>NC_080070.1:5638015-10587727 GCF_949987535.1 Balaenoptera acutorostrata
AGGTTTGTGGACAAGCATCGTTTTCTAGGTGGGGAAACTGAGGCCCAAAGAGCTGGGGCAGGAGTTGTGCCCCGGGCTGCAGACAGCACCTCCTTGGCTGCAAACTAGGGTGAGAATTCCCCGCCCATGGCTCTGCCATACCTCCTGCCTTTACTAATATCCTTTGATTTCTTCTTTATATTTTCTTTCTTTTCTCTGGTCAGTCTCTGTAATTGGCGCATGACTGAAAAAAGTCCTTACATGTTTGATGTTAAAAAAAAAAAAAAAAAAAGTTTTTTTTGGTAGATTTTTTTAGGTGGATTTTGGTCCAGAGAGCACTGGGTGGGAGCTTGAGCACGATGTGTTCCCCTCCTAGAAGATTAGGAAATGACCTGATTAATGTGTCTGGCAGCTGCAAGTCTACAGACTTGGCACTGGGAGAACCCACTCTTTCTCTTGGTGACCTTGGCTCCAATTAAGTCCAGTGAGACATGTCCAGGGACCGTGCTTGCCCGGGACCGGGGAGACGGCTAAGGCTGCTCAGGCCCAGGGCACTGGGGGACAGGTGGGAGCCCACGGGGCTGGGCCTGGCAGGGCCACCGTGGCCAAGTGCAGGGGACACCAGGCCCTTTGTGGCCCAGGAAGCCGTGCCCGTGGGGATGGGAGGTGCCTTGGCGCCGCTGACCCCAGCCCGGGACACCATGAAGGTGGAGTTGGCCTCCAGCCTTCTCCTCTGGGCCTGCGTTCAGTGTGTCATGATCGTCGCTGCTGGAAGTAGGGGAGCCACCTGGAGGGAGGGAGAACCAGCAGGTGAGGTTCAGCCCAAGCCTTCACAGGGTTCCTCCGTACTTCCCGTTCTAGCCCTGCCCTCACGGACATCTCTTCTCTGGTCTCCCCTTTCCCAGGAGACGTACCATTAGCGCCCCTTAAGCGCCGTTGCAGGGAGCTGGAGGGCGGGGTGGGGGGAACCAAGGGCTCTGGTCCTGGGAAAGTCTCATGCGGATCAGCTTTGCAGTTTTAGCACCCCCCTCTCCCCCCCCCCCACCCCGCTCTCGGCTAGCCCAGAGAAACCCACAGAGAAAAAAAGATTCCTCTCTGCTCAGGCCCGCTCAGTGGGGGCCTTCTGAAGGCGGAGGGATAAAGAGAAGTTAGCTAGAAATAGCACTTAATAGGTCAGCAGCATCTTAAAGGGGAATGATAAAGGTGTTCGTGCTTAAAAGCCTCACGGCCGACAGAGTGGGAAAAAGAGCCACATATAGCCTTCAGAACCTTCTCCACTCTCTTCTTCTTTCTTCCCTCCTCCCATCTTTACAGTTGCCCCCCCTCTCCAAATGGCTCTCATCGTTAAAAAAATACTTAATGCTTTCTGTATATGTTAATTCTACGTGGACTACTTCTGTATGATTATTAGCCGTCTCTCTGCTTCAGTTGTGAAAAACTGTGGATGCTCTGAGAAGCTGGGGTGCAGATGCCAGATGCACATCAGGAGCCTCGTCTGGGTACCATCCCGGGTACCGTCGGCCACTCGCTCCCTGGGAGCTGCCTTGTTTTCCTCGTCTTTTTCTTCCATAATTATATCTTCCTACCCACTTTGTTCCTTTGCCTCTCATCACCCCTGAATTGGCTCCATCAGGGAACTGAAGGCCATTTGAAAACATTTGTGATATTATTTGAAAAAATACAACTTTCTCCTTAATTAAAAGACAGTTGGTATCTCAGCCCCAGTTCTAAGGGGTGTACGCTCTCCTGTAACTTGGCAGGGGTGGAGGGGGCTGACACGAAGCCCTTCCACGCGGCCCTGGCTGGGAGCCGTGGATGTCACCCTTAGGTCACACCGTCTGTCTGTCTAACCTGTGCTCCCGCGGGGGAGATGAGAGCCGGCCCTGGAGGGGTGCCCAGGGCAGGGCTGGGCTCAAAGGAGAGACGTTGAGTCTAATTCAAACAAGTAGCCGCCACAGATCTAAGCGCTGGCTGCTGGGTGGAGTGGCCCTTATTTCAAGGTGACCTTGCCTGGGACCCTCTTAGCTAAGGGGACTGAGCTGGGCCCTTTCATATCAAAGAAACTGCTCCTCTCACTTCCTGCGGGGTTTCCACTGAGGGACGATCCAGCTTCCAGCACCTGAACGCATGAGTCCTCCCCATGGTCCCAAGGGAACTTGACCCAGGACCTGACAGCTGAAACCAGCCCAGCTGCCCAGAGACGTGCCCACCGCCAGGGCACAGCGCCCTCCCACCTCGGAGCCCAAGGGGCTGGGCAGGGGCCTGGGAGACTCACACACACTCCCGCTGGGCCCCCCCACCCCGGGGCTGCAGGGACAGGCAGGCCAGCCATCCCAAATGACAGGCCCTCCTTTTATTTCCATCCCCCTGAACCCCGCAGGCTTCCCACACTCTGTTCCGGTGACCTCAGCCCCCGGGGAGAAGCATCTCTCTTCTCTGCTGACTCATTCAAACGCACTGCCTTTCTCTTCGGGCGTCTGTCCGCATGGAAATGTCCCTTATCTAGCGGGAAGTCGCAAAGCAGAAATACGCGTGGCTGTGAGGTATGGGGGACATCTCCTCACCCGCCCCTCAGATGTGGGGTCTGAGGACATTTCCTATTTATTTTTAAAAGGGCTCCAGCTCCTGGGCCGAAAGTACTACCTAATCATCAGGTTTTGTGGCTGCTGCCATTGCCGACGGAAGGATCTGGAATTAGATCTATTTTAGCTTCTGCTGCTGTGGTCAGGACAGCTTGATCTCAGGACATCCACGAAGTGCCGTTTCTGACATCTTACAGACAAGATTTTGGCACTCTTACTGGGCTTGCAGACTTAGACCTGAGTGTTATAATATTAAGTGCCTCTGAAGGGGACAGAGAAGCCAAAGTAAACAAACTTTCTGAGGGCTTCCTGTTAGGGGTTGAACTGAACAATCAGATGTGTTGAAGTCCCGACCCCAGTACCTCAGAATTTGGTCTTATTTGGAAACAGGGTCTTTGCAGATGGAATTAGTCAAGATGAGGTCACACTGGAGCAGGGTAGGCCCCTAATCCCATATGACTGTGTCCTTATAAAAAGGGGAAATTTGGAGAGAGGGGGACGCCGTGTGTAGATGGGAGCAGAGATGGGGTGTGATGCATCCACAAGCCAACACCAGAGGCTAGGAAGCAGCCTGGACAAGATTCGATTCTCCCTCAGAGCCCCAGAAGGAGGCCACCCTGCCCCGACGCCTTGATCCTGGATTTCTGGCCTGTAGAGCTGTGACTCACTGCGTTTCTGTTGCTTGAAGCCACCGGGTGCAGTGCTTTGCCACAGCGGTCCCAGGAGGCTAACACATGGCCGTGGGGAAGGAGCTGCACTGGGGTCAGGACCGCTGCGTTCGGTGCTGACCCTCGGCCGCCCCCTCCACCCGCTCTGGGCCTCAGGAGAGTTTGCTAGGGTCCCTTCTGACCCTCGCGTCTAAGTTCCCGGAAGTAGAGGTGATGCTTGTCCCACTGCTACCCCCCATCCATGCGGCTTAGAGACGGATCATCAGCCCTGAAGTCCTCCTGTCTGTGGACATCGCATGGTGCAGACAAGCTCTCCAGACTTGGTTGCATCCACTCCTAGGAAAGGGAAGACGGAAGTGCAATCTGCTCTGGGTCCCGGACCGGAAGGAATGGGTGGTAGGCCTGACTGACGGCAGCCTCGTGGGGCTCTGACAGTGACCTAGCTGGGGGTACTGGCTGGTGGGATGGGCGGGGCGCCCCAGAAACCTGCACTTGCCCCCTGGAAGTTGTCGACCTGCTCTGCAAATGATCCATGATGTCGGGGTTAGGTAGAATCATGCTGGTAAGAGAGAGAGGTTTTCTACTCAGCTCACCAGAGTTGGAGACTAACAAGAGTCCCCGAGGACTGTCCCACTGTCAGCAAGGAAGGTCCCCAGAAGGTCATGGGGGATCAAAACTTGTGTCGGGGACAGAGGGGGCACCGGAAGACTCCTGAGTTCCGCGCACGGGGTTCTGTGGTCATCGAACCGGGAGGGAGCTGAGAACTGAGGTGGGTGCAGATGGCACCAGCTACGCTGAGCAAGGTCCTCACCCTCTCATCTTGGGCTCCTGTCCTGAGGGGAAGGTACTGGACTGGGACGGAGCACACGTCTTACCAGCTCCACTGCCTCAACCCGGCCCCAGCCGCCACCGTCTCTCGCTTGGACTGTAGCAGTAGCCTCCTTGCTGGTCTCCCAGCTTCCACCTTTTTACCCCAACAGCCTGCTCTCAACAGGGCGGCCAGAGTGATCGTGTTAAGATATATAGGATCATGTCATCCCCTGCTAGAACCTTCCAGTGGCTCCCTGTCATTTTCAGAGTTGAAGTCCTAGCCCTTCCAGGTCCAGAAGAGTCCAGAAGAGTGTAGTTTCACTACCTTTTTAGCTCATCAACTACTTCAGCCACAAAGGCCACCGTGCTCTGCCATGGCTGCTGCCTCAGGGCCTTTGCACTGGCAGTTCTCCCTTCTGGAAAACTCATTCCTGCAAGAATCCACATGATGAAGTAAGGAAAAGGTCCGCTCTCTGACCGTAAGGGAAGGAAAACCCTCTCAGTGCCTCTCCCACAGTCACAGCCCATCTCCCCAGACACCCCACCCCTTTGTCCTTCAAGCATGTTTTGGTGTCCTGTTTTTCGTTTGCCCTCTGCCTGATGAGGGCTGTGGTTGGTGTGTTCATTCAGTGCCTCCTTGATTGGCTCCAAGGACCTCAGCTGAGTTGGTGATAGGCGGACCGCCCTCCTCTCGGGCTTCACCGAACCAGCCGCTGGGGGTGGTTATTGGCTAGCACCAGCAGACAGCACGGTTTCCAGGGTGAGGAGGGGGCCCGAGCGCGTAACACAGGCCCCGATGCAGACACGTGTGCCACCTGCAGTGGATCTGGCGTGCTCAGGTGCACACAAATGTGCTTTTGTTAGGTGTCACCAAGTTTCCCTCCAGGAGGGTGGTACCGACTTCCACGTCCCACAGCAGTGGGCGGGAGCGCCTGTTGCCGTTAGGCCTGCTGACAAAGGTGCGGGTGTGCCTCTTCATTTCTGCCACTCTGGTAGGTGAGAGATGGTCTCAGCATTGCTGCTGGTGGTGTAGTTTGGTTGCCATTAGTACACCTTCTCTCTCTCTTTTTATTTTTATTGGAGTATAGTTACTTTACAACGTTGTGTTAGTTTTACTGTACAGCAAAGTGAATCAGCTAGATGTATACATATATCCCCTCTTTTCTGGATTTCCTTCTCATTTAGGTCACCGCGGAGCATTGAGTTCCCTGTGCTACACAGTAGGTTCTCATTAGTTAGCTATGTTATACAGAGTACCCATAGCGTATATATGTCAGTCCCAATCTCCCAATTCATCCCACTGCCCCCTTTCCCCCTTGGTATCCATACGTTTGTTCTTTACATCTGTGTCTCTATATCTCTTTCTTTTTAAAAATCTTTATCGACACATAATTCACATAACAATTTACCCATTTAAAGTGTACAGTTCGGTGGTTTTTAGTGTATTCACAGACTTGTGCCACCACCATCACAGTCAGTTCTAGAATATTTTCATCTCCCCCGAGAGAAACTCTTTACCCTTTAACTATCTCCTCTCTGTTCCCCCCATCCCCCTATCCCAGCCCTAAGGATGTTAAGGAACCACAAAATAACTCTGTCTCTATAGATTTTCCTCTTCTGAACTTCCACATAAATGGAATCACATAACAGCACGTGGTCTCTTGTGACTGGCTTCCTTCACTTGTGATAATGTTTTCAAGGTTCATTCATGTTCTAGTACAGTCGTCCCTCAGTTTCCACAGGGGGACTGGTTCCAGGACCCCCTTCGGATACCAAAGTCTTTGGATGTTCAAGTCCCTTATGTAAAATGGCGTAGTATTTGCGTGTAACCTGTGCATGTCCTCCCATATACTAGAGATGATACTTATAATACCTGATACAACGTAAATGCTATGTAAATGAGTGCGCAAATTCAAGTGTTGCTTTCTGGAGCTTGAATTTTTTTTTCCGAATACTTTCAATCCGCTGCTGGTTGAATTTGTGAATGTGCAGCTGGGGATGTGGAGGGCCGACTGTATGTATCTCTATTTCTTTCCTTTTATGGCTAAACACTATTACAGTGTATGAATGAATACACATCATTTTGTTTATCCATTCACCAGTTAAAGGACATCTGAGCTGTTTCTGCCTTTTGGCTGTTAGGAGTAATGCTGCTATAAACATTCATGTATAAGTTTCTGTGTGGACTTATGTTTTCATTTCTTGGATTTATACCCAGGAATGGAATTGGTGCTCATATAGTAACTCTGGGCTAACCATCTTACATTCGCACCGTCAGTGTATGAGGGTTCCAACTTCTTTCTCCACATCCTCACCAACACTTACTGTCTGTCTGTTCATTCTAACCATCCTAGTGGGTGAGAAGTGGCATCTCATTGTGGGATTTTTCTTTTTTTTTTTTTTTTGGCTGCATTGGGTCTTAGTTGCTGTGCACAGGCTTTCTCTAGTCGCGGCAAGCGGGGGCTTCTCTTCATTGAGGTGCACAGGCTTCTCATTGCGGTGGCTTCTCTTGTTGCCGAGCATGGGCTCTAGGCACGTGGGCTTCAGTAGTTGTGATGCGTGGGCTTCCGTAGTTGTGGCTCACGGGTTCTAGAGCACAGGCTCAGTGGTTGTGGCACATGGGCTTAGTTGCTCTGCGGCAAGTGGGATCTTCCCAAACCAGGGCTCGAACCCGTGTCCCCTGCATTGGCAGGCGGATTCTTAACCACTGGACCACCAGGGAAGTCCTCATTGTGGTTTTGATTTGCACTTCCCTAATGAATAATGTTGTCAAGTATCTTTTCATGTGCTTTTTAGACATTTGTAAATCTTCCTTGGAGAAATATCTATTCATATCTTTGCCTGTTTTTAAGTTGGGTTGTCTTTTTATTATTAAGAGTTCTTTATATATTCTGGACACAAGTCCCTTATTAGATATTATATGATTTGCAAATATTTTTTTTCCATTCTGTAGGTTGTCTTTTCACTTTTTTGGCGGTGTCTTTTGAAGCAGGCAAGTTTTTAATTTTGATGAAGTCCAGTTCTATCTGTTTTTTTCCTTTGTTGCCTATGCTTTTGGTGTCATATCTAAGAATCCTCAGAACACTTCAGAACACACCAAGTGAACTCATATGTTGGTAGTTTCATATTAATATTTTAATGAAGCCAAAGGCCCTTAAAGGAGGGTATTTCCTTTACCAGATTTTCTAGCATTGTCGTCTCAGTGAGATGGGCTTTTGGGGTCATTTTCTTTTTTCATGCATTAGACTAGTCATTCTATCTTTCAGCAAGTCTTTTCTGAGCATCTACTCAGGGTCTGTACTAGACCAGGTGAATCAAATGTCAGCCCCGCTTTCAAGGAGAGCCCCACCCCATTTGTTGGCTGGGCTACTTGGTGAAGGAATTGGTGGTGCCCAGAGCCCCGGAAACCACTTGAGATTCCTCCTTTGTTCCAAGGTGAGCTCAAATCCCAGGCTCACGTTGAACCGGATCGTTACTCTGGCATTTTCTGGGCAGGATGCGAAGAAAGGGAAGTAGGGTGAGTCAGGTCCATCACATCTGCTGCACACCTGGAACCCAGCACAGCCCGAGGTGCATCTGAGGAAATGTAGCACCGGTCTGGCTGCCCTGGGGTCCCCTGGAGCTGCCCACAGGGACGAGCAGGGGCTGGCGTTTGCAGCCGTGCCAGAAGAGGCTACAGCAACCCAGGTTCTACCTAAGGCCCTCTCAAGACATTTCTGTTGGAACGTGTGTTCGGAAAAGCTGTGCTTCTACCCAGGAACTGGTTTATTTTCTCTTTCTGTAAAACGAGCAGCCTGTAACCCATTGTGGTTTATTTTTCTTGGTCTACAGCAGTGGTTCTCAACTGCAGGTTAGACTCACCTGAGGGTCATTTAAGACTCCCAGAACCCAGCTGCACCCTAAATCAATTACATGAGAAACTCTGAGACCAGGCATTGGGGTTTTGTTGTTTTTTAATTACCCAGGTGATGTGCATTTGACGTTGAGAGCCAGTGGGCTATGGGAAGTTTGGAACCAAATGCCCAACTTGACTTTAGTTTTCTCCGGCATACCTGCTTTCTCTGGTTTCAGTTTTCCATCTTAAATTGTTTCTGATCCTGATTTCTGTTGGCTGATGGGCAGTGAAGGTAGCCTTTGGCTTAACCATAGCCTTTCCTGGCTACAGTCTCTGCCATGATGTACGTTTGTGATGTTAGGAAAACATTGTGCTGAATGAATGGATGAGTGAATACAGTAATGAAAAAGCAGGAGGCTAAATGGCGTTGCAGTGGGGTTTTGTTTATCTCCAAAGTGGTGTTTTATGAAAAGCAGGTTCAATTAGAGGAAGAAGAAGAGATACATGGAGAATGTTATAGAAATTCTAAAGGGGCCTCCTTGACCTCCTCAGTATGTTTGGAAATGTGGTGACTCTGGTATTTAGGTTTAATTTCACTTTAAAAGTTCTGTTTTCGCTTATAGTCATTACGTTTTCTCGATAAACACAAATCCCTAGCTTTCTTCTTATTCAATGATTAGGGTAAATTTTTACCTTAGAAATGAAACGAAGAGAGAGGAAGGGAAAGCGGGGAGGGGATTTCCTTAGCCACCCGAGAGCTGGGAAATGGAAAGAGGAAATGGGTGAAATTAACAGAGCTGGAAGAGGGGAGAGACAGAGAAGGAGGGCGTGGATGGGTGTGGGAGGCTAAGCGGGGGGTGGTGGTTGCCCGGATGTGCACGCGATCTCCCGGGGCAGGGGCAGCAGGAGGGGTCAGCTACCTTTTAGGGTGACCAGCTGTCCCGGTTTGCCTGGGACTGAGGGGTTTCTAGAGACATGGTACTTTCTGTTTTAAAACCAGGACAGTTCTGGGCAAACCAAGACTAGTTGGTCCCCCTAACTGTCGGCTGAGGACCTACTAGTTGCTTCGTTTTTCATTTTTGTTTGGAGGCAGTTGGGGGCAGGAGAGCGCAGGGCAGGAGCCCCAGGTGGGACAGGAAGTGTGGCCTGGCTACGAGTGGCAAGGATTTGAAGCTCCAGTGTCTGTAGTTCTGAGATACCTTTACCTAACCCATCTGTTCTAAGGAAGGGATACACCAAACAGTGTGGAGGGTGGAAAGTGAAAGCACTGAGGCCCCCAGGAGGCCCACAGAGAGAGCAGGGCAGGAAGCAGGGAGGCAGCAGGCTTGGGTCTTTTAGGCAAAAATCCTGTCTCGAACGTGTTCTTCCCCCTAGACGAGGACTTGCTTGGAGGGTGGACTTTGCCCTCCCTCTTCGTGTCCTTATTGCCCGTGTGCCTGGTACACAAGTGTCCAGTACGTCTTTGTTAAGTCCAGCCGAGTGGAGGCCCACGTTGGGGTGTCTGGCATAGACATTAAGGGTTATGGGTATTTACAGAAAGATCGGCATAACCTTACTTAAGATATCATTGAGGATACAACACATACAAAGTACTAATACTTAGAGAATAATATGGAATAAATTTGTTGAAGAAAACCAAAGCACCATGTTATGTTTGGGTTCAGGGCTTACTCTCAGAGGACGGGTCAAGCCAAATTGATTCAGATAGCAGAGCAGGGCGAGTAAGCCAAGTAAACAACTTTTTAAATCACAGTAAGCTGTACTGAGATTTTATAGGGATAGGGAGTAGATGCCGAAAAACAGAGTGTGTTGGCCAGGTTACCCTGGGGTAGCAGATGACCCCAATCCCAGCCCTGAGTAGTGGCGGAAGTGAGTTTATCCCAGCCCTGAGTAGTGGCGGAAGTGTGTTTATCCCAGCCCTGAGTAGTGGCGGAAGTGTGTTTATCCCAGCCCTGAGTAGTGGCGGAGGTGTGTTTCTCCCAGCCCTGAGTAGTGGCGGAGGTGTGTTTCTCCCAGCCCTGAGTAGTGGCGGAAGTGTGTTTCTCTCTCATCTGTGTGTCCATCACGGGCAGCTGTGACGTCCTGTTTGTTCTGGGAACCCAGGCTGAAGGAGCAGGTCCTATCCGAGTCCTTGTCCCAGGGATAAGAGAGGGTATCAGAACTCAGGAAAGCTCAGCAGTTTGGGGAATTCAGTGGAGGGCCCCCCAGGACCTACCTGCCCCGGTATCCTCGACACCACTTTTGTATTAAATGACAACTTTAGTAAGTGGCAGCTCGTCTTCAAGGCATGAGGACGGGACTAACGGTAAAGCCAGCCATGCCAGGCCTGCGCATGAGTGGTCACTGAGTCATGGCAGGGCCCTGAGGCTGAAGTAGTCCTTTTACAGAGGGAGGGGCTCTGGGCCAGGTTAAGTAACTCACTTTAGGTCACAGAACCAGAGAGTGGGGGACAGATTCAAACTCGGATCCTAAAGCCAGTGGGTCCCCAGCCCTCACCTCCATCCCCCTTCCTCCCTCCCCCCTCCCCCTTTCCTCCCTCCCCCCTCCCCCTCTTCCCCTCCTTCCCCCTACCCCTTGCAGCTGCCTGGTACAGTGCTGACTCATGTTTAAATAACTAGGTTATATTCTGGTTGAGAAGATAAGGAAGCCAGTCACAAAATACCACATGGTGAATGATTCCGTTTATAAGAAGTGTTCAGAAGGGGTAAATCCACAGATGTAGAAAGTCGATCAGTGGTTGCCAGGGGCTGGGGGAAGAGAGGGGCGTGGGAAGTGACCACTAGTAGACATGGGGTTTCTTTTGGGAGTGATGAAACTGCTCTAAAATTGATTGTGTTGATGGTTACACAGTAGGTCTGTGAAATACTAAAACAGTTCATTAATGCACTTTAAATGGGTTAACTGTATGGTATGTGAATTCTATCTTGATAAAGCTGTTAAAAAAAGAAAGAAAAAGCAAGTGGGTGAGTTTCCTGGGGCTACCATAACAAAGCACCACAAACTGGGGGCCTTGGAACAGGAGACATTTATTGTCTCCCTGATCTGGGGTCAAAAGTCTAAAATCAAGGTGTGGGCAGGGCCATGATGGGGAGGGTCTGTTCCAGGCCTCACTCCTTGGTTCGTGGCTGGTCATCTTCTCTCTCTCTACGTGTCTGCATCTGTGTTCAAATTCCCCCCTTTTTATAAGGACACCATCATATTAAACTAGGGCTCACCCTAATGCCCTCACCTTAACTTGATTACTTCTGTAAAGGCCCTATTTCCAAATAAGGTCGTGTTCTGTGGTCCTGGGGGTTAGGGCTCCCACACGTTTTTGGGGCGTGGGGACACAATTCAACCCATAACAGCAAGGAAGAGTACTTATATAATACATACCTATATAATACATACCTATGGAGTACCTATATATTACATTCTTCTATTTTATTTATTTTTTTGTTGTTGCCAATGATAAGTTTAATCTTTCAAGTGAAAATTAGAATTTTGGTAAATACACATCCACCACTGTGAATTTGACATTTTCCCAGTCGTTAAAGATATTTCTAGGGCTTCCCTGGTGGTGCAGTGGTTAAGAGTCTGCCTGCCAATGCAGGGGACACGGGTTCGAGCCCTGGTCTGGGAAGATCCCACATGCTGCAGAGCAACTAAGCCCCTGTGCCACAACTACTGAGCCTGAGCTCTAGAGCCCACAAGCCACAACTACTGAGCCCGCGTGCCACAACTGCTGAAGCCCACGTGCCTAGAGCCTGTGCTCCGCAACAGGAGAAGCCACCGCAATGAGAAGCCTAGGCGCCACAACTAGAGAAAGCCCGTGCGCAGCAACAAAGACCCAATGCAGCCAAAAATAAATAAGTAAATTTATTTTTAAAAAAGGATATTCCTAATCAGTGATTAGATCAGTGATAATATTAATGATTTGTTTTAATTATTGTATAGTAAAATGTATCAACATTTGAAAATTCTGCATAGCTCAGTGAAACAGTATTTTCCAAACAACCGATGCACTGCGTCACAGAATCATACATGGAAAAAAGATGAACTTAAAATGCAAAGTAGACCAATGCAGTTCAATGCAAAACAGTACAAAAGGGTCACTGACATATTTTCAGACTCCAAGTTGCAACTGACCTTTAAGAAACTACTACTGGTGGAAGCGCTTCCCTTCCCTGGTGGTGCAGTGGTTAAGAATCCGCCTGCCAATGCAGGGGACAAGGGTTTGAGCCCTGGTCCGGGAAGATCCCACATGCCGCAGAGCAACTAAGCCCGTGTGCCACAACTACTGAGCCTGCGCTCTAGAGCCCGCGAGTCCCAACTACTGAGCCTGCGAGCCACAACTACTGAAGCCCGTGCACCTAGAGCCCGAGCTGTGCAACAAAGAGAAGCCACCGCAATGAGAAGCTCATGCACCGCAATGAAGCGTAGTCCCTGCTTGTCACAACTAGAGAAAAACCCATGTGCAGCAATGAAGACCCAACGCAGCCAAAAATAAATAAATTTATTTAAAAAAAAAACTACTACTTGTCGAATTTTGATGTACTAGCAAAGAAGAATATACACAATTTTCTGAGAGACTCCTTTTAAAGTTATTAAACATTTTATAGGTTTCAGCTTAAGTTTTAGTGTTGATTCGATTTTCAGAAAAAGATTAATTGATAGGGGAATCTGTGTAGCCAACAAATCTGGATACACGAACCTTCCCGTTCTTGCATCTTTCACAGGGACGTCTGCAGGCAGGGGCCCGGGCGGGGGCGGGGGGGCCTGTAGAAAAGCAGCATCCGGTTTAAAAGGACGAGGGAAGGTATCCTTCTCAGTAGTCACAAGAAGATGAGTCCAGCTTGTCTAAGAGAGGACATGCTTGGGGACCGCTGTTATAGAGGGCAGCCTGGAGAAAAAAATTGTTTCGTGCCCCGGTGTGATTTGTGTTGGTTTCAATTAAATCAGGAAGACGAGGGCTTGTTAAGCACCATCCCGGCCTTCCATCCACCACCTGGGCAGCCCAGCGCCTTCTGTTCCGCAGTGCCTTTGAGGTGATTTTAGGTCACAGGCTTTCAGAACTGGAGCACCTGCCTGAGCCTAGCCAAGCTCAGCCCGTCAGCACTCACTCGGCTGTTGTTGAACCAAGCTTGGCTTCCAGCTTCAGTGGAAGATCTAGTTGCCAGGAGCCTTCCAGAGCCTTGGCAGCATGTCCAGGGACCAAAAGGGGAGCCTTACCAAATGCAAGGACCCTCCAGTGCCTCTTTATTCACTTGCTCCTTCTTCTTTCTCAAACTCTCAGCCTCAACCTTAATCCTTTCACGAAGCTCTTTTTTTTTTTTTTACAACTTTCTTCCAAAGCAGCCGCGTCCTTCTGGCAACTGCTATGGCGGCTGCTGTCTACACCGCACGAGGTACTGCACTGACCCTCCGCCTGCTTGTTCCTTGTCTCCACGACCTTCCTCCCGGCCAGGACTGAAGTCCACGAGGTTGGAGGGCTTGTCTTCTACGTCTCTTGGGTCCCAGGAACGCAGCATGAGGCTGGTACATGTTTGGGGGTCCCCTGGATATTTGTCGTTAGGAGAGGGACCTCCAAGAGATAGAGCAAGAGCTGTGGTGGACGGCGGAGACCCTGCACAGACCGAGGGGGCCTTGTGAAGGGGCAAGGCCATCCTGTGTGTTTAACTGCAAAGTCAAAGAGGAAAACGGGGGCTTCCCAAGTGCCACCCTGCTCCCGTGAAGATGAGTGCCCTGACCTCCCGGATGACAGGGCCCCCGCGTCTCAGGTCTGAGGACCTTGCTCCTTGGTCGGCATTGACCCTGGATGAGACATTCAGGTAGAGACTTGCAGTGTTCAGAATCGCGGGGGCTCCCTGGAGCCTCGGGCTGGGGCCTAAAAGTTAACAGGATGGAAGCCAGAGAAACCCATGCCAGTGGGAGAGGGAGGCTTTGTTGGTTTTTTTTCTTTTTCTTTGTTTTTATTGAAGTATAGTTGATATGCAATATTATATTAGTTTGATAATTATACCGCAGGTACATGGTACGTAAGAGGAGGGAGTCTTTTTGGCAGCTGGGGCTGGGGTGGGTTCAGAGAAGACCCTACGAGGAGGAGAGATTCGTGTAGGCTTTGAGAGGCAAATACCTAAGCATGTGTAGCTTATTTACCCCCAATCCATCTGTGCTCCTTTGTGTGCCTCATCTTTTTGGCTGCCGGCAGGAATGGCAAATCCTTCCCCTTCTACCCCGTTCTCTGCACCTTCACAGCTGGGCTTGTTTGGACTGAAGTTGGGGAAAGGCCACTGCAGGGCCATGTGAACAAACCCAGCTTTCCAGCAGGCAGGGCTGAGTTCCTCCTTGTCAGGTGCAGGGGGTCAAAATCAAGATCACCTGGGTCCTGGTCCTGGTCCTCTCGGCACCCGGCCAGGTGGCCTCGGGCAGGTCACTGCCCAGTTGGTCGCATGTGATTTAGAGCTCATGTGTGTATTAGTTATTTGACAGTGGTAATTCCGTAACTGGGCAGGTGACGTGCTCCAAACACAAACGCTGTAACACACGTGTGTACGGTCAGTGCGCTTCCTTGGAGGAGCTCAAGGACCCTGCTCGACACTCACGGCTCGGGGGAGCTTGTGGCCTGGGAACAGTCTCCACACGTGGGGCTCCAGGGAGTAAGTCTCTTAAGACCTTTGAGGGTCCAGGACGTGGCTGGGAAAGATGGAGAAGCTGTTACCCTTTGGGGTGGGAGTTGGCTTGTTTCTGGTTCCTCTCCGTTAAAATCAGGGCATGAGGTCCCACTGATTCCAAAAGTCTAGAGCTGCTAGTTCTGCCTGGATGGAGGTATCCAGTGAGCGGCTGGGTGGCAAAGGAATCTAAGCCAATTTGGCGCATTAGCAAACACCTGGGTGCTTTGGTAACTATCGGAGGCCTCCGGTACTGGAGGTGGATGAGGCCATGTGTCCCCCCACCTCCCCTACCCTGACAACCGCGGTACCAGGTGATACGTTCCACTGGAAGGAGATCTCAGGCCAGAGTTGGCTAAACCCCTACGGATGATTTTAGGCGGCAGGTACAACCTGTTGTAGCTCAGAGGAAGGCTTGCTGCCCTTCGGCAGGTTCTCTCTGAGCAGAACCCAGAGGTATCCTTGGAGCGGGACTGGCCGACCTGACAGCAGAGTTCAGCATCAGGTCCTCTGAGATGGAGGATGCAGGACAGAAGGCATCCCGGCCTCGAGGGCCGCAGCGGGTGCTGCCAGGCTGGCTGGATTCTCTAACCGCTTTCTCCCAGGCTGCTGCAGCCTGTGCCATCCTCCTGAGCCAGCCCTTCCTTGACACAACTCATCTTGCCAATGAAAAGGAGCTTTAACATTCCTTGAACTGATCAAGATGTTCTCTGCCACAGATTTCAATAAGGATGTTCCAGGTGCCAAGTCGCCCTCTTCCGCATGTTGATTCCCAACTGGGATATTTTATTTTATTTTATTTATTTATTTTTTGAAGTATAGTTGATTTATAATGTTTCAGGTATACAATAAAGTGATTCATTTTATATACGTATATTCTTTTTCAGGTTCTTTCCATTATAGGCTTTTACAAGACATTGAATATAGTTTCCCTGTGCTCTACAGTAGGTTATTGTTGTTTATCTATTTTATATATAAGAGTGTGTATCTGTTAACCCCAAATTCTCAATTTATTCCCTCCTCCACTTTCCCCTTTGGTAACCATAAGTGTGTCTTCTATGTCTGTGAGTCTGTCTCTGTTTTGTAAAAAAGTTCATTTGTATCATTTTTTAGATTCCACATATAAGTGATATCATATGGTATTTGTCTTTGACTTACTCCACTTAGTATGATAATCTCTAGGTCCATCCATGTAGCTGCAAATGGCATTATTTCATTCTTTTTTATGGCTGAGTAATACTCCATTGTATATCTATCCCACATCTTCTTTATCCATTCATTGGTTGATGGACATTTCGGTTGCTTCCATGTCTTGGCTATTGTAAACAGTGCTGCTATGAACATAGGGGGTGCATGTTTCTTTTCGAATTAGAGTTTTCTCCAGATATATGCCCAGGAGTGGGATTGCTGGATCCTCTGGTAACTCTATTTTTAGTTTTTTAAGGAACCTCCATACTGTTCTCCATAGTGGCTGTACCAATTTACTTTCCTACCAGCAGTGTAGGAGGGTTCGCTTTTCTCCACACCTTCTCCAGAATTTATTATTTGTAGACTTTTTGATCATGGCTATTCTGACCAGTGTGAGGTGGTACCTCATTGTAGTGCTGATTTGCATTTCTCTAATGATTTGTGATGTTGAGCATCTTTTCATGTGCCCGTTGGCCATCTGTATGTCTTCTTTGGAGAAATGTCTATTTAGGTCTTCTGCCCGTTTTTGATTGGCCAACTGGGATATCTTAGAGGCCACCAAACTGCCGCTGCCCTAATGTATTGCGTAGTGAGTGGATACAGGCGCACTGGCCTCAAGCTGTTTGTAGAAAGCGGGATTCCAAAGTCAAGTGCCACAGCCACCCACATCCCTGCTTGACCTGGAACGTCTTAGATGCTGTTGCCAATGGACGGTCAAGCCAACGCCAGGCCAACACCATGCCATGCCCCCTCTTCCGGACTGCCCAGCTTCCAAGTGAAATACAAGTGCAGCTCGTGCAGCCAGGAGCCAGACCCTGGGCCCAGGGGGATCCTCTTGTTTGGCTTTCCCATGCACAGAACCGGTGGCCCCAGGATTGCTGACTGAGTACGTGGACAGGATCGACCGCCTCCAAAAGGAAGGAGGACAAAGGCTTTCCTTAGCGGCTGCTGTCAGTCTGCACATGCCTCGCGGGTGTGACACGCAGGCCCGGTGCCGTGGCTGATCTGGACGCTGCGTGAGGGGTGTGCTTACCCTCCTGCAGTGGCGCCTTGTCACAGGAATGAGCTTGGCACGCAGCGTTTGAGTTTGGGGCTCACGGCTGAAGATGGTGCGGGACTTGGCAAAGGGCTCGTGCTAGATTCCTGGACCGCTAAGACCCTAACCCTGGTCTGTCGCACAGGGGCCAGGTGGGGGCACCCTTACTCACGTGTGACATGTGTTTCTAGTCTTCTGTGTCACTTACAGAGCGAGGTGATACTGTGCACGGTGTGCGATTTTCCTGCCACACCTCCCACGTCATTGGAATTCTTTGACGTCGCCGCTGTGATTTCCTGACAGCACAGTGTGGCGCTCTGTCCGAGCCTCCTTGACAAGACCTCCCCGCTCCTTGCGCACTCGGGTGGCATCTGGGCCTCCTCATTGCTGCAGACTCTCTTTGTGCAGAAAGCTTTGTTTGCAGTTCGGATTTTCTTTAGGGCCAAGCCCCTAAAAGGGGAATTACCCACTTCGAGAGTGCAAGCACATTCCTCTTATTTTTAATTACACAACTAATAAGCCTGTGCCACCGAAAACCCAGAAGATACAAATAAGCAAAAGTAAATAGATAAAAGGGGGTGGGGTGTGAACCTGTCAGAACTGGAGGGAAATGCACCCATGATTGGGTCCCCGCATTGCAACTGGTTTGTCTGTAACCCTGGCGACTTAGCCTCTCTGAACTACAATTTCCTTATTCATACAATAGATAGTATTTTACCCATTTACCTACTGTGCAGGTTGAGATAGTGTATGTAAATGCCAGCACGAAAAATACACTCAAGAAATCAATTCCACGAGAAAGGCTGGGTCATAACCTACAGATGCCTGCGAAGCCTGTTGAGGGGAGGGGGACCCATGAGAACCCTGGGTGACAGTTTAGCACAAGCCCACAAGGTGGGAAGGTTGGATAGCTGTGGACCTGGCTCCTGTGGGCCTGGTACAGCACCCTGAAGAATTTGGGTTTGTTCTGTAGGTGATATGGAACTAGTGTTTTAGTTTTTGTTTTATTTTGGTTTTGCTTTGTCATTTTGAATCTGGTGAGGGTGCTGAGAGTAATGGTTGGAAAGCAGTGTTTAGGAAGATTAATTGGGGGCCGGCGAATCGGGGGGGATGGGCCACAGGCAGGAATATCCCCGAGACCAGTGGTAGGGCCAACAATAGTCTTCCGGCTTTGCTGACATCTGTGATCTCCTGGGGCTCCTCCTCCAAGAGTGCTGACCCTCCACCCTCTCAGGAGAGTAGGTGAAAAAGCTCAGAGCCTGAAGAGGAGATGTGAGCCTTTAAGGGTCAGTGGAGGTTTTGGAAGCGAGAACACATGCAGGAGAAGACGTTGGCCATGTTCGTGGGGGTAGCTTGGCAGCCGGAGCACACGGTTTTGTGCTTCTCCATCTCTAATGAATAGTACTAGGTACCTGAGACCTGGACTTGCTGGCGGTCAGAACTGCAGAAAGTCACTCACGCCCCATAAGTCATTCGCAAGTGCTTGTCTCTAAGTGTAGCAGACCTTGGACCACTTTGGCTGGGGGAGCCCGCTTCCCTGGCATGGCCAGCTATTCCAAGCAAAACTAATTAGGCTTTTTGCCTCAAGCTTGTTTGTATTGCTTTGGAATAAAGCACTCAGAAAATAAAACAAGCCCAGCTAACCCAGCAAGGCTAGTTCCAGAACCAGCTGGAGAAACTATTGTGATTGGCCGGGGTCCCTGGTGGACCCCTCGTTCCTGCGCCCAGGGTGTGGCTGGCTTCAGGGCTGGGTCCAGGGCGCCTGAAGAGGCACCAGCTGTTTGCCAAACCCTGAGTTTACGCTGGCACTGCCCTCCGGTCCCAGAATAATCCCTCACATCCCAAGCCGATGCTTATTTTTGTCCAAATGCTTGCTCATCCGTTTTCCCAACAGCAGCCCCTGGGAGATGTACAGAGCAAGTGTGTCTCACTCAGGCTATTTCCTCAGAGGAAGGACTAAGCTTCAGAGAAGTGGACCTGGGCTGCTGTCGCAGAATGTTCGTGTTTAGGTCTGGGAGGACCCAGAGGTATTTCAGGTGACACCAGGGTGACTGGCACCTGGAAGAAGTTTATTATGGGGCTCCCGCGCCACGCAGGGGAAGCACGGGGTGGGTGAGGGGGCAGGAGGAGCAGGGGAAGATGTGGTTTCTGTGGGAAGGAACAGGCGAGGCAGCTGAGCAGGCATAGGATTGGTGAGTTTGCACAGTTTCAGCTCTGGGGGCTCTGGGTGCAGGGGCCACCCCTGGTCGTCTGGTCCATGGAGGGGTGAGAGCCGGATGGAAGAGGTGAGGGGCTGTGGGCTCTGCATCTGCTGGTTTTCATGAGAAAGGTATGCTCCCAGGGGAGCAGTGTACTGTCTCTAGGGATTGGCGAACCCTGGGAGGGCCGTCCCTCCAGGGTCAGTGAGGCCTCAGACGTCAGAGTGTCAGAATTACAGGAACTGGAACAAGGTTGATACAGGCAGGGACGATGTCGCCTTCCGGATGTTTGTTTGCAGGTGGTCTGGTCAGGGTTGAGGGTCTGGGGTTTCACATGGGAATTTGATCAGCAGAGCCTTTTGGAAGGGCCTCAGCCATCATTCTTGCCAGAGAGAAAGCGGCATTCTCTGTATTCCAAGAGCAGGGGACCCCAGGGAGTCCAGGTCTCTGAAGCCATCGTGCTGCTTCCCTCCGAAGGGAGATGGGGACCGTGCAGGGGGCTGCGCTGGCAGAGGACTTGGAGCTCCGACGCCATCGACTGTGGCATCATCCGCCTCCCCCGCCTGCATTTGTCCTGCTGCCTTTCTAAAAGACCTTGCTGGGCCCTCCCTCCTGCTCCCTTGCCTGTGTAGTAAGGAGTTGCGTCCCCGGCAGCCCCTGACACGGTGGTAAGGACAGTTTGCTGCAGTCCCGTCAGTGAGGGGATCTGCCCGTGCACTGCCTGCATCGTGAGCTCCGGCCAGCAAGGCTGTCGCCTGCGCCGTCTCGGGCCAGCCCGTGCTGCTGCCATCGCTTGTTGCGCTGCTTTGGGGACTGGGAACACACCCAGCCCGGTCCCCATCTGTTGCAGACGTGCGGCGGCGGCGGCGGCTCGGAGAGCAGCTGAACCCTAGAAATCGCCTGTGCTGAGGGGGCTGGGAAACCCTCCCTCTCTCGGGGACCTTTGGAGCGAGCAAGGCAGCAGGATTTTTCAGAGCCGGGGGCGCTGTGTCTTCCCCCATCACTTGTGAGCCAGCGCTTCCCAGCCCTGCACTTCTGATGAGCACCGGGGAAGAGGAGACCTCCAGGACCACTTGGGGCTGAGTAAGCAGACCTCCCGGAGCTGGATTTCCGCATGCATGGTGATTGTACGTTGTGGGGGGGGGGGGGGCGGGGAGGGGGGAGCTCTGTTCTCTCATGATGCTTTGTCTCCTCCGTATGCGAGACGGATGCTGAATTCTTGCTTTGTTCCTCGGGAGCCTCTTGTTCAATTAAACACCTCCAGGCCGAACCGAATGTTTCTTCCCCTACCTGGGTGCTGTGTTTTCTCTCCTTACGTAACTTTTTCTTGGTGGTTCAGAGAATCACTCGTGAAGGTGGCATGTACGTGCGTGGGCGCATTCATCTCTGTTCCCCGTCTGAGTTCAGTCCCCCCTCCCCCTCCCACCCACCTGAGTACGAGGTCTCCCCACACAACCCCCCCACCCGCCTGAAAGTTCCCTCGCTGAAATCTTCGAGTCTGACGTTCCCTGCTTTTCCTCTCCCTTCCCTGAGTCATCACTGATTGAATCTGTCCCAAACGGAAAGGATCTGGATGCTTCAGGGACCCCTGGGCATGGCCCCGCGGTCCCTGGGAAGGCCCTGGACCACAGACTCGCGTTGGCTGGTCTCCTGCCCTTGGAGGGTGAGCTATCGAAAGCGTACTTGTTGCTTTGAACTTCTGGGAAATGCATTGAAGAAACAGAAAACAGGAGGAGGGTGGGGAAGGACAGGAAGGGGAGGAAGAGAGGATGGGAGATGTCCTCACCCAGGACTGAGCTCAGGCTGGTCTGTTGTCTGCGGGAAGGAGGAGGGTGGAGACTGAGAACCAGAAGCCTGAACTGGCGCACGGGTCCGCAGAGCCACATGTGGAGCCCCGGGCTGGACGGGGCTGGACCCAGAGACGTGGCCCAGGCTCGACCTCCGCTGGCACTGGTGCGCGCTGCTTTGAGCAAGCCACACTGGTTTTTCCCTGGGGGTTTCTTCCCCCTACGGTCCCCTCCCATAAGCCAGGGGCTGCACTAGTTATGAGTGGCGAGAACTTGAGCTTAGAGTCCGTGATTGCTGGTATTTGAGTCCTGGTGATTGGGAGAGATGGGTGGGGATGGAGTGGGGGTTATAATAGAATGAAGCTTCAGCCTGTGCTTCTGAATTTACAGTCCAGTGGGGAGAAAAGAGACTGTGAGATGATTCAAGACTCGGGGGCTGTGGGGAGTCAAGCCCTGGATCGTGGCAAACTCTAGGTGATGAAAGACAGGTCCTTGGGGTTGGTCGGGGGCAGTTGGGAGAGGGCTGCGCAGAGGAGCTGGGACTCGGCAGGCGCCCTCCTGGGCCTGGGGCGCAATGGGGTGCAGCAGAGAGTTCTGCCTGGAGGCTTACGTGCGAGAGCAGGGGAGACCCCAAAGCATAAACGGTGGGGGGACCCTCAGGTGCTGTTAGGTGTGACAAGGTAAGAGGCCTGCAGGAGCTGAGGGCATGGGGTGGAGGGTCAGCACATGAAGCTTCCTGGACATGGGAGAGACACAGGCAGTGAGCCTGAACCAGCCTCCGTGGGCTCCGCTGACCTATCAGCCAGGTGACCCCTCGCCCTGAAAACAGCCCAGGGAGGCCTGGTCACCCGGCCTCTCAGGACCAGGCTCCTTACCTCTCTAGCTGCTTCCCCAGTTTGCATGGAAACTTCCAAGGGCTCCATCAGTCTAAGGTGGGGTGTTCTGTTTTTGGTTTTGTTTTTACCCACTATTAAGCCTATGAGACAGGTGTAAGCTCCTTTTTATAGAAGAGGAAACAGAAGGTTAAAAGGTTAAATTCATTCAGGGAAAATAACGGAAAATCTAGGATATTTAAGGTGCTTAATCTTCTTGCCTCACCTAAAGTCACAAGGGTTGAACTGGGAAGAGAAACCAGGTATCCTGAGGCCCGACTCCCTCTTTATTGAGGAGTTGGGTGGGGGAAGGGGGCTGGGAGACTGAGGATGGGTGGGGGGAACCTCATCCCAGGCCGTGGGCTCCTCTTCAGGGCTGGTCCCCAGGCTGGTATTAAAATCAACTCTTCAGTGAAACAATCTCTTGAGTCCTACATGCCAGGCACTGGCCGTCCCAGGATGAGAAAGACATGTGGTCTTGACGTCATCAATTAATGGTGCTGAATAGCCAGGGATCCCTGGAACAGAGGTGTGAATTTTGGGTTCTCATTGCGGCTCAGCTGTTTCGGAATTTTGGGTTTTTTTGAGCAAACACAGTTTTTATTTTATTTATTTATTTTTGGCTGTGTTGGGTCTTCGTTGCTGCGCGCGGGCTTTCTGTAGTTGCGGCGAGCAGGGGCTACTCTTCGTTGCGGTGCGTGAGCTTCTCATTACGGTGGCTTCTCTTGCTGCGGAGCACAGGCTCTAGGCGCGCAGGCTTCAGTAGTCGCGGCACACGGGCTCAGTAGTTGTGGCGCACGGGCTTAGTTGCTCCGCGGCATGTGGGATCTTCCCGGACCAGGGCTCGAACCTGTGTCCCCTGCATTGGCAGGCGGATTCTTAACCACTGCGCCACCAGGGAAGTCCCAAACACAGTTTTTAAAATTGAGATATAATTGACATACAACATTGTATTAGTTTCAGGGGTACAGCGTAACGATTCAATATTTGTATATAATGTGAAATGATCATCACAATAGTAAACATCCATCACCATCATAGTTACAAAAAAATTTCTTTCTTGTGATGAGAACTTTTAAGATCTACTCTCTTAGCAACTTTCAAATGTGCGGTACAGTGTTATTAACTATATTGACTCAGCTGTTAGCTAATGGAATCCTTCTTGGATTTTTCCAGCCCCTCACTGCTCTCCTTCAAATGACAGAAAACTTTTTCTTCCTTTGAAAGTATTCCAGGGACCTCCCTGGCAGTCCAGTAGGTAGGTCCCAATGCAGAGGGCACGTGTTCGATCCCTGGTTGGGGAACTAAGATCCTGCATGCCACGTGGTGGGGAAAAAAAAAAAATGTATTCCAGTCTCTCCTATCCCAAGATGCCCATCCCCTCCTACCAAACCCCTTTAGCACTTCCTCATATGCTGCCCGTGGGCTAATATAATTTAACGCCTATTCTTTTTGTTTTTTGCATTATTTTGTATTGTCATGTTCATTTAGTTCTCGTAGATTGATAACTCCCTGTGGTCAGTTGCCCCCCACCCCTGGCACTGCATGGATCCTGTGGCCAATGTCTGGTCATGAAAACACACATCTCAGCTCTCATCATGGGTGGTGACTTCAAGAAAGCAAGGCAGGACCTACAGGCAAGTGGCTTGCCGGAGGCTCTAGCTTCCCCACCTCCTTCAGCCCTTGTGTCTGCCTGGACCAGACTTCTTTCCCAGAGCGTGACTTAAGGTCCTAGAGCCCTAAAGCGGTTTAATGACAGACTGCAGAGCTCTCGCCTCGATGACTAAAATTTCAGTTTTGAGAGGGGTGTGATCAATTTCCTCTTTAACCTCAGAGCCCTTCGGCCCTGGGCTTGGGAGTTGGACTTGAGTCTGAATCTGTGTCCTACTCCTTACCAGCTGGGGACCCAGGCAAATTATTCCATCTTTCTGAACCTGATTTTTCTTCTAAAAATGGAGATAACAATAACTCAGTAACCACTGGGTTGGATGAGACCAGTTGACCAAGGGCCAGTTCCGGGCACGTAATAGATGCTCAGTGAACAGCAGGCCCTCCCTTTAGGTGGCGGTCAGTTGTGGGGTTCCCCCGCTGAGCCCAGCAGAACCTCTCCAACCAGGGCCTTGAAGTGACCTGGTTTTCTGAGTTCCCTGGGTCTTTTCACTTGGGTTATTCATCAGGAAATCGAGGCTGGAGGGCTCTGGGTTCTGTTGAGTTCACGTAGTTCCCCTGCAGCTCCAGTCTGGCCACTTCTCCACCTGTCCTTGGTGACGGACACATCCGGTCCCTCCCCCTCCCTGCCTGTCCTGTGTGGACAGTTTGTGCCCTCAGGTGGGTCATCTGCGTCTCCGTGTGGCCCTCCTGCTACAGCCAGCTCCCGAGGGTCACAGTTGCCTGATTGCATTATCTTCCTTGAATCTTAATTCCTTTCTTGATTTCCTTTGGCATCTTTCATCCTAAGATACAGCATGGTGGGAGGTGGGGAGAGAGTAGGAGAAAAGCAAACCTAGACCTGGGTTTCTGTTTTGATTTTACTCTGCGGGCAAGGTATGTGCTGGCATTTTACTGTCTAATGTCTGCTTTTAAGGGTGTCTGCCATATGCCTGTGATCGTGGCCCAGCTCCTCAGTTAGACCCTTGCTGTGCAGGTCCCAGTAAATAAGAGAACAGAACCCGGCGAGGTGGCCGGGACACAGCGGGCCCGCCGGCTACAGGCAGCACCGCATCAACCCCTGGAGGGTTGGGGGGTCCGGGCCGCCCAGGGCTTGCAAGTCAGTGGTCAGCGTTGTCTCCCAGCCCGCTCCTCCTTCTCTTCTGGGTCCAGGGCTCCCAGGATAGGGTCTCACGGCTTCTTGGATTGAGAACCAGACATGGAATCAAGGGCAGAGGAGAGATAAGACGAGGCACCTCGGCAGACTCATAACCCAAACGGCAGACATTCTCCTTGATGGGGAGCTGCCCTGACTAAGTCATGTTCAAAGTTTTCACGGCTGGAAGTAAAATTGGGGCCGACACTTGTGGGCCTTTGGGGTGGTCTGAGACGTCCATGGTGGAAGGGGGAAGCGGGATGGCCTGTGTTCGGGTAAAGGTCATAAGGAAACAGACAGAATGTTCTCCTCACTTAGGGTAGGGACGGTGCACAACCCTCCAAATAACCAGGACCAACAAACAGACTCTTCCATGAACCATAGTGGGTGTGGGACTGTCTCAGGAAGGAAAAAAGATGACAAAACATGAGGTGTGATGCATCAGGGCAAAAAGGCTCCTTCCGCACGGGAGTGACTCTGGCCCTAGGACCCGGCGGCACGGTTCTGGGGCTGGTTGAGGTGGAGGCCCCTTTGCTTGATACAAACCGTGGACATCTGATGGGTAACTCCTGCCCACCCCGTTCTTCTTATCAAAGCTGGGAGATGTGGGAAGACAATTCTAGAAATATTTTCACCAGTAAAGATCAGAAGGGTGATTTCTACTTATCCAAAAATCAACTATAATTCTTTAACTGCCATTACTGTTACGTAGCCCTTCCCTACCCAGCTTTGGCAGGAAACAAGCAGTTCTTAAAGGCGAGTTTCTGGATGATGGAAACTCATCCCCAAATAGAGCACTTGACTGGCCAGGTGAGCCTTCCTGTCTCAGAGTCAAGACTGAGCTGGTGGGGCGTCTGCACGTGCTGTCGGGGGGGGTGTCTGCATTTCATCAGAGAGCAGGACTGATATGCTTTTAAGGCCAGGAAGGCAAAGGTGGAAGGGAAACTTCCAGTACCCAGGTGCCGGGGAAAGACCTCCAACAGAGGGGCAGGGCAGTGGCCACTCCTTCTGAGCGAGGCCAGGCTGACTCTGGCCCGGCGTGCCGGGGGCTTCCTGATACTGCACGGATTTGGGTGGTGGGTGCCGGTGGGAAGGGGCTGGACAGGACTGAGGATTCATCTGATTTGAACCGATTTTCTGCTCAGATTCCCGGAGCCCCCTGGCCCCTGGTGGGATTTGCCCTTCACGTTAAGCCAAGTCCCAAGCCAGGCATTTACCCAGAAGGGCCAGGCCTGGCTTGGAGCTTGCTGCAGGCATCTGTCACCACCCATTCACTCTGCGTCATCCCACACTCAGTCTGCTCAAATCACAGAGCCTTGAAATGCGCTTTCCAGTTGGCCTTCCAACACAGATCGGGGGCGGGGGGGGGGGGGGCGGAGAACTCGGGAAGAAGGAGGGTCCCGGGCGGGGGTGGGACACGCTCAAGTCTGGCCTGGGGTAGAGTCACGGGGCTCAGAGTGCCTTGCTTGGGGCCGAGAACCCCTTGCTTCCATCCCCTGGGGTAGGGTCAGGATGCCCCTCCCAGCCTCGCCCGCCCCTCGAGGTCTCACTAGCGGCCACCTGGCGGCTCTCCCCGGAGGACTCACTCCTCTTCCAGGCTGGCTGCCGGCACAGGGGGCACTGGGCCTGGCTTGGGGGCTGGCCAGCTCCGCCCCCGGGAGAGGCTCGGAGGGGGCCCCAGCTGCTGCCTTGGTCTGTTTCTCCTCCTCATTTCAGCCCCTATTCCCTTCCAAACCCCTGCTGGCTAGATGGGAACCATTCCCCCACTGTCTCCTAAGGGAGGAGAAAAGACTTCAGCCAGAGTCCCAAGTGTTTCTCTAAGCCTGCCCCCGACCTGCACTAGGATCTCCTGGGGGCTGGGGTCCCACCCCACCCACTGAATGGAGGTTCCCGGCAGCGTCTTCTGTGCCCTGAAGACCAGCTTTGCAGGAGAGGAATCTCTGTGCGTGAGTTGGAATCAACCTTTTCCCCTCCTGCTCATTTATCCAAAAAGAAGATTCTAGACCTTGCCCAAGGTCCAACCTGGCACCGAGTCTAGCAAATCAGTTTTCCCCCCAAATCAGTTTTTTCTAATTTCACTCATAGAGAAAGATAAGGAACTCATTGTGCAATTGCCCAACAAAATCCGAAGAATATTTTTCAATAATCTCAAATGCCTAGGGACTCTGGTTAATCCAGGGTCCTGACTGAGAGATGCCAGCCATGCCTCATCTGGAATCCTAACTGTCAAAAAACTGGAGTCCGGTAACATGCACTTAACAATGAAGCCAACCTGACATCACCCAGGCTCTGACACTGGAGGTACTTGAGGATCTCAGCAACCACCACTCTGACAAAATCTGGAATCCAGTGAGTAAAGATGTCAGGATGAGATAAGCTGGCTGTGGGCACTGTTCCTCATCACATTTAAATATCCACATGTTCTCGGTGCTCGGTGATCCCTACACTTCCTACTTGGCAGGAGGGAAAAGTGTAGTTTATAGAGAGGGGATGGGGAATCATGGCCTCAGCCCCAGAGTGTCCTTGGGCATCCCCTTCCCCACTCCTAGGGACCCCTCCGGGGCTCCCCAAACTGGCCTCACCCAAGCACTTTTTCTGTCTGTCTCCACACCATCCAGTTTTCTCTCTTCTCTCTCTTCGGCCTTCTCAGTCCTCTTCTGAGATTAGCTAATCCAATAACCTACCAACTCAGAGAAAGGGTTAGTTTAATGAGTTATCTCTCCTGGTTATTTAAATACTGCCTTGACCCAAATAAGGGGTCTTGGGATAGGAAATGTAAACACCTTTGTAGGTTTGGGACATCTCATATTTGGGGATTTACCTTTGGGAGAAATTGGGCTCTTGGTGTCCAACAGACCTTTCCTCCTGGATCTGTAGCTACTGTGCGTCTCAACTGGGTTCTGGAAAGTGAAACACTGGCCTTTCAGATCCCAGGAAAGGGAAGAAGGGGCAGCTGTGCCCTATCTGATGTGTGTAACAAGGTGCTTTGGCACCAGGAGGGCAATTGAAACTGGAGAATTTTTGCTAGAAAATAAAGTATATAACTGGTCTGTGACACACAGCACAGCTGCTTCCTGGAAATGCTACTCCCACTGCTTGAAAAAGCATATTCAGTATTCCAGAATTAGTAACATGGACATCTTCCTTGGATTCTGTTGATTGCTTGTTTTGTTTTTTCTCCCCTATGGTATAGGGATGGGTGATGGTTGACCAGTCACTTTTTGGTCAGCTTTACTGACACACAGTTTACATACAATAAAAGTCGCCAGTTTTAAGTATACAATTAGGTGGGTTGTGATCAGTTTGCAGTCACGTGACCACTAGCCCAATGGTGATAACGGAACATTTCCATCACCCCCAGAAGGTCCTTCTGGTCCCTCTGCAACCTGTCTCCTCCCCATCCCCATCTTGAGACTGAGGGTGGCTCTATGTCTTCCCTATGAATGTCTTCCAGCACCACCCCAGACACACAGGGGCTACTTAACAGATGTTTAAAAGGATAAATACATCAGTGGTTCTAACATATTTTAAAAATCCCCATGAGACTTCTTCTGGTTCCTCCCGTTCACCCTCGGTTCTGAAAGATGGTCTAACAAGCATTCGTTAATAAATAATTTCTGCATTCAGTCACTTCTGATCAGCATTAGATAATCAGTGTTACCAGAGTTGATGAAATTCCAGATAAAAGCAGAGACTCACCGTCCTCATTGCGTGTGCTGTCACGGGCAAGTGTGCGGTTCCCTTTCCACTTTTCAAAAGACTAGAAACGCTGCAGGAGCATCCGTTGCCATTTTTTCTAACTCCCATCCTAGACCAGAAATCACTGACCTACATCGCCCTCACCTTCATTGGTTTTTGAATTTTTTTTTTGGTAGTCAATGAGGAAGTCAACACTTGAGCAATTTAGGGGCATACCTGGAGAACACCCCCAAAGGCTTTCTCAGTTTACAGGGACTTTCTACGCCCCTAATTCATCACCAAGGGCACAGAGTCCCATCACTTTGCCTGGCTGAACTGCCCTTTCTCCTGTAAGTTTGGGACCGGTCTTGCAGCTATCAGGGTGCCGTTGAATCTGGCTCTTTCCCCTAATCAAAGCTCTGAGAGACAAGATTCTATGGTCTACTCACTGGGCTCAATAATTATATTTTGCCCCTAAATAATGGCATCTTACCCATAAAAATCAGTCATTTATTTTAAAGTAATAGCTAACATTTTCCAAGTAATTGTCATGCATTATTTTTTTAATTTTTTAATTTTTTTTTAAATTTATGGCTGTGTTGGGTCTTCGTTTCTGTGCGAGGGCTTTCTCTAGTTGTAGCAAGTGGGGGCCACTCTTCATCACAGTGCACGGGCCTCTCACTATTGCGGCCTCTCTTGTTGCGGAGCACAGGCTCCAGACGCGCAGGCTCAGTAATTGTGGCTCACGGTCCCAGCTGCTCCACGGCATGTGGGATCCTCTGGGACCAGGGCTCGAACCCATGTCCCCTGCATTGGCAGGCGGATTCTCAACCACTGCGCCACCAGGGAAGCCCCCTGTCATGCATTATTATAATCTCTTTATATGTTAGTTCAGATGTATTCTGTGTTTATATATTTATATGTTAACTCATAATTTCACAGGAACTCCTATGACTCCCATTTTGTAGATTAGAAAACTGAGGCACAGAGAAATTAAATTTCACAAGATTACATAGTTTTCTCATCGTCTGTGGCTATATCGCAAACCGCCCCAAATCTCAAGGATATGGTTTGGGATCATCACTGGTCTAGGGGCTGCCTGGCTCAGCCCAGCAGTTCTCCTTTGGGGTTCCTCATACATTTTCAATCCAGTGGCCCCTGGGGCTGGAGTTCTCAAGGTTTCTTCACGCTCCTGTCTGGTTCCTGGGTTGGTTTCACATCCCTTTCTCCATGCTGCTTCACCACGTGGCTAGCTTGAGCTTCCCCATAGCATGGCGGTCTCAGGGTGGTGGAATTTTTAACACAGCAGCTTTTTTTCCCCAGGGAAGAGTCCAGGAGAGCCAGGGATAAACTTCTTATCACTGAACTCAGAAGTCTAACTAACTCAAGTAGTTATTCTGTGCTTCCAGGTTACATCAAAAATTAAATAGCATAGACACAAACGTAGGTTACACAGATGCCATTTCTCACCGATCCGGCCAAAGTTCGGTGGTCTGACAGTGTTGTCTATTGGTGAGGCTGTGGTGTAAACAGGTGCTGTCCTACACCAGAGCAAAATGACCCAGTCCTAAGGAGGGCAGATGGCAATGTCTGTCAGAAGTCCTGACCGTGCTGCCCTTTGAGCAGCGATCACACGATCCTAGAAACATGAAGAACATACAGAGTGTTCACTGCAGCAGCCTGTGACGTAGACGGGGTTTGGTGAAGCTATTGTGTTCCGTGCAGAACACACCGCAGATACCAGAAAACCCTATGTGCCGACTTTGAAAGATCTCCTGGACATATACAGTGATAAACAAGGTATGGAGCAGAATATATAACAGGGAGCCCTTTGTATTAGAAAGGGGGGAAATACTTGACGTATGCACTCACATAAAGAAACCCCAACTGGATGTGCAGCTAAAAGTGGTCCCTTTGGGGGGGCGTGGCACGGATGGGGACAAGGGTGGAAGAGCCCAGCTTTTCAACTGTGCATCCCTTTGTTTTGACTTTCAAATCCTATGAGTTTATTTTTCCATCCACACACACAAAATTAGTCGGATGACATAGCTGTTGCCCTCAGAGCGCTCACAACCTCGACGGAGAGAAAGTTTGCACATAAACAGCAAATGGACAGTGCTTGAGTGGGTTGATTTTAAATGTAGTGGGGTGAGACATCGTTTCCAGCGGACTTGACAGCAAAGGCGTCATGAATCCACGAGACCCGCGTTAGTTCTGAAGGATGAGGAGGAGACGAGTGGGTAGAGAGGATGGGTCAGTCCCAGCCGGACAGCGTGGTGCCGGCCGGCGCCTCTCAAACCCCAGGATGGCGGAGGCAAGCGGACCTGCTGGCCTTGACACTGGACCCTTGAAAACTCCATTGTGAGAACCACTGGCTTACAGTTATATTCCAGCAACGTATTTTATTTTTTTATAAATTTACTTATTTATTCAATTTATTTATTTGGCTGTGTTGGGTCTCCGTTGCTGCACGCGGGCTTTCTCTAGTTGCGGCGAGCGGCGGCTACTCTTTGTTGCGGTGCGCAGGCTTCTCATTGCGGTGGCTTCTCTTGTTGTGGAGCACGGGCTCTAGGCACGCGGGCTCAGTAGCTGTGGCTCGCGGGCTCTAGAGCGCAGGCTCAGTAGTTGTGGCGTGTGGGCTTAGTTGCTCCGTAGCATGTGGGATCTTCCCGGACCAGGGCTCAAACCTATGTCCCCTGCATTGGCAGGCAGGTTCCTAACCACTGCGCCACCAGGGAAGTCCATCAGGGTATTTTAAATTGCAAATTGTTGCAGTAAAGGAGTGCTGGCTTCCTGACTGCTACCTTTAAGATGGTTTGTGTATAGTAACCTTGAACTTGTGGGGGATCGTGAGCCCCGGTCTGGAGGTGGGGAGGGATAGAGGTGTCCCAGGCCGCGTGCAGGCAGCAGAATAACCAGGAGAAAGCAGATGTAAGGCCGGGCTGCGGCCTGGGTGCCCTGGACACCAGGCGAGGAGAGCCGCACCTTCTCCCACAGGCAGGAGGGACCACAGAAGGTTTCAGCCAGCAGGGTCTCTGCTCAGTGCTGCTCTGTTCCCTGGGCTAGGCACACAGGCAACAGAGGACCAGGCCACGTGATCTTCTGTGTCCTCTGCACCATGAAAATGGGGCCGTGTGCAAACTAGAGGGGACCACGCGGAGCCTCTGGAATCCCACCTGGCAGCTCTGGTTTCCCTTCCGCCTGTGGGATTTCCCTTTCTTCTTCATGGACCTCCCCAGGGATGCGCTGGTCTCCTAGATCAGTTTAGAACAGATCTTTGGGAAATGTCGGCTCCCCACAGCGGTCCTGGAAGGTCAGAGTTCACTGGCTTTGGACACAAGGACCTGGGACGTGGAGCCCCGTGTTTTGCAAGTAAGAGGGGGTGTCCCCAAGACCTTGTAGGCGCCAACAGCAGAGATGTGTGGCCCAGAGGCTTCCAGAACCAAGTGACCAAGAGTGAAAACGAAAGGGCTGGTGATGCCAGGGGACAGACAATCCCAAGGGGTCCTCTGGCTTAGGAACGTCCCCACAGGACCTGACCCAGAATCTTCCGTGCTTTTTTCAGTGAGAAATAAAGATCCCAAACCAACCAGCAGGGACTAGATGAGAAATGGTGGGGAGTCACACAGGGAGGTGTTTCTAGCCCGATCCCACCCCGAAGGGAGACCCAGGTGGCCTCGGGACACAAGGTACACATGAGGACACTCCAGGGACCAGGTCTTCCTGAGAGATGATGGCTTTTACCCCAATTCCTAGGATGTGAGAAGTAGGCTGTTTTTCCCCTTCCTTGAAAAAGCAAAGCTACAAACAATCCCTGTGCTGTGTACCTGACTCCCTGCTGTGGTGGCAGCTGATCTAGAAGTTTCTGCTCTTATGGTGACTTTGGCCTCACACCCAGCATTTCTCTTCCCTCCCCTCCTTATATAACGAGCCGGCCTCTTGAATAGAATGGGTTTGTTGGCCGCAAAAACAAAAACAAAAACCCCAGCAAACTCCTTGTTTGGATTCGTTAGCGCCGTGGTCTGTGGCCTTGAGTCCCCGACTGGGAACCACTAGTTACTCTGTGCCCATGGGGTCTCCAGTCGGGCCCTGGGATTTGTGTCTCCCGCCCTCCAGACATCCTGAGGCTGCCTGGTGACCCCGGCTTCCCCCTGCTTCCATCTGGAGCGTGAAGGCCAGAGCCCTCGCCCCGGGGTCTACACTGGACGGCTTGGCCTGCGAGAGGGGACGTGGGTTTGCAGACCTTCCTCCCGGCCCTCCTGCTGCCTGACCCCAGCTAGCTGTTCCATCTCCAGGTTTATCTTCTCTGCCCGAGATCCCCGCGGCCTCAGGGCCCTGAGTCTGGGCGTGTGCAATACACCTGCTCCCCTGCGTTCCGGAAGGACTCAGAGCCGTGGATGCAGGACCAAGTGACCACTCCACCTCCTGTCCCCACATGGACTGATGACCACAGGCCTCTTGGGGCAGCCCAAGGTAGCCCCTCAGCTAGACTGCAGGCTCCCTGCTGTCTCCTATAGAAATGACAGGAGGTGGGTGATCAAGGCCCAGAGTGGTGGGTGATCGGTTGGCCGACAGAACTGAGGCCATCTCTGCCTATTTGCTGCTATTACTTTTTTTTTAATTGATAGACTTCTTTTTTTGAGAAGTTTTAGATCTACAGAACAATTGAGCAGAAAGTACAGAGAGCTCCCTTGTACCCCCTTCCCCTCCCCTCCAGCATCCCCTGTTATTAGCGGTGCATTTGTTACAACTAATGTTACAACTAATACACTATTATTAACTGAAAGTCAGAGTTTATATCGGGCTCATTCTTGGTTTTGTACATTTTATGGGTTTTGACAAATGTATAGTGACGTGTATGTACCATTACAGTATCAGAGTAGTTTCACTGCCCTAAAAATTCCCGGTGCTTTGCCTGTTCATCCCTCCCCCATCCCCTGGCAGCTACTTACAGGTGTTTGTCCTGCCACCTCTGGGCCTGACCCCAGGGTTCACCCACCAGGGGCAGTGTGACCCATCACGGCCTTGGGGCTCAACCCGGCATGTGGAAGGGAGTCTGCCATCTCGGTGCCAGGAGGAGGGATGGCCTAGAATAGAATTTGGGGGCTGGAAGGCCTTTGGAGGAGCTCCAGGGTTCAGAACCAAAGACCTCCTATCTCAGGTGAGGAAACTGAGGACCAGAGATGGGATGTGAGTTTCCAAGCAGCACAGCTGGTTGGAACAGAAATCTGAATCCAGGCCTCAGAGAGGGCATAGGTTCAATTCAGCTTCTTTTTTAACAATAGGAGCTAAGTTAGTAAAAAGGACCCAAAAATAAATTTTGCAAAGAGCTAGCCACTTGTCTGTTTTGAGTATCATCATTAACCTGCCCTGTGGGGGACTCTGGCCCAAGGTGGGGTGCCTGGAACCCTCAGTGGCCCCTGGGCTCTGAGGGAGGACGCCGTGTGCCCCCAGTGCCCCCTGTTCTACCCGAGAACTCTGAGTTCGCACGAGGAGCCGCCCGACGTGTGCCCGGCGTGTGCCCGAGGGGCCCCGGGCAGGCCCTGCCCTGGAAGGAAGGGGAAGTGGGCAGATAGCATCTCCTGGAGCTGCTGGTCTCCACGTACCTGCTGCGTCAGGCTTTGACACGCTGCACCTGGAGCCCTTCTGTGCAGAGTGCCCTCCAGCCTTCCATCAGATTGAGGGCGCTGAGGTGTTTGTGGCTCCCGGAAGTTCCTGGAGCAGCTGCTCACCCTAATGGCCATGACCCCAAGCATGGAGGAATCCCAGGAAGTAACACATTGACACAAAGCCAGTGGATGACAGAGGGCAACTTGGAACAAGAGCTTTGTCGCTGGACGCAAAGATACCAAGAGAACTGAAATTAGAGGATGGCCGACCTTGTATAACAATTACAACTGACACCTGGGTGCGTAGGGCAGCCAGGCCCGTGCTAGGGGCTCCGTCTGTACTGTGACTCTGCAGGACAGTTGTTATCATTTTATGTAATGGAAACATAAGCTAGAAGGTCAAAGTCAACTAGAGAGAGCACGGTGTGATAGAGAACTTGGCTAGAAGTTGCAAGACCAGGATTTGGTTCTGGCTCGGTCATGACTCTACCATGTGGCTTTGAGCAACTCACTCAAATCTCTCTGGAAACCTGTTACCCCACCCGTAATGGAAGGGGATCAATTTGGAAGATTTCTGACATTTTCCAATGGCGACACCCTACGACTGCATTATTTCCCTGGTTTAGGTGTCAGGAGACCAGGGGGTCTGCAGTAGGCCTGGACCAGGGGGGCACAGGTGCTGACAGATACCACTCTGGAGGGGTCTGGGTAGGTGGTTGCCCCCAGGGCTGTAACTGCTGTTCTGGGTCTGGGGCGGCCTGGGACTGCTGGGGTTGGCAGGACCCACGGTGGGTCAGAGCAGCAGTGCCCACCGCGCAGAGGGCCAGGGGAGGGATGGATGCGGTTGGATGAAAGGGGAGGTGGGAATTCCCTGGTGGTCCAGGGACTCTGCACTTTTACTGCCAAGGGCGCGGGTTCCATCTCTGGTTGGGGAACTAGGATCCCACAAGCCATGCAAAAAAAAAAAAGGGGTCGGGGGGAGGTAAGGAGTTGCCTACCTCCCATCCATGACAGTGACGAGATGTGATTCTCTGTCTCCATTCTGTGTGTGTATTTCTGGGCACAAAGTACAAAGAGCGGTCAGAGGGCTTCAGCCAGGACAGAGGGAAAAAGATGGTGCTCATCCCTGTTCACTCTCGTGACATCTAGAAGGACAGGGGGTGTCGGCTCCCCTCTGAAATCTACCCGCCCTGCTTCAAAGCTCATGCAGTGCGCAGTTGTTCAGACTTTTTTGTCCACAACGCAGTAACGTGTATATTTTATTCATGTCTATGTGTGAATAATTGAAACAATTTTAGGAAACAGTGAGATGCATCCTTGTTTTATTCTAATTTATATTTTGGTGGTTGTATAATCCGCTAAATCGATTTCACGATCCACTGATGGGTTGGCACCATTAGTTAGAAAACTGTGGCTAAATGCTCCTGGAGCAGCCAATTCAGCCTGGGATGAAAGTTAGAGCGAATAAATAAAAGCACCTTCTCCGTTATGCTTACTTAGTGCAGAAGCCCTTGCGTTCTATTCAAGTCCCTGGTGTTTGCTGCTTCCCCTGAACTCCTTGTACTTTTCAATCTGTAACATGTGGTCACGGAGCAGGTGGTGACCCACAGGTAGGAATGGAAGAATCTTTGGGCACCTGCAGAAATGTTTAGGAAGAATCTTTTGATAAACAGTTTTATAAATATGGACACTGGATATTCTCCAGATTCTGAGCTGAAAACTGTGTGGACTTTGGCTCCTGGGCCAAGTCCCAGAGCCACATTGGGTAGGTGGTTGAGAGCAGAAATTAGGTCTCTAAGCCCTGAGTCTTGCATAAGAGCCCCCCCTGCATGGAGGAGGGTGTGTCGCGGAGCTGCCAGCAGTGCTGTGACCTTATAAACATGTTCCCTGGAGGCTCAATTTTATTCTCATTCAAGTTTTCTGTCCTGCAGTTTGTCTTGAAGCCCAGACCCAAAGCATGTGATTTTCTCCCTGTGGTGCCCCCGCTGCCCGTGGAGCGCTAGGCAGGCGGGTGGAGAGGCAGCTGTCGGGGGCCATTTGGGTCTGCGGGACGCACCCAGCAGCGTCTCCACTTTCCCTCGTGGTTGCTTTTTTCCTTCATGGAGGGGACTTAACGTGTGGGAGGCCCGATGACTAGCAGGGTCACCTAGCTGGCCGGGCAGAGGGTGGCGCCCACAGAGGGTTCAACACCAAGGCTACCACGGTCTCGGTTGGTGGTTTGGCATTTTACTTGCGGGTAAATAAACCCTCCCCAGAAACCCAGCGCTGGTCTTTGCAGACCCTCTCTTAAGGTTTGTCTTAGTAAAATCATGAAATGTCAGGGTTGAAAGCAGCCCTAGAAATTAAGGGCCGGCTGTCCTCTGACAGACAGCCACTTCTGTTTGTCCTTGCTTTCAGATGGGCCAAGTGGCCCGAGAGATCCCATTAGAACATCCTTCTCTGATCATGAGGTCTTGGTGTCTCCTGTACCCTAGGCTGTCATCAGTCATTTATGTCTCAGTGTGAATGAGCTTCTTGGCCCCTTTTCCAGTGTCGGTTTTGTGTGGGGAAAGACTCCCGTTTGAGTCCTGCCCGTGTGTCCGGCAGCGTGGAGGAGCGCATTACTGGGTGAATAAGCGTCTCCCTGCTGTCAGCCGACTGTGGTGGGTGGAGGGAGACGGCGGGTAGGTACCACACAGCGGCATCACACGCCTGGTGGAAACTCACACCACTTACCCAGCAAGTGACACGAGAACAATTCGCATCATTCCACAGGTGACGCTAGAGTGTGATTTCGGGACTTTTCCAACCTGCTGTTCTCCTTTACACATTGTAAATCTTCCATGACAGTAAAAAATAGGACTATTTGGGCTGTTTCCTGTTTTTTACTGAACCTGCAGGAGCGAAGACCTTTCACACCTGTCTTTTCCTCTCATCCATCTGTCTCCCTTGGGGATTTCGAGGTCCTTGACAAAGTCAGGGCTCTGTGTGTACAGAGACCCCCCTGCTGACCAAGTGGGCCCCACTCCCCTCCCCAGGGGTAGCTGACTGTCTCCAAACTGCCACCTTCCTGCGGCCAGACTCGCCCAAGGTCAGCACCCACCAGCTTGAGGGTGGTGGGGGGAGGGGGTCTAGGTTTCTGTATCAGTCAGGGCTCGGGAGACAGAACCAAGAGGAGTGAGAGATACACATACTGTATACGCATATACACAACCTACATGTATGTCCTTAATATACACACATATATATATCCTTAATATATATTTATCACGTATTAATATATTAAGTATATACAATGTATACTTAATATAAATAATAACTAATAGTAACAGTTGTATATATTACATATATTATACATATTATATTAACTTATATCATTATATATTATATATCACAATAGGATATTAACTGATATATGTTATTTATATTATAAATATAATTACAGTGTTAAGATAATAAATATTACATATCAAGGGATTTGTGTTAAGGAATTGGCTCATGTTGGTGGGAACTGGCAAATCCTGAATCCGCAGGGCAGGCCAGCAGGTGGAAACTCAGGCAGGAGGTGACGCTGAGATCTTGAGGCAGAATTTCTTCTTTCAGAAACCTCTAAGTTTTCGCTCTAAGGCCTTCAGCTGAGTGGGTGGAGGCCAGCCACGTCGCGGAAGGTGATCTCCTTTACTTAAGCCCTGCTGATTATAGATGCTAACCTCACCTACAGATACCTTCACAGCAGCATCTAGCTCAGTGCTGATTAAACCACCGGGCGCTGTGGTCTGGCCGAGTTGACACATGAAATTAACCATCACAGGCTCTGTGATGGCGCCTGGCCATCAGAGCCCAAGGCGCTCTCCTCCGTAACACCACCCTCCTCCCACCACCTGGCTTGGCCTAAAACACCGCCTGTGGGGACTGGGATTGTTCTGGATCTGGGACCTGCAGTCCCGGCCATATTTGCTGACAAGAGCGTGAAAGATGCCTACGATGGGCTCTGGCGGGGGCTGCAGCAGACCAGGCAGCTCGGCTCCTCCCCTGTGTCTCCTGGGCCCCCCCCCCAGGCACTTGCCTCCTTCCCTGCTGACCGTGAGCTGACCCAGACCCCCTGCATCCTTCACCCAGCCTGCCCCTCCCACTGCCTCTATCTGGGAGGGGCTCGGGCTGGAAGAAGACCAGAGGCTGGGACCTAGTCCTTAGTGGTTAGCAGAGGCTGGACTCGACCTGGCCTGGGAACATTTGCCTTTAAGAGGTCACTCTGGGGGCCTGAGCTGGGAGGGTGTGGAGGGAGGGCCCTAGGAATGTGGATCGGGGTCCCCAGGCGTCCCACAGCCCAAGTCCCTGTTCCCCTCTGCACAGCATCCTTGGCTGTAGAGCCAGGAGGCCACGGGTCCTTCCAAGGTTCCATTTACCTCTGGTCAAGCAAAGGCTGCCCACAAGGCAGGGCCTGGCCCCATGGCCTTTCAGCGGGAAGAGAGCCTCTGGGGGCGGCCTGCACTGCGTAGCCCCGCTTCAGGATCGCCAGGATCCGGTTATTAACCAGTCTGTCTTCTGCTTGGGAAAGGGATAAAGACGGCTCTCTAATTACAGGAGGGGCAGCTAGCGTCTTTGCAGAAGCTCCTCACCCGATTTCAGACCCAGGTGGAGCGTGAGAGACTGCCCTGGCTTCCCAAGTCGGTGGTTGCCCCGGGAGACGCCCTTGGCCTCTCTGTGGCCTTGATTGGTGAGGCCGGAGTGCGTCTTGGCCAGTGGCCCTGATGGAACCCAGTTCCGTGTGAGAGCTCACACTATGGGAAGGGCCGTCTTTTTTTTTTTTTTAACCTTTTTTAAAAATTGAAGTATGGTTGATTTACAGTGTTTCAGGTGTGCACAGCAAAGTGATTCAGATATATATATATATTCTTTTTCAGATTCTTTTCCATTATAGGTTATTACAAGACATTGAATATAGTTCCCTGTGCTATACAGTAGGTCCTTGTTGTTTATCTAGTTTACATATAGTAGTGTGTATCTATTAATTCTAAACTCCTAATTTATCCCTCCCCTGCTTCCCCCTTTGGTAACCATAAGTTTGTTTTCTATGTTTATGAGTCTGTTTCTGTTTTATAAATAAGTTCATTTGTATCATTTTTTAGATTCCACACATAAGTGATATATGATATTTGTCTTTGATTTACTCCACTTAGTGTGATAATCTCTAGGTCCAACCATGTAGCTGCAAATGGCATTATTTCATTCTTTTTTATGGCTGAGTAATATTCCACTGCATATATGTACCACATCGCCTTATTTATTCCTCTGTTGATGGACGTTTAGGTTGCTTCCATGTCTTGGCTATTGTAAATAGTGCTGCTATGAACGTAAGGATGCATGTATCTTTTCAAATTAGAGTTTTCGTCTTTTCTAGATATATGTCCAGGAGTGGGATTGCTGGGTCATGTGGTAGTTCTATTTTTAGTTTTTTAAGGAATCTCCATTCTGTTCTCCATAGTGGCTGCACCAACTTGCATTCCCACCAGCAGTGTAGGAGGGTTCCCTTTTCTCCACACCCTCTCCAGCATTTATAATTTTTAGCCATTTTGTTGATGGCCATTCTGACCGGAGTGAGGTGATACCTCATTGTAGTTTCGGGAAGGACCTTCTTTTGTATCATCCTATCTGGTCTTCACAACATTGCCCTGTGATACAGAAGGCACTATAGCCTCATTTTACAAATTGAAAAACTGAGGCCCTTGGAGACTAAAATGCTTTGCTCCATGCCAGAGTTAGGGGAGAGCTGAGGGGAGAATGCGGTCTCTTGACTACCCTGGTCTAGGGCTTCTGAAGCTACTTGTTGTTGAGAAAAGAGTTTACTGTCTGTTGCTGCCGTGGAGCTGGAGAGGCCACTGGGTGAGGAACTGGGGACAGCAGTGGGGCAGGATACTCCCTTAACACCAAGGAGGGTCAGGCTGCCAGATTTCTGCCTTTTGCACGGCCCAGGGCTTCTTTCTTGGGAGAAAGTCCTGCCGTGGGGCCGAAGCACTTTCCCTCCCGCTGTTGGTCAGTAGGCATCACATGGGCACAAAGACCAAGGGTCGTTGGCCAGGGCAGCAAGGGAGCCCCCAAACAGCTATGTGAATCAATCCCGGGACCACCAGGTGAGGGGAGGTGGGAGGGTGGCCGCAGGAGCGAAAAATAGTGGTTTTCTTTTCTCTTTTACATCAGGAAGCCTCTCAGAGTGCACTCAGAAGCCATGATGTCTTCTGTGGAAAATAAATAATTCTGGAACTTCTCCGAGAGTTAAGTTTAGGCTTTTCCCCTAATTTGTCCCCTGTCCCTCCCCTGTTGCCGAGTTCCAGTGATTCTGGGTTCGTTCCTTATTTTTCTGAGAGTCGTTATGTAACATGACTGTTCTCAAAGGCTCCAAGTGACCATGGCTCTGGTCACCGCCCCCAACATTAGTATCAAGAATTACCCGTTTGGTGGTTTTGAGGGATTGAGCAAAAGCCAGTCCATCTGGAGACGCCTCCCTTGGGTATCCCACGCGAGGGCCTCACCAAGGCCTTCGCCACAATTCCAACAGCTCGGGTGCAGACGAGGTTGGATGGTGCGAGCAGCCCCCCATGTTGGTGACAGGGAGCACGGGGGCCAGGGGGACAGGCAGGGCAGGGGGCCAGGTACCCGTAGTCTGAGGACACCACTCACGGCTTTCCAGAATCGTGCTGAGCATCTGCTGGGATGCACCTGGCATTTGTACTAGCGATGCATGTGCTTAAAATTGAGGGACGTGGGCTTCCCTGGTGGCGCAGTGGTTGAGCGTCAGCTTGCCAATGCAGGGCACGCGGGTTCGAGCCCTGCTCTGGGAAGATCCCACATGCCGTGGAGCAACTAGATCCGTGAGCCACAACTACTGAGCTCTGCACGTCTGGAGCCTGTGCTCCGCAACAAGAGAGGCCACGATAGTGAGAGGCCCGCGCACCGCGATGAGGAGTGGCCCCCGCTTGCCGCAACTAGAGAAAGCCCTTGCATAGAAACGAAGACCCAACACAGCTAAAAATAAATAAATAATAAAAATAAAGGAATTCCTTTAAAAAAAAATCTATTAAAAAAAAAATTGAGGGACCTTAGCAATCACCTGAGAAACTAGAGGGTTAGTACTTAAGAAGCAGATTGAGACACACATTAAGATAGAAAGCCAGACATGTGTGTGGGTCCTGACCCACTCAACTATGAAGCATCAGCAGGGAAGCAAGGGGCACCCCCTCATCCCTCCGTTGGTGGAGCCCACACCGTGTCTGGAGACTCTGCCCTGAGCTGGGAGAACAGTGGAGAGTATTTGGTAGTTTGAGAGATGAAGAAAATTATTTTGATGACAAATCCTAGAAGATGAGAGGCATTTTATTCTCAACCCAGCAGCGCCCCCTTAAACTGGTCCTGATTCCACCTGCTGTTTAGCCCAACTGATAAGAACAGAGAATGTCTGAGCTAACAGGCATCTTCTGAAATTATCTAGCTAAACCCTCTCATCTGACAGATGGAAAACTGGATTCAGACGTGCCCGAGATCCCCCAGATCCCCAGATAGTAAACCACAGAACTGGGCTGGAACTCAGCCTTCCGGCTCCATCTTTGTGAACAGGTCGTGTTCTTATGTGCCCGAGGGGTGCGGGCTCGTCGACGCCCAGACAGTGCCCTGGGTCAGCAGTCTGCACCCGGGTAGCCCCAGATGCCGCTGAGGGACACTCTTTGGGCTCAGGTCTGCTCAGCAGGGGAGGACCACAAAACTGTCCTCAAAGTGTTCCCTCCTCGGTAGGAGTCTAACGGCTGGTAATTGCACAGGAATGTTCTGTGGTCACCCTGACGTTTAAAACCCCTGGTTGGCCCTTAGGTGCAGGCCATGGCCCCTGACATTGGCAGCCTTTCTGTTTGTCCTGTGTGTGCACTTTCACCAGGGCTCTTTCTGGGGTAGCCCAGCTGCATCAACAAAGGAGTTTTGTAAGACAAAGCATCAGAAATGCTGAAAAGGCAGAACTATATCTGACCGATACACACCTACTGTCAAGGCTAAGACGGGAGTAAAACAGCCCTCATTTCTCAAGAATTCACACATCAGTTGGTTGTAAACAGTGTAGAGAAATGTTGGGATAAGTGGCCGGGGAGTGGTTGAGCTGCCAATAAGACCCCAAACTACACAAAATGTGGATGATCGAATTTGGTGGTGGGATGCTTGATACTTTTCTGTCCTTTGCCACATCAGCATGAAATACTTCTTAAAAAATTTCTATTGAAGTACAGCTGATTTACAATGTTGTATTAGGTGAATTACTTTTAATTGAAAAGTAGACCTTAAAGAGACAGTATCACAGGCTGCCTTGGTAGTGAATCACGGAACTGTACAGACCCTTCTCCATCTGTTCTCTTCCCCTGTGATCTCACTGTGCCACGGAGACTCACTTTGCATAGAAGAACCCTGTATCTTCACAGCCTCCAATACCAAGTTGCTTTTTTTAGTCCTTTTTTTTTTTTCAGTTTTTTGGCTGTGTTGGGTCTTTGTTGCTGCGCACGAGCTTTCTCTAGTTGTGGCAAACGGGTGCTACTCTTCGTTGCGGTGCGTGGGCTTCTCATTGCGGTGGCTTCTCTGGTTGCGGAGCACGGGCTCTAGGCACACGGGCTCAGTAGTTGTGGCACGCAGGCTCAGTAGTTGTGGCTCACGGGCTCTAGAGTGCAGGCTCAGTAGTTGTGATGCACGGGCTTAGTTGCTCCGCGGCATGTGGGATCTTCCCGGACCAGGGCTCGAACCCGTGTCCCCTGCGTTGGCAGGTGGATTCTTAACCACTGTGCCACCAAGGAAGAGTCCCCCGGGTTGTTTTTGGTCACTGGAGCTGAGCCATCCCAAGGCTGTGGGAGGGTTTAATAGAAAGAGCTCTGAGCTGGGAGCGGGTGGACCTGGGTTGTAGGGCCTGCTTGCTACTGTCTGGTTGTCTGGCCTTGGGCAAGTGGCTTAACCTCTCTGACCCTCTGTATCTTCATCTATAGACTGGGGTGATACCACTTGCCTTTCCTACTTGTATGGGCTCCTCTGAGGACCAAATGAGGCAACAAATGGAAGTTTTAAGGACATTCTAATGGCAAATTAATGACAGCCCTGCTGCTGAGACCTTACTTTTTTGAGTTAGACTTTTGGCTTTTGCCTGAAATTCTGAAGAGGGGCAGGGATGGGGTATTAAGGTTGGCTCGCATCTTGGGAATTTTCTCAAACCTGGGGCTTTTCTCTTTTGTCCTGTTGCTTTCCTGACAGGCGACTTTATCAGCCCAAATCCTGAAAATGCACTTTTCCTCAGAGACCCTGCTATTTATCTCCGGAGCACGTGGTCAGGGTCTAAAATACAGTGTGTGCAGCTGAGGACAATCCCAGAGGACAGAGCCATCTCTTGGTGCCTCAATGTGGCCCAGTGAACTGGCCACCCAGCACCAGGGAGGGTCTGAATGCCTGCCGATGGGGAGAGAGAATTCAGGATGGCCAGATGTGGACAAAGCAGTGAAGGAGGCACAAAGCTCTGGTGGGCGTTTAAACTTTAGAAACCCCGTGAGCAGGGTGAGCTCCCGGTGCCTGGCCTTCTGGAATGTCAGCCGAGCTGAGAGGCCAGGTCCCCATCATTCCACCTGCTGAGAGTCTCGTGGTCACCGCTGCAGTCGGAGATTTTCCCGCACCAGCCTCCACGGTGCACACTGTTTCCTGGTGAGCTTGGGGAGGTGAGAGCCAAGATTAGAATCGTGGAATGTGGGATGGGGGAGCCTTCCAGCAAAGTCCACTACTGGTGCCAAGGGACTTCTCTGTGGGGATGCTTGACCGAGGAAAACGCACTGTGCGCCGCCGTAGTCGCTAATGTGGTGCCCTCCTCGTCTCGCTCTGGGCAGGACCAGCTTCAGGGGACCAGCCGCAGGCCCGCCCAGGGCTCCAGGCAGCCTGGGATGGGAGCGAGACCCGCGTCCTGGTCTCGGCTCTTTCGAGACCGCCTTGTCCTGAGTCACTTAACCGCCAGGGCCTCAGTCGCTAGATCATGATGGTTCCATGAGGAATAACCGAGTATGTGCGACAGGGCTTTGGTGTGTGGGAACTGCTCTGCTGAACAAAAGTGAGAGGGTAATGATTATTTGAAACCGCAGAGGAAGGTACTCGTTAAAATAGGAGCTAAGCGTCCACACCTGGTTCCTGCTCCTCCTTAGTGACCTGCAGTCTCGCGGGGTCTGCCCGTTCGCCGCCCCTCCCGCCCATCGGCACAGGCGTGCACCCCCTACACGTGCTGCCGGGGCAGGGGTTGCCTTGTCCAGGAGTTGATTCAGACGCTTCTGCACACCTGCTGCATGTGGCGCAGAAGAGCGAGATGAATGCTTTCCCCTCACCCTTGACCGGTTCACAGTCTGGTTAGAGAAATAGACTGATAAATGATAAGTCCTGTAATAAAGGTAGTCTAAGGTACTGTGGAAGCACAGATAAGAGAAGAATGAACTCTGCCTGAGGGATCGTATCTGAATTGTGCTTTGCATGACAGTAGGAGTTCACCCTGTGAGCCAGGATCTTGGGGCTGGGAGCTGGGGGCAGGTGGGCAGGAGGAAAGGGCTCCAAGCTTCAGAGAGGCGGCCAGCTCCATCCTGCAGGGACCCAAGTGAAGCGAAGTCTGTTCTCCCAGGAAGGAGTTGTACGGTTGGCAAAGGGTGACCTTGAACTGAGGAGCTGAGACAGCATTCCAGGCAAAGTGTCCACAGTTGCACAGCTGTGTTTAAAAAGCTATCAAGATCCTGCCTGGGCTCTTGCTGAAAGAAGGAGACGGGGTGCAGAGCACATCAGAAATAAGGCTGCAGAGGTCGGCAGATCCCCGGGGCCTGTATTGGAGCCTGCAGGGCCCGGCTGAGAGCTCCTGACTGTGAATCACCCGTGGGAGACTGGTGGCTCTCCGCCTGGGCCGCCAGCCGAATCACCGTGAAGCCTGCACTGCACCACAGACCAGTCGACTCTGTGGTGGGACCCAACTCCCAAGGTGCAACCAGCCTGGGACGCTGAAATAAACCAGCACCAGAGAGGCTGAGTCTGGAATCTGCCTACGTAAGAGATTGCCGGCAAGTCCCAGTGGACTATGTGTGGGAGCCATTGCCTCGGCTATGGTGGAGGCCCTGGGGCTTTAGGGCAGAGGCCAGCATAATGGGGCCACGGTTTTAGGAATCACTGTTCTAGCAGAGGTTTGCAGATAGCTTGAAACAGGCTAAGCTGAAAGATTTGGAGAACAATTAGGAAACCCAAAAGAGAGCTGGGCAAAGGAGGGTGCAGACCTGGACCCTACAGCAGAGGGGTTGGGAGGGTGGAAGGGTTTAAAAGAAAGATTAGTCACACAGAAAACTACAAAACGTTGCTGAAAGAAATTAAAGAAGACACAAATAAATGGAGAGACCACCCATGTACATGGATTGGAGACTTAATATTAAGATGGCAATACTACCCAAAGTCATCTACAGATTCAATGCAATCCCTATCAAAATCCCAATGGCATTTTTTTGCAGATATAGAAAAATCCATCCTAAAATTTGTATGAACTCTCAAGGGACCCCAAGTAGCCAAAACAATCTTGAAAAAAAAAAAAGAACAAAGTTAGAGGTCTCACACTCCCTGATCTCAAAACTTATTACAAAGCTACAGTCATCAAAACAATGTGGTACTAGCATAAAGACAGACATATAGACCAATGAAATAGAACAAAGAGTCCAGAAAGAAACTCTTCCATACATCTATGGCCAAATGATTTTCAGCAGAAGTGCCAAGACCATTCACTGGGAAAAGATAGTCTTTTCAATACATAGTGCTGGGAAAATTGGATATCCACATGTGGAAGAATAAAGTTGGACCCTAACCTTATTATACAATATACAAAAATTACAGTAGTTCCCCTTATCCACAGGGGATATGTTCCAAAACCCCCAGTGGATGCCTAAAACCATGGATAGAACTGAACCGTGGATACTATGCTTTTTCCTATACATACATACCTAGGATAAAGTTTAATTTATGAAGTAGGCTCAGTAAGAGAATATCCAAATTGCCAGTGTCACTCCTCTTGCACTTTGGGGCCATTATTAAGTAAAATAAGGATCACGTGAGCACAAACACTGTCGATACCACAACAGTCGAATGGATAACCAAGACGGCTACTAAGTGACTGGTGAGGGGGTAGCACATGTACTGTGTGGATATATGCTGAACAAAGGGATGACTCACGTCCGAGGCGGGACAGAGCAGGACAGTGCAAGATTTCATCAAGTTACTCAGAATGGCACGAAATTCAAACCTTATGAATTGTTTATTTCTGGAATTTTCTTTTTTTTTAATTTTTATTTTATGTTATTATTATTATTTTGGCCACGCCATGAGGCATGTGGGATCTTAGTTCCCCAACCAGGGAACGAACCCGCGCCCCCTGCAGTGGAAGCATGGAGTCTTAACCACTGGACTGCCAGGGAAGTCCCTGGAATTTTCTTTTTTTTTTTCCCCCTTATTTATTTATTTATTTGGCTGCGTCAGATCTTAGTTGCCGCATGCAGGATCTTCACTGCGATATGCGGGGTCTTTTAGCTGCAGCATGTGGACTCTTAGTTGCGGCATGCATGTGGGATTTAATTCCCTGACCAGGAATCGAACCCGGGCCCCCTGCATTGGGAGCATGGAGTCTTAACCACTGGACCACCAGGGAAGTCCCTGGAATTTTCCATTAAATACTTTTGGACCCTGGTTGACCTCAAGTAACTGAAACCTTGGAAGGCAAAACTGCTGATAAGGGGGGTGGGGACTTCTGTAACTCAAAATGGATCAAAGACTTAAATATAAGAGCTTAAACTGTAAAACTTAGAAGAAAACAGGGGGAAAGCTCCATGACATTGGATTTGGCAGTGACTTCTTGGGTATGACACCAAAGCACAGGCAACAAAGTATTGATAAAAATATCAACAGATAAATTGGACTACATCAAAATTAAAAACTTCTGTGCACCACAGGACACAATCCACAGAGTGAAAAGGCAACCTACAGAATGGGAAAAAAATACTTGCAATTCATGTATCTGATAAAAGGTTAATATCCAGATTATATAAAGAACTCCTACCAACTCAGCAACAAACAAGCTGGTTAAAAAATAGTCAAAGGACTTCTTGAATAGACATTTTTCTAGAAAAGATATACAAATAGCCAACAAGCACAAGAAAAGATGCTCAACATTAGTAATCATTAGGGAAATGCAAATCAAAACCACAGTGAGATACCATCTCATACCTGTTAGGATGGTTACCGTAAAAAACAAAAACTAAAATAAAACAGAAAATAATAACAAGTATTGGTGAGGATGTGGAGAAATTGGCACCCTTGTGTACCACTGGTGGGAATGTAAAATGGTGCAGCTGCTACGGAAAAAGTATGGGGGTTCCTCAAAAGTATTAAAAATAAATTGCTATATGATCCAGCAATTCCACATCTGGGTATATACCCAAAAGAAATGAAAGCAGGGTCTCAGAGATATTTGTACACTCACTGTATTAGTTTGCTAGGGCTGCCATAACAAAGTATCACAGACTGGGTGGCTTAAACAACAGAAATTTATTTTCTCACAATTCTAGAGGCTAGAGGTCCAAGGTCAAGGTGTCGCCAGGGTGAGTTTCTTCTGAGACCTCCTTCTTTGGCTCGTAGATGGCCATCTTCTCTCTGTGTCTTCATGTGTCTTCCTTCTGTGTCTGTTTCCTGATCTTCTCTCTTATAAGGACACTAGTGCTACTGGATTGAAATCTTATTGGAGGGCCCATCCATATGACCTCATTTTAACTTAATTACCTCTTCAAAGACCCTCTCTACAAATACAGTCACATTCTGAGGTAATGGGGGTGGGAACGTCAAACCTATGAGTTTTGAGGGGTACGCAGTTCAATCCATAGCACCTGTGTTCATAGCAGCATTATTCACAGTAGCCAAAAGGTGGAAGCACCCTGTGTCCCTTGATGGATGAACAGATAAACAAAATGTGGTCTATCCATACAATGGAACATGATTCAGCCTTTAAAAGGAAGGAAATTCTGTTACACACTACAACACGGATGAACCTGAGGACATTATGCTAAGTGAAATAAGCCCGTCACAGAAAGACAAATACTGTACGATTCCACTTACATGAGGTCTGTAGAGTTGTCACATTCATAGAGACAGAAAGTAGAATGGGGGCAGGGGGTGCCAGGGGCTGGGGCAGGGGGCTGGGGGGTGGTTGTCAAATGCATATGGAGTTTCAGTTTGCAAAGGGAAGGGCCCTGGAGGTTAGTTGCCCAACAGTGTGAATGTGCTTAACTGCACTGAAATGTACACTTAAAATGGTTAAGATGGTAAATCTTGTGTACATGTATTTTACCACAATAAAAAAAGGAAAAAAGAAAAAAAACAAAAGGTTAGGGATGCAGCAGCTTCTCCCGGTGGAGGACTGCCCAGGTGCGGTTCCTGTCCAGGCAGGGAGGTGTCCACCGGGCAAGAAACAGGAGGAAGGGGGAGCAGGGTGAGGGGGACGCGATGACTTCAGTTTAGACACCATGAGCCTTTGGCAAGCTACTCCCCCCAAGGCCATCTCTCTGGGCCACGATGCCATCAGGCTTTCCTGACCGCTTTGCCCTAGCGGGCAGCCCTCCCATGCGGCCCTGTCATCTTTCCAGGAGGACACACTTCCTTGGGCCACATTCGCGTCGTGAAATGAAGTCCTGCGCATCGGCCTCTCCCCAGAGCGCCGAGGTGGGCTTTTTTTTTTTTTTTAATATTTATTTATTTATTTATTTATTTGGCTGTGTTGGGTCTTCGTTTCTGTGCGAGGGCTTTCTCTAGTTGCGGCAAGCGGGGGCCACTCTTCATCGCGGTGCGCGGGCCTCTCACTATTGCGGCCTCTCTTGTTGCAGAGCGCAGGCTCAGTAGTTGTGGCTCACGGGCTTAGTTGCCCCGTGGCATGTGGGATCTTCCCAGACCAGGGCTCGAACCCGTGTCCCCTGCATTGGCAGGCAGATTCTCAACCACTGCGCCACCAGGGAAGCCCCCCGAGGTGGGCTTTGCCCTCCCCTTTTCTGCTTTCCTCCCTTGCTCTTTTCCTTCTGCCCTGCGGTCCCGGCCTCTTCTTCCTGCTCCTTCCCTGGGGGGGACGGGGAAGGGAAGCTGGAGGTGGGTCAGGATCTCCGAGGGGGGCCAGCGCGTCTCCACCCCTCCTTTCACCTTGTTGGCCCTCCGCGTCCTCCCTGGTGCTTGACATTCGAGGAGGAGTCGGGGAGGGGCTGGTGATACACACAGAGAGCCAGGAGCGGCCCTGGATGAGGCCAGATGGGCACCTGAGGGTCCAGGTCGTTGACCACGTGCTCTCTTTCCGTCCTAGGACCTGAGTTCCTTTGCCATGCCGCTCCTGGATGGAGACCTGGAGAGTTCAGAAAAGCATCCATCTCGTAAGGTAAGCCACCTTCCTCACAGCTTCTCACGGCTCACCTGAGGTGCCACTGAGGCAGAACTCCCTCAGCGCGAGCCCAAGACACATCCACCCGTGCTTCCGCCTGTGCTCTCACCTGTACATCCACTGCGCTCCCACCTACGTGTCCACCTGTGCTCTCACCTGTACATCCACCTGCGCTCCCACCTACGTGTCCACCTGTGCTCTGACCTGTGCTCTGACCTGTGCTCCCATCTGTGCTCTGACCTGTGCTCCCACCTGCGCTCCCACCTGCGCTCCCACCTGCGCTCCCACCTGCGCTCTCACCTGTGCTCCCACCCGTGCACCTGGCTGCAGCCGAGCTCAGCCTCACACCTGCCAGGCTTCACTCCTTTCTCTTCTCTTCTCTTCCCTCTGGGCTCGTCCACGGCCACTGGGCTCCCCAAAGAGGGCAGAGGTGATGCCGAAGATTGACAGTGAGCTTGGCACCCTGAGCACCCGAGGAGCTAATTAGCGAAGAGAGGAGGTTGAAAGCATCAGTGAAAGCGGGATGTGGAGACCAACTGTCTCCCCCGCAGGCGGGAGCCCCTTCTCCCTGCCCGTTCCTCGCCCCGTTCCTCTCCCTTCCATCCTCTTTCCCCCTTTCCCTTTCCTCTCTTGAACCCACGTTCTCCCCTCTCCCGCTGGTCAGTCTTTCCTCCACAAGGAAGCTGGGGCCGTGGAGGGCAGGCAGCCGAGGAGTGCGCGTCCCGGGGTGGGTGGGTTGGCCATGGCAAGCAAAGGGAGATCAAGGTGGCCCGCGGTCAGGGTGAGTGTGGGGCAGACGGCTGGGGCGGCTGGTGGGCCGAGGCTTCGGGAGGGGCCGCCGTGGGCAGTGTCTGAGAACAGAGATAAGAGCTAGGCTGAATTCTTTGGCCCTGGAGGCTCCACGTCCCTCATCCCACCAGGCTGATGGCAAATGTGAATCTCCATCATTATTGGGACTTCCTTCCTAGATTGTGCAAAGGTCCTGGGGTCCCATGCAGCACCTACACTTGGGTTTTAAATGAAGAGACTGGACTTCAGGATGGTGGAAAGACTTTCCCACAGTCATAGGGCTGCTTAATAACCCAGCCGGCTTCAGTCTGGGTTGCTTGGTGCTCAGCCCAGTGTGCGTTGGGCTGCGTCTGGACACCCTGAACTGGGGCCAGTGGCGCAGGCCATGCAGGGAAGTGTCCTCAGCCAGACAGGTACCGCACAGAGGCTTCCTGCCCTTTCTGGGTCATCTCTGCATCTTTGTACCCTGTGACTAAGATCCCCATCTCCTTAGGGAACTGCAAATCCTCAGTGACTGCCAAGCTGCATGTGGACTGGACACTTGGCGGCCTCCTCGCCCATCGAGGTACCATGCAGAGTTCAGGGGAGGGACCACAGCTGAGCTCCCCTTTACGGGTGCTCTTGACTCAAGGATGCCAACCCTGGGAGTTCCCTGGCGGTCCAGTGGTTAGGACTCTGCGATTTCACTGCTGAGGGCGCGGGTTCGATCCCTGGTCGAGGAACTAAGATCCCACAAGCCACGCAGCGCAGCCGAAAAAAAAGAAAACAACGATTCCAACCCTGCATTCCCAAGCATCAGTGGAAATGGGAGCTGCCTGGTCTTCCCACCTGTCCCCTTTCCTGGTCCCCCTGTTCCCAGAGGTGGCAGCTCTTTGTTACATAACACATCGCGGTGCAAGGGCTTCTGGTCACCTTGACTCTGCATAGCTCTGTGTGCAGCTCCCGGGCCAGTATCGGGAGGAAGGTCAGTGCCGTCGATGTCCCTGGGATCATTCAACACCACTGTGGTCACTCTGGGTCAGCCAGCATGGCCTGGTCTGGGGCAGTCTGTGGAATGCCCAAATGACCATGGGTTTTCCCGTCTGTGTCCCTTGATCCTGGGATGAGGAGCCCGGCTCCTTTGTTCATCTTTCCTGGCAACTTCCCTTCTGTGTGACCTGGGACAAGATATTCTCTGTGAACCTGTCTCCCCATCGGCAAACCCGGGCTCGAGACGGTGCTCACCTTTCCTTATGAGGATTAAATGAGCTTGTCGATGGAGCAGACGTAGAGCAGTGACCGGCCCGGGACACGTGCTCAAGGGCAGTCTGGGAATGCAGGCGTGGCCTCAGGACACCCCCCACTTCGGAGCACCGTGAAGGGGTGCATCCACGACCCATTTACCCGAGCCGTCGGGAACGTGGCATCTGGCCAGGCCTTAGACGTGGCTCGGGCCCTCTTGTCCATTGCTGGCCGTGTGCACTGTTCCTCCCTCCCCTCTGCCAAGAACGCCAGCCCCTTTCCGTCTGGAGCGCACAGGGACTCAGACCCGAGCCGCGCACCATCAGCACGCTGGCCCCGAGGGCACTGGCCGTGCCCTGCATCCCCGGCACAGCCTCCACATGCCCCCAGCCTGAGTCGGGCTCCACAGACCCTCACCTCGAGGTTTTGTCCAACTCGGCCCCCCCTTTCCTGGCGCCCTTCACCTTTAACCCCCTCACGCACGCCCATTTCCCTCAAGCTCCCAAGGGGTGCCCGGTGCCCAGCTGTCAGTCACCGCCGAGGCCAGCCCCGCTGACCCCAGCCCCGCTGACCCCTCGCTCACCTTCACACTTGCAACCCTCTTCTTCGCTTTCCTGCATCCTCGGGGACGCAGCTGAGACCGAGCCCCGGGTGGCCTGGCCCTGGCCCCCGCAGCCCTCCCTGCAGTGGCAGGCAGAGGTGGGCCTGGAAGCTCTGCTCGCGGTGGCCTGACAGCCCGCCCCGTGGCTCTGCAGAGCCGGCAGGCACTCGGGAGGCTCTGGGCCCTTCGTTCACGTTCACCCAAAGCCAGGGAAGTGTGCCGTTACGTTTAGCAAGGTGTCACTTCACTGCAGCTTGCTAAGAGGCACAGGCTCTGTCCCTAGTGGCTGCAATCGTGCCGAGATCCATGCCACCCCACCCACCCTGCAGGAAGCAGACCCGGGGGCCCAGCGCCACCGCCCCCTCGCCAGGGTCAGGGCGGGAGACACGGGGGACAAGGCCGGGATGGGCCACAGCCAGCAGTGTCTGGCCGTGTGGGGAGAGGGCCTGCTTTCTGGAGACCCCTCCCGAAGCCCGATGGCTGAGTGCCTGGCTCTTTTGGCCTGCAGTTCTGAGCCCGGAATTGGAATCCCAGTCCGGAGAATCCTAGGGCTCCCCTTGCCCGTCAGATACGGTTCAAACCCAGGCCCTTCGAGACTGCCAATTGGCTCAACTTGCCCCGGTGACCCGTCTGCGGTGGCCCAAGTGAGTGGCTGTCTGTCCTCCTGGCTCCAGCTCCTCTCTCCCCCCCCCCGACCCTGGGACACCTCTGCCCATCGGCCTGTCCACAGCCCGTCGGCTTTCAGCGCCTTCCCTGCTCAGGGCCCCGTGATGGGCAGCGTCTCCCTCTGACATCTCCCCGTCTGGGCCACTCTCAGCGCAGCCCTGTCTCGCCTGCTGTTCCCCAGGGTCTCGCGGGGACCCCGTCCTCGCCCACGTCTTGTTCCCTGCGTGCAGTGAGCGTCGGCTTTGCTCAGCAGTCCCTCCTCCCTAGGCAGAGCCCACTGTGCAGTGTGAAGGGGACAGGAGGCAGCAGCGGGGTTGGCCTCCTACTGTGACTCCCGCCCTCTGCCTTCAGACTTGACCTTGACTCCTCTTCCATTTCACGTGGCCAGGCTTCTCCCCCTCCTGGCCGTTTCTGCTTTTCTCGGGAGGTGCATGGTGGTGAAGGTCAAGGCCGTGGGCCTCAGGTCCCGCCCAGCACTCACCAGCTTTGGGGCCTTCACTCAGCCTCCAGCCAGCGCCCTCTCTGAGCTCCAGGCTCAGTGGCACCCAGAGGGTGATGGTGACAGGCCACTAGAACGTCTGCCCTAAATGACCGTGTCCCCCCCGCCCCCGTGCTGAGGAGCCCTGCGGGTCCCCCTCAAAGGAGGGTCAGGCTCTCTCCCCACGTGGGGCCCTTCCGTACATCAGCCCAGCCTCCCCGACTCTCCACAGCTACCAAGGGTCTCTTTGTAGCGAATTCATGACGGTGAGAGCTGGCCTCCCAGACGTACCCGCTGTGTGCCAGAAACTGTAGCAGGTGCTTCCCTTGTGTATATCCTGTCATCTTGACGACCCTGCGAGTCGGCCTAGTGTCCCCATTGGATGCATGAGGACACGGACACGTAGGTCACTTGTCACTGCTGGAAACTGAGCTGGGATTCAGACTCCTGTATCTTTGTCCAGAACCCTGACATGCACCACCCTGCCATGGGGTCTTCCTCCACCCCTGGGCCTGCTGTCCCTGCGCCCCACCCCCACGTCCACAGGCGCACGCCGCCCACTGCTCCAAAAGCTTCTCTGTGTTCATTACTCTTACAATGCAGAAAAGCCTCAGAAAGCCTGAGTCCCATAGGTCGGTGGATAGTGGCTGAAGCCAGTACTCTAGAGGCAGAGAATCTAAATGCTTTTCGTACCAAATGGTCAGAAAAAGAAAACCTTGAACTTCTCCATAAGGAGGAGAGCTTGAGTTATATGGCTCTGCGGAAGCTCGGCCTCTGCCTCAGAATCCCACTCGGCGAGGGGACTGGCCAGGCTCTGCACCCGTCCCCGCCATGGCCACACTGGTCCTTTAACGCAGGGTGGAGGGTCTCAGGGAGAAGGGGGCGTGCGGTTGACGGTCCCCACAGGGCATCACTTCCTTTAAGGGACCCCAAGCCCAGCTCGGGGGCACCCTCTAGTGGTGGAGGAGCTCACAGCGGTCCCGGGTCCAGGCAGGCACCCCAGTGGACAGAGACACAGAGGCTGCCTCTGTCCTGTGCTCAGTGCACCGGTCGGCACCTGCCGTGCGGAGCCCAGGGTCTCAGAGTGCTGCACGACTCCTGCCAGGCCTCATTCTTGCCCCAGAGCCCAGGGGACACGTCGTTTTTTTCCTTTTCTGCTGCAGAGCTGGGTGGGCCCCGAGGCCCTTCTGGCTCCTGTGTTGCAGGCTTACCCACGGGACGGCAGCAGGTCATGTATAGAGTACAACTCCAGTGCGTCAGGTCTGGCCGATGCCCCTTCAGACGGCCCTGAGGGGCAGGTATGACCCCTCATTTCACGCAGGAGGAGACGGAGGCTTAGGGAGTCTACATACCCTCCAGGGTGGCCCAGAGGCAAGCGTGTCAGGCCCAGGCACTCAGATGGGAGTGCCAGCTGCTAAACCCACCAGCAGGACACGTTCGAAATTCCTTGAGTCTGTGAGTTGTGTGCCTTGGCTTAAATATGGAGCCCAGTAAGTTTTCAAACCATAACTACAATTGCAAGTCATCGCCGAAGTGAGCCTCAGAGCTTTGCAGCCTTGTTCGCTTTCTTCCCGACCTCTGCCTGCAACCCGCATTACTCCAGCGCCGAAGCTGCTTGGAGGTGAACACCTCATCACTTCCCATGCCAGGGTCCCCTCAGGACGGAACCCTGGGGCCCCTGTCTTTCAGATCAGAGAGATCAGATCTGTAGTCAGACTTCAAGAAGGACAGACACGAGGTCTTGAGGAGTGAAGGCCAGGAGACGGGGCCGCAAATAGGACGAAGGGGGAAGGTGCCGTGTTTCGAGCCTTCTCGGCTGCTTGGCTGTCCTCCCCCACCTCCAGAAGCCCCTTCCAGGGAACTGGGTGGGGGCCAGTGGGCTCCTGGGTGCTGCGGCCCAGCCCGTGGGTGGGTCGTCCTGGGGTCCGGTCCTTCCCCTGGGCCGCCTCTGTCTGTGGAAGAGCCTGGGGCTGCTTCTCGGGCCGGGTGTCGTGGCAGCAGCTGGATGGTGGGTGACAGTGGGAGGGCAGGCACGACAGGGACACGTCCTCACAGGCTCTGAGTGACCTCACCCGTCCGTCCGTCTGTCTGTCTTGTCTGTCTGCAGGTGGACAGCCCCTTCGGCTCAGGCAGCCCCTCCAAAGGCTTCTTCTCCAGAGGCCCCCAGCACCGGCCCTCCAGCCCCGTGTCTGCTCCCGTGAGGCCCAAGACCAGCCCCGGCTCCCCCAAAACCGTGTTCCCGTTCTCCTACCAGGAGTCCCCGCCGCGCTCCCCCCGCCGCATGAGCTTCAGCGGGATCTTCCGTTCCTCGTCCAAAGACTCTTCCCCCAACTCCAACCCGTCTACCTCGCCCGGGGGCATCCGGTTCTTCTCCCGCTCCAGAAAAAGTAAGGCATTGATGCTATTGTTCAGGTGGGTGCAGGGCTGCCGGGGGGGCTGCTCACAGCCGCTTGGCCGCGGTGCCACCTGCAGGGACACCAAAGCTGGCCGGGTGGCTGTTACTGATGGTGCTGAGCGCGTGCGTCTGGTCTGTCCCCCAGGAACAAATTCATCTCCAGAGCAACGTGTTTCCACCTGTCGCTTTATTCCTGCACTAATCCACCCAGTATGGCGTGGCTTGTGGGGTTAATGTAAATACCCCGATACTCACAGTATGGCTGTGCGGACAGCCACGTGGAGCGCTGGCCTCCAGCCTTCTCTGGAAATGAGCAGCGGCCCACGCCTGGGGCCAGAGGGCCCAGCCCTTTCTTCCGTCTGCCCCGTGCGGCCCCCGTGCTTGCGGCGTGGCGTCTGGGGATTTGAGTGAACCTGTCCCTGGCACACCCTGACTGTTTCTGTCTCAGGCCCTGGGTAGGTGGGGTTGATTTGTTACAGACACAGGGGAAGCAAATGTGTGTTTCAGAGAGAGTTCTTCAGGCTCATGAGTATTTGTGATCTAAGGATAAAATATTCTCCACTGAGCACCGTGGATCGTATCTAGACATATACAAGGGGAACCATAAAGTAGATGGAGTGTATTTTCACCGTCCCCGTGTCTTAGTGCATCTCCCTACTCTTCACGACTCTTTCTGATGACATGGGAAGTTCCTATCGAAGAAGACAATGATATGGAAAACAAGCTTGCCCTTGGGCATCGCGTCTGGAGTGGTCCTCCTTTCTCTCCGGGTTGTATTTGCAAGAGGACCTGTAGGTAGGAGCTATTGCTCTATCTGCAAGGCCAGCCCAAGTGCAGTTTCGGTCTCCGTGACTTGTAAGGAAAGGGTGGGGAAGTTTCTTCTTTAATTTTTTTCGGTGGTTTGGGGTATCGTTCCTAGCACCCCTAAAGGCATCCCCACGATGACTGCACTTATGTGTAAGGGTACAAATGTCACAGGACAAGGTGGTCCTCACGCAGACAGTACGGGTGACGTGCAGTTAGGAACTTAGATATGAAGCCAGGAGGGAGGTGTGTCCTAGCACGGACATCCCAGCACCCTAGAGAGCATCCCCAGTTTCCTGGTCAGGGGTCCTGAAATTCTCAAATATGCCATCACGCCCCACCTCTCAGAGGGGAGGGGATGTCAGACCAGACCTTCACCAGGTGTCCTGTTTCTCCAAAGGTGGCATTGTGCCTGGGTTGCTTACAACAGAACTAGGTCGTATTAATTTCCTGGGGCAGCCATTACAAAGTACCCCAATCTGGGTGGCTTAAACAACAGGAATTTATTCTCTCAGTTGCAGAGGCCAGAAACCAAAATCAAGGCGTCAGCAGGGCCACGGTCCCTCTGAAGAGTCTAAGGGAGAATCTGTTCCAGGCCTTTCTCTTAGCTCCTAGTGTCGCTGGCGGTCCTGGGTGCTCCTTGGCTTGTGGAAGCAGCACTCCAGCCTCCGCGTCCACCGTCATTGTCACGTGGCCCCCTCCCGCCATGTGTCTGTGTCTGTGTCTGTGTCTGTGTCTCTGTGCTGCTGCTTCTCCTGTTCTTCTAAGGACAACAGTCATTTTGGATTAAGGGCCACCCTACTTGAGGCTGACCTCCTCCTAACTAATTACATCTGCAATGACCCTATTTCCAAATAAGTTCGCTTTCTGTGGTTCCTGGAAGGACATGAATTTTGGGGGGGACACCCTCCAACCCAGTACACAGGTTACATTGAAAAGCCAAGATCTGCAATTCATGTCACTGGCTGGGGAGGTGCAGGATTTGTGGGTGTAGGGTGGTCATTCTGTTAAGACCAGGGTCATTTCTTTCTCTTTTTTTGGCTGTGCTGCACGGCATGTGGGATCTTAGTTCCCTGACCAGGGATGGAACCCATGCCCCCTGCAGGGGAAGTGCAGAGTCTTAACCACTGGACCACCAGGGAAGTCCCAAGACCAGGGTCATTTCTGAAGGCAGAAAGGAGCAGCCAAGATATGGGGTCTGGGAGGTCTGGGGGAGCCAGCAGGTGGGATGCTGGGTCCTGAAGACGGGCCAGATGTTCAGCTTCCCGGGAAGCAGGAGTCCGTGCTGCCCTTTTCTGGTCAGTGTTTTTAAAGGCCATTCAGTGTGCTAGAAAGCACCCAGCTGCAAAGGTGTGTCTTGTTAGGTTCTGTGCAGCAAGTGTGGCTAGTTAAGGCTTCTCTGCTGTCTGGCTGGGTAGCTGTAGGCGGGGCTCAAGAAGGCCATGGAGTGACTGGGGCTTCTTGTAAAGACATGCGTTGATTAGGTCAGGGCGGGGGCTCGGCTTCTTCAGAGAAGCTCTCTGGGAGCGGGTGTTCAGACCAGGGCGGGCCTGGACCCAGGACAGTAGCCCGTGCTGTTGCCCTTGAACCACCAAGCCTACGTCCTTGACCTTCCCCGAGGACGTGGGAAACCAGCCCTGCCCAGCCCATTGATGAGGCAGGAAGGTCTGAGTCTGTGTCCAGGCAGTGTGTGTGCACTACTCCACGGGGTCCTCCCCTCAGGTCCTAGCCACCTGATTTTTTCACTGGGCTTGCTGTGAGGCTTGCGTGGAGGGTATACAATCTATCTGCTTTTCCTCCTGCCTGAATCTACGCCCGGGTCAACGTGCCCAGACTATATATTGCTCCCACTGCCCCAGAACTGATTTCACAAAACTGAGCTTGATAGTAATGCCAGCGGCCTGTATGGAGGGTCTGGATAAACAGCTGCCCATGAAACCCGCTGTGTCTGTTGGAAAGATGTCGTGAAGACACCGTTTGTCACACGAGCCCCCTGGGAGAAATTTCCTGTCTCGGTACCAAGAATAGCTGTACTTCTGAGCAACTGGATTGTTTTTGTCTATCATAGACACTGATCGTGTAACGACCCAATTTTCCCTGTCTGCATTGCCTGCTGGAAATCTTAGAACCAAATGTGTATGAGGGGCATTAAGGGTTACGTTTCTAGCCTGGTTTCTGAATCCAGTTTTGGTCCCCATCCTTTTACTCCCCCCCCCTTTTTTTTAAAACAAGGAAGACAATTTATTGGAAGGATTTGGGTATATTTACAGAATTCAAAGAAGAGCTGAATGCTCAGGACTCAGGAAGGGAAGGAACCAGGCTGGTTCTGGGGGGCTTGGCAGCAAGAATTCATGGAGATCCAGAGAATTCCTAGTCTTCGTGTCTCTCCATTTACCATTCCAGATTCCTCATTATAGGATCTCTAATTAGCCCCGTTGGGATCTCTGAACCAATCAGTTACTGGGGGGCTGGGAGGCAGGATCATGCAGCAAAAGCAAAGTAACCAAGAACCCACCCAGGAAGTGAGCAGGAAGTTCCTGGAGAAGAGGCGCAGTTGGCAGCTCTGCAGGCACCTGTTAACACCCTCCTTGTGCACCGCCCAGCGTGTGTGCACACACAGCCTCCCAAAGATTCCCTCACTGAACTCGGTCCAGTCACCCTACACACAGTGGTGAGTGTCCTTGCTGCTTCCCCAGCGTCATGTCCAAGCACCACCACTAAGGATGCCAGCGTGACGGACTGAATCCTCCACCTCGAAGTAATGAAATTCCCATTTCTCCTCCAGTGCTGTCTGCAGCCTGTCCTTCTATCCGGTGACTTTCAGCCTACATTGATGACATAGAACCTAAAGGTGCAGCCAACCCCCCAGGTGACACTCAAGCTTGGTAAACACTGCCGTCTATTATTAGGGGAAAGAAAGAGGGAAGACAGAAATTCTGAGCACAATCATTTTCAAAGGGAAATAAAAGAAAAGGAGATAATTCAATCTTCAGACACTTCAAGAACAAGAGGGGTAATACAGATGGAGGCTACAGTTCCAGATGCTATGTCTGGTCCCGGGACCAGCGAGTACCTAGGCTGGCTGGTGCTCTTTGCCCAGGGAGGAAAACCGGCCCTTTGTTCTAGAAGGACCCTACCTCTTGGAGGGGCTGCTTGTACAGAGTGGCTGTGGCCTTCCTCTGGTCTCCGGGCCCAGTGGCGAGTTGATTCAAGACACGTCTTGGGGGCTTCCCTGGTGGCGCAGTGGTTAAGAATCTGCCTGCCAATGCAGGGGACACGGGTTCAAGCCGTGGTCTGGGAAGATCCCACATGCCGCGGAGCAACTAGGCCCGTGAGCCACAACTACTGAGCCTACGCGTCTGGAGCCTGTGCTCCGCAACGGGAGAGGCCACGACAGTGATAGGCCCGCGCACCACGATGAAGAGTGGCCCCCACTCGCCGCAACTGGAGAAAGCGTTCGCACAGAAACGAAGACCCAACACAGCCAAAAATAAAATAAAATAAATTACAAAAAAACAATCCATTAAAGATGGCAGCATCAGGACCACAGTGAGATACTGAAAAAAAAAAAAAAAAAAAAAAAAGACACATCTTGGGGACTCTGGGGTTTTGGTCACACTCCTCCCAGGCCCGCTGTTAGTAGCAAACCTAATTCCCTTAGAGGATCAGGGTCAGCTACCCCAAGCAAAGCAATAACGTGCTATACAGCCTCCTTGGCTAATACAGTGGTCGGCATACTACAGCCCGGGACAAAATCCAGCCAGAATCCTTTATTAATTTGTGTACATTAATCACTGAGACACAGTCACGCCCTTGTTTCTTTCCCCTGCGGCTGTTTTCACACGTAGCAGCAGACTTGAGCTGTTGAGCTATCCGAGACCACGTGACCCACAAAGTAGGACATGTTTACGCCTTGTCTAGTTCCCAAGAAGTCTTACGTGACCATGTGGCAGTAGAAGCTTCCAGAAAACAGCAAATCTTATCTCCAAAAGATTTTTTACAACTTGATTGAGGATGACTTTGCCTTTGTAGATGAGGAAAGGGAAGTGCACGTCAGTATGTTCTTGAACTGCAAATAATAAGATGAAAGTCTTTTTAAAAGCAAAAACAATCTTGCATAGTCAGCAAGGCAGGACCTCAAGAAGGACTGCATTTCACGTTACTAAAGCTTTGCTCCCTAATCATTGATAATAATCCGTGTCTACTATGCACGTTCGAAGTGCATTGTACATGAGCATTGTTTTTTTTCTGCCATATGCATATTCCTTTATTTTACTTACGTGCTTGTAATACTCTACGAATACATTACGTACATCATAAAACACACCAAAAAAATTAATTTAATTTAAAAATTTAAAGGAAGAGATCAAAATACACAGAAATTAAAGTTGCCACACTTTTCTTTCCACATCCAGTGGACCATTTTGCACACACTCTGGGACGCTAAGTAATCTGCATCCCAGGTTAATTTGGAGACCAGTCTCCTAGGTGTCCACATGCAGGGTCCACTTCCCGGGTGAGCGGACAGGAAAAGTAAGATTCTCAAAATTAAGAACTGTAGCAAATTTACTTTGTTTGCTTTCTCGATCTTCTGTTGGCCAATACCTAAAAGCATTTCCATATCAGACAGTTCCTTTTAATTCAACATACAGCAAACACACAGAATCGAGGACAGGACCTGTAACGGCACAAAACTCATATACGCCCTCAGACTCTCATGGGACCAAACTGAAAAGGCTCCGTGGGTGGAACTGGTCTTCAGCAGAGCGCAAAAGAAGGGAATGGCAAAGAACGGCAGAGAAAGGACAGAAGGAAGTTCCAGATGGGCCAAAAGACCACAGGTTGCGGGGAAGAGCACGTGGGGAGACAGAAAGAAGCTTTCCTGGGCTGAAGTAGAGAGAGACTGGGCTCTGAGAGCATAGCAGGGACGAAGAGGCCAGTTGATGGTGGGGGGGATGGTGTGAGACAACCTATGTCACCATTTAAAAAAAAAAAACAAACTTTAGGTTGACCACAGAGACAGCTGACAGCCATTACAGGTCTCTGTAAAGGGAGAACGGACCCAAATGGTGCTGGGAGAACATTATTAGGGCTGCTTGTGTAGAGAGTGAGAAAGGCCTGTGAGGAAATGAGGCTACCATCCTAGTCCAAGGTGGCTTGGGACCCAGACCAGGGATTAGGAGCCCTGGAACGGTTGGCAGAAACAGAGAGGGATGGAGAAAGAATTAATGGGGGCGTACAAAAGGTAGGCAAAAAAGAAGGAAATGGAAAGAGAGGACAGAGCCCCAAACCTTGTGCATTCGGGCCACTCGTGGGCTTGTGCGGTGGTAGAGGTTCTTGATACTGACAACTCAAGACAAACTGCTCCTTGTTCAGGGCTCGCCGAAGCCTCTTCTTCAGGGCCTTTCTCGGCTTGGGGCTGCTGTGCCCCAAGATGCTGGAGTGCAGACAGATGCCGGCATAGGTCACCGCCTCCCAGGCCCAGTGCCGGTGCTTCCGGAGGGTTGGGATGTTCACAACGACGATAATCAGGCAGAGGAAATATGATGAGAAAGAAGGCAGGTGACTTCAGGGCCATGGTGTGAGCCCGGGTGCTGGGATCACTCGGGCTGGGTCTGCGGTCCCTCATCTGCCCCAAGTGCCGGCGCAGCGAGAACATGAGCGAGAGGGTGGGCACCAGGAACAGGAGGAATGGAACTGACCACATGATAATTGCATGAGGTAGAAAAAAGCGCAAAGAGACGGTCTGTGTTCTACCAGCCAGGGTGTCGTTTCCATGGGAACCCTGGGTGGCAACCATCTGCACAAGAATTGACTTGTCGGTGGCTGATGAGACGACGGTCAGACCAGACAGGATCCGGGAGCCCAGCAGCAGCTGGGACACTGACCGAGGAATCCTCCGCTTCAGCCAGAAGAAGATGGGGTGAGAGAAGGATGCTATCTTCACACAGTAGAAGACAGCAAGCCAGGTGGTCAGCCAGAACGTGAGAGTGTTGATGAAGCTCCAGGAGATTCTGAAATAAAATCTGGAACCAAAACCAAAGGAAGTCAGGAGGTTGTTCTGGAGGGCCATCCCTTGCGGACGGAACCGGGAGGCGGCCGGGCAGGCCACAGTCATGTCGCCTGCGGGCAGCGTCCGGCATCATCCAGCGTCCCGCTCCGGCGCAGCACGATGACTGTGAAGCCGATCTGCAGCCTGGCAACCACCGACTCCAGGAAGAAGATGACCATGCGGATCAGCACGGGTGAGGGGGGCACTTCCTCCAGGGAGACTTTACTCCGGGGGCTGGGACACACCCACGGGGAAGCACAGCGTCTCTGGATGAGCCACTCTGTTGAGACTGCAGGCCCAGAGGCTCTCCTTGGATTCATGCAAAAGTGTAGCTACCAGCAAACACCACCACCATCCCACCACCTCCCCACCCCCACCCCTGCCGGTCCTCCAGGATTTGAAAGGAGGATGCTTGTCATTTCTCTGGGCATGCAGATCCCTCCCAGCTCAGTGATACCCCATCTCTGTTTGCATAACCCGTATTTGCTGCTCTTTATCAGAGCCAGATGTAGGGAAATGGTAACAGAAGAGAGGCTCCAGGGGTGATTGAAAATACCCATATTTTGCCCTTTATTTCTCACCATACTATGTCTTTCCTAACTTTTCCTTAAAAGATGTCCTTAACCTCGTTTCCCTCCTGTAACCACAAACCTTCCCTGGCCCCTCATGTCCTGGCTTAATAGTTTATTCCGTATCCTGTGCGTACTGTATTAAGACCCACCTGGCCGAGGGGGTGGAGTAAGAAGTCATTTGTGTGCACAAGTCTTGGAAGCACTAAGTAAAGGCTCCCTGTTACCTCCAGTGGCTGTTCCTGCCGCCTAAACTGGCGGGCTCCGTACTGGAGTTCCAGGAGTTCTGTCCTTGAAACATGAGTTTCCCTGATGTGTTAACATCGATCGTTATTTTAATCTGCATAAAAACTCCATGACGTCAGATTTTGACCATTTTCATCAAAGTAGAAACTGAGGCCCAGAGGGGCTAAGTCACTGAGCAAAGGCCACACTGCTGGTAAGTGGTAGAACCAGGATCTGAACTCATGTGGTATCCGCTTTTACCTCCAGTACCCTACTCTTCAAGGCTTCCTCAAACTCCGAATACAAGGCATTGCCCATCCTTGCAGGCCGGATAAATGCAGCAAAGCTGAGAAAAAAACAAAGGAACGAAAGCTCCTTCCCCAGCCAAAGTGGGGGGCTTCGCCAGCAGAGGTTTCCCCCCAACCTTCACACGAGAGGGCCCCTGCACCTCACACCCGATTCCTGCTCCGTGCAGCCCTCAAGCTGCTCCAAGTTTCCATGGACATCGGCCCACCACCAGGCCTCATCCTTCCCCCCCGCCCAGAAGGTTAGCATCAGACCCCATGGGGCGCGGGAGGGAACATCCCTGCCGCCAGCCCGGCCTGTGGGTCCTCGGTTGCCTCCCGACAGGCCTGTCTGATAACCCCCCTTCCATCCTCCCGCTCAGGTCCCTACAAGCCCTGTGCCTGCACAAACCAGCACTCGTCCCGCTCGGTGCTTCCAGGGAGTCCGTGCTTTCCCACTGCCTTCTAGCAGCCACAGACACAGGCGGGAGGGCCTCCCCTGAGCCCAGGGTCCCCAGGACCTTCCTCCCGGCCTCCGCTGGCGCAGGGCCTGCTCTCTCCTGGAATAAACTCCGCACAGGAATGGCTGGGAGCGCTCAGATCGTCCTCCAGCCGCAGCCAGGGGAGCCACGGGGTGGCCACGGGTGTGGGCCCAGCCAGGTGGATGGTTTCAGGTGGTCTGTACACGTGAGACCCTCCTCCCCAGCTCACGTGCCCCATGGCGGAGGGGCGGCCTGTCAGGGCGTCAGTTCTGCCTGCTGTTAACCTAGAGTATCCAGGTGTGTCCTGTATCTCCTTGTAAAGTACCTTAATTCCTCTGTGGAATGAGGCAGCCTGTGAATTTCAAGAACATAACTTGGACTTTCTTGAATATGCTTCTGGAACTGGGCAAGGTTCACAGGGTCTGTGTACAGCCTTGCTTGACAGGGAATTGAGAACACGTCAATTCTCTCACCCGACCAACACTTCAAGGTTAGTCATTTTAACTTATCCCAGATTCCACCTTCCCGGACATTTGTAGAATTTCCCTCTTCTTTCGGGGGGGGGGTCAAGATTTTCTCTCCCAGGCTCCTATTCAGAATTTCGGGAGGACAGAAAAGTACACATCTTGCTCAAAGGGAGATGTTTCTCTCGGGAGCATTTACATTACCATCAGAAGCAAAGACCTCGTTTTGGCTTAGTCCCAAAGGATGATTTTCTAGCTGTGAAATGGAACATCAGAAGCCCTAGTGACTCAGGCTCCGAATAAGCACGAGCCTTCAGGTGCATCGCGTGCTGCTTCCTTCCTTCCTTCCGGGAGGAGTGCTGGGAGCGTGACATGGTGGTCGGGCAGTGATTTGCGCAGCGGGGCTGGGGTATGGCTGATGCGAAAGAGGACCAGGCCTGACCCCCCTAATCTGGGCCCCTTGGGCGTGGCAGGACGGGGAGGAAGCTCATCTCTGTGCAGACTCTGGACCATTTATTCTTCCTTCCACGATGAGGAACAATAACGTCTCCTATTTTTGAACGTCTTCTTTGAGAATTGCCTTCAGAGCCATATCTATTCTTTAATATTCTTGGTGACGGGCAGTTTTGGTCTTTGGAAGATAGATTTTCTTTTTGTAAAGAGATCTCTTTGGGCCAATAATGTTTGGGGTCAGAAGTTGAGATGAAGCTGCGTTGGTAGAAATGCACAACCGTGAGTCTGGGTGGAGATGTGGCACGGGCTTAACCACGGTGCCCGAGGCCGACCGGGGCTCCACGGCAGCGGGTCCCGCCGGGCCTCCACCTGCAGCTCAGCTCACCGTTTGGGCCGCAGCAGCTGACTCCCCTCCCTCTGCCCTCGGTACGAAGCAGCGTCCTTCTGACGTGACCTCGCCAACCGCACGGTGAGGTTTGGAGACAGTTAGTGGTTTTTCTGCTTCGACTCCGAGTGTCGTGTGGAGGGTAAAACACTTTAATAGAGAATATGTTTTCAACTTAGATCCTTCTTCCTCTTTTTCTGCCTCTGCGTCCCAGTGAGCAGTCAGGCCGGGGAGGACTGCGGGATACCCTGCCCATCCCAATGTGGCTCTGTAGGGTTGACCCCTGGCTTGCTGAACACACTGAGGCATCAGTGCCCACGCAGGTCTGTCCCTTCTCCTCCATGACTGTCTAACCTGATGATATTCAAAATAAGGCCCAGCACCAGACCCCTGGGGACAGAGGGGGGTCCCGGCCTTAGCACTAGAGGCACCTTGTCCTGTGGGTTACCTTTTAGGGTAACCGTTTTGCTGGGTAGTGGGCTGGACGTCTCAGGAGGGGCAGGAGGTCTCTGGCCGCTATCACCCACCCAGTGCAGGAGCTTTTCCATCTCTGTAACAGGCCTGGACGCCCTGGGGCACCACTGGCCAAACGCTGGCTCTTCTCAGCCAGTCACCGGCTCTCTGGTCAGCCTGAGGTTCTCAGGGAAATCCTGGGCCCTTTCCTTCCCCTGCGAATGTTTCATCTCAGAGTCTCTGTCTAGCAGAGGCTCGGCTCTGCTCCTGGTCCTGGGATGCTACAGATGGGTGTCAGCGAGCATCTGGGCTGCAGCTGCTCTGACACTGCCCTCAGACAACCCGCAGAGACCTGGCTTAGAAGAGAATCAAATGCAAACCACCCAAAGGGTGAAAATTCCTGACACTGGGAGGAGGAGACGGTTTTCTGGAAAGTGTGTTTCGTGTGGGCCTCACTTCCCCCCTCCCCCGTCCCCCCCTCCCAGTGTCCCACCCACCATCACTTCCTCCAGAAGGTCTGCTGTTGACAAGAGCTTTCCTGCCAGCTCCTTCCCGCCCCCAGTAATAGGAGATGGATTTTGACACATGCTGTTGTTTGCATGAGTGATATTCGAGAACAAAGCCTTCCGGGGTTCAGCCCGCCGCTTCCCCACCCTCCGCTGAGCTTGTGTGAGAGGTGATGACAGAACCTCTGTTCTTTCCAGAAGATGTTGGTGTAGGCTGGGTGCCCCGTTTGGGTTTGCCGTCGTACTGCTACTCACGTGGCGTCACAGAAGGAGATGAAGCTGAGTGTGAAATTGCTGTTCGGTACACTTCCTGCAGGTGCACTGGCTCCCCATAGGCTCTGCACGCATCAGACACTCAAACCATTATGGAAAGAATCGTCCTCCAGTGTTAGGAAGGCATCTGATCCCAGCCCACAAGGTCATAGTCAGCATCAAGTTAGCGGGTCAGGAATGCAGGGGTCATGTAGGAATTCAAGGCAAGTTATCAGGCCAGGGCTTGTTGGGGAATTGAGCGAGATAAAGAACTGATTTCACACAATGTTAGGTGGATTATAAAGACACACAGTTTCATTTAATCCTTCTAATAACTGTTACGGGTTTAATTGTGTCCCCTCAACAAAGATATGTTGAAGTCCTAACCCCCAGCATATCTCCGATTGTGACCTTATCTGAAAATAAAGTCATTGATGGTGTAATTAGTTAAGATAAAGTCACACTAGAGTAGGGTGGGCGCCTAATCCATTATGACTGGTGTTTTATGAGAAGACGGTGATGGGAAGACAGAGACCCACAGGAAGAGCATCACGTGACGACAGAGGTAGAGACCGGAGTGATGGGTCTACAACCCAAGGGTTGCCAGCAACCACCAGAAGCCGGAAGAGGCAAGGAGGGGGCACGGCCCTGCTAACACCTCGATTTCAGACTGTGAGGGAACCCATTTCTGATGTACCTGGTTTGTGGTGCCCTGGTACAGGCAGCAGCAGGAAACCGATACAGGGACCTTCCATGGGAAAGCGACGCCGTTTAACAGATGGGAGGCTGAGATCCATAGAGCAAGCTTGGCCTATGATCTGTCGTCCATCGCAAGAGTACGGTCAGTGAGGGAGGGTGCCGTGTGGCTCAGATGCCCCCCACTCCTCCCAGATGGGGAGAGAAGGCCGGATGTGAGGCCGTCCAGCTGCTGCCACTTCCTTGTCATTTGACCTCGAAATCAATGGTGATTTTCGAGAGAGCAGGTCGGGTAGCCGGGAAGGGAAAGAAGCTGTATTAGGGGCTGAGGATTGAGTGGCAGGCCGGGAGTCAGAGAGACTGGCCTTCTCTCACAGCGTTTGGGCCAGAAGGGAAGGGAGCAAGCGTGCGGCGGGATCTCCGAGCTCATCCACAGCCTGGGCTCCCTGGCCCTCCCAGCCCCTCCCTGAGGCCTCGCTGGGACCACGTGATGAGGTTTCCACCAAAGGGAGTGAGAGTTCAGGGCTTCTGCCCAAGACGGTTCCGGGCAGATCAGAGGTCTTTCGTCTGCAGCTGCGGGCTGGAGGCAAGGGGCAGAGAAAGCCGAGGTGGTGCAGGTGCAGGAGGTGAGCAGCCGGTTCTGGTGCCTCATAGGGAAGGCGGCCGGGCCAGCTGCCCTCCGCGTGGCGGGACTGTGTCATGAGCACATCCCTTTTGAGGTCACACTACTGAGGACCCAAGGCTTATTTCTCACTGTGGCAAAAGTGGGCCCATCCCGACAGAGGCAGGGGGACGGGTAGCAAGTGGGTGGACAGAAGTAAATGGAAGCTAAGGCTTGCCTTGTTTGCTTCAAGGTAGGAGAGACCTGGGCGCGTTTATAGGTGGAGCAGAGATGATGGACGGGCAGGTGTGACGGGGCAGGGGCATGAGCTGGCGTCCATCTCTGTGATGGCTTCTGTTCTCCACTCTACTGCTGGGGTTTTGCTTTGGGGGGACACGTCCCATTTGTCCTCATGGCCCCAACGAGGCCATCTGAACCCCCAGAACTGCCATCCCCGGAGTCAGCCCTCCGGCCTCTCTGGAGGGTTCGGGGACTCGTTTGCATCTCAGTCTCCTGTTTGTGCCGTAAAGCCCAGGTGTCGTGCCTTCCCTGCGGCTCCCACAGGTTCCCGGGGGCTCGGAGTTGGGGCTCAGGTCTGCTCTGCGAGCCCAGAGCCGGCGTTGGCCTCCGGCCTCCCCGCAAGGCAGCTGTTTGTCCCCAGGCAGGGAGGGACTTGCTCTGCGTCCCAGAGCTCAGTAGCGAATAGACACGGGGGAGCTGCTCTGCCCCGAACGCAGTGGGTGGTCAGCAAAGCTGACTCACCCCTTTCCCGAGGACGCCCCGGAGTTCGCTCCTGAGACGAGTTAACCCGCCCTGCGACCTCCCTGAGTTAGCTCTCAGTGGTGACTCCTGTGTGGGGCCCTGGGCAGCCACCAGCACCACCTTTCTGGGCCTGGTTGGTCCCTGCGCATATGCGTGTGTTTTAGAGTGCGGGGCTCCTCTGTGTCAGCGCTGCCAGGTACCTGAGCCCTGCATCCCCCGGGCCCATCCTTAGGAGTGTCTCCCGCCCGGGACAGAGGTCGCCTTCAGCTCAGGAGAGGCAGACGGGTGGCCCTGCGGCCCTCGGCTGCCGTGTGCAGCGACCTCCTTTTTTCTTTTCTGCCCCCAGACCCCGTCCCTTGGCCTTCCTTCCCCAAGTTCATTACATGGATCCATGTGCACGGTCTGTCCCTCACCGGGAGGCTCTGACGGCCGCCCCGCAGCCACGCCCCCTCTTTCTTCGTGACAGAACCCAGCTTTACCCAGGGCCCAGCCCCTGGGCGTGAGTTATAGATGATCTAATGCCCCTTCCCCATCTGGGGACATGCCTGGCTTCCGCATCACTGGCCTCAGGGTGAACCAGCAAAACATAAGGGGAACTCTGCGAGGGGTCAGAGAAAAAAGGTGCCTCCCCTTCAACAAAAAGAGGTGCCGCTGGAGGACTGATCCCCCTCCTCCCTCCGTCTGCGGGGTGAGGCCATGGTTTCCGGGGCACATTGTGCATCTTGTGACCATGGCCGACACAGAGGATGGCGGGGCAGACAGGTAGGAGGGTAATCTTGATGGAGCTGGCATCACGGAGCTCATTAGTTTAGGTAATAAACGTCCTGGGAGTTTAGGCTCTTTTAAGTTACGTGTTTCCGTTTCTGTTACAATGCCATTAAAGCATCCTAACTAATTTTCACATCTCCTTGGTGACAGAGGTGAAGTTCCCTGGGATGGCCCGATTAAGGCAAAACTGGAAGAACTACTCTGGAATATTCCAGACCCAGGGCTGGGCGGGGGGAGGATTGGAGCGCAGACAGACTTTAATCCCCCCACCCCCGTGCTATGAGGGGAAACAGAGCAGGTAAAGGGACAGGTGGGGGCGGGGCGGTCTGGGGCAGGGCAGTGGCCAGGGCGTCTTCTCTGTTAAGTGACCACGACTGAGCCAGAGGAGGAGCCGTGGGGAGGAAATGCAAAGTGCAGATGAGCTAAAAGCCTCATTATGTATGCCAGTCCCCAGCCGTTTCCTCCAAAGCTCTCCCTCGACCAAGCAGATAAGCAAGCGAGCGTATCAGGCCACCTTTTGGCGAGGTCTTAGGTCTGAGTTCAGCCTCCTGTAAGTTCACTTTTTCTGTGTTTTCTCTGTATGGCTCCTTCCACTTGGTTTCTTTTTTGTCTGTTTGCTTACTTTTGAAGAGCTGCCACCTAGCCTTCGATGACTTGAGGCTCTGAAGGGGTGGCCGTCCCCACTCTGTGCAAAGTCCTGGGGGAGCTGGTCCACTGGGAACCACAGAGCAGAGGCAGGGTGTCTGCGTTAAATCTCTCCCACATTCAAGACAAGATGAGTTGATATGTGTCCCCCTTTCACCCTTCTCTTCTGAATGTTCGTTTGAATCTGATTTCCCACAGGAAGGTGTGCGGGTGAGCGAGCAGCTCTGCGTCCCCCAGGCCCTGGAAACAAGCCCCTCGAAACTCCGGGGGCTTCTCTGGCTTTGCGGCCGAGTGACCGCTAGAGGGCGATACAGCCCCACGTGCTGAGCCGGCCCCGGGGCAAGGCAGGACCCAATGTCCCTGCCTGGGTCTCCATGTTCACCTTCAGTGCCCTGGACATTACAGAGCAGGCGGGCGGGCCTCATCCCTGACCAGCCTGACGCAGCCTTTTAAAGGGGAACGTTCGTTCAGTGGGTGCTTAATGGGAGCCTTCTGTGATCCTGGGTACTGGGGACACAGCCTCGAACCACTGAGTCCCTGCCCTTGTGGGACTGCATTCTGCTGGGGCGGGGAGGGGAGGCGATGAGAGACAGAACCGTTGTGCAGCTCCAAGAAAAACAAAGGGGAAGGGATGAGGGTTGGAGGGGTGCGCTTTAACGTAGGACCATCAGGGAAGCTGATTCGGAGGCATCTGAGCAGGCACGGGATGGAGCCAGGTGTGGCCGGGCAGGTGTGTGGGACAGGGCGTGCCTGGCAGAGGGGAGAGCAGTGCAGACGTCCTGAGGCAGGGACAGCCTCCAAGCCTTCAGGGAGCAGCTAGCATGGCTAGAACCAAGTGGGGAGGGAGAGGGAGGGGTGGTCACAGGGCTTGGGTGGGGCTCGCAGGATCCCAGGGTCTCACTGAGTGATCCGGGGAGCCATCGGAAGGTGCTGGTGAGGGAATGACTTGCTCTTGGGAGGGATTAGTCTGGCTACTGTACAGAGAGAGATGGTGGACCCAGAAGTGGGGGACCAGCCGAGGCCACTGAAATAGACCTGGAGAGCAGTTACGATGGTCTCCCACCTCCTTTGAGACCTCCTCTCGCCCTTGCCTGATTATTCTTGCCTTGAGTGACCTGCCAGAGCTCTCAGATGTAACTTATTTTAAGTTTCTGCACAGTAGATGGCCCCTTGTGATATGCTCCTGTCACCTTCTGTCTTTGAGAAAACCGTGTGTCTGGCTCTTCACGCGCTTGCCTCTTACTTCCACGCTCTGCCTCCCCAGTGCCAGGCAGAACCTCAGTCACAGGAGGCCCCTGGATGGTCTCCCTACCTGGGAAGAGCACCGGGTCTGGGCTGAGAATGCGTCTGGATGTGCCCGTGGGTCTGGATGAAGGATGGACGCCATCCTCACCTGCAAGACAAGGGCTGGCCCGCGTCACATGGGAAAGGGGCGGGTTATTCTGAGGACCCTGGAGCTCCTTTTTCCGTCCTCTTCCTCCATGGGCTCCAACAGCTGCAGTGCCCTTTTCCTGCCACCCTCAAACCCAAACCAACTCTCAGGGAAGGTTCTGGCAAAGGTATTCCAACTAAGATGTACATTATAGAAGTTCAGGGCTACATCCTCTGGGGGTAGTTGACACATATAAGCATATAAATGAGAAGGGGCTTCTAGCATCAAAACCAGATGCAAGGCAATTCCTGGTGGTCCAGTGGTTAGGACTCTGAGCTTCCACTGCAGGGGGCGTGGGTTCGATCCCTGATCAGGGAGCTAAGATTCCGCATGCCTTGGTACGGCCAAAATAAAGTAAAATAAAATAAAAGTTAATAGTGATTCTTAAAAAAAAACAGATGTGACAGATGCTTTCTTTTGGAAGCAGTGGTCTTCCCAGAACCCACGATCATGCAGTGTTGGCTCCTGGGGTGAGACGGTGGTATTTATCTAGCTGACCCTCCGCTGAGCAAGAACTGGCATCTTGTCCTACTTGGACAGCTGTCCGCCCCGAGTGATCGCTGCTGACAGAAGTCAGCCCCACTGGGCACTAGGATGTTATCTTTGTCCTACTAGAAAAAACAGTGTTGAAAATCGCTGACTTGGACAGCAACCTACTATGATGACACCAAGGGCTACTCTCAGTCACGACCGTGTGGCATCTGTAGGACAGGCCAAGAGGAGAAGGTGCTGCACGTACCCTGGGATCTGGGGAGTTGCAACAGCCCAGCGAGGGAAACATACAGCACGGGGCATTCACATGAGGCCACAAAGCATCATCACAGCGGTGACCCGAAACTTCTTTGACTGCAGCCCACAGTCAGAAATACATTGTATGTCGTAATCCAGCCATTTCTCATGAAACAGTATTTACCCTGGCCTATGTGTGCTATTTTCAGTTCGACTCTCGTTGGTTGTAAGAGCACGCTTTATCTGACCCACACAGTTGGTTGCATGATGGGGCAGGCATGGGGTGTGTGATTGCTCTTTGGAAAATACCACCCTAGATGGTCATAAACGGCATGATGGGCTTGGGAACGCCTGCGGAGAGAGTCTGGCTGGGAACTTCAGGGCACGGAGAATCAGTGGGGTGGTGGAAAGAGGCGTCGGGACTTTGCAAGGGATGAGGAACGGTAGACGTTTGAACTGTTTCTAAGACCAGCTCACAACCGTGACCGAGGTCATGTGTACTTTGAACACCCCAAATATATTTAATTTTCTGTTCGTAGTTAAATTAAAATACTAACATTCCATAGCGAATGACTATGATTCTGGGCTAGGTCATTTACATCTCGGTTCTTTAAACCCCGCTCCCGGTCTTTGGGTCTGATCAGAGGATGTAATGAGAGCTGCTTGAAATGCGAATGAGTTTCCCAGCGAGGTTTACTGAACTTGTAAACCTTCTGTCCTTTCACACTATCTCCGTGTTAGATCGCAGGCCGCTCTTCTTTTCTCTCCCAGCAACTGAAGTTTATTTTTCAAATAAAAGTCTGCTTTCCCGTAAAATGCCAAGGGTTCTGTACTGTGTGTGGAGGAATGGACTTGGGCTCTTAAGATTTTAATCAGGAGCCTCCAAGTCTTCAATTCACATGCCAAGGGCACCCCGGGGCGAGAACCTCCTACCTCTTCTCACCCCGGACCGGGGCCAGGGCCACAGTGCAGCCTGTGCGCCTCGACAGGGCCTGCCCGTCTGCCGGAGTCTAGAGCAGGGTCAGACTCAGTGATTTAGTCCCCAGCACTTGGGTCTGGACCTCGAGGCTGGTCACCCTGCAGAACCTCCACGCTGACACCAGTCTTCTCGTGTAAGGAGGCCGTTTCTGTGACCAGCAGGATGGAACCACTCTGACTGTTTAAAACAGATGGAACTGAGGGATGATATGGTTATAAAGGTGAGGCAGGATCTGAGAAGCCAAGCAAGAGTGGGAGGCCGACCGGGGATTGGTGCCGACCCACTGTGTCCCTGGTGGGAAAGGAGGAGGAGGAGGGCAGCAGGGGGTGGGGGGAGGCGGTGGAGGGGGGCACGCAGGGGTGACCCGGTGGGAGCTGTCTGTCTGGCAGTATTGGGGGCCAGAGATGCTGTGCAAGGCCTGGCCCTCCCCCCAGCCAGAGGCCAGCCAAGAGGGAAGCCCGGGCACCGCAGCTGCAGGGTCAGCCCCCCGTGCGCCAAGCAGGGCAGGGGCAGGTGAGGAGTGGGAATGGGGGCCAACAGCAAGGTGCCAGCCCCCGTGAATGCCACTGGGTGATGCACGTGCCCTGGTGCCTGGGATGCAAGACCAGACCTGTCCAGGCACCCCTTCCTCTGCAGCACCACGGTGACAGGAAACCTTCTTTCAGGGCACCAGAAGCAGAGGCTCTTAGGGCAACTCCATTTACAGGAATCGGCTCTAGAAGGACGTCCTTGACGTCCGGCCCAGCCCACATATTCCGTCATGTGCAGGTCCCTGTGTTTGATGCTCATTGAGCGCCGTTTTCATACCCGCACACGGCTGGTTCTGCTCCTGCCCTAGAGAAGGCCCCGGGGCCGGGGAGGTGGAGGGGCCCCTGGGAGGAGATGCACGGGAAGAAAAGGTGACCTGACTGCTTCCTAGAAGCTGCGCGTGGGTGGCCAGCAGGGAATTTCACCCCACAACATGCGGGAACCCCCTAAATCTCTCCCCCGACCCCCCAGTCCCGCGCTAGGACAGGCGCCTCCTGCTTCTCCCCAGCAGATGTCACTCACCTTTTTCACTCTCCACCTTTCCACCCGGCCTGCTCACCGGTCCTCTGGCCTGGACCTGACTTTCTTTCCTTCCGCACATTTTCTTCTCCTATAAATCAGCGTGTCTTTGGGACTCTTGGTCTGTGCGGCTGTCCTCCCCTGATGAGCACAGTTGACATGCAGAGACGGCGTGGCTCACACGGGACCCCAGTGCGAGGTTCGGGGGGGAGGTGGGGATGCCAATCCTGACACAGGCAGGATCCCGAGGCCTATGGCTCCTGCCTGGGGGGCCTGGCAGCCCCCTGGGCTAGCCTCTGGGCACATATAGGTGATGCACAGACATTTATCACTAGTTCAAAAGATGCGTACTCAACCAAGAAGCTGAATGCTGTAAACGTGGAGGTGAGAGCTGCGGAAGGTCTCAGGGCTCTCGGACCCCGTGGGAGCCGCCTTGCTGCCTGGGAGGTGATGCAAGGAGGGGGGTCTTTTAAAGCAGGGTCAGCAAACTCTTCCTATAAAAGGCCAGGTGGTAGATGTTTTTGGGTTTCTGGTCCACCTGGTCTCTGCTGCCACAACTCAGTCACAGACAAATGTAAACTGTGTTCCAATAAATCTTTATTTATAAAAGCAAGTGGCCGGGGCTTCCCTGGTGGTGCAGTGGTTAAGAATCCACCCTGCCAATGCAGGGGACACGGGTTCGAGCCCTGGTCCGGGAAGATCCCACATGCCGCGGAGCACCTAAGCCCGTGTGCCACAACTACTGAGCCTGCGCTCTAGAGCCCGCGAGCCACAGCTACTGAGCCCATGTGCCACAACTACTGAAGCCCACGCGCCTAGAGCCTGTGCTCCGCAACAAGAGAAGCCACTGCAGTGCAAAGCCCACGCACCGCCATGAAGAGTAGCCCCCACTTGCTGCAACCAGAGAAAGCCTGCGTGCAGCAACGAAGACCCAACGCAGCCAAAAATAAATTTATTTGTTTAAAAAAACCCAAACAAACAGGTGGCCAACAGGATTGGCCTCTGTTTGAACAAATCTGGCCGTCTTGTCCCCTGTTCGACCCTTCAGTGCCTCCCCAACATGCTCAAGTTCAAATCTGAAGTCTCGCCACCCCTCCACGCTCTGGCCCTTGGCTGGCTCTGACCGCAGCCTGTCATGACCACCCAGCCTCCTGCCAGCCTGGTCCTCGAAGAGGCCAAACTCGCCCCGCCTCCAGGCCCTCTGCTCCGAATACCCTAGTGACGGACGCCGTGCTGCCTCCGGAGCCCCCTCAGGAACGAGGGGCTCAGTCCCCGAGCTGCTGCCCGTGACACTAACAGAGCCACCTCTCGTAGTGTCACGGCCCTTCCTGAGCCGGCCTGCGCCCCGCAGCTGCTCAGTGAGCAGGTGTAAAGTTCCAGCCCCTCACCCCACTCCCGACAGCTCCTGGGGTCGTCCCCACTCCCGAGCTTTCTGTGGGGCCCTCACCTTCGCCCCTGGCCGACTCCTTCTCCTTCCCTGGTTGTGGATGTTGAGCCCAAGGACATCTCTAAATTGCATCCCACCGGTTTCCATCTCATGCGTGCCTCCGGGGAACCTGCAGCAACTCCTGTCACAGGTGGCCGCAGGCGTTGCCCCTGCCCTCAGTTCCTGCTCCGAGGTCCCGTGGTCAGTGGCCGTTTGAGTGAAGGCAGGACAGAGTGGTTGAACCCATGAACGGGTGCTCGGGGCTGGAGGGCGGGTTCTGGGCTCGGGGTGAGGCAGCCCGTGAGGTGGGAGAGGAGGCGGGCCGCTGGGGCTGCTCGCGGCCACTTGTACCGGTGGCCCTGGGCCTGTCCCCAAATGTCGTGCAATCCAGAGTCGTGTGCGTTCTGCCTGTGCCTGGTTGAGTGAGGTGCTCCCTGCTTGCCCGTGCTCCACTGCCCGGTCCCAAGGCTGAGGGCGCTGGGCCCTGCACTCCCCAGCCCAGGCCGGAGCCCTCTGCATCCGGGCAGCTGGTCAGGTCTGAATCCTGGGGCTGAGCAGACTTCAGAAAAATGTGACTCATCTTGCCTGCCCGCAAAGAAAGGAAAAGTATGTGTGGCATCCAAGTTTCCTGAAAAGTTCAGCCAACACATTGCAGAGTTATGTGGCCTGGCACCCAGTGTGGTCCCCGGGTAGAGTGCCCTCTGCTGGCCACCACGCAGACGACCCCAAAGGAGTCAATGTGGGCCCCAGGCTGGGCCGGGCTGCAGGGGTCAGCGATTATTATTACTATTTGGGAGAAGCCACAGAAAAAAATCTCCTTTCCCTCAGCAAATTGTAGAGCTCTCTAGTCCTCTAAGGGCTGCTTGGGCGATGATTCTACCACAGGACGCAGTAAAAGTAGATCCTAGCAAATGCTGCATTCTTGCTTGGACGACTTCTTAATTCCTCTCTAAAAATAAGATTTTATTTTGACAATTTCAAACTTCCATAAAAGTTGCAAAGATAGTACAAAGAATTCTCACATACCTTTCATCCAGATGCCCCAGTGTTAACATTTTGTTACCACATTTGCTTATATTCACCCCCCCTTTCTCAGTACATATACATTTGTGTGTGTTTATATGAAATCTGAACCATCAAGAAGAAGTTGCAGTCATGATGTCCCCTGACCCTTAGGTACTTCAGTGCACATTTCATAAAAACAGGACCATTCTCCCCACTATGGTTTAATTATCAAAACCGGGAAATTAACATTCATACAACCATGTTCACTAAGCTGCAGACTTTATTCTCGGTTCACAAAGTGTCTCAGTGACATTTTTGGAAGAGGAAACCCCATCACATGCTGTGTTTGGTGGTCCTTTCTCCTCAGTCCCTCTTGATCTGGAGCTGCCTTCAATCCTGTCTTCGTGACATTTTTCAAGACTGCACAGGCCAGTTACTGTGTAGACCGTCCTTCACTCTGGGTTCATCTGACGTTTCCTCGGGATTCGATTCAGGTCAGCTGGTTGGGCAGGAGGGCCGTGCATCTGATGTCCTGTCCTGGCATCACAGCAGGGAGCACTCGATGTCACGCTGACCCGTTCTGGATGACACTAACTGATAGCTTGGTTAAGGGAGGTGTCTGTCCCAGTTAAGAAAGTTATTACTTTTCCCTTTATAAGCAATAAATATTTCATGGGGAGCTACTTTTAGAATCATTTAAATACCTTCTTTCTCATCAAGCTTTCACTTGCTAGTTTTAGCATCAGTCATTTATTCTGCCTGAATTATTACAACGGTGGTTGCCATGGTGATTTTCTGATATTATTACTAATTCTATGTTGATTGGTTGGAATTTCTACTAAGGAAGAAATTTTCCTTTTCTCCTTATGTATGTATGTAGGTATATGCTCATGGGTTTATATTTTATTCAGCAAGTTTCAGTCTGTCATTTTCATGTTTTGATGCTCAAATTGTCCTGTTGGCCAGCAGGAGCCCCTTCAGGCTGGTCCCTGTGTCCCATGTCTGCCCCCAGCATGCTGTAAGCACTTCTTATTTTCTTTTTTTTCTTTTTCTTTTTTTTTATAATTTTTTAAAAAATTTATTTATTTATTTATTTATTTATTTATTTTTGGCTGTGTTGGGTCTTCGTTTCTGTGCGAGAGCTTTCTCTAGTTGTGGCGAGTGGGGGCCACTCTTCATCGCGGCGCGCGGGCCTCTCACCGTCGCGGCCTCTCCCATTGCGGAGCACAAGCTCCAGATGCGCAGGCTCAGTAGTTGTGGCCCACGGGCCCAGTTGCTCCGCGGCATGTGGGATCCTCCCAGACCAGGGTTCGAACCCGTGTCCCCTGCATTGGCAGGCAGATTCTCAACCACTGCGCCACCAGGGAAGCCCACTTCTTATTTTCTGGTGCAGCAAAACCGTCCCGCCTCATCTTGTGCTTTCCCTGCCACAGTCCCTGAATCAACCAGTTCTCCAAAGAGCCCTTGTTACTTTCAGTGGTGAAAAGTATTTAGAAATAAGATCCAAAGTGTGCTCATTGCAACTGAGATGTCATGGCTTCTAAGCCTTCTTGGCAGACGTACTAGAAATACGCTTACGTATAGGAGAGTAGTTGGATGAGCTAAAGAAGGTGCATCCACACAGTGGAGTATTAGATAGCTGTAAAAAAAAATGATATCTTTGAGGTGATATGGCAAAAGACATGAATAGACAATTCTCAAGAGACATGAAAATGGTCCTTCAGCAGTACCGTGAGCACTTAGGTGTCGGTAGACAGCCTGTCCCTAAACCCAGATTGTAGGATTCACCTATATTTTCCTCTAGTATCTGTTATAGTTTAATTTAACTCCTGTGTTCCAGAACTTTTTCATCACCCCAAACAGAAACGTCATACCACTAGCTGTCACTCTCCCCTCGGCCCTCCACCCAGCTCCTGGCTAATCTGCTTTCTGTCTCTATGGATTTGCCTGTTCTGGACTTTTCATATAAATGGAATCATACAAAATGTGGCCTTCTGTGTCTTACTTCTGTCACCCAGCATATCATTTTGAAGGTTTATCCACGTTGTAGCATGTGTCAGTACCTCATTCCTGTTTGTGGCTGAATAATATTCCATTGCATGGATAGACCAGGTTTTGTTTATCCATTCATCTGTTGGTAGACATTTGGGTTGTTTCCACCTTTTGGCTACTGTAAGCAGTACTGCTGTGAACATTCATGTGTACACGTTTTTGTTTAAACACCTGTCTTCAGTTCTTTTGGGTAGATACCTAGGAGTGGAATTTCTGGGTCATTTGGTAATCCTCTATTTAACTTAATGAGGAACGGTGAAACTGTTTTCCACAGTGACTGCGCCATTTTACACTCCCACCAGCAATGTATGAGGGTTTTCATTTCTCCACCTCCCCTCCAGCACTCGTTATTTTCCATTTGTGGTTGTTATTATTATTGCCATCCTAGTGGATGTGAAGTGGCATCTCATTGTGGTTTTGATTTGTTGTTCCCTAATGACATTGAGCATATTTTCATGTACATATTGGCCATTTGTATATGTATCTTCTCGGGAAAAATGTGTATTCATTTTTTAACTGTGTTGTTTTTTGTTGTTGTTGAGTTGTAGAAGTTCTTTATATATTCTGGACACTAGGCACTTATCAGATACATAATTTGCAGATATTTTCTCTCTTTCTGTGGGTTGTCTTTTCACTCCCTTAATAGTGTCCTTTGATGTACAAAAATGTCTAATTTTGATGACGGCAAGGTTTTGATGACCAAAAATACTTAATGTGCTGCTCCTTAGTACCTGGCCCCTGGAGACACTCAGACTTGTTGATGAAGGATGGGGACAGGTCACTGATTCCGAGGAATGAGCCTCTCCTGGGAGGGTGAGAGGCCAGAACAGGCCGATGGATGAGGGGACTGTCTCACTGCCATCGCATCAGGAAAGGCTGGCTCAGGGTCTAACAGTTCCTTTAAAGCCCCTAGGGAGGGGAGGGAAAAGACAGCAAATTCTCTGGAACATCCATTTCTGAGTTTCATCTTCTGACCCTCAGGAAGTCCTCCTGTTTGACTGCAGTGAGTCTAGTTTCTTCCCAGCATTTCTCTCCGGAGGAGACGCCTGAAAGGCCTCCTTTTCTGGCTCACGGGCCTCTCTCCATGAGGAGAACCTTTCACCCTCCTCCTCACCCTCTGACCCTCGGAGGACCCTCGACCAGCCCCAAGTCACCTAAAGGCCAGGACGCTGGGTTCTAGAACATTGGTGCATTAGCCAGTTCTCTTCGATCGTCCCTGAAGGAAGGTTGGGATAAAATGAGAGCCGATGGCGTGGGAGAGGCTGCTAGTTCCAAGTGTTCCTCAACTTTTTTTTTTTAAGCATTTGCTAAAGCAGTTTAGCAATTGAGAACGTGCTTTGCTGATTTTTTTCTGCTGTAGACACTCATCACCATTTACTAGAGTTTTTGTTGTTTGTGTTTTGTTTTCTCCCTTTTACATTTTGGTTTTCAGTGAAGTAGTTCAATCACATGGTTAAAAAAAAATTAAGCAGTACAAAATGATCAATATCAAAAGGTCCCTGCCCCACTCCTCCAAAACCCAAAAGGGACTTCTTTAAATTATGTACCTCTTCAACTATTGTACAGCTTGTCAGTGATAAACCTTGCATGTGGTCTTATCACAGTACTCACTCCCCACATCTTCCTCAATTTCCCTCCATTCTCCTTTTTTTTAAAATCAATCAACCGTTTATTTTGATCACCTCCTAAAGAGTCTTTTTAGACGTTCTTTAATCACCCCCTTACAATTTTAATAAAACATAAATACCACATATTATTTATGTGCTGTATGTATCTGTGCTTTATATATAAAAAGAAGATGTTCCCTCCCGCCCCCAGGAACCAATTTTCACCCTCTTAGGGACAGTATCGCCCCCATGGCAAATGATGCCTTAAGCAGAATTTGAGGTGAGTGATGTTAGTGAGTATGGTAACAGCTGATTCATTTGGGATAAAGCCAATCTGAATTAGCAAACGATCTGAATTATAGAATATCTTTGTTATATTTTGTCAGCCTCAGGAAATGAACCAGCTACAGAAGTTAACTTTCTAGATATCAGAAACTTAAGCCTTTAAGCACCCAAACGTGCATCTTTTCAAGTGTTAGGTGCATTAAACATTTTGCAGTTTTCTTATTCAAGAGATACCAAATGTAATTTCACTCTTTATAGATGATCTAGGGTCCTTACCAGATTGCCCTATGATGGGCATCCAGCCACACGGCTGAGATGTGAAGGTTGTTTGTAGACTTAGGGACTGAAGGACTTCTGAGTACCCTGCCCCTGGTCTCTCCGACTGCGAGCCTCCTTCCATGTACCGGCTGCATGGTCTGCAGCAGTGTTTTGCCTTGAATAGCACCAGGCTCTCCTCCCTCGAAACTTGCTGCTAAGATGCCAGGGTTCTTTGTGTGTATGGTTGAAAAGAGGAAATGATTAGGAGGAAAGTCCCCGGGCTCCTCGTTCGAGAAATGCGGTGCTTGGGCTTTTGAGTGTTTTGGCTCAAGAGCAGGGTTCTGTCCCAGTACCTGCGACTCAGTCGAGATCTGGAAGAGGAGCTGCAAACACGTGGTGCTCCCAGTTCAAGTCCAAGTGTCCCCGCACTCTCCCCGATGCAGGGCCCAGGCAGAAAGCCCTGCACCAGCCGCCGGGGGAGGGGAGGCAGCTTCAGAACTGGGCCCTCCAGGTGATGCCCTCTGAGGCACAAGGGGCCCTCTCCGGGCTGCTTTAAGGTCCTGATGATGCCGTCTGTGTGTAAGATGCTCTGCAGCTGACAGGGTATTTTTCCTAATTTATCTTGTTTGATTCCTAAAAACCTCTGTAAAATGGGCTCAGGCTGTATTACGATCTCTTTAAAGATATCTCTAATTCCTGCTTCTAGGGGCGATATTCTTAGTATTTCTCAACATAAGTAATTTTTTTTTCTTTTCTTTTTTTACGAAGAGAGGGAACATATAGTTATTTTATTTTATTTATTTATTTATTTATTTATTTTAATATTTAATTTTGGCTGTGTTGGGTCTTTGTTTCTGTGCGAGGGCTTTCTCTAGTTGTGGCAAGCGGGGGCCACTCTTCATCGCAGTGCGCGGGTCTCTCACTGTCGCGGCCTCTCTTGTTGCGGAGCACAGGCTCCAGACGCGCAGGCTCAGTAGTTGTGGCTCACGGGCCCAGCTGCTCCGTGGCATGTGGGATCCTCCCAGACCAGGGCTCGAACCCGTGTCCCCTGCATTGGCAGGCAGACCCTCGACCACTGCGCCACCAGGGAAGCCCCTGTGATCTCTTTGATGGGAGAAATGTGGAAGGATGAACGACATAGCTCAGAATCGCATGCCGATAACTGAACCTGTATCGCTTTGAGGTGCTATGTCTGACTCAAGTCTTTTAAACCTTTCAGGGTGTCATCTTGTTGGAGAATATATTTCACCATTCAAAAGGAACAGATCACAGGCAAATTTCAACTCAGGCTGGTGGTTCTAAACTGGTGGTTTCCAAATGATGAAAATGCCAAAGTAGTTGGGGTTCTCCTGGGAGCCCTGGATTCCAGAAAATGGAGACGGTGCTTGGTTGCCCGGGAGATGAGGGCCCAAGTGGACCACACTCGGGCTTTCCGCCGAGTCTGTGAGTTCACGGGTCTTCACCCTTGCCAAGGGTTTTGCACATTCCTCTGGCCCTCTGGCCTTTCTAAGACATAACTTAGAGGGAGAAGTAAACAGAAAAGCCAGACGCTCAGCCTCTAGACCCTTTGGAATCTAGTGTTTGAAAGCCCTTGCTCTGTGGCCTTGAGTCTGGGGTTCACCCTGGGGCCACCTGAAAGCTAGAGTCGGGAGCAAATCTCATCAACTCTTGTCTTTGGCGCCTTCAGAGCCCTTGGCCTGGAGAGAGACCCCAGGGACTGTAGGGCCCACGAGAAGCGATTAAATGAGGCTCCCACTGGGTCCTTCCGTGGGGTACACGATGCATGCCCCTGAAGATTTCAAGGATAGCTGGGGATTCCATACTTTTGGGGTGCTGCACTTTGGCGTGCTAGAAATAATTATTGCCATTGGTTTGCCGCTTTTTCTGTACTTCTCTGTATTTTTAAAATTAAGATACCCCTATTGTCACTGGGTTTAGATGTCACTGGTAATGAGTTGAACTCTTCAAGCCGAGGTGGTTCCTCTTTGCCAAAAAAGTCACCCTCTTGTCACTCAGAGCGCCTGTCCCTGGAGTTCCCGGAGGAGCCCGGAGGCGTGCGTGACCTGGAGGGGGCAGCTGATGTGGAGGAGGGACGTGGGTGCCTGAGTCAGTCCTTGGAGCCACGGCCTAAACAGCTCTGGGGAAGAGGAGAGGAAGCCCCAAGGAGGTGACACGTGATCTCACTCAGAGTCAAGTGCCACCGTGACCTTTAGAACTTTCCATGAAATCCAACACGGTATTTTGCAACCAGCAGGAGAGCGCCAGCAAATCTGCGCTAGCGGGTGCACAGCCCCCCTCTGCTCTGAGCCCCCCCCCCCCGCCCCGAGGCCTCTTACATAATGGGGTTTGGCTTGGCTCGCAGCCTTTCAGGGGTCTGGTGCTTCTCAGGTCCATCACATGATCTGTAAAGGTTACTGAGTGCATTTGCAGTGGAGGTGTCTTCGTTTCCTTTTCCAACATCCCAACCCAGAAGAGGCAGCCTGGGGTCCTGAATGCCACTGGATGGGGGACCGGCCGACCCGGGGTGCCAGTCCAGCCCCACCACTGGCTCCCGGGGGATCCTGGGCAAATCGTTTTGCTTCTCTGAACCTCCGTTGCTTTTGTTTCTTAAACTGAATAGTGAGGGCCGGCCTCCCTACCTCACAGCCTGGTTGAGAAGAACCAAGGAAAGTGCTTTGGGAAGAGCCTGGAAACTCAGTACACACGGAAGGCCCTGGTCTGCACTGGGATGCACCCTCCTGCCGGCAGCCCTGCTCTGCCGCCTGGTTCTGCCTGCACGGAGCTCGGCCTCCTCCTCAGGCCGGCAGCCCTGGACTCTGGGGCGCAGTTGAGGGGTGTGTCTGGAGCCGGGAGTGAGAAGTGGGGAAGGTCTGCACTGGGTCTCAGCCGCTTCTCTCTCCTTCAGGCCTCTGGTCACCATCTTGGTGAGATCCTTTGCAGCAGCACATAACCTAGCACTCAGAGAGGCTTCCGTGACAAGGGAGGTGTGGGCCTTTAAATTTTTTCATTACTATTACTTTTATTATTATATGAAAACTGGAAATCCAGAGGCGGGGTGGACTTCAAGGAGGATTGCTCCTTGGGGTGTTCCGTGGGCCGCCCAGCCTGGGCTTCTGATGGGAGGACAGTGGGCCTGTCTCCACGGCCACTGGGTCCTCGGCCATCAGGGCCTCCTGCTGCACATGCTGGGGACGAGGCAGGTGGAGGGACCAACAGATGCTGGGCATCAACTGTGGTGTCCGCACGGACAGGTGACAAGTCCGGGGGTCTAGCAGGAAGCCAGCGGTAGCCTCCTGGCTCAGTGCCTGTCCCCCACCCCGTGCTGTGAGAACAGGCCTCCAGATCACCAGCCGACAACTGCCAACGGTTGAACTGGTTTACCCGCATCTGGGGTCACCAGGGTCTCTGGGGAACTGTTAGAGCTCGGGAGAAATGCAGCACGCCACGCAGAGGCAGTGGGGCGTTCCGTTCTTGCATCTGAAGCGGCAGTGAGCGGACACCTGTCTGCAACCCCCTCGGCGCCCCTGCTTCCCCCCCTCGCGCACCCCCGGCAGGGCCATCTCATAGACCGTCACCTCCACATCTGGCTCTTGACCAGGCTGCAGTATCCAGATGTGCAGAGGCCAACACACTTGGTAAAATCCGAAAGATCGGGTCCCTGGGCCCATTCCCCATCGTCATGCTGTGGGCCTGAGCCCAGAAGATACCCCTTAGGGTCAGTGCAAAGCTTTGGCTGATGGAGGGCAGGGGGGCCATCAGCACAGCCTCCCTGGGCTCCTGGACGGTCAGCTAATGCCCCCCCTTCCCCGGGACAAGATACACTGCCCCCAAGGTAACCAGAGAGCGCCGCACACAGCCCACGTCTGTCCCCTGGCCTACCTGCCTGCTCGTGAGCCACCTCTAACGAGTCGTTCAGAAAGTACTGATTATATTTCTCCCATCAGGTCAGACCCCCGCTGTCAGGGAGCTTTCAGTCTGGCCGGGGAGAAAAGAAACACATGAAATTAAAAAATGAAACAAGCTCACAGGATACAGTGTCTCCAGGAAGTATTCTTCAATGCCATTTTATTTTTCGAGTTCTCCAGGGTGGTCTTACAGTTGAAAAACCAGAAGAAGAACAACAAAAACAATAAAGAATGCAATTTGAATTCCCTAAAATTCCGCCGCTCCCCAGATCCTGTAGACCTAGTATCGAGGCAGTGATCTGGGAAGCCTTGTTCCCTCAGCCTGGGGAAAAGTGCTAAGACATAAAGGCTTCTGCTACCCCCGCTACCTATTCCAGGCTTCCGGGTGTAGCACCAGCCAAGAGAGTGATCTGTAAAGTAGCTTCCAGAAATACATTTTAAAGCACCGTTCCATCTTGGAAGCCGCTAGTTCCTTCTTTTTCAGCTCTTTCCTTAAAAAAAAAAAAAAATCCCCAAGTGTGGAAAGCATTCCATGAGGACGTATTCCTGCCAGCTGAATCACAGCCGCGTGAAGGAGTTTCATGTCTTGTTCATTTGGGACCATCCGCTGGTAGAAGCCGCGACGAAGGGGTGGTTAGTGCTCCTGAGAGTGGCCACTGCGCCCAGCCCGCTGGTCAGACGCGCTGAAGGACGTGTCCTCGGTCACTCAGCCTGCAACATGAGTGTCACCTTGCCCTGTGCATCTGCACGCATCTCAGTGGTGCAAAGGTGTTGTCCCAAGTTAAGGAATTTCAGGCATGTGTGAATCGAACAGAGAGACCCAGTGGTAAGAGGGCCGATTGTAAAATGCCTGGGAATTTTGCAAGCCCGTCTGTGCCACATTGGTGCCCTGAAATGGACCAAGGTTGGAGTGTTTGCACCACAGAAAGTGGCAGACCCTACGAATCAGTCCTCCCTCTCCCCACCTCACCCCCCAGCGGGGTGCCTGTTCAGGATTTCCCGCACGCAGCTGCGTCTCCGCTCCTGAAGCCCACTGTCACCTACAGCCTTCTTCTCTGCTCTTGGGTGAAGCTGACCCTGGGAAGAACATTTTGAGTGAGGTCAAAAGCACATGTCGGTGAAGTCGGTGTCTCTTTGGAGCCTTGTGTCCACTGTTAAGGCCATCATGTCGTCTCGTAGCTTGTCTTAGAGCTGCACTTAACCCTACTCCTCACCTCCTTCCATCCAGATCTTCCCAGGATCCATCCTGTGGGACAGAGACTGCTCTGGGCCCAAAACGACTTTTTGCTCAATCAGGCCACCTCCACCATGTCTTTTCAGAATATCCTGTTACCATCTCAGTAACAGAACAGTGACCCCAAAAGACCTAGGTAATTCTTTTCCTCACTCTGCCTGAGCTGCCATGTCCTTACTCCCCTCTGCGAGGGCACTGAATGTTCCTATTGAGTGAATCCTTAGCGTATGCAGCGGCAGTGAACTCCGGCCCCACGGAGAGTTATTCAACTTTAAATAAAATGGTGTTAATAATACCTGCCCCCGGGGCTTCCCTGGTGGCGCAGTGGTTGAGAATCTGCCTGCTAATTCAGGGGACACGGGTTCGAGCCCTGGTCTGGGAAGATCCCACATGCCGCGGAGCAGCTGGGCCCGTGAGCCACAACTACTGAGCCTGCGCGTCTGGAGCCTGTGCTCCGCAACAAGAGAGGCCGCGACAGTGAGAGGCCCGCGCACCGTGATGAAGAGTGGCCCCCGCTCGCCACAACTAGAGAAAGCCCTCGCACAGAAACGAAGACCCAACACAGCCAAAAATAAATGAATGAATAAATAAATTAATAATAAAAAAATAAAAATACCTGCCCCCCAGGTTTGTGGGAAGGATGAAATAAAATCATAACTGTGAGGTGACCAGCACTTCACCTGGCATATGGTAGGCACTCCACAAATGGGATCTATTATTTTACTAATTAAAATATAGTTCTTAGAGGACAAGAATGTCTTTGAATTATTCATAGCACTAATCCCCTCCATCAACAACTGTCCTGCACATTTGGTAGAGGTTTAATAAGTACTTGATGAGTGAATGGCCATATAAACTATGTACAGAACCATCAGACATGCCCAAGTTGCTGTTTATTTCCCATACGAATTTAAACTCATTCTCTTTTAGTCGCTAGACTTTGAAATGTTATCCTTTCTACCTACTTTATCATAAAGTACAAGAATCTTGCATTGCCTTAGACAAAGCCTTTCATTCTCCTTTTAATCGAACGTGGTCCTTTCTTACTGGAATCCTTGTTTAGCGATTTTTCCTAAGGAAGTTCTGCTTTGTTTTATTTTATTTTTAAATCAGGAGAATATTTCCATTTCTGTTAAGAGCTGAATTGAGTTTTTAAAAATAGGAATTCTAAATATGAAACTCTAACACCTACCTTCTTAGACTCTTTCAGAGCTTAATCACAGTAAGTTTGGGCTACTTTTTTTTTTGTTTTTTGGTTGCACCAGGCCTTAGTTGCGATATGCCGGCTCCTTAGTTGTGGCATGTGAACTCTTAGTGCGGCATGCATGTGGGATCTAGTTCCCCGATCAGGGATCGAACCCGGGCCCCCTGCCTTGGGAGCGCGGAGTCTTATCCACTGCGCCACCAGGGAATTTCCTGGGCTACCATTTTGCACACAGATATAATCCACTGGTATCCTGGAGGACCCAAGTGGAGGTGGGTTTTGTGACTTGTTTTGGAAAACTAGGTTCATCTACAGGCTCAATGGTGGCCTGGCCTCTCTCCTTTTCTCTGGACCTGCCAACACTCAAGTCCAGCTCAAGCTCTCCTTTCCAAGCAGAGCCACGCGGTTGCCTCTCCGTCCATTTGTGCAGATGACCCTTGTCCATTCTGGCCACTGGGCATTGATCACATATCGCTGTTTTATGTAGTTAGTATTAGTAGAACAGTTTATCTTTGTCTTTCCAAGTCGTTTTCAAATTCCTTGAGGGCATGACACATTTCCTTTGTTTGCTCATGCATCCTGGCTACAAAGATTTGATCACTGGATCTCCATCAGTCCCAGCAGAAAGAAAAGTCATGGCAAATGGCCATTAGACGTTCAGACTTCTGGAAGGAGATGAAATCCTAATACGAGCAGGTCTCGTCTGGGTTTAGAGGGGAAACTGGGGCCGGAGACAAGGAGTCACTTTCTCAAGGTCACAAAGCTAATTAGTGGCGGATTTCCGTAACTTCCCTTTAGTCTAGTGAAGATATCAGCAAAAGAAATTGAAAGTTTTTTCCCATATCTTTTTTTTTTTTAAGTTTTATTTTTAGTTGCAAAACACATACATACTAGAAGGTTTTTGTTTTATTACATCAGGGGTTTGGCTTAGGAGTCAGGGAGGTTAGAATTCTAGTCCTGGCTCGGCCACTAGTTACAGGACTTTGGGCAAGTCACACCCCCTTCCTGAGCCTCAGTTTCCCCATCTGTCATGGAAGGGGGTTGGATTTGATCCCCTCTAAAATCTCTTTGGGTTCTGTCATTCTGCAATTCTTAGCAAGTCCAGGGCTCAAGATCCTCCCGTTGAATTCCAGGGGACCCCATGTCCCCTCCTTAAAGGTGGTGTTGCGTCTTTCAACTCAAGGAGCCGCGAGCTGAAATAGATTCAGCGATTTCCAGCCCAGGGACCTGTGGCTTCTCCAGCAAGAAGCAGCCGGAGCCTGCTGACCCCGGGGAGCCCTGGAACACATGAATCAAAATAGTTGTGTGATGTCATGTCATGATGGGAATGTGCTCTGGCCAATTGGTGCCAAGAATTGTCTGGACAGGGTAGTTTCCTTTTACAGTCTTTTTAAAGAGACATCTGCAGACCTGCACATGACTGGCAGGCCTGCCCTCCTTTTGCCTATTTCGTCTTCCCTCCCTTTTTAATTTTAAGGAGGAAAAAGCCCTGAGCGTCTGAGTGCGTGGCAGACCTTAACGACATAAACAGACCCACGGCGAGGCCCTGCGTGTGCTTCCAGGAGCTTCTTGCCTACTTAAGGGCAGCGGCCGCTCTGGCTGCGGGGCTGGAGGTGCAGAGGTGAAGACAGCCGAGTGTCCCTCGGGGAGGAAGCCCTGCGGTGGGACCGCCTGGCCTGTCCCACGGCTGCTGGCTCCGAGGGTGGCCCCTCCTGCGTTTGCTGGCCTCCCGGGCTGGGGCTTGAGTGCACGCGGCATCTCTGAGCTCTCGGGGCCCACACCTGCCGGCTGATGCAGTGCCTCTCCTGGCCCCTGGCCACCTGAGGCTGACACTGCTCCTGCGAGGCCTGGCATGCTCACCTGTCCCCGCTCCTGTGGCCACAGCTCCTCATGAAGCGGTTCGGCAGCCTCAGGGGGAACAAGAAACACAAGGACCCAAACCGAAGCACCGCGCGGCGGCAGTCGGAGCCCCATGGCCTTTTTGGTAGGACGCTGCCCTTTGCCCAGTTCTCTGCTGGTCCCCAAGGCCTGTGTGTGTGTGTGTGTGTGTGTGTGTGTGTGTGCACAGCCTCCTAAGTGACAGCTGCGTGAGGATGTAATTGTTAGGCAGTAGTCAGAGGGACAGATTGATAAGTGTGTCCTTGTGGACGGTCCTGCCGCTCTCATGAACTGCCCAACAGTGCTTTTCCTGAGGCTGTTTTCTCTCACTTGCCCTAATGAGGTTAGTGATCAGTTGGACTGTCATTCATTTAGGCAAAACCAGAGGCCTGGGGAAAAGTAAGAATGGATTGGAACTGTTATTTGCAGCTGTTAAGAATGAAATGTGCGTGTATAGAGAAAACTAGTGCTGGGGGTCAGGGAGAAGGAGTTCCTCCGCCCCCTCTTGCTCCATAGCTGTGTAATCAGGCAGGTCAAGGGTTAACTGGGGGGGGAAGACCGCCTGCCTGATTTGCGTCCCCTGAGAGAGAAGCCTGCTCTGTGGTCTCCCTGGCTTCTGGGACCTTCTACAGCTTCTCCCAGTACAGGGGGTTGGGAACAGTGTGGCTGGAACGTGGGGTGAAGCACCTGCAATTCAGTATTTCCAGCGACCTGTGGGTTTGCGGGGGGTGACGCCTTTCCCCGGCTGGAGTCAGGCAGGGAGATTCCAAAGCATTCGGAGCTTCCGGGGGCCTGGCTGGGGCCTGCCCACCCAAAGTGAGGTGGTAGACTTCATTTTATTAAGAATCGGAGTTCACCTGCCCTGGACGCTACTGCTTGTATGACTTGGGATATTCCTAAACACTCAGTTGTAAGACGGAATAACAGGGCCCTGCTCACACAGCCCGGTGGTAGCAAAGATGGGGAAAGCTGACGGGTGCAGTAGATTGTGTCCCTTGAGTAGAATGCGACATGGTACCTGGCAAAAAATACTCGTTATGTGTAGTAGGGAAATGGCTTTGGCAAAACATCTGGGCAGTATGTGAAAACTAGAATACAGGCATCCCTCATTTCATTGCGTATTTTACAAATTGAAGGTATGTGGCAACAACCCTGTGTTGTCAGATGATGATTAGCGTTTTTTTTAGCAATAAAGTATTTTCAATTAAGGGATGTACATTGTTTTATAGACATAATGCTATTTTATTGCACACTTAGTAGGCTGCATTATAGTGGAAACATTACTCTTCTATGCACTGAGAAACTGAAAAAATTCGTGTGGTTCCCTTCTTGGCGATACTCGCTTTATTGCAGTGGGTTGGAAACCGAACTTGCACTATCTCCAAGGTAATGCCTGTAGTAAGAAAAGAAAAAGGTAAATATAAAACTTGCCGACTACTTCTGGAATTACTTCTGGAAGCCTCTAGTGGACCTAGTGTGATGCTGAGGACCCCGGAGAAGACAAGCCAAGGAGACAGCAGCTCTGGAATTCAGCGAGTTTTCTTGTGAAGGAACTAGAGAGGAGTGTCTAATCGCATTGCGTGCAAAGGTGAATTTCTGGAAGAACACGATGCCTGGCCTGACTGGGTGGGGGATGACAGACTCCCTGGACTTAATTAGATGTGGTTTTAAAAGAAGACTCTTCTTTTAAATAATAAAGTAATAAACATCCATTTACTATAGAATTAAATCCAAACCTATTATTTAACTAAAAGTCTGTTTCTGCTAATGGGCACAGCTGGTCCCATCATTAAAAGCCTAGTATTTGCCAGTGGTTTCTCCCCTTGTGTTTAAAAGCTGACTGTCATCCTGTCTCCTCTGCTTCTGAAATCAAAAAAAATATTTGCATGTCGACCGGGTTTCACAAGTGCTGGCATGCAAATGCCCAGCTCTGACCGCAGGGTCGGAAAAATCAGAGCTGCTTCCAGAACCTTCCTCTGGGATATGGGAAGCAGCCCAAGTATCCTGATTTTCCTTTTGTGGGAATCCCAGTGGGAGAGCAGTCAAGAAGAGCAGGGGCAGATGACAGGTGCTGGCCAAGGATACGCCAAGTGAAAAAGAACTGAGACTGTGGACCAAGCATCCTCCCAATCCCGGCCTGCCACCTACACCTTCCCCACCGGCAAGACCCGTATAGCCATCCCTCTCTAAAACCATCCCCATTGCCTATTCGGTGACCTCCAGGCTTCTCAGGGACAGGGACCATGTCCCCAAAGCAATGTTCGATCCGTCCTTCTGACCCCGTCGCCTCCAAGCATCACAGGCTCTCACTACAGAATCGCTGGCTATGGAATGGATTGAAACGGTGTCACTCCAAGGTTATTCCTGGTTCTCCAGCAGCGTTGTTTGAGGGTGTTTTTTTTTTTTCCTAATTCCCTTCCAGTATCTCCCTCTCCTTCCTGCAGTTATTCCTGTAGCCAAAAGTATTTCAGAGACGGCCTCTTCTTCCCCCTAAGAGAGCTTCCATGAGGGTTGTAAGGATGTCTGTCTTTTACTCATCCTCCAGCTTCCCCAAAACAAGCGAACGTGGGTTGTCGGCATGATTCCACGTGCTCTTTGGCCGCTTCTGTGGCCACGTCAGTCTTTTCCGGGAACCACTCCCTGTATCCTCTGCTCCAGTTCAAGGTGGAGCCATTCCTCGCGCACACACATCTTCTTTGTTACACGCACGTGCACACACACACACACACACACACGCAGCTGTCCCTGTAGCCACTTGAGCAGCCAGACCCACCACGAGAGGGAATCAAGGCCTGGCAGATTGGCAATTACTAAGTCCACTTACGTTTGCTTGCGGCTGGCATTTTTGTTTGGAAGTAGCGGCTCTGGTTGGAATCTTGAACGCTTCAAGCCTTGTGATAAAATACCCTGGAAAGTTCTGATTCACCAAGAGCTTGTCCCTTTCAGCCCCAGAGCTTAGCGCGCGCCCAGCTCCCCCTCCAAAGCTAAGAAAAGCACGCCCCGCCGCAGGTGAATGTGCTCCGTGGGATAGACCAGTGACGATCTGGACTTAAGCCTTTCCTTTGAGCCTCTTTGGTCAACAGAGATCCAGATTATGTGGACAAAGAGCACGTGGCAATAGTAATAAAAATGTAAAAGGAAGATTAGGAAAGGATTTTGCTAATCAGATAACAGAACTGACTGTAGCAGCTTTTCTACCCTTTGCCGTAAGAGGCGAGTAATTAAACAAAAGCTACCTGGAGTCTTAAGAGATCCCTTCTGAAGCCAGCGGGCGTGTCAGGACGGCGGCACTCTCTCCCCGAGCTGCCGGGGTCCAGGTGACACTGGAGACCAGAGCCTCTGGCAGATCTTGCTTTTCATGGAGGCTCCTCCTCCCGTTATCCATCCTCGGGATGAATGCACAACCACTTCTGGAACAAAACCCCAGAGTTCCTCCTGCCCAGGGTCACTCGTCACCCCAGCACTGCCTGTCCCAGTCTGTTGTCCCCTGTTAATACCAGCGGAGCCCTCGGCTGGCTGTGCCACCGGGGCAAGCGTGGATCGTTCTTTGCCTCAAGCAGCGGGCAAGGCTGTTGTCCATCCTGCCTCCCCCACTGTGTTCCCCCCCCCCCCGGGGTCCTATGCTCCCTGCCCGGCCCCTCATGGTCTTCGTGCTGCTTCTGGATGCCCACCTGCCTGCCTGGCTCCTGGTGTCCAGATCGGGGTGGACTTGAGAGATCCCAATATTCATTCAGTCACTCATTCAAATATATGTATTTAGTTTTCTATGATGGAAAATTTCCAGCATAGGGAGAATGGAGTAATGGTACCCATCTTCAGACTCAGCAGTGAGAAACACTCTGCCAGTCCCACCGGTGTCTGAGCTGCTCTGGGCCAGCACTGGGGGCACAGACACCAGTCCGCCCTCCCAGGGCAAACCACTGAGGTGGTTTCTTAAATTGTGGTAAAATAGACAGAACCTAAGACTCACCACCTTATTTTTAAGTGTACAGTTCACTGGCGTGAAGTACGTTCACACTGCAGGGCAGCCATCACCACCTGCATCTCCAGAACTGTCCAGCGTCCCCAGCCGAACCTCTGCACCCGTTGAACAACAACTGTCCGTTCTGCCTGCCCCCCAGCCCTGGCCCACCCCCCCCCCACCAACTTCCTGCCTCTGTGAACTGATTGCTCCAGGTTCCTCGTCCGAGTGGAATCACCCGGTATTCCTCCTCTGTGTCTGGCTTGTTCGACAGCCAAGCGGGTTTTCGTTTGCGACGCCAGGGGGTGGTGAGCCCAGTGAGGAAGAGGCAGGACGAGGGGTCGGCCGGCTGGGCGGAGGGCTTGAGTGACAGGAGGGGTGGGCCGTGCAGACCCCTGTGGTAGGTCCTTCCGGACAGATGGGAGGCTCAGGGCCTGCGGAGGGAGACCCCTGGGGTGGTCCAGGAGCACCAAGGGGCCAGTGTGGCTGGAGAGCAGGAAGCAGAGCAAAGCACTCAGCGGGAGGGCAGGCACAGAGGCTGGTTTCCTCACCGTCCTGTGGGCACAGGGGGTCTTGAGAAGAGGACTGCTGGGCTCTGGGGGCTGGAGACTTGCCCAGGGCCACAACATCGTGAGGGCAGCGCTGGGCCTGGAGCCCGTGCCCCACCCCCTCCGCAGGCCCGGTGCCCACCCGGAGCCGCCAACCCCGGCTCCCATTCCCTCTGTGCCCACACAGAAGACTCTGGAGAGGCAGCACCTCGTTTGCAAGGAGTGGGGATTTCAGGCTCCGTAGCGTCAGAGGCAGAAGCGTTGGGGATCAGAGCAGAGCATTCACCGGTGCTCCCTGGGGGAGCACACAATTCAGGAGCCGTCATCCGGGCTAGGAGTCAAATGAGGCCTGGCTCACCACCTCCCGTCCACCCATCCTAAGCCGAGCTGGAGGAGCTCACCATTCCTCTGCCCTGGTTTCCTCTGTGCAGCCGCCACCAAGCGCTGCGTGGCGGGTCCTGGACCAGCCCCCCTAGATGACAGGTGGAAGGAGGGGCCCAGGCAAGGGCTTCCCAGGAAAGTCTCAGGTAAGCACTTCCGGATTCATCCTCTCCCAGAGGACGTCCTGGATCACCGGCAAGTCAGTCAGTCGCCAAGTCACCACCTGGCAGGCAGGCAGCTGGGCTGTCGCTCTCCGTGTCCCTTCTTCCCTGTCCTGCCCCCAGCGGGACAGACTAGGACCGTTCTCGCCACAAGGTGGCCCAGTGGTGGTGGAAACGGTGAGTGAAGGGAGTGCTCGCGGGCTGCCAGCAGGAAGCGTGGTTTGGGGAGCTGCTTTCCCTGGGGGGATCCCAGTTCTGGACAGAGAGCCTTGACCCCGGACACGGCGTGTCTGTGATTCCAGGACTGAGGATGTCTGAACGTGTCTGAAGACGGTAGGACACGATCGCAGAGCCTGGTGGAATGATAGAGAAATAAGGGAGAAAGAAGATTGGTGAGAGGGGGTGGACCTCGCATAGTGACCCTGGAAAGTAATGGAGACGCCTCGGGGCCAGAAAGCCTGGCTGGGGTCGTCACCGCCGCTCGTCACCCAGACCCTCCCGGCGGGACCTGGACCAGGGTGGGCCTAAGGGCCCAGGGACCTCGGCACCCAAGAAGGCATCAGCTGGGGCTTCCAGCATCCAGACCAGATTGAGAACCTGGGGCATTTAAGGAGAAGGTGCATTCTGTCCTCAGGTCATAATTTGTCTTTAATGATTGAGAAGGAAAATGTGCACGGTCCAAATCCTCTGGAGAGCCCGAGCGCCAAGATGCTTCTGGTACTGCTGCGACCCGTGGCCCTGGCACTGCTGGCCTCTGCAGGTGACTCCTGATCATGGCGGTGGTCCAAGGTGTAACCCCCAGGAGGGAGCGTGTCCCCTCCTGGGGAGGCCCCCGTCAGACCTGTGCATGGCCTGTGGAGTCCAGGGTGATTGGCACCCCGGAGCCATGTGCTGCAGTTCAGCAGCTCAGGCGTCTGAGGAGCAAGATGAAGGGCTGTCTGTGCCCGACGGGTCTCCTTCAGGTCCTCCATCCCATCTCCAGGCCTTAGAAAATGCCTGTGAGTAACCGCACAGCAGCCCGTGGGGGCCGCCTTCACCCCACTGGTCATCAGCACTATTCTACGAACCAACTACGTGCCCGCTCTTAGTGTGGCCAGTGGACGACTGAGGAGTGGGTTCTGAAAACACACGTGGCCGGGGATGCTTTAGGCCACTTTTACATGGAGTCTGGGGGTTGCCTAATTGTGGCTTAATTTCTGGATAAATAAAGTGATGGGAAGGTGTGGCCGGGCCAACATAAGGGCCCGTTGGGGCTACGGCATCACCTGTGGGCCCTCGGGAGGCGCACAGGTCGCTCCACATCAGGGTTTCCTTGGAGCAGAGCTCCCCTCACCGTCCTGACTCCCTGGGTCTGGCCCCTCAGCCCTGTCCTGTCTGTCTTCTCTCCCTGGCTCTGCACCCGCCTCGGCCTCAGACGTGAACGTCACGATTCCCACCTGCTGCTCCGTCTCCGTGGCTCTCTCTGTTGACGTATTCACTGAACACATCTCTTAAGCCCCTACCTTGGGGTGTGGGTCTAGCTGCAGGGGATGGTGGGGAGCTGTATAGATGCCGAGCAAATGCGCATAAATAGTAATTAACGTATGATGAAATATTAAAGAGGAAATCGAGATGTTGTCAGAAGGATGGATGTCGTTGTGCAGGAAGGCTACTCCAGACAAGAGCAGACTCTAGAGGGTGAGATCGGCAGCCAGCGGGCAGGGGCGGGGAGGAGAGGGGAGCAGAAGGGGTCCAGACGGGAGAAGCCGTGTGCAAAGGTCCGGGGCAGGCCGGGCCTGGCACACGGAGGGACGTAAAGGGGTTCCCAGAGCCCAGGGGGATTCAGGGGTGTCTCTGGCACCTGGAAGGTCATCCTCAGTGGGTACCACACAGCTCAGCATCCCTCACAACATTCCGGGGAGGTGATGGCCATCGCTCCCCAGCTGACCGCCCCTGCTCCTGACTTCCCTGCTGAGATCAGTGGGACCGTCACCGGAGGTAGGTCCACATTTGCGGGATCTGCCTGATTAGTGGCCGGTTTGTCGGCAGCACAGGGAAGGGAACAGTTCCACCCTAGAAGAGCAGATTTTCTCCCAAACAACGCACGATGGAACTCTTCTGGAGGTTCTGCCGTGCAGCTCTGGCAGCCCCTAATCCACCTCTGCTTCCTGGGAGTGCCAAGCACCCAGCTAACAGCGGCCCTTGAGGAGTTTGCCCTCATTCCAGGCTTCTCTGGGTCACGTGGCTGAGAAGGGCCCTTCTGGGTCCACGGTTGTCTTCAGAAGATAAAGCGAATCACACCGACTGTGCTTTTCCTGCCACCTCCTCCTCTAGGTCCACTGCCCTGGAGATGTTCTCTACAGAATCTTTCCTGGGCTCTCCAAGACCTGCCTCAGTCTCACTTATGTTTGAATAAAACAGTAACTCAACACAGAGCTTAATTAATCTGGCTGGGCTGTCTTATTAAAACTCCTCAGGCGTGGAGACTGTCTCATTCTTCTCTCTGCTTGTGACAGATCTCTCTCACTCTCTCTTTTTTTTTTTTTTTAATTTATTTACTTATTTGGCCGGGTCTTAGTTGCAGCACACAGGATCTTCGTTATGGCACGTGGGATCTTTAGTTGCGGCACACGAACTCTTAGTTGCGGCACATGAGATCTACTTCCCTGACCAGGGATCGAATCCAGGCCCTCTGCATTGGGAGCCTGGAGTCTTAGCCACTGGACCACCAGGGAAGTTCCGTGACAGATCTCTTGTTACTCTTGTTCCTTTTCTCCATGTTCCTCAATAACAGGACCCCAGTTTCATTTTGTGGCAATGCACATGGCTTAATACGGCACGTGACAAAGTTCTTCAGTGAGCTCTATGTGGGAGTGTTGTTTACACTTGTGGGAAAGACTCTTAAAAGGGGGAGAAGTGAATCCCCCTTCATTCCTTTTACCTTTCCCCTGCCTTGAACGTAGATGTGATGGTTGGAGCCCTAGCAGCCATCTTGGATCACAAGGTGACCGCTGAGGACAGAAGACACAGAATGAGTTTAGTGGAGAATAAAGACAGGAGCCTGGGTTAACATTGTGAAGCTGCCATAGTAGCTCTGGACTGCCTGTCTTTCAGACATCTTTTGTGTGATAGAAGAATAAACCTCTTTCTTGCTTAAGCCACTGTTATTTTCGATTTTTCTGTTAAATAAGGACAAACTTAACCCCAACTGATATAGCCTAACATGGAGCTTGATGCATACCAGGCACTCGGTAGTTACTTGAGGACTGAGCAAGTGATCTGTGAGCTTCTCCCGTGTGTAGGTGTGGTTCCTTCAGACCAAAGATACCGAGGCACAGGCAGGTGAGGGCTGCCCAGACCGAGATGAGGGCCCTGTTTCTGAGATCATCCCACTGACCTTTGTCCAGCTCCGTATTCCCTAGAGCTGTGTGCTCACTATACTGCAAGCGGACGCTCTTTAAGGAAACTCTGATATTCTAAATTTAGACTAAAAAAAATTAGGCCTGGGCTTCCCTGGTGGCGCAGTGGTTGAGAATCTGCCTGCCAGTGCAGGGGACACGGGTTCGAGCCCTGGTCTGGGAAGATCCCACATGCCGCAGAGCAACTGGGCCCATGAGCCACAACTACTGAGCCTGCGCATCTGGAGCCTGTGCCCCGCAACGGGAGGGGCCGCGATAGTGAAAGGCCCGCGCACCGCGATGAAGAGCGGTCCCCGCACCGCGATGAAGAGTGGCCCCCACTTGCCGCAACTAGAGAAAGCCCTCGCACGAACCGAAGACCCAACACAGCCAAAAATAAATAAATAAATAAATAAAGTAGCTATTAAAAAAAAAAAAAAATTAGGCCTGTGGATGCCTTATACAAATAGGTCATTTCTTCAATTTGCCCTGTCCTTGTCTGTGGATTTTAAAATATGACTTAGTTTGAGATGATCCCACTGCAGAGAGAGGTAGACGTGTTATTTCGGCTGAAGGTGCAAAGGCGAACTTCACACCCATCTTTTGGGCCACTGTGTTGAGCTTGGGAGTAGACTGTGAAATCTGGACTCTGTACCAACAGGGCTTTTAAAAAAAATTATTACAGTTAATCATAGACTTTTTTTCTTCCAGTTTTATTGAGGTACAGTTGACATACAGCACATTATAAGTTCAAGGTGGACAGCATAATGATTTGACTCCCATACGTCATGAAATTACCACAGTAAGTTTAATGACCATCCATCATCTCATATAGATACAAAATAAAAGAAAAAGAAAAAAAATTTTCCCTTGTGATTAAAAGCTCTTAGGATTACTCACTTAACACCTTTCATGTATAACATCCAGCAGTGTTAATTATACGTATCAGGGTGTATATCACATCCCTAGCACTTATTTATCTTATAACTGGAAGTTTGTACCTTTCGACCACCTTCATCCAATTCCCCGCTCTCACTCCCCAACCCCACTTCTGGTAACCGCAACTCTGATCTCTTTTGCTATGAGCGTGTTTGTTTGTTTGGTTTTGAAGTAGAATTGCCTCCAGTACTGTGTTAATTCCTGGTACACAGAATAGTGATTCGCTATTTCTGTACATTTTTAAATGATTACCCCGGGCCACCTGGGCCTTGACGTTCCTTTTTATGAAGTGTCTCTGGTGCACATCTTTGGATAAGCCAGACTCCCACAGGTTAACCCGTCTGATGCGTGTATTTATTACACGTGCGTCAGGCGGGTGCTGAGAATGATGTGAAGACATAGGAGGTGCCTCAGCGGCTCGCATGTAGGTTTGTGGTGAGGGACACCTACCTGGGGAGGGGCCCCCAGGACGGGCGCTGGGGCTGAATGCTCTGGGGCTCCCGTGCGAGTTGGGGTGGCGTCTGCTCCGGACCCAGGGGTGAGGCCGGATTGGTGGAGACGCGGGGGGCGGGGCAGTCAAGGAAAAGTCTAGAAAGAGAAGATGGGGCCAGATTTTAGAAGACCTAGAATGCCAGACTGGAGGCTGAGCCGAGCCCTGGGGCTCCTGGGGGTGTGAGCAGGGAGCATCCTGTTAGGAGGGGGTTCGGGGAGGGAACTGCTGAGCTGGAGGCTTCACCGAGGGGAGCTTGGCCTTCGCGAGCAGAGCCCTCCAGGGCCTCAGCCGCAGCCTCCCCCAGCCTCCCCAGGGCTGCAGGCGTGTCGAGCCCCGAGGCAGCCCCCCACTCGCCTGTGGGCAGCCCTGTGGCTCTGAGCCTCATGTCTGGCGGGCAGGTGTCTCCCGGTGCCGGCCAGGTGCGGGCCCGGGTCGCTGGCCTGGAGAACCAGACCTGAGAGGCGTCTGGGGGAGAGAGCAGGGCCAAGCGGGGAGGGGCCGGGCCCTGGCCTGGGTGCCTGGGACATCACGGTGAGCTATCAGTGATGATGTCCCTTGCATGGCTTCCTCACATTTCACGTTCAGTAGTTCTATTAGGGCAGGTAGAATAAAAGGTGGAGGTGAGGAGCTGAGACCCAGAGAGGCCAGGAGACGTGGCAGTCACGCGTGGCAACCTGCCCAAGAAGAGGTGGGCGTCTAGCATCTCAGCCACCTCCAAGCAGCTTGGGCCCTCCTGCTGCTGAAGGGGCGTGGGGTGGACCACTGCGCACGCCTCCTCTCCTGCAGTGCCATCAGGGTATCCCCTTCTCTGCCGCGTTCTTCTCTGTCCCCACCCGCTGCTGCCCCCGCTGGCCGTGACTCAGGGAGGCTGAGTCAGAAGTCCCCTCTGTCCTCCCTGCTTCTCATTCCTGGGTGACACAGCTGGTCACAGAATAGTGAGGGCTGATCGAAAGGGACAACAGACGTGGCCCAGCCTAGAGGTGGCCTCTGAGCAGCTCTGGCCGTGACCCTGAGGAGGCGCCCAGGTGGCACCACTGAGAGACAGAGCTCTGCGCCTTCAGGCCGGCCCCCATGGATGAGTCACCCTGGGGTTCGCTGAGCCTGGGGGGATTACCCTCCCCTCCGCAGCCCTCCCAGGGTCTCCCTTCCCAGGGGCCTCCCGCTACAGCAGGGTCCAGCCTCCCTTCTCCAGGCTCGCCCCCAGCGGGGCCCCGGTGGCAGGCATGGAACACTTGGAGCCCGCCCGTCCTGATGCCCACATCCCGGCGCTTCTGCCTCTGAACTCGCTGCAGCCTCGCGGGCGGGTCCCCTCCTGCCAGAGGGTCACTGCTCACCACACACAGATCTACCTCAAATTCCTCCAGCACCGAGCGTCTTTGACACCACCGTGTTGATTCTTGACTTAACAATGCAGCACTAACCTGTAAAACCTCGTGCATGTAAATGTTGCTACAGCGGAAGCTTACAGAAACATGTACAAATCGTAGGTGGTAAATTTGCACAATTTGAACATACTCGAGTAAAACGTGCGGATTAAGAGACAGAACCTCACCAGCACCCCAGAAGCCTCTCCCAGGTCCCCTCAGTCACTCCCCCCCGCAAGATGAGCGTTGTCTGGTTTTGAACTTTGTATGATGGGTCCGTACAAAATTTCTCTCTGTCTGGCTTCTTCCACCTGAACGTCATGAGATACAACCCAGCCCATGCTGTGGCTGAAGTTCGTTCGCTTCACCACTGGCTCGTTGCTCTGTCCTCTGCACAGACCACGCCTCCTCCATCGCCCACCTGCGGACGGGCACTGGCGGGTCTCCAGTCTGGGGCTCTGACAGTTCCCGGTGCTGCTGTGGACGTTCTTGTAAATCCTCATGCGTTTCTGTTAGACACGCGCTAGGTCTGCGGTAGAAGGGCAGGCATATGCGCAGCCTTGGTGGATACCACAGCATTAGCCAACGCGTGTGCCCCGCTTCCCGGGCTAGTCTGTAAGCAGGAGCCGTGGCTTCGTTTCCCCTCCCCGTGCTCCTAACCCAGTGCCTCGAGCTGCACAACCGGCCTCCTCTGCCCATCATCCAGCTCTGCACAAATGCAGGTGTTTTCCTCACCTGGTAATTGAGATGTAGCATTCCCAGGAGGCCCCCCAGGATCCTCTCTGAAGGGTAGTGCCCAGGGCCCCATGTCCTGATCCGCTTCCCCACTAGCAAGGACTCAGGCTCAGCCTGTTAATCGCACACGGTGAAGACAGGGCAGGTGGGGACCCAGTGGACTGGGGAGGAGTTCTGTTCTCTAAGGCTGCTTTCTTCCTGGGGCTCAGCGTTTGGGGTTTATTTATGACTGGGAACTGTAGCAGGACCTGGTTTGTAACCACCAGCTGTCGCTATAGCAACCCCTCACTTGCACCACTAAAAATAGATCCTCTTCATCCCTGGGAAGAAAAATCAAAGAAAATCAAAGTGGGGGGAGGGCCTGTCCGCTCGGCTGCGGGTCCCCAGACGGATTTCAAGGTGCAGCGATGTAGCTCTTGGGGCCTCTTGAACCGCCCACCTAAGAGCAGAAAGGGCCGGGGTGGGTGTCAAGTCCACCCCACTGGCATTCTCCAGGCTCCAGGGACGCTGGCATCTCCCCTGCTCTCACCTCATCTGTCTTCTCCTTTACAGGCTGAACTGCAGAATTTAATCCTTAATTATGAAGTCATTTCACTTGGGCTTTATTCAGTTTCTTAATCTTAAATCTTAATTCTTCTCTGGGATTGTAAATATTTTTCAAGGTCAAGGACTTAATTAGTAGGGTGGTATGAGAACTCGAAATCCTGTCCTATGAGAAAGAGTTGAAAGAACTGGAAATGTTGGCGTGGGCAGGAGTGAACTTGGGACGGGTGGGAACAGTCTTCAGATATTTGAAGGACTGTCTAAGTGAAGAGGGACTTCCTTGTTCTCTCTCATCCCACAGGAACACGGAACTCAACTCCATGGGAGAAGAAATATTTCGCCCCAAGAAAATATGTGCATTTCTTTGTAAAGCATTTTCTTGCGTTTTTAAAATCATGAAAGTAGTAAAAGAACATTCCGAAATGTTTGAAAGCTGGGGAAAGCCCCCATAATGAGAAGCGTGCACAGCACACGAATACCTTTGCATTAGCGTACCTGTACCAAGCACAGGCTTTGGAGGTGACTGCTCTGGGAGAGGTACCTGGTGTGGACAGGGCAGGGCCGAAGCCAGCTCCACTCTGTCACCTAGTGGGGTGGCCATCCTCGTAGGTGGCTGTGAAGACTCAGGGCGACACCCCGAGCACCCTGCCCCACGCACAGCGTTCAGCAGTGTTAGCTGTTATCGCCAGGGGTGTTCCAGCTGAGGGTGAGTTTTTAAACACAGGATGGGAGATTTACTGAGACTCTCTCTGAGGTCCTGGCTCCGAAATTCTGGCTGGGTTAGAACACAGATGTGGGTGAGAATGAGAAATCAGCTTGAAACGTGGAGTGGTCGGGACCAATAGCGAAGGAAGTGGCCCCCTGTGCACCGGCCAAGGGCAGGCAGGGGCATTAGGGAGCCCTGGATGTGGACATTCCTGGGGAGACCTCCTCTCTGCTCCAGAGGAACTCTCACTGCCCGGGAGCTACACACGACGGCAGAGTCAGTGATATACCCACTCCTTTTTTTTTTTTTCATTTTCCTATTGTCATAAAATATACATAGCATAAAATGTACCGTTTTAACCATCTTTAAGTGTCTGGCTCAGTGACATTAAGCACATTGACGTTGTTGTGCAGCCGTCGCCACCATCCCCCTCCAGAATTTTCTCATCTTGCAAAGCTGAAACTCTGTCCCCAATGAAACAACAGCTGCCTATTCCCCCTCCCCCTGGCTCCTGCTGTTCTACATTCTGTCTCTGAATCTGACTGTTCTATAGGCTCATATAAGCGGGATCGTACCGTACTTGTACTCTTGTGACTGGTGTAGCACGTGTCAGAATGTCCCTCCTGTTTAAGACTGAATAATATTCCGTTGTATGTAGCTGCCACGTTCGCTTACGCATTCATCTGTCGTGGACCTGGTCTCTGTCCGCCTAGATGGGCAGCGACGGGCCCCGTTCTTCTCATGCTGGACCAGACTCACGCGCTCGCTTCACGTGGGGTGAAAATGAGCGGCCCCACTGCCGCCGGGCCCTCCCGGGGCTGCGCGTGCGCCCGCAGCGGACAGGGCCTCGTGCCTCCCATGCTGTGTGATGAGGGGGTGCTGAGGGTCTAGGGGCCTCCTCTCAGGTACTGCTGGGTGTCAGCCCCCCGAGGGGATCTGTGGAGGAGGCCGCCTGCAGCGTGATTGCGGGACAGCGGGCATCCCCGAGGGCCCTCGTCTGATTTTCTCAAGGTGCAAGCTTTGGGTGCTGGCATCATCCTCTGTTACATCGTCCCTCCCAGGGGGCTCTGTGCCTCTTCAGCCTGCGCAAATCAGCACCAACACCTGAGCAGGAGTTAGCTTATCACACAGAGCAGTGGTGATGGGTGAGGACTAGTTACTTGGGGTTAGGAAACGTGTCTGGATACTGGGCCGGGGAGGTGGTCTGAGGGCACCAGGTTCTTAGAAGAGATGGTAGAGAAACCGGGGGGGCTTCCAGGAGGAGGCAGCGGGCCTTGGAGACATGCCTGGCCTTCTTCACGAGTGAGGGAGGGCCAGCCCTGCCACCTGAGGGGTCTGGAGGGTTTTCCTGGGCCAGGGGCTCCGAACAGCACAGCCCACGGGGGGTCACCTCTTTCTCGGGTGCAGTGTCCGCAGGAGCAGGCAGAGCTGACTCACTGTGGAGACCCTCCTGGGCTTGCCAAGAGGATTAAGAAGGGCTCTGGGGCCAGAAAGGCCAACAGTTTTATTTGGTTGGGTTGGCTGAAACATGGACCCTATAGAGGAAGGGCTCCAAAGGCTTAGGGAGATTGGAAAGTTGGCCTAGATTCACATGTAAGTCCTGCTTCCTTTCTCCCTCTCTCTCTCTCTCTCTCTCTCTCTCTCTCTCTCTCTCTCTCTCTCTCTCTCTCACACACACACACACACACACACACACACACACACACACCCCTGGGATGGTCCAGAGGACACCCCTTTCACCAAGACGGTGACAGTTTGTGAGGGAAGCCCCAGGCTCCTTGACCAGCTCTGTGGTCGCTCTCATCCGACGTCAGAGATGGCAGTGGGAACCGCAGCCACTGCTCTGGGAATCCTAAACGCAGCGGGGATCACTGGATCCTGGGCGGCAGGGCCGTGTGGCAACACTTAATCCCCAGAGACAAGACGGGCGTGGTTACGTTACCGTAAGGGACCGCAGTGTCAAAGCAGCGGTGTAAACAGGCCGACTCCGGCGGACCGATGGCTGGTTGATCACGGCGGTCCTGGAGGTGAGGTAGATGGAGGCCTCAGTGCTTACTTGAAAATCAATGACGAGTTCCAGTTCAGGTGAACCAAAGCCTAACTTGAATCAGAGCATCATGGCCCCTCAGTCAATCCCGAGGTTTGAGCCAGTTTACAAACCCAGAGACCCTTGAACGAAGGGGAGGGCGGGTCGCCTTGAGAAAGGACCCCAGGATGCTGCCGAAACTGTCGACTACTAACCTTTCTCCCAGCCTTCCCCGAAGCTGCCTGTGGCCTTTCCCAGGGTGAATGTGTTGGCAAAAAGGTAATAATTAGACTCTTCAGAGATGAGTGGACGCTGACACCAACCCCCGGAGACCCAGAGCGTTGCGGTGGTGCCCCCGCCCCGGCAGGAGCTTAGGGAAGGAGACGGGGCTGTCGACTCCAGCGGAGAATTTCTCCAGCTCCCTGGGTGGAGGGCGAAAGCCTTTCCCGTCTGCAGACCTCGGTTTCCCCATTTCTGGAGGCGGAGACCTCGGGGGGGGGGGGCGGTGGGGAGGGGAGAGAAGGGAGGAGATGGGGCCAGGGCTGTTAGAGGCTCCGAAGCGCGAGCTGGTTAGAGGGTTCAAAGGCATTTGGGGAAGTGAGGAATGTCCTGTAATCAGAACCTGCAGCCCGTGTCTATCTAATCGGGTTGGGTGTGTGTTAGCAGCACATCTAGAATAAGAAAGTGCCGGATGATGTGACAGCCCATGAGCCGGGACTGGTGTTGAGCTGCTGGCTGACGGGGGACCCGAGGTGCCCGCTCTCCGTCCCCCACCCTCGCCGGCACAGAACCCCGAGCGCGTCTGTCCGTCCCCACCAGAACCTTGCTGGTTTCAGGAGAACGGACGAATTCTACCCCACCCCGGGCCGCTGGCAGGGAGAGGCTACAAGTGACCGGAATAGATGCTTGTCCTAGGCAGGTGTGATGCCCAGGGCAGGAAAGGAGCCCTGGTGTCTGGGGAGGAAAAGACTGGTCAGGGTGGGGCAGAAGGAGGAATTTTCAAACAGTCCTACCACCTTTGCAGCCCCGCCCAGCGCAGCTCTTTCAGGCCCCGCAAGCCACGTGTAGGGAGCAGCGTTTAGCTTTGCTCAGAGAGGGCTCATGCGAAGGACAGTCTCGGGGTGCCCCTGGCCAGGAGACACAGTCTTTGTGCTACATCCACAGGGGATTGTAGATCTCACAGCAGAAGGAATCTGAAAGGCCCTCACCCCAGCCTCCTGCTTTCGAGGAGGTGCAGAATCATTGCACCTGTTTTGCAAATGAGGCACCTGGGGCTCAGATGATTTGCACAACACCAAGTAGCTAAATATACCGGGAGTTCCCAGATCAACTTCAATCCCTAGAATAATATTGTTTTGTTTAAATACATATGCAATTGAATAGGTAATGCTCGTGCATGTTAAAACATTCAAAAAGTATTAAAAAAGTAATGGTAAAAAGTAAGCATTCTTCCCCGCTGGACCACAGCCTCCCAGTTTCTCTGCCCAGAGGCAACAGTTCAGAGACAGTCTATGCATTGACAAGCTTTTTATGTTTTTGTATCATGCCATCCTCCTGCTCTACAACTTGGTTTTTAACCCCTTGGCATGCTGGCAGTCACTTCCTGGTGGCACGCCGGGAGATGCCCTGTTCCTTTTTGTGGTTGTACGGTGCTCCGCTGGGTACTGAACCAGTTCTCCGTTGATGGAGCTGCTCTCAATCCTTTGCTGTAAGAAAATGTTGCAACAAATACTGCTGTACATAGTTTTGTGTGCACGTGTGTAAATGTATCTGTGGTATAAACTCCTAGGAGTCAAATCGTCAGGTCAAAGAGTACATGTATTCCTATTGTGACAGCTTTTGCGGAATTGCCCTCCGTGGAGGTTGTACAGTGTATGCTCTCTAAATGAGAATGTTCCGCGACATCCTCACCACACACTGTGATCAAAGCCTTTTGATCTTTGTTGTGTGGTGGTTTCAGACCTGAGCTACGATAGATAACCTTGGTGCTAGAATAGGGGCGAAAATGTGAGCGTGAGGTCACCATGCATGGGTTCGGAGCCCACCCCTCGCCTTGATCCATGCGTGTTTCCGGGTATCACAGCAGAGGTGCCCCTCCCTGTCCTGTGATAGCTCCTTGGGCTACTAAAATATTCCCACACGTGTTGCCCCACAGATCTGCTCGGTGCCCCCCCAACAAAGGAGGTAGGGGCAGGGGTTCTGTCTCTTGATTTTTACTGGAAACACCACAGTCCCCAAAACACCATGAGCTGAAGTGCCCCCAGGCAGTACCACCAAGGTCAAGGGCAGGCACAGGAGGCTGCCCACCTGCCCACCACGCACACACGCTGCAGCCTGATGGCATCTTCACGACTGTAGCTGCCGTCACGGCTCCCTGGGATTTTCCCAAAGGCGATGGGAGCCGTGGGCTGCTGGAAAACTCCACAACCCAGAGTTGGCTGGCTCAACCCTCACCCGTCTCCTCCACTGTACTTTACCCCATGCTGCTGGCCGCCTCCACTGCTCTGCCCTCCTCTGCATGCTCGGGGATGCGGGGGGTACCCAGGTGATTCTGCCTGAGTCACTCCACCCCCCCTTGGGACTTCTCCTGCCCCCCCTCTTGCCCCCCTCCTCCACCCTTTACGTTCCTCCAGGCCACCTGTGGTGCTCCTGTAAGAGGGTTTACTGTAAGGTGTCCTCGTCACCAGCGTCCTCCTGTGGGCCCCCCACTCGCCTGCAAGGCCCTTCGGGCTCCATGTCTTCAGCCCTGAGACCCCCCCGCAAACGCTTGTGGAACAAATAAATGAAGGGCTCTAGGAAATGCATCCTGCTCTGCATCCCACGTCCTTTGTCCTCCAACTTGGGTTCAAGGAACTTGAGGAACTCTGGAGATTTGAATATTTCTACTCTGTTTCATGGAACGTGGCTCTACACCAACGAGATCCCACGTCCCCTCTGGTTACTGTCCTTCATCTCAGTGTCCCCCTGAGACCTCAAGCCCCTCAGCCCCACCTGGCCTCCCCGTCATGTGTCCCACCGGGCCTGATGCTTAAAGTTTCCACTCTAAAAAAAATGTATATATGTGTGTGTCTATATATACAGACACACACACACATATATGTAATTTGAGATATAATTCACATACCATATAACTCATTCATTTAAAGTGTACGAGTCAATGGTTTTTAGTGTGTGACTCTTCCATAAATACACCTTAAGTTGAAAATATCAGAAGTCGAAGTGCAGTTAATACCCCTAACCTACCGTGCATCACAGCTTAGCCCAGCCCACCTTAAATGCACTCAGAGCACTCACATTAGCCTGCAGGTGGGCAAAACCCTCTAACACAAAGCCTATTTTATGATAAAGTGTTGAATATCTTGTGTAATTTATTGGACGCCGTACTGAAGGTGAAAAGCAGAATGGCCTTCTGGGTCCAGAATGGCCTTCTGGGTCCAGAATGGCTGTCTGTGCGTCATGGTTTCCCCTGGTGATCACGGGGCTGGCTGGGGGCTGCGGCAGCTGCCCTGCGTCACCAGAGAGGATCGGACCGCGTATCACTGCCCAGGAAAAGAGCAACATTCAAAATTTGAAGTACAGCTTCTACTGAATTCGTATCGCTTTCACACCATCATAAAGTCAAAAAATCGTAAATCAGACCATCGTAAGGCAGGGACTGTCTATATTCACAGACATGCATCTAGCACCGCAATCCATTTTAGAACATTTTCATCGCCCCACGAAGAAACCCTGTACCCCTTAGCCATCCCCCACTCCCGCAGCCCTGAGCAACCACACATCTCTTTCCTGTCTCCGTGGATTTGCCTGTTCTGGGCATTTCATGGAACCATTCTCTGTGTGGCCTCAGTGACTGCCTTCTTTCACTCAGCATCATGTTTTCAAACTTCTCACTCTTTCCCCAAGGCCAGCTTACAAGGCGGGACCGATCAAGGTTGGGGGATGACCAGCTAATGTCCCCTGAACTTAGCTCCACGGGAGGAAGGGCGCCAGGGAAACCAGAGTATTATACGGCAGCGAAGTGAGGGGGAGACATCTTTGCTCTGCTGTCTTGGTCAGATCTGAGTCCACATTGGTTATAGCAGAATCTGGGGGATGCAAGAGGTAACCGACTAATAAAATCAGGTATTAAAAGCTTGCTGTGCTCCAGGCGCTAGGCCTAACCGTAGGAGATATGCCAGCAGGATTTTGCAACGTAGGTAATATTAACATGCAGGACACAGCAGCCAGCTCCCCACCAGGTGCTCCAGCCAGCGCTTGAGGAATTCTGCGAGGGCAGCAGCTGGGAAGGAGTAGTCAAGGGAGGCTGCAAGGAGGAGGTGGCCTGTGAGCTGGGCCTTGAAGGGCACAGGCTGGTTGGCAGAGGAGGGGAAGAATTCAGAGCCGAGGTGTGTGTGGTGTTTGTACAGGGTTGCCGTGGAGACCAGGGGGACAGGAGCCACAGGGAGAAAGGTTGGGCCAGACGACATCTACGAGAGCAATTGAAACACAATCGCTTATAGATGTGTGAGGGAGCACCGGCCCGTGGTGGTGAATGCCCCACATCTGTCCACCCCGGACAAACTCCACTTGTACTTGGAGCTTAGAGACGCCCACCCTGCTGTGCCCAGGCCACCAGGGCAGAAGGTTCTGGATGCCCCCCCCCCGCCATGGTCACGGTGCCAACAGCCAACGGGACGTGGAACGTGCAGCACGGTGGCAGCACCGCTCCTGCGGGAGCTGGCGGTCACCCTGGGTCCCCGGACGGAAGGGAGTGCTCTCGGGAAAGAGGTCCAAGGTCACCCCCAGCCACATGGCCACACAGCGTCTCTCTGCTGGCCTCTGGTACCGGCCCTTTCTTCGGTTGGAGCTCAGTCCTAAATGGAAAGCAGATCGTGAAAGAGATGAGGGGGCAGGAAGGGGGCATTTCTGAGCCGTGGAGAGGGGAGCGGGCCAGTCCGAGAGATGGCAGCTCTGCAGGCGGGACAGGGCAGCGTCTAGGGCTCCACTACTGGGCCCGGCGGGGACAGCGGGGTCGGGGGGGCAGGAAGCCCGGGAAGGGGACTGGGAAGGGGCGGACCCGGGGGTGGCGAGGGCCCCGTCCTGTGGGCACACAGGGACACATGCCCGCCTGGGCTGCCACCCCTGCCCGAACACTTTAACGACCTGGGCATCTTCCAGATGCTCTTAGGCTGTGTGTTCTCCACCCAGTTCGCGTGCCCGGTGCGGTGTGTTTCCAGTTGTGTTCCTTTAATGACTGGATCCCGTGCCGAGAACAATAAAAACCAGATACCACTTCTCTTACTCTGGAAAACAGGGACCAAGACTTGGAGGCAGGCTTTTAATTCGGAAGGTGACCCCAGCAAGCAGGGAGGGAGGAGGACGAGGGAGGGGCCGCATAAGTGCATTACCAAGGTTACCAGGTGGGTCCAGGCCGGCTGAAGATCACCCCTGGGGGTGTTAACACCTCTGTGCTTCAGGGCTGGGCTCAGCTGTGGACTGAATGGGGACTGGTGGCTTCGGGGGGCCCCTGTCCACGTGGGGGACTGTCCACTACAGGTGCCCTGGAATCACAGGTGGCTGGGGGGTGAGCCCTGGGTCCACAAGCTCTGCCTCACCAGGAGAGACAGTGTTGGAGCCCCCTCTATCTCCCTCTGCCCTTCTCTGCCAGTCTCTGTCACCTTTGTCCCCCTCTGGACCGGGTTCCTGGACCTTTCTTACCAGTGCACATCTTCTAGAGCTTGACAGAACTTTGTTTTAAAAGCAGACACTCTGAATGTGTGACTTCAGGGTGTCAAGGTCTGTTCTGAGTTATCTATTTTAAGAAAGTTGTTTTCCGCAAATAGCAGAAAGAACACACACAAAGCTTTAGTTGCCTGCAGACCAGAGTCCTCAGCTAGCACCGTCGACTCACTCCGGAAGGCCCGTGGTGTCGGTCTATTAGATAGGATCTCCTACTTAGGGCGCTCGTGGGCTACAAGCAATGGAAAGCCTAACTCAGACAGGCTTGAACAATAACAGGACCCGGGTAGGAAGTGGAGGCTTGGCGTGCTGTGAGGAGCAGATGTCAGGGTGGAATTCAGCGTTGAGTGACCTCCCAGGAAGGGTAAAGGGAGGAAGCGGGAGCGGGCAGGGAGAGCCCTGGGCTGGACGCAGGTCTGACGCTGGGGGCCGAGGGGACGGGAGGATGGGTAGTGAGAGCCCCAGAGAGCTGCCCATTTCAGAGGAGGCTCCGGCCAGGTAGACGGGCATTGCTGCTTCAAGTCCCACGTCCCATCCCGCAGGATCAGGCCTGCCCTCGCTCCACACCAGTCGTGGCCGTGGCCGTGGCCGTGGCTGGGGGCAGCCGGGGCTGGAGGAGCATGGCCTCGGTGTGCAGGGGAGCGAGGGGTGTGCTCTCCAGCAGGAGGCCTGAGCGGTGCATCTTCCTGCCCAACGTGGCAGCTCGTACAAGGAGCTGGGCCCGGCCGAGCCTGGGGACGGGGTGCAGAGTTCTCTCCGGGCTGGGGAGCTTTGCCGTCTGGCACTGACGCTGCTTGCATTGCTTAGCTCCGCAGAAGGTACACGTGGTCTCTGGGCAACCGTGGGCAGGGGCGACATCTCAGGCACCTCCCTCCATACCCTCCGTTTCCCAAGTTTCAGGGCCTTATGCTTAATAGGGCCTCCGGGCCTAGTTGTTGAGGGAGAGAGCAGGAATCCGCCGTGGACGAGAAACCCCTGGTCACCAGGCAGGCTCGGAGCTCTGAGCTGCGAAGGCAGAGGGCAACAGGCAGCCCTTTCAGACTCAAGAGGCTGATGCAGAAAAGAGAGAGGATGCAAGTTCTTCAACAGAAAGGGGTGGGGGAGGGGCGGGGGGAGTGCCAGCCCGCGCTCAGATCTGGTGAGCGACAACTGGAAAATCCCACTGGGAAGTCAGCCTTGGACTCCATGGAAGGGGGGGGTCCCACTGGGCCTGGTGTCAGTTGGAGCTCTTAGCCACAGGCCTAGAAATGAGTTGTAGCTTGTTTAAGTGGACCCCCCAAAATGTATTAAAGGGTATTGAGTAGCTCACAGAACCCCCAGGATGCAGAGAACCAGGCTAGGTGTTCCCAAGAAGTATCCGAAGTCCAGAGCAGGGACACGGGACTCCCACACAGCGCTGGACGTGGGCACCATGACCCCGTGCCAGGCCCTGGACATACCAGCAGGACTTCTGCACTGCTATGGACTGAATTGTGTCCCACCCCCCCCCTCCAAATTCATATGTTGAAGCTCTAACCTTTAACGTAACTGTATTTGAAGATAAGGCTCTTAGGAGATAATTCAGGTTAAATCAGTTCAGAGCATGGAAACCTAATCCCATAGGATTGGTGGCCTTATAACAAGAGGAGGAGAGAGAGACTTTTCTCAGCAGAACTTGACCACGTTGGTACCTTGATCTTGGACTTTCCAGCCTCAGAGCAGCGGGAACATAAATTTCTGTTGTTTACTCCACGCAGTCTGTGGTGTTGTGTTGTGGCAGCCCAAGCAGACGAAGACGGCCACCCATCTCTGGAAACCAGGGGATCCTGCTTTGCACCCACTTCTGTGCAGCAGGTGCTGAGTCTGGCCCAGGACGTCCACCCATCAGTCTAGGTCCCATGGGGGCTTGCCATCGCAGCCCCTGGGGGGCTGGGAAAGTGAGTTTTTGAGCCCCTCTCCCATTCTAGAGACCAAGCATAGCGAAGATTTGACAGATGCTGGGTGGGCAAAAGAACTGACCAAGCCCTCCCAACATCAGGGCAGTGGACTTGAGGGAGGTCTCCGGAAAGGTTGAGACCAGCTGCCAGGAGACATCGCCCATGTGGTAATACTTCTTGGTAAGTCACCAAGTCTCAGGATGGGTGATTAGCTTTGTAGGCTAAAAAAAAAAACCCCACTATTTTCAGCACACCAAGAACAGATCTATTTCTTGGTTCATAAAAACGATCCAGAACTAAGGTTTTCTCATCTCCGTGGCACAGATAATGGGCACGTGTGTGGACCAGCATACGAACACCAGCACTCTACAAGCTGGGCGACACAGGGAACCAGTCCAACAGCTGCAGGGGGATTGCAAGGATGATCTGGAACGGGGCCAAAGCCCGGCCACCCTTCCCATAGACCGTGTGTGGAAGGGTGTTTGTAGCTCCCTGCTTTGTGCCCTTGGATGACCGTTTTCCCACCATTCTCTTCTCTTGGAGTTTCTCCAAAAAGTTTCTTCTTATTAAATTAGAGTAAACTATTATTTCTGTCTCCCTGCAGGTGACCCAGGTCACTCTGAGTGGAGTTACGGGTGCTCCCAAATTCTTAAGCCGTAATAATCACAGTCTCTTGGGTAACTCTCATCAATGGTTAATGTCGTCTTCTTTTATGTGTTTTTCAAAACTTAACTTTATAAGGGCAACCTCGTTCCTTCTTTTGTTTCCCCAGATTCTTACGGGGCAAGTCACTGCTGCATTTGCTTACTGCCAACACTTATTTCTAGAAAAGGTTACAGAGGCTAAAGGTGTAACCACTGTCCCTCCCCACACCCCGAACCCCACCCGGCTCAGTATGTGCCCTCACCTGCCCCACAGAAGTGCACATCTTTGAGTCAGTTGCTTGCCTCAGATCTACATGTTTTCTGAAGTGTTTGGAAACTGTTTTCCTTGAAGGAATTCAGACCACTAACTGATAGAATTTTATTAATCTCTATGCCTCGCAAAATGAATTTCTGTGGGGTCACATTATAGTCTCGGTTATGCCTAAGCCTCAGTTTCCACATCAGCATAATGGGAAACATGCCCCCCATCTGCCTTTGTTAAGTGATTATTATGCACCTCTTACGCACAGGACTGGGCTGTATTCAGGTTGTGCTTGGTGGGCTCTGGTGGTGTGAGCCCTGAGCTGATGAGACCAGGGCTGGTGGGTTCGGTCCCCATCTGGACCAGATGGGCTTCCTCCGCCCAGCCCCCTGCTTCTCTAATGAACGCCCCGGCGCACAAAGGGGGCTGGAATGACACGGCATTCTTACCAGACGAAGGTCTCTATCCGTTCCCTTGGCAAACGTACTCAACGTCTAACAGTAAACGCTTCCACACGTATCGTCCTTCGATCTCTGAGTTAAAGGACAAGGGAACCGTGGGTTTAGTGTCATGTCTGACCCCTGGGGGTTAATATCAACCTGGCTTGTGTGTTGTTTGTTTCTCTGTTGGTCAATGGCCCTAAACAGACATGCATACGGCTCTACCTTGGCCCCAAGAGATGGCTGGGCTCATGGATTTGGATGAGGCTCTCCCTTGGAAGCCCTTGCAAAATCTCCATCTTGGTGTCCATTTTCCTTGGCGCTTGGAAGCCAAACATAAGCGAAGAATGTTAATAACAGCATTGGGTGTTTAGTGAGCATTTACTGTGTGTCTGGCACTTTTCTTACACTGTCTTCTTTACTCCTCACAACGCCACTCTAATATCTATATTCAGATGGAGACATGAGCTGAGAAAAGAGACTTGTTCGAGTTACTCGGCTAGTAAATGGCAGAGCAGGGACCCAAGGCCAGGATTCTCTACCCACACCAGTAAACCCTTCTCTGTCAATGAGAATCCTCTAGGGGATGGATGGGGAAAAGTACAGATTCTTGAACTTGACCCCCTAAATTGTGATATACTTGGTCTGGGGTGGGGTCCAGGAGTTTGCATTTTTTTTAATAAATAAATTTATTTATGTATTTATTTATTTATTTTTGGCTGCATTGTGTCTTCGTTGCTGCGTGCAGGCTTTCTCTAGTTGCAGCGAGCGGGGGCTACTCTTCCTTGCGGTGCACGGGCTTCTCATTGCGGTGGCTTCTCTTGTGGAGCACGGGCTCTAGGCGCGTGGGCTTCAGTAGTTGTGGCGCACGGGCTTCGTTGCTCTGTGGCATGTGGGATCTTCCCGGACCAGAGCTCGAACCCGTGTCCCCTGCATTGCAAGCGGACTCTTAACCACCATACCACCAGGGAAGTCCCAGGAGTTTGCATTTTTGACAAGACTTTTAAGTGATTCCAATGCAGGTGTTGGAGTGACGACACTTACATACCGTCTTCATGAGTTAGTAGTTGTTGACAGTGGGTGAATGGGAAAGTGGAATGTCATGATTCTGTTCTACTTGTCAATGTGTTTAAATTTTCATACCAAAAAGTAAAAAAGAAAACTGCACTGCACACATGCAAGAGACCTGGCAACGCGTCATTTAAAAAACTGCTAATTCACAGCCTGGCTTGCAAGCCAGAGGTGTGTCCTGAGAGACCAGAATTAAAGGATCAAGGCTGCCTTGGTAAGGGAGGGATCAGAGCAGAAGACAACAAAGTCTGAAATTCTCTCCACTCCCAGAAGACAGTTTAGGGCATGTAGATTTGCAAACTAGCCTATCTGGTTTCTGAAATGTCAGATTCAGAACTCTTTCTTCACTGACACCCCACCCCCAGTCCTTCTGGGATTTTTGCACTTGAGTCTTCCTTCTCCGGGTTCAACATATTTTGTTATCCTGCCTTGATTTAAATATCCGGCCACAGAAAGGAGAAATTGGAAACGTCTTCCGCTCCAAAGGAAGGTCCATTCAGCAGGGCGGAGAGTGTTTGTAGAGGGAAGACCCAAAGCAGCTTGCTCCCCCTCCCCCATGGCCTGAACACAAGGACACCCCATAAATACAGTTTGCTTTGGATGCTGGGAATCTGCTGAAAATACCCTGTACCCAAACGAGTGATGGAAAATGTAAATGCAAGTGGAACGAATTTGCAGGGTAGAGCATTTTTCTTCTCTGAATCATCAAGCTGTATGTAAACCTCCACAAAAGATACAGATTGAGGTAGGAGAACCTTGTCACACCTTCTGTTGGCAGTTGGACCCCAACTGAGCGTGTGGTTGGCCCTAGTTTTAGATGCTCACCATCAAGTCCCATTTTTGGTGACAGGAGCCTAATTTTCCCCGGGCTCCCCTCCTGCAGCCGGCAGCCCTGGGAACCGTCTCCTGAGTCAGGCCAGTGGGCACCTCCCACCCACCAGCCCTAGGGTTGGTTCATGGGGGGAATGGGGACTTTCTCCCAGCAGACCAGAAGAAGCCATTTGCATCACTGGCAGGAATGGGGAGAGAGATCCCATTTTTTTTTTTTTTTTAATTTTAATTTTCACTATGCAAGTATTCATATTTATTTTTGAAAAAGATAAATACAGGTAAGAGCAAAAGGAAAATAATTTTTTAAATCACCCGTAAATACAGAGATGACTATTTTAATTCTATTCATTTGCCTCTAATATATTTAATGTAGTTATAATTGTCTAACAGATCGCATATCTATATATCATATATGTTAAACACTATAAATCAATACACTTATTTTTACGAAAGTAGAGATACCCCATACAGTTTTCTGTAACTTCTTTTTTTCTCTTAACACATATTATGAGCATGTTCCATATCAAACACATAAATTTACATAATTTTAAATGTGACATAATATTTTATTATATACATCAGTAATAACATCTTTAAAGTCCTTTTATAGTAAATTTCAATTATTTCATTTTTTCTGTTGTAAATAATATTGTGACCAACATCCTTAACATTTGTCTGATTGGAACAGACAGATCCCATTCTGTTCATTCACGGCGGAGCTGGCAGAGCAGTGGGGGGTGCCAGGGGGCATGTGAGGGTGAGGAGTCCTGTTACAGCATGTGACAGGCAGGCTTCGGAGGAAGGCCCGGTCCCCATGGCCAGTGCAACCCTGACACTGGATCTCCCCAGCTGCCCGTCACCTGAGAGGCAGCCCAGCCCGTGGGTCGGGGAGAACGTCACCCCAGGAGACAGCACCAGGAAGTCTCAAGGCTGCCGCCAGCCCTGGGTCCCCTCAGGGAAGGTAGGGCTTCTGGGGTGAGGGGGCCAAACCCAACCAGTGGCTCTCACGCCACCAACACTTGACCTGTGTCCCACGTTCACTGGGTCACCGCCAGGCTGAGGTGAGGAAGAGTCCTCGGATATGCGGATTTCTAGAGTGTAGACGAGAATCCACAGACAGGCCAGTGGCTCTCATGAAAAGTGCATCCGATGTTTTCATCTCCTCTCGGGCACACTAACAAGTAGTCCTTGATTTCTGTTTAAACATTTCCTCCTGAAAGCCCTTCTGAAATGGGAAGCAGCCGTCGAGTCCCCCACGCATGCACTCAGTGTCACATGTCCTGGTCCCTGGGGCCCAGAACTGAGTGTCACTTGCCTGCTGGGCTCGGATCAGAGCAGAGAAGTGCTGTTTGCAGATCTCCTGTGGGGTGCTGGGTTTAGTTGGTGTCCAAGGCTCCGCTGGCTCACTGGGTGGCCACGTCGCCCTCTTGGCTCCCGGGGAGTTTGAGTTACTGGCATCACTGAGAACGTCCTGTAGATGCGGTTCCAAGCTGTTGCTCTCCTGTACTTGTCCAGTGACTTTTTTTTTTTTTTTTGACCAGGATTCTTTATTTATTTATTTATTTATTTATGGCTGTGTTGGGTCTTCATTTCTGTGCGAGGGCTTTCTCTAGTTGTGGCAAGTGGGGGCCACTCTGCATCGCGGTGCGCGGGCCTCTCATTATCGCGGCCTCCCTTGTTGCGGAGCACAGGCTCCAGACGCGCAGGCTCAGTAGTTGTGGCTCACGGGCCTAGCTGCTCCGCGGCATGCGGGATCCTCCCAGACCAGGGCTCGAACCCATGTCCCCTGCATTGGCAGGCAGACTCTCAACCACTGCGCCACCAGGGAAACCCCTCCAGTGACTTTTTCATACTCAATTTCCCTGTAGAATTTGCCATGGTAGACAGACATTTCACCTCTCTTCTGCTCACTGCCAGCATCTCCTGGATAATATTGGTGTAAAAAGAGGGAAATAATGTTCAATGGGAAGAGTGTCTGCTCACTGACTCTGTGGTGAGGTGGAAAGGTGATACCTGTGATACTACACCTGGCCTGGCTTCCTCACCTGGCTGACTCAGTAACTTAAAATCTGTCATTACAAAGGCACTCCCCTGCTAAAAAGAGATGATTATAGAATTAAAACATTTATGCCCCTTGGAAAGTATTTATATTCTCCCATCTCTATTTCCTTGGCTCTCCTTAGAGGCAGGCAGGCCTCAGATTGTGGTAGGAGGACACAGAGGCAACGGAGCACCTCACGGAACAGTTTTGCTGAGGGTGAGCGTAGATGCCAGTAGTTACTAGAATTCTGAGCTCGTTAATTAGGCCTGTCTCTTAAAAAAAAAAAAGAAGAAGAACATTCATCGTACTTTCCCTTCACCATATTGGACAGTAGTCGGCTAGATGGAGAGCGTGAGCGGAAAAGCCATTTGAGTTCTGGAGCCAGGTGGTCCTGGGTTCAAGTCCAGCTCAGCCCAGTGACCTGGAGTAAATAACTCCATCTCTTCCTACTGTGGTATCCCAGCTTTACAGTGGAGGCAGCGCCGTGCTGTGTGACAGGTGATGGCCGGAGTCATGTCCCAGGGTGTGTTTGTGGGGCCTTGCCAAGGTCGAGGCTCTGTGCATTGTTCCTCCACGCCCTTACCCCACCCTTTTAGGGTGTGGTGAGAGTTTTCTTGCTTAATATGACCCCGTTCGCTGTCGGGGCTTCCCGTGCCCGTGGGCCACTGCTGCCCTGAGCCTGGGCTCTGCATTGGCCCCTGGCCGGCCCGCCTGGAGCCCTGTGTTGCCCTGGGCCCGGGTCACTGGCTGGCCTTGTCTAACCTGGCCTCTGGTCAGGCGCTCGGTCCTCTGTGTGCCCTGCGTTTCCCACCGCGGGGGCTCGGGAACCTCTTCCAGGGCCTGACCCAGCCCTTGGGCTCCCAGGGCGCAGGCTGGCAGGGTTGGGTGGGGGTGCTCAGGGCTGTGCTTGTTCACCTCTCAGCATCCCCACCGAGCAGAGAGCATTTGGCCTTTGCGTTTCCGCTGCTCTCCCCACCGAGGCAACGGCCCCATCCACCCTCCACCTCCTCCAGCCTTGGGGATCCTTGGGAGGCTGGCACGCGAGCAGGGGGAGCCTGAGTGAGTTTCTCAGAAGGTCACTCAATGGTCCCGCAGACCAGCAGGGGCTTCTCCAGCCGCTGGTCAGGATGAGGGACCCTGGAAATGTGGCAGCAGCAGTACCCCCGCTACGCTGCCCCACGATGCCTACTGACGACCCCCAAGGGCTGGCCCCATCAGGGTCGAGCAGACATTGCTGTTACTCCCCGGACAAAGCCCCTCCAGCCTGGGCAGAGTCTGAGAGAGGGGGTCTGGGTTTCAGGGACATGACCCTGTCGTTACCCAGGTGCGTGAGCTTGTCCTCTGACCGACGCTCAGCGTTCTGGGTGAGTGAACAACCCTTGGTCCCTCCCTGAGTTTTGCCTGGTGAAACGGAGTGCTTGCAGGGCTGGAGCTCCCGGGGCGGCTGCAGGTGGCAGGGACCTTGTTCGTGTGTCCTGAGGCAGAGGCAGGGCTGGGCCTGACAGCCACGTCCTCCCTGTAGGTAGACACCTCTGGGGGGTGTATTCAAGTGCCCTGCACCTTGAAGTCCTGGCCCAGAGGCCAAGGGAACCACGGTGGCCTCAGGCTCAGGTCTGAGCAGTGTAAACAACGGCCAGAGCATGTTCTGGAGGCCGCCTGCAGGGACATTGGCTTAAGCTGCTGTCGCTGCCACAGCTGACGCTCCGGCCAAGCAGGTTTGCATCTTTCTTGTGAATGCATATCTTGGAAGCAAGTGGGGAAGGCTTCAGCCAATGACATTATAAAACCAGTTTGCCTTCCAGGGTGCGTCTTAGCGAAGCAGATCGCTGGCTGTTGCACACACTCTGGCCCCCGTTTTCCGCTTGGTGTCCTCCTGGACTCACCTTTACAGTTTATCAGTGTCCCTCATGGGGACATGTCCCTCATGCTCTGACCCTTTCAGGACCTGTTTCATGGCCTGGGGGCGCTAGTGAAGGGGACATTTGGAGGATCTCACTGGTTAAAGGCAGGGCAAGGGGGGAGCCTGACTTCCAGGGCCAGGGCCGTGAACAGGTTTTCTGGCTCCCTCACCTCTAACTACTCATTCCCTCCCACAAGGAAGCCTTGGTTTCTCCTTTGGTGCCCCGGGGCCAAGAGGCAGAGAGGCCAGTGGCTCAGAGCCCGGGCCCACTCTGGGGCCAGACGGCACGGGTTCACCGCAGCTCTGACTCTCACCAGCTTGGTGCCTCGGGGAAAGTCATGTGATCTCCCGGTACCTTGCTTCCTCATCTCTCAGGGGCCACAGAGGCTCCCTCAAGGGGTGTGGTGAGATGAAATCAGCTACTGTTTGTAGATCGCCCCAAACACTGCCTGATACAGAATAGCCACTTAATACAAGGGCTGGGGAATATGCGCTTTCTCATCAGTGAGTTTTCAAAAGAACTGATGCTTGCCCTTCGAGTAAAGCATTCTAATCGCATCTTTCTAGGATAGGCAGCCCTGATCATCCAGGCGGCATCCCCCGCACGCGCTCGTGAACCTTCTTTGCGTGCCTCCGCAACACCACTGTGGGTGGCCGGGGCCCAGCCTGCACTGGCCTGGGTCTCCCGCAGGCAGCTTCCCTCCAGCGTCCCCGGGACCCCCCTCATACACTGCAGCCGGGACACCAGCTGGGACAGGCCAGGTGGCAGCCTTGTGGCAAGAGCAAATGCGCCGCACAGGCCCAAGGACGCCGGCTGCACCAGGCACCCCGTGGCATCACAACCCGCCGTCACGGCTGGGGCTGCGGGAAGGTAGGGGGCCCAGGCTGTGACTGCCGGGGAGATGGCTAAGTCACACCCTGTCCCTGGTCCCCTACTGACGGCATAGGTCGTTTTCAGTGGTTTGTAGTTTGTTCTGTCAGTTGTGTCCCTGGGCGTCATTGGGAAGGCCTTAATTGGCTTGGAGAAATGGGGCCTTTGACACGGCTTGGTGGTTGAAGCTGCCTATGAGCAGGGGCTCCCCTTGTCTGATCCAAACCCATTTGGGCTGGTTTCCCCTCTGATGGGGGGCTGTGGCCCCGGGTCACACTGACACTGGCTAAATAGTTTGGTATTGCACCTTTCACTCCAAGGCAAGGTGCCGTCTGTTTCTGACCTGCCTGGCAAGGCAGTTCCACGGACCTTGTTTCATCTTTACCCTGATCCGCAGGACTCAGGAGACCCAGGCTCCAGGCCTGAAGTCCTACCTTCAGTGACCCTGATCTTGGGAGTCAGGGGGCACAGCCCTAAGCTGGTGTGTGCGGCTGTCCAGTAAAGAGGCAATAGGGGAGGTGGCGTTGGAGGCCAGCCCTGTCCCTGAGACCCCTGTGGGCCTGAAGCCGACTTAGAGCATGCCCCAGGAGAACAGGCGGACCTGCGGCTCTTGCTTTAACCAGGGATGGGCCCCAGAGCCTGGGCACTCAGACAGAGACGGAAATTCACCGAACTCCTTAGAAGCTCCAGGAGGACCTCAGGGAGCTGATCTTTGGGACCATAGGATTGTTTTCTTTCTGGGGCCTTGTAAAAACTGACTGCACTGACTCTCACACCCCCTTCTCTCTGAAAAGTCCCGGTTTCCCTTCCTGGACCTGCAGCTGCTCAGCTGCCTGGGCACCGCCTTGTGCCATGTCCCCTTACGTAAGAAAGCAAATCAAGAGCTGGCCTGACGGGGACATGTGCCTCCTAAGTCAGGCTCCCAGATCGGCTGAGCTTAGGAGTCGTGGACAACTTCCCCCTCCGTCCCTGCCGGACAGAGAGACACGGCCTCACCCAGGGAGATCACAGCGCAGCACGATAAAGCCGCAAAGCAATCTTTCGTGCATTCATAACATGGTATTAGGTACCCGTGTGTACCGACCCAGCCCCCTCACTGCCTGTCTCCCTGAGGAGTGTCTGTTGGGACAGCTGGGCTGCAGCGGGAATGCACCCGACGGTCCCCAGGGCCGGCGCTGTGTGACGGACGGCATTGGCAGGGGATGGTGCTCTGTGTTCAGGCTGCTGGACTAATCCTGTTTGGGGCTTAGTGCTCGACAACCAACTTTACCAGCAGGATTAACTTCTGATTCTTGTACATCTGTGTGTGTGTGTGTGTGTGTGTGTGTGTTTTATGACCAGACTAAGAAAAGGGAACAAACGCAATCATTTGGGCCCTTCTCTTATCAGCAGGAACGAGAAGGAAACCTGACATCCTGCTCGGACTCTGATACCAGCAGCTTGATAAGAGAACATTTCATCCTGTATTTCAGACGCCCGGGCCTCTGCTCGGGCAGCTGAAAATACATCCCAGTTGCCTTTACGTTTTATCAGAACCTTGAGAAATTCTCATTGACCTGCCCATCATTAGAAATGAGTCTGGCATGTGGCTGGTCAACTCAGCGGTGTATCTTACGGTAGATAGTATCTGATACTCGGAAAAAAAAAAACCCTCGTTCAGCTCAGGGCTCTTTGTTTCCTGTTGCTGAGGCTGCCGGGGGTAGGACTGTTGAGTACTAACTGGACGTGCTATGTCTGCTGAGCCCTAGGTTTGGGGGTTGGTCAGACTTGGGTTCAAAACCTGGTGCCCACCACTCCCCGGCCTTACTCCTACTGTGCTTTTCTGACCAGTAACATCCCTCCCCACCCCACCCCCCAAGCCTTGGCATCCCTGGATACAGAGGGATAAATACCTCCCTCACACATGGTGCTGGGCTCCCTTAGATGAGATGTGTAGCCCAGCACAATGCAGAGGTTCCCCAAATGCTCCAATGCTAGGCTCCTCCCCTGTTTTCCTCTCCTGTGAGATTTTTGTGCTGAATACAAACCTCAAATAAAGGCAAGCAGCACCCCCCCCCCAGAGAAGGCGTGCATGCCTTTTGTGAACACGTGTATGAATGTTCAGATGGCATCATTTGTAATAGTCCCAGTGGAGAAACTCCCCAGATGCCCACAGCAGTCGAAATCGTAAATACACTGCAGTAAGCTCACATGATGGAACGTTCTGTAGCAACATGAATAAACAGTCTACAGCCACGTGCAGCAAGTATGGTAAACCTCACAAATAATACGAGCAAGAGGAGCCTGATGTAAAAGAATATAAAACACAAAACAGGCAAGACTCGTATATGATGTTAGAATCATGATTATCTTCAGCGGTGGGTGGTGCCTCCAAGGGGCTTCTGGGACCTGGTACCATTCTGTTCCTTAACTGAGGGCTGCTTCCACGGATGCACTCACTTTGTGCAAATTCATCCAGTCGTACGCTCAAGATTGGTACATTTTTCTGCATTATGCTTCAATAAAATGTTTTTATTTATTTATTTTTGGCTGTGTTGGGTCTTCGTTGCTGCACGTGGGCTTTCTCTAGTTGCGGCGAGCGGGGGCTACTCTTCGTTGCGGTGCGCGGGCTTCTCATTGCGGTGGCTTCTCTTGTTCCAGAGCACGGCCTCTAGGTGCGCGGGCTTCAGTAGTTGTGGCACGCAGGCTCAGTAGTTGTGGCTCGCAGACTCTAGAGCGCAGGCTCAGTAGTTGTGGCGCACGGGCTTAGTTGCTCCACGGCATGTGGGATCTTCTGGGACCAGGGCTCGAACCTGTGTCCCCTGCATTGGCAGGTGGATTCTTAACCACTGCGCCACCAGGGAAGTCCCTAAAATGTTTTTTAAAACCACGAGCAGCAAGATGATATGAGAGGAGGAACGCTATCAAGTTCATTTCATCGATAATACAGACGGAGGAGAGTGGGGGAGCCGTCAACTCCTGGGGCCGGAGCTGGGAGCAGAATTGCTGCTGTCCAGGCCAGAGATGCTAGCGGGTTGAGAACACTGATTTATTTGCCCGTTGGTAAAATAAGTTGGAAACACACCGGAAAAGCAGCGGGGGAGTTCTGCAAACAGATTTTCTTGCTTAGAGCAGCTGCAGAGGGTTATTCATCATGGCAGAGAAGAGCCACTTCTTCCCTTTCCCTTCTGTGCCTCTGGTACCCACTGATGAGTGAGTCAAAGAACTTGAAATGGCATTAAAGAAGGATGAGCTTCTCTCAGCGATTGTGAGAGACGGGAAGGGAGGGCAGGGTGGGCGGGGGGGTCTTTCTGCCCGGGGTTCCCTTTCTCTTTGGGCAAACTGGTGCATGCTTCACTGGAGGGAGAAAACGGGTCCAGGGAGAAATGAGTGGTGTCAAGAACATGTAAGGATGCTTGGAGGCAAAACTGTGCCATTGGCAGCTGGACATCCACTTTACTTCGTTCCAGTTCTCCGGCTGTAACCTCCAGCTCTGGCCTTGGGGGCTCATCTGCAGTCCTGAACTTGAGGCCCTCCCAGGATACCTCTGGTCTCTGGTCCTCCCCTCCTTACCATCATCCCACTCCCCCAATCACATCGCTCACCCTTCACATGATCATAATTAATTCATGCTATACTGTCGTATCCAATAATTTGGATATTTTAACTTGGGGTTCTCAGGACTGTGAATGCTCCATCCTGAGGACTAAGTTATTAGCAGGTGATTGTTAAAGTTCAGAGTTGCATTTGTCTGTGCACAGAGTGGATATGGCGTGCCCTTGATGGGCTTCCTAGCAGATGAGGAGAGAAATCAAACCTATATAAGAGATAAGTTAGACGAGCAGATGGGAACACAAGTGGCGAGCCTTCAGGAATGGGCTCGTTGTGTGGATCTGGTTCTCGGGTTCAGGGTGGACCTGCACCCCAGCCTGTCCCCTGTCAGCATTGATGAAGACTCTGGCTGAAATGTCAAGGTCTACTTTCTCACGTCAGGGAGGAGAGCCAATGAGTGCCTTTGGATTTCCCTTTGACAATGCGGCAGGGGGAGTGGTCTCCCTCCCTTTTGAAGGACAGGGACCCAGGGATATTGGGAATATGGGAGACGAGCTCGGGCTGACCCAACAAAAGTTGACCTTTTCTGAAAATTGAACTGTTAATCGTTGTGCCTTTCTTATTACAAAGGCACGTTTTAGAACAACACTGTCCAATAGGACTTTGTGCAAAATGGAAGTGTTCTATATCTGTGCTGTCCAATATGGTAGCCACTGGCCGCCACAAATATGGACAGTGCACCTGTTCCTGGGGTTGCTGTAACAAAACACCACAAACCGGGTGGCTTAAAGCAACAGGAATTTGTCTCTCATGGTTCTGGAGGCTGGAAGTCTAAAATCAAGGTGTCAGAAGGTCGGCTCCTATTATAGGCTCTGAGGGAGAATCTTCCAGGCCTGTGTCCCAGCGTCTGGCAGTTGTTAGTGTTCCTTGGCTTGCAGCTGCCTCATTCCCATCTCCGCCTCCATCCTCACGTGGCATCCTCCCCTGCGTACCTGTATCCAGATTTCCCCCTTCCTATAAGGACACCAGTCATATTGGATTAGGGCCCAGCCTAATGACCTCATTTTAACTGGATTATCTCTGTAAAGACCATAGGGTCCCCATAAGGTCACAGTCACAGGTTTTGGGGGCTTAGAACGTCAACATACCCTTTTGGGGGACACAGTTCAACCCGTAGCAGCAATGACGATCTGAACATTTGACTTTATTTAATTTTAAATGTAGACATCCACCCGTGGCTAGTGAGCGGCTCCCGGGCAGCCCAGCTGCAGACTCTGGAGGGAGAATTTGGATAATTCCGCATTTCGGTTCAGAGCCACCCTTGGCCCAGCGACCGCTCCAGCGGGTGTCACCTGCTGGCTCCAGTGAGGCTTCTTCCCCGGGCAGCAGCCCCCGCGGGCTGGGCGAGGGGAAGGGGCCCGACTAATCCCTGGCCGATGAGGATGCCAAGAGCCGGCGTTCTGAGGGGCGATGCCAGGCTGCTGCTCCTCACACCGCATTCCGAGCCGGGGTCTCAAAATCCAAGCTCCACGAGGACTGGCCACTTCTCTTCTGCCCGTTGTCTCCAGCTCCCGGCACTGAGCCTACCCTAGACGATGCTTAATTCACTCAGTTTAAAAGATTGGGGTGCCAGAGAGAGGGCTGCTAAAAGTCCCCTCCCATTCCCCTTTGGGGGAAAGAAAATATTTTGCAATGACTTATTCAATGACCTCTTTTCTACTAAATATTAAGACAGAGGCCATATCGCTCCGAACTGCATTGTAAGATATCAGTGGGACTATTTTATGCATCTCGGATGCAGCAAACTGTCGGCAGGCATGGCAATCTCCTCTTGGGGCTTCCTGTTTTTGCAGTTCGCGGGCAGTACTTTGTGACAGATGATGGCAGCCGACCGCTATCCCCCTCCACCACCCTCTTGCTTCCCTCCCCCCACCTCCCCCAATTCATCTAATCCTCATCGTTGGCAAAGACCAGCCTCGTCCAAGAGCCACGTCCTCACCGCGCCTACAGCACTGCTGTGTTTGCTCTGCTGTGTACCAGCCTCCTTATCTTATCTTACTTTCATTTATTTATGAATACCTTTTCTTTTTCCAAAAAGGATTTATGCATACTTGATCATATTCTTACCCTGTGGCTTAATGGGCTCGTACATTTCTTTCTGTCTCCTCAGCCCGTCCCATTATCCCAAGCACAGGCTCTCTGGCTCGCGCCTTTTTCTCCCCGTCCAAACACTTCGCTGTGCAGTAGGTGCCCGGTGAATACTTAACCATCTCATTGATTGATTATTTCAAAGCAGGAATACTCTGAAAGGCCCCTTTGCCGTGTCTTAACTGAAAAATAAGCATCTCCAGCGGCAAGGGGGGGAAGCTCTTTATACCGGCCTCCTTCATGCTAAAGGCTGCCAGGACAATGAAAGGGAAATGTTTCTCCCCCACCTCAACCCCAGTGCATCTGAGGCACCCCCAGGCTCCTCGTGGTAACCCTAGCTCCTCTTTCTCAGCAGGGGGCTGAGACCGTAACCTTGACCGTAAGCACCCAGGCCAGTCTCCCCAAGATCTGCTGGGACTCCCCCAGCAGCAGCCTCGCCCAAGGGAGGAAAGCAAGCTTCGCGGGGGATTTTCTCTAGTCACCAGGCAGGACCTCTGCCCAGAGGTCTTCGCTGCAGCCATATGCCCTCGTGGTAACTGTTCATTTGGCTTCTCAGCCGTCTCCTCCTAAAACGAGGGTGAGCTTTTCACAGCTGACACCCCAGCTATCAAGGGGGGACAGTTCGGCCCGAGGGGGAGGAGGGGATCAAGGTCAGAGAAAAAGGGGTGGCCTCAAACATCATCAGGGTGTTTAGGGGTGCTGCTCAGGGTTGCTGGGAAGGCTGCTGACTTGGAGGTTGTGTCCTTCTAACTGAAAGTCTACCATTTAAGCTTGGTAGTCATTGCACTAGAGTGTGACTGGCTACAGGACCTTCCACAGAAGTGGGTTTTCCCAGGGACACAGACTGCATCTCTGGGTGCCCGGGGCGGGTAGCGGGGAGGCCAAGTTCCAGACATCCAGAGGCTTTCTCTCTCAGAGACAGGAATTTGCTTGGGTTCGCCTCAACCCTTTGCACCCCGCCTTCTCTATCCTGGTGCCCCTGGGCCTTTATGTCTCGGAGGTGGAAAGGCTGGGCAGAGAGGGGGTCCAGTTGGGTGCTATTTCGGTGGCTCTGAGGTTCTGATCCGTCAGGACCCGACACCTGCCTTGGCCCGCCTGTCCCCTGGGTCCGGTCCTTGCTTTGCTGATGTTGGGGCCGGGGGCAGCGCCTGGACTTGTTTGGGTCCCACTGACCCAGATGTGATGGACCGCCTGCCCCACGGCCCCTCTTCCATCCGGCAGCTCCCCGAGGGCAGGTGCCTTTTTCTTCTCTCTCACCAAGAATCTGGAGCAAGTGGGCCGGGGGGGGGGCGCTGGGCCTGCAGGGGGCAGCCAGCCGGGGCTCCAGCAGGCCTGGAGAAGGCTGCCCTGGGTGGGCCGCTCACGGCGCTCCACGGCTGGGCACCGAGCTGGGCGGCACTCGGGCCCTCTGCGGCCGGAGGACTAGCCAGCGCGGCCCGGAGCGGCCTGCCCCAGCCTCTTCCCTTCCCCTTTGGCTGCCCCTTCGCCCAGCCTTTCCTCCCAGCCGTGTTCACTTCTCCCTGACTTGGAAGGAGAGGGAGGTTTGTCCCAGCCCTGCCCGCACCGGGATCTGGAACCTACTTTTCCGACTGGGGGTTTAAAACCTAAGACCCTGCATTTTTTAAAGTTTGATGCTGATGGGTGGGCGGTTGAGGGGGAGCCTTTTGTAAACTTTCGTAACGGGGGGTGATGGTTTTCAGTATTTAGGCAGGAAAAAGACATGCTTGTTCTGAGTCAGAGGAGGACTGATGACATGCGGAGCTGCATGATGCCCAGCAGGAGGCCCGGCCTGCAGACCAGTGACCGCAGCAGTGAAGAAGGCCTCGCCTTGTCCCCCCAAAGCCCCCCGCGTCCCCACCTGACCAGGTCACCAGAGCAGCCACTTGGCCACGTCCACATAAGGTCCCATGGCATCATGCTGTCCCAGAGCCCGGCTGGGGGACCCTGCTGCCTCTCCGACACCGCAGGTTGCCACACGTGGCATTGAGAAGGCCCCAGGCGGGCTGTAGTTTTCTCTGAAAGCACCATTAGCTGTGGCTGAGGCTTGTCAGAGCCACACTCTGAATGGTAAAGAGCCAGGGGAGGAGGAGGAGGGGGGAGGGAGGAGGAGGGAGGAGGGGGAGGGGGAGAGGAGGGGGTGGAGGAGGAGGAATTTGGGGACTGAAAGAGAACAAAGGCCTGTAGAGCCCCTGGCAGCCCTGGCAGGGGCTGGGAGGAAACCCTGATATGAGGCCAGACTCCTGGGCTTTCAGGGGCATGCTGGGGACTCTAGCAGGCCAGGCTGGGCCCTTGTGCCGGCATCAAGCCCACGCCCTCCGGCCCCTGAAGAGCTGGCGTCGAGTGTGCACAGGCTGGGGTCCACCTCCTCCGCCAGATGAACCCCCGACTATGTTGAGTCTGGCGGCTGCAATGCCTGTGGTTTCCATCTGTGTCCAGCGGACCAAAGCCCCCCTGTGGGCCCACTCTGAAGGTCTGCACGCTGGGCTGAGGGCTAGGCCAGAGCCCGGGCTTGCAGTTTCTGCTCCGACCACTATGAAGAGAACAGCTTTCAGCACGCTTTGGGAGCTAAGCTAGCCTGTTCCCAGCGGAGGTATCCCATTCAAGAGTTCAAGTTTGATTCGTCCATTCCACTGATGGCTAAACTGAGGCTCAGCTTACACAGAAGCAGCCCTGTGGGCAGTAGAGCTGGAGTTTGCAGTGAAGTTTTTGCAGAATGAGTTGAAAGAGGGCAGGGGCTGTGTTTCCCATCAGTGCCTTCGAAGGCCCCGCACAGCGTCCAGCTCGACGCTGGCCCTCAGAGCCCCGCGTGAACACGTGCCTGAGCGAACCCACAGAACGGCCTGAACCCCACGCCCTCTGGGAAGGGCTTGTCCTCGCTGGGAGTCGCTCGAGTAATTCACACTGGGGCATCTGCCTTATCCTCCCCAGGAAGCTGGTAGGTGTTTTCTCAAATGGCTTTCTCGGGGAAAGGAAGGCAGAAGAGCACCGAAGGGGACGGTCTTCATGACTCCGTGGTCACGTCAGAGGGCGCAGGTTAAGCCGTGACATGGAAGAACAGGTGGCCAGTGCTTTAATTTACACAGCACGGAGCCATCGGGCTGGGCGCAGCGGCAGGCTCCGTGCCCGGGGGACACACCCCCCCACCCTCCCTCCCCCGGTTTGTCACCACAGCAGCCTCACCGGGTGTCATGTAAATGTCACATGACCTTGGCAGGGCTGCCCAGCTAGCACGTCGGAAGCTTGGCTGCAGGAGGCCAGGACCGTCTGGCGCCTCCCTGGCCTCCCCCCCACTGCCAGCCTGATGACCCGTTCCTGGTCCTGTGACCATGGCCTCACACGCACCCAGGGCCCGGAAGAAGGGACAGCCCTCGCGTGGGTTCAGACAGGCAGATTCTGACCAGCAGGGACAGTGGGGACGTCCCCACGGGGTCTTTAGGGACGGTGTGTGCCTCACACACCCTGACCCCCTGTTCCGGGCCCTTTGCATCCTGCATGAGGGGCGCGTGGAAGCCGGGCTGTGGGGCTACGAGGAGGCTGCTGCCACCACAGGAAAGGGCCGTCGGAGACCTAGGAGGAGAAACAGAGCAGTAACAAAGCAATAGCAAAGCTGGGAGGGAATTGGAAAAGAAAGCACTCTGGGGTCTGGCCATGCACCGGAATCTTATTCAGCCTTGAAGAGGAATAAATTCTGACCCCTGCGACGACATGGAAGAACCCTGAGTTACGCTTGGTGAAAGAAACCAGCACGAAAGGACAAGCACTGGATGGTCCCACTTGTATGAGGGACTAGAGAAGTCAGAGTCCCAGAAACGGAAGGTAGACGGTGGGTGTCAGGCCCAGGGAGGGGAGCAGGGGGACAGAGTTTCAGTTTGGGGAGATGAAAAAGTGGTGAAGAATCCGCATTCCCACTGCAGGGGGCGCAGGTTCCATCTCTGGTTGGGGAACTAAGGTCCCGCATGCCGTTCGGTGCAGCCAATTAAAAAAAAAAAAAAAAAAAGGTTATGAGCTTGGATGGTGGTGGTGATGGTTACACAACAATGTGAATGTATTTAATGCCACTGCATTGAACACTTAAAAAGGGTTCAGATGGTAGATTTTATGTTCTGTGTATTTTACCACAATTAAAAATAACTTTAAGAAAGGTTAGAGAGTTCTGATCAACAAATTATCTTTTTCAGAAAGTTCTACTAACGTATTTGTCAGCTGTTCATAAGTATTCATGTGCTCGGCATACAGGTTTCTAAACAAAACCAAACCACAATTTTTAGAAGCAGAAAGAAATAATAAGGCAAGCCCTGAAGGTGTGCAGATGCACGGGACCCTCTGCGGGCCTGGAGGGGCTGTGTGGACAGAGCAGGCAAAGGGGGGCTCGCGGGAGAGACGGGAGCCTGGGAGGAGAGGTGCGCCTTTCCACTCCTGCAGAAGTTGCTCTGGGCCAGCAGCCACCTGGCGAGGGCCTCCCCCTTGCGTCTTTGCTCTGGAACCCCTGTGTGGCCCTAGGAGAAGAGCCCCGGGGCCTCCTGCACTGGCCCTGGGCTCTCCTGGGAGCTCAGTCCTACCGGGAGCCCCGCGAAGAAGACGTCCCTTGTTGGGGCCACAGTGCTGCCCTGGGCGAGGCGTGGAATGTGAGGCCTGCCTCTCCTGCCGGCTCTGACCTTCCAGTTCTCTCCCACTGCCCTGCCTTCCCGGCAGCCTGTAGGGCGCAGGCTGGCACGCAGGGCGCTGCAGAGCCAACACCTCACTCTTTCCCCTGCTCAGCAGGGCTGGCTCCAGCCTGTCTCCTGAGATGACCTTCAGGCCAGAGGGAGGGGTTTCCAGCTGCTATTTTTAACCGAGCAGGTCTTGGGCCAAGGTGGTGCTTCTGTTGGAAAGCTTAGGACTATCCCTCAGAGCCCACCCTGCATCCTTCAAGGCCCACAGGAGTTGGTACCCGGCGCCCCCCGCCCCATTAGCCTGGACCACACAGACAGCCTGTCAAACTCATGTTAGAGAACTTTCATGAACGATCGGGTTTACGGATGTAGAGTTTACACACAGTAAAATTCACCCTTTTTAGTGTACAGCTCTGTGAGTTTTGAGAAACATATACAATTGTATAATCACCACCACCATCAAGACAGGGAACAATTCCATCACCCCCAAATATTCCCTCAGGCCCCTTTACAGTCAACTTCTCCCCTGCTCCATTCTCAACCCCTGACGGCCTATAATTTTTCCCTCCCCTATAATTTTGCTTTTTCCAGAATGTCATATAAATGAAAAAATCCAGCATATAGCCTTTTGGGTCTGGCTTCTTTCAGTTAGCAAAACGCATCTGTGAATCACCCACGTTGTTGCACGTATCAGTGGTTCTTTCCTTGTTATTACTGAGTAGCGTTCCATGGTATAGGTGCACCAGTTTGTTTATTAATTCACCAGTTGAAGGACATTTGGGTGGTTTCCATTTTCGAGCTATGAATAAAGCCACTATAAATGTTTGCATCAGGCTTTTGTGTGAATAAGAGTTTTCATTTCTCTTATGAGAGGTATTGTCAGGTGATATGGTAAATGTATGTTTAACTTCATAGGAAACTGTCAAACTACTTCCCAAACTGGCTGCACTGTTTTGCGTTCCCACCAGCAGTGTGTGAGGGTTCCTGTTACTCCACATCCTCCCTAGCACTAAGCATGGTCAGTTTTTAAAAACATTTTCAGCTAGTCTAAGAGGTTTGTAGGGGTAGCTCATTGCAGTTTTAATGTGCAGGTTCCTGATGATTAATGATGTTGAGTATCTTTTAGTGTGCCTGCCATCTGTATATCCTCTTTGGTGAAGTATCTATTTAGTTTTCTGTCCACTTTTCTTTTTAATTGAATTATTTGTTCTCTTATTATGGAGTTTTGAGAGTTGTTTATATATTCCGGATACAAGTCCTTTATCACATATGGGTTTTGCCACTATTTTTCTCCCTGTCGCTTGTCTTTTTTCCTTTCTTTAACAGTATCTTTTAAAGAGCTTAAGTTTTCAATTTTGATGAATCCGATTTATTCACTTGTTCTTTTATGGACTGTGCTTTTGTTGAGCAGTTTGTTGAACAAAGGGGGTGCCGCGTAAGTCCTGCGAATATTTACTGAGGAGGGTCGGCGTGCCAGGCACCGTGCATGCAGGGGGCACGGTGATAAATAAGACTCACTACCGCTCACGCTCAGTGGAGGAGACGAGGTCTGTAAAGATGTAACTACAGCATACTGTAACTTTATAACGTCAGAAGGTGCATGGTACATAAAAAGGAAGAATAAAAAATTCCAGAAACCCGTGAAGGCTTTACAAAAGAGGAACTTAGCCAGCAGTAGATGCAGAAGCTGTGGACTGAATCAGAAGATCGGTGGGGGAAAACCCGCTTCCCCAAGCACGGCATGTGGATCTCAGTTCTCACACACCGATTCTAGAAAGCCAGAGAGAAGATGACGTAGAGGCAGAGCGTGCTAACTGGGTACCACTGAGGCCGGGGGCCCGGCCCTGCGCTTGCTTCTCCTCCCTGCACCCTCTGTGGCCCCCTCCTCGTGGTGTGTGTAGTAACTGCTCTCCCGCCAGCCTTGAGCCGGTTGGCCACGATTCACAGGGATGACGCCTTTCAGGTAAAAATGACCTGGAGAAAGGGGAGCCTGGGGCATCAAAGAGATTGATCGAGCAGGTGAGGTACTTGGAAGGGGACCTGCACATAGGGGCTGCCTTCTCCCCATCCGTGAAACAAGCTCTGAGGGTGGTGGTTATTGTAGGTCGGCCTCGGGAAGGTGAGGAATTCTAGGCTTCCCGGAAAGACGGTCCCTTTTCCAGTTCCCTCTGGTGGAGTTGTTAACCAGGGAAAGTGCAGGAATGATGCTGTGATCTTTTAGAATGTCCTGAACTCCCAGAGCTGTTCTTGTGTTGCTGTTGTTTGAGGTTCTGGGTTGTCTTTAGAAGGACGCAGCCAGGACGTGTGTTTCCATCCTGAGATGCTTGGTTCCCTTCTGTCAGCAGCTTTCTTTCCTCCCCTCTTCCTCCTCCGTGGAGAGTCTACCCATTCATCCCCGGGGGTTGGGGGGGTGCTCTCAGCCCCTCTGGCCGTGAGGCGGATGAGGAGAGCTGGCAGCTCAGACCAGCCCCATAGAAACAGCACCGGTGGCAGAGGCTCGGTCTGGATGCCCGCCCTGCTGGAGGCCACTCTGGTCTCACACACACCCGCCACCCATCTCACCGGCTCCTCACACCCAGAAGGCCTGGCGGGCGGTGTCAGGTGATGTGTTGAGTCAACAGAGCCACAGGAGAGCCCTCGTTGGAGTCCCGTGGCAGCGGCCGCCGCCAGCACCCCACGGAGGGGAGGGGAGGGGAGGGATGCCCGCTCTGGCCGGCAGCCACCTGGCCTGCTGGGCGCCCAGCGGGAGGCCAGAGCCGGGCATCACACCCACCCACAAACCGGCTCCCCGGCTCCAGGCCTCAGCCTCCTCCGCCTGCTGGGCAGAACGAGGCTTTCCAAAGTGGTGGTTCGCAAACGGCTCCCGGGCCCACAGGCCATCGGGCCTGGTAGGGAGGTGCGTTCCAGACGCCATGGGGGCTGCACATCTGGAAATGACCGCACACACCTCGGGGAGGGGACGGGGGCTCGGAGCCCTTCCTAGATCCCCACGGCCCCTCCTCCCGCATACTGAGTCCAGCATGGAGAAGTGGGGAGGCTAAACAGCCCAGCCCAGAAGCCACCCAAAGGGGGCCCACCGAGCACGGCGGGCGGGACCGCACTCCACGAGCCGGGGGCGCCCACAGTCCGCGCCAGGGCAGCTAACATCAAGGGTTCTGAGTGGTTCCAACACACAAATTGCAGAGAGTGTAGGAATAACTCAAGGTGCAATTTCAGATTTTAAAAAGTCCGCCCTGGGAGCTTCCGAGTGGCAGGTTTCCCTGTCAGCTGGAATAATAAACAGGTGATGGGCAGTGAACAACCAGGAATTCCAAGAGGGGCTGGAGACAGAGCAGGGAAAGCCGCGGAGGGTTGGTGTCCCAGGCACAGAGAGGGGAGGCCCGGCTCAGAGCCCCTTTTCAGGCACAGGCTCTGCTGACTCTTGAAGAGGCCCGGTCTTGCCCCTCCCTGTACAGAACTGTAGTCCCGTCTCAGCAGGGCCAATTCCAAGTGTACCCTCAAACCAGATCCACTGATTCACACCACAGCGAGTACCGGCAGGCTGGCTTTGCCAGGACAATTTGCCTGGACAATGCTGTGTTACAAACAGGCATCTCAGAGAGATCAAGGTCAGAAAGACTTGTCTGAACTTGCATAGAAGCTAGTCCTGACCTAAGGGAGCATCTGAGCAGCGCAGGCCACGAGGAGGGCTCCTGCCCAGAAATGTTCGGGCCCCACCTGTGGCCAGTGTCAGAAAGCCTTTCCCCTGCCCCCGGGCACCTCGGCACCAGCAGCGAGTATGAAACTCCACGGCCTCCTGCTGAGTTAGTGTCCTTCCCTTATGTGCTCTCAGGAAATGACAGTCACCACACTGACGAGGGCAGACTCTCCTCCCCCTCTCCCAAACCCAGCATGTCTGAGTCAGGGCTGGCCACTACCCCCTCCACCCTGTGCAGCCTGTGGGCGTATTCGGGGTGGCTGGCGGGCAAGGGGAGAGGAGCCTGCAGGCAGTGGGGTGGGTACCCCGAGTGCCACCCTCCCAGCTCTGAGCCCACGCACCTGCCGTGCCCCCATGGGAACGTGCGCTCTTTCCTCTCTCCTGCCCTGACACTCATGCTGGTGAATCGGAGTCTGAACCCTCTCAGAGCTCAGGGAAGGTGCCCGCCTGGGGGTCTGAAGACCCGTGTCATTGCCGTGCATGGTCCAGCTTCCGTCCTAGCCGTCGCCCATGGGCCTGACACATCGCCTCCCAGGGCCTGCGTTTCCTCCACTGTAAAATGAGGTCATGAAACATTTGTCCACTAAGGTCACCCACCACCGTTTCCACCGCTCCGATTCACTTGGTGGGAGCCACCCTGACTCTGTCACGTTCGGCTGAATTAATCTGGGTGGCACCAGAGGACGCCTCTTACTTTTGTGATTGCACAGAGACCATCATCAGCGGGCACCGGCGTAGCTACTTCCCTTACATTGTCGAATCCTTAGCAAATTGTTCCTTAGAAACTGCTTTATATGGGAACCAATTGTTCTAGAATCTCTCCCTCTTACAAAGCCACTGAAGGTTGTTGTTTTTTTTTTTTTTTTTTCCCTCATCCCTTTGCGGAGGATTGCCTTTGAGGTTCCGCATCAAAAGGCACATATGCTCTTATCTTTTGCTGTAGTGAAGTAGCTAGGGTTACATTTGGGGGCCACGAAGCAGAACTCGGGCCTCCAGAGGAGCATGAAAAGGGCACAGCTCTTCTAAAGGCCAGGCAGACACCAGAGGCTGGACCAGACTGCTGGAACTGATCCAAAGTTACCGTTGTGAATGCCCACGACATTCCCCCCACCACTGTTTCTGTTTCGTTTTCTTTTGCCGGTTTACCCATGCAAAAATCGACACGCTAGAGCCAACGACTTAATAACTAGGTCCAGAATGCTGTTGGGTATACAAAGCCCTGTAAAACTGCAGCTTTTCCTGCATTCCTTCTAGGAGAATAACAACCTTAGAAAACGTCCTAAAAGAGTTTGTTTTCTTAGAAGAAAGAATTTTTCACCTACCACGTTACCATCATGCTTTGACTGACTCCAAAATGACTTCCCTCTCCAACAGATTTTGGATAGTTTCAATTATAAAAGATTGTAAAACAGACTCTTAGAGTCTATAAGCGAAACTTGCAGCCCCAAACCTTATTCTAAATTAATATATGAATTGAGAGTAAGCTCAAGTATGGCCAGAGCCAAAGCCATTGATATAAAGTTATCCAGGCCCATTTCTGGAGAAGAGTCCAAAATCTCTACCCCTGAGAGAGGGGCCCTGGTGGAGTGGACAGGGTGGAGAGGACACCAGGAGAGCATCTTTTAGGAAATGGGTGATTCTGGAACATTCAGAGCAAGGTCTCAAAGCAGCCAGCTAGAAAGGAGCGGGGCCCTTGGGACGAGACGTAATTCAAGGGAGTCTCTGCATGAGACTGTCATGGGCTGCAGGAAGAGTGGTTTCCATCAGAGGCCAGGCAGGGGGCTTGGAACTCAGAAAGAAGAGAATTTGCTCTCAAAGAAGGGAGTTGTGAGAGAGAGAGGGCTGAGGCCTCATTCCACGGGCCACGAAGAATGGGAACTAGAGTTACTTTAGAAGTCTCTTATCTGTAAAATGAGGAGGTTGGATTGAATGAATGGTTCCAAACTTGTCTGGCCACCTGTATCACCTGGGGAACTTAAGAAATGCAGGTTCTGAGGCTCTACCTCAGACCCACTCAACAGAATCCTTAAGACCTGAGACTGTGTGTTCTCTGAGCTGCCCGGTGACCCTGCTCAGCCGGGTTTGAGAACTGTGGCCTGAGAGCCTCTCAGCTGACCGGGTGACTCAGACGTCCTGCCCAGCGTGTTGGGTCAGACTCCGGGGATGGAGACGGGGGACTGCCCAGACCAAGGGTCTTGAGCAAAGCCTTCCCATGGGAAACGGAGGCAGAAAGTTATCCAAAGTTCAGTGGAAAAGTTATGGGGACTCTTCAGGGATACTCTGCCCAGAGCCCCAGAGCAGACCACCACTGGGCTGGGACAGACCCAGGCCACACACGAGCCATGCCCAGGGTGGGCAGTCCAACTGTCCTCCTGAGCAAAGCAGAGTGCCTGCTTCTGTTGGCACCCAGGGAGACCCCAGCCCACGGAGGCCAGAGAAGTCTAGTTTCCCCTCGAGTAGAGTTCAAGCCCCCGAAAGTCCAGCTGCCACCGGACATGGGTGGTTCCTTAAAATCAAGAAGGACCTAGAAATCTACCATCGAGCCTCAGACCTCAGGTCAGGCCTGTGCCCCGGATTCACCAGGGTCTCAGGTTTGGGCCCAAATTTCCTGATGATGCAGCTTCCTATTTAGACGTGGAACTCACACTGCCTTTGTATTTCCCAGGCTCCCGTAGGTTACTCTGAAAGACACCACAGGGAGGAGCAAAGTGGAGATTTCCTTTCCTTCCAGAGTTCCACCTCAGGTTATTCCCGCCCCCACCCCCACCCACCGCCTTGGCTGTCCTGCCCTGCTGAGTCAGTTGGCAGCTCCAGGCTAAATTTCATCCCATCAGGCATCATGAATCATTCGGCGTGCTTGGTGGACACAGCGGTGAGCCTGTGGTCTGGGAATTCACAAAGAGGCGCAGGGACGCATCCGCGGGTGCCTGCACCTGTACCGTGATGGCGTGTCTGGAGTGTTGCAGACCTTCCTCCTGGACAGGGCCTGGCTCAGGCCAGCCACTCCTTGTCCTCGCCCCATCCTCCCCGGGCCTGAGTAATGGATGCTTGGACCGAGGCTGGTGAGGCCTCAGGGTGCTTCTTGTGACCCTAGAAGGGGATCTGCTGACCAGCTCTGGGGACCTGCCTCTGCACCTTTGGTCTCACTGACATCAGCCCTGGGTGGGGACACACTGGTGTCTGACGGACGTCAGCGGTGCACCTTTACACGAGGACCACTCTCCACAGGGCAGACCGGACCCCAGCATGTGCACACCCTGCTTGTCTTTCTTCTACTGCCCGGGGCCTTCTGTCCCTCCGAATGTCCCTCTCTGTGGCATGGTCCCTTAGCAGCAGGGGTCCCTGCCTCTCCCTGGCTGGGGCATTTTGTCTGACACACGCTGTCTGTATCACCATCCTCCCATGACCCTCGTCACCATCCCTCCAAAGTTAGGAACAATACCCACCCCCCCCTCCATCTCTGTGATGCGTAGTTAGTTGTTTTAAAAGCCGCATGTTAAGCAAACCCCCATCCAGGGTAAATTGAAAATTTGTTCTTCTCACTCCGTGCTCTTGGAACAATGGTCAGCAAGGACGTTTAAGATCAGGAACAAAATGAATTTTTTCTTTTTTTTTTTCTGAGCACCGGGTTTTCCCAGTGAGTTTTGTTTGGGCAGACCTGGGGACGGGGAGGCCCTGCATCTAAAAGAAGGTGTTGGGCCTCTTGGTGGTGAAGCGTGGCTTGTGCTGGCGACGGAGGACCCGGTGGGGCAGTGGGAATTTGATCCTGGAGTCGTGGAACTGCTTGACTGCTGGTCGGTGGCACTTGCTGGCTGCGATCTCCTCCACCTTCATGATCTGGATCGAGTGGGCCCGGGCACGGTGCCGGGAGCCCATGTCTCGGTCTGCAGGGATCAGGAGGGGGGCACTTGGGGAACGAGTGGCCACAGCATCTGGTCCCAGCAGGTACTGGCTACCAAGTGTGTAGAACCTCCAAACTCACTTTGAGGGGCACAGCTGCAGCCCCCCAAAGGCGACAAGACCCACTTGCTGTTAGCACCTCTGTTTAAACCGCTGTTACAAGAAACAGCAGTTCTTGGGTTTAGGTGCTTGGAAAATGAATTTTTTCATTTTGGTTTTTCTTCCTTGGTATTTCAGACCCAGCCTTGTTAGTCTTGTTAGCCAAGTGCTAACATGCATGAGAAAGGCTGGTGCTGCCCAAGGAAGAGGTGGGGGGTGGGGGGAGAGCACATGCAGGTGCACACCACACGGCCATCTCGTCTACCCGGTTTATTTTTACAAAACGGGGTTGGCTAGTTAGTGGTGAGACTAGGCCTGGACCTTGAGGCTCCTGAAATGCAGGCCTGTCCTCTGCATCCCTCTGCTGGCCCCTGTTGGCTCGCTTTCTTCCCGTGGCACCGCTGTTCTCCTTTCTCCCCTGCTCTCCAGACGCAGCCCACGCCAGCACAGCCTGGCCCTGTGAAGTCACCAGCTCATGGCTCCCTGGTGTCTGGAGCCGCTGGCCTGGTGTCTGGCGTGGCTGCCAGGAGTCGTTTCTGTTCACTCGCTGAGCCTATTCACGGGCCCTGGCTGCGGCCTCGGGAGACTCGGAGGCATTGTTCACTCTCAGAGGCTGACAGCAGCGCTAACAGAGACCTCAAAGGGCAGGGGAAGCGGGGAGAGCCTTCTCGGAAGAACAGGACAGGGGAACCTGTCTGTCCTTCTCGGTTCTGTTGCCACAGCTCCGTGCTGTCTGGGCCCATGGGAAAGTTGTCTCAATCAGACGTACACCCTTTTCATTCTCCAGAGTTGAGGCCCAGCTCTTCCGGGTGTGTCCGTGGGACGTTCCCGCCCCTCCAGCCCCTTCTCTGCATGCCCCCGGTTTTGGCCTTACAGGCGTTTCACTCTTGGAGCTCATTGAGTGCTGCTGGTGGTGTTGGTGCTGGTTTTGCTTTTGTCCCATTTCCTCCAGCCAGACTGAAAGGTGGGACTTGTCTGCTGCATCTTGACCTGGCCCATAGCAGCTGGCCAATCAGACACATGGTTCTCCTGAGAGACTGAGTTTGGGAGTTTATCCTACAGTTAGGAAATCAATTGGGACTGCAGCCTTGACTGCAGCCTCATGAAAGACTCCAACCCCAAACCATCCAACTAAGCTGCTCCCAAATTCCTGACACACTGAAACTGTGTGAATTAATAAACATTTATTGTTGTTTTAAGTAAAAAAAAAAACAAAAAAAAGCAACAAAACAAAAAGAAAGAAACTGGTCTCTTTAAAAGGAATGGGGGGACTTCCCTGGTGGCGCAGTGGTTGGGAATCCACCTGCCAACGCAGGGTACACGGGTTCAAGCCCTGGTCCGGGAAGATCCCACATGCCGCGGAGCAACTAAGCCTGTGCACCACAACTACTGAGCCTGCGTGCCACAACCACTGAAGCCGGGGCACCTAGAGCCCGTGCACCGCAACGAAGAGTAGCCCCCGCTCGCCGCAACTAGAGAAAGCCCGTGTGCAGCAATGAAGACCCAACGCAGCCAAAAATAAATAAATAAATAAATAAATAAATAAATAACAATCAAACAAACAAAAAAGTAGGTTAAAAGTAATGGAGGATTGTGTCAGCATTGCCCCATTTTTCCCTTTATTGTGACACCAATATTCAAAAAAAGAAAAAAGATTTCTGTATATCGTGCTTACCTGGCCCCCTTTCCTTTCATAAGACAGTTTTCCCCCCACTGGTAAAGTGGCATAAGTATGAGCACAAGTCCCCTCTCTGGTGAAAGTGTCTCTACTCTTTCTGCCTGGCACGGAAGAGAAAACATCTTTGAAGGCACCCATCCTCGCCCCGCCAACGCTGCCCCGCCACCGCGGGGAGCCCCCCTCTCCCTCCTGCGTCCCCTCCCGTCCTTCAGCAACACCAACGTCCCTCCAGGCACCCATGCTTCCCTCCTCTTGGCCTGTGAAACCACACTTTCTGGAAGGGTGATTCACGCACCCAAAGTGTGATTCTAAGTCTTTGTGTTCTTTCTCTGGGCGATATTCCAGTTTAATCACGGCAAAAACAGTCTAGAATTTGGATCCGGCTGTGACGTCTGCCATTCACTCACTAAAGTGAATGGATCCGTAATTTTTCTAAGCCCCAGTTTCTTCACCTGTGAAGTGGGGTCATAAACATGCCTGCTTTTTCTCTCGGGGCCGGGGGGTGGGAGCTGCTAGGAGCAAACAGAGCAAGAGTGTGTCCCAGCGCTTTGTAACCAGTAAGATGGTATCATAAGACTCCACCCTCTTAGAGATGTTTCGGGTTTCAGTGCAAAGAGGGGGCGAGTTTTTGGTTCTAGGAAAGTTCTTTCCCCGTACCCGAAGCTACACACGTTCCTAATCCACACAGCATTTTACCTGTCCCCTCCTCCCCCCCTCCCCCCCCCCCACCATGGTCCAGGGTACCATCCTGTTTCCCAGCAGGAATCACCTGCGCTGGGAAGGGAGGACAGAGGAAGCAGGAGGCCAGGTGGAAAGGTGGATGCATCTCTTGAACTTGGAAAGATTTCCATGAGAGGAGCTTCCTTGAGGGGTGTGGAGTTCCATTTGGTTCCACCAGAAACAGACTGTTCCCACCACCGGCTGGAAAGCCCGGCATCTTCTCCTCATCCTGGGCAGCTCCCCGAGGCTGTGTGTGTCTAGGGCGCGTGTTCTGCATCCAGCCGTCCCTCTTGCCCTCTGTGGGGACTGAGTCAGGATCGTCCTGGTGCTTGTGTGGGATGAGTCCCGGGGGACACAGAAGCTGCCGTCTGGGCTTTAAGGAGCCCTCTTAGGTAGCAAGCTGCTTCGTCCATTACAGTCTCTTTAATTCTTCGCACTTGAGAAACTAACATTCTGTCACAAGAGCTAGCCAGGAGTTCCACCAGCTCTGAAAGTCCCCCCACAGTGGCCACTGGGCTTCGTCCTGAAGACTGTCCTATGTGGGACAGCATCCTCCAGAGAGAAGGGGAAATGGGGAGAGTTGAGGGGGAGAGCCTGGGGGGAAGCAGGCCCTGTCCTCCGTCTGGCCGGAGCCGGCTGGGCGCCAGGATCAGGGTGCAGGCGCTTCCAGACCGTGTTAGTCGGCCTCTTGCCTCAACAGCAGAAGAGTGGCTGAAATAAGTGATTTTCTGAATAACAAATACATCATTCGTATGATATTATACATCATATCAAAAAGTAGCAAAGGGCCCACGATGATCCTCCTCCCTGCCGGTCGTTCCCATCACCGGATGCAGCCCGTGTTCCCAGATCCTCCCAGACACTCTGGGCAAATGCAGACAGTGGGACGCAGGTGCACAGGTTCTTCCCCGTCTGTGAAGCTCTGAATGGACCCTTCTGTGCAGACGGCTCCGCGGTTTGCTTCCTTCCCTTACCCCTCCATCTGGGAGGTGAGAAGGACGGTGGGGCTTGCTGTGCTCCGTAGGGAAGAAGGCTGCGGGCGTGCGGTGATGTATGTAACCTCTTCCTACCGAAGAGCATCTGTGTCTCAGGCTCTGCCTTGAAGCCCCAGGGAGGTGGATGACCCCAGACACTGGCTGGTTAGTGCTGACACAAGTACGTCTGCGGCCCGAATGCCCGGTAGCAGAACGGCTGGGGAAGAACTTGTGTTTGTAGTCGTGAGAGATGCTGCCGAAATGACCCCTCCGAGGCACTGATTTCCTCTGGCCTCGGAAAACTCCCCCGCGGGCCTGGAGCCGGGTCGCCGCCAGATGGGGACGGGTCTAGACTGAGCCCTGCGAGACAGAGTAGGGTCCACCCTGGTGCTTCTTGCTGCTGGCTGCGGGTGCAGAGATCCCTGGGGCTGCTTGTCCTTTATGTGAAGAACTCAGGCCCCCGAGGGGCTCCGCCTGAGGGGTCCCTGCGGGTTGTCAGGATGTGGTCAGTGGCACAGGCTTTTGAGCCTAAAAGGCCCCCACCCAGTCCTGCTCTGTTTCCCCCTCTGTTCGGTCTCCAGCACAAACCCCGGAATGCAGGGAACACCCCAAAGAAAGCACAGGAAGGGCCTCTGTGTCCAGTGGCCCAGGCGAGAGTTGGGAGCAGGGACCGTGACATTTCCCGCTGGGCCGTGGCACCTGCGCGGGCTGTCACGGGAGCCAGTGAAGGCCACGCCACCACCCCTGGGGCCTGAGGCCCGCGAGGTGCCCGTCCACAAACAGAGCAGCCCGAGGGCTTCCTTCTCCTTCTCCCATCCGGCACAGCCCCCTGAGAGGCTCGGACCCTCCCCAGCCTGGCCCGTGGCCTCACTCCTGCTCTGTGGGTATCACCCACAGCCTGGCCTGCCCGCCAGAGCACCTGCATCTCCCCCTGCAGAGCTGCTGGACCACCAGATCTCCAGCTGCTCGGGGTCCCCAGTCTCCGTCCTCCCCTCCTCACTCCTCCAGCCCCATCTCCAAATGGGCCTTGCTTCTCAAGACCTTTGGGGTAAACTTTTTTCCAAAAAGTTTTGGAAACTTAGGGGCCTTTGCTCTTAGGGGCCTTTCACGTCGTAAGTCTGGAGACCTTCAAAACCGTGGTGACAGCATTCTACCTCCTGCTTTCACCTGGAGCTCCTCCCAGGTCAGCCTGGGGCCCGGGCGGCAGGGATCCCCACTTGGCGTGGTTCTGTGGGATAAGGGGTCCCTGGAAAATGGCACTCCTCCTTTACCGGGTTACTCTCCCAGTGCTTCTGCCTGGGAAACATGGGAGGGAAGATTCCAACTGAGCTTGAGCCTTGGCCCTGCCCCCTTCTCTTTCTCTGCCTGTTGTGGGCCGGCATTGACCAAGCACCTGCCCCTCACCCAGGACAGCTCTGGGCCGATGATGCATTTGGGGGCGTGGGGGAGGGGCGGGTAGCAGGGAGAGAATTCCATACTTTACATTTGGTTTGGTGTGAAGCAGCTCGTTGTTCACTGGTAGCGCTCAGTACAAAGTGTGCTGAGTTCAGGGGTGGGAGGCTCATAGGGCCGCAGAGTCAGCAGGAGGGAGATGGGATGAGTTAGGCGGCCGCTCTGGGTGGTGAGGATGGAAGCAGAAGAGCGAACGTGTGTGCACAGCGATGGCATGAGAGGAGCAGCACAGAGAAAGAGCCCCAGGCTCGCGGCTCGTAGGCTGACCAGTCTTTGTCAAGGTCAGAAGGAGCGAGAGGATGGCCCTTGGACCATGTCTACTGATGTCTTTGCTTTGGCTTGCATGATTAAATATTTTTAAATAACCAATTCAAAATAAAAATTTTATTCAGTTACCTATAAATGTGAGAGATCAGACTCAAATCCAGAGTCTGATCTTAGAAAACAAATCAATATCAGGCAACATTATTGTATTCATTTCCTAGAGCTGCCGTAACAAAGTACCACAAACTGGGTGGCATTAAATGACAGAAGTTTTTTCTCTCACGGTTCCAGAGGCTGGAAGTCTGAAACCAAGGTGTCAGAAGGGCCACGCTCTCTCTGAGACTCTGGATAGAATCCCTCCTTGCCTCTTCTAGCTTCTTTTTGCCTTCTTCCAGTTTTGTTGAGAAATAATTGATACGCATCTCTGTATACGATTAAGGCATACAGCATGATACTTTGATTTGCGTGTATTGTGAAATGATGATCACAGTGGGTCGGCTAACATCCCACATCTCTATAGAAACAGTAAAAAGAAAAGAAAAAGGAAAAGAACTTTTCTCCTTGTGACGAGAGCTCAGGATTTACTTTCTTAACAACTGTCCTGTATATCATACAGCAGTGTTGACTACAGTCATCATTTTGTACGTGACATCCCTGGTACTTATTTATCTTATAACTGGAAATTTGTACCTTTTGATTACCTTCCTCCACTCTTCTAGCTTCTTTATTATTTTATTTATTTATTTATTTTTGGCTGTGTTGGGTCCTCGGTTCGTGCGAGGGCTTTCTCCAGTTGCGGCAAGCGGGGGACACTCTTCATCGCGGTGCGGGGACCGCTCTTCATCGCGGTGCGCGGGCCTTTCACTATCGCGGCCCCTCCCGCTGCGGGGCACAGGCTCCAGATGCGCAGGCTCAGCAGCTGTGGCTCACGGGCCCAGCCGCTCCGCGGCATGTGGGATCCTCCCAGACCAGGGCTCGAACCCGTGTCCCCTGCATTAGCAGGCAGACTCTCAACCACTGCGCCACCAGGGAAGCCCCACTCTTCTAGCTTCTGATGGTCGCCAGCAGCGCTTGGTCTTCCTTGACTCATAGAGGCGTCACTCTGATCTCTGCCTCTGTCATCACATGACCTTCTCCTCTGTGTGTGTGTGTGTCAGTGTGTGTGTGTGTGTCTGTGTGTGTCTATGTCTTCTCCTCTTACAAGGACACTACACATAGGGTTAAGAGCCCAAACTACTCCAGTATAATCTCAGCTTGATTCCATCTGCAAAGACCTTATTTCCAAATACGGTCACATTCATAGATACCGGAGGTTAAGACTTTAACATATCTCTCTGGGGGTGGGGGAACACCATTCAGCTCGTAACAATGATCTTATGGTGCAGTCAGCTAGGTGTGAGTGAGATAGGCCCCCGGGATTGTACCAACCCTGTCGAAGTGGACGGCCTCTCACTCTGGCAGATTCCTGTCCCCAGCCTCCTCGCAGGTCCTTGGTCACCGCTCCCCACCCGCTTCCTCCTGGCTCCTATCCATCTAAGCCTTCACTCTGCAAGGCCCCTTCCTTCCCGAAGCCGCCCCCAGCATTCATCTTCATGGTGATTCTCACTACTGCACACTCACAGTGACCATCTTCACGTGGCACATTTTCACAATAACAGCGTGTCCCGTCTGGTCCTCGGTGTATGTTGTCAGGTGACTTCTGCAGCCCTGACCTTTGTCTCTGCTGAATACTTCATGAACTTCCTCATGTCTCATCTCGAGTAATACGGGTTCCACTCCGCGTGCTCTTGGCACCATACTTTGTAGGGGAGGAGGGGAGATCCAATGGTCTTGGACTCAGTGGCGGAAAATAACATCCGAAGTGTGTGTGTAAGAAGTCTTTCACCCCGACAGCTTCTGAACTGTTGGAGCGGCCCCTTCACGGCAAGGGGACTCTGCCCACGACTCAAGTCGGATGACGAGGGGATTTCTGGGCACAGCTGATTCTAAGGGATTACAAGTCATTGTCTACTAGCTTGTCCCCAGTATTCAGAATTTAATCTTTTATATCCCTGCCGTTTGAGATTTTTGGCCCTTGTAGATGGAAGCCCCTTTCCCTGTGTCAGGCAGATTTCTAACGGCCCTGTGTGGTTTCCTCCTCAACTTCAGGCCTCTCTTCCTCTCCATCAACACCCACCCAAGTGGCCAAGCAGCACACGTTTCCTCTCGAATCCTATAAGCATGAGCCTGAGCGACTGGAAAATCGCATCTATGCCTCCTCTTCCCCTCCGGACACAGGCCAGAGGTTCTGCCCGTCCTCCTTCCAGAGTTCAGCCAGGCCTCCGTCAGCATCGCCAACACACCATTCTCCCTCCAAATCTGTAAGTCTGGGCCTTCTCCTGGGGGCCGGGCCGCCAGGTATGGGAGGGAGGGCAGAGTCTGTATACAGCTGAAGCTAAAGCTGTGCACTCCTGACTGACATTTTTGGTACATTTTATCATGAATCACAAACTGAGCAAAAAATGACGAGGGCACAGTAGGCAAATGGAAACCAAACGAATGGTAACATCTGGAACCTGATCAGAAAAAGCTTTCTGCTCTCTTAGCTTCTTTTTAAAAATCAGTCATTAAAAGCTTTCTTTGAATTTATCTTGATTGGGATACTAAAGTAAAAAGTCATAGGCAAAGCCAAAAAATTGGTTTTTGTAGAAATTTTATTCTAGATTTTAAAGATTTAAAGTCTGACGTCATTTGACTTGGGAAGCATTCTTGGAAAGGTGAACCTTTCAAAGCAGAGTGGGATGGTGAAACAGGTGTCTTTGCATCCTTCGGAGGATTGGGACTCGGGGGTATGGATGGAAGAAGCTGGCTTAGCACCAGCGCTTAAACACTCTACATTTCAACACCGTGGGCCCTACGTGTGGGGACCACCATCACTGCCTCCTAGTTCATGTTGGCTACCACAGACACTCAGTATCATTCCTGTGCCCAGCAAGGATACGAAGACCGTATCGCTAGAGTCTATCCATATGGATGTAACTATTTTATTCAGCTGTGGTATTAGTTTCCTGCAGCTGCCGTAACAAAGGGGCACAAACTGGGGGGATTAAAACAACAGGAGGCTATTGTCTCACGGTTCTGGAGGCTGGAAGGCTGCAATCAAGGTTTCGGCAGGACCACATTCCCTCTGCAATCTCTGAGGGGGAAGAGGCTATTTCCTGGCCTCTCCCAGCTTCCGGTAGCCCCAGGATTTTCTTGGATTGTGGCAGCGTCACTCCAGTCTCCACCTCCATCTTCACATGGCTGTCTTCCCTCTGTCTCTGTTTGTGTCCAGCTTTAAACTCTTTTGAGAACACCAGTCATGTTGGAATGAGGGCCCAACCTAACTCAGTACGACCACTTCTTGATGACCTCTGCAAAGACCTGATTTCCAAATAAGGTCGCATTCACAGGTATCAGTGGTCAGGAGCTCAGCGTAGCTTTTTGGGGGACACCATCCAACCATAAGAGTTGCTACCTTTGGGAAGAAAGAAGATGTGTTCGTCATGCAGAGAACCTACTATGACTCTTCTCCTTGTTCGTCTGATGATTATTTTATTAGATGTAAGCTTAGCAGAGTATTGTTTTAAGTGCTGAGGAATAAAATGCAAGGTGTTGTCTCCGCCCTCTAGGGCTTAACAGTCTCACTGGGAACAGAATAGCACTCAGATAAAACAGTTAAATAAAAGCGGAAAGTAGGTTGGGTGGGGATCAGGAGTGAAACATAGTCCAGACTGCAGGGGATGGGAAAGGGAAAGTACTGTTGTCTGATAAGGGCAAGGAAGCCTTGGGTGATTGTAGGGTCTAAGTAAGGGGAGAGGGGAGGGGAGGGCCTCCTGGAAAAGAAAATTAGCCATGGCTTGGGGTGGGAAGGAGTGTGACCTGTAGCAGGGGGTAGGAGCTGGGGGCGGGGGGCTGTCTCTGGGAGGTGGGCATCTGGCAGAGATTGGGAACAAAAGGACCGCTCACTAGAGACGTGGAGAGATGCAGGTCTTGGCCGCTTCGAGCTAAGGGCCCAGGAGGAAGGTCATCCGTGTTCTTGGGTATGAATGAGAAAAGATCTAGAGGTTTCTGTTCTCCCGGGCATTTAGCAAAGAGACTTGGTCATAGAGATAAAATAACAAATATATCCAAAAAAGGAGTGATGCGGCAACCCAAAGATGATCAAAACGCAGGAAGCCACTACTCCCCTCGGGCTGGAGGGACGTGTCGGGAGCCCATCAGGTGGGAGGTGGAACCAGTGTGTCTGCCTGGCAGGAGCTGGAACCGCAGAGGAGAAGCAGCCACTGGCCAGAGATGCCATGCGAGGCAGAGGGGTAGGACGTCTGGCATCTCCACTGCTTCCTGCCTTCCACCTTGTGCCAAACCTGCCGAGAGGCCAGTGGGCCAGGAGGTCTGGGACAGAAACCCTGGGGGAGGAGGGAGGAGACCGGAGGAGGGAGCCAAGAGGGAAGCGACCGGCCGAGAGGTCTCAAGTCTCAAAATGTTGGCTTCTTCTCATGGACCAGGGATAACTGACAGGGTAGCCCATGTAAGAAGAGACACTGCATGGAAGAGGAGACGGTTATTTCAACTTCAGATCATTTGAAGTGATGGTGCAGACTCAGACACAGGGTTTTTCCGTGATTGCAGAAGTTCTGTGCTCGGGACAACCTCTCCCAGTTTAAGTGAGAGAGAATCCAGAGGGCGTTCTAGGTTTGCCCTCTGTGCCCTGCCCCCACCCCGACTGTGACTAGAAAGTGGTATTCTTAACTGTTCATACCGCACAACTATGGAGCTCTTGGTGAAAGCCAGCGAGCCTGGGCCCTTCCAGGCTTTCTGAGGCGGTTCTGGGGCCAGGGAGGAGGGGTTCTCGGCTGTATCCCGTACTCAGCTGTGGGCATGGACCCTGTGCCCTGGTCAGAGCCTGCGATTCCACAAACAGACTGAGGGAACTGATAGCACCGTGAAGTTTCAACAACCGTCCAAATGTCATGGATGGATAAACATGATGGACACATACAGTGGAATATTATTCAGCCTTGAAAAGGAAGGAAATCCTGACGGATGCTACAACATGGATGAACCTTGAGGACGTTATGCTAAGTGAAATAAGCCAGTCTTAAAAGGACAAATGTCGTATGATTCCACTTATAGGAGGTCCCTAGAGCCGTCAGATTCATAGAGACAGAAAGCAGAATGGTGGTTACCAGGGTCTGGATGGGGAGAAATGGGGAGTCAGTGTTTAATGGGGACAGAGTTTCAGTTTGGGAAGATGAAAAAAGTTCTGAAGATGATGGTGGTGATGGTTGCACAACCATATGAATGTACTTGATACCACTGAATTGTACTCTTAAAAATGGTTAAAATGACGAATTTTATGTTAAGTATATTTTACCACAGTTTTTTTTCATAATTTAGGAGGCCACAGTTATTTGGACTCCATATACCTTATTGTCCATGATCATTTTACAAAGTTCGCCTTGTACAATCTATTAAGAGGTGCTTCTAGGCAAATTGGTAAAATAAGTGACAAGGGGATGGTAGCTGTCTATTTTAGAAACTATGTTCAAAATTTATTTTAAGACCCATTTAGCAGCACATATGTACAAAACAATTAATGCACTTAGTTTTACCTATATATAGGTTGTAAATACAATTTTAGAAAACCCTACACATCTATGTACAGCAGTTAATGATAGTAAATCTCTATAGTCTCAAAATATATCATTATGCCCATTATACCTTCACATAATATGTATTCTAATATACTATTAATGCTGATTGAGCAATCCTCTAATTATTATGAATTAGAGACACTTTTGGTTGTATCCTTTTACCACATTTTTTTAAATGATCCAGTCAACACTGCAATGTTTATATAGTTTGAGCTTCAGAAAATCAAAATCAAATCAGAATCAAAATCAAATCAGAAAATCAAAACCAAAACACTTATGTTTTGAAATGATCTGTTTCAAAATTGGAAGACAGTGTTCCCACTGGCTACAGACATTAAACAGGGGCCTTCATCATGTGTAAGTTTTATCACACAAGGCCTCCAGGAGCTTCTTCTGCATGTTGGTCACAGCCTCTGCAGCTGTAGTTAGGCCCAGGTCTCTGCTTTCAGCAGCCCTTGGCAGCAGGGCTGGTGATGGATTCAAGTTCATTTAAGTGTTTCTTTCTAATTGGATTATGTTGACTGTCCTTATGTGCTAAGTTCCTTAAGAGTTTAGCTGATTTCATGCATTCCGTTACTGGCATAATCTTTATAGAGGAATGTGAGTTGCTTAAAGACGTCTATCAGCCTGAAAATATTTAGATATAATTCATCTCTGCCTTTTGGAATAAAAAGATGCTCTCTGTGAACATTGACCGTGAAGATCACTTTTATAAACTTTGTTCCCATGAATTTTATTCAAAAATTGGAAAGGGGATGAGGGTAATGAATTAGTCTTTAGTAGACAGCACTCATTTTATCATTTATTTACTCAGCAAATATTTATGAAGCAACCGCTGGGTGCCAGACACCGTGCTCGGAAAGGCTGATGGGATGACAAGTACGTAAGCGGCTCTTATGAGGCAGGGACAGTGTTCATTTTGTTCGCCATTTATTAACAGCACATCATGCAGGGGAGGGGTGCGGTAAATAGCTGAGGACTCACTGAACAAAGGAAGGAGCTCCTGTCTATTGGGGGGCCACAAACAGGGAAGTCGTCATAATAGAATATTCGATAGAGCCTGTGTAGTTCTCAAGGGAGAAAATCTCCAGTCCAGTGTGAGCACAAACGCCAGTCCCAGGGCTTCCCAGGTGGCACAGAGGTTAGGGATCCGCCTGCCAATGCAGGGGCCATGGGTTCGAGCCCTGGTCCGGGAAGATCCCACACACCGCGGAGCAACTAAGCCCGTGCGCCACAACTACTGAGCCTGCGCTCTAGAGCCCGCGAGCCACAACTACTGAGCCTGCGTGCCACAGCTACTGAGCCTACACTCTAGGGCCCATGAACCACAACTACTGAGCCTGCGCTCTGGAGCCCACGAGCCACAACTACTGAGCCCGCGTGCCACGACTACTAAAGCCCGCGCACCCAGAGCCTGTGCTCCGCAACAGGAGAAGCCCTGCAGTGAGAAGCCTGCGCAGCACAATGAAGAGTAGGCCCTGCTCGCCGCATCTAAGAAAGCCTGCGCGCAGCAACAAAGACCCAGCACAGCCAAAAATTAATTAATTAATTAATTAATTTTTTAAAAAACCAATCCCAGAGGAAGGAAGTGGACATTTTTTGCAGCAGCAGCAGAGAGCAATAATCAGCTCTGCATTTTAGGATGATCCCTCTAGTGGGTGTGGAAATTAGATTGGATTCGGGTACAGCAGGGGCTCAGATGAGATGCAGTGTGAAATGATCTGGGCCTGGTGGCAGCTGACAGTGGAAAGAAGGGGGCTGGTGTTAAAACGTAGAGAGCTGTTTAAGAGGTCGAATTGAAAGGAACTGGGGATGTAGTGATTGATTAGTTGAGGGCAGAAAAGAGAAGAATCAAGGACGATTCCGAAGGTTTTGCCTTGGGAAGCTGGATGGGTGGTAGTTGCACTTGCCAGGATAGGGAACAGAAGGGAAGCAGGAGCAGGCTGTGTGCGTGTGCATGTGTGTATGTGAGCCCATGGGGGTGTGTATAAGTGGGCACATGTGTGTGTTGGCTGGTGACGGTACAACAGGTGCCCGTGGGATAATTAAGTGGAGGTGTCCAAAGGGCAACTGGATATGTGAGTCTGGAGCTAAAAATTAAGACTTTAAATTTGTTTGTTTGTTTATATTTATTTTTTTGACCACACCACGCGGCTTGCAGCATCTCAGTTCCCCAACCAGGGACTGAACCCAGGCCACAGCAGTGAAAGCCTGGAATCCTAACCACTAGGCCACCAGGGAACTCCCCTGGAAATTCAGATTTTTAAATCATCAGAATGTAGAAGGTAATTTATGCCATGATAGTAGATGAAATAATCCGGAGAGATGTATGGTAGTTGAGAAGAAAGCCAGAAAAACGTGGGCATTTGAAGGACAAAGGATAGGGATTCTGAACTGCCTGGAAAGTAGGCAGAAAACCAGGCAAACACGGTATCACAGAAGCACAAGGACTGTGTTTCGTTGTGTTTCACGCCTTTGGAGGGCGTGAGCAGTGACGTTCCTGGCCATGGAACGTAAGGACTGAGGTCATCGGTAACCTTGGCAGGAATACTTTCAATGGCACGGTCAAGAGCAGAAACCATGTGATGTGGGGTGAATGATTAAGAGGTGAAGATGTGGAGGTCTCTAGTGTAGATGACTCTTTCCAGAATCCTGACTTCGAGGGGGAAGAGATGGGGCTGTAGCTGGAAGAATGGAGGTGATGGTTTGTTCCCATAAGGATTTAAACACTGACAGGGCAAGAGTTAGTAGGAAGGGAACAGTTAAAGGTAGAAGGGGAAAAGCAAGCATTACATCTGGACTTGTAAAGGAAATGGGTGAGTTTTCTTAGGAGGTGGGAGCACACAGTGAGCGTATTTGTCTGGAACCAATGGAAGAATCATCTTCCATGGGGTCGAAAACTTGATGTGAAGGTATTAAAACGATCAGTACTTATCCCGTTTCCTTTCTACAGCAGTCACGCCCATCTCCCCCTCGTTTTCTTCTAGGAGTTTCACTCTTGACCTGTGTCTTCAATCAGAGTACCTAGAAGCAGAGCCTGAGACGGGGTTTCAATGCACGTTTGTTTATTTATTATGGTGTGCTCTCAGAAGAAAGCTCTAAGGAGCAAGGGAAGGGAAGAAGCAAAGCAAAGGTGTGGTTTCAGATGAGATTTAGCCTCAGCCTTTTGACAGGGGAGTTCTGGAGTGTAAACTGCACCAGAATTTGCTCTGCCTCGAGGCAAGGAAACTGGGCTTTTTTTTCTTTTTTTAAAAAATTTATTTTTGGCTGCATTGGGTCTTTGTTGCTGCGCCCGTACTTTCTCTAGTTGTGAGCGGGGCTACTCTTCGTTGCGGGCTTCTCATTGCGGTGGCTTCTCTTGTTGCGGAGCACAGGCTCTAGGTGCACGGGCTTCAGTAGTTGTGGCTCGCGGGCTCTAGAGCGCAGGCTCAGTCGTTGTGGCATATAGGCTCAGTAGTTGTGGCACGTGGGCTCTAGAGCACAGGCTCAGTAGTTGTGGCACACGGGCTTAGTTGCTCCGCAGCATGTGGGATCTTCCCGGACCAGGGCTCGAACCCGTGTTCCCCGTATTAGCAGGCGGACTCTTAACCTCTGCGCCACCAGGGAAGCCCCCGAAACTGGGCTTTTGTGTCTTCATAGGGCAGCACCCTTAGCTATGGGATGCCCAGGATGAGGGAAATGTACCTGCAGCTGGGATGGGGCCTGTCACCCAAGGACAGTCCTATAAGGAGGTTGCATGTTTGGGCCATTAGCAGCAGCCCCTGTAGCAGCTTGGTGTCCCAAAACTAGTCACAGGGAACCTAAGACACCTGCTGCAGCCTGGAGTCTCCATTCTCCTCTTCTCTTGCCAGCTCGATTCCTGTAAGCAACAGGGGTAGGTCCTGTATCCGTTTTTCTGTTGCTGAATAACAAACCTCCCCCCGGTTCAGGACAACAGCCTTTTATTTAACTCACCCTTCTGTGGGTCGGCGGTTTGGGTTGGGCATTCTTCTTGGCTCAGCTGTGCTAACTCACACATCTGTGGCCACTTAGCAGGTCACCTGGGGACTGGCTGCACCAGAACAGCTTGCCTCTGTTCCATGTGCTCTCCTCCTGCGACCGGCTAGCCTGGACGCGCTCTCATGACCGTGACGGGCTCCACGAGACAGGGTGCTCCACACCCGGCTTCTTGAGGCTGGGCTCAGAACCGCCCCTCTGTCGCTCCTCCATCCTGGGTAGAATCTGTGTCCTCGCCCCTTGGATCTGGGTTGGGCTTATGACTTGCTTTGGCCCACAGAACGAAATGGAAGTGACAGTCACATTGCAGAGGGCATGGACACAGGGAGATGGGGAGGATGCGGGCCAGTTTTGAAATCTACCTCCTGTCTTATCACTTGATTCCAGCAGCTGGGTCTGCAGTTGAACACACAATGTGCTCGAGTCTAGAGGTTCGTTTATCTATATTTAAGGAGTCTACTTTAGATGGCTAACCTCTCCGAGAGTAACTTCCTGTTAAGCAGACTGTTGCAGTTTGTGTTCCCCAAGCAATAGAGAATCTAAGGTAGATATTAGTGTGCAGGATGTTTATTAGGAAGTGCTCTTAGGATCAACACCTGTGGGAGGAGGGAAGGAGGTAAGAAGGACAGAGGGAGAAGTTGCGGTGTGGTGCAGTCTCAACAAAGTCCTCTGCAGACCACAGGGAGCTCCTCAGAGTGGCCCCAAGTTGGGCCAAAGGAGCCAGACCTTTATACCATCACCACCAGTCATTAGATGACAGCTGTCCTAGAAGGGACTTGACCCTGGGCAAGGCAGCTCTCTTCAGCCAAGGGCCATCCTAGCTGATAGTTGAGGGTCACCAGTTGGCAGATTCCCAACAGCTGGAGGAAAATCCTTCATTGTTGAAAAGGGATCAGAGTAGTACAGGTGACCCTTGAACACCACAGGTTTGAACTGCATGGGTCCACTTCTATGCAGATTTTTGTCAACAGTAAATACTGCAGTACTGCACAATCTGAGGTTGGTTGAATCCTTGGATACATGACCACAGATACAGAGGAACCATGTATATGTAGAGCTGACTGTAAGTTACACTGGATTTTCCACTGCGTGAAAGGTCAGCACCCCTAACCCTCACATTGTTAAGGGTCAACTGTACATCACAGCCTCTAATACATGGACTTATTCTCTATTTTTCCAATTTATGATACCAAGATTCTGATGGGTGAAAATAAGGGCTATCATATTTCTCCTTATGACATAGCTAATATGTAATTGAACTGAAGAAAAAGGTTCAGGATGGTTGGTTGGGACTGAGTTAAAAAGGTTTCATTAGGCCCAGGGGGAGAGGAACTAAAGCCCCAAGCCAACAACCATCACCAGCATCCCAGCCGTAGGAGTGAGCCACCACAGAAGTGGATCATCCAGCCCCAATCAAGCCTTCAGATGAGACCACAGCCCCAGCCCAAACCCGACTAGACACCTGGCAAGAGATCCTGCATCAGGACCACCCGCCAAGCTGCTCATGAACCCCTGATCCACAGAAACCATTAAGACATAACGTATTAGCCTGCTGGGACTGCCATAACAAAATATCACAGACTGGGTGACTTAAACAACAGAAATTTATTTCTCACAGTTCTGGGGGCCAGAAGTCCAAGATCAAGGTGTTGACAGGTTTGGTTTCTCCTGAGGGCTCTCTCCTTGGATGCAGGTGACTGCCATCTCTCTTGTGTCCTCACCTGGCCTTTCCTCCAAGCACACACATCCCTGGTGTCTCTTCCTCCTCTTACAAAGACACCAGTTTTATTGGATTAGGGCCCCACCCTTGTGACTTCATTTGACCTTAATTACTTCTTTCTCTTTTTTTTTTTTATTTTTGGCTGCATTGGGTCTTCGTTGCTGCGCAAGGGCTTTCTCTAGTTGCGGCAAATGGGGACTACTCTTCGTTGTGGAGCACAGGCTCTAGGCGTGTGGGCTCAGTAGTTGTGGCGCACAGGCTCAGTAGTTGTGGTTCACGGGCTCTAGAGCGCAGGCTCAGTAGTTGTGGTGCACAGGCTTAGTTGCTCCATGGCATGTGGGATCTTCCCAGACCAGGGCTCGAACCCGTGTCCCCTGCATTGGCAGGCAGATTCTTAACCACTGCACCACCAGGGAAGTCCCCTTAATTACTTCTTTAAAGATCCTGTCTCCAAATACAATCCCATTGAGGGTTAGGGCTTCAACATATGAATTTGGGGGGCTGGGGGGGGAAACAATTCAGTCCATAACAGATAATAAAGTATTATTGTTGTCTTAAGCCCCTGAGTTTTGGGGTGATCTGCTATGTATCAAAAGATAACTGATACTTGTTTGATCCTGTATGTGGGGAAGCAACAATTCAGTGGAGTCAGGTATAGATAATAAACTCAGGAACTTTGGGTTCTTTTTAAAAACTGACCATCTTGTCCCTGAATCAATCTCTAAGATCCCTAGTTTTCCTAGTATGAATATTTGGAAAGAAATCAGTAACCAATTTTCAAGATTGCTATTTGGAATAATTAACCCCTTTTTTAAGATGGAAAAGCCATTTTTAAAAATATTTATTTATTTATTTGGTAGCGCCAGGTCTTAGTTGCAGCTCGCGGGCTCCTTCATTGCAGCATGTGAGCTCCTTAGTTGTGGCTCTAGGGCTCCTTAGTTGCAGCACACGGGCTCCTTAGTTGTGGCATGCAAACTCTTAGTTATAGCATGCATGTGGGATCTAGTTCCCTGACCAGGGATCAAACCCGGGCCCCCTGCATTGGGAGTGTGGAGTCTTATCCACTGCGCCACCAGGGAAGTCCCAGAAAAGCCCTTTAAAAATCTAAAAATATTTCAAATCACTTGACATTAAGAAGTAGTTAAAATTTTTCTATGCACTATTTTGTTTTATATTCCTGTCTACCATTTAAAATATCAGGTTATATAACCTAATAAGGTCTTGACGTTAAGACTATCTGCCCAGAAATGGCAAACTAGCAGTTTCATCATCTGTTACTCACAACAGATTAGATACTTTAAAAATAGTTTGAAAAAATTCACATTGTATTAAGGAGTAGGAGCTACAGAGAGAACTGATTCAAGATAGGATTGGTTATCATGACAGCTGGAACTCAGACAAGTGCTGCCTGTGTGTTGGAGAGGCTGGCAGAGAAAGTATATTCTCCTAGCTGTCCAGAAAAGGTATTAGAATTAGCATTCCTCCTGTGTCCCTGCAGTGTTGGTGTCCTGACTTGATGAGCAGAAAGAAGGCGGAGCCCGAATAAGAGAGATGTACTTGGCTGAGAGCTTGGCCCATTTTCTGGGCAGTGGTCTGGGTCTGTGGGATTCTCATTTACTCTGTTCCCCAGGGTAGCTGAGCTCCAAGGAGAGGATGTTGGGTCTTTTTACCTCAACATTTTTTTAACGCTTGATAAATGCCCTGCTTCTGTCACCTCCCCAAGGACCCAAGAAGGAACTCATTCCTTCAACAGTTATTTCCCAAGACCCTATCGTTTGCCTGGCACTGAGTACTCAAAGATGGCTGAGATGATTCCTGCCCTCAAGAGTCTCCCAGTGAGAAGTAAGTCCTGCAGAATCAGGACCCTGAGCTAAAGCATTGGAGGAGCACCTCCCACCTCTTCCCTCATGGGTCACAACCTAACAGATGGGGGATTGGTTTCGAAAGACTCACAGGTCCCACGGCTGTGCCCTTGGCAGTGTTGTGATCGCAGAGATACAAGTGTGGGGTAAAAAAATGTAAATCTCCAGTGGTGGATTATTTTGCGGTCTTGGATGATGGAGCCAACCCTTCCCGTGGTTAAATCTGCCATCACGACAGTGGCCGCCTTAGGATTCATCTTGAAATTTCCCCCTGGAGGAGCAACCCCGCCTTCACCTGGCAGAAGCAGTGGTTAAAATGTTGGTGTCACACAGAGTTGGGATGTACGCCGGAGTTTATAGCGAGGCTATACAAATAGTATCTCTCCCAGGAGGCAGAATCCATCACGATCACCTGTTTCTCTCATTTGTGCTGGTGTGAAGGGCGTCACCTAAATAAGTAACAGGCCAAACGTATCTCTGCTGAAAAAAGTGTCTCAATCACCGAATTCTCTAAGCTAGGGGCAGAAGCCAGCTTGCAGAGGGTGGCTGAGTGGGTGTGAGATGACAGAGGATGGACAGAGAACGTGGACAACTTTATCAAGAAGTTTGGCATGAAGACGAGCTGTGAGCAAGGGCTGTAGCTGGAGGGGGGTCCAGAAGGGCATTTCTTTTGAAAGACGGGCGTGTCTTGAGCATGTGAATATGCTGGCGAAAGGAGTTACAAGTTCCTGAACCTTTGAGGCCTCTCTCCCCATGCCTCTGTTTGAAAGGAAGATAGTGTTTACTTCACAGGATAGTGATAAGGATCAAATGAAATAATCTGTGTAAAGTTACCCAAGGGCTCCTGAGCTAGGCTTGAATTGAATTGAATTGAATTGAATTGAATTGAACCAAGGCAATTGGGTTCCAAAACCCATGTTCTTGCTCTGGTTTTTCACTACCTCTTGAGAAGTCCCAGATTCTCAGCCTATCCATTGCACACTGACTCAGCATCTTAGCCCATATCCCTAATTCAGGGCTTTGCACACTCTGGCCCATGGGCCAAAGCTGGCCCATTGTTTTTGTCATTAAAGTTTTATTAATATGTGGCCACAATTATTCATTTATACACGTTCTTTAGCTGCTTTCATGCTACAACAGCAGACGTGAGTAGTTGCAACAGAGACTGGGTGGCCTTCAAAGCCTAAAATATTTACTACCTGGCCTTTTTTCAGGAAAAAAAAAAACAAAAACAAAAGCCAGCTTCTGACTAATCTGTCCCCGAGCTTCCCTTTACTACCTCCCAATTAGTTGCTAAGACATCCTGTGCAAAGTGGCAGAATGAGACTTGTCCTCAGAAAGGCAAGAAACAGGCTGTAGAGCTTTGCCCCCACCAAATGCATGGGGCATATCCCACTGGGGAGGGCAAGTGGGTTAGTCACTAGTCCCGCCCGCAAGAGGCCCAGGAATCAGAATGGCCGAAAAGATGGCAAACTGGCAAATAGTCCTATAGAGCTAGGACTGAAGGATTTGCATTCTCTTCCCCCTCAGAGTGTTATATAACTGGATGCAATCTGCTTTTGGACTGGACTGGGGACATTTGGAATAATATGAGTTTAGGTGGAAGGGCCCTTGTTCTTCCCCTTAATCTCCTTGAGTCAGGAAAGGATGCAAATTTGATGCAGGCAGCACAGATGAGCATCATAAACTTCATTGGCCGCCCTGGCAGTGGTTTTCAGAGGAATGCGTTGGTCAGACTTGCATTTTAATAGAAGGATACCTCCAGTGACGAACTGGAGGTTGGACTTCACGGAGGGAAGATAAGCAAGCCAACCAGAAAGTCTTAGAATAATCCAGTGAGAGATGACAGAGCACTGAATTATGGCCACAGGAGTGGAGATTTGGAGGAAGGGGATTAATTATAAAAGAATCTGAGGTAGAATAGGCTAGCCTCAGTGATGCCCAGATAAGTGGCATGTGGAAGGAGGGGTCTAGGGTGACTCTCCAGTTTCTGGCATGAAAGGATGGATGGCTTTGTCATCAAATTAGGAAGGGGAAGTAGATCTGGGGATGAAAGACAAGTTCCATTTGGGGCACACTTTCTTTGATTCTTTTGGGACACCAAATAGAGGTTATCAAGAGCCTGGATATATAGTCTGGAGTGGAGAAGCAGAGGTTAGAAAAATGATCTTTGTGCGTTTCATTTACCATTTATTAAATCAAAGAAATCAAGACTCTGAACACCTTTACCTGTATCACTGCTGGCGCCGGGAAGAAAACATAGTTTCATCTTATAAGGGACACTTTACTAACACTGTTGTATGAAAATGCATTTTAGGGGCTGAACGTTCAATGGTGGAAAAATTACTGTACCTAATCATGCATTCAAGATGGGCTTGTCTTGATTTGCATTTAGATGGGAATTCCTTTAGCTCAGAACCAGGATTGTCCCCTAACTCGCAGCACTTAGAAAAGCATTAACTTTAGCTGGTGAAGTATCGTTGGTACAACAGTGACACAGCCATAACACCAGTATTAATAGTGTTCCCTTAATGACTCAGTAGAAATTAGCTGCTGGAGTGGTGGAAAAGTTTAGATGCTTTCCTTGGCATCTCTCTGAGAATGGAGTGCCTGCCCTGTTAATGAATGACGCCCAAATTCTGCAGCAGGGCTGGAGTAAACCTGTTTCAAGGGGGTGTGTGTTGTAACATTTTTTCCACTGTTTCTTTTTTTTTTTTGGCCTCGCTGCGTGCACTGCATGTGGGATCTTAGTTCCCCGAGCAGGGATGGAACCCGCGCCCCCTGCAGTGGAAGCGCAGAGTCTTAACCACTGGATCACCAGGGAGGTCCCTCCACTATTTTTGAGACTTAGCGTGGAAACCTAAACCAATGTTATTTTGAGTCCTGAGTAAGACCGACATCTCATCTTGAGCATGATTAAAGCAGATGTATATTTTATTCAGAAAAAGGGAAATTGAAGCAAGTAGTTCAGTAAAAAGCCCTCTAAGGCAGGGGTCCCCAGCCCCCAGTACTGCTCCGAGGCCTGTTAGAAACCGGGCGGCACCGCAGGAGGTGAGCGGCGGGCGATTGAGTGAAGCTTCATCTGCAGCTTCCCATCGCTCGCTTTCATCACCGCCTGAACCACCACCCCTCCCCCACCCCATCCCTGGAAAAATTGTCCTCCATGAAACCGGTCCCTGGTACCAAAAAAGTTGGGGATCACTGCTCTAAGGAACTACAGAGAGGAGATTCTACTATGATTTCTACAACTCTGCCAATGTTTCCCTCTCCACACACTGTCTCAAAAGCAAATTAAGAGTCCCTTGCTTATAATGTGTTCTTTCACAAATTGGTAATGCTATTCAGTGATCTTGGTTTAGCCTGATTAAGCCATTCCATTTACTTTCTTTGCCTTTAATTTTAAAAATTAGATGCATCTGGAGAAGTATTTCATGCTCTCTTAAAAATAGCATTCCTCTAAGATGAAAAGTTCTGGAGGTCGGTTGCACAACAATGTAAATGTACTTGACACTACGAACTGTGTGCTTAAAAATGGTTAAGAAGGGAAATTTTATGTTAGGTGTCATTTGCTACCATTAGGATAATTTTTAAAAAAATCATTCCTCTAATGATATAAAGAGAAGCATAAAGAGGAGAATAAAAACTTCCTGTAGTTCTACCACTTCGAGATGGTTAAATTGTGGGGTAGCGCTCTTTGCTTGGCCTTTGTTGTTCCTTTATACACAGATATAGAAATAGACATATCAGAAATGTAGACAATGGAATAAACTGTTTAGCAACTTAGGTTTTCACTTAATATTATAATGAGGCCCCTGTCTTCAATTTATATATTTTGGTTGTTAGGAGAATGTCATTTTTAAAAGTCTCCTGTTCATAAAACTTGGTGGTTACACAGCATTAACTAACTTTATACTATTCAAATTATAAAGCACACTGCCGGGTCTAATACAGTAAACAACAAATATCACATATAGCCTGGAGCATGTGTATAACATACCAAAGCCGTTGGATAGAGACCATGTTGGTATTTGCATACAAAATAGTGCAATTTCAATAGATATACTCACTAATGATCAGATTCTTTTAAGACACTGAGTATACACCATACTTTGGTACCTGGAGGTCAGAAGGGTTTTCAGCTGTTTGCCTGCCCACGACTCAGCTGCCAGTTTGAGGGGTCAGGTGAGCAGGGGAATGAAAGGAACAAGTTTTACCTTAAGGTCTGTCCTCATTCCTGGACTTGAATCTGACCTTCCACTTTTATTATGTCTGGCAATTAAGACTGGTTTGGGGGATCCCCAAATACCAATTCATGTGCATCACCCATGCTTCATACACTAGGATTGGGTCATGATATCAATATGGTTTATTCTTTTCCACAATGTAAGAATGAATTGCAGAAATAATTTCCCACTAGCTATGTTTGATGTGTTGGAACATAGCTAGTGGAAAATATCTACTTAATTCATTCAGGATTTTTCCTAGGATGCCCCCCACCAGGCTGTATGCAGCACTTCATGCTGAAATAATCAAAGAAATGATCTTCAAAATAGAGGCTTGGTCTTAGTGGTTCAAGACCGCGTCTCCTTCCTGCTGTCAGGACACAGTTCCACAGATGGGGCTGTGTTTTCACTCTGCCTGTCCACTTGCTCAATCTTACAAACAGGCGATTAAAGAAAAAGTCTGTTTCCCACTCGGCATAAACTGTAGACCGCATTCACCGTGTGCATTCGGTTTGTAAACACCTCGTCAGTGACCGTGCAAGGACCCCTATGTTAAGCTATCTGTGTGATGTGAGAGGAAAGCCTTAAAGTCAGCATAAATACTCAATCCATTGCCTTTTTATAAGGTGGTAAAAGCAAATATAAAGGCTTTTAGAGCCAGCGGCTCCAGGCATTTAGCATGTCATCAGCATTTAGCTTGCTGGCCTGACTTAAATGGAAGGGTGTACACATCACGGCCTCTCCTGAACAAAGCAAAGCCATTTTTAATTTATTTTTCTGAGAATCAGAGAGAAGGCAGAGACAGAACTAGAGCTGGGAATATATTGCCTGGATAAAATAAACTCAGACAGTAAAAGGAGGTCTATTCAAAACAAAATTAGAGATAAAGAGACCGCTTTAAAAAAACCCCACCAAGACCAACGCGAGAAGATCAAGTTGTATTTACAAATATACTTGGTTGAGCGCATAGAATAAGGTCAAATTTTATTTCCAGTCAAACAGCGCTATAACAGGTTGGTTTGGACCCTGGGTGATTTGCTGGGTCACCAAATCCCTTCACTACTTAAAGAGTCAAGCGGGGCCTTCATGCAGCTCATTATGGAACCAGAAACTCTATAACCGTTCATTCTATTGCATTCTCTTCCCCTCCAGTCTTATTGAATTAACTTCTGAATTGGCTTAGAAGGTTAGCAGCAGTTATTAGGAGAGTCAGTGCCTTATTTCCAGCTTGGTCCTTTGATACAAAAGGGCAGCCGTCGAAATAATATAAACCAGCTCCTTATTCGTCTGCACCGGAAAGGACTTTGATGGAATGATTATAACACACACTGTTTTAGATGCTTAGTGATGCTAGCTGTGGGTTAGTTAAAAAGCATCTTATCACATGTTCCTCATTGACTCTGTCCAAGATATTGGCATTCCTTTACTCAGATCCTTATAAGTGGATCTGATCCTTCCAAGATTTATGCTTAGCTAAATATATTGTTGGACTAAAGATACTTGCATATGAAATGAACTTTTTTTCTCATTGTCATGTAGCATATTTTGTATTATCCTCTGTTTTAAACTTCTAGTTATTTCCAATTTTTCTTGGTTCATCAGACAACATATTTATATTTCTCTGTGGTCATGACAAACAATGATGTACTTATAATTTTTTAAACTTAACCACAAAAATGAAGCACAATATAGTACTACTAAGAATTTAAGTTTAGCCTGAGTTTTCAGTCATTATAGTTTATTCACTGAAAAAAATCCCAGGGCTTAAAAAGCACATTATCCTTGGCATATTGCTGTTAACCAGATTTATAAAGTTGGGTTCTCTGTCAGACCATTTTTATAAAGTTGGGTTTGTCTGTCTGAGCATATCACAGAGAACTGGCAGGCTGTATTTTCATCACATTTGGGTAGTATGTTTGAGATGGTCTGACTTGAAGTACAGGCTGTATGGGGATGTGATAATCATTTTTTGAGCTCTTGCTAAATGCTGGTAGAAGTGCTTTATGTGTAGTTAACTCACGTATTCCTTACGACCCTATGAGGCGGGTACAGCTATGATCCCCATTTTACAGATGAGGACACTGAGGCACAGACAGCTTCGTGGTTGTGGGACCCATGCAGTCACACATTCTGGGTTTAATGCCCTGTTGTCATAGTCTTGAAATTCTTAATTATTGAGCCAAGGGCCCCTTGCTTTTCTTTTGCGCTGGGCCTGGCAAACAGTGTAGCCAGTGCTGGAGTTATTTTGGATTTTTTTTTTAAAGATTTTTTTTTTTTTCTGATGTGGACCATTTTTAAAGTCCTTATTGAATTTGTTACAATATTGCTTCTGCTTTATGTTTTGGTTTTTTGGCCTGGAGGCATGTGGGATCTTAGCTCCCTGACCAGGGAATGAATCTGCACCCCCTGCTTTGGAAGGCGAAGTGTTAACCACTGGATCGCCAGGGAAGTCCCAGTGCTGGAGTTTAAAACCATGTTCAAGTGCGGGAGCCAAGCTTAGGCCCCGGTGGCCTGCTCCAGGATGCACACTCCTGGCCCTTGCTAGCCCGCTTCTCAGAGTAGGTTCTGGTCCAGGAGCTGTAGGTTTCTTCTCCTCCGAACCACTCTGCACACACGCAGTTCTCTGTGGAGCGTGAGGGCGCAGCCGTGGGGAGTGATGACTTACAGACGGCTAACGCCTCCCAGCAGGAATCAGCTGGTGTCTCATGGGTTATTTTAAAGAGGAAAACGGAAAGAACGGTGCCTGGCAGCGTCCTCATGGGTCTGATTCCTCCCGGTGGCAGGGCAAGGCTGCCCAGAGACGGGGCCCTCTAACTCCTCGAATTTTGAGCCCTTTACGAGTATATAACTATTGCTGTTCTTTTCTGAAGAATGCAAAGGAAACAACACATAAGGAGAAAAGTAAAATATAATTACCTGTTCACGTATTTCCTGAGTAATACCTATAATTTGGGCGACTCCCCTGAGGTTAAATGTGGGAAGAATTTCCTTTTCAAGAGTGAATTCAACAGCAGTGACACAGCCCGAGCTTCCCTGACACCCCACACCCCACCTTGTCTCAATTCTCTGTCTCTGCCACTGTCCCAGAGGACAGAGGACGGGAAAAGTTTGGGAAAAAGCAATAAGGCACAGCGAGCCGCCCTTCACGGTATAGATGCCGGGAGCAAATTTCTCTTTGTTCAGCTCTAGATCGTTGTTCTGTTTGTAAACCTAAGATCCTGCATGTGTCCTCATGTCCTCGGTATCAGTCATGTTTGAGCCGCCCCGTCCTCCTGGCTGCTCCCAAGCCTTGTCACCTCGTCTGCGAAGAGCCTTCACCAGCAACCAGAAAGCAGACACCATAATACTTTGACAAGTTGCTGATAAAGGTTAGGGAAGGAAGGGGGGGGAGAAAAGGTTTTGAGCAGCTGGGGATAATGAAGCTTTTTAAAAAAAAAAAAAAAGTCTTGTAAATGATTGTTTAAAAATATATATAAAAAACTTTGAACACTATTTAGGACCACTGGAGGAGAGCAGTACTAAACAAAACTTAATTTTCAAGTTGTATTCTTTTGAGGAGAATTATAAACAGAATAGAATACTAAGAATAAGCCCCTACGCCACCCAGGCACTAAAAAGGTGTTGGCAAAGGTCTTAGATAAGTTAAGCTCATAACTTACGGAAGCTTTTGAATGATATGTACAGCCAAACTGTGTGGCTTTTGTGATCCTGTCCACTTTCCTTTATTGGCTTTCTTTTGCTTCCATAAAACCTTCACTGCTGTATTTAAAGGCTTCTTCTGATGAATTCTTCTAGTTTTAATTATTACTCTTCTTGAAAAACTCACCTTCAACTGAAACATGGGCTTGGGGACTCTGGCTTGAAGACACAGGGACCTCTGAAGGCAAGGGTGTGAGTTTGTTTGAGAGTTACCATACAGACACCCCAGATTCTCGCCCTCATGAGAAGATAAGTCTGCTTTCTGAATACCTGCACAGGGGGTACGGGTTCTGAAAACAGAGATTAAGTAAAAGCCTATATACAGACTGATGAGCGCCCCACGCCAAGTCCCCGTTCCCCTGCTTTGCTCCCAGAATGTTGGCGCCGGGCTATCCCCATGACCACCCATCCAAGTAGGAAAATGGATTTGTCTTGAGAGGAAAGACCTGCAGAAATGGCAACTTTGGCTTGCCACTTGTATTTCACTACAGTGAAGCCCACTGGTCAATGATTCCCATCCGTGCATACAGACCCCTTGACCTAGCTCCTGAGGGCATCCCAATTAAATATGCATCCAAGGAAAACCAGACATTTGAGGAAACCCTGTGTTGTGAAAGACAGAGACAAAAGCAAACAGAAAAAAAGAAACTTGGAGGAAGCAATTAAAGAGAGTAAAAGAAACTACAGCACCTCTCCCAGAAAGTAGACAAAAGACAAACATTAAAATGTATTTTAAAAATAAAGAAAGAAAATGAGAGCATCCGTCCAGGAGGTTCACCCTCTAAATACTAGGAGCCCAGAGAGGAAGAACCAGGGAGACAGGATGAGAATCAGAGGAGAAAAAGGTCCTCGCCCATGAGTGAAGGGCCTGAGTTTCCAGACTAATGCCCAGTACAAAGTGAAACAAAACAAAAAAGAAAGGGAAAAACAGGGAAAAGAAAAAAAGACCTACACCAAGACACAGCATCATGAAATTTCCAAAAACGACAAGGATAAAGACAGGATCTTAAAAGCTTCCAGAGAGGAGGTGCAAGCAAAGTTTACTTTATTTTTTTTTTTATTTTTTTATTTTTTATAGCTACTTTATTTATTTATTTATTTATTTATTTTGGCTGTGTTGGGTCTTCGGTTCGTGCGAGGGCTTTCTCTGGTTACGGCAAGTGGGGGCCACTCTTCATCGCGGTGCGGGGACCGCTCTTCATCGCGATGCGCGGGCCTTTCACTGTCGCGGCCCCTCCCGTTGCGGGGCACAGGCTCCAGACGCGCAGGCTCAGTAGTTGTGGCTCACGGGCCCAGCTGCTCCGTGGCATGTGGGATCTTCCCAGACCAGGGCTCGAACCCGTGTCCCCTGCATTAGCAGGCAGATTCTCAACCACTGCGCCACCAGGGAAGCCCAAAGTTTACTTTAAAAACCAAGAATCGTGCGTGAGTCAAAACAGATTCAGACTTCAGAACAACAGAAGCTAGCAGGCAATGGGGTGATACTTTCAAAACAGAGGGGAAATGATTGCAAAATTAGTAATTTAGCAGGGCAGCAAATTGAAAGCCATTATCAGACATGCAGGTTCCCCCAAAATTACCTCCCCATGTACTTTTTACTCAGAGAGATACTGGAGCATCTGGTCCTTCATGATAAGGGTGTAAATTAAGACCCAGGCATCAGGAAAGATGCCCAGGCTAATGGGGAAGGGAAGTAGCCATGGGGCCACCGTGTGGAGGGTCCAGATTTTGACTGGAACCTGGAGAGCCTGGGAAGATGTCTCCAAGAAAAGAACAAAACCCACAGATCAGCTGATGTGTCTGATGATACTGGTAGCCTGAAGTTATGCAGCTTTGTCATATTGGTAGGTGGGAGTAATTAAATTATGCATGCTCTGCTAATTATCCAGAACTCATTTTATAAGGACCATTTTAATCCTGTTTTCAGACTGAACGTGATTCAAGCTGTATTAGTCAACACTAAAATAGCTAAAAATGCCTTGCTCTTTAAAATATATATACGTCGAAAAGTATTTAGGCAAAAACCTCTATTTTTTTTTTTAATTATTTATTTATTTATTTTTATTTATGGCTGTGTTGGGTCTTCGTTTCTGTGCGAGGGCTTTCTCTAGTTGCGGCGAGCGGGGGCCACTCTTCATCGCGGTGCGCGGGCCTCTCATTATCGCGGCCTCTCTTGTTGCGGAGTACAGGCTCCAGACGCGCAGGCTCAGTAATTGTGGCTCACGGGCCCAGTTGCTCCACGGCATGTGGGATCTTCCCAGACCAGGGCTCGAACCCGTGTCCCCTGCATTGGCAGGCAGATTCTCAACCACTGCGCCACCAGGGAAGCCCAAAAACCTCTTTTTTTTTTAACAAGCAAATTTCATGGCAGTTTTCTAACATTGAAAAAATCGATGAATGAATGACATGACTGGGGTAAATGGTACAGGACTTAGTGGTTTATAAAAGGTAATATAAATTTGGGGTTTTGGGGGTTTTTTAATTGAAGTATAGTTGACTTACTATATTATGTTAGTTTCAGTTGTACAGCATTGTGATTCAGTATTTTTACAGTTTATACTCCATTAAAAGTTGTTACAAGATAACAGCTATAATTTCCTGTGCTATACAATATATTCTTGTTGCTTATCCATTTTATACATAGCAGTTTGTATCTCTTAATCCCCTGCCCCTAGCCTGCCCCTCTCCCCTTCCCTCTCCCCACTGGTAACCACTGGTTTGTTTGCCATATCTGTGAGTTTGTTTCTGTTTCGTTATATACATTCATTTGTATTATTTTTAGATTCCATAAATATGTGATATCATACACTATTTGTCTTTCTCTGACTTATTTCACTAAGCATATTACTCTCCAGGTCCATCCATGTTGCTGCAAATGGCAGAATTTCATTCTTTTTATGGCTGAGTAGTATTCCATTGCATATATATATATATATGTATGTGTGTGTGTGTGTGTGTGTGTGTGTGTGTATATATATATATATATATATACACACACACACACACACACACACACACATACGTATATACACACCACGTCTTTATCCATTTGTCTGTTGACGGACGCTTAGGTTGCTTCCATATCTGGGCTATTGTAAATAGTGCTGCTATAAACATTGGGGTGCATGTATCTTTTCAAATTAGTGTTTTCATTTTTGGATTGTAGCTGTGGTGGGTTCTATTATGATCATTAAGATTTTCTCTTGTAATAATTGAAGTGTGTTTCTCAGTAAAAATGGAAAGAAATGCCTACCCAAACAATCCAAGGTCATTAAACCCAGAGGAGAGTGTGAAGGGGCATCTCCTTTAACGCGTACTAGACTGTGAGTTGTTTCTGAGCTTTGGGTTTTGCTCCTGTGCAGTTCAGGAGTTTTCAGCCTTCTTGGTCTCAGGACCCTTTTATACTCATGATTATTGAGAACCCCAAGGGCTTATATTTTGTGGGTTTCATCTATGGATATTTACCATATGAAAAATTAAGACTGAGCAAATTGTAGTTATTAATTTATCTAAAAAGATCAATAGTAAACTCATCACATAGTATCATAAATATATTTTTAATCAAAAAATAGTGAGAAGAGTGTCATTGCTTTACATTATTGCAGATCTTTTTAACGTCTGGGTTAAAAGACAGTGGGATTCTCATGTCTGCTTCTGCATTCATTCTATTAGCATATGTCGTTTTGGTTGAAGTACATGAAGAAAATCCAGCCTCTCACAGATGCGCAGTTGGAAAAGGGAGGAGTGTTTTAATAGCCCCTTCAGGAAATTGCGGGTAGTCTTCTTGACAAGCAGTAGTTTCTTAAAGGTTAGTTGCAATGTGGAGTCTGAAACCATATTAATGAATTTTCATAGTCTATTTAATAGACTCTATTCTATTACATTAAAACCCACTGTTCTGTCTTGCACTTTGAGTGGATCTTTAACCCGTGCATGATTTTGTAACATCCTGCGTTGGTCATTTGGAAAATGTCAGGTCAATGATTTATGCAGATCATCCAAGTGTTGGCACACCTCATTCCACAATATCCAAAACGCTAACTTGCATTTATTAATAACACTGCCATCTCCCCTGGAGAAGTCCCTAAGTATTGGGACGCTGTCACGCTCATTGTGGCAGATACAGCTTCTCCAAAATGCTAATTTTAACTCGAAAACTCAAATTTTATCATTGGCAACAAGTCCGGTCAGTTGTTTTCCTTGAAGTGACAGATGCACTTCGTTCAGTTTGGAAAAAACATCTGCCAGATACCCAAGTCTGAGTAACCACAGTTTTTTAGTGTTTCAACGTTTTATTTAAAAAGGCAGCTCAGTCCCACAAGTGCCTTTGCTCAAGAATACTGTCATAAGTTGGCATGCAAACACAAGTATTTTATGTGTACTTCTTGTTTCATCACACAGGATATTAAAAAGACGTGTAACTCAAGGGTTGAGATTTAATAAAATGAGTACATTTTGCTGTACCATCAAAGACACTCTTAGGTGAAACTGGCTTTCGCCCCTGGAGCAGAAGTTTGGTTTAGTCTGCCACTGCCTTGATGGGGGCTCAGATGCTGGGGTCTCCCAGTGTGCTGGCAGTACAGGGCACAGGCAGCAGTGGCTGAAAATCAGATGATGCCCTAGTGTTACTATGAAATGGTTTGATCTTGTAGGCTCCCTGAAAATGTTGCCAGGACCCTCGGGAGTCCTCTGACCACACTTTGAGACTGTTGTAAGGCTCTGCTATAATCCACAGATCCTTAGGGGTGCTAAGTGACAGAGACAGGGACGGCGGAGCTTCATAGGATTTAGGACCATGACCTCATCCCCTCTTCGGGTCCCAATTTCAACACACAAACCATCCCCTAGAGGGAAAGTTTTCTTAACCACCTACTTCCCAGCAGGAAAATAATAAACCATTACCACTTTTCTTTTAAATTTTTGATATTTGGGGAAAAAAAGTAGAAATACCAAGTAGTCATTATTTTTTGCCACTCCCGTGTGCGTGTGCGTGTTTGTGACTTTCCTCCCAGATATGCAGATCTACATACCTGAATATGCCTTTAAAAATCACCAACCAACATGTCAAGGCAGTTGGGCATAGACTAATACCATTTTCACGGTATTACTTCAGACTTAAAAATAAATGAGTTGAAAGCATTCTTCCTTCAGGCCTAACTTAGTTCTTCTGGACACTGCCTACTTTCTCTCGGGTGAAAGGAAATTTGAGCATGGTTAAATGAGAAGCTTAACATTTCCTGTAACTAGTGTCCCATCCATATGACTAAATCTTTCAACCAAGAGGTGTCAGAAGGTATAGACATCTTTCTTTATTATCTAGTCTGTGGCCATAAACTACGATAAAAAATCTTGGCCCAATACTCACATACACGTATATGTAATTAAGACGGATTTCTTGAAACAATAACTACCCTTAACAACCTGCAATGCAAAGTGATATTTCTATGATATTTCATTTTAAACTAAGTTAGTCCTGACCCATTAAACTGCTTTCATGAGCCATGAATGGGTCACAGTTTACCGTTTTAAAAATGCTGGTTTAGACTTGCATTCTTATCTCACATTCAGTAAAATTGAAAAGAAGAAAAAGAAAAAAGACTTGCATTCTTACCACCTGCTTTGTCCTGTTCCAGGTAGAGCAGATGTGCTTGTGGGGCAGTTATCAGGGGCTGTTTCTCTCATCCTGCTGACTCCTCTTATGGCTTCGATAAGAGGACCCCGTCTTCCCACTGAAAGTCTCCCCCTTTTGCCCTGTGAACTCCAGCCCTGGGTCTCTGTCTCTTGGTGCCGTCTCTTCTTGTCGTCCTGGACCAGTTTTCCCAAAGTGCAGGGTGAGCCACTGTGGCATGCCAGATGGCTTCAGGGCAGTATAAGGATGAACATTTTTACAGCAATATATTTGTGAATCAGGAAAAAAAATATCGAGAATATCCAAACCTATGATTTCATGGAATTTTGGCTAAAGACTAGTTTTTTTTTTAAAGTCAATTTAAATAATTGTAGAGTTTGTATGGGGACGTGACAAAAATCATAAAAATGGCACCTGACTGAAGTTTGGGAAGCACAGCTGATGAATCAAAAAACCTCTGTCACCCCACCCACTCCTCCTTTCCTGCAGAGAGCCACAAACAGCTACCCTGCTTACATCCTGAAAGGCGCTTCTTGGAGAGCCAATCAACATCTGACGTTTAACAGCTTTATTACAGCATTTCTCCTTCCTTCTAACCTCAAACAGGCTAATCCTGCCAATTTCCCCTGATATTCCAGTCTCTTTTCTATTTATTTCCTAATCCACTGAAATACCAAGTCCAAACTAGTTTTACCTCTGTGATACTTCTCAGACTTGCTTAATTTCTACATTTGTTGTAAAGGTATCTGAAATATTCTTGCTGCTTCCAGGCCCTCCCATATCCAACCCTTTCCACTCTACACAGATATTAAAATCTTTTCCTATCGCCAAAAACAGTTTGAGGGAATTGACATTCACTCCTTATATCCTACGTTTGAAATCTAATTCCATTCCATTAGTTTCCGGTGGTCTCTACCAATCTTTCTTTAACTTCTCTGCCAGGACACTCCACTCTCTACAAGGACATACTGTATAGCAGAAGGAACTATACTTCATGTTTTGTAATAATCTATAATGGAAAAGAATCCAAAAAGAATACACACACACACACACACACACACTCACACACATATATATATATATAACTGAGTCACTTTGCTGTGCACCTGAAACTAACACAACATTGTAAATCAACTATATATCAATAAAAGTTAAAACAAAAACAACAAAAAAAACCCACTCCACTCTCAGCTAAATGCCATTTGCCTGCTGTGTCCTGCAAGTGTCTTTACCTTCAGGGCTTGTCCTCTGCCATAGCCATTCTCTGAGATGCTCTCCTTTCCTTGCTTCCTTCAAAATCTGCCTCAATACTTCTCTGTAGGAACTCTCTCTCCGAGTACCTTAGCATGTGTATCCACTATTCAGTTGCTATAGTTTTGTTTTGTTTTTTTAATTTAAAGTACTTTGTAATTTTTTTCAGTTACATATGCAGAAATACAGTTTCCACAATTAGACTATAATCTTCACTGAATTAGAATATCATCTCCTGGCGGCAGGGCCTGTATCTAATATAATAACCAAATATCACTTAGAATGTTTTTGGCTGTGAAGTAACAGAAAACTCCAACTCAAAACGAGCTGAAGGACAAAGACATCTGTTGTCTCATCTTACAGGTCCAGAGGTAGGACAGGCCCCAGGCAAGGTGAGATAGAGGCCTGCTCAGTGATATCACCAAGGACCCAAGCTTTTTCTGTCAGCACTGGCTTCCTCTGAAGGCTGGTCCTCAACAGCAGTCAGGGTTACATGCTGTCTGTGGCAAGAATAGGGGATGGGCGGGGACGTGAACACATGCACGTGGGCGCTGTCCCTCTTCAACCATAAGTCCTTCCCTTTAGTCCAAAGGGACTAGCTTGAGAAAGATTGTCACCATCACGACTTGTGTAAGGAAACAGTATATACTGCAACAAAATTACGGGGGTATTCTGGAAAGGAAGGTGGTGGGAGAGGAATGGATGCCAAGTAGGCAACCAGTCGTATCCACTACAGTTAAGTACAATGTGCCACACACGGAGGGCTACACATTGCCGACAACTGAGTCTAAGGTGGGGAATATATACACATATGTATACATACATATTCATACATATCATTACATATATACTACATAATATTACACATATACGGGTATATGTGGTACATACATAATATCACACAGAGCAACAGAAATATCATCTTCTCTGAACAAACAAATAAAATGATATATTTAGATAAGAATCAGAGTGTATGTATAATACACTAAACACATAAATATGGGTAAGATTATACATTATCAGGGAACTGCAAAGTAAAGAACTAAAAGTAAGAGGCACTAGATGACATGATTACTTATGTAGAAAATCCTAACTCATCAACAAAACATCCACTAGAACTTACAAGTAAATTTATCAAGGTCACAGGATACAAGGTTAGTATACAAAAATCAATTGTGTCTTTATGTTAACAGCAAACAATGGGGAAATGAAATTTTAAAAACAGTTTCATTTACAAGAGCATCAAAAAGCATAACATACCTAGGAATAAATTTAAAAAGACATGTAAGACCTCTACACTGAAAATTACAAAAGATTGCTGAGAGAAATCAAAGAAGACACAAATAAATAGAAAGATATAATATGATCATGAATTAGAAGACTCAATATTGTTAAGATGTGACTTCTTCCCAAATTGACCTACAGATCAAATGCAATCCCAACCAATATTCCAGTGGCTTTTTTTTTTTTTTTTTTTTTAATTTATTTATTTAGTTTTGGCTGTGTTGGGTCTTCGTTTCTGTGCGAGGGCTTTCTCCAGTTGCGGCGAGCGGGGGCCACTCTTCATCGCGGTGCGCGGGCCTCTCACTATCGTGGCCTGTCCTGTTGCGGAGCACAGGCTCCAGACGCGCAGGCTCAGTAGTTGTGGCTCACGGACCCAGCCGCTCCGCGGCATGTGGGATCTTCCCAGACCAGGGCTCGAACCCGTGTCCACTGCATTGGCAGGCAGATTCTCAACCACTGCGCCACCAGGGAAGCCCCTCCAGTGGCCTTTTTTTTAAAAAAAATCCCAAACTGTAATAAAAGACTTAGAGGAGCCAAAACAATTTTTTTAATGAACAACAAAGTTAGAGAATGTTCACTACCTGATTTCAGGACTTGCTATAGAGCTATAAGAATCAAGCCAGGATGGCCATTATGATAGTATAGAAATAGATCAATGACTAGAATACAGAGTCTAGACCTAGACCCCACATATATGGTCAATTGCTTTTATTTATTTTTTATTTATTTTATTGAACTATAGTTGATTTACAATGTTGTGTTCATTTCTGCTGTACAGCAAAGCAATTCAGTTTATATATATATATGTATTTATATATTTATATTTATATATTCTTTTTCTTACTCTTTCCCATTATGGTTTATCACAAGATATTGAATATAGTTCCCTGTGCTATACAGTAGAACCTTGTTGTTTATCCATCCTATATATAATAGTTTGCATCTTCTAATCCCAAACTCCCAATCCTTCCCTCCCTCCCCCCTTGGCAACCACAAGTCTGTTCTCTATGTCTGTGAGTCTGTTTCTGTTTTGTAGATAAGTTCATTTGTGTCATATTTTAGATTCCACATATAAGTGATATCGTATGATATTTGTCTTTCTCTGACTTCATTTAGTGTGATCATCTCTAGGTCCATCCATGTTACTGCAAATGACATTATTTCATTCTTTTTTATGGCTGAGAAGTATTCCATTTTATAATATATGTACCACATCTTCTTTATCCATTCATCTGTTGATGCACATGTAGGTTGTTTCCATGTCTTGGCTATGGTGATGTGGTCAGTCGATTTTAGATAGAGGTGCTAAGGTAGTTCAATGGGGAAAATAAAGTCTTTTTAACAAGCAATGTGGAACAACTGGATATCAGTAAGGGAAAAAAGAACCTAAACCCTTACCACACGTTATAAAAAATTAAACCAGAACAGATCATAGACCTAATGTCAAAGTCAAAATATAAAGTTTCTAGAAAGAAACACTGGAGAAAATCTTCACAGTCTTGGGGGAGGCAAGGGTTTCTTAGATAGAACACAAAAAGCATGAATCATAAAAGGATGGATTGGATCTCATCGAAATTTTTAAATTTTGCTCTTTGAAAAATATGGTTAGGAATATGAAAACACAAGCCAAAGAATGGGATAAAATGTTCACAATACATGTATCTGACAAAGAACTTGTATCTTACCTATACTTTTAAAAACTCGTTGTATTATCTATTGCTGTGTAACAAATTACCACAAACTTAGCAGCTTAAAGCATGTATTTATGATCTCACACTTTCTGTGGGTCAGATGTCCAGGCACAGCTTAGTTGGGTCTCCTGCCTCAGGGTCTTTTATGAAACCGCAGTCAAGACATCAGCCAGGGCTGGGATGTCATCTGAAGGCCTGACTGGGGAGGGATCCATTTCCAAGATCATGTGGTTGATGGCAGACTGTTGGACTGAGGGCCTCAGTTCCTTGCCAAATGGCCTCTCCAACATGGTAGCTTGCTTCATCAAAGCCAGCAAGGGAGAGAGTCTGCTAGTATGAGAGAAACCACAGTGTTATGTAGTCTAATCATGGAAGTGATTGCCCATCACCTTTGCTGTGTTTTGTCTATTAGAAACAAGTCACTAGGTCCAGCTCACATTCAAGGGGAAGAAGTACCAGGGTCTTTGCAACAGTTACAGAAACATTAAGCACTATGACATATGTTATCTTTTTAGCTATTTTTAATAGTCTTCTATTTTCACTCTTAATAAGCTTGTAAAATCATGATTGAACCAGCTTTATTCTTTCATTTATTTATTTATTTATTTTGGCTGCGTTGGGTCTTCGTTGCTGCACGTGGGCTTTCTCTAGTTGCCACGATCGGGGCCTACTCTTCATTGTGGTGCATGGGCTTCTCACTGCGGTGGCTTCTCCTGTTGTGGAGCACGGGCTCTAGGTGTGTGGGCTTCAGTAGCTGCAGCATGCGGGCTCAGTAGTTGTGGCTTGCGGGCTTAGTTGCTCCGCAGCATGTGGGGTCTTCCCGGACCAGGGATCGAACCCATGTCCCCTGCATTGGCAGGTGGATTCTTAACCACTGCGCCACCAGGGAAGTCCCTGAACCAGCTTTAAACTGTAATTATGACATTTTTTTTTATTATCTGAGTGAAATTATTGAGGCAGATATTGCATTAACGGTCATAATATAATTAAATAGATGTACTATGAAAAAAAAAGTCTGCCACATTCATACAACCCAATATGGACAAAAAAATCCAGTCAAAAAAATGGGCAAAAGATTTGTATGGTCACTTCACAAAAGAAGATCTATGAATGGCCAATAAACACATAAAAAGATATAATTAGTCCTCAAGGAAATGCAAATTAAAACCACAATGTGAGAAGCCATTATATACCCACGAGAATAGCTAAAAATAAAAAATTCTTTAAAAAGTTAACCATATGACCCAGTCATTCTACTCTTTGCTGTTTATCCAAGAGACATGAAAACGTGTCCACACAGAGACTTGACTGTGTATATTTATAGCAGTTTTATTCACAATGGTCAAAAATTAGAAACTTCCCAAATATCCATCAAACAGGTGAATGGTGAGACAAAATATGACACATCCATACAATGGAATACTACCCAGCAATAAAAATGAACAAACTGCTGATACACCGAACAATGTGAATGAATCTCAGAATCATTACGCTAAGTGAAATAATCCAGGTGCAAAAGAGTGTATCCTGTATGATTCCATGTATATAAAATTCTAGAAAATATCTATAGTAACAAAAAGGAAATCACTGGTTTCCTGAGACTTTGGATGGAAGTATGAATGAACCCCAAAGGAGCACAAGGAAACTTTTGGGGGGATAAGAAAAATGTGTTGTATCTTGATCATAGTAGTCGTTTCAAGTTGACGCGTAAAACTGTACAGTTGAAATGGATACAGTTTATCGTAGGTAAATTATATCACAATAAAATAGTGACACAAAACATCTTTCTCCAAAGATTGACATGTTGAGGTCCTTCACCTGCATTTAGTTCGCACTGTGTCCCCACTTCAGCCTCATCCATCCTGATTCGCTACGTAGCACCAGAGAGAGGGAAAAAAGATCACAGAATTCCCCAGAGCCAAGTGCAGAAGGTACAGCAGAAGCATTAACAGGTCCCTTTAATTTCAGCTTGACTCTATTGCACTTCCTTTGGATCGCTTTACGTAGACCACGATGGAACAAAAATGGAAGTAGTCTGTCTCAATCATTTCTGTAACTTTTCACCAGTTTCTGGCCAGAGTTTCCATAAATGAAGGGATAAAAAGGGCTGAAAAAACTATTAACAGTAGTCTGTTCTGGGAAGGGTTAATGAGTATGCCAGTTTTAGGGGAGAGAGCAGAGAACAGTGAAAGACTTTATATCATTTTGGAGGTTGCTTTATAATAGAAATACAAATGTCTATTTATTCTGAAATACAGATTTCAAAGTTTATGGCTTGATGCAGTAAGAATTGAAAGGTTAATTGAACTGGCTGAGCAATACTTATTTTTTTAATTTGCACAGTATTATGGGATAATAAGAGTTGTCAACATAATAAAATGTATTTAGCTCCCCAGTAAGTCGTGTTAAACACAAACCTGATAATCAAAGATTTCAATTAGCAAAAAATAAAAACTAATTTGGATTTATTTGTGAAAGGCAAAGAGACATACGTATTCTAGACCCTGACTAATGAGCTCCACCGAACCAGGATTTGAAGAGTAACAAATAAATGCTATGTGTGCTTAGGGTTCCTACTTCGTATTTTTGATGTGAATTTCTAATCACACCAGATATTTAAATGACTCGCCTTCTGTGGTTCCTGGCACATAGCAGATAGTAAATATTTGCTGAATGACTATCTTCAAAATCTTAACATTGTCTACTTTTTGGAACTTAGAAGACAATTTAACAGAAGCCAGACAAAAAGAATTTTTTTGTGGTTTAGTCCATTTTCTTCATCTCTTATTTAATAATACCTCCTTTGAAACAGGAGCTCCTCCTTTGAAACAGTTCAGCTGACTTACTGAACTGTAGAATTGGTTGCCGTACTCTCTGAAAAGATCCTGTGAAATAAATGCTCTTTAAAGGAAATCATAAATAAATGTTAGGAAGGAACCAGCTATATTTTATACTATCTGAAGTTGTTATTTAGAAAACTATCAAAATGAACAAAACCTTTCCCCCAAATATAATGATTAAAATCGATCAGAAGAATTAATAGTTGTGGTGTTAAATATCTTATATTTTTGAGCTTTTATCAAATTTTGACACCGCTTTAAAAGATCCATTGTTCTCACTTAACAGAAAGTAAAATTGTAGGGTGACAGCAAGAGCTGGCAAAGCTCTCCGCCAGTATCCAAACCAGGATGCAAAGTGCCGTCCACAGCCTGTAGACCTCACAGAGAGTCTGAAAGAACACAGTCAACTTTCTTTTTTCTTCAAAATACCAGCTCCAACGCTCAAGGGAATGTGGGCATAATTATTTCTAAATAGAAACGAGGTCCAGGAAAAGCAGGAGTAAATGGAATGAAATCATCTCTGAACCCATTTATGCTGTTAAAATCATCTGCTTACCCACCATGTTTTTAACTGATTTCCTAATAACAAACAATTCATTTCACTCAACTATTTTTGCAATGCCTACTATGTGTCAGGCACAGGCAATACAAAGATGATCAAACAGGGTCATTCTGCCGCTTCAAAGAGTTTCTGGCATTTAGGGGAGACAGAAGAGTAAATCCCAATTCCATGTTAAGTGCCTTAGAGAAGCATGTGGGTTCAGAGAAGCAATTAACCAGGTAAGTTGTGAGAAGAGGTCAAGAATCAGGAAAGGCTGCCTGGTGAAGACTGAGCCTTATTTTTAAGACTCGTTCTTTTTTTTTTAAATAGGCAAACCTTGAATTTATTTTAGATCGCATCTTTTCAAATAAAAATTCTTAATGGAAATTTTCTTAAATTAAGATCCCAGGGAAAAATAGAACCAAATGATAAAACCTCTGATGAGTATGAGGGCTGATTTTTTTTTTTTTCTTTTTTTGGCCACACTGCTCGGCTTGCGGGATCTTAGTTCCCCCATCAGGGATCAAACCCACGCCCCGGCAGTGAAAGTGCCAAGTCCTAACCACTGGACCATCAGGGAATCCTGTGATTTTTCAATACATTGATGATTATTGGCCAGGCTTCTCCACTCAGATGAAAGTATCTAGTTTAAGCATCTTTTTTTTCCCCTGGACTAGTTCTTAACTTTCTATGACTAGAAAGTTTTTCTCATCTTAAAGACTCAATCTTAAAGGAGTGAGTAGGAACTAGCCAAGTGACAGAAGTAGGAAGGGAGGCCAGAATATTCAAACTCTTAGTGCCGTGAGCAGAATATATTCCAGGAACAAAGCATCAGGGCTCCTGTGTAGGGGACGCAGGGGAGGTTAGCAAGCAAAGGTGAAGAAATAAAATGACCAGGTCCTGCTCGGGACTGAAGAGTTTGCACGACATTCCTAAAGGTTCCTGAGAGTCACTGGATGGTTCTAAACTGAGTAACAAGAACAAGTCTGTGTTTAAAAGGAGCTCTGGCTCCAGGGCAGGGAATGGACTAGAAAAGGGCAAGACAGGAGAAACTGGAGCTGTTCCAACAGCAAGCCTAGCTGAGGAGTATGGTGGAGACAGAGACACCTTGGGCAGTGTCCGAGGACACTGAGATAAATCAAGAGGACCCAGGGACCATTTGCAGTGGATGAGTTTGAACTGCCCATAGAAAATTCAAACGGAGATGACCAGGAAGCAGTCTGGAGCTCAGGAGAGCTCTGAGCTTGTGGCTGAGGCTTGAAGGCCATCAGCACAGGCATGGGGGTGAAGGCTGGCTAGACAGAGGAGAGCGAAAGGTAGAACGGGGTGCACGCACATCTCCTGCCCGCACAGGTGGAGTTTCCCATCCCACCTTTGCTACCACACAGAGGACGTCTTTGCATGGAACCAGAGCTCACAGAAGACAGCAGGGGGAAACATTGATGCTGCCTAATTATTCAGGAGCTCCTTATCCAGTATTTAAGGTTGATTGATTTCTTGCAGTAGCTATTTATGATTGAAAAAAACAAACAAAAAAAAGGGCAAAGTGAACTCATATCCGACCTCATTGCATAAAGGAAAGCTTTTTTGGCAGTCGTTTTATGATTAAGCTTTCAGGCTGATGTTTCCCCTTCTGATAGTCATTCAAAACACTGGGCACAATTATGTAAGACATTCCTTAATAATTTAGTATTTTTCACCAACCAAAAAGTCACACTTGTAATGGCTCCACGTATTTTAGGCAATTCTTTCAGTAAAGTTCAGCTCTGCTCCCTCCCCATCACCCTGGAGTCCGGTAATCCCAGACTGGCTGCAGAAGCCGATGGTATACAGGTAGAAATACCACGAATCTGCACAAGGTCCAGCAAGGACAACCTGGCACCTCTCTACCATGATATGCCAGTTTAGTTCTCAAGAGAGATGAGATAGCATCGCGGTGCAAACCCCTTCTCTCTGCATGCAGAACGTGGCCCGAGCCCTTCCTCTCTGCTCTCCTCCTCTCCTGGCTTCCCCGCTTGCCTGAAATAGCTAAAATTAAGTCTGGCGTGTAAGTCTGTTGAGACTTTAAGAAAACATCACCGTGAAAAGGCAACTGATGGCCACCAGCTTCAAATTATTTGTACAAACCAATCCATCACTCATTTCAGCCTGTCCACATTTCTGTGCATGTCTGAAAAGCTTTGCAGGGCTTTAGGTCCCTGAAATTGACTTCGTGTGTCATAGAACAGTGCCATCTGCCTCTTCCTGGTGTCCTGTGACTACGCTCCTTTCTAAGGAAGAAAGCGTGAGATGTCTTACAAAGTGAAAACAACCCATGGAAATAAATTCAGCCTCACTAGCGTATTATATAGAGACATTTTTATTTTAAGTCTACTTCTGTACACCCATTATCAAGTGAAGTAAAATTAAGAGACTCACGTTAATTTGTTTCCATTTCTATTCTCTACCAACGTCGACAGTAATAGGTACAGGACATTTTGGTCTGAGGACCACTTTTGCGGAGTTCACAGCCTCCAGAAATACATACTCCCGCTGGCTGCCCATTTCTGCCTCCCAAGAAACAACTCATCAGCGTTACAGTGAAATTGATGGTGCTCCTAATAAATATCAGTGAGGGATTTCTTTTTTAAAGTATGCCAAATTTACTGCAGGAAATTCAAGTGTAGACTTTTCCAAAATTAGGATGATTGACACTTCCACTATGTACTACCAAACTTTTGTTTTATTTGACTTTTTATTTCGAGATCATTGTGGGTTCACATGAAGTTTTTACAGATAATACAGCAATCCTGCATGTCCTTCACCTAGTTCTCCCAATGGTAACATCTTGCAAAACTACAGTACAGGAGAAATTGGAACCTTCGTACATGACTGGTGAAAATGTAAAAAGGTGCAGTCACTGTGGAAAACAGTTTGGCAGTTTCTCAAAATGTTAAATATAGAGTTACCATATGACCCAGAAATTCCATTCCCGGATCTATACCTAACAGAAATGAAAACATACTTCCACACAAACCCTTGTACATGAATGTTTATGGCAGCAATATTCATATTCACAATAGCCCAAAAGTGAAAATTACCCAAACATCCATCAACTGATAAATGGATAAATAAACTGTGGTATATCCATACAATGGAATGTTTTTCAGCAATAAAAAGAAATTAAGTGCCAGTAAATGTTACAACATGGATGAACCTTGAATACATTATGCTGAGTGAAAGAAGCCAGAGACGAAAGACCACATATTGTATGATTCCATTTATATGAAATGTCCAGAATAGGCAAATCTATAGAGACAGAAAATAGATTAGTGGTTGCCTAGGAGTGGGCATAGGAGTTAAGGGAGTAATAGGCAGTGACTGGTAATGGGTATGGGGTTTGTCTTTGGGATAATGAAAATGCTGTAAACGCAGATGGTTGCGCAACCCTGTGTATATACTGAAAATCATATTTTATGTTATGTGAACTGTATCTCAATAAAGATTATTTTTCTAAATGACCCCCAGTTGTCATTTCCTCCACAGAATTAAATCAGCTTGGCTTGACTCATGGGGGAAAATACAGTATGATAACACAAGCAGAATACTGACTTTGAAACAGTCAAGATACAGAACAGATCCATCACCACAAGGGTCCCTCATGTTGCCCTTTTATAGCCACAGGTACCTCTGTTCCCCCACCCCCATCCCTGACCCCTGGCATCCACTAATCTGTTCTCCACTTCTATAATTTTTTTCATTTCAAGAATGTTACATAAATGGAATCATACAGTATATAACCTTTAGGGATTGGCTTTTTTCACTCAGCATACTTCCCCCGGACATTCATGCACGTGGTTGTAGGTATCAACAGCTCATTGCTTTTTACTGCTGAGTAGTATTCCACAGTATAGATGTAACATTGTTTGTTGAATGACATCTGTTATTTCCAGTTTTGGCTGTTACAAGTGAAGCTGATGTGAACATTCATACATAGGTTTTTGTTTTTTTGTTTTTAACATCTTTATTGGAGTATAATTGCTTTACAATGGTGTGTTAGTTTCTGCTGTAACAAAGTGAATCAGCTGTACGTATACATGTATCCCCATATCCCCTACCTCTTGCATCTCCCTCCCACCCTCTCTATCCCACCCCTCTAGGTGGTCACAAGCACCGAGCTGATCTCCCTGTGCTATGCGGCTGCTTCCCACTAGCTATCTATTTTACGTTTGGTAGTGTATATATGTCCATGCCACTCTCTCACTTCGTCCCAGCTTACCCTTCCTCCTCCCTGTGTCCTCAAGTCCATTCTCTATGTCTGCGTCTCTATTCCTGTCCTGCCCCAGGTTCTTCAGAACGTTTTTTTTTTTTTTAGATTCCATATATATGTGTTAGCATACGGTATTTGTTTTTCTCTTTCTGACTTACTTCACTCTGTATGACAGTCTCTAGGTCCATCCACCTCACTACAAATAACTCAATTTCGTTTCTTTTTATGGCTGAGTAATATTCCATTGTATATATGTGCCACATCTTCTTTATGCATTCATATGTCAATGGACACTTAGGTTGCTTCCATGTCCTAGCTATTGTAAATAGAGCTGCAATGAACATTGTGGTACATGACTCTTTTTGAATTATGGTTTTCTCAGGGTATATGCCCAGTAGTGGGATTGCTGGGTCGTATGGTAGTTCTATTTTTAGTTTTTTAAGGAACCTCCATACTGTTCTCCACAGTGGCTGTATCAATTTACATTCCCACCAACAGTGCAAGAGTGTTCCCTTTTCTCCACACCCTCTCCAACATTTACTGTTTGTAGATTTTTTGATGATGGCCACTCTGACCGGTGTGAGGTAACACCTCATTGTAGTTTTGATTTGCATTTCTCTAATGATTAGTGATGTTGAGCATTCTTTCATGTGTTTGTTGGCAATCTGTATATCTTCTTTGGAGAAATGTCGATTTAGGTCTTCTGCCCATTTTGGGATTGGGTTGTTTGGGTTTTTGTTTTGTTTTGTTTTGTTTTTAATTTACTTCTTTATCTTTGGCTGCATTGGGTCTTCATTGCTGCACGTGGGCTTTCTCTGGTTGCTACGAGCGGGAGCTTCTCTTCGTTGCGGTGCGCCCGCTTCTCATTACGGTGGCTTCTCTTGTTGCAGAGCACAGGCTCTAGGCACATGGGCTTCAGTAGTTGTGGCATGTGGGCTCAGTCATTGTGGCTCACGGGCTCCAGAATGCAGGCTCAGTAGTTGTGGTGTATGGGCCCAGCTGCCCCGCAGCATGTGGGATCTTCCCGGACCACGGCTTGAAGCCATGTCCCCCACACTGGCAGGCGGATTCCCAACCACTGCACCACCAGGGAAGTCCTGTTTGTTTTTTTGATATTGAGCTGCATGAGCTGCTTGTATATTTTGGAGATTAATCGTTTGTCAGTTGCTTCATTTGCAAATATTTTCTCCCATTCTGAGGGTTGTCTTTTCGTCTTGTTTATGGTTTCCTTTGCTGTGCAAAAGCTTTTAAGTTTCATTAGGTCCCATTTGTTTATTTTTGGTTTTATTTCCATTTCTGTAGGAGGTGGGTCAAAAAGGATCTTGCTGTGATTTATGCCATAGAATGTTCTGCCTATGTTTTCCTCTAAGAGTTTTATAGTGTCCAGCCTTACATTTAGGTCTTTAATCCATTTTGAGTTTATTTTTGTGTATGGTGTTAGGAATTGTTCTAATTTCATTCTTTTACATGTAGCTGTCCAGTTTTCCCAGCACCACTTATTGAAGAGGCTGTGTCTTTTCTCCATTGTATATTCTTGCCTCCTTTACCAAAGATAAGGTGACCATATCTGCGTGGGTTTATCTCTGGGCTTTCTATCCTGTTCCATTGATCTATATTTCTGTTTTTGTGCCAGTACCTTACTGTCTTGATTACTGTAGCTTTGGAGTATAGTCTGAAGACAGGGAGCCTGATTCCTCCAGCTCCATTTGTCTTTCTCAAGATTGCTTTGGCAATTCAGGATCTTTTGTGTTTCCATACAAATTGTGAAATTTTTTGTTCAAGTTCTGTGAAAAATGCCATTGGTAGTTTGATAGGGATTGCATTGAATCTGTAGATTGCTTTGGGTAGTATAGTCATTTTCACAATGTTAATTCTTCCAATCCAAGAACGTGATATATCTCTCCATCTGTTTGTTTCATCTTTAATTTCTTTCATCAGTGTCTTATAGTTTTCTGCATACAGGTCTTTTGTCTCCTTAGGTAGGTTTATTCCTAGGTATTTTATTCTTTTTGTTGCAGTGGTAAATGGGAGTGTTTCCTTAATTTCTCTTTCAGATTTTTCATCATTAGTGTATAGGAATGCAAGAGATTTCTGTGCATTAATTTTGTATCCTGATACTTTACCAAATTCATCGATTAGCTCTAGTAGTTTTCTGGTAGCATCTTTAGGATTCTCTATGTATAGTATCATGTCATCTGCAAACAGTGACAGTTTTACTTCTTCTCTTCTGGTTTGGATTCCTTTTATTTCTTTTTCTTCTCTGATTGCTGTGGCTAAAACTTCCAAAACTGTGTTGAATAATATTGGTGAGAATGGGCAACCTTGTCTTGTTCCTGATCTTAGTGGAAATGGTTTCAGTTTTTCACCATTGAGGACGATGTTGGCTGTGGGTTTGTCATATATGGCCTTTATTATGTTGAGGTAAGTTCCCTCTATGCCTACTTTCTGGAGGGTTTTTATCATAAATGGGTGTTGAACTTTGTCGAAAGCTTTCTCTGCATCTACTGAGATGATCATATGGTTTTTCTCCTTCAATTCGTTAATATGGTGTATCGCATTGATTGATTTGCATATATTGAAGAATCCTTGCACTCCTGGGATAAGTCCCACTTGATCATGGTGTATGATCCTTTTAATGTGCTGTTGGATTCTGTTTGCTAGTATTTTGTTGAGGATTTTTGCATCTATGTTCATCAGTGATATTGGCCTGTAGTTTTCTTTCTTTGTGACATCTTTGTCTGATTTTGGTATCAGGGTGATGGTGGCCTCGTAGAATGAGTTTGGGATTGTTCCTCCCTCTGCTATATTTTGGAAGAGTTTGAGAAGGATAGGTGTTAGCTCTTCTCTAAATGTTTGATAGAATTCACCTGTGAAGCCATCTGGTCCTGGGCTTTTGTTTGTTGGAAGATTTTTTTTTTTAACATCTTTATTGGAGTATAATTGCTTTACAATGGTGTGTTAGTTTCTGCTTTATAACAAAGTGAATCAGTTATACATATACATAGGTTCCCATATGTCTTCCCTCTTGCATCTCCCTCCCTCCTACCCTCACTATCCCACCCCTCTAGGTGGTCACAAACCACCAAGCTGATCTCCCTGTGCTATGCAGCTGCTTCCCACTAGCTATGTATTTTACGTTTGGTAGTGTATGTATGTCCATGCCTCTCTCTCACTTTGTCACAGCTTACCCTTCCCCCTCCCCATATCCTCAAGTGTTGGAAGATTTTTAATCACAGTTTCAATTTCAGTGCTTGTGATTGGTCTGTTCATATATTCTATTTCTTCCTGGTTCCGTCTCAGAAGGTTGTGCATTTCTAAGAATTTGTGCATTTCTTCCAGCTTGTCCATTTTATTGGCATAGAGTTGCTTGTAGTAATCTCTCATGATCCTTTGTATTTCTGCAGTGTCAGTTGTTACTTCCCCTTTTTCATTTCTAATTCTATTGATTTGAGTCTTCTCCCTTTTTTTCTTGATGAGTCTGGCTAATGGTTTATCAATTTTGTTTATCTTCTCAAAGAACCAGCTTTTAGTTTTATTGATCTTTACTATCGTTTCCTTCATTTCTTTTTCATTTATTTCTGATCTGATCTTTATGATTTCTGTCCTTCTGCTAACTTTGGGGGTTTTTTGTTCTTCTTTCTCTAATTGCTTTAGGTGTAGGGTTAGGTTGTTTATTTGAGATGTTCCTTGTTTCTTAAGGTAGGATTGTATTGCTATAAACTTCCCTCTTAGAACTGCTTTTGCCGCATCCCATAGGTTTTGGGTCGTCGTGTTTTCATTGTCATTTGTTTCTAGGTATTTTTTGATTTCCTCTTTGATTTCTTCAGTGATCTCTTGGTTATTAAGTAGTGTATTGTTTAGCCTCCATGTGTTTGTATTTTTCACAGATTTTTTGCTGTAATTGATATCTAGTCTCATAGCGTTGTGGTCAGAAAAGATATTTGATACGATTTCAATTTTCTTAAATTTACCAAGGCTTGACTCGTGACCCAAGATATGATCTATCCTGGAGAATGTTCCATGAGCACTTGAGAAGAAAGTGTATTCTGTTATTTTTGGATGGAATGTCCTATAAATATTAATTAAGTCCATTTTGTTTTATGTATCATTTAAAGCTTGTGTTTCCTTATTTATTTTCATTTTGGATGATCTGTCCATTGGTGAAAGTGGGGTGTTTAAGTCCCCTACTATTATTGTGTTACTGTCGATTTCCCTTTTTATGGCTGTTTGCATTTGCCTTATGTACTGAGGTGCTCCTATGTTGGGTGCATAAATATTTACAATTTTTATATCTTCTTCTTGGATTGATCCCTTGATCATTCTGTAGTGTCCTTCTTTGTCTCTTGTAATAGTCTTTATTTTAAAGTCTATTTTGTCTGATATGAGAATTGCTACTCCAGCTTTTTTTTTGATTTCCATTTGCATGGAATATCTTTTTCCATCCCCTCACTTTCAGTCTGTATGTGTCCCTAGGTCTGAAGTGGGTCTCTTGTAGACAGCATATATATGGGTCTTGTTTTCGTAACCATTCAGCCAGAGTGTGTCTTTTGGTTGTAGCATTTAATCCATTTACATTTAAGGTAATTATCAATATGTATGTTTCTATTACCGTTTTCTTAATTGTTTTGGGTTTGTTATTGTAGGTCTTTTCCTTCTCTTGTGTTTCCTGCCTAGAGAAGTTCCTTTAGCATTTGTCATAAAGCTGGTTTGGTGGTGCTGAATTCTCTTAGCTCTTGCTTGTCTGTGAAGGTTTTAATTTCTCTGTAGAATCTGAATGATATCCTTGCTGGGTAGAGTAATCTTGGTTGTAGATTTTTCCCTTTCATCACTTTAAATATGTCCTGCCACACCTTTCTGGCTTGCAGAGTTTCTGCTGAAAGATCAGCTGTTAAGCTTATGGGGATTCCCTTGTATGTCATTTGTTGTATTTCCCTTGCTGCTTTTAATATTTTTTCTTTGTATTTAATTTTTCATAGTTTGATTAATATGTGTCTTGGCGTGTTTCTCCTTGGATTTATCCTGTATGGGACTCTCTGTGCCCCCTGGACTTGATTGACTATTTCCTTTCCCATATTAGGGAAGTTTTCAACTATAATCTCTTCAGATATTTTCTCAGTCCCTTTTTTTTTTCTCTTCCTCTTCTGGGACCCCTATAATTCGAATGTTGGTGCGTTTAATGTTGTCCCAGAGGTCTCTGAGACTGTCCTCAATTCTTTTCATTATTTTTTCTTTATTCTGCTCTGCAGTAGTTATTTCCACCATTTTATCTTCCAGGTCACTTATCTGTTCTTCTGCCTCAGTTATTCTATTGATCCCTTCTAGAGAATTTTTAATTTCATTTATTGTGTTGTTCATCATTGTTAGTTTGCTCTTTAATTCTAGGTCCTTGTTAAATGTTTCTTGTATTTTCTCCATTCTGTTTCCAAGATTTTGGATCATCTTTACTATCATTACTCTGAATTCCGTTTCAGGTAGACTGCCTATTTCCTCTTCATTTGTTTGGTCTGGTGGGTTTTTACCTTGCTCCTTCATCGCTGTGTATTTCTCTGTCTTCTCATTTTGCTTAACTTACTGTGTTTGGGGTCTCCTTTTCACAGGCTGCAGGTTCGTAGTACCCATTGTTTTTGGTGTCTTCCCCCAGTGGTAAGGTTGGTTCACTGGGTTGTGTAGGCTTCCTGGTGGAGGGGTCTGGTGGATGAGGCTGGATCTTGTCTTTCTGATGGGCAGGACTGCATCTGGTGGTGTGTTTTGGGGTGTCTGTGACCTTATTATGATTTTAGGCAGCCTCTCTGCTAATGGGTGGGGTTGTGTTCCTGTCTTGCTAGTTGCTTGGCATGGGGTGTCCAGCACTGGAGCTTGCTGGTTGTTGAGTGGACCTGGGTCTTAGCGTTGAGACAGAGATCTCTGGGAGAGCTCTCACTGATTGGTATTACATGGGACCAGGAGGTCTCTGGTGGACCAATGTCCTAAACTCGGCTCTCCCACCTCAGAGGCTCAGGCCGGACACCCAGCTGGAGCACCAAGACCACGTCAGCCACATGGCCAAGAAACTACGTGGGGAGTTTCTTGCCTTTTGGGAAGTCTGAGGTCTTCTGCCAGCATTCAGTAGGTGTTCTTTTTTTTTTTTTAAAGGATTTTCTTATTTATTTATTTATTTATTTATTTATTTTTGGCTGTGTTGGGTCTTCGGTTCGTGCGAGGGCTTTCTCCAGTTGCGGCAAGCGGGGGCCACTCTTCATCGCGGTGCGGGGACCGCTCTTCATCGCGGTGCGCGGGCCTTTCTCTATCGCGGCCCCTCCCGTCGCGGGGCACAGGCTCCAGACGCGCAGGCTCAGCAATTGTGGCTCACGGGCCCAGCTGCTCCGTGGCATGTGGGATCTTCCCAGACCAGGGCTCGAACCCGTGTCCCCTGCATTAGCAGGCAGGTTCTCAACCACTGCGCCACCAGGGAAGCCCTCAGTAGGTGTTCTTTAGGAGTTGTTCCACATGTAGATGTATTTTTGATGTATTTGTGGGGAGGAAGGTGATCTCCATGTCTTATTCCTCCACCATCTTTACAACATTTTTTTAAAATTATTTATTTATTTATTTATTTATGGCTGTGTTGGGTCTTCGTTTCTGTGCGAGGGCTTTCCCTAGCTGTGGCGAGCGGGGGCCACTCTTCATCGCGGTGCGCGGGCCTCTCACTATCGCGGCCTCTCCTGTTGCGGAGCACAGGCTCCAGACGCGCAGGCTCAGCAATTGTGGCTCACGGGCCCAGTTGCTCCGTGGCATGTGGGATCCTCCCAGACCAGGGTTCGAACCCGCGTCCCCTGCATTGGCAGGCAGACTCTCAACCACTGCGCCACCAGGGAAGCCCCCTCCACCGTCTTGAAGGTCTCCCCCCGCCATACATAGGTTTTTGTGTGAACATGTTTCATTTTCCCTGGGATAAATGCCCAAGAGTACCACTGATGTGTCATATGGCCGTTGGGAGGTTAGTTTCATAAGAAACTGCAAAATTGTTTCCCAGAGTGGTGGTATGATTTTGCATCCCCACAGCAATGCACAAGTGATTCTGTTTCTCTGCATCCTCACTGGCATTTGGTGTGGTCACTATTTTTATTTTGGCCATACTAATAGGGGTGTAGTGATAGCTTATTGTAGTTTTGATTTGCATTTCCCTAATGGCTAATGATGTTGGACATATTTTCATGTGCTTATTTTGCCATCTGTCTATCTTTTTCAGTGAAACATCTCCATATCTTTGCCCATGTTCTGATTGGATTGTTTTCTTTTTCTACTATTGAGTTTTTATTTTATTTATTTATTTTTGGCTGCATTGGGTCTTTGTTGCTGGACGTGGGCTTTCTCTAGTTGCGGCGAGCAGGGGCTACTCTTCACTGCGGTGCGCGGGCTTCTCATTGCGGTGGCTTCTCTTGTTGCGGAGCACGGGCTCCAGGCGCGCGGGCCTCAGCAGTTGAGGCACGCGGGCTCAGTAGTTGTGGCTTGCGGGCTCTAGAGCGCAAGCTCAGTAGTTGTGGCACACGGGCTTAGTTGCTCCACGGCATGTGGGATCTTCCCGGACAAGGGCTCGAACCCGTGTCCCCTGCATTGGCAGGCAGATTCTTAACCACTGCGCCACCAGGGAAGCCCTGTACATGTTCTCTTAAGTAAATACGTAAGTATTTAATTTTCTTTGTGGTGATCATAAATAATATTGTTTTTAATATCAGTTTCCACATGTTCATTGTTAGCATGAACACTTAGCACAAATGTGATTGATTTTTGTGTGTTGATCTTGTATCCTGTAACCTTGCTGCACTCATTAGTTCTAGTTTTAGTGTTTTGGGATTTGTTTATCTAGTAGATTCCTTGGGACTTTCTATGAAGACAACCATGTCATCTGCAAATAGGGATGGTTTTATTTTCTTCCTTTGCAATTTGTATGCCTTTATTTTTTTCTTGCCTTATTGCAGTGGCTAGAACTTCTAGTACTATGTTGATTAAGGACAGTGTGAAAGCAGACATCCTTGCCTTGTTCCTGAACTTAAGAGAGAAAGCATTCAGTCTTTTGCTGTTAAGCATGACACAGCCGAGGGTTTTTACCACCATGTCTTACAAAATTAGTTCTGTCTTCTTTTCCTCCCCCCACATTTTTTAAGGCAAAGATTGAGACTTAGGGATTGGCAGGACTTCCCTGGTGACCCATTGGTTAAGACTCCATGCTCCCAATGTAGGGGACATGGGCTTGACCCCTGGTTGGGGAACTAAGATCCCTCATGCCACATGGCATGACCAAAAAAAAAGACTTGGGTATTGGCCCAACTGAGATGACAGAGCAAAAAGAAAGCATAAAGGAAATTTAAGTACTTCCTCCTCCAGGCTAGGCTTGCAAGAGTGACAGAACCAAGTTCCTTTGGTGGGGGCGGGGCTTCACAGCCTTAATCAGCCCTGGGGAGCTAATCTCTTTATCAGGGCCCTTGCACTCTGCAGTGAGCTAAGGGCCCCCTGCACCTGGGGCAGTCATTGCCTGTAACACAGGAGGGCCTCACGGCATGGGGTGCCTGTCCCCTCTCTGGTTACCCTGCTCTTCCAGGAAGCTCTCGGCTGCCAGTCTCGCTGCCTGCCAACCTGAGTTGGCGATTGGAGAGTCTCAGATACCCAGATCCAGGGTGACAGGAGTGGCCAGGGCCAGATTTAGATTTGTATGTGCTTTTGGCAGTGGCTCCCGAAATGAAGAGAGGAAGCTCATGAAAGAGTTCCATGGCTAGGTAAAAGTGATAGCGACACAGTGCATCTGCAGTACGTATATTCCACGGAACAAAATTTTTATTAGGGGAAAGGGATGGGCAATTTAGTTTTAACTTTAAAAAGAAAAGCAAGCAATCACTCCCTCATCCACTCCCCGCGACCCCGCCCCCGGCCTTTGGGGTCATCTCCCCCTGGGGTCCTGCAGCCTCCATTCCCCTCTCCCTGGCACGTCGCCCCGCCCACCGCACCCCCACCTGGCAGCGATTCCCCTCGTGCCCCACCCCCGGGCTGGCCGAGACCACACCTGCGCAGGTTAAACCTGCAGGGACGCGCTGCCGTGGGTGGCGGGGGAAGGTGAGCGGATGTGAGCGGTGGGATGGGAGGACGAGGCAAGGATAAGAAAACGGGCCTCTGCTAATGGCCGGTCGGCGGCCCTGGCGGGAAGGAGGGATGCGGCCGGAGGGGGGCGCCCCGGCCGCCCTCGAGCGAGCCAGCCCCTGGCTCCTCGGGGTCCTCGTCCCACGGTTCCATCTCGCCGGTCCATACCAACGCGCGAGGCGCCGGGGGGAGGCCGGGAGCGGGCCGTTCCACTCGGGGAGGGGCGGCAGGTTAGGCCGCGGCCCGCGCCACCTGCGGCCTGGGGCGAGGGTGGGCCGGAGGCTGGGCCGCGCCGCCCGTTCTGTGCCGTGCAGGCGGGCCGGGCCGGGCCGCGCCGCGCCGCCCCCCGCCCCGCCAGCCGCCCGGGAGGCCCCTCCTCCCAGCGACCCGGCGCGGAGCAAGGCCGGAGCGCTCCGCGGAGCCGCAGAAACCGCCTCCGTGCCCCCGCCCCCACCCCACCCCCACACGCTCCCCGCCCGCCTCCCTGCACCTCCCCCAGTCGCCCTCGTCCCGCCCCCGCGCCCCCAACCGCTCGCCCGCCTACACCCGCCCCCTGGCCGCTCGGCCCCGCCCCCCGCGTTCGCACCACCGCCCCCCCGGCCCTGCGGCCCCCCGCGGCCTCCGCCGCGCCCCTGTGTCCCCGGCACCCCCGCCCTCCGCCCCCGCGCGCCACCCCCCGCGTCCCCGCGCCCCCGCCCGCGCGGCCGGGGACGAGCGCGGCCGAGCGCATGCTGATCCCTCTCCTCCTCCTCCTCAGGCGGCGCTGGCGGCGGCCCCGGGACCCGCGGAAGCCGGCATGCTGGAGAAATTCGAGTTGGAGGAAGAAGGTGAGTGCCCCCCGCTGGAACGCGCTTCCATGTCTCCGCCGGGGGCCCGGAGGGGCCGGGGCGCGGGGACAGCCGGGGTTCACGCCCCAGAGGCCGCGGGACCCAGCCGCCCACCGCCCGTCCGGCTTCGGGCGGCGCGCCCTGCGGGGGCTGGCGGTGGAAACGCGGAGCCGGCAGAGCGTGTCTGCAGTGGCCGCGGGTGCCTTTCGGTGGCGAAATCTCGCTGGCTTCTAAGGGGAGCCCGCAACCCGGCCATCCACACGGATGGTCGGTCCTTTTGTCCTTACAAGTCGAACTCGAATGAGAGCAAGGTGACGTGCAGTAGTAATTGTTTGTAAGGCCACCGTACATGTAGGGGTGACCCCCAGATTATGCCTGTGGTCCATTCCTTTAAATAACACACACTGGTTCCCTTATCTGGACTTGTGAAAATACCACCAGCAGGGTGTGTCTTCTTGTCTTGATAGGGAAAGTTCAATAGGAAAAGCGGTGGCGGCTTAGCGAATTGGTTTTGAGTTCAGGTGATCCTGTCATTCCATCGTTCCTGTCTTCTCTTCGCTCACTCGGTTTTTTTCCTTTTCCTGCCCCGTTTTCTTCTTCTTACCTGGATCTTATTTTGAAGCTGTTAAAATGTGGGGGCATGAGTTTGTTCTTTGGCAAAATGAATATTTAACGTGGATTATGATGAGCTTTTACCTGGATCTTATTTTGAAACTGTTAAAATTTGAAGGGAATGAGCTTGTTCTTTGGCAGAATTAGTATTGAAAATGGGATATGATGAGTTCAAAGTCTAAAAAGAACTTTGTATAAGATGTTTGACAATTTGAGGAATTTAAAAGACCTCCACACTATCTTGTGTTTTTCCATTATTCGTTTAGTGACTTCTCTTTTTTCCAAGAGTATTGATGGAATAAAGCTCCTGGAACAAAGCATGTGCCAGGTGGATGCTGTGCCTTCTGCCAACTTTACTTTAATACTTCCGTTTATTTACAGTCAGGCAATTACTTAAATAAGCATGCACGACCAATATGAGAACGTTAAGCCGACAGTATCAGGCCAGTGCCTACGTTTATTTTATGTTTTAGAGTTCCCGCATTTCACAGACATGTTAGCCAGAAGATAACGTGTTCACAGTAATTATCATTAAAAGTCTGCCGCCATATTTATTATTAACAAGCAGTTACATGATACATTTCAGAATTTTACTAGGGCTTCATTTGCGTTCTGTCCTACTGTCCTACTGAAAAATAATCCAGTGTGTTCGTTCGAATCCACCTCATTATTCCGTGATTTTATTATATTGCAGGTCAAATCTGGGGCACTGTCCACAGGGCAGTATGGTGTGCCCCCCTTTCGTTAAGACTTTGAATATCTAAATCATAGAGTTTTCTTTGTCCCTGATTTCAGTAACAATGAGAGTCCATTGCATTTAATCATTTTGCAGATTCACCTGGGGGCAAAGGAAAGTAGAGAGCAGATGCTACCGGAGAGGTGCCACAGTTACGGTTTAGAGCATAGGCCCAGCTTCAGACCGTATCTTGACTTCTTATTAAGCTGTGTGACCTTGGACAAGTTACTTAACCTCCCTGTGCCTTAGTTTTCCCATTCATAAGGTGGAGCTAATATCAGGGTGTTTTGAGGATTAAATGAGATAATCCATGTAAAGGTATTTAGTACAATGTAAATCCACAGTAAGCACTTAGTAAATGTTAGGTACTGTTACTGTTTAAGTGCCATTTACCATTGTACTGAACTCATGGACTTTTTAAGCTTTTTATTAATGAATCGTCCACAGAGATTTTTCTCAGTACAGGTTTGATGGAGTTTTTTTCCTTACTTGAGATTTATTAATTTAATTATGTTGCACTTCTCAAAGCAGATATTTGAGAAATATCTCGATGCCTTATTTTTTTTGCATTGTTTCTGCCAAGGGAATGAATATAAAATACTAAACCTAAGCATCTAAGAAAAGGACTTTCCCATTTTCACCCATCTGTTTTTATCTATATTGCTGTCATTACTTTAAAGCATACTGAATCACACAAATTACCCTGTCAAATTTTTCTAGATTCTTAAGGAGGCAAAATGTTAAAAAGCAGTTGCTTGGAAGCTGTTAGCCAAGCTGGAAGGGGTAGTGTTGGCGTGGTTGTCTAAAGTGCTGCTTTGTTTCTTTTGAACTTTAGATTGCTTATTCATCCAAAATACGGAAAAACTGAATATCAAGCAGAATCTTACATTTATTCGGGGGAACAATAAGTCCTAACAGTAGGACATTACACCTTTACATAGTATCCTGTGAGCTGATGTGTTAGCAGCCTACATAATATTGATACATAGCTGTTGAATAGGTCCTCATTTAATCTTCCAGCTTCCTTCTTATTCACTTGGTGTCATCATTTGTGCATTGCGATCTGGATGCTTTCCTTAGATGGGGATGCATTTGGTATACATGGAAACACGTGATTGCTGATATTTTTGTTACCAAGTCTTTTTCTCTTTCCTAATAAATTCTAACAGATACTCTGTTCTTTAGAAAGGCATTAGTGAAGTTGGCGTAATCTCTTAAAACGTTATTTGCTTCTGGGAAGAACGAAGAAATTGTGCCTCTGTCTCCCATGTGTTGTCCAGGTCCTCTTTTGCCTGGGTTCTGACACCAGCTGCCCACCCACTTCTTCCTACCATCGCACCCTGACAGAGGGACCTTTCCAGAGCGTGAATTGACAGCACCACTCCTTTACGGGAAAATCTTTACCACTTTCCTGGGTCTATATATAGAATACACGCAGACGTCTCTTCATCTGCAGCCTCACCGCCTCATCCCGGCCGTACACACCAATGATCAGAGGGCTTTCTGTGCATAAGCACCGCCAGAGAGCTTTCTAAAAGGCAGATTCTAATTCTGTGGGTCTGGGGTGGGACCTGGGAGTCTGCATTTCTGCTAAGCTCCCAAGTGCTGCTGCCGCTGCTTCACAGACCCTGCTCTGAATAATAAGGCTCTAGAACAGGCACGGGCAAACTTTTTCTGTAAAGGGCCAGATGGTCTCGGTCTCCGTCCCTGTCAAGACTACTCAGCCTGCCCGTGCAGCAGCAAAGCAGCAACGCGGTCCAAGTGGCAGGGCTGCGTTCCAGTCAAACTTTATTTACAGAAAGAGGCCAGATTTGGCCCACAGGCAGAGTTGGCCAGACCCCTGTTCTGTGACCCTTCGTGGTCTCGGTGCCTGAGGGTGTACATCCTTTGGAGGGTAAGACCTTCTCTTGCTCCCTTTCTCCACCTGCCAACCTTACTGCATCACGGCTCAGCCCAAGTCTCACCGTCTCCGAGGCCCCTCCCTAAAGCCCTTCTGTACTTCTCCATAATCCATCTTTCTCTTCCCAGCAGGTGATAACGGTGGCACGTCGTAGGTGCTCAGCGGCGTTTTGGTATCTCAATGACTACATTCAGTGTTTATGTTTCCTTTATGGGAACGATGGGAGGATGAAATGATTCGGTATCTGCAAAGTGATGCGAGCAGTGCCTAGCCCATAGCAGTCACTTTATGTGTTCGCGTTTCAAGTGTTTAATTGTATCAGTCACACCTGTTTGTTTTTATCAAGATTAACCATCTTGAACTTATTTAACCACAGGGCCCAGCACCTTCGTAAGCACCTCAACGCAGCCAGTGAGTGCTTTCTCAAGTAGATGAGTATTCAGAAATTTATTCATGATTAATAAGTCTGTAATTCTGGCACTACCTCAAGAACTTTACGGCCCCTGGGAACTGCCTGTGTCACCGCTTTCTTCTTGGCATTCCAGCTGTCGCAGACCCGCCAGACTCGCCAGTTTCCTCGGGCTTTCAGCAAGTCGCGGTGGTTGGTCCATCCCACTTCTTCCCAGTCACCTGTCCCCTCTCCCCTCACCCCCTGCCTGCTTCCTTCAGTCCAGGCGGTCCTTTCTGTCCGAGCTGTTCCTTCCTCACCCGCATGGCATTTCCCAAAGGATAAGCTTTTCAGAACTTGCCTCCAAACTCATTTTCCTAGCAAGACTGGTCAAGCTAGTCTGCACGATCAAGAATAGGGAAGAAGTGGGGGGAAGAAGTACAAGCGAGGGGAAAGCATTATTTTTCAGTCAAGGAACTTTGAATTGTAGGCCCAGGTCTGTAATGAAGTAGCTGTATTCTTGAATAATCCTTGTCTCTTGGGGCGTTCGTTGCTTGCTTGTTTTGTTGCCGTTGTCATTGTGGGTTTTCTCGGTAGAACAGAGCCCAGCATTGGTGAACTTGTACTTTTCCTTCCAGCTTGAAAATACGACCTAAAGCAACCAGCACCCCGCTCTACAATAAACCAGAAATGTGCATTCACTCTAACTTGTTCATTCTCAACTGGAGGATATTGCCCTGAAGTGAGCAAAGATTGGTTCTTGTTGGGGGACAGAAAATCTTAGCTATTACAGTGGTTTCTGGCTCTCCAGAGGGCCCCTGAATGGATATACAGTGTATCTGTGGTATTAAAGTTTCATGGGGGTAGGACAGTTGAAGGGGGAATGTATAGAAAGGCTGGGGGGGGGGGTGTGGATAATGAAAAAAAGTTTGAGAAACACTGCTCTAACTTACTTAAGGGAGAATGTCTTCCTGTGAATTTGTGGAACCTTTTAAAGTATCCCCTTATCACTTAGCTTTGATAAGTGAGGCTCAGCTGGGTCCACTTGGCTTATTGACTGTAGTGTGAGGGGTACTGACCTCTGGTGGTGACAGGTTTGTGATCGCGGTTTGGTTGCTGGCCGATCATCTCGTAGTATTAGAAGGCTCTGATAATCTATCATCCAGACTCTTTCCTTCCCTACTGAGCTTGCATACTTATCTTAGAGAAGAGGTTTATTGTTTCTTGATTATAAAAATAGTTACAGCTTTATGAAATGTTTACAATTAAACATTTTCTGCTCTGGCTGACCCCGTATTTGAAAGCTTGCCCTATTTAGCAGACTTTAGGTACACATTTTAAAGTCAGGCTTCACGTTTGATGGTATCTTAGATTTGATAAGATAGAGTAGTTGTTTTATAGGCTGCGGAGGTTTTGTTATCTGACATGTTAAGACCCCCGCCTATTTTAAACGAGAGGGGAGTGCACAGCAGGGTTTGAGGATCCAAAAGTGGGACCTGCCGCCGGGCTTCACCAGGCTTCACTTCTCCTGGGAAGTCATCGGGAGCCAAGGCCGCGCTGAGTCATCTGCACGATGAAGGGACCTCCACGACCTTCCCGCTCGGGACTGGCTCTGCCTGCTCCTCGCGAGCGCTCGGCAGCCCCAGCAGGCAGCTGGCAGGAATCCAGGCCAGCGAGTCAGACGGTCTGCTCCACGGCCGGCCGGGGTGTTTCCACCCTGCAGCTCTGCGTGGGGTGGGCAGAGCCCTTGCAGAGTTGTTATACCAGGACCCCTGTGGCTTCACATTTTACCTGTGAATTTTAAAGTGGGAAAATTTTGGTACCACAAAACATTTGGAATTTATTGGAAGAATTTGTGTCCTTTTTCTATGATTATAGTAACCGGCGTATGTTAAGTATATTGAGGCACTGTTCTAAATCCTTTACGTTTATCTCATCTCATCCTCAAAACAACTCTTAAGGGGTAAATATTTTTATCATCCCTGTTTATAGAGGAGGAGATTAAGACGGTGGGAGGTTAAATAAGTGACCACGGGGGGCGTATCTGGGAAGGTGGGGTCACCAGGTTTCACACACAGGCTTTAGACTTGCAGCCCAGGCTCTGAGCCGGTCTTCGTAACCGACATGAAATAATCCCTTATCTGGAAACCCTCTTTCCATTTCCTCACTTCCCATTCCTTCTTCAGCCCATTTCCGCCACTCCACCCAAATTCCCTGAGTTGGTCACTCACGGCTCCATTTTGCAAACTCCAGTGGACACTTAATCCTCTTCTCATTTTGAGCTGTGAGTAGCCGTCACCAGAGGTGACCTCTGCTCCCTTCTCCCACGGGACGCTCCCGGTGTGCTCCCCGTACCTTTCCGCCCGTTGTTTCCTTGATGGTTCTTACCCTTTTTCCTTTTCCGTTCTGTGTTGTTTTGTGGTAGCAGGTGGAGTGAGGGCTAATTCACAAGCCATACATTTGAACATTAGCTATGGGACTTGCTCCTGGCTCTTCCCGAAGCCACTTGTCTTCTCCTCCTGTGCTCTCCCCTAGACAGTCTCCCTCACTTGCATGGCTCCAGTTACCACCTGCCTGTTGCCCAGGGTTTAATTACCACGATGCTGTAATAACTGATGATGCCCAAATAGGTATCTGCGGCCAGATCTCTCTTCTGAGTATTCGGTTGCCCATTGGGTGTCTCTGCCTGAGTCATCGCACCGTCTCTCTGGTCTGTCCTCCTGCTCCTCCCTCTCGCCTCTTTCTTTTTCCCCCCAACCGGATTCAGTAAGTGCTACGACGTTCACCTGGTTTTTTGTTTTGTTTTTTAACAAGAATGACGTTGAGCCATGGCTCTCTCACTCTCCCACACCCAAGCGGTCTGTCCTCTCACTTTCACCTCCTGAATACCTACCTGTCTCCGCCATCATCACCTTTCTATTGACTATTAAACAGCCTAGTCTCTCCAGCATCTACTCTGGCCCCCTCCAATCAACTTGACGTGCTGCAATTAGAGATATTTTTAAAAACATGGATCTGATCGTGTCACTTCCATGCTTAAAAGCCTTCTCTGACTTTCCTTTGCCTTTAGGCTGGAGCCCAGACTTAACCTCCGTCTTCCCTCTGCCCGCCTCACCGTGCACCTCCCTCCTCCTGGCCTTGTTCCTCCGTGCCTGCTGAACTTTGCACAGGCTGTTCCCTCTCCCTGGATTGTTCTTCCCTGTCCTCTTGGCCACCTGCTAGTTTTCTTCAGGTCTCAGCCTACATGTCACTTCCTCGGGAAAAGTGACTTTCTGGAAGCCCCAGACAGGCCTTCACATATCATCTCATGATCCCTCATGGCTGATGGGGCTGTTAAGGTGAAAGGCATTTATTCATGTTTCTCTGCCATTGTGGAAGCTCTGTGACGATGGGGACTGAAAACTTAACTACTTGCCAGGTCTCAAAGATACGATGATGACTAAGACCTAGTTTCAGTAAATACTTGTCACATACGTGAACACACGTATTTTTTTTGGAGCTTTACCTTTTACTCTGGCACATGGGCTCAGTGTACTTCAGTGGTTAATGTTATTTCTTATAACGAAATAAGGCATTTCTACTTAAAGGCAATGAGAGGAAATCCACTTGCCAAGTTTATGTGTGCTAATCAAAGAGTAGTGACAAGGTAGCTGTAAGATGACCCGCATGTACCTCCCAGATGCACCGAGGCTTCTCCTCCCAAGTGTGAGGTCAAAATAGACTGTGTCCAGTGGCTGAACAACTCAGAGGCAGTAACAGCGGATAGAAACGCGATGACTTGCTTGCAAAATCTGGTGCCTGGGGAAAAAGTCTTTTAGATCTTTCTTTTGTGGCTGTGATCGCACTTGCACTGGTATTAGGGGAAAAGAAGTCTAGCTTAATTCGGATAGGAGGAGAGTCATTTTGGGGAGGAAACTAATTTGGGAACCTTCTGGTCAAATTTTAGTCACTTTTAAATCTTTTAATTTGTTGCTCGTGCCCCACTTTGAGCTGTTTCCTCTGTATCTGGGTTTATGTCACACCACCGAGGCTTCGGAGCTTTGTCATTACCTGGTTTATTTTATCTTAGGTCGTACTTCGATCATTTGTTTCTAACAGTAAGTTGCTACCAATAAGTTGTTATTTTATAGACCACACACTATGGAATGTGTAGTTGTTTCATTAAGACCTCCTCAAGAATGTCCAGGTCCACATTCTCACGTGTTTATTTTTACCTTTGTTTGGCTCTTTTCACAGTGACTCCTCTAGCTTTGATGCTTACACATGTGGCATGTCCCCCCCCTTAAGTTGCATATATAATTAGTGTCATGTAATTAAGAGCATGAGTCAGACCCAGACTGGAGTCCCATTTCTTCTACTTAACAGCTGTGAGACCTTAGGCAAGTTCTTTCAAGCTTCAGTTTCTTCAAGTATAAGTAGGAAACAACAATAGCCGCTAGCTAATAGGATTATACATGCATTAAGTAACCTGAATGTAACAGTCACTTGAGTACCTGCTGTGTAGTGCAGTCTCTACAAGTGTAACTATGATGATGACCCTAGAAAGGACCAGAAAGGCAACTGAGCACAAACTTAAAATCAAGCCACCGTTAGTGCATCATCCGGCGACAGCCATTTGGCTAGTGATGGCTTCGGTGTCTGCACCGTCAGACTTTTCCCCACGTGAATATCGTACGTACCACCCAGTGGACAGCATTTGTGATTGAATGTTTGAGTTTATTTATCCCCAATTCGTCAGAATCACTCTGCAAGAAAGATGGTGTTATCCCCATTTTACGAATGAAGAGATTCAGGCCAAGGGGATGAAGGAATTTGCTCAACGTCACACAGAAGGTGATGACAATTCTCATACAGGTTTGGTCTAGATCTGCCCTGTTCTTTCTTCTGCACTCGCTCCCCCTGGAGCCTGGAAGTCCTAGAGTTCCCGTTGGAGAAGACTGGCCTGCTCCCTGACGTACCTGAGGAAAGGACCCAGGCCCGTGAGTTTCTCAGGGAATCGTATATTGTTAGTGCCGTACTCTGCAAATCATTTTTCGTATTTTGATTTGAACAGCACTTACGCATGTTGTAAGAACGATAACGTGCTGTATTAGAGGCAGACAGGGGCCCACAGCAGAAAGATCCGTTGTATTGCTGAACCCCAAAGATGTGCGTGCATTTACGGACATCTGTTTAAGCGCTGGTAACTGAAATGAGTCAGGATGCCTCCGAACTGCACTGTGTCCAAATGACAAAACTGCAGCACGCTGGTGGGGACGTGGCGACGTGGTGACAAGCCAGTCTTCAGTGCACCTGCCTGATGCACTGAGCTGGGCTGCCACATTGTGAGTCAGGATGGTTTGCTGAATGTGTGAATGTGTTCATTCCCCTCTCCTCCCCCCTAAAATGCTCCTGAAATGACAGCAATCAGAAAGTAGTCTTGCTCAACAAAAGCAAAAGCTTAATTCTTGGAAAAGACCAATTAAGTGGATAAACCTGTGTCAAGTCTGTTCAAGGAAAAAAATGAGTGAAAACGCAAAGTATTAGAAATAAGAGGGGCTTCTTAATTATAAATGCAGAGATTTAGAAAATAACATTAAAAGAAATCTGAATATATCAAACTATATCAATATATTTTAAAATCTTTTCAATCACTTTTGAGTAAATTTTACAAGTTCGTATTTTCTTGGTTAACTTTCACCAGTCACCACACCAGAGAAGAAATTAAAAAGTAATTAATCACCACAGAAGAAATTAAAAAGTAATTAATTGAATTGTACACTTTAAATGGGTGAACAGTATGGATGTGAATTACCTCAATAAAGGCTTTGGGGTCTTTTCAAGTAATGAAAGGTCCTCGCCCTTCCTCTGCCCCTGCAGAAGAGGCCTGGTATTCAGCCTGTTGATGGGTTAATTCTGTAGAACCTTCAAGGAACAGTTAAGGCCTAGGTCATCTGAACTATTTTAGGGCTTAGGGAAGGAGGGCGGCTTCCCAGCTCCTTCTGTGAAGCTCGCTCGATCCTGACATCAGAACCAGAGGACAGCACACAAAGAAGAAAACAGATGATGAACCTGGCATTTAAAATATGGGCAGGACTCCTACAAAAACATCAGCAGGCTGAGCCATGCGGTCTCCTGTGACCAAACAAGGTTTTGTCCTAGAAATGCAGGGCTGCAGTTTGTTAAGAAACCCACCGAGGAGTTAATGTCAGCAGATTAAAGGAGAGAAACCTCTGGTCATCTAAGTAGATGCTGAAATAGCAACTGATAAAATTCAACATATGTTCCTTTTACAAAATCCTTATTAAGCTAGAGGGAGAAGGAAACTCCTTTATATTGCTGAAAGCGTGTTTGACAGAAGTGGGGACTGACATATGTACACTGCTGTGTATGAAGTAGATGGCTGGTGAGGGCCTACTGAATAGCACAGGGGGAAAAAAGAAGGTACTATAGCACGGGGGGGAAAAAGAAGGTACAGCCTGTTTACAGGACACGTATTAAGTTAACCTTAGAAATGCATTCCAATAAGCGTTAGATGCAGACACATACTGTTTGATTCCACTTATACGAGGTACCTAGAAGAGTCAAATCATAGAGTCAGAAAGCGCACTGGTAGATGCCAGGGGCCGGGGAGGTGGGCAGGTGGGCAGGGGGACTGGGGAGTTAGTGTTTAATGGGGACAGAGTTTCAGTTTAGGAAGGTGAAAAATTTGGGAGGTGGATGATGGTGAGAGTTGCACAACAGTGTGACTGTACTTAGTGCCACTGAACTGTACTGTTAGATATGGTTACAGTAGTATGTTTTACATTATGTGACTTTTACCACAGTAAAGAAAAAAACATCTTAAAAAAAAGAAGTGGGCTGGGGTGGCCGCCTGTTGTTCCTGGCATCACCGTCATCAAGGTGTTCCTTACCCCGCTGGGGGCTGGATCCCTGTGAGTTAACCTTGGTCCTCTCTGCTGCTTTGGCTTAGTACAGTAATTGGGTTCTGTTTCCTGAAAAAGAGGAAACATTGGCTGTGGTTCATAGAATTAAACCCAAAGCCATTTTAAAATGGATGGGGATCCCTGTCATTTCAAGGTCACAGCCTTGTCGGGTCTGTGGCATTCCTTAGGCATTTATTGCAACTAACTTTGAGCTGTCTAATTGGGGAAGCTTTGTGCCTTTACTTACCTGCGCTTTTCCCTCTTTCTTAGTAACTCTTTGCCCCCTTATCTAGCAGAGCACACGCATCTCCCTCTTCAGTGGACACTTTTGCCCCCAGCACACACAGAACCAAATGCAAAAAGCATGGAAAGGAAAAAAATCTAATGCACTTCATTTATTCTGCTACCTTGTAAGTCCTGTAAAATTATATTTAAGCTTTGACTTTGTTAATATTCATGTTTCTAAGCACTTTAAGAAAACATATGTATATGAGAGTTTAATCTTTTCCATATACTTTTAAACTTTTTCTTTTTTTTTTTTTTTTAAATTTATTTATTTATTTATTTATGGCTGTGTGGGGTCTTCGTTGCTGTGCGAGGGCTTTCTCTAGTTGCGGCGAGCGGGGGCCACTCTTCATCGCGGTGCGCGGGCCTCTCACTATCGCGGCCTCTCTTGTTGAGGAGCACAGGCTCCAGACGCGCAGGCTCAGTAGTTGTGGCTCACGGGCCTAGTTGCTCCGCGGCATGTGGGATCTTCCCAGACCAGGGCTCGAACCCGTGTCCCCTGCATTGGCAGGCGGATTCTCAACCACTGCGCCACCAGGGAAGCCCTCCATATACTTTTAACTTCCATATTCCCCTTTTTGCTTATTTCTTGCTTAACTATTTTAAATGGTTTTCTAAAAAGAAAAGATACTATATGAATATAGTAAACTTATGTTTCTAAATATAGAATAAAGCATAAAAGACAAATTTTAAAATAACTAACCTATTGATAATCTTTTTCTTTGTGGAATTACAATGAAATGCCTTACGTTAAGTTAAAATTACAGGATTGGAAATAAGGAGTTAGTTTTTTTTTGGTTGCGGTGTTTTTAGTGACATTTGGGCAATGTGTAAATTTTGTTTTAGGACGCCTCTCATCCTTGCACTCTCAGCTCTCTAAGATGGGGATTGAATCATTACCATGGCCCCTGCCTTTCATGGATGTGTCTTTCAGTGGCATACAATATAGCAGGCATGAGCTTGTCCTGACACCCGTGAGGAACTTTCTGGGGACCCATCTGCTGCCTCAGAAGCTGCCGTGTAAAGCAGATCTATAGCTTTGGCACAAGGCACGTCAGGGCTCCGAAAGGGCGTCAGTCACGAAGCGCTAGCGGGGGAGTTCACAGTGGAGGGAGGGGTGCTGGTGCCTTGAGGGCCTTTGGGGAAGGTGCACGGGGCCTGTGAACTGAACTTGGGAGGCGGAGGAGGCTCCTGAGGCCGCCATGACAAAGTGCCACAAACCCAGTGGCTTGGAACAACGGAACTTTATTCTCCCACACTCGGGAGGCCAGACGTCCGAGCTCAGGGGGTCCGCAGGGCTGGTCCCGTCTGGAGGCTCCGGGGAGAATCTGTCCCGGCTTCTGGTGGTTGCTCGTGCTCCCTGGCGTCCCGTGGCTCGTGGCAGCATCACTGTGATCTCTGCCTCCATCGACCTTCTCCTGTGTCTGTGTCCGCTCTCATTTGTAAGGACGTTGGTTATCGGATTTAGGGCCCAACCTGATAATCCAGGGTGACCTCATCTCCAAAGACCCTTGTTCCAAATAAGGTCGCGTTCTGACGTTCCAGGTGGACGTATCTTGTGGGGGCCACCATTCAGCCCACACAGAAAGGCGGGTAGGAGTTCAGTGGCCACCTGGGCCGTGCGCCCAGCAGAGGCAGGCACGAGGACACTGGCCCAGAGTTCAGAAGCTGCCTTTGGAAAGGAAGTGTCCACGGGATCCCAGGGTGTGAAACTCCTAGGGGCCGCGGCGTGTGGGCTGGCTGTGCTGTGGTATGGTGAGGACTTGTCAGGGGTGGTGCGTAACCAGATCTGCTTGCAGAGAGAGAAACGCGCTGCCACGCTTTCCTAGCTAGAGCGTACAACTGTTTGCATGTAAACTGAGATGTTGCATTTTCCAAGTTGTTCTGTTGACCTTCACAGATGAAACACTTTCACATATACTTTCTCCTTCCCAGCAGTACTCTTCAGTAGCTCCCTTGGGTGATGCTGGGTTAGCGTGTGATTGGACGGTGTAACGTCATTCCACGATGGGTGGCTTTCATAGACCAGTGACTCAGGTGCCAGCGTGACACTCTGCAGTTACACTTCTCCCCGGGGACGGATACAATAACCCAACAGTGGGACACTGCGATACTTTCTTAGCCCCAGTTACCTTTTGAATAATGAGAGCTTGAACTTGCCTTCTCAGGAATTTTAATAAGTTATTCCAAACAACCTGTTATTGTTGAATGGTTTTGGTTTTTTTAGGTGTTTTTCCTTTTTGGTTTAACTCCAGATACTCTTATTTTCTGTTTCAATGCGTTTCTTCCTTCAGGTACAATTTGAGGCTTCATCATAATGTAAATAATACAAATGGTGCTCTCATCGAAAAGTTTTACCAAATGTAGAGAAACAATGGCATTTTATCGTATTTTACTTTATTCTCCTGACTTTAAATGCTAACACTTTTGTTATTGATGTTATTACATCAGTAATAATCTAGCCTTATCATGAAGCAAAATATATTTTAGTGTCATTTTGCTTTGCTTGGTCAAGCTTTTTACATTAAAAAAATGTAGTGTTATAGGTCCACCTCAAAACTGAGAACCCCGGGCTTCCCTGGTGGCGCAGTGGTTGAGAGTCTGCCTGCTAATGCAGGGGACACGGGTTCGAGCCCTGGCCTGGGAAGATCCCACATGCCGCGAAGCGGCTGGGCCCGTGAGCCACAACTGCTGAGCCTGCGCGTCTGGAGCCTGTGCTCCGCGGCGAGAGAGGCCGCGACGGTGAGAGGCCCGCGCATCGCGATGAAGAGTGGCCCCCGCTTGCCACAACTGGAGAGAGCCCTCGCACAGAAACGAAGACCCAACACAGCCAAAATCAATCAATCAATCAATCAATCAATCAATCATACGCATCTGATTCAAGATCCTCATTAAAAAAAAAAAAAAAAAAAAAACTGAGAACCCCAGGCTAATCATGAGAAAAACATCAAATTCCAGTCGAAGGGCATCCTCCAAAGTATCTGCCCAGTACTCCTCAAAACTACCGAGACCATCAAGTCAAGGTTTGAAGAGCTCTCACTGCCAAGAGGAGCCCAAGGTTACAGGGTTGCACATGAGGTGCTGTCCTGGAGGGACAGAAACTAAGGCAACTGAATAATTGTAACAAACGTTACCACAGTGATGTAAGACGCTAGCGATTGAGGGCACACATTTCACCACCTGGGGGCTGGTGATGCTCCAGTGGGAACAGAGGGAGACCCCGAGGGCCCAGCTCTCCACGTCCTGCTGGCTTGGGGGCTGCAGGTGTGAGCAGGGAAGTCCTGGGGGGCCTGGCGGGGAGTCACAGCCCCAGCGGACTCAGGAGAACGTGGGCCGTGCCCCACACAGCCCCGTCATCGGGGTGGACCCTGCCGGCTGGAGCACTGATCCTGACATGGTTGTTGGATTGTGACTCAGAGTATGGGATAGATGCCGTGAGTCCATACTGAGGTAGACAGACAGACAGACAGACAACTCTCCTCTACAGAAATGTTCCAAGTACAGTAAGTTCCCTGCATACGAACGAGTTCCGTTCCAAGAGTGCATTCGTAAGTCTAAATTTGTTAAGTCCAGCAAAGTTAGCCTAGGTACCCAGCTAACACAATCGGCTATATAGTACTGTACTATAATAGGTTTAGAATACTTTTCACACTAATAATACATTAAAAACAAACACAAAAAATAAAGAACATTTTTAATCTTACAGTACAGTACCGTGAAAAGTACAGTAGTACAGTACAACAGCTGGCATCCAGGGGCTGGCATCGAGTGACAGGCAAGAAGAGTTACTGACTGGAGGAGGGAGAGGAGGTGGGAGATGGTAGAGCTGAAGGATGGTCAGCAATAGGAGACGGAGGGCAAGCTGCAATTTCCCTCACGCCTGACGCTGATGGCACAGGTTCTGGTTCCTTGCTGGATTCAATTCTATCTACCCAGTTGAAAAAACGATCCAGCGATGTCTGGGTAGCAGCTCTTTTTTTCTTATCATAGATGACACGGTGGCACTGGATTGCTGACGCCTGCTGCAACCTTCGTGTACCGTTCGTTGTACGTTCAGGTCCTGTGCCTCAAAAACTACCAGTGCCGCCTCAAATGCAGAGAACCCCCTTGCCGTTACCTGCGTCGTGAATCTCTTTGGTTCTTCAGTTACTTCTTCTTCCTCTGTCTCTCTTCGTCCTTTCTCTGGGCCTCCAATTCCATCAGGTCTTCATTAGTCAGCTCCTCGTGTTGCACAGCAAGGAGTTCAGTGAAGTCGTCCTCTTGCACATCTAGCTCCAGCTTCTCGCTGAGGGTCTCTGGGTTGCTGAAGACCTCTTTGGACTCCTCATCCACCTTCTCAAATCCACGAAAATCATGAACAAAACTGTGGGGAAAGGTTCTTCCAAACCCCATTCACGGTGACGGCCGTAACCTCTTGCCAAGCAAAGCCAATTCTTTTTTTATGGCCTGTAGATGTTATAGTCCTTCAAAGATTGTCGCAGGGTTGTTCCTGATTCATCAGTCGCCTTTACTGCCTGACGAAAAGCGTGACATAAATAATATTTCTTGAAAGTCGCTATAACGCCCTGGTCCATAGGTTGGATGAGCAACGTAGTATTCAGTGGCAGATGCACTACTTTGACGTTGGGATGCAAGTCATCCATGAACGGGGGGTCGCCCAGAGCATTGTAGAGCAGCAAAAGAATGTGGAATGGGACGTCCTTCTCCAAGCAATATTTCTCTACCTCCGGGATAAAGTGGTGGGAAAACCAGTCCTGGAAAATGGCCTGTGTAACCCAGGCCTTGGGGTTACTCTTCCACACAACAGGAAGAGAGCCCTTGGCTATGTTTCTAAGGGCCCTTGGGTTCTCTGAATGATAAACTAAGAGAGGCTTCAGCTTCATATCACCGGAAACATTGCCACCAAACAACAGTTAGCCTGTCCTTTGTTGCTCTATAGCCTGGCATCAACTTTCCCTCCTTACTGATGTAACTCTGGGCTGGCATCCTTTTCCAGTACAGCCCTGTCTCGCCCACGTTAAAAACCTGCTCAGGTAAATACACGCCTTGAATTTCTTGAAGCGTTTCAGGAAATTCCCGGGCAGCCACCGTATCTGCACTCGCTGCCTCGCCACTTACTTTTACGTTGTGAAGGTTGGCTCCAGCCTTGAACCGATGAAGCCAGCCATGGCTGGCATTAACAGATGCACGCTCTGATTCTTTGCTGTGTTTCTTCTTCAAGTCTTCGTAAAGGCTTTTAGTTTTCTTTTGAATCAGCATTAAGCTGAGCGGGACTCAACACTGATGCTGGTCCTGCATCCACACGATGAGAAGTTTCTCCATCTCCTCCACCACTTTTCCACGCTTCTTCGATATTATTGTCAGCACAGCAGACTTCACACGTTCCATGATCTTGTCCTTGTTCTTTAGAATCGTGCCGGTGGTTGAACGACTCATTTTATAAGAATGAGCGATGTCTACCATCTTTTCACCTCACTCCGCTCTCTCAATTATTTTCACTTTTGTTTCCATCGTTACCGCTTGGCACTTCTTAGCGGTACCGGCTACATCACCACTGCTTTTACGCTTGCTTCTGGACACCCTGGGCTTGAAATAAAGATACTGTACTTCTGTACTCTATACAGTACTGCACAGTAAAGTATGCAAGAGCACAACCACTTGTAGAAGATGCACACTCGTGACAGTGTACGCCAGACACATGAACTAACTTATGTGATTGGCATGCGAAGGCACATTCACATCTTTGAAAGTTCGCAACTTGAAGGTTCACATGTAGGGGATTTACTGTAATTTATGCAGATGCTTCGCCCTCAGGGAGGGGGACCATGACTTCCCTGCCAAGACTGCAGTGTGGGAAGAGTCCCTGTAGGAGAAAGACCCGACAGGTCCTACCTGGGCCAGGTGATCCAGGTGATGAGGTATGTTGACAGCAGGTACCCTAGATACAGTGGGATGCGAAGGCACTTCGCCTTCTGGTCTTCCTGGTAAAACACACAAACCTCAAAATTGAGATCATGAGAAAAACATCGTACAAATCGGCAATGAGGGCTGTTCTACAGAATGCCTGTCCAGTACTCCTGATCGGGGTCTCATGGTCAGGTACTCAAGGTCATCAAACACAAGGAATGTCTGAGAAGCCATCATTGCCTAGGGCAGGCTACGGAGCATGATGACTAAATGTGCTGTCCTGGACGGGGTCCTGGGACAGAAAAAGGATGTTAGGGGAAAACTAAGGCAACCCTCTTAAAGTGTGAGCTTTTTACTAGTGTGTCAGTGATGGTTCGTTGGTTCTGACAGATGTGCCAGAGGTTATGTATTGATTGATTGATTGATTGATGGCTGTGCTGGGTCCTCGCTTCTGTGCCAGGGCTTCCTCTAGTTGCGGCGAGCGGGGGCCACTCTTCATCGCCGTGCGCGGGCCTCTCACTATCGCGGCCTCTCTTGTTGCGGAGCACGGGCTCCAGACGCGCAGGCTCAGTAGTCGTGGCTCACGGGCCCAGTTGCTCCGCGGCATGTGGGATCTTCCCAGACCAGGGCTCGAACCCGTATGCCCTGCATTAGCAGGCAGATTCTCAACCACTGCGCCACCAGGGAAGCCCATCAGATGGTATCTTTAGGGGAAATCTGGTATGGGGTATATAAGGAACTGCTGTGTCTTCACAACTTCTCTATATAAATCTAAAGCTATTCAAAATAAAATGTTTATTTAAATATTTTTAAAAATTAACAGACGAATTAAGATGTTACCCCAAAAATATGTTTAACACAAAGCTCACAGTGTTTTAAAAATTCTAAAACTTAGAATATTTCTTTTCATAGTATTTTAAGATTTTATTTCAGATATTCGTATTGTGATGTTAACATCTATAAAATGTGCACTCCTTTTATGAAAATTCTTGATTTAATTAACAGACAAACTATCTTGCAACGGTTCCTTTCTGGGAGATGGAGTGTTACATTTTATTGTAGTTTCCCCCTTGAAGTCCTTCATTTGCACTTTAGGAGAATCGATTTGACAGGCACTCTGTAAGTTAAATGTTAGTTACGCGTGTGCTCGCCCGCCCTGGTCCTTTGAGCCTGTGTCTGCACGGATCCCCTCTGAATAGGCTTCCAGGAAACGACTCACTTAGCAGCCTGGTCGTCGTCGTCCTTGGCAGCGCGGGAGCAGTGATGGCAGAGACGGACCGGGACCTTCCGCGTGGCTGTCGTATGAACGACCTGCGTTCCAGTTCTTTCCTGTGCAAGGCTCCTATTTTCCGGGAGATAAACGTTTTGAGAAAAATGGAAGCACGCTGACTCAAATTCCATCCATCCGTTCACTGACTGCCACTTACCTGGTTCATAAGCCCGGACTTGTCCTGTGGTAGCGCTCGTGACGGTGTAGTGACGGTGTAGTGACGGTTCGTGTGTCTCCCCCGCTGGCTTGTAGTACCTGCAGGGCAGCGGCATATGTGTTGGGTCCCCGGGGACCCCCAGCCTCCAGCACAGTGGAAGCTGTGGGAGCAGATGGCTTGTGGGCACCTCGCCTGCCTCCAAGTTCTCCTATTGGAACAGCTCTGACCGAGGGTGTTCTTTGGCAGCTGGGCTTGTGGGCGCAGGGCAGGAATGTCAGAGGTCACGGCCCAGGGGAACCCCTCACCAAAGAGGGCGGGGTGCTCCTGACTAGGAGGCAGTTCTGAGGTGCATGCGCGGCCTCCCCGGGGTCCCCAGCAGCTGCGACTCTGCACAGAGCTGTGACCTGCTTACTGGAGCTCCCTTTTTCACTCTTTCCTTCCGTCTCACTTCCCCTGGTCTCGGGGTCAGCTTTGGGAGAACCCACACTGAGACCGTATGCAGTAAGTCGGTACCGACGAAATTAATTAGCATAGTAAATGAGTAAGATCCTGACCATTCAAAGAAATTATCATCCAGGAAGAAAAAGATTATCAGAGCTGTGCGGATCACATGAATGAGACATAAAGTGATGACTGATGAGAAGTACAGATAGAACATGCGTATTCAGGGGAAGAAGTCGCTGCAGACTTCCCTCCTTACCCTCCTGACTCAGGGTCGGCTCCTGCCTTGTGACCTTGAGCCGTCCAGCACCTCACCTGTCGCGTGGCTCACATCCCGGTGCCCTCGCTCTGCCAGCTGGTGAGCTGGGAGGACAGAGATGTGTCTGCTGCGTCCCCTCGTGTCTCAACACTGGGACAGTGCCCCGCAGACAGTAGCTTCACAGGTGTGTTGGACCCGTGCGTTCGTGGGGAGACTAAGTGGCAGAGTTTCCATGAGGGGAGGGTTGGAGTCTTGGGCACGGATTCAAATCCCACTCCAGTCACTGCCTAACTTGCTGACTTCAGGCCCGTTGCTCAGTCAGCTCATGTGTAAAGTGAAGAAATCGAGGCACACCCTCAGGGTCGTGACATAAATTAAATGAGGTCATTTCCTGTAGTACCTAGAGTTACAGCACAGAAATGAGCGCTCAGATGTTCACTGCTTTTATGAAGAAGATGGCATTTGAGGTTGGTTGAAATTAGATGAGAAAAAGTAGAGAAGGAAGTTTAAATTACAGCAGAAGGAACAAATGCCAGCAAGTGAGATTAAGGACAGTAGGGAGCTTAGCAGGGAGCTGTGTGCCTGGACCCGAGAACAGGAAGTAGGGAAATGAGGTCACAGAGACGCCAGACCACGGAGGTTCGTGAATGCCAGCCTGAGTTGTCTGACTTTATTCCACAAGGAGGAGGGGAGATATTTGAGAAGGGAACTGTCCAGGAGGTGATGGGATTATGAACTATGGGTTACAGTACCCTGAAGAGAGGTCAGAAATGAAAATAGAGGTTTGGGAGTGGTTCACCTAGTTTATCATGAAATTGGCAAACCAGTCAGCACATACGGAGTGTTTACCACAGTAGGAAATAGAATAACAGGGGCTCCTTTCCACAATCAAGGAACTTGGTTAGCGTCACGCTGTTTAACACTTATCTTGCTAATTAGTGTGTACAATATAGTAATTTTTTTCTTCTGGGATATTTCCCAGGTAATCTAAACCTTCCCCAAATGTACAGATCGGTGTGGGCCCAGCGGCATTGTCAAAGAGGTCTCTTGGAGATGTATTCTTTGAGTGAACCAGGAGATAGGAGTGAGGTCCTCGCGGGCAGTGGGCGGTGGGCCATCGTCCGGCTACAGGCACAGCTTTGGAGTCACGGTACCTTGTCATTGCTTTTGCCGACTGTCAGTTAACTTCTACAGAAATTTAAATAATAAAGACTGCTTTATGTGTATTTGTTCACATCGTTACTGTTTTCAGGGCTCCGTGTCTCCTTGTGTAGATCCTTATTTCCATTTCATGTTTATATAAATGATGCCTTCAAATTTTTTAAATTTCCAGTTATTCCTTGCTAGTATATAGAAATACAGTGGCATGTTTTTTTTGTTGTTGTTTTTTACTAACTGCATTCTCTGACCTTGCTAAACCCCTTTTTTAGATCTGGGAACTTTTTTGTAGATTCTTTGGTGTTTTTTAGGTAGAAAATCATATAGTCTGCCAATAAAGACGGTTTTGCTTTTATATCCGTAGCCTTCTTTTTTTTTTTTTTTTTTTTTGGTTGTGATGGGTCTTCGTTTCTGTGCGAGGGCTTTCTCTAGTTGCGGCAAGCGGGGGCCACTCTTCATCGCGATGCGCAGGCCTCTCACTATCGCGGCCTCTCGTTGTGGAGCACAGGCTCCAGACACGCAGGCTCAGTAGTTGTGGCTCACGGGCCTAGTTGCTCCGTGGCATGTGGGATCTTCCCAGACCGGGGCTCGAACCCGTGTCCCCTGCATTGGCAGGCGGATTCTCAACCACTGCGCCACCAGTGAAGCCCCATTTTTTTTTCTTGCCTTCTTGTGCTACTGAGGACAGCCGTGTTGAGTACCAGGAGCTTCTCGCTCTTACAGAGAGAACACTTCTTATTTTCCATTAAGTCTGATAGCAGTAGATTTTTCATGCATACTCTTAATCTGATAGGGGAAGTTCTTCATTATTACTGATATTTGCCTTTTTTTTCTTTTCTTTTTAGCAGAAGACTCAGAAAGTGGTGTTTACATGCGATTCATGAGGTCACACAAGTGTTACGACATCGTTCCAACCAGCTCCAAGCTTGTGGTCTTTGATACCACGTTACAAGTGAGTGTGCCCAGTTACGCTGAATCTGGGGTATATTATTTGGTGCCTGCTTTGTCGGGTAAGTTAAATCCAGCAATACCCGCAGACAGTATCCAGTCCTTTCTGCACGTCGGGTCCTGTGCTGAGGTTTTGTCTGAGTTGTCAGTCGTCATGGCAGCCTTCTGAGGACTGTGCTGTTTTACGGATAAGGAAGCTCATTATCTAGAGTTTGCTCACATTCTAGCATTTAAGAACTCAGCCCACAGAGCTGGTGAGTGACGGGGTCTGGAATTGGTGCTCGGGTCTGTGTGATGCGTGCTGGCTCCGAGCCTTTAACCGCTAGCTGCACCTCCTCCCTCGGCATGTCCTGAAGGCCTTAGCTATTTAGTAGAACAATGACGTTGAAATAATACTGGTTAAAAAGAAAGCATCACTCAGGTGGGTAATCTCTTAAGAGAAAACTCTACTGATCTCTTTCGGCAGAAAATTTGAACCTGATTATTTTGGTATTAAAATTATGCTTATTGTAACTCGTTTTATACCAATATGACTTACAATCAGATGTGAAAAGTCCCAAATAATACATTCAGTGCGATGACCAAATTACATCCGGTGTAATAAAATACATGTGCGTACACAGGTGTACGTGTGTGCATTTGGTGTATAGATTTGTACATAAATCTTTACCAAGCAGGATTGTTTTCACCTGGGTTCCCCAAAAGTAGATGCTGAGCCAGGAATTCATGGGCAGTGGGCACTTTATTAGGGCGTCCTGCCAGGAGAGCCCCTGAGGGACTGGGGGAGAAGGAGAAGGGGCAAAGGCCAGGGAGGGCAGCCTCCGCTGACCCCTCAGGGGGACCCCAGCGGGTAGCCTGTGCGAGTTCACCCTGGCCTCTTTCAGTCTCGTCCAGGGCTGTCCCGGGAGATGTGGGCCCCGGCCCTGCCAGCTCTTCCCAGCGCTCGGGGCCCTCTCCCCAGGCCTCCCCCGCCGGCTCTGCTGGTGCCCCCAGCGGCCCGCCCTGTGGCTCTTCCTTGAGGACGCCTGGGCTCTAGGAGCTATTTTGCCTGCGTTCAGTCTCAGCTGCACAGGAGTCTCAAGAATGTAGATATGGCTTAGTTCTTAATTATATTTTCCAATTTTTTTTTTTTATAAATTGGCCTAAAATCCTATGACTTTGCTAAATTCACTTCGGACCAGGTAACCTTCAAGGTCCCTTCTACAACTCTGATTCTTTGACACAAAGAGGACAGAGAGGCATCCAGATGCAGTGTTACCGGAAATATTCTCTACCACTGTAACTACAGACTTCAGTAGTAAAGTAACTAGAAATTCTGAATTCCCCAAATAAAGAAGTAGATCAACCCGTCTCACCCTCACTCCACCCTCCAAAGACCTGACTGTAGGCTTTCCACCAACAGAAAAGCACATGACAGCGGGTACGCCCTGCACCTGCTTTCACTCTTGCTCAGCTTTTCCCGTGTTGTAAAATTAACTCTTTTCTGAATTTAGAATTTAGCCAGAGTGAGTAAGACATGAACAATGTGATGCTTTATGGATCATCGGAGGTCACTAATCCAGTGACTCTCACTTCCCTAATTAATAGAAGCTGCATGTGCCTGTCTCCTGGAAGTCACGAATCCTTGAGGCTCTAAGCTTTAAAGGAGCTGAAATTGGTTACCATGGAAATGGGGGGGTTGGCACTGGTTACAGCAAGTTAAGGATGTGTTTGAAAGGGCTGAGTCGACTGTTGTCTAGACACAGACAGCAGTTGTGGTCAGGGACATGTCTCGAGAACGAGGGAAGCGAGCAGGGGAGAAGACACAGCCCGTCCCCGAGACCAGGTGACCGTCCTCTGGGCGGGGTCGTGGCCTGGACGGCTCCCTGTGTGCGCCTGTGATAGGACAGCCCGGAGCCACTGAGGAGGGCGGAAAAAACGTTTGTGGAGAATGTGCTTGTTTGGGTTTTTTTTAAGATTTAATTTTTTATTTATTTTTGGCTGTGTTGGGTCTTCGTTGCTGTGCGTGGGCTTTCTCCAGTTGCGGCGAGTGGGGGCTACTCTTTGTTGCGGTGCGCGGGCTTCTCATTGCAATGGCTTCTCTTGTTGCAGAGCACGGGCTCCGGGCGCACGGGCTTCAGTAGTTGTGGCTCGCGGGCTTCAGTAGTTGTGGCTCACGGGCTCTAGAGCGCAGGCTCAGTAGTTGTGGCGCACGGGCTTCGTTGTTCCGTGGCATGTGGGATCTTCCCGGACCAGGGCTCAAACCCATGTCCCCCTGCATTGGCAGGTGGATTCTTATCTACTGCGCCACCGGGGACGTCCCCTAATACATTTATTTTTAAGTTAAAAAAAAGCAGGTTGCAGAACAACACTTATATTCTGACCAAGTTACCCTGAGGGCCCAGAGTATCAGAGACACAGCTGGTCTGGGAACCAGAGTCAGCCGTTCACAGGTGAACTGAAAACGGGGTCGCAGACAACAGAGGTGACTGGGACAGCCCGAGAAGAGAGGGAGAGAAGGGCCGCCCACCCCAGGCGGCCGCGCCCTCAGCCTCCAGCTCGGCCTCTGCCAGGCCCATGGGCCTCCCGCAGGCGGGGCTGTGACGCACCCCAGGGTCCTGTCGCTGTGTCTCGCGTGGGTGTGAGAGATGGCGCCTTGGTCCTGGTGCCCGTCCTGGAGTCGCGTCCCTCCCCCTCGGCCCGCCTGGTCCTCCCTCGGCGTCGGCGGTCGTCTGGAGCCCCGAGTGCGGGGTGACTGAGGGAGGGGGTGACGCCCGACTCCCCCCGGCTCCCTCACCCGGTGCCGCGGGCGCCTGGCGCTCAGGCTGGACGGGGCAGACGCCGCCCGCTCAGGGTGGGCGCTCGGCTTGCACGGTCACTCGGCATCTCAGCCGAGTTGTTCCTTCCCGACCAGGGCCCCGCAGTAAGCCAGGAACTATTTCTCAAGAGGAAAATAATTACCTGCAGAAGAAGGCATGGCTTTTTGCTGTTTGTTTGTTTTTTCCGAAAACCCAGTGAATCTCCTGCTGGTGCCTGATGGGGGCCTCATTCGGCGTCCCCAGCTCGGCCTGGGGGTGGGGGGTCCCAGGCCCGGGTGGACGAGGGGCCTGCCCTGCCGCAGAGCTGTGTCTTGCTCTGGGCCCCTCTGAAGACGCCCTCTGACTGTGTCAGAGCAGCGCTCAGGCTCGGTGTGTGCCGCTTGCGAGGACCTGCCGCGGGTGGCAGGGGTGCGGGCGGCAGCCTGAGTGGCATGGGGGTCTCTCCGACGCTCCAGGCCGTGGCCTCCCTCACCCTGACCCCTCACTGGCTGGCTGGCCGATGTCACACCGAGGCGTCTGAAGCATTGCCTCTTCCTGCCCATCAGACCAGTCAGCACGGTGTCACTGATGTCACGGGACCGTGTGACATGAGGCCTGTGGGGTGGTCCGCATCTCTGCAGACTGTGTGCAGCCAGAGAGCCAGAGGTGAGGGTGTGAGAGTGTGTCGTGCCAGGTCAAGGCAGACCGCTTCTCGGGGTCCCTGTACGTTGGTACAGAGAAAAGGCGTGCGCGGCTGACGGCTGCAGGGCCCTGCGACGCGGCATCTGGAGTTACAGGAATCCAGTCACTCTGGGAGACGCGGTCACGGCCGGACGGGCAGCTTCCCCGGGGAGTGACGGGCAGCCTCTCCGTCTGCGCACTTCCCCAGGGACGCTCTGCTGCGCTTGGCTTGCCAGTCTGGTAGCTTCAGGGGCGTCCTCCCTGGTCCTCCTCGGCACGCTATCCCGTGCCCCGTGGGTCCCAGAGCCAGTGTAGGGATCCCAGTGACGTACTCAGGACTGAGCGGATAACCCCAGTGTGGCCTGCAGCCCCATGAGCTCCTTGCGCTTGACCTTGGCTGAGACTCCGTCTGTCACCTGACTGACTGTAAGCCCCCGCTTTGACCAGTGACCACACTGGCGTTTGGGGTTCTAGGAATTAGCGTCCACTCAGAGCCAGGATCCGGTCACCCTGGAAAGTCCGCGTCTCCTTTTCCCCAGTGCTCAGTCATCCTAGGAAGTGGGGCAGGAGTAACAGCACGTCCTGGGCGGGGCACTGTCCTCGGGGGACCCCGCCCCCCTCAGAACTCTGGGGCTCTGGGTCTGAGAGCGGCTCAGGTCTGGAAACGGTGAGAGGGCAAGACTCCATGTTGGCGACTCAAGTTGGGGTTTTGGCCCCTGGACTGAGAATTTTTCTTGTTACGTAGATCAGGCAACGCTTCAGAAGGCCATGCATCTGTCTCACTCCTAGGGACGCTGTAACTGGTTAGCCACGACCAAACCGTCTGCGAATCAGAACATTCTCACCCCTGGCCACGTGCCTGCCCTGCTCCCTCAGGACCTGCCACCACGCTGGCATCAGTGAGGCCGTCATGGTGCTGCCCCCTGCAGAGCGCAGCCAGCACGCAGCTTCTCAGGGGGTAGGGGTCCCCGCACACAGACATTGCTCAAAAACCTGGGGAGGCTGTGACCTCGGGGCCCTTTTGGGGAAGGTAGCTGAGGGCTGGGTGTGCAGGCCGCGTGTGCTGACATCTCCCTAAGCCTGTGGGTTCACTCTTCCTCGTTAGGCCTCCGAAGTTCTGGCATCTCGGCCTCCTCAAACATGCACTCAGCAATGCCCTGCATTTCAAGGCAGTCAACTCAGAAAGCTTTAGAGCCGTTTCCAGGGGCTTGCACTAAACGTTAGAGCCACGTTTCTGGTAAATCCACCTGTGTCAATAAACTGTACCGTATCCAGTGTTAAATTCCCTCTCCTTGGTCTAATATTATTAGAAGCTATTCCCACGCTTACTTCCCAGGTTTCTGCAGATATGAAATAGCGAAGGTTTCTCATGGTTTCCATGTGTGAGGCCCCCTCTCGGGGGCAGGCTGGAGTCTCTCCCCAGTCACAGGTCTCAGGGTGGCACAGGCAGCTGTGGTTGTCTGGAGAATGAGTGACCCCGTGCAAGGCATCTGCCCAGGAGAACTTGCTACTGGGCTTCCAAGCAAAGAAAGGCAATTCGGACACCACACAGCCAGCTGTTTCCACTGCCAGGGGAGGCTCGGAGTCACTCTGGCGTTCAGGAATCTCTGCTTCGTCTCAGTCCAGCCCTGTCTCTGTGCTGGGTTCCAGGGCTGCACTCCTCCCAGATCAGTGCCCCGGCTTTCACGTCAGAGACCGGGGAGACTGTGAGTTCGGGGTGGTGAAGCTCTGAGTCCCGCAGAGTTACATTTGTGTTTGATTTAGGAAGGGTCAGCCTGGTAGCTACAAGAGGAGGGCTTTTTAGGGCTACCATAGAGGCTGCCAGGTTCTCGGTGACCGAGAGTCCCCAGTTGGAGCTTGTCCTTCCCCGGTGCGTGAGCCCCATCCTCTGGCAGGACTCTGCCCACACCGGATCCCATGTTCCTTTCGCTGCAGTGACAGCTAGTGCGGCAGCCCCTGGCCCCTGCTCTCCTCTGGCGGCTGCAGAGTGGGGCGGGGACACCACGGTCACAGGTGATGCTTGTCCCCTCTCGATGCCGCTGCCTGCCTGGGGTCACTGGGGATCTGAGTCCCCACTGACCTAGAGCTCAGCACTGTGTTCAGGCCCCAAGACGTGAGCCCGGTCCCAAACCCTCTGTCCCCAGAACCCTGCCTGGTGCGTGCACTTCTGTGTCAGTCGGGGTCCAGTCAGGACACAGAAGCCATAGCAGCCATCGAACAGAAAACTAACGTAAACCAGTGGTAATTGGATGTAAGTCAGCTGGGTAAATACTGACCTCTGAGGCAGCGTTCTCAGACCTGCAGCTGTAGCATCACTAGGAACTTCCGGGAAACACAGACCGTCAGGCCGTCTCAGACCCACTAAACCGAAAGTCACGGTGAGGCCCAGTGGTCGTGCCTCACTGAGTCCTTCCAGCGATTCTGGTTCTAGCGCTCTGCGGTTCGAAAACCGCTGCTCTGGGGCGTCGTGGAGGTAAGGAGGAGCCTGTGTCGCCTTCTGAGGGCCGCTGGCTGGGGCTGTGCCTCGGTGGCAGGCGGGACGGGGGGCAGCGTGAGGGGGCTGCTCAGGCTGGACTCAGCTGCTGCTGCTGCGGGAGGAAAGCCCACAGGTGGGGATGTGCGCTGCACCGGGTCCTCCCCCCACAGCCCTGTGTCCTACCCTCCAGGCGCTGCGGAACATGATCTCATCTGGACACAGGGCCGCTAAGAGGTAATTAGTTAAGGAGGTGTCGGTCCTAGCCCACCGTGATTGGCGTCGTTGCAAAAAGGGGAGATGTGGACACAGAATCATGCATAGGGGGAGAGTACCAGTGACAACGAAGGCAGAAATCGGTGTGACGCTTGTACAAGCCAAGGGGTGTCAGGGCGTGCCTGCACACCACCGGCGGCCAGGTGAGAAGCCTAGAACAGATTTTTCGGCACAGAAAAGGAGCCAAGCCTGCTCACACCTTGATCTCAGACGTCCAGCCTCCAGGCCTGAGACGATAAATCTCTGTTGCCTTTGCCCCTAGTTCATGGGGCTCTGTTGTGGCCGCCCTCGCAGACTGATCAGGTGGTCGGCAGGTGAAGCAGCCCTTCTTCAGCCCAGCCCTCCCGTCCTTGCTGGCCTCCCTCCTGTCAGAGGCCGCAGTAGAGCCCATGGCAGAGTTGAGATGTGGTCCCCAGGGCCCCAGTGTCACGAAGCAGAGTTAGAAGGGAGGGTTTGGGGCTGAGAGACAGTAATTTAGTAAACGGCGGGGTAGAGAGCACACACCATCCCTTCCGGAGAAGTCTGGCAGCGCAGATCTACTGATGGGTGTGATTTAGTGCCTTCAGATTCTAAATGGTAACTCCTCAGGAGGTATGGAAGGCTCCAAAGTAAATAGAATTTCACAATGGAATCATCACTTCCAGGCCCGGGGGCGGCGAGGGGAGCACTGAGAATCATATAGGTCTTCCCTCACAATGGCAGTATGCGGGAATGTGTGTTTTTAGCAACATTCTACTAACAACATTTTTAATAAACTTTTTTAGATTGATAGAAGAGTTGTGAAGATAGTACAGATCGTTCCCATGTACCCCACACCCAGTTCCCTCCATTTTTGCCATCTTACATTAGTATGGTCACATTTGTCATCGTTAACGAACCAGTATTGATACATAATTATTGCCTGAAGTCCACAGTTTGTTTAGATTTCCCTGTGTCTTTCCTGATGTCATTTTTCTGCTCGAGGATCCCATCCAGGTTACTGTTAACATTTAGTCGTCACGTCCCCTTAGGCTCCCCTTTGCTGTGACGGTTTCTCAGACTTCCTGGCTTTTGGGAACCTTGACAGTTTTGCAGACCTGGCCAGGCGTGCTGTAGGGTGCCCCCGAATGGAATTTGTCTGCTGTTTTTTTCTCACGACCAGACTTGGATTATGGGCTTTGGGAGGAAAAGCACAGAGGTAAAGTGCCCTTCACGTCGTATCAGAACTGCGTACTGTCCTCCTGACGTACCACTGTCGACCTTAACCTCAGTCACCTGGCTGTGGTACGTCTGTCAGGTTTCTTTACTGTAAAGTTCCCCTTTTCCATACTGTCCTCTTTCGGAGAAGGTTACTCTGCACCGCCACACGTAAGGAGTGGGGAGTTGAGGGCTGCGCAAGTTAGCTGGAATTCTTCTGCAAGGGACGTGTGTTCCCTCCTTTCACTTATTTATTCAGTCATTTGTGTCGGCATACGTTTATGGAGAGAGAGAGAGAGATTGCATTGGGTTACAATCCACTATTACTTTGTTTTATTGTTCAAATCATTCCAGTTGATATGATTTTAATAGTGCCAATGAAAGAGAAAACAGGCAAGTGTCCAAATAAGTGGCTGTTTGCCAAACACGGGTTTTTAGAAGAACATGTAGAAAATATAGAAAGACAAGCATGTAAGTAAGTTGAAGAAGGGCATGACTAGGAGGGGGCTGCCCAGGGTCCTCTTAGCTGGGGTTAGAATCGAGATCCACAAGCGGGAAGCAGGTGCTCGCCTGCTTTAGAAGCAGGAATAAGGGTTCGCTCTGTTGCTCAAGATTCATGCTGCAGGTGCTGCTAAAGAGGAAGGGAAACTCTTCAGCTCATTTTGTGCTTTTTCATTATCAAGGAAAATGATCTTCAAAACGGAAAAAGTACAGTAAATGGTGATTAGAAGAAGTTAAAGCCCAGGACAGGTGTGGATTGTAGGAGAGTGCCTGTTTGCTTTCTGATCCCTAGTTTAATCAGGATGTAGATTGCCAGGCTCTTAGTGGTAGTGGAGGAATGGTGGAGAACAGGTCTGAGGCCTGACGCCCGAGGTTCCAGGTGAGAGGAAAAAGAGTCCTCAGAAAACGGTGGGAAATGTGGTGTCATTCCCAGGTAAGGTGTTTGAATGAATTATTCATAAAGTAATAAAAGTAGTAATCTCTGGAAACCTATCATGAATTGACCCCAGAAAGTCGGGGAGATGAACCCGATTTCCTTTTAGGACTGTTCATAGATGTGGTAATACCATGAAAGGCAAATCTGGGTTTCACCTTGGCGGTTGACAGAGCCTCGTGCCCTGTCCTGATGGATAAGATGCAGAAGTGTATCTTGGCAGCTCAGTGGATTGCTGGCGTATGGACCTTAGGGGAACGTCAGTGAAATCGCAGCCTGCCTGGAGCGAGGTTCCTAGCTGTACTGGATGCGTCTCGTGGGCCGGGCCACCTGCTACTGCAGCCAGCCCTGCAGGCGTGGTGGGCGGCACCTCCGCTTCCGTAACCGCGGGGACGAGCAGGTGGGGAAACGCCCCTGCCTCGCACGCTCGGGGAGGACGGTCCGGTGCCATCGAGCCCCTGTCGGGCCCCTGTCCTGCGGCCAGCTCCACCACCCCTCACACACTGACACTGGCTCCCCTGCTAGCCTGTGGCACTCCCGCCCCCGGGACCACGTTCTCAACTAAACCACGTGCGAGCCAGGCTCTGCTTTCTGGGTAAGACACTGCCGGGGCGCCTTAAGATTCTTTCACTCTGAGCTCAGCGGCATCTGGAACAATGACTTGAATACTGACTTTGTTGACCGCATCATCTAATTAACAGATGACTTGAAACCAGGAGAGAGAGCAAATAATAACCAATATCCAGAAAGATTCCTCAATAAGCTGAATTATTCCTAGGCCCAATTAATAAGTAGTTGGCATCCAGAACAGTGGGAATTAGAGCGCGTTCCAGAAGAGAATAAGGCTGGGGGCTCAGAACTGTGGCGGTGTGAGGGTGACCTGACGCGGCCCCGCCCCCATCAGGCTCACAGGAGGGGGGACCTGCTAATGCCGACAGCCAGCAGACTGTAAACCCAGAAGTACAGGCTGTGGTTTTAAGCGTCACGCAGTTTAAAAGTGGTACGAGAAAAGCTTACCTAAAAACAGCAGTCCCTGTTCCTTACACCCTTGTCAAATTCCCCAGAACCAACAGTTCAGCTGTTAAATCTGGCGCTCACTGCCACATTCCCTTGATTCATTAGTTTTAGACACTTTTTCCTCCCTAATTCGGTAGCTGGGTTCTTTGTTCCTTGTGTGGCTTCCTTCCTCCCCTCACGCCCAGTGTCACTCACTATCTCAGTACCGGGGTGCTTTCATTCATTTGACTGTGTCACTGAGCCCAGTGGTTCACTGTGGTTACATTTCCTATTTGTACAGTTCAGTGTTATTCCTGGAGCTTAGAATTCTTCCGTTTTTTATTTTCTTTGAACATCTAAGGCTTTTCCCACCGGCTAACTTCTCAGTAGGACTTCCTGTGCAGCCAGACTTGGCCCGCACGGTTCCAGCCCCACTTGGAGCCACTCCTGCCGGCTCTGCGTCTTCTTGCTCATCACCGTCACCTGAGACTTTCACCGGGTCATGGCGGGAATTGCCTCCACCCTCTCCTGATTTTTGAACACATGCTTTTCTGCTTTCGTGATTTATTCGCTCTGTTTTGGTGGGGCACTTTCTCCAGGAGCTTCCGGTCCTAGACCACTCAGGCTGCATAACAAAACCCCACAGGCTGGCAGGCTTCACAGGAATTTCTCCCTCAGTCCTGGAGGCTGGGAGTCCAAGACCAAGTGCCGGTGGCGTCAGTTCCTGGCGAGGCCTCTCTTCCTGGCTTGCAGACAGCTGCCTGGAGTGCGCGAGAGCTCTGGTCTTTCTCATCAGGACACTAATCCCAACCTTGTGGCCTCATCAAACGCTATCCAGCTGCATCAGGGGGTGCAAACATCAGGGGGGGTCAGGGGGTGCAAACACTGTGCATACGCATCCCAGGAAAAGATGCATGAGAGTTAGCTACTTATACGCAATCTGTAGACTACGTGTAGATTCCATGCGGTCGGTCTAGAATTTCGAAGGCATCGTTCCATTGCTTTTAGCTGCCAGTGTTGCTGAAGAGACGGCTGTTGTGGTTTTTTTCTTCTTTAATCTCCATCTTTTTATATGTGATTTCCCCCCTCTGCAGCTTTTGGGGTTTTCTCTCTCTCTCTGGTGCTTCCATGCCATGCGCCTGGTTGTGGTCTCTTCCACTTGTGAGCCAGGCACCCGATGGGCCTTGGGACCTGACACACGTGTCACTCGGTCTGTGTTCATTGTGCTGTTCCTTCCGAGATTCTCTTCCTGCTGTTTCCTTTCTTCTGGAACTTCAGTCGGGAGATCTTGGGCCCCCTGAATTGATCCTTTAATATTCTTATCCTGTCTCCTTCTCTCATTACTTCTCTGTTCTACTTCTTAGAAGTTTCTTTGTTCTTAACCCAACTAGTGAGATGTATTCAAAACTAGAAGTTGTGCGGCTTCAACGTTCAAGGTTGTGTCGAGTGGCTCGTAATTAAGAGTGAGCACCGACAGTAGGGGGTGATCACAGGGGAGCTTCTGCCTGGGAGGGGGTCTCACGGAAGAGTGTTGGGCCACCATCTTTTTCACTGGAAGCCCCCAAATGTTCGTCTCTGTGTAGTTTATTTCTGAAGCAGTTTCTCCAGAAAAATAATCCTTTTGATGGTGATGGCGGGTGGCTTTGGTCATGACCTGATTTGAAACAATCTTCCTGTTTGTTTTCAGCCCTGCCCCTGCCCCGGCCCCTCCCCACACGGCTCTCCTCTTCGTTAGTGTTACCCTTGCCACACCTGCCTCTCGCCCTGGCATCTCCTCGCTCACCTTCTAGTTTATACTCCCTGTAGTGTGAGAATAACTGTTCAAGAGGAAAAGATGTCAGAGATGTTTCTCTGCCACTTTTAAACCTAAGGAGCCACGAGGGAGACTCCAGGAAGGAGATGAATGAGGTCCTGCGGGAGTAGAGGAGGGATTCAGCTTGCTGGGCGTGACGTGGGCAGGTGGTGCTGAGGGCTTGGAAGTTACAGGTGAACTGGGCTTTAACTGGTGGAGCAGAAGGTGAGTGCCTCTGAAGTGGGAGGAACATCGTGACACAGCCCGAAAAACGGAGGATAAGTTCACGGACTGAGGAGTCTGCTGGGCCGTAGGGCTCGGGCTGGGGCTGCATCGCAGAGGGTCTTGGAGACCAAACCTGAGAAGCTGGGCCCGTCCTTGCTCAGGGGAGACGCCGGCAGGTGTTGTGAAATCGATTTGACGAGCTCTGATGTAAAAACTTAGTAAACTGTAGTGAACAGTTTTAAAGAGCTTTAGCTATGCATCAGCATTAATTTTAAAAGCCCCACAATTAGAATCAGGGTAAAACTGTGTATGGAAAGCAGGGAAGCATTAGAGGAATCAGATTCCCATTTTGGGGGAACACAGATGTGCTACTTGGCATTTAGATTGCCAGAATCTCTTAGCGCAACTAAGGCCGGCTTACCCTTTTTAAAAATCATTTTTATATTAGACTTTTATTTTCCTCTTTACTTAGCTGATTATCACATTTGGTTGTTTGAAAATCCTATTAAGGGCTTCCCTGGTGGTGCAGTGGTTAGGAATCTGCCTGCCAATGCAGGGGACACGGGTTCGAGCCCTGGTCTGGGAAGGTCCCACATGCCGTGGAGCAACTAAGCCTGTGCGCCACAACTACTGAGCCTGAGCTCTAGAGCTCGTAAGCCACAACTACTGAGCCCGCGTGCCACAGCTGCTGAAGCCTGCGCGCCTAGAGCCCGTGCTCCGCAACAAGAGAAGCCACCGCAGTGAGAAGCCCGCGCACCGCAACGAAGAGTAGCCCCCGCTTGCCACAACTAGAGAAAGCCCGCGCTCAGCAACAAAGACCCAACACAGCCAAAAGTAAATCAATAAATAAATTTATAAAAAAGAAAATCCTATTAAAATATAAAATTTTTAATTGGTAAATTGAGTTTGAGCAAATTGCGTTACCAGTTGAAAAGAAAGAAATTCTCAGAGGCACTCCAGGCCCCTAGAGTTTTTCCCTTATTAGTAGACGGCGCCCGTCCTCTTCCGCCTGTTGATGGTTCATTGGTGACACCCTGTGCCTTCTGTAACTGAGGAGTTTCCTGAGCGTAGTTTTAAATTGCCCCCAAACACTCCGTGCATGTGGTGCTAAGAAAGCCAAGTTTAGGAGGCTTCGTGACTGCGGAGAGGCTGCAGTGAAACCACAGCAGCAGGCGGGGCTGCTCGTCTGGGGACACTGAGACGTCCCCGCTACGGTACTGTGAGCACGGGCTGTCCACTTTGGGGAGTTCTGTCGGGTCTCTGGAGGGTGGCATTGTGACTCCCTCCATGACGTGTGGACCCGTCAACAGTTCGTGTGGCTGAAATTAAAACAGTGACTCATTCTCTGCTTCTGGTCTGTCAGCAGAGAGTGGAAAATTAAAGCTTTTATTCTTTTTGGCTCTTCATGCCGAACATCTTCACGCAAGTCTGGTTAGTCCACGCGCTTGCGGGAGTTCCCTGGTGGCCTAGTGGTTAGGATTCAGCACTTCCACTGCCGAGCGCCCAGGTTCAGCCCCTGGTCGGGGAACTGAGATCCTGCGAGCTGTGTGGCGTGGCCAAAAAAGGAAAAAAACCAAAAAAACAAAAAAACACGCCCTTGGGAGGAAAGCACTATCTGTTAGCCCCACCTTGTAGCTAAGAACGTCGAGGCTCAGAGAGGGTTAAGGACCTGAGCTGCCGAAAAGTCAGAGTCTGTCCAGTTGGCCCTGCAGCTTCACCCACTGACATCACTAGGAGGCTTTTTTCCTTCACTCCAAGTATTTCCTTAGCATCTGGTTGTTTTATTAATACCTTCTCGTGCAGAAGTGAAGGCACTTTTCACCTTGAACTCTTCACGTCCCCTTTGCCCCTGGATGGCTGCTTCCCTGGGTGTTTCCCTCACGTGGCATCAGCAATGTATCCTCAGGATGACCTGAGGTCAGCACACATCACCACCCCACCCTCTGCATCCTTGGCCTGTCCATCTTCGGTACCTGAGAGAGTCACTGCTGTGCGGGCATTTCCTTGTGTTTTGTGTGCAGAGGCCTTGAAACCCCTTTAGTAACTAACTTGGAGCATTTAGGGGCTGTTTAAGAGCTTGCAGGTAGCAGGTTAGTCAGAGAAGTTATTGTGGGGAAGCAGGATTTTCTCTGTTTCTGAAAGAACAGTCATTATATTGAGTGTTAAAGTTAGGCCCTGCTTCTGTTGGTGTTGCCATCTGTCTGATTGCTACTCCTTTGAAAGTTAATGTCTTTTCTTCCCTCTGGCTGGTTTTCTCTTTGCCTTTGATTTTTAGCATCTTACCTATGAGGTGCTGGGTGTGGTTTTCTTTGTATTTTTCCTGCCTGGGTTTTATTTGATGCTTTTGATAGATTCAAATATTCTATTGAAATTCGCCTATTTGAAGATGCTTCGGAAAATGCCTTTGGAAAAATTCCAGAATTTTGTAGCTCAGTTCATATCTTTCTTTTCTCTCAAGGATTGTAGTTCCCTGAATCCTGCCTTTGTGCTGTCTGCCAGTGCTTTCTAATGGGGGTTTGTATGTTTTGTCCAACTCGTGCAGTTGTTTTCAGCTATTTCATCATGGCCAAACCAGAACTTTCCGGAGTGGCTTTTCAACAGCTGTGGTCACTTAGGGTTACGTGAATGATCCTGATGAATGATTTTAATACTGGTTTTCTCTGCTAAATCTGTTATTTGGAGGAAACAGTTTGTGGTTTTAAAAGTGCCCCCACTCCCTGCCTACTCCAGCCAGTTAGAAGAACAAGCTAAGCAGATATTTAATGTGTTTCAAAATCCGTTTATCCATGACTTTCCCCCATATTCTTTTATAATATTTCCTAGGCCCACAGTCAAGGATTCCCAGAGCCTCATCGAGGTAGAAATAGACCACTCACACTGGCGCAGCGTCCCTGGATGCCATTTAGGTACACAAACAGTGTGAATATTTTTGTGATTCTTGATACAAGCTGTGGTTCAGAAACCATTTTGCCAGTTTGTGGATGCCATTTAGTTCCCGTCTGGCTCCCGTGTCCTTGGGTTGGCTCTGCTCACCTCCTCTTCCTAGTTTCCCTGCCAGTTTGTTCAACAGATTGATGGAATCCCTGCCGTACTCAGGACAGTGCTGGACTTGGCTAAGGCAAGTGTGGAAAATGACTAATGAGAGTCCCCCTCACCCACCAGCCGTCCTTCTGCCCTTGTGCAGGTGAACCAGGCACCCACATACGTCATTCTAAATAGAGGCAAAATGAGTCACAGTAAAGGCAGAAACGGGTGCTGAGTTATTACTTCTACTCTGATTTTGAAGCTCTCGTTTCCTGAAATCCTCTCTTTTCACTATTAAGTTAACAAGCAAAATGAGTCACAGTAAAGGCAGAAACGGGTGCTGAGTTATTACTTCTACTCTGATTTTGAAGCTCTCGTTTCCTGAAATCCTCTCTTTTCACTATTAAGTTAACAAGGGGTTTCGGAGTATAGTGGGTGAGAAAATAACCTTTTTCTTAGTTAAAAAGATAACTATACCACAGAATAAAAAAAAATTTTAAGAGATACACTTCCACTGCCTCAACTCCATAATAGAAAAGTTTAATTTTTTTGCTTGTTTCTCTTTGATCTTTTCTGTGTAAATACATGTTTTATATAATTATAATGCATAATTTTATAGTCTGCACTTTCACTGCCATAAACCTTTTTTTTTTTTTTACTTCAGCATAGTCTTCACAGTTATACTGTTTGATGCTTTTTTCTCACTGGTATACCAATACTTAACAAGTTTTGTTGGAGGCAGATCTTTCTCCAGTTTTCAGTGTTAGAAATAATGCCACATAATTGAACATCTCTGATTCAGGAATCCTACTCCTAAAATTTTTGTATGAGTGACTAATTCAGCAGAGAAGAAGCTAGCACACAAACAGTGTGAATGTTTTTGTGATTCTTGATACAAGCTGCGGCTCAAAAACTATTCTAACAATTCACGGAGCCGCCAGTGGTTTTACAACTGCACTTGTGTCGGGTGCCGTGACGAAAAAATACTGGCTTATTTAGCGGCTATAAATGGTACTTTAAGTTTGCTTTAATTTTCATTTCTTCGATTATCAGTAAAATTGAACCATTTTCCATATGTTATTTGCTGTCTGTATTTAGAGGTCATTTTCAGCACTGAGCTTTTGGCTTTTAATAAATCATAACCTCTGCTGCCTGTCACGGTGTCCCAGAGGGTGTTTGTCCCGAGGGCTCAGGGAGATACTGTATGTGAACTACTCTGAACAGGGCCCAGCCCATAATAGGCACACAGTGAATGTTTGTCTCAAGAAGATATAAAAGTAGGAGTATATTACATCTTTCATTCCTTCTCTTTCTCAACCGCAGGGAAATGAAGGGGGAATGCTTGTCGTTTTGTTATTCAGCATATGAAAAACAAATTTTCATTTCAAGTTCTTTGATATAACTTCGGTATTTCTGAATGAACTAATAACCACATATAGGAAAGATCAAACTCGGAAGTTTGGGGAATTCCCTGGCGGTCCAGTGGTTAGGACTCGGCGCTTTCACTGCCAAGGGCCTGGGTTCAGTTCCTGGTTGGGGAAGTAAGATCCCGCAAGCCGTGTGGCGCGGCCCAAAAAAACAAACCTTTGAAGTTTAATTCTTCTGTGTGGTTTTAATTACATAAAGTCTCTCTGATTGCATTGTTTCAGTTTGAAAAAATAATCTCCAATCCCTATATACCTTTCAATATAATACAAAAGCATATTGCTAATGTTAATAAATTCTGTTATTTTTAACTGGTAAGGTTTTAGTTGAGTGTTTTAGTGGAAGGTATTTTTCTCCCTGCATATATATAGACTTTAAAAATGTGTGTTGTCTCTCTCATTGGTCTTAGGTTAAAAAGGCCTTCTTTGCCCTAGTAGCCAACGGTGTCCGAGCAGCGCCTCTGTGGGAGAGTAAAAGACAAAGTTTTGTAGGTAAGCGGCACGGGCCGGGGATCTGAAAGCCTGAATTAGTTCAAGAAGTGCTGGTTTGGAGTGCAGCCTAGGAGACATGTTACCAACCAAAGGACAGTCTTGCTTCTACATCCTGTGCGGTGGGACTGCTAGTAAATTCAAAACATTTATGTACCTGTGTGGAGTTTCTCTGGATTCAGCGCCGTTTTGGCTCTGAAGCCTCCTTGGTGCCTTTGCCGGTCCCCTGGTCCCAAGGCTGAGGCCTGACCTCTCCCTGTCGGCCCCTCCGCTCGCGTTCATGCCGCGGGCCATCCCCGGTGAGCACTTTTCTGACACAGCAGATGAAACGATGGAAACGTGATTGGTACCTTTGATAAAGCGTTGTTACGCTATTTAAAATACCACGTAACTCACAGTATCTAAGCTCCATAATTTCTCATCTTATGAATCACAGTGGACAATGGGTGTCGTCCCTCTTAGGAGGCATCGCATCATTTTGAAATGACACTCCGTGTCCGCCGCCCCTTGGGCTGCAGCTGCCTCGGGGGGAGGTTCACGCCTTCATCTCTGTGGTCCTGGTGTCCGGCACACAGTGGGCCCTTCGTAAGTTGTGCCTGGGAAAGCCGCTGTTTTTAGAAGGATTCTCAGAAAACAATCCAAGTGCTACCAAAAGTGTCATGTTTCTAGAGCTTATGGGATACTTTATCTTATTTTAAAGTATCCTAAATTACTTACGTGTAGCCACAAGTCTTTTGTGATGTTTAATAACATTCAGAAAGTTTTGTCTTGGTGAATTGCCAACTACTGTGATTAATTCCATTAATTACTATCAGGTTTAATTTCAGCTAAATTTGTGTATCTTAGCGTGGTGTAGATAATTAACAGATTAATAGTTTTAAATAATATATTAAGCTGTGCTGGTAGTCTTTAAAGTGTAATCTAGAAGCCTGTCTAGTAAATAAATATTCGAGGTTTGCTTATCATCTGAAATTTTTCTTTAATGTCTTCATAGTTTTATATTTAATATATAATTCTTTCTTCCAGGAATGCTTACAATTACAGATTTCATTAATATACTTCATAGATACTATAAATCACCCATGGTAAGTGCCAGAAATCCTTATGTCAAGTAAGTGGAGCTATATATTTCTCTGTATGTATTTAGAGCTCTGTGTGTGTGTGTGTTTGTGTTTTAAGATTTTGTGTTTTTCTTTTTTGGTACTGGCTTGGTGGTGCTGGTGGTTGATCTTTCCAAATATATATAATGTGCAGGAAACCTCAGTGTAAATCAGTCTGATATTTGAAGCTTGAAGAAGGTAGTCTCAGGAAGCATAAAAGGCAGTAGCCTCTTTATTCAGCTTTCAGAAGTCCTCAGATTAGTGGAATTCTATGTGCTTATTTATTGCCTAGATAGTCTATGAATTTCACTAAATTTATGCTCTTTACCGGCATTCTGGGCATGCTGTGGTGTTGAGATCTGCCTGGACCCATGAATGAAGGAGGCCCCTCGCACCCTTCCGGACCAGGGGTGGCTGTCCCCAGTGAAGGCCGCAGTGGAGATGAGAACAACACAGGCCTGACTTCCGGGCCTGTTGATGGGCACGCGGCTTTATGCAGTTACCCCTGAAATTTTATAAAAGAAATATATGGACTCTGTGCTTTTAAAGAAGTAAACATTTAAATTGGAGAAATTCAGTTTTGACATTTTTCTGCCACTTAAGAAAAGACTGCTACTGGCTAATTTTAGTGGCAGAACTCCCTGGTTCCTGGTCCAACTGTTTTATAAGAGCATAGTTTGAAAACTACATATGGCCTTTATCTAACACTATGATTTTTGTGATTCTACCAGCTTGTTTGGTTTTTGGTTTTGGCTTTTGTTGTTGTTTTTGAGTTGTTTTGGTTTGGTTTTGTTTTTTTTTTGTCAAGGTTGGGGAAGGACAGAATTGTATACTTTGTTTTCTTTAACTAGTACTATTTTGGGTATCTAATAGGTAAAAGGCAATCTAATTAATACTGTTTTTACATGTAATGGTCAGTATTGCCCAATAATTAAATTCCTACATAAGATGGAAAAATAAGCTTCTGCTTAAGACATACTCTTAGAAGGAAGTTTTACCAAAGACTTCATAAGTATTCCATATTTATTTCACATGACATATCTGATTTCTTAAATACTGCCAAATGCAGCTGAATATTGGTTTTCCTTATAATGGTCAATATCTCTGCTTTTGGACTGGCAAAATCACAAATATGATTATTAAGTGGCTACATTTTAATAAAATGCAGCTAAACCCCGTATAATAGATCTCAGTAGTAGTTAATTAAATCATAATTTCTAAAGAGCAGTTACATCTAAATATATAGTCCAAAGTTTTTCTTAATACTTGAGGATACATTTTTTTCCTCCATCTTACACCTCATTTTCTAATTATAAACAGAAAAGTGCAATTGTGAAAGCTATGGCTTATTTCATTTTTAAGAATTCATCACTACTATATAAAAACAATTGATTTTTATATAGTAACTTTTCATCTTGTAAGATTCAATTATTCTAGTAGTCTTTTTGTACATTTGTTAGGATTTTTCTATGTACATAATGATGTTATCTGCAGATACAGTCAGTTGTACCCAACCCATTTATTGAAATGACTTTCTTTTTGTCACAGAATTGTTTTACTGCCTTAAATGTGGGTCTGTTGCTGGGCTCTGTTCTGTTGTTCTACCTGTCTGTCTCTATGCCAATACAATAGTCTCTTGATAACTATTTAAAAAAAAAAAATGCCTGCTGATGTTATTGGGAGTCAGTCCGTAGATCAGTTTGGGAAGGAGTTGGCATCTTAACAATACTGAGTTTTGCAATCTGTGGACACGATATTTCCTTTTCTTGCTTTATTTCATTGGCTAAGACCTCCAGTAGAGCGTTGACATCAAGAAAGCGGACCTGCTTCCCTTGTGTCCCATCTTAGAGGGAAAGCATTCAGTATTTCACTGTTACTTATGGTGTTAGCTGTAGTTTTTTCATAGATGCCCTTTATCATGTTGAGGATGTTTGTTCTTTTCCAGGTTGGCCAAGAGTGTTTCTCATGAATGCATGTTGAATTGTGTCAAATGCTTTGTCTGTAGCTATTGAGATTATCATATTCTTTTTCTCCATTCTCTTAGATACTGTTTTTCAAGTATTTTTCTGTCCCCTCCCCCACTTTCTAGGATTCTAGTTACTCAGCTGAGACTCTTTTGTTTTGTAGGGGTTTTCCCAGTATTGTTTCCTCTCGGTGCTTCATTTCAGATATATTTTATTTCTGTGTCTTCATTTCCACTGTTATTTTCTCCACAATACCTTACCTACTATTTTTTTTTCCTTTCAGATAGTGTATTTTCTGTCCTAGAAGTTCCATTTGGTTCTTCTTTATATTTTCCATTCCTTTCCTTACTATGTTCATGTTTTCCTTTAAATCCTTGAACATATTATATCAGTTGTTATATATCTGAGAGATGTGTGTGTGTGTATATATATATATATATATATATATATATATATATATATATATATATCAGATGCTCTTTCCTTCACCTCTGTTCTGGGTCTGATTCTAAAGATTGGTTTTTCTCCTGTTATGGGTTACATTTTCCTGCTTCTTGGAAATGTAATAATTTCTAGTGGATGCTGGACATTGTTAATGTTATGTGGTTGAATATCTGTATTGTCTTCCTTTAAAGAGTTGGAGTTTGTTTGGGCAGGCAGTTAAATTACTTGCAGGTCCTTTTTTAAAAACAGTTTTTATTGAGATACAGTTCATATATCCTGTATTTCACCCATTTAGTGTATACAATTCAATGGCTTTTAGTATATTCAGAGTTGTGCAGCCATCACTACAGTCAATTTCGGAACATTCTCATTACGTGAAAAAGAAACTTCACACCTTTAGCTGTGACACGCCACCAGTCCACCATCACTGCCAGCCCTAGGCAACCACTAATCTACTTTGTCTCTGTAGATTTGCCTATACTGGATAACTCATGTAAATGGAATCACACAATATGTGGTCCTCCGTGACCAGCTTCTTTCACGTAACATAGTGTTTTCAAGGTTCCTCCATGTTGTAGCATATATCAGTACTTCATTTCTTTTTATTGCCAAATAATATTCCACTGTGTGGCCATACCACATTTTACTTATTGATCAGTTGACGGACATTGAATGGTTTCCACTATTTGGCTATTGTGAATGATGCTGCTATGAACAGTCCTGTACAGGAGCTTATGTGGATATATGTTTTCATTTCTCTTGGGTGTAGACCTTGAGTAGAATTTCTGGGTCACATTGTAATCTGTGTGTAACTATTTGAGGAACTGCCGGACTTCTCCACAGCGGCTGCATCATTTTACATTCCCACCAGCAGTGTGTCAGGGTGCCAATTTCTCCACGTCCTCACTGACCCTTGTTACTGTCTCTCTTTTTGATGATAGCCATTCTAGTGGATGTGAATTGGTACCTCATTGTTATTTTGATTTGCACGTCCCTGATGGCTAATGCTGTTGAGTATCTTTTCATGAGGCTTGTTTTTAAGCTTTGTTAGGGTGTTAAGCGTTACTCTGGCTGGTTCACTTCTACTAGTACTTCTGGGATCTCCATGGATTTCCCTGGTTGTTCAGCAAGGACTTTTCACTCTGCCTGGTGAGAAGGCAAATGCCTTCTCGCCCCGTGCATGCCCGGCTTAGCGTTCAGTCGGGGCCTCAAGGCAGTCTCTGCGCAGCCTTCTTTTCTCTTTCTGCACAGCTCCACCTTGTCTGGTAGTCTGTCCTTCAGTTTCCATCCGGCCCAGTCGGCCCAGACTTCGGTTTCTACCTCCTCAGCTCACTGAGACCTGCTCCACTGGGGGTCAGCTACCTGTGTCACACTCGGCAAAGTGCCTCTCAAGAGGGACGTGGCGGTCACGGGGCTCAGCTTGCTTCCCTTCTCTCGGGGACGACGGCCCTGTCTCGTGTGTTGTCTAATGTCTGAAAACAGTTCCACGTACTTTTTCCCATTTTCTAGTTGTTTTCGGCAGGAGACTCCGTGTGGTCCCATGTACTCCATCATGGCTGATAGAGCTCTGTTAATATTTTAACCACACCTTTTTCACTGTTTTGTTGTTGTTGTTGTTGTCTGGTTGCTGAATGGGTTTCAGTATCATTTTTAACTTAACCACAGTCTGTTGAGAGTTAGTATCGGAATTACATGGAAAATATAGTTCCATTTAATCTACCCCTATCGTTTTTGTTTTAAACAAAATGAAGGGTAAAAGGGAAAAAATTAGTTTTTTATATTTACCCACATAGGTACCATTTCCTGTTCTTCTCTGTGGATCTACAGAGTCACCGTCTGTTGTCATTTCATCTGGAGAACTCCCACCAGCATTTGTGTGGTCCACATTGGTGATGAATTATCGCAGTTTCTGTTTGTCTGACAATGTCATTATTTCATCTTGATTTTTTTTTTTCATCTTGATTTTTGAAGGACAGTTTTGCTGTTTTATAGAGATTGAGTTAACTGTTTTTTGGGTTTTGGGTTTTTTTTCTTTAACACTTTAAGGATGTAATTTCATTGTCTTCTGGCCTCGCAGAGCTTCTGATAAGAAGTCGGTAGAAATCCCTATCCTCGTCTCCTCTATGTAAGGCACCATTTCTTTCTGGCTCAAGGCTTTCTCTTTAACCTTGGACTTCAGCTGTTAACTGTGATATGTCTTTGTATTTATCCTGTTCTGGGTATGTTGAGTTTCCTTGATCTTCTAAGTTGCTTTTCTACCTGATTTGGGAAGTTTTGGGCTGCTGTTTCTTCATTTTTTTTTTTATATCCATCTTTCTCTCCTCTCCTGGGACTTCGATTCCTTGTATATTAGACCCCTTGATACTATCCCATAGTCTCAGTCTTTAGTGTCATTGATCTCAAGATTGGATAATTTCTGTTGCTCTATCTTAAACTCACTAATTCTTCCTTGGGTGATCTCCAATCTTATTTTCAAACCTTATTTCTACTGAATACTTCTTTTCAGTGAGATTGGGAGCTTAAACATGAAAGATTTTGTAGCTTCTTTGTAAAAATTTCTAGGCTGATTTTCCACAAAACGGAAATGGAACTTTTAAATTATAATTTTATGTATATTATGGAAAGAACTCTTTATGACAAGACCCAAGGCTGCTACCTTTCCTATCAGCCACTGTATTTACATAGATGTAGGTACTGTATACCTCTTTTTTTTTTTAATTATTAAATTCTGTGCTTGCAGTGGTTGCTTCTTCCCTGCCACCTACCGAGCCTGCCGTGGTGGCAGTTCTTGTTTCTCCTCCCCTGCTGACCTGCCCACTCAGTTCTCTCTTTCCTTCCTCCTGACCCCTCCGCTCGTCTCCCTGTGGCTTCTTTCCTTCGGAAATCTGAGTCCACTTCCTCCACGTGCACGTTCTCCTTCAGGTCCTTGGTCCTTGCCAGTTGAAATTCAGGTCTTTCAGAATCCTGCTGGAGAGCCGCCTCCGTGATGGAGAGCCCTGTGCCATCTCCCTGGAGCAGGATTAGTCACTGTTTCAGCGCCCCCATTAACTACCCACACAGCACTTTTCATACTGTATTCTGATTAGTTGTAGGGCAGTGTTTCTCAACGGGGAGTGATTTTGCCTCCCAGGGGACATCTGACAGCATCTAGAGACATTTTTTATCCTAGCTGGGGGAGGGGTGGGGCGCGTCTGCTGGGGTCTGGTGGGCAGAGGCCGGGCATGCTGCTCAGTGTCCTACAGCGCACGGGACGGCCCGACAACAGAAGCGTCCAGCCTCACGTGCCCGTAGTGCCGAGGTCGAGAAAGGTAGTCTCTCTCTCTCTCTCTCTCTCTCTCTCTCTCTCTCTCTCTCTCTCTCTCTCTCTCTCTCTCTCTCTCTCTCTCTCTCTCACACACACACACACACACACACACACACACACACACACACACACACACACACACACACACACACACACACACACACACACACACACACACACACACACACACACACACACACACACACCCCTGCCAAACACCTCCCCGTTCACAAGAGACCCCCGTGTTAGCTGAGTCACGGCCATGCTGGTGACCGTAGCTAAAGCTCCGAGGGGGCTCTGCAGGCAGAGCACAGGCATCGCCTCAGGACCGCCTAAGTGAGACGCAGACCAGGGTTGTTCTACTTGCAACTGTGTGAAAACCGGAGCCTCATCTTCCTCAATTAGGCTTTTTCTCTGTCGTGGATGTTGTTCAGTCACCTGGCATCAAAATGGGGGGGGGGGGGCGGGTTCTTACTTAGTCATTCATCTCTATTTCCCCTATTTTATTATTCTCTAAACCTTTTGGTTCTTCCTTTCAGTTGCCCCTACATTCCCACCGTCACCATTCGAGACCTAACTGACCTGACACTCGGTTTTGCATCTGGCTCTGGTGCTGTCACGTCGTCCCACTGCTTAAACCCATCCGTGCTGGCCTGGCTTTCTCTCCCAGACACAGAGCCCACCTTGGGTCGTTAGTCCCCAGACTCCTCGCTCCTGCCCCCCAGCACCGTCTCCTTTCTGTGTTTCGGGAACGTGAGGAAGTCCTTTTCCTCTCCAGGCCCTTACGAGTTTATCTTTTATGTGAAGTCCACTCATCGTGCAGAGCCTGGCTGAAATCTGCCTCCTGAAGTTTTCCTTGCCTGACTCTGACCTCTGCTCATCCCTACTCTCCCTGCACCCCTGCACTACATAAGCCTTTTAGAGTACGCTCTGATACGTACGCCTTCTTCTTGGTGGTTTCTTGCCACTTGTTGGTGGCGTTTCAGTATAGGACTGTCTTAATGTTGCCAAGTGGATTTTAAGCTTCAGGAAGAGGCCAGGTTTTCCTACTGCAGGGCCCCCAGGAGTCCCAGTGCAACACTGCAGGAGGCAGAGAGGCTTTCTTAAGCTGAGGTGCAGCGGAGGCTGCAGCAGGTGGGGAGGCCGTCCGCCTCAGGCTCACTGAGCACGTTGTCCTCACGGGAGCTGAACGTGGAGGGCCTCCTCTCCAGCTGTTTAGGAAGGGAAACAGATTCAGAGGCCTTAAGTACTTTGACCCAAAGCAGCAGCCAAGATGCAGTGATGTGAGTGCTGACGACTCCGGGTGACTAAGTGCTGTACCCACTGCCCAGCCTCCAGGCTCTCCAGACTCTCCAGACTCAACGCCCTCTCTGCCTTTGTGACGACGCCCATGCGGTCCAGGCATAACCTGACCCAGCAGCTTAATTAGCACATGATTTAAGCAACTGCCCTTTTAAACTTAGAGATGCTAAAAATCTTATGTATCCTCAGAAAGAAGGAATGTATGTATGTATATGTGTGTGTGTGTGTGTGTGTGTGTGTGTGTGTAGGAATGTGTGTATATGTGTGTGTGTGTGTGTGTGTGTGTGTCTCGGTGTATGTTTTAAAATTCAAGTGTATCAGAAATTTTCAAATTAAATTAATGCAAATATTGTGTTGGTTTATGTTTTAAATTTATAAAACATTTGTCTTCAAAGAAAGGTAGAGCATGTTTTGTCTCTCATTTATATTTCTAATATTTCTGAATTATCTTGATTGTTTCCATCTGCTGAATTATGGGACTCAGCAGTAGTTATGAAATAGTAATTTCTTTTTTTCCCCTTATGTTGTGTGTGTTAACATTTGTAAATAAGAGTTTTTCTTATTTCTAGGTACAGATTTATGAATTAGAGGAACATAAGATTGAAACATGGAGGGGTAAGCACTGTTGAGTGTTAAAAACCTTTTAATATGAGGGAAAAAATGTTCTACATATGTATAAAATGTTTTAATTTCACAGGTCCTCTTCTCTCTGCTTAATAATTGACTACATCAAGACATTTATTTCTATATTAATTTTGATAGTATGCCATACTACTATAGATACTACCCATCCTGTTTAGTACACATGTATAGAGAACCTAGAACCAGTCTTTAGACTAAGGCTGGGGTACAGATGGGCTGTAGTAACTAGTGCCCGAGTCTCTGGCCCCCAGTGGAGCCGCCATTCACCACTAAGTACTACCGTCCAAATCTTTGCCTTTGTATAGAAAATGCACCAAAGGAATGCCGGAAATTAACAAAAGCAAGGATCTGTTCCTATTTAAATTCAATCATTATTTCTTTACATTATTATTATTTCTTTACGAATTATGGAGACAAGTAGAACAAGTGAACCTTAAACTAGATGATTTGGATAAAATCACATGAAAATAACTTCAAGATTGCTTTCTTTTGTTTGCAGCATTGAAATTCACCCTTCATAATCACAATACCCTTTTCTGAAATGGAGCCATTTTTTAAATTGTAATTTCATGATTGTGAAATTGTTCTGTCTTAATGAGACCCATCCTGCTGGGTTGGTACAGAGGGGGCAAAGGACCACTCAGTAAGAATATCCTAGATAGGAGCCTGTGATGGGGATCCTTGAGGAAGAAGCCTTTGTAGGGTGTTCAGGGAGAAGCCTACATTAGAAATTGAGGGGCCAACTCAAGGAAATTTTTTAATTTAAAACTGAGATTTAGCTTTGTACTCCCATTATCTGCTTGGTATGATAAGCATCCCCTGTGACTGGCTGTGAGATCTGAACATCCGTTAGAATGCTCTAAAGAGGGCTGGGCCTCTTTTAATCCCATACGATTTAGAAGTTTCATTGAACGATATATTTGATTTATGATAGCTTTATCAAGTCAAACCAAACAAAGTAAGTCAACATGGGATCCACATTTTAGCACTGCCTATTATGCAGTGAATATATATATTTTAACACCAAGACAGATACTTTTTAATAAATTCTACTGTATAAGTAATGTTAGACCAAGGTTTAAGTATATTTACATTTTGATATTACATGGTATTTGGTAGTAATAATAATAATAATAATGTCGAGATTTTCTTGAATGCCTTCTGTGTAGAAACCTCAGTAAAACAAATTAATTACAGTTTATCTTTACAAAGATAATGTCTACATACTAGAAAGATCCCCAGATACAGTAGATCAGGCTTTGGTGTGGAAAATAAAAACTTAATAACATTTAAAGAACAAAGTTTGTTATAACTTTTATCTTTTAACTTGTGAAAATTAGTTTTAAAGGATTTCATAAAGTCTTCATTCGTTGAGGGTGACAGTGACTTGGTACCATTCTAGTGACCTCTGCTGGTATTGCTCTTTTATCAGATTTCTTGACTTTTCTTCTGATTTTTACAGCATCTATTGTAATACTGTTTTTAAATACTTAACTTTTCCACAAAGGCAACATCCTGAAACAGTTTGGAAGTTGTTTAATAATAGCCATAACTATAAGTAACACAATAGTTTTCAGTAAATTAATTCGATTTGGGTTTTTAATCCTTCTAATTATTAACTGTAAATTGAAGGGTATTTTAATTTATGTAATAATTACAAACAGTAAATATGTTACTAATTACATATTTTCTTTCTATAAATACAGAGCTTTATTTACAAGAAACATTTAAGCCTTTAGTGAATATATCTCCAGATGCAAGGTAAACTTGTAAAGTTTTTCTCCTTTGAAAACATTCCATTCATTCAGATTCATCTGTTGTTACCATGGGTGGTAGATTTTTTTTTTTTTAATCTAGATAGGGCCCAGCCTCCTTAATATTAAATTCAGTAAACTTAGAGACAGTAGAAATCACAGCCATTGTTGGTCCAAAGGACTGATAATGAACTAGGAAGATGGTCATACTGAGCAGTTTGAAAATCCAGATCACCTGCAGCAGAAACCCACTAGGGAGCTCATTAAAGCTGCAGATTCCTGGGCTCTTTTCCCAGTCGGTCTTTGGAGGGTTTTAGTGCCCCGGAATGTGCATTAAAACAACTCCCCCAGGGGGTCCCAAGATGCACTGAAGTTGAAAAATCAGTCTCCTTAGGCACTGGTCCAGAGGTGGTCAGAGGATGGGGCTGCCCACAAGTGTTGACCCAAGCCTTCTGGGACGGCTCGGACACATTTTCAGAAATAAAAGCCTTCTTAAAACTAGTGCACTAGTGAGAAAAAGTGGAATATTGATTTTTATTATTTTATTTCCAAGTCCTAAAAAACAGCTACGCCCAGCACACCTCCTTGTCGGCGGTCACAGGAGAGGCTGGAGCAGCCGGCAGTGGGCTGGCTGTGCACGGAAGCGGCCAGTGGGCTGCGTGAGGTCAGAGCGGCCAGTGCACGGGGCCCCGGCCACAGCGCCCTCTGTTGCCAGGGTCGTCCATTAGCTTCCCAAGGGGTTAGCTTCTGTCATTTCTCAAATAAAAGCATCAAACCTGCTATTAAAAAAACTGCTCTCCTAGAGATTTTTGTAGTTCACACTTGGATTTGAGGCTTATTAACAGATTATGGAAAATCGAAAATTTTGCTGAGATCTCCAGTTTACAACTTTTCTAGAACGCTGTTTTAGGTCAGTCAACCTTTTAATATTGTAATTTAAAGAAAGACATTGAAAGTACGTTTAAAGCAGGGGTGGTCCAAAGTTTTCTAATTCTTCTTTAAAGCCTCCTAACAACTGTAATGGCTTTTCCCGCAGCCTCTTCGATGCTGTACACTCGTTGATCAAAAATAAAATCCACAGATTGCCAGTTATTGACCCTATCAGTGGGAATGCACTTTATATACTTACCCACAAAAGAATCCTCAAGTTCCTCCAGCTTTTTGTAAGTAGTTTTTAGTGTTTCTAAAGACATAGCTGCATCTACTTTAATTTACTTCAAGTAAATTGGCTCCTGTTACCCTCATAGAAGAAATCGTTAGTTTTGAGGTCTCCATTTCTAAACTTCAGTTTCTCAACTCACTACTATTTGAATTGTACATTCTCAAAGTTGATTCCAGTTAAAAAGTAATCACCTTTCAGTGCAAGTAAAAACACTTGGAATTCTCTATTTAAGTGAGAATATTTTATCACCTAAAATGAGGAGAAGCAAAGCAGTTCGCGAGTCAGTCTGATTAAAGAACTGCTTACCCAAGATAGCTTGAGCCAGACTGCCTTATGATGCTTTACTGGTGTCATGGTTGGGGACATGCTCAGAAGTCCTGGCCCCAGGATGGTCTTATTATTTACTGCAGCAGTGACAGAAAAGCCCAAAGCAAATAAAATTTTGACAACGGAATACCATGTTGGTCCAAATCAGGGATATATTGTCTGTAGGTTTTCTCAACTGCATCGGAAATGAGATGGCTTCATAATCATCCAAAACTCAGAACCTCTTTGGTTGGCAGTATTAAAAACAGGCTCAGAAGGGCCAGAGTGTTCACAGGAGGGCTTTAATTTTTTCCTTTTAATTACATGCACTGAAGTTGAGGTTATAAGTAATTGGTCAGCTAGAACCAGTAAGAGGCCTCATTCATGGTTCAGAAGAGATCATATTAAGAATCATTTTTTTAAAAGAATTTAGTAGTAGACATTAAAAATCTACATCAAGTTAGCTTTCCTGTCTTCTCCACAGCTTCAAATAAGGAAATAGAGCAGATTTCTGGTGTGGCGTGAAGGAGCCCAGGCTGCTCCGACCACGGCGCAGAGGGTTTAAGTGATTGGGAGAAATGCCTTGTCCATCAAACCAGCCCTCTATTTTAATAGTCTGTGTAAATGTAACACTCACCGTGTTTAAATAAACACTAAGAAAGAATGTAGGAAGGAGAAGAGTAACTTACAAAAAAGCATGGCGTTTGGTAAAGAGGCCGTCTAGGGAAGAAGAATTAAGGAGGCGGGGACATTGTTGGTTGGACTTCCTGTCTGCCGTGGGCTGAACCCATGCAGTCGCCTGGGCACTGAGCTTTAACAGGACCCAGGGCGGGGCTGTACCAGGCTCTTAGCCCATGTACCCCCTTAGAGTTGCCATTTTAAAACAATACTCATCATGAGAGGAGCATTACGCTGTGTCAGGCACTTCCCATGATAAATCTAAGCCTAGCCACCACCCTCTCAGGTAGGTATTTTTATTCCTCTGATTTGGAAGCGATAACGTTCAGCAAGGTCGCGTAGCTTTGCCACGGTTGCCGGTTGCCGGTGGTGGTGGAGCAGCCCTCCCTCCAACAGCGCCGTCCGTCCGTGTCCGGAGGCGGCTTAGATCTCGGGCTCAGGGTGTCTGGCTCACAGGGCCGACCGCGCCCGGAGGCCCAGCGCATTTCCGTGGCCGCGCTGCCGTCGAGGGGGCACAGCCTGAGACAGGCCTTTGGCATCTTCTCCTCTACAAGTAGAGGAGGTGGCCTCTGCCAGTACTGCCTTATATTTGGGCCAATATGGTAATTAGAATCATGCTGTTAGAATATTCAGCTAGGGATTTTCAGATAAAAATGAAGAATTTTAAATAAACTCCAGAACCTGATTTTCACCGCCTTGAGATCATGTTCCGAGAAAAAGTAGCGTTGCCCTGAGAGACATTTGACAGACAGCCTAAGTGTGCAGATGGAACAGGGGTTTATCCTGCATCGAGATGGGCTAGATGACCTAATAGGTCTTTCTTTTTTTCTCTCTAAATTTCTAGGATTCTCATGATTTGAATATTGATGAACTCTTTGACTTGAACATTTTGTTTCTTCTAATTGTTCATCTTTTCCTGATAATTATAAGGTACACCAGGAGGATGGAATCAACTGTACCCTTTATAAAAGGTGGATTTTTGAAACCATAGACCTTATTTTGTTTTAGTCAAACATGATCCTAGACTTCTCTCTTCTGACTCTCCCTCCTCCTTTAAAACAGCCCGTGAAAAGAAAAGTTAACTTTTAAATGTTCTTTTAATTCTGTTCAGTTGGCTTGTTCTTGTTCCTAGTAGACAAAAATTGGAGTCCTCCAATGGAGAATTCAGGATGTAGAGGTGGGATGGTGTGGGAACTAGCTTAGCAGCTCAGACAGCCACCATCAAATGCTTTGGGTTTGGAAATGTGTGGGTTCTTAATAAACATTACTTAATGATGACAGCAGGACCGTGAATTTAACATGAATAATTTAAGAAGATTCTTGGTGGCTGATGGGTCTTAATTTCCAAATAGACCTAGACCTGTTGTTCCCTTCTGTCTGGTTTTCCAGTGGGTGGAGAGAAGGAGAAAATGTTACAATGTTAGTGCTTTGCAGTATTTTTACTAAGTAGTTAAATATAAGCATAAACATATAAGCTGGTTTGAACAAAAGACACAGTTCTTGTATGTAACATTTTCACGTTAATTCAGATATCCGGGTGGATTGTTAGAAAAGACTAATTCGTTGCACATAGTTTTTCATCGAGTGTGGACATGTGAACACTGAAAAGGTCTGCTCTGGCTCTAGAGCATCTGTGCCCGTCTTCCTGTCTAGATGTCTGATATGCCAAAGCCTGCTTTCATGAAGCAGAACCTGGGTGCGCTCGGAATCGGGACCTACCACAACATCGCCTTCATACACCCAGACACTCCCATCATTAAAGCCTTGAACGTCTTCGTGGAAAGACGAGTGTCAGCCTTGCCTGTTGTGGACGAGTCAGGTCTGTGTGCTGGGCCATAGCAGTTGAACAGAAACAACGGTTTATCTCCTTAGGGTAAAACTATTGTTAAATGACCTGGCATATCAGATAAGTGGGGAAATGAAAACTTAGCCCAAGGAGTACTCAGGAGAATAAGAATTTTATACTGGCTTATTTTCACATTTTCCATTAAGATATGATTTCATGTCCCTTTTAAAATAGACAAGTTTATTTTGTTTAGCAATATTTAATTCTTAGTAAATATCTAGTTAAGATTGATATTAAGTGCTGTTTTTTGTTTCTAAGACATTATTCTAACATACATTTTTATTTTTAGGAAAAGTTGTAGATATTTATTCCAAATTTGATGTAATTGTAAGTATTTTTAATTTTGTTAAACCTGTCATCTAGAATGCATTTAAAGCATATTCATTAGTCTGTTTCTTGTGATTTTTCCTATTTTAATAATTCCTAGCTTCTTTGAGGATGAGGACCATAGACTCCCCAACAGTAATTGTACTTTTAATATTCATTGGTTTAGCAGTGAATAACATATTAGTAGCATTTTATTTTTTTTAACTTTTTATTTTGTATTGGAATATAGCCGATTAACAATGTTGTGACAGCTTCAGATGCACAGCAAAGTGACTCGGCCATACATACACATGTATCCATTCTCCCCCAGACTCCCCTCCCATCCAGGCTGCCACATAACATTGAGCAGAGTTCCCTCTGCTATACAGTAGGTCCTTGTTGGTTATCCTTTTCAAATATAACAGTGTGTACTTGTCCATCCCAAAATCCCTGACTATTCCTTCCCTCCACCTTCCCCCCCACCCCCGTAACCATAAGTTCATTCTCTAAGTCTGTGAGTCCGTTTCTGTTTTGTAAGTACATTCATTTGTATCATTTCTTTTTAGATTCCCCATATAAGCGATATCATCTGATATTTCTCTTTGTCTGACTTACTTCACTCAGCATGACAATCTCTAGGTCCATCCATGTTGCTGCAATGGCATTATTTCTTTCTTTTTTATGGCTGAGAAATATTCCATTGTATGTATGTACCACATCTTCTTTATCCATTCCTCTGTCGATGGACATTTAGGTTACTTCCATGTCTTGGCTATTGTAAACAGTGCTGCAGTGAACATTGGGGTGCATGTATCCTTTTGGACCATGTTTTTCTCCAGATATATGCCCAGGAGTGGGATTGCAGGGTTGTATGGTAGCTCTATTTTTAGTTTTTTAAGGACCCTCCATACTGTCCTCCATAGTGGCTGCACCAATTTACATTCCCACCAACAGTGTAGGAGGGTTCCCTTCTCTCCACACCCTCTCCAGCATTTACTGTTTGTGGATTTTTTGATGATGGCCATTCTGACTGGTGTGAGGTGATACCTCATTGTAGTTTTGATTTGCATTTCTCTAATCATTAGCGATGTTGACCATCTTTTCATGTGCCTCTTTGCCATCTGTATGTCTTCCTTGGAAAAATGTCTATTTGGGTCTTATGCCCATTTTTTGATTGGGTTGTTTTGATATTAAGCCACATGAGCTGTTCGTAAATTTTGGAGACTAATCCCTTGTCAGTCTCATCATTTGAAAATATTTTCTTCCAATCTGTGGGTTGTCTTTTCATTTTATGGTTTCCTTTGCTGTGTAAAAGCTTTTGAGTTTAATTAGGTCCCATTTGTTTATTTTTATTTCCATTATTCTGGGAGATGGATGGGAAAAGATATTGCTGCGATTTATGGCAGAGAGTGTTCTGCCTATGTTTTCCTCTAAGAGTTTTATAGTGTCTGGTCTCACATTTAGGTTTTTAATCCATTTTGAGCTTATTTTTGTTTATGGTGTTAAAGAATGATCTAATTTCTTTTTTTTACATGTAGCTGTCCAGTTTTCCCAGCACCATTTGTTGAAGAGACTGCCTTTCCACCACTGTATAGTCTTGCCTCCCTTGTTGCCTCCTTTTGTCGTAGGTTAATTAACCATAGGTGCGTGGGTTCATTTCTGGGCTTTCTATCCTGTTCCATTGATCTACAGTTCTCTTTTTGTGCCACTACCATACTGTTTTGATGACTACAGCTTTGTACTATAGTCTGAAGTCAGGGAGCCTGATTTCTCCAGCTCCATTTTTCTTTCTCAAGATTGCTTTGGCTATTTGGGATCTTTTGTGTCTCCATACAAATTTTAAGATTTTTTTGTTCTAGTTCTGTGAAAAATTCCATTGGTAATTTGATAGGGATTGCACTGAATCTGTAGACTGCCTTGGATAGTATAGTCATTTTGACAATATTTATTCCATTCCAAGAACATGGCATATCTTTCCATCTGTTTGTGTCTTCTTCTGTTTCTTTCATCAGCATCTTATAGTTTTTGGAGTACAGGTCTTTTGTCTCCTTAGGTAGGTTTATTCCTAGGTATTTTATTCTTTTTGATGCAGTGGTAAATGGGATTGTTTCTTGAATTTCTTTTTCTGATCTTTCATTGTTAGTGTATAGAAATGCAGCAGATGTCTGTGTATTTATTTTGTAGCCTGCAACTTTACCAAATTCATTGATGAGCTCTATAGTTTTCTGGTAGCATCTTTAGAATTTTCTGTGTATACTATCATGTCATCTGCAAACAGTGACAGTTTCTTTTCCAATTTGGATTCCTTTTCTTTTTCTTCTCTGCCATAGCTAGGACTTCCAAAACTGTGTTGAATAAAAGTGGTGAGAGTGGGCATCCTTGTCTTGTTCCTGATCTTAGAGGAAATGCTTTCAGTTTTTCACCATTGAGAATGATGTTTGCTGTGGGTTTGTCATATATGGCCTTTATTATGTTGAGGTAGGTTCCCTCTGTGCCCACTTTCTGGAGAGTTTTTATCATAAATCAGTGTTGAATTTTGTCAAAAGCTTTTTCTGCGTCTATTGAGATGATCATAGGTTTTTATTCTTCAATTTGTTGATATGGTGTATCACACTGATTGATTTGCGGATACTGAGAAATCCTTGATCATGGTGTATGATCCTTTTAATGTATTGTTGGATTCAAATTGCTAGTATTTTGCTGAGGATTTTTGCTTCTATGTTCATCAGTGATATTGGCCGGTAATTTTCTTTTTTAGTGGTATCTTTGTCTGGTTTTGGTATTAGGGTGATGGTGGCCTCACAGAATGAGTTTGGGAGTGTTCCTTCCTCTGCAATTTTTTGGAACAGTTTCCGAAGGATAGGTGTTAGCTCTTTTCTAAATGTTTGATAGAATTCACCTGTGAAGCCATCAGGTCCTGGACTTCCGTTTGTTTGTGGTTTTTTAGTTACAGTTTCAATTTCAGTGCTTGTGATTGGTCTGTTCATATTTTCTGACTTTTCCTGGTTCAGTCCTGGGAGACTGTACCTTTCCATATTAGTAGCATTTTATAATTCTTTGTTTTTTCAGTACATGAGTCACTTATCCATTACTACAGCATGTGTATATGTTAAATGGTCATGTTTCTATACCAGAGACATTGATTCATTCTGCCAACAGGCATGTGCTTAGTGCGCACGTGGATCCCTGGTCACCCATATCCCACTACCTGCTGATTGGGAACAACTGTTCTAAAGAGGACAGCAAATGTATTTAATAGCATTATGTGAAGTTCTGTTTTTTAATCCCTGGTTTAAATTTACTAGATTGATTTTGGTCTTACATCCTTCCACTCGATACTTTCCCCCCATTCATTTAAATTCATTTCCTTAGAGTTTTACATTATTTCTAAGAAAGGGAACTGAAACTTTGATAGCCCCAAACCTGCATACCGTTTTTTTTGCCTTAATATTGACCATAGCATTAAGTATTCTTTTGTAGCTGTCTCAGACCCTTTTGTTTCATCTTACTCTGTTTAACATAACCGACACCAAAAAATAGGCTTATTGGAATTTGGTTGGGTGGGACCCTGTAAGGTTAATCAGAACCTTGAGAAGCCATTCAGATCTACAGGGCTTCCTCCGTGATTACTTGATCCCGATGGGCCCCCGCAAAGCCTTTCTAGCAAAAACCTTGTTCCCTAGCCCTGGGGACTTCTCACCCTTTGCAGGTGTTGGTCCACCTCTCAAAAGACTATTCATTCAGGGAATGTAGGGTAAGAGTAGGGGGATAAATTAGGAGTTTAGGACTAACAGATACAAACTATTGTATATAAAATAAACAACAAGGCCCTACTGTATAGCACAGGGAACTATATTCAATATCTTATAATAACCTATAATAAAATATATATATATATATATAAATAAGTCACTTTGCTGTACACCAGCAACTAACACTACATTGTAAATCAACTATACTTCAATTAAAAAAAAAAAAAAAAAAGAACCCTATAGGGTAAGAATAGGGGAATCTTCTGTAGGACATACAGTCAGAATTTAACCATTGCTTCATAATAAAGGTACACCTTATAAGCTTTAAATTGATAAGATGATGAAATAACAGTACTGATGGCATGTCATAAGCTGGTACAGTGGTACTAAGTTATGATAAACATTAATGTTTTTAAAGATCAGGCTGCTTTGAACTAACTTTTTGGTCATTAATGTGAATTGAAATGAAGGATATAACCCACTGTTACTTTATTATAGAACCTTGCTGCTGAAAAAACATACAACAACCTAGACATCACAGTGACCCAGGCCCTGCAGCACCGGTCACAGTATTTCGAAGGCGTAGTGAAGTGCAGTAAGCTGGAAGTACTGGAGACCATCGTGGACAGAATAGTGAGAGCCGAGGTGAAGTGGCTGCACCCGGGTCCCCCCACCTCCCCGTCTGCCACGAGCACTAACTAGGAAAGGGTGCCCCAGGAATTCTGAGTCACAGGACCAGCCCGCGAGGCAGCCTTCCAGGCCAGTCCGGTGACCCAGTCTCCCTGCTCCAGAACCTAGCACGTTTCTTGGCACATAGTAGGTCATCTGTGAATGTTCACCGAATTGAATTGAATTTATAAGTCCTGACATCATAGCTGAATCAAATAAGGATACTTCCATGGTTTTAAAACATACTTGAGAAAACAGAAGTCCCAAGAGCTTTAAGTTTCCTTAGAGTATTGATGAATTTAAAGCTAAAAATGTGTAATTATATGGTTTTAACAAGTAAGTCAATAAAATGTATTCTGATCTTTTTTTTTAAGTTAAATGGTCTGTTCATCTCCTGACCGTGAGCACTTGTGCCCCCTGTATTTTACTGCCTGTAAAATTTTTTAGTATACTTTGCATAACACTCTGAATAAAAGATAAGCAAGATCATTTTATAGTGCATCTAATTCAGTATACCCATTCCCAAAATAATTTCTTTCCTTTCTTGTTAGGGATAGGAATGTTGTTACCCTCTTCATCACTCCTTAGGACTGAAGGATGCAACTGTGTTCCTTCTAACCCCTATTAGGCAAAATCAATTCATAATAAGTCTGCTTTGATTTTTATTTAAAAGCAAGAATACAGTCCCTGAGAAAAAGTACCTGGTTATTTTTAGGGTAATTGCAGGCGACCTTAGCCTGCTTTCTGAAAGTTACCTGTGAAGTGGTGTGTTGGGTCAGAGCACAGAGCACAGAGCCCGTCTTCGGGAGCCAACGTTGCCCAAGTCCACCTGCCCTGCTCCTGTCACGTGTTTTGGAGGGTCCCACCCTGCTCCGTCCTCAGCAGAGCTGACTCCTCAAACTGCAGCTGCCATGGCCTTTACCGTTTCACTAGTCTCAACACAAAGTCTTTTTCTACTTGAATTTAACATCCATTACTAGTTTTCCAGAGGGTTCTAATTGACTTAGGAATACATCTAAGCTTTTTATTGTTCTTTTTTATATGCCTTTTGAAGATCGTAAGCAGAAATAGGTAAGACATTCCTCCCTAATTTTAAGGACAATGGACCACATCCATCTGATGGAATCCTTTATAACAATTAAAAATCATGTTAAAGGAGAATACTGTTGATATGGAAAAACAATATATTGCTAAGAGAAGGGCCAGTTACTATATATAGTGTGATGCCTCGTGTTAACAAATGTGCACGTGCATAGAAAAGAGACTAGAAAGACTCGCCCCGCAGTATTAACACGGCTGTCTCTGTGGAGAACGCCAGCACGCCTCCGTGTTCCCAGGACCCCTGTTTGAGCACGTGCTACTGCAGGTAGGAGAAGAAAGTGATTGGCTTGTCCTGGAAGTTCATCTGGTGAGCAGCACAAACTTGAATATGAAAATAGGTCATTGAGGGAAATACAGGTGTAATTAAAGTTTTCTCAAGTTACCCACCTTGACTTTTTTCGTCATTAAGATAATTTTTTTCACCATATGACTCCTTGTTGGACAAAGACCAGTTTTTAGCTTCAACATGTATATATATATATATATATATGGGTGTGTGTGTGTATATATATATACACACACACACATACACATATATATATGCACATATTTCATATATATATATAAAATATACTTTTTTTATATATACAGTATATTTTTGGCTGCACTGAGCAGCTTGTGGGATCTTAGTTCCCCAACCAGGGACTGAACCAGGGCTCTCAGCCGTGAAAGCACAGAGTCCTAACCACTGGACCGCCAGGGAATTCCCAGCTTCAACATAATTTTGTTAAGAGAAGGGTATACAGTATCAGCGATGATTTGGTTTATTTATATGACAAATATCACACTAGCTTTTAGAAAAGAAACATAAGTTTAGACTCAGCAACAGATGATAATATTTTTGGTGGTCATTTCTGTCTGGCAGAACTAATTCTAAGTGAAATGGTTTCCCCTTGACCTTTAGTAGTTCAAAAGATAGTTATTTATCATTATTAAATGTTAACAACAAAATGTGTCTAGTATAGAAATATAAAGCATTCTCTGGACCTAGATGTAAATCAACTTACGATTAAAGTTAATAGATAATTGTGTTATATCACAGGGTTATTGAAGAACATAAGTTTTTCTAGAGAAGCTTTTAAAAGAAATTTATGTTGATTAGCGTGAGAAAGATGACAAAGTGATTTCTCTTTTAACCGAAAAGCACGCTATGATGTCAAAAGCATCACCGGCACAGTATCATTAGAGACAAACTATAAAAATGATTTCCCGGCTCCTCCCATCTCCCTCCTGTGCCACCCATTCTGTAGCAGCGGGTCTTAACTGTTCAGTGAGGAGAAGAGGATCTCCAGGGTAACCGACTGGCATGTGGTTGCCTCAAGCCTAAATTCTAAAGCTTTTAAATCAGAGAAGCCTGGTGCTCTCTCTCCCTCCTTTCCTGTTTTAATGATGCTTTGTTATAGGAATACCTCAGAACACGGTCCACTCACTTATAAAAGACTTTCAAGTAGAAAACGAGACGTGAATGTAATTTATTTCACTTTATTACAGTTGATCATCCTCTGACTGTTACTCTTAATATATGAACTTCATAGAGAAAAGAGAAAATATAATCTAAGAGCAGTGACCTTTTATTTAGTTTCACTGCTTATTCGGACTTCTCTCCCAGGTAAAACCACTTATGTGATAGTTAATAGAAACCGAGATACAACTTTTAAAAATTAAAAACCGTTTAAGAGATTAGAAGCCACATGAAGCAGCTACTGTGATACTTCTTCATGTTTCGAGTTGTATCTTTCATATATTAATATTTTGAAAATAGAAAACTCAGCAGGACATCTCTGGCTAATTTTTCTTAAAAGTAGTCAAGCAAATCAGCATTGCATTTTAACAGAGCCAAGACCATTGCATGGCTCTGTGCACTGTTCCTTTCTCTCATTTGTGGGATCTGTTCATTGTATAGCACACGAAAGACTTTTTCTAACGTCCATTTTAAGCCTTTACTTATTTCAACTTTCACACGTGGCCTCCTTTCCTCTTGTTTGCAGGTCCATCGGCTGGTGGTAGTAAACGAAACAGACAGTATCGTGGGTATTATTTCCCTGTCGGATATTCTGCAAGCCCTGATACTCACCCCTGCAGGTACAAATGCCAGTGTCTGACCTTTACTGTAAGTGCACAGGGACCCCAGGCGGGGCCGGGGCGGGGATGCCGGGCAGCAAGCCCTCCCTCGCCCACCTGCCAGCCGCAGCTTTCTGTGCAGTACTTTGTAAACCATTTTCATTTTCTTTGTGGTTTTGAAGTTCTCCTATTCTACTTGAGAGAAAAGTTTATAGAAAGTATTCTGCCTTAAGAGCATCCTGTCGACACCCAGAAGTGCTTAAGTAATCAAGGATTCATTGCCATGATCGTCATAACCTTGCCCATTAAAAAGTGAAGATCTCCTCAGTGTTGCTTTATGTTTAGGACTACTAACTGGAAATCAGGAGGGAAATTCTTTGGGATCTAAGTATTGAAACCATCTACCCTTCAAAAAAAAAAAAAAAGCTTACTAGTAGTGAGTATATAAAACAAATGACCTACACAAACTTTTTTCCATTAATAGTGTATGGAAATTACATTAACTGCCAAACATTGGTGACTAAACTCATCTTCTGCCAGATTAACTCTAAGCAAACCCTCAGGTCACAGTCGGGGAGCCCGTGAGGCAGGGGGAGGGAGGGGCCTTCGGTGTTTCTCCTGTGTCACACAGTTTAATCGTTTAATGGCTGAAGGGGTCCTAAAACCACCAGCCTTCCACATCCCCTCCCCACCCACACGAAGTACAGACAACCCAGCCTCAGGCCTCACAGATCAAGGCCAAGACGGGAGACTAAACCATGTGCCCTTTGAACTCTTAGAAGTTAAACATTAAAATGTGCCTTTACTAGGGTATTGATTTTTCTTTAGTTCAGAAATCAATCAAACTGGCTAAGACTAGTTTTTACAGTTGGCCTATAGCCTGAAGATACCCACCCGAAAAGAATCCCCATCACCAGCGAGAAACAGATTGCGCTGATTAAGTGAGAGCGGCAGGGGCGTGATTCCGGGGGAGCAGTGACTCCCAGCAGGCCGTAGAGAAGCAGCAGCACCTGGACGTTGTTAGAAACGCACAGGTGGGGCCCAGCCCACGTCTGCTGAGTCAGAAACTCGAGAGACGGGGCTTGCTGCAGTCATTTTCAAATTTCGGATATGTGAGAACCTGAAACTCGTGGTAACCTCTTTTTAATCATTACTTAAGTTTTAGTACAGCGTTCGAGTTCAACCTGTGTGCACACTACAGAGTGATCACTCCCCAAGTCCTGCTATCATCCACCACCATACAGCTGAGCCTCTCACCCCCTGCACCCACCCCCACCCCCACCCCCTTCCCTTCTGGTAACCACTGCGGTGTTCTCCATGTTCTTCTGCTGTCTTTGTTTGTTCATCAGTTCTGGCTTGGGTTTTTTTAGATTACACATATGAATGAAACCATATGGTATTTCTCTGTCTTGATTTATTTCGCTCAGAAATAAGTGAAAGATCCATCCATGTTGTCAAAAATGGCAGGATTTCTTTTTTTTTTTTTTTATGGCTCATGATAATCTCCGTAGTCATGAAATGAGAAAAGGACTAAAAGATGTGAGACTGTTCATAGCATTACTTGTAATAACCTCAAACTGGAAATAACCCAAATATCTTTGAGCAGAAGAACGGACAGACTGCATTCTGTTCATTAGTGGAATGCATTGATGGTGAACACACATAGCTGTATCGGACGGTGGATGAACCCCACATATGAAACAGAGCAAGGAGGCAGGACCAATGCAGAGAGTGTGACTGCATTTATATACAGTTGACCCTTGAACAACATGGGTCCACTTATACGTGAATTTTTTTCAATAGTAGATACTGCAGTGCTACGCAGTCCATGGTTGGTTGAATCCACAGACGCCGAACTGCGGATACGGAGGGCAATTGTGGATACAAAGGATGAGTTGTGGGTAGCGCCCCAGTGTTGTTCAGGGGTCAGCTGTGCAGCTCCTCTGTGCGTGTTAGGAAGAGGGCTCACCTCCAGACAGGTTCATCCCCACAGGCACGTAACTCGGCACCTTCAGAAAAAGACACCCCTTTTCTAGTCGGCGGGCCCTGGGCCAAGGCACACAGCTTGCCGGGCTGAGTCAGGCCAAATGTCAACTCGTTTCCGTCCCCGTGGCCAAGATTCTTTGTGCATCACCAATTCAGAGTAAGCAGTTCTTCATCCTCTCTGTGCCTTGGCGTCACAAACCGTAAGAATGAGAATGTTCGTCTGGGTGAATTTAAACTTCCATCCAGATTTGATATTTCAAAAATTCTAAATTATTAATGCAAGTCAGCATTAATGAAAATGCAAGGAGGAAACCTGTTCCACAGCTGGATTTGGAATGTATGTTACCACAGAAATAAATATTGTAAAGACAGGGATAGTCGAATTAGAATTCTTTGTAGTACGGTGTGTATAACGCTGTTCATTTAGGAAAATGCCCTGTATTCCTAATAACTGGATTACCAGTGAACAGAGGGAGCGCCTCTGTCAGGTCAGACACTAGCATACTCGGGTGACCGTGTGGTGTAAGCATCGGACTAGAGGTCCAGCCTGGGCAGCCCAGCCCCGCTGTCCCCTCGGAGCTGTGTGAGTGTGGGCCAGCTTGCTGCTCACCTGTGCAGCCTCTGTCCCTCCCTTCAGCTATAGGATGAGCAGCCTGACACAGGCCTAGTGGCCCTCCAGAGATCCTCTGATTGAAAGCACAGCCGTGCGTGAAGGCTGTGCACCGTCAGACCCCATACCCGGGACAAGCCCCATACCCTGGACCAGCACTGCTGGGTGCATGTTTATGGAATAATCAGTAAGAGATGCTTTTTGAAAGAATCCCCTATTATGTGAATAAAAGGTACCAGTGGTTATTCTTTTCACCAGATACTGGACACAATTCCCCATTAAGGATACTGATTCGATATAGTAACATCTTCTCTTTTTTAAAAAGTTTTTAGCAGTAGTTCATTGTCCAACTTAATTCAGACTGTCCAAACAAACCTGAGTACCCACATGTGCAGCTAGTGAGTAAACAGCCTGATGGCAGTAGCTACAATTTTTTTAGCCCCTTATTTTTTATAGATTGTTGATCTCTTTCAAAGTCGAGTGTCTTCTAGTGTCTGATGAGAAAATACGGAATCTGCTGTAATGAAAAAAATGGCAGCTCCCCCCTCCCAACCCATTTCAAAATATCCTGGCAAGGTGAGAGTAGGTTTTATGTGCAGTTACTGTAAGCATGTTTAATGCTTTTACATTTTTATAAGTATGCACAACAGAAATAATTTGCACCTTCACTAAAACTTAAATGCATATGTCTTTTAAAAACTTTTAGCAGCAGAACCCTCTTCTTTTCCAAATTAAACCTTGCATATTTAGAATTATGACACACAGGGAATTCCCTGATGGTCCAGTGGTTAGGACTTACGTGCTTTCAAGGCCGTGGCCCAAGTTCAATCTCTGGTGGGGGAACTAAGATCCCTCAAGCCTCGTGGCATGGCCAGAAGAAAAAAAAAAAGGGCTTCCCTGGTGGCGCAGTGGTTGAGAATCTGCCTGCTAATGCAGAGGACACAGGTTCGAGCCCTGGTCTGGGAAGATCCCACATGCCGCGGAGCAACTAGACCCGTGAGCCACAACTACTGAGCCCGCACGTCTGGAGCCTGTGCTCCGCAACAAGAGAGGCCGCGACAGTGAGAGGCCCGCGCACCGCGATGAAGAGTGGCCCCCGCTCGCCACAACTAGAGAAAGCCCTCGCACAGAAATGAAGACCCAATACAGCCAAATATAAATAAATAAAAATTTTTTTAAAAAAAGTAAAATCTATCCCCAAAATATTAAAAAAAAAAAAAAAGAGTGCCAGAATTAAGATATGCAAAATGGATTCAAAGCGTGCTGCAGCGATGGTAGGTGGGGGTGGGGAGCCTGGCGCTGCCCTGCTCATTCCCCACGTCTCCTAAGGCTCTGCAGGTGCGGGGAGGTGCCACCAGGCAGAGAACCACCACTGCGTTCACATAGGACATGCACAGCTGCAACGTATTTTTATATTGCTTTGAAACTTTCGTTTCCCATCTCCTGATAGGTGCCAAGCAGAAGGAGACAGAAACCGAATGACGACCGTGAGTGGAGGAGCCCTCGCAGGAGAACTTGAACAAAGATGCTGGGTCACGCTTTGCCTCATGAACACTGACCGCGATAGAACAGAGTCCAATGGCTGAGAATGTGTATCAGGGTTTAGTGATGGGTGTTTTTTCCAGTGATGTTGAAACTAAGCATAAAAAAGAAAGATTTTGTGTTTGAAGGTGCGAGCTTGCATTAAAAGACTGTTTTCAGACCGTTGTCTGAAAGATTTCAAATGCTGTATGTCATTAAAGTGCACTGTGTCCTGAATTTCTGCTATTTTCCATTTTAAAGAATTCACTGGTATCTAACAGGTAACATGACATAAGGCGAGTGAGTGGCATATTGAGACCTAGTGCCTTATGTCAGCACAGCGATATGTCATCACTACCGCCCATCGCAGCTGGAGCGCGTCCTTGTGAACTGACACTGCTGGAGTGTGAACGTCTGAACCTTTACCAAATCAGTTTGTTTTCATTAGATTTGTTGAATAGCTGTAATTTGAATATAAATAATTACTTTATAAAACTTTAATGACGGTTTTATGTGTTAGTGTTCTGTTCTGAACTATAGTGTAAACAAGGCTGATTTACAACAGCTTTATTTATTTTTACTTTCATGCAATTTTTTACACATCTTTTGGTGGGTAAATTTCACCGTACCCGTTAATAAACCATTGGTTGCTATTTTAAAAGGGCAAAATTCTCATTAAGTTTGATCTGGAAAGGATATGACTTCTCAAATAGCCACTGTTAGGTTTTAAAAGCTGAAGTTTCTAACAGCATTTGTGGGAACCTCTCTGTGGGGCTGCAAACAAAGTGCCGGGAAGATGTCTATTTTTTCTTGTGTTTTGACATGAAAATCATGACGTTTGTGTGATTGCTGATGTGATTGTTTTGTAAATTTTACTGTGGCATATACAGTATTGTCATATGGTTGAGGAGAAACACAATGTTTCCTAATGTAAGTGCTCTGAAAATGTTGACACTATATATATATATATATATATATATATGTATGTGTGTGTGTGTGTGTGTGTATATATATATGAGTATAGTTTGGTTTTTTGTTTTTGGGTTTTTTTTTTGCAGATTGAAAAATTAAAATAAATCTTACTATCTGCCATCTTGTTACAGAAGTTCTTTAAAATACTTTGTATTTCAGCACATTTCTTTTTTTAACATCTTTATTGGAGTATAATTGCTTTTCAATGGTGTGTTAGTGTCTGCTTTATAACAAAGTGAATCAGCTATACAAATACATATATCACCATTTCTCCTCCCTCTTGCGTCTCCCTCCCACCCTCCCTATCCCACCCCTCTAGGTGGTCACAAAGCACTGAGCTGATGTCCCTGTCAGCACATATTAAAATTCTACATGCAGTTTCCCACTTAGATATTTCTCCCCAAATAAAGGAGAACATGAATTCTTATATTCTTTTTTACATCAACAGAAAAAAACCTTAATGATTTGATTCATAAACTTTCTCTCTCCATTATTAAATAAAACATATTTAATTAAAAATTGCCATGCAGATTTTCTTGTGCTAGGTGTCAATTTTTTCATCTCTTAGTAGGCCAAATATGAGAGGAGATTTTTGTCTCTGTTTTCCCCATAGAAATAGTAGTGGTTGTGACTTAGGCTAATGGTAATACTTGGAGAACAATGAAATATCAGAAAGAGAAAGTTTTTAAAAACCCCTCTTAAAACTGTGTCCAAAAAAAAAAAAAAAAAAAAAAACCAAATACCTAGGAATAAACCTGACCAAGGAGGTGAAAGACATATGCTGAGAACTATAAAACACTGATAAAGGAAACTGAAGATTATTCAAAGAAATGGAAATACATCCCATGCTCTTAGATTGGAAGAATATTATTAAAATGGCCTTACTACCCAAAGCAATCTACAGATTTAATGCAATCCCTATCAAATTACCATGACATTGTTTTACAGAACGAGAACAATCCTAAAATTTACATGGAACCACCAAAGACCCAGAATTGCCAAAGCAATCCTGAGGAAAAAGAACAAAGCTGGAGGCATAACCCTCCCAGACTCCAGACAATACCACAAAGCTACAGTAATCAAAAGAGCATCGTATTGGCACAAAAACAGACATATGGATCAATGGAACAGAATAGAGAGCCCAGAATTAAACCCACACACCTACGGCCAATTAATCTTCAACAAAGGAAGCAAGAATACATAACGTAGAAAAGACAGACTCTTCAGCAAGTGGTGTTGGGAAAGCTGGACAGCTGTATGTATATCAATGAAGTTAGAACACTCCCTCACACCATACTCAAAAATAAACTCAAAAATGGCTTAAAGACAAATGTAAGACATGACACCATAAAATTCCTAGAAGAGAACATAGGCAAAACATTCTGTGACATTAATTGTACCAATATTTTCTTAGGTCAGTCTTCCAAGGCAAAAGAAATAAAAGCAAAAATAAATGGGACCTAATCAAACTTACAAGCTTTTGCACAGCAAAGGAAACCATAAACAAAAATGAAAAGACAACCTATGAAATGGGAGAAAATATTTATAAACAATGTGATCAACAAGAGCTTAATTTCCAAAATATACAAACAGCTCATACAGCTCAATATCAAAAAAACAAACAACCCCATCAAAAAATGGGCAGAAGACCTAAATAGACATTTCTCCAAAGAAGATATACAGATGGCCAACAGATACATGAAAAAATGCACAATATCGCTAATGATTAAAGAAATGAACATCAAAACTACAATGAGGTATCACCTCACACCAGTCAGAATAGCCATCATCAAGAAGTCTACAAATAATGCTGGAGAGGGTGTGGAGAAAAGGGAACCCTCCCACACTGTTGGTGGGAATGTAAATTCGTGCAGCCACTATGGAAAACAGTATGGAGGGTCCTTAAATAAAAACAGGGTTGCCATATAATCGTGCAATCCCACTCCTGGTCATATATCCAAAAACACAAAAACTAATCCGTAAAGATACATGCACCCCAATGTTCATAGCAGCACTATTTATAATAGCCAAGATATGGAAGCAAACTAAGTGTCCACCAACAGATGAATGTACAAAGATGTGGTACATATATACAACGGAATATTACTCAGCAATAAGAAAGAATGAAATAATGCCGTTTGCAGCAACATGGATGGACCTAGAGATTATCCTACAGAGAAAGACAAATTATATCACTTATATGTGGAATGTAAAAAAATGATACAAATGAACTTATTTACAAAACAAATAGATTCACATAGAAAACAAACTTCTGGTTAACAAAGGGTAAAGTGGGGGGCAGGAGTAAATTAGGAGTTTGGGGTTAACAGATACACACTACTATATATGAAACAGACAGGGCTTCCCTGGTGGTGCAGTGGTTAAGAATCCGCCTGCCAACGCAGGGGACACGGATTCGAGCCCTGGTCCGGCAAGAGCAACTAAGCCCGTGCGCCACAACTACTGAGCCTGCGCTTTAGAGCCCGTGAGCCACAACTACTGAGCCCATGTGCCACAACTACTGAAGCCCGTGCGCCTAGAGCCCGTGCTCTGCAACAAGAGAGGCCGCGGCAATGAGAAGCTGGCGCACCGCAATGAAGAGTAGCCCCCGCTCGCCACAACTAGAGAAAGCCTGCGCGCAGCAACAAAGACCCAACGCAGCCAAAAATAAAATAGATAAACAAGGACCTACTGTATAGCACAGAGAACTATATTCAGTATCTTGTAATAATCTATAATGGAAAAAAAACAGAAAAAGAATATATATACACACACATATGAATCACTTTGCTGCACACCTGAAACTAACAAAACATTGTAAATCAACTATACCTCAATTTAAAAAAGAAAAAAATACTTGGGAAAAGGAAAAAATCTCAAAGCTGCTAAAATAACAGTTTTTAAACTCAACGTATCTATTCTCAATCCGCCCCTTGCTTGTGTAGCATACGGGAGCGTGCACAGACTATGCACGTTGTGAAGGAGACATGCTGTGTGTCTTCCGCTTCAGAAGACAGCTGGGAGCCACTTAACAAAGAACCATGTTAGCACTGTCTCTTCCCACGACGCACACACATGTCCTGCAAGTCTCTGACTCTCCCCCAAACATACCTTTTTGTTTGTTTGTTTAAGGGTTTTGAGTTGTGTGGGCAGGTCAAGCACATCAGGGTGTGGAGCAGATGTAAGTGTTACACACGTTGGCCTAAGTGAAGCAACCTAGTCTAGCGGTCAGGCTACAATGAACGAAGATCCATTATCCTTCTGTTTCCACCTAAGAGTTATTTGTTCCCAGCAAATGATCAAGACTGGGTTACAGGGCTTCCCTGGTGGCGCAGTGGTTGAGAGTCCACCTGCCAATGCAGGGGACATAAGTTCGAGCCCTGGTCCGGGAAGATCCCACATGCCGCGGAGCAACTAGGCCCGTGAGCCACAACTACTGAGCCTGCGTGTCTGGAGCCTGTGCTCTGCAGCAAGAGAGGCCGCGATAGTGAGAGGCCTGCGCACCGCGGTGAAGAGTGACCCCCGCTTGCCGCAACTAGAGAAAGCCCTGGCACAGAAACGAAGGCCCAACACAGCCAAAAATTAATTAATTAATTAATTAAAAAAAAAAAAAGACTGGGTTACAGTAAACATGCTTCTCCGTGCCCCTCTAGGAATAAGGAAAAGTGGCACTTGAAGGCCAAGTGAAGGAAGGATTCTAAGGGGAAACGTCTAAACAATTTGAGAGATAGAGCTCACTTTGGAAACCCCTGCAGGACAAGCCTCAAGTGTCTGTAGCGCCCTCATCACCTTGAGGCTCGCTAAGACCCAGCGGGCCCTGGGCTCACTTAAGCGCCCACTGTGACTCTGGCCCTCACACCGACAGCACCTCCAAAGATTGCTGTGAACAAAAGTGACGAATCTGAAAGGAAGAGGGTATCAGAAACACCACGTCTGTTCCAGAAATGGAGGGCATCTGTTCTGTATTCTAATCTCAGAAAAACTTATAGACGTATTGAGCCGATAACATTTCTCATAACATTTTTTTAGAGAAACATCTTTGCATGAAGAGACAGTCCTCTTAAACCACTGGTTCTCAATCTGGGGAGGTTCTGACCCTAGAGGACATTTGGCAAAGTGGAGACATTTTTGGTTGTCACCACTGGGGGTGGAGAGAGGGGCTGTGTGCTACTGGCATGTGGTGGGTAGAGACCACACGTGCCACAAAACTCACTGCACTGCACAGGATGGCCCCCATGACAGAGTATGCAGCCCAAGATGTCTGTAGTGGTGAAGTTAGAAACTCTGCCCTAAACAATTAGAATCTTCTTGGTATTGTGATTGTATTTGTTACTTCCTAACTGAATCCACCTGTCTTTGGAAGAAAAACTCAGTGGGCAGCCTTTCTGGGAAAGGAGACAATTGAAATAATCCACAGGCCAATTCCATGGGTCCATATGACCCTCATCACAATCTCCTTCCAAAGCATTTTCACCAAAAAAGGGGCTTTTGCTTTGCTTAATAGCACTCTAAGGAGAAAACTGCTACCCACAGGGAAATATGTGGAAAGTCAATTTCACTCAGCTATTTTATTTTCATAAAGAAATCGAGAACAAACTCTAAAATTTTCTCACGTAAAATTACCTGCAAAGCTGGCATAATTTAAGTCCGTGTATGAAGCACGCTTAAAACACCTTCACGAGAAACCCCTGAAATTCCGTCTCATTGTGGATCACCCCATCTTACTTCTTGTTCCAAACACACTGCATTAAAACTTACCTTTAGATGTCGACCTCAGCAAGGGCAGAGTGCAATTATTCAGCTCTCAAAGCAAACTGAGGTTCCTTCCTGCGGGGAGGCTGGAAGAAAATCAGGTGCCCAGCTCTCTCCAGACATCTCTGCGCCCGAAGCACTGCCGAGCTCTGCACCTCACAGATCGGAAGCTGGAAACTCGCGGAAACACCGGTCCTGACTTAAACCCTGTGTCTCCCTCCCTGGAAAATCTGCATCCCAGGCACGGGATTTCGTCGGCGACCAGAGCAAACGCCTCGTGCTGGCGCACTGAAGACAGAGGCTTGGCGTCACGGCCGTTCCTGATCGCCAAGGTCAGGACTCTAGCATCTCGGCCCCCCCATCCCGGCCACAGGACAGCAGAGAAGGCGGGCCAGCGCTCCCGGTGTCACCGGTGCTCGTTAGCCACAGGCCGGGGCCACCTCGCTCATTCCAGGGACCCACCGGTCCCGGGGCGCCTTGGAGGAAGAAACGCTTCCCACCCAGCAGGGGTAAAGCCGCTCCCCTCCAGCTGAGGCCTGTCCCCTCCCGCCGCCTCCTGCGCCTCGGTTCCGGGGGCCCGAGGGCCCAGCACCCGAGGCCCGCCTCCCGGCCCCGCACACCTGAGACCTCGGCCTCCGCCGCCCTTTCAACAAGCTCCCCGGCGTCCCGGCCGCCCCAGCGCGGGGCTCGGCTGCCTCGAGGCAGCAGGGCCTACCCCCGCCCCCCCGTCCCCGCCCGGTCCCCGCGCCCCCCGCCCCACGCGGGACGCTCCGTCCCCGACGCGGCGCAGACACGCGGGAAACCTGCCTCGAAAAGACATCACAAAACGGCAGCGTTCGGGACAGAGCTTTCGGAGGCGTTCGGGTCGGTAAGCCCGGAAAGGGGCCGCTCGCAGCTAACATTCGTCCCAGTCGTCGCGCTGCAATTTCACACCAGAGCTCTAGGCACCTCACCTCCCCGCTCAGAAGCCACCGGCGGCCCGACCCGCTCCGTGGGGACGAGGCCCCTCCCGGCGCCCGCTCCCAGGCTCGAGTCCAAACCTGCTTCCCCCCGAAGGCGCCCGTGACGCTCCCCACGCGCGAACACACGCCTCCGGCCTCCGAGCCTCACGTGAGCGGGGACGCCCGGAGCCCCGCGCACCACGAGCCCTTGCTCCGTCCTGCCTCCTTCCCTGAGAGCCCAGGGCGGGCTTGAAACCACCTGGCACCCACAAGCGGTGGGAGGGCGCGCCCAGGGAGCCGCCGTAAAATCCCGCACCTCTCCCAGCCTGGGGCCCCCGCTGCAGGGTCACTGCGCGGGACACACACGCCGACACACGCACTTGCGCGGAAGGGCGCTCCGGGAAGGCTCACGGACTACGCACGTGTGCGGCGCAGGTGCTGTCGGCATTGGCACGGTGGTCACCCGAGTCCCCAGGAAGGTGACAGGATCCTACTCGTCTCCGTTCACTCACCCTGGCACCTGGGAGGTGCTTCCTGAACGTTCACCCGATGCGTGATGAGTGGTCGGTAAAGGCCAGTACTGATACATCTACTAGGGTCGTGGATCCGGTGACGCGCTCCGGTCACGAGCGCCCTTCCCTCGAACTTGCTGGCTTACTTGATAAAGTTACAAAGATGACACAGAAGATGGTGCGTCATGTACAAACTCGGAGGCGGCCCTCTTCTCTGCCTTAAGCTGCTACGTTCGAGGACCAACACAGGGATCCCGGAAGGAGACGCTGAACGAAGGTCCCTGAGGATAAGGGGGTTCCGCCTTTTCTAACACAAGGGGCACTCCTTACTGGAGGCCCCCCAGACAGGTGCCCTCAGTCAGAGGAGACAGCTGCCCCCACGGGAGGGGAGCCGGAGGGCACAGAGGTCAAGAGCAGGGAACACAGTGGACCCCGAGTGAAGGGAGCTCCCTCCCCCTGTGAGGAGAACAGAGAAAAGGACACCAGCACCTGCTCAGAGAGGAAAATGAGCCTGGCTTCAGGAGCTGCGAGTGGAACAGACCAGAAGGACATGAGTGTAAGGCCAGCCCCTCACACCCTCACAGAAGGAGCAGAGGATCCAAGGAGCTCGCGCCTGACCCTCTTCAAATCCAGGAAGAGCCACTCCAGGATGTTTGGAGAATTCCGTGCACCATCTTTCTTTGCCCCTTGTCTTTTTTGCCAGCTGAAACAATTTCCAGAAACCAAAAACACGCTGAGGAAAAACCCCAGGATGAGTCCTCATCAGAAGTGTCAGGTGGAAGCAGGCGCAGAGCCGCGTGGTCCCTGGTTTGCAGGTTTCCAGTAAGCCGGTCTGGAAGGAGGGGAGTTGGGTGGCCCGTGGCCCACATCATCCCTGCTACTTTTCAGAAACACGTCAAAGAGGAGAGCTGTTTAGTCCTGATCAACGGGGCTTCAATACTAATTTACTGTGCACAGAGCACCTGCCTGGGCCATACCTGTGAACACAACAAATCCCTGCCCTCGTGGGGGGTCGGGGGCGGGTTAAGGAAGGAGAACAACATCGGGCGTCTTACGGGTTTTGCTCCAGCTGCTTTCTCTCCCTGGAATCCCCACCCCAGATTTCAGCTCCGATAATTCCCTCACTGCCTTAGAGAGTCTTGCTGAAATCTCACCCTCTTGATGAGGCCTGTTCTGCCCACATGGTATTAATAATTACAATCAACACAAATAACAATGCAAAGAACAGGAGGGGGAGGAGCTGCCGCAGGGCGCTAAGTGCTTTCCCCTGGCGCCACTCTGCAGGCGTCATCTTCTCCATCCTCACACGCCGTCGCAAGGTGGGCTTCATCAGCACAGAAATGTTCACTGGGCCAAGTTCAAACCGCTTCAAGTTTGAGGACACTGGGACTTGATAACAGTCCTAACGCCAAAGCCCATGCCCTTAACCCCAGATCTAAACGGCTGCTGTGGGTTGAACTGTGTCCCCCAAAAGGAGTTGCTGAAGTCCTCACCCCCAGGACCTGTGAAAGTGACCTTATTTGGAAATAGGGTCTTTGCAGATGCCATCAAGTTAGATGAGGTCGTAGTGGAGTAGGGCAGGCCCTAATCCTATAATATAACTGGTGACCTTATGAGAAGAGAGAGACACCAAGAGGACAAGCCATGTGACGGCAGACTGATTCGTGTGACAGAGCTAGGTGCTGAGTACGTGTTTGAAATGTTCCATACTAAAAAGTTGTTTTTAAGACTTTACAGGGGCTTCCCTGGTGGCACAGTGGTTGAGAATCAGCCTGCCAACGCAGGGGACACGGGTTCAAGCCCTGGTCCAGGAAGATCCCACATGCTGCGGAGCAACTAAGCCCGTGCGCCACAACTACTGAGCCTGCGCTCTAGAACCCGTGAGTCACAACTAGTGAGCCCGCGTGCCGCAACTACTGAAGCCCGCGCGCCTAGAGCCCGTGCTCCGCAACAAGAGAAGCCACCACAATGAGAAGCCCGCGCACTGCAACGAAGAGTAGCCCCCGCTCACCGCAACTAGAGAAAGCCGGTGCGCAGCAACAAAGACCCAATGCAGCCAAAAATAAATAAATTTATTTAAAACAAAAAAAAAAACTTTGCAAAAATTTTTTACAGAAGTAAACAGTTTGCTTTCCTTTTAAAGTATTTTATCTTAACCTAGACGTCTTAACATTACAATACGTGACAGGATATAGCCGAGAATTAAAAAGCAGACACTTGAGATTTTTCAAATGGTAACAGAGATTCACTCAGCAGTCACTTGAAATGCGTTCATTAGAAATTGGCCACACTACTCACGATTACTAGCATTTCAAAGCTGGCACTCAAAAGTTGCCATATTATAGATTTCAGACAACACAACACTTAGTGATGAATAATTTAGATTTGTTCATAACACTTGTGCACCTGAAAGTTCTATTTATTATGCTATAGTTGATCCAAATGCTCTTTTTTGGAATAGGCGTTTTTAAGGAATGTGAACAGTTTTTGAAGAACAGTGGGTACTTTCCTCTGTCACCTGCAAATTGTCTTGAAGAATGCTCCCCACCTCTGCTGTGAAACAGAAATGATGGTGTAAGCAAGTGGGGAGCACACCTCGCAGGGAAGTGAAATGATGGGAAATGGTCTCCCCCACCCCCGGCAGCTCACCGGCAGCCTCGGACCCTTCTGCTGGTCCCCGATCATTTTCAGGTGGGGGTCACTGACCTGCGGAGCAGCCCTCCTCCTCCCCCAGCCCCGTGCTCGGGGCCCTGTGAGTCCACAGCCCCCACTGTCTGCCCCTCCTGCCTCGCTGCCCTCCGCGTCCAGCCTAGATTCCAGTCCAGACCGCACCAACCCCCTGCCCCTCTCCTCCTGAAAAACCCCAGCCCTGGATGGCCTCATGCTCTGCCTTGGCTGACCGCAGCTGTCACTTCTTCATCTGCTTAGTTTTTCATCACCGATCATTAATTCAGCTCCAAACACTCAGCAAGAAATGCTAGTCCCCTCACGCTGAGTTCAAAAACATGAGCTAGGCTTCCCTGGTGGCGCAGTGGTTAAGAATCCGCCTGCCAATGCAGGGGACACGGATTCGAGCCCTGGTCTGGGAAGATCCCACATGCCGCGGAGCAACTAGGCCCGTGAGCCACAACTACTGAGCCTGCGCGTCTGGAGCCTGTGCTCCGCAACAAGAGAGGCCATGACAGTGAGAGGCCCGCGCACCGCGATGAAGAGTGGCCCCCGCTCGCCGCAAATAGAGAAAGCCGTCGCACAGAAACGAAGACCCAACACAGCCAAAAATAAATAAATAAATAAATAAATAAATAAAATTTAAAAAACAAAACAAACAAACAAAAAAAACATGAGCTAACCCACCTGTCTGTGTTCTGAGAGGCACCCCTCCTGGGCCTTGCCATCTTCCTGCTCAGCCCGCACCAGTGACTTTTCTAGACCTGCTGCCTAGCCAGATGCTTGTCAATTTTATTAGTTCTTCCTGAAACCAACGTTTTCCTTTGTTGGTAATATTTAATTTTTGTTTTGTATATTTTTAATTTCAGCTCCTTATTTTTCCCTCCTGCTTTCCTTGAGTTTGTGTTCTTATCCCAAGTTCTTAACTAGATCACTAAAATCATTAATATTCAGGCTTTTCTGTTGTTCTAATGTAAGCATTTAAGATTACAATTTCCCTTTTATGGCATCCCATAAGCCTTGATGTGTAGTGTTTATTTGTAGCATTTTTCTTATCATTCAGTTTAAATATTTTCTAATTTCCCTTATGGTTTCTTTTTGACCCATGAATTACATAGAAGTATATTTCCTATTTCCCAAACGTATGGGGTTCTCTATGTTTTTGTTATTGATTTCCGACTTAACTGCACCGTGGTCAGAGAACGTGGCCGATGTGAGAAATTCTTAGAAATTTGCTGAGACTTGCTTCATGACCCCACTACATGGCCAGTTTCATAAATGGCTTGAATGTATTTCTTTTCGTTTGTTGAGAGCAATGTCTGATAGGTGGTTATTACACAAGTTTGTTAATTCTGCTCCTCAAATCTTTCCTCTCCTCACTGATTTTTAAAAACTATTTCACCTATCAATTACTGAAAGGTATTAAAATATCCTACATGATTTCTTTTTCTCCTTGTAGTTTTCTCAAGTTTTGCTTAATATTTTACCTGAATAGAATGTTATTGCTTATATAAGTTTAGCACTGTAATATGTTCCTAGTGATTTAAACCTTTTATAATTATTTAGAGACTCTCTATCCATAATAATGGTTTTGCTTTAAAACCTATTTTGTTTTTTTTTTCATCAATGTAGCTTCACAAACTTTCTTTTGGTTAGTATTTGGTATATCCTTTTCCAACATTTACTTTCAATTTTTTGTATGTTTTAGATGTTTCTCTCATAGTCGTCATATGGATAGATTTCTTTTAAAATACATTCTGTCAATTTTTGTCTTTTGAACATTTTAGGTCCATTTGTTATAATTACTGATATATTTGTATTTGGGTTTACTTTGTGTCTTCTATTTTCATGGCCCTACTTTATGTTTCTTTTTCCCTCCTATTCTTTTGATTATTTTTTTCTCATTCCACTCCATTTCTTATTCCATTTTCTCCTTCTATTTGGAATTTGTTCATATTTCAACACTGTCTCAAATAGATAGGAACTTTTTAAGATATTTAACTATCATGCAGTTACCCCAACTGAACATAATTAACAAAATCCCTTAATATCATGTAATACCCTTCAGTTTCAAACATCCCCAATGCAACACACATTTGGTGTGTTCAAATCAGGATCTAAACAAGAGCCACACGTTGGAATTGGCTGATTTCTCTCTCAGCTCTTTTAAGCTGTAAGAATTCTCTACCCACCTCCCTTTTTTCCAGGTCATTTAGTTGTTGAAGAAATCGAGAGGCTTATCCGATAGATCTCTGCACATTCTGGATTGCTGATGTTTCACTGGGTGTCATTTAGCATGTTCCTCTATCCCAGTAGTTAGACCTGGGCCTTCTTCAGACTCAGGTTTCATTTTTTGGCAAAAACGTTTCATAGACGGGACTTGTACTTCCTATTACAAGACAGTCAGACATTGTGTGTTTCCTGACATGCAATTCAGCAAAAAAACCAGAAAGCAAACACTCAAATACAAGAAATGGAGTGTCAAAAAGCCTCAGAAAGGGCTTCCCTGGTGGCGCAGTGGTTAAGAATCCACCTGCCAATGCAGGGGACACGGGTTCAAGCCCTGGTCTGGGAAGATCCCACATTCCGCGGAGCAACTAAGCCCGGGCGCCACAACTACTGAGCCTGCGCTCTAGAGCCCATGCACCACAACTACTGAAGCCCGCGCACCTAGAGCCCATGCTCCGCAACATGAGAAGCCACTGTAATGAGAGGCCCGCGCACTGCAACGAAGAGTAGCCCCCGCTCGCCACAACTAGAGAAAGCCCACGCGCAGCAACGAAGACCCAACACAACCAAAAAAAAAAAAAAAAAAAAAGCCTCAAATATTCCACTGCTGCTCCAGTCTGGCATAAACAAAAAAACTTAACCTTCCAGAATCTTTAGTCTTATTTTAGACCATCCATTTTCATCTTTCATTTATTTGAAAATAATTAAATAAGAATATTTTAAAAGAAATGTTTATTTTGTGAGATATCATGATAAAAATTTTCCTACGTATTCAGTGCAAGAGAAAAGTATGACCACATAATGCTAACACTAGTCAGTCCAGCAGCTAGCATAAACTTCTATTTTTGGCTCTTTGGAGGTAAGAAAATTTAAACATTTAAAAGATGAAATAAAAATGGTTAAAATACATATAAATGGGCTTCCCTGGTGGCGCAGCGGTTGAGAATCTGCCTGCCAATGCAGGGGACACGGGTTCGAGCCCTGGTCTGGGAAGATCCCACATGCCGCGGAGCAACTAGGCCCGTGAGCCACAACTACCGAGCCTGCGCGTCTGGAGCCTGTGCTCCGCAATAAGAGAGCCCACGATAGTGAGAGGCCCGCGCACCACGATGAAGAGTGGCCCCTGCTTGCCGCAACTAGAGAAAGCCCTCGCACAGAAACGAAGACCCAACACAGCCAAAAATAAATAAATAAATAAATATTTAAAAGTAGCTGGAGAAAAAATAAAAACAAGAACAGAACACAGTTGATTTAAAAAATATATATATATATAAATATTTCACGATGATTTGGTAAAATGGGTTTTAAGTACCATTTCTGAACAATGCACTCCAACTATTAAAGAAATATCAAAGCTTTATCCTTGGATTTTATCCAATATATGTTGAAAATTTTGGTGGCTCAAGAAATTTTTTCAGCTGTAATTAACAGAATCAGCTGAACTATCATACTGCTTTGGCTGTTTAAAGTTCTTTTCTTTGTAGTTAATGATACAGCCAAGAGATGAGTATTGACAGCAGTTGAAAAGAATTATGTTCTGGGGCTTCCCTCATGGGGCAGTGGTTAAGAATCTGCCCGCCAGTGCAGGGGATACGGGTTCGAGCCCTGGTTCGGGAAGATCCCACCTGCTGCGAAGCAACTAAACCCGTGCACCACAACTACTGAGCCTGTGCTCTAGAACCCGCAAGCCACAGCTACTGAGCCCTCGTGCCACAACTGCTGAAGCCCGCACGCCTACAGCCCGTGCTCCACAACAAGAGGAGCCACTGCAATGAGAAGCCCGCGCACCGCAACGAAGAGTAGCCACTGCTCGCCACACAAGAGAAAGCCCGTGAGCAGCAACGAAGACCCAACGCAGTCAAATAAATAAATAAATAAATTTATTTAAAAAAAAAAAATTATGTCCTGACAAGTTTTTTTCAAAGCTGGTTTTTACACATATTATTTCTTATCAATGCTTTCTTTGCTTTGCTCTCATGAAACTCTCCCTCAAGATGGATATATATTGACAACAGCCCAGGGATGGAAGAGGGAAATAAAGGAAAGTTGTCATTCTCTCCATCCCTTTCTATCCTCTTTTTGAATATCTCAACTCAGGTCAAAATACCTCAGTTCTAACACCAGGCTTCAACCTTAACATAAATGTGCATAAGAAGGAAGAACACAGGAAACACGAGGGGTTTGACATGTTTCCATTAATCACTCAAGGAGTTTTTCCCTTTACTTGGCACCCCAGTGTTTTGTACACCTGAAATAATGCAACCTGGTTAAGATTTAGGGCTGGTGAAGGGGCTAACTTCTTTTGTAAAGTGGGGAAAAAGCTACGATGAACTCAAGGTATATTCCCAGACAGCTCCACCTAGGAAATAGTATACAGTTAAGTTGAAAATCCAGAAGTTGATTCTCTTTAAATTATCTGTTCTTTTTTTTTTTTTTTTTAATTTATTTATTTATTTATTTATTTTTGGCTGTGTTGGGTCTTCGTTTCTGTGGGAGGGCTTTCTCCAGTTGCGGCGAGCGGGGGCCACTCTTCATCGCGGTGCACGGGCCTCCCACCATCGCGGCCTCTCCCGTTGCGGAGCACAGGCTCCAGACGCGCAGGCTCAGTAGTTGTGGCTCACGGGCCTAGTTACTCCGCGGCATGTGGGATCTTCCCAGACCAGGGCTCGAACCCGTGTCCCCTGCATTGGCAGGCGGATTCTCAACCACTGCGCCACCAGGGAAGCCCAAATTATCTGTTCTTGTGTGTCTCTTGGAAAGCTTCTGCATCCTCCTCGGGTTACCCGTGCTCGTATTTGAAGACCTCCAAGTTTTAAGTGTATGCTGATACCACAGGAGACTAGAATCAATTTCACCCCCTTTTAAGTACATTCCCTAGGTTTCTACCAGCTGACAGAACACACTCAGAAACCTAAATGAGAGCGCCCTCAGGGCGTCATCCTAGGAAATCTGGATTAAACTGACCATTTCTCAGAGATAATCTGAATCAAATTGGAAAGTGTATGCCAACCTCATTTAGCATCACAATTTAACAGTACTGGAAGTCAGCCCTTTACCAGCTTATGAAACTCACTCTGTACAAGTATTGTGTTGGGTTCAAGTTACACCAGATAGCAGTTGCTCTAAATAACCTTTGTGTGGAAAGGTACTATGCTCTTCTGCAAGTGGGAAATGACTGCTTTCCTACTGGGGAAAGGGGGGGTGGGCAGAGTGGGTCTTGCGCAGTGTATGTAGGGATGGTCTTTAATCTCTGACTTTACGGCATGGGGGGAAGATGCAGGGGGTGGGGTGGGGCAGAGGTCCTAGAACAGGGCCCCGGAGAGGAGCGGCCCATGTCCTCCTCGTCTTCTAGGCAGCGCTTCCCCTCTCGGCTACGCCTGGGGAGGAGGAGACACTGCCAGCAGGGAGGAGCTCCACCAGGGCCCTCAGTGAATGAGAGCTGCCTCAGGACCACGTGGTGCTCTGAACCTGGGAAGGTCTGCCAACAGGAGCTGTGTGGAGGGAGTTAACACAGCAAGCTCATCAACAATAGAATTAGTTGGGCTTCCCTGGTGGCACAGTGGTTAAGAATCTGCCTGCCAATGCAGGGGACAGGGGTTCAAGCCCTGGTCCGGGAAGATCCCACGTGCCGCAGAGCAACTAAGCCCGTGCGCCACAACTACTGAGCTTGCGCTCTAGAGCCCGCGAGCCACAACTACTGAGCCTGCGTGCCACAACTACTGAGCCTGCGTGCCACAACTACTGAAGCCCACGCGCCTAGAGCCCGTGCTCCGCAACCAGAGAAGCCACCGCAGTGAGAAGCCCGTGCACCACAACGAAGAGTAGCCCCCGCTCACTGCAACTAGAGAAAGCCCGCATGCAGCAACAAAGACCCAATGCAGCCATAAATTAATTAATTAATTAAAATTTTAAAAATTAAAAAAAGAGAATTAGCGTAAATTGTAATTCGAGTTTATTAAATATCAGTGGGAAAGGTATAAAATCTTATTGCTTTCACTTTAAAAACTTGTTCTATGAAATTTAAATGTTCATTCAGCTTAATAAAAAATCATATTTTTACCAAAATAATGATTGGCACGTGGCTTTCTGGAAGCCACCAAAATGCACAATAGGAAGCACAAAAGCACAGTTGTTAGCAGTGTAGGTGCTGGAATAGAAATACGTGTGGGTGCTGGCATTCTAGGCTCCACTCGACGGATGCGCCGTCTGGAGCAGGTCGGCAGCCCTAAACCTCAGTCTTCTGTGTGTTAAGTGGAGATACTGCGTCAAACCCATCCTCACAGAGCTGGTGTGAGAATTCACCGAGATAATGCATACAAAGCAGTTGGAACCAAGTAAAAGCTCCATAAACTGCTATTATCATAGATCATGATAGAGTCATACAATGGAATACTACATAGACGGTCAGAATTATGCTGTAGATGGATGCGTATTTGCCAAAGAAAAATGGCGTAAAATGGCAGGGACAGTATTTCATTTTTGCAGGTTATAAATGTATAGTTATGTGATTAGAAAAAAAGTCTAGAAATACGTTATACCAAAGTACCAACAGCAGTTACCTCTGGATAATGGAATTTCAAGAGATTTTTTTTAAATTATTATTTCTTCCACCGTGTGAGTATACAATAGGAAATCTGCTACCCAGAAGAGGGCCCTCCCCCAACCCTGCTGGCACCCTGATCTCAGACTTCCAGCCTCCAGGAGAAACATATCTCTGTTGTTTATAAGCCACCCGGCCTGTGACACTTTGGTACAGCAGCCCAAATGGGCTAAGACAGGGTTACTTAAGAAAAAGCCTGAATCTGAGCTAATAAGCCTTTGGTTGTATGGGTCTATCCAGTGATGGTGAGTAATCCTGACTGCCTCCGCGGTTTACCCAATTTGCAGCAATTACTTAAATGGGGAAGGGGGACCATGAGTGGAAAAAAAACCTGCAAAACTAAAGTTACAAAATGTTGACAATTGTCATAATCAATAATTCTTGTTTAATGGAAATCTACTTACACAATCTGAAATTTGAAAAGTACCAAATTACCATAATTCCTAAGATATGCCCTCCAATTTTATAGAATTTAAGTACTCTACCCCCTGATGTTTTTCTTGACTGCATTACTGGCTGGCCCATCCACCTCTCCCTCTGTAAGTATTCTGACTAAGTACTGACAATGGCCAACTCTGTACCAAGTTCACGCAATGACACAAGAGCTGCTCCTGAGAACCAGCCAGTTAATAAGCAAAGGCCTTGCCTTGCGTCCTGGCTCCTGAGAAAAGCCATAGGTTGACTGCCTTGGTGACAGGTTACACGGAAAGGTGAGGCCCAGCGGGCTCTGGAGGGCAGTGCTCCTCTCCCACGTGGGTTCCGCTGCCCCCCAAGAGCAGCAGTTGTCCCCTGTTTCTACCTGTTGCGCCCCTCTCTGCGGTGTGTCTTTGGCGGCTTATGGCTCCTGTTTCCCTGTGTGTCTTTCAGCTTCTACCCTGCTTCCGACTTGACACATCTTACACTGAAGCTCCGAGGGGCTGGGAAAGCTGAGCCAATCGCACAGAAGAGATCACCCTTCCGAGCCGGGCTTTGAGCAGGCCACCCTGGGGTCAGGTGCCACCCTGATCCAGCCAGCGCCGGGCCAGCACTGCAGAGTCACGTCACACAGACCATGCCCACCTGTGCAGGAAGAACCCCCCCGTAGCGCCCTATGGGCATGAAGAGCCTTCCAAGATCTCCCCAGAAAGCAGCTGTATAATTACCCAGCGAGCACCCTGCCTGTTCTGCTCGCTAGAGTTGAAAATAAAACTATCCATACAGACTCAATGTACTAACGTAATGACTTTGATCTAATATTAGCTCAAGTTACTAATGAGCTTCTACATTTCAGCAAACACTGAGACAAAGCTATACTCCAAATCAGGATGGGATATTTCAGTTCAGAATTTATGTACTGTTAAGTGAGGTTTTATAAGGTAATCTACTGTTCAACCAGGGCACAATGCTTATTCCCAACATTCTCCTGTTTGACTATTTTTACTGTTTAGTATACGGCACACTAAATGACAAATTTTCTTGAACTCTTGACAGCTGGCTAATTTTATGCTTGCGTTAATCTTAAAAATTATAATTCTCATGGAAAATTCACAGCCAAATTTTCTTACACACAATAAATTCAAGCTGGCTTCTTTCTTGTAGTTTATCTGGGCGCATCACCTGTTTTGTTGTTTTTTTGTTTTTTAACATCCAACCCATTTTGTAAGTCTCCTCTTCGACCCTGACCTTGGTCATGCTGACATCCGACTAACAAAGGAGACTTCTGAACCAAGCCTGGCACTGCCCAGTTCAGGGAAGACCTCTGTATAGCACACTGAGGTCAGATCTCTTTCTTCCTTCAGCCAAGTGCTGCCTCTAAGGCTTTTCATTGGTTTGTCTCCAGCTGGCTGTTCCTCTCTCCTCTTAACTACTGTAGCTGGTTTTCTTTTCTTCTGGGCTACCTCCTTAAAGATCGAGCAAAAGAGCCCTCCCAACTTTAGAAGCTCTGGGATGGGAACCTTTTTAGTTCAGGGAAGCATTTGATACTCCTTTCATGTTTGTGTTTTGGTTGACTCGCTTTAATTTCAAAAGACTTATGTAGCTAATCTTTCCTCCATCAAAATCAAAGGAAAGTTGGCCTTTCCTTGGAAATGAAATCTTTAACAAAAACCACATTAAAGACCAAGTAACAAGAAATGAACTGATATTATGAAAGAATTCAGAGAAAAGTAAGTATCATAGAATAATTTGAAAACAAGGCTAAGAAGAAACTTTATATTCAGTGCCATATCACACACTGCATGTCACACTGAGGACAGAATCAAGCATTTACTCTGATCTCAAAAGAGAAAAGTAGGAAAGCAAAGTAAAGGGACAAGATGACAGGCTAAGCCTTCCCAAGTGTTGGCTCACCCAGCCCCGTCACTGGGCCCGGGAGGCACATGGAGGTCGCGTGGCTTGCCCAGGGCTGTGCAGATTTTAGGAGACAGAGCAGGAGTTCAAACCTAGGGGTACTCGAAACTGAAGTCCTTGCCTTGCTGATGGGCCATTTCTGGAATAAAACTGGCATACCAGTCAATGCTTCTTTTTTCATAATGATTTAAGATATAAACATCTCTTGCTAAGGTAGGGGAGTCTGAACCAATTGTATCTTGTCCTCAAGCAACACCACACTTAATGATGAAATTTTTCCTGCTTACTTCCTAAGATCAAGGAGAGGACAAGACAAGGGTATCTGCTCTCACCACTTCTATTCAGAATCATAGTGCAGTAAGACAAGAAAATTATATAAAGCATCCAAAATGAAAAGCAACGAAAACTACATGATTATCTACGTAGAGAAGCGAATGGACTTCTACAAAAAATCTACTAAAACTAGTGAGTTTAGCAATGTTTTAGGAAAAGAAATCAATAGTCAAAAATCAGTTGTATTTCTATATACAAGCAACAAGCAATCAAAAAATCAAAAAATTTAAATCCCATTTATAACAGCATCAAAATATGAAATAGAGTAAATCTGATAAAAGATATATACAGCCTATACACTGAAAAGTACTAAATACTGCTGAGAAATTAATGAAAACCTAAATAAGGGGAGTGATATACCTTGCTGAGTCAGAAGACTCAGTATCACTAAAATGTCACTAAAATGTAAGTCCTCCCCAAATTGATTATAGATTCAAAACAATGTCCATCAAAATTCCAGCAGGCTTTTTTGTAGAAACTGACAAACTGATTGTAAAATGCATGTGAAAATGCAAAGGTCTTAGATTAGTCACAACAACTCTGAAAAAGAACACGATCAGAGGAATAAAACTACCTTATGTCAAGATTTATTATAAAGCTATGATAATCAAAACAATATAATGTTGATGTAATGACAGACAAATATATCAACAGAACAGAAGAGCGTCCAGAAATAGACCCACACGTATATGGACAACTGAATTTAGACAAAGATGCAAAAGCAATTCAGTGGAGAAAGAAGAGTCTTTTCAGTGAATGGTGCTGGAACAACTGGATATTCATGTGCAAAAAATAAAAGAAACTTTGATCCATACTTTTCACCACATACAAATATTAACTCAAAACTCAACAGGCTTCAAAAGAAGATACACAATCCAGAATTTTTATAACATTTCATCTATAATGGCCACTGTAAAATATAAATTACTAGATGTGAAAAGAAGCAAAAAATGACCTATAATCAAGAGAAAAGTCATTCAATAAAAGTAGACCTATGAATGATCCAGACATTACAATTAGCAGACAAAGATTTTAAAATAACTATGTTAAGCGTGCTAAAGAACTTACAGAAAACAGGGGTATGCTGGGGAGAGATGGGAGAACTTCAGGAGAGAGGTGGAAACTATAAAAGGGAACCAAATGGAAATCCTAGAACTGAAGAATATGTTGTCCAAAATTTTTTAAATTATTAAACTAGAAATCAGAAAAACAGAGGCTTAGTGACTGGTAGAAAGCTATCAAACTGTCTAATATGTGTGAAATTGGAGTCCCAGAATAAGAGAGGAGAGAGTATGAGGGCAGAAAAAAACACCTGAAGAAATGTTGGCAGGGAAGTTTTCCAAATTGGATCAAAAACGGTAACTCACAAATCTATGAAGCTCAGTAAACCTCAAACAGCATTAAAGCAAAGCAAACTACACACAAACACATCACAGTCAAACTCTAAACATGAAAAATAAAGACAAAATCTGGGGCTTCCCTGGTGGCGCAGTGGTTGAGAATCTGCCTGCTAATGCAGGGGACACGGGTTCGAGCCCTGGTCTGGGAGGATCCCACGTGCCGCAGAGCGGCTGGGCCCGTGAGCCACAACTGCTGAGCCTGCGCGTCTGGAGCCTGTGCTCCGCAACAAGAGAGGCCGCGATAGTGAGAGGCCTGCGCACCCCGATGAAGAGTGGCCCCCGCTCGCCGCAACTAGAGAAAGCCCTCGCACAGAAACGAAGACCCAACACAGGCATAAATAAACAAATACTTTAAAACAACAACAACAACAACAACAACAAAAAAAGACAAAATCTGAAAAGCAGCAGGGTAGTGGGGAACATATTACATAAAGGAATTAACAAGATGATAGCTGACTTCTCAACAGAAAAAAAATGGAGGCCAGAAGAAAATGGAACATCTTTAATACTAAATACACACACACACACACGCACACATCTGCTGTCTACTTAAAATTCTATATCCAGCAAAATAAAAAGTCTTTCAAAAATGTAGAGGAATAAAATAATATGAGGGAGATCTTTGTGGTGATAGGACAGCTCTGTATTATGATTGTGGTTTTGGTTACACAAATCCACACAGGTAATAAAACTGAATAGAACACACACACACACAAATGAGTGCATATAAAATTGGTGAATTCTGAATGAGTTCTGTGGATTGTACCAATTTCCTGGTTTTGAGATTGTGCCTCATTTATGTAAGATGTTACCATCAGGAGAATGGTACACAGGACCTCTCTGTGCTATTTTTAAACTATCTGTTAATAGTTATTTCAAAATAAAAAGTTAAAGAAATGGAATAAAGACAATTTTCAGATAAATAAATGTTGAATTTGTTGCTGGAGACTATAAGAAATGCTAAAGGAAATTCTTCAGGCAGGAGGAAACTAGGGTAAAGCATAAAGCCCCGTCCATGAGGGCTGCACACAGTGACCTCCTTCCAAAGAGGACAGCATGGAAAGGGAGAAAGAAGAGTAACTTACCTGTGGGGAAGCTGACAGTCACCACCTCAGACAGGTGATCAAGGACAACCACCACAGTGGTCGTTCACATGGATACGATGCACCTTTGATGTGATGAACATGGCACTTTACCTCTGTGCTCTTCCTCCCAAAACCTGAGAAAAGCATCAGACAAATCCCAATTGAGGAACAACCTACGAAACACCTGATCAGCATTCCTCAAACGTCCAAGGTCATCAAAAACAAGAAAAGTCTGAGAAATGGTCACATCCAAGGGGACCCTAAGGAGACATGACAACTAAATGTAACGGGGTGTCCTGGATGGGACCCTGGACCCGAAAAAGGGTGTTAGGGGAAAACTGAGGAAATCTGAATACTGTATGAACTTTAGCTAATAATAATGAATCAATATTGGTTAATTAATTCTAACAGTACCATACGAGTGTGAGATGTTAATAACGGGGGAACTGGGTGCAAGGCATGTGGGAATTCTCTACACTATCTTCCCAATTTTTCTGTACATCTAAAACTGTTCTAAAAAATAAAGTTTGTTTTTTAAAAAAAGACTTAAGAGATATAGCAACCAATTGCACCCTATGGACTTTAATTAGATTCTGATTTGAACAAACTGCAAAGAAAATTATGACACATTAAGAGACATTTGAATAGTCTGGCTATTTGGTGTTATTAACGATTCCTTAACTGGCTTTCTTTGTTTTCAGAGTAAAAATGGCATGTTACATTTTTTTTTTAAAGAGGCATCTTTCAGAGAAAATACTGAAACACTTATGAATGAAATGGTATGATGTCTAGGATTTACTTCAAAACAATCCATGTGTGGGTGGGTAATGGGTAGCATGAAACAGGATGGTCCATGACTTGGTAAATATTGAATGAAGCAAGTGATGGGTCTGGGGTTCACTGTACCAATCTACTTTCATATATGCTTGAAATTTTCCAAAGAAAAAAAGCTGCGGAAAAATCTGTAAAATCTGCCTTAGTGTTTTGGATGCTTAGCTTTTAAACGTCTCATTATTTGTTAAGGGATATTCCCTACATTATCAGCTAATATCAAGGTGTAATTACACTTAGTCATCATTAATGATAGTGGATGTGAATCCAAAAAGCTCATACAAGGAAGAGACGGCAGCCCTGCTATTTTTCTTAGTGTGTGCTTACATTGCATTTTTATTCTCATCATTAATTCCTGGTTTCTTTGAAGGAAATCTTTTAAGACCCATGACCACTTTGTGAGATTCAGTTTAGCAGAACTTAGATAATACACTCTGTAATTCCTCAGAACCAGACATGTGAAAAGCAATACATTATAACATTCTGAACACTAAACGGTGAGGACGACACTGCCGGCCCCTCCCTGCTGTGGAAGCCCCACCAGGACACCTCTCACCCCAGGCACCACATGCCACCGTCTGCCATGACGGTTCCATGGTCAGTCCATACACAGCATTACATATTAGCAAAGCTCAATTATTTTATTTTTAAAATAAAAATGTTAAAAAAACACAAGAAGTTCTTTTTTTTTTTTTCCCTGCACACCAATGGTAGAAACCCTGGATCCCAACACGCTGGATAAAACCCAACACGGAGAACTCTTCACATAGGAGGAGGAACCAATGGTGACTACGTTCCTCAAATGGTAATTATAACTTTCGGTGGCTTATGAGCGCCGTGACTAAATTCCACACCTAAGGCACATTTGAAGCACATATGTAATCAAAGCCTCGGTGGCCAAGCCATCGCCTGGTTTTACTGCGAGGACCTGGCCTCCGGGGCATCCCCAGATGCTGCTGCAGCGCACAGGCTCTTAGGAGCAGCTGCTCCCCTCCAGCCATCATGCCTGACGACCACACAGGGACCCTCAGGACCTGCTCTGCCGGGCAGCTAGCACTCTGCTAGTGGCACAAGCTGGCTTGGGATGTTGGCAAGAAGGCCAGTTTCACCCACAGCCCAGCAGAAACTAGATTCAAACTTTAAATGACACTTTACTGATAATTTGAGGACAGTTGATGGGTTCGTTTTCTAGAGCTGCTGCTAACAAAGTACTACAAACTGAGGCTTAAAAAAACGTAAAGGGAATTCTGTGGCGGTCCAGTGCCTAGGACTCTGTGCTCTCACTGCCGAGGGCCTGGGTTCAACCCCCCGTCGGGGAACTACGATCCCACAACCCATGGGGAAAAAAAAAAGTAAATTTATTTTCTCATAGTTCTGGTGGCCGGAAGTCTAAAACGCTCCCTCTGAAGTCTCTAGCGGAGGGCGCTTCCTTGCCTCTTCCAGCTCCTGGGAGCGCCAGGTGCTACTCGGCTTGTGGCAGCATCACTCCAGTCTCTACCTCCCTCTGTGCGTGTGTCTGCATCTCCTCTTCTCTTAGGAGGAAACCAGTCCTATTAGACTAGGGCCCACCCTACTCCAGTATGACCTCACCTTAACTAATTATATCATCAACAGCTCTATTTCCAAATAGGATTACATTCTGAGAGCGTTAGGACTTCAACATATCTTTGTGGGGGACACATTCTGAGATAGGCTGTGACCTGGGACCCTTTCCTGCAGTGCTTGCACCTGGACAAACATCTCCTCTCCCCAGTCCTGGAGCAACAGAATACAAAGAAACTAAAAGGGACTAAAAATACCTGCAAGCATGTATTGTTGGGGCCAATTATGAATAAGATACAAAAAAGCCAAAACCCAACTGCCACATCTGAGGTACCAGGAGCAAAAGCATGACCCCTGCACACAGCATCACCAAGGGGGTAGGCAGATCACCTAAGCCACCTCTCCAGCCCGACCCACCAATCGGCCCCCATCCTCTCCCCATTTAAGGGACCAACTCAGCCCCGCTCAGGGAGCGAGCAAAGGCACCTGTTACTTGTTCTCGCTCCCTCGTGCTACAGCACAAGTCCCAGTGAAGCCTTGTCTGAATTTCTCATCTGACCTCCTATCAATTTCTACTCATTAAAGAGTGCAAGAACCCTGGTCGGTAATAATTCATCCCCTCACATCAGGAATAATCTACAGCTACTGCAGAGGCCTGACCTGTCCTCAGAGCTCCTGCTGAGCTGACTTCCTTTCTCACGCTCAGCCCACTCCATGGACTGAGGGCCACCCTGGCTCACTCCACTTCCCGCTTCTGAGAGCACCTCACGAAACCTCAGGGTTTGGGCCAGGCTGATCCCCTGGCTTTGGAAAAAAAAGAGGATCTTCTTTCATCCCCGGGTAAGTCGGGGGCGTGGCTTCCACATGATGGCCTCATGCTAGGACACTGAGGACAGGCCTACCAAGGCCCTGCCGAGGAAACCGCTCTCTCATTCACAAGACCACACAATGAAGTGACCTTGGCATGCTGCCCAAATCTGGATTGTTTGATTTTTAACAATACCCTATGTGAGGCATAACAGACCAGTCTGATTCGGCTTGTACCAAGGTTAAGGTGAGCCTAGTTCTTTTTCTAGTCTTCCTTCATCAAATATTCAGAAAGCAAAACAACAACAAAACGCCTTCATGCCTACTTTCATTTAGGGTCACCCTTTCACGTGTGAAAAGGTAAAATAATTTCACAAATGTCTTTCTAGGAAAAATAAGCATAGTAGTGATTTTCACTCCTCTCTTTCTTAGTCTAACCCAATGGAAAAAAAAAGAAGTTTTGTACATTACCTCCGGGAATTTGTTCCAACTAGAAGTCAGATGTCACTGGCCTTAGAAATGACATCCCACAATATAATCCCAAATAACGAACAGTTCAAGCTTCAAATAACTGCCATTAACTGCCATGACGAGCTACACAGGAGGTTTGGGCCAAGGGAGCCTTACCTGACCAATCTATAGGTTTAGCATGAGCTCCTCACTCAAGAGATAATGTTAATTAGCTGAACTCACCACGTCTCCTCTCTGGAATTTAAACGGGAGACCGAATTCTTGGTTCCCAGGGAAACAGAAGGACACACAGAGAGAAGGCAGTATGCAGAGGCCATAAGACAGAGCAGAACCTGCACAGGAGAAATTGATTGGTGGCAGAACTCCCTACTGCTGAAAAGGTTAACAAGTGTTCTCAATCAGAAGAACTACAATTGATCCTTGAACATCACAGGGGTTAGCGGCACGGATCCTCTGCTGAGTGGAAAATCCGAGAATGGCCCTCCGGATCTGTGGTTCCTCTGTATCTGCGACCCGGCAACCACAGATCCAACCAACCTTGGATTGTGTAGTATATTATAGTATTTGCTATTGAAAACATCCGGGTGTAAGTGGATCCTGCAGTTCAAACCAGTATTGTTCGAGGTCAACTCTACTTTGAATTCAGAAGCGAGTCCATTTTCTATATGGTCTGGCTGCGGTCAGTTATTTCTATGTGAATTCATACATCAATCCCAAATATTTTAGGTAATCTGAGTCATTTCTTAAACCAAAGAAATTCTCCCCATTCTGGAATAAAGGAATTTTCAGAACTCCTGGGTCTGGCCTTAAAGGGCTTTAACACAACTGAAACATTTCTTGAATGAATTTGTCCTTTACAACTGCATTTCCCAGTCTGGACTCCTAAAACTCCCAGGCTAGGACAGTGCTTTCAAACTTTTTGAGGCAATGCACAGTAAGAAATACATTTTACAATGGAACTCAGTATACAATACACATATATAGCATAACTATAAATACTATAAACAGAAATGTCATGAAACGATACTCACCCTTACTATGCAAGGTACTCTTTTTTATTGTTCTTCTATTTAAAATGACAAAAAAGGCCCACTAAGCTGATTTCACAACGCACTAGACAGTCTAGTACCATCAGTTCAAGATACTGCAGTAGGTGCATCCAAATTCACAGGATAAAAATTATACATTTGACCTGAATTTTTTTAAATATTTCAACAAATTACAGAGTAGAAATGCAAAACTCCATTAAGATAAAATACAACTTTAAAGGCATTTCTCACTTCCAGCTGCTGGCCTGGTGCTTCAATCTGTAGACCCCCCAGGACATGAATATGTGCACGCCCCCTCTCCTGTTGAGTACTTCAGCGGGATCGTGGAAGGATTCTGCCGTAACGCCAGTGTTCTAACTCAACAAGGCCTCTGTACGAGGCTGTCACCTCTAAATCTTCATACCAGGAATCCTATCCTGCCGCTCAGCTTCCTGGGGGCTCCTCCTCTGTGCTCACTGGGAGAGGCCAGGACCAGAGAGCGGTGGTCCCACTCAGCCACGCAGGACAACGCTGCCAAACAGCCCGAGGACAACAGGGGACATCGGTAGGATCAGTGGGTATCTGCTTCTTTGGCAACCGCCATGGACAAGAATACCTACCATGACGGAAAGCTCCGATCGCATCCTCATTTCTCGGGCCCGGCTTTCACCTTCTTTTTGCAGGACCCAGGCCTCCCGGGCTGGCGTCCCTTCTCGTACCCCAACATTGGTGCCTCCCCCAGGGCCCTTCACCAGCACCACTGGAAAAAGGGGTTGTAGGTGCGCCTTTTGTGGGAAATATAGCAGCGTCCCATTACCGGAGAGGTCAACCCACACCAGAGCGCAGGCGCAAAGGTCTTAAATCCCGCCCTCCCCGAAGGACGGTTCTGGAGAGTTCTCAACCAACAACGGCTGGTGTTGACGTTTGCCTACTTAATTAGCCACGCAGGTGTTAACAGTTAAAGATGTGTCGACTTGCGCTATTTATTTCCCGTGAGGTGTGCGGGATCCGCAAATCCCAGGGTTGAGACCAGAACTGGGCTCAATGAAATGCATAACATTTTGAATTAACGCATATTCCATTCTTCCCACGGTCCTTCACCCATGGATGATACTTAGTCATCACCTGCATCCTCAAACCCACACTTACTAACGCTAATATAGCAAAGAGTTTTAAAAAAAACACCACACACACGAGTAACGTACTAGCCAACCAACAGCCCAGCGAGCAACCGCCACGCGCCTCGCGCCTTTTAAAGGCTCAGCGGGCGCGAGTCCACGAACCGCTCAGCGTTCCACCAATCACCGCATCTCCCACATCTTGCCCCGCCTCCTCACCCCGACCTAACCAATCACTGGGGAGCTAGCTTCTATCCGCCCCTCCCGTCAGCCACCGACCCTTACGAAGTTCGAAGCTTCAAACCTCACTGGTGCCCAACCGCGCGGTCCCAGTCCGAATTTATTTTTAGCTCCCGGGCAAGCAGCCCCGCCTCTGGCTCCTCCCCTCCACCGCCCCCAATGGGAGAAGGAGTTTCCGTCGCGTCATCGTGCGGGCGGGTTAGAACTGCCCAATCGGCGCTCGGAGAGAACTGGCGTAATTAAAAAGCGGCGGAAGCCGGTGGGAGGGTCATGACGCAGCGAGTTTCAGTTGTGACTTTTACAGGGGCATCTCGGCGTCCTCTCTTTTTCCGTTTAAAGTGAAACACCGCCCGACGCAACCTCGTGCGTTTCGGGGGCGAGGGCGGCCGCCGCAGCGGGAGGGCAGCGCTGACGCGAGCCTCTGTAGGGGGGCCCTGCGGCGGCGCGCGGTCACGTGGGCGTGTTTGGGGGCGGGGCCGCGCGGCGGTTCCGGGCGGTTGGGCGCGCGAGCGAGGAGCAGAGGCAGCCGCGCCCGCCCGCCCCGCCCCTGGATGCCGCTGTGCCCCGGCGCGGCCGCCACCGATCGCAGCACAGGAGCCGCCGCCGCCACGGTTGATGTGGTTGGCCCGGGGCTGAGGAGGCCGCTAAGATGCCGCAGTCCAAGTCCCGGAAGATCGCGATCCTGGGCTACCGGTCTGTGGGTGAGTGGCGGGCGCCGCGCGGCCTCCTCGCGTCCGGGCCCGGCCTCGCCTGGGCGCCGGGACGCGGCGGGCCCGGCCAAGTTTGGGGCCGGCGCGGCCATGTGGCGGCCGCGCGTTTCGTAACCAGCCGCCCGCCGCCGCCGCCGCCGCCGCCACCTCCATCTTGAGCGGAGGCGGCGGCGCGGCCGGGCCCGCGGGAAGTGTCTGGGAGGCCGCGGGCGGACGGGGAGCTCAGGTTGGTCCGGTGCCGGGGAGGCGGTGCGGGGTCTGCCTCTCGGCCGACTGCCGCGGGGCGCCCAAAGGCAGGAGTCGCACCTGTCCCTCTGCACCTCCCCGCGGCGAGCTGTCGTGATCTTTGCTAGCCTTTCCACCCCAAATTAAAGTCCCTGGGATTTTAACAAAGGAAATAGCACTTGGGGTTTTTCTGTCTGTGAAGTTCAGCATTTTAAAGAAAACCAGGGACCTAAAGGACGTTTGGCTAGTGAGGGCAAGTTTCCTACGGAAGAAACTCGGAAGAGTCCTCTTCGGAAGCCCCTTAGATGCTGCCAGCGGCCGAAGTAGGAGGGCACAGAAAGAGCAATTTCTGATCTCTCGGTGTCCTATTTTTCTTTGGGAAAAAAATAAGGTCAGGTACTTGTAACCAGGCTGTTGAAGTAATTCAAAAGTTTTTTTTTCCCCCTCGAAAAAGGTTGACATATATTTGCAACTGTTGGTGGCAGTCGCTTTTTTGCCGAACGGAGGTGGTCTGGGGTTGAGTGGGGATGGACGGGGTGCTAAAAGACGAGTGAGAAAAGAGAACCGTTGGACTTAGCCATGCTTCAGGGTGAGGCTTTATGGTCTTTGACAACGGGCAGCCTGGAGAAATTACCTTTATCTTTTCGTATTGTTTTTAAGAAGTAAATGAGCCTCAGGAGAATGTGTGCTTGACCACAGTGGGGCGGGGTGGGGGGTGAAAGCAGGTTTGGAGTCTCTGGTGATTGCAGGAGGAGGAAAGCTTGTAACTGCCGGCTGCTCATTGGACGGACTCCCCGAGCTCGCTCGCTTTCTGTTCTGCTTCTTCACCCCCATTTTCCACGGCCGGTGCCAAGGTCTGTGCTCTTTGCCCAAGACTAGCTACAGCGTGCTTACTCATCCTTTTATCATCTCTCTCCGTCAAAGGGCCGGGGGGGTGTAGGGGGGAGTCAAGATCAGAGGCTGAGAGACGCTTGTGTAGAGATGGGGGGTGACTCCTGTAGGGTGCAATGCCAAATCGTGTGGGGGAAGAACAGGTGACAGCCTTAACAGCTGCAGCCATGAAAGAACCGTGCCTCAGCTGGAGGCTTTTGAAGTCCCTGACCGTCCTGAATGCCCGTATGGAACCCGGCATCCCACCTTGATTGGCAGTCTGAACCACGGAGCCCTTTGCTTCTCTGCATTTTGAAGTGTGGGACTATAACATATCCTGGCTCTTGAGTGAGTTCTATCTAATCAGATACAGAGCGCCCACTAATTAAACGTAGCAGTCTCTGAATAATCAAGTTACAGGTGACCTGTACCTGGGCTACCTGATCTCAACTGAGAGAATGCCCCAAAGATCCCGGCTTATTGACCCCTTGAAATTCTGGAGCTGGTGATCCAGTCTTCAGTAAGCGAGTCTAGCTGTTTTGCTAAAGAAGTTCCTTATGTCCAGTTGAAACCCATTCTGTCTCACCTGCCTTCTAGTCATCATCCTCCTAAAGACCCAGATGTGACACGTCACCCCTTTGCCTTCACTTCATGTTTATTTTAAACTGCTGTTAATAAACTACTGTGCTGGGGCTTCCCTGGTGGCGCAGTGGTTGAGAATCTGCCTGCCAATGCAGTGGACACGGGTTCGAGCCCTGGTCTGGGAAGATCCCACATGCCGCGGAGCAGCTGGGTCCGTGAGCCACAACTACTGAGCCTGCGCGTCTGGAGCCTGTGCTCCGCAACAAGAGAGGCCGCGATAGTGAGAGGCCCGCGCACCGCGATGAAGAGTGGCCCCCGCTCGCCGCAACTAGAGAAAGCCCTCGCACAGAAACGAAGACCCAACACAGCCAAAACTAAATAAATAAATTTATTTTTAAAAAAAATTAAAATTAAAAAAATAAATAAATAAATAAATAAAATACTGTGCTAAATTAGCCTCCAGTGGCATACAGAGTAAGTTCAGTCCCTATTTTCTGTGCCTTCAATATGTCGTATTGCTATATCCTACGCCATTTTCTCCGTATTCATTTTCATATGTGGTGATTAAAGTGAAATGTATTTTGCAGAGGTTAAATTATTCCCAGTCTTTGCATTTGATTTTACAATTGTTTACCTTTGTTATGAACCAGGACATTTTGTAGTTGTGGGCTCTTTTGTTTTGCCAGCATCAAAAAAGGAGATAACTCCCTGATTCCATGTAGTCGCTACTCTTCAGAGAATTATTCAGTATTCAGACTTCTGAGTTTACTGACACGCTTGCTTGCGAGTGGTGCTATACTAGAGAAATTTGAGTATCTGTGTTTCTTTTCTAGGTTGTGTTACTTTGTGATACTAAGCTGTTGTGTCATATTGACTGGGGGTGGGAAAAGGCTAAGCTAGAAAGCACACCTTTCCTAGAATGTTCTTTTGGTTAAATATCTCATGCCAGTTTGACTAGTAAAATACTTGTAAGTTTATTTTAAAAGTTTGCCTTTAGATAAAACTAGCAAGTGCAATGATTGTTTTACTACTTGGCATTCAAATTTTGTATTTTTTAAAAACATTGATAAAACTACCAGTGAGGAAAATATAATTCTCAGGTAATCTATACAACTCTTTTTTTTTTTTTTTTTTTCCCTGAAGTACTTTTCCTGTTATTTACAATGTTAAGCTTTTAAGGACACGTCACCTGTAACGCAGGCTGGCTTTCAGGGAGTGCTTTGTAGTAATTGTTTTAGTGGTGGCCAAATGTACCAGCTCCCTAACATCTATTGTTTCTAACACAAACGAGTAGTCCCGTGATAGGAGGTAACTAAACTTAATTGAATTAAAGCTATAGTGTCATTTAATTATCTTCAAATAAAATCTGGCACCTTTTTCACTGGAATGTTCTACAGAGAGCTTTGATAATCGAGTTTACCATTAGACCATCATCAAAAGACTGTCATATATAAGCCTCAGGGGTTAACAAGCAGGAGGGAATCACAAGAATGTGAAAGATCTTAAGAGAGGAAATGAAACAATTCTGTGGTTTGGTAAAAGGCAATTCAGTAATAGTAACTCAAATTATTACCTACCTTGTCAGAATATTTTAGGTAGTAAAGAACATGCATCCTTTGATTTGGATACTTCAGAGGGAAAGATGTCATTAAATTTGTTTCTGGTATAATATAGTCCAATTGTATTCTGATTTACTGTATATTTTTTAATTATCCTATCCTTTTCTAACACATTGCATTGAAAATTTTAAAGTAAAAAGTTGTGTACCTGTGGGAGGGGATAGTCCTGTAGTGACCACCTTGTGTTGAAGCTTGAAATTAACTTTTTTTTCAGTGTCATACATTGTTTTTGTACAAGAGACTAATCAGAGCTTGCATTTGTGATTATGACTTCCCAGTGCTTAATGTAATTTTTTAGACTTTTTTTTAAGTATAGTTGACGTACAATGTTTATATAAGTTACAGGTGTACAACAAAGTAATTCACAATTTTTAAAGGTTATACTCTATTTATAGTTACTATAAAACACTGGCTGTATTGCCCGTGTTGTACAATATATCCTTGTAGCTTATTTTGTACGGCTTAATCCCCTACCCCTGTATTGCCTCTCCCTACTGCTAACCGTTAGTTCTGTATATCTGTGAGTCTGCTTCTTTTTTGTTATATCAGATGTTACTTTGATGTCCATGTGGGTTATATCGATCCTTACTTACCTTCATCTCCCCAAAAAGAAACTTTGTACTCATTAGCAGTCAGTCACTTCCCATCCTCTCCTCACCTCAGCCCCTGTCATCCACTGATCTACTTTCTGTTTATATGAATTTACCTATTCTGGACATTTCATATAAATGGAATCATGTATACATGGTATTTTGTGCCTGGCATTTGTCATTTAACAAATATTTTCAAGGTTCATCCATGTTGTAGCATGTATCAGTAATTCATTCCTTTTGGTTGCCAAATAATGTTGCATTATTTGAATATACCACGTTCTGTTCATACATTTGTCAATTAATGGACATGCAGGCTGTTTCTACATTTGAGCTATTAGAAGTAATGCTGTTTTGAGCATTCATATTTCATATTTTGTGTGTGTGATTTTTGTGTAGACATGTTTTCGCTTCTTTTAGGTATACTCCTAAGAGTGTAATTGCTGGGTCGTATGGTAATTTTATGTTTAATATTTTGAAGAACTGTCAGACTGTTTTCCAAACATTTTATATTCCGACCAACAGTTGAAATTGGTTTCAATTTTTCCACATCCTCACCAACACTTGTTATCTGTCTTTTTATTTAATTTTTATTATTTTTTATTTATTTTTTTATTGACATATAATACAGTTGACTTACAGTGTTGTGTTAGTTTCTGGTTTACAGGAAAGTGATTCTGTTATATATATATATATATATATATATTCATATTCTTTTTGATTATAGTGTATTGAATATAGTTCCCTGTGCTATGCAGTGGGACCTTGTTGTTTATTTTATATATAATAGTTTGTATCTCCTAATCCCAAACTCCTAATTTATCCCTCCCCCCACCTCCCTTCCCCTTTGGTGACCATAAGTTTGTTTTGTATGTCTGTGAGTCGGTTTCTGCTTTGTAAATAAGTTCATTTGTGTCATATTTTAGATTCCACATATAAATGATATAGAGTATTTGTCTTTCTGTCTGGCTTAAATTCACTTAGTTTGATAATCTCTTGGTCCATCCGTGTTGCTGCAAATAACATTATTTCATTCTTTTTTATGGCTGAGTAATATTCCATTGTATATATGTATCACATCTTCTTTATCCATTCATCTGTCGATGGACGTTTAGGTTGTTTCCATGTCTTGGCTATTGTAAATAGTGCTGCTATGTACATAGGGGTGCATGTATCTTTTCAAATTAGAATTTTCGTCTTTTCCAGATATATGTCCAGGAGTGGGATTGCAGGGTCACACAGTAGTTCTATTTTTAGTTTTTTAAGGAATCTCCATACTGTTCTCCGTAGTGGCTGCACCAACTTACATTCCCACCAACAGTGTAGGAGGGTTCCCTTTTTTCCACACCCTCTCCAACATTTGTTATTTGTAGACTTTTTAATAATAGCCATTCTGACCTGTGTGAAGTGGTACCTCATTGTAGTTTTGATTTGCATTTCTCTAATAATTAATTAGCTCATCTGTCTTTCTTGTACCAGCCGTCCTTCTGGGTGTGAAGTATCATATACTACTTGCAAATAATTTCTTCCATTCTTTGGGTTGTCTTTTCACTTTCTTGATGGTGGCCTGTGAACCAAAAATTTTAAATTTTGACAAAGTCCAATTTATTTATTTTTTCTTTTGTCACTTGTACTTTTGGTGTCATGTTTAAGAAACCATTGCCCAATCCAAGGCTATGTAGATTTACCACTATGTTTTCTTCTAAATGTTTTATACTTTTATTTCTTATATTTGGGTCTATGATCTATTCAGAGTTAAATTTTGTATGTGTTGGGAGATAGGAGTACAACTTGATTCTTTCGTATGTAGATATCAAGTTGTCCCAGCACCTTTTGTTAAAAGACTATTCTTTCCTCACTGGATTGTCTTGACATCCTTGTCAAAAACCACGTGACCATAAATGTACGGGTTTATTTCTGGACTCTGTTCCTTTGATCTATATGGTCCTTGTGCCAGTATCACACTGTCTAGATTAGTGTTGTTTTATGGTAAGTTTCAAAATACGGAAGTGTGAGCCCTCTAACTTAATTCTTTTTTAAGATTGTTTGATTATTCTGAGTCCCTTGTATTTTCATATGAATTTTAGGACTGGCTTATCAATTTCTGCCAAAAAAAAAAAGCAACTGGCATTTTGATGGTGTTTTACAGTTTTGCAAGTATCTTCAATACCTGGTTTAAAAAACAGCTGAATTCTCATATGTGCTTCTGAATTCATTCCATTGCAATATGTTACTTTAATAAAGTATATGAGCCTGCACAGATACATACCTGGGAAAGGAAGGAGCATTTTAATACTACTTTTTCAGGTAATTGTGGATATTCTTTGACACCATCGAACCAAGACTCCATAAGTGGTAGTTTGTTAGAAGTTAGTTGGAGCATCTAAACTCATGTGGATGAAGTTTTTTTTACTCTGTTACACTGAACTCTGTTGGTTTGTTTGCACTCTGAATGGATCTGCTACCCATACCTGATTTGGGAACATCGTATGTTGGTCATTTGGAAAATATTGGTTCACTGTTATGCAGATCCTTCCACATTTTTTTTTTAATTAATTAATTTATTTATTTATTTTTGGCTGTGTTGGGTCTTCGTTTCTGTGCGAGGGCTTTCTGTAGTTGCGGCGAGCGGGGGCCACTCTTCATCGCAGTGCGCGGGCCTCTCACTATCGCGGCCTCTCTTGTTGCGGAGCACAGGCTCCAGACGCGCAGGCTCAGTAGTTGTGGCTCACGGGCCCAGTTGCTCCGCGGCATGTGGGATCTTCCCCGACCAGGGCCTGAACCCGTGTCCCCTGCATTGGCAGGCAGATTCTCAACCACTGCGCCACCAAGGAAGCCCTCCTTCCACATTTTGATGCATTTCAATATACAGATATTTCTTTAAATGACATTTTTTAATATCACCATCAATCTCAGAAAAATCTAAATATTGGGAAGCTGTTAAGTTCACCCTGAGTGATGCAGAATTCTACTTCCTCTTGAGAGTTCGAATTTGATTGTTGGCAAAATGCTACCAGTTTTACTTAAAATGAGTCTCATTTCTTTCATTTCCAAGAAGATGTCTTCCAGATACCCACATCTGAAACAATGATAGTTTGTTGGTCATTCTTACAAGTAAAAATGGTGTTCCATGATATAAGTGTCTGTTTCAGACCACTTCCCAAACAGTTGCACAAGCGCTTTTCTCGCAGACAGCGTCACACTTCAGTGGGTAGCAGCCATGCTTTATGCATACATCCCACTTTGTCTGCAGAACATCAAAAAGACATGTATTTAAAGGTCAAGATTTAATAAAATTAATAATTTTTACCGCTTCCTCAAGGACATTGTTAAGTAAAAGTGGCTTGGCTTTTTTCCCTTTTTGCTGTGAGTGCACGGCGGTGAAGAGTACAGTGACTGTCCTCTACAGGTTGTGGCCACTGTCTTGCTCTGTGCTCAGGGGCACCAGTCTAGCAGTTTTACCCACCGCTGGTTTAGCACCATTCGTGCATATATGAACATAGTGGAAAAGGCAGATAATATATGGTATTATGGAAATAGTTTTGACTTGTGAGCCCCCTGAAAAAGTCTCAAGGGACCCCCAGAGGTGTGCAGACTGTACTTGGGAACCATCGAAGCATGGTGTGCAGGATCTTGCTAGACTGCTACTCACTCCTGTTCAAGGGGATGCGGTGACCGCGGTCTTCGAGGAGACTCCAGGAGAGGCCCTGCAGCACTGGCCGAGGCCAGGATGGTGAGGCGGGAAAGAACTTGGCATGTGGACAACGGAAGGGACTGGGGCGGCTGAGCGTTGCCAGGTGGGAAGAGGAAGTGGGGTTGGAAAAGGTGGTCAGGAGCTGGCTGTACAGGGACTGTAGGGAAACTTTCCTCCCGGGTCATAAGCAGTGAATCACTGAAGCCTGGGGGGAGTTAGGATGTCTAAATGCCGGTTGACTTGGCCTCTGATTGTTGTGCAGTTTGGGGTGAAGTCTTGGTTTTTGACCTGGTACTAGTGCAGCTCCCAAAGAGTAACAAAAATTTCAAGGTGGCAGCACAGCAGGATCTGTATGCTAATTAACATGGTTTTCAAGTACAAGTATCAGCAACTTTATCACAAAATGAGAAATAGCCATCTCTACCTGTGATTATGAAGTCAAAAAGGTACAACAGTTTCCTTAGCTTAGGGTCTGGAAGAGAGGGTTAATAACTTTAATACTGTCCATGAGTGGATTGTACTTGTTTATTTGAATAAATCACAACTGAACATGGACTTGATTGTGCAAGTTAAAAGCATTATGAAATCTCTAGTGCTCACACTTGAGAGAACATTTATTCTTAGTTCTAATTGATTTTGAAGGACCAAATTAAGTGTTAACAGTGGAGTACTCACAGTCTCTTAAACTGATAGCCGTGAGAATGTAAACTCTTGGGTACCTTTGACATGAATTGCTTGATTGATTTAGAAATTTAATTTAATATCTCAAACACAAAGGTCCGGGGATACTATTTTAGTGTTTTAATAATCTTAAATATATATTGGGCCTCTGATAAAAGAGAGCGCCACGTAAGGCGTTGGAATTTGAAGTCTAAATTGGTATTAGTTTAGAACAGAAGCGCCGGAAACCTTGCACTCTGTGGGCAAGTGAAAGCAGGGTGATTTAATGATCCTAATAAAATTCACTCCTATGGGTCCTTGGTTGGTTGGTGTCCTAACCGTGATATAATTGAGCTCCCTCTTACCTCCCTGCTCCCCCTCCCCCATTTCTCTTTTTGTTGAGCTTTCTTACTTGCAGAAAAGACTCGTCAAGGACTTTTGAAACAGAAATAGGTACTTTAACAAGCTATGTTATGATCCTGCTTTTTGCAGGATTCAAAGTTGAATGTTAGCTACACGAAGGCATGGTAAATAATTTGTGAACATGGAGATGAAATTAACTGTGACTTTTGCAGTTAATATAGTTTTAGGACCTGAAAATGCTTTTCTTAGACCTGTATGTCTTGGATATAAATGCATCTGGCCAGTATTTTGCTGTTTTTCAGATCTAAATCACTTTCGGAATTTATTTTAAAGAGAGTATTTAAAAATATAGTTTCTCTTCCGTCTTGTTCATGACTTATATGAGTGACTGAACGAAAAATCTAGTTGGCAAAATTCAACCATGGTGACTGACGTCAAGATGGAGGAGGGGTCAAAGTGACTCTGGAAGCCTGGACGCACCACACTGAAATATGGCGCTCTGTGGGGGGGTGGGTAGAAGCGGGGTTTCCAACCCTCCTTCTGGGAAGAAACTAGATGTGAGTATGGCCTTGAGTACACCAGGGGGCAGGAGTGCCTGACCACAGAGGAGAGCCGTGCAGAAGTTCGGAACAGAACATCGCTGAGGTGGCTGCTGGAGGAAAGGAGGGCCACAGATGTGAAGTCTTACGTTTACATTTCAGAAGAATCTCCTGTGCGTATACAGGTGGAGAGACCTGGATTAATTTTCTGAGCAGTTCAGTTGACGGGTTCTCATCGTAAACTAGCTCGGCCGAACTCTGAACCCCAGGCAGAGCGCTGTCTTCAGTTCTGGTGCCCACTTCGAGTAGTGGTTCTTAACTTGGACTTCATGAGCTTTGCCTGAGACTGGGTGCATATTTTCTGGGGAAAGAGTCCAGGACTTTTATCAGCTATCCAGAGGATTTCAGACCCTCAAAAGACTGAATTGCTGCAATGACTGGTTGAAGAGGGCAGTGTGTGAGTTAAGTGTATCACATGTTATTCAAATAGGTGTTCATTACACGTTTGAGTAACCTAAGTCCCTACTACGCGCCAGGCGCTGTGTCCTTAGCCACCAAGGCCAGGGCGGCCCTGACCTCTGCCCGCAGGGCGCTGCAGTCTAGCGAGGCAGCCACAGATCCAGTTACTGCTATTAACAATGATTGGCTGGTGTTTTTAAAGCACTTACTGGTGTGGGATATCTTTAAACTCCATGAGGTAGCACAGGTATGGTGAGGGATGGATTGGTGTTAGTATGTGGGGTCAGTGCAGTTTTAAAGAGCTGTTGAAGAAATAATCTTTATTAATAACCATTCATGCTGATTGATAAATATGCTGTATGTCTCAATTCATTTTCCTAATTTTTTTTTATTCCTAGTTTTGATCAATCTTAAACTCCATGTTCTCATTAAAGATTGTTTTATAATTTAGGTATTTATCTCGTTTGCTTTTCTCTAGCTCTTTCCCACTCGACCCCCAGCCTTCTCCCCAATTTTGGCCACAAATCTAGCAAAATTCATTCTTCATTGTTGCCAAACATTTAATTGACTGCAGTTTATCAGTTCTATTCCCTTACCTTCCATCTTGGCTTTACCTATAAATCATCCTAGAGAGATGAATATCCTGTTTTTAAAATCTTTAGGGAAGCAGGTCCATGGCCCTTCTTGTCAGCACTTTCTTTTTTTCCTTTTAGCTTAATAACCCAGACAGTTAACAAACTTCTTCATTTATGTAACTCAGATCTTCATGTTACGGTACAAACTTATTTCTCTTATTTTCCTCGGTGGAATGTATCTGGTAGCCTAGTGCTTGGCAATAGTAAGCACCTAATAAGTATTTGAGGGCTTCCCTGGTGGCGCAGTGGTTAAGAATCCGCCTGCCAATGCAGGGGACACGGGTTCGAGCCCTGCTCCAGGAAGATCCCACATGCCACGGAGCAACTATGCCCGGGCGCCACAACTACTGAGCCTGCGCTCTAGAGCCCATGCGCCACAACTACTGAAGCCCACGCACCTAGAGCCCATGCTCCGCAACAAGAGAAGCCACTGCAATGAGAAGCCCGCACACGGCAATGAAGAGTAGCCCCGCTCACTGCAACTAGAGAAAGCCTGCATGCAGCAACAAAGACCCAACGCAGCCAAAAATAAATAAATAAAATAAATAAATTTATATATATAAAAAAAGTATTTGAATGAGTAATAACTTTATGAACCAGTTTTACGTGGTTATTCTCTTTGTCAAAATAATAATTGCACCTTAATTTTTTTCTCTCCTACCATCTGTTGTTTGAAAATTGCTAAGGGAGTGTGAGAGAGAATAAGATGATGTCAGCCCTGCTTAATTCATAGGAACAAGTGAGATAATTCATGTGAAAATGTTTTGTAAACTCTTTTTTTTTTTTTAAGTGAAAGAAGGTTTACTCAGGGAGATACACACTCCATAGACAGAGTATGGGCCGTCTTAGAAGTTGAGGGGCCCCGAAATATGGGGTGGTTAGTTTTTATAGGTTGGGTAATTTCATAGGCTAATGAGTGGGAGAATTACTCCAACTATTTTGGGGAAGGGGCGGAGATTTCCAGGAATTGGGTCATAAACTCTTAAAACAGTGTCTCACTTGTAGGTTCTGGTGAACAATTAAAATTTGGATTCTCTGTATCACATGCCCTCATCTGACTCCGTATGTGGTGGAGATGTGGGGATGGGGGTGCATATTAGAATCACAGGAAGCACTTCTGCAGAGCACACGGGAACTCCTTAGGCACCCTTTTTAAAATTAGAATGGTGAGGTGTTTTGTGGGTTTTTTTCCAAAAGATTCCTTGGTGACCCTGATATATATACATCTCACCCTGCCCCCTCAAAAAAGCAACAATAACCAATGCTGCTATTGACAGAACTACACTTTTTTTTTCTTTTTTTTGGCTGCATTGGGTCTTTGTTGCTGCGCGCGGGCTTTCTCTAGTTGCGGCGAGCAGGGGCTACTCTTCGTCGCAGTGTGAGGGCTTCTCATTGCGCTGGCTTCTCTTGTTGCGGAGCACGGGCTCTAGGCGTGCGGGCTCAGTAGTTGTGGCGCACGGGCTTAGTTGCTCCGCGGCATGTGGGATCTTCCCGGGCCAGGGCTCAAACCCATGTGCCCTGCGTTGGCAGGCGGATTCTTAACCACTGCGCCACTACACATTTTTTTAGTCGGCATGTAATTGGTATCATGTATTGTGTAAGGAACACATTGTTAAAGAAACCTTCATACAGTTCGTTGTTATTCTAGCCCTTTTAACAATGATGATATTCAGGTTGGCGTCCGTTTACAACCCCAGGTGATTCTGTAGTCTTTCTCTGCTGTTTGCAAACCTGGTCCCTTTTATTGATGTCCTTCCATCAGTGGCTCCCAGAGAATCACCTTCCTGGTACTTATTCATGTCCTGGCCCTGTGGCACTCCTGACCCGCAAGACACTGCAGAGACGATGATGGGCCAGCGCCAGGCTCAGGCCTTAAGAAGTCGGCAGCTTCTGCTTCTGTGTTCTCTGGAACTTCGAGGAACATGGGGGAGAGACCTTAGGAGAAGACGTGTGGGAAGGGAGAAGGTCCAGCCCTCCCAGCTGAGTCTGGCCCCCAGCCTCCCACCAGCGGAGGCAGCCAAGGGGTGACTTGAAGACCAGCAGAGGAGCCAGCCGAGCCCAGCCTTGATTGTAGTATCGGGAACAAATGAAATCGTTGTTGATTTCAGCCACTAAGTTTTGAGGTGTTTGTTACGCAGTGATTACTGAAACAGTAATTTTCTGCATTAGGGGTGTATGTGTGTGTATTCTTATATTTCTTGATATTTTTTCATGTGAGTTTGAGGATTTAGCTTCAGTAGTTGTTACTGTATATCATTTTCTTAGATTTCAAGTTAATATATTAGATATAATTATTAGAATGTGAGACTAATTATTAGAATGTGAGACTAGGATTAAATGAAAATGTCTAGAATGTGGTTATGTAATAAGTCCTCAATAAATGTCATTATTATTACATAGCAGATATTCTGTATGTATCGATATTTTCATTTAATCTTCACAACTACCTATAAAGTATGTGCTGTTATTATATCTATTTTACAGATGAGGAAACAGACCAGGAAAACTGCCTACTGTCACATAGCTAATCACTATCCTGTTACGCTTGGTAAAAAAAATAAATGTCTTCCCTTTTTAATACTTGTTTTAAAATCAAGTTTTGTCTTTCTCTATCTGACTTATTTCACTTAGCATAATACCCTCCAAGACAAATACTGTATGCTATCACTTATATGTGGAATATAAAAAATGCAACAGGGACTTCCCAGGTGGTCCAGTGGTAAAGAATCCGCCCTCCAATGCAGGGGACGCGGTTCGATCCCTGGTTGGGGAACTAAGATTCCACATGTTGCGGGGCAACTACGCCCGTGCTCCTCAACTAGAGAGCCCATGTGCCACAAACTACAGGGCCCACGTGCCCTGGAGCCTGTGCGCCACAGCCGGAGAGAAGCCCACGCCCCGCAACAAAGAGCCCACTTGCCTCAACGAAAAGATCCCGCCTGCCGCAATGAAGGTCCCGCATGCCGCAATGAAAATCTGACGCAGCCAAAATTTAAAAATAATGATAAAAATTTTAAAAATTAAAAAATACAACAGAGTAGTGAATATAACAAAAAAGAAGCAGACTCACAGTTACAGAGAACAAACTAGTGGTTACCAGTGGGGAGACGAAAGGGCGGAGGGGCAACCTAGAGGTAGGGGATTAAGATGTACAAACTATTACGTATAAAATAAGCTACAAGGATATATTGTACAACACAGGGAATATAGCCAATATTTTATAGTAACTGTAAATGGAGTATAACCTTTAGAAATTGTGAATCACTATATTATACATCTATAACTTAAGTAGTATTGTACATCAACTATACTTCAATAAAACAAAGAAAAATCAAGTTTTATTGAGGTATAATTTATGTCTAAGAAAGTTCCCATTTTAAGTGTAAAGTTAGATGGGTTTTGACAGATTTATTCACCTGTGTAAAACCATTACTCCAATCAAAATAAAAAACATTTTCATCCCAAAAGTTCCCTCATACGCCACCCCACTCCCAGGCAAACACTGATCTGCTTTCCATTACTATCGATTAGTTTTTCTTGTTAAAAAATTTTGCATAAATAGAATCACACAATAAATACTCTTACTGTGTGACTTCTTTCAATTAGTATAATGTTTTGAGATCCATCCATGTTGTCACATATATAAGGAGTTTCTTTTTATTGCTGAGTAGTATTCTGTTGTATGCATATACCATAATTTGTTTCTCCAGTCACTTGTTGTTTCCAGTGTTTCACTGCTAAGAATAAAGCTTTGATGAGCATTTGTTGTGTGTTTGTTGACACCGTCATTTCTCTTTGGTAAGCACCCCTTGGAATGGAGTTGCTGGGTCACATGTATGAAGTTTATAATTTTCTGAGCAACTACCAGTTTCCCAAAGCATTTGTGCCATTTTACACTCCGCCAGCAACAAATGAGACCCATCCTCACTGATATCTGATATTGTCAGTTTTCTAACTCTTTAGCAGTACGGATGTGGTAGGCCATGGAAATTTGACTTTTCCCAATGACTAATGACATTGAGCGTCTTTTCATATACCTCTTGACCATTTGTATATATCTTCTTTTGTGAAGTGTCCAAGTGTTTTGCCTTTGTTATTGGGTTCTTTTTATTGAGTTATGTATTCTGAATAATAGTTCTTTTTCATATATATATAATATTTTCTCCTAGTTCATGGCTTCCTTTTCATTTTCTTACGTTTCAAAGAACAGAAATTTGTAATTTTGTTAAAGCCCAGTTTATCAGTTCTTTTGTTTATGGTTTACTCATTTTTTTATCATGTAAGGAATCTTTGCCTATCTGAAGATCATAAAAATTTTCTCATGTTTACTTCTAGAAGTATAATTGTTTTAGCTCTTAAGTTCAGGTCTATGATCCATTTCCAGCTAATTTTTGTGTCTGAGGTAAAGGTTAAGATTCTTTTTTAAACTTGAAGTACAATTTACATACAGTAAAATTTATCCCTTTTTGTGTATGGCTCGGTTTTAACAAATAAATGCTCTATAGTTATGTAACCACAACCACAAGACACAGAACAGTTCCATCAACCCCGCACAATGCCCTTGTGCCCCTCTGTAGTCAGCCCTTACCCCCCTTCTGTTTTCTGTCCCTATAGTTTTGTCTTTTCCAGAATGTAATATAAATGGAATCACATTTGAGATTTATCCGTGTTGTTGTGTCTATCAGTAGTTCATTCCTTTTTACTGCTGAGTAGTGTTCCTTTGTGTGGATTTAATATAATTTGTTTATCTAGTAACAGGTTGAAGGACATTTGGTTTGTTTCTACTTTGGGACAGTTATGAATAAAGCTGTTATAGGTATATGCATACAAGTTTTTGGGTGACCATAGTTTTCATTTCTCTTGGAAAAATACCTAAGAATGGGACTGCTGGGTCATCTGATAAATGTGTTTTATTTTTAAAAAACTTTTTCCAAAGTGACTGTACCATTTTGCATCCCGACCAAAGAGAACAGTTGCTCCACATCCTCTCCAGTACTGGTATTGTCAGTATTTTTTTATTGTAGACGTTTTTAATTAGATGTGTTATATCTCACTGTAATTATATTTGCATTTTCCTAATGAATAATGATAAGCATCATTTCATGGGCTTACTTGCCTTTCTTTTATATAATTTGATTAGCAGCGGTTTTATTTTTTTTAATAAATTTATTTTTGGCTGTGTTGGGTCTTTGTTGCTGCACACAGGCTTTCTCTAGTTGCAGTGGAGCTGGGGCTACTCGTCGTTGCGGTGCGCGGGCTTCTCGTTGTGGTGGCTTCTCTTGTTGTGGAGCTCAGGCTCTAGGTGGACAGGCTTCAGTAGTTGTGGCACGCGGGCTCAGTAGTTGTGGCGCAGAGGCTTAGTTGCTCCGCGGCATGTGGGATCTTCCCGGACCAGGGCTCGAACCCGTGTCGCCTGCATTGGCAGGCGGATTCTTAACCACTGCACCACCAGGGAAGTCCTTACTTGCCGTTTGAATATTTTCTTTGTTAAAGTGTTCAAATCTTTTGCTCGTATGCTTAATTGGGTGGTTTTTTTCATTGTTAAATTTTGAGAGTTTGTTATATATCCTGATTCATGCCCTTTGTCGGATAATGTGTTTTGCACATGATTTCTCCAGGTCTGTGGTTTGTCTTTTCATCCCCTTAACAAGAATCTTTTGCTGACCAGTTTTAATTTCGATGAAGTCCAATATACCCTTTTTTTCTTTATGGATTGTGCTGTTGAAATCTTTCTTATTAACTCAAGGTCACAGAGATTTTCTCCTATGTTTTCTTCCAGAAGTTTCATAGTTTAGGTTTTGCAGTTGGTCTGTGATCCATTTTTTATCCTGTACTTTTATATGGGATATGGTCAGGTTCTTTCTCTTTAATATTGATATCCAGTTGTGTCAGCACCACTTGTTGAAAAAGACTGTTCTTTCTCCCTTGAATTGCCTTTGCACCTTTATCCAAAATCAGCTGATCATTTATATGTGTGGGTTTATTTCTGGAGCCTGTATTTTGTTCCATTAATCTATATGTCTGTTTTTATGCCAATACCACACTGTCTTGATAACTGTAGTCTCCTATTAAGTCTTGAAATCAAGTACATACTTGTTTCTTTTTTAAATTGTCTGAGGTTCTTGTTTCCCTTACAGATCAGTTTTTCCATTTTTTTCCTTTTTTGGTTTGTATTAAATACCTATTTTGAAGCAGGTTAAAATGCCCATTTTTCATTTCTAGTCCATTTTTCAGAATTTCCTCCTGATCTCCGTAGTGTTTCCTCCTCTCACGTCCCTCTCCTCAGTAGAAATTCTCCAGTGGTGGTTCTTCTTTTTTTTTTCTGGCCGCACCGTGTGGTATGCAGGATCTTAGTTCCCCAGCCGGGGGTCAATCCCATGCCCCCTGCAGTGAATTCGCAGAGTCTTAACCACTGGAGCACAGGGGAACTCCCTGGCGGTTCTTTTTTAAAAAACACCACCACCACTTTCTACTCCTGTGGGGGGGAGGGGTGTACTTGACCTTTCACATAGGTGCCTTCCTTTCTGTTAAGATTACAGGATCCTTGTAGGTGGCAATCAGGTGTATCATGCTGGCATCTTTTTCAGAATTCAGGTGATCATAGAATCCTGTTATGGAATAGCACCAGTCGATGTGTGTGGACTGAAGGTGTACTGTGTTTAGTCATCACACGCATGAGGGTTCCAGGGCACAAAGGCATTAACTTCCCCAGAGACACAGCTGGGGTTCACACCGTAATCTGAATTCAAATCCTGAACCTTAACCCTCAGTCCTGTTTCTATTAATTATATTTCCTCAGTGCCAGGATGTATTGTGGTTTTAATTTACTAGTGTGCTCTCATCAACCCCTGCCCCGCGAAGCTGCCGTTAACAGATGATGTTTCTTAGAATAAATGGAGTCCTGGAAACGGGAAAAGTTGATTATTACATGGTGAATACTTTTTGCCCTGTGGCCATAACCACAGTTATTCCATTATTTACTTGAAATGTATTTTATGTGAAATAGTAGGAACTTATTTCAAAAGATGTTACCTGGATTTTTTTTAAACAGAGTATTTGTGAAAAAAAACGTTTTTTCATATTCACTTGATCATGTTTAATCTGTTCTTTCATAAGTTTTTTACAGTAGAAGCAATTCCTTGGATAATCTCTGGGAACTCTGGGCATGTTTAGTTACAGTCTTCCCAGACCTTTATAAGATTAATTTCACCTATTCCAATTATTCTGATGGCTGCTTTTTCTTTTTTTTTTTTTTATATATTCCAGTTTACCAATATTTACCCTATGGTTTCTCTGTTGCTCTTTTCTTTCTTTCTTTCTTTTTAATATTTTATTTATTTATTTATTTATGGCTGTGTTGGGTCTTCGTTTCTGTGCGAGGGCTTTCTCCAGTTGCGGCAAGTGGGGGCCATTCTTCATCGCAGTGCGCGGGCCTCTCACTATCGCGGCCTCTCTTGCTGCGGAGCACAGGCTCCAGACGCGCAGGCTCAGTAATTGTGGCTCACGGCCCAGTCGCTCCGCGGCATGTGGGATCCTCCCAGACCAGGGCGCGAACCCGTGTCCCCTGCATTGGCAGGCAAACTCTCAACCACTGCGCCACCAGGGAAGCCCCTGCTTTTTCTTAGTAATAGAGTTTTTGTGTGGTTGGGAATTTGGGATTACAGGTTGGTGTTTGAGTTGTTTTCCTCTTACTTCCTCTGCCCTCTTCCCATCTTTACTCACTCTTTTCTATTGGGTTTTTTTCACTGGCCATCATCTGGCCCCAGTCCACAATCCTCTTGTGGGGAGCTTGCTTGGTCCCTGGTAGGACTGCGTCCTGTCCCATTTGCCACCCCCATCCCAGACACATAAAAAATATGACCCCAGTGCTTTGTCAGCAGCTTTCTTTAAGTTTCTGGCTCTGGCCTCTTCCAAGGATCATTCAAGTCAGTTATTAGAAGGCATCACTGATGTTTGTTCCTTGAGAAATTTTTTTTATATATATAATTGTTTTATTTATTTATTTATTTTTGGCTGCGTTGGGTCTTCGTTGCTGCGCGCGGGCTTTCTCTACTTGCAGCAAGCGGGGTCTACTCTTCGTTGTGGTGCGCGGGCTTCTCATTGCAGTGGCGTCTCTTGTTGCGGAGCACGGGCTATAGGTGAGCGAGCTTCAATAGTTGTGGCACGTGGGCTCAGTAGTTGTGGCTCGCAGCCTCTAGAGCGCAGGCTCAGTAGTTGTGGCACACGGGCTTAGTTGCTCCGCGGCATGTGGGATCTTCCCGGACCAGAGCTCGAACCCGTGTCCCCTGCATTGGCAGGCGGACTCTTAACCACTGCACCACCAGGGAAGTCCCCCTTGAGAAATTTTACTTCCAGATTGTGTCAGTTAAGAGTGGGTGTAGAGTCAAATGATAAGTAATGTTTCTTAAAGCAGAGAAGACTCCTATCACTCTAAAATATGAATTTATCAAATAGAAGAGTGATTTGAGTGATCTTTATAAGAAGATACTAAAATTTTCAGTTCTATTGCAATCAATTAGTATGCTTTTGACTGCGAAATAATTTGTCTCATGCTGGCTTAAAGAATAAGGTTTATTCATTCACATAAATGGAAGACTAGCGGTTGACTAGTTAGTCAACTCAAGAACAGAGTTTCTTCCATCTCTTTTTGCCTGCCAGCCTTGACCTTGGTCCAGGGGTTCTCAAACCTGTGGCACATTGGAATCACTCAGGGATCTTTTTAACAATCCCCGTGCCCTGGCTGCACCTTGTAGTAATTAAATCAGAATTACTTGAGGGTGAGGCCCAGCCAGTAGTTTTTGGAATTCCCTCTGTGTTTCTGGAGTGCAGCTAAGTTTGCGAACCAGTATTCTAAACTTTAGAACTTGGTTTGGAGATCAGTATCACCAGGGAGCTTGGTAGAAATGGAAAATCCCACACCCCACCCCAGATCAAATAGATCAACAATCTACACTTTAACGTGGTCCCTAGGAGAACTGCTTATTCTTTAACATTAGGGAAGCCCTGCTTTAGAACACTGGTTTTCAAACTTCCAGACACGCTGGAATCACTGGAGGAGTTTGAAAAATACTGAGTGAAGCATGGGCCCCACCCTAGAAATTCTGATATATAGGGGTTACCTGAAGTGTTACCTAGAATCTGGGTTTTGCTATTGCATCCTATAGTATTCAAGATGTTCATTTGTCCCCCATTATTTCCTGTAAATTGGTAGTTAAATCTAGCAGTTTGGTCAGATTTAGGCGGTTTCTTTCTCTTTTTCCTTCCCCACCCTCCTTAAAATTGCTACCAGGGTAGTGGTCTGTGTTTGTATCAGGAGACCCATAATATCTGGTTATTTCTCTTTTTGCGGCATTAATAGCTGCTCCTCATCATTGCTTAGATCCATTCATTAGTTTAAAAAATCATGGTAATTATTTGTTATGTTCCTTTGTTTACAGGAAATAGATACATATTTTCTCCAATTTATTGCATTTATTGTGCTTTTTTATTTTAATATACTTCTCACTATTAGAATTTATGTACCAAGCAATTTCTGTTTGTTCGCTGATATATCCCAGCGCCTAGAACCATGCCTGGAACATAATAGCTGCTTAATAGCTATTTGAGAAATTAATGAATTAATCCATAGTCAGGGATTTGAAAACTCGGGATTCAGAATGGAATGAAATGTTACCAAGCTTGACACTGTTAAAAATATAGCCGTTGTGAGGCAGAACCAGGAGGAAAAAAGGTGTTTGGACAGGTTGGGGAGCACATCTCCTTATTTTACAAAGTGAATAGTCCAGCTCTTCTGTCTGTAACTGATGAAGCTACAAGTCCAGGTTTCAGTGCGGGTAGTGTAACCATTTAGCTCCGGGAAACTGGAGGGGAGAGTAGACCACCTGCAGCTTGGTGGCTGTGTCAGCATCTGGTCCCTATGGAGGCAGACATCCCGAAGTCACAACGTGCCTCTGGCCAGTAGTTTCTTGGAATTGTTGTTACACGTTGCATGCTTCACTGTTCTTTGATTTCTTTTGTTAAATGAAAGAGCTGCTTCTCTTCCTTAATTGCCTCTGTAGCTTTAGCCTCTATGTTCCTGACTTTTTACTTCAAGGCTCCTCAAACCAGAGGCTACACACTTTTTGTCAGGTATTGTAGTCAGATTACTACAGGACATGCAGGTCACATGCATCCCCGCGGTTGCATTTGATCTGGGTTAGTGGGGTAGAGCTTTCAGTGACTGAGATCATTTTCTAGAGCATGCGCTCATCTCTGTGGTCAGGGATATAGCACCCAACGGCTGCAACACCCAACCAAGTCTTTCTATAGCACTGAGAGCAGAAGGGGAACATAAGTCAGGATGTACTCCCCTGGATTTTTAAACATATTTAATAAGTATGTCAGAGGCATGTGAACAAACCAGATGGATTGGAGTTAAACCAGTAGAGAAATGAAGAATGTGTTTAGAACTGTTTCAGGAGGAAGGTTTGGAGGAGACCAGGAGTGGGGATGGGATGTAGAGCCGAGGAGCGGGGATGGGATGTAGAGCCCAGGGGCTGGAATCGCTTCTGTGGAAAGAAGGGTGTGCTGCCCGCTTCCTCTGCGCCGTGGTGATGATGTGAAGAGGGCCAGGCAGACGGGCTGCGTTGCACAGCCCAGGGGCTCCCTTCACACTGTCTGACGTGCACAGAGCCAAGGCAAAGGTGAGTGGAAGACAGCGGTGTCACAGCAGTTACCTCTAAGGTTCAGCCCCAGCTGGTAGTCATGGCTGTGTCCCAGTTCCTGGCCCATGTTGTATGTTCTTTAAATGCTTCTGATCTGAGCTGCTGGGAGGAACTGGAGGATTTGGGAACACCCTGCAGACAGGGGGAGGTAGGTGATTTAGAATGGTCACATTTGAACTTGGCACCTGAGGGGGGAGTGGTAATTAAACTTTAGGGTGCAGCACATGAGTGGGGGCTTGTTAGTACTCCTGCCTGGGAGGTTTGGGTGGGGCTTAGGAACTTGCAGTTGCAGTAAGTTGCCCTGGGATGCTGCTGAAACCACACCTCGCTGCTTTGTTGGGAAAGGGACACTCACAGAAAGGATTCCTAAAGACAGAGGACAGAGCCGGGGGGAAAGGCCACAGCTTGAGAATGGTTGCCAAGCCACAGGGTTGGGGGCTTTTCTGCAGCTGAGCTCAACAGGCTCACAAAAGGCCAAAGATGAGATTAAGATCATAGAATTTATCAGCCCAGAGAAAGGAAATTGACAGGTTCTGATAAAAGAGTAGTGCGTGGGGCACAGTGATTTATCTTGGGACTTAAACTGATCAGGAAGGAAGTGAACAGTGGTAGAGATTGGAGATTCAGGAGACTCATAGAGCAGGGTATATCTAGCTTTTTGGGCCTCAGTCTGTAGTAAGAAATACATTGTACGTTGTGACCCAGTCATAAATGTTTATATAACTGAAAAGTTCCATGATGACTTTATTATTTGCAGTCCACTCTGGTGTTCCTATTTCTTTAAAAACGGTGCTGGTCCTAGCTCAGTATGTTGATTTCATGATCTGGTGGGATACAACCCCTGGTTTGAAAACATTGCTTCCAGAGATGGTCTGGATTAGGTGATGGGAGTCAGAAGGTGAGGACGCTGGGAAGACGCACCACCTGCTTATTGATTGGTTCGCGGGAGGTGCAGGGTTGGAGGTGGAGTCGTCTGGGTGCTCAGGAGGCGGTCGCTGAAGTGTGTGGAGGTGGTTATTATTGGTGGCAAGACCCGTGAGCTTGGAAGCTAAACTGTTAGTCAGTTCATCTGCATGGACATCGAAGTCCCATAAGGCAAGCTTAAGGACTCAAGGTAAAAATGAAAGCAGTTCTTGGGATGGGTTGTATGCTAGGTGCGTGACGTTGGTCCAGCGGACCCTTCTGCCCAACGATGTGATAGCCCAGCAGATTGAGACCTACTCCTCCCCATTTTATCCCCGTGAACGAGTGACTGTCTGCTGTTCCAGAGGATGCTGGTTTCGGGGTGGGGAGTGATATATACGTAATTTTTTTTCTTTATGGAGAATGAGCATGAAAAGTTGTTCAAAATTAATCTGAAAAGTATTAAAACGTTTGTATAAATAGTGCCTATTTTATAACAGTTGTGAAGTGTGAGAGGTTCAGTTAACAACCTTGAAGGTATATCTTCTGTTGTGAAAATACTGGGTGAAAAAACTTACTCTGCTAAATTACCATTGCAAAATATATATATATAACAATGCTGTTTTTACGTGGTAAAAGTTCAGAAGAAACTTTTTTTAAATAATTTTTATGACTTTTAAAACTAAGGCAGTTCTTAGTTTGGAGGGAAAATAATTGGAAGTTAATTGTGGGATATTGAGATATATTTTCAAACCTCTTACAGTACTGTTATAAAACGAGTGATTTATGTCTGTGTTGATAAACACATCTGGGCACGTGCTGCTTTTCTGTTTATTTCAGATCACTCCTATATTGCTTTCATATAACATTTCTCCAAAGAGTTGATCTGGAGTTGAGATTCTCTTCAGATTGTACAAATTAATGCACCTTTCGAGAGCATGATCATTGTTGAAACATGATCATAACTAGTGTTTCAGAATCTGAATTTGATAAGGACAAAAGCCAAATAAATGTATGAACTTATTATGAGGGGAAAATTTTAAAGGTGCTCAAGTAAAGAACATAATTTGCTGTAGATCAACAAAGTCTTTTGTAGCTGCTGCAAGCAAACTGCTTGCGAAACTTGACCAAAGAGCTGAATTGCTGCTTTGGAGGATGAGGATGGTAAGGACGTCTCTGAAAGCCAGAAATTACTAGAACCAGGACTGAGAACACTATGAGCAGTGGGCTTTATTTACGAAGAATAATTATCGTTTAGTGCTGACTTGTAAAGATTTCGGCACTAGTTGTCTTCTATATAATTCTCCTTTTTAATGGAAACCGTAGAAAACCACTGTGTCAAGTCTGCAAATGTAGCCTCCCTGTCCCTCCTTAATTTAAGGAATTAATGATCTCCCTTAGGGGAGAGTCCAAGGATGAGAGACCCAAGGGAGACCTAGCTTTTCTTCAGTCCTGCTTCTGCTAATGAATAATCCCTTTTTCCGAGGACCGATCTGATTGAGAAGTCCAGCTTGCCCCCTGAGGAACTGCAGTTTTAAATCTGGTGTCCCAGTTACTTGTGAAGGTGATAGTTTGCTGTCAACCTGCATTGTGATTTGGGTTGAACTACATCATCTGCTTTTGCCAGAATAATTACTTGTGTTTTCAAGTTAAATGTCCATTTAGCCTGTCAAATAATTTATGCCCTTTATAAAGGTACAAATGAGGAACTCTTCTTGGGATATGTGCCAATAATTGTATCTTTAAGTGTGGTCCAGTTGTTACCTATAACTCCATCTTTGCACTTTATCTCATGCTGTCTTGTTTACTGTGTGTAACTTGCTTTTGGTTGTGGCTTCTGAAATTTCGCGATAAGTCCTGAGGCTCTTCTCCCCCTCCCCTCCCCCCTACAAGTAAGGCTGTTGAGACTTAGCTGGTGCTGGTACATAGTGGTTTATTACAGTCTAATCCAGTGTTTGCTACCGGTTTCCGTCCTCTTTGGGGGAATTTAGTATGTATATCACACCCTCTTTCTTTCACTATTTTTAATCCAGTTCTGGTTTTTAAAAGTTTTAAAAATCATTTTTAATTCCTTTTGTTTTTAATTCTTCAAAAGCTCTAAAGAAGTTTATTTTCTTTCTAAAATTTTTCAGTTTTGCTAACTTACAAGAGAGGGTTTTTTCCCTTGCTGCTTTCATTACATAAAATAGCTTTGCTGTGTTTTGAGCTAAATGCTCCTTTATGGGCTAGCTTATATAACATGGTTTCTTTTGAACACAGTCCGTTTGAAGTGTGTGGCGTTCCTGGATTACCACTGTATCCCTGTGTCACAGGCAGGCCCGTGCTTGGACACCAACACAGACTAGAACTGTGTTTCCTAGTCATGTGTGTAAATGGACATCTTCTGTAGTATCTGAGGGTGAGCGTGCCCTTCGGAGGTCTGAGCCCACATGTCTACAGTGTGTCGGGCACTGCACTGGTCTTGGTAGACCAATTAGTGAAAGAAGAAAATTTTAGATAACTTTAAGCACTAAAAAGAAATAAAACAAGATGGCTATGAGAGCGTGACTGTTAGGGAGCTGACGCCACCTTCGGCTGGGCGGTCTCGGGGAAGGGACGTTTGAGCTCAGGCCAGAATAACGATAAAAGTGAGTCTGTACATTCAGAGATGCGGGGTGGCTGGGACAAAGGCACAAAGGCGGGCAGGAACTTGGCAGGGACAGAAGGATGTGACTGGAGCCTGGGAGGGCCCGGGAGGAGGAGGGAGGGCAGCAGATGAGGTAGGGAAGGGGGCAGAGCAGGGCACCCGCGGGGAGAGCCCGGGGCTGTGGGCAGGGTTAGGAGCTGGGGGTTATTCTGATGGCGGTGAGGATTTTAAGCAGGGAAGTAACGTTTAATTTTCAAAAGCTCTTGTAGGCTGCTTTGTAGAGAAGGATTTCAGTTGTTTGTCATTCTCGAGACGCTCTGAACGGTGCTTAGCTGCTCATGAGGAGCGGGCAGGCCTGCCAACTCGGGGCTTTTCTCGTTGTCTCCCAGCAGCCCCTATTTATAAGCTCGCGTATTAGTTAATTTGAGTGTATGGGGACTGCCTTTGGTGTGAAAACACTGTGCCCACCGTGGACCGCACCTCTCCGTGGTCTGGAGGAGGACAGGCCCAACCCAAACCCCAGGAGTGTAAAACTCGTGTTACCAAACCTCTCTCCTTGGCTCTCCCTGACCTCCTTTGAGATGGAAGTTCCGTGAGATACAGCGAGCATGTAGTGTGTGTGCTTCATAATGCTCTGAGGACGCGGAGAGAAGGAAGGGTTTGGGGTGAAATTAGGGAGGGACCACTTCCTATTTCCTGCTGATAAAATCAGTCTGCGCTTCGTATTCGCCCCATATCCGGGGGTCAACCAACCTCGGATGGAAAATATGGCGGGCGGGGGGCAGAAAATTCCAAAATGCAAAACTTGAGTTTATTGCACACTGGCAACTGTTTACATGGCATTTACATTGTATTATTGGGTATTATAAGTAATCTAGAGATTTAAAAGTATGTGGGAAAATGTGCTAGGTTGTATGCAAATACTACTTTTTTTTTTATTGTGGTATAGTTGATTTACAATGTTGTGTTAGTTTCAAGTGTACAGCAAGCAAAGTGATTCAGTTATACATATATATTATTTTTCATATTCTTTCCCATTATGGTTTATTAGAGGATATTGATTATAGTTCCCTGTGCTGTACAGCGGGACCTTGTTGTTTATCTGTTTAGCAGTATATATCTGCTAATCCCAAGCTCCTAATTTATCCCCCCCCCCCACCTTCCCCCTTTGGTACCCATAAATTTGTTTTCTGTCTGTGAGTCTGTTTCTGCTTTGTAAATAAGTTCATTAATACTGCACTGTTTTATGTAAGGGACTTGAGTATCCTCGGATTTTGGTGTCTGAGGGGAGGGATGGCTGTAATGTGGCCTGTGTTCTTGCAGGGGTGTCTTCACAGGGTACCCTCTTCTAAAGTCCTCCAGGAGAAATTTACTGACAACAGGGGGGTGAGAACCTGGGGCTCTGGTTCTTGATTTGTTAACATACAGGCTCAACTATTACTGGTGATTTTGTGAAGTCAGAGCATTTCTTTATTGTCTTCTGTGTGCCAGACATTGTGAGGCCTTCAATACTGAATGATTGAGAGAGAATGTCTACCTTCAAGAAGTTTTAAAAACCGACTTTTATCACATATTTTCAGATTATCCTCTTTAAAAACTACTTGGTAACACTTAAAACAGCCATAAGTGAAAGAGCCCAAAGAAACTGATCATGCTTTATTAATTTCGAGTTCAAAATTAATAGCCAGATTTCAGGGACACCAGAGGAAATTAACTTAGCTTAAACCTTATTTAAGAGTTTGTTTACTTTTAACAAACTATGTGATATGCGTACTGGTCAGTACGGTTTGTTAATGTCACAGACCTGTGTAATTCATAATAGCGTAATTGCTTAAATTCCTGTAGTATATATGGAATTTATTTCCATTTAGAGTATTTCTTGGTAAAATAGTAGAATTAAAGTTTTTTTTACCTTAATATGCCAGTGCGTACTCAGCTATTGCTCTCTCTTATAGGGAAATCCTCATTGACGATTCAGTTTGTCGAAGGCCAATTTGTTGATTCCTACGATCCAACCATAGAAAACAGTAAGTATTGTTTTCAAGGATTTATAAACTGAGAAGCCTGCTTTTTGCCTACAAACAGCCACTGTATATTCCTGGAGGCTTTGATTGCAGGGGGTATTCAGTTAAACCTATAGATCTCCAACTGGGGGCCCCAAAAAGCTTCCAGAAGCTTTACCCACTTTACACTGAATGAATTTTATTCAGTGTCCAGGTCCCACCATCTAGAAATTGTTATTCATCTCCATCGGAACCCAGTTTTACATTGGAACCTCATATTAGAGATGCTGATTTAAGAAAACAAATAGAGAGCAGAATCTTTTTTTTTTTTTTTTTTTTTCCTTCTCAACAGTAGCCCTTTTTAGGGATTCCAAGCTTAAAAAGAAAGGATGAACACACTCCGGATCCTTTGTACCTTACTCTTGTAGAAGCGCTAGTCCCCCAGCCCTTTCTAGCTCTGAAGACTTGAGAGGGGGCTGTGCAGAAGTGAGCTGTCGGGGATTGGAGAGAGCCCTCGCCGCATTTCCTGAGAAGTTGGCTCCAAAGCCTATTGGCATCTCAGGCCACGTGCAGGAAAAAGCACCCAAGACCAGAACCAGTCACAGCCTTTACCTCGTCTAGTTTCAGTCCCTGGTTTCAGAATCTTCCGGAAGGATTCTAGGACTAGGACACAAGTCTTGATTCTAGGGATCATGAAAGAGAACCTGAAACACTTCCATCCAGGGAAGCTGGTCTTGTTTTGTGCTATCTTAGAACCCTAGGTAGGCCCTGGAACCAGTCTTCTTAGGTTCTGGGCACCAGGACTTACCTAGGATTTATCACCAGGAGCACATAGATTTAAAGGTGGGATTCGTCAAACCCTGATTGGCATGTTAGACATGAAGCCGACTTAACAGCCAGGTTCATGGACTTTTAACAGCTGGATTCACAGACTTCACCTGCCCAAAGCTTGCAAGAGAGAGACTTAAAAAGGAGCTTCCAACAGGGGGGGTGGACAAACTATGGCCTACAGGTCACAAAGGCCCCACTGCCTTTTTGTACAGCCCATGAGCAAAGAATGGTTTTTACATTTTTAATATTTGAAAAGGAATAATGTTTGTGACATGTGAGTGTTCTGTGAATTTTAGATTTCAGCACCCTAGAGATTTATCAGAACACGGCCCTGCTTGTTCCCTTACACTATACCGTCTATGGCTGTCTTTGCTCTACCGTAGCAGAGCTGTTGAGTAGTTGCCGCAGAGACCATATGGCCCACAAAGCCTAAAATAGTTACTGTCTGGCCCTTTTCAGGAAGGGTTTGCCAGCCTCTGGCTTAAAATATTAAGCTGTCCTTCGTGTCCTGGCGTGCTGGTGGCAGGGAAGGAAAGCTGTTGGTTGCTAAACTAACTCTGGGAAGAGAGTTTGAAGTAACCCCTGCCGGTATCAGGAAGGAGGGGTCCTGACCGCATGCGGTGTTGATTTGTTAGCTGGCACATGACAGTCTGCAGGTGTGAGAGGCAGACTCATTTTAATGCTACCTGAACAAGTTTGGTTGTCCGCCACTGGGATAAGAACATAAGAAAGCCGTGATCTTGCCCTTAATATTTGCTGTATGTAGCAATTTTTAATTTTGTGTCCTTAAAGAAATAAGGCTCATTTGGGAATTTGTCATAGAACAATAGAAGATACTTTTCCTGGTAAGCTCTGCCCATAAAAGTGGTTCTTATAATTGTGTATCTTTGTGCTATTTAAAATCGAGTTGGAAGGAGAGTCATGGTGTTGAATATAAATACATTTTCTTTATATGTAAGGAATGGACCCAGTGAAAGTACAACTTTATTACCTTGATAGTATCTCAGAAGCAGAATGATATGACCGTACTTTGAAGCCTGTCAGCATCAACTTTAATCATGATTTTAATGTTTACCTATCTGATACTTACTGTTAAATAGTAAAGAATGAATTAACAGTATTTATTAAATCTTTAGGCAAGGGCAGAAATGACTGTCAGAGTATGTGAATCCCTTAAAAGTTCATGAGACATATACAGACATCACGTTCCATTTACCAGGCTTCTGACCGTCTAACACAGGGCAGAAACCCTTCCTCCACCCTTTCCCCCATGATTTAGTAGGAAAACATTATGTTCAGAGATAACAAGGAATGAGAAAGGGAATGGTATCATAAACTCATTGCTAGCAACATAAATGAATGGGTAGTTTTATGGTTTTAAAAAACACAGTACTCTGTAAATCTGGGGATTCTTTTCACACTTAACTTTATAATACAGAACAGGTTGTTTCTATCAAACGTTCAGTAGTAACACGTCTCTGTGAAGTATCACTGCAAAAGCAAAAATGCTGCGACTATGTCATCTTTTAACATAGGGGTATAGGAGAATAATATCAATGAAACCATAATAATATTTTCTAGTTTGGGGAAATTTCTAGACCAAATACTGTTATGCAGATGTAGCTTTTTTATATACTGTAGTGTATAAACAACTCATTGCAAACTAAATTGATATGATGAAATTTAACTAATGGTGGTTTATAATTTAAAGGAAAAAATAGCAGCAGTTCACAGTTTCTGCCATCTCAAGGTAGCCCTGTTGCTGAATTAATAAAGCTGCTCTCAGAAAGTTGGGGAATTCTCATTAGGAGTTTTGCAGCATTATCAAGCATTGCATGGTGGGTAGACTTCTCAGTAGGATATGAATTAGGAGTTCTCAATACACTTTAGTAATACAAATCTTACTTTGTGAATATCCAATTTTAGAAATCTCTTATTACCTTGCTTATTAGTAGGTTTAACTAGTAAGTGGCTATTAGTCTGCTTAGGGCAGTCTCAGGGTTTTAGGTTGGAAATTGGATTAATTTCTCCAGCGATTGAAAAAGGGAGGGAGAGAGGAAAGTGATACCCGGAGAGAGCCAGCTTTGCCTTTCTACACAAGGAGGGCGTAGGAGAATCTGTTCCTGGTTTATGGAACTGACAGACATACCTCTCATTACACTTCCCTTTTTTCTATAGTAACAAGAAGAGGCAGTTTTCCTGTGGCAGATGGAAGGTCTTCAATTTCATTTCACTGCCATGTGTAGGAGGATTTACATCCTTTTTATATGCAACGAAATACTAAAACGTTTATTAATATCTTATTTCTTGTGTGTCTCTTCCCTCACTAGCCAGTACTCCCCCAGCCTCCTTGGCTGAATTTTCTTGTTTTTCTGACCCGGCATCACAGGTGCCCCTCTGGCTCTCCCTGCACTTGCTTTCTTGTGACCCTCGCTCTCCAAGAACTTGCTTGGCTCACCACAGCCGCCAGCCTCTCCTCTCCCCTGAACTGGTATTTTGTGGGCTTTCCAACTGAACATACCTAAACCCGGCCCCTGCTCCCTCCCCCCCACCCCACCCCCACCCCGTGCTGCTCCTCCAGGCTTTCCCTCTGTTGATAGATGGTACATCGTGCGTTTGTACTTTGGAGTCACCCTGATCCCCTTTCTCTCGCACCTACTTCCAGTCAACCAGAAAATCCTTCGGGTCCTGCCTGTGCAGCGCATCCAGAACCCAGCATTTCTCACGCCTCCGTCTCCGCCCCGCTAGTCCAGGCCACCGTCATCCTTTGGTCACGATAGTCTACGTAGCCACTATATTGTGGGCTCCTACTGATGTCCCTTAGCCACTTTTGTCCGTTTCAGTTATTCACAGCATAGCCAGAGTGATCTTTCTAAAATATAAATCAGACCAGGTTACTCCGTGCTCAAAACCCTTGGTTTTCCCGTCACATTCTGAATAAAAACCTGCGGTCCTCACCGTGTCCTAATAACGTCTCCTGCCTCGTCTCCAGCCGTTCTCTCGCAGGCTCAGCTGCTTTGCCTTCTCACTTTTCCTTGCCTTTCTTACTTCTTCACTTGCAGTTTAGGCTCTGCCTGGATGCTTCTCACAGAGAAGATACCTGACTGTGTGTATGTCTTGTTTGCCTCTCTGTCTGCTTCTTCCTCCTTTTACTGGGATGTCAGCTCACCGAGGTCAGAGACTGCAGTGTCTCGAACACCTAGAACAATACTGGTGGTGATCATAGGCGCTCAAAAAATAGTTCTTGAATGAATGAATGTTTTGTTTCAATAATCTTTTCATAATAATTCCATTACACTTCATAACCACAACTACTTAGTTCTAATTGAAGGTTACAGGTTTGTTGCTCACCAGCGTTCCTTACAGAATTTTCATCGAGTCTAAGACGCACCTTTGATCTTACCTGACTGAGGTGTCGATGGGCAGGTTTCCACCCAGGAACATCATGACTGCCCCCTGGCTGACGGTGATCAAGAGCACCATCAGGGCACTAAGCATCCCAAGTTCAGAGGGGTTACAACATGGGGGAAAAAAATTCCAATAGAATTTATTTCTTGGAAATGATGGAAACAGTTTATATTGGGTACTCCCTATCTTGATATATTCTCATTCAGTTTTCATCTAGTTTGACTATTTCATTACAGTGATAATTTTCAGAAAGGGCACAAGAATGATATAAAGTGTGGCAATTGGCTTGAGTAGTCTGGTCTGTAATTTTCACTCCCCTGATTCTAGCAGCCCTGCCCACATCAGAAAAGTATGGTGCTGGTATGAGTATCTTTGATTATTGCTTCTCTTTCAGCCATCCTTTCTCTCCCAGTGGAATTCATCATTCAGATAAGATCTTTCTCTCCTCCTTAAGGGTTTTCTCCCCTGATTTTCATCTGTCTCTATTTGCTTTCTCTTTTGTCTGTGGGACAAAGTGGGCAAAAGTGGGTCCTCTCTCAGCTGTTCAAGGGATAGATTCTGTTGCCCGGCTCCAGTCAGATTTGAAGACTCGTTGTGAGTCAAGATGGCTGGGACGGGGTGTACGGAAGAAATCTGTTCCATTTCATTATCAGGGTTCCAGATGGTTACTTTTTAATATCCTATTACTATTAATAGTTCTTTCCTCTTCATTTGTTTGAAGTCTGTCTCCTTAGAATTGTGAATTTTCCCGAAGTTATTTGAGTCTGATTTCCCCCCAGATAGGGAAAGGTTGTTGTGACAAGTTGCTTGCATCTTTCAGCTAAGTGGAGATGATGGCTTCACACAGAACATGTTCTGTTGCTGTCCTCTCTCAATAAAATTGCCAATTTTCTAGGTACTGAAAGTTCTTAGCGCTTCAGTTAATATCAGCTCTTTGTGCTCTGGCACCAGACTTGCTATAAATTAATGACAAGTTGTGTGCTTTTGGTTCATTCTAGAACTCAGACTTTATGTAATATATTTCACTTTTTCACAAGAGGAAAAGACTGTCCACAGCTAGAGCATTCAGATCACTTTTATAAGATTGGAAGCATTGCCTACTTTGTTTCTTTGAAAAAGCTTCAAGGTTTACCCAACATTGGTTTTAGTCAGCGTTGCTTAGTTAAATAATGGAAGTAAGGAACAATCTATAAACTCAGATATTCTTTTTTGTTTTGTGGGATCTTTTTATGAGATTACTAAGGACGCTGCTTAATTGGTTGTCATTGTTTGAGCTTTCAGTGATCCAAAGTTCACGTTTTTCTAGCTAATATTTAATTCCTTTTTCACTGTAGCTTTCACAAAATTGATCACAGTAAATGGACAAGAATATCATCTTCAACTTGTAGATACAGCTGGGCAGGTAAGTGTGTCAGAATCCCATATAGCACACCCGACAGCCCTAGCCCTGCCACTGACGCTTAAACACAGTGACGCTGCCAAGAAGACCCCTCGTGATTTATGTGTGTTGGGATATTAACAGGCTGTCTACTTTGTCTTTTCTAAGATATTTACAGAAGTTTTTCAAATAATTAACTTGTTTTTCTACTGTAGAATGGTTTTAAATATATTCATCATAACATTGTGAAGGTTTATATTTATTAAAGGTTAGTTGTTTTCTATTTTCTAAAGGTTGATTCTGTATCAGAGAATCACATTAGCCCTTTTCCTCCCTTTGTAATATGTATCCTCCTACGTTAAGAAGAAAGTTGATCTTTTCTAGGGGAAAGGCCTGGGAAAGGCATAGGGTAGAAATGAGCTGGTTGTATTGGATATATTATAGGATTACAAGATTAAAGAGTGTCGATTTGATTTGCTAGACAGTAACTGCCAAAGGTGAGTAACCCCCAAAAAAGGTATGCACAGGTTAATGTGGCAGTGATGTGGGGACTGGATCGCCAGAGGAATTGACTGGAAGCAGAGGATGAAAGGAATTAAGAGAACCTGAAGGGAGCCAAGAGAACCCTTTTGACAGCTCACCTTCCCCATTCCGTGCCACTCAGTACTGCTTTTACTAGAAACCATTTTGTTCGGCTGAATTTATTACTGTTGACTGGAGGGTGGGGCATGTAAAGAAGCTGGGATGTCACCTTGCATCTTATAACCGACAAAGGATCAGACTAGCAGGAGGGTGAGTGTAGGGTAGACTGGTCTGCCGTGTTAAATGGAGGCTTTTTTCTGGAACCTGGGGAAACTGGCATAGACCTAGAAAGATGTGGCCTGTCTTGCAGGTTTGGAATGAACTCCCTCTGCTTTATATTTTGAAGTGAACGTAGAAGGAAAGTGTAACCCCCCTAGTGAAGCAAGAAAATAGCTGTATTGGGTCGTTTTAGCACTGGAGGAACCCTGGAGTTTCCATTCTGGAAGCTTCAAATAAAATAAGTCAAATGTGTATGTCAGAGAGCTGTCACATAAGTCATTCACTCCACATCCGCGGTGGATGTGCTGGGCTTTCGTCTTCAGACCTCATGGTGGTTTTCTTGGAGCAGAGCCATCCTAGGCTTTTACTCTACGGGGTACCTGCCTATTGATAGAATGGGAGCCTGTTGGAACAGGGGAAATAACAGAAGTCTCCATTAGCGATTGACGACATAGAGGACGCAGCTTATCTTAGAAGTTAGTGTAGGAAGAGCCTCTGGGGTAGGACCTTGTTCTGGATTCTTAGTGTTGGTATTTTTTATAATAGTTCAGGCAATTGTGTAATTTATTACCTAAAACAAGACACTTCTAAGAGTGAAGGGGGACACTGGTAGCAGTCAGGCTGGGACAACAGGTAGAAGCTGAGAGTGCCCTGGGTGCAGAAATATGGAAGTCTGACACGATCAAGATTTCGGTTTGGGACTTCCCTGGTGGCACAGCGGTTAAGAATCCTCCTGCTGTGAATTCCCTGGTGGCGCGGTGGTTAGGAATCCTCCTGCCAATGCAGGGGACACGGGTTCGAGCCCTGTTCCGGGAAGATCCCACACACTGCAGAGCAACTAAGCCCGTGTGCCACAACTACCGAGCCTGCGCTCTAGAGCCCGTGAGCCACAACTACTGAGCCCACGTGACACAACTACTGAAACCCACGCGCCCAGAGCCCGTGCTCCACAACAAAGAGAAACCATCGCAGTGAGAAGCCCACACACCGCAATGAAGAGTAGCCCCCAATTGCCGCAACTAGAGAAAGCCCGCGCGCAGCAACGAAGACCCAACGCAGCCATAAATAAATGTATGTATGTATGTATGTATAACAATTTTTAAAAATCCATTAAAAAAGAAAGAATCCCCCTGCCAATGCAGGGCACACGGGTTCGATCCCTGGTCCGGGAAGATTCCACATGTCGCAGAGCAGCTAAGCCCGTGTGCCACAGCTACTGAGCCCACACGCCTAGAGCCCGTGCACTGCAATGAAGAATAGCCCCCGCTTGCCGCAACTAGAGAAAGCCAGCATGCAACAATGAAGACCCAACGCGGCCAAAAAAAAAAAAAGGATTTCGGTTTGCTTTTATATCTTTGTTTTGAATTTTCATTAAGCTTGTGGAAAGTAAGGGTAAGGATGCAGATTGATAAATTACTTTCACGTAATGTAACTACAGCAATTCATTTTATAATAGGCCAGAAGGAGAATCAGTATTTCGTAGTTGTTTGGAGCGTGGGCTCTGCAGTCACACTGCCTGGATTTGAATCCTAGGTTTTCTTACTAACTCGTTGACCTTGAGAAAGGTAACAAACTTTTCTGTGCCTCATACGTTTCATCTGTATAATGGTGATAACTGTGGTGCCTGCCTTCACAGGATTGTTACATGTTTTAGAGGCGATTTATGAGCTTCAACAGAACTTGATCCTTACTTGTAGGTCTTTGATGCCACTGAGGCTAGAGTGGTGACCTAGCATGGAAACTCAGTTGAGGTTCACAATGTGAGTGGGAGTCGTGCAGGAGTCTCTTATACTTGGAGGAGAGCTGTCCTTGAAAACATTTCTCGGGAGAGAAAATTCTTTATATTGACTCTCCTTATGAAAATAGAACGTGTGTTCCTCAGAGATTCTGTTTTGCTCCAAAGCATAAATGTACACTTGGACATCACACACCTTTAACTGTTTTAATGATAGAGCAATATAAAGAATGACCCCAAAAGGATCAGAGCTCTCAGGGAATGAGTGTACAGTGTGAGTATGCAAAGAGCATAGGTTAATTCCTGGCTCTGCTGTCTCGCTCTTTTGGGCTTTGTTACCGCGGGCTAAGAATATTTAGAGAATTTTTGCACAAAATATATTCAGATTTAGCTACTCTGAATAATTTGTTCTCATTGCAGCTAATAGTTCCAAAAGGCTATATTCACAGTTGGGAGACCGTAAAAGGTTATGCTGGTATTTGCAATTCACGATGGTGCAACAGGGGTGGTATTTCCTTATGCCACGGTCCTGCCCTCGTTCTGTAGAAATTGGATGAGATAACACTTATATTTACTGCTCTAAGAACTCTTTTTAAATCGCATTCATATCATGGGGTTGAGACTGCTGGTAGCAAGGAAAAATGATTATGATAGCAAGTACTGTTCATTTAGCAGTTTATTTTACACAGCTGATTTAATTGCCCAGCTAGGGGTGATAATGAGCAGAGTGAGTGGATTATTTTTAGTTTGCTTGAAATATTTTGTTTTGACCTAATTTAAGTAAACTCAGTGACAAGTGACTCACAGACGGTCAATTTTACTGTCAAATTCCCTTTTAAAAAAAAGTTTTAAATTCATTTAAAAAATAATAATAATAATAATACATGTACATGTTATAGAAATAAAATAACACCAAAAGGTAAATAGTCAAAATTAAATCTTTCCACTGCAGCTATCTTAGCTCCACTCCGCCAACAGTAACCCATTATCAGTTTCTAGTAAATGCTTCCAAGCTGTTTTATACGTGAACATGCAAATATAGTTTTAAACTATTTTTTTCTTTTCTACACAAAAAGTAGCGTGTCTCTATATCTCCATCTTGGAGGTTATTCCGTATACGGGCTCTTTTCTTCCCCCCATGGCCGCATAATGTCCCATTGTTTGGATACATCGTAATTTAACTATTGATCAGCAGTTAGGTTGTTTGCAGTCATGCCACCACCAGCAGTGCCACAGCCAGTATCTTGTGTTACTTTAGAAGGATGGTATGTATGTAAGAAAATGTCCTGGGTGTGGGATTGCTGGACCATAGGGTCACATTCTTGGCAGCAGTGAATAGGCGTGCCTGTTTCCCTACACCCTCGCCAACACGACGGGTTACCACATTTTTTGATATTTGCCAATCTGCTGGGTGAAAAAATAGTATCTCAGTGTCGTGTTTTTCTTCTTATGAAGGAATTTGATCATATTTTCCTGTGTTTGAGGGCATTTGTATTATATTTCCTTTCTGCACATTATCCTGTCTATTCATGTACTTCGCCCTTGTCTATTGGGAGGATGGTCTTTGCTTGTTGAGTTGAAAGATCACTTAATGTGTGAAGAAAATTAGCACTAGAAAATTAGCTGCGGAACTTCCCTGATGTTCCAGTGGTAAAGAATCCACCTTCCAATGCAGGGGACGCGGGTTCAATCCCTGGTCGGGGAACTAAGATCCCACATCCGTGAGGCAGCTAAGCCTGCACACCGCAACTACTGAGCCCACATGCCTCAACTAGAGAGCCCGTGTGCTGCAAACTACAGAGTCCGCGCACCACAACTAGAGAGAGAAAACCCACACGCCACAACTAGAGAGAAGCCTGCATACCATGACGAAAGATCCCATGCGCCGCAACTAAGACCCGACGCAGCCAAAAAAATAAAAATAAATAAATAGATATACCTTAAAAAAAGAAAATTAGCTGCAGGGTTCTGTTTTATTTTCAGTCTGTCTTTTGTTTATGCTTTTTGTTTGGGAGGTTTTCAGCCATGAAGAATGTCTTCATTTTCATGTGATTGAGTTTATTAATCTCTTTTTAACCAATACTAGTTTTTTAAAATTCTCCCATCCACTATGTACCTAGTTTCAGTTTTCATCTTCAGATCTTTTATTCCTCTGGAATACATTTTTGCTAAGGTTTGAGGTAGAGATCCAACTTAGCCATTTCCCCCCAGATGGCTCTGCATTTGTTCCCTGTACATTTTGTTGAGGGTTACTTTTTATCCTTACCGGTTTGAAATGCCAGTATTATCATATACCTACTTCCCATGACTACTTGGGTCTTTGTAGATGTCCCTGTCTGCTCCATTCATGAGCTAGTACTGCACTATTTTAATTACCGTAGCTTTATGGTTTCCACCCACTTGCCTCTGCAGTTGCTATTCTTTCTCCGGAAGTATACTTTTTATCAGGATTATGTGACATTTGTATATTAATTTAGGATTAATTAGTGGATATCCTTATGATTCTACACATTCTTGCTGAAGACCACACTCTTCCGCTGATTTAACTCTTTTATCTCTTGGGAGTATTTTAAGATTTTCTTCAGATGGATCACATACTTTTATTTTCTTAGGCTTATTATTAGGAATTTTGTCCTTTTTGGTTGCTTTAAAGCTGAGGGTCTTTTTCCTCTGTTATACTTTCTATTTTTTACACTGTACTTCTTGAATATGATTATCCTTTTCTTTTTTCCCACATCTTCACTTCAGGAAAAAGGTAATTTGAACTTTGGGTCTGCTGTAGCTGAACTGGTGACTAAAATCATTTGAAATTTTGTTTTTAATCTGGGTGGAAAGATCTCTCATTCCATTAACAACTTGTTTTTCAACATCAACACTAAAATGAATTCAACTTAATGAAAGTTGTACTATTAATGAAATCAAAGAAGGTTTTATTTTGCATACGTAGTAAGCTCTGTGATGTTGAAATGCTATTGTGATTAATGACTATAATATCAGAGAGTTGATAGTAAAACTTACTTTTCTTCTTAATTTTTTTTTTTTAAGACACTTTAACATAGGGCAGTGACTCAGGGTCATCATCGTAATCACACTATGGAATTGCAGAGTTAACAGAGACAGTTAGTTACTTGATGTAAGGGTGGCTTGCCGTGATTTTTCTGTAACAGTGCCTGGGATGTGTGGTATATTAACAATTATATTTCAACTGAGAAGGAAATGTTTGTACCATACAGTGGCACTCTTGAGTACTGCAGTGACATTAAACGCTCTTGTAGTCTTTGATAATTCTGCATCTAAAGCAGCAGGGTTTTTCTTAAAGCATTGTAAAACTGGTACTAACAGGCTATTGCATAATGTGTACCTGTCTTTCTAATTCCTGAAGTTGCTCAATATATAGCTCATTTGATCCTAAAAAGTCTGAATATACCGACTGAGTCTAGTGTTTTGTTTCTCTTCTCTCTTCCTCTTTTTCAAGCGCCGGTAGCAACCCACTAATGACTGGTACCTTGGGCTCAGGCCATTGTGACTCATGTGCAGAAAATAGGTGAAAATACACACTTAGGGAATAAACTAGTAGCACTTGTGAATTTACTGTGAGGCCTAAGGACTCTGGACTTTTAGGTCCATAAAGAAGAGGTGGTGGTGCTTTTCCCTTGATACAAGATCATGGAACCAGTCTTTTTATTCCTTCCATCTTCTTCTCCCAGGATCTGCAGCAGACGTTAGCTGTCCCTCAGAAGTCTTAGAATAGGGACTTCCCTGGTGGTCCAGTGGTTAGGACTCTGCGCTCCCAAAGCAGGGGACATGGGTTCGATCCCTGGTTGGGGAATTAGGATCCTGCATTCTGCGTGGCAAAAAGAAAGAGAGAAAGGGAGGGAGGGAGGGAGGAAGAGAGGAAGGAAGGAAGAAAGAAGAAAAGGTCTTAGAATAGCCTGGGTCATTTTTCAATATTGGCTTAAAGCATATTATTGCCCCCAAACCAGTCCTAAGTAAATCTTGAGTGTGTAGGCTATGTCTCTAGAATAACAGATTAATCCATTTTTTATTTACTTTGATTTCTTTGACCATGTGATATGTGAGATTGCTTGTTCTGCTACTCAAATGTAATTATTTTTTCTTTCACAGGATGAATATTCCATCTTTCCTCAGACATACTCCATAGATATTAATGGTTATATTCTTGTGTATTCTGTTACATCAATCAAAAGGTAAGGCCCACTTCTGCTTGCTTGAGTTTATTTGCTGTGCTTAGATGGCATTAATCCTTCTAAGGGATTAATGCTGGAATTGGCAGTAGTAACAACTAGACTTTAATGGTTTTTAGTGGTTGTCTTGTGGAACAAACAGGTTGTTAAGGGCAAAAAATTATCCCATTAGGTGTTCTCTTACACTGATGGAGTAAAAAACTCTTATTTCTTACCTCGGGCTGCCTAGCTAGATAGTGACTGAACATGATCTGAGCTTTTCTGCTGATTGCAATGGGAAATGCATTAATTGATTTACTTTTTTCGTGTTTTCACCGTATTAGTGTGGAGCACGGGCTGATTGCTAGGGCCCTCTCGCTAAGCAACATTCTGCAAATGTTTATTCAGAGATTAAATCAGCCCAGTTGTAGACTTTCCCATTTAAATATCTCACCTATTCCACTTTGAATATTCTCAGTAAGGGCTGCTGAGTGTTGAATATACGCACATGTGAAAAAGTGGTAGGAAAAAATAAAGGAATTCCTTGTGTTCGGTTTACTTTATATTAAAATGGTGAGTCTATGACATTTTCCATTTTTCCCACTATAAATATTACACAACAAACGTTTTAAAACATCACCACTAAAATGGATGTCTGATTTCATGCTTTTTGTTTTATAGCTTTGAAGTGATCAAAGTTATCCATGGCAAACTGTTGGATATGGTGGGGAAAGTACAGTAAGTAGTAATAGTTTATCTCTTTTGTTAGATAATCATAATAGTATCTTCTGAACAATCAAATCGGGCACTGACTAGGGTACTTTGGCTTTTTTTCCCTTGTATTAATAGGATACCTATTATGTTGGTTGGGAATAAGAAAGACCTACATATGGAAAGGTATGTAGCTTCTAAATACTGATTTATAAAGTCAAGTCTAAGACGATTTAGTCACTGAAGTTTCATTTTTAATCATTGTTCTTATAGCAAGAATATTTTTAGCTGTAGCATATCTCTGTCTTTCTGTGTTCAGAAATGTGGCGGTGACCGTGCATCGCAGAAGCAAAACTGCAGTAAAAATCTCACCTGTCTTGGAAAATGTTTCCTCTAAAAAAAGAGCGCAAACACTATAGAAAATTATCTTCAGATCCTTTTACCATTTTGCATAAAGCAGACTCTAAAAAGACAATGGTAGCACTCATTTATTCAACAAATAGTTTTTTGAGTCCCAGGCTTAGGATTAGAGCTGTGAACAGAGGAGGAGCCTGACACTAGAGGAAGAGGCTCACTGGCCGAACGCCGGCGGGACGGCACCGAGGGCCCTTTCGGGATTGCCCCGCCTTTGGGTGCTTGTAGCCGAGCTGGCTTCAAAATAGTCCGTTGTTGCAGACGCTGGCGTGTTGGCGTCCTGTTCTACTCGCTGGAGCAGGCGTGGCCACCCCATGAGGCAGTGTCCGCTCGGTTCCCCAGGTCAGGGGTGACGGAAATGCTTCTCTGCATTACATGCTGGATGAGAGTATTGAACTGAGCATGCTTCTGCTTCATAAGGGAAAAAACTGATTAAACTGGCGCCTGTTTCATAAATCAATTATAGATGTTTTATATAATAAAGAGCAAAGTACTTTAATTAGAATTTTCTTTTTCCATTAGGGTGATCAGTTATGAAGAAGGGAAAGCGTTAGCAGAATCTTGGAACGCAGCTTTTTTGGAATCTTCTGCTAAAGAAAATCAGGTACGTGTTTTTTAAACTTCATTTTGCCCTGCATCCCATCATTCATGGGCGTTTGTTCCTCTCAGTCAGCATCTCACCACCATCTTCATCACTCCTGTTCAGTCTTCATCCTTCCACCATTTCTAATACCCATCTCTGGGTTGCTTTAGGACGATACTATTGATGTTTTAATTCAGTCAGTATTCTACTTAAAATGGGACCTAGAATATTTCTAGGATAAATAGAAATTAATAGTAAAGGCAATACTTCCTTTGAGAACATATAGTCTTATTTTTGTTTCATACTAAAGGCTGGTACAGAAGTAAGTGCAGGCATAGAAAAGAAACAAGAATGATCTTACATCACTTTGGCAATAATTTTGTACCCTTACCTCCCCCCTTTTTCTGTTGGGTGGAACTGAGTTAGGTGCATGTGTTGTTTTAACACAGAAACTGTTAAGAACCATTTTACAAGCATTTTTCCCAATTTCAGCCCTGCGGATGTTCCTTTAAAGGCATATCCGAGGAAGGATGTCACTTCTATTGCAGAAGACTTCCCATATCTCCTTTTCCCTTTTCCTCCGTGGCGTTAATTTAGACCTAGAACGTCCAAGCTTGTCTCCTGCCTCCATGTTCTCACCAGTGTATTTCTGTTTGCTGCCATTCACCTTCTGAAGCTACAGATCAGATGATGTCACCCTCAACTAAAAACTGTCAGTGGGTTGCCCGTCATCTATAGAACAAACCCCAAAGCCCTCAGCGTGATGTTGAGTGCAGTGTGTGATTCGAACTTTTCCGGTTTCTTCTTTCACTGTATCCCTGTACTTTTCAGTCGCAGCAAACTCCTCCCACTTCATTAAATACAAGGGGTACTTCCAGATGCCTCCCCTTTACTCTCATTCTTCTCAGACTTGAAATATCCTTTCTCTAATTAACTACATACTTAAAGTATTTTCAACATGTGCTCTTGTTTGATCTTCAAATAAGATGAATTGGCTTTCATTTCTGTGAGGAAACTGTAGTTCAGTGAGGGTGGGTGGCTTGATGTGGTTGAGGACAGTCAGCTGTCCTTCCCCAGCTCCGCCACCTTTCACCACTGAGACCCCAGCCCTCAAGGTTCTGCTTAAATTCCACTTTCTCCTGGACCCCTGCATGATTCGTCTGGCTAAAATTAATAGTAGTTTTTTCTCTCTTATCCCCTTTAATTCATTCTGAGATTCAAGGCCGTATCACTGGCCTTCATTTTCTCCATAATGTCCGGCACAGTGGTTTTATATCTACTAGGTGCTCGGTCAACCCAGGTATCCCTTGATAGGCAAATCTGTTTGCCCCTGTGTCCCCAGGTGAGGGAAATTAAATCTATACAATTGACTCCCAAGTTCCAGATAGCAAGAGATTTACCTGCATCCATTTAGTGCAGAGAGTGAGAATTCAGATAAGAAGAGCTGAGATGAGAGATACCTGTACTGCTTAACTGAATTAAATCAGACAATTATTGGGTGTCTAATCTATCCTTAAGATCATCCAGTTGAACTGTCTCATTTTAGAAGTGAGGCATTTTAAGATCCAGAGAGGTAAATAACTTTCCTAAGGTCACTCTATATTTCATATGGTATAAGAACTTGGACTAAATTTTAAATTTAACCCAAATTTAGTCCTCTCTCCTCTCCACCATGCTTTCTGATGGATGGGAAGAGAGGGCCTTGTGCATAACCAAAGTGTAATAGAGATTAGAGTGTTCTTGAGGGAGAGAGAGAGACCGTTCTGTATTAAAAAGTCTGTGTGTGAACCTTAAATGGAATCTGGTTCTAAAATCCCTCGTGTAAAAGACATTTTTGGTCAATTGGGGAGATTTGATTACGTTTTAGATATATTAGGGAAATGGTGTTGGGATTATGAAGAGAATATCCTTATTCTTAGAAAATGCAAACCATAGTATGTAGGGGCCAAGTTTCATAATGTCTGCAGCTTAGTTTCAGATGGGATAGATGGGGGGGATGGACAGAAGGAGAGCAAGCAAATATAGCAAAGCTGTTAACATTTGTTGAACTCAGATATCAGGGCTCCGTGTTATTATACAGTTGTCCCCATTTTTCTGTATGCTTAAAAATTTGCATAATAAAAATTTGAAGGTGGTCAGAAGGTACAAACTTCCAGTTATAAAATAAAGAAGTCCTGAGGATGTGATGTATATAGCATGGTGACTATGGTTAACAATATTGTATATTTGAAAACTGCTAAGAGTAGATCTTAAAAGTTCTCATCACAAGAAAAAAAAGTTTGTAACTATGTGTGACCAGACTTATTGTGGTGATCATTTCACAATATATACATACATCAAGTCATTATGTTGTACACCTAGAACTAATATATGCTACATAACAACTATCTCAATTTAAAAATCTTTTTGACGTGGAGGAGTGAAGTTGAATGGCCCTAAGCTATCTTTGGTTCTGCTTGCTAACTTCGCTCTGTTGTGTTTCTCTTTGGTGAAAATCTGAGGATCCTAAAACAAGTATTGTGTTTGACTTTATAATTACGTAGGCATCATCCGCAGTTTCACTGTTCATATAGGTTCACGTAGCCCCTGTGCATTGTGTGTCACTGTTCTGTGCGTCTCTGGCAGTTGCTTTATTATTCCTTCCAGCATCCTCAAAGGTGTAGACACCTTATGGACCCTACCTCGAATGTAGTTAAGAGGGATTGCTTAGTAAGGCGTGTTGCCTCAGGTTAATTTATCTTTTGAGAGTGACCTATAATGGTATGCTTAGGGTATGTTATTAAACTACTTTTTGGTCGGAGGATGCAGGCCTTTTCTCTATCTAGTTTTATGCTATACTTTACCGTAGCTTAAGATTTTTAATATGGTTCTGGATAGATTTACTTTTTAACCTTTTAGTTTCCTTTAGAAGGTAGGATACTCCCTTTTCAGTACCCATATAAAAGATGAAATTGTGCTCAAGGCTTAAAGTTAAAATGAAAAAATTCCAACTGCTGTAATTCTTTTAAAGTTTTGATAAATTTAGTAGATTTATCTGATATTAACCAAAACTCTAAAAGAAGGCAAGGGTGCAGTACGGTGACCTCAAACATCCCAGACAAGCTAGAAGATCAGATGTCCCAACTCACTGTTGTCTCGGTTAACTTTAGCACCTTCATCAGATCAACAAATACCTTACTCGACGTGAAATAATCCTTAAAGGCAGAAAGATTCTTGTACCCAAATTAGGTAAATACAGTGATGATATGCATATCCTTGGAAAGCAGCAGTCCTGACCAGTTGTCTAGACACTTCTCAGCCCTCGGTTGTGGCTCTTGTGACACCGCTCACCTTGTTGTTGAGTGTGCTGAAGACAATTGGATCCTAAGCCTAGTGAGTTTTTCCCCAGCAGGTGGGGAGAAACCAAGTAATTCTAATCCCTTATGTTAAGAGGTGTGATTGATTCTAATCCACACATACACTAGAATGCTTACTACTCTTGGTCTGTGTAGTAGGAAGAGAGAGAATTTGTGTAGTAAAGAGACATCCACATCAGTAGTCACGTGATCAGAGACCAACCTTTGTGAACTGCTCAAACTTTTTATTGATAAATTTTCAAATGTAGCTTTGTATTACTTAGCAAAAATCCAGTATTTTAAAATAAACCAACCTCAGTGGAGTTCAGTCAGATTTGCTGATAACAAAGTGCACAGTGGTAAAAATTATCAAGTCGGTGAGAATACTGCACTTTGACTATTACTGAACTATGGGATATGTTTGCAGTTCTGGCTTATTTTCTGTGGAGGCCTTCACAAATTGTATTTCAGCAATTTGATGGAAGAGAATGCATTTTGGCAGAGTCAGATCACACAGGTAATCAAGGAGAATGCTAAGATTTATCTAGAAAGCCAGATTTCAGGCACGCTGTATTTTTTTGGTAAGAGTTTGGCATGCGTCTTTCCACACATTTTTCTGTGCTTTTTTTTTTGGGGGGGGGCTGTGTTGGGTCTTCATTGCTGCGCGCAGGCTTTCTCTAGTTGTGGCGAGCGGGGGCTACTCTTGGTTGCGGTTCACAGGCTTCTCATTGTGGTGGCTTCTCTTGTTGCGGAGCACAGGCTCTAGGCATGCGGGCTTCAGTAGTTGCAGCATGCAGGCTCAGTAGTTGTGGCTCGCGTGCTCTAGAGCGCAGGCTCAGTAGTTGTGGCGCACGGGCTTAAGGGCTCCGCGGCATGTGGGACCTTCCCAGACCAGGGCTCGAACCCATGTCCCCTGCATCGGCAGGTGGATTCTAAACCACTGCGCCACAAGGGAAGCCCTGTGCATTTTTTTAGGATGAAATAAATAGCAACTTGCCTGCATAGTCGTGGGAAAGGAGGGGAATTGGTAATGCAGAAAGGAAGGTGCTTGCTGAAGTCAGTGGCCTCGATTAGACAGGAGAGGTGGGCCTGGGGCTGGCTTGGGCTCACTTAGGGGTGCCTCCTTTGTGCCAGCAGGAAAGAGGGAACCAGAGTAGATGAGCCCAGATTCAAGGGCATGGTCATTGGTGGACGGAGTATGGAGAGTTCGCTTATGAACGCTGCTTCTCTTTCCCCAGTGAAATGTAGAACCCAGTCGTCAGCCGAGGGTGAGAGCGGGAAAGAGGTTCAGCGATCCCAGTGGAAGGAAGAGGCATGACCCCTTCATCCCGGGGGGTGACTGGACCAGAGAAATGTGGTTGGGCTGCTGGGGCACCAGGGGTCCCCTTTGGGTTCAGGGTCCTGGAGGTGTGTCCGTGGGCTGTGTCCGCTGCGTGGCGCAGGCAGCGAGCCGGCAGACAGATGGCAGGGAAGGGAGTAGGAGGACGGTGACTGCCCTGGAGACGTCTGCGCTGGCCCGGGAGGCGAGAGAAGGAAGGTGGGGGCTGGAGGGGGGCGGCTGCTTGGTGATGACAAGATCTAGGTGCTGCCCTGCGAGGCTTTTGAAAACAGGAGCGTTTTCGGATTATCACAGTGACCGCATTTGAAGGACAGGGACTGACGTTCGGCCCAAGTGAGGATTTCCTGCCCTAAATGATAGCGGCTCCTCCTTGTGAAGGGCTGGTCCCTGGGGCTGGGAGGTGCAGTCGGGAGAGAGGAGGTCCCCGGCAGGTGTGCAAGGCCAGGGTGGCGCGAGTGGTGGCGGAGGTGGAGCTGCTGCCCCGGAGGAGGGGGGTGAGGCCGGGGGTGACTCGGGGCTCTAGGTGGCCTAGAGGAAGCAGGCTCAGAGGGGACGGGTGTCATCTCACGGCCTAAGGGTCAGAGCGGAGAGTTTTCGGGAAGTGGGAGGGGAAAGGGTGTGACAGGCAGGGCGTGGGGTGCGGGGCCAGGCAGAAGAGCCCCTGCGCTGCTGTAGTCCCAGGGCACCTGCTGTAGTCCCAGGGCACCGGCGGGCGAGGGGAGCGAGGGGAGCGAGCGAGCAGGGGATACTCCACCCTGGAGGCCCAGAGGAGCCGCAGGAGGCGGAGTAGGCGGGAGCCGGGGCTGACGGCTCCTCGGGCCTCCTGTGACTGGCGGAAACGGGGCTCAGAAGTGTGATTTGAGGTTAGTCCTGGTGGTCTGCAGTCACACGTGGGGGTGGGGGGGGAGGGATCCCCGGCTGCTGCGGCTCTGGGGCACCTCGTCGGCCTCCACGCCTGGACCTCCGCGTGCAGGGCGGGCCGTGGGCCTTCTCCAGTCCCGCCGGCAGCATCCGTGTTCCTCGTGGCTCGGCTTGTAGCACTAACATTGTCACTGGTTTTCTCTTTGGTTTCAGACTGCTGTTGATGTTTTTAGAAGGATAATTTTGGAGGCAGAAAAAATTGATGGGGCCGCTTCACAAGGAAAGTCTTCCTGCTCAGTGATGTGATTCTACCGCAGAACCTGAGGGCACTGGGAACCTGGCCTGCCTGAGGAGGCAGCCTGCCCGTTATCCTTTAAGATAAACTCTGCTTCCTTTCTCTTCTGTTAACCTGAAAGATTTCATTTGGGTCAGAGCGTCTCCCCCACCCCCTCCTTTCAGATTATGTTAAACTCTGACTCGGTCCAAATGAGTTCACTTCCATTTTCAAATTTTGAGCAATCATATTTTCAATTTATATATTGTATTTCTTAATAATATTATGACCAAGAATTTTATTGCATTAATTTTTCAGTGTAGTTTGTTGTTTAAAATAATGTAATCATCCAAATGATACATATTGTTACACTACTATTAACTAGGCTTGGATATTTCAGTGTTTATTTCATTGTGTTAAATGTATACTTGTAAATAAAATAGCTGCAAACCCTAATCCTCGTGCGCCTCTGTGTGGCTTTTAAGGAAGAAAACCTGTCCTCCTGAGGGCTTCTTTCCCTGCCTCCGGGGAGGCTCCAGGTTGGATTCCAGGAGCCAGTGGAGGATGTGGCCCACCGGGCGGCTGTGGGCAGTTGGGGTCCAGTGCCCGAATGGGGGGGGGGAGTTCCTGTTGGCTAAAGCCAAGTGACCTTGGGGGCGTCTGTGAGGGGAGTTGCTCCCCAATAATGACCGTTCTCCCCACCCAGCCCCAAAGGCCCCACCTTGGTTGGAGTGTTTCATGCAGGTGGGGCTGCGGGCTTACTTAGAGCCTTCTGGCCACCCTCTGGCTTGTCTCTTAGCTACTTGAAGAAAAGGGGACGTAAAGGGACACTTACCGTCCCTCCTTTTACTTAGCTTGGTGTCCACGGCAGACAGGATCTGACTTAGAAAATAGATTGGCCCGTCACTGTCCCAAAACCTCCAGGAGTTTAAAGGATGGGGAAGATTGCCTGGAAGTGTTCTGTGTCAGGGCTGCACGAACCTCCCTCAGACCCAGACTGCCTACCTCCCGTTCTGCCAAGAGCAGCTTTGAGGGAGAATCGAGGATTTCAGTTGCCTGGTGGCCATCACCTCAACTCTAAGAGTTCAAGTTGAACGAAGTTTTTTTTTTTTTTGGAAGGTCTGGGTGTCATTTATTGATAGCAGTTTACACACATTTGTTTTCTTCCCATGGTTGTTTCCTTCAAGGCACAGGCACAGAGCCCTCTAGAAAGGGCAGTCTCCGAACAAGGGAAGCCAGGAACACAGGATACACACGTCTTTGACAGGCCCATGTAGCCCCCAGCCGGATGCAATCCTTCAAGCTGGAAATCCGCCCGGTATTTGAGACACCAAGGTGGGAGGCGGAGAGGAAGGCCAGAGGACTCACATCTCGGTCCAGAATGAAGTTTTTTAAATGATGTCCCTTCCCAGTTAAAATTTCACAGGGCCATTTCTAACATCTAGGGAAATGTTATTGAGTCCATTGATAAAATATAATATTGCTTTGTAACTGATTTTTTAATGAAAAATTACGTTTTTAGAATATGCCATTATGGACTTCCCTGGTGGCACAGTGGTTTGAGAATCCACCTGCCAATGCAGGGGACACTGGTTCGAGCCCTGGTCCAGGAAGATCCCACATGCCGCGGAGCACCTAAGCCCGTGTGCCACAACTACTGAACCTGCCCTCTAGAGCCCGCAAGCCACAACTACTGAGCCTGCATGCCACAACTACCGAAGCCCGTGCGCCTAGAGCCCGTGCTCCGCAACAAGAGAAGCCACCGCAATGAGAAGCCAGCACACCGCAACCAAGAGTAGCCCCTGGTCACCGCAACTAGAGAAAGCCTGCGTGCAGCAACGAAGGCCCAACATGGCCAACAATTAATTAATTTAAAAAAAAAGAATATGCCTTTATTTTGAATCTTTATAGTGTTTGTGTCTTACCATTCCAGGATGAAATTTGAGCCTTAGAAGACCTCCACCAAATACTTTTTAAATAAAAGTAAGTTTTAGCAATGTAGTATCATTCCTTATTAACAGGGTTTATTCTTAGGCCTAATCTGTGTCAGTACTCACTGGATGGAACCATATTAAATCCAGATTCAGTTCATCCAGGCAACATTTTACATCTGAGAAGTTATTTCTGTGTAAATGGAATCTTGGGACAGCCTGTTCTTACCGGCAACTACAGTTTGACTCTCATGGAATGTCCTCTAGGCCTAGCTGCCCTGTTTGGGGGTGACGTGGAGCTCTTTACATGGTGTGGCTCAGCTGTTCATTCAGATGTTTTCTGAGCACCTGCTGTGTGCTACACACCGTTCTAAGTGCCATGAACACAACAGAACTCTGCACCCTGTAGAACTTACGTCTGACCTTGCCCCTTGAATAGCACAGGGTGGGCAGTCCCGCTTCCCAGTGCGGTGACCCATCCACAGGACGGTTGATTGGATTATCTGATGGGCTGAGCTTGTGATGTGTTCCGAGTGTGATGTTGCCGAGAGGTACTCTCCAGTGATGGGGGGCACGTGACCTGGAGGTGGTGTTGGAAGGCGGTCAGCAGTACCTCTTCTGGTTTGCTTTACATCCACCCTGTGAAGCAGGTGCCGCCCTATCTACAGGGAGGAAACTACCTTAGAGGCGTCAGCGACAGTAACCACGTTCACTGTGTCAGTGATGCTAATGAGGTGTTACCTGAGCCTTCTGAAGAAATTCCTAGAACTGCCAGGTTTGACTTAAATGTCGTTATTTTATAGTGTATTTCATCACTCCTAAGACCTTTCCTTACATTTTAGCATTCTTTTTTTTTTTCTGATTTGAAATTTTCTTTTAAGTTCAGACGGAAAATTAAGAACACTTCCGGAACTTCCCTGGTGGCACAGTGGTTAAGAGTCCGCCTGCCAATGCAGGGGACACGGGTTCGATCCCTGGTCCGGGAAGATCCCACATGCTGCGGAGCAACTAAGCCCGTGCGCCACAACTACTGAGTACACGTGCCACAGCTGCTGAAGCCCGCGGGCCTAGAGCCCGTGCTCCGCAACAAGAGAAGCCACCGTGATGAGAAGCCCACGCACCGTGACGAAGAGTAGCCCCCCTGCTCACTGCAACTAGGGAAAGCCCGCGCGCAGCAACGAAGACCCAACACAGCCAAAAATAAATAAATAAATAAAATATGCTTCTAAAAAAAAACTATAAAAAAAATTAAAAACACTTCCAATTCAAAGTTCTAAGCACAAAATTCAGGTATGTCACGCGGTGGACTTGCTTCAACTGGAGGTGAACTTGGCAGCTGATGGAAAGAATCCACACTCTTAACAAACAGCAAACTGCAAAATGATTGTCCCTGTGAAGAAGCCAGTGACTTTGCATTTGATTTTTCCAGCTTGGCTCATTGCCCAAAGTTCAGGTTTTGGAGTCCTAAGTCTTCAGCATTTAACTAGTTCTTTGTTGGGGGAAGGGGCTGGGACTGTCCCTCCACACGTAAACTGATCTTTGTCATAAATCACTTGTATAATGAGAGAGCAGCCAGGGCGCGTTGCCACATCGTCCCCATTCTCCGTATCTTCCTTGGTGATGCAGAAGTTATCCCCACACAGGCAGGGGTAGAAGTACGTCTCCGAGCCCTCGTCATATTGGAAGTCCTTGATCTCCATCTCATCATGAAACAATGCCATCGTCACTGGGGCCAGGAGAGGTCTTGTCACCTCCACCATTTTAGCATTTTTCTTAGTGGGACATACAATGCAGTCTTAGATTCATTGAAGTACAGTAGGTGCGAATACAAAACTCGGTGTATATCCAAGGCTATTTTGCAGCTCATGATGCAAAGTGTAAAATCACAGGACAAATTCAAATTAATGTGATGGAATTTTGCTAAAACTAAATTGTCTGTTCACTCCCCGCCCTCTCTAGACTGCCATGTGTCCCCGCCGTGTCACTGATGGTGCTCTTGCTGGAATTGCTCATCACCTCCTTGTCACCAAATCCAGTAGGTGTTTCCCGGCCTCTTTCCTGACCCTCCAGCAGCATTGCACGCGGTTGGTGACTTCTCTTTGAAGGTCTCTGTTTCCGCCTTCTGGTCTTCCTCCCAGCTCACTGTTGCTGCCTTAGTCTCCTTGGCTGTTTCCTCCTCCGTTAACCTCTCAATGGGCCATTTTTCCTTCTCCCCTTCCTTGACTTCATCCTGTCACATAGCTCTCACTGCCGTGTTTCCTGAAGACGAAAATTCATTTCTCCCACCCTGACCTCTGTGGGCTCCAGGCTTGTCTTCTCTTAGATGTCTCATAGGCATCTGAAATTTATCATGCCCAAATTCTTGATTTTCCCTAAAAACGTCTCCCCTGGACCCTGTTTCGGGAAATGGCACTGTTATCCACTAGATACTAAAGCCAGGAGTTTGGGAGCCATCCTCTACCTCTTCCCTTGTGTCCCCTCCCAGCCAATCCATCAACAAATCCTAAGGGCCCTGCCTTCAAAAATCTTATATTTTGTCCACTTTTCTCCATCTTCACTGCATACTATTCTCTAACAGCACACCCTCCAAATCATTTACTGCAGCCCAAGTCAACTTTTTTTTTTTTTTTTTTTTTTTTTGCCACACCGCATCACTTGTGGGATCTTAGTTCCCCGACCAGGGGTCAAACCTGGGTCCACGGCAGTCAAAGCCCAAGTCTTAACCCCTGGACCACCAGGGAATTCCCCAAGTCAACTTGTTTAAAACATAAATTGTTTTATGTTACCCCCTTGCTTAAAATCCTTTAGTAATAATTGTGCCTGCTCAGGGTCTCTAGGGCATCTCATTCTCCAGCTTTTCTTGTTAAAAAAAGAAGAGGTTTTTTGTTAGTTTGTCGTTGCCTCAATGTCAAATAAATTGCCACTGATTGTTTTTGACAAACACCCTCAGGGAAAAGGCAGTCAGGTCAAAGACAAGCCTTGCAGATGGGGTTTTCCAGGGAACTACCAGACACTGCAGATGATGACAGTTTTCTGATCAGGGGGCTGAGAAAGCACCAGCCCAATCTTGACCCTGCATGCGGCTGCTAAGGAGGGGTCTGGCAATAGGGCAAGTGACAGTGCCACAAATCTCGCTGTGCTGAGAATCAGCCGGTTTCCTTAAACACCCTTGGATTGGTGCAAGCCTTTAATCTCCAGACCTATGAAAAAGTGATATATTTGGACAGTTTTTTGCCAGCGTTCTCACTGAGTTCTTGAAGGGTCTTCCTGCGCTCTCCCCGATGGCGACCCTCCAGGGTCTCCGCGGTAGCAGTTTGTCTGTTGAATGGATGAGTAGCTGAGCCCTCGCATGGGCTGCTTCCTAGACGGGTTCCGTGGAACTTGGCCTGTGTCTGCTGCAGGTAGAGGAAATCCTCACCATTCACACAGTGCCCCGGGATGGCCTTTAATCTTGGGTCCACCCCTTATCGGCTCCTAACAAGGAAAGAGTGCAGCTACCGGGCGCCCCTACCATTGTTGGTGCACCCAGCCTCGGACTCAGACGGCAGCAGTCTTCGTTAACAGTAAGTCAGAGGATGCAGAACATGCCGCTGCCTTTTATTTTTTATTTTTTGATTTATTTATTTAGTTTTGGCTGCGTTGGGTCTTCGTTGCTGCACGCGGGCTTTCTCTAGTTGCGGCGAGCGGGGGCTACTCTTTGTTGTGGTGCGCGGGCTTCTCATTGCGGTGGCTTCTCTTTGTTGTGGAGCACGGGCTCTAGGCGCGTGGGCTTCAGTAGTTGTGGCATGCAGGCTCAGTAGTTGTGGCTTGTGGGCTCTAGAGCGCAGGCTCAGTAGTTGTGGCACACAGGCTTAGCTGATCCACGGCATGTGGGATCTTCCTGGGCCAGGGCTTGAACCCGTGTCCCCTGCATTGGCAGGCGGATTCTTAACCACTGCGCCACCAGGGAAGCCCCATGCCCGCTGCCTTTTAGATGATCAGCTAAATGGAAACAAGGTTTAACAATTCTTGGAGAAGTCTAGACTCCAGAGAAAAATATCTCCAGCTCCTGCGGGCTGCAGCCACATGTGAGAGCCTTGCTTGCAGAAGGCTTCTGGCTGCCCTGGTGACTCCAGTTGACCGAGACTGTTGTGCAGGTGAACAGAGGCTGCCATGAAGGCTGTGCCAGCAGGAAACCAGGGCGCCTTCAGAAGCATTCTCAGAAAATTCCAGAATCACCCCACTCCTTCACCTCCCCAAGAGGGGACAGTTTTACATTAAGCCAGAAAAACTTTACATTGAGTAACATTTTTGTGTTACCCATCCTTATTACCTTTCCGTACCTTTGATAGCTTCCTAGAATGACTTGGGGAAGTCGGCTCTGGAGTCAGGACTGCAAAGATGCTGAGAGCTAACTTAGCATCTGTTTTCAGAGGAGGGGCCTGATCCCAGAGAGACCCCTCCAACTCTTAGTTCACTGTTCGCACTACTGCACGTGTGAACACAACCCCAATACCCACAGGGAACCCCAAATAAATGGAGCCTCGGACTAAGACTCAGAACGTAGCCATTGTGGTCCCATCTCTGCAGCTAGTGCGTATCTTTGGGTCACTTCTTTATAGTCTCTGGTCTTGATTCCTGCACCTGGGAAACCTCCCTTTGTCAAGGATTGTTGTAATGGACCCAAGCGTGAAAACCTTCGCTGTTCCCAAAGCCCAAATACAAGTGCAGACCATTGTCCTGCGGATGACGAGCTGACCCAGACCCCCGGCCTGAGTTTTCCACCTGACGGCAGGGCCTCCACTGCTTTCTGAAGCTCCCGAGGTCCCCAACTGTGCGTCCCCCGCCATAGTCGGTGACTCCGAATTCCGGCAGTGCTGCCGTATCATCACGGGGCTGCACATCCAAAAAGGCAAGATGGAGAATCACGAATTACTTCCACAAGCAAGTTTACCACACCAAAAAAAAAAAGTTTCCTTCCAGTCTGGCCCGAGGTATCAAGAACACATGATAATAAAAGACATGCGGGTCTGCCACAGTTCACGGTCACATGCACTGAAGGTCCCTCTGGACCCGCATGGCTCAGTCCCACACATGCCCCGTCGAACCCTGTGGCCGTGCAATGGATAAGCCCTGGTTGGGGGACAGACAGCTTGTTCCTTCAGATTCTGAGTGGGGACCTCGGTCCTTCCTCTGAGGATGTCATCACGCTCAAAGGCCCCTCCAGCTCCCACGTTCTATTACAACCTGGGAAATGGCCTTGGCTCATTTTTTTTTTCTTCTTCTTCTTTTTTTTTTTTTTTTTGGTTGCGCTATGCAGCTCGCAGGATCTTAGTTCACCAACCAGGGATCGAACCCACGCCCTCGGCAGCGAAAGCACGGAGTCCTAACCACTGGACCGCCAGGGAATTCCCAGCTCATCTTTTTAAGTTATGAATTTTCTCAAGAAATAGCATAGGATTCTGGAAATATTATGGCCTCAGAAATCAAGACCTTTCACCCAGTTCTTACTGCTGCCCAAGAAAGGCCCAGGCAGAGCTTTGATTTATTTCTTCCAAAAACAAAGCAGCCCCTTCCCGGCTGCCGCTCCCACAGGGAGAGCCGCCCTCTGCAAGAGTCGCTGGCTTCCTAGTGTTTCATCATTTTAGCCCCTCCTCCTTCTCCCATCATTACCAGATCAACGAAGAATCCAAGTGAATCCATACGGTAATCTCTGGCTTTTCTATGGGCATCGCTGCGAGGTTGACACGTCCTGAACTTTACCCTAAAAGGCTTAAGCAGAGTGCCAGCCTGGTGTTGACAGCTGGTGCAGCTGGAAAGGTTACATTCCTAGGCCCTGACGTGTGGATTTGTATTATCCCAGAGCAGAAATCATTCAGAGGCACAACCTTTTCTGTGCCTGTAACTGGAGCGTTGCGCGACGTTGTAAAATGATGGAAACGGCTCCAAGTCGGCCACCGACTCCCCTGTGATGCCTGCGGGGGCGGCTCATCTGCTGGCCACTGGTTCTCAAACTCTGACATGTTCCAGAGCCACCTGGAAGGCTCGGGAAGGCACAAGGGGTGGGGTGGGGGGCTCACGCCCAGAGTTTCTGATTCCGTGAAGACATCTGGATTTCTGGCAAGTTCCAGGGCTTTTATTACTAGTGGTTCAGGGACCACATTTTGAGAACCGCTTAGGCAATGATACCTAAGAATGAGGGGGGGACCACAGGTAGGAGTTCTATGACTACAGGACTTCAGAGCATGCTGAGTGACCAACCTCCCCTGTTTGCCTGGGACTTGAGGGGCATTGAATTCTGTCCTCTAAAAATCTATGTTGTAGCTGATCCCCAGCACCTGTGAATGTGACCTCATCTGGAAATAGGGTCTTTGGAGACGTAGTTAGTCAGGATGAGGTCATACTAGAGTAGTGTGGTTCCTGAGCCAATGACTAGTGTCCTTATAAAAAGCGGAAATCTGGACTCAGAGAGACAGATACACAGAAGGAAGAACGCCATATGAGGACAGAGGCAGAGACTGGAGTGATGCAGCTACGTGCCAAGGGGTGCCAAGGATTGCCAGCCACTACCAGAAGCTGGGGGAACATGGAACTGATTCCCCTCTGAGCCTCCAGAGAGGAACCAAGCCTGCCAACATCTGGATTTCAGACTTCTGGCCTCCATATCTGGGAGAGAATACATTTCTGCTGTTCTAAGCCACCCCATTTGTGGTACTTGTTGTGGCCGCCCTCAGGGGTCCCACAAGGTCAGACTTTCACTTTGAAATCCAGGACAGTCCCTGGCAAACCAGAATGAGCTGGTCAATGTAAGCATGATCAAGCTAAGTTCACACGGCCGGAACTCTCAAGTTCACAGAGGAGGAAGCTGATGCCCCGAGGTGTGACCTGCTGTCCTTGGTCCACTCGGGCCATGCTCACAGAACGCCACAGACTGGGTGGCCCAGAACAACGGAGGTTTCTCTCACTGTTGGAGGCTGGAAAGTCCAAGATCAAGGCGCCGGCAGATTGGGTGTCGGAGAGGCCTGCCTCCTGGCTTACAGGCATGGTCCTCACGTGGTGGGAGGGATGAGGGGGCTCTCCGGGGTCTTCTTTAGGCACAAGCCCATCCGTGAGGCTCCACCCTTATGACTGCGCACCTCCCGAAGACCCCAGCACCTAACACCACCACGCTGGGGCTTAGGATATCAACCTATGAATTTGGGGGACGCAAACATTCAGGCCTACAAGACCGAAGAAAGAGCCCAGAGTCAGCAACAGAGACACCAGTGGTCTGATGGATGGGGGAGCTTACACATCTGAAGCAAGGTCCCGGAGCGACACCCCACCGTGTGAGGCCGACAGTGGGCAGGACGCGGCGGCAGCCTTCGCTTCCGGTGGGGAAGGGGAGATGACCAGTGATGGGGGGAGTTGACGTCAGGTGGGCTCATTAGTTACCAGGGAAACCAGCAGAAGGGCACACCCCTCACCGCCCCTTTGATAAGAACAATCACCAGCTGGGGCCTGGGGCACGTACACAGGAAGCTCAGTCTTGTGCATAGGGTGTGGGTGAAGCAGGCCCTAGTCCGGAAGGAGCGAGAGAACTGCCATCTCGAGAGGCCTGACCACACAGCACATACGTGAGCGTGTGAGCCGCGCTGCAGCCTCAGGCTGGGGGTGGGGGGCTTCGTGCAGAGTCGGACTGAGTGGGTCGGGGGGAGACCTAGATTTTGCATTTCTGACGAGTGCAACGTGATGCCGATGCTGCTGGAAGCTGCCTGGGTTACATAACCCCCTCGGGAAGATTCAGCCCCTGGAATAAAGAAGTGACCTTGGGCTGCCTGCTGGGGAGGGTGGAGGACCCACGTTCCTGCCCTTGCTCTGCCACTGGGGAAACAAGCCACATTTCTGGATTCACCTTTTTCCAGCTGCAAAATGAAGAAGCAGTTGAACCCAGTCGGTTGTTTCCACTTATGCCTGTTTCTCGAGCTGGATTCTGGTGTTCCACTACAAAATGAAAATTGTTTTAGACAAAAATTTTATTTCAATCTCGAGGTTGTTTTTCCCAACGACTTTTCTTAAACAGGTGGCACCTGCAGCCAGTTGTCTATGTGACTTAACCCCAAATAACATCTATTTTAAGGGCTGCTGGTGCGTCCGGGGGTGAGTGTGAGGGTGGGGGTGGGGGTGGGGTGAGGTGGGTCTCTCTAAGTTGAGAGCAGCTGGGGCGGAGCCTGAGCCCCCGCCCCCCCGTCCCGCCCCGCCCCGCCCCCGGCCGGGTTTGCTCTGTCGCCCCCTGGAGTCCGAGGAAGGCACGGACTCTGCGCCCTTTTGCTCCGCATTCCTGACCTGCTGCAGCCGGTACTGGGGTGTAGGTTCCCGAGGCCCTGCCCTAGTGACCTGCAAGCTTGTCCATGGTTTCTTGTCTCACCTTCCGAGATTCCTTTTCGGGTTTTCGGGGTGAAGGGCGATCGGAAAGCGGGGGACTCCGCAGGAGAGGGAGGGGAGCCCGACGCCGGGAGGGCGCCGGGGGGGGCGGTCGGCGGGGGGAGGGGGAGGCCCGGTGCTCCGCAAGGAAGGGGGTGTGGCAGATGTCACGCGGTTGTCCCGGGCCCCAAGTCCACGCGCACGCGCCACGGCCCCCGGCGAGGAGGGCGGCCCTTCCTCTCTCCCCCAGATCCCGGCGCCGAGGGCGCGGCGGGCTGCATCTTCCTCGCAGGCTCCCCGCCCGTCCCGCCACCCGCCCCTGATGGGTGACTGGCCACCAACAGCTCCTGCGTTACCTTTCCGGAGGCGCCAGTGCTGCCTGGCCGGTGGGCTCCCCACCCCCTCGAGGTGCCAAAAGTCACCAGGCGCCCGGAGCCGGTTCTGGCCTCTCAGGGGAGATGCAGTTCCATCCCTCTGTCTACTGGCGGCTCTGTGATGAGTTTCCTGAGCGGGCAGAAGCCAGGTGAAAGCTCTGTTTGGGGAAGACTGAGCTGCTGATGGGCGCCCCGGCTTCCTTTTCGGGGATGAGGTGAGGGAGGCCAAGGAAACAGAAGGAACCACGGAGGAGAGCATCTGCTGCTTAAACTTCTCGACTCCCACCTCACCCCCAGCCCGGCCTGGGCGATGCTGTCTATTGAGGGAAAGTGGACAGCGCCAGCTCTTCCCACAATGGGAACGCACTCCAGTCTCGGGAAGCCGGGAAAGGGCGCTCGGAGGCTGGCCTCCTCTTAGTGTTTCCCCATCTCAGATGAGGGCGCCCCTGGGACGGCGGGGGCGCAGGACGGGAAGCAGGTTAGGGGCGGGGGACTCAGATTCAACACGTAGGGAAGGGACCGAGGGCCACGTGCAGATGTTCCAGAAACTCGGATTCGAATATTAGCAGTGGAAAAAGGGTATCACAGCAGATAAAGCATTTAAAATTTTTAAATGGACACTATGAACATTTATATGCCAGTAAATCTGAAAACTTAGATGGATGGTCAATGGAATGGAAGACTATAAATGACCAATAATGACTCGAGAAAAAATACAACGCCCAAATAGAACTATAAGTGTTAAAGGAATTGAATCCGTAGTCAAAAAATCTAACCATATATAAAGCACTAAGGGGGCTTCCCTGGTCACGCAGTGGTTAAGAATCCACCTGCCAATGCAGGGGACACGTGTTTGCGCCCTGGTCCGGGAAGATCCCACATGCCGCGGAGCAACTAAGCCCGTGCGCCACAACTATTGAGCCTGTGCTCTAGAGCCCGTGAGCCACAACTACTGAGCCCATGTGCCACAACTACTGAATCTCACACGCCTAGAGCCTATGCTCCGCAACAAGAGAAGCCACTGAAATGAGAAGCCCGCCACACCACAACGAAGAGTAGCCCGTTTGCCACAACTAGAGAAAGCCTGCACACAGCAACGAAGACCCAACACAGCGAAAAATAAATACATTAATTAATTAATTAATTTTAAAAAATTTAAAAGCACTAGGCCTAGACTGTTTTAAAGGCCAGTTTTACCAAAACCTTCAAGGAACAAACTCCTCCAGAGAATGGAAGTAAACAGTTCCCCATCATCTTTTATGAAACCAGCATAATTTGATACCCAGACTAGAGACAGCCAAACGTGACAAAGAAAAATTATAGGTCAATCTCCTGCCGAGGGAAGGGGACAAAAAAGAATCCGACACTGCGAGGGCAGGTGACAAAAAGTGGAAGACACACATCAGCAGGCTGATCCTCATCCCCAGGGAACTTGGCAGGAAAAGCCAGTAGGAGGTGCACCTGCCCCTCAGGTGTCCCAGGGCCTGGAAGGGACAAAGCCGGTCTTCCCTCCAGAGCCACTCACAGCTCATGAGGGCACTCTGTCCTCACCAGCCACCCCACCCAGAGGGTGCTGGGCAGGGGCTCCACTAGTACCCCCCCCCGGGGAATTGCCCCTGCCGAGGGCTCTTGGGGGTCTCTGCTGCTGCAGCCAGTCTCCCTGTCTGCCAAAGCCAGCCAGCCTGCACCCTGGGCTCTCAAATGAGCCCTCTGCCACCCACTGTCCTGTGACCTGTCACTCTGCTCTTCTGGGGCCTGGGTTGCTCATCTGTAAAATGGAATAACTGTACAGAACTCTAGTGACATGGAGATCTGTAATGAGTGGTCACCAGTTAAACAATAAGAATTTATTAAACACCAAAAAAAAGGAAAAGGGAGGAGAGGGACTTCCCTGGTGGCGCAGTGGTTAACAATCTGCCTGCCAATGTTCGAGCCCTGGTCCCGGAAGATCCCACATGCCGCGGAGCAACTAACCCCATGTGCCACAACTACTGAGCCCGCGAGCCACAACTACTGAAGCCTGCGCACCTAGAGCCCGTGCTGCACAAGAGAAGCCACGGCAATGAGAAGCCCGCGCACCACAACGAAGAGTAGCCCCCGCTCACTACAACTAGAGAAAGCCCACGTGCAGCAACGAAGACCCAACGCAGCCAAAAAATAAATTAATTACTTTTCAAAAAAGAAAAAAAAAAAAAGAAAAGAAAAAGGAGGAGAGTGGAGCTCGCAACCCGGCCCTAACTGCTCACTCTCATCTGCTGTTGAAACCTCATAGCAGGGCTGTGGAGGAGGAGTTTCTTTGTCCCTCTCCCAGCTTAGGCGACTGGGACTCAGGGCCAAAAGCCAAGACCACAGTGGGTGTAACTCGATGGGGGTGCTCCTTCCTGCCATCACAGCAGGCCCGGGGCTTGTGGATCTCGGGACACCTGAGCCCTGCTCGGGGGGACAGTGGTGGGTGACACAGGGAGAGACAACACAAGCTGCCCTCTGCCCGGGACGGAGCAGACACCAGCCGTCTCCCGTCCCAAGTGGCCAGGACATCCCCTGTGGTGACATCCATCTGCGCTAATGAACAAGAGGGGACCAACGCTCCTCCCCTTGGACAGCACGCAGTAGCCATGTAACTAATTCCTCGCAGGCCAGGACCCCTCTGCGACAGCCAGGCTGCGTGACTCCTGTTGGATCTTCCCACGTCACCCTCACTCTTGTGGGGGCCACCCTGGCCGGTACGAAGGGGCAGAGAGGGACCGTGAGGAATGCGAAGTGGGGAGGGGGAAGCCAGGTCTGCAGGGCCCTGAGGCTCTTGGGGTGAGGGTGACACAGAGGGAGGAGGGGTTGCAGGTGGCAGCCAGATTCAGGACTCGGGTCTCTGGGCAGGGCATGGAGTGGGTTTCAGAGGAAGAAGACGGATCAGGTTTTAAACATCTTGACCTTGAAGGACCTTGGCATCTGGGTGGGCGGAGATGCCCGGGAGGCAGTTGGGTCCTCAGCCATGGAGCTTGGCAGAGTAGTCTGGGCTGGAGGTCATGACTTGGGGGTCCTGGGGGCTGCTACCCCCTGGGGAGAGGCTGTAGAAGCAGGAGGTGTGTGAGGGTGGGCCTGAAGTGGGAGGGAGGTGCAGGTGAGTTTCCAGACGATCACTGGTGTCCCTGCTACGTGGAGAGGCACGGTACCACCCCTTCGGTCCAGCCCCTGGGGTGAGGTGGGTCCCCCTTTGAGAGGACAGTTTCCTTGGTGGGGAAGAGGGCGGTCACTGAAGCCAGAGGGAGTGGACTATTTTTGTGGCAGGTGACGAATGAAAATATAAGAGAGGGTTGCAGTGTTGGGCTGAAAGGGGACTCTTTTAATACAGTTGTTATTTTTTAGGTATAATTTACACACAATTATAATTTACATACCTCTGGACCATGCACTCTCCTACCTGCTGCCCATCACTGAAGATTTGTTCTACCTTGTCCAAATTTCAAATAGAATCATCCAATGTGCAGTCTTTTCTGTCTGCCTCCTTCAGCTCAGTGTAATGTTTTTGAGACTTTTCTTTGCTGTTTTCTTTGCTTTTCTATATGTATCAGTAGTTTGTCCCTTTTTCCTGCTGAGGGATGTTCCCCTGTCTGGGTGAACTGTGATTTCTTTATCTGTTGAAGGAGGCCTGGCGCTTCCACGTTGGGGTTATCAGGAGTGAGCTGCTGTGAGCAACGCGGGCTAGTCTTTGGCGAATGTCCTCATTGCTCGTGGGTAAGCACCAGGTCGCACGGTAGGTGTATCTTAACTTTATAAAAATATGTTTCTGCAAGTGGCCGCAGGGTTTTACATCCCTGCCAGCAGCTCAGGAGTGTCCACCTGCCCTGCATCCTCACCAAGACTTATAATTGGTTGTCTCTTTAAATTTCTGCCATTCTAATGAGATATAGTGATGTCTCATTGTGCTTTGAATTTGCATTTGAGGGGGAGTTTTTAAAGGATGGGCATATTCTTGGCCTTTGAGGCATTAGATCAGGAAATGTTGAAGACTTAGGTGAAGGAGGGGGAACTGGAGAAGCAAAGTCCAAAACAAGAACAGGAATAGACAAGCTGGACATCCTTGGAAAACTGCCAAATGCTGAAGGAATGTTAAAATTGTGTATCTGCGGGGGTTAAGGGCATGGATTCTGGATTCAAATCCCAACTCCGCTGCTTACTTGTTCTGTGACCTTGGGCAAGTTACTTATTCACTCTGTGCCTCACTTTCCACATCTATGAAATGGGGGTAATAATACCTACCTCTTTTTTTTGTGGGTTTTTTAAAAATTTTATTTATTTTTATTTATTTACGGCTGTGTTGGGTCTTTGTTTCTGTGTGAGGGCTTTCTCTAGTTGTGGCAAGCGGGGGCCACTCTTCATCGCGGTGCATGGGCCTCTCACCATCGCGGCCTCTCTTGTTGCGGAGCACAGGCTCCAGACGCGCAGGCTCAGTAATTGTGACTCACGGGCCCAGTTGCTCCGCGGCATGTGGGATCTTCCCAGACCAGGGCTCAAACCCGTGTCCCCTGCATTGGCAGGCAGATTCTCAACCACTGCGCCACCAGGGAAGCCCCCTACCTCTTAAGATTGTTGAGAAAATTAAATGATATAATGTCTTCATTGGTGCCTTACTGTGTAAACACTATGAGAGTCAGTATTACTGTCCCCATTTTTGAATTTATTATAATTCTATGTCTTTCCACTACCTGGGCCCTAGCAATTTCCCTGGGAGGGAGGGGGAGGTGTAGTTACTGTAATCACCTCTAGGGGTCAGGCTTCAGCGCCTTTCACTTACCTAAGCAGCACAGTATTTGAGGATAGAATATGGGGGACAAGGGAATTCTTTCCAGGACCCAGGCGTCCAGCCTTTGCACTACCACCCTTTTCTTCCTTACCCCAATCCAATGTTCCCCCCTGGAGACCTCTGGCCCCTCTTTTGTGAGGGAGATGTCTTCTCATCTCCTAGAAGTGGATTTGAACTAAGGCAGAGCAGGGAACCCCTGGTTGGTGGGGCCTCACACTGAGCAAGCCAGAGGATGTTTTCACCCCTCAACCCAGAAGGTTGAGGTCCCGGCTAGTGCACAGACAGGGCACAGATTCTGGCTAAAGGTGTTCCCTCCCTCCCTGTCCAACAAAAATGGGTCCCAGTCCAGTGGTTCAAGCCACAAACTGGGAAAGGTCTTCAGCTAATAGGTTAGATTACAGGTTAAAACACACATGGACACAACAAAGGAATAGATAACAGGTTAACACACCCAAAAGCAAAGGAACAAATAACAGACTAATAGACATACCGCAAAGGAATAGATAACAGGTTAACACACACACATCAGTCAGGAAGGGCTCAGGAAAAATGAGCAAGGATATGAATAAGCAGTAAACAGCAGAGCAAACATGATGTACGTATGGACAATGTAGCAGCTGAACACAAATGCACGGGTCTGGGGGGCCTTTGCTTCATCCTGTGGAGTTGAAGGTGTGCTCATGCTTCCCCTGGCAATTTTACTAAAGGTGTGGACCCCAAAGGGGGCGAGATTGGCCCCTGGGATCTTCTGGAAATTTGAAGGTGTTTCCATTTGTCAGAATGACAGAGGAAGGGTAGCCTTCAGTAGGCAGGGCCCAAGGATACGTGATACCCTGCAACATGCAATGTGCAATTGTCCCGCAGTTTCACCCATAAACGCAGTATTCTTGGGAATTCCCTGGTGGTCCAGTGGTTAGGACTCTGTGCTTCCACTGCAGGGGTTCGATCCCTGGTTGGAGAAGTAAGATCCGACCAGCCTTGCGGCACGGCCAAAAGAAAAAAAAAAAAAAAAAAAAAGACAGTGTTCTTTGCCTGATTTTAATATACACCGAATTTTCCCAGCATGCAATTTACTAACTAGATGGGAGATTTTACTTAGTTTTCTGAGGGACTTTTCCAAGAGTTATTCATTCACCGTTTCAGAAACTGGGGTCACTAACAACAAAATAACAAATGACAGAAGGATGCATATACAATATTGCCACATTGTAAAAATGTGTATTATTTCCAGGTATACAAATAGACAGTAAAGATGTGAAAACATGCAAAGAAATAATAAACACAAAAATCAGGATAGTGGGTATACGTGGGGAGGGAAAGCTTCTGATGACTTCTTTCTTTAAAGAAAATAAATCAACCTGACATAAACATGGCAACACGTTAATATGTGACAAACCTGGGTAGTGGGTGTGTCATTGTTCCTTATTCTCTAGAGCTCTCTATGCTCTAAATTGCCCAAAAGGGAGAGAGACTTGACAAAAACAGGAGGCAGGAGGAGGCAGGCAGGTGGGCACTGAATCAGCACACATTTTGCAACTTTCTGACACTGAGCAGCTACTAACAGCTTTTAAGTTTGCATGTTATTGAGATTTTCTAAAAATCAAGATAGCATCCTCAGCCTTGCTCCTTCCACTGTCACCACACTTACGCTGAGCCCATTCCCCCAGTATTTTGTCCTCAACTAGCTGTCATATGTGGCTTAAGGTCTCACCTATTTCAAAGTACATTTTAACAATGCTTTGAAGATGATTCACTCCAAGAAATGACTCTCTACTGGTGAGGTTTTGCCAGTCTTGCATTTGTATATGTATGTATTGATAGCTACTTAGGGGAGGAGCTCTTCTCAGGCACACATAGATCATGTGAGTCTTGGCAGACCTGACCTCCTTATAATGAAAATCCTGAGTGAGAATTGAGATGTTGCATTAGGAATGAGGAATGGAGGTTAAAATTGCAGAAATCTTATCGACAGGTTCATTTCTTACCAATTCTCTGAGGCTTGTGACTGGTCATTTTTCAGTATTCTTTGCAGAAAATACCCCAAATCACTGCTCTGTTTTAAATTCTGCCCACATCACCTGTGTGCATTGTCTGTGGGCTCTGGCCCTGGCATAGTAACGGCAAATACAAATTAAAGATAAGACACTCTGAAAACAATGAGATCCCACTACACACCTATCAGAATGGCTAAAATCCAAAACACTGACACCACCAAATGCTGACAAGATTGCTGAGTAACAGGAGCTCTCATTCATCGCTGGTAGGAATGCAAGATGGTACAGCCATTCTAGAAGACAGTTTGGCAGCTTCTTCAAAATTAAACATACTCTTACCATATGATCCAGAATCACTGGATCATATTGCTGAAATTTACCCAAAGGAGTTGAAAACTTATCTCCATGCAAAAACCTGCACATGAATGTTTATAGCAGCTTTATTCATAATTGCCAAAACTTGGAAGCAATCAAGATGTCGTTCAGTAGGTGAGTGGATAAACTGTGATGCATCCAAACAATGAAATACTATTCAATGCTAAAAGGAAGTGAGCTATCAGGCCATGAAAAGACATAGAGGAAATGTAAAAGCATATTACTAATTAAAAGAAGCCAATCTGAAAAGACGATATACTGTATGACTCCAACTAGATGACATTCTGGACAAGGCAAAACTATGGAGACAGTGAAAGGATCAGTGGTTGCCAGGGGTTGGGGTGGGGGGAGAGGGATGAATAAGTAGAGCACAGAGGATTTTTAGGGCAGTGAAGATACTCTGTATGTATGATGCTATAATGATGGATACATGTCATTATACAGTTGTCAAAACTCGGCACCAAGAGTGAACTGTAATGTAAACTATGGACTTCGGGTGATAGCGATGTGTCAATAAAGGCTCATCAAATACAAGAAATGTACCGTCTGGGTGGGGTGCTGATGGTGGGGGAGACAGTATACGTGGAGGTGGGGAGGGTATGGGAACCTTCTATACTTTTATTCAATTTTGCTATGAACCTAAAACTGCTCTGAAAAATAAAGCCTATATTTAAAAAAATAATAAGGGGCTTAATTTTCCCAGGTGAATACAAGGGAAGAGACTTCCCTTCCCCTTTTTCTTCTAGAATTTCTTTGTCTTTTTCACATGTATGGGCACCTTTTTTTTTTTTTTTTAACATCTTTATTGGAGTATAATTGCTTTACAATGGTGTGTTACATGCACCTTTTTAATGGCTAAAGAAACCTCTTGCCAATCTAACACTCTGAAGTTTTCCTCTAGCAGCTGGGAGCTATCTCTTTGAAACAATGACGTCCCACCTCCCAGTTTCCTGGGAGGAGAGGGGCTTAACTTCAGCTGTCACCTTACTCTGAACTGCAAAGCCTATTTTATTGCAAAGCCTAATTTTCTTGTATCTGGGCATAAAGATATGAGAAAATTAGCAATTTTATCTTGAGAACATGTACATAATGAATATGTCTGCCTGACTCTATGAAAGGCTGAGCTTTCTCTGTCTTTGCAGTCACTGTAACAGATTGCCTGGGACGCATCATCTCTTGGTTTAATGCTTAGTCAGTAATACGACTGTTCTTTCTCTTCAACCTATATGGACAGGCTCTCTGGGTTGGGAGATTTTGTTTTGAATTCCATTTCCCCAACAGGGCCCATGTCCGAAAGCAAACGTTAGAATGTGTAGTTTGGCCAGTGTGGTTGCCTGTGGGGACGACAGTCAGGCCAGGCCCCCTGGGAGGCCTGTCCTTGGATGCAAGGGTGACATGCAGGTGGTAGTGTCTGCACTACATGTGCCAGCCTCCCAGAGCAGGGACGAGGTCACCCCTGTGCTCGCACAGTCCATGACCTCCTTTTCCTGGACCTGAAGTGTCTCATCCGTGAAATGGTGATAAAAATCTTCTTTCCTGAGAACAGCTCAGACTGCTCCCCACACCGCGTCCTCTCTGCCCTGTCCTCTGTGAAGCCCCCTGGGGTCACCACGGCTTGGATGAGCTCTCTCTCCCTCAAGCTCAGGGTTGGCCCCTCGCCCCAGCTAACCGCCCTGCATTGTTCTCCGTGTGCACGTCTCATCCCCCTGGCGATTTGGGGGCGCGCATCTTGTGGCCTCAGTGTTGACTCTGTTCATTCCACAAACAATCTCTGAGCCTCCGTTATGTGCCAAGAACGTCTGTGCCCTGAGAAAGTCCCACGCTGGGGTGAGGCTGCGTGTTTCTGTAAACCCGTCCTTGCCGTCCAGGGTGGTCTGGGTGCAGAGCACTGCGGCCCGCCGGCGAGTGGGGTTTGAGTCGGGATGGGTGACACCTCAGTGGGTCAAGGGTGAGCACGGACTGGGCGGAGCGGGGCAGAGGTAGAGGGACAGCATTCTGGGGGGCAAAAGAGCAGAAGTGGAGTCTGCAGGCCCACAGCCTGGCATAGAGATATAGGGGAAGCCCAGGGTGCTGCTGGAGCAGAAAATTCAAGGTGGAGCTGGGAGCTAAGACCAAAGTGTAACGGAGCAGGACCCTGTGGGACCTTCCTGACAGACCCCTCCCCCCCCATGCCCTCTGCCTGGCTCTTGTCTGTAGAAAAGCTGTAGTCTCTCAGGCCTCCCCTGAGTCACAAAAGCCTGGCTCGAGAATTAATGAGTGGAAGGATGTGAACATGTAGTGATAAAAAGAGCAGTGGGGCCAGGAGAACTGGTAAGAATTTGGACGGTAAATCAGCCATGTGGCGGTCACAGAATCCTTAGCTCCTCCCTGAAGTACCTAGATAGCAGTATCTGATGTACATTTCCTGAGTTGTTTCACAGATGCTAAAATCCCCACCAAACGGAAGAAGTTAACTACTTGAGGACCATGAGCACGTAGCCCCCAGGCCTACTGGAGCCTGACGATTGATCATGTTAACCCCTGTGACACCGCCCCACTACCTCACCATCAGCCAAGCAGAGACTTGTGCAGGAGCCGATCACTTCACACCCTGCAACTCCCCTCCCTCACCTTGCCTATAAGCAAAACTTCCCTGAAACCCATCAGGGAGTTGCAGCCTTTCGAGCACGAGCCAGCCGGTTCTCCTTTCATGCGCCTTGCAGGAAACCCTTCTCTGTGCCAAACTCCAGCGTTTCGGTGTGTCTGGCCTCACTGTGGGTAGGATACACAAACTTGGGATGGACAAGAGCAGCGGGCACGGGGGCGGGCAGGGGCTGTCTTCTTTGCCCTCTGGAGCAGGGGTCCATCCTTCTTCACTCGAAGAGAGAGCGAACTCAGTAGCAATGTGAGCCTGGGTCCCCGGGTGGGAGAGCGCGCGGCGGGAGGTCTGGTAAGGCTCTGTGCTCTGTGCGGAGGCGGGAGGGCGAGGGGAGCCTGAGGAACCCCACCGCAGGGCAGAGGCGTCGGGGGTGGGGGGTGGGGGGTGGGCGGGGCCCGGGCGGGGCACCCCGGTCCTGACTCCGCAGGGCCGGCAGGCCGGCTGGGTCGGCGAGAGACGAGGCCTTGGGGTCTGGCTGGGCTCGCGGGCGCGATGGCACCGGGAAGACCCCCGGGCGGGGGCGGGGGCGGGGGCGGGTTGGGTCCCACGGGCCGGGCGGCCCCTCGCGGGCTTAGCACGCCCGACAGCACTAACGCGCCGGCCCAGCAAATCTTTTGTCGGGGCGGCGCTGAGCCAGCAGGGCGCCGCCCGCTATATCTGGGGCCCCCGCGGGCCGGTGGGACCGCGCACCAGGCGCAGCATGGCGCAGCGCTCGGGGAAGGTGAGTGCCCGCTCTAACCCCTCGCGTCCGTCCGCCGCCGCCCAGGGTCACCGCAGGGCCCCTGGGGCGGGGCCCAGACACCCGCTCTCATTGCTCTTTGTGCTCAGGATGGGGGCCGGGGACAGGGGCGGCCAACCCGCTTGATGCCCTTTGCATCTGACAACCCCGAGCAGAGTGGGCTAAACCTCTGAACCAAACGGGGTGCCTGGCCCCGGCTGAGGGCCTCTGTGATGTGGGTGGGGAGGCCTTCCGCCCAGTCCCTCCAGCACTGGCTCTGCGGCGCCAACCCCCTGCCCCAGAGCCCGGAGCAGGGACGGTGCTCAGACCTAAGGGGTGCCGGGGTTGGAATGGGCATCCTTGACTTGCCCTGCAGCCCCTGGGCCGCGCTTCTTTGCCTGAGGCTGTTCTAACGTGGCTGCTCCTTTCTCGGGATCTGCTCGGGGGCACTTGGGGCTGGTTCTCTGCAAAATGTTGAAATTTGAGGGACCTTCGAATCCTGTGGGTGACCAGTTGTCCTTGAATATCTGGGGGCGGGCGGGGGGAGCCCTCGATCAGACCTGCCTTGTGCGGGAAGATTGGCAAATTTGGATCTCTGCCCCATTCCCTGGCTCCCTGTTCTAGCTAGTCTGAGACTGCCTTTGGTTTCCAGGGGCTGCGTTCAAGGTGAGTGGGTGAGACCGTTACTGTATCTGTCTGCAGGGGCTAGGTTACGCCTCAGCAGCAACCCCAGGAGCTCACCTCCACTGTGGCCTGCACCCCCTCCTCTGTGCTGCAGAGGGACCCCTTCATACCAGCAGAGGGAAAGGGAGGGACGAGAAATAGTGCGTGGTTTTCAAAGCTTCCACGTCCACGCACATCCCTTTGGCCAAAGCATCTGGCCTTGCCTAACTCCGAGGGGCCCAGAGGAGCAGTTCTACCATCAGTGACAGCACACACACATCATGACCACAGTTACTGGGCCCCAGGTAACATTACTTTGCCAGGGCCCTTCTAGGAGCACAATTCTTGAAACCCAAAGGGTTATTGAGAGTTGGAATTTTAGGTTCCTCTGCAGAAAGTGAGTGAGTTTTGGGGTTGGTATGGTTCTTTTGTTTGTTTGTTTGTTTTTGTTTTGTTTTATTTTTATTGAAGTACAATTGGCTAACAAGGTTGTATTAGTTTCAGGTGTATAACATAGTGATTGTATATTTTTATACATTATCTAATCATCACCACACTAAGTCTAGTTACCACGTGGTTCATGTTTAGTTTGGGAACAGGGATTACCCATCAGTGCTACATCACCATAGGACACAGTGTCTGAACTGACCGCTGGGTTAGAAAGCGCCAGATCTGACACATGCATGTCACCCAAAGGAGAGGCCTAGGACACAAAGGGACGGGGTTGCATTGAAAAAGCCCTCTTTTGAGCCGTTAATCCCGTGCCAGGCCCTGACTTGGCTCGTTGGATTCAATATCTCCTGTTAAGGGGCCCAGTCTCAGAAACCTGACTTTCTGGAAAGTGAATATTCGGTTATAGGGTTGTAGGTGAAGTGTTTTCTTTTGAAACATTCCCTTGGATGTTATGTTTTAACAGTTAACAAAAATTGAGTTTAAAAAATGCAGTGGGAGTTTGAAAAGACCCTGTTTTCGAACGGGCCCCTGAACAAAGGGGAAATCCCTGTCCCCTCGTATCTTCTGAGATTTGTCTGCTCAACCGTGGCCTCCCGGGGCGGGGCGAGCCGGGCGCAGGGTCTGACCTCAAGCTGCCATCCAGGCATTCTCTCACCCAGGCAACAGACAGTGTTGAGCGCCTACTGTATGCCGCAGGTCGGGGCTTCAGGGCCTGGGAATTGGGGTTCAGTGGTGGATGTTGGGCCCCCTGTGTCCATTCCCAAAACTGACAGGAGAGGAGCCCCTGACTCCGGGTCCTCTAACCTGGCCGTTCTAGATTACTCTCTACGAGGGCAAGCACTTCACGGGGCGGAAGCTGGAGGTCTTCGGGGACTGTGACAACTTCCAAGACCGAGGCTTTACGAACCGGGTGAACTCCGTCCGCGTGGAGAGTGGGGCCTGGGTCTGCTTCGATCACCCCGACTTCCGGGGCCAGCAGTTCGTCCTGGAGCACGGCGACTACCCCGACTTCTACCGCTGGAACAGACACAACGACCACATGGGCTCCTGTCGGCCTGTTGGAATGGTGAGTGGGCCTGGGCCACTCCACTTGGCCGGGATGGGGGGGTTTCCTGCTGGAGTGACCCAGGGCCCGGTTAGGCCTGGTCAGACATGGGATGAGTAATGGGGGGGGGGGGTGGGGGGGAGGGGCAGGGCCCTCCCAGCTTTAGGAACGGATGAGACCGTGGGATCTTTAAGCCCGAGAGATGTCCCCACACAGACCCAGCCACTCTCGTGCATGGGGACCCAATTGGAAAGCCCCTGGGAGTTTTCATGCCTGCGTTTTCAGCCATGTATCAGGAAACCACTTTCAGTTTCTGATGCCAAAATCTTGCTGAATTTTCCACTTAAAATGCTATTGAAAACATTAGAGGTTTGGATTTGCAACCAGATGGGGGAGCATTCAGCTAAAGTAAGGCTGATGTGGTCCTGGTGCGTCCACCCAGGCAGGTCATCTCCTAGCGCTTTTCAGGAGCCTTCGATGGAGTGGCCCACGGAAGAAGCTTAGGTATCACTGGCCAGGCAGCGGGAATTTGGGGGCAGGAGCCAGCAGGTAGCTGCCTTTTCACAGGGCTGCCCAGTACGTGTGGGAGAGCCAATGAGAGGTGTCACTCCCCCATGGCGAAGTTGCCCTGAGGGTAGGGCTTGAGGACTGGGCATTCCCATTCCTTAGGATTCTTCCATGTTAAAGTCCTAACTGACCTTCTGTGAGCTCCGGAAGCTGTGAGCTCCGGAAATGGCTGGTTCCTGAGATCAGGGGTGAACAACTTATCAGAGAGTCTCGGCCCTGTGTCTGCAGGAGGACCCTCTCCTGGACGGACATCTGAGGACCCCCAGGGGAGGGGCCTCCTGTGTGGAAACCCGTCTCTTTACATGGGTTGCAAAACCAGCTGGGCGTTGGCCTCTCAAATTGTAAGAATGCTTTCTTAAGATTTCCACCAGGTCACGGACATTTGGAAAAAGGAATTAACGTGGCTGGCCCTGGATCTTGCATAATGCTATTTATATGAAAACTATCCTGGGTATCTTTCGAATGCTGTTCTCGTAAGAGCTATCCTTGGGGCCAGCTGTGGCGCAGACCCAGCCCCCGCCGGCGCCAGAGCCCGTGGGGAGCTGGCCCACCTCGGTCTTTGGAAATACAGGAAATCTTATGGGGAGATGTATATCCTCGTCCCAGGGAGCCAGCAGGGATTTCAGCAAATGAGATCCCTGTTATTTGTTTTAGATTTTTGGCTTCGTGTTTTAATAAACGTTCTATTACAGTTTGTAAAATATTATCATTTAAAGGCTGCCAGTGGCCTGTGGCCCAGGAGGGGGTGAAGGGCAGAGGAATGTGGTGGTATGTCTGGGGCAGGAGGAAGCCCAGCGGCCCGGGCCGGTCCGAGGGCGGCCGCTGTCCCAGGAGGTCTGGCCCTCTCTGGACCTTGGGTTCTGCAGTTGAAGAAAGAAGCGACTGGACTGGTTCAGGGGCTCTGAATCTTTTTAAACTAATAGACCCCTTTCATCCAACCAAATCTCATGTGCAAGAACGAGTGGCAGTTCTGGTCTGAGGGGCGTGCGTTGAGGTCAGGGTACTCACTGGCCCCCCAGCCCAGGAACTCACGGGTGCCCTGGGTGCTGGGTGGGTCCAAGCTCCTGCCCACACGGGCTCCTGTTTATGACGGGAAACGTCACCACTGTTCACCCTCTTTCCTTCCTCCACTTGCGGGGGGCCCACAGCATGGGGAGCATTTCCGCCTAGAAATCTTCGAGGGCTGCAACTTCACGGGCCAGTGCCTGGAGTTCAAGGACGACTGTCCCTTCCTTCAGAGTCAGGGCTGGGCCAAGAACTGGGTCAACGCCATCAAGGTGTACGGGGACGGAGCGTGAGTACAACCCGCGTGGCCGCTGACCACAGTTCCCCGCCTGCCGGGCTGGGTCAGACCCCAGCAGGGCGGCAGCCTGTCCCCTGCCCAGAGACCTTTTCCCTCCCTCATCTGTCCCCCTGGCCCAGGAAGGCCATGGTGAGGGGATGCAGGGCCCCAAAGGCCCCCCTCCGTGGCAGGAGGGCACTTTGCAGACCTAGCCGTTCTCTCTGACTAGGCTGAGCTCATGGAATGCGCTTTGGTTTTCTCGAGCTGGGGAAAGTCTGCTCTGGCAAGGGTGGCCCTGCCCACATGCTCACCCCTTATTTACCCCGAACTGGACCTCTCCTACCACACGCCCAGCCCTGCCACGCTGGCCTCCCGGGGAGATGATGTCACAGTGGTTCACTTCTGGGGGATGGAGAGTGGCTGGGAGGCTTTTCCCCAGGCCCAGAGGGGCTCGTCCGCCCTAGCCCAAGAGAGCCGTCAGAACCCTGTGCTTCCGTCGACTCCTGCACACCCGGTTCCTTCCACCAGCCGAGGGCATCTGAACGCCCATTGTGCACACCCTTTGTGCCAAGTTTCACAGCCCCTGCTCACCCCCCAGCTGGCCAGCTCCTCCTCCTCCCACCTGCCCAGCTGGGTGGAGAGCGTTTCCCCATTTTACAGAGAAGCAAGCTGAGACCCAGAAGGTTACCCCACCCCGCTGGGAGTGGCCCCGCTGGGATTGCAGCCAGGCCTTTGGCTTCAAGTCAGACTGTCCCTGATCTAGAGCTGGGTGTCTCCCCAGACCTCAGCCCCATGCCCCAGGAGAAGAGCCCCAAAACGTGGGTCCCAGGAGCCTGGCTCTTCTCGGCAGCTACGGGATCCCTTTGCTGTCTGTGTTTCTGAGGCACGGGATCAGGGTGCAAGCGAGTGGTCGTGGGAGGGACTGAAGGAAGACGTGGCTGAGATGGAGGAAGAACTGCTCCCCACCTTCCCCTGCGAGGTCAGGTGTTGGCTGCTGGGCCCTGGGCCCCTGACCCAAAGGCCGTTCAGAAATTCCAGGTTTGACCTAAGTTGATGGCACCTGGGAATCCGGGGGTAGAATTCCAAAACAACCATTTGCTGGCTAAATTGTGTCTTGTGAGGCCAGAGTCATACCTTTGCGTAGGTGTCCTGAGCCCCGAGGCCCAATCCCCCTCCACCCACCCCGGGGACTCCAGGGGCTTGTTTAGAGAAAAAGGCAGGAAGGTAGGAGCTAAGATTTGACCGTAGGGACTTCATCCCCCACTTCACCTAAGAAGAGATAATGCTCAGAGGGGCGAAGACTCCGCGGGGGACTGCCTGCGGTGGGTCCCACGTCTGGACCCGGGCTCTGCTCCACTCCCCATGGAGCCCTCGTCCTTGGCCTCCTGTGACTTTAACTTGTAAAAAAAGAAATGTAAGCCCTTGGCAAGGAAAAGCTGCCCAGTGATGCCCCCCAGGATCCCCTAGTGTGGACGTGACCTCCTTCGAGGGCTTTCCTGGCATCTGAGGTTGGGGGTGCAAGGTGGGTCTCCCCACCACCTCCTACCTGCCAGGAGTCATTTTCTTTGGGTCCCAAGTCGCTCAGGAATGGCCTGTCCCCACAGACCCGTGTCCTGAAGGGCACCTGGAGGAGATGTACCAGCATCTTGAGGCCCACTTCCCAAGGGCGCAGTCCTGGTGCCGGTGCGGACGGCGTGCTCCCCCCTCCTTCTGCCTTCTCGCCATGCGGACGGCATGCCCCCTCCCTCCCTCCTTCTGCCTTCTCGCCACCCCACGGCAGGAAGCAGGGGAGGGTGAGGGGTTCCTGCGGAGGCCTAGCTGGTCCCTTCCTCTTCTTCCTTTTGGGGACGCCCATGTGCTCCCGGGCAGCCCAGGACACTGCTGGGGGTCCTTCCCAGCTCCTCCAGAGAGGGAGGGAGGGGCTGACTCCCTTGGAGGTGCCTCAGGCCACGGCCTCAGCGTGTGGGCGGGAGCGTGGGGAGGTCATGGGCTGGGTGGGGGGATGCGGTGGGCACGGGGAGGCCCGGGGTGGGGGGAGGGGAGGCCAGATTGGCCCCGGCCCGCCCGGTGCCCCCTGGCAGGTGCTCCCCACTCACTCCCATTCTCCACCTCTCTCTCCTCATGCCCGACCCCTGACCCTCAGCGGACTGAGCCAGGCTCCGGATGTGGGGTTGGGACGGGGGAGGAGAGGGACAGCGGTGGCAGGTGAGAGGCAGCTGGCCTTGTGCCGGATGGGCTCACAGATTCTGAGGATGTGTCTCCTGGGGAGAAACCTCCTTCAACACCAGAGTGCTTTGGGGTCTGCGGACAAGAAACCTTAGGTCAGAGCACCCCATGGCCTGGGCCAGAAGGGACCCCAGTAGCCAGACCTGGGTGTGTAGCCCCTTTGTCGGGGGCCTGGAGACTGAGGCCTGCTTTGCTTCCCAAGGCCCCCAGCTCCTCCGTGACTGACAGAGCAGAAAGCTGTGTTCTATCAGTGGTCAAAGAGAAAGAGGCCAGAGTGAGGTGGAGAGGGCCGCCCTGGACAAAGAGTGGGTGTGGACCAAGCTGGCTTTCAGCCCCGCCGCGCTCCCCGCCGCCACCCCCCTCGCCCCTCAGCACTGGCTCCAGAGCCCCGCTCAGTGGGGGGGGGGTCCCCCGGCCCTCCCAGCTGCCTGCTTGCCTCAAGGACAGTGGAGGGACGGGGCTGCGACAGCCCCGCTCCCCACATGTCCGGAGGCCTCTCCTCAGATCACACTCCCTCCCCTCCGTCCTCAGGCAGAGACAACTCTCTGGGGGGCCCCCATCCCCCCACGGAAACCTTCCCGATTACCTGGGCCTGGGGCCCTTCCCCTGCAGCCCCATCGCCTCTGGTGATGCGGGGCCCGGTTCTCTCCTGCCCTGGCCCAGAGCCCAGCCATACGTGCTCATAGACCAGTCCGTGTCCTTGTCGCCGGTCTCTGCTCTCCGGCCTGTTAGCAGCTGCCCCGGAGCTGGGAGCTGTGATGGGGAGGGGAAGGACCCCTCCTCCGTGCAGCTGCCTCCCTCGCCCCTCACCCCACCGCAGGAACCTGTGTATCTGACTGATTTGAGACTCACCAGGGCCTGAAGCAGGGCTGGGCGCACACGTGGACCCAGAAGCACATTTGCTGAACGATGGAACGAATGAATAGTAATCGGTTCCCGTTCTGTGCCAGGCCCCCTGCCACGTGCTGGGTGCTGTCTGTGCAAACAGGCCTTTCCAGGAGCAGGAAGGAGTGGGGTGTGTGTGGGGGGGGGGTGGGAGTGGGGGGATGAGAGGATGTGCATCCTGGAACCACTTCCGGCCCTTGTGATGAACATTCTGGACTGGTCAGTTTCAAGTGTCAGCTGAGCACCCCTGGGTGCAAAATGTCTCACCCAGCACTGGCCCGCACACACGGGGCAGTGAAAGGACGGGCGGGAGGTGGGGGTAGAAATAAGCCAAGAACGGGGATGGGGTCACGGGCGTGAAGGGCTGGCCCGGGGCGGAGGGGCGCGGGGCGGCGGCTGCGGGGGAGGAGGGCACGCACCGCTGTGGCGCCAGGACAGGAGCGGCCGGGCCCTGCGCTGCTCAGCACCGGGCCCCTGACCTCCGCCGCCCTCTGGCCTAGGTGGGTCCTGTACGAGGAGCCCAACTACCGCGGCCGCATGTACCTGGTGGAGCGGGGCGACTTCCGCAGCTTCTCCGACTGGGAGGCCCACAGCGCGCGCGTCCAGTCCCTCCGCCGCGTGGCCAACTTCTACTAACCGCCCACCCGCCGGTGTCCGGCTGCGACCAGGAGTGGCCGGAGAGAGGGACAGTCCCCTCAGCCCGCCCGGGACTCGGACCGTGGGAAATAAACGTCATACAAGCCAAGCGCTGCGTGATTCCTCTGCCCTTCGTGACCAAGGGACAGCCGGGCAGGGGGCCCCCAGGCCCTGGGCAGGGGACTGGCAGGACCCCCCCGGCGTGGGAGGGACCAATCAGGAAGGGTGGAGGGGGGACGTTGTGAGGCACCCGCTGGGGGAGCATTAGGGCTGGAAGGGACCTATAGGTCATGGAGTTCAATCCTGTCACTTCACACGTGAAAAGCCAACGTCCTACATGGGGAGTCACCACCTCGGGTCCCAGAGCGGCTCCCAGTGGAACCAGGATGGGGCCAGGGCACTTCCCCTTCCAGGAACCCCACCCACCGGCCAGTTAGGGGAGAAAGGGGGTTGGGGAAGGCGTGATGGGGGCGGGGCAAGGATGTGATGGGGATGGAGCGGGGCAGGGCACCGAGGGGGTCTGCTGCGAGGTGGGGGCTCCCTCTGGGCTGTAGTCTCCCTGATCAGGGACAGGGGCTGCCAGGCCGTGTGGTCTGGTCCACTCCACAGCCAGGCCTGACCCAGGGTTCCTGAGTCTGCATCTCTGGGGGATCTTGTAGTTTAATGGGGAGGATCTTCTGAAAGGATTGGCTGGATCCCAGGGACACATCACCCCTTGTACCCTGTAAGGAGAGAGAAACTGGGGGGCTTGGAAGACGAGGGGGAGTTGCTGCCTGAACAGGTGGGCTCTGGGGGGATCGGGGGTAGGAGACTTAGGAGGAAGCCGAAGGGGCTGAAGCTTTCAGGGCTGAAGGGAGCAGAGAGCGTCTGCTCACCCGCAGCTGCTCACAGGGCTGCACCACCCAGGGCCCAGGCTCGCTTCATCCCGAGGGTGAATCCACGGAGCTTCTTTGTGGCCCGGGCCCTCTGCAGGACACTGGGCCCACCTTGTTGGGGTGGGTTTGATGGGGGGGGTCACAGCCCCAGGAGAGAGGGAGGAAGGAGCCTGGCCTGGGAGGTAGTGGGATTTCCGGGAATAAGAGGCCCCCAGTGCCTCCCCACCCATACTTCAGTGTCCAGCCTCCTGTCCCCAGTGAGAGAGGGCCTGCTGGATCCTGGGAGTGGCCCGGGTAACTCCGCGCTCCCCGCCTACAGCTGCCCACCAGAATCCTGAGCAGCGGCGCTCACTGTCCAAACCAACAGCTGAAAACCACCACATGGCTGATGGAAAGCCATAGTTTGGAGTAAAAATAGGCCTTTATCTGTCATATATTGCAATTACTTATCCCAATTTATCTTTATCTGTTATTGTTGTATGCTTTACACATACACATTTTCAGTGCTAAGGAAAAGGATTTATTGATTTTTCTTGACTTTTCTTTCTTTTTATTATTAGGAACCCTTTCCGATTTTATTTTATTCAAGTTATTATATGCTTTCCTGTTTTCCACGTTTATCACTTGAATACTTCTGAAATTTGCATCTAACTTTGACTAGCTTATTGTGTAAATGATAGAAGCATAATAACTACCACCACGCACCAAGCAAAAAAAAAAGAAAACCACCACAAAACTAACAGCAAACCAGTCAAATCTCTGAGCCCGGAGTACCTCGCCTTGTGTGAGTTGAGAAGAGGGTTTGTTGAAAACCATGCTCTTGTTTTCCCTTTCTCTGCCAGTTTATTCGGGGATGTGGCGCTTTCCGTGTGACCTCAGCTACACTCGTCCCCACGTGTGGGAGGCCCTGCCCGCAGCCATGACCTTGTCCCTGCTCAGCTGGTCTTTCCTGCAACTGCCTGACCCTCAAAGCTCCACATCAGGCCTGGGAGGGGAGGGGTCAGCGGGTCTAGCTGGCCCCAGGCCTCCGGGACCTCACACCCCTTTCCCCGTTGTTGATGTTGATGATGATACTATTGGGCTTTTATTTTATGCTCTGACTTGATGCCAGGCTCTGTACTAGTGGAACCTGTGTAATTTTACTTATTGTGTGCAATAACACCAAGATGGTGATATGCTTATTATCACCACTGTGAAGGAGAGCTAGACACAGACAGGTTAAGCAACTTGCCCAAGGTCACACGACAGTCAGGATTCAAACCCGGTCTGGCTGATACCTTGGATTAGAGTCCAACCTAACGACCTCATTTTAACTTATCACCTCTTGAAAGACCCTCTATCTCCAAATACAGTCACATTCTGAGGTTCTGAGGGTTAGGACTTCAACATACGAATTTGGGAGGGACACGTTTCAGCCTATGACATGAACCAAGTGGTCTCTCCAGGCCTCAGTCTCCTGCTCTGTGAAATGAGTGTGATCACGTCTGTGGTTCCAACTGTATACAGCTGTAAAGGCCAAACAAGTAACCCTGAGAAGGTGCTGTATGAATACTGGCTCTTAGTAGTAAGTGATGCACTGGACGTCACCCAGAACGTGGGAGGAGCAGCGTTAAGGGCCAGCTCTGGGTCTCCGCCCCAGTCCTCCCTCTGTTACTCGCTAGGATGTGTCCTTGGACAAGTCACTGCCCCGTGCCTCAGTTTCCCCAGCTGTACAGTGAAGATAAGCCCCTCCTAGGGAATTAAGAAAGAATCCCCCAGGCTGAGGAGCTCGGTCCAGTCCCCGGTAGCCAGGGGAGGAGCCAGCCTCGCACGCAGCCCTTACCGCGTTCCAGAGGTTTCTCTAAACTCATCCTGCTGCCCAGCACCTCATTAACTGGTGATTTAGTGCTTCACCAATAGGCTTGTGCTCCCAGGTGACCTCCCCCTCACCCCAGCCCTCTGCTCCATAATCTGTCAGCGAATCTGCTTTTTGTCTCAAGAAGAAAAACAAGATTCCCAGCAAAGTGCTTGTGGGCAGGCTTGTAATTTGTCTGATGTCGGTCCAGGGGGTCGGTGGACCGAGGGCCAGCGCCTTCTGAAGAGAGTCACACATGCTTCACATACTTCTGTCTCAGCTCTGCGGTTTGGAGAGCCGGGGCGCTCACAGAGCCATCCTCGTGTCCTCAGCCCTCGGTCCTCCCACTCACCCACCGCTCCACGCCCCCTCCACCCGGCCCGCGCTCCCTGCCGGCCAGGAAGGCGCATGCGCTGTTTATCAGGCCCCTCTGATCACAGGAAAAACATTCCCTTTGAAACCCCACAGATGTTCCCACAACCTCGCTGCCGCTGCCCCACCCCCCGTGAGCCCGGGGTCCTCTGCGCCCCTGAGGACCCCCTACGTTCCCTGACACGGCCTCCTGTCTCCACCTCCAGAGCCCTACAGATCTGTGTTCCCTCAAGAAACCACAGGGATGGCCTTCCCTGGTGGTGCAGTGGTTGGGAGTCCGCCTGGCAATGCAGGGGACACGGGTTCGAGCCCTGGTCCGGGAAGATCCCACATGCCGCGGAGCAACTAAGCCCGCGAGCCACAACTACTGAGCCTGCGCTCTAGGGCCCGTGAGCCACAACTACTGAAGCCTGCGCGCCTAGAGCCCGTGCTCCGCCACAAGAGAAGCCACCGCAATGAGAAGCCTGCGCACCGCAACGAAGAGTAGCCCCCGCTCGCCGCAAGTAGAGAAAGCCCGCGCGCAGCAACGAAGACCCAATGCAGCCATAAATAAATAAATACATTTATTTTAAGAAAAAGAAATAGGGCTTCCCTGGTGGCGCAGTGGTTGAGAATCCGCCTGCCAATGCAGGGGACACGGGTTCGAGCCCTGGTCTGGGAGGATCCCACATGCCACGGAGCAACTAGGCCTGTGAGCCACAATTACTGAGCCTGCGCATCTGGAGCCTGTGCTCCGCAACAAGAGAGGCCACGATAGTGAGAGGCCTGCGCACCGCGATGAAGAGAGGCCCCCGCTTGCCACAACTAGAGAAAGCCCTCGCACAGAAACGAAGACCCAACACAGCCATAAATAAATAAATAAATAAATAAATAAATATTTAAAAAAAAAAAAAGAAAAAGAAATAAACCACAGGGATTTTCAATAAAAACCTGTTGAATGAGAGAGCTTAAAAATGTAGCTCCAGAGTTTCCGTTTGGGAAGATGAGAAAGTTCTGGAGATGATGGTGGTGATGGTTGCCCAACGACGTGAAGGTGTTTAATGAACTGCGCTGGAAAATGGTTCGGATGGTAAATCTTCTGTCCCATATATGTCACCACAATAAAGACAAAGTCTGGTTTCTCGTTGCTGGGGGGCTGAGGGCTGTCGGGAGGTAATTTGGATGTGGAAGAGCCTCCCCAGATTCTGGAGGACAGCGTGGGTTCCACCTGCCCACACCTGCCGTACCTGGGGAATCTCTCACTTGCACCCCTCAACCCCCATCCAGTGCTGTGCGATGGCTGCCGAGGGAATGGAAAGTGCACAAGGGGTCGTTCCTCCCACAGGGTGGCTCAGAGAGCCGGGGTGAGGACCTGGGCTGAGCCCTGACCTCCTGACCCCCAGTCCCTGCCCAGCCACACAAATGTCAGGGCAAGCCCGATGACACAGGAGGGAGGGCCTTGCACTGGGGCCCGTGAAGCCTGGACCTGTAAAATGAGCTCTTTTGTAAATAGGCTCTTGGCTTCCCTGCTGCCGGAGGCTAAGCCCCTCTTTGGAATGAGTGATTGAAAACATCCCTAAGAGTCCAGCGGACACTCTGCCCTGGCATGGCTCTGCCGGGAAGGGGCTGGGCGGCGGCTGCCCTGGACGGGCCTGTGGGTTTGGAGCCGGCCTCGCTGGACGCTGAGACCAGCCCCTCCGTCAGGGTATGTGGCGGGAGAAGGCTGAGCGGTCAGAGGTGAGAACCCCGCTCCAGGCCGTGCAGCCCCCAGGACTACGCACCCTGGGTGGGGGGCCAGGGCCAGGTGAGCTATCGGTCGTGTGGCAGGGTCCAAGTTCAGCAAGAGGGGGAGGGCGCTTGTGATGGTGCAGGCTGCCTGATTTGGGGACCAAAGTCTGGGGAGTGGACAGGAGGACAAAGCCACCCCTTCTCTCCACGGACCCCAGAGTCCCCAACAGCCAGGGCGGAGACCCCAGCATTGGGACTGGGAAGGTTGTCTCCCGGGTCCCTTTCCCATCGAGGCCTGGGGAGACTGCCCCTGAGGGCCTGGCCTGGGGAGCAGGGCAGCGTGTCCACTTCACGGCTGGGCCCAGGCCACCCTGGGCCCCGGGACTCCTGGATCACGTGGACAGAGAGGGCAGCAGGAATGGGGCGCCCCCCAAACGGGGCGGCTGGTGGAAATCCTTTCCTGGGGCCTGCCAGAGAGGAACCTCGGAGACGGCAGAGCCCTTCACACGGACACGCGTGGGGCTCAAGCGCCACGGCACCACAGGGGGGCTGGCTGCCAGGGCCAGGGAGAGTGTCCACCTTCCTCAGAAAATAAGATGGAAAAGGTATACGAAGGAATCATTGGACTTTTGAAAAAGAAGGAAAAAGGTGAGGCCATGGTAATGTTAGCGTCCACAATGCTCTATGTAGCAAGCAAACTCCAGATTCTTTGCTGGAGAGGGACTCCCGATGGGGCCAAAGCAAGCAGGGAAACAAGATCGATTCCATGAGGCCGAGTCCAAGAGATAAACCCATCTCCCCGGAGAAGCACAGCGATTCCTGGGACTCCGGCCAGAAAGGAATTTCTTCCCTGCGTCCTCAGGACCCATGCTGATCATCACAAGCTGCGTCCTCAGCAGATCCCTCCCGCAAAGAAAAGAACAAGTTTCTTAGGATTTTTTGCTAATCACATCCCACAGGGGTAGGCCAGTGGCATCATGCCAAAGTAAACTTTCTGTGGGGGAGAAGATTTTAACATCACTTGTTTACATAGGAACATTTAGCAAATTCTAAGGGAATCTAATCTGGCTGTTGAAGCAGGGCCTGGCCATACTTGGTTATCAGTAAACAACTAGTAACGACAACACAGCTAACATTTATTGAGCAACTACTATGCCCAAAACACTGTGCTAAACTATTTTTTACTTATAATGAGGTGGGTATGTGACTCTTGTCTCTTTTACAGCTAAAGAAGTAGACTTAACAAGGTAGCTGTAACTTGTCCAGAGCTGCACCACAAGTGGCAAAATAAGCAAAGAGCTCCAGCCGGCCGACTCCAGAGCCCGTACCTAACTCCTGCCATCAACCACAGCAGAGGTTTTCCCAGATTTCAGACCCAGACATGCACATCTTAAAAATATTCTTCTCTTTGTTAAGTAAGGTAGGGTTCTGGTGTCTGATTTATCATTTAGTCCGTAGGTTATAGAATATAAGACAGTATCTCAAAACAGAGTGACAGACTGAGAGAACGACCTTATGGTTACCGGGGGTAAAGGTGGAGGGAAGGGATAGCTAGGGAGTTTGGGATTGACACGTACACACCGCTATATTTAAAATGGATAACCAACAAGGACCTACTGTATAGCACAGGGAACTCTGCTCAATGTTATGTGGCAGCCTGGATGGGAGGGGAGTCTGGGGGGAGAATGGATACATGTATATGGATGGCTGAGTCCCTTTGCTGTGCACCTGAAACTATCACAACATTGGTAATCGGCTCTACTCCAATATAAAATTAAAAGTTAAAAAAAAAAAAAAAGACTATCTCGATGAGAGTGAACATGCCTCATGCTCTAGGACTCAGAGACCAGCCACCCTATCACACCACTTTGGGGCATGGGAAGCTGGGTTGGCAGGGGCTCTTTGCATTGTCACCCGTTGGGAGTGGGGCAATGCATGTGAGGTTCACACAGGGCGGTCCCTGGGATTTTTTTCATCAGTGACCATGGAGAGAAGGGTGTTTGTGTATGAGCCCTGGGCAGCAGTCACAGGGTCCTGCCAGAGGGTCGCCGGCAGGGAGCGACTTGGATCTACTACAGCTGCTGTGATTCTGCTGAGGCAGCAGTCACAGGGTCCTGTTCCCAACCAAATGAAACTCGAGGTAGGGCAATTAATTCTCTCTCCTTGGAAATGAAATCTGGTACCAAATCACCCTGGGAGAGAGGAGGGCTGGAGCCAAGTAAACTCATAGCCACATCCCAGAGATGCATTCCTCAAGTTCTGGCTGCTGAGACGTTGGCTTCTCCCAAGTTCTTGACCTTCTTTAATCTGGGTGTTCATCTCTCCTGCACTCGCTATCCTTCCAACAAATCCCCCTTTCTTGCTTAAACTCCCCAAACTCAGTTTCTTTCGTTTCAGCCAAAGAATGCTGACTGACACCCCTGGTCGACCTCCCTTTCTGCTCCCAGCAAAATAAAGGCAGGTGTGGAGTTAGGGGGTGAGCTGGCCCTGGTCTCCACTTGAAAGAACCCGAAACTCATGTAAATACCCTTTGTAGGATTAACAACCCCGGTACGAATTACACTTGGCTTCAGAATCCACACAGAGAGCAAGCAAATGCATGGCTTTGAGGGAAGCTAGAAATCTTCTGGAATGAGTGAAAACAGATGTTGCTAAACCAGGCTCACTCATTGTCCCTCTGAGGCACACACACACACACATGCAGACACGCACACACACACGCACACACTCTTAACCAGGCTGCCACAGTGTGTCAGATGAGGATGAAGAGCATGGGGCCCACGTGCAGCACCTCTGAGGTCTCTGACAGGGGAAGTGTGTCCGCCCTGAGACTGTCGCCTTGCTTATCTCATCCTCAGAGAAATGCTCTTAGGGCAGCACCCACAGATCCTCATCTGAATATTCGGGGAAAGAGACTCTTGCCAGATCTTTGCCCAAGACCTCTCTAGGAAAATTCAGCAGGACTGGAGCGAAAGGCAGAACCATGAGCCTTCTATGTGTTCGCACAGAGGGTGGGCTTGCTCCATCCAAGCCACTGACTCTGTCATTTGGTGGACACGCCCTTAGACTTGGCGATAACAGATATGCAATCTCCACTCACCAGCTGAGCGACTTTGCTTAACCTCTCAAGGTTTCAGTTTCCTCATCAGTAAAATCAGGAAGATAATAATTATCCTGAGAAGTCGTTATGGAAGCCAAAAGTTATTACCCAACGTGTAATTGTGCCTGCCTTATGATTGTCACTCGATTATAGTGGAATAAAGTAAACATTCCAAAAGCACAGGAATTTTTGTTTGTTTAGTGTTATTTGGGGGGGAGGGAATATGTTGGAAAGTTTCTACCGCCTTTGTAAATCGTCGCTTTCCCATTGGCCGGCGAATACAGAGACCCGGTTTTACCTCTTCGTAAGCTGGTGCAAGCAAGATGCTGGTGAAGAGTATGAATGATGGGTTAGTTTCAGGTAATTACTTGCAAGGAGTTGGCAAAATTGGTCTGAAACCATAAACCAAAGATGGCTGTCACCTGCACAAGGAAAAATCAGGATGCTTGGGAAAGTCTCTCTGTCTCAAATATTTCTCCTTCTGAGGCTGAAATCTGGAATGTAGGGGAAGAGCTCCCTTGGCCCCCTTAACAGCAAATGGAAGCCTAGTAATTCCCCTTCAAGAATAATTGTGCTGGGCTTCCCTGGTGGCGCAGTGGTTGAGAATCTGCCTGCTAATGCAGGGGACACGGGTTCGAGCCCTGGTCTGGGAAGATCCCACATGCCACGGAGCAGCTGGGCCCGTGAGCCACAATTGCTGAGCCTGCGCGTCTGGAGCCTGTGCCCCGCAACGGGAGGGGCCGCGATGGAGAAAGGCCCGCGCACCGCGATGAAGAGCGGTCCCCGCACCGCGATGAAGAGTGGCCCCCGCTTGCCGCAACTGGAGAAAGCCCTCGCACGAACCGAAGACCCAATACAGACAAAAATAAATAAATAAATAAATTAAAAAAAAAAAAGAAAATCCTTAAAAAAAAAAAAAAAAAAGAATAATTGTGCTATATTTAATTGTTGAGTAATGGGAGGGACCCTGGGCTGGGGCCGGAGAGGGTAGAAAGGATCAGACCAGGACCCTGAGGGAAGGAGAGACGGGCCCCGTGGAACAGCAGGAAGGTCCCTGGAGGCCCCCTGGCCAAAAAAATGGATGCTGAGGCAGCATTAGCTCAGCTAAACTCTTGACTTGAAATCTGGGGGTGTTTCCAGTTTTGACTATTGGAAATAAAGCTGCTATGAAAATTCATGCATAAGTCTTCACATGGACAGATGCTTTCGTGCTCTTGGCTAAAGAGGAATGGATGAGTCATATGGTAGGTGTATGTTTAACTCTCTAGGAAATTGCCAAACTGTTTTCCGAAGTGGTTGTACTGTTTTATATTCTCATCAGATGTGCAGGCACGCCTCAGAGTTGTGGGCTCAGTTCCAGATCACTGCAATAAAGTAAATATAACAATAAAGTGAGTCACACAAATTTTGGGGTTTCCCAGTGCATATAAAAGTTATGTTCACACTATATTGTAGTGTACTGTGTGCAATAGCATTATGTCTAAAAAAAAGTACATACCTTAATTTTAAAATATTTTGTTGCTAAAAAATGCTATCCATCATCTCAGCCTTCAGCAAGTCATAGTAACATCAAAGGTCACTGATCACAGATCAGTGTAATAAATATAATAACAATGAAAAAGTTTGAAATATTTCAAGAATTACCAAAATGTGACATAGAGACACAAAGTGAGCAGATGCCGTTGGAAAAATGGTGCCGATAGACTTGACACAGGGTTGCCACAAACCTTCAGTTTGTAAAAGGAAACATCTGTGAAGTGCAGTAGAACGAGGTGAGCCTGTATATGAAAGTTCCAGTCGTTTCATATTCTTGCCAACAAGAATTCTTGGAATGATGACACTTGTTCATTTTAATCATTCTAATAGGTGTAGTGGTATCTCATTGTTGTTTTAATTTGAATTTCTCTAATGACTAGTTTATGTTGAGCATCTTTTCATGTGTTCATTGGTTATTTTGTATTCTTCTTTGGAGAAATGTTATTCAAATCTTTTCCTCATTTTTAAATTGGGTTATTTGCATTTTTATTGTTGAGTCGTAAGATTTTAAAAAAATACATTCTGAATACTAAAGCCTTATCAGAGATATGATTTGTAAATATTTTCTCCCATTCTGTAGACTGATTTTTCACTTTGAAGCACAATAATTTTTTTTTTTTTTTTGGCTGCGTTTGGTCTTCCTTGCTGCGCGTGGGCTTTCTCTAGTTGCGGCAAGCAGGGGCTACTCTTCGTTGAGGTGCGCAGGCTTCTCATTGCGGTGGCTTCTCTTGTTGAGGAGCATGGGCTCTAGGTGCGCAGGCTTCAGTAGTTGTGGCACGCATGTTCAGTAGTTGTGGCTCGTGGGCTCCAGAGCGCAGGCTCAGTAGTTGTGGCGCACAGGTTTAGTTGCTCCGCGGCATGTGGGATCTTCCCGGACCAGGGCTTGAACCCATGTCCCCTGCACTGGCAGGCGGATTCTTAACCACTGTGCCACCAGGGAAGCCCTGAAGCACAAAAGTTTTAAATTTTGGTCCAATTAAAAAAATTGTTTGCTTTATGCATCATATCTAAGAAATTATTCCCTAATCCAAGGTAATGAAAATTTACACTAATGTTTTCTTCTAAGAGTGTTATAATTTTAGCTCTTACATTTTAGCTCTTTGGCCCATTTTGAGTAAATTTTTGTATATGGTGTGAGGTAGGGGGTCCAAATTCATTCTTTTGCATGTGGCTATCCAGTTGTCCAAGCACCATTTTTAAAAAAAGATTGCTTTCTCTCATTGAATTGCCTTGGCACCCTGTTGAAAATGAACTGACCATACTTGTGTAAATTTATTTCCAATCTCTCAATTCTATTCCACTGATCTATATGTCTATCCTTATGCCATACACTGACTGATTTTTTAAAATAAATTTATTTATTTTAGTTATTTATTTTTGGCTGCATTGGGTCTTTGTTGCTGTGCATGGGCATTCTCTAGTTTCGGCGAGCAGGGGCTACTCTTTGTTGCAGTGCGCAGGCTTCTCATTGCAGTAGCTTCTCTTGCTGTGGAGCATGGGCTCTAGGTTCATGGGCTTCAGTAGTTGTGGCATGCGGGCTCAGTAGCTGTGGCTCACGGGCTCTAGAGCACAGGCTCAGTAGTTGCGGCACACGGGCTTAGTTGCTCCGTGGCATGCAGGATCTTCCCGGACCAGGGATCGAACCTGTGTCCCCTGCATTGGCAGGCGGATTCTTAACCACTGAGCCACCAGGGAAGTCCACATTGATTGATTTTTGAATGTTAAACCAACTTTGAATTCGTGGGGTAAATCTCACTTCGTCTTGATGTTTTAAGGTTTTTATATAATTGTTGAATTTGATTGCTAAAGTTTTGTTTAGAACTTTTGCATCTATGCTCATGATGAATAGTGGCATATAATTTTATTTCTTATAATGTCTTTGATTTTGATATCAGAGTAATACTTGCCTCACAGAATGAACTGAGAAGCATTCCCTCCTCTTCAATTTTCTAGAAGCATTTGTAGAGAATTGGTCTTATTTCTTCCTTAAATATTTGGTACAATTCCCCAGTGAAGCCATCTGGGTCTTAAGTTTTGTTTGTGGAAAGGTTTTAACTACAAATTCAGTTTTAAATATAGATACAGAGCTATTCAGATTATATATTCTTCTTGATGAAGCTTGTGTCTTTTGTGTTTCTTACATTTGGAGTTTGGTGAGTTCCTTGGATCTGTGAATTTATAACTTTCATCAAATTTGGAAACTTTCAGCCCTTAGTTCTTCAAATATTTTTTTCTGTTCCCTCCTTTCTCCCCCCTTCTTCAAGGAGTCCAATTACTCATATATTAGGCTGCATGAAGTTGTCCCACAGCTTACTGATGCTTTTTCCGTTTTTTAAATTCTTTTTTTCTCTGCTTTTCATTTTGGATAGTTTCTACTGCTATGTCTTCAAGTTTACTAATATTTTATTCTGAAATGCCTCATGTGCTGTTAATTCCATCCAGTGTTGCTGTTGTTTAATATCAGACATTGCTTTCATCTCTAGAAGTTCAGTTGGGACTCCTTGATTCTACATCACCTTTTGAACACATGGAATACAGTTACAATAACTGTTTTCATGTCCTTGGTGCACTACTCTCAGCCCTGTGTGGGGTTGGGCAGTAATCCTTTTCCCACCTTGGGTAGTTTCTTCCCATGCACGTGTTAATCTGTCTCCAGCTGCATACTGGAGAGGGACCTTCTGTAGGTCTCCAGGGGTCTCCGCTCTCTGGCACTTTATCCAACTCTAGGCACTTGTTTGTCCTGGTTGCTCAGCTGTTTCTGAAACTCAGGGAGTCCACTGGGCTCCATCCAGGCTCCCCCTTCCTGCTCTGAGGTCTGGAAATTCTCTCAGGGCAGTAAGTTGGCCTCTCATAGGACTCACCTCATTTGTCCCTGTCTCTCAGGAACTGCTGTCCTTTGTTGCCAGATGCCCAGTGTCTTAAAAACCGTTTCACATATTTTATGTGTCTGGTTTTTGGTTGTTTCAGGTAGGAAGCAGGAGTGTAAATCCAATCCCTATTACTTCACATTGGCCAGACTTGAAGTCAAAGCTAGTGAATTCTGAAAGCTGTTGAAAAACTGCCTTTCCTTTGTCTAGTTAGCCTCTGACATTTCTCCAAAGCTGCCAGGAAGAGTCTGTGGGGGAGATAAAATGAAATTTGGAGGGATGGGATGTTTACCAGCTGGCTTTAATACTACAGAATAGCCATGTCTTTACTAACACTGCCCCGGTCAGACACCCAGGAAAGGCCCAGACATTCCAGTGCCAGATGTGGGGTGAGCTTGGAGAGCCATGTGCGTGTCTAGTCTCTGAACCTTCCTCTGGGCCAGTCTCTGAGCGGCAACTCTCTTGTCCAGAGGGCCTGACTCCTGACTTTGGGGACCAGCAGTGAGACAGTGGCCAGTAAAAGAGATTTTCTTGTCATGAGAGGGAGATTTGGTTTTCTAAGCCTGCTTGTTTTTAAATCTTGACCCCTTTTAGAATGGACGGTGACTCCTTGGAGCAGATTGAGAGCATGTCATCCTGGGAATGAGGGGGGTGGGGAGTGGGGAGACCTTAGCCCAGTGGTCCAGCGCATTCTGGTTCAGGACCCTTGCTCAGAGACTAGGGGACTCTCTGATATCTAATGCTGGTCCCATCCTTCTCTGGACCCTGGCAACACTCATAGTGTGGGACGTGTATATACAGGGTTCTAAGGGTATATGGCCGTGTATTATTCCCCAAACAATAATTTTAATTCTCTGATAATCGTCCTCCAAACATTAATTATAATAGTAATGATACTGAGGCTTCACAAAGCCCTCTTTTTTCTTCCAATAATACAATATGTTTTGTGTTTGTGTGTGGTAAAATACACATAACAAAATTTACCATTGTAACCATTTTAAATGGTACACTTCAGTGACATTATGTACATTCACAGTGTTGTGCAACTATCACCACTATCTAGTCATACTTTTTTCATCACTCCAAATCAAAACCCAGTAACTGGGACTTCCCTGGTGGCCCAGTGGTTAAGACTCTGTGCTCCCAATGCAGGGGGCCCGGGTTCGATCCCTGGTCAGGGAACTGGATCCCACATGCATGCTGCAACTAAGAGTTTGCATGCCACAACTAAGGAGCCCTCCTGCCGCAACTAAGACCCAGCGAAACCCAATAAATAAATAAATAAATGGAAGAAACTCAGTACCCATCTGCCTTTCTTGATGCCCTGCAGAGAGGCCCCTGCAGCAGTCATTCTTTCTAGCAGGTGGAATTGTGGCTATTTGTGTGGCATGTGTCTGAGCGCTCCCTGGCACAAAATGGTCTCCTCCATCGCTGTTGGTGCCCGGAGTCCCCCCTGCCAACCTTCAATCAAACATTGCCCCTTTCCTGTTTCTCCCATGAGGGATCTGGGCCCTTGGAGGAGTCTCTGGAAGATAGTTAAGTGCATGACGTGGGGGAGGGAGACCAGTGTTTGCTGATTGCACAGTTTTGCTGGCAGACCTAGCTTGGCTCCTGGGTCTCTACAGCTCTGTTTTCTCAAGGTGGGAGGCGGGAGACCCCAGTTTCAGAGGAATTAGGTGCTGTTTTCCAACTTTCCCACCTTCTTGCACCCCTGTTAGATTTGGGTGAAGTTCACCAAAGCAGAGTCTGTAATGCTTGACCTGGGAAGAGAAGCAGGCTCAAGATAGCATCTTCACTGCACATGCAGGCACCGAGACACCCCACACCATCTCACACACACACTCTCCCTACACACATAAGGAAATAGACCGGATGGCTCACTCCCCACCAGGGGACCACTTTGGCCAAGCCAATGTGGGGGAAGAGGAATAAAGGAGAAGGGGAAGAGGAATAAAGGGGAAGGGCAAGATGAACAAAAACTGTATCAACTTGGAAAGAGGAAGATGGTGGGGGTGAGCAGTACTGGACCTTGGCTGGTTGACGTTGCGGCAGCGCTTCTGAATCCGCTCCGTGTGCTGGGAGCTGAGAAGGGAGCAGGTTTGTGTTGGTGGCGACTGAGGAACAGAAAGGTATGCCTCCCATCTTGCTCACTTCAATTTTGTGGGCTCCTTGGAAGTTCAACTTTTCTCGTAGTGTAGCTGTCCTTTTTCAAACACTAGTAGGCAGGCTCCTTGAGGGTGTGGCCATGGTCATCTCACCCTGCCTTGGACCTCCCCACTTCTTGAACACCCTCTCTTCTTGGTGTCCAAGATAGCAGATGCCTGTTCAGAACATTTGGGTCTCCTCTGGCTCTGAGACAGGCTGGGACCTTGGACCCTTTGCAGTGCTGCAATGCTCGCATCTGGACACACCTCTCCTCAAGCAACAAAATACAAAGAAACTATATGGGACTAAAAATAACTGCATGCATGAGCAGTTGGGGCAAATTATGGGCAAAAAGCTACAAAAGACCAAAAAAACCCCTACTGCCACTTTTGAAGAGCCCGGAGCAAAAGATGGGGGTCAGGAGCAAAAGCAGGGTACTGTGCATGCCCCCTGCACGCAACACCACAAGAAGGGTGGGTAAAACACCTATGCCACCCCTCCAGCCTGACTTCCAGACCCCTACCCTCACCCCATAGAAGGAACAAGCTCACCCACACACACAGGGAGCGAGAGAGCAAGGGAACCTGTTGTGTGTTCTCGCTCCCCCCCTGCTGCAGCAGGGGCCCCAATAAAGCCTTGCCTGAATTTCTTGTCTGGCCTCTAGTCAATTTCTATTGACTGGGGAAAGCCAAGAACCCTGGTCGGTATCAGCGCTTCTCTGTGTAAACTCTCCCTATGTCTTCTCACTCTTCACCTCACCTTCCCCAAGGGCTGCAGCTCCCAGGCATGCTCATGACTCCCACCCTCTCTGCCTGGCCTCAGCTGTAGGCTACACCTGTATGGCCAGATGCCCATCAGTCTTCACATCTGGATGTTGCAATGGCCCCTTTAAGTACACAGGTCCTAAAATGAACTCACGATCAGCCTGTAGAAGCATCCTCTGAACAGGTGTCATCAGCCACCATCTACCCAGTCTCTCGGCACAGTGGGGACTCCCAGAGTTCCTCCTTCCTCCCAGCAGGCATCTAGTTTCTGAAGAGTCCACCTCTGGAATATCCCTGCCCTTTCTGCCTTCCTCTCTCCTGCTGGATCCCAGCAGCCCCCTCCTGCCTCCTTTCAACCCACCTCCACCAGTCTTTTTCCAAACGTCTCCAAACGTCTAACCACCACCCGCCCCAAACCCTTCACTGGCCCCCATCGCCTACGAAGTAAGTTCCCACTCCTTAAGCGGAGCTGCAAGGTGATTCACAAATTTGGGGAAAGAAAGAATGGTTTTCTCTGGTTTTGACCACTTGGAGAATAAATGGCCCAATGCCCCATGGGACCCCATTATGGGCTTTTCTTTCGGAGTCTGGACGTGGTCAACCATTAGAAGGTCCGGTCGTCGTGATGAGGGCTAGCTTTCCGGAGCCACCCTGCTCCCCGCCCCCCAAAACACACCGACACAAATCCGATCTGAGATCGCCTGGCGCTATTCTCTAAAGAGCCCTGGAGGGTTCGGGGAAATCCTGCTACCTTTAGGACCTGGAGGATCCGAGTAGGGGGTCACCCCGCCCCCACCCCCACCCCCGGCCGCCGAGCCGGCACCGGAACTGCCTGATGGGAACCCGCAGACCCGCGCTCCAGGAGGTCTCGCTGCCCGGGGCGTCGGATTCCTACAGAGATCTCGGTGGACAGTCAGAGGTGCGCGCCGAACCTGGGGGCGCGGGGAGGGGGGCTCCCCCTCCTCTGGCGGGACTTATTTAGGATTCGGGGTGTGCACGTGATTCCCCAGCGAGGGCGGACTAAGGGCGCTCTCCAACGAGGAGGGCCGACCCCAAGTCCCCCGAGAGCCCCTCTGGTAGGGTCCTTAGGACTGGGAGCCTGGAAGGAGCTGACTTGCCTGGTGGTGGCGCGCAGCCGCGGGCGCGAGTGCGTTCCCGGAGTGAGCGTCTCCCCAGCCCAGACCCTGCAGTCCACCTCCTTCTCCTCCTCCTCCTCCTCGTCCCGGCCTTTGGTCCTGGCGGGGGTGGCAGAGGGCGGGAGCCCAGAGGCGCAGGCCGGGCAGCCGGAACCGTCGCACACCGAGCGGTGCGCAGCGTCCCCGGGGCGGGCGCGGGGACCGCGGGCTGAGGTCTGTCCCGAGAGGGCGGGGGCGGGGGCGAGGGCGAGGGCGGGGGCGAGGGCGAGGGCGGGGGCGGGAGCGCAGGCCAGGAAAGTGGGAGGGGACAGGTTGAGGGGTGGTCTCTGAGGAGGAGCCAGGCTGAACCGTATTGTTCGCCTCGGCCGCCCGGAGCGCGCGGAGCGGGCCGGGGAGCGTACGCGGGGCGCTCCGCTTCCCGTGTTCCCCCCCGTCCCCGGCGCCCCGAGAAGAGAGCCGGGCTTTCCCGCGCGCCCCGGGACGCCTCTGCTCAGGTGGGGTGCGGGTCTTCCCTGGGGGCGCGGGCAAGGGAGGCGTTCCGCGCCGGTGGGGCTGCGACTGCTGCACCCGGGGACCGGGAGTCCCGAGTGGGCCGCCCCGCGCAGCGCAGCCCCCGCCGGCTCCGCGGGCTGGGAGGCCGGGTGGGTGCACGGGAGCGAGCGTCCGCCGCTTCACCCGCGCCGCGTGCTTCCGCAGGAGCCGGGGGCCGGGGGCCCCACGATGGCCGCGGGACGCAGCCACAGGGAGCCGCGGCGAGGATACCCGGGCGCCCCTGCCTAGCGGGGCGCAGCCTCCTCCTAGTCCGCCGCCCGACCGGCGGGATGGGGGGCGGAGGGTCTGCCCTGAGGGTCTGCGCGGACCACCGCGGGGGCATCAACTGGCTCAGCCTGAGCCCCGACGGGCAGCGCCTGCTGACGGGCAGCGAGGACGGCACGGCCCGACTCTGGAGCACCGCGGACGGCCAGTGCTGCGCCCTCCTGCAAGGTAGACCCGCTCGGCCGCGTCCTCCGACCTCTCGCTCTGTCCTCCTCTCTGCTGCTCGCCTGCCTCAGACCTGGGCGCTTTCGTCCGCAGAACCCTTACCCAAAGTCCAGCCCGCGCCCATCGCGGACCCTCGTGGAAGAGCGCTGGGTGGGGTGGGAGTGCAGAGGGGGCTATGATACGGGCCAGTGAGCCGAGGGGCGAGGCTGCGAGGGCGCAGATCACCTGTCAACCGCTGGGTGAAATCCCTTCCATCACCGCAGTTTTAACAAACAAAAAGAAATCGCAGCTCTGCCCCTTTCAGCTTCCCTCGTCTCTCACAGGCCTTGTGACCTTTGGCTGAACATTTCCTCTCTCGGGGCCTTTGTAGTCACAACAGTGGTTTGTTAATCGGCCTGGGCACTACGGAGTGCACTCCGCGTGGTGTGGTACCGTTTTCCCACCACTCGTGCAGGCAGGGGAACTGAGGCACGGAGTTAAGTAGTTCGCCAGAGGTTTACACAGCCCATGGGGGGCAGAGTCGAAAACCCCCTCCCTCATTCGACCCCCCTGCCCTGCTCTCTTGCTGCCTCATTTCACCCGCAATTTGGCATGTTTGGAAACTCCATGAAATAGCAGGAGGTACACATAGGCGTAAATATTGTTTTATGAAAGAGCCCTACCAATACACCCACACCGATTTGTATTTGTGGCTTACTCAAGGGGAGGTGGATGTTTTTCTTACCTCGGGTCCCTGTCACATGCCTGCAGCACAGGACTGAGAGGTTTCTCTGTTGCCTGAGTGGCTCCTATAGCCCCCTGTGGAAGCACCAGGTTGCCTGCGCTGTGTGCACAGTTATTTTTCACTGCTGGTTTTTCCACCATAATCAGCAAATCCTGGGTGGCCTGCCCCAGGCCTCCTGGCTCATCTAGGCACAGGGAGTAAATTAGCTTCCGTATTGGCTGATCCTGACCCTGCGGGTTTTCTTTTTTTCATTTTATTTAATTAATTTATTTATTTATCTTTGGGCCATGCGGCTCGTGGGATCTTAGTTCCCCCCGACCGAGGAGCGAACCTGTGCCCCCTGCAGTGGAAGAGCAGAGTCTTAGCCACTGGACCGCCAGGGAAGTCCCACCCTGTTGGTTTTATTTTTATTTTTTATTTATTTATTTTGTGGCTGCTTTGGGTCTTCACTGCTGTGCGCGGGCTTCTCATTGCGATGGCTTCTCTTGTTGCGGAGCACGGGCTTTAGGTGCGCAGGCTTCAGTAGTTGTGGCGCGCGGGCTTAGTTGCTCCGCGGCATGTGGGATCTTCCCAGACCAGGGCTCGACCCCGTGTCCCCTATTTTGGCAGGAGGATCTTAACCACTGGACCGCTAGGGAAGTCCCACCCTGTTGGTTTTACATCAAAGCAGTTATGGTAGGTATTTCAAAGCTCAGTAGGGATGCATTTTGGACTGCCTGTTATTTGGGAGCTGGTGTAGATAATGGGGAGTTGGCCACCACGCACAGATAGTCACACACACTGCCAAGGCATAGATCTGTTAGAAAATTTAAATCCAGTGTGTATTGCTTTCCAAACATGAGAACAGTATCTAGAGGGCTTTCAGAGATGCAGGTACCTAGGTCTGGGTTTCACTGAGCCTTTGGGGGCAGGACTCCAGAATTGGCATTTCTAACAAGCTGTGAGGTGACTCTGATGATCGGCTGGCCCGGGGAGCCCTGGGCCTGGGACCCCTTGTGGGAGCCCAATTTGTAGGCCAGTTTCTGCCTCAGGAAGCTCCAGTCCTTTCCAGGGTGGTTCTGGCCTAGTGGGCACCTGGCTCCGTCCCCAGGGCCCACAGTCCTGCCCAGCCCTGCCCTGCCATCCTCACCCGGCTCTGTGCCTGGCAAGTCCCCTTCACACCCACTTTAGTGACCCTCACAGCGGCTTGTCCCCACAGGACACCAGAACCTGCTTCCTAGCAAGGCCACGCTGGACCCTCTGTTGCCCTAGTTGGAGGCCTTCCCACTCCACGGGAAGATGCTATCAAACGGAAAAACTGCTGATAGGGTCGTTTCTTTTATAAGGGTTTGCACTTTAAGAATTGTCAAGGACAGAGGGGACAAAAATAACCTTTCCTTATCCTGAAATTGCACTAATAGACTTGTGAGAGAGTCATTTTGGGTGTGTGATAATCCTTGTGTGGCCCCCATGGTAAGCAAGGACCTGCCAACTGCTCCTCTGTAGGATTTTTTTTTTTTTGGCTGCATTGGGTCTTCGTTGCTGCACGCGGGCTTTCTCTAGTTGCGGCGAGCAGGGGCTACTCTTCATTGTGGTGCGCGGGCTTCTCATTGCAGTGGCTTCTCTTGTTGCAGAGCTCGGGCTCTAGGCGCGTGGGCTTCAGTAGTTGTGGCGCACAGGTTTAGTAGTTGTGGCACACGGGCTTAGTTGCTCTGTGGTGTGTGGGATCTTCCCGGACCAGGGATCAAACTCATGTCCCCTGCCTTGGCAGGTGGATTCTTAACCACTGCGCCACCAGGGAAGTCCATAGGATTTTTTTTGTATCAGTGAAATATTAATAAAAATGTCTTGACATTTTAGTGCCCTATATTTTATAAATACCCTTCTAAGTACATATTTCTTATGTTATTAACCCTTGCAACTGTGAGGTGGATAGAATTGACAGCAGTTTAGGGAATTCCCTGGCAGTCCAGTGGTTAGGACTCTGCGCTTTCACTGCTGAGGGTCTGGGTTCAATCCCTGGTTGGGGAACTAAGACAGCTGCGTGGCATGGCCAAAAAAAAAAAAAATTAAGAACAATTGACAGCAATTTATTTATTTATTTTTAAAATTTTATTGAAGTATAGTTGACTTACAATGTTGTGTTAATTTCTTCTGTGCAGAAAAGTGACTCAGTTATACATATATATTTATATATATTCTTTTTCATATTCTTTTCCATTAGGGTTTATCACAGTATATTGAATATAGTTCCCTGTGCTATACAGTAGGACCTTGTTGTTTATCCATTCTCTATATAATAGTTTGCCTCTGCTAATCCCAAACTCCCATTCCTTCCCTCCCCACCCCTGGCAACCACAAGTCTGTTCTCTATGTCTGTGAGTCTGTTTTTGTTTCGTAGATATGTTGATTTGTATCGTATTTTAGATTCCACATATAAGTGATACCATATGGTATTTGTCTTTCTCTTTCTGACTTACTTCGCTTAGTATGGTAATCTCTAGGTCCATCCATGTTGCTGCAAATGGCATTATTTCATTCTTTTTGATAGCTGAGTAGTGTTCCATTGTGTGTGTGTGTGTGTGTATACACACCACATCTTCTTTATCCATTTATCTGTCGGTGGACGTTCAGGTTGCTTCCATGTCTTGGCTATTGTGAATAGTGCTGCTATGATAACACCAGTTTATAGATGGGAACAGGAGATGCAGATATTTACCAACATGCAGCATATTCTAAGTGTCTCCCAGACACTCACATCGTGAGGCAGGTGCTGTTGTCAGCATGCCCGATGCATAGTGTGGTTGCAGGGCTTGTCCAGGGTCTCGCGGCTGGTTGGCGGCAGAGAGGCTTCTTGCCCACTGTGTGGCCCCTGCTCTGGGCAGGACAGAGTCGCAGGGAAGCTGTGCTCCCCCGGGGCCACACGGCTGATCAGCGGCAGACCCTGCAGGTCTCCTGACTCCAAATCCAGGCTCTTTCCACTGCCATCGTAGAAACTGCCACCTCGGGGTGAGTGCCAGCTCCTTGCACAGCTTGGGGCCCACAGAAGGCTTCAAAGGAGAGCCTGTTGGTGGGTCAGGCCTGGATTTCTTGGGCAGAGCGGCCTGGGTTGGCAGCTCCTGCCATGCGTTTTCCTTCTGCAGACGAGCTCACGGTGCAGAAGCAGTTGGGGGCCAGAGGATCTTCCCAGATCTTCCCGGACCATGGCTCGAACCCATGTTCCCTGCATTGGCAGGTGGATTCTTGAACACTGCGCCACCAGGGAAGCCCTATTTATTTATTTATTTTGGCTGCGCCAAGTCTTAGTTGCGGCAGACGGAATCTTCATTTGGGCACACGGGATCCTCTGTTGCAGCATGAGGGCTTCTTAGTTGCGGCATGCATGTGGGATCTAGTTCCCCACCAGGGATCGAACCCGGGTCCCCCGCACTGGGAGCGTGGAGTCTTACCCACTGGACCACCAGGGAAGTCCCGTGCCTCAGTTTGTTTATCTGTGAATTGGGGGTGATAGCAAGAGGAACCTAACCTCATAAGGTCATGGTGGGCATCAAGCCAGTTAAGAAAGAGCTCCTAGCTCATTGTATTCGCTGTCTTATCCTTCATGCCCGAAGTGAGTAACAGGATCCCTTGGCACTGTGCCATGCCAGCTCCAAAGCTCTTCTTCATTTGCCTCCCGCAACTCTTTATCATCCCGTTTCGTAGATGAGGAAACTGAGGCTTGCCAGCCCTCTGCGCTCCTCCCTCTGGGTCCAGAGCCCTTTCCCCCTCACCTGCCTGTTGGCTTGACGGCGCTGGGTGCCTGTGTCGGATTCAAAGGTGCAAGAGTCTCAGATCCCGCCCCAGGGAATTTGCAGATTGGATTGAGAGAACGATTGCTTAACTAAGGGGCTGTGTGCACTTCAGAAGAGCAGGAACTTGGTGGGCTGGGGTAGCCAGGGTTCACCTCTTGGCCCAGGAGGGCCTGGAACTGAGACAATTTTTAATTGTTATAAAAAACACACAGCATAATATTTACCATCTTAGCCATTTATAATATACAGTTCAGAGACATTAAACGTTCAAAACGTTGTGCAGCCATCACCACCGTCACCTCCAGGATTTTTTCCTCTTGTAAAACTGAAACGTCCCCTCTGAACAATATCCTCAGTCCTCCCTCCCCCAGCCCCTGGCACCCACTGTTCTACTTTCTGCCGCTAGGAACCTGACTCCTCTGGGTACCTTGCATAAGTGGAATCACATATTAGTTGTTTTTTTGTGACTGGCTCATTTCACTCAGCACAATGTCCCCAAGGTTGTCGCATGGGCCAGAATGTCCTTCCTTTTGAAAGCCGAATGCTATTCTGCCGTGTGGATCTTACACATCTTCTTTATCCATCATCCGTCGGTGGACGCTTGGGCTGCTTCCACTTCTTGACCATTGTGAGTGACGCTGCTGTGAACATGGGTGTGCATATACCTCTTCCAGGCCCTGCTTTCCATTCTTTTGGGTATATACCCAGACGTGGGATTGCTGAATCATCTCATACATATTTTTAAGCGGGCACTTGGGAGCACAGGGAAGGCTCTCAGACATAAACAAATCGTTATTAACTTTGTCCTGGTCAAGGAAAAATTCCATCAAAAAACAGTTTGTTTTATGTACGGATGTGAAGGAAGCCCACACTGGCAATTCACTCTAAGGCTCTGCGGAGACCACCGTCTGGGGCAGGTGAGCTCCCCTGTGGGTGCGGATTAAGGAGAACGGGGATGGAGGCGGGAGAGCAGTTTGGTCAAGGTTGTGGAGCAGGAGAGGCTGGGCTGAGGACAGGCCCTGTGGCGGCAGCAGTGACCAGAGCATCAGCCCGGGCTGGGAGCTTGGGGGCGGGTGGCCCAAGCCTGAGTCCTCATGGCTTTGTCAGACCCTGTCCATTCCAGCCAGGGCTCCCGAGCTCAGACAACGGCAGGAAACAACTGGCACCTCAGAGTGGTAACTCAAGGAGGGTCTAATCAAGGGACGCTTGCAGAGTGTGGGGAACCACTGTACTTAATGGCGAGTACCAGAGGGGCTGTCACCATCCCCAGGCCTGAAGGAGGGAGGGTGGGAGCGGTCACTGCTGCCTGGAAACGGCTGGGGAGGGGGCTCCCTCCAGGGAGGCGTGACTGTGGTTCGAGGGCCTCGGCCAGCGTATCCCGAACTAGAGACCCCTCCTGGGGCTCCCGATTGTCTGAACCCTGCGGGCAGCGGAGGAGACGGAGCCCACAGCGGGTGAGGGCGCTGCAGGGAGCAGGCTGGAGACGACGAGGACCCACGGGGGCGGATGAAAGACTCCAGGGGCAGCAGGGCGAGAGGAGGCCCCGCTTTTCATGCTTAGGTGAAGGCGTGTTCAGCTGGGCCGTGCCCACTCCAGGCCCCTCTGCCCCTGCAGACCCTGGTCTCCAGCATGGCGAGCTGCTGCTGCATGGGGAGGTGGCACTTGGACTCTAAACCTGCAGCAAGTCCAAGGGCGTGCAAGCCGGGAGACGGGGCCGGCTACCTTGGCAGGAAACCCTGAGCCTCAGCATATTCTTTTGAACATAATAACTGCATTTTATCTGCATTCTACATCCCTTCAAAAATATTTATTTTTAGTTTGGCTTTCTTGCTTATTCTGCACAATTCCAACAGCTTGTGGCCGAGGCGCTGTGGTCCCCGGAGACGTGATGGGCCCTCCCTTCTCCGAGCCCTCACTCCTCCACCCCAGGTGATCCTGCCGGGGCGGTGGAGCCCTGTTGTAGGTCTGTGGATTCTAGTCAGGGGCGCGCTCCGCAGCCCCCAGGGCCCCTGTGCTGCAAGGGCTCTGAGCCTGGATCGCTCCCTTGGGTTGTCAGATGTGAGATGGGCATCTTGTGCCGGAGAAGGGGCTTGTGCGGGGGGGAGAGCCTTGATCGATGCAGGGACCCCCGCCAGCTTGGCCAGGCCCCTGAGGGGGTAGAGGGTCAGCCTGGCGCAGCTTCAGAGATGAGGTTTTTTTACATTGAAAAACTTCTTTTTATTATCACCTCTTTTCTTCAAGTCTGTTTATATTTCTGTTGATTTGCAATCAGTGTATATATCCTTTTTTTTTACTTCTACGTATCAGAAAAGCTGTCCCACTCTCACGGTCTTGGCTAATGGCTGCAGTTTCACCGAGTCTAGGTGCCACGCTTGGATTTTCAGTGTTTTTCTTGGCCTGATTGACGGGTTCACATGACACTCTGCCTTCCTGCTGTCAGATGCTGTTGAGATGGGACGGAAGGAGCTGGAATGGGAGTGACACCCCGAGGGAGCCTCTCCTGGCCTTGGTTAGCACTGGGGACCCCTCTCATGGTTCTGAGCCCTCCCGACCCCTCCTGATGGCTGATCTGGTCTCGGGGAAAGCTCGTTGAGAATCCTCAAATATTTTATAAACATTTTGGGGTTGGCAAAAAGCTGGGCTGGGTTTTGCCAAACACATTTGCCCTCGACTTTTAAACTGATGTGCACTTTGAGGGAAACAGTCTGCAGCCTCTTCCCGTGTTTACTTAATTTACGCAAATGTTGTTTTCCTAGAGGCCTGGTATGTGCTATCCAAGAAGATGGGATTCTTTCTTACTTTAAAAAAAAATTCTGTTTCTTAGAACCCAGGAAGTTGGGTTCTTCCAAGAGAAACTAAGCTTGACCCCAGGGCCAAAAAAAAAAAAAAAAAAAATAGTGTGACTCAGCTTGAAACTACCCAGGAGATTCTAAATCCCCGTCTACAAGATACCAGATATCTAGATGAAATTTTAAAATCTGATCGAAATCCTTGAAGTAATAAATATGACGCTCCCATGTGTTATTATTTGAATTCATCAGTCTCCTCGTCTGTGAAATGGCTCTTAGGTCTAACATTCCTTTGCTTCCGTTGATTTTCTGGTCCCTGAATTCTTCTCCAATTGAGTCAGTTTCAGTTTGCTGTTGGAAGTGCTTATATCCGAGATGGAAACACTTTTACCTGGAAAACAGGCCCTACTGTGTCCAAGGATGGAGGGCTCCTGGGCTGCTTAATAATGGTCGAGGGGTAAACATCGACCCCACAGCCAGGGTGAGAGTCAGAAGATCTGACAACTGCCCCGTAAGAAGATGACCACATGCACTTGGCCGAGACCCCAGACTGCGGGGCCCTCCCTCCGTCCCAGACCTCCACCCTCACTGTGTCTGCTTCATCCACCGTTTCTGCCAAACGCCTGAATTCTGGCCCCAGGGGCCCCTCTTGCTTTGGTGTGTGCTAGCTTCTCTCCCAGACACTCTTCCTCTTCTCCCGACAGACACGGGCACTGCGTAGACCCTTCCTTGCCTGCCACACCCAGGCTTCTGCTCTGTCCACCCTCGTCACGCTCTGTCCCAGCACGTGTCAAGCTTGGCTGACTGTCCCTCCTTCTGGGCTGGCTGCTCTGTTTGAAGGCAGGGAATGTGCTTTAATCATCTCTGTATCTGTATTTGTGTCCTGCGGCTGCTGTGACCGATGATCACACTGGGTTTCCTTAAAACAAGTTTATTCCGGCACAAGTCTGGAGGCCAAAAGTCCAAAATCAGTGTCACTGGGATGAAATCAAGGGGTTGGCAGGGCTGGGTTCCTTCTGCAACCTGTCGGGGAGCATGCCGTTGCCTTTCCAGCTTCTGATGGCTGCTGCATCCCTTGGCTTGTGGTCGCATCACTCCGGTCTTAAGGGCCAGCACCTGCCAACCTCTGCTCTGTCTTCACGGTGCCTTCTCTGTGTCCTCAGATCTCCCTCTGCCTCCTCTATGTGTGTGTTCATTTATTTATTTATTTACTTATTTGGCCGTGCCGGGTCTTAGGTGTGGCATGAGGGATCTTTAGTTGCGGCATGCGGGATCTTTAGTTGCAGCATGTGGGCTCTTAGTTGCGACATGCAGGATCCAGTTCCCTGACCAGGGGTCGAACCTGGGCCCCCTGCATTGGGAACATGGAGTCTTAACCACTGGACCACCAGGGAAGTCCCTCTGCCTCCTTCTTATAAGGATGCTTGTGATGGCGTGTAGGGTCCACCCTGATATCCAAGACAATCTCCCCGTCTCAAGATCCTTAATTAATTGCATCTATAAATGTGTCTCCTTCCAAGAAAGGTAACATTTCTAGGTTCCAGCAATTAGGACCTGCTGCTCTCTTTGGGGCCAGAATTCTGCCTACCACAGTGTCTCTCCTCAAACGTAAGAACAGCTCACGGCTAACATTTACACAGCCGGCACAGGAACACCGTGAGATAGGCACCGTCACTCTCCCCATTTCAGATGAGGAAATCGAGGCACAGAGAGGTGAAATAACTTGCCCATGGGCAGCCAGTAGCAGCACCAGGCTGCTAGCCCAGGCATTCTTGTTCCGAAGACCATGCCCTTGGCCTCTGTACTTCCTGCCTCTGTAACATGGGGTTTGTTGAATGACTGAGTGAATACAAATAGCTGAAAAGTTTGAAGAAGACTAAAAGGAGATGACTAAGAAGGGGGAGGGAAGGAGTGGAGGGAGGAAGGATTCGAGGGCAGGCTAAGTGCCCCCTGAATTGCTCCTGGCTCCCACGATTCCTGAGATTCTCCCAGACTTAAAGTGTCATTTCAACACGCTAGTCACTACTGGACTTGCTGCAAACACTCGCCGCCCCCTGCTTTCCTCCCTTCCTCCCCATCTCAAATATTCTCAAAGAAAAACAGGAGCTGGCATGCCCTGCTGTGCTCACGTCTCCCCCCACCTCATCTGCAGGGCACGAAAGCTACGTGACCTTCTGCCAGCTGGAGGACGAAGCTGCCTTCACGTGCAGTGCTGACTGCACCATCAGGAAGTGGGACGTGCTGACTGGACAGTGTCTGCAGGTGTTCCGAGGACACACGTCCATTGTGAACAGGTCTGTGTGCCTGCCAGGCGGGGAGGACTCGGCCTCTCCTCGTGGTACCCCGCCGAGTCCCAGGGGACAGAGATGTAGGCTGTGGGGCCCCTGCCCTGGAGGAGCTTAGCTTCCCTGGGGAACACGTGTGGACGTGCGGGGAGGCGGTCAGGAGCACACAGCAGTGGAAGGGCAGCAGTGTCCCCAGCGCAGCAAGCGCTGACTGCCCCGGGGCTGCAGGTGGGGGGTTGGGAGGCGGAGGTGGGGCGGGGAGGCACCACCAACACTCAGACCAGAGCCTGAAAGCCCTCCCGTGGCCCTGGCAGCACAGCTGCCCCCAGCTGGGTGCAGGGAAAGGGGTTGGAGGCTACAGGTCCTACCGAGGGAACAAATTCCAGAGGAAATGGCTTAATTGGTACCTGATGGTGGACTTGGGGCTCGGAGGAGGAGGAGAACGGCGATTGTTCTGAAGAGGGAGTCGCGGGAGTTTATAAACCCCTCCTCTCCGTGTTGCTGTTGAAAATATCCCAGACCCTCCGTCTCATGGAGGTTTGAATTTTTGCAAAAACGTATTGCGTTTGGGTCTGAGCTGAGCCATGGAGATTCCTTGGTGATCAGATCAATTGGACACTATTTCTGCAACTTGGGGCCGTCGCAAACTCCCGAGGGAATGCCCGGTATGAGCAGGAGTCTGGGCACCAGGGCCCTTGTGACCTCACTGGCCAGGAAGGGCAGCTGCCCGGGCAGCGCACTAAGCAGGGAAAGGGCCCTGTGCAGGCGGGCGTTTGGCGGGGTGGGGGGCAGGGACGGAAGGATGTTCTCAGCCAGAGGGGATCCTGGCAGCCTGAGCTTTGTGGAGCCTGGGTCCGGGTGGGACCCGTCTGGCCTAATGTTCCAGCGCACGGTGGGTGGAAACGGTGGGTCAGCCCGATCATTAACTGCCCGGAGTACCAGCTGCCTGCAGACGGAACGGTGCTCCCGCAGGGCGGGAACGGGGAAGCATCCCTGAGCGGAAAGGCAGAAGGGTCGTGTTGGCTCAGGATGGTTCTGAGTGGAGAAGGACCCCAGTGGGGACCCCATAGAGCTCCACCCCAGCCCCCGCCTCCTGCAGCTGAGCTTTTATCCCCCCTACACCCCTTAGATAGAGCAGGCGAGGCCCGGGGACCTGGGAGACCAGCCAGCACCACGCAGGCCAGGGCGGAGGAGGGCTGGGATTGGGACCCGGATTTCAGCTCTTGCTGGCCTCTTCCACACTCTTTCTTGAGAAAGAAGTTTGTGACTGAGGTAAAAGTGTGGGCCTGGGGCGCCTCCTCTAGTGAGGCTGTGAGCGGCTGGAAGGGCTGACAGAGGATGGGGTGGGTGGAACAAGGCCACATCTCAGGGGACCAGCCGTCCCTCCGGTTGTACCTGGAAACGAATCAGTGGCTCCTCAAAAGTAAATCTGGACAATTAAGGCTAGAAATGCTGCTCTGCCAGGTGTAGACTCTCCCGAGTGCACGCACAACACACACACATGTTCACACACAAGTAGACATATGCACTCATGCACACACACACACACACACACACACACACACACACGCCGCTTTTGAGCAGTTGACTCTTCTAAACATCTCTGGGTGCATATTTGCATTAAGTAACTGTGCTCACAAATGTGTGATGGCCCCGAGGTGAGGACGTGGGCTACACTTCTCGTGTTTTCAGAGCCGGGCCAGGTGTGTGAGCTTCTGGGGGCACCGGCCCGGCCTGGCGTCCCTGCCGTCCCGGGCCACACCCGGCAGGACTCGGGCCGCCAGAACATCACCCGAGGCACCACGTCGTCACTTTCCTTTAGAAACACACGTGTGGTGAAAACCGTATCTCCTGGCGTTAGGGAAGAAGCCATCAGTAGAGAGTGTGCTTTTCTTGTGCTGCGTCCTTAATGACTTGTGGGAAGTGAGAACCACCCAGAGGTGAGAAGCCGTGGAAGGAAGGTCTGCTCTGTTCCGTGTCCATCTTTCCTCCTGCCCGTGCTAAACTCCCAGGCAAGACCTTTTACAAGAGGGGGCACCAGGTGCCTCTGAGACTGAGATGGGGGTCCTGACCCCCCTGTGGCCACAACACGCCTCATTCCAGGTTCAGGCCGCAGCCCTTTGGGGGTGGTGTGTAAATTAGGGTCCACCCTCGTGCCCTTTGAAGTTATACACAGAGTTCTATGCTAGAGACCGATGTGTATTTTCTGCAGAGAAAGTCTTAGCATACATCAAGATGAGAATAGGAGTCATGAATAGTTACTGTTTGGCAGGCTCTGCTCCCCCCTCCCCCCGCCCCCCCCAGGCTCTCCTGGCTCCCTCACTGCCCCCCTCCTGCAGGGGGCCTGAGATTCCTCAGCCTTGAGATTTTCTCAGACTCGGGTCTCCCAGTCACTGGGACCGTTCATTCTTCTCACCCATCACCTGGGCTCGTTGAACACGTAAGACGCCAGCCTGCCGGGCAGCCCTGCGCGCTCTGACCCCTGACCCTTCCCCTCTTGCCACCAGGATCCTGGTCGCCAACAACCAGCTCTTCAGCAGCTCCTACGACCGGACAGCTCGAGCCTGGAGTGTGGACAAGGGGCAGGTGGCCCGGGAGTTCCGGGGCCACCGCAACTGTGTGCTGACTCTAGCCTACTCTGCCCCCCAGGACCTCCCTGGGGCTCCGTGCGCGGAGGAGGCCGTGGCCAGGGGGCTCCTGGTGACGGGCAGCACGGATGGCACGGCCAAGGTCTGGCAGGTGGCCAGCGGCTGCTGCCACCAGACACTGCGGGGCCACACAGGTGCCGTGCTCTGCCTGGTGCTGGCCACGCCTGGCCACACGGCCTTCACCGGCAGCACGGACGCCACCGTCCGAGCCTGGGACATCCTGAGTGGGCAGCAGCTGCGGGTGTTCCAGGAGCACCAGGGCTCCGTCATCTGTCTGGAGGTGAGGCCGGCCTGGCTGCCATGGAGGCCCCTGGCTCCTCCTCTGAGCTGCCGCCCCACCCCAGTGTACCCGTCAGCTCAGGCTGTGGAACAAAGTACCACTGACCGGGCAGCTTAAACGACAGAGATTGATTGGCTCGCGGTTCTGGAGGCCGGAAGTCCGAGACCAAGGTGTGGGCAGGGTTGGTTTCCTCCGAGGCCCCTCCCCTCGGCTTGTAGAGGGCCATTCCCCCGGTGTCCTCACACCGTCTTCCCTCTGCTTCCAGATTCCCTCTTCTCGTAAGGACACCAGTCATACTGGATGAGGTTCCACTCTAATGCCCTCATTTTAACTGAATTACCTCCTTAAAGGCCCTATTTCCAAATACAGTCACATTCACAGGTACCAGGGTTAGGGCTGTTGCCAACACATGAATTTTGGTTTCCTTCCGTGTGGAGTGAGGATTACGTCTACGCACAAACCGTGGTCCATAATTCCTAAATCCAAAAGTTGAAAAAAAGGAAGGTTTTTTCTTCGGCTTGGCATCAGAACTCATTTTGATATGAGGCTGGTTGTAGTAAGTTTAACCTCACTTCCTGGGACTGCGTGTACCTTTGCTGTGGAAACACGAGTGTGGTCCTCAAATCCAAAAACTCCTGAAACGCGTCGGCCAAGGTTTGGATTAGGGATTACGGACATGGAGCTGTGCCCACCCCGGGTGGTCGTGAGGATGTAGTGAGTTGACAGCGGACGCAGTGCCTGCTGCAGAGTCAGTTCTTGACGCCCGTCCGCCTGTGATACTGTTGCTGTGAAGCATGTGTTGCTATGAGGATGTGTGGCCTGCACTTGGCGGGCACGTCTGCAGGATATGGTCCCTCCCTCTATCTAGATATTAGGGTCTGGATGTTCCTGGCCCGGGTCACGGCCACAGCCCTTTCCCTTCTCCAGGCCAGTTCCCACACCCGAGGTGAGCAGGTTGGGGTGCAGTGCTCGGAGGCGCCGAGCAATGGGGGTGGGCTCAAGGTGGCAGGAAGTAGTGTGTGGCAGTCCCCTGGAGAGCCAGGCCAGGACGCCCGTTTTGGGTTCTCGAGGTGAAGGGCAAGCCCTAGGGCCCCAGGACCAGTGGAGTAGAGAAGGGCTCCACTTTGCTTGGACAGAATGATCTCTGGCCCCTGGTGAACGCCAGAGGGCCCATGTTTGTTTGGTTGTATAAATTGCATTTTTCTAATGATGGGGGCAGGGCGGGGGATTGGTTGTTACTGAGCTGAGATTTGGCCACCTGGTTTCTTTTTCTTTTTTTTTTTTTTTAACTTTGATTTTTTTTAAAAATTTTTATTGGAGTATAGTTGATTTACAATATTGTGTTAGTTTCAGGTGTACAGCAAAGTGAATCAGTTATGCATACACATATATCCACTCTTTTTTAGATTCTTTTCCCATCTCGGCCATTACAGAGTACTGAGTAGAGTTCCCTGTGCTGTACAGCAGGTCCCTAAGCCACCCGGTATCTGATCCTGGGATTTGGGGAGGCAAAGGGAGGACTGAGAGGCACCTGGGAGGCAGCACTGTGTGTGATGGGGAGAGGTGTGCAGGGAGCAGTGGGGGTGCGTCCTGGGCGGGGCATGGGGCGACCGGCTCTGGGTTCCTGAGGGCGGGCGGGGTCTCTGGGCTCAGTCTCCTGGTACCGCCCAGGGGCAAGTCCGTCTCCCATGTTGGAGTCAGCCTGCAGGGCGCGGAGCCCGGTGTCGGGCACAGCAGTGGGAGTGAATGAGCCCGGGAGCAGAGCCGGACCTCTGCAGGAGGGGGCTCAGGAGACCGAGAGAAGCACGAAGGCCAGGCCAACTCGTAGTGTGGGGAGTTCCTGGGGCAGGGTGGGGAGCTCCCAGAGTGAAGTCAGTGTTGTTCCTGTGAGCACACACCGGGGTCTGTCCAGGATGGGTCCCAGGCGGGGGTGGGGTGGTGGGCGTGGGGAGAGGGCCCTGCTGGGCGGTGGGATGGGGACGGGGCGGGGTGAGGGTGGGCACAGTGCAGTGTGTGGAGGCCCCTGGGGTCAGAGTTGGAAGGAGGCAGGGCCCACGCTGTTGGCTTGGGCGGGGAGGGTCGCCCCCAGTGTCAGGAGCAGCGGGCCCCGTCGTAGAGGCCGGTCCTAAAACGGAGCCTGAAGGGACGGGCACAAAGGCAGCACACGCACTGGTGCAGCAGCAGCGGCGCTTGACTCAGGAAACATCCGGTTATTTGGTTTGTTGGTTAGTTACTTCATTAGCTGTTAAGTCACAGCCTGCTTCGCCCCACGGTGGGACTGAAGCAGAAAAGCCCCTGTTTTTCAGAGTAGTTGGGGGATAAGATTCTGCTCGATAAGGTCCAGGGCCACCATCTCCACAGTAGATGGCCTGGCGCCTTCCCGAGAAACGGAGGACCCGCCGACCCCCGGCCGTCCAGGCTTCCTTTGCTTTGATATGACGTCCCCTCAGAGGGGGCCACAAGGGCCCCTGTAGTTTGGATGCTGTATCGTCGCATCTCCCTGCTGTGTTTCCCCGGTACAAACTCAGATCTAGGTGTACCGCGACTTGGGAGACGCACGTGCGGGTGACCTTTGGGTGTGCTGGCTTTGCCCGCTTTCCAGGGTCCCTCCTTCTCCCCACGTTAGGGTCGGGGAAGACCCTTGCCCTCCCCTCCTGATCTGCCTCTTTAATAGAAGAGCTTCCCCACGTCCCCCCTGCCATCAGAAACTTGCAGGGCCACCTGCCAGTCTCGGCCCCAGCCCGCGAGACCCTGGCCATGCGGGGCCGTCGCTGGGACCCTGCTGTCACCTCTGGGCTGAGTGTGAAGCACAGCACAGAGTCGGGGGCGCCGCCCCCCGCCCCTGCTCACCTTACCTTCTCCAAATAGATGACCCTCGGTTCACGTCTGCATGTCTGTTTCCTCCCTCTGTCCCTTCCCTGCACGTCCACATGCAGGTTGAGCCACCTAAGCCAAGGAAGGATCTCTCCTTGGGGACCTCCCAGAATTCCGACCCTCCCAGCTCGGCGAGCGGTGGGCTGCCTTCCCAGACGCCCTGCAGAGGCAGGCAGGGTTCCCGGGGGTCTGGAGATGCGGGATGGTTCTGTGAGCCCTGCGGCCTGGCCTCTGGCGTTGTTTAGGGAGGAAGCACTCGTGCTGGCAAGTGGAGAGCGAGGGAGTTGTCATCCGTGGTTTCCTGTTAGGCTGAGTGGGAGGTGTCCACTGGGATCCCGGGGGGCCTGTTCCATGGAGCTGCGGTGTTTACACCGTCCCTGGGAAACAGGTCAGGCCCTTTTGTGTGTTGAGATAAACTTGGGGGCCACCTTTTCAGAGGCTGGGGAGAAGAGAGGAAGCTCACAGAGCTATGCAGCCTCCTATGCCTGTCTCCGAACCGTCGGCCCGTGTGGATGAGGTACCCACTGCAGCATCCTGCCGCCTCCTTGCAGGCCTGTGGCCCACTCTGAACTTGCCGGGAGCTGAGGCGAGGCCCAAGAAATCGGCCAAGCCCTGAGGGGCCTCTGCCTTTCCTCTTCACTGTGGGATGTGTATCCAGGGTCAAGCACGCCAACCCCAGAGGGTTCCAGAAGCCAGGTGGGGGCAGAGCAGGCGTGCACAGGCCTCCTATGGAGAAGGTGGGCCAGAGCAGAGGTGAGGGCTCACTTCCAAGTAACAAACTCAAGGTCAAGCCCGCTGACCACCGAGGGGGACCGCTCCTTTACCCTGCTTCGGAGGGACTCCCAGGGTCTGGGCTCAACCGGGTGATCCTTGTGAAGAAAGAGAAAGTGGAGACGCTTTCCTGTCCCTTCATATTTTTAAATTTTTGGTTATGAAACATTTCAAACATAAAGTATAGCAAACGGTAAATGGGACACCTAGGTACCCACCTTTGAAATGAGATATTAAAATAAACATTTCCAGTACAGCCAGAGAGGGACAGGAAAGGCTCTGCCAGGTGTGGGGCAGCCCAAGGACTCGGGGCATGCACCTGCCCGTCTGCAGCATCATCAGGCCCTCCGTTCTTTTCCTACAAAAGCACTGTCCTGCCAAAGCCCGAGGGGCTGGAGCAGAGATTGCTGCTGCCTTTTAGGGATACGTACCGGCTCCTGGGTTAGATCAGGCTGCATGCAGTATTGAGTTTATCCTCACGGCCACTTGTAAGGGTGATTATTTTTTCTCATTTTGTACATGAGAAGACGGAGGCTCAGAGTGGGCAAGCAATTTGCCCAAGGTCTCACAGCTGGTAAAGGACAGAGACAGGATTTGAACCCAGGACTGAACATGCAACCTGTGCTTTTGACAAGCAGCTTTCGAAAGGTGTGTCTGGACCCATACCGTGCTGGAGTTGGGGAGCCTCTTCCGACAGGAGGCTGAGTGCCCGGAGCCTGGCTGTGCTCTGCACCTGGCCCTGCTCACCACCTGGCCCAGCTGCTTCTCTCCCGCTGCCCTGTGCGTGGCCTGTCGTGAGTGGAGGGGAGGCCGCGGCCTCACCCCTGGGGCCGCAGCAGCAGAGCCCCAGGCCTGCCCTCCGCTTGGGTGGATCACACGCAGGGAGATGGCCCATAAGCCCCGTCCCGTCCTCTCGGAGCTGCCTTGGCTGCTGGGAGGGAGTCCTCCTGGACTGGCCTTTGTGACTCGCCCTGTCATGGTCTGTCCTGCTTTCCCCATCTGCCTTGAGCCTCTCTGGTCTCCGCGGGCTGCCCTGCTCCTCCCCGTGGGTGTCCTTTCAGGAAACCAGCCAAAGCAAGCAGTGAGGTGTCTGCCCGCTTATCAGCCTCGGGGCTCAGGATCTGTGCTTTGAAAGCGTGCTGCTTTTTAAGCACGTGCGCCAGGCCCTGCGTCGTCGGGACACCCGCTATGAGCAGGAGGCGTCTTCCCTTTGTCTCGGCCGCTGTGGACGCTCGGTGCCTCCTTCACGGGGCCGGGCAGACAGAGCTGCAGAGGCCGAGTGGCCTAGATGTTCCACTAGGGTCTCCATCTTGCAGGCTGCACGTACCCACTCCCCTCATCATAGGTCTGGGAGCCTCAGTGGGTAGTTTGGAGAGTGTGGCCCCTGGAGGTCTGGGGCTGCCTCTGGGAGTGACACTTGGTGGGGGGACAGTCAGGAAACACTGGGGCCAGTGGCACTCGGCCTGGGGGGCAGGGTGCAGACAGTGCTGGGCGGCCTGAGGAGGGGTCCTGGAGGGCGGCTTTCCCACAGAAGATGAGGGGGGGTCAGCACAGAGAGGACGTGTGAAGGGGGGCACGGCATGTGCCCGGGATCTCAGGGCACGGCGAGAACATACGTGCACCTGGGGAAGCCGGGCCACGTTCAGGCTCCAGGCACAGGGCTGAAGGGGGGGCCCCGCAGGCCGAGAGCAGGTGGGGATTACAGGCAGGTTCCCCTGCCCTTCTTGGTGGTGGTGCAGACGGAGGGGGGACCGGGCGATGTTCTGGACCCTGCTGGAGCCCTCGGGTGTGCGGACATCGCACGCGGCCCTGTCCTCGGGGAGTGGACCGCCAGCGGGAGAGGCCAGAAGCCAGGCTCCATTGGCTGGGCCAGCCGTCACCCCAGTAGCACCGGAGGGCAGGGCCTGTCGCCCACTTGGTCCACCCTCAGCCTCTGCCTCCAAGAGGTATACGTGCCCCTCGAGATTGCACCCCCTCTGCCGTAGCGATTGGCCCAAGACCAGGTTTGACCTGTGCTGTGGCCGTGGGGTGGAAAGATGCACTGGGCCAGAGTCCTATTCTCCGGGATTTAAACTGGGGAGTAATATGGGGAAACTGAGTCAGCTGTGGGAATTGGAGTGGGAAGTGGCCAAGATGGGTAGGTGGTGTGTGCTTGAGCTAGGAGGACTCGGGACGAGTTAAGGATGCCCATTTCAGGGGCTTCCCTGGCGGTCCAGGGGTTAGGACTCCACGCTTCCACGGCAGGGGGCACGGGTTCGATCCCTGGTCGGGGAACTAAGATCCCGCAAAACAAGCAAACTAGGCCCGCCGCCTGCTGCCCCTGGGAGAAGGACCTCATCTTTCCTAAGCCTCCAGCGGCGCCCTGGATGGCTGTCTCGGGGGCTTGCAGCCTGCCCTCCTCTCCCTGGGCCCTGCAAAGTGGGAGGAGGCCTGGTGCTAACGGCAGCTGAGCACCCCACTCCGCCAGCCTTCCGTTCGCGTCCGCGTCTCCAGTAACCAGAGGTGCTGTGCTGGTCGGGAGCTCTCTGGGCTGCGTGGTGTTTGCTGTAGGGAAATTTGCAGAATTATTTCAATTGTCTTTGGGCTTCCCTCGCGCTAGTACCCTGTCCCTCTGGGCGGGGGTGCTCCTGGGAGGGGGGCTTCCTCGTGCCCTTCCCTTGTCTTCCAGGCCCTTTCCTAACCTCCTGCAATGCCAAGCAGGGGTGTGAATGCCACTGCAGCTGGCAGTGGCGAGCGGGAAGGGGGGCAACCTGTGTCCAGGGGCAGGGGGGCAGGACCCCATGATGGCCCCTGGGTGTCCAGCTCCGGTTCCAGCAGAGGGCTACCTTACACACACCGCGGTCAGTCAGGTTACTTCTAGAGCTTTCTCCTATCTCCCTTCCCCAAGCAGAAGTCCAGTGTGAAAGCCCTGCCCTGGGTGCCCTTTTCTCAGCTGGAACAGTACCAGGGAACAGAAGCAGCTACAGGTGGAGTCACATTGACCTTCCCGGGGGCCAAGCTGTAGGAAACTGCTAAAGAGAGACACCTGGCAGTAGTAGCAGCGGTGCTGGCTGACATTTTCTGGTCCTTGCTCTTCGGGTGCTGAACGCTGTACGGTCGTGTCTGCGCACCACAAGGAAGGGTCTGGCGTGATCCTTGTCTGCGGGTGAAGCCGCTGAGAGCAGAGTCACTGACTTGGCCAAGGGCCAGTCAGGATCTGAAGCCGGGTCTGCCTGAGCTACACGGCCCTGAGGGGAAGGGAGGAGCATCGTAACCTTGGGTGCTGGAGTGGGTAGTGGTGGGGGGCGACCCAGGGGCAGGGGCATTTCTGGCTTGTCCACAGTGTCTCCACTGAGACCTGCATGTGCCCCTCCACGTTCCACAGAGAGAGGTTTGGAGGGGCTTCCGGGGTGCCCCCTACGGTCAGCGGTACCCATGTCCGGTGCCGACCCTCCCTCCCCCCACCCCCAGCTGGTGAACCGGCACGTGTACTCGGGCAGCGCCGACAGGACGGTCAAGTGCTGGCTGGCAGACACGGGCGAGCGTGTGCGCACGTTCGCGGCCCACAGACACAGCGTGAGCGCCCTCAAGTACCACGCGGGCACCTGTAAGTGACCCCGCCCTCCCCGTAGCCCCAGCCTGCCTGTCCCCTTCACGCCCCGCCCCCCAGCACATCCGCTCTCGCGCAGACCTCTCTGCTGCTTCTGACTGCACTCTTCCCTCCTGGAGTCTCAGCTGCCACTCAGTTTGGTCAGCGGCCAAGGGCGGCGGCTGTGCCCCCTCAGTGCACGTGTTTGTTCCTCCAGCGAAAGAAGTTCCAAATAAGGGTGTAGGGGCTCCTCCCCACCTTTACCCCGCTAGGACGTGCAGCGACCTGCGTGTTCAGAGGACCTCAGGTCAAGAGCAGGTCTCAAGGACACATCCTAATTCTCGAGACAGTGACACCACTTAACTCCAGTCAGACTTGAGGGCCACATGGGTTTGGCTTCACTTGGCATTAGGTTTGACTACAGATAAGAGAAAGTCCAGATAACAGGGATTTAAATGAGATAGTGGTTTATTTTTCTCTCAGAAGAATTTCAGCAGCTGGTGGTATAGGCTGGAACGGATGGCTCCACAAAGTTGTTAGACACCCAGGTTCCTTTTTTCACTTTACTTCATCATCCTTAGCATGTATCGGCTATCTTTAAGGGGGGGCCTCATGGTTCAAGATAGCTGCTGGAGCTCCAGCCATCATATATTTTAGGCAGGCAGGAAGAAGAGGAGGGAAGGGCAAAAGGTTGTCTCCTAGATGAGTAGGCCCCTTTAAAGATCTTTCCTGGAAACTCCACCCAAAGACTTCTGCATACATCTCTCTGAGCACTGCCTGCAAAAGAGACAGAATAATAAAAACTTTTATCCGGGGATACTGCTGCCAGGATTAATCAGGGTTATTTTGGAAAGAAAGAAGGGCAGCGTGGCTTACTGGGTAGTCAGCAAGCTCTCTGTCCCACAGGTCTCAAACTGTCACACATCTGGGCTTTCCTGGCTCTGTCCAACTGGGCTGCCACCAGTTGTTTACACCCCAGACACACGCAGAAGACAGGCACTGTTCTGGGGAAGCAAAACCCACAACCTCACCACACCTACATGGGAGTGGGGCTCCCAGCTTGCTGGATATCTCTTTCCTAAAACGATCCCCAGTGTTATATTTTGCTATCAGCGTCCACACACACACACACACACACACACACACACACACACCCACCCACCCACCCCTGCAGCAGGAAGCCAGCCCCCCTAGGCGAAGCTGAGCCTGAGAACCATCTTCCTAGCACAGCAGTGAGGGAGCAGACTGGGGTGGGGGAGGAGCCACAGTGGAAAATTCAAGTTGACTTCACAGCACAGGTGTTAGATGAAGATAGAATGGATTTCCGAAAATAGAGCGTGAGATGCCCTCAGGATTTAGGTGCCTGACGCAGAAAAATGATCTTATTCCTGTTCCTGTGTCCAAGCCTGTAAGTGTGATTATGGCTCTGCTCCTGTCGGGGACCTCTAATTTAAAGAGAAGAACGTTGCCCAGAGCGCCTCCCCGTGGCAGCGGCTGGGATGAAACCTGCCACTGCAGCAAATCCCGCAGACCCTACCTGCTGCCCGCTGTTAAGGAACTTGGTCCTTGGTCTTTGCCAACAGGCTACAGGATGATCAGACCTAATTCTGGACCCTCTTCCCACCCTCAGGATGCCCAGTAACCACAGTGCATTGGTGGAGGGGAAGGCAGGAAAGGAGCTGAAGAGGCCGAGAAATGAAACTTCCCCTCCAAGTCCACATGCGCTAGTAGCTTTAGCAGCAAACCTGGGACTAGGCAGGTGACACAGGAAATGGGATAAGGAATAGACACCCCAAGGACAGGGAGCCCCCAGGGGGTGCTTACTGTGGCTCGCTCAGGCTGCTGGGTGGCTGTAGCAGATGCTATGGGTACCACGCTCAGGGGCATTTCCTGCTGCAGCACCTGAGGTCCTCTGCCCGAGGGTGTTTTCCTGTGAGGCAGGTCATGGGAGGGCTGGGAGTTGATGGATAAGTAGCCCACTGTCCTTGTCCCTGGGTGGAACAGCTCTGAGACCCGGTCCGCCCCTTCTCCCAAGGGCCCCCAGCAGTCACCTGCTCCCTAACACACCTGCATGGGAGTCCTCCTTCCTTCCTGTTTCTCTCCCCACTTCCTGGAATGCCCTGCTAGATAAACTGTTTGCACTCAAAACCTAGTGTCAGGGTCAGCTTCCGGGAGAACCGGGGCTAAGATGGTAAGTGGACGAGGGAGTTTCTCTGGCCAGTGCCGTCAGTGTGGTCCCTGACCAGCAGTATCAGCATTACTTGGAATTGGCTAGACATGCAGGTTCTCAGGCCCCACCCCAGACCTCCTTAAATCAGAAACTCAGCTGGGCCCAGCCTGCACTCGGGAGTTTGAGAACTCTTGGACTAAGTTATAATGTAGGAAAAAGCCCAAGGGAGGCAGAATCGGGAGGTTCCCCCTGGGAGAGGTTGCGCAGGGGCCCTCTAGTGAACCCCGGAGGCGCTGGGTTGTGTTTGGAGGGCCAAGTTCATTACTGAGGAGTGGGAGGAATGAGTTTCTGGTTGGTCCTTGTCCCAAGAGGCTGCTCAGACAGTGGAAGGGGAGGGATGACCCCCCCGAGGCAGGGGCTTCAGAGCTGCTGGAAACACCCGGCAGGGAAGCTAAGCTTCACCAAAGGCTTCCACCAAATGGCCTGAGAGTGGGAAGCTGGGCCCAGGTGGTACTCAGGAGGGGTGGAAGCACCTGGAAGGACTTGGCAGGCTGACCTGAAGCCCAAGGGCGGTGGGGCAGCCGAAGTCCTGCAGAGCCGGCTGCAGCCCACAGAGGGCGCTTCCGGGCCCCTGGGCGTCACCCTGAACTCACAGGAAAGTACTGAGATAGGGAAGGTGCCACCTCCTTCCTTTCAAGGGGCTTCTGCTGTTTCCCATTTGCAATTATGACATCCCTGGGAGGCGAGCGGATGGGTCCCGGAGAGGGTCCCCGTCACTCTCCCCACCCTGCCCATCCACGACCCCCGCCCTGCGGAGTCCCGAGGGGACGAGGGCTCTCGGGCGGGAGGCAAGTGCCACCGTGTGTTCACAGTGTTCACGGGCAGCGGGGACGCCCGCGCGCGCGCCTTCGACGCCCAGTCTGGAGCGCTGCGGAGAGTGTTCCGCGGCCACGCCTTCATCATCAACTGCATCCAGGTAGGCGCTCCCGCCCTCTCCGGGGCCCCGTGGCTGGTTGGCTGAGCGAGGGCGAGCCCGCCTGCGCCTCTGCCTCGGAGGGGAAGGGGGGAGGGGGGAGGGGGGAGGCGGGGCCAGACAGCAGCGCTCCCCCCCCCCGCGGGCAGAGCCTCCCGCATCGGGCGGCCTGGGCGTTCGCGGCTCATGCCGAGGCCCGAGCCGGCGCTGGCCCGAGGCAGGGCGGGGCCTGCACCTACGTGACCCCGTAGCTGCGGGGAGGCGCGGGGTCGGAGGGCGGTGGCGCGCCCCCTCCAGCGCCGCCCACGCCCCGCGCCCGCAGGTGCACGGCCAGGTGCTCTACACGGCCTCGCACGACGGCGCGCTGCGTCTCTGGGACGTGCGCGGCCTCCCGCGCGCCCCGCCGCCGCGTCCCGCCGCCCCCAAGCGCAGCCTCTCGCGCCTCTTCAGCAACAAAGTGGGCTGCGCCGCCGCCGCGCCCCTGCAGCCGGCCTGAGACGCCCCGACCGGCTGCCCACGGACCCGCGGAGGGAGCGCGGCCCGCCGGCACCGGGGGCTCCGAGGGCAAGGACCGGGGCGGCGGTGGTGCCTGTCCTCCGCGTCCGCTGACTTCCGAAGCCCTCGCCAAGCCGCCCGTGGGGAGGCCATGCCTGCCCCCCACCGCGTCCCCAGCCCGCCTCTCGGTCCCCACCTCCTTCGGCCAGAGCCCCTGCGGAGCCCAGCCCTCAGCCTGCTCTCCGGCCCTCCTGGGACCCTCCTGGGACCCTCCCGACTCTCAGGGTCTCTAGCCCCGCGGCCCCGGCGCCTGAGGTCCTCCGAGGCCAAGCCTTTCCTGCGGAGCGAAGCGGACGCTTCAGAAAGCCACAGACCGGGCCTTCCCTGGTGGTCCAGTGGTTAGGACTCCGCGCTCTCACTGTCGAGGGCCAGGGTTCGATCCCTGGTCGGGGAACTAAGATCCCTCAAGCCGCGCGGCGCGGCCAAAGAAAAAAAGCCGCAGACTGTCGTTATTTTGGCAAATTGTCCACTTGTGAAGAATCGAAATACAGGTCCTTAACTGCTCTGCGACGCGTCGTCTTTTGTTCTGCCCACGGAGTCCCAGCCCCATCTCGGAGGGAGAAGGGGTGCCGGGAAGCAGGGGCCTCACGCCCGCCTGGGCCTGGCCCCAGGGGCTGCGGCCTCACAGCCCCTCCAGTGTCGCTGCAGCGCCACTCGAGTGCGGAGTGGCAGGGGAGAGGCCAGGGAGCAAGGAACCGGCTCCTGAGCTGCCTGGATGACAGCGGGGACGCCTGCTAGTCCGCCGGAATCGAGGAGGCCCCTTCTCTCAGGCGTGGAGCAGAAAGGCCCCCGCACAGGTGCCAGCTCCGCGCGCCGCGTGGCGAAGGCCCTGGAGGTGTACACAGGAGGCCGCTGGAGCACCTGCCCGGAGGGCATGAAGGGGGAAGTGGGGCTCAGACCCTAAGAGGCCCTGAGGGGAGCCGCGCCCAGCAGCCCCTCTCGCACCGGGAGGTCCCCACGTTCCGCACCCACAGGGCCCTCCAGGCCAGGCCCTGGCTGGCCCCCCGCCCCGTGCAGGAAGAGGAAACGCTGCAGAGGACAGTGTCCGCCCTTGAGAGCTCAGCGTCTAGCCAAGGACAAGCCTCCCCGGGCAGAGGCAGCCCTTGACGCAGAGAGGTGGGTGCGCCAGCGTCTTCATGCAAGATGCGCGGCAGGACGGGCTTCACCTGCTCCCTGGGGTGCCCAGGTCCATGCCTGATGGGTGGATCCCACCCCCTTGGGAACAGGTACAGGGTATTGACACCAGGGGCGGTAGAAAGGGTTGCATACCTCTGTGATGGGCTCTAGGCCCGACCCCCAAACCCTGGGAACCCAGGGGCCTCGCCAGGAAAACAGGCTGGCCGGTGAGAAGAACCTGCAGAAGCGGCAGCACCCAGCCTTCCTTGGGTGGGACTCAGCACAGAGTACAGGTGAGGGGTTCCACGTGCGCGGCCTGTCGTGTCTGGGAGCGCTCACTTCCTAGCGGTTCTTCTTCTCCAGGGCCCGAGGCTGCAGTTACAACGGCAGGCCCACCCCGAGGGGCTTTCGGGGGAGCTGAAGCGCACTTCAGGGAGGGCAGGCAGAGAGAACCACCTTGAGTACCTGCGCTGATTTAGTCACCTTCTCTGTCTGCTTTGCTGACAGAGGCAGTGTGAGTAAGCAGACTCTCGCTCCTTGGTGCTGACAGCTGATGCTGCCTTCCTGCCTCCACAGCTCTCGCTAGCAGAGCAGGCAGCTTATCCAACCACGGGGGGCAGATCCTAAAACGGCTGCTGCGTTCGTTTTCTCCAGCCTGCCTCTCCCAGAGAAAGAGTAAGAAGCGAAAAACCGCTATTTTGCATTTATACAGCATGACATATTTGGGTAAATTTTATTTCAGTAATTTTCTTTTTTGTGTGCTATCTTTGTCTGGTTTTGGCATCAGGGTGATGGTGGCCTCATAGGATGAGTTTGGAAGTGTTCCTCTGCAATTTTTTGGAAGAGTTTCAGAAGGCTAGGTGTTAACTCTTCTCTAAATGTTTGGTAGAATTCGCCTGTGAAGCCATCTGGTCCTGGACTTCTGTTTGTTGGCAGTTTTAAAAATCACAGATTCAATTTAAGTACTCGTAATTGGTCTGTTCGTGTTTTCCATTTCTTCCTGGTTCAGTCTTGGGAGATTGTACCTTTCTAAGAATTTGTCCATTTCATCTAGGTTGTCCATTTTATTGCTGTATAGTTGCTTGTGGCAGTCTCTTATGGTCCTTTGTGTTTCTGCAGCTTTTCCTTTTTCATTTCTAATTTTACTGATTTGGGCCCTCTCCCTTTTTTTCTTGATGAGTCTGGCTAAAGTTTTATCAATTTTGTTGGGTAATTTTTATTTCAGCAACGTAGAGAGCTTTGCTAGATGTTGAGGAGGATATAAAGACCAGATAACCACAAGATGTTTCTTTGCTTTCGATGATATCGTCTTGCCTCTGATAAATACCTTCAGTTGGGTAGGGGAAGGACAGGAAGTACTTATAGGACATATGGGCAGGAAAACAAGGACAGGACATGGCAGTGTCACCAGAGTCAAGAGCAGACAGAAATTCATACAAGTGATGGGCATCAGATCGGACCAAGCACAGCACGTTCTCGCCGCAGCCTCCCGTCGTTGACCCCATCGGCCTCACAGGCCTGTGTGTGCCACTCCTGCTCGGAGCCCTCTCACGGCCCTGGTATTCACCACTCAAGTCTAGACCCCCGCCTGCCTTTCAGGGTGCTTTGTAGTTGGACTCGGCAATCTTTCCAGCCTCAGTCTCTTCCCCCAGCACACCCTCTCTGGCGGGTCTAGAACAGCCCCTGCGACCCCATGAACGTGGCGCACTCAGCTGCTATCTCATTTGTCCCAGGTCTGGAATGTCCTTTCTCTCTGACTCTCCAAGGAGAACCCCCCCAAAGCCCATCTGCCCTGTGACTTCAGGCTCAGCACATTCCCTCCTGTTCAACAGCATTTTCATCACAAACGTCCTTTGCTCCTTCTCTTGCATTCCGGAGCAGGGAGTGATTCCGGAGCAGGGAGTGACACGCAGTTGCCACCTGTCAAGTTGCATACAACCAGCTAGAGGCAGAGCCAGGACCGAAGCCCGTCTCCCGGTGCGTGGAGAGGGCATAGCCGGCACTGTCCCGAGCTCAAGAACTGGCTTCTCTGTTTCTCTTCATGGGAAAATGGAGCACTAGACCTGCTAGTGTGGCTTGAATTCCCTAGCCTTTTCCAAGATCAATTTGGGAAGCTAGAAGCCACACCTGGCCCAAGCCCAGGACAGTAACTTGTTAGCCAGAAGCTGCAACCTAGGCCCCAAATCCAAGTCTGACATGGTCTCAAATGAAGTTAGAAACCCCTCATCGCCTCGGCCCTCAGCCGCTTCCAACGCTGAGGAAGCGAACCGTGCTTCCCCGACTCAGTCTCCCCTCCCTCACAGGCCCAGAGCCTTTGTACACTTCACCTTTTATTTTTTTTTTTTAAAGTTATGTTTATGTGAGATGGGTCTCTATTTTTTATTTTTTAATTTTATTTTTATTTTTGGCTGCGTTGGGTCTTTGTTGCTGCGCGCAGGCTTTCTCTGGTTGCGACGAGCGGGGGCTACTCTTCGTTGCGGTGCGTGGGCTTCTCATTGCGGTGGCTCCTCTTGTTGCAGAGCACAGGCTCTAGGCGTGCGGGCTTCAGTAGTTGTGGCATGCGGGCTCCGTAGTTGTGGCTCGCGGGCTCTAGAGCGCAGGCTCAGTAGTCGTGGCACACGGGCTTAGTTGCTCCGCGGCTTGTGGGATCTTCCTGGACCAGGGCTCGAACCCTTGTCCCCTGCATTGGCAGGCGGATTCTTAACCACTGCGCCACCAGGGAAGCCCACACTTTATCTTTTTTTTTTTTTTTTTTTTATAAAGGTTATTTATTTATTTTTTTTTTAATAGCTACTTTATTTATTTATTTATTTTTGGCTGTGTTGGGTCCTCGGTTCGCGCGAGGGCTTTCTCTAGCTGCGGCAAGCGGGGGCCACTCCTCATCGCGGTGCGGGGACCGCTCTTCATCGCAGTGCGCGGGCCCCTCACTATCGCGGCCCCTCCCGTTGCGGAGCACAGGCTCCAGATGCGCAGGCTCAGTAATTGTGGCTCACGGGCCCAGCCGCTCCGCGGCACGTGGGACCCTCCCAGACCAGGGCTCGAACCCGTGTCCCCTGCATTAGCAGGCAGACTCCCAACCACTGCGCCACCAGGGAAGCCCCACACTTTATCTTTTAACAACAGACATTGATGGTGCTTTTGAGGGCATACGTTTGACTTCCTCACAGAAGTCAACGGAAGCAAACGTCTCGAACTAAATGAAGCTCTAGACCATCCAGACATTTTCAACACTCAACAGTTTAGGAGTTTGAGTAACTCATTGCAAAGCTAGGCTGACAATTTTTGAATATATTTCCCACCTTTTATTTCCATCTGTATCATCCATTTTAAAAGAATGACAAGAAAATATTCCCACCCATTCAAACTGGACTGCTCTCCAAGCTTTATGAAAATGATTCCTGAAAAGCTGGAGCATTTCGGCCAGCCCCTTGACGGCCACCATGTGGCCCACCTGCCCTCTGTCACAGGGGCTTCCGGTGACTCCCGGAGGGCAGGGAGAGCCTTGGGAACACACCTGGCACTTGATTCATCAGCACCCGGCTGCTGCCAGCTGTGTCCTGGTGCTGGACAGGGTTTTCACGCAGTACACGTTTACGGAGGGACGCAGGGTGCAATGAGAACGGTTATTTGAGCTGTTAGAGGCTAACAACATACCTTTAGAGACAGTCTTCTGTAATATACCCAAGAAACCCCACAAAGACATGGAGAAAACATACTTTAATCTCTGACAGGTATCTTACCTTAGCCAGCAGTGAATTTAATAGGACAGAAATGCATCTAAAAATGCTAATTAAAAATAAGTTGCTTTGGTTAGCATTTAAGACTTTACCATTTAATAAAAGATTTTATTTTTGTAAAGAAGAACTTTGAATACATATATATATTCTGAATTTCAACCTGGAATTTCAAGTGCCTACTTTACTAAGCTAAGCACAAAACACGGACGTTTCAGGCTGAGGGCGTCTGCCACCGTTTGGTGCGGCTGCGGGAGCCGATGCCTCGTCATCAGGCCCCCAGAGCACTTGCCGTGGTTGAGGATCTAAAGGACGTCTCCGGGATGGGGCAGAGAGGCTGAAGCAGGAAGGCAGAGCTGCATCACGGGAAGGAGGAGACGATCGAGCAGGGGGCTCAGGAGGGCAGGAGAGCCGGGCAGGGTGAAGAGGAGACAGGGCCAGCTTCCGCTCCCATGAGCTCCTCCCGGATCCCTTCCCTAGGGGCCACCCTATCCCAGTCCTTCCCATTTCTGGGTGGGGAAAAAAAGGAGCAGGGAGGGCGGCATTAGGGTTGCGGAACCTGAAGGCAGCTGGGAACCGCAGGATCAGGCCAGAGGCAGCTCAGTTCCCAAGAAGGACCCTGGGGACCGGCACCCGCCCCCCCCCCACCCCACCAAGTCTCTTACTCTTCACATCCCTGTTCCCCGCCTACCCCTCCCACCCCCAGGTAGGAAGCACGCTGGAGCAAAATCAGATAAAACGTAAGAAAAAAAAAAGACCTGCATTACACTTTTCATAATGATAGAATTTATAAGCAGAAACTTAAGTGCTTATTTCTGTTCATCATTTAGTTTCTCTTTGTTGCTGACTTTATATTTTCTACATAGGATAAGTACTCTGCAATAATAATTTCTTCGTCTTCCAGAGTTGAGTCAAGGTAATCTTCTTCATGTTCTGGGATATCTTCCAGGATTTCATTCACAGCCTCTGTCTCCATATCTTCATCTGTTGAGGCGCTAGAGGTCCCTGCAGTAAAGAAGTGCAGCAACAGGGGAGCTGAGGGAGGAGGACAGAAAGAGAAACCTCCACGGGGACCAAAGGGACGCACGTCAGCTCCAACTGGGCCCTCCCGCCACAGCGCCCGAGCAGCCCGAGGCGTGCAGGTCTGCGAATGCCCCTCGTGGCCCCGGGAGGCGCACGCCCCGCCGGGAGGCGCACGCCCCGCCTGCCGGCTTCCGCCCGAGCAGACACTCCCTCCCAGCCGGTCTTCAGAGACCGCAGACCCACCTGCAGAATCGGACGGGGACGTGGGTGGCGTTGCGGAAGAATCTTCCGCCGAGAGCTGCAGGTCAGGAGGAAGACTTCCACCGTTGTGAGCGAGGGTCTGGGCTGCCAGCTGGACGTTTCCCCTGAACACCCTCAGGGCTGCCTCGGCCGCTGCCGCGTCGAAGCCCATGTACACGAGCTGGGAGAAGGGGGGCGGCACTGAGGGCCCAGGACACACGGCGCGCCGCGTGCCCGGCGCTCCCGCCCCCACGCAGGGCCGGGACAGCCAGGTCTCGGGGGGACACGTTCCTACAACCCACCGCACGCGTGTGCCACTGGCCTTCCCGCGCTGACGTGCGCGTGCGGCGACTTGGAAAGGAAGGAGAAGACCTGAGGCGACCACGTTGGTGCCCAGTCACCTCAGAACGGCAACCGGCTCGCAAGCCAGAGGAAGCGCTGCGGGCACAGACCTAGCTGTCACCAGTACCATTAGCTACGTGTGTGCAGCGCGCTGGGCAGGCTAACGTGATGGGGGGCACACGTGGACAGCACAGTGGCATCCCTGCAGGTCACAGGCAGGGGAACGGGCTGACAGGAACGGGAGGCGATGCCCCAAGAGGCGTGTGCAGAAAAGAGGAGAAGAGCCTGAAGCAAACCTTCCCGTCACTTCCCTGGGTTTCCTACTCTGAAGGAAACGCCTGTGCCCGCTTCCACCCGCTGCAACTGCTGCACGGAGGCTGCGCCCTCGGGCGGGCCCGTCACACCCGGAGCCCAGGGAGCCCCAGGGAGCCCAGGACTCGGCCCCGCCTGGCCGCCAGCCTCATCCCGCCAGCCAGTCCCACACGAGGCTGCCCGGGCGGAGAGGGGCACAGGGCGCCTGCACTTACTTGGTCAATGGTTTCCCGAGAAGGACTTTCTTGATGGCTGTTGGTTTCCGGACCAGAATCGTTTAACCACCACATCTGAGGATGACTGAGAAGAATCTAAAAACGTACAGGGATACCCGTTACTCATCACTAACATCCGCTCGGGCACTCAGGCAGAGACTGAGCACCTGTCACGTGCTAGGCAGGCACAGCCGCGGGACACACGAACAGGTGTGGGCAACTGTGGCGGACAAGGCTCGGGGTGCTGTGGAAGCAGAGAAGAGGGACCCCTGAACAGGCTGCGGCTGGAGAGGCTGCTGTTCAAAGGCGGCTCCCGCCAAAGGTCGTGTCTGAGTTGAGGTCTGGAGGATGAACAAGACTATTCAGGCAACAAGAGCGCATGTGAGGAAGCAGGAAAGGATGTGAGAGAGCAGGCGGAAGGATTCCAAGAAAACAGAAGCTTGCTGCAGCTCAGCCTTAGGGGTGACAAGGTCATAAAGAGCTATAAACGGAAAGCTGTAAGCAGTCCAGGGCTGCCCAATGTGACTTCTCTTTGGAAGGTGACATGCTCTAGGTTTACAATGTCAAGGAGAAGAGCAGAGTTCTTTGGACCCTTGAATTCTCTGTCACATGATACTGACTCTTAACCTTATAAAGCCCTTTTGGGGAATTTCCCTTTTAACACTAAATACTTCTATATTGATCAAATGTATTTATGTACTATTTGTATAACTAAAAACTAGTTTTGAGCCCCATCAGTCCCTCCGCATATTCAGAATTTTTAAATTTCTCTAAGAAATCAAATGAGATATTCAAATAACATTTTTGAATTAAAAAAATATATTAATACATATATTTGAAAATTCAGTCGACCCTTGCACAACGCAGGAGTTAGGGGCGCTGACCCTCATCGCAGTGGAAAACCCAAGTATAACTTACTGTGGGCCCTCAGTATCCACAGTTGCTCCGCATCCGCAGATCGTGGAGTACTATATATAGTATTTACTATTGAAAAAGGTCCACGCATAAGCGGACCCAAGCAGTTCAAACCCATGCTGTCCAAGGGTTAACGGACTGACTAATGGGGACCTCTGAAGAACAGGATGGGAGGTCTTGAGAGTAAAAGGCAAAGGTAGGGCAGGCTCCCCACTGCCTGTAGGATTCAGTGTGAACTCCCCAGCAGGGCAAACAAGGTGACGCGGCCCGCCTAGCCCCTGCCCACCTGTCCAGCCGCATCTCTGGCCATTCCCCACCCCGCCCCACCTCCAGCAGGTGTAACCCAGGCCTCAGCAACCCCGGGGGGCTCAACTCCCCCGGCCTCATGCTTCAGCCCTTGGCGCTGACCCCGCTTCTCCTCCGTCTGCCGGACCCTCTCCCGTGACCGCCCCCCCTAGCTCAGCTTGCAGCCCCTGCTCCCCCACTGTGCTGCGCTCCCACATGGTAGCCCTTACGCCACTGTGCTCTCTGCGTCTGTCTCCCCACTAGCCTGTGGGCTCCCCCAGGGCAGGCGTCATCTCCGCTGAGACTCAGCACAGCGCCTGCCTCATTAAGTATCCTGTCTGCTCCTTGAACAAAAATTGCAAAGGACGTGGACCCAGGCAGAGTTACCACTAATCTGGATCCCAACCTGTTTGGTCACTTCTGAGGACTTCTTTGCCAACATGTACTACTGACTAACTAATAAAACTAAATATTCAAAGAAAACATTTTAATTCAAAAAAATTATCTTAAAACTTCAATCACCTTTCTTCTCGTCCACCTTACTGTTAAACTGCTGTTGCAAACAGAAACCTCATCAAAGTTCCTGCCCTGTGAGCCCTGCGGAATCGTGGACAGGCACTGAGGTGGCTGGGGCTCGTCGTTCTGGCTCTGCCACTGGGTTCGAGAACAAGAGAGCTCTGACCCTTAGATCCAAACCAGGAATGAAGAGGAAGGCCTGCAGCCGTGGGGCTCCTGGCTTCAGGAAGGACAAGAGAGCAGCTTCAACGAAGAAGTGGAGGGGTGGCGCCTGGGCCGGGAGCAGGGCTGCTCAGGGAGGCCAGAGGCCAGGGAGGGGTTACCTGCAGGGCCTCCTCCAGGTTCCCGCTGGCCTGGTGGAGCGCCTGCTTGGCTGCGCGAGCGGAGTAGCCCATTCCTTTCAAACAGTTTATGTTCTCCAGGCGGCGTCTTTTCTTCTCTTTTTCCTCCTTCCTTATTTGGTCCAATTTCTTTAGGAAAACAGCAGAGTCACCAAGTTAGGGGTTGCGGTCTTGTAGAAAGCCTTCTCAATCCATGCTCTATAGGATTCTCGGGGTCACCAGGCAAAGTGAAAACCACAAGGAGAGGTGACTCTCTCTCTCCCTGTCCCGCCCAGCATGAGGGCCACTAGGGCAGAGACCAGGGGTGTGCTGCTCATGGGGAAGCCCAGCGGGAGCCGGAGACGTCAGTCCAGGGAGGGAAGAGAGCACCTCGGGGACCACCACGTGGCACCAGAACAGGCCACTGGGAACCAGCGGGCACATCCTGCGGACCCACAGAGAGGTGGACGTGCCTTCTTCTAGGAAGCAGGGGGAGGAGCTTCCTGCATGGGTGGGAGGGCTTCTCAGCCTCTGCTGAGTCACCTGGGATCTTACCGAAATGTGACTCTGAACGTGGGGGCCGTGGAGGGGGTGGGTGGGTCCTAGATGGCGCCGAAGCCACTGATCCACCCCCCACTCCCTGGGTAGCGAGAACTTAGTCCACTTAAAACCCCAAGAATGCTCCCGCCAGGTGACAAAGGTCACCTACCCCCGTGGTTCTCAACCCTGAGTCTCAGAGGTGCCTGGCGTTGCTCCAAGAGCCTGAGGAAGGCCACAGGTTCAGTCTCTTCTCCTCTTCCCACCTCAGCCCTCATCAGGAGAGTTCTGAGTTTGTTTTGAAAACAAGTATCACTTTATTTTATTTCTATTTATTTATTTATTTTTTGGCCGAGCCATGCGGCTTGTGGGATCTCAGTTCCCCGACCAGGGATCTCCCCGGCAGTGAAAGCGCCAAGACCTAACCACTGGACTGCCAGGGAATTCCCACAAGTATCATTTTAAAAGGATTTCTGCTGATTAAAACAGTAGAACTAAAACAGGTTTGAAAACCACTAACTGAATCCAACCTCATCATTTTGCCAATGAGAAGACAGAAATCTCTCAAGACAGGTGACCCAGTCAAGGTCATCACTGACAGCAGAGCAGAGAGACGGCTTCTGCACATTCTAGAAATGGTCAGCCCTCGGCCCAACACAGGGAGAACAGCAGAGAAAACAGCTTTTTCCGTTGATGTAGCTACTCCTACCTCCATGGCTCAGTGCAAGCAACAAGGGTCCCCTCTACATTCTTAGAGCAAGAACACGGCCTCACCTCTCAGGAGAAGAAAGGAATCCTCGCCACGGAACCAAACACTCCCAGCTGGCAGTAGGACTAGGCAGAAGGGGTGACTGCCCACATTTCCAGGGATGAAGACAACCTCAGCCTGTAATTCCCTGTTTACAGCAGTGGAGAACCTACCTGTGAGCAAGCGGGGCTGACGACGGCTCGGCAGCTCTGCCAGCCCGCTGCCCACCCCCTTCCCCGGGGCCGCGGTCCGCACCTCCACCGCGCCCTCTAACTGCCTCCTCCGGGCCAGTCTCCCCGACTCCGAACCCTTCTGCACAGGCCCGGCAGCTCACGCACCTCCTCCAGTCCCGCAGCAGCCCCTCCCCACACCCAGTCAGGCGCCAGCCAGCGCTCCTGCGGCTCCAGCTCCCAGGCCCCGGCTCCGCCTCCCAGCTGACCCCCCCCACCCCGCTTCACCACAAAACCCACGCAGGCCGGCGGAAGTAGTCCTATCACTCCCATTTCCACTTTCATTCACACGTACACACCGTGTAAAATGCCTCTACCCCGTCCCATCCTCTGCTTGCAACTCCAGCTTCTTCCACTTATATTTCAAAAGGCTAATAAGAAGCACGAATAACATTCAAGCAGAGAAAGACCCTCCCAGCCAGCCAGCCAGCAGACACGGGCCTCAGAGCTGACACAAAGTTGGGGCCTCAAAGAACCCTTTTTCCTTATTACAAATGCCTAAGTCAGTTTTCTCTGACCCATGTAGATACACATGATATTTCTCTTTATATTAGAATTAGGAAAATAAACCAAGGAAATGACAGTAAGCACTGTATTGCGAAATCTTATCGACACGGTAGGGTCAAATGTTGCGAGAGAACTGGGTTCTAAAGTCACGGCTTCGTACAGGCAAAATGACTGAACATCTCTTAGGAAGGCTGCCACGCTGCCTCTCACGGCCTCGCAACACTTCAGCACTGTACAGTGACCTCGGTTTCATTAGTCTGTTTCTTTTGCCAGATGAGAAACTGGCCTGTACTCAGGGCCACGATGTACAAAAAAGTCAAACTTTTAGGAATCACCTATTACCTCTACTCAGTGAGATGTTCAAACCCGGAGCTTCAGGAGCTGAGAGGACAGCAGATTCACGGAGCTCACCTGCTATGGGACTCGGAGCTGGTCTTCCCACCAGCCACCCCAGCTCTCCCTAGGGTGTGGGAAGCTGACTAGTTCCCCAGGTAGGCCGTGACCAGCCTAAGCTAAGCAGACAGGCTCAAGCCAGTCAGGTCTTGGCATTCCCCTGGCCACGGTGACCGGCTCAAAGGTGGCCAATCAGTGAGCAGCTCAGAAGGTCTCTGAGGATTCTGGGACCCGGGCCATGCTCTTGGTGTGATGGGATGACCCCGGTAACACAGAGGAGGCAGAGAGACAGAAACCAGAACTCAGCGACAGGGCGAAGCCACTGAAGCAGCTAACCTGAGACCCAGCCCTCCTCTGGGCTCTTTACAGTTAAGTAGGCCAGTGAATCCCTCCCTTACCCTCTTTATTGGGTGTTGAAGCCAGTCTGAATTTGTTGCCTTCAACCAAAAGCATCCCAACTACACATCCACTGAGTGGAAGAGTGAGCAGGGTCAATTGCACTGTATACACTATTGTTTTTTTATTTTCTCCAAGGGCTTATAGTTTAATTCATTAAATGCACATCTGATAGGACACTATTTTTTTTAAAAAAAACACTTATTTTTGCTACTTATAAAAAGTTAGGAAGTGAAGTGGTAACTTTTACCATTTTATAATATCTCTTGGCTTTTCAGAACCTTCTGTAAAAACTCAGAATGCTATTCTCAGATGGGAATTAGAAAGTACAGGAGAAAACCAGAGCCTTAGTTCAGGTTTTGCCACCGATTTGACCCATGACCCCGGAAAAGACAACCTCTGAGCCTGTTTTCCTCATTTGTAAAACTACAATATTCAATATGGTAACATTCCTTCCAACTCTGAAATTCTAAGTTTTTCTTTTAACTGTACTTATCTCTAATTGTTTTAAATGATTATAGTTTTGAATCTTTGCTTTTATAACATAATGTTAATTGTTCATATGATTTGACTCATGTTTCCAGGCAAGAATGACATCCTGAACTGTAACAATGGCTCCCTGGAAAACACAGACCCCTTTAAAATGCTTTCCAGAAATGTACTATGATTAAAAGAGAGAGAGAGAGAGAGAGAAGACTGCTTGGGTAACTGTACTTATGAGCTACCTGCCACCATAGCAAGAATAAAAGGAAGGAAACTGCACTGTCTGAAAACTGATGCAATTAAAAAAGACAAGTTTTTCTCCTGACTTCCAAGTCTGAAGCAATACAGAGTTCCTTGTTAATAATACCTACTACGGAATTGTCTTTTTCTGTTCTTTCATATCTGAGAGCTAAGGCACTTTGGAGATAATTTTGCTATTGCCTCAAGTTTCACACCTACTCAAAGGCAAAGGCCTCAACCAAGCATTGCCAAGACCATATCGAGGTACCTCTCTGCGGCTGGTGACATGGGCAGCTGCATGGGCCACGTTCCCGTCACATGCCCTTAGGCCAAGCCGAGCTTCCTGGGCACTGAACCCCAGCTGCATCAAACTGTGAACTTTTGATGGATCAATGTATAGCTCTTTAAAGAGCTGACATGCCTACAGACAAAAATATAAGAATCATGTAACCATAGTAACATTAAAGCTTAACACAAAGCTAAAACCTAAAGGAAATTGGACTGTACCCAATGTGAATTAGGCAGGGTGTGTCAGATTTTAGATAAAACCTCTAAACGTGACCTATTATCAACCAGTGCAAATGCAAAGAGACAACACCCTCTCTACTCACATGACTTATATGCAGTATAACATGAGAAAATAGGCTGAGGGTTGTGGGAGGGGCTGGTATCCATTATCTCCTCCTTTTTGGTAATAAAGTCCCCTGAATTGGAGCTGAGTGTAGCCAGATGGTCTAGGCCAATGGCATGTAGCAGAAATAACAGGAGCACCTCCTGAGTCACCTCTCTAAAGAGGCCTGCCCCGGACTCTCTCCCTCCCTCTGCTGGCTGGAAGAGGCACTGACAGGAGCCACCCTGGCTGCTCACCTGCCACACCAGCTGCCCCACTGCCCTGGCTGCTCACCTGCCTCACCAGCTGCCCCACTGCCCTGGCTGCTCACCTGCCTCACCAGCTGCCCCACTGCCCTGGCTGCTCACCTGCCTCACCAGCTGCCCCACTGCCCTGGCTGCTCACCTGCCACACCAGCTGCCCCACTGCCCTGGCTGCTCACCTCCACAGCCAGATGAGAGAAACGGAAACTTCCAGCCAGTTAAAGCCACTGCCTTTTTGAGGTGTCCTTATTACAGCATCTTGCCTGTACTCTCACAAATACGAATGTGTTTACAGTATATGTGAAGGAGAGGGGAAGGGAGGGAGATGCACTTTCCTCACCAGTCACCACTGAGTTTATGAAATACTTAACTTCTGGGGATTAAAAAACAAAGTAGGTGAAAATGGTCACAACTTTGGAGCATCCATTTTCTTACCTTGTTGAGATATTCATAAGCCTCTTCACCATTTCCACTGTGATAATTTCGGATACCTTGGAGCAAGTAAAGTCTTAAAAACAAGACTTTCTCTTTTCCACAATTCCCCTAGAATTATTGGGGGAAAAAAAGATAAGACTGTCTTATTTCTCATTACAGGTCTGTAATACTCACATTTATAATTCCCTTCATCTCCACAGGGGCAAAATGGCATTACTAAAATGTTTCTATCTTCACTATTGCTGAGGGCAAAAGTAAGGATCCCAGGGTACAATGGCATCGCCTATCCCAAACAGAACACCTCTCACCTCCAGGTGCCCAGGACAGGGGCCCCTCTGGTCAGGAGGGACGTATGCAAAAACCCAAACCAGGAATATCTCTTATGTTGCCCTGCAATTCCCAAGCAGAATTCTGATGACCTGTGGAAACTGCCTGAGAAAAATCCTTATTCAGAGCCCAGCTCTGGAGCTGTGACTCACTCGTGTGAACTGTCACTGTTCAAAATGTCTATTTTCTGCATTTAAACCTTTCATTAGACTCTAATGAATACAGTCACCAGCTCTCTCGGTCACAGTGATCAATGGGTTTCTGTGACTAGAAAACTGTGTTCCTCTGGTCACAGGCTAACTTACAAGATGTTTAACGATCCCCTTAAAATATAGCTTAAAAAGAACACATTGCATACTACTATCAAATAAATCACCTTTGGCAGCAGTCTAAACACTTCAACAGGAATAAACTCAAATTCTACAAATGGGCTCACTAATACCTAAAACTAACTACAGCAACATACTTTTATGTGGACCAGTCTCTGATGATTCTCTCCGTAACAGTTTTTAAAGCATTTCTGGGCCATGTTTAATTTCTTCTCTGCGTCGTCCAGGCACTCCAGCTGTCCCAAGCGGAAGTAGCACCACACTATGTCCAGCTGGAGTACTGCATAGTTGTCCACAGTGTCCAGCAGTTCTCTGCAGCACTCGCTGCCAAAGACAGGAAATGACATCACTGGCAAGAAGCAGTAAAAACCTTTTTCTGAACTACTGGAATTTTTTTTTTCCAGTTTTTGGTGTATTTCCAAAGACTAAGACAGAGATCACAATGTTTATGAAGGGAACTGTATTTATAATCTGAATCCTTCCAATGGGAAAAAAAAAAAAGGAGTTAGGGCTCAGGAATAGAAGCTCAACACCATCTGCCCTGGGAGGGGGAAAGAGAGAGAGAGAGAGACAGACAGACAGATGCACACACACACCCTTGCCATGTTGGGAAAGAGGCTTGGCAGGAAGCGGAAATCGGGGTCACTGTGTCAGAACCCTTTAGCAAACGTGGGGAGACCATGCTTTAAAGCAGTGGTTTCCAACCTGACTGCAAATTAGAATCACCAGGATGAGGAATTTTTCTTTCCTTTTCTTTTTTTTTTTTAAGAAACACTGATGCTAGGACCCCACTATATCAATTGTAACAGAAACCTCTGGAGGTGGGGCCTTGACGTCGTATTTCTAAACCCCCCTAGGTAATCCTAATACACAGCCAAAGTCAGAACCCCAGAGCTTTAAAAGCACACTAAAAAACAAAAAAAATCCTTACTATGAACGCCTCACTTGATGAAGACTCTGACAAGGCATTCATGTCCAATCACATTACAGCAGGGTAAAAACAATCCAGGCAAATGCCAGGCTCTGAACGCCTAGCTGATCTTGGGGCCCAGGTGCAGGTTAAATGCTACTTTGCAGCTGTCACAGCAGGCTGAACCCAGATACAGAGAAAGGGAGAAGACAGGCAAGGCAATGGAAGGTTGACAAAGATGGGCATCGAGATAATTTATTTTGATTTTAAATTGTGATTATGTTAGAAATTCATAATGCAAATCTAGATCTCAAGCTTGAACCCTCTTCAATAAGAAAGTAAAATTTCGAACGTTCACAAACTTTAAAGATCTCATCTGTTTTTGTTCGTATTCTACTAAAAGTAAGACTGCTCTGGTATAAAACTACAAAACCTGCATGCCCTCAAGCTTCCCATCCTGCCCATCAAAATCTGCTTGGGGTGGGGGGCGGGGAAGAGCTCTGATTCTGTCATTTACGTTTGTTTTTTTTTTTAATAAATGTATTTATTTAATTTATTTATTTTTGGCTGCGTTGGCTCTTTGTTGCTGTGCGCCGGCTTTCTCTAGTTGTGGCAAGCGGGGGCTGCTCTTGGTTGCGGTGCGCGGGCTTCTCATTGCAGTGGCTTCTCTTGTTGCGGAGCATGGGCTCTAAGCACGCAGGCTTCAGTAGTTGTGGCACGTGGGCTCAGTAGTTGTGGCTCGTGGGCTCTAGAGCACAGGCTCAGTAGTTGTGGCGCACGGGCTTAGTTGCTCCGCAGCATGTGGTATCTTCACAGACCAGGGACTGAACCCGTGTCCCCTGCATTGGCAGGCGGATTCTTAACCACTGCGCCATAAACGACAGGGAAGTCTCTGTCATTTATGCTTTAAAGCAGAAGTCTCCTAAGTGGAGTGCCTGCACACCAGGGTGCATACAAGACAATCCACTGGGGCATAAGAATAATCTCTCAGAGCAGGATTTCCTTTTTTATTTGTGGTTGCTTTCTTTGAACATTTCTATTCTTTGTGAACGTTTTGTAACATACACACCATATTTTACACACATGCACACACATCCAGATGTATGACCGGGTGAGGGGCACCTTCTCTGAATCTTCTGCTTGGCCTGAGAACGTGACATTGAGAGGAGAGGAAGAAGTTCATGGACCATGGTCTGATCTTACACTCCAGGTGAGATTTACTGATCTACCTGTAGATGCCTTCTGTTTCTGGGAGAGAAGCCTACCCCACCATTCTCAGGAAAGCAGCGGACATTTAGCCAGTTTTCAAAGTCTCACACATGTGAACAGGCTTGTTTGTGTCTAAAGCACCAAGAGTGAGGACAGAAACTGCCTCCTTTCAGTTAAAAATAAAATCATGCGTATAAGTTTGACCCAGAATTGAGTATTTGTGCAGCCAAAGCCAAAACCAAAACCAAAACCAAAACGCAGCACAGGTCTCACATTAAAGAGGTTCATTTCATTCTTTTAGTTTAAAAAAAATAACACTTTTTATTGGTATATAGGCCTATAAAAGAGATCATGACATCACCTGTATATAATAATTTTGAAACTGTTAGGGCTATATTTGAACCTGATCATGTCACTCAGAAAAAAATTTAAAGCCTTGTATAAAATTGTGTCTTAGAGTATATTTTTATTGATTTTGCTTTAGTAGCCTTAATAGTCAATAGCCAATAAATTTTCATGTTAAAAACATTAATTAAAATCAATGTATAACATTGATTTAAACAAAATATACTGAGCCTAGCTTTAGAAAAATTAAATCCCATTTGGGCTTAAGTCAGTTATTTAACAGAAACTTATTACACTTGCCTCATGAGTTTTACATTTTTTATATAAAATAAAGATATTAATTTCAAGAAAGGTAAGCTAAGCTTAGGTATCTGCTTTTTTTAAAAGGAAGGTTGGCTAAAAAGTCATTTTTAGTTTTATTACTGGCTGTAAGGAACTGGATTGTGTGTAGTTTTTTTTCGTATTTCTCGGTACATGGGTTCAATAAATATCATTAAGCGTTGCTTGGGATGCAGTTAAAAACATGTTACTTGAAAAGAGTGGTGTGACCTTTTCAAGGCTTAGTTTTAAGCTTTGTTAGGTGGGGACCAGAGCAGCCTGTAGGGCAGAATTAGCCCTTCTTCCGAGGCCACACCCTACTGAATTCTCTGGCCAAGGCCCCGTTTCCCACAGGTTATCACCTGCCCTCTGTGAACTCTCTGCTTCTCTGAGGGGGTGCTTTCCCAGCCTGGGGGCAGGGTGGGTGGGACCTCACAGGCCTGTGCTGACCATCACTCAGCAGAAGAGTCCAGGGGCGCCCTGTGCACTCTCCCGCAGGCAGCTCTCTCCTCCCGCCACTGTGGCCTCCCTGGATTCCGAGCTCCATCTCTTCCACTCAGGGGAGACCAGGAGGCTCTGCCTGGGTTTCTGCTCCGCACACTGAGGCCTGGGAACTCCAGGCAGTGAGCTGAAACAATTCACAGGGTTCCACTCGTTTGTTTCCCCACCTCAGGGACCACTGTCCTGCACTGCCAGAAAACCACTGTTTTTACACATTTTGCCCAGTTTTTCAGTTGTTGCAGGGGAGAGGGTAAATCCGGTCCCTGTTACTCCATCTTGGCCAAAAGCAGAACTTACATTTTTAGCTTTAAATAGGGCAAAGAAACTACTCTCAGTCATACTACATACCATACCCCAAGATGTACAAAAGAAAGCTGTGATAGAACTTTGAGCCTACTTGGAGAAGGCAGGAAAAACATCAAGGGGCAAAGGAAGAAGAAGAACTTAAGTTTCTTCCACCTCCACTGCGGACTTGCATTAGAGTTGATCTCCTTTACGAAGAGAGGGAACGTGCACAAAAATTACGCTAATAAGTTGACCTGAATAAACAAATCCCCAGGAGAAAAACCCAGTATTTTCTACTTAAAAAGGCACTGACAATTATTATTGGATTATTATGTCTACTACTCACTGAACATGTTAACGTACTGTGAACTGAAGAGAGAGTTCTTTTTATTCAGGGTCTCCCTGAGACCTGAAAATGACTTCAAGGATGTGTCCAAGGTAAAAAGATTGAGAAAGGCTCATACAGACAAATCAAGATAACCATGTCTCAATAACTGCTGAAGCTGGATTATAAGTGTATGGGAACTCATTATATTAGTCGCTATTTTTATATGTTTGAAATTTTCCAGAATAAAAAGTTAGAAACAATTATGGAAGGGAATAAAAAATTTACCTGAATTTAAGGACCTAACTTACAGCCTGCACTGTTACCTGTAGCAGAAGAGAATAAAACTGACACTCAGAAAAAAGCAGAGACAAAGAGGCGGAGGAGGAAAACCAGAGAGGCACCAAGCCCTTGTTCTGGTTACTTTCAGCTTTGCCCCCTCCTCCCAAATATTTTATACAATAAATCCCCCTTTTTGCTTAAATTTAAGTTTGTTCACTTATAACACAGGGTGCTGCCAATACAGCCGGCAAACTATATATACTTACATTTATCTTCTTGAATGTACTGTATATATTGGGAATTCCTCAAAATGGAAACGAAAATAACACTGATGTTGTTACCTTTTGAATATTTCAAACATCAAGTCTATTTTTCAAATATTTCATCTGCCTGGATTATAGCTTCTCAGTACTGTTTCCCATTAACCAGGAGCCCTTGAGAAAGTGCTGGCTGTTGCTCTGGGGCAGGAAATATTCAGGATGAGTCTGGACCAGCTCTGGGCACCAGAGAGCAGAGACTACAAAGATTACACCAGAATCGGGTCAAAGGGATGCAGGACCACCTGCCAGCTGAAGACAGCCAATTTAAGCTCTGAGGTGTGAAGCGTATCAAATGTGTTAAAATCCATGAGCTCATACTGATACTTAAAAGAAAAAAAAAAAGGCAAACCTCACCGGTGATGTCATCTTTGGAAGATGCTAGGGAAGCAACTCATTTATTCTGAAAACAAGAAAATAAAGAGAAAGAACCCAGCATTTTATTCTGTCTTTCTGTACAACTTGTACCTTAGGAGGACCAAACAGCTGATAAGGAAAAATATTTTTCAAATGAATTCTAGCAATAAATGCAGAAGGAATAATAAGTTATCACCGTTTTGGAGCGCCTAATGAAACAATGGATTTGGGGAATGCTCATCAACATCTACACCAAAATCATTAAGTGAAAAGCTGACAGGGACTGTATAATGGACAGTTCAGGCTGACAATATGTCATAAGAAACAGACATGATACCCTACATGCTTGTTGTAAAAAAATAAGTGCATATGTTTATAAAATTCTTTACAGGGAAGAGAGATCAATTAGAAATGGAACGGGGAGAAACAGTTCACAAATCAGGCTACACCATAACTACTCTTTTACGTTAACCATCTTCGGTGAAAATCTGAAGTCTGAAGTGCACGGGGTGGGGGGTGCTGTGTGTAATTGTCATCTTCCTTCAAACAGGCATTCACCAAGTACAAAAGCGCCTACCAGAAATATTTGTCAGCGTCCAACAGACATGGCAAGGCTATTCCATATTCTTTTCTTTTCAGGAAAGCTCTGCCTTTCTCATGATATCCCATAGCTAACATAAGGGCCTAGGAAAAAATAAGGATTTAAAAAAACATCACTTTAAACTATAATAAAACGAATTATATTAAAAGCATATTAAGTCTAAAGAAATCAAATAATGTGAAAACAAACAAACAAAAAACTCAAGATCACAACTAAATCTAAAAGCCAAAATTAAGGAAAACAGAATTAAACCTTCATTTCATTTAAACACTGAAACCAAGAACTCAATTTAACATGGCTGAAATGGTCAGAACCGGCAACTGTCCCTTCGTTTTCATCACTTTATTTTAGTATCGGCTGATCTAGATCTATTTCTAGTATCCCTAAGACTAAACATATAAAAAAACAGCCGGTAATGACTGTATCCTTTTTAAAAAGAGCATTCATTTCACTCTCTATTCTTAATCAGGTTTTTTCTGAAGTATTTGTCAACTGTAGCATTTCTAAAACAATTTTTGCAAGGTGATCCAAATTTCTTTAAAGTTCATTAATATTTTTAGATTTGAATTTGTATATAATTCGATTTTGTAAAGGTTTCCCCTAAAGATCTAAATATCATCATTTAATATACGAATGTAATATCTGCAGTGGGCAAATAGTTGCCATAAAAAAATCAATTCAATGAGAGTTACAAAGTTCTCTTATTAAAACTTAACTTTAATCCTTAATTTTAAATCCATAATTCATAAAGTGAAACCTACTCAAAAGTGTCCTTTAAAGACCAAAAAATTAAAATTAACTTGACCCACAGTCACTAAAGCTTTTCATATAAGAAGCTTCTGGACTCCAGCTCAGAGACTGATCTCATGGGCCAAGTTGTAGATGCTTCTAGAAAGACCCCCTTGGATATGTGCAAAGGTAAAACCACTTCCCCCTTACTCCAAATTAGAGAACGGGGCTGTGGAGAGACAGGGGAAGAGATGGCAGAATCATCTGTCCCACTTTTCCCAAACTACCTAGCACCCCAGCCCCCTCTTCTGATCCATCCCTTAGGGAATGTGGCCCCCAAGTAAAATAAACTACAGCAAAACAAACACTGCCACAGGAAGCCACTGCTCCAGGACAGTGAGGTCCTGCCGTTCTGTACTCAGGCACTGAAACTCACAGGGTGAGCCGGCCAGATGCAGCACTCATCACATGGTCATGTTCTCTGTTTATGAGCTGGAGACTGAAAGCTGTTTCTAATCCTTTACAATAACATTCCAAGATAAAATAAATAGAAAACCACTTCTGTTCTGACAGCAGATCAAAGAACAAGCCATAAATTTCTTACAGTACTTACTTTTCTTTCTGATGGAGGGATTCTGATTGATCTGCCCGTCTGGTTAGCTATGTCTAAGTATGGTGTGGTTTCTGGATCCACCACCATCTCAGCTGCAACAAAACCAAAAGGAACTCCATTAATTCAATGTTAAAAAGCGATGATGGTGACATTAAAAATGTTAGACTGTAGGGGAAGAAAGGCCAACAAGAAATGTGATACTCGGGCTTCCCTGGTGGTGCAGTGGTTGAGAGTCTGCCTGTTAATGCAGGGGACACGGGTTCGAGCCCTGGTCTGGGAGGATCCCACATGCCGCGGAGCGACTAGGCCCGTGAGCCACAACTACTGAGCGTGCGCGTCTGGAGCCTGTGCTCCGCAACAAGAGAGGCCGCAATAGTGACAGGCCTGCACACCGCGATGAAGAGTGGCCCCTGCTTGCCACAACTAGAGAAAGCCCTCGCACAGAAACGAAGACCCAACACAGCCAAAAATAAATAAAATAAATTTATTAAAAAAAAAAAAAGAAATGTGATACTCCCCTCCCACGCACGCCCCTGGCCCATTTGCGTGATTTGCTGCCACCTTTGAGGACTTGAGCGAAAAGCCTGAAGCTCTGTGTACCTCTCTCTGCCAGTATCTCCAGGCCTCTCTTAGTCCTCTGAATTCTTTTTTCTTTTAGTTTGGCTTCATTCTGCTCTTCTTCTTCAACCTGGGAATTTTTTCTCACATCCTCTTCAGACTGTTTTAGTTCGAGCACCATAGCTTTTACATTGTGGGTCACTCCCTGTTCCTCAAGTGTTTTCCCTGTCAAAATCAGAAATGCATGTTATAAAAAGTCATTAAATTTACTGGGTAATAGGCCATCTTCTATGTTAAATGGAATTCTTAAGCCTGCGTCAGCACTTGCAAACCACCATGCCACATGATTGGTAAGAAGATGTTTAAATTTGGCTGTTTACCTATGTTATTGTTAAGCACTGGTTAAAATCAGCCAGTGAAAATGAGCTGACTAAATTAATCCTTTGTAATTTTCTTTATTCTCATCATAAGGTCAAATTAAAGCAATCAACTGCTTGAGAATCTACTGCAAAGAGAGACATGAATTCTCCCCACCTCTAGCTGGAGGTATAATCCAGTTCTCAGCAATGGACTGGAGGCCAGAGTGCAGCGGCGCACCGTGAGAGGTGATTTACTGAAGTGGGTAAAAACAAACACCTTGGGTTCCACCCCTTCCTAACTCTATGGCCCTGAGTGAACCACTTAACTGTCCACGTCCTCACATACAAAATGGGAATAAAGACAGAGGGAGAAGTCAGTGGAACAGAATGAAAGAGAATATGAACAAAATCAAAAGCTGGCTCTATGAAAAAAATTAATCAAATATACAAACCTAACAAAAATTAAGTCAAAGATGCAAAAAAACAACAAACAAAAGCAAAAAGGGTAAATATAGATAGCAAACATTATAAAATAACAAAATAATATTATGAACTATAAGCATATAAATTTGAACATATTTCTGAAAACTCTAGTCGGACACACATTCATATACATACGTACATATACATACACATATATATATTTAGAAACTCGACAACCATTCTAACATTTATATTGAAAAATAAAGGACTTCCTTGGTGGCACAGTGGTTTAAGAGTCCACCTGCCAATGCAGGGGACACGGGTTCGAGCCCTGGTCTGGGAAGATCCCACATGCCGCGGAGCAACTAAGCCCGTGCGCCACAACTACTGAGCCTGCGCTCTAGAGCCCGCGAGCCACAACTACTGAAGCCTGCACGCCTAGAGCCCATGCTCCGCAACGAGAAGCCACCGCAATGAGAAGCCTGTGCACCGCAACGAAGAGTAGCCCCCGCTCGCCGCAACTAGAGAAAGCCCGTGCATAGCAACGAAGACCCAATGCAGCCAAAAATAAATTAATAATTTAAAAAAAAGAAAAAGAAAAAGAAAGATCCATCAATGGCCAAGTTACCTTGATAAAGAAGAGCCAAGAGGGAGACTCATCTTACTAGATTTTAAAGCCACAACAACAAACAAACAAACAAACAAAAACCTCTGGTGAGACTATCCGTGCGGCCCTGGGCTTGAGGAAAGAACTCCTTAAAACACGAACAATAAGGTGAAAAACTGATGGATTTGATAACATCAAAATCAAGGATTTCTGCCCAATGAAGGATACCACAAACTAATTAACATAGAGATGAGATGACAAACAGTGCAAAGATATCTAAAACAGGTAACAGGAAATGGCTAGAGGTGATGCTGGAAAGGCCGACTAGGGCTAGGCTGTGAAGGCCGCATTACATCAGGCTGGGATGGGAACCTGACTCTCCGTAGGCCATAGGAACCTACTGGAAACCAAACAGACTACAGTGCTTGCCCGAACTGCTGCAATAGCTAACCGGTCTCCCAAGTCCATTCGTGTCTCCTTCACATCCATTCCCCTACTGCAGCCAAAGTGATCTTTGAAGCACAAGTATAACTGTGTCCACTCCCCAGCACCAATGGCTTCCCACCTCTCTGGAGAGAAGCGCTCTAATACCGAGTAAGGCTCAGGCCCAGGGTTCCTCAGCAGCACTACTGGCATCCTGAGCTGCACTAAGTCTCTGCTGTGGGGACCGTTCGGTGCCTTGATGTTCAGCATCATCCCTGGTCTCTTCCCATTAACTGTTATGAGCACAACCTCCCCTGGCCCCCTGCTACCAAGTCATGACAACCCGAAATGTCTCCGGACATCGCCAAATGTCCCCTGGGTGGCAAAGTCACCCTGGGTTAAGAACCACCACTATAATCTTTACAATGTGGCCTGTCCGCCTGGCCCTCCATCCTTAAACAGCACTGCCCTCTGCTCACCTGCTACACTCAGCCACACTGGACCTTTTCCGTCCCTCGAGTTCACACGATGCGGCTCTGACACGAGGCGCTCTGTCTGGAGCGCTCCCCACCGCAGCCTCCTCCCCGTCTTCACTCAGCTTTAGCTCTTCTCCCTCAGGGAGAATTCACTAGAAACTCTATTTTACTTTCAGCACGCCTAGACTTCCATTCTGTAACATTTCATCAGACCTGTACTGAGTATCTCTGGAAAAGTTGCTTCCTGCTTTACATTTTTATTTTAGTAAACTCTAAAATAATTGGTTTTGCATTATATACGTGATAAAGCCACCCAAAATTTTTGAACAGAGGAAGAGTGCGAAAAAAAGATACAAAGTCATTATTTCTCTATTGACTTGATTTACAAATTCTGCATACTTTGCCATAACATACCTAGTTGAAGTTGTTTCTTATTTATGACAATTTTGATATAATTTTCTTGAAATCCAAAGGTTTCAGCTATTCTGTAAAATAAACCAGAAAACTACAGGTTACCAAATTTGTTATTTATTATCCATTAAATAGATTTTAATCATGATAGCTATTTTATACATTCTTCTCAGAAACACCCAGTATTCCAATTTACTGACTCACAACATTACTTCAGATAAAGTCAGCTTACTAGATGGTTATTTGAAACTGTGTCAGAGACAATGTCCTTCTGTAAACTATCTGTTTTACTATTTGGTTCCTTGTGAAGGAGAGACCACTGGTGCTGTGTATCTGTTTGAACAGGAGGGCCCTAGCTGCACGTCAGGAGAAAATCCATCCTCTATACCTTCTGCGGTCTCCTTGGAGGAGCCCATAAATAGGGGGGGTTGTTCCATACAATCTTCTGCTCATTGTGTGCTGAATGAATGATGCTTCCTGAATCCATCCCTAACAGCCCTGATGTAGACCAAAGAAGAAAATGAGAAAAATCACTTTAAGAAACACTGACTGGCTATCCCTGGAGGTATTCAAAATACTTACCATTTAAAAATACACAAGTAGATGAAGTAATTGACCGGGTCTCAAAAGTTAGATTTTCACTGGTATGTGACAGGCAGGTATTTTTTTCATTTTACAAATGGGCCAACAGCCTGAAACTGGCTGAAATACTTCACTGAACACCACAGCAAGCTATCAGTGCATTAAGGAATAAAATTCAAAACTAATGATCTGGCCAGTATCAGGCTGTGTCCTATTTCTATCACTCATTCATTGATTCAAACACGGATCAAGTACATGCATCCAGAGTTCCCACCTGCTCTCAAGTTACACCAGGAAGTGAGGGAGACTGCTGCAAGTCCTGAGTTCTCACTTTGCCCTTAAATGCCAGTGTGAGCCTGCATAAGTCCTTCAGCCTCAAAGCCTCACTTTTCCCTTCCATTCAGTGACGATAATCATACCTGCCCCATCTCTCTTACAGGATGGCCAGGGAGGATCAAATGAGAGGGTGTAAAAGAGCCAAGAGCACCTGGGGCACAGGGCACACAGATACTTACTTAGACCTCAGTTCTCTGCCAGTGACATGCAGTCGGGTCTCCAGCAAGTTTTTCCTATCCTATTTAAAAATAAGACAAATAAAATGCACTTGAATTTGACACTTTTTGGAGCTGTTACTCTGCCTATAAAACCAGACAGGCTGATATCAGACGATGTAAATACTCGCATGCCTAGCATGAAGCTATTGAACAAAACCTGACGTGTGCTGACCCTGTGACCCGGAAGTCCTCAAGGGGGCAGCAGTGTGGCACCACAGGCAGGGCTTCAGTCTGGGGGGACGCAGCTGCTCAGCGGGGTTTGTCCCCTGTCTACTCAAGGGGGCTGGCCTCTGCTCCACAAGGACCCATCCCACAACCTCTGGCACTGGGGCCCCCTCAGTGAGCAAAAGAGATAGTCCCTTCAGCGCTCCCACTGAGGAGGGAGCAGCAAGACGTGTTCTTGGAACCTTTCCTTCTCGGATGGCTGGGCTTCAGAGGAAAATATGGGACCACCAGGGACACCTATGAGACCGTGCAAATCATCTGCTCCGATTCCATACTCACCAATCAGCTTTCTGACTGGTGGTCTGCTTTCCCAGGTACTTGATACTAGCAATGAAGAGTCCTGTATATACATACTGCCCTTTAAATTCCCGAACTGGCATTCTGAGATAGATACATATATAATTTCCTTCTTCTAATAAAGCTCTTTGTTTTTCCTAGAAATCTTTAACAGCTTTATAGGGATGTAACTTACATACCTTAAAGTTCCCTGTCTAAAAGTATAAGAGTCAATGGTTTCTAGTGTATTTACAGAGTTATACAACCGTTACCAGAATCAAATTTCAGAACATTTTCACCATCTCCCCAACCAAACACGTGCCGTACCTCCTAATCCCTCCCCTTCCCCCACCCCAGACAACCATGAATATATTTTCTGTCTCTATGGATTCGCCTACTGTAGATATTTCATATCAATGGAACAACACAGTATGTGGCTTTTTGTGTCTGGCTTCTTTCATAATGTTTTTGAGGTTCATTCATGTTGTAGAGTATCGGTACTTCGTTCCTTTTTATGGCTGAATAATATTCATTGTATGGGTGCACTCCATTTATCCACTGACAGACATCTGGGTTGTGTCCACCTTTTGGCTATTGTGAACTGAGCTGCTACAAGCGTTCATGTAAAAGTTTTTGTGTAGACATAGCTTTCATTCCTCTTGGAGTAAAATAGCTGGGTCATATGGTAACTCTTATACACACTTTCATTTCTTCTGAGAATAATTAACATTGATCAGTCTGAAGAGGCACCCTTGGGTGCCCTACCTCAGTAACATTTCTGGACTTCAACTACTGAGGACGTGGCCCTGACACAGGTGGCCCAGGTTACGGTGGCCCTGCTTGGGCGCTCAGCTATGCCTCTGGCTTCCACTGGCATAGAAAAAAAAGGTGAATTCCTTTGTGATGTGTCCTACTGCACACAGTTTTAGAAAATCTGAAATAATCTTTTATTCCCCATTTTTGCTAAATGTTCATTCAAACTCTAGAAAAGGTAAGAATGTGACGCACAGCTCTGTGAAGCCTGCAGGCCAGACTACTTTGTAAACGTTCCAGCTTAAGAATCCATAAAATTGACTTTTAAGTTTGTAAACGTTCAACATGTAAAGTAACTGAAAAGAATTTTATCTTTGGATTGTATCTTCAAAAAGAACTCATAATTTATTTAATCGCATTACCAAGTTAACTAAGCATTAGTAACTATGTAAATTTGGGGAAACTACTCACTTTTTTCACCCGTGGTGGTAAGAAGACTTCAATTGTAGCGATTCCTGTTGCTTTATAGTGCTCATTGCCTGTGCCACGCTCCACTGCTTTGCAACGTATTTCTTCTATTATCTTTTCTACTTCATTTTCACAACATTCTAGCTTGTCAGAGTACTTCTTAGCAAGGTCCTATGAAGAAAAATTTAAAAACACAGATCAATACAGTACCAACTCAAAAAAGAAAAAAAGTATAATACAGAACAGTGCACATGGGACTCTAAGGCGAAAAAACTAATGAGTGGTGGTCACCCCCGTTATAGTGAAATCCAGACTGTGGCTTGACATCTTGAGAGGTGTAGAGTTTAGAGAGGACCCAGGGAAACATCAAAACCAGGAAAGGACAGGAAAATAGGCCCAAGAGAGAAAGTAAGACCAGTTGGGATTACGCTAGGGGGGAAAAGCAAGGTGGGCTGTGACTTATGTAACTGCAGTATATACACAATTATTTTAAGGAATAATGAACTGTTCAATACCACTAAAGGGTGGGGACAAAAAAACCAAAAACACAAACAGAGAAAACATTCTAATTTTCCTAACTTGTGAGAACAAGTCAGGTTAGATGATGGTGTAAGTATATATTTATAATAGGGGAGATGTTCATGGTACACATAAGTTACAAAACAGATCAGAGGACCTCCCTGGTGGCGCAGTGGTTAAGAATCTGCCTGCCAATGCAGGGGACATGGGTTTGAGCCCTGGTCCGGGAAGATCCCATATGCCATGGGGCAACTAAGCCTGTGCGCCACAACTACTGAGCCTGCGTTCTAGAGCCCGTGGGCCACAACTACTGAGGCCTGCACGCCTAGAGCCCGTGCTCCACAACAAGAGATGCCACCGCAATGAGAAGCCGGTGCACCACAAAGAGTGGTCCCCGCTCACCGCAATTAGAGAAAGCCCGTGCGTAGCAACTAAGACCCAACACAGCCAAAAATAAATAAATAAAATAAATTTAAAAAAAAACCAAAAAACAAAACTTTCTGTAATTCTCTAGAAAACATAAAACATAATTACCCAGTGAGGGGTTTTTTCCCCCTCCTGACACCAACCAATTCTGACACCAACTGGATGTCCTACAATTCAATTCAGTTCTGTCACTAACGACCTGGAGTTAGAGGCAGACTCCACAGGCTAAGGGCTCAATCCCACACGTCTGCCTTCATTTCAGGCACCAGGTATCGGGCCCCCAGGTTACCCACACTTCTGTCTGACTTGGCTACAAAGTCAAGGGTCCCTACAACCCCTACCCCTTCAGTCTTGGTAATTTGCTAGAACAACTCCACAGAACTCAGGAAAATGCTCTACTTATTATTATAGTTTATGATAAAGAGTACAAATGAACATCTATATGGAGATGTACATATGGCAAAGTCTGGAAGGGTCCAGAGTGCAGGAGCTTCTGTTCCTGTGGAGCTGCAATGTGCTACTCTCTGGCGCATGGACGTGTCTGCCAATCTGGAAGCTCCCAAAATCCATCATTTAAGGGTTTTTATGAAGGCTCCATTATGTAGGCACGATTGATTAAATCACTGGGATTGATTAAATCACTGGCCGTTGGTGAATAGCTTGATCTCCAGCCCTCTGCCCTCACCAGAGGTGGGAGGGTAGGGCTGAAAGTTGCAAGCTTCTAATCAAAGTCTGGTCTTTTAGGCGAGCAGCCCCACCCTGAAGCTCTCTCCAAAGAGCTGCCTCTTAGAACAAAAGATGCCCCTGTCACCCTTACCACTCGGGAATTTCCAAGGGTTTTAGGAGCTCCGTGCCAGGAACTGGGGACAGAAAACAGCTTTCTTATTATGTCACACCTAGTTTCTAAGCCAAGAATTTATACCAAGCAGATTCAGAAGAAAGATCAGAAGGTTTGCAACAACTAAGAAGTGAGTCCTGTCAGGAACGAGAGAGACAGGAAAACTCTAAGACCCTGACACAGCTATCACCTCCCAAGCACGTCACTGTGTCACAACACAGGACAATTTGATGCCCTCCTGACAATCCTTAGTCCTTGATAAATGTTACACTGTTTATCTCAATATACTCAGACTGAGAAAACAGAGAAGTACATTCTAGGATATTCCAATGTAATAGATTTCTATCAAAAATGATTAATGTTCCTCAGCTTCAAAAGGCAGGCAAACTTCAATTTCTAGAAGTTTCACTTATGTAAAATGATGCCATTTCTGATGATACCATAAAAAACCGAGGCATAATTATTAGGAAAATATATTTTGGAAAAATGAACAGATAGCCATAGTGTAAACAAAGCTGGGGGAGGGAAGCATTGTCTTACAGCAGACCACAGTAGCAAGGAGGGCTGAGAACCCACCAGAACGCTAACCCTGAACAGCTCACACGCTAAGCTTCTGACTGGAACTGCCCCGCTAGCAGGAACACCCAGATTAGTAAACTTAGGTAACATCGTGAAGGTATTAGAAATGATATATGCCAAAATAATTAGATACCATTCTCATATAAATAAAATCTTTTTAAATAAAAATAAGCTTGCCAACTGCTAATAAAATGTGGGAACCTGCTTTTCACTGATGTTTTTGGTTATGACAAAAGTTTACCTGGTTGTGCCTGGCAATTTCTGGTGACTTCAGAATCTTACTTACCAAGGAGACTTACAACACAACTAATTATTAATGTCTTAAAAGAAAAATACCTTCAATGCCAAACCAACTTTTTTATTTTCATCTGTATATGGAGGCTTCCAGAGTTGAATTCTGTCTTCCCTCAAAAACTGGGTCAATTTTGCTTGGAGATATTTCTTTTGCGCCATCCTTGAAAGCAAAACAGTACATCAATGATACCCCACTCCACATTTCAAATTGTTTTATAACTTACCTAATACACTGACGGGTTTTGTAGAGTAAGCAGAGGTCTCCTCCACTCCTCCTTCTCCAGTTTAATCTAAATTACTTTTAGATTAGCTTTTAACTAGCTCCAGGCTTCTCTAAAAGATATATATATTACATACAGACTGAAATATATATTACATATGCAATTATATATACTATATAAAAATACATATTTCAAAGTTGCTAATATGTAGCAAGGTTTATTACACTTTTCTATTTCTTAACCTGCTATTATTCTCTAAAAGAAAAGATAAGATAAATCCCTAAAGTAGTGAACTTAAAGAATTTGACGCAGAGCTTATCAATTCTCCTGTATGTTGGCTATTTCAACACAAAAGACCAATCACCCTGGCAGGTAAACATGAAGAAAAGCTAGCTTGAACCATGAACTATCAATAATAAATATTTTCTATATCTTAATTTTTTAAATTAAAAATTTAGTGTTCACAATCCTAGAAAAGTTATGCATGCTATTTTGTGATAAAGCGTAAAAGCAAATCTACATATACTATTCAAATCAATACTGGCTGGGCCATCATTTTACAGATGAGAAAACCAAGGCCCAAGTTTGTAAAATGACTCGATCAAGGATGCAAAATTAGGCAGCATCATAACTAGCACTGGAACTTCTGCCTACAACACTGGACCACTGGATTCTGCCTTCTGTCGCGAAATCCCCTGCTGCTTCTCTGTCCTGTGAATGTAACTTCTCTCTCCCAAAGAATCACACGCAGCAATGGAGCTCTCTACTCATCCTTCACTAGCACACCAACTCAAAGGGGTGAGTGAGGCTGCTAGAGAATGAAACAGCTGACAGGGGCAGTACAGCCAAAACAGATAAGCAGTAAGAAAAGTCAAAAGTTGTTACTCCTGAAGGATGAAGACACATTCTAGAGAGTGAAAAAATATGTTAAGAGTTAATGTAACCTAGACAAGTAACTTTCTTTTTTTTATTCAGGGCCTGTATTCCACACTCCCCAAAACTCAATTCACCCGATTTTTAAATCAAGTTCGAGAACTTAAGTGTATTCCATAAACAAGTGTTTTAAAAGAAAGTTCAAATCTATTTTATATCAATTTGGAGGCAAGAAAAAGGGTTATCAGGATAGCGGGGAGAAAAGGGATAAAGAAAAAAAACACATCAAAGAGGCGGTTGTGTGCATCCAGGTAACCTACAAAAGAACCCCAGATTTTCAAGCACTAATAAACTGCTTCTCGCACAGAAAAGCATATTAGCACTTATGAGCATTAGTTTTCCAAACACAAATAACTTACAGGACCACTACACAAAGTTAGTTCTCTACTCATTAATGTTCAGAAATTCCCACTAAAGTATCACTTGTGGGGACAGGGCCATTTACTGGAGCCAAGCTATCTCGAAGGATGAATGCACAGCCCTCTGCCATCCAAGTAGCTACCTGACCAAAGTCTCAAGGGATTTCCTAAAACTAGTGTTCGGCCCACACTCCACCCAACCAGCAAATAAACAGCAAGGAGGGTCTATGAACCACCACTTATGTTTGAAAAAAGATTACACCACTGTCTTGAAACTTACAAAACTTCACTTCCAGACAACCGAATAAACGAGGATACATATTTTAAATCAAATCAAAAGGGAAAAAGGTTTAATAAATCAGTTTCCGATTTTAACTGGAGAACTGAACGTTTCATGGATGCCATACAATGTTCGGCAACACAGCCCCCCACCAAAAGCAGAAATTCATTAGTACTACTGCTCTAAACTGAAAGCGAAAGGGTATCAAACGTTCCTTTAAAATTTCACTTTCACTTTTGTAATAAATCGATCAACGCTACCTTTCCCCAGAGCTTTTCAAATATATATCTATATATATATTCATTCAAAATACATTAATTTTTCTCTTAGGCAGACTATTACAAGAATCTTGTATTAAAAAATAAGAGTATGGGAAGGAGTTGAGAAATACAGAATCAGATCGTCAAGGTTGGAGAAAATAAACTGTTTTCTCATTAAACAGCAAAGAAAATCTGTCTTTGCAAACAAATCCCAAATGGCATATCTGGAATTACAGTGTTATGACTCAAGCTTTTTGTATGGCTAATTAATTTTAATATATACATATATTTCTCTTTCTCCCTCCAAAGACACTATTCAATCTTCTTCTTAAATACCCAGCACCTCTGCCCAGCCCAGAGCAAACCTAGGGCGCGGCGAACGGCCGGCGCGACCTGAAGCCCCGGCCCGCCGACCCCAGTCCCGGCCGAGCCTCCGCGCAGGGCGCCCACCTCCCGCCGCTGCGGTCGCGCCCGACCCACACGGGGTTGGCGTCGGGGTCGCGCCGGGGGAGCGGGGGCGCCAGGCGGCGCGGCTGAGACCCGGGTCTGGGACTGGACGCCCAGCCGCCGTCTCCTCACCTGCGCCACAGCAGCGCCAACCGCGACCCGCCGAATGCCCGGATGCGGCGGCGGCCGCCGTTTGTTTTCATTCCGGGTGAGGCCGGCCCCGCCCCCGCAGCCTCTGTCGCCGGGCCGCCCCGCCCCCACGCGGTGGCGAAGCAGGGTTGTGGGCGGGGGCTAAGATGGGGGCGGGGTTGTGGGTAGGCTGTGGGCGGGGCTAAGACGGACCCGGGGGCGAGGCGGGAGTGCGGGACAAGGGTGGGGCGAGGACCCTGGCTGGAGGCTGGGGGAAGATGTGGGCGGGCAGAGGGGAGGGCGAGAAGGAGCTGGGGCGAAGACCCCGCCCCGGACTTGCTGGGGGGCGGGGGCGGGGGCGGGGCTGGCGGGAAGACCCGGGCCGCGAGGTGCTGTAGGCCTCAGCCCGGAGCTGCGGAGACCGCCGGCCTAGCCTCTGAGGGCTGAGGCACTTGTCAGGGCGGGACTGCTGGCCCGGCCCGGTTTGCCTGACTTCAGAGGAAATGGAGCCTGGCTTCGTTTCTCCAGAAACCTCGAAAGAGGCCAGAGCATCTGGCAGGAAGTCCCTTTTCCCCCCGAGGGAGAGTCTGGACCTTCTGCAGCCGGGTCCGCCCCCCGCCCCCACCAGGCTGGGCCAGATGTGATGTCCCCCCTAAAGTCCAGCTTTTCATCCCGCCGTCCATCACCCCGCCGGGGCCTCCCCTCGGTGAACTTCCCGGTCCCTTGCCCTCGCGCCTCATTGCTGGCCCTCCTGAGCCGGTCCCCACACGCTGTCGGCGACGAGATCCGTGGAGATCCGCCTGCTGCCGAAGCGCTCTGCCGTCGGATGTGGTCCATACACGTAAACCTCTGCGCGGCCGATGTCGGATGTCTAGGTGAGGAAATAAGACCAGGGTGCACAGGGGCTTCCCTGGCGGTCCAGGGGTTAGGACGCTGCGCTTCCAGTGCAGGGGGCGCGGGTTCCATCCCTGGTCGGGGAACTAAGATCCCACGTGGCGCGGCCAAAAAACAAACAAACAAAAAGACAAGGGTGCATAAAAACTGAGGGCAATGTGTGAAATGCTCAGAGGTCGAGAGCAGAGCCTGGGTGGTTGAGCACAGGTCCTGGCCGAGCTTTGAGAGATGGTTACACCCGCCCTTGGCAGGACCCGGGAATGGAAGCTAGAGTCCGTCTCAGACCCCAGAAAGTTTACTCCGGTGAGGCTGTTGGCCCTTCCTTGGACCCGCTCTAGCACTGCCGAGGGCTGGGGCTTGAGAGCTTGGGCCCGGCACCCCGGCAGCCGGTTCCAGCCCTGGGTACCTGGGCAAGCTACCCGGCCCCCACCTCACCTGGGACGACAGTACCGCTGCCCGCCGGGGCACCGTGGAGAAACCGTGCGCTAGGATCTGGCCCTCTCGCTACACCGGGACAATCCCCAGGACACGAGTAGCCCCTGCATCACCTTTCCCAAAATGGATGTGTTGGGTCTAGAATCACACCAGGAGCCGCGGACGGTCTGAAAGAGGCTTTGCACACGCTCTGACACCCTCCACCAGGAGAGGGAAACACGACCCCCCCTCCTGGTGCCCTCCCACTCTCTGGGGGAAGCCTCGGGTGGGATGTGCGCCTAAATCCATCTTCGGGCAGAGAAACGTGTTCCCAAAGGTGCCCTGTGTGCCAGTGTTCCTGGCCCCCACCGGGAGGACTCTGCACACACCGCGCGAGCGACATCCGTTCCCTTTTTTCCTCCGCTGACCTGCAGGCGTTGCCCACGGGCCTGACAGGGGCATAGGAAGCAGGCAGATTGCTGTGTCTTTCCAAACAAGAGTCTCCTACCTCCGTAGCCTCCTTTGAGGACACAACCACTTAGGAAAGCTTTGAAATTAAAGTTCTTTACCTTGGGCCAAATCAACTTCTTAGTCAAGGCGAAAGACAAATGGCAAAACGGGGGAAAATATTGGCAGTTCACATCAGAGACAAATCTCTGTAGTACATAAAGAACTCTCACAATTTGATAAGAAAAAGACCAAAATAGAAAACTGGGCAAAAGCTATTAAAATATGATTCACTGAAAAGGAAATACAAATGGTTTGTAAGCATACAAAAAATTACTAATCTCATTCATGATGACATACTAAATATAAAACTACACCAAAATACCACTTTTTACCTCTCAGACTGAAAAAAAATTGGATACCATGCTATGATAACAAGGCTGTGTGGAAATAGGCACCCTCATACCTTACTTGTGGAAGGTTAAATTGGTCCAACTCTTAAGAGGGCGATATAGCAGTATCTTTCAAGATGAAAATGCATAATTCAACTTTTATGGGTCTTACTGTATTTTATTAATCTGCCTCTTTTCTGTTGTTCTTACACTTAGTGGCTTCAACTGCAATTTCTTGAGATGAAGAATTCTTAATCTGTGTATGTGTTTTGGTTGCTGTGGGTTTTGTGGTGATAAAGAATCAGGGGACTTCTGCATAACTGTTCCTACTTCCGGTGGAGTAAAACCGGAAAATCCTTAAACATCCTTTGCATGACAGTGAAATTTAATGCTAAATGTTACCAATTCTTGCTAGAAAAAACGAAAAGAGACAGGAAGTTTTGGCAGTTCAGCTTTATTTATAGTTGCTTGGATCACAACAATATACATGCGGTGGGTTAAGTTGTGTGGTAAACTAATTTTTTTATAGATGGAGAAATGGATTTGAAAAGAAAATAACTTCATTCTTGCTTTTTCTACTTATAAATGGGAATTTCCGAGGAGTGGTTATAAACTAGAATTTTGGGGGGAATTTGAATGATGATTCATACTTTCAGTCTGGTAAGTTTTCAGTTTCACTGATACTAGGAGATATGGTCGTTTTATTCAGCATCTTGGCTGGATGAGAAGACTGTGGAAGGAACAGAGAAAACAAGCGGGTGGAGAGGGAGGTTTGTTCCCATCTGATTGGGAATACATAATTTCAGTCACCCTTGAAAATGATAGAAGCTGAGAGAAGTTATGAAAATATCAAATGAGAGTTACTCCGAGGCTCAGGAAACATGGGCTGGGAGAATAGATCTCAGGTACTATCAGAAAGGACTTGGCCTGCTCACCTGTGACTCGGGTAGAATCATTCTAGAAGCATTTAGCCCTCATGTTCTGTGTCCTGGTTTTGAATCTCTGACATATCCTGGTCCCAGATGTCTAACACAAGTACTCCATTCATCTGTCTCCCAAAAGATGCGTACGTAGGCAATGTACTAACTTTGAAAACTAAAATAAAATAAGGGCAGAGATGATGAAGTAAATTAAAGCATGGTATCAATACTATTGAATTAAGTTCTGGGTAATCTATCTGTGTTCTACTGTTTAACCCATTTTTAAAGTTAAAAAGAATTCTATATACAACATTTGTTTTGTGATTTAAATTTAAGGATGAATTAAAACTAAGGTGACTATGGAGGCAAGAAAGTAGCTAATCATTGCTGTAGGCTTACAGTTTGAAAAACTTCTATGGAATGCTAGAATACTTTTTTTTTTTTTTTTACTTAATTCCAGATAACTTATAAATCACATATTATGCAAAACAATTAAAAAGATAAAATCAGAGGGGGACTTCCCTGGCAGTCCAGTGGTTAAAACTCCACGCTTCCAAGGCAGGGGCGTGGGTTCGATCCCTGGTCGGGGAACTAGGATCCCACATGCCGGGCAGTATGGCCAAAAAAAAAAAAAAAGATAAAATCAGAAATCTTCACTATCCCTGTTCTCTAAATAAAACCTAGTGCCTAAAACTTTGGGGAATGTTTAACAGGTTTATTTTCTTTCATCACATTGAAGATGCCATTCCATTGTCTTCTGGCTTTATTGTTTCTAAAGTCAGCCAACAATCTTCAAAGGTAATGTATCTTTTTTTTTTCTGGATTCTCTTAACATTTTATGTTTCTCTTTGGTTTTCAGCAGTCCTGCTATGATGTGCTAGGTGTGGCTGGCTTTGTGTTTATCTTGCTTTGGAGTCACAGTGCTTCTTGAATCTATGATTTGATGTCTCATCAGTTTTGGGAAACTCTTGGTTATTATCTCTTTTGGTATTGCCCCATTCTCTTTCTTTTTTCTGGGAAGCCAATTACATATATGTTTCACCGTCTCATAGTGTCACACATGTCTCTAATGCTTGTTTCTGTATTTTTTCCATTCTTTCCTTTTGTGCTTCAATTTGTATATTCTCTATTGATTTGTCCCCAGTTCACTAACCCTGTCTTCTGTTGTGTCTAATATACTGAATTCATAATTTTATTTAATGTACTTTTTAGCGCTAGAGCTTCCATTTGATTTATTTTTCCAGATTTCAATACTCAAGTAAAATTCTCCATCTTTTCCTCTATTTTCTTGAACATGTTAACCATAGTAATTTTAAAGTCAGGTAACTTCAGTATCTGGCTTAACTGTGGGTCTTTTTCTATTGTCTTTTCTCTCTTGTTTTTCATATATCTGGTAATTTTTTATTAGATGCCAAATTTTGCTTGTAAAAAGTTGTAGAGGCTTCAAATGTTATTATCCTCCAGGGAGGGTTTACCCCTTACTCCAAGAGACCAATGAGAAGAGTAGCCAATCTCCTTAATCTAATCAGAGACCGTACTGAGTCACGGCTGCATTGAGATCCTGGTAGGGCTCAGTCTACCTCTGTGTCTCCAACTTCCACCTGGGAGCCTGGGGTTTGCTCTGCCGTGACCCACCCCATCAGCACCCCGGCAGGTCTCAAATGCAAATCTTCATCTTGCAAGTCTATCAAAAGCTTCCTCTGCTTTTCAGAGGCTTTCCACTTAAATTTCAGTTTCTTGAAATACAGAGTTGCCCAGAATCTGGCACATGTCCTTGGAATTCCCCACTCGGTCTCTGCCAAAAGCTCTGCTGTTTGCCTGTCCCCAGCAGTGGCCCTCTGCGGATTCAAAGTCTGGATTCTCAGCCTCATGCCTGTGTCCAGAATTGGCAGATGCCCTCAGGGTAAATAAAAGTGGCTGCAGACATTAGCTCACCCTCTGGGGTTCTCTGCTCCCTGGAGTCTTTTTTTTTTTTAATTTATTTAATTAATTTTTTTGGGGCTGCGTTGGGTCTTCATTGCTGCATGTGGGCTTTCTCTAGTTGCGGTGAGCAGGGGCTACTCTTTGTTGAGGTGCGCAGGCTTCTCATTGCGGTGGCTTCTCTTGTTGCGGAGCATGGGCTCTAGGTGCGCGGGCTTCAGTAGTTGTGGCACGCATGTTCAGTAGTTGTGGCTCTTGGGCTCCAGAGCACAGGCTCAGTAGTTGTGGCGCACAGGCTTAGTTGCTCCGCGGCATGTGGGATCTTCCTGGACCAGGGATCGAACCCGTGTGCCCCGCATTGGCAGGTGGATTCTTAACCACTGTGCCACCAGGGAAGCCCCTCCTTTCTGGAGTCTTAACTCCTCCAGCTCTTGTCTCTTCAGCAGCTCTTCACTGCCTTCAAAGCAATGGATTCTGACGTTTCTTTCTGGCTTTTCTAGTTGTTGTTAGTGGGAATGTTGGTCTGCTGCAAGCTGCTTTATCACCCCTGAGAGTGGACATTCAATTTATTGATGGACCACTATGTAAATTAAAAGGTAAAAGTGATGGGACTTCCCTGGTGCGTTTAGCAGAAACCAACAATTATTACTTAAGAAAATAGGGGTTTATTTTTCTCCCTTCAAAGGAGTCCAGAGGTCTGTAGTCCAGAGCTGATACCATCACTGAAGTTTCTTTTAATCTTCCTTCTGGAGAAAAACATTTGTACTTTGATGGAAAAGTACCCGTTATCTGTAACACACCCTTCCACCTGATCAGACCCAGGCAGCTATTTCACAACTCTAACTAACTGTAGGTAACTAATAGCAATGCAGAATTCCTGTCTGTAACTAAGCAGATTCTGCCCTTTCAGGTAAAGGTTCAAGTGTCTTCCCTCCTACCCTGTGGAAAGCCAGTTTTATCTCCATTTTCCATTCATTTCAACATTCCTTTACTCCATGTGAATTTGTGCTTCTTGGCACCTTATAACATCTGCTTAGTTCCCTCATGAGTTCAATAAAATCTTTAACATATGTTCATTTTTATATCTGAATGTGAGGCATGATTTTACTTTTTTTCTGAAACTTACTTTTTAACACTTTTTATACCATCAACAAAAGATGTCAGCTGTACCTCCAGGCATTGTGTTTGTGGTCCAGATGAGAAGAAGGGGGAAGGGCTAAGAATGAAAAGTATGTCAACTAACTCTGTCCATTTTTATCTGGAAAACCGTAGCTTGTCCAAAAGCCCCACCCCTAAACTTCCTCTCACTTCTGACTGATTAGGAAAAAAATGTCACCTCATCACTACTAGTTGCAAGGCACGATGGGAAATTACTGCTTACCCCCCCCCCACCAAAAAAACCCAACAACAACCTGGTAATCGATTAGCAAGGAAGAAGGGGAGAATGGACATTGGGTAGACAGCCAGCAGCGTCTGGGTCAACAAGAACTCATTTAGGCAAAGCTTAAGGTTGATGACATCTATCTCTTGATGTTTCCCACTTTCCCTTTCTTCCCCATTTGCCTTCTCACCCCCACCCATGCCCATTTATCTCACAAGCACTAATTACTAAGCTGTTCCAGCCTATTAAGGGATTCATCCCAATGTATCAGACACTTAGTGTGTTACCTCAAAGGGGGGATAAAATAGCAGCCAGTAATGGAATTATTGTAAAGAGCGTGTCAGTAATGGAATTGCTGTAATCAGGGGTGGTCTTGTGAGGCAGCCTTTGCTGGGAGCGTCTTCCCCATGTTCCCTAGAACATTGACCAATGCCTGTGCTACCTGCACATGAGGCCTAGCCTAAGGCAACCAATCCCAATACCCGGAACATCCTAGGAATACTATTTAACAATTTTTGTCTTGTTTTTTCATTTCAAAAAATTTTAAATAAAAACATTTTTTTAAATTTTAAACAACAAAGTGAGAGAAGAAAAAATATAGATCCTTCAATGTTTCATTATCTAAAATATAACCATTATTAACATTTCAATGTAAAATTTCCAATGTTTTCTTTCTAATAAGAGCTTTACTTAGATATAATCATCAATCCACATGCAAAATTTTTCATCCTTTTAAAAATTAATATATCTTAAGGGTGTTTATTATTATTTCATACCTTCATCAATTAATTTCAGCAGCTACCTAACATCTCACCAAGTGGACATGCCACTCCATTGTTTCCTGTTGATTTATGTGTGTTTTAGCTACATGCAGACTTGCCTGCAGGAACAGAGACTCAAAATAACAAAGGGAGGAATTCCCTGGCGGTCCAGGGGTTAGGATGCAGTGCTTTCACTGCCGGGGCCCAGGTTCGATCCCTGGTCAGAGAACTAAGATCCTGCAAGCCATGTGGCGTGGCCAACAAACAAACAAAGGGAAATTTGAATTTACAGTTTTCTTATCCAAACAGACCAGCTCTAGTATGGTGGCTCCAAGGTGCAGACAAAGAGGCTTTTTCCATCTCATTGCTCTGCCATCGCCCGGGTGCTGCCCACATCAGCACAGTCCCAGGTGTCTCACGACTATGTCCACATTCTAGGCAGAGAGTAGGGGAGCCTCAGTCAGAAGCCACATCCTCGCTTTTGCTTGTATCTCCATTGGCCAGCACTTAGTCACATGGTCACCTGGGTGCAAGGGAGGCTGGGAAATGTAGTCATAAATTTTGACAACCATGTGCTGACCTAGGTCAGGGATTCCATCATAATTAGAGAGCAAGGGAAATGGATATTGATTGCAGACAACTAGTTGCAAGGCTGTTTCTAATGATTCACTGTTTACAATGGTGAAGGTCATCTTTGATGTAAAGCTTTTTCTATACTTAGGGTTTTTGTTGTGGTTGTTGGTTGCTCTGTTTTGTTTTGTTTTGTTCGGTGACATTCCCAGAAGTAGAATGAGTAGATAAAAGGGTACAGATCTTAGACTCTCCATACTTACTGATACATTCTCTTTACTCCCTCACCAGAATTGGATACTATAATTTTTTATTGAACAAATTTGACATATAACATTGTGTACAGCATGTTACATTGACATTTATATATTGTAATATGATTGCCATTGTCACAATATTCATTACATTACATAATTATCGTACAATACTCTTGTCTATATTTACTATACTGTGCATTAGATCCCTGTGACTTATTTACTACTCGTTGAAAGTTTGTAAGATACTATAATATTTTTTTAATCTGCCTTTTTCAAGGGAAAAAGAAGGAGCAGGAAGAGGAGGAGAGTTGAAGAGAAGGAAGGAGATATTTTGTGGTTCTTGTGATGTTAGTATGTGTTTCATACTAGCCGGGCAAACACCTTCCGGTGTTTGCTTACTGGCCATATTTTCTTTTTTATGAAACCATTTGCTAGTGTCTGAGTTAGACCCTGTGAGGTCAAGGATCAGACTCACTCAGGAATCTCAAATAACGGAGGATTTACTATAATGGTTCACATGAGAGTAGGAAGAGCAGAAGCTTCAACCTCGTCTGGCCTCGTGGTAACACAGTTGGACTCCGTGGAAACTAGATTATAATTCTTGACTAGAAGGGTCTGGGGCAGCCCCAAGATTTACAGGATTGATTGATTTACTGCCTTCTTAGCAACAGGAGTTTGTTTACCTGTTCAGGTGTGTCTCTGCTTCTCCTGGTTGTGCCATCCACCGGCTTCCTCACCCTTGCTGGGAAGGGCCCCCCACCACCGCCACTGCATTAGCAGGTGCAAGTCTCGTATAATCAGCACTGTTACTGGGGAGACCCAAAGCACAAGGCAGGCTCAGCCCAGTGTCTCTGGGTTTAGTAAAACACATCCATAAAGGTATCTTTAAGTTTTGTTATATCACAAGTCACACTATAGAGACTGCTCAGATTATTTATAATTGTACCATTGCCTGGTTCAAAAGCTAAGTGAAAAAGAAAAGGGAACAAGGCCTTACTTGGACTTATTCTACCATACTTTGCAGTGTCCCTCGAGCTGCAGACCAGAGGAGGTAGGTACACCCCATCACTTTCTTTTAGCCAAAATAATTTTGAAGTAATGTTAACCAATTCATAAATGTTAGCCATATTTAATAAAACTTCCTCTATACCTTCTACTCTGTAAATAATTAATAATAATAATAATAATAGAATGATAGTTAACATTTATTTAGTACTCCCTATGCACCAGGAACTATTCTAAACGCATTGCATGTGTTAATCATTTAATCCTTGTAAGAACCCGATGAGAAAAGCACCATTACTACCTCCATTTTCCAGATGAGGAAGTGAGGCACAGAGATCTTAAGTAACTTGCCCAAGATCACCCAGCTACTAAGCGGCAGAGAAGGATTTGAATCCAGTAGTCTGGCTCCAGAGCTCGTGTTCTTCACCACACATGCTTACTCATTGTTTTTACTGCTTCATTGTTCCTCTGTTTTCACTGTTTGCTGAACACATATGGTTGAATTTATACAAGTTAATTTCTTATGCATGTGACTCTCATAAGGAAAAACTGGAACTAACCTAAATGTCCATCAATACACAACGTTAAATGAATGATAGTATGTCCTTATTATAAACACGATGCAGCCACTAAGAAGAATGAGGTAGATCTATATGCACATAGGACATGGGAAGGTGTAAAACTGTAAGAAGCAAGTTACAGAACAATGTGTCTAGCATAGTCCCATTAAAAACCCGGTGTATGTGTGTATGTGCATTTACAGATGCATGTATATTTACCTCTAAGAACATTGAAAACAGCTTGGAAAGATCTCACCAAGAGGGACTGAGAAGGGAGTGAATAGGGCCTTTGACTTTTACTCTTTATACTTCAGAACTGTTTTAATTTTGACAACAAGCACGTATTACTTGTTTGAGGGAAGAGAGACTTGATCTTAAATTTCTATTTCTCCCATCAGTGCCTAGCACAGCAGATGCCTAGTAAATATATACTAATTTATAATAATTCCGTAGGAACACTTATTAGAAGCTTCTGTTCTCTGATTACTCCATAAATTTCAAGATGAATCTATTTTGGACACATTACACGAGCATAGATATACCCATTGTCTTTGCTAGGAACCATACATGCCCTTCCCATAATATGAAGAGGGTGTCAGACAGGAAGGGACCGCCTCTCCTGGAGCGGGTCTGAGCAAGAGGGACACCCCCTTAGTCCAAAGAGGCTGCAGTGTGGGAGGCGAGCCAGGCAGGAGAGACAACCAGACTGGAGAGGCTGCTGGAAGAAGGCAGGTCCCGGGGTGCTCAGAGCCAGAGCACAGGGGCTTTTGTACTAGGGGAGGTCCTGCAAGGTCCTGCTTGGCTTCAATCACCCCTTTTCTTTGACACTCCTCAGTCCTGAAAGGGAAGAGGGGTGGGACAATAAAGGGAATAAAGTTTCGGATAGAGATCAGTCATAAACTTAGTAAGGGAACTCGGTTTTAGGGGGACTCAGTTTCAGCAAGGGGATTAGCCTGTGGCAGGAGGAAGCCCCCCAAGTAAGATAGTGCGGTTAGAGGAGAGAGAGAACAAAGGGAACATGATGTCAGACAAGGTTGGAGGGATGAGCCGGCCTCGTGGGGCCCAGCATGACTGCCCCTTGGGAGCAAGAATCCACTAAGATGGTGAGAACCAGTGTGCATGTTAGGAATGCAGAAGAGCGGCCAAACCAAGAGATGGCTAGAGATTGGACCTTCCAGGGGTTGTAAGGGATGGGCTACAGGAAGTGGGCAGGACAGAGGGGTCAAGGTCACTCCCACGTTTCTGGCTGGGTGGACAGCAGTACCAGTCACTGAATGGGAATGGGAGGCCCTGGAAGAGAACTGGCCTGTTTCATTTCTGGTTTTTGTTTTTAGGAGGGAGAGGTTTGGAAGGACTCAAAAGTTCAGTTTTGGAGATATTAAATTTAAGTTTGGAAACGTCTTTGAGATGGGCAAGAGGGATGTCTGGGAAGAATATGACTAAAAGAGGAGAGATCTTGGTTAGAGATATAACTCTATGAGACATGTGTGCTTACGCACAGAAATCGAAGGCATAGACGTGGATTCGTAAGAAAGCACAAGGCTCAGAGCACAGAGAGATGAGACGTGGCGCAGGGGACTCTTCAGCGGCTCAGAGCTCTGACAACGATGGGTGCACCTTTTGCAGAAATAAGGAGAATGAGTGTTGAGAAACTGCTCCAGCAAATGTGCCAGCCTGAGTGGTCACCAAGAAGAAAACTCTAGTGAGTGCCGAGCAGGAGCTAATTTATGCAATGAAGACGTGTAGAGGAAGCACAAGGTGTGCTTGTGCTTCTGCTCAAAGCAGAAATGAGAGTCGGGCAAAAGCTGGATACCTGCACAGACATCCCCAGGAACCAGCAGGCAGAAGGTGTTTTGGTGGCCGCTGAGCTAAACCTTACCCAGAAAAGTGGGTTTGAGTATTTTGTCAGTTTTTTTCTTTGCATACCGTGAAGTTACTGAGTGCAGCATGCACTGACTGTATGGTGGGAAGTATCAATATCTCCTCTTCACTTCGGAGGAGTGCCACAGGCTGACAGCATAAGTGCCCAGGGAAGATGATGTTGACACCACAGGAGCACGCAGAACCAAGGAAGGACGCAAGAACTGATTGTATCATCAGCTGATAGACCATTAAAAAGAATTGCTAATGATGGATCATGGCATGATTTCTTTTTCTTTTTTTTTTTTAATTAATTTTTATTGGAGTATAGTTGCTTTACAATGTTATGTTAGTTTCTTGCTGATCACTGCATGATTTCTGGCTTATAACTCGAGTCCAAAAACTTTTGTGGCATTGCTGTAAAAAAACCCTTCCTTTCTCTTGTACTTAACTATGTGGAAGTTTCTCAGCACCAGCACCTATAACAATAAAAAAAGGAGCTGATCTGATGTTAATGTATCTTATTCCAGTAGAGAGAGAAATAAACTGATTGGGAGAGAAAAACAACCTCATTCACCTCATTAAGAGATGCATTTCCAATAAAAATTTACTTTTTTTATGTTTAACAATTATTTACCAAAATTAGCAACCCATATATATTGCTTTAATCAAATACATGTTACTAATAATGGCAATGATAACCCTAGCCAGAAGAAACTTTTCAGTACTTAAAGACTTCTGATCATAGGATATAAACTCTCCTTAAATTTTAATTTATATTTATGTTGCTGAGAAACCTGATAGGAATAATTCATAAAAGACTTCCAAACATAGCATATATTATATTAGTATAAAATTAGGGGGCTTCCCTGGTGGCGCAGTGGTTGAGAATCTGCCTGCCAATGCAGGGGACACGGGTTCGAGCCCTGGTCTGGGAAGATCCCACATGCCGCGGAGCAACTAGGCCCGTGAGCCACAATTACTGAGCCTGCGCGTCTGGAGCCTGTGCTCCGCAACAAGAGAGGCCGCGATAATGAGAGGCCTGCGCACCGCGATGAAGAGTGGCCCCCACTTGCCACAACTAGAGAAAGCCCTCACACAGAAACGAAGACCCAACACAGCCATAAATAAATAAATAAATAAAAATTAAACTTTAAAAAAAAAAAAAAATTAGATGTGGGAAGTGGATGGAAAGACAAGTTTAGGAAGAAAAAGGAACAGTTAAAGAAGAACTTATATATTTTTATTTTATTTATTTATTTATTTATTTAATTTTCTTTTTCTAAATCCCAAGCTCCTAATTTATCCCTCACCCTTTTCCCCTCTGATAACCATAAGTTTGTTTTCTATGTCTATGAGTCTGTTTCTGTTTTGTAAATAAGTTCATTTGTATCATTTTTTTACATTCCACATTTAAGTGATATCATGTGATAATTTGTCTTTCTCTGACTTACTTCACTTAGTATGATAATGTCTAGGTCCATCCATGTTGCTACAAACAGCATCATTTCATTCTTTTTAATGGCTGACTAGTATTCCATTGTATATATACGTACCACATCTTCTTTATCCATTCATCTGTTGGTGGACATTTAGGTTGCTTCCATGTCTTGGCTATTGTAAATAGTCCTGCTATGAACATTGGGGTGCATGTATCTTTTTGAATTAGAGTTTTCATCTTTTCTAGATATTTGCCCAGGAGTGGGATCACTGGATTATATGGTAAGCCTATTTTTAGTTTTTTAAGGAACCCCTATAATGTTCCCCACAGTGGCTGCACCAATTTACATTCCCACCAACAGTGTAGGAAGGTTCCCTTTTCTCCACACCCTCTCCAGCATTTATTATTTGTAGACTTTTTGGTGATGGTCATTCTGACTGGTGTGAGGTGATACTTCAATGTAGTTTTGATTTGCATTTCTCTAATAATTAGCAATGTTGAGCATATTTTCATGTGCCTGTTGGCCATCTGGAGGTCTTCTTTAGAGAAAAGTCTATTTAGGTCTTATGTCCATTGGGTAGTTTGCATTTCTTGATGTTGAGCTGTATGAGCTGTTTGTATATTTTGAAAATTAAGCCCTTGTCTGTCGCATCATTTGTAAGTATTTTCTCCCATTCCGTTGGTTGTCTTTTTGTTTTGTTTATGGTTTCCTTTGCTGTGCAAAAGCTTGTAAGTTCGATTAGGTCCCATTTACTTATTTTTGCTTTTATTTCTTTTCTCCTGGGAAACTGATGATTTATGTCAGAGAATGTTTTGTGTATGCTCCCTTCTATGAGTTTTATGGTGTCATGTCTTATATTTAAGTCTTTAAGCTATTTTCAGTTTATTTTTGAGTATGGTGTGAGGGAGTGTTCTAACTTCGTTGATTTACATGCTGCTGTCCAGCTTTCCCAATGCCAATTACTGAAGACACTGTCTTTTCTCCATTGTATATTCTTGCCTCCTTTGTCAAAGATTAATTGACCAAACATGTGTGTTTATGTATTTTTAAGTGGTGGGTATCAAATTGCTATGGTATTTAGATATCACTGCATGTATAGCCAAGAGTCACATAAGTCTTATTTTAAAATATGTTAAAAGCTGCACTAAATTTGGAGTTGCATCGTTTTAAACTTGTGATGGAAAGTTTTAGGTGGAAGATTGAAAATTGTGAGGGGTATCTTTGAAGACAGCACCTTGCCACATTTTGGAATCATCCCGAGTTTAGGGCTCTCTCTTGTGGTGAGATTCAGAATTTGAGTCTGTCATCAAGCAAGAACTAAAAGTGCCATGTTCTGCAAGCCACACCCTCCCTGGTGTATTTTCTGGGATCATCTCTATAAATCATGAGCCAAGTAGGATTCAGTTCACCTGTTCATACTGGACCATCACATCCTATCTCCCCCTTGGCTCCCCTCCCCTCAAAAGCAGGAAAAGATTTCACTTCTCTACCCAAGCTCGGAATCAATCAGGAGGGCAAAAAAGCAGGACAGAATAGTACCCTACACATTTCACCAAGCGGGTTGCTTGATGATCTTTCATTAATTTACCACAGGTTTATTGAGTACCTACTATGTGCAGGCGTGATACTCAGTGATCTACTGTTAGGCTGCCATCCACTAGTAGAATCTGCCCTTTACTTCTCTTTTAAAAAGCTTAAAGAAACACTTAAATAAAAGAGGAACCCAGCAATAACTAACAACTATATGTTTTCACCAAAAAAAAAAAAATTAAAATGATCCACGAACATTTAAAAAGATGTTCAACCCCTCTAGTAATTAAACACAAATTAACCACAATGAGAAATCATTTGCCTGCTATTAGACTGACATAGGTTGATAATATCCAAGGTTGACAAGGGTGAGGGGACTCGGAAATACACTTCTACATAATTTGTTGGTGAAGACATAAATTGGTACAAAAATTTGAGCGAAAATGAAGAATATTAAGCTTTTTTGAAGTTCATACCTTTTGATTTGTTGATTTCCCTTGTAAGACTACCGTCATGACCCTGGCCCAGACTGCTGCTGGGATTGTCAAGACCTTTGTAAGACTTTGATTACATGTCCCCAACCACTCCCATTTTTGAAGAACAGCCTCTTGGGGCTCTGCTCCCAACACACTTTTCAGTGCCGAGAATGGGGAGGGGAGTGGACGGGTGCCCGACTCAGCCACCCGGGGATGCAGGGGCTCAGGCTGCACTTCTCTCTCTATCCCTGCCCTCCTTCCCCACCACATACACACACACACACACACACACAGGGAAGGCTAGTAAGAGCACTGGGCTTGAACATGACACCTGGGTGGGCTGCCCCATAGGCCTCGTTTTCCTTCCTGTCCGTAGGAGATTAGATTGGATGACCTCTCTGAGTTCCCCATCCAATCAGATTGGATGTTCCTCTCTGAGTTTAACCCTACTTCTGCCCTCAAGGAATTTATAATGTAGTAGAGGAAGCAGGAGATATATCTTAATTCATGCAAACATTTATTGAATGCTGCTAGGCAATAAAGTTTAAAATATATATAATTTTTAATTTTATTTTTTTGGCCACGTCGTGTGGCTTGCATGATCTCAGTTCCTCAACCAGGGATTGAACCGGGGCCCCGGCAGTGAAAGCCTGGAATCCTAACCACTAGGCCACCAGGGAACTCTAAAATATTTAGTTTTTAAAAAGCATTTTTTCATAGAGAAAAATAACACAACTACAAATACAGTATTAGGAATGGAAGTAAATATTTAGAATGAGAAAAATATGTTACAAATTTTTTTAAGTTGAAAACTACCACAAACATTATAAAATCCAGAAAAATAAAATAGAATTATTAATTATCTGCTACACCTTTATAACATTTTTTTCCTTATAGTTTCTGGCTACAAGTTCTTTGGCGAACTCTTTAAATGACAATAATCTTGTCAGAGAAATTAAAAAGATGGTCTTCCCTCCAGCATGGTGGATAAAAAGTTAGTGATTTAGTAATTTAGAAAAGTTTCCTTCACCTTCTCTGCCAGTTGTCAATTTATTGCATCTCAGCTCCCAAATCTCTTCGTTGTTCTCCTAGAATTAATTAAGCTGGATCCTGGAAATATTTATTGTTTGCCAGCTGCTATGTGTTAAGCTTCGCCAGCAGAGGGCGCTGGAGGGACACTGGAGGAGAAAGGGGTTTCTCTTCCTGGTTCAGGTGCGTTCCTGGTGGCCACCTCCTGTAGCACAGGGGGATCCGCCAGCATCTGGCTCCTGCAAGACACAGGGTTTCCAGCAGCACGTGCGGCTTCCGCAGCACTTAGCTCCAATGATTCCCAGCAGCCAGTAGCTCCCTTGGCACCCCCGGGGCAGCTTCACGGGGGGTTGTGGCCCGTAAGGCACTGTCCTGTGAACAGATTCCCCTGGCGTTTTCTCCCATGGCTTTGGGGCAGATTCTAAAGCATGACACCTCCCCGTGGATGGTCCCTCTGGCACCCCAGGGGCAGATTTCCAGCAAGTTCTGTCAACCTGGCACCTCAGTGACTTCTCTGCCTTGCAGCGAGCCAAGCCCTCTCCAAGAAGTTCTGGATCTCAGCCCTGCAGAGGGACCGCTTCTGTGGGAGCTCTGTCTCACCCGGGGTGATGGCCACTCCCTGTATCTGCTGTGCCTGCGTTCTTTAAGTAAGCATCTTTACTTCTTTCTAGCCAATCCTTTATTACTCTGATCCCCTGTTAATGTTAATTCTTTAAAAAAATTTTTTTAATTGAAGTTGATGTACAATATTATATAAGTTACAGGTGTACAGTATAGTGAGTCACAGGTTTTAAAGGTTATGCTCCATTTATAGTTATTATAAAATATTGGCTATATTCCCTGTGTTCTACAATATATCCTTACAGCTTATTTTATACCTAACAGTTTGTACCTCTTAGTCCCCTACCCCTATGTTGCCCCTCCCCCTTCCCTCTCCCCACTGGTAACCGCTAGTTTGTTCTCTATATCTGTGAGTCTGTTTCTTTTTTGTTATATTCACTAGTTTGTTGTATTTTTTAGATTCCACATATAAGTGATATCATACAGTATTTGTCTTTCTCTGTCTGACTTATTTCACTTAGCATAATACCCTCCAAGTCCATCCATGTTGCTACAAACGGCATTATTTCATTCTTTCTTATTGCTGAGTAGCATTCCCTTGTATATATATACCACATCTTCTTAATCCATTCATCTGTTGATGGACACTTAGGTTGCTTCCATATCTTGGCAACTGTAAATAATGCCGCTATGAACATTGGGGTGCATGTATCTTTTCGAATTCGTTTTTTGTGTTTTTGGATATATACCCAAGAGTGGAATTTGGGGGTCATATGGTAGTTCTATTTTTAGTGTTTTGAGAAGTCGCCATACTGTTTTCCACAGTGTCTGCACCAATGTACATTCCGCCAATAGTGTATGTGGGTTCCCTTTTCTCCACACCCTCTCCAACATTTGTTATTTGTGTTCTTTTTTATTTATTTTATTTTTTTATTTTTTTGTGTTCTTTTTTATGACAGCCATTCTGACAGGTGTAAGGTGATATCTCATTGTGGTTTGCATTTCCCTGATAATTAACGATGTTGAGCATCTTTTCATGTGCCTGTTGGCCATTGGCATGTCCTCTTTGGAGAAGTGTCTAAAGTCTTCTGCCCATTTTTTAAATCAGGTTGTTTGTTTTTTTGATGTTGAGTTGTATGAGCTGTGTTTATATCTTGGATATTAACCCCTTATCCGTCACATCATTTGCAAATATTTTCTCCCATTCAGTAGGTTGTCTTTATTTTTTTAAATAGTTATCAGTGTTTTTTTTTAAGGTTAACAAAGCCTTTTTATTTATTTTTTAATATTTCTTTATTTTTTTGCTGCGTCAGGTCTTAGTTGTGGCATGTGGGGTCTTCGTTGAGGCACGTGGGATCTTTCGTTGTAGTGCGGGCTCTTCGTTGTGACGCGTGGGCTTCTCTCTGGTTGTGGTGTGCAGCTCCAGGGCGCGTGGTCTCTGTAGTTTGCGGCATGCGGGCTTAGTTGCCCCACGGCATGTGCGATGTTGGTTCCCCAACCAGGGATCAAACCCGTGTCCCCTGCATTAGAAGGCGGATTCTTTACCACTGGACAACCAGGGAAGTTCCCCAATAGGTTGTGTTTTCATTTTGTTGATGGTTTCGTTTGCTTTTGCTATGCAAGAGCTTTTTAGTTTAATTAAGTCCCATTTGTTTATTTTTGCTTTTATTTCCTTTGCTTTAGGAGACAGATCCAAAAAAATATTGATTATGTCAAAGAATGTTTTGCCTATGTTTTCTTCTAGGAGTTTTATGGTTTCTGGTCTTACATTTAGGTCTTTAATCCATTTTGAGATTATTTTTGTATACAGTGTTAAAGTTAATTCTTTATGTTAAACTTTCTTGTTCAAGTTGCTGTGAGGTTTCTATCTCCTGACTGGACCCTGACTAATAACATCTTTACAACCCATTGTTGGTAAATTTTAAGGATTATTTTTGCATTTAAGGAAATCTCTATCAAATTTCACATATGAGTTGTAAGGTTTCAGGGCCTTTTGAGTTATTTTGCTCAGTGACTAATCTTAAAAACCCTTTGAATTAATGACATTTATTAACCAGAGTGTCACGGATGGCCTCCCTGAAGTGGCAGTCTATGAGTTTTATTTTGTCATTGTCAGTGTCAGCATTTCATGTCAAATTAGCAAAAAAGTTACATTTTTTTCCAGTGTGTTCATGCGGTTCATTAACTGGGTTATCAAACAATCCAAAAATCTATTCAAAATTTATATTTTCCCCTGAATCAATTACTGCTTTTTATGTGATCTGAAAGTTGTTACAATCTGCTTCTCAATGTCAGAAAAATTTTTTTAAAAATTATTTTTCCTCTCCTACACTCTTTTTAAAAGTATTTTGTTTTTATTTATTTATTTATGGCTGTGCTGGGTCTTCGTTTCTGTGCGAGGGCTTTCTCTAGTTGTGGCAAGCGGGGGCCACTCTTCATCGCGGTGCGCGGGCCTCTCACTATCGCGGCCTCTCTTGTTGCGGAGCACAGGCTCCAGGCGCGCAGGCTCAGTAATTGTGGCTCACGGGCTTAGTTGCTTCACGGCATGTGGGATTTTCCCAGACCAGGGCTCGAACCCGTGTGCCCTGCATTGGCAGGCAGATTCTCAACCACTACGCCACCAGGGAAGCCCCTGTCAGAATAATTTATATTGAATTTCTTTTTCATCGTCACTGCTTTTGTAGAGTCTGCTGATTTTAAGTTGAATTTAAAGATGCCAAAAGAAGATATCCTATAACCGTAATCTAGAGTCTATAATTTCTCACTCATTTTATTAAAATGTTCCAAAACAGGTTTTGAAATTGCAGTGAAAAGACGGTACCCCAGTTTCCTCAGACATACCATTCCCATCGATAAAAGGGGGGAAATGTACACTGTACTTAATTTATACTCTGCCGAAGGGGCGAGCAGAAGGCACGTCCCAACAGCACCTGTTACAGACAAGTCAGAACTTACAGTCTTCTCTGGGCTGCAGAGCTGAACCTCCCTCCTTTGGACTCAGTAATCCCTCCCCCACCCCAGCATCTGAAGTTCTTCATCTCTTTTAATATATTTGTATTCCTGTGTCTACGGAGACCCTTTTATCAGGCAAAAATCACCTCCCCCACCCCAAGCAGAAAATGCCAGGCACCTCACCCTTTCAGCCTCCCTGGCAACTGCAGGGCAAGCACACATAAAAGTTTCCACCAATCAGCCACATCCCTCCCAGACCTCAGACGGGAAGCTAGTGACTAAACGAGGTCGGTCTGTGCAGACTCATTTAGCCCTGGTACAGCTACACCCGGTGTCCAGAGGCAGCGGCAGAAGCAGCTCTAGCTGCCTGGAGCAGTAGAGTATGGGGGTGGGTAACACCTGGGGACTCGTGAGGTGAGATCACAAGACGCCATGGACCTCACTGTGCTCCGCGGGACGCTCCTTCCCGGGACCCAGCCGCCATGCCGTGAGGAAGCCCAAGCCAGCTCGTGTAGAGAGACCACACCAAGAGGCTTGTGTAGGAGCTCTGGCTGACAGCCGGTCTCAACTGTCAGACCTGCAGTGAGCGAGGAAGCCTCCACAGGATTCCAGCCCCAGCTGTCGAGTCGCCCTAGCCTTCCACTCTTCCCAGCTGAGGTCCTGGACACCGTGGAGCAGAGACTACTTTCCCCTCTTTGCCTCTTCTGGGTTCCCAACCCGCAGAACCCAGGTGCGTAAAAAAAAAAACCCAATCATTTATGACACTCACTTCTGGGGAGGTTGGTTTTGCAACAAGCAGACAGAAGTGGGCGGCAGAGCTATGGGCAGGGTAAAGGCACCGAGCTGCCCCAAGAAGGGCCCTACCTGGACAGCAGCCGCACCCAGGCCTGAACTCGGCAGTCGTGTTAGCAGAGCCCGTGAAGGCTGGAGGCGGGCGAGGGGCCGCCCGAAGGGGCAGTCGTCCTGAGGCACCAGAACGCCCGGCCTCCTCGGTCCACCCCTGAGCACCTGGGGGCGCAGCCCTGAGACCCAGCCAGACAGGAAGGGTGGAGAATGAGTCTGGGGGCGCGGTAGTGGTACAAAGGGGACACCCTGCAGGGCTGGAAGTTGAGAAGTGTGGACATGGGATTTCCCTGGTGGCGCAGTGGTTCAGAATCTGCCTGCCAATGTAGGGGACACAGGTTCGAGCCCTGGTCTGGGAAGATCCCACATGCCGTGGAGCAACTAAGCCCGTGCGCCACAACTACTGAGCCCACGTGCTGCAACTACTGAGCCCGTGAGCCACAACTACTGAAGCCCGCGCGCCTAGAGCCCGTGCTCTGCAACAAGAGGAGCCACCGCAGTGAGAAGCCCACGCACCACAACGAAGAGTAGGCCCCGCTCGCCGCAACTAGAGAAAGCCCGTGTGCAGCAACGAAGACCCAACGCGGCCAAAATAAATAAATAAATATATTAAAAAACAAAGAAGTGTGGACATGTATAATCTCCCATGAGTGACCAAGATGTGGGATGGTAAGCGCTTCCATGAGGTGGGCTTTTACCAGCCGGTGAGGAGCTGCACATTACGGACAATCCTTGGATGCGGCCGAGCGCAGTGACAACCACTTCCTGCAGCTCATTTGTCTCAGAGCCCCTGTACAAGCAATGCCCGTAGATCCCGCTGAGCCGAGGCCTTTCTGGCTGCCCCGAGGCCTTTCTGGCTGCCCTGATGACAGCGCCCATATATCTCGGAGGGAGGTGCACGGAATACTAAAAAATTTAAATGCTGCAATCAGGACTCTGAAAGTAATGTAGCTGGAATTATTGAGGGAAATTTACAAGTGAAATAACCTAAAAGGCTGCAAATGCAAATGACATTAAATTAGCAGGGACTCAGGGAGCACAAGAATGACTCGTCCTTCCTGGAAAAAGAAAGTGGTCAGAGATCAAATCACAAGCTAGGAAGGACAGGGGACACCACCCCCAAACCCCATATTCCTGACACGGTGTCCTTGGACCCCGGCCTTTAAGGAGCTGACCCCACCCTCAGAGGGTAAGTACCACCAAACCTTGCTTACCAGCAACCTTGACGCAAACCTGAGCACCTGGGTCATTTCTGAACTGAACCCATGTTTCATCTGGCTGTGGTTCCCTGTGAGGGCTGGCTGCTCGGGACCCTCTGACAGGGGGCATCCTGAGGACCCTGACCTGGGGAATACGGCAGCGACACGCAGAGCAGTGGGATGTTATGTTGGGACACGTGCAGAGTGGATGTAACTGCCCTTAGCACTTATGTCCTCAACATGAGCTTAAAATGCAGATCCTCACGTCAAATTTTGCCAACAGCAACCCCTCTGCTCTGGCCCACTGTCCCCTCCTTCCCCAGCGGGACACCCCATGATGTCCCCAGGGCTGAGCAGCTGAGTGCAGGTGACCTTCAGATGAAAGGCTGCCTCTCCCGCTGTGAGCACCTGAGCACAGGCAGGGAGGAAAGAGCCCAGGGCGGGCCGTCCAGAGATGGGGTTCTAAACTCAGCTCTGTGTCTAATGAACAGTGTGACCTTGGGCAAATCCCGTGCCCTGTCTGGCCTCTGCTCAGTGTCTGGGTGGCTCTAAGATCCCTCCTGGTGCCTAGACTCTGACTCCGTGGGGAGAGAAGGGAGGGTCGTGGAGAGTCCTCCCAAGGTGACTTACATGAGCAGAACCCACTGCCCTTCCGTTCTAAGAGGAACCTCTACCTGCTTGTCGGCCTCTGCTGCCCGGGTCCTCTCTGGTGTGACTGGGCTTGGGTTGAACGCAGCGAGGCCATTGTTTTCTCCGTGGAAAATCTCAGATAAGGAGCAGGGCTCCGCTACAGCCAGATCAGACTGGCCTCCATGATAGGGTCCCACCTCCCCTTCCCTTGATATCCCAGCCAGCCTGGCCTCCTGACCCCAGCACACAGTCACCTGTGCACGCACACACGCACACCCTGCCGGTTCAGTACAAGCTCAGTGTTTCCCTGATGTGGAACGTCTAGCTCTCCTCTCCGTCCACCCATCCCATATAATCCAGCTCAAGTTTCACCTCCTCTGCGAAGCCTTCCTGGATACATCTTCATGCAGCCAAACAGCATCAATTCTGCCCCGTTTCAGCCGTAGCACTTAGTGCCCAAACTGTAGACTAAGGTCTAGATCATTTCTGTGCAATATTTAAATGCAGCTTCAAACATACAAGCCAAGAAATGTCACCAGCACATGCCTTGCGTGGTTTTTTTTCATTCGTCACATTGAATACTTCCAAGGACTTTTCTTTTTTTTTTTTTTGGCTGCGTTGGGTCTTCGTTGCTGCACGCAGGCTTTCTCTAGTTGCGGTGAGTGGGGTCGCTGAGGTGCCCGGGCTTCTCACTGCAGTGGCTTCTCTTGTTGTGGAGCACGGGCTCTAGGCACGCGGGCTTCAGTAGTTGTGGCACGCGGGCTCTAGAGTGCAGGCTCAGTACTCAGTAGTTGTGGTGCACGGGCGTAGTTGCTCCGCGGCATGTGGGATCTTTCCGGACCGGGACTCGAACTTGTGTCCCCTGAATTGGCAGGCAGATTCTTAACTTCTGCACCACCAGGGAAGCCCCTTCCAAGGACTTTTCATCTGCAGACTTAACGATACTCAGTTTGGGGGAATGTTCATGTATTTTTACAAATTAACTTCTTTCCTATATTTTTTGTCCCCTGTTTCCAAAACTGCAATTTGGATATTCTGGATTTATCTTCTAATTTTATTTTCTCTCCTAAATTCCCAGAAGCAAAGGTCATGAAATACATATTGAAAGAGTACCCTAAATGCCCCATACAATGTAAAGTTAGACCCCCTCAAAAGGACATCATCATAAATTTTCAGGATACTAAGGATAAAGAGAAAACTCTAAAAGTTTCCAAAAAGAAAAAGAATAGATTTGATAGGAAAGATCATGGATCAGAATGGCCTCAGACTTCTTTTTTTTTGTTTTTTAATGTATTTATTTATTTATTTTTGGATGCTTTGGGTCTTCGTCGTGGTGCGCGGGCTTCTCATTGCGGTGGCTTCTCGTGTTGCTGAGCACGGGCTCTAGGCGTGTGGGTTTCAGTAGTTGTGGCACGCGGGCTCAGTAGTTGTGGCTTATGGGCTTAGTTGCTCCGTGGCACGTGAGATCTTCCTGGGCCAGGGATCGAACCCATATCCCCTGCACTGGCAGGCAGATTCTTAACCACTGCGCCACCAGGAAAGCCCGGCCTCAGACTTCTTATCAACACTAGGCAGTAGCAGTGCCCTCAAAACTCTGAGGGAAGGTCATTCCCAAACAACACTTATATACCCAGCTCAGCTGCGGAGGGCTAGGATGAAATAGACATGTTCACAGGTGCATGGTCTCAAGACTTCATCTCTCACACACCCTTTCTCAGAAAGCTACTGAAGGATGTGCTCAGTCAAAATGGGAGGATAAAGCAAGAAATGAGAAGAAAGAGGATCCAGGAAATGGGCTGCCACCCAAGTGAGAGGAGGGTAAGTCTGGGATACCAGCTGGGCCCCAGACGAAAATACCAGCCCATTTACATCAGAGCAGGGCAGACGGCCCCAGGAAAGAACTCTTCAACACACTGAAGTTAATAGAATATCTAATATAGCTGAGTTTATACAACTTGTAAATTGGTTAGAATTTGGTGATAAAATAGTGATAAACCTATGGAGCAGGAAGCAAAAGCCCACGCAAGACAATAAAATCCAGAGCAAATGAAACATGGCAGAGAGGAAAAAATAACCATGGCTCATCTGTGAGTAGCAGTTACCTAATCTGTTAAAGGGGAAATTGATCTAACCCCAAATAAGAGGTCACTGGGAGGTGAGGAGACAGGAAGTGTAAGGGGGTGAAGAGCTAAATGTTCATCCAACATTCTTAGCAGAAAACACCTCAAATGAAAAGCGGAGATTGTAAATCTGTTGTTTTGTGACGTGGAAGTAAAGCATAAAAGAATCAGCTAAAAGCGCAGAGAGCTGCCCCCGCGAATAGGAAGTGGGGAGGTGGGAACTGCTGCTTTTCTTACCAGTCTCCTATAACTATTTGACTTTAGTCTGGGTAATTTTGGTAAAATTACAAAAAGCGAGACCCTAAGGAGTTGAGTGGATGCGCCGTGTGCGTGGGCCGGGCCTGCTGGCCACCCTCGGGAGGTCCCCGGTGTGTCGCGTCACTCACACCCCAGACCCGCCCCTCCAAGGCACTAGACGGGGAGTGGGGAGTGAGGGTCAGAGGGGGGACTGGGAGGGCGCGGTTGGGTGGGGTGCTGAAAGGGCTTCCGGAGGTCAGGGCAGCACCGGGTGGGCCCGGCGTGGGCGGCCGGCTCCGGTTTGGAGCGCTCTGTTTGCCCGCGCCCGGGAAGCAACGCAGGGTGTCGGTCCCGCGAGGGCCGCCAGGTGGCGCCAGAGCCCGCGCGTCCCCGCCGCGCCCTCCCTGGGCGCCGAGGTCAAACCCAGCGCGGGGGAGGCAGCCGGGTCTCAAGGGTGCATCTTAGGATCCCGCCTCGGCAGCCTTAGGGGAAAATTGTTTTCAGTGGAAATTTTAAAATTGTCAAATATGTACCAAAGCAGAGCGAAGGCTAATCCAGTTTCTCCTATGCGCGTCCACCCATGCCTCCCCACCCATTTTATTTTTAAAGGCAACTCCCAGACATCCAATCATTTCATGTAAATTTCTCTGTTGGTAACTCTATAAAAGAAGCACACTTTAAAAAATCGTAGTCACAATGTCATTACCATAAACGTTGAACAACTGCAGGTCCTGGATCAGGAATCTGAGGCGTGGAGGGTTGGGACCTCCAGGATCAGGTAGAGAGCCGGCCCTCCACACAGGGCGCGGGGTGGTGGGCGTATTGGGGGAGAGGGAACCCCCCGCAGTTCCTCGTGTGGACTCCTGCAGAGCTGGGTCACGAGGACAATGAGGGGCAGGCTGGGGAGCCCTGGTCTGGCCCACACCCTCCCCACCCTGGACCACTCTCTCCTGCCCCAAAACAGACCCAGGTCAGCTGGACGGTGAAGGAGCAGAACGGACGACTAGTGCCTTCCGGGGCTGTCCTGTCTGGTCCCATAAATTCAGTGCAGTTCGTAAAGCTTAAATCTTGAGCCCCTTTCTCTGCCCAGCTGGTCCCATGTGCCCAAGGAACTGAGCAGCCCATCTCTCCTCTGAGCTGCCCTCCTGCCTCCCTCCCGGGGCTGCTCCTCTCCTGCACTGACTGCAGTGGAGGACAGGCCTGCTCTGCTCCTTCCTCGTGTCCCGCCCTCTCACGTCTCCCCCATTTCAGGGCCAGTCCCTCCAAGGAAACGGGGGGGGGGGTGACAGTAAGCACATGCAGGCGGGTGTCAAGGGTTGTATTTGTCCCTGATCTCCACTGGCAGGCTGCTCGGGGCTCCAAAGCCGGGCTGGGGGGGTCAAGGCCCAGCTTTGCCTGGCAAGCCGGCTGGCCTTGGGCAGGCTACCTCACCTTTCCTGGGTGCAAATCTTCATCGAAGCGATGGGAACAATGGCACCAAGAATAGCTCTGAAGCTTCGAGGGGACCATCCTAAATGCTGAGCTCAATGTGTCCCTTGGTGATGTTCTCGTTACATTGGCCTCTTTCAGACCCCGTCTTAGGCCGGCCCCTTTCATTCGTCCTCTCGACAAGTGCCTGCTGTGTGCTGGGTGCCAGGGAGCTGCAGCGAGGGAGGCAGAGCCCACCTCTGCTCTGGCCGAGCTGGGGTTCTTGAGAAGACACAGTCCAACAAGGGCCGGGCAGGTTGTGGGCCGGCAGAGCAGGGAGTTCTGGGGACCAGGGCGCCGGCTTCAGGATGAGCAGGGCTTTCCCAGGTGAGATGAGCTAGCAGGTGGCCCCAAGGTGGGCTCACTTGATCTGCTCAGTGCTGTTCATCCCGACAGGGCACCCCTGCCCAGTACCCCTTCCTCTGCTCTCGGCTGCTCTCTCCCCTTGGCTTTAGCTACTCTCCCCTTCCAGGCTTCCTCCCAACCTCTGGCCCACGTGAGGGGAAACGGAGGCCCTGGGAGCTGGAGGAGGCTTGTTGCAGCCCAGCCAGCGGGGGAGACACCGAGTAGATCAGAAGGACCCGGGTCTGCTGACCTGGATCAGCTCTGGCCAGTTGGGTCACATAGTACTGGGGCCCACAGGGCCGACCTGCACCTGTGCGGTCCAGGGAAGAGGAGGGGGGACAAGGGGGGTGGGCTGGGCCCTGGGGAGTCCCCCCTGCAGCCTCCCGGGAGTGTCTCTTCTCCCACCCAAAGGGGCCCCCTACGCGTTTTGTAGATGAGGAAACCGAGGCTTAGGAAGGTAGTTTTGTTTCTTGTGGCTTCTGTGAGGCATCACCAAAAACCTGGTGGCCTACGCAACAGAAACGTATTCTCTCTACAGCTTCACGAGGAGCTCCCTACGCCTACACAACAGAGGAGGGAGAATCAGTCTGTTGTTCACAGGGGGCTTTGTGCAATAGCTGCTGTCAAATGGAGGTGTGCGACCACTGCATCAAGTCCCACTCAGGGATGGTCCTGAAAGACAGTAGTGAAGGGAGAGCCTCCTCGTGGTCCCGTTTTGGCCAGTCTGGTCGTCTGCTTTGCTTTGGAGGAGAGGTGGCTGGGGCTCTGGATCTACACTGACTAATGAGCAACGGGCAACAGACTGGCTGGCTGGTCGGGCACCTCTAATGGTCAAGACCAGGAAGTCTGGGAAAGAGGTCCATGGACGGAAGTCCCAGAAGGGGCACCAGGTGAAGACACAAAGGGGTCGTGTAAGTTTCCATCAGGGGCAGAAGAGGATCTGGGTCATCAGGCTGATGAAATGACCCGTCTGTCCTGTGAATGTCCGTCAGCCTCTCTGGCCCTCCCCCCGGTGCTTTTTCAGTAGGTACTCCTCACTAGGGCCAGTATGCATGTCATCTCCACTGGGGTCCCGGACTGAGAAATACCAACAAAGAGCGATGCTGAATCCCCGACATGGCGGACCAGCCTAGTAATCCGTATTGTTCCTCCATGGAGGGAGCTAGTCATTTGTTCCCTTAGGAATGGAGTCCTGTTCAAGATACAGACTTTCTTTCCCTACTTGCAGAGCTTCTGCCGGCACCAGATTTTCAGAATGCCCTATTCGTTGTCATGGTAACCCACACAACACCCTCTCCAACCAAGGAACTCATTATAGAGCAAAAGATGTGTGGCACTGAGTTCATGCCCAAGGAATTCACTGGTCTGTGCACAGTTACCGAAATACTCAGTTGCAGCTGTTTAGATGAACCGGGGAATGGACTCCTGAAGGCTCAGTTTTGGCACCCACTGGAGGCCAGCACCCTGCAAGGCTAGGTGCCCTCCTCGAGGGTGTGGTGTCTCCTCTGGGAGATACCACCTATATAGGGTGCTATTTCCCCCATAGCCAGAATACACAGGGCCTGTTCTTTGACAGGGTACCCCCAGAGATGCGAGTTGGTCTCCAGTGTAACCTGGAGAGATTCAAGGAGAGAGGAGAGGCATGAAGTACTCGTTAGGTGTGTGGAGGTGCAGAAGGACTAGGGTGGACGAAGAAATGCCTCTCTCGCTACTTCATCGAACAGCCCTCTTACAGAACGTTTGCTTCTCCCCCATAACCTTGGGCTCAGTAGGTTTGGAGGTGCTAGTGTTCAAGAAGGAGCACTCTCCCCAGCGAACACAATCTTGATCCCATTACATTGGAAGCTCAGGTTTGCTACTGGCCACTTTGGGGCTTCTCGTGCTGCTGAACCAACTGTACCGGTCGGGTTGACTGGTCGCAGTTACCGGGGGAAATTGGATTGCGGGCACAGGATAGGCCACGGAGGACAGTATCTGAACCAGAGGGTTTGCTGGCGTGCCTCACAGTCTCCTCAGTCCAAAAATAATGGCCAGCGGGAAACTGGTGACTCAAGAAAGATAGGACAACTAAGAACTTGAATCTTATGGGAATGAAGAATGGGGCCACCCTTGTCAAAAGGCAAGGGAAATACAGACGGGGCAGTGGAAGAAGGAAGCTGAGAGCAGCAGCTTAGGTCTTGTGACCAGCAACAAGTGGGCTTTCTCTTTCTTCCTTTTTTCCTGTTACTTTCTATGCAGAGCAGTGTCGGTCACTAACGCTATTCCTATTGGAATTATGTCCGACTGACAGCACCTCGCTGTGATCAGTGGCTGATGGGACTTGGTGTTTCCCCTGGGTGGGACCACAAGATTTATTCCTCTAAGCAAAGGACAAAAAGTCTCTCCTGATCCGTCCTCCGTCCTCCTCCTGCCTGCTTTGTGTCCCAGGAGGCTGACCTTGACAGACTGCATCATCCAGACGCGCTCACCTTCTGGCTTCTAGTTGGATGTGGCCAGTGGAAGCGCTGCGGGACATCAGAGGTAGGTCAGGGGATTTATCATGGTTTCCACAGTGGCTGCGTGTCCCTACGGTCCCTGCTGGGCAGACCCTCTTCCGCAGCCTTGACCCCATGTGGTCCTGACAATGCCATCCCCTCTCCTTGCCCCCTTGGTCTCCGTCTGGCGCTAGCGTCTGGATGCCGCATCATCATGATTGGTTCCTTTAGCCCTGCCCACATCTCGTAAAGAGGCCCCTCATTAACTTTCTTCAATTAAACCTTCTTTCTGTGCCATATACTTCCTGCTGGGAGCTTGACTGATCTTCGGACCTTTAAGTCATTCAGCTTTACTGGAGCATAAAGTTTAAGGTGGGAGGAAGTGGTAAGAAAGGAAGCTGTACAGAGAGGGTGACCAGTTATGAGAGGCTTTGTATACTGTGATAGTGTCAGTTTTCCACGCACGGGACAAGCCACCTAACCTCTCTGTGCCTCGGTGTCGTCCCCTATAACATAACGATAATGATAGGACACACCTTTGGAGTGACTGAGGATTAGATTAAAGAAGGCATGTGAAACACTTAAAGCAGTGCCTGGCACAGCAAGTGATAACGTTGTTAGGGACAGTGAGTGATTGCAGGGTTTTAAAAACAAGGAAGTGACCAGGTCAGGTTTGGTGGTTCAGAAAGTTACTCTGGAGGAAATGTGGAGAAGACCTGGGGTGTGTCAGTGAACAAGTGGAATGAAACGAGGCTAGAAGCAGGAACACCAGTAAGGGGACTACTGCAATAGCCTTAGCAATCATCATAATAATAATAACTTATGAAGAACTACCATCCAAACAAGGAATTAAAGAAAGAGGATGATATGGGTTACAAGAAACAGGAATTCCAACACAATATCTGGGATCTTTAGGAAGTTCAATTTTGCTGAAGCCTAAATAATAGCAAGGCGAGGGTGATGGAAGAGCTGCCCCTCCCCCAGCTCCACACTTACACTGTCTGGGGTCCAGAGAGAATCTTTCTAGCTCTCTGTCACTCTCTCCACCATTGCTCCCATCTTAATTCCTGATAAGTGGACTATCCACGTAGAGGATACTTCCAGAATCTTGGCCTCTCAGTTTCGTAAACTCGTCTCCCGCTCTGATCCTGATCTCCGCCCTCCCTCAGCCACTCGCTTCCACAGTCTTACCCTAGACCTCGTCATTAACATGACTGCAGTCTTCCCATGCCCAAATCCTCACCCAAAGCTTCTCCTCTCCTCAAGCCTCCAAAATCTCCTCCTCCATCCTCACACTCAGTAGTGAGTTTGCTCCCATTTTACCAAGGAAGCAGCAGCAGTCAGAAGAGAGCTTCTCCCACAATCAATCTGCCCACCCACCTGCCTCTGTGCCCCCAAACTCTCCCCTCCTGCCCGTTCTCTGCTAAGTCATCCCAGAGACCCCGAGTTAATGGGTTAGGGGTGTGGCCTGGGCTGGAGATCTTTAAATGCTCCCAGATGACTTTAACGTCCATCCAAGGTTGAAAACTGCTGCCGTAGATGAGCGACCCGTGCTCTCCCCTCTCACCTACACAAGGACATTGTTCCAGAAATCGTTCCCTCCCTCCCAGCATCATTCATTTGTCCCTCCACTGGTTCTTTCTTATCAGCTACGAACATGTTCTTAATTCTCCCAATTTAAAGAAAGCTTTTCCACCCCATTTCTCCCTCCAGCTACTGCTTCACTGCAAAACTTCTCTGAAGGGTACTTGTGTCTGTAATTCCTCCTCTTCCCTTTGCCGCCTGGACCCACCAAGGCTGTTGCTACCGCGTTCACCAACGGCCTCCTCAGGGCTATAGCCTGTGGCCGCTGCTCAGTCTTCGACTTCAGTGACAATAGGCAAAATTTGTCACAGTGACCGCTGCCGTCTCCTTAGAATGCTTCCTCAAACTGCCTTCCAGGACGCTACATTCCTCTGGTTTTCCTCCTAATTTGTGACGGACCCTTCTCCGCATCCTTTCTTGGTTTCTCCTGTTATCTGACCCCTTAACGCTGGACTGCCCCAAGGTTCAGGCTTTGGACCTCTTCCCTAACTAAGCATGTTCATTCTCTTGGGACCCTCATCCAGTCTTGTGGCATTAACACTTTCTAAACATTGACTGCTACATGTACATTTCCAGCCTAAACGCCCGATGCCTAACATCCAAATGCCAACTGGACGTCTCTTCTTGAAGGTCTAGCAAGCATCTCAAATGCATCACGTGCAGAATAGAGCCCCAACCTCTTCTCAAACACGTTCCTCCCGGCACTCACGCCATGCCGTGAGTGCACGGCAGCTCCGTCCTCTCGGGGTGGGGGTGGGGGGCTCAGCTCAGTCCTTGTAACCTGCAGGACTGCCACACCCAGGGTCAACCTGAGAGCAAATCCCAGTGGCTCTGCTTTCCAAATATACTCGGAATGCAACTATTTCTCACCATCTCTATTACAACCTTTTATTCAAATCCGGTCTCTGTATCACCTGAGTGATTGGACAGCCTCCCATCTGGCCTCCTTTCTCTTGCCTTGACCCCTACCGTGACTGCTCAGCATGGCAGCCGTATTGGTCCAGTTCCACGCAAGTCAGATCATGTCTGTCCTGCTCAAACCCTCCAACACTTTCCCATCTCATTCACAGTAAAAGGCAAGGCTCTCAAAATAGCCTACAGGGCCCTGCGTGGTCCCTCCTCCCCACCCCCCATACACACAGAGGCTGTTATCTCTCTGACCTCAGAGCTTCCAGCTACACCCAGGTTCCTTTAATACACAGGCCCATAAACCCAGGGCCTTTGCACTTGGTGTTCCCTCCTGACCCCGCTCCCATAGCGAACTTTTCATCTCCCTTCCCTAGTTTTTATAAATTAAACTTTTTATTTGGGGATAATTGTCAATTCACATACAGTTGTAAGAAATAATACAGAGAGGCCCTGTTTATCCTTCAGTTTTTCCCAATGGTGACCTCTTGCAAAACTATTGTATAATATACAGTGAATATGTTAGTTATCTGTGGCTACTGTAAAAATTACCACCAACTAAGTGACTTAAAGCAATAGAAATTTATTCTCTCACAATTGCGCAGGCGAGAAGTCCCAAACCAAGGTGTAGGCAGCGCTATCTCCCCTTCCGGGGGCTCTAGGAGAGAACCTGCTTCTTGCTTTTTCCAGCTTCAGGTGGATGGTCCACTGCACCTTCCTCTCCTCCGTCTTCACATCACCTTCTCCTGTGCGTGCGTGCCCACGCATGTGTAATCTCCTTCTGCCTCTCTCTTATAAGGACACTTGTAATGGCATTTGAAGCCCGCACGGATAATCCAGGATAATCTCCTGATCTCAAGATCCTTAATTTAATTACATCTGCAAAGACCTTTTCTCCAAAGAAGGCAGCATTTACAGGTTCTGGGCACTAGGTTTGGACCTACCTCTGGGAGCCATTACCAACTTCGCACAGCAGTGAAGGCAGGACCATTCCCATCACCACAGAATTCCTCAAGTTGCCCTTTAGAGCCACACCCACTTCCCTCCCATCCCCACTCCCTCCTTAACACCTGGCAACCACTAATCTGTTCTCTATCTCTATAATTTTGTCATTTCAAGAATGTTATATAAATGGAATCACACAGTATGTAACCTTTGAAACTAGCTTTTTTCACTCAGCATACTTATTTTGAGTGTCACCTGTGTAGTTGTATGTACCAATAGCTTATTCCTTTTCGTTGCTTAGTGGGAGCCCATGGGATGGATATGCAAGTTTGTTTAACCCACCATTCACCCACCAAAGGACACTTGGGTGGCTTCCAGGTTGGGGCTATTATGAATAAAGCTGCTATGAACATTCATAGGCAGATTTTGGGGTGAACATAAGTTTTCATTTCTCTGGGACAAATGCCCAAGAGTGCAATTACTGTGTTAAGTGAGTGTTTAGTTTTATAAGAAAATGCCAAACTGTGTTCCAGAGGACCAGTTTGCATTCCCACCAGTAATGTATGGGTGAGTCGTTCAGTTTCTCTACATCTTCACTAGCATTAGGTATTGTCACTAGTTTCTATTTTAGCCATTCTGATAGTTGTGTAGTCTAATGGTTAGAGGTAGTGAACAGCCTTCCATGGGCTTATTTACCACCCTTATGTCCTCTTTGGTGAAGTGTCTGTTCATGTCTTTTGCTCATTTTCTGATTGGATTGTCTGGGGTTTTTTTACCTCTGAGTTTTAAGCATTCTTTGTATAGTCTAAATACTAGTCATTTGTCTGATATGTGTTTTATACATATTTTCTCCTATCTTTAGCTTTTATTGTCATCTTCTTAGCAGAGTCGTTCAAGAGAAATTTTTAAAAATATTTATCAGTTTTTCCTTTTATGGATGGTGCATTTGGTGTCAAGTCAAAGAACTCTTCACTTTGCCCTAGATCCCAAAGATTTTCTCTGATATTTTTTCTAAGAGTTTTGTAGTTTTATCTTTTACATTTAAATCTGTGACCCATTTTGAGTTAATGTTGTATAAGGTGTGAGAGTTAAGTGGAGTTCATTTTTGTGTCTTTGGATGTCCAGTTGTTCCCGCACCCTCTGGTGAAAGGTTATCTTTTCTCCATTGAATTGCTTTTGCACTTCTGTCAAAAATCAGTTGAGCATATTTGTGTGAGTTTATTTCTGGGTTCTCTGTTCTGTTCTATTGATCTACGTATCTATCCCTCTGCCAATATCACATTGTCTTGATTACTGTAGCTATAGAATAAGCCTCAACATGGGGGAGAGTGATTCTTCCACTTTGTTCTTCTTTTTCAAAAATGTGTTAGGTACTCTAGTTCCTTTGCCTTTTTATATAAATTTTAAAATAATCTTCTCTTTATCTACAAAAACTCTTGCTGGGATTTTGATAGGAATTGAGTTAACCTGAATATCAATTTTGAAAGAATTGATGTCTTTACTAGGTCGAATCTTCCAAACCATCAACATGCTATGTCTCTCCATTTATTTCGGTTTTCTTTGATTTCTTTCATCATCACTGGGTAGTTTCAGCATATAAATCCTGCACATGTTATAGTTACACTAAATATTTCCATCTTTTGAGTAATTGTAAATGGTACTGTTTTTTTAATTTCAGTGTCCACGTGGTCATTGCTAGTACATAGAAATGCTATTGATTTTATGTCCTTTTATAATCTGTGGCCTTGCAGAACTCACTTGTTAGTTCTAGGAGGTTTGTTTGTTTGTGGGCTTTTTTTAAAGATTTATTGGGATTCTCTGTGTAGACAGTCATGTCATCTTCAAATAGGGATACTTTTATTTCTTCTTTATGATTTCTATGTCTTTTCTTTCCTTTTTTTGCCTTGTTGCTCTGGCTAGAACTTCCAGCAATGTGTTGAATAAGAGTAATGAGAGTGGACATTTTTGCCTTGTTCTGGATCTTAGGGGAAAAGCATTCAGTTTTTCACAGTTAAGTGTAGTGTTAGCTCAAGGTGTTCTGTAGATGCCCTTTATTAAGTTGAGGAAGTTCCCTCTATTCCAGTTTTTCTGAGAGTTTTTATCATGAATGGGTGTTGAATTATGTCAAATGCTTTCTCTGCATTGATTGATGTGATCATTTGATTTTACTTCTTTAGCCTGTTAACATGGTAGGTTACGTTGATAGATTTTTTTAAAAATATTTATTTATTTTGGCTGCTCTGGGTCTTAGTTGCGACACGCGGGATCTTTGTTGCAGCATGCGGACTTCTTAGTTGCAGCATGCGAACTCTTAGTTGCAGCATGCATGCGGGACCTCGTTCCCCGACCAGGGATTGAACCCGGGCTCCCTGCATTGGGAGGGCAGAGTCTTCTTACCCACTGGACCACCAGGGAAGTCCCAACATTGATAGATTTTTTAATATTGAAGCAGCCTTGCATGCCTGGAATGAACATCTCACATATTTTTCTTACTTGTTGTCTGTCTTTCCCATTTGAAGTCAAGTTCCGAGTGGGAAGAAACTTTTTGGTTCATTTTATTCATTGCTGTATCCTAGTTCCCAAAACAACACCAGGCATACAGTAAGCTCTCAACACCAACTCGTCGAATGAATGAAAGAACAGTAGAGCTGTGAAGAGAATTCCCAAGATTAAGGTGAAGGGAGATTCCAGGATGACAGCTGTGGGCAGCCAGTCCGGGTGGAACAGGTCAGAAGGCTCCAGAAGAGCCTATAGAGCCTGAATGCCCTGAGAAGAGGTCTAGATAGTCTGCAGAGCTTTGGGGTTGATTCGATAAGTACATAGAAAACTAAGCAAACAAACAAACAAACAAGCATTTTTTTAAAAAAGGTAATTATTATTGCGGTGCATCCACACAATGGAATATTATTCTGAAAAGAAATGAGCTATCAAGCCACAAGGAGACATTAAAGGAGGAGCCTTAAATGTATATTTTGAAGTGAAAGAAGCCAATCTGAAAAAGCTACATCCTGTATGATTCTAAGTATATGACCTTCTGAAAAAGGCAAAGCTATGGAAACAGTTAAAAATCAGCGGTTGCCAGGGGTTAGGAGAGGGAAAGATGAATAGACAGCACGGAGGATTTTAGGCAGTGAAACTACTCTGGATGATACTATAATGCTGGATACATGTCCTTATACATTTATCCAAACCCAGAGAATGTACAACGCCAAGAGTGAACCCTCATGTAAACTATGGACTTTGGGTGATTGTGATGTGTCAGTGTACGTTCATCAATAGTTACAGGTGTACCCCTCTGCTGGGGGATGTTGATGATGGGGGAGGCCGTGTGTCGGGGTTGGGGGGCTCGGGGGTATATGGGAACCCTCTGTACTTTCTACCCCATTTTGCTGTGAATCTAAAATTGCTCTAAAAAATAAAGTATTTTTTAAGCTAATTATGAACTCCAGAGAAAAACAAAAGTTGCCCAGAAGAAGAGCACTCACAGTTCATTCTGTGGGTTCAGTCAGGACCACGTCCAGGTATCTGTGGGGCCTGAAGTTTATACAATTGAGGGAGGACCCTTTAAGAAAAGAAAAGCACTAAATCAGAAAAAATCTGATTAACTCTCAGAGCAGTTTCTGGAATCTTTGTACCTTCCCTGTCCTGATCTGTGGGTATGTTTGGGGGACAGTGAAGCAGGGGAGGGGGCTGACGAGTCCTGAAAACCCCAAGGAAAGCCCAGAACTCCAGAAGGTACAGCAGCCCCTTGCTGGTGCCCACCAGCCCGGGACAAAGCACAAACTCCTGGGCAAGCACCCCAGACCCCCGCACCGGGCAGGCTCCTTTGCCTGCTCCTTTGGTTCACCAGGCCAGTGCTTGGTTCCTCAAGACTCAGCACCACCAGAACCATTTTTTTTAAGATTTCATATATATGTGTTAGCATACGGTATTTGTTTTTCTCTTTCTGACTTACTTCACTCTGTATGACAGACTCTAGGTCCATCCACCTCACTACAAATAACTCAATTTCGTTTCTTTTTATGGCTGAGAATAAAGATGCAGATGTAGAGAATGGACTTGAGGACACGGCGGGGTGGGGAGGGTAAGCTGGGACGAAGTGAGAGAGCAGAATGGACATATATACACTACCAAATGTAAAATAGATAGCTAGTGGGAAGTAGCCGCATAGCACAGGGAGATCAGCTCAGTGCTTTGTGACCACCTAGAGGGGTGGGATAGGGAGGGTGGGAGGGAGACGCAAGAGGGAGGGGATATGGGAATATATGTATACGTATAGCTGACTCACTTTGTTATACAGCAGAAACTAACACAACATTGTAAAGCAATTATACTCCAATAAAGATGTTAAAAAAAAAAAAAAAAGACTCAGCACCAAGGCTGCCTCTTCCATGAACGTACCCCCCACCCTCTTCCGCAGAGTTGCCTGCGGGGGGGGGGCATGGGAAGAAGCCCAACGGACGTGGATTTGAACCCCAGCTCTGCCACGTGCGAGTTACATGGCCTCGGACGTGTCACTTGACCTCCCAGAACTTCGTGTTTTATCTTCTGTAAATGCAAATAATAATGTCCGTCCTGCAGGGCTGTTGGGAAGAACAAACACCTGATATAGCGCTGGACACATGGTCAGGGTGAGGAAACACATCTTTCTTACTTTTTTTTGGCGGGGGTGGGGGTGGGGTGGGGTGGGGCACGTGGCATGTGGGATCTTAGTTCCCTGACCAGGACTTGAACCCGTGCCCCTCTGCAGTGGAAGCGTGGAGTCTTAACCACTGGACCACCAGGGAAATCCCACATCTTTCTTACTTTCTAGGAGCATTAGAAAGTTTTTTTTAATTGTGGTAAAATACAAATAAAAGAAAATTTACCATCTTAACCATTTTTAAGTGTACAGTTCTGTGGCATTAACTACGTTCACATTGTTAATCACCACCGTACATCCACAGAACTGTTTTCATCTAGCAACACAAATTCTGTCCCCATTAACACTAACTCCCCATTCCTGCTTCCCCACAGTCCCTGGCACCCTCCATTCTACTTGCTGTAACCCCCAGCATTGGGGCTGGCCTCTGTGACTGGTCTCCTTCCTTCTACCTGGTGTAGTGAGCTATTTACCTGTATTAATCCCCCACCTGGTCCAGAGGCGTCTCATATCCCTGCCCCACAGAGCCTAGTACAGGGCCGGGCCCACAGTAATACCAGCTCCAGGAAGAAGCGCAGAAAGCCTGAGGGAGATGAACAGACAAAGGGTCCTGTATGGGTTCATGGGTTTGTGGTCTGATTTTACATAGTGGGTGCTCAGAAAATATTGAAAGTCTAAAAGATGATATAAATGATTTTTGTTAACTTTTACATATTTTTTGAATGGGTAAAATATTTTAAATTCAAAAGCTACAAAAGAAAACACAGTGGAAAGTAAATGTCCCTCCACCCCTGTCCTCCAGCCCCTCACCAGAGGCAGCTGCTGTGACCAGTTTCTCCTGTATCTGTCCAGAAGCCTGTGTGTGTGTGTTCGTGCACTTACACACACACACACACCAGCACGCTTTACACACTGTTCTGCACATTTTCCTTTTATTCTCTTGTCTCATCTTTGAGATTCTTCTCTATCCTTCTCTATCAGTACATAGAGGGTTTCCCTACTGGTTTTTTTTTTTTTTGCTTTGTTTTGTTTTGTCTTTCATTTTTGTCCACACTGCACAGCCTGTAGGATCTTAGTTCCCCCACCAGAGATCGAACCTGGGTCCTTCAGCAATGAAAGCACAGAATCCTAACCACTGGACCGCCAGGGAATTCCTGCCCTACTCTTTGATAGATTCATTGAGTGGTGTATTTATCTTGTCACCTGTTTACACCGGTCACGTGATTTGTTTACTATGTCACCTGTTGATGAACCTTCAGACGTTTCCAAATTCTTGCTATTCAAGCAGTAATACAGTGAACAGCCCCAGGTCTCACTCACAAATGATTGAATTTTGTATATAGTTGTGTGTATGTGTTAATCCCAAACTCCTAATTTATCCCTCCCCCCCCTCCCCTTTGGTAACCATGTTTGTTTTCCATGTCTGAGAGTCTATTTCTGTTTTGTAAATAAGTTCATTTGTATCATTTTTCTAGATTCCACATATAAGTGATTATCATATGATGTTTGTCTTTCTCTGTTGCAGACAACAGAATCGTATTCAGCCTTAGAAGGAAAGGAATTCTGACACATGCTACAGCATGGATGAACCTTGAGGACTTTATACTAAGTGAAATCAGCCAGTCACATAAGGGCAAATACTGTATGATTTCATTCATATGAGGTAATCAGAGTACTCAGATTCACAGAGACAGCGAGCCCGTGGGGTGACCAGAGCGGCCTATCTAGCTGGACGTCCAGAAAGGGCTTCTCTTGGCCGCCAGAGTCCCTGCAGAGACAGGAGTAAAGCTGGGAGGAACCCAGATTAGACCATGAGTGTCAAGTGCATAATGGGGTGGGGGGCATGGGTCAGAGCCTGTCCCTGAACCTGGAGTGGAACCGAAGCCCCCTCCCCACCCCACAGCGTGTGTGTGTGTGTGTGTGTGTGTGTGTGTGTGTGTGTGTGTGTGTGTGTCTGGTCCTAGAGTAGGTAACGCCTGCGGTCACATCAGACGCTCTGACGGTCTGTGTGAATCCACGGGCGCGTAGGTGCATCTACAGACCGAAGGCACATCTGCGCAAGGACTGCAGATCACAATGGGCCCGGCAAGGGCGCGCCGCGGTGCTCCTAGCCTGGCGATCACATATTCGGATGGATGGGGCGACGCTGCCTGTTCTGATCCCTAACTCATTATTAAGCTCCTCGCTCTTTGCAGACGCTCCCTGCGCCTCCCCCGCTCAGGGCTGCAGCGGCGCAGGCGCCGGGGCCGAGCCGAGCGCCGAGCTGGGAGCGAGCAGCCGCGCGCCGGGCCAGGGTCCCGGGGGAGCAGGTGAGCGACCCGCGCCGCGCGGTCCCAGGCCCTTGGAGGAGACGCCGCGCCGCCGCGCTGCGCCGGCACCTCGGCTTTCCCTGCTTGGCAGTACCCGTCTTGCTTCTGTTGGCATCACCCCTCCTTCCCTTGCCTGGCATCCCTCCTCCCCCCTGCCTGGTATCTCCTCTCCTCCCGTCTGCCTGGCATCCCTCCCCCCACCCCGTCTGGCATCTACCCCCTCCTCCCCTTGCCTGGCACCTCCCTTCTTTTCCCTTCCTGGCACCTTCCTCTTACCTGGCACCTTCCCCTTACCTGGCACCCCCTTCTCCCTGCCTGGCTTCTTCCTCCCCTCCTCCTTTCCTGATCTCTCCCCCCCCACTACTGACGCTCTCCCTCCCCCTGCCTGGCACCTCCCCCCACTCCCTTTCTTGCACCTCTTCCATGACTGGCAAACTCCCATCCCGCCTCCTCTCTGATTCTCCCCCTTCCTCACCCCTGCCTGGCATCTTTCCCTCCTTCCCCTACCTGGTACCTTCCCCTTCTCCCTCCCCTGCATTTCCCCTCTTTCCCTTTGCCTGGCACCCTCCTGCCTGGTACCTTCCCTCCTCCCCAGATGCCTTGTACCTGCTCCTCCCCGCCTAGCACTTTCCCATCCTGCTTCTGACTGGCATCCTCTCCCTCCTCTCCACCCGCTGCCTGGCACCTCCCCTCCTCCCCCCTGCCTGGCACCTCCCTTCCTCCCTTGTGTCTGGCACCTCCCCCCTGCCTGGCACTTCCTCTCCTCCCCCCTTTCTGGCACCTCTCCTCCTTCCCCTCCCCTCCTCCCCACCGCCTGGCACCTGCCCTGTCTCCACTTGGCATCCTCTTGCCTGGACACCTTGCTCCCTTCAGATTGTCCCTCTGTCTCCCACCTTCCTGCAGGGCACCTCCTCCCAGCCCAGGGCTGGTAACATCTCCCCTGCTGGCATCTTCCTCCTCTCCTTGCCTCCCCTTCCTCCTCACCTTCTCAGAGTCGCCCTCTGGCCAACACCACCTACACGTGACCCTGAACTGCTCTCAAGCCCCGCCCCCTGTAGGTACTGCGCTGCCCCCCCCATCCCCGACTCCCCACCATCTGCCCAGGGACTCCAACTCACAAGGTGGGCTCTGACCCCAGCCCACAGCCGTCCTGCTCTTACATGGGGGTGAAACCAGGCTGTGCACACAGGGAGGGTTCCATGTGAGCTGAGCAGAGTACAGAGCAGGTCGCTCTACCTGCCGGCCACCCTAGATTCCCTTGGGATGTCCCTGAACTCCAGAAGTCATCCAGGTCCCAACCTGGCTGATGGTCCTCCTCCGCCTATTGCCAAGTCCCCCAAATTTGCCTGCCCCGCCAGGGCCTGGGCTCTGCCTGGATCCTCTGCTCTCGTCCATCTAACTCTGTCCTGCAGGACCCGCCTCTGACGGCTTCCTGCACTCACAGCGCTCCCACCCCACACTCCTCCTCATGCCACCCAGCCGGGCTGGCCCTCGCCTGCCCCCTCGTCCCTTCCTGCACACCTCCTGCCTTCCTCAGACCGTGCCAGGGAGTGGGTCCACGCAGCGGGCCCCTCAGCATCCTCAGGCCCATTGTGAGTCTGCCTCTGGGGCTTGGGGTCTGGCCCGCCCCTCCCACTGCCCTCTCCTTTCAGATCCTCCTCAGAATGGCCCTTGGTGCTGCAGGCACGGTAGGCTCTGGGCCCGGGCACCGAGGGGGCACTGGATGACTCCCCCACTGCAGGACCCAGCCACCTATGACTCCAGGCCTTCAGCACCCACCCGCCGTGGTACAGGTAGGTGCTGCTTCCCCCAGCAGCCCGGGAGCAGGAGCCCTGGGGCTCCACTGAGAGCTGGTGGCTCTCAGCCCCTGGTCACACTCCACGGCCCCCCTTGGCACTTCTGCCCCCGTCTGGACCCATGGCAGTGCCTCTTCTCATCCCCTGTGACAGCTGGAGCCTCTTCCCAGACCCTGCTGCCAGCTACCGCCACCGTTGCCCTCCCTCTTGCTCAGTGTCCCCTTACCTCCCACCGTCCCTGGGCCCTGCCTCTCAGAGCCATTGCAGACAGGGACGAGTGAGCCTGAAGCCAAGGTTTTGGTTCATGTGAAAATGGTCTAGTGCCCTGGCTTGTTCCACTTCCTCCCCACCCCCAGACCCCCAGACACACCTCCTTGCCCTCACGTGTGTGTGAGTGCACCCATGTGCCCAACACCCCCCACACACGTGTGCACACATGCTTTCTGCCAGTCAGGAGGAGCAGGGACCTGCTGAGCCCTGGCACAACTTGGGCTCTAGAAACCTACCCCCAAACACGTATGGTGAACACCTGAAAGCCTTCCAGGCTGCAGGCAGGGCTTTGTTTGGGTCAGGAAGGGTGGTGGTGGCATCCTGTTTCAGGGCCTCTGGGGCAGCCAGCCCTGCACTGGCTCAGAGGCACGCTCAGGCCCATCGCACGTCAGTTGGACCCTCCTGAGCCTCCTCCCGGCAGTGTGAGAGGAGGACAGCCTAGCTGGTCCCACGTTGGGTGCCCCTGGTCCAGAAGGAAGTGCTGAGGCCCCACGTGGAAAGGCCGCCTGCCCCAGAGCCCCATCCATCTGTGGGGAGGGAGGGGTTGGAGCTGTGGGTCTGAAGCCTGCAGCCTGGTCTGAGCTCTGCCGGTCCAGCCCCACCCGTCACTTTGGCCACCTCACCGGTGGGAGTCACCTGGCAACAGATGGGATGCTCTCAGGGCCCTGGAGGTGTGAGGGACCCAGTCCCCGCCCTCGGGCTGGCAGTCCAGGATGGGGAGCAGACTTGGCCATCCCACAGGAAGTGCCAGAGTGGATGACTCAGGCCTCCGGGCTCTGACAAGGGAGACGTCAGGAAAGCCCTTCGTAGGGGCAATTTGAAGTTGGCTTTCAGAGAACAGGAAGGTGGGGTAGGCTGGTCACTCGGGGGCAGGGGGTGGGCCGAATGAGAGTGCTTTTCTCAGCTTCTCCTCCCTGAGAGGGGGCAGAGGAACTTGCTTTCCTGCCTGGGCCGCTCTGAAGGCCAGGGCAGCGCCGCCCCCTCTCTACCCCGCACCCCTCTGGTCGGTGGGCCCAGGGCGGAATGGTGCAGGGCACTGGCTGCAGGCGGAGCCTGGCTGGCGCAGAGCTGAGCAGCCCTGGATGCAGAGAGACCAGCACCGGGTGCTGGTCACCACGGAAACCCGTGCAGTTCATCAAGGCCCCCAGACAAAGGTCCGACCCACTGGCCCACAACCTAACCACTGCCCTAGGCTAAGTGCAAAAGTGTTCCTTAGCTCGTGGGGTTGGTTTTTAAATGCAGACTCCTAGAGAAGAGGTGTGAGCTAGTATACTAAATACATTCTTCCCGGGCAGCTCTAAAGTTCTGGGGTGTCTGAAGGTGGAGGCCAGGTCGAATGGGGGGGCTGGCTGATGGGGAGGCAGCTCAGGGCCCTGGGAGGTACAGCAGAGCCAGGCCCTTACGTAGTGAATCCTTGTAAATTGCAGCTGATTTGGGGTGCACTGAGGTAAGCCCTCAGGGGCTCCCCAGCAGCAGTAGGTAGGTGCCCTGGGCTGTTTCCATCCTTGCCCAAGGGGGTGACCTACCTGAAGGGGGGGGCGGTGGGGGAGGGGAGGCTTGAGAAGACCGGGGGGGGGGCGGGGTTGGGAGGCTCTGGGAGCAGTGAGTGCATCGTAGTGACACCTGGTCCCCGAGTGGCCCCAATCACGAGGTTCAGTCTAGGATTCCTGGGAGTCGGGAGCCCCGACCTCCCCATGTGATGAAGGTGGTGAGGGGCGAGGTGCTGGGGGAATTTTCTGGCATTTTATTTTGGAGTCACGTTGACGTAAAATTGGCCTTCATTCCGTGCAGCGGGGAGCCGACTTTGACGCCCGGCGGCTTGGGCACGTGCTGTCATTTGGATGCTGACAGGCCCCGCGCTAGCGTCTAGACAGCACGGGCGGGCGGCATGGGCCAGGCGTGCAGCAGCTGGAGGCTGTGTTCGCCCCAAGTGCCTGCGGTGTGATTGCGAGTAAGAGCTCGTTGTTAGTGAGCGTTAAGTGGCAGAGGTAATGAGCTGAGGTGGCACCAGGGGGAGGTGTCACCGGAGGACGCAGAGCCGCAGACATGCAGGACGAGCAAATGGCTCTCCTCTTTGGCTGGATTCTGAGCCCTCTTGAATCACTGGTCCAGCCTGCTTCTGGGGGGCATTCAGCTGAGGGAGACTTTGGGGGTGGGGCTGTGGCTCTTTGGGATATGCAGACCCTCGGTAACTTGTAGGGACCCTACGGGGGTGTATTTGGGCCCCCGTAGCACACCTCAGCCTGGCCCACCTCTTGATTTGCTTCCTAACCTGTGAAACCCATTTCTCTGTGCCCCAAACTCACTTCCAGGAAATTTGAGAAACTGTCTCATGAGCATGTGGCCACTCATGCCTTTACTGGAATTTACAAACTTGGATCATCTCCCATGTCAACCTTCTTTCCAGACTGAAGAACATTCTGGGGCTTGGAGTGAGGAACAGTATGCTGTGAGGGGGGTGGGGGAGAAAAGATGCAGGAAGATGTACTCGCCTCATTCCAAAGGAGCTTGAGGTAGTTTGCAAAGACACACATAGTGAGGAAATCAGGACAGAGGAACGCAGGGTAGGGAAAGGATGTTGTAGCCAAGGAGGAGGTTAGTGGACAACACGCAAACCATGAGGCCTGCAGCCCCCTCTCACAGCGGGAACACATGAGGGGTTACACTGCCTGTAGGACAAAAGTCAAACCATTTGCCCCAAAAGACTGTGATTTCTGGCCCTGAGACCCCGAGAAGTGTCTCCTGTGTGATGACATGCGGGGGATTCTGTGTGACAAGTTAAGCAATATCCTCAACAATTCCACAGCAGTTTCCTCGGGCTAAGCCCAGGGCTGACAGAACATCACACGGCTGTGCAAATACTGCTGACCGTGCTCGATCCAAAGATAAAATTTAGAACAGCTAGAAGAATGCCTTGCCTGTTAATATTTACAACAAAGTTTCCAATGAATATCAGGCAGCAGGCAAGTTTATTTAGAATTGGGAATCAAGTACAGAGTTATCAATACATTCTTGGGCTAAGGGGACTCTCCTCATAGGAAAATAAAGACCTTGATCAGCATGTGTGCCCAACAGGTGAGCTTGGGTACAGGGAGGGACCAGTCACACCCCTTACCCCCAGGTCCTGAACCCACTGAGAACGAGACACAGATGGCAGGCATTTATCAACTTCATGGCAGGGAAAGCTAGACTGAAGAAAGAAGCCTGAACCTGAAGCCCAGATGTAGAAGGTGGACCTGACACCCTAACCTTGGGTTTGCTTACCTGGTGCAGGTTAACAGGAGGAGATAGGCAGCCTCCTGTCAGCAGACCCCCCCTAAAGGGGAAGGCAGGCCACGGGGGACAGCCGTGACTTCACCTCCCCCCTGACCCAGGAGAGGAACTTGTCCAGAAGGTGTCAGACCCTCACCACCTCATTAGACAGCCCCTCCCAAAGGGAAGAGAGGTGAGGCGAGGTGGCAGAGGATTATTCCAGAGTCTTGACTCCTGAAGAATAGATTAGAAGCCTCCTTGTGAACACATGATGACAAGAGAGCAGGGTCCCCTTTGCAGTGGGGGTGGGGCCATCCACGTTGCTGGACAGTGACATCAAAGCTCAAGTTCCGACTTGGGAGTGACCTTTGACCCTACCCCTTCCTCCTCTCTCCATCGGGACAATCGTTTTATTTGATTTTATTTCCTAGACACATCTCACTTCCATCCACTTCTTATTCCCCACGTCACCACGCTAGTGCATGCTGCTGTTGTCTTCCGCCTGGATGACAACTGGTGCCCCACACAGGGTCTGGCCCCTTCCCCCCAGCCCCAACCCATCAGACTAGCCAAATGGGCTTCTTGTAACACAGGCCTGATCCATTGCGTCTTCCGTTTCCTTGAGGGCTTCATATATGCTGTTTCCTTTGCCTGCAACACCCTTCCAGCTCCCTTCACCTGCCTAAGTACGTGCATCATTCAGGTCTTGACTTAAATACCACTTCTTCCAGGGACACTTTCTCCCACTCCAAGGTGTAACGTTCCACCTTCTTTTGTCTTGTAGCATGTACCAAAAATTTCAATATTTCATGGACGTGCTCCTTAAAGGCACAGACTGCATTTGTCTTGTTCAACACAGTGCTGAAAAATATATATATGTATTTTTTTGGCCGTGCGGCTTGGGGAAACTTGGTTCAACCAAGGGTTGAACCCGGGCCACAGCAGTGAAAGCACAGAGTCCTCACCACTGGACCGCCAGGGAACTCCCTGTTTCTTGAATGAATGAGCGGATGAATGAGGCAGTAGGGGAGAGGAGGTGGCCTTGACAGCTGATGGTAAAAGGAGCCTGAGATCCCTCTGTACCGTTGGCCCCGCCCTCTCTATACCCCGACGACCCAAGGGTGGGCCATTCCTGCGTGCCCGCCTTGACCTGCTGACACCTGAGCTGCTCTGTGCAGGTGCTCTTGGCCCACGCCCCGTCAGTCCCTCTCCGGTAGGAACTGTTCACCATGATCAGGGAAGTCCATCCCCTCTTCAGTTGTTCTTGTGATGAGGGAGGTTCTTCCTTCCTGTGACCTCGGTCTTGCCCTTGGAGTTACAGAGAATGAACCCCTTTCTGCTTCCGCGACATTTGCCCTCCTCCGGACATTTGGAGGCAGGTCTCCCACACGCCCTGCGTCTACTCTTGGGAACATCCAGGTCTGGCGTCTTCAGATGTGCCTTACCTGGGGGCCTGTGCCGGCTGCTCAGACCTTGGCGCCCACTGGGAGAGCTGGACGGGGGCGGGGCTGTCTAGACAGGCTTCAGAGCCCCCAGGCCTCCTTAGAGGCTGAGCTGTGCCCTTTACCTGCTAGGGAGACTTAGGGAGACACTTAGCTCCCTGGGTCTCAGTGTCTCCTTGTGGGACAGGACTTAATCCCCTGCCTGTAAAGACTCCGGGGGAAGCTGAGTACCAAGCACTCTGCACGAGGCCCGCTCGCCATGGATGCGGGGAGCGCCCCTCATCACCGCTGGGTTAAAATGCGAAGCTGGGCGCTGTCCCGGCTCCAGGCGTGAGCTGTAGACCCCAGAGCACTGGCTCTGGTGACCGACCGGTGTCTCCCTGGTTTCCAGGCCAGCCCGCTGTCCTCACTGACACCGTTGCCTCGTAAAGGCTAGAGTCAGCGAGAAGCCCCGGGCTTTCCACCCACCAGCGAGAAGGTTGTCTCTGATCCCGGTTCTGAGAGCTCAGATGCAGAGTTACCCTGTGAGCGTTCGCCATCTTTCCAGACAGTAGCTCGCTATCCAGCCTGATGCAATCGGTGTGTTTGCGAGGCCTGCCTTCTTGGCCTTTAATGACGTTTTTAGTTGGAGAGAAAAAAAAAAAAAAAAAAAGTAAGCCAGTGGAGCCCAGGAGAGAGCCCTGTGGTCCTCGGTCTCTCCAGGGCTGTGAACAGATTCCTTGCAGTCCCAGCAGCTGAATCAACAGCAGGGGCCCAGGTGGGTGGGCTTGGGGGAGGTGCTGCAGGAGTGGGGGAGGGTCCTGCTGGTGGGGGCGGGGCCTGAGTAGAGGGAGGGGAAGCTGAGCTCCAGCTCTGTCTGTAAATCCCACTCCACCCCTCCCCCACCAGCGGGAAGCATCATCGTGCTTTTGCTTTTTCTTGCCTCAGTTTCCGCTCTGAGCCCCGACTTTACCACCCCTTCCCCCATTTTACCCAGACCTCTGCCTTCAGGAGAAAATCCAGTCTTAGAAACCCTGTCGAAAATATGCCCGCTGGGTGGTCGACACCCCATCTGTCAAGACTGCCCCCCAGCAGCCCTCACTTCCTCCGCAGCACCCAGGACTCCACAGCAGCGACTTCAGGAAGGGGAAGGGAAGGGAAGCAGGCTGGGGTCAGAATAGTAGCAGCCGGTGTTGACAGAGGGCTTATTGCGGTTTTAAGACTTTTACATGCTTTAACTGATTTGTCCTCACCGCAACACTGTGAGGTAAATGTTATTATTGTCACCACTTTTAAGATGAGAAACTAAGGTGCAGAGAGGTTAAGAAGCTTCCCAGTGGTCGGGGAAGAGTCCCAGCTGGGGTCTGTCCACTGCGTCTTCTGAGGTACCATGACCCAAACCTTGGCCCTCAAAGGGCAAAGCAGCCAGGCCTCTCTACGGGCCAGCATCCCCTGTTCACCCCAGCTCTGAGGCCCAGGTCAAGGGCTGGTTGTCATTGTGCACGAGGCCCACACCATTTCTTCCCATTAATTGCTGGGTCCCTAGGGGCGTGAGAGATCCAACCCCTAAAACAGGGAATGGGGGTGCGGTGGATTGCAGAGCTCGCACCCCTTCAGAAACAGACAGCCCCTCAACTCCATCTGTGTTGCCAGATTTCCAGCGTTTTAAGAGATTCTGGGAATCTGGCTTTTTATATGAAATCTTTCCATTTTTAAGATTTTTTAAAGTGTTTAAGACACACTGTGGGCTAAGCGAAACCTGTCCGGCTTTCCCAGTTTGCAGCGTCCACCGTGAGCTTTCCTTACCCCGTGACCTGTCACCTGTCATCTCTTCTGGCCTTCAGGCCCTGAACCCCGAATCAGTGTTTCTCAGTGGGCCCCAGTTGAGACACACTGCATGAAGAGTTGCTGTCACTTTGGGTGGCCTCCTGCCGTCAATGAATTATAAACGAAATGCAGAGTCTTGTCAAACACTTGAGGACCCTCTCCGAAGTAGAGAAGCATCACTCATCAGTCCTCAGGGATGTGCTGCTAATGAGAAGGGCCAAGGCTTTTGGAGATTCTCCCTCTCAACTTGTCCATGTTGTGAACCCAGAGCAGTGGCTGCTGAGGGAATTCAGGGTACTTTTGACAACCAGCGTGAGAGCAGTCAGAGGGTGAGCAGAAAAGAACGCTGGCCTTGAGATCAGAACATGGGAGTTTGAGCCCCTTTGACACTAGTTGGCTGTCTGGCCCTAAGTCAGTCATTAACCTTGTGTTCCTCATCTTTAAAATGGGTATACTAATAATATCCAGCCCTTTCACTTCCTGGGATGTTGAAAGAACCAAGTTAAATCATGAATATTGAACTGTTTTGTAGCCTATTAAGCTCCATAAAGATATATGTGTTAATTTGGAGGCGTTTGACAAAGTCTCTCCCAGTGTCTTGAGTATGACGCATACAAGTGGCCTGAATGCAGTGGTGTGCTGGTAAATACTTAACAACTGGCTCTTGACAGGGTGGGAAGGGGGAGATGAAATATGATTTGCATCATTTGCTAATGTCTGTGGTATAAATACTCCTACCGTAGCTGATTTTAAACTACCACCATGACACTGCAGCACATCACTGGATATTACTGTGATTGAGTAAAATTGCTGACAATTGAAGACTAATTCCAAAGGGTGTAGATCATTTGGAGAGAGGGCTCTGTCCTGGTGCCTTTTTCAATACGTTCAGTAAAGACTTGGATGAAGAGAGAAGGTCACACTCACTGGATTTATGAATGATGCACAGCTGGAAAGGATGGTAAATATATTGGATAAGGGAATTGAGATCCAGAAGCTCTCAAGCTGGAATAACGGGTTAATTCTTACAAGAGGAATATTCTTAAATTTTTTTAAAAATCAATTTATTTATTTATTTATTTTTGGCTGTGTTGGGTCTTCGTTTCTGTGCGAGGGCTTTCTCTAGTTGCGGCAAGTGGGGGCCACTCTTCATCGCGGTGCGCGGGCCTCTCACTATCGCGGCCTCTCTTGTTGCGGAGCACAGGCTCCAGATGCGCAGGCTCAGTAGTTGTGGCCCACGGGCCCAGTTGCTCCGCGGCATGTTGATCTTCCCAGACCAGGGCTCGAACCCGTGTCCCCCGCGTTGGCAGGCAGATTCTCAACCACTGCGCCACCAGGGAAGCCCCAAGAGGAATATTCTTGAGTCCAAAAAGGCAACTTTACAAGTATGGGATGGAGAGACATGTTTTGGCACAAAGTAGAAAGAGAATCAAGTTTTTAATTGACAGGAAGTTCAGTACGAGTCCAAAGTGGGATGGGTGCTTACCAAAGGGTAATACATTAGTAACAGTGAGGACTTCATTCAGTCCTCTATGACTTAAAGACTATTTTCACATATGCCTTCTCGTTTCTATTTTGCTACTCACAGTAACGCAGTGAGAGAGGTGCGATGATGCTATACCCATTTTAGAGATGAAGCGACTGAGGCTCAGAGAGGTTGGCACTTTTGTCCTCCTGTCAATAGGTGGTGGAATAAAGACTCAAACTCAGGTCTTCTGGCCCCAGATTCTGCCCTGTGTTGTGCTCATGAGCATTGTTTTTTTGTTTGTTTTATTGGCGTATAGTTGATTTACAATGTTGTGTTAATTTCTGCTGTCCAGCAAAGTGATTCAGTTACATATATATACACATTCTTTTTCATATATATATATATATATATATATATATATATATATATGGTTTTTTTTTTTTTTTTTTTTTGGCCACACCACACAGCTTGTGGGATTGAACCCAGGCCCTCAGCAGTGAAAGTGCGGAGTCCTAACCACTGGACCGCCAGGGAATTCCCATCTTTTTCATACTCTTTTCCATTATGACTTATCACAGGATATTGAATATAGTTCCCTGTGCTATACAGTAGGACCTTGTTTATATAAGTCCATTGTTCTGAGTGCCCTGCGTTCTGTGGCTTCAGGCAAACCAGAGGATGTGAAGGGAGGGGCCGGGTGGGATATGGACCAGCAAGGAATAGTGAGGAGCAGTGCTGGGGGAGGATTACTTTTCTAGACCTGCTGTAACCAAGTACCAGACTGGGCGGCTTTAACAGTGGAAATGTATTTTCTCACAATTCCAGAGGCTGAAGCTGGAGATCAAGGTGTGGGCAGGGCTGGCTCCCTGTGAGGGCTGTGCGGGAAGGCTGTGCTCCAGGCCTCCCTCCGTGGCTTGTAGACGGCCGTCTTCTGCCTGTGTCTCCTCACATTGTCTTCCCTTCGTGTGTGTCTGTCTCTGTCCTAACTTCCCCAGTCTTATGACACCAGTCATATTGGATTGGGGTCACCCTAGGGACCCACCTCATTTTAACTTGATTACCTCCTTAAAGACTCTCCGAATAAGATCGCATTCTGAAGTACTGGGGGTTAGGACTCCAACAAATGAATTGGGGATGATGGGGGCTGGAGGGGACACGCCGTTCTCCCATGACAGAGGGACTTTGAGAGCTGCCGTCAGAATTTGGAGTCATGTCTTATGAGGGAGAAGACTGTGCTCTAGGTGGCCGGAACCTCCAGGAGGTGACCCCGGGTCACACCCACCACAGGAAGAGCCAGGGCCCCCGAAGGACAATTTGACTTGCTGCCACCGTGGACTCCCTTGGGCCCCTTGGCTGCCGGGACACCGGCTCCACACCTGGCTCTAGCTTTCCGCACGTGGGAACGCGTGGAGCCGGAGGGAGGCCTCCAGCACCTCTGTTGCCACAGGTGCGCGGGCAGGCAGTGCACCCTGGCTCGGCGGCCGGCCCACAGCCGACTATGGGCAGCTCTGCCGCTGCTGCTCAGCCCCGGCGCCCCGCCGCCTCCGCCAGGGTTTGGGCGCAGCTCCTGGAAACTCACCGATCCCACCGTCACCCTGGGGCACGGCTGCAGCTGCTGGCTGCTCCACCGCCGCCATGGCCCCCCCACCAACCCACAGCCCCTCGGAGGAGGTAGCCGTCGGGGGCGTTGGCCTCGCTTTCCCATAAGGAAGCCCGGAGCTCTGGCGGAGGGCACTGGCCCTCTACTCTTCCCTCCTCGGGCCGCAGCTGTGGTCATCCCGGGGCAGGAGCTGACGTGAGCTGCTCAGTCTCCCACCCTCTCCACACCCTGAGCCCCGTCAGTCCCCATTCGGTCCTCAGACTCAGAGTCCCAAGGGCTGTGACTGTGTCCACCGTGTGAACCAGCGGCACTTCGTACAAGACGGCCACGCAGTAGGGGACGGGGGCGGGGAGGAGGCCCTGCTTTTCCTTCAGATGCCTCCATCGGCAGCTCCCAAACCTCGGCTTCCCTGGGCCCAGCGAGCGGCCTTATGAATTCTTCCTGGATTTCCCTCCAGTTGACTCACTACTCGTGGTGGCTTCTCGATGTCCCCCCTCCCCTCCTTTCCTGCAGCCCCTCCCCTAACCAAGTTTCTACACGGGCTTCTCGTGTAAGACCCACGCTGGATACTAATGGCCGTTCTCTGCTCAAGAAAGCTTCCAGTGGTTTGGGTAGAACCCAGGCTCCCCTTTGGCTCCCTGAGCGTCCATGATTGGCCAGTATGAATAATCACCTGGCCAACCCCTCACGCGTACCCTCCCTGGCATTTGGGACAGCCCGCAGGTGAAGGGCTCTGAGGGCTCCTGTATTCACTAGTCCCCTAGCTGGGGGTTGGTGGGCAGCAGGACCACCAGGACCCAGAGGTAAGGCAGGGCAGCGGCGGCCGAGGCCCCCCGGGTCTGGCAGTCTTAGCCTCGGAAGCCAGTGATAGCAGACAATTCGTTAAGTGTTTACTGTGTGCCAGACACTGTGCTGAAGTCTGCACATACATGACTTCTTTTTACTTTTTGGCCGCGCCTTGTGGCATGCAGGATCTCAGTTCCCCCACCAGGGATCGAACCCGTGCCCTCTGCAGGGGAAGCGCGGAGTCTTAACCACTGGACCGCCAGGGAAGTCCTTATACGACCTCACTTTAATCCTCACATCCACCTGTGAGTCAGGTGAAGGGCTCTGTGTCTTGCAGACAGGGAAAATGAGGCTGACAGTGACTTGTTCAAGGTCATGATCACTCAGAGGCTGCACCAGGCATGACATCCCAAGACTGTCTGACTCTAGAGCAGTGGTTCTCAACCCTGGGCAATTTCACCCTCCAGGGACAAAGGACAATGCCAAGAGATGGGGAGAGGAACGTGCTGGTAGAATTTACTGGATAGAGGCTAGAGATATTCCTAGCATCATTCGATACACGAGACGGCTCCCACAATAAAGAATTATCCACGGGACTTCCCTGGTGGTCCAGTGGCAAAGACTCCGTGCTTCCAATGCCAGGGACTTGGGGTCGATCCCTGGTCGGGGAACTAAGAGCCCATGTGCTGCGCGGCGCAGCCAAAAAAAAAAAAGAATTATCCAGCCCCAAAATGTCAACAGTGCTGGGGTTGAGAAGCCCTGTTCTTGAGTCCAAGCTCAGAGCCATCACACCACGGAGCCTACAGAGACCCCACCCAGGGAGGGCAGTGGGTTCAGGGCCTGGGGGAGGACAGGACCCCAGAAGAACTAGAGCAACGGGCAGGGCAGTAAAGCCCCGTTGTCACAGCCTTGGCCCAGGACAGACTGGCTTGCAATGGCCAAGGCAAGTGCCCAGATCTGGGAGCAAGAGCCCGGGGTCAGGGCAGGAGGATGGGCTACCTGGAGGGGATTCATTATACAGGTCGGGGTGAGGGACACCCGCTGGCCTTGTTACAAAGGTTTGCAGAAACCAGGAGTGGTGCACCAAGCAGGTCCAGGCCCTGAGACCACCCCACTCCATCTCCTTCCCCCTCCTGCTCCATGATGAGTCTTCATGAGGCCTCTTGGTTGTCACCACAGCTGTTTGAGCCCCAGAGACTTCCAGGGTATGCTGTGTGGGGACATGGGAGGGGCCGAGCCGGGCTTTGACCATGAAATCCTTGATCACAGGCAGCCCTCACAGACCATCTCCTCTCAATCCCGCATACTTTTGCCTGGTTCCCCAAGAAGCCTGGGGCCCTCTGCACATAGATGGAGACTTTTGCCTTTTGCTTGGATCATTTCTCCTGCCCTTCTTAGGCCAGGGCGGGCCCTCTGAGTTCTCCAGACCTATGGCCATCACGTGGTGCCAGGAAGGCAGGACGAGGTGGCACTGGGGCTGCCCGTGGCCTGTGGGCAGGTAACCACGTGTTCCCAAAGGAAGTACCTGGGGTGGCTCCTGGAGGACAGGGCGGGGTGCCAACGTGGCAGGCCGTGTGCGTGGGTCCTACCCAGGAGTTCCACGGACACACACGTGTGTGTCCGTCTGTCCAGCCAGGAGAAGCCCGTGGATGGCCCGCTGATCCGCCCACAGGAGCGAGGAGCCAGGGGCTTGTTCAGAGTTTAACTGGGTTTCATTTTTCGGTCTAAAAGGTAATTCTTACATAGGAAATAATGCAACTTCCTCCAACGCATTGACATTTATTTTAGACACCTCGATGGCAAATTTTCTAGAATTTGTATTCCCAGTGTTTGAAACAATCTGCTTGAGATTTTTGGGAGTGTATTTTAAAAGATAATTGAGGGTAATTCAGCTTAAATGCACAGGCCTCTGGGGATCTTGATTTCCTTCTTTAAAAAGCAGGTGTTTGGGGAAGGTGGAGGGGCACACGTGCGCGTGTGTGTGTGTGTGTGTGTCTCTATCCCCAGCAGGCAGGCACTCCGTGAGGGGACATCGGAGAGGCAGGTTGAGATGAAGGAGAGAAGCCAGGGACCTTGAGGTTGGGAGACCCGTTCTGCAGACCCAGACCCAGCCTGTAACAGCACAGTGACTTCTGGCAGGTCACACAGCTCCTTACAGCCCCCACCCGGTAGGGTCTCTGTCAGTTAGACAGGTTGATGTGTGTGAAAGTGCTTGTGCAACAGCAGACTCCCACATCTGAAATGGTATTATTAATCCTACGAAACACGAGCCCAGATTGTAACATCACCCAGCGTCTGGAAGCACACTGGCAATCCCAAGTAGACTTGGAGTGGGTTCTCTTTACCCACACCTTTGAGATACTGGGGTCTCTCCTTGGGATTTATCCATGAACAAGGCATAAAGATCCCTGCCTTTGGGGCGCTTACATTCTAACGGGGGACAGAGAAGTGAAACGCTCAACGTAATAAGTAAGTAGGTTATAAAGGATGGAGGAAGGTGTGCAGGACGGGGAGGAAACCCAGCAGAATGAAAGCGATAAAGAGCTGGCAGGGGAGGGGCAGGCGGTGACTTCTAATAGGGTGGACAGAGAGTGCCCCACTGAGAAGGGGACATTGGAACCAAGACTTCAGGGAGGCGACAGTGTTAGCTGGAGGAAGAGCATTCCTGGCAGAGGGAACAGCAGGCTTCAAGCCCTAAAGGCTGCCGAGTGCCTGGAGTTTCTGAAGAGCCACGAGGAGGCCAGAGGCTGGAGCAGAGAGAAGAGTGACGGAGATGCATTAGGTGAGGACACAGAGGGAGCAGAGAGTGGCAGGGGACTGGGTCCGGGGACCTGCACGACCTGACGCTCACTGGCAATGAGATGGGGGGGGGGTGCCTTGGGAGGGTTTCGAGCAGAAGTGACGCCATCTGACTCCCCTTCCTAAAGGACTGTTCTGGTTGCGTGTTGAGAATAGAGGGTTGGGGGCCAGGTTGGAAGCAAGCTGTTCATTATTGATGGATTGGACCAGGGTGGTAGCAGTGGAGAAGTGAGAAGGGGTTGGATTCTGGATCCAGAGCCAACAGGACTTGCTTTCTGATTGGATATGGGATGTGAGAAAAAGGCAGGATTCCAGGATGGTGCCAAGGTCACGGGCCTGAGCAGCTGGAAGGAGAGTGAGGTCCGTGGGTAGTGAGGCAAGTTTGAGGTGGGAGAGCGGGAGTTTCATCGTGGGCGTATCTATTCAAGGTCCAGGTGGAATCGACAGTATGTGAGCAGACAACTGGATACATGAGTCCAAGGATTGGGAGAGAAAATGGGCTGGAGGAAAATGGGAGTTGTCAACATATAGAAGGCATTTAAAACTCTGAGATTGGGGGATGGATGAAATCTCCAAAGAATGATTGTAGAGCAGTGAAGAGGACCAAGGACTGGCCCTGGGGCACCCGACCCTGAGAGGGAAAGAGGGCCGGACAGCCAAGGAGACGGAGAAGGAACAGCCAGGGAGGCGGGAGGAAAGCCAGGAGAGGGCAGTGTCTTACGAGCGAAGGGAAGAGAGTATTTAAAAGAGGAGAGAGTGATCAACTGTGTGGGATGCTGAGGCTGGAGAAGCAAGGTGATGCCCGAGAACTGACGGTTGCACTTGGCGATGTGGGGTCATCGGCGGCGGCCGGACGGGAGCGTTTTCAGTGGAGCTGTGAGATGTGCGCCTGGAGGGACTGGAATTCGAGGAGAACCGAGACAGCAAACGTAGACAACTCTTTTGAGAAATTTTATTGCAACTGGGCAGTAACCAATGGGATAAGCGGGTTATGTGAGTGTTTCTCAGGGAAGGTGACAGTGCTTTAGCATGCTGATGGGAGCAATGCAGTAGAGAGAGCTAAGCTGATGATGTGATGGTGCGGGGGAGAATTGCTGGAGCTATGCCCTCGAGTGTGCTGGAGGGGACAGGAGCTCGTATGCAAGGGGACGGCCGGCTTTAGATTGGAGCACAGATAACTCAGCCGTAGGGACCAGGCGAGAGAGTTGGCAGGAGGTGGGAGGAGGTGGTGGGAACCTCTGGAAGTTCTTCAGAAGCTTCTGTTTTCTCAGGGAAGTGGGAAGCAAGGGCATCAGCTGGGAGTGAGGAGGGGGGGGAGGAGGAGTTGGAGGTTGGAGGAGGGAGAAGATGTGGAAAACTCACATAGGGGAGTGGGAGTGGGAAAGGACCTGAATGGTCTAGGGAAAGAGGGGGATGGCAGGGCAGGATGAGGCCTGTTGAAGTCCAAGCTCTGGAAATGACAGTGAGACCAGGTTAGGGTGGTGGTGTGTCTCTCCAGCCATGTTCAGGTCCTGGGGTGCAGGGTAGGAGTTGGTGAAGCCGAGTTTAACTCTTAAGAGAGTCAAGAGTATATGCAAAGAAGGTTAAAATGGTAAATTTTACGTTATGTATGTTTTACCATAACTAAAAATGAAAAAGAGTATATATATGTCAGGGCGGAGTTGTTGTGATGAGGGGTGCAGGTCAAAGAAACAGACCAGCGGTTCCAGTGGCGTCACAGGCTTTGGGGGTCAGGGGGCTGGACAAAAAGGAGATGGTGGTCCGAGAGTGGGGAGCTTAGGACTGAGATGGGGGGGGCGTTGCAGGTGCTGGAATAGTAGGGTCCAAGAGGTGACGCTGGCGTGAGTGACTGAGGGAGGGTGGAGGGTCGCTGGAGGAGAGGCGGCCAAGGAACCCAGAGCCCTGGGGTATGGGAAGGGCTGTCCATGAGGGTCCAGGAGAGCAGCAGGAAGAGGTCAAGGGTGACAGAGGAGTGACTGTGAGCCAGGAGCTAGAAGGCTCCGGAAAAGAAGGCGCCGTACGTGGGGGTAAGATGCAAAGCCAGGGGTCTGGAAGCAGCAGTGAGGGGCAAGGAGGGTACCTACCCCGCCTCGAGGCCAGTGGCAGTGGGGACTCTGGGAAGACCACTGCCCCCCACATGAAAGGTTTGGGGAGGTTACTCAGCGGGGAGCCCAGCTTCCGTCACAAGAAGGCAAAAGGGATGTTCACAGAAGTAGCAAGTGTATTGGAGATTCTCCTTCCGACAGACCGCACAGGGAAGGGCTCGGTGGGAGATGGCAGCGGAAGAGGGGCGCACAGAGCCCTGTGGAGCCGGGGGTGCAGGAGTTGAGGGGAGTCTGGGGCTCTCCATGGCGCCTGATGCAGTGGGAACAAGGGCATGGTGACAAGAAGGCGGGCGCCCCCAGGGGCCACCAGGGCAGAGAGGCAGCGTTGCGTCAGGAGGGGAGGGGGCAGAGTAGAAAGTGCCCTTTCAGACCCTGTGAGCAGGGCTTGCCCTTGCCTCCTAATGAAGTTGAAGACATGGGGAGACCAGGCCCGTGTGTGGCTTCCGTGGATGTTTCATCTGTACGTTCCACTGCCCACTTCCACTTGGCTTAATTCCCCCCAGAAAATCTTTAAGGCAATACAGATGAATCTTTTTTGTTTTTAACATCTTTATTGGAGTATAATTGCTGTACATTGTTGTGTAAGTTTCTGCTGTGTAACAAAGTGAATCAGCTATACGTATACATATATCCCCACATCCCCTCCCTCTTGCGTCTCCCTCCTACCCTCCCTATCCCACCCCTCTAGGTGGTCACAAAGCAGGAGCTGATCTCCCTGTGCTATGCGGCTGCTTCCCACTAGCTATCTATTTTACATTTGGTAGTGTATATATGAATCTTTTTTGTGTATTCAGTTTTCTTCACTCAGGTGACATCCCAGACCTCAGAATGCACTGGTTCCCAGGAATCCCTCTGGCCACCTGGTCAGAGCAGTAGCAGAGGCCTCAGAAGCTTCCTGGGGGGAAGACTGAGATGCTGACCACCAGGACGTTATCCTGGTCAGCAGGGGGCACTGAGCTGTGGGAGAAAGAGGAGAGGAACCAGAAGCCCCGGGATGGGGCTCCTGTCTGCCAAGAAAGAGGATGGCTGGGGTCTGGGAGCCCTGGGGCACAAGCAGGGCAGGAGTGATGGCTGCAGCCCCACAGTGGGTGTATGGGGATGGGTGGGTCTCCCCAGGCCGGTGGAGCGAGGCAGGCACCTATGCTCCCAGAAGAGAGGAAGAGGCTCGCCTCTGCTTGGAGTCCTGAGGATTCTGAGGCCTCGGATCCCTCTTGCTTTTGCCCCGAATCTAGCCAGACAGGCCAGTGTTGGTCTTGAGGAAGATGGGTGGGGAGCAAGGATAGTTCTGTGGGACACCTACCTGCCTGCCGCCTCCCTCCAGGCAGAGCCCCACCCTATGTTCCACCCCCTAGGCTGTGGCAGCCAGCTGGGGCAGTTATAGCACCTATCAGTATTCCATATAAGCCACTCCACAGACCGACCCCATCCTCGTTAGAAGGGGGTCCAGGCCAGTGTGGCTCGTTTTTTGCTACATGGGACCACCTGATTAATGGTGGCTCTGAGGGGAGTGAGAGAAAACTGGCTGTGAATCCAAAATGGGCCTTCCCTCTGGGCCCAAGAGGCCCAGTGCTTCACTCCCTGAGGGATAGGGAGGTACAGTGACTTGTCCAAGGTCACACGATGGTTTTGGCATCTTACTTTTTCTTTTTTTTTTTTTTGCTTCTTTCTATCATATTTGTCTCTCTTGTTTGTGCTTGCAAAACTGACATAGAAAGATGAAGTGACACAGAGACAGCCCCCTTGATAGTAGCAGATGATGTCCTGGGCACAGAAACATTCTCACACAAGGAGGGAGGTGACCAGCGCTGCTCTGGCCTGAGAAGAGCAGTGGGGGTAGCCGGGAGGAGGGGCAGGACTGTGCCACAACGCGGCGGTCATGTCTGCGGATGTCCTGTCTGCTGGCTGGAGGAAGCCCCTCGCTGGAGGTGGGCCTGAGGTGCAGACTCCCCTTCACCCAGCCCTGGGGGCTGGGTCTGGCCCTAAGGTCTAGCCAGGGTTCTCTGGGGGCCTGGGACTTGGACCAGGCAGGTAGGCTGGATCAGAGCTGCCTCTGGGCCTCCTGGCATGCCCTGGGGTTTAGTGACCAGAGGAGAAAGTGTGGGCTGGCTGGGTTTAGGGATGGACCAGACACAGAAATCAGGGGTCCTCAGCCTGAAAGCTCCAGGTGGTCTCACTTCATTCTCTCTCTCTCTCTCTTACACACACACACACACACACACACACACACACACACACACACACACCCCACCCCCCACCCCCCACCCCAGTCTGTGACGGTAATTTCATGCCACTAAGGAAAGCTTCATTGCTGGGGATATAGGCGGCGGAAAGAGGTCTCTCCCTTCAGTCTGGTTTCCTTTGTTCCTCCCTCGCCTTCCTCCCTCTCCCCTTCCCGGCTTCCCTCCTCTTCTAGCCTCCTTCTTTCCATTCTCCCCCCCCCAACCCCCCGCCCCGCTTCCCCCTCCTTCCCTCCTCCCCCCTCCCCCTGAGCTGTGTGCCCGCCGCGGGACCTCCGCAGAAGGCGGGAGGGTGGGACTCCGGGCTCCGGCCCCAGCCTTGGTGGCCATCCTCCTGCGGGGAAGGAGTTAAGTCTCTCCGCTGCATCCCTCCTCCCTCCTCCGCCTCCACCCCCCCGCCGCCTTTGAGTCCTGCAGCTAGGCCCTGGGCTGACCTTCACCGGGAGGGAGGCCGCAGTGCGCATGCCCGGGCCGGCTCCGGCCCGGCTCCCGCCGCTGCCCGGTTACCGGGCGGGTGAGGGCGAGGGAGGGCGGCCGCGGTCCCGGACGAGCCCCCCAGCGCCCGGCCGCCGCCCGATCGGGCGTCGTGGGGGGGCCGCCGAGCCCGTCCCGCCGGCCGCGGCGCATCTCTCCCTGCGCGGGGAGCGGCGCTTTGCCATTTGGTGCTGGTGGTGCTTCGGCGAGGGAAGGAGAGATGGGGGGACGGCAGGGGGGACTCCGGCTCCGGGCGGCCGCCCTCTGCCCGGACACGCGCGCGGCCTGCCCGGAGCGCGGCCTGGGCCGGTCGGCCGAGCCTAAGGGCCGGGTTGAGCCGGCAGGAAGGGCCCCTGCCTGTTGGAATCGGGGCTTCCCCCGGGCCTCCTTCCCACCCGGCAGGACGCAGGAGCCGGCGGGCGGCGTGGCACTGCTGAGCGCCCTTCTGGGGCTGAGCCGTTGGGGAGCCTGGCCTTTGTGAGGTGGGAGTCCTGGCCCGGGACACCCTCACTGGCGCCTCTGCTTTCTGGTCTGAAGGCTCCCCGGTGTCCGCACACCTAGGGTCGCCCCTGTAAAAGCAGCATGCACACGTGTCTGCTGGCTGAGGCCTTGTGAACAGACTGCATTGGTGATCACGTTGTGCCTGTGTGTGCAAATCCATGTGTCTCCTTGTTCCTCTGGTGTTTGCATTGGTGTGTGTGCCTGGGGGCAGGTATGCCCTATATATCTGTTGCCTGTGTATGCGTAAGGATGTCTCCCAGAGACGGGTCTGCAGGGCGAGGCCCTCATCCTGGGGTGGCCCAGCAGGCTGTTATCTATGGACCTGAGTGATGCTCCCCTCGGTGGCACCAGATCCGTTGGCCTAACCACCTCCTGCAATGTCCAGCACCAAGACCAGTCCCCTCACAAATGCTTGGTGTTCCCACTGTGCCGATCCACCTCCTCTGCTGTCTTCTTTTCCCAAAAGGCCTCTCCAAGAGTTGAGACCTCGGAGCTTTACATAAACCCTAGAGGTGTCTGCCCCTGTCCCTGTCCCCCAGAACCTCCAAGGTGTCACATGTCCATGCTAGAAGCACCCACAGGGAGGCGGGGTGCCCATGGTGAGGCACAGCTTCAGGTAAGTGGCAGAGTATGAGCTCTGTCCACTGGGCCACTGAGCTTTGGGTGGTTGCAAGTGTTAGCAGGCACTGGTCATGTCCAGTCCCTGTGTGCAGGCACGGAGGGAGAGTGGCACTTAAGACCAGCCTCAGACTTCAGGGGGCTGCAGCCTATTTGGAAAGCCAAACATAACACACATGAAACGCAGGGAACGTGAGACATTAGTAAAGTGCCAGTTCATGGCCATGGTAGATGGCAGTGGGCATTCAGAGAACAGAAAGATCTGTGCACAGGAGTGGGACCAGGGAAGGCTTCCTGGAGGAGGTGGGGCCCAAGCCGGGCTTTAAAGAATGAATGTGATTAGGACAGGCAAAAGAACAGCAGGAGCAGAGGCTTGGGAATGCGAATGAGCAAGGGGTTTTGGAAGTTAGCGGAGAGACTGGAGAGGTTAGCTCCCCAGGTTACCAGCAGCCACCTTCATGGCCTATGGCAAACACCCACCCATTCCCACCCCAGCAGGGCCCAGTCTCTCAGAGTGTGGGTCGGGGTGGGGGTAAGCCTGGGGAAAGATGTAGTAGGAAGGGGATCTCTAGGTCCCCTGCTAAGCTGGTGGTAGAGGAGAGGCATCCTGAACCACATGCCCTCTCTAGCCTTTCGGGGGATTGACAGTGGGCACTTAAATGGCGGTGACAACCAGAAGCACAAGGGGGCCCAAGGAAACCAGGCTGCAGGCAAAAAAGGCTCCCTAGCCAGAACACTCCCTTGGTTCTTTGTCCTGACCTCTGAAGGCATTCTGAAGGGTTGAGGGTCAGGACCACCCCACCCCACCCCAGGGTAATCCCGGGTCTTCAGTATCTAACTTCAAATAAGCTTCCCAACAAATTCCCCCAGGCACTGCCCCATCCTCACCTGGATACTGACAGTACAACCCCAGGAGGCCCATAAACTTGACCCACTCTGTCCCAAAGCCCTGGGTCTCTTCCTCCAGAAGGGGGAGAGAGGGGTGTGGCCTTGGGGGCATGGGCGGGGCCAGGGCTCCCGGCCTGGGGAATCTCAGGATTTGCCCCTCCTGTATCCTGTCCCTCCCTCGCCCCAGGGACTGCCAGCCCCCTCCACACCACCCCTTCTGGGGCTCCCTCGTAGCCCCACTGCTACCCCTGCTTTCTCTGGGGTCTTGAGGCTGGCCCTCCCATACCCAGCGCCCCAGCTCCTCAGGGTCCCCTACCCCACCCCCGACTCCAGAACCGTCGGGTCCTGCTCACCTCCCTCTCCCCGCCCCGCCCCAGCCGTCCACGCCGGCTCCTGGCCTGCCCCCACGGCTTCTCTTCCTGTTCTCACGAGCTTCATCCACCTCCCTGTTTCCGAAATACCTCCCCTACTGCCCTCACTCTCTCACATAGAGACAAAGGCTCACGTACCCCGAAATAGACTCACACAGGGCTGGGAGACACACACCGTGTCCCGCCACAAACGCACACGCACGCACGCGCGCGCGCCGGAGGCTCTCGTGGAGGGAGGCACACAGAGAAGGCATTTGTGTGTGCACGCACATAAACATCCACACCCACAGCCCCGAGCCGTGCCCACACGAGGGTGCAGACACACACGGCGGGTGAGACAAGGGCGCACACATCTGTGGACGCAGGGGCACCCCGCCTCCCGGGGCACACCCACGCCTGCCGCCCCGGTGCAGGAGAAAGGCCTCCTCCGGGCTCCGGCTCCCCCCGGATTCCTTCCAGCGAATGTTTCCCTACTTGGCCTGCCAGGTCTCTGGGGAAAGGGCCTCAGAAATGCAGCAGGAGCCACTTGGGGGCAAAGTTGGAACTGACTGTTCCCTGCCTGGCCCTGCCGGCGAATTCCCTAACCGAGAAACTATTCGCGGCGAGAGGCCGGGGGGCCGGCGAGCCCCCCGCCACCTCCCCTCGCGTCCCCTCCCCGCGCCGCCTCCCCGCGGCCCTCGGGCGGCCTCGGGCTGCAGTGCCGCTGCCCAGCGCCCGGGAGCCGGGCTGGCCGGCGTGCCTCGCCGCTTATCTGCGCTGTTTGGCCAGCGAGGGTTGGAAAGGCAGGCTTTTCTGTCCCCGCCGAGTCAACAGGCAGACCCCGGGCCGCCGGACTATTTCTGTCTTATCAGTGCAGGAATGCGGCAGCCGCGGCGGCGGCGGCGGCGGCGGCGGCGGCGGGCGGGCGGCGGCGGCGTGGGCCGTGGGCCGTCAGGGCAGCCCTGAAGGGGCCCCCTCCCCACTCCGCTCGAGTAGAAGTGTGAGAGAGCCCAGCAGGACTCAGAGGGGAGAGTTGGAGGAAAAAAAAAAAAAGGCAGAAAAGGGAAAGAAAGAGGAAGAGAGAGAGAGAGAGTGAGAGGAGCCGCTGAGCCCACCCCGATGGCCGCGGACGAAGTTGCCGGAGGGGCGCGCAAAGCCACGAAAAGCAAACTTTTTGAGTTTCTGGTCCATGGGGTGGTGAGTGGGGGAAAGTTAGCGGGGGAGGGAGAGCGAGCTGGCTCGGGCTGAATGGAGGGATGGTCGGGAGGGGCCGGGAGGGGGGCTCCCGCTCTCCCACCCCTCCAGCGGGAGCGCCACGGCCCGCGGCCCAGCCCCAGGACTGTGCCGGCGCCCTGGCACCCGAACACGTCGTCAGGCGGCTGGCCGGGGATGGGTGCCCGGGCGGGGAAGGGAGGCGTTTGCATGGGTTCCTGTCAGGGGCTGGGGGTGGGACTTGGGGACTGTACCCCCCAGGTAGGGGCTCCCCTAGGTACCCGACGTGTTGTCTTCCGTTCTTTTCCTTGTGGGCCCAGGTGGTACCCCTGCCCTGGGGGTGGGGGTGGGGGACATGGCATCGCTGGGCTGGGCTATCTGTTAATCCGTTGGGACAGTGTTTCTCTGTGTCTCAGGAGCAAGGAGCAGGTGACCCTGTAGTCACTGTGAGCAGGAAGCCCTAGGGCTGAACAACCTCTGCATCCTGGCAGGAAGACTCTGGGGCTTTGCTGACGGCCTCTGCCATCAAGGCCAGAGAGGGGCCCTCTCTAGGGACAGACCCCAACTTAAGGGGTCTGAGGATCCCTCGCAGACTCAGCCACCAGAAGCTGATGTCCCTAATGCCTCAAAGGTGTGAAGGAAGGGCTAGAGTCAGGGACGCGAGGCCTAGAGACCAAAGGGGCAGGGCAGCACCGTCCTGCCACAAGCAAGCTTGGAAGGTCCACCGGGAGCCTGAGGGAGCCCAGGGGACCTGAGAGGATGGGAATAGGTTGGAAGGGCTGTGGAATAGGAGAGGCAGGAGCTCCAAGACTTGGGATGGGTGCTGGTGCTGGAGCCCGATATAGAGGAGGCAGTCAGGTTTACAATGGCCACATTTGGTTGTGACCCCAATGAAGGCACGTTCTCAGCAAAAGAGGCCAGAGTCCCTAGAATTTTGGCCCTTCGTGCGGGTTGCCGATCCCTGGTGGCTGGCACAGCCCTCTGGGGGCTCTGGAAGTCTCCCTCTCAGGGCCTCTTCAGCAGATCAGTGAGTACCACTGACCTTGTTAAGTGGGAGAGCATCTGATGGGGAAAGGGGCTTCCCTGGGGCAGCTGTCCTCCAGCCACTGGGCTCTCTGGGCTAACTTCCATCTCGGTCAGCCTAGTGACCAGTCCTAATCTTGCTGCCTGGGGATTCCCTTTTAAAAGGCCCATCTAGGAGGGAGAGGGGCTATACACGTGGATTTTTTATTTGGCCAACTTAGAGCTTCAGTTCTTGGGTGGCTGGGAGCCCCACTACCCCACTCCCAGTGGCCCATCTGTGCTGGTGGGGAATGGCCGGCGTGGGCTCCATTCTGGGCTGCCACCCTGGAGGTGTGAGTGACAGGGTCAGGTGGGGCAGGGGAGGCAGACACATGTACAGGCAGGTTTCACTGCGGAGGCGATGGGCAGAGACAGCTGGCTGGCTGGGGGTTAGGGTTAGACATAGCGCAGGGCAGGAGGGACCGGAGGGAGAGTCGGCAGTTAGAAGGGACTCACCAAGCTCAGGGTTAGGGCTCTGCTCCTCCCTGTTCCTGGGAGCAGCTGCACTCCTGGGGGTGAAGTGGGTGGTGCTCAAATGGTATCAGGGGCACAGGGTCTGCAACCATCACTCCCTAAATCTCCTTCCTGCTCTCCAGTCCCCATCCCACCCACCCTCCACTTGACAGCCCCTCAGACCCTCCCCAATCCCTCTTCTGGAATCTGGACAAGTGAGGTTTTAAAAGTCTGTGGACCACTTCACTCAATACATTTGATGCCATCTACATCCCCGCTGAGCACCGGGGTAGCGGCAAAGGAATACACCTGCCTCATCTCCCTCTCTGTGGCCCCCTGCGAACCCAGACTTCTGACCTCACTGGGGTAGGGTGGGGAGTAGAGGCGGTCTGGAGGATGGGACCATCTCTGGTGATTCGGGTGGACGGGCAGGGAGAGATGGATATAAGAGGAAATGTTGCTGCTTTTGACCTACCCAAGCCCTCTGGACCTCCCATCTCCAGTTGAGCCTCCCCCCACCCCCTATCGGAGAATCCTGGTGAGGTCTGACCTCAGTCCCTCAGGTTGCCTCCAGCCTTCACCTTGAGAGCAAATTATGGGGATGGGCTACGCCAGCAAAGCCCCTGCCTGGAGAGGCTTGGAATCAGAGGAAGGGGGTGGGGATCAGGGCTGAGGGGTCAAAGGCAGGGGCCCAGAGAGAAGAGTGGGTTGAAATGGGAAGGGTGAGTTCAAGGCAGGACAGCCCAGGACATGGACTGGGAAGCAGGGAATAGGAAGAGGGGCAGCAGAAGTCTGAGCAGGGAGCCCAGCCCCTAAACTAAACGAAGCAGCAGAGAGCAAAAAGCCCTTCAGGAGACGGCCGCTCAGCGCTGCCTTCGCCGGGAGGAGCTGCATGACCTTGGCTAGGTTGCTTTTCTCCTTGAGCCGCGGTTGCCTCATCTGTCAAGTGGGGAGGGAAGGACCCGCTCAGACTGTCTTGCAGAGGAGCATGTGGATGTGAACATCCTTTAAAAAGGTTGAAAGGCGCCATTAATATTCATTTTCGCGGCACCTTCCGCAAATCCGAGGCTGGCAGTGCCCTGTGCAGTTGCCTGGCTTCAGTTAGCTTCCTGCAGCGAGACGCAAAGCCCCCCTCCGCCAAAGCCGCGCGGTTCCGGCGCCCCCACCCACCCCTCGCTCGAGCCGTCGGCAGCAGGGTCACGGGCCGGGGGCTCGGGGTGGGAGAGACGCAGCTCACCGCGCCTGGAACAGGGGCCCTGGTCTGACCGGCGGACGCCTGTGTCTGCTTCACCCCCCGCCTCCCCAGCGCCCCGGGATGCCGTCTGGAGCCCGGATGCCCCACCAGGGGGCGCCCATGGGCCCCCCGGGCTCCCCGTACATGGGCAGCCCCGCCGTGCGACCCGGCCTGGCCCCCGCGGGCATGGAGCCCGCCCGCAAGCGAGCAGCGCCCCCGCCCGGCCAGAGCCAGGCCCAGAGCCAGGGCCAGCCGGTGCCCACCGCCCCCGCGCGGAGCCGCAGGTAAGAGGGGCCCAGAGCAGAGGGGGCGGACGCAGGACCCGCAGGGACGGGGTGGGCGAGGAGCGGGATTGGAAGCGGGAGAACGCTCAGCAGGGAACAGGCGTCCTGGGTGGGATGCCCTCCCGGGAGGCGGGCTGAGGGGGCACTGGTCTGGTTCCTTTGTGTGCCCACCGTAGAGACAGGCTGCGGCCGTCGCGCCCTTCTCCTTGTCACCTGCTCTGTCCCTCTCTCCACCCCAGTCCCCAGGTTCTGGGTGATGCTTCAGTCTTTGGAGTGGAGGCGGGGCTGGCACTAGGACTGAGGGCAGAGCTTTAGACTGTGTTTCTTAGTGTGGTTGTCCAGTGTGCCTTCCTCAGAACCCGCCGGCTTGACTGTTTAAAAGCCCCACTCCAGATCTTCTTAATCGGAATCTCTGGCCGGGGGGGTGGAGCCTGGGGATTTGCCCCGTGGGTGGGCAGTCGCTGCCCCATCGTGCTCTCGGGTGATTCTTTATCAATCAAATGTTGAAGAGTTGCCATAATCTGTCCTCTGGATCAGGTCTGCCCCCAAACCATCAAGGGCCAGCCTATTTACTTGTCTGAGCCAGCTGGTGGTACCCCAAAAGCCCCTGCTGGTGCCTGGCAAGAGAGATACCCCTCTGGGTTTCACTATTTAGCCAAACACACATGCTTCCCTTTGCACACCAGATGGAGTCCTATAAAAGGTGCAATATGGATTTTACCGCATTATTAAATATTTTTTACATAGCAAGGAAAATTCACCATTTATAGGAATCCCATGATGAATTCTTCTGCAAAGTGAGTCATTCTTTTATACAGTAAAGAGTCCCTGATTTATCTTGTATAAATGGAGAATTTCACATAGATAATTTCTTCAAAACAAATCAGACCTTTAATGAAAACTGCTTGCCTAGCCTTAGAACAGATTTTTGGACAGAGAGGGGGCAGTGGTTGAGAACACCACAAGGGGGCAGTATGCAGCCATCCTCTAGGCTGGGTTCTAATTTCTACTTGCCAAGGATTTTCTGGGGTGCTTTTGGGAGTCAGAAGCAGCTAGTGGATCAAGAAGAGTCCAAGTCCCAGCTGCTACCCCAGGTCCAGCCGCAGCCACACCCCTCAGGAGAACGTCCTATCCACTCTCTCTGGATACCTATGGGTGTGTCCCTGGACCCTGCTAGCAGGTGGCCCAAGGGCATGAGCACCCCCTGCCCGTCAGTGTCCCCTTCCAAGCCCAGGGTGGCAGGGGTGCGAGTCCTCGCCAGCTTCACACCATCATTTCCTCCTCCAGGGATGGGCCAGGGCTGTCAGCTCCCCTCCCTTTGAGCTCAGGCCACCTTGGACTGTGCACCCCTGCTTAGCAGAGAAAGAGAGTCCTCAGAATCCATCCTCCCTCTCCTCTGTCCTCCCCCCTTCCCAGCTTTCCTCAAAGGCTTCTGCAGCTCCCCTACCCCCAGCCCCTTCTAAGTCTCATTTCGATGGCCCGGAGGATGTGGTGGAGCAGAAAGGGGCTCCCAGGCTGGAGAGAGGACGGGGTCACCTCTGCTCCCCCCTGAGAGGACAGAGCGCCAGTGCCACACACCAGCATCATAGCCCCTTGGGCAGGCAGACGAGCGGGCTGTGGGAACCCCAGCCAGGCGGGCTGAGATGTCGGGATAATTTAGCAGGTGGCCTCGTTACTCCCAGATCTGTCGCCATGGTAACCTGGTTTTTTCTTTAAAAAATGTACAGTGCCAAGAGGAGGAAGATGGCTGACAAAATCCTCCCTCAAAGGGTGAGTGCCTTTCACAGCAGCCCCCAGCCCACCCCCCACCCTTTGCTGCTCCGCCCTCCTTCCCCGCTCCCCGCCACCCCGTGCCTCCTCCCCTCCCCCCTCAGGAGCTGCTTCAACATCACAGTCACTTTCACTTTTTGTTCAAAAAGCTAATTAAGAAGTGAGGCTCCCCAGGCCAGAGGGAGGGGGTGGGGCGGAGGGAAGAAGCGGAGCCATAGGGTTAGGATACTGGGTCTGGGGTGCAGTAGATTGAATTCCAGCGGTCTGAAGACATAAAGGCGTGGGACAAAGAGGAGTCGAGAGCTCGGGGATCACAGGCTGGCAGGGGGAGTGAAGGGAACAGAAGCTGGCCGGAAGGCCCAGGCATCGTAAGAGGACCCAGGCCGAGCTGGCTAGGTGGTAGCATGGTTGAGCAACCATGAGCCAGGGTAGAGGCAGGCAGCGACATCACCCGTCTCAGGGACCCCAGGGTCCGTCCTGTCCACTTTGCAGACACCCAAGGGAAACCCAGAGGCCGTGTGACAAGGGAGAGGACAAGACGAGGAGGTGAAGCCCTAGCACTTGCTGGGCTCCCTGGGTGCTCCGGCCGCCCCTAGTGATGAGATGCACTGCTTCTCCCTAGTGGGAGAAGCAGTTTTTATCCCCACGCGTCAAGGCCTTTATTGCTGGATTCGGAGTCCTGGCGAGAGCTCTCGTTCCTGCTCTCAAAGTTCCATGCCCTGAACCTGGCCAGCTCCCCGCCACACTCTTTGTGTCCTGGGACCACATGACGCACGCACATTCCACCTGCGAGGCTGGCTGAGCCCCTGGTTCCCGGCCTTGTTCCTCCTCTTCCAGATCCGGGAGCTGGTCCCAGAGTCCCAGGCTTACATGGACCTCCTGGCCTTTGAGAGGAAACTGGATCAAACCATCATGCGGAAGCGGGTAGACATCCAGGAGGCTCTGAAGAGGCCAATGAAGGTGCCTTGGCTTGGGGGCAGGAAGAGGGGGCTAAGTCCTATTCCCAGAATGGAGAAGCGGGCTCGCCCCGGGGGTTGGCTCTGTACTACACTCTTTATTTCTACAGCAAAAGCGGAAGCTGCGTCTTTATATCTCCAACACTTTTAACCCTGCGAAGCCCGATGCTGAGGATTCTGATGGCAGCATTGCCTCCTGGGAGCTGCGGGTGGAGGGGAAGCTCCTGGATGACGTACGTCCTGGCCCAGGTCTCTCCAGGTGTCCTGGGGTGGGTATGGGGCTGAGCCGAGGACAGTACTAGACTACTAGCACTCAGGGCTAGGAAGTCAGCCCTGGCCGGGGCGGGGTGGTCTAGAGAGACGCTCTGGCCGGAGGCCTGCTTCTAACTGTGCTGCCCTGCCCGACCAGCCCGCCCGCTCCCAACTCATTCTGCCCCGACGGTCCCTGTTCCGCCCCCACGGTCCGTTCCTCTCCCACAGCCCAGCAAGCAGAAGCGGAAGTTTTCTTCCTTCTTCAAGAGTTTGGTCATTGAGCTGGACAAAGACCTTTACGGCCCTGACAACCACCTAGTGGAGGTAAGACCCAGACCCCTTCTGCACTTGAACCTGCCCCCCTTCCACAGACCGCAGTCCCGTCAGCTGCACAGGTTTGGATGAGGGAGCCCCCGCCACCAGGGCTGTAGCCCCACCAGCTCGGTCGGGCCTGTGACGTGACCCGGCTCTTATCCCCTGGGCAGTGGCACCGGACGCCCACGACGCAGGAGACGGACGGGTTCCAGGTGAAGAGGCCGGGGGACCTGAGTGTGCGCTGCACGCTGCTCCTCATGCTGGACTACCAGGTGTGCGCCCCACCCCCCAGACACCACGTGAGGCCCTCAGCCCCCCACGCCCTTCCTCCTAGACGGGGTGGGCCTCGGCCTCAAAGGTGCGCATCCTGGGAGATCCCATTCACCTCCCTACCCCGCCCTCTCCAGAGCGTGCTTCCGAGGAGCCCGGGCACCGCATCCCCGCCGAGTCCCAAGCCGCCTGGCCCTGAGCTCTTTCCACTCTCTCTCTTTTACCTAATTTTCATGGTCACCTTTTCCCAGCCTCCCCAGTTCAAACTGGATCCCCGCCTGGCCCGCCTGCTGGGGCTGCACACACAGAGCCGCTCAGCCATCGTCCAGGCCCTGTGGCAGTACGTGAAGACCAACAGGCTGCAGGACTCCCACGACAAGGAATACATCAACGGGGACAAGTATTTCCAGCAGGTACCCTCTCCCCCGAGCCCGGCGCCCCGGGCAGCAGGCGGAGCTGCCGGTAGGGGAAGTGCCCCTACTAAGGTGACGCCCCCACTCCCTTCCCGACTCCGTCAGAAACGGTCTCGGAGCCAGAGACCAGGGTCCCAGTCCCGGCTCTGCCATGGCATAGCTCTGTGCGGTGGCCCACCCATCTTAGCCACCCCAGGCGAGGAAGATCTGGAACCCCGGGAGGCCAACAGCTTTGGGGAACACTTCTTGTCACTTGGAATTGGGATCCCCGAGTTCTAGTCCTGGGTCTAGACTCTGGGTAAATTACTTAGCTATTTTGAGCCTTGTTCCTTATCTTTACAACAGGGTGATAACAATACCTGTCCCCTCTAGCCCACCGGGCAGTTAGGAAAATCAAATTGCTGTGGAAGTGATTTGACAAGAGTTCTACCAAACTAGAGATTATTAATAATAATATTTTTTAATAATAGTTTTTAAATAAATACAACAGATAGACCTGAGTAGTAAAAATAACAGTCGATATTTATTGAGCACTTACCACGTGCCGAGCACTGTTCCAAGCACTTTGTGCGTAACCGACTCATTTCATTCTAACAACCCCTTGAGATAGATACCATTCCCATCCCCTTTCCAGAGATGACGAAACTGAGGCCGAGGTGTTAAGTAAGTTGCTCAGGGTTGCAGGAGCGGTGGAAGCAGCACTTACACCCGGGCCGGCCGACCCAGGGCCTGTGCTCTCACCCGCGCGCTGCACACCCCTCCCCGTCAGCGCTCCTCTGGTCGCAGCCCACCTGGCCCCAGCCCCATGAGCACTGGCTTCTCATGGCCTTTTCAGATTGGAAACTGTGCTCTTTCAAGCACAGAAGAGCGATCTCTCTCTCCCACTTCAGATTTTTGACTGTCCCCGGCTGAAGTTTTCTGAGATTCCCCAGCGCCTCACAGCTCTGCTATTGCCCCCTGACCCAATCGTCATCAACCACGTCATCAGGTGAGGCCCCCAGCTGCTCCTCGGAACAGGGAATCTCTGTGGTGGTCCTGGCCTCCCTGCCCCTCCCTCTGCCTCCCCCCCGTGCCCCCCCTCCCCTCTGCATCGGGCCCCAGCGCCCTTGGCCTCTGTGGGGGCGGCACGGACGCCAAGGGCTGGACTCCCCTGGCAGCGTGGACCCGTCGGACCAGAAGAAGACGGCGTGCTATGACATTGACGTGGAGGTGGAGGAGCCACTGAAGGGGCAGATGAGCAGCTTCCTCCTGTCCACGGCCAACCAGCAGGAGATCAGCGCTCTGGACAGTAAGGTGGGGCCAGAGCCCAGAGCTGGAGTGGGACATCAACCCAAAAGTGACAGAAGTACAGACAAAACAGACAAGAACGTGGGCCTGTGGAGAGAGGAAGGGGAGGTGGCCCTTCCCTCCTACTTGGAGCTCCGCCCATCCCCCTTTCCCTGGGACTGCCTCGGCATCAGGGACCTGAGGGATTGCCCTTCAGAGGAACAACGGCAAACCCCTTCCCCGACCCCGTACCGCTCCCCCCTTTCCCTTCCTCTCACACATTGGCACGGCCAGGTGAAAGCCTCTGCCTTTCTACCTGTAGATCCATGAGACGATTGAGTCCATAAACCAGCTCAAGATCCAGAGGGACTTCATGCTAAGCTTCTCCAGAGACCCCAAAGGCTACATCCAAGACCTCCTCCGCTCCCAGAGCCGGGACCTCAAGGTGAAGGGGACTCAGGGAGCGCTGGATGGAAGACAAGCACATCGGGAAGACAGTAAACGTTGTTCACAGGGGCTGGAGGGGGTCCGGGCTCAGGGCTGACCCCACTGCTCCCTCCCAGGTGATGACAGACGTGGCAGGCAACCCTGAGGAGGAGCGCCGGGCTGAGTTCTACCACCAGCCCTGGTCCCAGGAAGCCGTCAGCCGCTACTTCTATTGCAAGGTGTGAAGGGCCCCGCAGGCCTCCCGTGTCCCTCCGGAGAAACCTCCCTTCTCAGCCGCACCAGCCGCTCCAGGGAGCCCTCCCTGCTCCCAGATGCTCCTCCAGGGCGGGCGGGGGGCGTCCTGTCACTCACCAGCACCACGGTAACCTGCTTCTGCTCTCATTTCTCTACAGATCCAGCAGCGCAGGCAGGAGCTGGAGCAATCCCTGGTTGCGCGCAACACCTAGGAGCCCTGTGAACGAGTGCCGCTGGGGGCCTCAGGCCCTGCCCTGTCCCCTAGGGCTCCGCCATCACTCCTGACGCCTGGCCGTGAGGCAGGGACTGGATTAAAGGTCATTCACCTGATAACAGCCGTGTGGTCATTGGTAACTGGGGAGGGAGGAGGAAGGGGAGGGCAGTGGGTCCCTCCACCCCCTCCCTCAGAGTCTTCTTACTCCATTTTCCCTAAACCTAAAAACAGTTTGGCAGAAGACACTTTTAATAACATTTTCTTATTCAGAAATACAGCAACAAGCCCTCCGTCGGTCCATCCATCTTGCCCCGCCTGGCCGGGGCTAAGGCCAGAAGGGCTCTAAGTGGCGGCGCGGGGTGCGGGGGGGGCCCGGGCCGCGCTAGGTGCTATTGGCCTGCTCCTGCTCAAACAGAGCCATGGCGAGCTGCGCACGGCCCCCCAGCCCCTCCAGGTTGCTGAGGCGGCAGCGGTGGTAGAGCTCCTCGCTGAGCCGAGGGCTGCAGTCACGCACGGAGAACTTCTGCACCAGCCCTGGCTCCACGGCCCGGAAAAGGTGGAGCCCTGAGAACCGGAGGAAAACATCCACCACCTCCAGCCCCTCCAGGGCTTCCTCCTCTTCCTGGCCTGCCAGCTCACCAGCCAGCCGGGCTCGCGCCGCCAGGTAGTCCGCGTTGTAGAAGCAGCCCTCTGCGGAAGCCTGTCGGTCAAACCTGCCCCCGGCGGGAGCCCCCCGGGCAGGGTCAGCACCAGGAGGGGACGGGGGGTCGGGGCCGGCCCCCGGGGGCCCCTGGGGAGACCTCTGTGGTGCCAGGGCGGGGCTGAACTCCTGGAAGTGGACCGGGAAGAAGGCCTGCCAGCCGGAGATGGCGTTCATGCGGCAGCGGTTGAGGACTTCGGGCCCGGGCCTGGTCCACACGGTGGTGAGGAAGAAGAGCGTGTCCACGGGGTGCTTCTTAGAGACCACGTCCAGGAGCCGCACCTGGGAAGGGGCCTCCGCGCGCACAGCGAGCCAGGCCAGCCTCGTCCCAGGGTACCGTCGTTCCAACTCAGCCGCTGCAGCCTTCACCCCAAGAAACGGGTCCGGGGCCCCTCGGCCCCCTTCCCGCGGCCCATAGACCAGCAGCAGGGTGAGCAAGGCATGCTCTCGTGGCTCCAGGACACCGGCTGCAAAGGCCTCCAGGAACGCAGGGGCCGCGGCGGCTTCGGCCACCAGCAGCGGCAGCACCAGCTGCACGCGGGTGGCCTCGGTGACGTAGGGCATGGGGAGGATCTCCACCCGGCTCAGGGGCCGCAGCAGGCTGACCCTGCGGGCCAGGGCCCGCCGGTGGCCGCGCTGCGTCACAGCTTCCAGCAGCAGGTCCAGGGTGTACTCCATGCCCCGCGCTGGATCAAAGCGCCGGTAGCCGTTGAGCAGCCGCTGCTTCTGGAAGCGCAGGCGGGGCTGATAGCGCCGATTCAGCTGCTCCAAAGCAGTCTCCACGGCGTCACCCACATCTGCCCTGCTAGCCCCTTGCAGTGGGCACTTGGGGGCCCCGTCTGCACAGGAGAAGGTGTGCTGCTCTGTGAAGTAGTCCCAGCCCAGCACCTCAAAACGAGAGTGCGGTGTAAAAGGGGCCGGGAGCCCAATGGGCCAGCTCAGGCCTGCCTCCCCCTCAGGGGTCAGCACGGTCAGGTTCCGGATCTGAGCCTGGGTGGGAGGGACGCCCAGTTAGTGCCCCGCTAGGCAGTCAGGACCCTACCCCGCTCCGGCGTCCCGGGGCCTGAGGTCTGCCCTGACCCCAGCAGCACTCGGTGAGGCTCATGGCTTAATTCCCTGTACTTTACACTCTTTAATCCGGAAAGTGCAGAAGGCATACGAATCATAGCCGCCTTTCACAACTGCTGTGAGAAGGAGGCCGGTGGGAAATGTGCTTCTGTGGAGGTTAAAGCACCCTGAAACCTAAAGCTGGGCAGTCTTTCTCTTCCATACTCAAAGCACTTGTGCTCTCCTCATAAAGAGCCCTTTGTTTTCACCTGTACCCCACCTCAGACAAGCCCCGCGGTCACGCAGAGAGTTCCTCTAGCTTGTGCCCTTGGACCTTCTAAGGTGCTGGAGGTTCAGGGACTTCTAGGTTTTTGCCTCCTTGCTGGAGAGGCACTACTGGAGAGGAATTAAAACTATTCTGTCAGGACTTCCCTGGTGGTTAAGACTCCGAGCTTCCACTGCAGGGGGCACGGGTTTGGTCCCTGCTCGGGGAACTAGGATCCTGCGAGCTGCGCAGGGGGGCCAAAAAATTCAAAAATTAAAAAAAAACACTATTCTTAGACTCCAATAAAGTTGTTAAAAACAAACAAACATTAATTCACTTAACTTTTATAAAACTCAAAAAACAAAAACCCCAACCCCCCCCCCCCCCCCCGCCCAAAAACACACAAACCACTCTTCTGTCTAAGCACTCTACCAAGCCCGGTCCTCAGAGCTCACCTGCAAACCCTTTTAAGTGCATCCAAGTCATGCCAGGAGCTTTGACTATCTTATGACTGACCTGGACCCCCCCAGAGCCCCTTCTCCCTGGAGTCGTTTTAAATTGGGGTATGGTCAGCCTCCTCCTACCTCGCCCAGCCTCCCCTCCCGCGCCATCATGAGCCTGGACGCCTGAAGCTCCCTCTGACCTCCAACCCTGGTCCCAGGCTCACCTGCAGCTGTTCTATTTCACTGTACGCTCGTTCCAGCTCCAGAGCACTGAAGCGCTTGTGGAGCCGGTACATGAGGGTTCCCTCGGAGACAGGGTGCACCGCAAAAGCACTCAGGAAAGCCGAGCTCTCCTCCTTCTCGGGGTCCCTATTTTTGGCCAGTTCAAATGAGCGATACTGCTGCCCCTAGAGGACCAATGAGACCAATCAATGCCACACAGGGAGGGCTGCCCGGCCTGACCACCCTCGACCATGCTCAGCATTCACACCTATTACTGCCACTGCCGCAGAAGCGGGGAGGGCACAGGAGCTCATTCTGGTGTCCCCTCAACCTCGGCCTTACTCTCACCAATGGATTTTGGAAAAGAGAGTGCTAGCTAAGCAACTAAGGATGCCCTAGCCCCCGCCCACCCCCCAAAGAACCCCACTGTTCCTCAGAATGAAAGCCGCAAGCCAGCAAATACTCCCAATCCTCTGGTCTGGGAGGAGGGGCCCCTCTGGTATCGTCCCCTCTTCACCAACCAAAAGGGAGGCTCCTAGGCTACCTTACCCCTCCAGGAGAGTGGCCATCTCTAGGACACTCCCAGATCATTGGTGACTGTGCAAGTGTCAGGGAAGGGGCGGAGGGCAAGGGGCCAGGTGGGAGGAGTGGTAAGGGGCACCTTTCTGGCTTGCTCAGAGGGTCCCTGACAAGATGCCACTTTTGACGGCCCTAGGGATCTAAGACTGCCAGAGGTGAGCAAGGGAGAGCTAGAGGGGTGATCAGGGCTGGAAAAGGCACGACGACAGCCCCAAGGTGCTGCTGGGAAAGTGCCAGCAGCACCCAGCCTCGAGGCCCATCACTCGGTCACTACTAACTTGTCGGGGACCGGGAGTAACTTGAAGGGGCTGTCACCTGGTGCTGTGAGACACAGCCGATGCCCAGAGAGTCAATGAGGCAGCGGCCAAGCCACTCATCAGGACGGGCACTGAGGATGTCTCCTCGACAGCCATCCAGATGGGGCCACAATCGAAGCAGGAGGCTCCGTGACAACAGGTAGCCAAAGCCGCCGTGGCAGTATCGGGCCTGCTCGCCCGCGCCGATGAACTCCTCCGTCCGGCCCAGGTACAGGTCTTGGTTGATGCTGAGGTGGCCAGCCAGGGCTGCCAGGCGGGGGGCCTGCACGTACGTGTCATCCTGCATGACGAAGAACCAGTCGTAGTCGGCCCCAAAGTGTGTGTGAAGATGGCGCAGGGTCTCGGACATGAGCCAGGCTGGCCGTTCGTCCCCGTGAGATACCACCTGCATCCCTGCCGGAGTCCGGGCCCCTCGCTGCCCAGTGAAGTAGAGTAACCGAGGGAAGTGGTGAGCCACCGTGCGGTTCACAGCCACAGCCAGAGTGGACAGTGTGGCCCGGGAGGTCAGGACAGCCACCAGCAACCGCTCGCGAGAGCCCAGCTCTGTCTGGATGTACCGAGTCCTGTAGGGAGACCAGCATGCCAAGGGTCAACTCCCTAATCTTTAGGAACTCAGTGTGTCCAGCCTATACATCCCCCTAGGAATTAGTGAGTTGGAGTTGAGAACAGAGAAGGGAGAGACCTCCTCATCCATATTCATGAGCTACTGGAGTGAGTATCCACTGAGTAGCCGACACTGGGCCTGATTTGGGAAGAGGTCAGCCAAGGCTGGAGGAGATGGGTTAGATGTAATTCCCGCCCCGTTGAAGAACATCCAACTACTAATTTAACACCAATGGGTGAGGCTTTCTTAGACCTGAGAAGGAGGAAGAAATTGGACCAAACCCTGATGGATAACAAGGTAAAGAATTGCTTCAAGGAGCCTACAATGATTACCAGCGAAGGCAGAGGCAAGGACTTGGAGCAACCCTAAACCGGGGTCTGGGGACTATGCACACACACAACTCTCACCTGAGCACCTTCTTGTAGGGCTTGTTGGGGTCCCTGTAGTAGGGGACAATCCGGGGTTTGAAGTCTTCATCACTTTGGTCAAGCTGAGTTCCTGAGTCTAGATTCTGTGGCCCTCCTGGTTCCCCCACAGCCACTACACAGGGATCTTCTCCCTCACCCTGGATCCAGGAAACCCGCAAGAGGCTCAGGCTGCACCCCAGAGACAGCCCTAGGATGAGGGGCAGTGCTGGTCGCAGCAGAGCCAACACTGAGCTCAGTCGCATGGCGGTGGGCCCTGCCATGTGCGTGCCCCAGAGGGCACAGCCTCAAGGATCGATCAGTGGGTAAATGGGCACCTGGCCGGGTGTAGGTCTGCAGTTTTAACAAAGGAACCTGGGGTCAATGAGGTCACCAAGAGAACAAGGCGTGTTTGCTTCCAGGCCCAGTATCCCCGGGAAATGTCTGCCTGGCCTTCTGTTGTCAAGGTGCTGGATCTAACCCTCAATCCAGATAGTAAATATCAGAATCAATTTCACCCACTAATGGTGAGGCTTCCAGTAAAAACGGGAGGAAATAAAACTCAATCCTGTCAAACCTAACCCCAAAAGGACTACATACATCTGTAGACTGGATCTAAGCCAAGAGATGGCAGCAACCCATAAAGATGGGCTTGGGGAAAAGCACGTGCTCCATCAACACAACAGCCCCCGGCTAGAGGAGCCTAACTCCACGGGCCTTTCCCAAAGAGCGCCTGGCGGGGGCACGTCTCACTCAGTTTACTGCAGGCGCTGCTGACGGGCCGCTGAAGGCCGGCACCGGGATGGGGGCAGGGCCTTTCCACTCTATTCCCGAGTGTTAAGCAGACATCTGGCTAGGGTACCCACCCCTCCCAGTAGTCAGGAGTGGTCAGGAGCCACTGGCACCGCGCACAGAAGCTCTGCCCACCTAATGAGGTGGACGGAGGATATGGTGACTCAGCACGCAGAGCCTCTCAGAGGAGCACAGTGGCTGATGGAGTCACTCTGCAGGGCGTTCTTCTCCGAACCCCCGCTGCTGAGAGGCTGGTGCTGCCCACCATCTTCTGAGAAGGGACGGGAGGCCAATGACAGTAACCCCGGCCGCCTAAGAGCGATTCGGTGTTTGGTGTTACCAGAGCCCCGGGTACCCAAACCGAACCAAAGCAAACCCAGAAGAGAAGCAGCTAGCGACAACGCAGGGATCCTGTGAAGGCGCACGGATGCTCGGCTGGCTTCCGGTGCGCCCGTTGTCAAGCCCGGCGCCCCTGTCTACCTCTCAGCAATCAAAGAGCAACTCTAAGTCCTAGAAAGAAGGCCCAAAGCGAGTGTTAGCCGTTAGTCTCACAACAGAAATAAAACTGGCTGCGTCACGGGGCTGTAGAGGAGGAGCAGGGAGACTCCGTTCGTTCTGGCGACGGGAATGGAGGTCGCGGCGGGGAGAGGAGGGCAAAGACCCCGTTCTCAGGCCCGTCAGCGGGGGCAAAAGCCCTGCCTGCGCCAGTGGGCGAAGAACAACCAAGGACACCCCGAGGCCCACGGGGGGAGTCCCCTGCAGCCGGGCCAGCGGCGGCGGCGGGCGGATAACGGGCGGCCGGGGTATGGCGGCCGCGGCCAGCCCGGTCCCGGGGAGTGGGGGTGAGGACGTGGGGCTGGGACGTGCTCCTGTCCTCCGGAGCGGCGCCCCCGACGCCCCTTGCAGGGGTAGGGCGGGGAAGGGGGAACAGACCCCAGGGCCCGAGGCGCCGGCTCCGCCGCTGCAGCCGCTGCCACCTCACAGCCTGGCCCGTTCCTTCCTCTTCCGCTCGCTGTCAGTCCCCGTCTCTATGGTGACCGCATCCGGCCGCTCGCTCCGCCGCCGCCCTCTCTGTGGTCGTCCCGCCCCCTCTCTGCGGCGCGTACCCGCTGTGGGGTGACGTGGTCGTCCCGCCAGCCCCCCGCCCCCCAACAGCAGGCGTGCGTTCCGCAGACGCTAATCCGAGTGAACCCAGCACGGACCCAAAGGTGACGCAAGCTTCAACCTCAACTCCCTTCTGCCCTAGAAAAAATTACTCTCCCTCAGTGAGCGCGCTTCTGCCTCCTTGACGACTGCTCCCAATGGGCTTCCCGAACCCCATCACCCACTCAGTTATTTCAGAAATGTTTATTGTTTGCCTACTAAGTTCCAGATCATCGTAAAGGAGTGGTAGACGAGGTGGGCATGGTCCCTGCCCTCAGGTAGCTGAGAGTTGCGGGAGACAGGCATTAAAGACGCATTGACAAAAAAAGTATAAATTTAGGTGGAAGTCACAAACTGTCATAAGAACCACTGCAGAAAAGTAGACTCCAGTGGAGAAACAGGACAGGAAGAATTAGACTGAGAATTTGGGAATCCTGAGATCCAAAGGTGCAGTAAGTTACCCAGACAAAAAGTGAAGAGAAGTTTTCCAGGCAAGGAGCAGAACACAGAAGGCCCTGAACAAGGAAGAGATTGGTCTGGAGAACTGGGAAGGCCAAAGCCGCTAAAGCCTGGTGAGTGAGGGGAAAACAGGTCAAGGGAGGCTGGAAGGCAGGCGGGGCCTTCAAGCAAGTATGGTGGGTTCCCACCCAGGACAGCACATCCCTAGGGAGCAATTTGGAAGTGCAGTTTTGTTGTCAGATGGTTGAGGGGAGGAGCAGGAATGCTAGATGTCTTACACATTGCAAGATCTTATCACACTAGAAAGAATTATCTGTCCTACGTAGCTTTCTTTGTTTTTTGTTTTTGTTTTTTGTTTTCCAGCCGCTCCGTGGGGCATGCAGGGTCTTAGTTCCCCAACCAGGGGTTCAACCTGCGGCCCCTGCAGTGGAAGCCCCAGAGTCTTAGCCTCTGGACCCTCCAGGGAAGTCCCTGTCCTACGTAGCTTTCAAATATGTCCTACTGAACAATCTTGTTCGTGAAAAAAAAAAAAAAAAGGTTCCAATCATCTAATCCTTGAGCCTGTGTTTTATATATAAAAATTAAGTAATTTTGCAGGGTTGTAATATGTGCTGAATTTTCAAGGACTGGAACTATCATGAAAATGGAAGGACCATTGTACTTTCATTTTGTCCAGGAATGTACTTGTTAACATTTTGGAGAACTGTATCATGCACAGCAATGTCATTCATGGTGTTGTGTCTGCATTTGTACTGTCACATTCAAGCTGGTACTACATTAGGTACAAGCGTCTGACTAATGATGTTTTCTAGCATACTGAAATAACATTATTCTTTTATTATAAAGGATTTCCTTTTCTTTCCTCTTTCTGTTGTCATTGCACTGTAATTTTTTGTAATTTATGTGTGTAGTTAGGTTTTGTGACATACGAACTTTATTTCAAAACAGGAAAGGGGGTGTTACTTGAAAAGTTTGTTATTAAAAGGCAACATTGGGGTTGGTAGAGTCAAGAACCCATATAGGAGACACATGAGATGGAATGCAACAGCACCTTTACCCTTTACTATGTTTTGGTCTTATCCTCAGATAGACAGCAATTTGATCTCCCCTCAGCAACTGGCACGTAAATAGGTGGTAAATGAATGGCTTGTTAGAAGACTCTGGGAAGCATAGTAGGAACACTCATCTAGAGGTTGAAAGATACAGGTTCCAGACCAGCATTGTCCAATGGAAATACAGTGTGAGGGACTTCCCTGGTGGTCCAGTGGCTAAGACTCCGACCTCCCAATGCAGGGGGCCTGGGTTTGATCCCCGATCAGGAAACTAGATCCCGTGTGCCGCAACTAAGACCTGATGCAGCCAAATAAATAAATAAATATATTAAAAAAAGAAAGAAATATAATGTGGGCCACATATGTAAATTTTATATATTCTGGTGGCCACATTTTAAAGTATTTATTTAATTGAAGTATAGTTGATTTACAATGTTGTGTTAGTTTCAGGCGTACAGCAAAGTGATTCAGTTAGATATAGATATATTCTTTTTCAGATTCTTTCCCATTATAGGTTATTACAAGATAATGAATATAGTTCCCTGTGCTCTACAGTAGGTCCTTGTTGTTTATCTATTTTATATACAGTGGTGTGTATCCCAAATTCCTAATTTATCCCTCCCACCCCTTTCCCCTTTGGTAACCATAAACTTGTTTTCTATGTTTGTGAGCCTGTTTCTGTTTTGTAAATAAATTCATTTGTATCATTTTGTTATTCCACATATAAGTGATATCATATGATATTTGTCTTTCTCTGACTTCATTTAGTATGATAATCTCTAGGTGTATCCATGTTGCTGCAAATGGCAATATTTTTAAAAAATTTTTTTATTGAAGTGTAGTTGATTTACAGTGTTGTGTTAATTTCTGCTGTACAGAAAAGTGATTCAGTTATACATATATATACATTCTTTTCATATTCCTTTTCATTAGGGTTTCTCACAGGATATTGAATATAGTTCCCTGTGCTATACAGTAGGACCTTGTTGTTTTTCCAGTCTATGTATACTGGTTTGCATCTGCTAATCCCAAACTCCCAATCCATGCCTCCTCCACCCACCCTCCCCCTTGGCAACCACAAGTCTGTTTTCTATGTCTGTGAATCTGTTTCTGTTTTATAGATAAGTTCATTTGTGTCATATTTTAGTTTCCACATATAAGTTATATGATATTGTATGTCTTTCTGACTTACTTCTCTTAGTGTGATAATCTCTAGGTCCATCCATGTTGCTACAAATGGCATTATTTCATTCTTTTTTATGGCTGAGTAGTATTCCATTGTATATATGTACCCCATCTTCTTTATCCTGCAAATGGCAATATTTCATTCTTTTTTATGGCTGAGTAATATTCATATATATATATATATATATATATATATATATATACCACATCTTCTTTATCCATTCATCTGTTGATGGACACTTAGGTTGCTTCCATGTCTTGGCTATTGTGAATAGTGCTGCTGTGAACATTGGGGTGCATGTATCTTTTCAAATTAGAGTTGTCATGTTTTCTGGATATGTGCCCAGGATTGGGATTGCTGGATCATATGGCAACTCTATTTTTAGTTTTTTAAGGAACCTCCATACTGTTTTCCATAGTGGCTGCACCAATTTACATTCCTACCAGCAGTGTAGGAGGGTTCCCTTTTCTCCACACCCTCTCCAGCATTTCTTATCTGTAGATTTTTTGTTGGTGGCCATTCTGACTGGTGTGAGGTGATACCTCATAGTAGTTTTGACTTGCATTTCTCTAATAATTAGCGATGTTAAGCATCTTTTCATGTGGCCACAGTTTTTTAAAAAGCAAAATGAAACAGGTGAAATTAATTTTAATAATATATTTTATAGTATTAAATATATCCCAAATGTTAACACTTCAACGTGTAATCAATATAAAAAATTGAGATATTTTACATTCTTTTTCTTTTCCACATGCAATCTTTGAAATCCAATGCCTATTTCACACAGCGTATCTCAGTTCAGACTAGCCACATTGCAAGTGCTCCGTAGCCACGTCTGGCTAGAGGCTACCACACTGAACAGCAAAGTTCTAGACCTTTCTCAGTGACTAAGTTTCTAGGTAATTCTGGATGAGACATTTCCTCCCTTGGGTCTCAGTTTCTTCATATTTTAAATGAAGAGTCTGGACTCTTCATTTCCTGCTTCCAGCACTGATCTTCTGTAATTGTTCATATTTAGCCAGTCCTTTTCCCCTACCTCTCTCCCTCTTATTTCCCCGTTTCTTCTCCCTTCATGCCCAGGTCTGTTGCCTGCAAGAGACCTAAACCCTGGATGAGAATGGCAGGACTTCTTACTTTTCTAGGCCACTCTTTCTGTGCTGAAGGAGACTTTGCCCAGCAACGGTCAATTCATGGGAAATCATGGACGCGATAGGTGGAGTCAGAGAAGGAACTGGTTAGCCCTTGCCGTCCCAAGTCACTTTACAGAGCTGGAGTCCCAGAACCGGAAGATTTGAGCTTCAAGCCTGGCCATGTTTCCTCCCAGCAGTGTTGTTTTATTAATAGCGCCGTGCCTGTATTTCCAATCTGTAAAATGCTGTTAGTACCCACCTTAGCGTCTGTTGGGGGGAATAAATGTGATGGCATAAATGAAAGAGTATAATTAATTTTAGGTCTCTGTAACCTGAAACCTGCCTGTGACCACGCATTTTAATGAGGCTGGGAGAGGCAGGCATGTTGTAGACCTCCCAGGAGGCTAGGTGCTTGGATAAGCAATTTTATGTGATCCACAATCATATAACTTCCTTGTTTCATAAAGAAGGGCTTTGCAGGCAGTTAACTATTGTCTATGTATCTCTTTACCTAAAACAATGCTTTTGCCCATATGGCACTTATCACCTGAATGTCATGATCTGTGTCCTGTTTAAATTTTCCATCTCGTCGGCTGAAAAAAAAATGCACAACATGAGAATTGTGAGTTAAGTTTTATGTGGGGCCTAATGAGGACTATAGCCTAGGAGACAGCCTCTCAGATAGCTCTGAGAAACTGCTCTGGAGAGGTGGAGGACATCAGTATATATATGATTTTACTGAAGGGGGACTGTTTGTAATCAGGCACACATTTTGGCAGGTTACTGCTAGTCACAAGGAGCAGATGCCTCCGTTAATGATTTTAGTGTTTTTCTAGATATGAGGAGTTGCAAGAAATTGGGCTCGTAAAATCTTCTCCAGAAAATATCTGAAGGCCTGTTCTGCCAGTTTTTCCCAGAGCACAGAGTGCCTCATTCCTGATCTCAGCCCTGAAATCCTTTCAGGGTGTGTGGAAGGTCAGTGACTGCAGTGGCTAGTGACTTCTTTATTCTAGAACCAGATGGTGAGCGACAGTTTTTTGGCATTCTTAATTGTGAGCTCCGTGAGGTCCGGGAATGACTTACCACCACTGAAACTCTAGCATCTAGCTCTGAGTCAGACATAGAGTAGGCACTTAATTCACGGAGGGTATTCTAGGAAAAGGCATGTTCAAAGGCATGAGGTGTGATATGGCATGGCTTATTTCTGAAATGCAAGTAATTAGAGTCTACTGGAGCATCAACCTTGAGGAGGAAAACTAGGTCTGTTGGGGGGGGGCGTGGAGCGAGCTCACTTTTTTTTTTTTTTAATATTTATTTATTTATTTAGGGTGCGCAGGGTCTTAGTTGAGGCATGCGTGTGGGATCTAGTTCCCCGACCAGAAAGCGAACCTGGGCCCCCTGCATTGGGAGCGCAGAGTCTTACCCACTGGACCACCAGGGAAGTCCCTGGGCTCACTTTTTTAAAGGGTCAAGGGGGCTACTTTTGGAGGATGTGCTCAGAGGGAGTAACAGCTTCCTTTGCGTCCCTCCAGCCGCGTCACTGCTGGAGGCACTGCTGGTCAGAAGCCTGGAGAGGTATTTGAGGCTACACATTTGGTATTTGCACTGTAGGCTATGAGAAGTCTGTGATGGATTTTAAACAGTGAAAAGTAACGGGCAAGGAAAAGTAACGGGCAAGATCACGTTGGTAAATGACGATAAAGCTAAACTCAGAAAAGAAGTCTTGTTTTTTACTTCAGGGCCCTCCCCATCAAACTTACATGGCTTGGATGGAAACCTAACAATTCTGGAGTGGGTAGGCTGAGCAGCCACGGTTCAGGAACAACGTTCCGCACCTTCTAAAGTTTGGTTAACACTGGACCAGCCTCTAAAACCTCAGTTTCATGGAACGAGGACACATTTCTTTCATAGAGAAATTCTGTCCTTCGCATCATCTTCGTAGTGATGAGCGTCTTCCCGTCCCTCTCACCAGCCGGCTCACGCTTCCTCCTCCTCCCTCCTCTTCGTTCCCCCATTGTTTCGACCCATTCCTGCCTGATGCCTGCCGGGAAGTGTAGTCGCTCGCCCTGCTGTCTGAGCTGGTTGGGCGGCCCTATAAACCCGGTATCTCCGCAAAATTCCTCAGCTATTCCCGAGGTAGGGTAGCCTGGAAGGTGCAGCCACTTATCCGAGGAGCCAGCTGGGATTTGCAGTTTCCAGTTCCCGCAGCGCGCCGCTGGCAGAGGGCTCCTGGACTCCAATCTCCCCAGCCTCGCGCATCCTGATGACGTCGCGCCGGCCCGCGAGGCCCCTGGAATCCGCGGTAGTTCTCGAGGAGGGTCTCAGGCTCGGCAGCCACGGCTGGAGGACGACACTTCCCAGGAGTCTACGCGGCGGCGCGCCGAGAGCCGCGCGAGACCGTGATTGGCTAGTGAGCCGGCCGCACGCGGAGGAGCTCAAGGAGCTGCTCTGTTGCGACAGAGGCCGAGCGGCGAGGCCCAGTGAGTTGGGGGAAGGGGCGCTGGGGGGGGAGGGTGCTGGCCGGTGAGGGGGAGGGGGGACGAGAAGAGGGAGGAAGGACCGGGCTGGGATGGAGGCGGCTGCGCGGGAGAAGAAGGGGCCAAGGGAGAGACGGTGACGGGCGGGGGCTGGGGAGGTTCGGGGGTTGGCGAGTGAGGAGACCCCGAGGGGACTCACGGGGGGGTGCACGAGGGCGCCCCGGGAAGAAGCTGGACCCGACGGCCAGCTGGTGTGGAGGGGGACGACGGGGAGGAGGCCGGAGGCAAACTGGAGGAGGAAGCCCGGGAAAGTGAGGCGGCCGGCTGGAGCGTGGAGCGCCAAGTTGTGGGGAAACTGGAGACCGGGACCTGTGCCGAGGGGCCGAACCCGGTCCCTAACTGGAGGCCCTGAAAGGAGGAGCGTTTCCAGAGTGAGGCCGTCCGTGGGGATTGGTGGACAGAGCCCGAGGGAAGAGCTGTTGAGATTAGAAGAGCGGCCGAGGATCCGAATTGGCTTGAGAGATCCTGACAGAGTTGGGAGCGACTAGGCTGGGACGGAGCTGGGATCAGAGGCTCGCTAGGCAGTTCCTGAGAGGGATGGAACCAGGCCCAGGCATTCTGCGGAAGTTTAGAACCTGGGGGTGTTTGCCTTCCTTCAGGCTTCCTGAAAGAACAGTAACGTTCCCTTGTGGTTCATCACCATGCCCTCCGACCTGGCCAAGAAGAAGGCAGCCAAAAAGAAGGAAGCTGCCAAAGCACGACAGCGGCCCAGAAAAGGACATGAAGAAAACGGAGATGCTGTCACAGAGCCACAGGTGGCAGAGGAGAGAAATGAGGAGGCCAATGGCCAAGAGACCACAGGTGAATTGAGGGAGAGGTGGGTGCCTGGGATGGTTGCTCGGACATAAAGGATGCCCCAGCTGGAATCAGAGTCCGGATGCTGGGGGCACTGGACCATATATCTGGTGCCGTGAAACTTTTCACGATGAACCAAACCAGTAGAGTTGGAGCTTGATCAAGGAAACTGAACACAGAGTTCTCACATACTCAGTGGCAAGCAGATATGGGAGTGGTTGTGCTGCCTTGCTGCCCTGTCTTCTAGACTTGGAGAAGAAGGTCAGTTCCCTGCCCCTTTCTTAATTTCCATTTCTACACATGAAGGTCCGTGTGCCAGGCTCCTTACCACATGATACCCTTGTCCTCCCAGCGGTAGTGGCTGTACCAGCAAGACAGAAACACATGAGTTGTTTTATGGGTTTTTCTTGGGAGAGAGATGCCTTTCTGTTATGAGCGCTTCTCAAGTGTTAGACACTGTGCTGGAAACTAAGGCACTCTAAGCACGCTCTGCCGTCTGATATCTTGCAGTCTAGATGGGGAAGCAGGGCAGTGTGTGATCAAGAGTATCCCCGGCCCTTGGCAGTCTATCCCAGCCTTCTTCCTTGCCCCCTGAAAACACTCTGAAGAGGTCTTCTCCATCGACTCTTGTTGTCCCTTGAATAGTCACCACATTTGTCCATTTACACACTGAGGTTCTAATACCACAATTTTTGTACTAGCTACATTTGACATTTCTCTCAGGGCCCAGCTCAGGATGGTAAAATCTTTCCCAGTCAAACCTGACCTCAATAGTATTGCCATTCACTATACCCCTATACTATCTGTAGTGTTATTTTATTTTATTTTTTGGCCGAGCTGCACGGTATGTAGGATCCTAGTTCCCCAACCAGGGGATGGAACCCACACCCCCTGCAGTGGAAGCGTGGAGTCCCAACCACTGGACCACCAGGGAAGTCCCAGTTTTACCTTTTTATGTTGTGCCTTCTGTTTCTTCACCTAAATTGCTTGATCTTTGAGTGCAGAGGCCACGTCTTGTGTAGTATATTTTTTTTGCCTGATCGGCCTTGCAGATAGAGATACTAGGTAAATGTTTGAAGAGGAGAGGAGAATTATTAATGCAAGTTACAACAGACAGATAGGAATTCAGAAAAGGGAGAGTTAAAAATGATTGAGAGGAGAGAGTTGAATGGTAGGAATTGTCTCCAAAATAAGAATTATGAGAGAAAGCTAGTGCAGTAAAGTCAGGCCATGGGGATGTTTTCTTCCTGGCCAGAGTGGTGGAGGGATGGGAAGTTAAGAATGATAGGAGTGAACGAGCAGGCTGAATTGTGATCTGTAAAGTAGACAGGGTTCCTCTAGGTCCTCAGGAACAATGGTTAAGCAGTATCTATCATCAGCTCTGTAGGTACTTTCTGGATGAATTGGAAAAATAGAAAACTGAATCCCACTTTGAGACTATTGTCCACTGTTCCCATTACAAATTTCTTCTTCACCTTTCTTCCTAGGAAACCAGAATTTCTCAGGGGGAACCCAGCTATAGTATCCCTATCTCAGTAATAAGGGAGCTTTGGTTTTCACCCTGCTTCCTCAGGGAGCTACTCTTCTGAAATATGAAATCTGGTTTTCTTGCCAGCTCTCTCAAAACATTTCTTATTACCAGGGACCCAGGGTCATTTCTGCTTTCATAATTAATGGGTCATCTGTTCCCTCTCCCAAGACTGGGTCCTCTCTCTTCTCTGAGTTTGGAATTACTTAATGCTGCAGGTCACTGTTCTCCAGCCTTTACCTGTTACCATTGCCACATGGCCTTTAGGTAGTGAGGTACGGAAAGATTAAGATAAATATCAAAGAAAGCGACTTCTGGCAGACAGTTCAACCTTCTTTAGAAAGTGAGACTCTTCAAGACAGGCACCAGAGTTCAGCTGGTCCCCTTGCTTGGGGAATGAATAGAAAGGGGCTGCTTGTGAAGTCTACAGTATTCTCTCTGATTAAGTTTATTCCAGAATCCCTTCTGCATCTATTCAGTGCTGTTCACTTACTTTTTGAGTCTGTTTTGTGGGATGCTGTAGGCTAGGACAGTGAGGTCTAAGTCTTAATTTTAAAGCTCAGGAGATGACTTAGGTCATAGATGCTGTAAAGTGGAAGAGATCAAGAGAAAATGGTATACAGTAGTGCCTCGGTATCTGCTGGTGATTGGTCCCAGGACCCCTGTGAATACCCAAATCCACAGAAGCTCAAGTCCCTTATAGAGAATGGTGTATGTAGTATCTGCATATAACCTAGCACATCTCTAGATTACTTGTAATACCTAATACATTGTAAATGCTATGAAATAATTGCCAGTATGTGGAAATTTTGGAACTCCTGGAATTCTTTTTTTTAATCCTCAGTTGGTTGAATTTGTGGATGCAGAACTGTGGATGTAGAGGGTTGGCTGTATAGCTTTCCCTTAATTTTGATCTTCTTGCCTGAGCAGATAGAGATATAGACCAAGGATTGGCAAACTTTTTCTGTAAAGATCCAGATAGTAAATATTTGTAACTTTGTGGGCCATATGGTCTCTGATACAGCTGTTCAACTTCGCCATTGTAGTGGAAAGCAGCCGTAGACAATATGTAAATGATGGGTGTGGCTGTGTCCCAATAAAACTTTATTTACAGAAACAGGCAGTTGGCCAAATCTGGCCAGCCTTTTTTTAAGCCACCCCCCCTCCCAGGCTAAGAATGGTTTACATTTTTTAAGTGGTTACGTTTTAAATGGTAATGTATATACCTACATAATAGTTTTGATTTTTGTCTCTTGGGCTGTAAACCCTAAAATATTTACCATCTGGCCCTTTAAGAAAAAGTTTACCAACTTCTGATCTAGACCATAAACTTCTCCCTGTACATCTTCTTCTCAACATCTAGAACAGGGATTGGCACAAAGCAGGGCTGTGGGAAGCCTGGTAACTCAACTGTGTAGAAAAGAGACTTTTTAAATTCCTCTCATCAGTCAAAACAAAAAATTTGTTCTCCATTTGAAAAGTACAGGCATACCTTGGAGATATTGCGGGTGCAGTTCCAGACCACCATAATAAAGTAAATATCAATATTGTGGTATCAATAAAGTGAGTCTCACACGAATTTGGGGGTTTTCCAGTGCATATAAAAGTTATGTTTACGCTATACTGTAGTTTAGTGAGTATGCAACAGCATTATGTCTAAAAAAACAATGTGTGGGGACTTCCCTCGCGGTCCAGTGCTTAAGACTCCGTGCTTCCAATGCAAGGGGCACGGGTTTGATCCCTGGTTGGGGAACTAAGATCCCACATGCTGTGCGGTGTGGCCAAAAAAATAAAAAACAAAAAACCAAACGAAAAAAAAACACTGTATGGAATTCCCTGGCGGTCCAGTGGTTAGGACTCTTCGCGTTCACTGCTGAGAGCCCAGGTTCAATCTCTGGTTGGGGAACTAAGATCCTGGAAGCCACGTGGTGCGGCCAAATAAATAAATAAATAAAACAAAACAATGTACGTACCTTAATTTAAAAATATCTTATTGCTAAAAAAATGTTGGCCATCATAGTGGTAATATCAAAGATCACAGATCACTGTAACAAATATAATAATGAAAAAGTGTGAAATCGTGACACAGAGACAGGATGTGATCAAATGCTATTGGAAAAATGGTGCTGATAGACTTGCTTGACGTAGGGTTTCCACAGACCTTCAATTTGTAAAAATTGCAATATCTGTGAAGCACAATAAAGCGAAGTGCAATAAAACGAGGTATGCCTGTATTCATCAAGCAGTTACGTATAACACACTGTACTGGAAGCTGAGATAGACATAGAGTGACTGCCATCTGTCTGGCAGGACAGTCCCTGCCCTCGGATCTGACTCCTTGCAGGCAGAGCAGGTTCAGCAGCAGGGTGGCTATAGCACCAGCAGTGGTAATCTCCCGACAGGATGGGGTATTTGGAGAGTGACCTAAGACTAACCATCACACCCTTGAAGTTGCTCTCCCCACGCCTGCCTGTCTGAGGACGGCACCGGGCTCTCTTCCCCCTTCTACTCCATCTTTACTCTTCCTAAGGACAAGCACGTGGGCTTTCTCATTTCAGGTGTTCTACTGTAAGGTTACCATGGGAAAACGGGTAAGGGTAACAAAGACTAGAAAATTAGAAGATTGTCACGGTAGCGGATCCTCATGTGTAGTTTTTGACTCCTTCCTGAAAAGGTTAATAGATCACCTTACTCTCTTTTGGAAGAGACTTACCAAGACTCCTTCTACCCCCATTTCGGTCCCACTTTCAATAATACTTTGTGGGCACTTGTCCTTTATGGAAAGGTAGGATAGTGAAATAGTTAAGGTCATGGCTTTGGGGTCAGACAAAGCCTGGTTCAAACTCTGGGTCTGTCACTTACTAGCCTTTTTGACCTTGGCTATATTATTTAACCTCTTCATGTATAAAATGAGGGTCCTAAGTTTATCTTCTAAGGGTTATGGGGATTAAATTAGATGGGGAATGATAATGTAGTACAGTCCCAGGCACAGAGTAGACTCAACAACTATTAGCCAGTTAACGTTAGCCATATATTAATAGTTCTTCCCAGCCTGAAAATGTAGTCATGCCTGAAAAACTACAAAGGCAGAACAGCTAGTCTTTTGTCTCATGGTCAGTTTGCATCACTGAAACCCTCCGGACTTGGAACTTCTGGTTTTCCCAGCCTTGGCTCCGCCTGCCATTGATCCTTGTGTGCATTTTCTCATACTGGTCCCTTTTGGGCAGCATAGCTTCTTGGAAGCACCATCTGGAAGCGCTAGGTCGTGGAGTAAGAGCATTGCACCTCTATAGCATCTGCTTCATTTTGGGCATTGGTACTAATTCTTTAACACATACTCATGGAGGACAGTTTGGAGTTCTAGCCATTCCTACCATGCATTATATCATCTTAGAACAAGGAAAGTTAGAATTAAAAGGACAAGTTGCGAAGTAAAAAATGCCCGTGAAAGCAGGATACCAGGGCAGATCTGTATGCAGTGTACACCCTGTTTAAAGCTTGTGAAACATCTGAGTCAGCTCAACCTGATCTTGAGCCCAGGTCCTTCAGGGCATGCCTTTTTCAGCCTTTGGATCTTTGTATGATAATATTTGGTAACTTAAAGAAGGGCAGAAGCCACAAATGCCCAGCCAGCGGCCTGAACCCTGGACCCTCAGATGAAAAGTCTGACGCTCTACTGACTGCTCTATCCAGATGCTCTGAGACGTGCCTTTTTGTGTACGAGCTTCGTCTGTCTCATAGCCCTCTTCCCAAACTGCTTTTGTTTTCTGTCCCCAGAAGTGGATTTGCTGACCAAGGAGCTAGAGGACTTTGAGATGAAGAAAGCTGCTGCTCGAGCTGTCACTGGCGTCCTCGCCTCTCACCCCAACAGTACTGATGCCCACATCATCAACCTCTCCCTCACCTTTCATGGTCAAGAGCTGCTCAGTGACACCAAACTGGAATTAAACTCAGGCCGTCGTTATGGTCTCATTGGCTTAAATGGAATTGGTGAGGCCCTTGGACAGTGAGGTGGGAGGTATCTCTCCTTGGCTCATATGTCACTCAGCAAGTATTTACTTAGTACAGATATGTACAAAGCAAGGAGTTTATGGTATGGGTGGGAGACCAGGTATGCCCAGGGAAGAGGAACTAGCAATACAGAGCAGTCACGTGATAAGCACCACGTGAGTAGTTGTAGACAGTAGGTGCTGGAGAAGTGGGGGGGGAGGGGCGGGAGTAGCGGTGCGTGAGGCGGCTGTGGATGAACAGACTTCACAGAGGAGGGCTGGCACAAGAATTGGAGGAAAGGTGTCCCGAGGATGCGGGCAGGGATGGGGGGATCATAGGATTTGAATGAATGAAAGGAAGGAAAGTACTCAGACAGTGATGAGGTCGTGGTGTGGCTGGGGTGGAGGGGCTGACGTAGGAGAATGACAGGCAGAGCTGTCCTGAGCTTCCACTTCTCTTCCTGTGCTCTGCCTGCCCCTCTCAGGGAAGTCCATGCTGCTGTCTGCTATTGGGAAACGTGAAGTGCCCATCCCTGAGCACATCGACATCTACCATCTGACTCGGGAGATGCCCCCTAGTGACAAGACGCCCCTGCAGTGCGTGATGGAAGTCGACACGGAGCGGGCCATGCTGGAGAGGGAGGCTGAACGGCTGGCTCACGAGGACGGTAGGGCTGCAGACCCGGGGCCCCGGGGGCGGGCTTCCTCCCGGGAAAGGCCCAGGGAGCCTCACGGGCCTCGCGCTGTCCGCAGCGGAGTGTGAGAAGCTCTTAGAGCTCTATGAGCGACTGGAGGAGCTGGACGCTGACAAGGCGGAGATGAGAGCCTCACGGATCTTGCACGGACTGGGCTTCACACCTGCCATGCAACGCAAGAAGCTGAAAGACTTCAGTGGGGGCTGGAGGATGAGGGTTGCCCTCGCCAGGTGAGTCTCTCCCTCCTCGACCCTCTGTAGCACCCCATCTCTCTCAGCGTTTAGAGCAGGGTTCTAAACCAGTGGAACTGTTTAGAACAGGGTTGATGGTCAGTAAGTGCCAAATATTGACAGTGTGGAGGGGTGGGGGTGGTATACCTGAGCTAAGGAGTGAGCTTCCTGACTGAAGTGGTCATTGTTGGACTTCCGGCACAGTGTTTAGGAATCTGGGACCAGCCCTAGGTAAATGGTAGAGTAGGTCTGTTTCTTTCTCTCCTCTTGACTCCTCTCCCGCCGTTGTTTGTGCTTCAGTCCTTCTAATTCTTGCTGTTTAAAGATAAAATGTTAGACAGCTATTAGGATTTCTGTCCTTCTTACCCTCTTGTGACCTGGACCCGAAATGAGTTTCTGTAGATCATCATTCCCCCACCAAACCCCCAGAAAGTCCCCAGTTAAAGAGGTGGTTACTTACCCCGCCAGTCTCTGCCAAGTGCATTGGTGAGGCTTGATATACTGCTTTAGCAAAGCTGCTTGTGTGCCTTAGAACATGAGAGCCGTGGTTTCACGTGCCAGCAAGGATTAGCTGCCTCAGATTCACCTAGGGAGCTTTTAAAAATACAGATTTCCTAGCCTCTTCAATCTGTGCTGGAGTCAGAATGCTGGAGTTGGATGTCCAGAAATCTTATTTCTAACAAGTGCTGCGGATGTGGTGACCACGTGTGGACCCAGCGTTCTCCCCTTGTTTTTCCTGTCTTGAGATGCCACCTCAGAAAAGAACATTCTTTGGCCTCCTTGCTAGAGTCTGGCAACCCCACCAGTTAGGTTTAATCTGAATACTTTTTAGTTCAGCAGTTTACTTTTTCTGTATCCTTTTGTGTTCCCGATGGTCACCAACCTCAGTGTAAAAGACTTGTAGACTCATAAGGACTTTTACAGGCTTATCTCCAAACTGCATCTTCCCCCTGCTTTTCAGCTGTTTCCTGCCCTTTAACCCCCACTCTTCATCTCTGCTTTCTCTCCTAGTCCTCACCTTTCCCCTGAGGTATAGAGCCTAGAGTTGGTTTCAGGACTCAGTGCAGGCCTGACCGGAATTGCAGGTAGCAGGCAGGCTGTCCCCTCCTGCGTAGCACCCATTACGCTGAAGGGCTCTGTCTCCTTTCCTGTTCTTCAGAGCCCTCTTCATTCGGCCCTTCATGCTGCTCCTGGATGAGCCCACCAACCACCTGGACCTCGACGCTTGTGTGTGGTTGGAAGAAGAGCTAAAGACGTAAGGGGGCGGGGCTGGGGGGTGGAAGTGGGCAGGTCCTGAAGGGGGAGTTGAGCAGAGTCCAAGGGAGAGGGATGCCCAGGACCCACAGTGATATTAGAGCAGTGAGAAGTGGACTGAAGTGGGGCCAGAGTGAAGGCCAGGTTGAAAAGGTGGTAAGCATCTTTAGGGCAGGCCTTTTTGTTTTTGTTTAGTCTGAAATATGTGGATTTGTTTGTTTTGCTCTTTTTGGTTTTTCCCATTACTTAAAATACAATGTCTTTATTAAGACAATATTTTTTCTTAACTGTATTTATATATATCATATAAACGGGGATTCCCATCTAAGATCATGATGCAGTGACAAAGAGAAAAATAGCCCATATAGCAGTGGTCCTATGGCTAGAGAGCCAGATAACCTGGAATATTGCCCCAGTTCTAGAATAAGGCTTTCCATGGTCTCTGCAATGACTTGGCACCTTCTTTAAAAAGCCGAGCGTGGTGATTTTTACTGTGCCTATTCCAGTTCTTCCCACCCATGACTTTAGATGTGTTTATGGGTGTCTGTGTGCATACACTTTTGATGTTACCATCACGGTTACTGCCATCTCCACTCCATTCTTTTGAAAATTAGAGCAGGCTGCTCTCACCTTCTGAGATGCCCACACTCTGTCTGTGGGGTGTGTTTCTCTCTAAATAAATCCACGTCTTACCTATCAAGAGAAAAGAGAAAATTAGAACAAAAGTTTGAGGAAACTCAGACTGTCTCACCATACTTTGGAGGGCATCAAAGTGTTCTTACAGGCAGATTGTGCACTGGCGGCTTAGGTGCTAAGGACTGGGAAGTGGCGAACAAATCTAAAGGATGCCTAGGCGTAAGGACGGGAACGGATGCAGGTTTTCTGGGCCTGACATTCGGCCCACCTGTTGTGAACCATCTGCCATTCTGAGCGCCCCCCTGACTGGTGTTCTGGCTTTGCAGGTTTAAGCGCATCTTGGTCCTCGTCTCCCATTCCCAGGACTTTCTGAATGGTGTCTGTACCAACATCATTCACATGCACAACAAGAAACTGAAGTATTATACGGTGAGTGGGCCCCGGTTTCTCCACAGTAACCTCTGTGCTTACCAGTTCCCCGAAGTTCTCCTTTAAAAAAAAAATAGACTTAGCAGTCCTTTTCTACGTATTGCTATAAAAAGATGTGGACAGGGAGTTCTGCACCCTGTTTTATTTTGGTCCCAAAGTAATTGCTTTCAGGCCATAGGCCACGGATTGGCAGCCTGTGCATATGGTGTATGTTTGCCTTGTGCAAAGAGGTTGACTTTTCATGGTGCCCGGGCAGGCCTTGCTGCTGTCTGCCTTCTCGGGTGGCTACTTAAACCTGCCTCACGGCAGCCAGCACGGTACCCCTCCTCCTCTCCTTCCATGAAGAATGGGCGCCAGGATCTCGACAGCCCACTTTGCTGCCTTGCCTTTACATTTTTTCTATTTCAAAAAACATATCAAAAAATGAAAAACAGAAGTTCTCTTTATTCATGGTTGTACTCACCATGGGAGTATTAATAGTTCTCTTACATAGTCTTTCAGAAATTTCACACATACTTGCAAGCGTTTGTAGAAGATTTCACGTATACTTATCACAGTTGTAATCTTAATCATTCTCTTCTGTAGGTTGCGTTTAAAATTTAATTTGTCTTGGACTGCTTTCTGTATGAGTATATATAAATCATGCTCATTTTTTCCAGTGACTACGTAGTATTTCATTGTGTGGCTAGCCTGTAACTCATTTGTCAGACCCTTTTCGATGGATGTTTAGGTTGAGTCTAGTTTTCTGCAGATAGAAACCATGGCAGTCCACAGCGCAGGGTTCGCCAGGTCCTAAATCTGATGGGTCTGATGTCTTCCCACCTGGAGGAAGTTCTTGTAGTCTGCATGGGGGCTTCAGTCTCTAGGGATGGGGAGTAGAAAGAGGTGCTCTTGGAAGGCTGTGAGCCTCTAGATATCTGTTTGACAGTGGTTTTCAGGGCTATTGCCAACGCTGTGGGTGTCTTTATGGCTAACCTGAGGATTTGATCCGGAGCCCTGCTCTGGCTGAGCTAAGAATGAGAGGCACGCAGTTCGGAAGACCTCAGGTTCTAGATTAGGATATGCTTCTTTAAGGCACTTCCTCTTTCCCTACTGCACAATCTTTTTTTTTCTTTTTTTTATGTTATTTATTTATTTATTTTTGGCTGCGTTGGGTCTGCATTGCTGCACGCGGGCTTTCTCTAGTTGCGGCGAGCAGGGGCTGCTCTTCGTTGTGGTGCGCGGGCTTCTCATTGTGGTGGCTTCTCTTGTTGCGGAGCACAGGCTCTAGGCGCGTGGGCTTCAGTAGTTGTGGCTCGCGGGCTCTAGAGTGCAGGCTCAGTAGTTGTGGCACACGGGCTTAGTTGCTCCGCGGCATGTGGGATCTTCCCAGACCAGGGCTCGAACCCGTGTTCCCTGCATTAGCAGGCGGATTCTTAACCACTGCGCCACCAGGTAAGTCCCCTTACTGCACAGTCTTACAACCAGGGCCAAATGAGATGCCATCTCACATCCCCCTGAACCCTGAGTGAGAACCCAGGACCGAGGCTAAAGCTGCCTGTCTTCGCCTGGTGCACTTTCCTGCAGGGTAATTATGATCAGTATGTGAAGACACGGCTGGAGCTGGAAGAGAATCAGATGAAGAGGTTTCACTGGGAACAGGATCAGATTGCACACATGAAGGTAGGGCGATCGTAGAGCCGAGTTCGCTTTCTCCAGGGGAGTTGGGTGAGGGCGTGTGGGGATTGAGGGGCGCTAGAGAAGACGTTGTCGTCAGTTTCGACCATGCATTTAAGATGAGTTGTTTGGAGCCTGCCCACACTCCTCGCCTCCTCTCTGGTCTCTTTCAGAACTACATCGCTAGGTTTGGTCATGGCAGTGCCAAGCTGGCCCGGCAGGCCCAGAGCAAGGAGAAGACGCTACAGAAAATGATGGCATCAGGACTGACAGAGAGGGTTGTGAGTGACAAGGTAGGTTCTGACTGGGTGGAATTAGGCGGCCTAAGGTGAGGTGGATGAGAAAGGACCTGACTTGATAAATGCCCTCTCTTTTTCCTAGACACTGTCATTTTATTTCCCACCATGTGGCAAGATCCCTCCACCCGTTATTATGGTGCAAAATGTCAGCTTCAAGTATACAAAAGATGGGGTGAGTACTTGGGTGTGGTTGGGAAGCTGGGGTGCATTTTCCAAGGTAAGTGGCAGCTGCTGAGGAGAGCCTCCTGCCCTTCGCTGAGCGCGCCCGCTGACCCACGCGGTGCTCGGGATTTTTCCGGTGTGGCCGCCTGGGGCGCCTGATTGAGGGGCTTAGAGTAGAAACCCCCACTCAAGTACTTGGAGGGAAAACTGCTCAGCCGGGCTGGTGGCTGGAGGCAGGGGGTTGGGGTCCGCGTGAGAGCTGCCGCCCTCCTCACTCCCACCTCCTCCGGCGGTGACTGGGGACTCGGCGGGGTGAGTCTGCAGTCAGGCTGACCAGCAGCCTAGCCCCGTATCCCTTTCTCTCTCACACCCACCTCAGCCTTGCATCTACAACAATCTAGAGTTTGGTATCGATCTCGACACACGAGTGGCGCTGGTGGGGCCCAACGGAGCGGGGAAGTCCACGCTTCTGAAGCTGCTGACCGGAGAGGTGCGGTGCCACGCTGGGGCGAGGGGCTCCGGGAGTGGATGCTGGTGCACCCGCGGGAGAGGGCGGGAGGCCGGGGCCGCTGCTCTTAGAGGGCCGAGCGAGCCGTCCTCTGGGGCGTGTGGTCTCACTGGGTAGGGCTGAGGTTTGGGGCAGTTTTCTCAGAGAAACCTGAGGGGGGGGGGTCTGTGTGTGTGAGAGCGTGGGTGAGAGGGAGAACACACGCACGCTCTCAGCATCTTTCTGTGGTTTCATTCAGAGCAATTAGAATGCAGAAACGCCTGTGCATTCAGAAATATGCTTTTGCTGTAGAAAATGTATGTCGGACCTATACCCAAGCCCCTTGTTCCGCAGTCAGTGCGCCGTACAGTAATCCAGCGACTACTCAGTAGGTTGTGTGGCGTGTGTCTGTGCCTCCCTTGAAAGCACCTGTTTCAGTAGACCGTCCTAGATATTTTTAGAGTGGCCAGAATAGCAGTTTGTGAGGCGGTGGTGTAGATTCAGTTCAGGAAGTTGTATGAGTCTTGTTCAGTGCGAACATGTGTTTGATTCCCCTCTCTGCCTATGTCTGCTTCTGACCGGGGTTCCTTTTCTGTGTGCTTATCTTTCCACTTTCTACTCTTTTTTATTTTTTTTCTTTCTAGCTACTACCCACAGACGGAATGATCCGAAAACACTCTCATGTCAAGATAGGGCGTTACCATCAGGTATAGTCCTGGCGGGGAGTGGGGAGCGGGGAGTTACCTAGGGTGTGGGAATGGGGCTGCATGTGACCAAGTCAGCTCCTAGTTGCCTCTGGAGTCTTGAACAGGTCCCTAGGTAGAGGTAGAGAGGTACTCGGCAGGAAACCCAGCAGGCTTCCTTTGGAAGTGGGACACCAGCCACATCTGGGTGGGTCCCTTTTTTCCTGTAGCATTTACAAGAGCAGCTGGACTTAGACCTCTCGCCTTTGGAGTACATGATGAAATGCTACCCAGAGATCAAGGAGAAGGAAGAAATGAGGAAGATCATTGGGCGATATGGTCTCACTGGGAAACAGCAGGTCAGTGGAGGGGGTGTGGGAAGAACCCCAGGTAACTGGGAGGCTATGGCTGGACAGTCTGCCTTTCCTCTGCTCTGGGTTATTATGCATTGGAGCACTTAGGTCTCAGGGGAGGGGCGAGGATAGCGTGCCAGTCTCTGACGTGCCCTTGCCCCCCTGACTAGCGGGATGAGCCACTGTGCTTAAAGGCAAGGGAAACTGAAACCTCGCAAACAAGTTCCTGGATTCAGGTCTCAACTGTGGGTCCCCTGGATTGCTCCACTTTATTAAGATTCTGTGTCAAGACGGCTTCAGGCTTCCAGGTGTATCCCTTTTGGGTCTTGAGAGACCGCCAGCTATGCCACCGTCTTGCTGTGTGACCTTGGGTCTTCCTGAGCCCCACTTTCCGTGAAATGGTGACGACAGAGGAGCCATGGGGAGAGGTGAGTTGCGATGTGTGGTAAGGGCGACACCAGCTTTTATAACTGGCCGGTTGCACGCAGGTGAGCCCGATCCGGAACCTGTCTGATGGGCAGAAGTGCCGAGTGTGTCTGGCCTGGCTGGCCTGGCAGAACCCTCACATGCTCTTCTTGGACGAGCCCACCAACCACCTGGATATCGAGACCATCGACGCCCTGGCGGACGCCGTCAATGACTTCGAGGGTGGTATGATGCTGGTCAGCCATGATTTCAGACTCATTCAGCAGGTGAGGCTTCTGGCTGGCTGGGAGGCATAGCAGAGGGCATCTGAGAGGCAGGCAGGTAGGGCACCGTCATGGCACGTGGAGGGCACCTAATTCATGTTGACTGTATCTGGAAAGTGGGCTCAGGACATAGACAGGGTGGACAGGGCCAGATCTTATGGTTCTTTGGGAAACTTAGAAAGCCTTAGTGGAAATACTTGAATTCTTCAGTAGCTATTTGGGGCTTTTAGCCTACTTGGCATTGTTGGCCAAAATGGGCAAGGGAGTTGGGTAGAGAACAGGGTGCTCCTTCTGTGGTTCCAAGATTCTTCAGCCTAGAAATAGTATCATACTAGGGAGACTCTGGATTAGACAGAGGGCTACTGCTGGTCATCAGTGAAAAAGCTGCTGGTCGTTTCTCTGAAGCTTTCAAGAAGATGGGGTGGAGAAAAGGAAGCTGAGAGTGAAGTGTCTGAACAGATCTAGGTCCTACTAGGGAACTGGAAATCGGGGTGACACAGCAGGTCCTGGCTTGGAAGGCTCCAAAATCTGCTGGTTACGGTACTCTTGGGTTAGGCCAGCCCTAAGAACGTTGAGGTAGTGAAACTGAGCTGGCTCTGGGCCTGGGCGGGAGGTTATGGGGTTTTCTTCCCAGAATCCCCTGGGAACAGTCTCCTGGGCAGGGATGGGAAGGATACTGGTCAGGATCATTAAGTCTAGGATTTGCTTTCTAGGTTGCACAAGAAATCTGGGTCTGTGAGAAGCAGACAATCACCAAGTGGCCTGGAGACATCCTGGCCTACAAGGAGCACCTCAAGTCCAAGCTAGTGGGCGAGGAGCCCCAGCTCACCAGGAGGACCCACAACGTGTGAGCCCTTGCCGGCCGGCCGGCTGGGCCAGGCCCCTGGGGCCGCACTCCTGCATTGCTGCAATACTGCTCCCCAGCCCCTCCCCCCACCTGCCTTAGCTGCACTCTGTGATCTCATCTACAGCTGGACAGTACCTGTCCGTCTCCTGTCCTTCCGGTTACTTTTGTCCACGTCTGGACTCGGCTGGCTGTTCCTGCCGGCTCCTTGCTGGTTCTGACCCGATAGTGATGCAGCCAGAGGCATCTGAGGGTTAACCCAAGGGCCCGTGCCCTGGTTTGGCCTGTGAAGGAGCTTAGGATCCTCGTTTTCTGGGTTTTGGTGATGTTGGAGGAATACCTCCCAGCCCACCACCCCCATTCCTTTCTGCTTCTGGTTTGGAGCTCTGGACCAGGGCCTTAATCCTGGTCGGTTTTTAAATAATTATTTAATGGTGTAACTTTTAGACCTGTGTGACATCTACAAAGCGTCCAATAAAGAGAGAAGCAGCCATGGTCCCTGTCTTCCTTCTTGGGTCTCTAGGCCCTTCTCCCACTCCTGCCTGCAGTGCCAGCATTCACTTTCCCTCGGCACGAGCTGGGGCAGGAGTCGGCGGGCTGGATGCAGCCTGAGGACTAGGCCACAGGCAGTGGAAGAACTCTCTTCCCTCTGATCTGAAATTGTGCCTTTTCAGGGAGTTCCCTGGCGGTCCAGTGGTTAGGACTCTGCACTTCCACTGCAGGGGACACGGGTTCGATCCTAGGTTGGGGAACTAAGATCCTGCATGCTGTGCGGTGCAGCCAAAAAAAAAAAAAAAGGTGAAATCGTGCCTTTTCTTAGGCCAGTGGTTCACAAACATTAACATGCATCAGAATCACCTGTAAGTCTCGTTCAATCACAGATTGCTGGGTGTTGCCTCAGTTTCTGGTTCAGTAGGTCTGGGGTGAGACCAAGAATTAACAATGCTAAGAAGTTCCCAAGTGATGCTGTGCTGCTGGTCCGGGGGTCACACTTTGAGAACTGCTCTCCTGGAGCATGTTTTTCAGAGTGGTCTGAGGCTTTGCTGCTGCTGCCTGTACAAAACTGGGGACATTGGTTAAAAATGCAGATTCCTGGGCTTCAGGCCTATTGATTTCAGTTGGTGGGATGGGCAAGATGCAGAAATGGTCAGGAGTCTGCATTTTCACACTGATGTTTGTGAGCTACTGTTCCTGGTGGGATACAGGAAGTTTTATCAGTTTATCTGTCCACAAGCTTAATTTTCATTAGCACTATATCTGTTTTATTTCCAAGCCAGGACTTTGCATAGCCTGTCTGAGTTTTAATAGCACTTCCAGCCTTTGTGCCACCAGGCTTCTAGCCTTACCGATGTGGATTCATCACTCCATCTCTGAAACCTCAGCAGCCATCCCTGTGGGGAAACTTACACAGCCATGATTTTTCAGTGCCCATCATAGAACATCTAAGACGATGTAAAACAGGCAAAAAAAAGTCCCAGATGGTGTCTAAATCCCCAAGGAGCTCTTGATCTAATGGGAAAGCCGATAAGACAGAAAGGGCATAAATCAGATGTTAAATTGTGACTTAGGAGGATACACAGAAGGCTGTAAAAGGGAAGGAAGTTTCTCCTGAGTAGCTGCCCAGAAACGTGGGATTGGTGCTCTAACTTGAAAGGTGAGTAGGATCTCAGATGGCCGTGGAGTCCAAGAGCTGCCCCGGGCAGAGGGAACAGAGTAGCAGGTGAGGAGCTGCAGCTGAGTCCGAGATTCGCGAGGCTGGAGTAAGGGACTAGGACTCCCACTCCGCCCTCTGACCCCAAGGGGCCTGGCTTGGCTGCTTTGTGCCTCAGGTGGGGCCCAGACAAAAATGGCTTGTCAGTCTGTCCTGAGTATCCAGAGACTTGGTTAGGAGGATAATGGGAACAGATGAGAGCTGCTACTTTGGCCAAGGGAGGGTCTGGGTGTGTTAAGAAACCCTGTTGAAGTCTGTTGGGGTCTCCAGGGATGGGAGGGCTTCAGAACCAGAGGAACAGACATAATAGGCTAGTCAGCTTGTCCAGAAAAAAAGGCAGTCTCAAGATTTTTTAAGAATGCTTAAGGGCTTACCTGGTGGCGCAGTGGTTAAGAATCTGCCTGCCAATGCAGGGGACACGGGTTTGAGCCCTGGTCCTGTAAGATCCCACAAGCTGCGGAGCAACTAAGCCTGTGCGCCACAACTACTGAGCCTGCGCTCTAGAGCCTGAGAGCCACAACTACTGAGCCCGCGAGCCACAACTTCTGAAGCCTGCACGCCTAGAGCCCGTGCTCCGCAACAAGAGAAGCCACTGCAATGAAAAGCCCGTGCACCGCAACGAAGAGTAGCCCCCGCTCGCCGCAACTAGAGAAAGCCCGTGCGCAACAGTGAAGACCCAATGGACCCAAAATAAATAAACTAATTAATTATATAAAAATTTATATATTTAAAAAAAGAACGCTTAAAAATCCCACAAAATACATATTTCTACAAACACCTAAAATTAGGGCCTCATTTTAGATTAAAAACTGCCCTCCTGGTCCTCCAAACCCTAGGCTGTAGCTGGATGTTGGGAACTGGGAAAAGGGGGGCTTGGTGAGCTGGCGATTGCTCAGGCCCACCTTCCCCCACGACAGGTGATGCTCGTCTTCACTCCCTCCCCACCTCTTGATTGGGAAAACCCTCTTCCCCACAGCCTGGACTTGTCACCTTGCTCCTGGTTTCTTTTTTCTTTTTTTTAAAAATAAATTTATTTATTTATTTATTTATTTATTTTTGGCTGTGTTGGGTCTTCGTTTCTGTGCGAGGGCTTTCTCTAGTTGTGGCAAGCGGGGGCCACTCTTCATCGCGGTGCGCGGGCCTTTCACTGTCGCGGCCTCTCTTGTTGCGGAGCACAGGCTCCAGACGCGCAGGCTCAGTAATTGTGGCTCACGGGCCTAGTTGCTCCGCGGCATGTGGGATCTTCCCAGACCAGGGCTCGAACCCGTGTCCCCTGCAATGGCAGGCAGATTCTCAACCACTGCGCCACCAGGGAAGCCCCAGCTCCTGGTTTCTTTAATCACAGCGTTCAAGAACCTGAAATACTCACGCATAGGTGCCAAGTGAGACAACTTTCTCCACTCAACAGCGCCTTTTTCCTCCCTTCGCAACTAACTTCCACAGGGACCCCACGACACCTGCTCTCACGGGGAGCGCCCCGTGTTTCTTGCTCCGCTTCCTGCAGTCCTCCCGCCCGGACTCCCTCCCTGTCAGGCCCTCCCAGCTGTGGTTCCCACCGCCTCCACCTAGCCTGGGCTCTCGGGTCTTCTGCCTTCAGCCCAAGCCTCCCTGTAACCACGTGCATTGACTTCTTTCTTCCGTTCCTCCCAACTAAAATCTCCTTTCTCCCCAGTTGAATTGTACCCATCCCACCAGACCAGCTTCACATCCTCACTTATTCCCTGAAGGCTTCTCTGGCCGCTGTAGCCCTAAGCTTTCTCTGAGCTCTCCGTTCCACACGCTTTAGCCCTTTCACTCTCCCCTGATTGCTGCGCGTGAACCAGTCTTGTCTCTCCAGCTGTATTGTAGGGCCCTGGGGGGTGGGGGGGGCGCGGTGCACTGGGCTCCTCCTGACGCTCCCCAGCACTGAGCCCCCAGCTCCGGGTGCTGCTGGAGTGCAGGGCGTGAACCCTGATGGTGAGTAATACAATGGGAGGTGATAGTGTGGGGAAGGGGGCTGGCGGGGGGCTTCTTACTCAGAGATGGGAAATCCCTGGGGGAGAGGAGGGAGCAATTAGGCTCTTTCTGGATTAACCCAGAGCCCCAGAGCGCCTTCTGGGTAGGGTTGGGCCAGGCCCCTCCCCCGCTCCCAGGTGCTGGCCCCCAGCCCCACCTGGCGGGCAGCTGACTTCTTAAAAGTCCACGCGAGGCGCGGGAGGAGGCCACCGGGAGGAGCGGGAAGATGAGCGCTGAGCATGGACAGGCGCAGCAGCCTGCGGGCCGGAGGGGCCGGAGTTCTGGAGACAAGAAGTCCAAAAAGCGTGGCCGGCGCAAAGAAACCTACTCGATGTATATCTACAAGGTGCTGAAGCAGGTGAGAGCGGGGAGCTAGCGAGCGCGTGAAGAGTGCTGGCAAAAGAGCCGGCAAAGGGCACTGGATGGAGAGCCCGGGGCGCAGTTTACTTGCGGCACCGAGGCCCCCGAGCCCCTCTGGAGGGGGTGGGCACTTAATCTCGGAGGTCCCCGCAACCGCTCAGTGTCTGTCGTGTCCTGTGATGTGAAGGAGGCAGTTCAAACATGCTGCCACCACAGTCCCGAGGCTTACAAGGCTTCTGGACAGACCAGATTATTAAGTGGAACGTTAGGTGGGACATAGTTAAAGGAAGACCACAAAAAAGTGCCGGGCTGAAGGTGACCAGGTGCCAAACATAGGCTGGCACAATGAGAAGTACTAGTTAGTAGTGGCTACAGTGAGGATACTAGTTACTGGTGGCTAGAGTGTGGGGCGGTGCGTGTGAACTACAGCCTTGGGGAAGCCTTCCAGACGGGCGGCACTCAGTCTTCGGGGGGCCAAGGGGTTGGTCTACCTTAGAGTTAAGGAACCCCAGGTACATAAAGGCTCAGTGGGGTGACTGAGTCCCATGACCCGACAGCAGAGGACATCTGGTCCCCCTGGCTCTGGGGGGTTAGGGGTGGGTTAGTCCCACCCCTAACCCACACGTGTGCTCTGCTTCTCCCAGCGCACCTGTGAGAGGTACCTACTCCTGGGACGCTCGCCCTGGCAGGCATCTGGGGGCACTCATGTACCCAACCAGTGTGTCTAGAGGATCCCGGGCAACCTGGCCTCAAACACTCTGCCCTGCTCAGCAGAGCCGGGGCCGGGAGGACAGAGGGGTGGCTGGGCTGCCTGCCCTCAGCCTCCCCAACCTGCCTGAGCCTCACCCCTTGTTAGATGAGACCGCAGACTGGAGCCTGTCTCCGGTCTGAATCCCCGGGTCTCTGGAATGCCCTCGTGGGGTGGGCCCGGCGCCCATGTGGATCGGCCAAAGGGCAGCAGCAGAGAAGACGCCAGTGTCCTGAAGAAAGCGGGGGTGGGAGCGGGTATCAGTGAGCCTGGCAGCTTAGCCTAACTTTTCGGCTCAGAGCTCGTGCCGGGAGGGTGGGAGCGGGGCTGGGTTGCCGCGTGCGTCCCCCGTGCGGTGGGGTGAGCCGCTGTCCCTCCTCTGCAACCCTGAGGGGGACAGGATGTGAAGACAACACGCAGGGGTCAGGCTGAACCCACGCGGTACAGGCTCAGGTTTCCGGCTGTCACGTCCGGGGCACCAGAGGCGGTGGGCAGAGCGGGGGGGCTGGGTGAGGAGCCCGGGCTTAGTTCCGTGGCCACCACCGGCTTGACGTGCCTCATCAGGCAGTCGCTTACCTCTCATTTACAGAGAAGCAAAAATCCGCCTACTCACATTTTAGGACTGTTATGAGGTCCCTACCATTTGTTTTACTGGAGGTCACCTAGTTCAAAAACTTCTGTGACAGAAGAGGAAACAGGCCCGGAGGAAAGTGCCGTATTTAAGGTCGTACGGTGACTCATGGGACAGCCACAGAAGCCAGGTCTCCTCACTCCCAGTCTGGTGCTGAGACTGTGTCCTATGAGTGTCCTCTCTGGAAAATAATGTGGTCACGATTTACCAAGTTATGTGCACAAGCCCTCTAGGAACTTCTAGGAATAACCTTCATTGTGCTCATACAACTGTTCAAAGACAGATTTATTATAACACAATGTAATAGCAAAACAAAACCCCTAAATGTCCATTAAGAGAGGAATGTATAATGTAAACTATGATTCGTCCATACCATAGAACACTCTGCAAATGCATTAAATGAAAAAAGAGAGGTAGCATTGCTTATCTCTTGCAGTTGGGAGAAATTTTTTTTTTTAACTTGGATATAGTAGTAAAAAAATAAATCCCTATTTCCATGTCTCTCGGCCTCTGGAAAGAGGCTGGTAAGGGGGCCTTGCAGCCCCCAGCTTGGGGCTGGGGCTTGGGGCAGAGTCCCCGTGTTAATCGACTGGTCCTGCCGCTTCTCCAGGTGCACCCCGACATCGGCATTTCCTCCAAGGCCATGAGCATCATGAACTCGTTCGTGAACGATGTGTTTGAGCGGCTGGCCGGCGAGGCCGCCCGGCTGGCCCAGTACTCGGGCCGAACCACACTGACGTCCCGGGAAATCCAGACAGCCGTGCGCCTGCTGCTTCCAGGGGAGCTGGCCAAGCACGCTGTGTCCGAGGGCACCAAGGCCGTCACCAAGTACACCAGCTCCAAGTGACCTGGGGCCCAACCTTAATAAAGGGTGAACTGCTCCCTCGTGCTGTGGTGATTTGAAAAAGGGATAGGTGAAGGCAAGGTGTGATGGGGGGCAAGGGTGTCATCACTTTTTTGGCTCCCAAGCTGGAAGAACGCTTATTCAGACCTTTAAAAACTGCTTTCTGGGTGGGCCCCGTGAGGGACATGTGAGTGTACATGTAAATGTACAACGTTCTCATTCTTAGTGAGATGAAGTCCGACTTGGTCTGGATTAGAATCCTGGGTCTACTGCTAGCTGTTTCCATCATGCCCTCTCTGGGCCTGAAATTCCATGCGTGTTACTCTCGCAGGCCATGGTTTTGTGATGCTGTTTCCAGCACACCATCACTTTTGTCCTGTGCGGGGCACAGGGGCTACACAGGTCTATTCTTCAAGACACAAAAGTGAAAGGCCCAAACCAGCTTCTAAATAACTGATTGGGATCTCTAAGATGTTTTTATTTCCCCCTAACGCTTTCTTCCCCTTAACTTCAGAACAAATTGGTGAGAATGTTTTTGAGACTCCTAACTTTTCTTTCCCAGTTTTATTTTGAAAAATCTCAAATCCATAGAAAAAAATTGCAAAAATGTACAATGACCACATGTATGTCCTGCACCTAGATTCACCACTTAACGTGTGGCCACGTTTGCCTTTTCTTTCTCATTCAGCCTCTGAGGCGGTGGGGTTTAGTGAACAGCCCCAAATCCCTTACGTTCCCTTTGTAATTTCAGCTTCTTGTACTGAAAAGGCTCACTGTAATGATGGCTGAAGTGTGGCCCTACATACTTCACACGTGTTTCTTGCTATGTCAAGCCTACCATGGAGATGCCGAGAGATGAGAACTAATTGTCCACACTTTGGTCCCACAGCCAGAAAGGGGCAGGCTCGGGAGACGTGGCCCAGGAACCTCGGGTCTTCCCCACTCCTGTTGTGTTTCACACCTGGCTACTCAAGGTGTGATTCAGAGGCCAGCAATATCTGTGACACCGGGGACCTTGTTAGAAATGCAGGATCTTGGCCCCAGCTCAGAGCGCAGAATCGGAACCTGCATTTCGACAAGATCCTCGGGTAATTCATTCGCAGGCGTGTCACGCCTGAGAATTCCTCTCTGGCTGCTCTGAGCTGCTGCCTGTCTCCTCCCACTGTCCTTTGCCCCGTGCCTTATATATAAGTGACTTATGACGTATGACTTATTCACAAGTCCCTACTGGACACTGAGCTAAAAGCTCACCCCAGCTGACCAGGGCCAGGCTGCTGCTGTGTTTCGTATTTTCCAAAGAGCGTTCTCATGAGCCGGGAGCAGTGATGGGGAAACCCACAGAGGGCTCAAAATGAGCCCCAAACACCACTGAGTCCCACCCACTACTCCTAATGTCATTCTTTACGAGGGTATATCTTACTCAAACCGAGTGAACTACCGTCAGACCCCAGGGAAACAGGTGCACTTGTGCTCACTTTAAGGGGGAAGAGTGGGGAATTCCCTGGCAGTCCAGTGGTTAGGACTCCGTGCTTTCATGGCGGCCGTGTGCCCGGTACAGTCACATACGAGAGTAAGGAGGCTGGATCTGCATTAAGGAATACAGGGTCTCCAGCTGAGAGGTACAGTTGGAGTAATGCCTTTAGGACTGCTGTCCACCCAGAGCCTCCCAGTTTACAGGGTGACCTCAAATGAAGCCCATTCTTTCATTTGACGCTCACAAGGGAGGTAGCCGCAGCGGACCCGCGCCCTGCCCTGGCCAAGGCTTGCTAACAAGGGAGCCGGTGCCCCCCAAGCATGCTGCCTCCAGGACGTCCTCTAAGTGTCCCCCGGTCTTGTACCTGCAGCCCCCTCCCCTCGCAACCTTAGAACTTAGGGACAATGGGACAGAATTCTTAAAACTGGGCTATTCTGGCTTTTCGGGGTGGAGTCCGGGTGGAACCCCAGAAGTTCTTTGGATTCCAGGACCAGCTCACAAAAGGCAGTGTGAAGAGTGAGCCCCATGTCTGAGGGGTGAGTGAAGTGATGGGCGAGCAAAGAACAAAGTGCGTCCCTGGCTCTCAGGCTGGGGCTACTGGGCGGGGAGAAGGCCTGGTGGGGAGAGGGACCCCTGTGTGGGCCAGTCCCGGCTGGGCCCCAGACGTTCACACAGCGACCCTGCCCGCCCCTGCCTGTGGTCAGGCTTCCCTTGGACTATTAATTCCAGAATCAGGGCTCTGCTCTGGGGAAGGGACCCTTCCCTACCCTCATCGCTCACCCCCCCTTCCCGCCCACCGCCCTAGACCACTGCAGCATCGCTGGGCTGCACCTTCGCCCCGAGGGCACCAGCTGCAGACTCCGACGGGCCTCTTCCTTAGCAGGAGCCCCTGAGGGCCGTGCCCATTCTCCATCCTCCTGGCTTATCCATCAGGAGACTCCCTTCCGCAGGGACCCCAGCCCCTCACTTTCTCTAAGCCTCAGGGGGTGCTCCCTGTAACTACCCTCTCACCCCCCCGAGGGCCCCTCACTTCACTGAACTCCACCCCGGGACCGTGCGTAACCTTAACGTCACACCTTCTGGAGCCTCGAGTTCACAGCCCTCAGAAGCCTCTGTGGAGCCCACCTCCCCTACCAGCCGGGCCCCCTCCCCTGGGGCTCAGAGCATCCCTTGCTGGCTACCTCCTCTCCAGAGCTTTCCAGCGCCTCTGGGACTCCTCCCACCTCATCTTGCAAGAGCTGCTGGACCAAGAGCAGCCCCTGCTGGAACCCGTGCCCCACCGGGAGCGGCAGTCCTTCCGGTACAGGCTCTCCTCGCTCTACCTGTACTACCTGGGGCTGCTGCGCCGGTTCGACACCCTCTATGACCAGACGGTGCAGCCGCAGAAGCGGCGGCTGCTGCGACGGCTGCTGGACGGCGTGGCGGGCCGCGTGCTGGAGCTCAAAGACGATCTGGTTCGCGTGGACCTGTGCGAGACCCCCTGCCTGGACCAAGTGCTGCAGGACTTAAAGCTCACCCCGGTGGGCCTGCTGCGGCGAGGACCATGCCCGCGCCGGCTGGGGGCGGGGACACGGGGGGAGGGCTAGCCTTGACCTCCCACTCTTTGTGGAAGCAAGCCACGTGCCAGCCAGCTGGGGGTGGGGGTGACCTTGACCTCCTGCGGACACCCCTGGCATTGGGACATCTGCAAGGGAAGGAGGGCAGGGCAGATCCGAGGATGGGGTATGGGAAGTGCATGTAAGTAGTTGGGGGGTAGCGGGAGAGTCAGGCTGGAGGCTCCGCCAGGCTGGGAGGACCCATGAACGCAGCTGCAGGGGATTGGTGAAGAGAGTCCCCTAGAGGCTTGTTCCTCAAAGCGTGGTCAGCGGACCTGCATCACCTAGGAGCTTGTTGGAAAGGCAGAACCTCTGGCTGGGCCCCAAACCCACTATAGCATTCTGCACCTGCGTTTTCACAAGACCCCCAGGTGATGTGTGTGAGCCAGCAAGTTCCAGAGCACAAAGCTTCTGCACCGGCCTCCCGTCCGCCCCAAGGTCATGTCTCCAAGTTTCCCCAACTAGCTGCATCAGACTCAGCTGCGGACTTGAAAAAACAAACATTCTCCAGGCCCTGCCATTCTGCTGTGGTCAGGGCCTAGGAGCCTGCATTTTAAGAGATTCCCAGTTGATTCAGATGCACAGGCAGGATTGGGACCACTGCCCGTTACCGACCGTGATCCTACAGAACTCAACTCTGGCCACGTGGTGGGGGTGAGGGAAGAGAGGGATGACTCTTGGGGGGATCTACCCATAGCCTGGACATTTCCCACCCCAGAGCTCTAGGATGGAAGAAAACAGCCCCAGTGTCTGTGTGTACAGCTGAAAATGGTAAGGGATTGGCCAGATGGTCTGGATTTTTATTCCCATCTCCCTCCCCCATGTTGCCCCAAAGGCAGACCTGGAGGTTCCAGTTCCCAAATACTTCCAGCTGGAGCGGTCCAGCGTCCTGAGGGAGCGAGGGCATATGCTGGCAGACCTCCTGTCCAGACTAGAGCCAGTGTTCTCCGAGGAGGTAAGTCAGGGAGACACCCCCAGGAACAGAGCTGCCACCCTTCAGGACACAGAGGCCCTGCCCTGCCCTTTACCCACCTCCGAGAGCTCTCTGGGTAATCCCTGGCCCCTCGTGGCTGCTCTTATGCTGCCTGTAACCTTCCAACACCAAGGTAGAGATAGAGGGACAGGACTTGTGCACCTGGATGCTCTGGGAAAACCATGCCCCCAGGATGTCTTTTGGGGGCTGGTCTCCCAGCTGCCCGCCTGGATGCAAGCCGTCCCTCATTTCCTCCTCCTTTGCCCCTGCTCTGGCCAGAGCTTTCCAGTATTACCCCAGACGGAGGCCGTAATCCTACTGCAAAGGGCCAAGCGGGCCAGGCAAGGCAGGCTTCGAGCCACCTTCATGCGAGAGATTCGGAAAGAGGAGGAGCGAGATCGAAAGATTCGGGAGGAAGGGCGGCCCAGGTTCAGTCAGGACGAAGCAGCGATCATCATACAGAAGGTAACCCCCTGCCGCCCCCGACCCCACCCTCCCTGCACCCAGGAGGAAGGTCAGGGTAGAGTCGCCTCCTCCAGGAAGCCTGCCTGGCTCAGCAATTGATGACAGAAATGCAGGTGCTTGGATTCTGTTGCCCCACGACTAGATATTAAGCTAGAGACCTTCATCAGTCAATAAACCTGTATATTATTTGTTCATTATTTATTCTACATCTCTATCCCCAAAAGGACTTGAAGTGGGATACCATAAAAGCCCCCAAAACAGAAAGACCATTAAAATTAGGGGAGAAAGGGAATTCCCTGGCAGTCCGGTGGTTAGGACTCCACGCTCTCACTGCCGAAGGCCCAGGTTCGATCCCTGGTCAGGGAACTAAAATTCCACAGGCTGCACCATGGCCAAAAAAATTAAAAAATAATAATAATACAAAAATAAAAATTAAAAAATTAGGGGAGAAACATCCATAATACAGCAGCAGAACAGAGTAGACGATCATTCCAAAAACTTTTAAGACTGTTAAAAATGAGTCACTAAAATGTATCCTGAGCCTCCTGAGGCGAAAGGAAACATGATGAATGAAATCGAGAACGGATGAGGTCCCCGTGTCTTTGGGGTCTGTGCCACCTGGGGTCACCCTTTACGTTAATCACACCCCATCCCACCCGACTACAGAAAACCCAGCTCTGTCTCTAGATTTCCCCGTGCCTTCTTACTGTCCTGGAGGGCGTGACTCTCGTATGTCACCTGGCAGCCCTGCTGTCTGCCCTGGCGCGGGGGCGTGGCCCCTCTAGCATCCCCCCAAGGTGCTGCTAAGGCGGCTCACTCTGGGTGGTAGTGGTTACCAGCTTGACGAGGTTGGAGGCTGCCTAGAAAACTCCAGGGCAGAGAGGGCCCAGGACTGCTGACCTAGGACTGCTGGATCTTTCTCTCTGAAATCAATCTCCTCTCCCATCTTCTCTCTCAAGTCCCAGTGCCTCAGAAGCGTCTGTTTCCTAGTCCAGTACAGGAAACTTAGAACTCTTTCCCCCAAAAATGCAAAAGCAAACCAACCAACTAACAAACAACAGCCCTGAGAACACACATCCTCTCCAAATGAGGTAGATTTTTAGGTTATAAGTCAGTATGCAGAGAACCCCAGCCTGAGTCCCCTGCATCTGGGTGACTGTACCCAGGTCCGGCTGCCCCACGGATGAGCAGGGGGTCCTCGCCCTCAGGAGGCGCTAAAGCAAGCCTTTAGAGAAGGAAGGTCAGCCCCAAAGCTAGAGCTTCCCTTCCCCCTGAGAGCCAAAGCAAGTCTCTTGTCCCTTTTGTCAGACATCAAGGGTATGGAAACACTGCGTTCCAGGCCCCGGGTTCCCCGCTACACTCGTCAGAGGCCCTTAGTTATCGGGGGCCTTTCCTGTGCTGGTCACAGGAGCAGGAAGATGAAGCGGGACAGGGGCCTGGACGCAGAGCCTGCTCACCGAGCGCTGTCTCAGTGACACTACCGGGGCGAGGCCATGCCCCCCTCTGCCCAGCGCCCACCCTTCACCCCATAGCACTGGGGTGTCCACGGGTCCGAGAGTGGCCAGCAGCCTGGGAGAGGAGCATTGGGTGAGGAGTCAGGAAACCTGGCCCTGGTCTCGGCTCTGCACCAAACGGCCCTTGGACTTGGGAGAGACCATGTCCCGGCTCTGGCCTCAGTTTCCTTGTGTCCAAGATGTAGGGGAGCTTCACAGTTCCTACAGCGCCCACGTCTATGTGCCTGGGTGGAATCAAGCATTTATTCCAAATGCTGGGGGGATTCTGAGAAGTGAGATTAGGGAGGGCTTCTCGGCGAAGCTGGTACTTGAACTCTGATTTGTGCTTCAAAAGATACAGCAGGTTAGAGGGTGGAGATGAGAAGGAGGGAATTCCGGGGCAGGGGGTGCTGAGAGAACAAAGCCTTGGAGCTGGACACCTTGGGTGCAGACAGGCCCCACCCTGCTCTGGGCTATCCCTGCTCAGGGGGGCAGTTGCCAGGGAGCTGTCCTCTGGAGGTGCCCTCCCCAGAGCTCTGCCGCCCACATCTCTGCAGAAATGCAGTATGGGGAGTGTCTGGGTCCATGTATCCCCCCAGGTGTGGAAAGGTTACCAGCAGAGGAAACGCACTCAGCAGGACCGGCGGACGGAGATGGAGTTCATCGGCATGATGAGTGCCCCCCCAGGCCCTGTACAGACCCTCCCTGCCCACACCCCCCTCCACTCAGGACTGGGGTGCGCCTGAGCGGAGGGGGGACAGGCTGGGGCCAGTGTCCCTGGTTGAGGGATCCTTCAGGGTTTGGTTGAGGGAGAACCACGAAGCCACTGCCAGGCCACATCCCTTTCTGCCCCTCCCTCTCTAGAGCCCTTTGGAAGGAACTCACACGTGGGGGCGGTGTGAGGGATGGTAGCCCAGAGCATCTGGACCCCTGGTCCATGCCCCCAGCTGGCAGGAGAGGCTGCAGTGGGTGGGTCCCGCAGAGGGAGGCGGCTGCAAAGCCAGTGGGAGCCCCGCCAAGGCTCTTGCAGCCTCTGGGAGAAGCACGGGAGGCCGAGCTGGGATGAGGACACACCCCTTTCACACCAGAGTGGGTTCTTTTGGGCCACAGGCTCCCCACTTGCTCTGGGGGCCCCAGACTCGCTTCTCCTCTGCTCTGCCAGCAGGATGGCTAAGTCTGAACAAGGTGACGGGAGCGTGAATGCGCGTGCCGGGGATTGTGGGCGGTAGGGGGGTGCGTGTCCAGGCAGGGTGGACAGACCCCGCTCCCTGAACCTCGTCTGTCCTCTGCTCTGTGATGGTCTGCCCCCAGCTGGTCTCTGCTGACCTAGGAGAGCAAGGCCATGATAGGTGTGAGAGCCCTGATGCCTGAGAGGGGGCTTGGCCATGGGCAGAGCCTGCAGAAGTCCAGCGGATAAAGGCTGATGGGGAGGGGAGTGGGCTGGGGGGGCAGAGGAATCGGAGACAAGGGCTGGGATGGCTACTCCAAGGAGGGCGGGCGGCGGCTTAGAAGGAGGGAGGGCCCGGGCGGCAGCTGCGTGGGAGTGGAGGTCCGAGCTCGTTGGGGGGCCGGAGAGCTAGACCCCCTGGAGGCCAGAGCAGGCAGAGGGAGGCCGGGCTCGGGCTTTGGTGGGGCGAGGGCAGGGGGCCATGGCATGGCGGTGGGTGAGGAATGAGCCCGGCCGCCCGGGCCCATCAACAGTGTGAGCTCAGCGTTTTCAGTAATTGTCTCCGCGCAGAGTGATATTTAAAATACATTTGGGAGCCAATGAGGCGGGAAAGTGGCTGCGAGAGCGGCTGCCGGGTGGTGGTGGGGGAGCGGGGGGGGGGGGGTGGGGGCGGAGGCTCACAGGGGAGGGTGTGCTGGGGGGAGCGGGCAGGGGGGCCGGCCCGGATGCATCTAGCAAACTCATTATCAGAGTAATTTACGCAGATGAGTTTCAGGCTCCAAACACAATTTCTCCTGCTGCAGGCATGCCCGCTGTTCCGTGTGGGTGTGTACGCGAGGCCTCGCCTGTGCGGGGCTGTGTGCCAGGGGCCGGGCCTCCCCACTCCCACCCCTGAGCCCCTCTGTCTCCCCATCCACGTCCCCAGCTCCCCTCGTCCAGCCAGGCGGAGCACTCGGCCGTCACGTCCCAGGCCAGCCTCGGGGAGGATGTCCGGCGACTCCTCCAGACGGAGAAGGAGGAGGCTTTCCAGTCGGCCATGGTGAAGACCCACGATGCCCTCAGGGAGATGGAGGTGCCCGACATGAGAGAGAAAATGAAGGAGCAAATCCGACAGTGGTTTATCGAGTGCCAGTCAGTGTCCCCAGCCTCAGCTGACCCAGCCCTGAACCCTTCTTTCCCTCCTCACCCCAGTGTTTAGCCCCACTTCTGTTTTGTCCTTTGGTCCAGATTGGATTCTCTTCTCCATCCCCCCCACGCCCTGATACGCTGCTGACACACTTGGTTTAAACCTGGGGCCCCCAGTCTACAGGAACGGCTCCACACATGACTTCCCATTCCCCAGATGGCAGAGAAAATGCCAGAATAAGATGGGAAAAGCATCCAGGGACGCCCCCTGACTAGTCTCCCCTCTCTATTCTGTAACTATCCACTCCTTCCCTCTCTCCCTCTATCTCCCTGGTCCTTCATCTTTCTCCATCCTTCCCTCTATCCATCTATCCATCCATCCACCCACCCTTTCTGCTGCCCATCTATCTAACCATTCATCAATCCATTTATCCTTCTGTTCCTCCACCCATCCGTCCACCCATCCATCCATCCATCCATCTGTCCATCCATCCATCCATCCATCCATCCATCCATCCATCCATCCAACTATCCACCCATCCATCCATCCGTCTCTCCAACCATTTTATGTTCATTTAGTACCCTTACTGGCCGATTCCCTGATTATCCAGATGAGTCTTTAGGTGGATCCTACCTGATCTTTGCAGACAAGACTCCAGAACAGGTACGGTGGAGCTGGGGATAGAAGACTTTCTATGGTAGGTGGAATCTGAGGTTACAGAGAGTGCTGCGCGTAAGCTGAGGGTGGCAGGGGGAGAGGCCGCCCTCAGTAGAGGCAGACGTGGTGGAGGAGGTGTACGTAGCCAGTGTGATTGCATGGGGAGGCGGGGATACCCAGAAGAAGCTGGAGAAGGCACCCTTAGCCAGCGAGAGGAAACATGTCTGGTGAGAGCACCGTGTCTCCAGCGCCCCCCGTGGGCTGGGAGAGCAGCAGCTCTGAGCAGAGGACTCCCTCAGTCGCACCCCTTTCTTCCTGGACCCCAGTCAAGTGTCTGGACTCTTAGTGCCTGGATCCCAGCAGTGACGCTGGGCCTTTGGAGTCCTGGGTCCGCCCCTAGCTCAGGCCCTTGGTTCTCATGCCCCTATCAAATCCTCGTGGTCTCCTCTGAAACATCGTCCCTTGTTTGTCACAGGTGAAAATGGAACTGGAGGTGCAGGTCCAGGAGAGCAAAAAAAGGACCAAAAGAAAAGTAAGGGAAAAGAAAAGGAGAAAAAAGAGAAAAAGGAGAAGAAAAGGAAGGGAGACATGACCAGGAAGGGGGTAAGGCATTGCCTGGACTCATGGACCAAGCGGGCAGGGACAGAATCTCAGAGAATTCCCAGGGGAAGGCTGGTCTTGGGAGAATCAGGGCCAGAGTCTGTGATGCGTAGAGGTGAGGGGATCAAAGCCAAAGGATGGGGGACTTCCCTGGCAGTCCAGTGGTTAAGACTTCACCTTCCAATTCAGGTGGTGTGGGGTTGATCCCTGGTCGGGGAGCTAAGATCCCACATGCCTCGGGGCCAAAAAACCCAAAACATAAAACAGAAGCAATATTGTACAAACCCAGTAAAGACTTTACAGATGGTCCACATCAAAAGAAATCTTTAGGGCTCCCCTGGTGGCACAGTGGTTAAGAATCCGCCTGCCAATGCAGGGGACACGGGTTCGAACCCTGGTCCGGGAAGATCCCACATGTCGTGGAGCAACTAAGCCCATGTGCCACAACTACTGAGCCTGCGCTCTAGAGCTCGCGAGCCACAACTACTGAGCGCATGAGCCGCATCTACTGAAGCCCATGTGCTCTAGAGCCCGTGCTCCACAACAAGAGAAGCCACCTCAATGAGAAGCCCACACACTGCAAACAAAGAGTAGCCCCCGCTTGCCGCAACTAGAGAAAGCCCACGCAACAATGAAGACCCAACACAGCCAAAAATCATAAACAAAAATAAATAAATTAAAAAAAAAAATCTTTAAAAAAAAAAAAAAAAGCCGAAGGATGTTTCTGTTCTAGGAAGCAGATACAATGCTGAGATTGCTGCCCTCCAAATCCATCCCTGTGATTAATGCCGGACACGAGGAGTACACAAGTGAGAGAGGAGGGGCTGGGGAAGAGTGACCAGGCCTGTGGAGTCTTGGGGTGACCTTGGTCCTGGGGAGAGTGGACCTGTGCCATGTGATCATGAGGTGGCAGTGTCGGAGTGTGGGTGTGGAGACCGAGGCGAGAAGGCCAAAGGGGAGAGGGGTGTGAGGTGTGATTCCCCGGGTCGGGGGCGTTATGTGTTTGGGTCTGAATCCTGCGGCCACAGGCCTTGGGATCAGGCCTTGGTCTGTGGTCTGGGTGGAAGTGTCAGGCAGCTTGGTGAGGAGAGGTGGACCAGCGTGTGTGTGTGCGCACGTGTGAGATTATTTGTGCATGTGTGTGTGAGTGCGTGTGTGCACCTGGAACCCTGACCCTCCGTTGCACTCCAACCTCTCCACGATCAGATCTGTGGAAGAACCGGTTTGATAGCCTACATCCCAATCAGAGTTTTGACTCTGAGATCCTCCAGGTGGAGAAGAGGAAGGAAGTGGAGCAAGAGATCCGGATACAGGTGAGCGTCCCTGAGGGCCTCCAGCCACTTCAGGCTCCGCCCCCCCTGTCCTCAAACACCACCACCCGCCTCCCACCCGCCATCCGCTGCAGCAGCCTCTATGCGCTGCCTGCCCTGCGCAGTCCGGGCTCCGTCTGGCCCATCTCGGTCCCCATCCTCCTCTGCCTCTCCTTGGTCACCCTTTCTCCCTGGGGTGTGGATGCAACCCTGATGTGAGGGAATGGGAGGGGCTCCATCCCTCACCAACACTTAAAGGCTGGGGTCACCATCCTCCTCACCAACACTTAAAGGGCTCCCTGAGACGTGCCAGCCCCGTGCCGCGCACCTTGGAAGCATTCACTCCCACGATCTTTCCCACAACGCGTGAGGCAGGCCCCATGCTTTTCCTGACATTATATATGAGAAAGCTGAGGCTGAGAGGTCATGAAATTGCTCAAGGTCACACAGACTTTAAAGAGTGGGTCTGGGGCTTGAACTGAAAGCTGACCGACTCCGTCCTGGGGGCTTCTGCCCACACTGATGCCAGTTGAGAGCAAGGCTCAAGCGGGAGCAGGATGTAAATCGGAGTTGAGATGCAGGGGCTGAGGGTCCCAAAAGAACAAATCCCCTGCCCCGCTGCCTTCACTGGGCTTGTCTGGCTCTTCCCTGAGGCGCCCCTCCACCCCGACTCAGTCCTCACCCTCCCACCTGTCCTCCCCAACCCCTGGTCGCCCCATCACACCCCCTGCTGTCCCCCCAGGTAGATGAACTGATGCGTCAGGAGCTGAAGAACCTGCGGCTGGCCGTGGACAGGGAGGAGGGGAGAACTTTGAAGCCTCCGAAGGCAAGATGAGGGGCTAGGGCTGGGACAAGGAAGGGCACACGCCAGGGAGGCAAGGAACAGAAGACAATTGCCTCTGTGTTTGCTTTCAACCAGAAAAAGATAGGCAAGAAACCTGAGAAGAGGAAGAAAGAAAAAGATCTGACTCCAGACAGGTAGCAGACCCTGCACTTCAGCAAGGGTGGTGGAGTGAGCCCTGGCCCAGGATAGATCTGACTTCTGGTCCTGGTTCTGTTGCTGTGTGACCTGGGGAAAGTCACTTAACCTCTCTGATTCCCTGTCCTCATTAACCAAGTACCTACCCTACCAAACTCATGGGATAGCTGTGAGGATAAAATAGAAGCACAAGAAAGTGCTTTGAAAGTGATGATGCAGAACTTACCAGAGGTCACTTTCTACTCACTTCTCTGGTGATGCAAGCCCATTGGTGTTGGCTGCTTTAATGGCCATCCCTCCCAGGAGCATGTACATCTTAAATGTGGTTTCTAGGAAGAGGGCCATGTGTCACCCACACTGGGTTTTTAGAGGGAGGGTCTCAGAGGGCTCTGGTCCTTCTCCACCCCGCTCAACCCCCAGAGCACCCACCTGGGGCAAACTGCCTTCTGGGCCAGTGGGCCGGTGTCGGGCCTTTGGATGCTGGCTGACGACAGGACTTTGGACAGGAGGGCTCCCTACCCCCTCTCCTCATGCCTACAGCACCGCCCCAACCCATCTCTGTGCCCCTTTCCCTTTTCCTCAGGGCCCCCCCCTCCGCACCATCCTCTGCCAGGTCTGTGGACTCCCTGTTTGAAGAGCTCATCATCTTTGGCCTTCTAAAGAAGTGCGAGACAGTGGCTTTGAAAGACTATGTTGGTGAGACCCCTCCCCAGCGCTTGCTCCCGAGGTTAAGGAATGGTGCCTCTGGCCATGGCCTTCCCCGCAGCCGACTGCCACCTCCCCAGTGACCCTTCTCCTCGCGTGCCCTGCCCCAGTGGGTGCCACTCACCAGCGGGCCACCTGTCCCCCAGGTGACTGCCTCTGTCTTGGATCGACTCTGAATTTGGCAAACAAGCTGCCTATGCCTTCCCTGTTTGACATACGACAGAACGTGGCCTTGTATGGGGTTCTGCCGCTTGGTGAGAGGCCCTGGGGAGAGGCAAGAGCCAGTGCCGGGCAGGGGGCTCTCGGGGAGCCTGGGTGCAGGGTAGGGTGGCCGAGGCAGGCGTGTCCAGCCTGGGCTTCCTAATCCCAGTGCCATGAACTCACGTCGGACTCCCCCTGCCTTGCCCGGGCCCCGCTGGAGGTCACACCCCGACTGGGCTGTCCCAGAAGTCATGTGGGCCCTCGACCTGCTGAGGAGTCACTTTCCAGCCCCTCGCTCAATCCCAAGTGACGTCCCATAGTTGGTCCCATTCCCTGAAGACCAGCCCCCCACCCCCTATAAACACCAGAGGCCGGATCTTTCTGAAGTGGTTTGTCACGTGCCCTTTAATTCCATCCCTTCAAAATCCAGGAGTGGAAACAGATGGTACAGGAAGCAGAAGGGACATTGGGAGGAGGTGGAGGGCTTTGTCCTGACACCGCGTGTAGCTCTTGGAATCATGATTGCTGCACCGTTGGACTTCCTCCAGGGCGCCCCCCCACAGAAGGCATGCCCGGGGCATTGCCCAGACCCTAGGCGAAAGCAGTGCCGCCAGGGCCAGGACCTCATCCTGCCCAGCCTGGGGTCTTTGGCCTCACCTGATACAACGTCTCCACCCCTGACCCCCTGCCGGCCCCCTGCCGGCCCCTGTTTCCTCTCTCAGGCTCCCCAGACATACACTCCATGGCCCCCCTCATCTGCTCCATTCTCCTGGTGGGCCCCTCCGGCATGGGGAAGAAGATGCTGGTCAAGGCCGTGTGCACGGAAACCGGTGCCAACCTTTTCGACCTGTCACCTGGCAACCTGCAGGGCAAATATCCCGGCAAGACCGGGGTGCAGACGTTGGTGCATATCGTCTTTAAGGTCTGGGTCCCCGATGGCATTTCTAGTTCTCAGACTGTGACAACAGAGCAGGGTGGGCTCAGGAGGTCACCCAGCTGCCCGGCTGGTGTAGTTTCAGGAGCTGGTGAGGTCTCCCTACCAATCCCTGCTGGGGGCTCATGGATTCCTGAAGCCCTAGGGATGGGGGAGGTGAGGGGAAGTGGGGAGAAGAGTAGTTTCTTCTCATGGCAGAGATGAGGCTGCGCACGTAGCCCCCCCCCCCGCCAGCCCGGCGAGGGCAGGGACTCTGCTGTGATGGAGTGATGGGTGTACAAGGGGCTGAGAAGTGGGGTTCGCAGGATGTGGGAAGCGAGGCTGGAGCTCCGAGGTCCGCCATTGCCCGAGGCTGGCCCTGACCCTGGGTTGGACCAGATGGGGAGGTGACCCTTCCCCAGGGACAGCTAATGTCAGGTTTCTCTTCTCTGACCTGTCCAGGTGGCTCGGTACCTACAGCCCTGTGTGATCTGGATTGGGGATGCGGAGAAGAATTTCTATAAGCGAGTCCCAAAAGAAGACAAGGAGGTGAGTGAGGGGGCCTGGGCAGAGCCCGTGGGCAGGACAGGCGAGTGTGGGCTTGTTCACGTCACTCCAAACCTCACCCGCCGTGAGGCCTTGGACAAGTCCCCTGTCCTCCTGCTGCCTTATTTCCTTATCCTTAAAGCAGGACTGACAGCCCCTCCTGTCTGCCCCCGCCCAGGGTCCATGTGAGGCGGAGCGTGGGCACGTGCTCTGTGAATTAGAAGCCCGTATAATGTCACTGTGTCCCCACCCACCTCCCCTCCTTCCCCAGAGCAGATGGACCCCAAGTGAATAAAGAAGGACCTCACCAAGGCCCTGCGACTGCTGAATCCTGGAGACCGCGTGAGGCTGATGGGGACCACTGACCGGCCGCAGGCGGCTGAGATGAAAGGGCTGTGCCGCACCTACGAGCGGGTCCTCCTCCTGCCGCGGCCCGATTACGCTTCTCGCTATGGTGAGGCCCTGGGGCTTGGGGACAGGCTAGAGAAGGGGTCGAGGGACCACCCCTGCCAAAGCTCCCCGCTTCTTCCCATCCCCACTGCTCTGAGTCCTCACCTCCACAGCCAGGTGTTCTGGAAGTGTCACTAGACAAGCAGCCCAGCGCTCTGGGTCCTGGCCTGGTTCTGTAGACACGGGCAGGCCACTTTAGTCCTTGGAGTCTCACTTTCCCAGGTTAAGTGGGGAGGCTGATCCTTACCTTCCTGGGAGGAGAGGCGCGGTTGGACGTAGGGCCGCCCTCCAGAAGCACAAACTCTTTCCAGATACAGGCAGAAGCGCCCACTGCCTCTCCCTGCCCCGTGTCCTCCCCCCCAACACCCACAGTGCTCTGGAAGCATATAATAGAGGTCCAGGGGGTCCAGGTGACCCAGAGCCTGGACGTCAGTGCCCTGGCCAAGGTGTCCGATGGCTACACACCTGGCTGCGTTCTCCAGGCCATCCAAGCAGTGCTGACGGAACGGCGGCTCCTGCAATTGTGCAAGCGGCCCCTGGTGGCCTCAGAGTTCCTGGGGCACCTGGCAAAGCTGGACCCAGTGTACAGGGAGGAGGAGGAGTCCCTGAAGGTGGGGCTTTGGGTGGGGGTGGGGTGGGGGGGAGGGGTAGGCGGGGAGGAGGGCTGAGGGCCGGCATCAGTTAGGGAGTCGGTCCTCTGAAGCCCCAGGCCCACAGCCCACTTTGGACCCCTCCCTCCGCTCCCCATGGAGCTCAGCTGGGAAGGGAAGAAGAATCAAGAGAAGGACATGTGGGCAGGGCCGTCTCACCTGGTTTCCCCGACTTGGGGGTGGGGGTGGGGTCTGAGAGGGGCACCTGCGTATTGGGAGCCCTTGGTTGGTTCCTGCACCAGCAGCTACTCACGTCCCCCACCTCTGAATCCGTTCCCACCCCCAGGGATGGCCGTGGAAGCACCGGAGCGAGGGCTGCAGGGCAGGGGAGGAGGGCTCGCCCCTGACAATGGCTGGCACGGTGGCCTAGAGTATTTGGGGAAGAGCAAGGGAAACCACGACTCTAGCAGGACACAAGGACCCCAGAGGAGAGCTGAGGACACAGATCCGTCAAGAGGGAAGGGCAGGGCCAGGAAGCAGAGCCAAGGGTCAGAGCCAGTGCACTTACCTTTCCTCCTCTGCCTCCAAACCAGGACTGGTACTTCAAGACCCTGCTGGGCAAGAAGAGGATGAAACTTATCAAGGACCAAGACGCCACCGAGGAAGCCAGGCTGGCAAAGGAGAAGAAAAGGAAGTGATGCTGGGGCCGGGGTGCCTGTGAGATTAGCGATGGGACAGGGTGGGACCCCACAGGCGAAGGGGCCAGGGGCAGAGGTATAAACGGCCGGACGGCGCGGGCACCTGCTCTCTTTGTCCATCTCCGTGCTTCCCGTCCCTGGCTCCGTGCCCCTGCCCGTGCCCAGCCTCCGCCTCACAACCCCCCTCTCCCGACCTCCCATCCAGACCCCACCTGGGTCTTCACCTCCTGTCATTCTCCTGTCCTGTCTCCCCAGCTCTCTTCCTCTCGAGGTATTTCAGGGAGAAAAACAAGGAAAGAAAGAGAAAGGGAAAGAGGAGAGAGGGGAGAGAGAAGGTCTATAGTAAGTATGGAAAAAGAAAAAAGCCAGAGTCTGGGGGCCAGCGGACCCTGGTTCTAGCCCCACTTGGCACGAACCTCCTGTGGTCTTGCACGGTACTTTACTGTCTCTGGGCCTTGGTTTCCTTGCCTGTGGAGTGAAGAGAGTTTGGATCAGCTACTAGACAAGGTCCCTTCTACTCTAGGGTTTGGTTATTTCTACAAGACCGTCTGGGAAGTCAGGGAGGTGAGGGCTCCTGGGCAGCGGTTGGGTGGGGTGAGGTGGGGAGAGAAGGTTCTCGGGAAAAAGGCTGTAGGGAAAGGCAGGCGTTTGTGGCCAGAGCAAGGGCTGTGGGTAGATCCAGTGCCTTCTCTGCGAATGCCCCACCGCTTTCCTCTGGACACCACCCCTCCCCCACCCACCTGCCCAAGCTCTGCACTGCTTGCTCTGACCCGCGGGGGGCTGCAGAGGTCACAGCCTCCTGCCCCTAGTGGAAGTCCACCCACGGGCTCCCCTTGTTGTGGGAGCTGGAGTCGGGGAACTCGGGGAGCAGGGGACAACCATGCCACCGAGGGCTGGGAGCCCCAGGGTTCTCTCCGAAGAAGCCAGGTAAGGAGTGTGTGAATAGAGGTCAAAGCGTGTTCTACGTGTCATGAGAGCCAGGTGAGGGGAGACTGCTGGGTTGGTGCAAGAAGGCCCTGTGCTGGGCAGTGGTCCCCAGGGGCTGGGTTTTGACTGTCCTTTCTCCCCTTTCCCCTTTTCATCTCCCCAAGTGGAAGTAGTCTCATCATCCTAAGGTGCCCGAATGGGCAGAGCCACTTCCTCCTTCTCACTCTCCAGGTAGCGATGCCATGGGAGACCCTGGGGTCACCCAGGGAGATGGGGGGTCAGGACCGAGGTGGGCTGCCTGTAGGCCAAGCCCTCTTTCCCCTGCACAGAAGCCCGTCTTCCAGAGAACCCCTGGAGGGGATCCCTCACAGAGTGGGGTATTCTCTGCCATTGGTCCTGGCTGTCCCCCTCCCTTGCATTTGGAAGTGGGAAGGTGCGGGGCTAATTGGTGACATTTGGGAAGGCAGGAGAAATTATCAGGTACCCACGCGCCCTCCCTCTGGGATCAGAGCCCCGGCCGCTGGAGGCCAGCGTGGTGAAGCCCAGGATAGATGAGAACGAGGGAGAAAAGGGCAGCTTGAAAGCCCCATCCCCCATCCCCACCGCCACCCCTGCAACAAGGTGTCACACCTTGGCCGAAGCCCTCCCCGCCTCTGGGCTCCGTTTTCCTTTACCCCTGAAATTGTGGACTGGACACCAGGTCCGGGTGGTCCCTTCAACCCTGCTGCATGCAGGTCCGGGTGGTCCCTTCAACCCTGCTGCATGCAGCTCTGGGGTGAAGCTTAAGGATGGAGGGTTCCACCCTAATTCGCGGCCCCGGCCTGAGGCCTCCTTCCCTGCGGCTGGCGGCTAGGATGTCCGGGCTATTCAAGGGCTATTTATGGCGTGGCCTCTGTGTGCTCCCTGTCTGCCCCACACCTGACCTGCGCCTGGCTTGGGCCCAGCACCTGCACACCCGGTCGGCCAGCGGCATTGCCCTGCGTCCTGCTCCTCGGGCTCTGTCTCCCTGAAGCTGGCCATGCCAGGGAGAAGGAGCTCCCCTCCCCACTGGGGACACCGTCTGCGGTGCCTCCGCTCGGCCTCAGCCTGCCGGGTCTGGGGGCCCCCTCAGCCCTCGCCGCCGCTGTGCCGGGACATGGCGCTGCAGAACGCCCTGTACACTGGAGACCTGGCGCGGCTGCAGGAGCTGTTCCCCCCGCACAGCACAGCCGACTTGCTGCTGGAGAGCCGGGCTGCCGAGCCTCGCTGGAGCTGCCACCAGAGGGGTGAGGGGCGGCCGGGGGACACGGGGCTGAGGGCCGGGGGCCTGGGCGGGCCGCACCAGGCGCAGAGGTACCAAGTGCTTGAGGACAAGGAGAGGTCCCGGGCTGTTTCTCTCCCACCCTGAGGCTTGCCTAAATCTTGGCCCGGGAGAGAAGTCATGCGGAGCCCAGAATAGCTCCTGCTGAACCCAGTGGCCAGGTCAGGCTCGGCTCAGGGACACGGAGGCACTCTCCTTGCATCTGCTCCTGTCCCCTCCTCCTCTCCTCCTCTCTGCCTTTGGCCCCTGCCTCTCCTCCCTGAGCCCCCTTCCCCCATGCTCCCACGCTGCCCTCATGAGCTGGTCCCCAGAAGAGTGCAGGGAGCAGGGCGAGCCCTCGGGTGACCGACATGCCCTCTGTGCCAGGCTGGTGGAGAAGCCCAGCGGAGGGTCTGCAGAGCGCCTGGAGTCAGGCCCGGGACCCATCCTCACCCGCAAGGCCTCGGGACCCGCCTTGGCCTTCTGGCAGGCGGTGCTGGCCGGGGATGTGGGCTCTGTCTCCTGCATCCTTGCCGACTCCAGCACTGGCCTGGCTCCGGATTCCGTCTTTGATACCAGCGACCCAGAGCGATGGAGGGATTTCCGCTTCAACATCTGTGCTCTGAGTACGGGCCAGGGACACTGGGGGGTCTGAGCGGGAGAAGGAAGCCTGGGGACAGAGCTCTGGGCTCCCTCTTCCCGGGCCCTGCCCACCTTCCCCCGTTGCCTGGCAGCTCCTTGCCTCCCTCCAGGGTCTGAGGCCCAGGTCCCGTCTCTCCCTAGGAATCTGGTCGCTGACGTACAAAGAGGAGCTGACCACCCCACTGCACGTGGCGGCCAGCCGGGGCCACACGGAAATTCTGCGGCTGCTGCTGAGGCGGCGGGCGAGGCCAGACAGCGCCCCTGGGGGCCGCACCGCCCTGCACGAGGCCTGTGCTGCAGGCCACGCTGCCTGCGTCCACATGCTGCTGGTGGCAGGAGCCGACCCCAACATCCCTGACCAGGATGGGAAGCACCCCTTGCACCTCTGCGGGGAGGCCGGCAGCCTTGAGTGAGTGACCCCTCGCCTCAACCCCCATTCCACTCGTAGGGGAGGCAAAGAGACGACCGCAGGGAGGATGAGGGAGCGTGTCGAGGGCTGGCAGGCCTGGTGAGCTGGGATGGAGGAGCTGGGGCTCAGGTGGGAGTCAGGATGCCATTTCCCCCCAGGCCATCCTACCACTGTCCTGGTGGGCTTTGGAATGGCCTGTACTTGCACCAGCTTCTGCTTCCCCAGGGCCGGAGGAGGGCTGTAGCAGGGCCCGGCTGCGTGGCTGGCGCGGGGGAAGTTGTGGCCCCTTTATGGGGAAGTGGTGTAAAGTTTTCATTTTTCTGAGCTTATGTCCCAGGCACTGTGCGAAGTACAACAGTAAATAAGGCACGATTCTGCCCTCAGGGAACGGACTGTCCAGTGATCCAGATAGGCTGTCGAGGATAGCAGGCTCCCAGTTAGGGCCTGTGGTGGTCCTTGAGGGCAGGGGCTGGTTCTCAGCTTGGCAGGTCTGGCATTTCTGTATTGGCAGGCACCCTCAGATAAATGGGCTCGGGGACTGAGCCCAGCTAACCAGACTCACAAGAAACCAATGGCTATACCCAAATGTAATAATGTATTATTTACTGTAGAGGATATTCCTTTACAGTGACCCAAATAATTGTGCCCTATGTGTAGGGGACCTTGGAGAATGAGTCCTCATCATTTTTTGATGAATCTGGAATCCTGGCAAAGGGAGCCTTGGAAAAATCTATGAACTAACTGTACATACGACAGAGGCCTTCTCTCTACTGACTACACACCTGCCAAGTTTCACACCTTGCCCCTGAATGGCACCAGAGTTTTGATCCTTGGGTCCCCCTTTTGTGGACCTTCTCCCTCCTGTTAACCTCATCGGCCCTCAGAGGATTCTACCGACTTCCTCGTGTTACGGTTGAAGATGTGTTCTACATCAGCGTGGTCCAATACAAATATACCACGAGCCACATATGTAATTTTAAATTTTCTAGTAGCCCTATCAAGGCATGAAAAAGAAAGAGGTGAAATTCATTTTTAAATCGTGGTAAATTACACGTAACGTAAAATTTACCGTCTTAACCATTACTCGGTGTACAGTTCAGTGGCACTAAGTACGTTCACACTGTTGTGCAACCATCCCCACCATCCAACTCCTGAACCTTTTTAATCTCACCAAACTGAAATTCTGTATCCTTTGAACCATCACTCCCCCTCCCCCTCCCCCCAGCCCCTGGCAACTACCATCTACTTTCTGACTCTATGAATTGGACTGCTTTCAGCACCTCTTATGAGTGGAATCATACAGCATTTGTCCTGTTGTGACTGGCTTATTCCATTTAGCATCATGTCCTCAGGTTCATCCAGGCTGTAGCACGTAACAGAATTTCCTTCCCTTTTAAAGGCTGAATGATATTCCATGGTACAGATCACATTTTATTTATCCATTCCTCTATTGATGGACACTTAGAGTGTTCCCATGTTTTGGCTATCGTGAATAATGCTGCTATGAACATGGGTGTATAAATATCTGTGAATCAAGTGAAATTAATTTAATAATATATTTTATTTAGCACAATGTATCCAAAATGTCATCATGTCAACATGGAACCAGTATAAAAAGAACACATGAGATACTTTACATTCTCTTTTTGTACCAAGTCTTCAAAATTGGTGTGTATTTTGCACTCACAGCACGTCTCCATCAGGACTAGCCATCCTGCAAGGGCTCGGTGGCCACACGTCGCTGGTGGCCCCTGAACTGGACGATGCTGTTCTGTGCAATCCCACGTTTTTCGTTCCGGCCGTGTTTCAGCCCAGGCTCCCTGAGATCACACTTGGTGACAATCATTCCTTCCTTTTTTGAATAAGCAAGTGTATTTTTAAAATTATTTTGGAGAATTTCAAACATATAGAAAGGTGGACAGGATAATATAATGAGCCCCCTTGATCCACCACCATCTATGCCACCCACTGCCCCCACCCAGCGCGGTCCATTATGAACTCTTATGCTGACAGCTTTTCCGGCATTGTCTTATATGCCGGTCACAGCAGCCTCTTTGGTCTAGGTATTAGCAATTATCCCCATTCTATAGATGAGGAAAGTGTCACTCAAAGACGCTAAGTTCCCTTAGCCTTGCATTTCAGGGCACACATCTTGGCAGGCATACACAGTCTTCTGAGAGGACCACCCCGGAGCAAATCCGGCTGGCTGATTTTGGTTTTGTTCTTTCTGCCACTGCCCCAATTTCCATTTGTGCTCGCTGCTGGGTCCCCTTCCCCCCTCCTCCTCCTCAGTCCCAGCATGCAGAGCCCTGGCTTGAGAGAGGGCACTAAAGATGCTGCAGAATGTTGCTGGAAGCCTAGTGCCAGGCAGGATGGAAGGCGAGGAGCAGACAGCACCAGGAGCCACCCAAGGGTCCCCCCAGGTTTGCTGTGCTCAGACCTGCAGGAACGCAGGGGTGAAGGTCTGCACCCCGTTTTCCTCCCCTTGGCCGTCTCACCCTTACTAGGTGTGCAGAGCTGCTCCTGAGGTTTGGAGCAAAAGTGGATGGTCGGTCCGAAGAGGAGGAGGAGACCCCTTTGCACGTGGCCGCCCGGCTGGGCCACGTGGAGCTGGCAGACCTGCTTCTCAGATGGGGGGCATGTTCCAATGCCCGCGACGCCGAAGGCTGCACCCCGCTGCTGGCCGCCTGCGACGCCCGCTGCACGTCCCCCGCTGATGCCGAGGCCACCACCACCCACTGCCTCCAGCTGTGCCGCTTGCTGCTCTCGGCCGGGGCCGACGCCGACGCTGCCGACCAGGACAGGCGGCGGCCCCTGCACCTGGCCTGTCGCCGAGGCCACGCGGACGTCGTGGAGCTGCTCCTGTCCTGCGGCAGCAGCGTCAACGCCATGGACTATGGGGGACACATGGCCCTGCACTACGCGCTGCAGGGCCCGGCTGCAGCCCTGGCCCAGAGCCCAGAGCGCACGGTGCGGGCGCTGCTCAACCACGGTGCCGTCCGCGTGTGGCCTGGGGCTCTCCCCAAGGTACGGGGCTAGGGCCAGAGGGAGGGCCACGAGAGTGAGGGCATGGGGAGACCCAGACCTGTGCTCCAGCTTGCTCTGGTTGCAGCACCAAACTTGGGCACATAGGTCAGTACTTTGGCTTTCATTCATCAAGTAAGCAAAGCCCAACAGGGGGCGAACAGCACACCAGCAGGAGGGGTGTACGCGTGTGTGCGTGCGCACATGTATATACACTGTGTGCGTGTGCATATACACGTGTTTGTATGTGCGTATGTGTTTGCATGTATGTGTGATGAAGGCAGACTGAGGGCACTGGGGCCAGATCATAAAGGATCTGAAAAGACAGAAGGAGCCAGGACCGATGCAGGTGGCAGGGAGTCGTTTCTTCATCAGGGGAGAGAGCTGTTGAAAGAAGCATTTAGGAAGCTCCCCCCGGCAGTGGGACCCTGAACATGAGACACTCCAGGCACAGGAGACACTCGCCCAGGGCAGAGTGATAAGCCTGGGTCATGAGGTTCAAGGCCTCCTGACCATCTGCAGATGGACATGGTCCTTGTTTCCAAGAGCTTAGCAGAACATACACCACCGAGACCAGCAGCTGCTATCCTGGCACCAAAGAAAAACACCTTTCACTGTCAATTTCCAATCTATGTCTTATTTTACATTGATATCCCCCGAGGTGGGTTCAGCTTGCAGACCTGTGCTACCGAGGCCCTGGCAGGGGACACTATCCACGCTGTGCCGTGTCTGGAGGGGCTATACAATATCGCGGAGCATGCTGGACCTGGGGCGGGGACCCTCGTTCTCCAAGGAGCTGGGTCAGGATGGGTATAGGGCAGCGGGCTGCACGCAGGTTCCCCGCCCGGCACCCGGGCTTGAACCATCCAGCCCCGCGGGGTCCTGGACACTCCCCTGCTGTCCCTGCCTCTCCCCTTCACTCATAAACCTAGAAGCATCTGTCTAGATTCCTAAGCAAGACCAAATAGTTAAACAGCCCGAGAGTTCGGCAGATTGGTCTCCCCTTTGGGAAAATACAAGAAAATCAACAATTAACACTAATTAATCTCCTATTAACACCAGATAATTAGGAGACGAGCAATTCCCTGTAATCTGACAGTGGTTCTGACAGCTAATGATTTCCCCTTCGGGGAAGGGGTGGGAGAAGGAGGCAGAGCAGCAAACGGATTTCCTGGGACCCCACTGCCTGTCCCTCCAGCCCTGTTCTGTCCACACTGCCTTGGGCACAGGCTGACACAGCGAAGTGCCCCATTCGTCCCTTCATCTGGGCTCCATGACATCCCAAGCGATCAAAAAGTCGGCATTCATCTTCCACAACCTGCAGCTGCTCCAGGCTTGGCTGGGGTGCCTGTCCTCCAGTGAGGAGCCCCTTCCTGCAAGGAGGCCACACCTCCAGGCTTGGATTGCTGGAACTACAACGTGGGCAAGTTACTTAACTTCTCTGTGCCTCAGCTTCCCATGTCTGTAAAATGGGGATAACAATAGTCCATACCTTGTAGGGACGAGGATTAAGAGTCAACACACGTGAAGTGCTAAGAAAATATCTGGCATAAATTATGCACAATAGATGTGCTAGCTGTTGTGCTGGTTTCCTGTCGTGGCCATAACAAAGTACCACAAACTGGGTGGCTTAAAACAATAGAAGTGTGTTCCCTTTCCGTTCTGGAGGCTGGAAATTTGAAATCCAAGTGTAGGTAGGGTTGGCTCCTTCCAGAGGCTCTGAAGGAGAACCTGTCCCAGGCCTATCACCTAATTTCGGGTGGTTGCCCACAATCCTTGGCTTGCTTGTAGATCCATCACTCCGATCTCTGCCTGTGTCATCACATGACATTCTCCCTGTGTGTCTGTGTGTCTGTTTTCTCTTATAAAGACAGCAGTCATATAAGATTAGGACTCACCCCAATGACCTCATTTTTAACTTGATTACATCTGCAAAGACCCTATTTCTAAGTAGGTCACGTTTATAGGTACTGGGATTAGGATGTCAACATACCGTTCGGGGGACTCAGTTCAACCCACAAGAGCTGTTCCTTGGCTGTCTGGTCATCCTGCGTGGACGGACAGGGTACCAGCAGTGTGTGGTAACCCCTAGAGCACTGACACATCTCTGACCCCTGCAGGTGCTGGAGCGCTGGTGCACGTCCCCGCGGACCATTGAGGTCCTGTTGAACACCTACAGTATCATGCAGCTTCCTGAGGAGGCCGTGGGCCTGGTGCCTCCTGAAACTCTGCAGGTCAGATTCTAGGACCCTGAACACACACTCATTCAGCCTGCCCCAAGAGACTTCCACCGCCTAAAGGGAAGCCCTGTGGGTCCCCCCACTCTGCCCCACAGAAGTTACTCAGAAAGAGAAAACTCACACTGTGAACCCCCGAAACACTCCCTACTTCTAAGAGGCTCCTGGAGACACCCACTGGCCACCAGCCTCCCCTCTTTAGGAGAAGTAGGTGCCACTTGTCCAAGACTCCTTCTGAGACCCTCGTTCTGCCCCCAGAAGTACCACCATTTCTACTCCTCCCTCTTGGCCTTGGCGAGGCAGCCCAGATCGCTGCAGCATCTGAGCCGCTGTGCCCTCCGTGCTCACCTGGCGGCCTGCCTGCCCCACGCCCTGCCCCGCCTGCCCCTGCCAGCCCGCCTGCTCCGCTACCTGCAGCTGGATTTTGAGGATGTTCTCTACTAGGTGAGCCCTGGGCTCTGTGGACAGTCCCAGCCACTGGGGGCTGGGGTGGGGGCGTGGGGAGAATGGGTCAGAGGCAAGAGAAGAGTTGGGGGCAGGGCCCTAGACAGAACCACCCAAATTCCCAGACCACCGGATGTCTCTGAATCCACAGCTCTCCTTCCAGATGTCCGCTGCCTTTTGAGAGAGCCTGAAAGCAGATGCCCCATGCCCTAGGGGATGCCAGCCCACGGCTCACAGCGCCTGGAACTCAGGACTGAGTTGAACGGATTCAGGTCGAGGTGGCCCTCTGAACAGGAGGTCCAACTCCACAGGCAGATGTGGATGCTGTCATTCCCACCAGGCTCTCCTGGTGGCCATGTGACCAGGTGACATCTGATGGAGAGAGAGCCGGGACTCATGGCAAATGATATATACTCCTCTTGGGGGTCCCCTGAGGCCCCCTCCACCTTGTCCAAACCCTGTATGCACATTAAAAATCTCCAGGCCTGTGTTACTTGGTGCTGTCTCCAACAGCCCTTCCTCTGAGCTGGCTGGCTCACAGGGCACTCGAGATGGGCAGATTTATGGGGTCTCCCTGGATCTCCCCCATGGTGCCAGCTGTATGGCATCCACTAGCTATTGAGGGGCCCCCGGCGGACCTGCCCCTCTGGCCCATGCCGTGGGGGGATAGCCACCAGGTGAGATAGTATCAGAAAAGGGCTGAAGGAGAGCCAGCAAAAGGACAGGGGAGCAAAGAGGCTTGTGTAGGGCAGAGCCGCTGCGGAACAAGGCAGTGCAGACAGTGGGGCAGCACGGTAAAGGCACCCCCCCTTGGGGTTGGGCAGTGAGGTGAGGGTCAGGAAGACAACGGGAAGGTGGGTGCACAGGCCAGCGAGCACCGCAGGGTAACCACGGTTCAGGTGAAAGAACCAGGTTTAGAAAAACCAAAACAACTCTACCTACTGCCTGTCCTGTAGGTCAGGGAGCACCAGATGCACACCTGGTTCCTGCCTCTCTCGTAACTGCTCCTTCGATTAGGCACGGAGCTGAGAGGTAACACCCCTGCTCTGCCATTCTAGTCCCAGCTCTGCCATTAACTTGTGGAACACAAGTCTCGTCCCTTCTCTGGGCCCAAGTTTCTGCATGTGTAAAACAAGAGAGAAGGAGAGAGTCCCTTAGGGTCTTTGCAGTACCAGGATTTTAAAGACTTGTAGGCGCCCCCGGCAGCCAGGAGGCAGCCTGCAACCCCTGGAGGGAGGTGGAGCCGCTCGGAGCCACGGAGCAGCCAATCCAGTGCACTCTGATCCGTGACGTCAAGGGTCGCCGGACGGATTTCCCAGGGCCCCGGAGTGCGCACGCGCCGGAGTTCACTACTTTCCCACCCGCCGCCGGGAGCGAGGCGGCAAATGGCGGGGCCGAGAGGGTGCGAGGCGGCGGGGGCGGGGCCTGGGCGAGACAGACTGCGCGAAGCTCGCGAGGGCGTCGAGAGGGCCGCGGAGGTGAGAGGACCTTGATTCCCACCTGGCCTCACGGGCCTTGGGCTGACCGCCCCGTTTGGGCTTCCACGTGGGGGGGGCGCGGGGCGAGGATGGGGCCGCCCGACGGGAGGGGCTGCGACTGGAGCCCAGGCCCACAAGCAGTGGGGGCCGACCGAGGCCTGGCCCCTCATTTGTAGACGCTCCAGGCCGGGCCAGTCCCCACAGGCCCACCTCACAGGGGAAGTGGGCACAGGCGAAGAGACAGGGGTGAGGAAGTGGCTTCTGGCCGGGCTTGTGGTCACGCGGGTTCCACTCACTGCTTGGGGCCTCCCCCGGGGAGCCCCGTCTTACCCCAGCTCTGGGTCCTGGGGAGAATGGCCCCCTGGCCATTCGTTTGTTTACCAGAGGTTTGAGTGCCTCCTGTGGCCTGGGCGCCGGCGACACAAAGGCCTGGCTCTCTGGTCCCCACTGGAAAGTTCACTCCAGTGGGGACAGAGACACTATGCAAACAGACGGGAAAGTATCAGAGTGATAAGCCCTTTGCAGAGGAATTCCTCGGCGATTGACCAAGAGTGACTGGGGGCTATTTCAGTTCAGGTGACGTGGGAGCCTCCTCTTTGAGTAGGTGACATTTAACCTGAGGCCCGAGTGACAAGGAGGAACCAGCCATGTGAGTGGTGTGGGGAAGAGAGGGGAGTGACATGAACTGATTTCTGTTTTGAAAGATGGCTCTGGCTGCGGAGTGGCTTGGGGGAGGGGAGGGGAAGGGAGGGATGGGGGGAGGGAGAATCAGAGACCAGTTAGGAGGCTACTGCAGCAGTCCGGGCAGAGATGGGAAAGCAGTAGGTGAGACTTGGGACTCTTTCTGGAGACTCATTGGGACTTGTTTTTTTGTTTTGTTTTTGTTTGTTGTTGTTGTTTTTATTTTTGGCCACACTGCGCGAGAATGCAGGATCTTAGTTCCTGGACCAGGGATGGAACCCCCCCCCCCGCTCCCCGCCACCTGCAGTGGAAGCACAGAGTCTTAACCACTGGACCGCCAGGGAAGTCCCTCAGTGGGACTTGTTGATAGAGTAGATGTGGGGGGCTGAAGGAAAGCATAATCCAGGATGACTCCCCTCCCCTTTTTCTTGGTGGAGCAAAACTGGATGGATGGTGGTGCTAATTACTAAAGTGGGGAAGATGAGAAAAGGGCAGGTGGTGAGGGAATCAGAAGGTCTGTTTGGGAGATGTTAAGTTGGAGCTGCCTATTAGACATCTCAAAGAAGCTGTGTTACATGGTCATTTGGATCTATGAATTTGGCAGTCAAGGATAAGGACAGGCCTGGGGATATAAATAGGGAGAAAATGCATGTGTTTGCATGTGAAAAATGTTTAAAGCTCTGTCCCAAGAGAATCCTGACTCTCAAGGGGTTGACTTTCCTGAGAAAGTCCTGTTTGTGCATTTTGATGGAAATTCTAGTTCATTCCCATCCACGTCATTCATTTTGTGCTTGCTGAGCCCCATGTTTTTAGGCACTAGATATACAGCTATGAATGATACCTGCTCCCACCCTCAGTGAATTTTCCATGTGGTCTGAGAAACAGGTGTGTGAATAACGAGTTCAAATACAAGGGGGCAATGAAGTGAATGCAAAAGACATGTGGGAGCGGGAGCTGAGGGCCTGAGGGGTAAGACAAGGATGGGGCAGGGGCCTGGGAAGACTCCACAGAAGGCGGGGTGCCTCTCCAAAAGTGATTAGAAGGGGGAAGGATTTCTGACCATATCTGGAGAGCACTGGTTCCTTGCCAGATGCCTTTTTAAGGAGGGAGGGTGTAAGAGGAGAAAGGCAATGTGGAGTGGTCAATATGAGAGGCTGCTGCCCAACTTCAACTTCACGCATTCTCCCCTTAGCAGGGCAGTGTTAGGAAGGTCCCTTCTGGGGTTAGACATCCAGACACTCTTACAAGCCAGGGAGCTTCCTCCTCAGCCTCCTGGCTGCGGCTCCCGGCGGGCCCAGAACCTCTCCCTGGTAATTGCTTTCCGTAATGTGTTTGCTCCAAACCAATTTCACGCCTCCGTGAGGACTCCGCCCTGCACTGGAGGCACGGACCTCCCCACCACCAACCTACCCGCGTGTATCACGTGCGCACACACAATCGGCACACATTTAACACGATACACAGGGTTCAAGTACCTGGATACAACCACCATACATGAACCTACGCGTGTACGTACTAGACTTTAAGACTCTCGTGTACAATCCCCCTGCCCAACCAGTGCATTCACAGTTAAGTCCCCTGCAGCGCCCAGCGCGCTCGCCCTTGTACGGCTCACCTGGTGGTGTTCCTTTGCCCTCGGCGCGTCTCCTAGACTAACGCCAGGGGGCGCTGCAGTACTCCGCACCTCTTTCGAGGTGACGCAGTTGCGCGCTGCTGCCACCAGAGGGTACCCGCGGACAGAGCCCGACGTTCCCCACCGTAAGTGGACACTGTCCCGCCAATGAGTGAGGCGAAGGTATATTTGGATTTGACGTAAGAATACTTCGTTCTTTCTGGCTGCTGGTTTCCAGTCTGTGAAGGGGAAGCCAGATGATGGGGTCGACATAGGCGCAAGCAGAGAGGGTAGATTCGAAATAAAATTCCTCTGTAAGAGCATTTCCCCAAATGGTGGAGTAGTGAGATGGGACAAGTCAGCACGTGGGCAGTTAAAGAAGCACTTTTAGCCTTCCATTTTAGACAGTGAGGGGAGGTGCTTACCTACATGGGCCCGTTCAGGGTTTCAGTAGGAGAACCGCAGAGTTTTCTTCTCAGTAAAGCAAGGAGCCAGCTCTCTTCAGGTTTGATAGTGACAGCTTCTGTCCTTGGTACTGATGGGAGAGTAAGAAGCAGTTTTTGGAGAGCCACTGATTTGGGGAACTTCCATAATTGACCACCCTGCTGTTCTTTGTCCATTTAGTGCAGGAAGAACTCATCTGGAAGGTTATTTCCTCATATTCACTTGATCCTTGCACTGGCTTTCTGACAAGGCAAAGTAGCTATTAATTGCTCTCTTTCTCATGGATGGAGAAGTTAAGTCAAAAAGGGACCAAGGTCACATGGCCCAGAGAGGGGTTAGAACAGGAACTTAACTTCAGGTCTTTTTACTCCAGCCAAGGCTCTTTTCCTTTTACCATGCAGCCTCAGTTCCACGGTCCATGAAAGGGCAGGGAAAGGAAATGGGCTGCTTCAGTTGCCACTATGTATGTGAGAGTTTTATTCTAGTTTAGCTACTGTATGTCAAGGACTGGGCAGAAGTCACACTTCATGACCCCAGCATGGCAAGGGAACAGATCGAGGATAAAAGTGGATTATAAAATACAGTATCTAACAAATACACACCACACCAGGGCAATACAAAGTCCCCGAGGTCTCACGTGCCTCATTTCAGAGTTGGTGGCCCACTGGGATTTGTTGGCAACAAGCTTTAAGCCTGTACTCTCTGTGCCAGCTTGAGCAGAGAATTCCACTTTACTGAGTATAGCTCTGGGCAATGAGCTCTTGGCTTGAACTGGGTGACATACATCTTCAAGATCAGAGGGTCTTTAACCTTGAGTCCTTGACAATGCATGATCCATTCTATCCCACCAAAGAGTGACAGGCCTATTAAAGTGGCCTTTTACTGGGGGGACTAGTGGGAGGGAGATGTTTCAATATATATCCTTTTGAGCTTTTGGAATTTTGTACTAGGTGATTTTATTACCTATGCAAAAAGTGAATGCAGTTGCTTTAAAAATGGCTCTTCCTTCAGCTTTATTTGATTGGTGGTGTTACTGCTCATACAGCTTTAATTTTCGGTGATTGTGGCCCAAAGTTCCCTTGGTAACTTTTCAAGCCAATAAGCCTCTATTATGTACCCAACACTGTAAAGCCATCACACCAAGTACTGACCTCTCATTTTTTGAGTACAGTACACTTTTTAAAAAATTTGTTATTAATTTGGCTGTGTTGGGTCTTCATTGCTGTGCACGGGCTTTCTCTAGTTGCGGCAAGCGGGGGCTACTCTTGGTTGCGGTGCGCGAGCTTCTCACTGCGGTGGCTTCTCTTGTTGCGGAGTACAGGCTCTAGGTGCACAGGCTTCAGTAGTTGTGGCATGCGGGCTTCAGTAGTTGTGGCACGCGGGCTTAGTTGCTGCGCGGCATGTGAGATCTTCCCGGACCAGGGCTCAAACCGCAGGGCTCGAACCCATGTCCCCTGCATTGGCAGGTGGATTCTTAACCACTGTGCCACCAGGAGAGTCCCTACCATACACTTTTGAAGTCTGGTCTTCCATACTGGTACCGTGCAATGCTCGGTTAGTTTTACAAAGGGTTCTGAAGAATGTCTTTAGGAGGATGGACAAGGATTATCGTAGTACTTTAGGATTCTGTTCCCAGACCTGAGTTAAGGCACCTCTTCTTTCTCCCTGGAGCCATCTTCCCACCAGACTTGTCTCTCGGAAGCTTCACTAAGTTCAGTGTAGAGCCCAAGATGGATCAGGACTGCACGGAAACCACCCTCTTCTCCCTGTACCGCTCTGATGCACTGTCAGTCAAGCATGACCCAAGAAGGTTTCCTTCTAGCGTCCCACCCTCTTCTGTCCCACTCTGGTGACAGGGTTTTTCAGGGTGCTGACTTTAATACATCAGCCTGACATGAGCGGTGTTCATAGGCCAACGCAACACTCCTGATGTGAACAGAGGTCACTGAGATGCAGAGTTCCCACCTGCCCCGCTCTCTCTTGGAACGCTGAGACTCTGGTGTAGGTTTTCCTCCTCACCTAAACCAAATAACTTCTTCTGTTTAGATTGCCTCTTCCTAAACTTGCCTGGCTTTGCTACTGTTAATTTCAACTTGCTTGGCTCTCCCTGGCCCCACCTGAGTAACAGTTTCCCAGTGACCAGATGACCCTTATTTAGCTGGCCAGGCTTGCTCTGTGTCCTGAAGCTCCGGTCACTCTTCTTCTGTTGACTTGCCTGTCTTAAGTCTTTCTTGCCCACTGACCTGAGGCTGCTATCAAGCAAAAGTGCCCATGACTTTTGCCTCCAGATTGACAAGTCTACTTCTGGGAATCAGGAGGAGGGGGAGGGTAAAAGGCGCCGCCATTTCTGTGTCGGAGAATGGGGGAGGTGAGCGGAGTCATCTGCAATTAGCGGGTAATTAGCGCTGCTGACCCATGGGGCTCATCAGCGCTCCTGGGGCCAGCCCCCAGCAATCAGCCAGGGCAGGTCGAGAGTGTCAGGCCCGGGAATGAATAGGGCTCATCAGCGGCGCTGGAGTCGGGGAGCCAATCAGGGAAATTAATAGCGGAAGAGAGGGAGAGAGAGCGAGGGAGAGAGACCGAGATAGACAGACAGACAGAGATACAGATTTAGGCGAGAAATGAGGTGGGGGGGGGGGATAGAATAAAGCGGATGGGATAGGGAGTGAGAAATAGGAATAATCCGACAGGAATAGGGATAGAAACGAGGGCAGGAAAGGAAAGGGTGGGAGGAAGGAAAAGAATGTAAAGGATGGGAGGAAGATGGAGGGAGAAGGGTGAGAGGAATGGTAAGTACTTGACTTACAGTGAGGGCACTCGAGGAAATTACCCGCAGAGGCCAGAGCGAGGGACTCAGGGATTGCGCGACGGAGGGGGAGTGAGGAAAAGCCAGTGCCAAGAGGGACCAGGGGGAGAGTGTGAATGCGGGCTGCCGAGGAGGAAAAGGGTCCGAGCCGAGGGGCCCGCGGAGGAGCGCGCCCCCTGCCGTCCCCGCCTCGCCGCCCCGGGGGCCGCCGAGGTCCCGTCCGCCCGCCGCGCCTTGCTCTCGGGCCCGCCCTGTCGTCCGCCCCAGGGGCCGGGGAGGGGGCGTCGGGGGCGGGGGGCCACGCTGGGGGACTGGCCCGGAGTCCGACGGAGGGCGGCGGCCCGGGGCGGGGGGCTCTGTGGTCAGGCCGCGCCCTCGCTGCGCTCTCCGCGCTGGCCGCCCCGCGCTCGGTCCGCGCCGGGCCCAGAGCTGGGTGGGCAGAGTCGGGGGCGGGCCGGCTGGAGGGAGGGGCACCGGCCCAGCAGCTGCCGCTGCCTTCTCGTCGGCCGCAAACTTTCACAAAGCGGCGTGTCCGGCCTCATCAATCTCCATTAATAATAGTTGGTTGGGCTGCGGGGGGCGGGCGGGGGTCCCGGGCCGGCCGTCCGGGCCGCTGGGAACGGGTTCTGCGGAGGGAGCGGGAGCCGGGCGCGGCGGCTGCGGGCGGAGGGAGGAAGTGAAGCGTAATTTGAGGAAGATGGATGAGTCCGGAGGGCGACACCCCCAGCCCTCCCGCTCGCCCGCCCCCTCCCTCCTTATGAGAGAGAGAGGGAGCGCGGCGCCGGAGTCACACTGCGCCGAGCCCGCGCCCCGCCGCCACCTCGGCCCGGGAGCCGCGGAGCGAGCCCTGCGTGTCCGCGTGGGGCGCCCGAGCCGCGGGGCGCACGGCGGCGCACGGAGGGGAGCGCCCTGGGGCGACCGCAGCTCCGGGCACGATGCAGAGAGCCGGAGGCGGGGGCGCCCCCGGGGGCAGCGGCGGGGGCGGCGGCGGCGGCGGCGGCGGGGGCCCGGGCACTGCCTTCTCCATCGACTCCCTGATCGGGCCGCCGCCGCCGCGCTCCGGCCACTTGCTCTACACCGGCTACCCCATGTTCATGCCCTACCGGCCCCTCGTGCTGCCGCAGGCGCTGGCCCCCGCGCCGCTGCCCGCCGGCCTCCCGCCCCTCGCCCCGCTAGCCTCCTTTGCCGGCCGCCTGACCAACACCTTCTGCGCGGGGCTGGGCCAGGCCGTGCCCTCGATGGTGGCGCTGACCACCGCGCTGCCCAGCTTCGCGGAGCCGCCCGACGCCTTCTACGGGCCCCCGGAGCTCGCTGCCGCTGCCGCCGCCGCCGCCGCCACTGCCACCCGAAACAACCCCGAGCCGGGCGGCCGACGCCCGGAGGGCGGGCTGGAAGCCGAAGAGCTGCTGCCCGCCCGGGAGAAAGTGGCAGACCCCGCACCGCCCCCGCCTCTGCACTTCGCAGAGACTTTCCCAAGTCTGCCGGGTAAGTGCCGGGCGACCAGGGCGCCGGGCGGGAGGCTCGTTCACCTGGAAGCCCCAGGCAGCCGCCTGCTCGGAGTCTCGGCACCTGCCTGGAGCCCTGGAATCCCAGACCCCCAGATGGCGGGTTCTGCGGAGCCAGCTCCAGTTCCGCTGCCAACGCGGCGCCTCTAGATCCCAGGACCGCCGCCCCGCTGTGTGTCCAGAGTGCCTGCAGCCTCGCCAGCGACTGGCCGGTGCTCCCGCCGGAGCAGTGCCTTTCCTCCCAGCGGTCTAGTCCTCCAGCCTCAGCTCCTGCGGCTCCTTTTCAGAATCCCTTCGTTTCTCTCCTCTGCTGGGAGTAGAGAAGCTGCCAGTGTGGGATTCCTGGGGACACCAGCAAGACCCCTGGGTGAGGGTACAGTGGGGCAGCTGTCAGTTCATTAAGGGCTTCTGGAGAGACGATTGTACTGACCCCGAATGGGCTCTGTGAACGCAGGGGCAAAGGGAGGGTCTTAAAGTGGTGCTGACGGTGAGGATGACCTGTCTTTCTCTTACACTTGTAGAGGTCACTTCTTTATTGGCGGATTTAGAGCTAAGCCTTGAAGAACCAAGTAGGGGTCCTAAGGGAACATTAGCTAGCAGGAGGCCTAGCACTGCTGGACCAAGGTCGACTGGGAGGCCAAGGGAGAGGCTACAGGCTGGGCTGAGTTGGGTGTGGCCCAAAGGCCTGGAGTCCAGAATCCAGCTAAGATTCTGGAACCAGTGAGATTCAGCTAAGAGATATTCAGGAATCCTGGATCCTCCAAAGGAGGATTCCGTCTCAGTAGAGGCAAGGTGTATTCAAACTGAACCCTGTTGCGAATCAATCTAAACAGGCTTCCCTATTGATCCTTAACCTCCAGAAGCTGGAAAAGCTTTCCGCTATTCAAGGGCAGATTCAGGTGTGCTGAGATCCAAAGCTTACGCAATTGGGTGGGTGGGCCCTATTTAAGAAAAACGGGCTGCGTGCAAGTGTGGCGATCCTGAAGCTTGAAGTTCTTTAGCCTCAGGATGAACCTGCCTCTGCTTAACCAGGTTAGCAGGTGGAAGTGACCCAGGAGGCCTGGGGGCTGACGTTAGTGGAGACAAGGAGGAGAGCCAAGAGCCCTTTTGTCCTTTGCCAGGAGAGAGCAATTCCTGAGGATAGGTTCCTGGGCCCTTCCTTGAAGTTGTCCAAAGGGCTAATATCTCTTCCAGACCCCAAGGGCTGCTGTAGAGTCTGCCTTCCTCTTCTTTGCCCCTCTAGCCCTGGGCATTTTGGCTTTGGGGATTCAGCTGTTGTTGTTTTTTGTACCTGGTTGGACCAGGAGGAACCAGTGGCTGAAGTCTAAGCAGCATCTCCTGAGGAGGGCCCAAAGGGAATGATAGAGCAGCAACTGGAAGGTGGGAGGTGATGTTGACAAGATAAAAGGGGCCAGAGCGGGGGGAAGGGGGAGCAGCCGGCAGGAGGATGGGAAGAGGAAAGGATCCATGGGAGTTTTTGAATAGGGTCATCCTAAGGCAGAAAAGAGAGCAAGGCAGGCGTCAGAGGGATGGCTTTGGAGGCAGTAGGAGAACCAGACACCTGAGGAAGAGATGAGCTGAGGGGGAGGAGAGAGGAAGACACCCCAGTGGAGGGGAGCTGGGGGGGTTATCCCCGGACCATGGGAGAACAAGCAACGTGACCTACTCTTTCAGGTTCCCCTCAGTTCTTATTTTGACCCATTTGTATAATGGGGGCTCATTTCTGAAGCAGATAGACTATTGTTAGTAAAACCAGACAGAGAGAGAGAGAGAGAGAGAAGAATAAACAGAGAGGAACAGAAGAGAAATATTGAGGAATAGAATAGAGGAAAGGATGAACAAATGAGCTGTATACCCAGATTATCCAAAGAGCATATGAGAAAGGAGAGGGCCACCTATTGGAAGAGACATGTGCAAGGGATTTCTAGCGTTGGCTACATGAAAAGGGAAGAATATTTCTGGAACAGAAGTGTGTGTGTATGTGAAAGAGTTCTGTCTTGAGAGGATTAGGAAGGAACTAAATAAATATACTAGTAGGAAAGAAGGGAAAGTTTCAACACTAGGAGTAATTTTTTTAAAAAGGTTTTTCAATACTGGGAGTGATAAGAAACTGGAATTTATATATATAGAATGATGAAGGAAAGATCTTCATCACCTGAAGGGAATATTGGAAGCAATAAAGAGATTGTTCTTTGTCCTTGGAGTGAAGACAAGGAATTTCTTTGCTAAGAACTATGGGAAGGAGACCTTACAGAGGAAGAATTCTGAGAGGTGCTGGAGTGAAGGCAATCATTCATTGGGAAGAGATACACATAAAGGGTTCACAGTGGGGCTTGCGGGGCCGAGCAGTAAGGAGAGGTTTCAGAAGGAACATTCAAAGGGGATAATGAGTGGGAGGTCTTCTCTGTGACCGCATCTTCTTATCCATCTCAGTGCAGACTCTCTCAACCCTTCCTCGCCACTCCCGTCCACCTTCCCAGTCTTGATTTTTCCCTAACATAGTCGAGAAAAGAAATGGCAATTCCAGAAATGTTAGACATCGCATCAGTTTGGGGAGTGATGACGCATGCTGAAAGTGGTGGGAAAACAAACACTCCATTTGGGGAATTGTATTAGAGTATTTAGCATGAAGTAAGAGAGTTCTCGGATTGAATAAAGGGGTTGAAACGTCAACATAATAGAGTTTGGAGAAGGAATGACTTTTTTTTTTTAACTTTTTTTTTTTTTTTTTAAATCTTCATTATTATTATTATTTTTTTTAAATTTTATTTATTTATTTATTTATTTATTTATTTATTTATGGCTGTGTTGGGTCTTAGTTTCTGTGTGAGGGCCTTCTCTGGTTGCGGCAAGTGGGGGCCACTCTTCATCGCGGTGCGCGGGCCTCTCACTGCCGCGGCCTCTCTCGCTGCGGAGCACAGGCTCCAGACGCGCAGGCTCAGCAATTGTGGCTCACGGGCTCAGTCGCTCCGCAGCATGTGGGATCCTCCCAGACCAGGGCTCGAACCCGTGTCCCCTGCATTGGCAGGCAGACTCTCAACCACTGCGCCACCAGGGAAGCCCTTAACTTTTTATTTATCTATTTATTTTTATTTTTATTTTTGGCTGTGTTGGGTCTTCGTTTCTGTGCGTGGGCTTTCTCTAGTTGTGGCAAGCGGGGGCCACTCTTCATCGCGGTGCGCGGGCCTCTCACTATCGCGGCCTCTCTTGTTGCGGGGCACAGGCTCCAGACGCGCAGGCTCAGTAGTTGTGGCTCACAGGCCTAGTTGCTCCGCGGCATGTGGGATCTTCCCAGACCAGGGCTCGAACCCGTGTCCCCTGCATTAGCAGGCAGATTCTCAACCACTGCACCACCAGGGAAGCCCAGGAACGACATTTTTAAAATGACAGGGGAAGAATTGCTGTCCTAGTTTGAATGGGTGACATGGGTCTGAAATTATTAATTTACATTTGTCTAGGGTTTTAGAATTACTAGCCCTTTTAATGAAATTATAGTGAAGATAGGCCAATTTGGAGAACGGTGAGCAAAGTTCGTTTTGTCGGGAATTAGAAGGACTATTTCTAAAAATTTTTCTGAGAGTTGAGACAGATAACACCCTACAAGGACTGATGAAGAAGAAAAGAGAACTTTATTATGATTAGATGGCAGGGGTAGAAGCTATATTAGCAGGCAAAAAGAAATACTGTGTACAGAAATAATGGGGTAGAAAAGGTATTGAGAATGGTATACGGAAAATAATTCTAGGTTTGGCGTGTGGGAGCAGTGGGGGTAGCTGGGAGAGGTGTCCTAGGAGGAGTGATAACAGAGAATTTTGAATTAGTAGGGAAGATTTAAAAGTATGAATCAACAGAAGCGCCCAGAGTAGTGCTGTCTAGCAAGTCATTTATGTAATTAAAATAATTTTATTAGCCACATTCAAATAGTAAAATGAAACAGGTGAAACTAACTTTATAGTATATTTTATTTAACCCAGCGTGTCCAAAATATTATTTCAGCATTAATCAATATAAAAACTTTCATGAGATGTTTTATATCCTCTTTTCATACTAAGTCTGAAACCCAGCGTGTATCTTACACATTCAGCACATCTCAATTCAAACTAGCCATGTTTCAGGTGGTCCATAGCCACAAGTGGACCATGTTCAACATATCAGATCGAGAGAGTTGTAAGGACAGTCATGTGAAAGTGATGAGGGAAAAAGAGCTTTGAAATGGGTGGATAGTGAAGTCCTTGATGTATTAGGAATACGGAGAGAAGAGAGCAGTAAGCCCCAAATGACAGGAAAAAAGAGAATTCTGCCTTGAATGGGACGGGGAGAGATGATCTTATGTGTGAAGGTGTGTGTGAGCTCTGACAGTTATCAAAGCTAACTTAAGGATGTGGTGTGAGTACACATCACAGAGAGGATGGGTGAAGAGGTGCTGTGTGCTGGGGAATGATGAAAAGAGCTGGCCGTTTGGAGAAATGCAGGAGAAAACTTTAAATTGCAGGTGTCTAGAGCAGTGATTCATTCAGGGAGAAAAGGGTTGGATTGCCTGAAAACAAATAGTTAAGAGGTGAGGGATGGTGGACACTCCATATGTAATTGTTGGACTGACGGTACAAATCCAGGGAGAGATTGATATGAAAGATAATGCCAGTACTGAGTATGGTGAAGAAAAGAACATTTGTGGTTGAGATGGTATAGAAAAGAGAACATGATGGGACAAAACTGGGAGGTGGCAGTGTAGTGAACATTATTTTTTAAAACTAAACCGAAAAAGATATGCTAATTTCTGAATAGAGATTGGCAATAATAATGGAAATCATGCAAGGAAGACTAGGGAAACTTCCTGGGAGCATGATATCTGAATGCTGATTGCTGTAAGTCAAGCACCTGGTTATAGCTAGTGAACATTGTAGACGACCATCAATTTCTGAATAGGTATCCATTATGACTGTCAAGATATATTTACTGATGAGAGAAAAACAGGAAGGGATAATGTGACATGGAATCAGAGACTTCTGTTGTTAGAAACAGGAGGAAGATTTTTCTTGGGAGTGATGGAGAGCATGTTTTCCTAGAAATTTTGAGGAAGAGCATACAGGGAGAGTGATTGCTGCATTGACATTTATAGAAAGGCAAATGTTGCATTAACTTAATGTGACTGAAGGAACGTCTATTTAGGAGTCGTGACACATGGGTTCAGGTCTCAACTTTGTCAATCATTAGCTGTACAACTTTGGCAAGCCACTTAGTTCAATTCAGAGAACGTTTATTGTGTGTCTGTTATGGTCTTAGTATTGTTTAAGACACTACAGGAGATTCAAAGTCTTATAACTTCTCTAGGCTTCAGTTTCCTCACCTGTAACATAAAAGTTTTAGTTCAGATGATTTTTAATGTTCCTTTCAATTTCATAGAATTAAAGCTTATTTTTCTAGACTCAGTGTTTAGTCAGGCTGTTAACACAGACTCCATGGACCTCCTGTGAGGAGATCTGTTAATTATGGGTGGGGAAAAAATTACATCTTTATTTCTACTAACTTCTCACTAAAATTTGGTGCTTCCTGTAATTATGAAGGTAGGCCGGAAACCTTGGTAGTTTCCCCAGTACCTGAGATTTTTGTCACCAATAGAAATCACAGATATTTTCATAGAAATTTACAATCTTTGGTGACATCTTGTTGTTTGATGATTTAGTAAAGAAACATAAATTATTCTCAAATGCATTTAAAATATTTGATAACTGGATTTTATGTAATTGGCTTCTAATATAATCCTGTGTGCTTTACGTTATGCACCTAAAAGCATTATTCCAAGAAGGGGTTCACAGGCTTTGTCAGGCTGCCAAAGAGACCCTGGTTGAGAGAGAGGGATCTCAGAAATGACAGCGGAAAATGTTATTGGAGGATTGGAATGCGATCCTGAGATGCCTTGTGCCGTAGTGAAGGTAGCACTTGGGAGGGTTGGAAGACAGAGGGGTCTCTGCTGTGACAAATGCAACTATGGAGATACAGATTCTAGATGGTCAGGAGCATAATTCTTAGACTCAGAGTGATGGGCATGAATAGTCTGTACTGGGAATAACGGGAGAGAGGCAGTAATTGGAATAATGAGGGGGAAATGTTTTTGGAAAACATTGGAAAGAAGGAGGAACATAATATTCTAAGCAAAGTGCTTTGCATTGACAGTAATGTTACTCTCAGTGCAATACAATAGGAAGCTATAGGCAAGGGTTTTGCCTTGGAAATAATGGGGAAAGAAGGATCTTTGCAGTGAAACGGATTGGGAATTAGGAAACAGCAATGAGAGAAGCAGGGGGGTAGATGTACAAAAAGAGAGAAGCTTAAATAGGAATGATGAGAAGGAAAGAGTTCGCTGGGGGAGAACTTTTACCTAGAGGGGATGGGAAATGCCCCAGGCCAGGGTCGGACAGAGGAAACCCCTCATCTGAAACAGTGAAAAGGACAGAGCGCTGTATGCCCGTGGTGGTGCCCACGGCTGTGATGGTGATAAAGGAGGTCTGGATTAGGAGTGGTAGAGAAGAGGTTGGGGTTTTTCATTGGCCATACGATCATGCTGGGAGAAAGTTACAGCTTAGAGTAACGTGGAAGAAGTTTTGATGTGCTGATTGGGAGAGTGCTAGGGAAAAGAGATGCTTGAATTTGGTGTGATAGAAGAGTGACCTTCACGAGTTGAATTAAGTGGTAGTAGGAAGAGACAGCACTGTATGTCAGGTAGTCATGAGGCCGTGCCTTCATCCCCTTCCCGTCATGGAAGGGAAAGGAATACTCTTCTAGTGATGAAATGAAAAGTCTGTATTAGAAGCAAATGCGGCCGGGGGTGGGGGGGGGAGGGCTGGGGGGTGGGTCGTGGAGCGCGGGGTCTGCCGGGACTAACAGAGACTGGGGTTATGAGGAGAAAGCACTGTGGGTAATGGGAGATGGATTTCTTGACTGTGAATTGTGGAGGAAGTGGTATTAAAGTAGAAGTACTGGGTAACCTGGAACTCTGTATTGGAAGCAATGGGAAGAGAAGTGACGCAGCCGTGTACTAGGAGGGAGGAAGATGAAACTATCCCAAGAGCGAAGGGAAGAAGCACTTTGTGCTGGAATAGGTGATAACTGTCCTATAAATTATGCACAGATACTGGGAGTATGGAACTGATTGGTCTTGGCCAAATCACACCTCTGTGTGTCCCAGCTTCCTCATCAGTAAAATTAGGGGTTTGAATTAGGTGATCTCTAAGGTCGCTCCAGCTCTACAATTCTGTTTTTATCTGTAAGGATACTTTTATTAATGAATTGTTCCCTTAAAAAAAAAAAAGCCATCCTGAGCAAAGGGATTGGGAGAAGAGATCCTGTACTTCTCAGTGCTGAGTTATCGGGGTCACTGACGAGGAGCCGCCTGGGATGCCTGCATCTTGAGATGAAATCAGGGCTGGGCTTTAGGATGGAAAAGCCTCCATCATTGGGATCCGGATGATGTTACCTGAGCTCTGGCCGTTTACAGCCATCCTACTGAATGAGAGAAACATTTGATAAAGGTGGGGGTAGGTCTTATCTAGGCCAAAGAGAAAGGGGATCGATTGTGACCAAGTTGACGTGGTGAGGAAGGAAGCAGTGCCCAAAAAGAAGAGTTGTGCTGTGAAGTCAGTTCCTGGTCTTCTGTATTATTTCTCCATCTGGTACAGAAGTTATGATAGGGTGACGGTGGGTTTCAGTCTCCTTTTCATTCAGTGATAACAGAGAGATGTGGTGTTGCCCAGAGGAACGAACACAGGCTTTGGATGCAGATCTAGGCACCACCCTTTTTGTGATCTGAAGCAAAACACTAACCTCTGCAGTCTCCGTTTTCTCACCAGTAAAATAAGGGCAACAGTTCTTACCTCACAGAGTTAAGGATTAAATGAGAAGATCTTTGTCCAGCATCCTAAAGTAACAGGTATGCAAGAAATTATGTTTTGTCCATGTACTGGAAATGGATGGGAATTAAGCCTTCCTGGGAATTAAGTTGGGAAAGACCTCTTTACTAGGAGTTGTGATGGGCGGCACTCTCTGTACTGAAAAGGACAAATTAGAAATAGCCCTGTATTCCGAGAACTGGTTGTATGGGGCTTGCCAGGAGAGAACATTGCATGAACCTAATATGGGTAGATTTCGAGTTTTGTCTTTAGCTCTTCCTCCCTCTTTTCAGTTTTTCTGTCTCACATTTTGGTGAGACACTCTCTGTGGACATGGCTGCCCAAAGCCCTTCTGTGTCCCACTGGGTCCTGTTCTTCCTTTCTCTCTGTTAAAACAAACATAAAACCCAAAACAAGCAAACAGACAAACAAAAAAACACCTCTCCTTTTTTCTTCATCAGAATTCCTATTCCCTCATATATCTGATCTCAGCTTAGTGTTAAGAGCAAGCTATTGGATTAAAGTAATTCACACTGGATGGCTTATGGAGATTTTTTAAAGTCCAAATACATTTCAGACTTGTGAAATTTTAGGTGGCATTATTATGAATAATTTGAGGGATGACCTGGGTTTCTTTTTGGAAAAATTATTTTGGATGGGATTGGTGTGGGAGTGAGGTGGAGAGGCTTACCTTCCCTGGAGTCATGTGAGTATTGTCACTTCTAGTTAGAGCAGTGTCTGCAGTCAGAACTCTTTGGGTTGCTTGTGACAGTAGCTCAGCTCTAATTTAAGCTAAAATGGACATTTATTGATTTACATGGATCCAAAAATGCAAACAGTGTCGTTAGGTCTTTTTTTCTTGTTCTCAGTCTGGCTCCTGTCTCTTGTCTTTGCCTTATTTTCTCCTGATGAGAGGAAGGGGAGGGCACAAGCCTAAGCAACGCTAAATTTTTATAATCCCAGATCGGGACCCCAGTGAATTCTAGCACATGTAAAATCCTAGGACAACTGATTCACTAGCTCGAGTCAAGTCCCCAGAGAGACCGGATGTGCGGATTGGTTAGCTCCAGGTCTCCTTCCTTGTGGTCGTGAAGGTGGAGAAATGCAGTTGACGGCCCCACTCTACTGGGCAGTTGATGGGGAGCAGTGGCCAAAGGAAGGGAATGCCATTAGTGAACAGAAGGGGTAAGGGGTGCTGGGCAGACAAAAACAAACCCTAAACAGATGTCTATCAACCAGAAAAAAAGAAAAGAATGTGTGCCTTTAACTCCCTTTCAGCATTAGGGAGGAAAGCCTTCTCCCTGGCTAGATAAGCAGTGCTAAGAGTGCTGGACACTGGGAGTGAGGCTCCGAGAGGGTTCTGGAATGGGGAAGGCAGGCAGAGATGCAGGTGGGGGGAAAACGTCTGTTCCTCAGTGAGGCTGACTCCTGGGCAAGGAAGAGCTGTCCTTGAGGGATGAGAGAGGCGGTTGTACACCAGAAGCTAGAGAAACTTGATATTAAAACAAAACTTTCCATAAATGGGCAATATTATTCTTTAAATGAGAAAATACATTTCTAAATAAAAGAAATGGTGACTGGTAAGATTACATCATACAAACCAGTAATGACGGAAAAAACAGCAGAAAGATTTGGAGGGAATTTTGTCTTGGGAATGATGGGAAAAATAGCCTGTGAAAGGACAAAGGTGGAGTTTGGTGAGTGAGGCCTCTTCCGTGGCGATTTTAAGAATCTTCTCTGCGAAAGGGAAGGGAAGATGTTGATGATGAGGCTGGAGCTCTGGGTGATACGTGAAAGGGATGAGGTCTAAGCTAAAACTGGGTTTCATAGGAAGGCTATTTATCTGATGAGGCATCTGGGGAGGACTTTTACTTCAAGTGGAGGGGAAGAGAAGATATTTTACTGGAAAGGATAGAAAGAGCACTGATTGGAGGTTTAGGAGACCAGGATTCTAGACCTGGCTCTGTGCCTAGCTGTGTGCCTGGGGAAAATCATTTCATCTTTTTTCTTTTAATTTTTTAAAATTTTTGGCTGTTTTGGGTCTTCGTTGCCATGCGTGGGCTTTCTCTAGTTGCGGCGAGCGGGGGCTACTCTTCGTTGCGGTGCGCGGGCTTCTCATTGCCGTGGCTTCTCTTGTTGTGGAGCACGGGCTCTAGGTGCGCGGGCTTCAGTATTGTGGCTCGCGGGCTCTAGAGTGCAGGCTCAGTAGTTGTGGCGCACAGGCTTAGTTGCTCCGTGGCATGTGGGATCTTCCCAGACCACGGCTTGAACCCGTGTCCCCTGCATTGGCAGGCAGATTCTTTTTTTTTTTTAATTTATTTATTTATTTTTAGCTGCATTGGGTCTTCATTGCTATGTGCAGACTTTCTCTAGTTGTGGCGAGCAGGGGCTACTCTTCGTTGCGGTGTGCAGGCTTCTCATTGCGGTGGCATCTCTTGTTGTGGAGCACAGGCTCTAGGCATGTGGGCTTCAGTAGTTGTGGCATGTGGGCTCAGTAGTTGCAGCACGTGGGCTCTAGAGCTCAGGCTCAGTAGTTGTGGCGCATGGGCTTAGTTGCTCCGCGGCATGTGGGATCTTCCCAGACCACGGCTCGAACCCGTGTCCCCTGCATTTGGCAGGCGGATTCTTAACCACTGTGCCACCAGGGAAGCCCCATTTCATCTTTTTGAAACTCAGTTTTTTCATCTGTAAATAAGGTTACTAACCTCCCATTACTACTACTAATAGGTCAGCTGTACTTCAGTGAGTTGCTCAAAGATGAAAGAATAAGTGTGAAAGTATTTGGGAAAGTTAAAGGTCATACAAGGGTGCTCTTGGCAATGATGATGTTAATATGCCATGAAAGGAGCTCTGAGCTTGGGGCGGTGGGGAAGTCGCCATGAACTTGTCATGAAGGTGGGAGTGATGTAGAGGAAGTTCTCATGTCGATTTGGAGTAAAGAATGCTGAAGAGTCATGGGGAAATAGGAGAGAGAGAAAGTGAATTTTCCTTCTTGTACCTAAAATTATAGGAAGGAGTAGTAGCATAATGTGGGCATGAAATTAATGAGGATGAATGAAAAACACATGGAAAGTGAGCTAGTTGCCATCAAGGACGGGAGAAAGTACCGTCTCCAAAAGGAACAAAGAAATAATTACATCCTGGGCATGTTGATGCAGTGAGGGTGGTGGCAAACATGCCTCTTTTTTGAGGGGTGACCTGGGTTTTTTTCCCACTTTTTGACCCCACCCAAATTGGTTTTGTATTCAGGAAGCTGGGTAGTTGTCCGGAGAGTGGTTTGGGGCGTGTGAGGATAGTGGCTCTTTAAATGGAGGGAAGAGAAGTCAGAACCGAGTGTAATGGGGGAGAGAGTTCTCCTCAGTGCGTAGTAAAGACTGGGTTTTATGTCAGCTGGACCACAGCAGGCTGCGTGAGGGCCGAATGGCACAGGGGCTCTGTGTAAAGTGGTTCTCCAGTCCTGGGGGTGGTTTCCGCTCCACTCCCCAGGCCCAGCATCCTTGGTGACCTCAGCCGCAGACTCCCTCTCTAGATGGTACGAGGCTGGTACTATTTGTTCTTTCTACTGGAGAATACCTACCACGGATTCTTTTGCCCTTGATTTCTTCCCCAGTCTGACCTGACTCGTTACCAAGTTAGGGCTTCTCTTCCTCTCGGAAGGAAGGCCCCTTGCAAGGGCGCCCCTGGAGTCTGCGTGCTGCTCTCTGGGGTGGAATAATGCCCCTGGAGTGGACTCTACAAGTAATCATGGTTCGAACCCTGCGATGTCTGCTTCTTAGGATAATAGCATCTACCAGGAGAACTCTGGATGTTTCCCAATAACCAGTCTGCTTCAGTGTCATTTCCCCTAGATAGATACCAAAGTCTTTTCACAGACTGTAGACTTACCCACAGGGAACAAGCTGAAAACAATGTATTCTTTTTTTTTTCTTTTCTTTTATATTGGGGTATAGTTGATTTACAATGTTGTGTTAGTTTCAGGTATACAGCAAAGTGATTTAGTTATACATATACATATATCTATTCTTTTTCAGATTCTTTTCTCATATAGGTTATTACAGAGTACTGAGTAAAGTTCCCTGTGCTATACAGTAGGTCCTTATTGATTATCTATTTTATATGTAAAACAATGTAGTCTTATATTACCAATAATATCATTTTCATACACAAAGGACAGAACCTCTCTGTTTGGCCTACCTACCTACCTACCTAGCACAGTAAAATTGTTTCCAATTAAACATTTTTCCTTTTGCTAGAATTTTTCTCATCAGAATCATTATTTCCCATTGAAAATTTTCTACGTCTTGTTTTGTTGATCAAGTTTTTTTGTTCACGTCAACCAACTATAGCATCTGCAATTAGAAATGTACTTTTATGGACATTATATCTACCAGGTCCAATTATTCTAAATCAAAATTTGCAAATAGAAATTTTATCAACAAGATGTGCTTCTGTCAAGTTTTAGCCAAAACCATTTTTCTAGGCACCATCTTTGTTTTGAGTATATTTACTATTAGTATTCATTATGAATTGGATAAAAGAAAATAGTTTGCATTTATTTTTTAGCTCATTCATGAGAAAACAGCAAAGCCGTTTCAGGATCGCTATATTGTAAAGGGTCGAACTGCCGTATTGCTCGTCCAAGCCTTCCGAATACGTTTCTATCACGTTGGGTCTTGCATTCTAAAGTGCTCCATCTGTCGGTGGAGCAGAGAACAAACAGCAGGGCTCCAGATGCATCACTGTTTAGGGTGGAAAAATGTAGGGCGTGTTGGGTTTTTTTCGAAAGCTTTTTACTCTCTTCCCCCCATGCCCCGATTTTTTTCTGTTTTCTCCCTAAACTTTTCAGCCCTTTCAGGTTCTCTTACTCATCATCTACTTCTTCTGCCGCTATGTCTGCCCCACCCCCTGCCGCTTCGTGCCCCAGTTCTCCTCCTCCTGCTGTGCCTTTCCTTCTCCCTCCTGCTCAGCCTCACTCACTGTCCCAGACCCTCTCCTCTGGGAGCGTCGCTGTGTTTTCCCCTCTCGGTTGCTTTCTTCTATTTCCCCACCCCCGCCTCCTTAGAAGAGTTGCTTATCAGAGCCCTCAATGTCATGATTCTAAAGGCTCAGGGAGACACTCTTGTCCCTGCCACTCAGGATCCCACCAGGATCAAGTAACCAAGAGAGGCTGTGAACCTGTGCTTCTCATATGGTTTTAAAAGCGGCACTGGGGGGTGGCCCACTCATGCGGGCTTGATTTTATGGAATCTGTCTGAAGACAGAGGGATGGATGGTTTGATCTCAGGAGCGCCCTGCCAGATCAGGAACCTGGGAACCTCATCTCAGGCATCATCAGTTTAGATTTATTGGACACCCCTTGGGTGCTTGGAGCTGTGCTAAATGATTTCATCCTTCAAGCCCTGAAATCCAGTTTCTGCCTTTTTAGCAGCTGTTTGAAATACTGTAGTATTGGGCTGAGTTTTAACAAGCTTTTGTTATTCTTTCTGTTACTGTTTACTGCAAACCGTGTTTTAAAAATCAGAACTTAAAAGTTAGAGGATTTAGTAATGATGTTGGGGGTTGTTCTTGATTTCCTTTAGCATAAGATCCTATAGATTCCTACCACATATGGGTTCCTCTACAGCGAATGTGAGATCAGAGGGCACACTGAAAAGTGGGTAGAATAATATACATGGAGAGAATGTCTTATGCCCGGAGCTGGGGTGAGGGAGCAGGGTTGTAGGGAATATTTTAGGAGAGGCTTGAGAAAGGAGGGACAGAGACGGAGAGTGAGAAAGTGCTTGGGAATAGTTTCTTTCATTCAGTCAACAAATATTTATGCAGTGCCTACTCTGTGCAGGTTACTTTCTAGATGCTGGGGATACAGCCATAGATAATAAATAAATAAATAAATAAAAATGGTTACCTTCATGGAACTTATGTTCTAATAGGAAGAGACAGCCAATAAAATAAGTTAATAAAGTTAGTGACACATACTATAGCAACAAGTAAAGCAGAGAAGGGAGATTGGGAGTATTGGGAGTTTTAATTTTAAAAAGGATGATCAGAGAAGGTCTCACTGATAAAGACCTGAAGGACATAGGGAATGAGTCAGTGCAAAAATCTAGGTGAAGAATATAGTATTTCAAACAGAAGAATAATTGGGGCAGGGGCAGGGGGAGGGGCAGAAGCAGGAGAAAATGCTGATGAACCCGGTAAGAGACGAGGGTGACTCGGGCTAGTTGGACACAGAGGAGGTGGTGAGAAGTCGGGTTGGGGGTATTTTAGAGGCAGCAGCACTAGCGAGATTTGCTGATGGGTTGGGCATGGGCGGTGAGAGAGTGAAGGTCTGGTTTGAACAACAGGGAAGATGGAGTTACCATTAACCGAGATGGGAAAGACGGGGGTTCAGATGGGGAAGAACTGGCTCAGGAGAAGTCTCAGGAGTTCAGTTTGGGACACGTTACGCTTGAGTTCTGGGGAAGAGGAAAATGGTGTGGGAAAGAGCCCTTAATGACATGAAAGGGGAACCCAAGGATTTGAATCTTGCAGAAATTAAACAGATTTTGGCTAGATAAGGAAGAAAGCCTGGGGTGGTGGGAGGTGAGCATCATGAGGGGTACGTCACCTATGGACAGTGGATGGATCTATTGACAGCTCACAGAGCTGGGTGCTGGCGGAGCTTGGGTGGGCTGTCAGCGAACGAAGCCCACCTGCCAGTGGCAGCAGCGAGCAGGGACAGCGTCGGAAGTCTGGGTGAGGCTAAACTAGGGTGCGCCACGTGGGTTTTGCAAAGGTCAGATAAAGCGTGAAGCCCTCCAAGAAGAGGCAGGGGCTCAGGCACAAAGATACCCCTGGGGTGTGAGATGAGAACACTGACTGAGATGGAGGTGGGTGATCTGGGCAGGGGCTGAATTCTGGCCTCTAAGGAAAATAATGCAAATGTGGTTCCTGAGGAAAAGGAACAGGTGTGGATTGCATCCGTGAGGGGAAAGGACAACTCTGGGATCGGGGAAGGGAACTGAAAGTGACTGGGCTGGTCCTGGAGGCCCTGAGAAGTTTTTGCAGGGGGGCAGGCAGATGGCAGGGGTTAGAGAGGAGCGCCAGCCAAGCTCTGAGCGTTGGGATGCCGTCCAGCCGCGCACACACATGCACAGCCCCATTCTCTTATAAAGCATTTCACTGTTGCCCCAAGTCACTTAGCTCTGGGTTATAGTCTCAACCTCATAGTGTGCTTAGGAGTGTACACGTGACATGTGGTGATGTGTATAGGTGCACCGCCACGTCTACAAAGTCCTCCCCGCTTTACACAGTGAGCTCCACTGGTAAGGACCTGACTGTTCAGTTTACGGATTACCTGTTTTCTTTTGTTCTCTTTTCTACTGGTTGGTTTTCTTTTGACTTTTTGTTGCTCCACTGTTTATTGGTCCTTTGGGCAGAAAACAAGGGAGTTTGTAAAACTCAAACACTGAAAACATTCGTAATGCATTATTTGCAGTTCTGACAAAAATGTCAATAGATAAGATTAAAACCAATGGCTGAATTAAATTTTAGAATTATGTATGGATTAAAATGTTTATATGCCTGTGATTACAAATAATCAGTAGTCTACTGAGTCAACATTTCTTCCTCCATTTTCCTCTCTGTGTCTTCCCTTGCTGAACTTCTGTTTCTTCCTCCTTCTCCCATACTCCTTCCGGTTCTCTCACTGACACCAAGCTCAGGGTCCTCAGGATTCTGAACTTGGGCAGAAAGCAGCTGTTTGTGCTTCTCAGCAACCTTGGCTGGGAAAGAGGGAGGGTGGAAAAGAGATGATGTCTTTTTAAAGTTAAGGAGAAGGATTGAAAGGGTCCTGGAGGGCTAAGTAATTGGAAGAAAAATCTGGCCACTGATGAGGTGGCGTGTGGCAGGGCAGGCGCCCTGTTCTGGGCTGGATGGTCTGGCTAAGGAGAGCTGGGGAGGTGGGTACGGAAACCTCCTGACTCGCAGGTGCTTGGGTAACACTTCTTGGACCCCGATTGCAGCAGGGGGAGGGACTCAGATGACCCTGAAGTTTCCATCTGGAAATGAGATTCTGAGATTCCAGGACTTCCCTGGTGGTCCAGTGGTTAAGACTCTGCACTTCCAGTGCAGGCGGCGCGGGTTCGATTCCTGGTCGGGGAACTAAGATCCCACATGGCGTGCGGCGGCCCGGCCAAAAGGTTAAAAAAAAAAGATTCCAGATTTAGGGAAGAGGGAAGGAAGGGAGGCGGAATAGAGGTGAGCACGTATCTCTTCCCACTAGGCCAGCGAGGAGTCCTAGGAGAATAGCAAAGGCTGCAGCTGTGGTCTCCCCCTCTCTCCTGCAAAAGTGAATTCTCCGACGTCGCTCACTCCTGCCTCTAGCCACTGAAAGGACCCTAAGCCAGGTTCCCCACTGCTTCGCTCTGACCTGCGGCCGCGTGGTCGGGGTCTGGAGGGGTGGTCAGTGAGTGGAAAGCCCTCGGTGTGGGTCTGGAGAGGGCCGGCAGGCAGCGGGTAGGGGAAGCGAGGTTGCAGGGGTGGGGGGTTGAGGTGTCACAGTCCTGGGGACGGTGCTCTTTTGATCCATGCCTGTTGCCTCCCCCACTTTGCAGAGTGAAGTCTGTGCTGGTTAATACCTTTCTTCCCATCTCTTTGTCTTCCCGAACCTCTTCCCACCCCCGACCCCGGATGTCTCCCCTCCCGCCCCGTCTCATCCCCTCCACGTCTGTCTCTCCTCCTGCTGTCGTGCTGTCCACGCCTGGCCACGGTTCCACGTGCCGCCTCCAACCTGTCTGCCTTCTCCTCGCCTCTCCCCCCATCCGTTGGCTCTCGCTTCCCACAGCAGAGGGGAAGGTGTACAGCTCAGATGAGGAGAAGCTCGAGGTGCCGGCGGGAGACCCAGCAGGCAGCGAGCAGGAGGAAGAGGGCTCGGGCGGTGACAGCGAGGACGACGGCTTCCTGGACAGTTCTGCAGGGGGCCCCGGGGCACTCCTGGGACCCAAACCGAAGCTAACGGGAAGCCTGGGGACTGGAGCTGAGGAGGGGGCACCGGCGGCGGCGGTGGCGGCGACGGCGGGAGTCACGGCTCCTGGGGGCAAAAGCCGGCGGCGCCGCACAGCCTTTACCAGCGAGCAGCTTTTGGAGCTGGAGAAGGAGTTTCATTGCAAGAAATACCTGAGCTTGACCGAGCGCTCCCAGATTGCCCACGCCCTCAAGCTCAGTGAGGTGCAGGTCAAGATCTGGTTTCAGAATCGGCGGGCCAAGTGGAAGCGCATCAAAGCTGGCAATGTGAGCAGCCGTTCTGGGGAGCCTGTAAGAAACCCCAAGATTGTCGTGCCCATACCCGTGCACGTCAACAGGTTCGCTGTGCGGAGCCAGCACCAACAGATAGAGCAGGGCGCCCGGCCCTGAGGGGCTCCCGGGGGCTTCCTGAGCCTGCTCTGAGACTGGGCTAGGCTTCTGCGGACCAGAGGGGCTCCCGCTGTGACTCTGCCCTCGGACGGGGCTCAGTCGGCAACTAACGTAGCTCTAGGGGGGCTCTCCTGGCACTTGGCCCTGAGCCACTCCAGAGACCCCCAGGACTGGGGCTTCAGGGCTAAAGGGGCTTAGGTTCTTCCCGTCTAGGAGCTGCTGGGACTGAGGTGGACCCCTAGGGCTTGGAAGGTTCCTGGCTAATGCCCTGGAATCGCTTCTGACGGGGATGGAAGGAAGCCAGGGTGAGACCTAGCCAAGCTGATGACAGCTCCTTATTTATTTTGTGTGAAGTTTGTATATATGGAGCTCTCTGCCTCTGTCTGTCTGCACCCCTGAGAGGGATTGGGGAGCTTGTGTGTGTCCTCCATCCTCAGCCAGTTTGGTTCCATCTCACTGCCCCAGAGTGGGTACCGCCTCGCCTGTCTATAGTACAGAACGCGCAAAGAAGCGAAGTGGAACTGTCACTAGCCCCTTAGAAACCCTTCAGCACTCACTGTCTCTTTCATGTAATCTACCTCCACTAACGTCCTTTCCCGCCGCAGGTGCTGCCCACCGTTCACGCCTCCAGCTCTCATGCTTCTAACGCGGCACCTCTTTTCTCTTTACCATTAAACAGGCAAGCTTCTGCACCTCTGCTTTCTGCTCTTTGGAAGAGTTTGCAGACTTCAGGGTAGAGGATTCACTCCCTTTTGTATTCTGAGGGGAAATGAAGTACTTGAGCCTAGCTTAGGTGGGGTGTGTCTGGCCGTGTCTAAGTAGGTGGAGGTTATCAGTCGTGTGAGGGACGGGCCGGCCGGGGGCTCACCCCCATCACCTGGGCGCCCGTTAACGAATCCTTTCCTGTGTAGAGGGCGTGGCAGCTTATTAGTCCATCTCTGCTCTCTTCCATATTCCAGACATCAGGGCCTGGAGTAAAAAGACCCACTTCTAGGGCTCTGTTTTAACAGCATTAATTGTGGTCTCCCCCCTACCCCCGTTGCACCGTTTACGAAGCTTGGGATCCCAAGTCCTCTTCTGTTATAAAATGAGGTTGGTTGAGAGGGCCCACTGCGCGCGGTGCGGACGAGGCAGGAATGTACCTGGCGGTTCTGGAAGGGGGTGTGCTGCAGCGGAGGCTGGTGGTTGGCGTTCTGTGAGCAGACTAAGGAACAGCGTTAATGGTGGACGAAGGAAACACAGACGTGAGGCTTCAGGGGCACTTGCAAGAAACAGAGTAGACCTAGAGGGAAACGAGACAAGCTGGAGCTGCTTGCCATTCCCCCACCTTCACAGACGGGCTACCACCCTGTACCAGCTGTGGAGCCAGACCGCACAGGCATCGGGGACGGAGTTACCGCAGAAGCCAGCTGAAGTTGGTATCATGGTTAACGGGGCTTCCTGGGAAGAAACAGGACCTGCGCTGATTTGGGAAGAGAGGTGGAGTAGAACAGAAAAAAAAAATCGGCTGTGAGTGAGGCAAGGTCAGAGAGGGGAGGGAAGCGCAGCTCAGTCCAGCCCCCCGCCGGCTTCCTCACCTGCGTCAGAGGGCATGTCGCTGCTGATTCCTGATTTGCAAGCCAGCCGCTGTCTAGTTGCTCACGTCTATTGCCTGCCTTTTCCAGTGAGACTGAGACAGCCCTTCCCTGGCAGCTCTTTCCTCCTAGCTGGTTCTGGCAACCAAACGGAACGCAGCCTGGAGCTGTGACTGGTCACGAGCAATGGTGGCACGGTGCCCTGGCTGGGACACGCACAGCCAGGGTCCTCTCTATCTTTTGGCTAAATTGCAGCAAGGCTGGAGAATCAGGCTGAAAAAATGTAGTCCAGATCAGCCCCATTCCTGATCTAGATCAAGGCTGTCTGCTACCTTTGACTCACCCACATGGGGAACCTACAGGGTGAGATTCTTTTCAGGAGAGAAGCCAGGCAGAGGTCGAGGATCCCAGGAGCGGTTGTCATCTTGCTGTCAGGAATCCGTGTCCGCAGGTCGAGCAAGGGCTGGAGCGGAGGCCCTCTGGCTCTGCCCCCAGGGAGGGGAAGTGGGGGGGCGGGGAGGAGAACTAGCAAGACCAAGGCCTTGATCTGCCCTTTTTTCCTGCATTTACCTCTGAAACCTCCTAAACTATACCAGGCAGCATTCAGCCACCCAAGGGGCTTCTTTTCCTTGGGGAACCTGGAGGTGATTATTGCTAGTATTTTCTGAGCCCAGGAACCCAGTCTCACACACACCCATGGTCCTGTCTCTATTCTGCCCTTAACCTTGTTTAAGGCTCTTGTCAGCCTGGCAAAAGGGGCTGTGGACCAAGACAGTAAAATCTGGTTTCCTCTCTGAATAGCTTTACTTGGTTAATTTCCCTACACATGGGCAAGGGCCGTGCAGAGCGCCAGCCCGCCACACCCAATGTACAAGGGCCACCAGCAGAGCAGCTCCAGGAACCGGGGAGCAACGGGCTCCCTAGGGAGTGGGGACCCTAACTTAGCAGTTCTCACCCTTCAAGAACAGGTACAGAGGGGTTTCTCCCAGATTTTCTTTCTAGAATAACTAAGGATAGTCCGAGGGAAAAGCAGAAGCTCTGGATTCTGCCTCCAGTTTGGCAAGGGGTTGGTGGGAGTCAAGGGGGCTGTTCTGCCGTCAGTGACCTACCCCCTCCCCTTTCCTCAAACGCAAAGCCTAGGGATGAGTTCCCCAGAGGCGCGCTGCCACTCAACCCATCCCGTCCTCAGAACTCTCCCCCTGGGCACGGACCCGTGTGGCTCCCGGAACTTCTGGCTGTGGGGCTGGTTCCCAGACGCCTAGGAAGGGGGACAGAGCTCCTGCCCTCTCTGTGGGTGAACTCTGGGCAGCACAGCTGTGGTGTGAGGTCACTGGACAGAATACTGATGAAAATGAGGAGACCAACAGAAAGCCGTTCTGAGGGTGGAGGCGGCAGGGCAGGGGGGAAGCAGCAGGAAGCTTCGAGTGGGGAGCACGGAGCTCATCTCTCCTCCTGGCAGGGTTCACTGCCGGTGCTGCTGACAAACTCAACTACGCCCCTGGCAAGAGAGGGCTGAGAGAAACGCACGTAGGAGGCTGGGGGTTACCTAGCCTCCGGCCTGCCTCCTGGACGGGGTGGGTGGGTGGATGGGGTACCCTAAAGTAAAGTACAGCAAAGAAGACAGGGACAAAGAAGAAGAGAGAGATGAGAGGGGCATTTTCGGAACGGCAGGGAGATGAGAGGGGAGACGAAGGCCACACACACAGTCTGGTTTATTGGCACCTCACACACGCCAAATATGTACACAAACATAAATATTCCAATGTACACATTTACATGGGACTCGCAGGTCACCCCCCAACGTCTGCCCCACGCAGGCTCCGTTTTAGGAGAAGGCTCACAGGGGGCTGGCACGAGAAGGTAGGACTCTGGAGGAGGGCGAGGTCCTGCTCCCCTCTCCTCACAGTACCTCCAAAGGGTCCTGTCCCTTTTCAGTGGCACCGGAGGGCAGGGGCCAGACACCTCCAACCCCTCTGCTGCAGCTCCAAGCCCGGCGTCTCCTCTCATCCTTCTGTCTCTCCCCTTTAGCTCTTCCCTTTGACTCTTCCCGTTTCCCTCTCCTCCTTCCTCTCTGCACGTCCCTGCTTCCCAGTCTCTGTGTCTTTGTTTCTCCCAGCGCCTGTAGGGGGGTGGGTCCCCATGCCCTGGAGTCCTTCTGGCCCCTCTGCCCTCTTCCTGGGCCTCACAGGAGACTAGGGCTTCGGTGCAGCTCAGCGGAGGCGCTGGTGCCGTTGGCAGGCTCTCTGCTGGGGGTCGGGGCTAGGCTGCAGCCCTCCCCGGGGCAGCCATGCTGGATCAGGATGTCTGCACACTCCTGGCTGCCGGCCCGGCGAGCATAGGCCAGCGGGGTCAGGCCCCGGGCGTCCCGGCTCCTCACGTCCACCCCGTACTGCAGAAGAAAGCACGTTTTCACGGTTGGCGGGACACGGCAGGAAAGGTGTGGGTCCCGGGGAGAGAAAGGAGAGGCGGCCCCCAGAGGGCTGGGGTGAGAAGGACGTCAGGGAGGTGAGGGGCACCTGCGGGACGGGAGCCCCGACTCACCCAGATGAGCAGCTGTGTGAAGACGACGTTGGCCATGGCGCTGGAGAGATGCAGGGCGGTCCGCCCGTCCCCGTCCCCGTAGGTCTCGTTCACCTCCTCCTTGGACCCGTGGGCCAGAAGCATCACCAGCAGCCGCAGGTCGTCTTCCACCACCGCGCGGAGCAGCTGCTGGCCCAGCGGTACATCCGAGCTGGGCAGCGGGGCCAGGAAGAGCTTCTGCTCGTACTTGGCCCGGATCCAGCGCTCCTTCTCCTCTCTGCGAGCACAGGAAGGGCCGGGCCGGGGGTCAGGGGGGCGAGGGGGCGGCAGGGAGACACGGCGTCGGCGCAGAGGCGAGCCTGAGGGCCCCAGGGGGGTCGGGGGCAGCGGGCGGCGCACAGGGTGTGGAAGAAGCGGAAGAGAACTCCGGGGAGGCCCCTGGGGGCCGAGAGGGCAGGAAGATTCCCGGCAGGGCTCGGGTGCAGCTTATCTGGCCCTGCAGGAACAAAGGAGGCGGGGGCCTGCACTGGGGGCCCACGCACGACCCTATCTACCACCCATTCTCCCCATCTCAGAGCTCAGGCCGTGGCCTTCGCGCCACAGAGCGATAGGGCCCTGCGCATGCGCCTCCTGCCGGCCCCCTGACCTGCTGATAACGCTGAGAAAGGGCCCGTTGTTGTGAGGCGCTGAGTGACAGGAGGGGGAGGGGCACCCCCAGGGGCCCACGGCCAAGCAGAGCAACAGCGGGTTTTAATTAACCCTTCCAGCCCTGTCACAGCTGCCCGGCCCCGCCCCCAGTCCTCCCCGCCCCCAATCCTCCCCACCGGGCAGGAGCGCCCACGTCCCCTCCCTTGCTGGCCAGCGCCGGGGCCCCCGCCCTCACCTGCAGGCGTCGGGCCCTGGCTTCGCGTAGCCATCCAGGGCCCCCTCCCAGACACTGTTGGCCAGGGCATTGCCCATCGCGGTCATGACGGCCAGCAGCTCAGGTGGCCAGTCATCGAGGTCGAGGGAGCGGACCCGGGACAGGTGAGCCCCCAGATGCCGGTGGGTCCCCGAGCACTCGATGCACATCAGGGCGCCCAGGTTCAGGCTGGCCCAGTCTGGATCTAGGTGCGGAGAGGAAGCAAGATGAAGCCCCCGGGCAACCAGAGCGAGACCACCAGGAAAGCCCTCCCCGCCGCGGTTCCCGGCCTGCGAGAAGCCGCTTGCAGAGCTTCCTCCGCGAAGCTGGTCGCGCTTCCTCTAAGCCACCCACAAGCCCAGCCCCGCCGGCCCGGCACTCACTGGGGGCCTCGCAGTCAATACAGAAGCTGTTGCCACGAACGGTGCGCACGGCCTGCACAGCCAGAGCCGCATTCTGGTTCCCCAGTCGAGTCTGCCTCGGGGGGAGAGGTAGGGGTGGCTGGTCAGTCGCGAGGCCGACCTGGGACCCCACCCCACCCAGGCCTCTGGGCCAACCTTGTCCTTGGCGCTGCGGCAGCCCTGCAGGCTGGCGAGGATCTGGGCCTGCACACTCTGCACCCACAGCTCCCGCTCCTCCGCCGTCGAGGCCTCGAAGTGCCACGTCTGCCCGGTGAGGGACACCACCACAAACTCGAACGACTCCTCGGCCTCTGTGGGCACAGGGACACGCACCGGCATGAGGGCAGAGGGCCCCTGTCGGCACGCACGTGCAGGGACACGCCACCCAGCCTCGAGGACCACTCTCTCCAGGGCACCTTGCGGGGAGTAGGGGGCAGAGAGCCGTGTGGAGCCCCCAGACCTCCATCCTAGCCACCTGCGGAGCCTGGGTGAAAAAGGTGGGGAAGCGAGGATCTGGCATCCCTGGCACTGCTGGGAATGGGTCTGGAAAGCAGAGCTGAGTGTCTGGAGAAGGACGTGATGGGGCGTTAGGAGACAGTGCTGGGGGGGCGGCGAAGGCGGGGGTGGGCACCATCCGTACATGTCAGCTGCAGCCGCCTCATTTTGCAGCTCATTAAACCCAATATTCCTGACGGCGTCAGCGTGGGGCTCCTGGGAGCCGGGCCCCTCCCCCGCTACCCTGGCACAGGCAGGCAGGGAGGGCAAGGGGATGGGGAGAGGAGGAGAGGTTTCCTCCACAGACGAACGCGGATGTGTGAGCAGATAGGAACCTGAGGACATCTGCAGTGACAGACACGTCCCAAGCAGTGTGGTGAAGCTGTTTCCAGCTCTGCTCCCCCAGGCCCCCCAGGAGACAGTCACGTGGATCTCCTTCCCAGTGGTCACCGCCCCGTGGGTGAACAGTTCCTAACAAGCAGTGCGAGTGTGTCGTGGGGCTGGAGAGACAGGTGCCCGTGAGGAGGCCCAAGTGAGACCACATGTCCTGCCGGGGCAGCCTCCTGCCCCAGTGACACTGAACATGCCCTCCCCGCCCACCCCCCCCACCACCCCCCCCCCGCCAAGGGAAGTCCTCCTGGCGGGCTCCTGCTCTAAGGTGCCCTTAACAGAACTGTCTTCGTAGAGAAACTGGTACCTTTCTTTCCCCAAGCTCCACCATTCCACCTCACCTTGCTTCCAACCATCTTTGAACTACATAACGGTGACAGTCTGTGGGGCTCAGTTCCCTGGTACAGGTGCACCCCGTGCCGTGAGCACTGAACACCCCTGTATCACCGGTTGGCTGGGAAAGGTGGCTCCTTCCCTTAGAGATGATCTCCCCCACCTAGCCACGCCCCTAACCCTGACCATCAGAGAAGAAACCAGCAACTGTGCATCGATGTAGGTTAACCTTATTCAGGAGGAAAGACACTCCAACCACTGAGAAGAGGCACATTTTGAAGATACTCTGGGGAACATCAGAGAAGCAGCGCTATGATTAATAAGGGATTATGAGAAAGGACCTATGGAACAATACCTGAGGAGCTGGAATTCCTCAGCCTAAAGAAGACTAAGGAGAGGCTCAGCCAAACACACACGCGTATGAAGCACCTATTTTGCGCCCAGCGCTGCTTAAACTCAAAGGGTGATACAAGAGACACAGAAAACATAGGTCCTGCCCGCACGACCTTGGAAGAGCTGCGGGAGGAGCAGCCTGCTGTCTTTTACCTTCCGTAAGAATAAAAGAAGCTCACGTTTTCACAGGAAGGGTTTAAGTTAGGCAGAAGAAAGAGCTTTTCTAAGATACCAGGTTGAGATGACCAAAAGTTGTGGAGCTGCTTTTACTGGAAGTTATTATTAGAAAGTGCTTAAGCTAATACAGAAAAAAGGGTGTGCCTCTTCAGGCACTATCCCCAAGTCCCGCTGCCCACCTCCTGTGCCCCGGTTTCCCTTGGGGGTCCCCCTAACCTTCAGCAGCACTGCCGGGGCCGTCTGGTCGGGGGGTCCCGGTGCTCTTTTTCCTCCGGTGCTTCTTCCGGTTGGAGTGGGGAGATGGGGGAGGCTCCAGCTTGGGGCTGGAACTGAGCACCTCAGCTGGGCCACTGGCTGGTGAGGGAGAGGTGGAGAAGTGTGGGGAGAGGGGAGGGGGCCAGCACAGGCCCTGCCCTGGGTGCTGGGGGCTCCACCCTGAACTGCAGCTGGGTGGCCCGAGCAGGGCGGGGTGGGGGGAAGGGGGGGCACTCCCGCCCCGTCCGCACCCTGGGAGGGGTCTGCCCACAGAGTCCCGACCCCAAGGCGCCCCCGGCCTTGGAGGAAGGGAGGGTGGAGAGGAGCGTGTAGGAACCGCAGGCAGGGCAGAGCGAAGGGGAGGAGGGAACCGGCTTCTGCAGCCTGGAGGGCGGAAGGCGGCCGGGGGAACGCACTCAAAGGGAGCTGGAGACCCGGCAGCTCCGCACCAAATTTATCCTCAATCACACTCCCCGCTCCTCACAATTAATAGCAGAATTAGAAACAATCAGGGAGCTGCCTAATTACTGTCAATTAGAGCGCGCTAATCAAGCTCCCGTCTCCCACACCCCGCCCGGCGCTCACCACTAAATGTCAAACTTCATTAGAGGCAGACACGCGCCCTCCCTCCCTGCCTTCCGCCTGCCAGACTCAACAGAGGGGCCCCACCAAGGCCAGCACAGGCCGCAGGACGGTGACCCCGGGAAGCGCCCCCGGCTGCCCTCTCAGGCCTCCACATCCACCCCCGGGCGGCCTGGGCCGGGCAGGGGAGGTGGCGCAGACCCGGGGCTGTGGGCGCCCAGCTGCTTCCTGCTGTCAGAGCTCAGGCCGGGCTCCGCGCTTCTGCTGGGATGCGGGCCGGGGCAGGGTCTCTGGGAGGCAAGTCAGGAGGAGAGCTAACGCGCTGCTGCCCAGCAGGAGGGACGTGGGAGCAGCGGGTGTGCCCGGTCCCCAGGGAGTCTCGTCCCTCTCACACCCTCACTTAGGAGAGGAGGGCAGGGCGGCGCCCATTTCCCTCTAGCCTTCAGGACTGCTGATGGATGTGGGGCTACGGGTGAGTGAGGAGAGAGCGTGGAGGTGCTCGCCGAAGAGGCGGGCGGGGGAAGAAGTGAGGGGAAGACGACGACGAGGCCAAGGGGAGCAGGCGGAGGTGGGAAGGGAGAGTTCTCGACCCCCTAGACTGGGTGGGGCCTCAGCCTACCGAGGGGCAGCGCGGGGGAGAAACCACGTCTCCGGACAGCTCCCAGCTCCCTGATCCTGTCTGCGGGGACCCCCTCTCCACGCGGGCTAGCTGCCGCCTTCGGAACGTGTTTCAAGCCCCCAGCCTCCGACCTCCCCACTCCGCCGCTTCCCCGTGCCCCCCGCGGAGAGGCTGATGAGCCGGCTGCGCGGGGGGCTGATGGGGACGCGGGAGCCGCCAGCGCCGCCTGGGGACAGCGGTGGGCGGCGGGGAGCTGCAGAGGGAGGGTCTCTAGCGCCAGCCGCTGGCGCGGCCTGCGGGCAGCACAGGGGCAGCTACCCCAACTCCATGCCCCAGGCGTGGCACTGGCTCTGCCACAAGCCCTGGAGGGCTCCGCCGGGCCCCCTTCCCCATCTCGGCCTCCCGGGCTGCCCTCCTCTGCGGCTTCACCGGGTCCTGCGTACCTGGGGGCAGGGCAGCGGCCTCACTCCACTGGTCGGCGCTGGAAACGGAGCAGGAGCGCTGGTGCAGCCCCTCTGGGCGCGGGCCAGCCCAGGCTGGGCTGCTGGCCGAGTGGGGGGCACCTGGGGGGGGGGTGGGAAGGGTCAGACTGGGAGAGGAGGCTGGGGGAAGGGCACCCATAGACTTTCCTGAAAGTACAGCTACGGGCAGAGCTTGAGAAATTCCAGCAGGATACTGATCCAGGATGAGGGGCTCCTGGATTCACCAGGCACCGGGCCAGGATCACTGGAGAACCGGAGGCCTCCCATGGGCCCAGACTTCACACCCCCACCTTGTCTCCAGGGTCCATGCCTCTGTCCCCTCCCTATGATCGGGAGCCAGAAGTTGGGTGAGTGGGACAGTCCCCCCATCACTGCCGAGCTGCTCCCCCGCTATCCCAGCCCCTGCCCCTCCTGGCCAGGCCCCGAACCCCGTTCCAGGCCACGTATGCCATTCGCTGTGCCTCAGCTTTGCTGCCATTCTGACGAGGAATAAGTGTATCAAATTCAAGTAATTATGTCTAATTAGTATTAGTAATTATCCTGTGGGGCTGGAGAAAATTAATCTTTCGTTTCCCATCGGGGAAGAACAGCAGAGCCAGGGGAACCGAAGGCTCCAGGAGCGCCAAGCCCGGGGCAGCGGGGCCGGCAGTGCGCGCCCTCCCCGGGCCCGAGTCACCTGTGGGGAGATGGTGGCAACGGCCCCCGGGCCTCAGGGCCGGCCGCGGACAGCGACACTGCCCTCTCACCTCAGCCGACCTGAGACAGGGTGGGGCCTGGGGCCAGAAGGCCACGGCCGAGGGAGGTCTGCACTGAACGCTGGGCAGCTGGCCGGGTGCCCGGCGTTAGTGACAGGCAGAGACGGGCCCTGAAGCTGAACAAGCCGGAGGGAGGGGCGAGGGCCGACACCAGGCCCCGGACCAGCCCCGCAAGCACAAGGGTCAAGTTTCTGGAAGCCAAGGGACAGGAAGATGTGCGCAGAAGCCACTAGAAGGTAAAGGAACAGGCCAGACGTCCCTGATGCTCGCTCCGGGGACAGCACGAGACTGAATGGTGGGGGCGGGTTTTGTGTTTCTCTTGTATCTGTCATAACACCCCAGGCAGGACCAGACACACAGTAAGTGCTCGTTAACATACGTGTGGCACCCGTGCCAGCCCCCTCCCACTCTGCCTAACAGGTCCCTGCAAACTTAGCCTTTTTTGGGGTCCCCCCGCACCGACCCCCGTCAGGAAACCTTCCAGGGGAGCAGCCTCGGGTCCTAACTTCTCAGATGCTGTGCTTCTCGCCACCCCTCACCTGCTTCCATCTCCCCCGGTTCCAGATCTTACTCCCCACCCCCAGCCCCACCCAAAGACAGCACAGGCCCAAGTTCCTCCCCAAGCCCCCCAACCCAAAACCTGAGGGAGGGAAAGTGCTTTCCCTTTTCTTTGTTAATTCTCCCCTCATTACGCCTGCAATCCCACAATCAGTGTGCACTGTAATTGTCGAATTTGATGCTAATGATTAATGAATTAAACATGGAGCCATCAATTAGTCCTCGGAGAATAATTCTGCATAAAGCAGCGGATAATGTAATTACAGTAACAAAGATAATGAGATGTTAACATCGCCCGGTGAGCGGAGACATGTGTGAGTGTGTGCGAGGTCGGTGCGCGGCGGAGGGGACGCGGCTCGGGTGGCGCCTGGCCATGTGTTCTGGGGACGTCGCGAGCGTTTGCGGGTACTGGCAGTTGCGTGGGTGAGTGTGCCGCGCACCCCCTTCTCCACGCGCCACTCCCGCTCCCCAGGTGAAGGTCTTCAGGGACCAGGAATGTGACAGGACAGAGTGTCTTAGGCCTTCCCTCCCTCCGAGGGAACAGCTAGCTCTCCCCTTGCTGCCTGCCTGCAAGCAAAGGCTCTCCTTCCATCCACTCACGCTTCCTGCTCCCTCTGGTGTCATCTGAGAAACCCCAAGCCAGTCCACAGGCAGTTCCGGGAGGTCCCCAGCCCCGCCCCGGCCCTTCCCTTCCCCAGCGGCCCGCCCCTGCCCCGTGCAGAACACCCAGGACCGGAACGTGCAGGTTCAAACCCAGCTCCACCACTTCCTGTGGGATTTTACAGACAAGTTATTTAACCTCTCCGAACCTTTGTTTCCTCATCCACAACATGGGAAGGATAATCTCGACTTCGGATCTACTGCACCCGGCACCCCTGCACCAGCGGGGTCAGTGCCCGCCACCTGGCCCTCGCAGCGCCTCCAGACGGGGGGCAGTGGGGGCACACGCGGCAGGGCGGGGTGCCGGCCCCTCACCTCCAACAAGGAGCGCGCTCAGGAAGCTCCGCCGCTTCTGGACTCGGGGCAGAGGCCGCTCGGCCTCCAGCTTCTCTCTGAACTCAGTCTTCTCTGAGCAAAGACCCCCCCGCCCACCGCCTCGCACTGCAGACCTGAGGACGGTTAGCAGGTCCGCCCCAGGCAGCTCTGTCCCCTCCCGCCTCCCTCCCCGCCCATTCGACAAACTTGACCGAGATGTGGCCCTGGTGCCAGAGGGCCCCGGCGTCCCCACCATCACCTGCCTCGGCTCCAGACGCTGGTGCCACCTGTCAGCACGAGGCTATCTGTCCCCATTCTGATCTGCCAGGCGGTCCGCTGGCCGCCACCTCTACTAAGCCCACGAGGGCAGCGTTTTGGCGACTGCGCTCGGCTGAGCTGATCCCGGAGCAAGACACCGGGTGGCCGGCGTGTTTGGAGCCCTGAGGACCCGGCTGGGGAGGGGTGCGGCCCCACACGCCTCCCTTCCGGGGCCCGTCACGGCGCGCCCCGCTCTCCCAGACAGACGAGGCCACGGCAGCCACACGCCCCGCTCCCACCTCAGCAGCCCCCTCACCTGTTCCCCCACCCAGCTGTGCGCTACTCCGCTCCAAGGCCAACCCGTTGGCCCGGGGGCTGGTGCCAGGGGCCGTGGCCGGCGTGGCTCGGGGCAGGCGCTTCCCTGGCACTTTGACCGTGGTCCGCAGCAGGTCAATCTCCTTGCCGTGGATGTTCTGCATGTAATCCTAAGGCCACGTGGACAAGACAGAGGAAGACTCGTTAGGACAGGTCACTCTTCGGCAGCACCTCATCTCTGACCCTCCCAACTCCTGGGTCTCTCCCCCGTGCTGCTGGGGGGGGAGGAGGGGGACAGCCCGAGTTCCGTGGCGCGCACAGCACACCTCCAAGGCTGCCCGCGTGCGGCTCGGGGCGGGGCTCAGCCGGGAGCGCGGCAGGGGCGACAGAGGGTCGAGAGCCAAGAGCTGAGGCTCGGGGCTCCTTTAGGGAAGACGGCTCAGGGGGCAACGCAAAGGAGGCCAAGTACTGAACCAACATGGGATTTAGGGAGAGAGGGCGTATGGCCGAGGAGAGGCACCGCCAGGCTCCGTGGGATGTGGATGCCTGGGTTGCCCCGGGCCCCGGGTGGCTGGTCACCAAGGACTTCAGCCCTCTTTTCAGAAGCTCCCACCACCACTTGGGACTCTGAGAACTTATAAAGCCTAGAGCAGCCCCCAGTCCTTAGACTGGCACCTGACGATAAATATCTGTTGAACAGTTAAAGGGAAGCCTTTGATTCTTTTCGCTGTTCTTCGGGATATTGAGACAAGTCCACGGTTCCACAGATACCAGTGAGTATCCCAACGGCAGAAGAGTAACAACCACTGACAACATCACATCGCCCGCCCAGCCGCGTGCCAGGCATCCACTGAACCACAGCTGTGTATTGCGTCTACATCTCATACACCGCCTCACGGAATCGCCACAACCACTAGGAGGAGGTGTTACTATGCCCACGTTGCAGGTGAAGAAACTGAGACTGATAAAGGTTAACCTGCCCCAGGCCACACAATCAGCAGGTGACAGAGCCAGATTCAAGCCCAGGCTTTTCAGGTGCCCGAGGCTCTGCACGGAAGGCAAGCTTCCTCCTCGGCCCAGGAGCAAACCCTGCCTTCAAGTCAGTACCGAGAGGGCCCTGGAAGTGGACGAGTGGGGAGGGACCCTGAGAGTGGGAGCCACTGGGTGCTGAGCCCCACCATCCGCTGTCTCAACCTCGTCCTGGGACCCCCCCCGACCCCGGGGAGTGGCACCTGGAGGGGCCGGGGGGGGCCGGGGCGCGGGAGGTGGGCGATGCAAAGCATAGCCCTGCCCGCCCTCTGGCTGCTGTAAACCCCGCCGGGCCTGGGCCCCGCTCTCCCTGCTGCTTCTGATCTCTCCTTCCCGGCCTGGGCCCCGCTCTCCCTGCTGCTTCTCATCTCCCCTTCCCGGCCTGGGCCCCGCTCTCCCTGCTGCTTCTCATCTCTCCTTCCCGGCCTGGGCCCCGCTCTCCCTGCTGCTTCTCATCTCTCCTTCCCGGCCTGGGCCCCGCTCTCCCTGCGGCTTCTCATCTCTCCTTCCCGGCCTGGGCCCCGCTCTCCCTGCGGCTTCTCATCTCTCCTTCCCGGCCTGGGCCCCGCTCTCCCTGCGGCTTCTCATCTCTCCTTCCCGGCCTGGGCCCCGCTCTCCCTGCTGCTTCTCATCTCTCCTTCCCGGCCTGGGCCCCGCTCTCCCTGCTGCTTCTCATCTCTCCTTCCCGGCCTGGGCCCCGCTCTCCCTGCGGCTTCTCATCTCTCCTTCCCGGCTGCTGACTCCTGCTTCCCTGCCCCTGGCACCAGCGAGTTCCGGGGCAGTTCCCAGCAAACGTCCTCCATAAAATGTGGCAAAAGCTCCTTCCCGGGGGCAGAAGCTGGGCCAGGGGCACCAGTTTAACTTTGGACGGAATTCCACCAGTCAGACTGGGGACGGGCGCCTCTCCTCCCTCAAGAGAGCCTCCGGGATGTTTGTCTGGCTCGATGGAGTCTTCGTGTCCTTCCAGGCCCCACCCCTCTCACCCTACCCACTAGGAGCATCACTCCTTGTCACCCAGGTGTCCTCCTACCTTCTCAACTTTTGGCTTCAGGGAAAAGGGACAATGTCCTCTGCTTAAAAGAGCCGATGGGGAGTGCTGCCTGTTGGGAAGCAGGGCCAGGGCGGGCTGGCGAGGTGCTCAGGGGCTGCCCTCACTCTGTGAATGACCGAGAGGACATCAAGTAGAAAGGGGTCACCTGGCCCTAAGGAGCCAAGAGAACGTGGGAGTTTCCCGTCATGAAGAGAAGTGAGAACAAGGAAACAGCACCCAGCACCAGCCCTGCTCCTGCACTTCTGCGTCGGGCTGGAGTTCACCGCAGAGCGCGTCATCGAGGGACCAGCGTGAGGGCCAGTGGCAGGACTACCAGGAGGCCCGTGGGGAGGACGGGGCACCACCGATGCTGGCACGCTGGCCTCGCCAGTCAAGCCCGGCTCCCGGAGGCTTGGCCGGGCCTGTACTCACTCTTTATTCTCCAAGCGGCTCTGACACCTTCACAGGCAGATGGCCCTTCAGAAAGACAACAAGGGCATAGCCAGCCGGAGGGGAGGAGGTCCTTTCCCTGCAGCTTTGCGCTGCGCCTGTGCCCTCCTGCCACCGCCTGGTCCTGCGTGAGGGACAGTGCCGGGTGCCTGGCCTCAGGCAGCCTCCGCTCCGAGGGGGTCTGCTTCATGTCTCAGAAGCACAGAACAACATCACTGAGAAGTCGGTGAGGGCGGGCTCCACCCACGGGAGGACCCCCTCCCCGCCAACGACCTCTCACCCCCGCTCTGCTGAGCGCTGCCAGGGCTCCGTCCCCCTGGTCCCTTCTCCAGCAAACTTGGCCCGCCCCACCCAGGGGCCGCTGGCCCTTTGGCCTTGCTCTCGGCCCAGCATCCAGCGTGTGACTCCACCGTCCTGGCCCTCCTCACTCCAGGCCCGACAGCCCACCGACTCGGCTTCCGCACGCACCCAGGACCCTGCACACAGTCACATCTAGCTCAGCAGCTCCAGACGACTGTCAACAGCTGGCTGGGCCGAAGACACAGCTGCAGTCCCTTTCCTGGGGGAGGAGCTTGGGCTGCTCTAGTTCACAAGGAGGTCACAGCAGCTGCAACAGTTTTCAGGCCCCACGACAGCCCTGGGATAACCAGGCTGGGACACGGCGGGAGAAGCTGACCCCAGGCCAAGAAAAAGAGCCACACGGAGGGGCTCCGTTCAGGGCCAAGGAGCCAGCAACCAACGTCAGGGGAAAGCACCGGCCCTCAGCATCCCCGACCACCTCGGACAGGCACCGGTTGCTCGGGGGGCGCGGGGAGCAGGCCAGCACCCGGCCAGCTGCAGGCCCGGGCCCAGAGGCGGAGCCTGGCCCCAGGGAGAGTGCGGCCAGGAGCTCAGAAGGCAGCAGCAGGGACGGGGCGTCCGGGGCAGAGCAACAGCGTTTCCCTCCGTCAGCAGAACGGGGGGCTCGGCAGTGGCGGTGGGAGCGGCTGCTCCGGAGAGCGGTCACCACGGCTGCCTTTATTACCCACCATCAAACAGCAATTTCTTCCCCAGCCTCCTCGCTAATTACCCAGCCAGCGTTCTCATCTCGTTTTATTACTGGAATTAACAACGAGTTCAGAGCGTGGAAAGCTATTAAGATGTGTGATTAAGCCACATTCAATTAGTTTCTACAAACAATTTAATTGATGTTGCAGATAGAATTAACAGAAGGTGATTGTGTGAATGGCTTCGCTGGCTGCAAAATGGGAGAGGCTGTGGCGGGCTCTCTGGGGCTAGGCAGGGGCTGGGCGTGAGGCTCGAGGCCTGCCCACCAGCCCTTCCTCTGCAGCCCGGCCCGTCCCGCCAGGCCACCCGGCCTCCGTCGGGAGGCGGGTCCCCAGCACCGCTGCCCTCGGGTCTCCTGGGCAAGGCCGGGCTAGGCCAGGTGTTCCCGGACGGGCCTTCCTCTCCGGCTCCCTAACAGGAGGGCGCCTCCAAGGGAAGCGGGCAGCTCCGGGGACGGAGGGTCCCTGCTCACTGCTGGCAGCTGGGAAGCTTGCTCAGGTTGGAAAACACGGCAAAGGGGGGATGGAGGTGGGTGAGCTAGCAACAGGAGTGCGGCGGCCACCAAGGATGGAAACCGAGAGGCGAGGGGCGGTTGGAGCAAAGCAGCATCTGTCGGGAGGGAACTCAGGTCCCTGGGGCCGCGCACGGAGACCCTTGGCTTGGCCTCCCTCGTGCTTTCACTGTCACCACGGTTTCGAATCTGATTCGTGTCTCCTGAATGAGAAGAGAAGCGTCTAGAGGGCAGGGAGGCCGCCATCTGCGCGTGCTGGTTGCTCGGGGCATCCAGCATGTGGGGAGTTGGGGAACGACGTGCACTTTGACCCCGGAGCCAGAGGGCAGCCATTGAAGCGCTGACGGATGGGGAGGCCATGCTCTCAACCTCCTCGCCGCGTCCTGTGGCCGCGGCCCGGCGGGGGCCAGCAGAGCCGGCGGCCTCTTCGATTCACCTCGCAAGAAAGCAGCGACAGCCTGGAAGCGCCTGCCGCCAGACCCTGTCCCGGGCCCGACACACTACGCCACACACAGTTCACGGGCAGCACAGCGCTGGACGGGACTCCGAGAGCGTCCGCCGCCCAGCCGGGCCGGGCACGTGGGCTGCCGGCTCGCCCCGCCCCACCCACCCAGCCACCTTACGTGCCCCAGTGGTAACTCTCCAGCGACTCTCAGGCAGCCCCGAAGGGAGGCGCTCCTGGCATGTACAGAAAAATCTGGGTGACGCTCAAAGTCGTGGGCCAAGTCTCAGCCCAGCCACTGGCTGGGTGACTGATGAACCGGCAAACCACAGCGAGCCTCTGCTCTCCAGTTTGTTAAGTTGTGTGTAAAAACAGCAATCCCTCAGGCCTTTACCTTCCCTTCCGAAACCAAAAGCGAACACAACGCCGGGCACTCTCCTCCCGGTGCTGAGACCCCGCTCCCATCCCTCTCCTCCTCTCTCTGGGGCGCTCCCATCCCTCTCCTCCTCTCTCTGGGGCGCTCCCATCCCTCTCCTCCTCTCTCTGGGGCGCTCCCATCCCTCTCCTCTCTCTCTGGGGCGCTCCCATCCCTCTCCTCTCTCTGGGCCGTGGGACCAGCAGGGGGCACAGGGCGCCCAGCCCGGGCAGCGTGAAGCAGGAGGAACAGGTAAGGATGCAGCAGAGGGGAGGGTGAAGGCCACTGCCACACAGGTGGGGAAACAGAGGCCTCAGACAGGCCAGCTCCCAGCCCAGCAGCGAGGAGGTGCCTGGGCGGGGACCCGTGTGTCCTGCCTGGGCTGTGGGCGCTGGAAGCCAGGAGGGCCCAGACCCTCTCTGCTGGGAAGTACCGCGGTCCTGCTCCTTCTGGCTGGGGGCGCTGCACCCGCGGACGCTCCCTGCTCCCTAAGACACGGTGCCTCTCGTCAGGGCTCTGCCAGTAGCCTTGCTGCCTCTTGTCCTGCGTGGACTCAGCAGCGGGACCAGGTCCTGGGCGAGGAGGAGGCCAGAACGGGGGAGAGGACGGCACCCAGGAGCCTTTGTGCTAAATCCCCAAGGCCCCCCGGCCGTGGCCCCTCGTCTATAACCCCCCTCACCCCCAGTATCATGGTACCAGCTCCCGCCCTGTGGAGTAAGAGGCCCCGAGCTGAGGGGAAGGGCCAGCTCCAGAGGCACCCAGAGGGCCAGGCTGGGCTCTGGCCTCACTGGAAAGGCCCACACCAGGCCTGTGAGCTTTCTCAGCCGTCCTGGGTGGTGCTCTCACGGATGGAGCTATGGCCGAACCGCGGACCCCAGCACGTCTCAGGTCGGGGACCCCTGACACCTTGTGCAGATTCAAAGGCCGGCGAGGGACCCTCGGAGGCAGGCCTGGGGCCTCCGGGCCGGGGGTGGAGCCAGCCCGCGTGCTGCGCTTCAGGGGCTTCACGGGAGAACTCATTAGCCCCACAGTGGGGTGGTGACAGAGATGGATGCTGGTGACAGCTGTGTGCTGGAGGCACGCAGCGAGGGGGGGAGGAAGGGTGGGGGAGCTGCCACGGGGGCCACGCTGCAGTCACCGCGCCCCAGCCCCTCCCCGGGCATCGGCCACACCCTTCCAGACCCCTCTGCCCTACCAACAGTGCCCCCGACGCTCCTCTTCCCAAGGGGGCCTGTCCAGGCCCGCCAGCCCAGCAGCCCTGGCTTAACTGCCCTTTCGCTCCGCATCACCCCAGGAGCCCAGGCGTAACCCCAATGGTGTGGCTGCCCGAGACACAACTGTTGGCAACACCGACCCCCCCCCAGCTTGAGCAATTCCATGTGAACGGGCCCAATCCAGCTCTTAAAACAACTAGAGTGTAGGATGTAGAACCTGACTCGCACACCAGCCTAGCCCAGGGGTGACCGTCCCCAGGGGTGAGTTTACTCCAAAGAGCTCGGCCGGGACTTCCCTGGTGGCGCAGTGGTTAAGAATCCGCCTGCCAATGCAGGGGACACGGGTTTGAGCCCTGGTCCGGGAAGATCCCACCTGCCGCGGAGCAACTAAGCCCATGCGCCACAACTACTGAGCCTGTGCTCTAGAGACCACGAGCCACAACTACTGAGCCCGCGTGCTGCAACTACTGAAACCCGCGCGCCTAGAGTCCGTGCTCCGCAACAAGAGAAGCCACTGCAGTGAGAAGCCCGTGCACCGCAAGGAAGAGTAGCCCCGGCTCGCCACAACTAGAGAAAGCCCGCGCGCAGCAACGAAGATCCAACGCAGCCAAAAATAAATATATATTAAAAAAAAAAAAAAAGTGAATGGGAGTGACAAGGTCATCCCTTTTAAAAAAAAAACCAAAAAAACAAAAAACACAAAGGGCTCAGCCAAGACTCAGAGCTTTCGTGCAGTGTTCAGCCTGGGCCTGGGTTTCAGTGTCTGTGCAGCTCCCAAGCCACCAAAGCGAGGCCCCTTCTCGAGGAAAGGTCTTTTTGAGCTAAGGTCGCTTCCCTCCGGCCCTGGAGTCAGCCCTTCCACATCCGCTTCTCATCCTCCGCGCCCAGCCTTCCCCAGGCGCAGCCCCCGGACTCACGTGCAGGCTGGGGTGGTAGGTGAGCAGCCCATTGTCACACAGGGTCACGTACTTCTTCTTCCATTCCTTGTTCAGGGACTTGCCACTCCGCTTGAGCAGGACGCCCTGAGGACAGAGGCTGGATCAGAGGCAGAAGCCAGGCCCACACGTCACAGCTGTGGAGAAGGTCTCGGAGTCCACAGGTCACAGCATCCTCCGCCCCCTGTCCTCCCGGGTCACTGCGCTTATCTGCGTGGAGAGGCCACACGGGACTAAAACTGAACCAGGTAGAGCCAGGCGGATGAACCCATCTATGGCACTCGGCTGCCCCTGACCGTCCTCAGGGGGCAGCCTGGAGCCCACCCCTCCAGTTACCATGGACACCGTCGCAAGGCAGGGGGGTGTCCTCTCCCCCAGCTTGTGGAACTATGTCAGCAACGGGAGGCGGGGGTTCAGATGGCCTCCAGGCATTGCTGCTCCCACCCGCCGTCCCCAGGGATGGGGGGGAATGACAGCACAGAGACCTCAGGAGGGCCCTGGCCTCCCACCCCGTGGCAGCCCCAAATAGAGCAGAAAAGCCCCTACCGTCCCCAGAATGGCCCAGTCTCCCCCAAGGCAGGCAGTGGGAAGACCCAGCCGTACAGCCCGGCAACCAAATCTCCCGTGTGAGCTGATAAGACACTGGGCGTGGAGGTGAGATGGGCATCAGGATGAACAAGAGCTCCCCAGGGGCAGGGATTTGGGAGTGCTCTTCCTCGACACCCTCAGCACCGCGACACTCCTGGGATGCAGCAGATGCTCGGGGAACAGCTGGTGGACAGGGCGGGGAAGAGCCAGCCGAGACCGGGCGGCTGTGGGAGGTGCTGCGAGTGGGGGGTAGACCTCACCGAGGCAGACGAGACGTCCACCCACACCCCAGACGGCCTCTGCTGCCCTCCCCTGATGATAACCCCCGACGGTCCCTCACCCACTAGCTCTCGCCTGGAAACAGCAGACAGCACCACAGGAGAACGGCCGAGGGTGGAGCTCAGGTCGGGATGGGACACGGACGTGCACAGGCGGCAGGTGCCCCAGGGCCGGCATCACCCCTGTGGGGCCCCCTCCCCAAATTCAGGAGGGCTGAGAAGAGGCAGTGCTCCCTGGACTTTCTTGGACGGAACTCCTAGGGCGGCAGCCCCCTCACAGCGGGACTGCCCCGGCTGGGCGAGAGCGGGCAGCACGCCAAGTCCCCAGCGGGTCGCAAAGGAGCTGCCAGAGCCCCCGTGCCTGCCTCTCCTACAGAAGGGGAGGGCCCTGCCCTCAGACAAGCCGGAAATGGGGGTCAAGAGACTCACAGTGAGAGAAGGTGGGGGGTAAACCCCGGATTCCATGGCCCCCTCCCCCGCTAAGGCTTCCTACTGGAAGGCTCAGCCCTAGGGGGTGAGATTAACAAACAGGTGGGCTGGGATTCCCGTCCCATCTCTCCCCACGACAGGGCCTGAGGTGGCGGTAACAAAGGGCCCTACGTTCCAGTCCCACTTCCCACAGGTGTTTCACATCCTTGCTCCCCCATTTCCTTCCTCTATCCTCCTCCTCCTGCCCCCAAAGACAGATGCAGCTGCGGGAAGTGAGGCCACCTGAGTCGTAGGCCACCTAAGGATACTGCTGCTACCTGGTCCCCTTTTCCTCACAAAGAGCTTCTGAAGGCCAAGGGTGTGAACGGGACTTTCACTAGACAACAGGTTGGCCGGAACATCCCAGAAGGCCACCGGGACCCCTGCTTCGTGGTCCGCGAAGGAGCCTTGGCGACCGGCCTCTGGGCGTGGCAGCCATCCCCTCACAGGCCAGGAACGTGGAAACAGTTCAGCCGCTGCCTCTCCCCTGAGTGTGGACCACGGCCCCGAGGACTGCCGGCCAGACTCTGGAGAAGGCGGCCCAGGCCCATCCCGCTCCCCTGGGAGTGGCCGCCACGGCTGGCTCACCTGCGCCCCATCTCACTCCCTCCTTTCCCACCTGCTCCCCAAGCCTCGATGGAAGGTTCCACAAGGGCCTCTGTTCTCAAATCTTTCACACCTGAGCCCGCCCTCCCTCCTCTCTCCCTTCATCTTCACCAGGCTCCCTCCTGGTCCAGCCCCGGCTCCTGGTCAAGGGAAAGGGAAACCTGACTCCGTGCCCGCTCTGCCACCAACTAGCTCCTAACATCAAGCAAGTCGTGTCACTGTCTGGGCCTCAGTCTCCTGGGGAGCGCGGACTCACCTACAGAGCCCCTCCCCCTCCCCCGCCCCCATCGGGAAATCAGGAGTCAGGATGCCGAGGAGGCCGGTGTAAGCGGGAAGCCCTGCTCTACCCAGAACTCTTTCTCCTCGTTCACCTGGGCCCCTCTCGGGAGGAGGCCCAGGAGGCCCAGGCGCCGCGGACAGCGTAATGATGCTCTGACGCTGCTCTGACGCTCGTTAGCAGGGGGCGTGGGAGGAGCGCCGGGAGGGGGGCGTGGGGCGTGGGAGGAGCGCCGGGGCGTGGGGCGGGGGAGGAGCGATCACGGCCGCTGGGGCTTGACCTGCGCCCACACGCTCAGCCCGCCTCGCACCTGCCCGCCCGCTCTGCCCTGCCCTGCCCTACCGGCGCCTCCGTCCCGCTCACAGCCCGTTCCGAGGAGGGAGAGCGAGCTCCAGGGGTTCCTGCTCCCCTCCCTGGCCGGCCGGCTGCGCACGGCGGAGCAGGAAGCAATCTGGGGCGGAATGGGAGCGGTGCGGAGGCGACAGCCCCCAGAGGACCCGTTCCCGCCGCCGCCTCCCTCCCAGCTCCGCCAGCCGGCTTAATTGCGGAGTCCGGATTGATTGGGAATGCAAATGGCAACTGAAATGCAATCTCCACTCCCAGCAGGAGCAGAGGGGGGAGAGAGGGGAAGAAAGGAATGGGGAGAAGAACGGGACAGGAGAGCGGGAAAGGGGTTAGCCCGGCCCTGGGTCGGGGAGGGAGGGGGAGGTGGGAGGCGGGGCGCGCAAGGAATGGCCACTGGCCGGGAGAGGGGAGAGTGGTGGAAGGACGCGGTCCCAACGGCAGGCACGCCCTCAGCCCCCGTGAGGTCGGCGCGGCTAGGCACCTGCCTCCAGCGGGCAGCTTCCTGGCTGGTGCCTCCTCCTCCGGAGTGTCCCTGAGGTTTGGGGGCCTGTGACACTCCAGGGCCCTAGCTGACCCCTTTGGCCGGGCTTCACCCCCCACCTCACAGCCCCGCCTTCCCGTCCACGTGGGGGACTCAGGGAACAGATGAATCAGACCGACCCCAGACAGGAAAGGGGGCGTCTGGGGCTAACTTATCTCAGAGCACGGGGGGGGGGGGGGGACCGGGGGGGGGGAATAAGCGTTGTATCTGTTAAATGTTTACGTGCGCATGTGTGTGTACTCAGAGCACACACCCCAAAGCGGGGAGTGACAGTCCCCTGCCTGGCCTGGCGAGGGCCCTGTGAGGAGGCCTCGGTCAGCACAGCCCCAGAGACACTCAATCACACCATCAGCAGGTTTATGGACCAGTTCTGTGCCCAAACACACACAGGGACGGGGAGGAGACTGCCCACTGCCATTCTCCCAGGGCCTCCACGCACCCCGGGGCAGGCTGACCCAACTAGAGCAGTGCCTGTTGGATGTCACCATGGTGACACTTCAGGGGAGGGCTGAAGCACAGACAGAGGGCGTGGAGCGACACAATGGTCCTCACTCTGTCCCCTGGGCCCCGAAACCCTTCCCGAAACCCAATGGACCTTCACTGTGGGGTCAGAAACCCCCATCCCTAACACCAGAATTCTGGTCACACTACCTACAGGCTCCAGGAGCCCCAGTCTGGAGAGCCAAACCTGACCACAGGGCCCTGGCCAGGCTGACCTCAGGTGCTCCAGCCACACCAGTCTCCTCTGTGGTCAAAAAACGGACATCACAGCCCCTGTAGACACAGCATCTCTAACCACCGGCTCCCAAGAAGATCTGGGCCAAGCGCAGCACCCTGTGGGTACAGCGGACTGACCACCAGGCCAGCTCAGCAGTTCTAGAGCCCTGCCTGCCCAGCACACCATCAGCTCTGCACAAAGACCCCTCCATCACTCAACGTCTTTTTCCAGCAGAGAGACCCACGACAGGAGGTCTGGGAGGATCCAACACCGGGCGGCCCAGCCCTGCCAGGCAGTGACTCAGGAAGGAGGTGAGGGAGAGGCCCTACCAGGACGTGGCCCCTCCACTAAGTTTCGTCTTTACAAACAAACAGAGGCTCATACGGTAAGACTGGGCCTGTGAACCCAGGGTAGGAACAGCCCTCGGTAAGCCCTTCAACGCGTACTCCTCAGGGTACTCTTTTGAGAATTCTCTTCTTTTTCTGGGAGGAGGGGAGGGAGGCCAGAGAGACCAAACCCTCCTCCAGGGCCGCCCACCTCCAGAACCACCACCAGCGAAGAGCAGCTGAGGATGGCAGGCGGCTCTCTGCTGCCCCCCTGTGGTGGCGAGGAGGAACTGGCAGCGTAAGGGTTCCCGCCACCCTTCCCCGCTGTGCTGGGAGTTCTTCTCAGCAGGAGAACTCTCCTTGTTAAGGATTCAGGCCTGGCAGGGGCAGGGTGCTGGCCTCTCACCATCTTCCAGAGGCCCCGAAAAGAACCATCATCTAACATTTCCTGGGCTTCGTCTCAGCTCCTCTGCAGCCCCAGGGGAAGGGAGTGCTGACCTGTTTAATGGGGATGGCCCGGCCACTCCCGATGCTGTCCACCTTGCACTCGGCGGCTTTTTTCTCCCGGTCCAGGTCGGCGCCCTTTCGAGACTGGAAGAGAACAGAAGAGGCGTGTTAAAGGGGCCCAGGGTCTGCGGGGTCAGCAGCCCACCTGGAATCCCCAGCCAGCCCTCCCGTCCTCCCTCCTCCTGGGCGGGCCCTAGCCGTGGGGCAGGGCCGGGGCGGCGGGACCGGGAAGGAACTGAGACCACGAGTATTCCAACGGGTTTATTCGCACACACGGCACCATACAGAGCAGCACAGGTCGCTGGGCCGGGCCCGCCCCTTACAAAAGAGCAAGGACACGAGATACCGAGGGCGTGAGGAGCGCGCAGCCCAGGGGGCTGGGGCGTAAGAGACGGGAAGGGGCGAGGAGAGGTGGACGGTGGGGCTGAGGGACATGGCCGGGAGCACAGGGCATGACCACGAGGGAGAGCGAAGTCCAGAAGTGAGCGGGTAGCGGCCCGTCTGCGGCACAGACACCACGTGGCACATTACGCCGAGCACGGCGGCGTGGCCCGAGGGGCACAGTGGATGGAGAGAGAGAGGAGAGAGGCCAGAAGAGGCCCTGCGCCCCTGCCGGGCTCCTGGGGCAGAGCCCGCCCGAATGCGGATCCTAGGAAATGGGAGGCCAAGAGAGGGGAAGGCAAGCGCGGCGGCGTGGCTGCGGCGTCCGGAGCGGAGCAGGAACGGCAGAAGTCCATGCAGGAAGGAGCAGAGGAGGGGAGGGGCGGGGGAGCTCCCCCAGGAGCAGCTGGACCGCCGGCCGGGCGGGCGCTCGGACGCCCCGGCCTCTGGGCCTCGTCGCTGGCCGGCGCCGGGCGTGGGCCGAGCTCCCTTCTTCTCCATGCAGCGAGCCTGGCGCAGCGCGTCCAGCAGGGCTGGTCCCTGGCAGCCCCCAGCCGCGGGCTCCGGCGTTCCTAGCCTTCCCTGGGGGTGGGGGTTAGTTACAAAGGTTCCTGTGGGTCTCTGGAGTGGGGAGCACGGCGGCCGCTTCTCATCTGAGAGCAGTCCCAGGGCCCGGCCCGCCTCCGGCCCCGCACAGGGGAGAATGTCCAGAGGTGCTGTGTGTCACCACCTGGTCTTCTAATTTGGAAGGAGTTGGAAAGGCCTTTTTGTTGATGAAAAGTTGGAAACAGTGGCACATATCTGCAAATATCGAAAGAATAAAGATTTTGGCAAGTTATACTCAAGCCCCGCATAGTCGGTCAGCACTGGTGAGGGCAGAGACCCAGGCGCCTGGGGAGAGGCGGCAGCGGGATGAAGAGGAGGAGGAGGAGGAGGAGAAGGAGGAGGAGCGGGGCGGGGGTGGGGCGGAGATGGCGGCAGCAGTGGCGGGCCGGGCTGGGCAGTCCATCTCAGCGGGGAGTGTTCTCCACTCCGGGCCCTACATCCTCCTGCTCACCCAGGCCGCCAGGAGCCAAGGGCACAAGGAAGAGGCAAAGAACCGCAGCTGCAGCGCGGGGGCAGCACAGCCAAAGGAGCGGGAAGAGCCGGGCCAAGGGCCACCGCCCGCGGCTCCACCGTCAGCGCCTGCCCCGGGCCTCTCCTGGGCGCCACAGCCTCTGCCCCTTCGGCCCAGGGGGGAGGAAGGTGGATGGGCCCGCTGCCACCGGGTCCCCAGACAGAAGAGCCGGTCGTGGGGAGCAGGGTGCAGGCTGTCCCAGCCAGGCTGGCGAGCAGAGGCCCCAACCACCAGAGGATCCCTGGGAGCCCAGAGGGGCACCCACCCCGGACGGGAAGCAGGGCAAGAGTGGCAACGAGTACATGAAGTCATGGGGGAGACGGGGGACGTCAGCGGCCATGTCCAGCGGGAGAGTCACAGGGGCGCCAGCCACAGAACAGGCGTGGCCCTGCTGGGGAGGACGAGGAGGGTGAGGGGGTGGCCCCAGCAGCGACGATGAGAAGGGGAGGTCCCGAGATGCACCTCTAGAGACGGACATGTCTTGAGGCTGCCTCGGGGACAATGGCGCAAGTGAGGTCACCATGGAAACAATGGAAAGAAAAAATAAGGTTGCCACGGTGAAGATGGAGAGAATGAAAGGGCCCGGGGGCCGGCTGTGCCCAGGACGCGCGCGGCAAGGCGGGCGGGCGGAAGCAGCTCAGCGGAGCAGGCAGCAGAGCGCGGGGAGCACGAAGGCGCTGGCGAGGGCGCCCGGGGCCCTGGGCCCGCGCGGCAGAGGGAAGAGCGCGTGCCCGGGGGTGTTGCAGGACCAGCGGCAGAGGAAGGCGAGAGGTGAAGAATGGTGCGGAGGGAGCAGGTGACTGAGGCAGGATGTCAGGGAGCAGGTGCTGAGGGCATGGATAGCAGTCACTGCAAACACAGGTCGCCCACGGGCTCTACGGGCGGCAGCGGCAGCAGCAGGAGGTGTGGGCACAAGCAGGCAGCCCAAGGCGCTGTGTGTCTCAATGGGCGTGCACGGGAGACGAGGAGCTGCGAGTCCAAGCAGGGTTGGGGCTGGGGGCGGGGCGGCTGTAACGCACAGCGGCAACTGGCAGCAGGGAGGGGGTCGGTCAGCATGGCCGGGGAGGGCGCGCGGCAGGCACGGGGCGGACAGAGGCAGGCAGACTGGGCAGAAGTGCGCTGGGCAGGCGGAGGCGAAGACGAATGGGCGAGGCCTGGGGAGCACTGGCTCTGTCTGGACGGGGTTCCTGAGAGCCTGGCCAGGGCCTGACCTGGTGGGCTGGACTGACAGCCAAGCCCTGACGCTCAGAAAGAGGCACGTGGAGTGACGCAGAAGGACAGGGCGACCTCCTGAGAGTCCACATGGGCAGTTCACCCACCTGTGTCTGACCCAAGACTCCCGGAATGGTCCAGCCAAGTCCCAGCTGGACGGTGAGTTTGGGGGTGGGCACTGCGTGTCAGATGCAGGCTCAGGACACCTAAGAGCTGACGGGCTGGGCCCCTACGGCGGAAGGCGCACGGGACCCTGGGGGTGGGGTCTGCGGGGACGGGGAGAGGAAGAGCTTGTGGGGGGACCGAGGCAGGGAATCAGGAGATGGGAGGCCTGGGGAAAGACGGCTAAGCCTTCGTTAGGCCGATGGCAGCAGCGGGTGGGAAGCGTGGGAGAATGAAAAGAGCGGGCAGGTGCACTGGAGGCCTGGGCCCTGTTCGTTCTAGCTCTGCCAGCAAACGCTTCCTGTAGCCTCAGGCAAACAATCTTGGGGCCTCAGTCCACAACTGCGGAATCACGGGTGCCTCAGAGTTAGAGCAGACGCGTCCAGAGATCCCTCAAGCTGGCCAGGAAGCCCTACGGGGTCGGGGAGAGGGAGGGTGTGTGTGTGCAGCCGGGAGGAGGGTCTGTGCGGATGCGCGGAGGGCGGCCCCGTGGGCTCGGAGGAACAGTCTGGAAGAGTCTGGGTGTGGACGGGGGGCACCGGTAAGGAGCCGACGGAAGCGGCGCGTGTCAGTGGGGATGGAGGTCGGCAGGTGGCATCGTCCTGCCTGCTCCCTCCCGGCCGGGGGCTGGGGGCTCGGCCCTGCCCGTTAGGTGAAGGCGGCCGGGCAGGCGGGAGGGGCGGGCACGTACCGTGAAGATGTTGGAGCGCCGCTTGGACTGCTTGCGGATGGGTGTGGGGGTGGAGGAGGCAGCGATGGTCTCGATGCGCAGCTCCCGCTGGCTGATGCTGGGGGTGGAGGGGACTGAGGATGAGTAGTCGCTGAAAGCGCTGCTGCCGCCATTCGTGGCCTAAGGACAGAGAGGGCTGCTGAGGGCGGCTCCGGGAGGGGCGCAGGGCGGGCGGCAGGCGGGAGCTGGGAACCCTGCGGGGCGGAGACCTGGCCGGGGGCTCGTGGGGCAGCAGAGGGGCCACTAGCTCCTACAGGTGGTACCAAGGGGAAAGGCAGCACGGCCTGGAGGCCAGCAGGACCCGGTGGTCACCGCACTGGGCTGCCCCACTAGGGCCCCAGCAGGGGCCATTCGGGGTCAGCCAGGGAGCTGAATCGGAGGCAAAGGCTAGCAGGTTGGAGTCAGTGACAGAGGCCAGAAGAGAACAAACTGTGGAGTCTTGGCTGACAGGTGGGTGTGCCGCGAGGTGGCAGGTCACCCTGGATGAGCTCCCCAAGTCAGTGACAAAGAGCAAGGCTGCAGGAGGCCGGGGCGGGGGGCCTCAGAGTGCAGGGGGGGATGAGGTTTGCTCCTAGGCAGCGTGGGTGACAGAGCACAGGACACAGGAGGGCCGGGGCGGAGAGCAGAACAGCTAAGACCGCTCCAGAGGAAGCAGCAGGTGAGGGAGAGAGGCGGCAAAGGATCTCAGCAGAGAGACAGCAGGTGCTTGGCAGTGTCTACTCCAGGACTCGGGAAACACAGTTTGACAAGGCCACCCCCTAACGGCCCATCGGATGATCACTAAATAGAGGACGTGTCCTGCCCTGGCAGCCTCCTCGAATCCTAACCCGTACAAAGGGAGCAAAACACCTGAGCTGCTGCCCCTCGGCGGGCAGGGCCCCCGTGCACAGCTGATTCTGCAGCTGAGGCAGAGCCGCTCAGAGACAGTGAAAAAAGACCTTCCCTGCCTCCTTTCTTCCACGGGGGAGCGCTTACAGGGGAAGCCCTGACGCCTTCTAAAGCGCTAAAGGGAGGGCTCTCTGGAAAAGTCACCAGGCTGTCATCAGGACACTGGTGGGCCAGGGGGCCTCAGAAAGACAATGGCCCTTGGCAGAAGTAAAGGCGTGGCTGTCGGCTTGACCACTCAGCACGCACACCTGTGATGCGGCCCAGGGCTTTACGCCGAGCAGGGACTGAGCGGGGAGATGCAGCTACGGAAGTACTGGTCTGCCTGCCAAGGGCCAAAAAATAACCAGGCAGTAGGCCCAGGGAGTGGGTGGGTGTCCAAGTGGTAATACGGGAGGAACCCTGGCAGGACCCGGCTCAGAACACCCCCGCTACCCCACACGTCACAAATGCCACTGGCCCTTGTGGGTAAGTGCTGCCCTTCTAAACGCAAACACCGAGAGAAGAGCCAGCAGGGACGAGCTCAGCTTAGAGCCTCCTGAGCACGGCTGCACGGGAAGCGGGCACTGAGATAGCGCTAACGTGGCTGACCAGAGCAAATGCTTAGGCGGCCTCAGCTGCTGCAGCTGCGGGGCGAGAAGAGTGTCGAGCAGGGATGGGAACTAGCGGGAAGGCAGTCACCACGGGGTACAGAGGAGGCCAGGCCAGGCCAGTCGTGCAGGCTAAGGGAACTCGAGCCAGTGCTTTCAAACCATCCGCAAGGCGGCAGACCAGACGAGGTGGGGACAGGCAGGCAGACAGACAGGATGGCGAGGCAGGGCCGCGGCGGGCGGGGCGTGCGGTGGCAAGGGGGGGGAGGCTGGCCGCACCTGGTTGATATGCACAGCCGGGATGGAGGCGGCGGACACGGCCGAGTGGCTGGGAGAGTTGGGCAGTGACTTGCAGGGCCCGATGGCCAGCTGCTGCTTCTTCCGCAAGGCCACTACCTTCTGGGCCACTGCAGGGGACAGCACAGTCAAAATTACCCGTCTGGGGAGGAGGGAGGAGCCCAGCTTAGAGCTGCCCCCCCGCCCCTGCCCCCCTGACCCCGCTCTGCGGGAGCATCCCCAGCGCCGAGTTACCGTCCTGGAAGACGCGCTCCACGTTGAGCCCGTAGGTGGCGCACGTCTCGTAGTAGGTGCAGCGCTTCAAGTCTGTGGACAGCTTGCGGGCCCTGCTGTCATCGATGACCCGCGGGTTCGCGGCACTGATGGCGTCTGTTGGAGACGGGAGAGTGGGGACTGACTCAGCCTGCTGAGAAGCTGAGGCTGCTGGCCGGTGGGCCGTTCGGTCAGAGGGTGGGTGGGCAAAGAGCCCGGGCAGCGGATGACACGGAGCACGAGAATACGGGTGTCTGGGCCTCGTTCCAGCTCTGCCACCAACTCACTGGGTGGAAACGAGCTGGCCACTCTGTTTATTCATCTCAAAATGTGGACATGACCACCACACGGATGGCAGGATCTTAACTGGGGAAGGCCCAGCGCATACGGGGCAAAGAGGAGGCGCCCTCTCTAGGGCGACACGAAAGGGCTGGTCCAGCGCCAGGAGGGCAGGGGATCCAGGCTTTCTCGTACCTGCCACCTGGGGGCCCAGAGCCCCCGCGTCACCCCTGCTGGCCCGCTCACCCTGCGTGCCCACCAGCACCATGGGCACCTCGCTGGCGTTGCGGAAGCTGCAGAGCCGCAGGAAGTAGTTGTACACCGTCTGGAAGCTGATTTCATCCTCCAGGCTGAACACAAACACCACGGCGTCCACCCAGGCAGCAAACTAGGGGGGACCGAGCACAATTACCACCCTCACTTGGGCACGGGCGAACGGCGTACCCCTCTCCCCACACGCAACCTTGCCCAGTCCCAAGTGGGAACCTCGAGAAAGGGGCACCACAGGCCAGGGCTGGGGACAGGAGCATCACCTGGAGCTCGGGGGGACCTCCTTCATCTCGGATCAGCAGCAGGTAACTCTGGCCATCCACCACAATCTCCTTCTTAAACCGACCCCCTAGGACAGAGTTCACGGTCAGGCCCAAAACCAGAAGAGCGAGCCCACGGGGGCCAAACAGAAGAAATCCACAGCTTCCAACAGAGAAGACGGGAGCACTGAGAAAGACAAGGGGCTGGAGCCCCCCTGCACAGACAACGGGAAGGAGGGACGGCAGCCATTAAGGCCGGCCCATAACGCTCACCTTCTGGGGACTCCTCCTGAACATAGGTCCCCGTCAGATAGCGGTGCACCAGGGCCGACTTCCCACTAGACAGGTTCCCCACAATGCCCTGTGGGACAGGAAGGCGGGAGAGCAGCGGTCAGAGAGCAGGACGGAGGACGTGGGGCAGGAAAGGGTAATACATCAGGAAGGAGAGGGGCCGGTGCTGAGGATGGGCGAGCAAAGAGAAACAGGGAGGAGAGGGGTGACGGGAGAGACCAAGCCTAGAGACGGAGGGGACCGGAAGCAGGGGAAGCAACGCCGGCCCACCACTCCAGCCCGCACCTCCAGCCCCTGGGCTGCCTGGGCCTCCCATGGGCCTCACTCACCACTTTAAGCTCCGGCACCGAACGGCTCAGGGTCCACTCCTGGCTGTTCACAAAGGAGTCTGCGGGAGAGAAGGCCGCCTGTCAGGACTGGGATGGGACACACACCTTTGCTATCCACCACCTGCTGCCTCTGACGCTGCCCCTTCGCAGGCCAAGGCCAGAAAACAGCACTCACGCCCTCGTTTCCTGGGAAGCAGCAGAAACGTTCTGCGCGGGCGGAACGGAGCGATGCCAGCCCTCACTTCCCCTGGCCTGGACCTGATCCCTCCTCTTACTGCTCCAGCGAGGTGAGTAGTTACTACCTCGAGCCACACCCGGCCTGGTGCCCCCCACCTGGTGAGAGGCCTCCAGTGGGTCTCAGCCAGACCCAAGCTGGGCCGCAGGGCTGCAGCCTGTGCTGCAAGTAGGAACAGCGCACCCTTGCAGGGTGCGGCCGCCTACCGCGTTCCTGGAGGCTGAAGAGGAAGGAGCCCTTACCTGGCCCTGTTCTGTGAGGGGCAGGTCCAATGGGGAGCGGCCCTCGTCCCCAGGCTCCTCCTGGGCAGGAGGCCACCAGCCTCTCTGTCCCAGAGACCCGCCTCCGGGGCTCCTCCTCTCCAGTCCATCCTCAGCTCCTGCCGGGCTCCAGCCACCCAGAGCCCCCCTCTCCTTTATCCTCTAGGCTGTAATGGACATCCTGTGGTCAGCTCCGGGCAGCTTGGGCCTGGGCCAGCCTCTCTGGCTGGGCTTGCTCCCCCTCCCCAGTTTGTCTCAAACAGTGCTTATGATATCGGGTCCACAAGCATTCCCCAAACTCATCTGCATAGGCAGCTAGAGGTGAGGGCGTCGGGTCCACAAGCATTCCCCAAACTCATCTGCACAGGCAGCTAGAGGTGAGGGCGTCAGGTCCACAAGCATTCCCCAAACTCATCTGCATAGGCAGCTAGAGGTGAGGGATCGAGCCTGGCCTGGGAGCTAGAAATGCTGCTGTTCTAGGTCCCACCCAGAGCCCGCTGGCTCCGAGTGAGTCTCCATCTCTCCCCTCCCGGGCCCCAACTCCCCAGGCACCCAAAGTGAGAAGGGGCCCTTCCGAGCCGCTCTCATTCCACCACGCTAGGGCCACGGGCGGGAGGCCCTGCCTGGACCCACCTGGAAGGCCGCCTCTCTGCCACAGACACCTTCTCCAGACCCACCAGCGAGCCCAGAGCCTTGCCTGCCCGGCGCTGATCCCACTCGGCCAGCCCGGCTAGCCCCCAGGCCCACACGGCACGCCCGCCTCTCCCAGGTAGGTTTCCGGTTTGTTTCACACCCGCCCTCAAACCCGGACTCCAACCAGGGAGGCCACGCAGGCCGGGGCTCTCCCCGCTTACCGCTTGGCGCGCCCAGGAGCCCAGGGGCCGCGGCCGCCCGGCGGCTCCACAGCGGCTCGGACGGCGCGGGCGCCGGCTCCCTCCGGCGGAAGCGGCTGGTGAGCAGCCTCCAGAGGCCGGTGGCAGTGCGGGGTCGGCCCGGCTCTGGCGCGGCCCTCGGGGCCTCGGCGCCCAGCAGCAGGTCGCGGCGGCTGGAGAAGGCACCCAGGGAGCTGGCGTCGCCGTCGCTGCGGGTGCGCGCCCGGGGCAGCAGCCCCGACTCGGCGCGCCGGATCTCCTGGCCGCGGCGCAGGCGGAAGCTGAAGCTCTTCCTCAGCGCCGACAGGCCGCGCCGGGGGCCTGGGGAGCTGCGCCCGCCGCCGCCGCCGCCGCGCAGCACCTGCCAGCGCTGGCTGCTCCACAGCGAGGCGCCCCGCAGGAAACCCGCGCTGCCCGCGCGGCCCAGCCCCGCGCCAGCGCCCTCGGCCTCGGCCGCCAGCTCCAGGCGGTTCACCTCCAGGAACGTCATGCTGGTGGGCCGCGGCACCTGGGCCCCCCGGGGGCGGCTGCGCCGGGCCGGCGCGGGGCTGGGCGACGGGCTGGGCGCGGCCGAGCCGGGGCTCCCCGAGGACGCGGGCCGGGGAGCCGGCGGGAGGCCGTCGGGGGGGCCGCGGCGGCCCAGACGCGGGCGCAGGAGGCCGAGCAGCAGGCCGCGGACGCCAGCGGCCGGTGGCCCCGGGCCGCCCGAGCACACGCTCCGCGGCCGCGCCGGCTGCTCGCGCACAGCGCACAGGGCAGAGGCGGCGCGGCCGGCCGGGGCGCCGTGCAGGTCCAGCGAGTCGCAGACGCTGAGGGCGCGGCGGCAGGCGGCGGGCCGCTCCCGGCTGCGGCTGTCCCCTGGCGGCCAGCCCCGCTCCATGCTCAGGGCCCGCGGGCGAGGGCCAGGCCCATGGTGAGGGGCGCGGGGCTGGGCCCGGGCCGGGGCCGCGGCCGAGGCGCACGGACCTCCGGCCTCTTGGCACCTGGTGTCGGCCGACCGAGTCCCTCAACGCCTCCACCTCGCAGCCGGCAAGCCCAGACCTGGCGAGGCCGGGGGCCAGCCCAGCACCGAGAGAGAGGTGGCAAGCCTGGCCTGGAACACCCAGGATCGGCGGCCGCAGGGAGCCAGCCTGCTGGGGCAGCCCCCGAGCCCTGAGAAAACAGGAAATTCCAGCCCAGGGCTCCTCCTCGGTTGGGGCAGGCAGGTGAGGAGGTGTCATTAAGAGCAGGCCAAATAAGTAACAGTCCTCGGCACACTACGCACTGAGTTCGGTTTTGGAGAGAAGCAGGCCATTGGCTCTTTCTCCAGGGAAGAACCAGAAGGTGACCCACCAGGGTGGGAGCCAGTAAAAGCCTAAATTATGAGTCAGGAGTTATGCCGACTTTGGGCCTCGGTCTCCTTATCTGCAAAGTAGGGAGCCTCTGCGAGGCAATCCTGATTTAGGTTGGGAAACTCGCAAATCCGAGTTGCTGGATGTTTCAGTCAGCTCTTCTGTTAATGACCGAGGCTGTCTTCTTCCTTGGAGATTATAAAATCATCTGTACTAGGTTAAGTGTTGTCCTGCCCAAGGGCAGCAGAAAATCGAAAGATAACCTCTGGACCTGGACCATACGGTTCTGGACGAGTGCCTCACTTCTGAGCCCCTGAAGTCTCCAGCCTCCACCCGCTGGCTGGTTCTCACCTCCTGTCCAGAGGCTGTGCAGAGGTGAAGCTTCACACTGCAGGACTGGTTGGAGCCTGACGCTTACTCTGAGCACGATGCCCTGTGAATTTCACGTGTGTCAGCTGCAGCAGACACTCATTAAATGCAGGGATCACTTCAGGACGGGGGCAGGGGGCAGGTAGTTGCTGTGCTGTGCTCTCCACTGCAGTTTAAACATCAGTCCTCTCCAAGGCGCTGGAGATGAGCCAGGTTACCATAATCCACAAGGACCCCAAGCAGATCAGGAGAAACCAGTTTAGGCAGTGGCAAGGAGGAGGGGGCTTGCATTTCCTTTAAAGACCTAATACTTCCAGGTTTCCTCCACCCCCAGTCCAACCCAACTCCCAACGTTCCTGTCCCTCTCAGCTTTAGAATTCCACGGTCCTGGTCAGAAGCAAAGTACAAGATAAAAGTGGCACATTCCTGAGGGGGCTGGGGTGGGGGAATGCCTGAGAAAGGCAGGGCCTCTCCATCCTAGGTGCTCCTGGGGAACCCAGAGCTGGAAACTCTCAAGTCCTGGGCTGGATCTCCCAGGCCTGGAGAGGCCCCAGGGCTGATTTCGTATTTTCCTGGGACTAGTTATTAACAATGAGGATGGCTTCTTCCTCTCCGGGATGCATACCCCCACATAATAGTCGGTCCTGCAGAAGAGCCTTTCCCAGGCTCCTTCAGGCGTGGAGATGGGAATGCAACCCAGGAATCCTGACTCACGTTCCCAAGTTTAAGTCTCGTACGCTGAACTTCCCTATCTTCGTATCTGTCTCTCTGTCCTCTCTCACACACGTTGGGGATTACCCCTCCTGAAGAGAATAAGGCTGCTCATTCCAAACCCTCCCCCCAAGCCAATGAAAATGCAAGCACAGGACAGCAGCTATCAGAGACAAGTGGGGACTGAGGGGGAACAGAGGACAAGGTGCCGAACAGGGGATGGGCTGCTTCAGAACCCAACTGGTTAGCCTCAGGGGGCGAGGAGCAGGCTGGGATAGGAGAGTAAAAGGCCCCCAGTTACACACACACACACACACACACACACACACACACACACTCTCCAGGACATGCAGCAGTGCCCAGTCCAGGAGGTGAACGAACATGCTACATTCTCAGAGGACACACTAGCTCCTGACTCCCCTTGTACCTGCAGAATCAGTCCAGGAGAAATGCTCAGACTGGGTCAATCCCAAACCTGGGACAGCTTCCTCTTCCTCATGGGGCTGCCTCCTTCCTATTCCTGCTTCCCAGAAACCTTTCCTGACTCAGGGAAACTAGACAGAGAAGGGCACCTGCCTGCACATAAATGTCCCAGGACATCAGCCAGTCAAAGACCCCAGAAAGGAGATCGGTGTAGGCACACACCTCTCTCCTTGTTGGTGTCATACACACACCCCCGCCCGGGTCAGGGACAAGGTCTCTGTGTTCCATCTGCAAGATTCTACTCCGGACACATGTGACAAACAGCTTACTACTGAACACAGCCCAAAGGAAACTAGGACAATCCTAAAAAGCATCAGGCTGGGGCCACGTAAACCATACAGAAATCCCATACAACTAGCCCTCGTGTCAGTTCTCTGACTCTTAAGGTCATCAGAAACACCAGGCTGAACCTGTCGCGTAGGGGTGAGACCCCACAGAAGCTTCTGGGGGAATTAAAGACGCACTCTCTCGCAATGCCTGCAGCGTGCATCCTGGGTGAGGATGGACACGCTTCCCTGGAGGCTGAGCGTGCAGGGGCTGAGCACCGAGCAACCCCTTCTGTTCTGAGCACAGGCAAATCAGAAGGAGAAGCGCCGACTCTAGAGCTGGGTGAGCTGGGCTGGCTGCTCGGACCTGAGAGAGGAGGGCGCCTGCGTGTGCAGCTGTGGCCTGGGGCAGCAGGGCTGCACCGGGGAACCCAGGGTGTCTAGGGAGAAAGAGAAAGACCCCTGCATAAAAAAGGCATGAGCTGTGAGGCACTGCACAGAAACGGTGCACTGGTGGGGGGAAAAGGAAGGGCGGCCTCTGGCCCAGGAATCCCACAGAGCCTTGTACCTAGTCTCCCTCAAATATTTGCTGGGTGATCCACTGATTAAGTGTCGAGGCTCGCCCAGCTGAGGCCACGCGGCCGCAGAGAGCCAGTGGAGGTCCTTCTCAGAGCCCAGGAGGGGCTGGCCTTCTGCTGAAAGCCAAAGGCTGCGGCTTCCTCCCGCGGCCAGAGTGGTCCCAAGAGCCACAGGGCCCTCCGACACCGGTCGGGATCTTCTTGCCCACAAGGTGGCAGCAACACATCTTCCTGCAGCCAGGTGGCCTCCAGCTGTGCGGCGAGGAAGGCGGTAAGGACCCCAGCAGTGGCCCGGGCGGGTTGGCCAAGCCCTTTGACCACTGAGCTGAGGGAGGCGACTGAGTGTCACACCCGGAGGATCGCAAGGCCCGCAGGTCTCTAGCAAGTTCTGTTCTCTCTGCAGGTCACCGGGTTGGGGATTAGGGAGTCCGCGGAGACCCTGGGCTGCCCCCCCAACGACCCGCCACTCACAGGGGCGGCCTGCAGGACCGGCCTCCTTACAAGTTTCAGGAGTTGTCCACAGCTGTCACAATATTCATCTAACACTCATCCCTCTCGGATATTTTTCTGGTGTGTTTAATGCTCCCCTGCTAGAACTCAGCCGGGCACGCAGGTGGTGGGCAATGATTCTGTGAATGAACGAGTGAATGAATGAATGAACGTACATCTTTGCTGAGCATGAACTGTGCGCCCCAGCTTTTGTTCCCCCTTGTGGGGAGGGAGGCAGGCTTTTGAGAGACGGTCCCTGGCTGGCACAGCCTGTTGAAATAAATCACAGCCGAGATCAGACTGCAAGTGGAGAGGTATAGTGGTGCGCTGGCAAAACACGTGCTCTGGAGTCGAGAGAAGTGGGTTCAAATCCAGCCTCTGGGGCTTCCCTGGTGGCGCAGTGGTTGAGAATCTGCCTGCCAATGCAGGGGACACGGGTTCAAGCCCTGGTCTGGGAAGATCCCACATGCCGCGGAGCAACTAGGCCCATGAGCCACAACTACTGAGCCTGCGCGTTTGGAGCCTGTGCTCCGCAACAAGAGAGGCCGCGATAGTGAGAGGCCCGCGCACCGCGATGAAGAGTGGCCCCCACTTGCCACTAGAGAGAGCCCTCGCACAGAAACGAAGACCCAACACAGCCATAAATAAATAAATAAATAATTTTTAAAAAAAAATTCAGCCTCTGGCACCTATTAGCTGTGTGCCCGTCAAGTCACCTGAACCTCACTGGGTCTCGGGGCTTGGTCTGTAAACTGGGCATAATCCCACCTTTCCAGCTGAAGTTGCTATGAAGACCAGTGGCGTGATTGTGGAGGGTACGGGACAGTGCCTGGCACGCAGCAGGTGATCTATAAAAGCAGCCATTACTACTGGGCAGGAGAGAGTCACACTGGACACAGGAATGACTTAGACCAGCGCCAGCTTTCTTCAAGTTGGAAATCTAGCTGGACGCCTCAGCAGTTCCACAGCAGCTCAAGCCTGTGGATTACCAGTCCCTCCATCTCTTCTTCTCCAAGAGACCGCAGAGGCGGACCTCAGAGATCCCCGAGGCCCTCTTGGATCACGTCTTTCTCTGAAAATCTGATGAAAGCGGTTATGGGCTGAACTGTGTTCCCCCCAAATTCATATTCTGGAGTCCTAACCCCCAGTACCTTAGAATGTGACCTTATTTGGAAACAGGGTGGCTGCAGATGTAATTAGCTAAGACGAGTTCACCCTGGAGGAGAGTGAGCCCTATTCCCATATGACTGGTGTCCTTATAAAAAGGGGAAATTTGGACACAGAGAGTCACGCACAGAGGGAAGATGATGTGAAGAGACATGGGGAGAAGACGGCCATCTACAAGCCAAGGAGAGATGCCTGGAACAGATCCTCCCTAGTGCTTTAAGAGGGACATAAAAAACACACAAAAGCTATAGATTCAAGGGGGCGGGCTCCTGGGGCCCAGCAGATGTGACTGCACAGAAAGGAGCCCCTTCCTGGACCCTCCCAGGGCTGCTCAGAGGAGCTGGGAATTCGGCCCCATCTCCCAAGGTCAGGCGTCAGAGGGCTCCCCTCCCCCCATGGAAAGCTGAGAGGATCAAAGCCCACCCTCTGTGGGGCAGTCATCCCAGCCTGGAAATGGCCCTTCCAGCGCCAAACTAGCTACTCGATAGCAATTTCTTCGTTTTTTCTTCCTGTCCACAGAGTTTGGGCGAGGCAGGCACCATCCCTCTGTACGCCCCCAACCCCCGGCCTCCTAACCTCATCCTAAAACCCCGAGGGGGACCCAGACAGACACACACAGCTCCCTGTTCAGACCAAGAAGCATCCGCGGCTGAGGACCACGCGTTACGCCTAGAAAAGTCTGCTGCCTTCCCACAGCTCTCCCCAAAGCAGAAGGGAACAGTGTGTGCACCCCGAATCCCTCATAATCCTCCAACGACCCTGAAGGTGGTGTGAGCTTCACTGCTGTGGGCGGAGGGAACTCTGGACTCAGAAGGTAAAACTGCACGCTCCCTCGAGGCACTTTGCCTTTTCATCCCAATTTTGACACGTGTCCTGCATTTCATGTCTTCTTAAAAAAAATTTTTTAATATAAATTTATTTATTATTTATTTTTGGCTGTGTTGGGTCTTCGTTGCTGCGCGCGGGCTTTCTCTAATTGCGGCGAGTGGGGGCTACTCTTCGTTGTGGTGCGCAGGCTTCTCACTGCGGTGGCTTCTCTTGTTGTGGAGCACAGGCTCTAGGTGCACGGGCTTCAGTAGTTGTGGCACGTGGGCTCAGTAGTTGTGGCTCACGGGCTCTAGAGCGCAGGCTCAGTAGTTGTGGTGCATGGGCTTAGTTGCTCCGCGGCATGTGGGATATTCCCGGACCAGGGCTCGAACCCATGTCCCCTGCATTGTCAGGCGGATTCTTAACCACTGCGCCACCAGGGAAGCCCTCATCCGTCTTTAAAGGTTGTTCTCTTCCTTCAAAACTGAGCAACGGTCCAGCCAAATCCCATGAGCTAAATATCTGCCTCTTCCAGTCCAACAGGCTTTGAAAATGCCTTCAGTCTGTGGATCTTCATTCCATATCAGCAGTATCAACAGGCTAATAAAGTTTGCTTTCATCTTTTTTACAGAAGTAAAATATTTTAATAAAGGGAAGACACAACACAGTATTCAAATAATTGCACCGTTTTTGCTCTAAGACGGTGGAGCTGTGCCCCCATCTGGGAACTCCAGTACAGATACACAAGTTCTGGGTCTCAGGGAAAGGGGGACTGAGGGTCAGTGTACACTGTTAAGAATAAAGACAGGTAGTTTGAGAGTCTAATGGACAAAAGTTTAAAAGCATCTAAATTCCAGGTGGGTGAAGGATGGATTGGGAGTTTGGGATTAGCAGATGCAAACTATTTATATAGAACAGATAAACAACAAGGTCCTACTGTATAGCACAGGGAACTATATTCAATATCCTGTGATAAACAATATTGTAAAAGGAGGGACTTCCCTGGCGGTCCAGTGGTTAAGACTCCGCGCTTCCACTGCAGGGGGCGTGGGTTGAATCCTTGGTCGGGGAACTAAGATCCCACATGCTGCTCAGTGCGGCCAACATAATAATAATAATGTAAAAGAATATGCAAAAGAATATATGTACATGTGTAACTGAATCACCTTGCTGTACACCAGAAACCAACACAACACTGTAAATCAACTATACTTCAATAAATTAAAGTTTCAAATAAATAAATAAAAGCATCTGATTTCCCATTATAAATTTTGAAAGCAGGGCCTACACTGAGGCCCAGGGCTCTGCCCCACTGCCAAGGCCAAGCCTGCCCATTGCCCCCAGCATCCAACACACATGCCCAGACCTCGGGAGGCCTCTGGACGGGCTCCCCATCAAAGGAAGCCACAGACCTCTCAGGCCAGACCCAGGTTGACAGCAGCAGGGCCTGGACGTGGAGGCCACCTCCCTCCCCCCGCCAGCCCAGCACGAGCTGTCAGTCAGCACTCAGCTCATGCCCGCTGCCACCACAAGCCCTCCCGGACCTCCCGGCCTCCTCTCACTGTCCCCACTTCACCTCGTGTCTTCTGTAGATGCTAATATCTAATCTGCTCTCACCTCATGGGGGCCTGAGCTCCCGGGCACAGAAAGGTCACAGATCCCTGCCCCTGTGGCTCAGAGCCAGACTCGGGCAGCCCTGGGGACGGCAGAGCCATTTTGGTGCCCTGTACACCCAAGGCAGCAGCCACAGGGGACAGCACTGGTCACCCGATAATAGTGGCCACTTACTGAACATGATAGGCTCTACTCTGAGCACTTCACACACACAAAACCATTTAACCCCTCTGAGAAAGGTACTGGTTTTCTTTTTTAAAGAAGTATTTATTTATTTATTGGCCACGCCTCGCGGCATGCGGGATCTTAGTTCCCCGACCAGGGATCACACCCATGCCCCCTGCAGTGGACGCTTGGAGTCCTAACCACTGGACTGCCAGAGAAGTCCTGAAAGGTACTGTTTTGTTTTTTTGTTTGTTTGGTTGGTTTTTTTCGGGCTGCGTTGGGTCTTCGTTGTTGCGCGTGGGCTTTCTCTAGTTGTGGCAAGCGGGGGCTACTCTTCTTTGCAGTGCGCAGGCTTCTCATTGCTGCGGAGCACAGGCTCTAGGCGCGCGGGCTTCAGTAGTTGTGGCACGTGGGCTCAGTAGTCGTGGCGCACGAGCTTAGTTGCTCCGCGGCATGTGGGATCTTCCCGGACCAGGGCTCGAACCCGTGTCCCCTGCATTGGCAGGCGGATTCTCAACCACTGCGCCACCAGGGAAGCCCGAAAGGTACTGTTAATCTCCCCATTTTACAGACGAGGACTCTGAGGCACAGGGGCCAAGTAACGTGCCTAAGGTGAGGGCTGGTAGGTGGCTGAAGCTGACCTTCCTACCTAGGCCACCTGTCTGGCCCCGAGCCCTGGGGCCTGCTGAGCCTGGTGAGATTTCTGCTGGCACACAAGTTCATCTTGCAGGCAGCCCTCACCCATCTTCCTTTCCTCCTGCCCTGGTACCCACATCGGGATGGCCCAGCCTTGCCCTTCCCAGCAAGGGAACCTCCTTCCCAAAAGACTCCCCAAGGTCCCTCCTCACCCACCTTCCAAACAAACTCCTGCCCCCAAATCCCACTCTCCCAGCCCTGGATCAGTACGAGGGGCTGACACAAGTTCACGAGCCACCCTTGCCAGGCATGTATGGCATTCACAAAGGAGAAGCCACCTCGACAGGCAAAAGGGGTGCTGTCTGGGGCTGATGGGCCCTCGGCACACCTCACGTTCACGCCATGTAGACAGAGCCCAGAGCGGCCAGCCCGGGCCTGAGGTCAGACCACCCTCCTGAAGTGAAGACGCTTCCCTGGGCGACTGCCATCTTCCTGAGCCCTTCAGGTACCCAGCAACATGTGACAGTTTATTTCCTACTGTGAGACACACCCTCCCCACCTCCCCCGGCAGGGGATCCACTGCCCAGCGCTGCCCGGGCCACACACAGGACTGGAGTGGGGCGGGGACAACCAGATGAGGCCCCTGGGGGCACAGGGCTACCCCACCCCCACCCCCCGTCCCATGCAGCCGTCCCATGCAGCCGGTTCAACTGCACACTTTTCCGCTCAACACCAGCAAGCATTCCCAGGCCCACCCGTCCTCCCGCATCACAGAGCGACTGGGAGTGGCGATCAGAGATTTGGCGCCTGGCAGTTGGGTTTCAGACTTTCCTCTTTTTTTTTTAATGTATAAAGGGTTTTATTTGGAATTCCCTGGTGGTCCAGTGGTTAGGACTCTGCTCTTTCACTGCCAAGGGTTTGATCCCTGGTCAGGGAACTAAGATCCCGCAAGCCACGTGGCACAGCCAGAAAAAAAAAAGGGGGGGTGCTTTTATTTGCAGGGGAGCAGGACTCGAGTTGAACAAGCCAAATGCCACGTCGTCGTCTGACTCCTTGGCCTCCTCCTCCTCCTTCTCGTCTTTCTGCAGATCCTGGGGCGGTGGAGACGGCCACAGCCCCGGCAGCGGGCGCGCCGGCCAGCATGCCGATACCCCGGGCAATGACGCCCTCGGTGTTCTTTCCGTTCAGCTCACAGATGACCTTGTTGAGCCGCTCATCGTCCGCCTCAGTGCCGCGCTGTCCAGGATCTTCTTTTTTTTTTTAAACAAGGTTTTTGTTTTGTTTTTTTTCTTTAATTTTTTATTTTATTTTATTTATTTATTTATGGCTGTGTTGGGTCTTCGTTTCTGTGCGAGGGCTTTCTCTAACTGCGGCAAGTGGGGGCCACTCTTCATCGCGTCGCGCGGGCCTCTCACCATCGCGGCCTCTCATGTCGCGGAGCACAGGCTCCAGACGCGCAGGCTCAGTAATTGTGGCTCACGGGCCCAGCCGCTCCGCGGCATGTGGGATCTTCCCAGACCAGGGCTCGAACCCGTGTCCCCTGCATTGGCAGGCAGATTCTCAACCACTGCGCCACCAGGGAAGCCCCGTCCAGGATCTTCTTGATGTCCTTGGCGCCGGGGGAGGTGCTGTCCCCGAGGGCGGCCGGCAGGTAGGAGGCGACGTAGCGCATCTCTGCGGTGGCGAGAGGCCTTGCACGGGCAACCTCAGAGGCACCAGGGACGCAGGCTTTCCTCTTAATTCTACTCTCATCTGTCTTCAGCCTGAGGACTCACCGCCCCACTGGCCCGTCAGCTCTCAGGCCTGGGCCCCCGGGCCACACCATCGCTGTGAAACAGCGTCAGGGAAGCCTGGTGACCGCGTGGGCACTCACGGGAGGCCACCCGAGAGGGAGCCCTGGAGGCCGCAGGGCCGACTGCAGCCTCCCCCAGGGCCCTTGGCTGCGAGATGAGAAGGGCGCAGAGGTCAAGGCCGTGTGCAGAGCTGCCGTGCTCTTCGAACTTACGCCACAGGCAGAGTCGACCAGGAGCCCCCGGCAGAACCCCTGCCCAGAGAGCAAGGGTCCCCGGTCCGTCAGCAACAGCTGGGCAGTGGGGACGACACGCAGGGCAGAGGTGGAGGGGTCCCTGCAAACCATCTTCACAAACGCCCATCTACAGCCTGCAGACCCCACGCGGGCGGGTCTCCTTCACCTCCCCTCCCGGCACCTTCACCTGTGCTCCTCTGTGCAACGGCCTCACTCAGCCCACCTCCTCCCCGAGGCCTCGGACCTCAGCCGCCAGCCCTCGCCCCAACCTCGCCGAGCCCTGCACAGCTTGGCCGGGCAGCCGGGGAAGCCCACCAGCCGCGGAGTCTGCGTGGAGCTACGGCCGAGCCGCAGGAGAAGCTGTGCTGGACCCTGGGAGAGGGGGAGGCAGGACACAGTTTGCAACAAGGTTCCTGGGTTTAAAGGATGGAGAGAGAAGATCGATAGATTCACTGCATAAAAATAAAGTCCTGAACGATTAAAAAAAAATTGTAAAAAAAAACACAAAAAAACCTAAGAGAAATATAACTAAAGGGAAATCAACACCTGGACAAAAATGTGACTATGCTGATGGGTTAATATCACTAACACATGCAAAGCGCACAGATGTCACTAAAAAAAAATAAAATAAAATCTTGACAAAGTAAAGAAAGTACAAACAGCCAATTCACGTGGAAATTCCTCGCTCTCACTTGGGACTCAAAGAAATAGAAATTAAAAATGAAGTTCCAGGGCTTCCCTGGTGGCGCAGTGGTTAAGAATCCGCCTGCCAACGCAGGGTACATGGGTTCGAGCCCTGGTCCAGGAAAATCCCACATGCCGCAGAGCAACTAAGCCTGTGCGCCAGAACGACTGAGCTTGCGCTCTAGAGCCTTCGAGCCACAACTACTGAAGCCTGTGCCCTCTAGAGCCCACGTGCCGCAACTACTGAGCCCGCATGCTGCAACTATTGAAGCCCGTGCGCCTAGAGCCCGTGCTCTGCAACAAGAGAAGCCACCGCAACGAGAAGCCCATGCACCGCAACAAAGAGTAGCCGCCGCTCGCCACAACTAGGAATGAAGACCCAATGCAGCCAAAAATAAATAAATAAAATAAAATAAAATAAATGAAGTTCCACTTCTCACCTACCAAAGCCTTAACATGACTTTTGTGTCCGTGAGGCCCAGTGCTGGCAAGCGTGCGTGGGCCCAACCCCCCTCCCCAGCAGCTCAGCCCTTTGCCCCTCGTACTAAATTAGCCACAGGGACTCCAACAGAGACCGTCCGACATGGACACAAAGGTTTAGGCCCAAAGAAGTCCAGCACTTCCAAAAAAGTGAAATCAACCAGAGTGTCCACCAATACGGAAACAAGGGAGTAAGCGACAGTGTCTCCAGATGGTGGGACATCATTCAGCCACTTAACATCTGCAGGGGCTTCCCTGGCCGTCCAGTGGTGAAGCCTTCACCTCCCACTGCAGGGGGCATGGGTTCCATCCCCGGTCGGGGAACCAAGATCCCACATGCTGCACAGCACAGCCATAAATGAACAAATAAATAAGTAAATAATAAAATAACATCTGTAGAGACTTTTTTACTCCGCACAGCAGCAACACTTGTGATCGTTTTTTTAAGAAAGCAAGATACAAAATTGTGCATAACATGGACTCAGGTAAAAAACGCAGGGAAAAAGGAACATATCAAAATGAGGACAGAGGCCAACTGTGGCGGTTAGGACCTGCAGTGATTTTTTTCTGCCTCTTTCTATTTTTCTGCAAAATGTACATTTCACCCTGTTTCCTAAAATGTTTGTAGAGAATATACTACAAAGAAAACAGAAGAAACAGAAGTGTTTCACCTAGGGATGAGGGCTGGGTGAGGGAAGAAATGGCTCGCCAGAAAAACGCGTGGGTTTGTGCTCTCCCGGCTGAACCCTCGGCCCCCAAAGGCCCCCGAGCCTCCACACCTGCAGCGGCTCTGGGTCACCACACAGCCTGACTGGGGCTCACGAAAGCTTTCCAACTCCAGCTCTGCATGGGACACAAAAGAAGAAAGCGGGCTGGGACTAGTCTAATAAACGTGCACTTTGCCCTTCTTTTTAGAATTATATTTTACAGTATAAAAGCACATTCACAACACGCTGGGAAAGCTGCTCTTGATCCTCTGCCCCCTTTCCTTTCCTTCACATGGAAGCTTCTAGAATGAGTGTCCCCTCCCGTCCCCAGAGCCCCAATGCTAGGACTTGGAATTAGCATTTCACCACAATGCCCGGCCTAGGAGCAAGGAGCAGCTGCTTACACAATACGCTGGCAGGCGTCCCCAGTCCCTGGGTACGGGCCTCACCCATCCATCACCCAGCCGTTCCCCTACTGAGGGCCATTCCGGTTGCTTCCTTTTTTTTTCTTTAAACCTCTACAAGCAAGGCTGTAATCAACACCTGTGTACCTATGTGTTTTCTTTCTTTCTTTTCTTATTTTTATAAATTTATTTATTTATTTTTGGCTGCGTTGGGTCTTCGTTGCTATGCGCGGGGTTCTCATTGTGGTGGCTTCTCTTGTTGCGGAGCACGGGCTCTAGGGGTGCAGGCTTCAGTAGTTGTGGCTCTCGGACTCTAGAGCGCAAGCTCAGTAGTTGTGGCGCATGGGCTTAGTTGCTCCGCGGCATGTGGGATCTTCCTAGACCAGGGCTCGAACCCACGTCCCCTGCATTGGCAGGCGGATTCTTAACCACTGCGCCACCAGGGAAGTCCCACCTATGTGTTTTCTTTCCACAGGTTACATGCCCCAAAGTAGAAAAGTTGGGTTCAAAGAAAAATATGAATTTTTCATGTTCATGGATAATGCCTGATTACTTTTCCAAACAGGAGGCAGCAATTCACTGCCCCCCCCATTCCCCCACCAGCAACATATGAGAACGCCCACTGTGCCACTCTCACCAGCATCAAGAGTCATCAGCTCACTTTCTGCTACTGAACGAGGAACCCAGTACCTTGCTCTTCAGATCTGTGTTTCCCTGATGACTGTGAGGCTAAGCATCTTTTCATGGTCATCAACAATTTCCATTTCCTCTTCTCTGAATTGTCTGCCTGGTCCTATTCTTTGTCCACCTGTCTTTGGGTTTTTTTGTTTTGTTTTGTTTTTTGGCTGTACCAGGTCTTAGTTGCGGCACACGGACTTCTTAGTTGCAGCATGCTAACTCTTCGTTGCGGCATGCATGCGGGATCCAGTTCCCTGACCAGGGATCGAACCCGGGCCTTCTGCATCAGGAGCATGGAGTCTTACCCACTGGACCACCAGGGAAGTCCCTGTCTTTGGGGTTTAAAAAATCCTTTTCTTAACAATTTAGAGGAATTCTTGGTATAATAGGCATCTTAACCATTTATCTGGCATATGTACATGGCAAGCAAATTCTCCTACTCTGTTCTACAAAAGTGTAATTAAATCTGTTAATTTTGTAATTGATTATAACATCTGAACAACAAGAACCACAACAAAAATCCACAAGACAAGAGTGATACTAAAAAAAGGCAAAGGGGGCGGGGGCGGCCTTCTTGACGGAAGAGTACCAGCTAAGACTTGCGGAAGGAATGTCCAGAAGAGAAAATCACCACCTGGCAGCCCCAACAGAACAGATTCAGGCACGATCACTGAGGCACTGAAAACCACGGACTCAAAGTTGTGGGGAGCAGTTTACTTCCAAGGTGCAGAAGTCTCACCCGACGGATTACCGATGAATTACGAAGGGGGAGGCAATGGGCCTTCAGGATTAGGAGATCTGGTAATTACGTCCATACCACCACTAACAGCAGGGCCTGATGTGACACAATAGGAGGTATTCCTGTCAAAAGGGTTTAACCTGGATCTCATCAAGCCCCTGAGCTCCCTTCAGGTCATGGGCAGCAAGCGGGATACGGGCACAAGTTAAGTAACGCCAAGCAGCCAGAGCGCCCGAATCAGAGCGCAACCTTCTACAAGAAAACTGCCCCAGACTCTTCAACAGTCTGTGTGATAAACTGCTCAGAATGGCCATCATTAAAAAGTCTACAGGGCTTCCCTGGTGGCGCAGTGGTTAAGAATCCGCCTGCAGGGACTTCCCTGGTGGCACAGAGGTTAAGAATCTGCCTGCCAAGGCAGGGGACATGGGTTCGAGCCCCGGTCCGGGAAGATCCCACATGCCGCGGAGCAACTAAGCCCGCGAGCCACAACTACTGAGCCCATGTGCCACAACTACTGAGCCTGCTCACCTAGAGCCCGTGCTCTGCAATAAGAGAAGCCACCGCAATGAGAAGCCCACGCACCACAACGAAGAGTAGCCCCCGCTCTCCGCAACTAGAGAAAGCCCGTGCGCAGCAACAAAGACCCAACACAGCCAAAAATAAATAAATTATTAATTAATTAAAAAAAAAAAAAAAAAGAATCCGCCTGCCAATGCGGGGGATACGGGTTCGAGCCCTGGTCCGGGAGGATCCCACATGCTGCAGAGCAGCCCGTGCGCCACAACTACTGAGCCTGTGTGCCACAACCACTGAAGCCCACGTGCCTAGAGCCCGTGCTCCGCAACAAGAGAAGCCACTGCAATGAGAAGCTCGCGCACCGCAACGAAGAGTAGGCCCCGCTCACTGCAAGTAGAGAAAGCCCGCGCGCAGCAACAAAGACCCAACACAGCCAAAAATAAATAAATAAATAAATTTATGTTAAAAAAAAAAAGAAGTCTACAAATACTAAATGCTGGAGAGGGTGTGGAGAAAAGGGAACACTCTTAACACTGTTGGTGGGAATGTAAACTGATATAGCCACTATGGACAACAGTATGGAGGCTCCTCAAAAAACTAAAAATAGAGCCGCCATATGACCCAGCAATCCCACTCCTGCGCATATACCCAGACAAAACTATAATACGAAAAGACACATGCACCCCTATGCTCATAGCAGCACTATTCACAATAGCCAAGACATGGAAGCAACCTAAATGTCCATCGACAGATGAATGGATAGAGATGTGGTATATATATACAATGGGATACTACTCAGCCGTAAAAAAGAATGCTGGGGCGAAGTGAGAGTAGCAGTGACACATATACGCTACCAAATGTAAAATAGCTAGTGGGAAGCAGCTGCATTGCACAGGGAGATCAGCTTGGTGCTTTGCGATGACCTAGAGGGGTGGGATAGGGAGGGTGGGAGGAAGGCTCAAGAGGGAGGGGATATGGGTATATATGTATGCATATGGCTGATTCACTTCGTTGTACAACAGAAACTAACACAGCATTGTGAAGCAATTATACTCCAATAAAGATGTACTAAAAAAAAAAACAAGAGGGGCTTCCCTGGTGGTGCAGTGGTTAAAAATCTGCCTACCAATGCAGGGGACACTGGTTCGAGCCGTGGTCCAGGAAGATCCCACATGCTGTGGAGCAACTAAGCCCGTGCGCCACAGCTGCTGAGCCTACGCTCTAGAGCCCGTGAGCCACAACTGCTGAGCCCATGTGCCACAACTACTAGAGCCCGCGCGCCTAGAGTCCGTGCTCCGCAACAAGAGAAGCCACCGCAATGAGAAGCCTGCGCACCACAACGAAGAGTAGCCCCCGCTCACCACAAGTAGAGAAAGCCCGCATGCAGCAACGAAGACCCAATGCAGCCAAAAATAAATTAAATTAAATAAATAAATTTATTTAAAAAAAGAATAAAATAATACCATTGGCAGCAACATGGATAGACCTAGAGATTATCATACTAAGTGAAGTAAGTCAGAAGGAGAAAGACAAATACCATATGATATCACTTATATGTGAAATCTAAAACATGACACAAAGAAACTTATCTACGAAACAGAAACAGACTCAGACACAGAGAACAGACTTGTGATTGCCAAGGAGGTGTGGGTAGGGGAGGGAAGGATTGGGAGTTTGGGATTAGTAGATGCAAACCATTATATATAGGATGGATAAACAACTCCTATTGTAAAGCACAGGGAACTATATTCATTATCCTGTGATAAACCATAATGGAAAAGAATATGAAAAAGAATATATTTATATATAACTGAGTCACTTTGCTGCAGAGCAGAAATTAACACAACATTGTAAATAAACTATACTTCAATAAATTTTTTTTAAATATTAAAAAAAAGAGTCTGTGTGATGGGGAAAAGCATCACGATGGATCCTGTGCCGTCCTGATCCCATCCTGATGTGGAAAAACAAAGAGGTTATTATATAAAGCACGTGGGGGTTACTTGAGGACATTTGGTTATGGATGAGCTAGTCAACGATGGTTGAGAGTTCTCACTCATCTTTTTAGGTGTGACACTGGTATTACATTATGTAGAAGGACTGTCTGTTTGTAGGAAATGCTGCTGGAGTGCTTGGGGGGAAGCACCCACAACTACTGACCATCACCTCCACCAAAAAATGTGTGTGTGAGAAACAGAGGGAAAGCAAATGGGATAAATGTTAACTGTGAATCATTCAAGGTGGTCATTTTTCAAAATAAAACGCTTGGGGAAAAATCTGTCTTTCCCTCTATAAATTCTGGGTTTTCTGTCTGGCTTAAGAGGATACCTCTTATCCCAAGATTAGACAATATTCTTTTAACTTTCTTCTGTATTTTTAAGAGCTTTATCTTTTCCATGGTGCAGCAGCGCATGCCGGCTCAGAACACAGAATCTGAGAACGGACTCCCTGGGTCCAGGTCCTGCCTCTGCCATTGTGAGGCGAGCAACCTTGGGCAAATTCCTTTACATCTCTCTGCGTCAGTTTCCTCATCTACAAGATGGGGATGAGAACACCCCAGGAAAGTCTCAAGAATTACAAGCAAGCACAGAGGGCAGGGCCTGGCACATAAGGAGCACTAAGAGAAAGCTATTCTTTTGAGTTCTTTCTGAGATACCAGATCTATTGCAGCCACCCTTAGTTCAGAACCCTGCAGCTCCCTGGCACCTGAAGCAAGAGCTGTCAATCTTGCGATGTCTGCAGCACAAACGAAGTGCTGGAGTGTGGGGTGGCACATTTGAATAGTTTCAAAACACACTACGCCAGCAATTTTCATAATAAAATCACGACTCTGGTAAAACAGCGTCTCGCGGTGCCTATCAAAGCAGCCAGGCACGCCACAGGGCTCCCCCCACGTCCCTCCACGCTGGGTCACTGGGTAGAAACCCCATCGAGGCCCTGGCGTGTGGCGCGCTCTTTCGGAACTATGATTTTTCTTTGGTGCCAACTCAGCATCACCCAGCCCATCCTCTCCTGTTCGGAGCAAAGGGACACCCCACTCAGCCCACTCCCAGCGGGGCTGCACCAGGCAGCACGGGGACCTGTACCCCCACTTGCCGCAGAAATCAATGTTACCCTTGATCAAGTTCAGGGGGCACCCTGGAAGGAAAGGCAGTGGCAATGCCCAAGGCACCCAGTTCAGAATTCAGAAGGGCCTCCCCCTCCTCCCCCCACCCCACGGCTGCACACAGCTCCCTCCGCCTGGACCACCCAGCCCTCACTCTCCAGGACGGATTTTTCTTGCAGACAGAGGGGAAGGACTCTCTCCCGTGCCCCCGGGGACCCTGCCCCCTCAGTGGATCTGTGTTAAGCTGTTTGGACTTGGGTCAGGTTCTCCGTATCTATACCATTGGTGCCCCCAACCTGGACACAACTGACTTCCCTGGATCTGCACGGGGCCTGTTCCCCCTGCACCGACGGGGGAGACCCAGGTGGTGGCCGGTGGCCCTCCCTTGGCCTCACACCCACTGTCGCCAGGCGAGGGTCACACAGTTGGGGCAGAACGTGGCCGCCTCCTGGGGCCGCAACCCAGGTCAGCTTTCTCCCCGGGCAGGTCGCGGGGTTTAGGGCGACCAGTCAGAAGCACATGCCAGAAAGCAGGACACCTTGCTCTCGAGGACCTGGCAGCTCTGACCCCTGGAGGAAGAGGGCAGAGAACTCCACGCACCGCCCCTCCTCCTGGTCACCCCAGTGCCGGCGAGGCACAGGCTCGCAACCCGGACTCTGCGGGGAGGCACAGGCCTCAGAGAGAGAAGTTAGGCCCCTCCACAGACGGCCCCCTCCCCACCCTGCTCTGGGGGCTGCAAAGCTCCACCTCAGGGGCCTCACAGCCCACAGGCCCCCTGCCCTTGGCTGCTCGGGGCCAGCGGGCTGGGAGGGGGCCCCACGGGCAGCACAGTGGCCCTGGAGGGGACGGAGCAGTGTGATACAGGCGAGGGCTCCCTGAGCCACCTCCAGGCCCACCAGGGCCCCTGGGCTGGGTACAGAGCAGGGAGGGCCCTTGGTCACTGGTACCTGCCAGGCCGGTACTGGGCTGGGGGCCCGAGGCCCACCGGCCACCGGCTCAGTGTCCAGAAGGAAAGCAGCAGATGAGGCCAACACCAGCTTGGGGCCAGCGGGGGGAGAGCACCCACTGCTCCAGGCCCCACGAGGGACCAGGCCAGGGGAGACTAGGGGCTGGGGAGGGACACCCAACAGACCAGGGCCTCGAATGGGAAAGGTGGGCGATGGAGCTGGACAGAGGCAGGTTTAGATCCCAGCTCTTCTCGCAGGTAAAGGGCAGTGATGGCCCTGGAGGGGCTGCTGTGTGTTCAGGGCCCACTGAGAGAAGCGCGGCCCAAGGGCCACAGCCGGCAGGGGATGGGGGGTACCCAGGAAGGGAGGTGAGAGCCTGTTAACACAGTTTCAGGATGGCGTGTCCGCCCCCCAACTCCCCACCCCCCCCCTCCCCGGAGAGAGTGACAGCCTGGGAGAGAATGAGAGCTCTGCGGGGTGATAGCCTCTGTCTTCTCTGGGTTGGCTGGAGGGGCCTCAGGACATCCCATCCAAGATGTCAGTCACCAAGGGCCTGCTAAAGGCAGAGAGCTGCCCAGCCCAGCCCATTGGCAGGTTCCCTGCTGGCTCCCCGGGCAAAGGTTAACAAGAGGGGGTTGGTGAATGCAGTACAGCAAGATGCTCCTTCCTGGGTGGCCCCACGAGCATCTCAGCTCCAAGCAGAGGGGGGAGGGGGAAGGTCTCCCTATTTCAGGGCCCGGAAGTGGACTGAGAGACAGAGCAAGGAAGCCAACCCAGGCTGCTGGCTGAGAGGGGCCTCATCCTGTGCCACTGTTTTCAGAGAGCACGTGTACATTTACAAACTTTCCGCTATTATATACACGTTACTCAGCATAAAGACAAAACACAAAGCAAAAAAAAAAAAAAAAAGCTTACAAAAACAGCTCCTGCCTAAGACACCAGGATGGGGTGTGACTTTGCTGGTGACACATCCTGGCACAACTGCTGTGGGTCATGGCTGAGGGGGACGTGGCCAGGATCACCCAGCCCGCCTCTCCTGTGAGCTGGAAGGAGACTAACATGGTGAAGGGAAAAGGCCTGGGGCCTCAGCCGCCCTGCTGCTCAACAGTGACCTTGAATCCCTGGTAGGTGGCTTCCACCCTCTCTGGTCCGCAGAGCGAGGGCTGGGCTCACAGTCTGCGCGGCTGGCCGGCCTACGTAATCGGCACCCTATTCCCTAGTGGTGAGCACTTCACAATCCAGCACTTTAGTCCGTCACGCGTGCAGAGGATACGCAGAGGGCGGCCAGTCCCCGGACCGCGCTGTTCACACGAGCTCGGCCCAGCAACAGGCTCGCCGGCTGGCATGTCCCCTCCCGGTCAGGCCCCCCGGCCCTTGCCCCCCAGCAGATGGAAGAGCCTTTCCCTGCCACCTCCCTTCCCCTCACCCTAATTCAGGACTAGCCTCGGGCTGTGATGCAGAGGGGGCGGGCGGGGACGTAAGTAGGGCACAGTGGCAGCCACGTGGGATGAAACCGCCAAACCCAAGTGACGCGAGCCACGCTGGGGCCCGTGGGCGACCCATTCTCAACCAAGACGCTGACCAAGAGGAGCCTGGACGTGATCCCCCCAACAGACACGCGCCCTCTCCTCCAGCTTCTTGCAAAAGAGCGGGGTCTGGGCTCACTCGCCACCTTCCGCCTTGCGCAAAACTGTGTGAATCTCGGTTCCAAAACTTGAGAACCCCTGGACGGGAACACGTTTCGGGGCCGAGCCCCCTCAACAGTAGTTGTGCTTCCGGGTTTTAAGAAAATCCAAGGCGACAAAAAACTACTGTGACTTCAGTAACACTTCTAAATAGATTTATCTGCTACCCATCACCACGGCCTGAGCAGGTACTCAGGAGTGTTTGTTGGATGACTGCATGAAAACGGCAGGATATACATGAAAGTCACGTTACTTAAAAAATTTTAATACGATACTTTAGAAAGATGAATCCAAAAGGATATACTTCTGTATTCAATTTTTCCAACAAATAGGAATTCTTTTGTTACCTTATAGGCTAAAGAGCTGTTCTTCCAATACCAGAACACTGGCCATGCATGGCTCCTGAGCACTTGAAATGTGGCCAGTCCCAATGGAGAGGCACTGAGCGGATGAAACAAAGTTTGAAGACTTAGTTGAAAAAAGAATGTAAGATGTCTCATTAAAAATTGTTATAGGGGCTTCCCTGGTGGCGCAGTGGTTGAGAATCTGCCTGCCATTGCAGGGGACACGGGTTCGAGCCCTGGTCTGGGAAGATCCCACATGCCACGGAGCAACTAGGCCCGTGAGCCACAACTACTGAGCCTGCGCGTCTGGAGCCCGTGCTCCGCAACAAGAGAGGCCGCGATAGTGAGAGGCCCGCGCACCGCGATGAAGAGTGGCCCCCGCTTGCCGCAACTAGAGAAAGCCCTAGCACAGAAACGAAGACCCAACACAGCCAAAATTAAATTAATTAATTTTAAAAAATTGTTATATTAATTAATTAATTTATTTACTTATTTTATTTATTTTTATTTTTGGCTGTGTTGGGTCTTCGTTGCTGCGCGCAGGCTTTCTCTAGTTGCAGTGAGCGGCGGCTACTCTTCACTTGCGGTGCGCGGGCTTCTCATTGCGGCGGCTTCTCCTGTTGCGGAGCATGGGCTCTAGGCGCGTGGGCTTCAGTAGTTGTGGCACATGGTCTCTAGAGCGCAGGCTCAGTAGTTGTGGCGCACAGGCTTAGTTGCTCTGCAGCATGTGGGATATTCCCAGACCACGGCTCGAACCAGGCGGATTCTTAACCACTGCACCACCAGGGAAGCCCCCTTATATTAATTTGTTAATTGCACAATGAAATGATAATATTTCAGATACAATAGGTTAAATAAAACGCATTATTAAAGATAATTTTTTTTTGCTTTCTTAACATGGCTACTTGAAAATTTAAATTTACACATGACTCACATGTGTAATTGGTGCTGAATTAGAGCAAATACTTTAATCGACGGGCAAGCAATCAGATGAAGGCAATGCTGGGTGCCTGTGTGACACACTCCTTGTGACCAGCTGTGGTCCAGGGTCTGCTCCAATCAGCTGGAACGTCAGACAAGTCCGGACCTGGCACCCCTCCCTGGGGCCTGCCAGGCTAAACCAACTTACCCCAAACTCTGCCCCGCCAGGTTCTCCCGTTCGCCCGCTCGGGTTCAGGGAGCATGACTGGGCAGCCACCGCTGCAGGTGCCACGAGGGACACTCCCTCCCTCCCCGAGTCCTCCCTGCAGCCCTGCGAAGGCCGGAGTCACTGTGAACACTTCCGAGGGGCCGGGGCTGGTCTAAAAGCTTTGCACGCGTTCACATACTTCATTGTCACACCTACACAATGAGATGGGTGCTTGTTAACCTCATATTAGCAACAAGGAGGCCAAGACACAGAAAGGTTATGGAACTTGCCCAACAAGGAAGCCAAGACACAGAAAGGTTACACCACTACTAAGTGTTAGGAATGTAAATCTAGGCAGCCTGGGTCCAGAGCCGGATTGTACTCACTACCCTGTACAGACTGTGACAGAGAAGGAATGACACCAGGCTCCATTCTACCACATCATCCAACCTAAAACAGTCTAGAAGAGTCTAGAAGCAATAACCAAGACGAGTGGGGCTTCAGAGGGACTGAGAGCCACCAAATCTTCACAGTGCTTCTTAGCAAAGGACCTTCATCTAGGGCCTGTTTAATCAAAAAAGTTCTCTGGGCAGGGAAGTGCATCTGCCCCTCCCTGGAAGAGACCACACACAGAGGAGGGGCCGGGAGCTCCCACCAGCAGCAGAGCAGGAGCCCCGAGTGGGGTCCAGCTCTCCCGGCCTCCCAGCCCTGCCGCACACACAGACCCACAGACACACACGGGGAGGCCACGACTGGGCTCGAATCCCACTCTACCAGCTTGGGCTCCAGGTTCGCAAGCCAACAAAGCATCAAATTAAAAGGCAAAAGAGAAAATGCTGTGGGCGGGTGCACCAACAGTGGCAAGGAGGGGTGCTGACAAACAAGAAAGAGAAAGAAAATACACACTATAAACAGGCACGAAAACAGCAAAGGCACATACATCCCTCTGGGACCATGTGCTGTGGGCTCACTCACCTCGGTGCCCAGGGCCCCGGGAGGGCCAGAGTGCCGCCAGAGAGACCAGGACCGCGGCTCCCCTCCAGCAAACAGCAATGTATGCCTGATCTATGTTTGCAGATTAAAACTGTCCTACACAGCGGCTTCCCTGGCGGTCCAGTGGTCAAGACGCTGCGCTTCCACTGTAGGGGGTGCGGGTTCGATCCCTGGTGGGGGAACTAAGATCCCACATACCGCACAGCCAAAAAAAAAACAAAAACAAAAACAAAACTATCTTACACTTATTAAGAAAAAGAGTAACAAACCACGAGGAAGATGAATAAAGGATATGAAGGGAATTCAACAAAATACAACAACCAAAAACATTATGTTTCATGTTGACTCTCACTAGTAATCAGATACACACAAGATCAAACAACAACAAAAATCATTTCATCATTTCTCTTCACCTTTCAAGTGGACAGGTTGGGGGCAGGGAACAGGCAGTCTCTGCCCCAGGGAAACGGGAAGGGCCTTCCTGCAGGGCAGTGTGGTGCACAGAGAAAGTCCCCAAAAGGTCGTGCGTGCCCGACGGCCCCACTGTTTTCTTCCACTTGGGAATTTGTCCAAAGGAAATAATCAGACAAGCGTGCAAAGATCTAGGTACCAGGAGACTTGGATCAACTGCACGCGGCCTCTCAGCTCACCGCGAGCACGCACGGGGTGCTCGCTCTGTGCCAGGCACCGCTGTCGGCACCTGCCGCGCCTCACCCCATCACACTGTCACTACCCCTCCTTCTCACCTGAGGAAACTCAGGTACAGAGGCGATGACCAGCTCCTGGAGGGCTCCCGGGCAGCGCGTGTCATATGCTGCGTACAAGAAGGCAGCCTCACAACCTCCCACTGAACGGAGTCTGGCCTCCCTGGACCAGGGACCCAAGACTGAGATGGTCCAAATGCTCGAGGGCGGGGGCACAGCGAGCTGTGCAGATGAAACCAGAACTGGGTTCTAGGAGAAGAGGCCGGGGGGATTGGGGGCGCCTTTATGACTTGCCCGAGTTCTCACAGCCAGTCGGCGGCAGAACAGGAATGAGAACCCAGGTATCCCAACTGCCCCGCAGGGAGCTGCCAGACGGGTGCATTAATGCAGACGCCTTTTTTGAAACTGTGACTCTGGTTCCCTTCTCCCAGTGGAGTATTTCCCACAGAAGTCCCACTTTCGCTGTGAAACGCCAAGAGTATCATCAATCATGCAGCAGTAGATAGTAGCTATATATAGGAGAGAAAGCAGATGGGAAAGACACCCGTCAGACAGACAGACAACAGCAGGTACCTCGGGGAGAGGTGGGGGGCACACACATTTCTTCGACTTCCTTTCCACATTTGAATGTGTTATAACCAGCATGCATTATTTTTGTCATTTAAACATATATTTAGGGGCTTCCCTGGTGGCACAGTGGTTAAGAATCCACCTGCCAATGCAGGGGACACGGGTTCGAGCCCTGGTCCGGGAAGATCCCACATGCCGCGGAGCAACTAAGCCCATGCGCCACAGCTGCTGAGCCTGAGCTCTACAGCCCGTGCGCCACAAGTACTGAAGCCCGCACGCCACAACTACTGAAGTCCACGCACCTAGAGCCCGTGCTCTGCAACAAGAGAAGCCACCGCAATGAGAAGCCCGCGCACCAGAACGAAGAGTAGCCCCCGCTCGCCGCAACTAGAGAAAGCCCACGCACAGCAACGAAGACCCAACGTAGCCAAAAATTAATTAATTAATTTTTTAAAAAATGAGTTATTAAAAAAAAATAAAATAAACATATACTTAAATTTTTTAAATGTTCAAATATCTTGGAGTGTTTCTTGATCAAGCATCTTTCTCCTACACACAACATCCATGCTGCTCATGGAAGGGAGAGCCCCCCTCCAAGAGCCACCATTCAGTTGGGGATTCAAGACACGCAGAAGAAAACTATGGCAGGAAAGAAGAGGTCTGGGTCACCCTTAAGTGATACTCTAAGAGCTTCCAGAAGTTCAACTCGAGGTCAAAACCTTGCCTGAGAGGCACCCAGAAGGGCTGGCTGGGTGTCCAGCCTGGCCCAGCAAAGCTCAGTCAGCCCATCCGTGTGAGGGGAAGAGCACCAGGCCTGGAGATGAAAAACCAGGCAGAGCCCCTGGCTGTGTCGCTCCTGCGTGGCCTTGGGAAGTGACTCCATCTCAGTCCTAGGAGATCTCATTTGCAAAATGGAGGTGATACCTGCATACCGGAGAAGACTGCAAAGGATTGCAGAGGCCTCGAGACCATCCCCAGCAGGCAGCTGAGGAATGTAAACTGGTGGAACACTGCACAGCCCATGGTCCCCATCCTCAAAGCAGGAGATCCCGGTCACCTCCCCTTCCCGCTTCCGTAAGCCTACAGCTCAGCTCCATGCGCCAAAATTAGCTGCCCCTCACCCCTGGCCTGCGTGGTGGAAGTTGGCTAGGCCTCAGGAGGAATGCTCTCCGGTTCAACTAATCTCGAGTTACCTGCATATTAAAAAGAGAATGGGGGGGCTTCCCTGGTGGCGCAGTGGTTGAGAATCTGCCTGCCAATGCAGGGGACACGGGTTCGAGCCCTGGTCTGGGAAGATCCCACATGCCGCGGAGCAACTGGGCCCGTGAGCCACAACTACTGAGCCTGAGCGTCTGGAGCCTCTGCTCCGCAACAAGAGAGGCCGCGATAGTGACAGGCCCGCGCACCGCGATGAAGAGTGGCCCCCACTCGCCGCAACTGGAGAAAGCCCTCACACAAAAACGAAGACCCAACACAGCCAAAAATAAACATAATAAATAAATAATAAATAAAAATTAAAAAAAAAAAAAAAAAAAAAAAGAGAATGGGGGCAAGCCAAAGGGTCCTGAGTGGGTGTTCAGGCGATGCTGAGCGGGGACACAGGAGTTCTCAGGGCCCCCGGGTCTGCCTCCCCCAGGCTAGGGCCTCCTTCCCCCTCCACTCCTGAGGTTCTGAGGCCAGAGGCCCGCTGACAGCTGCTAGGGAGGGCTCAGAGTCAAATGTACGGCGTGGGCACTAAGAGCTGATTAATCCACCTCTCCTGCCTGCTCTCCCTGAGGCCCCGCTCCCTCTGATCCAGCGGGCACTGCACAGAGAGTAAGTTCTCAAATGCAACCCGCTCTCAAACATGACCTGCCGGTTGGCTCCTGCTTCGACCCTCCCGTGACAGCCCATCTCCTGCAGGCTTAAGCGTCACCTCGTATGGTCTCCTGGATCAAGGTGAGGTGTAAATGAATTAATACAGGACAAAGCATTCAAATCTCCCGAACCAGGGTCCTCCTGCCTGTCCCCCCTAGACTCAATGCTCCAGGCATGCAGACCAGCCTGCTGTTCCTTGAACCCCGACCCTTGCCGCCTTTGCCAACCTGTTCCCTCTGCACGGAGCATCTCTCAGACCCTGCGCCTGGCACACACATTCAGTTAAAGAAATAAGTGGTAGAGGAAAGTTAGGGTATGTGCCAGCCACAGGGTGTTTCGGAGCAAGGACCGTCTTATCTATACGGTGCCTTCCACCTGGCAGAGAGCTGGAGCGCAGTGAAGGAGGCCTGAATGGGGGGCGGGGAGGCTGCATCTCGAGGCTGCCCAAGTTCCTGCGGGCTTGGGGTCTTGACAAGGCTTCCCTAGTCTCTCATCTTCGTCCTGCTTTTCTTAAAACCCGGCCTTTATTCCTGCCACTCCCAATTCCCCCTCTGGCACCTCCTATAGGCTGATCCATTCACCTTCAGGGTCCAGAGGGCTGGGTCAGCCCCTTCCCTCCCCTCCCGCTCTCCACTGTGCTAGATGCAACTGGACCACACAGTAGGAGCTAAATAAATGTATCTGGAACAAATGCGGCTTTCCCAGGCCACTGGCACCCACACCGATAGCCTCTTTTTCAGAATTCCTAGAGCTCTTTTGTGCAAAGTCCTAAATAACCAGTCCCCCACCAGGCACTCATTCCCCAAACCAGCTAATTACCAGAATGGGCCGGGGAAGTTACAAACGCAGATCCCTGGGCCCCCATCCCAAACCCACAGAATCAAATCCCTTGGAGGGAGCCTCAGAAATGCGTACTTGAGCAAGTCCCACAGGTGAGGATTACCAGCAGGTTGGGGAATGCCCACCCTGAGGAGCAGGCAGAAGGGAATCAGCTCAGGAGAGGGCTTCTCTGTCTCCGAAACGTACACAATTCTTCTCTCTGCCTCAGAGCGCTGTTGCTGGGATCTAGCCACAGCACACAGACAAAACAGGGGACAAACTCTAGAGCCCTGGGCAGGCCTGCGGGGAAGGATGTAGATGCTGAGGCTGCGCCCTCTGACCGCCCCGCCCACAGCTCCGGACCCCCTTCTCTCTTTAGCCTAATTTCGAACCAGACAGGAAAACCCGCACCTCTTTTCACCTGAGTCCTTTCAGAATGTTACCAAGTCCGGAGCCCACAGAGGCAGGCAGACCGTGCCTCTGTGAGTGAGGGCGGAACAGGCCAGCTGGGGCGCTGGCCGGTCCAAGGAATTTCACTGCTTAAAAACCCCTGGGGGAAAACCAAGGGCCACGGGAACAAGTCACCCAGTTGACAAAGCCGGGTTCCTGCCACAGCAGTAGCCTCCCAGGGCCACAGTCCGCTTCCATGCGGGCCTCCCCTCGGGCAGACCTCCCCAGGTTCACATCTACTCAGGGACAAGCCTGCCTTTCCAGGCCACCTGCTGGGACCCCAAGGGCTGCTTCTCCCAACACCTCATCCTGGCTTCCGGCTCACTGGCCCAGCATCCCTGTGTTCCGCGTGCCCAGACTGTCCCCCATCTGGAGCAAGGCCTGGTTCCTTCGTGTCCTCTTTCTAGGACACAGCCAGGACACCCGAGCAAGCCCCGGGAGCGCCCCTCCTTGCAGGTCCCTCGCTTCTCTGAGTCTCGGTGTCCCCACCAGGGAGGTGAGAGTGGCTCAAAGGCTCCGCACGCAGTGGCCTGTCTATCCCTCCGTCGCAGCTACTGGTGACATTCCGCTGTTCCTTAAGAACGAAGGGTGGACAGGTTTTCTCTTTTCTTGGCCTTTGGTGGGAAAAGGAACTCCCTCCCTCCAGATCCTGTCCTGAAACACAGGAAAGCTCAAAGTTCCTCTGCTTCTTCCTGCCCTGGCCGCGGGGTGAGAGGGGCTGAGAGAAGCAGAGAGAATACAGGAGGGCAAGGTGCCACCACGCTTCCTCAGTCCCAAACGCATCCTGACCGCATCTCCGCAGTCACCTTCAGGGCTCAAATGCACCCTTCACTAAAGTATTACTGAGTGAGGCTTCTTACACACTAGGAAAATGTCATCCCTTCCCCGTAAGAGGCTCACCCCTAGTAAACACAGGATCAGCCTCCCAGGCGCTGAACGTGTTTATATAACAGTCTCGACCCAGGTCCGCTGGGCCCTGGCAGGGGCCTCGGTCAGGCTCAGAGAGCGAGCAGGGAAACGCCCGCCAGAGAAGCTGCTGCCCTCCCTCCACTGAGAAAGAAGGTGCCGATGCTGCTTTGCAGGACAGCGGCAATATGGTTTGGCAGATGGGGAGAGGAAGGATATACGGCAGAAATTGGAGAAGGAGTTTTCTGGTTTTTTTTTTTTTTTTTTTTTTTGATGCCTGCCTACAGCAGAAAAGCTGGGGCGACAGGAGTGGGAAAGCAAGGGTGCGGTGGGTAATAAAGATGGGTTCCAAGAGAGAGGCTGGGAAGAAAAAGGGGAGAAGGAAAAAAGAGGTGGGAGGCCTTGCCAAGAAAGAGCAGGGAAGTAGGGACCAGGAGAGCTGGGAACGGATGTGTGAGGAGCAGCTGGGCCCTGGTGACAATGAAACATTGGGTCCCAGGATCCGCAATGGTGATACCAAGCTTCCAGGCTAAGCAGACAGAATGTGGGGTACTTCCAAACCGCAATGGGGAAGTTGGTCACGGGGGAGGGATCTAAGAGGGGAAATTCCGCCTATCATGTTGAATTCAAGATGGGGGTGAAAACCCAAGTGTGTCCCAGGAACTCCGGCCTTCACATCACGGAAGATGCCGGGCCAGAGACCTCCTGAGCTCGGGGGGGCGGGGGTACTGTTAAGGAAGCGGGAGTCAGATGTGGAATCTAGCCCAGTCCTGCCTCTCCCTGCTCTGGATGCCATTCTTCACCCCTCCTGGGGCTGTCCCACCCCCTCCAAAAGGGGCTGTGAAGGGTGGGGGAGGCATCTTGGTGCTGATCAGGAACTTACTTCCTCCGGGGAAACAGGGAAGCTGCAGGGAATGGCATTTCTCACCCCCCCCCTTCAGATCTAGGAGGAAATATTGGTCATCTCCTCTCTTTGGGGCCCCTGGCTCACACAAATGCCATCTCCTGGTCCCCAGCCACACCGATGATTCAGGCCATTTACTCAGATCCATGCTAATGAGTTTTTTTCTGTCACCTAATTAGTTCACAGTGAACTCAGCCTTGAGAGGAAAGAGATGCGATGCGAGAGAGCTGGGAAAAGGACAGAAAGAAGGCAGACGGGAATGCTACAAGAGCAGGACCCCAGCTCTAAATGGGGTCCCCTACCCCCAAAAGACCAACTATGCCTTCCTCAGCCATGGGGACCTCTGAAAGCAGAAACGGGGTGTTCAGGTGAAGGACCCCCCCCCAAGAGCCTCACACAATGAGAGAAAGATGGGAGTGCGGCCCTAACTGTGAGGCCCAAGTACTGGACAGGGCCCTGCCCACAACTCCAAGTCATCAGCAAAAGGCCTTGCACTCTGCCTGCATTTCCGAACCCACCACCTGCTGGTGGGCGTACCCCTGCAAATGGAGCCGGAGGAGGAAGCAGATGGCCCAGGACCAGGCCCATCTGCCCCACATGCGTTCAAAGGTCACCACGCCGCTGGGGTGCCTGCCGGTGCTGCCCGTCCCCACCACACCCGGGGTCGTGGTACATCTGCCAGCAGCGTGCACCCACTTCCTCTGCCCCTCAGTAGCCGAGGTCCAGGGCCCGAGAGCCTAGAGAAAGGAGCGCTGGGCAGCTCAGTGGCCCGGCGTTCTAGTCCCCGACGCCTGGCGCTGTGTCGCTGGAGGTCGGTCAGCGCCCACCAGCCCCGAGCCCGCCTCTCGAGCGGCTCCCTGGAGAGCAGCGGGGGGTGTCCGGCGCGCGGGGGACCCAGCGAAGGCGCCACTAGCCCTGCCGGAGCTTCCCACGCGGCCCCGGCGCCCAAGCCCCGCGCCAGGCCTGGCCCGCGCCCGCCGGGCCGCGGCAGCGTGGAGGGTGTGCGTCGGAAGAGCGAGCCTCGGCGAGCGCCACCCTCCGGGGCCCGCGGGCGCTGGGCCGGGGAATGCTGCCATCCACTAACGGGAGGCTCCGATCCACCGCTCCACCGCGGGCAGGGCCGGGACAGCGGCTGAGACGCCTCTCCGGCAGCGGCCCCACCTCCCGGCCCGCCGAGGCCCTCCGCCGCGCCCACCCTCCCCGGCCATGCCTGACCAGACCTGGCCCCTGGACCCCGGAACCTCTGCGGCTCCGAGCGCACCCGTCCCCGGAGCGACACCACCCTCACGCCCTGGAGCATTAAGATCAGAAAACCTGTCCCCTGGCACGGGACCTGCCCCCAGCCCCAAAGTGTCCCCGGACGAGAAATGGCGAAGCCTGGCCGCCGGCTATGCAGCGCCAGCGATCAGCAAACCGCGTGGCCCCGACCTCAGGCGCGAGAGGACCCCCAACGGCGAGAGCGTGGCCGGAACGGGCCAGCAAAGCCCCCGGCCGGCGCCGGAGAGGCCACCGCGCCCCAGCTCCCGCAGCCCCCGGCTCAGCTCACCCTCGATGGAAATGACGTGCTCCCGGATCTGGTTCTGCAGCGCCAGGTCCTCGATGCGCTCGATCAGGTCGTAGATGGCGTAGATATTGGGATGCACGGACTCGAAGCGCTGGATCTCGGCCCGGATGGCCGCCGAGTTGGAGAGCGCGAACTGCTGGGGAGGCCCGCCAGCCAGCTGCTGCGAGGGGCCGCCGCCGCCCCCGGCCCCCGGCCCTGCGCCGCCGAACTGACCGCCGCCCCCCGCGCCGCCGCCGCCGCCGCCGCCCCCCGGCGCCGCCAGGCTCGGCTGCTGCTGCGGGCTCTGCCCCCCGCCCGCCTGGAAGTTCATGGCTCCGGAGCCGCGGGGCCCGAGGCGGGCCCGGCCGGGTCCCTGGGCGGCGCGGCGGCGGCGGCGGCGGCGGGCGGGCGGGCTCGCGGGGCTGGCGGGGCCGGGACTACGGAGCCGGCGGCGCGGGGCTAGTGCATGGGGCCGGGGGCCGGGGGCCGAGGCCGGGAGGCGCCGCCGCGCACACTGTGGCCACCGCTGCCGGGCGCTTCCCGGCGCCGCGATCCCGCTGCCTGGGAGCAGCCTCCAGCGGCAACAACAACGGGACCGGGAGCGCGCGGCCCGGGCCCTCCCCCCGCGTCATGCGCACGCACCACCGCCCCCGCCGGCTCCGGCACACGCAGCCCGAGCCCCCCTCGCCGCCGCCCCCGCCCCCGCCCTTCCTGCGCGCGGGCCCCAGCGCCCCCGCCCCTCGCTCGCTCGCAGGCTCTGCAGCCTCCACCCCCGAGCCTAGCGCTCCAGCCCCAGCGACCGGGCCCCTCCCACCCAGCTTCGGCCCTTCCGCCTCTTCTCCAGCCCCCACCTACACCCGCCGCGAGGGCTACTCGCTTCGAGAGGACAGCTGCCCTGCCCCCCTCCCGGCCCCGGCTGTCGCTTTCGCCTCCTTGCGCTGGTCTGGGTGGGGTGTCCGATCTCTGGGCAGTGCCCGCACAGTGCCCTGCGCCCGAGGGTACTGATGAACGCGGCTGATTGGCCGAGGAGGGTTGCCAGGCCAGGCCCAGTTGCGCCTCCCTTACATCGCCCTGCCTTCAGTGCGGCACAGGCTCCCCTGTCCCAGGGCCCTGAGGTCAACCCTAGAGACCACGCCGACCCAGGGTTCTCTCTCAGGCCCTGCCTGGACTCTCCATTGCCGGCTGCAGCACATAGGCTGGAAATCTGGATTCCCGGATTCTATTTCCAGTTCTTCCTGAGGAAAGCTTCATCTGCGGGGCCCTTGGAAATGACACTTTAAACAACAACGTCCCCACTCTTATCTTCCAGCCTCTCCTAAAAGCCGCCCACTGCCGGACTGGGAGAGGACCAGTGAACACAGCTGGACCCCACTGAAAGGGGGAAGGAAGAAGAGAAAGGAATCAAATATTATGCCTTCTTTCCCACTCACCCCATTCAAGACACTCACCGGAGTCCACATGACTGTCTCAATTTTCTTTGTCCTCTCTGCCTTGTCTATACTGTGTTCCTGTCCACTCATGGGGCCAGGGAGTTCCCTCAACGTCCTAGTTCCTCTGCATCCCCATTGCTAAAGCTGTTTGCAGTTCTGCTAGCCACCCCCCCCCCAACTTTCCTAAACCCCATAAGAGGTGGCATTTGCAGAGCACTGGTCCCAGCCAATCAGCCTGCCAGGGCTACACCCCGCTGTCCTCTGGCACAGTCATCCTTTTTACATATCCTTCCATTTCCCAGGCCAAGCTGGGTCTTTTCCCAGCAAAAAGTTGCCCGCCATTCAGCTACCTACACAACTCTACCCCAGTACCAACCTAGTCACCATTCCTAAGTTTCTTGTACCTTCCAAAGAAGCTGGTGCAAGCTAATTAACACCGGGGGCCTCCCAAGCTCCTGAGGGATGTGGGTTCTACCTACCTGCTTGACCTTAAGAATGTCTTGCACCCTCTCTGGGCTTCATTTGCAAAATATAGTAGTTGAACAAATCACCTACCCTATGTTCTGTAAGTCTAAGAGCAATATCTAACATATCTTTTAGAAGCTTAATTAGAATTGACAGCAAGAAGTTGCACCAGGTACCTCCCAGTAGAGCTGTTGAGGGTAAAGAGTCCCTCAAAAATGTTGCCCCGGCAGCCAGCACATACCTGTTTTAGCACTGGTGGGCTACTTGTCTCCTTTATTAGTATATGAGCCACATGAGGGCAGGGATAGAGTCTGATTCACTGTACTCCCAGCATCTCACCCAGTGCCCAGCACATAGTATACATTTTAAAAATATTTCTAGAATAAATGAATAAGTGGGAAGGAAGGAACTGGAAATAAGTTAGTTCTGTATGTTATAAATCTAAACTGACTGTCCCAAGGCAACATTTGGAGTGCTTGCTCCCACAAGTAAGCATTTGCTATCAGAACACTAGGGTGCATTACTTTTAATCAAGACTGGTCTATACAATCTAGGATGTAAGATCTCTGTGCCTCTCTGTGGCTATAGGGGCCCAGAGGAAGGAGGGAAAACCCATGGAAATTAACTGGCCCGGGCCAGGCTGAGGCTCAACGTTCCCTGTACAGCAATACTCTAAGGACCTAATTTCTGAGCCCAGATTTGGGTGGAGGAAGTGTTCTAATATCAAGTGAACAAATATCTACTGTGTGACAGATCCCCTACATAGTTTTCACACTTGTTTAATAAAACACCTAATTTTTTCCTTACAATTGTCTTATGAGGTATGTTTTAAGAACGAAGAAATTTAGGTTCAAAGAGATTCAATAACGCACACAAGGTCATATAGTTGATAAGCACGGGATAAGGGATCAGCATTTGTGCCAGGTTCCAAAGTCCATGCTTCTTGCACAGTCTTACAGGGGCAAAGTGGAGAAGGGGACCAGGTAAATAAGGCAGCCCAAGCCGCGGTGGCCATTCCTTAAGATGGATATCCTCAGCCAGCCTGGTGGGGCAGCGCATGGATACTGGGCTGTGAGCTGAAGAGTCAATTTGGAGGGTCCAGGATGCCTTCCGGCGTCCACTCTGACGTAAGAGTAGGCCGGGGTAGGGACCACCTGAGCTCCCCAAAGGCTGCATCTCGAAACACCGGTGCTCTGACACGCTCCAGCTGACGTTGGTTTCTGGAGTGATACATGCCCTCGCTCCCGAGGGGGAGGGGGAGGATGCTGCTGCCGCCCAAACCTCTGCGGGCTAGCACAACCCCCAAACACGCCCCCACCAGCCCCTCAGCGATTTGCGGGCACTGAGACCAGGCAGCCGAGCCCCGCACGTGGGTCCGCAGGGCGGAGGGCAGGGACTGCTCACCGCGCCGGACTACAAGACCCACAATGCTCCGGGCTGCGGCGGCGGCGCAGCGGTAGCGGCAGTGGCAGCGGGGAAGGCGGGGGTGCCTTCAGGTGTCTGCGACCTCGCCACCTCCCGCCCGGAAGTACCCAAGGGTCCGCTATGGAGCCAGGCGGTGAGTCCCTGCGCCTTGACCGTACCCACCCCGCCGCCACCTCAGCTGGCCCCCGCTCGCCCCGCCCCGGGATCGCCCTCGCCCTCCCGCCACTCGGGGGTGGGTGTGGGGGGCGGGAAGATGGGAGGGGTGATAGAGGATCAGGGTGGGGAGGGCGAAGTCTCGGATTCCCGGCCGAGATCTGGGGTCCTGCAGCAGGCTGAGTTTGGAGAGGCTTCCAGAGGAGGCGCGGGGTCGGGCCGCCTCGGGGTGGGGTTTGAGGGCACCAGGAGGGGCCGAGTTGGGTGGGGGGTGGCAACTCTCGGAGGTTCCAGTTTGCTAAAGGGCGCAGTTTGACGTGGGGAAGCCTTGGGAAGCGGTCCCGCGCCGCGGGTCGGGGTTTGGGTAAATGGTAACCGGGCGGTGTGTGTGTGTGTGTGTGTGTGTGTGTGTGTGGAGAGACCTTTTTCTTCCCCCTTGGAGAAACTTCAGCGACGGAAGAGTAGATAAGCTTTGGGTGAAGTAGACGAAGGAGTAGATGAACTTTGGGATGACCTAGACTGAAAGAATAGGTAAGCTTTGGGGTGAAGTTTGGTGGAGGTTGAATTTAGGGGAGAGTTGCTTAGAAGGTCAAGGTCCTGACCTCGGAATAGGGTTTGGGTGAATTGGGCAGCTGGTTGAAGACCTGATCTCAGGTTACAAAAAATTAGGACTTGGGATTTGGTGATGGGAAGGGGTACGTGGGGCAAGTTTGGGGTAACTGGGTGTCAGAGCGATCCGTGTCCCACGGTGGGGCTCGGGTGTGCAGGCAGAGGTATGAGGACTGTGGGAGAGTTGTGGTGGGGTGGAGTCAGGAGCCCCCCCGAAGTTCAGAGGGTTCTTGGCGGGTGAGCCAGCCCCTCATGGGTTCTTTGTGCCTCTCCAGCTCGGTAGCGCAGCGGGCAAGGCAGGTGCCATGGCCCTGATCGAAGGGGTGGGTGATGAGGTGACCATCCTGTTCGCGGTGCTTGCCTGCCTTCTGGTGCTGGCTCTCGCCTGGGTCTCAACACACACTGCCGAGGGTGTTGATCCACTGCCCCAGCCATCAGGGACCCCAACACCGACACAGCCCAGCGAAGCCATGGCGGTCACCGACAGCATCAGGGGGGAGGCCCCAGGAGCTGAGACCCCCAGCCTGAGACACAGAGGTCAGGCTGCACAGCCAGAACCTGGCGTGGGGCTCCCAGCAACACCGCCACCTCCAGACTCCCCCCAGGAACCCCTAGTACTTCGGCTGAAATTCCTCAACGATTCAGAGCAGGTGGCCAGGGCCTGGCCCCATGACACCATTGGCTCCCTGAAAAGGTAAGCCGGGAAGAGAGGACAGGAATAAAGTGCTAAAGAGTGGGGTGGGAATGATCACAGACCTAGAAGGGCCACTGAGGATATCAATATCTGAGACTTATCCCTCCGTTTATAGATGAGGGAACTGAGGCCCCCAAATCACACACCGTATTGTTCCCCTGAAGCAGGAGGGGCCACCTTGGAGGCCCTGACTTGGGTGGTAGGTGGAGGACAGAGGTGAGGGTGGGAGAGTTATTCCGGGCAAGGGGCCAGGATTGCCTGAGACCTGCTCTATTACCCAGGTCCCTCTCTCCTCAGGACCCAATTTCCTGGCCGGGAACAGCACGTGCGACTCATCTACCAAGGGCAACTGTTAGGAGACGACACCCAGACCCTGGGCAGCCTTCACCTCCCTCCCAGCTGTGTGCTCCACTGCCACGTGTCCACTCGGGTGGGTCCCTCGCAGCCGCCGTGCCCGCCGGGGTCAGAGCCAGGCCCCTCCGGGCTGGAGGTAGGCAGCCTGCTGCTGCCCCTGCTGCTGCTACTGCTGCTGCTGCTCTGGTACTGCCAGATCCAGTACCGGCCCTTCTTTCCCCTGACCGCCACTCTGGGGCTGGCCGGCTTCACCCTGCTCCTCAGCCTCCTGGCCTTTGCCATGTACCGCCCGTAGTGCCTCCACGGGCTCTTGGCAGTGTTGCTGGCCCCTCCGGACCTTGCTCCCCACGACACGGTGGGAGTTGCTGTCTGCCCAGGCCTGCCTCTCCGACCTGCCTCTTCCCACTACCCTGGAGCCCAGCCCTGCGCCGCAGAGCACTCCAGGGGCCAGCGGAGGCCCCTCCTTGTGACCTCCACGGCTATGGGCCGCCCCCCGGGGCAGCTGGCCCTCAGCACCCACTAACAGTCGGCTCCTCCGGGTCAGACAGCTGCTGTCGCTGCCTTGGCCCTGGGCAGAGCCGGGCCACGCCCCTGGGCCCTTCTTAGTGTTCTGCCTGAGAATCCAGCCACCTCTAGTCCCTGACAGCTCCTTGGGCTGATTTAGGGACTCAAAGACTGTGAGGGGCTGGAGAAGGGGAGCTGGGAGGGGTGGAGGGGGTTCTCTGGAACATGTGCAGATTAAATAACTGTGAAGTTTTCACCCTTGGTGTGTGTCTGCGTGTGCGGGCCGGGGGGCCGGGGAGCTCTTGCCCACTGGGAGAGAAGGCATGAAGGGCGCCGACCGGGCACTTCACTCTGCCCAACCTGCCCAGCCCGGCCGCTGACTCCCCGACACCTTTTCATCCCAGCCTCAGCCGCTAGCCCTTTGGCCCCGCCCCGGCCCCGCCCCGTCGCCGCGCGCGCAGCTTCCCGGAAGCAGGGGGCGGGGCGCGCGGCGACCTGGCGCGCGGGGACTGACGGGAGCCACGTCTTTGCTGGCCGAGGACTGTGGCGCGGTTGGCGTCTGGGCGGCGATCCGGGGGCTGCTGGGAAGATGGCGGACTCGGTGGCCCCCCGATGAGGAGGCCGCGGGGGGAGCTCGGCCCCCGGGCCCCGAGACCGACTGAGGGAGCGATCTGCGCGGGGCCTGGGGAGCCATGTAGGGGTGGTGCCTGCGGGGCGGGCCGCGGGAGGGCGGCGGGAGTTGGTGTTGGCGACCGTGCCCACGGTCTCCTGGCATCCCCGGGCCGGGTGGACGTTGGGGGGGGGGGCCCTGACACCGCCGACTCCGCGCCCTGGCAAAGCTGCGCCCTCGGGCTCCACGGGCGCCCTCCAAGGTGGGCCCTGCGTTCTCGTTTCACGGGCGAGGAGGCTTGGGCAGAGAGACGAAGCCACTTGTCCAAGGTCACGCAGCTGGTAAGTGGGAGCACCCAGCATGGAAGCCAGGACCGTCCGGCTGCGGAGCCCGCGCTCCACCCTCCGTGCCGCCGCCGCCTCCTGCGGGAGGGGGAGGTGGTCGGGAGGGCGTATCGTCGCGGCGAGCTGGGCTCCAGGCTGGGCGCGACCACTAACCAGATTCGTGACCTCGGGCTTAACGTAACCCCCTCGCCTCTCGGGGCCTTGGTTTCTCCACCTGTGAAATCGAGGTAATGCCAGCCCTGCCTCCCTCCTCATAGGCCTGTAAGGAGGACGAGAGGCGATAATGCATGTGGAATTGCTTTGTAAATATCCCTACGCTGAGCACACTGAAGGATTACGATTGCTGTTTCAAAGGATGGAAGAAGGCAGAGAGGGGCGGGTTGGGAAGAGGAGCAGAGCAGTCAGTCACAAAGAAGGGTGAACGTGAGTCAGGGTTGCTCTGACCCCAGGCTCCACCGGATGGGGAGCGAGGTGAGGAGTAGATAGCTGGTCTTTCTCACCATTGGAGAATACCTCACCCCCTTTTCTGGGCCACCCCTCAGGGTCTCCATCACCCAACTCCATGCTTCGAGTCCTGCTCTCTGCCCAGGCCTCCAGTGCTCGGCTGTCTGGCCTGCTGCTGCTCTCACCAGTACAGCCCTACTGTCTGGGGCCCGGCAAATGGGGAGACCGGCCTCCTGGAGGAGCCCCCCATGCAGGCCCTGTGCAGGGGTTGCAGCGGCTTCTGGAACAGGCGAGGAGCCCTGGGGAGCTGCTGCGCTGGCTGGGCCAGAACCCCACCAAGGTGCGCGCCCACCACTACCCTGTGGCACTCCGTCGCCTGGGCCAGCTCTTGGGGTCTCAGCCACGACCCCCTCCCGTGGAGCAGGCCACACTGCAGGACTTGAGTCAGCTCATCATCCGAAACTGCCCCTCCTTTGACATTCACACCATCCACGTGTGTCTGCACCTTGCAGTCTTACTTGGTGAGGACGGTGTCTGGGGGGTGGGTGGGCGTTAACGGAAGAATAGAGAAACAGCAGAGGACCCGAGATCGCTGACAGAACCCACCTCTCGGGCTTGCCAGGAACGGCACATACGCCGCCACACTTGCTGCTGCATCCGTGGCAGACATCACGAGTCAAGCAGCAGGTGTTGCAGCTTAGCTAGGGTGCCACCCCAGGTCCCTTCTAATACAGCGCTCTAGGAAGCCCCTGCAATCTGTTACCACTGGCAAGAGATGAGAACTCACTTGCCGCCTTTGTATAAGGCCTTCCCCACAGACTGTTCTGATACCTTAGTTCACGTGGTATCTCACATTTCCCTAGTGTTTCCACGTGCTCTGTAGCAAACCTTCCAGCCCAGAAAACAGATGAGAAGGATTGGGAATTCATTAACTAAACTCCAGGACTGGAGCAGAGCAGAGCAGAGCAACTCCCTGTTGCTAGGACTGCCTCCTCTGACCCTCTCCTCCTCAGGCTTCCCATCAGATGGGCCCCTGGTGTGTGCCCTGGAGCAGGAGCAAAGGTTCCGCCTCCCTCCGAAGCCGCCTCGCCCTCTGCAGCCTGTCCTTCGTGGCGGGCTAAGGTTGGAAGCTGCTCTGAGCTGCCCCCGTGTCCAGCGGCATCCACAGCAGCACCTGATCCGCAGCCTGGCAGGTGCTGGAGGGGGTTAAGGTTCGCGGGGGGAGGGGAGCTGAGGCGGAGGCAGGTGGAGTCTGGTGGAGTCTAGTTGAGGGCTGGCCTGAGGGTCCGGTGTGACGGGCTGTTCTTCGCAGAGGCCAGGCCGGAGGATCTGACGCCCCACGTGATGGTGCTCCTGGCCCAGCACTTGGCCCGCCACCGGTTGCGGGAGCCCCAGCTTCTGGAAGCCATTGCCCACTTCCTGGTGGCGCAGGAAGCCCAGCTCAACAGCAAGGTGGGATTACCTCCCACCTTCCCACGCTCCTCTCCTACTCATCCCATCCTCAGACACCCTGGCGGGCCTAACCCCCATCCAGCTTGATTGGCTGCTTCTGTCTGCAGCAGACAACCCAGTTAGGCTCTCTGCTCTTTCCCGTGGGGTTCCACCTTTGCTCACACCCTCGCTGGCTTGTCCAGCTCCCCAGCGTGTATGCCTGGTTGTCTGCACTTCTCCACTCTTAGCCCCTGTCTTAGCTTGGTTGATCCCACTCTGCTAAGTCTTCAGGGACGGAACCCACAGCCACGTCTCCTCTGCTTGTTTGAAGACTAATCACGTGGCGCTCAAGCAGTGCTTACGCAGTTGCGCTGCTGGTGTGTATGTAGGGGGACTGTTCTGCCTTTACGGTGATGCTGTAAGCTTGCAGGCCAAGCCTCCCTGAGGTTCAGCTTGGAAAGAGTACTGGAGAGCCATTTCACGCTGGGTGATGGGCTGCTCTTGCCCCACAGGTGGTACAGAAGCTGGTCCTGCCCTTTGGGCGACTGAACTACCTGCCTCTGGAACAGCAGTTTATGCCCTGCCTTGAGAGGATCCTGGCTCGGGAAGCAGGGGTGGCCCCCCTGGCAACTGTCAACATCTTGATGTCACTGTGCCAGCTGCGGTGTCTGCCCTTCCGAGCCCTGCACTTTGTTTTCTCCCCAGGTTTCATCAGCCACATCAGTGGTGCGCAGACTGGAGGGCTGGCTGGGTCCCGGGGAGCCGGTGGGCAGGGGAAGCAGGGTGGGGGTCTGCAACCCCGTCAGCCTTGTCCTGCTTTCCTGCAGGCACCCCTCACGCCCTGATTGTGCGGCGCTACCTCTCCCTGCTAGACACGGCCGTGGAGCTGGAGCTCCCAGGATATCGGGGTCCCCGCCTTCCCCGAAGGCAACAAGTGCCCATCTTCCCCCAGCCACTCATCACCGACCGTGCCCGTTGCAAGTACAGGTGGATGGGGCAGCTTTGGGGAGGGGAGGGGAGCGGCCCGCAAGCAGCACGGGGTAGGCAAACCCGGGGGACCGTGTACTGTGCGCGCTGCTGCGCCCTAGGCAGTCAGAAAGAGCGGAGCAGCAAAGGCATTTCCCAGGGGCGTGGAACTCGGCGGGAGGGAGCTAGAACGAGTGTCTTGGGGGCCTTCCTGATTCCGGTGTTCCTCTCCCCCTCAGTCACAAGGATATAGTAGCCGAGGGGCTGCGCCAGCTGCTGGGGGAGGAGAAGTATCGGCAGGACCTGACCGTGCCTCCAGGCTACTGCACAGGTGAGCTCCGGGTGGGCCAGCGGCTCGCCAGGCTCGCCAGGACACGGAGCCTCCGCTGAAGGCCAGCGGCTCTTTCTCTCCATGCCCTGCAGACTTCCTGCTCTGTGTCAGCAGCTCTGGTGCTGTGCTCCCCGTGAGAACCCAGGACCCCTTCCTACCGTATCCTCCCCGGTCCTGTCCCTACACAACCCGCGACCCTGCCCAAAGGTAAGGGAAGAGGGTGGGAGAGCCTCGCCTGCCTTTGTAGATGGCGACTCTGAGCCAGTCACTTACTTCTCCTCCAGGGTGGTACTGATGCTGCGGGAACGCTGGCATTTCTGCCGGGATGGCAGAGTGCTGCTGGGCTCACGGGCCCTGCGGGAGCGGCATCTGGGCCTGATGGGCTACCAGCTCCTGCCGGTGAGAGCCCTCCCCACGCCCACACACTCAGCTAGTACCCCTCCCCTGGCCGGCCAGGCCCTGAGGTAACCTGCTACCCTCTCCCCCTGCAGCTACCCTTCGAGGAACTGGAGTCACAGAGAGGCCTGCCCCAGCTCAAGAGCTACCTGAGGCAGAAGCTCCAGGCCCTGGGCCTCCGCTGGGGGCCTGAAGGGGGGTGAGGGCGTGCACACGGGTTCAGGATGGCCCGCCCCCCATTGGGGGGTGGACAGTTTGCACTTTGGCTCCTTCTGCTTTGATTTGTCATTAAAGTCCCTTTCCTTCCCCGTTGCACATCTCGTTTCTGGGACAGAGTGGGCTGGATTCCGCCACCTCTCTTCCATTCATACCTGGCTGACACACACACACACCCACACACACACACACACCCACACCTGGCTGACACACACACACACACACACACACACACACACACACACACACACACACACACACACACACACAAGGCCGGGGATAGGTGGGGGCCGAAGCACTTTATTGCGGGGGGGCTGGTAAGGGGACTTTAAATTATTCACTTAAATAAAAATGAGGAGGGAGGAGGACGGGGAGAGCACCCCCCAGCCCCTGTTCCCTCTGTCCGTCTGTCCCTCGGCTGTCCGTCCCGGCAGCAGCTACACAGGCATGGGCATCTCATTGTACTCGTCCACACCCTCCCGCTCATCAAACACCGGCTCTGCCTCGTTAGCATCCAGCTGTGGTAGGGACAGAGTCGGGGAGGTTGGTGCTGAGCACGACCTCTCGGCGAGACCACGGAGGGGGCCGGTGGGGCTGGGGGAGGGGCGCGAAAGGCTTACGCATTTCATCTCTCGCTCGGTGAAGATGCGGGTGAGCACCAGCATGCGGAGCGGCACCGTGAGGAGGAGGAGGAAGGGGAAGGCCAGGGAGGCAGCCGTGGACATGACGGCCCAGAGCACGGCCAGGCAGAGCAGCTGCAGGGCTGTGAACAGGTGCATACGGAGGGTCCGAACCTGGGTGGGGCGGTGCAGGGCAAGACAGGTGAGCCCAGGCTTCTCTCCAGCCTCGAGCGCCCCGGTCCCCGGAGGGCCATCCAGGCCCGCCACATCCAGAGGCCGATGACCCCTCTCCCCTCCACGGGGGTGGGACGGAAGCGCCTTCTTGGGTGCTTACCGGAGACGGGTCTGCACAGGCTGAATGGCGGCTGGCCAGAGTGGGCAGATGGGGGGCTGGAGGGTGACCCACACAGACCAGGAGGGGGCAGAGGCATGGGGCCCTTCCCAGCCGGGTCTCACCTTCTTGACGTAGGTGACGTCCGGGTGGTGTTTGGGTGGCATGAGCAACAGGTGCAGCCGCTCATAGAACTGGATCCCGTTAAGGGACGTAACTCCCATGTACAGGAAAATCCCGAAGAGCACAGCCAGGGGTATCTGCCGGAGCAGATCCCCGATGACCAGGGAGAGGCCTGGGGGAGGAGGAGAAGGAGCAGCTGGCCCCAGGGCTCTCCACCCCAGTGGCCCCAAGACCCCTCCGGGAAGGCTGGGCGCGAGAGGTGGACGTACCCACAAGCAGGGCGACCAGCAGCCCCGTCACCCGCTGCTCCTTGACCTCCTGGATCTTGGGCTTGTCCCCGGGCGCCACAGCCTTGCTCATGACAGTCAGCGCGTTGGCATGCGTGACGGAGCGGACAGTGGCAGCAGCCAACCAGGGCAAGCCAAAGAGGGCACAGATGCCGCCCATGGCCACGATGAGCAGCAGGTCCAGGTGGAAGCCGGAGCCCTTCTGCAGCATGCGCTCCTTCTTGGAGATGATCAGCCTGAGCGGAGACAGGCACGCACTGAGCCCCGGGCCCAGCTCGGCAGACCACTGTGTCTTTCCAGAGTGCCCGGTCAGCCACCTCCGTCTGTTTTTGGAACCTGATGGTCCCTGCCTCTTCCGTCAGGGCGAGGGTTCCATCACGGAACTGAGTCCTATCTGGCCCTCCCCACCCTCCTGGACAGCTTCCAGCCCGTACTGTGCCTGTCCGAGCAACCGTCAGTGGGATTTTCTGCTGCCTACAAAGTAAACTCCAGCAGCCAGCCTGCCGGGGGCTCCAGCCCCTCCACGCAGCAGGTCGTCCCCGTCTGCACAGCACCCCGCCTCTGCCAGGACCACTCACGTGGTGATCTGTGTCTCCATGAAGATAAGGATGAAGACCAAGATGGCGGGCAGCAGGCTGGCGACCATCATCCACACGGGGAAGGAGCTGTGCTCCCCCAGGGGGTTGATGACCCAGCCCCGCTTCTCTGGGGCAGTCACTGAGAATCCGCTGGGCACGCTCAGCTTCTGCGGGGCAGAGGGTGGGGCCGGGGGCGGGTGAACCTTGGAGGGAGTGCCCTGAGCTGCACTGGGCAGGGTGGACGCTGAGGGCGCGCTGTGGGAAAGGCCTGGTGTCTGCCCAGTTTAGAGGCAGCTCTGGACTTGGGGGCCTGGAGGGGAACATCCAGAGTCCAGCACCGCCTCACTGCTGCGTGCGCTCCGCCGTACCTGGGTATAGGTGTCCTCAATACTGTAATCCACAAGCACCATGATGAGGATCGCGATGGGTACCCCAAAGTCCCCGATCACTCGCCGTACCTGCGGGCGAGCACCACGCTCAGAGGCCCCACGCCTCGCTCCGGCCCTGACTCCGAGTCGCCCCCCTTCCTGCCCCCAGATCTCGCCTCCCTCGGGCCTGCCAGCCCACACACCCGGCCAGGGAAGAACCGGCTGTTCTTGAATTTGCGCAGGAAGAAGGCGATGAAGAAGGTGCCAGCCATGAGCACCAGCGACAACAGGGCGGTGTTGGGCTGGCCCCGGGGCCTCCCCTGCCTGGACGGCCCGGCTGAGCTCTCATTCCTCGGCCCCAGCGTGGCCCCTGCTCCTGCCCCAGCCCACGTGGCGTTCTCGCTACTGTCTGCCTCGGAGCTGTTGGAGACCGAACAGCCGTGGAGGGGATGTTCCTGGAAGATCTGGGGGGAGGACAAAGGATTCCATCAGCTTAACTGGTGAGACATCCGGGACTCAGCTATGTGCTGAGTGGGACAGGTGGGGCTGGGGGTGGCTGGCCTGCCCTCAAGGAGCTTGTCTTGATTAAGAAAATGACCCAGGTGACAAGATGTGAGCACAAGACAACTAGGAGTTAAGAGAGGGGCTGGTCTGGGACTTCCCTGGCGGTCCAGTGGTTAAGACTGAGCTTCCAATGCAGGGGGTGTGCGGGTTTGATCCCTGGTCAGGGAACTAAGATCCCACATGCCACCCGGCGTGGCCAAAAAATTAAAAAAAAAAAAAGAAGAGAGAGGGGGGTTGGTCTAATTTGGGAAAGCAGCTGCAAACGAGGCTCCAGCCAGGCCTGGAGGAGCAACACAGGGAGCGTGGTGGACCTCGGGGCACTTCTCCTGATCCTGACACAGACGCAGACATGGGTCTGATGCCCAGACTGTGACCCTGTCTGTCATCTTGCGGGCCTTTCCCTTTGACGTTCTGGATTGTTCGCCGCTTTAACAAAAGCACAGGGACTTCCCTGCTGGCACAGTGGTTAAGAATCCACCTGCCAATGCAGGGGACATGGGTTCGAGCCCTGGTCCGGGAAGATCCCACATGCTGCGGAGCAACTAAGCCCGTGCGCCACAACTACTGAGCCTGCGCTCTAGAGCCCGCGGGCCACAACTCCTGAAGCGCGCGCACCTGGAGCCCGTGCTCCGCAACAAGAGAAGCCACCGCAGTGAGAAGCCCGCGCACCGCAACGAAGAGTAGCCCCCGCTCGCCACAACTAGAGAAAGCCCGCGCATAGCAACAAAGACCCAGTGCGGCCAAAAATAAATAAATAAATAAAGTTATTCAAAAAACAAAAAAAACAAAAGCACATATTACCTTCGTTATTAAAAATACGTGAGTCATCCACCTAGATAGTCAGCCTCACAGGTAATGAAATAATTGCAAAGGAAGCTCATAAGGATCCCCCTTTTCACATCTTAAATTTTTGAAAATTTATTTCACAGAAGATACTGTGAAATATACGTCTCATATGCTGTGAAGCATGTGTACTACTTTTGCAAGAATGTATTTGCAAGTTAAAAAAAAAAACAAAACGTGAGTCTTTAAGACTGATCTGAAGCCCTGGTGTATATGTTGGTGACAGGGAGGGAGGGAGGGAGAGCGGGGAGGGGGTGGGGGCAGGAGGAAGGACCAGCCTAGGTTCTGCGGCTCCGTGGGGCAGCCGGGCCTCACGCTCGGAGAACAAAGGGGCAGGACGCCCCCGGCTTCCTCCAGTCCCAAAGCCTGGCCCCTCCTGGGCCAGGTCCCGTCGGACCCACCCACCTTAACCAGCTTGTAGAAGGTCTCGTAGATGAAGATGAGGGAGATGAGGAAGGCGAAGATCTCCTGGGTGAAGCGGGAGACGAAGCGCACCAGGAAGCTCCCCTCCAGGGCCACCATGAGCAAGGCCAGCAGCACCAGCCAGAAGCCAATCCACACGCGGCCCACCAGGTACTCCAGGTTGTTGCTGCTGCAGAACTGGGGCGGGGTGGGCAGTCAGGTTCGGAGCCCGGGGCGGGCTAACAGGGTGGCGGGGAGTGGGGGGGGTGGGAGTGTTCGGGGAAGAGGAGGGGGAGCTGAGCAGGGCAGGAAGAACCAGCCCGGGTAGCCCGTGGCCCCTCACCGAGAAGAAGGCTTCCTCGAAGACCAGCAGGGGCCCCGAGAAGCCGATCACCAGCAGCGGCTGGGCCCCCAGCAGGCAGAAGATCACGCCCTGGATTGCCGTGGACATGATCAGCTCCGATACTCCAATCAGGTCATGCGTCTTCTCTCCTACGGCGGCAGAAGCCAGCTCAGGGGCTGGCGGCCGGGGGCACCCGTGCGCTCCCCGCCCCGACCCGAAGCCTCTCCTTACCCAGCAGCCCCCCGAAGGTGATGGCAGGAGACAGGGCCGCGAAGTAGATGAAGATGACGGCGGCCAGGCACTGGGGGTCGAGCGCGTCTCGGAAGTCGCTCAGGTAGTGGGGATAGCGGCGCCGCACATCTCGGATCAAGCCCCCAAAAGGCCGGCCTGTCCGCCGAAGGGGATCGTCTTCCACCGCACCTGCTGCCTCTACCATCTGCAGGAGCGCTGCAACCCGGGCCTCCATCAGGGCGCCCATCACAGCCCTCTTCCTCCTGTCCCGCTCTCCTCCGCGTACAACAGACCACCCTCCAGCCTAAACCCCAACCCCACAGCCGGCAGCCCGGACCTGGCCCCCGGCCTGCACTGGCCCGTACCCTTATCTTGGGCTGACTTGGGCTCCAGCCCGGCCCCCGGGGGCAGCAGCCGGCCCTGCTCCTCTCGCTTCTTGAGCATCTGGCGCTGGAAGTGGGCAACGGATCGCAGCAGCTCCTCGCCCTGCACCTCCGAGGGCGGCAACACCACGCTGCAGTCCAGGAAGGCGTTGATGGCCGTCAGCAGGTCCTCCCGCTCGTCTGCCAGGTAGGCGGCCTCGTGGAATTGCTGCCAAAGCGGGACCGGGGCTAGTGAGGACACGGGACGAGGGCCGGGGGGCCTGGGGCCAGGCTGGGCGAGCTGGGTGGGGGCATCCCAAGTGGGCTCTGGGGCACGAGGCCCGGCCGGGCGGTGGCTGACCTTGTCGGACATGAGGGTGGAGATGGAGCGGCCGATCTCGTGGTAGTCCATGTTGGCGCTGCTCGGGCCCAGCAGCAGGAAGAGGAAGCGCACGGGCACCGGCACCTCCAGCACCGCGTCCAGCTCCGCTGCCTCCCGCAGCCGCACGAAGGCCATGGTGGGGCGGGAGAGGAACTCCACGCAGCCTGGGGGCGTGCAGCCGGCATGGGCGCGGGAATACCGGTCGCCTCCCGGCCCCCAGCGCAGGGGCGCCACCGAGGCGGGCCCGGCCACCCGCACCCTGCCCCCCGAGCTCGCCCCACATACCCACAAGGACCACCGTAGCCTCGGCGTTCTCAGGGATCTTCTCCAGAAGCTTCAGCTCATGCTTGGACTTGGAGCGGGTGATCCCAGCCGGAGGAGCTGGAGGAGGCAGCTCGCGCTGGGGATGCAGGAGAGCAGAGCTCAGCCTGGCCACCCCCCACCCCCGGCCCCGCACGTTCCCGCCCGACTCGCTTGTGGTCCCGCAGCCGCGGTGGCGGCCGGACCTCACCCAGGCAGGGTCACTTTCTCCCCTCACCTCTCGCTCCACCTCCAGCCGGGTCTCGGGAACGCCTCCAATGAGAGGCTCGGTGACGTGGGGGTCGCTCTCGGCCCCCTGGCCGTGGTGATGCCCCAGCAGGGAGCCCAGGGAGCCGGCCGAGATGTTGCGGGGAAAGGAGAAGTCCTTCTCGTCACTCGGGTGGCTGGTGGGGCAGCAGGCAGGAGGTGAGGAGGGGCCGGCGGCCGGCGCTGGGCACAGGCGGGCGGGCAGGGTGCGGCGGGTGGTGCCTCACCTGTGTTTCAGCAGCAGGGCCCTCAGCACGTTGGCTCTGTCCTCGGCCTTGATCTGGTCAGAGATGACCATCTGCTCCACCACCTGGTGGGCCACGCCAGGCAGGGTCTGCTGGTCCAGGTCCAAGAGCACAGCCCCTGGAATAAGGACAACCCGGAGGGGCCCTCATCCCCAGGCAAGACGCAAGGGCGGGGATGGGAGGGAGGGAGGGAGAGCGGGAGCGAGGGCAGCCAAGTAAGTGTGGCCCAGGGATGGAGTACCAGCCCAGGAATCAGTGAGCAGGGCCCAGCTCTGCCCGAGGCCCAAGTCCCACGGCCTCTCTGACCCATTTCTTCCAACCCCCCTCTCCCCGCAGGAATGCTGTGGGGCTCAGCAGAGGCCAGGGAACCCCAGCCATCAGAGAGGGCACCGGGGCCGGGCCCTGCCCAGATGCCCCTTCCAGGAAGCACGCAGCCGCAAGTGCCCCGGGCCACCCACTCGGCCTAGACTGCTCTCCACTGCCACCAAGTGCCTCCTCTGAGTGAGCTGCCTCCTCTGACTGCACTCTAGGGTCCTAGTTCTGCCCTCTGGAGCACGACACAGCCGGTCTGCGGCCTCGTCCCCGTGGCAGCCCTGGAGCCATCTGAAGACGTCCCCCTCCAAGTCCAGCAGCTGCTCAAGGACAGTTTCTAGATCTCTCCACCCCGTCACTGCTCTGAGCTGCCATTTCATATAGAAATGAAGGTCCTTTCAAAAGCCACCAGGTCATTTTTCCATCAAGGTCAACTCACAGGAACACAGAACTAAAGAACAAACAGAACCGAAGGCCCCCCCCAAGCAGCCAAAACCGAGATCGCAAAGCCTGGCGATAAAGCACCCGCATTCTGGCAGCTTACCCCAAGCCCTCAAGCCTCACTCAGAGCCTAGTTAGTTTCTGCTAGTTTGGAAATAATTCTGACAGCAGGTTTCTGAGTCCTCAGCTGCTTAGAAGCAGGCCTGCTGACAGCAACTGGGCGCGATTCCCCAACAGGAAGGAGGAAACAAGCAAACAGCAGAACATCAGACACAGAGCTCGCGAATCCTGCATCCGTGCTCATGCAGTCAAGTGTACACAGCCCTACTACAGGTTAGGTCACATTCCCCAGAATCTCTAGAATTTCAGAAAGCATTCCACCAAAACTGTTTGACAACATTGTAGCATCCAAAACATACCAGCTTCCGTTATCTGAAAATATCACTTAGAGAAGCTGCTTGCTGAAGATGCCAGACAAGAGAAGAGGGTCAGTCCTGCCCTGCAGTCACCCAGTGACAGAGCCCGAGGAACGGCAGGCATCGTGAGAGGTGATATCATGACAGGAGATGCTCCCTCCTGGGCTCTGGTGACATTACACACCCTGTTGCTCAAGAAAAATGTGGGACCATGTGGTCCTCAGAGAACGGGCTCGGCGGGCAAAGGGAGCTCCTGGGGCGATGATGGGCAGGGGGTGGGGTGTGGGTTACCGTGGGCCAGGGTCCGGCGCAGCTCCAGGAGGCTGCGGAACGAGAGGGAGGCCACGTGGGGCTTCCCCCAGCGCTCTGTCTCCTCCTCCACATCCTCCTCGAACTTGATCCAGCGCGCCGTCTCCCGCCACTGGGGCTCCTGGTTTTTGTCCAGCAGCAACTCATTCAGTTCCACAAACACCTTGGGGTGAGATGAGAGGGCATGGCAGGACGGAGGGCACAGGGCACAGGCATGGAGCCTGGGCGAATTATTAACCCATATGAGACTGTCCCTCGTCTGTAAAATGGGAGTAATACCACCCCCATTACTAGTGTATAGCACAGGGACCTAACGTATAGCACAGGGATCTAGACTCAATATTTTATAATAACCTATAAGGGAAAAGAATCTGAAAAAAATAGATATGTATGTATGTATAACTGAATCACTTTGCTGTACACCTGAAACTAACACAACATTGTAAAGCAACTGAACTACAATAATAATAATAATAAAAAAAGGGCTCTAACGAGGGCTAAAAGAAAAAGTATACAAGACATTTAGCACAGTATATGACTCTTAGTAACTGTCTGATGAATGGTCACTACACACACACACACACACACACACAAACTGAAATTTTTTTTTTTTTTTTTTTTTTTGGCCTCGGCACGCAGCATGCGGAACTTCCCTGACCAGGGATTGAATCCATGGGAAGTAAGGAGTATTAACCACTGGACCACCAGGGAAGTCCTACATTGGAATTCTGTAGGATTCATTTATATGCATTCAAGAACTGGCAAAACTAATTGAGAGTGACCGCAGAGCGGTCACCTCTGAGGGTGGTGACTAGGCAGAGGCCTGAAGGAACTTTCTGAGTGTGGGAAATGTCCTAGATCTAGGTAGGGTTGGCCAGGTATTTACACGTGCAAAGTGTCACAGAGCTGTACGCTCAACCCGAGTGTGCTTTACTGTGTCTGTTCAACCGCAATAAAAAGGTTACCAAAAACATCCACTGCAAGGGTCAGGATTCAGGACCAGAGCCCTGGAGTCTAAGGTGGGCAATGTCGCTAAGCAACTGAGTGGCCTTGACCAGTCACTGCCCCTGATTTATTGCTGATGCCGCCTGGGCCATCATCCTCACAGGTTATGGGAGGGCTGGATGAGCACAGAGGTGACTGGATTCTGAAAAATGAAACGCGCTGCTCCACAGAGCTGCCTCTGGCCCAAACGGTCCTCAAACACCTCGCTGCCAGCTGCCAGCAAACGGGCATTTAAAAAAAAAAAAAAAAAAAGAGAAGCCGACCTGTCTAAGATGTGAACCAGAACTGTGAGGCCCACACCAGCAACAGCAGGTAATACCGTAATAACTGGGGACAGACGGCTACTAGACTTACTGTAGTACACATTTGGTAATATGTTTAAATGTTGAATCGTTATGTTGTACACCTGAGGCTAACATAATATTGTGTATCAACTATATTTCAATTAAAAAAAAAACACTGGGGCTTCCCTGGTGGCGCAGTGGTTGAGAATCTGCCTGCCAATGCAGGGGACACGGGTTCGAGCCCTGGTCTGGGAAGATCCCACATGCCATGGAGTGACTAGGCCCGTGAGCCACAATTACTGAGCCTGCGCGTCTGGAGCCTGTGCTCCACAACAAGAGAGGCCTCAATAGTGAGAGGCCCGCGCACCGCGATGAAGAGTGGCCCCCACTTGCCGCAACTAGAGAAAGCCCTCGCACAGAAACGAAGACCCAACGCAGACATAAATAAAAATAAATTAAATAAATAAATAAATAAATAAATAAACAGGAGCTGTTGTTTTAAAAAAAAAAACAAAACACTGTTTGAAGATGTGTATATCGCAGTCTTGTGCAGTGTACAACCTTCAAAACCATACATGGCAACCCTGGTGCTCGAGATTACCGCAGGTCCGAGAGGGGGCGGGGGCTGTGGTGAGAAGACGGATGGGGAGATGCTGGAAGACCGTGAAGCGGAGAAATTACCTCGTGGGGCTTGTGGGGGGCCCGGGGCCGGGCCCGAGGGGTGGGGCCAGGCTCTCGCCCTTCCCGGCCACTCTGCACAGACGCTTTGGCATTCTTCCGCACCAAGTGTCGCCGTACCCCAGGAACGTCCTCAAACCGGTGACCTGTGGGCGGGGTGGGGGGGGGGGGAGGGTGGAGGGACAGGGTCAAGCGCCCCTTCCTCTTACTCCCACCCTCGTTCCCAGCAGCTCCGGGCTTGGCCCAGGCCCAGCACTCACTCTTCATGAGGTCTAGGTCGGCCGTGGCCAGCGTCTGGGCCTCACTCTCGTCCGTCGGGACCCGGGGCAGCAGTGCCTGCTCAGCCCCAGTCATGCTCCCGATGCGTCTCCTCTCCTGCAGATTGTAGCTGCGGTGCCCAGGCTGCGCTTTGGCCGGGGGGCGCCCAGAGGCACCCCCGTCATCACCTCCCGCTGTGACACTTGCCACGGCCGCCACCTCTTCCACCAGGGCTCTGGACAGACAAAGCAGCCGTGAGCCTGAGAAGGCGGGCCCCTCCCCCTCGGCCGGGAGCCACACAGGAGGGACCCAGGAAGGGGACCCCGCTGGACCTCACCCCTCCTCGCTCCCCACTCTCGGTAGGTGCGGATGTGAAAGAGTGAGGATTCTGCAAGCAGACTGCCGCATCTAAATCCGGCTTGACCATTAACTGGCTGTGCCACCCAAGCAATCACACAAGCCACCCGGAACATCAGCTCAGCAGCAAAGTGGAGCTGAGGGCAGCCTCCCCAGGTGTGGGGAGAGTGAAGTCGGAAAAGTACCCAGAGTGGGACCTGCTTCCCCTCCCAGGCACACCCCTAACAATGGACTCGAGGTTCACAGGGTCCCGTGTTTCTAACCAAGTGGAGTAAAGTACATGGAAATGGGCCTTTGAAACTGTAGACACCCCACCCCTACCCAACACTCATAAGGAGGATATGAACCCCTGTCCCTTACAGATGCCAGCTTCTGCTCCTGTCCCCCAAGCTGCGATGCCTCCTTTCTCTCTGCCACTGCCAGTGGGTCCCTGTCCCTGCCGCACCATTCCTAACCGTTCTCCCGGCATCTCACCTCCCACAGCTCCAAGCCCCCATCCCCTGCCCATGACCAGTCCCTCCTCTGCCAGGCTTTCTCCACCTACACGTACCTTCCGTGCCCTCGCTTCTGCTCGCACTCCTGCCCACAAATCTGACCCACTTTTCCAACGCCGTGCTCTCTCTGGGGCTCTGCCACCTCCTCCTGGCCGTCCAGCCACCTGCAGGCCTGCGCCCCCAGTGCAGACGGCCAACGTGGACCCAGCTCCATCCACACTGTCCTATCTCCCCAGCCAGTCTGTGCCGCCCTGGAGGGGCAACTCGCCCTTCACTTCCCCAGGTCCTTCGCACTGCCTGGCACCCAGAAACCAACAGGGAGGTGACAGTAGTGACCTTGAGACCTAGTTCAAAGTGATTTCTTCCAGGAAGGCTTCTCTGGCTAACAACCCAACTCCAATCACCTACTGGTACCGACACTACACCTGAACCAGGTCGTCTGGCACAGTGACTTGTTCTGATACCATTTCATGAGACCACAACCAGGGGGGACTGGCAGCTCCCCAAGAGCAAGGGGGGGTCTCCTACTCCTCTCACACCCTTGGGGTCCCGGGGGTGCTTGGAGGTCACCCGTCCGGTCCCTGATCCGGGGTTTGATGCCGTTCCACCTGAAGCCATGGGCGGGGGGGTGGCAGGGGGTGGGAGGAGGCGGCTTAGACCACACAGCTCTCCCGTGCCAGGCTGACCCATACTTCAACTTCCGTTCACACCACCCTTTAATCCCTGCTACCACCCTGTGAGAAAAGTTCTATTATTCTTGGTTTATAGATGGGAAAACAGGCTCAGAGACACTGTGACTTGTCCAAAGTCAAATCGCAGCGGCAGGACTGGGATTTCTGAACCTGTCTGAGGACCTCAAGGCTCTTGCTTTTTTCCCCACCTCAGCTCACTAGTGCCGGCACGGGAGGTCCCTGTTCGGGGACACTTACCCAGTCTGGGCCCCTTTGGTGGCCCGGGGAGCTGCCTCGTGGTGGGGCAGCATTGGAGGGGGAGACGGACTGGTCGTTTCCGCCTTCCGGTCCGCACCTTCATCCTCCTGGAGAAAGAACTAGAACAGGGGCCCGTGTGAGCAGGTGAGGCCAGGCCAGGGGTCCCGCAGACATCCCCAGGAGCCCTGCCCCCGCTCACCTGCACGGAAGAGGGTGTGGACGCAGGGGACAGCTGGGTGAGTGCCCGGGCCCCCTCGGCCTCACTGGCCTCATCTTCCTCTTCCTCGCCCTCCTCGATGGTGGGGGTCTCCCCAGTCGGGGAGGTTCCAGGGCGCCTGCGCGGCTTCCGTCCTGGGCCCTGGGGTACCTTTCGGCGCCTGGCGTCGGGAGGCAGGTGGGTGGACAGCGGGTGGTGGATGTGGTGGGAGGACTGCCGGTGGTCTGCAGGGAGGAGGGCGCTTGGCTGCCGGCGGGCACGGCTCCCCGCTCAGCTGGCCGGCCCCCAGCGCTCCCCCCCAGGCCCCCGACTCCATCCTGGCTCCATCCTGGCAGCCAGAGCACCCCTGCCCACCCCGCTCGCCCCCGCCTCCCCGAGCCCCCTCACATTCAAAGTCTGCCTCCCCGTAGCTTCGGCCCGGCTCCTCCCCTCCTCGGGACCCGGCCTCCTGTAGGATCTCCTCGAAGCGCTCCACGCCCAGGGTGCGGTGAAGTTCATCCTCCTCCTCCTGCTCAGGGAAGCCAGGTGTCACAGGGCCCAGGCTCTCCGGCTCTGGCTGTGGAGAAGAAGGGGCGGTGAGAACGCACACACGGGAGTCATTCCTCGAAACCCCACCCTGCCTAGCGGCAGAGTCCAGTACCACCACACACACCCCACCCCCGGCTGCCCTCCCCTCGAGTGCCAGGGACTCGGGACTCAGCATCCACCCCCCCAGCAGCCCGCCCCCCAGCTTCCGGGCTCTCAGGACCCTGGCTGGGCGCATTCCAGTCAGTTCTAGGGCAGATGGAAAGTGTCTGCCCTGGAAGCCTCAGCAGAAATCCTGTGTGTCCAGCCCGCAGGTCAAGGTCGGGTGTGTGATCTGGGCCGTTCACATGGCTGATAGTAGTGAACGCAGCCCCTGTGCTCGGGGACAGCGACTGAGCCTGAAAAGTAACTTCTGCAGGCGCCGGAGCTAACTGACCCGGGCTTGGTCTGAATCAAACCAGAGCCCAGCTCCCGGACGGGGATGCAGCGCTCCACCTTGTGAGGAGAGGCCCCCGTTGGCAGCGGGGGCAGCCCACCGGCACTGAGTCCGGAGCCCCGGCCCTCAGCCGCTGCGGGCCCCGCCCTGCCCCCACCCTCACTCCTCCCACCTGAGTCATACTGCAGGAGCTGCGGGACCGGCCGTGGTGGCGCTTCGGAGAGCTCAGCCTAGCTGAGCAGCCGGCCGCCCAGCCCACGGCCTTGGTCCAGCCCCCCCCACCCCTCCCCCTCCCCCCGCCGGCCGTCTCAGCTCCAGGCACCGCTAAATATTTGCTCAAGAGCTTCTGGACTTGAAGGGCATCGAGATCTCCAAGGGCAGGGGTACCAGAGCAAGGAAGAGCAAGGGGGAGGTAGGCTGGGAAGAAGGGCGGGCCTTGGAGAGTCTCGGAGGTGGGGTCACGAGCAGCTGGGGGTGGCAGGGACACTGGGCACGAGAAGATGCAGGGGTGAGGAGTCTGCCTCTCCCCAGCCCACCTCCGCAGCTCTAGCCCGGCTCCCCCCGGCACTGGGCCTCACTCTCACCAGAATTAGCACGCGGGCTAGCCCGGGGCGGGGGGGAGGAGGGTCAAGAACCCCTCGCACCTGAGGCTGCAGGAGGAAGTCCATGGCCGGCAGGGGTGAACTCGGGAGGGAGGGGGAGGGGACCGGCCGGCGCCTCTTCCTGGTCACGTGCCCCGCTGGGCCAAAGTGACCAATAACGGGCTGATTATGGCACTGGGGTTAATCATTAGCCTTCCCAGGAAGATGGGGAGGGGGACTCGTGGGGCGGTGGCCACGTGGGGGCCAGGAGGGGCGGGGCTGAGTGGCACGTGGGGCCGGGGGTGCAGCGGTCTGCCCAGAGCCACCTCTAAGACCCAGTCAGAGGGGGGTCTCTGGCTTAGAGACCCAGGCTTCCCAAAGTTCCTCTCTCTCTGAGGCTAAACAACCACCCGGGTCTTCAGGACACAGCCTCAACTCCCTCCCTAGGACCAGAAGCTGTCTGACACCCACCCCCCAACCGATACCTGTCCCAGACCCAGCGCCCCACGCAAGGCCCAGAGCGGGGATGGCGGTGCCCCTCCCAAGTCCCTCACAGGCTCCCCTCCCAGGCCTCTCGGACACACACGCCCCTGTTTGACACAGACCCGCACCCTGGCCAGAGCCCCGGGGGTGATGGTGGAGAGGGACAGAGGGGCAGCGGGAAATACTCACAGTGCGGAAGGAATCTGCGCCCGAGGCGGGGTGCCGGGGGGCGCTGCTCATGGCCAAATCCTAGCCCTTCTCGCTGTAGCTGCGGCTTTCAGGGCAACAAGGCGGCGGCATAACCTGGGGGGGTGGCGGGGGAGGAGCAATCACTGTGTGAGAGAGGTGCCAGGCCTGCAGGGGCACCCCAACATTGCACAGCCAGGGGAGGGCAGGGCACGGGGGCTTCACGGAAGCCCGCTGGCCACGAGGGGTCTCCTGGTTGCACAGGATCCTCCCAGACTATGAAAGGCCTCAGAGTGGCCCTTGGAGGGTGGGGGGAGCAAAGAGAGTTATTTATGGGAAGAAAAGAGAGGAACAAAGAGAGACAGAGGCAAGGACTGAGGCACAGGAGGCCACAGAGGGCCAAGGGACTAAGCGGAGTGAGGGGGAGAGAGCCGGGGGTGAGAGATGCTGGGGGAAAAAAAAGGCAGACAGGAGTCAAGGCCCAGACCTGGAGAGAAAGCAGCAGAGATCAGGGAGGGGAGACAGAGGAAGCAGGGAGGAGAGGCCGAGCCAGAAACGGGAGCGGTGGGAGCGGTGGCCCAGTGGTGGCACGGCAGGCTGAGGCGGCCTGAGACCAGAGAGGGCTGTGCTGCGGGGAGTGAGACACCCCTTGAGGCAGAGACGACGGGAGGATGAAGGAAGGGAGAAAGAGAGCTCTGGAGAGAGCCCAAAACAGCAAGCAATGGGGCTGTTCATGTGCCCCCTCCTCTGAAAAAAGCCCAGCCCCGAAGTGTGGCCGGGGGGGGGGGGGGGGCGGAGGCTCCCTGGGGGAGGGGCAGGAGCCCAACTCCACTCACTCAGTGGGAGGGAGGAAGGGAGGCTCGCAGGCACAGGCCCGGCACGGCTTTATAATGGGGGAGGGGCACGTGACGACCAGAAGGAGGGTGGGCACAGAAACTCTGAGGTTCTGCCCTCAGGAGCAGTCCCGATCCCTCCCCTCCCCAAGCCTGGGGCCAGGAAAATCTGAGTGGCAGGGCTGACGCCCTCCTGACTCTGACTGTAGGGGTGTCTGGGGAGGACACTGCGTGGGGGGAGGGCAGCAAAAGAGCTGCGGTTAGGGAACCTGATCAGTGCCAACTGGGGTACCTATTCCTAGTGGGGGCAGTGCTGGGGACACCCAAGGCTCTGCGATGGCAAAAGTACCGAAGCTCCCCAGTGTGTCACTGGGGGGTTGGGGTTACCGGATTTAGGGCCAACTCGGGGGTAAGACAGGTCAGTGCAGGGTCAAACAATGTAGGTCTGGGGGTCAGTCCAGGGTGGGAAGCCTGGAGCAACACATTCCTGGCCGGTCTTCCAACTCAGCTGACTGCCCTCTTCACCTCCCCCTAGCAGGCCCTCCGCCAGGGCAAGTCTGGTGCGGGGGAGAGGGGTGCTGGGGGAGGAAACCCGCTCTGGGAAGGAGTGCCGGCACCTGCCAGCGCCACACTCCCCGCTCCAGGCTGTGCCCTCAGTGTGCTCCTCCATCCTCCCCTCCTCCCTTTACCTCCGCCCCCGCCTTCGCCCCCGCCCCCACCATCCCAGAACACAAAGCAGCCTCTGTCCAGAGCATCGGTGCCGATAATCCGGGCTGGGGGCACATTCCGGGGACCAGCCCCGACCGGCCCGGAGGATTAGCAACTCTCCCCTGCCCAAGGGATTAGCACTCCGGACCCCCTTGGGGGGGCATTAACCACCCCCCAGGTGAATTCGCACATTCCACAGCTCTTCGATGTGGGCCTGGCGGGAGTGGGGAGCGAAGGGAGGAGGGAAAAGTGGACCCTGGATTTCAGGCGGCGTCGCCCCCCACACCCAGCACAGAGCTCCCCACCCAGACAAGCCAGCCCCCCAGGAGCTAGGTCGAACTCTCCGCGCTCCCCTTTCCCATCCCCACCCAGCTGCTCCCTCTTCTGCCTGACCCCTTATCCTGACCTGACCCGCCAACCCCTTCCCGGCTCCGCCTCCCAACCCCGAGATCGGGGGCAGAGGCTTGGGGCAACTCCTGGGCAGGGCACCCTGGACGGGCCTGAAGGATAGAGTAGGGGACCAAAGGGGAGGGGTGTCTTCTTGGAGTCCGCCCAGGAGTTGGGAGGGCCGGCGGCGCCTCCCAGAGAGTACCCTCTCCTGGTGGCAGGGGGCGCGGCACCCTCGCCTTAGGGAACTCTAAGAAGCGGACCCTGGATCCCGCTTCCTACCAGCAATCACTCCTCTCGCCTCCCCATCCTTCTCCCCAAGACCTCGCTTCCCCGCGCCCCAGTCTCCGCCCTTTCCTGCACTTCCACTCCCTCCCAGCTCCGAGTGCCGAGTTCCCCCCTTTCCTTTCCCCTCCCTTCCTCCCTCCGCGGCCCTGGCCCTCCCCCTCCGCCACCTCTCCGCTTACCCGCTTCCTCTGGACTTCGTGCTGCAGGGGTCTCGGGGTCTCTCCCCCTTCTCTGGAGCCCTCGCGCGCTCCCGACGACTCCCCCGTGCCCACCTTGGGGCGCGCCCCCGTCGCTCCCAACTTCTCCCAACTCAACTTTCCCCCGCGCCACGGCCAGGCCAGCCCCCTGCGTGCGCGCCCCCTGGCGCACCGTGCGCGGCCCCGCCGCAGCGGGTTGGGAGGCGCGGAGTGGGGGCCGAGACCCGGGGGCGGAGGCGCGCTCCCAGGCACGGCCCGGCACTGGGAGCCCAGCGCCGAGGAGGCCGCCCCGGCCGTCCCTCGTCGCGGCCCAGCGAGGTTGCCGCCCCGGGCTTCCCCGCACGGGCGCCCCGGGGACGTCGTCTCTGGGCCCCATTAGGCACCTCTGGGCGGAAAGGGGCCCGCCTCATGCTGGGGATCCCAGGCAGGAAAAAGGAGGCACAAAGATGATCAGGAGATTCGAGGCGGAGGAAGTTGAAATATAAATGCATCGGGGTCAAGACTCTCTCGCGGCCGCGGGCGTCCCCCGCCTCCCACCCGCAGTATCCCCAGTGCCTCCAAGAAAGCCCCTGTCTTTGCCAGGAGGACGGGGACGGGAGGCGGGGGGAGCGCGAAAGGGGTGATGGCGGGGGTGGATGCCTATTACCCTGAACTGACTTAGACTTTACGAACCGGGGAAATTCTGCCTCGGAGAGACTCCCTGCGGTGACCTCCCTTCTCGAACCCTATTCATAGTCATCACCTGTCATTTAAAGATCTCTGTGTGTACTTCTGGTTTTCTAATAAATTATAACTTCTTCCAGATAAGGAATATACGTTTCGCTTCTTTAGTCTGCCACCGGCTGAAGCACTGCAATGTGTATGCAGAAAACGTTCAGATATAAACGAGTTAATTAACAAATGTTTAGCACCGACTTTGGTTCCGGCGCTGAGGAGTGCTGTTTGGGGCAGTTACCATCCAGTTCACATCCCTCAAGAATGCAGTCATGAGACAATTAGAGAGAAGCCACAAGAAACGTCTATAATCAACTCCTTAAGGGATGAGGTCAAGGCTGCTTCAAGTGTAGCTTCTGTCTGTCCTTCTGTCTGTTGAGGGCAGTAACCAACCTGCCAGCCCTCGGCCACACCCTGGCCGACTCCAGTGGGCCCGGGCTCTGCAGGGGGCGGGGACACCCTTCCCAGTGTCCAGCCAGCTTGCCTCGGGATATCAGAGTGTAGCGAAAGGCTGGAGTTGGGTGGGCTCCGAGACGACAAACGGGGCTCACAGGAGAGAGGAGTCTCTGGCGTTTGGTAAATCCAGTCTCCACTGGGGCACACCTGCCTCTCTCTCCAGCCCTGCGGTCAGCTGGTCCCTGTGAAGTCATCATCAGCAAGATATGGCTCAGAGCCATTCCCCAATCAATCCTGAGCTCACCAGATGGCCTAGGGAGAGGTGGAAACCCGTGCTGAGATTGTCAGGGAGTCGATGGAACCTCAATATCATCAACCGGGGCAGAGCAGGGCCACCTGGGCTCAGGATGCAGGCCGCCAAAACCCAAACCTTAGAAAGCGCCCCACCCCCACCCCTGCTGCCTTCTGGAATGTGTAGTCCCGGAGAGGTCCTTTTCAAATGAAGCTTGTAAGCGCTGAAAACGAATAACACTAGCGGGGCACACTGGGAGCTGCGCGCGACGGCGGGGAGCCGGGAAAACGGACACGCGATGCTTCCTGGGACTTGAAGTCCAAGGGTTGACTCCGCGGTCGAACAGGAGTCCCGGGAGGCAAGTGCTGCAGAGAGCCTGAGCGCAGCCTGCTGGGGGTTGTAGTCTTCTTGCTGTCTAAGGCCCCGGGCATTACTGGGAAACCTGGCGCCCTAGGACTACAAGCCCGAGAAGCCCATGCGCAGGCAGGGGGGCGGGGCAGGACCGGAGGCTGGGGTGCCGCCTCCTCTGCAACGCCGGGCCCGGAGTCTTAGAACCCAGGGCCCGCAAGGGTCCTCGCGCGGCTACCGCGATGCAGAAATACGAGAAACTGGAGAAGATTGGGGAAGGTAATGGGACCACGAGATGTTCCTGCAAGATCTCCTTCTGCAGATCCTTTAGCTTTCCTTGCAGCCCGGCCTGCTGTACCGTCAGCAATACCCCCAGACTCCAACCTCAGCACTGGCTGCAGCCCTGGCCCTGAGCTCAACACCCCTTGCAGACACCAATCCTCCCCCTGTTAGCATTTCCCATAGACGCCCCCCTCCCAACCTTAGCACCCCTGTAGACCCACCTCCGACCTCTGCACGTGCTGCATTTCCTACCCCTATCCTCAGCGCCACTTGCAGAACCTCACCCACCCCACAGCCTCAGTTCTCGCTGCAGACCTCCAACCTCAACGTTCCTGCCGGCCCTCATTCCTCTCCCAGACCCCTGCTCCCTATTTTCAGACGCTCCAGAAGCTCGGCCTTTATTACAGACCTCCTCACCCAGCAGCTGCAGCCTCTCCCTGTTGCAGACACCCCTGAGCCATCTGCAGGCTCCTCTCTGCCACATCCCTACTCACAAAGCTCTTCCATGCCGAGCCTTCACCCTGAATCTCTTCCCCCACTCCTCCAGGCATCAGAAGTAACACACTCCCACGCTGCTTGCTCTCCCAGCAGGGACCTCCTGGGTTGGGGAGGGGTGCCCCATCCTTTCCCTCAGCCCTGACCTCCTTCCTCTAGGCACCTACGGAACAGTGTTCAAGGCCAAAAACCGGGAGACTCATGAGATCGTGGCTCTGAAACGGGTGAGGCTGGATGATGATGATGAGGTAGGACTGGGGCATTGGGGCCAGGGAGGGGTTGAGGGCCTAGGCTGGGTGGGGTGTGACGGTGGCGCACCTGGCCCCCTCCAATGTGTAGGGAGTGCCGAGTTCTGCCCTTCGGGAAATCTGCCTCCTCAAGGAGCTGAAGCACAAAAACATTGTCAGGTGTGTAGATGGGTGGGGTCCTCCTTGCCTGTGTGGTCCGGTGGTGGGGGCTTCCGAGATGGGCTGGGCTGATACTGGGGTAGTAGGTGCAGACTTGGGGGCCTGCCTGGCTGAGCACTCGCTTCTCCCTAGGCTCCACGATGTCCTCCACAGCGACAAGAAGCTGACTTTGGTTTTTGAGTTCTGTGACCAGGTGAGAGGGGGACTTGAGGGACAGTAGCCTTGGGAGGATATAGGGGCCCAGACTGAGGTTACACTCTATCCCATCCCCCACCCCCATCCCTTTTTTAGGACCTTAAGAAGTATTTCGACAGCTGCAATGGTGACCTAGATCCTGAAATTGTGAAGGTGAGGACACTGGTTTCCTGGGAGCTCACTGAGGCCGGGGTTGGCGTCCGGATTCAGTGGACGTGCTCTCAGGCCCTGCACGGGGACACTCGGGGCACGAGGGGAGGAGAAAACCCTGGTTCTGCCCCCGAGAGCTTCCATCTTAGCAAAATCACTTTCACGTGATCGCTTTGACCTGAAAGGAACACTCTGACGTCAGTGATAGGATTTACATTTGAGAGGCGGGAAAATGAGGTTCAGAGAGATTCATTCATTCAGCAAATACGTACTGAATGCTCTGCAGTGTGCCAGGCACTGTTCTAGGCCCGGGTTCCGGGGCAAAGAAGTGCTGAATGATAAGACAGCACAGTACATGCATTGTTGGTTATGATGTTCGGTTATGATCTCTCCCCTACCTGGCCTCATCATAACTGTTCAGAGGGTTATGATAAGGCCAGGTAGGGGAGAGATCAGTGTGGGCTGGGGAGGTAGGAAGGCCCACCAAGTTGTCAGTTCCAGAAAGGTGGGGACCAGGGCCCCCGTTCACCTTTCAAGTACCCAGCAAAGAACGAAGTAGGCCTCGATAATGAAGGGGTGATGCTGGGCCGAGCTTGGGGCTGAAAGACTGCTGGGGTTTCAAGGCCAAGCAGAGGGGAGCGTGACCCATCGTTGGGCCCGCTTCCCACCCAGACGGTTCGGTGACCTCCTCCCTGCCCCTCCCCCAGTCGTTCCTCTTCCAGCTGCTGAAAGGCCTGGGATTCTGTCACAGCCGAAACGTGCTACACAGGGACCTGAAGCCTCAGAACCTGCTCATAAACAGGGTACCTCTGGGGGAGAGGGCGGGACCTCAGGGAGGCTGGCGTGGGACGAGGGGAGCTGGACGGGAGCTGGACGGGAAGGCGGGAGCGGGGGGCCTGCCCTCAGACTGTGGAAGAGCCCCTCTCCGTGCCCCTCCCCCTCCCCCTCAGAATGGGGAGCTGAAATTGGCTGATTTCGGTTTGGCTCGCGCCTTTGGGATCCCTGTTCGCTGTTACTCAGCTGAGGTGAGCTGCGGGGCGGGAAGTGGGGGTGAGGGAGGGAGTCCCCAGCCAGCATCCCTCAGCTCCTCCTCTGGACTCCTCTCTGAGCGCTCTCCTCCCCAGCCCTCTAACTGGGGGTCCCTGCGGTGGGGTCTTCTCCAGGTGGTCACGCTGTGGTACCGCCCGCCGGATGTCCTCTTTGGGGCCAAGCTGTACTCCACGTCCATTGACATGTGGTCAGCGGGCTGCATCTTCGCAGGTGCCACGCCGGGGTCTGCAGGGGCACTCCATCTCCCGTTTGAATGGACAGAGAGGGTCTGGAGGGGCCCCTCTGGGGAAGGGAGTGGGGCCCCTGGGTGGGGAGGAGGTACAGCAGGGCTGTGGGAGGGAGGGCTTCTTCGCCTGTCACCCCCCCGCCCCCCCCACCCCCACCGCCTCTCTCCCAGAGCTGGCCAACGCGGGGCGGCCCCTGTTTCCCGGCAACGACGTAGATGACCAGCTGAAGAGGATCTTCCGATATTCTTCCATCTCCCTTCACCTCAAGCCCTCTGGGAGGGGATCTGGAGCTCAGAGTGCAGGCAGGGAGGGTGGCGGTGGGCTGGGCTAGGCCTGGGGCGGCCTCAGGGCTTCTCCTGAGGGCAGAGGGTGGTGGGCGCCCTGGTTGTCACGGGGCAGGTGCCCGCCGCCAGCTGGAGAGCGTGCAGCCTGTAGGCAAGGAAGACTCACTCCTCCAACTGAGAGCCAAGTCCTTAGGCTGAAGGAGCCAAAAGGAGCAGGGGGACGATTAGTGAGAGTGGCGGAGCGCTGACCGCTTCATCAGGACCACGGACCTCAGGGTTTAGGCCAAAGTCGTTAACGGCTCTGAAGCACCTGGCCTGCAGAAAACAGCACGCAGCTGGGACTGCGTATGAGGGTCGCATGGGCCAGGGGCCGCCTTCTGTCGTGAGCTGGGGGATAAAGTGAGGAGGGCAGGGGTGGGTATGAGGAATCCCCCTTCCCCAGGGGAAGAGCCCCTCACCTGCCCCTTTCCACCTGAGTGATCCTTGACCCCGTGGACACGCTGCTGGGGACACCGACCGAGGAGCAGTGGCCCGCCATGACCAAGCTGCCAGACTATAAGGTGTGACGGGTAATGGGCTCATGGGTGGTTCATCAGTGGCCCCCCCTTAGTTCCTGGCCTAGCAGCCTCCACGCCCCCCTGCACCCCTGGCTGACTCACCCTGCCCCCCACAGCCCTACCCGATGTACCCAGCCACAACATCCCTGGTGAACGTCGTGCCCAAGCTCAATGCCACAGGGAGGGACCTGCTGCAGGTGACCAAGGGCAGGGTACGGGGGCTGGGGCCGGGGCACTTGTCGGGAGGCACCCGGGGAGCGCGGGGCTCTGGGCGTGAACCTGCCTCGCCTTCTGTGCACCCAGAACCTCCTGAAGTGTAACCCCGTCCAGCGCATCTCGGCAGAGGAGGCCCTGCAGCACCCCTACTTCTCCGACTTCTGCCCCCCCTAGGCTCCAGGCCCCCGGCGGCCAGGCTGGGGCCTGGCCTATTTAAGCCCCCTCTGGGGAGGGGAGGAAAGGCAGGATGCACGGTGTGCCAAGCTCCAGCTGTGCTGGGCCCAGCCAGGGTGGAGGTGCCCTAACCCGTGTTCTTCACTCCCTCCGTGGACTTTATTTAATTTCATAAATTGGCTCCTTTCCCACATTCTGGCTGATGTGGTGGTAAAGTGGCTCTGGGGGCGGGGGGGGGGCGTGGTGCTGGGGGGGCCTGAGGCTCTGTTTCGCTTCACCACCCTCTGCAACCCTGCTTCCAGCTCCAACACAACCCAACTGTCCGGCCCTGGCTCTGCTACTCTAAGTGGCTGGAGGCTGGGGGTTGGAGGCTATGACCCTTGCCCTTAGGTCTGCACCGGGGTGGCGCTGCCACCACACGTGTGCGTATGCGCTCGTGCCCTTCCCCGTCTCTGCCCAGGAGGCGTTAGGCTCCCAGTGTCTGAGAGCAAGGACAGGCTTCCACCAGAATGGGGGGAAAAGAGCCGGGCCTTTCCTTATGGTTCCTGTCCCACGTGTACCCGCCCTGCCTCCTCCCTCCTCGTGCCCCCCACACCCAGGCCCTCAGGCTGGGACGGGAGGCACCCAAAGCGGTGGTTGGGAACACCCCCTCCCCGGCTCCCTTATTTGTCATTTTCCAGTATTTAGGGTGCCGCGAAGGAGCCGAGAAAGCGGGCCTGGGCGTGTGCTTACTGGCAGGGGTGGGAAGGGAGGGCCTGAGCTCCCCCTGCAAGCTGGGGCCTGCAGCTCTCGTGCAGCGGCTGCGGAAGCAGGAGCGGTTCCTGTGCGGGGCGGGCAGGCTGACACTCGGTCCCAAGTGTGAGAAAAAGTCACGAACGCCTAAGACAGGACGGCAGCTTGCGTTCTTGGAAGCGGGCTAGCCACGCCAGCTTCTCCCCACCTGCTCCGCCGCTTCTTGCCGGGCTCTGGATCAGAGACTTCTGCCAGCCCTTCCCTGATCGGACCCCAAGTGCGGCTGTCCTACCACCGCCTCCTCTGCCTTCACACCGGGCTTTGGGCTCCGTTCACTCTCAGTTGTCGGTTTGACAAACTCATTCACACTGAGGTTCAAGTGACCGATGCCCGCTTACTATTCTCTCGTAGAGAGATTTCTGGAGGTTAACATTTCAGACATCACGTGTGCTGGGTGATGGCTGGCAGAGGCCTTCTTGTGCCCGAGTAGGGCTGACTGTGGCCTGGCTGGTCTGCCTGTAAGTGGAACAGCTGAGGCTGAGGCACTAGAACTTTATTTGGGGTGAAGGTGGCAAAGACACGTGTGGGCTGGCCACATCCAGGATGTCAGGGTGCGGCCCTGAAGACACAGACGCCCCATCTAGAGCCGGGTGACGAGGTAGCAGGTGCGTTGAGAGGAAGAGAGCGTCTTGGTGACGGCACAGGGAGGGGTGGGAGGCCTGGGGAGACACGGACCACGGCCCTGGGACAGGAGGCCTCTCGCCCACTGCCCTGCCCCTGCCCTCTGGACTGGACCTGCCCCATCTCCCTTGACCTTAGGGGGCCCTTTCTTGTTACCTGGGGCCCAGGCTGAGGTGGGGAACTGGGGTTCGATGGCTGCCCAGCCCTTCCTGAAGCTGTGAGAGGAGGGAGAGGGTCAGAGGTTGGGGGGGGGTGGCGGCGGGGATCCTCCCTCCCAGGGACCAGCCAAGGTCACTGCATGCCCCTCCCCCATCACTTTTCTCAGCTGGGTGGGGGGGCGTTCTACACTTAGGAGGAGGGGCTGAGCACCCGCAGTGGAGATGGCAGGGGAGGAGGAGGGGCTATTACCAGGTTGGCGCTGGAGTGCCTTTGGGAGCGCTTTCGGTTCCAGAAGTATCCCAGGACTCTGTCCCGGAACACCTGGGGGAAGCAGTGCTGGAGGTGGCCAGCGCATACCTGCCCCCTGGATCCTGTGGCTTGGCTCTGCCCCCCTCCCACGGCTGGAGCCCAGGCCCACCCACCTCACAGAGGTAGTCCAAGATCTCCAGGACCGTGAGCAGGCTGGCGCCGACGAACAGCCCCATCTGGCCCCCAATGTCACCTGTGGAGACCGGGTCACCTGTCAGCTCACTGCTACCTGCTCTGCCCGCACCTCCCCAGACCGCAGGTTGCCTGCACGCGCGTGCACATGCACACGCACACGCACACGCACGCACCGAGCAGCTCCGACATTTCGTAGGCCTTCTTCTGCTCCACCGTCTCGTAGTTGAGGGCCTCAAAGAAGATGTCCAGCATCAGCACATTCTCCCTGGAGGAAGAGAGGCCAAGAGTGTTCGCCGGACGCCCCTAGTGCCAGCTGCTGGCATGGACAGGTGCCCCATTCTCTGCTCTCTGAGTCCTTTCCTGAGCCCTGGGGAGGGGTGTCACCGTCCCCATTTTCGGAAGAGCCGGCGTCAGAAAGGTTAAGCAGCTTGCCCAGAGTCCCCGAGCCCCGTAATGATGTGTAGCTTGGTGTCCCATCCCTGGGCGCTGCGCACGGAGGCTCAGCCCGGAGGCTCGGCGCTCGCCTCGCCCCCGGGCCCCCGGCCCCCTGCGGGGCTCACACGATGTAGGCCTCGCTGCGGTTGTGTTTCCGGGCCAGGTAGCGGGCGGCGGCGCGGCTCGGCATCCGCACCATGGAGAGCTCCTTGGCGTAGCGCGTGCTGGCGCACGGGTTGGGGCAGGTGCACGCGTCCTTCCGCAGCATGGCGTCTGCGGGCCACAGGCGCCTGGGTCAGAGCCGCCCGCCCCGCGGGGTCGGGGTCGCGGGTGGAGCGGCGTGGGGGCGGGATGCGGGAGAGGCTTGCCCCTTACCCAGCGCCGGGTGGGCGCAGTCCTTGTACTGGTGGGGGCTGCACACCGGCGCGCCGCCTGCACGGGGGCGGAGGAGACAGCTTCAGGAGCGGCCCCCCCCAGGCCTCCCCGCCTCCCCGGACCCCCTCCTCCGCTGCCCCCAGCCCCTTACCTGGCATATGCATCATTCGGCAGCCGCACTTCCGAGCCACATAGCGGCTCTCGCAGGCCAGGCGACACCCTATTAGACTATAGGGAGGGCTGGGGCCTGGGCTGGGACTGGGGGCACCCAGAGGACCAGAGGGCTCTGGCTCAAAGTCAGGGTCCAGAGAGACAGAGCTGCAGTCACCCCAGGGTGGCGGCAGGAAGCTCAGCTGTAGGCGGACAGGTTAAGGAGGCTCTGGGAGAAGTGGGGGCCTGGGTAGAATGTGACATCACTGGGACAGGTCTGAGGAGCTGGGGTTGGGGTCTGAGGTGGTGTGGGCTGAGGAGGGAGTCGGAGCCTGGTTTTGGAGGCACCAGAGAGGATGCTTGCTGCTTCTGGCAGGACACAAAAGTCTGGTAGCCAGGGGCCGCCCCGAAGCCCAGCTGGTCAATGAGTGGCGGCTCCTCCTGGCTGTGGATCTGCACTCGGATCCCCACCTCAAACGGCGTCTCCTCTGCAGGGAAGGGGGGACCCTGAGGCCTGAGTCCCAAGAGGCCCCTCCTGCAGCCCCCTCTCCCCAGGGCTGTGACCGGCTAAACCCACCCACTTCCCACAGGAAAGGACAGGCCTGGGGCCCTCCCCGCACCTCCACTTCTTCCCGGGGCCTTCTGCACCCCCTCTGCCACTCCCCGGCCTCACCCGTGCGCCCCCGTACCCATATCCCTCCACATGGGCAGATACTCATCCTGCTGCACGTCCAGCATGACCTGCAGCCCATTGCCCATGCCGCCCTTGGGAGTGGTGAGCAGCTCTGCCCCTTCGGTGCCAGAGTTAAAGGTGTAGCACTGCCCCATGCGGGTGAAGACCTGGGGGAGGGCAGACAGGGGACAGGCCTCGCCAGGGAACCAGGAGCTCAGCCAGCCCTTTCCCCTGGGCCAATGCGAGGACCGTGGGACCCCTCCCTCCCCATCCTCTATTTGGGTCTCTTCTTTGAACACTGAAGCCCACATCTTAACGCCCCCAGACCCTCCCTCAAGCGGCACATGTAGCTGGACCCTCACTGACTGTGACCAGCTAACCCTGCCCCTTTCCCACAGGAAAGGACAGGCTTGGGCCCTCCAGTTCCTCACTCCCACCTCCACCCCCAGCCCAGGGCACAGCCTGCAGGGCAAGTGTTTCTTTGGAGACTGGCATAAAAGGAAGAGGGGCCCAGCTGCCCTCCTTCAGGTCTGGCGGAATGTGGAAGAGGCAGCGGGGAAAGCGGCCCCCTCCCCCTGGCAGAGAAGAGGGTCTCCTGCCCTAGAACACCAGATCTCCCCGCGCCCCAGGAGCAGGCTCTCCACAGACCGGACCTTGGGCCCAGAGCCAGCCTGGGTGGGTGCCCCTGGCTGGGAGGCGTGACCTTGCACGCTGCAGTCCGGCTGAGCAGCAGGGAGGCGCCCGAGGAGGACAGCTTCCTGGCTGAACAGAAAGGCACTGGTGGGGTGGGGGAGGAAAGGATCCCCCAGCACGGCTGTTAAGCTTCCCTGGCTCTGGGGGAGTGTGGGCCGGCCAGGCCTGGCAGGGACCGCCTGGCACTCCCGGGCCCCCGGCTGGACGGATCGGGCGGCCGGCTCACCGTGGTGAAGTTCTCGGGCCCGCACGGCCAGCCTCGGTAGCGGCAGGCCAGCAGCATGTCCTCGAGGGCGTGCCCGGCCCGGGCGTAGAGCCGGGCCACGTCAAAGGTGGGGCTGGGCATGAAGCCGGGCGGCGCGGGGGGCCGGCCCAGGGCACGCAGGTAGGCGGCGTGCTCGGCGGGCTCCAGGCCCAGCAGCGCGGGCCCGGCCCAGTGCAGGTCGTTGGGCGTGAGGCGTGAGCGGCGCAGCGGGTTGATGTTGCACAGGGTGACGGCCGGGAAGGTGAGCCAGCGGCTCTCACGCTCCTCCAGGGCCGTCTCGTGGTGGAACTCCCTGTAGTAGCGCACCCTCCCAGCCACTTGGTAGAGGAGGGTGGCCAGTGCCAGGAGCACGGCTGTGGTCCACAGCCCCCGGCGCGCCATCGGGCCCCCCGGGCCGAAGACGTGGCCCAGGCCGTGCATCGAGCAGCTGCTGGCGAACACGCGGATGTCTGAGGCCGGCGGCTGGGCCTCCTCCGGCCCTGAGCGGGGCTTCATGGCCGGAGCCCGGGGCGCGGGGGGGACCAAGCTACAGAGGCTTAGGAGGAGGAGAGAGGGTCGGTCCGAGGACTGGAGGGGCTGAGAGGGGGTTCAGAGGGTCAGGCAGGGGTCACGCGGGTGTTCGGCCAGGAGAGGAGAGGGTGGGGAGGTACTGGCCTGGCGGGTCCAGCTCGGCCTCCTCCAGGGCCTGGCCGTGGCTCTGCTGGGCGCGGTGCTGGGCTGGGGGCTCCAAGGCTGAGACCAGGTAGGGTGCAGCTGACGTGGCAAGCAGGGCGGCTCTGCTGGAGGCTGCTCCGCTGAGCCAGAGCTGCGGCAGAAGATTGGGTTTCAGCGGCGAGGGGGTAAGGGGGCTGGCAGAGCAGCCTGGGGGGCGGGGAGGTCTCTGGGGCCCCAGGCTGAGCCATTAGTGCAGCGTCGTGGGGGGAGGCCTGGCTGTGGAGACCAGAGGCGCCAGCAGGAAACCACAGCAATCCGGGGTAGGCTTGGGGGGAGCCGAGAGATCAATTGGGGCTGGGGATGCCCTCGGGGCCCTCTAGGTTCCCAGCTGCGGCCCCTGTATGTTGGGCCTGAGGGTCAGTCGCTGACCCTTGGCCCAGTCCCCGTCCTCTGCCCTCTCCTACCTTCCCCCTAACCTCACGCGGGATCATCTGCTCTTTCGCAGAGCGGAGCTGGCTCCTGACCAGGCTGGAAAGTGGTGGGAAGTTGGCATCAGCAGACTCTTCTTTCTGAGCCCCCAGCGTCCCGGCCTACTCTGGGTGCCAGGGTCTCTTCCGGCCCCATGTCCAGAGGTGGTCTGTCTCCAGTGACCCTCTCTCCCACCTCCCCATGCTCAGGCCCTCGTGTCTGGGGGGCTGGCCTCTGCCACAATGACGGTGGGCTCACCTGTCGCCCTTCAAGTATAACACGGGTGCCCGTGTGCCGCCCTCCCAGGAAATATGGATGCCCTATGATTTCACATCTTTTTTCACTTGACAACATATTTTGGAGACCATGTGGTATCCAGTACCTGGAAAACGTCCTCATTGTCTAAATGGCAGCATAGCATTTCATTTATGTGGATGTACCATCATTTATATAACCACACCCCTGTTGATGGGCACTGGGGGTTTCCAGTCTTCCATTACAAACAGTGGTGCTCTCAGTAGCATCGTACAGACGTAAACTCCCAGAAATAGAACTGCTGGGTCAAGAAGAGGCAACTGCATGGGTAATTCGATAGCACAAAATTCCCCACCATAGGCGTTATTACACCACTGTGCGCTCCCATCAGTAACATGGAGTGTGCCTGTTTTGCACGGGGGCTTTTCTAAAGGAGAGACGCTGCCCCCAAACCGGCTGGAGTGCCCTGGGCCACAGTGCCTAGCACAGCATGGCAACACTGGCCTTGAGGGGGCAGAGCCGGGGATGCGGAGGAGACGCTGGGTCGGGCGGGGGAGGACTCCCAGAGGCTAGAGCGCACATCTCCAAAAGGCAGAGCTGCCGTCTGCAAGGCCTCAAGCGGGACTCGGGTGTCTTGCTAATCCAAGGTACAAGGGACGGGAGGCAGCTGCTGAGCGCTGCAGCTGTCGCGGAGGACTGTCAGGGCTGCTCGTCGCTGGCGTCAAGCCCTGCGTTTGGTTAAACGCTCACCTGCCCCCGTGGAGCTGGGAGTTGCACTGCAGGCCTGAGAGAAAGCAGATTTATCTCCACTAATTTATTTACTGCAATTTATTTCTACTCCGTGTTCTTCCACAAAGCATCACAGGCGAGGGTCCACGGGCTCTCGGCAGTGAGTGGAACGTAGTTCGCCAACTGACCAACTGACCATGATCACGTCGCGCTGTGATCGCCTGGCCTCCTGTCCGTCCTCCTGATGAGACCACTGCAGGTCTCAAGGGGGCAGGGATGTCCTCATCCCCCCCCCAACCCGGCAGACAGGGCGGCACACAGCAGGTGCTTAATGAACACACACCTTGAAGGAGTGAATAACATGGTTTATTGCACAGATGTCACCAGCTTCTGAGGCTAAGTACTTTACCACCGATTATTCTAATTAAACTAAAAGAAGCTCTCGAAATTAAGCACAGCTAGGTTTACGATCCGCGTGGAATAGCTGCAGGAGCCAAGGTTGAGGTTAAGGCTACACAGCAAGTGTGCAGCTGACCACAGGGCCTTCCAGCTCAGGGCTCGCCATGGATCTCACTACTTCCCTAAAGAGGGGATGGGGGGGGGCAGGATTTGGAGAGGCCACCCTGCAGAGGTAAGGACAGACCTAGAATCTGGTGTCAGGAGACGTCTGGGTGGCTGGAGGCTGCAGCTGGTGCTGGTAGAGCACGAGCTGGCCTCGGCCGGGAGGGGCCAGGCAGGCCAGTGTGGACTTGGCCGGGGAGTTGAGGCCTGCCCTTGGCTGCCCTCACTAGGGAGGCGTTTAGTGGCAAAGCAACCCGGAGCTAGCCCGTGCTCTGCTTCCTGGGCCGAGCCTGCCCTTGGGTGCGACCTCTCATCAGTAAGAAAGCAGGGCATCAAACCAGGGTGGCTTTGGCCCTGGGATATTTAAGGATATTTCCCTAAAGTAGCACCTGGTCCTAAACCACACCCAGAAGAGGCTGTGGGGACTCTCACCCCGGCTCCTGCACTCACACCTGAGCCGCTGCAGCCTCCTCCAGGCTGGCCTCCAGCCACAGCTGCCCCTGCACCTCCTGCCAACTCCTGAAACATGGCATCGTCCTTCTATGCCACGGGATAAATCCAAAAGGTCTGGCTGGCCTTGAAGGTCCAGCACGGGCGGCCCCTCTTCCTCAAGCCAGGGCGCAGGACTCATGATGGAGCCCTCAGCCCAGACGTGGCTGTGCAGGGGGAAGGTTTCCTGGTGGGACGTGACACGAGCAGAACCAAGGCAGGAGGGGTGCCCGGTTCTAGGAGCTGACCAGGGCTGGGGGTAAACCCTGGCTGCTCTTAGGTCCCCAGAAGCGGACAAAGGTCCAGCCCCACCCCATTCACGGCTTTGGAGTCACAGGCTTGTGCCACCCGGGCAGCTGGCCTATCCTCTTTCAAAGTGAGGCTCTGGTCCCACCTGCTCCAGGGAGCCTCTCTGACCACACCGGGAGGCTGGGCTGGCAGTGACTGCTGCCTGTCGGACTGCCAAGGAGCTTAGCATCAGCTGCTCCTTAGTGGTGTGGTGACTGTTAGCACTGAATGTCCCCCGTGGCTGGAGTTTGGGGTGCAAGTCCTCTTCTGTCCCTTTCAGAGGTAAGTGTCCTCACATAGAGGGTGGCGGTCCACTATCTCACCAGGTGACAGGCTTGAGGCGCACGGGGCCGGGGCAGAACCTCTTGTGGATCAGACCACAGCTGCCTGCCCCCCGCTCCCTCCCCAAAAGCCAGGGGGCCTGTTAGGCACCCATCCCGTTTAGATGGGGGGAGGACAAAATCTAGAGAAAGGACTGTGTAAAGGAGCAAGGAGAAGGAAGGGAAGTTGTTCCCAAGATGTGGGCTGAGGGTTTGAAGGGTTGGCTCAGCGGGTGGGCGCCTTCTCGCAGGGCCCCGAGAGGCCTGTCGGGAGTCAGTGGAGGAGGCTGAGGTCCTGGTGGGGGTGTGGGACGAATCCTGGGGTGAGTCCCGCTCCCACCCCTGATGCTGACTTGTGAAAATTCCCTGCAGCTGCGGCCTGCACACCTTTAGCCCGTCGGGTACAGGGGAGACTCGGAAGGGTTGGGAGAGGGGTCGGGGAGGGCTTGGCAGAGGAAGGGAACAGAGCAGGGGCCCGCTGTGCAGCCCAAGGACTCTCAGCTCTGGCAGGAGGGGGGCAGCAGCAGGAGAAGCGCGCCCAACCTCCTCCCAGCCCGGCGCCTGGCCCGGCTTTCGCTGCGAGCAGGGGAGCAATGGCCCCCACCCCAGCGTGCTGGCCCTCCTGGGGGCTCGGTCCCTGGGATCCCCCCCGAGCTGGGCCCTGGCCCTGGGCACGGACGCTCGGCGGTGACCAGACCTCTCAGGACTTGGGGTGCCGCTTCCCGGGGCCCCTGGGCGTCTCCGGAGGCGGGGCATCTAGGGCCTGTCTCCGGATGAGCTCCGAATAGAGCCTGCCCTTCTTTAGGAGCTCCTCATGGGTCCCCACCTGGAGAGAGGAAGGAGGGCAGACGGTCACCCCAACCCAGCTCGGAGTTCAGAGCCCTCGGAGGGCCAGCTTCTCATGAGCCGTTGGGCACGGCTTCGCCTAAGCCACTGTCAGTCCTGAGGAGAGTGTGAAACCAAAGCACAGCTGATTGCGGATCGCCACTGGTGCATCTGCATTTGTCAGCTTAGCTGGATCGTGGAAGCGCATCTGGGTGCCCCTGTCTTTCTTACAGGGCCCAGTGCGAGTGGCCAGGGGGCTGTGAGCCGGGCCCCATACAGCCCCCGAGCCCTGCTGCAGGCCCAGCCTCTGGGGTGCTGCTCCTGCCTGGGCCCTGAGCAGGGTCCCTGGTGCGGCCTCGTCTGTGCCTCAGCCCCTGGGCCCCTCCCGCAGCAGCGAACGCCTCTCCGAGAACTTTCCCCTTTGACCCTGGGAGCCACGCTGCGGCTCTACTCACCGCCCCGCCCCAGGGGACAGAGGAAGAAGCTGGGGCCCCGAGAGGCCAGGGCTTATCTAAGGGCAGAACTCCTGAATCCACACGGGTGCTGCTTTCAGACTATGAGCCCCAGGCCCAGGGCCAGGCCAGACCCTCACACAGCCCGGCTGAGCCACCCGTTCCGCTGTGTCCGTGGCTGAAGCCGTGCCAGCCCACCGCCCTGCTCCCGGGGCCCCAGCTGACCTCGCAGACCCGGCCGTGGGCCAGGACGACGATCTGGTGGGCCCCACGGACGGTGCTGAGCCGGTGGGCGATGACCAGCACGGTGCGGCCGGCACTGGCGCGGTCCAGGGCCTCCTGCACAAGCCTCTCAGACTCCGAGTCCAGTGCGCTGGTCGCCTCATCCAGGATCAGCACTGAGGGCTGCTTGACGAGGGCTCGGGCGATGGCCAGGCGCTGCTTCTGGCCACCAGACAGGGTTGCACCCCGCTCGCCTGGGGAGGAAGGGGATAGGGCGGGGGCCTGAAGTGGCGCTCAGCTCTGCACTTGGGGGCGGCCCTGCAGATGGTCACCGGGGCCGCCTGGCACTTCCCATCTGGCCCCTCAGGGCCCTGCCCTGGCCCCGTGCGCATTCGTCCTGCCTCTCTGAGGGCAGGGGTGACGCCTGGCAGCAACCCGATCCCGTATCCCCGTGCAAACGTGCACACGTGCACACGCGCTCACACAATGACAGGGGTCGCGCACGCAACGGGGCTCAGTGATGCCCAGAGGTGTCGCTGGGCTCCGCCCACGCACCAGGGCAGGGGCTCGGAGCCATGACGGGCCTGGGTCCCACCCCCCGCCCTGGCCCGGCAGCGCTAGCCGCCTTCTCCTGGCCTCCGGGGTCTCTGCTGCTGTGGGGACATCCAGGATCCAGATGTGACTCCTGCGGTGGGGTAGGGGGTGGCAGAACAGTGGGATTCAAAACCCACCCGGGCATTCTGGGAAGACCATATCTGGGGTCCAAAATGCCCACAGAGAACAGCAGAGGTGGCAGTGTGGTTGCCAAAAAGAGCCTCAGGTGACTCTGCAGTCACAGAGCGGGAGGGCAGGCTGCAGCCCCGGACAAGCCCGCGAGTGCACTGGGTCAGGGGTACAAGGAGCGTGCCCGAGAGGAGTGGGCCCGGCTCCCAGTCAGGGCGGGGTCCACAGGAATCCGAGCAGTGAGTAACACGGGACACGAAGGACGGCTACCCACAGAGTGGGCACCACTCGGAAGGCTAAGCTCAGCCAGACTCAGGACTAGGTTTCGAGAAGATTTGACAACCTTGGATATGCCTGTGCCGTGAGATATGCTGGAACATTCTGCAACAGAGCCAAGAGACTCTGGACGATAAACATGAGCCCAAAGGCTGAAAAAAAAGACCTCTGAGACGAACACACAAAGTGCAAGCCGCACTATGAAGACTCCAGCGTGATGCTACAGTATTGCAATGTTCCAGAACCACCAGAGCCCTCTTCTGGGTAAGTCAGAAGACAGACTTGCTCAACCAAATCCATCCCTATGGATAACCAGGGGGAGCACCTTTCGTTGAAGGATAAAAGGATACAGAAGGATAAACAATTACAAGGAGGTAACACCCCCTTGCTTCTGGTCGGGTCTTGGGAGCTGACGTGCTGAGCCCTGAAGAGTCCCCACGTCACAGATCACTCGTGCCCCTGCCCTCCGTCACGCTCCCGTCCCCGCAGCCTGCTTGTGCCTCAGCTGCACGGGCCCCGTCTCCCCTGTCCCCACAGAGTCGTCTCTGACCCACTCGGCCATGGTTGTTGTCTGGTCTTCCCCGATGCCGTGACTGTGTTCCTGCCCCCCGGATCCCAGCCCCGCACGTGGGCCCCGCGGACCCCAACAGGATGCTGTCTCTGAACTCACCCACGACGGTGTTGTAGCCCTCGGGGAAGCTGGTGATGAACTCATGTGCGTTGGCTTCCCGGGCAGCCGCGTAAACCTCTTCGTCAGAGGCGCCCAGCTTCCCGAAACGGATGTTCTCCATGATCGTTGTCCCGAACAGGACTGGCTCCTGGGGGTGGGAGGTGGAGGGTCCACCGGAAACATTCTGATTTCGCCCTGAACCCCTGAGGGGCGCATCAGGAGAGGCTGCTTCGGCCAGAACAGGACCACTTGGAGGGCAGGTAGGGGCAGTTCAAAGTCACAGGTCAAACACAGACAGAGAGGTCCATCGAAGGGGGAGAAGCCGAGCTCCTGCGTGGCACGGAGCCCCTCGGGAAGGGGAGCGGGAAGGCGGCTGGGAGAGCAAGGCCAGCTGGCCCGGCAGGGTCCCCCCTCTCTGGGGAGATGGGCAGGGAAGGGTTTTACAATTTGGCTTTCTCCTGCCAAGAGGGCGCCCTCTATCCACACTTGGGGGGTGGGGGGAGGTGGACCCTCGCTGGGAAAGCAGTGGGGCTGAGAGCTTCAGAGCGGGGCTGCGGGGCCTTGCTTAGTGGGTGGGTGAGCCACCAGCAGTGCCCGGCAATACCGTGTGGTGTCCAGACCTTTTGGACACCACAGAACCCAGGGATCCTAAAACGGCAACCCCATTTCCACCTGCTTAGACCTTTTACGTTGAGGAACAGAGTTCCAAGGGCGGAGCTGCAGTCGCTGGGACCCCAGTGAATGCTGGGGACCAGTGAAAGAGAGCCAGCTCGCCCCCCAGTGCCCCCAGGAGGGCAGCAGGTGACGGGGCTGGGAAGGGGAAGGGGCCCAGGCCGCAGGGACTGAGAGAAGCAGGCACCTGGCTGATGAAGCCGATGACCTGACCCCGGAGCCAGGAGGGGTCGAGGGTGCGCAGGTCCTGCCCATCCAGCGTCACCATGCCCGCCGTGGGGTCGTAGAAGCGCTCAAGCAGGGAAGCCACGGTGGTCTTTCCTGGAGGTTCGGGAGGGGGCATGGATTTCTGGAGTGTGTTCCGGGAGAGGACGCCCCCGGTGGCAGTGGAGGGGCCCCTCCTTCCACACTGAGTGGCTCCCACAGGGAGAAGTCACAGGTGGGAGGGTGGCGGGCTCCTCTTACCTCCCCCGGACTGGCCCACCAGGGCCACGATCTTGCCCGGGGGCAGCGTGAGGGTGAAGTCTCTGAGCACGTGGAAGCCGGGGCGGCAGGGGTAGCTGGGAGGAGCCAAGAGACCCTCAGTCAGACCGGGTTCCCGGCCCCTTGTTGCCCGGGTCCCTCCCAAAGTCTCCCTGCACCCCCGCGGGGGGCTTACTTAGAGGCAGACATTGACCCACAGGTCCCCAGACAGGCTCCCTCCCGCCCTCAACCCGGAGAGAACCACCCCTGCGCCCGCCACTGATGCTGACCTGAAGCAGACGTTGTGAAAGGTGATGCTGCCGCGCAGGTGCTCCCTGGGGATGCAGTGGCCCCCGGACAGCGGGATGCACGGGCTCAGGGTCATGTACTCGAAGACCCGGGTGCCTGCACTGAGCCCCCGCACCACCTGGGGAGGGGGGTTAAAGTCTGCGTGAGGGAGGCATGGGGTCCCAGGGAATGGGCAGCATCTTCTGGACTCCCACTTGGCGGCGGGGGAGGGGCTTGTGGTATCCCCTCCGCCCGACACCCAATTCCCACGGCACACAAGTGACGTCAGTGGCTGACGGGACTCCAGCCCAGGTGCTGTGTCCACATCCTTGGACCCACCCAACTCTGCCACTCACCTGACCAAACAGGACAGAGAGGTTGGCCATGGACCTGCGAGTAAAAGAGGAGCGTTGAAAGAGGGGGACGAGGAGAGCCTGAGAGAAGGCGCGCCGGTGCCAGAGGGGCCAGTCTGGGTCTCAGCCACGTGGGGGACGTGTTGGGTGAGGCGAGGAAACAGGCGGCCGGAAGCCAAATGCAGAGGTAATTCCCGAAACCTGGGGCCTTAGGAGCCCTGGGATCCGGCACCCCTGGGGAGGTCACCCGGCAAGTAACTTCCCCTTTCAGAGCCACGTTCCCTCCTGCCCCGGATGCGGCTGACAGTCATCAGCTACCTGACGGCCGGGCTCCAGGGAGGAAACAGGGAAGGCAGGCGCAGGGCGCAGTGGGGCTGGACTCCACGCTGCCCGCAGCCTGCAGGGAGGGGCTGTGAGGCCCACCAAGGGGGTCAGACCTAGCGCTGTCCACTCCCGGGGGAAGCAAGGGCTAATGAAGGTGGAAAAAACCATGTTACTCCTGCTAGAGAAAGAAGGAAACAGAAGACATTGGACCACAGGGGGAACTCTGGGGGGACCCCAGACAAAATTCCCTCAAGACATGTCATCATGGGCTCCGCCCTGTGTGAGCGGGGGGTGGGGGGGGCAAGTGTCTATCTGTCCAGACGGTGGGTTGCCTCCTCGTCGCCGTGCGGGGCTGCCGGCTGCTGGGAGGAAGGTGAGTCACTGCGCCTGAGTCACCAGCCCCCGGCTTAGTCACAGGCCAGGCCAGCCCGTGACTGTGCGTCTCCGATTGTGCATGCGGGTTCTTCTCGAAGAGAAGAAGAGGCAAGACTGACTCCCCAGGATCTCACTTCTCCCAGCACCGGGGGTGGGGGAGGGGGGAGGAGTCCGCAAGGAACCGGCCCGGAGAACCTCCCGAGAAGGAAGAGGCAGGACAGCAAGTTAGTCTGCGCCTGAGGCCTGTGGCTGGGGAAGCCGCCCCACCTAGCACCTAGCAGCCTGCGAGACAGGCTTTCTGAAGTCTGTGACACAGCTCTGCCAACTGGCTAGGCAGTGCAGCGGGGAGGAAAGGAAAGGGTCTGGACGCAGGCCATAAAGGGGAGGGGGCCCAGGGCAAGGCGCGTCTGAGGGAGCGGGGCCAGGCCTGGGACGGGTGGTTGCCCTCCGCCGGGGGAGACCTTCTGCCCCTGCCCCGTGGAGCACGGTGGGGTGACCATGAAGGGAGCCAGTGGTGTTCGTCCAGGTCAGCACTGGGGGAGGGGCAGCAGGGGGCGGCCCAGGTTCCACCTCAGTACAGCCAGACCCTCTTAGTGCCAAGGCCACCAGGGATCAGTTCCTGGGCCTCCGGGAAGGAGGGGTGAGGCTGCCCAGGACCAGAGAGGGTCTGAATGGGCCCAGATTAGGAAGCACTGAGCAGACACGGGTGGCATCTGGTCTCTGGGGAATGCTGGGTCTGGGGCTGAGAAAGGGAGTCTTTTCTACCTGCCTGCCTCCGGCTTAGCGCCATTCTGCCCAGGACAATAAGAAGGCCGATGGTGAGGGATTCTGGAAGAAACGGCTGACACTGACACAGGTGGTAAGACACGGGGCAGAGCCATGACACGACGACCATCGGCATTGGGAATGACGAGGAAGGGACCCAGAGGGGCGTCTGAGCTGACGTTCTATCTTCTGGACGTGGCTGGTTGGTAACACAGGTCTTCACTCTTCAATTATCTATTCTATCATGTTTACTGCCATTGTTTATCTAACGTGTATTTATGCTTTATGTGTTTTGGTATATGGGGGGGAAACAGTGAGGAGAAACAGCGGAAGAAGCTGCTAGGAACTTAGCTTGGAAGGGACAGGAGAGGGGAGGAGGTCTGCCCTGGGCACTCGTGTGGCAGAGCCAGCGGGGAGCTCTGGTGCCTGCGGGCAGACGGGGCCGGCGGAGCCGTGGACACGGTGAGCCAGCAGGGTGGGACCTGCAGGGGAAGGTCAGGCAGAGGGTGGGAGGCCAGCTCTTAAAAAGCGTGTCAAAGGTGGCCTATCCACACATGGAGTCCTATTCAGCCTCAAAAAGGAAGGCAGTTCTGACATCTGCTCCAACGTGGCTCAACCTGGGCGAGGTCATGCTCAGTGAAATACGCCCGTCACAAGCGGACAGATACCGTATGATCCCACCTAGATGAGGACCTAGAGCAGATTCACAGAGACAGAAAGCAGAATGGGGGTTGCCTGGGGCCGCGGGAGCGGGGGAGGGGGGTTCTATAGGTGCAGCATTAAAGTTTTGCAAAATGAAGACATTCTGAAGATGGATAGTGGTGATGACTGCACAATGATGTGAGTGTATATAACGCTACTAAACTGTGTACTTAGGGACTTCCCTGGTGGCCCAGTGGTTAAGATTCTGTGCTTCCACTGTAGGGGATGCAGGTTCGATCCCTGGTCAGGGAACTAAGATCCTGCACGCCGTGTGGCATGGCCAAAAAAAAAAAAAAAAAAAAAACCACCAAAAACTGTGTACTTAAACACAGTTAAGAAGGTAAATTCTGTTATGTGTATTTTACAAAAAATTTTTTAAAAAGCCTTGGGGGATTTCCCTGGTGGCACAGTGGTTAAGAATCCGCCTGCCAATGCAGGGGACACGGGTTCGAGCCCTGGTCTGGAAAGATCCCACATGCCGCGGAGCAACTAAGTCTGTGCGCCACAACTACTGAGCCTGTGCTCTAGAGCCTGTGAGCCACAACTACTGAGCCTGCGTGCCGCAACTACTGAAGCCCACGCGCCTAGAGCCCGTGCTCCACAACAAGAGAAGCCACAGCAATGAGAAGCCTGTGAACCGCAACTAAGAGTAGCTCCCACTCAGCAATGAAAACCCAACGCAGCCACAAAAAAAAAAAAAAAAAAAAAAAAGGCTTGGGACTTCCCTGGCGGTCCAGTGGTTAAGACTCTGCGCTTCCACTGCAGGGGGCACGGGTTCGATCCCTGGTCGGGGGACTAAGATCTCGCATGTCATGCGGTGTGGCCGAAAAAAAAAAAGAAAAGAAAAAAGAAAAAAAAAAGGCTCATCGAAGAACTGTCTGCAAGGTGAAGATGGCAACTGTGTTTCTGAGTGTACGGTCAGCGAGTTAGGATGCAGGGGCTGCTGGGAGCCCCGAGCGGGCTCTGGACGAAGGCACGGGCTCCCCATCCCCAGCCCTGAGCTTCGCCGGGGGACCTGGTAGCTGTCCCCGCAGCAGACTGGCACCCCCGGCCCCTGGCCCAGCTGGGCCCCTTAGGAAAGGGAACGGCCCCACACTCACCTCTGCACTGTCTGCGAGGCCACCAGGAAGGACATGAGGTCTCCCCCCGTCAGCTGCTGTCCGGCCACGAGGGAGCCCCCAATACACAGGGTGCCCAAGACCATGCCTGAGTGGGGCAAGGACAGGGGTTCAAGGAGGAAGCAGCGGAGGGCAGAGGACAGAGCCTGGCCCACGTGTTGGTCCCCTCTGGCGGTCCCTGCGGTGCTCCCAGCTGACTGGAATTTAGGTAAGTCACTTGACCGGTCTCTGCCTCTGTCTCATCATCTGGCAACGAGTGGGTTGGGGGCACCTCCACGGCTCCCTCGGGGGCGGCCCAGCAGCGCGCTGTACATGGCTCAGCTGTGACACTGGGCCTCCCTGCCCACTGCCTGCCGGCGACAGCAGCCTCCGCAGACCGGCTGACTGGCCCTCGAGAGACATGTGAAGGGCCTCGGGCAGGTGGAGAGCTGCCCGTCGCCCGCCCTGCTGGGGCCCGTCCTTCGCTCCTCCGAGCTCAGCCCAAGCCACAGCCCAGGCCCCCCGGTGGGTCCTCGCTCACTCACAGTTGAAGGCGATACTGGAGAGCCCCTGGAACAAGGCGATGCCTCTGCCCAGCTCCTCCGCCTTACAGCGGGACCCCCCCAGCTCCGCTCCATAGAGTCTGCGACAGAAGCCGAGCCCAGCCCTCAGGAAGCAGGCAGGCTGGGACGCGGGGCGGGGGGCGGTGCATCTGGGGAGGCCGCCCCCCTGCCGCCGCTCTGGGCTCCACCCCTGCCCGGCACTCACTCCTCTTCCCGCTGCTCCATGGCGAAGGCTCGCACGGTCCGGACGTTGCCCAGGGCCTCATCTGCCACAGCCGTTGCCCTGGCGACCTGCGAGGAGTCCAGGAGTCAGGGAGCCAGGATGGAGACAGGGAGGGGTGACAGAGGAGTACAGAGCAGAGAGGAGGAGGACGGGCGGGAATTCTGCTACCTGCTCCTGACACTGGCGAGACAATTTTCTGAGAGCTGAGCCCATCAGGGTGCCAGCGCCCATCAGGGCAGGCGTGGCCACCATCAGCAGCAGGGTGAGGCGCGTGGAGAGCATGGACAGGGTCACCAGGCAGCCGGCCACCTGCGTGCAGCTTCGCAGCCCCTGGGGAGTGGAGAGGAAGGCTGTCTGGCATCAGCAACGTGATGTGGGGGGCTTAGCAAGAGTCAGCTGGCTACAGCTAGCTCTCCACTCACAAGGCCAAGGCCATAGGTCCGACCCCCGGGAGGCCAACCGACAGTCCACTGGTCACAGAGCGTAACCCCTTCCTGATGAGCTGGCATGAAGGGGCGGGGTGAGAATGCCTGCGGACCAAGGCGTCCTCCCCCTGGACAAATCCCACTTTCATTCTCTTCTGCTCTAGAAACTGAACAGAAAGAGAATCGCCTGGGGAATTCCCTGGCCGTCCAGTGGTTAGGACTTGGTGCTTTCACTGTGGGGCTCGGGTTCAACCCCTGGTCGGGGAACTAAGATCCCACAATCCCGCGCTATGAGGCGCGGCCAAAAAATAAAAAAAGAGAGAATTGCCTGGTGATGCCGCCCAGGGATGGCTAGGGGTCAGTGACAACGTGGGGGAAGAGGAGAGGACATCAGGAATAGAGCAGAAAGCCATCGCTCCCTCTCCTGTCAGCGTGCCAGGCATTCCGGGGGCAAGGTGGTGATTCTGCTCTGGGCAAGCTGGGTCAGGAAAGGCTCTTGTCTGAGCCTTCCTTCTTGGGAAGGTTTTCCGGGGAGGTAGGATTTCAGAACAGGAGAGAAACAGCCTGTCCTGACCTTGGACGCTGCCGTGGCTCCTCCCTGCTGTGAACTTCCCTCTTCCCTCACCCACACCCTCACCAGACAGCAGGCTTCTCGCTTCGGGGTGAGCCTGGGCGCAGGGCCCAAGGGTGGGGCGGGGCGGGGACTGGGCAGGACTGGCCTGCTGCATCCGCACTAGGGAGCGTGCGCGTGTGAGGGAGCGTGGGGGGACCTGGGCGCTGACCTGGGAGATGACGAGTTTGAAGGATGATTTAAACTCCTGCACGTCAGTCGTCAATCGGCTTACCAGCTGCCCTGTCTTTTTAGCATCGAAGAAAGCAATGTCTTGTCTGGCGGTGGGACACGGGGGCAGCGGGTGGGGGAGAAGAGGGAGACACGACCTCAGGATGAGGCCCCGCCCCTAGACATTCACCCAGAGCCCCCGAGGGCCCCTTGGTCCCCGCCACCACCGCACCCCACGGCCCGAGGCTGGCAGTACCGGAGCAGGTTGCTGAAGAGGGCCCTCCGCATGTCCGCGGCCACGCGCTCGCCGACACGGGACAGCAGCACCAGGTACCCGAAGGTCAGCAGGCCCTGGGAGAGAGGCCCGGCTCTGAGGGGCGCCCACGCGGCTCCTCTGGCAGCCCCCGGGCCCTCCCTTCTGCTGTACCTGGAGGCCGTAGAGGATGAGCAGGTGGGTGCCGAGGCTCCGGGACTCCGTCAGGAAGCTGCCCACGTGGTCCCTCGTGTACTTGGCCACGATCTCCACCAGCTGACCCAGCAGCAGCGGGATCTGCACGTTCACCAGTGCTGCGCCCAGTGCCAGCTTCGGGGGTGGGAGACAGATGTTTACAGGGGGACCATGCTCTTCCCTACGCCTGGCCCTTCCTCTCCCACTACTGCCCATGCTCTGGGGGCTCCTGTGTCTCTCGGAGAGTTAAAGCCCAGCTGCCAGCCCCCGGGGACCCCTGGACCCTGTTCACCCAGCTGCCCTGTGCAGGTCCTCCTGGTGACCCCCAGCTCCGCTGCTTCCCGAGGTCTCCTCTGAGATTCGGCCAGGCAGGAAAGCTGTCCCTAGGCGGCTCTGGCTGGGGCTTCCGCGAACCCCTGGCTGGATTCTTCCCTGTCCCCGGCGTGGGGTGGGGCGGGAGAAGACCTCACCACGACGGCTGCCCCCAGGACCAGCAGATGGGGGCGTAGAAACTGCCAGAAGAGCTTCCAGTTGAAGTGGGGCTCCACGACACCGGGTCCGGAGCGGGCCGGAGGGGCCGCTTCTGCCTCACAGAGGGCCACAAGGCCGCGGCGGGGGCACTTACTCAGGACCACGGGGCCCAGCAGGACTGCCCCAACCCAGCGCCAGGCAGCGGGGCTGCGGCCGGGAGCTGGGGGGGCCCGAGGGAGGCGGGCCCGGAGCTGGGCCCGCAGCCGGGCCACGGCCCCGAGGAGGCAGGAGCTGGGGCGGCCATCGCGGGACCTGCAGGGAGAGAACGGCACTGAGGGCTCGAGGGCCCAGCTGGCCCTCAGCTGAACAACAAAGTGGCCGAGCTCTCGGCTCCACCCTCTGGAGAGCAGCAGCCCCTCTCCCGACGGCCCACCCTGCCCTTCTCAGGGCGGCTCTTAAGCAACCTCGGTTTCTGAGATGAACACGCCCGGTGGAAAGCAATCGAGTGGTAAAGGTGTTTCTCCCTGGCTCGTCTCTCAGACGGCGGGCCCTAGCCAGTGACCATGTCCAGCCCCTGCTCTCTCAGAATCACAGGACCTCAGAGCTGGACGGCGCTCCTCTTACAGTGGAGAACACGGAAGTTCCCGGTGAATGCAGCTCAGAGCGGGACAGTGCCCCCCGGCTCGCCAAGTCATCAGTCTGCTCTGTTTGATCCTCACATCCCTGGGAGGGAGATGCCAGTATTCTCACTTGATAGATGAAAAACTCCTGCAGGGCTGAGAGCTGAAATCATTTGTCCCCAAGCAACAGAACTAGGACAAGAGAGGAACCCTGCTGTCTGACTCCAGAGTCCAGGCTCATCCTCTGCTGCCATGTGTGATGAGCCCAAGGTTATGTGTGGCAGGGCCAGGACTGGACCCAAGTCTCTGACCACTGGTTGGAAGCTTATTATATATCCCATCGCCCTGTCTCCTTCCTGGCCTTGAGTGCTTATGTGACAACGCAAGGAAGGAAAGGGTGACAGAATCCCTGTCAGCTGAAGGAATAAAAAGAAATAAAATCCCAATAACGTATCTTGTCATCTTGGATAGGCCAAGATCACCCCTTTCCTGCAGTTTCGGTACCTGTAGATGGCAACGTAGGGCCGCCAGCCTACTGTGCACCAGTGCTCTGCTCTGAGGAACAGGAAGAGGAGGCGAACAGTACAAACCAAGTAACTACCCTGTGGTAGTTAAGCTTTAGTGTGCGTGTGATACAAACAACTAACGACAAAGCTTGCTGAGGCTGGAGGGTGGGGGTGGGGTGGGGGGAGTCATTACCATCCTTTTAAAACACCTGGGCTTGAGAGGGCAACGAGGACCATAATCATAATTGCATTTTTTTTAATTAAAAAAAATTTTTTTAAAATTTATTTATTTAATTTATTTTTGGCTGTGTTGGGTCTTCACTGCTGCGAGCGGGGGCTACTGTTCCTTGCAGTGCGCGGGCTTCTCATTGCAGTGGCTTCTCTTGTTGCAGAACACGGGCTCTAGGTGCGCGGGCTTCAGTAGTTGTGGCACACGGGCTCAGCAGTTGTGGCTCACGGGCTTAGCTGCTCCGCAGCATGTGGGATCTTCCCGGACCAGGGATTGAACCCGTGTCCCCTGCATTGGCAGGCAGATTCTTAACCACTGCACCACCAGGGAAGTCCCCATAATTGCATTTTAAAGATCATAGCAGAGCGGAGTGAACTGGAGAAGGACAGGAGTGGCTATAGGGAGGGCTGTTAGAAGCATAAATTATCTGGCCAAGAGTATATGGTAGGACGATCAAAGATCCAAATGAGATTATTGATGAAGAGAGGCTTTTAAAAAACAAATAGATGGGGCTTCCCTGGTGGCGCAGTGGTTGAGAATCTGCCTGCTAATGCAGGGGACACGGGTTCGAGCCCTGGTCTGGGAAGATCCCACATGCCACGGAGCGGCTGGGCCCGTGAGCCACAATTGCTGAGCCTGCGCGTCTGGAGCCTGTGCCCCGCGACGGGAGGGGCCGCGATAGAGAGAGGCCCGCGCACCGCGATGAAGAGCGGTCCCCGCACCGCGATGAAGAGTGGCCCCCGCTTGCCGCAACTGGAGAAAGCCCTCGCACGAACCGAAGACCCAACACAGCCAAAAATAAATAAAATAAATAAATAAAATCAAGTAAAAACTTTAAAAAAAAAAAAAAAAAAAAAAACAAATAGATGAAAGGTTTCTTCTTTACTATGATGGTCTTTCATATTTCCAGACCCTCTTAACTGCACACTCCATCTCATCCTTCCTTGTTTCAGGGAGGCCTTGGCTTCTTGCCACCTCTATATTACACCTCCCCTGATCCCATCCACCTGCCTGTCTTCCACTGTGTACTTTATATCTATCCAAAATATAAACGGAGAAGCTCAATGTCTTTCTGCCCTGTGTAAATGCCCCTCTTCCCCATTAGACCATATATTCCTTGATGGCGGGAAGCCCTATCTTATTCACCACTGTATCCCCAGCACTTAGCAGAGCTCTTAGCAGAACATATCAGTGTTCAGCGAATGGTTATGTTTGTTGAGCACATGCTCTCATTAGAAATGCAGAACAATCTGCCCTGACTCGCTGCTGCAGCGTTTGCAAGGTTTTAGACTTACTGTGGATAACAGTAACAAATATGTTTTACGTTGCGATCCAGCACAACGTCACAGAAAACTGAAATGCTTCACGAAACAATACTTCCCCTCATTTTTTTTTTGGCTGTCCTGTGCGGCTTGTGGGTTCTTAGTTTCCCCACCAAGGATTAAACCCGGGCCCCGGCAGCAAAAGCGCCAAGTCCTAACCACTGGACAACCAGGGAATTCCCTCCCTAATTTTTAAAATTAATTGATTCATTTATTTTTGGCTGCATTGGGTCTTCGTTGCTGTGTGTGGGCTTTCTCTAGCTGAGGCGAGCGGGGGGTTACTCTTCCTTGTGCTGCGCAGGCTTCTCATTGAGGTGGCTTCTCTTGTTGCGGAGCATGGGCTCTAGGCGTGCGGGCTTTAGGAGTTGTGGCACGTGGGCTCAGTAGTTGTAGCTCATGGGCTCTAGAGTGCAGGCTCAGTAGTTGTGGTGCAGGGGCTTAGTTGCTCCGCGGCATGTGGGATCTTTCCGGACCAGGGATCGAACCCATATCCCCTGCATTGGCAGGCGGATTCTTAACCACTGTGCCACCAGAGAAGTCCCCCTACTTTGTTTTTAACATGTATTCCATTATATTCACTTTTAAATGATTCAGACTCACTAAATTCACTTTATGATCTATTGTGTTGTGACCTGACATTTTAAAAACACTACACTATGAACACACAAATACTAAAACATTGTTTGATGTCTTTACTGGAGTTTCGCTCTAGTTAAAAAACATCGACACCCTTACTCTTTTCCTAAGGACTGTTTTCAAGCCTTTTAATAATTTACCATGGCCACTTTCCAACTTTTCTCATCTTCTCCAAACTAAGGTCTAAGCAGTGCTTGGTCACTGCCAAGAACTGGCGGATTACTTCCCAGCACCGGTACTTCTAACTGCAGCTCCGCCCATCTCGCCCTCCATCAGTCAGATGGGTTTTCCAAAGGACACAAGTCCACATCCACCCGCCCCTACGAATCTGCTGCCTGCCTGGCTCTCGGGTTCTTCACTCCAGGATTAGAAAGGAATCAGTCGCTTCTCATAAAGCATTTACAGCGGAGTGGCAGTTTCAGGGTACATGTTCGTTTCCCACCTGTGTCTTTCTCTCGAGACCAACGTGTGTAGACCATACAAGAACACATACATACGCGTTACCAAATTGACTATCTCTGCTGAGAGTATCCCGATTTAGGAACCATTTTTGTTCAGTTCACACTGAATCTTTGGAACAACAGCAATACTAAATGTCTCTGGACACTAATAATTTTTGCCCACATCGCCAGACCAATTCCAAGAACGAGCACTGGGGCCGGAAACGGGGGCCCGACACCTGTGCAGCACGGCGCCCACTGGTGGGGAGGAGACCTAGCGTGGTCACCGGCCAGAGCGCCCCCTCCGTCCAGCCCACACGCAGATACAGACGCGCCGAGCCTCCTGCTGGCACCTGGGTCTCCCAGTAAATAATTGAGGCCAATCCCCGGGGGAGTGACATTCAACCCCGGGCCGGGCCGGCCTACAACTCCCAGCAGGCCTTGCGCGAGCCCGGGACTCCATCTCCCGGCGGTCCCCACGCCCTGCCGGCGGGTCAATGGCCCGCGCTCCCAGTAGGTTTGTCCCTTTTTACCTGACGGCCGAGAATGTCTGGAAGCGGAGAGGTAGTAGCGGCTTGCCTGGGACGGGGCTACCCCGAATCCCGACCCGAAATAAGTGCACCAACATGGTGGGGGGAGAACAGGAGCAGCCGGCAACAGCAGCTTCACCCTTACTCCACTGACGGCTCCATGTTGGCTCCGGTCCCCATCCCGACAACCCCTTCGCGACTCGGCGATGATTGGTGGAAAGAAGCATCAATTTAATTGCAAGCTGTGATTGGAGAAAACCTTGTTAGCCCCCCCTCTAGAACTGTGATTGCTGAGAGCCGCCTGTCTCCCGCCCCCAGTTCCGGGCGGGCCCTGCCCTGTGCCGGCCGGCCGAGTCGGCCATGGGGTGACGTTTTGAGGGTGTGCAGAGTGCGTCCCCCCGCCCTGGGGTATCCATAGTAACGCGTCAGCTGCTGACCTCCGGGTCATTCTCTTATGGGTGCTCCCGGCGGACTCTAGATGTTCCGGAGTCTCCAGGGAGTGTAGACCAATGGTTCTGGGCGACTGAGGGACAAAAATCGTTTGGAGTTTTTTCAAAACATGTGCACGTGCTTTGCCACCCACCCCGCTCTCCTAGGCGAGTCAGAGCTCCGGGGACGGCAACCACATATATTTGGGGGGAAAAAAACCCTGGTGATTCTGATAAGCTGCCCCTACTCAATGGTTTAGAACCGCTGGCGCGACCCTAGATCCATCTCCCCCACAGATGCCTTCCTACCGCAGTTAGGCTGACTGTGCCTGAAGCTGCCACCGCACAGCTCTTACACCTCTGTTTCGCTCTTAGTTATTTCTTCTGTGTAATTACTTGTTTGCATAGCTGCCTCCCCACTGGGCTGTGACTTCCTTTTGGGTAGTGGCTCTGTCTCATTTATCCGTCCCCTCCTTCCCCTCCAAATGCCTGGCAGGGAAAAGTGTCCTTAATAATAAATTGACGAGAATTGGGGCCGGTGGTAGGGAGGCTGTTCATCGATGAATCTGGAGTGAAACTGGGTAGGAAAACGTGTCAGGATTAGTCTGAGGTTGGGCTGGGTGAGGAGGCTGTATGGGAGGGTCCTAAAGTGAGTATGGTGGAATATCAGGGTGAGTGAGGTTGGGGAGAGACCAGAGGAAACCCCACATATCTGATTTTGACAGATGTCTCAGAGAGATCATGGGAATTTCCTAGCCCCTCTGCAGTGTGGGATTCCATTTTGGGCACCAGGAGTCTTGTTTTCATAGCTCTGCCTCCTGCTCGGGAATAAAGCTATGCAAGTCCTGAGCTACTATGACAATTCCCCTCCCAGGAAGGAAGCACAGGTTCCTCCTCTAAGTTCCTCCAGTGGGCAATCTGGGATGTACCCTGTTCCTCTGTCTCCATGTCTTGGACACTGGTCCCTACATCAGCGCTTGGGCTTAAGCCCTGGAGGCCCTGACACCTGGGTGGCTGAGTCAGCAGCTCAGGAATGGACTTCAGTAGGAAACCTGATGATTCAGGGCCTCAGGAATGGCATTGGACAAGCCACCATACCAGATGCCTGGGCCTCCGCCTCCTCCTTGAGGTGGCAACAAGGAACTCAACTCAGCTCATCCCTGGGGCATCCAAATTACCTGCCCTTCCAAATTCCAGACCTTCAGCTGCCCTCTGCTGGGTCAGCCCTGATGCTTCTCAGGGGGCCCCCAAAACTGGATCAGAACTTGGTAGAGAGGGTTTCAAGAGGATAAATAAGTAAACATAATAGAGCTTCTGAGGAACCCCACTTTCCTACTGTGAAAGCTCCAAGAACCACCTCACATCCAAAATAATTGCCTCTCCTCTCTTCACTTGCTCCTTCTCCTCAGTTTCCCCCACCCTGGCTGCAAAGTCAGACGGTCTCCCCTTTTCCATTCCTTAGCACTGTCATACAAGCAAAACATGTAGCCTTTTTCATTTTCTTTTTTTCTTTTTGTTTTTGGTCTTAAAGTGTTTCTCTGTTGATCACTCTGTGTGTGTGTATATAGGGAGGGGAGATAAGTTGTTTTGTTTTTTTCTGAGATAAGGTTTTAAGAAACTAAAGCTGTGTATCTTGGCCCCATAGCCATGTAGTCCTCACTAGGATTCTTTCTGTCTTTGTTCTTGGCTGCTGCTCTCTGGCCTCCCCGCTTTAAGTCCGCGGGGGGTCTGAAAGTGGGACCGTGGGAATCTCCTTCCATCTGCTGCTTGTCTGCTCCTGTCTCTCAAGGTACTGCCCTGCCAGGCATGGAGGTGGGGCCCTAAGAGGTTTGGCCGCAGGTTGCCCTGGAAGGGGTGTGAGTGGTCGGACTGGTGACTTCGAGTTGGGATGCCTGAGGCCTCCCCCAACTGAGTCACCGGGCTGTTGTTGTCACCGTGCTGGTTGTTGAAATCCCCGCTCAGCAACGCAGACCTCTTCGGAAATAGCAGCAGCTCCCATCCTTCCAAGCTTTCAGGAGATGCCGCTGGCCTGATGGTGAGGCAAATGGGCAGGGGGTGGGGTGGGGTGCGGACCAGGGGGCAGCTGGGGCGGTGGGGAGACCTGGGGCGTGGATCCTTGCCCCTCCTCCCCGTGCCACTGCCTCCTCTTCCTCCTCCTCTGGGTCGGGGACCTGGGGGAGGGAGGGTCTCCATCTTCTCTCTGGCCCCTGCCCCTCACACAAAAAGCACCCCTTCCTCAGCTCCTTCTTCAGCCCCGGGGACCCCTTCCCAGCGGTGCAGGCCCCAGGGGCTTCTCAGCCTCGCTCTAGTACCCTCCCCACTCCCGCTACCCCCGCCACGCAGCCCCGGCCCGCAATGACGCCCATCTCTGCTCCCCCTTCCTGGGGGTCCCACTCTGCCCCTCCCCCACGCCGATGCCCCCAGGACCCTCCTGGGCTGCGGATAGGCCCTCTGGTCCCTGAGCAGGTTTATGAGCGGCTGGATGACTGTGATCCTGAGGGGTCCCAAGATTCAGCCCTCCATGGGGAGGAACAGCAGCCCCTGCTTCATGTGCCTGAAGGGCTCCGAGGTGAGCGGGCGGGTGTGGGGCTGGGGAGGGCCTCAGGGCTCCAGCGTGTCCCCCGGGCTGGGCCTCTGGCAGAGGCTTGAGGGAACGGAGTCAGGGGAGTCCCAACGCTCTCCCCTCTGTGCCCAGGCTCCTGGCACCACGTCCAGAACCTGGACAGCTTCTTCACCAAGATATCCTTTTGTGCTCTGCCTGGCAGAAGGGGCACGGGAGGCAGGGAGACAGGGGTGTAGTGGGTTGGGGACTTGGGGGCTGAGGAGTCGGCGTCCTCAGGAAAGGCCCATCATGCCGTAAGCTTAATTCTTGACGCCCTGCCACATCTACAGCTACCACCAGAGGAGTGGCTTTGCCTGTATCCTGCTGGAGGATGTCTTCCAGCTGGGGTGAGATGCTTGTCCCAGACCCCAAGGTCTTCCCCTTGCTTCCTCAGCAGTGCCTGCTGAGTCCGCCAGCGCCTTCCCAGGCAACCCAGGGGCTCAGCAGGATGGGTTAATCCGGGCGGGCCTGGAGGCTGGGGCAGGAGTCCTCCCAGCCCTCAGGCCTGACCACTGCACTCCCTCCTGTCCCAGACAATTCATTTTCATTGTCACCTTCACAACCTTCCTTCTTCGCTGTGTGGATTACAGCGTTCTCTTTGCCAACCAACCAAAAAACCGAACAAGACCTGGGTCGCTCCACAGCAAAGTGACCTTGTCAGATGCTATCCTACCCTCATCCCAGTGTGCCCAGCGGTGAGTGACAGCTGGTGGGGGAGGTGACGGGGGAGAGCAACCGACAAAAGCCTCCCCTCCTTTTGTTCCTTGGTCTAGATCAGCCATTCTCCAAGTTTTTAGTCTCAGGCCACCTTTAATACACTTAAAATTGATTGAGAACCCAACTCCCAAGAGCTTTTGTTTATGAGAATCCTATCTATATTTACCTTGTTAGAGATTAAAGCTGAGAACAGCTTTAAAACCTAAGAACAGTACAAACACACATTCCATCGACTGTGACCGTGATGTCACGTAGCCTCTGGAAAAGGCCACTGTATACTCTTGGGAGAATGCGAATGAAAATGGCAGAAAACCCTAATATTATATGAAAAGTTTTGACTTTGCAGACACTCACAAGCGTCTGGGGACCCCTAGGGCCCACACTTTGAGAACCACTGGCCTGGCTGGGTCCCCTCTCCAGGACCGCCATCGCTCCCCAAGCCTGGTCTCCCTTGCCATGGGACCCCTACTTTCTCTCTTCTGTCTGTCCCACCCGGCACAGGATCCGCTCCAGCCCCCTGCTGGTCTTCCTGCTCATCCTGGCTGCTGCCTTCTGGCTCTTCCAGCTGCTTCGCTCGGTCTGCAAACTCTTCAGCTACTGGGACATCCGGGTGTTTTACAGGGAGGCCCTGTGCATCCCCCCAGTGAGTTGGGTGAGCGTGTCTGTGGAGGGGTGCCGTGTCAGGGGGCACAGGATGGGAAGGAGTAAGGGGGCTGTACGGACAGAAGGATCCACTGGGAAGAGGGCAGAAGGCCTTAGTGACACCTACCCTTGGCCCCGAATAATGTTAGGAAGTGGGGTACCTCCCCTTAGAACACAAGGTCCTTACTGTTGTGGAGCGTAGTTGATGTAGATGGTTATGGAAGATGATGTACAGTCACGTGCTTGTGGTCCAAACAGTGGGTCTTTAGAGGGAGGGCGGTCACCTGACTTTACAGGGCAGGAGGAACTGGGGTTGGGCTGGGAAGGATAGGAGGTGGGGAGGCATTCCAAACCCCAGGCGGGAAGGGGGCATGAGCATCTTTGGGCAGCAGTAAGGAGACTGACCCACCAGCCTGCAACTGAGTGTTCAGGCCTCCGTCGGTGAGCCCACCCCGCTTTCTGGCCCCCGTTTGCAGGAAGCTACTGCGTCGGCCCCTTCACTGTCCCTGGTCACGCTTCGCTCTTTCCTCCCCATCTTGCTCATGCTCCTTCTGGCTCTGCACCCAAGTTCTTTCTTTAAGGCACAGCGCAAAGGCTACCTTCAGCAGCCGGCTTTCCTTGCTCCTCTCAGAAGTGCAGAGCCTTTTACACAGGCCTCCTGTGCAGCAAAGGGGAGAGGTTCTCGAAAGCCCACCTGAGTACGGAAGCACAAGCCATAGCGCAGGAAAGAGCCGCGAGGGCTGGGGATGGAGGCAGGGAAGATCAGGAGCTGGACCACTGCTCCTCCAGGAGGTGCCTGACCCTTCTCTTTCTCCTTCCTTCTTTCCCCACTTCCTTCCAGGGGAAAGGGAGACCCTGGGATGGACTGGAGAGGCTGGCCTGGAGGGACTTGACTAAGCTGGACTGGGGAGGCTGGGTGAAACTGGGCAAAAATGAGGTTTGCAGATGAGCTCCAAGTGAGATCTGACAGCCTCCACCCCAGATGGGGACACGGCCATTGTCTTAGGAAGGTTAATCCGATGGAGTGGGATGGGGCGGGGGTGTGTGTGTGTGTGTCTCAAAGCATGCTGAGGTAAGAGTTTGGGAGCTTCTGGGCCCAGCGGGCTGGTACCCTAGGAACGGGCAAGAGACTGCCTTGTTACCTGCAGCTGTGATGTACCTTTTATGTGTAGGGCTGTGGGCATGGGGGGGAGGGCGGGCGAGTGGTGGCCAGGAAAACCTGCTCTTAAGGAGCTGAGCTCAGATACCTGTAGAGTTTGGTTTACGAGCTGTTCCTGGGAAGCACATGACTCACGGCCTCAGGAGGGGCAGGGCCCTGAGGAACACAGTTCAGAAGAGGATGAGCGGAACTAAGACGTGCCCCTTGTTGGTGGCAAGGCGAAGGGGGGGGCGAGGGGGCAGAAAGGAAAAGGTGGCAGCTTTCGTGCCCGAGAGACACTGGGTGAGGACGGCGGGGATGCACCTCTGGTCACGGGGAGTTTGGGCATCGCCGTGGAGAGGAACCCAGGTGGCTGGCGCTCAGGCGTCCCCTCTCCGCAGGAGGAGCTCAGCTCGGTGCCCTGGGCAGAGGTGCAGTCCCGCCTCCTGGCGCTGCAGAGGAGCGGGGGGCTGTGCGTGCAGCCGAGGCCGCTGACGGAGCTGGACGTCCACCACCGCATCCTGCGCTACACCAACTACCAGGTGGCGCTGGCCAACAAGGGCCTGCTGCCGGCCCGCTGCGCCGTGCCCTGGGGAGGCAGCGCGGCCTTCCTCAGCCGCGGCCTGGCGCTCAACGTCGATCTGCTCCTCTTCCGCGGGCCCTTCTCGTTCTTCCGCGGCGGCTGGGAGCTGCCCGACGCCTACAAGCGCAGCAACCGGCGGGCCGCCCTGGCCGCGCGTTGGCGGCGCACGGTGCTGCTGCTGGCGGCCGTGAACCTGGCGCTGAGCCCGCTGGTGCTGGCCTGGCAGCTGCTGCGCGCCTTCTACAGCCGCGCGGAGGTGCTGCGGCGCGAGCCCGGCGCGCTGGGGACGCGCCGCTGGTCCCGCCTGGCCCGCCTGCAGCTGCGCCACTTCAACGAGCTGCCGCACGAGCTGCGCGCGCGCCTGGCCCGCGCCTACTGCCCCGCCGCCGCCTTCCTGCGCGCCGCCGCGCCCCCCGCGCCCCTGCTCGCGCTGCTGGCCCGCCAGCTCCTCTTCGTCGCCGGCGCGCTCTTCGCCGCGCTGCTCGTGCTCACCGTCTACGACGAGGACGTGCTCTCCGTGGAGCACGTGCTCACCGCCATGACCGCTCTCGGGATCGTGGCCACCGTGGCCAGGTGCAATGGGGGAGATATCCGGGGAGGGGGCATTCCTCTGTCCTGGGGCTGAGCCTCCCGCTCATCCCCTACCCCTCCCACCGCTAGTGGCCCCCCAGCCCTGCATCCCAGCCGCGCATCCGCTGAACGGCAGGCCCCTTCTCCACCCCGATCCCGCCCTCTAGGTCTTTCATTCCGGGTGAGCAGGGCCAAGGGCGTCCGCCGCAAATCCTGCTGCCGGCGGCCTTGGCGCACATGCACTACCTCCCGGAGGAGACCGGCCCTGCCGGCAGGACCTGCGCTTACCGGCAGATGGCGCGGCTGTTGCAATACCGAGCGGTGAGGGTCACGCCCGAAGCGGGGCTGCGGAGGAGGCTTGGCTGCCCGCGGTGTCTGGGGACAAACGGGCTCAGGGCTGGCCCTCCCGGGCGTCGGGGAATGAGTGGGTTGGAGGTTTCCTGCTTGGCGAGTTTGGTTGCCCTAAGCAAGCCCTTCCCAGCCTCACCCCTGCTTCCCCAGGTCTCCCTCGCGGAGGAGCTCCTGTCGCCTCTCCTCACCCCACTGTTTCTGCTCTTCTGGTTTCGCCCTCGCGCCTTGGAGATTATTGACTTTTTTCGTCACTTCACTGTAGATGTGGCCGGGGTTGGGGACATCTGTTCCTTTGCCCTTATGGATGTGAAGCGCCACGGCCACCCTCAGGTGAGAGCCTGACCCTGGCTGGGCGGGGCTGTGGTTTGGTAGGAGTTTGCTTGCCTCACTCAGAGCAGAGCTGGGTTCCACCCCCAGCTCCACTGCCTGCCACCTGTGACCTCGAGTTAGTCACTTCACTTCCCCTTAGGGCCCTCATTTGTCAAATGCAGACAATGACTAGCCAGTGCGTGGGACTGTTAGGACGATTACGTGAGGTGACGTGTGTAGAGCCCTCCCAGAGGTCCCAGCATGTCGTAACACCTGTAAACGGGAACGAAGACCATCAGAGAGGCCGAGAAACGTCTCGGTCAGTGGACGGGGCTGGAGTCAGGCCAGCCCTGGTATCCAGTGCGCACAGGTTTGGCAAAACACTGAGGTCACGCCCCATCCTAGTGCTGAGTCTGGACCCAGGTGCAGTTCTGCAGCTGTGTTTTTGGGTGGTCTTGAGCTAGTCCCCATTCTTTCCAGTTCACCTGGAAAGAAGGAATGGGGGGCTAGTGTCTCCCGTCCTGCCTACCCCAGGGGACACCCACTGCAGCTATAAAAGTGGTGTTCACGGGAGTTCCCCGGTGGCCTAGTGGTTAGGATTTGGCGCTTTCACTGCTAGGGCCCGGGTTCCATCCCTGGTAGGGGAACTGAGATCCCACAAGCCACGTGGCACGGCCAAAAAAAAAAAAAAAAAAAGTGCTGTTGGCGGCAGCTGAAGGACTGTGGTTGCTTTCAGTGGCTCTCGGAGGGACAGACGGAGGCTTCACTGTCAGAGCGTGCCGAGGACGGGAAGACTGAGCTCTCACTGATGAGGTTCTCCCTGCTTCATCCACAATGGTGCCCCCCAGGCCACAGCTCCAAGTTCCTGGGGCACCTTCGAGGCCGGGTGCAACAAGACGCGGCCGCCTGGGACGCCAGCTCGGTTCGCAGCCCCCTCAGCCCCGGGATCCTCAGCAACTCTGCCTCCCCTCTGGTGAGTCGAAGCCTGGCCTGCCCTGCTGCCCTCACCCCCCGGCCCCTCCCCTCCCTCTGCCTCACCTCTTGTATTAAGAGGCTTGACAGCCTGCTCTCCTGCCTTCCTTAGACCTCCGCCTCCCCTCCTGTCCTCTCTTCTGACCCTCTCTTCTCTTGCGCACAGCAGGAGGCCTTCCCGGCCAACCTCTCGATGCAGCCCCTCGGGCCCCCCCAGGACCTGAGCCCCATAGTCCCCTGCCCAGCTGCAGCCACGGCCAGCCTCCTGGCCTCCATTTCCCGAATGACCCAGGACTCAAGGTGAGGGGTGGGGGCCTGAGACGCAGGGAGCAGGGCTGGTGGGGCTGATCCTCCAGGAGAAGGGTGCAGGGGCATGGGGGGGCGTGATCAGGAAGGGGAGGTGAAGCCTGGCCCTCCCTGGGGCATGTGGGGACAGGGGGACATGTCTTTTTTTTCATCCACTGTGCCCTCTGTTCTAGCTGTGTGTCCCCAGGAGGCACTGGGGGCCAGAAGCTGGCCCAGCTCCCAGAGCTTGCGTCTGCTGAGATGAGTCTGCACTCCATTTACCTGCCCCAGGTGAGTAGAGGGGTGCCAGAAAGAGAAATGCGGGGAGAAAGCAGCTGAACAAAATGGAGAGTGTGGAGGGGCTGGAGTGTAAGGAATTACCCAACAGGAAAGCACACAGTTCAGAAGAGGGTGAGGGGAACTAAGAGGTGCCCCTTGTTGGTGACAAGGCGAAGGGAGGGCGAGGGGGCAGAAAGGGAAAGAAAGGTGGCAGGTTTCGTGCCCGAGGGACACTGGGCGAGGACGCGAGGACACGTGGGTGTTCGCACTCCTCTCCTGTAATCCTCTTAACGGCCCCGCCCACTGGCTAGTCTTTGTCCTCATTTGACAGATGAGGGCACTAAGGGGAAGCAAAGCGACCAGACCAGCTCGAGGTCACAGGTGGCAAGCAGTGGAGCTGGGGGTGGAACCCAGCTCTGCTTTGAGTGAGGCAAGCAAACTCCTACCAAACCACAGCCCCACACAGCCAGGGTCAGGCTCTAAGCTGTGGGTGGGGGAGATTTCAGCACCCTCTGCATCGAGCCCGGGGGCTGGGCTTCAGGCTGCAGGGCCGGAGGGATCCCCTCATTCTTCTGCTTTCCATTTAGCTCCATCGGCAGCAGCAGCAGGAACTGTGGGGCGAGGCTTCAGCCTCCTCCCTGTCCAGGCCCTGGTCCAGCCCGCCGCAGACACTCTCGCCGGAGGAGGAGAAGCCATCCTGGGCCAGTGATGGTGAGGCGGTCAGGGTGTGCGGGGGACAGACCCTGGGTGAACCGCAGGTATCATGGCACTGCCCAGATGATGGCTTTTCTCACCAGGCTCCAGTCCTGCTTCCAGCCCCAGACAGCAGTGGAGAACCCAGAGGACCCAGAATCTGTTCCCTGGAGGGTTTCAGGAGCCCACAGACACCCAGAAGGAGCCTGGCCAGGCCACTAGCAGTGACTGAGAGGGCTGCTGACGCTCAGTATTGTCTAACTGGGGTGGAGGCGGGGCAATGAGTAGGACACTGGGTGGAGTCAGACTCGGAGGGATGGGAACAGTGCTGGGAATTTGGGGGTGATGGGGACGGTCATCTCTGGAACCTAAACCCCTGGACTGCTTGCCAAGAGTTTTTTCCTCCCCCAGGTTCCCTGGCTTCTTCTCCAGCCACAGGAGATCGGACGAGGTAGAGTGGAAGGGCACGCCGAGCCCTCTTTAAAGACCCCCATGGATGCTTTAGCTGGGCAGAACTTGGGAGTCAATGACGAACTCGCCCCGGAGAAGAGAGAAAGGGTAGGAGAGGAGATGCCCAAGGCATCGGGAAACATGTCTTAGAGACAGTCCTCACATGGAGGGGCTAAGAGACAACTATCTGTCCTGGAAGGAGTTCCCAAGGGACCTCAAGTTGGAGGGCAGAGCCAAGATGGAGGCCAAGCTACACCTAAGGGAGCCATGAGGGACTGGACCTGAAAGGCAGCAGGTTCTTTAGACACATCTGGACTTTAGGTTCCCGTGGGACTTGTGGAAGGGCATGGGGACCGTGAGTGGAAAGACTAGAGAGGCCTGACGTTTTTGGGGTTCACGTTGGTGTGACCTCTGAGGAAGTGGGTCTGGCCCCTCATCCTGTCTGAAACAAGCAGTAAAGTTTGCTCACGGCTGTGCTGCACACCTTTGTGACCTTAGTCCCGGAATCCCCACTCCTGTCAGCTGACGACTGCACCTGCTTCTCAGTTCAGATCAGGGGAGCAACACAGAACTGCCCGTGATTGGCTGGAAACCACCACTGTTCTCCAGGACTCCCTGTCAAAGAATTACCACCTCCCCACTGCACAAGTTCAAAGACAAAGCTTGTCATTCATTCTGTAACTGTAATTGACAGCGCTGGGTTAGGCATCTTAGTAGCTCTCATAACTTCTGATCTGGTCTCTTATGGTGAATCTTCAGTAATAAATATTTGAATGATTTAGAGATCAGGCTTCAAGATAAGATACTTCCGACAGAGGTGAGGGGAATCTAAAATTCACCTAAATAACACAAAAGGGCTCTGGAATACCACTGCTGGGAGACGGCCTTCCAGATTTACTCAGACCTAGGGTAGGGAAACAGACCTAGACAGAGAAAGAGATATTCCCGGGAATCAGGCCAGTCTCCGCAGACTCTGGACAGAGGTGGGACGGCACCTCGGGAGGGGAGGGAGAGGTGGCCGGTTCCGGCCTGACGGCCCCTCTCTCCGCGAACTGAAGCGGAAAGCAAGAGGGCTCTCAGGGGCCAGGGGTGTCTGGGCTGGGCGGGTCGAACGCCCAGGGCACTGCGCCCCGCATATGCCGCTCCTGCAAGGAAAAGCTCTGGGTGCGTATGCGGCTTGTCACCTCCTGGGTGCGCAGCGTGAGCCCGAAAATGTCCTCGTGATAGCGTTGCTGATCCTGGCGGGGGAAAGAGGGCGGGAGATCAAAACCCAAGTCGGAGTTGCCGGCGGGAGTGGGTGCGGCCCCCGGCCCCCGGCCCCGCCCCTCCGCACCCGCAGCACGCCGATGACGTCGCCGGCCTCATCCAGCTCCATGTCGCCCTCTGTCGCCAAGATGCGCTGCACCGTCTGCAGGACGCTGGTTGCCATGGTGACATCGCCGCAGACAAACATGTGGCCCCGCTCGAGGCACAGCACGCGGTGCACCTCAGCAGCCAGCTCCGTCCGCAGGATGTCCTGCACGTAGGTCTGAGGGGAGGCGGGGTCAGGGGCAGACCCTGGCGGGGCACCAGGCAGGGAAGGACAGGCCCCGGGGGTAGCGGGGAGGGTGGGTCCTGGGTGCGGGAAAGATACCCAGCGCACCTGGTGGGGCCTTGGTGCGCTGGGGTGGGGTCTCAAGGGACAGAGCCAAGTAAGGGGCGGGGCATGGGTGAGGGTGGGTGAGACCCAAAGGGTCCTTGGCGTGAGGGTGGGGCCGAGGGGCGGCGGGCGTCTGAGCGCCACTGGGTGGGAGCTGAGGGGTTGGGCGGAGGGCGCGCACTGCAGGGGGCGCGGCCGGCCTGGGCCTGGGCCTAGGCGCGCCGCTGGAGCGCACGTCGGTTCTTCCCCTGTCCCTCGCTTCGGGTTACCCCTGCCCCCTCAGGGTCCCGCACCTTAGGGCTGTCGGGTTCCCGGGAGAAGGCGGTGAGGACGCGGCCAAACACCCCCCGCTGCTGGGCATCCTGCACCTCCTCGCGGTAGAGATGGTCGAGCTGGGAGCACCGGCAGCCGAACACCAAGGTCATGGGGGCAGGCTGCAGCCCTGCAAGCATCACTGCGGCTTGGGAGAGCCCCCCAACCCCCTCCCGGGGGCACAGCCCTAGTGACACCTCCCACTGGCTACCCTCACCCAGGCTGAGGGGCCCACCCTTTCCGGCAGAAACAAACAATCAGCTGTTTGGCCTCTAGGAGAGCTGGGATGCTTTGACAGAGATCCTGCCTGACGCTGATTTACAGAGAAGCCGAAGGTCACAGGAGGTGGTGACTTCCCTCTGGTGGCATGGCCAGTAGTGACGCTGTGCTATGCCTGGGGCTTCTGACTCCATGCCCTTTGTACCGTCCAACGCTGCAGTCTGAGACTGTCTGGCCCCTTCCCTGCTCTAAGCTCATATTCTCCCACACCTTCAGTTCCTGCACTCTACACCTTCCTCTTAGTCACAAGCTCCCTTCTTTTGATTTACCAGCTCCCCTGGGCACCCCATGCCCAACCTGAACACCCTGTAGCTTCCTTGGGTCTCAGACACACCTAGGTGACCTCTGACACGGTCCAGAGTCCACCTGGGGCATATCTGTCTTCTGAGTCCCAGCCCCATCTTCTCCAGACATCCGGGTTCCCTTTGTTGTTAATCCAATCCAATACTACTTTGTGCTGGGCACCAGGAAGCCAGACCAACAGGGCACTGCCCTTGCCTCTAGGCCCCTGACCCCCTGGTCTAATAAACTTCTTTTCACCTTTGTGGCCCTGTTCCTTGCCCTCTTTCCGACCCGGTTCCTGCCGTCTAGCCCCCCTGCTCTTTTGTGCCCCTAAGTCGTGTGACTCCCTCCTGCTTTCCAGTCATTCCCTTGGGCCCCGGCCTTACCTTTGCTCTCGATGTCGTGTAGCCGCTCCTGCCAAAATCCCCGGAAGGGGGCGATGCCAGTGCCCGGGCCCACGAGGATGCAGGGCAAGCTGGGATCAGGCGGCAGCCGGAAGGAGGGAGCCCTAGCCAAGAGACCCTCCATCAGGCCCACTTTGTTTCCCCACATCCCCCGTTCTTATCAACCTCAGCAGGGTTGAGAGAGGAGAACTCAGCTTCCACTGAAAATGGGTTAATGCATGTGTCTAGCTCATAGTAAGCGCAAAGTGTTTAATAAAAGAACTTTGCTGATTGGCAGAAACTTCCTGGACCTGTGGTTTCTGGAGGTTGGGTCAAAGGAAATAAAGCTTAAATTTGAATTGAAGAACGTTTTGATGTGTCAGTTCAGGAGATATAGAAAGTATGGGGAAGGGAAGGACAGACAGCCTTTTCGTTCATAATGGGTTCACTGAGTGGCTTTATTTTAAACCATAGCCTCGACATTGGCATTTGGTTTGTGTTCACTAGCTCGGCAGTTTATCTGTCATTTAGCCTGCTGGATGGGTTTGGGTCACTAGGCCTAGCTGGTACCATCCTGGGAACTCTTCTTTGTCCCACCTGAGACTTCCAGCTCCTGGGTGCCGGATGGGGCAAGACTTCTGAACACAGCAGGAGGGAAGGGTATCCTGAGATCCTTCACTTTCCTTGGGTGCTCAGTGTTACTACGGTAACCTAACCAGTTCTCCCCGGACTAAATGCGGATGGGGCACAGTTCCCAGGTACCCTGCCTGCCAACATCAGACTGACCCCAGAGATGTAGGGAGGCACACAGTACACCGTCTAAAAGCAACAGGGCCTGCTGGATCGAATCCCAGCCCCGTCTCTGGGAACTGCAGTTTCAAGATAGGACCCGAAGTCCAAATTAGTGAAAGGCCCCAAACTTAGCCAGAGTTGTGAAGTGGGCGCCCCGTCCTGGATATGTTAAGTGGGGCGTCCCTGCTCCCAATCACACCCTTCACCAAAGCTTCTGCCCTCACCCTGTGCAACTGCCGGCAGATCCCTCCACCTGTCCTCGGCCATCCATGACGCACTCTGCCACCCCTGCTGGGACACACTCTTCTTGGTGCCCCTCCTGCCCCCATCCCCCGCAGTGCCCACTTACCCCCTGATGAAGCAGGGTACGGGGTCTCCAGTCTTGAGTTGGCTCAGCCACGTGGAGCAGACTCCATAGTGCAGGGGGCCCAGCCCATCTAGGGGGGTGGGGAGGGAGGGGGCCAGTGAGGGGTCCATCCTGGCCGGGGTCACTGTGTGGTCCTGGCCCTGCCCCTGCAGCCTCACCTTGGGTCCTGTATGCCAGTACAGCTACCGTGAGGTGGATCTCTCCTGGATGGGCGCTGGGTGCTGAGCTGACCGAGTAGTACCGGGGCTGGAGCAGGGGCAGCTGGGTGAGGAGTAGCGGGGCAGGCAGTGCCACGGATGGGAACTGCTCGAGCACCTCCAGCAGCGTGGGGCAGCGGAACCACTTCCACTCCTCGTAGCGCCGGGGGTCCTGGCGGGGGGCAGGGGGTGGTGAGCTTGGAACCTTCTAGCCCTGCCTGATGACCTCCCTTCTTGACCCCTCTGGAGCTGAGCCTCCTGGGGTTTCTCCCTCCTCAGTAGTTCAGGCCAACAAACATTTCTTGAGCACCTTCTCCGTGCTTTTTTTTTTTTTTTTTATCCTTTTGGCTGTGCTGTGTGGCACGTGGGATCTTAGTTCCCCGACCAGGGACTGAACCCGCACCCCCTGCAGTGGAAGCACGGAGTCCTAACCACTGGACCGCCAGGGAAGCCCCCTCCGTGCTTCTTTAAGGCGAGAGGATTCAGAGATGAGTAGCAACTCCGGAGCTGGGTCTTAGAGCCCCAGCGCGATAGCCAGGTGGGCCCCCCTGCTGGCCCGTCCTGCCTCAGCGGCCCCTGCGCCCCACTCGGGTGCCCCCACCTGGCTGAGGGTCTCGAGTTGCTGCTGCTCGCTGGGCTCTTCCGCCAGGGTGCTGAGCAGCCGAAGAAGTTGAGGGCTGGGCGGGGAGGTGATGTCCAGGAAGAAGGTGAGAGCCTGGCGCAGTGTACACGGGGGCAGCCGGGGGTCCCGCACCCAGCCGGGAGGAGGGCCACCTGGGGGGGGGCACGGGGAGTTCTGAGGACGGGGCCGAGCCGGAATTGCATTGTCTGGGGAGTACAGGGGGACTAACCACCTCACGGTGTCTTATCAGAGGCCTGGCCCTCGAACAGTGGTGGTGGGCCTGTATGGGCAGCCCCCGTGCGCGCGTGTGTGTGTGTTTGAGGGCCCCTGCTGGACTGCGGTGGTCTGGGCTCCTGCCTTTCCCCACCCAGCTTGTTTGAACTCCAGGCCCTGGTGCAGCAGAAGGTAGACCCGATGCCGGCTACAGAGCGGGCTAGGCTGCTGGGGGTGGGTGGAGTGGGGAAGCCTTTGGAAGGAGCCCAGAGGGAGGGGCGGCCTTCTGCGGGGGGGGGGGTGTCGGGGAGTTCTGAGAAGGGAGCTGCCCTCAGGGGACCGTCCAGCAACAAGGCCAGCCCGTCAGGAGGCGGCACAGCGCCTGTGAGTGGAGGTGGCCACTTTCCACCAGATCCTGAACCTGAGGGGACCCTGGGGACCAGAGGGATGGAGCCCCCTGACCTGGGCTGCCCTTCTCCAGCTGCTCCACTGCCACAGACTCGGTGGGCGGCGGCGGGTCCTCCACGCGGCTCATCAGCGCCTCCACGAGCCCCGGCCGGTTGGGCGGGCAGATGCCTATGTGGTCCCCCGGCTGGTACTGGAGCCCCTCCTGGCCTCCAGTGTCCAGGCGCACCAGGATCGTGGCCCGGCTGGGGGTGGGGAGAGGGGGCAGTTACAGGAGGGCTGGGCAGGAGGGGGGCGGAGCCAGGGTCTGGGGGAGGAGGGGCAGGGGCCAGCGTGGTGGGGCCGATTGGTCCTCCTCACGTGGACTTGCTGCTTTGCAGGTTTTCCACCAAGAGGACTGTGGCCTGGAACATCTTCCGCCTGTGCACGTGGATCAGGCCTGAGGGGCGGGGGGCAGATGAGACAGAGCCGGAGCCGGGGACCCGGGCTTGGCCCCTGAGTAAGTCGGTCCCGGGGCCCCGGGGGAGCTGGGGGTCCAGCAGAGTCAGAGTGAAATCAGGGCCGCACCTGGCAGCAGCTGGAGGCCCTCGGCCTGGGCGCTCAGCCGGTACCTCTGGCGTTTCCAGCTCCGCTTGGGGCTGAAGATGTCCTGGGCCGCGGCCTTGGCATCCTCCCCCACGCAGAATGTCTCACAGGAGGCCTGGGGGGTGAGGAGGTGAGGCCTGAGGCCCTCCAGCCACCAGGGAGGGCCTGGGCGGCGAGGAGCTCAGCGCTGATGCGGGAGATGGAGCTGGGGCCCCAGTCGCCACCTTCCATCCCTGGGGCTGCCGGAGCAGAGGCGCCCGTCTCAGGCTCGCACCTGTGGGACAGGCAGCCCCTGGTGGCAGGAGGGAGAGTGGAACCGAAACGGAGGCTGAGGCTGACGGCATCGTGTCCTTCAGCCCATTTCGTGTCTTGGCCGCTGTGTTAGCTATTCCTTTGCATGTATTTTTGTCACGTCCACTCGTTAGTTAATCTGGTGAGTGTTAATCTCGTGTCCCAAGGAGCACAGAGCTTGGCACACGGAAGCTTCAGCGAACGCATCTATGCGTTCAGACCTGTGTTCACATTCTCACTCCTAGACTTAACAGCTTGCAAGCCTCCGTGTCCCCGTCTTTACACCTCCTTAGGGTCTGCTGACATGCTTATATAAAGCCCTTAAGTGCTCCTGGAGTGGGCACAGAATTCCGGGGGCCTTAGGAGGGGTCTCCGGCTGTTCTGTCTTCCCCTGCACTGCACACCAGGGGCTAGAGGGGGCCCCTGGGGCAGGACCCCTGGGAGGGTGTGTATCCTATTTGCTTCTGCTCAGGTGCAAGCCTGGCAAAGCACTTGGCCGGCCATCAGCTTGAAATCTAGGGCTCCCCCATGATTGGTTGCTCGCTCTCCTCCCATCCGTATCACCAGTCCTGTTAATCTTTCTTTTGTGTGTGTAAAGTCTTGTATCTCTTCCTTCCTTCCTTGGCCCCCTCCCTTCCTTCCTACCCTCACTGCTCCCACCCTGGTTAGCTCAGAGCCTTCCTGCTTCTGGCTGGATGCCTCCTCCCGTTGGCCCTGGGTCTCTAAAGTGGTGTCCCCAAGCCTCATGCCCGCTCCTCCCTTCTCGGCCCACTCCCAGCTTCCTGCCGAGTCCCTCTGTCTGGATTCTTTAGTCTTGTTTCCCATTCCCTCTTCTTCTCCCCAGCAAACGCTCCACCTGTGCTGGCCGGCCCTCCTCCTGGGAGGCCCTCCTGCTGGGATGCCCTCCTCCTCGCCATCAGTCCAGACCCGCTGAGCTCAAGCCTGGGGACCTTGGCGGGGCCAGCGCTGCCCTGGGGCAGTGTTAGGACTGGGAGAAGGAGCCCCGTTCAGCTCCAGGCGTAATCCCCAGACCAGGCAGAGCTGCTCTGGAGGAAGCCCAGGCTTAGAAAGTCATAGCCCTGGGCTGGCCCCTCCTGTACTCCCCTAGCCTAGGACCCCCTGCAGTCCAGGCACCGCAGCAAACCTGCCTAGCCTCTGGCTTCCTGTAGTTTCTCAGCTTCAGCCCTTGCCTCTGACTAACCCTCTCTTGATCCTTCCCTTCTCCCTCCATCCTGCCCTGCACCCCTCCCTCTGTGCCCACGGGGGAGGGTGCGGGCAGCCCGTGCCTGCCTGAGGCTCCCGCCTGCGCCTGCAGGGGCCCTAGCTGCTCCACCCGTGCTGTCAGGGCCATGTCGTCCCTCACCACTCAGGACTCAGCCAGAAGGGCTGGCTGTGCAGTGGCAAAACGAGGGTGGATTTTGCAGGAAGAGGAAGGGGCCAGAGAACACAACGAGTCCGGGCATCAGTGAGGGCCCCGCCTCCGTAGGTACGGCAGGTCTCGGGAGCAGATGTCCAGGCTGGAGTTACTCGGAACTGGGGGGGGAGAGGGTGGCGGGAGCGAGCCGTCGGGACGGGCCCCGGGGGCTCACCTGGAAGGCAGCCTGGGCCCAGCCGCGGAAGGCCTCCTCCTGGCCGCATAGCTCATCGCCCTGGCCCAGCTGAAGCAGCCGCTCCCCTCCCAGCTCTTCCAGCCGCGTGTCCACCGCACGAGCAAAGGCGCAGAAATGGGGGTACGCCCGGGAGCCCAGCCCAAACACACAGAACCTGGGGTGCAGGGAGCCGTCAGCAGAGGCCACCTCGTCGCCCGCTCCCCGGGGCCCAGGAAGCTTGCCTCCCCCGTCGCTCCCCTCGCCGAGCCTCCCCGGACCTGAGGGTCCCCAGCGCCCCTGCGCTGTCGGTATTACTGGACTCCTTCCTCTTCCGCCGCCAGGAGGACACCAGCGGGTCTGAGCAGGAGATGCTGTTGAAGCGGATTTTGTAGCTCCTGCAAGAGAGGAGGGAGACGGGGTGTCACAGGGCACTGGAGGCCAGGCGAGGCCTGGACGCGGCCAGGGGACAGCCTCAGGGTCTCCGGAACAGGCTTGGGATTGGGGCTGCGGCCCCAGGGGGTCTCTGAGCCTCCAGGCCCTGCCTCCTCTCCTGTCTCTGAAGGAGACCTCAGGACTGACGGCCCCCTAGAGCCCCGGGGCTTGGAGTGGGGGGGTCACAAGGATAGAGGGTGTCCTGAGGCTGCTTGAGGGCTGAGGCCTCCGCTCAGCTGTCCTCCAGCTTGTTGGGAAAATGACGTGCGGAGCAGCGGGAGAATTCTTTAGACCTCCTTTCCCTTTGTGTCTCCAGATGCCTCACTGTCCCCCCGCCCCCAAAACTCCCATCCCTACTCACTTGTGTTGTTCTGGCCGAGGGGAGCTGTTGTAGGGGCCCGACATCTCCATCAGGGCCGCTGCAAAACTCTGGCGAGGGCAAACGTTGGCATCACGATTAGTTTTGTTTTATTTCAAACTATACAGAAGTTCATACTACACTGGACTGGCCCTTGTTATTATTATTATTATTTATGACCTTAAATTTTAATTTGTTTTGAACATTTCAAAAAAAGAGGTATTGGCTTTTTGAAAACATTACAGAAGGTTGTAAAATAATAAAAGAGAAACTCTTCCCTTCCCTTCCTTCCAGTCTCATCCCCCAAGTCATGTGTACCATGGACAGATGTTAAACTTTCTGCAGTTTATTTTTTAAAGTAAAAATGGGACCATATTATGTTTACCTGCTTTTTGTCAATAACCTATCACGGATATCTTTCCAGGTCAACACACCAAGATTGACCTCATTCTTTTTTTTTTTTTTGGCCGCACCATGCGGCTTGTGGGATCTTAGTTTCCTGTCCAGGGATCAAACCCGGGCCCCCTGCAGTGGAAGCACAGAGTCCTAACCACTGGACCGCCAGGGAAGTCCCAGAGCTCATTCTTTCGAATGACTACATAGCACCCCATCATTTGTAGGTACCATCATCTATGAGACTTCCCCCTGCCTGGGGACATCTGGATGGTCTATGCACAATGCTCGAACACTCATATACGCCTGTTTCCTCCTTTGCATATTTCAGTAGAGTAGTCCTTAGGAGTGGAACTGCTGAGTCAGAGGATTTAAAAGCTTGGTGGCGTAGTCAAATGGTCCTCTAGCGTCAGGATAGAGGAGTGCTCTTTCCTCACTCCCGTCCACACTGGATGTGACCAGTCCAATCTGATAGGTGGAAAATGGCTCTCAGTCTCCTTGCATTGCCCTGATCACTAGTGGCACTGATATCTTCTAGGAAGCTGAGCCGTATCATATGCTGCCACGGAAATAGCTTAGAACTACATGCGACAATCTTTACACAGGAAAAAACAAAACGCGGCAAGGCCATAATATCCTAGGGTTAACTGTAGATGCATTTAGATGGTGAGTCTACAGGTTCACCATAATGAGCACGTACTACCTTAATTTTATTTTTGAACATTTTCTTGAAGTGTAATGTACATACAGAAAAGCACCCATGTTATAAATGCACAGTTTTACAGATTTTCGTACACTGAACCTACCTGTGTAATCAGCATCCCACCAAGAAACATCACCAGCATCCTAGAAGTCACCTTGGTGTCACCCCACCCCAGTTATTCCCCACCCCCTCTCTGGGGTAACCACCCGGTCTCCTGATTAAAACCCCACGGAATTGTTTTGCCTCTTTCTGAAGCTGATACAAAGTGAGTCCCATGGTCTGATTCTTTCGTGTCTGGCTTCTTTCCCTCTGCGTGATGTTTGAGATTCATCTGTTTCATTGTGTGTGGTTGTAATTTGTTCCCCCTCATTGCTGCATTGCATTTGAATAGACCACGATGTATTTATCCATTCTACGGCTGAGAGTCATTTGAACTGTTTCCAGTGTGGGGATATCATGAACAGTGCTACTATAAATATTCTTGTTTGTGTTGTTAGTAAATATATGCCATTTTCTGTAGGGCAAATTCCTAGGTTTGCTCCATTTAGAAAAATTTGAGGTAAAATGTACATACATTGAAATGCACGGAACTTAAGGGTGCAGTTCAGTTTGGCTGTACGGCAGTTTCATTAAAAAAAAAAAAAGTTAAACATAACATCTACCCACTGACCTAGCAATCCCACTCCTAGGTATTTATCCAAGAGAAATGAAAACATAAGGCCACAAAAGCCTTGTACAGAAATGTTCATAACAGCTTTATTCACAATAGCCAAGCGCTGGAAACGGCCCAGGTGTCCGTCAGCAGTGAAGGAGAGAAATAAACTGCTCATGCCATGGGCGTGGCTCAGCCATGGAGAGGAATGAACCACTGAATCACTCAACAGTGAGATGAACCTCCAAAGCAGGGTGAGTGAAAGAAGCCAGAATACCGTGCTCCCCTATCTATGACGTTCTAGACCAGGCGACAGGAATCAGGACGGTGGTCGCCTTTGGTGGGGAGATTGGGAGGTGGATTGACCTGGGGAGTTGACAAGGGGACTTTCTGAGTGATGGAAATGTTCTCTGTCTTGATAGGGTCATGGGTCACATGGATGTAACTATTACTTTTATACTAAAAAAAGTTAGTGAGTCTAGTTTCTTTAAAAGGCAGATCAGAAGCAGGACTGAATGGGCAGCAAGGCAGGGGAGAAGGCTTCCATGGGCATTCTGCTCTAGGGGACTTCAGGAGGTACTTAGTGCTAAGAAGGCATTTAGAAAGAGAAGCAGTAAGGGCTCCAGAAATGAATGTTCCTGGGGGCGGCCAGAGACAGAGAAGCAGGAAAGACAGTGATTAACAATAAAGTGTTCAGTGGTGGGACTTTAGTTTGTTTCTTTCAAGATTTGTTCAGAAAGTGAAGTTTCCTAATCTCTGTTGGCATCTGAGCAGTGCTCTTTTCTTTTGTTAAGAAAAGAAGAAATGACACTAGTGGGAAGCAGCCGCATAGCACAGGGAGATCAGCTCGGTGCTTTGTGACCACCTAGAGGGGTGGGCTAGGGAGGGTGGGAGGGAGGGAGATGCAAGAGGGAAGAGATATGGGAACATATGTATATGTATAACTGATTCACTTTGTTTTAAAGCAGAAACTAACACACCATTGTAAAGCAATTATACTTCAATAAAGATGTTAAAAAAAAAAAAAAAGAAGAAATGACAAAGCTGAGATCTCGCTTTAAGTGTCATCTTTCCCATTTGTCAATGCCTGGCCAGCCAGGAAGTGCCTTCCGTGTATTAAACACTTGCTCTGATAATGGAAATGACCTGGGGACCCGGCTAAGCAGGTGTATCTGTCTGTGTGTGTGTGTTGGGGGGCAGCCGCAAGGGTGGGCCTGGAGTGTGGCTTGTGCAGGCCTTTGGGTCCCAGTGGACTGTCTACGTTCCTACTGTCACGGCATCTCCGCTTTCCATCATGGGGTTGGGGGTCCTGCCCTGCCATTCCAATTTTGAGTCTCCCCTCATTCCCAGCGGCCCCTTTCCTGGCAGGCCTCACCTCTCCGTTCTCTGGGGGATCGCCATTCCCAAAGGTGCTGGTCACCACCAACACCAGCGTCTCGTGCTCCAGGGACACCACATCATACTCATCCATGCACAGGACCTGTGGGCAAGGAGAAGACCATGTCCTGGGGACTTGTGCTGCGCTGCCCTGGTTCTTTTTATTCTAGCCCTCCGGCAGGGCAAGATTCAGGCCCCGACTTGATCCCTGAATCCCTGAGGATCCCGGGGTTCCTCGTGGGCCCTGCCTTGTGACCCTCTCCTGTTCTCCAGGGTGTGTCTGAAGGGGGGGGGCAGACCCCCCCCCCCAGCTTCTTTTCAGATCCCTGCCCTCTGGGCTCAGTCCTACCCGAGGGTCGAAGGCCTTCCGGAAGAGCCTCCCCAGCTGCTGTGCATAGCTCTGGGCCCGGCCGGTCTCGGAGGCGTACAGAATGGTCGCCTTCACTCGCTTCGCCATCACGGTGCCCATGAGTGAGGCAGAGATCTTCACCGCACTGTGGGCAAGGGTGGGGTGAAGGGGTCCCAGGCGCACGGAGACAGGGCCTCCCCAGGCACGTGACCCAAGCAAGGTCTTGGTGGGTGTGGAGGGGTGGAGTGCCCAGACCACTGCTGGCGACGGGGGGAGGGTCTGGGTGTTGGGGGGGAGGGCAGCACTCCCAGGGCACCTACTTGGCCACTTCCTTAAAGGTCTTCTTCCTGGTGATGCCGGTGCCCTTGGCTGTGCTCCCCTTCCAGGGGTCTGGCTACAGGGAAGCGAAGGGGGGGTGGGAGTGGAGGGAGAGGTAAGGAGAGAGAACAGAAGGTTGGAGGCCCCTGGGGCTGCTCAGTTAGAGCTGGCATGGTGGGCAAGAGCCAGTGGGGTGGGCACCTGGTAGCGGAAAGCAGGGGACAGGACATAGTTGACCATCTCCTGATGGAAGACTGGGGTGAGGCTGCCCGAGATGGGGGGCACGATCCAGGCCCAGTCGGCAGGGCAGCCCCCCCTGGCCTTTTGCTCGTTCTCCAGGTGCTTCATGAAGGAGGCTGTGGCAGCGTGGTGGTCCACGATGGTCACTTTGGCGAGCTGGGGTGAGGGAGGGAAGGAGGGACGGGCTTAGACTCAGCCCACAGACCCTGCGCTTCCGTCACCCCAAACCCAACATCTACCGTCTTCCCTGAACCAGTGTCGCCCCTAAGTGCGGCACGCGTGGTCAGGCTCCAAATCCAGCAGGCAAAAGGAGCTCCAATCTGTGCTCTCTGCATGCCTCCCACACCAAAAGAGCTGAAACTCTCGAGACCACATAGAAGTACTCAGCAGGCACTAGCTTCCTCAAATTACAATGCTCAGCGTGCCCTCGTCCTGGAATTAGAGTTTCCAGAATCCAGTGGGTCCCACAAACTGCAATACCCACTATGCCCTGGGGACCAGAATTACTGAGCATGCACTAATCGGCTAGGTTCCCATAATTACAGCGCCTGGGACTACAGGCCCAGCGTGCCCCGTGGAACTCTTTCCAGCTTTCTCCGACCCCCGGCCCAGTTTCCAAGTGCCTCCCTCTCTTCCAGCCCCAATCCCTTGCGCTCCTGGCCAGTCGGGGCCTGTGTACCTGGTAACTGTGCAGCACAGCCAAGTTGATTTCCACGGCTGCCTTGTCTTTCCACAGGGATGAGGTGGTCCGGGTATCCAGGTCCATGCAGACGGCCACATCCTGGGAGCAGGGGTGCACGGCAATGGTTGGCAGGGGGCGGGGGAGGGTGGGTGGAGAACATCTTTGTCTCCAGCTCGTGAGTGGAATGGGTGAGGGTGGGTGGGTGGCCAGCAGGAGGCCTGACTGCTTCATTTGGGGCTGATTCAGGTTCCTGCCTGCAAAGGCACCACAGGGCAGAGAGGGACCCTGGCGCAGGCCACTTCTCAGCCCTGGACCTTAATTTCTCATCTCTAAAATGGGTTTTAACATGTTTTGAGTCAAAATATGCTTTGAGAAACTGATGAAAGCTATAGCTACAGCTCCTTTCCCCAGAAAAACAACCGCATCTTCGCACGCAGGCACACACACCCCTTTGCCCTGACCTTGGTGGTTCCAGAACCCTCTTCTGCAGTTCTAGGTCAGGAGGCAGAGCGGACCTGACCTTGTTCAGATTCTCCATGTTGCCGACATCCTATATATGCCCCCAACCGCCCCGCCCCACTGGTCCTCACCTCCAGGATGTTGTAGCGGTGAGGATCACACAGGTCCCGCGTGCCAATCTCCGTGCTCATGTACCAGCCGCTGAAGGGGGCTGCAGGGAACTCCAGGCCCCCAATTTCCAGCAGCATATTGGACACTGCTGGCAGGGCGTACCAGCGCAGGCCCAGGGCCGAGAACCACTCCAGCCTGGGGGTGTGAGGCCGTGGGATCAGCCCCGCGGAGCCTTGCCTACCTGGCCACCCCGGGGCAGCCCCCGCCTCCACCCGTCCCGGCCCCTCCCATGCTCACGTGGGGTGCTCCAGGGGCACCTCGAGGACCAGTTCGGGGGGCAGAACAAAGAGTTCTGGAGCCTCATCTGGGGCCTGCAGCAGCAGCGGCAGCACATCAAAGCGGCCGTTTCCTGGGGTCCAGCCGTGCTGGATGCAGAGCTGCGGGGAGAGGGGCCGGAGGTGGGAGTGAGGGGCCCAACCTTGTGCCCTCCTCAGGGACCCCCTTCTTTGGCATCTCCCATCCTTCATCTCAGTAAGGTCCCCTCTCCCTGCTGCGCTGACCGTTCTTTGACTGGACCCTTTTGCCTCCTCCCAGAGCCCTCGGGCTGGCCTCCCCGTTTCCACCCGCCCAGGCCCACCTCGGTGATCTCCACGTTGGCTGGGTCCCCCCTCACAGAGCCGTCCTGCTGCCTGTAGCCCGCGTAGCGCACCAGTTGGCTGTTCCAGATTCGGAAGTCTCCGCGGCCCGGAGTGCGCTGGGGGAACACTGTGATGGCCGAACTGACGTGGGGACGAGAGCTGGTCAGAGCCCAAGTTCACTGCCTGTGCCTGGGGGCGGGGGGGTTGGGGTCTCGAGCAGGGTGGGGGGCACTCACCGGAGGTTGCCCCGGTTGGTGGCGTACTTGATATGGTTGCAGATGCAGGTGAACATCTCCTGTGCAGAGCTGCAATCCCGCGCATCGAACACCTGAGCCATCCGAGGCGGGGAGACAGGAGGGAGATGGGGGTCTTGAGTCTCAGCCCCAGGAGAAGGCAAGGACGCAGGGCAGGGACTAGTGACCTTGTCTGCAGCCTTCAAAGGCTGGGGGGGTGGGTCACAAGCTGTGAACCATGGTACCTTCTCCCCTCGGGAGCCTCCCTGACCGTTTGCACCCACACTGACCCTTCCTGCCCTGCACCCCACACACCCGGCGTAGTCTGGCCTGTTTCTTATCTGCTTGCCAGGGCGAGTGTCTCCCCATCCCCACAGAAGCTGACTTGGCACCTGGTACAGAGGAGGGACCCAGTCACTGCCAAACTGATGATCGGGGAAGGGCACCAACTGATGGGGGTGCCGCCTGGGGGTGTGGGTGGCGAGTTCCCCATTTCTCATGGCGCTCGAGCAAAAGCAGGTGACCCCAGCCAGTCTTCTGACTCTCCTTGAGCACACTGATGATGGGAAGGGGGGTGGCTGCAGCAGGTGGCCTCCGGGGACGCTGCCCATCCTGACATTCCGAAGCAAGGAGGAGCCATCCTGACTGGTGGGGTGGAGGCCCCAGCAAGAGACTGGGAGGTCCCTTTCCTGCTTCAGGGAGGAGGGGACTTGCGTTGGTGATAGGGGCAGCGGTGACAGTGGCTGGCCTGGGGCCAAGAGCGGGGTCAAATACGGAATCTCTGTTGGGTTCAGAGTTGAGCTAGAGCTTTGAACAACTTAAAGCATTTTGTTAAGTGTCAGACAGCATTGTTCTGATTTTATTTGAGCCTCCTTTGGGATTTACTCAGCACATGGCTTTCTTCCAAATTCTCTGGTGTCCAGTTACAACTAAGGAGGCCAAGGTCATGGATCCAGCTCCCCTGTGGGTCAGCTTGCTTCTCGTAGTGCCGGGACACAGGCTGTTCCAGTAACCCACAGGAGCTGTGAGTCATACGGCGGGGCGTGTGAAGGAGGGTGTGAGGCCGAGGCTCTGGGGGGCCGGGAGGGGGCAGTGTGTTCGGGGTGAGGACGCTGGGCTGGGCAAGCGGGGGGCCTTTTTTGGAAGACTGCTCCTGTTGCTCTGACCATACCCCCCAGGGATCACCGCTCAGCTGTCCTCACCTACTCAGTGTGTCCATCTGTCCATCTGGGTGATTCTCCCCCCCAGACAGCTAACAACCAGGTGTTAGCTGCTGGGCTGTGGGCTCCCCTGGGGTACCAGTCTCTAAGGGAATGGGCGGGGTCTCCCCACTGCTCGGGAACCCCCCCGGGAAGCCTCAGGAGCTGTCGCACCCCATCTTTTCCTCTCCTGTGTCCCCCTGTCCCCACCCTGGGTGCTGGCTAGCCAGCCACACCTGCAGCTTCCCCCACTGGATCCGGCCCACGCAGCGGGGGGCGTTGCGCCAGGCCTGCTTGGCCCCGAACACCAGCTCGCTCTCACGAAGCTGGTAGGTGCCCGTGGCCCCCACCTCGGCTTCCACTTCCTGAAGCCGCTCCTTGTGAGCCTGGGAGCCGCTCCTGGGGAGGAGAGGGGAGCAAGAGGAAGTCGTGGGCCGGGGAGGGCCCCCTGGCTTGGTGAGGGATTGGCGGGGGTGGCGGTGTTCAGCTCCGGCCCCACGTGGTACCGGGATGGGGGGAATGCGAGGGGCCCCGGGGGAAGTGTCACCGTCTCTAGGTCTCAGCAGGACCGAGGACAAGGGTGGGCTGCGGGTCTTGGGGTGGGGGGCTCACCTCTTGATGGAGCTGTAGTATTGGTTGATGAAGTCCCTGGCCTGGCTCAGCAGCTGCTCAGGGGGTGGAGGGCCCTGGGAGGGTCGGCTCTGCAGTTTCCGTGGAAACACCAGGGAGCCCAGGCAGCGTCTGGGGGTGCAGGGCCCGTCCTGGGTCGGGGTGGGGGGCGGTGGCCGAGAGAGCAGGGAGCATCAGGTCAGGACCAGATCGGGGCTGGGGGGCAGGGCCTGGAGGCAGAGTCTGGGGCAGAGGGAGGGAGGGTCCCGGGAGGTGTGGGTTGGGCCCCCCGCCCCCCGCTAAGACTGGAAATAGCCGGGAGGTTGGGCTGGGTCAGGGAGGCTGAGAGTGATCAAGTCCCTTGCACGTTCCTTGGCTCCTCAGGTTCTTCCCGGTCTCCTCTCCCTTAGAGGGGACGGGCCTCGGCCATCTTGACCTTGACTTGGGATATGGGGGCTCCAGGCCTTACCTGCTGTGACTGCGCACACAGAGTGTCATACGTGATGCTCCCCACCTCCCAGTTCTTCACACGGGGGAACTTGGGCCCCTCTGGAGGCCGGGTTAGCTGGGGGCTGTGGGGAGCCGGGCTGGGGTCATGGGAGAGAAGTGTGTGACCCTTTGGACGTGCCCCAGAGACCTCTCTGACAGCATTAAGCAGCCAATGATTGCTTGCTTGCTTGCCATGTGCTTTCTCACCCTTCCTCCCAGCCCTCGCAACAGCCTTGGAAGGCAAGCAGTATTGCACCCCGTTTACAGATGGGAGATCTGAGGCTCAGAGAAGTTAAGGATCTTGCCAAGGGCCGCACGGGCAGAGCTGCCCCTTCTCCACCCAGGCCCGCCTCACTCCTCTGGATGCTCAGCCAGACCCTGGGCTCCCGGGGCTGCGGCGCTGGGATCCTGAGACCCTGGCCCAAGGCTGGGTCCTCATCCCCACTGCCTCCTCTGGACATGGGGTGTCCAGCCCCCTGAGGTTGAGATGAGCCCGGTCTGGAGGGGACGGAGCCCCAGGAAGCCCCGGCAGGGATTCCTCAGTCCAGATTTCCCTCCGGCCTCAGAGGCCTTATCACTTCCTCCCAGGGCTGCCAGCCCAGCCTCGGGGAGGAAGGGAGGGACGCAGGCCTCCGTGCGCCTGTGCGGCCAGGCCCCCGGCCCCTTCGCCCTTCCGCGCAGAGCTGCCTGCAGCCCGGCCACCCCGGCTGGCCGGTCACCCCACCTGGCCTCGGGTTGTGTCCTTACTCTCTCCAGGGACCTCTGCCCCAGGGGGGCCCCTGCTGGGGTCTGGGGCTGCAGGGTCAGTTTTGGGGCTGATGGCCGGTGGGAGGAGGGGCCTGGAGCAGGGGAAAAGGGCCTAGCTGCTCTGTCTTCTCAGTTCCTCCCGAGGGCCTCAGTCTCTCCCCCATCCTCTCACTCCCTTGTACCTACCTCTCCCCAGCTCCTTTCCACTCCTGTTAAATAATCATGGCTGTTTGTCGGTCTTGCTGTGAGCTAGAAACTTACAACAACTCCGTGGGGTCAAGTACTGCTATATCCATATTTTGTATAAACGGAGGTTCAGAGAGGTTAAATAACTTGCTCAAAGTCAAACAGCTCTTGGCAGCAGAGCAGCATTCAAACCCTGGCCATTTGCACCTGGTAAGCTGGAACCCTTACCCCCGACCTTCACCTGTTGCCTGCCGGCCAGTCTCCTGTCTGAGCCTCCCTGACCATCTTGTTCTGTCCACGCTGACAGCCGTTTGGGTTGGCGACCTGGCCCTCCTGACTGGGCTGCAGGCTCCAGCCCTTCCAAGCTGGGTCTTTAGGCCTTGACATCTGCTCCCCTGCCACCTGTTCCTAGCCTCCACAGCCCTCACCTGTGGTCTGGCGCGGGCGGGGGTGCGGGTGCCGGTGCCCGGCTGGGCTCGGGTGCTGGGGAGGCCGGGCCCTGCTTGCTGCACAGCCCGAGGCCCAGCCCTAGCCCCAGGCCGCAGGGTGGCCCGGGCTCCTGGCCCACGCTCTTCAAGTTGCCCATGTCGGCTTCGGCCGCGTCTGCTCTGTGGCTCCCGGCAGAGCCTCAGCCTTTTCCTTAGGAAGGGGAGGGGGCGGTGGGAGGGGGGCTCTCCACTGCTGGCCCTCGCCCCGCCCCTGTCCCACACACAATGGGACAGGAACAAGGCCGGCTGGGAGGCTCGAAAGCCTCGGCTCCATGCCCGCAGGCCCGGAGGGTGGAGGGCCGGACGCCTGGGTTCCGCTCTGAGGACGAGGGAAGATAAGTGGGAACCCAGGTGCCTGGCAGATCCCTGGGGCCAGAGTGCAGGAGCTGGGGTGCAGGGGAACGGTGGGGTGGGCTAGCCAGAGCGCCAGAAAGACCCTTCTGTGGTATCTGACCAGAGGGCAGGTCTTCCACCTCACCCTTGCTGGCCTTGCCCTGAGGGGTCGGGCAGAAGGGGGGCACTGTGGCAGTAGCAGGCGACGAGTCCCTGCTCTTAGTGACCACAGGGACCTCTAGGGTCACCCTGGTGCTCTCCTGCACCACCTTCCCTACATCTAAGCGCTCCTGGACTCCTACCATTGAGTCTTTGGGGGTTCTTGGGGGTACAGGCCCAGCAAGGATACAGTGACCCTTTGTCCTTGGGTCTGGCATTAGGGTATCCCTTTCCCTCCCAGCCCCAATTTCCTGGAACCCCCGCCTCCTGTGACTCAAGTGGGGGACACAAAAGGGCAGGAAGCTGCCATCCAGGGCCTCCACGCCCACCCTGTCATACAGTGACGCATGCTTCCCTGGGGGAGGTAGGTCAGCAGACAGACCCAGCAGTCAGGGCTGGGGCAGAGACTGACCACTGGGGAAATCTTGGGGCCCTAGCAAGAGCGGGGTGGGGGTGGGGGTGGGGTGGGGGTGAAGGGAAACTACAATTCCCAGAATGCAAGTGGTACACATGGGCACTCTTCAGGTACCTCAAGGAGTAGTGCATGCTGGGGTTTGTAGTTCTAAGCCATCTAGGGGCTGGAGAAAGGCCATGAGCTGGGGCTCCTGGGTCTACAGGGATCCAAGCCTGGCGGATTTGAGACCACAGAGGCTAAGAGAAACTGTGAGAAAGAAACGGAAGTTGAGAGACTGGGATAGGCAGAGACAGGGAGAGGCAGACCGGCAGACAAACAAACATGTAGATTTGTGTTGGCTGGACTACTTTGAAAAGCAGTGGAGGATATGATTGGTGTGGGCCTGGGTGGGGGGCGGGCAGGCGGACCCGCCGGAAGGAACAGGCCGTGCTGGGAGCTCTGGGATCACACCAAGAAGGTGGGGTCTGCCAGTTTGGAGGGAGGAGGGTGAGGGGGCTTTGTAGACACGGACAAGCCTGAGCTCCTGGGCTTCCAGAAAACTTTGCTGCCCCTCCCTCAGCCAAGGGGCAGGTGAGATGCAGAAGCACAATGCCTGTGCTCATCCCGGCTTGCCCCCCATGGTCCTGGAACCCGAGGCCCCACCCCGCTCGCCTTCCTTTCTCAGGGAGGCCGGAGATGGGAGCCAGGCGCCTAGCTCTCAGATACTTTTCCCCACCATGGCTGAGGCAGACAGACCCCACTTCTGGCTCCCATTCAGGCACCAGCTAACATGCACACGACTGAGAATGACTCCTTTTTCCAGATTCCAGTTAATGGAGCTGTGGATGGCCTCCCCTGGGACAAGGTGGCAACAAGCATCAGATGCTGAAGTCTTTACGACCTCTCACCTGCAGCACTGACCATAGCCCTTCCCTGTGGACTCCGGACCTTGGGGTCTCCCCTCCCATCTGCGCTCCACACTATGGCCAGATTCATCTCGAAATCAGGACTAACCTCATTCTTTGGCTCCCCCTGAGACCTTCAACCCAAGGTCAACACACTGGCCCAGCCCTCAATTTCCCTGATATGCTACTCACACCCTCTGTTCTAGAAAAATGGGCTTCCTCACAGATTCCCAAACTGTCCTTGTGTTTTCCTGCCCCTGGGCCCTTGCTTATGCCGCCCCCTCCTCCTCTCCCTTAGCCTTCTGACTAAAGGAGATCTTTCTTTTCCTTCCTCATGGCCCAGCCTTGGCAGCCCAGGAGGACCAGAGGGGACCTGCTGCAGGAGATACAGGTATAATGCCCTCAGACACTGCCCAGCAGCCAACCCAAGACCACATGCTCCCCCAAGGCTTCAGAAAGTCCCTGAGCCCCGGAGGTACGTGGGCTCACATCGCTGCCCACCAGGGGCCTCTCCAGGTGGTCTTCCTGCAGCATTCCTGTTGGCCTGATGAGACCATCTCAGGGCTCCCTGTGGTCTGAGGCTGTTCCCATCCGGTCCTCCCTCCCCTCTCCTTTCACAGGTGTCAGACCTGCATCCTGTTCCAGAGGCTTTCCCTCCCTCCCCATTATCTTTCACAGGCATGAATCTCCTATGCTTCCAATTCTTTCTTGGTGTGTTCCTGGAGGATCTGACCAACACACGGCCTCGCTATGTTTCCTCTGTGAGGCCTTCCTCCAACCCCCTTCTCCAGGCTCCCCAGGCCACGGGAATATCTCTTGCTCTGGTTCCTCCCAGCGGCAGTTCTTGGGCAGCTTGCTCTGTCCGATCTCTCTTCCAAATGAACTTGTGTGCTCTGGAAGCACACGGCAAGTTCTGCTCATTTGCTCTCCTCAGGCCTGCGTCTCCTGCACCAAGCAGGCGCTTTGTGAACATTGGCTTGTTCAGCTGCAAATGTGTGCAGCCCCCCAGGGGCCCGCAGCTGTGTTCCAGAGGCAGTTGGAGAGGGGCCGCTGAGAAGGGAGTCAGCGAGACTGGTGGGTCGCGGTGGGCAGAAAGCACGGGTGATGGAGCCAAGAGGGGGCCTTCTCTGGCCACAGAGAGGTTGGGGACAGTTCGGTGCGGTTGCACTGATGGCGGGGACCAGGGGGGCCTGAAGTTTTGGTGGGGACCTGGGTAGAGAGAGCCACAGCAGAGATTTTAGGAAGAGAGGGAGAAAAAGTAGAGCTAGAGAATCAGAGGTGAGGCTTCTACCACAGGGAAGTTTCCCTTTGGCCGCTTTTCCTGTAGTTTTGGCTGGCACTGCCCCGCGTGTCTTAACTTCCATCAAAACAGTCTCTGGCATGCCTGACGGGTTTTGACTCTTCCACCTCTGGGATGGGGCCCTTCCTATCCCTCCCCAGGCCCTGCCTTGCTCTTGGCCGGCCATCCCCATTGGGCATTAAGGCTCAAGCGGCTCAGTGGCTGACTGCTCTTCTTAGCTATCGCATTTTAAAGAATAACTGCTGGACTTCCCTGGCGGTCCAGTGGTTAAGACTCCGCCCTTCCACCGCAGGGGGCGCGGGGTTCTATCCCTGGTCAGGGAACTCAGGGGAACTAAGATCCCACATGCCGCATGGCCAAAAAAAAAAAAAAAATTGCTGAAAAAACAATAATTTCAAAACCCGCAGAGTTGAAGTTTCCACCGGTAGGAAAGAATTTTAAATTAATTAATTTATTTTTTCTTAGCCACGCTGCACGGCTTTCAGGATCTTAGTTCCCCGACCAGTGATCAAACCTGGGCCCCGCAGTGAAAGCACCGAGTCCTAAGCACTGGACCGCCAGGGAATTCCCAATAATTTTAATTTCAAATTATGGTATTTCAAGCTGGAAGGGACTTTGCAGAGGATCTGTTTGGGAATCCAGCCCTTCGGTCTCTGACAGTGGCGGTGTTTTCTGCAACTGGGTGGGGGGGCCCAGCCCAGCCCCCAACCCCACCAATCCTGGTCCGGGAGGGTGACAGACCGTTCTGTGGGTGAGTAGCCGGGCCCTTGGCGCCTCCTGCCCCCTCAGAAGGCAATAAGCCTTGCTCCTGACTTCCCTCTTGCAGCAGGAAGGCGCGCAGGGCTTGGGGTGGGATGCGCTGACCTTGGGGGAGGGAAGGCCTGGCTCCTGGGGCGTGTGCAGGGGCTGTGGAAGGTGGCGGGCAGAGGGAGGAGGCGCGGAAGGCCCTTGCTCTTTATAGCCCAACCCGGGGTTGTTCAGTGTGAGCTGGAAGTGCCCCACCCTCCGCACTATGAGCAGCTTCCTTCCTGCCTGCTGGCAAGCCTGGGTGGGAAGCCGAGGGAAGGGAGGCGGGGAAGCAGGCAGAGGGGAGTGGGGCAGCCCTCTGTGGCCCAGGGAGGCCCCTGCCCTCCGCAGGATGTAACTCCTGTTGGGAGCGGAGAGGTTTGCTGAGCTTCCAGACTACAAGGCGGAGGCCGGGTGTTTGGGGAGGGGCTTTGGGCAGCGTCCGGGGTGTTCAGGGCTCAGGCTTTGGAAGACGTTGCCTGTCGGAAAGGGGCTGCTGGCTGGCACTGGGGCGGCGTCGAGCAGCCCGGCCCTTCTTGAGGAAGCCACATGGGGGCAGCAGAGAGCTGGAGAGAAGAGATCGGAGCAGAGGCCTGAGCTCAGACACCCAGACCCTCAGACAATGAGAGCCAGCATGATGGAGGGACAGTGGGGTGTGCCTCTGACCCAGCTCGGGTGGTGGGTCCACACTATCCCTCTGGGACTCTGAAGTGGTCCGTTTGCATCAGCCTGAAGTTCCTGATGATGACTCTGACCAGCCCACCCCCAGACCTTCCCTTGGGAAAGCCCCTGCTTCTGCGCAGACCACGGGGGTGTGGTGAGCTGAAAGCGCAAGGAGCATGTCCAGTGGGGCCCAGGGTGTGAGCAGCAGGTGCCCCCCGGCTCCCGTGAGAGGACGCAGTTCTGGCAGCTGCTGGGGAGTCGTGGTTAGGGTTAGGGTACTTGTAGATGCCACCCCATCCCACAGGTGGGCTCCCTAGAGCACATCGGCCCCGTTCTGGAGACTTCTGCTTCCTGGCTCTCAGACTGGTAAGAAAGTCATGGGAGAATCCCAAGACCTTGCCCTGGGAGTGACAGTGACCGTCGACCTTTGGGAGCTCCTGGGGAGATGGCACTAACTTCCTGAAGGAAACCTGGGTGTCTCTAGGCCTTGATTCTTCTTTAGGTTTAGACTCTTCCTTCTGAACTGCGGCCCTGAGTGGATCCTGTGTGTGTGTGTGTGTGTGTGTGTGTGTGTGAGTATTTGTGATTGTGTATGGATGTGTGTGTCTGAGGGTGTATGTACGTGTGTATGTGTGTCTGCGTGTGCATGTACCCTTGGGCAGTGTGACCTGGGGCTCAGTCCGTGACCTGCCTCTCCTTCTGGTCCCTGACCTTCCAAAGCTAATTTGGACCAAGAACATCAGGGTGGGTATAAATGTTTTCACATCCTTGGGGACTTGAAAATGCCCTTTGTTCCTGGGATCCAGAGTGAAAACGAGGAGTTTTTGGGGTCAGGCTGAGGCTTCTCGATTGATGGCCATGGGGGCCCCTATGTCAGGCCATGGGGGCCCTATGTAGAAGGCCATGGATGTCAGGGATCAGTCTGACAGGCCCTACCCCCTTCCCCTCTCCTCCTCTCCTTCAATCCCTCAGTCTGGCCCAGGTTGCTGGTGTGGTTGCTGTGGTGCTGGGTCTCTCGGGAACTAGGGCTTTGAGCAACCAGTGTTCCCAGCGAGGAAATTCCGTAGCAACCATCACTGGGGATTGGCTGGGCAGAATCCCTTCTCCCTGGGTCTCAGGTGCCTGGGGTGGGGGCAGGCACCCTCTCCAAACCAGTGTGGGAGGAGAAGACTTTATATCACTGCTACTGATTTGTGAGATAGAGAGACCCTGATTCCAAACCCTGATACACCTTCAGTCATTGTGTTGTCTTTTTTCCTATCCTCCCAACCAGATTATAAGCCCCCTGACCCCCAATGACCAGCAAACGAGCCATTCCTGGTATATTTGCTGTCGATGGTGATCTGGGGCTTTCCTGGGTCCTCATTCTGTTGTCTGGTTTCCTTAATTCTAGTCTAGGCTGCTGCAGGAATTGGTCCACCTCTGCTTTAGAGGAGCCTGATTTAGATGGTGTTCTGCCTTGTGGATCCAGAAGGGGGAGCGTTCCAAGCCTTTTTTTTTTTCTTCCCCAGGGGAGAAAGACAGAATCCTGGCTTCCTGGACATTCTGGGCCCCCTGCCCCATGATTGGCCTCTGCTGTCACTTTCACACCCTCACCAGCTTTATCTTCCTATAAGAAGGCCCCACGCTGGACTGATGTTCTTCAGAGGGACAGAGATGAAGAGTCCTGACCGCTGTTCTCAGCTCAGCCAAATTCTCCTCAAGCCCTGCTCCTTTGTGAAGCCTTTCCTTCCCTTTCCAGCCTTAAAATGATCTCAACCTGTTCTGAAGTCAAAGCGTTCATTGTCTGAACCATTACTTGGCACTTGGGGTCTAGGACCATGTGACTCATCTTATTGGCTGCCATTATTTGTATTTGGCTCCTGTAATATTGTCTATTCACGTGTAAGCATCTTTTCTTCCCAACTAATTGCAAACTTTTTAAGGCCCAGGGGCTGGATTGTATGCCATATATTTCTCTAGGGGTCCCTCACAGCATGGGACACATAGAAAGTGATGGGTAATTGTTTGTGAGTAGATTGGGGAGATGATGGAGTGAGAGACCTGGTTGGATGTGAGTTCTCTTCTCTGGTCCTTCATGTTGGCTGATGATTCACGGGGTGGAATGGATACCCTTCAGGATATGGAGCTAGTGTTGGGTTAGCATTCCCAAGCTCATCCCTCCCACCCAAGCTGGGGTAGGCTCTAAATTCTGCCTGATGAGTTTAGCAGAATGAACAAGGAATAGTTCTGGAGAGCTGACATAGCCACCTCTGTATCTAGAGCTCTCTGGGTCTTGTATCTTCTCTCTCTCTCTCACTCTCTCTCTCTCTCTCTCTCTCTCTCTCTCTCTCTCTCTCTCTCTCTCTCTCTCTCTCTCTCACACACACACACACACACACACACACACACACACACACACACCTTGAATTCTCAATTTCTTTTAGCTCTTGTTATATGTGGTATATGATCCCTGACCTGGCCTGGTGAATGCGATGGGGAAATCACTTGACTGAGGACTGGGGGACCTGCTTCTGTTTCTCACTTGTAGCACGACCTTGAGGAAGGGCCTGTACTGGCCCGAATCTGTTTTCTCATCTAAAATATGAAAGTGTTTCTTTCTGGCTCTAGTATTTCATAAAGCAACAGAAGCCTTCAAGGGAAAGAGTTGCAGGCGTAAAGGTCAGAGGAGGATTCATATCTTTTCCTTGATGACTTGTGTGGAGGTGAGGGAGGAAGGCACATTCTGGACGTTTGGAAGAGAGACTTGAGGCTTCCCAGCTCTGACTGGCAAAGCCAGCTCTTGCTTCACCATATGCTTCCTCCTGGAGCTGCTGTCCAGTTCCAGAAGCATTTTCATGGTTTGGGGTGACTGTCTAATTCACTGTGTCTGGAGGAGAGCCCCAGTCTTGGTCACCTGAGCTGCCCTCCCTGGTTTCCTGCTGAGCCTGGCATGAAGGGCTTTCAGCACCTTGGACAGAGACAGAGCTCCTGGGCAGCCAAGAGCGCTTGGGATCGCCTGCCAGGCCAGCTTTCCTGGCGCAGTGGCACCAAAGCGTGGTTTGCTCCTTAATGTTTTTCAGTCTCTCAAAGACGCTCTAAAATAACCCCCCAATCTACGTCAAAACAGTGCACTTGTGCTGCAAACTGAGGGTATTATTTAACAACCACCACCCACCGCAACTATATCCTACAACAGTGTCAGGTACATAGTAGGTGCTTTGTAAATACTTATTTTAAAAGAATATATGAAAAATTCAGCCTCCAGACAAGTGTCCTACTCTCCCCCACACACCCCCCCCTCTCGCTTTATAATCAGGTTGCCCCTCCTCATCAGTACCTATATAATAATTCTGGAGCTTCTGCTACTTGCATTTTGGAGCCTCACTTAAGTCCCTTCTTGTGTCTGAGGAGGCTGAGCCCCACCCTTAAATCAAAGGGACAGATGGCTGTTAAGCTCTCAGGGAGAGTAAACTTAAACTGGCCCGTCCTCTTTTTCATTTGGGGGTAAGTAGATGGATGTGAGAACTCAACACCTGACTCCTATAGGATCTAGTTTTATGAAGATGTTCACTCCTTTCCTCTGTGCCTGAGAAAACCCTTACAATCCAGGAGGGCCCAGTATTCCCAGGAAGCCCTCCTGGCTGGCCCAGCCCACTCAGAGCCCTCCCTCCTCTGGACTCCCTTGCACATATTGTCAGCAGCACAGTGTCACACCAGATCGTTTTCATGACATTTCATGCCCATTGGTTCTCTCTCGCCAGTTAGATTATGGTGGAGCCCATGCCATATGTCTGTTTGTTCTCAAGAGACCCTCCAGTGAGGAGCACACAGCAGGGTGGAGTGGAAGATGGATGGGTCTGAGGGTCTTCTCACCTGCCCTTAAGGTGTCTCCCACTCCACTTATTTTTAGTCTGAAATAAACATGTAGGATGGACCAGGGTCCTATCTGTGGAGTAACCATTGGCCTCAAGGGCACCTCAATCAGAGAACAAAGGCAGGAGGTGGAGGTGGAGGTGGAGGTGGAGGTGGGTATTGAGGGAAAATGGAGAGTCGACTGATGGGGGGAGAATGTGGTTGTGTAGAATTAAAGAATCACTCACTGTTGGGGCTGGAAGGGATCTCAGAGATCAGCTTGTTTGGTCTCCTCATTTTACAGGTAAGGAAAGTGAGATTTAGCGATCCTCCTACAGTTACCCATCAAACGGGCCCCTTTCCATCACCTCTGACCTCGTTCACGTCTTCCACATCTCTCCCTGGACTACTGCACAGCTTCATGTAGCTGATTATATTTTTCCAAGATCCTCACGCCAATAGATCACATTGCACATGCTTTTCTTATGTCAGTGACACTCCTCCATTGAGAAGTAGGGGTCTATGTTCCTCTCGTTGAATCTGATGGGCCATGATCACGGCAGAAGTTATTCTGTGTGACTTTCTAGGTTGTTATTAAAGGTGGTACAGCTGCTGCCTGGACCTCTCTTGGGACACTTGCCCTTGGAACCCAGCCACCACGCTGTGAGGAAGCCAGGCAGCCACGAGGAAAGGCTTCATGTAGGCATTCTGGCCCCAGTCCTGAGAGCCCAGCTGACAGCCAGTATCAACCACCAAATGTGAGTGAATGAGCCTTTCAGTCCCAAGTTGAGTGGAGCAGACACAAGTGGTCCTGGTGGAACCGGCCCAAACGGCAGACCCATGAGCAAAATAAATGCTGTCATTGATTTAAGTCATTGAGGGTTGGGATGATTGAAACACCTTATATCTGCCTCAGTTTCTCCAAACTATCATACACATTTCATTAATTCAATAGACCTTTATTAGATACTGACCATATGCTAGGATCTGTACAAAGACAGACATGATTTCTATATTCAGGGACAATACATTTCAGCTGCCGCCACTGTTCCTTTGCACACAGAAGAAAATCCATACTCCTCAGCCCTGTGTTCATGGCTCCAGCCTATCACTCACCGACACCACACCAAACTGTTTTGTCCCCAGATCTGATCTCCATTCTCCGCTCTCTACGCCTTTGTTCATGTTGTCCCTGCCCCTGCAGTGCTTCTGCCCTGTCCCACCTCAACCTTCAAGCACCTTCGCTCTGAAAACTTGTCCCCAGATCTGATCTCCATTCTCCGCTCTCTATGCCTTTGTTCATGTTGTCCCTGCCCCTGCAGTGCTTCTGCCCTGTCCCACCTCAACCTTCAAGCACCTTCGCTCTGAAACCTTGTCCCCACACAAGGCCCTCCCGGGCTCCTCCAGCTGAAAGTAATCGACACCGCCTCATCGTCCCACGGCACTTACCTCAGATTGCACAGTTTCTGTCTGCACACCGCCTCTCTCAAGCTTCAGTATTCTGTGAATCCCTGGAGGAGGGAACCTGGCTTGTCCCTCCTGTACCCTCACAGCATCTGGCATAGGGCCCAGTAATATGAGGCCCCCAGTAAACATCTGTTGATGCGACTCGTAGCAGAACCAGAATTGAAAGTTAGGTGTTCTCCAGTGCCTTACTTGCTTCTTTGGATATTACCACGGCAGGGGAAAAGCCCCATCAATGGAGGGTATCAGGTGGATGGGAGAAGACCTTGGTTATGGCTGGGAGTTGACAGGACCACTGCACGTGGAGCTGCAGGTGGCCATGAATGGACAGAGCTCTGGCTCCTGGCCAGGGCTTTGTGGTGGGTCCCTCCCTCTCTTCCTTCTCTTCTTGCTCTCAGCAAGCCCTGAGCACCCACTTCTGGAGGGGAAACATGCTGTTTCCTTGATCTTCCTCTCCTCCGACCCCAGTTCATTTCTGAGAACATCTTCCTTCTCAGGACCCAGTCACACAGAAAAATGGGCCCCGCCGTGCTGTCTAAGCCTCCCCTGGCACAGAGAGGGACTGTTCCGTGTCCTTCCCCATGGGGTCTCTGAGGAGCCATTCCATGAGCTGTGTTTCCTGCGCCCACCTGACTGGAACTGCTTCCTGGTCCCCTGCGATTGTTGCTTGCTCTCTTGGGCCCCATTCTGGCTGCATCTTGCCTGGCCCGTCCCTTGGCGGTACCCCGGCAGGGGCAGGCTTCAATCCCTTTTTACCTCCCAGGACAGGATACCTCAGACTGAGCAGGGGCAGAGAGTGGGGTGGGCAGGATGTTTTCCAAAGAATTTTCTCCCTAAACTGTCTCTTTCTGGGAGCTGGGAAGTGCCTCTGTGTCTCCCAGTTGGTACAGCCTCCCGCTCCCTCCAGCACAGTCACGTCACAGGCCGGGTGGGGGACAGCTCTTTCGAGGACTGATCCCTGCAAATGGCTCACTGAGCCCCAGTGGGGGTGGGGCAGGTTCTGGTGGCTCGGGTATTAAGGTTGAGCACTTTCCTCTCTCTGAGGGATCTGAGGTTAGTGGAGGTGGGGAGGTGGTGGCAGGGAGGCTTCTCTATAAGCTCCTCTGCTGCCCCTTACCTCTTGGGGGCTGGTACCTGTGGCCCCACGAAGGATGCGTTTGGGGGAGCTCATCCCCGTCTCACAGTCTCTCTTCCTTGTCCCAGTCTCGGCTGTGGGAGCGGCTCCACGGGGCTGCCTTCAGGCTCTCTCCTCAGCCTCCAGGAAGGCAGAAATCTGCATTCAGCTCTGACTTCTGAGGTGTGTGTGTGTGTGAGAGAGAGAGAGAGAGAGAGAGAGAGAGAGAGAGAGAGGGAATACACAGGATGAGGGCTACTCTGTGTCCAGTCTCCTCTCTATTGGGAGGATCAGTGGTCCCTCTGATTCCTTCATCCTCCCGAGGGATAAGAGCAGAGGCCTGTCCTGGGAACATGGGAACCTCAGTGTGGACAGCTGGTCAGGCTAGATGAGATGCCCCTCTCCACTGCCTCTCTTCCCACGCCCATTCTCACTGCAGGCCCCTTCTCACGCTCTCAATCCCTTGACCTGGAGGGGGAGACACCCCAATTGTAGGTTAATCACGCTGGACTTAGTGCGGGCAAAGCAGCGTCCAGGGGGGTGGTCCCGGGGTGGGGGAGGAGCTGGACCGGTCATCAGCTAGGTTCCTCCCAGCACGCAGATGGGCTGAGGTGCCTGATGGCAGGTCACAGAGGAAGGGGAGTCTGTGCTACAGAAGGCCTGGGGCGTCTTGACGTGCGAGCGAGGAGGCTGCGGGAGGCGGAGAGGGCCTCGGGGCTGACTGTACAGATAAGAGCCTCTGGTCTTTTTTAGCATCAGCTGGTAGAGCCACCCCCTTCTCTCCCACTGGCTGCCTCCCTGAGTCACTGCCCACCCACCAGCAAATTAAAAAGGGGTGTCATCTGCTGGCCAATGGCCCCATCTGGCCCCAGGGTTTGCCTCTCTTTGCTCCTGGGTGGAAGGTGAAAGTCTGGGTAGGGTGGTCTCACCAAGACCTGTTCCCCTGGGCCTTTCTCTTGCCAGACTCTGCTTCCTTCTCTGCCCTTTGTTCCTCCCCCCCCCCCCCCCCCCCCCCGTGCATCCCAGGATGGTTCTCCCTGGTGACAAGACCCACCCCCTTGCTCCAAGGACAGAGGCAGCTGCAAACCCTCAGGGGCCCCCACATGGCCCCATCCATCTCGCCGGTCTCTGATCTGGGCTGCAGGGGAGGGGACCCGCGGAGGGCAGCTCAGTTGCCGACTCCTCCCCACCGGCCAGCTCAGCTGTCAACACTCGCCTGCCGGCCCTGGCCGTCCTGAGGCCCCGCCTGGCTGCTCAGGCCGGGGACACTGCGCCCCGGAGACCCTCAGTCAGACCCAGGCAGGCGGTGGGCAGGCGGCAGGCAGACACCCTGCCTGCCCTTGAGCATCCTCAGGCCTCCTTGCCTAAATAAGGGAGCTGTAGCTGGAGTGAGCCAGCTGGCCGCGGGGAGGGGCCTGCGGCTAGGCCAGGGTTTTCCGAGGGGCTGGGCCGCCGCAGCGCCGCAGGGCCCCGAGCCCGCCGATTGGGCCTGCACCGCTGGCCCCGCGCAGCAGAGGGAGGGCGGGCTGTTCGCTCAAGGGGATCCCCAGGCTGGAACCTCGCGTTCAGAGGCCTCTCTTTGATCCCGAGGCTAGGAGGCCGAAACTCCTGTCAGAATGTCCCGCTCTGGGCAGGAGGGCCTGGAATAACCCCAGGGAGGGCTCTGTGTGTGTGTGTGTGTGTGTGTGTGTGTGTGTGTGTGTGCGCGTTGGGTGGCGAGCGCCCCTGCTCTGGGTGCGTGCCCCTCCTAAATCTCACCCACCCTTATCTCAAATCTCGGTGGCCTTAGGCCTCCAGATTGTCTTGCCCTTCACTTTTCTCGGGTCTCCCCTGACCCTGGGCTCGTCTTCCCAGGGCCCAGGCCTCGCCCGTGGCACCTACAGCGGGCACTGAGCGCAAGCTGTGTGTAGGAGCCCGTGCTCGGCGTGGTGGGGGACCAGGGCATAAGGGACCGGCCCTCTCCCTTCAAGTCAGGTCCCCTCGGTCCTTCCAGCGGGGAGAGGGGGGGAGGCGGGGCGGGGGCGGAATCCCCAGGCTCCTCCTTGGCCGCCTCAGGGCCGGCCGTCGCACCTGTCCTCACGGTTCCCCTACCTACGGGTCCCTTCCCCCTCTTGGGGCGCGCGAGTCCCGGGGGCTCTTGGGCTGAGCAAGGGGCTGGGGTGGGGGGAGCCCTCGGCTCGGCTCAGCCAATGGGAAGGGCGGGCGCGCGGGGTGTGTGGGGGGAGAGGGCGGCGCTGCGGGCGCGCGGCGGGCGGGAGGGAGCCGGGAGGCGGGGGCCGGAGCCCGAGGGGCGCGCGCCGCGTTAACCCTTCCGCGGCCGGGCCGAGCAGCAGGCGCAGCCCGAGCCGCGGGCGCCGGAGCGGCTGTCGGCGCAGCGGGCGGGAGCCGGGAGCCCGGCGCTCGAGCAGGCGGAGCGCAGCGCGGAGACGCGGCGGAGCGGGGCCCGCGGCTCGGCTGGGGCCGGCAGACAGGTGTGCGGGCGGCCGGGCGGCCCGAGCTCAGGCAGCTCCAGGCCGGGCCCGCGGTCCGGAGCCGGCGCCGAGCGGAGACCCCGCGCCCGCACCCCAGTCCGGGCCCCGCCCGTGCTCTGCCTGGCCGCGGGGTGCGGGGACCACGGCCGGGTCGGGCCACCCGAAGCCTGTGTTGGGCCGGGCCGGGCCGGGGTGGGTGGGGGTCCGCCCGGCCCGCCCATGGGCTCAGGATGCCGGTGCGGAGGGGCCACGTCGCGCCGCAGAACACCTTCCTGGACACCATCATCCGCAAGTTTGAGGGCCAGAGTGAGTGGGGGAGGGGGCGGGCGGGGAGGGGGCTCTGGGGGCGGGCCGAGCTCTCCAGAGTGTGAATGGGGGGGGCGTGCCCAGGCCGTGTGCGTCCTGCCAGTGAGTCTATGGGGGCTCGTGACCCCAAGGCACTGGCCAGGGGTCGCGGGGGCAAGGCTTGGTGCTGGGGGCCGTGGGCTTGGGGCCAACGGGCCTGGTGTTGGGGAGCGCGGCAGGAAGCTCAGCTTAGGTTTCCGGGATCGGGGAGTGTGTGTATGTGACAACCTGAGTGTGCAGGGAAGGGAGGTGGGATGGGAGTGTGCAGGTATCCGTAACTCTGGGTGCCTGGATGTGAGTGGGGCTGTGTGGATGCAAGAACGGGAGAATGTATACGGCCCAAACTGGGGGCCCCTAAGAGTACCGTGCATGTGCCCGTCCAGACTGTGTTGCCGGAGACTGAAAGGCAAGCGTGTAGGGTCAGTGCCTAACCCGCTCTTGGGTGTGTGTGGGGTGTCTGTGTGTCACCCATGCGTTTGACCCTGCACGGGCGGTGGGGAGGTATCTTTGACAAGGCTGGGAACTCTGGGCCCTGGGGTGAGAGGGAGCCAGGGCTGAAGCTGGCCTTTGGGGGCCTAACAGGCTCCACGCGATGACCCTATGTTGTTGCTTTTCCTGTCCTGAGCCCCTTTATGGGGACTACAGCAGCCCTAATGCTGGCCTGGTAGGGGAGCCTTCCAGAAGTGTCCCAGGCTAGGTGAATGTTCTGTGTGTGGGTATTTGCACCCTCCTGGCACGCGTGTCTGTCCCGAAGGCTGCATGTGCCCTGGTGGGTGTGACTGCCAAGGGCCCTGGGAGGGGGTGACATTCCTTGCCCATGACCCTGTGAGCACAGGACAACGTGTGCTTGTGACCGTGGTGGGGGAAGGGAGGGGTCAGTGTGCCGGGCAGCATTGTCTGAAGCAGAGGAACAGGATGATCCTGAGGGGGAGGAGACTGCAGTGGTGGAGGGCAGTGAGGCCGGGGCTTTCACTCCCACAGGCTCCGGGAGCCTCTGTAGGCTGGAAGCTGGGGGCCTGCCTTCTGGCCCCACCTTGCCACTGACTGCTGCGTGACCTTGAGTGACTCTCTTCCGCATCTGGGAAGGAGGGGGCGGCCATAGGGGCCTTTCAGGTCCCCGCTGTCTCGCTTATTCTAGGAGCTCAGGGAAGGAGGCGGGGTGGGGGGGTGGGGCCTGCCTTCGAAGAAACTCGCTCTCCTCTCCAGGCCTGGGAGCGGGGCCCAGGTGGTTTTTCCTCTCTGAAGATGGTGCGTACGTGGCTGGTACGTGGCTGCTACTCGGGACTGCCTCGGGCTCAGGTGCAGATGGAGGCTGAGTCAGGAGTCTTTTCCTGTGACAGGGAGCCCTGCCTTCTGGGGCTGATGGCTGCCTGAGAGTTTTGGGGGGCCTGGGGAACTGACCTAAAGATTGACCCAACTTCAAAAAGTAACTTCTGGAGGCCAGGGTAAGGGAGGGGGAGGAAGGCAGGAGGAGGCCAGATCCTGATGCAGCAGCCTGGGCCTTGCGCATGTGATTGCCCAGGGCTGCAGCCTGAGGGCTATGCCCACTAGGAAGGGGGGGGCAGAGTTCCGACTGCTACCCAAAGCCCCAGCATTAAAGGCCAAAGTGGCCGGAAACTTCTGTGTTTATAAAAAGCTCGTATCCTCAGAGCATCTCTCCTGGCACAAGCTGGGGCTGCCACCCGCCTGCTGCTCACCCACCAGCCTGGCTCTTGGGGCACGTGTGAAGGGAATGAGCCAAGTCTAGCTGCAGTGGGTCCATTGGGGCCTCCCCTTGATGGGGCCGAACTGAGGAAGGCCTCACATCCCTGGAGAGCCGCTTTCGTGGGTCTGTCTGTTTACAAGTGGGCCGCTCTCTCAGGCCAGCCTGGGCTCCGGGTGTTTCCAGGGTTTGGAGCTGCAGGTCCCTTTCCTTGCTCCCTATGACCTTGGGCCTCCGCCCGTGACCCTCCGCTTATTCCTCCCCTTATGCCAGACCTACGTTCGAAAGCGGGCTCTATCTTTTACAAGCTGCAAGATGAGGGCAAGAACTTCTTTTGAGTCTCAGTTTCTTCATCTACAAAACGAGGATAACGATGGGGTTGTCAGAGTATTAAATGAGAGAAAGGATCGTAGGTGCTCACGTGGTACTTCTTCCCTCATCCTCTTTGGCGCGCCCACTCCCCAGCTCCTGACTGCCCTTGGAGGGGTCGCAGAAGTCCCAGGAAGTGCTGACCTGGCAGGGGCCGCAGATACTTGGGGGAGTGATTTCCTAGGGGTCCCCGGGGTAAGGAGTGCCCAGGGAGCGCCACCCAGTCTAGAGAGCGGGGGTCAGGAAGAGAAGCCGGAGCGGTGCAAAGGGAATGCCGGCCGCCATCTCTGGCCCTTCTCAGGCTCCCTCTCCAGGCCCAGTGTTTATCCCTCCGCCGCGGCTGCTGACACGCGTTGCTGACACCCGCCCAAGGCTGGCCTCGGCCCCGGGCGCGGAGAGGGCGGCGGGCCGCTGGCAGTCCGCCCGGGGGAAGCCACGCAGCCAGCCCGCGGGCCGGGCGGGGGAGGGGGCGCGCCGCCGGGCCGGGCCGGCCGAGGCACCTGTGTCGGGGCACAGCTGCGTTCGTCCCCTGCTGGGCACCCCAGGCCCGCTGTGCTTCCTGGGGCGGGGAGTCCCCGGGCGGGCAACTGTGTAGGACAAGAGAAGGCGGGGAAGGGCTGGGAACCCTGGGGGCAGGGGTCCCTGCTCACGTGCCCGCTTATCCCCGCCCCCCAGGCCGCAAGTTCATCATCGCCAACGCTCGGGTGGAGAACTGCGCTGTCATCTACTGCAACGACGGCTTCTGCGAGCTGTGCGGCTACTCGCGGGCCGAGGTGATGCAGCGACCGTGCACCTGCGACTTCCTGCACGGGCCGCGCACGCAGCGCCGTGCCGCCGCGCAGATCGCGCAGGCCCTGCTGGGCGCGGAGGAGCGCAAAGTGGAGATCGCCTTCTACCGGAAAGATGGTAGGCGCGGGCTGGGGCGGGGCGGGGCGGGGCCGAAAGGCCGGGGTGGGGGGCGGGGTCTGTGGGGTGGGGGCGGCCGGCGATTGGCCGGAGCCCTGGCCTGTTGCAGGGGGGGCGTGACCTCAGCAGGGACCTTTGGGGTGCGCCAGGTGGGAGGCGCGGGCTGGATATTGGGGCTGTACGGCGGTCCGGGTCTCTTTACCCCAAGCACTCCGGTGGGATGGTTTACGGGGTGCCCAAGGGGCTGCTTGGCTGTGGTCTGGAGCCTCTGGTTCCTTCCTCCCTGGGCAGATGTGGACACGTTGAGCTAGGTGGGTTGGAGTTTGACGGCAGCACCGGGATGGCAGGTGCGTGCATGGATGGGGGTAATGGAAGTCCAGGCCGGTGGCTGGGCGCCGACCTCCGCCCACAGGCCTCTAGCTACCCTCGCCCCTGCCAGGTGACTGACTGGTCTGGGGAGTTGTCGCTGAGGGCGAGGCGGGGAAGGGCTGCAGAACTCTGGCTGGCTCTCTGCCGCCCCTCTCCTGCCCCCTCTCTCTTCTGCCCTTCAGCTGCACCTGGCGGGAGGTGTGTGCCTCTCCCCACAACCTCAGTTCCCTTTGTCCCATCTTTTGAGCGCCCCGCCCGCCACCCCTTCCTGCGCCAGGTGTCTCTGCTCGGCCACCGGCTCCCCGCCCAGCTGCGCTGAGCTTCCGGAGAGCGGATAAACAGAGCCCTGGGCGGGGCTTCTCCCACACCGCCCCTGCCCTGGCGGGGTGGGCTTTGCTCAGGGAGGGCAGTGCCGCAGGGCTTGGGGGGACCTGCAGGTATCAGAGGGCTGGGGAGGGGGCTCTGGAAGGTGCCGCAGGACTGCCCACCGGTGCCCAAACCCTGCCGCTCACCAGTGTGTATCTGATGAGCATTTACTGAACCCCTGTGAGCCAGGTGCAGCAAGGTCTTGGAGATGGAGCAGTGTACAGGTAGGGGAGGTTCCTGCCCACAGCGAGCTTACCTGCTGTAGACAGCACTCTCTGTCTCTTCCTGGGGGCAGTGAGCCAGCAGCCCCCGTATGCCTCTGGCCCTGTCCCTTGGAACCTCCCCTGTACGCTATGCTCAGGGTTGGCTGAGGCTGCCCTGCAAAGGATTACATGCCCTGAAGACCCTGCTTTTGCAAGGGTGCCCAGCTGTGAGATCCCTGGACAGAATCAGAGTGGGGGACAGTCACTGGGGACCTGTGGAAGAGGGTTTGCTCACAGCAAATGGGCCTCTGGCTGGGAGATTCGATGCAAACTCTGAAGGCAGGGCCTCCTTTCTGGTTCTTCACTGATATCCCCCCAGAACCTTCATCAGAGCAGATCTGCTTTTATATCTGCCTGGCTACCTAGTACTAGCTAATATCAGTGGGTGCCTTCTATGCACTGGACACTGGGCCGATAATGTTTCACTTGCATCATCTCATGGAATCTTCACAACAACCCTGGGAGGGAGATACTATTTTTTCTCCATTTTGTGGATGAGGAAACTGAAGTTCAGGAAAATTGAGAAACTTCCCTAGAGAGTGCAGAGCTGGGGATGGAACCGTGTCTGTCCGATCACAGCCCTGACCACTCTGCTCTGCTGTCATGTATTAAAAAGGAGGCAAAATAGTTACAGGTATATCTCTATACTGCACGTTACTTTATGCACACTTTTATTTTGAAAGTATGCAAACAATTGGTGTCATGAGAAGAATGTGAATACACACGTCCTGGGTTCAGGTCTAACACCAGAGATTCTGTGATATGGATCAAGTTGGTTAGTGCCTTGAGCCCGTTTCTGCTTCTGGGACAGTGTGCCCGCCGGACCCCTCGGCGGCAGGGGCCTGAGTGCTTCTGCCTTCCCTGTAGTGTGTGTGAGGAGCCGCCCTCCCTCCTTCCTGCCCCAGGCTGGCTCCTTTGGGAGAGGATGGCCATGGGACCCCTTCTGCAGAGGCGCTATCATGGAATCTTGGTGACCTCGAGGATCACTTAATCCAGCCCACTCAAGTTACAGATGGAAAAACTGAGACGCAGAGGTCAAGTTACCAGCGAATCAGTGGAGGGAGTGGGATTAGAACCCAGGCCTCCCAGCCAAGTTCAAGCTCTTTCCCCACCCCCGGTTACTACTCCAAATGGCGCTGTGACCCAGAAAGTCCTATGCCAGCCATCTTGGCCTGCCCCCTTCTCCGCTCTCACCTAGTTTCCATGGGGATCAGGTATCTCCTGGTGGCCAACAGGCTGGCCTTGGCCCTCAGGTCATGTGGGCCGCTGCTTGTCCGGGCACCTGAGGCCTCGGGTGCAGACAGATTTCCTCTGCCTCCCCCCCTCTCCCTCTTGGGCAGATCTCTGTGCCTGACCTGGACGGGGTGTGTGTGTGTGTGTGTGTGTGTGTGCGTGTGTGTGCATGAGCTCACAGGCTCACAGCCTCGTGCGTGGACAGAGGAGGGAGGTAGATGTGAGGAAGGCCAATGCCACCTCTTGTTTCTGTCCAGGCCTTTCTCAGGGTCTTTGCCTGGGCCGGCCATGGCAGAGCAGGTCCCTGGGCTTTAGCCCCAGGGAGGCGGGTGGCTGGGAAGGAGGCGGGGCCTTTTGCTGGCAGGCGCCACCGTGGACAGCTGTACTGTGTCGGTGCCTCTAGCTTAGCTCTGTGCAGTCTCAGGGCCTGGAGCCAGACAGCCCCATTATTTAGCTGCTGGGACTGCTGGGAGGTGGGGAGGCCAGACTGGGGGGTGTGGGCTGGAGGGAGAGACACGAGGTGCCAGGCCCTCACTGGCCCTGTGTCCATGCTCCTTCAGGTCAGGCCTGGGATTAAGGTGCAGCTGGGATCAGGGCCCAGCAGGGTGGGGCTGGCAGGTGGCGGCATCCCAGGTGGCGGCATCCCCTTGGGGCTCTGGGCCGCGCCTCGGCAGCAAGTGATGCTGGTGTACACCTGCATTCCCACATTGCCCTGGGGAGGCTTCGGGCGCCTTCCACCATGGCTCCTCCTCACGCTCCCCTCCTCTGCCGGGCCTCGGGGAGGTCCCCTGCGCTCTGTCCCTCCTGTTCTCTCTGCTCTTTGTTCCCGCATCTCTGCCCCGCCCCTGCCATGCTCAGCGGCCACCTGTGCCCATGGTCTCTGCTTCTCTCCCCACCACTCAGGCCTCCCTGCCGGCTCTGTCCCCCGTGGTCTTTATCTCCCTCTCCCTGCAGCTGTCTCTCTTCTTCCCCCACCTTCCGTACCCCTGCGCCTTCCTCCCTGCCTCTCTCCCTCTGCCCCGGTGGCCCCCTCCTCTCTGGGCTCCATCTCCAAGTCTGTCTGGCTCCGCGTACCTCTGCCTGTCCTGGCCTGGTCTCCATGTCCCTGTGTCCCTGGGAGCCTGTGCGTGGGTGGGGACGGGGGTGTCTCTAGAGAAGAGTCTGTTGGCTTCTCCACTCCAGCTGCAGGCCGGTTGTCATGGTAACAGGGTCAGAGGGCCCCCGCTGCAACAGCTGAGCTGTGGGCTGGGGGAGGGGTGGGGACAGAGGGCCAGCGTGCTCCCCAGTGCCCCCAGAGCCCATGGGGAGCCAGAGCCCCAGAGGTGACCCCACACCCACTGGTCTGTGGTCCCCAGACTCAGACCTCAGCCTCCCAGGTGCTTGCGCAGGTACTCCTGGCACCAGTGACACTCCTTGGGGCCTCCCGTGACTCTCCACGGACCTCAGGACATTTCGCTATCTCCTCCCTGGTCCCTGAAATCTGACTCCTCACTGTGACCCTCCCACACCTCCCCCTTCTCCATCATGGCCCCAAGCTCAGACACCCACTTCTCCCCTCCCAGCCCTGTCCCCTCCAAGTCGTGATCCTCAGGTCCCCAGACCCCCATCAGTCAGGGTGGCTGGTGAAGGAGCCCTTGGGTATTTTGAGGCTGGCAGGCAGGTCAAATGGAGGCTGGTACCTGGGTGTGTTCTGTGTCCTTGAGATGGAGCAGGCCGGAGTGAGCCCCGGAGGAATGAGGTTAGACACAGGCAGCACTTTACTTAGGGGGGGTGGGGAAACCATCGAGGGGCCCCCTCCACCTTGGGCCTTCTGGTCAGGACCTGGGGCAGCTTGGAGTCCGGCAGGTGCGCACACCTGCACGCTGGTGGCCGGGAGCAGGGCTCGGGGGCTGCGTCAGAGCCCAGCAGCGCTTTCCCTCCGTGGCTCCAGGGAGCGGAGCTGAGCCGGAGCGGGGTGCCCTGGCCTGCATGGGGGCTTCCTGTCCCAGCCGCAGCCTGGGGGCCGGGCGGGCCTGCCATGACCGAGGGTGTGGGCCACTCCTGGCCTTCTCTGGGGTCTGGAGAGTGTCGGGCGGGCGGCTCCTCTGTGTTGTGTCTGCTGTAGCCCCTGAGAGGAGCTATGTAAATATTTGTGCAGAGGCATCTGGGATGGGAGCAGATTTTGACGGTGTTCTCGGGCTCTGGGGAGGCGGGCCGTGGGCAGCAGGAGGGCCAGCATGGGGGTGTGAGACCGGGTGAGCCTCAGCCTCTTTTCTGCCCAGTGGTGGCTTCCAGGGTGGTGGGACTTCAAGGGGTCCAAGAAAGTCCTTTCACAATTAAACATCTTCCCCGAGGGTGCTTGAAATGCCTCTATGTGGGAACCTTTCGCTTGGGTGGAGAACGAACCTTTTTCTTTAAAAAGACATTCTCTTCTCATCACCCCTCCCCTGTAAGCAGGGAGGAGTGTGGAAATAGCTGGCCCTCAGTGTGAAGGAGTTTCACAGAATCATTCCTCCCTGACATGGGGAGGGGCCCATGGGGTCAGGGCCAGAAGAGGGGGCACAGAGGGACATCTGGGACAGGTGATGAGTATGGGAGAAGCTCTGGATGAACCGCTGTCCCCCTAAAGTCCCTTCCTGTCCTTAGTCCAGGGGCCCATAAAGATCTCCACGCTGTGAACTGTGGTTGGCCTCGAACGGACTTCTCTCCGTTTTGGTCGCGTGTCTACTGGACTAAAAGCACCTTGAGGGCCGGGCAGTGTCTTCTCCTTAAGCCACCATCTCCCTCACTTACAGTTCTGGGCAAGGCTGCCATGTCCGACTCCCCCACTAGATTGGAAGCTCTGGGAGGGCAGACAGCAGCCTGTTTTGTTCTCTGTTGTATCTATGTGTCTGCTGCATAGTGGGAGCTCGGTTCATGCTCCCACTGAATGAAGGATTGAATGAATGTGGTGGGCAGTGTGCTGTGTTGCAGAAACCCTATACCAGGAGTCAGAGCCTTGGGAGCAATTTCTGGTTTAGTTATAGTCTTGCTGTGTGACCTTGGGCAAATCACTTCCCATCTCTGGGCCTCGGTCTCTCCCTCTGTGAAAAGCCTTTGAATAATAGAATGCCAGGGCTGGGAGGGGTCTTAAAGGATGGGGAGGCTACTGGGGCCAGAGGAAGGTGGGCCAGGGAGAGGTGGCCTGAGGTGGCCACTGAGCGAGCTGCAAGTCCTCCACCCCTGCCGTGTGGGGGGCATTGTGGGGTACAGGGAAGGCATCTGGGGATTCTCAGCCTTCCCGCCTCAGAGATGGACGGAGGAGGCCTGGATGGGGGAGCAGAGCTGGAGGAGGGGGCGGTGGCAGCTGCACTCATTGGCACCCTCACTGTTGTGACTGCACTTTTTTTTTTTTTTTTTTGGCTGCGTTGGGTCTTTTTTGCTTTGCGCGGGCTTCTCATTGTGGTGGCTTCTCTTTGTTGTGGAGCTCGGGCTCCAGGTGCTTGGGCTTCAGTAATTGTAGCGCGTGGGCTTGGTATTTGCGGCATGAGGGCTCAGTAGTTGTGGCTTGCAGGCCCTAGAGCGCAGGCTCAGTAGTTGTGATGCATGGGCTTAGTTGCTCTGCGGCATGTGGGATCTTCCCGGACCAGGGCTTGAACCCATGTCCGCTGCACTGGCAGGCGGATTCTTAACCACTGCGCCACCAGGGAAGTCCCTGTGACTGCACTTATAGTTTGCAAGCTGGGACGCATGCTTTGTGGCAGGTGGTCCTTAGATGGGGCCTCCTCGCCATCATTTTACAGGCACCAAACTCACTTAGAAAGGCTAAGGGGTCTTAGCCAGCTGGCAGGTACCTGAGTGGGAACTCCAGTCCAGTTTTCCTCTTTCCACTCGAGTCCTGCCCAACACGGAACACCACTGCACAGGCTGTCTTGCCCCAGAGGGCCCTTTGGGGTCATGATAGGCTCAGAGCCCCAGGAAATTTGGATTTGGGCTTTAGCTGGGGTTCCCAGAGCTGCAGTTCCTCATTCGCTAAGTGGGATCAAAACACCTGTCCTCCTGCGTACTGCTGGGAGAGGTTCAGCAGATAAGAGGATAGGTGCAAAGCAGTGTCGAATGCCAAGGCTCTTGGCATTCTACTTGCCATTAGGCAGGGCGTCACCCATGTGGCCGCAGGTTCTAGTCAGCCAAGGGAGTGAGCTGACCAAGGGTCTCAGTATCCCTGTTCCCTACGGCCATCACCCTATGCCCTGCTCCACCCCGGCCTGCCTCTCTGCCTCTCTCCACGGGCTTCTGTTGGTCCAGCTCCTGCTTCTTCCACAAATCATAGAAACCAGGATATTTGTGTTAATGGGTTTCTTCTTTCTCTTTCATTGGTTTTTCTCCTTTTCCTTTTTTCTCACTCCCCTTTCCCATTACCCTCCCCTTAGGCAGCCATTCAAGTGTACTTCCTGTGAATGTGTTGCTTGCATATGTTCTTGCAAAGTGTGTGTTTTGTCTGACTGCATATAGGTTTAATTTATGTAAATGATATGTGCTATATATTGTATTCTGGTGTTCACTTTTGTTGCACAGGAGTCCGCCTTTAAGTCCAGCCAGCTTGTTCCTTGATATTGAGCCTACAGCTCCATGTTCTCTGGTGTGCTCCCGCCTCGTTTTACCCTGTCCACTCTCCTGGGGAGGGCCCACCAGGTTGTCTCTATAAATGTTGCTGCAGTGAACATCCTCGTGCGTGGCCCCTTTTGGACTCACGTGAGGATGCCTTCGGGATTTCTCCCCAGGAGTGGAATTGCTGGATCACAGGGTATGTGGACACTTAATTCAACGAAGCACTATCAGGCTGTGCATGAGCGGGGCTGCATCTATTGCCACCCTCCTAAGCAGAGCATGGGATTCCCCTGCAACCCTGCCACACGTGGCATTACCCACCTTTCTAATTTTTGCAAGTTTAATAGGTGGAAGTGATATCTTTCTGCTTTAATTTGTGTTTCTTTGATTTCATGCGAGTCCGAACGTCTTGTAGGCAGCCGTTCAGGTTTCTTTCCCATGAATTCCCTGCTCATATCCTTTGCTCACTTTTCCATGAAGCTGCTGTCTTTCGTTCTTATTGATTTGCAAGAGTTGCTTATTGATTCTAGAAATACAAATGCATACAGTTCAATATCCAGTGTGTATTCTGGATATTAATCCCCGTTGAATCAAGATTTTGTAAATATCTGCTCCCATTCAGTCGTCTGTCAAATTTATCCAACAAAAATTCTTGATTTTGATACAAGCAAATTCATGGATTTTTAGCTTTCTTCATGCTTTTGAAGTTTTGTTTAAGAAATCCTTTACTGTCCTGAGGTTGCAAAGGTCTACATTTTCTTCTGTTACCTTAATTGTTTTACCTTTCTCAGTTGGGTCTTTAATCCATCCTGACCCTACCTCTGTCTGTGGTGTCAAATAGGGATCAAGTTGTATTTTTTTCCGTGTACTGAGCCAATTTTCCCAACACATCAAGTAAACAGCCTATTCTTTTCGGTTGGCTTGTGGGACTACCTTTACCACTGGTTAATTTCCCATATATCCATGCATCTGTCTTTGAGCTCTCTGTTCTGTCCAACTATTTATTTGTCTGTTCTTGCATCAACACCATATTAAAAAAATACAGCAGTTAGTATGTCTTAGTATCTGGAAAGGCAAATCTTCCCTCTCTGTTCTTCTTTTGAAAGGTTGACATACATATTTGTGGACCTCTCTTCTCCTTTGCAAACTCTAGAGAAGCTTTATCAAGTTCCTGGGAAGAAAAACCCCACTAGAATCTTGGCTGGAATTAGATTGGTTTTATGGGTTAATTTGGGGAGAATGGACGTCTTTCTAATATTTGTCCCATCTGAGAGTCTGTAGTGTCTCTCCATTTATCAGATTGTTTCTGCATCCTTTATTAGTTTAAGGTTTTTTTTTTTCTCCCCCGTAGAGACCTTGTGCATTCTTGGTCACTTCCTAGACACTTCATAGTTTTGTGTTTTTTTTGGCCATGCCATGCAGCATGTGGGATCTTAGTTCCCCGACCAGGGACTGAACCTGTGCCCCCTGCATTGGGAGTATGGAGTCTTAACCACTGGACCACCAGGGAAGTCCCCACTTCATAGTTTTTGTTGCTATTATGAAAGAGATCTTATTTTTGACTACCTACTCTAATAGCCTTCTGCTGGTGGAGGCGGGGCTGATCTTGTATTTGGTAGCCTCACTGGATGAAGTCTCTCATTAGCTAGTTCTAATTGTTTATCTGTTGATTTTATTGGTTCTCTAGGGAGATGATCCTATCATCTGCAAATAACGCTGGTTTTCTCTGTGTATGTTTGGGTCGTTGCCATATGTGTTGACGTTGGAACGTTCCATCTGCCTTTTTCAGCAGGCTTTCACAGGCACTTGTATCTATTTGTTGGAGTCCTGTGAGGTGGGTGAGTCAGGGAGGGATTGCAAGTTTCGGGTTAATGATTGAGAAGCTGCGGCCGACTGGGTGACCGATGGGACAGGCCCTCTGGGGTATGCCGGGAGCCAAGGCGGGAGTAGAGCTCTAGAAGCTTGCGGGGCCCTGGAGGAGGGCAGGGACCCCCACTGTCTCCTAGTGGACCTCGGCTCTGTGTGCCCTTGCTGCCCGTGGCCTGCTGTGTGTGGGTCACAGAGAAGAGGGCTGGTAGGGGTCTGAGGCTCAGAGATACCCCAGCCCCCTTGCCCGGATTCCTGGGCCGTCAGCCTCCGTGTTCCGTGCTGTTGACCAGATTGAATAGTGCTTCAGCAAAAGACGCCACCTAATTCCTGTGAGGGTTCTGACTGCTGTCCAGACTCAGGGTGGGTTTGAAATGGGCAAATCCTGTCCTGAAAGCATAGTCAGTCAGTGCCCCTGGATCTGAAAGGGAGCTTAAAGCGTGGGGAGATGGCCCTGTCCCCATCTGCCATCCGTGCAGGTCCCTGCCCCAGTCTGTGATCGACTGGACACCTGTTCACCCAGTTTGTCCCGTGAAGCCAGCCCAACACTGGCCTCAGGCCTCCGGCTCTGGGCAGAGGGAGGAAGCTCCCCCAGAAGCCAGCGTACAGTTACCTCTCTCATTAGGAACATAGTGTTAGAGGAGTTTTCAGTGAGAGACATCCCTGTGGCCAGATGGAGCTGTCAAGAAAATCTTTGTAGAGGGGGGTCCTTCGGGGGCCTAGAGGGGCGGGAGGAGTTGGAGGGAAGCGGGGTGGGGCCGTGGGGAGTGGGAGGGTCTGTGAAGCTGGGGCACACTGGAGGGGGCACCGGGGCCAGCCTGCGTGTCCAGGGACGGGAGGCCCGGCTGGGAGGGCACCTGAAGGATGTGACATGGCTGGGAACAGGGGGTTCTGAAGGACTCTGAGGAGGGACAGGCTCCAGGAAGCAAGAGGAGGGAGGTTAAGCGTGGAGGCCTCAGGGAGGCGGGGAATGGGATGGTGCTGGAAAGAGAAGCTTTCCCCGAATAAACATGGCCAGGTTTCACCTTGCCGGGGCTTCTAAGGAACAGGGCAGGGCTGTGACTCCCAGTTTACAGACTGTGAGGCTGCATCCCCCACGGAGGTCGAGTAGGGCTGAGCCCCAGAGCTTTTCTAGAAAGAGCTCTTCTGAGGCCGTCACAGTGGCCCCTGGGAAAGGTAGCACAGACAGGCCACATGCAATGGGCTTGGATGGGCATCTGGATGACTCACAGAGGCCCTGAGGCCCTCCGTGTGGCCCTGTAAATCTCTGGGAAGGTGTTAGGCTGGAGGGGCTAGGGGAGGGTCTGTCTGGAGATGCTCCTTCCGGGTGAGCTGGGGTCTGGATCGTGGGTCCCCAGCCCCGGCCCTGAAGTGAGTATTCCTGGGGAAGTCTGTCCCACTCAGCTCCTGGAGCCGTGGGGATGGGATTGGCCTCTCTTTCTCTCTCACACACACACGAACACACACGTGCACACTCATTCACTGGCTGGCCTCTCAGGCTCCCCCGCTCTGTCCCCTGGGCCTGCAGTGTCCCTGGCCTTCCTTAGGCCCCCACTGCCCAACAGAGCGACGTTAGCGACACGGTGGCCCCTGGCCAGGAGCAGCTCCAGCTGCATCTTCCTGTCGCCGCCACCAGGCTAAATATAACCTGACACTGCACAGCCCTGGGTCGCCGTCGGAGACAGCCTCTGCTGGGGGCGGACAGCCCGACTGGAGCCCCAGCCTCCTGCCCTCAGCGTGACTTTGGGCCCAGCTCCTCCTGCCCCAGCAGGGCAGGACGGCGACCGGGGCGAGGATGGCTGCTTCCCCGAGGTCACCTTCCCTGCAAGGACCCGGCACCCTGCCTCGTTACAGCTCTGAATGCTTCCACAAGGCCATCTATCATCTCATCTGGCACCCAGGGTACGAGTCACTTGTCCCTGCAGTACCCACAAGGAGTCTGCAGCTCAGAGAGGAGGCTGACCTGCCCACAGTCACACAGCGATTGCCCAGGTCTCCTGAGGGTCGGGGCAGATCAGCTCGGCTCAGCTCCCCAGGACCCCTCTCTCTGCCAACTCATCCCGGACTCCAAACGGGGGGTCCTGTTGACTCCCCGGCTCAGTGAGGGTGGGTGGCACGCCTGTCTTGTTCATGAGGCCCTGAACGCTTCACGTGCGTGTGCTCAGTGAGTACTCGAGGGGGATGAAGAGCCACCTGCGAAGGAGCTGTGATGACACCTAGTTTGCAGACGAGCCACTAGAGATTCTGACCTGGGGAGCTTGTCCAAGGGCACTCAGGTCACCCGCAGGCCTCCCTTTCCCCACCTGCCCGGTGCTGCCCCAAGAGATAAGGCCTGCCCCCGCGAAAGCCGACGGCGGCTCCTGCCTGGGGACCAGCCAGGGGTTCCCAGAGGTGGGCAGTTGGGTTTGGGACCGGGGGTGGGGCCCCTGGATGGGTTGGGATGCAGGGCAGGGACGATGCCCCAGGTACACTGTCGGGTGCGGGTTGGCACCAGGTGAAAGCAAGCCAGCGTTGCGTTCTGATGAAGATGACTCCCCGGGGTCGGGAGGAGCTGGACCTGCTGCACCTGGAAGGTAGCCAGACCTGGTCCCCTGGGGCCCTCCCCCTGCACCCCCCCCCCCCCCCCGCCGCTTCCTCAGTGGCCTGTGGTGAGCTGCATGACCTCTGCGGCCCTTAGGATCCGAGGCGCAGAGGATCCTGTCCTTGTGTGGGGCTGTCAATCCATGACTACCTCTCCTCTCCTGGCCTTCATTCTCACGGGGCCCGGGTGCCCCAAGCCCAGGAGGCAGGCAGAGGCTGGGTGCCCGGATGCCTTCAGCTGGGGCTGGGGTCGGGGGGTGGGGGGTGTGAGTCGGGTTTCTTCAGCATCAGCCACGTGAGCCAGGCTGGCCCAGGGGGCCTTCTCCCTCTCCTCCTTCTCCAGTTACCAAGATCTCCCTTGGGGGGCTTCCCTGGCGGTCCAGTGGTTAAGACTCCGCGCTTCCACTGCAGGGAGCGCAGGTTCAGTCCCTGGTCGGGGCAACTAAGATCCCGCAAGGTGGGCAGCGGGCAGCGTGGCAAAAAAAAAAAAACCCACAAACAAACAAAAGCAAAAACAAACAAACAAACCTCCCTTGGGCTCTCCTGCTTCACAATGTTCTGTCATTCATCCCTCTAGCCCACTGGGGCAAGGTCATCGTCCTGTATTGCAGGTGAGCTCCCTGGGGCTGGAGGAGGGCAGGTGACTTGCCCAAAGTCATTCTGATGCAATGAGCGAAGGCCACTTAACTCCATAGGCTGTGCCCCGCCCTTTGGCGCCCGGGAGCCCCACGGCCGTTCTGTGGGCAGGGCAGGGCTCCTCCGCTCCCCTCCAGTTCGATCCCCTGCAGTCCGTTCCCTCCTTCCCCGGGCGCTCCAGGCTCTGGCTGTCTCGGGAGCGCGGGCCGCTCCTGCCACAGAGCGGCTCTCGGCGGAACTGCAGCCTCCCCCAGCTCCGGGCTGAGGTCAGCCTCTGCTCCGCGGAGCTGCTCTGCGGGGTGGGGCGGGTCGGAGGGAGAAGAGGAACAAAGAGATGAGCAGGGTCTGGGGTATGTAGGAGCAGGGCTCACGGAGAGCGAGGCACTGGTCCCGGCGTGCGGTGCCAGCCCAGGGCTCCGGGGAGGCGGCCCAGACGCTGACTCTGAGCATTTCTTCTCTGCTGAGAAGTTGTGTGAAGGTCACAGCCCCGCCGCCTGCAGGCTGCGATGTGCTTTGTGCCGCTGCCCAGTTCTGGCTGTCCCTGTGCCCCACCCCTGGCCTGCTGACCTTCAGCTGCCCTCAGGGACCCCACCCGCCAGAATTCCAGCCAGTGATGGGATGGGGTCCCCTGGCAGGTCTGGCTGAAGAGCTAGGGGTGGGTGATATGGCAGCTCACGGAAGACCCAGCCAGCCAGGCAGGATGGGCGGGAGGCAGAGCCTTTCGGAGCCCTGGCTGACCTGGGGCTCCCCGCTTTCCTTCCTTCCGTGTCCCCTCGAAAATAGTAGCTGGAGCCTAACACCCCCGCCGCCCCCCCCCCCCCCCCCCCCCCCCCAGCCATCAGGCAGGACTCCAGTTCACATTTTCGGAATAACAAGGGCTTTTACGGGGTTATTTGAAAGGAAAAATTCCTTGAACGTCGACAAAGGGAGAGGACCAAGGGGGCTCCGTGTGTGAGTGTGTGTCTGTGTCCAAGGGCCGGGAGTGGGCCTGTGCTGTAAGGGGGCTTATATCTGGAGTTTCTGCGGCCTGGCGTGAAGGGGGGCGCAATTTGGGATGTCAGGGTCCTGGGCTGTCCGGGCTGCAGAATGCAGTTCTGGCCTCTCTTGCTGAGAAGCTGGAACTGAAGTGGGCACGGGGTGTTGAGGCCTCAAGTTCAGAATCCTGAGGCTGTGCCCTGGGGGCAGGATCCCCAGGCCATCCTGAAGGGTTGGGCTCATCAGGGCTCCAGACTCCGGACTTAGGACTTACGTGAGATGAGTTTCCCAGCGAGGAACCAAGACCAGGGGCCTGGATCGCTGGGCTCCCAGGGGGGTGGGTGTTGGGGGGGTCTCCAGGGCTAAGGTTTCCTGGTCTCTGGCCTCTCCTTAGTCCCTATGAGGGCCAGTCCCTGTTCAGGCTGCTGCCGGCCATCACCATATTAGGGCATAAACGCTAGGCGGGCTGTCTAGGTGCCAAACGGTCTCCAGCTGGGCCCGGCCTCCTGCAGCTCCCAACACCACGGCAGTGTTTCGGCCGGGCCATGTCAGAGGCTGGAGGTCAGGGGACAGCAGCAGCTACTGGAAGGAGACCCTGAAAGAGCCCCCCCCAGCTCAGGTCCCGTGGGCCAAGCCATGAGGGCCTGGGATGCGGTGAGTGGAAGGGCTTTGGGGTAGGGCAGAGAATTCTCGGCCAGCCCCTGCCCTGGCCCAGCTCCCCTCATCCCAGTGCCATCCTGTTTCCCTTGGTTTCAGAGGATCTCCGTCCACAAGATTAATCCCACAGCGGTTAGAATTGCTCCTCAGCTCCCTCTCAGCCCTGTCCCTAGCAATCGTCCCGGAGCCCGGCCAGCATCTCCTAGGAATCAGGCCCTTTACGCCTGGCCTTCTCAGGTCTGTGGAGAAGCTGCGGCTGTACTTCCCAGGGCTAGCCCACAGGGCTCATTGGCCGTCGGCCCCTCCAGCTTGTTGGCCTTGACTCAGTTCACCCCAGCCACGTCCTCTCCACCAGTCCTGATCCTCGACCCCTCCCCCGCCGTTAGTCCCACCCCATCACCAACACCACTGGCCAGCGCCTGCTCCCTGGTGCATTGTTCTGGGCGATAGGCCCTTCAGAGGGGACACAGACACTGGTGAGTTAGGACCCGGCAGTTCAGAGAAGACAGATGAGCACCAGGAAAGAAGTCTCTGCCCCGGGAAGAGAAGATGAGGAACATGCTTGGTCCCTACCAGGTCCATGGAGTAGGAGGAACAGGATGTTAACACGCCTTCTTGTTGCATCAAGGAGGGCTTCCTGGAGGCGGGGGTTCTGAGCTGGGCCTTAGGCAGAGCCTGAGAGCGCACCGGGGTCTCTTTCAGAAATCAGTAGAGAGGAGGGTGTGGGGGCCATGCGCTGGTCAGAGGCAGAGGCGGAACAGGTACATTGGCCTGGTGAACTGACATCAGCTGGAATAGGGGGCCTGGTGGCCAGAGAGAGACATTGAGAGGGAAAAAAAAAATCAAGAGCAGAGAAAAAGACGAGAGACAGAGATGAAAGATCTAGAAGCAGCGCTTCTCAACTCTGGTGAAGGATCAGTTTTGTTTCTAACGTGTCACAGACCAATACTTGTGTGAAATACAAAAATCACATGCTTGGATATTGCGGCAATGCCAAATTGCTCTAAAGGTTTTGAAGCTCTTGCTCTCAACTTCCGAACTTATCTTCTTGTGGATGACACAATAGTTGGGTACTGACGAAGAGGAGCAAAGACGGACAGAGAGACAGAGGGTGATCGCTAACCTGTCTCTAGTGTTTGGTGCATGCCAGGCACTGCCCTAGGCGGCTGGCACGTGTTGACTTATTTAATCTTTACAACTCATGAGGAACGAATTATTTTTTATTTTATTTTATTTTTTTAAACAAGTCTGTTTTTTTTTTTTCCTAATTATTTATTTATTTATTTATTTTTGGCTGTGTTGGGTCTTCGTTTCTGTACGAGGGCTTTCTCCAGTTGCGGCGAGCGGGGGCCACTCTTCATCGCAGTGCGCGGGCCTCTCACTGTCGTGGCCTCTCTTGTTGCGGAGCACAGGCTCCAGACGCGCAGGCTCAGTAATTGTGACTCACGGGCCCAGTTGCTCCGCGGCATGTGAGATCTTCCCAGACCAGGGCTCGAATCCGTGTCCCCTGCATTGGCAGGCAGATTCTCAACCACTGTGCCACCAGGGAAGCCCAGGAACGAATTATTATCGTTCCCATTTTATAGATGAGGAAAATGAGGCACAAGGAGGTTAAAAACGTAAGAAAAATGCATCAGTGACAAGGCAGCAGAGCTGGGATCTGAACCCTGAGATCCTGGGCTTAAAGTCTGTGGGCTTAACCTCCAGGCTGCACTGCCTTGCATGAGGAGAAGCAAAGATAGAGTGTGAGAGGATAGGGAAAAAGGTGAAACAACCCAGGAGGAAAGGAGCAGAAGCCAGTGTGAGGAGAATGCACATGGGGAGAGAGGGCTGGAGAACCGAGGCAAGCAGAGAGAGAAAGGGAGAGCTTTGAGAGCGGAAAGCTGGAGCGGCCAGATTAGGGAAGCAGCTCTGGCCGGCATGTGGCAGGAGGAGGGGGTGGGGCAGGAGGCAATGGCGAGAAGGGGCAGGACTGTGTGTGGGAGCCGTGGGGGAGGCAGAGGTGGACAGGCCCCTTCAGGTTTCGGGGGCCCATTCCGCCTGGTGCCTCAGTGGCCGTGTCTCCGCTCTGCAGGGAGCTGCTTCCTGTGCCTGGTGGATGTGGTACCCGTGAAGAACGAAGATGGGGCTGTCATCATGTTCATCCTCAACTTTGAGGTGGTGATGGAGAAGGACATGGTGGGGTCCCCAGCCCGTGACACCAATCACCGTGCCCCTCTCACCAGCTGGCTGGCCTCCGGTAAGTGCAGCTGTGCTCTTGGGCTGGTGCAGGAATACATGGTTTCCCTTCCCTGGGGCCGTAAGGCTGCCCAAGGGCAACGCTGTGTAGGAAGGGATACGGAGGGGATCCTTTCAGAGATGGGGGAGAGAACATGGAGGACACGGCCGGTCCCCTCTAGCTCAGCATGGACAGGTGCGGTGGAGGGACTGAGCCCAGATTCACAGGTCCCTGGGGCAGGATCATGGCTGGTTTCATAGCCTTACCCGCTTGGGGTCCCCCCACAGCATCCCCTGGGAGTGGTCCTCTCTCCAGCCGCAGGGGTGGGGGATTCGCCCTTCCCTGATGGCCCTGGCCACTTCGGGGCAGCTCCCTCTGCTCATGACAAGGCTCTGTCTCTCGTGGACTCAACTCTGTGAAGCTTCTCTCTCGGGTCCTTGTTCCCGGACTGGCCAGCTCCCTGCTGTGGCCTTGGCTACTTGAGAAGAGGATGTGAGGGGACTGCTGCCTGTGGCTGGAGACGTGCAGGCCTCACCTCATCCTCCCATGACTCAAAGGCTCAGACACCTCCTCCTCCCCCTGCATGGCCTTTTTGGGTTTAATTTTAAATGTTCCCTCAGAGTCATGGCAAAAGAAACAACCTTTTGGTTTCTCAAGCTCTAAAATGGCAGCATTAGTAACGCCTTACCTATTCCATGGGTGCCACCTGCAAGGTGGCAGGGTACGGCAGGAACCCGTGGCATCACTCCTCCATTTGGATGCAGGCCCTGCCATTTACTGTGCGACCTCCAGCAAATCACATAACTCACTGACGCCTAAATTTCCTCAAGTCTAAAATGGAGATAATGATACCCACTGGGGGGCAGTTGTGAGAGCCACAGGTGGTTTATGTAGAGACCACCGGTGATGTGAGGCTCAAGAAATGGTGGTTTATTATTGGCGGAGTCTTAGATATGATTGCATTCTAGACTTTTCTGGAGACTTGAGTTCTGTGCAGTAGGAGTGGGGGTGGAGGGGTGCCGGCGGCTGTCGGGGCTCCCACTTTCCCTCCTTCCTCCCCTTGGTGACTGGACTCCAGCTGCTAGGCCTGGCCCTCTCCCGGGCTGCTGGGGCCCATGCACCTCCCCTGTCCCCACAGGCCGCGCCAAGGCCTTCCGCTTGAAGCTGCCCGCGCTGCTGGCCTTGACCGCCCGGGATTCGTCGGTGCGGCCGGGTAGCGCGGGCGGCGCCGGTGCCCCGGGGGCCGTGGTGGTGGACGTGGACCTGACGCCCGCGGTGCCCAGCAGCGAGTCGCTGGCCCTGGACGAGGTGACGGCCATGGACAACCACGTGGCGGGGCTCGGGCCGGCGGAGGAGCGGCGCGCGCTGGTGGGCCCCAGCTCGCTGCCTGCCTGCGCGCCCGGCCCGCACCCGTCGCCCCGGGCGCACAGCCTCAACCCCGACGCCTCGGGCTCCAGCTGCAGCCTGCCCCGGACGCGCTCCCGAGAGAGCTGCGCCAGCGTGCGCCGCGCCTCGTCGGCCGACGACATCGAGGCCATGCGCGCTGGGCCGCTGCCCCCGCCGCCTCGCCACGCCAGCACCGGTGAGGGTCGGCCCCACCCCTGCAGGAACTGCCCGGCCGCGTCCTCACCCGAGGGCCTGTCCATTCCAGGACCTCAGCTTCCTCCCTCTCCGCCCTGTCCTGTGTGCCTGGGAGATGGAAATCCTATTAAGCGCTTACTTAATCCCATTAAGTAGCCTTTTATTCCATTAAACGTGCATTCATCCCGTTGCATTCTTCCACTCTCAGAGCCGGTGCTGGCCCGAGGAGCTGGCTCTCCCAGGCTGGCCTGGAGCGGGGATGCCCACGGGGAGTCGGGAAGGCGGGAGAGGCATCTGGGTCCCTGCCACCACCTGGGCCTCGGGCAGGTTCCCAGTGCCTGCTGAACAGACCCGTAAGGAGGCTCTTTCTCCTTCCTCGTCTCATAGCTGCATCAGGCGCGCTTCCTTACGGTGGGGAGGGGTCTGCCCTCACTTGTTTCTCAGGGACTCCACCCCTGTTTCCTGAGCTGGCCTCACTGAACCCCACGGCCTGGCTCCTGCAGGGCCCGTCTCCACCTCAGCTCTGTGTCGTCGACCTGACGGCCTTTGCCCCTGCCTGCCTGCCACCCTGACCCCCTTTCCCCTCCACCCCAGGGGCCATGCACCCCCTGCGCAGCGGCCTGCTTAACTCCACATCAGATTCGGACCTCGTGCGCTACCGCACCATTAGCAAGATTCCCCAAATCACCCTCAACTTTGTGGACCTCAAGGGCGACCCCTTCCTGGCTTCGCCCACCAGCGACCGGGAGATCATAGCCCCCAAGATAAAGGAGCGGACCCATAATGTCACTGAGAAGGTCACCCAGGTAGGTGTCCAGCTCCCTGGCTCTCCGCTCACGTGGGAGGAGCTTGGAGGGAGTGGAGTGGGAGTGGACTGTAGTCAAAAGGGGGGGTGGCGGGGTGCAGTCAGTGAGGGCCTCCTGAAGGTGGCGGACGTGCTGGCTGGGGGCGAGGGTGGCGTTTCGGAGCTGGGATGAGAGAGATCCTGGAGCAAGGGAGACTGGAGAGGGGGTGCCCATGGGAGGGGCAGATACAGAGGACAGGTGGGCGGGGCTCAGGGAGGACAGGGCAGCTGAGGCCGGGCACCTGGCAGGGTGAGGGTGGGTGGGAGAAGGTGGCCACGGGGCACAACAGAGTCCTGGGGGCAAACCAACGGGAGGTTTCACGTTAGAAGGGGCCACAGAGGTCAAGGTTGGGGGTCCTGATTCTTCTAGGCCAATGTGATGAGCCAGGCAGAGGGTGGGGACCCAGTGCTAGGGCCAGGGTGGCCTAGAGGTGCCCACCCCTGTCCCCAAACCATGGGAGAGGAGAGTTTCCTTCCCAAGTCGGGAGGGGAGGGTATGGAGTTGGGGGCACAGACACAGACGGGTCAAGTCCCCGAATCCCAGACCAGAGAATATTGCCAGCCCTGGGGGGCATAGCCCAACACTGCCCAGTGGCAGGGCCAGCCTGGTCTCCTGCCCCCTCTTGGCAGCAAGATCGTCTGCACCACCCCCACTGCCCAGTCCATCCCAGCTCCTTCCCGTCCTGGCCTGGCGGTGGGGTGGGGGAGGGTCAGGACTGAGAAGCCAGGGACAGAGGGGCCTCCCGTGCCACACCTGTCTCGCCTCAGTCGCATCGCCCCCTCCCGCTCCTTCGGGCTCCCTGAGTCGGCCCGAGTGAGGGAGCTGTCCGTGGGCTGCCGTGGGCCTCCTCAGCCCTCCTCCTGGCCCCGCTCCCGCGGCCGCCTTGGCTCTCTGGGTCCCTGCCAGGTCTCCGGCCCCTTGGCCTTGACTCCAGAACGTTCCCCCCACCCTAGGCCCCATATTTGGCTGCCTAGCCCTCACCCCCTCCCACCCCTGCCTCTCTCTTGTCCTCACCGGGAGCCCTGCCGGCTGCCCTGCCCCTGTGCCCACAGCGTGTGCTGTCGTGTTGTGGTCTGTGCGTGCCAGCGTGAGAGTGTGCTCCTGGCTCTTTGGTCACCGGGCGGTCGCTGCATCGCTGGGTGTCTGTGTGACTCTGGCTGGCTGGGCAATGGACCGGCGGGGCGGGGGTGTCGGGGAGACCATTAATCTGCGGTGACAGGCCGGGCTGCCGGGGAGGGGGAGGGGCACGGGCTGCGGGAGTGGCTGCAGCAGGAGCCCGGAGCGGGCCGAGGGGGAGGGGGCCTCTGGCCGGCGGGCGGGGCGAGGGAGCCCGGTGTCGGGGCCGGGGTGGGGACCTGGGAGGAGGAGGGGCCGGCTGGAGGAGCCGAGGCTCCTACCGCGGTGCCCGGGCCGCTGCTGGGCTGGCAGCGGGCAGAGTGCGGCACCCTGGCAGCGGGGCCCGCACCACGGGGCCATGGGCAGCCTGAGCCGGGCGGGCTGCTGTCCACGCTCACTGCCAGGGTGACCCCAGCCCCGAGGCCCAGCCCCAGTGACCCTGGCTTCGTGCCAGAGGCTGCCCTGGGAGCCAGGCCGCCAGCGCCTGGGGCGCAGCCTGGGCTGAGCTGCCGTTGAGCTGCAGGTGAGGCGCTGGCTGGGCCCTCGGGGCCCCGGGCAGGCAAGCTGGGGGGAGCCAAGTCCTCCATGGCGGCCCCAGCGGGGAAGGCGAGCAGGACAGGGGCTCTGCAGCCCAGGGCCCAGAAAGGCCGGGTGAGGCGGGCCGTGCGCATCTCCAGCCTGGTGGCCCAGGAGGTAGGTGATTCCCCCCAGCCCCTCCCCCTCCCTCCGGGGCGGGGGCACCGAGATGGGTGCGGCCCAGAGGGCTCTGGCTCCAGGCCGGGAGAGGGCTTCTGAGATGCAGGATGGGTTGGGGAGCCCTGGGGTCTGTGGCCCCGCTCATCCCACTCTTGGCTCCAGCTTGCTCGCGCTTCTCCAGACCCGCTGGGCCTAGGTGGACGGTGTTTTTCTTGCCAGGGCTTCCCTTCTCCTTGGGCTTCCGTGGCCCAGCCTTCTAGCTCGAAACACAGAAGGAGAGGGGAGAACAGGAGCGAAGTGGGCGCCCGGAGAGGATGGCGGGGAGACGGGGGAGGAGAGGAGCCGCTCCCACTCCCACCCCACCTCCCCCAGCGAGCGGGCCGCAGCCGGGCCTGGCACAGAGGCGCTGGGGCTCTCCAGCTCCAGCACTCTGTGTGTTGTGAGTGGACCCTGCGGCGGGCGAGGGAGGCGTGGGCTGCTTCAGGGATCCAGGTTGGGGGGCTGGGGTCAGAGGCCACTGGATGAGTGGTGAGGGCGGGCTGAGCCGGGCGCCTGGTCCACCTCTTCTGGGGCAGCCTGAGGTGCTGGTGGCTATGCTGTGGTCCCCCAGGCTGCTGACTCTATAGGCGCCTCCTGGGAGCCACCTCTGCACCCCCCGGGGGCTTCTGTCAGAGAGCCAGGAGCCAGCTCAGGCAGGATGGCAGGGGGAGTTGGAGGCGGCTCCCGGGTGGGTCTGCGAATCCCACCCCTGTCGCCACCACCAGCACCTAAACTCTCTGCCTTGGCTCTTGTGCTCCGCCCAGCTGGGGGACAGGGATGGGCGGGGGGGGATTCTTCCCAGCCACAGGTGAGGACCCGGGGTTTGGCTTAAATGAGCTTTAGGATTCTGTGTGACAACAGGTTATGTAACAGGGGAGGTTATATACCGGCCCAAGGCCGTGCGGCGAGTGGTTGCAGAGCTGAAGAGGAGGTCTGCAGCTCCGGGTCTTGTGCCCCGGGCTTGCCCCCGGCACGTGTGCTTGTGGACTCCGTGGTGGTGGTCCTGCTGTGGGCCGACTCAGGTAGGGGGCAGGATCCCATTCGTCAGGTTGTGGTTCAGCACAGCCTCAGGGGGCCTGGCCTCTCAGGTGTGGTGAGGAACCCCATCCAGGAACCTTCTTCTGCCTCCTCGTCTGTGAGGGCCCTTCTCAGTCCCCACTTGACCCCTGAGAGGTCACCGCCCATGTTTTCTGCCTTAAGGAGCAAGGGGCTCGGGCTGAAGGCAGGGCGGAAGCGGGGGCCTAGGAGCCACGTGCCCCTTCCCCTGCCCCAGGCCCCAGCTGCCCACCCCACCCATCATGTGCCTCTGGAGCCCCTGTGGCCAAACCCCTAACTACGGCCCATCTTAACTTCCAGTTACTTCCACTAAGGAGAGGCTCTCCACACGGTCCATCTGGTGAGGGTGGTTCCAGGGGGTCCCCAGCTTGAATATGAATGGGAGTCTTTGCGGCTCCACCCACCACGGCCCTCCCCAGCACAGAGGCCTGAGGATGCGGGGCCCTGGCACTTAGTACTGCTCCCGCAGGGCCGGCGACCTTGGCTCTCAAGGGGGTGGGTGAGGCCTTGGGTTTGGCTGCCCAGGGATGGCAGGGCCAGGCTGGGAGAGTTTGGGGATTCTGAGGGGCAGGGGGAGGCCGCAGGGGGACGGACAGAGGCTCCTGGGGCAGCGCGAGAAAGGTGGTCTCAGCTCTTCCTAGTTTGGCTTGGGGAGAAAGAGTGGTGTGACTGCTGCCACCTGGTCTGGATGGCGAGCCTGCCTCTGCCTGGGTGATGAAGGGGCAGGACATGAGGTGAGCCGGTGCTGGGCTGGGTGGTCACTTCTGAATGGCTGCCCTGGGCCAGGGTGAGTAGGGAGGGGGAGCGAGTGTCATGGTCTCTCTTTCCTGGATGCCAAAGGGCCTGAGGCTGGGTGGCTGGTATCCTTGGGCCAGAGGCATGAAGGGACATTTAGGCCCTCAGTCCCTGGGCCACCAGCAATGGGACTTGTAAGGAACTGCAGTGACCACCACCATTTACATCGCCCAGGCCGGAAGCTGTAGTCCTTGGAGCATTTTCTGGACAGAGACTGTAGTATATGTGGGACGTGTGTGTGCGTGTGTGTGTGTGTGTGTTTGTGGTGTTTGGGGGTGTGGGCAAGATCGCGTGGTGGGAGTTATATCCATAGTTATCGGCCTGTATTGCTGGTGGGGAGCAGTACTTGTGGGCGTTACTGCTTGGTGCCCTGGACTCAGGTAGCCAGCCAGGAGGTCCCGTGCCACATGGGGAACTCTGGTGAGTGGCCGTGTCCACTTGTCTGAGGGTGGGCTTCCCCGCTTACTCTGCTTGGCCTCTTCTCCGGAGGGCCCAGCAGAGGTGCTACCTGCTCCTACCCTGGAGGGCCCCATGGTCTGTCCTCCCTGCCCAGACCCTGGCTGGACACCATACCCTTACCTCCACCTTCCCCGCCGGCTCAGGTCCTGTCCCTGGGGGCCGACGTGCTGCCGGAGTACAAGCTGCAGGCACCACGCATTCACCGCTGGACCATCCTGCACTACAGCCCCTTCAAGGCCGTGTGGGACTGGCTCATCCTGCTGCTGGTCATCTACACGGCGGTCTTCACGCCCTACTCGGCCGCCTTCCTGCTGAAGGAGACGGAGGAGGGCCCCCCGGCCCCCGACTGTGGCTACGCCTGCCAGCCGCTGGCCGTGGTGGACCTCATCGTGGACATCATGTTCATCGTGGACATCCTCATCAACTTCCGCACCACCTACGTCAACGCCAACGAGGAGGTGGTCAGCCACCCTGGCCGCATCGCCGTCCACTACTTCAAGGGCTGGTTCCTCATCGACATGGTGGCCGCCATCCCCTTTGACTTGCTCATCTTCGGCTCTGGCTCCGAAGAGGTGGGTTGGCAAGGAGGCAGGGGCAAGGGGAGGGCAGCAGGGGGCGGGGTGAAGGGGTGGGTGGCGACAGAAGGAGGGTGGCAGACGCATGGCAGAGCCCCAGCTCACCCGCACCTGCTCCCCTTTCCACACGAGCCACTCCCCGGCTGTAGTGGTCCAGAGGGCTCACCTTTTCCCAATGTGTCTGTCCAAAGTGGCCACTGTCTTTTAGTTCACATGAAAGTGCCCTGGAAGCTAGTGGGAGCTCTGGCCGGGCGCCTGAGGGTGGGTGCACCTTTCCGAGCCCCAGTTTCCTCATTCTGGCCGTGGGAACTGCGAGCCCTTTGTCACAGAGCTGGCACGAAGGTGAACGGGCGCCGTGCTGGGCCCAGTGAGTGGGAGGCGCTTCTATTTTGAGGAGGTTATGGGGAGAGCTCCTCGGGGATCTCACCTCCGATGCCCCCCGAGAGCTGCAGCGCCCCCACTCCTCGTTTGCCCCCCTCCCCCACTGAACATCCGCCGACCCCCGTAGCTGATCGGGCTGCTGAAGACGGCGCGGCTGCTGCGGCTGGTGCGCGTGGCACGGAAGCTGGACCGCTACTCGGAGTACGGGGCGGCCGTGCTCTTCCTGCTCATGTGCACGTTCGCGCTCATCGCGCACTGGCTGGCCTGCATCTGGTACGCCATCGGCAACATGGAACAGCCGCACGTGGACTCCCGCATCGGCTGGCTCCACAACCTGGGCGATCAGATCGGCAAGCCCTACAACAGCAGCGGCCTGGGCGGCCCCTCCATCAAGGACAAGTACGTCACCGCCCTCTACTTCACCTTCAGCAGCCTCACCAGCGTGGGCTTCGGCAACGTCTCACCCAACACCAACTCGGAGAAGATCTTCTCCATCTGTGTCATGCTCATCGGCTGTGAGTGCACCCCCGGGGCGGGCGCGGGGGGGCTAGCCGGGGGCCCGGGGTCTGGGAAGAGCCCGAGACAGAGGAGAGGGAGGGTGTTAGAGGAGCCAGAGTGGGGCCCTGGGACTTAGAGACCCCAGGGGCCTGCATCGTGGCATGTTTGGGGCTGGGACACCAGGGTAGAGGCGCAGGGCAGAGCCGAGGGGGGTGTGTGCCTGGGCTTTTGTGTTTGTGCATCTCGCGTGTGTGCTTACAATGAGACGTGACTGCATGTGTTGCTGACCCAGTACAGGGGCGGGCGGGGTCCCTCAGATGCTGACGGCCCCACTCACCCCGCCCCCAGCCCTCATGTATGCCAGCATCTTCGGCAACGTGTCGGCCATCATCCAGCGGCTGTACTCGGGCACGGCCCGCTACCACACGCAGATGCTCCGGGTGCGTGAGTTCATCCGCTTCCACCAGATCCCCAACCCGCTGCGCCAGCGCCTCGAGGAGTATTTCCAGCACGCCTGGTCCTACACCAATGGCATCGACATGAATGCGGTGAGGCCACTGGGCTTGGCCTCCGGCTGATGGTGGGCTGGAGGGAGCAGCGTGATGGTGGGGACTTCTCCTGACGTAGCGGGCGCGTCTCAGACCGCCAGAGTCACCCTCCGTGGTTCAGGTGGTCCCAGTTAGTGCCAGGCAGGACCCTGAGAGGAGCGTTACCCTCCTTTTGCCCATGGAGCTCGTTTACTGGGTGAGCGGTCACCCTGGGGCAGGTGCTAGACCAGGCTCTGGGTGATCGTGTTTGATCCTTATGACAGCCCCAGGCAGGAGCTGGTCTCCGAGCCTCACACATTAGAACGTGGAGGTTAGAGCAGTGAGGCGTCGTCCCCAAGGGTGCATGGCTGGAAGGGGTGGAGCTGGAGTGGGCACCCAGGTCCTTCCCCTGATACCGGACGCCCTGGTGCTCCCCGCTGGATCTCCGGGTGGGGGTGGGCGTGGGGTCCCGGGAGAAGGCATGCTGAGCTGCCCCCTGCCTCCAGGTGCTGAAGGGCTTCCCCGAGTGCCTGCAGGCCGACATCTGCCTGCACCTGAATCGCTCGCTGCTGCAGCACTGCAAGCCCTTCCGAGGGGCCACCAAGGGCTGCCTGCGGGCCCTGGCCATGAAGTTCAAGACGACGCACGCGCCGCCAGGGGACACGCTGGTGCACGCTGGGGACCTGCTCACCGCCCTCTACTTCATCTCCCGGGGCTCCATCGAGATTCTGCGGGGAGACATTGTCGTGGCCATCCTGGGTACGGCAGGGACCGGGAGCTGGGCCCGAGGTGCCTGCCGAGGCCTGGAGAGGTCCCAGCCCGTTAAGGACACAGCCCTAGGGGCTGTGGCCCCGGGACTACCCACAGGGACCTTGGGCTCCTTTAACTCACCCAAGCTCAGGTCTTCCAAGGGGTCGGTGAAAAGGACTCTGGGGGTTTCCAGATTCTGCTTCCCTTCAGGGTCTCCTCACGGGCAGTGACACTCCTGTTCCTTAAAACAGGACCAAATCCAGATGCTCCAAGGTAGACAGTGGAGGGAGGTTGTGCAGCTGATTTTACTAAGGGCCGCGTGGTTCCCTGCAGCCTCAGGCAGTACAACCAAGCCTTCGCCTCCAAAGCAAAGGGAGTCCTGCCCCTCTTCCCCTCACACTCCTTCTTCTCTGCCCTACCTGTGCACGTGGGCAGGTGTACCTGGGCCCTGGGACTTCCTGCCCTCTGCCTGTCCTTCCTTTGGCCCTGGACACCTCAGGGCAGATGTGCTACGGGGGGGGGTCTTTATAGATTTTTATTTCTCAGTTCGGCATAAACACACGCTCATGCCACAAACACCCCAAACACAAGTGAAACCAAAGTCTTGCTAAACAACAGTCGCCTTAACTACATTCTGGTGTTTTCTGTTCTATGCTGTGCTAAGCTATGCTATCCTGTTTTCTTTCAGTAAACAAAATGCTGGTCTTGATTCACTACTGTGTTTGATCTGTAGCTTGAAGAACATTGTTTATGGGGGTGCAGTGTTTGGCCAGGAGGGTGTTTGGGACATGGGCTTTGGGGGGTACCAGAGGAGTTAGAACCCAAGGAGGAAGCCAGGGCCACGGGCAGAGCTGGGCATCCGGGCTGGAGCTGCTGGCTGGCCCAGGAGCTGGGGGGCACAAGGTTCCTGGCCCTTTACCCTCAGGGCACTGCACTGCACGCGTCCTGCCTTTGCGAGCTGGGGGAGGATGGGCTGGTTGATGCTTCCCTGGCGCTGGGGGCTGGGGCCCCGCAGCCCGTGACCAGAATGAGGGGAGGCGCCGGCCAGGGTGAGAATGCCTGGAAGACAGGTGCCTGCTGCCTCTGCTGCCGCCCCAGGGGCTGAGCCCCCCTCTCGGTGGCCTCCAGGGAAGAATGACATCTTCGGAGAGCCTCTGAACCTGTATGCGCGCCCTGGGAAGTCCAACGGGGACGTGCGGGCCCTCACCTACTGTGACCTGCACAAGATCCACCGGGATGACCTGCTGGAGGTGCTGGACATGTACCCCGAGTTCTCTGACCACTTCTGGTCCAGCCTGGAGATCACCTTCAACCTGCGGGATGTGAGTGGGCCGCGCGGCTGGCTGCACGCTGGGTGACCTTCTCTCTGGGCTTGTTTCCCTGTCTGTCAGATGGTATCTGGGTCAGACCAGGTTGTGAACGCCCCAGCCTCAGCCCCGGTCCTGGGGCAGAGCTCACACCCCCAGAGCCGGCACTCCCAGCCCCACCTTCTCTGCTCGGGAGGGGGTCTGGCCGGGACCGGGCATGGCGGGTGGGCGCGGAAGGGCCCTGACACCGTTCTCGGTTCCAGACCAACATGATCCCCGGCTCTCCCGGCAGCGCGGAGCTGGAGGGCGGCTTCCACCGGCAACGCAAACGCAAGCTGTCCTTCCGCAGGCGCACTGACAGGGGTGAGGCGGGGGGCGGGGAGGGGGCGGGGTCCAGGTGAGCCGGGAGGCGGGCGGGGGCGGGGTCTAGAGGAGGCGGGGCGGAGGGCGGAGCGCGGGGTCCGGCGGGTCTGCTCCCCCCAGGCTACACAGACCATCCGGCCCTACCTTCAGTGTCCCCTCCGCGCCCCCCCCCCCCCCCCGCATCACCGCATCCTTTCAGGCCCACTTGAAATGTCGCCTCCTCCAGGAAGCCCTCTTCCACACTCCAAGACAGGGGCGTGCCTAAGTTTCTTTGGTCCTCACACGGCTGGCGTCCTGGTGGGCACTGCTTTGAACGGATGAGGGGAGGAAAGACAGGACAAAGGAGGGCAAGGAGGCCAGCACGGGGGCTGAGGGCCCGGGGTCCCAGCAGTGAGAGCCCCTCTCAGCAGTGCCACTGCCCGTGCTTGGGCAGCCAGCGGTCACAGACGACCTGGTCCCGCCCTCGGAGTTCTCAGTCCCCTTGAAAGTGGGGAAAAGATAGCGGAAGAAACAACTGGGGACAAACCAGGGGGTCCAGCCATAGTCGTCTCCCAGACCTGCTCCAGTCCCCTCCCCTCCCCTCCCCTCCCCTCCGTGCCTCCTGCCTGCTCTGAGGCCCCTTCTCTGTTTCCCACAGACCCGGAACAGCCAGGGGAGGTGTCGGCCTTGGGGCCGAGCCGGGCGGGGGCAGGGCCGAGTGGCCGGGGCCGGCAGGGGGGGCCGTGGGGGGAGAGCCTGTCCAGCGGCCCCTCCAGCCCTGAGAGCAGTGAGGATGAGGGCCCAGGCCGCAGCTCCAGCCCCCTCCGCCTGGTGCCCTTCTCCAGCCCCAGGCCCCCCGGAGAGCCGCCGGGTGGGGACCCCCTGACTGAGGATGGGGAGAAGAGCAGCGACACTTGTAACCCACTGTCAGGTAGGGCGAGGGCCCCCTGGGCGGGCGGGAGGGGTGTGGCCTCTGTCCCGGCCTCAACCCAGCTCTCTGGCTCCAGGCGCCTTCTCAGGAGTGTCCAACATCTTCAGCTTCTGGGGGGACAGCCGGGGCCGCCAGTACCAGGAGCTGCCTCGCTGCCCCGCCCCCGCCCCCAGCCTCCTCAACATCCCTCTTTCCAGCCCTGGCCGACGGCCCCGGGGCGATGTGGAGAGCAGGCTGGACGCCCTCCAGAGGCAGCTCAGCAGGTGAGGGTGGTCCCTCGGATCAGCCTAGGCCCAGCGGTGTGTGTCCGGGGGGGGCGGGCTAGTAGGGGCGGGGCACGGGCGTATTGCAGTGTGGTCTGTGGGTTTCGGGCAGTGTTGTAGGGTGAAGTGGGTGTCTGCTCTGTCTAGGCCTGTCCACGTGGCCAGCAGCTTGACCCTCTCCTTGCATTCAGAGCCGAGCCAGGGGCTGCCACACCTAGAATGAAGAGAGGACCTGGGGTTGACCAGCTGGCTGCCCATAGGGTGGTCCTGAAGCCACAGTCACTGGCGTCTCCACTTCCCTGAGACCCAGAACATCCTCCTCCTTCTTGCCCCAGGCTGGAGACCCGGCTGAGTGCAGACATGGCCACCGTCCTGCAGCTGCTGCAGAGGCAGATGACGCTGGTCCCACCCGCCTACAGTGCTGTGACCACCCCGGGGCCCGGCCCCACCTCCACCTCCCCTCTGCTGCCCGTCAGCCCCATCCCTACCCTCACCCTGGACTCGCTTTCTCAGGTAAGTTCCAAGCACCCCAGCCCTGCCTCTTCTGCACCGATTCCACCCCAGACCTGCTTTGCTGCCCTTTCTGCTTGGCCTTGGGCCCCAGCCTCCTCCCACCCTGTTCCTGCCCTCCTCCCAGGCTGTACTGCTGGAGGAGGGCTGCCCTAGGAGCTGTGAGCACGGAGCAAGGCAGGAGAGCCCCCAACAAAGCCCCCAGACAGCTGGGCCAAGGAAGCCAGCAGGCCGAGTGGCATTCGCTCCCCTAGTGTCACTCGAATGGCCAGATCTACTCAGGGTGCCTGTGTCATGGCTGTGGGTGGAGGGACTGTTGAGCCAGGGGCCTGGCGGTGGGTGCTGGGTGCCAGCGTGCCCTTGGGATAGGGTCCCAAGCCCCTGCTGCGACTGATACCCCTGGGTCTGGTTCTACTGCCAACCGTTGACTGTCATGCTCAGCGCTTTGCAGGGTTGTCCTGAAGGCTCTGGCTAAGCCCCAGGGTAGCACTTCCGGCCCGCATCTCTCCCCTCCTGCCAGAGATGGGCCTCTGTTGCCCTTTGTCCTCTCCTAAGTGGACACGTGTGTTCCTGGCCTCCTGACAGGACAGCTGTGTCTGGGTCTCAAGAATGGGGCTCCTCTGGCGACAAGAGGTGGCCTGGGATCTGCTCCCCCCTCCCTCTGGCATCTGCTCCCCCCTCCCATCTGCCACCTGCTCCTGTTTGCAGACACCAGGGCCCACGTCAGCAAATGTGCCAGTCTCCCTTCACAGCCTCCTCCGCAGAGATCTCACAGCAGACTCGTCTGCACCCACAAAGCCCCTCCTGCCTGCCCTGGCACTCTCCCTGGCCTTCCGAGGCCTGGCCGCCCGCCTGCCTCTGTTTCTAGGTCCTCGAGTTCTTTCTAGATTGGAGGAAAGAACCCTGTCTCTCTTTCTGTGCAGCTTCTGTGCCAGCTCAGGGCCCCTTATTCTGGATTGGGTTTGAATCCAGCGGCCATGTTCCCTGGGGAGGGAAGCGGCTGCGGCCTCAGGCTCTCCCCGCGTCAGGCAGAATCTCCCGAGGCCCCCAGATGCCTGGTCTGGCTCTTGCCCACCCGGAGCGCGTTTCTCCCGGGGCAGGTTGGAGTCCTGCTCTGTCTGCCTTGTTCCTTCTCCTGTGCCCTCCAGGCCTCTTCTGTCTGTCACCAGGGTCTCCTGACCCTCTCTATCCTCTGACCCTCCCCTGCCCCTTGGCTTCTAGCTTCTCACACTCCGGTTTCTTTGCAGGTTTCCCAGTTCATGGCGTGTGAGGAGCTACCCCAAGACGGCCCTGCTCGACGCCTCTCCCTGCCGGGCCAGCTGGGGGCCCTCACCTCCCAGCCCCTGCACAGACACGGCTCAGACCCGGGAAGTTAGTGGGGCTGCCCAGTGTGGACACATGGCTCACCCAGGGTTCAGTGCACTGCCGGGGCCCCTCCTGTGGAGGACCTGCCTGGGAGGCCCTGGCCGCTGACAGGAGAGGAATAGGAAGGCACAGCCCCTCCTCCAGCCCTTGGGACCATCTCCTCCTGCGGTCCCCTGGGCCCCGTTGGTGGGGGGGGGGGCGCAGGGGCAGGGACAGGCCGGGCAGTGGATGGGGGTCTGTGGTCCCCTCACTGCCCTGGGGGCAGTAGCTGGTCTAACTGCCTGGCGGCACCCGGCCCTGGGCCTTAGGCACCTCAAGGACTTTTCTGCTATTTACTGCTCTTATTGTTAAGGATAATAATTAAGGATCATATGAATAATTAATGAAGATGCTGATGACTATGAATAATAAATAATTATCCTGAGGAGACTCCAGGGGTGCTGGGAGGGTGCAGCCATCGGCACGCTGTATCCCGTGTTCACGTTCATAGTGTCCGGTGCACTGGCCTCTCTGAGGGAATCCAGGCCGATCTGTCTGTGTGCACAGGGCCTGCAGGGGCAGCTCCGACGTCTGGGTGTGGAGTCTGCAGTCGGGGTGCTCCCTCGGGGCTGACACAAGTCACCTCCAGGACCTCTTGCCTCCGGAGGGCCCTGCTTCCATGTGGTCCTGGATTCAGGAGGGCAGAGAGCCACCTGGACTCTTTTACATATAGAGGTTGTCCTAATGGGACGCCAGACCTGGGGTCCCGCCCCTCAGGGTCATGGTGGCTTGCTGGGTGGCACACTGGCCCCCAAAGCTGGCCCCAGGCTGACTGCTGTCAGAGTACAGATGCGCTGTACTCTTCCCTCACACAGCTCATGAGCCTGGCCCGTACTGACTTTAGCCTGGGGCTGTATTTGGCCAAGCCCCCAACTTGGCCTTATCTTGACCTTGACTCAGACTCACACGGATCCTATATAACTGGCCCCCCACAGCAAACCAACTCTGGGCACGCTGGTTTTCTCAACCCTGACCAGAGCCCCCGCCCCCTGGTGTCTGGCTCCAGACGGGCCTCACCTCCATCACCTCCATCACTTGGTCACCTGTGACCCTCGACCAGAGGAGCTGCCTGAAGAGGGTGGAAGTTTCAGGGCGGCTCATTCCCATTATTGGAGGGGCAAGTCGGAACAGATGTCCTGGGGCCAGTGAAGGGTGGTGGCCGTGTGTGTCCGTGTGCTCGTGGGTGTGCGCGTGTGCACGTGCCCTGCCGGTCTTGCGCGAACACCCAGCCTTTCAGAGGAGCTGCCGTGCAGTGGTTGTGGTAGGGCAGCTGCCAGCCAGCAGGAGGAGCTGATGGGCAACTGTGCTGCCCAAGGCCTCCAGGGTCGCTTAATCCTATAATCCCTGACCCTCTGAGGTGGGTGTGTTAACCTTGCTTTGACCAGAGCCCATTACCGCCTGTGCCCAGGACAGGGAGGGTGTTGGGGGGAGACCCTGGTCTCTGAGCCAGCTGGAGGGCTCCCTCTTCCCAGAGCGGGTAGCAGAGAAGTTCCTGGTGGTTCTGCACCAGGGCCTTGGCTCCCCTACCAGGGGGTGTGACCAGGGAGGGGTCCCTGTGAGTTCAGTGTGCCCTGGGGGACAGGGCGTGGAAGATGGGCACGGGGAGTAGAGATGGGGAGAAGGATGAGACCCCGGGTGGTGGGGAGGGGTGACACAGAGAGGTGGGCCAGGCAGAAAGGGCAGCTCTGTGCGACAGGATCTGGCACACGTGTACGCGGGTGTACACGTGCGCGTGAGCATGCATCTCTTCGTGGTTTGGGAGCGCACACGCAGGCCTCCCTGGTGGATTGATGTGTGTGGGCGTGGGCTGGGGTTCTAGCTGGGGGGATGCCCTAGATTCAGTGTCAGCTCACGGATTCCGGGCGCAAGTGGACACCGTCAGGATCTCAGCCCCGGACACTGGCAGAGGCCCCCGTGAGGTTGATGGTGAGAAATAAAATGACAGACGAAGCTCGCTGCACTTGGCACGCGGGGGCCGAGGTGCTGGGCCAAGTCCCCGCTCTCCATCTCTCCATCTGGCACTCTCTCCATCCTTCTTACCAACTGTCCTGTCCTTAGAGCATCTTCATCTGGGAGCTCAGCCCCGATTCGCAGCACTCTGTCCAGGTGTGGCGGTGAGGGCTGGGGGAGCCTGGGAGAGCCTGCGGGAGGGGCTGAGGGCCGGCGCAGCGAGTCAGGGCCCCGTGCTGCTGGGCGTGGGGAGGAGAGGAGGTGAAACCTTGGCCCGCACTCCCTAGGCTTTGTATCACGTTGGACACTGGTTATGCTCTGGGGCACATGCCGGCGTCCACAGTCAGCTGCCCGCCTCCAGGGGAGTGCCCTGCCTGGGCCTGGAGGCCTGATGTGTGCGCTTCCAGGGATGAGTGAGTGTGTGTGTGTGTGTGCACACGCACACGTCTGCGCTCGGGGTGGGGGCTGGCCCAGCAGAGGGGAAACCTCTCCGTGCTTGTCCTCGATGGAAGCACATGGGTGCCCAGGGGCTGGTCTGCTCAGCCCGGTTGAAGGAGCGTCCGGCGTGGCCGAGACACCAGTGCCAGGTCCCTACCGGGAGCTACCCCTGAGATCTGAGAGTGGGCGGAGGACAATGGTGACAGTGGCTCCACTTACGATGGTTCCACCTGCCCGGCTGTGTCACTTAACCCCTAACAGCCCGCAGGGGTGGGTGTCGCTGGTCCACGTGAGGGGAGTCAGGCTCAGGATGGTCGGTGACTGACCAGTGTGAGTGCTGCGGGTAGGTGGCAGTGCGCAGCTCCGGGCTTCACTGGAGGGGCCGTGGTGGCCCTCGGGGCACAGCACTGGGGCCAACGCTCGCCGGCCGCAGGGTGTGGGCTCGGACCCGGGCCTTGGGGGACCTGAGAGGCCGGCGGGGGTGCAGCCCAGTGTGGAGCGCAGCAAGGAGACTGCCTGCCTCCCTTCCCAGCCTGCTGCGCCCTCCCCTCGCCTGGCCAGGTGGCAGCGCACCCCCTCCTGCCAGTCTGGGACCGTGCTCCACCCGACACGTGAATGGTGTCATAAAACACAGCCGTGCCTGTGACCCGGGCGCTCTGCTGGGCGGGATCAAGTTCTCGGGCAGGGCCTGCTCAAGGCTGAAGGCTGCCTGGAACCCACAGGGGGGCCCCAGCCCTCATGGGGTCCTGCTGCGTCCCTGGGACCGGGCGGGCTCTCAGGTGTGTTGGGAGGGGTGGGTGGTAATTCTGGGGGCTGGCTGGGGGTACAGCAGGCTGTTTTCCTCCAGGGACCACCTTTGTTCACCATGCATTGATGCATTGCCCACTCTTTTAAGGTCCAACCTCATCTTTTTTTTTTTTTTTTTTTTTAATAGAAATCAGTAAAAATGCTTTGGAAGGAAGACGAAGGACCATCAGAAGCCAGTAGCCTGTGAGGCTGGGAGAAGGGATGCCTAAGGGGCATCTCGTTCCTGGGGCTCAGGAAGAGAGGAGAGAAGGAGGTGTGGGGACCACTGTGCTGCCACTCTGCACCCTAGGACAGGTTCCATGGTCAAATGAAGGGCGCTTCCCCTGCTGGCCTGAAGGCAATAAGCTCTGGACTATCAGCTCCGTGCGGGTGGGGCTAGTTTGACTCTGCAGGGCCCCGAGCAGTGCCGGGCACTGGGATGTACTCAATGTTTCCTGAATGACCGAAGGAAGCGCCACCCTTCTCCCCGGGACGGAGACCCCTGGGCTCGGCCGGCAGGGCTGGGGAAGTCCTCCTGCGGCTGGCAGAGCAGAAGCGGGGCCTCTGCACAGGGCTCTGGCCCTTCACCCTGGACCCGCGGGTCACCGTGCTCTACTCCATTCCTGTCCTCGGGCCTGCGCTGCCCAGCTCCGTGGCAACTGCCCGCTGCCCCAGACCTCATCCCTGGCCTCCCCCGTCACCTGGGCTCCAGGAGGTGACGGGGGGCAGGGCAAGGGCGCAGTCCCCTCCTCTCCTGCAGGGCCAGTCACCAACAGCCGGGAGTGGGCTGTTGTGCAGAGCGGAGGGTTCTCCCAAAGCAAGAGGGCCAGAGGGGTGGGGCGGGAACTGGAGGGGCCGTGGCGGGTGAGGAAAGGTCCACGCGGTTGCCGATGCACAGGAAGGCAGGTGGCAGAGCCTGGAGCCGGAGTCTGGTCAGGGGCGGGGGACAGGAACCGAGGGGCAGGCCCGGCCTGCCTTCCCCCACCTCCACCTGCCTTCCCCCACCTCCACCTCTGCACCTAAAGGTCCAGGAGCGGAGTGAGGTGCTGGCGGTGCCTCCCGGCCTCGTGACTCAGCCACTGCCCGGGGTCCAGGTGCAAGCTCGCCCCGCCCTGTCCTCACCTGGACCCCCGCTCCTCTCAGCCCGGGCAGTGGCAGCTCTCACGTTTCAGTGACAAGTAAGAGTCATCGATACTCATGGAGCCCATCCTTTGTGGTGAGCATTATTCTGACTGCCTGAAACCCAAGGCCCAGAGGCTCGCGGAACCTGCCAGCGTCCGCGGCTCCTGAGGGTGGAGCTGAGGCCTGAACCCGGGCAGTCTGAGTCCCCTGGGCTGGCCTGAGCCTGGGGCACACCATCTCTCTTAGGCAAGACAGTGACTAGGAGACCTTTGCAAGTGCCTGGGATTTCTAGGACCTTCTCTCCCCTGCAGACTTTTGTACCTTCTGTTCCTTTGCCTGGAGTGCCCTTTGTTTGGTGAACTCCTGCTGGTCTTTGGGTGGCTCTTCTAGGGGATGCTTGGTGCGCCCCCTCCCTCGGGCTGGGGCCCCCTTTGTGCTCTTGCAGCACCCTCTGCTCTCCCCGCCCCGCCTTCCCTACCCTAGACTGCCAAATCCGGGGGCTCGTCATCTCTGCGCTACACCATCCCTGTCTGTCCCCCAGCACCACGCGCAGTGGTTCCCCCAGAGCGAGCACGCAACGGTTTACTAAATGAACATTTCTGGATTTGGGGAGTGATTAGCAGTAAAATCCTTAATATCCAAAGGGCCCGTGTGCTTGACTTTGGGGGCTGTGACTTCCTGTGCAGCCAGGCTTGGGGTGTGAGGGCTGAGGAGGGGGCTCTGGGGTAGCTGGCACTCCCTGAGCCGCCTCCGCTGATAGGCAAATGTGAGGTCTCGTACCCCAGGGATGGCCCCTAAGGGCCCACAGGGTTTACGTTTTCTACCCCACTCTGTTGGCTCAGCTCAGTGCCTGGGGTTTGGTCCTTGCTCTGAGTTACAATCAGGGAACTTCTCTGGTGCCACCTGGAATCCCTCCTGGTGGGCATCTAGGGGCACAGCTGGATATCCCGTGATGGCCATTGCTCACCTGAGCTTTGGGGAGCCTCTGCCTTTGCTTCCCATCACAGCAAGTTCATCACCCTCTCAGATGCCCGGTCCCTGGCCTGGCCATACCCCCGGGGGCAGCCCCTGCAGGCCTCTGACTTTTCCAGGCTCTGTTCTGCCACAGTGCAGGGCAGGAGGTCTTGTGCCAGGCCCTTCCTGCAACCCACCTGCCCACGTCGCAGGAACAGATGGACCGAAGCATGCCCAGGTCCTGACGTGACAGATGGCTCCTTCCTCTTTGCCCGCAGGACAAAGCCCTCCACGTCAGCCCGGCACAGAGGGTTCTCGTCTTCCTTTCCAGACTCACCTGCCTTTGTACCTCCTGCTGCCACGTGCCCAATACTCTAGCCACATGAGATCACGTCCTGTTAACGATGCTTGAGTTCTCCCTGCATTTGCCTGTCTTTCCCTCTTCTTGTAAACAGACTCTGTCCTTCCCGGCCTGGAGAAACTCTTCGATCCTTCAAGTCCTAGCTCACACGTCACCTCCTCCAGGAGGTCCTCTCTAGGTGTCTCAGTGGATCTAAACCTCCCATTGCACTGGGCTCAGGCCTTTGTCAGCGCCTCCACACACCCTGCCTGTTCTCCTGTCTGTCATCCGAAAGAGGACTGGCTGAGTATTGGTCATCTTCTCATCTCCCTTGGAGGCCTCTGTCGTGGGGCCGGGGAGACGGCAGGCACTTTGCCGGTGTGTCTTGCTTCATCTCCACTTCCCAGCGGCCTCTGCGTGGAGGGCTCCTGCCCACTGTCCTCTGTGTGGCTGCTCATTTGTCCTTTGATGGTCAAGGCTGAGAGCGATTTCTCGTAGGGCTTTTCTGTTTCAACCTCAGGTCTGAGGGATCCCCCTCTCTCCCCAGTGGTGGCCAGTCCAGTGGGTGCTCAGCTGGCAGCTCAGGGGGACCTACAGGGCTCACACGGTGGTCCGACCGCACAGGGACCATCAAAAGCACACAAGTAGCGGGTCTAGTCTATCTCAAGTGCTCAAAAATGTCAAAACAAATTTGAATCATAGGGCCTTTCAAGGTGACTATTTGGAAACACTTTCAGATAATTGTGTATCATAAAAGAGTGGTTGGTGTAAAAATCAATAAGATTTCGTAAAAGACTGAATAGTAACAGGTTTTTTTAAGCCGCATAGGTGCATGATATTAAACCCTATAAAGACTCAGTTTATCTTGATCATCTTATTGTAGTAGCATTTAAAATAAAGTAATTCTTGATACTTTATTTTCTAAAAGTCTAAGTACAGGTCAAGCCCTTTTCCTTTCTTTTTGGCTAACTTTTGTCTTTCAAAAAAAAATGTGTTCTGAGGCATTTGTTTAAATAATCAGCTTCATTATTTCTAATCACACCTTATAAGTGAGTTGGAAGTTGGCAAGAGCCATCGCTTAGAAACCAGAGCAGAAGAATTTAGCTCAGCTGTCTTACCATTATTTTAAAATTAGCAATAGCATAAGGTCTGGCTGCAAAAGGCTTAGGTGCTAACTGGCAAGAAAATCAGTCATTAGGGAAACAGCCTGGAGAGGGTAACGGCTTGACTTCCTCTTTCTGCTCTGCCAGGTGATGACAGCTGGGGAATCAGAGGGAACGCATTGGTCAGGGACACCAGGAAGGTCAAGTGAAGCTGATCTCATGGTCTCAAGAGGCCTAAGTGGAATGAAACCCTTAGCAGATGGGAAAATGAGAGTAGAGAGCTTTATTTAAAGTCAATCTTCCCCAGGTCCCCGGAACGGTGACTGTCCCGCAGGGAAGTTGGGCTCGATGTGAGGCTCTGAGTGGCCATAAAGAAGCGTTAGTCTCAGGGCCGGTGAAAGGAGCATGGGGGGAACGAGGTTAAACAGCGATCGTGCCATGACCCAGCGGCCCTGCGTCCTCCAGCGCCCAGGGAGCCCTTCCCTTAGGGTGCTGAGAAGTGGCTGGTGCCCCGCCCAGGGGAGAGGAGGGTGTGCCTCGTGCCTCCCCGGGTCTCCGGGGATGCCCTGGGGGTGAGGCTTCTGATCTAGGCTAGCTGCCCCGTGACCTGTGAGACACCTGTCCCCTAAGTGTGTGGTAGTTCCTGTGCCTGCTGCCACCTCTTTTCCAGGACAGTCTGACTTAAGGTGGACGCCCCTCCTCTTCATTATCCCAAAGCACCACTAATTAAAGGTGTGGCACGTAGTGGATGATTAATAAAGACCTTGGAGGTCATTGTGAACGCTGGGGAAGTCATCTCACTGTACAGCCCAGAAAACAACCTAAAAGATGATCTCAGACATTCCAGTCCTAAATTCTTGGCTGCTTCCTTGTTGGTGACTTTCTCATTGGCTGACCTCCTTCCTAGTCCTTCCAAGACCCTCTTGGTCAGTTCCCATTTTCTGAAGACCCTTCTCTGCCTCTTCTTTTTCCCACCTCCCTGGCCTGCCCCACATTGACCCTCACTACCTTGGGCAGATCCTTTCAAGTGTCTCCAGGCTGCTCTTAGCTGACCTTGCCAGGGGCGCCACCCTTCTCCTTCCGAGGCTCTTCCAGACTCTCAGGATGCTATCCAGACACGCACCCGAGAGAGCCGGAGTGAGCTACCTGTGCCCCTAGCGGGGAGAGGGGGCTGCAGTAAAGCTGGCTTTCTTTTCCCTTCCTTCCTTCTTTTCTTTTCTTTTTTTTTTTGGCCACGCTGCGCGGCTTGCGAGATCTCAGTTCCCGACCAGGGATTGAACCCTTGCCCTCAGCAATGAAAGCACAGCGTCCTAACCACTGGACCACCAGGGAATTCCCCCTTCCTTCCTTTTTTTTTTTTTTTTTAATATTTATTTGGTTGCGCCGGGTCTTAGTTGTTGCAGGTGTGCTCCTTAGTTGCGACTCGCTGGCTCCTTATTTGCGGCTTGTGGGCTCCTTAGTTGTGGCATGAGAACTCTTGGTTGCGGCATGCATGTGGGATCTAGTTCCCCAATCAGGGATCGAACCCTGGCCCCCTGCATTGGGAGCGTGGAGTCTTAACCACTGTGCCACCAGGGAAGCCCCCCTTCCTTCCTCCTTCCTCCCTTCCTTCCTTCCTTTCTTTTCCATCCTTCCTTCCTTCCTTCCCTCCCTCCCTCCCTCCTTCCTTCCCTCCCTCCCTCCCTCCCTCCTTCCTTCCTTCCTTCCTTCCTTCCCTCCCTCCTTCCTTCCTTCCTTCCTTCCCTCCTTCCCTCCCTCCCTCCCTCCTTCCTTCCTTCCTTCCCTCCTTCCTTCCTTTTTTCCTTCCTTCCCTCCCTCCTTCCCTCCTTCCCTCCCTCCCTCCCTCCTTCCTTCCTTCCCTCCCTCCCTCCCTCCTTCCTTCCTTCCTTCCTTCCTTCCCTCCTTCCCTCCCTCCCTCCCTCCTTCCTTCCTTCCTTCCCTCCTTCCTTCCTTTTTTCCTTCCTTCCCTCCCTCCCTCCCTCCCTCCTTCCTTTCTTCCTTCCTTCCCTCCTTCCCTCCTTCCCTCCCTCCCTCCCTCCTTCCTTCCTTCCCTCCCTCCTTCCTTCCTTCCTTCCTTCCTTCCTTCCCTCCTTCCCTCCCTCCCTCCTTCCTTCCCTCCTTCCCTCCCTCTCTCCTTCCTTCCTTCCTTCCTTCCCTCCTTCCTTCCTTTTTTCCTTCCTTCCCTCCCTCCCTCCCTCCCTCCTTCCTTCCTTCCTTCCCTCCTTCCCTCCCTCCCTCCTTCCTTCCTTCCCTCCTTCCCTCCCTCCCTCTCTCCTTCCTTCCTTCCTTCCTTCCTTCCCTCCTTCCCTCCTTCCTTCCTTTTTTCCTTCCTTCCCTCCCTCCCTCCCTCCTTCCTTCCTTCCTTCCTTCCTTCCCTCCCTCCCTCCTTCCTTCCTTCCTTCCTTCCCTCCTTCCCTCCCTCCTTCCTTCCTTCCTTCCCTCCCTCCCTCCTTCCTTCCTTCCCTCCTTCCCTCCCTCCCTCCTTCCTTCCTTCCTTCCTTCCTTCCTTCCTTCCTTCCTTCTTTCCTTCCCTCCCTCCCTCCCTCCCTCCCTCCCTCCCTCCCTTCCTCCCTCCCTCCCTCCCTTCCTCCCTCCTTCCTTCCTTCCTTCTTTTTGATTAGCAAGCAGTTTCCCTGCAATAATAATTTGTGATGCATAATGAGGGCATCTAGGGGCAGAGATGGGGGATTACAGAGGAGGTGAGGAAAATGCAAAGTGAACAGCAGAGTGGGAGGCGAGGAGCCCAGAAGGGGCAGATCTGAGGACCGCTTGGCTCTGTCCAGCGGTTTCTGTCACTGCCCCTCCACACAGGCATCCTGAAGGGCGTGGAGTCAATGCTCGGTTTGGGTCTGAGCTGTTCAGGTCTCAGGAAATTCTCTTCACGAGCCAATTGGCTTCCCTCTCGCAGAGGCACAGACTCGCGGGACCTCGGGCGTTTGGAAGGGGTGGGTTCAGGAAGGGATAGTAGGAGCCACTGCTTACTAGAGACCCACGTCACATCAGACACGGCCCTGAGGAAGGGTTGGGGGCAAAGGGCTGCTTGCTGAGGACACAGTCCTCATGGTTTCCTGCTAACTTTTTGCCAACTGACTGGCCAACACTGAATATTCTGAGTAACTGTCCAATTCGTGGTTTGGAAATGAATAAAATGCGGAAGAGCTGCAAGCGACCTTGGAAAAGGGTCAGCTCCTTGGACTAAATGCTGGACAAGGGGGAAGGAACGGACGCCGACGGGACCAGCACTTCTCTCTCCACACTCCGTCCTCCCCGGCTGGCGTCCCTCTGGCTCTGGACCCTGCTTAGCCCCCTGGGCGCCTGGGCAGCGCGGCTGAGGGTCCTGGCCCGTTGGCCTAGACTCCAAGCAGAGCAAACTCAACTGTCTGGGGTTTTCACGACCCCAGCCTCCCCCAGCCTCCCCCAGCTTGACCTCAACCAAGAGCAGGGTAATTTTCAAGTGAAATATTTTTCTTGAGCGCCACCCAGAATGGTAGAAAGTCAAGAAAAGCCCTTAAAAACCAGAGTGTGTCCCCTTCAGTTTTCAGTGGAAGAGTTGCCAAAGGCCGGAGAGTTAAGGGCAACATGGCTTCCTGACCTCCAGCCCGCTGCAGGCCGGGCGCTGGGTTGATCACAGCAGCGGTTGTATGAGACCCAGCCAGGGCTTTCAGTATCTTGTAGTTCAGCTGGAAACACGGGAGGGAAATGGAAGAAGATAGTGAAGGTCCCCCTTCCGAGGGCCCAACAGAGCTTCTTGTATTCCTTCTCGAGTCCTTCTCTCTCTCCAAGCCTCCCCTCGCAGTTGGCCTTCTCCATGAAGACTTGTCCATGGCGTTCCTGTGACAGCGACGCTGCCCCATCTGGTGACGACTCAGCTGTAAGAGCTGTGTGTGCCGGTCACGCAGAGCTGGGATTTAGGGGGTCGCCTCTTCAGTGTGGGTGGAGATGCTGTCCTCCATGATGACCTGTCCACTCCCCGACTTTTTGCCTGAAAACAGGCACGTCCTTTTATTTTATTTTTTTTAAAAAATCGAATCATACACTTTATTTATTTATTTATTTTTAATAAATTTATTTATTTATTTTTGGCTGCGTTGGGTCTTCGTTGCTGCACGTGGGCTTTCTCTAGCTGCGGCGAGCGGGGGCTACTCTTCCTTTCGGTGCACGGGCTTCTCACTGCGGTGGCTTCTCTTGTTGCGGAGCACAGGCTCCAGATGCATAGGCTCAGTAGTTTTGGTGCACGGGCTTAGTTGCTCCGCGGCATGTTGGATCTTCCCGGACCAGGGCTCGAACCCGTGTCCCCTGCATTGGCAGGCGGACTCTCAACCACTGCGCCACCAGGGAAGCCCGCACATCCTTTTGGACTTGCTACATGGGGGGGGGGGGCGTCCCTGTGGGGTCTTCACGGTTGGGGTTGGGGAGGCCCGCTGTCTAGGGGGTGGTGACAAAGAGCTGTGACCCACCTGGTAGTCCCCCCATTCAGCCTCTCCACAGTGTGGCCTCTCCCCAGTTTTCTCAATTCCTGATTTTCTCCCTGGATGCAGGATGCCCCCTGACTCATGGGGGCACAGTGTGTCTGTGCCTTGTCCTTCGTCCAGCTCTGTGCTGGTCAAGTACAGCTGGTCATTTGGGGAGAGGGTTCCCCCTTTCTTCAGTAGCAGAGGCTCCCCTAACTGTCAGGTCTCCGGTTCCAAGTCCTCTCCACCCTTTCTCCCCAAAAGATCGTTGGAAGCTGCCCCACGTGGGACCAGGGTTCTGTGTGAATTATAGCCTGGGACTGAGGTAAACTCAAGTTAGAAGCAATTTCCTTTTAGAGCCACCCATGTGCTACCTGGTTACCTGGGATTCTGATCTCACTAGCCACCCACACACCCAGACGGTGGCCCCAGATAAACCTTGAAAGGATGGGACTTTCATTTCTTGCTGCAAAGCCAGCCGGGACGGAGGCTTTCTGGACTGATGTTGCATTCTCTTTGCTCTAAAGGGGAGCTTGAAAAGGGGCTTCAGTAGTTACACCAACACTACGTTACTTTCTAAAATCTTTCTGGCACAAAACTGTCCCACATAGAAGAGGAATCCACAGACTGGAATCTGAACCTGGGTCCCATTTGTCCCCTGGCTCCTCAGACGGGGCCAGTCTGATGACAATTCAGCTGAAGCCACACACTGATGCACAGTTGTGCGTGGGGCGGGGTCGCCAGAACTGCAGCTCCGGAGGCTGTGTGAGGGCACCTGGGAATGAGATGCGGGAACAGCAGGAGTTCGGACGCCAGCACCCGGAGGTCTGCGAGGGGCTGGAGGAGTCTTAGCCCATCCAGGCTGCTGTAACAGAAGTACCACAGACTGGGTGGCTTGTACACAGCAGAAATGCATTTCTCATAGTTGTGGAGACCGAGAAATCCAAGATCAAGGCACTGGCAGATTCTGTCTGGCGAGGTCTGCCTCCCGGTTCATAGACGGCTGCCCTCACACGGCTGAAGGCGCGAGGGAGCTCCTGGGGGCCTTTCACAAGGACACTAACCCCACTCATGAGGGCTCCACCCTTATGACCTAATCCCCTCCCAAAGGCCCCACGTCCTAATACCGTCACCATGGGGATTAGGTTTCAATATATGAGTTTTGGGGACACAAACATTCAGTTCACAGCAGAATGGACCAACCATAGCAGGAGGGTCCAGTTAGACCAACTGGCCCACCCTTACGTGGACCAGACAGCCACCTGCTCCTCGGCCAGAGGGAAAACAAAGAGTACGGGGAGTGACCTATAAATGATGAATTTGTTCTTTTCGTATTGTTTTTGCAAATCTTTTTTTTTTTTTTTTTTAGTAAATTTAAAAAAATTGAAGCATAGTTGATTTACAATGTTGTGTTAGTTTCAGGTGTACAGCAAAGTGATTCAGTTATATACACACGCATACACACACACATGCATATATGTGTGTGTGTGTGTATATACATATACATATATATATGTTCTTTTTCAGGTTCTTTCCCATTATATGTTATTACAAGATATTGAATATAGTCCCCTGTGCTATATAGTAGGTCCTTATTGTTTATCTATTTATTTATTTTTAATATATTTATTTATTTATTTTTGGCTGTGTTGGGTCTTCGTTTCTGTGCGAGGGCTTTCTCTAGTTGCGGCAGCTTTCTCTAGTTGCGGCGAGTGGGGGCCACTCTTCATCGCGGTGCGCGGGCCTCTCACTATCGCTGCCTCTCTTGTTGCGGAGCACAGGCTCCAGACGCGCAGGCTCAGTAGCTGTGGCTCACGGGCCTAGCTGCTCCGTGGCATGTGGGATCTTCCTAGACCAGGGCTCGAACCCGTGTCCCCTGCATTGGCAGGCAGATTCTCAACCACTGCACCACCAGGGAAGCCCTGTTTATCTATTTAATATGTAGTAGTGTGTATCTGTTAATCCCAAACTCCTAATTTATCCCTCCCTGCCACTTTACCCTTTGGTAACTATAAATTTGTTTTTTATGTCTGTGAGTCTATTTTAAAGTAGGATTTAAAAGCTCATGTTAAGGGTTAAAAATTATGAAACAGACCTGATATAAGCCAAGTTATTCTGGGGATACATCTTACTGGTTGCTGTTTTGGAGGAGGTGGCAATTTTCACTTTCGAAAAGATAAAATAGAAATGCGTGTTAGTCTTGTCTTCCTAACACGACTATAAATTCTTTGAAGGTGGGGCTGAGACTGAAGTTGAAATGAAGTGAGGGGTCATCTGAGAAAGTCACCCAGCAGAGGAGGCGTGAAAGGCCACGGCACAGCTGTGCGTCTTGAATCCGGCGTCCCTTGCCCCTGAGTAGAGGAGATAGAGACCTGATGTTTTCGTTTTGTGCATCTTTGTCATTGTCACTTGTCGCTGAGCCTGGCATAGGCTGGGGTCAGTGAAGGCTGGTGGCTGATTGAAAATATTGGGCTGCATGGGGCTAGCAGGTCAGAGCTTGGAAGACTCCTTGGAGAGCACTTGTCTCCATCCAGTCATAACAGAGACAATCAACTGAGACCTGGAGAGAACATGCAGCTTGTCCAAGCTTGGACAGAGAATTAGTGCGGGCCCAGGATGCGGGCTTCTGGCCTCCCTACCCCTCTGGATGCCCAACCCATGATCCTTCCAACTCTTGGAACACAGACTCTTGTAAAACCCGGGCTGCTCTTTGGGCATGAAGACAGCACACTAGACTCTCGTCGGATGGCCTGTGCTTAGGGATCTTCTCTGGGATTAGGGGTGGGATTCAGCCCCTCCCACCCTCTCCTTCCAGAGGTGTCACCATCTTTGAGGAGATGGGGCCTTGGAACCTGTTTGGACCAATATCTACCTAGATAATCAACAACTTTCCCTCTCTCTACTGCCTCTCAGACCCTTTCACTACTCACCTCTCCATTTCTGGCTCCCTGCCAGCTGGTCCTGGTCACAGGATCAACATCAAGGGAGCTGTGGGACTTCCCTGGAGGTCCAGTGGTTAGGACTCCGGGCTTTCCCTGTCAAGGGTGAGGGTTCAATCCCTGGTCAGGGAAGTAAGATCCCACAAGCCACATGGTGCAGCCAAAAAAAAAAAAAAAAAAGAGAGAAAAAGGAAAACATCAAGGGAGCTGTGAGAACCTCGGGTCAGAAGGCACAGAGCGTGGTTATCTTGCCCTGCCCTGTGTCTGGACTGGTATGACTTTCCTCTGGCCCATGGTCCTCAATTGGGGATGACTTTGCCCCCCAGGATGTCTTTGATAATGTCTGGATACATTTTTGGTTGTCACAACCAGGGGTAGGGTGTAGGTGGGTTGTTACTGGCATCTGGTGGGTAGAGGCCAGGGTTGCTGCTCAATATCCTACAAGGCACAGGAGAGCCTCCCCATTGACAAAGAGTATCCGGCCTAAAATATCAATAGTGCTGAGGCTGCTCTAGCCCCACTTTTGTCAATTTATCGGGAAGAGGGACTTCATAGCCTTCTTCTTCCCTCCATAGAGTGGCGGGTCACTTATACCTATTTTGATTCCCTACGAGTCAGTGTGATGTTTTCCCACTGAAAGTGGAGACCGCCTTTCTATCTTCTACATGTAGCAGAAAAAATGTTTTGAAAGTGGCCTGTAGTTAGAGCTGAATGTCCCGGGAAAAAGTCAGAGCATTCCTGTTGGACAGGGAATGGCTCCTTTTGTTAGGAAATACCTTGAGAGGCTTGTTTGGTTATCAAAGATGAGCTCCTGAGAGAATGGCCTGGCTCAGTGAGAGCGAGGCAGAGATGGAATAACAGAAAAAACTTTGAGTTTCTATGGGCATTCCGGGAGAGAGGGGGAGGGGCCCAGAGGTGAGAGGGGAAGGATCTAGAAGACATCCAGGGCCCATAAAGACACACTGGCAGTAAGAAGTCATTTTTTTTGGTAGGAAGTGAATTTTTAGGAAGATGGAGGTTTGACCTTCAGTCTTGGGTTATTTCCTACCTGTGGTAAAATTACTCGGTTGCTCCACAAGCCTTTGGTAAAAGTCTGCCGCACACATCACTGTGTGATGGACGTGCTTTGGGAAGTGAAGGAGGCAGGTGTTTCCAGGAAGACACAGCTGTAAAGGGGATGAGGCAGAGCAGAGAGGTGGTTAGGACCCAGGTGACCCTACAAGACCTTGGCTGCAGCGTGTTCCCACCAAGAGCAGTTGGGTCAATCCCCCAGCCCCCAAATATACTAGCGAAGGTGACTTTTTAAAGGGGTTTGCAGGGAGGAGTGGGGCACGACAGATCAACCTCACTGTTGTGCGACTGAGGCTTTCCAGGCAGCAGACACACCCCTTACATGTGTAATAATGGTCCTTTGTGGCTGGGGCTGCTGGGTGCCTGCCCCAGTGTCCATGATTCTTTTCCTCTTTAACAATGGAACCCCTGATTTTGAGTTAAGCCCGTGGTTTTCCAGAATAAGGACCACGTAGCAGCCCCCTGTGTGGCTTGGGTCAGGGTTAGGGTTAGGAGTGAAAGTGTCATATGTAACTTTTGAGGGGTGCACTTGGAGAGGAGAATTCCCCTCTCACCTCTCCTACTTCCTGCTGACTGAAGCATGAGGTCTTCAGCCAAAGATGGAAGGGCCACAGGATAAAAGATCCTAGGTCTCTAATAATGGAAGAGTGTCCACACCAGCCCTGGCTGCCCATCTCTGGATTTATTAATCACAGGAGAGAACACATGTCTGCTGTCCCACAGCTAGAGGTGGACAAGGAGAGGTGGGGAGAGGGGGTGTGTAAGACCAGCCATGGACCTCTTCAACACCCTCCCTCCACCCAGAGTGGAGAAAAGGTGGGTCCTCTACAGGCCACTGGCATTCACAGGGCACTTGGGGTGGATTCCAGAGCCCATCTGTGGCCATTCTTCCCTAGCGCCCTCTTCCCTCTGCTCCTGTCAATCCCATACCAACCTTACCAGCCCCACCCCTGCTACTGCTGCCCCATCGTGTGGTGTCATGGTGTATCAGCCAGTGTCCAGTCACAAGAACAGACATTACTCTGGGTATTTCAAGCCAAGGGGGGTTTAGTGCAGGGGATATTGACAACATTGGTTACAAATGTGGAGGAAGGGCTGGAAGAGCAGAAGGGAGGAAAGGGTGGTATCACTAGGTTAGGAAGCTGCCAGTGCCCCTGGGATAGAACCCACCAGCCCAGGCTGACCGCCACTGCTGGAGGTACTGCTGGACACGGACCATTCCTGGGGCCACCATGAGAACACCGGCTCTGCTAAGGGTCACAGTTGCCTCTTGCTGCTGTAGCAGAAGCACACTGGCTTCCCCCTTCTTCCTCTAATCTCCTGTCACTGATTCCCACAGATGAACCGTAAATGGAAGCCAGTGGGTGAGGTATGGCTGACATACATAGTTTTCAGACTTTCAGTCCTCACGTCCTGGAGGCAAGCATGGAAAGGGGAGGGAGGGTCTGAGGGCCAGTGGACAAATAATTGGCATGTGAAGGAAAGTGACGTTCACAGAGCTCAACTTTCCAGATGCCTCACTCCGAGATATTTTTCTTTTTTGAATTAAATTTCATTTTTATTATTGAAAAATTTAAACATATACAAAAGCACTAAGAATAGCATAGGAATCCTTTATGTATCTATCATGTAACTTCAACAGTTATCAATTCATGTCCAGTCTTGTTTCATACCATTTACTTTCCTGCCATCAGATTATTTTGATGCAAATCCCGGAGACTGTATAATATAATTTCATCTGAAAACATTTCAGTATTTCTAAAAGATGAGGACTCTTAACAAGAAACAAGTACAATGGCGTTACCATACTGAAAATATAAAAATTTCTTGATATAATAAAACACCCAGTTAGCGGTCAAACTTCTTCAATTTTTATACACTTTTGAAAAAAATTATTTCAATCAGAAACCAAATAAGGTCCATACATTGCAATTGATGGGAATCTTAATTAACATTTAATATACAGCGTCTCCCTCCATATTTTCCCCTTGCTTTCTTGGTTTTGATCGAAGGCTCTAGGTTGTCTTTTAGAGTTTTCTACAACTCGGTTTTGCTGATTTTGTCCATGTGATGTAGCTTAACGTTAGGGTGACCAATCAACCCCGTTTGCCCTTCCGTTTGAATCCGGAAGTCCTTAGCAAATCAGGTTGGTCACCCAACTTTTTTTTTTCTGTCATCTATATTTCTCATAAGTTGGTAGTTAAAGCTAGAGCCTTTATCAGACTCAGGTTTAGTTTTCTGGCAGGATTCTTCCTTAGTGGTGGTGCTTTAATTCCAACAGGAGGCACATAAATAGCTTGTTACCTCTCTCTTTGTGATATTACAGCCTTTAACGACCACTGCTTATATTCATTCATTCAGCACGGGTTGAAGAATGGTGATGTTCTCGTTCTACCTTCCCTTTCCATTTATTAGCCGGACTTCTTTCGTTAGAGAAACACTCTTAGCAACTCTTTGGTTACCCAGAGCTACAGTTCATAGATTAAAGGCACTATCAATGCTTGATTCTTTCCCTTTGTTACCAGCTTTTCAAAATATGGTTCCTTGGCATGCCCCCAAAGTAAAGAATGAGTTGCCTTTAGGAGCATTATAAACTCATGGATAGCAAAAAATGTTTCAATCTTTTGTAGTTATTATTCTTATTGATGCTCACGTTTCCATCTTCGACCAGTGAGAACTTATTCAGGTTGGTTCCTGAGTTATTTTGTTATTTTTAAAAAGTTTATTATTATTTTGGCTGTATTGGGTCTTCGTTGCTGCGCGCGGGCTTTCTCTAGTTGCGGCAATCAGGGGCTACTCTTCGTTTCGGTGCACGGGCTTCTCATTGTGGTGGCTTCTCTTGTTGCAGAGCCCGGGCTCTAGGTGTGCCGGCTTCAGTAGTTGTGGCTTGCGGGCCCTAGAGCGCAGGTTCAGTAGTTGTTGCGCATGGGCTTAGTGGCTCCGCGGTATGTGGGATCTTCCCGGCCCGGGGATCGAACCCGTGTCCCCCGCATTGGCAGGCGGATTCTTAACCACTGCGCCACCAGGGATGTCCCTGATTCTCCTTCTTATGTACCTTCCCACGCTCTCCCTCCCCCGTTTGTGAGAGTTGTATTATATCCACCGTGTCAGGGCACAGCCATTTCCTTCCCTATGTTGCCCCTTATTATTGTCATTTAGTCTTGGTGCCAAGCTTGCTGCCCGGCTTCACACTGATGTCTTTCCAGTCAGTGTTGTTGTTTGAAGTTTGCTCTCTTGTGGATTCCTTAGTAAGAGCTCATGAGAGTAACAGCCCCCGAATTCTTGACTGTTTACAGCAGTCTGTCTATGGTCTTGACACTTAAAGGTTGGCTTGGCTCCCGTTTTTCTTTCCTTGAGTAGCAAATATTTCACTCCACTGCTTTCTGGCATATGGTATGGCTGCTGAGACGTCAACTGCACTCCAATACTTTTTTCTTTATAAGTGACTTGGGCTATTTAACCAACGTCCAAAGATATTTTTCTTCCTGAAAGTCCTATCATTCTACTAGCATATGTCTCAGCGAACTGTGTACTGTCCTGGGTGGACATTAAGTGCAGTTTCAAGTATTTTTACTTCAGGAAAAATGCTCTAAACTTTAAATTTGAGTACTATCCTGTTTTATAGCTTTGGTTTTCTTCTTGAGGTTTCCTATTATATGAATATTTGATTTTTTGCCTATCTCCTGCCACTTTCTCTTGAAATCTTTTCATCTTCTTACTCATTCCTTTTGACTGAAACGCTTCCCTTTTTCATCTATTTCACTTAAGACATTATCCATTGTGTTTATGTGCGTTTGTGAGTCTGGCTTAGTCTTCATTAGTAAAGTCATTTTACTTCGTATCTCATTCTCCCTCTCCCCCTTTTTTTTTCACACTATCTTTTTCTTCAATCACTTCCTTTCTGAGCTTTTCTAATTCTGATTCATGATGTTCTTTCATACTCCTTTCCTTTTATTTATTTTAGCTCATTTTGCAATATGAAGTGACAAGTTATTATTATTTTTTTAATATTTATTTATTTATTTGGCTGGGCCGGGTCTTAGTTGCAGCATGCGGGATCTTTAGTTGTGGTGCGCGGGATCTAGTCCCCTGACCAGGGATGGAACCCGGGCCTCCTGCATTGGGAGCGCAGAGTCTTAACCGCTGGACCACCAGGAAAGTCCCTTTGAAGTGACCAGTTTTCCTCTGCGTCTGGCCACATCATTCTGCTGTGCCTTCGTGGGCTGTGAGGATATTTCATTACCCCTCACATCTTTTCTCTTAAATTAACTTACTGTGATATTTGAAAGAAATTCTCTTCCACTGCTCATGTTTAAGTAAAGTGAATTTTCTGTACTTCTGGAGGAGAAGGTTGGCCCAACAGAGCTGTTTTGAACTTCATGACTCCAGAGCTCTTGTTTCTGTTCTTCTCACCAACGTTCATAAAATATGGCCTCCTGTGCTCTGAGATCTGTCTTCTCACCCGTTCCGCACTATTAACTGGGCCTTCTCTTCCCTCTGCCCCTGTGGGCCCTGACCTGATCAATTCAGATTCTTTTCTTAGCAGTTTCCCCCTCAGTGCTGGGTTTGGGTTTGAAGGGAGCTCTGGTGTTAGTTTTGCGAGTTCACGGGCCCAGGTCTCTCTGGCACGGGGTGGTGGTCCCTTGTTCTCACCTACGACTTGCAGCCTTCGAAACCCCCTCCCAATTTTGGCTGCTCTTCTCAGATTGACCAGAAGTAAGAACCTATAAAAGTACCAGATAAGTTGTGTTTTTATGATTCTCAGGACCGCGATATAAAAAATATATAAAAAAATATATAAATATATTAATAAATATATATAATATATATATATATATATAAATAAATATATTTCCTTGTCATCCTCCTGAACACTTGTTTATATCACGCTGCTCCGGCAGCTATTAGCCGTTTGCCTTTAAACATTCAGTTTTTGGGCTCGTGGGAATACAATTGTCACCGTTTTTACTGTAGATGTTGTCCGTGAAGTTTTGGTTTTGTTATTCCAGTTCTGTTCTCTTTTTCTGTGGAGATTTGGGGATGTTAAAAAAAATCCGGGCCGTTAATATTCGTCTCCTATACTTTTTATTAATTGAAATTATTAGGAAATTTTAAATGTAGCTATGTACCTGGTGGTGTTAGTGAAATGCTAACCAATCACTGTATCCTGTGTCAGAAATATCCTCTCCAGGCCACACGTCCTCTGAAGGTTCTAAGGAAGAATTCTTGCCTCTCCTAGCTGTGATGGTTACCAGCAGTCTTTGGCTTGTGGCTGCGTAGTTCCTATCTCTGCCTCTGTCGTCACACGATGTTCTCTCTGTCTGTGTCTGTGTCTCTTCTCCTGAGGTCACCAGTCATTGGATTAGGGCCCACCTCATCCAATATGACCTCATTTTACCTTGATTACCTCTGCAAAGACCCTATTTCTAATAAAGCCACATTCCCAGGTACAGGGTGGACATGTACTTTTGGGAGACACTATTCAACTCAGTACAAGGGTCTTAGGCTAAATAAACGTATAATAGGAGGATTTCCTGGATAAAGAGAAAGAAATATGTCTCCCAAAGAAGGGAGTCTGAAGATGTAAGCTCTTCCCATCTCCGCATCAAGCAAGAGGCATGTGCCTTATGACTCAGCCAGGGCCTCAGAGACAAGTGCCCTCCAGTCAGCTCCGGGCTCCTCCTGAGTTTCCACTGTGCCCTTGGAGGTCTCCTCTGGGCTAATCATCACGTGGCGCTTGCACAAGGCTGGGGCCTAATTCCCTGCCATCCTTTAGGAAGCCCGTAACCTGAAAAGCTGTCAACGAGAAGCCTTCTATCTCTGGACCCAGTAGGTGGGAAGCCAAAAAGAACTGTTCTGTGCTCCCTATTCTGACCATTGAATTCCTATAATTGAGTTTCTTTTTAAAAGCCTGAAACCCTCACACATGCAGAGAAGGAAGCAAGGAGTCAGAATAGGAGCCAAGAGCTATAAATTTTCTCTGTCTGTCTGGGGCCATTATTCCACTGCCTACAGGCACTCACTTGGCAGCTCAGAGTAAATCAGTCACATCCACCAATCCAGGTGGATGCATTGGTTATTTAATTAATTGGATGTACATAGACAAGTGTCCTGGCTCTTGCATGGGGGTGTCTGCCAAATTCTCAGCAGTCTAGAAATATCCCAAAGAACTTTTCTGACTTACAAATAGAATTGTTATAACCATCTCTCCTTTGTTCGCCCCAAGGCCTAGCCCTCATCAGTCTATTTTAACAACATTAATAACAATAACAACAACTCCATTCCCATCTATCATTTCTGGACAGCGTTCTATGTCTTTAGAACATCGGCAGCTGCTTCACAATGAATATGGGAGGAAGTCTCCTAGCTTGTCGACATGGTCTTATGCCTGATTAATGTGCCCTTTGCCTTTATGCATCATTTTGAAAGGATTTGAGGAGCTTTTCCAGGAGCTTTAACTCTACTGGACATCACACATTGAATGTTTGCGACCTGAGGTCGCCTGGTCGGGTAGAGTTAGCTGTTTATTCTCCAGATCTCATAATTACCCAGTCTGTCCCTCACTATCCCCCACCATTCTCATCAGTCTTCTATTCATTTTCTACTAACTCCTACCAACTTCGAATCAACCTCACAGCAAGTCGGCCTCTCAATTCCACGTCATCAGCCAGTCATCTCTCAACCTCATGTCATTGCCCCTAGCAATCCAAGGCCAGATGCCGTATGGACTTCCTTTTACTCTTATATGGAACATCTTCTTGGGACTCTAATGGATGGTGCTTTTGGATCATTTGGGCACTTGTATCTGTCACTGCATGTATATTTCCATTTCTGTGTATCTTAACACATTCTTCTCCCCCTTCTGGTCTTCCTCCCTTTGATTTCTCCTCTTCCTCTGGGAACTAGATCTATCTAGTCTGCTTTCCCTCTATTCCTCTCTCTAACAGGGGTATTGGGCAGACTTAAGTTGCAGACAAAAGGAGCAGCTCCAGCTATTTCAGTCTGAAAGGGATTCAATACAGAGAATAGCTGTTTATAAAATTGTTGCCAAGACAGGAAGCTCAGGCTCTAGGCTGAGTGTCCATGCCCAGCTCCAGAGAAACACTGAAGAACCGGCACAGGAATATTTGGTGAGCACCAATATCTGAGCAAATATCTCAGTTCTCTACTCCGTAAACTCAGTTCTCTACTTTCTGCCTTTGCATTTTCCTTTGAATTATTATCTCATAACAATTCCTGTAGTGCATCCCAACATTGCCTCAGCTGTAATATCAGGAAAGGGGGTTCTCACACTTTCAGACTCAGGCCAGGATTGGGGGGAGGATCTGGGATCACCTAGAGGACGTAGCGTTGAGGCCGCAGCAGGAAAGACATTTCTAAAAGCGATAACTAAATATATCAGAGAAATGAAGGAAATAAGAAAAAGGTTATAGAAATGAAAAACTGTGGGAAAGAATCGGGGCTAGTGCTAAATATAAATTCCTTACTCTTGGAATATTCCATTATGTCCATACAAAATGAAAATCCCCTCCACTGTATCCCAGATGGATGGACCTCTGACCAAGAATGGAGCATGTTCTCCTTCATTGGACAATGTCTATTATTAGGCCAAACGTGTCTTCTTGCAAATTCCATCCATCGGTTCTATTTCTTTTCTTTTCTTTGTATGATATATAATTTTATTTTGATTAAGTGTTGTTTTAACTCCTAACAAATATTTTTATTTTTTTTTATTGAAGTATAGTCGATTTACAATGTTGTGCCAGTCTCTGCTGTACAGCAAAGTGACTCAGTTATACACATGCAGACATTCTTTTTTTATATTCTTTTCCATTATGGTTTATCACAGGATATTGAATATAGTTCCCTGCATATATACAATGGGATACTACTCAGCCATAAAAAAGAACTAAATAATGCCACTTGCAGTCACATGGATACAACTAGAGACTATCATACTAAGTGAAATAAGTCAGAAAGGGAAAGACAAATACCATATGATATCACTTATATGTGGAATCTAAAATACGGCACAAATGAACCTATCTGCAAAACAGAAATGGACTCTCAGACATAGAGATGCGGCTAACAAATATATATACTTTTTAAAATAAATTTATTTATTTATTTATGGCTGTGTTGGGTCTTCGTCTCTGTGCGAGGGCTTTCTCTAGTTGCGGCGAGCGGGGGCCACTCTTCATTGCGGTGCGCAGGCCTCTCACTGTCATGGCCTCTCTTGTTGCGGAGCACAGGCTCCAGACGCGCAGGCTCAGTAGTTGTGGCTCACGGGCCTAGCCGCTCCGCGGCATGTGGGATCTTCCCAGACCAGGGCTTGAACCCGTGTTCCCTGCATTGGCAGGCAGATTCTCAACCACTGCGCCAACAGGGAAGCCCCGCTAACAAATATTTTTAACCACATCGGCTAACAAATAGCAAGATGGCTAGATTTTATTAAAAAGTAAAAAAAAAATTTTGTTTTTGTTTTTTGTTTGTTTGTTTCATTGGTTCTAGTTGTTCTTTCACCAACCCCCTGACAATGACTCAGATATATTTATATTAGGCAGATGCCTTAGTCCCCTCAACCTCTTCTTCTCCAGGCAAAACAACGCCCAATACTTCCGTAACTCCTTATAGGGTGTAATTTTGAGATGCTGACAGCAGATGGCACCACAGCCGTCACCAGTGGCCAGAGGTCACTGACCTCATTAGCCCGCAGAGCTTCAACCTTGGGTTACCCCTGGGGGGAGGAAGTGGGGGGGCCCCTCAAGACTGAGGGCTTGATCAATAAACTCAACACAAATGGTAAGAGACCAATGGTAAGAGTGCTTCTGGGTCAAACACAAACCGAAGAGATGGCATTAACAGAGCTATAGAAATAATATGACAGGAGAAAAGGGGATTTTCTTGCAAAATGGGGAATCAGAGAGATGAAAGCTGACAGCATCTGTCCAGTACAGTCGGGGGACTGGACGTTGAATCTGAGTGCTGTAAGCAATCAGGTCATGGGAGAGCCGGTCTGCTTGGGTGAAACATCCTCCAGTAATAGCCACCTGCCTTTGATCTGATTCCATGTTCATCAAGCAGTGTTTAGATTAATAATTTCACTTCCTAGTTCCCTGAGACTGGGAAGGAGAATGTGCTGGTGGGAAACATGAGAGTTCTGGTCACTGGAATGGGATCCCCTGCTCTGAGAATGAATACATCGGTGTCTGGTTAATATCTTAGTCTACTGTAAGTTGGGAAATATCAACTGTTCCCTGCTCACATCACCCATGGGTACTGTGCACCACGGACAGTTGCCTTCCTATCTATTTTCCATTCTTCCTTATTAATAGAATCCCATGTGTCCACCTAAAAATTCTTACTTCCCCTGATTCCCTTGCAGCTAAAGGTAACCATGTGCCTCAGTTCTGGCCAAGGCAACGTAGATGGAAGTCCCTCGGAGTGTGTTCGTTTTCTGGATAATGAAAGGAAAGCCTTACTAGGAGAAAGTGTTTTGGCCCTTTCCACTTTTACCTACTAGAACATGGCTGTGATGTCTGGAAGTACAGCAGCCATTTTATGACAACAAGGACAAAAGTCACACCCAAGGATGTCAGAGAAAGAAGATAGAGGGGCCTCTGGCTCCTTGATGACATCCACGAGCAGCTGCATGGGCCCTGAATTGCTTTCTTCCAGAGACTGTTAGAAAAATAAGCCGCTATCTGTTTAAGCCAAAGTTGGTTGGGCGTTCTACTATTTACAGCAGAATATAGTCTTCATTGGTGCAGGGTCTAAGTGGAGTTTCTAAGCTGGCAAAGCAGACAACAAGACTCTAGAATGTGGTTAATTCACAAGGTGATGCATCTACAATGCTCCTTGGTGGTCACGCCCTGGGGATGCCTCTTGGTTTCCTTCTGATCATAAATATAACTCATATATTTTGTGAAAATTCAGATGAAACATAAATCATAAAGAATAAAGAAAAAAATCACTCTAAAGTCCACCACCCAGAGATAACCATTGCTTGCACAGTAGTGAATGCCCTCATAGATATCCATTTATGTAATACAAATGTTGATAATACAGTTTTACATAAAAGGGATTGCATTTTGTAACTTGGTATTCACTTGACAGTTGTGGACATCATTCCTGTGATTTTGTTTAGAAAATCCATTCTGACTATTGTCAGATTAAATATAGATCTCTATTATTAATTTTAGCTATTTTAATATTCAAATATTGTTATTTAATTAGGTCTACTATAATTTAGCCAACAAATCCTCAGTTGGTATCTAATTTTTGATATTCTGTAGAGGGCTGTAGTAAAAGGTCTTGGGTAAATATCTTTGGGAACTTTTCTGATTGTCTCCTAAGAAATCCCTGGAAGCGGATTGCTGGCTCTGAGGGTTTTGCAAGTGTGCCTAGGTCTCACTCATGCCCTCCAGACCACACTGCTTCCTGCTGTGTGATCCCTGCATTCCAAGGTCATTCTGCTGATTTGTCCTTCTACATGCTTAAGCTCTCTAGTTTCAGTGGGGCCTGACATTGCTCAGAGTGGTTTAATCACTGCCTTTTCTCTAATAAATGCTCCATAAGAGCTGTTCAAGATTCTGCCGCATTTCTTAAGCTCTTATTATGGGCTGAATTATGCCACCTCTCGCCCACAAATGAGTACGCTGAAGGCCTAACCCCTAGAACCTCAGAATGTGACTGTATTTGGAGATAGAGCCTTTAAAGAGGTTATTAAGATACAGTGAGGTCATATGGGTGGGCCCTAATCCCATATAACCGGGTGTCCTTATAAGAAGAGGAGATTAGGACCCAGACACACGCAGAGGGAAGGTCATGTGAGGACATGGGGAGAAGATGGCCGGCCAGATGCCAAGTGGAGAAGCCTCAGAAGAAGTCAACTCTGACAACAACTTGATCTCGGACTTCTAGCCTCCAGAATGTAAGAAAAGAAAATTCTGTTGTATAACTAGCCAGTGTGTGGTCCTTTGTTATGGCAGTCCTAGGAAACTACCAGAGTCCAAATCTCACCTTGCTGGAACGACTCTCAGGGGAGGTTTCCTTCTTCGTAGACCCAAATTAGGCTCAACTGGGGTTCTGTTTATAAAACCATAAAAGGTTCCACTTTCTGAGAGAGACAATAGTCAGAATGGATTTTCTTAACCAAATCCCTTTATTTTCCAATAAAGCACACATTGAGTAATAATTGGATCCCACCCTCAGTGGCATTCAGCCTCTCTGTGGAAGTGGTCTCTCTGCACAGCACCCAGGACCCCGCCTGTCTCCACTCTCCCCACTTAGGAGAGGCAGGCAAAAAGAGGTGAGGCTGCAGGACACTCAGTGGGTATAAACACATCACTGCTTTTCTCCAGGGAGGCTAGCTGCACCCCTTCTTTCTGCCCAAGTTGATAGACAGTGATGACAATGGATTTCAATATTCCTGTCCTCGCAGGGGAATTGAAAGCGGGCTTCCTCTGGTCTCTCGCAGAGATATTGTAAAGTAGCTAGCATGCAAAGTTTTCTAGTGAAACAGTGTAAGACATAAAGACTAAAGGAAGATTCCATATCTCACGCTGGCAATGTCTCATTCCTGTTAGGTTTATACTGTCACTTAAAAAAAATTCCATCTGTGGGATTTTTAGACATTTTTGGATGTCAGGGTGTCTGTTCCACCTCGGCCTGGCCTCCCTGGAGACTCCTGTCCCCTGTGTGGGGCGGAACCACGCCGGGCTGGACGGGTCCCTCACCTCGTGTGTTGTTGCCGTGGCCAAGCGCGGCTCCTGCATCTTTTGGTTAAACGGAGACTTCAGGCCTCCGTCACAGGGGCCCCCCAAAACTGGAGGGTGCGGCTGGGCCCAGGACAGGCTTGGCAGCCCTTCCTTCCCCGAGCCAGGGTCCTCATTGCTCTGTGATGTCCAGGGTGGCCTGAGGCCTGCACCAGGCAGAACCAGGACCCTCCGTTTCCAGGCTGGAAGACGGCCAAGGATGCTTGAGCCGAATCACATGTTGACAGGTCTTCAGGCTTTTCTACCACAATATTGGAGTTGGACACATTGGCCAAATAAAGTTGAAATTTTCTGCCGAAAAAGAGAAGATTCGTGCCCTCTTCTATTCACTTGTTGTAACTCCCTGAAGTGTCTTGTGGGACCAGGATATCCTAGGCCTTGGTACCAGTCTCTCTTAGTGATGGTTTTCAAAATCCATACATTCACAGGTGACGGAAACATTGTAATTGGCAAACGGACAAAGGTCATCCCCCAACCCACCACTTCTACAGAATCGCCCAGATGTCCCTGGCAGAACAAGTCTTTCTTGATTTCCTCCTGGATACGAGGAGAGGGAGATTTTATTTTTTGTATATTTTTCTTTTTAAAAATTGTGGTAGACTACACAACATGAAATTTACCATCTTAACCATTTTTAAGTGTACAGTTCAGTCGAATTAAATACATTTGCATCGTTGTGCAACCATCACCGCCATCCAGGCCCATAGCTCTTCGCACCTTATAAAACTGTAACTCTACCTATTAAACAATAACTTCCCATTATCCTCTCCCCCCAGTTCCTGGCAACCACCTTTATACTTTCTGTGTTTATGATTTTGATTCCTGTACGTACCTCATGTAAGTGGAATCCTCTAGTATTTGTCTTTTTGTGACTGGCTTATTTCACTTAGCATAATGTCCTCAAGGTTTACCTGTGTTGTAGCATGTGACAGAATTTCCTTCCTTCTTAAGGATGAGTAATATTCATTGCACAGTAGAGACTATCCTTTATTACTATGGCCTTGGAGTATATCTTCATATCTTATAAGATCAATCCTTCTTTGCCCTTCTGTTCTAAAATTACCTTAGTAACTTGGGAACTTTTATTCTTTCTTATAAATTTTAGAATAACTTTGAGTTCCTAAAAAAGTACAGTTGGAATTTGATTAGGATTACGACTGTGATAATACCTGGCTGGAATTGATAATTTTATATTAAGTTGTCCCATACAACAGCATGGATTGTCCCATTTATTTATTTATTTATTATATTTATTTTTGGTTGCATTGGGTCTTCGTTGCTGCGCGTGGGCTTTCTCTAGTTGCAGTGAGCGGGGGCAACTCTTCTCTGAGGTGTGCGGGCTTCTCGTTGCAGTGGCTTCTCTTGTTGCAGAGCACGGGCTCTAGGCATGTGGGCTTCAGTAGTTGTAGCACACAGGCTCAGTAGCTGTGGCTCACGGGCTCTAGAGCACAGGCTCAGTAGTTGTGGCGCATGGGCTTAGTTGCTCCGCGGCATGTGGGATCTTCCCGGACCAGGGCTTGAACCTGTGTCTCCTGCGTTGGCAGGTGGATTCTTAACCACTGCGCCACCAGGGAAGTCCCTGTCCCATTTACTTATATCTTTTATTTCATTTAATAGAAGGTAAAATTTTCCTCTGTTGGGAATGATGTATTTTTTGTCATATTTAAAGACATTTTATAGCTTTTGTTGCTATTATGAATGGTACCCTATCTTGTAATGTATTCTAGGCGGTTATTGTGGTATAGAGAAAGTCTGATTGATCTTTGTAAGTTGATCTTACCTTCATCCAATAACCCTCTTTTCAGTTCTAACACTTTGCTCAGATTTCTATGTAGATTATCATATTGAGCACAAATAACAACACTTGTAGCTCTTTCCTTCCAGCTCCTACACCTTTATTTCTTTTTCTTGTTTTATAACATTGGCCAGGACCTCTGGTTCTTTGTTACATAATAGCAGTGCTAACAGGCATCCTTATCTTGTTGCCAATGTTAATGGGAATGTTTCTAAAGTTTCTCCATTAGGTATGATGTTTGTTGTGGAGTTTTCATATACAACCTTTAAAAGTTGAGGTGGTTTCGTTCAAATTCTGGTTTTCCGAATTACTCTGTGACTCTGCGCCGGGAAGGGCTGTCCGTCCCTGTGCCCCCAGCCCACGTGGTGTAACCACACTTCAGCCATTGGATCCACATGGCAACTTCATGATTTAAAGATTTCCAAGTCACATGTCAAACACATATAGGATGTCCCTACTCATGGGAAGCATCCTGCATTGCTGTCCTGTCCTCCATCGCAGCTCGGCCCAGGTGGAGATGACACCTTCCTACTACATACAGACATCACCTGGGCACACCTGTGGGGCACAGTGTCTAGATGGGAGGTGGTGTGGAGGGAACACTGTGTATCAGGCTGTCTTGTGTTTGAAATTGCAACCGGCCACTTGCTAGCTATGTGACCATGGCAAATTATTTAACTTCTCTAAGCCTCAGTTTCTTCATTTGTAAAATAGGGAAAATAAGGGTACCTACTTCCCGGGGAAGCTACTTGGTAGGTTGTTAAATAAAATAATCCGCAAAAGCATTTGACAGAGAGTAGTAACTGCCAGCTATTGGATTAGTAACCATGAAAGGAATATCAGTAACATATTAAAGTATTTTCACAGGACTTTGAATGATATGCAAAAGGCTCTTGATAAAACGTTAAGCGAAAGCTGTAGCTTTCACAAACTAAGTCAACATTTGTTTAAAAATGTTTTAAAATCTGCATAGGTAAAAGACTGAAGAGAAATGTATCAAAATGAAGCGTTATAGGTGATTTTTTTTTCCTGTGTTTTCAAATTTTTCTCCAATGAGCACACGAATACTCTTATAACCTTTAAAACATGTTTTATGGAAACAAACAACTCAGTGTGACTCAGCTGTGGCAAGTCGGCCAAGAAAGCTAGTGCTGTCTTTGGCTGTCTCAGGAGAAATCCAGCGCCCGGAGCCGGAGGTAATGGCCCTGCCATGCTTGGCACTGGCCAGACCCCGTCTAGATTAGAGTTTTGTTTAGCTCTGGGCATAGGTAACCATGGGGATCTTAAATGTCATGGTGGAACAAAAATGTAAGTGTGCGAGGGCCTCAAAGTCTAGAGGAAAACAGGGCTGGAAAAGCAGACAGGGAGTGAAGGCAGATTGGGAGAAGCAGAGGGGCTCCCAGCAAGGGGCAGGGAGGGAGGGGAGGGGGAGGAGGAGAGGGGAGAAGAGAGGAAGACAGTGAGAGAGAGAGAGAGAGGGAGAGGGATGGGGGAGGAAGGCAGAGACGGGGAGAGAGGAGCATCGGTTGGGGAGGGGGCTTCTGCTCGGGGCCATCTGACTTAGGGCCGCCATTGCCTTTCTTGTCCCTGGTGTCTGGCACATTCTTCCGGGCACTGCCCTTTTCTACCCCAACTGTAAGGTTGAGTGTGGGCGCAGATTCCTTACAGATCCTGCCCACCGCCTCATGGTCCGTGGATCCCGGCCAATAGATGTCCTTCCGGGGAGTTTGTAAACTGGCCCTGGGGACAGCATCGCCCCCTGTCAGTCTGGGGCCGCGAGCCCTGCACGTGGAGAGCTCCCTCTGGGAGGACGGAGTCCCTGCAGAGGCTCAGGCACAAGGCGAGGACGTTGATCTCTGGCGGTGGCCGGTCCCGGGTCTGAGGGGATCTGTCCTTCTCCAAGGTCTGGTCCTTTAACCCGCCTTCGCTGGGAGCGCCACCCGGATGGCTTTTCAAAGCCTGTCTCTTTTTCCTCCACCTTATTGAGGCTGGGTTTTTATCACTTGCAACCAAAAAAGTCCTGAGTAGTTCAGAACGACAGATACGAGTGGTCCTGACGAGCTGAAGTGAGAGGCTCTGTCTCTCCGTGCGTCTGTCTGTCTCTCTGTGGTTTCTCTCTCTCTCTCTGTCTCTCTCTGTTTCTGTCTCTCATTTTCTCAGCCTCAGTGTCTAACTTTGGCTCCCCTTTCCAAGTCTCCTCTCCCACCCGGCCCCCACCGTCTGGAATGAGTTCTCCCCCAGGCTCCCGCTGCTTCTCAGCTCCCCTGCACCCGTGCCTGTCCGCCTCCCCACCGCCCTCCCCAGCTGGGCTTCCTCCACCCAGGGGTCCAGCTCTGCGTGTGCTCTTGGCCCGACGTCCTCTTCCCCATTCGTCCACGACAGGCCCCCCTCCTCCCTGCCCTCCCCCGACCCTGGGGTCCCGCTCGGCGGGGTTGGGGGGTGCAGGCACATTTCCTCAGCCAGGCTGGAAGCCCCGCGAGCTGCTCCCTTTCCTTCCTTCTCTGCCTCCCATCACCATGCCCCGTGCTTAACTTTCTGGATTGTTCTGGAATCTGCCTCTCCTTCTAACCTTCCCGCCCCCGCCTGATTTGGTGTCTTCTGTCTCTGGCATGAATACTTTGAGTGGCAAATCGTCTGCTCTGCCTCTACGTTTGCTCCTCTCGAACCCACCCTCCTGGCTGTCATCTTGTACAATCAACAGATCCATCGTCCTGCCCTGCGGAGAGCACTGCCGAGGGCCCATCAGCCCCAAGGAAATCCCAAGGGCCCTCGGAACCTTAGGTGGCAACTCCCGCCTTCTTCTCCTGCTCCAGCCACAGAGGAATTTGCAGTTCCCAGCGCAGAGCACGACGATTCCCTTCTCTGGGCCTCGGCTCAAGCCGCCACCCTGCCTGAGCCCTTCCCTCCCAGCCTGGGCCACTCTGCGCCTCAGTTAGACCCCGGTCTCTGCCAGACCCTCTCCACCCCTGCCGCACCCCAGTCCCCCGGGAGGGGGTTCTCTGCAGTCCCACCACGACTTCCAGTTATTTCCTCAGGGATTGGTGTTTCCTACTAAGCTCGGGTGCATCCGGGCTGGCGACCTCTGCACCCCGTCTCTGTAGTGTGGTCCAGGAACGTTAAGAAGATGAGGTCTAAGGGTAAAGAGATGGAGACGGTGTTTGTGTAGGGGCAGCAGGGGGTCCAGGATGGCTTCCCGGTTCTTGGCTTAGGTGGGGGACTTGAGGATGGGGTCCTGGAGCTGGGAGCACGGGAGGAAGAGCAGGACCGGGATAGGAAGGTGGTGAGCTGGCGTGGGTTCCTGTAGGACATTTAGGCAAACATGCAGATCCTGGAGTTTAGGAGAAGAATTTGGACATGGGACACACATTTGTGAATCATATCAATAAAGGGTAGGCAGTGAGGGAGGCCTCAGTGTCCCAGTTTCCAGGGGTTGGAAAGTATGCTGTGTTGGCATAAAGGAATTTTCAGCGTCCTATGTTAATACGTGGCCGAGGTTTCTAGTTGCTTTCAGCTCTCCATTCTCACATTCTTTTTTCCAAACTGAACCCTGAAATTATTTGGAGGTAGTGATGCTCAGGTAAAAGATTCCAGTCTCCAGCCTCCCTATCTGGCCAATGAATTGTAAGTAGAACTACACAATGTCTCTAAATTCTGGGAAAGCTCCTTAGAGCATGGGGCCATGCATTTCTCTCCCGTCCGCTATCCTACAGCATAGTACTCAGATGTGATGGCTGGAGCTCTAGCAGACACTTTGGAGTAGGAGGCTGAGGGCCACATCCTAGGGGTCTGTGTTGAAGAGGAAGGAGGTTGCCTCCTGGACACACACCTTTGTGGAGCTCCTACACCAGCCCAGGATGCTTTTCACATAGAAACAAATATAGCTTCTTTCTTGCCAAAGCCACCGTTTTATTTTTCTGTTAAATCTGGCTGAACTTAGGTAGTCCAAATGAACACATTATTGGTCAAGCTCTAGCGTTGTACCTGTGGGCATTTCCAGTCTCGGTTAGGTTAGCAGTGAACACCAGGCTGCCTGTGGGAGCTGACGGCTAAGGTGTGCTGCGCCACCTGGTGGACACACGGCAGACAGCACACCTTTCAAAGAAGCACAGCATTAAGCTGCTTAAGCCGGGATGCTTTCCTTGGCTGTCTGGCTTTTCCCCACGGTCTGCACCCCAGCTTGCTAAATTGACCTCAACCCCAAGTCGTCTTTTAGCCAGCAACCAAATGAGTTCTCCAGGGTCCTGAACGTCAGTGGACCTCTGAGAACTCCAGGAATTCCCAGCTGCACTGAGTTTTTTGCCCCGGTATGTTCTCAGAACTAACGAGGCTGTTTCTAGCTACCCCTGCTGGGTGCTCCCCGCCCCGAAGCAGAGAACTTCTGTACTAAATAAAGGATTCCATGTGACCTCTCCTCCTGCAGACTCTGGTCTCAGAGCAATAGTTAAAGGAGGAGAAGCGGGAGGGAGATGACTCACTGCCTCTCCGAGCAGGAAATGAACACCAAGGGAGCCTAACCTGCTAGCCGCAGCGAACAAATGGATTTGTAGCCATTGTAGCCGCAGGCAAAGCGGGCTGGAGCGGGCAAGCTGATGACTGCTTCCTTCTGCTGACCACTGGTACAAGCCTCAGTGGCCAACCATGTCCCAAGTAGAGTTCAAATTGCAAAAACGAGTCTTGGAGGTTTAGAAATTCCAGAGATTTGGTGGAAAGACCCCTGGCACCCGGACACACGGGTTTACACCCAGTCTGGTCATGGACGGTGTGTAACCCGGGGCCCACGTTCTCTCTCTGGCCTCACTTGGAACAGGAGGTGGCTGGGACACCGCTGTGTTGCCGCCGAGGCCTCTGTAATAAGTGTGGCCCTGTGTCACTAAAGCAAGACAGCGTAGGCTTTGGGGAGAAACACAGATACCAAGAGCAGGAAGATGGCTTCTCCAGCTTTAACCGGGAGCAGGAAGGAGACGCCTGCCATGCGGGGAGGTCAGTGTCACCTAGGAAGTGGTGGACCTCAGCAGACTGCTGTAGGTCCTTGGTTTTCCCCGGGGGCGGGGGCAGGGGACCTGTAAGGGGTGGGGGAATGCAGTGGGGGGAGGAGAGTCAGAGGGCAGACAGAGCAGCCCCAGGGTCAAGGGCAGTGGGGCAGTGAGTATGGAGGAGATAGAGCTGGAAGGAGGAATGAGATCTATGGGGCAGGGAGAGGGGGACGAAGGGCACCCCCAGTCCAGAAGCTGTGCCCCTCAGGCTGGAAGGAAGGAATGAGTGTCAAGCCGAGGAAACTGAGTCTCAGAGGTGCTGGGCTGGCCCAGGCTCTCCACCTCCAGCCTGAGGATGCTCCAGCCTGAGGGGCCCTGGGGTTAGAGCCCTGCTTCCCTGGAATCAGAACCCAGACAGCCGGCCCGGAAGGCTCTGCTTTGTAATTCTTTCTCCTTTTTATACTTGAACTGAGAAAAATGAGAACATTCTTAAAGAAACCCTACACCTGTTGGCTCTGCTCTGAGACAGGGGTTCCTCCGTGTGGGCCAGGAGGTCCCCCCCACCCCTCCCCCCCTCCCCCCTCCCCCCTCCCCCACCCCTCCTTCCCAGAGAAGCTCTCCCTCCCTGTCCCAGGGCTGCCTTAATCTGTGCCCCATTCTTGGAAGGCCTCTCAAAGCAACAGGTTCTTTAAATTTATTTTATTTATTTACTTTTGGCTGCATTGGGTCTTCGTTGCTGCATGCGGTCTTTCTCTAGTTGTGGTGCGCGGGCTTCTTCATTGTAGTGGCTTCTCTTGTTGCAGAGCACAGGCTCTAGGCACACGGGCTTCAGCAGTTGTGGCACGTGGGCTCAGTAGTTGTGGTGCACGGGCTCTAGAGCGCAGGCTCAGTAGTTGTGGCGCACAGGCTTAGTTGCTCCGCGGCATGTGGGATCTTCCGGGACCAGGGATGGAACCCGTGTCCCCTGCATTCAGGCAGATTCTTAACCATTGAGCCACCAGGGAAGTCCCAAGCAACAGGTTCTTGTTTCCCTAAATCTTCTGACTTCATCCTCGTTGTCCTCATGTAAAACAATCTAGTCCTCCCTCCCTTTTTCCTATTTGCATCTCCACCTGGTAGAGGAGGGGCCACAGACAAAATGACAATCTGCTTTACGTGGGGAGGAAATGTGGGAGGGGGAGCCGGAGGGAAGGGGAACCTGTTGTTCTCTCCTCTTCTCTCGATTGTCCGAGAAGTTTCCTGGTGGGGCGGTGTCTCTTCCCACTCAGAGCTTCTCCTTCTCCCTGTGCTTCTCCTTCTGCCGCTGCCCTGCCAGCAGCTTTGCCGAGCCTGGCATGGGGGAGCCCGCCAGCAATGCTTCCAGCAGAGGTGGGACTTTGGACCCATCCTAGGGGGAAACGCATAGGACCAATTCCCCCCATCCTGGGGTCCAAGCTTTCGCAGGTACGGATCAGATGGGGGGAGGTGTGTGTAACAAGGTCTCCCTCTTCGGTACATCTTCCCCCTCAACCAAACACACGCAGAGACGTACCAGGCAGCCCCTATATTCTGGGGTCTGAGCCGCCGGAGGACCGTGGGCCAGTCTGGCCACATGGGAGGCAAATCACAGGACACACCCATGACCCAGGCTGCACAGTCTGCGCACCCCAAAGGATGCGGCCAGGGGTCCTCCTCCTGGAGATTAGCCTCATAGATGTGACTTGGGTCAGACCACCCTGGCAGCCCTGTTTGAGCACCGCTGGTCCTGTTTCCTGGGGGCCAAACGTGACATGAGCCAACTTACTGAACAGTCTGAGCCAGAAGGGGCGAGAAGTAGAGATGGAGGCTTCCATCTGCTGGCTTTCCACCTGCCGTGCAGGTCCTGGGACACTTCCTCTCCCTCCCTCCTCTGTCTGTCTCTCCGGGGACAGGCCCTGCGGCTGTGTCTTCCACGCTGCAGGTTCCAGCAGCGGGAGGCCCTGCTGGGAGATTGGGGTGGGTCACCCCCATCCTTCTCCCTCTGTGGATAGACGCCCACCGGGTCCAGCTTCCAGGGGTGAACCTGGCCCCTGGGTCTGGGAACCCCTCTTCCTCCCTCTGTCCCCCACTCCTGGGCTGGACGTGTCTCCTGTAATTGCTGTCTCTGGAATGCCTGCCCTTGCTTGTTCCTTAGCACCTCTGTCACCCAAGCCACCAGGTCCCTAATTTCATGGGTCTCTGTGCTAAGTGCCCCAGGGCTTCTGTTTCCCCACAGCCATGTCTGCTGGGGCTTTCATCCTGGCCTTAACCTGGGAGCAGATCCCACCATTGATTTTTGATTATGTTCGGGTATTAAACACCCTGTCAAGTTGATTTAAAACTCTCATCTGACATCCAATTCAAAGTTTTTCCTCCCAGTTCTCCTGGATCCCAGGTCCATGGGTCCTGGCCTGGGAATGGGCAGGGTCTGCTTTCCCCCCGCTGGGGCAGGGCCAGGCAGGGGTGGGATGGGGATTGAGGAAAACTGGCCTTGCTGGTGTGGGCCATTCCTGCCGTCCTCAGGCTCAGGACGGCAAGCGGCAGGTACATGAAACCCAAAAGGACCAGGTGGAGCGCACCGGGCTGTATGGGAACCCTCTCCCGCCTGCTGGGGGGCGAACAGGAGACAGCTGGGAACTCATGGTTGGGCCTCTGGGGCCCTGTGATGCCCAAAGGTGTCAAGGCAGTGCATGAAATTTCAGGCCCTCCAATCCATGGGGGTACTCTGTGTTTTCAGCTTTGGGCTTTACAAAAGATTTGTGGAAGCGGAAAAAGCCCCATTCAGTAATCAGTTGCCTTTTTCTCACCCTTCTTTCTAATTAGCTACCCTAAGGGTGAGAATTCAGGCATCTGCTCAGGCTGATGGTCAAGTCTCAATCTACCCAAATCCTTTTTGGCTATAAATTGTGCCTGCAGTGACCTGACCTGACAGTCCAGAGCTTCCTGCTGGGCCGCGGACACTCAGCTCGGAGGGCCAGCAGCCAGGTCATTTGGGTTTAACTCTCATGCTGACACTTCTTCCCTCTTGTTGACATGGATCACAGCCAGGAATTCCAGTGTGGAATCGGAGATCTCTGTGGCTTGGGGCAGAAAATACTCCTAATTCTAGATCCCGTAGGAAAATGTAAGAAGTGATGAAGAGCAAAAAGACCCTGACCTTTTCTTCCTTTTCCTCTCTATGCTCCGTCTCTTCTTCTCTTCTTTTTTTAAAATATAACAACTTTATTAAAATATAATGCACATACGTACAATCCACCCATTTAAAGTGTGCAATTCAGTGGTTTTTAATATTTTCACAGAGTTGTGTAACCGTTACCACATTGAATTTTAGAACATTTTTTAGCATCTCCAAAAGGAAACCGTACACCCATTAGCAATCACTCCATATTTCTCCACAACACTCTCCAGCCCTAGGCAATCATTAATCTACAGAAATAGTAAGATGGCTACAGCATTTTACATTTCCACCAGCAATGTATGACGGTTCCCATTTCTCTACATGCTCACTGATATGTGTTATTTTCTGTCTTGTTGATTTTAGCATCCTAGTGAACGTGAAATCATACCTCTTTGTGGTTTTGATTTGCATTTCTCTAATGACTAATAATGTTGAGCATCTTTTAATATGCTCATTGGCCATCTGACATCTTCTTAGGAGAAATGTCTATTCAATGCTTTGCCCAGTTTTAATTATTTGTCTCTTTTTATTGATAAAGTGTGTGTGTGTGTGTGGGCACGCACGCACGTACACATATAGATTCTGGACATTAGACCCTTGTCAGGTATATGATTTGTAAATATTTGCTCCCATTCTGTAGGTTGTCCTCTTATTTTCTTTCTTTCTTTTTCTTTTTAAAATAAATTTATTTATTTATTTTTGGCTGCGCTGGGTCTTCGTTGCTGTGCGCGGGCTTTCTCTAGTTGGGGCGAGTGGGGGCTACTCTTCGTTGCGGTGCACGGGCTTCTCATTGCAGTGGCTTCTCTTGTTGCGAAGCATGGGCTCTAGGTGCGCAGGCTTCAGTAGTTGTGGCACGCAGGCTTCAGTAGTTGTGGCTCACAGGCTCTAGAGTACAGGCTCAGTAGTTGTGGCACACGGGCTTAGTTGCTCCGTGGCATGTGGGATCTCCCTGGATCGTGGCTCGAACCCGTGTCCTCTGCATTGGCAGGCAGATTCTTAACCACTGCACCACCAGGGAAGTCCCATGTCCTCTTAATTTCTTTTTTTTTTTTTTTTTTTTTTTATTGTGAAGTGATGCTTTAATTGATATTCCAAACAAGCCTCTAGGTGAATATCATTTGCGTACGGAAGACTGCATCCTGAAGCCATCTGGTCCCACAACGTGACAGCAGCTGCAGGTACGTATCCTCTCTAAATAAGCGTATTAGTTGTAGTAGGCAAAGATTGAACCCAACCCACTTACGCATATGGCATATTGTTAAGGCACAATTACTAACCAAAGAGATAAAATGTCGATTTGTCTTGAATATGAAGAACTTGGGCTAGTCAATGACCTGATGGATGAACTTAAGGGAATATTACTTCTCCACATTTTCTATCTCTGGATAGGTGAACTGCCTCTCTGTTCTTTTGCTGCCCTTACCTCTTTAGAAATTTGCCTCCCTTAACTCTTCTAATACAAGTAGAAGAACGTTATTAACTTACTTGGCCCAATTCCTGAGTTTCTGCAAGTGAATATTAGAGGATTGCAACTCTCTTCCTGGGAGAATTAGATGTGAGTGTGCATTAACTCAGATAATCAGACTGCCAGCACCAACTTTTGGAGAAAGCATCTGAGAGACCCAAGCTGAATTTCGGAGAAAGCATCTGAGAGACCCGAGCTGAATTTCAGAGAAAGCAAAAGACCTTTTTGTTACAAACACTGCCTAATAGTAAGTTAGGCAGAAATCTCACAGCATGGCGGTACCAATGGGTTAACAGTGGTTTTCAAAACTTAGCTGCATATTATAACTATCCGGGGAGATTTTATATAAAATACTGATGTCTGAGCCTCATCTGGAGATTCTAATTTAATTGGTCTGGGATGGAGAATCAGGCAGTGGAAATGTTTGCTTTTAAAGTTCCCTAAGTGACTCCAATGTGCAACCAATTTTAAGAAGCACTGGTTGTGTAGTGTTCAAGTATACATGTGTAAACTTAAGATAGAAAGAATGTAACACAATGAAATGGCTAAGATTTGGTATAAACATAACTGTACGGGGAAAACTGAGCAGCAGTTAGAAAATTAGTATATAACACAGAGATATGGGTGCAAAATGTTGGATTGTCCTGGTTGACAATGTTGTCTTGGCTGGTTGACAGAAGAGTCTTAGAGGGGAAGTAATGGTGTAAGAAAACACCAGCGTGCTTCCTCTATGTATACCATACTTTGACACCCAACAGCTAAGGTGAGTGGTGGACAGGGGCTGAATTTAGTGGATATTAGACATGCCCTTCCTGGCTATGAAACATAGGGAGAGGTATAGGATAAAAGTGGGACCAGAAAATTGGATTTTGCCACTTTGAGGTTAGAACTGGAAAATCATTCCTCTAAAATCTCTTTGAGAAGTTGGTGGATGTCTAATGCATGTTTCACAGGGGCAGCTGAGGAAATGTTCACTGCGTCCCATTCACCTTTTATCTGTGCACTCAGCCCTGGATGTAAACAAAAAGGAGAGGATGATATTAGGAGGGCCTGTAGCCAGATACAGTGCAACTCGATAAAGGGAGATTAAAAGAGTGTTTTTAAAGGCTTAAAACCTCAAAGATAAGCATCTAACAAAAAGCATTCAAGGCAAAGAACAATAGATTAGAGAGGTAGCTTTGATAAGTTTTCATGCTGAGAAAACAAGGAGAATAAAGAAATAAACCATCTAGAAGGAGCCCCAAAACCTCTCTGCTTATGCATTATTAATAACTAAAGAGGAATAAAAAATAACTAATCTTGACAAATAGAATGATGACAGCTTTAATGTTTCTGTGCTAGTCAAGGATGAATGCAGAATATGTATCTTCTATATACAAAGACGTGTAAGTTTAGATAAAATTGTGTTATGCAAGGATCTACTCTAGATCTAAATGGAGTCTAGTTTAAATGTTAGTAAACAATTCTAGGTGGATTTCAGGCTGCATCTGAGCACTATTTGTGGTTTAGGGGTTAGTATCATACAGAATTGTTCCCAAATATGATTCTTGAGATGGCCAGTCTGATGGAACCTTCCAGAACGTTGAATTTTTCACCTTCCAACCCCATGTTCAGTCACAGAGAACGTTCAGCACTTGCTGAGCCATTGGAAGCAAAAGGCAAACTTTTCTTCACCTCCTCCTTTTGTGATAGTGGTCATGTGTTTTTTTAATCCAGAGTCTGGGGAGCCTTCTTATCTGGGGGCAAATGTAATGGAAGAAGAGAAAAGACATGGCAACATGACCCCATCAAATAAGCATTGGCCATCATTTCTTGCAATTCGATTAAAGAAATCTCCGTGCACCTCAAAACAATTTATAGAAAAACACATTCCTATTTACCTGGGGAAAAGTGACTCAGGTTACAACTCCCAGATTCTAGTTTTACTGCCTTAAATTTGATTAATGGGGCATATTGCTTGGTATTAAGCTGCATCAAGCTAGGTGTAATGAGATGTGGTATTGACAAGGGCTTTGCGATTTTGGCTGGACCGTTCAGAGGAGAGCGCTTGTCTGAAAGGAAATGTACTTGGTTTAAATTCCCTTCTAATCCCTTCTCCTTGAATCGGATGTGTATATTCTTTTTTTTTTTTAAGGATTTTCTTATTTATTTATTTATTTATTTATTTATTTTTGGCTGTGTTGGGTCTTCGGTTCGTGCGAGGGCTTTCTCCAGTTGCGGCAAGCGGGGGCCACTCTTCATCGCGGTGCGGGGACCGCTCTTCATCGCGGTGCGCGGGCCTTTCTCTATCGCGGCCCCTCCCGTCACGGGGCACAGGCTCCAGACGCGCAGGCTCAGCAATTGTGGCTCACGGGCCCAGCTGCTCCGTGGCATGTGGGATCTTCCCAGACCAGGGCTCGAACCCGTGTCCCCTGCATTAGCAGGCAGATTCTCAACCACTGCGCCACCAGGGAAGCCCTTGATAAAGTCCTTTGAAGAACAAAATTTTTAACAGTGGTGAAGTCAAATTTATCTACTTTTTCTTTAGACCATTAAGACAGTTAAGGCAAACTTGTACTGATACTGGACACTGCCCCCGCCCCCGCCCCCTGGCTTCTTGTTGCCGCTGGTTTGTTGCTCTGGTGACTTTGCTGGATTATGGTTGTGAAGCGTGTTTCCCCGCCGTGTGGAGCGTCTACTGCTGCTCCTCATGGGGTGCAGACTCAGCCTGTGCACAGTCACCCCGGGACGAGAGTGGTTTGCTTTTCTCTTCCCCTGACCTCGCTCTTAAACCTTCTGTCTCTGTTGGCATCACACTCAGATGTTAGGATCCACTGACTACTGGCTGACTGCTCTATTGCTTTCAGCCATGCCTGGGGTATGCAGTGCCTCACCGTCTGATCCAGTTAAATTTGGGCCCCTTTATGGGAGTGGTTTTTTTTTTTTTTTTTTTTTTAAAATGACGATTAGGCTTGGCAAGTTTTTTTTTAATATTTATTTATTTATTTATTTATTTATGGCTGTGTTGGGTCTTCGTTTCTGTGCGAGGGCTTTCTCTAGCTGTGGCAAGCGGGGGCCACTCTTCATCGCGGTGCGCGGGCCTCTCACCACCGCGGCCTCTCTTGTTGCGGAGCACAGGCTCCAGATGCGCAGGCTCAGCAACTGTGGCTCACGGGCCCAGCCGCTCCGCGGCACGTGGGATCCTCCCAGACCAGGGCTCGAACCCGTGTCCCCTGCATTGGCAGGCGGATTCTCAACCACTGCGCCACCAGGGAAGCCCGGGAGTGGTTTTTTGAGGCCAGCCTTTGAGGTTTGTTCTAACTTCTGGAGGGGTCTTAGCTGTCTCTCTCTCTCTCTTTTTTTTTCTCTGACAAACTAGCTGACCTGCAGTTTAGCTCATTGCTCTTATGGAGCTACCAGTGTTCTCGTCACTGTTTACCTCCAAAATCTCCATTGTTTTCAAGAGCACCCGTATGCTAGAACTTGCCCAATATTTTGTTCTAAATAAAGTCAGCTTGCCTTTCTTTTTCTTTCTTCCTTTCTTTCTTCTCTCCTTCTTTCTTTCTTTCTCTCTCTTTCTTTCTTCCTCTCTCTCCTTTCTTTCTTTCCCTCCCTTCCTTCCTCCCTCCCTCCCTCCCTCCCCCCCTCCCTTTCTTCCTTCTTTTCTTTCTCTCTCTCTCTTTCTTTCTTCCTTTCTTTCTTTCACATCATAGCTCTCTATTCTTATGGCCTTCTCTTTCCATGGCACAATTTGAACCACTGCTTCAGAGCTGGGGGCAGAGACAGTGGCTTCCTTCTCTGAGTGACACCCCTGCTTTACAAAGTGGGGCTTTGGGTGGAAGCAATAGCTCTAGTCTTCTCAGCTTGCTGCTCCCAGCATGGAATCTCTGACCTACAAGCAAACTGAGGCAAGAGGAATTGAGGTCCCAGAGACTTTAAATGCTTAAAAAATACAATTAAATATATTTTTTTTTACCAGTTATGAGTGTTTTGCTCGGGAGGAGGTTTGCAGAGTTCCTCACACCACCATTTTGAAAGTGGATTTCTTCTTTTTCTTCCTTCCTTCCCTTCTTCTTTTCTTTCTTCCTTCCCTCCCTCCCTCCCTCCCTCCTTTCTTTCTTTCTTTCTTTCTTTCTTTCTTTCTTTCTTTCTTTCTTTCTTTCTTTCTTTCTTCTTTCTTTCTTTCTTTCTTCTTTCTTTCTTTCTTTCTTTCTTTCTTTCTGTGAGTTTTGTTTTGTTAACTTATGAGTTAATCATAGAATACTGCAGATGTTAGAGATGATGTTCAGATGTGGGATGCTATTAATAAGTACACCAGCTAATGCTGAAGACACTCCTCTTAACTCAAGGAAACTATGATCAGAAGTTAAACAAAGTTTTGGTTTTTGTTTTGTTTTGTTTTAAGTACAGTGAACAGCTTCCTCAGGAAGATTGAAGGTTAAAAGTAAAAAGTTTCAAAGCAAATACATTTCCTGCCTCCTCTTTACAAGAAGTTATTTTCTACTGAACTGTAACCCTTTGTGTTTAAGAAGATTAGATTTTCCCCCTAATGCTAAAAGATTTGTTATCTTCCTTTTCCTTTTACAGACATTCATCATCTTTTGTCTTTTAGTAGTTTCAAAGCTTTGAAACAATGTTTAGATAATCTCAACAATTAAAAAACAATGGCTAGGATAAAAACTGTTGATGTTTTAAATATTGGATCAGTTGTTATAAAAGTGCTTTGTCCAAATCCTATAACAAACTTGTCTTAATGGTGTTAAGATGAAAGGTTTAAGATTTACCTCCTTAAACCTTGAAACATGTTCGGTAAATTGGAATAATGGTTTTAAACTACAATTATGAATTTTATTTTTTTCTCCCAGTTTTATTGAGATATAACTGACATAAAGTACTGTGTAAGTTTAAGGTTTGAAGCATGATTCATGATAAGTTTAGTGAACATCTCTCGTCTCATATAGATACAAAATTAAAGAAATTAAAAATTCTTTTCTTGTGATGAGAACTTAGAATTTTCCCTCCTAGCAAATTTCATGTATAATGTAGAGCAGTGTTAATTATATTTTTATCATGTTGCACGTTACATTCCTAGTACTTATTGCTCTTATAAGTTTGTACCTTGTGACGGCCTTCACACAATCTTCCTTTTTCTCATCCCCTGCCCCTGGTAACCACAACTCTGATCTATTTTTCTATGTTTGTTGTTTGTTTGTTTTTGAAGTATAATTGACCTACAACATTATGTTAGTTTCTGTTACATAACAGCAATTTGATACTTCTATACATTTCAAACTGATCGCCACCATAAGTCTAGTTACGGATATGTCACCCTACAAAGATATCACATAGTTATTAACTGTATTCCCCATAGGGTGCATTTCTTACCCATGACTCATTTATTTTGCAAATGGAAGTTTGTACCTCTTAATCTCCCTCACTTATTTCTTTCTTCTGCCGACTGCCCTCCCCTCTGGCAAACACCTGTTTGTTCTCTGTACCTATAACTCTGTTTTGTTATGTTTGTGCATTTGTTTTTTTTAGATTCCACATATAAATAAAATCATACAGTAAAAAAAAAAAAAAAAGATTTACCTCCTTACTGCTGGAAAAATAAAAGGTATTCAGACAGTTTTCTGGAATATTAAGCACAATGTGAAACTTTGTTTGCTTAATTCACATTCCTTGGGCACCAGGGAACCCGGAATAAACCTGCCCCACTGGAGTCCTGGGGTAATGGGTAGGCAAGCAGGAGCAACGGCAAAGGCAAGCAAGCTCACACAAATTGTTAATTGGGGGTGGCCCCAGTCTCTTTAGGGGAGACTAGAGCAGAGAGTGGAGGGCTGTTCTGTGAGCCTCCTCTCACCCCAAACTGTCTCAGATTTTCCCACCAGCTGGATGCAGGTGGGGAAGGGAGGAGAGAATGACGACAGGTGTGCTGGTCTGCTGTCCACCCCCTCCCGCCCCAGTTTCCATAGAAGGTCAGGTAGAACAGGAATGGGCAGGGTTGGGCCACCTCCCAGGTGGAAATGGCACTAGCCCTTCATTCCGAGGCATGGGGGGAGGGAAGGGAGAACCAACCACACCCATGGGCTGATTATTTTTTCCCATGTCTCCTTGAAAACAGAATAGAAGGTTGGGGAAGGTGGCGGCCCAGGAGGAAGCAGGCTTCTCCTCTAACTTGCATTCTGTACGTTTCCTTGTCCCCTGTTAACCTACTCAGTTTGATGGCCAAGTCTGGTGGTCCAGGAGCCTGGCTGCACCTCTTGGATGGCTGCCAAAGTGTGGGGCCTGTCACTCCTTCAAGCCACTGCTGTGATCCCCGCCTGTGCGCATGCGGTACCAAGATTCCGGAATTAGTCCATGGCCAGCCCGTACGCCCTCTCCATTATGGCCAGTTATGGAGAGACAGCGCTGCGTGCTGACAGCACGTTCTCCATTCATGCTTTCGCTAGTTGGAGATGGTTCTGTTACTTCAACTACAGACAAGGTGAGACTGAGCTACAGAATTAAAATAACCCACTAACGCAACAACCCGGTGCTTCTTTCCTTGATAATAAGAGGCCTGTTGTATTTTTTGGCTGTGCTCTTTCTGGCAAACGTGTTCCTTGCTCTTCCGACTCAGAATGGAGCCAGTAGGCGGCCAGAGAAAACCCAGGAGGTTTGGGAACAGAAGGTACATTCTTAAGGTCCTGGAGGAGGAGAAACGGGCCCCGAGGAGGGGGCAGGAAGAAGTAAGGGAAGTGAATAATACGCAATAAGACGTGAATGCTGGGCTTTGGAGAAGACACTCCCTGCAGGAAGGCAGGCGTCTGGCCACTCTGTAGCCTGCCATCACTCCTAGTCCTCCCCAGGTGCACCTGTCTGGACGCTGAATTTGGACCCAGTGGTGCATGCAGCAGGACCGCGGAGGAACCTCGGGTCTGGAGGGGATCTCGGGCTCGGGGCGGCGTCCTGGCGCGGGTGGGAGGGTGTTGGGGGGCGCAGAAGCGCAGCGGCGCCACCTAGCGCCCAGCCGGCGGCGGCGCCGCGAAAGCTCAGCTCTTTCTCCCCAAAGGAGCAAAGATGCGGAGCCCAGAAGGAGCCGGTCTTCAGCGCCTGGGAAGCCTTGGCGAAAGGAGGGCGTGAAGATGGTGAGGAAAAGAAGCGTAGGGACAGCCTGAGCCCCCTTTATTTTTAAATTTGACATATACCCTTGATTTCGTATGTATTCTTTTTTTTTTTTTTTTTTAGAAATTCACGTTCTTTTTATTTTTATTTTATTTATGACTGTGTTGAGTCTTCGTTTCTGTGCGAGGGCTTCCTCCAGTTGCGGCGAGTGGGGACCACTCCTCATCGCGGTGCGCGGGCCTCTTACCGTCGCGGCCTCTCTTGTTGCGGAGCACAGGCTTCAGACGCGCAGGCTCAGTAACTGTGGCTCACGGGCCCAGCCGCTCCGCGGCATGTGGGATCTTCCCAGACCAGGGCTCGAACCCGTGTCCCCTGCATTGGCAGGCAGACTCTCAACCACTGCGCCACCAGGGAAGCCCCGTATGTGTTCTTATAAAATATGGTTATGCGGCGCCGAAGATTTCAAAATAATGCTCTTCTCTCTTTCCTTGGTCGGGTCTTCCTTATTTTTAGTAAAATAGTAATTGCTGAATTACATAGATGCAGTGTTTTGTTCTTATGATCCAGCTCTTGCATGTAGGAAGTTGAGACTTGGTGAAATATCCCCATCACATAGTTGCTCATGCCATATCCCTTTATTTTTTTATTTTAAATTTTCACCAGTTTTATTGAGGTAAAATTGACATATAACATTGTATGAGTTTTAGCTGTACCACATAATGATTTGCTACATGTACGTATTGCAAAATGCTCACCACAACAAGCCCAGTTAACTTCATCACCTCACATAGTTACATTTTTTTTTCTTGTGATGAGAGCTTTTAAGAATTACCCTCCTAGCAATTTTCAAGTAGAGGTTTATATCAATATCTAAGTTTGAACTTATTAAATGTATTATTCAGATAATCTATATCTCTGCTTATTTTTCATCTGCTTGACCTGTCAGTTTCTGAGAGTTATGTACTAAGTATGTTTTCTTCCTGCACTTGAGATAATCTTGTTAGGTGCACACGTGTTGTATCTCCTTCATCTCTTGTTTCTTTTATCAAGATGTATCATCCTCTTTCAAGCATACACAGAAGTAGAGAAAAGAATAAAACAAACCCTCCTGAATCCAGGTTCAACAACGCGTGGTTAATCTCATTTCATTTATACCCCACGAACTCTTCCACATCCCTTCTACTTGATTATTTTGAAGTAAATGACAGATATCATATCATTTTATTAGTAAATACGTTAGCACCTATCTATAAAAGATAAGGAATTCTTATTAAAACATAACCACAATACCATCATCACTCCTAAAAAATTTATAATAATTTCTTAGTATCATTAAATATCCATTGAGTGTTCAAATTTCCCAATTGTCTCATGAATATTTTGATTCTCTTTGCTCAGATTAGGATCCTAATAAGATTCATACATTATGATTAGTTGATATGCATCCAGTGTCCTTTTTAAAAAAAAATTTTTTTTGGCCGCTCTGCAAAGCTTGTGGAATCTTAGTTCCCCACCAGGGATTGAACCCACGTCACGGCAGTGAAAGCGCTGAGTCCTAACAACTGGACCACCAGGGAATTCCCTCCAGTATCCTTTTTTATATATAGGTATGACATAGCTCTTTGTCCCTTTTGATACTTCCTGGTCTTGAGTTTTATTTTGTCATATATTAGAATTTCTAGTTTTGGATAATTAAACATTTTTCAAGGTTACAAAAATTATATACGAATAAATGCTCCTCCCATTGAGATGTGGGGGTCTATGTTTTCTTCCCTTCAATTTGGGTGAGTTGGTGACTTCACTGACCAGTAGAGTATGGCAGAAGTAAAGTCACGTGACTTCTGAAGCTAGGTCATAAAAAGCATGCAGTTTCTTTCTTCTTTGCTAGAACGCCCACTCTTGAAGCCCTGTCTCCACCTAAGAAGTTTGGTTACTCTGAGACCACCATGCTGCGGGGAAGCCCAAGCCACGTGGAGAGGCCATGCATAAGTGCTCTGTCTATTGTCCCTCTTGAGCATAGCCTTCGAGTCATCCCAGCCCAGGTGCCAGACACATAAGGGAAGAAGATTCCAGATGATCCTCCTAGTCTTCTGAGATACTCTCAGCTTTTGAGACCTCCCTGCTGAGGCCCCAGACATCATGGAGCAGAGACAAGGCATCCCTGGTGTGTCCTGTCTGAATCCCTGTTCCACAGAGTTCGGGAGCATAATAAAATACTTGTTATTTTATGCCACTAAGTTGGGGCAGTTAGTTATGTGGCAGTGGGTAACTGTAACACGGAATCAATTCTCAGGCATTGATGGGGATACTGTGACTTTTGCAAACCAATCCTTGAATGCCCTAGCAAATAAGCCTGTGGGTTTGGTAGGTGTCTTTTTTTTTTTTTTTCTTTTGGCTGCACCGCACAGCTTGTGGGATCTTAGTTCCCTGAACGGGGATCAAACCTGTGACCTCAGCAATGAAAGTGCAGAGTCTTAACCACTGGACCACCGGGGAGTTCCCTGGTAGGCGTCCTTTTAACTTTCTAGCCAAATCCTTGGATCCAACATCTACACTTGGTATGTTTTCATTTTTATCAGATTTATCCTGGTTTCATCCATTAGAAATTCCAGATTATGGGATGTGGAGCTCAAAGTGGCCCCAGGACCGGGAATCATGCAATTCAAAAGAGCAGGTCAATTATCACACAGGTGGTATTATCACACAAAATCCAAACATCTCCCCCTAACTGAGAGAGCAGACGAATTTAAGAGGAGAGATTAATGAGACCATTAATATACGTGCTCTGAGAACTAGCTTATAAGCTGGCCAAGGGTTTAAGATTAGTCCTTGGAGAATCTACAGTTGAGAAAAATGTTTAGTTAATCATATCTTTTTAGTTAAAAAAGTTTACTGCCAAGATAACAGGGTTAGAATTGCATAATTGCTCTGTTTCCATAAGCTTACATTTAGTTAAAATGATATATTTACTGCAACTGGTATATTGAATTAATAAATATTTATTTCCTTTTGGGAGCAGAAAGAACGTTGTGAATTACTTGCTATATTACTACGTTGCTACTACTTGCTATATTAATACTTGCTATATTACTACATTGCTATATTACAGCCCAGGATGCAGTCTGCCACTTTGGGGACACAGCTAAGGCAAGCAGTGGGTGTGTGACAGGGAAGAGCCAATTCTGACTCCATGTTGAATCTGTTTCTTTTACTGTAACCTTTGCTTTTCATTGCTTTTGTTATTATAATCACTGTCTATAGCTGTAAGCATGCATAATGGCCCGCCACAGGGAACCCTGCCCCTCTGCCAGACTGTTAAACTAAAGTGCCTTTGTTCAGCTCACAGAGAGGCATTCTGACCCTGCCCACCTGTGAATGGCTGCAGAAAAGAAGATGATGGTTTTCTGGGGACCCTAGCCCACCATCTTCTCTGTCTGCCGGCTTTCCGAATAAAGTCGTATTCCTTGCCTCAACACCTCGTCTCTCGACTTATTGGCCTGTCTGTGGAGAGCAGAGAGAGCCTGGACTCAGTAACAGGTGCAGGCAGCAGGACCAGCCTCATGGGCGTATGACTTTAGTCCAAGAGGCCCCACACTTAGTTTAACTTTCTGTTGTCGCCATCTTGAAATTGTTGATTTTTGAGCCAGGGCCTGCATTTTCATTGGGGGCTCACAAATGATGTTTCAGGTCCTGGTGGAGAACGATCCACAGCCGGGCAAGCTGCCGGCTTGGATGTAAGCTGAGGATGTAAGCCTCTGGGGGGCACTTATGTCCAGAGGGAAGACTTAAGGACACGTAAAAGGGGAGGGGCATGGCGGCGGAGGGCTTGGTCCACAGGGCAGCCCAGAGGATTAGGCAGAGGCCACCAGCACAGTCTTGATGAACACTCAGAGCCCCAGGATTTCATGGTTGGCTCTGCTCTTACTGGTATCCTCCAGCTTTAGAGACCTTGTCTTGTTGGTGCCCCCTTCAGGCCCTGTGAGTGCTGGGAAGCTGTCCTCTAGAAGTTCTGGTCCCTGGGCTGGCTGGGTGGGCCATACCTTCTAGCTGGACTTGGGCTTCTTGGAGCCACCTGTATTTTCAGAGGATCAGTCAGGCTGGTCGTGAGGATTCTGGAGCCATGCCTCTTCTGGGGCCCACTCTCTTGGGTCTGGGGCGAGGGCTTGGGTGGGGACACCTGCTGCTCCCCCTTCTCCCACCTGGGGAGGGCCTGACAACGAGGCCAGTGGCCCTAGTGTGTACATGGTGTTCAAGAAGAATTCATCTGCCTAGGGATGCTGTGTACTTGAGAATGTCAGGGTCACACAGTGAACTGTTGGCGAAAGTGTTCACAAAGGTCACTCTAGGATGACACTTTTGGGGGCCATTTGCAGCTCTAGGGTCGGACCAGACTTCCAGTCTTTATAAAACAAGAAGATGCCTGTTGGAGAGAAGCCCACTTCTCATTACATCACATGACAGTGCCCCGCGGGCTGCACTTACTGACTCTCCGGGCTGTCTCCCCAGCATGACCATGGATGGATGTCTTGACGGTGGGGTCTGAGCCTTCCTCGTCTTTGCATCTCTGGCCAGTCACATCCTGGGGTTTGCATCATGCTTAGAGCAAGGAGGAGCAAGGAGAGAAATGCTGAAAAGGGAGGAGAAGGGAACGAGGTTGAAAAGTGGTTGCCTGCAAGGACCGCCAGGGATCTGGAGCCTGCACGAGTGGGAGGTGAAGACTCTGGGGTGCTTGGGGCTGCCTTTTTAGGGGTGACACTCAGGTGTTCTTGCCATCTCATTAGGTGGGGAGGCGGTGCTGTAGCCAGGGAAATGGCCAAAATTATTAGGGCCAGGGAACAAAAACTGGGTGGGGGAAAGAGGATGTGAGGAGTAGGTGTAATCTGGAGTTTGCACTTCTTAGGCTGTTGGTGACTCAGCCACTCAACAAGCACCACTGAGGGGCCACTGAACGCAGAACACCATCAGACCTGCTATGAAGAGACACAGAGGTAAGTGAGGGATGGGTTTTGGTCTTCAAGCTGCCCCCAGTGTGGGTGGGGATGCAACAGTCCGACACACACAACAACACACATGTGAAGGAGCCCCTTGTCCTCTGGTTTGTAACCTGCTTGCATCTGGGTCCCCTTAAACCAATTACGATCTTCTGTCTTGGGGGAAAGGTTGGAATCTGTATAATTAACATCCAGTCAAAAAGCCAGGACTCGGCCCCCTCCCCCTGTGTGCCCTGGTTCCCTGTTGGCAGATCCTGGCCCTGGGCTTGCTCGGGTGACTGAGCTCCGAGCAGAGACGGGGACACATCGGTGGTGGTGAGGGGGCAGCGGAAGATTCGCTTGTTCTGTTTCCTTCCATCCACAGTCCTCTGGGTGGAAATCCACACCTGTTGTATTAGTTCCTATTGCTGCCATAAATAAACTGCCATAAGCTTAGTGGCTTCAAGCAACACGTTTATTCTCTTACTGTCTAGAGTCTGCAGAGCTGTGTTGCTAATAAAGGCTCTCGGGGAAAATCCATCTCCTTGCCTTTTCCACCTACACCCCTGGCTTGTTGCTCCTTCCCTGACTTCAGAGCCAGCAGTGTGGCAGCTTCCCTCCTCTCTGACCCCCTGTCTCTCTCTTACCAGAAAGGACCCTCAGAAGGAGAAAACCCACCCCAAACCCAAGAACAATATAGAAGGTTTACACTGAGAAATCCTTGTGATTATATCGAGCCCACCTGGATAATGCAGGAGAATTTCCCATCTCAGGATCCTTACGTTAATCACACCTGCGGAATGCCTTCCTTTTGCCGTGTAAGGTGACATATTCACAGGTCCCAGGGAGGTTAGAATGTGGAAATCTTGGTGGGGGGTTGAGTCTGTCTACTCCATCCATCCTGGCCAGCTGCTTTATCCCATTAATCCGCAATAAGGGTTCCTTCCTGCCTCCCTCCTTTTCTTTTAAAACTTAGATTTTATTATTTTGAGTAGGTAATATGTTCCCATGATTAAAAAATAGAAACAACATAGCACTGGGGTGGGAGGTGATGGCACCTGGGGACCCACCGACCTGGGACTGCACTGTGGCCAGGACACTTGGAGGCTCCCTCGGCCTCCAGAGGGAGGGAGGAGACCCCGCCCCTCCCCACCACCCTGCCCTCCCCACTGTGGGTCCCCTCAGGCTCTCTTCACTCAAAAAGAAAAAAGCCCACAAAGAAACCCAGCCACACTGAGCACTCCTTCTCCCTTCCCTGTCTCATCCATCCCGTTTCTCCCTGTGTCTTCAGGTGCTGTGGTTTCGCCGCCTGTGTCCCCCCTAATGTCCAATGGGATGGTGTTAGGAGGTGGGGCCTTTGGGAGGTGCTTAAGTCATGAAGGTGGAGCCCTCATGAATGGATTAATGGTCTTATAAAAGAGACCCCGGAAGACCCCTCACCCCTCTACCGTGGGAGGATGTACCGAAATGTCACAGGTCTTTGACCTAGAAGAAGCCCCTCACGTGACCTTGCTGGTACCCTGATCCTGGACTTCCAGCCTCCAGAGCTGTGAGCAATAAACTTTCGCTGTTTATAAGCCACCCAGACTACGGTGTTTTGTTACAGCAGCTTGAATGGACGAAGACAATAGGTAATCATTTATATTAGAATCATGTGTATTTTTCTAGGGTTTTTATGAATACCTACATTCCTCTGTTACACGAAGATTAGCATGCTAGCTATATATTGTTCTATACCTGTTTTCTTACTTAGTATATCCTGAAGATCTTTCCCCATCAGTATAGAGCATGTCCCTGTTCATTGGTTTCCTTTCCAATCGCCTAAAATTGCGCTGTGTGGGCACTCCATGGCTTATTCAGATCTATAGGCTCTCTCCTGTAGAAGGATGTTTGGGTCGTTTCCAGACTTTGCCAGTACAAACAGTACTGCAGTGAATTACTGTGTACATCTATTTCTCCTGTGTTTGTAGGTAGATCTCCAGGATAACTCTGAGAAGTTGTATCAGTGTGTCAGGGGGTAAAGGTGTTGGCAGTTCTGCTCGATTTTGCCCTAGTGTCTTCCTGTGGTTGCACTACTTTGCATGCCTATCAGCCACCCAGAAGGGTCCCCCACAGACCCCAGAGAGGGAGCCGTCAGCCTCAGATTCTCTAAACTGATCTGATAGGTCAACCTAGTATTTCGGTGAGTGTCCTTGCCTTAGTGATGGAGGTCTTCTCTGGGGTGGAGGCCAAGGCCTTGTGTTTCTCATCTGTGTGTGTCCCACACGCCCGGCCTGGTGTATGGCCTCATCTGCTATGCCTTCTGCAGGAAGCAGCATAGGAGCTGAGCCCTGAGGGGTTTACTGTCTGTGCCTGGGGTGGGGGGGGGGCACTCGGGCTTCAGGTGGGAGTTAGTGGGGGGAGGGGGCCTTCACACAGGCCTGTAGGTTCCATTGTAGCTGAAAGGGGGAGGCATCAAGCAGCCCCCCTCCTCCTCAGGGATCCAGTGCTGCACATAGGTGGAGCCATTTTCCAGAGGCCACACGACCACGAGGTCTCTGGACGCCAGGGACGGGTCCTCTGGGAAGAAGTTGAAGGGCCGGAGCAGGAAGCCCACGGAGTTCCCGGGTGTGGCCGTGTTGGGGATGTCCTCTGCGTGGGGGATGTGCAGGAAGCCCACTGTGACCCAGGCCACCAGGTCCTGCAGGAGAGCGGGGTGGGCGGTGCTGAGGCGGCTCAGAGGGGAAGGGGTGGGCGACCCCCCCTAAGCCCTACGTTTAAGGGAGGGGCGAATCCAGCGACCACCGAGCTCGCTCTCCAAGCAGCAAGCTGGCCCTCCCCATCCTGGGACCGGGCACAGACCTTGGGACTGGGCGGGGATCTGGTCTCAGGGTGGGGCCGGGAGAGGGGCAGCGCTGGTACCTTGCCTTCAATGTTCTCGTTGTTGCGCAGAAACTCCTCAAAGACCACAGGTGGGTCCCAGGGGTCGTTCTGGTTGTAGATGCTGCTGCTGCGTAGCTCAGACTCCCGGTATCTGGTCACTGCCAGGGGATACCTGTCCGGGCAGAGGAGAAGGTAGCCTCCAGCCCCTCCCAGGGAGCACCTTCAGGGTCAATGATGGGGGAAGGTTACTGCCTTCCCTCAGACGCGGGATCATCCCCTGGGAGTCAGCCACACGCACTGTCAACAGAGGCTCCAGGGCTCCGCAGGGGCTCTGTACTCCCCTCCCAAAACACACAGCCACGTGACCAAGAATATACACATGTGCACACATGCACACACACACCCAGGTACACCACAGCCTAGACTCAGGATCTCATGGACAGAAACACAGACACACGCGGACACAGGGAAACACAGGGACACCGAGAGGAGCCTCCAGGCCTCCCGGCCTCCCGGGCCTCCCTCACCTGGCCCAGGTGACAGCCTGCTCCTCCTGCCAGCCCGGGGGCAGCACTTGGTCAGCCATGGAGTGGATCTGCAGTCGGTAGCTGCGCTTGTGGCCCCAGGGGTTCTCCTGGGGGCTGGTAAACAGCAGGTACTTGGGCAGAGTCTGCCTGAAGCTGAAGGCCGCCTGGCGCTCCCGGGAGTACCTCGTCTCCTGGAGAGCCGGCTGGACCAGGCGGTGTCTCGGGCTCCAGGGGTTGGTGGTGTTTTCCAGCTTCATCTGCAGGGTCTGGAAGCTATTCTTGGTGCCTGAGTGTGTGCAGGGAAGGAGGAGAATCGAGCTCCCTGCACTAAAGCCTCCGCATTCTGCCCTGGGCCCTCCTTCCCAACCACACCCAACAACAAGCCGTGGGGATGAAGAGGATGTCAGGGGCATGCACTGAGCCAGACAGCGGTGGAGGGAAGGGACCGAGGAACTAGGAGACGGCTCAGAGTCGGGCACGGCAGCTGCAGTGATTCCACTGTGACCCTGGACAGTTCCTCTCGAGAGCAGAGCTCTGTGTCTGTTTGCTGAGGCCTTGGCCCCAGCAAAGCGCAGCTGGCCTTTCCCCAGGGGAAGAGACTATGTCAGTGCCCTCTGGGCCCAGGGGCGAAAGGGGCGGAGTGAGAAGAATCTGCCCACCTGGTCATGCGGGGCACTTCTAACATGTGATTTGATGTCAGGCCAAATCCTGTCATTACGCCCATGTCATCTTTTAAGGTGACACCACTAACTCAAGAGACACAAGGAGTATTCCCGACGTCACCGCATCCACTCAAAGCACCGGGCAGCGACATTTCTTACACTCCTGGGCATTATCACCTCCCCCGCCCTGTGCACACCTTTCTATCCGGTCCGTCCCCCTAGGGGGTCAATGCAGCACCAGGGGAACAGCTGGCACTATTCACGGTCACCGTTTTGCAGGGCACACAGATTTCTAGCACTGCAGGTTCCACGCATGCAGGCTGGGGAAACTCTCCTGGTATGGTGCTTCCAGGGGAAGTCTAAGCACCATCTCCCATGAGTGTAAGTTATTGCTCGGATGCGGACATTCGGCCCGGAGGGTGGTTCCGAGCCCGAGTCCTACCTGCCACGTCCAGGTCAACGCGGTAATGCACTAGGTGGGTGTGCATGTTGCCGATCAGGTGTGTGTGCAGGCGGGTCCCATGGCGCAGCCCCTCGGGGGTGTAGAAGGTGGCGTGGACATAGCCGGTGGCGTGCATCTTGGCCTCCATCACCCCATTGGGGTAGAAGATGAAGTCCCAGATATAGTCATAATTGTAGACCGTCGAAGTGGTCCTCAGCACCAGCACCTGGCCCTTGAGGCCCGCATAGAAGTTGAAGCCATCGCTGAAGTTGGAGTTAAAGTGCCGCCGGATGGGCACCCCCGTGGGCATCTCGAAGAGACAGAGGGCGCGGGGGTAGAGGACAGGACCGTCGGCGTCGTAGTAGTGGAGGGCATCCAGGAAGGTGGCCGTCTCCGGGCAGTCGACGCCAGGGGCCAGCTCATGAGTGACGCTGCCCAAGCCCCAGCCGACGTCCATGTACTTGGTCTGCATGCCTGCGGGTGTGTGTCCTCCGTACAGCGCCACGGCCTCCTGCACGCTCACCTCGTAGGCTATACGCTCACCTCCGAAGTGCACGTCCAGGACCTGCAGCCCCGAGGACGAGCGCAGCCGGAAGGTGAAGCTCCAGCCCCCGTAGAGCACGGTGTTGCCCTCCAGGCTGTAGCGGGGGCCCTTGGGCTGCACCAGGCGGGGGCCGTGCATGGTGATGGCGAAGTCCCCACGTGGCTGGTAGAAGGAGAAGAGGGCTGCCTCTGGTAGGCTCTCTCCATCCTTGTCCTTGGCGAGCGGGTCTTCCAGGACTACCGCATCCACCTCTCCGTCGTCATACTTCTGAGCCAGCTCTGCGGGGCTGCGGTAGAACTTCCCGTTGTACCAGACCTGCTCCACCGTCCAGTCTTGGGGGTTCGTGCTTGCATGATCCACCAGGAGCTCCAGCCCAGTGGGGTGCAAGAAGTAGCCTTTCATATGGCGCTGCAAGATAAACCAAGAGCGGCGCTGGCCGGAGGCCAAGCCACGGGGCGCCACGTCTGTGAACGTCAGGCAGCGCTCGTGGCAGTGTCCGAACGTGAAGCCCGTGGTGCGACGGAAAAACTGCTGCAGGGGCTTGCTGGCCTCCTCCAGGGTGTGGCTCAGGAGAGTATACTCTGCCTTGGAGATGGGCCTGGAGGCCCAGGAGGCCTGGTGCCCGGGCTTGTGGGGCAGGTGTCGCATGTAATGGGGCCTGGGCAGTGGTCCCACAGCAAACTCGGTGATGTTGGGATGCTCCTGGGCTCCGAAGAAGATGACAGCGCGCGCTTCCCGAACGGGAAGCTGGTGGCCTTTGTGCAGAAATTTCAGCACGTGTTGCTTCTTGGGCAGCAACATCTCAATGAGGAACACGGAGTTCTTGGCCATGGTCAATGTGCTGGACGGCTGCAGCCTCAGCTCCTTCTGGGCCCAAAGGAAGCTGTGCACGGTCTTCAGCTCTTGGGCGCTCAGGTCCGCAAACACCCTGCCCTTGTTGCCGGGGGTCCGTGGGGAGCCCTCTGCCGCGGCCAACGTCTGTAGCACCAGGATGGCAGCACCCGCCCAGCCGAGGGCCAGGGTCTTCCGCCCCATGGTCTGGAATGCAGTGGAGTAGATGAACTTAGTTTCATGGGAGGAAATGGGTTTCCACCAGGTCGGGTCTTGGACTACGATGTCCCTTGGCCTTGTGTTTTTCCCACAGACTCACTTCCTGGCTCATCCCTGCCCAGCTCGAGGCAGCCCTCGGTGGCAGCAGGGGACCCACGCAGCTCCCAATGCTGCTCTGGTCTCTGCTGTCCATCGATTGTAATTCTGCGCCCTCCTCCCTGGTCCGTAAACCTCTTTTAGTCCCGTGGATTTTCTTACTTGTGCAAACTCCTTTTCCCCTTCTCTGTGCGTTACCTCTGCGGGGCAGCTCTTATCTCTCCAGCTTTAGGTCACTCGGAGATTCACAGTGCCCCCTCAAATGCCACAAAATGCTTATTGTGCCATGGGTACTGATGGCAAAACTGCATTTTTGATACAACACGATGTTTTTTATGTAGATAAAATCTGAAATTTAGTGTAGAAGTTCAAAGATTTGGCTCGGGAGCCAGGCTGCCAGATTTCGAGTGCTAGTACATCTCACCATTGGGAACAGCTGTGTGACCTTGGGCTCCTTGCTTAAACTCTCTGGGCCTCCATCCACCCAACGGTGAAATGGAAATAAACGGAAAAATCAGTTGGACCATAAGGATAAAGTGTTTAGAACAAAACCTGCCTCCTGGGAAGCACTCAGGAAATGCGAGCTACTCTTCTTTTTAAAGTTAACCATGAGGATATACTCTCTGATGCCAGAATATTTAAACTTCCGAGCCGCGTAGAGAGATTTGACTGGTTAGGCTATAGACCTGCGCCTACCCAGGTGATGTGGAGAACGGGCTGGCTGGCCGTGCCCAGGCTTCTTTAGCCCCTCCAGTGGGGCCCTCCGGTTGTGACCACTTGGCCATCCAAGGCCAAGGCCACGAGGAGGGCACCTCAGGGTGCCGTCATCCCAGGGGGCAATTCAGGGAGATGCTCTTTCCTCTTCCATTTCGAGGGGAGGCTGTGGTTAGGGTCTCATGGCCCATCCCCCAGAGCCGACAGTACAATCCCCTCCCCTCTGGTTCCTCATCTTGTTCCCTACCCGCCCCGCCCACCCCTCCCCACCCACCCTGCGCTGGTGGGAAGGACCAGGGACTCACGTGATCTTCTCTCCAGCCTGAAGGGGTGCGGGCGCTGGAGGGGCTGCTAGGTGAATCCAGAGCCAGCAGAAAGGTATGTGGTGAGCTCTCGTTCTACTATTAAATTTGGGTCGAGCCTCTTTTTTTTTTTTTTTTTAAACTAGACTTTACTTTGAGAGAAGTTCTAGGTTCACCGCAAAATTGAGAGAAATGTACAGAGATCCCATGTAGCTCCTCCCCGCCCCCCCAGGTAGCTTTGCCACTATCAACTTCCCCCACCTGAGTGATACGTTTGTTACAGTGTACCACTGTGAACCTACAGTGACACATCATTATCACCCAAAGTCCATAGCTTACATTAGGGTTCACTCTTGGTGTTGTACATTCTATGGGTTTTGACAAATGTGTAATGACAAGCATCCATCATTATGGTCCCATACAGAGCAGTTTCACTGTCCTCAAAATCCTCTCTACTCCAACTAGTCATCCTTCTCCTCCTCCTTCTCCTGCAAATCCTGGCAACCACTGATCTTTTCACTGTCTCCATAGTTTTGCCTTTTGCAGAACGTCATGCCGTCAGGATCATACAGGATGCAGTCTTTTCAGACTAGCCTCTTTGACTCAGTGATATGCATTTAAGTCCCTCCATGTCTTTTAGTGTCCAAGTCCGCCATTTTTTTATAATCTCTGATGAAATAAAATTTATATTTTAAGGCAGGACAAGAAAAAATTAAACATAAAATTCTCTCTCTGTGTTCATTTGGGCCTCCCTCCCTAATGTGCAATGTGCATCTGCATTACACATTAACCAGAGCCCCACAAAGATGGGAATGCCTGCAGGACCATAAAGAATAATTTTTTTTTTCTCTCCTCTGATGCTAGCAATGTAACTTCTTAGAAGAATAGTGTTCTTTCCCAGCTCTGTAGGAAGTCGTGGTGACTTGCTGCCTGCTCTATATGTGCTTACCTGGACTATGCATCCTTGGTGAACTTTATATAAAATATCAGTATGTCATTTTGATGAAAGATTCTTTTGTCTTGAAAATGTATATGACATTGCCTTCAACTTCTAACAGGTGGAGCAGTTCTCAGAGCTTTTTGAGAATCTGCTTCCCAGGTTATAATCCTCAGTTTGCCTCAAATAAAATTCCCTTTTTTTCTTCTTAACTTGATAGTTAATTGAATTTTCTCGGTGTAGTTGGCAGGACATCAGAGACACCCACCAGAGGACAACTGGAGTCTACCCTGAACTGGAGCTTGGTACCAGCACAGGTGCTTTGAGCTCCACCCGCTTCTTGGTACTCTTCAGGTGCTTTGGTGAGTTCTCCCGATATCTGGACATCATTGCTTTAAGTGACGTCTTGAATTTTACTGGAGCTGTTTTTCTTGGGACTTGGATCCTAAGGGAGTACCAGTACATTTGCTAGCCAGGGACCTAGGGGGAACTTTGGAGTGAACTGGTTGGCTGTCTTTTTTTAAAATTTGGCTTAAATTGGAAAGATTATGTACATATGGTCTGAACAAACTGTTTGCTAGTGAAATGAAGACTAAGCCTGCTCGGCTCCAAAGAAAAAGGAACACCTGCTCCTTCTGGCCACAAGGTGTTCTCAGGCCACTGAGAACCTAGAGGAAGTGTCTGGGGATCAATCCTCGTGACGTGTAGTTATCCCACAGAGGGTCCTACTACAGTCATTAAATAAATTCTGCTTGCCGGGGAGGCGTAACAAAGGCTAATCACCTAGTGCCCCAATCACCCACGGCAGGTTTAGACTGTCAGGGGGAGGAACCAAGACAACTAAGAGAGTCAAACTGACCCAGGAGTAACTCCTTGGGGAGCTGGACTCAGAAGCAGCACACATTCCGTCCATCACACTGCCCTCAGAAAGTTGTTCAGACCATATCTGAATTAGGCTACCAAATAATGAGAAACCGTGCCTCAAAGGCCAAACAGCTCCCAGACCGGCAGCCACTCACGGGAACTCTGGCTGGCTTTGTGTACAAATGGAACAAAGCCAATGTTTGCAAGCACTTATCTTAACTCTTAAATGGACAGGATGGAGCTTTTTTGACATTCTAGAGAAAGCCACCTTGATAAAACACCTTTCCAAAATTCTGACCCTGAGAGAATAAAAATATTCCTAGAAGAATGCTTGAAGTTATAACTCTTACTGTGTCCTTGAAATGTAAACACAGCTCAGATCACCTGAGACTACAGCCTTAGCTCAATTAGTAGAACTTAAAACTGAAAGGAAGAAAAAAAAGGGAAAGATGTTTTTAAAGCAGGAAAATTATGATATCTCTGTCTGTGCCTGTCTGGATATATGTATGTCTGTATGTATGTTATAAATATGATATGGCCCTACCTCCAGAAGGTGTTATCAAAATTAATTTGTAAAAGAGCTCTATTTGACTCAAAAGTAAGTGCTTACAATTCAAATATTTCTCAATGTAACTTAAACTAGCCCAATTTTTTTTGAAGGATCACGTGATCTAGGATTAATTTTTAATGAGTAAAAACAAGTTTAAACTGATGGTTTAGTTAATACAGATGTGTCTTTAGAGTCATCAACATTAAGTATAATACTTTTATTGTACCTAGGTTTACTTGAAATCAGTAAGCTCATATTATCTATGTTACAAAATTTGTAGCGAGATAATTAATGGTATGATGATAATTTCATAAGTAAAAAAAGAGAGATGAATGGGATAAGAGCTTTTGGGTGAACTCTCTAAGAATAATATGTTTTATGGTGTGTCTACCTAAGAACAAATTCTCCAGATTTTTGGCAACCTGAAACTTCAAAGTTCTGCTAAATTAAATTAAATGATGGAAATTCATTGCATGTCTAGATCATTTTTAATAAGATAAATACTGAAACATTCATTGCTAAAGAAGTCTATGTTTACCTACTCTTGACCTCTTATTACAGAGAGACTAAATATGCTTGAAACTAATAATAAATATATTTTGTGCTTTATTGAAAGATTGTACTATGAAATGGCATTTATTTCTAGAAATTAATTTAAAAAAGGGAATCTTAAAAAGGGAATCTTGAAAAAAGAGTTTTATGCATGGTCAAGACTAAGATTAGATTTAATTTAATTTAATGAATTTTAATATTAAAGGTGAAACGATGTAAAACTAGAACTTGTTTTTTTCTCTGTTGTGAGGAAATAAGGTTTTTTTTTGAAATATTGGTCTGCTTTTAACAGACTGTAATGTTTCTTTACCAGTAACTTTCTGCCCTTGCCTTTGAAATCTTTTATTGTCATTTTGGTTATGTGAATAAGTATTGTTTCACAGTTACTTATGATCCTACTTGACCAAACACTTAAAACCTTTTGATATCTTTGACAAACTTTTCTCAAAGCAAATTCTAAATGAAGTTCTTTTGACGTCTAGCTAACTTCAGGATGCTTCAGAGGGCCCCTGAACATCTCAGAGAGATATATTAAAATAATTAGGCTTATATGGTGTATTAAATTAGATGGGAAACATTGTCAAATGAGTAATAATAAATCTTCTTATGCTATATTTTATGAGTAAATATTATTAATATAAAAGTTCTAGAAATTATATGAAGTTCCTAAAATTTGAAATGTCCTGGTATGTTATGTCATAATTCTAGTTATTATCCTAAAATGTTGTATGTCACAGAAATAGCCAAGTGTCCTTGACAACTGCATTGTAATCAGGTCTCTAACCATGCTTTTTAAGTCTTTTGTCATTTATAGACAGTTATTGTCTTAACCTGATGCTTTTACAAAAATGCCTGTAGATGACTTGCTTTATGCTCCAAAACTAAGTTAAACTCGGTAGCAAAAGGACTTCCACCTGGTATGAGGGTTATTTCGGAAACAGCTCTCTCGTAAGGCTACTGAAGAAATAGTAATAGGGTCTCCTTTAACTATTTATGTCATACACTCAGCTGAGTCTCTTTTAAACTCTCACCACACTCAGCACAATTCTGTAAGCCAGCTAACTTCTTATGAAGTTGTTGCTTTCTGCTCCTAATACTACCTTGGTTTGATGTAATAGCATTAACCTTGCCACTTTGCTTCCAGAAGCACAGGAAGAAAACAACCATGACCGTATCTTTTTAACAGATTATCTTCTTGCTCCCAGGAATGACTTATAAGAAGCTGCTATTGATAAAGCTGACCTAATTTAATTTATAGATGGGTCCTACTTATGGGATGAACGGGACATTACCGAGCCAGGTATGCAATAACGTCCACAATGGACATAATTGAAAACTTTTTTTTACCAGAAACAAAGTCAGCACAACAAGCCAAATTAATTGCCTTATCTCTAGCTTGTAAACTAGCTAAGCCCAGGTAACAAATATTTATACTGACAGTTGCTATGCTTTTGGAGTGGCATACAACTTTGGAATGCTATGAAAACAGTGAGGTTTTAAACCTCTTCAGGACAACTTATAAAAAAATAGAAAACAGGTTGAAGAGTTATTAATCATTATACAACTGCCCAAACAGTTAGCAATTATTAAAACAACACGGCATTCCAAATCTGACACAGCAGAAACTAAAGGAAATCAGCTTGCTGATGCTGCAGCCAAATGGGCAGCTTTAAATATTCGTCCTGTCCAGCCTCCAGAATGTCCACTGCTGTCCATTAACCCTGCTAACTCAATAAAAGATTTCTTTCTACAGGCTCAAGAAATCACCACTAAAGGAGAGAAACAGATATGGCAACAAAAAGGGGGAATTTTGACCCCTCCACACAAATATGGTTTAGACCTGATAAAACAAAATGAAACCTATAGTGTCTATTGAAGCCCAATGGCTATTGCTCCAACATGTACATTCTTTAACCCCTTGGGCATCTGAAAAAAAGTTTTTATGGGGAAAACAATATTTTGGAAAATTTCACCCATAGTGGTGCAGAGGAAATATATTATATCATTGACAGGGACTTATTGAGACAATTAAAAAAATTGGTAACTACTTTTACAGCAAGCTCCCAGGAGATGAAAAGGATCATGGATTACAACCTAGAGATCTTATTTATTGGAAAGGACATCAGATAAAAGATTCTTTGCAGCCATGATGGAAAGAACCTTATCAAGTATCAATATTATTAACTAATCCATGCACAACCAAACCGAAAGACACTAATTCATGGAATCACACCTCCCATCTTAAAAAGACCCCTCCACTTGAATGGACTTTGATCCCTGTTTCTGGCACCTGGCTTCAACTAAGGCAAGCATCACCAAGCTAGGATGAGAAGAAGATGACAACAGTAGCAAACAACTGATCCGAGAGTCGAAACCAGGCCTGTAAGACCCATCCCACCAGTTCAATTGTACTGTTTACCAAAAGTCTGTCTCTCTATCAAAATTAGAAGTTATTGTTTTATTTCTAGCTATGTTTTTGCCCCAAAGTTTAGGATAGGAAGAAAACTCTTTAGTACCACTGTCACAAAATATAGTTACTAGGGGCAATTTAGCTGCTGTTGGATTTGTCATCCAATTCCTAAGTCAACACAAGGCCGAGATAACCCCACATAATTTTTGTCACTGACTTTTCAGATGTTTCTATAATCTATAAAACGTCTCCCCATTGGCATATACCTCCATATTGGTTTACTACATTCAATTAGTTTACTCAGTTCTGAAGTTTCTATGATGAGAAAGTGATGCTGAAAAATCAAATGGCACTTGAGTTTTAAAACTGCTTTGTAGGGGAAAACTTATGCTATAATCCAGACAATGTTGTGCTTTGATACCAGATGAGTCCTCTAATATAACCATCTAATGACTCACATAAGAAATCAGATTTCTGCACTGGGGAATTCCCTTTCTAGTCTAAATGAAATCTTGAATAAATGGTTCAGTTCTAGGGATTCATAGCTTAAATCTCTGCTTCTGACTTTGTTATTGGCCATATTGATTGTGTTCTATATCATTTATAGAGTAATAATCTCTTGTGCCTCTCGATGTATATTCAAAACTCCACCTAGAATACTGATGTCTAAATGACTTGAAGCTACTGATCATATCTATAGCTCTATATAAAATAGTGGGCATGCACAATTCACATACAGAGTAAAATTGGCATAAGTCTTATTGGACAACCTAGAGTTGACTATCAGTCCATGCCAAGCATTCTACTAGCCTAATCCCCTTAAAGGAAAGAAAGAACTGGGCTGTTAAGACAGGGCATTGGGGGACATGGTGGATCCAGAGCAGATAAGCAACCACCCTGGCATTGGGGGACCAAATATTTGATCACCTAATGCTTTCTATTGAAAGATTAATGATCAAAGGGGGGAAATAATGAAATAAAATTTACATTTTAAGGTAGGACAAGAAAAAATTAAACATAGAATTTTCTCTCTGTGTTTGTTTGGGCCTCCCTCTTTCCCTCCTTAATATGCAATGTGCATCTGCATTACACATTAACCAGAGCTCCTCAGAGATGGGAGTGCCTGCTGGACCGTAAAGATCAATGTTTTCCCTTTCTTCTGATGCTAGCAATGTAACCGCTTAAAAGAATAGTGTTCTTTCCCAGCTCTGCAGGGGGTCATGGTGACTTGCTGCCTGCTCTATATGTGCTTACCTGGACTATGCATCCTTGGTGAACTTTATGTAAAATATCAATATGTCATTTTGATGTATGACCCTTTTGTCTTGAAAATGTATATGACTGTGCCTTCAACTTCTAACTGGCAGAACAGCTCTCAGAGCTTTCTGAGAATCTGCTCCCTGAGTTCTAATCCTCAGTTTGACTTGAATGAAATTCTCCTTTTTTCTTCTTAACTTGGTAGTTAACTGAATTTTCATCAACATTTCTTATCCCCAAATTGTTTTTTTTTTTTCTTAACTTGGTAGTTAACTGAATTTTATTTTCTTAACTTGGTAGTTAACTGAATTTTCATCAGCACTTCTTATCCCCAAATTGCTTTCTGCTCTGCTAAGGAGGGAGATGAGGAAGAGACCTGCGGTCCTTTAACCCGAACTTGGCTATTCCTTTAACCTTTCCCTTTCCCAGTACCATCCTCTTGTCCAATGTCCAAATTGGCAGTGGGTAAGGTGGACAATGGCAATGAAGCCACGGGAGAAGGGAGAACTTAGTGGCCAGTGAGACCTCCATGCTGGGAGATGTGAAACACACCCTCTCCTCCCCGCTGCTCATCTCCGGCACCCGAAGAACAGCGGCCACCTCCTCACTGCACATTTCCCATCTTGCCCCCGGGCAGCTTGTGCCCTGGAGTGACACCTTCTGGGCTGTTGCCCCTCCGTCTTGTGTCTTTGTTTCTCTTGACCCCTCACTCCAAGTCCATCTTCCCTTGCTTCCCTCCTTCCCAGTCAACCCCTGCTTGACTCTCCCGGAATATCCCATCAGTACATACCTGTGTGCTCTGCTCTGGGCTCGCCTCTGCTGCCAGACTTTGTCTCTGACTCCTTGAGCTTTATGGCTCTATTGGTCCCGCCCTGGAGGGAGGGACAGTGTGAGGCATGTGCTGACCAAGGTTGTGACCACAGCTCAGGAGGCTCCACAATGGGCAAGGGGAGTGGCACAAGGAATTGTGTGGGGCTCTGGCTGCTGCAGCCCAAAAGGCACCTGTTACCCCAAGCACCCAAGCTGGGAAACTGCCCAGTCCTTCACCACTTTAGCAGCTGGGTTCACTTCTGTTTTCCCCAACAACACCTGTGCCCTAGATCTGCTTCCCTATCTTCCTCCTGCTGCAGGGACACCTTTCACAATAGTCTGTGTTTTCTCTGTCATGATCTGTGCTGTGCCAAGGTCCGTTAAAGTAGGTGGTGAGTTTCAGAGGCCGGAGATAAGGACAAGGAGAAATTTACTAGCAAGTAGTCTCACCTGAAGCAGATATACGGACAAAGGCAGAAGCTGGTAGAGACTGACACCAAAACCAAAAACAGAGAATTTAACCCATGTGTAAATGGAGAATCAGAGACAGAATAGTTTGGGAGAGAGAAGCCACTGAGTTGAGACTCCGGAAGAAGTCATATTAGCCATCTCTGAGACCCTGGCAGGATTCAGGAAGGAGGGAGGAGTTGGCTGGGAAGAAAGTCTATCAGGATGGCTGAGGCTGCGGCCCAGAGAAGGGAAAAGGGAAAGGGAAGTGCGGGTGGGGTGGGGCAGGTACCTGTGCCAGGAGGGGAAATAGCACTAGAGTGGCTTGGTTAGATGGCGAGGGCAAAAACGGGCAGGGAGGATGCTCTTGGTCAAAGGGAAAGAATAGTCAGGAACACTGTGCGGCTTGGGAGGACCAAGAGGTCATTTTCCCCTTGCTCACCAATTCTTGATGGCTGATTCTTTTATCATTACATGCCTTTTGTCTTTCTCATCATTATCTTCCTGCTTCTTGCATTGCAAGTCATTTCAGTATTTACTGACAGCTAGATGAAGGAAGGAGAAAATGGTTAATCAACCTGATACTTGTTTGCAATTTCAGAAATCAGAAAGTCAGATAACAAGTGTTGGTGAGGATGTGGAGAAATCAGAACCGTATACAGAGTTCACGGGAATGTAAATGGTGCAGCCACTTTGGAAGACAGGCTGGCAGTTCCTCAAATGATTAAACATAGAGTTACCATATGTCCAGAAATTCCACTGCTAGGTGAATGAGAAATGAAAACATATGCCCACACAGAAACTTGTATACGGATGTTCATAGCAGCATTATTCATAATAGCCAAAAGGTGGAAACAGCCCAATGTCCATCAACTGATGAATGGATAAACAAAATGTGATATATCCACACAACGGAATGCTATTTGGCATTAAAAAGAAATGAAGTACTGATACATGCTACAGTATGAATGAATCTTAAAAACATGTGAAATGAAAGAAGCCAGTTAAGAAAGACCACCTATTATATTATTCCATTTAAATTAAGAATCCAGAATAGGCAAATCTGTAGAGACAGAAAGTAGATTAGTGGTTGCTTCAGGCTGAGGAGGGGAGGTTGTGTAGGTGCTGATACCAAATGGATGTGGGGTTTCTTTTTGAACTGATGAAAATGTTCTAAAATTGACTGTGGTGAGTGTTGTATATATCTGTGAGTATACTAAAATCCATCAAATTATTTACCTTATGGGTGAATTGTGTAGTAAGTGAATGATATCTCAAGAAAGCAGTTTTAAAAAAAATATCAAGAGGGACTAATATCTAGAAACACACACAAAACTCCTAAAAAATCAGCCAGAAAGAGGAAGTCATCCCAATGGAAACATGAGTGAAGAATCTCAAGGTAACTTACAGAAGGGGAAACCTAAAGGGCTCAAGGGCACGTGAAAAGGTGCCCAAATGTAGTGGTTGTTAGAACAGTGCAAATTCTTCAACAATGAGATATAATTTTATACCCATTTCTGGCAGAAATGAGAAAGCTGGATGACGCCAAGTGTTGGCAGAGATGTAGGGAAATATGCTTGAGGGAGGGGATGCAATGATACAGTCATTCTGGAGCGCCATCCCCAGGACGTGGGCACAGGGTAGTTGCGTCGCAGGGTAGAAACAGCCTCGGGAGCAGGTACCACTGCAGGGCTCACTCCTGGAGGATGAAGGATGGTGAGGCCACCACTTACTTTTGTGCAGGCGGGGACGGAGGGCGTACAAGTGCACATTTCACTTTTTTATTTGAAGGAGTACAAAAAATGTTCATAGAAAGATAAAAATATTACAGGGTAGCACAGACCAAGTGCCGCAGGAGTTGTGCCTGGCTGGGATTCCTGCAGGATTCAGAAGGAGCTGGCCCTCAGGACTGCCAGCTTCTCAAGGCCTGGGGCTCTGTTTAGATTCCCCTGTGTTAGACACCCAGGGCTGCTGTAACAAAGTGCCACACACTGTGTGGTTTAAAGCAACAGAAGTTTATTCTTTCACAGTTCTGGAGGCTGGAAGGCTGAAATCAAGGTGCTGGCAGGGCCACTCTCCCTCTGAAACCTCTAGGGGAGGGCCCTTGCTTGCCTCTTCCAGCTTCAGGTGTTGCCCGCAATCCTTGGTGTCCCTGGGTCCCTTGGCTTGTAGACGCATCTCTCCAGTCCCTGCCCCCATGGACATTCTCCCCTCCCCCCCACCCCGTGTGTATGTCTCTCCTCTTCTTACAGGGATACTTAGTCATTGGATTAAGGGCCCACCCTACTCCAGTATAATTTCATTTTATCTAATTAAATCTGCAATGACCTTATTTCTAAATAAGGGTGCATTCTGAGGTTCCAGGAAGGACAAGAATTTGGGGGGACACTATCCAACCCAGCACACCCTCTTCACATCCCCCCCTACCCCCTGCCCTAGCAGATGTATGGCTCAGGGCAGGTGAGCACTCCGGGCTGCTCCACCCTCAGGGCTCCACAAAGCCGAGGCGAGTGTTGTCTTGGGATGTGCGAGGGACCGAGGAGGAGGGGCAGGTAGGAGCAGAGCTGCAGAGCTGAGATGGGTGGTGTATTCCTGGGACCCCAGCTGGGGTGTGAGTCCTGGGCAGAATCTGCTACTGTGCCAAGGAAGGCGGAGGTGGGGTGTCTGGGAGGAGGTGGTTAGAGCCATGAGCCCCTTGTGCCCGTCTGTGGAAAAGTGGGACGAAGAGGGGGACTTGAGGGAATGCCATGGAGACCGTGGAGAAAAACGTCTTTAAGAACCACCCCCAAGGAAAGAGAAAAGAATGGACCCAGCAGAAATGCCCGGTGAAGCTATGGTTGTTCACGTAGGTCGAGGGCAGTGAGGTTTGGAATTTTGGAATTTTGGAATTTGGGCTCTGCTGCCTTGCTTCCTGCTCTGTTTTCCCAGCTCACCGCAGTCTCTGTCTGGCTGCTGGTCCCTCCTGTACATGACCTTGATTTCTCAGGTGTGGTTCCTCCCCTCTTGGTGTTAATGATTGGTGAGAGTTACAGATAACACTTGCGCAAAGATTGTGTCCTTGAAGTTCTGGGCTGCCTGCCTCCCTTAAAGGGGCAGAAGTGATGGCCTTGGGGATGACCGTGTTGTAGGGGACAGATTATCCAGTCTTGGGGAGGGGCCGCGTGACAGGTGAGGATGGATCCAGTGTCCGTGGTTAGTGGGCCAGAGGTCACAGCTCACAGCTTCCCCATTGCTAACTCTTTTTTTTTTTTAAAGGAATTCCTTTTTTATTTTTATTATTTATTTATTTTTGGCTGTGTTGGGTCTTTGTTTCTGTGCAAGGGCTTTCTCTAGTTGTGGCAAGCAGGGGCCACTCTTCATCGTGGTGCGCGGGCCTCTCACTATCGCGGCCTCTCTTGTTGCGGAGCACAGGCTCCAGACGCGCAGGCTCAGTACTTGTGGCTCACGGGCCCAGTTGCTCCGCGGCATGTGGGATCTTCCCAGACCAGGGCTCGAACCTGTCTCCCCTGCATTGGCAGGCAGATTCTCAACCACTACGCCACCAGGGAAGCCCCTATTGCTAACTCTTGATATTTTGTTTCTGGAAAAGTCACAACACATCAGAGATAGTTTGCGATAATCTAGAGAGCGTGAGTGTTTCCGTAGAACCAGGAGAAAGAAATAGTTCCGCAGGTGCTGTGACCACCAAAGTCACCTGATTAGCTCTCTAGGCTAATGAAGCCACCGTCATGGGTTGCATCCCTGATTAGGGAAGACTGGTTCACAAGGAGAAAATTCTACCGTTTTCATCAGGGGCCCTGGCACTACTGATATTTCGAGCCTGGTGACTCTTCGTCACGTGGCTGTCCTGTGCATTGTAGGGTGTTCAGGAGCACCCCTGGCCTTTAAGCACTAGATGTCGGTAGCACCCACCCCCCTCCCGTTGTGACAACTAAAAATGTCTTCTGACATTGACAAGTCTTTCCTGAGGGGCAAAATTGCCCTCCTGTTGAGAACCACTGGTCTATATTTAAACCCTCATGATTTGTACCTGGAAATTATTATTATTGCTATTGCTATTATACAATAGCATCCAAACTCCCTGACTCTCCGCTGGAGTCTCTCCCATCTGTCCTTCACGCTTTTGCAAGAATAAATCTGACCACGGGCCTTCCTCACTTTGGTGGGGTACTGTTGCCTATTGGATAACACTCATACTATTGAGTTGGCATTAAACACCCTTTCCAGCCCAGCCCTGATCTTCCTTTTGCTCTTGGAATATCCCTTTCCCTCTAATTTGCCATCACCTGGCCCCGTGCTCCAGCCATTCCCAACCAGGTCAGGCCCACAGGGCATCCTGGCCTTGGTCCACATCGTTCCGTTGTCTGAAAGGTCTCTCTCACTCTTCTTGTTCACTCACCGAGCTCCTTCCTTCAAGGCTCAATGCCAAGGCCCCTCTTTCAACCCCTCTTCCATTCCCCCATGGCCTTCCTTCACTGCTCGTAACTCTCTGTTCACAGGTCTGTCTCTTCTTATCTGCTTCCTTGAGGTCAGGGACTGTGTCTTAATTTCTTCAAATATACAGAGACCAACACAGGGCCTGGCATACGGCAGGGACTCGAGTTTTGTTTTCAGAGTGCATGAATGAACAGATCATGTGGACAAGGGGCACAGAAGAGATGTTAGAACCCAGAGGTTAGAAAAGTCTTGATGGATTGCTGTGTGGCATTCTAAGGAAAAGACATGCTCCATGGTGAAGTTTCGACTAGATTACGCTTCTAGCTTTATTGAGATATAATTGACCTACAACAGTGGGTAAGTTTAAGGCATAGTATGTGTTGATTTGATACACTTACATATTGCAATATGACAACTGACCAGCTGCAGTGTCAGCTAATGCCTCCATCATGTCACATAATTACCATTTCTCTTTCCTGGTGAGAACACTAAGATCTACTCTCTTACCAACCTTCACGTATACAACACAGTATCAAAAATCACCATGCTCTGCATTAGATGCCCAGAACTTACTCATTTTCTAACTGGAGGTTTGTATTCTTTGACCAACATCTCCTCATTTCCCTCATGCCCCAGCCCCTGATAGCCACCATTCTACTCTATATTTCTACAAGTTTGGCTTTTTTTTAAAGATTCTACATAAAAGTGGGATCGCATAGTATTTGTCTTTCTCTGTCAGACTTATTTCACTCAGCATAATGCCCTCAAGGTCCACCCATGTTGTCACAAATGGCAGGATTTCCTTCTTTCTCATGGCTGAATAATATTCCAGTGTATAAACATACACCACATCTTCTGTAGCCATTCATCTGTCAGTGGACCCCTAGGTTGTTTCCATACCTTGGCTATTGTGAAAAATGCTGCAGTGAACCTGGAAGTGCACATCCTGTTTTAATTTCCTTTGAAAATATACTCAGAAGTGGGATTGCTGGGTCGTATGGTAGTTCTATTTTTAATTTTTTGAGGAAACTCCATACCGTTCTCCATAGTGGCTGCACCAACTTACATCCCCACCCACAGTGTAGGAGGGTTCCCTTCTCTCCACACCCTCCCTAACCCTTCTTACCACTTGTCTTTTTGATGACGGCCATTCTTAGAGGTGTGAGGTGATACCTCATTTTGGCTTTGATTTGCATTTCCCTGATGATTAGTTTTGCTGAGCACCTTTTCATGCACCTGTTGGTCATCTGTATGTCTTCTTTGGAAAAAATGCCTATTCAGTTTCTCTGCCCATTTTTTAGTTAGAGTGTTAGTTTTGTTGTTGTTGTTATTGAGTTGTATGAGTTCTTTTTTTTAAAGTTTATTTTATTTATTTATTTTTGGCTGCGTTGGGTCTTCGTTGCTGCACGCGGGCTTTCTCTAGTTGCGGCGAGTGGGGGCTACTCTTCGTTGCGGTGTACGGGGTTCTCATTGCAGTGGCTTCTCCTGTTGAGGAGCACGGGCTCTAAGTGTGCAGGCTTCAGGAGTTGTGGCATGCGGGCTCAGTAGTTGTGGCTCATGGGCTTAGTTGCTCCACGGCATGTGGGATCTTCCCAGACCAGGGCTCGAACCCATGTCCCCTGCATTGGCAGGTGGATTCTTAACCACTGCGCCACCAGGGAAGCCTGTATGAGTTCTTTATATATTTTGGATGTTGACCCCTTCTCAGATATATGATTTGCAGATATTTTCTCCCATTCTGTAAGTTACCTTTTCATCTTGTTGATTATTTCTTTTGCTGAGCAGAAACATTTTCCTTTGATATAGTCCCTCAACCAGGTTACTATTAATATGGCCACATGGATGGGGTCTGGGGTGGGCCCCTTGGGGCAAGGACAGCGGAGGATGGTGTGAGTCAGCTCGGGCTTCGAGGGCGTGCAACCTGTGGGGTCTCCCAGGCTGCACACTAAGCAGGGCCCTGCCCTCAGTTTAATGCTCTACTATTGCTGTCGTGAAGTTCTTAACTTTTGAAAAAGGGGTCCCACGTTTTCATTTTATACTGGGCTCTGCAGTTTATGTACCTGCTGCTGGCTTTATAAGGACAAGATTTAGACCTGCGTTTAGAAGGCCAAGGAAGGGCAGGTCACGGGGACGGGGTGGACGGCAATCAGGCTAGCCCACTGAAGGTAGATGAACAGGGTTGATAAGCTAAAGGGGTGAGGCTGAATGGCAGAGGGATCCAGGTCAGGGGTCAGGAAAAGAAGCTCCAGGAAGATGGGTGACAGCAGCAAATATGTAACACCAAGTGGGGCCAAAGTCTCAGATGCCTAATTCTGGGCGTAACCCTTGCCGACTCCTATTTCTTACTCTTAAGGATGTTCTTTTGCCCCATTCTTCTTATACAACTCCCTGTTTGCTGGAGTGCTGGACAAAGGCTTATTTCCCTCAAAGCAAATGCCCACTTTCAATGTTACAGCCCCTGGGTCTGGAGGCAGGTTGGGGACTGAGGGAGCATGATTGAAGAGGCTTCTCTGAGCCAGCTGACGTTTGCTCTAGAAGAAAGGCAGTGGCCACAGGAAGCCCGGGGCTGTTTGAAAACCCACGTTCCAGTCTGCAGCCTGCAGGAGCCCCTGACAGGCCCCATGGCCCCTGAAGTTGCGGCCCGGGCATTTCTTCTCCTCTCCTTCTCCGCCTTCCTGCTGAAAGCTGTAGGATTTTATAAACAGCAAGAAAAAGAAAACATCTATTATCATACGTTATCCACATCAGTGGAGGGGTGAATGAGGCCCAGGCATGTAGCTCCGGTTTTTTATTTTTTATGTTTTTATTATTAATTTTTTTTATTGGAGTATAGTCGCTCTACAATGTTGTGTTAGTTTCTTGCTGTACAACAAATTGAATCAGTAATACGTATACATATATCCACTCTTTTTTAGGTTTCCTTCCCATTTAGGTCACCCCAGAGCACTGAGTAGAGTTCCCTCTACTCAATGTAGAGAACCTACTGTGTTATACAGTAGGTTCTCGTTAGTTATCTATTTCATACATAATAGTGTATATGTGTCAATCCCAATCTCCCAATTCAACCCTCCCCACCTTCTCCCCTTGGTAACCATAAGTTTGGTCTCTACATCTATGACTCTTTCTCTGCTTTGCAAGTAAGTGCATCTCTACCATTTTTCTAGATTCCACATGCAAGCAATATTATACGGTATTTGTTTTTCTCTTTCTGACTTCCTTCACTCTGTACGACAATATCTAGGTCCATCCGCGTCTCTGCAAATGGCACTAGTTTGTTCCTTTTCGTGGCTGAGTAGTATTCCAGCTCAGATGAACAGAGAGAGGATCAAGCTCTCAGGGTGGGGTTGGAGTTGGGCCCGGAGGGCACAGGGTGAGACGGGCTTCGCCAGCCCTGGCTCTGAGGGAACCGCAACCCAACTCCCCGGGCCAGGTTCATCCTTGTCATCCCTTTGATTTGTTCCCCGCTAGGACTCGGTACAGCCTTGTTTTACAGATTTCGAGGGTTAGGCTGGGCGTGCTTGTTAAAGGGAGGTGCAGGCAGGGGACCCAGAGGAGGTGACACTCAGGGGGTAAACTGAGGCCACCGGCCAGCTTGTCCCTTCAGTGAGGAGGGTCCCTTCCACATTAGCGTGAGAGGTTCTGGGTTTCACTGAGGAGTGAATACCCCCCACCGCGCCCATCACTCACGCAGGCCCAGGCGCCACTGTGCCAGGGACGCTGTGCATGGCCTCGAGGAACCCTAGAGGTGGCCCTGCAAACAGGCGTCATCCCTGAGGCTGCACTGCTGGTCAGTGGCAGAACCGGGATTTGCACCTGGGTCTCTCTGGCCCCCAAACCTGCAGCCATCCCTGTTCCCTGCGACAGGGTGGTATTCAGTCCTGTAAGGGGCAGGGGAGCGCCTTCCTTACAAGAGGCATCTGGCGAGCCCTCTTCATCTGTGTAGGCAACCCTTCCATGTCTCTTTCAGGAAAGGAACTTTTGTGTCTATGCCAGGATGGGTGTGTGGGAAAAAAAGACCTACTGCTAGTAAGCAGATACCTTTGCTCACACCTACTTAAAGAAAATCTTCAAACAAATATTATATCTAGAGGATATCTTTTCCCACCTCAATGGCATTATAACTTAACCTAGAAGGTAGGGCGTAAGCTGGAAAAATTTGCTTTTTTCGGTAAAGATCTTTGCACCTAAACAGGTGCTTAATCTCTGATTTTAAGCTATCGGAATCTGTCCAGGATAAACCCAGATTCCATGCACTGGAGGCTTCCTCTGACAGCTCTGGGTCCCGTCTGGATGAGGAAGGGACCCTCTCCAGTGGGGGCTGCATGGGGCACCAGAAGGATGGCCTGATGGTTCCGCACATGACAAGGCTCCTCACGGGAGCAGGAGCGAGCTGGTCCCCCCCGCCACCCCCAGGGACGGCGCCGACTTCATGCATGAGCAGAGTGGCCTCTGCCCTGCATGGGCGGTCAGGCCCGTTAGCAGGCTGCCTTCGCTTTGGACACAATCCAAGGCTTCTCTAGAACTGTAGGAGCCGATGAACCTGTGTTTTTCATAGGCTCCAGGACTTTGGAGATTTGTGAGCACCCAGGGTAGAAAAAGCTTCTCAGCCGTGGGGCTCTGACACTTGCTCAAAGAAGCAAGGTCTGGGCTATTCTACCTCAAAGGGGGGAAAAAAGAACTGAAAACAAATATGGAACTCTAGGGAATGATATGTGTGCTGAAGTATTGAAGGGGACGGGTACGGATGTCTGCAACTTACCTTAAAATGCATACAAAACAAAATGCAAAAAGGGATGGATGATATAGCAAATATAGCAAAATATTAATCGTAGAGTCTGAGTAATGGATACATGTAAATTTTCCCGCCAACTTTTCTGTGTGTTTGAAAATTTTCATAGTAAGATGCTGGGGGGAAAGGCAGAGGATCCCTTGGTGGTGTTTCGGAGTGGGCAGCTGCTCTGCACAGCGATGTTGTCTGCATTGCTGAGGGAGCAGTTGGAACAGCCAGTAAAAATGCCAGAGAGGTGGCAAGGGCCGGACGTGCAGGGAATGTGGACTTTATCTCGGAGCCAATGAGGAGCCAATGAAATGTTTTAAACGGGGAAAACAGACCTGTTTTTGCATTTTCACCTCTCACTGTGCAAGTCACATCCCCAGACTGAATCTTCTGAACGGCTGGTTACTTGATTTGAAATGCAAATCATTTGGAATGGAGTTAGGAGATAATTCTGCTTTAGTCAAAGCATTACTTCCCTCGGTTTTCTTTCTCATTAGTGGGTATGGGGGCAAAGTCCCAGGCTCTTTCAGGAACACATACAAATTGGAAAACTCAGAGCCTGCAGGCATAAGGCAGTTAATTTTAGTGTTATCTTTAAGACCTACCAGTCCTTGGAGGTAAACAACATGAAGAAAAAAATATAAAACTCTAGTATAGGGCTTCCCTGGTGGCGCAGTGGTTGAGAATCTGACTGCTAATGCAGGGGACATGGGTTCGAGCCCTGGTCTGGGAGGATCCCACATGCCACGGAGCAACTAGGCCCGTGAGCCACAACTACTGAGCCTGTGTGTCTGGAGCCTGTGCTCCACAACAGGAGAGGCCACGATAGTGAGAGGCCCGTGAGAGGCCCGCGCACCGCGATGAAGAGTGGCCCCCGCTTGCCGCAACTAGAGAAAGCCCTAGCACAGAAACGAAGACCCAACATAGCAATCAATCAATCAATCAATAAATAAATCTTTTAAAAAACAAAAAAACAAACAAACAAAAAAAAACTCTAGTATAGATTGAGCAACTGAGGAGCTCATTCAGTGAAATGATTAACGAAAAGCCCAGGATCAGGGGTCAGACTCTCTGGATTCAAATATCCGTGATGACATTTCCTAGCAGTGTGGCCTTCGGCAAGTTACTTAACTTCTCTGAGCCTTAGTTTCCTGTTTGTAAAATGAGGATACCACTAGTCAGTGCCTCACAGGGTTGCTGTGAGGATTATAATAAATGAGGTAAAGGCATTCAATCACCATAAAATACTTGGCTTAGTGCCTGGCATGCAGCCAGTGCTGAAGAAATGTTCAGCAAATAATTATTGCTCACTGGTCTACTTCTCTACATGCAGTTTATCTGTACTCATGGCTTATGCCATTCCACCAATGTCTTTAAAATGATTATGAAGTGCCTATCTTTTGTTCATACTATTTGGAGCTTCAGACCTATAGCTCCCTTATCATGGGAATGCCCCTTCCTTCCACCTGAATGCTCCAGCTGGGCATCTGACAGGCCTGCCAAACCTGAACTTCTTGGCCTCCCAGCCCCTCCAGCACACCAGCCAGTTCTGTGCCCAAGCAGCTCCCTCATCTATTGCCTGCTCTCCACTCCTCCTGCTATTGATGCCAAGACCTTGGCCTCTGTGCACTGGGGCTGAATCGAATCTTGGAGACAGAGTTTTGGGTGAAGTAGAAAACAATAGCTTTATTGGTCTGCCAGGCAAAGGGGAACACAGAGGGTTCCTGCCCCTCAAAACTGTGTGTCCCAACCCAGGAGGATTTGGTGAGAAGTTTTATAGCAATAGTTCAAGGATGGGGTTGCTGATAGGGGTAGGGTGTGTGCAGGGCCTGCACTCCTTTCATCTGGTCTCAGGTAATCTCTTGATGAGCTTCCTGGTTCCTTTAATCTGGCATGGTTCCTAGAACAAGCTGAGACTTGTAGGACAGAGCCACCTGACAAGAGCTGTGGCCCTTGGTAGGACGCTGCCATGCCACACTGGGGTCTGGCACAGAGGAAGCCAGGGGACCAGATACTTTGATCACCTTCACCTGCCAGGGCCACCTATAGGCTGAACCCAACCCGCGCTATGGCACAAGGGAGCCTACCAATGCGGTCCATGGAGGCCAGCCTGCCAGGCGGGCAGGGTGGAGAGAACACCTGGAGGGGCAAGAAGAACATCAGCACTCTTAGGAATCCTGGTTTCTTGTCCACTGAGCAGGTCTAGGTCTGTGACTCTGAGCGCGGAGGAAGGAAAGTGCTCACATCCGTAAGAACATCACCTCCTTTCTTCTGGTTTCATCTTTTTCAACCAGAAAAGCCATACTGGCAACCAAGGAAGTCCAGACCCACTCCTGGGCCTGGCACGGCAAAGTCACTGGGGCCACGAGAGACACCTGATATCTACTCTCTCCTGGCTGTTCTCAGCTTATGCCACGGAGGCCTTTCCATGGTGAGCCCTGGTTCTCTTCTGAAACCATCGGAAAGCTGGGACCAGTTTCTGTCACTCACAGTGGTCAGGAGTGAGTATATCTTTTGCAAACTCAAGGGTAAACTTTAAATATCTCTCTCTTATTTTTATCTTCAGGTTTGGCCACATGCTCTGTTAGGAAGAAGGCTCGTAAATCGAGTCTCTAGGGCAGAACCTAATTGGTTTCTGTATCTTCTATTCTGAGCATCCAAATTCAGCCCATGTGCCTTCAGGCAGAAAACTTCATGCCCAGAATCATGGGCAAGCCTAATCTAAAGAATTTGGAGTCCCAAAGGATTTCTGTGCCACCTGCCATCCTGCAGTTTTCATTTTCAGGGAATGGAGTGATGGAAAAGTCTCATTCTATTCCGAACAGGCAAAGGGAACTGGTATTGCCCTAGGATTTAGACTGAGCTGGGTAAAAAAAAAATTTTTTTCTTGCGATGAAAACTCTTAAGATTTACTTTCTTAGTGACTTTCAAATTTGCAATACAATATTATTGACTATAGTTCTCATTCTGTACATCGCATGACTTTTATTTTTCTTCTAATAACTGGAAGTTTGTACCTCTTGATCCCCTTCACCCATTTCATCCACCCTCAACCCCTTTCCCCTCTGGCAACAACCCATCTGTTCTCTGTACCTATGAGTTTTGTCTGTTAGGTTGTTTTTTAGTGAAATCATAAAATATGGCTTTCTCCATCTGACTTATTTCACTTAGCACAATGTTCTCGAGGGCCATCTATGTTGTCACAAATGGCAAGATTTCATTTTTTCTTAGGGTTTAGTAGTTTTCCATTCTCTCTCTCTCTATATCTCACATCTTCTTTATCCATTCATCTGTGATGGACACTTAGGTTGTTTCCATATCTTGGCTGTTGTAAATAGTGCTTCAATGAACCATAGGGGTGCAGATATCTTTTTGAATCAGTGTTTTCATTTTCTTCGGGTAAATACCCAGAAGTGGAATCCTCAGGTAAGAACTCTGGGGTGTGCAAACGGACCTGAGCCAGTCCTGACTTCAGTGTTCACAGTCTAGTTGGGGAGATAAGGGAGCTACATGCACACATGTATATATCACTTGCATATACAGCAACAGTGTATATACAAGTGATGGGGGTTTCCTGGTGGAGGAAAGGTCACCTATTTGAGAAAGGGTGTAGAAATAGATGGAGGCAAGTCTCTCTGAGGAGGTGGGGTCAGCATGACGGCACGTGCAAGTTGGGCTGCACTGGGTGGGGGAGGGGCCTGTCTGAGTTTATCTTCCTGCCAGCAGTGTATGAGCGTTCCCATTGCCCCACATCCTCACCAACATTTAATATTGTCAGACTTTTAAATTTTTGCCAAATATGACGGATTAGCTCATGGTATGTTATTGTGGCTTTTTTTTTTTTTTAAAGCTATTTTATATATTTATTTATTTACTTATTTATTGATGGCTGTGTTGGGTCTTCGTTTCTGTGCGAGGGCTCTCTTCAGTTGCGGCAAGCGGGGGCCACTCTTCATTGCGGTGCACGGGCCTCTCACTATCGCGGCCTCTGTTGTTGCGGAGCACAGGCTCCAGACGCGCAGGCTCAGTAACTGTGGCCCACAGGCCTAGTCGCTCCGCGGCACGTGGGATCCTCCCAGACCAGGGCTTGAACCCGTGTCCCCTGCATTGGCAGGCAGACTCTCAACCACTGCGCCACCAGGGAAGCCCCATTGTGGCTTTAATTTACCTTTATCCAAATATTGATGAGGTTGAGCACATTTCCTATACTGACTGACCATTTGGATTTCCTCTTATGTGGAGTGTCTGCGCAAATCTTCGGTCAATTTTTCTGTCGGATTGTCTGCCTTAATGATTTGTAGGAATTCTTCATGTTACTTTGAATCACATGAAGTTGCTGGTATTTGACCATTCTGACCTACAAAAAATGGCAGTTTCATATGGTTCAACTTGATACACGCTGGATACTTGTCCTACGTTAATTACATGTGCTGCTAAGTATTTTATCATGTTATATGGCTTATCTTTTCATTTTCTTTATGTTTTTGAGGGTCAGAAGTCTCTAATTTTAACGCAGTTAAATGTATCAGTCATTTCTTTCATGGCTGGTGCTTTTGGTGTCCTGTTTAAGAAATCCTTCTTGTCTTTTGTGCTGAAGGTGACCAGACGGTGCTGGAGGCTTGGGGCTGTGCTCTCAGGGCATCTTCTTTGGGCCCTGGGTCACACTGCTTCCGCTGTGGGCAGGCAGATTCCTCTGGGACCCCAGGCTTGGCTGGCTAAGGGAGGGAGAGGCCACTTCCGGGGTCCTTCTACCATGGAGCCCAAGTTTCCAAGAAGAGATTTTCCGTGGACCGTGTCCCCACCGTTCTTGTGAGTGTGGAAGGTCTTCCCAGTGGATGGGCAGGCCCGTGTCCCAGTGGGCCAGGGTTGGGGCAGGACCGAGCTAACACCTGTGTGGATGCTGAGGCAGGGTGGGCTGTGACAGGGGCTGACTCCACCTCAGAACTGGGATATCTGGTTCCTGAATCGTGGGTCCCTGGAGCAGATGAGGTGGGACGGGGAGAAAACTGGAGGCGCTGGAGCAGTAGGAAACCTCCCATCTGCCCTCTAATTCTGGATTTGGGGGGATGTAATGGCACGATTCTAATCAACTGCCTCAAGCAGAGCAGGTGGCAGGGGGTACGCCTGCTGGGGGACGGGGAAGATGTCGTGACTTCTTGGCCCTTACTCCTCAAGGTCACCTGGGTTAGGCAAGGCAGAGGATTGCCCCACTGTTCACAGTTCCCTTCCCAGCACCCACAGTGCCTGCCAAATGGGAGGCATTAGTACATATTTGTTCAGTAACGCATTGACAATTTTCAAAGAATTGTGTAAGGAAATTAATTTTTTCTCTTCTAGTTTCTCCTGAAGAACACTTTTTGTAGCCACTAGGTGGCGGAGTTAATTACATCAAGCTGGCTTGTCGGGGGGGGAATTCAGATAGGCAAGCAGGCGTTTGAATTTAAATTCAATCTTGTTTTAATTCTGTTTTGGAAGCTGTTAATCACTAAGTTTAAAAAACATATTGTCATAAGAAATATTTGCAGGGTAAATCTGAGATAAAGACCGTGGTGGATTACTTTCTTTCTCAAGCTAAAGATGGTATGAATTTCTCTTCTACAGTGTTTCCAAATTCAGTCCTTTTTACGGCTGGACTAGATGTAAATTCTTTCCGTTCTTTATTCAGATAAATGAATGTCAACTCAGTTTGCCCTTCTGCTCAGAAGTGGTCTTTTACTGTCAGAATGTGGCAACCTCCTTTGTTTATTGCATCTGGCAGGTCTGAGTCTCTGGGACTGACCCCTTCCCAAGTCCCCCCCCAGAGCTCTTCCTCAGCTTCCGTCCCCGTTGGTTACCCTTCCTCCCTCCGAACAGCTTCAGAGAGTCCTGGATCTTCGGTTTTCTCTTCTGTAAGAAATCAAGTATCTTGCCAGCCCTGCCTTTTACTTAAAAAATTTTTTTCAAAAGCAATTTGTTTATTTGAAAATACAGGGCTTCCCTGGTGGTGCAGTGGTTAAGAATCTGCCTGCCAATGCAGGGGACATGGGTTCGAGCCCTGGTCTGGGAAGATCCCACATGCTGTGAAGCAACTAAGCCCGTGCGCCACAACTACTGAGCCCATGCCACAACTACGGAAGCCCATGCTCTTAGAGCCTGTGCTCTGCAACAAGAGAAGCCAATGCAATGAGAAGCCTGCGCACCGCAACAAAGAGTAGCCCCCGCTCGCTGCAACTAGAGAAAGCCCGTGCACAGCAACAAAGACCCAATGCAGCAAAAAAAAAAAAAAAAAAAAAAAATATATATATATATATATATATATGTATATATAAAATACAGCTACAATCACAGGCTTGCATCAAAGAGGCTCTTATTTTGAGGGGGGAAAATGAATGTACACATCTGGAAATGACTTGGAGGTGTTGAGATAGGGATGGACAAATAATCCCAAATTTATCTCCATATCATTATGAGTTATTATGATAGTAAAACTGACCTTCGTTTTTCTGTGTACAGGTCTGTGAGTTTTAATACATGTATAGATTCCTGTAACCAGTACCATGATCGAGATAAAGAACAGACCATCACCCCCCAAACTCCCTTGTGCCAGCTCTGTTTTTAGTCACACTGAAATGTTGCTGTACAATATTGTGCTTACACTTAATGATTTAAAAAAACATGGGGCCACTTTCTCTGGCCATCACAGTTTCTGATGAGAAACCACAGTCATTGGATTACCCTTCTCTATAGGTAATGGGTCATTTTTGTTTGGCTATTTTCAAGACTTTGTCTTTAGTTTTTAGCAGTTTGATTATGATATATCTAGGCTTGTACTTCTTTGAGTTGGTTCTGTTAAGGGTTCATTGAGCTTCTTGAGTCTGTCCGTTTGTGTCTTTCAGCAAATTTGGGAAGTTTTCAACCATATTTTTTCACACACAAACAAAAGTAATTGTTTCGGATACCATTTGTTTGCCTCTCCAGATATTCTTTCCATATTTCTCTAGCCTGCTCTGTGCCCCAAAGGCATGTCTTATATGGATCATATCATTGCCCAATGTCCCATGACTTCCTGTTAGGTTTGGCGAATAGGGAAAACTAGCAAGAGGTAGAAATGGGTAGTTTGGGTATTTATTCCTCAGGATACCTCACTGCAGAATCATCTCAGGCTGGCTGTGTTTCTCTGGGAAGGTGAGAGCTCAAATTAAGCACCATCTCCATCGGGTTTCTCTGTCTCTGGCTGAAACACAGTAATTGCTCCCCTTCCTCATTTTTTGGGTTTAGCTGATGATATGCTCCCCTCCACCTTGGTTAGCAATCCTGGTATGGCAAAATTCATACCAGGGAGCGGGGATCAGAGTCTCTCTTCCTTTCATCCTTCATTGCCAGGCATTTGGGCCTACAGTCCCAGGATCAGCCTCAAAGAGAGTCTGTTTTCAAGGCTGGCAACTCGAGACCCAGACTGGCTGTTGGGAGTGGAACGAGCTTTGTAGGTTTGCTGTTGGCTCATTCTCCTCTGCCTCCCTCCAGCCAAGAGAAATACCCTAAGCAAGAAGCTGGGAGCAACAGCACGAGAGTTTATTATCATCATTGCTCAAGAGGGGACATGAAGCAGGCAGGATGGTGAAGGTGAGCAGGAAATGGACCAGAGCAGCTCTGATGGTTGGTGGTGCAGAGCAGTGGCTGTGGCCATGGGGGAAGGATAACTGGGGCCACAGGAGAGCCTCTCTTCCTGGCCTGGTTCTTCTTCCACCAGGCAGATGCTGGGACACCCGGTCCCGGCGGAGCTCCAGACATGAGTCCTCTGGAGAAGCAGGGCTAATTTCACTCACTCCCAGCAGTTTCTTCCAAGGGAGGGTCTCTTTTCTAAGGGAAAAGGAGGCGGTGGTACAGCCCATGGGGGAGAGAAAGTGTAAATGCTCTGTACCAGGGCAGCTTAGTTCTGGAGCCAATCAGATCCAACATCAGCCTCATGGTACCTGATGCAAAGAGCCCCAAGGTCTCACCATGTACATGGACTTCCCTAGCTTCCTAGGGTCTCTTTTTCAGATTTTTTTTCTTGTTTTGATGTGGACCAATGTTTTAAAAGTCTTTATTGAATTTGTTACAATATTGCTTCTGTTTTATGTTTTGGTGTTTTGGCCGCGAGGCATGTGGGATCTTAGCTCCCTGACCAGGGATTGAACCAGCAGCACCCCCTGCATTGGAAGGTGAAGTCTTAACCGCTGGACTGCCAGGGAAGTCCCTCCCTAGGGTCTTTGGACTGGGTGTTACTTGGTCAGGGACAGGGGGTCTCTGGGTTGGGCCACTACTGGGATGGAAACACAAGAATGACGCCCCTTGACACTCACTGTAATGACACTTTTCTCCTCCCCAAACCATCCGCTCTCCATTCCTGTCTCCCCTGGAGAGCACTGATACCCCAAACACACAGACACGAGCTTTAGGGACTCACCTCCTTTGACCGGTATTTTCTCCAGCAGCACAGACACAGGGGGACCAGAGATGCCAGAAGCAGTAGAGCCCAGACCCCCAACAGCATGGCATTGATGCTTATGAACAGGGCCTGGGGACAGAGTGGCTGTTGCCGTTTGTGGTCTGTCCTCACGCTGATGGTGGCACAGGGTCACTCTCCACCCCATTCATCCCGTCCCCAAGTTGGTAGCCTCCGGGGTGGGGGGAGGCTGAAGAAGGAGCCCGGGGTGGGGGTCAGTGGGTGTAGCATGCAGAGAGTGGCCAGTAACCCCTGTCACCGGGTCTCAGCGTCCTCATCTGAGCAGCGATGGGCTTGGGCTGTGGTCTGGTTCCCTGACAAGCCCAAGACTTGAACATGCATTTAACACCTTTGCAGCTCTTCACATATTTGCAGTATTAGCGCATTTATTATGAGTTCAGTGTTTGTATTTCCCACAGATCTGTAACTCCCACAACCATAGGAACCGCTTCTGTTTTGTTCCCTGCCACGCTGTGGTGATGGGAGACGTGGTCGGGGTAGAACAGGCCATGCCCTTTTCGGTGGACAGCCTCACTCTCCACTGTCTGACCCTCCCTGCCCACCGCCCGCTGCCATGCCGTCCCCGGCCCGGCTACCTTCAGCATGTTCACGTAGGAGGTGCACAGCTGCAGCCTTCCCACGTCTGCACTCGGAGAGCTGGGGGCCCTGGTGGGGCATCACAGATACCATGAAAGAAAACATGGTGGTACTCATGGAAACTTCTAGCCCCGATGATGATGGCGGCTGTGGCCGTGGAGAAAGCTGCCAGGGCGAGCAGGGTCCTCAGCAGGGCCTGGTGAGGACAGGGGGCAGAGACAGACCTTGGAGACTCAGTCTCTCTGCAGCCCAGCCCGGGACAAAGAGCGGGAAGCCTAGTGGAGGGGGCGTGGGATGGGCGGCAGGCTTGGGGTGGCCTCCAGCTTCTGGGCCTGGTGTCAACCCCTCCCCGAACTCACCCAGTAGGTGCCACCTCGTTTCTCATAAATGAAGGCGACAGCTCCAGCCAGCACAGCCTGGGGAGAGATTGAAGCAGCAGCGGGTAGCTCAGGGCAACCAAGCCCCACCCCCAGCAGCCCGCTTCTTGTTCCCTCCTCAACTCCCACAGGCAAAGCCAACCATCCTGCTGGCCTTTCCCCACAGCACCCCACGTGGACCCTAGGTTTTGAGCTGAGCTCTGTTGTCTGTAAGACAATGGTGAGGGTATTGAAGGCTGAATCAAACTCCCGAGGCTGCAGGACCCTCTATTTTAGGGACATCGAAAGTGCTCATGGTCAAGCCGGGTGTAAACCCCCCTTCCCTTCTCCAAAACCTCTCTTTTTAAGCAACACCAGGTGCTTTACGAAAGCTCCAGGGCGGTGGGGTGGAAGGTCCGGGGTGTTGGAGGAGCTCTCAGTGCAGGATAAGCGTCCGCTGCCTCGGAGTGAGGGCAGGCGCTCGTTCCAGCAGCGCTCAGCCTCCCACCCAGCGGGTCTTCCAGGACAAGAGGTCTGGTTGATGCCAAGGGAAAGATGGATCTGAATCCTGTTTGGCAGTTCTGTAGCTAATCTCAGTGTTTTTGGCCACGGGGTGGATGAGGATGATTACTTCTGGCTCCTCTCTTAATCGGTACGTGTGTTTTGCTCTTGTTCTGTGAGGGTGGGCAGGACAGAGGGCGCCTCTTTCCTGCTATGATCCGCCCACCCATCTCCTGCTGCAGGTGGCACACGTCCATCTGCTGACATAACTGCTGTTGTCCGGTGAGCCCCCCTGGACTTCCCCTGTGTGCAGGACCTGCGGAGGGCAATGGGAAACCACCGGGAGGTGCATCTCCCTTGTACACACCCTCCAGCACGTTCCGCCTCCCTCCATCTCAGTGCCAGTGCCTGGAGATGAGCCCTGTCCTAGATCCTTAGCTGATCTGCTGCTGAAGGTGGGAGAAGCCCGGTGCAGGGACCCGCGAGAGCTGACCGGTGACCGTGGCCCTCCCAGCCCTTAGCTCAGCTATTTTCCCATCTGTAGAAGCCTGGCGTCAGCCTAGAGAGCTGGGAGTCTTTTCAGCTGCAAACGGTCTACATTCTGATGGGGTCGATGGTGGTGGTCTCTCACCTCTGATAGGGGTCCCCCTGCCCACGGTCCTCCTGCCCCACTCACCACCGCCCCTGTCCAGATGGGAGCTCCCGATCCAAGCAGCGTGGTGTAGTAGAAGATAAAGAGGAATCCTCCCAGGACCCCACTCAACACCCCCAGCACGATCTGCACCACCTGAAAGATGAAAAACCTGAGAACCCGGATCCCAGGTTCCCGGGCCCAGGAGAAACCCTCTGCGCCTAAGTCTCAGGGGAGTTTTGAGGACCTGCCACTCCGTGTATTAAAGGTTAGAACCCCAAGAAAGGGAAAGAGAGAGAGAAGAGAGAAAGAGAAGGGGGACGAGGAGGGAGAGGACAGGAGGGGAGAGAAGGCGAGGGGAGGGGAGAGATAGCCCACGCTGGGTCGGGAGAGGATGAGCTCCGGGTTCCACCAGCTGGGACTTTAAATGGTCAGGGGCTCCTTTGCACCCTTCAGCCCACAGCCCACCCTACCTACAGCTTTCACTGAGAGGCCAGTAAGTGAAGGAAAAGCCAGAACTTGATCTCTAGGAAGAACGTAAGACTGGCTCAGCATCGCATTCAGAGAGAGGCTGGCTGGGAGAGTGTGCAGCAAGAGGAGGGGGCTTACCCTTCCCAGTCCAGGGAGGCTGGGCAGCCCTACTCACCCAGGAGGCCACCAGCAGCCGGCGGCGGCCCAGGGCCCGGGAGGCGGCGTGGGGCGGGGGCGCGCGGGGCTGCAGCAGGGAGCAGCAGCTCAGCAGCAGCTTGGCCAGAGCCGACTCCTGGTGGATGTGCACCTTGATGCAGGTGGGCTGGGGAGCCCCAGCGGCCACCTCCCCGCCACCTGCCATCCCCAAGCCTGTGGACACCCGCCTGGGAGGGAGGAAGGGGGCGTCAGGGGGAAGAGTTGGCAGGAGGTTTGCACAGATTCCGCGGGAGCTGGCGAGGCCCCCGGTCACAGTGCAGCATCTGGGAGCTGCCTTGAGGGGTGTCACGTGAGGGATCCCTGAGTCTGCTGAGGCTGAGGCCACCACGCAGCCCACTGGAGCTGCCCCCTTCACCCCAGATCTGCCCCGTCTCCCCATCCTCCTCCCACGGCCTCAGGGTCTGGACCAAGTGGTGCCCTGGAGCCCTCACCTCTCTCCTTTCTGCTCCCAGCCCGCTTGTGTGATCACGGCCCTCACCCTGGCTCTCCCCTCTGCCTCTTGCCCTCCAGAGCCCTCAGGCTGCCAGACAGAACTGAGTCCTGGCTGCCTGTTGAACTACTATTGAGGCAGCTGCTTCCCAGCTGAGCCCAGGGACCCACCCCCCGCCCCTACATATTTCCCTCTCCATCAGTGGCTACTCAGCCCTGCGCTGCCTGTTCAAACTGCCCCCCCGACCCTCTGCATGAAGTTGTGGGTGCAGATGGAGGCCAAAGGCCAGGATGACTTGGCATCACACGGGGACAGGGATGAACCTGGCCTCCACTCGTGCCACCTTCCTGGATGCACATCCTCTACGTGGTCATTGGTCCCTCCCTCCCCAGCAAGTTCTGGGAGGCCTGTGAGGGGGCAGGGTGGGCACTCCTCTGGGGAGGGGCCCTGTGAGAAGGGTCTCTGGGAAAGGGCCGCCTGGGCTGAGGGCCTGCCTCACCTGCTCTCCTCGGGGACCAACAGTCACGGTCGAGGGTGATAGGAGGGCTGGGGACGGCTGAGTGGGGGCTGAGAACCAGGCAGAAAGGGGAGGGGGTTGGTGGGGCTCCAGAAAGGGAAGGATGAGGCAACTTCCCAGCACACAGCTGGAGCAAAGGGCCCCTCCAGGGTTTTCCAGCTGCCAGGGGGGATCACTGGGCTCCAATGCCCTGGAGAGCACAGGGGCCAGGTGGGTGGCCTGGGAGACTGCAGAGCTGACCAGCCCTGGAAAATCCCCCATCCCCACCAGGGCAGGGGCTTTCTGAACAAAGACTTGCCTGTGCCGTGTGCACCCCAGTGTGTGTGCTGAGGAGGGATGAACACTCCAGTATGTGTGTGTTTGTGTGTTTGTGTGCTCTGCCTTCTCCGGCCAGCCTGATTATCTACTCGAGACCAAACCCCCCTCGAGGGGCCCCTTTGGGCCAGCTATTTTCTGGGAAGTCAAGGTGCTGAAGGTCAGGCCCTCATCACTCCACCCCTTCCTTCTGTTCTCTCCCACCCACTGCCGGGTGCCTCAGCTCTGGGCAGCTCTGCTCTGCTCGGCCGCTGGTTCCTAGAGGACAGCAGGTGAGCAGGGCCCTCAGGTGAGCCGCCCAGGTGACCCGTCCCAGGAGACTCTCAGTGCAGGACCCCTCTCTCTTTCTCTCGAGGAGTCTCCAAGACCAGTCCCCAAAGCCCCCATCCTGTCTCACAGGATGCCATTCTCCCCCCATTCCTGGTCCCTGTAGGACCTGCTTGGGAGGGAGGGATACACTAGATAGAGGACGTGACACTAGAAAAATGGCTTGGCAGGTCGGGGGGCCACGTCAGCTGGACTCTCCCTCCCCAGTGCCTCATATCTTTATTCTGAGGGTGGGATGGCTGGTTTCCTGGTGAGAGGTCCTTCAATAGCAAAGGCAGAAGGTGGAGGGCCCAGGGTGTAGCTGGGATCCCGGCCCTCTCTCCCCAGCTTCAGGGTCACAGGGAGGAGCTGGGCAGAGAAGAGCGTCCAGGGCAGCAGGGAAGAGCCCCACACCCTGGAGTTAGGGTGGCGTGAAAGGGGATCTTCATGGCGCTGGCCTGGCTCAGAGGAAGAGCAGGAATCTAGGCTGATCTGGGGATTGGAGCTGGGGGTGAGGCGGGAGGGGGAAGCAGTGGTATCCAGAGGGTTCAGAGGGAGCTGGAGCCCAAGGCACATTCTGGACTGTAATATGATGCTGAGCTCTGGGTCCCAAGGAAGATCTGGCTAGAATCCCGGCTGGGCTTCCTTGTGTGTCTGTGAACAGGTCTGAACCGCCTTGCCCATCTGCAGAATCGTCAAACACCTGTCCTTTATACTGCACGGAGGCCAGGTAGGTGAAGAGTGAAACTGCTCTGTAAAGTTCATACGATACAAATGGGAAGACCTTAAACTTATTGCTCTTGCTGGTGTTTTTAGAATTGTTATTAAAAATGTTATGATTTAAACAGTGAGAAGTAGGATGCCCATGAGAATTACCTGGAGAGGATTTCCTTTGGAGCTAGGCAAGTTGATTCTAAAGTGCCTAAGGAGAAGTAATCTAGCAAAAGTGGCCACGAAAGAAAAAAGTAACATTGGGGGGGGGGGTCATGAAACAGCTCAACTAAATATTAAGCTCTATACTCATTATTAAAATTACAGTAATGCTGCATGACTCATCAGATCCACCAATGGGCAGAATATAAAGACTAAAATAGGCTTGGATTCCTACGGGAATTTCATTTTTGCTCAGGGGAGTATTTTAAATCAGTGGGAGAAAGATGATATATTCCGTAAACAGAATATACTCTTCAGAAGTTAACCATCTGAAGAGAACAAACCAAAACCAACTTGAATCCATTTTTTCCAACTTACAAGGTAAATTCCAGATGACTCAACATTTAAATGTGAGAACTGAAAACATAAAAGCACTTAGAAGAAAACATGGACGGATTATTATTTTATAATCTTGAAATGGGAAAGTCCCTTTTAAGTACAATATAAAACCCAGAAATCATAAAAAATGACTGAAAACTTTGATTATATAAAAATACAAACGAAGTCAAAAATAAATCACAAATTGTAAAGCACTATTTGTAACTCATGTCACAGATGGTAATTTTTCAAATACAGGAAGAACTCCTATAAAGACCAAAACAAAACAGAGTAACAGAAGGAGGTCATAGGATATGAAAGGAAAGCTCACAAAAGAAGAGGAAAAAGGCTCTTAAACATGTGAAAAGATGACCAAACTCACTCATAAGAGAATTGATACTGGAATAGTCACAGAAAGCAGACTGGTGGTTGCCTGGGGCCAAGGGTTGGAGGGGTTCCTGGGGAAGGGACATTAGGGAACTTTTTGCAACATAGAAATGTTCTGTATCTTGATTGTAGTTATGGTTGACCATATGTACACATTTGTTAAAAGTCACTGAGATACACAATTAAAAGGGGGCATTTTATTGACTAAAAAGGATTAAAATCTACAGCGGAATGTCATTTTTCCAAGAGACATTTGAAAAAGATTAGCAAGTTTGCTGACACCTTCTGCTGGTCTTGGGGAGGGGCAGTGGACACTCTTGGAATTGCCCTTGCATGAGAATTGCATGGAAGTAGCTCCATGGAGGGAAATACCTTTTAAAATTACAAATACACATTGCCATTGACCTGCTGATTCCACATTGTTTGTAAGAAAAAAAATAAAGGTCTATAAATAGGGGACTGCTTAAAAAAATTATGATGCATTCATACAGTGGAATACTATGCAGCCGTACAAATGAGTGAGGACGCATTTTATGGACTGATGTAGGATTATTTTTAAAAGATGGTTCTGTGAGCAAATCATTGTGCAGAAACTGTGTGTGCTATCCTGCCATTTGTGGGAAGAGAGGGAGAGAAAGAATATTTTTACATGTTTTTATATGCAAAAAAGTCATTGTAGGATATATTAGAAAATGATAATATTTTTCCACCTGGAAGACAGCTAGCTGGCTAGGAGAGAAAGATGGGAGAGTGGGTTTTAGCAGTATACCCTTTTTTATCTCTTGATTTTTTTTAGCCATATGAAAGTGTTATATATAAATATATACACTCTGTTGCTGAAATAATTCAGATTCCTTTCTTTGCCAATCCCAAGGCCCAGACAAACTGTATCTGACCATTTTGGGAAGAGGTCCAAGAGTATATATGATGAAAACTCTAGAGGTGATTCAGATTTGCAACCCAGATTAAGGTCACTGCAACAGAGACTTCCCTGGAGGTCCAGTGGTTAAGACTCTGTGCTTCCAAGGCAGGGGGCGTGGGTTTGATCCCTGGTTGGGGAACTAAGATCCCACATGCCGTGACTTGACTTGACTCGAAGACTGTTTTCTCTCCCTGAACTCATGCAGTGTATTCCTTTTTCCCTTACTTAGATCTCAGACCTCACTTCTGTGCATCTCCCCAGCAGGCAGGACGACCCAAAACATGCTGGTGGTGAATGGAGTCGACGTGGCCTCTACGCTGTCCCAGCCCACTCACATCGACATCCACATCCACCAGGAATCCGCTTTGGCACAACTGCTGAAAGCTGGGAGTTCCCTGATGGAGCACCTGTCCCACCGTCCTGCCAAGGCCAGGATAGGCTACGGACAGCTGGCGCTAGGGGTAAGAGCGGGCTGGAGAGGTGGGTTAGCAAGGTGACACAGAGGAGGGTAACGCTCCTTCTTCCATACGATGCGGAAAAGGAAAGTGGGTTGAATCCGCATGAAAACTCACTATTCGTATCCCATCTCGTTTGGGAAAAGAACGTTTGGGAAGTTTCGCCACAGAGATTTAGATGGAAAGGAATAGTGGATCCCTTCTTTGGTGCAACGTGAACAGTCCCAGCCAGAGCTGGGGGGGTGGGCGGAAGGATCCCTGGAGGCGGTTCATTCAGGTTAATTGAACCCACGTGGATGGAGGGCCTGCAATGCAAGGCAATATGATAGGCACTTTGGGGGAAAAACTTCAGAGAGACTATCTAGGCAATAACATGAAGGTGCCCAGCATCCATCAGAAGGGATCAGGCAACTACACAAATGCCTAGAATTAAAGGTAGCTCAGGTGACATCCTTGGGAGGCAGGATGGCGTCCTGCAGGGGTAGGCATCTGAGCCAGCCCTTGAACGGAGCAGCGGTGTGTTTAGACAGATAGAGATGGAAGATGGAAGAAAAGGAATTTCAGGTTAAAAGAATGGCAAGAAAGAGGACAAAGAAGCCAGAAAGCATAGGACAAGTTCTGTCAGGGTAAAGAGAATGGGACTCATGGCTGATTAGACTGGAAATACAGACCGGGGCCATATTGCTGAGAGCCTTGAGTGACAAGGTGAAGAATCTGAATCAGCTTCGATGGTGGGAAGACTGTGGAGAGATTCTGAGCAGGCGCCTGAGCTTCAGGCAGCCTCACAGCCAGGAGGTGTCCAGGTAAGAAGCATGGAGGGTCTGCACCTGCGACGTCGCAGCAGAAGTGAGGAGGAAAGAGAGGAGTCCAGATCCTTTGTGGATGGGGTCGCCATGACTTGGGAGTGAGTGGACGTGGAGTACAAGGGAGGAGAGGAGTCCGGGAAGATGCTGAGGTTTGGAGTGAAGGAGACTGGAAGATTGGAGCCCTGGAAGTCAGCGAGGCAGACACTGAGGGTGTGGGTGGGGTCTGGAATTTGGACGCAATGAATCTGAGAAGCTGGCAGGACGTGTAGGTGGTGACGTCCAAGAGGCTGTGATAGTTGGATCCTCCAGGAAGCAGACGCCGAGTGGGAGTTGGGTGTGCGAAAGGTTTATTGGGGTGTAACATCCATGCAATGAAAAGGGCAGGAGAAGGACTGGGCAGGGGGAGACATCAGATCATGAGGCAGGGCTGACAAGGTCTGGGCCAGCCCAGTGGGGAGCTCGGGAGCAAAGACTGCCCATCACAGGAGTTCCGTGTTATCTGAAAATGGCCCTTGAACCACTGCCTTGCTTAATCATTGGCTGGGTAGCCATCCCCAAAGACTGTGCCCTCAGTTTGAAAGATGAGGGGACCTTGAAGGCGCTGCCCACTGTAGGCTGTCAGCTAACCACTCTCCTTTTTTGAAGGAGGTCATCATGGCCCATCCTGGACAGGATGATGGGCTTCCCAAGGGAAAATGAGGAGGAAAAGAAAGAGGAATCATCAGGTGGGATGACAAATTGTGGTATTTAGGGAAAATGGGATTTAGGAAAGAATGAAGGATAAAAGGCTGGCAAGTCAAAGGGATGAGGGAGAACCAGGATGGGCTGCTTCATGGATGTTAAGGGAACAGAATTTCCAGAATCAGAGCTGCAGAGAAGTCGGGGCAGAGGAAGAGGAGAGGAAAACCACCTAGGTGGGAGCTGCGTGGCCGCTCCTGGAGCAGGTGACTCATGGGAAGGGGTGTGGCTTTCCCCATCTCTTGCAGGTGACCCAGATATTGCTGGGGGCTACGAGCTGTGCTCTTGGAGGGCTTCTCTACTTGGGGCCTTGGATTCAGCTGCGTGCCTCAGGCTGTGCGTTTTGGGCAGGGTTTGTGGTGAGTAAGAAAGGGGTTGTGAGCTCTGAGGGAGGCAAGTGTTTATGGACAAGGAGAAAGAAAGTTCCTTTGGATCTGGGTCAGGGATTTGGGGAAGAGACCACAGACCCAGAGTCTAAATGCTCTCTGTTATAAGGAGGCTGCCTTAGGGGGTGGGCAAACCCCTTCCACCCTCTGTTTTTCTCTTTAAGGCAAGGCTGGGAATAGCGGGGCAGTTGTAAGTGGAGTCCTGTCCATCTGCTAGGGTTCTTTGCCTGTTCCTTGGATCCTGCTTCACACTGGCTGTTCTGGGGCCTGTTGGGAGAAGTGTGACGGGAGATCATTTCAGGACAGCCAACTGGAGGACTTTTCTGGTGTCTTCTCTTCCTAGGCCATTGTAGCAGGAGTTGGGGCCGTTGTCCATGAGAAGCACTGGGGAAAACTTTCAGTGAGTCTGGGCATCCTCTGTGCCCCACCTTGTCCTCTTCCCCCTCCTATGTCTCTGTTTTCCTGCCCTATTTTTCTGTCTTCTCCCCTTTGGTTTCAAATATCCTAAGATCTTTCCTGGAGGGGTAGGGAGGGTTTCCTTGGCCAGGAAGCTGGGGAAGAGGAGACCGGTTTGAGGCCGGGACCCCACAGCTCTGCCAGCCATAGAGGGAGTCTGCAGCCTGAACCTCTGTCTTCTAGGGCTGCATATCAAGTCTGCTCACCCTGGCTGGCATTGGCACGGCCGTGGCCGCTGTTGTCTTCTGTGTGAATAGTTTAACCTGGCAACCTGATGTCTTCTATGACATCAGCTCCGTGTGTGATTCCTTAGTCCCTGCCACCCCCACCTTTGGGTACCAACAGACTGGACGAAGCAATTCCTATTCATCGTGGAAGGAGGAGCGCTGCAGAAACTACATGCAAATGCTGATGGTGAGAAAGGAGAGTCAGTCTTCCAGGACGCAGCACAGCTGTGCATTGGGGAATCGGGGCACCTGAGAGCAGAGATGTAGGCTCTCTGAGCTTCGACCTCACCCGAGGTCTTTGGTTCAGGAGGTTTTAACTTAATCTGAAGCCACTGTTCAGATCCTCATGGCATGAAAATTCCCTGAATCAAAGGGGATGAGGGCAAAGAGGAGACATTGAAGCGAGGATTTCATGAACCACCCTTCCGTCTTTTCTGGTGTGTGGCTGTTATCAGTTATCTATTGCTGCATAACGTACCACCCCAAAATGTACTGGCTTAACACTGCAATTTATTATTACTTCTCACATTCTGCGGGTTGACTAGGCTCACGTGGGCAGTCCTCACTTGCGTTTTCTCATGTAGTTGCAGTCAGGTGTCAGTTGAGGGTGAAGTCATCCAAGAGCTTGACCGGGCTGGACCGCTAAGATGGCGCACTCACACAGCAGGGAGCTCAGCTGGGGCTATCAGCCAGGGAGCCTACAATGGCTTCTCCACGTGGCTTGGGCTTCTCGTAGCCCAGCAACCAGGCTCCAACAGGGAGCATCCCACTGTGAGCATTTCAAGAGGTAGGAAATGGAAGCTGCCAGGCCAAATAAGGGCTACCCCATAATTGACCTAGTGTCACTTCCACTGTATTTTGTTGATCAAAGCATTCCCAGGCTCTTCCAGATTCTAGGGGGGTGGAGCAGTGGATCTCACCTCTTCACAGGGGGAGGTAAGGTCACATTGCAGGCAAGCAAATGGGATGGAGTCTGTGGCCGCCCCCGTAGTTGGAAGATGCAATCTGCTTTGGTGGGAAGTAGTTAGTTGGACAGGGTCTGATCCCTCCTGGGGTAGCAAGATGATAGTAACAGCAGAAGCAGACTCCTGACTGTAACTTTTTTCTTCCTTTGTCTTCAGGATTTGTTCCTAGGAATCCGTGGTCTGCTCCTGGCCGTCTGGGTCCTGCAGGTCATTGTATCCTTGGCTTCCCTGGGTGTGGGTCTTCGACGCTTCTATGGCCAGAGCTCCTGGGCCCTGGTGAGCTGTTAGGGAGGCACTAGGGAAAGAGCGGATCTGGTTGGTGAAGCTCTAGGGCTGGGAAGGACATCGGGGCAGGAACACTGCTGAGCAGGGGTCAGGCTCCCCCTCACTCAGCCCTTTTCCCGTGCTTGGCTCTGCCCTTCACTGTCTGGGGAACATGACCCCATCACTATGTCCTGGGTTGACTTCTGCCTTCTGCCTCCGCTGCCCTTCTTTGCTCTCATTTTCCCACGTTCCCCTCTTTCCCACGTCCTAGGTCTTGTCTAGCTCCCCTTCCTCCGTCACCTTTTTCTTCCCTCCTTCTTTCATTTGTCTGATTTCCAGTTTTATGGAGCTAACTCTACTCCAATCTTTACCTCCCAAGAATTGATTTTCCTCCTGTTTTTTTTTTCTTCTTTTTTTTTTCTGTTTTGTTTTTGTTTTTGTTTTTTTTCAGGATGAAGAAGGGTCAGAGGAGAAGCTGTGGGGGAAGAATTCAGTGCCTTCCTCCCCCCACAAGGAGAAGAGCACAGCTGTTGTCCTGTGAGCAGCCTAAGACCCTACCTGGACCCTGCATGTCCCTCCAGAGTAGCCCAGGGCCCCTCACTGCCCTGTCCCTCACACTTGCTTCCTTTGGCTGCTCCCCATCACCCCAACACCCTCACCCACTGTTCCCACTCCAGGGTCCTCAATTCAGTGAACAGGTATTGTCACATTTCCCCCAATGCTTATTAAACAGAAACAACCACAAAAAATGATTTTGTGCAGAAAGGATGTAGTCTCCCTTTGTTGATACACAGGGTGCGTTGATACACATGGAATTAAATGAGAGTTATGTATCATATGGAAACAAGGTCCCAATAAGACTTAATTTACGTTCTGCTCTATATCCCGAGTGTAAAAACTCCTGTTCATGATTTCCTTCTGTTCAGTGTAAAGTGAAAATAACTCTTACATACTTAGAATCTTTTTACCTGCTAAGGTTTTCTTTAAGCATCTGTAACTGATCAGTGGGCTTTACAGAACCATGTGAGACATGGAACAAGATCATTTCCTCCCTCCCTCCCTTTCTTCCTTCCCTTCATCTTCCTCCCCCTCTGTCTCTTTCCTTCCTTCTTCCTTCCTTCCTTCCTTCCTTCATTCCTTCCTCTCTCTCTCTCTTCCTCCCTCCCTTCCTTTCTTTTTTCTCTTTCTCCCCCATCTCTTTCTTTCTCTCTTCTTTTTTGCAGCAATTACTGTTGGTTCTCTCGCTACACACACACACACACACACACACACCCCTGTTATTCTTCAATTTCATTGTAAATGATAAGATTGATTAGTTTTTTACTTTTTAAATTTTCTATGTACGATATAAGTATATAGATGTAAGCACTTCTGCTATGGAAGCAGGTTCATTTGTCCAATGTGCAGCAAGCCAAATGCTGAGATGCTGAAGTGTGCCGCAGAGAAAGTGTTTATTCACAAGGCAGCCAAGCGAGGAGACAGGAGAACAAATCTCATATCTGCCTCCCTGAAGGCGAGGGGCTTGAGATATTTATGGGATAGAGAAGCAGGGTGGTCTTAGGCGTGGAGAAAGGTGATTGGAAGTAGGGAAAATGTGAGGTAGCTGGTATTCCATGCCAGCATATCTGAGTTACATGTTTCTTCAGGGGATACATGTCCAAAAATGGAGGTACTTAGCATGATCTGAGGGTGGAGTTTTCACCCCTCTGATGTCAAAAGATCACTCACTGGACCCCTGTGCAGGCCCAGTTTTAGGGTTGTTGGTCCCAACCAGTCTTAGCCAGCTTGAACTGGACAGGAGCCGACTCCAAGCCTTGGAAAACAACTTAAGCCCCCGTTACTACAGTGACCCATTCATCAGAGGTGTTATCTATAGGGGGCCACTAAGGAGTCAAAAAATAATTAAGACAAGCTTAGTCAGTGAAGGCAGGTTACAAGGGAGGGGTTTTTAACAAGTTTTTCCCTTCCCTGCAGTTCTGTAGGATGAGCTCAAGAATTTCTGTTAGTCACCAGTTTCTGTTAGCCTTATGGTGCATGATTTCATCTCTGAAGGGTAAAAAAGCAGGCCATGGTCTGTAGAATTAAGACATCATAGGGATTCTGGCATTTTTGGTTCCAACATAGTGAGCAGACTTGCATTTCCATTGTGGTTTTATGAAATCTCTGAGAAGTAGGTGTTATTACTAGTTAGAAGACCCACAACAGAAGAACTGGCTGGGAGCCCCCGCCTTTACCCCCTGCACAATCCTGCACTACGATGTGGTGTTGGCAGGGGCAGAGCTGCTGGTATGAGTGAGGCATAGCCTCACTGTGGGAGGTTAGGGTGGTGGGCTTGTAGATAGAGATTTGTAAACAAGCTTGTGTAATAAAGGTCAAAGGGATGAGGTGGTATTATGTTCAGAGTACTGGACAGTGCTTGGCAAATTACACCCTGAGGGGCAAGTCTGGTCTGCCACCTACTTCTGTAAATAAAGTTTTATTGAAACACAACCACACTTCTTGGTTTACACATTGTCTATGCAACAAGGGCAGAGTTGAGTGGTCTCAGTAGAGACTAAATGGCCCACAGAACTTAAAATAGAGTTTGCCGTCCCCTAGTGTGGGAGACCCCAGTGGAGGGAGTAGCTAGTCCTACTGGGTGATTGACAGGAGCTGGGGAGCTTATGCTCTTGCTTCCCCAAATGTGAATCTAGCATGGGCAACAGGGAGAAGGCTTTGCCCCACCCTAGACTGACTGAGTCAGGATTTGCATTTTCTCAAGATTGGCAGGTGCTTCGTGCCTTCAGCACATTTAGAGAAGCACAGAGATAATCACAGGTGTCTTGTTCAGATATAGAACAAGCCCCTTTGAATTTGATGTCTTTAATTCTTTTGATGCATTTGTTAACCTTAGCATTTTAAAAAGGAATTTTCGTGAGAAGAAACAACAGCAAGGCAGAACCAAAGATGCCGGTAAGAGGAAGCATCTTTCCTCTCTTCCTTAGCTTAAGATGCTGTTAGTTTTTGTGCTTCAGTATTTCTAAACCATCCTTTTATGGCTAGATTAGATAGAAATTCTTTTCGTTTTTCATTCTGGTAAATAAACGACAACTTGGTAGTTTGCTTATTTGTTTATTTTGTTGTTGTTTTTCTAGCATGAAGCGATGTCTTACTGTCAGAGTCTGGCAACTTCTTTTCTTCCCCCTGAAGTCTCTATGTCTCTGAGGGAAGGGGTCGCTCCTCAATCTGACTTCTCCCTCTCCCCCATTTCTTCTTTTCTGGGCTCCACCGCCCTCCCTCTCCTTACCCTGTGAATAACCTTGGAAGTTTCATAATCTTTGTTTTTCTTTTCTGTAGGAAATCAGATGTCATCCCCTTCTCCCCTTGCTTTTGTTTACTTGGAAAAACCAACAGTTATTTGTCTATTTGCACAACTCAGTTTTTGTGACCAGATTGTATTTATGCAACTGACTTCATGACCCTGGGATCCAGCAATTAATCACAAGCCTATTTATATTTACTGAAGTGTTTAAAACCATTCAGAGTGTAAACAGGAAATGGTTCTATTTCTCTTTTCCAATCACTGCTTTTAACTGTGTTTCGTCAGCTCCCCATTTCCCCATTGGATATTGGTCCTTTAACATCAGGACCAGATTCCAGATTCCACAACCTGGTCATTAAAATGGTCTCATGTTTGGTGTTCAAGACCCAGTTCTGTTCATGTTTAAAACTGCAGTCATCAGAGCTTGGGTCCCCCTGCCAGCAGAGAGCACTGATTGGACTGGGAGGGTTAGGGTTAAGGTTAGGGATGTGCTGTCCTAGTGTGTGGCCCCTCCCCTCCCTCTCCTTCCGGTTTCCTAAAGAGTCCTGAGGGAGGCAGGGGAGGGGATGGGGGTCCGGGCTTTCTTGGCTCAGCCGAGGGCCAGTGACCATTTGCTGATGTGATGTGGGTAGTGTCTGTTCTTGCTCCATCGCGGAGACATCTAGGAATTTCCCTGCCCGCTGCTCCGTTAGCTGCCTGGCTCAATCAGGAAAACTTCCTGGAAAAGTACATCCTAAGGAGACAGCTATGAAATGCCAGGGAGGGGAGGGCTTTCCTGCAGTAGGAGTATTCATTTACTATTTCTTGCCCCTTCAAGGCCCAGAGTCTCTTCAGAGATATTTCAGGGGATGGGATAAGGCCCCATCACCTCAAACTCCACAAAGAAGGCCCTGGAGCCTCAGATGCAAAGAATTGCTCACAAAAAAGTTTGTAATTAATTTTTATGGGAAATTAACGGATGTGTGGACACGGGGTGGGGGGACGGGGAGGGTGGGATGAACTGGGAGATTAGGTTTGACATAAATACACTACCAGGTGTAAAATAGCTAGCTAGTGGGAACTTGCATATAGCACAGGGAGCTCAGCTTGGTGCTCTGTGATGACTTAGATGGGTGGGATGGGGGGGGATACGAGGGAGGTCCAAGAGGGAGGGGATATATGTATACATATAGCTGATTCTTTTTGTTGTACAGCAGAAACTAACACAACATTGTAAAGCAATTATACTTCAATTAAAAAAAATCCTTTCTGAAGTAGGAAGCAGACGTTATGAAAGTGTTTCTTTCCACCGGTAGGTACTGCTCTGAACTTGTTCAGCATTTATTGGTTTAGTTTATTTCTCCCTCTCCCATCTTCAGTGCCCCACTCACTCCTCATTCAGGAGGATTTCTGCTTTCTTAGTGGTTTCCTTTGAAATCTTTTTTTTTTTTTTTTAAAGCATGTGCACTTAACTAAACAAATTCTAAAGGTAATCAGTATCCTTATCCTCTACCTGAAAAATACTGTGCCTTTAGAATGCTCCTTGTTAAATGATATTCTTATCTTTTTAGTTCTATCTTGACTTATTTCAACCTCACAAATTAGATATTTTATTTTTTTCGTATACTCAGTGTTTGTTTAAATTTACCTATGTTTTTATTAATGGCAAAAAAGCTCTCCTTTTCTTCCTGTAGTTCAGGCCTTCTTTCTGATATCCTTTTCCTTCTTTTTTGAGGTACATCCTTTAAACGTTTCTTTTTTTTTTTTTAAATTTTTATTTATTTATATATTTTTTATTTTTGGCTGTGTTGGGTCTTCGTTTCTGTGTGAGGGCTTTCTCTAGTTGCGGCGAGCGGGGGCCACTCTTCATCGCGGTGCGCGGGCCTCTCACTGTCGCGGCCTCTCCTGTTGCAGAGCACGGGCTCCAGACGCACAGGCTCAGTAGTTGTGGCTCACGGGCCTAGTTGCTCCGCGGCATGTGGGATCCTCCCAGACCAGGGCTCGAACCCGTGTCCCCTGCATTGGCAGGCAGATTCTCAACCGCTGCGCCACCAGGGAAGCCCTAAACGTTTCTTTAATAGCAGAGATCTCTTGGTGGTAAACCTTCTTAGTTTTTTATTTATCAGAATATTCTTTATTATACCTGGCTCAAGATAAATAGTTTCACTGGATATACCATTCCAGCTTTAGTTAATTATATCTAATTCTGGTTGCTTTTGAGATCTTTACCTTGTCTTTGATGTTTTGAAATTTTACTTCAAAATGTGTAGGTGTGCATGAATTTATTTTCCCTTGAAAATTCCTCCTGAGAAAGTATTTTTAAAAATTCCAAGTCTCAGAGTTCACACATTTTTTTTTTAACCTGGGAAACTCTGAATTATGCCTTTGAATAGTTCCTTTCCCACATTCTCCCTAATATTTCCTTCTAAAATTTTGATTTGCCTCATGTTAGACCCTCTCACTCTAGCTTCCTTATCTCCTAACCCGGTTTGTGCTTTTTATTTTTCATCTCTTTATTTCTACCTGCTGTGCTCTGGTTAAATTCTTCATAATTATTTACCAAGTTACCCAATTTCTGCCTCAGTTATGTATAATCTGCTTTTTCTGTTCCATTAAATTTTAAGTTCCATTAAAATTTTCTAGATATGATATTTGCTTCTTTTTCAGATCTTCCTGTTCCTTTTTGATATTCTCTTGTTCCTAAGTCATGCCACCGATGACCTATTTTATTTCTCTAAGCTTACTACATTATTTATTTTATTTTCTGTAAGAAAAGTACCAGATTTGAAGTCTTTGCTGTTTTTTCTCCCAACTCTCCCAACTCTCACCAATGCCGTCTTATTTATTTTATTAACATCTATTTATTTTTATTAATTTTTTTTACCATTTTGACCATTGTTAAGTGTATAGTTCAGTGACATTAAGTACATTCGCATTGTCGTGTAACCATCACTACCATCCATCTCCAGAAATTTTTGTTATCCTAAATGGAAACTCTGTACCCATTAAATACTAACTCCTCATTTCCCCCACTCTCCAGCCCCTGCTAACCCCCATTCTGCTTTCTGTCTCTATGAATTTGATTATTCTATGTACCTCATATAAGTGGAATTATATATTTATTATTTCGTGTCTAGCATATTTCACCTAGCATAATGTCTTCAAGGTTCACCTATGTTGTAGCTTATATCAGAATTTCCTTCCTTTTTAAGGATGAACAGTATTTCATTGTACATAGCACATTTTGTTCATCCATTCTTTTGTTGATAGACAATTTGGTCTGTATTACAATGAGTTGTAATGGTAAATAAACCCTCTTGTCTTGTCTATACAAGAGTGATATTAGAGAGAGTTGGGAGGACAGCTTCTAAATATTTGTTGGATGAATCAGTAAATGGCATGAATTATTTTTTGCAGTGTGAGTAGAGTTTTGTTTGAACCAATTATACTGTCTGCAGTGGGATCAATGGGATGAATTTGCGGGGTAATTGAGTAGGGCAACGAGTTTCAATGTGGGATTAGAATAACATTCCCACTAGGAATGAGAACCACCTGGAGCCTTTTACAAGCTATCCTACCGTTCTTGGTTGAAATATCTTGGTTCCACTTTTGGAACCAATGGACTAGTGTTAGTATGAAGTTTCATAAGTAGATGGCCCCAGCATTCATCATTCCCCAATTTTCTAGGCACAACCCTAGATTTCCATTTGGGGATCCACTTTTTCCTCATTGTCTGGCTGTGTGTTCATGGTGGGGTTTTATCCTCAGTTCCAGGCATAAGGCATGTGACCCAAACTTAGATTAAGTGCGGATCATTTCCCCCAGACCATGGTGATTGTTTCAGGAGTGGGCACATGGCCCAAGTCCGTCACATTACAGTAAATCTTAGGGCTACCAGGAAAAGCTCTTGCACTTGCTGCTGAACTTGAACCTTCAAGGATGTAAAGTTGGAGCAGCAGCAGCCACCTTGCCCCCACGAGAGGTTCTCCTGGAGCTGCCAAAGACCACACCCCCTCCACGGGCTTGAGAATGAAGACAACCTGTGGAAGGCAGAGCTGAGAGGTGGGAAAGAACCACTCCTGAAGGTGTTGCTTGAGCTCTGAATTCAGCAGTGCCTGAAGCTGGATTGAGCCTTGACATTTTAGTATGTGCCCAATAAGTTGTCTTTTGCTTAAGCCTCTTGCAGTTTGAAAGAGTTCTAATTAATAGGCTGAGAGACTGGGCTAAGGTAACTGGCATTTAAATGGGTGCCCAGGAGTCTCCAGGTCCCACATCCTAGGGTGCTGCACTCAAAACCGCCTGGGTGGGGTGCTGTTTTGTGGGGTGAACCCAGGTGTACTTACTCCATTGCTGTTACTTTGGGGGATAAAACATTGTGATTTGGGGGTTGGAGGGAAATCACATGTGCCCCAATATGGTTTTTACATTCTACTGCCTCCCATCCCCCCATTTTCCATGCCCTTAGGAGAGAATTTGGTTACAAAAATATATGTGCAGCATAACAAGTTGTATATAGTCTTTGCAACGAATGCAAATATACACATGCATATATATGTATATTTATTTATATACTCATAGGATCAGCTTTTGGAAGGAAACACCAAAACTGGCTACCCTGACTGCCTGGAGGGATGGAGATTGGACATCAGGAGATGAAGCAGGGGGACTTTTCACTGTAGACCCATTCCTACGTTTTGAGTATTCCCTAATCAGAAAAGTAATTTAAATTAAATTATTAAAAAACTAAAATATTTGAAGACTTCCACTAGATCCTTTCTATCCTCGCTAACCCAGTGCCTGCTCGGCGTTATCACCAAGCCCATCTGCTTTGTCACTTTACTACTTCAAATGGAGACGACAGCATGACATGATCCAGGGATGGTCCGCATGCGCAGAGAACCCAAAGTTCTCTGTCAGGCCCTAGGCAAAAGAGCACAAAAAACGCGTCAACTGCCAAGAGCCTTTCTCTAAAATGATTGCCCAATCTCTCTGGGGAGAACTGAGGTTTCAAGTAGGGCTATGATACTGCATAGCAAAGCCCCCGTTTCTGACATTTGGGGTTTGGGAGTCCCTGCCTGATGGACCAGAGTCGCTAATCAGGCTGCCTGGGCAGGGAGGGTCCCCGGGAAAGTTCCTGCATGGAGGCCACAAATTCAGGATGCCGCCACCTTCATTTGTAGGAATGAAGACCAGGTACCTGAGGAAAGCAGAAGCCCAACGAACTGATAGAGAAGCCCTGAGAGAAGCAGAAGGGAAATTAAGACCATCCAAATAACATCTTTAGCAAGATGAGGAATTGCATTAAATATTGCATCTATCAGCATAAGAATGTGCTATCAATAAGGACAATTAGCAGACAAGAGTCACTTAGAGATTAAAAATATGGTTGCTAAAGTTAAAAAAAAAATCCAAAGAAAATCTTGAAAAGAAGGAAAAAGAGAATGAAAAAAGATTGAAAAAGAGGTATGAAATATGAGAGAAGAAAATAAGAGCAAGAGAAGGCCATCCCTGTGGCCATGGCTCTGTTAGAGAAACATCCACTAATAGGGGTGTCTGCAAGAGAGAACAGAGAAAAATCAACATAAAGAAAACCGCAGAGTTAAGGAAAGACTTTAATTTGCAGAGTGAGAAGTCCCATTTAGTGGCCAGCACAAGAAATAGGAAAAAAAATAGACTCTTTCGCACTTAGACCCATCTTCATGAAAGGATAAGAAGATTCCAAAAGTTAAATAACAACAATAATGATTTGGTGGCTTACAAAGGTATAGGAGTTAGATTGGCATCAGACCCAGTCAATCTAAGCTGGAGGACAAATGGAGAAATGTCCTCAGCATTTTGAGGGAAAATGATTTTGAATCGGCATTTTGAAAGTGCAGTCAATCCAGTTCTTGAATGAAGGGGCAGAAAAATACTTTTATTTTCACAACATCTGGAATTCAGAAAGTTTGCCTCCTACTCACTTTTTAGTGATAGCTATTTGAAGGTTTGCGCTGGCAAAACTAGAGAGAGACCCACCCAAAGGAGAGATGGGATCTCCCAGGGGATGTGATCCAGAAGAAGAATGACAAGAGGTGCGGTTGGCGGCAGGAGGGAGGTGGAAGGTGGGGGGTGGATGAGGGAGGAAGGGCAGGGTGAGGATATTTCATCTTCCCTGTGAGAACCTAGAAAGTCACTCCTGTTGATGGAACAGGACCGGTACTCATAGATAATGAAGGCCTCATTGGCCGAGAAAAAAGTAAAAATGCCAAAGAAAACTCGAAAATAACTTAGAAAGGGCATATATGTACTTAAGTTATGCGTAAATAAGTCCTCAAACCACATCATCTTGGTGTGCACCAACATTATCAATACATGAATGAAACATTCAATTTTGATTAAGCTTTATTATCTATATACTTCATTTTATTTTGAAGATTTATAATTTCAAATAGCATTACTTAGGGATTGAGCCCTAAAAATACAAATGTTAAAGGACATTTTCAAGCACACAAAATTATAGCCAATTGTAACACACCGCACCCACGCACCCTCAGAACACATTTTCTACTTTCAGCGATCAGATCTAGTTTCATCTATGTCTCCCTCATATTTCCTCTCTTTGGAGAATTTGTTTTATTGTGAAGGGTGTTTGCTGGTTTCTGTAGTGAAGAGCTGTGTTTAATACCAGATGAAACTCACATTATCTCCGCTTCCCAAATTGATCTTCAGCGGACCTGGTTTCAGAAAAGAATACAGGAAGGATATTCAAGTAGAATCTGCAAACGTTTAGTGATTATTTCTGGTATTGCATTTCTCATCATTCGTGGACTGACGACCATTTATGGAAGATGCCGGGAGTCAGAGGAAATCACTGCTACCCAACTGGAAGAATTATCGGCATGTGTAATTAACCAGGATCAGATTGAGGCTTTAGCAACAGAGAAACAAACAGATGCCACCTCAGTATGATCTTATATTGAACCTGAACATCTTTGGGTATTTGGGCCTTTCAAAAGTTTCTTGAACACTTAAAACATAGAAATAAATACTGGTGTTAAAAACTTAAAAAAAAAAATCAGATTAATCTTTTTTGGGTGACATCACTAAGCGTTGGTTGTTTTGGCAGCTCAGCATGCATTCCTGCTCTTTCTGGGAACAGGCCCCTGGTTTCCTTTGGAAACAGTCCCCCTCGGCTGCAAGCCCCTGAACCTTAACTAAGTGACTCTGACTTCACCAGCTCTCAACCCGGGACTGGCATGATGCAGGGCATCATGTGATGCAGGGTAATTGGTGTATCCCAGCCCCATGGCTTAGGTATAGGGTTGGGCTTGGGCTCCAAGGCTGTCCCACAAGACTCAGTCCTGGGATTTTTTGTTGGAGAGGTGAGGAGAGAGAGAATATAGCAATGACTGAAGCTAGATAAATTTCCTTTTCTGTTTAAGCTGTGTGAGTTGTACTTCTGTTTCCTGCAGCAGAAGGGGCCTGAGGGATTGGTTAGCTTACTTAGAACTAGAAACGAAATTGTAAAAGTGATGAGAATGTTGCCAAGCACACAAAACAGGCCAAGCTGACTGTCATTGCTGAGAGTGGACCAAAAAGTAGGAAAGCACACCAAAATTGGCCAAAGCATCTCGGGTTTCAGAAAGTTCTCCAGAGATATCTGTCCCTGATTCTGGGACCGGACATAATTGCTTAAAAGTAGGTGAGTTTGAAAGACAGCAGCCATCGTGCACAAATTGTAAAAACGTGTAAAACCAATCACTAGAATTAGTAATTTAAAATATTTTTTCATATTTTCAATTGTGAACCTTTCATACTTGTTTTTATTTTCAGTGCAGTATTTTTCTTCTTTTCCTTTCTAAAATTCTTGGTCACTCCTTTGGCCAGCCCCGCTCCTCACTTACTTTCCCATTCCCAAGTGATTTGTCTTAACAGCTGATGCTTGTTTGTACTTTTCTTGGTACTTGTTTATCTTGATTGAGGTATAATTGTTACACAATGAACTGCACATATTTACAGGATGCAATCTGGTAAGTTTTGACATATATACACCATGATTAAGGTAGTGAAAATATCCATCACCTCCCGGAAGTGTCGTTGTGCTCCTAGGCAATCTCTCCCTCCTGGCCCTCCTCTCCCCGCTGGCCCTCCTCTCCCCCCATCCCCAGGCAACCCCTGATTTGCTTTTTGTCAATGTAGATTAGTGTACATTTTCTAGAGTTTTATATAAGTAGAATCATACGATGTGTATTCATTTTGTCTGTTTGTTTGACTTCTTTCCCTCAGCCTAATGATTTTTTTTTCAGTAAACCTGATTTTGTTTTTGTTTTTTTAATTTAATTTTTATTTTATATTGGAGTATAGTTGATTTACTAAGCCTAATGATTCTGAGAGCCATCATGTTGTTGTGTATCAGTAGTTCATTTCTTTTTATTTAGAATAATATTCCACTGTGTGGCTATACTGAAGTTTCTTTATCCGCTCACCTGTTGATGGATATTTGGGTTGTTCCCAGCTGTTACAGGTAAAGCTTCTGTGAACAATCAGGTACAAGTCTTTGCAGACGTATGCTTTCTCTTCTCTTGGGAAACACCTAGGATTAGAATGGCTGAAACATCACGGGTGTATGTTTACTTTTTAAGAAAGCGACCAAGTGTTTTCCAGAGCCATGGCATCATTTTATATCCCAACCATTTCCCCCACATGCTCACCAACACTTGGTGTGGTCAGTGTACTTAGTTTCAAGCATTCTAGTAGTCCTTTTTAACGGTTGCACAATATTTCCATGATATCCTTACCGATGAACTTTTACCGCACTACTTGTATTTTTGCCTCTAGAAAAAAATGCTGTGCTCCTTGGCTGCGGTAACTGGAGCTTTTACTGCTGTGAGATGGAGTCTTTGGAATAGGATCACTCATTGAAGGGTATAGATATTTAAAATTGCAATAAATATTATCAGAGAGCTTTCCAAAAAGGCTGGAATCATTTACATTTTACCAGCAGTGCATTAAAGTGGCCTTTGTCCTTCTCCCTAACCTCACTACTGACTTTTGCCAGTAGTAGATATTGGAACTCATTTTAATTTTTGCAAATTATTTTAATTTTCACCTCCTTGACTATTTATGAAGTTGAGTATCTTTTCATATGTGTATTGGCTGTTTATTGTTCATCTTTGAACAATCTACACATATATTGCCCAGTTTCCTTGATTTTTGTGAGCTTTTTTTACAACATGAATTTTAAGATTTCATCTTTTTTTCAAGTCTGTTTTTGTGTGTGTGTGTGTGTGTGTCTTTAACTTTGAGGCCATAATAAAACATTAAAGTATCTTTTCTTTGATAACTTCTGGCTTCATGTCTTGGTTAAGAAAGTATATCCAACTCTTGTATTGTACATACAGTTTCCTATATTTTATAAGATTTTTGTTGTTTTATTTTTTACAGATGAGAATTTAATCCTCCTTGGATTTTTATATAGTATGGGGTAGGAGCTCTGCTTTATTGTCTCCTAGTTGGAAAACCATTTGGTTAAGCACCACTTACTAAATAAACCATTGTTTCCCTGCCTTTGTCATATATTAAATCCCATTATTAACTGGGATTCCCTATGTACTATGTATATTGTTCTACTTACTGATTTGTCTTTTCTTATGTCAATACCAGACTGATTTCATTACACCAGGCATTTTTCATCCCAAGAAAATACGTAATACTTAAGAAAGTGTTATTTAATTCTACCTACAAAAAGTTGGGATTTCAATTGGAATTAAATTACATATATATCAATTTTGGAAGAATGTATATTTCAATTGGAATTAAATTGGATTTAATTGGAATTTCAATTGGAATTAAATTACATATATATCAATTCAATTTCAATTGGAATTAAATTACATATATATCAATTTTGGAAGAATGTGTATTTTTATACTAGTATTTTCATACAAGAACATAGTGCTGCTGAAACTGGGCCTCTGTGCAACGGCACCGAATTGAGCCTCGGAGACAGAGTTCTGGGTGAAGTAGAAAAGAACAGCTTTATTGCAGGGCACCAAGAAAGGAGTTCAGGGCAGCTTGTGCTTAAAAGGCCAGAACTCCCCGAAGGCTTTCAGGGAAAGGTTTATAAAGACAGGGTGAGGAAGGGTGTTTGTGGGGTGTGTGATCAGCTCGTGGACCTTCTTCTGATCGATTGGTGGTGAGGTAATCGAGAGTCAGCATCATCGACCTTCTGGTTCCAACCGGTCTGGGGTCTACGTGCTTGTGCGCAGCATGTAGTTAACTTCTTCCGCCTGGTAGGGGTTTCAGTATCTGCAAAATAACTCAAAGGACGTGGCTCAGAATATTATCTATAGCCCTTGAGGAAGAACTAAAGGTCCTTGACTTTGTTTAATGGCTAAAATGCTATTATTTTGTCTTGCTTGACTGTTTTCCTTTCTGCATTTTCTCACTTTACTGATTAAATTTATCCTTTGACTAAAGTTTTTTTACAGACAAAAGGCAGGTGGAGGACATGAGCGGGGATTTATTCTGGGAAGGCCTCATAGGGTCCTGCTCAGTTACAACAGTAAGTTTCTCTACTAGTTCACATCCTGTTTCATTGCTCTTTTTTTTTTTTTTAATAAAGCTTTTATTTATTTATTTATTTATGGCTGTGTTGGGTCTTCGTTTCTGTGCGAGGGCTTTCTCTAGTTGCGGCAAGCAGGGGCCACTCTTCATCGCAGTGCACGGGCCTCTCATTATCGCGGCCTCTCTTGTTGCGGAGCACAGGCTCCAGACGCGCAGGCTCAGTAGTTGTGGCTCACGGGCCTAGTTGCTCCGCGGCATGTGGGATCTTCCCAGACCAGGGCTCGAACCCGTGTGCCCTGCATTGGCAGGTGGACTCTCAACCATTGCGCCACCAGGGAAGCCCTCATTACTCTTTGAAGTTCTCCACTCAACTCTCATGCGTTCCTTCTTGATCACATGGCCTCCCTCTCAGCAAGGTATCATCACTCGCCTATCCTTCGTGAAAATCATTCTCTTGCCTTTCCTTATAGTTTTACCGCCTATGTCTGTTGCTCTAAATAATATATATATTTTAGTTTTGTCCGTTATTAAGCTTGACAAAAATGGAATCAGACTCTGTGTTCTCCCGGGACTTTCTTCTTTTGTTCAACATAGTGTATATGAGATTTATCCATGCTGGTGCTGGTAGCTGTATTTTGTTCATTTTTATGGCTGTGTATTATTCCATTGTGTGGGTATTCTACAGTTTGTTTATTCAATCTACTCTTGATGGATATTTGGGTTGTTTCTAGCTTTTTACTGTTATGAGCTTTCTTATAAAAATATCCTCACGTATTCATCCATGTAAGAGTTTCTCTAGAGCAATTGTCTTCAAACATTTTTGCTTGTGTATTCACCAAAAATTTTTTTTGAATCTAGGTGCTCCCTTGAGCATTTTAAACTGAACTTAAATTTTTTTCATCATGAATGTTTGCAAAGAATGCAATTTCTAACACATTGTAGATATTAACATTTTAAAATAAAACTGCTACTTTTTAAAAATTTTTTAAAAATTTATTTATTTAATTTATTTATTTTTGGCTGCGTTGGGTCTTTGTTGCTGTGCGTTGGCTTTCTCTAGTTGCGGCAAACAGGGGCTACTCTTCGTTGCGGTGCATGGGCTTCTCATTGCAGTGTCTTCTCTTGCTGCAGAGCCCCAGCTATAGGCGCGTGGGCTTCAGTAGTTGTTGCACGCGGGCTCAGTAGTTGTGGCTCGCCGGCTCTAGAGCGCAGGCTCAGTAGTTGTGGCGCAGGGGCTTAGTTGCTCTGCTGCATGTGGGATCTCCCTGGACCAGGGATCGAACTTGTGTCCTCTGCATTGGCAGGCGGATTCTTAACCACTGCACCACCAGGGAAGCCCCCAAACTGCTACTTCTTTAAAAAAATAACATAAATAACATAGAAGTTGGATACCAACCATAAGCTATTTAAAAAATACATGAACAAGCTCTTTTATAATAGAAATTTTATACTTGTTCCTTTTTCTCCTTGACTGTCCATTTAAATCCTCCACAGACTTGTATCTTATTATAATGGATTTTTATGCTGGAAAAATCTTGATCATCCTAGCATATATTTCTGCCACAAAAATATATATGAAAATTGAAAAAATTTCTGTGACTGTAAAACTTTAAGTAAAACATCTCTTCTGTATTTAAGTATAATTAGTACACAATTGATCAAAACAACACAAACATATCACAACATTTGTAAAATAATAATTTAATAAATTTTTTTACTTTGTAAGTGTATCTCTCAGAATCAGTGAGATTTTTTCCCATTTATTTTATGTATGCATGCATGACTATTATTCTCTGCTAGAATGAGACAATGTTCAGATCAATTGAACTCCTATTTTTTGTTTTAATCAGTGCAAGCAAGAGAAACCTTGTTCGCATAAATAAATAATAAGAATAAAACCAATTTTTTTAATGGCAAGTCCGCTCAATTCTCTTAACCCCTTCCAAGACAAATGCCCCTAAACCACATAGTGATATCTCATTAATTTCAAATTGTGTATTAATGGATATATCTGCCTTCTTTTTTGTTGAAAACAAAATAGTGTAAACTGCTTGGCTTGCAAAAGGAGTTATTAGCCAGTCATTTGAGACATTAGATTTTGCAACATCTGGGTAGTATACCAAAAAGGCTTTACCAAGACCTATCAAATGACTATATTATATCTCTTATTCTTTTACTGAGAGGCTGAAAGGTATCTGTTTAATCTGATATATCTCAAACATTTGGAAAAAAATTGAAAAATTGTAAACTTTGATAAACCTTTGTCAATATATATATTTTTTACCTTCCGGTTTTATTGAGATATAATTGACATACAGCACTGTATAAGTTTTTTTTTTTTTTTTTTTTTAATTTTATAGCTACTTTATTTATTTATTTATTTATTTTTGGCTGTGTTGGGTCTTCGGTTCGTGCGAGGGCTTTCTCTAGTTGCGGCAAGTGGGGGCCACTCTTCATCGCGGTGTGGGGACCACTCTTCATCGCGGTGCGCGGGCCTTTCACTATTGCGGCCCCTCCCGTTGCGGGGCACAGGCTCCAGACGCGCAGGCTCAGTAGTTGTGGCTCACGGGCCCAGCTGCTCCGTGGCATGTGGGATCTTCCCAGACCAGGGCTCGAACCCGTGTCCCCTGCATTAGCAGGCAGATTCTCAACCACTGCGCCACCAGGGAAGCCCTATAAGTTTTAGGTGTAGAGCATAATGATTTTATTTACATACATCATGAAATGATTACCACAGTAAGTTTAGTGACTATCCATTATCTCATGTAGATACAAAATTAAAGAAATAGAAAAAAATATTTTTTCTTGTGCTGAGAACTCTTAGGGTTTGCTCTCTTACAACTTTCATGTATAACATCCAGCAGTGTTCATTATATTTATCATGTTGTACATGACATCCCTAGTACTTATTTATCTTATAACTGGAAGTTTGTACCTTTTAACAGCCTTCATCCAATTTCCCCTTTCCCACCCGCTGTATCTGGTAACCACAAATCTGATCTCTTTTTCTATGCGTTTTTTTGTTTGTTTTTGAAGTATAATTGACCTACTACACTACGTTAGTTCTTGTTGTACAACATAGTGATTCAATTATTTTGATACATTTCAAAATGATCACCATTATAAGTCTAGTTATTACTCACATCTTCTTTATCCATTCATCTATTGATAGGTACTTAGATTGCTTCCATATCTTGGCTATCGTAAATAATGCTGCAATGAACATAGGGGTGCATATATCTTTTCTAATTAGTGCTTTTGTTTTCTTCAGATAAATACTTAGGAGTAGAATTGCTGGATCATATGGTAGTTCTATTTTTAATTTTTTGAGGCATCTCCATACTGTTTTCCATAGCAGCTGCACCAATTTACATTCCCACCAACAGTCATGAGGGTTTCCTTTTCTCCACATCCTGGCCAACACTTGTTATTTATTGTCTTTTTGATAATAGCCATTCTGATAGGTGAGAGGTGATAGCTCATTGTAGTTTTGGTTTGCATTTCCCTGATGATTAGTGATGCTGAGCATCTTTTCATGTGCCTGTTGCCCATCTGTATGTCTTCTTTGGAAAAATGTCTATTCAGATCATCTGCCCATTTTTTAATCAAATTATTTTTTTGATGTTAGTTGTTTGAGTTCCTTGTATATCTTGGATATTAACCCCCTTTTGGATATATTATTTGCAAATATCTTCTCCCATTCAGTAGGCAGCCTTTTCATTTTCCTTTAATTTTCCTTTGCTGTGCAAAGCTTTTTAGTTTGATGTAGTCCCATTTGTTTATTTTTGCTTTTGTTTCCCTTGCCTGAGGAGACAGATCCAAAAACATATTACTAAGACGGATGTCAAAGAGCTTACTGCTTATGTTTTCTTCTAGAAGTTTTATGATTTCAGGTCTTAGATTTAAGTCTTTAATCCATTTTGAATTTATTTTTGTATATGGTGTGAGAAACTAGTCCAGTTTGATTCTTTTGCATGTAGCTGTCCAGTTTTCCCAACACCATTTATTGAAGAAGCTGTCTTTTCCCTATTGGATATTCTTGTCTCCTTTGTGTAGATTAATCGCCCATATAAGTGTGGGTTCATTTTGGGGCTCTCTCTTCTGTTTAGGCTATCTTTTTCTTCTTGAGTGAGTTTTGGTAGTTTGTGTCTTTCCAGGAATTGAAAGACTATTTCACCTAAAGCGTCAAATGGATGGGCATAGAGTTGTTCACAGGATTTTCTTAATGGCTATTTAATATCTGTAGGATCAGTAGTAATGTCCCCTCTTTTACTGGTGATATTAGTAGTTTGTGTCTTCTCCCTTTTTCCCTTGGAAAATATATTTTTTAAATTTTTTACATAATTTTTTTTTTGGCTGCACTACATGGCATGTGGGATCTTAGTTCCCTGAACCAGGGATGGACCTGTGCCCCCTGCATTGGAAGCATGGGTCTTAAACACTGGACCACCAGGGAAGTCCAGGAAAATATTTTTTAGAGGTTTATTAACTGGTCTTTTCAAAGAATCAGCTTTCGGGTTCATTTTGTTTTTTCTGTTTTTAATTCCATGATTTCTACTCTCATCTTTATCATTTTTCAACCTTCTTGCTTGCTTTTGGGTTTGTTTTGCTCTTCTTTTTCTAGTTTCTTAAGGTTGATGAAAAAATAGATTTTTTGAGAACTTTCTTCTTTTCTGATATAAGCATTTAATTCTTGCTTATATACAAGCAAGAATTAAATGAATGCTGTGTTCCCCCCAATTCATATGTTGCATTAGTGTGGTACATTTGTTGCAGTTGATGAGCCAATATTGATACATTATTATTTAATTAAAGACCACAGTTTACATGAGGGTTCCCTCTTGGTGTTGTCTAGCCTATGGATGTTGACAAATGTATAGTGAAATGCATCCACCATTATAACATCAGACAGAATAGTTTCACTGCCTTAAAAATACTCTGTGCTCCACTTATTCATCCATCTCCCCAAACCCTGGAACCACTGATCTTTTACTGTCCCCACGGTTTTGCCTTTTCTAGAATGTCGGACTTGGAATCATACAGTATGTAGCCTTTTCAGATGGCATCTTTTACTTAGTAATATGCATTTAAGGTTCCTCCATGTCTTTTCATGGCTTCATAGCTCATTTCTTTTCTTTTTATTTATTTATTTTTAATTTATTTATTTTTAATTTTTATTTTTGTCTGCACTGGGTCTTCGTTGCTGCGCGCAGGCTTTCTCTGGTTGCAGCGAGCGGGGGCTACTCTTTGTTGTGGTGTGCGGGCTTCTCACTGTGGTGGCTTCTCTTGTTGCAGAGCATGGGCTCTAGGCACGTGGGCTTCAGTAGTTGTGGCACGCAGGCTCAGTAGTTGTGGCACGCGAGCTCTAGAGTGCAGGCTCAGTAGTTGTGGCTCACGGGCTTAGTTGCTCCACGGCATGTGGGATCTTCCCGGGACAGGGCTTGAACCTGTGTCCCCTGTATTGGCAGGTGGATTCTTAACCACTGCTCTACCAGGGAAACCCCTCATTTCTTTTCAATGTTGAATAATATTCTATTGACTGGATGTACCACAGTTTATTTATCCATTTGCCTACTGAAGGACATCTTGGTTGCTTGCAAATTTTGGAGATCATGAATAAAGCTATTATAAATATTCATGTGCAGATTTTTGTGTGGACCTAAATAATATATTTTTAAATAAAGGGATGAGAAAGGAGGGCCTTCTAAGAATGATAGAAGCCATAAAGAAAATGTTTGTTAAAATTTCCAGACTGAGAAAAAAACTTACCATAGCTAACTTAAGAGATAAACAGCAGGGGGTAGTATCTGCAAGATGTTTGACACCAATTGACAGTTCTCTTTTACTGAGCATATTGTCAATTTAAATTAGAGACACAAGTCTCAAACTTTTTTTGACTATTTTATTTTGTTTTATTTTATTACCTCCATGCCTATGGCAGAAGAAAGAAGTATCAGTGATCTCCTTTGGATCTGTCCAAGAAACCTTATGAGTATTTACACTTGTTAGGAATTACTAGATTTCAATTTACATCTCACAATAAGGAAACACATTATTTTTTAAATACATTTATTATTTATTTATTTTTTGGTTGTGTTGGGTCTTCATTGCTGTGCGCAGGCTTTCTCTAGTTGCGGTGAGAGGGGGCTACTCTTCGTTGCAGTGCGCAGGCTTCTCGTTGTGGTGGCTTCTCTTGTTGCGGAGCACAGGCTCTAGGGTGCACGGACTTCAGTAGTTGTGGCGCATGGACTCAGCAGTTGTGGCTTGCGGGCTCTAGAGTGCAGGCTCAGTAGTTGTGGCACACAGGCTTTGTTGCTCCACGGTATGTGGGATCTTCCTGGACCGGGGCTCAAACTGTCCCCTGCACTGGCAGGTGGATTCTTAACCACTGTGCCACCAGGGAAGTCCCAGGAAACACATTATTAAATAAGACAACCATAATTCTACAAGTTTTGAGAGACAAATGGTTATTTTCACAGGGCAGAGCTACAGTTTTCGAGGACTAGATATCTCACAGACTCTGTTGCAGGAATAATATTTGCTGTTTTTCTCTGTAGCTGTGGGGGCAAATGAACAATTTCCCTCCTTTTTTATTGCTGATATTTCTTTCACCAACCATTAGAAGGACTTATGGCTTGAAGAGCCATCACTAGAATTCCAAGAGCTAACACTGAAGGAAAAAAGAGGAGCCCTGAATAGCCACAAAACTCTAAATAAAGAAAGGAAAGGGGCAGAAAAGGAGTGTTAACCGGTGTTATATAGAGTGGGTAGTATTTTGCTTTCTTGAGTAATAAATAAAGGCCTTTCTTGAATCAACAAGAAAAATACATATAATTTAACAGAAAAATTCAGCTAAGTATATGAAGAGGCTGTTTAGAGGAAAAGCCATACAATTGTCACCAGTAGAAGGCATCTCATCTCACCCTATGTAGTAGCTGAGGAAATGCCTGAAGACAGAACCAAGATGATTTTTTCAGTGATTAATTTGCATTTTCTCTAATGCACAGAAAGTAGCCGGTCAGGATCCATAGTCTCTATGGTGTGGGCTCATGAGTATTAGCCTCAGTATCTTAAGACAGGTAAAAGGACAGGTTTACCTCAACCGTGAAAAACTCACGAGGCAGGTGTGGATTTGATACCTTTGAGCAATGTCTTGTGTACCAAGTATTTACAAAATATGTGCTGAGATGACTGAATAAGTTGACTTCATGCATAAAAGTATTCATGATAAACCAGTTAAGAGTTGATAAATGTCTAGCACAAAGAGTTATTTTTGTTTTAGAGGAGTTGATCTTTTAACCTTCTTTCCCCTACCCGCCCCCCACCAACTAAAATGAGATATCAGAGGGATTTCTAGCCAGCAAAGAGAAAAAAATGTCTTCTGTATGTTAAAAAGCATGCCTTTCTGTCCTCTACAGCAGGAGGGCATGTATCCACCTCATTCAGTGTAATAGCTATTATTGTTTGAAAAGTTAAAATGACAGTATCAATATGGGAGAATATTTTGTAAGTCAGGCATGGTTTTCATTGCAAATGTGAAATGTGGGTGTTATCTGCATTATAAATGCCCTCCTCTCTAAGCAAAGAACCAAGAGTTACTTGTAGCTCAATGTCCTGATTATAGCTGTTTCTCCAACTTACAGTTCTGAACCCAAATGTGCAAGTAATGGTTCCAAGTAATGGGCCCCCAGCAGGCCCTTTGCACAGAAGCAGAGGAAGAACATTAATCAGGGCAGTGGGAGGCACCAGGGCACCCCTACCCCCTTAAGTGCCTGTCACTTTGCCTAAATCGCACTATGGGTGGGGTCGGACGTGGCCCTGGCTTCTGTGGAAATGCAAGTCCACCTAGGTGAAGACACGTACCAAACTTTGTCTCCTCCTCAGGTCAAAGCATGGGTGACTTGAGAGCAGGGCATTTGACAGAGAAACAAGAAGGGGGGCCAGAGCCATAGAAGGTCTCAAGCAAGACGCCTGCCTTGAGTTCAGCCTTCACTGCCGTCTGGAATTACATATAAGAAGCTATCTTTATGCAGGAGAGGTAAATGGTGGGCGTGGGGAGATGCGAGTCGGTCCAGTGTGGGCCAGTGAAAGGTGGCAGATGCTTGGTTTGGGATGCAGCTGTGCCCCAGATGTTCATTGGCTTCCCCGGGTCTCCAGACTAACTCAGGTAGAGACCTTGTTCTGCACAAAAGCCTTACAGAGATGCGGTGGGGAGAAGGAAATGGAACTGTTATTAAAAAGAAAACAAAACCAAGCCAAACCAAAAAAGAAAACCTTCTTCCTCTGGCGTCTCTGAGGGCTTTTGAGTCACTCTCTGAGGATGGCTTGGTGAGGAAACTCACACATTGTCCTTTTCCTGCCCCGGGGGACGGGGTCTTTCTCCCTCTCTCTCTCTGGCAGATAGAATTGGTGGCCAGGGTTTTTCATCTGCCACTGCTCTTATGTTCTTGTGAAGAGACTAGAAGCCAATGAGAGAGGCTGCCTGGGAGAGGAGGGAAGATTGCAGCAAGATTGTCTGAGAACTTGCAGAACTTTCCAGGACCTACCAGGTAACAGGGCTTGTTCATCTCTCTACCTCTCTCTTTCCCCTTCCCTCTCTCTCCTTCTCCCTCTCACTGCAGTTCTCCCAGTAGTAATCTGTGTCAATCTGCACACTTGATCTTTCTAAGCCTCAGTTTCATTATTCCTAAATTATTAGGGTCAGGAAGTACATACCCTAAAGCCCCAAATAACTGCAAACAGAAAATATTACTAGTACTATATTTTTCAGAACCTAAAATTTTGAACAGAATGAGCTCAGAGAGTAGCCCTTTGGTGATACTAGCTTGCTTATTTCTCACATTTGTGCAAAAGCGTATTCACATATGCACCTAGTGGCTGCTGCACCCACATCTGGGTGCACCTATAGAGTTCTCTGCACGTTGCTGGGTGAGGGAGGATGGTCTGACCCTCCTCCCTGCAACCTGCTCCCAGAAGTCATAGGATACCCTTTGAAGAATGGGCTGAAAACTCGCCTTGCGATTTTAATCTGACTTGATGTCTGTTGCTTGTTTCTGTTGCATACACCACTCAACTTGAAGGCAAGTTTCTGTTTTCAAGAGGGAAAAAGATTTCAGGAACAGGACTCAAGGTGATCTGCTTGGGTAAAACATGTGCTTTATTTCTGAGAAAGAAATACAATTTATTGTTTTGAAAAATGATTTAACCTGCTCATTGACCAGAATGGAGTTATGAGGGCATTATTCCTGGAGGATTACCCTGCCTGGCACCCTTTGACAGTGACAGAGTCTCACCATGGCATCTTGTTTATGATTCCTAATCAGCGTGTCACCTTCTCCAACCCTCTCTCATGGGGCCAGTAGGGAGGAGATCCTGAATACTTTTGGCAAATGAGAGTAAGATAATCTGCCTGGGTTTTGGCCCATTTCAGGCCAGTTTCAGCCCATTTCACAATTTTGCCAAGGGTGCCTCTACCTTTCCTGTCCCCACATGCTCCTTTCAGCCCTGCCCAGTGGAGATGTTGCAGGAAGTGGGGCTTCCCAAGGGTGGTAGAAGGAATCACCTTCTTTCCCTGTCTTTGGAAGGAGCTGTTCTCTAAACTGGTCCAACCGTCCTCCGAGTGTAGGGAGAGAAGTGTCTAGCAAGGCCAGGTATTTAGTAACATTTTAAATGAATGAATGGAAGGATGATGGCTCTACAATAAGGGAGCTAGGTTGATGGCCAGGAGGAAGCACGATGATGGTGATGTCGGGAGGGGACTAATGTGGCGACAAGGGCACAGGGATCTGCAGGGGACAGAGCGGGGGAGGGTGTGCAGCTGGGAGCCGGTGGCAGCCTTCTGGCCAGAGGTGTGGCTGTTTGGACTAGAGAGGGAAAAAAAATCCTCAAAAAATAATTGAGAAAGATGGTTCTTGAGAAGGAGCCCCTTTTTTCACTTCCCTTTCTGCTCAGACTAGACTCAGAGAGAGCAGCAATTTAAGCCTCTCATTCTTGTTCCAAGATGGCTGGCTACCAGTCGCTTGGCCATACACATCACGTGAGTAGCGCTGCTTGACCCGTTCCCGAGGGTCTGAGGGGCAGCCAGAGGGGAATATCCTTCCCAGCACACAGCGCAGGCAGCACATTCTGGTCCTGCCTGCACTCCCAATCGGCCGGGAGACACCGTGAAGGGGTTGCCATCTCTCTCGGATATCCCTTCAACCCACAGCCCTGGGTGCAGGTGGCTTCGCATCGTTGTTGTATTCCTCGTATATAAAAGACGTGGACAGTGTTACCTGATTTCTCTGAGTCCAGGCATATCAGCTCCAGCCCCACTCCAGCTCCCCTTTCTGCAGCTCTTTCAGCATCACCTTCTCTGTCCCTTAACATTCATCTAGACACTTACCTGGTACCAGCCTGGTGTCCTCAGATGCTTGGGAGCCCCTCCTTGCTGGTCCTCTCTGGAGACCACCATTCAAGATGATCCAAGGGCAGTACATGAGAAAAGTATAAGAGCGCCTTGGTTTCAAGATCATCAGCACAGAAAATAAGCTGATATCTAAAAATCACCGGTGTCCCCATTTGCCACCCGCTATGCAATCACATCTTTAAAAAAAAAATCCTCCCTATAGACTTCGTGCTTGAAAAGATCCAGCCAAAGATGAGAATTATTTGCAGGTTTGCTCCTTCTCCAAATTTCAAAGGAGAGAATTAGCTGGATCGATGTATCAGTTTTCTCCAGAAAAACAGAACCAATAGGATGTATGTATGAAGAAATTTATTTGAAGGATTGGCTCATGCAATTATGGGGGCTGGTAGGTCCAAAACTTGTAGGGCAGACTGGCAGCCTGGAAACTCAGGCAGGAGCTGATATTGAAGTCTTGAGGCAGAATTCTCTTTTGGCTTGAAAATACCATTAGAACAAATTACAAGGTATTACCGGGAAACGGTCTGATAGAAGCTGAATTCTGACATTCAAATTAAAATAATTCCCAAGTTATTTATTTATTAAATTATTTTTCCTTCAAAGGTAATCACTGTGGCCAGTTTCAGAGGTGGAGAGGCTAGATAACATCCTATATGGTGTGATCCCAAGGAGCGTGGAGGAAATCTACTTATTCCAAAAAGTATTTTTTTTCGGTCCACCTGTCCTAGGTGCTGAAATTCCAAAATTAGAGATTCATTCTTTAGCATTAACTCCTTGAGCCTTAGAAAATACTCTGAAACTTTGCACACAGCGAGGTCCTGATGCAGTTTTGGGAAGGGTCGTGAAGTTCTTTCCCAATAGTGAAGCTTGAGTAGTCATCCTTCGGTGGGGCCTGAGTGGCCCCACTCACTGAGCACAGGAAGTAGGAAGTAGGAAGAAAGACAAAGATCAAGAAAAAGGCATATGGGGGACAATGAAAGAAGGGGAGTGGACTGGAGAGAGATGCCCCTGAGGTAGCTACTGGTCGAAGACTATTTGAGCTGAGAATATGGAAGCATAGATCTTTGGTAACATAACAGCTGGTCTGAGCCTAACAAATCAGGCCTTCCCTCTGTTTACCGGTTGTACGCTCCACCCCACTGCCCACCTGGGGTCATGACAATCTCCTACTCCTGGCGTGACCAACTCGTCCTGGTTTGCCTGGGACTCTCCCAGTTTCAACACTGAAGTTCCTTTGATCAGGGGATCTTCTCAGTCCTGGGCAAACTGGGATGATTCGTGACCCTCTCTACCACCATCACCATGGAAACTTAGGGAAGAACGTCTTTTGTGAGTTTACCCAAGGCAAAACTTTGCCAGGCAATCTTGAGTTTGGGTGCCAGGACTGAGACCCTGAAGACAGAGAGCCAGGAAGCCAGGAAATGACCAACTTCCTTATTTGGTCTTCTGGGTGGACAGCAGTTTTTCAGTGCATCCTGTTAGTAGCTAAATACAGGTGGTGGGAAACCACGTGCGGTGCTCTTGTGTTGTGACTGTCTATATACTCTTTGTGAGGAAGCTCAGTCTAGTGCCAAGAATGGCTGAGGGTCAGCAGCCCTGGGTTTTAGTCTCGGCTCATCCATTAAATTATGTGTGACCTTCAGTAGTTGTTTTTTTCTCCCTTCAATCTCCTCATCTATAAAATGTGGTGTTTTGTGTCAGATGTTGCATCCAGTATGCAACAGTATACTCCAGTATACTCCAGTATGAACAATCTCTGCCTGTTTTCCATCTAGAACAAAATGGAGGGGCTTCAGAAGGGTGGAGAAGACACCTGCATCAAAGGTAAGATCTGGTGGAGCCCTGCACAACACCTGGGGACCATGAACTCAGCATTGGGTCAGCAAACTTCCCACCTGTAGTGAAAGGTACAAGACTAGAGTCACCTCAACACAAAGAAAATGCATATCCCCCAAGAAATAGAACTTATTAGGCTATTTGCTGTCATGCTCTCCTTAGTGAGGGTAAGTTTTTTCAGATAAAACCCTGCCATCTTGTAAAACAGAGGCCAGGCAGGGATGGGAGGAGTTGAAAGTATGTGACTAACAATTAATTTAGTGGTCATAGGGAGCTCTGAGCATCAGAAAGCCTTCAGGGTGGGAACTGAATAGGGAGAATGTTCTGGAAAGGGTGGAAAAATTCAGCATCCCAAAAGGAGGGATCCTAAAGACTTTGGCCAGCTGGGATGATTTATTCCACCAGCTCTGCGTGACTTCCCTTTATTCTCTAGTAAGAATATTTACTCTGAGCCCAGCCCTGTGGTGGGAAAAGAGAGTGTGATAGCCTAATTGATCCAGGGATGCTATTTCTTCTAGGTCTTTTCCTTTTTATCTTTTGTTCTCTTCCTCTTAAAAAGGCATTCATTACTCTTCTTGTCAGTTCAGGCTGCTAAAACAAACACCACAGACTGGGTGGTAATCAACAAATATTTATTTCTCACTGATCTGGAGGCTGGGAGGCCCAAGATCAAGGTGTGGTAGATCTGGTGTCTGGGGAGAACCCACTTCCTGGTTGCTGTGTCCTCATCTGGTGGAGAGAGAGTTCTAGTCTCTTTCTTTTCTTAGAAGGACGCTAATTCCATCATGGAGTTCCATCCTCACGCCCTCATCTAGACGTCATCACTTCCCGAAGACCCAACTTCCAGATACCATCACATTGACGATTAGGGTTTCAGCATATGATTTTGGGGGGGACACATTCAGTCCATGGCAAGGGCACATTAACTTTTTGTGTGCTCTGACAGGTGGAGGAGAAGAGAGCTTAAATCCAGGATCATTTTGGTTGAGGATCATCGTGGCGGGCAAAACAGGCGGCGGGAAAAGCGCCACCGGGAACAGCATCCTCGGCCAGCCAGTGTTTGAGTCCAGGCTGGGGGCCCAGTCGGTGACCAGGAAGTGCCAGGGGGCCACGGGCACGTGGAACGGGAGGAGCATCCTGGTGGTGGACACGCCCCCCATCTTTGAGGCGAGGGCCCAGGACCAGGAGGTGTACGAGAACATCGGGGACTGCTACCTGCTCTCGGCCCCGGGGCCTCACGTGCTGCTGCTGGTGACCCAGCTGGGGCGCTTCACAGAGCAGGACGTGGTGGCCGTGACCAGGGTGAAGGAGGTCTTTGGGGCGAGAGCCCTGAGACACACGGTCATCCTGTTCACCCACAAGGAGGACTTAGCGGACGGATCCTTGCATGACTACGTAGCCAACACAGACAACCTGAGGCTGAGGGGCCTGGTCCGGGAGTGCGGGCAGAGGTACTGCGCCTTCAACAACCGGGCGTCCGGCGACGAGCGGGGGGAGCAGCTGGCCGGGCTGATGGCCGTGGTCGAGGGGCTGGAGAGGGAGCACCAGGGCGCCTACCTCAGCAACGACCTCTTCTTTGATGCACAGCGGCTCCAGCAGGGCGGGGGCGACCCCCATGGGGAAGGTCACGTGCGCTACCTGGCCAAGGTGCGGTCGCATGTTGCAAAGCAAAAGCAAGACCTGCAAGAAGCCCAGAGAAACTGTGCCTTCAAGGTGCTCCTCCGAGTCAAAAACTGGATCGTTGTGCATGATGAGCTTTGTGTTTGTCTTGTTTGGTGCAGCTTACTTTTTCTTCTTATTCTGCTGATCATCTGGTATCATCTTTAATTCTCTGTCTCATCTGTTTGTCAGAGCCTTTTCTAAAGTATCACCTCAAGGATTCATTGTTCATTTCAGAAATAAATTCTCTTGGTCTGCAGAGGTCATTGTTTGTCATCTCTGCAGCTCCCATCTTCCTTGTAGATTTCTGGCTTGGTTCATGCCTCCACCACCCCTTCGGTGAAGCTATGTGCCTCAGAAGAAGATGACAATGGCTCAGTTCGAGGGATGCCTGGCTGGTCTATATACAATCTCATTTTCTTTGTAGTGAGCAGCTCAGGCATAGGCCTGAGACCCAATTCAGGCCAATGGGAAGTGAGAAAAAGTCTGCAGAGGTGGGGCCAGAAGGTTTCTCCTTGCCCAGGAGAGACCCCCATAGAGAGTCAGGCTCTTCCTCCTCTGAGCATTGTTGGATCTGAGTGTAATGCTTGGAATGACAGCAGCCACGTGGCTACCGACCTGAGGTTGAAGCCAAGCAGAATGATGGAATCAACCCGAGCCACCGACTCAACCAGCCCTGAAGCTTGCACTACCTCTGGATTTCCAGTATGTCAGCCAATAAATTCCCTTATTGCTTAAGCTATTGGAGTTTGGGGTCTCCTTTACCTGCATTTGAAAACATTTGAACTAATGAAGAGTTCTCCATATCCTTTAAAAAAAAAATCCTTAAATCTATCAGAACTTCCCTGTTTTCATGCTTCCTGTAAGTGAATCGAGACTAAATAAACGAATTTCTCTTTTCTTGTTCCTAGTATCAGGAAGGACCTCCCTCTACAGCTAAATTTCCTGCTTAGAGTAGACATTCACTGAATCCTGAAGAAAGTGAAAAATCCCTAGAGTTGTATTATTTTGGAAATGACAAAAGGAGGGGGCAGAGTAAATGGGACGATCCCTAGGTGGGTCTTTTCCATGCTTCCTTTATCCTTTGAGGGAGAAACAGAGCTCATATCTGAACACTTTCCAGGGAATTACTTTGGCAAACATTCATGTGTGTGAGTAAAAGTTGAGCAAAACCCTTTCTCCTTCTCTGCTGTAAAATATCCTTGGGTTAACCCTCCGGCTTTATTCCTCTTGGCAATCAACAAAGGTGGAATGTCGTCTGGATTACTGGGCATTGCTGCTCCTGGGGAAAGAGATGACTTCTTGGTGCGGCGAGGCCTGGGAATGGACCATCTACACACCTGGAGGGAGACCATCCTCCTGCAGCCCTGCTCCCTAATACTTTCTTGGGCCGAGTTTCTGCCTGGTAGGGATGCCCTCCCTGGAGGGAGGATGAGACTGCCCAGCCCAGAGGGCTTCAAGGAAGGCACATCCAGATCCAAAGTCTGCTTTCCTCTGCGTAGCCCACTCTCCCTCTGAGGGTCCGGGACAGTGCAGGGAGCCACTGTCACAGGGCGGCAAGACGGAAACCTGGGTCCCTCCCGACCTTGCTGCTAGTGCCCACACTGTGTCAGTTCCACCCCGTCGGTGTCGCCCCTCCGCGTTCTCTCCTCTCCTTCCCCACGCCTCGTGTTATGGCGCAGACTCTGATGACCAAGACGGAATTCTTTTCTTCTGAATGTTATCCTCTGTTCTCAGGCATACACTTATTTAGTCCAATGGCCACATTGCTGCAGCATGATCTTCCTAAAACTCCTAACTTGCTTAAAAGCCTCGGGGAGGTAGCCCTTGAACCCTGGGGGTGCCGCCCAGGGCCCCGCCCAACCAGGTCCCTCCCTTTATCCCTCCTACCAGGATTCGCATTCCCCTCCTTGAGCGTGGGCTCCCTCCTCCTGAAGTGAGTCCCGGGAGGGAGGGGCCGGCACATTCCTAGAAGCCCAGCCCCACCCTGGCTAGGTTGCCTCTGCCCACCCCCCAACCCCGCCCCCGCCCCCGCTCCGAGCCCGCACCCTCCTTCTGGCTGACACATTTCTCTCATACCCATTTTTATATGCCTTCCTCCGCCTACCGCGCTGAGCATAGAGCCCGACACTCAGTGCTCACGCAAGTGTTGGTGGAGCGGGGCTGAATGATGTCAAGGAAGGGAGAGACCAGGTTAGGTCGGACCGTTTGGGAACACTGCATTGAGGAGGGGGTCCTTGGTCTGAGAACGCGAGTTCCTTGGGGTTTCAAGAGTTTGAGGAGCTCAGACATAGCACTCCTTGCACAAGATTGGAATCAGTTATGGGGTAGCGCTGTAGAGACCAACACGCACCTTAGTACCAGCGGAGGTTTGGAGAATGACGCTTGGGCATCCCAGTGAGTTCCTGAGATTCACTCTAGCATTCATCACTTGCCCACCCAGTCACAGGCTGCCTGGGACGACTGCGGGTCTCCCCTACAGGGTACGAAGCGGGGGTTGGGGGTGGCAGCTATCCCAAAGGAGAAGTTCGGAGGGGCCGCACAGGGCCCTCCTCATCGGGTTTCCTGTTTCCACTGACTTCGTGACTTCCGCTCAGACTTCACCCCATTGTCTGCCCTCTTCTCTTTGCTACCATTGAAATGGGCAACGCCACCCTTTCCCCAGATTTCTACAGATATCACACACGATTGTGCTGACTTTGGGGTTCAAGATGTTCCACTACATCGCAGCTCAACCCATGATGGAAAACTTCCTAAGACGGGGGTCGGCTAACGGCAGGCTGCAGACCTAATCCAGCCTGCCGCCCGTTTTGCATAACCTGTGAGCTAAAAAAGGGCTTTTACATTTTTTGAAGGGTGAAGAAATCAAAAGAAGAAAATGTTTCACATATGAAAAGTACATGAAATTCAAATTTCATGAAGTTATATGGGAATGCAGCCTCGCCTGTCACTTCCATCTTGTCCACTGCGGCTTTTGCGCTGCAAGGGGACAGCTGAGTGGCTGCAATGGAGACCAGATAGTCGCTAAGCCTAAAATACTACCCTTACAGTCTGGCCCTTGCCAAGCCCCGCTCTAAGAAATTCCAGTTCCTTAATTTCCCAGGCACTGACTCTGCACAGACCCCCTTCCTCTTCTTCCCCCCCACCCCCAGGCCCCTCTTCCTTTCTTCCTCAGCCTCTTCACACCCCAGAGACCACCCCTGTCCCCCACCCCCACCGAAATGTCCTCATCTTTTTCTCTTGGGGGGGGTGCCTCTTTTTTTTTTTCACAATCAACAAGGAAGTCAGAGTACGTTTGTGAATAAAATAAGGAATTCCACTATCAACTTTTAATATAACATGTTTCTCTCCTCAACAGCAAGACTGTAAAAAGTAGGTCACAGAGGTGAGATGCTCACACAGCATGACGGTCCACTCACTTTCCTTCCTGCAAGCTCCCTAATATTTCATGACTGTATCCAGTTCGTTTATTATTTGCTTTCACCATTTTTAACAAGACAAAAAGGGGATTTTTTTCTCCTTTGGATTTTATTTACCTAAAATGCAGCTGAAGAAAACGGATGGTATGTCTGATGCAAGGAAGGGAAATGGAAAGTGAAATTACATGAAAAGCAAATAAAGTTCCTTATCAACATAGACAAAGATACTGACTCTGAGAAAATGGAAGCTGATGGCAGGTATCATCTGAAAATGCTCAGCATTCGTGAGTACTACACAAGCTAATTAAAATGGCAAGAAAAATCAAAAAGCATATAACAAGAACAGCAAATATTCCGATGTGAGAAATGATCCAGTTTTTGACTCGGAGGAGCGCCTTGAAGACATAGTTTCTCTGGGCCTCTTGCAGGTCTTGCTTTTGCTTTGCAACATGCGACCGCACCTTGGCCAGGTAGCGCACGTGACCTTCCCCGTGGGGGTCGCCCCCGCCCTGCTGGAGCCGCTGTGCATCAAAGAAGAGGTCGTTGCTGAGGTAGGCGCCCTGGTGCTCCCTCTCCAGCCCCTCGACCACGGCCATCAGCCCGGCCAGCTGCTCCCCCCGCTCGTCGCCGGACGCCCGGTTGTTGAAGGCGCAGTACCTCTGCCCGCACTCCCGGACCAGGCCCCTCAGCCTCAGGTTGTCTGTGTTGGCTACGTAGTCATGCAAGGATCCGTCCGCTAAGTCCTCCTTGTGGGTGAACAGGATGACCATGTGTCTCAGGGCTCTTGCCCCGAAGACCTCCTTCACCCTGGTCACAGCCACCATGTCCTGCTCTGTGAAGCGCCCCAGCTGGGTCACCAGCAGCAGCACGTGAGGCCCCGGGGCCGAGAGCAGGTAGCAGTCCCCGATGTTCTCGTACACCTCCTGGTCCTGGGCCCTCGCCTCAAAGATGGGGGGCGTGTCCACCACCAGGATGCTCCTCCCGTTCCACGTGCCCGTGGCCCCCTGACACTTCCTGGTCACCGACTGGGCCCCCAGCCTGGACTCAAACACTGGCTGGCCGAGGATGCTGTTCCCGGTGGCGCTTTTCCCGCAGCCTGTTTTGCCCGCCAGGATGATCCGCAGTGAGGACGAGGCTGCAGACCACGTGTGTTCTGTTCCACCTAATAAAAAAAAAAAGAGTTTTCCGTGTTTTACTAAGTCAGTGATTTAAAAAAATTTTTATTTTATCTTGGAGTTTAGTTGATTAACAATGTGTTAGCTTCAGGTGTTCAGCAAAACGATTACGTTGTACATATACATGTATCTATTCTTTTTCAAACTCTTTTCTTGTTTAGGTCATTTCAGAATATTGAGCAGAGTTCCCTGTGCTATACAGTAGGTCCTTGTTGGTAAAGTTAGTGATTCTTAAGATTTTTAGGTCACGGACCTTTCATGGTATCTCATGAAAGCTATGGACCTCTCTCCCTGCCAAATAGTTATATTTAAATACATACAAATGTTTGCATACAACTTTAGGAAACTCTTGAATGGCAGGAAGCCCACACTGGGAGCCCAAACTTGGACCCATAGCCAAGAGTAAGAACTGCTACACTATGACGGATGCTCCGAGGACTTCATCAGGACCAGGGAAAACACAGCTTTTCAGAAAGAAAAGTGGTCCCTGTGCTTTTCCAGGGATGGTGCTTAGGCCAGTTTCATGCTAAATAAATGTGAGATTAGAAAGAGGCAGAGGATGAGAAGTCATAAATGAGAAACTATTATCACCTCTTCTCCACCCACCAATTCCCAGGCACACAGACTGCTAATCACATTCATCTGAACCTTGGGGGAAAAGGAAGTCTCAGATATCAGAGCTCCAGTGACCTCCCAGTGAGGACCAGCTGAATGTCCCTGGGTTTCCTCTTTTTGGGTGGGGAGTTGGATGTTTGAACGTGAGCCTACAGAAGGCTTGTAGTTAAAGTCAAGGACGGAGTCTGACAGATGACCCTGGATCGGTGGCTGAAGAAGAGATGATAAGACCATCATGTATAAGAAATACATGTGTTGGAAAGATCGTCAATTTGGCTGATAGAATTACAGGAAATTAGAACAAAAGTGGTGTTGTCGAGGGTGACACTGCATCAAGAGCTAAAATCTTCAAGGGATGAAGAGAGTGAGAATCCAAGGATTTCTAGAGTTCTTATGAGCTCAAATAAATTAAGTTCATTTTAGGCTCCTAGAATCTGTTATTGTTATTCCTTTTATTCTGTGTTGGTTCTTCTTTTCCTCTTTTTTTAGCAAACACGATTACTAAATCTCTATGGGGAAATTTTCCTCTTTTCAGTTGAGTGCAGGCAGGGAAGGATATCATTTTCACAATTCGTTTCCAAGTCCCCTGACTTCTGACTTGAAGTTTCATTTCCTCATTTCCCATACATCACGGCACAGGGGAGAGCTTCACACTCGGGTGTGTGTGGGTGTGATGATGGTAGGGAAGATAAAGAACATGATAGCTGCCTTTTTCTTCTGCAGTTGAAAATAACTGGGTTTCTTTTCTGTCACTGTGTTAGAGGTGAGGGAGAGGAGGAGAGAAAACAGTGACTCTTCCCTGATGCCTAGAGCTCTTGAGAATTTGGAGGGTTTCTTACCTTCAGCCATAGTCCCATATCTGCTCCTCTGAAGCCCTTCCATTCTCTTCTGGAATAAAAAAAGGAAAGGAATAAAAAGCAAGTGTCCATATGGGACTTGGTAAGGCCTGAGAACACCTCCAATTCAGACAGCCAAGAATAATTATCCTTAGATGAGCCATTTCCATTGTTAATTTTCTAACTTATATTTTACTTTCCAATATCCATTTATAAACTTAGGCAACCCAGGTGATGCTAGGTTATGTTAACACAATGAACCCTTGCTTTTTCCTCATCCTATAGGAAAGCAAGAAATGTTTGAAAACAAATCAGTTGATTATTTCCCCTCTACTTGAAAAGACATGAAATAAAGAAAGTCTTCTTCTATGGAATGAGAAGCAGGACTTTTTATTGTTTTATTATTATTATTATTATTATTATTATTGGAATCAAAGTAAGCAAACTTGCTAGACTAGAGAATAAAAATTGCCTTGCTGTAAATGACATCGGTTTGTTTGAAGTACTGGCCATTTCCAGTCCCAGAAACTCTTTGTATCAGATGGATATCCCAGTGGCAAAGAGCAAAGTACAATGTACCTTCCAATGGGAGTGTGGAATTGGGGGATCCACGGCTCCTTTGAGGATGGACATGAGAGGACGAAGGGAAAGAGGGCGGAGCACGGCCACCATCCTCCCTCCCCTCTGAGCAGCTGGTGGGGAGAAGCTGGCGCCGTGACTGAGGGACAGAGTCCACATTCAGGACAAGTTCAAGATAAGTTCATTTCCTGCTCAGTTTTAAACCAAGTGTCCTTCCTTGTGGGTCTCCCAATACCCACTGAAAAAAAATTCCGGTAGATATAACCAGAAACTGGCAAAACTATCGGGATAAAAGTTTCATTCAGATGAGGCATAATATCGTGTCATTCTTCTTGGTGGTAGAAAAGGTAAGCATGCATTAGAAAAGGCAAGCATGCAATATGCCACTATAATTAAGATGATCTCTGAGACTGTATTTTATTTATTCAGTTTTAAAGATTATGCAGTTATGAAACAAACATTTTAAGGGGAGAAATACACAGAGTAATGAAACAAATGCCCACTATTTGCAATGAACAGATTTAAGTATTTTGGCATTTTTACTGCTGCTGTTCGGTTTGATTGAAAAAGTTAAAACATAACACATATAGTTCCATTTATTTATTTTTTGACTCCCCCCAACCAGTCTAATTCTCCCTCTTCCCTTCAGAGGCAACCAATATTCTGAGATACACATGTATGTACAGGTAATATATAGTACTTTCTGGTATTTTAATCTTTTACGTCAGTGACATTATTTACGTAGCACTTTATCCAACTCTCTATTAACAAACATTTGGTGTGCCAAAATACGTGCTTGCCACTACAAACAATGCTGCAGGAGAATCCCCCCACACGTCCCCTTGTGCACATGGACGATTTCTCTGGGATATATAGTTTCCACCTGACAAGATACTGCCAAATATGACTCCAAGAAGCTGGTGCTGAGTCATACTGGCAGCAGCCATGGGTGAGAAACCCCCAAATCTTCACTTACGCTTGGTGATATTAGATTTTTAATTTTTGGTCACCCTGATGGGCATATATTAGGAAGTCTTAATTGGTTTAAAGGTGCATTTTATTGATTAACATTGAATTCAAAACGGTTTTCATAGTTTATTTGCTATTCAGGTTGATTCTGTTATTTCTACCTTTTTCACATTTTTCTATTCACTCAGTAGGGAAGAATAGAAATGGCCGTCACTAGGGAAACCATCCCTTGTCACATTATCAGAATATTAAGGCAACTTCCTTCCTTCCTTTCCTTTTCCTTCTGCACCACTTTCCTTTCCTTAAGCCCAGAGAAGAGCATTTTCCTCACCACATTCTCCAACATGCTCTGGTCCTTGCCTCTGGTAAATAATACTCCAACTTTTGCTAAAACTGCTCAAATTCTCTGACATCTTTTCTACTTCAGATGACAGTTTCTATATATTGGAATGAATATATCGATGTGGTAAAGACGATGACGACAGTGGTGACAATGTTGATGATGAACTTCACCATGGTGATAATCCTCTGTGCAGCCATTTGTAATTTTCAAGTTTCTTTCATGTCCATTCTTTTAATTGTTCTCCTAAATTCCCTATGATATGATCAAGATAGGTATTAATATTTCTATTAAAATATTAGGAAACTGAGCCTCAACTGACCTGCCCACGATCACACAACTGCCATGGAGCTAAGACCAAAAAATGGCTCATTTTGCCTATGTATTCTCCTAGATTTATCAGGGTGGAAAAGAGATTATAAAGTCAGTGAACCTCTTGGAACACCACATACCATGCTGCCATCCATGGTCAGGACATAAACTGAGGCAGACAGGCTGGAAGCTTACCCTAAAACTAACAAAGAGAACTGTATTGCAAAATCTTTTTTTTTTTTTCCACACACACACACTGTATTTTATTTTTACAAGAGATAAGTAGACTGACACCAAGCATTGTACATGGATGACCACAACAAAAGCAACAATGATTGCAATTACCAAACATGAAACACACTCATACTATGTCATAATATTGACATTCAGTCCAGTAATCCTCCACTGTAACAGCTCCTTTACTTTGTATTGCAAAATCTTGAGTGCACGTTTTCAAAAAAAAAAAAAAAAAGATTATTCAAAGATAAAATCGCAGGGGGCAGAAGTTGCTCGGAATGGAAGTATTTCAGTTTAAAGCAACCTGGTGTTTTCCCATGACTTGATGATCAGTGTGACCCAAACGGAGCTCTGTGGCTGTCATAAAAGCCAATCAAAGTTCAGGTTACATTAGCAAAGGCGCGCACGGTCCTCCTGAACCGTCTTCCGAGTGGGTCAGGCTGCCGGGGGAGACACGTCCCACCGAGGAGTAGATTGTTTTGGACAGATATTAACAAATAACAAAGTGTGCAGAGGCTAGTCAGAAAGGATATTGATGGAGATGCTAAAATGAGTCCTAGAATATTAAAAGGACAGAATCAATCCTAGGAAAAGATTGGGAAACATCCTAAACCGGAAGGAATGAGACACGTGTCAATCAATCACACAGTAGACAGAAGTGGGAGAATCAGGAGTCGAGGCAGATTTCTTCTCCACAAGGAAAACCCTTCTAATCTTCCCCCAGGCGGGATCAGGAATCATGAGAGAGTCGAGGGCAGTATGCGAGCAGAGATTATAAGAGTATCTGGCAGGAACAGCAGGAGGATCTAGCTTAGGTAGGAGGCTGGAGCAAATGAGCCTAATGTACCTCCTGATTTTTACATTATACGAACCTGATTTTATCTTGACGGTACCTTACTTTATCAAACCATTGGAAAGCAGGCTCTCTCACGCTGTTTTAGGAAAGATAAAAATATTTTCTGTCTGCCTTATTCATATTCTCCTTCGCCCATCTGCCCCCTCTGTTTCCTGGTATCACTTGTTTCAGAGTTTAGCATTGTGATTTCATAACGCGGCTCTCACAGGAGGTTTAGCAGACAAAGGGATGGTTCCTGTACACACTGGAATCTGTCTGCCATAGGGTCGAGTTTGACATCGTGTCGTAGGAAAAGTGTGGGGTATTTGGGGGAGAATGGGCTGGTTTTCAGAAGATCAATAGAACAATTTCACTGAGAGGTTTCGTTTGGAGCACGTGGCTCAATGAGGGTGGGAACATAATGATCCCGTACTTGTCCTGTGGAGCCGTAGGAATAGATTCCCGGTACCCAGGCCTCTCGGGGGCATGGTGCTTGTCAGGGATGGGGCGGGGGGGGGGGGCTGGTACGGGGGAAGTTAAGAGCTAAAACTGAGACGTACGCCCCTCCTAGTTGGGGCACCTGGTGAGTTTCAGTTTTCTCATCTGTCAAATGGGTTGAGAGTCTTAGTGAAGCTTTATGAAACCCCGTGAAGCTTATGAAAGTCAGAGAGCTAAGAAGTAGGCAACTAGCCGGAAAAGACCTCCGCGCTGTGGAAAGCGATGGGCCGTGAACGCGGGGTGAGCGGTTCCCGAAGCCGCTTCCCTCCCACTAGGAATCCGCGGTTGCCCATAACGCTCACCATCGGCGCCCCGTTTCACTGATGGGAGAGCCCAGAAGTCTGGTAACCGGTGTCAGATCCCACGAGAAATCAGTAGCCCTGACTCAACCGCGGGCTCCAGGACCCCCCCCCCCGCCCCCCGGGTCTCCACCCAGGACGCTGGGACCCCCGCCGGGTTCCCCTTACCAGGCGCGGCGCTGCGGCCTGGGTGCCGGCGGGTCGGCGCGAGCGCGCGGCCGAAGGTTCCAGGGCACGGCTGCAGGGCAAGAAGGAAAATGGGGCTAACGGAGTGCGCCCCCTGTCCCCGCAGCTGGGGACACCCCCTCCGGATGGGGCGAACCTGCTGCCGCGGAAACCGGAGAGCAGCGAGCTCGGAGCGTGCTGCCCCCCTAATGGGATGCTTCCTGTCGGAGCCCGCGAGCGCCCCGCCCCCTGCCGCTTCCTCTTTAAGACGTGTGGAAAGAAGTGATGTTCGGAGCGTGAAAGAGAAGAACACGGGCCCCAATCCCCCCTGTTCCCCCGTTGCTAAAGGCCCCTGTTGCCTCCGCGGGCGTGCGGTGCTCTCCGGCCACCATTCCCGGAAGATCAACGTTTCGTCTCTCTTGTTGAGTCCCAGTACCTCTCACTCTAACGCAGACCCCGCTGATCTGAGTCTCCCTGTGAAAGCACCTACAAAGAGACCTACTGAGAAAATTAGTTATTTTCTTTGGCGCAAGAAAGAATCACTGGCTTTTCAGGAAAGAGGACTTCTCTACCTTCGTGAAAAGCTGGAGCCCAGATGTGGAACAGGTTAGAATGGAGCTTTCCTCCTTTCCAGAAACTCCCCAGGGCTGGGAGTCAGAGAGTGACTACCCTTGTCTTTTGTTTGTTGGGGTTGGGTGTCTCTTCTTGGGGGTGTGTGTGTGATATTTGAGGAGTGGTAAGCAGTTCTCTTCAGCGTATCCATGAGCTATTTCACTAGCATGTGGAAGAATAGATCTTAGGTGTTTTCAGATGTAGTAAATCAGGGGATATACACGATTTAACACTATTTCCAAAGTAAACAGGAGTGCCTAAAATTAGTGGTATAAAGAGTGAAAGGAAATATAAAATAAACAAGAATTGGGCCAAGAATGAGATTGAATGTAAGGTATAAAAATAATTAAGACCCCAAATAATAATTAAAACAAAACACTACATCATTTTGGAAGACAACTACTTTAAAAAAAAAAAGAGGTAAAAGACAAATTTAGAAAAACTCTCAAAATATTTTATTGCTGGAATAAACAAGTGCAAATGCAGTTGTATCAGAAAAGGCAAACATTGCCACTATCAGATGAAGGCTCCCAGGGCAGAAAAAAAGAGTCTTGGGTCATAGTCTAGCTCTGGCTTCCCCAAGGGGTTATAGGAATTCCTCTTCTAGGGAATTCAATCCATAGGGTATTCTCTGGAAGGAGTAGTGGCATCTGCCCAGCCAGATGATGAATATTGAATATTGTACAAGAATTGAATATTGTACAATACTGAATATTGTACAAGACTATGTAAGAGGGTATGCATTGTTTGAAATCTTCTGCTTGAAAAACTCATCATGGGGGCTTCCCTGGTGGCGCAGTGGTTAAGAATCTGCCTGCCAATGCAGGGGAGATGGGTTCGAGCCCTGGGTCAGGAAGATCCCACATGCCATGGAGCAACTAAGCCTGTGTGCCACAACTACTGAGCCTGCGCTCTAGAGCTCACATGCCACAACTACTGAAGACCACGTGCCTAGAGCCCATGCTCTGCAACAAGAGAAGCCACTGCAATGAGAAGCCCACGCACTGCAACAAAGAGTAGCCCCCTCTCACCGCAACTAGAGAAAGCCCGCGCACAGCAACGAAGACCCAATGCAGCCAAAAATATAAATAAATAAATTTAAAAAAAAAAGAAAAAGAAAAACTCATCATGGCCAAAAACAACTCTCAGAAGTAAGTCAAATATGAACCTCTTTAGATAAAATGACAGCTGATCCAGGCAGCAGGGCATGGAAATATGAAAGAAACTTCATCAGCACACGATCAACGAATTTTTATTTTTGAAGAGATAAAAGGTGAGAAAAAAAGAAAGAAAATGAGAGGACATGTAAGTAGTCGATATATATATATATATATATATATTCACTCTAATAGACAGTTTTTGAGAAGCTATAGTATTTTGACCCTGTGTCTGGTTCAGGAAACCCTTCCTATATTACAGCAAGGAAAAATAAGTTCCAGTTCTGATTTGCCTCGTTTTGCCCTTAGAAAATCACTTGACTCTCAGTACATTACTTTCCTCTTCAAATAAAAGGCTGTTAATGATAATTACCCCTCATACCTCATGAGGTATTTTTCGTCATAAAATATTAAGGCAATAAATTGTTATTATATTATAGTGTTCTCTCTACAGCTTCTGTTTTCTATTTTATGATCAGTCTTGTATTATTTTGTTTTATGATCTATCTTGTATTACATGTGTAACATTAAATTGTATACATTTAAAATTTTTTTGGCTGCCTGCGCATCATGCAGGATCTTCGTTCCCGACCAGGGATGGAACCCGTGCCCTCTGCAGTGGAAGCGTGGAGTCTTAACCACTGGACCGCCAGGGAAGTCCCTAAATTACATTTAAAAAACTAAAAATTGTGTCTTCCATTTACTTACGAGTCATTTTGCATAGTTCTAAATCTAAGGATTAGAAACTAGCAATATTTTAGAGAACAAATACAACTTTGTAAATATATTTGATGACTAATCATGCCGACCTTATATTACCACTAGCTCCCAACTCTATACATAGAATAATGTGGAGTAGTTATTATGATGAATAATAAATGCAGAGTATTTATGAGTGTGAAATTTATGTATTTATGAGGATTATTATTATGAAAAGATTCTTCTTAGACTTTTTGTTTCTGTACTATATTCTTATGGAATTTAACCTACAAAGTGCTTTCACTCATGTTATTTCATCATACATGAAAGCTATAAGGATTAATATTAATATATACATCTCAAGAAAAGCTGAATCCCCTTGTGCCCAAGGTCCTGGAGCAAGTTCACAGGGGACCGGCTTTGTCACACAAGCCCTCTGCACATCTCCTGCTCTTTGCACTGTCCCCCACAATGGTCCTGGTGATGCCCCAAGCAGGGTGTTTTACCCACGGATGTCAAGCCTTCCTCTGATCCTACACATTTCTATATGCTACAGTCTGCATGAGAATTTTACAATCCTAACACTCATATTTATTTTAAAAATCACATTTCCATTTACAAACAAGACAGAAATAATAAGCAATGACAGAAATTGGAGGGCATATGTGGACACCCTTATGTGAGAAAACGAAAAATGAAAGAACAAGCAGGTTACAATCAACCCCATGGTAAGCGAAGTCTTTGGCTTACAACGCATGATCATAGGCACGTGGCCCTGGATGGGCAAGCTGCGGACACAGGCAGTACCCCCTACGTCGGCCCCTTCCTGGGGCCCTCAGGGTGTGGAAAGAGTCCCTCCATGACTGAGAGTTCCTGCATGGGCCCAGCACGACGCTGAAGACAGGAATTGATAATGGACTTTTTTCCAGCCAGGCTTCACAGAGCCCAACTCCCTGACCCACTACTATGGCCCTCAGGTACCCCCCCACCCAACTGCAGGCCACTCTAAGCCATAGCCATCCTGAGTCTCTGCAGGCCCTCAACCCGAGGTGGCATCGAAGTGCATGCGCATAGGCCCCTTCTCCACGTGGAGCTGGGATGGCCCTAGGATGCCTGCGCACAACCTCCCGGCCCTTAGCACCCCTGAGCCCTGGTAGTATTGGGATATCTGCCTCCTCCTGCATCCACACCTCCTGACTAGCACGTGGCTGATAGAAAGACTTCCTTTAAAGTGTTCTGTCACATTCAGAAATATAGAAATAAACAGATCCTAGCGTTTGCTTACACAAGGTAAGGATGGCATTCACGGACTTCTGTGGGTTGACCCATCCCCTGTAAAATCCCCACGGTACAGCCAAACCTAACCTCTGGTGCTCTGTGGCTCTCTGCCGATGACCCTGCCACCCCTCTCTTCTCCATTTTGAGACAGGCGCTTTATTATTATTATTATTATTTAAAAATCCAGATAGATAACTATATTGAAGACATTGCATGTTATTTTCCCCAAATCTTACTTCATTTTGGACAAACATGAACCATAATACATGCTAGAAAGTTGGAAACTGTGTTATTTTCAGTGTAGTTACATTTAACTTCTTGGTACTAAGCTATTGTACTGGTAAATAAACTGATGTATCAGAAGTAAACATTAATATGTATGACTCTGACATCTCTTTCGTTGATGATAATAAAAATTTACAAGGATCAGTGAAGGGAGATATCTACCCATAAGAACTAGAAAATATCAGGAAGAGAGAGTGCAGGCTATGCTCTGAATGTTTGTGCCCCCCTCCCCAGCATTTATGTGTTGAAAACCTAATCTGGAGAGGATGGTATTAGGAAATGGGGTCATGGGGAGGTTATTAGGTCATGAGGGTAGATTCCTCATGATTGGGATTAGTGCCCTTGCCAAAGTGCCCCTTCCATCAAGGTGAGGACACAGCCAGAAGTTGGCAGTCTGCAATCTCAGAGAGGGCTCTCCCCCAAACCGGACCATGATTTTGGACTTCCAGCCTCCAGAAGTGTGAGGAATCAATGTCTGTTGTCTCTAAGCCACCCAGTCGGTGTTTGTTGTTGTTGTTTTTTAATAGCAGTCCAAAGGGAGGAAGGCAGTGTCTAAACAAACAAACAAACAAACACAAGCTCAAAATAAAAATAGCTGTTTTCCCTTTGCTATGAATCCATTTTCTACTAAAAATCACCAGTCATTCCATTATTTTTCAAGAGAGGACCAAAACATCAAGCTAACTAACACGTTTTAAGGATGTTTTAAAATTGTACAACTTTATTTTAAAACTGTTTACTGGAGGAAACATGAAACTCTTGAAAACTCTGATTCCTTTGAAATCCCCCTTCAGACCCAAGTGTTCAGTTCCTTTCTTGCCAGGTTACCTGCAAGACTGAATATCACCCTGTCACGGCCTCTGGCCGGTGCCTGTAGAGCACGAAGAGCAGGACCAGGGCGCCCAGCAGGGTGCACACGCCCAGCTTACACCAGGTCCCCGGCGCCTTGGGCCACCGCCACAGCCAGGCCAGCGGCCAGCGCTCTCGCCGCCTCTGCGCGCAGACGGCCACTCGCTCCGCCACCCTGCGCAGCCTCTCCGCGGGGTCCGCGCCGCCCAGGGCCTGCGCCAGGCTGTACACGTCGTTGGTGTAGGCGGCACCGCCGTGGTCCCTCACCAGCTCCTGCACCAGCCCCATCAGCGCCATCACCTGCGCCTCCCGCTTCCCGCCGGCGGCTCGGTTGTCGAAGGCGCAGAATCGGTCCCCGCACTCGGCCACCAGCTCCCTGAGCGCGCGGTTCCCGGTGTCGCGCACGTAATGCTGCAGCGAGCCCCCGGCCAGGTCCTCCTCGCGGGTGAAGACCACGATGGTGCGCGTCACGATGCCGTCCCCGAACAGCGCCTTCACCCCCCTCCAGGCCTGCTGGTCCTGGGCCGTGAAGCGGCCCAGCTGGGTCACCAGGAGCAGGGCGTGGGGCCCCGGCGCCGAGAGCAGGTAGCAGCGGCCTCTCTCCTCGCAGCCCGGGTCTGTCTGGGAGACTTCGGAGCTGAAAAGGTCCGGGGTGTCAATGATTTCCACCACCCACTTGGCCCACCTGCAGCTGCCCGCGGCGCAGGTCCGGGTCACCGACGTCGCCCCGAGCCTGGAGAGGAAGCGCTTCTGGCCCAGGATGCTGTTTCCCGTGGCGCTCTTCCCAGTCCCTGACCTCCCAGCCAGGAGGAGCCGCAGCCTGGGCTCCTGCAGGGCAGGCTCGTCGGCTTCTGCACCTGTGAGCACCAATGACGTGTAAGCTCCCGAACCTGAAAGCACCTATCCTGGTGCCTGGCTCCCCTGGACGCCTTTGGACAAAGGAGAACAGAGTGCTTCGACTTTTGCTTTTCGGACCAACCCTTTACTGAGTGCCCTGGTCGGAGATGTGTGAGCTCCGGGGGATCTCTACCCGTCTATTTCTTCCCTCTTTGACGTCACACATGCACCTGTAGGTGCTCCAGCACCTGGTGAACGTTTCTGTAGAGGACACCCCTGTATAATACAGGCCGTTACTTCGTGTGACATGACCTGTCATCCACACTGCGCAGAGCTGCTCCCTATTTGACAGCTTCAGTGGCCTCTGCCATACATTCCCAGATACGCTGCCACTGAAGAAAGGCAGGAGGGGCCGTGGGCCTGGCCATGAGGGCTGCCCGGTGTCCCACACCCTGGGTTTGAATCACAGCCCAACCCCTGCCAGCTGTGTAACCCTGGGAAGCTGCTTAACCTAAGTGCTAAACCTCTTCTGCACAAATGGGATCAATAATGTAGTGCTGTCCTCATAGGGCTGCTGGGAGGATAAGATGAGACCATCTCTTCTTCCCTCCCTCTTGCCCTCCTCTTCCTCTCCTCTCTCTTAAACCTGCTGCCTAATAAGATACCTGGTTAACCCTCCATCCTTGCTCCCTAACACCTTCTACCTGGTGAATCATGTTCCCTCTAGTGTACAGTTGGATTCCCTCTACATCCCCTTCTGTGGAGATCAGAGGAGGTTTATTCATTTTACCTTGGGGACAGAGGTGCAGGTTAGTCAAAGAACTCAATATCTCACAGCAGGTCAGGGGCAGAGATCTAGGTCAAATGCCAGTCCCAGGGCTCTTTGCTGTTTCATCCCAGCATCGAGAAACCTCTGGGGCTTCTCTCTGTTCAGTGTTGAGATAGCCCGTCCCCCTTACTACCCGGAGCTCATACCTGGGGGCAAACACGCGTTGTGAGGCATGTTCTTACCATAGGCGTTTTCTTCATCTCTTGCTGTCTTCTGTCCTCTCATGATTCCCTGAAAGGGTCCCCAACACAATTTATTTAGTCTTTCATTCGTTCACTCATTCATTCGTTCATTCATAGGTAAAACTACCTACTATGTGTCAGGCAAAGTCCAAAATGCTGGTGACACCACAGTTAAAATGTCATAGTTCCTGCCCTCTCTGAGCATCAGAATTTAGGGAAGACAGTGGAAGAGCTTGGTCTGTGGTTGGGACAATACTGTGAGAACACTTGGTGAGCTTGTGCGGTCTTTTCAGGGCCTCGAAATGCACAGAGCGGAGGGGAGATGACAACACTTATTCTATGTCAATGAGTAAGCTTCTGATGTTCATTTTCCCAGGTAATTCTATGTCAGTGACGTAGGTTGTAGAAAATAAGTTTTCCCTGGAGATTCAGCAGCTGGGAGTGGGGTGGGGGGCTTTGGAAAACCCTGAGAACAAGAAAGTTTGCTCACTGACTTAGGACCTACCTTAGGGTTGTTGGCCTGGAAAACAAACAAGAAGAAAATTGGAATTTTGGTTTTGGAAATCGGAAAACAGACGTTATTTCCCAAACTGGTCTGGAGAGCTCCTGTTCTCAGAGAACCACATGACTTGGCTCGTCCTAATATGTCTACTTATGGTGAGATGGGGATGCTTCCCCCCAGCTCTTTATGTTCTTGCCTCAAACCTGAGGCTTCTCAAGGTAAAGTGATCTTACCCACTCAAACAGTATTTAATACAATTAAACATTCTGTGGTCAAGTTTGCCTGATCACACGAGCGCCTGAACACAAGAGCACAGTCTCTCCTCCGTCTACTCCAGCCTCATTTCCACCTAATCCCCTCCCCAGTCAGCCCCTCCACAAACAGCAGATTTCAGGGCCTTTTCCAACCCACCTCATGCGTTCATTCCTAGGACCATTCATCCCACCACACATTTCTGCCCGAGTCCTGTCCTGTGCTTCAACGTCCATTTCAAATTCTACCTCTTCATGTCGCCCACCTGGTTCCTACAGGTAACTGTGTTCACCCCCTACTGGCACCAACAACGAAGCAAAAGCAAAGGGAGAGGTTGGCTGAATAACCTGTCTCTGGCCAAAGGACTCAGATGGCAGGTTTGCCTAGAACTCAGACCAAAGCTGTCGGTGTTTCTGCAGTAACTCTCCTGCCGCTGCCCCCGGTTACACCCCGCCCAAAGCTTTCTGTAAAGTTTACCCCAGGGGTAAATCACATAATGTGATTCGTTATTTTGTGTCTAGAAATCAACAAACTCCCATAATTGACACCAGAGCAGAAATGAAGAAAGAGCCACAAGGTTCAGAGCCAAGAAGAAGAATTTAGCTAAAGCAAGATGTCCTTGTCAGAGCTGGAAATGAGGAAGTGAGTTACAGGGAATCCACAGAACTCTCGAGTAGGTGACTGGACTTTCCATATAGTTTGAAATGGGGGTTAAAATCATTTAAAATAATTTTCAAGAAGGAGGTGAGCTCCCACTGAAATCTGGGATGACAAATGGTTCTTAGTTATTGAACTACGTAAAACATGTAGAGTCCTGTATTCGGAATACTCTGAAAATTCAAAGTTCATGTAGTTCAGTGCCTCTCAGACTTGCTGTTTTTCAGAATTACTTGAGTGTTCTTTAAAAATGTCCATTCTGGGGGGACCATGCTCAGAAATTCCGATTTATGAACCTGATGTATCTGATGTAATCAGTCCACAAATCAGAGTTTGGAAATGAGCTATTTATTCAGACCCCTTCACTGTACAGATGATGAAATTGAAGTGTCCCTGCAGCTGGCGTGGGAGAGACCTGAATTAGGGAGAAGACATGTAAGGGGTCATGCAGGGAGAGGGGTTGAAGACCTAGTTCTGGACCTCTTAAATTCCTTGAGGGTCCCCTCCTGTGGACAGAGGGGAGAGGGAGAATCTGGGGGGGTGAATTCTGATGGTATCCTGAATCACCACATTGTAACTTGCTCTGAAGTTAGACTGCTTTGAGGGCCACAGAAATATCTTCTGCCTGTGCTGAAAATGCCGTTTGGGCAATGTTGAATGCCTTGTAAAATGTATTTTATTCCTAGATATGGTTCCAGCACACACTTCTCTTACTGTATGGAGGGAGTGTGGAAGGAGACAGGAATGTGTGTCCTCCAGCCTGGAGAAGAGGCTCATAAACCTTCTTTTGAACTTCCTCTCCTGGAAACCTGTGACATCTTTACAGATCTGGACGCCCCATCTTAATGACTCCGGCTCTTACTTACCCGCATGGTACCTGCTGGAACCCAGGTGCTCAGGCAGTAAATGCTCTCAGAGCCATGTTCCTTCTGCTTGGTCGCAGCTCCTGTCCCCTGCCGGGGCTCGCCCTTCCTGGTGACAGACTCTGACAGTTGATCTGAGAAAGCCCTGATCTCTGCTTTCCCTTCGGTTGTGAGTGCGGCAGGCTGTTTTCTCCCAGTGTGCGCAGAGGAAGTCTCAGGCCTTTGAGACTCAGAGCTCTGGAAAGCGCAGAGGGAGGGTTAGGTGGTGGTGACGACTTAAAGAGACAGGAACATTCATTGTGGGCTTAAAGCATTTCCCTTACAAAACCTCCCTCCTGTTGTGACTCAAGTGGTGTGTATCTCCAGCAGGGCCCCTCGATACCAAATATCTTGTCACACCTGAGGAAGGGAAGGGTGTTGTAGGACCCCGAGGCCTGACTCTCCTTCTAGAACTGTTTAGTGACCTAATCTTCAATGACTTTTTACCCTGTAGGCATTTTTTCCCCCATATCAAATAAGTCCAGAGAGCCTCCTGGCCCAGAACAAAGAACATGGTAGCTTTTCTCAACAGCTGTCCATTGACTGGACACCCATGTGGCCAGTGCTCCTCTGGGGTCCAGTCTGTCAGAAAAATCCAGAAGCAGAGTTTTATCTGAGAAAGGAAGTCTCAGGTACTGAAGGACTTGAAGCTAGCCGGTATGTTGAGGATGGATACCTTTACACAATTCCTAAATTAGCCTTATGAGGAGGCTTAGTCTGGTCATCTGTGGTGGTATCAGCAATTCTAGTTATTCTGTCTTCTCTCAAGAGGGCCGTGAGAGTGAGGTCAGCAAAAAAGCCAATGGTGTGGTGAACAGGATACAAAAGGACTGGCCCTAGGACTGGTCAGGTCACCAACCTAACTCAAACTTTCTGGAGTTGACTGTCCCTGTGTGTGGGAAGGAGGGCTGTCCTGAGCCCTATTCTACTGACTGGGGCCTGCTTTTTCATCTCTTTCTTTCCAGCCCATTTTTTCAGGTAGGAAAGAGACCCAACTTCCACTCTTTTCCATTCTTTATTTCAGGTACAGAATCTCTCGAGTGACTGACGCTCCCATTGTTTCCATTCAACATCGTTGAAGCCAGGAGTCTCTCATTCTCCCACTAGATCAGCAGGGCCAGGACTAGTGTGAGGCAAGTTTGGCGTCCAGGGCACAAAGTTGAAGGAGGCACTCACTGCCAAGGTCTCTCAAGTGCCAACCCTACAGGTGAAGGGCCCTGGGAGTGAGTACTTCCTTAGGACTGAGGTGCATATGTCTCCTCACTGGCTGCACCCTAGTCCAGGCCACATAGACCAGTCTTGACTAAGTCTTTGACACCCAACATGTACCTTTCATGAAGATGCTTTCAGTGCCTCTTTGACATCTCCTCGCCATTCAGTGTTCTCATGCACGCATGTGGTGTCTTCCTTCAACCAGTTGTGACTCTCTGCCTGAGGATTTACCTGGTTATGAGAGGATGCTTGGCTAGTGCACAGAGCAGCCTGAAGTCATCAGAGAGCTAAGGTCCCCAGGAGCAGACCTCAATCTGTGACAGTGAGAAGTTAGGGGTTAAATACCCCAGCTTCCTTGCTTATTAAATTGTGCACTGCCCACCAAGTGGGATAACTCTGAGGTATATTCTGGACCAACTGCTGTGGTCCCTGGCAGGACGGAGACCCAGTTGTCTGTGGTGGGAACCCCCTCACCATTGTCTACAGTGGTAACATGCTCAACAACACAACGTGGGACGGCTCCTTTCCCTTCCCTGTCTCACATTCCCACAGCCCTACTAGTGCTTTCTGGGATCGCCTTCCTACCCCAAAGTAACGTCTGTCTCCATTTTCCTCTGCATTCTGCTTAGCTTTTGGTTATTTGCCATTGTCTCTGGGCTTGGTCCCCTGTTATTCACCAATTTGCCATCGGTTGTGGAAACCTATCCAAGGCCAAGGCCCTGAGACTCCTGGGTCTCAGAACCATCCAGGGCTCCTGCTTCCTCTCCTCCCTATTTCCACACTTCCTTCTTCTCCTTTCAGACTTGCATGTATATCATTTTCTTCTCTATCCTTATAAATCCAGTAAAAATGACACAGAAGGAAAACATCCTTCCTGAACAGACCTTCAGAACAGAATAATAAGAAGTTCAAACCTTCTGGGATCATTCTTCATCCCCGATGTCTCCTTGTCTTTTCTAGATATGGCAAGAGTTCAACTATCAGCATCCCCAGGGCTACAAAGGAATAAGCACTATTCAAATATCAGCTCAGGAGAGGAGATTATAGGGAAATACATCTTCAATCACATATTGATTATCTGAAAGACATTGGCCCCACTATGCACCAGCATTTAGAAGGACTATTTTAGTGTCATGTAGATCCTACTTTCTTTTTTTGTGGGAGAGAGAGAGTTTGTGGCCACCAAGGTTTACTTGTTAGAAGTACCAGTGAGGTAGGTGTTATCCAGGATTCAGTTTCATAGGACAAGCACCAGGGCAAGCTTCCTAGTTTGATAGCATAACATAAAAGGAGATGGAAGTTTATAAGCTAAATCGGAAGTTAAAATGTTGTGTGTTTCATACTCCAATGTTATGTACAATGGGACACTGGAGTGAAAGAAATAAAATAAAAGTTCTGAGTGAGAGAGATGCAAACGTTCTCACAAACCTAGACTTGTATGAGAACCTAGGATGAGTTTCAGTTAATAAAAGACCAAGATAAAGGACTTGGGGGTTTATTTGATGTAATACCAGCATGCCAGAAAACAGCAAATGAATGGGAAAAAACACTCAGATTAAATGTGTAGGATATGAAGAAAAAAGGACTGAGAATAGAACACCAAAGTCCTTATAATTCTGGAACCATCAAGGGGAAAGCAGTACAAATATTTGAAAAGTGGAATGCTAGCTGAAAAGTGTGTTGTTATTAAAGACAAACTGCAGAAAGTCTGAAAAAGAAAAAGAATCCATTAGAATGGGGGACTTTTTTGCTTCTGGTTAAGTTGGAGAAAGGTTTAAAAGCCCTCAGCTTCCACACTGACAACAAAAATTGGACAGAAGGAAAATATACTTCTCTATGTCAAAGGATGGTGGAAGCAAGGAAGCACCGAGGAACTGAATTCTAGATCTAAAAGAGCCCTTTATAGGTGAGGAGAGAGCTGGGGAGCCTTCTATACCTGCGGTAAGTACTTGGTCTGGATATAAATATTTGGAGGTGTTGGCTTGTCACAGACAGATTTTGCAGAGTGGAGGAGAAGTCAGATGCTCATTTGACAACAATGTGGGTTATCTAAATAGATTGGAATCTGTATGATCCTAAAGGCAACGCTAAATGTCTATCTGGAAAACTCCTCCCGTTCTCATCACAATATTTTTTCCTAAGAAAGCAGCAATGGAGAAGGGTCAACAAAATAATGAGAAATTATTCTATCTCATTAGGCCCTACTAGTGAAGTAAAGCCATTTAAACTTGGAGCCTTACACCTTTCTCAGTTCAAATGTTGATTAGATAAAATGTTGCTTAGAAAGGAGATTGTTATGTTTAGTATGAATCAGAAGTGAACTTTATCGATTTAATGGTGGCTCATTCTCATTTCAACTCAAGCTTTGGAACCAATGATGTGATCAGTGTAATCACTAGACAGATAAATGAACTTGCACTATCCATAAAATAAACCAAACCCGGGGAGACATAAGCTTTAGACTTCAGTTTTATTGTCTGCAACATAAATTTATGTGACATATGAAGAGTTAGGAAAATATGGCTTATAATCAAAAGATTAAACATTAGAAGCAGAACCACAGATGTCTCATTCATTGGAACTTAGGACTTTAAAATAGCTATCATAAAAGTGTTAAAGAATTTATAGAAAAATAGATATAACGGGTTAAGGGTTGAAGAATTTCATGAGAGAAATATAAACTAGAAAGTATTAATTCTGGAACTAGAACATAAAATATCTGGAAAATAAAACTTTTACTGAATATGGGGATGTATGTATATGTATAGCTGATCACTTTGTTATACAGCAGAAACTAACACAACATTGTAAAGCAATTATACTCCAATAAAGATGTTAAAAAAAAAAACCTTTATTGGATGGACCTCATAGCATATTGGACATTGAAGAAAGGATCTATGAACTTTAAGACAGGTCATGAGAAATTATTGAGACTAAAGCATAAAAGGAAAATAGAAAAAAGAAACAAACACAGCACTAATGATCAGTGGGATAGTATCAAGCAGTCTAATGTAATTAGAATCCAAGAAGGAGAAGAGAAGACTGAACTGGAAGGGAAAAGTATTGAAGATATAATGACCAAAAATTCTTAAGTTTGATGAAAAACTTCAACTCATAAATCCAAAAATCTTCAGTTTATGTGGGAAATACAAAGAAAAGCAAAATCCAGGCACTTTATAGTCAAACTACTGAAAACCAAAAGAAAAAAAAAGAGAGAGAGAGAGAATAATTTAAAATCAACAAGGGGAGGGGAAAATTCACATTACTCACAGGGGAACAACATAAGAAAAATGGCTGCTTTCTTATCAGAAATAATGCAAACCAGAAAATATTGGAATATATTTAAAATGCTGAAGAAAAAGAAAAGATCGGCCCAGCAAAACTACCCTCCAAAAATGAAGATTGAAAAAAGACATTTTTTTTTAAAATTTATTTTTGGCTGTGTTGGGTCTTCGTTTCTGTGCGAGGGCTTTCTCTAGTTGCGGCAAGTGGGGGCCACTCTTCATCGCGGTGCGTGGGCCTCTCACTATCGCGGCCTCTCTTGTTGCGGAGCACAGGCTCCAGATGCGCAGGCTCAGTAGTTGTGGCTCACGGGCCTAGTTGCTCCGCGGCATGTGGGATCTTCCCAGACCAGGGCTCGAACCCGTGTCCCCTGCATTGGCAGGCAGATTCTCAACCACTGCGCCACCAGGGAAGCCCAAAAAAGACATTTTAAGATAGAAAACTAGAGAGAATTTGTCCCACTAGGACTTGTGCTACAAGAAATGTTAAAGAAATTCTTTGGGCTGAAGGAGAATACCAGATAGAAACTTGGATCAACAGGAAAGAATAAAGGTTTCTGGAAATTTTAAATATGTGGGAAATACGAGAAGACTACTATTTTGATTATTGCTTAGGTTCTTAAAAGTGAAATTGACTAAAGCAAAAATAATAACTTATTGTGAGTTTCTAACATATGAAGAAGCAAAAAATGACAACAATATCACAAAGGTAAGGTAGGGGCTAGATGCAAGTACACTTTCATAAGATTCTTATATCCTCTTTGAAGTGGTCCACTCTTAATTCAAGGTAGAGAATAATACGTTACAGATAAATACTTTCGTTTCTAGAGCAACCACTAAAAAAAAAAAAAAAGGTCAAAAGAGGAGAGAAAATGAAATAATTTTGAAAAGATCAACACGCAAAAATGAAAAAAAGAGGAACAATGAAAATATGGGGTAAATAGAAAGCAGGAGCAAGACAGTAAATGTAGATGTAAATCCAACCATAGCTATAGCTATTTTAAATGTAACTGATCTTTGACAAAGGAGCAAATAATTTAATGGAGGAAGCATAGTCTTTTTAAATTTTTTATTTATTTTTATTTTTTAAATTGAAGTATACTTGATTTACAATATTATATTAGTTTCAGGTGTACAGCAGGGTGATTCAGTATTTTTATAGATTATACTCCATTTAAGGTTGTTACAAAATGATGGCTATAATTCCCGTTGCTGTAAAATATATCCTTGTTGCTTATCTATCTGCTTCATAACAGTTTGTATCTCTTAATCCCATAACCCTATTTTGCATCCCCCTTCCCTCTCCCCACTGTATCCAGTAGTTTATTTTCTATGACTGTGAGTCTGTCTAAAAGCACAGACTTTCAGTAAATGATGCTGGACATCCACATGCAAAACAAAATGAATCTAGTCACAGACCTTATACACTTCACAAGAATCAATTCAAAATAAATCATAGATATAAATGTAAAAGGAAAGACTATAAAATGCCTAAAGATAACATTGGAGAAAATCTAGGTGACTTTGGGCTTGGCGACAACTTTTTAGGTACAGCACTAAAAGCATGGAAGAAACAATTGATAAGTTAAACTTCTTTGAAATTAAAAACTTCTGCTGTGCAAAATATATTAAAATGCTCAATGAAATGGAACATTTAAAAAAATGTTTAAAAAAACATTTAAAAAAATGCTCAATGAAAATTAAAAAAAATGCTCAATGAAATGGAACATAGAAAATTTAAAGGAGAAAATCAAAGTTAGATTTTTGTAAAATCTAACTTAAAAAAATGCTCAGTGGAATGGAACATAGAAAATTTAAAGGAGAAAATCAAAGTTAGATTCTTGCAAAATTTATAAAATTAAACCTCTAGCCAGGCTGATGAAACAAAAAGAAATAATCATAAATTGCCAATATCAGAATTCAAAGAGGAACAGGTATTGGATTGGCCAAAAAGTTCATCTGAGTTTTCTGTAAGATGTTAGTTCTTGTACATATTAAAGGGATGATAAAATATTTTATGTTTCTGCAAATAAATTCAACTACTTAAGTATAATGGAAAAATTCCTTGAAAAGCACAGCCTACAAAAATGAGCATAAGAAGAAATTAAAAAACAGAACATTTTACATTTGGTTAAAAAAGACTTTAAATATTAATTTATAATATTAGAATTTATAATATTAGGGAAGGTTTAATATAGGTTTGGGTCTGGGGATCGGAGACCTCAGAATCAGCTCTCTGACTTTACCAAAAACCCAAGGCTGAGTTTCTTCATCTCGGGATTGATGCAGGCGTTTGTCTGTAGGTCAACCCTGCCTTCTGGGTTTGCCTGTCCTCATGGCTCTCAACTCCCCTTTTAGCTCCACATCCTTTTCATGTGTATTGTCTGCTTCATTCTTGGAGTTTTCCTAATTTTCTAGTGAGCTCATCAGTCATAAAGATTGTGTTTATTTTAAAAAATTCTAGTTGCATTTAACAGGATGATGCCCAAAAATATTCAGTCCATCATCTCGTGTGAAGCGTAAGCCTCTATGTGTGTTTCAATGCTAACTGGGATTGGGTACCAGGGATAAAATTTGGCTGAGCCTCTTTCAATCTTAAGCAAATTTAATGGACATAAAACAGACTACTGATGTGTGAGTGTGTCCGTGTGTGATTGTTGAGCATGCGTTGGTTGTGTTACACAAATGAGCCTCGTGTTCACTTCCCATCTTCTGAGGGTAAAACCATAGCACAGAATTAAAGACATGTGATCTCAGGGACTTTACAGCTTACTTGTTATTTTACTGCACCCAGTAGAAATTTTATTGTTATTTTTGTTATATTCAGTAGAAATAGTAATACTATAAGGAAGAAAAGGAGTTTCAGGAACGTAAAACTGACTTTGGAGATTTGCAAATGAGAGGAATTTTATGTTTACAACTTTCAAAAGGTATATTGCAAAACAAACAGTAACTTTTAAAATCATTTGGTTCACTAACAAATAGAATGATGTTAAGACTTAAGCACTTTACAGAATCTCAAACGTTTGGTGCTGTCAGGCACTGTATTTTACAGGGGAGGTACAGTGTGTGATTCACCCACTAAATGACAGTGGATAAAGAACCACTGATTGTAACTATAATATAGGAGTCTTGCATTCCAGTCTAATGGTCTTTCTAAAAATTATCATTAAATTTTGGGGTATAATTAACAGTAAGCTACAGAATAAATTGCACATGCTAAACAGTAAGCAGTAAAAGAAATTGCACATTCCGTGCAATACACAAAATAACAGAGTTTGCAATCTGACAAACACCTGAATACACAATAAAACACACATCACTATTAGGATTAGGGCTTTGACCATGGTTGAACGTCTCTGAATTTCCATGTACTTTATAAAGCTCTCTTTGAAATCCTGTAATCTCTCCTCTGACTGCACAGTTCCACATTCAGACCCTGTTACTAGGCTGTACAACCTATTGCTGTAGTGGTCACCCCTTTTCGCCATCACTAGGCTCTCAGTCAAGGCCATTAGCTCCTTCACTTGCTCATCCCGACTGCTCCCTTTAGCGCGGTTATTAAAGGCACACGCTCGCCCCCCACACGCAGCCACCAGCGCGCTTAGGGCTTTGTTATCTGAGCCATGGATGTAATCCATCAGGGAGCCTCCCTTGAGGTCTTTCTTGCGGGTGAAGAGGACAATTGTGTGCCTCATGGCATCCTCTCCAAAGATCTCCTTCACCCTCTGCACAGCCCGCTGGTCCTCGGTGGTGAATCGGCCCAGCTGTGTCACCAGGAGCAGCACGTGGGGTCCTGGTGCGGAGAGTAAGTAGCACCTGTGTACCTCTTTGTACAGGGAATCAGAGGGGTCCTTCCCAGAAAACATGTCTGGTGTGTCAACAACAACCATCTCTCTGTCTCCCCAGCTTCCCCGACTTTTACTGCAGGTCTTCGTCAAGGGCTGGGCACTCAGCCTGGACTCAAATGCTTGCTTCCCCAGGATGCTGTTCCCTGTAGCACTTTTGCCGGTTCCGGTTTTGCCCACCAGAATGACTCTCAGCTCCGATCCTCTGGCATGTTGAGCTTGTTGGCTCTTTGTATATGGTCCTGCTAAGAGCAAGTTTACTTAGAAGAGAAAGGCAAATACCACATCATATCTCTTATATGTGGAATCTAAAAAAATGATACAAATGAACTCATTTACAAAACAGGTATAGACTCACAGCCATAGAAAACAAACTTACAGCTACCAAAAGGGAAACGGGCAGGGGAGTGATAAATTAGGAGTTTGGGATTAAAATATACACACTACTATATATAAAATAGATAACCGACAAGGACCTACTGTACAGCACAGGGAACTATACTCAATATCTTGTAATAACCTACAATGGAAAAGAATCTAAAAATCTATTCATATGTATGTGCGTGTGTGTGTGTGTGTGTGTGTGTGTATAACTGAATCATTTTGTTGTAAAACTGAAAGTAACACAGCATTGTAAATCAGCTATATTTCAATTAAAAAAAAGCAAAGGTGAAAAAAAATAGAGCAAGCTTGCTTTGTTATTACCACACTGATCATGCCAATGGAATATTTTTAATGATAAGGAAAAGTCTGGGAAAAGACACTCTCACAATGTATGGTATTTATGAAATAGAAGCTAACTCTGTTATCAAATAAAATAATGATTTTTAAAACTCTAGATTTCTCTAGGTCTGCAGGGCATTGCCATGTTGGCTCCTAGAAAAACATATTTGGAGGATGAGTTAGAATTAAAAACATACCTTGTCATTCAAAGCTTGCCTATATCACCCAGTTCTGGCCCTGCAAAAGGCAAATTTTCTGGAGATGAGAGACGTGTAGCCAAGACTGCGGGTTCCATCTCCAGGTGGGGAAAGTAACCTGACTGTTCCAGGGCCAGAGACGGCTCCTCTGACCGTGGCTGGGCAGAGGTGTGGTCCCGACCACCAGTGAAATGGTTGGACCAGGAAAATACTGAAATGAGCATTGTGAAATGATTCTCTCCAGTGAAGAAACTGCTGCTCGCTTATACTTTGCTTCAAGAGGATAGCATGATTTTTATGCAAAATAGGCACAGAATGGGTAAAACAGGCACACACAGGAAGTCACTTTCTTACCAGAGTGACTGCATTCCTTTTGGCCCATGGCAGTTCCTGAGGGACAGAGAGACCAGAGACCAATTTAAAAACTATCATTTTTGAGCTACGACTCATGACAGAACCTTATATTTCTAGAGCACGTTCACAACCATGCCTCATTTGTCTACAAAAAGCTGAGGAGGTGGGTGGAAAGAAGTACTATCTCTGTTTTACAGAGAAATTTAGTCACTTGCTCAGAGTCAACCCAGTGAGTCAGAAAATGGGTTTCGCTTGTCGCCCCACCTACTTCTTCTTATCTCCATGCCCACCTCTCCTCCACTTTCCCTCCTCCCTGCAGGACCTCCCTGCCCACTCTTGTTTTCCGTGGCCACACACCTTCCCTTCCTTCTGCCTCCTTTCTAGGTCTGCCTTGGGTCCCAGGTTCAGACTGCTCTTTCCTTCGCTCCTTCCCCACCTCACCCAACCCCTCCCTCCACGCTGAGTCCTTGCTGAGAGGTTCAATGAATTAAGAACACGACTCCAGAAAAGTACACTGTCCTTTAAACCAGAAATACACTTCATTTGATCCGTTAATTCCTTGAATTTTCCTCTTTCCATGAAGAAGCCTTGCCATTTAGTTCCTTTTCCTACACAGAGAGAAGTAACTTAAAACTGGCAGCCTGTACCAAGCGACAAGGCAGAGAAAATGCATGAGTTAATGACCAAATTCTTCCCAGTTAGCACTTTTTATTGGCTCTATGCAGAGGAAGCTCTCTTTGCCAGTAATGGGTAATCTAAATTCCATGAAGTTTACAGGTCCTGTAAACTGGCTTCACTTAAGCCAAATGCCATCACTCTAAATTGTTTCCCTGAAAATAGGGCAAATTTGTTTAAAAAATTTTTCTTTTTCAAGCATAGCCTGGAAGCTAGATATCAACACTGCAGAACTTTCGTGAGTGTGGGTTTACCTGAGTTACTGTTGAAAGAAACAGAAGCCTCCCTGTTCAAACCTGTGACTTACCAGTTCAGCTTGAAGAGAAAAAAAAAAAAAAAAACCACGAATATCTAATCCGCTTCTTCTTCCTCTCTTGAATCTTCACCGAGCTTCCCCACTGCAAGCGAGCCCCAGCACATGCCTGTGTCTGAAATTCTCTTTTTAAAAATAAACAGTTAAAATGGCAACACTTAACGAGTAATTTGTTGTCATGTGGACTGTCTTTTCTCAATAGTGAAGAAAGCCAATGTTTGAATCATTTAAACTGGACAGGAAAAAAAGGGGCGCCAGGGATGCTGGTAGATTTGCTTGCTTCCCACCCGGGCTGCGTCCCCGCAGTTACAGGTTTGCCTGAATGAACACCCCTCAACTCCCCCCAGGAGGAATGACACCTCATCCACACTGCAGCAGTGACTGTCCTAAAGGCAAGTGCCGCTGGGCTCGGGGGCAGAAAGAGTGTGGGTGTGAGGGGCACGGGACAGGGCACTGTGCAGAGCGGGGAGGGTACAGAAAGGGGAACCCGGGAGAAGCCCATGTCCGTCTGACTGTAACAGTCACGTCCATCAGCGCATTTGGAAATAACTCACTCGTAATTTCCCTGCTTTTCCTTCCTGCCCAGCTCTGCAATGTCAGGGAGGCACCCCTGGGAAGCAATGATCTAGGCAGTGTCTACAATAATAATCTGAGTCTCTACATTCAGGAAGAATGACCCAAGGGGTTAAAGCTGAAATCACTCAAATGCTTTTATATCCTTATTTATATGACGTTCACCACAGCAGGGGCAGAGAAAATGTGGGACTTAGATGGCCTTTAAATATCTCAGATTAGTAGTGATGCACTTTGCTTTCTCTCCCAACCACTGATAAGAAAAAATCACAGGTCCCGACCTCATTATAAGAGAGGTTGGGAAACGCAGTGGAGTCCCGGGACACGGGTGGACACCACTGCTTTGTCACACACTAACTATTATCACTCTTTTGCATTCTTCCACATCCTTTGCTATGCAGTCTTCTACTTAATATCAGTAATCTCTTGCTAAAAACAAACCATTCTGTGTCAAAGTACTAACGGACCTATTTCTTATTGTTTTATATGAAAACATATAATGCAATATCAAATTCAAAGCCCATCAATTTTCTAAATCACATGTAAAATTCACTAAAGTACCTATATAAAAACATTTTTTTTAGAATAAAAGCTTAAAATATTGCTCTTTTGAATAACCAAAATATTTTTGGTTTATAAAAGAAAGTTATTGGTTAAGTATCCTGACAAATAACTCAATTAAAAAATGGGCAAAGCCCCTGAATAGATATCGTTTCTAAGAAGACATACAAATAGCCAACAAGTACATGAAAAGGTGCTCAACATCACTAATTATCAGGGGAATGCAAATCAAAACCACGATGAGATATCACCTCACACCTGTTAGGATGGCTATCATCACAAAGACAGGAGAGAAGTGTTTGTGAGGATGTGGAGAATTCACATGGTGGTGGGAATGTAAATCGGTATAGCTACTATGGAGAACAGTATGGAGATTCCTAAAAAAATTAAAAATAGAACTACTGCATGATCCAGCAATCTGTCTTCTGGGTATGCATCCAAAGAAAACAAAATCAGAATCTTGAGGTGATACCTGCACTCCCATGTTCACTGCAGCATTATTCACTAGTCACGATATGGGAAAAAAATCCGTGTCCATTAATGGATGAATGGATAAATATGTCTAAGCTATATGTAATGGGATATTATTCAGCCATGAGAAAGAAGGAAATCCTGTTATTTGCAAAGACATGGATGAAACTTAAGGCATATGCTACGTGAATTAACTGAGAGAAAGATAAATGCTCTATAAACTCACTTATAATTGGAATCTAAAAAGAAAAAGTGGAACTCATGGAAACAGAGAGTATAATGGTGATTGATTACCAGGGGTTGGAGGTTTGGGGAGATGCTGGTCAAAGGGTAAAAGCCTTCAGTTATGAGATAAATAAGTTGTGGGGATTTAATGTACAGCCTGGCGACTATAATGCTGCCGTGTATATTTGAAATTTGCTAAGACAGCAGGTCTTAATCATTCTCACCCCATACACAAATAAGGTAACTATGGGAGGTGATAGATGTGGTAATTAACCCGATTGTGATCATCATTTCACAAAATGTACCTATGTCAAATCATCAAGTTGTACACTTTAAATATCTACAGTTTTATTGTCAACTGTATCTCAATAAAGCTGGAGGAAAAAAATAAACATTTTAAAAATAAAAAATAAAGATAGACAGCAGGGGAGGATGTGGAACAATCAGAAATCTGCATTGTTGGTGAGAGTGTAAAGTGTTACAACACTGTGGGAAAATGTCTGGCAGTTTCTATGTCCTTCACTAGAATATTATGTCTCTCTTTATGTAGAGCACACATATTTCTTACCAAGTTTATTCCTTAGAACTTAAGTTTTTGTGTTGCTATTCTGTCATAATTTCCCCTTTCACCCTGTTTTCTAAAGGGCTTCTATTTTGTATGCAGGAATAAAATAAATTTTAAAGAATTCATTTTATAGCCAGACAATTTACTTTTTTCAGTATTTCTAAAAATAGTTTTTCATTTCCCTTTGATTACCATGGGTGTCTGGGTTTATCCTAGACTCAGTTGCAGGTAGTGATAGGTGTCCCTCACCATCCAAACTCCCACAATTTGAACATTTGCTATAAACAGTTTTACCCCAAATTCATTATCTGAATTGCAAATCCATTACAGCAAATCCGACTGTGCATACTAGTAAAAATGATCACATTGCATGTGAGGCTGGGAAAGAGGATGTAGAGTGAACTGCTGTCCTATCTCAGCTGCTTCCTGACAGGATCCTGTCTCCTGCCCATGTTGCTTAGCTATGTTTTTAATTGTTGGAATCATCTTCTCCGCATCATTCCACGAAAGGTTAAATATACATTATGAATTCAAGTTACACTCACAAATTAAAAGAAGACAAATACGTAATTTAAAACATGTTTATGTACTGATTAGAGTTGCTTAGGAGAGGTTTGATGCTTGAAAAGATACATGCATCCCAATGTTCCTAGCAGCATTATTTACAATAGTGAAGATATGGAAGCAACCTAAGTGTCCATCCACAGATGATGGAGAAAGAAGATGTGGTGTATATACACAATGGAATATTACCCAGCCATAAAAAAGAATGCTGCCATTTGCAGCAACATGGATGGACCTGAGAGTATTATGTTAAGTGAAGTCAGTCAGTCAGAGAAAGACAAACACTGTATGTTTTCAATTATATGTAGAATCTAAAAGAGATGCAGGTAACAAAGAGGTGGTTACCAGAGGGGAGAAGAGCAGGGGGAGGGACAAGATAGGGGAAGGAGATTAAGAGGTACAAACTACTAGGTATAAAATAAACAAGATACAAGGACATGATGTACAGCACAGGAACTATAACCAGTATTTTATAATAACTTTAAATGGCATATAATCTGTAAAAATTGTGGATCACTATGTTCTACACCTGAGACTAATATAATGTCATAAATCAACTCTCCTTCAATTTAAAAAGAGAAGAAGAGAAAAAGAAAAGAGGTTTGGTGGAGGGTGGAGGGAAATCAAAGACCAGTCACAATGGCTGTTCAGTGGAGGTGAAAGTGTGTGGGGTGAACTGGTGAAGCAGGGAAGGAACGATGGACGCCTGACTTTCAAAGTTTCACCAAAGTGATGGGTGCAAAACAAAAACTCAGTGAACAAACAAATAAACCCCAACAAACAAACAACAAAAGACCCAACCTGGATCTTTTCAAAGAGGCTGGATTGAGTGACTTGTCTACTGAAAAGTGTGAGGAACTGTTAGCTTTACATTGCAAAGAACTAGCTGCCGAAGACCTAGTTTCAAAGGATGCTCAGAGTTGTAAGAAGGGTCATCTCATGGAATAACTGTAAAGATTAATGGCTAAAAAAGTTTTAAAATATTTATTTAGGCTGCACTGAGTCTCAGTTGCAGCATGCGGGCTTTTTAGCTGCGGCATGCGAACTCTTAGTGGCAGCATGCATGAGGGATCTACCTCCCCAACCAGGGATCGAAGCCAGGACCCCTGTATTGAGACTGCGGAGTCCTACCCACTGGACCACCAGGGAAATCCCTAATGGCTAAAATTTTAATTTAAAAAGTTTTAAAGACATTTTACATCAAACAAAAGACATCAACAGAAGCATTCCACTAAAAGATGCAATTACCAGCAGTGTTACATTACAAAAAAGAGGTATATGTGCAAGCAAGGGAACCCAAAGAGATGTCTATTTCAAGTTTTCTTCCATCACATTGCTTTGTCTATGGTTTCAAATGATGGCTCACAATCATCTCCTTCTGGAACATCTCGTACCATGAGGTAAAGATAGTTGTCAGCTCCTTGGAATCGGACATGGACATACCTCAAGTGTGGACTGTTCTACCCACGCCTTCACCAGTTCATTCCCACACAAAGTCACCCCCACTCAGTAGCCACAGTGACTGCTCTTTGATCTGTTTCCTCTCTCAGTGGACAAAGGTGACAATAATCCCTTTAAATTCCTCTGACTTTACATTACTATTGTGAACTCAGGAATCAAAACCACCAGGAGGAAAGTGCTCACCTTGGTGAAGGTGTGAAGAAGCCATCTGGAACATTCCAGCCCCAAAAGATGCAACAGGGAGGAATCAAGGAACACAGTTGACCAGCAGGGAGGCACAGAGGTGTGGAGCTAGGCCCGGGTCCCCACCAACTGAAGCCCCAGTCTGCATGAAGAAGAGGCAGGGGAAAACTTCTGTGCTCTGCTCGACTTCCTGACGCACAAAATCATGAGCATAATAAAATTGCTGTTTTTTGCCACTGAGTTTTGGAGTGATTTGTTATATAGCAATAGATGATTGGATCACCTGAATAGATTCCTAGAAATGGAATTGCTAGACAATTGGTAGATGCATTTGAAATTTTGATAGATATTACTGGATTGTCCACAATAAAAATTTTAACCAAACTAGTTACACCAGCATTTTGTTAATTTCCCCATATCCTTGTTCATGATTTTATCTGCCAATCTGATCAATGAAAACTTGTATTCATGTGATTTTTTATATGCATTACTCAACATGAATGTGGTCGAGTTATTTTTCATATGTTAAAGAACTATGTCTTTTTTTTATTATCCTCTCATATGTTTGTTACTCATTTTTAAATTCTGTTGTTAATCTTTCTGATATTGATTTGTAGAAGTTCTTTATGTGGCCGAAAATGATCATTTTACCTCTTCCTCTTGGAGTTTTGAAAAAAACCATCCAATTTTGTCCACTGTTAGTTTATTGTGGCTAGTATCCAGAAGAATGTTCAACAATCCCAATATAGTAGGCCTCCTTAACTTGTTTCTAACTTTTGTGGCAATACCTCAATGCTTCCAGTTAAATAAGGTGTGGGCTTTGAGGTTGAGATGGAAATTTTTATTATTTTTAAAAAGTAACCAGTTATTAGATGCTGAATTTTACCAAATTACCTTCCAACACTAAGGTGATAATTGGATTATGTTGCTCCACAGCTTTATAATACATTAAATTATATGAAAATATTTCCTGATATTGAACCTTCTTTGCATATTTGGGACTAATCTTTCTCATCTAAGTTATCGCTGGCTTCTATTTGATAACAGTTAATTTAGAATTTTTGCATTTCTTCATGAGTGATCTTATTCATTTCTAAAACAAAGAAAATTCTTTTTCCGTTGATTGCCGTGGTCCTAGCTGTATCTGGTTTGGGGGTTTCATTTTCCTTCCAAATGTATCAACCATGGTGTTTTTCTCGAATAGATACTTGCACTCCAGAAGAATTCTGGTTCTATCTTTTAAGAAAACAAGATTTTTACCATCACTACCTTTCACCATCACCTCTTCCTTTCTTAGGCCAGCCTGATGTTGAACAAAGACTATAGCATAGTGAATGTTATGAAGGAAAATGCCAGGGTGCCATTGGGAATGTATAAAGGATAAACTAAACTAATGGGAGGGGGGTAGCCGGGAAAGACTTCTGAGAAAAAGTAAAATTGTTTGAGCTGAACTTGAAGAGTGAGTGAGGAAAGGGATTGGAGGTGTTTCCAGGAATAAGTAGCAGCATATTCCAAGGCAAGTGACAGCATGGAACTCTCAGGTATTAAGGAAGGCAAGGATGGCTAGAACCTAGAGGCAGGAAGTCAGATTGTGTAGAAATGAGGCTGGAGATTGAGGCAGGCATTTGTCAAGTTTGGATCCTGAATGTTTTCTTGCAAAACAATGGAAACTCACTCTGAGATTGACTTTGGGTCATAGTGCCATGGCCCCGATTGTGAGTTATGTGAAGAATGGATTCGAAGGCCTTGTCCCTTACCCTGCTTTACATCATCTGCATTTGGGTATCTTTTTTGGGGGCCTCCTCAATGTTCTCTCTCACATCCTCTGCCTCCCCACCCACCCCACCCCCTCAGTGCACGGAAACAGAACTACTGTGGTTCAAGTGAGCTGGAGAAGGACCCTGGCTGTGAGCCTTGAGGTGAGCCCACTGAACTCTCTGCCCCAATCTATTTCCTAACACCCTCCCCAGTGCTCAGCACCCTGTCAGCCCTTCATTTCCTTTCCAACCACTTCCTGCATAAGACTTTCATTATTCACTTCTCGTTCTAAGTTCAACTATGTCTTGAGAAGAACTTGGTGTCTGGGTGTTTCTTTTTAACCAAGAGTGAAAAATAACTGTTTGCGATTCTGTCTGTGAAAGGAAACCACAAGACCCCGAGCTGCTCCTGAGGCAAGCTCCACCCTGCCAGAGGGCAGAAAGCCTATTTATCTGGTATGATCTGAAGGGACTGAAATCCCCTCTGCCAAACATCAGCTGCAGCCCACTCTCCTTGAACTGTCACTGCTCTCTTCTGAGTAAAGCTCTTGCACCAGGAGGGTGCTTAGGCAAAGAAAACAACACACAGGGGGAGACTTAGAAGGATGTCAAAGGGGCTTGAAGTAGTTCAAGCGAAGAGTTAACGCTTCAAGTCCTCAAACACCAGGTATAGGCTGGAGGGTTCGGTTAGTGTAGCCTATGACCCATTGCTCTCAGATGTGCAGGATATTTTAAAAGAGATGGGCACCTCAGATCTAACTTGCTACCAGGTCCTGGATTTGAATATTATCCATTGAAATTGTACAGATTGCTCTATTTGCTCTAGTTCTAACTTCCTGTCTTCCACCTGTCCCCCCAAACCGCTCCGTCATTTTTAGTTACCCAGGGCCCATCAGTGACCGCCGATGACCAAAAGACATCCTCCGTATACTCAATGGGGTTTTGGAATCTGACCGTTTCAATTCCTGTTGGGCCATTAACCAGCTATATGTCCTTAGGCAAATCTGACCCTAATTTCCTTCATCTTCAAATGGGAAAAAACTTAAACTACTGATAGGATTGTCAGCATTAAATGGAAAAATATATGTAAAGCATGTAGCCCCAGCACCTAGCACCGTGGTTTCCAAGCCTTAGCCTGCATCAGAATTGCCTGAAGAACTTGGGAAAACACATAGGGCTAGGCAACATCCCTGGAGTTTCTGAATTAGTAGGATTTGGGTGGAGCCTGAAAAGTGGGAGTTCTAGCAAGTTCCCAGGTGATACTAATGCTACTGGCCCAAGGACCTCACTTTGAGGAGTGCTGCCCTAGGGCATTGTCATCATTTTTATTGTTGAAGTTGGGTTACCATCATGTGTCCTCTACCCAACTATAAACAGAAGTAGGGGCTTTATCTCTGAGGCACCTTAACTTTCTGGCTTTCTCCCTACATAGGACATCTAGGACATTTCCTGATTGCCCAAAGCACTTCTACATTTTCTTTCTTTTAGGTTCATCTCAGATGAGAGGGTCCAATGCTGACTTTCACACCCAAAACCTTTACATTTCAGATGTGCTTTGTCTATCCCGTTTATGGTCTCCCATTAGCTGATTTAATCCGAGGTGAAAGACCTTCTACAGAATATGCCTTAGCCGAGTGGTTCTGGGATTTTACCTTGCATCAGACTCACTTGGAGGGTTCGTAAAAACACAGATTGCTGGACTCCCGGAGTTTCTGGTTCGGTAAGTTTGGGAGGGAGCCCAGGACTTTGCATTTCTAACGAGTTTCCAGGTCATGCTGCTGCTGTTGGTCCATGGCCCACACTTTGAGCAGCGCTGGCCAAGTACACAGTAAGTCTGCAAAGTAGCTCATCGGGGTAGTTTCCATGACTCTGGGGATCAGAGTAGGTGGCCATTTCCATAAACAGTAAGTAGACTCAGATATCTCTGATGTGCCTGTCACGCGTCAGAGGATGATGTAAGGGAAAAAAGAAGACACCAACGTGGCTTCCTCTCTACAGGTGTCCTCATATATTGATGAGAAGACAAGGACTGACACCTGTGGAAAAGAGGTGGCCAAGGAGGGAGTGTCTGATTGACAGGGGAGGAGGATGATCAGTGATCTCCAGTTGCCGTGCAGGAGGTCAGAGAGGAGGTTTTCTCTGAAGGATGGGAGGATGGGGTATGTGGAGAGCTTTGGGGACAAACAGACAGGTGGGAGGAAATGGCATGAACGATGGTTTGAAGGTAGAAGTAAGCATTGCATGGGTGGGAAAAAGTGCACAGGTGAACTACGCTACGTGGTGGCATGAACTACGCTACCATGTAATTACTTCTGGCTGAACATTGCGTTTCATATCTTCTTCTCATTTAATACTTAACAGCCACACTGGGAAGTAAAGATTATTATCTCCATATCTAAAGAAGTAAAAATAAGATTCAGAAAATTGAATAACTTGAACAATGTTGCTTAGAGAATGTGTTTGGGGCCGGAGCGGGGAACGGAACTTTCAGAACCCCAAGCCTATCGCTGTGTCCTTTATAAGGTAGCAAAATAGAAAGAGATGGGGCTGTGAATAAAATTTGCAGCCTGATGTAAATCTGTCAATTCCAGGCCAAGAAGTATGAACTGTGACCTATAGTGGGGGGGTCTCTTGAGCAACAGACACATGAGAAAGCTGAGTTGCATAATCTTGATTTGGTACATGGAGATTAAATTAAGGAAGTGAAACTGGGACAAGAGGGAGGTTACCCCATCTATCTACGTGAACTCCCATTTTCCTCTCCCTTCCTTTTTTTCTTACTCCCCCCAATCCTGTGTTATCCAGTATCAGTCTCTTTCACTTCCTCCCTTCTTTCTTGCACAATGTCTTTTTTTTTTTTTAACTGAAGTATAGTTGATTTACAATGTTGTCTTAGTTTCAGGTGTACAGCAAAGTGATTCAGTTATACATACATATATATTCTTTTTTCAGATTCTTTTCTATTATAGGTTATTACAAGCTACTGAATATAGTCTCCTGTGCTATACAGTAGGTCCTTCTTGGTTATCTTTTTTATATATAGTAGTGTCTATCTGTTCATTCCAAATTCCCAATTTATCCCTCCCCCCTTTCCCCTTTGGTAACCATGTTTGTTTTCCATGTCTGTGAGTCTGAATCTGTTTTGTAAATAAGCTTATTTGTATTTTTTTTTGATTCTACATATACATGATATTGTATGATATTTGTCTTTCTCTGTCTGGTTTACCTCACTTAGTATGATAATCTCTGGGTCCATCCATGTTGCTGCAAATGGCATTATTTCATTCTTTATTTTATGGCTACGTGGAATTCCACTGTATATATGTACCACATCTTCTTTATCCATTCATCTGTTGATGGACATTTAGGTTCACAATGTCTTTTTTAACACTCCTGACCTCAGTTCCTTACCCCACTACATCAGGGAGTCTGAAGTACCCAATCTTAGGAGAACACACTTCCCTTCAATCCTGGTTTCCAGTCTTGACAGATTCCAGAATTGATGAGTCTGAGGGTCACAAAGAGTAGAGCAGAGGCACTAGCTTTTCTGGAAAGGCCATTCTAGACTCTGCCCAGGCTGCTCCTTAGAGACTGCTGCAACCGAAGTACACACACACCCACATACATACACACACACACACACATACACACACACACACATACATACACACACACATACATACACACACACCCACACACATACATACACACACACACACACATACACACCCACACCCACACATACATACACACACACACATACATACACACACACATACATACACACACACACACACACACACACACATACACACACACACACACCCACCTACTGTGGTGCTCTTCCCCAGCCTGTTCCCAGCCTCTTCTGCTTTCAGGTCTTACCCTTTCTGAGGATTAGCACCTCTGTGGAGGAATTTGCTTCAGAGGTTAATTTATTCTGGACACTGGGCCATGATTTCCTTTTCCAAGAGATGGAAGACATTTCAGGGAGCAGGCAGACTGTTAAGCTAGGGTGGTTAGAGATGGTTGCAAGGCCCCCTTTCCTATAAACATGACCCACTGGCAGTGAGACACACTCACACAATGACAGGAACTTGAATTCCTACCTGGAGAACTAGACTGGGGTTAACAAAGGGGAGTGTATTAACTCCAAAAGCCCTTGTTCTACTGCATTAAGATATATAAGGGCTTTTTTCTAGACTTTCCCTAAAATCATCTCCGCCTCTTCCTACTAATACATTAGATCTTCCCTCTCTGAGTGTCACCACGGTACTCATTATGCCTGTGAGTTGCTTTAGGGCTTTCCCATCAGCTCAGCGTTGCTGGTTTTCCCCTGTGAGCCCCCTCAGTGTTGGACTTTCCCACTGTCACCTCAGTACTTGTGCCTCCTGTTAATACACAAGTAGAGTGAAGAGAACACGGGTTGAGGGCAGAAGATGAAGACTGTGGGCATCAGGCTGCCACTGTGGTTTATGGGCAAGACCCATAAGGCCTCTGAGCGTCATTTGTTTATGGTTAAAATTAGGGTTGTGGCCAATGATCTAAGGCCTCTTCCTACTGTGACATTAAAGCTCCCCAATACTTCTGACCATATCCAGGGAGCCTGAGACCCCGGCTCACCCAGGAGCACGGTCCCCAGCTCACAAACCCATCAAAGCTGACTCGATCCTCAGAGAGCCGGTCGGAATGCAGTTGTCACTCTGCAGGGCTGGTTCAGAGACAAGCGATCCCTGAACAGGTGGGTGTAGTTTGGTAAATGTTCACCATCAGCTGTTCATGTTAGGAGTTAGTGACCGAATCTGTCAGCCACGTTTCTGGGTGATATTGCTTACTGGCACTTTGGGCAATAGCCGTTCCTTTGGTATGTATTTGTTTTTATTCTTGTCCTTGTTTAACCATTTAAAAATGTTAATGGTCCTTTCCATTTCTCACTTGAGCCTCATGAAATAAGACAGTGCAAAAATGGGCAAATATCCCCGGAAGACCAGACAACAGAATCCTTCGTAGCCAGGTGGGACTATGGGGTGCAATTTTCCCCATTCAGCACCTCACCACTCAACCTTCAAGCCTGCATGTCAAGTTTGACTGGAGAGGGTAATGCCTTCGTAAGGTCTCCTTAGGGTCATGTGGGTGAGATGGCTCTCCTATCACTCGGAACAAAGATCCAAACCTGACCTCCTCGTGTGCATTCATTTCTCTCAGGCCCATTCCTTTCTCCCCCTCACACCCCGTGCTCCGTTCCCTACAACCATGTATCTTGTATTAGTAAATATTTCACATGTGCTAAACCAGGGGTTTGTGGAGTCATAATTAATAAAACCCTAAGCAAGTGATTCCTAAGAGTTAAAAATGTAAGCACTGGAGCATATTTGCAGAAGAGTTACTTTTGAGGGTGAAGGGGGCAGATCAAAAAGTTTGGCTCTCAAATCCTGCAGTAATCCTATATTGTCTTAATGCTATAGATGACTTGTTGTTAGACTGAAATCAGAATTATCAACTATAAAATGAGAAACACATTAACATTCATTTACATTACTCTCTTACGCAAGACCTAACCTCGTTTTACACATGGTTAAAATCATCAAACTTTACAAGGTCTCTGTTCAACTGTAACCTTCTCTTGCTGATGGTACCCTGTTCCATTTTTGAACACCTTATTTAGATTCTCCTTTTGGTGGAGAAATTCTGAAATATGAGCCCTTTTGTCTGTTTTCTGCTTTACACATCAACAGCCAGCAAATTTCTTCAGATCTGCCTACTTGCCAAGTATCTTCTTCTTGAAACTCTTATTCAGTTCCTTCATTATTTTCTGTATAGTTATTTTATACACTTTAAAAATATTCTTTGCTACACTCCCCTGAATACTCCAAATTGTCAATACCATCCAAGATCTAGTCCCTGAATTGGCTATGTGTTTCTATGTGTTGTCTGCTCAACACAAACAGTTGGCAGTATTATTTCCTGTCGGATCTGGGCTTCTGATAATAAAGTCTGGGTTAAAGGGGCTTATTTTTGATGAAAGCTTTTTTGCATCATTGGTTCGTCTTCAGTGTTAGCTCACAGAAAATTTCCAGGTTAGTATACAGTGAAAATATCCTATTTTTTAACACCTCCAGTCTGTTCTTCTAAATTTATTTTTGGAAGAGCTATCATTTAAGAATTTTTAAAATAATTATTCAGCTGGTTTTAGTGCAGGATTCTAGCTTGTCAATATCACTTTGGTTCTTGCCCATAATGCCTTGTTGCCAATATTATTTAGAATACTAGTTGTTTTCTGGACAGTTAAGGAGAACATAGGTAAAATAGAAGCCTGGACTAGACATCGACTCCATAACCAACTGTGTGACCTTAATACATCCTTCGAACCTCAGGTTCCTAATATTTTAAGAGAAATTGTAATATCTAATTGGACTGTATCACAGGGATCTTGGAAGAACAATTAAAACAATGGAGGTAAGAGAATTTTCCAAAATATAAATTGCTTCATGGAGAAGGATAACTAGAAAAGTGGTAAAGATGATGATGGTGACACTGTTGATATTCTTTGCCTTCATCACCATCTTCTGCAACATGGTAATTTGGGGATCCCAAAGCCTGGAGAAAGCAATCCAAATTAGAAGAAATTTTTAGGAAATAGAGAGAATACCACTGATCATGGAATGGGACATTGTAGAATGTGTTCCACGGCTCTGTGATGAGAACTCCCATACCTTGGCTTGTGACCAGGACCAGCCGTGGGAGAACTCTCTAGAACATCTGGCTTATCTTTTCATCCTCCTTTCTGCACTTCTATTCCTGATGGCAACACCTCATCTCCCAGTCTTCATCCCTGAAAACCCAGAGCTCACAAGCTCTCTTTTGGTGTCCTGGTTCCCAAAGAGAGAGGATGTGGAAACCATTGTTAGGGCACCTGAGGTAGCCTTTCTAGAACGAGATGGCTCTGGAAGAGAGAGGGAGCCTGATCTGGAGGTCCTGAGGCTTTGATCAGAAAAACTTGGATGTTGAGGCCAATGGATGTTGAGGCCAAGAACAGACCTTCATACATTATTGGAACCTCAGTTCAGGAAGTCCTGGGGACCTGGCGCCGTGAGAGGAGAGGAGGCCCGGGGGACTGTATGGCGGGCAAGGGGTCCTGGTTAGACTGTAAGGTGGGAGGGTTGGGGCGTGGGTGCAGTGGGGGCAGCCCAGAGAACAGGATCCACGCTCAAGACCAGCATTTCTCACCTTACAACTTTTTGCCCGTGGCTACTCTTTGTCGGCAAGTTCATATCTCACAAGGGACACTGAGGCCATGGTGTCAACACAAAAGAGTCCTCATGAGCAAGGTGCTTCCTGCAGTAGTCAGTGTAAAGTCACGCCTCTGCTCACAGACAGGACCGGCTCTGTCCATGCCACTCTATCCCTCCCCTTTCGTTTTCATCCCATTTTATCGCATTCCTTATACAGCTCTTCACCAGGCACCTCCTGTGTGTTCAGCTCTGTGCGGTGGTGTTTGTAAGAGAAGACCTCAGTCTAGGGGGGTGGATGAGCCCCACGCACAGGGCATAAACACAGGATAAAATAAAGCGGCGATACACGTTAAGGACCCAGAACGCATGGAACAGAACTCAAGGGCTAGGGGAGGAGAACAGCAGGAAGCTGGCCTGTATTACAGGGGACGGGCGGGCGAGGTGAAAAGGCAGCTGATAGTTCTTCAGGGAGCGGGGCCCTGCTGGCGGCTCTGAGAATCTGAGACTTGAATCCCCCTTCCTTTCCTTTCTGCACATCACCCTGCCCTGGCCCTGCAGGAGGGGCTGAAGGGAAATCACCTCAGTTAGAACAGCTGTGAAGTTCAAGTCTGTGTTGTGTGAATAAACCAGGGCCTCCACCCCTTCCCACACTGCATATGTCCTTGAACTACATTTAGGTCTTCTTCTAATTTATAAACTTCTCATTGAAATTTTAAAGATACATCTGAATTCAGGGAATTCATGTTTTATCAGAAATCAGAGCAGAGTAGTTTGTAATTCCCCTAATGAATGAAACTATATTGAGAACTGAATAACAATGAAACAATCAAAACTTTTGGACTAAGCTACAGCAGTATTTAGAGGGAAATACATAATCTTAAATATGTATACTTGAACACACAGCCTTGATCAACGCCACGGTTTTCTGCTCTGCCTCCTTGTAGCGGCCCAGCTGCACGACCAAGACGCTGGCGTGAGGGCCCGGGCAGGAGGCAAGAACACAGCGGCTGATTTCCTTGCACATGGTGCTCAGGCTCTCTTCGTTGTCGAAGAGCCCTGGGGTGTCAACACCGAGAAGGTCTCTCCCCTTCCATTTCCGGGATGCTTTCTGACAAGTTTTGGTAACAGCTTTGGCAGAAATCCTAGAGTCGAACACTTTTTCCCCTGAAGATGGTGTTTGCCGTCGCACTCTTCCCACTTCCAGTCTTCCCGACAAGCAGGACCCTCAGAGCGTTGTCCTGGGATTGTGCCGTGTCCACATCAGAGGCTGTGGAGTGTAGGCAACCCAGCTATGGTTCACAAAGGAACGAAAAAATGTATTTAGATAGAGTTGAAACCATTCCCAACCCTTCCTTACTTCTTACTCTCCTGTATATATAAATCATTCCAAGTTTTCTAAGTCAGGTGAAGTTGTATTTTACATAGGATACTCTCCCTGATATCTTCTACTTACTATTCTAGTTCCCATTACATCCCCCTTTTGTGTTGGTGTGATGAAAGCAGCGTTTGCCATGTTAAAATCTGGGTTGTTTTTAAACTGCTTTTCTCCATTTAACAAAATAATATACAGTTTGTTGTAGAACAGGTCCAAGTTTGTTTAAGATCGAATCTGAGGAATCCCGGTGGAAGCAGTTAGCAACTTATCCTATGCAAGAATGCTCATTAAAAAGCACTAACAGGGACTTCCCTGGTTGTCCAGTTGTTAAGAATCCGCCTTCCAATTCAGGGGACACGCGTTCGATCCCTGGTCTGGAAACTAAGATCCCACATGCCGAGGGGCAACTAAGCCTGCGTGCCACAACTACTGATCCCATGTGCTCTCCACAACTAGAGAGAAGCCCGCACGCCACAGCGAAGATCCCTCGTGCCACAATGAAGGCCTGACACAGCCAAAAATAAAACAAACAAATAAATAAATATTTTTTAAAAAAAGCACTAACAATCTGGACACAAACAGAAAGAGAGTGTGGATGGAGGAGCCAGCAAAACAGTCCCACTACAGGGACTCTCAACACGGAAGGAAAACAACCATTTGGTGAGACATGTGAAAACTGTCCTGAAATCTGTGTACGCCACACAGAGCTAAATTAATCTGATTTTCTTACACTGCACAGAGAAAGGAAGATAAATTTGATGTTCTTATTCTAAAAATACTCTAATATTTAGAACCAATAATGGGTCCCTTATGATCTATAGTAACATAAAGTGTTTCAAGTGGGTTGATGGTTATCTGGCTTGATATTTTAGACGATAATCCTGCATCGGCTGAGAAAATAGATTGGCTAATGTCTAAATTTTAAATTACGTACATCTATTGTAGGTAAATAGAGCTTATAAATATTGACTCCATTAGAGACATAAAGTTGAAGTAGACCAGTGATCATGGAAGAATGGACAGAGAAAGCAGTCGAAGTGCTCCCCACAAAACATCATCAGTCCCAGATGGCTTCACAGGAGAATTCTATTAAACCTGCAGCGATCAGAGAATCCCAATTTTACTTAAATTATCCCAGAATATAGGGAAATAAGGTGAACCTTCAAATTCTTTCTAAGAAGTAAATGTAACTTTGAGCTGCAAATCTGACAAAGATTCTACCAGAAAACTACAGATGAATCACATTTATGAATATAAATATAAAATCCTAATAAAATATTAGCAAAAACAGAATCTGAAGCATTTTAAAAAGGGTTACAGTATAACCAAGTGGGATTTACTCTAGAAAACTAGAGAGAGGGGGGATGTTCATTAAGAGGAAAATTATTAACATAACTCACCAATAGCCATTCTCAGTAAAAACATTCTGTAAAATATGAATTGACACATATTTTCTTATCTATTTCTCTACTCATCCTGAAAGCCAGCAACTTACTTAATGGGGAAATTCTTTCTCACTAAAACTAAAACCATCTTCAACTCACTTTCCCGTGGTATTTGAGAAATCAGTCAATGCAAAGAGAAGAAAAAGTAATTATAGGAATGAGAATTAGAAAAAGAACAACAGGGAAGGCCAGATAGTACACAGTATTGTAAAGCCCCTTAGAGTATTGGTGCATGAATAGAAAGACCAGTGGGAAAATCAGAAAATCTAGAGAAACACTCATTTGCATAAGGAAATTTAGTGTATGATAAAGGCAACATCCCATATCAGGGGAGAGCAGTATTGAAATAACTGAATAATCATTTGAAAAAGTTAAAATTGGATTCATTCCTCATACCAACCCAGGAGGTATTCCAAATGCATCAGATACTTGTTAAAATATTAAACTATGAACTATTAGAAGAAAACAGACAAATTCTTTCAAAACCTGAGAGTGAGGAAAACTTTTCTAAATTGAACTCAAAATACAGATGCATATCTGCTCTGCAAACACGTTCATAGCAATCAGTTTTTTTCAATGATTAATGTAATAATAAAATATTCTAAACAGATCAGTATAAAGCATTTTGCCTCTGCTCAAATTTATCAGCTAGAAATAATTTACTAAGGCAAATTAAATCATTATCAAAAATGATAAGAATTGTACCTGCATATCCAATATATTGAGCGCAACTTAGAATTATTTTTAATGTATTGCATTAAAAGGGAGTTAAGGCCTTAGGACTCCGAGTACAGGTTACTTTGTAACAATTTTCTCTTTTCACTTCAAGCTTTGTCACTGGACTAATATATTTGGTTCCTTATTATGTTTACTCAGCGACTTCACAATTACCAGGAAAATAAGTTAATTCTTTGTAGTTTAAAACAACAACAACAACAAAATACAGATGCCGTATGGAATCCAATTGATAAATTTGACTTCCAGATTCCAGTTACATGTCAGGAGCTTGGAAGTCACTACTCCATCCTAAGAATAAGTGATAAGCTGAACAGAGTGAAAAAGCAACTCTTCTTAAATCCTTAAGAGATCCCTTTGAGGACACAGGGCAAAGTGCTGCCCCAAAGACTGGAGAACAGACAGGCAAATGCAGGGAGTCCTGGCTTTGCAGAGCAGAGACTCACCATGAGCGGCAGTGCTGGGCAGGGAGCCCTGCTGTGATTGACGGATTGCTCGATGGTCAGCGTGGAGTTAAAGCTCCAGGGGGACCCAGTCACTGGGGGCGTCTCCACACTTTTGTGAGTTTCACTTCTAAGAGCTCCACCAGGTTCTCACAGTAAATATCGGGAAAAAAAATCCCCTGTTGCTTCCTGCAGGGGGAGGGGCAAAGGAACCATCTTAAAATAGAGCAGAGCATCTTTTTCTCCTCAACAAGGCTTGCCCTCAGGGGAAACCAGTTAACCAGAGCCTAACCTGCAGGGGTTTTATCAGAGCCTAACTAACCTGGAGGAAGAAAAATCTACAACTACAGTCAGCGCTAAGCCTCTCATGTAGGAAAAGGGAAATACCCACCTCCAGACCACTGGAACCCTACTGTCCCACCCAAGTTGGGGAGAAAAAAACTGAAAAACACTGGTGAGGTTCACAGTCCAGAGGCAAAGGCTCACTAGAACTGAGATACAATCATAGGACTATAGAATACTTCTCCTCCCCCACCCCATCACCCCATTACTAAAGGCTTCTTTACAGCAGTTCTTGTTCATGTCCAGCTAACAAGAAAAATTACAAGGCGTACTAAAGAGCAAAACACATAATTTGAAGAGACAGAGCAAGCATCAGAACCAGACATGGTAGGTGTCGACTGAACAAAAATGCACAACCTAAAAGTTGAGAATTCTGTTTCGTTTGAGGACTTACTGAGAACTATAGCTGGGGAGACAGCCTCTCAGATAGTTCTGAGGAACTGTTCCAAAGAGGTAGTGGAGGAGCCAGGAGATATAGGAGTTTTTGTTGAAAACAAAACAAAACAAATATGTAGTCAAACATCAAAAGGTTACTGCTAGTCACACAAAAACCAGACATCTCAAGTTAATGATGTAGTGCTATTCTATGTCTGGGAAGATGCAAGAGTCTGGGCTCAGTGAAACCATTCCTTTGATATGCATCTTAGCTATCTAGGGCCAGTATCCTGCTTTCCTCTATTCTGAATTCCCCTCAGGGCCCACTGTCCGGGGGCTGCAATGCTGATGGATTGATTGTGGGCAACATTCATGTTTATTGAAATGGCAGGCAAGATTGTTTTGTCCACACAGGAATCTTGGTATTATTAAACCAGGAATTTAAAACAACTAAGATAAGATAAAAAAAAAAAAAACAACAAAAAAACAACTAAGATGAATATGCACGGACTCTAATGTAAGAACAGATAGATGAGCCATGTAAGCAGAGACATGAAATCCTAAGAAAGAACCAAAAGTAAATGCTTGAGATCAAAAGCGATGTACCAGAAATGAAGAATGCCTGTGATGGGCTAATTAGACCAAACAGATTATAGTCTTCAGGACCAGTTTCTACTCAAAGAAACCAGGGATTCTTGGAGAAATGACTGATTCAAAGTGTGAGGCAGGAAAGGCATGAAATGACCTGGGATCATCTTATAGGACCTTTTTTTTTTTTTCCCCCATCCTGATTCAAACAAACTAAACTGTAAATAAATTATGAGATAATCCTTGAAATCTAAACTCTAATGAGAGGATATTTGATAAAATTAAAGATTTATAGTACCTTTGATACTATGGTTATGTTTTTTAAAAATCATCTTTCTGTTTTAGATATGCATACTAAAATATTTACAGGTAAAATGATACAATGTCTAGTATTTGCTTCAAGATAATCCAGGGTTGGGATGGGAAGTAGGTTGGGATATACAGGAAACATGAATGGTCAGGAGTTGATATTTGTCAAAGGTTGGTGATGGATATATGGGTGTTTATTATACTATTCTTCTGTAAATGTATGAAATGTTCTATAGCAAAAGGTTTAAGATGTATGTATGCCTTTGCAACCACTACTGAGTATATACTATATTCCAGACACTCTGATATGCATGTTTCATAGGAATATTTACTCCTTATAAATACTCTAGGGTGAAGGTAGTATTATTATTCTAATGTTATAGGTAAGGAAACTGTGGTTCAAAAGTACTGAGAAACTTGCCCAAGGTCATGGTGCTAAAAGGTACTGGGCTGAACCGGGATTTGAGTCACAGGCTGTCTGACTACCATGCTCACTCTTAACCACTGCACACTACGGCCTCTTCTTGTTCCTTCTCGGACCCATCGTTCTACACTTTACATCAGGTCAGAAGCGGATCAGGGGAAAATAGTCCACACTCTTTCCCAGATGGTGACCTGTTAGCAAGCCTGTCATTAGGGAAGGCAAGGAGGAGGGTTCACATTTCACAGATCGTTTTTCTCTCTCTTCCGTCTTGGGAAGCCAAAGGTGGGAGTCATAGTCAGGGGGAAAAAAAAACATTAAAAAATGTTTCTCCAGTGGTTCTCGGAAGACCTAGAGGACCTCCAGGTGAAAGAAAGGCTGCGAAGTGAAAAAGGCATGTGCTTCAGAAAAGAACCAACTTACACTGTGAGTCCAGACCCACCACTTCTAGAAAATTCCTTCAGCTCCCTGAGGTTCAGTTCCCTCTGCTATGAAAAGGGACAATAAAACCAATCTTGCAGGGTTGCCATGAGGCTTTCGTAGGATAGAAATCTCTATAAAGATCTCTTACGTTGCCTAGAGCATGGCAGCCGCTCAATAAAAAGGTAGTGCTACAAAGTGCATTGAAATATAGGAAAACCCGGGAAAGAAACATAACTGAGTGACTGAGAGACACATTGCAACTTAGAGATTCAGCTGGATTTACAGGTTATATTCTTTCTTCAGAGTAGCTAATCCTCTCCCTATAGCACCCCCTCCTGCACCCCATACCTTGCACCTGGAGGGACACAGCCTCCTTCTTGTGAAGTGTGGGATGAATCCAGATGAGAGTTCAGTGGGCAAGGTTCTAATCTTTCCTTGTCCACCTCTACGAACCTTGGAGAGCCACCAGTTCTCTGGAATTTGAATCTTTTGGAGAGTCACCAGTACTCTGGAATTTGATTCTTTTTCAGTGAGTAGAGGGAGTTAGAGTAGATTTAATGGAATGGTCTTTAAATTGCCTTCCAGGTCTGAAGGTCTGCCTTGGGGACACTAACTACCTATTAAAGGAAAACGACACGTTTCCAGGTAAAACTATCACAATGGCAACCGACTAAAAAGTGCACTTTTTTTTTAAACTTTTTATTTTATATTGGAGTATAGCCAATTAACAATGTTGTGATAGTTTCAGGTGCACAGTAAAGGGACTCAGCCATCTATATACATGTATCCATTCTCCCCCAAAGTTCCCTCCCAACCAGGCTGCCACAGAACATTGAGCAGAGTTCCCTGTGGTATACAGTAGGTCCTTGTTGGTTATCCATTTTAAACATAGCAGTGTGGACGTGTTGATCCCAAACTCCCTGAATATCCCTTCTCCCCACCCTTCCCCCCCGGTAACCATACGTTTGTTCTCTAAGTCTGTGAGTCTGAGAAAGTGCACTATTAAGACAAGGTCAGCCCCTCCTAACAAAATTGTAAGTGTACAATACATTACCCATCCCCTAGCCTCTGGCAACCACCGTTCCACTCACTGAGTCTATGACTTTGACTATTTTGTATATACATGGAATCATACAGTATTTGTCTTTCTGTGACTGGCTCACTCCACTTAGCATAATGTCCTCACATTTCATCCATATTGTCTCTTATGGCATATGATTTCCCCCTTTTCTAAGGCTAAATAATATTCCACTGTAGGTAGATACCACATTTTTTTACGCACTCATCTGTTGATGGACATTCAGGTTGTTTCCACATCTTGGCTATTGGGAAGAGTGCTGCAATAAACATGGAAGTGCTAATATTGCTTCAAGATCCTGATTTCAACTTTTTGGATCAATGCCCAGAAGTAGAATTGCTGGATCATATAGTATGACAAATTGACAAATTATAATTATGTGTATTGAAGGTATACAACTTGATGATTTGATATATACATTGTGAAACAGTCACCACAATCAAACTAATTAACATATACACCACCTCACGTAGTTACCATATTCCTTTCTTTCTTTCTTTTTTGCGTTGAGGGCATTTACACTGTTTCCAGTTTTTGCTATTCTATGTATCCTGCTATAAATATTGTAGACATTACCTTTTGTTGGCACACACACACATTACTGTTGGATATGCACCTTGGGGTAGAATGGTGAAGGCTGACTACGTGTATGTGATATTCAGGTTTCTGAGATACTCCACAGAGTTTTCCAAAGTGGTTCTACTAATATACATTTTCACTAAATCTGGGAGATTTCTGTTTGCTTCACATCCTCAGAAGTTTCTCAAAGTTTTCTTTATTAGATTTTTTTTTACACAATTTTAAAGTTTATTCTTAGGCTTTTAATTTTTTTGTTGTTGTTTTAAAAGTCATAAGTTATACCTAATTGGCTCTTGTTTGTATGTTAGACAGTTTTTATGGTTTTTATTTAATTTTGCATCCATCAATTTACTAAATTCTCCTATTGTTTATAGTAGTTTATCAGTTTATTCTCTTGATTCTTCCCACATATATAATCATAGCATCTATAAATAATGATAATTTCACATCCACCTTTACACTTTTTATACATACAGCTTCTTTGTCTTTAATGGTTTCAGTATATATGCTAGAAAAAAGTTTAAAATAGTGTTAGTGAAGATTTTAATCCTCCAAGCCACCATTAAACCTCCAAAATCTTTATCAAAATCTTTTTGTCAATAGAATACACTCCCTGAGAAAGCTTTTGGTTCCAGATCTTTACAGTAGTTCCAGGAAAGAAAGGTGGGAATGAAGTATTCAAGTAACTAGAAAAAGTTCTTCAAGGCCAGAGCATAGAAGGAAACAAAGATCCTGTGATAAAATGAGGTGGGAAAGGTGGGAAGGGACCATACTTGGCCTGAATCACCTAAAGGGGGAGAAGAGGAAGAAAAGCTTAAAAAAAAAAAATTGTGATGCTCACAGCCCAGGAACACAGACCCACTGTAAGAGTGAGATTCAATCCCAACAGGATGCTTCCCCTCCTTCACTCCCTACCCCACATCAGCAGGACTCCAGTATGAAAACAGTTTATTAAAGTTGAGAGAACAGCAAGGCACAAGCTCTATTTAAGAAGGGGTTTTAGGGAAACCCACAGACAATGGGGGAGACAAAACAAGGGCACTAGAGGAAACTGAAGCCTCTAGCGCCTACAGCTACAACAAACATTAAACACAGTTCGTAGCCAGATCAACATCAAATCTCACACCATAGGCCTATTCACCTCAGTTCCTAATATCTGACATATCATGTCTGGCTTTCAACAACATTACAGCGCGTGCTGAAAGGCAGGAGAAAACACACAAAGCAAACATTAGAACCAGACTCAGATGTGACACAGATTTTGGAATTTTCAGACATAGAATGTGTGTGTGTGTGTGTGTACACACACGCATGTAGAGAGACTTATTATAAAGAATTGGCTCATGTGGCTCCTGTGGTCCACGGGATTATGGAGCTGATGAGTCCCAAGATGTAGGGTCAGCAAGCTGGAGGCCCTGGACAGCCAGTGAAGGGCTGAAGGAGGAGCCTGGGGGAGGAAGAGAGACAGTGAATATCCGCCATGACCCGGAAGGCAGAGGATGTCTGCAGGAAGTGGGGAATTCTCAGAAAAGGGAGGAAATCAGTAAAAAATCATTCCCCCGGCGCAACATTTTCTGAGAGATCTGCTGCTTTGCTTTAGGCCTCTGGGTTCTAGCTGTGCTAGTTCAGAATAAAAATAATAACAATACGCGTGTTCTTGTTTTTCCTGTGGCTGTTATCACGGCTGCAGAGGAGGTGCAGCGGCAGAGCTTTCTGAGTCGGGAGGGCCGGCCTTGTTGTTCCTACCACTTCCTCTTCGCTCAGCTCACAGCTCACGGCTGCGCTTTCAAGGGCAGTTCTTTAGCTGAGCTTTCAGATCACATTTTGCTGAAAAACTATAAGCTATGTTCTCTATCTATTCATATGCCTGGGACACTTTCTTTTACCTTCTCCATTCAGCCTGCAATGTGGCAGCTCTAAAAGGGGAAACAAAGAATTCACGAGTGCCTGCGACCCCGGGAGACACAGGACACGGCCATTCCTTCTGCCCAGGGGGTAGTGGGGCGGTAAGTCAGAGTGTGTGGGCACTGTCTGTGTGTGATGTGTATTTGTGTTTGTGTGTGTGTCATATTTGAGAGTGTGTAGTGGGGATGGTGTGGGTAGTGTGTGTGTGTGTGTGTGTATGTGTGTGTTGTGTATGTCTCTTTGAGTGTAGGTGAGTGTATGCGGGTTTTCTGTGTGTGTTATGTGTGTGTGTGTGTTGTAGGTATGTTTACACATTTGTGAGTATATGTGTGTGAGTGCTGTGTGTGTCTCATGTTCATGTTTGTGTATGTATGTGCTTGTGTGTTGTGTTTGTGAATATATATGTTCATGTGTGTTGTGTAGGTATGTGTGTGCTATGTTTGTGTGTGTTCGTACTTTTGTGAGTGTCTGTGTGTAAGTAGTGTGTGTGTGTGTCTGTACGCATGTCTGAGGTACAATAAGAGGAGCCGGGGCTACGAAGTCAGGAGGACCTTGAACCCTTTGTGCTCTGCCTGGAACTCACTGCTTGCTCCTGGTCAAGACGCTTCTGTGAGTTTCACTGTTTTCCTGAGAAACCTCACAAAGGTGACGTATCTGCTCCGTGTTGGAGACAAAGCCTGTGGCACGTGGCACACGTGTGATGCCCTGTCGGGCAGGGCGTAGGCTGAGGCGGCCAGGGGCCGGGCAGACGCGCTGTCTGGGCGCGAGGGTGGAGCGCAGGGTCTGCCTCACCCACCTGCCCTGGTCCCGGCCCGGCCTGTATCTTCTTCTCACCACCCTTCTCTCTAGAGGAGGAAGGAGGTTTCCTGGGTGACGTGCTGTCTCCGTTTCCACCGATGATGTAAGGGCACCAAGGACAAAGAGATTGAGGGATCTCCACTTTGCAAAGCCGGGGCCCCTTGAGAGGTAGAAGCCTGCGTCCTCACGAGAACGCGGCTGAACAGGTCTGGGCGAACGTGCTCACCTGGCCTGCTCACTCTCCCCGGAAGGTCACCAAACCTCCGGGGCTGGGTCCGCTCTCAGCTGGCACGTTGGAGCTGACATCACGGAACCCCCAGTCCTGCGGCCACAGCCCCGCAGTTCCCCGGCCAGACCCTGGGGTCTGGCGAGGACTGAGGTGGTGGGCCAGGTGAGCAGAGAGCCTTAGCCCCCCGGGGATGCTGTGGTGACGGGAAAGCTGTGTCTATGGACGCTCCCCCGGGGCTACCATCCCCTTCAACTCAGAGCCTCCATCTGGAGAGTGCCATCTGACTGTGATTGTCTCTGAGTGTCCTACACATTCCAGAAAAATCCATGGGGCCACACGTCTCCCTCCCCATCCCACAGAGAATACCAAGCAGATACAACACGATGGGCTCCTGAAACAGGGAACCGTGTTGGTCTGCAGGGTGGCACGGATGGAAGGCAGGGTACGCTGCTCTCTCCTCAGGATAACGGGAGTTCCTGGGTGGGTGACACGGCCCTCCTTCACAAAGAGGACTAGGAATCGCTCTACAGAAGGTCAAAAAATGTGTTGGAATCTTCTACAGGGAAGAGATGTCACGAACATGTAGTTGCGGCCCAGCATTCACACCTCCAGGGACGCTGAGGCCCAGGCAGTGCGGCCACCTAGTTGCTGGCCTGGGGAGGAGCGCCGAGGCCCCCGGGCCCCCAGCAGGACCGGGACGGGGCCCCCCGTGGAGAGAGAGCCTGTCCGAGTCCGCCGTCCTCCTCACCGCCCAGCTCTTGGCCTCTGCGGCCCTTGCTGCCACGCTCTCCCCACAGATCATTCTGGCCCCAAGAGCCCCTCACCAGCCCCTCCAGCAACTGCCTGCTCACGTCCCCCGGGCACGCTGGCCACTGCTCCCAGGGCAGTACCTGTCAGGATGCATCCCTGATCCTTTCTTTCCATCACAGAATCACCCCAAAATGGAGACCACAGTGCAGGGGGAGAAAGGAGGAAACGGGGGCCCTAAAGGCTGTAGAGGGTGTCTTAGACGCCCCCCCACTCCTTCTCTCCCCCCCAAACCAATGCAAACAACTTCCTTTCGGCAAGAGAAAGGCAAAAGTCAGGTGCCTCTTAAAACTCGGTGGAAAAATCAGTAAGACATATGATTATTTTTTTCTAGTCGGAGGAAGAAGAATATGATGAACTCATTTTCCCGGAGAATCGCGAGGAAGGCCTGTCTCAGGATCCTACACAAGATGGGTCAGGAGGTAAAACATCTTTCCAGCAGACATAAACTTGAGAGAGGCATGGTCGGGGGACCTGTGAGGTGCAGGGGGTACGCTGGGAGAGGCAGCAGGAGTTCCACCTGTCAGAGATTTGCCCACCCGGCGGCCATCGAAGGACGTTTGGGTCGGGCCTCTCTTCAACCTGGCCAGATAGGAGGGAAAGGTCCCTGATGGGCGCAGTGGGCCGAAGGGGTGAGGGACAGCACCAACTGCCCCTTCACTGAGTCTCAGGAAGGATGTGCTGAGTGGGTGTGAAAAATGACTCGCCCCAGGCCTCCGTGTGGGCATCTTGCTGGCTCAAGTGTGAGAGCTCTCAGGGTCACGAGGGCTGCAAAGTACTAGTGAACAAGCAGGATGCACTCAGGTGCCCCCAGGACCGGGCTCCGTCTTCCCAAGGGGCTCCCTCCCCACAAAAGCTGTTGCATCAGGGTCAGGGGCTTAACTTTCATGGGCTCAACTTCGCCATCTAGCCTGAGGAAACAGAATTTAGGAATATAGGGATGCGGGAAATCCATCCACTTTCCTGGCCAGAAGAATTGATTTGTGATTCATCATGCATTTCTACATGACTGATTTTTTTTACTATATGAACTTCAGTGACCTGAGCCATTGAGAGAAAGCCATATTAATAAGCTGCAAAGGAAAATTACAAGTGCCGACACCTGATTTCCCCTTTTTTTGCAGCAATCGAGATTAAGCATTACTTTAAAAATCTGGCTTTAAAGTCCAATGGCGTGGGCGCCTCCAGGCTTGCCCAGACGGGAGACCCTTGTCTCCCTCCAGCTTCGCATTGGAGGGTGGAGATGAACACTGCACCCTCCCTGCTTCTGTGAAACTCCCACCCATCCACTCAAATTCCTTTCAAGCCACCTGAGGGAAGCTGGAGGGAGCCAATATCATCCAGTCAGAACTGGTCGGTGGGTCAGCCAGCCAAGGGAGAAAGGCAGCAGAAACGCGTTGCTGGAGATTTGGAAGAAGGCGGTGCCAATCCTACTTTCAGGAGACCAGGGCTCCGTCACTGAGACACATCGATGTCTTCACTGTGGAGCAGACTTGGAAACCGGCTGGGGTTTGGCTCTTCTCTATGTGCTCTGGCCCCTGGGACCTGCAAGGCCACGAGAAGGGAATTCCCTTCCTGCCCTGCAGCTCCGGTCATTTCTAAAAAATCTGGACATCGGGTTTCTAAGTATTAGATTGGCATGACACAGCTTCTCGCAGCTGATGGCTCTGACGTTCTGCTGGGTGAGAATGTCCAGGCCCAGCTCCAAGGACGTAGCTTAAGAATGTGACCCCAGTGTGCAGCTGTGCTGTGGAGCTGGGGGTCGGGCTGTAAAGAACCCACCCTCACAACACTCCTCGCTGGGAAAACTAAAGGTAATGTGACGTGGTCGATCCCGTCAGGGAGAGGACCGACACAGAGGCTGCGTGCTTTCAATTTCACCACTCTTCCTGAGAAGGGTCTCCAATCAGAGGTACTCGAGGAAGCTCAGGGTCCCAATTCATGACGGGATGATTCCCACATAGGTGACCCTGAGAAGAAGTTTCAAAACCTAAACATAAAATGTAGCTTTCTACCATATGATCCAGCAATTCCACTTCTGGGAATATAGCCCAAAGAATTGAAACAGTTATTGAACATATGTGCGCTAAGGTTCATAGCAGCATTATTCACAATAGCAAAAAGGTGGAAACAACCCCAAAGTCTATATATATATATATATATATATATATATATATATATATATAAATATATATATATATATATATATATATATGAATAAACACAATGTGGTCTACACCTACAGTGGAATATTATTCAGCCTTAAAAAGGAGGGAAATTCTGACACATGCTACAACGTCGATGAACCTTGAAAACATTATGCGAAGTGAAATAAGCCAGACACAATAAGGCAAATATTGCCTGATTCCACTTATATGAGGTCCCTAGAATAGTCAAACCCATAGAGACAGAAAGAATAGTGGTTATCAGGCGTTAGGGGGAGGGAGGAACGGGGTGTTAGTGTTTAACGGGGACAGGTTTCAGTTTGGGAAGATGGAAAATTCTTGAGCTGCACAGTGGTGATGATTGCACAACCATATGAAGGTACTGAATGCTACACCTAAAAATGGTTAAAATGGTAAATTTCCTGTTATGTATATTCTACCATAATTTTTTTCTAAAAGTTACAAAAAGAGAGAGAGAAGGAAAGAACGCGAGCCTAGGGCACGTCTCAGATGCTGATGCCGGTCTTTCCTTCTCCTGCCCCCCCCCCCCCCCCCACCGATCATTCTGCCCCTGGTGAGCCTGAAGTGGGTGATGGGCTCTAACCCCGGCCCCCCACCTTCTCTGGATGCTTCCAGAGCTGCGGGAGGATGAAGGGACCCCGCAGAGGCTGAGGCTCATCCTGGTGGGAAAACCCGGAAGCGGGAAAAGCGCAACAGGAAACAGCATCCTCGGCCGGAGAGTGTTCGAGTCCAAGGTCAGCGCTAGGCCCGTGACCAAGGCCTTCCAGCGGGGGCGCCGAGCGTGGGCGGGGAAGGAGCTCGAGGTCATCGACACCCCCGGCCTCCTGTCCCCGGGGGCGGCGCCGCCAGGGGGCGCTCGGGGCGGCTGCGAAGCCATCGCCTTCTTGTCGCCGGGGCCGCACGCGGTGCTCCTGGTGACGCCGCTGGGCCGCTTCACCGAGGAGGATCGGGAGGCGGTCGGGCGCCTCCAGGAGCTCTTCGGGGCCGCCATCCTGGCCCGCACCATCCTGGTGTTCACGCGCAAGGAGGAGCTGGACGGCGGCTCGCTGGAGGAGTACCTGCGAGACACCGACAACCGGGAGCTCGCCAAGCTGGACGTCCTCTGCGAGCGGCGACACTGCGGCTTCAACAACAAGGCGCAGGGGCCGGAGCAGGAGGCGCAGCTGCAGGAGCTCATGCGACACATCGAAGGCGTCCTGTGGGAGCACGAAGGCCGTTACTACAGCCGCCAGGCTTACCGCCCCCCCCCAGCGGCACGTTCTGCGCCAGCGAGGGCGGGAGGGCCGGGGCCCCCAGGGCCAGGGAAGGGCTCAGCGAGGAGCCGAGCCGGCAGGGACTGCGGCGCATCCAGAAGGAATCTGAGCGCACTCACGGACAGCTCCTGGAGAGGCCGCCCACCTGACACGCGCTGCATTTCACGCAGCCACGGCTGCTTCCTGCCGGCCTCCCTCGGCCCCGGAGTCTGGCTTCCAGCCCCTCACTGGCTCCGTCCCACAGGTCACCGCCCCTCCCAGTGTCCAGGGCAGGGTCTGGGGCGGCGAGCGGTGCGCGGGCTCCTGAGTTGCCAGGTCCTTCATCACACCTTCCGGAACCCGCGGGCCCTCCCTCCTCCGTGCCCCTCCATCCTCACGTCTCCTTGGCGTTCCGAGTCTGCAGTAGAACACCGATAGAAGCACAGCTTCCTGCGGGCAGGCCCGAGCCTCATTCGTCCGTGTAACTCCCACAGCATCCTGGCCACTGGCGTCGCCGCTTAAACGTCGATGTAGCAGATCAGTGTGGGATGTCGACCAGGTGCCTCTGCATCTCTTGGGCTGTGTCCTTGCCCGCTAAGGGGGCAGGCACGATGACTTTTGAGGCCCTGCGCCGTGTGGGGCACGGCAGGCACTGGGCTGGGGAGGAGAAGGCAAGTAGAAGCGGGAGGGGGAGAAGGCGCAGCCCTTTTAGTCACTCTTGAAAGAGGCCACCCAATCCAGCCAAGGAGCCCCGTGGGAACCTCTTGGTGGGATGATGGGCAGAGCGGGGCAGGGGTATCCAGGGGGCAGGTCTGGTCTGGAAGTGGAACCTAGACCTGGCTGCAGGACGTGGAGGCCCCCGGAGGTGCCGAGCGGGCCTGGGCAGAGAGGAGCACTTCCCTGAGGCAGACTCAGACTAGGGAGGTCACACATCTGTTGCTGCCCCTCGTGATGCCTGCCGTCCGGCCGTAGAGGACAGAGGCGATGTTCAGCCCCGCCTCTGCTTCACCTGCAGCTGCGTCCCTTCTCCCTTGAGAGTGGGGAGAAAGTGTGGGTGGGGTGTGTCTTGGTGTGTAGGTGGGTCCCCAGCAAGGTATTTTGGTGCATAGAATGGGGGGAGGCAGAGAAGAAAGGGAAGCTGCAAAGAAAGGAAGCAGGTGAATGATGTAAAACGTCCTAGGGAGCAGCCTGCCGGGCTGATGGGGAGAGCCCTGCAACACGCGGCTGCCATCTTCTCCAGGCGCAGCGGACTCCTAAGAAAGCTTAAGCATTTCTTTTGCTAAAAGATTCAGACAAGTGTCTCGAGGCAGAGCAGAGACTTATTTTGGTGTATGCTTAAGATAGCCTTCGTGCCAGACCATTTATTAAGTAGGTGATCCGTGTCCCGCTGAACTGGAATGCAACATTTATCATATGTTAATTTTTCATATTCCCTAAGATCTCTGTCAGGATTTTCGATTCTGTTCTTGTCTTCTGACTTTTCTACTCCTGCATGAATAAAACATGGATTTGATTAGAGTGGCTTTGATTATATGTGACACACCGATTTCCTCCCCAGTCTCCATTTTTGTATTTCCTTTGTTATTTTCAGGCATTTATTCTTCTGTGTGAAAATTAAAATCGCTGTGTTTAATTTTCATAAAAGAATCTTGTTGGGATTCCAGTTGGAATTGTCTTACTTTTATGTATTAAATTTGGGAGGATTGGAAGTAAGATAAGTCAGAGAAAGACAAGTATTGTGTAATATATATCACTTATATGTGGAATCTAAAATGTCAAACCTGTTTAAAGAAAGAGTAGAACGGTGGTTACCAGGAGGTAGGGGCACAGGGGATAAGACTGGTGGTATTTAAGGGTACAAACGTGTAACAAGCACTAAAGAAGCCATAGAGATCTAAGGTCCAGTATATTGAATGTAGACAGTAACATTGTACTCTAAGTACGTGATGTGATGAATATTGTTACAACAGCAGTCATACTACAATATATAAATGTACCAAAGTAACACCCTGCACACCTTAAATTTACACAATGTTAAAAGAAAATCTTTAAGTTACATTAAAAATCTAAAACATTAAAAAATTGGGAGAATTGGTAAATGCCTCCAGGATAAGTGAATTAAGGCCATCTTGTTTCTGAGTGAATAGACTCATGACTTCAGAGCTATTGAAGTCAAAGCTAAAATCATTTGCATTTCCTTTAGGAGAAGAAGATAAATTTCTTTAATTTAGGTACTTTTGTTTGAACTCTGCTGGCTTGATTGATTTCATAATGGAAAATACAAGCACTTGACCAAATGACACCCATCCAGTGACTCTAAATGGTGCGTCACTCAAAACATGTCATTCATTAAAAATTCTAAAGGAATTGTTTAAAATTATATCGAATACGGGGTTTTCTCTCCTTTATTACTAAAAATCAGGGAAAATACCTCCCACGACTTTTCAGAAGGAGGGATAGATGTTGCTTCATGCCATCACTCCCTCAGCATCAGAGAACGGGGAAAGCATGTGTCGGTATGTTCTGGAAACTCCATGGTCTGTGTACCAATAGGAAAGAAGTGGTGTGGGTGAGGGAGGGGGCAGGGGGAGCAGAGAGGGTTGTCGTGGCCAAGGCTGTGAAAATAGTGAACTTTGGAATTCATTATTCTCAAAAAATATCTCTACACTGGAGCAAAGCATGAATAACACTGATCTGGAGAATCCGAAGTGCCCAGTCAGCGCATGGGCTGCTTCCTCCTTGGGGGGTCAAAGCAGCGGCTAAAAATCCCAGGGAAGGTTTCCAGCTCCCAATCCTCCCGTAATGACATTCATACACTATGTAGAAAATTCAAAATAATGAGAATTTCTAAACAACTGTTAGAAGATACTGAGAAGTGACCAAAGACAGGGAGACACTATAAGGAACTTGACACTTATCATTAAGCGGCCGTGCAGCTACCACTTTTATGTGGCTTTCCCGCGAGAGCACTTTCCCATTCTGCTGACCCAGGGATATCGCTCAAGCAGAAATTCGCAGTGACCTGAGAGGAAGAGGATTGAGTTTGGGGGCAGCCAGAGAGGGTAGAAATTGATGGAGAACTCCCAAAAGGAGCCACACAGGGGGTTGGGTGGGAACATTAGAAATTCTTCTTATAAACTCCCTTCAACTCTTTGCCTGACCCATGAACGGCAGTCTCTAAAGGGTCCAGGGGAAACTTTTTGGAAGGCTGAAAGAGCTAGTTAGTGATTTCAGCAGTTGCCCTCAACAGCAAAGACAAAATTTGAGATTCCGGTCCACCAAGTATTCCACTGAAATACCAACGGGAGTAAAATCATATCAGGACTCAGGGACTTGCCCTAAAAGAGCAAAATTGGAATAGCCCCTTGCTAATGACGTTGACAACCAAGCCTTCCCAAGTTCAAAGGGATCTGCCAGTAATTTAAGTGCCTGCTAGAGCAAACACAGTACTCTTCAGAAGAGCATAATAATATCCAGAGTCCCTACAACATACTATCGACAATATCCTGTAAACTATTAAAAATTCTTCTTTTCTAACATAAGGATAGAAAGCTATAAAATTTCCCTCTACACATGTTTATCTACATCTCACAAATTTTTGTGTATTCTGTTTTCACTATCACTCAGTTTATAATATTTTGCATATTCTTTGTGATAGCTTTTTTCACTCATGGATTATTTAGGAGTATGTGTTTAATTTCCAAATATTTGAGTATTTTCTAGAAACTGCAATATCCAATATGGTAGCCACCAGCCATATGTGGTTATTGAGCCCTTCAAATGTAGCTGGTGTACCTGAGAAATTGAATTTTAACTTTTATTTCATGATAATTTGTTTTAATTTAAACACTGAAGCACTGTAAAATATTTTGCCATGAAACACAGCTTTGTTGTTTGGGTAGAAATACACTTCACTCTAACTGTTGTATCACATATTATTGCTGTATTGCAATGTAAATTTTGGCCACATTTATTGTTTCTAGTATGAGAACATATGTACATCATTGATCTAGTCAATGTCAGAAGATTGATTCCCTTTGAACGATCTTCCTAATGCAGTGACGTAATACTTTTACTTAAATACTTTGTGTAGACAGCATGAGTTATAGTGATACCTATCTACATTGTAGTTGGTCATTAAATTTAAATACGGTTTATTATTTTATTTATAATAGGGTTAAGTTAAATCTTTTAATTTAAAAAGAAATATGGACAATATTTAAACTTTAAAATGAAGGCATGATATTGATGCAGAATGAATGGAGATGACTAAGCAGGTAATAAAACTGGAACAGGAGAGAGAAAAAGAGACTGGAAGATGTGTTATAACATTCACAATGGCAATTGCAATTTGCTGCAGTGTAGCAAAACCAAAAAAAAAAAAAAAAAAAAGCTGTTGGAGACCTTTTCAGCAAACACATACAGGATTTGATAAAATCTTTCCTCTCAACCATCAAAAACAGACTTGACAAAACTAGTAACTGAAGCCAGAATTAAATGTCCAACAAAAAAACTCTAGAGAACTTTTAATAGGCTCTGAGCTTGTAACTTGGGCCAGGTATAAAACAGTTTGGATTACTGCATGAAAAAGAAAAACACTTTTAATTGGAGAGATGGTGAAGAAAACTTTTTACTTTGGTTATGGAAAGTGTTATTGCAAATTTTTAAAGAAAAGACTAAAAATTCTAAAGTATGCAAAACACGAAAGACCTTCCATCAAGGCTCCAAACAATTACCCAGAGAAGGCAAGACTTTTAAAATAATATTAAAGATGAATTGATTTAAGGTTTGAAAAATTGCAAGTCTCTTTTTTTAGAACCATATGAGAAGTGTGACTTAAGACATGATCCGAATGATACTTTGAGTATGTCTTAAAGTCGTCCCACGTCTAGGAAAAGATGTAAACTCAGGGCAAAAAAAAAAAATCAAATTAGGGGTATAGATATTTTTAAATCTTTCAAACCTTTCAGAGGAGAATTTTAATAGATACTTGGCACAAATTCCTCATGATGGAAGCACATGCAATAATCTCCAGTCTCACGCTCGTACTCTGTGCCCCAGAATTCCTGGACCATGCTCTTCTCTGCTTCTGGATCCTGCCTTTATTTTGCCTCGACTCTTTCCAGTAACATTTCATCTCTCTCCACTTATGCAGAGTATTCGATTAGGAAAACTGAAGCCAATCTAGGTATTAAAAGTAGGATGAACTCTTTGTTTTTCCTTCTAAAATGGTAAAAAAAAAAAAAAATTTAAGTTGCCTTTAGATACATTAGATTGGTGAGTGTATGGCTTTCATCCGTATCTTTCTTTTTCTTTTTCTTTTTTTCATCTTTATTGGAGTATAACTGTTTTACAATGTCGGGTTAGTTTCTGCTGTACAACAAGGTGAATCAGCTACATGTGTACATATATCCCCATATCCCCGCCCTCTTGAGCTTCCCTCCCACCCTCCCTATCCCACCCCTCTTGGTTGTCACAAAGCACCGAGCTGATCTCCCTGTGCTATGCAGCAGCTTCCCACTAGCTATCTATTTTACATTTGGTAGTGTATATGTGTCAATGCTAAAAGTTGGATGAACTTTGAATCCAAGGAATGAAAGGGTTGTCCTGGCCTGGGGAGCGAGGTGGTGTGCTGAACTGGGTGATTTTCAGCAGCCATGAGCTGTGAAACACACCGCTGTCTCCCCATAGTCTATTTGCAATGGTTGCCATGGTACTCCTTCTCCAGCAAGTTCCAAATCTTGTGGGAGTGCTTCTCATTGGCAGACTCTGACCCGGACCTGTAGGGAAAGGGGTGATAAGGAATGTTGGCCCAGGCTCCTTCCCTGAGATGCAGAGAACCCAGGAAGAATCAATGGTGTCACGTTTACAGCATTCAGCACAGCTGAATAATTCAGATGGAAGGATTCACCTTATATCTGACCTTATGGAAAACTTTCCTATCTCATCCACAACATCAAATAGGAGTTACACCTATTTGATGCTTGGTATGCCTGGGACAAAGTATGAAAATATTTTCTTGAATTTTCATTTCAACACGTACTGCCTCAGTAGTGGGTGGCAGCTGACTCTTCCTGTTCACTCCTGTGTACCAACTTGCTGGCACACATGAGGGCCTCACTAAATATTTTTTCACCCTCCCCCTTGGAGAGTTGGTGAAACTTGGCTCAAGCTACATTTCCACAGCATGGAGAGTCCAAAATCTTTCTTGTTCTTTCTGGGAATTTCCTGAGCTCACTTCTTTATGCTTCCCTGTACTTTCACAGTCGTGTACCACTGTTCTCTATTTGACCCAATTTCATGAAGACTCAGAATTCACTTCTTTAGCTGGTTTCCACAATAACCACGTATACTAAGCATTTTATGCGCTTTGGCGTCTTTCCTAGCGATTTTGAAACTCAGGGGGAGGGTCCCACAGGCAGCAGTGGGCGTTAGTACATCAAGTCGACTGCCCTCCCTCTAGCTTGGAAAGAGGAAGTGCTAGTCCCTCCAGAACCCAGGAGGGAGAAACTCTGGAGTGACACTTCATAAATGACCTCCCTCTCACGAAAGGCAGAGGGATTGATCTGTTTGGGGATGTTAAAATGTTAGGAGAGCCATTAGACCCATTAGACCACTTCCTGCGATGAGTTTTACTTTTCAAAAGCAGGAAACAAATGGCCCTCTCTCCCTTTTGACCTGCTGTGATCAGATATGACCAACACTTTTGGTTCCTTGTTTCATCCTATAAGCAGACCAAAAAAGTCCTCTTTCTGGTGGTCCAGAGGCGTCTTACTTTTTGGGTTTCACCTTCTCAGACTATGACTCTTTGGTTGTCAGGTGGCCCCATTATGTGAAACTAGCTCTCTTCCATTTCAGGGAAAAGAAGGAAGACTCCTAACTTTGGTTTTTCATCCCTGCTCTGGTCTCCACTTCATCTTTACTAGGGAGTCTTAGAGTTCTGGTAACACCATGGTACTTAGTTTTCTTTGATTCAGTTCTTTGTGTGGATAGTTTTCCTGCAGAATCCTGGAGGGGAGAAGGGTCTTTGGCTCCCTGTTTCTAGCTGGTAACATTTGGAGCAGGGGAAATGCCTTGAAAATCATTGAAGTGACTTTCCCTTTTTTTTTCAAGCACAGGATATTTGCTCCAGTGTAATCACTCTCAAAGTATAGTCCTGGACCAGCGGGATCGGCAATGCCAGGGAACTTGTTAGGAATGCAGATTCTCAGGTCTACTGACTCAGAAACTTTGTACGTTAACAAGTCTTCCAGGCAACTCTGATGCATGCTAATGCTCCACAAAATACAGAAAAAACCTGAATAATCAGATTTTAATATTTTAGAAAATATTAATACAGTTTTGTTGAAAGATGACCACCTTGTCAACCTGGGTGTTTTCTCTAGAATGGATGGTCTATTTTCTATCATGTCTCCAATTTGCATAAAAAGGTTCAGGCACTAAGTGATAGCATGTTACATGGTAGAAGTCCAGCTGGTAAGAGATGAGGACAGCTCCTCTTCTTACAGGGGAAAGGAAGCAGGAAGGCAGAGGAACCAAGCAATCAGACACGTGTCCTCACTTTTGTCTCTCCAAGTTCAGGAAACAAGAGGTATATTGGATAGTTAACTTCTGGTCACTTCTTGAGCTAGGATCTGGGGAACACCCTCTGAGAAAAGCCTTTTAAACATGGATGTCACCCTATGTGGTCCTCGTCTCAAGGATGGAAACACTTTCCGTTTCTATCTGGTTTGGCTGCTCCCCAGTACTTTCTAGCATTTAATTCTTCATAATTTATCCAAAGTTTATCTGCAGGATATTTAGTATGTTACAAACCTCTGTCCTTTTGGAACCAGACTCAAGTTCTGAGGTTGTACTTTCTTGTCCTTTCCTTGGTTTGTGTGTAGAATGAACAAGAGTTTAGGATTATAGGAAAGTGTGGTTGGGAATTGGCAAAGGAATTCACCATGGGGGTGGGAGTGAGGTCGCTCTAGAGCCAGGTGTAGAGCAAACTCGCCCCAGCTGCATCTGGCACGTGCTGCTAGTCGTCTGCTTACTAGCATTTTGCCCCTCCTGTTCACTAACAAAACTACAATTTTGCTTATAACTGCGACGTACCCATGTGAAATACTGAATTGCACAGTGTTTCTTGCAGCTGGGGTAACCATATGACCAAGAGGTAGTAGCAGAAGCCCTGTGGACATTTCTGGGTTGCCTTTGCTTTTGTAATACAAGTGCCATTCTGTCTTCCTTCTTGTGTCTGTGTTCTTTCCACCTGCAATTCAGACATGAGGCTGAAGGTGAAGCAGCCGTCTTACCACTTTGAGGACAAAAGTTACTTGCAAGTAATGGTGGAGAAAAAAATCAAGTTCTTTGGGTAGTTCCATGGGCTCTGGACTTACCAGCCATAAACTCCTTGTTGTATCACAACTGAACCCTTTGTTAAGCTACTTTGGTGAAGTTCTCTCCCAAGCAACCAGACATACCCTCCCGCTTATATTCCAGGGCTGAATGAGCGTCACTGTCGGACCAGCCACAGAGATTTTAGACCATCAGGAGCTGTGGTGAAGTCAGCCAGGAGACCTTCAAAGGGCACTGCCTGGAGTGAGAAATTAATTCACTTGGTGACTTTACACCAGCTTGTGGACTTTCTTGTTGGGGACCAGCAGGGCTTCAGAGGCTTGACGGACATGGGATGTCACCCAACAAGTAGAGGAGACAGGGACTGAGGCTTGGAGACCCCATCTTTCTCCGCAGATCACAATGTCATGGAATAAACCCATCCCCCACTGAAGGAAAGAAATACGATGGTTGCAGGGAGTCTCTAAGTCACCTAAATGGAGACTGAACACCGTCTAAAGTGGCTCTTTAGCAGACCCGATTGGACTGCTTTTTAAACAAGAGTCAACATTTAGTTATATATTTTCCCTAGAAGTGATGGATGGGATCTAGGAAAGAGTATAAAATTATAGACAAATTAAACATGTACATTTTCTATTTGTGTCCTAAATGTAGTATATGTTTAATTTTGCCTCGTAGACTGTTTCCAGTGAATTTCAAATTGTTCCACAAGAAGCGACTGACTTATATTCTCAGAGGACTCATTTCCACAAGCTTGTTCAAAGCATTTTTTCTGCAAAGGCAACTATTATCTCAAGAGGAATTAAAAATAGAGTTATAATTTCCATATCTCATTATCTTTCCTCACAAATCCTATATCAGAGATATAATGCTTAAGAAAATGTATGCACTACATAACATAGCCATTGTGTATATGAAACAAAAACTACAGAAAATGCAAGGAGATATGGATTAACAGGCCCTAATAATACGACTTTAATATAAACTTGTCAGAAAAGACAAATCAAGTAGACAAAAAATAAGTAAGCAGACAGAAGAATAAACATAATGAAGAAAGTAGCTCTCTTGGATTTATAGAAAATACATTCTTTTTGCATAACAGAGAATACACCCTTTTTCAAATGCACATGGAACATTCACAAATATTGATCATATATTAATATATGTTAGCAAACCTCAGTGAGTTCCATGAAGTAGAAATATTAAAAACAACACTTTCTGATCATGATGAGATAAAACCAGAAATTACATTTGGAAAAAAGTCCTTCCATCGGGAAATGGAAACACCTTGTATGAAACAACTCTTTTTGAGAAGAAAAATACAAACTGAGGCTTTAGAATTTCTTACAGATCATACTAATGAAAATACTAAATGTCAGAAGCTATAGGCTTCATTGAAAGAAGTGATCAGAGTTAAAAGCATTGCACCAAAAACTTCTTCAACAAAAAAAAGAAGAAAATGAATTAAATTCTCACTTCCAAAAAACTAGAAAAAGTACAATAAGGTAAACCAAAAGAAAGTACAAGTATGAAAGACAAAAATTAATGTAGTGGAGAAAAAAATACACCTAATTAATAATCAAAATCTTGGTTTATTGAAAAAATTTAAAATTAACAAACTACTCATTAACTTGTTCAGGAGAAAAAGAGGAAAGGGCACAAATAAAACTTCCAAATTGACAAGAGGAACAACCATTGAAATTGAAGACAAGTTTAAAATTTAAAACCTTTTTGCAAATAAATTTGAAAACCTAGAAGAAATGGATAATTTCCTAGGGCAATGCAGATTACCAAACTTACCTCCATTAGAGAGACAAAATTTATTTTTTAAAATATTTTTAAAAGGTTTTTTGATGTGGACCATTTTAAAAGTCTTTACTGAATTTGTTACAATATTGCTTCTACTTTATGTTTTGGTTTTTTGGCCCCAAGGCATATGGGATCTTAGCTCCTCAACCAGGGATCGAACCTGCACCCTTTGCCTTGGAGGGTGAAATCTCAACCACTGGACCACAAGGGAAGTCTTTAGAAAGAGAAAATAAACAGACCAATGTACATGGAAGAATTAGAGAAAGCTATTAAGGAACCACACCACAAAGTAAGCACCAGGGACAGATTGTTTTGCATGGAAATTCTTGCAAACCTTCAAAGTCCAGATAGTTTCAGTGCTCTTTAAATTGTTGCAGAGCATCGAAAATGAAGAGAAATTTCCTAATTGCTTTTTGAAAACAAATATAACATTGATACTTAAGTCTGATAATGATGGTACAAAAAGATAAAACTGTAGAGCAATATCTCTTGTGACTTCAACACAAAAATACTAAATAAAATATTAGCAAATGGGTGCCAACACCACATTAAGAATGTGATACATCATGGCCAAGAGGGATAGAAAACAGAAATGAAAAATTGCTTCAATATTGGGAAATCTATTCATATCATTCACCATGAAAATTCTCATGGATGATTTTTTAAAAGCCTTCAATGAAATTCAACAGCCATTCATGATTAAAACCCTCAAGAAAATAATGATTGGGGGATACTTGCTTAACATGATTACACACACATGCGCGCACACACACACACACAAATACACGTACTACTGTAGTTCAGCAGCTATCTCACTTACCTAATTGGGAAACACTGAAGGCATATCCAGGAAGAAAGCAAGCATACCCACTCACTACCAATCAACATTATAATGGAGGTTTTAGCAAATGCAATTTGACAAGAGCAATCAATTAGGGGCCTAAGAATAAGTCAAGGAGAAGTGATACACCGTGGTACATCCATAAGATGGAATACTTGTCAGCGATAAAGGAGAACAAGCTCTTGGTACACACAACTTGAATGATTCTCAAAATCATTATGCTAAGTGAATGAAGCCAGTCTCAAAAGGGAATTTATTTTACTTATCTCTAGATTCTCAGTGTCTCGTATAAAACCTGCCACCAAGTACAAACAACCAATGAATGATAATAAATAGATGAATAGGTATGAACTCCCAAAAGTTGTGAGAGAAGAGAACATGCTTCATTCTTCTATTGTATTAATCACAATGCATAGTATCATTAATCTGTCTGCCTTCTGCCCTGGGAGGCAAATAGGCAAAACTGCTCTCAGGATATGTCACATGGGCTTCTCATTTCCTAACTGCTACTCAAGAGCAAAACCATTTTCTTTGTCTCATCTACAGCATTAACCCGGAGGCAAGGGTAAGAATAATTGAATGCATTTACACAGAAAATAACCACTGGTGTTAGAATTTTCTTTGTATTAATTCTGTATTTACTTTTTTTGGGGAGGTGTATATGGTTCTTTGGTTAAATATTTGTTAATAGAAGATTGTAATACAATAGCACGTTAAATTCATATCGCCAATGATGAAAACAGTAGAGACAGAGATCGCCCACCTTCTGCAGAGTGAAACCAAATCTCTCTACTCAGAGTGACTACCTCTAAAGGAGTCATGTGCTTCTTTGCACGGGGCTTCTCATATCCTTGAGCCTTTGTTAACTTTTATTAAATGTACAGTCTAAACTCCTTTGTGTTTGGGGGAAATCATGGAGAGACATATGCCCTAGTTTGAGCAAAATGGGTTAGGGCATGGAGAAGACGATTTTAAGGTGACAGAACAAGGAGAGTTGGCATAGGTCACATATGACCACCAGAACACGTTGGTAGAACATGGAAAAGTGCTTTGGGGAAGGCTAGAAATTATTAGGTGAAGAGTACTCAGCACAATAGTATAAAAGGGATAGGGACTTAGCTATTTTTATCCATGTATTAAAAAGAACTGTTGCAGCAGGAAAGCCACAAAGGTCTCAGAAACATAGGTCACGTGTAATTTCTATCAACACATAATGAATGAATCCAAGGGCAATGTAGTCTTTGACTGTCAGAGGTGTTGAGAATGTGGCTCAAACCTTCCAGGGAAAAGGAGAAGGGGAGAAGTCTAGAGGGTAGACCAAGACTACCTCCAAAATCATCTTGAACTTTTACAAAAGACTATAATTCATCCCTGTGCTCTTAGAAGAAGTAGTGGTAGTATTTTCCAAAAAACAAAAGCAAAAACAAAAAAAACAGATTCCATTTTGTACAAATATGAGAGAACAGAACAGTTTTATTACAGTAACAATAAGCAAACAATTCAATTGGGTGGGATAGCAGTTAGTTTCACAAGAAAAGGAGAGAACTTGTTATTCAGCAAATTGGTTGGTGTTGGTCAAAGAGTTTCTACAGATACATCTGAATATACCAAACATTGTTCTCTTATCTGTTGAATCTCTATCTTTCACTCTTTCTCGCATTTCACATAGTTGAGTTCTGAAAGATCTATCTTCCAGACAACTCTTTGTTGGTCAGTGGGCAGAAGATAAGGAACAATTTGAGTCCTTCCGTAAAATTGTAAGTAAACAAATTTCCAATCATCTACAAAGAATTCTACAAACATCTCCATCTATAAGCTTAACTAATGCAAAGAATTGATCTTTCTCATAAACTATAAGGTTAAGATGATCACTGTGGTCCTGAGGGTAAAATAAGTGAGAGGAAGCCACAGGGGGAGATTACCTACCAATCTAGAAAGAATCTAGAGGAGAAACATTTACTAGGGATAAACAGAGAAAGCTTGGGGTCATCTTCTTTGGTCTCCTGCATTCCTTCTCTCTGTGTCTCTGAGAAAGAATTCACCAGTTAGGGAGCATCAATACATTGTGCTTTGGAGTTTCACAGATTGAGAACTTGTCCCTCCCCTGTTAAATCAATCAAACATATACCAATTGCCAACAGTGAACTTTACTCTCCTGAGTCCTGAGAGTCTGAGAGACAGAAAAATGAGAATGCTCTGACTTATATGGGGCAGGGCCAGCTGAACATATGCAGGAAGTATAGACACATTTTCCTGAAGTTTAATCTTAATGTCTAATCCTCAAACAGAGAGAAAACAAAGGAAACAATCTTCAACAAGCCTAAGATGAATTCAACTATCCCGCTCTGATTCTCAACTTCGTCTCTGGCATTTTGCTGCCTTGTAGCACAGAGAGCCTCCCTTTCTGCCAATTCCCTCCTCATGTGCATCACTTGCTTTTGCTGTTCTAGTTCATCCTCCAGCGTTCTGATTTTCTCTTCATACTCCTGTCTTATCTGCACTTTCTGTCTCTCTAGCTCTGCTCTGTAATTTTCTTGCATCACTCGGATTTGTTTCTGAATCTCCTCCTCAGCCTTTTGGTACATGTTGTTCGTGAAGCATCTGCCTTTGCACTCTGCGACCACGCGCTGGACCAGGACCAGCAGCTGCTCCCTCTGGTCCTCCTGCGCAGCTCCTGCCGCCCTGTTGTTGAACACACAGTAGCGATCTCCGAACATGCCCATCAGCTCTTGAATGCCTTTTGGAGCTTCCTTTAAGTAGTCACGGAAATCGATGCCTTCCAAGTCATCTTTCCGGGTGAATAAGAGGATCATGTGTCTCCTAGCTCTCTCTCCAAACATTTTCAGGATCTTGTCCGTGGCTCTGTGGTCTTCCGGTGTGTAACGGCCCAGCGGGATGACGAGGAGCAGAGCATGAGGCCCTGGCGAGGTCAGGGCCATGCAGCGAGCAATCTCCTTGCAAGTGTCAGCATCCTGTACCTCTGTGTCAAAGATGCCAGGTGTATCCACCACGACAATTTCCCTCCCCTTCCAGGTGCTGTTTCCTTTCTTACAGGACCTGGTGATGGATACTGCGGAAAAGCCAGAAGGAAACATTTTCTTTCCGAGGATGCTGTTTCCTGTTGCACTTTTTCCAGCCCCAGTCTTACCCACTAAGACGAGTCTCAGTTGTGAATCTCTGGGCTCTTGGTTTCCAAGCCCTGGCACAACAGGAAATAAAAGTCGTAGCGTTAGAAGGAACTTCAACTGTCTCCCCTGCAAGTCCCCTGCCCACTGGTGCCTTTCTCTGTTGCCTGCTAGGGTCCTCTGCACTCAAGGGATGTCTATAGAGAGCCCTCTGGGCTCGTGCTCCTCTTGCAGTATTTGAGGACCACCCAGGTAATTTTCAGCATCCCCTTGCACTTCCTACTGTGACCTTGCGTAGGTAAGTAGCCCACAGAGGAGGAAACAAAATGGTTAAGAAGAGAACTCTAAGCTGCTACTGGTAGCTGGTCCTCATAAGATAACATAGGAAGTAACACAAAATTGACGTTGCATATTTTACTTCCCAGGAAAGTTCAAAGTTAATATCAGAGCAGCAGAGCACAGCAACTGAAACCTTAAGTTACAAACCAAATCATCTAATAGCTCGTCCTGTGTTTGTATTCAGCAAGTCTCTGCATATCTCTTTAATGTGCCTATAAGGTCAAAGTCTGCCCGATTTGTTAGGCATAGACCCGGGACCGGTGGGAAGACAACTGGCAATCACGTTTGAGAGGCTGTTTTCCCGAGAAGACAGACCCTGCCAGCCGGCCCTTGAATGTAAGACTGATTCCTGCATGAGGAATCCTGTGTTATAACTCCCTATTTCTGCTTTGAGACAATGCATACATTATCCCACTTACAACCTCATAGACACTGTTACAAACCCCAATTTGTTTTCAGGGCTATCATCCCCAAAACCAAGAGCCAACTAAACGGTTGATGTTTTAGTTTCTCAGGCTAAAAATCTAGGCGTCACCCTTGACTCCTCTCTCTCCCCTTCTTTCCATATCCAACCCATCAGCTGGTTCTCTTGGCTCCAAATCTGTTCGCTTCTCTCTATTTTGAAGATCATCATACTAGCCCAAGTTATATCCCCATCCATGCTTCAGTAGTCTCCTAACTGGTCTCTCTACTTCCGCTTTGGCCCTTTCAGTCTATTCTGTAAAGTGGAATAATCTTTTAAAAATATCAATCAAACAGAAGAGGGAAATTGCAGAACCTCCCACTCTGGCTTCCACAAAATCTGTAGTTCATCCCCATCTCCCACACACTTTATGGTGAAGCTTTTGCTCATCCCTGGATCCCTAAGGCAGAGTTTCTCATATTTGATAACCAGAATCCTGGGGTGAAAGAAGTAAATTTCCCAAAGCTGAGAACACTGGATGCAGGATGGCTAAGATTACCTAAGGAAAAATGTGGATGGGAGTTCAGACTATTATTTAGTTAGCATCACAATGGAAGATGCCAACCTAAGGATATCCTGAGGGCGTTGGTTGACCTTAGAGACAGGGAGTAGGAAAATCATGGCTGGCGAGATAAAAAGGCACCAAAGGCCAGTGCCAACACTGCAAAAATTGGCCAATGTTGACAGCAAATGGATGGCAGTCTATGATAGATGGCAAACACAGCCATGAATTATTCCCTCTCTGTACTCATGCCTCTTGGGAATGTGGATTTGCAGCTACTCTCATCAAGATGCTGAGTCCGTTTCTCCAACCCTTGAATCTGACTGGGCCATGTGACTTGCTTTGGACAGTAAGGTCGTGAAAACATGATCAAGCAGAGACTCCAGAAGTGCTGACTTATTGTAGTTTGCCTTCTCTTTCTGCTTTTCGGAACCTTACAACTGCCCTGGACTAGCCTACTGGATGAGAGACACAAGGGCCGGTTATCCGTGTCCCCCTGGTCTGCCCAAGAGCTTGCTGACTGCCAGACATGTCTATGAGGCTAGCCGAGATTATCCAGTTGCATCCTGAACCACCAGCCTACCACACATGCATGAGTGAGTCTGGCTGAGACTAGCCAAGTTGATCCAGACCCAAAGACTGCCCAACTAACCCACAAAACCAAGAGCCAACTAAACGGTTGTTGTTTTAGGCTCCTAAATTGTGTGGTGGTTTGCTAAACCAGCAAAAGCTCAAACGATATAATCAATTTCTATGGATAAGGGAGTAGAGGGAGGGTTATGTGAGGAACGGAGTGATCAGTCTGCTGAATTTGTTGGTTATAGTGAGGCCACCAGCAACAGGGAAATTAGGGACCTGAATGAGGAATTAATTATGCCCATGTTCCTCCTTCCCAATCCTCTCTTGGGCTGAAGAGAGGGGCAGAGAAACAACCAGGGAGGCTACAACCCGCTGTTCTGGTGTGTCCACGCTGTAGGAAGTAGCACACAAGAAACCTCATCAAGCCCATATCAATCAGGAGATTCTAACTCTCTTCCTCTTAGCTGTTAAGCTACATCACAAGGAGAAGCCGTAGAGGGTCGAGAGAAATGAGAGAGCAGAGTAAATGAAGGGAAAATAAGAAACGTGGTTGAAAATGTTTTGCTCTTGCGCAGATGGGGACTGACTGACAGGACAGGAGAGCCCCGGCCCTCCTCCCCCAAGCCTGGCAGCCTCTCACCGTGGCTGGTCCTGGAGTTGCTGGGGTAATGGGCCGCCATTGTAGTTTGAATTCCTGGAAATAAAGAAAAATAACTATGTCATTTCAGGGAAGTGGAGAGTAACTGGAAACTGGAAATGTTATCCTCATGTAACCAACAGTTTCTTTTCTTTTCATAAACTTGCTTGCTACTCAGTTTCTCTTCCTCTATTTCCCAATACTTCTCCATTCTCTGTTTTCAGTCTCATTTTCAGATTGTTCATTTTTCTTTACACAAATGTAAGTGCTTCAGGGTCTTCCTTGGCACTGGTTCTGGGTGCCCTTCCCCACTCTATTCAGTGAATGATTGCTTTGAATGCCATTTATATGTAGCCTGCAGCCTAGACCCTTCTCACAGTTCCAAACTTTTAAATCCCATTCAACTTCTCCAGTTGGCAATTTTATGGGCATCTCACACAGAACTCAGACAAAATGGAACCCTTGACCTCCAGCCCCAGCCTGGTTCCCATTTCAGTAAAGGGCACCACCAAATGGCTCACGCAGAATCTTGGGGTCCTCCACAACGCTTCTTTCCTCGCTTGCTCATCAGTCTGGCACCAAATCCTATTGATTTTACTTCCAAAAAATGCAAAATTCTCCATTTCTCCCCATCTCCATGTTAATCCAACCCACTGTCATTTGATTGCAATGTAATAGGCTCCCAACTGATATTGCATCTTCAATCCCTTCTCCACTCAATAATCAGATGCCTTTTTAAAACTGAAATTTGATTTTTTTCCCTGGTTTAAATTCTTTAATGGATTCCTTTTGCTTTTTATTGTTCAAATAGTTGAAAACCCTTGGAATGGTCCAAAAGGCCCTGCATGCTCAATTACTCTCTCTCTCTCTTTCAAAAGGCTTGAACCATACTGGCCTCCTCAATGTCCCCTGAATCCTCTAAGCTCCCTCCAGCTCCTAGACCCTTGGGGAATATTTCCCCCTCCCTGGAGCACTCCCACACCCTTCCAATGCCCAACTCATTTCTTCTCAGCCCTGAGGCTTCAGTATTCTGTTATTTCTCCAGAGAGGGCTTCTCCACCCCCATCACCAACCAACAAGTTAGCTCTGGTGTGGAGTTTGTGCTAGCCACACTCCAAGGGTTTCTATAGAATACGTACCACAATAGGAAGTTGTTCGTCTGATTTTTTTACTGTCTCCTCGTAGACTGTAAGCTTTGTGATGGTGAACCGTCTGTGTCTTGTGTGCCCCGTTATTCCCTAGGGACAAGCACAATAGTGGACAAAGCATGGATCTCAATAAATATTTATTAAATAAATGAATTGATTTTAAAAAATCTCCCTGATTCTTGCCTCCTCTCTGATTGAGCTTTATGTCCAGCCCAATCTGTCTTGTGAAAAAGATGATCATTTCCTTATTTTTTTTAAAATTAATTAATTTATTTTTTGGCTGCATTGGGTCTTCATTGCTGTGCGCGGGCTTTCTCTAGTTGCGGCGAGTGGGGGCTACTCTTCACTGCAGTGTGCGGGCTTCTCATTGCAGGGGCTTTGCTTGTTGCAGAGCACAGGCTCTAGGCACGTGTGCTTCAGTAGTTGTGGCACGTGGGCTCAGTAGTTGTGGCTCATGGGCTCTAGAGCTCAGGCTTTGTAGTGGTGGCACACGGGCTTAGTTGCACTGTGGCCTGTGGGATCTTCCCGGACCAGGGATTGAACCTGTGTCCCCTGCATTGGCAGGCAGATTCTTAACCACTGTGCCACCAGGGAAGTCCCCTATCCTTTCCTTATTAACAACACCTAGCATTCTTGAAACACGGTAATACGTTTTAAAGGTTTTCTTTCATTGCTACCTACTAACGTTGGGCAATGGAGAAAGCCATTTGAAGAACTCTTAGCAGATCAGATTTTAAGTAGGACAGGCTGAAATGCTAATTGTTAAAGAAAGCCTATCTGATAGGAAGCCAACAAATACAAATTTCAAACACTGTTAGAAAGACAGGCACTTCTTTTGAAAGTGGATTAGGAATAAGGAGTAGAAAACAGCTTCTTGTAAACTGGGAGGAGAAATCACAGAATTTTTAAAAATCAGCGTTGGTCACAAAGATGATTTTGGTGATTGATTTTAGGAGAAGGAGTAAGATACCAGAAATAGGAAAATAAAAGGTTTGGGGTGTTTCTTAAACACCATTCTTAAGAACGGTGTTTCCATTCAGTCTGTGGACTTTCTCTTCAGCATTCTTTAATGCTGTTCCCTTTCTCCTAATTCTGATGTAAAACCAGAGGACTGAACTTCTCTCCATACTGACACTGGATGGCTGAGTTCTCCTCCTACTGCCTAAGGAAGAAGCATCCATTGATCCCCAGCTTCTCCTGAACTGTAGACAGTAACATGGGTTGGCATCTCCCTCCTCCTATCTCCTAAAAGTTCCCATTCCCCATCTCTGGGTGAAGCCCACGACGGGACTGTTCCTGAGGAGGCAGGTCCAAAGGGGCAGCTCTGAGCAGATCGTTAACTGGGTAACAGAGTCTCTGATCCTAACCGTGTGCTGGCTTTGTGGCACGGGGCTGCTGACCTGCACCTCTTACATCTCCTTGTGCTCTTTTCACCACCAGCTCACTCCCCACACAGCTAATTCTGTCTTCTAATTCTAATTCTAATTCTGCTCAGCCAAGCAAACCCTGAAAGCTTCAACTTCACTTATAAATTCTATCAATGGTGAAAACAATCATTTATTCCTACAAGTATCCTCTGAGCAGTGACTGCTGAAAGAGTTATCAATTTGTAGGACTCAGCCTTCAAAACAGATTACTGCCTAAAATCAGCAAAGACAGGAGACAGGAACCAATGAGAAATATATTCTGAGAGCAAGTTTGCAGGGAGTTTTAAGATATAGATCCAGAAGAGAAGTCCCCCCTCCACCAAATCACACATTTCCCTCCCTCTCTTCCCACTCCCACAAACACCCCTATTCCCTTACCTAAAAAAAATCTGGGTCCTGCTCCTTTCTCTAACTTTGAAAGCAATGCTAAACCAGGAGGCGACACTAAGCTATCAACAAGGAAGAGGAGAGAGGAAGTGAGGGGAGGAGCTGTCCAAACTTGCTTATGCAAGAGACCTGCCCACCTTATCACCTAGCAGTGCCAGAACTTTCTGCAATGATGAGATTGTTTTGTGTGGTTCAGTATGGTAGCCCTGAGCCACATGGGCTACTGAGCTCATGAAATGCGATGAGTGTGATTGAAGAATTGAATATTTAATTTTATTCCATTTTGATTAATTTAAAGTTAAACAGTCACATCTGCATAGTTGCTACCATATCAGACCATGCAAAGACTCTATAGGGAGGGCCGAAATGTGGATCATGCCGTGAAGTTTGAGAAAAAACGACTGGGTCAAAACCAGAGAGTTGCCGCTCAGAGTGTGGCCAAGATGGTGGAGTAGGAAAACCCTGGGCTCACCTCTTCCTATGGGCACACCAAAATTACAGCTATTTAGAAAGCAATTATGACCTGAAAACTAGTAGAAAAGATTCCCCACAACTATAGATATAAAGAAGGAACCACAAGACAGACAAGAAGGGGTATAGTCAAGGCCCACACCCCTAGGTAGGTGACACATAAATGGGAAGATAATTGCAATTACAAAGGTTCTCCCCAAGGAGCAAGGGGTCTGGGCCCCACTTCAGGCTCCCCAGCCTGGGGGATCTTGCAGCAGAAAGAAAAGCCACCAAAATATCTGACTTGTATGGCCAGAGGGGCTTGCACATGGGAGAGCAAGAAGGCTCTGGGAAACAGAGGCCCCATTTTTAAAGGGCACGGACAAAATCTCCATGCTCTGAGACCCAGCATAGAAGCAGTGATTTGAAAGGAGCCTGGGGCAGACTCACTGGCTGATCCTGGAGAGCCTCCCAGAGAGGCAGGAGGCAAGGAGGACTCCCCTAGTGACATAGACTCTGGCAGCAGCTGTTTTGGGGAGTTCACTCTATGACAAGGACACCTGTCATAGAATGGAGTCTTCTCCATTCTTGGAGACTTCCCTCTAGCCTATTCCTGCCAGGGGCTTACCTGCTCACCAGCCAATTGGCACCAGTCCCAGAGCCTCCGAAACCAAACAGCCAGCCATGAGAGCACTCAATGCCACTCACCCGGAAACTGGCACCAGCCCTGCACACTCTGAACCCTGCAGGCAGCCACCCCAAACCTGGACCCACCCACCAGTGGGCCAGCACCAGCCCTGGAACACCACAGGTCCCACAGCCAGCTGCACCGAATCCCAGCCCCACCCAGCAGCAGGCCAGCAGCCAGAGCAGAAGCCAGGGCCTGGCAGCCAACTGGGCCAGAGCAACCTCCAAAGAATACTCTACCCAGCAAGGCTCTCGTTCAGATTTAATGGAGAGATCAAAAGCTTTACAGACAAGTAAAAGGTAAAAGAGTTCAGCACCACCAAACCAGCTTTACAACAAACGTTAAAGGAACTTCTCTAGGAGAAAAAGAAAAAGCCACCAGTGGAAACCAGAAAATTACAAAACAGAAAAAGCTCATTGGTAAAGGCAAACATAAAGGTGGGAAATCATCTACACACAAAGCTAGTAGGAAGGTTAAAAGAGAAGAGCAGTGGGCTTCCCTGGTGGCGCAGTGGTTGAGAGTCCGCCTGCCAATGCAGGGAACACGGGTTCGAGCCCTGGCCTGGGAAGATCCCACATGCCGCGGAGCAACTAGGCCCGTGAGCCACAGCTACTGAGCCTGCGCGTCTGGAGCCTGTGCTCCGCAACAAGAGAGGCCACGACAGTGAGAGGCCCGCGCGCCGCGATGAAGAGTGGCCCCCGCTCGCCACAACTAGAGAAAGCCCTCGCACAGAAACGAAGACCCAACACAGCCATAAATAAATAAATAAATAAATAAATAAATAAAATTAAAAAAAAAAAACAAACTACAATTTTCAACTGTTTTTAAAAAAAAAAAAAAAAAAAAAAGAGAAGAGCAGTAAAATAATATATATCCACAATAAGCACTTAAGGGACACACAAAGCAATTAGATGTAAAATATGATATCAAAAACAGAAATGAGAGGAGGAGAGTACAAAAGCAGGGATTTAAAAATGCACTTGCAATTAAGAGATCAGCAACTTAAAACAATCATATATATATATACACCTCATGGTAACCACAAACCAACTATCTATTATAGATACACACACTCACACACACACACACACACACACACACACACACGAGGAAAAAGGAAAAGAGAAAAAAGAAAAAGGAATCCAAACATAACACTAAAGATAGTAATCAAATCACAAGAGAAGAGACAAAAGATAAAGAAATTTCTAAAAACACCTACAAAAACAACCCACAAACAATTAACAAAATGGCAATCAGAACATACATATCAATAATTACCTTAAATGTAAATGGACTCAATGCTCCCATCAAAAGACACAGAATGGCTGAATGGATACAAAAACAAGACCCATATATATACTGTCTACAAGAGACTCATGTCAGATCTAAGGACACACACCAGCTGAAAGTGAGGAGATGGAGTCCCTCCCATCAGGAAGCTTGCACAAGCCTCTTAGATAGCCTCATCCCCCAAAGGGCAGACAACAGAAGCAAGAAGAACTATAATCCTGCAGCCTGGGAACCAAAACCACAATCACAGAAAGATAGATAAAATGAAAAGGCAGACGACTATGTCCCAGATGAAGGAACAAGATAAAACCCCAGAAAAACAATGAAATGAAGTGGAGATAGGCAACTTTCCAGAAAAAGAATTCAGAATAATGATAGTGAAGATGATCAAGGACCTCAGAAAAAGAATGGAGGCAAGGATTGAGAGGATGCAAGAAATGTTTAACAAAGACTTACAAGAACTAAAGAACAAACAAACAGAGATGAATAATACAATAACTGAAATGAAAAATACACTAGAAGGAATCAATAGCAGAATTAATGAGATACAATGGATAAATGACCTGGAAGACAAAATGGTGGAAATCACTGCTGCAGAACAGAATAAAGAAAAAAGAAAGAAAAGAAGTGAAGACAGCCTAAGAGACCTCTGGAACAATATTAAATGTGCCAACATTTGCATTACTGGGGTCCCGGAAGGAGAAGACACAGAGAAAGGATCCAAGAACATATTTGAAGAGATTATAATGGAAAAGTTCCTTAACGTGGGAAAGGAAATAGTCAGCCAAGTCCAGGAAGCACAGAGAGTTCCAGGCAGGATGAACACAAGGAGAAACACGCAGAGACACATAGTCACCAAACTGACAAAAATTAAAGGCAAAGAAAAATTATTAAAAGCAACAAGGGAGGGCTTCCCTGGTGGCGCAGTGGTTGAGAATCTGCCTGCTAATGCAGGGGACACGGGTTCGAGCCCTGGTCTGGGAAGATCCCACATGCCAAGGAGCAACTGGGCCCGTGAGCCACAACTACTGAGCCTGCGCATCTGGAGCTTGTGCTCCGCAACAGGAGAGGCCGCGATAGTGAGAGGCCCGCGCACCGCGATGAAGACTGGTCCCCGCTTGCCGCAACTAGAGAAAGCCCTTGCACAGAAACGAAGACCCAACACAGCCAAAAATAAATAAATAAATAAATAAATAATAAAAATAAAGGAATTCCTTTAAAAAAAAAAAGTCTTTAAAAAAAAAAAAGCAACAAGGGCAAAATGACCAATAACATACAAGGGAACTCCCATAAGGTTAACAGCTGATTTCTCAGCAGAAACTCTGCAAGCCAGAGGGGAGTGGCACGATATATTTAAAGTGATGAACAGGAAGAAACTATAACCAAGAATACTTTACCGAGCAAGGATCTCATTCAGATTTGAAGGAGAAATCAGAAGGTTTACAGACAAGCAAAAGCTAAGAGAATTCAGCACCACCAAACCAGCTCTACAGCAAACGCTAAAGGAACTTCTGTAAGTGGGAAACTCAAGAGAAGAAAAGGACCTACAAAAACAAACTGAAAACCATTAAGAAAATGGTAATAGGAACATACGTATTGATAATTACCTTAAATGTGAATGGATTAAATGTTCCAACCAAAAGACACAGACTGGATGAATGGATACAAAAGCAAGACCCCTATATATGCTGTCTACAAGAGACCCACTTCAGACCTAGGGACACATACAGCCTGAAAGTGAGGGGATGGAGAAAGGTACTCCATGCGAATGGAAATCAAAAGAAAGCTGGAGTAGCAATACTCATATCAGATAAAATAGACTTTGAAATAAAGAATGTTACAAGAGACAAGGAAGGACATTACACAATGATCAAAGGATCAATCCAAGAAGAAGATCTAACAATTATAAATAGATATGCACCCAACATAGGAGCACCTCAATACATAAGGCAAATTCTAACAGTTAAAAAACAGAAAACTGACAGTAACACAGTAATAGTGGGAGACTTTAACACCTCACTTACACCAATGGAGAGATCACCCAAACAGAGAATTAATAAGGAAACACAAGCTTTAAATGACAAAATAGACCAGATAGATTTAATTGACAATTCTAGGACATTCCATCCAAAAACAGCAGATTACACTTTCTTACATGGATTACATGGAACATTCTCCAGGATAGATCACATCTTGGGTCACATATGAAGTCTCAGTAAACTTAAGAAAACTGAAATTGTGTCAAGCATCTTTTCCGACCACAATACTATGAAATTAGAAATAAATTACAGGAAAAACAGAAACGTAAAAAACACAAACACATGGAGAGTAAACAGTATGCTACTAAATAACCAAGAAATCACTGAAGAAAACAAAGAGGAAATGAAAAAATACCTAGAGACAAATGACAATGCAAACATGACAATCCAAAGCCTATGGGATTCAGCAAAAGCAGTTCTAAGAGGGAAGTTTCTAGCAATACAGTCCTACTTCAAGAAACAAGAAAAATATCAAATAAACAATCTAACCTTACACCTAAAGGAACTACAGAAAGAAGAACAAACAAAACCCAAAGTTAGTAGAAGGAAGGAAATCATAAAGATCAGAGCAGAAATAAATGAAACAGAAAGAAAGAAAACAGTAGCAAAGATCAATGAAACTAAAACCTGGTCTTTGAGAAGATAAACAAAATTTATAAACCTTTAGCTGGACTCATCAAGAAAATGAGGGAGAGGACTCAAATCAATAAAATTAGAAAGGAAAAAGGAGAAGTTATAACAGACACCGCAGAAATACAAAAGATTACAAAGGATTATAAGAGACTACTATGAACAACAATATATGCCAATAAAATGAACAACAGACAAGAAATGGAAAAATTCCTAGAAAGGCACAATCTCCAAAGACTGAACCAGGAAGAAATAGAAAATATGAACAGACCAATAACTAATAATGAAACTGAATGAGTTATTAAACAACTCCCAACAAACAAAAGTCCAGGGCCAGACAGCTTCACAAGTGAATTCTACCAAATGTTTATGAAAGAGTTATCAACTCTCCTTCTCAACTGTTTCAAAAAACTGCAGAGGGAGGAACACCCCCACAGTCATTCTATGAGGCCAGCATCACTCTGATACCAAAACTAGACAAAGATATCACAAAACAGAAAACTACAGGCCAATATCACTGATGAAAATAGATGCAAAAATCCTCAACAAAATATTAGCAAACCAAATCTAACAATACATTAAAAGGATCATACACCATGATCAAGTGGGATTTATCCAAGGATGCGAGAATTTTTCAACATCTGCAAATCAATCAGTGTGATATACCACATTAACAAACGGAAGAATACAAATCATATGATCATCTCAATAGATGCAGAAAAAGCTTTCAATAAAATTCAACATCCATTCGTAATAAAAACTCTCCAGGAAGTGGACATAGAGGGAACATACTTCAACATAATAAAGGCCATATATGACAAACCCACAGCTAACATCATACTCAACAGTGAAAAGCTGAAAGCCTTTCCTCTATGATCAAGAACAAGACAAAGATGCCCACCTTCACCACTTTTATTCAACATAATTTTGGAAGTCCTAGCCACAGGAATCAGAGAAGAAAAGGAAATAAAAGGAATCCAAATCAGACAGCAAGAAGTAAAACTGTCACTGTTTGAAGATGACATGATATCATACATAGAAAATCTTAAAGACGCCACCAGAAAACTACTAGAGCTCATCAATGAATTCAGTAAAATTGCAGGATACAAAATTAATACACAGAAATCTGTTGCATTTCTATACACTAACAATGAACTATCAAAAAGAGAAATTGAGAACACAATCCCATTTACCGTTGCATCAAAAAGAATGAAATACCTAGGAATAAATCTACCTAAGGAGGTAAAATACCTGTACTCTGAAAACTATAAGACACTGATGAAAGAAATTAAAGATGACACAAACAGAATGAAAGATAATACTGTGTTCTTGGATTGGAAGAATTAAGGTTGTTAAAATGACCACGCTACCCAAGGCAATCTACAGATTCAATGCAATCCCTTTCAAAATGTCAACGGCATTTTTTACAGAACTAGAGCAAATAATTTTAAAATTTGTATGGAAACACAAAACACCCAGAGAAGTGAAAACAATCTTTTTTAAAAATTCCTTTATTTATTTCTCTTTATTTATTTTTGGCTGCATTGGGTCTTTGTTGCTGTGTGCGGGCTTTCTCTAGTTGCAGCGAGCGGGGTCTATGCCCCATGTCCCCTGCCTTGGCAGGCGGATTCTTAACCACTGCGCCACCAGGGAAGTCCAGCCAAAACAATCTTGAGAAAGACGGACAGTTCTGGAGGAATTACACGCCCTGACTTCAAACTATACTATTTAAAAAGCTACAGTAATGAAGACAATATGGTATTGGCACGAAAACAGACACATAGATTAATGAAACAGAACAGAGAGCCCAGAAATAAACCCATGCACATATGGTCAAAGGAGGCAAGAATATACAATGGGGAAAAGATGTTCTCTTCAATAAGTGGTGCTAGGAAACTTAAACAGCTACATGTAAAAGAGTGACATTAGGACATTTTCTAACACCATATCCAAAAAGAAACTCAAATTGGGTTAAAGACCTAAATGTAAGACTGGATACCATATAACCTCTAGAGGAAGACATAAGCAGAACACTCTTGACAGAAATCGCAGCTATATATTTTTTGCATCTGTCTCCTAAAGCAGAGGAAATAGTATAAAAGCAAAAATAAGCAGGTGGGACCTAATTAAACTTCAAAGCTTTTGCACAGCAAAGGAAACCATCAACAAAACAAAAACACAACCTAGAGAATGGGAGAAAATATTTGCAAATGATATGACACATAAGGGGTTAATATTCAAAATATAGAAGCAGCTCATACAACTCAACATCAAAAACAAACAACTTGATTTAAAAATAGGCAGAAGACCTGAATACACAGTTTCCCAAAGCAGACAAACAGATAGCCAACAGGCACATGAGAAGATGCTCAACATCGTTAATCATCAGGGAAATGCAAATCAAAACCACAATGAGATATCACCTCATATCTGTCAGAATGGTTGCCATCAAAAAGAACACAAATTACAAAAGTTGGTGAAGATGTGGAGAAAAGGGACCCCTCCTGCACTGCTGGTGGCAATATAACTTGGTGCAGCCATTGTGGAAAACAGTATGGAGGCTCCTCAACACTAAAAATAGAAGTACCATGTGACCCCACAATTCCACTCCTGGGTATATAGCTGAAAAAACAAAACAAAAACAAAAACACTAATTCGAAAAGATACATGCACCCCGATGTTCATGGCAGCATTATGTACAATTGTTGAGACATGAAAGCTATCTAAGTGTCCATCGACAGATGAATGGATTAAGAAAATGTGGTATATATATATATATATATATATACACAATGCAATAGTACTGAGCCATAAAAAGAAAGAAAATTTGCCATTTGCAAGAACATGGATGGACTTGGAGGGTATTATGCAAGTGAAATAAGTCAGAGAGAGAAAGACAAATACTGTGTAATATCACTTATATGTGGACTCTAAAAAATACAACAAACTAGTGAATAGAACAAAAAAGAAGCAGACTCACAGATACAGAGAACAAACTAGTGGTTACCAGTGGGGAGAGGGAAGGGAGAGGGGCAATATAGAGGTAGGGGACTAAAAGGTACAAACTAGTAGGTATAAAATGAGCTACAAGGATATATTGTACAAAACAGGGACTATAGCCAATATTTTATAATAACTATAAATGGAGTATAACCGTTACATATTGGGAATCACTATATTGTACACCTGTAACTTATATAATAGTGTCCACTAACTATACTTCAATTAAAAGAAAACACAATGAGATATGAACTCACACCTGTTAGGATGACTACATCAAAAAGCCAAGAAATAACAAGTGTTGTGAGGATGTGGAGAAAAGGGAACCTCATGCATGTCGGTAGGAATATAAATTGGTGCAGCCACTGTGGAAAACCGAATGGAGGTTCCTCAAAAATATTAAAAATAGAACTTCATTTGATCCAGCCATCTCACATCTGGGTATTTATCCAAAGAAAATGAAAACACGGACTAGTAGAGATATCCGCCCCCCGATGTTCATTGCAGCATTATTTACAATAGTCAAGATACGGAGACAACCTAGGTGTCCATTGATGGATGGAAGGATAAAGGAGATACACACACACACACACACACACACAAATAGTATCCAGCCATAAGAAAGAAGGAAATCATGCCATTTGTGACAACATGGATAGATCTCAGGGCATTATGCTAAGTGAAATAAATCAGACAGAAAGACAAATACTGTACAAACTCAGTTATATGTGGAATCTAGACAAAACAAAAGCCAGGCTCATAGATACAGAGAACAGCATGGTGGTTGTGAGAGGCGGGGGTTGAGGGTGGAAGCGGGAGAAATGGGTGAAAGGGATCAAAAGGTAAAAATAAATAAATAAATAAATAAAATGAATACTCGTTGCAACATGTATACACATATATAAGCTCATTACAGGCTCATATATAAGCTCACATATATACGTCAATACCAAGCTTAGAAATATTGTTTAATTGATTATTGAATCTACTGAAAAAAATGCATGAATTTCATTTTATGCAAATTAAAATTCAATAAAGCTGAAAACTCCAGCCATTTAGGTACAATTGGATGCGAGTAGGAGAGCCAGTTGTGGTAGACTGATTGTAAAACTGGCCCCAAGTTGTCACACTACCTTGTCTCCAGGCCCTTTTACAATATGAATTTGGTTCTCTTCGCATGCAGAGTTGGAACCTATTTTTGCACCTCCTGAAGTTCAAAACCTCAAAGGCTTTGCAGTTTTATTTTCAACAGTTTCTGCTCTTTTATGCATTTCCTTGTTTTGCTTCATAATTTAACGCCCTTTTTCAACCCACGCACTCCCTTCTTATGCATGTAAAATATCTGTACCACTTTACTAGAAATTCTGTGGTAAAGAGACCAGGGGATGATTTTCACACACATCACAGCACAACCCAGGGAAGTCTGTGGTTCACCCTGTTCTCAGAATCTTCTCACAATAACAGGAAAGGCTGTTATAAATTCATCTGTGCACAGCACTTCCTCCCTGCCTCAGCCACAACTCTTTCCTGCCTCATCACCTTCACCTTTGGTCTTACCTGTCACACATAGCTGTGGTCACTCCACAGGACAGAAAGGTTAGGATGCAAGGTCCACTTCTCCTCCTCTACGTGGCGTGATGCTCTCACAATGGACTCAGACCTGGAGAGGAGGCCTGATTAAGGACCCTCACGGCTCGGTCTTGAGCTGAGGAAGAGAACCAGTGCAATCAGTGGACGCAGGTTGTTCTGCTTTTCTATGCCTTTTAGAATCCTGACAGTGGTGCTTTAAAAGCCTAAACTTTATATAGAAAACTTAACAAGTCAATTTTTTATCATTGCCTGTTTTGAAGTAATAGCAACTTGAAATTTGTATTAGAATTTCTCTATTTCCAAGTTGGAAACGGCCACAGATAATTCTGTGTAAGTATAAATATGTAAATATCACGCATTCTCTCTCATTACATTTTACTTCTATTTAACAGGAGATCAGGGATTTCAGTGCCCAGATAGCAAACCGGCCATATGCCAAGCATTCTGGAAAATGGACTGACATCAATTATAGACCACAGACGTTCTCTTTCTGCAAACCCTAATAAAAACCAGGGTGCCATAGGCAATTAGGAGTATAAGTATCAGAGACAAGAGGTTTCAACAGATTTCCGGAAGGGTGCATTGGAGCAGACATCCACAGCCAACATGGCCCCAGAGAGGCTGTGGCTGAGGTGGCCGCGGATGTTGATGGAAGCACCTCGGAGAGGTGGGCTTCAGAAATTTCAGCTCCAAGGGGATGGGGCTGTAGGGCTGAAAGCAGGGGATTCGTGGAAGAAGTGAGTATGAGACACATGATCCAGTCATTGCCTCACTTCCCCCTCATTCGGAACCTCACACTTCAAGGTCTCTCTTCCCGAGTGGGTAATTGAAGGAATCTCCCCGAAAGATTAGAGCATCTCCAGAGAAAAACCTCTGCATTCTGGCATTTTGGGTTCCCTCTACATAACAGCTTGTCCTGCGGTCACCTCAGGTGAAGCCTGCAGTCGGCACCCTCACTCAGACGTGGAACTTCCAGGTTTTCTAATGATTTATTCCAAACTACGAAAAGGCAGTCAGGGAGAGCTGCTGTTTGACGAAAAACTGCAATATGAAAGACAGATGAAAGAGACAAAGATAAACAGCAAAAATAATCCCAACGGGAGCCATACACGCAGGAAACAAAACCAGGAAAAGACTAACCAAACATAAAAATAAACTTCTCTTTCAGCTATCTAGATTATTAATCCTCCCACTGAAATCAACTAAAAATACTGAAAAATATTACATACATTTTCTTAAAAGCGTAGGTGAGCAGGCAAGAAAATAACCTTTCTCAGACACGGAACTAAGTGAAGGTGGGCAAGTGGAGTACAGCAGCTAGCTGTCACCCTGAGGATATTTCACCAGCCCTGGAGAATTTAAAGTCTGCTTTTCAAAACCACACTGACAACAAAGACTGAGAGTTCTTGCTAGCAGCACAACCTCACTAAGAGAATTTGTAAAGACTGTACCTGAGGCAAGAGGAAAGTAATCACAGATAGTAAATCAGAGGTTGAAAAGAAAGAAGAAAGAAAGAATAAGGAAAGAAAGAAAGAAAGAAAGAAAGAAAGAAAGAAAGAAGGAAAGGAAGAAAGGAAGGAAGGAAGGAAGAAAGGAAGAAAGAAAGGAAGAAAGAAAGAAAGAAAGGAACGAAGGAAGGAAGAAGGAAGGAAGGAAGAAAAGAGCAAGCAAAGGAAAGGAAGGAAGGAAGGAAGAAAGGAAGAAAGAAAGGAAGAAAGAAAGAAATAAAGAAGGAAAGAAAGGAAGGAAGGAAGAAGGAAGGAAGGAAGGAAGGAAGGAAGGAAGGAAGAAAGGAAGGAAGAAAGAAAGAAAGAAGGAAGGAAAGGAAGGAAGGAAGGAAAGAGCGAGCAAAGGAAAGAAAGAAAGGAGGAAGGAAGGAAAGAAAGAAGGAAAGAAAGAAATAGAAAGGAAGAAAGAAGGAAGGAAAGACAAAGAAAGGGAGAGAAGATAATGGTAATAACTTCCAGGGTTTAAAAAGGAAAAAAATAAGAAAATAAAAATACACAACAATAATGCAAAAATGGGGTGGAAGGTGGGAATGGAGTTTAAATGTTCTATAGTAATTTGTTGTATAAGAGGAAGATTAAAATATAGATTCCCTTTAGACTTTGTTAAGAATATGTGTTGTATGAGGAATATAGCCAATATTTTGTAATAACTGTAAATGGCATGTAACCTTTAAAAATGGTATAAAAAATTTAAAAATTTTGAAAAAAGAATATGTGCTGAGGCCACTAAGAAAATTTGGAAGAGTGTATATAATTTCCAACTGAGTAGAAAAAAACATAGAATGTGAAAAGAACCAAATAATCCAAATTGAGGCACAAAGAAGAAAGAAAAACAAACTATGAAACAGGTTGGACAAGTAGAAAGCAAAAACTAAAATATTACAAATGCATCCAAATAGATCATAAATTATAACTATGATAAATACACCAACGATTTCCGATAAAAAATAAGTATTGTTTGGAGTGGATTGCAAAGGAAATCCAAATCTAAAACATGAAACTTGAGATAGGTTGAAAGCAGAAGCAGAGGCAAATACAGCAATCCAATTCTAAACAAACAAGAACAAAATATCAAATGAAATAGAATTTTCATTCAGTGTTTCTTGCGAGCCTATTATATGCCAAGCACTGTTTTAGGCAATTGGGTATATTAGCAAATAATAGCAGGTAAAGATCCTTGCCCTCCGGATCTTTCAGTGTTCCTTGAAGGGACAGAAAAGAAACAAAAAAGGAATAGTGTGTGAATTATAGAATAATTATAGGAGATGTTCACTTACGTAAGAAAACAAAATCAGGGAGCGTGGTAAAGAGGACCAAGAGTGAGAAGGCAGGTTAAACTTCAACAGTGTGGAAAGGGAATACCTACAAAGTCCTATCCCGCAACATGGCAACTTGTTGATTGCAAATCCTAGAGAATGCAACCCGACATAGGAAGAGTTTTAGATAATCGAGACGCTTTTTAACAAGAAGAAAGAACATTGAGAACAATTGCCTTGGGTATTCCATTTTTTATATTTGTTTATAAATATAGATGAGACTGATGTTTAAAAATATAAGTTGGTTTGCAACGTCCTCGGGATCTTCCCAGGTGTCATCTGAAACCCGACAGTGAGGCACACCACTCCGGGTGGGCAGCTGGCAGGTTTAATAAGCAAGGAACTTACAAAGCTTGTCCTGAGCGGCCACGAGGAGAATAGCTTTCCACCCGTGTCTGCCAGAATCGTCAACCTTTATCCAGAGGCCTTCAGTGTGTTCGGTCCCGTATAGCATCCGATAGTGTCAATTTCTACTCAAGGCTGTATCCTTGGGGAGGCTTCTGGGAGTGGGGAGGCCGGGCAGAATGCACATTCCAAGGACAGCGGAGTAGGTGGGGAGCCCCCAACTGCGTGGGTCCAGTTCTTAGGTCCAACTCTCAAGCCCCGTGACCCGCTCTCGTGATCTCACAGGCTCTCGTCTCGCGCACCGCGCGCTGGTGGTCAGCAAGGGCTTTCGCTAGCACAGAGGTGGCTCCTTTGGTAACTCCCTGGCTGCACTGGTGGCAGATGTCACAGCAACAATACAGTCACATGCAAGAGAAAACGCAGGTTAAGACAATGATTCCCAAAATCAATGACCAACTTTCTCTACCAAGAACCCTATGATCCGAGCCACTGATTTACTAGGTCCCCAGGTAGGGGGGTTGGATCCCTCAGGGTGTTCACTAGTGCCCTCATGTGATTCAATAAAGACGATACATTAACAGTCTCAGCAGTAGGAACACACTGCATTCTGTTTGGACAATGGCACGGGTGCCTCCTTGCCAGGCAGGGATCATGTCCAAGGCCATTCTAGTTTGGAGGGCAGCTTTTCTCTTTAGAGAAATGTCAGCGTTCAGTAAGGACAGGCTTTGTTGGCTACCATTCAAGACTTGCTGCGTGAACTTATCAAGGGCTTCTATGTGTGTATACCTTCCAGAAAGGATGCAATTTTGCCTCTATATTCAACAAATTACCATTCCAATGAACTTTTGGTTGTTCGTGGATTATATACGCAGCACTTTACAAATGACTGCTGTGTCTCAAACATGCCTCCTTTGAACTTGGGGCTCATTACTCAACATCTCTGGAACCCCTTCTGCTGGAGTCATCTTTGAACTTAAAAGCCACAGTGGAAAACAAGTCTCTGATTTGTAGCTTCCTTTTCTTTTCAAACAGAAGCATGCTTTCAAGTTTGGTCATTGACCCTGTTCACCAGATTGACAATCTGGCACACAGTAAATCCATTCTCCATAGGTCAAGTTGTGATCTCTAAGAACGGTCAGAACTTTGGCCACAGTCATACCATTAACTTGCTGTGACAGTCTCCTATTCATAGCAGTGAGCTTTACTGCCTGTCCTCTCCTTGGCCACAAGGACGGGGAGACTCCATGGCACAGACTATTAGCTGGTCGAGGCTCCGCTCTGATTGACCGTGAGAAAATAAGGCTCAGGGCTCTTAGGGACACTTCCCCCCCTTCAGATGTTGCAGGCCCTACTCCACCCCTTTGAATCTTCTGACTGTGTGGGATGTACACATAAATACCCCTCTGGGAATGTGGTCATGTCCAATTTCTTCCCATAATCTGCACGAGCAGAGCGCTTCCCTGGACTCCTGCTACACCACTCAGGGGAAGCACGCAGCGCCACTCTTACAGGAAGAGGGTTGGCAAGATCTTGGCGTTCTTCTCTAGAGTGATCTCCTCCATAGCAAAGAAGGTGATCTATGGCTAAGCCTGTGATTAAATAAGACAGGCTTCACAAAGAAGGGAGGGCAAAGAAGGAAGACATTTATTCTTGTCTCCTACTGGCCCATCAAACTGGGCCCATTAGTGCCTCATGAAGGAAATCTTGGATAGCTTCTGCCCTAAGCGCAAACCCTCTCCAGTCTCTGTGAGTCCCATGTGTGTAATTACAACATCCAACCCAATAATCAAACTCGGAATTTCATTGCAGGGTAAAGCCTCTCCTTCCCCTGGCTTGTGCCTGCTTCCGCCGAAGGACCAGCAGTGTGCACAGGGCTTCTTCCATCTCTCCCCACCCTGCCCTTTGCCTCCTCCTCCTCCCGTCACTCGCCTTGGTTGTGACTCCTCGTGGGTTGGAGGAGAAGAGGAAAAACCATTGAAGACAAGTCAGGTGTAATCTGGCTTTGGGGGATGGAGGCGCACTTCGTGGCTCTTTTCCTCACGGGGCCCCATTAATGACTGTTCAGAGAGTCTCCCTGGAAATTTGCAATTACAAGTCCAGCTGATGGCCACTGTCTCCCCTCCAGCTGGTCACTTTGACTCCAGTTCCGGGCACAGTTGCGATCCCTGGTGGACTTCCGGGCAAGTCCCCTTCAAGATGGCTTGGCTGGCTCCCTCCTGTGTGGCCCACGTTTGGTTTATGGGGAGCACATACTTTTGCCCCACAGTCAGTGAAAGTTATGGTTGCTTCCAATCAGCCTCCTCAGTCTTTACCCTCTGGCGCATAGCAACGTCCTTTCGTATTATATTTCCCACAGGAGCACCCGGCTCCAAAGCTAAACTCCAGAGGACACAGGTCATGTCCTCCCAGGAATCGCTCACCATACACCACTCATGTCCTCTGGCAGCATCAAAGCCCAAGGGGCCACCTTACTTGCTGTGAGGTGAGAGGGAACCGTCGTCCTGTTGGGCAGGGCACACAAGTGGAGCCCCCGTGGAGCCTCCCTTATTAAATCACATGGTTACACAGAGATCCCCCTCTTCACCAGGGAGCCAATTACTCTCGAGATGAAGCCCAAGAATCTGCCAGTCCTGAAGCTTGTTGTCCTTATGATCTGAATGTCCTCTTTTAAAAAGCTCTTTCCTCTTGACCTCTTCAAACACCTACCGAATCAGTTGAAGAGCTAAACCTCACCTAACCGGTTTCTAGCTCCTTCCTTGGCAGGTCCTGCCCAGATCTTCTAGTGTATGAGTTTGGAATGTGGGGGGGTTGGCAATACTGAGGACTCAGCTGAAATTCACATTTATGTTAATATCCTGCCACATTCACCCCAGGCCTCTCACATAACCTTCAGTCCAGAATTTCAATGTAGGACGTTGACATTGGACCTGCCCTTTGACGTCTGCTACTCAGCTTGTCACAGACCTAATTGAGTGCTGTCACTCCTGAGTCTACCCCGATGATCTTATCTGCAGACCCTAACTTTCCTGTTTCTGAAGAGAAGCATGATTAATCATTCCAGGCACCCACATGGACATATCTTATACATCCTTCATAGGAGATTTCAAGCCCTGAATTCTTCCTCAAGTCTTCTCCTATGAATCCTACTTTCATTCCCCAATTATGGGTCATGGCTCTCACATATTTCAACAATAGGAATAATGCACACAATAAATGCTGGAATTTCCAGAGACCTCAGAACTCAGAACCACCTTCAGAGAAAACTGGGATGTAAGGACTGTGAAGATAATCGAGCGGGAAACAATTCCTTCGTTGCGGGAGAAGATAATGTCGATGATTTTTATTTGATTTACTCATTTCCCCTCTGGGCATGACTTACCTTCCAAAGTGGAATATAAGTTGCATCCTCCATAGGCCCTAACATATGCCTAGATACACACAAGTTAATTGAATTCATAAAGTTTCTGCAAGTTGCTGACAGAAAATATCATTTAAACAGTTCTTAAATGAAAGGTGTCAGGACAGTGCATGAATAGTTCGCTCTCTAGAGACAATAGTGCACTGATGAATCACTCACAAGGAACTACCTCTAAATATAAGAATTGTGTTATCGGGAATAGCAGTTTGGACTAGCGGTGTTATGTCACAACATATAATGTTTTCTCACAATGGGCTTTTCTTCCATGCTGTCTTTACTCCATTCGTGATATTTGTGACGACCCTTAGCATGAGCAGGTATTTGGGATCCTATTGTCTCCAGATTTGATCTCGAATCCCTGCCTCCCTAAATTTCACCAGTGCAGTAAATACTCTCAGTCACATTCACAGGCAAAGCAAAGGACAGCTGTAAAAAGTCCAACAGTTTGAGTTTGGGTTATCTGCCATCATTATAAATGATATAAAGTCATCCCTCTAACTTTGAAGTTTTGCAATTATTTTAGCCGGACGGAACCTCTTATCTGCTCACTGCCAATGTCACAGTCCATGGGGGTAAACTTGTCCCAGAGATTTCAACAGCCAGGAGAGATTTTTCTGCTGGCAGAAAACACTAGAGCGAATTGAAAAACAACAACAACAACAACAAAAGTCAGGGAATGCTCTGAAAGAGAAAAAGAAGTAGGTATCATAAGATGTATCAATCAGGATTCCAGCAGAAAACAGATGGCTTAGTATAATGAAGTAGTTGGAGGAGAGCCTAGTGAAGGGCCTTCCTACAAGCTGTGGATACAGGGGTTGGAAATGACAAGGGAGAGGGCTAGGAACAGCGAGGAAATTACATCCTTACCCTAAGGGGTGAACAAAACCTGGAACCCAGAAGGAGAGCTGAGTAGAGAGCCTCCAGGGGAGGAGTTATGAGCTTCGGCTTAGGGTTGCAGCTAGTGGGAGATGCTCCTGCAGGGAGAGAGGCAGGAAAACAGATACCCTGGCCTTGCTTTTCTACCGTCAAGAGCTCTCCTGCTTGGATTTCCCATTGGCAGAAACCAAGCAGAAGTCAGAGAGCAAGAGATCCCACTGATGTAGTCCATATAGATCAGCCTCCCAGGCAAAAACTAGAGTGAAAGAAGGGTGAACTGTGGATCTGCAGAGGCAAGAAAAATATTTGGCACAGAAGAGATTTCTAAGCGACAGCAGGGACATTTTAAGTTAGGATGGTACCTTTAAAAAAAAGAGAGAGAGAAAAAAACAATAAGAGGATTTATCAACCTCCACATCTCCATGAACCACAGAGTAATGGTGCCAGAGAAGCCTGATGCTTCACTAACAAAGTACTCATAGATGTGGATTGAAATAAGACACATTATCAGTGGTGCTGACACTGAACGTATGCAGGGTTTCTTATTTGAAGTTTCCTAAATTGACTCTTTGAACTCTCTGAAATAGACCATTGCCTGCTTATGTCAATTTCATAACCTCTTACATTCACTGGCATTGTGTAGAAGGACAGTGGGGAGCCGGGAGTCGTGGGGAATGTGCTGGGAAGATATTTCATTCTGGTTAGCTCTCACTGCATAACAAACCATCCCAAAACTTAGTGGTTTAAAACAACAACAATCATTTATTTTTCTCATGAATCTGCAATTTGGGCAGGACCCCGTGGGGATGGCTCACGTTTGCTCTTTGCAGCTTCATCAGTAGGCAACTGGAGAATGCACTTTGGTGTTGCCTCGCTTGCATGGCTGGCAAGCTGCTTTTGGCGGGCAGCTGAAATATCAGCCAGGGGAGTGGGCCAGTGACTTCAAGTCCTCTTCATGCGGGTGACTTGGGCTTCCTCACAACATGGTGGCCAAATTCCAAGGGCAAGCACCCCGAGACAGCAAGGAGGCATTTTCCCCTTCTAACCTTGGAAGTCACATGGTGTTGCTTCAAACACCCAGAATTTATCGAAGCAGTCACAAAGTCCATCCAATTTCAAGGCAGGGGACATAGACCCATAACTCAATGGAAAGAGTAACAAGGTCAGATTGTAAGAAGAAGTCAGAAAGAAGATATGGTTTTAGCCCTCTTTGGAAAATGCAAACTACCATATTAACAAGTTATAGTAAATTGAGAAGTAAAAATACAATTTACACTACTTCCAAAACATTTGCCATACTTGTGAAAGCATATTTTTAATCCCCTTGAAAACAATTTGAAATAAATTCTCCTCGGCTTCTTCCCTTATATTTTTCATTCGTTCATCATGCTTCTTCATTAGCAATTTTATTTGTTCCTCCTCTTCTTCCTGTGGTCTATGGACATATTCCTTTCGAAGTAGTTTAATTTCCTTATCTAACTGATCAGTGTAGATTTTCTTCAAGACTTCCTCCTGCTCTCTCAGCTTTTCCTCCGTGTCCTTGTATATGGCGTCGGAAAAGTAAGCCCCCTGGTTGTTCTGCACCATCTTCTCTATCAGCTCCACCAGCTCCCGCACCTGAGCTTCCCTCTCAGCCTGGTCTGAACTCCTGTTACCAAAGGCGCAGCAGCGGTCTCCACACTCCTTGAGGATGCTTCGTAGCTTTACATCCGCACCCCGCACAAAGTCGCTTAAGCTGTGGTCCTCCAGCTCCTCTTTGCGAGTGAACAAGATGATCATGTGCTTCATGGCTGCTTCCCCAAACACAGCCTTGATCAACGCCACGGTTTTCTGCTCTTCCTCCGTGTAGCGGCCCAGCTGCATGACCAAGACGATGGCGTGAGGTCCGGGGCAGGAGGCGAAGACACAGCGGCTGATTTCCCTGCAGGTGGTGCTCAGGCTCTCCTCGGTGTCGAAGAGCCCTGGGGTGTCAACAACGAGAAGGTCTCTCCCCTCCCATTTCCGGGATGCTTTCTGACAAGTTTTGGTAACAGCCTGGGCAGCAAGCCTAGACTGGAATACGTTTCCCCCGAGGATGGTGTTTCCTGTGGCACTTTTCCCACTTCCAGTCTTCCCGACCAGCACGATCCTCAGAGCGTTGTCCTGGGCATCAGCCATGTTTATATCAAGAGGCCGTGGGGCTTAGGTACCCACAAGATCTTAAGAAAAGGAAGGAGAGGGAAAAAGGGTCAATTTGGGCAAGTGAGAACCATTCCCAACTCTCTTTTTTTTCTTTCTTTTCCTCCCTGAAAATGTGTAATATTCTATTATGCATAAACAGCTCAATTGCTGTGGAAGAAATAACAAAGTACTTAAAGAGTATCCCCACAAAAGAGTCATGTCCAGATGATTTCACATGGAATTAATTGAAACCTTTGAAGATCTGATAATCTCAGTGCTACTTAAACAATTCCTGATCACATAAAAAGAAAGGAAAACGTTCAGCTCTTTCTATGAAGCAAGTGTAATGTTGATCCTAAAAGCTAACCACGATTTCACCAACAAATAAAGCGATCCACATGTCTCATGTGTGAGTATTGATTCAAAAATCCTAAATAAATTATTAGACACTAAAAAGCAATACACCTTGATTAAGTATTACTGTTTCAGAAATACTAGGGTGGTTCAACATGAGGAAATTGTTGTAACACGTCCCATTAATAGGTTAAGAAGAAAAGGAACTAGGTGCAAAAAAGACATTTGGCCAAATTCAACACTGATGTTCTTTTTTTTAAATAAATTTATTTATGTATTTATTTATTTTTGGCTGCATTGGGTCTTTCTTGCTGCACACAGGCGTTCTCCAGTTGCGGTGACCAGGGGCTATTTTTCATTGCGGTGTGCAGGCTTCTCATTGCAGTTGCTTCTCTTGTTGCAGAGCATGGGCTCTAGGCACGTGGGCTTCAGTAGTTGTGGCTCACGGGCTCTAGAGCGCAGGCTCAGTAGTTGTGGTACATGGGCTTAGCTGCTCCACGACATGTGGGATCTTCCCATACCAGGGCTTGAACCCGTGTTCCCTGCATTGGCAGGCGGATTCTTAACCACTGTGCCACCAGGGAAGCCCAACACTGATTCATGTTTAAATCATAAAATTTAAATGAATAGATACTTCTTTAACATGATTTTACATAAATATATATTAAAATTTTTTTTCATCGCTTTTTTTTCATGCAACTAAAATAGTTGATTATGAAGTTCATTTGGATGAAGGAAAAAGAAAATTAGCCTTGGCAATCAAGAAAAGAAAAATGAGGGAAGACTAGCTCTACCAGATAGTAGAACATTATAGTTCCTATAATTAAAGCAGTATGATGTTGGTGCACGAATAGAGAGAACAGTGAAACAAAAACAGAAAATTCAGGAGTAGACCAAACTGATCACACTATATTCATTTATATTCAATTCAATTATATTATGTTATATTTATATTCAATAAGGCAGCATCTCACATCAATGGGAAAAAAGATGGACTAATAAGCAACACTGAGATAACAATACAGAAAAAGATAAAACGGCATCCACTTCCTGATGCCATTCAAATTCCAAATAGATTAGAAATTTAAATGTCAAAAAAATCCATATGATATTAGAAGAAACATGGTTAAATCTTTGTAACCTGGGGGTGGGGAAAATATTTCTAAGATTTGAAATTGAGTAGGGAAAAAGACTCCTAAATTTGATTACATAAAAATCCAAAAGATTGGGCTTCCCTGGTGGCACAGTGGTTGAGAGTCTGCCTGCCAATGCAGCGGACACGGGTTCGAGCCCTGGTCTGGGAGGATCCCACATGCCGCGGAGCAAATGGGCCCGTGGGCCACAACTACTGAGCCTGCGCGTCTGGAGCCCGTGCTCCGCAACAAGAGAGACCGCGATAGTGAGAGGTCCGTGCACCGCGATGAGGAGTGGCCCCCGCTTGCCACAACTAGAGAAAGTCCTCGCACAGAAACGAAGACCCAACACAGCCAAAAATAAATAAATAAATAAATTAATTAAGTTAAAAAAAATCAAAAAGATAATGTGAGGCAAACAAACAAATAAACAATCCATATACAAATTAAAACACAAATGTCAAACTAGGGGAAAATTCTTTTTTCCAACTTCTATAAAAGAGGGGCAAGGGGCAATTTTCCTTTTACACAAAGAATATCTATACAGATGGCCAACAACCACATGAAAAGCTGCTCAGCATCACTAAACATTGAAGAAATGCAAATCAAAGCTACAATGATGCATCACCTCAGAGCAGTCAGAATGGCCATGATCAAAAAGTCTACAAATAATAAATGCTGGAGAAAATGTGGAGAGAAGGGAACCTTCCCACACTGCTGGTAGGAATGTAATTTGGTGCAGCCGCTATGGAGAACAGTATGGAGGATCCACAAAAAACTAAAAATAGAGTTACCAGAGGATCCAGCAATCCCACTCCTGGGCACATATCTGGACAAAACTCTAATTTGAAAAGATACATGCGCCCCTATGTTCTCAGCAGCACCATTTACAATAGCCAAGACATGGAAACAACCTAAATGTCCACTGACAGATGAATGGATAAAGAAGATGTGGTACATGTATACAATGGAATATTACTCAGCCATAAATAAAATGAAATAATGCCATTTGCAGCTACATGGATGGGCCTAGAGATTATCAAATTGAGAGAAGTAAGTCACACAAGGAAAGACAAATATCATATGATATCACTTACATGTGGAATCTAAAAAAAATACAAATAAACTTATTTACAAAACAGAAACAGACTCACACACATAGAAAACAAACTTCTGATTACCAAAGGGGAAAGTGGTGGAAGAGGGATAAATTAGGAGTATGGGATTTATGGATACATACCACTATATATAAATACAAAAGCAACAAGGATTTACTGTATAGCACAGGGAACTATATTCAATATCTTGTAATAACCTATAATGCAAAAGAATCAGAAAAACAAAATATATAACTGAATTACTTTGCTGTACACCTAAAACTAACACAGTATTGTAAATCAACTATACTTGAATTACAAAATTTAAAAAAAACAAAGAATATCTAAAAGTAGAGAAACAAAAGACCAGCAACTCGATAAAAAATGGAGAAAGATATAAATAAACAGTTCAAAGAAAAAAATGTAAATATCCTTTGAATATATAAAAAGAGATTAACATTCACTCGTAATAGAGAAAAATATATCAAAACATAGAAAAATTAAATTAATTATTTAATATTACACTAAGATACTATTTCTCACCTACCGGTTTGGCAAAAATCCAAAAGTTTGCTGGCATAATATATTGGTAAAAGGTGTAGGGGAAACAGGTGCTCTCCCACATGGCTAGTGCGAATGGAAAAGCAGTCTAAAACATCTAGAGGAGAAGTTAGCAATATCTTGCAAAAGTACATGTGCATTTACCCTTTGATTATCAACCTCAATTTTGGGATTTATCCCAAAGGTACACTGACAAAAATACAGAAACAAATTATGCAGAAGGCTGTTTACTGCACCACTATTTGAAATAGCAAAAGACCAAAAAACCTATCAAATGCCCATCAGTATGGGCCTGGTTGAACAAACTAAGGTATATTCACGCAGTGCAGTACTAGCCAACTGTAAAACGGAATGAGATATATCTTTATATCCAGGTATGGAGACATCTCCAGGATATATCATTAAGCAAAAAAAGCCAAGTGAAAAAAATAATGTAGAGTTTACTATCATTTCTCTAACAAGGAGGACTGGGGCCTACATATATCAAATGTAATATGTATATTTTTTCATTCATACGTAAAAACAATGGCAGGATAATCGGAAAAGAAAGCAGACAAAAAAGTTACGTATATGGGGATGGAAGAAACAGGGTGGAGGGAAGCTGGGGATAGAAGCTGGGAACTAGACTACTTTGGATATACTTAGATTTCATAGATTTGATCTTGAAAGCATATATTATACAGCAAAAATTATATTTCAAAATACTAGTAAAAATCCAAAGCAAATGAAACAAACTAGCCAGATTGTATTTTGTGTGGTGGATGAACCACAAAAAAATTGGTCCTAGAGACTTGACAATGCAGTAATTTCTTTGTCCATCCCCAGTAGGATATAGTTAAGCACCACCACCCCCAAAAACACCTGCAAAAAACTGTTTTCGGGAATCCTACTCTTAGTTGTGTGTATGTGCGTGTGTGTGTTTCTATAGTTTTGAAATCCATTGAAAAGGCATAAAAACAATGACGAGCCCAGTGACAGTGAGCACCCTTCGTGCAGATTGTAACCTTCAAATGCCATTTCCCGCCAGAAATTCAGGGCTCTCAGGAGAAAGCATGGATTCCAGGTCTGGGCCAGGCAATGTACGAGTTGAGCATAGACCGTCTTGTCATACTAGACAGTAAGGATGCTATGAAAAAAATTACTAGGATCGCATCAAAAGGACTTAAGAGCCAACTTGAAGACGATCCCCCACAGGACAAAGATGAGACAGTTTGAGCATCGATAAGAATAATGATTCCAAGGGATTGAAATATATCAAATAAGTTAAAATCTATGTGTTCATAGCAATGCCATCTTCTCAGAAGAAGTCAGTTGTTCCCTTTGGAGTATATTAGGAGTATGTCATTCTGAACGTTGACAAAGGGAAAGAACAAAGCATTTATCTTGTCTTTCTTATATAACTGTGCCTCGTGGAAATGAAAGAATTGTTGAGGGGAAGTTTCTTTTTAATAGGATTATTCCATCTAATAAATGAAGAAAGAATGATAGAATTAGAATATCATAATTTGTGACCCTTAAGGAAACGTATACTCAAGGTAATCATTAATATCTGAGACAACCAAACATTATGTGCCTTCTGATTGACATTAACAACTGCACTTGTGAAGTACTCCCACCAAAACACCAGCCAAGCTTTAATCCGACCAAGCTTCTCCCTAAACAGAATGCACACAAAACACTGGAACTAGAAGAGCATGACAAGGGACATTTTGGGGTGTAATCAACAAAGTGTACACTTCCAATTCTGTTGGACAAAAGACTTCCCCTTTCTTAAAGAAATTTTACAGCAAGAAACAAGGAAGGTAGAAACCTATGTGTTAAGTTAAATTTAAGAGATATCAATGAATTGCAATTTATGGACCTCATTTGGGCGCAACTTCAAACAATTTTTAAAATTATGAGACAATCAGGGCAATGTGAATATAACTGGTAATTTTCTAGAAATTCTCATTGCTTTTTGAAGTCTGATTATGGTAATTTTTTAAAATGGTCTTTATCTTTCAGACATGCATACTCAAATATTTACTGATAAAGTGACACAAGGTCTGACATTTGCTTCAAAGTAATCTGGGGTGGCTGGGGAGTGGTGAGTATATAAATGAAACAGGACTGGCATAAACTGATAATTGTTGAAGCTTGGTATAGGTACACGGCAGTTGCTTATATTATTCCCTTTATCTTTCAATAAGTTAAAAAAAATTCCACAATAAAAAAAATAACCTGGGTGTAGTGTAACCGCTACTGAATGTATACTGTATACCAAGCACACTAATAAATATGTTTTGTATATTACAGTCATCCCTCCATATCAATATGGAGGGGGGATTGATTCCAAGACCCCAACATGTTCCAAAATCTGCAGATGCTCCAATATCTCATGTAAAATGGCTAGTACAGTTGGCCCTCCATATCGGGTTTTCATATTGGCCGATTCAACCTACCTTGGATGGAAATTTCCATCCTCTTTGGTTGAATCTGCCAATGTACAACCAGGGATATGGAGAGTTGAATGTGCATTTATTGAAAAAACTCCACATATAAGTGGACCCGCACAATTCAGATCTGTGTTGTTCAATGGTCAGTTGTGTCTCACTTACTCGCAAAACTAACCTGCAAGGAAGCTCACTTTATTACCTGAGTTTTTTAAGTGACGAGACTGATGTGGCTCAAGAATTCTGAGACACTCGCCCAAGGTCATTGTGCCAATAGGTGCGGAACAGAGAGGGCTCCAGTTCAAGGGCTGTCTGACTACCACGCTCACTCTTAAGCACTGCACACTACTGCCTCTTCTTGTGCCTTCTCGGACCCGTCATTCTGTAGTCTACATCAGGTCAGAGGCAGATGAGGGGAAGACAGTCCACACTCTTTCCCGAATGGTGAACTGCTTAGCAAGCCTATAATTAGGGAAGGCAAGGAGGGGGGTCTCACATACATGTTTTTTTTAGAATAGCTAATCCTCTCTGCATAGCACCTGCTCCGCAACTCATATGTCACCCTATTAGGGACACAGCTTCTCTCTGTGAAGTGTCGGAAAGAATTCAAAGTGAATTCTAGAGTTCCTGTGTCATCAGTGACCTGGGTAATCCCTGGAGAGTCACCATGCTCTCAGGGGTTCTGATCCTCTTTCAGGAAAATCAACAAGGACCTACTGTATAGCACAGGGAACTCTACTCAATATTCTGTAATAACCTATATGGGAAAAGAATCTGAAAAAGAATGGATATACGTATATGTATAACAGAATCACTGAGCTGTATACCTGAAAGTTACACAACATTGTAAATCAACTCTACTCCAATATAAAATAAAAATTAAACTAAAAACAAGAAACAGGGGTTTAGACTGGGTGGCCTCTGAATTGCCTTCCAGCTCTAAAGACCTGCCTTGGGGACACTCATTTCCTATTAAGGGAAAACTCTGGGTTATCAAGTGGTACTCAATGTCCATCACAACAGCAACTAGACAGACGGTGCAGTTTTCAGCTAAGGTTTGTCCTGTTGAATATGAGCTGTATGGACGTTATGCTCATAAACGTCTTTCCTCCCCTCTCTCCCCTCCACCACCAGCACTCTGGCAGCATCCTCCTTCCTGCGTTGCCTGCACACCACCTGGTCCCTTCTCGGGCCACAGCCCACCCCCGCGTGGACTCCCTGTATCCTACTGCCCCTCGCAGCTCTATCCTCTGGGGCCTCTTCTCAGCCAGGCTCACCTTTTGAAGGAGTTGATGAGTTGTCAAGTTTTCTCCAAAGAAGCTGTTTGAGCCCGTGCTTTTGCTTTAACTATGAGGGGAAAATGTTTGCACCCTCTGAAACCTCTGAGCCAGGAAGCAGATTGGGTGGAGCCAGTGAAGGAACTGTTTGCCTTTAAAGAGACAGAAATATTGCCCCATAATTTGGTGGGTGCTTCAGCTTTGACAAGTTGAAAGCTTTTTCTCCGTGTGCCTGTTATCACACCAACATTGCCAAAGTTATACTTGTTGTTTGGGGTTATTGTGGTGGATCCAAAAGGCCCTTAGTAAATGACCTAAATCTTGCCCAGAAAGCCAGTCACAGTGTCTGATCATCATTCCTGGGTGCACTGGGAGACTGCAGGGCTCTTCGGGGAAGAAAGAAGTCAGACACGTGGCTTGGTGTATCCTAGGGATAGCGCCAGTCTATTGCTGGGTGGAGAGTAGAACTTGTAAGTGATGAACTTGAATATTTAGCTGAAGAGATTTCTAAGTACAGTGTGGAAGGTGCAGTCTGCTTTCTCCTTGCTGCTTATAGTAAAATGCAAGAGGAAAGAGACTGGAGTGATGCAGCTACAAGCCAAGGAACGCCGAGGATTGCCAGCAACCACCAGCAGCTGGGAAAACACAAGGGAGGATCCCCCCCTGGAGCCTTCAGAGAGCATGGCTTTGCCAACACTTTGAGTGTGAACTCCCAGAACTCTGCAGCAATAAATGTCTCTGCTTTGAAGCTTCGTAGTTTGTAATAATCTGTTAGAGCAGCTCTAGGAATCTAGTCTATCACCTTTCTCTTTTCCTCTACCTTTTCCCCTGCCTGCTTTCTGTTCCTCCTAACGGCCCAAAGACTCCCCTCCTGCATTACATGGTCTGAGCAGTGCAAATTGACTAGAATGTGCTCTTCCGCATTCCCTACCCACACGTCTGGCCCAGATGGACCATGAAAGTCTCAGTGATGAGAGAAGTTGTGGCTTTCTCAGGAGTTTAGCTTTGAAATTCTCTGGAGACTCTAGCTTTTGTCAACAATTTACACAACACTGTCAACAGAAAAAAGTGCACAACCGAAAAGTTGAGAATTCTCTTTTATTCAGCAGACTTTCTGAGGACTTGAGGCCCCGGAGGCAGCCCCTCAGCTAGCTCTGAGCGACCACTCCCAAGATATAAGAGAGGAGCCTGGTACTGGCATCTTACAATCAACACGGCGCTTTTCTCCAGCACAATCCAGTGTCAGTCGATTGGCTTCACTGCGTGCGGATGAGCAGACCCAAGTTTGCTTCAGTAATAGAAATCGTCTGTCACGTAAATGCTCTTAAAAATGCATTTGCCTAACTGTATTTTCTTTAATTTGCTTTTCTATATCAGTGAGAAGATTTTCAACGAAACTGAAATTTAAGAGTTCTGTGTTTTAGAACTTTAGGGTTTAATTTATCATGCCTTCAAAAGCTTGCCTACGGTAGATACTCAGTAAAGACCCTCTTTTAAGTGCACAGGTTAGATCTATTCTAGATCAATCTCTATTGTCACTGTTATTAGCCCCTGAATATTAGTTCTTAGTTTTCCTTTATGTTGTACAGTCCCAGGTAACACTATCAGTTTCCTTTAGTTGGTTTAATAAATATTTCCTCAGGGGCAGGTGCATAAGCCCTGTCTTATAATGCCACACAAGGGAAGTAATCCCCAGTGAAACATGTCTACCCTACAATATAACTAAACAAGAGATGTAACCATCTTATATAAAGCCTATTTACATATACCAATTTTTATTAACTTTCATCTCAATGTTATCATTTTATACCTTTACCTTTAGTTTCCATTAGGAGCCAATCAACAGGTCTTCTCCTCTCTGGGCTCAGACCTAGGTGGTGGCGACATGGCTAAATGCACCAAGAAGGTCAGAATGGTGGGTAAATACGGGACCCATTACGGTGCCGCCCTCCGGAAAATGGTGAAGACAATTGAAATCAGCCAGCACGCCAAGTACTCTTGCTCCTTCTGGGGCAAAATCGAGATGAAGAGACGAGCTGTGGGCATTTCGCACTGTGGTTCCCGCATGAAAACTGTAGCTGGTGGTGCTGGACCTACGACACCACTTCTGCCGTCACAGTAAAGTCAGCCATCAGAAGACGGAAGGAATTGAAGGACCAGTAGAAGCGCCACCATTTGAAACATTGCTAGCCTACAATAAATGGGTTAATTTATGGAACAACAACAACAACAACAAAAACCAAGGCTTGTTCTTACAAGGACTCCTAGAAGTTTCTGTTTCTTTTTATCCCCAACCATTTAATCTATTTTGTATAAAAGACTCTGGGTCCCCAGGGACTTCCCTGGTGGCGCAGTGGTTAAGAATCTGCCTGCCAACGCAGGGGCACCGGTTCGAGCCCCGGTCCGGGAAGATCCCACATGCCGCGGAGCAACTAAGACCCTGCGCCACAACTACTGCCCCGCGAGAGCCTGGGGCCCGCGCTCCGCAACAAGAGAAGCCGCCGCAATGAGAAGCCTGCGCACCGCAACGAAGAGTAGCCCCCGCTCACCACAACTAGAGAAAGCCCGCGCACAGCAATGAAGAACCAATGCAACCAAAAATTAATTAATTAAAAAAAAAAAGACTCTGGGTCCCCAGAAAGGAGTTGAGCCAAGGGACCCAGGCCCTGTTGTCAATCTTTAAACTTGACTACCTGGCCTAACTGCTGCCTCAGGTAATCGTTGTTCAGGTATCTCAGTGTAATTGTCCTTCTGCCCTTTATATAGAGAGATATATTATAGATATACATATTTATTTATTTTAAACTGGGGTAAATAGAGTGGACTTGATTGGGGCCTTTTAATGTTGGGGACCAGTTGGGGGGGTCCTTTTGGACCATCCAACCTTAGGTCATGTTCTATCAAAACCTTTTCCTTTAATCTTATTAACATTCATTTTATTTACCCATTTTTAAATACCAGTGATAGGGATAGAGTAGGATAGTTACACAGGTAGTTTTAGAAATCCCACTAGGGGATTATAGATGGAGAGGGAACTTTAGGCAACTTTGGGAGACCACTCTAAGTTAATGATCACTCAGGAAAGCTATTGGAACATCATGAAACAAAGCAGGCTTGCTTAACAATAAAGCCATATATAAAAGCACAAGATATTCAAGGTCAGCAAGATACTGATCCTTAGGACCAAGTGGAACGGAGCAGAACGCAGAACCCTGAAGTGCCCCCCCTCCCCAACCAGACTGTAGCCATGACATAAGCTGCTCCATCTTGAGCAGTACTGAATCTAGGGCCAGCACAATTCCAGGAACTGGCCTCAAGAGAATGCGATTAACATTATTGCTCATAATAATCTCTATCTTTGTGGACAGCCAAAGAATTGTAGCTTTTCTGCTCATATATGTAAACAGGCAACTAAAATTGTCAGCAAAGAGGCGCGACAGACCCATCATGTCAACAGCTTCCACTCTGAGAAGATGGCGCCCTACGCCAGCATGAAGTCATAGCAGATGAATCTTTGCCCCTAACCCCATAGAAATGGAGTGATCTTTAACAGTGGGGAATGGAAAGCAGCTCTTTTGCCGCTTCCCTGTTTGCCTATTTCCATTCCCCTCTAACCTTAAAATAACCTGATTACAGGAATGAGATCACTAGGCAATTTAACCTAACTCCTGACTTGAGCTCTCCTGAATGCACACCATGCCTCGTCTACCTTGTTGAACCTTTTCCTAGATTAAACGAAGAATGAAGAATTAAGTAGCTAAGGAATGACCAGCTCTCTGCCCCCAGTAGCCTCCTAGGCAATCCTGCAGGCAGATCACACAGGCAAGATAATATCTAAAGAGAGAGCCAGCCAGCCTGCACACAATGGAGAAGGATGCAGAACCCAACTTCTTGCTTTGATGATTCACTGAGATTCTTGTCCCCCATTTTTCCCTTTAAAAACTGTCATGGCTGAGCAGAGTCTTCGGAATTGGTTTCTGGACATGAGTCCACCTTCTCTCCAGATTGCCAGTTTTTCTGATTAAAACACTTTTCCTTTCTACAGACACTTGCCTTTTACATTATCGGCTTCTGAGCGGCTAGCAGCTGAACCTGGGTTTGGTAACACAAGGACAGGAATATAAGGGAAAGGTGACATTCCAAAGCAGAAGACCCTCATTGTACTGAAACCTGAGATGACTTAACATATTTGAGTATATGTTACCACACTTCTGCTGATCTGAATAGCGCCATGACAGTCCTAGTTTGATCGTATAGGGTCAAAAACACCCCCGCCCATCGTGAAAGAGGAGCTAATGACGTAAGCATGACATCTACTCAAAGAATGAGGAAGAAGGTGGTCTTCTCTCCCTCCCCACTTTTCCTTTGGTTATAAAAATGTAGCCCATTTAGTTCTCGGGGCAGAGCCCTCTTGCTTGCCCACTTGTATCCTTCGTGAGGGTCCTATATTAATAAATCTAGTTCTTACCTGTCACATTGCTTCTTGCTGAATTCCTGCTGCACCGAGACATGAAGAACCTGAGCTTCATTAAGCCCTGAGATGAGTTGTGCAGTTTCAGTTGGAAGATTGTGGGTTCGAGTCCCAATTGAGGTGTGCGGTTTCACCAAGAAAACATCTGTTTATAATGAGAGCTTTCTAAAAATTTACCGATTTAGAGGTTTTTCCAATTTCAAGGATCCATCATCTGGCCATTAATGAGATATAATATTAATAGTGATTCAAACCAATAAGATGCAAGAGGCTTCCCCACAAGAGGGTGCAAAGGATGCACGTAAAGAAGATCCAGAGGGTTTATTCCCCAAAATAGTCTAAGAAAGTACAGGCTGATGCAACAAAGGTTAAGATGGCAACAACAACAAAAAAAGAAAACCCTGAAAGTTGACAGAGGCAAAAGACTGCTCAGAATCCACGTCTGTTTGATTGGCTGCTAAATGTGCACCTATAGGTACCTTTTGGATGGCAGAGACCATAACAGGAAAGAGCCAGTTCTGACTGCATGTTGGATCTGTTTCTTTGCCTTTAGCCTTTGCTTTTCGTTGCTTTTGTGATTATAATCATACATAATGGCCTGCTTCAGGGAATCCTACCCACCTGTGGAGGGCTGCAAGACAGAAGAAATTAATACATCCCCTCCCCGAAGCTGGCCATTCCAGGAGATGTTTTGCAAGACTGACGGCCTTTTTTCTTTATTTCCTCCCCACCTCTCCCTCTCTATTCTGCCTTTTTATTTACTTCCCTCTCTGATTCTATAAAAGAAGCTGGCATCCAGACCCCGATAAGATGCTTATTTTGAGACACTAGTCTGCCATCTTCTCAGTCTGCCGGCTTTCCGAATAAAGCCATATTCCTGGCCTCAACACCTCGTCTCAGATTTATTGGCCTGTCATGCAGCGAGCAGAGCAAGCGTGGACTCCGTAACGAGACCAAGTCTTCAACACACAGGGGCACACACCGAAACGCCCAAAGATCAGGTAGAACATTGACATTTCAAAGGCACAGGAAGAGAAGTGCCAGTCCCCCCTTGAAGGGCTTTTGTTTCTTTAAGATCAGAATACTGAAAAGATGTTTTTATTAAGCCGGCTTTTCTAATTTAACTTCGTAGGCAATAAAAGAGCCCCATCGTGGCCATTTTAAGGGTGAGAGTTCCTTTAATTTCCAATTCAGTAGGTACTTATAAGTATGAGCTCTGTACATACATGAATCTGGCTGGAGTTTTAGTCGGAGGCTGGTTTTCTAATGCCCCTCATTTTTGTCTGAGAGAATCTATTTCCCATTTTAAAGTTGAATTTGTTGGGGATAAAATTTACTAGTGTGCTTTTATCCTGACAAATTCTTGTGAAGATAGCCAATTTGAGGAAAGATGTCAGGTCAGCCTCTTATCAAACCATTCGTCCTAGACCACTCAGTATCCTTCCAACTGAGCAAATCCCAGTGTTTTTCAACCGGCTGCCCTAGTATCTTTCATCTAGAAGGGGTCACTCCCCAATATCTTTGAACTGGGGAGCCAGGTAAAGACACTGCCAAATAAAACTCAAGATCATCAATTAATAATTGGGAGATCCGAGAACCAGGAGAGACTCAAGCAAATTCGTCTGGACCTTCCGAGGAGGCAGGTGGGCACAAGAGGCCTCTGCTGGTACCAAGGCTCTGGTTCCTCGTAGAGTTCAGATGGAGAGAAATTTGCTCTGGGGCGCTTTGTGATTGGTTACCAAAACTGTCAACTGAAAAAAAAAAAGCACAACCTAAAAGTTGAGAATTCTGTTTTATTCGGTCGACTTTCTGAGCACTTCAAGCCCAGGAGGCAGCCTCTTGGCTGTGAGGGACTGCTCCTGTTGAGGATGGAGTAGGATAGTTACACAGGGAGTCTTAGAAATTCCGCTAGGGGATTAAGGATAGAGAGGGAACGTTGGGAGACAACTGTAAATTAACTATCACTCAAGAAAGCAATGAGAACATCATGAAACAAAGCAGGCTTGCTTAACAATAAAGTCATAAATAAAAGCATGAGAGAGATATGCCCCAGGCCATTAAGTGAAAAAATGAGGCCTGCATCCTGCTGGTCGACATCAGCAAGATAATGATCCTTAGGACATGCACCTCTGCACATACCAAGGACAGAAATATAAGGGAAAGGTGACATTCCAAAGGGGAAGACCCTCACCATATTGAAATCTGAGATGATTTAACATATTTGAGTATATGTTACCACCCTTCTGCTGATTTGAATAGCGCCGTGACAGTCCCAGTTGGACCATATAGGGTCAAAAACTCCCCCACCTGGTGCGAAGGAGGAGCTAATGATGTAAGCCTGCCATCTACTCAAAGAATGAGGAGGAAGGTGGTCTTCTCCCCCTCCCTACTTATCCATTGATGAGAAAAATGTAGCCCACTTAGTTGTCGGGGCAGGCCCCTCTTGCCTGACCCTTGTATCCTTCACAAACATCCTATACTAATAAATCCACTTCTCACCCATCACTTTGTCCCTCACTGAATTATTTCTGTGCCAAGACATAAAGAACCTGAGCTTCATTAAGTTCTGAGATGAGTTGTGTGGTTTGACTCCCAACAGGTAAGAGAGGAGCCAGGATGTATAGGAATTTTGCAAAAAAGAACAGGTAGTCAGAACTTGAAAAGATTACTGTTAACTCAAAAAAAAAAAAATCAAGACAACAAGTCAATGAATTTAGTGCTTTTCTCTATCTGAGAAGATGCAAGAGTCTGGGCTCATGGAAGTCATTCCTTTGATATGCACCTTAGCTGTCTAGGGCCAGTATCCTGCTCTCTGCCATCCTGAGTCCCCTCAGGGGACACGGTTGGGGATCTGCAGTGGCTGGGGGCGTGGCAGCAGGCGGCCTGTTTGTCTCCATCCTGAGTTCCCTCAGACTCACTGTGGGGGTGGGGAGGGCGGTGATAGGGGCTGCTCGCCTGATGGCCGTGGCATCCTTTGTTTGCTGATATGGCAAGCAACATTTTTCATTCACAACACCAAAATAAAAACCAAAAAACTGTTGTTGTTTTTTTAAAGAGAAGCCGAAGGAATCAAGGCCTGGGAGTGCCATTTAAGGTCTCCTAAACTCTTAAGGGGAACAGGCTGACTGCCAGGCTATTATGAGCTCAGTGAGTTATAAGACCACCTGCCTTACATCATGTCCCAGTCCCACCACCAAGAGCCCAGCCCACACTTTTACAGAATACCAAATTCACACAAAAGAATCGTTTCATCTAAAAAAATAAGAAGAGGAGGACATTATCCTTTAAAATAAGACAAAGCAAGCGTTAATGCATTGAAAGGTGTGGAGGACTTCTCCCGAGGCTACACTGGCGGTGCAGGATTTCCGTCTCTGTCTGAGTGGCTTAGCAGCATTTAGCAGCCTCCTGTGCGCCCATGACACTTGTCTCGTTCCATGAGACTCAGTCGTACACTCCCATATTAGCATATGGGCACCAGGTCTCTCCGTTAACATACGAAATGCAGACAGTGAAAACGTAGGTGGGTCTTGATTCTGTCACTAGCAAGATCTATGGTTTGGGGGAGAAAAATATTACCCCTCTGAGCCCATCATCTTTACAGATGAGAAGATAAGGAAGTATTATTGAAGTCAGATGCCTATTGCGGAATTGTGTCATACTCTAATATCTGGGCCTTGCCCAACGAGAACAAATCCCCAGACTCTCCCACTGGCACGAATCATGAACCCTGGCCTGCTTACCCACACTGCTTCTCAGATATCGGTTGGTTATAGTTATAAACTTCCAGCAGTGGTGCAGAAAACAGTGCTCCTAAAAGGGAGACCACCATGTGGGGGGGAACATTCCTGAGGCTCCTGGCTTCAGGGGTTTGGGGTGAGGGACCAGTATTAGTACCGGCCCTCCCCTCCCGGTGTTCTTGAGTTCCGAGGGTCATCAGAGCAATGGTTGGTTACAGACAGTTACATATATCAGCTTTATTTACCACTTGGCTCCAAGAGCCAAAAAAGCAGTCAGCAAGGAAATGGGTTTTTCACCCACAGTTTTCTATTTCTCTCAGGAAACCCACAGTTCCCTTCCTTCTTTGCCTACCTAGATTTCTTAGTCCCACACCTCCAAAGCCCACAAAGTCTGCTTAGAAATTCCCTGGATTCTTAGCCATTCCATGATCCTAATGGTGGAAGAGCCCGATTAAGAGAACAAGAACTGGGAAAGAATTTAGAGGCTGCCATAGTCACCCGATAGCATTCAATAACTTGCTTTCTTTCTGCGGTTTGTAATTGGGTTTGCATAATTTCTGCTATTATTTTCATTTCTTCCTTTTGGTTTCAATTTGACAGCTTTTGTTGCTTCACTTCAATCCTCTTGTAAAGACAATGTTCTTCAGTGCTTTCTTACTAATGATGGGTGCTATAAATAAAACTTTAACAAGGGGTAAAGGAACAACTGCAATGTACACCTCAGCATATCACAGCAGAAACTTCTTTTTGTTTCCCATAAACCCCTAGATTTTCAAGAAGTGGGCAAGAGGATGTTCTATTGTACATTCACTTGTGCAGAGAAAAACCCACATCCTGCCTCAGCTGCAGCCCTTTCCTGCTTGCGCCTCCTCACTACTCTGTCTTATCCATCACTTGAAATTGTGGTCATAGCACAGGCTAGAAAGGCTAGGTTACAGGGTCCAGGTCCCCCTCTTGGTACCTGCTGAAGTGTTCAGAAGGGATGAGAGGAGAAAGGCTAGGCCAAGGAGAAATCTCACCATGGAAATTGCACTGAACTCTCCTTAGGATCCTTTTCAGACCCCTCCTCAGGCTGCCCTGGCCTGAGGATGAAGTGAAATGGTTTTCCTGTGAGTCTCCAAACCCACAGCAGGGCCTCATTGAAAGCAGGTCCAGCAGCCAGCACTTTTGACTTCAACATGAACGAAACAAAATAAGCTCTGCTCTAAACTGGAATAGGTGTGTATGGATGTTGCTATCTTTCAAAATCCTGACAATGAAGTTCTCAAAGCCTAAGTAGCTAATAAACAGCTGAGCAGCCTCATTGCTTTTGACTGTTGCTTATCATGAAAAAAATATAACTTGAAAATGGTACTTAAATGACTCATTTCTAAGCTTTGAGAGGCTGCACGTGACTATTTGGAAATATAAGGAGACACTAACATTTTTCTTATCCTCTGTCAGTATAACATGTCTGCCTTTAGTGGAAAACCAAGGATTCCAGATAAAATAGCAATCTGGAAGACAATGGCAGCTGCCACTTAGGACCCTGTTAGCTATATTTCATTCAACTACAATAAAGAACAACAAGAAGGGAAAACTAAACTCTACAAAACCCATGCACTCAGCAGGAAGGAAGAAGAGGGGAGCTAGTGGCCAAAGTTTAATTTAAACTAATGACAAGGTGTCCAACTCCAGAAAGCATTTTGGGAGGCCCTGCAAGCTTTTTACTGGTGAAAAACCATAACCAGTGGAAATTCTTTTTAAAGAAAGCAAAGTCTCTAGACGTTGTCCTAAGATCATATAACAAGTGAATAGACATTTATTTTAAAAAAGTCTACTGAATCTGAGTAAGAACAGTGAGAGTCGTGCTTGAGCTGTGACCCACTTTTTCCATTCCCAACCCATCCTCTGCTCAGCTTGAAGGAAACTCCATTCTAGGCAGGGGTAGCCAAGACGATGGGGCCCCCTCTCCCCTCAGCTACCCAGCAAGAATATAGTATAGTACCAACAGGGCCAGGCTGGCAACATTTCCCATCCCCTCCAACACTGAGCTGCAGAGACTAAAGTTCTGGTGAGTGCAGCCAGCAGTACCCTATTGCTCCTCTATTCATAGGGCAGACACTCTACCCTAGGCATGACAGGCCACAACTGCCCACACTCCAGCTCCCTCCTAAGATAGAGGTTTCATGCTAGGAGAGGCAAGTTGAGAAGTCCAGAGGCTACCATCCCCTGCTCTGGGTTTGGAGCTGTGGCTCAAAGATTTTGTTCGGGATGAAAAGAAGTTCATAATAACAGAAAACTCTAAAGCCCTCCCCAAAGGAAGCAATTATTTGAAATAGAGTGTAGGAAGTTCAAGTAAAAGGGTATTTTTGAAAACGATAAAGATTTTAATGGTAAGCAATTTAAAGGAGACTGGTAACACTGTGAGAGTCATAAGAGAAACCATAGGCCAACATTTTTACCAGCAAGAACCAGAAAAATAGACAGGTAAGAAGAGTCCTTCTAGGGCCAGAGAAAACCTGAAAAACTGGCCATGAAAACTACCCCTGCAAAGGAAACCAAATTTAATTAGACCAGACTGTGGAGCAATTTATGCTCATGAACCTCGTCAAAAACTAGAGTGCAATCAAATGGCAGTTAGTAAGCCTAACAGCTGGGTGTAATACCAACAGAGACACACAGATTAGCAAAGAGATTAGGGAAACAGACATTCAGAGAGAGCACTGCCAAAACTTTTCATCCCAGGTGACTGTGTGAATGCCAAAGTCTGTACCCTCTGAGGAGCAACATCAGAGATTCCACACTGCGGGGGAAATAGTCTTCACCAGAAGAGTCTAGCTGAGTCACTAAACAAATAGGGAACAACAGCAAATCAAGCCCCAGAAAAGTAGGAGCTGAATCAATATCCAGAGTTGCTACACTATATTACCTAAAATGCCCAGTTTTTTAACAAAAACTACAAGACATACAAAGAAACAGAAAAGTATGACCCATGTACTGGAAAAAGTCAGGCAACAAGAATTGCCTGTGAGAGGGCCCAGATGTTGGATTTGAAGACAGAGCTTCAAAGCAGCAATTATACATATATTTAAAGAGCTGAAGGAATCACACTTACAGAAATAAAGGAAGCTATGATGACAATATCTCATCAAATAGAGAATGTCAATAAAGAGATAGAAATTATTTTTTATAAAAGAACAAAATAGAAATTCTGAAGTTCAAAAGTAGGACTGAAATTTTAAAATTTACCTCAAGGGCTTAATGACAGATTTGAACTGACAGTAGAAAGAATCAATGAATTTGAAAATATAACAATTATAAACATATGAACTTAGCAACTGAACCCTGAAACACATGAAGCAGAAAATGACAGCAATCAAGGCAAAATAGACTATTCAACAGTAATAGCTGTAGAGTCCAATACCTGACTAAGAATAATGCATAGATCAACTAATCAGAAAGTCAAGAAAGAAATAGAAGATATGGCCAACACTATAAATCAACTAGATCTAACACAAGATACTCCACCCAGCCACAGCAGAATACACATTCTTTTCAAGTGCACAAGGAATATTCTCCTAAATAGATCATTTTCAAGGCCATAAAACAAGCCTCAATAAATTTAAGAGGCTTTAAATCATACATAGTGTGTTCTCCAACCAAAATGGAGTAAAATTAGAAATCAATAAAAAAATTGAGAAATTCAGTAATATGTGGATATTAAACAACACTATCTTAAATAACCAATGAGGCAAAGAAAAAATCAAATGGGACATTATAAATACTTTGAGATGAATGAAAATGAAGAGACAACATAGCAAAATTTACAGAGCTAAACAATGCTTAGAGGAAATTTTATAGTTGGAAATACCTACATTAAACAAAGAAGATCTCAAAACAATAATCTAATATTTCATAATAAAGCAGTAAGAAATTAAGAACAAACTAAATGTAAAGCAGCCAGAAGAGGGATATAATAAAAGTTAGAGTGGAAATTAATGAACTAGAGAATATAAAAACAATATAAAACAATATAGAAAATCAACAAAACCAAAACTTGATTTTTTTTTTTTTTATAAAACAAATATAACTTTATACGTTCATAACCACACTAGGCATTATCATGACTGATGGTGTTATCCAGCTTGCTCCAATTTGGGGCAATAGTTATACATAATTCTTGAAATTCACTGACCATTTTCATAAAAACATTATGAAGTTTGAATTAAGAGTATATAAATTTTCTCTTTCCTGTCTTTATTCACAATCTCTACATTTACATACATCCTCAGTGAGTTACCCTGACTCCAGGTCTTTTATTACTAAGAGAACCAGCACAGTTCTATTTGCCAGTGGCAACATCCTTAAAAGTTAATGAATAACTGATTGATAGATCACCAACAGGTTTTGACCTAGTTCCTTCTCCTTTAGAGCAAAATGAACTTTCACCTAGGTGTAAATATCCTTCAGACAACTCCTTCAAAAGCACTCTAAACAGCCATTTCCATTTTAATAGTCGGGTGAGGATTGTAGCCTTCAATCTGAAAGTCTTCAGCCTTGAAGTCATCAATTTTCTCAACTTTTCGAAGGATTCTGAGCTTGGGGAAAGGCCTTGGTTCTCGCTGAAGCTGAATTTTCAGCGGCTCAATGTGATTCAGGTAAATGTGTGCATCTCCCAAAGTGTGTACAAAGTCACCTGGCTTCAGGCCCGTGACGTGTGCGATCATGTAGCAGGGCGTAGCTGGCGATGTTGAAGGGCACACCCAGGCCCATGTCTCCTGACCTCTGGTACAGCTGGCAGGACAGCTCACCATTCACCACGTAGAACTGGCAAAGGGCGTGGCACGGGGGTAGGGCCATGAGAGGGAGATCTTTTGGATTCCAAGCACACAGGATGATTCTTCTGTCGTCAGGGTTGGTTTTGATTGTGTCAGTCACTTTTTGCAGTTGATCTACTCCTTGATCTGAATAATCTGAATCCATATCTTTGTATTCGGCCCCAAAATGCCTCCACTGAAAGCCATAAACTGGGCCTAAATCCCCTTCTGCTCTGGTGGAGAATCCCAGGCTGTCCAAGAAGTCTCGGGACCCATTGGCATCCCAGATTTTCACTCCCTTGGAAGACAGCTCCTTAGCGTTTGTGGATCCCTTGATAAACCACAGCAACTCCTCCGAAACACCCTTGCAGAAAACACGTTTGGTTGTCAGCAGAGGAAATTCATCTCTCAGGCTGTAGCGCGCCTGCATGCCGAACACCGACAGGGTGCCGGTGCCTGTGCGGTCATCCTTCCGAAAGCCACAGCGGAGGATGTGCTCGATCTGCCCCAAGTACTGCAGCTCCCCGTGCGGCGGCGGCGGCCGTGACTCGGCGCCCTGCTCCTGCGCAGCGGGCGGCGACGTCAGGTGCAGCAGCTCGGAGCCGGCGGCGGGCGTAGCGCGGCAACGGGCGCGGCAGCTGGGACGGGACTGCAGCTGGCACAGGACTCCAAAACTTGCTTCTTTGAAAAGATCAACAAATTGACAAATCTCTAGGTAGTCTGGCCAAAAAAATATGGAGGAAAATTAAGTTACTAAAATCCTGAATGAAAGAGGAAACACTGGTACTGAGCTTACAGAAATAAAACAATTACAAGGAAATATTATGAACAATTTTATGCCCCCCAGATTAGGTAACTTAGATAAATGGACAAATTCATAAGCTATCACAACTGAATCAAGAAGAAATAGAAAGCCTGAATAGACCTATAACACATAAAGAGATTCAATTACTAATAAAAAATATTACTACAAAAAACAAACAAACAGGGCTTCCCTGGTGGCGCAGTGGTTGAGAATCTGCCTGCCAATGCAGGGGACACGGGTTCGAGCCCTGGTCTGGGAAGATCCCACATGCCGCGGAGCAACTGGGCCCGTGAGCCACAACTACTGAGCCTGCGCGTCTGGAGCCTGTGCTCCGCAACAAGAGAGGCCGCGATAGTGAGAGGCCTGTGCACCGCAATGAAGAGTGGTCCCCGCTTGCCGCAACTAGAGAAAGCCGTTGCACAGAAACGAAGACCCAACACGCCAAAAAGTAAATTAAGTAAGTAAATAAATAAATAAATAAATAAATAAATTTAAAACAAACAAACAAAACACCCAGGCCCAAATGGCTTTACTGATTAACTCTACCAAATATCTAGGAAGAATTAATACCAATTCTTCACAATCTCTTCCAAAAAAATAGAAGAGGACGAACACTCCTCAACTCACTCCATGATGCCAGTATTATACTGATATCAAACCTGAAAAAGACATCACAGTAAAAGAAACTATATACCAATATGTCTTATGAATATAGATGCAAAAATCCCAACAAAATACAAGCAAAGAGAATCCAGCAATATATAAAAAGGCGTGTACACCATGAACAAGTGGAATTTATCCCAGAAATTCAATATTGGTTTAAGATCAATTAATGTAGTAAGCCATATCAATAGTATAAGGAAAAAATGATCATTTCAGTAGATTTAGAAAAAGCATTTGAGAAAATTGAACACAGGTTCATAGTAAAAGCACTCAACAAACTATGAAGAGAAAGAAAATTCGACAACCTTGTAAAAGACATCTGTGAAAATTCTACAGCTAGTACCATACTTAATAATGGGACACTGAAAGCTTTCCTGCTAAGATTAGATATAAGACAAGGATATCTGCTCTTGTCACTTCATTTCAACTTGGTACCAGAGGTTCTAACTAGAGCGATTAGGTAAGAAAAGACACTGTTCAAAAACGAGGTGAAGAGGGATGCAAAGATGGTTCAACATCCACAAATCAATCAATGTGACACACCACATTAACAAAATGGAGAATAAAAACCATACGATCGGAACAGGATAGAAAGCCCAGGGATAAACCCACGCACATATGGTCACCTTATCTTTGATAAAGGAGGCAAGAATATACAGTGGAGAAAAGACAGCCTCTTCAATAAGTGGTGCTGGGAAAACTGGACAGGTACATGTAAAAGTATGAAATTAGAACACTCCCTAACACCATACACAAAAATAAACTCAAAATGGATTAAAGACCTAAATGTAAGGCCAGACACTGTAAAACTCTTAGAGGAAAACATAGGCAGAACACTCTATGACATAAATCACAGCAAGATCCTTTTTGACCCACCTCCTAGAGAAATGGAAATAAAAACAAAAATAAACAAATGGGACCTAAGGAAACTTAAAAGCTTTTGCACAGCAAAGGAAACCATAAACAAAACCAAAAAACAACCCTCAGAATGGGAGAAAATATTTGCAAATGAAGCAACTGACAAAGGATTAACCTCCAAAATTTACAAGCAGCTCATGCAGCTCAATATCAAAAAAACAAACAACCCAATCCAAAAATGGGCAGAAGACCTAAATAAACATTTCTCCAAAGAAGATATACAGATTGCCAACAAACACATGAAAGAATGCTCAACATCACTAATCATTAGAGAAATGCAAATCAAAACTACAATGAGATATCATCTCACACCGCTCAGAATGGCCATCATCAAAAAATCTAGAAACAATAAATGCTGGAGAGGGTGTGGAGAAAAGGAAACACTCTTGCACTGTTGGTGGGAATGTAAATTGATACAGCCACTATGGAGAACAGTATGGAGGTTCCTTAAAAAACTAAAAATAGAACTACCATACGACCCAGCAATCCCACTACTGGGCATATACCCTGAGAAAACCATAATTCAAAAAGAGTCATGTACCACAATGTTCACTGCAGCTCTATTTACAATAGCCAGGACATGGAAGCAATCTAGTGTCCATCAACAGATGAATGGATAAAGAAGATGTGGCACATATATACAATGGAATATTACTCAGCCACAAAAAGAAACGAAATTGAGTTATTTGTAGTGAGGTGGAGGGACCTAGAGTTGGTCATACAGAGTGAAGTAAGTCAGAAAGAGAAAAACAAATACAGTATGCTAACATATATATATGGAATCTAAGAAAAAAAAAAAAAAGGTCATGAAGAACCTAGGGGCAAGACGGGAATAAAGACACAGACCTACTAGAGAATGGACTTGAGGATATGGGGAGGGGGAAGGGTAAGCTGTGACAAAGTGAGAGAGTGGCATGGACATATATACACTACCAAACGTAAAATAGATAGCTAGTGGGAAGCAGCCGCATAGCATAGGAAGATCAGCTAGGTGCTTTGTGACCACCTAGAGGGGTGGGATAGGGAGGGTGGGAGGGAGGGAGACGCAAGAGGGAAGAGATATGGGGACATATGTATATGTATAACTGATTCACTTTGTTATAAAGCAGAAACTAACACACCATTGTAAAGCAATTATACTCCAATAAAGATGTTAAAAAAAAAAAACCAAAAAGCCCCCATATGATCATCTCAATAGATACAGAAAAAGCATTTGACAAAATTCAACATCTTTTCATGATAAAATCTCTCAGCAAACTGGATACAAAGGTAACAAACCTCTAATAATAAAGGTCATATACAATAAGCCCAGAGCTATTATAATCAACAGTGAAAAGCTAGAAGCTTTTCCTATAAGATCAGGAAAAATACAAGAATGCCCACTCTCACCACTTCTATTCAATATAGTACTGGAAGTCCCATGCAGAGCAATTAGGCAAGAGAAAGAAATAAAAGACATCTAAATCAGAAAGGAAGAAGTAAAATTGTCTCTATTTTCAGACGACATGATCTTATATATAGAAAATTTTAAAGACTCCACTCAAAAAATGTGATAAGTAATAGGCAAATTCAATGAAGTTGTGGGATACAAAATCATATACAAAAATCAGTTGCATTTCTAAACACTAATAATGATTTATCAGAAAGATAAATTAAGAAAATAATCCCATTTACAATAGCATCAGAAAGAATAAAACACCTAGGAATAAATTTAAGAAAGGAGGTCAAAGACCTGTACATGAAAATTATGACACTGATAAAAGAAATTAAAAGACACAATAAATGAAAATGTATTCCATGCTCATGGATTGAAAGAATTAATATTGTTAAAATGTCCATACTACCCAAAGGTATCTACAGAATCAATGCAGTTCCTATCAAAATTCCAATGGTGTTTTTCAGAAACAGAAAAATCAATCCTAAAATTTGTATGGAAACACAAAATATTTCAAATAGCCCAAGCAGTCAGAGAATGACAAATACTGTATGATATCACTTTTTTATGTGGAATTTTAAAAAGCCAAATTCATAGAAATTGAGAGTAGAATCGTGATTACCAGGGGCTGGGAAATGGGAGAAATGGGGAGATGTTGGTCAAAGAGTACAAACTTCCACGTAGAAGATGAGTAGGTCTGGGGATCCAATGCACAGCACAGTGATTATAGTGTAATTCTGTATTATCTACTTGAGATTTGCTAAGCAAGTAGATCTTAAATGTTCTCACCACCAAAAAGAAATGGTAATTATGTGTTGTGATGCAGGTGTTAGCTAATGTTATCGCAGTAATCATTTTGAAATATAAAAGTGTATCAAATCAATACATCATGCACTTTAAACACATACAATGTTATATGTCAATTATATCTCAATAAAGCTGGACGATATGGGCAGGGGGCAGAGTGGGAGGGAGACCAGGTGGAGTTCAGTGGGAGTTGGGTTCTTCACTAAAGAGCTGGCAAGAATGGATGAACATCAGACCCCAGCCCATTAGCTTCAGATGAAGTTAATCCCCTCACTACATACGTGGAAAGTCAAGTCCAGAAAGTTGAAGTGAGTTAGGCAAGATCACATGGGTTGTTAATGATGTAACCAGGTCCAGGGCCTGTGTCACCAAAATACTTCTCTCCACACAATGATTGGCTATTTTACTCACCTTTCTCATGACCCTCCTAAGAGGAGAAACAGTCACTTGAGTTGGAGGTACCAACAGAGATGGCTAGGTTAAGCCCTGTATAAAAATTTTCTGTCTTCTACCTGCTGTCCTATTTTTAATAGCTGGAAAAGCTCTCCTCTTCTTTCAGAATGATGAGACTTTGCGTGTGATGTTCCTGGCAGGTAGGACCACTTTGGTGGCATTGTCCACTCTGAGGTTCATTCAGAAATTCCTCTCTTGGGCTTCCCTGGTGGCGCAGTGGTTGAGAATCTGCCTGCCAATGCAGGGGACACGGGTTCAAGCCCTGGTCTGGGATGATCCCACATGCCGCAGAGCAACTAGGCCCGTGAGTCACAACTACTGAGCCTGTACGTCTGGAGCCTGTGCTCCGCAACAAGAGAGGCCGCGATAGTGAGAGCCCCGCGCACCGCGATGAAGAGTGGCCCCCGCTTGCCACAACTAGAGAAAGCCCTCGCCCAGAAACGAAGACCCAACACAGCCAAAAATAATAAAATAATAAATAAATAATAAATAAATTTTTTTAAAAAGAAATTAAAAAAAAAAAAGAAATTCCTCTCAAATTCCTGTCCTCAGGAAGGAGACCCTCAAGAGACCATTTTATTTTTTTTTAAAAAAAAATGCCTAAAAAGCAAAAGACAACTGGAGATAAGATTGTTGGTCAAAGGTCAGAAACAAAACGAGGCTTCAGAAACCTAAAATGCTCTTCCCCACTGAGGTTATAGACCCTGCCAGGGACAAGATGCTGGTGTCACAGGAACCTCTGGAAAACAGTACCATAGCCCAAAGCAGGGGGTGGGATTCGCAGTGACAACATTGCATACCCACCACCTCACTGGCCAATGTTTCTGTCTCTTTAAGTCATCACCACTGGGCCCTCCCTCCCTGAGCTTCCTGAGCTCTGAGGTCTGAGAGGCACAGAGACTTCCTCCATGTGTGGGGAGGAAACGGCCCACTGCACCCACAGTCCAAGGGCAGGTTGGTAGGTCAGGAGCTTCTTGGAGCCAGCGTTAGAGCCTGTGACCAGTTCTGCAGGAACGGTGAGCACAAGGGAAAAGGAGCCAGCCCGGAACAGGACCTGTGGGGATCAGAAAGAGCTCTGCCTGGGCGAAGCTGGCTGAGTGAGCGGCTGCATTCTAGTGAGTACGAGAAAGGAGAGCAGGCTCTAGAGACGGTAACTCCACGTGCCGAGGTTTGTAAGGATGCTCTGAGTGTCAAATACAGTAAGTTCAGAAGAACCGCTAAGCATCTTCTCCCGCTCTGGAGTGCACACACTCTTCTTTGGGACTAAATTCTCTCTCCTTCCCTACTCCCTTATTAACAAATAAGAAAGGTATTTGCTAGGACTACTGCAGAAGGCAATGAACACTCCCCAAATGCATATGCAGCAAATGCAAAAGATATTCCTGGGGACATATAAGGGAAGCTAACCTCAGAACAAGTTACAAAGTGAAAATTCTGTATATATCTGAGCTGAACCCTCCTAAAAAACTCCACTCTCCTTAGCACTATCCACAACAGTGCAAGAGACAGCTAAGGTTATGAACTTGGTCCTCACCCCTTGCTCTACATGATCACTTGAACATCTGCTACCCACCCCAAACTCGGCTCTGTGGACTGCTCCGGTGTCAGTTAAGGGAGTTTGTTGATTTCTAGACACAAAATAACTAATCACATTATGTGATTTACCCCTGGGGTAAACTTTACAGAAAGCTCTGGGCGGGGTGTAACCGGGGGCAGCGGCAGAAGAGTTACTGCAGAAACACCGACAGCTTTGGCTTGAGTTCTAGGCAAACCTGCCATCTGAGTCCTTTGGCCAGAGACAGGTTATTCAGCCAACCTCTCCCTTTGCTTTTGCTTCGTTGTTGGTGCCAGTAGGGGGAGAACAGAGTTACCTGTAGGAACCAGGTGGGCAACATGAAGAGGTAGAATTTGAAATGGACGTTGAAGCACAGGACAGGACTCAGGCAGAAATGTGTGGTGGGATGAATGGTCCTAGGAATGAACGCACGAGGTGGGTTGCAAAAGGCCCTGAAATTTGCTGTTTGTGGAGGGGCTGACTGGGGAGGGGATTAGGTGGAAATGAGGCTGGAGTAGACGGAGGAGAGACTGTGCTCTTGTGCTCAGGTGCTTGTGTGATCAGGCAAACTTGACCACAGAATGTTTAATTGTATTAAATAATGTTTGAGTGGGTATTTTACTTCAAAAAGCCTCAGGTTTGAGGGCAAGGACATCAGGAGTTAGAGGGGAGTATCCCCGTCTCTCCAGCACACAGATCATATTTAGACTTATTTATTTACTTATTTTTTACTGAAGTATAACTGGCTTACAATATTATATTACTTTCGGTATACAACATAGTGATTCTACATTTTTATAGATTATGCTCCATATAAAGTTAATATAAAATATTAATTAACTATATTCCCTGTGCTGTGTGTTACAGTGGTGTATCTTAGTTATCTCATGCCTAGTAGTTTGTACCTCTTAATCCCCTTCCCCATCTTGCCCCTTCCCCCGCCCCTCTCCCCACTGGTAACCACTAGTTTATTCTCTGTATTAGTGAGTCTGTTTCTGTTTTGTTATATTCGTCTGTTTGCTTTATTTTTAAAATTCCACATATAAGTGGAAACATATAGCATTTGTCTTTCTCTGTCTGACTTATTTCACTAAGCATAATACCCTCCAGGTCCATCTGTGTTGTTGCAGATGGAAAGATTTCATTCTTTTTTATCCTTTTTTTATGAGTAATATTCCATTATATCTATCTATCTATCTGTATATATATGACATCTTCTTCATTCATCTGTTGATGGACCCTTAGGTTGCTTCCATATCTTGGTTATTATGAATAATGCTGCTATGAATATTGGGGTGCACACATCTTTTTGAATTAGTGTTTTCATTTTCTTTGGGTATATACCCAGGAATGAATTGCTGGATCATATGGTAATTCTATTTTTAATTTTTTGAGGAACCTTCATACTGTTTTCCACCGTGGCTGTACCAATTGACATTCCTGCTATCAGTGTACTAGGGTCCCCTTTCTCCACATCCTCGTCATCACCGGTTGTTTCTTGTTTTCTGATGGCAGCCATTCTGACAGGGGTGCTCTGTGCTTCCTGTACCTGGATATCTGTTTCCCTTTTCAGGTTAGGAAAGTTTTCAATTACAATTTCACCAAATACATTTTCTACCCCTTTCTCTCTCTTCTCTTTCTGGGACCTCTATCATGTGAATGTTAGCACAATTGACTTTGTCCCAGAGGTCCCATAAACTAGCCTCATTTTTTTAAATGTGTTTTTGTTTTTGCTGTACTGATTGGATGATTTCCACTAGTCTGTCTTATGTGTTCTTCTACATCGCCTAATCGGCTCTTAATTCCTTCTAGCGAAGTTTTCATTTCAGTTATCGTATTCTTCAGCTCTGACTGGTTTTTGTATTTTCTAATTCTCTGCTGAAGTTCCCACTGTGTTCATCTGTTGTTTACCCAAGTTCAGTTAGCATTTTTATTACTATTGCTTTGGACTCTTTAGCAGGTAAATTATTATCTCTGTTTCATTAGGGTTTTTTTTCCTGGGGTTTTATCTTGTTCTTTCATTTAAAACATATCCCTTTGTTTTCTCATGTTGTTTGACTTTCTCTGTTTGTCTCTATGAAATTAGGTAAAACGGTTACCTGTCCAGGTCTCAAAGGCATGTCCTTGTGGGGAGCTACCCTTTGCAGTGTGCCTGTCACCAGTGGCTTTGGTGGGAGAGCTGGACGTGAAGTGAGCGGGGACTGCTTCTCCTCCCACAGTGTGCTGGCGGCCACCGCCTTGGTGGGAAGCAAGGCTGGAGCCAGAGGGCTAGAGCCAGAGCCAGGTGCCAGCCAGGGCTTCTCCTCGGCTCAGGGCTAGTTGTTAGCCTATTGTGGGAGGAGTCAAGGACCAAGGGGCTGGGCAGGAGTCCTAAGGGAGTTGGGCTTCCCCCAGATGTGATGACAGTCTTCACCTTGGTTGGGGGGCGTGGCCAGGGCCTGAGAGCTTGGGGCTGCACTTCTGAGCTGCTTCTACTTTTTCCGCAGTGTGTACCCCTTGGTTAGAGGCAGGATAGAGAGCCAGAGGGGTTGGAGCGGCACTCCGGAGCCCTCTCTGCTCCTTCCCGGGTGCACACATGCCCACTGGCAATGGCGGCCTCGGCCTTTGTTGGGGGCAGTGCTGGAGCAGTAGGGGCTTGAATGGGAGCCTGGAGAGGGCTGGGAGGTGCTCTGGGGCAGTCCCGGCAGGCTGGCCGGAGCACCAGGCAGTCTTCAGTGTACTGCCTCTGCACTGGGGCTGCGAGCAAGCATGTCTGTGCTCTGCAAGGCCAGAGTCTCAGTGTCTTACGGCCTTCCAGCGAGCCCTACTGATTTTCAAACCAGCTAAGGGGGCTCATCTACCCAGTGTCAAGCCCAGGCCTGCGGTGCCTAATATGTGGCTCAAACCCCCCACTCCCCAGGGAGGATCCCCCAGCCTGGGATAGCCCCCTCCACTTCTAGGTCCCCACTAGGGATTCAGGTCCCAACTAGATTGCTTCTCCTCCCCCTGTACCAGACTCCATGTGGTTCTTTCTTTACAGCTTTGATCGTAGAAGAGCCATTTTGCTAGTCTTCAGGTCATTCTCAGCGAGAGTTGCTCTATACATAGTTGTAGCTTGGATGTGTTCATGGGGGCAGGTGAGTTTGGGGTCTCCCTCCTCCACCTTCTGGATCCCACCTCCTAGACATAATAGGACGAACCAAATCTTGTGGTTTTCTGAGCACAGAGTCAGGAGCTTTCCAGAGCAGCTTGGGAAAGATGTCTGTTTTCTGATTTCCAAAAACAAAATTCCAATTTTCTTCTTGTTTCCCAGGCCAACAACCCTAAGGTAGGTCCTAAGTCAGTGAGCAAACTTTCTTGTTCTCAGGGTTTTCCAAAGCCCCCCACCCCACCCCCAGCTGCCGAATCTCCAGGTAAAACTTATTTCCTACAACCTACGTCACTGACATAGAATTACCTGGGAAAATGAACATCAGAAGCTTACTCATTGACATAGAATAAGTGTTGTCATCTCCCCTCTGCTCTGTGCATTTCGAGGCCCTGAAAAGACAGCACAAGCTCACCAAGTGTTCTCACAGTATCGTCCCAACCACAGACCAAGCTCTTCCACTGTCTTCCCTAAATTCTGATGCTCGGAGAGGGCAGGAACTACGACATTTTAACTGTGGTGTCACCAGCATTTTGGACTTTGCCTGACACATAGTAGGTAGTTTTACCTATGAATGAATGAATGAATGAGTGAACGAATGAAAGACTAAATAAATTGTGTTGGGGACACTTTCAGGGAATCATGAGAGGACAGAAGACAGCAAGAGATGAAGAAAACGCCTATGGTAAGAACATGCCTCACAACGCGTGTTTGCCCCCAGGTATGAGCTCTGGGTAGTAAGGGGGACGGGCTATCTCAACACTGAACAGGGAGAAGCCCCAGAGGTTTCTCGATGCTGGGATGAAACAGCAAAGAGCCCTGGGGCTGGCATTTGACCTAGATCTCTGCCCCTGACCTGCTGTGAGATATTGAGTTCTTTGACTAACCTGCACCTCTGTCCCCAAAGTAAAATGAATAAACCTCTTCTGATCGCCACAGAAGGGGATGTAGAGGGAATCCAACTGTATACTAGAGGGAACATGATTCACCAGGTAGAAGGTGTTAGGCAACAAGGATGGAGGGTTAATCAGGTATCTTATTAGGCAGCAGGTTTAAGAGAGAGGAGAGGAAGAGGAGGGCAAGAGGGAGGGAAGAAGAGATGGTCTCATCTTATCCTCCCAACAGCCCTATGAGGACAGCACTACATTATTGATCCCATTTGTGCAGAAGAGGTTTAGCAATTAGGTTAAGCAGCTTCCCAGGGTTACAAGGCTGGCAGGGGTGGGGCTGTGATTCAAACCCAGGGTGTGGGACACCAGACAGCCCTCATGGCCAGGCCCACGGCCCCTCCTGCCTTTCTTCAGTGGCAGGGTATCTGGGAATGTATGGCAGAGGCCACTGAAGCTGTCAAATAGGGAGCAGCTCTGCGCAGTGTGGATGACAGGTCATGTCACACGAAGTAACGGCCTGTATTATACAGGGGTGTCCTCTACAGAAACGTTCACCAGGTGCTGGAGCACCTACAGGTGCATGTGTGACGTCAAAGAGGGAAGAAATAGACGGGTAGAGATCCCCCGGAGCTCACACATCTCCGACCAGGGCACTCAGTAAAGGGTTGGTCCGAAAAGCAAAAGTCGAAGCACTCTGTTCTCCTTTGTCCAAAGGCGTCCAGGGGAGCCGGGCACCAGGATAGGTGCTTTCAGGTTCCGGAGCTTACACGTCATTGGTGCTCACAGGTGCAGAAGCCGACGAGCCTGCCCTGCGGGAGCCCAGGCTGCGGCTCCTCCTGGCTGGGAGGTCAGGGACTGGGAAGAGCGCCACGGGGAACAGCATCCTGGGCCAGAAGCGCTTCCTCTCCAGGCTCGGGGCGACGTCGGTGACCCGGACCTGCGCCGCGGGCAGCTGCAGGTGGGCCAAGTGGGTGGTGGAAATCATTGACACCCCGGACCTTTTCAGCTCCGAAGTCTCCCAGACAGACCCGGGCTGCGAGGAGAGAGGCCGCTGCTACCTGCTCTCGGCGCCGGGGCCCCACGCCCTGCTCCTGGTGACCCAGCTGGGCCGCTTCACGGCCCAGGACCAGCAGGCCTGGAGGGGGGTGAAGGCGCTGTTCGGGGACGGCATCGTGACGCGCACCATCGTGGTCTTCACCCGCGAGGAGGACCTGGCCGGGGGCTCGCTGCAGCATTACGTGCGCGACACCGGGAACCGCGCGCTCAGGGAGCTGGTGGCCGAGTGCGGGGACCGATTCTGCGCCTTCGACAACCGAGCCGCCGGCGGGAAGCGGGAGGCGCAGGTGATGGCGCTGATGGGGCTGGTGCAGGAGCTGGTGAGGGACCACGGCGGTGCCGCCTACACCAACGACGTGTACAGCCTGGCGCAGGCCCTGGGCGGCGCGGACCCCGCGGAGAGGCTGCGCAGGGTGGCGGAGCGAGTGGCCGTCTGCGCGCAGAGGCGGCGGGAGCGCTGGCTGCTGGCCTGGCTGTGGCGGTGGCCCAAGGCGCCGGGGACCTGGTGTAAGCTGGGCGTGTGCACCCTGCTGGGCGCCCTGGTCCTGCTATACATGCAGATCTCCAGTCACCAGCCTGACGCCTTTGGTGAGATCAGTCCTGACAGACTGTAAATAACACTTTGACCCATCCACTGATAATTACCTTCATCCTTGGTGCTCTGCACCTTCAGTGCCCACATCTCTCCTTTCCTCCCTCACCTCGCCTATTCTACCAATTTCAGAGTCCTGCCAGGTCCCATCTCCCACCTGAAACCTTCCTATGAGCTCCCCCTTTCCCAAAGCCAAACAACCACAGTTAGTTTTGCCTATTTTCTACTGACCTCAGACTGCCTTTGACTCTCTCCTGTCATTGAACTGTCTTCACCCCTGAAAGCAGATGAGGAGCCTTTGCCCTCTCACCCCCTGGACTCCCGGCAGGACCAAGGTTAGAACCACCACAGAGCAGAGTCTGAGTACATACTCATTTGCTTGAATTGAACTGAATGAAAGAAATAAATGTACTGGACAATCACATTGTGTTAAATGAAATCAATATTTGTAGATGTTTGTTCATCTGCCTTTTTATATGCCCACTGAGCAAAGATCCAACTCTCTCATTCCTGACCCCACGTACAAAAACCTTGCACCCACACACACTCAGGTGTGTGATCGTAAGGAGAGAAGACATTGGTGCACGCCTGCCCCTCTGTACCTCAGCAGCTTGAATGCAGATGCTTCTGCAAGTGCAAGGAGACTGTCACTGGAGACTTGATTCCCTAGGGGCCATTGAGGTCCTGCAGAAAGTCTCCTTCCAAGGAGGAGTTTTCTCCCTGGCTTACACACTCACAGGGTAAGCAAGGATATGATTTTTCAATTCTTTTATTTTATCAATCTCTTTTTCAAGAGATAAATTAAAAATTTTAAGCAGTTTGGTGATTTTTCTTTTATATGAATCTCAAAATAAAAGGCAAACAGGTCTTTGTGGGCTGAGAACTGGTGACATGATGGTGGGGTAGAGAGTCATCTCTGTCCCATGAGTATCTGGCAGAATCAGCTCTCTGGTGCAGGTAAGTGAGACAGGTTAGCCGGTGTGGTCAGTCCTAACTGTGCCTCCTTCGCTCTTCACCCACACTTGCTTTGTCCCCGACACCACCGTCTTCACACACCAACACAAGCTCATCTCTGATACAGCTATGAAATTCCAGATCTCCCCCCTACAGTATCCTCTGCCCATTGCCTTCACAGCCAGAGATTCTCAGGTTGCTGATGACCTCAGATCACTAAAGAGACATGTAAAAAGGGAAAATAATCTGCAACAGCTGAGCACATCCTGGAAAGCGGGGCCCACAACCCCTACATGGACACCATTGCAAATGTTAACAGGAACACCAGTGCCAAATGCTGAGGCTTGAAATTTCCTCAGCCAGAAAGGTCATTTTGGTTTAAGGGGTTGTGTGCAGATCTCAGCAGAGGTTCTGATAGAGGATCTTGATTTTGATCTTGTTCACTTTTCAATATACTCTTGGAATGAACAAACAGAGAAAAATCCTGCCATTGTCACTCCACTGAGAAAAGGGATGGTCACTGGTGAAAATGAATGTGGAAAAAGAATGACAATAGAATGACAAAGTGCCCAGTGTGAGCAACGGAAAGTTTCAATCCATGACCCAAATAATGAGAAACATTTGATTCTTGCTCTTGCTTTGGGGAAGAATGAAGCCCAGGGAGTTCCTAAGTGACTGTGATTGAGTTGATGGGCATATGGGGAGGAACATGCCAGGGATCCCAGAGGGCAGGCAATCGCCTAGTTCAACCCACACCCTGCTAAGGCTGTCAGCCAGTACACACAGGGGAAGAGAGTGTATCTGCAGGCAGTGTGTTGGGGGCTGTCTGTATATACGCAGGATATACACAAAAGGATCAAGAATGCCATGAAGAATATCTGAAACAGATTAATGGATAAAAACAACATATAGTGCTGGGAAAACTGGATATTCACAAGCAAACTAATGAGTTTTGATCCTTATCTTGCACAATATAAAACTATTAACTCAAAATGGATCAAAGACCTAAATGTAAGAGTTAAAACTATAAAACTCTTAAACCCAAGTGTAAATCTCCATGACCATGGATTAGGCAATAGTTTCTAATATATGACACCATAAGCACCAAAGAAAAACAGATAAATTACATTTAATCAAAATTTAAAACATTTTCTCCATCAGAGAACACTATCAAAAAAGTGAAAAGACAACCCACGGAATGGGAGAAAATATTTGCCAACATATATCTGATAAAGATTTAATATCCAGAATATATAATATAATATACATAACGAACTCTTACAATCCCATAATAAAAAGACAAATAACCCAATTTTTAAATTGGCAAAACATTTGAAAACAAATTTCACACAAATGGCCAATTAACACATGAAAAGATGATGAACATCATGAGTCATTAGGGAAATATAAATCAAAACCAAATAAGATACCACTTCATACGCACTGGGATGGTTATAATTTTTTTAAAAAGAAAAAATAACAAATACCGATGAGTATGTGGATAAATTTAACCCTTATACACTGCTGGTGAGCATGTAAAACGGCACAGCTGCTGTGGAAAACAGTTTGGCACTTCCTCAAAAAGTTAGACATAGATTACCATATGATACAGTAATTCCACTTCCTAGGTATATATCCAAGAAGACTGACAACACGTGTTCATACAAAAAATTCTACATAACTGGTAAAGCAGCATAACTGGTAAAGCAGCAGAGTCAAAAAAAAAGTGGAAACAACCCAAATGTACATAAAAAGGAATGGAGTGCAGTTACATGCTACAATGTGAATGAGCCTTGAAAGCATTATGCTAAGTGAAAGAAGCCAGGAAAAAGATCACATAAAGATATGATAATATTTATATGAAATGTCCAGAAACGAGAGTGGGCTCATGAGAGTGTCCTTAAGAGGGTTTTAGTTTTAGTTCCTTGTACTCTATTAATATTTATATTCAGCTTCACTTTTTAAGCCTTTCTCCCCTCTTATGACTTGAATTGGGGGCAGAAAGATGTTGAAACCCTAACCCTATGAATCTTACCTTATTTGGAAATAAGATCTTTGTAGATTTGATTGTTAAGGTAAGGCCATTAGGATGAGCCTTAATCCATACAACTGGTATCCTTATTGGAAGAGGGAAATTGGACATGCATCGGGAAGACAGTCATGTGAAAACAGAGGCAGAAGTTGGAGTAATGCTGCCTGGGGTCACTAGAAGCTAGAAGAAGCAATGAAGGATCTTCCTCTACAGCCTTCAAAAGGAGCATGGCCTTGCCAACACCTTTATTTTGGACTTCTGGCCTCCAGAACAGTGAGAGAATAAATTTCTGTTAATTATAAGCCACTTCGTTTGTGGCATTTTATTACAGCAGTCCTGGGAAACTAATATGTCTTCCATGTTGTGATTCTCTCTAGTTAGCCTTGGTCAACACACAATAATTACATGTTGCTGCCATTCAGGGAGATGAAATGTCAGATCTTACATAGGTGTGGGGAAGCAGAGCAGTGAAGGGGAATGCAGGCTGCTCTCACATCAGTTTCCTCTGAGGATGGCATGGTGGTGGCAGTAATGACCTAGGGAGGACATTGATCCTGGAGGTCAGCTGCTGACCAAAACCAAATCAAGCTGAGGTTCACTGTAGAGCTGAGTGACATTCAAGCGAAGGGTGATTATGAAGTAGCTGATATGCAAGGACAAACTCAGAAACACCAGGAGACTTTTATTCCCTAACCCTAAGTACATAGTTGGATATGGAGTGAGGTGCTAGATCTTGCTATTCTTTAGACAAGGGAGACAGAAGTGGCAGACTCTTGAGAGGCACATCATGCTCTGCCTCCAGACTTTTCATCAGAAATCATGGAGGTCAGAAGGAAGGGACACAATATTTTTCAAGTGTTGAAAAAAAAAGTGCTGTCAACCCAGAATTCTATAGCCAGAGAAAATATCCTTCAAGAATGAAAGGACAAAAAAAAAAAAAAAAAGAATGAAAGGACAATCAAGGCATTCTCAGATGAAGGAATGTTACTTAAGGGAATTTGCCTCCAGCAGATCTACTCTAAAAGAATGACCAACAGGAGTTCTGAAACAGAAAGGAAAGAATAAAAGTACCAGGAAGGAAGAAAGTAGCAAAAATATGGGTAAGTAGACTGTCCTTCTCCTCTTGAGTTTTCTAAATTATGTTCGATGGTTGAAGAAAATATTGTAACACTGACTTATGCGGTTCTAAATTTATGTAGAGGAAATAAATTTTAGAAAATTATATTGTAAACAGGGGAGGTTAAAGGGATGTAAGGGGAAGTAAAGTCTGTATACTTCTCTCCAACTGGTAAAATAATAATACTGGTGGATGGTGATAAGTTATAGACACATATTACAATCCCTAAAACAGCCATTTTAAAAGTTATACAGAAAGGTAAATTTTAAAAACACTATCTATAAATCAAAATAGAATTCTAAAAATTGAGTAACCCACAGGAATGTAACAGGGGTAATAGAGAAATGAAAAACAGAACAAAGGAAAAAAAACAAAGTAAAATGGCAGACTTATGCCCTAACATCTCAATAATTATATTAAGTGTAAGAGCTCTAAATACACCAATTAAAAGCAGAGATTGGCAGAGTATATTAAAATACATGATCCAACTGCTTACAAGAAAATCATTTCAAATATTATGGTAGAAACAGGTTGAAAATAAAAGGATGGAAAAAGGTAAATCCTGCAAATATTAATCATGCAGAGGAAAGAAGAAATGGCTAAATTAATATCAAATAAAATAGAATTTAGATCAAAGAAAATTACTAGATACAGGGAGACATTATATAGTGATAAAAAATGTCAATCCACCAAGAAGACAAAGCAATCCTAAATGTGTATTCCCAAAAAATAGAGATGCAAAATTTGTGAAGCAGAAACTGAGAGAACTGAAAGGACAAACAGACAAATCCAGAATTACCGTTAGAGACTTCCCACTCCTCTCTCTCTCAACAATTGATTAGAACAACTACATAGAAAATGAGCAAGGATATAGAAGAGTTCAATGACACCACCAATCAACAGGATCGAACGGATATTTAGAGAACACTCTACTGCACTCTTTTCAAGTGCACATGGAACGTGCACCAAGATAGACCATATTCTGCGCTATGAAACAAAACCCAACAAACTTAAAACCACTGTGGTTCTCTGACCACAGTGGAATCAAGCTAGAAAACGATAACAGAAGTGTCTTCTTCACTGCCCTATCAACAGCATCATGACTCCCTAAAGGATCATCAGAACCTGAGAAAAGACCTTGCTGATGGCCCCACAACGTCAAACTCTAAGTCTGAAAAGGGACTTTTCTGGGCTTGGAAAACACTCATGACACTGTCAGTGAAGGATGGGAAAGTAAGGGGTAAATGGCCATTTCCCCCCCCCCTTTTTTTTTAAAGTAAGCAGTACCTTATTTTATTTAATTAATTAATGACTTTATTTATAGCTGTGTTGGGTCTTCGTTTCTGTGTGAGGGCTTTCTCTAGTTGTGGCAAGCAGGGCCCACTCTTCATTGCGGTGTGCGGGCCTCTCACTATCGTGACCTCTCTTGTTGTGGAGCACAGGCTCCAGACACGCAGGCTCAGTAGTTGTGGCTCACGGGTCTAGTTGCTCCGTGGCATGTGGGATCCTCCCAGACCAGTGCTCGAACCCGTGTCCCCTGCATTGGCAGGCAGATTCTCAACCCCTGTGCCACCAGGGAAGCCCCTCCCCTTTTTTCTACCTGTTGCTGAAGCCAATCTCCTTTGCTGTTGAAGAGAAGAGAGGATAAGATTTTCTCTACCCTACATCTGTCTCCTGGTCCCACCACTCACCGATTCCTTTTCTACTTTGAGTGCAGGTGACTTTGATCAAGAATGAGCAAAATCAGTCTCTACTCACCAGCCTCTGCCCACCACTTACAGCATAGCTAACCCTATGGGCATCATCAGCTGCAACTAATGTTGGTGAAAATTCTGAGAGCAGCTGCCTGGTCGGAGGTACACATCTAGGCTATGCCAAGAATCGGCTTCACAGAACACTGCAAACACCACGGGTCATATTTCTGAGGCACCGTGAACAGCATCCACCTCTGTCTTCTCATAGTGATCTCAGGGGATGTGGCTTTACTTTCAGGCAGAAGAGAGAAACCTATCTTTTTTTGAAAAAAGAGGAAACTGAGGCTCAGAAATCTTAGATGGCATATACCAAGCCACCCGCTGTGCAGGATCTGGAACCATAATCTAAGTGTTTGAATTCATCATCCTTCTGTTCCTTCATGCACCTCTTCAACCCCACCCCACCCGCTGAAGGATAAGATTATGGGAAATGGGGAAACGAAACCACAAGTCAGAGTTTCATGGGAAGAAATCTGAATTATGAAACACAATTTCTCTTCCCTTGTCTGTGCTCAATCTTAAGGAAAAAAAGGAAATAATAAACATTATTGCTAAAGGAGTGTTGAAATCTCAAACTCTAACTGTGGATTTGTCTATTTTTCCATTTATTTCTGTCAGTTTTTACTTCTTGAGTTTTGAAGTTTTCTGGAGTTTTTTGAAGCTCAGTTACTTATGAGGAACATCACGCTCAGCATTATTGTGTCTTGTTGATGAATTAACCTATTTACCATGATGAAGGGTACGCCTTTATCCCTGATACAGAATGGTATTGTTCTGAAGCCACGTCGTGTGATATTATAGCCACTGTAGGTTTCATATGTTTAATCTATGCATGATATATCTTTTTCAACCCTCTACTTTAACCTATCTGTGTCTTTATATTTAGGGTTGGATTTCCTTTAGACAGCATGCAGGTAGGACTTGTTTTTTTATCCCAACTGTCATATACTTGAAGAATTCAGATAATTTATAACTGATATGATTATTGATATGGTTGTGTTTAAATTCATCATCTTGCTATTTGTTCCTATTTGTGCCATCTGTTGCTTTTTTTCTGGTGAATTTTTAAATTTTCATTTTTTTCCCCGCTATTGCTTTATTAACTATACCTCATTTTATTTACTTAATGGTTGCTCCACAATTTATAATAATGCACCTTTAACTTCTCACATCCTAACTTCAGAGAATGTTATATCACTATCACTTCACATATACTGGAAGTTCTTTTTTTTAAATTAGTTTTTATTGGAGTATAGTTGCTTTACAATGTTGTGTTAGTTACTGCTGTACAGCAAAGTGAATCAGCTATATGTATACATATATCTCCTCTTTTTTTAGGTTTCCTTCCCATTTAGGTCATCACAGAGCATTGAGTAGAGTTCCCTGTGTTATGCAGTAGATTCTCATCAGTTACCTGTTTTATACACATTAGTGTATATATGTCAATCCCAATCTCCCGGTTCATCCCACCTCCCTTTCCCCCTGGTATCCATGTCTGTTCTTTACATCTGTGTCTCTATTTCTGATTTGCAGATAAGTTCATCTGTATCATTTTTCTAGATTCCACATATAAGTGATATTATATGATATTTGTTTTTCTTTCTGACTTACTTCAGTCTGTATGACAGTCTCTAGGTCTCTACACCTCTCTGCAAGTGTCATAATTTTGCTCCTTTTAATGGCTGAGTAATATTCTATAGTATATATGTACCAAATCCTCTTTATCCATTCATCTTTGATGGACATTTAGGTTGCTTCCATGTCCTGACTATTGTAAATAGTGCTGCAATGAACATTGGGGTGCATGTATCTTTTTGAATTATGGTTTTCTCTGGGAATATGCCCAGGAGTGTGATTGCTGGGTCATATGGTAGATCTATATTTAGTTTTTTAAGGAAACTCCATACTGTTCTCCATAGTGGCTGTATCAATTTACATTCCCACCAACAGTGTAAGAGGGTTCCCTTTTCTCCACACCCTCTCCAGCACTTATTGTTTATAGATTTTTAAAACAAATTTATTTATTTTATATATTTATTTTTGGCTCTGTTGGGTCTTCATTGCTGCACATGGGCTTTCTCTAGTTGCATCAAGTGGGGTGTTAGGGAGTGTTCTAATTTCATTCTTTCACATGTAGCTGTCCAGTTTTCCCAGCACCACTTATTGAGGAGACTGTCTTTTCTCTGTTGTATATTCCTGCCTCCTTTTTCATAGATTAGTTGACCATAGGTGTGTGGGTTTATCCCTGGGCTTTCTATCCTGTTCCATTGATCTATATTTCTTTTTTTGTGCCAGTACCATACTGCCTTGATTACTGTAGCTTTGTAGTATAATCTGAAGTCAGGGAGCCTGACTCCTCCAGCTCTGTTTTTCTTTCTCAAGATTGTGTTGGCTATTTGGGGTCTTTTGTGTTTCCATACAGATTGTAAAAGTTTTTTGTTCTAATTCTGTGAAAAATGCCCTTGGTAATTTGATAGGGATTGCATTGAATCTGTAGATTGCTTTGAGTAGTATAGTCATTTTCACAATATCGATTCTTCCAATCCAAGAACATGGTATATCTCTCCATCTGTTTGTGTCATCTTTGATTTCTTTCATCAGTATCTTATAGTTTTCTGAGTACAGGACTTTTGCCTCATTAGTACAGGTCTTTGCCTATTCTTAGGTATTTTATTCTTTTTGTTGCAATGGTAAATGGGATTGTACCTTTCATTTGTTTTTCTGATATTTTGCTGTTAGTGTATAGGAATGCAAGAGATTTCTGTGTATTAATTTTGTATCCTGCAACTTTACCAAATTCATTGATTAGCTCTAGTAGTTTGCTGGTGCCATCTTTAAGATTTTCTATGTATAGTATCATGTCATCAGCAAACAGTGACAGTTTTATTTCTTTTCCAATTCATATTCCTTTTATTTCTTTTTCTTCTCTGATTGCTGTGGCTAGGACTTCAAAAACTATGTTGAATAAAAGTGGTGAGGGTGGCCATCCTTGTCTTGTTCCTGATCTTAGAGGAAATGCTTTCAGTTTTTCACCATTGAGAAAGATGTTTGCTGTGGGTTTGTCATATATGGCCTTTATTATGTTGAGGTAGGTTCCCTGTATGCCCACTTTCTGGAGAGTTTTTGTCATAAATGGATGTTGAATTTTGTCAAAAGCTTCTTCTGCATCTATTGAGACAATCATATGGTTTTTATTCTTTAATTTGTTAATATGGTGTATCACACTGATTGATTTGCATAAATTGAAGGATCCTTGCATCCCTGAAATAATTCCCACTTGATCATGGTGTATGATCCTTTTAATTTGTTGTTGGATTTGGTTTGCTAGTATTTTGTTGAGGATTTTTGTGTCAAGGTTCATCAGTGATATTTGCCTGTATTTTTCTTTTTTTGTGATATCTTTGTCTGCTTTTGGTATCAGGGTGATGGTGGCCTTGTAGAATGAGCTTGGGAGTGTTCCTCCCTCAGCAATTTTTTGGAAGTGTTTGAGAAAGCTAGGTGTTAGCTCTTCTCTAAATGTTTGATAGAATTCTGTGAAGCCATCTGGTCCTGGACTTTTGTTTGCTGGAAGATTTTTAATCACAGTTTCAATTTCATTACTTGTGATTGGTCTGTTCATATTTTCTATTTCTTGCTGGTTCAGTCTTGGAAGGTTGTACCTTTCTAAGCATTTGTCCATTTCTTCCAGGTTGTCCATTTTTTTGGCATAGGTTGCTTGTAGTAGTCTCTTATGATCCTTTGTATTTCTGCGGTGTCAGTTGTAATCTCTCCTTTTTCATTTCTAATTTTATTGATTTGAGTCCTCTCCCTTTTTTTTTTGATGAGTCTGACTAAAGGTTTATCAATTTTGTTTATCTTCTCAAAGAACCAGCTTTTAGTTTCATTGATCTTTGCTATTCTTTTCTTCATTTCAATTTCATTTATTTCTGCTCTGATCTGTATGATTTCTTTCCTTCTACCAACTTTGGGGTTTGTTTGTTCTTCCTCTAGTTACTTTATGTGTAAGGTTAGGTTGTATATGTGAGGTTTTTCTTGTTTCTTGAGGTGGGATTGTATTGCTATAAACTTCCCTCTTAGACTGATTTTGCTGCATCCCACAGGTTTTGGGTTGTCGTGTTTTCATTGTCATTTGTTTCCAGGTATTTTTTGATTTCCTCTTTGATTTCTTCAGTGATCTCTTGGTTATTTAGTAGCATATTGTTTAGCCTCCATGTGTTTTTGTTTTTTACATTTTTTTTTTCTGTAACTGATTTCTAGTATCATAGCATTGTGGTCAGAAAAGATGCTTCATATGATTTTAATTTTCTTAAATTTACTGAGGCTTGATTTGTGACCCAAGATGTGATCTATCCTGGAGAATCTTCTGTGTGCACTTGAGAAGAAAGTGTATTCTGCTGCTTTTGGATGGAATGTCCTATAAATATCAATTAAGTCTATATGGTCTAATGTGTCATTTAAGGCTTGTGTTTCCTTATTAATTTTCTGTCTGGATGATCTGTCCATTAGTGTAAGTGAGGTGTTAAAGTCCCCCACTATTATTTTGTTACTGTTGATTTCCCCTTTTATAGCTGTTAGTATTTGCCTTATGTATTGAGATGTTCCTATGTTGGGTGCATAAATATTTATAATTTTTATATCTTCTTCTTGGATTGATCCCTTGATCATTGTGTAGTGTCCTTCCTTGACTCTTGTAACATTCTTTATTTCAAAGTCTATTTTACCTCATATGAGTATTGCTACTCCAGCTTTCTTTTGATTTCCATTTGCATGGAATATCTTTTTCCACCCCCTCACTTTCAGTCTGTATGTGTCCCTAGGTCTGATGTCGTTCTCTTGTAGACAGCATATATAAGGGTCTTGTTTTTGTATCCGTTCAGCCAGTCTGTGTCTTTTGGTTGGAGCATTTAATCCATTCACAGTTAAGGTAATTATCAATATGTGTGCTCCTATTACCATGTTTTTAATTGTTTTGTGTTTGTTTTCGTAGGTCCTTTTCTTCTCTTGTGTTTCCCACTTAGAGAAGTTCCTTTAGCATTTGTTGTAAAGCTGGTTTGGTGGTGCTGAATTCTCTTAGCTTTTGCTTGTCTGTAAAGCTTTTGATTTCTGTGTCAAATCTGAACGATATCCTTGCTGGGTAGGATAATCTTGGCTGTAGGTTTTCCCCCTTTCATCACTTTAAGTATATCCTGCCACTCTCTTCTGGCCTGCAGAGTTTCTGCTGAAAATCAGCTAATAACCATACAGGGATTCCGTTGTGTGTTTATTTTGCTTTTCCCTTGCTGCTGTTAATATTTTTACTTTGAATTTAATTTTTGTTAGCTTCATTAATATATGTCTTGGCATGTTTCTCCTTGGGTTTATCCTGTATAGGACTCTGCACTTCCTGGAGTTGGGTGGCTATTTCCTTTCCCATGTTAGGGAAGTTTTCAACTATAATCTCTTCAAATATTTTCTCAGACCCTTTCTCTTTCTCTTCTTCTTTTGGGACCACTATAATTCAAATGTTCATGTGTTTAATGTTGTCCCAGAGGTCTCTGAGACTGTCCTCATTTCTTTTCATTCTTTTTTCTCTGTTCTGCTCCTTGGCAGTTATTTTCACCATTCTATCTTCCAGCTCGCTTATTCGTTCTTATGCTTCAGTTATTCTGCTATTGATTCCTTCTAGGGTATTTTTCATTTCAGTTACTGTGCTGTTCATCACTGTTTGTTTGTTCTTTAGTTCTTCTACATCCTTGTTAAAGATTTCTTGTATTTTCTCACTCCATGCCTCCATCCTATTTCCGAGATTTTGGATCATCTTTACTACCATTACTCTGAATTCTTCTTCAGGTAGATTGCCTATTTTCTCTTCATTTATTTCATCCTGTAGGTTTTTACCTTGGTCCTTCGTCTGTAACATATTTCTCTGTCATCTCATTTTTGTTGATGGCTGGGGCTGTGTTCCTGTCTTGCTGCTTGTTTGGCCTGAGCCATCCAGCACTGGAGTTTGCAGGCAGTTGGGTGGAGCCAGCTCTTGGTGCCCAGATGAGGACCTCTGGGAGAGCTCACACTGATTAATATTCCCTGGGGCTTGAAGTTATCTGGTAGTCCAGCAGCTTGGACTTGGTGCTCCCACCACAGGGACTCAGGCCAGAACCCCACCCTGGGAACCAAGACCCCAAAAGCCACGTGGCAACGCAAAAAAGACAAATACAAAAACAGACAAACAAAGCCCAAGGCAAGTAATAAAAACAGAACTGAACATACAAAAACAAAACAAAACAAAAAAACACACACTCACAAAAGTAAACAGAAGAATAAAACCCAAGACAAATAACAAAAACAAATCCAAGCCAAAAAAAAAACAAGCGAACAACAGCAACAAAAGAACAAGGAAAGCAAAAAACAAGACACCCAAATAAACAACAGAGCCCAAGACCAAAACAAGTAATAAAAACAAAACTAACCTAAACAAAAAACAAAAAATAAAATCAAAGAAAATGAACTAAAAGAAAAGCTAAGAAAATAAAAGACAAACAAGGCTTCCCTGGTGGTGCAGTGGTTAAGAATCCACCTGCCAATGCAGGGGACACGGGTTCAAGCCCTGGTCTGGGAAGATCCCACACGCGGCAGAGCAACTAAGCCCGTGCACCACAATTACTGAGACTGCACTCTAGAGCCTGCGTGCCACAACTACTGAAGCCTGTGTACCTAGAGCCCATGCTCTGCAACAAAGAGAACCCACTGCCATGAGAAGCCCGCGCACCACAACAAAGAGTAGCCCCCGCTTACTGCAACTAGAGAAAGCCTGCATGCAGCAACGAAGACCCAACACAGCCAAAAATTAATAAATTAAATAAATAAATTTATAAAAAAAGACAAACACACAAAAATTACACAAACAAAAACAAAAATAAAAAAAAGGATTGAACAAGAAGATAAAAACAAAACAACACAAAAATATCAAAAGAACAAACCAACAACAACAAAAACAAACAAAAAAGAGCAGAATAATAACAAAGAATAAAAAATAAAATAAAATTAGAAAAATAAAAAATATATTAGAAAAAATAAAAATGAAAATGAAACAACAAAACAAAACAACAGAAAAAATAAAAATGAAAATAAAATAAATGAAATAAATAAATAAATAAAATAAAAATTAAAGTTCCCTGGTGTCTCTTCTATCAGTGTCCTTGCCCCCATGGTGAGCTACATCCAACCCCTGCCTCCCCAGGATGCCCTCCAAGTGCTCTAGGTAGGACTCTGAACCCACTCTGTCAGCCCCACCTCTGCATGTGTTCCTTTTACCAGTGTCTGCTCCTGAAGCTGGCCCAGAGCACACGTGCCCACGCAGGCCAGCTGGGGCACAGGCTTCCACAGGTTTGTCCCAAGAGGCTGGAGCAGCCAGAGGAGGCTTTGTCAGGGGTGGCACGGGGGCTGCCAGGACCCGTGAGTGCATGGGTTTTATAGAGTTTAGTTTCCCCTTCGTGTTGTTCTTTATTGTAGTTGAATGAAATATAGCTAACAGGGTCCTAAGTGGCAGCTGCCATTGTCTTCCAGATTGCTATTTTATCTGGAATCCTTGGTTTTCCACTAAAGGCAGACATGTTATACTGACAGAGGATAAGAAAAATGTTAGTGTCTCCTTATATTTCCAAATAGTCACGTGCGGCCTCTCAAAGCTTAGAAATGAGTCATTTAAGTACCATTTTCAAGTTATATTTTTTTCATGATAAGCAACAGTCAAAAGCAATGAGGCTGCTCAGCTGTTTATTAGCTACTTAGGCTTTGAGAACTTCATTGTCAGGATTTTGAAAGATAGCAACATCCATACACACCTATTCCAGTTTAGAGCAGAGCTTATTTTGTTTCGTTCATGTTGAAGTCAAAAGTGCTGACTGCTGGACCTGCTTTCAATGAGGCCCTGCTGTGGGTTTGGAGACTCACAGGAAAACCATTTCACTTCATCCTCAGGCCAGGGCAGCCTGAGGAGGGGTCTGAAAAGGATCCTAAGGAGAGTTCAGTGCAATTTCCATGGTGAGATTTCTCCTTGGCCTAGCCTTTCTCCTCTCATCCCTTCTGAACACTTCAGCAGGTACCAAGAGGGGGACCTGGACCCTGTAACCTAGCCTTTCTAGCCTGTGCTATGACCACAATTTCAAGTGATGGATAAGACAGAGTAGTGAGGAGGCGCAAGCAGGAAAGGGCTGCAGCTGAGGCAGGATGTGGGTTTTTCTCTGCACAAGTGAATGTACAATAGAACATCCTCTTGCCCACTTCTTGAAAATCTAGGGGTTTATGGGAAACAAAAAGAAGTTTCTGCTGTGATATGCTGAGGTGTACATTGCAGTTGTTCCTTTACCCCTTGTTAAAGTTTTATTTATAGCACCCATCATTAGTAAGAAAGCACTGAAGAACATTGTCTTTACAAGAGGATTGAAGTGAAGCAACAAAAGCTGTCAAATTGAAACCAAAAGGAAGAAATGAAAATAATAGCAGAAATTATGCAAACCCAATTACAAACCGCAGAAAGAAAGCAAGTTATTGAATGCTATCGGGTGACTATGGCAGCCTCTAAATTCTTTCCCAGTTCTTGTTCTCTTAATCGGGCTCTTCCACCATTAGGATCATGGAATGGCTAAGAATCCAGGGAATTTCTAAGCAGACTTTGTGGGCTTTGGAGGTGTGGGACTAAGAAATCTAGGTAGGCAAAGAAGGAAGGGAACTGTGGGTTTCCTGAGAGAAATAGAAAACTGTGGGTGAAAAACCCATTTCCTTGCTGACTGCTTTTTTGGCTCTTGGAGCCAAGTGGTAAATAAAGCTGATATATGTAACTGTCTGTAGCCATCCATTGCTCTGATGGCCCTCGGAACTCAAGAACACCGGGAGGGGAGGGCTGGTACTAATACTGGTCCCTCACCCCAAACCCCTGAAGCCAGGAGCCTCAGGAATGTTCCCCCCCACATGGTGGTCTCCCTTTTAGGAGCACTGTTTTCTGCACCACTGCTGGAAGTTTATAACTATAACCAACCGATATCTGAGAAGCAGTGTGGGTAAGCAGGCCAGGGTTCATAATTCGTGCCAGTGGGAGAGTCTGGGGATTTGTTCTCGTTGGGCAAGGCCCAGATATTAGAGTATGACACAATTCCGCAATAGGCATCTGACTTCAATAATACTTCCTTATCTTCTCATCTGTAAAGATGATGGGCTCAGAGGGGTAATATTTTTCTCCCCCAAACCATAGATCTTGCTAGTGACAGAATCAAGACCCACCTACGTTTTCACTGTCTGCATTTCGTATGTTAACGGAGAGACCTGGTGCCCATATGCTAATATGAGAGTGTACGACTGAGTCTCATGGAACGAGACAAGTGTCATGGGCGCACAGGAGGCTGCTAAATGCTGCTAAGCCACTCAGACAGAGACGGAAATCCTGCACCGCCAGTGTAGCCTCGGGAGAAGTCCTCCACACCTTTCAATGCATTAACGCTTGCTTTGTCTTATTTTAAAGGATAATGTCCTCCTCTTCTTATTTTTTTAGATAAAACGATTCTTTTGTGTGAATTTGGTATTCTGTAAAAGTGTGGGCTGGGCTCTTGGTGGTGGGACTGGGACATGATGTAAGGCAGGTGGTCTTATAACTCACTGAGCTCATAATAGCCTGGCAGTCAGCCTGTTCCCCTTAAGAGTTTAGGAGACCTTAAATGGCACTCCCAGGCCTTGATTCCTTCGGCTTCTCTTTAAAAAAACAACAACAGTTTTTTGGTTTTTATTTTGGTGTTGTGAATGAAAAATGTTGCTTGCCATATCAGCAAACAAAGGATGCCACGGCCATCAGACGAACAGCCCCTACCACCGCCCTCCCCACCCCCATGGTGAGTCTGAGGGAACTCAGGATGGAGAAAAACAGGCCGCCTGCTGCCACGCCCCCAGCCACTGCAGACCCCCAACCGTGTCCCCTGAGGGGACTCAGGATGGCCGAGAGCAGGATACTGGCCCTAGAAAGCTAAGGTGCATATCAAAGGAATGACTTCCATGAGCCCAGACTCTTGCATCTTCCCAGAGAGAGAAAAGCACTAAATTCATTGACTTGTTGTCTTGATTTTTTTTTTTTTTGAGTTAACAGTAATCTTTTCAAGTTCTGACTACCTGTTCTTTTTTGCAAAATTCCTATACATCCCGGCTCCTCTCTTACCTGTTGGGAGTCAAACCACACAGCTCATCTCAGAACTTAATGAAGCTCAGGTTCTTTATGTCTTGGCACAGAAATAACTCGGTGAGGAACAAAGTGATGGGTAAGAAGTGGATTTATTAGTATAGGATGCTTGTGAAGGATACAAGGGTCAGGCAAGAGGGGCCTGCCCCGAGAACTAAATGGGCTACATTTTTCTCATCAATGGATAAGTGGGGAGGGGGAGAAGACCACCTTCCTCCTCATTCTTTGAGTAGACGGCAGGCTTACATCATTAGCTCCTCCTTTGCACCAGGTGGGGGAGTTTTTGACCCTATATGGTCCAACTGGGACTGTCACGGCACTATTCAAATCAGCAGAAGGGTGGTAACATATACTCAAATACGTTAAATCATCTCAGATTTCAATATGGTGAGGGTCTTCCCCTTTGGAATGTCACCTTTCCTTATATTTCTGTCCTTGGTATGTGCAGAGGTGCATGTCCTAAGGATCATTATCTTGCTGATGTTGACCAGCAGGATGCAGGCCTCATTTTTTCACTTAATGGCCTGGGGCATATCTCTCTCGTGCTTTTATTTATGGCTTTATTGTTAAGCAAGCCTGCTTTGTTTCATGATGTTCTCATTGCTTTCTTGAGTGATAGTTAACTTACAGTTGTCTCCCAACGTTCCCTCTCTATCCTGAATCCCCTAGCGGAATTTCTAAGACTCCCTGTGTAACTATCCTACTCCATCCTCAACAGGAGCAGTCCCTCACAGCCCAGACGCTGCCTCCTGGGCTTGAAGTGCTCAGAAAGTCAACCGAATAAAACAGAATTCTCAGCTTTTAGGTTGTGCTTTTTTTTTTCAGTTGACAGTTTTGGTAACCAATCACAAAGCGCCCCAGAGCAAATTTCTCTCCATCTGAACTCTACGAGGAACCAGAGCCTTGGTACCAGCAGAGGCCTCTTGTGCCCACCTGCCTCCTCAGAAGGTCCAGATGAATTTGCTTGAGTCTCTCCTGGTTCTCGGATCTCCCAATTATTGATTGATGATCTTGAGTTTTATTTGGTAGTGTCTTTACCTGGCTCCCCAGTTCAAAGATATTGGGGAGTGACCCCTTCTAGATGAAAGATACTAGGGCAGCCGGTTGAAAAACACTGGGATTTGCTCAGTTGGAAGGATACTGAGTGGTCTAGGACGAATGGTTAGCTAAGAGGCTGACCTGACATCTTTCCTCAAATTGGCTATCTTCACAAGAATTTGTCAGGATAAAAGCACACTAGTAAATTTTATCCCCAACAAATTCAACTTTAAAATGGGAAATAGATTCTCTCAGACAAAAATGAGGGGCATCAGAAAACCAGCCTCCGACTAAAACTCCAGCCAGATTCATGTATGTACAGAGCTCATACTTATAAGTACCTACTGAATTGGAAATTAAAGGAACTCTCACCCTTAAAATGGCCACGATGGGGCTCTTTTATTGCCTACGAAGTTAAATTAGAAAAGCCAGCTTAATAAAAACATCTTTTCAGTATTCTGATCTTAAAGAAACAAAAGCCCTTCAAGGGGGGACTGGCACTTCTCTTCCTGTGCCTTTGAAATGTCAATGTTCTACCTGATCTTTGGGCGTTTCGGTGTGTGCCCCTGTGTGTTGAAGACTTGGTCTCGTTACGGAGTCCACGCTTGCTCTGCTCGCTGCATGACAGGCCAATAAATCTGAGACGAGGTTTTGAGGCCAGGAATATGGCTTTATTCGGAAAGCCGGCAGACTGAGAAGATGGCAGACTAGTGTCTCAAAATAAGCATCTTATCGGGGTCTGGATGCCAGCTTCTTTTATAGAATCAGAGAGGGAAGTAAATAAAAAGGCAGAATAGAGAGGGAGAGGTGGGGAGGAAATAAAGAAAAAAGGCCGTCAGTCTTGCAAAACATCTCCTGGAATGGCCAGCTTCGGGGAGGGGATGTATTAATTTCTTCTGTCTTGCAGCCCTTCACAGGTGGGTAGGATTCCCTGAAGCAGGCCATTATGTATGATTATAGTCACAAAAGCAACGAAAAGCAAAGGCTAAAGGCAAAGAAACAGATCCAACATGCAGTCAGAACTGGCTCTTTCCTGTTATGGTCTCTGCCATCCAAAAGGTACCTATAGGTGCACATTTAGCAGCCAATCAAATAGACGTGGATTCTGAGCAGTCTTTTGCCTCTGTCAACTTTCAGGGTTTTCTTTTGTTGTTGTTGTTGCCATCTTAACCTTTGTTGCATCAGCCTGTACTTTCTTAGACTATTTTGGGGAATAAACCCTCTGGATCTTCTTTATGTGCATCCTTTGCACCCTCTTGTGGGGAAGCCTCTTGCATCTTATTGGTTTGAATCACTATTAATATTATATCTCATTAATGGCCAGATGGTGGATCCTTGAAATTGGAAAAACCTCTAAATCGGTAAATTTTTAGAAAGCTCTCATTATAAACAGATGTTTTCTTGGTGAAACCGCACACCTCAATTGGGACTCGAACCCACAATCTTCCAACTGAAACTGCACAACTCATCTCAGGACTTAAAAAGCTCAGGTTCTTCATGTCTCGGTGCAGCAGGAATTCAGCAAGAAGCAATGTGACAGGTAAGAACTAGATTTATTAATATAGGACCCTCACAAAGGATACAAGTGGGCAAGCAAGAGGGCTCTGCCCCGAGAACTAAATGGGCTACATTTTTATAACCAAAGGAAAAGTGGGGAGGGAGAGAAGACCACCTTCTTCCTCATTCTTTGAGTAGATGTCATGCTTACGTCATTAGCTCCTCTTTCACGATGGGCGGGGGTGTTTTTGACCCTATACGATCAAACTAGGACTGTCATGGCGCTATTCAGATCAGCAGAAGTGTGGTAACATATACTCAAATATGTTAAGTCATCTCAGGTTTCAGTACAATGAGGGTCTTCTGCTTTGGAATGTCACCTTTCCCTTATATTCCTGTCCTTGTGTTACCAAACCCAGGTTCAGCTGCTAGCCGCTCAGAAGCCGATAATGTAAAAGGCAAGTGTCTGTAGAAAGGAAAAGTGTTTTAATCAGAAAAACTGGCAATCTGGAGAGAAGGTGGACTCATGTCCAGAAACCAATTCCGAAGACTCTGCTCAGCCATGACAGTTTTTAAAGGGAAAAATGGGGGACAAGAATCTCAGTGAATCATCAAAGCAAGAAGTTGGGTTCTGCATCCTTCTCCATTGTGTGCAGGCTGGCTGGCTCTCTCTTTAGATATTATCTTGCCTGTGTGATCTGCCTGCAGGATTGCCTAGGAGGCTACTGGGGGCAGAGAGCTGGTCATTCCTTAGCTACTTAATTCTTCATTCTTCGTTTAATCTAGGAAAAGGTTCAACAAGGTAGACGAGGCATGGTGTGCATTCAGGAGAGCTCAAGTCAGGAGTTAGGTTAAATTGCCTAGTGATCTCATTCCTGTAATCAGGTTATTTTAAGGTTAGAGGGGAATGGAAATAGGCAAACAGGGAAGCGGCAAAAGAGCTGCTTTCCATTCCCCACTGTTAAAGATCACTCCATTTCTATGGGGTTAGGGGCAAAGATTCATCTGCTATGACTTCATGCTGGCGTAGGGCGCCATCTTCTCAGAGTGGAAGCTGTTGACATGATGGGTCTGTCGCGCCTCTTTGCTGACAATTTTAGTTGCCTGTTTACATATATGAGCAGAAAAGCTACAATTCTTTGGCTGTCCACAAAGATAGAGATTATTATGAGCAATAATGTTAATCGCATTCTCTTGAGGCCAGTTCCTGGAATTGTGCTGGCCCTAGATTCAGTACTGCTCAAGATGGAGCAGCTTATGTCATGGCTACAGTCTGGTTGGGGAGGGGGGGCACTTCAGGGTTCTGCGTTCTGCTCCGTTCCACTTGGTCCTAAGGATCAGTATCTTGCTGACCTTGAATATCTTGTGCTTTTATATATGGCTTTATTGTTAAGCAAGCCTGCTTTGTTTCATGATGTTCCAATAGCTTTCCTGAGTGATCATTAACTTAGAGTGGTCTCCCAAAGTTGCCTAAAGTTCCCTCTCCATCTATAATCCCCTAGTGGGATTTCTAAAACTACCTGTGTAACTATCCTACTCTATCCCTATCACTGGTATTTAAAAATGGGTAAATAAAATGAATGTTAATAAGATTAAAGGAAAAGGTTTTGATAGAACATGACCTAAGGTTGGATGGTCCAAAAGGACCCCCCCAACTGGTCCCCAACATTAAAAGGCCCCAATCAAGTCCACTCTATTTACCCCAGTTTAAAATAAATAAATATGTATATCTATAATATATCTCTCTATATAAAGGGCAGAAGGACAATTACACTGAGATACCTGAACAACGATTACCTGAGGCAGCAGTTAGGCCAGGTAGTCAAGTTTAAAGATTGACAACAGGGCCTGGGTCCCTTGGCTCAACTCCTTTCTGGGGACCCAGAGTCTTTTTTTTTTTAATTAATTAATTTTTGGTTGCATTGGTTCTTCATTGCTGTGCGCGGGCTTTCTCTAGTTGTGGTGAGCGGGGGCTACTCTTCGTTGCGGTGCGCAGGCTTCTCATTGCGGCGGCTTCTCTTGTTGCGGAGCACGGGCCCCAGGCTCTCGCGGGGCAGTAGTTGTGGCGCAGGGTCTTAGTTGCTCCGCGGCATGTGGGATCTTCCCGGACCGGGGCTCGAACCGGTGCCCCTGCGTTGGCAGGCAGATTCTTAACCACTGCACCACCAGGGAAGTCCCTGGGGACCCAGAGTCTTTTATACAAAATAGATTAAATGGTTGGGGATAAAAAGAAACAGAAACTTCTAGGAGTCCTTGTAAGAACAAGCCTTGGTTTTTGTTGTTGTTGTTGTTGTTCCATAAATTAACCCATTTATTGTAGGCTAGCAATGTTTCAAATGGTGGCGCTTCTACTGGTCCTTCAATTCCTTCCGTCTTCTGATGGCTGACTTTACTGTGACGGCAGAAGTGGTGTCGTAGGTCCAGCACCACCAGCTACAGTTTTCATGCGGGAACCACAGTGCGAAATGCCCACAGCTCGTCTCTTCATCTCGATTTTGCCCCAGAAGGAGCAAGAGTACTTGGCGTGCTGGCTGATTTCAATTGTCTTCACCATTTTCCGGAGGGCGGCACCGTAATGGGTCCCGTATTTACCCACCATTCTGACCTTCTTGGTGCATTTAGCCATGTCGCCACCACCTAGGTCTGAGCCCAGAGAGGAGAAGACCTGTTGATTGGCTCCTAATGGAAACTAAAGGTAAAGGTATAAAATGATAACATTGAGATGAAAGTTAATAAAAATTGGTATATGTAAATAGGCTTTATATAAGATGGTTACATCTCTTGTTTAGTTATATTGTAGGGTAGACATGTTTCACTGGGGATTACTTCCCTTGTGTGGCATTATAAGACAGGGCTTATGCACCTGCCCCTGAGGAAATATTTATTAAACCAACTAAAGGAAACTGATAGTGTTACCTGGGACTGTACAACATAAAGGAAAACTAAGAACTAATATTCAGGGGCTAATAACAGTGACAATAGAGATTGATCTAGAATAGATCTAACCTGTGCACTTAAAAGAGGGTCTTTACTGAGTATCTACCGTAGGCAAGCTTTTGAAGGCATGATAAATTAAACCCTAAAGTTCTAAAACACAGAACTCTTAAATTTCAGTTTCGTTGAAAATCTTCTCACTGATATAGAAAAGCAAATTAAAGAAAATACAGTTAGGCAAATGCATTTTTAAGAGCATTTACGTGACAGACGATTTCTATTACTGAAGCAAACTTGGGTCTGCTCATCCGCACGCAGTGAAGCCAATCGACTGACACTGGATTGTGCTGGAGAAAAGCGCCGTGTTGATTGTAAGATGCCAGTACCAGGCTCCTCTCTTATATCTTGGGAGTGGTCGCTCAGAGCTAGCTGAGGGGCTGCCTCCGGGGCCTCAAGTCCTCAGAAAGTCTGCTGAATAAAAGAGAATTCTCAACTTTTCGGTTGTGCACTTTTTTCTGTTGACAGTGTTGTGTAAATTGTTGACAAAAGCTAGAGTCTCCAGAGAATTTCAAAGCTAAACTCCTGAGAAAGCCACAACTTCTCTCATCACTGAGACTTTCATGGTCCATCTGGGCCAGACGTGTGGGTAGGGAATGCGGAAGAGCACATTCTAGTCAATTTGCACTGCTCAGACCATGTAATGCAGGAGGGGAGTCTTTGGGCCGTTAGGAGGAACAGAAAGCAGGCAGGGGAAAAGGTAGAGGAAAAGAGAAAGGTGATAGACTAGATTCCTAGAGCTGCTCTAACAGATTATTACAAACTACGAAGCTTCAAAGCAGAGACATTTATTGCTGCAGAGTTCTGGGAGTTCACACTCAAAGTGTTGGCAAAGCCATGCTCTCTGAAGGCTCCAGGGGGGGATCCTCCCTTGTGTTTTCCCAGCTGCTGGTGGTTGCTGGCAATCCTCGGCGTTCCTTGGCTTGTAGCTGCATCACTCCAGTCTCTTTCCTCTTGCATTTTACTATAAGCAGCAAGGAGAAAGCAGACTGCACCTTCCACACTGTACTTAGAAATCTCTTCAGCTAAATATTCAAGTTCATCACTTACAAGTTCTACTCTCCACCCAGCAATAGACTGGCGCTATCCCTAGGATACACCAAGCCACGTGTCTGACTTCTTTCTTCCCCGAAGAGCCCTGCAGTCTCCCAGTGCACCCAGGAATGATGATCAGACACTGTGACTGGCTTTCTGGGCAAGATTTAGGTCATTTACTAAGGGCCTTTTGGATCCACCACAATAACCCCAAACAACAAGTATAACTTTGGCAATGTTGGTGTGATAACAGGCACACGGAGAAAAAGCTTTCAACTTGTCAAAGCTGAAGCACCCACCAAATTATGGGGCAATATTTCTGTCTCTTTAAAGGCAAACAGTTCCTTCACTGGCTCCACCCAATCTGCTTCCTGGCTCAGAGGTTTCAGAGGGTGCAAACATTTTCCCCTCATAGTTAAAGCAAAAGCACGGGCTCAAACAGCTTCTTTGGAGAAAACTTGACAACTCATCAACTCCTTCAAAAGGTGAGCCTGGCTGAGAAGAGGCCCCAGAGGATAGAGCTGCGAGGGGCAGTAGGATACAGGGAGTCCACGCGGGGGTGGGCTGTGGCCCGAGAAGGGACCAGGTGGTGTGCAGGCAACGCAGGAAGGAGGATGCTGCCAGAGTGCTGGTGGTGGAGGGGAGAGAGGGGAGGAAAGACGTTTATGAGCATAACGTCCATACAGCTCATATTCAACAGGACAAACCTTAGCTGAAAACTGCACCGTCTGTCTAGTTGCTGTTGTGATGGACATTGAGTACCACTTGATAACCCAGAGTTTTCCCTTAATAGGAAATGAGTGTCCCCAAGGCAGGTCTTTAGAGCTGGAAGGCAATTCAGAGGCCACCCAGTCTAAACCCCTGTTTCTTGTTTTTAGTTTAATTTTTATTTTATATTGGAGTAGAGTTGATTTACAATGTTGTGTAACTTTCAGGTATACAGCTCAGTGATTCTGTTATACATATACGTATATCCATTCTTTTTCAGATTCTTTTCCCATATAGGTTATTACAGAATATTGAGTAGAGTTCCCTGTGCTATACAGTAGGTCCTTGTTGATTTTCCTGAAAGAGGATCAGAACCCCTGAGAGCATGGTGACTCTCCAGGGATTACCCAGGTCACTGATGACACAGGAACTCTAGAATTCACTTTGAATTCTTTCCGACACTTCACAGAGAGAAGCTGTGTCCCTAATAGGGTGACATATGAGTTGCGGAGCAGGTGCTATGCAGAGAGGATTAGCTATTCTAAAAAAAACATGTATGTGAGACCCCCCTCCTTGCCTTCCCTAATTATAGGCTTGCTAAGCAGTTCACCATTCGGGAAAGAGTGTGGACTGTCTTCCCCTCATCTGCCTCTGACCTGATGTAGACTACAGAATGACGGGTCCGAGAAGGCACAAGAAGAGGCAGTAGTGTGCAGTGCTTAAGAGTGAGCGTGGTAGTCAGACAGCCCTTGAACTGGAGCCCTCTCTGTTCCGCACCTATTGGCACAATGACCTTGGGCGAGTGTCTCAGAATTCTTGAGCCACATCAGTCTCGTCACTTAAAAAACTCAGGTAATAAAGTGAGCTTCCTTGCAGGTTAGTTTTGCGAGTAAGTGAGACACAACTGACCATTGAACAACACAGATCTGAATTGTGCGGGTCCACTTATATGTGGAGTTTTTTCAATAAATGCACATTCAACTCTCCATATCCCTGGTTGTACATTGGCAGATTCAACCAAAGAGGATGGAAATTTCCATCCAAGGTAGGTTGAATCGGCCAATATGAAAACCCGATATGGAGGGCCAACTGTACTAGCCATTTTACATGAGATATTGGAGCATCTGCAGATTTTGGAACATGTTGGGGTCTTGGAATCAATCCCCCCTCCATATTGATATGGAGGGATGACTGTAATATACAAAACATATTTATTAGTGTGCTTGGTATACAGTATACATTCAGTAGCGGTTACACTACACCCAGGTTATTTTTTTTATTGTGGAATTTTTTTTAACTTATTGAAAGATAAAGGGAATAATATAAGCAACTGCCGTGTACCTATACCAAGCTTCAACAATTATCAGTTTATGCCAGTCCTGTTTCATTTATATACTCACCACTCCCCAGCCACCCCAGATTACTTTGAAGCAAATGTCAGACCTTGTGTCACTTTATCAGTAAATATTTGAGTATGCATGTCTGAAAGATAAAGACCATTTTAAAAAATTACCATAATCAGACTTCAAAAAGCAATGAGAATTTCTAGAAAATTACCAGTTATATTCACATTGCCCTGATTGTCTCATAATTTTAAAAATTGTTTGAAGTTGCGCCCAAATGAGGTCCATAAATTGCAATTCATTGATATCTCTTAAATTTAACTTAACACATAGGTTTCTACCTTCCTTGTTTCTTGCTGTAAAATTTCTTTAAGAAAGGGGAAGTCTTTTGTCCAACAGAATTGGAAGTGTACACTTTGTTGATTACACCCCAAAATGTCCCTTGTCATGCTCTTCTAGTTCCAGTGTTTTGTGTGCATTCTGTTTAGGGAGAAGCTTGGTCGGATTAAAGCTTGGCTGGTGTTTTGGTGGGAGTACTTCACAAGTGCAGTTGTTAATGTCAATCAGAAGGCACATAATGTTTGGTTGTCTCAGATATTAATGATTACCTTGAGTATACGTTTCCTTAAGGGTCACAAATTATGATATTCTAATTCTATCATTCTTTCTTCATTTATTAGATGGAATAATCCTATTAAAAAGAAACTTCCCCTCAACAATTCTTTCATTTCCACGAGGCACAGTTATATAAGAAAGACAAGATAAATGCTTTGTTCTTTCCCTTTGTCAACGTTCAGAATGACATACTCCTAATATACTCCAAAGGGAACAACTGACTTCTTCTGAGAAGATGGCATTGCTATGAACACATAGATTTTAACTTATTTGATATATTTCAATCCCTTGGAATCATTATTCTTATCGATGCTCAAACTGTCTCATCTTTGTCCTGTGGGGGATCGTCTTCAAGTTGGCTCTTAAGTCCTTTTGATGCGATCCTAGTAATTTTTTTCATAGCATCCTTGCTGTCTAGTATGACAAGACGGTCTATGCTCAACTCGTACATTGCCTGGCCCAGACCTGGAATCCATGCTTTCTCCTGAGAGCCCTGAATTTCTGGCGGGAAATGGCATTTGAAGGTTACAATCTGCACGAAGGGTGCTCACTGTCACTGGGCTCGTCATTGTTTTTATGCCTTTTCAATGGATTTCAAAACTATAGAAACACACACACGCACATACACACAACTAAGAGTAGGATTCCCGAAAACAGTTTTTTGCAGGTGTTTTTGGGGGTGGTGGTGCTTAACTATATCCTACTGGGGATGGACAAAGAAATTACTGCATTGTCAAGTCTCTAGGACCAATTTTTTTGTGGTTCATCCACCACACAAAATACAATCTGGCTAGTTTGTTTCATTTGCTTTGGATTTTTACTAGTATTTTGAAATATAATTTTTGCTGTATAATATATGCTTTCAAGATCAAATCTATGAAATCTAAGTATATCCAAAGTAGTCTAGTTCCCAGCTTCTATCCCCAGCTTCCCTCCACCCTGTTTCTTCCATCCCCATATACGTAACTTTTTTGTCTGCTTTCTTTTCCGATTATCCTGCCATTGTTTTTACGTATGAATGAAAAAATATACATATTACATTTGATATATGTAGGCCCCAGTCCTCCTTGTTAGAGAAATGATAGTAAACTCTACATTATTTTTTTCACTTGGCTTTTTTTGCTTAATGATATATCCTGGAGATGTCTCCATACCTGGATATAAAGATATATCTCATTCCGTTTTACAGTTGGCTAGTACTGCACTGCGTGAATATACCTTAGTTTGTTCAACCAGGCCCATACTGATGGGCATTTGATAGGTTTTTTGGTCTTTTGCTATTTCAAATAGTGGTGCAGTAAACAGCCTTCTGCATAATTTGTTTCTGTATTTTTGTCAGTGTACCTTTGGGATAAATCCCAAAATTGAGGTTGATAATCAAAGGGTAAATGCACATGTACTTTTGCAAGATATTGCTAACTTCTCCTCTAGATGTTTTAGACTGCTTTTCCATTCGCACTAGCCATGTGGGAGAGCACCTGTTTCCCCTACACCTTTTACCAATATATTATGCCAGCAAACTTTTGGATTTTTGCCAAACCGGTAGGTGAGAAATAGTATCTTAGTGTAATATTAAATAATTAATTTAATTTTTCTATGTTTTGATATATTTTTCTCTATTACGAGTGAATGTTAATCTCTTTTTATATATTCAAAGGATATTTACATTTTTTTCTTTGAACTGTTTATTTATATCTTTCTCCATTTTTTATCGAGTTGCTGGTCTTTTGTTTCTCTACTTTTAGATATTCTTTGTTTTTTTTAAATTTTGTAATTCAAGTATAGTTGATTTACAATACTGTGTTAGTTTTAGGTGTACAGCAAAGTAATTCAGTTATATATTTTGTTTTTCTGATTCTTTTGCATTATAGGTTATTACAAGATATTGAATATAGTTCCCTGTGCTATACAGTAAATCCTTGTTGCTTTTGTATTTATATATAGTGGTATGTATCCATAAATCCCATACTCCTAATTTATCCCTCTTCCACCACTTTCCCCTTTGGTAATCAGAAGTTTGTTTTCTATGTGTGTGAGTCTGTTTCTGTTTTGTAAATAAGTTTATTTGTATTTTTTTTAGATTCCACATGTAAGTGATATCATATGATATTTGTCTTTCCTTGTGTGACTTACTTCTCTCAATATGATAATCTCTAGGCCCATCCATGTAGCTGCAAATGGCATTATTTCATTTTATTTATGGCTGAGTAATATTCCATTGTATACATGTACCACATCTTCTTTATCCATTCATCTGTCAGTGGACATTTAGGTTGTTTCCATGTCTTGGCTATTGTAAATGGTGCTGCTGAGAACATAGGGGCGCATGTATCTTTTCAAATTAGAGTTTTGTCCAGATATGTGCCCAGGAGTGGGATTGCTGGATCCTCTGGTAACTCTATTTTTAGTTTTTTGTGGATCCTCCATACTGTTCTCCATAGCGGCTGCACCAAATTACATTCCTACCAGCAGTGTGGGAAGGTTCCCTTCTCTCCACATTTTCTCCAGCATTTATTATTTGTAGACTTTTTGATCATGGCCATTCTGACTGCTCTGAGGTGATGCATCATTGTAGCTTTGATTTGCATTTCTTCAATGTTTAGTGATGCTGAGCAGCTTTTCATGTGGTTGTTGGCCATCTGTATAGATATTCTTTGTGTAAAAGGAAAATTGCCCCTTGCCCCTCTTTTATAGAAGTTGGAAAAAAGAATTTTCCCCTAGTTTGACATTTGTGTTTTAATTTGTATATGGATTGTTTATTTGTTTGTTTGCCTCACATTATCTTTTTGATTTTTTTTAACTTAATTAATTTATTTATTTATTTATTTTTGGCTGTGTTGGGTCTTCGTTTCTGTGCGAGGACTTTCTCTAGTTGTGGCAAGCGGGGGCCACTCCTCATCGCGGTGCACGGACCTCTCACTATCGCGGTCTCTCTTGTTGCGGAGCACGGGCTCCAGACGCGCAGGCTCAGTAGTTGTGGCCCACGGGCCCATTTGCTCCGCGGCATGTGGGATCCTCCCAGACCAGGGCTCGAACCCGTGTCCGCTGCATTGGCAGGCAGACTCTCAACCACTGTGCCACCAGGGAAGCCCAATCTTTTGGATTTTTATGTAATCAAATTTAGGAGTCTTTTTCCCTACTCAATTTCAAATCTTAGAAATATTTTCCCCACCCCCAGGTTACAAAGATTTAACCATGTTTCTTCTAATATCATATGGATTTTTTTGACATTTAAATTTCTAATCTATTTGGAATTTGAATGGCATCAGGAAGTGGATGCCGTTTTATCTTTTTCTGTATTGTTATCTCAGTGTTGCTTATTAGTCCATCTTTTTTCCCATTGATGTGAGATGCTGCCTTATTGAATATAAATATAACATAATATAATTGAATTGAATATAAATGAATATAGTGTGATCAGTTTGGTCTACTCCTGAATTTTCTGTTTTTGTTTCACTGTTCTCTCTATTCGTGCACCAACATCATACTGCTTTAATTATAGGAACTATAATGTTCTACTATCTGGTAGAGCTAGTCTTCCCTCATTTTTCTTTTCTTGATTGCCAAGGCTAATTTTCTTTTTCCTTCATCCAAATGAACTTCATAATCAACTATTTTAGTTGCATGAAAAAAAAGCGATGAAAAAAAATTTTAATATATATTTATGTAAAATCATGTTAAAGAAGTATCTATTCATTTAAATTTTATGATTTAAACATGAATCAGTGTTGGGCTTCCCTGGTGGCACAGTGGTTAAGAATCCGCCTGCCAATGCAGGGAACACGGGTTCAAGCCCTGGTATGGGAAGATCCCACATGTCGTGGAGCAGCTAAGCCCATGTACCACAACTACTGAGCCTGCGCTCTAGAGCCCGTGAGCCACAACTACTGAAGCCCACGTGCCTAGAGCCCATGCTCTGCAACAAGAGAAGCAACTGCAATGAGAAGCCTGCACACCGCAATGAAAAATAGCCCCTGGTCACCGCAACTGGAGAACGCCTGTGTGCAGCAAGAAAGACCCAATGCAGCCAAAAATAAATAAATACATAAATAAATTTATTTAAAAAAAAGAACATCAGTGTTGAATTTGGCCAAATGTCTTTTTTGCACCTAGTTCCTTTTCTTCTTAACCTATTAATGGGACGTGTTACAACAATTTCCTCATGTTGAACCACCCTAGTATTTCTGAAACAGTAATACTTAATCAAGGTGTATTGCTTTTTAGTGTCTAATAATTTATTTAGGATTTTTGAATCAATACTCACACATGAGACATGTGGATCGCTTTATTTGTTGGTGAAATCGTGGTTAGCTTTTAGGATCAACATTACACTTGCTTCATAGAAAGAGCTGAACGTTTTCCTTTCTTTTTATGTGATCAGGAATTGTTTAAGTAGCACTGAGATTATCAGATCTTCAAAGGTTTCAATTAATTCCATGTGAAATCATCTGGACATGACTCTTTTGTGGGGATACTCTTTAAGTACTTTGTTATTTCTTCCACAGCAATTGAGCTGTTTATGCATAATAGAATATTACACATTTTCAGGGAGGAAAAGAAAGAAAAAAAAGAGAGTTGGGAATGGTTCTCACTTGCCCAAATTGACCCTTTTTCCCTCTCCTTCCTTTTCTTAAGATCTTGTGGGTACCTAAGCCCCACGGCCTCTTGATATAAACATGGCTGATGCCCAGGACAACGCTCTGAGGATCGTGCTGGTCGGGAAGACTGGAAGTGGGAAAAGTGCCACAGGAAACACCATCCTCGGGGGAAACGTATTCCAGTCTAGGCTTGCTGCCCAGGCTGTTACCAAAACTTGTCAGAAAGCATCCCGGAAATGGGAGGGGAGAGACCTTCTCGTTGTTGACACCCCAGGGCTCTTCGACACCGAGGAGAGCCTGAGCACCACCTGCAGGGAAATCAGCCGCTGTGTCTTCGCCTCCTGCCCCGGACCTCACGCCATCGTCTTGGTCATGCAGCTGGGCCGCTACACGGAGGAAGAGCAGAAAACCGTGGCGTTGATCAAGGCTGTGTTTGGGGAAGCAGCCATGAAGCACATGATCATCTTGTTCACTCGCAAAGAGGAGCTGGAGGACCACAGCTTAAGCGACTTTGTGCGGGGTGCGGATGTAAAGCTACGAAGCATCCTCAAGGAGTGTGGAGACCGCTGCTGCGCCTTTGGTAACAGGAGTTCAGACCAGGCTGAGAGGGAAGCTCAGGTGCGGGAGCTGGTGGAGCTGATAGAGAAGATGGTGCAGAACAACCAGGGGGCTTACTTTTCCGACGCCATATACAAGGACACGGAGGAAAAGCTGAGAGAGCAGGAGGAAGTCTTGAAGAAAATCTACACTGATCAGTTAGATAAGGAAATTAAACTACTTCGAAAGGAATATGTCCATAGACCACAGGAAGAAGAGGAGGAACAAATAAAATTGCTAATGAAGAAGCATGATGAACGAATGAAAAATATAAGGGAAGAAGCCGAGGAGAATTTATTTCAAATTGTTTTCAAGGGGATTAAAAATATGCTTTCACAAGTATGGCAAATGTTTTGGAAGTAGTGTAAATTGTATTTTTACTTCTCAATTTACTATAACTTGTTAATATGGTAGTTTGCATTTTCCAAAGAGGGCTAAAACCATATCTTCTTTCTGACTTCTTCTTACAATCTGACCTTGTTACTCTTTCCATTGAGTTATGGATCTATGTCCCCTGCCTTGAAATTGGATGGACTTTGTGACTGCTTCGATAAATTCTGGGTGTTTGAAGCAACACCATGTGACTTCCAAGGTTAGAAGGGGAAAATGCCTCCTTGCTGTCTCGGGGTGCTTGCCCTTGGAATTTGGCCACCATGTTGTGAGGAAGCCCAAGTCACCCGCATGAAGAGGACTTGAAGTCACTGGCCCACTCCCCTGGCTGATATTTCAGCTGCCCGCCAAAAGCAGCTTGCCAGCCATGCAAGCGAGGCAACACCAAAGTGCATTCTCCAGTTGCCTACTGATGAAGCTGCAAAGAGCAAACGTGAGCCATCCCCACGGGGTCCTGCCCAAATTGCAGATTCATGAGAAAAATAAATGATTGTTGTTGTTTTAAACCACTAAGTTTTGGGATGGTTTGTTATGCAGTGAGAGCTAACCAGAATGAAATATCTTCCCAGCACATTCCCCACGACTCCCGGCTCCCCACTGTCCTTCTACACAATGCCAGTGAATGTAAGAGGTTATGAAATTGACATAAGCAGGCAATGGTCTATTTCAGAGAGTTCAAAGAGTCAATTTAGGAAACTTCAAATAAGAAACCCTGCATACGTTCAGTGTCAGCACCACTGATAATGTGTCTTATTTCAATCCACATCTATGAGTACTTTGTTAGTGAAGCATCAGGCTTCTCTGGCACCATTACTCTGTGGTTCATGGAGATGTGGAGGTTGATAAATCCTCTTATTGTTTTTTTCTCTCTCTCTTTTTTTTAAAGGTACCATCCTAACTTAAAATGTCCCTGCTGTCGCTTAGAAATCTCTTCTGTGCCAAATATTTTTCTTGCCTCTGCAGATCCACAGTTCACCCTTCTTTCACTCTAGTTTTTGCCTGGGAGGCTGATCTATATGGACTACATCAGTGGGATCTCTTGCTCTCTGACTTCTGCTTGGTTTCTGCCAATGGGAAATCCAAGCAGGAGAGCTCTTGACGGTAGAAAAGCAAGGCCAGGGTATCTGTTTTCCTGCCTCTCTCCCTGCAGGAGCATCTCCCACTAGCTGCAACCCTAAGCCGAAGCTCATAACTCCTCCCCTGGAGGCTCTCTACTCAGCTCTCCTTCTGGGTTCCAGGTTTTGTTCACCCCTTAGGGTAAGGATGTAATTTCCTCGCTGTTCCTAGCCCTCTCCCTTGTCATTTCCAACCCCTGTATCCACAGCTTGTAGGAAGGCCCTTCACTAGGCTCTCCTCCAACTACTTCATTATACTAAGCCATCTGTTTTCTGCTGGAATCCTGATTGATACATCTTATGATACCTACTTCTTTTTCTCTTTCAGAGCATTCCCTGACTTTTGTTGTTGTTGTTGTTGTTTTTCAATTCGCTCTAGTGTTTTCTGCCAGCAGAAAAATCTCTCCTGGCTGTTGAAATCTCTGGGACAAGTTTACCCCCATGGACTGTGACATTGGCAGTGAGCAGATAAGAGGTTCCGTCCGGCTAAAATAATTGCAAAACTTCAAAGTTAGAGGGATGACTTTATATCATTTATAATGATGGCAGATAACCCAAACTCAAACTGTTGGACTTTTTACAGCTGTCCTTTGCTTTGCCTGTGAATGTGACTGAGAGTATTTACTGCACTGGTGAAATTTAGGGAGGCAGGGATTCGAGATCAAATCTGGAGACAATAGGATCCCAAATACCTGCTCATGCTAAGGGTCGTCACAAATATCACGAATGGAGTAAAGACAGCATGGAAGAAAAGCCCATTGTGAGAAAACATTATATGTTGTGACATAACACCGCTAGTCCAAACTGCTATTCCCGATAACACAATTCTTATATTTAGAGGTAGTTCCTTGTGAGTGATTCATCAGTGCACTATTGTCTCTAGAGAGCGAACTATTCATGCACTGTCCTGACACCTTTCATTTAAGAACTGTTTAAATGATATTTTCTGTCAGCAACTTGCAGAAACTTTATGAATTCAATTAACTTGTGTGTATCTAGGCATATGTTAGGGCCTATGGAGGATGCAACTTATATTCCACTTTGGAAGGTAAGTCATGCCCAGAGGGGAAATGAGTAAATCAAATAAAAATCATCGACATTATCTTCTCCCGCAACGAAGGAATTGTTTCCCGCTCGATTATCTTCACAGTCCTTACATCCCAGTTTTCTCTGAAGGTGGTTCTGAGTTCTGAGGTCTCTGGAAATTCCAGCATTTATTGTGTGCATTATTCCTATTGTTGAAATATGTGAGAGCCATGACCCATAATTGGGGAATGAAAGTAGGATTCATAGGAGAAGACTTGAGGAAGAATTCAGGGCTTGAAATCTCCTATGAAGGATGTATAAGATATGTCCATGTGGGTGCCTGGAATGATTAATCATGCTTCTCTTCAGAAACAGGAAAGTTAGGGTCTGCAGATAAGATCATCGGGGTAGACTCAGGAGTGACAGCACTCAATTAGGTCTGTGACAAGCTGAGTAGCAGACGTCAAAGGGCAGGTCCAATGTCAACGTCCTACATTGAAATTCTGGACTGAAGGTTATGTGAGAGGCCTGGGGTGAATGTGGCAGGATATTAACATAAATGTGAATTTCAGCTGAGTCCTCAGTATTGCCAACCCCCCCACATTCCAAACTCATACACTAGAAGATCTGGGCAGGACCTGCCAAGGAAGGAGCTAGAAACCGGTTAGGTGAGGTTTAGCTCTTCAACTGATTCGGTAGGTGTTTGAAGAGGTCAAGAGGAAAGAGCTTTTTAAAAGAGGACATTCAGATCATAAGGACAACAAGCTTCAGGACTGGCAGATTCTTGGGCTTCATCTCGAGAGTAATTGGCTCCCTGGTGAAGAGGGGGATCTCTGTGTAACCATGTGATTTAATAAGGGAGGCTCCACGGGGGCTCCACTTGTGTGCCCTGCCCAACAGGACGACGGTTCCCTCTCACCTCACAGCAAGTAAGGTGGCCCCTTGGGCTTTGATGCTGCCAGAGGACATGAGTGGTGTATGGTGAGCGATTCCTGGGAGGACATGACCTGTGTCCTCTGGAGTTTAGCTTTGGAGCCGGGTGCTCCTGTGGGAAATATAATACGAAAGGACGTTGCTATGCGCCAGAGGGTAAAGACTGAGGAGGCTGATTGGAAGCAACCATAACTTTCACTGACTGTGGGGCAAAAGTATGTGCTCCCCATAAACCAAACGTGGGCCACACAGGAGGGAGCCAGCCAAGCCATCTTGAAGGGGACTTGCCCGGAAGTCCACCAGGGATCGCAACTGTGCCCGGAACTGGAGTCAAAGTGACCAGCTGGAGGGGAGACAGTGGCCATCAGCTGGACTTGTAATTGCAAATTTCCAGGGAGACTCTCTGAACAGTCATTAATGGGGCCCCGTGAGGAAAAGAGCCACGAAGTGCGCCTCCATCCCCCAAAGCCAGATTACACCTGACTTGTCTTCAATGGTTTTTCCTCTTCTCCTCCAACCCACGAGGAGTCACAACCAAGGCGAGTGACGGGAGGAGGAGGAGGCAAAGGGCAGGGTGGGGAGAGATGGAAGAAGCCCTGTGCACACTGCTGGTCCTTCGGCGGAAGCAGGCACAAGCCAGGGGAAGGAGAGGCTTTACCCTGCAATGAAATTCCGAGTTTGATTATTGGGTTGGATGTTGTAATTACACACATGGGACTCACAGAGACTGGAGAGGGTTTGCGCTTAGGGCAGAAGCTATCCAAGATTTCCTTCATGAGGCACTAATGGGCCCAGTTTGATGGGCCAGTAGGAGACAAGAATAAATGTCTTCCTTCTTTGCCCTCCCTTCTTTGTGAAGCCTGTCTTATTTAATCACAGGCTTAGCCATAGATCACCTTCTTTGCTATGGAGGAGATCACTCTAGAGAAGAACGCCAAGATCTTGCCAACCCTCTTCCTGTAAGAGTGGCGCTGCGTGCTTCCCCTGAGTGGTGTAGCAGGAGTCCAGGGAAGCGCTCTGCTCGTGCAGATTATGGGAAGAAATTGGACATGACCACATTCCCAGAGGGGTATTTATGTGTACATCCCACACAGTCAGAAGATTCAAAGGGGTGGAGTAGGGCCTGCAACATCTGAAGGGGGGGAAGTGTCCCTAAGAGCCCTGAGCCTTATTTTCTCACGGTCAATCAGAGCGGAGCCTCGACCAGCTAATAGTCTGTGCCATGGAGTCTCCCCGTCCTTGTGGCCAAGGAGAGGACAGGCAGTAAAGCTCACTGCTATGAATAGGAGACTGTCACAGCAAGTTAATGGTATGACTGTGGCCAAAGTTCTGACCGTTCTTAGAGATCACAACTTGACCTATGGAGAATGGATTTACTGTGTGCCAGATTGTCAATCTGGTGAACAGGGTCAATGACCAAACTTGAAAGCATGCTTCTGTTTGAAAAGAAAAGGAAGCTACAAATCAGAGACTTGTTTTCCACTGTGGCTTTTAAGTTCAAAGATGACTCCAGCAGAAGGGGTTCCAGAGATGTTGAGTAATGAGCCCCAAGTTCAAAGGAGGCATGTTTGAGACACAGCAGTCATTTGTAAAGTGCTGCGTATATAATCCACGAACAACCAAAAGTTCATTGGAATGGTAATTTGTTGAATATAGAGGCAAAATTGCATCCTTTCTGGAAGGTATACACACATAGAAGCCCTTGATAAGTTCACGCAGCAAGTCTTGAATGGTAGCCAACAAAGCCTGTCCTTACTGAACGCTGACATTTCTCTAAAGAGAAAAGCTGCCCTCCAAACTAGAATGGCCTTGGACATGATCCCTGCCTGGCAAGGAGGCACCCGTGCCATTGTCCAAACAGAATGCAGTGTGTTCCTACTGCTGAGACTGTTAATGTATCGTCTTTATTGAATCACATGAGGGCACTAGTGAACACCCTGAGGGATCCAACCCCCCTACCTGGGGACCTAGTAAATCAGTGGCTCGGATCATAGGGTTCTTGGTAGAGAAAGTTGGTCATTGATTTTGGGAATCATTGTCTTAACCTGCGTTTTCTCTTGCATGTGACTGTATTGTTGCTGTGACATCTGCCACCAGTGCAGCCAGGGAGTTACCAAAGGAGCCACCTCTGTGCTAGCGAAAGCCCTTGCTGACCACCAGCGCGCGGTGCGCGAGACGAGAGCCTGTGAGATCACGAGAGCGGGTCACGGGGCTTGAGAGTTGGACCTAAGAACTGGACCCACGCAGTTGGGGGCTCCCCACCTACTCCGCTGTCCTTGGAATGTGCATTCTGCCCGGCCTCCCCACTCCCAGAAGCCTCCCCAAGGATACAGCCTTGAGTAGAAATTGACACTATCGGATGCTATACGGGACCGAACACACTGAAGGCCTCTGGATAAAGGTTGACGATTCTGGCAGACACGGGTGGAAAGCTATTCTCCTCGTGGCCGCTCAGGACAAGCTTTGTAAGTTCCTTGCTTATTAAACCTGCCAGCTGCCCACCCGGAGTGGTGTGCCTCACTGTCGGGTTTCAGATGACACCTGGGAAGATCCCGAGGACGTTGCAAACCAACTTATATTTTTAAACATCAGTCTCATCTATATTTATAAACAAATATAAAAAATGGAATACCCAAGGCAATTGTTCTCAATGTTCTTTCTTCTTGTTAAAAAGCGTCTCGATTATCTAAAACTCTTCCTATGTCGGGTTGCATTCTCTAGGATTTGCAATCAACAAGTTGCCATGTTGCGGGATAGGACTTTGTAGGTATTCCCTTTCCACACTGTTGAAGTTTAACCTGCCTTCTCACTCTTGGTCCTCTTTACCACGCTCCCTGATTTTGTTTTCTTACGTAAGTGAACATCTCCTATAATTATTCTATAATTCACACACTATTCCTTTTTTGTTTCTTTTCTGTCCCTTCAAGGAACACTGAAAGATCCGGAGGGCAAGGATCTTTACCTGCTATTATTTGCTAATATACCCAATTGCCTAAAACAGTGCTTGGCATATAATAGGCTCGCAAGAAACACTGAATGAAAATTCTATTTCATTTGATATTTTGTTCTTGTTTGTTTAGAATTGGATTGCTGTATTTGCCTCTGCTTCTGCTTTCAACCTATCTCAAGTTTCATGTTTTAGATTTGGATTTCCTTTGCAATCCACTCCAAACAATACTTATTTTTTATCGGAAATCGTTGGTGTATTTATCATAGTTATAATTTATGATCTATTTGGATGCATTTGTAATATTTTAGTTTTTGCTTTCTACTTGTCCAACCTGTTTCATAGTTTGTTTTTCTTTCTTCTTTGTGCCTCAATTTGGATTATTTGGTTCTTTTCACATTCTATGTTTTTTTCTACTCAGTTGGAAATTATATACACTCTTCCAAATTTTCTTAGTGGCCTCAGCACATATTCTTTTTTCAAAATTTTTAAATTTTTTATACCATTTTTAAAGGTTACATGCCATTTACAGTTATTACAAAATATTGGCTATATTCCTCATACAACACATATTCTTAACAAAGTCTAAAGGGAATCTATATTTTAATCTTCCTCTTATACAACAAATTACTATAGAACATTTAAACTCCATTCCCACCTTCCACCCCATTTTTGCATTATTGTTGTGTATTTTTATTTTCTTATTTTTTTCCTTTTTAAACCCTGGAAGTTATTACCATTATCTTCTCTCCCTTTCTTTGTCTTTCCTTCCTTCTTTCTTCCTTTCTATTTCTTTCTTTCCTTCTTTCTTTCCTTCCTTCCTCCTTTCTTTCTTTCCTTTGCTCGCTCTTTCCTTCCTTCCTTCCTTTCCTTCCTTCTTTCTTTCTTTCTTCCTTCCTTTCTTCCTTCCTTCCTTCCTTCCTTCCTTCCTTCCTTCTTCCTTCCTTCCTTTCTTTCCTTCTTTATTTCTTTCTTTCTTCCTTTCTTTCTTCCTTTCTTCCTTCCTTCCTTCCTTTCCTTTGCTTGCTCTTTTCTTCCTTCCTTCCTTCTTCCTTCCTTCGTTCCTTTCTTTCTTTCTTTCTTCCTTTCTTTCTTCCTTTCTTCCTTCCTTCCTTCCTTTCTTCCTTTCCTTCTTTCTTTCTTTCTTTCTTTCTTTCTTTCTTTCTTTCCTTATTCTTTCTTTCTTCTTTCTTTTCAACCTCTGATTTACTATCTGTGATTACTTTCCTCTTGCCTCAGGTACAGTCTTTACAAATTCTCTTAGTGAGGTTGTGCTGCTAGCAAGAACTCTCAGTCTTTGTTGTCAGTGTGGTTTTGAAAAGCAGACTTTAAATTCTCCAGGGCTGGTGAAATATCCTCAGGGTGACAGCTAGCTGCTGTACTCCACTTGCCCACCTTCACTTAGTTCCGTGTCTGAGAAAGGTTATTTTCTTGCCTGCTCACCTACGCTTTTAAGAAAATGTATGTAATATTTTTCAGTATTTTTAGTTGATTTCAGTGGGAGGATTAATAATCTAGATAGCTGAAAGAGAAGTTTATTTTTATGTTTGGTTAGTCTTTTCCTGGTTTTGTTTCCTGCGTGTATGGCTCCCGTTGGGATTATTTTTGCTGTTTATCTTTGTCTCTTTCATCTGTCTTTCATATTGCAGTTTTTCGTCAAACAGCAGCTCTCCCTGACTGCCTTTTCGTAGTTTGGAATAAATCATTAGAAAACCTGGAAGTTCCACGTCTGAGTGAGGGTGCCGACTGCAGGCTTCACCTGAGGTGACCGCAGGACAAGCTGTTATGTAGAGGGAACCCAAAATGCCAGAATGCAGAGGTTTTTCTCTGGAGATGCTCTAATCTTTCGGGGAGATTCCTTCAATTACCCACTCGGGAAGAGAGACCTTGAAGTGTGAGGTTCCGAATGAGGGGGAAGTGAGGCAATGACTGGATCATGTGTCTCATACTCACTTCTTCCACGAATCCCCTGCTTTCAGCCCTACAGCCCCATCCCCTTGGAGCTGAAATTTCTGAAGCCCACCTCTCCGAGGTGCTTCCATCAACATCCGCGGCCACCTCAGCCACAGCCTCTCTGGGGCCATGTTGGCTGTGGATGTCTGCTCCAATGCACCCTTCCGGAAATCTGTTGAAACCTCTTGTCTCTGATACTTATACTCCTAATTGCCTATGGCACCCTGGTTTTTATTAGGGTTTGCAGAAAGAGAACGTCTGTGGTCTATAATTGATGTCAGTCCATTTTCCAGAATGCTTGGCATATGGCCGGTTTGCTATCTGGGCACTGAAATCCCTGATCTCCTGTTAAATAGAAGTAAAATGTAATGAGAGAGAATGCGTGATATTTACATATTTATACTTACACAGAATTATCTGTGGCCGTTTCCAACTTGGAAATAGAGAAATTCTAATACAAATTTCAAGTTGCTATTACTTCAAAACAGGCAATGATAAAAAATTGACTTGTTAAGTTTTCTATATAAAGTTTAGGCTTTTAAAGCACCACTGTCAGGATTCTAAAAGGCATAGAAAAGCAGAACAACCTGCGTCCACTGATTGCACTGGTTCTCTTCCTCAGCTCAAGACCGAGCCGTGAGGGTCCTTAATCAGGCCTCCTCTCCAGGTCTGAGTCCATTGTGAGAGCATCACGCCACGTAGAGGAGGAGAAGTGGACCTTGCATCCTAACCTTTCTGTCCTGTGGAGTGACCACAGCTATGTGTGACAGGTAAGACCAAAGGTGAAGGTGATGAGGCAGGAAAGAGTTGTGGCTGAGGCAGGGAGGAAGTGCTGTGCACAGATGAATTTATAACAGCCTTTCCTGTTATTGTGAGAAGATTCTGAGAACAGGGTGAACCACAGACTTCCCTGGGTTGTGCTGTGATGTGTGTGAAAATCATCCCCTGGTCTCTTTACCACAGAATTTCTAGTAAAGTGGTACAGATATTTTACATGCATAAGAAGGGAGTGCGTGGGTTGAAAAAGGGCGTTAAATTATGAAGCAAAACAAGGAAATGCATAAAAGAGCAGAAACTGTTGAAAATAAAACTGCAAAGCCTTTGAGGTTTTGAACTTCAGGAGGTGCAAAAATAGGTTCCAACTCTGCATGCGAAGAGAACCAAATTCATATTGTAAAAGGGCCTGGAGACAAGGTAGTGTGACAACTTGGGGCCAGTTTTACAATCAGTCTACCACAACTGGCTCTCCTACTCGCATCCAATTGTACCTAAATGGCTGGAGTTTTCAGCTTTATTGAATTTTAATTTGCATAAAATGAAATTCATGCATTTTTTTCAGTAGATTCAATAATCAATTAAACAATATTTCTAAGCTTGGTATTGACGTATATATGTGAGCTTATATATGAGCCTGTAATGAGCTTATATATGTGTATACATGTTGCAACGAGTATTCATTTTATTTATTTATTTATTTATTTTTACCTTTTGATCCCTTTCACCCATTTCTCCCGCTTCCACCCTCAACCCCCGCCTCTCACAACCACCATGCTGTTCTCTGTATCTATGAGCCTGGCTTTTGTTTTGTCTAGATTCCACATATAACTGAGTTTGTACAGTATTTGTCTTTCTGTCTGATTTATTTCACTTAGCATAATGCCCTGAGATCTATCCATGTTGTCACAAATGGCATGATTTCCTTCTTTCTTATGGCTGGATACTATTTGTGTGTGTGTGTGTGTGTGTGTGTATCTCCTTTATCCTTCCATCCATCAATGGACACCTAGGTTGTCTCCGTATCTTGACTATTGTAAATAATGCTGCAATGAACATCGGGGGGCGGATATCTCTACTAGTCCGTGTTTTCATTTTCTTTGGATAAATACCCAGATGTGAGATGGCTGGATCAAATGAAGTTCTATTTTTAATATTTTTGAGGAACCTCCATTCGGTTTTCCACAGTGGCTGCACCAATTTATATTCCTACCGACATGCATGAGGTTCCCTTTTCTCCACATCCTCACAACACTTGTTATTTCTTGGCTTTTTGATGTAGTCATCCTAACAGGTGTGAGTTCATATCTCATTGTGTTTTCTTTTAATTGAAGTATAGTTAGTGGACACTATTATATAAGTTACAGGTGTACAATATAGTGATTCCCAATATGTAACGGTTATACTCCATTTATAGTTATTATAAAATATTGGCTATAGTCCCTGTTTTGTACAATATATCCTTGTAGCTCATTTTATACCTACTAGTTTGTACCTTTTAGTCCCCTACCTCTATATTGCCCCTCTCCCTTCCCTCTCCCCACTGGTAACCACTAGTTTGTTCTCTGTATCTGTGAGTCTGCTTCTTTTTTGTTCTATTCACTAGTTTGTTGTATTTTTTAGAGTCCACATATAAGTGATATTACACAGTATTTGTCTTTCTCTCTCTGACTTATTTCACTTGCATAATACCCTCCAAGTCCATCCATGTTCTTGCAAATGGCAAATTTTCTTTCTTTTTATGGCTCAGTACTATTGCATTGTGTATATATATATATATATATATATATACCACATTTTCTTAATCCATTCATCTGTCGATGGACACTTAGATAGCTTTCATGTCTCGACAATTGTACATAATGCTGCCATGAACATCGGGGTGCATGTATCTTTTCGAATTAGTGTTTTTGTTTTTGTTTTGTTTTTTCAGCTATATACCCAGGAGTGGAATTGTGGGGTCACATGGTACTTCTATTTTTAGTGTTGAGGAGCCTCCATACCGTTTTCCACAATGGCTGCACCAAGTTATATTGCCACCAGCAGTGCAGGAGGGGTCCCTTTTCTCCACATCTTCACCAACTTTTGTAATTTGTGTTCTTTTTGATGGCAACCATTCTGACAGATATGAGGTGATATCTCATTGTGGTTTTGATTTGCATTTCCCTGATGATTAACGATGTTGAGCATCTTCTCATGTGCCTGTTGGCTATCTGTTTGTCTGCTTTGGGAAACTGTGTATTCAGGTCTTCTGCCTATTTTTAAATCAAGTTGTTTGTTTTTGATGTTGAGTTGTATGAGCTGCTTCTATATTTTGAATATTAACCCCTTATGTGTCATATCATTTGCAAATATTTTCTCCCATTCTCTAGGTTGTGTTTTTGTTTTGTTGATGGTTTCCTTTGCTGTGCAAAAGCTTTGAAGTTTTATTAGGTCCCATCTGCTTATTTTTGCTTTTATACTATTTCCTCTGCTTTAGGAGACAGATGCAAAAAATATATAGCTGCGATTTCTGTCAAGAGTGTTCTGCTTATGTCTTCCTCTAGGGGTTATATGGTATCCAGTCTTACATTTAGGTCTTTAACCCAATTTGAGTTTCTTTTTGGATATGGTGTTAGAAAATGTCCTAATGTCACTCTTTTACATGTAGCTGTTTAAGTTTCCTAGCACCACTTATTGAAGAGAACATCTTTTCCCCATTGTATATTCTTGCCTCCTTTGACCATATGTGCATGGGTTTATTTCTGGGCTCTCTGTTCTGTTTCATTAATCTATGTGTCTGTTTTCGTGCCAATACCATATTGTTTTCATTACTGTAGCTTTTTAAATAGTATAGTTTGAAGTCAGGGCGTGTAATTCCTCCAGAACTGTCCGTCTTTCTCAAGATTGTTTTGGCTGGACTTCCCTGGTGGCGCAGTGGTTAAGAATCCGCCTGCCAAGGCAGGGGACATGGGGCATAGACCCCGCTCGCTGCAACTAGAGAAAGCCCGCACACAGCAACAAAGACCCAGTGCAGCCAAAAATAAATAAAGAGAAATAAATAAAGGAATTTTTAAAAAAGATTGTTTTCACTTCTCTGGGTGTTTTGTGTTTCCATACAAATTTTAAAATTATTTGCTCTAGTTCTGTAAAAAAATGTCGTTGACATTTTGATAGGGATTGCATTGAATCTGTAGATTGCCTTGGGTAGCGTGGTCATTTTAACAACCTTAATTCTTCCAATCCAAGAACACAGTATTATCTTTCATTCTGTTTGTGTCATCTTTAATTTCTTTCATCAGTGTCTTATAGTTTTCAGAGTACAGGTATTTTACCTCCTTAGGTAGATTTATTCCTAGGTATTTCATTCTTTTTGATGCAACGGTAAATGGGATTGTGTTCTCAATTTCTCTTTTTGATAGTTCATTGTTAGTGTATAGAAATGCAACAGATTTCTGTGTATTAATTTTGTATCCTGCAATTTTACTGAATTCATTGATGAGCTCTAGTAGTTTTCTGGTGGCGTCTTTAAGATTTTCTATGTATGATATCATGTCATCTTCAAACAGTGACAGTTTTACTTCTTGCTGTCTGATTTGGATTCCTTTTATTTCCTTTTCTTCTCTGATTCCTGTGGCTAGGACTTCCAAAATTATGTTGAATAAAAGTGGTGAAGGTGGGCATCTTTGTCTTGTTCCTGATCATAGAGGAAAGGCTTTCAGCTTTTCACTGTTGAGTATGATGTTAGCTGTGGGTTTGTCATATATGGCCTTTATTATGTTGAAGTATGTTCCCTCTATGTCCACTTCCTGGAGAGTTTTTATTACGAATGGATGTTGAATTTTATTGAAAGCTTTTTCTGCATCTATTGAGATGATCATATGATTTGTATTCTTCCGTTTGTTAATGTGGTATATCACACTGATTGATTTGCAGATGTTGAAAAATTCTCGCATCCTTGGATAAATCCCACTTGATCATGGTGTATGATCCTTTTAATGTATTGTTAGATTTGGTTTGCTAATATTTTGTTGAGGATTTTTGCATCTATTTTCATCAGTGATATTGGCCTGTACTTTTCTGTTTTGTGATATCTTTGTTTGGTTTTGGTATCAGAGTGATGCTGGCCTCATAGAATGAGTTTGCGGGTGTTCCTCCCTCTGCAGTTTTTTGAAACAGTTGAGAAGGAGAGCTGATAACTCTTTCATAAACATTTGGTAGAATTCACTTGTGAAGCTGTCTGGCCCTGGACTTTTGTTTGTTGGGAGTTGTTTAATAACTCATTCAGTTTCATTATTAGTTATTGGTCTGTTCATATTTTCTATTTCTTCCTGGTTCAGTCTTTGGAGATTGTACCTTTCTAGGAATTTTTCCATTTCTTGTCTGTTGTTCATTTTATTGGCATATATTGTTGTTCATAGTAGTCTCTTATAATCCTTCGTAATCTTTTGTATTTCTGTGGTGTCTGTTGTAACTTCTCCTTTTTCCTTTCTAATTTTATTGATTTGAGTCCTCTCCCTCATTTTCTTGATGAGTCCGGCTAAAGGTTTATAAATTTTGTTTATCTTCTCAAAGACCAGGTTTTAGTTTCATTGATCTCTGCTACTGTTTTCTTTCTTTCTGTTTCATTTATTTCTGCTCTGATCTTTATGATTTCCTTCCTTCTACTAACTTTGGGTTTTGTTTGTTCTTCTTTCTGTAGTTCCTTTAGGTGTAAGGTTAGATTGTTTATTTGATATTTTTCTTGTTTCTTGAAGTAGGACTGTATTGCTAGAAACTTCCCTCTTAGAACTGCTTTTGCTGAATCCCATAGGCTTTGGATTGTCATGTTTGTCATGTTTGCATTGTCATTTGTCTCTAGGTATTTTTTCATTTCCTCTTTGTTTTCTTCAGTGATTTCTTGGTTATTTAGTAGCATACTGTTTACTCTCCATGTGTTTGTGTTTTTTACGTTTCTGTTTTTCCTGTAATTTATTTCTAATTTCATAGTATTGTGGTCGGAAAAGATGCTTGACACAATTTCAGTTTTCTTAAGTTTACTGAGACTTCATATGTGACCCAAGATGTGATCTATCCTGGAGAATGTTCCATGTAATCCATGTAAGAAAGTGTAATCTGCTGTTTTTGGATGGAATGTCCTAGAATTGTCAATTAAATCTATCTGGTCTATTTTGTCATTTAAAGCTTGTGTTTCCTTATTAATTCTCTGTTTGGGTGATCTCTCCATTGGTGTAAGTGAGGTGTTAAAGTCTCCCACTATTACTGTGTTACTGTCAATTTTCTCTTTTTTAACTGTTAGAATTTGCCTTATGTATTGAGGTGCTCCTATGTTGGGTGCATATCTATTTATAATTGTTAGATCTTCTTCTTGGATTGATCCCTTGATCATTGTGTAGTGTCCTTCCTTGTCTCTTGTAACATTCTTTATTTCAAAGTCTATTTTATCTGATATGAGTATTGCTACTCCAGCTTTCTTTTGATTTCCATTCGCATGGAGTACCTTTCTCCATCCCCTCACTTTCAGGCTGTATGTGTCCCTAGGTCTGAAGTGGGTCTCTTGTAGACAGCATATATAGGGGTCTTGCTTTTGTATCCATTCATCCAGTCTGTGTCTTTTGGTTGGAACATTTAATCCATTCACATTTAAGGTAATTATCAATACGTATGTTCCTATTACCATTTTCTTAATGGTTTTCAGTTTGTTTTTGTAGGTCCTTTTCTTCTCTTGAGTTTCCCACTTAGAGAAGTTCCTTTAGCGTTTGCCGTAGAGCTGGTTTGGTGGTGCTGAATTCTCTTAGCTTTTGCTTGTCTGTAAACCTTCTGATTTCTCCTTCAAATCTGAATGAGATCCTTGCTGGGTAGAGTATTCTTGGTTATAGTTTCTTCCTGTTCATCACTTTAAATATATCGTGCCGCTCCCCTCTGGCTTGCAGAGTTTCTGCTGAGAAATCAGCTGTTAACCTTATGGGAGTTCCCTTGTATGTTATTTGTCATTTTTCCCTTGTTGCTTTTAATAAGTTTTCTTTGCCTTTAATTTTTGTCAGTTTGGTGACTATGTGTCTCTGCGTGTTTCTCCTTGTGTTCATCCTGCCTGGGACTCTCTGTGCTTCCTGGACTCGGCTGACTATTTCCTTTCCCACGTTAAGGAACTTTTCCATTATAATCTCTTCAAATATGTTCTTGGATCCTTTCTCTGTGTCTTCTCCTTCCGGGACCCCAGTAATGCAAATGTTGGCACATTTAATATTGCTCCAGAGGTCTCTTAGGCTGTCTTCACTTCTTTTCTCTCTTTTTTCTTTATTCTGTTCTGCAGCAGTGATTTCCACCATTTTGTCTTCCAGGTCATTTATCCATTGTATCTCATTTATTCTGCTATTGATTCCTTCTAGTGTATTTTTCATTTCAGTTATTGTATTATTCATCTCTGTTTGTTTGTTCTTTAGTTCTTGTAAGTCTTTGTTAAACATTTCTTGCATCCTCTCAATCCTTGCCTCCATTCTTTTTCTGAGGTCCTTGATCATCTTCACTATCATTATTCTGAATTCTTTTTCTGGAAAGTTGCCTATCTCCACTTCATTTCATTGTTTTTCTGGGGTTTTATCTTGTTCCTTCATCTGGGACATAGTCGTCTGCCTTTTCATTTTATCTATCTTTCTGTGATTGTGGTTTTGGTTCCCAGGCTGCAGGATTATAGTTCTTCTTGCTTCTGTTGTCTGCCCTTTGGGGGATGAGGCTATCTAAGAGGCTTGTGCAAGCTTCCTGATGGGAGGGACTCCATCTCCTCACTTTCAGCTGGTGTGTGTCCTTAGATCTGACATGAGTCTCTTGTAGACAGTATATATATGGGTCTTGTTTTTGTATCCATTCAGCCATTCTGTGTCTTTTGATGGGAGCATTGAGTCCATTTACATTTAAGGTAATTATTGATATGTATGTTCTGATTGCCATTTTGTTAATTGTTTGTGGGTTGTTTTTGTAGGTGTTTTTAGAAATTTCTTTATCTTTTGTCTCTTCTCTTGTGATTTGATTACTATCTTTAGTGTTATGTTTGGATTCCTTTTTCTTTTTTCTCTTTTCCTTTTTCCTCGTGTGTGTGTGTGTGTGTGTATGTGTGTGTGTGTGTGTGTGTGAGTGTGTGTATCTATAATAGATAGTTGGTTTGTGGTTACCATGAGGTGTATATATATATATGATTGTTTTAAGTTGCTGATCTCTTAATTGCAAGTGCATTTTTAAATCCCTGCTTTTGTACTCTCCTCCTCTCATTTCTGTTTTTGATATCATATTTTACATCTAATTGCTTTGTGTGTCCCTTAAGTGCTTATTGTGGATATATATTATTTTACTGCTCTTCTCTTTTAACCTTCCTACTAGCTTTGTGTGTAGATGATTTCCCACCTTTATGTTTGCCTTTACCAATGAGCTTTTTCTGTTTTGTAATTTTCTGGTTTCCACTGGTGGCTTTTTCTTTTTCTCCTAGAGAAGTTCCTTTAACGTTTGTTGTAAAGCTGGTTTGGTGGTGCTGAACTCTTTTACCTTTTACTTGTCTGTAAAGCTTTTGATCTCTCCATTAAATCTGAACGAGAGCCTTGCTGGGTAGAGTATTCTTTGGAGGTTGCTCTGGCCCAGTTGGCTGCCAGGCCCTGGCTTCTGCTCTGGCTGCTGGCCTGCTGCTGGGTGGGGCTGGGATTCGGTGCAGCTGGCTGTGGGACCTGTGGTGTTCCAGGGCTGGTGCTGGCCCACTGGTGGGTGGGTCCAGGTTTGGGGTGGCTGCCTGCAGGGTTCAGAGTGTGCAGGGCTGGTGCCAGTTTCCGGGTGAGTGGCATTGAGTGCTCTCATGGCTGGCTGTTTGGTTTCGGAGGCTCTGGGACTGGTGCCAATTGGCTGGTGAGCAGGTAAGCCCCTGGCAGGAATAGGCTAGAGGGAAGTCTCCAAGAATGGAGAAGACTCCATTCTATGACAGGTGTCCTTGTCATAGAGTGAACTCCCCAAAACAGCTGCTGCCAGAGTCTATGTCACTAGGGGAGTCCTCCTTGCCTCCTGCCTCTCTGGGAGGCTCTCCAGGATCAGCCAGTGAGTCTGCCCCAGGCTCCTTTCAAATCACTGCTTCTATGCTGGGTCTCAGAGCATGGAGATTTTGTCCGTGCCCTTTAAAAATGGGGCCTCTGTTTCCCAGAGCCTTCTTGCTCTCCCATGTGCAAGCCCCTCTGGCCATACAAGTCAGATATTTTGGTGGCTCGTCTTTCTGGTGCAGGATCCCCCAGGCTGGGGAGCCTGAAGTGGGGCCCAGACCCCTTGCTCCTTGGGGAGAACCTTTGTAATTGCAATTATCTTCCCATTTATGTGTCACCTACCTAGGGGTGTGGGCCTTGACTATACCCCTTCTTGTCTGTCTTGTGGTTCCTTCTTTATATCTATAGTTGTGGGGAATCTTTTCTACTAGTTTTCAGGTCATAATTGCTTTCTAAATAGCTGTAATTTTGGTGTGCCCATAGGAAGAGGTGAGCCCAGGGTTTTCCTACTCCACCATCTTGGCCACACTCTGAGCGGCAACTCTCTGGTTTTGACCCAGTCGTTTTTTCTCAAACTTCACGGCATGATCCACATTTCGGCCCTCCCTATAGAGTCTTTGCATGGTCTGATATGGTAGCAACTATGCAGATGTGACTGTTTAACTTTAAATTAATCAAAATGGAATAAAATTAAATATTCAATTCTTCAATCACACTCATCGCATTTCATGAGCTCAGTAGCCCATGTGGCTCAGGGCTACCATACTGAACCACACAAAACAATCTCATCATTGCAGAAAGTTCTGGCACTGCTAGGTGATAAGGTGGGCAGGTCTCTTGCATAAGCAAGTTTGGACAGCTCCTCCCCTCACTTCCTCTCTCCTCTTCCTTCTTGATAGCTTAGTGTCGCCTCCTGGTTTAGCATTGCTTTCAAAGTTAGAGAAAGGAGCAGGACCCAGATTTTTTTTAGGTAAGGGAATAGGGGTGTTTGTGGGAGTGGGAAGAGAGGGAGGGAAATGTGTGATTTGGTGGAGGGGGGACTTCTCTTCTGGATCTATATCTTAAAACTCCCTGCAAACTTGCTCTCAGAATATATTTCTCATTGGTTCCTGTCTCCTGTCTTTGCTGATTTTAGGCAGTAATCTGTTTTGAAGGCTGAGTCCTACAAATTGATAACTCTTTCAGCAGTCACTGCTCAGAGGATACTTGTAGGAATAAATGATTGTTTTCACCATTGATAGAATTTATAAGTGAAGTTGAAGCTTTCAGGGTTTGCGTTGGCTGAGCAGAATTAGAATTAGAATTAGAAGACAGAATTAGCTGTGTGGGGAGCGAGCTGGTGGTGAAAAGAGCACAAGGAGATGTAAGAGGTGCAGGTCAGCAGCCCCGTGCCACAAAGCCAGCACACGGTTAGGATCAGAGACTCTGTTACCCAGTTAACGATCTGCTCAGAGCTGCCCCTTTGGACCTGCCTCCTCAGGAACAGTCCCGTCGTGGGCTTCACCCAGAGATGGGGAATGGGAACTTTTAGGAGATAGGAGGAGGGAGATGCCAACCCATGTTACTGTCTACAGTTCAGGAGAAGCTGGGGATCAATGGATGCTTCTTCCTTAGGCAGTAGGAGGAGAACTCAGCCATCCAGTGTCAGTATGGAGAGAAGTTCAGTCCTCTGGTTTTACATCAGAATTAGGAGAAAGAGAACAGCATTAAAGAATGCTGAAGAGAAAGTCCACAGACTGAATGGAAACACCATTCTTAAGAATGGTGTTTAAGAAACACCCCAAACCTTTTATTTTCCTATTTCTGGTATCTTACTCCTTCTCCTAACATCAATCACCAACATCAACTTTGTGACGAAAGCTGATTTTTAATAATTCTGTGATTTCTCCTCCCAGTTTACAAGAAGCTGCTTTCTACTCCTTATTCCTAATCCACTTTCAAAAGAAGTGCCTGTCTTTCTAACAGTGTTTGAAATTTGTATTTGTTGGCTTCCTATCAGATAGCCTTTCTTTAACAACTAGCATTTCAGCCTGTACTACTTAAAATCTGATCTGCTAAGAGTTCTTCAAATGGCTTTCTCCGTTGCCCAACGTTAGTAGGTAACAATGAAAGAAAACCTTTAAAACATATTACCGTGTTTCAAGGACGCTAGGTGTTGTTAATAAGGAAAGGATAGGGGACTTCCCTGGTGGCACAGTGGTTAAGAATCTTCCTGCCAATGCAGGGGACACAGGTTCGATCCCTGGTCCGAGAAGATCCCACAGGCCATGGGGCAACTAAACCCGTGTGCCACCACTACAAAGCCTGAGCTCTAGAGCCCATGAGCCACAACTACTGAGCCCACGTGCTACAACTACTGAAGCACACGTGCCTAGAGCCTGTGCTCTGCAACAAGCAAAGCCCCTGCAATGAGAAGCCTGCGCACTGCAATGAAGGAGTAGTCCCCACTCGCCACAACTAGAGAAAGCCCACGCACAGCAATGAAGACCCAATGCAGCCAAAATATAAATTAATTAATTTAAAAAAAAATAAGGAAAGGATAATGTTTTTCACAAGACAGATTGGGCTGGACATAAAGCTCAATCAGAGAGGAGGCAAGAATCAGGGGGATTTTTAAAAATTCATTTATTTAACAAATATTTATTGAGATCCATGCTTTGTCCACTATTGTGCTTGTCCCTAGGGAATAACGGGGCACACAAGACACAGACGGTTCACCATCACAAAGCTTACAGTCTACGAGGAGACAGTAAAAAAATCAGACGAACAACTTCCTATTGTGGTACGTATTCTATAGAAACCCTTGGAGTGTGGCTAGCACAAACTCCACACCAGAGCTAACTTGTTGGTTGGTGATGGGGGTGGAGAAGCCCTCTCTGGAGAAATAACAGAATACTGAAGCCTCAGGGCTGAGAAGAAATGAGTTGGGCATTGGAAGGGTGTGGGAGTGCTCCAGGGAGGGGGAAATATTCCCCAAGGGTCTAGGAGCTGGAGGGAGCTTAGAGGATTCAGGGGACATTGAGGAGGCCAGTATGGTTCAAGCCTTTTGAAAGAGAGAGAGAGAGTAATTGAGCATGCAGGGCCTTTTGGACCATTCCAAGGGTTTTCAACTATTTGAACAATAAAAAGCAAAAGGAATCCATTAAAGAATTTAAACAAGGGGAAAAAATCAAATTTCAGTTTTAAAAAGGCATCTGATTATTGAGTGGAGAAGGGATTGAAGATGCAATATCAGTTGGGAGCCTATTACATTGCAATCAAATGACAGTGGGTTGGATTAACATGGAGATGGGGAGAAATGGAGAATTTTGCATTTTTTGGAAGTAAAATCAATAGGATTTGGTGCCAGACTGATGAGCAAGTGAGGAAAGAAGCGTTGTGGAGGACCCCAAGATTCTGCGTGAGCCATTTGGTGGTGCCCTTTACTGAAATGGGAACCAGGCTGGGGCTGGAGGTCAAGGGTTCCATTTTGTCTGAGTTCTGTGTGAGATGCCCATAAAATTGCCAACTGGAGAAGTTGAATGGGATTTAAAAGTTTGGAACTGTGAGAAGGGTCTAGGCTGCAGGCTACATATAAATGGCATTCAAAGCAATCATTCACTGAATAGAGTGGGGAAGGGCACCCAGAACCAGTGCCAAGGAAGACCCTGAAGCACTTACATTTGTGTAAAGAAAAATGACCAATCTGAAAATGAGACTGAAAACAGAGAATGGAGAAGTATTGGGAAATAAAGGAAGAGAAACTGAGTAGCAAGCAAGTTTATGAAAAGAAAAGAAACTGTTGGTTACATGAGGATAACATTTCCAGTTTCCAGTTACTCTCCACTTCCCTGAAATGACATAGTTATTTTTCTTTATTTCCAGGAATTCAAACTACAATGGCGGCCCATTACCCCAGCAACTCCAGGACCAGCCACGGTGAGAGGCTGCTCGGGGCTAGGCAGGCCAGGCTTGGGGGAGGAGGGCCGGGGCTCTCCTGTCCTGTCAGTCAGTCCCCATCTGCGCAAAAGCAAATCATTTTCAACCACGTTTCTTATTTTCCCTTCATTTACTCTGCTCTCTCATTTCTCTCGACCCTCTACGGCTTCTCCTTGTGATGTAGCTTAACAGCTAAGAGGAAGAGAGTTAGAATCTCCTGATTGATATGGGCTTGATGAGGTTTCTTGTGTGCTACTTCCTACAGCGTGGACACACCAGAACAGCGGGTTGTAGCCTCCCTGGTTGTTTCTCTGCCCCTCTCTTCAGCCCAAGAGAGGATTGGGAAGGAGGAACATGGGCATAATTAATTCCTCATTCAGGTCCCTAATTTCCCTGTTGCTGGTGGCCTCACTATAACCAACAAATTCAACAGACTGATCACTCCGTTCCTCACATAACCCTCCCTCTATTCCCTTATCCATAGAAATTGATTATATCGTTTGAGCTTTTGCTGGTTTAGCAAACCACCACACAATTTAGGAGCCTAAAACAACAACCGTTTAGTTGGCTCTTGGTTTTGTGGGTTAGTTGGGCAGTCTTTGGGTCTGGATCAACTTGGCTAATCTCAGCCAGACTCACTCATGCATGTGTGGTAGGCTGGTGGTTCAGGATGCAACTGGATAATCTCGGCTAGCCTCATAGACATGTCTGGCAGTCAGCAAGCTCTTGGGCAGACCAGGGGGACACGGATAACCGGCCCTTGTGTCTCTCATCCAGTAGGCTAGTCCAGGGCAGTTGTAAGGTTCCGAAAAGCAGAAAGAGAAGGCAAACTACAATAAGTCAGCACTTCTGGAGTCTCTGCTTGATCATGTTTTCACGACCTTACTGTCCAAAGCAAGTCACATGGCCCAGTCAGATTCAAGGGTTGGAGAAACGGACTCAGCATCTTGATGAGAGTAGCTGCAAATCCACATTCCCAAGAGGCATGAGTACAGAGAGGGAATAATTCATGCCTGTGTTTGCCATCTATCATAGACTGCCATCCATTTGCTGTCAACATTGGCCAATTTTTGCAGTGTTGGCACTGGCCTTTGGTGCCTTTTTATCTCGCCAGCCATGATTTTCCTACTCCCTGTCTCTAAGGTCAACCAACGCCCTCAGGATATCCTTAGGTTGGCATCTTCCATTGTGATGCTAACTAAATAATAGTCTGAACTCCCATCCACATTTTTCCTTAGGTAATCTTAGCCATCCTGTATCCAGTGTTCTCAGCTTTGGGAAATTTACTTCTTTCACCCCAGGATTCTGGTTCTCAAATGTGAGAAACTCTGTCTTAGGGATCCAGGGATGAGCAAAAGCTTCACCATAAAGTGTGTGGGAGATGGGGATGAACTACAGATTTTGTGGAAGCCAGAGTGGGAGGTTCTGCAATTTCCCTCTTCTGTTTGATTGATATTTTTAAAAGATTATTCCACTTTACAGAATAGACTGAAAGGGCCAAAGCGGAAGTAGAGAGACCAGTTAGGAGACTACTGAAGCATGGATGGGGATATAACTTGGACTAGTATGATGATCTTCAAAATAGAGAGAAGCGAACAGATTTGGAGCCAAGAGAACCAGCTGATGGGTTGGATATGGAAAGAAGGGGAGAGAGAGGAGTCAAGGGTGACGCCTAGATTTTTAGCCTGAGAAACTAAAACATCAACCGTTTAGTTGGCTCTTGGTTTTGGGGATGATAGCCCTGAAAACAAATTGGGGCTTGTAACAGTGTCTATGAGGTTGTAAGTGGGATAATGTATGCATTGTCTCAAAGCAGAAATAGGTAGTTATAATACAGGATTCCTCATGCAGGAATCAGTCTTACATTCAAGGGTCGGCTGGCAGGGTCTGTCTTCTCGGGAAAACAGCCTCTCAAACGTGATTGCCAGTTGTCTTCCCACCGGTCCCGGGTCTATGCCTAACAAATCGGGCAGACTTTGACCTTATAGGCACATTAAAGAGATATGCAGAGACTTGCTGAATACAAGCACAGGACGAGCTATTAGATGATTTGGTTTGTAACTTAAGGTTTCAGTTGCTGTGCTCTGCTGCTCTGATATTAACTTTGAACTTTCCTGGGAAGTAAAATATGCAACGTCAATTTTGTGTTACTTCCTATGTTATCTTATGAGGACCAGCTACCAGTAGCAGCTTAGAGTTCTCTTCTTAACCATTTTGTTTCCTCCTCTGTGGGCTACTTACCTACGCAAGGTCACAGTAGGAAGTGCAAGGGGATGCTGAAAATTACCTGGGTGGTCCTCAAATACTGCAAGAGGAGCACGAGCCCAGAGGGCTCTCTATAGACATCCCTTGAGTGCAGAGGACCCTAGCAGGCAACAGAGAAAGGCACCAGTGGGCAGGGGACTTGCAGGGGAGACAGTTGAAGTTCCTTCTAACGCTACAACTTTTATTTCCTGTTGTGCCAGGGCTTGGAAACCAAGAGCCCAGAGATTCACAACTGAGACTCGTCTTAGTGGGTAAGACTGGGGCAGGGAAAAGTGCAACAGGAAACAGCATCCTCGGAAAGAAAATGTTTCCTTCTGGCTCTTCCGCAGTATCCATCACCAGGTCCTGTAAGAAAGGAAACAGCACCTGGAAGGGGAGGGAAGTTGTCGTGGTGGATACACCTGGCATCTTTGACACAGAGGTACAGGATGCTGACACTCGCAAGGAGATTGCTCGCTGCATGGCCCTGACCTCGCCAGGGCCTCATGCTCTGCTCCTCGTCATCCCGCTGGGCCGTTACACGCCGGAAGACCACAGAGCCACGGACAAGATCCTGAAAATGTTTGGAGAGAGAGCTAGGAGATACATGATCCTCTTATTCACCCGGAAAGATGACTTGAAAGGCATCGATTTCCGTGACTACTTAAAGGAAGCTCCAAAAGGCATTCAAGAGCTGATGGGCATGTTCGGAGATCGCTACTGTGTGTTCAACAACAGGGCGGCAGGAGCTGCGCAGGAGGACCAGAGGGAGCAGCTGCTGGTCCTGGTCCAGCGCGTGGTCACAGAGTGCAAAGGCAGATGCTTCACGAACAACATGTACCAAAAGGCTGAGGAGGAGATTCAGAAACAAATCCGAGTGATGCAAGAAAATTACAGAGCAGAGCTAGAGAGACAGAAAGCGCAGATAAGACAGGAGTATGAAGAGAAAATCAGAACGCTGGAGGATGAACTAGAACAGCAAAAGCAAGTGATGCACATGAGGAGGGAACTGGCAGAAAGGGAGGCTCTCTGTGCTACAAGGCAGCAAAATGCCAGAGACGAAGTTGAGAATCAGAGCGGGATAGTTGAATTCATCTTAGGCTTGTTGAAGATTGTTTCCTTTGTTTTCTCTCTGTTTGAGGATTAGACATTAAGATTAAACTTCAGGAAAATGTGTCTATACTTCCTGCATATGTTCAGCTGGCCCTGCCCCATATAAGTCAGAGCATTCTCATTTTTCTGTCTCTCAGACTCTCAGGACTCAGGAGAGTAAAGTTCACTGTTGGCAATTGGTATATGTTTGATTGATTTAACAGGGGAGGGACAAGTTCTCAATCTGTGAAACTCCAAAGCACAATGTATTGATGCTCCCTAACTGGTGAATTCTTTCTCAGAGACACAGAGAGAAGGAATGCAGGAGACCAAAGAAGATGACCCCAAGCTTTCTCTGTTTATCCCTAGTAAATGTTTCTCCTCTAGATTCTTTCTAGATTGGTAGGTAATCTCCCCCTGTGGCTTCCTCTCACTTATTTTACCCTCAGGACCACAGTGATCATCTTAACCTTATAGTTTATGAGAAAGATCAATTCTTTGCATTAGTTAAGCTTATAGATGGAGATGTTTGTAGAATTCTTTGTAGATGATTGGAAATTTGTTTACTTACAATTTTACGGAAAGACTCAAATTGTTCCTTATCTTCTGCCCACTGACCAACAAAGAGTTGTCTGGAAGATAGATCTTTCAGAACTCAACTATGTGAAATGCGAGAAAGAGTGAAAGATAGAGATTCAACAGATAAGAGAACAATGTTTGGCATATTCAGATGTATCTGTAGAAACTCTTTGACCAACACCAACCAATTTGCTGAATAACAAGTTCTCTCCTTTTCTTGTGAAACTAACTGCTATCCCACCCAATTGAATTGTTTGCTTATTGTTACTGTAATAAAACTGTTCTGTTCTCTCATATTTGTACAGAATGGAATCTGTTTTTTTTGTTTGTTTTTGCTTTTGTTTTTTGGAAAATACTACCACTACTTCTTCTAAGAGCACAGGGATGAATTATAGTCTTTTGTAAAAGTTCAAGATGATTTTGGAGGTAGTCTTGGTCTACCCTCTAGACTTCTCCCCTTCTCCTTTTCCCTGGAAGGTTTGAGCCACATTCTCAACACCTCTGACAGTCAAAGACTACATTGCCCTTGGATTCATTCATTATGTGTTGATAGAAATTACACGTGACCTATGTTTCTGAGACCTTTGTGGCTTTCCTGCTGCAACAATTCTTTTTAATACATGGATAAAAATAGCTAAGTCCCTATCCCTTTTATACTATTGTGCTGAGTACTCTTCACCTAATAATTTCTAGCCTTCCCCAAAGCACTTTTCCATGTTCTACCAACGTGTTCTGGTGGTCATATGTGACCTACGCCAACTCTCCTTGTTCTGTCACCTTAAAATCGTCTTCTCCATGCCCTAACCCATTTTGCTCAAACTAGGGCATATGTCTCTCCATGATTTCCCCCAAACACAAAGGAGTTTAGACTGTACATTTAATAAAAGTTAACAAAGGCTCAAGGATATGAGAAGTCCCGTGCAAAGAAGCACATGACTCCTTTAGAGGTAGTCACTCTGAGTAGAGAGATTTGGTTTCACTCTGCAGAAGGTGGGTGATCTCTGTCTCTACTGTTTTCATCATTGGCGATATGAATTTAACGTGCTATTGTATTACAATCTTCTATTAACAAATATTTAACCAAAGAACCATATACACCTCCCAAGAAAAAGTAAATACAGAATTAATACAAAGAAAATTCTAACGCCAGTGGTTATTTTCTGTGTAAATGCATTCAATTATTCTTACCCTTGCCTCCGGGTTAATGCTGTAGATGAGACAAAGAAAATGGTTTTGCTCTTGAGTAGCAGTTAGGAAATGAGAAGCCCATGTGACATATCCTGAGAGCAGTTTTGCCTATTTGCCTCCCAGGGCAGAAGGCAGACAGATTAATGATACTATGCATTGTGATTAATACAATAGAAGAATGAAGCATGTTCTCTTCTCTCACAACTTTTGGGAGTTCATACCTATTCATCTATTTATTATCATTCATTGGTTGTTTGTACTTGGTGGCAGGTTTTATACGAGACACTGAGAATCTAGAGATAAGTAAAACAAAGTCCCTTTTGAGACTGGCTTCATTCACTTAGCATAATGATTTTGAGAATCATTCAAGTTGTGTGTACCAAGAGCTTGTTCTCCTTTATCACTGACAAGTATCCCATCTTATGGATGTACCACGGTGTATCACTTCTCCTTGACTTATTCTTAGGCCCCTAATTGATTGCTCTTGTCAAATTGCATTTGCTAAAACCTCCATTATAATGTTGATTGGTAGTGGGTGGGTATGCTTGCTTTCTTCCTGGATATGCCTTCAGTGTTTCCCAATTAGGTAAGTGAGATAGCTGCTGAACTACAGTAGTACGTGTATTTGTGTGTGTGCGTGTGCGCGCATGTGTGTGTGTAATCATGTTAAGCAAGTATCCCCCAATCATTATTTTCTTGAGGGTTTTTATCATGAATGGCTGTTGAATTTCATTGAAGGCTTTTAAAAAATCATCTATGAGAATTTTCATGGTGAATGATATGAATAGATTTCCCAATATTGAACCAATTTTTCATTTCTGTTTTCTATCCCTCTTGGCCATGATGTATCACATTCTTAATGTGGTGTTGGCACCTATTTGCTAATATTTTATTTAATATTTTTGTGTTGATAGTCACAAGAGATATTGCTCTACAGTTTTATCTTTTTGTACCATCATTATCAGACTTAAGTATCAATGTTATATTTGTTTTCAAAAAGCAATTAGGAAATTTCTCTTCATTTTCGATGCTCTGCAACAATTTAAGGAGCACTGAAACTATCTGGACTTTGAAGGTTTGCAAGAATTTCCATGCAAAACAATCTGTCCCTGGTGCTTACTTTGTGGTGTGGTTCCTTAATAGCTTTCTCTAATTCTTCCATGTACATTGGTCTGTTTATTTTCTCTTTCTAAGGACTTCCCTTGTGGTCCAGTGGTTGAGATTTCACCCTCCAAGGCAAAGGGTGCAGGTTAGATCCCTGGTTGAGGAGCTAAGGTCCCACATGCCTTGGGGCCAAAAAACCAAAACATAAAGCAGAAGCAATATTGTAACAAATTCAGTAAAGACTTTTTAAATGGTCCATATCAAAAAACCTTTTAAAAATATTTTTAAAAATAAATTTTGTCTCTCTAATGGAGATAAGTTTGGTAATCTGCATTGCCCTAGGAAATTATCCATTTCTTCTAGGTTTTCAAATTTATTTGCAAAAAGGTTTTAAATTTTAAACTTCTCTTCAATTTCAATGGTTGTTCCTCTTGTCAATTTGGAAGTTTTATTTGTGCCCTTTCCTCTTTTTCTCCTGAACAAGTTAATGAGTAGTTTGTTAATTTTAAATTTTTTCAATAAACCAGGATTTTGATGTATTAATTAGGTGTATTTTTTTTCTCCACCACATTAATTTTTGTCTTTCATACTTGTACTTTCTTTTGGTTTACCTTATTGTACTTTTTCTAGTTTTTTTGGAAGTGAGAATTTAATTCATTTTCTTCTTTTTTTTGTTGAAGAAGTTTTTGGTGCAATGCTTTTAACTCTGATCACTTCTTTCAATGAAGCCTATAGCTTCTGACATTTAGTATTTTCATTAGTATGATCTGTAAGAAATTCTAAAGCCTCAGTTTGTATTTTTCTTCTCAACAAGAGTTGTTTCATACAAGGTGTTTCCATTTCCCGATGGAAGGACTTTTTTCCAAATGTAATTTCTGGTTTTATCTCATCATGATCAGAAAGTGTTGTTTTTAATATTTCTACTTCATGGAACTCAACTGAGGTTTGCTAACATATATTAATATATGATCAATATTTGTGAATGTTCCATGTGCATTTGAAAAAGGGTGTATTCTCCGTTATTATGCAAAAAGAATGTATTTTCTATAAATCCAAGAGAGCTACTTTCTTCATTATGTTTATTCTTCTGTCTGCTTACTTATTTTTTGTCTACTTGATTTGTCTTTTCTGACAAGTTTATATTAAAGTCGTATTATTAGGGCCTGTTAATCCATATCTCCTTGCATTTTCTGTAGTTTTTGTTTCATATACACAATGGCTATGTTATGTAGTGCCTACATTTTCTTAAGCATTATATCTCTGATATAGGATTTGTGAGGAAAGATAATGAGATATGGAAATTATAACTCTATATTTAATTCCTCTTGAGATAATAGTTGCCTTTGCAGAAAAAATGCTTTGAACAAGCTTGTGGAAATGAGTCCTCTGAGAATATAAGTCAGTCGCTTCTTGTGGAACAATTTGAAATTCACTGGAAACAGTCTACGAGGCAAAATTAAACATATACTACATTTAGGACACAAATAGAAAATGTACGTGTTTAATTTGTCTATAATTTTATACTCTTTCCTAGATCCCATCCATTACTTCTAGGGAAAATATATAACTAAATGTTGACTCTTGTTTAAAAAGCAGTCCAATCGGATCTGCTAAAGAGCCACTTTAGACGGTGTTCAGTCTCCATTTAGGTGACTTAGAGACTGCCTGCAACCATCGTATTTCTTTCCTTCAGTGGGGGATGGGTTTATTCCATGACATTGTGATCTGCGGAGAAAGATGGGGTCTCCAAGCCTCAGTCCCTGTCTCCTCTACTTGTTGGGTGACATCCCATGTCTGTCAAGCCTCTGAAGTCCTGCTGGTCCCCAACAAGAAAGTCCACAAGCTGGTGTAAAGTCACCAAGTGAATTAATTTCTCACTCCAGGCAGTGCCCTTTGAGGGTCTCCTGGCTGACTTCACCACAGCTCCTGATGGTCTAAAATCTCTGTGGCTGGTCCGACAGTGACGCTCATTCAGCCCTGGAATATAAGCGGGAGGGTATGTCTGGTTGCATGGGAGAGAACTTCACCAAAGTAGCTTAACAAAGGGTTCAGTTGTGATACAACAAGGAGTTTATGGCTGGTAAGTCCAGAGCCCATGGAACTACCCAAAGAACTTGATTTTTTCTCCACCATTACTTGCAAGTAACTTTTGTCCTCAAAGTGGTAAGACGGCTGCTTCACCTTCAGCCTCATGTCTGAATTGCAGGTGGAAAGAACACAGACACAAGAAGGAAGACAGAATGGCACTTGTATTACAAAAGCAAAGGCAACCCAGAAATGTCCACAGGACTTCTGCTACTACCTCTTGGTCATATGGTTACCCCAGCTGCAAGAAACACTGTGCAATTCAGTATTTCACATGGGTACGTCGCAATTATAAGCAAAATTGTAGTTTTGTTAGTGAACAGGAGGGGCAAAATGCTAGTAAGCAGACGACTAGCAGCACGTGCCAGATGCAGCTGGGGCGAGTTTGCTCTACACCTGGCTCTAGAGCGACCTCACTCCTCATTGCCCCATGGTGAATTCCTTTGCCAATTCCCAACCACACTTTCCTATAATCCTAAACTCTTGTTCATTCTACACACAAACCAAGGAAAGGACAAGAAAGTACAACCTCAGAACTTGAGTCTGGTTCCAAAAGGACAGAGGTTTGTAACATACTAAATATCCTGCAGATAAACTTTGGATAAATTATGAAGAATTAAATGCTAGAAAGTACTGGGGAGCAGCCAAACCAGATAGAAACGGAAAGTGTTTCCATCCTTGAGACGAGGACCACATAGGGTGACATCCATGTTTAAAAGGCTTTTCTCAGAGGGTGTTCCCCAGATCCTAGCTCAAGAAGTGACCAGAAGTTAACTATCCAATATACTTCTTGTTTCCCGAACTTGGAGAGACAAAAGTGAGGACACGTGTCTGATTGCTTGGTTCCTCTGCCTTCCTGCTTCCTTTCCCCTGTAAGAAGAGGAGCTGTCCTCATCTCTTACCAGCTGGACTTCTACCATGTAACATGCTATCACTTAGTGCCTGAACCTTTTTATGCAAATTGGAGACATGATAGAAAATAGACCATCCATTCTAGAGAAAACACCCAGGTTGACAAGGTGGTCGTCTTTCAACAAAACTGTATTAATATTTTCTAAAATATTAAAATCTGATTATTCAGGTTTTTTCTGTATTTTGTGGAGCATTAGCATGCATCAGAGTTGCCTGGAAGACTTGTTAACGTACAAAGTTTCTGAGTCAGTAGACCTGAGAATCTGCATTCCTAACAAGTTCCCTGGCATTGCCGATCCCGCTGGTCCAGGACTATACTTTGAGAGTGATTACACTGGAGCAAATATCCTGTGCTTGAAAAAAAAAGGGAAAGTCACTTCAATGATTTTCAAGGCATTTCCCCTGCTCCAAATGTTACCAGCTAGAAACAGGGAGCCAAAGACCCTTCTCCCCTCCAGGATTCTGCAGGAAAACTATCCACACAAAGAACTGAATCAAAGAAAACTAAGTACCATGGTGTTACCAGAATTCTAGGACTCCCTAGTAAAGATGAAGTGGAGACCAGAGCAGGGATGAAAAACCAAAGTTAGGAGTCTTCCTTCTTTTCCCTGAAATGGAAGAGAGCTAGTTTCACATAATGGGGCCACCTGACAACCAAAGAGTCATAGTCTGAGAAGGTGAAACCCAAAAAGTAAGACGCCTCTGGACCACCAGAAAGAGGACTTTTTTGGTCTGCTTATAGGATGAAACAAGGAACCAAAAGTGTTGGTCATATCTGATCACAGCAGGTCAAAAGGGAGAGAGGGCCATTTGTTTCCTGTTTTTGAAAAGTAAAACTCATCGCAGGAAGTGGTCTAATGGGTCTAATGGCTCTCCTAACATTTTAACATCCCCAAACAGATCAATCCCTCTGCCTTTCGTGAGAGGGAGGTCATTTATGAAGTGTCACTCCGGAGTTTCTCCCTCCTGGGTTCTGGAGGGACTAGCACTTCCTCTTTCCAAGCTAGAGGGAGGGCAGTCGACTTGATGTACTAACGCCCACTGCTGCCTGTGGGACCCTCCCCCTGAGTTTCAAAATCGCTAGGAAAGACGCCAAAGCGCATAAAATGCTTAGTATACGTGGTTATTTTGGAAACCAGCTAAAGAAGTGAATTCTGAGTCTTCATGAAATTGGGTCAAATAGAGAACAGTGGTACACGACTGTGAAAGTACAGGGAAGCATAAAGAAGTGAGCTCAGGAAATTCCCAGAAAGAACAAGAAAGATTTTGGACTCTCCATGCTGTGGAAATGTAGCTTGAGCCAAGTTTCACCAACTCTCCAAGGGGGAGGGTGAAAAAATATTTAGTGAGGCCCTCATGTGTGCCAGCAAGTTGGTACACAGGAGTGAACAGGAAGAGTCAGCTGCCACCCACTACTGAGGCAGTACGTGTTGAAATGAAAATTCAAGATAATATTTTAATACTTGTCCCAGGCATACCAAGCATCAAATAGGTGTAACTCCTATTTGATGTCGTGGATGAGATAGGAAAGTTTTCCATAAGGTCAAATATAAGGTGAATCCTTCCATCTGAATTATTCAGCTGTGCTGAATGCTGTAAACGTGACACCATTGATTCTTCCTGGGTTCTCTGCATCTCAGGGAAGGAGCCTGGGCCAACATTCCTTATCACCCCTTTCCCTACAGGTCCGGGTCAGAGTCTGCCAATGAGAAGCACTCCCACAAGATTTGGAACTTGCTGGAGAAGGAGTACCATGGCAACCATTGCAAATAGACTATGGGGAGACAGCGGTGTGTTTCACAGCTCATGGCTGCTGAAAATCACCCAGTTCAGCACACCACCTCGCTCCCCAGGCCAGGACAACCCTTTCATTCCTTGGATTCAAAGTTCATCCAACTTTTAGCATTGACACATATACACTACCAAATGTAAAATAGATAGCTAGTGGGAAGCTGCTGCATAGCACAGGGAGATCAGCTCGGTGCTTTGTGACAACCAAGAGGGGTGGGATAGGGAGGGTGGGAGGGAAGCTCAAGAGGGCGGGGATATGGGGATATATGTACACATGTAGCTGATTCACCTTGTTGTACAGCAGAAACTAACCCGACATTGTAAAACAGTTATACTCCAATAAAGATGAAAAAAAGAAAAAGAAAAAGAAAGATACGGATGAAAGCCATACACTCACCAATCTAATGTATCTAAAGGCAACTTAAATTTTTTTTTTTTTACCATTTTAGAAGGAAAAACAAAGAGTTCATCCTACTTTTAATACCTAGATTGGCTTCAGTTTTCCTAATCGAATACTCTGCATAAGTGGAGAGAGATGAAATGTTACTGGAAAGAGTCGAGGCAAAATAAAGGCAGGATCCAGAAGCAGAGAAGAGCATGGTCCAGGAATTCTGGGGCACAGAGTACGAGCGTGAGACTGCAGATTATTGCATGTGCTTCCATCATGAGGAATTTGTGCCAAGTATCTATTAAAATTCTCCTCTGAAAGGTTTGAAAGATTTAAAAATATCTATACCCCTAATTTGATTTTTTTTTTTTGCCCTGAGTTTACATCTTTTCCTAGACGTGGGACGACTTTAAGACATACTCAAAGTATCATTCGGATCATGTCTTAAGTCACACTTCTCATATGGTTCTAAAAAAAGAGACTTGCAATTTTTCAAACCTTAAATCAATTCATCTTTAATATTATTTTAAAAGTCTTGCCTTCTCTGGGTAATTGTTTGGAGCCTTGATGGAAGGTCTTTCGTGTTTTGCATACTTTAGAATTTTTAGTCTTTTCTTTAAAAATTTGCAATAACACTTTCCATAACCAAAGTAAAAAGTTTTTTTCACCATCTCTCCAATTAAAAGTGTTTTTCTTTTTCATGCAGTAATCCAAACTGTTTTATACCTGGCCCAAGTTACAAGCTCAGAGCCTATTAAAAGTTCTCTAGAGTTTTTTTGTTGGACATTTAATTCTGGCTTCAGTTACTAGTTTTGTCAAGTCTGTTTTTGATGGTTGAGAGGAAAGATTTTATCAAATCCTGTATGTGTTTGCTGAAAAGGTCTCCAACAGCTTTTGTTTTTTTTGTTTTTTTTGGTTTTGCTACACTGCAGCAAATTGCAATTGCCATTGTGAATGTTATAACACATCTTCCAGTCTCTTTTTCTCTCTCCTGTTCCAGTTTTATTACCTGCTTAGTCATCTCCATTCATTCTGCATCAATATCATGCCTTCATTTTAAAGTTTAAATATTGTCCATATTTCTTTTTAAATTAAAAGATTTAACTTAACCCTATTATAAATAAAATAATAAACCGTATTTAAATTTAATGACCAACTACAATGTAGATAGGTATCACTATAACTCATGCTGTCTACACAAAGTATTTAAGTAAAAGTATTACGTCACTGCATTAGGAAGATCGTTCAAAGGGAATCAATCTTCTGACATTGACTAGATCAATGATGTACATATGTTCTCATACTAGAAACAATAAATGTGGCCAAAATTTACATTGCAATACAGCAATAATATGTGATACAACAGTTAGAGTGAAGTGTATTTCTACCCAAACAACAAAGCTGTGTTTCATGGCAAAATATTTTACAGTGCTTCAGTGTTTAAATTAAAACAAATTATCATGAAATAAAAGTTAAAATTCAATTTCTCAGGTACACCAGCTACATTTGAAGGGCTCAATAACCACATATGGCTGGTGGCTACCATATTGGATATTGCAGTTTCTAGAAAATACTCAAATATTTGGAAATTAAACACATACTCCTAAATAATCCATGAGTGAAAAAAGCTATCACAAAGAATATGCAAAATATTATAAACTGAGTGATAGTGAAAACAGAATACACAAAAATTTGTGAGATGTAGATAAACATGTGTAGAGGGAAATTTTATAGCTTTCTATCCTTATGTTAGAAAAGAAGAATTTTTAATAGTTTACAGGATATTGTCGATAGTATCTTGTAGGGACTCTGGATATTATTACGCTCTTCTGAAGAGTACTGTGTTTGCTCTAGCAGGCACTTAAATTACTGGCAGATCCCTTTGAACTTGGGAAGGCTTGGTTGTCAACGTCATTAGCAAGGGGCTATTCCAATTTTGCTCTTTTAGGGCAAGTCCCTTAGTCCTGATATGATTTTACTCCCGTTGGTATTTCAGTGGAATACTTGGTGGACCGGAATCTCAAATTTTGTCTTTGCTGTTGAGGGCAACTGCTGAAATCACTAACTAGCTCTTTCAGCCTTCCAAAAAGTTTCCCCTGGACCCTTTAGAGACTGCCGTTTATGGGTCAGGCAAAGAGTTGAAGGGAGTTTATAAGAAGAATTTCTAATGTTCCCACCCAACCCCCTGTGTGGCTCCTTTTGGGAGTTCTCCATCAATTTCTACCCTCTCTGGCTGCCCCCAAACTCAATCCTCTTCCTCTCAGGTCACTGCGAATTTCTGCTTGAGCGATATCCCTGGGTCAGCAGGATGGGAAAGTGCTCTCGGGGGAAAGCCACGTAAAAGTGGTAGCTGCATGGCCCCTTATGATAAGTGTCAAGTTCCTTATAGTGTCTCCCTGTCTTTGGTCACTTCTCAGTATCTTCTAACAGTTGTTTAGAAATTTTCATTATTTTGAATTTTCTACATAGTGTATGAATGTCATTACGGGAGGATTGGGAGCTGGAAACCTTCCCTGGGATTTTTAGCCACTGCTTTGACCCCCCAAGGAGGAAGCAGCCCATGCGCTGACTGGGCACTTCGGATTCTCCAGATCAGTGTTATTCATGCTTTGCTCCAGTGTCGAGATATTTTTTGAGAATAATGAATTCCAAAGTTCACTATTTTCACAGCCTTGGCCACGACAACCCTCTCTGCTCCCCCTGCCCCCTCCCTCACCCACACCACTTCTTTCCTATTGGTACACAGACCATGGAGTTTCCAGAACATACTGACACATGCTTTCCCCGTTCTCTGATGCTGAGGGAGTGATGGCATGAAGCAACATCTATCCCTCCTTCTGAAAAGTCGTGGGAGGTATTTTCCCTGATTTTTAGTAATAAAGGAGAGAAAACCCCGTATTCGATATAATTTTAAACAATTCCTTTAGAATTTTTAATGAATGACATGTTTTGAGTGACGCACCATTTAGAGTCACTGGATGGGTGTCATTTGGTCAAGTGCTTGTTTTTTCCATTATGAAATCAATCAAGCCAGCAGAGTTCAAACAAAAGTACCTAAATTAAAGAAATTTATCTTCTTCTCCTAAAGGAAACGCAAATGATTTTAGCTTTGACTTCAATAGCTCTGAAGTCATGAGTCTATTCACTCAGAAACAAGATGGCCTTAATTCACTTATCCTGGAGGCATTTACCAATTCTCCCAATTTTTTAATGTTTTAGATTTTTAATGTAACTTAAAGATTTTCTTTTAACATTGTGTAAATTTAAGGTGTGCAGGGTGTTACTTTGGTACATTTATATATTGTAGTATGACTGCTGTTGTAACAATATTCATCACATCACGTACTTAGAGTACAATGTTACTGTCTACATTCAATATACTGGACCTTAGATCTCTATGGCTTATTTAGTGCTTGTTACACGTTTGTACCCTTAAATACCACCAGTCTTATCCCCTGTGCCCCTACCTCCTGGTAACCACCGTTCTACTCTTTCTTTAAACAGGTTTGACATTTTAGATTCCACATATAAGTAATATATATTACACAGTACTTGTCTTTCTCTGACTTATCTTACTTCCAATCCTCCCAAATTTAATACATAAAAGTAAGACAATTCCAACTGGAATCCCAACAAGATTCTTTTATGAAAATTAAACACAGCGATTTTAATTTTCACACAGAAGAATAAATGCCTGAAAATAACAAAGGAAATACAAAAATGGAGACTGGGGAGGAAATCGGTGTGTCACATATAATCAAAGCCACTCTAATCAAATCCATGTTTTATTCATGCAGTAGTAGAAAAGTCAGAAGACAAGAACAGAAACGAAAATCCTGACAGAGATCTTAGGGAATATGAAAAATTAACATATGATAAATGTTGCGTTCCAGTTCAGCGGGACACGGATCACCTACTTAATAAATGGTCTGGCACGAAGGCTATCTTAAGCATACACCAAAATAAGTCTCTGCTCTGCCTCGAGACACTTGTCTGAATCTTTTAGCAAAAGAAATGCTTAAGCTTTCTTAGGAGTCCGCTGCGCCTGGAGAAGATGACAGCCGCGTGTTGCAGGGCTCTCCCCATCAGCCCAGCAGGCTGCTCCCTAGGACGTTTTACATCATTCACCTGCTTCCTTTCTTTGCAGCTTCCCTTTCTTCTCTGCCTCCCCCCATTCTATGCACCAGAATACCTTGCTGGGGACCCACCTACACACCAAGACACACCCCACCCACACTTTCTCCCCACTCTCAAGGGAGAAGGGACGCAGCTGCAGGTGAAGCAGAGGCGGGGCTGAACATCGCCTCTGTCCTCTACGGCCGGACGGCAGGCATCACGAGGGGCAGCAACAGATGTGTGACCTCCCTAGTCTGAGTCTGCCTCAGGGAAGTGCTCCTCTCTGCCCAGGCCCGCTCGGCACCTCCGGGGGCCTCCACGTCCTGCAGCCAGGTCTAGGTTCCACTTCCAGACCAGACCTGCCCCCTGGATACCCCTGCCCCGCTCTGCCCATCATCCCACCAAGAGGTTCCCACGGGGCTCCTTGGCTGGATTGGGTGGCCTCTTTCAAGAGTGACTAAAAGGGCTGCGCCTTCTCCCCCTCCCGCTTCTACTTGCCTTCTCCTCCCCAGCCCAGTGCCTGCCGTGCCCCACACGGCGCAGGGCCTCAAAAGTCATCGTGCCTGCCCCCTTAGCGGGCAAGGACACAGCCCAAGAGATGCAGAGGCACCTGGTCGACATCCCACACTGATCTGCTACATCGACGTTTAAGCGGCGACGCCAGTGGCCAGGATGCTGTGGGAGTTACACGGACGAATGAGGCTCGGGCCTGCCCGCAGGAAGCTGTGCTTCTATCGGTGTTCTACTGCAGACTCGGAACGCCAAGGAGACGTGAGGATGGAGGGGCACGGAGGAGGGAGGGCCCGCGGGTTCCGGAAGGTGTGATGAAGGACCTGGCAACTCAGGAGCCCGCGCACCGCTCGCCGCCCCAGACCCTGCCCTGGACACTGGGAGGGGCGGTGACCTGTGGGACGGAGAGAGCCAGTGAGGGGCTGGAAGCCAGACTCCGGGGCCGAGGGAGGCCGGCAGGAAGCAGCCGTGGCTGCGTGAAATGCAGCGCGTGTCAGGTGGGCGGCCTCTCCAGGAGCTGTCCGTGAGTGCGCTCAGATTCCTTCTGGATGCGCCGCAGTCCCTGCCGGCTCGGCTCCTCGCTGAGCCCTTCCCTGGCCCTGGGGGCCCCGGCCCTCCCGCCCTCGCTGGCGCAGAACGTGCCGCTGGGGGGGGCGGTAAGCCTGGCGGCTGTAGTAACGGCCTTCGTGCTCCCACAGGACGCCTTCGATGTGTCGCATGAGCTCCTGCAGCTGCGCCTCCTGCTCCGGCCCCTGCGCCTTGTTGTTGAAGCCGCAGTGTCGCCGCTCGCAGAGGACGTCCAGCTTGGCGAGCTCCCGGTTGTCGGTGTCTCGCAGGTACTCCTCCAGCGAGCCGCCGTCCAGCTCCTCCTTGCGCGTGAACACCAGGATGGTGCGGGCCAGGATGGCGGCCCCGAAGAGCTCCTGGAGGCGCCCGACCGCCTCCCGATCCTCCTCGGTGAAGCGGCCCAGCGGCGTCACCAGGAGCACCGCGTGCGGCCCCGGCGACAAGAAGGCGATGGCTTCGCAGCCGCCCCGAGCGCCCCCTGGCGGCGCCGCCCCCGGGGACAGGAGGCCGGGGGTGTCGATGACCTCGAGCTCCTTCCCCGCCCACGCTCGGCGCCCCCGCTGGAAGGCCTTGGTCACGGGCCTAGCGCTGACCTTGGACTCGAACACTCTCCGGCCGAGGATGCTGTTTCCTGTTGCGCTTTTCCCGCTTCCGGGTTTTCCCACCAGGATGAGCCTCAGCCTCTGCGGGGTCCCTTCATCCTCCCGCAGCCCTGGAAGCATCCAGAGAAGGTGGGGGGCCGGGGTTAGAGCCCATCACCCACTTCAGGCTCACCAGGGGCAGAATGATCGGTGGGGGGGGGGGGGGCCAGGAGAAGGAAAGACCGGCATCAGCATCTGAGACGTGCCCTAGGCTCGCGTTCTTTCCTTCCCTCTCTCTTTTTGTAACTTTTAGAAAAAAATTATGGTAGAATATACATAACAGGAAATTTACCATTTTAACCATTTTTAGGTGTAGCATTCAGTACCTTCATATGGTTGTGCAATCATCACCACTGTGCAGCTCAAGAATTTTCCATCTTCCCAGACTGAAACCTGTCCCCGTTAAATGCTAACGCCCCGTTCCTCCCTCCCCCTAACGCCTGATAACCACTATTCTTTCTGTCTCTATGGGTTTGACTATTCTAGGGACCTCATATAAGTGGAATCAGGCAATATTTGCCCTATTGTGTCTGGCTTATTTCACTTAGCATAATGTTTTCAAGGTTCATTGATGTTGTAGCATGTGTCAGAATTTCCCTCCTTTTTAAGGCTGAATAATATTCCACTGTAGGTGTAGACCACATTGTGTTTATTCATATATATATATATATATATATATATATATATATATATATATAGACTTTGGGGTTGTTTCCACCTTTTTGCTATTGTGAATAATGCTGCTATGAACCTTAGCGCACATATGTTCAATATCTGTTTCAATTCTTTGGGCTATATTCCCAGAAGTGGAATTGCTGGATCATATGGTAGAAAGCTACATTTTATGTTTAGGTTTTGAAACTTCTTCTCAGGGTCACCTATGTGGGAATCATCCCGTCATGAATTGGGACCCTGAGCTTCCTCGAGTACCTCTGATTGGAGACCCTTCTCAGGAAGAGTGGTGAAATTGAAAGCACGCAGCCTCTGTGTCGGTCCTCTCCCTGACGGGATCGACCACGTCACATTACCTTTAGTTTTCCCAGCAAGGAGTGTTGTGAGGGTGGGTTCTTTACAGCCCGACCCCCAGCTCCACAGCACAGCTGCACACTGGGGTCACATTCTTAAGCTACGTCCTTGGAGCTGGGCCTGGACATTCTCACCCAGCAGAACGTCAGAGCCATCAGCTGAGAGAAGCTGTGTCATGCCAATCTAATACTTGGAAACCCAATGTCCAGATTTTTTAGAAATGACCGGAGCTGCAGGGCAGGAAGGGAATTCCCTTCTCATGGCCTTGCAGGTCCCAGGGGCCAGAGCACATAGAGAAGAGCCAAACCCCAGCCGGTTTCCAAGTCTGCCCCACAGTGAAGACATCGATGTGTCTCAGTGACGGAGCCCTGGTCTCCTGAAAGTAGGATTGGCACCGCCTTCTTCCAAATCTCCAGCAACGCGTTTCTGCTGCCTTTCTCCCTTGGCTGGCTGACCCACCGACCAGTTCTGACTGGATGATATTGGCTCCCTCCAGCTTCCCTCAGGTGGCTTGAAAGGAATTTGAGAGGATGGGTGGGAGTTTCACAGAAGCAGGGAAGGTGCAGTGTTCATCTCCACTCTCCAATGCAAAGCTGGAGGGAGACAAGGGTCTCCCGTCTGGGCAAGCCTGGAGGCGCCCACGCCATTGGACTTTAAAGCCAGATTTTTAAAGTAATGCTTTATCTCGATTGCTGCAAAAAAAGGGGAAATCAGGTGTCGGCACTTGTAATTTTCCTTTGCAGCTTATTAATATGGCTTTCTCTCAATGGCTCAGGTCACTGAAGTTCATATAGTAAAAAAAATCAGTCGTGTTGATATGCATGATGAATCACAAATCAATTCTTCTGGCCAGGAAAGTGGATGGATTTCCCGCATTCCTATATTCCTAAATTCTGTTTCCTCAGGCTAGATGGCGAAGTTGAGCCCATGAAAGTTAAGCCCCTGACCCTGATGCAACAGCTTTTGTGGGGAGGGAGCCCCTGGGGAAGACGGAGCCCGGTCCTGGGGGCACCTGAGTGCATCCTGCTTGTTCACTAGTACTTTGCAGCCCTCATGACCCTGAGAGCTCTCACACTTGAGCCAGCAAGATGCCCACACGGAGGCCTGGGGTGAGTCATTTTTCACACCCACTCAGCACATCCTTCCTGAGACTCAGTGAAGGGGCTCAGTTGGTGCTGTCCCTCACCCCTTCGGCCCACTGCACCCATCAGGGACCTTTCCCTCCTATCTGGCCAGGTTGAAGAGAGGCCCGACCCAAACGCCCTTCGATGGCCGCTGGGTGGGCAAATCTCTGACAGGCGGAACTCCTGCTGCCTCTCCCAGCGTACCCCCTGCACCTCACAGGTCCCCCGACCATGCCTCTCTCAAGTTTATGTCTGCTGGAAAGATGTTTTACCTCCTGACCCATCTTGTGTAGGATCCTGAGACAGGCCTTCCTCGCGATTCTCCGGGAAAATGAGTTCATCATATTCTTCTTCCTCCGACTAGAAAAAAATAATCATATGTCTTACTGATTTTTCCACCGAGTTTTAAGAGGCACCTGACTTTTGCCTTTCTCTTGCCGAAAGGAAGTTGTTTGCATTGGTTTGGGGGGGAGAGAAGGAGTTGGGGGGGCGTCTAAGACACCCTCTACAGCCTTTAGGGCCCCTGTTTCCTCCTTTCTCCCCCTGCACTGTGGTCTCCATTTTGGGGTGATTCTGTGATGGAAAGAAAGGATCAGGGATGCATCCTGACAGATACTGCCCTGGGAGCAGTGGCCAGCGTGCCTGGGGTACGTGAGCAGGCAGTAGCTGGAGGGGCTGGTGAGGGGCTCTTGGGGCCAGAATGATCTGTGGGGAGAGCGTGGAAGCAAGGGCCGCAGAGGCCAAGAGCTGGGCGGTGAGGAGGACGGCGGACTCGGACAGGCTCTCTCTCCACGGGGGGCCCCGTCCCGGTCCTGCTGGGGGCCCAGGGGCCTCGGCGCTCCTCCCCAGGCCAGCAACTAGGTGGTTGCACTGCCTGGGCCTCAGCGCCCCTGGAGGTGTGAATGTTGGGCCGCAACTACATGTTCGTGACATCTCTTCCCTGTAGAAGATTCCAACACATTTTTTGACCTTCTGTAGAGCGATTCCTAGTCCTCTTTGCGAAGGAGGGCCATGTCACCCACCCAGGAACTCCCGTTATCCTGAGGAGAGAGCAGCGTACCCTGCCTTCCATCCGTGCCACCCTGCAGACCAACACGGTTCCCTGTTTCAGGAGCCCATCGTGTTGTATCTGCTTGGTATTCTCTGTGGGATGGGGAGGGAGACGTGTGGCCCCATGGATTTTTCTGGAATGCGTAGGACACTCAGAGACAATCACAGTCAGATGGCACTCTCCAGATGGAGGCTCTGAGTTGAAGGGGATGGTAGCCCCGGGGGAGCGTCCATAGACACAGCTTTCCCGTCACCACAGCATCCCCGGGGGGCTAAGGCTCTCTGCTCACCTGGCCCACCACCTCAGTCCTCGCCAGACCCCAGGGGCTGGCCGGGGAACTGCGGGGCTGTGGCCGCAGGACTGGGGGTTCAGTGATGTCAGCTCTAACGTGCCAGCTGAGAGCGGACCCAGCCCCGGAGGTTTGGTGACCTTCCGGGGAGAGTGAGCAGGCCAGGTGAGCACGTTCGCCCAGACCTGTTCAGCCGCGTTCTCGTGAGGACGCAGGCTTCTACCTCTCAAGGGGCCCCGGCTTTGCAAAGTGGAGATCCCTCAATCTCTTTGTCCTTGGTGCCCTTACATCATCGGTGGAAACGGAGACAGCACGTCACCCAGGAAACCTCCTTCCTCCTCTAGAGAGAAGGGTGGTGAGAAGAAGATACAGGCCGGGCCGGGACCAGGGCAGGTGGGTGAGGCAGACCCTGCGCTCCACCCTCGCGCCCAGACAGCGCGTCTGCCCGGCCCCTGGCCGCCTCAGCCTATGCCCTGCCCGACAGGGCATCACACGTGTGCCACGTGCCACAGGCTTTGTCTCCAACACGGAGCAGATACGTCACCTTTGTGAGGTTTCTCAGGAAAACAGTGAAACTCACAGAAGCGTCTTGACCAGGAGCAAGCAGTGAGTTCCAGGCAGAGCACAAAGGGTTCAAGGTCCTCCTGACTTCGTAGCCCCGGCTCCTCTTATTGTACCTCAGACATGCGTACAGACACACACACACACTACTTACACACAGACACTCACAAAAGTACGAACACACACAAACATAGCACACACATACCTACACAACACACATGAACATATATATTCACAAACACAACACACAAGCACATACATACACAAACATGAACATGAGACACACACAGCACTCACACACATATACTCACAAATGTGTAAACATACCTACAACACACACACACACATAACACACACAGAAAACCCGCATACACTCACCTACACTCAAAGAGACATACACAACACACACATACACACACACACACACACACACACACACTACCCACACCATCCCCACTACACACTCAAATATGACACACACACAAACACAAATACACATCACACACAGACAGTCCCCACACACTCTGACTTACCGCCCCGCTACCCCCTGGGCAGAAGGAATGGCCGTGTCCTGTGTCTCCCGGGGTCGCAGGCACTCGTGAATTCTTTGTTTCCCCTTTTAGAGCTGCCACATTGCAGGCTGAATGGAGAAGGTAAAAGAAAGTGTCCCAGGCATATGAATAGATAGAGAACATAGCTTATAGTTTTTCAGCAAAATGTGATCTGAAAGCTCAGCTCAAGAACTGCCCTTGAAAGCGCAGCTGTGAGCTGTGAGCTGAGGGAAGAGGAAGTGGTAGGAACAACAAGGCCGGCCCTACCGACTCAGAAAGCTCTGCCGGCTGCACTTCCTCTGCAGCCGTGATAACAGCCACAGGAAAAACAAGAACACGCGTATTGTTATTATTTTTATTCTGAACTAGCACAGCTAGAACCCAGAGGCCTAAAGCAAAGCAGCAGATCTCTCAGAAAATGTTGCGCCGAGGGAATGATTTTTTACTGATTTCCTCCCTTTTCTGAGAATTCCCCACTTCCTGCAGACATCCTCTGCCTTCAGGGTCATGACAGATATTCACTGTCTCTCTTCCTCCCCCAGGCTCCTCCTTCAGCCACTCCACTGGCTGTCCAGGGCCTCCAGCTTGCTGACCCTACATCTTGGGACTCATCAGCTCCATAATCCCGTGGACCACAGGAGCCATACGAGCCAATTCTTTATAATAAGTCTCTCTACATGCGTGTGTATACACACACACACACACACACACACACACACACATTCTATGTCTGAAAATTCCAAACTCTGTGTCACATCTGAGTCTGGTTCTAATGTTTGCTTTGTGTGTTTTCTCCTGCCTTTCAGCACGCACTGTAATGTTGTTGAAAGCCAGACATGATATGTCAGATATTAGGAACTGAGGTGCATAGTCCTATGGTGTGAGATTTGATGTTGATCTGGCTACGAGCTGTGTTTAATGTTTGTTGTAGCTGTAGGCGCTAGAGGCTTCAGTTTCCTCTAGTGCCCTTGTTTTGTCTCCCCCATTGTCTGTGGGTTTCCCTAAAACCCCTTCTTAAATAGAGCTTGTGCCTTGCTGTTCTCTCAACTTTAATAAACTGTTTTCATACTGGAGTCCTGCTGATGTGGGGTAGGGAGTGAAGGAGGGGAAGCATCCTGTTGGGATTGAATCTCACTCTTACAGTGGGTCTGTGTTCCTGGGCTGTGAGCATCACAATTTTTTTTTTTTTAAGCTTTTCTTCCTCTTCTCCCCCTTTAGGTGATTCAGGCCAAGTATGGTCCCTTCCCACCTTTCCCACCTCATTTTATCACAGGATCTTTGTTTCCTTCTATGCTCTGGCCTTGAAGAACTTTTTCTAGTTACTTGAATACTTCATTCCCACCTTTCTTTCCTGGAACTACTGTAAAGATCTGGAACCAAAAGCTTTCTCAGGGAGTGTATTCTATTGACAAAAAGATTTTGATAAAGATTTTGGAGGTTTAATGGTGGCTTGGAGGATTAAAATGTTCACTAACACTATTTTAAACTTTTTTCTAGCATATATACTGAAACCATTAAAGACAAAGAAGCTGTATGTATAAAAAGTGTAAAGGTGGATGTGAAATTATCATTATTTATAGATGCTATGATTATATATGTGGGAAGAATCAAGAGAATAAACTGATAAACTACTATAAACAATAGGAGAATTTAGTAAATTGATGGATGCAAAATTAAATAAAAACCATAAAAACTGTCTAACATACAAACAAGAGCCAATTAGGTATAACTTATGACTTTTAAAACAACAACAAAAAAATTAAAAGCCTAAGAATAAACTTTAAAATTGTGTAAAAAAAAATCTAATAAAGAAAACTTTGAGAAACTTCTGAGGATGTGAAGCAAACAGAAATCTCCCACATTTAGTGAAAATGTATATTAGTAGAACCACTTTGGAAAACTCTGTGGAGTATCTCGGAAACCTGAATATCACATACACGTAGTCAGCCTTCACCATTCTACCCCAAGGTGCATATCCAACAGTAATGTGTGTGTGTGCCAACAAAAGGTAATGTCTACAATATTTATACCAGGATACATAGAATAGCAAAAACTGGAAACAGTGTAAATGCCCTCAACGCAAAAAAGAAAGAAAGAAAGGAATATGGTAACTACATGAGGTGGTGGATATGTTAATTAGTTTGATTGTGGTGACTGTTTCACAATGTATATATCAAATCATCAAGTTGTATACCTTCAATACATATAATTATAATTTGTCAATTTGTCATACTATATGATCCAGCAATTCTACTTCTGGGCATTGATCCAAAAAGTTGAAATCAGGATCTTGAAGCAATATTAGCACTTCCATGTTTATTGCAGCACTCTTCCCAATAGCCAAGATGTGGAAACAACCTGAATGTCCATCAACAGATGAGTGCGTAAAAAAATGTGGTATCTACCTACAGTGGAATATTATTTAGCCTTAGAAAAGGGGGAAATCATATGCCATAAGAGACAATATGGACGAAATGTGAGGACATCACGCTAAGTGGAGTGAGCCAGTCACAGAAAGACAAATACTGTATGATTCCATGTATATACAAAATAGTCAAAGTCATAGACTCAGTGAGTGGAACGGTGGTTGCCAGAGGCTAGGGGATGGGTAATGTATTGTACACTTACAATTTTGTTAGGAGGGGCTGACCTTGTCTTAATAGTGCACTTTCTCAGACTCTCAGACTCACAGACTTAGAGAACAAACATATGGTTACCGGGGGGGAGGGTGGGGAGAAGGGATATTCAGGGAGTTTGGGATCAACACGTCCACACTGCTATGTTTAAAATGGATAACCAACAAGGACCTACTGTATACCACAGGGAACTCTGCTCAATGTTCTGTGGCAGCCTGGTTGGGAGGGAACTTTGGGGGAGAATGGATACATGTATATAGATGGCTGAGTCCCTTTACTGTGCACCTGAAACTATCACAACATTGTTAATTGGCTATACTCCAATATAAAATAAAAAGTTTAAAAAAAAATAGTGCACTTTTTAGTCGGTTGCCATTGTGATAGTTTTACCTGGAAACGTGTCGTTTTCCTTTAATAGGTAGTTAGTGTCCCCAAGGCAGACCTTCAGACCTGGAAGGCAATTTAAAGACCATTCCATTAAATCTACTCTAACTCCCTCTACTCACTGAAAAAGAATCAAATTCCAGAGTACTGGTGACTCTCCAAAAGATTCAAATTCCAGAGAACTGGTGGCTCTCCAAGGTTCGTAGAGGTGGACAAGGAAAGATTAGAACCTTGCCCACTGAATTCTCATCTGGATTCATCCCACACTTCACAAGAAGGAGGCTGTGTCCCTCCAGGTGCAAGGTATGGGGTGCAGGAGGGGGTGCTATAGGGAGAGGATTAGCTACTCTGAAGAAAGAATATAACCTGTAAATCCAGCTGAATCTCTAAGTTGCAATGTGTCTCTCAGTCACTCAGTTATGTTTCTTTCCCGGGTTTTCCTATATTTCAATGCACTTTGTAGCACTACCTTTTTATTGAGCAGCTGCCATGCTCTAGGCAACGTAAGAGATCTTTATAGAGATTTCTATCCTACGAAAGCCTCATGGCAACCCTGCAAGATTGGTTTTATTGTCCCTTTTCATAGCAGAGGGAACTGAACCTCAGGGAGCTGAAGGAATTTTCTAGAAGTGGTGGGTCTGGACTCACAGTGTAAGTTGGTTCTTTTCTGAAGCACATGCCTTTTTCACTTCACAGCCTTTATTTCACCTGGAGGTCCTCTAGGTCTTCCGAGAACCACTGGAGAAACATTTTTTAATGTTTTTTTTTTCCCCCTGACTATGACTCCCACCTTTGGCTTCCCAAGATGGAAGAGAGAGAAAAATGATCTGTGAAATGTGAACCCTCCTCCTTGCCTTCCCTAATGACAGGCTTGCTAACAGGTCACCATTTGGGAAAGAGTGTGGACTATTTTCCCCTGATCCGCTTCTGACCTGATGTAAAGTATAGAACGATGGGTCCGAGAAGGAACAAGAAGAGGCCGTAGTGTGCAGTGGTTAAGAGTGAGCATGGTAGTCAGACAGCCTGTGACTCAAACTTTTGAACCACAGTTTCCTTACCTATAACATTAGAATAATAATACTACCTTCACCCTAGAGTATTTATAAGGAGTAAATATTCCTATGAAACATGCATATCAGAGTGTCTGGAATATAGTATATACTCAGTAGTGGTTGCAAAGGCATACATACATCTTAAACCTTTTGCTATAGAACATTTCAGACATTTACAGAAGAATAGTATAATGAACACCCATATATCCATCACCAACCTTTGACAAATATCAACTCCTGACCATTCATGTTTCCTGTATATCCCCACCTACTTCCCATCCCAACCCTGGATTATCTTGAAGCAAATACTAGACATTGTATCATTTTACCTGTAAATATTTTAGTATGCATATCTAAAACAGAAAGATGATTTTTAAAAAACATAACCACAGTATCAAAGGTACTATAAATCTTTAATTTTATCAAATATCCTCTCATTAGAGTTTAGATTTCAAGGATTATCTCATAATTTATTTACAGTTTAGTTTGTTTGAATCAGGATGGGAAAAAAAAAAAAAAAGGTCCTATAAGATGATCCCAGGTCATTTCATGCCTTTCCTGCCTCACACTTTGAATCAGTCATTTCTCCAAGAATCCCTGGTTTCTTTGAGTAGAAACTGGTCTTGAAGACTATAATCTGGTTGGTCTAATTAGCCCATCACAGGCATTCTTCATTTCTGGTACATCGCTTTTGATCTCAAGCATTTACTTTTGGTTCTTTCTTAGGATTTCATGTCTCTGCTTACATGGCTCATCTATCTGTTCTTACATTAGAGTCCGTGCATATTCATCTTAGTTGTTTTTTTGTTTTTGTTTTTGTTTTTGTTTTATCTTATCTTAGTTGTTTTAAATTCCTGGTTTAATAATACCAAGATTCCTGTGTGGACAAAACAATCTTGCCTGCCATTTCAATAAACATGAATGTTGCCCACCATCAATCCATCAGCATTGCAGCCCCCGGACAGTGGGCCCTGAGGGGAATTCAGAATAGAGGAAAGCAGGATACTGGCCCTAGATAGCTAAGATGCATATCAAAGGAATGGTTTCACTGAGCCCAGACTCTTGCATCTTCCCAGACATAGAACAGCAATACATCATTAACTTGAGAAGTCTGGTTTTTGTGTGACTAGCAGTAACCTTTTGATGTTTGACAACATATTTGTTTTGTTTTGTTTTCAACAAAAACTCCTATATCTCCTGGCTCCTCCACTACCTCTTTGGAACAGTTTCTCAGAACTATCTGACAGGCTGTCTCCCCAGCTATAGTCCTCAGTAATTCCTCAAATGAAACAGAATTCTCAACTTTTAGGTTGTGCATTTTTGTTCAGTCGACACCTACCATGTCTGGTTCTGATGCTTGCTCTGTCTCTTCAAATTATGTGTTTTGCTCTTTAGTCACCTTGTAATTTTTCTTGTTAGCTGGACATGAACAAGAACTGCTGTAAAGAAGCCTTTAGTAATGGGGTGATGGGCTGGAGGAGGAGAAGTATTCTATAGTCCTATGATTGTATCTCAGTTCTAGTGAGCCTTTGCCTCTGGACTGTGAACCTCACCAGTGTTTTCCAGTTTTTTTCTCCCCACTTGGGTGGGACAGTAGGGTTCCAGTGGTCTGGAGGTGGGTATTTCCCTTTTCCTACATGAGAGGCTTAGCGCTGTCTGTAGTTGTAGATTTTTCTTCCTCCAGGTTAGGTAGGCTCTGATAAAACCCCTGCAGGTTAGGCTCTGGTTAACTGGTTTCCCCTGAGGGCAGGCCTTGTTGAGAAGAACAAGATGCTCTGCTCTATTTCAAAAGGGCTCCTTTGCCCCTCCCCCTGCAGGAAGCAACAGGGGATTTTTTTTCCCTGATATTTACTGTGAGAACCTGGTGGAGCTCTTAGAAGTGAAACTCACAAAAGTGTGGAGACGCCCCCCATGACTGGGTCCCCCTGGAGCTTTAACTCCACGCTGACCATGGAGCAATCCGTCAATTACAGCAGGGCTCCCTGCCCAGCACTGCTGCTCATGGTGAGTCTCTGCTCTGCAAAGCCAGGACTCCCTGCATTTGCCTGTCTGTTCTCCAGTCTTCGGGGCAGCACTTTGCCCTGTGTCCTCAAAGGGATCTCTTAAGGATTTAAGAAGAGTTGCTTTTTCACTCTGTTCAGCTTATCACTTATTCTTAGGATGGAGTAGTGACTTCCAAGCTCCTGACATGTAACTGGAATCTGGAAGTCAAATTTATCAATTGGATTCCATACGGCATCTGTATTTTGTTGTTGTTGTTGTTTTAAACTACAAAGAATTAACTTATTTTCCTGGTAATTGTGAAGTCGCTGAGTAAACATAATAAGGAACCAAATATATTAGTCCAGTGACAAAGCTTGAAGTGAAAAGAGAAAATTGTTACAAAGTAACCTGTACTTGGAGTCCTAAGGCCTTATTACTCCCTTATAATGCAATACATTAAAAATAATTCTAAGCTGCGCTCAATATATTGGATATGCAGGTACAAATCTTATCATTTTTGATAATGATTTAATTTGCCTTAGTTAATTATTTCTAGCTGATAAATATGAGCAGAGGCAAAATGCTTTATACTGATCTGTTTAGAATATTTTATTATTACATTGATTATTGAAAAAAACTGATTGCTATGAACGTGTTTGCAGAGCAGATATGCATCTGTATTTTGAGTTCAATTTAGAAAAGTTTTCCTCACTCTCAGGTTTTGAAAGAATTTGTCTGTTTTCTTCTAATAGTTCATAGTTTAATATTTTAACAAATATCTGATGCAATTGGAATACTTCTTGGGTTGGTATGAGGAATGAATCCAATTTTAACTTTTTCAAATGATTATTCAGTTATTTCAATACTTCTCATTATAATGTCCATCTGCTCTCCCCTGATATGAGATGTTGCCTTTATTATATACTAAATCTCCCTATGCAAATGAGTGTTTCTCTAGATTTTCTGATTTTCCCACTGGTCTTTCTATTCATGCACCAATACTCTAAGGGGCTTTACAATATTGTGTACTATCTGGCCTTCCCTGTTGTTCTTTTTCTAAATTCTCATTCCTATAATTACTTTTTCTTCTCTTTGCATTGACTGATTTCTCAAATACCACGGGAAAGTGAGTTGAAGATGGTTTTAGTTTTAGTGAGAAAGTATTTCCCCATTAAGTAAGTTGCTGGCTTTCAGGATGAGTAGAGAAATAGATAAGAAAGTATGTGTCAATTCATATTTTACAGAATGTTTTTACTGAGAATGGCTATTGGTGAGTTATGTTAATAATTTTCCTCTTAATGAACATCCCCCCTCTCTCTAGTTTTCTAGAGTAAATCCCACTTGATTATAATGTAACCCTTTTTTAAATGTTTCAGATTCTGTTTTTGCTAATATTTTATTAGGATTTTGTATTGATATTCGTAAATGTGATTCATCTGTAGTTTTTTGGTAGAATCATTGTCAGATTTGCAGCTCAAAGTTACATTTACTTCTTAGAAAGAATTTGAAGGTTTACCTTATTTCCCTATATTCTGGGATAATTTAAGTAAAATTGGGATTCTCTGATCGCTGCAGGTTTAATAGAATTCTCCTGTGAAGCCATCTGGGACTGATGATGTTTTGTGGGGAGCACTTCGACTGCTTTCTCTGTTCATTCTTCCATGATCACTGGTCTACTTCAACTTTATGCCTCTAATGGAGTCAATATTTATAAGCTCTATTTAGTCCAAGTTTGAGCCCTTGTTCACTGGGCATGGTTTTAAGACTCAAATGGAAGGAATTTGAAGGCCGAAATGCATCCCGTATTGAGTGTTGACACTACCTGTGAAGCACATTACACGGGCCCCTTGTGAGCATCCAGTTACCCCAGCAGCATTGTTCTCTGGTTTCTGAGAGATAAGTTGATGAATGTTTACTGTTTCAAGCCACTAAGTTTTGGGGTAATTTGGTACACAGCAGTGGATAACTAGTACAAGATGTATGTTTGTTTATGCATATATACGAAATATGTCTTTAAATACTGGCCACTGCACTTGCCGCTGGGAAAGGAACTTCAGATTCTGGGGATCAGGGTGGGAGGAAACTTACTTTTTACTATAGATCCTTTGATCTATTTCAGTATATTGTTCATTCAACAAATGAACAAAGAGACAAATAATAACATTTGTAATATCCTCCAATAAACAATAATTCCAAAGGCCCATTTCAAAAAACAATTGCCCAAGTCTCTTATTTTTCTCCGCTTTCCTTTTCTAGGTGCCAACTTAAAATTCTCCTGCCTATAAATTCAAATAGCTCTGTGTCAGAAACGTTCCAGTTCCCCCTGCAGATCCACTCTCTTCCCTTTTCGGTCCTTCTTTGGCCCTGCCGGGGACCACATCAGTGGACTCCATTGTTCTCTGTCTCTCTCTCGGGCCCCACCAGTGGGGGGGGGGGCAGCAGAGGATCTGTGGGAGCTAGAGAACTAGATGAGGGAATTTGGCTCCTGGATCCCTCTCGGCCTGGTCTGGTCTGAGCAGCTGCCACCTCCAACCCAAGGTCCAGCCACAGGCATCAGGGGCTCTCAGATCTGACCAGTAAAATATACCTGTGTAGGAGTCTTGTCATGCCAAGCCTGTGGTGTGTCTGCAGCAAAACTTTTGACTGCTTTCTGGGATCACAGCTTGACCTGGGAATGAATTTTAGGTTTCAAAAATGCCCCAGTCTGGTGATTAGGGTCAATGGTAAAGCTGTAAGAGGTAGCCATAAAATAAACAGACTGATTCTCTTTTGGCATCCCTCACTCTAAGGTGCGTGCTACCGGAAGAGTTTCAGATGTATTGTGAGAAGGGGAAAGAGGGTTAGATTGCATGCCTTAGCTCAAAGGGGACAGATTTGAGTGTTGGTAATAATCTGACAAAACAAAACAAAACTTTGTTAAAATAAAGTAATTGTTGAATATGGATGCATAGTCTCTGGTATGTTTCTTAACACATTGGTCTGGTTTAGAGTAGGTCTATATTCCTAAAACATTTTAAAGGAATCAAATATTTAAAGGATACAGTTTGGGAAATAGCAAGAAAGTATTTCTTCCCATGGGATTAATAATGCCATTGTTTTCTTTGTTACCTGAAATTCTATATCTTTTTTTATTATCCATTCATCTATATTTTCAAATTTATTGGCATAAATTTATTCATTGAATTCTCTTAAAATTTTTAAAATCTCCTTTGAATATATAGTTACATTCTTTTTTTTAATGCTTAGTATTTTTATTGTGTTCACTCTCTTTTTTATTTTGATCCGTATTAGCAGAACTTTATTAGTCATTCCAAAGAATCAGCTTTAGTTTTTAAATTTTGATATGCTCATTTGTGCTCTTTTATATCTCAATAATTTCTGTTCCTTTCTTTATTATCTCCTTTCTTCTCTGTTCTTTGGTTTTACTCTGCTCTCCTTTTTAATTTTTTTGCTTTTTATTTTCAAGTATACATATTTAAGATTATGAATTTCCCTCTAAATACTGCTGTAGCTTAATCCAAAAGTTTTTATTTTTTCGTTGTTATTCAGTTCTCAATATAGTTTCATTCATTAGGGGAATTACAAACTACTCTGCTCTGATTTCTGATAAAACATGAATTCCCTGAATTCAGATGTATCTTTAAAATTTCAGTGAGAAGTTTATAAATTGGAAGAAGACCTAAATGTAGTTCAAGGACATACGCAGTGTGGGAAGGGGTGGAGGCCCTGGTTTATTCACACAACACTGACTTGAACTTCACAGCTGTTCTAACTGAGGTGCTTTCCCTTCAGCCCCTCCTGCAGGGCCAGGGCAGGGTGATGTGCAGAAAGGAAGGGAAGGGGGATTCAAGCCTCAGATTCTCAGAGCCGCCAGCAGGGCCCTGCTCCCTGAAGAACTATCAGCTGCCTTTTCACCTCGCCCGCCCGTCCCCTGTAATACAGGCCAGCTTCCTGCTGCTCTCCTCCCCTAGCCCTTGAGTTCTGTTCCATGCGTTCTGGGTCCTTACGTGTATCGCCGCTTTATTTTATCCTGTGTTTATGCCCTGTGCGTGGGGCTCATCCACCCCCCTAGACTGAGATCTTCTCTTACAAACACCACCGCACAGAGCTGAACACACAGGAGGTGCCTGGTGAAGAGCTGTATAAGGAATGCGATAAAATGGGATGAAATGGAAAGGGGAGGGATAGAGTGGCATGGACAGAGCCGGTCCTGTCTGTGAGCAGAGGCGTGACTTTACACTGACTACTGCAGGAAGCACCTTGCTCATGAGGACTCTTTTGTGTTGACACCATGGCCTCAGTGTCCCTTGTGAGATATGAACTTGCCGACAAAGAGTAGCCACGGGCAAAAAGTTGTAAGGTGAGAAATGCTGGTCTTGAGCGTGGATCCTGTTCTCTGGGCTGCCCCCACTGCACCCACGCCCCAACCCTCCCACCTTACAGTCTAACCAGGACCCCTTGCCCGCCACACAGTCCCCCGGGCCTCCTCTCCTCTCACGGCGCCAGGTCCCCAGGACTTCCTGAACTGAGGTTCCAATAATGTATGAAGGTCCGTTCTTGGCCTCAACATCCAAGTTTTTCTGATCAAAGCCTCAGGACCTCCAGATCAGGCTCCCTCTCTCTTCCAGAGCCATCTTGTTCTAGAAAGGCTACCTCAGGTGCCCTAACAATGGTTTCCACGCCCTCTCTCTTTGGGAACCAGGACACCAAAAGAGAGCTTGTGAGCTCTGGGTTTTCAGGGGTGAAGATTGGGAGATGAGGTGTTGCCATCAGGAATAGAAGTGCAGAAAGGAGGATGAAAAGATAAGCCAGATGTTCTAGAGAGTTCTCCCACGGCTGGTCCTGGTCACAAGCCAAGGTATGGGAGTTCTCATCACAGAGCCGTGGAACACATTCTACAATGTCCCATTCCATGATCAGTGGTATTCTATTTCCTAAAAATTTCTTCTAATTTGGATTGCTTTCTCCAGGCTTTGGGATCCCCAAATTACCATGTTGCAGAAGATGGTGATGAAGGCAAAGAATATCAACAGTGTCACCATCATCATCTTTACCACTTTTCTAGTTATCCTTCTCCATGAAGCAATTTATATTTTGGAAAATTCTCTTACCTCCATTGTTTTAATTGTTCTTCCAAGATCCCTGTGATACGGTCCAATTAGATATTACAATTTCTGATAAAATATTAGGAACCTGAGGTTCGAAGGATGTATTAAGGTCACACAGTTGGTTATGGAGTCGATGTCTAGTCCAGGCTTCTATTTTACCTATGTTCTCCTTAATTCTCCAGAAAACAACTAGTATTCTAAATAATATTGGCAACAAGGCATTATGGGCAGGAACCAAAGTGATATTGACAAGCTAGAATCCTGCACTAAAACCAGCTGAATAATTATTTTAAAAATTCTTAAATGATAGCTCTTCCAAAAATAAATTTAGAAGAACAGACTGGAGGTGTTAAAAAATAGGATATTTTCACTGTATACTAACCTGGAAATTTTCTGTGAGCTAACACTGAAGACGAACCAATGATGCAAAAAAGCTTTCATCAAAAATAAGCCCCTTTAACCCAGACTTTATTATCAGAAGCCCAGATCCGACAGGAAATAATACTGCCAACTGTTTGTGTTGAGCAGACAACACATAGAAACACATAGCCAATTCAGGGACTAGATCTTGGATGGTATTGACAATTTGGAGTATTCAGGGGAGTGTAGCAAAGCATATTTTTAAAGTGTATAAAATAACTATACAGAAAATAATGAAGGAACTGAATAAGAGTTTCAAGAAGAAGATACTTGGTAAGTAGGCAGATCTGAAGAAATTTGCTGGCTGTGGATGTGGAAAGCAGAAAACAGACAAAACGGCACATATTTCAGGATTTCTCCACCAAAAGGAGAATCTAAATAAGGTGTTCAAAAATGGAAGAGGGTACCATCAGCAAGAGAAGGTTACAGTTGAACAGAGACCTTGTAAAGTTTGATGATTTTAACCATGTGTAAAACGAGGTTAGGTCTTGCGTAAGAGAGTAATGTAAATGAATGTTAATGTGTTTCTCATTTTATAGTTGATAATTCTGATTTCAGTCTAACAACAAGTCATCTATAGCATTAAGACAATATAGGATTACTGCAGGATTTGAGAGCCAAACTTTTTGATCTGCCCCCTTCACCCTCAAAGGTAGCTCTTCTGCAAATATGCTCCAGTGCTTACATTTACATTACTCTTAGGAATCACTTGCTTAGGGTTTTATTAATTATGACTCCACAAACCCCTGGTTTAGCACATGTGAAATATTTACTAATACAAGATACATGGTTGTAGGGAACGGAGCATGGGGTGTGAGGGGGAGAAAGGAATGGGCCTGAGAGAAATGAATGCACACGAGGAGGTCAGGTTTGGATCTCTGTTCCGAGTGATAGGAGAGCCATCTCACCCACATGACCCTAAGGAGACCTTATGAAGGCATTACCCTCTCCAGTCAAACTTGACATGCAGGCTTGAAGGTTGAGTGGTGAGGTGCTGAATGGGGAAAATTGCACCCCATAGCCCCATCTGGCTATGAAGGATTCTGTTGTCTGGTCTTCCGGGGATATTTGCCCATTTTTGCACTGTGTTATTTCATGAGGCTCAAGTGAGAAATGGAAAGGACCATTAACATTTCTAAATGGTTAAACAAGGACGAGAATAAAAACAAACACATACCAAAGAAACGGTTATTGCCCAAAGTGCCAGTAAGCAATATCACCCAGAAACAAGGCTGACAGATTCCATCACGAACTCCTAACTTGAACAGCTGATGGTGAACATTTACCAAACTATGCCCACCTGTTCAGGGATCGCTTGTCTCTGAACCAGCCCTGCAGAGTGACAACTGCATTCCGACCGGCTCTCTGAGGATCGAGTCAGCTTTGATGGGTTTGTGAGCTGGGGACCGTACTCCTCGGTGAGCCGGGGTCTCAGGCTCCCTGGATATGGTCAGAAGTATTGGGGAGCTTTAATGTCACAGTAGGAAGAGGCCTTAGATCATTGGCCCCAACCCTAATTTTAACCATAAACAAATGATGTTCAGAGGCCTTATGAGTCTTGCCCATAAACCACAGTGGCAGCCTGACGCCCACAGTCTTCATCTTCTGCCCTCAACCCGTGTTCTTTCCACTCTACTTGTGTATTAACAGGAGGCACAAGTACTGAGGTGACAGTGGGAAAGTCCAACACTGAGGGGGCTCACAGGGGAAAACCAGCGACGCTGAGCTGACGGAAAAGTCCTAAAGCCACTCACAGGCATAATGAGTACTGTGGTGACACTCAGAGAGGGAAGATCTAATGTAATAGTAGGAAGAGGCAGAGACGATGTTAGGGAAAGTCTAGAAAAAAGTCCTTATATATCTTAATGCAGTAGAACAAGGGCTTTTGGAGTTAATACACTCCCCTTTGTTAACCCCAGTCTAGTTCTCCAGGTAGGAATTCAAGTTCCTGTCATTGTGTGAGTGTGTCTCACTGCCAGTGGGTCATGTTTATAGGAAAGGGGGCCTTGCAACCATCTCTAACCACCCTAGCTTAACAGTCTGCCTGCTCCCTGAAATGTCTTCCATCTCTTGGAAAAGGAAATCATGGCCCAGTGTCCAGAATAAATTAACTTCTGAAGCAAATTCCTCCACAGAGGTGCTAATCCTCAGAAAGGGTAAGACCTGAAAGCAGAAGAGGCTGGGAACAGGCTGGGGGCCGAGCACCACAGTAGGTGGGTGTGTGAATGTATGTGTGTGTGTGTGTGTGTGTATGTGTGTGGGTGTGTGTACTTCGGTTGCAGCAGTCTCTAAGGAGCAGCCTGAGCAGAGTCTAGAATGGCCTTTCCAGAAAAGCTAGTGCCTCTGCTCTACTCTTTGTGACCCTCAGACTCATCAATTCTGGAATCTGTCAAGACTGGAAACCAGGATTGAAGGGAAGTGTGTTCTCCTAAGATTGGGTACTTCAGACTCCCTGATGTAGTGGGGTAAGGAACTGAGGTCAGGAGTGTTAAAAAAGGCATTGTGAACCTAAATGTCCATCAACAGATGAATGGATAAAGAAGGTGTGGTACATATATACAATGGAATTCCACGTAGCCATAAAATAAAGAATGAAATAATGCCATTTGCAGCAACATGGATGGACCTAGAGATTATCATACTAAGTGAGGTAAACCAGACAGAGAAAGACAAATATCATACGATATCATGTATATGTAGAATCAAAAAAAAATACAAATAAGCTTATTTACAAAACAGATTCAGACTCACAGACATGGAAAACAAACATGGTTACCAAAGGGGAAAGGGGGGAGGAATAAATTGAGAATTTGGAATGAACAGATAGACACTACTATATATAAAAAAGATAACCAAGAAGGACCTACTGTATAGCACAGGAGACTATATTCAGTAGCTTGTAATAACCTATAACAGAAAAGAATCTGAAAAAAGAATATATATGTATGTATAACTGAATCACTTTGCTGTACACCTGAAACTAAGACAACATTGTAAATCAACTATACTTCAGTTAAAAAAAAAAAAGACATTGTGCAAGAAAGAAGGGAGGAAGTGAAAGAGACTGATACTGGGTAACACAGGATTGGGCGGAGTAAGAAAAAAAGAGGAAGGGAGAGGAAAATGGGAGTTCACGTAGATAGATGGTAACTTCCCTCTTGTCCCAGTTTCACTTCCTTAATTTAATCTCCATGTACCAAATCAAGATTATGCAACTCAGCTTTCTCATGTGTCTGTTGCTCAAGAGACCCCCCCCCCCACTATAGGTCACAGTTCATACTTCTTGGCCTGGAATTGACAGATTTACATCAGGCTGCAAACTTTATTCGCAGCCCCATCTCTTTCTATTTTGCTACCTTATAAAGGACACAGCGATAGGCTTGGGGTCCTGAAAGTTCTGTTCCCCGCTCCGGCCCCAAACACATTCTCTAAGCAACATTGTTCAAGTTATTCAATTTTCTGAATCTTATTTTTACTTCTTTAGATATGGAGATAATAATCTTTACTTCCCAGTGTGGCTGTTAAGTATTAAATGAGAAGAAGATATGAAACGCAGTGTTCAGCCAGAAGTAATTACATGGTAGCGTAGTTCATGCCACCACGTAGCGTAGTTCACCTGTGCACTTTTTCCCACCCGTGCAATGCTTACTTCTACCTTCAAACCATCGTTCATGCCATTTCCTCCCACCTGTCTGTTTGTCCCCAAAGCTCTCCACGTACCCCATCCTCCCATCCTTCAGAGAAAACCTCCTACGCGGCAACTGGAGATCACTGATCATCGTCCTCCCCTGTCAATCAGACACTCCCTCCTTGGCCACCTCTTTTCCACAGGTGTCAGTCCTTGTCTTCTCATCAATATATGAGGACACCTGTAGAGAGGAAGCCACGTTGGTGTCTTCTTTTTTCCCTTACATCATCCTCTGACGCGTGACAGGCACATCAGAGATATCTGAGTCTACTTACTGTTTATGGAAATGGCCACCTACTCTGATCCCCAGAGTCATGGAAACTACCCCGATGAGCTACTTTGCAGACTTACTGTGTACTAGGCCAGCGCTGCTCAAAGTGTGGGCCACGGACCAGCAGCAGCAGCATGACCTGGAAACTCGTTAGAAATGCAAAGTCCTGGGCTCCCTCCCAAACTTACCGAACCAGAAACTCCGGGAGTCCAGCAATCTGTGTTTTCACAAACCCTCCAAGTGAGTCTGATGCAAGGTAAAATCCCAGAACCACTCGGCTAAGGCATTTTCTATAGAAGGTCTTTCACCTCGGATTAAATCAGCTAACGGGAGACCATAAACGGGATAGACAAAGCACATCTGAAATGTAAAGGTTTTGGGTGAGAAAGTCAGCATTGAACCCTCTCATCTGAGATGAACCTAAAAGAAAGAAAATGTAGAAGTGCTTTGGGCAATCAGGAAATGTCCTAGATGTCCTATGTAGGGAGAAAGCCAGAAAGTTAAGGTGCCTCAGAGATAAAGCCCCTTCTTCTGTTTATAGTTGGGTAGAGGACACATGATGGTAACCCAACTTCAACAATAAAAATGATGACAATGCCCTAGGGCAGCACTCCTCAAAGTGAGGTCCTTGGGCCAGTAGCATTAGTATCACCTGGGAACTTGCTAGAACTCCCACTTTTCAGGCTCCACCTAAATCCTACTAATTCAGAAACTCCAGGGATGTTGCCTAGTCCTATGTGTTTTCCCAAGTTCTTCAGGCGATTCTGATGCCGTCTAAGGCTTGGAAACCACGGTGCTAGGTGCTGGGGTTACATGCTTTACATATATTTTTCCATTTAATGCTGACAATCCTATCAGTAGTTTAAGTTTTTTCCCATTTGAAGATGAAGGAAATTAGGGTCAGATTTGCCTAAGGACACATAGCTGGTTAATGGCCCAACAGGAATTGAAACGGTCAGATTCCAAAACCCCATTGAGTATACGGAGGATGTCTTTTGGTCATCGGTGGTCACTGATGGGCCCTGGGTAACTAAAAATGACGGAGCGGTTTGGGGGGACAGGTGGAAGACAGGAAGTTAGAACTAGAGCAAATAGAGCAATCTGTACAATTTCAATGGATAATATTCAAATTCAGGACCTGGTAGCAAGTTAGATCTGAGGTGCCCATCTCTTTTAAAATATCCTGCACATCTGAGAGCAATGGGTCATAGGCTACACTAACCGAACCTTCCAGCCTATACCTGGTGTTTGAGGACTTGAAGCGTTAACTCTTCGCTTGAACTACTTCAAGCCCCTTTGACATCCTTCTAAGTCTCTCCCTGTGTGTTGTTTTCTTTGCCTAAGCACCCTCCTGGTGCAAGAGCTTTACTCAGAAGAGAGCAGTGACAGTTCAAGGATAGTGGGCTGCAGCTGATGTTTGGCAGAGGGGATTTCAGTCCCTTCAGATCATACCAGATAAATAGGCTTTCTGCCCTCTGGCAGGGTGGAGCTTGCCTCAGGAGCAGCTCGGGGTCTTGTGGTTTCCTTTCACAGACAGAATCGCAAACAGTTATTTTTCACTCTTGGTTAAAAAGAAACACCCAGACACCAAGTTCTTCTCAAGACATAGTTGAACTTAGAACGAAAAGTGAAAAATGAAAGTCTTATGCAGGAAGTGGTTGGAAAGGAAATGAAGGGCTGACAGGGTGCTGAGCACTGGGGAGGGTGTTAGGAAATAGATTGGGGCAGAGAGTTCAGTGGGCTCACCTCAAGGCTCACAGCCAGGGTCCTTCTCCAGCTCACTTGAACCACAATAGTTCTGTTTCCGTGCACTGAGGGGGTGGGGTGGGTGGGGAGGCAGAGGATGTGAGAGAGGACATTGAGGAGGACCCCAAAAAAGATACCCAAATGCAGATGATGTAAAGCAGGATAAGGGACAAGGCCTTTGAATCCATTCTTCACATAACTCACAATCGGGGCCATGGCACTATGACCCAAAGTCAATCTCAGAGTGAGTTTCCATTGTTTTGCAAGAAAACATTCAGGATCCAAACTTGACAAATGCCTGCCTCAATCTCCAGCCTCATTTCTACACAATCTGACTTCCTGCCTCTAGGTTCTAGCCATCCTTGCCTTCCTTAATACCTGAGAGTTCCATGCTGTCACTTGCCTTGGAATATGCTGCTACTTATTCCTGGAAACACCTCCAATCCCTTTCCTCACTCACTCTTCAAGTTCAGCTCAAACAATTTTACTTTTTCTTAGAAGTCTTTCCCGGCTACCCCCTCCCATTAGTTTAGTTTATCCTTTATACATTCCCAATGGCACCCTGGCATTTTCCTTCATAACATTCACTATGCTATAGTCTTTGTTCAACGTCAGGCTTGCTGAAGAAAGGAAGAGGTGATGGTGAAAGGTAGTGATGGTAAAAATCTTGTTTTCTTAAAAGATAGAACCAGAATTCTTCTGGAGTGCAAGTATCTATTCGAGAAAAACACCATGGTTGATACGTTTGGAAGGAAAATGAGACACCAAACCAGATACAGCTAGGACCAGGGAAATCAACGGTAAAAGAATTTCTTTGTTTTGGAAATGAATAAGATCACTCATGAAGAAATGCAAAAATTCTAAATTAACTGTTATCAAATAGAAGCCAGCAATAACTTAGATGAGAAAAATTAGTCCCAAATATGCAAAGAAGGTTCAATATCAGGAAATATTTTCATATAATTTAATGTATTATAAAGCTGTGGAGCAACATAATCCAATTATCACCTTAGCGTTGGAAGGTAATTTGGTAAAATTCAGCATCTAATAACTGGTTACTTTTTAAAAATAATAAAAATTTCCATCTCAACCTCAAAGCCCACACCTTATTTAACTGGAAGCATTGAGGTATTGCCACAACAGTGAGAAACAAGTTAAGGAGGCCTACTATATTGGGATTATTGAACATTCTTCTGGATACTAGCCACAATAAACTAACAGTGGACAAAATTGGATGGTTTTTTTCAAAACTCCAAGAGGAAGAGGTAAAATGATCATTTTCGGCCACATAAAGAACTTCTACAAATCAATGTCAGAACGATTAACAACAGAATTTAAACATGAGTAACAAACATATGAGAAATAATAAAGGAAGACATAGTTCTTTAATATACGAAAAATAACTCGACCACATTCATGTTGAGTAATGCATATAAAAAAATCACATGAATACAAGTTTTCATTGATCAGATTGGCAGATAAAATTATAAACAAGGATATAGGGAAATAAACAGAATGCTGGTGTAACTAGTTTGGTTAAAATTTTTATTGTGGACAATCCATTAATATCTATCAAAATTACAAATGCATCTACCAATTGTCTAGCAATTCCAACAATTAAGCAATTAAAAACATAGCTGGGGCTTCCCTGGTGGCGCAGCGGTTGAGAATCCGCCTGCCAATGCAGGGGACACGGGTTCGAGCCCTGGTCTGGGAGGATCCCACATGCCGCGGGGCAACTGGGCCCGTGAGCCACAATTACTGAGCCTGCGCGTCTGGAGCCTGTGCTCCGCAACAGGAGAGGCCGCGATAATGAGAGGCCCGCGCACCGCGATGAGGAGTGGCCCCCGCTTGCCGCAACTGGAGAGAGCCCTCGCACAGAAACGAGGACCCAACACAGCCAAAAATAAATAAATAAATAAAAAAAAAACATAGCTAAGCAACATGGGCAGGAGACAGGATACTGTCAGGAAGCAGCTGAGATAGGACCGCAGTTCACTCTATATCCTCTTTCCCAGCCTCACATGCAATGTGATCATTTTTACTAGTATGAACAGTCGGATTTGCTGTAATGGATTTTCAATTCAGATAATGAATTTGGGGTAAAGCTGTTTATAGCAAATGTTCAAATTGATACTGTATAGCAAATGTTCAAATTGTGGGAGTTTGGACTGTGAGGGACACCTATCAGTACCTGTAACTGAGTCTAGGATAAACCCAGACACCCACGGTAATCAAAGGGAAATGAAAAATTATTTTTAGAAATACTGAAAAAAGTAAATTGTCTGGCTATAAAATGAATTCTTTAAAATTTATTTTATTCCTCCATACAAAATAGAAGCCCTTTAGAAAACAGAGTGAAAGGGGAAATTATGACAGAATAGCAACACAAAAACTTAAGTTCTAAGGAATAAACTTGGTAAGAAATATGTGTGCTCTACATAGAGACATAATATTCTAGTGAAAGACATAGAAACTGCCAGACATTTTCCCACAATGTTGTAACACTTTACACTCTCACCAACAATGCAGATTTCTGATTGTTCCACATCCTCCTCTGCTGTCTATCTTTATTTTTTATTTTTAAAATGTTTACTTTTTTCCTCCAGCTTTATTGAGATACAGTTGACAATAAAACTGTAGAAATTTAAAGTGTACACCTTGATGATTTGACATAGGTACATTTTGTGAAATGATGATCACAATCGGGTTAATTGCCACATCTATCATCTCCCATAGTTACCTTATTTGTGTATGAGGTGAGAATGGTAAAGATCTGCTGTCTTAGCAAATTTCAAATAGACACGGCATCATTATAGTCACCACGCTGTATGTTAAATCCCCACAACTTATTTATCTCATAACTGAAGGCTTTTACCCTTTGACCAGCATCTTCCCAAACCTCTAACCCCTGGTAATCAATCACCACTATACTCTCTGTTTCCATGAGTTCCACTTTTTCTTTTTAGATTCCACTTATAAGTGAGTTTATACAGCATTTGTCTTTCTCTCAGTTAATTCACGTAGCATATGCCTAAAGTTTCATCCATGTCTTTGCAAATAACAGGATTTCCTTCTTTCTCATGGCTGAAAAATATCCCATTACATACAGCTTAGACATATTTATCCATTCATCCATTAATGGACACAGATTTTTTTCCCATATCTTGACTAGTGAATAATGCTGCAGTGAACATGGGAGTGCAGGTATCACCTCAAGATTCTGATTTTGTTTTCTTTGGATGCATACCCAGAAGACAGATTGCTGGATCATGCAGTAGTTCTATTTTTAATTTTTTTAGGAATCTCCATACTGTTCTCCATAGTAGCTATACCGATTTACATTCCCACCACCATGTGAATTCTCCACATCCTCACAAACACTTCTCTCCTGTCTTTGTGATGATAGCCATCCTAACAGGTGTGAGGTGATATCTCATCGTGGTTTTGATTTGCATTCCCCTGGTAATTAGTGATGTTGAGCACCTTTTCATGTACTTGTTGGCTATTTGTATGTCTTCTTAGAAACGATATCTATTCAGGTGCTTGGTCCATTTTTTAATTGAGTTATTTGTCAGGATACTTATCCAATAACTTTCTTTTATAAACCAAAAATATTTTGGTTATTCAAAAGAGCAATATTTTAAGCTTTTATTCTAAAAAAATGTTTTTATATAAGTACTTTAGTGAATTTTACATGTGATTTAGAAAATTGATGGGTTTTGAATTTGATATTGCATTATATCTGTTTTCATATAAAACAATAAGAAATAGGTCCCTGTTAGTATTTTGACACAGAATGGTTTGTTTTTAGGAAGAGATTACTGATATTAAGTAGAAGACTGCATAGCAAAGGATGTGGAAGAATGCAAAACAGTGATAATAGTTAGTGTGTGACAAAGCAGTGGTGTCCACCCGTGTCCCGGGACTCCACTGCGTTTCCCAACCTCTCTTATACTGAGGTCGGGACCTGTGATTTTTTCTCATCAGTGGTTGGGAGAGAAACCAAAGTGCATCACTACTAATCTGAGATATTTAAAGGCTATCTAAGTCCCACATTTTCTCTGCCCCTGCTGTGGTGAACGTCATATAAATAAGGGAATAAAAGCATTTGAGTGATTTCAGCTTTAACCCCTTGGGTCATTCTTCCTGAATGTAGAGACTCAGATTATTATTGTAGACACTGCCTAGATCATTGCTTCCCAGGGGTGCCTCCCTGACATTGCAGAGCTGGGCAGGAAGGAAAAGCAGGGAAATCACGAGTGAGTTATTTCCAAATGCGCTGATGGACATGACTGTTATAGTCAGACAGACATGGGCTTCTCCCGGGTTCCCCTTTCTGTACCCTCCCCGCTCTGCACAGTGCCCTGTCCTGTGCGCCTCACACCCACGCTCTTTCTGCCCCCAGCCCAGCGGCACTTGCCTTTAGGACAGTCACTGCTGCGGTGTGGATGAGGTGTCATTCCTCCTGGGGGGAGTTGAGGGGTGTTCATTCAGGCAAACCTGTAACTGCGGGGACGAGCCCGGGTGGGAAGCAAGCAAATCTACCAGCATCCCTGGCGCCCCTTTTTTTCCTGTCCAGTTTAAATGATTCAAACATTGGTTTTTTCACTATTGAGAAAAAACAGTCCACGTGACAACAAATTATTCATTAAATTTTGCCATTTTAACTATTTTTAAAAAGAGAATCACAGGCATGTGCTGGGGTTCACTTGCACTGGGGAAACTCAGTGGAGATTCAAGAGAGGAAGAAGCAGACTAGGTTTCCTGTTTTCTGGGTTTTTTTTTTTTTTTTTTTCTCTTCAAGCTGAACGGGCAAGTCACAGATTTCACTGGGGAGGCTTCTGTTTCTTTCAACAATAACTCAGGTAAGCCCACACTCAAGAAAGTTCTGCAGTGTTGATTTCTAGCTCCCAGGCTAAAGAAAAAAATTTTAAACAAATTTGCCCTATTTTCAGGGAAACAATTTAGAGTGATGGCATTTGGCTTAAGTGAAGCCAGTTTACAGGACCTGTAAACTTCATGGAATTTAGATTAACCATTACTGGCAAAGAGAGCTTCCTCTGCATAGAGCCAATAAAAAGTGCTAACTGGGAAGAATTTGGTCATTAACGCATGCATTTTCTCTGCCTTGTCGCTTGGTACAGGCTGCCAGTTTTAAGTTATTTCTCTCTGTGTAGGAAAAGGAACTAAATGGCAAGGCTTCTTCATGGAAAGAGGAAAATTCAAGTAATTAACGGATCAAATGAAGTGTATTTCTGGTTTAAAGGACAGTGTACTTTTCTGGAGTCGTGTTCTTAATTCATTGAGCCTCTCAGCAAGGACTCAGCGTGGAGGGAGGGGTTGGGTGAGGTGGGGAAGGAGCGAAGGAAAGAGCAGTCTGAACCTGGGACCCAAGGCAGACCTAGAAAGGAGGCAGAAGGAAGGGAAGGTGTGTGGCCACGGAAAGCAAGAGTGGGCAGGGAGGTCCTGCAGGGAGGAGGGAAAGTGGAGGAGAGGTGGGCATGGAGATAAGAAGTAGGTGGGGTGACAAGCGAAACCCATTTTCTGACTCACTGGGTTGACTCTGAGCAAGTGACTAAATTTCTCTGTAAAACAGAGATAGTACTTCTTTCCACCCACCTCCTCAGCTTTTTGTAGACAAATGAGGCATGGTTGTGAACGTGCTCTAGAAATATAAGGTTCTGTCATGAGTCGTAGCTCAAAAATGATAGTTTTTTAATTGGTCTCTGGTCTCTCTGTCCCTCAGGAACTGCCATGGGCCAAAAGGAATGCAGTCACTCTGGTAAGAAAGTGACTTCCTGTGTGTGCCTGTTTTACCCATTCTGTGCCTATTTTGCATAAAAATCATGCTATCCTCTTGAAGCAAAGTATAAGCGAGCAGCAGTTTCTTCACTGGAGAGAATCATTTCACAATGCTCATTTCAGTATTTTCCTGGTCCAACCATTTCACTGGTGGTCGGGACCACACCTCTGCCCAGCCACGGTCAGAGGAGCAGTCTCTGGCCCTGGAACAGTCAGGTTACTTTCCCCACCTGGAGATGGAACCCACAGTCTTGGCTACACGTCTCTCATCTCCAGAAAATTTGCCTTTTACAGGGCCAGAACTGGGTGATATAGGCAAGCTTTGAATGACAAGGTATGATTTTAATTCTAACTCATCCTCCAAATATGTTTTTCTAGGAGCCAACATGGCAATGCCCTGCAGACCTAGAGAAATCTAGAGTTTTAAAAACCATTATTTTATTTGATAACAGAGTTAGCTTCTATTTCATAAATACCATACATTGTGAGAGTGTCTTTTCCCAGACTTTTCCTTATCATTAAAAATATTCCATTGGTATGATCAGTGTGGTAATAACAAAGCAAGCTTGCTCTATTTTTTTTCACCTTTGCTTTTTTTTAATTGAAATATAGCTGATTTACAATGCTGTGTTACTTTCAGTTTTACAACAAAATGATTCAGTTATACACACACACACACACACACACACACACGCACATACATATGAATAGATTTTTAGATTCTTTTCCATTGTAAGTTATTACAAGATATTGAGTATAGTTCCCTGTGCTGTACAGTAGGTCCTTGTCGGTTATCTATTTTATATATAGTAGTGTGTATATTTTAATCCCAAACTCCTAATTTATCCCTCCCCTGCCTGTTTCTCTTTTGGTAGCTGTAAGTTTGTTTTCTATGTCTGTGAGTCTATACCTGTTTTGTAAATGAGTTCATTTGTATCATTTTTTTAGATTCCACATATAAGCGATATGATGTGGTATTTGCCTTTCTCTTCTAAGTAAACTTGCTCTTAGCAGGACCATATACAAAGAGCCAACAAGCTCAACATGCCAGAGGATCGGAGCTGAGAGTCATTCTGGTGGGCAAGACCGGAACCGGCAAAAGTGCTACAGGGAACAGCATCCTGGGGAAGCAAGCATTTGAGTCCAGGCTGAGTGCCCAGCCCTTGACGAAGACCTGCAGTAAAAGTCGGGGAAGCTGGGGAGACAGAGAGATGGTTGTTATCGACACACCAGACATGTTTTCTGGGAAGGACCCCTCTGATTCCCTGTACAAAGAGGTACACAGGTGCTACTTACTCTCCGCACCAGGACCCCACGTGCTGCTCCTGGTGACACAGCTGGGCCGATTCACCACCGAGGACCAGCGGGCTGTGCAGAGGGTGAAGGAGATCTTTGGAGAGGATGCCATGAGGCACACAATTGTCCTCTTCACCCGCAAGGAAGACCTCAAGGGAGGCTCCCTGATGGATTACATCCATGGCTCAGATAACAAAGCCCTAAGCGCGCTGGTGGCTGCGTGTGGGGGGCGAGTGTGTGCCTTTAATAACCGTGCTAAAGGGAGCAGTCGGGATGAGCAAGTGAAGGAGCTAATGGCCTTGACAGAGAGCCTAGTGATGGCGAAAAGGGGTGACCACTACAGCAATAGGTTGTACAGCCTAGTAACAGGGTCTGAATGTGGAACTGTGCAGTCAGAGGAGAGATTACAGGATTTCAAAGAGAGCTTTATAAAGTACATGGAAATTCAGAGACGTTCAACCGTGGTCAAAGCCCTAATCCTAATAGTGATGTGTATTTTATTGTGTATTCAGGTGTTTGTCAGATTGCAAACTCTGTTATTTTGTGTATTGCACGGAATGTGCAATTTCTTTTACTGCTTACTGTTTAGCATGTGCAATTTATTCTGTAGCTTACTGTTAATTATACCCCAAAATTTAATGATAATTTTTAGAAAGACCATTAGACTGGAATGCAAGACTCCTATATTATAGTTACAATCAGTGGTTCTTTATCCACTGTCATTTAGTGGGTGAATCACACACTGTACCTCCCCTGTAAAATACAGTGCCTGACAGCACTAAACGTTTGAGATTCTGTGAAGTGCTTAAGTCTTAACATCATTCTATTTGTTAGGGAACCAAATGATTTTAAAAGTTACTGTTTGTTTTGAAATATATCTTTTGAAAGTTGTAAACATAAAATTCCTCTCATTTGCAAATCTCTAAAGTCAGTTTTATGTTCCTAAAAACTCCTTTTCTTCATTATACTATTACTATTTCTACTGAATATAACAAAAATAACAATAAAATTTCTACTGGGTGCAGTAAAATAACAAGTAAGCTGTAAAGTTCCTGAGATCACATGTCTTTAAGTCTGTGCTATGGTTTTACCCTCAGAAGATGGTAAGTGAACACGTGGCTCGTTTCTGTAACACAACTAATTCATGCTCAACAATCACACACGGACACACTCACACATCAATAGTCTGTTTTATGTGCATCAAATTTGCTTAACATTGAAAGAGGCTCAGCCAGATTTTATCCCTGGTACCCATTCCCAGTTAGCATTGAAACACACATAGAGGCTTACGCTTCACACAAGATGATGGACTGAATATTTTTGGGCATCATCCTGTTAAATGCAACTAGAATTTTTAAAAATAAACACAATCTTTATGACTGATGAGCTCACTAGAAAATTAGGAAAACTCCAAGAAGGAAGCAGACAATACACATAAAAAGGATGTGGAGCTAAAAGGGGAGTTGAGAGCCATGAGGACAGGCAAACCCAGAAGGCAGGGCTGACCTACAGACAAACGCCTACGTCAATCCCCAGATGAAGAAACTCAGCCTTGGGTTGTTGGTAAAGTTAGAGAGCTGATTCTGAGGTCTCCGATCCCCAGACCCAAACCTATATTAAACCTTCCCTAATATTATAAATTCTAATGTTATAAATTAATATTTAAAGTCTTTTTTAACCAAATGTGCTGTTTTTTTATTTCTTCTTATGCTCATTTTTGTATGCTGTGCTTTTCAAGGAATTTTTCCATTATACTTAAGTAGTTGAATTTATTTGCAGAAACATAAAATATTTTATCATCCCTTTAATATGTACAAGAACTAAATTATTGGGTTGGCCAAAAAGTTCGTTTGGGAACCCAAAAGAACTTTTTGGCTAACCCAATACTTGTTCCTCTTCGAATTCTGATATTGGCAATTTATGATTATTTCTTTTTGTTTGATCAGCCTGGCTAGAAGTTTAATTTTATAAGTTTTACAAAAATCTAACTTTGATTTTCTCCTTTATATTTTCTCTGTTCCATTTCATTGCACGGTTTTAAAAATGTCTTTTGCCCAGAATTTTTTAATTTCAAAGAAGTTCAACTCATCAATTTTTTCTTTCATAAATCATGCTTTTAGTGTTTTATCTAAAAAGTCATCACCAAACCCAAGATCTCCTAGATTTTCTCCAGTGTTATCTTCTAGGAATTTTATAGTTTTACATTTTACATTTATATCCATGATCTCTTTTGAATTGATTCTTGTGAAAGGTATAAGGTCTGTGACTAGATTCTTTTTTTTTTTTTTTTTTTTGCATGTGGATGTCCAGCATCATTTATTGAAAAGTCTGTGCTTTTTCAACCTAAGTGTCCACTGACAGATGAATGGATAAAGAAGATGTGGCACATATATACAATGGAATATTACTCAGCCACAAAAAGAAACGAAATTGAGTTATTTGTAGTGAGGTGGATGGACCTAGAGTCTGTCATACAGAGTGAAGTAATTCAGAAAGAGAAACACGAATACCGTATGCTAACACATATATATGGAATCTAAAAAAAAAAAAAATGGTCATGAAGAACCTAGGGGCAAGACGGGAATAAAGACACAGACCTACTAGAGAATGGACTTGAGGATTCAGGGAGGGGGAAGGGTCAGCTGGGACAAAGTGAGAGAGTGTCATGGACATATATACACTACCAAATGTAAAATAGATAGCTAGTGGGAAGCAGCCGCATAGCACAGGGAGATCAGCTCGGTGCTTTGTCTTTTCGTTTTGTTTATGGTTTCCTTTCCTGTGCAAAAGCTTTTAAGTTTAATTAGGTCCCATTTATTTATTTTGTTTTTATTTTCATTACTCTAGGAGGTGGGTCAAAAAGAATGTTGCTGTGATTTATGTCAAAGAGTGTTCTGCCTATGTTTTCTTCTAAGAGTTTTATAGTGTCTGGCCTTACATTTAGGTCTTTAAGCCATTTTGAGTTTACTTTTGTGTATGGTGTTAAGAAGTGTTCTAATTTCATTCTTTTACATGTAGCTGTCCAGTTTTCCCAGCATCTGTTATTGAAGAGGTTGTCTTTTCTCCATTGCATATTCTTACCTCCTTTGTCAAAGATAAGGTGACCGTAGGTGCAGGGGTTTACCTCTGGGCTTTCTGTCCTGTTCCATTGATCTATATTTCTGTTTTTGTGCCAGTACCATACTGTCTTTATTACTGTACTTTTGTAGTATAGTCTGAAGTCAGGGAGCCTGATTCCTCTAGCTTCGTTTTTTTTCTCAAAATTGCTCTGGCTATTTGGGGTCTTTTGTGTTTCCATAAAAATTGTAAAATTTTTTGTTCTAGTTCTGTGAAAAATGCCATTGGTAATTTGATAGGGGTTGCATTGAATCTGTAGATTGCTTTGTTGCCCCATATTTTCATTGTTCCTCTTTTTTTCATTTTTGTGTGTTGATTTTTTTCAAAATTATTCCATTTCCTCTCCTCTTTTGCCCTTTTGTTTTTTAAGTGGTTGCTCTAGAAACTAAAGTATTTATCCTTAACATATTATCCTCTACCTTGAATTAAGAGTGGACCACTTCAAAGAAGATATTAATAAAAGAACCTTATGAAAGTGTACTTGCATCTAATCTCTACCCTTCCTTTGTGATATTGTCATTTTTTGCTTCTTCATATGTTAGAAACTCACAATAGGTTATTAATATTTTGCTTTAGTCAATTTCATTTTTAAGAAACTAAGCAATAATCATACAGTGATGTGGATAAAATTGATGACTGATTAAAAAAAGAAAAAAGAAAAAAGAAACAGTAAAAAACAAAAATAAATAAATAAATATAGACAGTTGTTATTTGTCAAAGATAGATGAAAGTAAAAAGAAAAGAACTTTGTCTTGCAAGGCAAAATGAAGTCACGAGCACAAGTTTATTTTGACTTTGATTTTGATATCCCAGCTTATAACTGGGACTGTACACTGAATCTTAGAATAAAAAACAAATTAAAAAAATAAAAAAATAAAAAAAAAGAAACTAAGCAATAATCAAAACAGCAGTCTTTTCATATTTCCCACATATTTAAATTTTCCAGAAAACTTTATTCTCTCCTGTTGATCCAAGTTTCTATCTGGTATCTTTCTCCTTCAGCCTGAAGAATTGTGGGACAAATTCTTTTTGCTTTTCTATCTTAAAATGTCTTTTTTCAATCTTCATATTTGGAGGGTAGTTTTGCTGGGCTGATCTTTCATTTTCCTTCAGCATTTTAAATATATTGATATTCCAATGTTTTCTGGTTTGCATTATTTCTGATAGGAAATTGTTATTCTTATATTGTTTCCCTGTGTGTAATGTGTCTTTTTTTCCTCCCCTAGTTAATTTTAAATTATTCTCTCTCTCTCTTTCTTTTTTTTTTTCGGTTTTTGTTTTTAGCAGTTTGACTGTAAAGTGCCTGGATTTTGGTTTTCTTTGTATTTCCCACATAAAGTTAAAATTTTTGGATTTATGGGTTGAAGTTTTTCATCAAAATTTAAAAATTTTGGTCATTATATATTCAAATATTTTTTCCTACCAGTTCAGTCTTTTCTTCTCCTTCCTGGATTCTAATTACATTAGACTGTTTGATACTATCCCAGTGATCACTAGTGCTGTGTTTGTTTATTTTTTATATTTTCCTTTTATGCTTTAGTCTCAATAAATTCTCATGGCCTGTCTTCAAGTTCATAGGTCCTTTCTTCAATGTTCAATATGTTATGAGGTCCAGCCAATAAATGTTTTGTTTTCCAAATATTTTATGTTCTATTTCCAGAATTAATGCTTTTGATTTTATATGTCTCTCATGAAATTCTTCAACTCTTAACCCATTATATTTATTTTTCTATAACTTCTTTAACACTTTTATGATAGCTATTTTAAAGTCCTAAGTTCCAATGAATGAGTCATCTGTGGTTCTGCTTCTAATGTTTAATCTTTTGATTATGAGCTGTATTTTCCTGACTCTTCATATGTCACATAAATTTATATTGCAGACAATAAAACTGAAGTCTAAAGCTTATGTTTCCCCGGGTTTGGTTTATTTTATGGATAGTGCAAGTTCATTTATCTGTCTAGTGATTACACTGATCACATCATTGGCTCCAATGCTTGAGTTGAAATGAGAATGAGCCACCATTAAATCGATTAAGTTCACTTCAGATTCATACTACACATAACAATCTCTTATCTAAGCAACATTTTATCTAATCAACATTTGAACTGAGAAAGGTGTAAGGCTCTAATTTCAAATGGCTTTACCTCACTAGCAGGGCCTAACGGGATAGAATAATTTCTCATTATTTTCTTGACCCTTCCCCATTGCTGCTTTCTTAGGAAAAAATATTGTGATGAGAACAGGAGGAGTTTTCCAGATAGACAATTTAGCATTGCCTTTAGGATCATACAGATTCCAACCTATTTAGATAACCCACATTGTTGTCAAATGAGCATCTGACTTCTCCTCCACTCTGCAAAATCTGTCTGTGACAAGCCAATACCTCCAAATGTTTATATCCACACCAAGTACTTACCCCAGGTATAGAAGGCTCCCCAGCTCTCTCCTCACCTATAAAGGGCTCTTTTATATCTAGAATTCAGTTCCTCAGTGCTTCCTTGCTTCCACCATCCTTTGACATACAGAAGTATATTTTCATTCTGTCCAATTCTTGTTCTCAGTGTGGAAGCTGAGGGCTTTTGAATCTTTCTCCAACTTAACCAGAAGCAAAAAATCCCACATTTTAATGGATTCTTTTTCTTTTTCATATTTTCTGTAGCTTGTCTTTAATAACAACACACTTTTCAGCTAGCATTCCACTTTTCAAACATTTGTACTGTTTTCCTCTTAATGGTTCCAGAACTATAAGGTCTCTGGTGTTCTATTCTCAGTCCTTTTTTCTTCATATCCTACACATTTTCTCTGAGTGTTTTTTGCCCATTCATTTGTTTTTTGGCACGCTGGTATTGCTTCAAATATACCCCCTCCCAGTCCTTTCTCCTGGTCTTTTATTAACTGAAACTCATCCTAAGTTCTTGCACAAGTCTCAGTTTGTGTTAACATTTGCATCTCTCTCACTTGGAACTTTTATTTTCTATCTTGGACTCCAGTGTCCCATTGTACATAACATTGGAATATGAAACACACAACGTTTTACTTCTGATTTGGCTTATAAACTTCCATCTCCTTTTATGTTATGCTATCAAACTAGGAAGCTTGCCCTGGTGCTTGTCCTATGAAACTGAATCCTGGATGACACCTACTTCACTGGTACTTCTAACAAGTAAAGCTTGGTGGCCACAACCTCTCTCTCTCCCACAAAAAGAAAGTAGGATCTACATGACACTAAAATAGTCCTTCTAAATGCTGGTGCATAGTGGGGCCAATGTCTTTCAGATAGTCAATATTTGATTGAAGATATATTTCCCTATAATCTCCTCTCCTGAGATGATATTTGGATAGTTCTTATTCCTTTCTAGCCCTGGGGATGCTGATAGTTGAGCTCTTGCCATATCTAGAAAAGGCAGGGAGACATCAGGGATGAAGAATGATCCCAGAAAATTTGAACTTCTTATTATTCTGTTCTGAAGGTCTGTTCAGGAAGGATGTTTTTCTTCTGTGTCATTTTTACTGGATTTATAAGGATAGAGAAGAAAATGATAAACATGCAAGTCTGAAAGGAGAAGAAGGAAGAATGGAAATAGGGAGGAGAGGAAGCAGGAGCCCTGGATGGTTCTGAGACCCAGGAGTCTCAGGGCCTTGGCCTTGGATAGATTTCCACAACCGATGGCAAGTCGGAGAATACCAGGGGACCAAGCCCAGAGACAATGGCAAATAACCAAAAGCTAATCAGAATGCAGAGGAAAATGGCGACAGACAGTTACTTTGGAGTAGGAAGGCGATCCCAGAAAGCACTAGTAGGGCTGTGGGAATGTGAGACAGGGAAGGGAAAGGAGCCGCCCCAGGTTGTGTTATTGAGCATGTTACCACTGTAGACAATGGTGAGGGGGTTCCCACCACAGACAATTGGGTCTCCGTCCTGCCAGGGACCACAGCAGTTGGTCCAGAATATACCTCAGAGTTATCCCACTTGGTGGGCAGTGCACAATTTAATAAGCAAGGAAACTGGGGCATTTATCCACTAACTTCTCACTGTCACAGATTGAGGTCTGCTCCTGGGGACCTTAGCTCTCTGATGACTTCAGGCTGCTCTGTGCACTAGCCAAGCATCCTCTCGTAACCAGGTAAATCCTCAGGCAGAGAGTCACAACTGGTTGAAGGAAGACACCACATGCGTGCATGAGAACACTGAATGGCGAGGAGATGTCAAAGAGGCACTGAAAGCATCTTCATGAAAGGTACATGTTGGGTGTCAAAGACTTAGTCAAGACTGGTCTATGTGGCCTGGACTAGGGTGCAGCCAGTGAGGAGACATATGCACCTCAGTCCTAAGGAAGTACTCACTCCCAGGGCCCTTCACCTGTAGGGTTGGCACTTGAGAGACCTTGGCAGTGAGTGCCTCCTTCAACTTTGTGCCCTGGACACCAAACTTGCCTCACACTAGTCCTGGCCCTGCTGATCTAGTGGGAGAATGAGAGACTCCTGGCTTCAACGATGCTGAATGGAAACAATGGGAGCGTCAGTCACTCGAGAGATTCTGTACCTGAAATAAAGAATGGAAAAGAGTGGAAGTTGGGTCTCTTTCCTACCTGAAGAAATGGGCTGGAAAGAAAGAGATGAAAAAGCAGGCCCCATTCAGTAGAATAGGGCTCAGGACAGCCCTCCTTCCCACACACAGGGACAGTCAACTCCAGAAAGTTTGAGTTAGGTTGGTGACCTGACCAGTCCTAGGGCCAGTCCTTTTGTAGCCTGTTCACCACACCACTGGCTCTTTTGCTGACCTCACTCTCACGGCCCTCTTCAGAGAAGACAGAATAACTAGAATTGCTGATACCAACACAGATGACCAGACTAAGCCTCCTCGTAAGGCTAATTTAGGAATTGTGTAAAGGTATCCATCCTCAACATACCGGCTAGCTTCAAGTCCTTCAGTACCTGAGACTTCCTTTCTCAGATAAAACTCTGCTTCTGGATTTTTCTGACAGACTGGACCCCAGAGGAGCACTGGCCACATGGGTGTCCAGTCAATGGACAGCTGTTGAGAAAAGCTACCATGTTCTTTGTTCTGGGCCAGGAGGCTCTCTGGACTTATTTGATATGGGGGAAAAAATGCCTACAGGGTAAAAAGTCATTGAAGATTAGGTCACTAAACAGTTCTAGAAGGAGAGTCAGGCCTCGGGGTCCTACAACACCCTTCCCTTCCTCAGGTGTGACAAGATATTTGGTATCGAGGGGCCCTGCTGGAGATACACACCACTTGAGTCACAACAGGAGGGAGGTTTTGTAAGGGAAATGCTTTAAGCCCACAATGAATGTTCCTGTCTCTTTAAGTCGTCACCACCACCTAACCCTCCCTCTGCGCTTTCCAGAGCTCTGAGTCTCAAAGGCCTGAGACTTCCTCTGCGCACACTGGGAGAAAACAGCCTGCCGCACTCACAACCGAAGGGAAAGCAGAGATCAGGGCTTTCTCAGATCACCTGTCAGAGTCTGTCACCAGGAAGGGCGAGCCCCGGCAGGGGACAGGAGCTGCGACCAAGCAGAAGGAACATGGCTCTGAGAGCATTTACTGCCTGAGCACCTGGGTTCCAGCAGGTACCATGCGGGTAAGTAAGAGCCGGAGTCATTAAGATGGGGCGTCCAGATCTGTAAAGATGTCACAGGTTTCCAGGAGAGGAAGTTCAAAAGAAGGTTTATGAGCCTCTTCTCCAGGCTGGAGGACACACATTCCTGTCTCCTTCCACACTCCCTCCATACAGTAAGAGAAGTGTGTGCTGGAACCATATCTAGGAATAAAATACATTTTAAAAGGCATTCAACATTGCCCAAACGGCATTTTCAGCACAGGCAGAAGATATTTCTGTGGCCCCCAAAGCAGTCTAACTTCAGAGCAAGTTACAATGTGGTGAGTCAGGATACCATCAGAATTCACCCCCCAGATTCTCCCTCTGTCCACAGGAGGGGACGCTCAAGAAATTTAAGATGTCCAGAACTAGGTCTTCAACCCCTCTCCCTGCATGACCCCTTACATGTCTGCTCCCTAATTCAGGTCGCTCCCACACCAGCTGCAGGGACACCTCAATTTCATCATCTGTACAGTGAAGGGGTCTGAATAAATAGCTCGTTTCCAAACTCTGATTTGTGAACTGATTACATCAGATACATCAGGTTCATAAATCGGAATTTCTGAGCATGGTCCCCCCAGAATGGACATTTTTAAAGAACACTCAAGTAATTCTGAAAAACAGCAAGTCTGAGAGGCACTGAACTACATGAACTTTGAATTTTCAGAGTGTTCCGAATACAGGATTCTACATGTTTTACGTAGTTCAATAACTAAGAACAATTTGTCGTCCCAGATTGCAGTGGGAGCTCACCTCCTTCCTGAAAATTATTTTAAATGATTTTAACCCCCATTTCAAACTATATGGAAAGTCCAGTCACCTACTCAAGAGTTCTGTGGATTCCCTGTAACTCACTTCCTCATTTCCAGCTTTGACAAGGACATCTTGCTTTAGCTAAATTCTTCTTCTTGGCTCTGAACCTTGTGGCTCTTTCTTCATTTCTGCTCTGGTGTCAATTATGGGAGTTTGTTGATTTCTAGACACAAAATAACGAATCACATTATGTGATTTACCCCTGGGGTAAACTTTACAGAAAGCTTTGGGCGGGGTGTAACCAGGGGCAGCGGCAGGAGAGTTACTGCAGAAACACCGACAGCTTTGGTTTGAGTTCCAGGCAAAGCTGCCATCTGAGTCCTTTGGCCAGAGACAGGTTATTCAGCCAACCTCTCCCTTTGCTTTTGCTCCGTTGTTGGTGCCAGTAGGGGGTGAACACAGTTACCTGTAGGAACCAGGTGGGCGACATGAAGAGGTAGAATTTGAAATGGACGTTGAAGCACAGGACAGGACTCAGGCAGAAATGTGTGGTGGGATGAATGGTCCTAGGAATGAACGCACGAGGTGGGTTGGAAAAGGCCCTGAAATCTGCTGTCTGTGGAGGGGCTGACCGGGGAGGGGATTAGGTGGAAATGAGGCTGGAGTAGACGGAGGAGAGACTGTGCTCTCGTGTTCAGGCGCTCGTGTGATCAGGCAACCTTGACCACAGAATGTTTAATTGTATTAAATAATGTTTGAGTGGGTAAGCTCACTTTACCTTGAGAAGACTCAGGTTTGAGGCAAGAACATAAAGAGCTGGGGGGAAGCATCCCAGGCTCACCATATGTAGACATATTAGGACGAGCCAAGTCATGTGGTTCTCTGAGAACAGGAGCTCTCCAGACCAGTTTGGGAAATACGTCAGTCCTCCGATTTCCAAAAACAAAATTCCAATTTTCTTCTTGTTTGTTTCCCAGGCCAACAACCCTAAGGTAGGTCCTAAGTCAGCGAGCAAACTTTCTTGTTCTCAGGGTTTTCCAAAGCCCCCCACCCCACCCCCAGCTGCTGAATCTCCAGGGAAAACTTATTTTCTACAACCTACATCACTGACATAGAATTACCTGGGAAAATGAACATCAGAAGCTTACTCATTGACATAGAATAAGTGTTGTCATCTCCCCTCCGCTCTGTGCATTTCGAGGCCCTGAAAAGACAGCACAAGCTCACCAAGTGTTCTCACAGTATTGTCCCAACCACAGACCAAGCTCTTCCACTGTCTTCCCTAAATTCTGATGCTCGGAGAGGGCAGGAACTATGACTTTTTCACTGTGGTGTCACCAGCTCTTTGGACTTTGCCTGACACATTGGAGGGAGTTATACTTATTTGATGAATGAATGATTGAAAGAGTTCCAAATGGTGTTTGGGACTCTTTCAGTTAATCATGAGAGGACAGAAGACAGCAAGAGATGAAGAAAACGCCTATGGTAAGAACACGCCTCACAACGCGTGTTTGCCCCCAGGTGTGAGCTCTGGGTAGTAAGGGGGACGGGCTATCTCAACACTGAACAGAGAGAAGCCCCAGAGGTTTCTCAATGCTGGGATGAAACAGCAAGAGCCCTGGGGCTGGCATTTGACCTAGATCTCTGCCCCTGACCTGCTGTGAGATATTGAGTTCTTTGACTAACCTGCACCTCCATCCCCAAGGTAAAATGAATAAACCTCCTCTGATCTCCACAGAAGGGGATGTAGAGGGAATCCAACTGTACACTAGAGGGAACATGATCCACCAGGTAGAAGGTGTTAGGGAACAAGGATGGAGGGTTAACCAGGTATCTTATTAGGCAGCAGGTTTAAGAGAGAGGAGAGGAAGAGGAGGGCAAGAGGGAGGGAAGAAGAGATGGTCTCATCTTATCCTCCCAACAGCCTTATGAGGACAGCGCTACATTATTGATCCCATTTGTGCAGAAGAGGTTTAGCACTTAGGTTAAGCAGCTTCCCAGGGTTACAAGGCTGGCAGGGGTGGGGCTGTGATTCAAACCCAGGGTGTGGGACACCAGACAGCCCTCATGGCCAGGCCCACTGCCCCTCCTGCCTTTCTTCAGTGGCAGGGTATCTGGGAATATATGGCAGAGGCCACTGAAGTTGTCAAAAACGGTCCAGCTCTGCACAGTGTGGATGACAAATAATTTACAGCCTTTTATTTGAAGAGGAAAGTAATCTACTGAGAGTCAAGTGATTTTCTAAGGGTAAAACGTGGCAAATCAGAATTGGAACTTATTTTTCCTTACTGTCCTATAGGAAGAGTTTCCTTAACCGGATACAGAGTCAAAATACCAAAATTTCTCAAAAACTGTCTAAGTGAATATATATATATATTCATATCAAACACATACATCTCCTCTCACGTTTTCTTTTATCTCTTCAAGCTTAAAAATTCCTTGATCATGTACTGATGAAGTTTCTTTCATATTTCCATGCCCTGCTGCCTGGATCTGCTGCATTTTATCTAAAGAGTTTCATATTTGGCTTACTTACGAGAGTTGTTTTTGGCCATGATGAGTTTTTCAAGCAGAAGATTTCAAACAATGCATACCCTCTTACATAGTCTTGTACAATATTCAGTATTGTACAATATTCAATATTCTTGTATAATATTCAATATTCAACTGCCTGGCTGGGCAGACGCCACTACTCTTTCCAATGGATTGAATTCCCTAGAAGAGGAATTCCTGTAAGTCCTTGGGGAAGCCAGAGCTAGGCTATGACCCAAGACTCATTTTTTTTTGAAGCTTTTTTTAAATTTATTTTTTTAAATTTTTATTGGAGTGTAGTTGCTTTACAATGTTGTGTTACTTTCTGCTCTACAGCAAAGTGAATCAGTTATATGTATACATATATCCCCTCTTTTTGTAGATTTCCTTCCCATTTAGGTCACCACAGAACATTGAGTAGAGTTCCCTGTGTTATGCAGTAGGTTCTTATTAGTTATCTATTTTATACATAGTAGTGTATATATGTCAATCCCAATCTCCCAGTTCATCCCACCCACCCCCGTCCCCCCTTGGTATCCATATGTTTGGTGTCTACACCTGTGTCTCTATTTCTGCTTTGCAAATAAGTTCATCTGTACCATTTGTCTAGATTCCACATATAAGCGATATTATACGATATTTGCTTTTTTCTCTTTCTGACTTACTTCACTCTGTATGACAGTCTCTAGGTCTATCCACATCTCTGCAAATAGCACTATTTTGTTCCTTTTTATGGCTGAGTAATATTACATTGTATATATGTACCACATCTTCTTTACCCATATTCCTCTGTCTATGGACATTTAGATTGCTTCCATGTCCTGGCTATTGTAAATAGTGCTGCAATGAATATTGGGGTGCATGCATTTTATCTTTTTGAATTATGGTTTTCTCCGGGTACATGCCCAGTAGTGGGATTGCTGGGTCATATGGTAGTTCTATTTTTAGTTTTTTGCGGAACCTCCATACTGTTCTCCATAGTGGCTGTATCAATTTACATTCCCACCAACAGTGCAAGAGGGTTCCCTTTTCTCCACACCCTCTCCAGCATTTATTGTTTGTAGATTTTTTGATGATGGCCACTCTGACCAATGTGAGGTGATACCTCATTGTAGTTTTGATTTGCATTTCTCTAATAATTAGTGACGTTGAGCATCTTTTCATGTGTTTATTAGCCGTCTGTATGTCTTCTTTGGAGAAACGTCCGTCCACTTAGGTCTTCCACCCATTTTTTGATTGGGTTGTTTGTTTTTTTGGTACTGAGCTGCAGGAGCTGTTTGTGTATTTTGGAGATTAATCCCTTGTCGGTGGCTTCGTTTGCAAATATTTTCTCCCATTCTGAGAGTTGTCTTTTCGTGTTGTTTATGGGTTCCTTTGCTGTGCAAAAGCTTTTAAGTTTAATTAGGCCCCATTTGTTTATTTTTGTTTTTATTTTCATTACTCTAAGAGGTGGGTCAAAAACTATCTTGCTGCGATTTATGCCAAAGAGTGTTCTGCCTGTGTTTTCCTCTAAGAGTTTTATAGTGTCCAGCCTTACATTTAGGCCTGTGATCCATTTTGAGTTTATTTTTGTGTATGGTGTTAGGTCTTTTTTTTTTTTTGGTGCTCTAGGAGCCTTCATCTGATAGTGGCAATGTTTGCCTTTTCTGATACAACTGCATTTGCACTTGTTTATTCCAGCAATAAAATATTTTGAGAGTTTTTCTAAATTTGTCTTTTACCTCTTTTTTTTTTTTAAGTAGTTGTCTTCCAAAATGATGTAGTGTTTTGTTTTAATTATTATTTGGTGTCTTAATTATTTTTATACCTTACATTCAATCTCATTCTTGGCCCAATTCTTGTTTATTTTATGTTTCCTTTCACTCTTTATACCATTAATTTTAGGCACTCCTTTTTACTTTGGAAATTGTGTTAAATCGTGTATATCCCCTGATTTACTACATCTGAAAACACCTAAGATCTATTCTTCCACATGCTAGCGAAATAGCTCATGGATACGCTGAAGAGAACTGCTTACCACTCCTCAAATATCACACACACACCCCCAAGAAGAGACACCCAACCCCAACAAACAAAAGACAAGGGTAGTCACTCTCTGACTCCCAGCCCTGGGGAGTTTCTGGAAAGGAGGAAAGCTCCATTCTAACCTGTTCCACATCTGGGCTCCAGCTTTTCACGAAGGTAGAGAAGTCCTCCTTCCTGAAAAGCCAGTGATTCTTTCTTGTGCCAAAGAAAATAACTAATTTTCTCAGTAGGTCTCTTTGTAGGTGCTTTCACAGGGAGACTCAGATCAGCAGGGTCTGCGTTAGAGTGAGAGGTACTGGACTCAACAAGAGAGATGAAACGTTGATCTTCCGGGAATGGTGGCCGGAGAGCACCGCACGCCCGCGGAGGCAACAGGGGCCTTTAGCAACGGGGGAACAGGCGGGATTGGGGCCCGTGTTCTTCTCTTTCACGCTCCGAACATCACTTCTTTCCACACGTCTTAAAGAGGAAGCGGCAGGGGGCGGGGCGCTCGCGGGCTCCGACAGGAAGCATCCCATTAGGGGGGCAGCACGCTCCGAGCTCGCTGCTCTCCGGTTTCCGCGGCAGCAGGTTCGCCCCAACCGGAGGGGGTGTCCCCAACTGCGGGGACAGGGGGCGCACTCCGTTAGCCCCATTTTCCTTCTTGCCCTGCAGCCGTGCCCTGGAACCTTCGGCCGCGCGCTCGCGCCGACCCGCCGGCACCCAGGCCGCAGCGCCGCGCCTGGTAAGGGGAACCCGGCGGGGGTCCCAGCGTCCTGGGTGGAGACCCGGGGTGGGGGGTGGGTCCTGGAGCCCGCGGTTGAGTTAGGGCTACTGATTTCTCGTGGGATCTGACACCGGTTACCAGACTTCTGGGCTCTCCCATCAGTGAAACGGGGCGCCGATGGTGAGCGTTATGGGCAACCGCGGATTCCTAGTGGGAGGGAAGTGGCTTCGGGAACCGCTCACCCCGCGTTCACGGCCCATCGCTTTCCACAACGCGGAGGTCTTTTCCGTCTAGTTGCCTACTTCTTAGCTCTTCTGACTTTCATAAGCTTCACGGGGTTTCATAAAGCTTCACTAAGACTCTCATCCCATTTGACAGATGAGAAAACTGAAACTCACTAGGTGCCCAAACTAGGAGGGGCGTACGTCTCAGTTTTAGCTCTTAACTTCCCCCGTACCAGCCCCACCCCCCATCCCTGACAAGCACCATGCCCCCGAGAGGCCTGGGTACCGGGAATCTATTCCTAGGGCTCCACAGGACAAGTACGGGATCATTATGTTCCCACCCTCACTGAGCCACGTGCTCCAAACGAAACCTCTCAGTGAAATTGTTCTATTGGTCTTCTGAAAACCAGCCCATTCGCCCCCAAATACCCCACACTTTTCCTACGACACGATGTCGAACTCGAACCTATGGCAGACAGATTCCAGTGTGTACAGGAACCATCCCTTTGTCTGCTAAACCTGCTGTGAGGGCCGCATTATGAAATCACAATGCTAAACTCTGAAACAAGTGATACCAGGAAACAGAGGGAGGGGGCAGATGAGCAAAGGAGAATATGAATAAGGCAGACAGAAAATATTTTTATCTTTCCTAAAACAGCGTGAGAGAGCCTGCTTTCCAAGGGTTTGATAAAGTAAGGTACCGTCAAGATAAAATCAGGTTCGTATAATGTAAAAATCAGGAGGTACATTAGGCTCATTTGCTCCAGCCTCCTACCTAAGCTAGATCCCCTTGCTGTTCCTGTCACATACTCTTATAATCTCTGCTCGCATACTGCCCGCGACTCTCTCATGATTCCTGATCCCGCCTGGGGGAAGATTAGAAGGGTTTTTCTTGTGGAGAAGAAATCTGCCTCCATTCCTGATTCTCCCACTTCTGTCTACTATGTGATTGACACGTGTCTCATTTTTTCCGGTTTAGGATGCTTCCCGATCTTTTTCTAGGCTTGATTCTGTCCTTTTAATATTCTATGACTCATTTTAGCATCTCCATCAATATCCTTTCTGACTAGCCTCTGCACACTTTGTTATTTGTTAATATCTGCCCAAAACAATCTACTCCTCGGTGGGACGTGTCTCCCCCGGCAGCCTGACCCACTCGGAAGACGGTTCAGGAGGACCGTGCGCGCCTCTGCTAATGTAACCTGAACTTTGATTGGCTTTTATGACAGCCACAGAGCTCCATTTGGGTCACACTGATCATCAAGTCATGGGAAAACACCAGATTGCTTTAAACTGAAATACTTCCATTCCGAGCAACTTCTGCCCCCTGCGATTTTATCTTTGAATAATCTTTTTTTTTTTTTTTTGAAAATGTGCACTCAAGATTTTGCAATACAGTTCTCTTTGTTAATTTTAGGGTAAGCTTCCAGCCTGTCTGCCTCAGTTTATGTCCTGACCATGGATGGCAGCATGGTATGTGGTGTTCCAAGAGGTTCATTGACTTTATAATCACTTTTCCACCCTGATAAATCTAGGAGAATACACAGGCAAAATGAGCCATTCTTCGGTCTTAGCTCCATGGCAGTTGTGTGATCGTGGGCAGGTCAGTTTCCTAATATTTTAATAGAAATTTTAATACCTATCTTGATCACATCATAGGGAATTTAGGAGAACAATTAAAAGAATGGACATGAAAGAAACGTGAAAATTACTAATGGCTGCACAGAGGATTATTACCATGGTGAAGTTCATTATCAACATTGTCACCACTGTCGTCATCGTCTTTACCACATCGATATATTGATTCCAATATATAGAAACTGTCATCTGAAGTAGAAAAGATGTCAGAGAATTTGAGCAGTTTTAGCAAAAGCTGGAGTATTATTTACCAGAGGCAAGGACAGCATGTGGGAGAATGTGGTGAGGAAAATGCTCTTCTCTGGGCTTAAGGTAAGGAAAGTGGTGCAGAAGGAAAAGGAAAGGAAGGAAGGAAGTTGCCTTAATAAATTCTAATAATGTGACAAGGGATGGTTTCCCTAGTGACGGCCATTTCTATTCTTCCCTACTGAGTGAATAGAAAAATGTGAAAAAGGTAGAAATAACAGAATCAACCTGAATAGCAAATAAACTATGAAAACCGTTTTGAATTCAATGTTAATCAATAAAATGCACCTTTAAACAAATTAAGACATCCTAATATATGCCCATCAGGGTGACCAAAAATTAAAAATCTAATATCACCAAGCGTAAGTGAAGATTTGGGGGTTTCTCACCCATGACTGCTGCCAGTATGACTCAGCACCAGCTTCTTGGAGTCATATTTGGCAGTATCTTGTCAGGTGGAAACTATATATCCCAGAGAAATCGTCCATGTGCACAAGGGGACGTGTGGGGGGATTCTCCTGCAGCATTGTTTGTAGTGGCAAGCACGTATTTTGGCACACCAAATGTTTGTTAATAGAGAGTTGGATAAAGTGCTACGTAAATAATGTCACTGACGTAAAAGATTAAAATACCAGAAAGTACTATATATTACCTGTACATACATGTGTATCTCAGAATATTGGTTGCCTCTGAAGGGAAGAGGGAGAATGAGACGGGTTGGGGGGAGTCAAAAAATAAATAAATGGAACTATATGCGTAATGTTTTAACTTTTCCAATCAAACCGAACAGCAGCAGTAAAAATGCCAAAATACTTAGATCTGTTCATTGCAAATAGTGGGCATTTGTTTCATTACTCTGTGTATTTCTCCCCTTAAAATGTTTGTTTCATAACTGCATAATCTTTAAAACTGAATAAATAAAATACAGTCTCAGAGATCATCTTAATTATAGTGGCATATTGCATGCTTGCCTTTTCTAATGCATGCTTACCTTTTCTAGCACCAAGAAGAATGACACGATATTATGCCTCATCTGAATGAAACTTTTATCCCGATAGTTTTGCCAGTTTCTGGTCATATCTACCGGAATTTTTTTTAAGTGGGTATTGGGAGACCCACAAGGAAGGACACTTGGTTTAAAACTGAGCAGGAAATGAACTTATCTTGAATTTGTCCTGAATGTGGACTCTGTCCCTCAGTCATGGTACCAGCTTCTCCCCACCAGCTGCTCAGAGGGGAGGGAGGATGGTGGCCGTGCTCCGCCCTCTTTCCCTTCGTCCTCTCATGTCCATCCTCAAAGGAGCCGTGGATCCCCCAATTCCACACTCCCATTGGAAGGTACATTGTACTTTGCTCTTTGCCACTGGGATATCCATCTGATACAAAGAGTTTCTGGGACTGGAAATGGCCAGTACTTCAAACAAACCGATGTCATTTACAGCAAGGCAATTTTTATTCTCTAGTCTAGCAAGTTTGCTTACTTTGATTCCAATAATAATAGTAACAATAAAACAATTTTTAAAATCCTGCTTCTCATTCAATAAGAGAAGACTTTCTTTATTTCATGCCTTTTCAAGTAGAGGGGAGATAATCAACTGATTTGTTTTCAAACATTTCATGCTTTCCTATAGGATGAGGAAAAAGCAAGAGTTCATTGAGTTAATATAACCTAGCATCACCTGGGTTGCTTAAGGTTATAAATGGATATTGGAAAGTAAAATATAAGTTAGAAAATTAGCAATGGAAACAGCTCATCTAAGGATAATTATTCTCGGCTGTCTGAATTGGAGGTGTTCTTAGGCCTTACCAAGTCCCATATGGACACTTGCTTTTTATTCCTTTCCTTTTTTTATTCCAGAAGAGAATGGAAGGACTTCAGAGGAGCAGATACGGGACTATGGCTGAAGGTAAGAAACCCTCCAAATTCTCAAGAGCTCTAGGCATCAGGGAAGAGTCACTGTTTTCTCTCCTCCTCTCCCTCACCTCTAACACAGTGACAGAAAAGAAACCCAGTTATTTTCAACTGCAGAAGAAAAAGGCAGCTATCATGTTCTTTATCTTCCCTACCATCATCACACCCACACACACCCGAGTGTGAAGCTCTCCCCTGTGCCGTGATGTATGGGAAATGAGGAAATGAAACTTCAAGTCAGAAGTCAGGGGACTTGGAAACGAATTGTGAAAATGATATCCTTCCCTGCCTGCACTCAACTGAAAAGAGGAAAACTTCCCCATAGAGATTTAGTAATCATGTTTGCAAAAAAAAAAAAAAATCCAGAATACTTAAGAAAAGGAAGAACCAACACAGAGTAAAAGGAATAACAATAACAGATTTTAGGAGACTAAAATGAACTTAATTCATTTGAGCTCATAAGAACTCCAGAAATCCTTGGATTCTCACTCTCTTCATCCCTTGAAGATTTTAGCTCTTGATGCAGCGTCACCCTCGACAACACCAGTTTTGTTATAATTTCCCATAATTCTATCAGCCAAATCGGTGATCTTTCCAACACATGTATTTCTAATGGTCTTATCATCTCTTCTTCAGCCACCGATCCAGGGTCATCTATCAGACTCCGTCCTTGACTTTAACGACAAGCCTTCTGTAGGCTCACTTCCGACTCCCCACCCAAAAAGCAGACACTCAGGGACCTTCAGCTGATCCTCAGTGGGAGGTCACTGGAGCTCTGACATCTGAGACTTCCTTTGCCCCCAAGGTTCAGATGAATGTGATTAGCAGTCTGTGTGCCTGGGAATTGGTGGGTGGAGAAGAGGTGATAATAGTTTCTCATTTGTGACTTCTCATCCTCCCCCTCTGTCTAATCTCACATTTATTTAGCATGAAACTGGCCTAAGCACCATCCCTGGAAAAGCACAGGGACCACTTTTCTTTCTGAAAAGCTGTGTTTTCCCTTGTCCTGATGAAGTCCTTGGAGCATCCGTCATAGTGTAGCAGTTCTTACTCTTGGCTATGGGTGCAAGTTCGGGCTCCCAGTGTGGGCTTCCTGCCATTCAAGAGTTTCCTAAAGTTGTATGCAAACATTTGTATGTATTTAAATATAACTATTTGGCAGGGAGAGAGGTCCATAGCTTTCATGAGATACCATGAAAGGTCCGTGACCTAAAAATCTTAAGAATCACTAACTTTACCTACAAGGACCTACTGTATAGCACAGGGAACTCTGCTCAATATTCTGAAATGACCTAAACGAGAAAAGAATTTGGAAGAGAATAGATACATGTATATGTATAACGTAATCATTTTGCTGAACACCTGAAGCTAACACATTGTTAATCAACTAAACTCCAAGATAAAATTTTTTTTAAATCACTGACTTAGCAAAACATGGAAAACTCTTTTTTTTTTTATTAGGCAGAACAGAACACACGCGGTCTGCAGCCTCGTCCTCACTGAGGATCGTCCTGGTGGGCAAAACAGGCTGCGGGAAAAGCGCCACCGGGAACAGCATCCTCGGCCAGCCAGTGTTTGAGTCCAGGCTGGGGGCCCAGTCGGTGACCAGGAAGTGCCAGGGGGCCACGGGCACGTGGAACGGGAGGAGCATCCTGGTGGTGGACACGCCCCCCATCTTTGAGGCGAGGGCCCAGGACCAGGAGGTGTACGAGAACATTGGGGACTGCTACCTGCTCTCGGCCCCGGGGCCTCACGTGCTGCTGCTGGTGACCCAGCTGGGGCGCTTCACAGAGCAGGACGTGGTGGCCGTGACCAGGGTGAAGGAGGTCTTCGGGGCGAGAGCCCTGAGACACATGGTCATCCTGTTCACCCACAAGGAGGACTTAGCGGATGGATCCTTGCATGACTACGTAGCCAACACAGACAACCTGAGGCTGAGGGGCCTGGTCCGGGAGTGCGGGCAGAGGTACTGCGCCTTCAACAACCGGGCGTCCGGCGACGAGCGGGGGGAGCAGCTGGCCGGGCTGATGGCCGTGGTCGAGGGGCTGGAGAGGGAGCACCAGGGCGCCTACCTCAGCAACGACCTCTTCTTTGATGCACAGCGGCTCCAGCAGGGCGGGGGCGACCCCCACGGGGAAGGTCACGTGCGCTACCTGGCCAAGGTGCGGTCGCATGTTGCAAAGCAAAAGCAAGACCTGAAAGAGGCCCAGAGAAACCGTGTCTTCAAGGCACTCCTCCGAGTCAAAAACTGGATCACTTCTCACATCAGAATATTTGCTGTTCTTGTTATATGCTTTTTGATTTTTCTTGCCATTTTAATTAGCTTGTGTAGTACTCACGAATGCTGAGCATTTTCAGAGGATACCTGCCATCAGCTTCCATTTTTTCAGAGTCAGCGTCTTTATCTATGTTGATAAGGAACTTTATTTGCTTTTTACATAATTTCACTTTCAATGTCCCTTCCTTGCATCAGACACACCATCCATTTTCTTCAGTTGCTTTTTATTTTCCATCCACCTGACCCATCCGTAGATCAGTCTAGAGCAGCCTGTTGCCTGATGTCTGGAAACAGTTCTTTTACACAGGCATACCTCGGAAACATCGCAGGTTTGGTTCCAGACCACCACGACAGAGTGACTATCAAAAGTATCACACCAGGCTTCCCTGGTGGCGCAGTGGTTGAGAATCTGCCTGCCAATGCAGGGGACACGGGTTCAAGCCCTGGTCTGGGAAGATCCCACATGCCACGGAGCAACTAGGCCCGTGAGCCACAATTACTGAGCCTGTGCGTCTGGAGCCTGTGCTCCGCAATAAGAGAGGCCGCAATAATGAAAGGCCGGCGCACTGCGATGAAGAGTGGCCCCCACTTGCCGCAACTAGAGAAAGCCCTCACACAGAAATGAAGACCCAACACAGCCATAAATAAATAAATAAATAAAAATTGTATAACTTTAAAAAAAAAAAAGTATCACACCAAGTTCTTGGTTTCCCTGTGCACATAAAAGTTATGTTTATGCTACACTGTAGTCTATTTAGTGTGCAATAGCATTTTGTCCAAAAAACAATGTATATACCTGAATCTAAAATTACTTTACTGCTAGCCATCATCTGAGCCTTCAGTGAGGCATAATCTTTTTGCTGGTGGAGGGCCTTCCTCCATGTTGATGGCTGCTGACTGATCAAGGTGGTAGCTGCTGTTGTGGGGCAGCTGTGACAATTCCTTAAGATAAGACAGCAGTGGAGTTTGCCACATCAATTGACTCTTCCTTTCACAAATGATTTCGCTGTAGCACATGATGCCATCTGATAGCATTTTACCCACCGTAGAACTTCTTTCTACGAGTGGGTAGAAAGAAGAATTGGAATCAGTGCTCTCAAACTCTGCTGTTGCCTTATCAATTAAATTTATGTAATATTCTAAATCCTTTGTTGTCACTTCAACAGTGTTCACAGCACCTTCACCAGTAGATTCCATCTCAAGAAACCGCTGTCTTTGCTCATTCCTAAGAAGCAACTCCTCATCTGTTAAAGTTTTATCATGAGGTTACAGCAATTCAATCGCATCTTCAGTCTCCACTTCTAATTCTAGTTCTCTTGCTGTTTCCACCACATCTGCAGTCACTTCTTCCACTAAAGGGTTGAGCCCCTCAAAGTCGCCCATAAGGTTTGGAATCAGCTTCTTCCAAACTCCTGTTAATGTTGATATTTTGACCTCTTCCCATGAATCATGAATAGTCTGAAGGGCATCTAGAATGGTGAGTCCTTTCCAGAAGTTTTTCAATTAACTTTGCCCAGATCCATCAAAGGAATCACTATCTATGGCAGCTATAGCTTTACGAAATGTATTTCCTAAATAATAATACTTGAAAGTCAAAATTACTCCTTCATCCATGGGCTACAGAATGGATGAAATCTCAAACTGCTTAGAACTGCTTTTGCTGCATCCCATAGGTTTTGGGTCATTGTGTTGTCATTTGTTTCTATGTATTTTTTTATTTCTTCTTTGATTTCTTCAGTGATCTCTTGGTTATTTAGTAGCACGCTGTTTAGCCTCCATGTTTGTGTGGCTTTTACAGTTTTTTTCCTGTAATTGATTTCCAATCTCATAACATTGTGGTCAGAAAAGATGCTTGATACGATTTCAATTTTCTTAAATTTTCCGAGGCTTGATTTGTGACCCAAGATGTGATCTATACTGGAGAATGTTCCGCATACACTTGAGGAGAAAGTGTATTCTGCCACTTTTGGGTGGAATGTTCTATAAAAATCAATTAAATCTATCCGGTCTATTGTGTTATTTAAAGCTTGTGTTTCCTTATTTATTTTCATTTTGGATGATCTGTCCATTGGTGTAAGTGGGGTGTTAAAGTCCCCTGCTATTATTGTGTTACTGTCGATTTCCCCTTTCATGGTTGTTAGCATTTGCCTTATGTATTGAGGTGTTCCTATGGTGGGTGCATAAACATTTATAATTGTTACATCTTCTTCTTGGATTGATCCCTTGATCATTATGTAGTGTCCTTCCTTATCTCTTTTAACAGTCTTTATTTTAAAGTCTTTTTTATCTGATACAAATATTGCTACTCCAGCTTTCTTTTGATTTCCATTTGCATGGAATATCTTTTTCCGTCCCTTCACTTTCAGTCTGTATGTGTCCTTAGGTCTGAAGTGGGTCTCTTGTAGACAGCATATATATGGGTCTTGTTTTTGTATCCATTCAGCCAGTCTGTGTCTTTTGGTTGGGACATTTAATCCATTTACATTCAAGGTTATTATCAATATGTATGTTCCTATTACCATTTTCTTAATTGTTCTGGGTTTGTTTTTGTGGGTCTTTTTCTTCTCTTGTGTTTCCTGCCTAGAGAAGTTCCTTTAGCATTTATTGTAAAGCTGGTTTGGTGGTGCTGAATTCTCTTAGCTTTTGCTTGTCTGAAAAGCTTTTGATTTCTCCATTGAATCTGAATGAGATCCTTGCTGGGTAGAGTAATCTTGGTTGTAGGTTCTTCTCTTTCATCACTTTAAGTATATCCTACCTCTCCCTCTGGCCTGCAGAGTTTCTGCTGAAAAATCAGCTGATAATCTTATGGGGATTCCTTTGTATGTTTTTCTCTTGTTGTTTTTCCCTTGCTGCTTTTAATATTTTTTCTTTGAATTTAATTTTTGTTAGTTTGATTAATATGTGTTTTGATGTGTTTCTCCTAGGGTTTATCCTGTATGGGACTCTCTGTACCTCCTGAACTTGGGTGACTATTTCCTTTCCCATGTTAGGGAAGTTTTCTACTATAATCTCTTCACATATTTTCTCAGACCCTTTCTTTTTCTCTTCTTCTTCTGGGACCCCTATAATTCAAATGTTGGTGCATTTAGTGTTGTCCCAGAGGTCTCTGAGATTGTGTTCAATTCTTTTTATTCTTTTTTCTTTATTCTGCTCCTCAGCAGTTATTTCCACCATTTTGTCTTCCAGCTCACTTATTCCTTCTTCTGCCTCCATTATTCTGTTATTCATTTCAGTTATTGTGTTGTTCATCTCTGTTAGTTTGTTCTTTAGTTCTTCTAGATCTTTGTTAAACATTTCCTGTATTTTCTCAATCTGTGCCTCCATTCTATTTCTGAGATTCTGGATCATCATTACTATCATTACTCTGAGTTCTTTTTCAGGTAGATTGTCTATTTCCTCTTCATTTATTTGGTCTTGTAGGTTTTTACCTTGCTTCTTCATCTGTGACATTTTTTTTGCTGTCTTATTTTTTTTTTCCTTTTTTATATGAGTGGGATTGTGTTCCTGTCTTACTGGTTGTTTGGCCTGAGGCTTCCAACACTGCAGTTTGTAGGCTGTTGTGTAGAGCTGGGTCTTGGTGCTGAGGTAAGGACCTCTGGGAGACCTCACTCCGATGAATATTCCCTGGGGTCTGAGGTTCTCTGTTAGTCTAGTGGTTCGGACTCAGAGCTCCCACCGCAGGAGCTTTGGCCTGACCGCCAGCTCGTGAACCAAGATCCTGCAAGGCGTGTGGGGCAGTAAAAAAAAAAAGAGAACAATAACAAAGTAAAAGATAAAATTAGACTAGGAAATTAACAGCTATATTAGAAAAAATATAAAAATAAAAATATAGATGAAACAACAATCAGAAGGTAAAACAGAAACACAATAGTAAAAAAGAGGAGGATGAAAAGAGAAAAAAAAGGTGGAAAAGACCTTGGCTGTGGAGGGCGGGGCCTAAGCAGGGGTGAGGTTTGGGTGGTGGGTGGGTCCTATGCTTAGGACCCACAGGGTTGGTAAAGGCGGGGGGGGAAGGGTGGGGCGAGGGGTGAAGGGGGTGGGGCTTAGGCTCAACAGAACAGAAGGGACCCAGGCATGCCTCCTGCCTCTGGTCTCAGAGGGCAGGGGACCCCACCCGGTAGCCCAGCAGGCTCCCTGTGCCCAAGTGGCTGGGGCAAATGCCCTCTGCTCCTTTCCCGCTCCTCCAGTCCTGGAGGACCCCTCCCGCCTGCCTCTTTTATTCTCTCCCAGCCTCCCTCCTATGCCTCCAGGACCAACCCAGCCCAGAGGGGACCTCTGTGGGCATAGGACCTGGCCCGAGAGCTGGGCAGACTTCCCGGGCCGATTGGGCAGGGGAAATGCTGGGCCCACTCCCCACTGATCCGAGCCCCTGAGGGTCCCTCCAGGTGTGGGAACCCCTCTGCCCTCTCAGCCACCCCCCAGGGGCACTGGTCCTGTCTGGCCTCCACTTCTCCTCCCCCCTCAGTCCTCCCATGTCCTACTGGTACCCTTGGGGGTTCTTACCGTCTCCTTGGGCGTCAGTGTCCCCCACCAGCGACCAGCAGGCACCCTAGTTGTGGAGAGATGCGAACTCTGCATCTCCCACACCGCCATCTTGACTCCGCCCCTCCTACCTTGGCTTTTGACATGCCTTCCTCACTAGGCTTAATTATTTTTAGCTTTTGATTTAAAGTGAGAGACATGTGCACCCTTCCTTTCACTTGAACACTTAGAGGCCACTGTAGGGTTATTCATTTCAATATTTTTATTTCCTGGGTGTAGGGAGACCCAAAGAGAGAAAGAGACAGGGGAATGGCTGGTCGGAGGAGCAGTCAGAACACACACATTTATCAATTAAGTTCACTGTCCTATATGGGTGCGGTTTGTGGCACCCCTAATCAATTATAACAGTAACCTCAAAGACAACTGATCACAGATCACCGTGATGGAGGCGGGTATGGGGAAGTCATTCTGGCTTATACGTGATTTAACTTGAACTTTATGCTCGCTAGAACAGCCTGTTTTGTGGCATATTAAATGTACATTGTACATCTGCTTTAACCATTAAAGAAAAGAATGCATTTAAAAATCACAATGGAGGCAATTTCCTGGTGGTCCAGTGGTTAGGGCTCTACGCTTCCACTGCAGGGGGCATGGGTTCGACCCCTGGTCAGAGAACTAAGATTCCACAAGCCACGCAGTGCAGCCAACAAATAAATAAGCAAAAATAAAAATAAAAATGGAATTAACTGTGGTTCAGGCATTCAAAATGGAGCCGGGTGGCCATTGTGAATGTGGTTTCTGACACACTCTGGCATCACTGAGAGCTTGAATCTGCTGAAATGTATCAAGCTCAAGGATACCACCAGCTGTTCTCAAAATATATCTTCTAGCCACTGCCAGCTGCACCTTTATGGCTTCAAGGTCCCCCTTGTAACTGTGAAACCATTTTGGACCCCAACCAAACCTTGCTTAACAAGCACCTTTACTTCTTGCCAGCTTCAATTACAATTCTTTGCCTTTATAAGCCCCCCATTTTGTAGTAGCAGAACACAATTTGTAGCAGAACACAATTCAAATGCTTTTGGATCTGTGTCTCCCAGGCTATAGTTCTCAGTTTGGCTCAGATAAAACTCTTTTCTATTCCTATTGTAGACTGTTTCTGGATTGCTCCCATCAACACCATAACAAATATAATAATATTGAAAAAAGTTATGAATATTGTGAGAATTACCAAAATGTGACATAAAATGAGCAAACACTATTGAAAAAGTGGCATTGATAGACTTGCTCCATGCAGAGTGGCCACAAATCTTCAATTTGTAAAAACCACAATATCTGCAAAGCACAATACAATGAGGTCTGCCTGCATATTTTTCTCTAGTTTTCTGCTTGTTAATGGAAAAAAGTAAATGATAATACTAGTTACTCCATCATAGCCGAAACCAGAAGACTCCTCCCTCATTTCTTCTTTATGCAAAGTATTAATTGAAGACACTAGACATTTGTACTATTGATTTCCCCACATTCTGAATTTTGCTGCTTACATCATTATGATGTCATTTAACGTGTTCCTCTGCCTCACCCTTTTTGTAAACTGGAAGTTAGTTGTGGTTGGTTTGATCAGACAGATCAGAATAAAGTTCAATTTTTTTTACAATGTTACTCAGAGATGATAGTCTATATTTCCATAGGGGGTACTCAACGTCTGGCTTTCCCTCTTTTTATGTTAGCACTCATTGGTGATCATTGTGTAGATCCATTATTTTAATAGGCATTAAAAATGGTGATATCCTATTCTAAAATTTCTTTTTCATTAAGTAGCTAGAATATTTCTATTAGGATATTCTTTCCTTCTTCATGTATTTAGTAACCTGAAGTATAGTTTCTGCAGGAAAGACAAAATAAATGCTTGATAAACACCAGGATATATTACAAATGAATAAATGATTTAAATGTTAGCAAAAAGGAAAATTTTAAAGTCCTAGAAGGAAACAGAAAAGTATTCCACTACATGTAATCTGTACTTGTGGAAGGTCTTTCTAATGGTGACTGAAAAGCCAGAACACACAGATAAATTTATTGATTAATTTGCCTATATAATAGTGATACATATCTACATTACAAAAGTAAAATTTGAGGGACTTCCCTGGTGGCGCAGTGGTTAAGAATCCACCTGCCAATGCAGGGGACACAGGTTCAATCCCTGGTCCGGGAAGATCCCACATGCCGTGGAGCAACTAAGCCTGTGTGCCACAACTACTGAGCCTGAGCTCTAGGGCCCGAATGTGGCAACTACTGAGGCCACGTGCTGCAACTACTGAAGCCCGCACACCTAGAGCCTGTGCTCTGCAACAAGAGAAGCCACTGCAATGAGAAGCCTGCGCACCGCAACGAAGAGTAGCCCCCACTCGCCGCAATTAGAGAAAGCCTGTGTGCAGCAACGAAGACCCAACACAGCTAAAAATAAATAAATACATTTAAAACGTTAAAAAAAACATTTTTTAAAGTAAAATTTGAATGACAAGCTAGAAAATAGTATTTGTAACTCATCTAATAGGCAAATGTCTAGTCTCTCTAACATGTAGAGTTCCTAGGAAATTGAAAAATAAAAAACCAACAACCCATTGTAAAAATGGACAAAACAATATAAAGAGAATCAACAGAAAAACAAATATATTAAACATATGAAAATAGGCTTAATGCCACTCACATGGAAAGAAGGGTATATCAAACAATTCTTAGATGTGATTTCTCTCCTATTTTGTTTTCAAAACTCGAAAGTATGAGACAAACAGGTGCCTTCGTATTTCATTAGTGAAAATACAAAACGGCATAACACATGTGTAGGGAAATTTAGCAAAGAATGCAATGTTATTTCAAATAGCAAAGGCTGGAACAATCCCCAAAGGGCCATCAACTGAGACATGTGAAAAAATAACCCCCTGCATAACTACACAAAAGACTACTATGCAGCTGTATAAAATGAATAAGCAAGCACTCTAGATACTGATATGGGAAAATCTCCATGACATATTGTTACATGAAAAGAACAAGATGTGGAGCTGTAAAAATAGTACACTACTTTTTACGTTTAAAAAGGAGAATAAATTAAGAATATATACTCAGATATGCTTATATTTGCAGAAGGAAACAGTGTAAGTATACTCAAGAAATAAAGTGATTAATTTTAGAGAACTGTGGGAGAATCAGGTGGACAAGGTAGAACCAAAATCTCTTAATATATGCTTTTCCATAATTTTTTATTATGGTAAAAAACACATAACATGACATACACCCTCTTAACAGATTTTTCAGGGTATAGTATGATATTGTTATCTATGAGAACAATGTTGTACAGACCTCTAGAACTTTTTTATCTTGCATGGCTGTAACTCTGTACCCATTGAACAGCAACTCCCCATTTCCTCCTTCCCCTAGCCCCTGGCAAATACTATTATACTTATTGTTTCTAAGAACTTGACTACTTTAGATATAAGTGGAATCACATAGTATTTGTACTTCTGTGACTGGCTTTTTTCATTCAGTATAATGTCTTCATTGTTCATCATATACTGTAGCATTTTAACAAGATTTCCTTCTTTTTTTTAATCACTGAACAACATTCCATTGCATATACATATATATAGTATATAATATCTCTTCACACCTGTTACAGTGGGCTATTATCAAAAAGACAAGAGAGAAATTGTGTTGGCGAGAATGTAGAGAGAAGGCAATCCTTGCGTGCTGTTGGTGGGAATGTAAATTGGTGCAGCCACTATGGAAAACACTATGGAGGGTCCCCAGGAAATTAAAAATAGAGCTATCATATGATCCAGCAACCCCACTTCTGGGTAAATATCCCAAGGAAATGAAATCAGGATCTCAAAGAGATATCTGCACCCCTATATTCATTGCAGCATTATTCATAATAGCCAAGATATGGAAACAACCTAAGTATCTACTGATGGATGAAATAAGATGTGGTAAAAACTTACAATGGAATATTATTCAGCCATTAAAAAAAAAGGTAACCCTGCCATTTATCACAACATGGATGGAACTTAAGGGCATGATGCTAAGGGAAAAAAGCCAGACAGAGAAAGACAAATACTTGTGATATGACTTATATGTGGAATCTAAAAAAGCCAAAGTCATAGAAACAGAGAACAGAATGGTAGTTGCCAAGGCCCAGGGGAGTGGGAGAAATGGGGAGATGTTGGTCAAAAGATATAAACTTTCAGTTATAAGATGAATAGATTTTGAGGATCTAATGTTCAGCATGGTAACTATAGTTAACAATACTGTATTATATACTTGCAAGTTGCTAAGAGAGTATACCTTAAATGTTCTCACCATCAGAAAAAAAGGTAATTATGTGAGGTGATGGAGGTGTTACCAACCTTATTGGGGTAGTCATTTTGCAATATATACATGTATCAAACTCTCATGCTGTACCCCTTAAAGTAATGCAATGTTGTATGTCAATAACATCTCAATAAACCTGAAAGAAAATTCTTTTGGATAAATATCCAGAAGTAGAATTTCCCACTTTTTGAATTTTGAATCATTTGAATGTATTTTTCTATTCAAAAATTAAATTTTAAAAGGAGTCCCCAATCTTCTTTACAGTTGTATTTTTTATATTTACATTTTTAATTTTATTTTTTAAACACAAAAGAACTTGAATGTAAAACGTATGCTGGGGCTTCGCTGGTGGCGCAGTGGTTGAGAATCTGCCTGCCAATGCAGGGAACACAGGTTCGAGCCCTGGTCTGGGAAGATCCCACATGCCGCAGAGCAACTAGGCCCGTGAGCCACAGTTACTGAGCCTGCGCGTCTGGAGCCTGTGCTCCGCCACAAGAGAGGCCGCGATAGTGAGAGGCCCGCGCACCGCGATGAAGAGTGGCCCCCGCTTGCCACAACTAGAGAAAGCCCTCGCACAGAAACGAAGACCCAACACAGCCATAAATAAATAAGTAAATAAATAATTTTAAAAAAACATATGCTGTGTTGTAGGTATGAGAGAAGGCTGCCCCAATAACCAGAGTTATTATTATACCTACATATGATTATTCATACGGAATTTAATTCTCAGATTGAACCTCAAGACTTTTACTATCTGTTTTATTTTAACTCACAAATACAAGAAGAAAACATGGATTTTTCAGAAACTATCACCCATTAAAACCTTAAGTCTAACACAAATATCAGAAGCCCTAGAAATCATTAAAAGATTTTTGTACTGGAAGGAATTAAGTAGTTGGTAGCTGGATTAATTCCTTCCTTCATTCATTTTTTTAAGAAAGGAACATATTATAATGTAAACAGTTGAAATCAGAGCACATTTTGAGGAAGACAAATGAGACTGTAATATTTTGATAAGTTCTTGCAGTGCCTAGGCCACCAAACATGACCCCTGACAGCCTTAGAAAAACTTTAGCTTGCAATGTCGTTGGCTTTGTGCAAAACCATTTTCTAAAATATTTGAATCTGAATGTTATCTTGATTTTTCTCTTGTAACTAAACATATCTTACTTCCCTAAGGACAGATGGGTGCCTCAGACAGACTTTATCCACGTTCACGTGCTTAGAAAGACAAAATAGTAAGCATGTTCATAAATTTTGAACTACTATTCACATTCCAGATGTTACTGTTTAGATTCAGAGCGTCAGTGAGCCCCTTCTTCCCTCCATAGCTTTGACTCACAGCCATGCACACAAAGAACTGGCACCGCAGCCTGCAGCTCCTGTCTTCCTAGCAGCACTGCCTGGGCCTCCAGAGGCAAGAGGCTATGGCAGGAGCTGATGACCCTCAGAATGTCTGATTTGACAGAGGAATTTCTACCTTCCCTGAAGCAGACAACTTTTTCAAATGGGCGAGGACCATCCATGGCACAGCTGGCCAGTGTATGAAGACCTGAGGTGTATGCTCTCCCTGGAGGTACCCAGGGGCTATCTGTCCACCACAGTGATGGTCCTCACACCCTGCTACCACCCCATCGGGGACACACAGGGTAACATCTGTCTGAACATCCTGAAGGACAAGTGGTCCATCCTGTACGATGTCAGGACCATTCTGCTCTCTGTGCAGAGCCTGCTAGGAGAACCCAGCACCCATAGCCCTTTGAACATATGCTGGTAACCTCTGGGAAAACCCCACAGCCTTTAAAAAATACCTGCAAGAAACCTACTCAAAGCAGGTCTCCAGCCAAGAACCCTGACCCAGCTGTCTGGCTGCTCTCCTTGTATTGTCTTTTTAATATTTTCCTTAGATGGTCTGTCCTTTCCTTGATTTCTGTATAGGACTGTGTAACTGAAACTGTGCTGTTGAGATAGGCTGGGACCTGGGACGCTTTACCAGAGTGCTTGCACTTGGACCTGGACAAACAGCTACTGCAGCAACAGCATACAAAGAAACTATAAGGAAGTAAAAATAACTGCACGCATGTGCAGTCGAAGTCGGGGCAATTATGAACAATAAGATACACTTCTGAGTAGGGTACTGGCATGACCCCTGCACACAGCATCACCAAGGGGGAGGGCAGACCACCTAAGCCACCCCTCCAGCCCGACCCACCGATCTGCCTCTACCCTCACCCCATTTAAGGGACCAGCCTGCCCTCCTCGGAGAGTGAGCAAGGGCACCTGTTTCTTGTTCTCACTCCCTCCTGCTGTAGCATGAGTCCCAATAAAACTTTGCCTGAATTTCTCATCTGGCTTCTTATCAGTTTCTATTGATTAAAGTGTCCAAGGACCTGGGTTGGTAACAGTGTCATCTTTGTTTTGTTTCTGTTTTTGTTGTTGTTTTGTTTTGTTGTTTTTTGAGATGATTTTTTTTTGAATTTTATTTTTTATACAGCAGATTCTTATTAGTTATCTATTTTATACATATTAGCATATATATGTCAATCCCAATCTCCCAATTCATTGTTTCTGCTGTTTAATTTTAAGTCTCTGTTTGAGCCCTTGTGATGAATATATTAAATCAATACATTTTGGATTTGGAAAACAAAAAACAAAAAACGAGTCAACTGGGCCAACTATCACCTTTTCATCCAAAGCACAGAGCCCCCTAGTGCTGGGGTGAAGAAATGCAGCAGGAATCAAAGGTCATAATGGCATTTCCCAAACCACCTCCCTGAATGGGAGAGGGCTGGTCCAGAGTGGTACCCAGCTAACATCCAGACCATGTGAGACTCAGAAGAGTAAGCCTGAGGAGGAGAGACTAACCTGAGTCTGCCAGAAACAGATCTTCTCTGGTCAACTTAGAGCATGGAAACAGGGAGCCCCAAGCAGACTGCACATGGGCACAGGGAGACCCAGGAACACAAGAGAGGGGATGTGGCATCTGCTTCCTGATCTGAGGCAAAGAAACTGTTGCAGAAACTCGGCCTCTGCTCACCCGTGCCGAATAGAAACGCGGAGACAGGGTTTTGGGTGACGTAGAAAAGAGTAGCTTTTATTGCTTTGCCAGGCAAAGGGGGCCACAGTGGGCTAATGCCCTCAAGACTGTGCGACCCACCCTGGAGGGGGTAGTGAGGAGTTATAGTGTTCAAGGAGCAGGGTGTAATCAGCTCATGGACAATTCTCGGATTGGTTGGCATCAAGGTGAAGTTTCAAGCATCGTCAACCTTCTGGTTCCAACCAGTCTGGGGTCTATGTGGTTGTGGTCAGCAGTTTTCATCTGGTGGGTCAGCTTCCTGTACAAACAACTTAGGAATGTGTGTCAGGCCTTTATCTGTGTCTTTTTAGGGAACTGGGAGTTCCCTGATTCTGCGATGTGGCAGAATTATAGTCTAAATTGTTACCAGTTCCCCAGCCCAACAGCTATTGTCTCTACATCTTCACATTTGCCAATCATTCACTCTTGAGTCAGCGTTTTGCTTCAGAAGACAAGGACTTTTGTACACAGTTTCAAAACACTAGTCCAATGTCTGGATCAGTGGATGTCAGGCTTTCCCCCAAGTTCTTCCCCCTAGATTACTCCTCATTCTATGAGAAGGAGTGAATACTCTTCCCAGGGAGTGGAATTTAAATACGTATTTCTCTCCTTTGGAAACTGAGGTGCAAGCAATTCTCTCTGAAAAGACTAGGGGGTTCTTGGAAAGCTGTTCTTTGAACAGTCCCTCTCAGAAGCCAGCTGCCATGCTATGAGAAGCTCAAACTGTATGAAAAGACCACACACATGTGGGCCCTAGGGTAACATCCCCGGCATCACTGACCAGCCATGTGAGTGATGCAACTTGTACATTGCAGCTCCACTGAGATCCCAGGTAACTGCAACTCCAGCCAACATTACATGGAGCAGAACCAGCCAGCCAGCCCTGTCAATCCACAGATTCTTGAAAGATAATAAAACGTTGGAAATGTTATAAATAAATTATGACTATATTAGATTATATATTACATATAAATTTAATTGGCAAAAAAGATCAATGCTTTTGTATTATCCCCAGGACCTCAACCGTACAATTGGATGTGTATGTTCCTGAAAATAAGGGTACGCCTTATTTTATTAGAGTAAATCTGTACCTGACTTTGGTGGATATCATGAAACTTTAGCCACAAAAGTGTCTACAGACAATAAAAATTCAGAGCTATAGAATGTAAAACTACTGCTGTGCTGATAATAGCTAGCACAGATGTTGACAAAACAATAGTTTCCAACTGTGGATAACAAACATCCTTCTACACTGCAACAAATGAAGCAAGTGCAGTAAAGCAACTACCAAAAAATGACCCCATTTATGATGAGTTTGGCCTTCTAGCCAAACTCTTGTCAAAGCAAAAATTTGCTTGTTGCCACTTGCTATGTGATTGTAAATTTCACTTTGGAACTGGTCTTGTAATGCAGTCTATTGAAAGCTTTCATCCAGCCATATTAGTACTACATGGGTTTGGAAATCAAGGAGACAAAGGGAGGTGTGGGGTGTAAAAAAAGATATTTTCAAACCAGTGGCCTCTAATTTTACAGACTTTGGTTGGTGCCCAGATGAGGAGGGGCACAATGTAACTGCATTCTACCAGCTTTGTTTTGCATAGACACAACCTGTAATCAAATGCAGAAATACAGCCGCTTTCTTAGCAAGAATTTTCTTAGTATTTCCAGTGGAATCAGTAATTTACAAAGCAGTTCTAAGTGAAGTACCCAGTGAAGAGCCAAGATTGGAATGACTTTTAGAAATCCAGCTCTAAGAAACGAACAAGTACTCTTCTCAAGCTGCATGAGAAACCACCCCAGAATACGAAACCACAAAGGCAAAATAACAAGCCTTATAAACAGCCCCTACAAAATACAGAAGAATGAGGCCAAAAGCTGCAAAACAGGAAGCACATCACAAAATATCTTCTCTCAGTCAACATCATGAGACCCTGAGATAAAGGGGGAAAAAAGTCAGGAACCTAGAGAAGAAACTGAAAGTGTTACTGACCAGCGTTCTTGACCTTCCCCAATCAATAGAAATTGACCAGAGGCCAGACGAGAAATTCAGGCAAGACTTTAATCGGGGCCCCTGCTGCAGCAGGGGGGAGGGAGAACAAACAGCAGGTTCCCTTGCTTGCTCGCTCCCCGAGGGAGGGGCAAGCTTGTTTCTTATATGGGGTGAGGGTAGGAATGTGTCTGGGGGTCGGGCCAGAGGGGTGGCTTAGATGTTTTGCTCGCCGCTCTGGTGGCGTTGCGTGCAGGGGGCATGCGCAGTACCCTGCTTTTGCTCCCGACACCCTGTTTTTGCTCCAGGCTCTTCAAAAGTGGCAGTTGCGTGGGTTTTGGGGTTTTTTTTTGGTCTCTTTGTATCCTTTGGGTCCAGAATTTGCCCCAACTGCGCATGCACGCAGTTATTTTTAGTCCCATATAGTTTCTTTGTATTTTGTAGCTTGAGGAGAGGTGTGTCCAGATGCAATGTTTGCAGCATTGTAGCAAAGGGTCTCAGGTCCCAGCAAAAGGTCTCAGGTCCCAGCCTGTCTCAAAAGCAATCAAACAACTTGAAAAAACAGGCAGCAAACAGAAAAAAAAAAAAAAAAACAGTTGGAGAAAATTCAAAAAGAGACAGACCTTCTCCAGGAGCTAGAAGATTTAGAATTGAGTCTTTTAAATATTCATAGAAAACAAGTTGGATACCAGAAATAAGTACAAATATATCTCCTTGTTAAACCTGATGGAGTACCTCAAACATTCTTTGGCCCACATTTGATGTTCATCTTAGTTTATTTAATATTCTGAATACACGGGAAATGTTTCAATGTTTGTTCAATTGATTTTTCCAACCTTTCAATATAATGTGGGAAGGATGAGGAGTAAGGTCTTTTTGTTTGTTTAACTAAAGCTTGATGAACTAAAAGAGAGATGTCATTATCTACTAAGTGACAGAATCTCATACACAGGAGTTAAAACGACTTAAATTTTTGTTTTTTTCAAGAGAGGAGACCAAGGAAAAGAGAGTGACCAAAAAGGGAGAAGAATTCTGTGTGCTGACTCTTGTACTCCGCAGAACCTCTGGTAAAGTTTCTAAAACTGAAAAAAGAAAGGAAAGGCTGAATATGAATAATTGTGTGTGAATGCTGGTTTTTTAAAAAACAGTAAAAACACTGCATTAGAGTCATAGGCTGAAATAGAAACAATGCAAAATTTCATAGGAATGAGGAAACAGAGAGAAAGCTGAAGAAGAAGTAAAGAGAACTCTTGGAAATAGTGGGGAGGACTTTGAACTCTTACATTTGTGTCATTATAGCTTGGACCAAATTTCACCAGTTCATCAAGGAATGGGGGATCTCAGCTGACATCTGAGTGACAAATTATAAATTGAGGGCTTTGGACGTATTAAATATCAGGATATAATTTAACAAGGAGTCTTCTGTCACCAAGGATTTTATAATATACTTGGGGATACACACAAGAAATAGCAAGCACTGATCTGGCTGTGCATAGAACATGACAGAATCAAATAGGGGCACATGAGTCAGCCTTGGGTGGGTCAGGAAACTTTCCTTAAGAAAGAGATGAGATTTAAGATGAATCCTTAAACCTCCATGATGAATTGGGGTAGTCATCCACAGCGTGTGTGTATGTCTGGGGAGGTGGGGGAACTGGGAGAAGTGCGAGAGCTGCTGTAGGAAGCAATTCAGGCAGAAGGGCAGGATGCTTGGGTCTGACTATAGGAGTGAGAATAGTGGGGATCTAGATGGATGCCCCAGCATTAAGAGCTTTGCTTAAAATACCAAGGAGTCTGGGCTTCCCTGGTGGCGCAGTGGTTGAGAATCTGCCTGCCAATGCAGGGGACACGGGTTCGATCCCTGGTCTGGGAAGATCCCACATGCCTCGGAGCAACTAGGCCCGTGAGCCACAACTGCTGAGCCTGCGCATCTGGAGCCTGTGCTCCGCAACAAGAGAGGCCGCGATAGTGAGAGGCCTGCGCACCGCGATGAAGAGTGGCCCCCGCTCGCCGCAACTGGAGAAAGCCCTCGCACAGAAACGAAGACCCAACACAGCCAAAAATAAATAAATAAATAAATAAATATTTAAAAAAAAAAAATACCAAGGAGTCTGGAATTTGTGAGGGCAGTTTAAGAAGCATAAAAGGATAATCAGCAGAAGAATATCGACTATATTTCTTCCCGGTTTATCGAGTGTTTTTATCATTAAATGGGTGTTGAATTTTGTCAAACTTTTCTTCTGCCTCTATTGAGATGATCATGTGATTTTTGTCCTTCATTCTACTAATAAGGTAAAACACATTGATTGATATTTATATATTGAACCAACCTGGCATTCCTGGGATAAATCCAAGTACATACTTCTTTTTATAAGTTGCTGTATTCTATTTGCTAGTATTTTGTTGAGGGTTCTTATGTCTATATTCGTAAGGGATATTGGTCTGTAGTTTCCTTTTCTTGTAATGTCTTTGTCTGGATAATACTGACCTCATGGAAAAATTGTGAAGTCCTTCCTCCTCTCTTATTTTTTTAAAGTGTTTGAGAAGTATTGGTGTTAATTCTTCTTTAAATGTTTAGTAGAATTCACCAGTGAAGCCATCTGGTTTTTCTTTGGGGGCAGTTATTTTAATTGCTAATTTAATCTCTTACTTACAGGTTATAGGTATATTCAGATTTTATTTCAACTTGTGTCACTTTCAGTAGTTTGTGTCTTTCTAGGAATTTGTCCATTTCACCCAAGTTATCTAATACATTGGCATACAGTTGTTCTTAGTTTTTCCTTATATCCTTTTCATTTCTGTAAGGTCAGTAGCACTGTATTCTCTTTCTTTCCTGATTTTAGTAATTTTAGCCTTCTATTTCTTGGTCAGACTAGCTAAAGATTTGTTGATTTTGTTGATTTTTTTCCCAAAGGACCAAGTTGTAGTTTCGCTCATTTTCTTTATTGCTTTTCTATTGCCTGTTTCATTTATTTCTACTCTGATCTTTATTATATCCTTTCTTCCACTTGCTTTATGTTTAGTGGCTCTTCTTTCTCTGATTTCTTAAGGTGGAAGATTACTTTATTGATTTTTTAATAAAGGCATTTACAGCTTTATATTTCCCTCTAAGCATCATTGTGTTAGCTGCATCTCATAAGTTTTGGCATGTTTTCATTTTCATTCATCTCAAAATATTTTCTAAATTCCCTTGTGATTTCTTCTTTGACCCATTGGTTATTTGGGAATGTGTTGTTTAATTTCCACATATTTGTGTCAACAAGAATTCAACCTATTTTTTAATTGGATGGTTTGATTGTGGTTTCTTTTATATTGAGTTGTATGATTTCTTTATGTATTTTGGATAATAACCCCTTATCAGGCACATCATTTACAAATATCTTCTCCCATTAAGTAGGTTGTCTTTTTGTTTTGTCGATGGTTTCCTCAGCTGTGCAAAAGTTTTTAAGTTTAATTAGGCCCCGTTAGTTTATTTTTGCTTTGTTTCCCTTGCCTGAGGAGACAGATCCAAAAAAATATTACTAAGACTATGTCAGAGTGTTCTGCCTATGTTTTCTTCTACAATTTTTATGGTTTCCAGTACTACATTTAGATATTTAATCCATTTTGAGTTTGTTTTTGTATACAGTTTGAGAAAATGTTCTAATTTCATTCTTCTACATGTAACTGTCCAGTTTTCCCAATGCCACTTATTGAAGAGACTGCCTTTTCCCCATTGGATATTCTTGCCTCTTTTGTTGTGGATTAATTGACCATATGTGTGTGGGTTTATTTTTTGGCCCTCTCATCTGTTCCACTGATCTATGTGTCTGTTTTTGTGCCAGTACCATACTGTTTTGGTTACTGTGGCTTTGTAGTATAGTCTGCAGTCAGGAAACATGATACCTCCAGCTTCGTTCTTTTTTCTCAGGATCTTATCTTGTAGGGTAGCTCTGCAGATAATAAATTCTTTCCACTTCTCTTTATCTGGGGATGTTTTAAATTTCTTCTTAATTTTTGAAGAACAGTTTTGCTAGATAAAGAATGTGGGGTCGATAGTCTTTTCTTTCAGCACTTTGAATGTACCATCCTATGGACCACTGGCTTCTATGGTTTCTGATGAGAAATCAGATGTTAATCTTGTTGAGGATCCCTTGTATGTGATGAGTCACTTCTCTCTTGCTGTTTTTAAGATTCTTTGTCTTTTGTAGTTTGATTATAATGGGTGTGGGTCTCTTTGAATTTATCCTACTTAAAGTTCATTGAGTTTCTTAGATGTGTACATTAATGGTTTTCATCAAATTTTGGAAGTTCACAGCCATTATTTCTTCAAATATTCTTCCTACCTCTTTCTTCTCTCCTCTGGCAATGTACATCACATTGCTCAGCCCACACATTCCCCACCTCATGCAGGTCCAGTGTCACCTGCTCAATCATGGGTAGCACTCTGGGATCTGTTCCTGCCTTCAAGCTGAAGGGAAGCTCTGGGAAGAGGCACAGAATGTCTTCTAGACTTTATTCTTCCCATGTACCTGGCTCTAATACTGGTTACATCTGTTTGTCCTTGCTGTAATGACATGCTCAGAGTAGAAGATTCCTGAACTGGCAGAGGCCTAGTGAAGTGACTGTCACCCAGTTTAAAGGTCTTCAGGCATCAAAGATGCAAAAACTTCACCAGAGTCAAGGTATTTAAACATTTTCATTTCCTCTCCATGGAAGCATGCTCTTCCCCCAAGTCAGAAAAATAGGAATCAGAAGGAGGACGTGAATTCATAATATAATTCATCTTTATTATTTCACTCAACTGAATATATTTACACACACTTTCCAGAATTTGTCATATTAAGGGTTATGCAGACTACAAAAGTATTAATGGTGACAGTCCATGCTCTTATAAATGGGTGAATCTGGAGGTAACCTGATACTTTGAAATTTTAAAAAAGCTGATGATGACATAGATCATGTCCTCAAAGCATGTGTAAAGCGGTTAATATTGAAAACATCTGACCTTCCATCTAACTGGGAGGAGACTCCATAGTTCTCATATGTCACCCACACCAGGCAGCTCTCAATATAACCTGCTCAGCCATGAGCAGGACACCACCATCTTGGAACCGTAAGAAGCAAACTTAAGTAAGGAGGCTGCATGCCGATGGGTGGGGGCAGAAAGGCAGAAAGAAGCTGGAACGTCGATGCCACACTGGTCCCAGGCTGCCTACTCCTGGACTTCTTAATGTAAGACACTATAAACCCCTAATGTGTTTAAGCCATTATTATTTGACCTCTTTGAGTTTTAACCTAATTCCTAAGCCTCAGGGACAAGGGGAGTGGGGGAGGGAGGGAAAAAGAAAGAGAACGAGAGAGAGAAGTATAAAGGAGTTTTCAATAGCTTTTTCTAGAGGAAATCTAGAATTTTACTTAGAATTTTAAATTTTTGCAAGATTGTCTAATCTTGGCAATTTTACCATGCTTCTAATTTTTGTTCCAGTCTATTTCACTGGGAATGATTGGCAATAAAATCTTCTGATACTTCACAGACTCCTGTTCATTTCCTCAGGGACAGCAAAGGAAGGTAGACTAGGTCCCACTTTCCATTCCAGCTTGGACTGGGGAAAGAAGTAAGGAGTAGCCATCATGTGATGAAGAAAGGAAGGCCTGAGTGCTGCCGCAGTGGAGACGGAGAGCTCAGGGCACCTGGCAAGCAGTGCTGGGCATCACAGAGGCCCACACGAGTCCAGCTTCTCCATTCTGCCACACCCAGGAGTTGACTGGACATTGTCTTACCTTCATGTATCTGAATCCTCTGGTTCTTATGTGACTATCTGTATTCTGACCTCAGGCTGGCCTTGGCCTCAGTCCCAGTGTCTGTCCTGACTCCGATCTGCCTACACAGATGAACTCGATTCTGATCCTTAATATCAGCCTAATCTCTGAAGCCTTTTCCCAGATTTCCCCACCTTATTTTTTCTTTCTCCTTTATTATCCCCTACTACCTGCCACAGCCTGACAATTTACTTACAAAGAGCTGAAGCACCACAATGTGATATGCATTTACCTCTCAAGCCCTCAAAGTCATGGACCCTCTTCCCATCCCACCAGTCTTACCATGCCCACCCCCCATGCTCGTAGCCTGAGGGTATCTCTAACTTAAAGAGACCCCAGGCATTTCAGCTTGCTATAGCAACTTACCTTTTAAATTATTTACTAATGTGGGGCTTCCTACAGTAACCTACCCTTTAAGTTATTTAGTAATTTTACAGTAACGTACTTTTAAAATTATTTAGTAATTTTTGGGGCTGAAAATTTTTCATTATTTTGCCTACATTCCCCCATGGATGGGGATATTCATGCTCTCCACGGCGCTTTATCAGGTTACTGACCTCTGACAAAAGCTCTCTTGCCTGCTCTTCCCTGGCTTGGCCAGTTTCTTTGTTATTAAAAGCACAATATCTCCCCTTACATTTCTCAATGATGTCCCTAAGATATCTGTTATCTGTGTTTTTGACATAATCTTCAAGCTTCCCAGTCTCTAAGTCTTCCTTCCGGGTAAACAGCACAATCGTGTATTTCATAACTTCCTCTCCAAAGATGGTCTTTAATTCCGCCACTGCCTTTTTGTCCTCTTGAGTGATCCGTCCTAGCTGTAATACCAGGACCAGAACCGTACTCCCTTCTTTATAGTAGGACAAACAGCGTCTGACCTCCTCATCTAGCTGGGATGGACCCCCTTCAGCTCCGGACACCAGGCAGGGCAAGGGAGTGTCCACAACCACAACATCCTGCCCATCCCACGTCCTCCAGCCGCTCTGGCATGTCTTGGTGACCAGCTGTGCTGCCAGCTGAGAGTGGAACTCCGGCCTCCCGAGGATGGTGTTCCCACTGGCACTCTTCCCAGCCCCGCTCCTCCCCACGAGGATAATACACAGGGACTCTGTTGAAAAGAAAGCAGGAAAGATTCATGACCACGCGCTGATCTGGGTACAACTTTCATCTCCAGACTATTGCCATTAATTACAGCAGAGGATTCTCAGAAAGTTCCATCTCCAAGCACTGGAACAGCCTGTCAAAATTACACAGTCTGTAAACTCAGAAGCAGGACGTGGACCACAGTCTCTGCTCAGTGCTCATCCGTTGACACAGCACTGTACCCATCTCTGAATTTACTCTGCTTCCTTTTTCTGGTAGCTTCTCTGACTCCCTGACACCCTGTGAGTGCCAGTGGCTTTATTACTCTTCACCTGCTTAGCCAGGTCCTGTCCATACACCTCATCTCTGTCTTCTGTTCCTGCTCTGACTATGCCTTCCTACTGCCAATTAATGCTAACTGTGGCAAAATCTCCTTGATGTATTTGAAAAATTATTCCATAGAATTGACTTTTCATGAAAAAACAACTACATGTGTCATTAATGGATTACCAGTTCCTTCAGCTGGATCGTGCTAAAATTCATTTCTTGTTAAAACCACATTCGTCTTTTTTTATTGAAGTACCGTTGATTTACAGTGTTTCAGGTGTACAGCAAAATGATTCAGTTATACATATATACATATATATCTAAAAACCACGTTACTCTTAATTGTGTATAACTGTATCTTTCATCAATGAGTCAAAAGGCACTCCCTGGTTATAGTAATGAATATCCACTAACACTGTTCTGTGGGGGGTCAATAATGGAGAATAAATTTCCCTATAAATGAGATGATAGATGCACAAAGATCTTACAATATGTGTTATTGGGGTTTTCCTTATGACTTTGCACTTGTACTGTGATCTCTCTCTTCCATTCAGGTCTCACAGTTCTCGATTGTGAGTTTTTACCAAGTTACTGATATCTGCCTCAAAACAAAGAGAGAGGAAAGCCCATCCCACGTTCTTCCTTCTGGGAGAAATTATTCAATTGCTTATCCTGAACCCACAATCTCATAGTTAAACATACAGGATTTAAAAATAGATTAAAAGTCCCTCTTCCATGCCCTCGGAGGGTGTGGTTCTCACCCCCTCTGCAATCTGGTCTAAACTCCCCATCCCACATCTAGAGGTGTGAGCCCTCATCTCCATCGAGACCACACCCCTTTGTCCTCTCCCAAGTAGACGCTCAGTTCTACCTCCTTGCTTCCAGCTGCTAGTGCACTCTCTGGAGCTTTGTACTCAGCCATCCAAACTCTACCCGTTCTCCAAAGCCTGCTTCAAATCGTGCTTCCTCCACACAGCCCCTCCTGACTTCCCCACATGTCTGTGCTTTTAGGAGGCTGCCCAGCACCTGGATTCCCATTAAGAATGTGAAAGCGCACAACAAACAGACCTGCTCCTTTTGCTCTGATGTTCTTCCTAGGTGAGGATCTTTGAAGCAGAAGAGAATGGGATGAGTAGAATGGGAAGAATCTCAGCTCAGGTCAATAGAATTTGTAGCACTGAGTGGGCTACAAGGGGGCTTCTGCTTAAGCAGTAGGTAAGGTAGTGTGGCTTAGGCAGCAGGTGAGGTGGCGTGGCTTAGGCAGCAGGTGAGGTGGCGTGGCTTAGGCAGCAGGTGAGGTGGCGTGGCTTAGGCAGCAGGTGAGGTGGCGTGGCTTAGGCAGCAGGTGAGGTGGCGTGGCTTAGGCAGCAGGTGAGGTGGCGTGGCTTAGGCAGTAGGTGAGGTGGTGTGGCTGGACTAATAAAGTCCACCGAGTGCCATGTGGGGCATGACCATCATGAGCATTCAGGCTCCCTGCCCTTGTCCGGTCAAAACAGCCCCCCTTCTCCAACAGAGGGAAGAGTAAAGAACCAAGAGAGTAAACAAAGAGGTCAAGAAAGGCGGAGGGCAGGGAGGAAAGGAAGAAGGGGGGGGGGGGTGGGGAAAGGAGAGGAGACCGGAGGAAGAAGGGAAGGGTAAAACCAATGAACCAGGACTATCTCAGCACCAGCACTGAGCGCTAAGCCCTGGGCAACAGATACGCTGTGGGGAAGACAAGAGACTGGAAAAGGCCAACTCCTTCCCTCAAGATGTTCAGCAACCAGTTGAAGAGATGGGAGAAAAGTCGGGAGAAAATTAAAGACCAGGTCAGGACAGTGCATGCACAGGCACATAAATTTAGTAAAATTTGAGATAGAAAGGAGAAAGAGTCAGTTAATAGTAAGAGACCTGTCCTTTTGACCTCCGCTGTGCCCTTCAGAAAATAAAGTTCTTGTACATTTATATCTATTTTTAAGTATGCAGAAAAGGTTTTCTAGACATCGTTTACCTTTCCCCCTGAAGGAGCAAGGCTTGCCCCCATTCTGCTGCACCGTGCTCACAATTTTTTGCAGGAGCTCATCCACCTGGCACCGCTCCTCTTCTCCCGTTGCTCTATAGTTGAAGATGCTGCATCGGTTTTTACATTCCCTGATGAGCTCGTCGAGCCTTTTAGCTCTGGTTTTTAAGAACGTATCTAGATCCTGATTCCCTAGATCTTCTTTCCTGGTGAGGAGAACAATCATGTACTCAACAAATTTATCTCCAAAAATGCTGCGGATGGTATGCAGCACCATGCAATCTCTCTCATTGAAAGAGCCCAGTGGGGTCACCAGCAGGAAGGCGTGGGGACCTGGAAAGGTGCTGTTCAAAAGGTCTTGTTCAACATCCTTTGGAGATGAGAAGTCTGGAGTATCAATGATCAAAACTTTCCTCCCTCTCCAGGTTCTGCTCTCGGACTTACACCTCTGGGTTACTGGCTGTTCACTGTATTGGGTCTCAAAGACCCGCTTCCCCAGAAGGCTGTTTCCAGCTGCACTTTTCCCCACACCGTGCTTCCCCACGAGCAGGACCTTCAGTGCTGACGGCCCGTGGTTTGGCTCACATCCTGTAGCCTGGTGATGATCCTCCCCTGACCCTGGGACAAAAGTACAGATTCAGAGTCTCTTCTTACATTTGAATGCAGAGATGTGGACAGGTTTTAGGATTTCTCATACATCTCTTTTGAGATTTTAAAAATCTCTTGTCAGTTTTTATAGAGAATGGCAGTGGTCCTCTGAACCAGTAGAACTCTAGACCCAGTCAGAAGCTACCCATCAAAATGAAAGCCATGAAAAGGGCCATGAACAACTTAAGAGAGGTGTAAAGGGCTTAAGATTTCCCAGGAACATGAAAATGTTAAACTTGGCCTTCACTGGTCTTGAGCCTCAGGATTCCTCTTATTTTGCTACCGAAGTTAACTACTGGGGCGTGAAGTTCGTGGGCTAAGGCAGAACTGGGGAGGATGAGTTTAAAATGCATCTTAGTGGGGGGCTTCCCTGGCGTTCCAGTGGTTGGGACTCTGTGCTTCCACTGAAGGGGGCACGGGTTCGATCCCTGGTCAGGGAACCGGGAGTCCCACATGCCGTGAAGGGCGGCCAATCAAATAAAAAAACAATAATTAAATTTTTTAAAACTTAAATTAAAAAATGCATCTTAGTGGTATATTCATAAAATAGAATACAACTCGGCAATTTAACAAAAAGTGATGTACTGATATGCAGCCTGGATGGATCGCCAAAACATGCTAAGTGAAAGAAGCCAGACACAAAACCACATGCTACATGATGTCATTATCTGAAGTGCAAGAACACACAAAATTAATCCATGTTGATAGAAGTCTGGAGAGTGGTTCCCTTTGGGGAGGGACAGTAAGAACTTCTAAGGTGATGGAAATGCCCCATATCTTTATCTAGATGATGGTCACATATGTGTAGATATGTAAAAAACCCTCGAGTTGTACACTTAAGATTTGTGCATTTCACTCTATGTAAATTATACCTCGGTAAATTACTGTAATAACCTACACCACAAAGCTGTCTCTCCACACATACACTATCCCCACCACTTCTCCCATGATCCCAAGTCAATACCAGACCCACTGGGCACATGACAGAGCCCACAGTCACAAGGATAGTCACTGAGTCTGTATCATCCAGGGCACTATCAGAGTGGGTGACACTCAGCATCTGAGCCCCAAGTCCGGGAAGGGGAAAGAACACAGCATTTAAAGAAAGCAGCTGAAACGCTAGTGACGCCATGTCCGTGTTATGTTGCCTTGGGAGAGTTTCTACTTTCCCCCAAATCACCTCACACAAGCCCACATCCTATAAAAAGTCTTCGTCAACACCCTCATTCTGAGATGCTCCTTGGTCCCCACGATGTGCTATATCCTCACTGCCACAAGCCATTCCACCCAGTTTTGTTCAGTAACAGGAATATTCCTGGGGGTCTTGGCTGACGGGCATCGACAGAATTTTAACTCCCTACTGCTGTCTAAATTCACGTATTTCTGGCTAAATTTACTCAACTGTAAAACAAGAATAATGAAAATAACACCTTCTTTATAGGATTGTTATTAAGGGCTATATTGTGAGGTTGTTATGAGGATTATATATTATATGCTACGAGGATTGAATAAATTATATATATATATATATATATATATATATCTCCCAGCATATAATGCCAGTTGCAATAATTATCATTAAAATTGTAATTTTAATCTTAATTATTATTTTGGGAAGTCCTACAAGGACAGCGATCTCATCTATCTTATTCACTGTGAAATATTCAGTTCTTGCACAGAGCTGGCCCGGAAATAACCTGAAAGTCCAACAACAAAGAGATGGGTGAATTTGTCGCGTATGCCCATACCATGTACCACATTACGTCCACCGAACAGAACAAGGTAGATCTATGTGTACTGACTTGTGCAGTGTGCACAATGCACCATTAATGGCAATCATCACACAGATACTGAGCTCCATCACTGAATTCTGCATGTGTTATTCTGTTTAGTGTTATCCATGAAGGAGTGATTTCTGCCTCCCGGTAGGAGTCCAAAATTGGGTAGTGCTGGATCCCAGGCTGGGGAGAAGAGGCTGAGTCAGGAAAGAAGCTGCAAGAGACAAGCCCAGCTCCGTAACATTTCAGGGAAGGCCGGGGACACCCGCGCGGTGTCCAGAACCTCTGCTGGTGCTGCACCTACTCACAAGTGTTAGCAGTTCCCTGGGAGACAGATTGTGGGCAACAACCTGAGCTAGGGCTCCAGGGTGCATTTTTGTTCTGACTTATCTAGATAATATTTCCACTTCATTTTGATGCATGATGCATTCAAAAGAATACAGATATGAGCTTAACATTTTTTTAAGAATTATCTTACCATGTGGGTGGTCCTCCCTCTGAGATGTAGCTTCATTCTCTCTCAGGTCTTCAGGTTAATATACAGTTATCTCCCTGGGTTGAAGAGGTACCACTGAACTATGATGTATACCCAGAAAAGGATATTGACAGGGAAGCTCTTGAACAAATACATTTATACAAGATTCCCTAACACTACAATAGTCCTACCTCAGTGTAAAATAATTACAAAATAATTTAAAAGAAACAGAACCCCAGTATCCTAACACATATTTTTTCTGTATATTCCTTTCTAGTCTTTGTACATATGCTTACATATTTGTAAATAGTTGTATGTGTATATATACAACTTTGTGTGATAATTTGATTAAAATATTTGTGTGAAAAAATAAAAAGAATTTTCTTACCATGTGGACGGTCCTCCCTCTGAGAGGTAGCTTCATTCACACAATCCTAGAAAGAAAATAAAGGAGAATATGATGCACACAGATCTAAAATCTCAACTTTTCACAAAGTAAAGGAATGGAGACACAAGTATATAGTTCAGAGTAATTCGATGATTAGGATGTGGTCAAATGAAGGTCATGGTCATGGTCATGGTCATGCTCGCTGCTGGCATGTGTAGTCCTGTCCATGATGAAGCTGACCCTGAGACCCCACTGCTGCTGCAACAGGTTTCCCAGAAGTAAGAAGGTGGGTTTTGCTCTCACTCAGAGAAGCCCCACAAATGCCATCTAACCCAGGCATTGTTCCTGAAGCACTTTCTAACTTTACTTCTCCGCAGTCCCCAGTAGTAATAGTAATTCTTTCCAGAGTCTCCCAGAGTTCCTGCTATTCCTGGAGAAAATCCAGAAGCTTAAGAAAAGCTTCTGGACTCCCTGGAAGAAGAAACTAGTCAAGTGATGGCTGTGTGGTGCATCTGAGGGACAGGGGAAGGGAGAAAATTGGAAATCAAGCTCCCCATGTATCTCCAATGTCTTCTTCCCTTACTGCACCCCCAGTATAGAGATGAAGCTTCTTCTAACGTGAGATCCAGTAAAATTTGGAACCTTCCCCATCCAGATGGGCAAATGGAGACAATGAAGGATGAAGAGCCAAACACATAATTAACATCCTCTTCACCTGCCTGGGGAAGCCTCACTCCCAACATTTAAATTGGCATGAAATCAGAAGTTTTAAAATCAACTAAAATATCACTCTGGCTATTGTGTGTGAAATGGATGGGGGTGGGGAGGGTAAGGCACAAGAAGGAATGAGGGGGAAATTGTTATGCGAATATGTGTAAAATAGTACGGGCAAGAAAAGAGGCTGGCCTGGACCAGATGGTGGTAGTGGAGACAGAGAGAAGCAGGCGGATTCCAGGTGCCTTAATCACACAAGACGATGATCTCCTGGAAATCAGATGCAAGCTGGCCGTGGTATCAAAGCTGACATCTGGGCTTAGGTTTGAAGAGCATGATAAGCCGGACAGCCATGGACAGAGCTGAGAGGAAAAGTGAAGTCTCAGAGATTCAAGAGGGAAAAACCAAAGTCTGGACATGTCAACTCTGAGATTCTTTAAGAGAGCAATGTCAAATAGCAATTGGATGGACAAAGGAGTCGGAACTCAAGAGGAAAGACCTGGACTGGAGTTACTAATTTGGAAACTATTAGCAACAGATGAAGCTCAAAGCTGTAAAAACGTGGAATCACCTGAGGACACAAGTATAGAGAAGGGAGGAAGGGCGAGGTCCAAGCCCTGAAGATGCCAGCTGTCAGGTCATTAGAGGAGGACTCAGCATTCTCTGGAGGAGCAAGCGAGGACGAAAAAGCAAGAAGAGGATAGTTTTACTGAAGCCAAGGGAAGAGAGGGTCTAATGAGTCATTTATGTGTCCAATGCTATGAGGGGTAAAGTCAGATAAGCTCTTAAATATATCCAATAATTTGCCAATAAAGTATAATACTCAAAGTAGCCTCATCTTTCCAGTTTACGGATAAATATCCCTTTAAACAAAGCCTATGCAACATTTCACTTATTTGTGCCTTTATCCCGCTAGCTCTAACAACAGAGACCCTTGGAGACCTTCACAAGAATCCTCACCTGGAATCTACTGTCTTCATTTCTGAAGCTCACCCAGTATGGTCCTTGGTTCTCATCCACCAAACACTTGACCTTGCAGAGGAGGTCCTTCACCTGGGCGTCCCGCTCATCCTCGCCTGCCTTGTTGTTGAAAGCGCAGTATCGGCCGCCATAGTTTTGAACCAAGTCCCTAACAGACTCGTCACTTTCAATGTAATCTTCCAGCAAGCCGTCCATCAAATCATCCTTCCAAGTAAAGACTAGAATGATGTGCTTCCTGGCTTTAGCTCCAAACACCTTCTGGATGCCCTTGATTGTTTCTCTGTCCTCCACCTTATAATGGCCGATGGGAATTACCAGAAGCAAGGCGTCGAGGCTGGGAGCCGAGAGCTCCAGGCAGCGCTCAATGTAGCCCTCCTTGTCATTGGCACAAGTTATTGAGGAGAAAAGGTCAGGGGTGTCGATGACCACAACCTCCCTCCCCTGCGTGGCCCCACTCTCTCTCTGGCACGTTTTCGTCACCATCTGCTCACTGAACCTGGACTTGAACACAGCTTTGCCCAGAATGGTGTTTCCTGTGGCACTTTTCCCTGCGCCATGTTTCCCTAAAAGAAGAAGCCTCAGTTCCGACACGGCGCAGCCCGGCTCTGACTCTCTCTCCTGACACAGGTTTCCGCTGGTTCTGTTGGGACGAAAAGCAACACAACAATGTTCAACTCACAAGCAGAGTGGATAGAGGAACAACAAGAAAGTACTTTCTGTTTCTTTTTTTTTGTCAATAGATTGAAGTTTATTTATTTATCATATACGTCAGTCATGTCTGACAACTGAGAAAATGCTATTTACACAAAACACCGTAGATTAAAAATACATAGTATTTGTATTTTTATACAATAATAGGGCCCCAGAATACAAGCAAGGAAAATAAAGGATACAAACTTGAAAAATAAAGAAACACAGCTGAAGAAAGTGAAGGAGAAAAGCCCCTTTTCTGCGTAGCTCTTTGAAAGTTCACTCCTCTTTCAAGAAGAGTGTCACTGGAGTGTGAGGAAGGAATCAGAGAAGGAAGCAAAGGAAGCACGTACACCTGCCCTCAAGAAGCTTCACCTCAGAGGAAACGTACGGCTGAGGCAGGGAGAATCTCATCAGGGCCAAGGATGGAGGCCTGGGTGCCTCCTACAAGCGTCTGGATCTCTGCACAGTGCAACAGGCAAAGCCCAGCTCAGCTCAAAACACGCACCTCCAAGGTTATGCCAAGCCGAGAAGTCCAGTCACTGTCGGGACGAGCCTCTTCTGACCCTGACACACCCCCATATAAAGAAAGCCTCACCCTAACTCCCCATATCCTGACTCTCCTTACTGTCGTCATAGCACTGTTTCTATCTGGTATTATTTATTGTGTCTACTTTTTTCATTTTCTCTTTGCTGTCCTTAGTATGAAACTCTCTAAGAGCAGAGACCATGCCCATCTTGTTCTGTGTCCCTAAGTCCTAATATTGTGTCTGGCATATAGTAAGTGCTCAATAAATGGTGTGAAATGAGTGATGGTGAGAGTGGGGGATGTGAGGAAAGGAAGAAAAATTGTTTTTAGACGTGGAGAGGGAGACTGAAGCGACGTCACTTTGAATAGTAAAAGAGAAGTGACTTTATGTTGTTTCCCAACCAAGGGAAGAAGTAGTATATTTTTGTACATTAATTTTTTTTTTAAGACACTAGTGAGTAAATAAGGTAAAGGAAGCAGAGATCTCCAGCAGGTCAGAAAAAGGAATTTATTTCCCAAGTACACACTGTTGTTTTATATGGTTCCCCATCATGGTGTGACGAAATGGATGAGCGTTTATTGTACTCCTTCCAGCTAATGACACCATATCGAATCAGAACTAACTCTCTTTCTCTTTCTCTTCCCCCCTCCCCCCCTCTCTATACATACAATTGCCCACCTGTACCATTTTCTCCCAAGGGTACAGAAAATACTTTTGAGGACAAAAGGGAACCAAAGCTCTCCCCTCCCTCACTCTCTCCCTGATAACCCACATTTCCCTCATCATCTCCCAGACCACTCTGGAGACCCCAGCAGAGCAAAAGAGAGAAAAAGAAAGAAAGACTGCTTTCCTTTTGCACAGCAAAGGAAACTCTAAACAAGACGAAAAGACAACCCTCAGAATGGGAGAAAATATTTGCAAACGAATCAACGGACAAAGATTAATCTCCAAAATATATAAACAGTTCATGCAGCTCAATATTAAAAAAACAAACAACCCAATCCAAAAATGGGCAGAAGACCTAAATGGACATTTCTCCAAAGAAGATATACAGATGGCCAAGAAGCACATGAAAAGCTGCTCAACATCACTAATTATTAGAGAAATGCAAATCAAAACTACAATGAGGTATCACCTCACACTGGTCAGAATGGGCATCATCGGAAAATCTACGAACAATAAATGCTGGCGAGGGTGTGGAGGAAAGGGGACCCTCTTGCACTGTTGGTGGGAATGTAAGTTGATATAGCCACTGTGGAGAACAGTATGGAAGTTCCTTTAAAAACTAAAAATAGAATTACCATATGATCCAGCAATCCCACTACTGGGCATATACCCAGAGAAAACCATAATTCAAAAAGACGCATGCATCCCAATGTTCATTGAAGCACTATTTTCAACAGCCAGGTCATGGATGCAACCTAAATGCCCATCAACGGACGAATGGATAAAGAAGATGTGGTACATATCTACAATGGAATATTACTCAGCCATAAAAAGGAATGAAATTGGGTCATTTGTAGAGACATGTATGGACCTAGAGACTGTCATACAGAGTGAACTAAGTCAGAAAGAGAAAAACAAATATCGAATATTAATGCATATATGTGGAATCTAGAAAAATGGTACAGATGAACCAGTTTGCAAGGCAGAAATAGAGACACAGATGTACAGAACGAACGTATGGACACAAAGGGGGGAAGGGGGGTGGTGGTGGGATGAATTGGGAGATTGGGATTGACATATATACACTAATACGTATAAAATAGGTAACTAATAAGAACCTGCTGTATTAAAAAATAAATAAAATAAAATTCAAGAATTTTTTACAAACTTAAAAAAAAAAAAGAAAGAAAGCTTTCTCCAGAACTCTTGCTGAGATTCTAAAGCAGCCTCCACCTTCTTCTCAGGATATAGCCCAAGGGGACGTGGCTTCAGGCATCCAAGCAAAGCTTCCAATGATGTAGGGATTTGTCCCACATCAGGGGCAGTTCAGGTGCACAGAAAAATGGTGGTCAGAGAAGCTTCCGGAGCCCGGCCTGGAGAGAACTCAGTCCCAGCCCAGCAGGAGGAAGGAAAAGAGTTCATGGGTGAAAGCCCAGGAGGCTTAAATTTAGATAAAATCAGAAAGAGTGTTTTTGGCAAACACTGACCACTTTCAATGCTCAGTTCATGGAATCCTAATTGTGCAAGAGTTGGGAAATATCGGGAGAGTGAATGTGGAAAATCAGTGTCCAAACGGCCAGCTTCCCTGCCCGCTTCTTCTCAAGGAGTCAGGCAGCTCCCGCTGACTTCCCCGGGGTGAGGGTGGGAGTTTGCTTTGTGTCACAGTCGTGAAGTCAGAGGACGCCGGAGGAGCGGGCCTACCCCCCTTTCTCTTCCAGGCCTTCATCTCAGCCCTGGGTGGGGCGAGCAGCCCCCTCCCAGACCCGCCTCTTCCTAGGAAGGCTGCCCACAGGCACGACTCCCCGGGGAGGGGGGGGGGGTGACCTCTGTGCCCCCCCCAGGCTGGGGAGACCTGCGCTGGAGCGGGAGGAACATCCCAGAGCCCCTGAAATCAAGCCCTCCAGATGGCTGTCTCCCCGCCCTGCGTCGGCCGCCTTCCCGTCCTCACGTCCATGTGTCCAGCACAGAGACCACCACCACGCACGCACGTACCTCGGGCCTGTCCCCTGACCTGTCACGGTCTCAGAACCTCCAGGTTCCGCCTGCATCGCTCGGCTGGGTGAAGCGGCTACTCTATCTCCTGAGGATGGAGCACCGCGCGGGGAGAGGAAAGCAGGGGCTGGACCAGCTTCGCAGGGTCGGGATCTTCCTGACATAGTGTTTCTGGGGAGGAAGAGGTTTTTAGAAATAGGTTTCCAATGCAGTCGGAGGGGAAGTTCAGAAGTGATGCCAGACCACAGGGTGAGAACGTCTGGGGCACGGAGGTCCGAGTCAGGAAGGGACCGCGCCCACGTACCCGGCGCGGCCAAAGGCTGGTGGGAGGGGGAGGGCGGAGGCTCCGCTGGGGCTGAGGGGACCCGGGCTGAGCCCCAGCCGAGCCTCGGAAGGGTCCCTCGAGAAGGATCGCTGTGCCGACAGAGAACAATCTGGGGCCTTTCAAGGCTTTGGGCGAGCCGGGGGCGGGGGGGCGGGGGGGGTTAGGGCCCGGAGCAGGTGTTTCCGCTCCCAGCAGGTCCCCGCCTTCACCGCTCAGCCCCGCCCTTTCCCGAAACTGGGGTGAAAAGCGACAGACATAGTTTACCGTCTCCCACCAGCTCCTCGCCCTGCGTCTGCCCTGCAGCAGCCCTTACAGCTTCAGCGCCTCTCCTGCCTTCCAGAGGGCTCTCCCCGAACGCCCCCGCCGGACAAACTCGGGGCCTCGGACCAACGTTGCTTCCCAGGAGAAAGTGTTCTTTCCCGGAGCTAGCCAAACATTTGAAATGCTAGAACTTTGATGCTTTCAAAGAGTTCATAAAACGAAACCCTATTGTGAGCCATAAGCGTTCAAAGCTTCCTTCTAGAGAAGGAAGTGAAACACAGAGAAAGACCTTATTTTATTTTATTGTGCTAAAAAAAACAAAAAACAACCACCACACATGTAACATTGAATTGACCATCTTAGCCATCTTTAAATGTACAGCTCAGCAGCTTCAGGTGCATTCTCGACATTGTGCCAAGAGTTCCAGAACTATTCCATCCCCCAGCCTGAAGCTCTGGACCCATTAGATGCTAATCCTCCTCCCCCCTCCCCAGCCGCTGGTAACCACCGTCTACTTTCTGTGTCTATGATTTAGATACTTCCTGTTACTGGAATCAGGCAGTGTTTGTCCTCTGTGACTGGCATTTTTCACTTAGCTTAATGTCCTCTGTGTGAGAGGACTTTCAGTCACGGTGCAGAGGCCCTTGAGCTCACACTGTCACGCCAGGCTGGGTCTATGAAATGTCTGAGGTGGGGCTGAGCCTTCCAGAGACCCCATGGAAGGAGGAGCAGTGTGGGCTGAACTGGGATTTGAGGGGCTGCCGTGTCTCCTGGGGTCCCCCTCCCCTCTGGTCTTCAAGTTCAGTCTGCTGGCACTGCTGCCAAGGGCTGGGGTGACACGGCTACACCTTGGAGGGGAAACCGAAAGAGGGTCTCCCATCCCCCCACCCCCTTAGTAAGGAGGACCAGGTCCAGGAAGAATCCCCACCCTCCATGGGGCACTAGGTCAATTCACATAAAATCAACACATCAAAACCATCAGACAGAAGCCTGCCACATGGCCAGTCAATCATCCCAGCTGTGTCACTCCCAGAAGTGGAGGTCAGGTCAAGGCAGGGTCACAGGCCTGGTGGGATACCATTTCCCCAAAACAGAGAACACAGTAAACTGAGATCAAGAAAAGCTCCCTCCTTCTTAGATGAAATAGGAAGCTTTGGGGAGCACTCTGAATAAAACCAAAGCCTCAAATAACTCCTCGATGAGTTAGCAGTTGATTATTTGCTGAGTCGACGATTTTGCAAAATGATCCTCAGCACATCAGCTTTTGGAGAATGGACTTATGTGGGGAAGGCGGCTGATTGTGGCTGGGCCCCAATCTAGGGAAGTGTGGGGCTTTCCTGCTCCCTAGTGGCTGTGTGGGTAATGACAAGGGCAGCAAAACCACTCCCCAGGTGGCTCTTGCAAGGACTCTGCAGGTAAGACACCCCTCTTTCCCCTCCCCCTCCCAGACTCTCAAAGGGGGCGGGAGGGAGAGGGACTGGACTTCCAGAAAGTACACATGTAACATGTGTACTTCCTCCTGGAAGGCACAAGTTATGCGAGCAAGGAGGAAGCTACCAGGACCCAGCACTGTCTCAGACACAGAGGTTCAAAGACTCTCCAGACGCATCCCTGGCTCAAGGAGCTCAATCAAATGACGGGAAAAGAGACTAAATCTATGGCTATGAAAAGTGTACATGTGCTGCCATAGAAGCGTGTTCAGGAGGCCATGGGAGCAAAGAGGAAGCCTGTCAACCCCGCAAGATGGAGAAACAACCAAGTGGGAAGCAAACTTATCAACAAACCCATAAGCCAGCCCTTTACTGTGCCAGGGACTTTAATGGAGGAGATTAGCGGGCACAGTAGAGGCAGAAGCTACACGGGGGAGCTTAAGCCTACCCGCAGTCTTGAAGGGCAGGTAGAAATTTCCCTGGGAAGGACACTCAGGCAGAGGGGGAGTGGCAAATGCCACAGGCAGTCAGAGTGATGAGAGCAGCTTGGGCATGTGGAGGAAATGGGGTCAGGTTGCCAGACCAGTGAGAGGCTACTGCAATAGTCCAAGCTAGAAACAAGGACATGAACGAAAACAGTGACAGTGAAAGTGGATGTGGAAAAAGGAACAGATTTATGATAGATTTAGGAGCTAGAAACAGCACAAGAATAAAAAAGACTCATTCAGGGTTGCTCTTACAAGTGTTCCAAGTTGTCACATCAAAGGGAGTGCTACTCACAACATAGACATTTCTTATTTCGAAAAAAAAAATTTATAAGTTGTTTTATTTCCAAGATAGGACATGTGTGCTTACTACAATTTTGGCAGATGGCAGTAAAAGTGTCTTGTAACTAAATTTGTATATTTTGACAGTTTTCAGATGGAATTAAAAGTCTTATTCAAACAGACTCCTTGTTTGTTAAAATATTTATTATTAAGAAATAATATGCAACCCTGAACCAAGATTGTGAAGTAGAAGGACGTGCTTTTGCTCCCTCTTGCGAGAACACCGAATCACAACTAGCTGCTGGACAATCATCGACAGGAGGACACTGGAACTCACCAAAAAAGATACCCCACATCCAAAGACAAAGGAGAAGCCACAATGAGACGGTAGGAGGGGCACAATCACAGTAAAATCAAATCCCATAACTGCTGGGTGGGTGACTCACAGACTGGAGAACACTTATACAACAGAAGTCCACCCACTGGAGTGAAGGTTCTGAGCCCCACGTCAGGCTTCCCAACCTAGGGGTCCAGCAACGGGAGGATGAATTCCTAGAGAATCAGACCTTGAAGGCTAGTGGGATTTGATTGCAGGACTTCAACAGGACTGGGGGAAACAGAGACTCCACTCTTGGAGGGCACACACAAAGTAGTGTGCCCATCAGGACCCAGGGGAAGGAGCAGTGACCCCAGGGGAGACTGAACCAGACCTACCTGCTAGTGTTGGAGGGTCTCCTGCAGAGGTGGGGGGTGGCTGTGGCTCACCATGGGGACAAGGACACTGGCAGCAGAAGTTCTGGGAAGTAGTCCTTGGCGTGAGCCCTCCCACAGTCTGCCATTAGCCCCACCAAAGAGCCTAGGTAGGCTCCAGTGTTGGGTTGCCTGGGGCCAAACAACCAACAGGGAGGGAACCCAACCCCACCCATCAGCAGTCAAGCGGATTAAAGTTTTACTGAGCTCTGCCCACCAGATCAACAGTCAGCTCTACGCACCACAGGTCCCTCCCATCAGGAAACTTGCACAAGCTTCTTAGATAGCCTCATCCACCAGAGGGCAGACAGCAGAAGCAAGAAGAACTACAATCCTGCAGCCTGTGGAACAAAACCCACATTCACAGAAAGATAGACAAGATGAAAAGGCTGAGGGCTATGTACCAGATGAAGGAACAAGATAAAACCCCAGAAAAACAACTAAATGAAGTGGAGATAGGCAACCTTCCAAAAAAAGAATTCAGAATAATGATAGTGAAAATGATCCAGGACCTCGGAAAAAGAATGGTGGCAAAGATCGAGAAGATGCAAGAAATGTTTCACAAAGACCTAGAAGAATTAAAGAACAAACAAACAGGGATGAACAGTACAATAAATGAAATGAAACCTACACTAGAAGGAATCAATAGCAGAATAACTGAGGCAGAAGAACGGATAAGTGACCTGGAAGACAGAATGGTGGAATTCACTGCTGCAGAACAGAATAAAGAAAAAAGAATGAAAAGAAATGAAGACAGCCTAAGAGACCTCTGGGACAACATTAAACACAACAACATTCACATTATAGGGGTCCCAGAAGGAGAAGAGAGAGACAAAGGACCCGAGAAAATATTTGAAGAGATTATAGTCGAAAATTTCCCTAACATGGGAAAGGAAATAGCCACCCAAGTCCAGGAAGCACAGCGAGTCCCATACAGGATACACCCAAGGAGAAACATGCCGAGACACATAGTAATCAAATTGGCAAAAATTAAAGACAAAGAAAAATTATTGAAAGCAGCAAGGGAAAAACGACAAACAACATACAAGGGAACTCCCATAAGGTTAACAGCTGATTGCTCAGCAGAAACTCTACAAGCCAGAACGGATTGGCATGATACACTTAAAGGGATGAAAGGAAGAACCTACAACCAAGATTACTCTACCCGGCAAGGATCTCATTCAGATTCGATGGAGGAATCAAAAGCTTTACAGACAAGCAAAAGCTAAAAGAATTCAGCACCACCAAACCAGCTCTATGACAAATGCTAAAGGAACTTCTCTAAGTGGGAAACACAAGAGAAGAAAAGGACCTACAAAAACAAACCCAAAACAATTAAGAAAATGGTCATAGGAACATACATATCGATAATTACCTTAAACATGAATGGATTAAATGCTCCAACCAAAAGACACAGGCTTGCCAAATGGATACAAAAACAAGACCCATATATATGCTGTCTACAAGAGACCCACTTCAGACCTAGGGACACATACAGACTGAAAGTGAGGGGATGGAAAAAGATATTCCATGCAAATGGAAATCAAAAGAAAGCTGGAGTAGCAACACTCATATCAGATAAAATAGACTTTAAAATAAAGAATGTTACAAGAGACAAGGAAGGACACTACATAATGATCAAGGGATCAATCCAAGAAGAAGATATAACAATTATAAATATATATGCACCCAACATAGGAGCACCTCAATACATAGGGCAACTACTAACAGCTATAAAAGAGGAAATCGACAGTAACACAATAATAGTGGGGGACTTTAACACCATACTTACACCAATGGACAGATCATCCAAAATGAAAATAAATAAGGAAAGAGAAGCTTTAAATGACACAATAGACCAGATAGATTTAATTGATATTTATAAGACATTCCATCCAAAAACAGCAGATTACACTTTCTTCTCAAGTGCGCACGGAACATTCTCCAGGATAGATCACATCTTGGGTCACAAATCAAGCCTCAGTAAATTTAAGAAAATTGAAATCATATCAAGCATCTTTTCTGACCACAACACTATGAGATTAGAAATGAATTACACGGGAAAAAACGTAAAAAACCCAAACACATGGAGGCTAAACAATACGTTAGTAAATAACCAAGAGGTCACTGAAGAAATCAAAGAGGAAATCAAGAAATACCTAGAGACAAATGACAATGAAAACACGATGATCCAAAACCTATGGGATGCAGCAAAAGCAGTTCTAAGAGGAAAGTTTATAGCTATACAAGCCTACCTCAAGAAACAAGAAAAATCTCAAATAAACAATCTAACCTTACACCTAAAGAAACTAGAGAAAGAAGAACAAACAAAACCCAAAGTTAGCAGAAGGAAAGAAATCATAAATATCAGAGCAGAAATAAATTAAATAGCAACAAAGAAAACAATAGCAAAGATCAATAAAACTAAAAGCCGGTTCTTTGAGAAGATAAACAAAATTGATAAACCATAGCCAGACTCATCAAGAAAAAGAGGGAAAGGACTCAAATCAATAAAATTAGAAATGAAAAAGGAGAAGTTACAATAGACACCGCAGAAATACAAAGCATCCTAAGAGACTACTACAAGCAACTCTATGCCAATAAAATGGACAACCTGGAAGAAATGGACAAATTCTTAGAAAGGTATAACTTTCCAAGACTGAACGAGGAAGAAACAGAAAATATGAAAATATGAACAGACCAATCACAAGTAATGAAATTGAAACTGTGATTAAAAATCTTCCAACAAACAAAAGTCCAGGACCAGATGGCTTCACAGGTGAATTCTATCAAACATTTAGAGAAGAGCTAACACCCATCCTTCTCAAACTCTTCCAAAAAATTGCAGAGGAAGGAACACTCCCAAACTCATTCTATGAGGCCACCATCACCCTGATACCAAAATCAGACAAAGATACTACAAAAAAAGAAAATTACAGACCAATATCACTGATGAATATGGATGCAAAAATCCTCAACAAAATACTAGCAAACAGAATCCAACAACACATTAAAAGGATCATACACCATGATCAAGTGGGATTTATCCCAGGGATGCAAGGATTCTTCAATATACACAAATGAATCAATGTGATACACCATATTAACAAAATGAAGAATAAAAACCATATGATTGGGCTTCCCTGGTGGCGCAGCAGTTGAGAATCTGCCTGCCAATGCAGGGGACATGGGTTTGAGCCCTGGTCTGGGAAGATCCCACATGCCGCGGGGCAACTAAGCCCTGAACCACAACTGCTGAGCTTGCACGTCTGGAGCCTGTGCTCGGCAATGGAGAGGCCGCGACAGTGAGAGGCCCGCGCGCCGCGATGAAGAGTGGCCCCCACTCGCTGCAACTGGAGAAAGCCCTCGCACAGAAACGAACACCCAACACAACCAAAAATAAATAAATAAATAAATAAATTTATTTAAAAAAAAACCATATGATCATCTCAATAGATGCAGAAGAAGCTTTTGACAAAATTCAACACCCATTTATGATAAAAAACTCTCCAGAAAGTGGGCATAGAGGGAACTTACCTCAACATAATAAAGGCCATATATGACAAACCCACAGCAAACATTGTTCTCAATGGTGAGAAACTGAAACCATTTCCTCTAAGATCAGGAACAAGACAAGGATGTCCATTCTCACCACTATTACTCAACATAGTTTTGGAAGTCCTAGCCACAGCAATCAGAGAAGAAAAAGAAATAAAAGGAATATAAATTGGAAAAGAAGAAGTAAAACTGTCACTGTTTGCAGATGACATGATACTATACATAGAGAATCCTAAAGATGCCACCAGAAAACTATTAGAGCTAATCAATGAATTTGGTAAAGTTGCAGGATACAAAATTAATGCACAGAAATCTCTTGCATTCCTATACACTAATGATGAAAAATCTGAAAGAGAAATTAAGGAAACACTCCCATTTACCATTGCAACAAAAAGAATAAAATACCTAGGAATAAACCTACCTAGGGAGACAAAAGACCTGTATGCAGAAAACTATAAGACACTGATGAAAGAAATTAAAGATGATACCAACAGATGGAGAGATATACCATGTTCTTGGATTGGAAGAATCAATATTGTGAAAATGACTATACTACCCAAAGCAATCTACAGATTCAATGCAATCCCTATCAAATTACCAATGGCATTTTTTACAGAACTAGAACAAAAAATCTTAAAATTTGTATGGAGACACAAAAGACCCTGAATAGCCAAAGCAGTCTTGTGGGGAGAAAACGGAGCTGGAGGAATCAGACTCCCTGACTTCAGACTATACTACAAAGCTACACTAATCAAGACAATATGGTACTGGCATAAAAACAGAAACATAGATCAATGGAACAAGATAGAAAGCCCAGAGATAAACCCACGCACCTATGGTCAACTAATCTATGACAAAGGAGGCAAGAATGTACAATGGAGAAAAGGCAGTCTCTTCAATAAGTGGTGCTGGGAAAACTGGACAGCTACATATAAAAGAATGAAATTAGAACACTCCCTAACACCATACACAAAAATAAACTCGAAATGGATTAGAGACCTAAATGTAAGACCGGACACTATAAAACTCTTAGAGGAAAACATAGGCAGAACACTCTTTGACATAAATCACAGCAAGATCTTTTTTGATCCACCTCCTAGAGTAATGGAAATAAAAACAAAAATAACCAAAAAAATAAACGTGCTGGACCTAATGAAACTTCAAAGCTTTTGCACAGCAAAGGAAACCATAAATAAGACGAAAAGACAGCCCTCAGAATGGGAGAAAATATTTGCAAACAAATCAACGGACAAAGGATTAATCTCCAAAATATATAAACAGCTCATACAGCTCAATATTAAAAAAACAAACAACCCAATCCAAAAATGGGCAGAAGACCTAAATAGACATTTCTCCAAAGAAGACATACAGATGGCCAAGAGGCACATGAAAAGCCACTCAGCATCACTAATTATTAGAGAAATGCAAATCAAAACTGCAATGAGGTACCACCTCACACCAGTTAGAATGGGCATCATCAGAAAATCTACAAACAACAAATGTTGGAGAGGGTGTGGAGAAAAGGAAACCCTCTTGCACTGTCGGTGGGAATGTAAGTTGATACAGCCACTATGGAGAACAGTATGGAGGTTCCTTAAAAAACTAAAAATAAAATTACCATATGATCCAGCAATCCCACTACTGGGCACATACCCAGAGAAAACCATAATTCAAAAAGACACATGCACCCCAGTGTTCATTGAAGCACTATTTTCAATAGCCAGGTCATGGAAGCAACCTAAATGCCCATCGACAGACGAATGGATAAAGAAGATGTGGTACATATATACAATGGAATATTACTCAGCCATAAAAAGGAACGAAATTGGGTCATTTGTTGAGATGTGGATGGATCTAGAGACTGTCATACAGAGTGAAGTAAGTCAGAAAGAGAAAAACAAATATCGTATATTAACGCATATATGTGGAACCTAGAAAAGTGGTACAGATGAACCGGTTTGCAGGGCAGAAATTGAGACACAGATGTAGAGAACAAACGTATGGACACTAGGGGGGAAAGCGGTGGGGGGTGGTGGTGGGGGTGGGATGAATTGGGCGACTGGAATTGACATGTATACACTGATGTGTATGAAATTGATGACTAATAAGAACCTGCTGTATTAAAAAAAGAAAGAAAGAAAGAAAAGAAATAATATGCCTATTTATACATTTATTTATTTATTTATTTTTGGCTGCCTTGGGTCATTGTTGCTGCACGCGGGCTTTCTCTAGTTGCAGAGAGCAGGGGCTACTCTTCATTGTGGTGCGCGGGCTTGTTGCGGAGCATGGCCTCTAGGCGGGCGGGCTTCAGTAGTTGTGGCTCGCGGGCTCAAGAGCGCAGGCTCAGTAGTTGTGGTGCACGGGCTTAGCTGCTCCACGGCATGTGGGATCTTCCTGGACCAGGGCTTGAACCCGTGTCCCCTGCATTGGCAGGCAGATTCTTAACCACTGCGCCACCAGGGAAACCCAATATGCCTCTTTATAAACATTTAACTTGAAGAAGAGATATCATTTTCTCATTCACATAAAGGTTAGTGGTCACCCCAGGTTGACCGGCTGTGGGATGTCAGAGGTCACAGCACTTTCTAGTGGCCTTTGTGCAGCTGGGGCTGTGAGAGACCGGGGTTTTCCGGGAAGACAAGCGCCTCAGCTTGGGGACACTGAGTCTGAGGCACTAGAGGCAGGGCAGGCAGAGAAAGCCAAAAGGTCATGACTGATTCCTGTTTCCCATGTTATTCACGCCAACCCTCCCACTGAAAACAACTAAAACAAAACAGGATAAAGATGGGTATGTATGTATAACTGAGTCACTTTGCTGTACAGCAGAAATTAACACAACATTGTAAATCAACTCTACCTGAATAAAATAAATTAAAACAACAACAATAGCAACGGCTGCAGCAGACAAAGGCGACCAGGCCGGGAAGACTGTTCAAGGCTCTGATAACAGGGCAGCGAGGCCAGAACTAAGACTGAACCCACAGCTGAAACACCAGGAAGGATGTTCCGGGCTGGGGCGAGCTTCTGGAAAAGTACTGGAGCCCATCAGAGTCAGGGTTGACCCCCCCCCCGCCACCCCACCCTGGGGAGAAGGGAGGTGGGGCGCTATCTCCCATGGTGGTTACATTTCAAAGGGATGGACCGCTCCCACATCCTTGAGAAAGATAGATCTGGGTTGTAAAACTGGCAGGAGGCTTTTAAAAAGAGTTACATCTCAAAGGGGCAGAGAAAGAGTTTGCAATTACAAGTTTTCTAAAGTAAATGCTCCAAGGAAAGGGAGGTCAAGAGTCAGGAAGAGGGCAGTCTGGGGCTGTCAGGCGGAGGAGAACATGAAAGTGCTGGGAGAAACGTGGCGCCGATTCATCAACACCACGCCTGCGCCTGCGCCGCTGAGGGCGCCGAGGGGAGACACACAAACCTACCGGCGGAAGTGACTTTACTCTAGGATCACCATCCTCAACGGGCTCTGACGGGGCATCTCCCTCTGTGTCGTAGTGCATTCACCTCCCCCGCCTCCCAGCCCCATAACTCTCCTACCTGCCCCTCTCCCATCTTTGAAAAAGAATATGCTCCCACCCCGCTTCCCCCTCCAGCTGCCATCTAATTTCTCTCCCCTTTCCGGCACACGGTGCTGATGTAGGTGTCTCGACGCAGCGTCGCCTTGGGAAGAGGCGTCTCTCGGGGCTGTCGTCCCCTCGCTGGGAGGGAGGCCGGATGGTGAATGCCAAGGGCTGCTGCTACATCCGCAGGTGCTATCACCACATCTGGCAGGACTTTTCTACCACCTTGGTATTCTCAGAAGGACATCTGTCCCTGCCATCCAGGCTGCTGGCTGGCGGGGAGGCCAGAGCAGGATTTTTAATGAGCAAGAGGAAGGCGACATGGGTGCACCAGTAACAAGTGGGGCCGAAACACAAGTGAGAAGCCAGGGACTTCCCTGGTGGCGCAGTGGTTAAGAATCCGCCTGCCCATGCAGGGGACACGGGTTCGAGCCCTGGTTCGGGAAGATCCCACATGCCGCGGAGCAACTGAGCCCGTGCGCCACAACTACTGAGCCCACGTGCCACAACTACTGAAGCCCGCCTAGAGCCCGTGCTCCACAAGAGAAGCCACCACAATGAGAAGCCCGCGCACCGCAATGATTGCTCACCGCCCCTGCGCAGCAACAAAGACTCAAGGCAGCCAAAAATTAATTAATTAATTAAAAAAAAAAAAAGAAACAGGTGAAAAGCCAGGAGCCAGAAGGGACCTCAGAGGCCGATTGCTTCTTGCATCTTAAACCCAGGTGCTCCTGCTTCATTGGCTGAGGGCCAGTGCCCGGCTCAGACAGACCACAGCCCAGCCATGGCCCACCTTCCAGAGCATTTTATTTATTTTTTTAATATTTATTTATTTGGCTGCGTCGGGTCTTAGTTGTGTTACGCGGGATCTTCTTTGCGGCACGTGGGATCTTTCATTGCAGCACATGGGCTTCTCTCTAGTTGCAGCGTGCAGGCTGGAGAGCGAATGGGGCTCAGTAGTTGCAGCACACGGGATCTTCTCTGTGGCACAGGGGATCTTTCATTGCAACACGTGGTCTTCTCTCTAGTTGCAGCATGCAGGCTCTAGAGCATGTGCACTCAATAGTTGCAGAGGGCGGGCTCTCTACTTGTGGCACACGGGCTCTAGAGCACACAGGCTTAGTTGCTCCGTGGCATGTGGGATCTTAGTTCCCTGACCAGGGATCAAACCCGTGTCCCCTGCATTGGAAGGTGGATTCTTAACAACTGGACTGCCAGGGAAGTCCTCCAGAGCATTTTAGATAAGTATGGATAGATAATGAAGAACAATTCAACACTCCTAAGAACTTTTGAGATAAACAAAAACATCCCCAAGAGCCTAGCTTTCAGCCAGTGGCCTTGGGGTCCCCACAAGCCTCTCTCTTTGGTGGCCAGGACTGAGTCAGCACCTTCTGAGAAGCAGAGAATGAGGTTAACCACATTATATACTTGAGAGTCGTTAAGAGATTAGATCATAAATGTTATCACTACACACACACAAAAAGGTGAGGGGCAGAGGTGTTAACTAACCTCATTGTAGTAAACATTTTGCAGTATATACGGTTATGAAATCATCTCATCATACACCTTAAACTTACATATATAATATGTCAAGAATATCTCAATAAAGCTAGAAAAAATTAAAAATTAAAAAGTCACCCCTCTATTTAAAAAAAAATAAAAAATAAAGTTCACCGCAAAGGTGTGACACCCAGGTCCCCTGACTTCTGGTCACAATGTTTTCTGTCTTTCATTACATGCGTTCCAGAAGCCTAATGAATTATAAGAGAAGCCAGGCATCAGGCATCCAACCTTCCTGCAGCTTCTCCAGGGCCCCACAGAGCACCTGGAATTAGTTGTTCATCAGAAGATGTTGGAGACTCTCCTAAAAATAACCCACCAAGTAATCACAATCTGCATCAGTGAAAACAGGAAGCAGGTTTTAGTATCTTGCTTTTAGAAAGGGGGAGCTTGCCTGGGGAGGTACAGAAAAACCTGCGGGGTCCCAGCTGGCAACAGTGGAGCAGGTGTCTGGCCACTTCCTGCAGCTCTGGGCTTCCTCCAGAAGTGACCCCTTGGTCGCCAGCTGACGGCATCACCCCTCCTTGCATTTGGAGGACCTGTGGATCCAGAGCACTCCTCAGGCTCAGCGCCTCTCTGCCCTCTCCCACCAAGGGGATCCTGGCTTTGGCCCCGAGCATCTTCCCCGCAACCTCCAATCCCGCCCTGCCTGGAGCAGCCTTCCAGGCACACTTGGTCTGCCTTTGCCCTTCTCTCCTCCAACTGCCCAGGGCCCAGAAACCCGCTGGGCTGGGCCTGTTGCAAGAGGCTGGCTTGGGTGGACCCTCCTTTGGGTTGGTTCAGGCGTTTCCCCTTGGAGCCCAGCACTAGGCTCTCTCCACACCCACCTCCTGCATCCTCTCTCCATCTCCACACCCACCTGCATCTTCTCTCCATCTCCACACCCACCTGCATCCTCTCTCCATCTCCACACCCACCCTCCTGCATCCTCTCTCCATCTCCACACCCACCCTCCTGCATCCTCTCTCCATCTCCACACCCACCCTCCTGCATCCTCTCTCCATCTCCACACCCACCCTCCTGCATCCTCTCTCCATCTCCACACCCACCCTCCTGCATCCTCTCTCCATCTCCACACCCACCCTCCTGCATCCTCTCTCCATCTCCACACCCACCCTCCTGCATCCTCTCTCCATCTCCACACCCACCCTCCTGCATCCTCTCTCCATCTCCACACCCACCCTCCTGCATCCTCTCTCCATCTCCACACCCACCCTCCTGCATCCTCTCTCCATCTCCACACCCACCCTCCTGCATCCTCTCTCCATCTCCACACCCACCCTCCTGCATCCTCTCTCCATCTCCACACCCACCCTCCTGCATCCTCTCTCCATCTCCAGGCCTACATTCTTTGCATCCTCTCTCGGTCTCCTCCACACCAGCCCTGTACGTGGTTTTACTTTTGTGCAATGAACTTACAGCACTTCCCTCAAACATCTTGTACATTGCCTTCAACCAAGATATACCTGTTACAGCTGAGGCCTGAGACCCAAACAGATTGGGGTCTTTCCAGCCCAATTGGACCTCCTCAGCTCCCCTGTTTCTGGATGGCACAGTGCCCACCGCAGCTCACGGGCTTCCTCAGATCTCATCTGGCCCCAGGACGATTCCAGCCAGAAAGGAGGGATCTGGGCCTCACCAGGTGGGACTGCAGTATATGGAAGGGGAAGATGAGGTGCGGGGGGCACTTCAGACTCAGCACCCCACCCAATTCCGGGGGACTAACAGCTGGAAGGTGGCACCAGTAGAAGGGTTTCAGGCACTAAGTCCAACCCAAGGAACATTTGCCTCCATTATATTCACTGTGGAAGTGAAGAAACGTCTGGAGCCCCAACTTCCATTTCTATAACCCCTCAAATTAGAGAAACAGAAATTGCTCATTTTATTCTTCCAGCCTCGAGTGAAAGTTCTGGAGGGTTTATTGGGGCCTTTTAGAAGTCCTGGAAATCTCAAGCCACTGACAATTCCATTTCCATACCCCTACCCAGGTTCAGAACCCTAGGGCCAGCCATGCCCCTCCAGGCCCTAGGGTCCCACTGATATTCCCCATCATGCACCTCCTCCACCTGCTGGGTGGGAAGCAGGTGGCCAGGAGGGGGTGGTGCCTATGCTCAGCTGGGACAAGGATTGAGGGGTGCAGCCTGGAAACGGACATCGAAGGAAGTGCTTTGGAAAGAGGGGGACGCAGCATACTGAGTGAAGTAAGCCAGAGAGAGGAAGACAACTATCATATGATAGCGCTTACATGTGGAATCTAAAAAGATGCAAATGAACTTATTTACAAAATAGAAATAGACCCACAGACATAGTAAACCAATTTACGGTTACCAAAGGGGAAGGGGGGAGGGATATTTTAGGAGGATGGGATTAACATATACACACTACTATATATTAAATAGATAACCAATGAGGACCTACTGTCTAGCACAGGGAACTATACTTAATATTTTGTAATAACCTATAAGGGAAAAGAATCTGAAAAAGAATAGATATATGTGTGTGTGTGTGTGTGTGTATATATATATATGTGAATCACTGTGCTATACACCTGAAACTAACATGGCATTGTAAATCAACTGTATTTCAATTTTTTTAAAGTTAGCAATAAACAACAAAAAAAGAAAGAAAGAGCGGGACGCTCCCCAACAGGCACTCGCGCCTTACTTCGGGCAACCTTTGGGGTGCAGAGAACCAGACAATTCCTGTTAGGAGCCAGTTTCCCCAAGATCACAGCTAGAAGTGGCAGAGCTGGAATTCTAACCCCGTTTTAACACCAAGACCCATGCTCTTCCTACCACAGCCATTTCTGTCTAGTGGCCACTGAAAAGTCAGCGGAAGCCTCTTCAATCCAAATACCTGCCTCTATCAGTCCCATGGCATCACCCCCTGCCCCACCTTGCCCAGAAAGAAGACCCAGAGTGTGGAGCCCAGAACCTGTCTCTACTGGAAGTTGACATTAACGCTGCATTTCTTGATGTGATCCCTAGTCATTTCTAGTGTTCCTCAGAATTTTTCAAATTAGGGCAAATACGGAAATTACTTCCAAAAATTCACTCGCAGTGTTCTGTTACAGCTGGGCAGCAACCTCTGAAGTACTGGCAGGGGGCTCAGGGTCCCCCACCTGCCCTCTTAGTATTCCAGAGGCACCGCGCTGCCCTCCCGGATCATAGTCACTCTAAAGAACTGGGATTCTCTCAGAAATTATTTATGTCATTTTTCCTTTTAAAAACATTTAGTTCAAAAACAACAACAAAGACCCTCAAAGCATTCCAACGTAGAATTGCCATTCTAGAGGTCAAAAGTCGGTTCATACTCAACTATCTGACGGACAGCAAAGAGGTCTTTGCTGCAATTTTATTTCCTCAGTAGCATTTGGAAAACTTTTCAGATTTTCCAGTTAATGTATCCGTAAGTCAATCCGACCACAAAATGATTTGGCTCAATTATCTAATTAGATCATCTTTCCCCATCTTGAAAGGACTAGTATATTGACATCACCCCCTATGTAAATTAAGCAGGGCATCCTCTCAGCCCCTCCCCCTTCTCAGCCATCCTGATCTCTTGGACAAAAGGAAAGGGCTCAAAACCAACACTCCCAGTCAGCCCCAAACACCTCCTCTGCCCCAAAACATCCACAGCACTTCAGTTTTTTCAGGAGTCTTAAGAAGGGAACTTTCAAAAGGCCAGAAGGATTAGGCACAAACATACCTCAACTTGTTATTACGGAAGTTTTCCAACACACGACAATGGTAGACAGAAGGCTGTAATGAGCCCCGGTCCCCTCTCGCCCAGCTTCAAATCATCAACACACAGTCAACACTGTTTCATCTCTAACTGCACCTTCTCACGCCCATGCCCCAGACGACTCTGAAGCAAATCCCAGAGAGCATTTCATTCCCTATGTATCTCTGAAAGCTAAAGATCCTTTTATTACGTAAGCACAATAACCTAATTGTAACTGAGAAAAAATTAACAATTCTGTATTATCGAGTATCCGATAAGTGTTCAAATTTCCTCAATAACATCTACATTTTATCAATATTTTTCATTGAAGTATAGTTGATTTACAATGTTGTGTTAATTTCTACTGTACAGCAACGTGATTCGGTTATACATATACACATTCTTTTTGTATATACTCTTTTCCATTATGATTTATCACAGGATATTAAATTTAGTTCCCTGTGATCTACAGCAGGACCTTGTTGTTTATCCATTCTATATATAAAAGCTTACATCTGCTAACCCCGACCTCCCACTCCATCCCTCCCCCAAGCCCCTGCCCCTTAGCAACCACCAGTCTGTTCTCTATGTCTGTGATTCTGTTTCTGTTTCATAGATAGGTTCATTTGTATCATATTTTAGATTCCGCATGTAAGTGTAACATCTACATTTTAAAGATTTGCTTACAGATGAAAACAGCCCACAACTTTTCAGCTGGTGATTGTTTTTCCCGCTCTTATTACGTGCTTCCTTCTCTCGCATCCTGTGGTCGACTCAGCCAGCCGATGGAGTTAGCGTATCAACCCCTTTGGGGTCTACTCCCTTTTTAAAAGTCCCTCTAAATACTTTCATGAGCAAACTTTCATTGCCGGCTTTTTGGCTCATTCTGTTTGGAAAGTTACTCTATGTTTTCTTCTTCTCCCTTCTGGAAACTCAGAAAAGAAACATGTGTCGAATTTCATTACCTCCAAGTTTCTCTTCTCCCCTGTGTTAGCCATCAACCTTCACTTCATCTCTAAGGGGACAGTTAACTTTACAACTCTTCTATTTTTTTTTTTTACTCACTTCCATAGGGCACTCTGAAAAGCCTCATGGTTCTATTTATTCATTCAGCAAGTATTTACTGACCGCCTACATGGTCCCTGACTTGTGCATTATAATAAAAACGTGGCCAGGCTGGCCTTAGAGAACACAAGTCCAATTCACTCAACATCAGTTCTCCAAATGTGCGCTAGAGGGCGCCACTCTCCCATTGGCCTCTGTTAGAAAAGTCTGCCGTGACTAACTCACTATGCAGCCTATGTAAGCTCTCTATACCTCAGCACATAGTCAACCAAATAATCTCACACAACTTTCCCCTTAAAAACGAAATAAATTCCATTTATTGGATGCACAGACAAAAAGAGAAATTACATAATTCCCCCAAATAGGTCCCTTTTTCCATTAGACATCATAGACAGAAAGCCTAGGGCTTATAGGTTTTGCAAAATTATAAAAATGTTGCAGACTATTTTTTCATTGCAAAATACCAAAAGAAAACTGAAAAGTTGAAATCAATTAATGTCTACAGAGAGCAACACATCAACTTTGCTGTTACATGTAGTCTCAAAAGTATTTCATTACATTTGAAACTATTAATAAGTTTAATTTGCTATATTATAAAATTTCCTGAATATGCCCCAGTAATGGCCAAAAAACCCGTGTCAGTTAACACAACAAATATTTATATAGCACCTGACGTGTGCCAGGCATTGTACTGTTCTTGGTGCTTACATCTGAAGGGGGAGATAATGAACAAGCAAACAAATAAATAAACAAGGTCATGTTTGTGATAAATGCAAGAGAGAAAATAGAGCTGGTTGATGTGAAAAAGAATATATGGGAAGTTATTGACCTAGAGTGTTTAGAAAAGGCCTCCATGAGATGACAGCTATACTCATACCTCAGTGACAAGAGAGCCCTGGGAATATCTGGGAGCAGAATATTCCAGAATATTCCAGGAAGAGGGATCAAAGGCAAAGGCCTAGTGGGAGGGAGACGCAAAAGGGAGGAGATATGTGGATATATGTATATGTATAGCTGATTCACTTTGTTATAAAGCAGAAACTAACACACCATTGTAAAGCAATTATACTCCAATAAAGATATCAAGAAAAAAAAAAAAAGGGCAAAGGCCTACCCATGAAAGTGTGATAAAGAAGAGTAGGAAGACCACAACAAACAAGTGCTGGAGAGGGTGTGGAGAAAAGGGAACCCTCCAGCACTGCTGGTGGGGAGGTAAATTGGTGCAGCCACTATGGAAAACAGTATGGAGTATCCTCAAAAAATAAAAATAGGGTTACCATATGACCCAGTAATCCCAGTCCTGGGTATATATCTGAAGAAAATGAAAACATTAATTCAAAAAGATACATGCACCCCAATGTTCATAGCAGCACGATTTACAATGGCCAAGATATGGAAGCAACCTAAATGTCCATCAACAGATGAATGGATAAAGAAGAAGTGATGTATATATACAATGGAATACTACTCAGCCATATAAAAGACTCAAGTTTTGCCATTTGCAGCAACATGGATGGACCTGGAGAGTATTATGCTCAGTGAAATAAGTCAGACAGAGAAAGAAATATACTGTATGTTATCACTTATACATGGAATCTAAAAAATAAAACACGTGAATGATATAACCAAACAGAAACAGACTCACAGATATAGAGAAATAGTAGTTACCAGTGGGAAGAGGGAAGTGGGGAGAGGCAAGATAGGGGTAGGGGGACAAGAGGTACAAACTACAAGAGGTATAAAATAAATAAGCTACAAGGATACATTGTACAGCACAGGGAATATAGCCGATATTTTATTATAATAACTTAAAGTATAATTTATAAAAATTTGAATCCTTATGCTGTACATCTGAAACCAATATGATGTTGTAAATCAACTATACTTTAAAAAAATTTTTTTTATTAGAAAAAACAAAGCAGCAGAGGAGGAAGGTATAGTGTAATGGGAAGGGGGGAGGATTGCACAGAACAGACAACAGAGGTAACCATAGAAAGAAGCTCTGTTTGGGCTTCCCTGGTGGCGCAGTGGTTAAGAATCCGCCTGCCAATGCAGGGGCACAGGTTCAAGCCCTGGTCCGGGAAGATCCCACATGCTGCGGAGCAACTAGGCCCGTGAGCCACAACTACTGAGCCTGCGCGTCTGGCGCCTGTGTTCCGCAACGGGAGAGGCCGCGATAGTGAGAGGCCCGCGCACCGCGATGAAGAGTGGGCCCCGCTTGCCGCAACTAGAAAGAAAAGCCCTCGCACAGAAATGAAGACCCAACACAGCCAAAAATAAATAAATAAATAAATAAATAAATAAATAAATAAAAAGAGCAAGGCACAGAAGGAAGGTTCTGGAGTGAGCCTTGGCCATGACCAGGCCCAGCCCCTCACCAGGAACAGGAGGAAAATCGCTCATCCAAGTCTCGGCAACGCGGTGGCAGGCCTGGCGTAACTCCACTCTCCAGAACCTTCTGCTGCAGAAGACTCCTGGGCTGTGACGTGTCAGCGGCCAGGCCCACCTGCAGCAGGAGACAGTGGCAGGACAATGACGGCAGCCCCTGCCCCTCCGTGGGGCTTTGCAGCGCGCACAGTGTAAATATACACTCATCCGATTCTCACAACCCACGAGGCAGGAGGAGCAGATAAGAAGACCAGAGCCAGGAGAGAGATGCGACCAGCCAGGGCCTCTGGGTGGGGATGGGCCAGCCCTGGAGTGGCCCAGCACTCAGGTGCCGAGGGAACCACCTCGAAGGTTCTCAGCAGGTCTGCCTCGCTGTGCATTGAGCAAGCTGCCGGGGGGCTACCCCAAGGGGCCCCGGTATCCACCACTCACACCTGAGTAGTGGTCATTATCCGTGTGGGGGAGCTCGAGCTGACTCACTGCTGTGGCTTTTGAGCTACGTGACCCGGAACGTAACTCCTCAAGAAAAGATGGAGGCAGAGCTGGAGGCCACCTCCCTGCTCCCAGCGGAGCCCCAAATGACCACGCCTCACACGAGCTGATGTTGCGAGAACACTGATTCCCCTTGGTCAGCTCCAGCAAGCGTCAGCAACCTATGGAGACGTCCAGCCTGGACACCCATTGACACACTCCTGCGGAGTCGATGGGGGGGCTCTCTCCTGCCCCACTGCCCCAAGGAGGGGAGAACCCAAGGCCTCCTGCGGCTGTTATTGCCCAGGAAAGCCAGCCCACAGCCACTAAGATACACTCACCAGAGGACTCACGTCCCTCTCCCCGTTCACACCTCCCATCACCTCCCACCCCACAGCCTCCAGCACTGGACCCACCAGCCAGTCGGCAACTACTTCCTGAGTGTTATGAGCCCAGCCCTGTGCTAGACCCTGCTGGGGTTCAAGACGGAATGACACAGCCCTTGCCTTCAGGGAGCTCCCAGTCTCAGCGGAGGTTTCACACACACACGTGCGTGCGCACACATGCACACACACACACACACGGGAAACAGGAGTACCGTAAGTCCCCTACACATGAATGGGTTCTGTTCCAAGAGCACGTTCGTAAGTCCAATTTGTTCGTAAATCCAGCAAAGTTAGCTTAGGTACCCAACTAACACAATTGGAGGGCAGGCTGCAATTTCACTCACGCCTGACGCTGATGGAATGCACGTTCGCATCTTTGAAAGTTCGCAATTTGAAGGTTCACAGGTAGGGGGCTTACTGCATAAGACTCCACACGAATTTCAGGCGTGTGATAGTGTGTTAACACAGGGACTGTGTTAGAGAAGGGCGGAATGTGGGCCTGGTGGTTGGGAAGGCAGCCTGGTGGAGAAGAGGGCTTAGCCGGGGGGAGGCAGACGGGCACAGCCCAGATCAACAGCAGGGGAAACAGAGGCAGGACCGAGGAGGGAGATGAGAGGAGAAGGGGCATCTGTGAGGGTCCCCCGGGTTGGGCCAAGGATCAGAGAGAAGGAAGTTCCAGAAGCACAGGGCCTCATTTCTCTGACCTCCCCCAGAGCGGCCTGTTATCCCTGAGCCAGGCATATGGCAGACGGTAAGAACCTACATGCAAACTGCACTGGAGACGGGAACCCATGGGGGCCTCCTGGCAACCCTGACCAAACCTCAGCTCAGCCCTGGGACCTCTCACCTCAACACAACTCCCCCACGCCCCCCAGCACTCACGTCCCTGGGATTTGACCTACATTTCACGACTAAAGGCCTCTCCCCACCTCCAAGGGTTTCACTAACTATAACCTACCTCATGAAGTCCGGTTGTCATCAAAACCCAGCCCGGCCCTAGTCGGTCCCACCTTTTCTGATGGGTGGTCCAGTCTGGGGAGCTCCAGGCCAACCTGCTCAGGTGTGAAGCCCGGAGGAGCCCTCGCCCTGCTGCTGGCCCTGCACCACCCTCCTCTTGTTCCGCTGTGAAGTCCGGACACACAGAAGCTTGTCTGCCAGCCTCTCCCCCTGCCCGGAGCCAGCGGGCCCCAGCAGGGAGGCTCCACTTCCTCCCCAGCCTTCCCCCAATCCTGCCGAGCCGGCAGCCAGGTACAGCCAGAGCAAGCAACCGCAAACCAGAGAAGACCAGCCCAGCCCAGCGAGCTTCCAGCAACATCTGCGGAAGGGAAGTAAGGCTCCAGCCTGATGCGCTGCTTGTTAGGTCTGGGAGAAGAGAGTGACTAAAAGAGGCCCCTCCTCAGAATTCTTTATTCTTGAACAAGGGAAGGAAGGGCAGGGGTGGGGGAGGGCAGGGGATGAAATGCTACTCGAATGTAGGCCCTGACCCGGGGCTCTGTGTCAGGTAAGGAAGGAGTGGCGGGTTAGTCCCGGGGCCAAGGATCTCGGCCTGGGGTCCAGGAGCTCCTGGGGTTGCTTGTAGATTCTTGCATCTACGTGACTATGTGTGTCTTCCTGGGGAGACGGTTCATAACCTTTGCCATCTTGTCAGAGGGCTTCACGACCCCAAAAATGTTAAGAACGTTGCTCTGAAAGGAGAGCGAAGCCTGCAGGTATGTGCACACCTGGGGGAAGGTCTTGCCTCTGGAGCCGAGTCTGCTACCAACTGGCTGTGTTCTCCTAGGCAATTCACCTCCCGTCTCTGGTGGGCCAGGCGGGAGCACAGAAGCACGCTCCCCACACAGGCACCGGCCCCGCTGCCACGGGAGCGTGAAGGCTTACAGCCAGGCAGCCAGCACGAGCTCTTCTTCGGCTGTGACTCCCAGCAGGTCCGGGGAGTTTTTCCACCAGGGCACAGAACCTGCCTCCAATTCCAGGCTCCATCGGTCCCTCTGCTGTCACCTCCCGAGGTAGGTCTTCTTAGGGGACGTGTCCTCATGCCGGGGCACAGGCCCAGGGCCCCATTCCTAGTCACTGTGTCAGGTGTGCCTTGCACACAGCCCAGAGGTCCTGTACACGCCACATCTGTTCACAACGACAAAGAGACCAGGGTCAGGTCTGGGGCGGGACGCGGCCCTGCCCAGCCCCTGTCAGCCATCTCTCCAGGGCTAGGAGGGAGCAGTCATGGGCCCCCTGCACCCAGCCAGGGCTGTGAGTCCTCTTAGCCCCTACCAAGCACCCAAGGATTACTAATCCCATTTACCAATGAGACAACGTGGGTTCAGGGCACTTGGTGACTGGTTCCAGATGTCCTGGGTCCCGATTTAATCTCTTAATCTCCACCACTAAGTACTAGTCCACAGTGCAACAGCCACCTAGGGGCAGCAGGCAGAGGACAACTGATCGCTGCGAAGCCCCGTGGCTCTAAGGAAGGGCAGAGGGCAGGGATCGGTCTCCAGCACTGAGCACGGGACTGGGCTGGAACAAGGGCTCTACGAGAGCAGGCCCTCTGCCAGCCCCCAGCTTCCTTCCTCCCAACCCACTACCCAGGATGCCATGTCCCCTTCAGACACCCACAGCCCCTAGCGATGCCCCCGCCCAGGCTCACATTCCCACATCCCCGAAGCCCCATCTTCCCACCTGCAAGAGCCTCTCTTAACAATGACACAGTAGAAATGAAGGGTCTTGGGGTCCAGAACCCAAAACGAGGTCCAGGCTTCTACCGCCGCACTGCCAGCTCCTACGTGTGATTTAGGGCCAGCTTGGGTGAGCCTCAGTGTCCTTGTCTGCCAAATGGCTGAGAAGCCCGTGCCTCCGAGCATCAACTTGGAACCTGAGGCCCGGGGGACAGGTCCTGGCTCTCCCCTTTCTCACTGCATGACCTTGGCCAAGCCTCTTGGGGGGCCTCACTTTCTTTTGCCCGGATGACCCCAGGACCCTCGAGGCTCCCGCCTGTCCCACTTCCATCTCTCCTCACTGCTTCCGGTTGTCCCTGAACTGCACTTGAGATCACTGGGCTCTTCCCATTAAACATCTCAGTGTCCCCTCTCCCTGCCACAAAGTCCTTTGTAGAGCAAATGTGAGCCTCCAAGGTAGGACCCCTGCCTTGGAAACCTTCCACACCCTTGCTCTCCCTATTCGTCCCCAGGACCCAGTTCAAACCATCAAACTGCCTTGGGCGACACCAATCACCTCGCCTCCCAGAGCACTTTGCAGTCTGTCCCCACGAGAGCCGATAGCCGGCATCACCCTGTATGAGCGAGCACCCCAGGGGACAGGGCCTGTGGCTGTGCTCCTCCCAAGAGCCCTGCGCAGCACACTGCTTGGCACACTGGGGCGCTCAATTAATGACGTCAACCTCTCTTGTCTGCTAACAGCAATTATAATCCTCACAATATCCCAGGGAGAAGGAGCCCTCATCGTTAGCCCCAATTCACAGATAAGCAAACTGAGTCATGAAGTGAAATGACTTCTCAAGGGTACCAAATAGTAAGTGCTGGTGCCAGGAGGCCCTAGGGGCTGGGGGTGGGCCTGAGGATTGTGGAGAGTACCCTCTCCAGGTCGCTTTCAATTTGACATTCAGGGAATGAAGATCTAGTAAGAAGCTAGTCGTAGACCTAGGAGCTCAGTACGCCCCACCTCCCTCACCTGTCCCCACCTGACCCCGAACAAGCCTGAGATGGGCTCTGGCCGGCGCCGGGTCTCACCTGCTCTAAGCCGGGTGGGCCTGCGGAGGAAAACCAACGCAGGGGCCCAAAGCAGCCGTGTGCAGCCAGCCAGAGGGTCCTGGGGAAGGAGCGGAAGGAGGCGGCCCACTCCTTTGAGACCCCAAGCCAGCCCTCCCAGTCTCCCGGGATCCCAGCCAGAGAGGGGGCCGAAGCCCAGCGCCATCTCCAGAGGTCACGGATGCGGCTCTGGGGCAGAAAACAGCCGGAGGCAGCAGGTCCAGCGCGCATCAGAGCACGCGGCCTAAATGGGCCGCCTGGCCCTCGGGCCCGTGGCCGTGGCTGCGCTGGTGGGTCTTGAGCGAGCCTTCGCGCGCGAAGCTCTTGCCGCAGCGGGCGCAGAAGTAGGGCCTCCGCTCCCCGAAGACGCCGGGGCGGTGCGGGTGCGGCGCGGGCATGCGCGCGTGGGTGCGCTGGTGGTTGAGCAGGAAGCGCGGCTCCCGGAAGCAGCGGCCGCACTGCGCGCATTGGTGCGGCTTCTCGCCGCTGTGGATACGCTGGTGCGTTAGCAGGTTCTGCTTGAGGCTGAAGCAGCGCCCGCACTCGGGGCAGGGGAAGGGCCGCTCGCCCGTGTGGGTGCGCTGATGCACCTCGAGGTTGTGCTTGACGCTGAAGGCCTTGCCGCACTCGGGGCACACGAAGGCGGCCGCGCGGCCCACTCCGGCATGCGCCTTCTGGTGCCGCACCAGGCTGGGCTGCTGCGAGAAGGTCTGGCCGCACAGTGGGCAGCGGTGCGGCTGCTCCTCTGCAGGGTGGTGGATGACCAGGCCTCGGTCGTCCCCCAGGCCCTCCTCCCCGTCCCCCGCAGGGGACCTGTCCCCGGAGGACGCCAGTTCGGTCATGGGCACTCCCGGCTGCAATCACTGGCCCCTGGGGAGGCGGAAGCAGAGAGAGTACTCAGGGGGCACCCGAGGATCACCCAGGCCCCAGCCTCAGGGAGGACACTCCCCTGGGCTCCCATGGCTTCCAGAACCCGCCGCTCTCCAGTCCTGTTCGAGCCTGTGTCCCCCTGCTGGAATGCCCTTCTTTCTCCTCCACCCCTAATCACATCCTACCCCTCCTTCAAGGCCTTTCTAAAATGACACTTCCTGCTAGAATCCTTCCTTGACCTCTCCAGCCCCTCCTGAGCCACGTGACCCAACCCTATGACCCTCACTCATCACACAGCACGCTGGTCTGTCAGGCCACCTCTGTCTCCCTGCCCTGTGAGCACCTTGAGGACAGAGCTGCTTCCTTTTATGCCCCACATCAAACACTGTGCCTGCCACACGAGGCATTGAATAAATGCTGATGAGTGATATTCAGGGACTCCTAGTATTTTAAGTTATACTGAACCTGGATGCATCTTATCTCTCCAACCAGATTCTCAAGAAGCGCGGTAGGGAGGTGCATCCCCAATCTGGAGGGAAGGGTGGGTCAACAGTGGTTTAAAGATATTTTTGCAAAGCTTCAAAAAAGAAACAAAAGCCCTGTAAACTTGAAAGTAACCTCAGTTAAACATTAAGGCAGCAGCTCTTTGTTTATCAAAATGAGGCATGCCTGTAAAAGGTTTGCAAGTCACTGAACCACAGTGTGAGCTCCCAGAGGGCGGGTCTCAGCTTGATTCCACTTGGCATCTGGCATCGCCCCAGCAAAGCCTGGCCCAAGGCTGAGGAACACTCAAAGCGCAACAAACACCCCCAAGTTCAGTTCCATCCCGTTCACACTGGTTCTCCTAAGGATCCTCTTTCCCAGGGCACTGTGTTCCTCTTAAATTGTTTCCCACTGTCCTCACAACAGCCCTGAGGAAGGGGCAGGCTTATTGAACCCCATTTTATAGATGGGGAAACTGAGGCTCAGTGAGGCCCACTTACTTGCCCAGGGTCACACAGCAAGGTGAACCAGGACTAGGCCTTAAGTTTCCTCACTGTCAAAAGCTCTTTTCAACATAGTAGCTGCTCACCAGCTAAGTTCCCCTCAAAACACACACACACACACACACACACACACACACGACCACCACCCTCCTGGCCACCATCACAGAGCCATCAATACCCAAAGGACCACTGCTTCTGGGGCACTGTCTGTGGCCACCACCCTCGTGCCTCCCCCAAACCCTAGGCTCCTGCTCCCGCAGAGCGCTGAGGCCGGCTCGGAGGGAATGAGGGGGCCACTCCCCTGCATTCCCCCACCCCCAACTGGGAAGCTTGCTGGCTCTTCCCCTGGTCCTCCATGCAGACCTTCTCCACACTTCCAGATCTCTCTGCTAACCACGGCCTCAGTGGACCTATCGGCAGAGTGGGGTCCCAGAGGCACCCGCTCTGTCTCCCCCTACCCCCAGGCTGGGGTGGAACAGCACTCACCCAGGGGAAGGGGACAAGTTCTACTTGCAACAGACCCCACCCACAAGTCTTTCCCCAGGCAGCTGCATGGACGTTTGCGAAGACAGATAGATCATCACCGTCCCCTTGGCCAATCTCAGCCCGGCCTTGTCTCTGGGCAGCCTCCCCACTCTCCCAGCTATACCCCTGACCAAGGGCCCCGCCCGCCGAGAGGGTCCAAGGCCATGGCCCCCCTGTCTCCCCCAGGTGCCTCCATCCCATCCCACACTCACAGACCAGGCTGCGCCCCAGTTCCTCCGGCCTCCAGCAGTGGCTCTTTCCTCGAGTCTGCGCTGCCCAAGGCAAATACGGTAACTCTCCGCAGCGCCTCCCGCGCCCCTTCTCCCTCACCCTCATAAAGACGGCCAGCCTCCCGCACCGCTGTTCTTTTCAAATAGCGGCATTAATCAGAAGAGTTGACCCCACCCACCCGACACCCCCCCCCCCCCCCCGCGCACAGCCTTGCCAATTCCTGGGGCCGGAGCGATCCTGGAGAAATATGGTAAACTCTGCGTCGCAACCCCACCCCCACTAAAATATGTAGGCCTCCCACTCTGCTGCAGCAACCCACCCCATTCCGCTGCAAGCCCCGGCTCCCTTAGGGAATTCATGCAACCCACGCCCTCCCGCTCCCGCAGCGCCAGGGGGGAACCACGCAACCCTGGATAAATACATAATTAAGTCGCGGCGCTCGCCACTCCCGGAAAGGGTCTGCGCGGCTCCCGGCAAATACGGTAGCGCGCCTGCAATGACCCGCCCCCAGGGGCCGGCACTGGCCTCGGTAAATACGGTAATCTCCCGCCGAGGCCCCAGCCCTGGCCTGGCCCGGGACTCACGTGGCGCCGCCTCCCCAGCCCTCCGTCTCCTCCGCAGCGCCGCAGTCGCCGACGTCGCCGCAGCCGCACAGCAGCCCCGTGAGGCTGGGAGGTCTAACTCGCCAACAACCTGGCTCGCGGAACAAGGAGGGCTGCGAGCCCAGAGCCCGCCGGGACAGGAGAGGGAACCAGGCGGGGGCCGGTCCGGGGGCAGAACGCCCCAAGGGCCGGGTCGCCCCAACTCCCCCCGGGCCCCCTGCCCCAGCCATTCCCGGTTCAGGATTCCCCGAGGCCCCAGTTCAGCAGTTAGAGCCGCATCTTCACCTCCCTCATCCTACGGCAGGGCTAGCCTGGTCAGGCCCGCAAACTGACCCCAGCGCCTAGGAAACTGGGTCTGGGGGCGCTGGAGGGACAGAGCCTTTCCTTGCAAGAGAGAGAAGGGGGTGAACGCAGGAACGCCCCCGGCACAGCCTTTCTGAGCTGGGGTTTCATGGGTGGGAGACAGAGCCCACCCTACCATATGGCTCGGGTTATGCTATTAGGATGAATGGGGGAATAGAGGAGACACTTATACCCCTATGGTCCAGTCCTTTTCAGAAGTGAGCCCATCATAGTCAAGACAAAGATATCCTGTGAAAGAGCCATTTATAACACCCAGGGGAACCAGCTGACGAGGACAGGGCGGGGCTGAATTCGTTTCCAAATGCCATTTAATAATACCCCTTACTTATATATTACTTCTCTTATTACAATGTCCTTTGTCATATATTATCTCGCGGGAGCCTTCCAATAATCACGTGCCGTCTAAGTTATACAGGTATTATTATCCCATTTCACAGATGGGAAAGTAAAATAAAATTGAAACACAGAGCGGCTCCCCTACCCTCCCTACTCCCCTGCGACCCACAGCTCTAAGTGGCAGAGCTCAGTGGAAAGGTAGGCCCAGCTCACTCTCCCTGGTATCACTCCGGTATCTCGACCTGCAAACAGAAACGGTGTGCGGACCGGGATGAGAAGTAATCACCTCATCCAGAGTGAGAAAATGCCTCCAAATTTACATTTTATAGACAAAGAAACTGAAGCTGGAGAAGGAAAATGATTTTTTAAATTAAAAGTGCTAGAGGAACATCATTTAGCCTTTTTCTTCCCCGGCCCTCTGTAGCTGCCAGGTGGATGAAGCAGCTGGGATTCCAGAAGGTCCAGGCAGGGCTCCTTACAGCAGACAGTGGCTATGGCTGTTACGGTGGCATTATCCCTGATGAGGGGCTCTAGCAGACACAGGCCTCCCAGCCTCAGGAGGTCCCTCCTGCAACTCTGCAGGCGCCCAGTGTGCCTTTCAGAGCCTGGGAAATGAATTCCAGGTGGGCTCCAACCCTGGGAGTAAAACCAATCCCTTTCTCCCGACACCAGACCTGAAGGTCAGGCCTACCAGCTTTCACAGCGCGCCCCGTGGACCAGTGCATCCCAGCAGGTCCACCCTGGGTCACTCTCAGCCTCCCACCCCTACCCCCATCCATGCTGCTCCTGTAGCCCCTCACCGAGGTATGTGGAGCTTCATGAGTGAGACATCCCAAGGAGATTGGTATTTCAAATAGAGGCAACAGGGAGGGAATTCTGGGAAGCCCAAAGAAATGAATCCACCAGGATAGATATTTTACCCCAGGGCGCTCCCCTGGCATTGACAAAAGGACCCCCTAACCACTAATGATAACCCATACCCACACTCCACCCTGGGGCCTGTGGAGAGCCATGCCTCCCAGCTCTCCAGCTCCTGTTGCAAAAGTTGTCACCTGCCAGAGGGACCAGCTTTCATCCCTCCCACAGGCTGCAGGAGAAATGGGGACACTTAGTAAATGACCAGATTTTTTCAAAGGCGAAATCGATAATATACCTGAGGATGTCACCTACATTTTTAGCAGCATTTTCTAGGTAACCTGTGCCAACATAGAAAGGAACACAGCTAGGGACAGGGGGAGGGGGAAGCAGACGACACCACCTATAACTCATCTCTCTCAGTGGGAATGCCAAGGGCTCTGGGAGGCCTCCATCCCCTGCTCTGCCTCTGTGTGTGTGACTTCTGCTGAGTCACTTCATTTCTCTGGTTTCATACACATACACTCCCACACGCATCTCCCCTTCCGTCTTCACGTGCTGTGGTGAGCACGATAGAATGGAAGCGCGGAAACATTCTGCAAATGCAGCCGTGCTTCTTCGCACGGGCAGGGCCAGAGGCTGGCATGGCGATCCCCACCACTCCACAAGGCTCATGTGACAGCTGCACTCCGGCCCCTAACAAAGGCCTGGGCTTCTCACAGCCAACAACAGCTGGCCCGTGACCTCATTCTGGGAAGAGGCATGTGCAGCTCAGCTGAGTCCTGCCCAGGGCCCTGTATTCCCTCCCCCACCTCCAGGGTACACCGGCTGGACAAACGATCCCCAGGTACTCTTCTGGACCCGCGTGGTCCCTCGCAGAGATCAGCCTGGTCATCCTCTGGCTCCCCCGGCTCTGGGCTGCATCCCCAGGGCCTCTGCACTCAGCTAGGTGACCACGCTGCCCCCCACCAGCTCCTCCCGTCTCCCCAGATTGGACAGTGATCCCTAACATCCCTCCCTAAGGCACCTGTGCTGACTTCAAATAGGGATTTAGCTCACTTTTGTTTTCCCACCAGGTCCTGAGCTTCAAAGGGCAGGGACTGCGTTTTCAGCGTCTCTGTATCCCAAGTGCCCAGCATATCATAGGCCCTCGGTCAATGTCTGCTGAATGAATGAATGCACGTCTGCAGATTCCACCTAAGAGTGGTGGAGGGAAAAGGTGGCCCCTCGGTCAGCAGGTGTGCCGATGTAATGTAAGGGATCAGGGGCCCCAGACATGGCTCTGAGGGCTGGGAGGCACTGCGAGACCTGAATGGTGATGTGGGGCTCTGGGCACGAGTTCACATCTGCTTCAAAGTTCTTTTTCCGTGAAGTTAAAACCCAAGATGTGACCTAGGACATCAGTTCAGCCTCTAAGCTTGCAGTGTGCTTGATACCAGTTAATTTCTATGGCGACTGAGCTCTGTTTGGGGAAAATCCTTTTCTTCTTCTTCCATGGTACAACTTCCATTGCCATAAATGCCGTGCAAGTAGTCACACGGGGAGGTTATTTTTAAAATGACCACAGCTATCATTTATTGCCTGCTGTGTGCCAGGTACTACACTACATGCCTTACATAGGTCCCTTGCCCAAGGTCCCGCAGCTTACATGGTAAAGCCAGAATTTAGCCCCAGAACTGACTCTACCCACTATTCCCAACGTCGAAAGAAAGCTCGTTCTAGATTGGGGTGAGGGGCAGGGGTGAGAGAAAACATTTCTACTTCTTCTCAATAGGAGCATTATTCCCAGGGCTTTACTGTCCAATAGCCACGTGTGGCTTTTTAAATTTAAATTAATTAAAATCAAATAAAATTGAAAGTTCAGGTCCTCAGCCTCACCCGCGACAGTTAAGGGCTCGACAGCCACACGTGGCTGGTGGCCATGGTTTTGGGCAGCACAGATACAGAACGTTTCATCATCACAGAAAGTTCCCCTGGACAGTGCTGCTCTAGGGTACCTCCCCCTCCAGATCTGAGTGACCCAGGAGACACCATTCTCTTTTTAATCCAGAGGTCAGCCCATGGGGACCCATTCATATCCCTCCCTCCGCTAGGATCTAGTAAGAGCAGTGATATGTGAAAACATACTATCTTCGGCCACAACACTCCTCCTCTTGCCAAAGGTCAAGGATAGTTCTTTACCAAACCCAAATTACTTTAAAAAGAAAAAGCAAAGGTCTCGGCAGCTCTCTACGAAGTCCCTGCTGGTCCCCCTCTCTCCCCTGGTCAGGGCACCTCTCCCTGCAGCTCCCTGGGGCTGGGCAGCCGGGAACAACACCCTCCCGAGCAGGCTGCCACTTGGCCAGCTGACTCGAAGCTCACGTTCCTTGCCAAGGACGAGTATTTTCCCGGTACCTGTCATTTGTCTTAGCTGCCAGGCTGCTCCTAACAAAGGACACAAGGGTGACGAGGGCAGTTCCTGGAACTCCAGCCCCACCAAGCTCATCTGGTGTGTTGCAAGCTTGGCCCTGGGTCCCCACCGCAGACAGGAACTTACCTGGCTGTGGACAGGCTATAAATAAGTCTTTTAAGATCTTGGTTTATTTACTCATGGCTGTTTTCTGTTCCCCCATGCAAGCCTTTCATCTCAGCATGCTCCGGGACATTTTGAACTGTAAACCACAAGGATAGGTCTGACCTTCTTGTCTTTGATTTTTATGGCGTGTCTTTTCCTAAATTTTCTCTGACCTAGTTTATTTTTAAATGAAAGGGAATTAAAATTGAAGTTGACAATGCCAGGCCTCCCTCGGCGAAGACTGCCATCGTGACAGCGGAAGAGGTTTAGGCTAACAGGAGACCTGGGACCTGCCATCCACTTGCAACGTGACCCGCTGGACTAGTCCCACCGTCCCCCTCCCCTATATCACTGCCCTGCCCAGGTCCTAACTCGAGGTGAGATGGTGAATAAGAATGCCTTGCTGACAGAGCTGGGGCTGGGAACGATTTGTTGAAGAGTTGACCGTATAGATTGTTCCAAGCTGTGTATCAAAATGAGTTTCCACGAAGGCCCAGGAGCTCCTCAAGGGCGGGGTCTGTGACTGCTAGGGGCTGCATTGTGTCCCCCGCAAATTCATATGTTGAAGCCCTACCCTCAATGTGGTGGCATCTGGAGATGGAGCCTTTGGGAGGCAATTAAGAATTAGGTTTAAATGAAGTCCTGAGAGTGAGGTTCGCCTGGTGAGATCAGTGTCTATGAAGAGGAAGAGAGAGACCAGGTCCTTTCTCTCTCTCTTTTACTTCTCCCCCACTCCTTCCCACCTTCCCACCATGTGAAAACACCGAGAAAAGGTGGTCGTCTGCAAGCCAGTCTGCAAGCCAGGAACCGTGCCCTCACCAGGAAAAGAATCTGCCAGCACCTTGCTCTTGGACTGCCAGCCTCCCGGACTGTGAGAAATGCATGTCTGTCATTAAAGCTCCCAGCCTGTGGTGGCGTTATGCTGGCCCGAGCCGACCAAGACAATGGCTTATTCATCACAGCGTCCCTGAGGTCTGACACAGTGCCTGGCATGCCGGAGGCTTGTTTAGTAAATCATTGCTGTGCCACCCTGCCATCCCAACCTGGGACGTGCACCTCGCTAATTCTTCACTCTGATGGACTTGGCCTTGTCCCCATTGTGACCCAAAGCACCCATTTTTGAAGAGGTAGGTCACCTGGGGTCAGTGAACAGGTGTTCATTCTCACGACTTTGGTGGGAGAGGGGAGCTGCAATCAGACCTCATTAACCCCAAGTCTTACCAGTGCAGCTGCTTGATTGATCTGATCATTAAACACAGGCCATTTGGGAACGATAACACTTTCTATTGTATGGAAACTCCTGCTCAGCTGACCTCTTCAGTATCTGCCTGCCCTGCCCCTCAGGAACCTGGTTCAACAGGGCTCCAATGCAGACATGGTACCTCTGGGATGTTTCCTGGAGGAGCAGGGCTTGCTCGAGTTGGCCTCAGAATTTGAGGCAGCAAGTACCCCATCATTAAAGTGGGTTTTGATGAGATCCCAAGCATTTTGCTTCCCTGAGCAGGGCAGGCTGGGGGAGGAGCCGCAGGAGAGGGGCAGGGCATTGCAGGGAGACAGGGGAGCACCTAGGGCTGGGTCAGAGAGCGTGCTTAGGAAAACCCTTCTGATTTGGCCCCCGGCTGGCCCTCAGACCTGAACTCCCAGACGGGCACACCTCACCCATTCGTGAGGTTTCACACAGCATGGTTTGTGACCTGGAGGCCTGGACCACGAGTCAGCGGCCATGGCTGAACATTAACCACCACCAGACTTGTGTTACCCAGCTAAGCTGGATCACCTCCATATGTCTTTTTGTGATGCTACAACACTTAGAGCTCCTGCCAGATGAAAGGGATTAAACAAAACCTGAGAAGAGGGGTGACCGGAAGCCAGGGTGACAGCACAGCTCCTGGAGAAGATAACACTTCTCTGAGTTCAAGGGAGAACCAGGCGGGCCCCTGGAGGCAGGAAGGCACAGTTTCTCCTCCTACACAATCACCCTAGGGTTCCCCTTTTTCCTCCCACTTCCCAGCTATCCAACCCTGGTACCCCAATACCCACCCCCTCTGCAATCCCCTCCCCTCCTGTGGGAAGAACATGGTCCAAGGCTACAGCCGGGCTGGAGCCCTGGGCTCTTCTGCTAGCACTAGGGCCCCAGCCGACCCTGCTTTTGGAAGGGTATGAGGAGTGACTTCTGAGGGGCTAGAGATCAAGGGGGGTATGTGGGAAGTGATCAGATTGTCTTGGAGAGGGAACAGGGGAAGAGAATACTGCCCTCCACCCCCAGCAAGAACTGGCCATGGGGACTGGCTACGCTCATGGCCAAAGCTCCCTGCCCTCGTCCTGGGGCAAATGGATCCCTCCAAGCACACAAGGACCCAGAGAACAGGAAGGGTGGCTTAGAAAGGAGACCACAGGAGACAATCAATCCTTCATTTCTCTCTTCTGCAACACCGGCGTTGATAAGGGTCCCGGGCAGTGCCCACCGAGTCAGAGGAGCACATTCGCTGCTCTCCTGCTGCAGGTCCCTCCCCAAGGTACCAAACCCCAGCTGAGACCACCCCGCCCCCCGAGTCCCAGCCCCTGACCATCACACACACACACACACACCAGTCCTAGGGTCAAGCCGGCCACCACAGCACCCTGGGCAGCGGGGCACTCAGTGTTGAGGACCATCAAACCATTCCCTCCTTCCAACAACATGTCTCGAGTAGCCATTAAGTGCTGGGCACTGGCCTCGCACGGGCACAGACGTGCCCCTCCCCAGCCCCAGCTCCCATCTGGGTATCACTCAGTCTGCTGAGACTCCCCCACAGGGACGCCCCTGGGCAGCTGAGCGCGGCTGGCTGGCGCTACAGCTGACCAGTCCAGACCTGCGCCCTCTCACCCAGGGAGCCTCGCCCAGGGCCGTCGACAGCCCCCGCACTCAGTGCCCGAGGGCTGCGGTCCCACCTCCGAGGAAGGACACAGACGGGCCTCAACCATCACAGACACATCCAGGCTCCAGGGTGAGGATGTCTGATCTTACCTCCTCCCTCAGCCCTTCCCGGAACTTTTTCCGGTCCCCGTTTTGGGATGCTTGTGGAATTCTGTTCTCAGGTCTGAGAGCCTTGAAGAAAGCACCTTGTGATAGGGCCTCACCCCCTGGGGTTCTAAAAGCCACCATTCCTGGTCATTCCCCACACGCACCACGCAAGCATCCTACCCCGCCCATGGGTCTGCTTGGGTCCAGGCCCCCTAGAGCGCCGCGCCCTTGGCGCTGGGGGTGGGCGCCAGGGCGCCCCGGTGAACGCGCTGGTGCTTGAGCAGGTGCTGCTTCTGGCTGAAGCCGCGGCCGCAGGAGGCACACAGATAGGGCCGCTCGCCCGTGTGGTTGCGCCGGTGGCGCGTCAGGTTCGGCTTCTGGCTGAAGCGGCGCCCGCACTCGGGGCACGGGTAGGGCCGCTCGCCCGTGTGGATGCGCTGGTGGATGGTGAGCGCCGACCACCACGAGAAGCTCTTGCCGCACTCGTTGCAGATGAACTGGCGCGGCTCGCCCGGCCCGCCCGCCCGCGCCCGGCCCCACGGCACGTCCCCGGGCCCCCGGGCCGGCGAGGGGCCGTGCGGCAGCGGCGGCAACAGGCCGGGGGCGCCCTGGGCGGGCGGCTCGGCGGCGGCGGCGTGGGCTTGCTGGTGGGCCCGCAGCGCGGCGCGGCTGGGGCGCGGCGCGGCCGGGGCGCCGGGCAGGTGCGTGCGCTGGTGCTTGAGCAGGTGCTGCTTCTGGCGGAAGCTGCGGCCGCAGTGCGCGCAGGGGTGCGGCCGCTCGCCCGTGTGGTTGCGCAGGTGGCGCGTCAGGTTGGGCTTCTGGCTGAAGCGGCGCCCGCACTCGGGGCACGGGTAGGGCCGCTCGCCCGTGTGGATGCGCTGGTGGATGTTCAGCGACGACCACCACGAGAAGCTCTTGCCGCACTCGTTGCAGATGAACTGGCGCGGCTCGGCGGGGGCGGCGGTCCGGGCCCCGGGCTGGCGCCACCAGCTCTGGCAGAGCCCCAGCCAGGCCCACTCGGGGCGCCCCCGCCGGGGCCCCGGCCGCGGGCGACAGCCCCGATGGGCCGCGGCGTCCCGGAGCAGCGCCTGCAGCCCGGCGCGGGCGCCCTGGCGGTCCCGGGCGTGCGCGCGCTGGTGGATGCGGAGGCCCACCTGGTGGCGGAAGCAGCGCTCGCACTCGGGGCACGGGTGGCTGGCGGGCCGGGAGTGGGTCTTCTGGTGCTTGAGCAGGTGCTGCTTCTGGCTAAAGCGCCGAGCGCACTCGGGGCAGCAGAAGGGCCGCTCGCCCGTGTGGTGCCGCTGGTGGCGCGCCAGATTGGGCTTCTGGCTGAAGCTCTTGCCGCACTTGCCGCACGGGTACGGCTTCTCGCCGGTGTGGGTGCGCTGGTGGATCTTCAAGGACGACCACCAGCTGAACCTCTTCCCGCAGTCCGGGCACACGAAGTGACCCTCGCCGGCAGAAAGAGCGGGGCTCAGGGGGCTGGCGGTCACCCCCGGAGCCCGGCCTGCCGGCCCGCCGTCCTGCTCAAGGGGAGGGCCCCACCTTGGACCCCCAGTCTCCTCCTGTCCCCCCCAGGCTCGAGGCTTCCCCACGGTCTGGCATGGCGGGAGGCTCCGACGCTGCTGGAAAATGTTCTCCTTATCCTTCTGGCAAAGCGCGGCCTGTGGCCCCAGCGTCTGCAGCAGCCATTCTGGCTTCTCTTGCTTGATCTTCATGACCAGCACATCTCCTGCCGGAGGCGAAGGGAGAGAGACGGGGCGAGTCATTTGGTGTTCCGTGGGGTGGAGGGAAAGGGCGGGAGGGAGGGAAGAAGCGTCAGGAGGGCAGAGCTTGGCAGAAAATAGGGCGGGAGAAAAGGATGCAGAAGGAAGAAGAGAGGAGGGAGGGTGGAAAGGACAATAAAGGGGGGATTGGGGTGTGCAGGAAGGCAAAGAAAAAAGACAAGAAAGAAACGATAGGTGAGCGTTGCTGTGCCAACGACCCCGCCGCCCGCCTCCTCCACCCTGCGGCCCAGGGGATGCAGAGAAGGTAAAGAAGCCAATCCAGGGAAGTCTTCCGACCCAGGAAGCAAGCAGAAAGTGGCCAAGTTTCAAAACATCTCCTTCTCTTCCTAAGGGGATGGACGTGCAGGACACTTGCTGGACGAGTGCACGTCCAGTCCCCCCCCAGGGGTTGGGCAGCCAAGCCCCGCATCACTGCCAGGCCTCCCCGGGGCAGCAGCCGTGGTGCGTGAGCACCTTACCTTCTTGGCAGCCTCACCTTTCTTCAACAAAACCATGCACAAGAAAGTAGGCCAGAAAGGTCTCAGCGCCCAGAATAGGTGTTGCCTCGTCCTTGTACTAAACGAATCCTACACACCAGCAGCACACTCTGCTGCTAACCCACCCCTTACACTGTGCTCAGGTCAGAAGGGTGCTTTGCTTCTGGGCTCATGGACATAAGCCATGATGGAAAAGGTTTGCTATAGACACTGCATACAGACTGATTCCATTTATACGTAGGTCAAAAGCTGCCAACTAATGGATGAGTTAGAGGGGTAATGGCCCCCTGATAGAGGGCACTGTGGTTGGAAGGGGGCCTGGGGCACTTCTGGGGCTCTGGCAACATTTTCCTTCTGGATCTGGGTGCTGGTTACATGGGCGTGTTCACTTGGAGAATTTATACAGCCCGCGACCTGTGCACTTTTCTGTGTTATACTTCAAGAAAAAGTTTATGTTCAATAAAAAATAAATGAAACAGTTGTGAACAAAGAAGAGAAACTCTAAACAACAGTTGCCAATCCACCTGCCAATGCAGGGGACACGGGTTCAATCCCTGGTCCGGGACGAGTCCACACGCCGCGGAGCAACTAAGCCCACCCACCACAACTGCTGAGCCTGTGCTCTAGAGCCTGCGAGCCACAACTACTGAAGCTGGAGCGCCTAGAGCCCGTGCTCCTCAACAAGAGAAGCCACCACAATGAGAAGCCTGCGCACCGCAACAAAGAGTAGCCCCCGCTCACCGCAACTAGAGAAAGCCCCTGCACAGCAACAAGACCCAACACAGCCGGAAAAAAAAGAAAACCGCTGCCAATATTAAAAAGACAACAAAGTAAACCCCAAGGAAGTAAGAGGAAGGAATTAATAAAGACAAAAGCAGAGATGATAGGATAAAGGGAACACAAAGATATAAAAAGGATTCTGATAAATCCCAAAATACCATTTATAGACATTATATCAATTTGAAAAATCTATGTAAAATGGATGATTTTGCAAGAAAAATAAATTAACAAAACGGACTCAAGAAAAGGTAGAAACCATGTCTATAGAAACAATTAGAAGAGACTGAAAAGAAAGCTAAAGTTCAACCTCGAAAATGGGTAACAGGCCCCTGAACCGTACAAAGAGGTTCTACTAAAACTTCACGGGAAGGACTATTCCCAGCTTACATAAACTGTGACCATGACTAGGGCAGGGGGAGGGGGGAAGCTTACATGTTAACATGACCCAGAATAAGACAAGGGTGGGGTAGGCAGGAAATTATAGGTTTATCGTTCTTTGAAAGTAGATGCAAAAAACAAACAAGCAAAAACACTGGCAAAGCAAGTTCGGCAGTGTTAAGAGAACAACCTATCCTGGCTTTGCTGGATCTTCTCCAGGAAAGCGAAGATGACTCAACACAGTTCATGACATTAACCTTTTAAACATTAGAAGCCTTATACTATCTCAATAGATGTGAAAAAGTCCCATGATAAAACGCAACATCATTTCTGGAGGGAGAGAAGGAAAAGGGAAAGGAGGGAGGGGGAAAGACAAAAGGAAGGAAGGAAGCTCTTAGCAAACTAGGAACATAAGGAAATTTTCTTAGGTTGACAAAGGAGCTGTATTAGAAACTGCAGCAAATGTTATAACCGAAGGCAAAAGATTAGAAGCCTATTCAAGTTAGGAACAAGGTGAAAAAAGAAAGATATATATAAATATTGGAAAGGAGAGAACTGTCATTTGCTGATAATTATTAACCTAGAATGTGCATGAGAATCCACTGATGAAGTTTTAGAAATAAAAGTTTCAACAAAACTGCCAGATAAAAAACATTAAAATTCATAACTTTTTAAAATGGCAATAAAGTAACTGTAAGTATACCTAATATACAAGCAAAACATAAAGAAAACAATTAAACTTTACTGAAGGGATAAAATGTAAATAAAAGAACAGGTACCTCATATTCCTAGATAAGAAGCTCTCCATTCCGAAATGTTTCAGTTCAGTGTAATCCTAATTAAGTAAATTATAACATTTACTATATGTGTAAATCACCCAGAAATTCTAAAAATGAGCAAGGAAGAATTTGGCTTATGCAACATTAAAAGCTAAAATACTATCACCACACACCCATTAGAATGGCTAAAATCCAAAACACCGACAACACCAAACGCTGACGGGGCTGTACAGCAACAGGAACTCTCATTCATTGCTGGTGGGAATGCAAAATGTTAAGGCCACTTTGGAAGACAGTTTGTCTGTTTCTTACAAAACTAAAGATACTCTTACCATACGATCCAACAAATCACTCTCCTACGTATTCACCCAAAGGAGTTGAAAACTTATGTCCACACAAAAACCTGCGCACAGATGTTTATAGCAGCTTTATTGATAACAGTCAAAACGTGGAAGCATCCAAGAGATGTCCTTCATTGGGTGCATGGATAAACAGTGGTACACCATACAATGGAGTATTATTCAGTGATAAAAAGAAATGAGATCTCAAGTCATGAAACGACATGGAGGAAACTTAAATGCATATGACTAAATGAAAGAAGCCAATCTGAAAAGGCTACACACTGTATGATTCCAACTATATGACATTCTGGAAAAGGCAAAACTGTGGAGACAGTAAAAAGATCAGTGGTTGCCAGGGGTTGAAGGGTCAGGGGGAAAGGGACGAATAGGCAGAGCACAGAGGATTTTTAGGGCAGTGAAACTCCTCTGCCTGATACTGTAACGGTAGGTACAGGACATTAAGCATCTGTCCACAGAATGTACAACACAAGGAGTGGACCCTAATGCAAACTATGGACTTTATTTAATACAAATGTGTTAATAAAGGTTCATCTATTGTAAAAAATGCACCGTTCTAATGCAAAATGTTAATAACAGGAGAAACTGTACAGAAGGGTATAGGGCAGTCTTTGTCCTTTCTGCACATTTTCTCTGTAAACCTAATACTTCTCTAAAAAATAAAGTCCATTTAATAAAAGTCTTGACTGATGCAGTTGTATTGACGTGGCTGTCCCGTAGTGAGCCAGGTGAGGTGAGGCTGTGAGAGTCCCTCCCACCAAAAAAAAAGAAAAAAAAGCTAAAAACAATCATTAAAAGTGTAGAATACACATAACTGACAGATACATCAAAAGAACAGAAAAGTTTGATATGCGATACAAGGTAGCATTCCAAGTCAACAGTGAAAGGCTGGCCTATTCATCAATTTAGGACCGACTAACTCTCCATTTGGGAAAAATATTCAAGTTAGATTTGTAGTTCATACTGTTTACAAAAATCAGTTCCAGATGGATTTAAGTGCTGGTTTACAAGAAGCAAATACAGTATTAGAAGAATTAGGAGAATTTGTTTAGAATCTAGAGGTAATTGATAATCTTCTTAAACAGGATGCAAAACATAAAAACTAAATTTAAAACCCCTGTACGACAAAGGACACTGCATATGAGCGAACTAGAAATGATTGTGCGGGGCAGCCTTTTCCAACAGAGCTTTCCACAGAGTGAAAACATTTTACATCCGAGCTGTCTGATACATGCGGCCTCTAGCCACAGGTGGTTACAGAGCACTTGGAATGTGCCTAGTACCACCGAGGAACTGAACTTACTTTTTTTAATTTAAATTAATTTAAATCTAAATTTAAATTTAAATAACCATATGTGGCTATTGGCCACCTACTGGACAGCACACGTCTAGGAGAACATATGTGCAGATATATGACAGACCAAGGATTAATATCCAGAGTATATAAAGGACTCCTATAGACAGGATGAAAAGAGGTGCACCCTCACTAGTAATCAGCAAAGTGCAAAATAACAGTGTAGCATCTTTTCACCCATCACAGCAGCAAATATTGAAGAGGTTGATAATATCCCGACTTCACAATACACATGGAAATTACATAGGAGGGTAAGTACAACACGGATATGCTGGGGGCCTAAACGAATTTAGACTCTCTGAGGACGACTTGACAGTGCTTATTAAAATTATAAATGTGTACAATCTTCCACCTCTTCCACCCAGCAATTTCACTCCAGGTGTTTATCCTAAGAAATACATATGAGTCCAAAGAGGAACGTCTAAGTATATTCACTGAAGTGCTATCTGTAATTAGGAAAAAGGGGGAAAACAACCTAATTACCCGTCAATAATAGTGTAATAAAATTTTCACTCCCTTCATAATGTGGAATACTATGCAGCAGTTGAAAAGAGCTATATAGGCGAATGTGAAAAGATTTCGAAAACATTTTAAGAGAGAAAAAAAAATTGAAAATCAGTATCAGTCGTCTGATCCAACTTATGGAAAATAAAACCATCCCTCTCTGTGTACATACACATGCCCGATCCAGGACGGTTCATGCCAAACCCAAGATGGTGGCCACCCTGCAGGTGATATGGACCATAGCAGGATTAGATGGGGAAGTCAAAGGGGACTCACACTTTCTATGTGTTATTTGAATATTCTCATAAAAATTCAAACATTATAATTTTTAAGTCTTTAAAATATCTTCGGAAATAAAGAGAAAACCTCCCCTCTAATCCGGTGGCCTTTAGTTTTGAGGCCAAAGAGCTCTGCTCCACTCCACAGCCTGACTGGCCACATGGGGGCAAAGAAACCGATGTGTTGCCCATGAGGGCGGAGGTGGGAGGGTGGGAGTGTCACAGAAAGCACCTGCGAGGGGCCAGCTTTCCACCTGGCGAAACAACGCCGTGAGGCCTCCCCAGATGCTCGGTTGTGAGAGGTCATTTTATCAGGAGTAATAATTTGAAAATGAAAGTGGTGATTTAAATTGTGTACTGGCAGGAATCGAAAACCCATGTGTAATGAGTTTCATTGATTCTAAGAATGTTTCCTTAGATGCACTGAATCGTTGGCCAGCGGAAGTATTTAACAGGGCTAGCTGTCCAAATTGGTGGTCATGTAGTGAATCCAAAATATACTCCAGTCAGCGGGGCACCACTGTCCCCAAGTGACAGGGCACCCATTAATGCCCCAGAGCGCCACAAAAGCCACCGCCTTTCCCTGATTAAACCTGGCCTTGATATCCAGCACGGTGGCTGGGTTGTATGAGGAGGCCCTGAAGGCCAGGGGTGGCGCGTGTAGACCTGTGACGTGTGTTGCTGGGACTTCAGTCGTCACGGGCACCTTCCCGTAGGGATCAGGCACTGATACAGAGGAAAACAGGCTTCTGCCTGCCTGTTCCAAAGGTACTGGTCCTCAGTCAGCATAAAAAGCATCAGTTTTTATCTAAATGGTTCAGATAAAATAAAAAGCTGCTGAATGGAGAGCTATTGCTTAATGGGTAGTTTCTGACATTATGGGAAAATTCGAGAAATGGATAGTGGTGATGGCTGTACCACAACGTGAATGTGCTTCATGGCACTGAATTGTACCCTTAAAAATGGTTAAAATGGTAAATTTCATGTTATGTATATTTCACCACAATTAAAGAAAACACATAGAATAAATATAAAGTAAAAGGTACCTGAAAGAGGTAAGCTCCCAATTATCTGAAAGCTCTGGCCTTCCAGAAGAGTCATTCCTTCAGCCTGGCCAGCAGGCGTGGCAGCCTGTGGAGGCTGAGCTCCCGGGGGCCCCCAGGCCCCAGTGGCTCCAGGGTCCAGGCCAGTGTTTTTCTACCTCTTCCCGAAGCTGAAGCTGCCGTACGGGGCAGAGAAGGCCCTGGTGGAGCCCATCTCTCACGTCTGAATTAGGATCTCCCTTATGAGTTTATGTAGGCAAAAGGGTCCTTCAGCTGCAATGTTTGGAACTGTCTGCCCTAGGTTTTCCTGTAATTACTGTAATGTCAGCCACACACACACACACACACACACACACACACACACACCCACCCACCCACCCACCTCGAGTGCTCTCAGCGTTCAAAGCGACAGCCCAGGGCAGGGGTTGGGGGGGACTGGGAAGTGGGGTGGCCGAACTCACTGCCGTCTGTGTCAGGACCCAGCCCCAGAACAGTGTGGCGTCCATATATCATACTGCCTCCTTTGAGCTGGTGTTTTGTTTCTTTTTTATCCAATTGCCTGATTTTTGTCTCATCTTAGTTCCACTGCAGTGATTGTCCTGGGAGGGCGGGGGCTCTGGGGTCTACGGGGCAACTCCCCTGGAAGGGGTGGGACGTAAAGAAACCTGGTGACTGCTGAGCGAGGGGCAGAGTTCCTGGGCCTGGGCCGGTCCCCTCTCCCGGGGCCAGAGCCACCGTGCAGCCCAGCTACACCCAGAACAGCGCCTGCCACAGAGGCTGAGAGTGGGTCTCAGACCAGGGGCTGCTGCATCCCAGGAGCGGGAAGCGGGCGGCTGGGGAGGGGTCTCCACAGGGCACTTCCCACTCTCAGCGGCGCCTGCCCCCTGCCCGGGAGACACCAGCACTAACTGCTGTGTTTCCTCACCACCGGCTCCAAGTGCATCAGCTGACACAGACCGTGAACTGTGTGACCCCGGGAAGCTTAATGGACCGAACTGGAGACACTCTCCTGCCCAACCAACAGCGGGGCTTGTTGCGGCCACGTGTCCTCCCCAGAGCGCTGGCTTTCGGTGTGTGATCAGCGCCAACACCAAGCACTCCCTGATCTAGCGCTTGACAGACACCTGATCTTCCCCCAGCGGATTTCTGCATGGGGGTGGGGTGTGTGTGTGTGTGTGTGTGTGTGTGTCCGTGTCCCTGCCTGGCAAGCACAGGCTGGGCTTTGTCAGTTCTTAGCCCCGCCCCCATCTGTGTTTGCTCCATCCTTGGACGTGACCTCAGTGTCCTGGTCCCACCGTATGGTTCTACAGGCCACCAGCAACTCCTGCTCAGCTACAGAGGGACGGGGACGACGGGGCTGGGGAGGGGGCCGTGGTGGGCTCCCACCTGCCCCTCTTCTCTTACCTGTGCTGCTGTCACCAGCCAGGCCACTCTCCATCCCCGGAGGCCCCTCGGCATCAGCACGGCGGCTCCCGGCCCGGCCGTCTGTGGGTGAGATGGGAGCAAAGGAAAGAGAGTTGGCCTGTGGGACAAGGACGAATGCCACTCACAGGAGGCAGTCCCTCTTTTCAAAAGCTTTTCTATGACCTCTGTCGAAATGAGCAGGATTTTTTTTAAAAGCACATATACCTGCTAGGCAGGTAAAATGTGTATAATTCCCATTTTATGAAGAATAAACTGAGGCCAGAGAGGGCTGCTGACATGCCCCAAGTCACAGAGGTGGCCGAACGGCAGAGCTGGGCAAGGTCCCCGGGCTTCTAACTCCCAGACTAGAGCCTCATGCCCACACTCTCATCATCTGCGGGGTGAGGTGTGAAGGATGCCACAAGAGAGAACCAGGAAACTCAAATAAGTTGAGAGACACCCCCTACCCTGCAACGTGGTCATGAGGACACCCTGGAGGGAAGAACCGTCCCTCCAAAATCGCCAGCCCCCCATCTCTCAAAGCCCCCGTCCATGTTCCAGTGCAAACCCTTCTGGGGCCTCACAGCCACCGCCCACCCCCGGGCAAGAACACACGTGGCCAACCTGGGTCCTAGGGACCTGATCCCTCATCCACCAATCTGGGGCTCATCTTTTTTTACTCTTCAGTCTTTTGAACATCTCCCGACTGGCTCATTTGGTGCCTGGAACGTGATCGGGACGGGCCCTGCTGCTCTGAGCCCTTGGCGCGGCCCCTGCCCCTTCCAGGCCCCAGCCTAAATGTCACCTCCTCCGAGTGGCCCTCTCTGGCAACCCCGTGTAAAGTCACAACCCTAACCCCAGCTCCCATTCCTCCCTGACACTTTTCACCACGGGACAGGATATTTACTTTTCTGCTTATTCCCCGACAGGAATGGAGGACAGGACTTCCCGGGCTCACTGCCGAGTGCCAGGGTCCGGGACAGAGCCCGCACGTGGAGGGCACCAAAGAGCCGTGTGTGGCACCAACGTGCTGCTGGTTACGTGCGCCCAGAGATGTGGCAGCTGCACGTGGTGCTGCGGGCGGCCCCCCCCCCTGAGGACGGGGATCTCGTTTCCTCCGCCTGTACCCCGACCCCCTGCACTCCCAACAGGCCCCAGCCTCTGCCCCACGAGACGGGAGGCTGGGCTCACGCTGCAGGACCAGGAACCTCTGCTCGGCCACCGCTCGGGCTCGGGGAACCCAGCCTCCCCTTGCTCCACACCTCGGGCCCCGGAGAGCCTCCCAGAAACCCCATTCTAAGGGTCTCCCCGCTTCCTTCTCCCAGGTCCCTTTCCAGCGGCTACTCCGGGGACAGGGACCCAGGCTGGAGATGTGGACCCTGCCCGGAGAGGTGGGGGGCAGGGGTGTCAGGGAGATACGAATCTGAGAAATAGAAAACTCACCCTCCCTGGGGCAGAAAGGGAAAGAGAACCCTCCCCTTTCTTTCAGAGTATTTTCTTTAGAGAACTTCTGATTGAAAGTTCTTTCTCTGCCCCTTTGAGGTGTATATAAATCTTTTTAAAGCTCACTAAGCCTCGTGCCGGCTTTACAACCCAGGACCGTCTTTCTCCAGGACCTGGGAGCCATCTCTCCGAAATGCAAACATCAAGGAAACAGCGGCCAGTGTCCCCTGCCCGTGGGAGGTGGGAGCCTGACTCTCCAGCAGCGCCGGGCTCCGGGCTGCAAACCTCCTTCTGTCATCAAGATACAAGCAGTGGATGTTTCCTTTGCACAAAGGCAATTAGCTGTCACGCGTGGCCACCCAATTCCAGGCGAATTTAGGGTGAACCCTGTGTGACAAATGGTGCCGTCAAGTCCTCTTACCCGAGGACTGGCTATGCTTTCCCTGGAGAACACGTGTGCAGTGGGGTTGCCCGTGCTGGACTGTGTAACAGGTGAGATTTCTGTCTATAGTCTCTTAGCAAATTGCCTGTGATGTGCACCACATTCCAGTCTAATGCTTATTCAGTTAAAAACGTGTTTTCTTTCTCTCCTACTTTTGCGGGGAGTTTTTCTGAGTTGGCAGGAGATTTGGTTTTTAATTCTATTTCCCCAAAAGGGGTCTGTTACGCACTCCTGCTGTGGGTTACTATAGACACTGAAACCTGCCTGTGGTGCAGAGAAAAGGGGGCCACAAATGAGGGCAGGAGAAGGCCCCCCTCGGGGCCCCTGATGGATGCCAGTGCTCCTGCCTTAGCACCACATTTTCCTTCCAGGTCACTCTGCATCCCAGGCCATGGGGTAGCCTCTCACCAACTGGAGAGTTAATGTCTGCCTAAGGAGACTCAGAGGACTGGTGAACAAAGAGGCCACTCTGATATGGGGAATCTCAGACAGGGGGGTGGAGGCTTGGGCCACAATTCAGGGCGAGGACAGCGGGTGGGACTTGGGCTCATTCACAAAACCCCTACACAACACAACTGAAACCCCTTAAGCCAAATCAAATCAGTCCTACTTGATCCATTCTGTCTTAAGAGGTATTACGAACTCAAAATCGCCTCAGGTGGCAGAAGGGCTTCAATTCTTGGTGACCAATTCACAAGGAGTCACTGAGCTGCACCAGAGCTCATGGTCCGAGAAAGAACAGAAGTCGAAATGGAAAGAAGGGACCCTCATGGGCCCGAGGGGAAGAAGGAAGAAAGGAGAGGGCAGGGGACAGGAGGAGAGGCACAGAGGACAGGAACAGGGGGCAGGGGCTATGTCTTGGGGGCCCATCTCCACCTGTGTGCTCAGGTGGGATGTGTCTGGAAAACAGGCCAACAGGTGTCCTCAGACAAACCCCTGAGACAAGCCGAACGGCAGAAGGTCCCTGCATGTGGCAGCGTCTTTCCAGGCCGGCCAGGCCCCCGCACACCCCACCCTGATGCACCGCACTGCACACCTCTTCTCGCCCCACCAGACACATCACTCAGCTGACTGGAGAGAGAGATGCCCAGGGACACGGCGAGCAGGCCGCCCAGCAGAAGACCCCGGCCAGAAAACAGGAGGCAACGGGGGCCGATCCCCATCCACCAACACCCACACCAAGTCCCTAAGGCCCACCTGGTCTATCACCCAGCTCCCCGACCCCAAGCTCTGATGACCTTTCCCCTCCCTGCCCAGCAGGTCCCGTGGAGGGCGGGACACACGCAGGGGGTGGGTCTCAGGACAGGGCCCCAGTCACCTCCTCCTTCCCAGCCCCTGGCTCTGAGTCAGGCCGCAGTTGGGATGAGAGCCCCTTGACGGGGAGGCTTTGCGGGACAGCTGCCATGACAACTGCCGCGTCACACAAAGCGGGACTGTGGCCTGGGGCAGGTGCTGAGGTCTGGGGGCAGGGAAGGTAACAAAGGGGCTTTGATCTTAGCAGAAATTTGGGGGGAAGGCAGACAGCAGCTGGGGGTGGACGAAGGCCACGGGCCAGGAGAGGCGGTGCAGGGACACGTCTGGGTCACTCCGCATCCTCCGGATCTCAGGGCCCTGGACCTTTTCCACCAGCCAAGTACATCTCTCTTCACAGACTCAGGCCCCACATGGGGAAGAAGGCGATGGCACCTCATGTGTCCTCTGTCACCAGTGGAGCGGGGACCGGCCACGTGCCCTCCACCAGTAGCTCAGGCTTTGAGGGATGCATCTCCCAAACTCCAGCCGAAGGCCCAGCTCACAGGCCCTGCTCAGCTAGGAGCCCCACCCAGGGCGACACCATCTGCCACCGTTCACCTATGCGCACAGGAGGCAGTCTTCCCAAGGTACCCTCCCCATCAAGCTGACCGCCCTCACACCAGTAGGTCAAGTCCCCCGGGGAGCAGCCCAGGCCAGCGTTTGGAAGGGGATGGGCGAGGGCCCGCAGGCTCCAGCTAGCCCTCCCCCTGAGGGCGTGCTCTCGGAGTCCTCCGGGGGGACGCAGGCTCTGTCTGTCCTTCCCTCATTCACTGAGTGGGCAGGGGCTTCCCTGGTCACCTCGGTATTGACTTGGCTCTGGAAAGAAAAAGGGGGTGACCAGCCAAGACTCGGTAGGGACAGGGAGACCGACTGTGAACCAGGCACTCAGCAAGCACCGCCCACTTCATCCTAAGGAGCCACGGCTCAGAGACGTTAAGCAGTTTGCTCAAGGTCACACAGCTAGGAAGTGCTGGAGCCAGGACCGAACGAACTGGGGTGGGCCTGCCCCAGCCAGAGCTCCTGCTCCTGGACCCTGCTGCCCCTAAGAGAAGGTGCAGAGTGTACCAAACCTTAAGCCACCAGGGCCTCCTTTTCAGGAGTCTGGCCTCTAGACCCACACGTTGGTTATTTAAGTGTGTATAAGTTAAGTTTAAAATTCAGTTTCTCATTCACACTGGCCCACGCTTCAAGTGTTCAACAGTCACACGTGGCTAGAGCTACCATAACATCCAGCAGAAAAGAAGATTTCCAGGTTCACGAAGTTCTGCTGGGCGACATGGCTCTAGATATAAAGCTCCAGGATGGCGGTGGCCCTGCCTGCCCGGGCCTGAGACGCAGAAGGTGCTCAGCTTATACTGGATGAATGAATAAATGAATGAACGAATGAAAGAAATGGGAGGACTGAAGACGGGGCCCCTGTGGCCCCAGTGCTTCATCACCAACAACAAATACCTCAGGACAGGTTAATGATGTCCCTGGCCTGGGAAATGGATTTCAGTTAATATCAGTGGATGTTTCATTTAAAATATACCATCATAGGTGGTTGCCAAGGGGGAGGGGGTTGGGGGAGGGATGGAGTGGGAGGTCGGGGTTAGCAGATGTAAGCTTTTATATATAAATGGATAAACAACAAGGTCCTACTGTAGAGCACAGGGAAGTATATTCAATAACCTGTGATAAACCATAATGGAAAAGAATATTAAAAAAAAGAATGTATACATGTATAACTGAATCACTTTGTTGTACAGCAGAAATTAACACAACATTGTGAATCAACTATACTTCAATAAAAAATATTGATAAAATACAGTCATAGGCATACGAGAAGAAACTGATCTAAACACTAAACGCACACAAACACATCCAGAGACGATCATATCTAACATCCAAGGCAGCTAAGTACACAAACGTTCAAAGATGCAAAAATACAGAGATACTCATACACATGAGAATACCTGCAAAATTGCATATGCAAAGTACAGAGAGACTGAAATATTAAAAAATCCACCGCTACACCTACAGATCCAGAGACACAAGTGTGCCAACGTGAACCGCACGAGCACAAATCACTCCCCTTCCACACTGGAGAAAACAGCCATGTGACCCCCTGCTGACACAAGTGTCCTCACAAGCCATGACCATCCCTCCAGGTCCATTGCTCCAAGGAACAGAACTCAGGGGTGATGCAGCCACCGGGAGAGGAAGCGACAGCGGGTGATGGGAACAGTCACTGTTGGGGTACCGGTGGGGTAAGCTGAGGACAGGGGGGCGGCGTGAGGCAGCAGCGCTGCAGCTGGAGGGGCACGGAAAGCCCTAGAAAGAGGACAAGGCTCTGCCCGGCAGGCCACGCTGCAGGGGTCTGGCCAGGAGGAGGCGGCAGGCCGTTCCCCTCTCCCCCGGGAACCTGAGCCCCGCAGGGCTGGCTCCTCGGCCGAGTCGGCCCCACTCGCATTGGCTGCCCCTCTCCTCAGGCCCATGCACGCCTGGACCCGGAATCAGGGGCCCTGAGTTCCAGCCCACCTGCCCTTGGCAAATCACTTCACCTCTAGGCCTAGGTTCCCAATGGCAAAGGTGACTGAAAGCGCCTGCTCCGGGGGTGGGGGGGGAGGCTTGCTGTGAGCATCAGGTTGGGGGAAACACTAGACTTTCTAAACGGTCTGGTATTTTCTCTCATTCTCGTGGCCTGAGAACAATCCACACCCGGAGGTTCTGAGCCCTCTCTCCAAACACCCCACGGCCAGCTCACTCCTCCTAAACCGTTACCCTTCAAGCTGCTTCAGAATCTCTGGAGGCCCCCGGCGCCCACACAGGAACCCCAAACTTTGCTCAGCAACGGGAGCTGGCCTCGCAGAGGAACCGGGCGTGGACAGCTGTCACGGTCAGGGCTCCCTGCAGAGCAGCTCCAGGTACCGCCTCTCCCGGGAGATGGAGACTGGCTGGGGAGGAGGGCCTCCTGCGGTCCAGGCTGTGGGGCGGGGGTAAGGAGAGCAGGGCCGGGGCTGGGCCCTGAGCGCCAGGCGGGGGGCTGGACTACAGAGCCGTGGACGCTTCTGCCGGCTCAGCTCAGGCGAGCCCCACGGCCTCACACCCCGACTTTGCTGCGGGGAGGAGCTGGTGTAGCCTCTGTCTCCCAGGACTGATCGCCCAGCCTCCAGGCCCTCTCCCAAAGCCAGTCCTATGCGAGCCACTCCTGCGCGAGGCCTGGTCCCTGGGCTTGTGCTCTGGCTGATCTCTGGATAATCAGCGCTCTCTCCAGGCATCGGTCCCCCATCCCTGCACCCACCAGACTTCACACCTTCCTCTCCTCCAGCGTTTCTGACCAAGGAGGACACGCAAACCATCCCCAACAAGTGGCTTTAAAATGGTATTGGAAAGGCAGGGCAACTGCTCTTCCCACCTTCTATGGCCCGGTGCCCGAGGACAGACAGGCAGGCCGAGGTCCTAGCCCAGACCAGGTGAGCGTCACCTCCACCCACCACCTAGAAGCCTGCCTCCACCCCACATCCCAGCATAAGGCATGCCCGGCAACCTTCTACAACTCCCAGGACAATCCCCGAGCCCCTCCAGGGCCCCCACCCCATCCTTCTCTCCCATCCACCTCCCTGCTCCTCCCTCGTTCCTCTCCGACTTCCCGGCTCTACTCACTACCAGATCAGGTGTCCCCATGCACCCTCACTGTTACCTCTTCCAAGCCCTCCCCCCGTCCTCCCCCTTCTCCCCATCCCCGCCTTCCTACTCCAGCATCTTCAGACCTCAGCCTCCCAAACACTGTGGTCCTCAGTCCCAGGAGAGGGGACAGCGGTGGGGAGCAAGAGGGCGGGGCAGGCCATCGTCCCACAGAAAGACCACACGTAGCAGCAGGAGCCCAGGACAGGGAGGCCAGAGACCTTGGGACCGGCTTTGCTTCTGGTTAGTCACATGACCCCGGGTCAGCCACTTTCCTTCCCTGGGCCTCAGTTTCCCCATCTGCAAATGGAAATAATGCTTGGTCCTCTGTATAGAACTGTTACATCAAGCAGTGGGAGGGAAACGTTGCGAAAGGACTCCGGAAAATGTTCACAAGGTGCAAGATGAATTCTTTCTAGGTCACTGCATTGCCATCACCCCCTCCCACTACCCAGTTGTCAGAACTGATAGGAAGAGCCCAGTTCAGTGACTTCAGTTTGCTTCCGCCAGCATTCCCTGGGAACAAGGTCCAGGGCCGGCCAGGGCAGCCAGGGCAGCTGCCTTATCCCATCATGCCCGCCCACCTCCCAGAGGTCCCGGATTCAACCCCATGCCAGTCCCCAAGGCACCTCCTTCCAGGACCCCTGCCCCACCTGCCCTGCCCAACATGCACACCTTTGCTGGGACTGTCACTCCCCTACCTCCCCGCCCCCAGGCCTGTCCCCCACCCATGGCATCCCCATCCCCAGTCTTTGCTCACCTGTCTCCCTTTAGAGGATAGAACGTCACCCATATTCCTCTGCCCCAAATCTAAGACTCAGGAGCCTGCCAGGGCCTGGGGACCCCCATTACCTGATCGAAGGCAAGGGATGAAACCAACTGCTAACAACACTTTGGACAGCTGTCACATTTTGATTTATAAACACTTTTTCACCCTTGCTGCATTCAAAGGAGCTTGGCAAGGATAAGGAGTGTTTCCCCCTTTTTGGATGAGGAAAGCAAGGCCCAGAGGGGATATTCCCTGCCTCAGAGAAAGTTAGAACTCAGGTCTCCTGCCCACCTGGCCCACTCTCCCCTGCAGGCCACCCCCATCCTAGGAAACCTCAGATTCCTCAGCTTAACCCTCACCAGGGGAGCAGGTGCCTGGACCAGCTCTGCACTTGGCCCTGGGCATCCTTTGCCCCTCCAGGTGGGACTCACCAGGCCTCTCAAAACTGCCACCACCTTTCACTACCGCAGAGCGCAGCCCTCACTATCCACAGGTCACTAAATCATACCAGTGCTGTTTTAATACCTCCAGCATCTGCCACCGCTGCTGCCTTAGTTCAGGCCTCAGCCCTGCTCACCTGGAGACTGAACTGCTCTCATAGCTCATCTTGCCCCTCCAATCCATTCACCACCAAGACTCAAAGCAATTTTCCTAAAATTACAATTCAGACATGTTACTACTTTGCTTAAAACACTTCAGTGGGTCCCCAGCACTTTCAGGTACTGCTAAAAATTTCTTGGCAAGACCATTTAAAATCTGGCCTCTGCTCACCTCTCACTGTACCACCAACCTACCCCATTGTCCCCAGATGCAACTCCCTGACCTTGCCGTGCCTAGGAACACCTGTGATCAGTCTTGGAATACCCCTGCCCAACTCTTCTCTGCCCAGCCCAGATCCAGGATCACTTTCACCAGGAAGCCTTTGTGGATACACCAGGCTCAGTTAGGGGCCCTTCTCTGTTTAACCTGTGCACCCCGCCAACCCAGTACCATCTACATAGTATAATGATAATTTGTCTCCACAAGAAGACTGAAAACATCTTAACACAGGGAGTGTTTCTCTCTCCCCAACACCCAGCACAAGGTCCAGCATGCTGTAAACCATTAATAAAAATTTTAACAAAGGAACATTTAGATAAAAGAAATTTAAGTCCAAAACAGATTAGAAGCATAGAATCATGGAACCTTAGCGTTGAAAGGAGACTAATACCCTCTAATATTTTCATTTTACAGATGAACACCTGGACCCAAAATGCACACCTAATAGTGGAGCCTGGACATAGCCGGCCTCGCGTCGGGGCTATGACCACACCCCACCCCAGGTCTGGTGGACCAAGACACACACCAGGCTCCATCCTCCCAAAGGGCTGGAGGGGGCGGCATCTCTATACCCTCCACCTTCACGAGGGAAGAAACCCCCAGCGCCTACCCCCAGCCCCACTGAGATCTTGGCTCCTATGCCTGTCTTCCTAGAATGGAGGTTTCGGGGAGACCCCTACACAAACACCTCCAATTTCTGTGGTGCTTCCCTCTCATTGTTCTCGCCCCCGATCCTCAGGCCCACTCATTTAATCATTTATTAAGCACCTACTATGTGTCACTCTACGGCGAGCACTGGGGTTCCCGCCCTGCAGGAACTCGATCTTTGGGGGAGGCTGACACCGCTCCCGAATATCGGGACAGGCTCTGGCAGAGCGCGCCCGGAGGAGCCGGCGGGCAGTCCCCGCGGTCACCTCCGCGCCTCTCCCGCTCTCACGCCCCACTCCAGCTCTGACCCGGCCTGCAGCCCCTTCCCACACACGACCCGGGCCCCTTTCCCCGTGAGCTGTGTGGGGGTGGGGAAAGTTCGGGGCTGAGAGCGCGGGGGGCTCGGGGGACCCCGAGGCCGCCTCCAGCCCGAGTCTGGGTGGAGACAGCGCGGGTGGAGCGGGGCCGGACGCTGGCCCCGCGGCACGGTCCGTCCCTTCGCACGCCCCTCCCCGCCCGGATTCAGAGGGACTCGGAGGGAGGGGACGGGAATAAATACCTTTGACTTTGTGGCTAAGGTTAACGGGAACTGCCACCCCGGGGCGACTTGGGCACTGAGCTCCCCGGCCCCGCCAGTCCCGGGGCAGGCTGGGCGGGCACGCGCCCCTGATTGGCTGGCAGGCCTGGCCATCCCCGGGGCCGCCCAGCCATCTGATTGGCTGCACCTCTCAGATGACCAGCTCAGCCCTATCGGAGAAGCCTGTGGGGCGGCTCCTTTGTTCTCTGGAGCCAATGGCCTGGATGGGCGGGCTGACCTCGCCTCCCTAGGGGCCAGCCGCGGCCCCGCCAGGCATTAAAGCATTGGAGTGGGGCACTGGGCCCGGTCTCCCAGGGGAGGAGGGGCGGGGGCAAGGCCGGATAGCTGGTGATCCGACGGCGCGGTAGCACCCTCTCCTTCTCTCCGCGGAGCTCTCCCTCCCCGTCCAGGCCGCGCAGACGCGCGCTCTGAAACCGATCCAGTCGCTCGGCAACTCTCCGTCCGACGCCTGCGACGCGCCCGCACCGCCCTTGGTGCCGGGATCCGGGGGAACAAGACGCATGAACCCCGCTGCGACGATCACACTCGAGTGTGCATGTGACATGGTTATGGCACTTGGCACTACAGCACACCAGATGTTAGAGTGAGATGTGCGAGTCTCGTGCGACGGGAGAGAAATCGCCCTCCGCACTCACGCGGTCCTAGGCACGTCGTAGGCGCGTGATAAATGAACCTGGGGTCTCCAGGAGAGACTTAGACATCATTAAATCCAACCCCTCCCTTTTTGTTGAGGAAAGAGCGGCCAACGTTCCTAGGTCGAGTGTTACTGCTGATTTAGAGGCAGGGTCCAGATGGCCAAGGAGGGTTTTCTGTTCCCAGAGACCTTCAGGAAAGAGAATTTTCACATCTACTCACCCAGATCGGAAGGAAATGCTCCTTTATGTCAATAAAATTCCTCACACTGCTACCTCAAAGGGGGCCGGCCAGCCAGGGCAACTCCCACTGGCAGATTGTCTCCGGAGCTGCCTAGAAACCGCCTTTGGGACAGGAGGTTGATATCGAGAGAAGCTGGCCTCACTCTGAGACTTGCTACAAACCTTACTGTTAAGCCGATTGATCTTATTCTAATCAGTCAGCAGCTGCCTACTAAGCGTTTGCCATGGGCCCAGCTGCTGTTCATTCAGCCTCATAACAGAAACGGGGGACCCAATTCTATCAGTTTTGCCACAATCTTCTTGTGCAGTTTTTACAAAAGGTACTTTCTGTCCCTGGACTTTTGACTTACTCATCTGTAAGAGTTAATAATTTTCTAGTTACAGTCGGCCTTCCGTATCCGCAGGTTCCACATCTGTGATTTCAATCAACAGCAGACTGAAAATATTCAGGGGGAAAAAAAACTCCAGAAAGTTCCAAAAAGCAAAATTTGAATTTTCCCAGGCACAGGGAACTATGTACATAGCATTTACACTGTATTAAGTATTATAAGTAATCTAGAGGTGATTTAAAGTATACAAGAGGACCTGAGTGTGTAGGTTATATGCAAATACAATGCCATTTTATATATAAGGGACTCCAGAATCCAAAGATTTTGTTATCCACGGGGGGGCGGGGGGGGGGGAGTGTGGGGGTGTTACTGGAAACAATCCCCAGAGGATACTGAGGGACAACTGGGTTTTTGCAGGACCCTAATTGGTTCTATCCTCTACAGAAGCATTTGTAAAGTGTAAAACCCTGCCCAGAGGCCAGAAATCACTAGGCCATCAACTCTTTAAATAAAGAGTCTCATTCATCTTATTTTCTGAGTACCTAGTGGGAGTTCAACCAAGACTTGTGGAATTCCAGCATTGTAGTTCCACATCTGCCACTGGCTATGAGTGGGAAAGTCATTTCCACTCTCTGGGCCTGTTTCTTCCTTCCACAGAGTGAAAGACTTCCTCCAGATTGACCTTTCATGACCAAGGGTACTTCAAGCGTGGAAACAATGAAGCACACCTGGGATCCTATTTCCATCAAGCGAAAAAAGGGGAGGCCGCACGTGTCCGTTTGCAAATGAACAGGAAAAATGTCTGGGAGTCCACCCTCAAACTCTTTACAGGATGCAAAGAGAAAAGCCATGGGGTCGGGGGAGTGGGGGAAATAAAGAACTTTTACATTAAAAAATAAATCTAAATTATGTCTGCATTGTTTAATTTTGACAAGATAATTTAATACTTTTGTGATTATAAAAGGAGGAGAAACAAAAACAAAAACAAAAACAAAACCTGGACTCTTCTAAAGAGTCCAGCTCCCGTCAGCAAAGGGCTGACCCCTCCAATGGGGCAGTCCCTCCTTCAAGACTGCTGTCAGCATGTGCCCTGCTGAGCAAGGACTTGGGACCCACTTGGCCCCCTGAGAGACTTGGGGAGGAACCATGGGCAAGTTCACTCTGTTCTTGCTTTACCAGCCCCTTCAAGGCCACTTCCATGGCTTTCCCTGAACTTTGGTCCTCTCCTCACCATCTCTGCCCAAAAGCAGCAGGCAGCATAGCATTAGAGGACCCAATGCCGGGCATTTCCTTTACAAGCAATGATTTTTCGAAAAGTCAGGAACCCTGATCAGATTCCCTCTCCTTCACCCTTCCCCTCCCCCATCCTAACCCTAGCTACCTGAGGACCTGTCCTCTGTTCCCCGCCCATCATCCCCAGGTATCTAGCTACTTTCCTGGTCACCTAGCAAAAAGCACTGCTCCCGTCCCTTGAAGCCCTGAGCTCCCTTAGAGAGACATATTTAAGTGAGGCTTTCTGGATACAATGCTCCCAGGCCCTGAGAGAGAATTTGCCATCAGCTACACAGGTTTTGAAGTGGCTTCAACCCCATAAAGCAACATAAAGCTTTGAAGCTGACTGCTTCCATCCTACACACTTGGAACCCCACCAACCCCTCATCCATCTCTCTCCACTCACGATTTGTGTACAGGTATAAGTCCTCCCAGACTTAGGCCTCTTAGGGGTAAGACTGAGTCTTATTTTTGTAAACCCCCAGTTTCCATCACATCAAGCACACAGTAGGCATTTAATACTTGTCTTCACCAAAAGCAGCAGCACTGCAATCGCCCAATAAACATGCAGCAGTGGTCAAGAGCATCGGTTTTGGGTTGAACACACCCGGGTTTGTATTGCCTCTGGTGATTACCAGTTATATGACCTTGAGCAAATGTTTTCATCTGTAAAAAAAAAAGAGTACCTGCCGAACTCTAAATTGTTAGATAATTTAGGTAAACTTCTTTGCAAGGTGCCATCGTATTAACAAATTGTGGTCGCACCAGGCTCTACGCTAGGTGCTGGAAATCTATGCAGAACTACTAAGACAGACAGGAAAAGGGCCTATCGATACCTGTCAAAAATAGGCACTCAAATGCATATGAAGCAACCAGTGCAGGAAAGCGTACGTCTGCTACAGATACGAGAACCGTAGCAGGCCAGCCAGGGAGGCACGGTAGGACAGAATCAAGTCAGACGTTTTCTCCCTGACAACTGACCCCCAGCAAGGCTGACTTGACCCCTAGAGAGGAAACCCCACTTGCTGAGTGTGCCTGACCCCACCCCGGGGAAGTACAGGCAGGGTGCAGAGAAGCTTGACAAGCCGGCCGCTCGGCCTGTCACCCACCCCAACGCCCAACCCCGTCGGAGCAGAGCCGATGCCCCTCCCTCCAACTCCACAGCTCCCCAGGACAAAGGAACACTCCTGAGCCACCGGTTCTAAAACCAGATCTTTATTCTCTAGTTTGAAAAGGAGGGTAAGTGGTTGTGTTTAGTTCCAGAGAACAAGGCCCAACAGTAGAAATTACAGGGAAGCAGACTTCATTCATTATAAGGAAGAATCTCTAACAATCAGAATTATTCTACAATAGAACCAGGGCCTGGAGGGTGGGGGGAAACTCCCTGTCACCTAAGTATTCAAGCAGAGGCTGGGCATCCAGACGCTAGAAATGCTGAAGAGGAAACTCACCCCCATTTCCCATCAGCTGGCCCTCCGTCATCAATGGGGCAGTCCTCCCCACTACATGCTGAGTTCTGAAGGGAGTGAAGGCAGGCTGCGGTGTTCAGACAAAAGCCCTGACACAGGGCGGCTGACAGCCAGGGGATGCCCTAAGCACTGGGAGGCCGGTGGGTAAAGCAAGTCAGGCAGATGGGGAAATGCCCAGGGCGGGGGACTGGATCTTCTGGGGGGAAGGGGAGCCAAGAACTAACAGTAGATGGGTCTCTCCAAATCTGGGTGCCTGTGCAGGGGCAGGACGGAGGGGATGCGGTGAGGCAGGCGAGAGCAGCTCGGCTTCGCCTCCCAGTACTGGAAAAGGCCCAGGTGCCGCCCGAGGCCGGCAGGTTCTCCCAGGTGTATCCATCTGGTCCACTTTTCCTCCCGGGCGCTCATTCACTAAGGACTGAACCACACGTACTTCCAGAAAACGAGCTGAAGGAACTCACAGCAAGAGACAGAGACATTAAGGCGTTACCACCAGAGGAGAGGGGTCTTCCTGTCCACTGGCGGCCCCTCCGGCCGGAGGGCTCTAAGGGGTGGGTGGAGCCGCTATTGCTACTTTTCCAGGGCGCAGGGCAGTCAGGGCCGAACCTTAGCGAACACCAGCTGGAGGCCGGGGTCCCTGCTCTGCAAGTGGACTCCCTGACTGCAGGGGTAGGGGACCCCCCTCTCTAACGGGGCAAGCTCACCCCTCCTCTCCCCTCCCTGCCTACAAGCAGTAGCACAGGGCACAGTGTGAACGACGTCCAGGCCCGACCTCCCTCGGCCCCCGCCGCCCCTGCCCCCTCAGACATCATGCTTCTTCTGATGGGCCAGGAGCTTCTCCTCGTCGTCAAAGGTCTGGCCACAGATGGCGCAGCAGAAGGCGCCGTCCCGGATGTGGCTCTTGCGGTGGGTGATGAGGTTGGACTTCTGACTGAAGCTGCGGTCGCAGTCGGGGCAGGCGTAGGGGCGCTCGCCCGTGTGGATGCGCCGATGCGACACCAGGTTGGACTTCTGGCTGAAGGCTTTGCCGCAGTCAGGGCAGACGTAGGGCTTCTCGCCGGTGTGGATGCGCCGGTGGGCGGCCAGGTAGGGCTTGTGGCGGAAAGCTTTCCCGCAGTCCGGGCAGACGAAGGGCCGCTCCGGCGCGTGGTCGCGCCGGTGGGCGGCCAGGTGGCTCCCCTGGGAGAAGCGGCGCCCGCACTCCTCGCAGGCAAAGGGCCGCTCGCCTGAGTGGACCCGGGAGTGGGCCACCAGGTGGGTCTTCTTGCCGAAGTTCTTCCCGCACTCGGCGCAGGTGAAGGGCCGCTCGCCCGTGTGCTGCCGCTGATGGGCCCGCAGGAAGCGCTCCAGCCGGAAGCTCCGCCCACAGTCCTCGCAGCTGTAGAGAGAGGGCGGGGCCTCCGCCTGGTGGCCGGGGGGCTCCCCTGGGGCCTCCAAAGGCTCCGGCGCCGGCTTCAGCGGGGGCTCCGGGGCGGGCTCTGACGAGGGCTCCGGGGGGCCGGCGGGAAGCTGGGGGCTCCCCGAGCGGGGGGCACCCTGGGCAGACCCTTCGGAGCGCTTGTGGATCTTGCTGTGCGACAGCAGGTTGGGTTTGTGGCGGAAGCGGCGGCCGCACTCGGTGCACGGGTAGGGCTTCTCGCCCGTGTGGATGCGCCGGTGCGAGGTCAGGTAGGGCTTATTGGTGAAGCGCTTCCCGCACTCGGGGCACTGATGGGGCCTCTCGCCTGTGTGCACGCGGCGGTGGGCGATCAGGTTGGGCTTGTGGCGGAAGCGCTTCCCGCAGCAGGTACACTGGAAGGGGCGGTCGACAGCGTCTCCACCGGGCCGGGGCGCGGTCACCGCCGGACGGCCCCGAGGCCGAGGCCCGAGGGCCTTGGCCGCCGCTTCCTCCAGGGCTTCGGCCACGTGAACCCGCTTGTGAGCAACCAGCTGGTCCCACTGGGCGAAGCTGCGGCCACAGTTGCCGCATATGAAGGGCCGGGCCTCGGGCGCCGGGGGGTGGCAGCGCCGCAAATGGGCCCGCAGCTGCTTTCTCCGCCAGAAGCGTCTCTCGCAGTCGGGACAGGCGATGGGCCGCTTTGCCGCCGAGTGGGCCAGCAGGTGCAGAGCCAGGGCCACCCAGCCTCGGAAGCTCTGCCCGCAGAGGTGGCAGGCAAAGCCCAGGTCTGGGGTGGCGGCGGCATGGACCTGGCAGTGCAGTGCCAAGAAAGGGGCGTGGCGGAAGCGACGGCCACACTCGGGACAGGGCAGGGGCAGCCGGGCCTGGCAGTGCCGGGCATGAAGCCAGAGGGCCACCCAGCCCGGGAAGTGCCTTCGACAGTGGGCACAACGATGGGCCCGACCTAGGGCCTGGCTGCCCGACTGGGCCACAGCAGTGCCTTGTGACCTCAGCCCTTGGGGCTCCTTCTCCAGGGTCTGGGGCGACTCCTGGGAGGGCCCAGAAAGGAGTCGGGGCTGGGCGGGGCCCATGGCCATGGGGCCCCTGCAGCGACGTTCCAGCATCGGTTCTTCCTCTGCTGGGGGTGGAAAGGCACAGTCACTCTACAGAGCCACACAGCCTGCCCCCAGCTCCTCCCCTGCAGACCCCAGGCCCAAGAGGAGCTCGCCCCTCTCCACTCCTGGAGCCCTGGAATCTAGACTACTAGACTACTCTTCTATTTCCTTGTATTATATGATTTAAATCTTGGACTTACAGATACCATTTCAAGTATATCTGTCGTTAATTAAGTCTTTACTGACCCTGGAAACTACCAGAAGGAAGAACCCTGACACTCCTTGGAATCCCCCTCAGCCTGTGTCTGGCATGGAGTAGACACTCCAGTGCTGGCTGTATGAACATTCCTGCCTTAGGACGGACCAGAAAACGCAGTCATCTCTCCCTACAGCGCTTTACGCTTTTCCAAGTATTTCCCTTCTGCCCTCTCCTTGTCTCTACTATTTCCTGTTGCCGTATCTGAGCTTCACAGCAACTCAGTGAGGCTGGACCAGAGATATTAAGCTCCCTGTTTCATAGATGGAGCAACGGTGAGGCGTAACAGGGTGATGGGACTTGCCCGAGGGCACAGAGTAAACCAACAGCAGAAGCAAGACTAGGGGACAAGTCTTCTAAACTCCCAGGCCAGTGTTCTTTCCTCTAAAATACCTGGGTTTGTAAAGATCTCACAGAAAGAAATTCCTGTGGCCTCTAATTCCTACGATACTCTCCTGGGCTCTAATCTAATCCAATCTTGGGGAAGGCACTTTGGCCTCCCTAACCTCGGTCTCTCACGGGAGCAGCCTGGAGCGCCAGTGAAAACGGCCCTTCTCAGGACCAGGAGGGGAGCACCGGATGCTACTGCCGGCCCAGCATGATGCCAGGCCACTGCTTGCCCAGACTGTGCCCACATTCTCCCCGCCTGCCCTCCTCCAACCCCCCCCCCACACAATTAGGCCGCTGCAGGAAGGAGAGCGCTCTTGAATCCCAGGAACACCCACAGCCTGCTGCCCTCGGGGGCGCTCCTGTCTCTGCCTCCCTCGGGTGATAGGGATTATTGGGGCAAGAAAAGGGGAGGAAGGAAGAGACTGTAATCTCTGGCCCCTCCGGTCCTGCCCCAACCCCGTCAGGGGCTGCCCCACATTCAGCTCTTCCAGAGCCTGGGAGCGCAGATTCGTGCAGGGTGGAGCGACGGTTAGACTCCTCGGGACCTTCACTGCCTGCTCACAAGTTCCAGACACATCCTCCTGGTTTCCGCAGAGCCTGTGCTCCTCTCCAGCAGCACAGACATGACTCATTCCCAGCGGTCAGAACGAGCACAGGGAAGACTCCCAGGATGTGAGAACGCGACCCCTTCCCCACGGGCGCCCTCCTTCCACCAGGATGGGGAGGCCGGAGCACGGGGGCCATGGAATGGTTCGAGAACCCAACAAGGAAGGCCACACTCTACCCTGGAGGCTGTGGAGCTGGAGATGAGGCTCTTTGCAGCTCCTCCCGGGGATGTGCCTGCGGCTGGAGCGCCTGCTTCCGCCCACACTCTGGTGGTCCCCAGACGTCAGAGAAAACTGCAGCAGTAAAGACACCCCTACCCCCATGGCAGAGCTCAGACCTCTGAGGGCAGAGAGGCCAGCCTTACCTGTGGGGAGGGGAGAGAAAACGTGCGTGAGGCTGGGAGCTCCCCTAGGGCAGTCATCTTTGTGTCCTCGCCAGCCACCCCTCCCCCACCCCTGCCCCACACCCCGCCTGGCAGAGGGACCTTAATGGATACTGGATTAATAAATGAACGTGCCCCCTTCACCAAGGAAGCACAGGGCCGCGTTTGGGGGTCACTTCCTCCACTGCTAAGGTCACAGCATGAATTGTCCAGGCCGATGGAGAAAAGGCCGGCCTATGGCAGGAACTCTGGAATCCCTGCTGGCTCCCCTCCCCCCACCCTCCTCCCAGCAGGAATTCCAGGTCTGTTTCCCAGGGGGCTGCGCAGGCGAGCTCGTGTGACCAGGACTCGGTCAGAATCCGCTGGCGCGTGCTGGGTGGCAAAGGGCCGTGGAGACCCCACACCCCCCTTCTGTATTCGCGCGTGTTCCCCCCGTCCACGTTCGCGGACACACGGCTCCGCGCTCCCCGAGGGAGCCCTTTCCGGTCCCCACGCAGAACGCAGCTCGCGGAGCCTGTGCGCAGGTGCGCGGACTCGCCCCCCCATTTCGGTCCAGCAGTGTGCACCCCCCCCACCAAACAGCGCGCACTCGGTCACGCGCCCGGCAGGTAGGGCCGCCCCGCCACGGGCCCGCGTGGAACCCCGCGTCCTGCCCGGGTCGAACCTCTCTGGCGGGGAGCGCGGAGGCGCGTCGCGCGTCCATGAGGCCGGAAAGCCGGCGCCGGCGGCCGCGCTCCCCACCCCGCCGCGGCGACAGCAGCAGGTTCGAGTTCACCACTGCCAGGCCCGTGCCCAGCCCCCCCGCCGGTTCCCAGCGCCACGTGACTACAGGAGCTGCCGAGGGTCAGTCGCGGGCTCGGGCCGGCGGTCGCGGCCGGAGGGCGGGGCGGGCAGCGGGACCGGCCGCGCGGGATCCCTCCCCCGCCCCCAGCGCCCCCTCGCGGCCCGGGCCGGGGCCGGGGGCGGGCGCCGCCGGCCCGACTCCGTTGCCTTGGCGACCACAGCCCGGATTTTCCGGGATGGGCCCGGCTCCAGTTTCCCGACCCTTTGTCCCTACGGAGGACGCACGTCCCTGGGCGACCGCGTGGTCAGCCTGCGGTCACTCGGCTAGACCCGGCTTCGCTGGCCTAAGCGCTCCTAGCTGGCCCGAGCCTTCGAGAGGGCGCCCCCCGCCCCCGCGCCGCCCCCTCCTCTTCTCCAGCCACCTCGACCTTTGGCCGCGCCGCGGAACCTGATACCGCAGGAGCTGAGCCTGGCGGGGGGCGCGGCTGACCCGAAAGTCTGCCTTCTGGGTTGTTCAAAGCTGGAGAAAGGAAAGGCCCGATCGGGTGAACTTTGAAACGGGAATGCCCTCGCTTCCAGAAATTAGCGGAGCTCAGGCGTCCCGGCTTCCGCGGCCGCGGGGCGCGGGGCCGGGGCCGGGGCGCAGGGCGGTCCTCGTCCCCGGGGCGTTTCGCTTGGAAACGCACCGCAGCCGGTTGGCGAGTGCGGAGTCAGGTGCGAGTCTTGCGTCCGTGACTCACCGGCTAGCAGGTGGCCTTGGCTTTCCGCACGAAACACTTCCTGGATTTTCCAGGCTTGTACAGTTTCACGTACTTTTATGGTTTTCAACACAGGCAACTTTCTAATTATACAATTATTTTTAAAACACAAAATCTGTTGCATTAATAGGAAATGAAATACAAAACTCATACTTTACCTCTTGGAGTCAATTACATTTAATATCTTAGTATGTATTATCGGGCATTTTTTTTTTTAATGCTTATCTTTGCTTGTTTGACGTTATTGGGATAATGCAATACAAAGATGTATTCTGCCTTTTTCACTGAACAATATTGTGAATTTTCTGCCGTTTTATTAGATATTCTTTTATAACATGATTCTTAATCGCAGTGTAAATGCACATAAATTTTCTACTTTTCTATATCATTGTGGATTCATGATACAGGAGCTGCCGAGGGTCAGTCGGCATATGCTTTTACTGCATATACTTAATTTAAAAATTCTGGAAGTGGGGAACTGATAGGTCAAAGGCAAAGTATATTTTTCAAATGTTTTCTAAACTATCTAAGAGGAAAATTTATTGGTTTTCTTTTGAGAAATGCCGCTTTTCTATATCCTTGAAAACACAGGCTATTTTTTTCAAATATAATTTAAAGTTGTTATTTCTCATTGTTTTTAATGTTGTTTCTTTAATTACTAGTTAACTGGCTTGTTTTTTCACGTAGTTATTTATTAACTGTTTGTATTTTCTCTTTTGTGAATTTGCTTTTGTCCCTTTGCCCACTTTACTATTTGTGCATTTTTAAAAGTTGGGAAATTGACTCCTGCGTGTATATCTGAAGAAAACGAAAACATTAATTCAAAAAGATACATGCACCCCAATGTTCATAGCAGCATTATTTACAATAGCCAAGATACAGAAGCATCCTAAGTGTCCATCAACAGACAAATGGATAAAGAAGTTGTGGTGTACATATACAGTGGAATACTAGTCAGCCATAAAAGAATGAAATGTTGCCATTTGCAACATTGTGAATGGACCTGGAGGATATTATGCTTAGTGAAATAAATCAAACAGAGAAAGACAAATACTGTATGTTATCACTTATATGTCAAATCTAAAAAAATAAAACAAACTAGTGAATATAACAAAAAAGGAACAGACTCACAGATATAGAGAACAAACTAGTGGTTACCAGCAGGCAGAGGGAAGGAGGGAGGGCAAGATAGGAGTAGGGGTTTAAGAGGTATAAACTACAAGAGGTATAAACTAAATGAGCTACAAGGATACATTGTACAGCACAGAGAATATAGCCAATATTTTATAATAACTATAAATGGAGTATAATCTATAAAAATTTTGAATCACTGTGCTGTACACTTGAAACTAATATGATATTGTAAATCAACAATACCTCAAAAAAAGTTGGGAAATTGGTTTTACAATATTCCACATTGTTTGGGGGGCACTCCTTATACAGTAAAAAGCCTTTTATCGTTTCTGCCTTTGGTGTTATGTTTACAGCAGCCACACCATCCCTCCCCAAATTAAATTTTATGTTTGTATTTTTGTCAAAGAAAGTAAGTTTTAATATCTAGCAGTGTAAGTACTCCCCCTATACACAGATTCCTTTTTTTCCCCACAACTTTCTTGGCTAAAATCACTCTTTTATTGCCTCTCACCTTCTGAGATGGCCCACACTCTGTGAAGTATGTTTCTCTCTAAATAAATCCACTTCTTACCTAAAAAATAAAAATAAAAAATAAAATCACTCATTAATCTTCCAAATGAACTTTAGAATTTCTTGTCAATATTTTAAAATGTTTCTTGTCATTATTTTAAAAATCCACTTGAAGAGATTTAAGATTCATGTCCCTCCGTTTGTTGGGGTCTTATTTTACCTCTCACAGTCAAGTTTTCTTATTTGTGGATTAAAGAGTATAACTTTTGTACTTTTCCTATAATAAAATTTACAAGTATGAACAAAACTTTGTCAGATACTTTGTCAGAGTTTTAAGGTTCAGAAGATATGGTAGACTGTATATTGTAGCATGTAGGTCAAGTTTGGTGGTTACAGAAGAATGGATTTTTCTATGAGTGCAATCAGAAGATATTTGAGTTTTTACCTAAATACTTAGTAATAATAGTTAATATTTAGGGAGTCCTTATTTTCTGTCAGACATGGTGATAAACTTTTCACATATGTATCTCATTTAATCCACTTACCAACCCTAGGAAACATACTTTTCTAGTCCTCATTTTACAAATCAAACAACTGAGACTCAGAGATGTTAAGAAATTTGCCCAACGCCACACAGCTGGATCATGGCTGATAGGAACCTGGCCTCACTTTTCACCACTAAAGTTGTGTGTCTGGGAAAAGCACCAAGTGCTGAGCCCAGCACAGAGTAATTGTGAAATACCTCTTAGTTCATGGGTAAATGTGGTACATCAGTGCTACTTGATATAATACATTCCGGCAAGAACCCTCCAGGGGAATTCCTTCACAGGCTCACAAAGTGCCTTCATCTGTCTGTCATCGGTCTCTCTGAGCAGAAAGGCTCTTCCCTTAAACAACGCCTTAACTACTCCCCAGTCCCCAGCCCCCACTAGAAGTGTCCTCTTGCCCAGTTAGGAGTTATCCACCTGCTGTACCTTCCTCTTTTGGCAAAGACAAAGGACACTAAGTATAGAACGACGGGGCCTTCACTCTGCAGAGAGAATGCAAAGGAGTGGTGAGGGATTCCTGAGCCTTTATGCCAGTCAGAAATTCTAGGCCTTGGTATTCAGGACTTCACCCCTCAATACGCCTTAGAGAGGGATGGTGTCGTGACCGGCCAAACGGTCAAATGGCCAAGCCCGATGGAGATTGCCTCAGCCTTGACGCACCTGCAAGAAAAAGATAGGGCTGTACAGGGTCAGGGGCCCACTGGACAGAGAAACTTGAGAGGGGCCCTGGGACGGTCCCTCTTCCCCTCCAGCGGTGCCTGACCCCCCACTACTGGATTAGATGGCAAAGTAGGTGGGCTTGCCAGGGGATGAGGGGAACGATGTCTCCAGAAATCCTCTGTGAAGATGTTACTGAACCAAACTTGGGTCCACTCGCCTGCTCAAAAAACCCAAACTCCCCGATGGGTTTCAGCAAAGCTTTATTTTTTTTTTTTAAATTTTGGCCACACCTCGGGGCATGTGGTACTTTCCTGACCGGGGATGAAACCCGTGCCCCCTGCAGTGGAAGCACAGATTCTCAACCACCGGACTGCCAGCGAAGCATTTTTAGAGGCCAGCTGAGGGAGGGGGCTCGCAGGGTGTGTGAGCAGCTGTGCACAAGTCTCTGGTTGATGGTGGTTAGCAGGACGGTGTCACAGGGGTTAACATGATCAATCGTCAGGCTCCAGCAGGTCTGGGGGCTACGTGCTCATGGTCATCAAGTAGTTAAATGCTTGCATTTGGTGGGGATTTTAGCGTCTGTAAAGCAACTCAGGAAATGTGCATCAGATGCTGTTATCTAGGTACTTCAGAGAGGAGCTAAAGCAGAGAGTCTGGGGGAGGGGTGTGTCCCAGGAAGTCCCCAGAGGGTCCTGCTCAGTTCCAAAGCACCCAGGTATTGGTTTGCAGTAGCCCTGTATCTACAAGAGGGAAAACTGCATCTATCTCACAGATACCCTGTGCCTGTCCTACAGGACTCACTCACAACACCAACAAATACTTAATCAGTGCCCACCATCTGCTGCTGAGCCAGCTGCTGGGCCTGACCGCGAGCCCGGCAGAAATGGTGCTGTTTCTCCGCAGTGTGGGAGGGTATTGAGAGGAACTGGTTTAGCGGTGGGGGTATCTCTTGGGTTAGTGCTTCGCATGAAACAAAACCAAATGCTTGTTGCTAATTTCTGAATGGATGACTAGGGGAGTGAGAGAGAAGAGAGGAAAGCTTCCCTCCGGAGGGATCCGGCTTCAGACGGCATCCCCAAGGCGGGTTTGGAAACTCGCACAGAGTCATTCCCAGCGGTGGCGGACAGTGTGGGGAGGGGGCAGGAAGCACACGCACGCTGACCTTGGCGGGGCCGCGTCTGCGGGGAGAGCCTCACACGGGTGCTGTCACCCGTAGGTGCTCACGCAGCCTCGACCCCGGGAGCCCTCCCAGCTGCCCACCTGGAGAGAAAGCCCGACTGTCCAAGGCCGGCATCCTGGGTGAAAGGAGCCTTGCTGGGTCCTGTGGAAACTCTTCAGGAAGAGATCAAAGTGCTCCTCCTTCTGCAGTCCCAAAAACGTCCTTAAATGCAGGAACGTGGCCTACAGGACGCAGGCAAGAGCAGACACTGTAAAGAAGCCCTAGATGGAGATCAAATGTCATCCCCCCAACTCTGCTGCACGAGACACTTCTGTTGCGTATCTAGTTCCAGGAGTCCGTTTTTTTTTGTTTTGTTTTGCTTTTTTATACATTTATTTGTTTTATTTTTATTCATTTTTGGCTGCGTTGGGTCTTCATCGCGGTGCATGGGCTTCTCATTGCGGTGGCTTCTCTTGTTGCGGAGCACGGGCTCTAGGCGCGCGGGCTTCAGTAGTTGTGTGCGTGGGCTTCAGTAGTTGTGGCTCGCGGGCTCTAAGAGCGCAGGCTCAGTAGTTGTGGCGCACGGGCTTAGTTGCTCTGCGGCATGTGGGATCTTCCCGGACCAGGGCACGAACCGTGTCCCCTGCATTGGCAGGCAGATGGATTCTTAACCACTGCGCCACCAGGGAAGCCCCCAGGAGTCCGTTTTTTTTGAAAGAAAAACATAGTTGGTAGGAAACCAGGTTTCCTGCAGCGAGAGCCTCTCCTGCCACCCGCTGCTCCTGCCCCCCTCTGGCCACCCCGGAGCCTGGCCTCCCGGACCATTTGATCCTTTTAAACGGAGATCAGGTTGCTCACTCCACATTTTGACGACATAGCAAAGGGCTGCCTCGGCCTCTAAGGTTCCGCCTGCTCTGACCGCCTGCCAGCCCCTCGGCGCAGCCACAGAAGCTCCGTCCCACCGCAGGGCCTTTGGAGTTGCTGTTTCATCCGCCTGGGATGCCCTCCCTCCTGCCCTTTGTAGGCGGCACTCCTTCACGTTGTTCCGATTTGGGCTCAAGTATCCTCTCCTCAAAACGTGCGCCCCGATGACCCTCTCTCTCCTCCGTACTCCCACCCCGATGTGGAAGTCCCTGTGGCCACTGGGACAAATTGCCCCAAACTCAGTGGCTTAAGACAACGCACATTTATTCTCTTATGGTTCTGGATGTCAGAAGCCCCAAATCAGTTTCACTGGGTGGACGTCAAAGTGTCAGCAAGGCCATGTTCCCTGCAGAGGCTCTAAAGGAGAAACTGTTGGCCTGCCTTTTCCAGCTTCTAGAGCTGCCTCGTGTGTATTCTCTGTCTCAGGGCCCCTTCCTCCGTCCTCAAAGCCAGGAGGGTAGCATCTTGCTTCAGTTATCACATCTGTCTCTGCTGCAGTCAAATCTCCCTCTGCCTTCCTCTTATGAGGACACCTCTGATTACATTTGGGGCCACCCAGATAATCCAGGATAATTGTAAGGGAACATACAAGTTAAAACCAAGAAAAGTAAGTTTTAATTCTCCCTGGTACAAAAAGGGAAAAACTCTCCCCTCCCTTCCCTTAGAGCATTTTCCTTAGAAAACTTCTAATTGGAAGTTCTCTCTCTGCCCCTTTGAGGTGTATATAAATCTTTTTAAAGCTCACTAAGCCTCTTGCCGGCTTTACAGCCCAGGACCATCTTTCTCCAGGACCTGGGAGCCATCTCTCCGAAATGCAAACATCAAGGAAACAGCGGCCAGTGTCCCCTGCCCGTGGGAGGTGGGAGCCTGACTCTCCAGCAGCACCGGGCTCCGGGCTGCAAACCTCCTTCTGTCACCAAGATACAAGCAGGATGTTTCCTTTGCACAAAGGCAATTAGCTGTCACGCGTGGCCACCCAATTCCAGGCGAATTTAGGGTGAACTCTGTGTGACAAATGCTCAAGTCCTCTTACCCGAGGACTGGCTATGCTTTCCCTGGAGAACACGTGTGCAGTGGGGTCGCATTTGCTGGGCTATAAAATAGGGTGAGGACTTCCCTGGTGGCGAAGTGGTTAAGAATCCGCCTGCCAATGCAGGGGACACGGGTTCGAGCCCTGGTCCGGGAAGATCCCACGTGCCACGGAGCAACTAAGCCCGTGCGCCACAACTACTGAGCCTACACTCTAGGGCCCAGGCCCAGGAGCCACAACTACTGAGCCCGTGTGCCACAACTACTGAAGCCCACGTGCCTAAAGCCCGCACTCCGCAACAAGAGAAGCCACCGCAATGAGAAGCCCGTGCACCACAACGAAGAGTAGCCCCCGCTCGCTGCAACTAGAGACAGCCCACGCGCAAAAACGAAGACCCAACGCAGCCAAAAAAAAAAATTAGGGTGAAATTTCTTTCTGTCTTTGCCGTCTCTTAGTGCATTGCCTGTGACGTGCATCTCTTTCTGGCACAGTGCTTATCCAATAATAAAACTGTTTTCTTTCTCTTCTACCTTTGTGCAGGGCTTTTCTGGGTAGGCAGGAGATTTCCTTCTCAATTTTATTTCCCCGACATAATCTCCCCATCTCAAAATTCTTAGGTTAATCACATCTGCAGTCCTTTTTGCCATATAAGGGAACGTTCACAGGTTCCAGGGATTAGGGCCTGAGCAGGGACTAAGGCCTGGACGGGGATTAGAGCCATTATTCAGCCCACCACCCACTCCTACCCTGTCACCTTCTAGCCCCCCTACTCAACTTTATTGCTCTTCGTAAGTCTTATCACCTACCTGAAATTATTTGGATGTGTATTCAGTTAGATGGTTTTTGTCTAGTTACCCAGCACAATGTAAGCCACATGGAGGCAGGGGTTGAACTGTCTTTTTTAACCACCGCATAGCCCGCCCCTAGAAAGGTGCCACCCCTGGCAGGAACTCCATGAGTGTTTGTGGACCAAATGAAAGAGGGAATCTGAGCTCTTGATCCCATGGTGAAGCGAGTTGGATTAGACCACTCGGAGCAGCCGAAAGAGCAGCCCCAGCCAACTGTCAGCCAGTGAACTTCAAACCTTCTCCCTTGGCTACTGCTTGTTAAGCAGGCGATGGAGTCGGACAGAACTTTTAGTGAGACAGAAAAAAACACTTTTCTTACAGAAAAATTCCAATCAGTATGTGAGTGAGGCAAAGAACAAGGAACCTGGGAGAAAACTTCAGTCCGTAGCTCTCCCACTGGAAGGGCTCTGATTGTAGGCAGCAGTGCCTTGAACATATTCCTTTATCTGGAACATTATTCCAGAATAACTGGAGGGCAGGAATCCTTAGGGAACCTCTGGCTCTGAGGGGGACTGACATGGCCCGTCACACGTTCAGCAGTGGCAAGGGTGCCCCACGCTCTGGAGACCACGATTACCACCAGTTAGGGATTTGGTCTCAGGACCACACATTGCCAGGAGAAGCTGCCACAAATCATCTTGGTGTCTCAGCCAAGAGAGAAAGTAGTCGCTTTCCCCTAGAAATCGACATTTTTACCCTTTCAAGGTCAAATCTCATCTATGTCTTTTGTGCTCCGGACTGGCATCAGGCTGTCTCTTCTTCAACTAAATTCAAAAGATGGATTTAGAGGCCAGTGTGTATCCGTTCTTGGTTTAAAATCTACTAAAAGCCAAGCTTGATTTGGAAACACAAGACAATTCTAAACAGAATCTCTGTGAAGCCTGTGATTTAGCAGAAGCAGGTGTATTTTCAAGTGTTTTGTTTCCTGTGAGAGCCATGGGCTGCTGTTTGTGAACTCCATCTGTACCTGTTTACCAAATAACAAACATGCTGCCTCTAACCTTAGCTCATTCCTACCCAGACTCCTCTTGAAAAAAACCACTCGAGGTAGTTGGAGGAATGAGAGTGTAAACCTGGCTTCAACTTGATGCCTTCTGATCAGCTCCAAGGTCAAATCTGGGTCACAGTTAGATTTGGTGCCTCCGGCGTTGGCCAGTGAAGTCTCTGATGTTCTCAGAACTGGTTTGCCTTCGCTGTCTTAAAACATGAGAAGAGAGTTTCCCCTTGCCAGGATTTAAGGTTTGTTTTGGGGGTGTTATTAGAAATTAAAACAATATAGCATGTTTAACTACTGCACAGTAACATTCTATTAAATTACTACATCCAACAAATAATATACCAAGTAAAATTCATTTTAAAAAAGAACACTTGAAAAGTATTTAATTTCAGGGATTCCCTGGCTGTCCAGTGGTTAGGGCTCCGCGCTTCCACTGGCTGAGGCCCAGGTTCAATCCCTGGTCGGGGGGACTAAGATCCCCAAGCCACGTGGCACGGCCAAAAACAAAAAAAACAAACAAAAAAAAACTGTTTAATTTCATAGTATCTAAACTACCCTACGTGCCTGCCACTGGCTGAGATGCGGCTTATTATCCCTGCTGTGTGCTGGTTTACGGTCATAACAAACATGCATATGATATATGAATACAAAACCACTGCAACAAATTGGCATGATTTATGGGTCAGATGGAGTTAAGAGAAGTTCTTAGGATTAAATCAGGGACCAAAAAGTGATGATAGGCTACCGCAAGTATGTAAGAAAAATAGTTCCACAGCTTTGTTATTTAAAAAAATAGGGAATTGTTAAGGGCAAAGACCTAGCTTGTGCTCACCATCGCCATCTAGTGGTAGATCATGGAGTGACGTCTAATGGGCTCCTTGGCACCTGTTGGACATTCAGCTTGATATTTGCCTTCCGATCACTTTGATTTAGGAAAATATTTTGCACTCATGAAGCGTCTTTTTAAATGTATTTGATAAAGGTGCAAGTTCCTTTTATTAGTTTTCTGAATTTCCTTTAAAGACTCCTCATAATGGTATGTTACATTAATGGTAAAGTGCATCCACTGATTAAAATCCAAGTTTCATTTCCGGCCACATTAAAACGTTAAAAACGGCATCCTGATTTCTTATCCTTTCCTTGGAGCTAACTAAGATTCATATGTTTATTCTCAAGAAGGCAATTTTTATTTTTTCAGCTTAGCACTAGCCATCCTAGCTTTGTTCTTTTGATCACAAAGCACCTGATTATCGTGTCACAGACAAAAACTTGCCTCTTCAAATAATCAGGTTGAGTGCATAGCACCAAGTCTTAGGACTTGGACTCTGCTGGACACCAGAGGCTTTGCTCTGTAAAAATGGAATCAGGTGAGGGCAATGGCCCAAATGAGAGCAGAAGGGCAAAGTCCAATGATGGCTCTCAGCCCCCTGACCCCACTTGGCACCCAGAACACAACCAGCCTAGCACTACTCACAAGCAAAAGCTCACAGGACTCTTGGGAAAATTGGACGGCTACAAAGAAAAGACCTATGGGTAATACCAACACTGGGGATCATTCAAACAATAACAAAAAATCAGGCTTATTACCTGATCACCCTACAATGCAGCCCACCAGCTGACAGGGCCCCAAACTTTCCACAAAACTTTCAGTTGGGCATTTGAGGAATGCTTCCGACACGAAAGACCAAAACCATGAACTGAAATAAGGAGCAGACAGAACTTTTTAAAAGAAATCCCATAATTACAGCATGGTATTTTTAAATAGGAAAGAGCTTTTGACACTAAAAAACACAACTGAAATTTTAATTTAAAAGTTCAATAAAAGGCATGAAAGATAAGGTCAAGAATATCACATTACTAAAATCAGAAATGAAAGTGGAGACATTACTACTGATCTGACAGAAATCAAAAGTATTATGAGAGTACTATGAACAATTGTATGCCAACAAATTGGATAACAGATGAAATGGACAAATTTCTAGAAACATAAAACCTACCAAGAGTAAATCACAAAGAAATAGAAAATCTGAATAAACCTATAACTGGCAAGGAGATTGAGTCAGTAATCAAAAATATCCCAGCGAAGAAAAGCCCAGGACCAGATGGCTTCACTGGTGAATTTTATCAAACATTTTAAAGAAGTAATATGTATTATTCTCAAACTTTTCCAAATAATTGAAGAGGAGGGAACACTTCCTAAATAATTCTATGAAGCCAGCATTGCCCTGATACCAAAGCCAGAAAAAAAAAAAAAACTGCAAGAAAACTATAGACCAATATCCCTTCTGAACATTGATGCAAAAGAAAAAACCTCAACAAAATATTAGCAAACAAAATTCAGCAGCTATTAAAAGGATTATACACTATGACCAAGTGAGATTTATTCTTGGTATTTTCAAGATAGTTCAACATATAAAAATCCATCAATTTAATAAACCACAATAACAGAATGAAGAAAAAAAAATACATGGGGAATTCCCAGGCAGTCCAATGGTTAGGACTCTGTGCTTTCACTGTGGAGGGCTTGGGTTCAATCCCTGGTCAGGGAACTAAGATCCCACAAGCCGTGCAGCGTGGCCAAAAACAAATAAAGAAAACAAAACAAAAACCACATGATCATCTTAACTGAAGCAGAAAAAGCATTTGACAAAATTCAATATCCTTTCGTGATAAAACCACTCAACAAACCAGTAATAGAGGGAAGCTATCGCAACTTAATAAAAGCCATATATGAGAAACCCATAGTGAACATCATACTCAAATAGCAAAAAACTGAAAGCTTCTCCTCTAAGATCAGGAACAAGGCACGGCTGTCTGTTTTTACCATTTCTATTCAACAAAGTACTGGAAGTTCTAGCCAGAGCAACTGGACAACAGAAGCAATAAACAGATAAGCTGAACTTCAAGAAAACTGAAAACTTTTGTGCATCAAAGTACACTATGAACAGAGTGAAAAAGCAACCCAAAGAATGGGAGAGAGTATTTGCAAATCCTATATCTGATAGGAATTAACATCCAGAATATATAAAGAACTCCTACAACTCAACAACAAACAAACAAACAAGTTAAAATATGGTCAAAGGAGTTTCATAGTCATTTCTCCAAAGAAGGTATACGAATGGCCAAAGAGCACAAAAGAGTATCCAAAAGGAACAGGAAGATTTGAAAAAGAAGCAAATAGAATGTCTAGAAAATTTTTAATGGAACCTAAAATTTAATAGAATGATTAAAAGCAGATTACACATAACTGAAGCAGAAATTAGTACACCTGGTAAATAATGAATGAAGGATTTAGCCAGAATGCAGCAGGTAGAATAAAGAGATGAAAAATTAAAAAATACAAAAGGGATTAGGAGATAAGGAAGCTAGAGTGAGAGGGTCTAACAAGCATCTGATCAAAATTTCAGAAGGAAATATTAGGGAGAATGTGGGAAAGGAACTATAAGGAATTATAAGGCATAATTCAGAGAGTTACCCAGGTTTTAAAAACAAGAGTGTGTGGAACATCCCTGTGGTCCAGTGGTCAAGACTTCGCCTTCCAATGCATGGGGATGCTGGTTCAATCCTTGGTCGGGGAGCTAAGATCGCATGTGCCTCGCGGCCAAAAAAACCAAAACATAAAACAGAAGCAATATTGTAACAAATTCAATAAAGTTATTAAAAAATGGTCCACATCAAAAAATAAAAAATAAATAAAATAAATAAATAAAAATAAAAAGAAGAGTGTGAACTCAGAATTCTTTAGAGAATTCTTCAGGCGGAAACCTGGAATTCACTCCTGATACCCCTCTCCGTGGAGCCCACGTTTGGTCTATCACCAAACCCTTTTACTTCCCAGGCGCTCCTCTTATCCGCCTGCTTTGCTCCATCTTCACCGCCCCCATTTCTGCCACGTTCGTTGACAACTGCCTTTGTCTCCTACTGAGGGCATCCTGCACCTGGACATGTCCCCTCTCGTCCACTCCCTACATACTTGCCAGGGTGAGTTTTCAAAAATGCTGTTTGTTTTGTGATTTTTAAACTTCTAAAAACGAATTTTACCCTTTAAGCAACAAATTACCCAGATGGTATGAAATTGTAAAAATACAAAGGGCATGCAGTTTCCTCTCTCCCCTTTACCTCAGTCAGACAGTTCCTCTCCTCAGAGGCAACCATTGCTACAAGTTTTTTGTTTTTCCTTCTAGAAATATCCCATGCATTTATGAACATATATAGACACCATGCTTCATAATGAGCACTTGACATGTGGCCAGTGTGACTGAGGTACTGGAATCTTCAAACAAGAGACCAGTGTTTCCCACATTGCTTCATTCCACTGAATATTGAAAATATTTGGGCTCACTTTTCTGAACGGACTCTGTGCAAGTGTCATGGACACAGTTGTTAAAATTGTTCGGTATTTAAGTGCAAATACTATGAACCATCGGCAGTTTAGGGGACTATTGAAAGAAGTAGGAGACCATGAATTTAAGAAGCTTTTCGTTGCCAACACTCATTGGTTGAGTCATGGAAGGGTTTTACTAAGGTTTACTGCACTGTTAACGGCAAGATTTTCTTTTTCTTTTTTTTTTTTACTCCAAGATTTTCTTGAAACAAAAAAGAATGTTAACCAAATATTCAGCAATCAAAGATTTTAAATGTCAGTGTAAGTTTTCTCACCAATATCACACTACGTATGATCAAGGTACATCTGAAGCTCCAAAGAAAGGAAAAGTTCATTTGTGACCTGTCCAGACAAATATAAGAATTTCAAATTCAATCTTTTACTAATAGAGATCAATAATTATGACTTTGCATACTTTTCTCACATGAATCAATACGTAAAGGATTTTAATTACAGTAGACAGTATGATGTAAAGTGGCTGCAAAATTTACAAGAAAAATTTGATGAATAGTTTGTTGATTTGATACATTTATAGTTGCTTTTGAATTTATGCAATATTCTTTTGAATTTATGTCAATTATACTGAGTTGATACAAAAAGTAGTGAAAGTACCTAACTCAGGCAGGTGTAGTTTTGAAACTGATATGCTTTTGCTTCAAGGTCAAATTGATTCTTTGAAAAAACATATACTAGTTTGCCCTGTGGTAGCAAATATTAAAGGAAAATGTTCTGGGTACTCAGTTCGGTTATTGGAAAACTTTGCCAGAACGACTCGGGTATGTGAATCTCCACTTTCAACTGTGATGCCGGGAAGATCATTAGCCACTACTAAGTAGCTAAGTGCTGTCACCGCTCCCCTGGGTTGGGACGTGTCACCTGGTGCTGAGCTCATGAATGTGCGCTAAGTAGCCCCTTCACATGTCCCCACCAGTGACTGCCCTGCAGTGCGGTTGCCCGCCCCTCACATTCCTTTCACCCAAAGGGAACTTTGTCTCGCTGCGTGACCTACACTGTATTTGCACCCAGCCTCCTTCCTTGCCGGCTGCCACCACGCTGCACCAGCCTCCCTCGCTCCCCCAGGCCTCATACGGCCCCTACCAAAGGCAGGAGGACTTCTGTCCCAGCTTGCCCTCAGCTCAGTTTTCTCTGGTCACCCCCCCCCCAACCCAGGACGTCCCCCAGCACGCGGCCCTGGGCTGGGAAATGTCTTCTGCGTGCCTATTGTCTCTCTAGCCCCCCCAGAAGCTCCTGGAGAACAAAGACCCCAGCTCTCATCTCTGCTTAACGATTGTCAACAACTCACAGATGGGACCGAAATGTTGATGGTGGGATTTCAGCCAGCAGAACTGGCTAATTGAAGCCAAGGGTCTTTCTGGCGCCCCCAGAGCACATTGCAAAGGAAGCTTTCAGCTCCACGTGGAGAATCCTGGCAGGGGTACATAGGGAAGGGAAGAAAAACTTGTGCCAAACACTGGGTCATCTGTCACTTTTCACTTTCCACTTTGCTCGTTTAATCCTCAGAACAACCCCTAAAGGTAGGGTCTCTGACCCCCCCTCACAGAGAAGGGAGCAGAAGTTCCAGGGATCTGGGCAGTTAAATGAGGTCCTCTCTGTGGGAGATCAGCCCTGGTGACGGACACACCAAGTCCCAGAGCTTGTTTTTATTTGCTCAGGACCAGCAGGAGTTGAACCCCTGTTTTCCCTGACTCCCCATCAGCCTTATGAATCCCACCTCACCCTTCACCCACGTGAGACACTGCAGTCTGTCGCCACCATGGGTGGGACGTGATCCTTCACGACTGGACATGTTCGCTGGTGTTGGAGGTGGTCAGACACCAGAGTCACCTCTAAAGGAGACCCGTTCCCTCTCAGAGCGGCTTTAGGGCGCGGGAAGCAGGGGGAGGGATCAAATGACTCCTCGAGGTCTCATGTGGTTTTGCGGATGTCTGTGTTTCTGGCAAGAATTTCCTGAAATGAGTGTCTCGGGGACACTAGGGACTGGTCGCCCGGGAAGGGCCTAAGGAAAGGGCAGCCCTACCTGGGGGGCAGGGCAGTCCCACATCCCGCTGCGAAGAGGCCTGGCCAGCCGAGCCGAGAAGGCCAACAGCTGGGGCTCCTCTGGCGGGTCAGCGGGAGGAGAGGGGAGGGGAGGGTGGGATGGGGAGGGAAGTCCCGGGAGGGCTGGCGGCCACAGGCCGGTCCTAGCGGGTGGGGAGGAGCTTCGGCTGCTGGGAGCTGGAGGGGGCCCAGGAGGTGGGAGTGGGAGGAGATGGGGGCCGACCCGAGAGAGGGAGGAGGGGGTGCCGGGAAGAGGCTGACAGCCTGGCCAGGAGTCGGCCTCGGCCTTGGCCTCGGGAGGGGAAGCGTAGGAGAGACCCCAAGGCACAAGAAAGGAGGTGAGGAGGGGAGAACGGCAGGACAGCTGGACGGGAGGATGGGGCGGGCAAAGGGCGCAGCTCCAAAGGGCAAGATTTGGCAACTTGGCTGTGAGCCCTCTCTTCAAGGCAAGACCCTGGTAGCTTTTCACTGCGGGGGTCTCAGTTTCCACATCTGTGGCTTTCTGGTCCTAAGAAGACTGCACAGGCAGAGTTCCCGGGGAGGGTCCAGCCCTCAGGAGACCCCAGTCATGGATTGGGGGGGCGGGATCAGAGGGCTGGGAGAGGGGTGGTGGCGAAGGCTCCAGAAAAAACAGCCAGGGAGGGAGGGTCTGCTCTGGAAAGAAAGCCGTGGTGGGGCCAAGGAGAGGCCCCCATTTCTGGGGTGGGGGCTGGGAGGGCCAAGGGCACCGGGCCATTCAGCACAGCGAGGGTTAAGCATCTTCCCAGTTCCCACCCGCTCTGGGCCCCTCCCTCATGTTTACGTCCTCCCCAAAATATTCAGCCTCCAGCTGGTCTCTTCTGGGCCTGCCCCTCCCCACCACCAGCTGGGGGGCCGGATGCTGAGGGTCAGGGCCCGGGACCCCACAGGGCCAGCAGTCTGGGGACTGCCAGCAGGGGAAGGGGTCAGAGGGAACGGGGGAGGGCTGGAGTGGGCAACAATGCTTCCCAAGCCCTTGGCCTGAGGACTAAAGCCAACTCGGCACCTCCCCAGGACAGGGCCCAAGCCGCCCAGAGCTGGACCTGGGAACAGCGGGGGCAGGGGAGGAGGAGGGGAATACCAGGGGAATCTCTGCAAGGCGCCACTTCCTGTCCCTCCACCTCTGCCCAGAGCTCTACCAGATGTGGTCCCCAAGCCACAGGGCCCGGGAGCCGGTGGCTCCGTGGGCTGGCACGTGAGCTGAGGATCCACGCATACCCTTCACAGGGTCAGGGTGACTCACGCGAAGCCATGAGGCAGGTGCTGCTCTCGCTGGCCCTGTGGCTGGGCGCGATGGGCCTGGGCAGGGCTGAGCTCACGGTGGCCCAGCACCGGGGCCTGCAGGTGGCCCTGGAGGAGTTCCACAAGCATCCGCCCGTGCAGTGGGCCTTCCGGGAGACCAGTGTGGACAGTGCCATGGACACGGTGAGCGGCACCCCAGGGAGGGGAGGGGGATAGGGCTGCAGCCGGCACGTTCCCAGGGAGGAGGTACAGAAGTGCTTGGGCCCAGGGAGCACCAGCTCTCCACAGAGCAAGGCCGACCAGCCCAGCCGTCTCCTGGGACGTGCTGCCTCACGGTGGGGAGGAGGGACAGGTCACGTCCGGGAAGGGCGCTGCCTGCTCAGCTGGCTGCTGGCCTTCCTCTGTCTGTTGGTAGCCCTTCCCGGCCGGGACCTTTGTGAGGCTGGAGTTTAAGCTCCAGCAGACGAACTGCCGGAAGAAGGACTGGAAGAAAGCCGAGTGCAAGGTCAAGCCCAGCGGGGTGAGTGGAGGCACACGTGTGTGACGGCGCATGTGCTCAGCGCGGGGATGCGCGACTGGGGCTCAGTAGCAGATCCAGCGAGAAGCCTAAGGTTGGAGACCCCAGGGCGGAGCAGCCTCCCTGACAGCTGACTTGCCTGTCTCGGCTGGTGGTTGTGATGGTCGTAGGTGGGCTGGGGGCCTGGACAGGCAGGAGGAGGGACGGCTGGGCTACCCCGAGGACACGTGTTCTTCAGAGTGGGTCCATCTTCCATGCGATCCAAGTTCCTCTCTCAGGCTTCCAGTCATCGGTGGAAGAAGGCCGTGGTATGGGCTTCGGGTGGTCTCCACCCTAGGCCTGGTGAATTCCCCATTTCCTGTGTGTTTTCAAGTGGAGATGGCCCAGCCCGGGCTGATTCATAACAGGGCTTGACTGTCATCAGCCACCTTGGGGGCAAAGTCACTGCCGTGGGGGCGATCCTGGGGCCGGGAGCGCGACACTCCGGCGTCCGGTCTCAGCTCTGCCAACCCACAGCCCTGTTACTTCCCAGGTTCTTTGAAGGCCTCAGTTTCCTCCATCTGTTAAGGGAGGGACTGGATTATACTAGTGGTTTTCTAGACTTCTAGATTTCTATATGGTTTGACTTCCGAAATTTCCCAGTCTGAGGTGGGGCTGAGCCTGGAACCACGTGGCCGGCCAGGGGAACCCCCCTTGTACGCTGCCCCCCAGTTCCCACTCTCACCCTCGTGGGGCCACAGGCCTCCCCTCACCCCTTTCCTCTCTGGGCTCTATACCCCCCTCCCCAGAGAAAGCGGAAATGCCTGGCCTGCATCAAGCTGGACTCTGAAGATAAAGTCCTGGGCCGGATGGTCCACTGCCCCATAGAGACCCAGGTTCAACGGGTAAGAGTGGGCAAGACCGGGCGGAGGAGGGAGCAGAGGCTGGGAAGGGAGCTGGTAGACAGAAACTGGGCCTGGGGGAGACGTGGAGGCGGAAGCCTGGATGGAGGGGCGAGGAGGGGCTCTGGGCCTGGCCCGGACGTCCCCTGAGGGATGGGGACGTGGAGGGGGCCGCCAGCAGTCCCCCTTCCGGCACGGCCTGAGCAGCGCCGCTGCTCGGCAGGAGCTGGAGGAGCGCCAGGAGGCCCAGTGCAGCAGGGTGGAGCACGCCGGCGAGGACCCTCACAGCCACTACTTCCCTGGGCAGTTCGCCTTCTTCAAAGCCTTGCCCCCCAGCTGAGGCCTGACTGGTAGGTGGCCGGCCAGGATGGAGGACAAGGCGGAGCAGGCCAGCCAGGTGGGGCAGGGATGGAGAGGGAACTGGAGCTGCGGCTGGGCTGCGGGAGGCAGGAGGAGAGGGGCTGGGAGCCTGGAAGTCAGCTGGGACGGGGCCCAAACAGCCTCCGTCATACCCAGTCTTAGTTTCTCTTCCCTTCCCTCTAGAATCTCACCCGGCTTCCTGGAAGCAGCGTGAGGGAGGTAACAAGTGAAAGCCCGCCCTCCCTTCTCTGCGCCTAGGGAGGACTGTCCCATAGTCCCTAATAAAAGTGCTCTAGAGCTGCGTTCTCTCCTCCCCTCGCATTCCCTACCTCCCTCCTGCAGAGCAGCTGGAGGAAAAGGCCCCAGTGTTCCAGCCTCACAGAGAGGAGGCAAAGCCCCGAGGTGGAGCAGGATACCTCCCATCAGGACACCCCAAAAGCTGTGTGCTCCTCCTCCTTCCCCAGGGGAGACCAGAGGCAGCAGGGATCCAGGCTCGCTTTCAGGGGCCCACACTGGGGAAAACAAAGCACGCCCATGTGCAATGACAGGCAGCGATGCAAATTAAAACGCGAGTATTTAATGGGGATTGGCACGGGTGGGCATGGCAGCGGAGGCTTCAGGGAGACCCGGGACGGGGGGCACAGCAGAGGGTCACTTGGACAGGCGAACCTGGAAGATGCGGCTTCCACGCTCCGAGCTCTGCCGCGTCGTCTCCCAGGACGGGCTGGGCAGGAGGCTCGCCATCCCTGCCTCTCACCTTCAGCCTTAGGACCAAGCAAGTTTATTCCACTAAGCCTCAGGCTCAGGCAGCCAGGAGTGGCAGCAGCTACAGGCACGAGGAGGCCGGGCCTCCTCCCAGAGCACAGCGTAGGTGCAGGACAGCCTCACGCAGTGCCAGCTGCCTGAGGAGGGTCCAAGGGACGTGTGTCCCTGATGGCTGGGTGGGGAATTCTCCTTGAGGCAGGTGTGAGAGGGAGGGGAGGTGTGAGAGGGAGAGGGGCTGCTCTCAGGGAAGGGGGCCCACAAGAGGCCCGTGTGCAGGGCCGGTGGCCAGCATGATGAAGCCATGAGGACAAGCACGGAGGCCACAGCGTGCCAACCCCACGGGCCACGGCCACAGGGCGCATTCAAAAGACAAAGGAGGTGGCGCCTGCGGGGCTGAGCGCCTGCTCGGCCTGGGCCAGGCTGTCCCTGGCCTGGCGGTCCAGGTCGTGGCACTCCTGCAGCGTGTCCTGGAACTGGCGGCAGGCCTCCTCCAGGATGGAGCTGCTGCGCGCGGGCCAGGACTCCCAGTAGCCGGGCTCCACCCAGGGCTGGGCCTCCGTGGCTCGCGGGCCGGGGCTGGGGCCGGAGCTGGGGCGCAAAGAGCTGTCCAGGTCCCGGCACAGCTGGTAGAAGTCACTGCCGCGCCCGCTCACGCGCTCGCCGTCGATGACCTTCAGGCCGGGCAGCAGCTCGCGGACCGAGGCCCAGTAGGAGGGGCTGGCGCACAGCGGGTTGCTGAGCCGGGCCAAGGGGTCGCGGAGCCGCAGGCGCTCGAGGCCCCGCAGCGCCGCCAGACACTGCAGCCGCCCGGGGCCGGCCAGCAGGTTGCCCGCGGCGTTGAGACTCTGCAGGTTCTCGCAGGCGGCCAGGGGCTCCAGCCCCGTCAGCCGGTTGTCGGCCACGTTGAGCACAGCCAGCTGGCGCAGGGAGGCCAGCGGGCCCAGCTGGGTGAGCGCGTTGCCCGAAAGGTCCAGCCACTCGAGGCCCAGGCACTCCCCCAGGCAGCCCAGGTCCGCCAGCCCCAGGCCCTGCAGCTTCAGCAGCAGGATGGACTCCAGGGCGAACTCGCCTGAGCGCGCCTTGAGCAGCTGAGGGGTGACGCGCACCCCGTCGGCCTCTCCCGACTTCTCACCCCGAGGCTCCATGAGACGAAGTGGGTCCAGGTGGCCGGGGCCCCAGCAGCTCCGTCACGGTGACGCAGGTGCCACTGGCGGTCAGCGGGCTGCTCACCCCAAAGGACGCCCCGTCCACTCGGCCTGGGCTGGACGCCTGTCTCCGACACCCCCGCTCAAGGGCCAGCAGGTCCCTAAGGAGAAACAGTCAAATAGTAAGCGGGCCTCTGAGCACCTCAGTGACCACCCAGCCTCCACTGCCAGGGCCAGAAACCTACATGGCCCGGCGGGACCTGAGGACTGGAGTCCAGGGCGCAGGAGGGTGAAGAGCCCCTCCGAGGGAGGTGGGCCAGGCACAGGCCCTTCCCTAAGGGGGTCCTGACTCGGCCCTGGCGGTTATGGCCATGCTGGATGGGATTCAGGCCTGACATTACCAATTCTTCCCGTCTCCCAAATCTGCTCTGGAGACATTATCTCATTACTCTCCTTTCTCGGTAACTGCTCACGATTATCTGTATTAATTCTGAGGTGTTTCCTTTTAACCATTTACATTTATTTTTGAAGAGATAACAGGTCACCATCATCGCCAATCTCTTTTGTTTCCTTCCTGGGAGAGCCATGCATTGGCAAACACAAATGAAAGCACCTGGGCCTTCTTGACTTTTTTTTTTTTTAAATCAGCAATGAATTCAAAGTGGTTTCTGCGTCCCATGGGCCAACTTGTGACCTCTGGTGGCAGCTGTGGGGCCTGAGGGCTCAGCCTTCAGTCCTTGATGAGGAAACTGAGGCGGAGGGAGGTAAGGGACAGCGGAGGCGCAGGGAGAGTGGCAGCGCTGCCAGGCCCCTCACCTTTGCTCCCCCGCCCCCTGCCTGTCAACACCAGCTCTTCACTGTGGCACCAACAGAACAGCGCCCATCGCTGCCAACCAGATAGCCTGGTTCCAGCTGCAAACACGGGCAAAGGGGGGTTGGGGAGGGGAGTCCGGGCAGTCAAGGAAGCCGTCCTGGAGGGAGGGGCAGGGTGGCACCTATGTTGGATCCAGAAAAGGGGAGGGAGGGTACTTTCTAGTCGCCAGTGGCCGTGGGGTGGCAGAAACCCAGGTGTCAGTGCAAGACCAGAGCACGAGGCAGGAGGCCAGGGGGAGGGACGCGGGTGACGCCGAGCAAGCGCAGAGGGGTCAGGGTCTAAGAAGAGAGGCAAACAAGCAGACCTCTGCTCCAAGTGGCAGCTCCCCAACCCCACAGACTCTGGCCGGGCCCAGGCCAGGCGGCCAGGAGGCCAGGCGGCCAGGCGGGGTGAGGCCTGCGGAGAAACAAGGAGCCATTCACTCCTGCTGTTTACAAAACCTGGGGCTCCAGAGCCTCGGCCAGGCCCCGAGGCTGCGTTTCCATAGCAACGTCACTCCTCAGGCCCCCTCCAAGGAAATCAGACCCAGAGCTCCTCCCACACGCCCCAGGGAGCTGGGGAAGCGGCTAACACCTCTGACCCCCACCCCATCTCTGAGAAGGGGGCCCTACATCTCTCCCCAGCCCCCCTCCAGTCTGCAGCAGCCCAGCTCCTTCTTCACTTCTACCAACGTTTCTGTCCAAAAGGCATGGAGGCACCTGCTCAGAAACCTGGTCGCTCTGCGGAAACATCTGCTGGGTTTGTAAGCAGTGAGCGACGCAGTCACCTCCACGTTGGTTAAACCTGCTCTGGCCCACAGGCCACCGGGCACTGGAGACAGGCCATAAAAGCACTAGCCAGAGACGAGGACCCCGCCCGAGGGCAAGGAGTGATGAGAGGAGAGAGGAGGGAGGAGAACGTGTGCCCAGAACCTGGCCATGTGACCGGAGGCCGGGCTCCCGTCTCGCACTTGGGGTGTCCTGTGGCATCGGCCTCAGGAGGCAGCGGCGAGTCCAGGATGACGGGGTCCAGGCACCGTCTGTGAGAGCGAGGCGCAACGGGCCAGCCTCGGGGGGACACCACCTCTTCAAGTATCTGCGGGCCTCTCTCCAGCGGTACGCACATCCTCCCAGCCACTATTTTGGGGGTGAAAGCGGTCAGGAAGCCCTGGTGTACAGTCAGGGGCTGAAGTCGGGCAAACACCCACATGCTTGAGGCTGAACGGAGGGTACTGATGAGCAGCCGGGGGTGGGGAGGACAACACGCCAGGCCTCCAGGGAAGAGCCACCAGCCCCGTGTTCAAACGCCCCGCCGCCGCTGGGGTGGGGGGAAGCGATGCCCTGAGGAACCCCGTCAGCGATGGGGATGGAGGTGGTGCGCAAAGGGAGGGAAAGAAGAAGGGGGCGGGCAGAGAACGGTGTGCGCGTGGCCACGTTCTGCGGAAGAGGAAAGGGGAGCGGGAAGATCACACTGGGACTGGACAACAGGCCTCCTGTGCCCCCAGGGTCCCATCTGGCAGGAAACACGCGCCCCTCCAGCACTCGGCTCTGTGCCCTCGGCCCTGGGTCCCACGCCCTTGTCTGCAGTTAGATGAACAGCACAGTAGTCAAAACCTGATTCTCCAGCGTATCCATGACCTCTGCTCTGCTCCTGGGCCCCATCTTACCTCAAATCTGCACACCTCCACCAGGCAGGGGCCCACACGCCTGTGCAAACCCAGCCAACGCAGAGGCCAGCAGTGGAGAGCAGGCTCCGCGCGATGCGAGAATGGCTCGTCCACGTGCAACAGCATCAACGTTCCTCTAAAAAAGCAGAATCACCCTGGTCCTCTCATGGAAATGAGCGAACAGAGGCCGCTGGCCCAACGTGTGCCTGTGAAAAGGACTCGGTCACACGGACAAGGCTATGACTGAAACAGGTGACTCTGGATCTCCGGGGGGAGGCCCATCTTCCCTTGTTCAGAGCCAGCAGTTCTGACTCTCAGTTTACCTATCAGGGAATGGGCCAGAAGAGGGTGCCATGAGTCGCCAGGGCAGGGCACAGGTAAGTCTAGGGAAGAAATGGTCCAACTCGGAGCAGCCTCAGGTGGACAGTCACCTGGCCGCTTCGGTGAACTGGGGCCCCTTCCTCCGCCCCATTCCCTCCCGACCGCAACCTGGCACAGGGTTCTTGGACCCGGCACTGCCGCCACCTGGGGCCGGGGTAAGTCTCTGCTGCGGAGGCTGCTCTGTGCATGCCTGTCTTCCAGCCACGAGAGGACGGTAGCAATCCCCCCACAAGCTGTGACAACCAAAACACCTCTAGGCGTTGCCCAATGGCCCCTGGGGGACAAAACTGCCCCCAGTTGAGAACCACCGCTCCAGAGCCCAAGCCCCCAAGCTCGGGACCGTCAAGCTTCTCCTCTCCTCCCTTTCACTGCCCTCGTCTTCCTCACACCCCCCAACCCTGCTGCCTCGCCGGTCCAGGCCCCCCCTCTCCGAGAACAAGGAGAGCCGCTGCGGGGAGGCCACACAGCAAGGGGACGGTGCCTCTCCCAGGAGGAGCCCGAGGGGTGGCAGCACTGACCAATACATGGCCCCCAGGACAGCTTTTGTTAGGGCACCTGACATCCCTGCCCCCACCTGACCTGCTACACCCGAATCTGCGAGGGAGGGACAGGACGCCTCAGTTTTCAGATGCTCTCAGGTGATTCTCGCTGAAGTCTGAGACGCACGTGCGATTTAAGGAAGGGAGGCAGGGAGGCGGGGAGAGGTCCAGGGCCGGGCCCTGATCTCACCACCCAAATGCACGGGATGCAGAGCCCAGACGTGCAGCCCTAGTCCCAGCCTCTCGCCCGGGGGCGCCGGCCTCTCCTCACAGGGACCCTGTGCAGACATGCCCTCCTGCAGCTGGGGAAGAAGACACGACCTGAGCAGTGTGGAGGTGAGACTTCACTTCCTATCACGGTGCTCCAACCACTGAACACAATCTGTATGAAGCTTTATTCAAGAAAATGCCATGTTACACTGTTCAACTGAAAATACAGCACACTAACTAGCACAGAGGGTATGATCTCAAGATAAAAAAGGAAACATGTCAAAGTTTTCAACAGAGGCTGAGTGAAAGGATTACGGTGAATTTTTCCTGCTTCCTTACATTCTCAGTAACTTCCGAATGTCCTACAGTGAATTAGTCACAGTGACACAGGGGAAGCGAGGGGACAGGCTCCCGGACTCAACCCCACAGCCAGGGCCAAAGTGCAAGTTAGGCCTTGGTGCCTCTACACCCCCTCTTCCTTCTCAGAGTCCCTCTCCCAGCGGCCCAGCACCTCAGCAGAGCTGGACTTGTGTCTTGTGGGTGGGACGGGCCCCGCCCCAAACACTCCGGCCTCGCCCTTCCTTCTTTTCCCACCCATCCCACCAGCGCCTGGGCCCCATGCCCTCAGGTCCTGCACTCGACCCTAAAGGAACTCAGGCCGGTCTGTCACTGGGATACATGCCCTTTTTTGCTTCCTGAGACTGCTTTCACTGTAGAAAGAAGAAACCCCAAGGCTTCCAGGAGTCTGGAAACAAACTACAGGTGACAATGGCCACGTGATGACTGGGCGTGCCAGCTCTCCTCGATCACACGCCCGCAGGAGCTGGGCGGTGCCCTCCACCAGGGCTCTTGGGAACCCCGGGATCCACGGCAAAGTACAGACCCTAAGAAGACTGGTGTGCGTGTGGGCACCTCCCTCTTAAAGTGGCTACTCTATCATATTAGGGTTTCTTTCCTTTCCAGGAAGAGTGTCCACGGCTTACCCAGGCCCTAGGTGGCTGAGGATATCCCGCACGGCGCCTGGTTCCTCTCTGAGAACGCAGACCTTGAGGGCCTGCCGCCCCGACACACACGGACAAGCCGCGTGTAGGGCCCCTTGCCCACCGACGCTTTAAAGGAGCACCGCGGTCCCTACGCTGTGTGGTACAACTCAGAGTCACCGATGACCAGAGCCCACCCTCCCGCGCACGTACCGCCGGCAGTGACTCCAGCAGTGGGCAGATGAAGATGACATCTCCGCGCAAACGAAAATGACAATCTGTCAAGAACTGAGAAACTGTCCTCATTCTTTTCAAACAAGGTTTGGAGCCCGGCTGTCCCTGTCTAATGTCCTAGGACGCGGCACTGTGCCCCCTCCCGTCATCTACGCAGACTTCCCACAGGCAGCTCTTCAGGGCATCGGACCCTGCGGTCAGACTCACCGGTCTGCGCCTCCAGCGCCAGGCTGCAGAGCAGCTCGGCAGTGCTCTGCTGGGGAAGATGAGGGGCGGGGGCATAGCTCGGGAAATGCCCCAGGTTGGTCTTCAAGAAGAGAAGACGCGCAGCCGTCGCCACTGGGAGAGGGGCGTCATGCCCCACGATGGCGGGGCCGCCCAGGGAGGCAAAGACACCTGCAGAGAAGGCGCCCATCAGGGGGCAGGATAGACACATGGTGGCCAGTCTCGCCAGGTCTGGCCAGACGTCCCGCCGCTTCTGCCGGTAAGCAGGGGGTCTTCCTGGGCACCCACTGTCTCGTTCTCACGCAGGTACTTCTTGCGGATGACGCTGGCCAGGTGGCTCTCCGTGGAGAGGGAAGCGCCGCTCCTCTCCGAGACCAGCAGCCCCCCGCTCTCCACCTGCTCCGGGAGGCTCCTCTCCCTCTGGCCCAGCAGCAAGGACCCAGAGGTCCTGCTTCTCTGCTCGGGCGCTTCCCGGCCCTTCCCTGCGGCCCCAGGGCTCCTGGCTCCTGCGCGGCTCAGGGGTGTCCACACGCACAGCAGTGGGGCCCTGCAGGGAAGGGGAGGGCGGCAGGAGTACTCGGGCACCACGAGCTCCTTCACCTCGTCCACGAGAACTTGCTTCCAATGGTTGATGTCGGCCCCCTCGGGGAGGGTAGCCTCTATCCTGCCCTTGAAGCGGGGTCCGGCAGGGTCGCCAGCACGAACCCCTCACGGTGGAAGAGCTCAGGGAGCTGGTGGTCTGTGGACAGTGGCAGGGCCAGGTCCTCGGCCAGCTGCACGGCCGCGCCCATCTCGCCGGTGCTCCGCTCCTCAGAGCGCCCGCGAACCTGCGCCAGGAAGACGTGCAGGTAGCGCGGCTGGGGCAGCACCAGGCTTAAGGCGGCCCGTGCGTGCTCGCCTCCCGGACCACCATCCAGAAGGGCTGCAGGAGCTTGACCAGACTGCCCGCCGGGCTCCACAGCGCGGCCGACAGGGCCGCCCCTGCCCTCCCCAGCGGCTGCCTCTCCTCGTAGCCCTGCAGCAGCCGCTGCCGTTCCACCAGCCGCTCCAGCAAGTGGCAGGCGGACACCCAGGGATCCGAGAGCCCCAGGAAGGGCTGCGCGGCTGGCAGGAGCCGCCGGGCTTCCACAGAGCCTTGGAAGTGGCTGCGGATGGCCCCGGCCGTGCCCAGGATGATCTGGACACTGTGACGGTGACACAGGAAGTCTCCCACCAGGGAGTCGAGGCAGTGGGCGACGCAAGGGGCGTGGGTGCAGCCCTCCATCCTCACCGCCTGCTCCAGGCTGGGGCAGCCGCCCGACACCAGGAAGCCCAGGCGCAGAGAGCCGTGGCCAAGCCACAGGCTGAGCTGCCCCGGCAGCTCCCGCGGCCCGTCCTCCGCAGCCCTGCCCTGGGGCAGGCCTCGGACCCAGGCATGGCCGGCCTCCTCGGGGTCCCTGGCGCCACCTGCCGGCCACCCAGCCGCGTCACCCCACAGCGGGCAGCGCCAGCCGCGCAGTCCACGTCCGCGACCCGGGCCGCCACGGAACGGTGAGGTGGACGCGGCCGGCCTCGGCCCACTGCACCCGCTGACGCACCTGCTCGCCCATCGCCCCGTGCAGCAGGGGCAGGGCTTCATGGGAGAAGAAGGCTGGAGACGGCAGGCAGTGGCAACGGTCCACCTGGGCCATAAACCTCCTGCAGAGCGGGGCCGAGACAAAGGACAGGGCCAGCGCCAGGCTGCAGAGCAGCTCGGCAGTGCTCTGGCTCCGGGCCTGTGCTCGGAGCTGGCGGGGGGCACATTTGCCACCTCAGTCCTCCCCAGCTGCCGTCGGGGGAGTAGGTGGGGGAGGCCGAGCCTGCATCAGCCGCTCAGGCCCGCCTGTCCGTCACCATCTTCCAGAGGTAAGGCATCCGGCGGCAGCATGGTGATGGCAGCTCTCAGGGGCACGGCTGGTGGCCCCCGTGGGCAGGTCCTTCTGCTTCTTTTCGGGCCCCCCTCCCCGCTCCTCCCCAGGGCCGGCTGCAGCTGGCTTCCTCCCCACCTCCCGCCCGTGCTTAGTTGCCGAGTGACGGACCAGAGCTGAACGCTGGGGCCGCCCCTTGATTTTGCCCCGTCTGATGCTCGGTGGCACAGAGTGCACAGGACACGGCAGACGTTCCTGCAGCTGATGGTGAAGCAGTGTCTCACGTCAGGCACTGGTCTCTGACCCAGGGTGTCCGGGGGGCCCGGGGAGTGCCCGGGGGCCCAGCCCTTGGCCTCGGCCTGCGCGGTCCTCACCAGCTTCTTCAGGCAGAGTGGCTTCTGGAGGCTCAGCGGGGGCGGCTGCTCACCCTCACCAGGAAGCAAGTGCCTCTTCTTCCGTGTCTTGAGCTGATGCACCTCTCCGGCCGGATGGGCTATGAGGATGTCGGCTGGCCTCGCCTCTTCATCCTCGCCAGGCTGGCCCGCCTCCAGCCTGTCCGGCTGGCCACGTGGACCAGCAGCAAGTCAGAGGGGACGTGACTGGAGCTGAGCACTGGGTCCCCCGACTTCCTTCCTGCCAGCTGCCCCTCCTCTCGCCGTCCATGGGCCTTCCACTTGGACACCTTCTTCTCAGGCTGCACAGGGGACTCCTGCCCCAGCACGGATTGGAGGCCACAGGGTCCGGAGTCTCCCTCTGGCTTACTGTGCCCAGCAGCGGGGTGGCAATTTTCACAGGGGGCGGCCGGGCCAAGGACAGGCCTCTCCAGGGAGCCGGCTGCTCTCCTCTCGCTGCAGACACGCAGCCCCAGGAGACCTTCCTCCTGCTCCTCCCGGAACGCCTGGTCAGGTGCGGGGACCCACAGGCTGCTGCGGAGGCGCGGGGGGTCGCTTCCCCTGCAGGGATAGGTCCCTCCCGCTCCTCTTTTGGGAGCCGGGGGTTCTGACTTTCCCGGGGCCACTGCGGCCTGCGCCCCTATGCATACAAACTCAAGTTTGACCTCAGTCTCTGGCAGGTGCTCCCTGGCGCCCAGCCAAGTCCACAAGGGGTGTTGATAGCTCCGGTGTTGAACGTGGAGCCAGAAGCCAGCGCGGCAGGTGGGGTCTTGGCTCTGATCATGGGGGAGTCAGCACACACAGGGGGCTCCTGCCCCATGGGTCCTGAGAGTGTATGTTTCTTGTGGGGCTTTTTGACTTTTCCGACTTCCGACGTGCTTGGGAGCTTGGGGCAGTGAGAAGACAGGCCCAGGCTGTCCTCTGGCAAGATGACAGAAGACAAGGCAAGATCTAAGGCAAGATGAAGAGAATGGCTCTCAGCCAGCTGCCTACTCACTTCGGGGCCCATTAACGGGACAGTGAGGCCGGAGGGGAGAGAAGAGAGCAGAGGATGTGAGGCGTAGTAACCATATGAAATCAATCCCAGGACAAAACTCTCCAGACGCCGACGTCCTGGATGAAGCCTGACATGCACTCCTCCAGACCCAACGGAGCAGCCCTCGACCGGAGCCCCCAGCCCTCTGCACAGGAGTGGTCTCTGTGTCCATCTTCTTTGCCACGTTAACTCACATCTCTTTTTTCCTTCAATGTTTATCAGAGTCTAGTAGGCACTTGGCAGTCTTCCTGTGTGATGGATTCAGTATAAGGTAGGCCAGGCCCCTGTGTGCACATGGCCCCCAGGCTGGCGGGGGGCAGATGAGAATAAAACACTCACACACACGGCAGGGGAGACGAGAGCCGAGGTGCAGGGTATAAAGGAGCGCTGCAGGGCTGTGGGACCCCGGCGGGAAGGACCTCACCAAGACATCAGGCAGGCTTCCCGGGAAAAGCTGCGGACGCTGGCGCTGTCAGTACAGGCCACGGGAATGTGGAGGCCGGTCTCTGCGTCCTGGGCACCCGGGTCGTGCCTGGCACCCGCAGGGCCTCTTAAACAGGCAACGTCGCTTGGTACCGGAGAGCGATGCGGCCCGAGGCTTCCCAAGCCTCTGTCAGAGCACGTGGTACGGGGCAGCTCCTGATGCCAGCGACGCAGGCCCCCCACGCCCCCTCCCCTCGAAGCCCACTCCTCTCTGGCTCCGGCCCCTGCTGCTCCCTGACACTGCCCCCGCCGAGGCCCCAGGGACCCCCGGTGCCCCGCCTCAGCAGGCTTCTCCACACCAGCAGCACCTGCCCACGTCCTCCACCTGGAATGCTGCTGCCCACAGCTGTGGGACAGCACATCTCCTTGGCTTTCCTGTCACCTGCGACTCCTTTTCAGTCTCTGTTCTAGTCCCTTTTCCTCTGCCCGCCCCTTAATGGTGTTTCCTGGGCTTCCTCGTCTCCAGGTCTCGTCTCTCCTTCCACACCCTCTCCCTGACCAGGGCCACCTTTACCGGCTGAGCACTGCCAGCCCCTCTCGGCTCACGACTCCCTCGCAGGCTTCCCCTCACCTGCTCGGCCTACAGTCAACTCGAGCTCAGTAAGCAGGACTCCTGTTCACCCAGATGCTCAGACCACAAACCTCAGCACAATCCTCAACTCCTTTCCCCCCGGTTCATTTTCCTGCAGATGAGGTCAAACTCAGGGCTCTCAAAAGAAAAGACACATGAAAAAGTCAGAGAAGAAACATGCGGAAAGAAGAAAAGAAAATGAGAGGGAAGGAAAAGCCCAGTGAGCTAGGCTGTGTCTCCTCGGGAAAGAGAAGATTCAGAGTCAGATGGCGTAGACCCTGCCCCAAACAGCTGAGAGTGAGGCGTCTCTTCAGACCAGAGCGAGATGCAGGTTAAATGAGGAGATTTAAACCATAACATTGTGACACGGAGTGATGTTAAACATTCAGAAGGATCACCAGGGATGGCAGGACGGCCTTTACTGGAGACGAGCCCGCTGGGCGGCTCAAGCGAGACTCGGCCGTGAACCAGGATGGACAATGCGACACCGAGGAGCCCCTTCCAGCCAGAAGGGCCTCAGGGGAACCGAGAGGCAACCACCCAAGCCCATTGCTCGACGACCCAGTCAGCCACCACCGAACCAGGGGTCTGAAGCTCACGGGAGGTGACGTGGCGGAGGGGCGGGATCAAGGTGCAAATGAAGTACAAGACACTGTCGTCATCCAGGGGAAGGGCTCTAGATGACACAGCCAGAAGGGACTAACCTTCGCTCTTATTTTGATTGAAGAAACAGAAACCCAGAGCAGCAACGTGACGCTCAGTGGCAGAGCAGAGGACCAGAGCAGTCCATGGGCTTCACTGCTCCCGAGAACACAGAACAGGGTACTGAAACCAGGCCTGTGTCCCACCTGCTCTCAATGATGAGGGCAGAGAGAAAAAAACACCTGTGAGTTAGGCTGCAGCCTGGGCTACACCCCAAAGCCTTCGCCTGAGGATGCACTAATTGAACCCAGGGCACCAACCCTGGTCTGTTCCCCGACCAGCCCTGTCCCACCAGTCCACCTGTATTCTGCAGATACCCTTGAGCCACTTGACCATTTAACAATAATTCGTCAAATAGCTACCATGAGCCAGCACCACGCCCTAAACATACAAACACAGGAGAGTCACTGCCCGGCTGGCACATGGGGCGCAGAACGAGAAGACAACTTGGAAGCGGCTACCGGCACCAGGGCAAGGCAAGCAGGGTAAGTGCTGTGCAGCCAGGCCGCGGGCTCACCGACAGGCCAATCGAGTCTATGACACGGGAGTTTAGATTCCGTCTTGGCAGGGTCGCTTACCTTAGGCTACTGCTTGAGGAACCTCGTCTCCTGACAGTCCCTGGGGCGGGTCCGGGATCTTGGGCAATGACTGGCACCCCTTTCTCTTCACTGAAGCACACCAGGATGACAGCGCGGTGGACGCTGTGGAGAGCCAGCGTGGAGTCTACACGAACCTAAAATGTAAAATTGAAAAAGAAATCACCCACAAACTCCAGGACTTTGATTATTAGTAAGAAGTTGTTTGTGACACTTCTCATAGCAGCTGATACACGCACTTGATATAGCGACAAGGTGGAGACTCTGGGGCCGCATCGGGTGGGACCACACGAGGCAGGCGGCAGGTGCAACCCTGGGAAGCAGGTGGCAGGTGCAGCCCTGGGAAGCAGGCAGGGAGGAGGGCAGGAGCAGGTAACGGAGGCGGGACTGGAGGGGAAGGGACAGTTTGGAGAGCCATGCAGGGGGCAGATGATACTTGGGCTGCGATGTGGAGGAGGAGGGGATACAGAGGGACACCCCAGTCCCTGCTAAATACAGTTCAGTTACAGATATAGTGATTTTGAGGTTCTTCTGGAACAAATCTTCAGGAGTAGATGTGACAGATACAGGGTCAGGGGATAGAAGTCTGAGCTAAATATACAGATCTGTGTAAAAGTCTCCATAGAAACTGAGGGAAAACACCGGTGGGAGAAGAGTGGAGGGTGGTTGCCCAGGCAACACCGACACTGTGGGGAGGGTAGAGGATGAGCAGACTCCAAAGATGCCTGACAGGCAGAGGACAGAGACACAGAAAAACCTAAGTGATGTTAGGGAAGCCAAGGGAAGACTTTCCAGAAAGGACAGACAGGGTCCCTTCAGCGGATGAAGCAGGTGGAGCCCCGGGGCTATGCAATGAGAAGCAGGGGACGCAGGCACTTGCAATGTCAAAGGGTCACGCTTTGGGGTGGGAGGGAAAAGGCTTGGCTCTGTCTCAAAAGAGAGAAAAGGTACAGTGGGAAAAAAGGGAGGATTGATGGCAGGAGCTTCCTGAGAGAAAGGAACTCAAGGCACAGGTGGGTGTGTTTATCCTTGCAGATGAGAAAGCTTTTTTTTTTTTTTCCTGACACAGCAAAGAAGGACGGCTATGGTGGCAGGCAGGTCCTTGAGTGTGGGCAGGGGCAGGGCCCAAGGCAGTTATGCCCAAGAGCCTATAGATTCCCGAGAGGTTAGCAACCTGCTGGCTGAGCCTGAGACAGGAAGTGCCTCAGCACTTACACGTGTGCTGGCTCCACGGATTAGAGATTTCCTCCTCACTACACTCACCAAGCCTTTTCCCACATGCATGCCCAGAAGCACAGTGGTCACTTTTCTCTTTCTCCTGGGCCTGCCTCACCCTAGGGCCTCATGCAGAGCTCAGTCCACCCTGGGCATTCGATACCTATGCCAGACCTTTCTCCGAGTTTTCACTCTGCCCAGTCCCACCAGCCCCTTCTTCTCTCAGCCCCTGCACTGGGGGAGGAGGAGGTGGTGCCTGTCTATCCACCAGACCCCAGGAGACTTCAAAGCACTTGGTGAGCCTACAAGTCCTCGGCTTCTCATCCCCCCACCCGCTCACCTATGAGGAGATGGAAGATGAAGAAAAGCATGGGACCAGAGGAATGTGTGGAAGGAAGAGAGTAGAGCAAACCACTACACATTTTGGGGTTTTGTCCCACATGCAAATTTGGCTACTTTTAAACCCTAAGGGAGAGATTTTAAATAACCAAGCCTCATTAGATTTCACAATATGCAAAAGTGACATAAAATGAGATGTTTTAAACTACACACCAGCAGAACCCTTTGCTCTTTTCTGCGAGGCTGCTCTCCACAATGGATTGAGAGAGCATTAAGTCCAGAGCCGGTCTATGGGGGTTTAAATTCTGGCTGCTACCCACCAGCTGTGTTCATCTGCTCCGTGCCTCGGTTTCCGAAGTCTATACAACAGGGATAACAGCATCCACCTCGCTGGCTTGTGAAAGATTAACAAAATTAATGTACGCATATAGCAGTGTTTAAGGGCACTTCTTGGCACAGAGTGAGTGATGGATACGAGCCGCTGTCCAGTTCTGGCCTCATCGGGTGTTTCAGGTGCGGGGCACTGGGAAGGGGAGGGAGGCTGGGAGGGGGACACCTGGGCCGCCCGATGGGCAGGGCAGGTCAGGGAAAGCCGCCTCGCCCCCAAGTCTACGTCTGTGACCACAACGCCCCCTCCCCGGCTCACCTACGGCCAAAGGTCTGGCTGGCTAGTGGGGCTGGCGAAGCCGTGAAGCCGGCGCAGCTCCCGCAGCGGGTAGTAAGGACACGCCATCCGCCGCCCAACGCTCGCTCCCATCCCCGCGCCGCAACGGGACCTACCATAAGGCGTCAAGTGCCCTGCAGAGCTTGGTGGGCGGTCCAGGTTCCGAGGCGACTTCCGGGAGCAACAGTCGGCGGGTCCTCCGCGCCCACCCCACTCCAGCGGTTGGTACATTCCTCCAGCAGGCAGTCAGCACCGAGTGCACAGGCGCAGTGTGCAGTGTGCAGTGCGCAGGCGCAGCGCCCAGTGCGCAGGCGCAGGCGCAGGCTCAGCGGACGGAAGCGGTGGTGTTACACCGCCTCCTCCGCCGGAAGTCGCGCGCTTTTCTCACCTGACCGGGGCTTGTTCGTACACGTTTAACAGCGCTGGGGGTTTTTTGGGTATTTTTTTTGGCGGGGCGGGGGGGTACTTCGTTTCTTTGTTTGTGTTTAATAGTGGTAGTTTAGCTGTGTGGCCTGGGAGAAAGCGCTCGCAGGCCCTCCGGGCCGACGGTGGCCTAGTCTTCCTCCTCCACTGGCGGATTCGTAAGGCCCCTTCCATCCCCGGCTCTGCGCCGCGGCAGTCTGACCGCCGGAGTGCAGCCCGACCGCCCGAGTGCAGCCCGGGGCTTGTGCGCACATGCGGACGGAAGGGACCACGGTAATGGTAATGATCCGTGTGTCGGAGCCTCTTCCCACCTTGCGGGTTCACCCAGCATTTCATGACACCCACCCAGGTTATCTCCTGGGGCAAATTCCCGGTGACACCGCGAAGGCCTCGCCGACAACCCAGGGGTCGTCCGTGCGCGCCTCCACTGAGGTGCTCTGCCAACTCCCCAAACTGAATTGTCCCGGGGCCGAAAAGGCCGCGTTTCCTGGGCTGAGCGGAGAATTCCTCTCCTCACGCTGGTCCCACCTGGACACCAAAGTACCCAACTCTTGTTTCATAGACTACCTTGAGCTTCTTTCCACCGCCAGAGTCAGACAAATCCAAGGGCCTAGGCTTGGGCACCACTGGGCCTTGGGCAGTCCTCCCTGCTCACCTTCCCAGGGCTGATCTCAGTTCTTTCCAGCGCCCCCGCTCTGGGCCCATCAACTCCAGGCTGGTGCAGTCCTCCAGCTTGAGCTAAAACTAGGACCCCTGCAATGAGAGTATATATCTTTGCCCTTTATCAAAGTTATTTTTAATCTTATTTGATTCTCTCCATGCCTCAGAGATGGAGGTATTGGTTTCTCCGTTATACAGATGAGGAAACGAGACTCAGTCACACGGAGAGTTAAAGTAGGAGATGGAGGGAGCCACAGATGATTTCACAGTTGTACTGTTGCATGAGGGTCCGTATGAAATGGGCTCAGCTGGTCCCTTTGCAGCGTTAACCCAGAGGCACTCTAGAACCAAGGATGACTTGATTGCAAAACTGGGAGATACAAATAAACTGAAAAAACTGTTGTTTTGTGAAGTGTGGGTTCAAATTATTTGCCCACTTTTAAAAACTGGGTTTGTCTTATTGTTGAATTCTTTATATACTTATATTTTGTTCAGTCCTTTATATATTCAGGATACAAATCCTTTGACAAATATGTGCGTTGCAAATATTTTTTCTTAATTTGTGATTAGCTTTTCATTTTTTTAACGATGGTTTCAAAGAGCAGTAGAAAAGATGGGGCTGTCTGATCTCACCACCATCCCCTCCAAACACACCGTCTTCTTCCCTCTCTCTTCCTGGCACTAGATTCTCTAGGATTAGGGGGACTTGTAGATAAAATACATAAAGAAATTCTATAAACCAATAGGAAAAATACCCCCGCCAACAAAAACTAATAGAAATGCAATCAACCAATATGAACAGGCAAATTAGAGAATTGGAAACCCAAATGGTCAACAAACAGATGAAAAGAGAGTCAGGCTCACCAGTGATTATTAGGGAAATGCAAGGTAAAACAAGATACCATTTCACACACATTATCCGACTGAAAAAAATAAAGGCTGAATAACAGATGAAGTCCAGGAGTTCACGTAAAGTTAGTAGGAGTGTAAACAATCGCTTTGGAGGGCCATTGGACAATATCTTGTGATGTTGAAAGTAAACATCACCCAGAACTCCGCTCTTTACATGGAGACATACATCCTAACGAAGTTCCAGCACATTTGCACAGACGTATATAGGGATGCTGATTGTTTATAACAGGAAGACCTGGAGTAATGCAAGTGTCATCAACAAGGGAGTAGAAACAACATGTATATCACCCTGGGCTAGATCTATCTGTCGTTAACACTACATCAGTCAGCTGTGTCACCATAATCCTGCATAATGAACACCTGAAAACCCTGACTTGGAACAACAAGCATTTATTTTTTTGCTCATTTGACTCTGCTTCTGCTGAGGTTTGGCCAGACTTGGCTCCAGGTCATTTTGTGATTAGTCTGCTCCCCATGTTTCTTCTCTGGGGTCGGTAGGCTGCCCAGGGCATGCATTTCTCATGGTGAAGGCAGAAGCGCAAGCCATCTGCTCTATGGGCGCCTGGAGCTGGAGAAACCCTGGGAGCATGTACATACAAGTCCCATCAGTCATTGGTTGAGGAGTGTGCTGATGGCAATAATTTCCTGACAGCACTTCCAGCCTTCGGCACAGGACAAAGACGGTGCTGGCAGTTGGAAGTTGGCTGGTATGCATGGAAGTATTCAGAGCACGGGGAGAGGCAGGGGACGTTGACTATGGCTACTAATACACGTGTCTACTATAGTCTATTATCAGTTTTGATCTTTGCTAATATAATAGGTACTGATGGGGTTACATTGTTTCAATTTGCTTTCCTTGATTATAAATGATGGGAAGCATCTTTTCATGCTCAAAAGTCATTTCTACCACTTCTTTTGTGATCTGTCTGCTTGACTCCTTTTCTATTTACCTACTCTGTCCTTTTTATCTTGTCGATGACCTCTGTGTCTGTCATGAGTTGTAAATCGTTTCCCGTTTGTCATTTATCTTTTTTCTTTAATTTTTTTCTTTTTGCCTTGCAGAAAATCTGAATTTTAATTTAAATTTATCAAACTTTATCTTCATCACTGCTGGATTTCTTGTTTCCCCCTCTTAGTTAGATCTTCCCCATTACAAGATAATTTCTTTCCTTTTTCTTTCTTTTTTTAAGCAAAGGAGGAACAGGCTCAGGGCAGTTATATAACTGTGACCCAAAGTCACAGTTAGCAAGTTGGAGGGTCTGGATTGAAGATTTTACCCGACTCCAAAGCGCATGTATCCTATTCAGTTTAGATGATTAAAAATTCAGGGGTCCAATCTGTCACAGTATCTTCGACTCAAACAACAAACAAACAAAATGCAAACTTTAACATACTTGTTAATCACATTAGTGTACATGGTCGCCTTGCTCTCACCAGAATTTTCACCCTTTCCTCCACCCTCATCACCATAAATCATTCAGCGTCTCAGGGTTAGCAATTATGCTAACAGTTGATCAGGAGAATAGGCTGGCTTCTAAATAAAAATAAACAGTTAAAATCTGTGGTGTGGGACTAACTCCGAAGACCTCAAGAAAAAAAATGAGCTGTTTGGGATGGTAATCCCGCATTCACGGCTGGGCGGGAGGGAACCTCCACACACGTTGGTCCCGAGGATTCCCAGCGGGCGCGTCCCTCCGAGCTGCCCGCGGGTTGGCGCAGACCGCGCAGGCGTGAGCCCCAAGATAATTTCTTTTTAATTCCCCTATGTTTTCTTCTGGTACATTTATAGTTTCATTTACATCTGTTACATCTCTGATCCAGCTGGCATTTATTTTGTTGCCGGGAGGGAGAGAGTGCCGACACTGTTCATTGCCTTTATTCATCTTTTCCTCGTGGATTTGCTTTGCCATGTTTATCAATTTGAGTTTATTTCTGGACTCGTTTTCTTCCATTGATGTGTCTATTCATGTCCCAGCACCACTGTCTTAATTTCTGTAGCCTTTCATATTGTGACTTTATAATACTTTTAAATATATGGGAGGGCTAATGTCCCTGTAAATACTCTGCTTTTTTCAGAAATTTCCTGTTTCTTTCTTTCTTTTTCTTCCTTTCTTTTTTTTTTTCGGCCGTGCAGCGAGTCTTGTGGGATCTTCGTTCCCCAACCAGGGGTCGAACCTAGGCCCTCGGCAGTGAAAGCTTGGAGCCCTAACCACTGGACCGCCAGGGAAGTCCCCCTGGTTATTTCTTACATGTTTATTTTCCCTGACAACTTTAGAATTCAGCAGATCTAGTCTAGTACCCATTCTCTCTTCTCTCCTCACTCCCCCAAAGCATTGTTTTCATCAAGAGGACACTACATTTATAGATTACATTAAGGACATTTGACATGCAGCATAGAAATACAGATGCATACACAGGCTCCAGGTATTTTTCATGGCACTTATTTCCCAGGTCCTATCTCACACTTCAAAGTACTCAGGGGGCTTGCCACTTCCTTTTCCACAGGGTGGATCAGTGTGGTGTCCATGGTGGGAACAAGAAAAGGTGAAGGAAGCTGAGATCCTGGCAGAATGAAGGGTGCCAAAGAAGTAAAGAGTTACTATGTAAAAGTCGTGTGATTTATTGATGGCAGTTTTTGACGAGGCAGGCACTTTAATCCATTCTCTCAGCTCACAAAGCCTCTACGAAGCAGGCACTAGTGCTATTATAAAACTGAAGCTCAGAAAGACTAACTTTCACTCAACTCATAATCGGGAGGAGCTGGACTTTGAACCCAGGGAGCGCAGGTCTCGATTCTCTATCTCGACCTCGAAGCCGAGCCGAGGCTGTTCAGTCAACAGCTCCTGGAAGGCCGGGCAGAAAGAAACAAGAGAAAAATATGTTTGCTAAATCAATTGCTGCAGACCAAGGGCACGGCCGTTGCACCTAGAATCACGACAGATCAAGGCTGCAGCCTCTGCAGTAACCCTTCCGGCCTCCAGTACTCCTGCTTACGAGATGCAGCGTGGGTGGGCGCAGAGAATCATCTCCCTAATGTCTGCCGGGCTTGGTCAGGGGAAGAAAGCCTGGCCTTTACAGCAGGGGGGAAGCCATGCTACAATCCCGGCCCTTAATCCTGAGGTTAGGAAGCTGAGGTGGGGCTTCTGCGGGTTTCTGAGAATATCTGTCCCAACCCTTTTCCGGGCAGATGCCTGCAGGGTGAGCCAAAGTTCTACTGGGCTTGCGCGATGCTCCCCCCTCCCCCCCCCCCCGCCGAGCCCCCCACCCCCATCTGGCCTCTGCTGGACCACATGGCGCTGGGATTAGAGTCCGCTCAGGCACCCAATAATCCCCTAAAGCTTCGGTGCTTCCTTCTCCCCAGGGCATGGTCTCCAGGTCAGAAGCTCCAGGTCCTGCTGGGAATGGCTCACGGGAAACCCTGGTGCTCAGGATACCAGCTTCCCTCAAGGTTCCCCAACCTCCTGTCTGGGTTGATAAACTGATTAAACTTTTATCAATCACTTGAGGGGTTGAGATTCTAGAGTAGTGATTCCCAACGTAGGGGTGGGGGAGAGGGACTTGGACCCCCAGAGAACATTTCAAAATGGCTGGAGACATGTGTGATTGTCAGAGCCCAGGGCAGGGAGAGTGGTTCTGCTGGCATCCACTGGGCAGAGGTCAGAGGTGCTGCTCAACATCCTACAATGCACAGGACAGCCCCGCCCCCAATGGTCCCCAACAGAGAACTATCCAGCCCGAACTGTCAGCAGTGCCGAGGTAGGGAACCCCTGTCCTAACGGACGTGGCTTTGGTCCCAGCATTCTATGGGTTTGTTTGTTCCGAGTGATTCTTACGCAGGTTCGTTACATGGAGTGCGGGCTGAATTAGCATAGACTTTGGTCACCTGCCCTCACTCTTCTGGTTCCAAGTCAAGCAAAACTGTGGTGGCTGCCAAGTGACGTCATTCCTGGAAACCCCAAGGTTTATAAACAAACGTCACGTCCAGCACATGGACCTGGAGATTCTCAGGAGCAAGAGAAACCAACCCCACTTCGTTTCTCTGCTCCTCCTATTCCCAATGTTATCAACGAACCCATCTTTGTACAAAGCAACCCAAAGGCCCTCATCAAGGGCCTTGCTTTAGGTGCTTTATCAGACCCTGCGGTCTGCAGTAACAGCCGTCTTCTGTATGTAACTTTTCGTCTCCATTGAGCATCTGGGCTGATGGGTGTCCCTATTATAGACTGGAATGTACCAGATCTCAGGATGTTGAGGTGGGAAGAAGTCACGGAAGACTGTTGGGAAGCCTGGCCTCAGAGCAGCTTCCAGTTGGCAAGGCCCCTTAGTTCTTTGCCCTTTGGATTCCCCGAGCAATACCTGGCACCTTGCTGTTGTCTTCACACATCCTTCAAGGAGGTTTCATCCAGGCTCTGGTACCACCTGGAAAATCATCCCTGTTCCCAATAACGGCCACGCTCTAAGGCCACAACCTCTCACATCAGTGCAGTGCGTTGCACTCCCAGTGGCGGCACAACCTGGTCTGGAGGTCTCCGTCCCTTGGGCGGCACTGCCCTCTGTCGGCCACCTTCTGTACGTGCAGCTGAGCAAACCTCACCTGCCTCGTCTTCTCCACAGGCTTGTTGGGTCAGTCCCAGGATGGTCTCCCAGGCTGCTTCCCGCTCTGCCACTGGGGGTGGTGCAGGGGTACCCCACCCGCAGCCACTGCCCATCTTCAGGGATCTTCTGCCACTTGTAATTGCTCTGAGCATCTACGTCAGAGGCTGACATTTACCGATGTACCTCGCACTTGGCAGGGGAGGGGGTGGGAGACACTTCTTGCCTGAAACAAACAACGAGTCCGTCCACACCAGGCACTAAGAGACTTGACCAGCCCGGCCTGCCTTCTGGCCGCCTAAGGCCGTAACCCTGGGACGACCTGGCCCCATCGAGTTCCTGTCTGACCAAGCTCCGGGCTGTCAGAAGAATTTACTGTTTGTTCTAGCCAATACCTGACCATAGGCCTCTGACGCCTAGCCCCTCTACCCTTTCTGAGAGCATTTACGACTGTGAATCTTTCCTCTGTCCCTCTGGGATGTAGGTGTATCTCCTGCAACCCAGGAGTGGCTCCCAAGGACCCTTCCTCTGAGATGAAATCAGGAAGGCTCGGGCCTCTGTCCCCCAGTCTCTGTGGCCTACTCACACTTACGCCAACCCATCCTTTGTGACTTTTTAAATTTTTTTTTTAATTATTTATTTATTTAGTTAGTTAGTTAGTTTTGGCTGTGTTGGGTCTTCGTTTCTGTGCGAGGGCCCTCTCCAGCTGCGGCAAGCGGGGACCACTCTTCATCGCGGTGTGCGGGTCTCTCACTGTCGCGGCCTCTCTTGTTGCGGAGCACAGGCTCCAGACGCGCAGGCTCAGTAGTTGTGGCTCACGGGCCTAGTTGCTCCGCGGCATGTGGGATCTTCCCAGACCAGGGCTCGAACCCGTGTCCCCTGCATTGGCAGGCAGATTCTCAACCACTGTGCCACCAGGGAAGCCCCTTTGTGACTTTTCACTCTCCTGGCTCTATCTGGCCCCGCTCACCCCTCCCCCCCGCCCTCGTTCTCCTGTTAAAGTGCCCAGTCACCCTGCAGGGGCACGGACCCCACGGAGCTCACATGTCCCTACTGTCAGTCGTTTCGGAATGAAACCTGATTTCCCCTCTGTAACTAATGTCTGGCTGTCCTCATTTCTGACAAAACCTGCTCACCCTGCAGTCCCCCTCGGAGTGGGGTGAGAGCTTTGAGAGAAGCACCACCCACGCAAAGCGGTGGGCACAGATCCCGGGAGGGCATCCCAAGCTCCCCCTCCCTGAACGGCTGCACAGGCAGAAAGGGAGGGTGGGAAGAGAGTGTGCTGGGAGGGGGTCTGCCAGCCCTGAGCTGCAGAAGCTGCCCAGAGAGCAGGGGGCGCACCCCGGGACCCGGGGAACAGAGGCCGCCACGAGTGGGTCAATGAGAACTCAGGGACAGACATACACCCCATGTCTTCAGGCTGCATCTTCCTCCTGAAGACCAAACCCATGTATCCTACCACTAGCTGGGCATCTCCATGGGGATGCCCCAGACACACCCAGCTCACCAGGACACACAGGAAACCCCAGGTCATCACGTGCCCTCTGTGGCCTGTCACTGAGAGGTCCCAGCCGCCAGGTACTGGGCACCACACTTGCCCACTGCTCACCACAGGGTCCACCCCGCCTCCTCCCTCCCCCCACGGCCAAGGCGCTGGTCCCCTTCAGCTCCTAACTAGACCTTCCATTCGCCCACTCGTCCCCATCCTCACCACCACTCTCATCTGAGGCCCATTAAACACCCTGTAGAGATCATCCTGGAAACCAAGTTGGGTCACATCACTCCCCTGCTTCAACCCTGCCGTGGCTCTGCATTCTCTCTGGATGCACTGCTCGGGGCTCAGGGGTCTCTCCTCCAAGCACCTTCCACCCTCAGCTTCCTGCAGCTCCGCCCAGGAGCTCTACCTCTGCTCACTCCATCCCCCTGCCCCAGGCAGGAAGCTGATCCCCGCCCAGGCCGAGCACAGAGCCAGGCTCTCGGGTATGTAGGGGTACTGAGGAAGGACGCAGGCCACGCTCTGGAACGTTGGGGACCGGCTTTATTGCAGAGCCCCGGGGGCCACGCACTCTGTAATCTGGGGCACAGATGGGTGGTGGGCAAAGTTCCACTTGAACGAGTCCTCCGTCTTTCTCCTCCTGCCTGGCCTGGTTCTGGGCAAAATCCAGGACAGCGGTATTCTCGCTCAGGAATCAGGAAAATGTAGTCTCAGTGTCCACATCCCAGAGCTGCAGCTCCAAGCAGCTGCCAGCCCCCTTTCCCGTGCCCCAAATCCACCCGCCGAGGAAATGGGAATCAGGGGGGCAGGGGAGCGGCAGCCAGCAAACTTGGCCTCGGCCAGGACTTTGCCACCAAACAGGAATTTCCTCACCACTCATTAGTCACTAGACACGGGTCAGGCTTCTAGCCGCCAATCAGCCGCCAATCGAAACTCAACAGCCCCACTCCAGGGGGGCCACAGGGGTCAGCACAGGAAGGGAGTTGGAAAGGGGGTGGGTGGGATGTTAAAGGGAGGCCCTGATCTGAACAACAGGCCAAGCCCAGAACCAAGAAATCCAGGTGAGACATACCACGTTCTACCACCGCTCCAAAAACGATGCCTACTAAACAGAATGCCAATCAACTCAACAGTCAATAAATACAAGAGACTGGCTTCTTCCCCAGGGAGGCAACGAGGCACAGCAGAGCGGGGGACTCCAATCAGCTCTGGGGCTGCGGGCAGGTGTCTGAGGTCTCCACCCCAACTCTCCTAGAAGTGAGGCACGGCTGGGGCCCCAGGTTCCCTCCACTCCGAGGCCCGCACGCTCTCCAGGCCTCGCCAGGCCAGGGGCTCCCCCGCCCTGCAGCATCTCAGCAGAGCCCAGCCCACACCTCGCCCACACCTGTCCCTCTTCGCCCTCCCTCGCTCCAGATGACCTCCGTGCTGCTGTGAGGGGCTCTGAAATCCACCCTCACCGCAGCCAGAGCCTAGGCCTGGCCTCGGCAGGAGCTGCCTTCAGTTTCTTCAGCTCCTGCAGTGCTCAGGCTGAGCCTCTGGGAAGGGAGGGAGGTGATCCAGGTGGGGAGGAAGGGGGAAGAGGATATTCTGAGGAGATACCACTTCCTGAGCGAGCCAACGTTAAGTGACTTTGTGACTATAAAGGATGCTAAACATACATGTTTCACTCCTGATCCAAATTACTATGATGCTTTGGATCGTAATGTTTTGTGGGACTGTTTTTCCATTTCGTCAACAATTCCAGAAATTTCACATCGAAACATGTCAAAAATTAAAGGAGAACTCCAAGAAAGGCCTTTGCCACACCTGACCGAGCCCCTCCACCTCACAGGTGAGGAGGCCCACACAGGCGGACGCTTCCTGGGGTCACACAGCAGGACAGCGGCAGGGCCCTGCCTCTTCCCCCAGGGCTTCCTCCCTGCCCTGGCCCACCCGAGGCTCGGGAGCATCCTGGGCTGAACTGGGCTGAATGGCCTTCTCCCCAGGACGTGCGGCCTCCTCTGGTTGCCCCATTGTGTAAAAGGCACAGCCCCACCCTTGTCAGCGCCTGGCCTGGACCTACTCGGGAGCGGGCAGTGGGAACTTGAGGGCTGGACATCTCCTTCTCCAGCCTGGCTCTGAGCTCGGGGCTTCCCGAGGCCCAGACTGGCTGGGGAGGGCGGTACTTTCCAGAAGCAGGCAGGCCTTGGGGGAGGGAGCACGGAGGGACTGGGACACAGTTGTAGGGGTGACAGAAGGGTCATCAGGGACAGTGGAGCCAAGGTCATCCAGAGAGCTGGGGCACCTGAAAAGTACATCACAGAACAAGTCACGGCCTCGCTGTGGAGACCCTTCTCCCCCAGCCCCGCCCTGGAGAGCTTGTGCCCGTCACCCAGCTCACCTCAGACAGCCCCCTGCCCAGTCGGCGTCTCACCGCTCCCTGCCCCAGCCCTCCCCTCACTCAGAACAGATTCTGCAGCCGGCCGCCTCCTCTGGGGCCTGCAAATGCACAAACAAGGCTGGGCCCACATGCTCCCCCCAGGACCCTGGGTGTTCCGTCCATCCCTGCCGCCCAGCACAGCACTGGGCAGGAAGGGAGCAGGTGCTCAGCACTTTTTTTTTTTTTTCTTAATAAATGAATGCCTGAATCCACGTGCAAAGTCTTACAACCCTGCCTGACCTTGTCCTCCCCCTGCCCCGGGCCCTTCCCCACCCCTGCCCAGCGCCCAGCAGTACCTGGGGCCGAGGAGGCGGCAGCGATCACTCCCACAGGAAGTGCACATACCAGATCGTCTCATTCTTCAGCTGGGGCCCGAACAGGGGGTTCAGCTGGGCCAGGATGGCGATGAGCCAGCTGCCAGGGACAGCACAGTGAGGGTGAGCCCAGACACAAGGAACTCTGCCGTGCACAGCTCACACCACGCCTTTGGTCACATGACCGACCCAGCAGCAGGGTCTGGGTTCTGGAGGGAAGGGTCTCACGGAGCCATCCACGCTGCGGCCGGCACGGGGGCTCAGTCTGGGGCGTGTGGGTTTGGGTTTAGGTTTGGTTTGATCTGATGTTTTGTAGATTTATAAGATCCCTGCGCTGAGGCTGGACCCTGGGATTAGGGAAGAGGTAAGACGGCCTCCAGGGGCACAAAGGGAAGCCATACCGGCTTAACTGAGTGTGAGAGAGGCCTCCCTCAAAACCAGAGCTTGGATTTAGTCCTCAGTTTGGCAGCCAGGGTGATTTAACATGGAGCAACCGAACATAGGAGGATTGGGGAGGGATGGCAGAGCGCCTTTTTTGTAAAAGGGGAAGGGCTACCATGAATGGCAGTTTTAGAAAGAGAACATCTAGACATGAAGGACCTGGAAATTGATTCCCTCACACTGTCCAGGCACTCGCATCTCTTGGAATGTTTTCTGTATCCCAGGGACCTTTTCCAAGTTTGAAGACTACTGCTCATGCAGTGGTTCTAAACTGGCTGCATCACAATCACCCAGGGGCATGCATTAAAAATATGGATTCCCAAGTGCAGATCATGAGAATTGTGATTTAGTGGGTCCAGGGTGGAGCCCTAAAAGCTGTGTTTTTACAATCTCTCCAGGTGATTCTGATGTCCCATCAGGTACAAAAGGCACTGAGCTGGCCCAACTCACTCATTTTGCAGATGAGAAAACTGTAGCCTATGAACATGACAGAGCTTGTCCAGGTGCTACATTCAGAACCAGAACCCAGAGTTCATGACTTCCAGCCCATGGCTCTCTTTGCCTCTCCAACTGCCTCCTCTTCTGTGTTTTACAGCCTCAGCCTTTCAAGAGCTGAATGTGACCGTACCAGGACAGAGGGGAGAGCAGGGCTGGGAAAGGAGGAAAGAAGGGAGCACGAAGGCCCCAGCTGACTTTGGGCTGGGAGAGCAGTACTTACAAGAGGTAACAGCAGACGGCGGTGGCCACCAGCATGGTGATGATCACTCTGCAATGGAAGAGGACGTCAGGTCAGGATGGATGGAAGCAGGTCAGGAGGCCTGGCCGAGGCCAGAGAAAGAGCTGCTGGTGCCAGCCCTTTCCCGTCTGATGCCCCCTGAACGCAGGGAGGCTGAGTTCTACTCAGGGTAAGAATCGCTAGATGGAAAATAAAAACGCCAAGTGTCACCTCTTGGGGAGGCCAACCTTGACCACGTCCAAGTTACATTATGAATCTTTCCCTTCACCTATCTGCCTTCTCCATCACCCACTATTTCTCCATCTTAATGCAAACATGTTGGGAAAAGACACTGCACAGAGCTGCATTTGCAGCCACCCACCATGGAGTGGCCTCTGGAATCCAAAGTTCATTGGGCAAAGGGAAGGAAGACAGAAGACCAGAAGACAGGACAAGAAGCAAGGAGACCGTGAGCCATCTCTGAGGCACAATGAGCAGTTATAATGAGAATAGCAACTGGCTGCCTTGAATCCACTCAAACACTGGAGACAGAGGCTTTAAATGCAGCAGGAAAACTTCAGAAGGAAGAACTCACCAAGGTTTGCAGGGGAGGCGAGGCACTAAAATGGTTTACAAAGTGAGGCCATGGGACCTCAGCCCTGCAGGTCCTTTTTATTTTTTTGCCACTCCGCGCAGCATGCAGGATCTTAGTCCCCCAACCAGGGATTGAACCCGTGCCCCCTGCAATGGAAGCCTGGAGTATTAACCACTGGACCACCAGAGAAGTCCCTAGCCCTGCAGATCTTTAAGAACAGAGGCAATACCCAAATGCACCCTCCAGCCAAAGCTAAATCTAACCCAAACCAGGCCCTAGGACCTCGGATGTAAAGTACTTGAAGTTGGTGCCAGAGCAATTAGCATTTGATCCATTCTTTCAACATTACCAAGCACCGTGGGCCAGTCCTGTACTGGGCACCGGGGTCTACAGTGGTGAACAAGACAGTCTTCCACCTCGAGGAACTTGTAATCAAGGGGTGAGAGCGCTTTACAGCTGAAGATGATATGAAGCAGAAACTGGTAAATGGTGCAAGAGGTAGAGAAACCTGCTAAGGGACCTTCAAAAAATAATGACACTGGCTAAACATTATTCAATACAATATGTGCCGTGCACTAAGAGTCTTCTATACATTATTTCGTGTAATCCTCACAGCAGCCTTGAAAGGCAGGCATCAGCATCACCCCCAATTACCTAAGAAGAAATGAGGCTTGAAGGCGTGACAGACGCTCAAGGTCACAGCTGGGCTGGCGTGGACAAACTGCATCAGTGTCTAGCCATAGCCTTTACCTTTACAGGCTGGAGGGGGTGACCCGTAACCGTCTCCACCTTTCTAAAGCACGACCGTCTCTGCCCTTTGGCCCCGACCGCCTGCCTGTTCCCGGCTGAACGCGGCCCAGCCTGTACAGGCCTGGGAGGAGGAGTGGGGCGCCGTGCGCGCGCCTGGACAGTGCTGGCTGCACAGCGGACCCCGCCGCCGCCGCCGCCGCCGGGGGAGGGGGTGGGCGCGGCCGCGGAGGTGTCCACAGGGAGGCTGGGCCGCGCGCGATCCTTACCCGCGGTTGGGTCCTTTCGGCACGAACCAGGGCCCGGCGATGCCGATGAGGCCCCAGAACGTGGTGAAGATGATGACCGGGAGGGCGAAGGAGTGCGCCGTCATGGCCCGGAGCGGGATGCCCAGGCCGGGATGCGAGTCAGAATTGCAGATGCTCCGGTGCGCGCAGGTCCCGCCCGGGCAGTGGGCGCCGAGCATGCGCAGCAGGACCCGGCCGCCCAAGAGCCCTTTCAGCGAGCCCGACCCGCGCAGGCGCTCCAGCGCGTCGCTCGGGGCGGGGGCGCGGGCGGGGGCGGGCTTTCCTCTGAGCCAGAGATAATTAGCTTTGAGCATCTCCTCCAGTTTGCTAGTTTTGGATAAGGGATTAACAGGACAGAGGCATGTGTCGAAATAAACTCTGCTTTATTCAAATAGCAAAAGGCTGAGAATCAGACATGGTTTTTTTAAACCGTGTTTTGCACATGGTTTTGCACATCTTTGAAACCAGAGGAGGAGAGAACATCCCTGGGCCAATCACCTGGGGTGACCTCGGCTGACAGACACTTGGATGAGGGAAACGGCCCATCTCCACACTGTCCTGCTAAATACTTAGCACCCTAGGAACTGAACCTGGGCTTCGAGGGAAGCAAAGGGTCTGGAGTAGATTACACTCCAACGTGTCTGGCTAGAACAGGGGGTCGGGGTCCCTCCTTCCCACCTGGTCTCTATGGCTACTGAACTCAAACTGTCAGTTAAAATGCTGGTCGCTCAAAATGTCAGCCCTGTGGGCATCAGTCTATGGAGATCACAGGTAGGGAACGAGGGTGGAGGCATGGCTAGGACTCTGGCCAAAGGCAGAGAGCTTGCTCCTTCCATCCCCAATGCCCTTCAGCTTGTTTTTTTGTGAGGCAAAAATAGGAAGGCTCTCCAACAACGGGGTCTCCAGGCCCTGGGCTCTGAAATGCTGCAAGTCTCTTGAAACAAAACGAGATGTCAGCTTGGGCAAAGGGTCTCACCACGCTTCAGCCTGGGGTCCTGCACAAAATGGTCAGCGTCCTCTCTGCCATTAGCGAGCAGAGGGGACCCAGGGCATGCCTGTGCCCCTCGAGAAAGTGGGTAGTGCAAATCCCTGTGACAAACAGCATTTTCAGTCGCCCCCCCCCACCCCGCCGCCAAGGGGCCCAAGCTTCTCACGAGCTGGCGTCGGAGGCTTCCTCAGGGCACAGGTGTGGAGAGGCAGCGGCGCCCCTAGCTGGCCCCCACCTCCACGCCTAGACTCGCCCAGGGAATCGTGCGTGTGGCACTCATGCACGGCGCTGCTCGCAGGACTAGCCTCTTGCTCTGCGGATTCTTAAAGGATGGAAGGTGCCATGGGGAGGATGCCTGCGAGGAAATCACCTCAATTTGAATCGCTATGGATAGGCTGGGGGCTATAACCCCCACTTTAAAGGGCCCCCCTCTCTTCCATCCCACCAGCTCATACCCGCGGCGCCTGGCCTAGTGCAGATTCCTGAACTCCCCATAGTGACCGACGCGAATGGCGGAGGGAGGCCTGGGCTCCATCTTGGCCACGTGGACAGTAACAGCGCCAGGGTTCAAGCTCCGAGGGCCCGTGGCACACGTCAGCCCCCAGAACACGGGGCTGTCAGGGAGACAGTGCCACAGCTGAAAAGGCAGAAAGCGGAAACGGAATTCCCGGCTCGAAGCTGAAGAAAACAGGAAAGCGATGGCGCTAAGGCTAAGTGCTAAGGGTGGGCTGCTGGGAAGGGAGAGTCAGAGACACTGGGAACCAGGGGTTCTGCCAGACAGTGAGACACTTGGTACCAGCATCTCAGGGGCTCTCGGCACCTTCTAGGAGTGGCTGCTTGAGGGCCAGGCCACTTGGACCTGCATCACAGAGCAGGGACCCCACCTAGAGCCAGGCAGCACGGCCAGGACGGAGCACTACCTCCTGCCCGTCTAAAACAAGAGAAAGGCAGCGGCAAAGAAGCCCTTCCCTCTGACCTCCCCTCGTTTCCCACCTGCGGTTAGGAAGGCGGGACCCAGACACTACATCATCCTCAGCCAGATGAGCAGCCTAGGAGCCTGCCCAAAGCAGCTGCCCTGGAAGGAAAAGTGCTTTACTTCAGGGTGGAAGAGGAGATGGGGTGATGGGGAGAGGGCAACGGGAACCAAATAGTGTGGGACACCCTTCTGTGCCGCCAGGGTGCTGGTTCTCATGCTTGAGTGAGCCCACGAAGTTCCTGGGGGGCCTTGCTGGAAACAGTCCCGGGGATCTGAATCAGGTGGGTCTGCGTTGAAACAGATTTAAACAAGACACCCCTAGTGATTCCCAAGCTGGTCCCCAGAGCAACTTCGGGAAGAGAGGACTAGACCATTATGCTGAGGGCATGTTGAGAGAGCACCTCTTCCCATAATAAGGACGTTGGTGGCAAGGGACAAGGACAAGGGCTGAAGGCAGCCAAGTCCACTCTGCAGCCTGAGGGCCGTCTCTCAGAGCCGGAGGCGCTGTCATCCATCAGTCCTGTGGCAGCTGGGGCACCAGCAGGCACTTGGATTCTCTACTGCCACTTCATGGAGAGGGACACCAAGGCACAGAAAAGAGGAAGGGATTAATCATGGTTGAACCACTGCCTGCAGCAGAGTTGGACAGGATCCCAAGCCCCCCAAGTGCAAACTTGTCCTGTCCGCTCTGCTCCGTAGAAAACCCGGTCTCAGCACAACGCAAGGGCTGCGACTGGTGGAAAGCGCCAGGCTCCCTCCAGGGAAACACGCCTCCCCTGTCTGGGAGCTGCAGGAGGATAACCTTTCTTGATTGCTCTGTGCAAAGGGGTTCTGCTTGCCTCATCCTAAAGGCAGGCCCTGGGAGGAGATAGAGGAAGTCTCTGATGCGAGTCTCCCATTTGAAGTTGAGGCTTCCCGGCTTCTGCCATGGAGCCAGGGGGACAGATCCCAGAGCCAGGCCAGCTGGCCCTAGACCTGCTCATCCCATGCCCCTCACCACGTGTCTACCCCGCGCCACTCAGGCTGTGGGCAGCCCGCTGGGGTGCTCCCCAGCTACCCAGGGGCTGGAGTGTTCCTTTAAGCCCCCTACCCTCAACCGTCTCTCCCACTTCAGAAAAGTCCTCCTGCCACCAAAACATGGGGTGAAATCTTTCATGATGGAATTATTTCCTGAAGCACCTTAAAATGAGCTTGAGCTAAGAACCCTTCTGCATATTGAAGTGCTGTGAGGTCGCCGCTCGGCTTAGAGGAGGGCCTTGGTAAGCAGGCTGTGCGCCTCCGGATCCCCCTGCTTCCCTGGGATGTGGGCTTCATTACCTTGTCACTGCCACTTCCCAGTGCTCAGAGAGTCCCCACCAAGTGAAGACTCTAGGGCAGCCTAGAATCCCAGGGCCTGTCACCATGATCACGAGGGCCAGGGCAGCAGGGGGTCTCCAAGGCAACCCCTCAGAGTCCTGCTCTTACAGGAGCGCTTCATCAGGACAGCCCAGGGCCCCTTGGCTGGGGTGGGGACACAGGAGTCCGTGGCGAGGCTCTAGGACGCAGTCTGTCAGGACCTCCACGGGTTCCCTGTAGGACGGGATGGGCGGCTTCTGGGTCACGGCCTCCTCCACGCGGAGCGCTCCCATCTTCTCCTTCCTGAGCCCCGCCCCTCGTGCGGGAGGAAAGGGAGGGTACAGTCAGACAGAGGAAACAGATCAGATGATAATCCCCTCCCCACAACCAACTGCGCCCCAAGGTATGTTCGGTGAAGAAGCCCTGGCAGAACAGACTGGAGACAGACCAGGACTGCTCTCTGTGGGCCTGATGGAGTCCCGCTCTGCTGACTTTCCCCCTGGGGCAGCGGAGCTCATGGGGGGGGGGCGGCAATTTTGCTCCCAGGGGACATTTGGCGGAGTCCGGAGACCTTTTTGATTGCTACAACAGGGAGGGTGCTACTGGTACTCAGTGTGTGTGTAGTGGGAAAGGCCAGGGGTGGCCAGGCGCAGGACGGGCACCCACAGCGAAGAACTACCTGGCCCCAAACGTCAGCAGTGCTGAGGTTGAGAAACTGCCTGGGAAAGAAGGCTTTACCATATACAATCTGGCCGTGTTCTCTGTTTGCTTCAGATGTACTAGTCCCATCGCCCAATGATTACAACTTGCAGAAGCACACAGCTGATGGCGTCTTCTTCTCCTTCACCCTCACAGGTCGGGCACTGAGAGCAACTCACTCACCAAATGCGTGGGTGAAGGACTCCCGTGTTGGAATCACCCTCTTTCCTTCTCTCCACTTCTACTGCCCCCTCCCTGCACCCACCCCCCAGCTGCAGGGCCAGGGCCACCAGGCTTCCTACAGAGCGCCTGTCAGCCCCAAGGCCGGTCCACTGCTGACGATCACAGACCCTGAGGTAGGATGAAAGCAGAAGCAAGAGGACGGAGACCCGCTACAGGAAGACGCCAAGAGAGGAAAACCATGGCTCTGTCACTGTTCAGTGACACAGGGGCAGCCTGGAGCAGTTTTCTTTGGTGTTCAGTGACTACTTGAAAAGAGGGAAATTTCTTACTTAAGATGTCCGGTAACTTGGCCTCCAGGATAACATCACTTCCCCCTCAAGCCCAGTCCCCACCTGGCCTTCCAGGCTAGTTGGGAGGCTCTCCTCACGGACCCCTCCCCTGCCTGAAACCCCCAACCTTCTCCTCCACACAGCACCGTCCTCACAGCCCCTGTGACCTGCACCGATCTCTTCCCTCTGCAAACAGGGTCCGCACAGCCCCATGGGAATGTGGTGTCTCTGCCCTCACTGGTCCAGTCTCCGAGTGATTTCTGGTAGCAGTCTGAACCTTTAAAGAGTGCCATGGGCATGACTCGCCAGATGCTGTTCTAAGCCCTTCACATCTATTAATTCGCTTTACAGATGAAAAACCATAGCACAAAGAGATTAAGTTGCCCGAGGTCATGTGCTAGTCAGTGGCAGGACGAGAATTTGAACCTGGGCAGCCTTGCTCTGGAAATTCCTGCTCTTGGCTCTATGCCCTGTGCCCTGCAGTGTGGGCGTCCTGCCTTCTAGCTGGATCCTAATCTCCTGGAGGGTAGGTGTCCAGTCTTGAGCACCCACTGGTCTAGCAAATGGTTGGGCACATGACACCTTAGAGCAAGCCTACTGTGACAGCTGACTTGAGCAGACTCTACCAGGCTGTGAGCTCAGCATGGGGTTGGGAAGCTAAGATTCTCTTCCTTTGCTTCCCCAGGTCCAGGAACTCTGCCACGCATACTTACTTGTGTGGGAGCGGGGTGGCACTTGGGCACAGGTGTAGACGTGGCTGAAACGCCGACCTGAGGAGGTCAGGTACCAGTGCTGGATGGCGGGCTGGGGGTTGTACTCTGTGACCGCCACACCATTCACCGCTGTCATCATGAGCATGTTGATCACCTCGTTGGAGAGCTTGGTCCTCTCATCGGTCCTGATCCGGTTCATGGCACTGAATCCGCGCTCACAGCAGGAGGTGGAGACAGGCACACAGACCACCACTGCCACGAGCCTGCTGAGCAAGGGGAAGCGGCAGTCCTGGGCCAGGGCGTTCCTGCACAGCATGGAGAACGGCAAGTTCTTGGCGATGGCTTTCAGGCCCAGCCACTCCTCCAGCAGTGCCTCCTCGCTGTATCCTGGGGGCAGTGAGAGTTCAAAATATCTGGCCAGGGCAAGAATATCATCATTCCCAAAACCGGCCAGTTCCATCCCACTTGGCCAGGCCGTGGCGTCAAACACCTCCATGTTCTTGAGCTGCGGGGGACGGGCCGCGTCAAACCTCTGCTGGAGGTACTCAATCCCAGTCAGGATCATTCTCTCCCTGTCCGCCTGGAACCGCTGTTCCGCCACCTCCACTCTGTCCAGGAAGATGCCGTGGAGCCGCCCGTCCCTGAAGCCGGCATTGAACTCTTCCTCTTTGGGTCCTGCCTGGTGACGGAGGGTCTCCAGCGCTACGTAGGCCCGTCCCAGCGTGGAGTTCACCTCCGTAATCAGCACGATCTCCTTCTGGCACACTTCGGACAAAGGCCTGTAGATGCTCAGGAAGTCCAAGAGGAAGTGGCAGAACTTGACGAAATGGAAGCCCTTCATCAGCTTCAGCATGCCTTTGGCCCTGTGCCCGATCTGGCCACCTGCTTCCGCCACGCTCTGGAGGTGCCTGGCCAGGGCGGGCCAGCTCACGATGAGCGCATTCAGCGTGCGCCTCTTGCTGGCCACCCACCTGACAGCGTTCAGGTCCTTCAGGCGGATGATTTCCTGCTCCAGCGGGGCCGCGCCTTCCTGCAGCTCATTCAGCCTTTTGCTCGAGGACTGATAGAACTTGAAGACGGTGCGGATGTGCCGGTCACACTTCCTGACCAGGTCGATGCCTCCGCAGGCGTCAACCGCGGCCAGGTGTAGCCGGTGGGCCACGCAATGCACCGGCAGCAGCTGGGGGATGGTCTCCTGGAGCTTCTCCACCACACCTCCTCTGCAGCTCAGCATGGCTGAGCCATCGGTTCCCAGGCCCACCACCCAGCCAGGCTTCCGGAAGGGGATGTCCAGTTCGTCCAGGGCAGAGATGATGGTCTCAAAGTATCCATCCACCGTCTCGCTGTAGAGTGGGGCCAGAGTGATGTAAGACTCCTTCACCTCCGTCCCCTTAAAGTAGCGGATGTAAATGCCCACACAGGACTGGTCGGAGGTGTCTGTGGCGCTGTCCAGCAACACGCTCACACACGGGGAGTTCCGGACATCCTCAAGGATCTCCTTCTTCAGAGTCTCGGAGATGTATTTGATGAACTGAGTGCAGGCGGTGCGATTTCGGTACTTGCCCAAAATCATGGTCCCAGTGCTTTGGAGGAGTTGCAGGATCTTCTCAAAGTCGTTCAGGGGCCTCGAGTGGTATGCGATGGAATAGGCGGCATTGAAAAAGTGCTCCATGTTGGCCATCAGGTCACTGGAGATCTCGGGGACAAGGGCGGTCTGCGGGGTGTCTTCCCTGACTTCCAGGGTGTTGACACAGAGCTTGTGTGCTTTGCTGACTTCATGGTACTTTAAAGTCTCCACTTTAAAAGGACCCGTGTAACCTCGGACTAACCGGGATGATCTGTCATGCAGACTAGGTCTTTCTCTGCAAGCTGAGCAGAAGAGCTTGGTCTCTTTTGGGTCAATTACTAACCATGGGAACTGCCCAAACCATGACCTCTGAATTGAGCGGGGTCTGTAAGTCCTCTTGATTTTCCTCCGTCCATCTGCTTCTACGTCACGAAGGCTGGGATTGCAGTAGGAGGTGCACGTCTCCATGGAAGGAGCTGGAAGCAGTGCAGATTCTAGAGCCGAGGCCTGTGTGTGTGCCTCTCTAACGGCCACCGTCGTCTTCTTCCCTTTGGAGCAAATCAAACTGTGCTCGGTTTTGCCGCCCAGAACTCTGCAGCCTCCTATCAGCTAAGACACCCCAATTCAATAAGTACCCCTTACGCAAAGCAGAGAAGATGAATGTGATCCACCTTTCTAGAAATCAGTAGCGGCTTCTATTTAAACCCTTTCCCATTATTTTCTCTGAAAGCCAGTCTGTCTCCCCAAGAGTTGTCTGCTAATCCTTTTGGGCTCTTTAGCCAGCCTCCCCCTCCCTATCTACATATCCACCCTGAGATCATGTGACATCTGATGCTAATAAGCTTAATTAGCACCTTGGCCACAGATGCTATTGGATGGTTTTAATCCTCTTTCGAGGCACCACAAAGAAATGAGGTTAAATATCCAAAAGTCTTCTTATGAGCCTTGGAAACAAGGGAGGCACAGGAGTATACACAGTAGCTATTAGCCAATAAGTTACTGACAGATACACGAAACTGCTAACTCTCACAGACCAACAGTGTTGTCACTGAACACCAGGGGAGGAGGCAGCAGAGGCTCACAGCCGTGGGTCGCGTGGCTCCTCGTGACCAGTGCCCACCACGCACCTCCCCCATCAGCTCTACCACAGTCTCCCCGTTTCACTTCTGCTCATCAAAGCTCCTTATTTTTCCCAAACTGTCCCAGTTTCTCAGATTCTTCCACACTGTGAGGGCACAGTTTCTTATTCACATTTTTCTACCAATACAGGGCCTAGTGCACGACAGGTTCCGCACGAGGATGGCGGAACTAACACTGTGTGACTCGCCATAGCCGCCTGGGCCCCTGGACGTACCCTTCAGAACCCAGCAGGTCAGGACCCACCTGGAGGACGGCCTTTCCCCCACTTGGGCCCGTCTGGGTCCTTGATCCAGGGTGCAGCTCTCCGCTCCAGCTTTGAGATCAAGTCTGGTTTGGCGGCAGCAGGCCCTGTTGCAGGGACGAAGAGTCACAGTGACATCACAGGTCTGGACTGTCAAGTCAAGCGGCCCATCTGAAAGATCCAGGGAGGCCTCTGGGTGCATTTCCTAATAAAATCTTTCCAACCAGGGGCGCGATGAAAGCACACCCATCTAGGGTGCCAATTTATTCTTAAAACCCAAAGAGGCACCAAATTAGGGTGCATCCCTTAGCTCCATGGCTCATCCATGGGAGCATGAGTCGGCTAAACGAATCTAGAGGGGAAAGGGCGAAAACAGGAAGAAATACAGAGGACAAAATAGAAGGAGAGAGGACAGGGATGATAAAGAAAGCCACACGAGAAGTGGGAGAGGGCCACCAACAACTGTCCCATGCGTGTGCCCCTCAGCAACTCCCACAGCTGGCCTTGGCGCAGGTGGCTAACTACACGGGGCACCTGAAAAGCCCCTTCACGCTGCCTACCACCTGCTGTGGAACCTGAAATCCGACTAGAAGAGATTCGTGTCTTTGGGTTAAGCACTGCCTTTACTGAAAATATGAATATTCTTCAGGGCTATGTGAAGAAATTGCTTTCTTGATTTAAAGTAAAATCCATTAATCTCTACTTACATGCTTTTCATGTATCTATGTGAATAGGTGTATAACCTTTCTTTGGAAAGACATATACAAGCCACTGGTAACTGCGGGCACTTCTGTGGAGGGACTGAAGGACAAGGTAAAAGGGAGATTATTTTCACTATTCATCTTTGGATCATTCAAATATATTTATATGTTCATGTGTGTGTATGTATCCACATATTTACTACTAATAAAAATATAATACATTATTAATCTGTGATAGATTGAACACTTATTCATCTTCAAACGTCTCTAAAATGAGGGCAAAGGGATAATAATTAAAAGAAGCATAAGCCCAAGAGAAACATTGTACTAGAAATGTTAATACATTTTTAGAAGAAGGAAAGGAGATAAAAGAGAAGAACTAACAGAGCTGGACACCAAATGCCAGCAGAGCGGGTAATGAGGAGAAAGAAGTGAACTTGACCCCAGAATCCCCAAAAGAGCCAGGACCCAGAGGCACCAGGTGCAGCAGAAGGTGGTGGGTAAGGAGAGACCAGTTCAAGGCCAGGTCCGCTCACCTATTCCAGGAAGCCAGAAAATACCACCACCCTCCCCCAAGGAGGAGAGAGAGGTTGGTCTACAGAAAAACTTAACCAGAAAGGTTCCGGGCCCTGGAATGGTGGGGTGAGTGAAAGATGAAGGAGAAGAGTTGCGATGCAAACAGATGAAGACAGTCTATAGACCAGAAGCTGCGTTACTCGGCTCCGAGAACACCGGCTTAGTGTACAGCCAAGCAGGAGACCAGAAGTTTTCTTTGGAGAAATGGAATTGCCCCTCCCCAACCCTCCTCCCCGAAAGACCTACGGATCCTGACTTCACCGGGCTCTTCAATGAAACATCCAGGTTCACAGCTGGTCACCCTACAATGTAACCTACCCCTTGAGTCCCAGCCATGCACACAGAGCTTCCAGCCAGTTTTTAAGGCTTTACTCTTAAATGTGAATGAACCTAAAGATATTTATTTAAGACAAACTGCTAACAAGTAGGAAAAAGGATTGAAGGAACTAGAGATACTGCAGGAAGCAAAACAAAATTTCAACCCCCTCCCCTGAAAACTAGAACGTTCCCACAGAGAAAAGTCATGATAGTTATCCATGAAAAGAGCCATAAGGGCTCTTAGATTTAAAATATGATAGAAAAAAATGTTTTAAATTAAATAGAATTGTTAGAAAATAAAATGGAGGAAATCTCCAGGAAAGTAGAACAAAAAAGACAGAAGCAGGAAATAGGAGAAAAAGAAAAAAATAAAACAAAACCAGAGGCTCAATTTAAGAAGTCTAATATCTAACTAATAGGACTTTTTGGAAGAAAGAAAAGACAAAATGCAAAGGAAGAAATAATACAAGAATGTTTCCCCAAAATGGAAACTGTGAGTTTCCACATGGAAGGGAAGCACCAGATATCCAGAACAAAAGATGAAAAAAACATCCATATCATTAAGCACTAAATACTTCAAAACGCTGGTATAGGACTTAAAACTTTTCAGAGTGGAAAAACAGGCTGTGTTCAAAGATTTAGGAATAAAAAGGTATTTAGACTTCTCAACACCACCTGTAAAACCTAAAAGCAATGCTTTCAAAATGCTGAGGAAAATCATTTCCAACCTGGAATTCTATACCCAAACCAAACTATCAATTGTGAGAGCAGAATAAGGGCATTTTCAGATATACAGGGTCTTTAAAAAATTTCCTCCCATGAACCCTTTCTTAGGAAGTTACTGAAGGATGTGCTCCAACAAAATGAAGACATAAACCGAAAAGAAGCAATAGATCCAGGAAATAGGAGAGAGATGAAGGAAAGTCTAAGCCCACAGCTGTGCAGCAGGCTTAAAGTATAACTAGTTTAGATAGAGCAAAGGAATGGAAGACCCAGTGACAGTTTCCAGAAAAAAAAGTGAAACCAATAGGTCACAGGACGTTTGATCATGTGGAAAAAACTCTTCAAGGGAGTTATATAATTCCATGGAGAGTTTGAGAAGAATTGGTGATAGTACAGAAAACTAGCAAAGTAAAAAAATAAAAAATTTCAATTCCTGGGGGAAAAAAATCCTACAACAAAGGAAACATCATCATAATATGTCACTTTGATTAGAAGTAAATAATACATAATCATAATCGGGCAAATAATTTACATTGAATTAACCAAAAAAGTATGATATACCTGTTCTGAGAGGATGGAGGGAAGAGAAGTGGGGGCCTGGGGTGATGTAAGAGGGCCATATCTTCATCCTCCACAGTAGGAATCAATAGATAATATCTAAAATCAATAAATCAGGAATAGCAATAAACATATGCAACAGGATATTAAAGTGTGATTCTGTCTGCCTGTTTTGGCTGAAGGCTCCCCCAAAATAGGAGCCAACTCTCCCCCATTCCAAAGCTAGACCACCGAAGCCGACTTGGAAAGAGTGGCTGAAACACTGGGCTGTAACCCAAGCACTTGCCACTAAGAGGGAGTCAAAGCACTGGGAGGGAGGAGGTCAGGAAGCTGGATATTAGAGATGCTTGGAAAGAGCTGTCAAGTGTACTGTGAGCCCTCCACACTACCACGGGGAGGGGTGGGGTGGACTGGGCTACTTTCCTCTGACCTTAAGCCTAATGGGAATGACATCCTGACCTGTACTTCCTGGAGCTGTGGGGCTGCTCGGGAATCCAGGCCTGGAAAAGACTAAAGGCATAAACTGACCGACGGTTCCTTGGTGGTGGCCATGTCGGGAAGAGCCTACATTCACAGGGCTTGTCAGAGCAAAGGATATGTAAGTGTTTTCCATGGTCCAGATGTGGGCCTCGGAGGGAAAGAGAAGAGGCCCAGAGCCACTTAAAGGGACTGCCCTTGTCTGCCTATTGGTGATGCCCCCCTAAGGAGCCCATATGGGGCAGACTGCCAGAGCAGACATTACCCACTGTAGTGAGAGATCTCCAGTAACGGGGGTTTGGGGGAGTGCAGAACCCACAAACACACTTGGAGAATCAGCTTTCAATTATCCCAGCTACATGTAACTGGTATCAGATTACATGGATGTAATTCTTGTACCTCTCCTCCCCACCTACACACCACCATTCCCAGCCAGGATGCAGCAGAAGTCCTGGAACAAGCTGGGGAGTAGGAGGAGAACTTCTTTCTTCCTATCACAAGATTCTGTATTCTAGACCTAAAGCAGGTTGAGGTGGGAGAGGCAAGAAACTTCAGCTTTAAATGAAGTCCAGATTTTTAACCACTACACAAGGACTGGACTTCTGTTTCCTAATTTTTTTTTTTTGGTCAATTTTTGATATCATTTAAAACCTATAGAAAAGTTTTAATAATAAAACAAGGAACTCCAATCATTTGCATTTTGTTCCATTTGCTTTATGATGCCCATGTGCCCTCTCTCCCTCCCTCCTTTTCCTCTCTATATATGTATAATATATAAATACATATATATGTATATGTGCAGGCTGCACACTGGAGTTAACTGGGAAGCTTTAAAATATATAAGTAATATATATATATAATATTTTTCTGGACCATTTGAGGCTAAATTTATCCCTTTATCCCTAAATACTTCTGTGTGTATTACTCAAGAAAAGAGACATTCTCTTATCGGGTTTGCAAAATTCTAACACGAGCTCCATGACCCCAACCCTTGCCTAATCCCTGCCCCTTGGAGTGTGACTGAAATGTGTGAACTGATATCACACCCGTAATTACATTACATAGCAAAAGATATGTTGTCTGGGTGACTTAATGTAATCACACTAGCCGCTTAAAAGCAGAGGAAGTCAGAGAATCAAAACACCAAAAAAATTGGATGGAGAAGGCCATGTGGAAAGGACCTCGGAGCAGGCCCTAGGAGCTGAGAATGGTCGGCAGCCAGAAAGAAAACAGGGACCTCAGTCCTACAACCACAAGGAACTTGATTCTGCCAACAACTCAACAACCCAGTGATTCTTCCTAGAGCCTCCTGATAAGAGGCCAGTCTGGCACACTTAATTTCAGCCATGTTAGACCCTAAGCAAAGAACCCAGCTAAGCCCACCTGGACTTCTGAACTCCAGAACTGTGAGATAATAAATGGGTGTTTTTTAGCCACTAAATTTGTGATAATTTGTTATGTGGCAACTGAAAACTAATATGTCTTATATAGTCAAAGTATAATGATCAAAATCAGAAAATTTAACATTGATATAACACTATAATTTAATCCACCATACTGCTTTCCACAGTGACTTACCATTTTATATTCCCACCAACAGGGCATAAAGGTTCTATCCTCAGCAATAGTTGTTGTTTTCTATTTTTTTGATAGTAGGCATCCTTATGGGTGTGAGGTGGTATCTTATTGTAGTATTGATTTACGTTTCCCTAATGATTGTGATATTGAGTATCTTTTCATATGCTTATTGGCCATTTGTACATCTTCTTTGAAGAAATGTCTATTCAAGTCCTTTGTACATTTTTTAATCAGGTTTTTTTTTTAATAAATTTATTTATTTATTTATTTATTTATGGCTGTGTTGGGTCTTCGTTTCTGTGCGAGGGCTTTCTCTAGTTGTGGCGAGCAGGGGCCACTCTTCATCGCGGTGCACGGGGCTTTCACTGTCGCAGCCTCTCTTGTTGCGGAGCACAGGCTCCAGACGCGCAGGCTCAGTAGTTGTGGCTCACGGGCCTAGTTGCTCTGCGGCATGTGGGATCTTCCCATACCAGGGCTCGAACCCATGTCCCCTGCATTGGCAGGCAGATTCTCAACCACTGCACCACCAGGGAAGCCCTTTAATCAGGTTTTTTGTTGGTGCTGAGTTTTAAGAGTTCTTTATATATTCTGGATAGTAATCCCTTATCTGATATATGATTTGCAAATACTTTCTCCCATTCTGTATGTTGCCTTTTTATTATATTTATACGTATGTCTTTTGATGCACAAAATTTTACAATTTTCATGAAGCCCAACTTGTCTATTTCTTCCTTTCTTGCCTGTGCCTCTTCATCCATCTAGCTAAAGGTTTGTCAATTTTGTTGATCTTTTCAAAGAACCAACTTTTGGTTCCATTGATTTTTCTCTAGTTTTTCTATTCTCTATTTATCTCTCCTCTCATCTTTATCATTTCCTTCCTTCTGCTAGCTTTGGGTTTAGTTTATTCTTCTTTTTCTAGTTCCTTAAGTTGTAAAGTTAAGTTGTTGATTTGAGATCTTCCTTGTTTTTTTTTTTTAGTAAATTTATTTATTTTTATTTATTTATTATTTTTGGCTGCGTTGGGTCTTCATTGCTGCATGCGGGCTTTCTCTAGTTGATTCACTTCTCTCTTGCTGCTTCCAAGATTCTGTCTTTGTTTTTGAAATTCTGATTACAGTGTGTCTCAGTGTGGGTGGCTGAATTCATCTTACCTGGAGTTTGTTGAGCTTCTTGGATGTTTATATTCATGTCTTTGAACAAATTTGTAGAGATTTTAGCCATTATGTCTTTCCCTTTCTCTCTCTCTTTTCCCTCTGGGACTCCCACAATGTGTATGCTGGTCCACTTGATGGCTTCCCGCATGTCCCTTGGGCTCTGTTCACTTTTCTTTGACCTTTTTTGTTTCTGTTTCACAGGCTCCATAACTTCCATTGTCCTATCTTCAAGCCTGCTGATTCTTTATTCTGCCGGCTCTAATGTTTTTGTATTCCTCTAGTTAATTTTTCATTTCAGTTATTGTAGTTTTCAGCTCTCAGTCTTCTTTCTAGATCCTTCTTAGGTTTTCTCTCTTTATTTATATTTCCATTTTATTCATACATTGCTGTCTTGACTTTCTCCACATCTTCCTAAATTTCTTTGAGCATTTTTAAGACAGTTGTTTTATGGTATACCTGCCATCAGGTCTTCTTCAGGGACAGTTTTTATTGATTTAGTTTCTTCCTTTGAATGGGTCATACTCTCCTATTTCTTTGTGTGCCTTGTGATTTTTTGTTGAACACTGGATATTTCAATCTAATAATGTGGTAACTCTGGAAATCAGATTCTCCCCGATCCCCAAGGTTTGCTGTTTTTATTGTTTTCGATTATTGTTATTATTTTAAAATTTTTAATCATTATAGGCTATCTCTGTGCCAAGGCTCAGCCTGAGGTGTAAACTTAAAGTCTTCTCAGGTCTTTTGGAGTCTTTCCCTGGGTATGCAAAATCACTTTCTAATTTTCCTCCTATATGTTTTCGAATGTCCTAGTTTTTAATGTCTGGTTTTCAAAAGAGGGAAAAGAGAAAAATTAAGAGGAGGGGGAGGAACTTGCAAAAATGGGGGAGGTGCATCAACACTGGCTGCTTACTTCTTTGTCTGCACCTCTGTGATGAGAAGCAGCGATCGGTGATCAGGGCACCGATCCCTGATACTTAGAGGACGGCATCCTTTTTGCCCACCCTAATTCCTGCAGTCTGTGTGCAAGCTGCTCCAGGAACATGGCACGGCTGCCTGCACCATGGTAGGGGTGGGAGATGGGCGGCTGCTAATGTGCTACGAGCTGAAATTGACCAAACTTAACCACAATTTACTTTCCAACTCTTCTCCTGTAAGTTGCAAGCCTTTGACAGATTTCAGAGTTCCAAAATAGTTACATCAGACAGATTCTACCAGTGCAATTGTTGTCTATGTGAGGAGACAGATTCCTGGTGTTCCACCATCTTCCCTCAGTCCTCCTCCTAATCAGGACATTTTTGAAGGGTACTGTACTGGACATTTTATTAATTGAAATTAGATCATTAATGTGACTAAAAAGTGACTGGAGGACTTTCTGTTTACCTGAGTGTGACAAGTCATGCGCCCTGCCCCAGGTTTCACCCTGTAAAGAGAAACCAAAATGGAGGCCACAATTTGAACAGACCCCTGGACCAAACACTCATAATCACATAACCAAATCTTAAGCTGTCCTGATTTCCTCAAAATGCTGACTCTGGTCTTAAACAAAATTTAAGTTTCCTTCATGTCAGTGTGACCTTACAGCTTCTAAGCCAATCAGCTACACACAAGAAAAGGTACACAGTGCTACTACCCTAAAAAGAATATAATCACAATTAAAAAACAATGTACATCTTCATTCATGCTTTACAAATTGAGCTTTAACTGCTGAGAGCCAAGTTTTTAACCACTTTGGGTTTGAAGTCTCCCAGTTCATGAACAGTTTGTTTCTTGCTCAATAAAATATTCATATCAAGTAAAGCTCTTTGAATTTTCTTTTGGCAACCCAAAGGGTGAGAAAGAAAATCCCCAAAGAGCTGATCCAAACAAGTGGTGATGGAAAAGAATGAAGCTGTTTTATGAGTGCATCCTACTGAAGTTCATGCTTTTAAAAATAATGTCTACATGTGTTACTCAGAAATAATGAAACAAGTTACTGGAAGAAACAGCTAAAAAATTTTGGGGAGGAGGACTTGGCAACAGAGAATGGTGGGACAGGGAACCGTCATTTTTTGTTATATGTCTTATGAGAACTACTTTGATTAAAGAAACATAATTATGAAGAAATATTTTTAAAGATTTACTGAAAACATACATGATACTGAGTATCCCTGAATGTGTTTGCCTAAGTTATATTACCCTGGGGATTGGCCACCTTTGATTGCCCCTAGCACCACCACACTGGCCCCAGAAGTGCTGTACCCCAATCACACCTCTCTGAAGCTATGGCTGAAATGTTGCCAGAAACCTTTTCTTTTTGTTCTCTTCAGAACAAGTGAAACAGAAGGGAATTTTCAAACAGATTTTCCTATGTCTTAGTAATGGAAAAGTGACTAAGGAGACATAACTATAGCACGGGCATACACACACACACACACACACACACACACACACACACTCCACAAAAGCCCATAAAAATGGCTTGGCCTACAAAAACAGATTCTGATCCTTCCAGGCTAATTCCAGCCCAAGGTTGGCAGGCCTGCCAACGAATCAGTTTGGAGACGGCCACTCTGGCACCTTGCCTTGGTTCTTCTCTCTCTAGCTCAGCACGGCCCCCACCTGGAGGCCATATATGGCCCACCATACAGCAGCTGGCCTCCTAGACATCATATGAGCCATTCTAACTCCTGCTCATCTCATTGAGGGCTCTCCCGCTTAGTTTTGCTTTCCACTTAGTGACATGACTTCTTCCTCCAGCTATGTGAGGTCTAGCTGTAGTTGATGACCTCACATGGAGAAAAGACACTGCCCACCTGAAGTGAGTGACCTGCCACTCAGCATATGATGACACCTTTCCTAGTAAAAATAAGGGTTACCACATAGTCCCTATATTGGCTTTTCTGTTTCTGTTACTGACAAATATTAGTTTCTTAACAGTGGAATGTAACTGAGTTTTCTTTTTTTGCAGGGGAAGCAAGAGACATCACCAAATATGGCCCAAGTTTGAAACCAGAATTTAAAGTACAGAAATAAAAGAACAGTTGGAACTCTACAGAGTGATAAATAGTTCTAAGCAAAAGCAAGTCCACAAAAGTAGAGGTTGACACAGGAAAGCATTAAAAACAACATAAACCTCTTCTTTTCTCCATAATCAAAATGACTGTCCTCTGCAAGTTCAGTCCTATTGAGAAGAGAGCTGGTGAGGCCAAGGAGGCTGTTGACAGGTGAGTGGACCTAACCTGGAAACTACCATCAGTTGAAAAGCTTTAGTCGACGCAATTTAACTGCCACACAACCGACAAATTAATATTAAATGTGACTGCATCAAATTGAGACTGTCTTTTTAAAAACAGGTACAATAATTATAAAACCTAAAAGAACAAATCTACTAGTTGTAAATCCTAATAAGAGCAACGGAGGAATTAGCTGGGTTTCCTCAAATGATAAGAGCAAAAGGAAGTCAACGGCATGCATGTGCTGCAATGCAGCGTGATGACCACCAGACCACAGAGACCCATGGCCTGACCTGAGCTGGGCTGAAGCAACCACAGCCTCTCACCCCAGGGCATCAGCCCCTTTCTGCACCTCAGTTCTCATGGAGGCGGAGGCAAGAGCACTAACAGTGACCTACAGAGAAGGTCTGAGACAGCCAGACCAAACTACTAACCCTCCTGCTAGGGGGACGGGGGATAGGAGTGGAGACTTCTAAAAAATTCTAATACTGCTTGAACTTTTAAATAATCTTATATTGTCCTTGGTGCTAGTGTTATTTTAATATTAACAACGTGATTAGCACAAATCTTGAAACTAAAAGAACTGGAGTCCAATTGGTAATAAACATATACGAAGCAGGAATTTTAGCCGAGTCTAATGCACGTGCAATGGGTGGAACAGTAAGAATTTCAGTTTAGCCATTTTCCAGCTAAATGGGTTGGATTCTCAAAGCCGATGGGCTGTTTTCTCACCTGAAAATACTACTACTACCTGCTTTACAGGTTTGGTTTAAGGATTAGAGAGCAGATATGCAAGACACTCAACATAGCCTTTGGTAGGTGTTCAGTCAACAGCAAGAGCGCCTATTATTATTTCCAGACATAAGAATAAAAGAAAACATAAAGGCTTCCTGTAACACCCAATATAAGCAGATCACAGTACTTCAATTAAAAGATAATAAACGTTAAAAATGGATGAGAGTGGACTTCCCTGGTGTTCCAGTGGTTAAGAATCCACCTTCCAATGCAGGGGATGCGGGTTCGATCCCTGGTCGGGGAACTAAGATCCCACGTACCGCGGGGCAACTAAGCCCGCGCACCTCAACTACTGAGCCCACGCGCCACAACTAGAGAGCCCGCGTGCCACAACTACAGAGCCCACGTGCTCTGGAGCCTGCGGCCACAACTAAAGAGCCCGCACACTGCAACTACTGAGCCCGCGTGCTCTGGAGCCCATGCACCACAACTAGAGAGCCTGTGAGCTGCAACTACTGAGCCCATGCGCCACAACTAGAAAACCCGCATGCCACGACTACAGAGCCCATGCACTCTGGAGCCCGCAGCCACGACTAGAGAGCCCACACACTGCAACTACTGAGCCTGTGCGCTGCAACTACTGAGCTTGTGCCGCCACAATTAGAGAGAAGCCTGTGTGCTGCAACGAAGAGCTCACCTGCCACAACGAAAGACCCACGTGCTGCAACTAAGACCCGACGCAGCCAAAATAAATAAATAAATAGGAAGGAAATTAAAACAAAAACAAAAACAAAAAAAAGATATAAAAAAATGGATGGGAGATTTTTTTTTTAAAGGCTAATAGAACTTTTCTTGGCTGCAAGAATTATGATGAGGTTTTCTTTTTCAAAAATTGAGTTCACTCCAAGGAGAAGTTCTATTTACAAAAAAGAATTAAAAGATGATGCCAAATAATATTAGGTTTTCAATTTTTAAAATACTTGTCACAGGAGGATAAAGTATTGGAGGAAGAAAACCTTGTCAAAGCAAAAATAATAATTAGACAGGTCCACTATATTTCAACACTGTTTTACATCCCAATTATCAGCTTGAGGCCCTTTAAAAGGTTATTTTTTTTTTTTTTTTTTCTTCAAGCTTCCAACCAAGTGGTAACTATCACACTGTGTAGATGGCAGAGAATGGGGCTGGAGACATCTGCTGGGCTTCTGCCACCCAGGGTCCCAATTTTAATATTTTTTTTTTTTTTTTTTTCCCCCCTACTTTATTTATTTATTTATTTATTTTTGGCTGTGTTGGGTCTTCGGTTCGTGCGAGGGCTTTCTCCAGTTGCGGCAAGCGGGGGCCACTCTTCATTGCGGTGCGGGGACCGCTCTTCATCGCGGTGCGCGGGCCTCTCACTATCGCGGCCCCTCCCGCTGCGGGGCACAGGCTCCAGACGCGCAGGCTCAGCAGCCGTGGCTCACGGGCCCAGCCGCTCCGCGGCATGTGGGATCCTCCCAGACCAGGGCTCGAACCCGTGTCCCCTGCATTAGCAGGCAGACTCCCAACCACTGCGCCACCAGGGAAGCCCCTAAAAGGTTATTTTTAAACATACAAATCATTTACGTTTGGCCCCAGTTATATCCTCAAGGCTCCTTAAAATGCTTTTATATCTCAAGCATGAAAAATCATCTCAACTGGAGGACAGTTAAAGGATAAAAGCTGGAGACCTAATTAAAGTAGCGAGAAGGACTCACACACATGCAATTCTGTTTCTAGACCCCTGTACCCATTTTAATTCCACAGACAACTGAAGAGGACAGCCCCGTCCACTATAAAGCCTTCCCTGATTCCTGCCCTCAACCCTCAAGCAAAATTAATTACCCTCCCCGTGATTATACTTATTGTTCATCCAAACAACGCTTAACTGAGGCTGAACTGTCCCTTAATTTCCCCAGTTAGTTAAGATTTCCCCACTTCCTAACATACAGAAGTTAAAAAGAAAATGCTGCTGTCTGGCTGAACAATCCAAGTCAGGCCCAGGTTGCGGGAGACACACTGTTACACCACTGGCCACCCACCACTTTCCCCATGACTTTCCACAGGGGTCCAAAGGGCAAAGGGCATCACTGCTGCTCACTCCTTCAAAGGAAAACCAGCTTCTTGTAAGTGGGTATGTATTTCTTCAAAGCGAATTTCCCTCTCACTCTCTCTCTCTTTTTATTTTTATTTATTTATTTATTTTTGGCCGTGCCGCATGGCATGTGTGATCCTAGTTCCCCAGACAGGGAGCAAAGCCGGGCCCCCCCTGTGGGAAGTGTGGCGTCTTAACCACTGGACCGCCAGGGAAGCCCCTCCCTCTCTTTTAAACGCTGTCGGTGGTAGTGATGCTCTTTGAAGGTGCACTTGGTACAACTGCCCTGGCCCAGAACACGCTTACAGCACCTCTCCTCATAAAAGAAACAATTTTTCACAGCCTTTCTGAATGTCTGGGGAGCCATTTAAAAATTGTGAACAGTGATAAAAACAAGTAGTATATAGGTCAAGTATGTTCAGAAAATAATCCATATCTCAGCTGCACATGAAAGGGCAGTGTGTAAGCTGGGGATATGACATCAGGTAAGCCACAAATACCCCAATTTCTCATTCTGTAGAAGTCACGATACAGGTCACTGCCGGAATTCCTAAGTTATGTACAGCAGCCTGTTCTGCAAGGTTTCTGTTACAATATATGCTAGTAAAAAAATAATAACTAACAGCTGTATAAGATGAAAAGTTGTCTTTTTGGTGCCACATGAAAATCCTGGGTGTCTGATGGAAAAAGGAGGTAAAGACAAGAACAGAAGCAGACGCAGGAGAGGAGCCTCTTCTGGGAAGGTAATGAACAGCACATGCTGTTCTTCATTCTCCAGTGCCTATAACCTAGTGACACCCAGGCCAAGACCGCCCGCCGTTCTGGCCCCTGATGAAGCAGCCCTGGCACAAAGTAGAGGGCGGAATCCAGGAATCCTCCCGGAGGCCCTTTCTCGCCTCTCTGCCTTTGCTCATGTTGTCCCCACCTCTGACACGTCTAGATGCCCGTCCCTGTGCACCTGGTTTTCAACTCAGTTAAAATATTTCATACTCTGTAAAGACTGCCCTTATCCCTCCCTCGGATGCCTGGCCAAATTAAGTCACTCTTTTCAGCAGCCCCAGGACACTTTTCCTGAATCTCTAATGGAGCTGGTGTTATTTCATAGTTTCTTATTGAAGTGTCTGTCTCTCCCACACACCTGCCAGCCCCTTGAAAGCAGAGACCGTGACTTGTTCACATCCATCCAGTACGCAGTAGGTACTAATAATGTTTGGTGGAAGATGGATGATGGACAGGTGGATGAAGAGGAGATAAAGCACAGTATCCCAAAGCAGGGAGAGTTCTGAGATGCAAAGATACAATCACTCTCTGCCTATGCACAGTGAGAGGGCAGAAATGGGAAGACGGCTACAAGCCACAGCTGCCCTCGTGGGTTCCCATGTCAAGTGATGGTGGCAAACAAAGGTCTACATGGATCTTTACCCAGGGATGCCAACAGCTCATAATTCGTCCGCATCACGTCTCTGTACAGCTCCTTCTGCCGCTTGTCTAGCGCGCCCCACTCCTCCCGGGTGAAATACACCGCCACATCCTCAAACACCACAGGAACCTCCTCAAACAGCCCCTCTTCAGAAGGATCCTGCAACAAAGAGTAGCAGTCACTCAAAGCTCCTCTCACGTCAGACACCCAGCGTGATACCTCCGGGGTCCTGCTCAAGGCCTGTTTCTCCTGGGAAGCCTGCCGAGAGGCCCCGATGCGCTCTGAGGAACTCATTTATCCACCGAAAGTCAAAGAAGCAAATGTGCGTGGCCCAGAATTAGCAGGTAAAAACCAAATGAACCTCAGTGTTATTCTAGAAGGAAGGCATGATCCTTCCTCTTCTTTCCTGGCAGGAAAGGAAAATGCACTGAGGAACAGGGGTCTTGCAGAGCCTCATGGCTGCACCCTGTCCTTTTCAGCCCCAAGGGGCGCCTTCTACTCACCCACGACTGCAAAGGTAGCCAGCTGCCTCTAGAAGCCCCTGCTAAGGTGCCCCACCAGGATGGGAAGGAAGAAGCAGTAAAAAAGAACTAAAGATGCTCATATTCAGTGACTAGGTTAACACACACTTTACTGCTGAAGGAATTCAGATTATAAAAGGTTAGACCTGTTTATTGGCTTCTAATACTAAAAACTAGAAGGAACATGAACATGAAGGGAAATGAGCTTTGTCACTTTTCTGGATTCCATAAAAATTCGAGCTTACTAACTTTACGTACGATGTTAGGCACGAGGAACGTCTGAGCTCTTCTCATTGGAATACTAGAGGGGTTGCTCAGAATGATTTGTAGCAAAATCCCGCTTACATGGAAGAGTTGAGAAAAGGGGCCTGATCTGGTTACTCAAAGATTCCAATTAATACAGTTTCCTTGCAGGCCAATTTTCCAAATTAGAAAATAAACCTATTTTATTTTACAAAATAAACCTGAGGTGAGAACTAGAGTCTTTGAGGGTCCACCAGAGCTGCAGGGGGTAGAAGGAAAGCACTGGGCTGGCGGTCAAGGGCTCTGGGGGGAGGTCACTGCCACAAGAGCCCTTGTTCTCTGGCGACATTACGCCCCCCTAAGTCTTAGTTGTTCCCCAACAAGATGAGTTTAACTAGGTTTGCTCCACCCACCGCATAGCAGCATTAAAAACATTACATAAAAGAACACGTCTGAAGAAACTTTGCAATGTTTAAAAGTGCTACATGATTTTGAAGTTAACGTTGAAAAAAATTTTTTACATTGATTATTTAAGAGCTCTGTGGCTGTTTTGTGGCTGTGGATTATTTCTTGAGTTCTGTGGTCATTCTGGATTCTGGATAAAGATTACTGTTCTGAATTTAGGTGTTCTCTTTACATCAGAAGTTAGAATATTCTGGTCCACTAAGTATGTTTTGTTATCTGCCAAAAGGAGATGACGCTAGTAGGGCTGTTGCCATAAATCAAGGAGATAATACGTGTAAAGCTCTTAAAGCACCACCTAGCACATTATAAGCGTGTCAGCTTATGGTAACATTGTACAGAATCCTGCCCCTCGAGCAATCATTCTAAACATATTACCTGGCCACGGGGCTCAGCAGAGTCATTACACAAAATGCTAACGTCTGAGGAGCCGCGGACGTCATCAGCAATTTCTTTTTGCCTGAAATCAGGAACGCAGTCTAGGTACAATGCAGGAATTGCTCCACTCCCTCCAGGGTCCTCCAGGGCAGCTCTTGAGCTGGGCAGGAGCTGGGCCACGTTATCATAGACCCCCAGAGGCCCTGGGGGGTAAAATATGGGATAATCTGCAGTGAAGAGGTGCCCTGGACTGGCCAGTACCTCTCTAGACACATCGTGGATGCTCCGGAAACGGGCTGCCCAGCTGGGGTCCCGAGCTGCCAAGGCCTTGACACAGAGCACATGGGCCTTGCTCTTGGCGTGGTATTTGAGTGTCTCCACCTTGAACGGTCCCATGTAACCTTCTATTAATCTTGACCGTTTGTCTCTGACGGATGGGTACTCCCGGCAAGCAGAGCAAAAGAGAGCCGTCCGCTCCTCATTCATGACCAACCACGGGAACTGTGCAAACCACGACTTCTGGATGGACCGGGGTCTCAACGGTTTTCTGCTTCTTCCTGTGCAGTCGCCCTGGATGTTGCCACTCTCTGAGCTGAAATGGGAAGGACAGGCTTTCTTCTGAGGAGGCAGGCAGAGTCCAGCTTCTCTGGCGGGACTTTGCACGTCCATTTCTTCCATGAAGCCCATCTTGTTTCTTCCTTTAGAAAAAAGAAACAAATGGAATTTTCTCGGAAATCCTATAGGTCGAGTCACTGCCACTCACAGAGGTGCTTAGATCCACGGACGATGAAAGCCGGAACCGCACCCACAAAGTGACAGCCTGCACCCGTGTTCTCTTCTCTCCAGCCCCCAACCCCCGGCCCGCCTTGCCTAACCCAGAAGAAACCAAATGGGCTTTAAGAAAACAGTTTTTTTTTTAAAATATAAAGGACAGATATACCTGGCCAAAAAGAGATCTCTGTAATTTGATCTCTGCAACCTAAAACAGTGGCACAATCTTCAGGAGAGCAGACTTATTTATGGATAAGAACACTAAACTAAGAGAAGGTAGGGTTAAAAAGGTAATTAAAGCAAACACTGCAACTCCACACTTGGCAGGAATCCCCCTCTTTGGTACCCCTGCCAGACAGGCATCTGCACTTTGCTCACGTACCTGTAGAGCAAGAGAGCAACCTACCTTCCAGGCGGACAGTTTCGTCCCCAGAGTTTTCCTTGAGCTGCAATCCATATTTGAGTACCTTCCCCTCAGGAGTGCTACTTCAGCCCTCCCTCACACCACAACCCTTCCAAGAAGTGAAAAATCCGATGACGTCACTAAGACTTTTCTTCTTTAAGCTAAACCAGCAGTTTCTTTATTCACTCCTTGGTTGAAATGCAGCTTAGACAACTCTAACTCCTCTGGAGCCATTTATTATGCACCATCAAGTTCAGATGCCCAGCGGGCAAGGACTCAACAGTATTTGCTCCAGGCCAATAGACCAGTCAGTCTACGAAACTGTAGCCAATCCCGGAAGCACAACGCTACTAGTAAAGAGTCAATAGGCTCAAAGTTAAGAGCCAAGCACAGGAAAAACAAACCAAAACACATTAGTATCTGTGAAGTCTAGGGCTCCTTGTGGTCCATCTGAGATAAATCACAAGGGAGAGCAAACTTCCGCAATTCAATTCATGGGGGAACTTGTTCCACCTCCCTTTTCTCCTGTAGAAGGCGCTGGGTTAACGCGGTCATCTTACGCAATGACAGAGGCCATCTGGCCTGGCTCTGGGCAAGCCAATCCCTGAACAGGACATGCTTATCAAAGGAGGAAAGCAAACATCAATCCCTAGGATTTAGCAGCTATCTGTTTATTCACCCATTCATTCCATGATTGTCTACTACGCAACTACGTGCCAGGCATTGTTCTTGGTACTGGGACTACAGTAGTAAGTAAGACCAAGTCATGCCTTCATGGAACTTAGAATATATAATTATACACAAACATCTACTCTCAGGTAGAAATAAAATAAAGGGAGATGAGAGTTTGGAGAACGACATTGGGGGAGGTGCGTATATCTTAGACCGGGTGACAGTTGGGGGAAGAACAGCATTCATGTGTAATTGGTGGGGGACAGGGAGAGGCAGAGGATGAGACTGGAGCCTTGGGACCCAGCTTCCTGCTCCCTCCCTCCAGCTAAGGACCCCTCCTCCCGGGGGCAGGTCCGCACTCACCTCGGTGGAGGCTCAAGAGATTCCTCTGGCCCTGGACATTGGCTAGCCACGGCTTTGGCCCTCGCTCAAATTTATAGAACAGCTCTGGGTTGGCAATAGTTGGTCCTGAGTCAGGAACAGAGAGAAGCACTATGAGGTCGGATCCAGGTCACACAGGCTAAAAAGGTATGAAAACTATTGGTTCAGAACAGAGGCTCAAACTCAAATGCTGAGCGGGACCAGACAACGATCTGAGGAAACCAGGCAGGGGTGGGAGGCTGTGGATTTGAACCCGGGTGTGGGGTAGCTACTCATGTCCAGGAGGGGCCGCCAGCTGAATACAGGGTCAGCATGGCCAGACCATCCCAGTTTCCAACAGAAGCCAGAAATCATATTTCTATGTGAAAACCCCCCCATGGGAAAATATTGACAACTTATTTAAATATTTTAAAGAAGCCAAAGAAAAGAGATGAAAGAAAGAAAAAAAAAAAGGTGTAGGCCAAATCTGGCCCACAGCTGCTACTTTGTAACTTCTGGTTTAAAAGAATCATCGGTTTTCAAACCGTTTTTAGTAGACAGTAAGAGCACAACCCCTCCATCCACTGAGAGCTGAGACTGTTGCCCCCAGAACCCTCAGGGGTCAAGATGAAGAGAAGCAAAGAAAGGCATGGCGGATGGTCATCAAATTGAAATCAGAAAAGAGTACACATGCATGTTCACACGATGAAATACAATCCTGTCTGTCCATGGTCTAGGAAGTCTACCCATAGAAGCAGAGAAAGGACATTCAGAAAATAGAAAAGATGAAAACTACCTACATGGGCACAAAGTTTCAAGTTGTTTTATTTCATTGAACCTCTATGACATTGACCTCTGGGACTGAGACCAGATTTCCAGGCTGCAGATCTGATGCTCGTTCCACCACCACCCACCACCTCCAATGTCCTCTGGGCACTGAAACAAAATCCACCCTGCAGAGCCACAGTCCACAGGCGGGGCTTCCCTTCTGGCACGCTGGGATATTCTGAAGCATCCAGGTCCAGCCTTGACACGCCCAATTTCCCCACTTCTCTTGGCTAATTTAAGTGGAAAAGAGAAAGGGTGATGTGTGAATCCGTGTGCAGTTAAGTCAGATATGGGACTGAGTGGATAAACAGTATAAAGATGCCTGGAAAAAAATGGTCGGATTCCAGAAAATTCTCAAGTATGTCACAGTCACACATGGTTGGGAATGGTGACCTAGATGCAGGCAGTGGGGGAGTGAACAGGAGCCCATACCCAGTGGTGCTACCAGCTCGTCAGAACCACAGAGCTCCTTCTGTTGCTGACTCAGCAGCATCCACTCCTCCTGAAGCAAATACACCGTGATGTCATCAAACGTCACAGGAGCCTGCAAGGAAAAATGACACCAGCTGAGCGCCAACTTCTTCCTTAGTCTCCCACACCTGAGCTCACAGCCACCTGAGGACACCCCTACTCCGGGAACAGATCAGACTGGGGGAGGGGGCATTATCCATCTACATACAAGACCCACACCGCATCACGCTCACCCCCTGCGTGCAAGTCACAGTGGGAATGAGACCCGTTCTTCTAGGAACAGCCCCACACTGGAACAGAAGTGTCATAACGAAGGCCAGCTCCGGACTCACACTCCTCTCCCTGCATGCTCCTCACCAGCCTGCCCACGGGATCCGTTACTTCTCAGCCAGTGCGTCAGCAACAACCAACAGCACTTCTTTTGCAAAATCTTCAACGTGGTAAATCTTCACTTAGGAAGATGCATCTGATTTCTGGAAACAGTCAACCGTCACTGAGAACTATGTCTGTGAATGTGGTCAATTATCAAGACAGGCAAAGCTTTACAGCTGAGAACTATATTCCATGGGGGCTTATAAAGGACCTCTGTTTCACCAAAAAAGGGCAAGGAAATTCAGAAAATGTTTCGGGGAGTTCTGGATTAAGATGGCAGCTTTTTTTAAAAAAAAACTCCAAACAAAACACCCTCTAAGGACTTCCCTGGTGGTCCACTGGTTGAGAATCCGTCTTGCAATGCAGGGGATGCCGGTTCGATCCCTGGTCGGGGAGCTAAGATCCCACACGCCGCACAGCAACTAAGCCTGTGTGCTGCAACTACTGAGCCCGCACACCACAACCGTGCACCGCAATGAAGAGCCCACACACCACAGTGAAAGATCCTGCGTGCCGCAACTAAGACCCGATGCAGCCAATAAATAAATAAATAAATAAATGTTTTCAAAAATTGTTAAAAAAAAAACACCCTCTAGTATGGACAACACAACAAGGGGTCAATAACAATACAATTTTGTTAACTGAAAAGCAGATGAAAAAGTAATAACTGAGCAGATCCAAGAAAATCGTACCCTCACCCAGCAGTGGGCAAATGGAGAAACAACCCAACTTACATTGCTAAATCCTCAAAAGACTCAGGATCTGGCAGCTCCAGGAACCTCTGGCCTGGGAGTGAACGCAGTGAGGTTAAAATAAGAATTTGGGGGAAGCTGTTTGGAACAAATGCCTGCCCAGATCCCCTACACAGGCTCCAAGTTGGCAAGTCCCTCCCTTCCACGTGCTCAGAGCTCCCAGTTAGAATTCTGGTTTTCCACTGTTAAGTGTCAGCAAACAACTGGACTACCAGACATCTGAGGAAAGGCTCTAACAAGTCTGATAGAGATCAAAACAGATAGGAGGTGAGCGAGGGGGAAGAGGAACTGAGGAAATGGACGTGGGGCATGGAGAAAAAAAACCTTTAAAAAACAAAACTATCAACAATAGCCTCAGAGAGGTAAGATATTGCAGCCATGAGAAAAGCAGTTATAAAAGAAATAATCAGAAAACAGTCAGAATCTGTTGCTGTTTACCCTTTTAAATTTCATACCACCAACATTTATCAGCTAGTCAAAGAAATAAAAAAATAAATAAAACTATCAACAAAAAGTAAATCCCCGAACCCCAAAGAAAAACATCTTGGGAAATAGCATTCTTGGAGTAAGTATAAGTCCTTCCAAAGTGACAACTCTGAAGGGGACACAGTCATTTCCATTTGTAACAAGTTCTAGTACATTTGTTTAAAATCGCCTGTAACTCTATACTCAAACTTAAAGCACATGAAATATCTACTTTAACTTCAACATAGAAACTTCTTGAGAAAAACTATACAGATAATTCCTATCAGTCACTATTGATTTGTATATTTTAAAATAAGTTGAGTATTTTTCTCATGAGTCAATATATGTTTACTGCAGAAAATTTAGACAATAAGCAGAAAAGATGTTTTAAGATCACCCACAATCTCCTTACTGAAAAACAACTACTATTGACATGTGGTATGTAACCTTCCAGTCTTTTGTCTATGAATATGTATGAATGAACAGTCTTAAAAACAAACATGGAATTGTACTGCCAATGTGTATGTGCCAACTGTATGCCAATGTGTCTTTTAAATAACTATTTGCTCTCAGAGTGTCTTTCAAAGCAAAATGTGATTATAATTCCAAAAACCTGCTGCAGGATGGGTTCCACTAAGAGCAGGCGAGTGGACAGGAAAGAGGTACACGCAGCATATGGCCTAAGGAGAGCCAGTGTGGGGAGGGGGGAAGAAAACCCTCGAGAATATACTGAAGGCAGATCCTAGGAGGATGACAGCACACCAGGACTACAGGGCAAGCTGTTCCGATCAGGGCAGGTTAGAGTTTGTGACCAAGGGCAAGCAGGGTTCCCTGTTCATTCCCACCCACCCTGTCTTCCTGAGGGAACAGGTGGGCATAATGAAAGCCAACAGACCCATCACTTTATGAGTGCCACAAGGATGAAGAGTATGGCCAGGGCTGAATGTTTAGATAATAAACTGTCTTCCCAACGAGTAACTACACTAACCCTTGCACCTCTCTTTTAACCAGTATTATGGCAAGAGCCTTCAGATGACTGCAATGTAAAGAAAACACAAATCTGCTTGAATAAGAGGAATTTCTTACCTACATAGAAAGCAAGGAATATCTCTGGATGTTCTATTTTACTGATTCCCACTGTCTATAAGGTAGAGCTCCGAGTTCTCAGCCCAGCACTAAGTCCCCTGGATCTGAACCTAACTTACCTTCCTAACCTCAGCTCTAGGTATTGCCCCACCTGGAATCTCTACTACAGCCAGATTAGTATAATTGCAATCACTCGGGGACTTCCCTGGTGGTCCAGTGGTAAAGAATCCGCCTTCCAATGCAGGGGATGCGGGTTCGATCCCTGGTGTGCACATTAAGATTCCACATGCCAAGGGGCAACTAAGATAGCGTGCCACAACTACTGAGCTGGCGCGCCTCAACCAGAGAGCCCGTGTGCCGAAAACCAGAGCCCACGCGAAAACCAGAGAGAGAAAACCTTCACGCCACAACTAGAGAGAAGCCAGTGCACCGCAATGAAAGATCCCGCATGCCTCGATGAAGATCCCCCGTGTGCTGCAACTAACACCCGACGCAGCCAAAAATAAAATTTAAAAAATTAAAAATTAAATTGCAGCCACTCAACACATCTTGTACCTTTCCTCCCTCTTCATACCCAATCTTCACATTCCCTGACTCTGCCCACTTCCTCCCACTCACTCATCAAGTTCCTTCTCACATTCCATCTCTTTCTCTCAAGGGACTTCCTGCCCACCTAGTCCAAGCACTTCTACTTCCCCTGAGCAAGGAAGGCTTTATACCCCTCATGGTGCCTGGTCCACAGGAAGCCTATGCTGATCATCTTATTTTATAACCGCCTTCACCATCATCACCCCTTTCCCCACCACCACATTATACAGAAAATATTTCATAGGCATTTAATTCATTTTTTCATTCAACATATTCTATTTGTTTCTGTGTGCTTGGAGATCCTAAGATATAAAAGACACTATCTCTATTTGTCAAGGAGAAAAACTCATCAGGAGGTGACAGACAACTGTGATATAGGTGCAATAATAAAACTGGGTCAAGAGGCAAACGAGAAGGGAACGATCACTTCTAAGGGGGGTGGGGTGCCAGTGGTGGCTAGGAACCAGAGATGTTGAGGCAATAAATACATACACAGTAAATACTCCTATTTGGCAGCAACAACAATAGTCTCCCAGAGGGCACATGAGGTGTCAGACTGCAGTGTTCTTCACAGCACCCACACCTATAGCAAAAGGGCTCCTGTGGAGATGCTATTTTGAGTCATTCATTCAGAAAATAATGAGAACCTATTACATGCCAGATACTGCTCCACTAGTCTAGCTGGGGATAGAGCAGAGAGTGAAGTCAGCAAACAAATAAATGTGAGAATTTTATATAGTGACAGGGCTGGGAAGAAAATAAAAGAGGATAATGGGTTAGAGTGATGGGGAAAGGTCTTTGTCCTCTATCCATTATTCTGCCAATGGCAAGCAAGATACCCCACACTTAATCCAATAGGCTAAGACTGCTTTTAGTTAATAAATATCACAAAATAGCATCAAAGGAAGATTCTAATAATACACCAAGCTACTACCTCAGGGGGACCCCCAGTCTTCCAGCTTTGAGAGAAAAAAGTGATATTCAGAATGGAACTTTAGAATAGCACAGCTATTCCACCCAGGCCTTAGTTATTGTCACTCATCTGCAATACCTCTTACACTGCTAGTTTGTTTTGCAATTACTTTATTTCATCTTTGGATAACATTCTCATTCCCTAGGTTAAAAAACTGATGTACCTGGGAAGGGTGTCCTTTTGAGACACCCTACAATCACGATTAGAATCAAGGGTGAAATTTCCAGTCCCCAGTGTTTTCAATTAGTGGTTGGGCCTGAAAAGGACATAAAATTTCTCCTCCACCTCCCAAAATATTTGTATTTCATTCTTCTCACACCAAAGGCTAAGAAAGCCTACAACTGAACAGACTACCTTGAAATCAACCTCAAATCACTAATTCCAATTTTCAGTGCCAATTGTTTATAGCCCTTCTTCTACTGCATTTTGCTCCCTCTCTGTCCAAATTCAGGTTCAGTCTAAACTAAACCTCAGGGTATTACCTGAGGGTGTGAGCCATTTCCTTTACTTTTTTGGTATCCCCTAAAGTGCTTAGCATGAGGCTGGCATGCAGTTCACCTTCAATCTTTCTCTGGTTAGGTTCTGTTGAGCTTTATTGTCTTGGACTGTTCATAGGTTGTTTCATCTGGAAAATGCATCACTGTAGCTCGTGGAGAGGATGGAATACGGAAGAGATGACTAAGCAAGGAGTAACTTCTTTTGTAATTCACAGTCCTTCCCAGTCTTTCCAGGAAAAAGTACAGCATCAAAATAACCTCACTATCCTTTCTGTCTTTTGTCTGTTGGACAACCCTTCCAGGCTTGTCCATGTTATTAAAGTGAAAACTGCAGGAAAGCTCCTGGAGGAAAGTAGTCATTTCATATTTATTCTTGTACTTCCAGCATCTCCATCAACTTAAATCACCGATCACAAATGTTTATTTATTTTTTTTAAAAGGATTTTTTTTTTTCATAGCTACTTTATTTATTTATTTTTTTAGCTGTGTTGGGTCTTTGTTTTCGTGCGAGGGCTTTCTCTAGTTGCGGCAAGCGGGGGCCACTCTTCATCGTGGTGCACGGGCCTCTCACTATCGCGGCCCCTCCCGTTGCGGGGCACAGGCTCCAGACGCGCAGGCTCAGCAGTTGTGGCTCACGGGCCCAGTTGCTCCGTGGCATGTGGGATCTTCCCAGACCAGGGCTCGAACCCGTGTCCCCTGCATTAGCAGGCAGATTCTCAACCACTGCGCCACCAGGGAAGCCCACAAATGTTTATTAAATGAGCAATTTTTTTTAAAGGAGAGACTCAGTACGCACTCGAAAACGTTTGCTGAGGAGATTCCCTTTGTGCCAAAGAAGAAACAATCCTCAAGAACTGGTATCAAAGAATATCCAGAAAGATCTCGGTCCCCAAAGGCTGCCAATGTCTCCGAATCAAGTGTCTGCGACCACGCTCATCTTTGCTGACACTGACTCCGAGCTCTAGCAATCCTGTCAAACCCACTTAACTCTACCTTCAAGCACTTTTCCCCACCTTTTCTTCCAATTCACAGCCTCTTGCCCAAAGCCTGAAGCAAGTTTATGAAATACGCTTCTAAGCAATACTCAGAAACTCCACGAAGTAGATAAGCTAGAAACAGAAATCGGCAAGAAATATGCCAGATGCCTTGTCTTTGTCTTCTCAGCCCCTTCTTGGGAAGGGGGATCCAGGCAGGGCCAAGCCCTCATCCTGCCTCTCGGTTATCCCTATGCCTGGCTCCCAGTGGGGTCCGATCCAGCCTCAAAGCCTTAAAACACGCTGGGCCTCTTCCAAACGCCAGTGGTGGTGTGGGAAAATAGGAAGGACTTTCGCACTACTACACTGAGCGGGTCACCCACCCAGCGTCAACCGAGCGGCGGCTCGGCGGAGGGCTGCTAGGCCAGCCGCGTGGGGAGATAAGCGGAAGGCTGCGCGGGACTCGCCCGGAGTCGGCCGCCCAAGTGCAGAGGAAGAAGCGGGAGAGCGGGCGAGTCCTTCCCTGCAAGGCTGGCTCATCTGCGAGGACTCCGCCCGTACCGCCCGCCTCGCCCAGATCAGGGATCTACGGGAGGAGAGTGGGCGGCCCCAGGGCCCTTCCAGGCCTACCTTCCTCGACTCCCTGGGCTCCATGGCCCTGCTTTCGGTGGCCCGTGCTGACCCCGCCACGGCCTCCAGGCCGCCCCCTCCCCCCGCGGCCTGGCCTGAGGATGCCGTAGCCGCGACCACCTTGGGGACCGGGACCCCCGGAAGGGAGGGCGCCCCGGCGGGGAGGGAGCGCGGCCCGGAACCGGCTGTCCCTGGTCAGAGAGGGCGGTGGCGCTCGCGGAGCCAGGAGAGGCGCGCAGCTGGTACTTGCGTCGCGCCGAGCGAGCCGCTTTACGGCAGCAGCCTAGCCCGAGGCGGCGGGGCATCATGGGAAGCGCGGTCCAGGCTCGGTAAGCGGCTCCCAAAGCTGCTATTGCTCCGGGAATACGGGGTCCCGAATGGACGAAGCAGCTAGCTCTCCGCCCTTCCCGCCTCCCTCCCCCGGCGATGGTTACTAGGTAGCGTACCCACGACGCTCTCCCAGGCCCTATAGGAAGGGCAAAGTACTCTGATTGGGCTATAAGATTGCTCGTGCTTGCGTCTATTCCCTCGCATTTTTAGGGCCAATGTCAACCTTGAAGATTCCAGACTGTATCTAATCAAGGAGGTAAATACTTTTTGTAACATTCATTCAAAAACACCGTTGGTTGCCTGTAATGTTGCCAGGCACTGTGCAAAGGTTTGGGAATGTGCAGTTGAGTCAAACAGAAACTTTGCCTGTTTTGGGGAAACAGACCATAAACATAACTACAAAATGAAGAGACAGTGCAACGAAAGAGGTAAACACAAGACTGTATTAAAGCACACTTTGTCACCTTAGAGTGCGGTGGTGGGACGATATGGGGTAGTTAGTCAAGGATGTCCTGAGGAAGTGCTGCCTGAGTTGAATTAAAACAAGAGGTAGGAGTTAGCCATAAAGAAGGTGCTACGGTGTCCCCTGCAAATTCATGTGTTAACCCCTATGTGATGGTGTTTAGATGTGGGGCCTTTGGGAGGTAATTAGGTTTAGATGAGATAATCAGGGTGGGGCTCTCATGATGGGATCAGTGTCCTTGTAAGACGAGACACCGGAGAGCTTGCCCTCTCTCTCTGCCATGTAAGGACACAGAGAGAAGGCAGCTGTCTGTAAGCCAGGAAGAAAGTTCTCACCAGAACCTAACCATACTGGCACCTTGATCTTGGACTTCCGGCCTCCAGAACAGTGAGAAAATAAATTTCTGTTGTTTAAGTCACCTGGTCTATGGTATTTTGTTATGGCAGCCTGAGCCAACTAAAACGGGAGGAGAAGAGGAGTGTTGCTAGGAAGAGCAATTGGGCATGAGAAACAGCCTCAGCGAAGCCAGGGAGGTGAGCAAACAGTGTGTGTAGGGAAGGTATGTAAGACAGGAAGTGGTGGGAAATGACGCTGGAGAGACACAAGGGATGGATGTGGATGGCATTGTGTGCTGCCTTTAAGGGCTGGAAGTAAGTTTTTAGCTGGTGACTGGTGTGGGCAAATTGCACTTTAGTTATTGCAGAGTAGAAGGTGAATATAAAGGGGAAAAGATAGAAGAGAGAAAACCAAACTCTAAATACATGTATTTACTCTCCATTCTTCTCTCATCTTCTTTAAAAGTTGTAAAATTATATAAAGTAATAGTAACAATGTGTTGTTTCGCTTGTAATATATATGGATGTAATATGTATAATAATAATACAAATAATGGACAGTAAAGTGCAGAAACCTTAAGTGTACAACTCAATGTATTTTTACATGTGTACTATGTAGTCAACACCCAGATCAAATATAAAAAATTTCCAGTACTCCAGAAAGTTTCCTTGTGGCCCTCCCGTTATGTATACATAGGGGTAAAACTACAGAAAGTAAGGAAATGACTATCAGAAAAGTGTTGTCCCACTTCTGCACAGCAAAGGAAACCATAAACAAGATGAAAAGACAACCCTCAGACTGGGAGAAAATATTTGCAAATGAAGCAACTGACAAAGGATTAATCTCCAAAATATACAAGAAGCTCATGCAGCTCAATATCAAAAAAAAAAAAAACCCAATCCAAAAATGGGCAGAAGACCTAAATAGACATTTCTCCAAAGAAGATATACAGATTGCCAACAAACACATGAAAGGATGCTCAACATCACTAATCATTAGAGAAATGCAAATCAAAACTACAATGAGGTTTCACCTCACACAGGTCAGAATGGCCATCATCAAAAAATCTACAAACAATAAATGCTGGAGAGGGTGTGGAGAAAAGGGAACCCTCTTGCACTGTTGGTGGGAATGTAAATTGATACAGCCACCATGGAGAACAGTAAGGAGGTTCCTTAAAAAACTAAAATTAGAACTACCATATGACCCAGCAATCCCTGGGCACCGTCAGCATCTTTCCATCTCTTTCTCTCTCACCTGCCACACAGTGTGGCCTTGGGTTGTCATAGACCAGGTATTTAACAAGAACAAGGCACTTCACGCGCAGGCTCTCACCAAGTCCTCCTAACAAGCCTGTGCAGATTGTCAGCCTGGTTGTAAAGATGAGGTCATGGAGACTCAGCAAGGAAGGCAACAGATGAGCTGGGATTTGAACCAGGTATGCCTGACTCCAAACACCCAGGCTTAGGTATGATTGGAGAAGAAATCAACAAGAATGCTAAGAAGGGGAATGGAGTGGAGTGGAAGGACTCAGGGAAGAAGAATCCGGCGAGGGGCTGTTGGGTCACGCCTGCCCCAGCCCACTCCAGGCCCCAGGGGACCCCAGCACTCTTCCCCCAACCCCAGACCCGGCCCCTCCCCCGACCTGGACCCACCCCATCCAGACCCCGCCCCCCCAGAGCCCTGCCCACACCCACCCAGGCAGGCGCTGCCCTGGCAGCTGCGGATGACCGGCAGCACCACCGGCTCTGTGTGGCCGCCGGGACAGCGCAGGTTCTAGATCCACACCGGGTTCTCGGGGGTCCAGGCGGTAGCTACAGCAGGCGCGCTGCCTTTGCAGGTACGGCTCCCGGGCGAGCGGGGGCGGCTGAGCTGGGGAGGGGGCAAGCGTAGTTTCCCCAAACCACCTGCCTTTCCTCTCTTGGCCGTTCCTATCCGAGAAGAGCCGGGCGGTGGGAGGGCCAGATCCCACGATCTCAGGTCCCAGATCTCCTCGCCAAGCAGGGAGGGCAGCTGGCCGGAGAGGGATGTGTCACCACTAAGCCCGCATTCTTGGAGAAGCCCACCTCCTTCGTTCCAGCCCCAGCCCGACGGAGCATCCAAAAACCTGCAGGTCAAACGAACGCTTTTTAACGCCCTCCTCACCGCATCCTGGCAGCAGAGGGAAGAGACACAGGGTCTGCTTTTGGGTCTAGTTGAAGAGACAGACTAGTAATTTCTGAAACTACAAACGATGAAGTCCTGAACTGCACAGGCTGATCCTAAGTGCCAAGTGAGTTCTCATTCCAAAGCAGACAGCCTTGCTCCATGATTATATAGTAACTCTATAAGTCCCACTGGACGTCTGATTTAATTTTATGTACAATTCTATTTTAACTTTAGTTTTAAATAGGTAATACATTCACACAATACCAAGTTAAAAAACAATAAAAGAGAAAAACAACCTCCCTCTGATTCTATCCTATCACTCATTTTTCCTCCCCCCAAAAAATTTAACTACTCTCCTCTCCTCACTCTATATTTAAAAAAAATCCATTAGTGATTTGGGAGGCATTCCCAGGAGGTTCCAGGAGCGCCCAGGGGAGCAGGAGAGTGGCCAAGGGTTGAGGAGCAGGTAGGAAAGCACCTCTGTCTTCCAGGAATCGATGACCCTGGCCAGAACGGAGCCAGGGCCGCAGCTCTGCAGGCTCAGGGCCGGGGGAGTCAGGGTGGGCACAGGGCCCCCGAGGAGGTCCGCACCAGGAGAGCGAGCGAGGAAGGGAGTGCCGTCAGTCTTCTGGGACAAGGCTACGTTTAAAATGTGTAAAACGTGCGTCCCTCGAGCCTTCACTCGCTGTACAGTGGGTTAGCTTAGCTCTTCCGCGCCTTTCTTTGTCGTCCTGGCTTGCCTGCCTTGAGGGGCGCAGTGGGCCGGGGGGCAGGCACCAGGAGCTGTGTAGAGCCACGGCAGGGAGAAGCAGGACCAGAGCCCCCTGGCAGGGGAGGAGGCAGGCAGCAGGCTCTGGAGCCCAAGCCCCTCTGCGGTCACCGGGCCAGATGGCAGGTGTGCCACCACCTTGGTGAAAACTCACCCCTGGCTCTGATCAGCTGTATGCTGGTGAGATGGACTTTGTCCCTTGTGTCCTCTGGGCCTTGGCTGGGTTCTAGGCTCACAGCCACAGGCCACTGAGGACCGCCGCTCGACCTGACTCCCCCGGGCCGGCAGCCCCCATCTCTGCTCACCTCGGGCAGGACGTTGGTGCTGGACGGGCAGTGCCCACCGCAGTGGCTCACTTCCACCTGGTCCAGGTAGCAGGGGCCCTTGGTGAGGTTGTGAAGCTCGGTGAGGTACCAGCAGGAGGGCTGCTCCTCTGTGGGGAGGGGCAGGTGAGTGGCAGGAGGTGAGGGCAGGGCAGGGAGAAGGCCGTGATGAGGGGATTCTGCAAGGGCGACAGAGTGTGGACCTGAGCAGAGCAGGTTGGGGAGGGGGTGGCCAGGCGTTGCGATGCAGCACTGGGGGGTCTTCACTCTGCGGATCCCCATGGTGGGCAGGATTGGAGAAGGCGGGGCTCCCCGGGCAGGCATGGGAGTGGTTTGGGAGAAGGGCCCAGAGCAGGGAGAGGCGCGGCAGGAGGTGCCCGAGGTCCCCTGCATACCCGGAGTCTCCTGGCGGCAAGTGGAACAGCAGCCTCCTGGCTCCTGCACGGCCACCTCGCCCCGCAGAGGGAGTGGCCCCCAGTCCTCTCAGGAGGATGGCCCAAGGCCCCACACCACCTGCTTAAGACTCTGAGACCAGCCTCCGGGGAGGGACCCAGGAAGGAGCCCGGGGAGCCCTCTGAGAGGGCAGCAGGGCTGCAGGTGGGTACCTGGGCACAGGTGAGCAGGGGGCAGTGCTGGGTGCAGACGCTCCTCCTACTGATGCAGCGGCAGCTCTCACAGGCCTCCTGCCACTCGGATCCGGGCTGGGGAGAGTGGGGAGAGCCTCCTCTCCGTCCCTCCCCTCGCAGACTTTTCTGTTATCCCACCCCAGCCCTGAGCCCAGCCGGGGGGCCTGGCCAGGGCAGTGGCCTGAGACTGGCGTCGGCAACAAGAGTTTCAGGAGGGGAGGTGGGCCTCCGGGGGCCAGAGACTGTCCCAGTGTGATGGCTGATGGCCAAGCTGCGCACTGCCGCGCGCCCGGGTACAGGGGAGGAGCCAGTGGGGGTAAAGGGACAAATCGGTGGACCGGAGGCCTGGGTCAAGAAGGGCTAGGGGGCATGGAGGGCCGTGGTGTCTCACCGGGTGGGGACGCCCGTGGTGCCAGCACTCGCGGTGGTCTGCAGGCACGCAGGGGCCCTCCTGGCTGCGGAAGTGCCCGCGCCGGCACACACAGCCCGGGGCCTGCCCGCACTGCAGTTGCCCTGAGTCTCCGTGGCGTTGGGCTCCCGGCACGTCTGCTCACAGGGCCCCAGCTCCCCGGGGGCCACCTGCTGCCACATTTCTCCGGGGGGGGCACTCTGCCAGGGAAGACCAGCCAGCCCACCACTCGGGTCAGCCCTGGGTCCAGCCTCGATTCTCCCCCCTCCCACACTGGGCACCCTTGGGTCCCTCCTCCTGTCCCCAGCGCTGCCCACTCGGCTCCAGCAGCCTCCAGACTTCTGGGTTTCCTAATATACCTCTCTGCTCTTATCCACCCTCCCAAATACTAGTGGGGCCCAGCTTGGTAAGTGGAGGTAGCACCGCCTAGGACATGCAGGCCCCTCTCCCCTTATCAGGGCCAGCCTGGCCTTGGCTTTGGAGGGACCAGCAGGGACCTGGGCAGCCCACATCTCACCCCGACAGTCAGCGAGGAGGCAGCTGAAGGCTCCATCTTGGCCGACACTGGGAAGACAGATGCTCTTGTTCAGATACCTGCCATGCCTTCCTCCCCACCCCCATTCTCCCTCCCTCCCCACCCACGCTCCCAGCCCTCACCACCGGGTGCAGTTCTGGGTGAGCAGAGTCCCTGGGGGCAGCTCCCGGCCTGCTCTTCAGGAGTCAAGCTGAGGCCCCAGGGCAGAGAGAGCTGGGTGCAGGGGCACTCGGCAGGGGGCACACACGCTGGGTCAGGGCAGGCTCTGGTTACGCTTGGACCATCCCCCCTTCCCCCCACCTGCCTGCTCCCTCACGCGAGCGTCAGGGCATGGTGCCCGCACCCACCTGCCCTCCAGGGCAGTCACAGCCAAGCTGGCAGGGTTCCTGCATGCGGAGGGTGCCAGGCTGCAGGTGCGAGCAGAGGCGCGGTCACGAGGTTGCACAGGGGCTGAGCACCTGGCCAGGTGGGCGCTCTGCGGGGAGCGCAGAGAGTGAGCTGGTGTCCCAGGGAGGGGGCTGCCTCGGGACCGGCTGCCGGCCCTGGCGATCAGCGGGGACGGGCCCTGGGCTCGGCAGCACGGCAGGGAAGAGCAGGCACCCAGCGCCCTGGGTGCTCACCGGGGCAGGGCTGCAGGTTACATTCCTGCCGCTGCTCCGTGTCCTGGGCCTGGCACGGTGCCCCCCCAGGACCTTCCTTGCAGCTGCGACGTCTCTGGGTGGTGCCCCACCACAGGGAGCAGAGCAGCTGCTCCAGGCTGACCGAGGCCCGAGGGCTGGACACTCGTGGGGGCGGCACACCAGGGACCCGTTAACACAGGTGCTGTGGGCAGCGGTGTGCAGAAAGGGCTCAGACCCTTGAGAGTCAGGGTGAGCAGAGCCTCTGCTCCCCAGCAAGGCCCGTAACCCTGACCCGGCCCGAGCCTCCCACCCAGAGCTCCCCGCGTCCCTGCCTGGCCGCCGGCGGGCGGCCACACCAGCTCTGCAGTCCAGCCCCGCCCCCTCGGCCGGAGCCAGCACCCATGAAGCACTGGGGCTGGGGAGGCCACAGCGGCAAGAAGACATCGGCACACGGCGCCCATCCTGTACCAGCTGGCCAGGGGGGCAGCGGCAGCCTGGGAGGGCGGGTGGGGAGGACGAGCAGGATTCGGGGCTGGGGCGGGGGCACGCGACGGACCCCTCTATTAGCCAGATGGAGTCCAAAGCCTTGGGCAGCCCTGGAGCGCCCTTCCTCCCGCCCCTCCCCCCACGCGACCTGTTCTCCACCTGCCCTGGCTGTGGGCACCACCCTGGGAAACTTTGAGGCTTCCTGAGAGCATCCTTAGGACGCAGCCTGTCTTGACTAAGGCTCCCTCGGGCAGGACCCCCAGCCGGTTGCTGAAAGTGACTCAAAGATCCACTCTGCTGCCCTATAACTCATGACCCAGCCGTCTGCCCGCCCCAGGTCACAAGCTCTCTGGGAGCGGGAGACAGCGAAGCAGGCGCGGGCTCCCCAGCGTTCCCGGGCTGGGCTGGGGGCGTGGCCTGGCTACCCGGGTGGCACCGTCCCTGCAGACACTGCACGCGGTCCCAGAGGTCGGCACAGCTTCTTGGGCAGTGGTCGGCACAGTCCAGGGTGGGCACGGTGTCCCGGGCCTCGCAGCTCTCTCCTGCGGACCAGAAGGTAGGAGTCTGTGTTGGGACTTCATGAGTCCCGAGCCTTCCCTGGGCACCTCCAGGGCCAGAGGCAGCATCCCCCTCAGTTGCCATAACCCTGGCCCCTCCTCCGATGCTGGAGCCGGTTACCTGGGCAAGGCCCCATGTTGCAGCTCTCAGTCTGAGCCCATGGCCCCCGGCAGCCTCCTCCAGGGGGCCCCGGCCTCTCTCCAGCGCAGCCGGAACCCTCCACTGCAGGGCACCTGGCAGCGGCTCCAGGCCCCCCAAGGACTCCGCTGGCATCAATCTGGGGAGAAGGCACCCCTTTCAGATCCAATCCTGACTGTTGTGCGGCTTTGGCAGCTGGGCCCCAGTTCCCCCCTCTCAGGGGGGACAGTAGTCGCAGACTCCCAGGGCAGCTGAGGGATCTGGATGGGACCTTTGGGGGAGTATTTGGTACACACACGAGTAAGGATTTGCTGAAGTTGGCAGGGGTCCCCCAACAGCTGTTGGGATTGGCAAAGAAGGCCCAGGGTCCAGGGTCAGGCGTGAATCTGTGATCAGATGTCGGGGTGAGAATTCAGTATTTGCTTGAGGGATATTAGATGTGGGCTTGGGGTCGGACACTGGCTGGGGTTAGAATGAGTTGTTGGAGGGGATGGTCAGGATCCCGAGCCAGGGCAGAGTCAGAGGTCAGGGCTGGAAGGCGCACCTGTGCAGGAGGGCAGCTTGCAGGGGCGCTCCTGGGAAGAGGCCCCCGCGGTGCCGTTCGCCAGGCAGAGGCGGGTGCGGCTGCCCCAAGCAGGGTGAGCGGGGTCTGTGCAGCTGCTGGAGCAGGGGGGCCACGGGGACCACAGACCCCAGCCGCCTTCGAAGGGGAGAGGGGTCTCCTGATGAGGCAGCCCTGGGCTCCTGGCCTCCTAGGAGCAGGGCTGGGGAGGGAGGAGACCCGGGCCTTGCTCTTCCCAGAGCGGGTGGTGCAGGGAATCCGGGGTCAGGGCCCGAGGAGTCTGGGATACCTGGAAGGCCTGTCACTGGTTCCACTGTGGACCCTGCAGCCCCTGTGCCAAAGGAAAGCCCTGCTCAGAAGTGTTTCCCAGGCTGCAGTGTACCAGGACCAAGCCCAAGGCTGGTGGTCAAGTTCCAAACCTGTCTGGTTCAGCCCAGACACCCCAGGCCCCAAGCACAGCACTCGCTCACAGTAGCCTTGCTACCATAGCAAGGTCTTTGTTCCTGATTCCTGGCATCCTTCTCCAATGCTTGTCAAAGTCCTCTCCATCGCTCAGACCCCCTCAGGTGCTGCCTCCTCCAGGAAGCCCTCCTAGGTTGTCCCTCTAGGAGAATTCTCAACCTCCCCCATATTCCTCAGCACACGCAACCTCCCACAGGGCTCACCACGTGCTGAAATGGGTTATCTGAGCCCCTGGATTCCAAGGTCGGGGTCCTCACTCCCCCATCCCCCAACACATCCCCCATGTACACTATGGTGCACGTGGCAAGAGCTCCAGAAATTTGGTTGAATGTACCTGAATAGAAGAGAAACACAGAGCTAGAAAGTAAGAGGAAAAGAGACCAAGAGCTGCCGCCAGGGATGGACAGAAACAGGAAGGGACAAAGGGCCAGTGAAGTGGATTCGGCCACCCAGCCTGTGCGAACCCAGTCCCTCTCCCCTCACCTGGGCAGTCCGGGCTGAGGCAGTACTCGAGGTCCTGGCGGGGCCCACGGCAGTCCTGGCCACGGGGAGTGGGTGTGGGGCGTGCACAGTGGCAGTTGCAGGTGCGGGTGCCCAGCCCGCCACAGGAGCGGAAGCAGGGGCCCCACGGGCCCCGGGGACCGAAGGCAACCGCAGCCTTGGAGCAGTCACCCACGGAGCAGGACAGCTTCCCGTGCGAACAGGAGCTGGCAAGAGGGTGTGGGGATGAGGGGACGGCGGCATGGAGCCCGGGAGGAAGGAGTGCGGGCAGATACTTCGATCCCAGAGGGCAAGAAGACGGAGCCAGGGTGAGCCCGGTTCCAGGAGCGGGGCAGTGCTCTCCCACCCACATCCTCTCACCCTCTCACCCCCTCCCTCGCCCCCATATCTCCCCAACCCTCATCGTCCCCCTCGCCAGTTGCTGCAGCCTGTATGGAGGGTCTGACCTGAGCCCAACTCATCTCCAGGCCCAAGGGGCTGACCCCCCTCTCCCAGAATGGACAGGTGAGCCCCCGGTCAGCGCCGGCAGCTCCCAGCTCCTGCAGCAGTGAGGCAGTCAGCACACAGGAGCACTCCTGCGGGCAGCACAGGAGAAAGTGCAGTGGCACAGGCCGGAGCTACCTGCCAGGTGCCAGCTCTCCGCATCTGTGCACATCCTCGGAAGGCGGGTGGGGAGAAGGAAGAGGGTACGGGAGGATGGTGGGGGCAGGGGTGAGGCCCCGGGCCCTAGGAGAGCATTTCCGGCAGCAAGTGGGACCGTTCACCTGTGTCAGGGGTAGGAACGTGAGCGATGCAAGGCTATGGGCTTGACCGGAGATGGCCAGGCACCTTCCTGCACAGAGCACTTAGCCAGGACACGGCAGGGTCAACAGAGGCCCTTCTAGGATGGGACGTGAGGAGCGGGGAGCGAGGGAGGAGGAAAGGGCCTCAGCCAGGAACCAGGACACCTGAGTCTGAGTCTAACTCTGCCAGTAACTGGCTCCTGACTTGGTGTGTCCCTTCCCCTCCCTGGGGTTCAGTGTCACCAGCTCTAAGTCAGGAGGCTTACAGGCTGCAGAGGTGAGAGCTGACAGGGAAGGGGAGGGGCCTGGGTTGCAGGCAGGGTGAGTTCTAACCTAGACACAGGCCAAACGGTGCAGGAAGGTGCCCTCGGGGCAGTGACAGCCCTCCTCGAAGCCAGCGGAGAAGCAGCCCACCTGCCGAGTGATGTGGGCGCAGGAGAAGGGGCAGCCCTCGCCGGGCTGGCACTCCTGGTACAGACGCCCGGCCGGGCAGCCTGCCTCTGAGGCAGCACCTGAGTCAGTGCCCAGCTCCGGCCCCGCTGCCCTCGCTGCGTCCTGTGCCCACCCCACGGCCTGCCTCTACTCACCCCGGTGCCCACCCCCAGACAGGCCAACGACACCGTCCCGGGCCTGCCCCCCAGGGCCCGTGCCACGCCCGCTCCTGCGGTCTCCCCACACCTCGGCACAGCCCGAGTCTGCCTCCTTCCTCCTTCACTTGCCCATCACTGGCCTGGGTAAGGGGCAGCCTGTGGGGATGGGGTGGGAGAGGTCAAAAGGCACCTGTGAGTCAGGGTCAAAGGGCAAAGTGGGAATCAGCTCAGTCGGAGTGTCCAGGGCAGAGCCTGGGCTGGGGCTCACCTCTGCAGACCTGGGTGCAGCAGATGCGGCTCTGGACGGCGGGCCTGGGGCAGGGCGGCCGGGCGCAGCGCTGAGAGCACAGCTGCTCCCCTCCTCCACACGAAACACTGCCGTCCTCCCAGGGACCCCAGGAGCCCCGCAGCCTGGGCCCAGGGCAGTCGGGCACCTCCCAGCACTGCAGGATGCCCGCCACACAGGTGCTGGGGACAAGGAAGGCGGCTTCAGAAGACAGAGCCCTGCCCACTTCCCCGAGGGCCCTACTGCCCGGCTGGCAGCCCACCCCCTCCCTGGCTCACCCTCCTGGCTCACCAGTTGTCACGCAGTCCAGTCGCCACCTCCCCGGGCTCCAGGCTCTCCCAGGAGCTGAGCCCAGACCCTGCGGACCGGCTCTGGTTCTCAGGGATCCCTGAGGACACAGGAGTGGGGGCAGGCACTTCAGACGGCTCAGCCCCATCATACCCTACTGCCTCCTCCTTCCCTCCCTCCCTCCCTCCCTACCAGACTCCACCCCATGGGGACCCGGATCCTGGGCGCAGGAGATGGAAGCCCCAACCTGGACCAGCCCAAGGATGCAGGAGTTGCCCATTCCCGTCCCGCAGCCCCAGGTTGGCTCCTGTGGGCAGAGTGGCAGGGGCCAGGCAGGCAGGTGCTGCCATGTTCAGGGGGCCGTTGGGAGGGGGAGGGGAGGCACTGACCCATGGCTCCGGGCTGGTACTGGCAGCGGCATTGGGCTGGGGACACACAAAGGCCGTGCTGGGACAGCTGGCCAGGGGGGCACCCACAGCTGGGCTGGCAGCCTGTCGAGCCTGGCTGGCACAAGACCCCGGGGGACAGGTCCTGGCAGGAGCGGGGGCAGGGCCGCCCATAGCGGAGAAGACCCTAGCCACCTGCACAGTCTACAGCAGGAGGGAAGCAGAGAGGGTGGGTGCTGAGGGGGTCCATCCTGGGGGATCCCGACTGTTGGGAGATAAGCCCTCCTGCTATGCCCACCACCCGCTCGGACCTTCACCCTGCCCCAGTTCCACAGGGTGAGTGACCTAAGGGCTGTCCCTCAAAGAAAGTGACATGCAAGTGTGTATGTGGCAGGGGTCAAAGGTCAGAGGCAGCATTTCCTAGCCTTACAAGGGACCCCCTCCCCCCCCGCCCAGAGCTCCACAGAAGCCCTCACCTGTGCATTGAGTAGAATTGTCCTGGCAGGGTCGACTCTGCCTGTGGCCCCCAGGGCAGGGCCGGCCTCCCTCAGAAGTGGGGGGCCAGCTACATGCTTGGCTCCGATGGGACTGCCCCAGGCAAACGTCACAGGGAGACCACGGTCCCCACGGGCCCCAGGCTCCATCCACTGTGCCAGGAAGACAAAATCATCCAGCTGCCTTAGGAGGCCCAAGAGGTCCCAGCCTATTGGGATTGGAGCAACCTAGTGGGGCATCTCACTTGGGCACTCAGAGGGGCTGGCGCAGGTCTCCCTCTGATGCTGGGCCCCTGCCTCCCCCGCCTCCCCGGGGCACGGGACCCCTCCATGCTGAGGAGCCGGGCAGGTGCAGGCCCTGGAGCGGGTCCTTGTCTGGCCCCGGCAGGGCTGGGAGCACGCTGTCCTCTCCCACCACGGGCACCAGCCTCCAGGCACTGTGGAGGCGAATGGCGGGCATCGGGGTGCAGCCATCCCTCCCCTGGCCCCAACCCTCTCTGCGCCCCTGGGCTGCTTCTCCTCACCTCCCCTGGAGCGGGGTGCATATCTGGGCAAGGCAGGTCTGTGCAGGTCAGCCTGCCCTCCGAGCAGGTGCTGGGCGGGGCACGCAGGCACAGGAGGGAGAGGGCAGCTCAGTCCCGCCGGGTCCTCCGCACACACCCCTCCTAATCGGCCTTCCCTTCCCTCCCCCCGGCCCCATTTCCCTCTGGGGTCTCAGCCACCCTCCCCGTTCTCTAGTGCCTCCAGCCCCTGTTCCCTGTCCCACTCAGGGCCCTCTCAGGTGTCCTGCGGACTCTGTCCCATGGGGAAATGATCACAGGTCGCTGCTGCTGACAGAGGCCAGACAGCGGGAGGAAACACCACACTGCCGCCCCCTTCCCCCTCACAGCACACGCCCAGCCCTCCAAAGTCTCCCAGAACTGCGGAGCTGGCTGCCTCGGTTTCCCCACCTGTCAGACAAGGGGTTAGGGGGCCTGCCACAACTCCTCAGGGCTTGTGGGAGCCTAGCGTGCATCCGCTGAGACCGGGAGAGCTCAGGGGCACGAGACACAAAGTGGACTAGTCGTGTCCTCACCCCTGCACCTGTCCCTGCATCCCGCATCCCACCCACACGGTGCCTTCACCCCTGCCTCTGCATCCTGCCCACCTGGTGCCCTCACCCCTGCATCCTGCCCACACGCCCGCCTCACCAGTAGTTGCAGCCAGCGGGCCTCGCCACTTGAGCGCCGGGACGGTGCCGCTCCCGGGTCAGCAGGTCCAGGCAGCTGCAGCGGCTGGGCTGCACGCAGACAGCGCCGTCGGCACTCAGCACCTGGCCCGGCGGGCAGTAACCGCCCGGCTGGCAGTGCCAAACGCAGGGCTGGGGGACAGCAAGGGAGGGCCCCGGTCAGCGGAAAGCAGGGCCGAGGGGACCGGGAAGGGGCGCCCGGGAGGGAAGATGAAGGGGAGGAGGAGGGGGGCAGAGGGGAGAAGGTGCGAGGCTCCGGTTCAGAACCGTAACGCTCTACACTCAGTTTAGGCCGCGCGTGCACCGGAGTTTCTCCTCCAGGGGAGGAGGGGGAGGGAGAGGGGAGCCTGAGAGGAGCTGCCCTGGGCGGAGTGGCCTCCAAACGTGAACCCCATGGAGGGCTGAGTGGGGACCGAGGCATCTCCCAGACCTCCTAGAACGCAGGGCGCAGGCGACCGCAAAGCTGGGGGGAGAGGGAGCGTTTGGGGAGGCGCTGGGGCTCCCTGGGGGAGGCCGGGACCAGGCACCGCCTCCTCGTCCTGCCTCCGTGTGGGAGCCTCCCGACCTCCCTGGACAGGTCCGAGCGGGGCCTCCAAGCGCGTCACTTCTCCCCAGCACTTCTCTCAGCGTTTTTGGTTCGGGTCGGCTTCCTCACCACCGCGCAGGCGCCGCTGCACACAGACCCCGGCGGCCTGCCCGTGTCCCTCTCCATGGTCCTGGGCGGAGCTCGGAGGATAGCCCCGCACCCCCGCAGGCGCATGCGCACATGCGCGCGCACGGAGGCGATGTCTGGGCGCCGATACGCCCCTGGGGTTTACGATGATATAACGGGATGATTGCCCCTTCCTATGTGTTTATGCTGCTTCTGTCATAAAACGTTTAAATTGAGAAACGTCTGCGGTAAGGAAGGCAAGGGCTGCTGGGTGAGGCTCGCTCCCACTTCTCTCCGGAACAAGTGGGACCCTGATGGGCGCTGACCCCGCCCTTTCCCTCCACTGCGGGGCAACCCCAGGTCAGAGGGGCCACACCCCAAAGCCACACCCTGCCGTCCCGCAAAGTGACCCTCAGGAACCCAGACTCACCACGAGGTCGTCACAGGAGCGAAGACAGGGAGGGCCACAGGGGCTGTACTCGGCCCCTTGGATGGCGGTGCAGTTGGTCACTGGGGGGAGGGGACAGGATAGGCAGAGAGCTGGGTGGGTCGCCCACCCCGGCCCGTCTCCCCGTCATGCTCCCTGCAGCTTTCCCGCCTCTGCTCCTTGACCCAGCCCCGTCGCCGTCGCCGGCAGATACCTCGGCATGGCAGAGCCTGGCAGGCGGCCCCCTGGGTCCGAGGCCCCTCGCAGTAATCCCCCAGGCCCCGGGGTGGGGTCCGGCTCCGGAGGCCGCCCACACAGGAGTGGCGAGGGCTTGGCTGGTGCAAGGCGGAAGGCATCCACAGGGCGCAGAGGCCACATCTGGGCTCCACGGGACTCATGGTCACACCCCAGCAGGAGGCAGGGCTCCTCCTCTGCCTCAGGGCCTGGGCAAAGGGGTGGGGCTGAAGCCAGTGGGGGCAGCAGTGCCAAGCTGGATGGTGTAACGCCCGGGGGCCTGGTGCAGAAGCGGTGCCGGTGGCGTCGGGCAGGGCCACAGGAGGCAGAGCACTCGCTCCATGGGGTCCAGGGTGACCGCGTGGGCTGACCTGGGGGTGCACAGCAGGGAGAGGCAGAGAGAGAACAGAGCAAGCGGGGGCTGGAGGGACCCAAAGGGCTGGGGGCAGAGTGTGATGCACAGGACAAGAGCATCCCTCCCCCCTGCGCTCACCTCTCCCCAGGGCTTTCCTCCCCAGCCCCCAGCCCCGGCCCCATGCAGACCCACTGCGGCAAGCAGGGGGTGCAGAGGGAGCTTGCAGGGGCGAAGTCAGGAGAGACCCCCTTCTCACCCTCCTCACAAGGCCAGGAGGTGCAGTTGGTGATGAGCCCAGAGTCACAGGAGCTGGAGGAGGAGAAGCAGGGGGTCAGGGCGCTGTTAGAGGCTGAATGTGTCCCCTCAGATTCATATGTCGGAGGCCTAACATGTGAATGTGACCGCAGAATGTGACCTGACTTGGAGAGAGGGTCTTTACAGAGGTGATTAAGTTAAAATGGGGCCATTAGGGTGACCCTAATCCAATATGACTGGTGTCCTTATACAAAGGGGAAAGTTGGACATAGGTGCACACACAAGAGATGATGTGAAAACACAAGGAGGAGACGGCCACGTGAAGGCAGATTGGAGGGATGCAGCTATAAGCCAAGGAGCACCAGGAATTGCCCACAAACTCCAGAAGAGGAGAGGGGCCTGGAACAGACGCTTGCTCACAGCCCTGAGGAGGAAGCAGCCCTGCCGACTCCGGGATCTTAGATTTCTAGACTCCAGAACTGTGATAGGACAAACTCTGTGTTCGAGCCACCCGTCTTCGGTGTAGCTGAGGCAGCCTCAGCAGACAGAGACGGGAGGGAAGAGGGAGACTGGAGGGGAGGGCACGGGCGAGGGGCACAAGCAGGCTTGGCCCCGGAGAGCTGGTCGCTGTGCCTGCAGGAAGGGGTGTCTCCGAGGCCCATGGAGGCCAACACCCCCTGCCGCTCAGGAGAGACAGAGGGGTCCTTGGGGTCTTGGGGACGTTGCAGGGGGAGGTGGTCTCACCAGTTCTCACATGGACGAATCACAGCACTGCCTGGGGGGTGGAGGCGTCCCCTGTGGGCAGAGGGGCAGTCCTGGGTGGGCACACACACGTTGTTCTGAAACCAAAAACCCTCCACCACCTTCCGGTTTCCAGCCTGGCCTGCTCTCTCCCCACCTGCCCCCCACCATCAGATCTCAGCGCCCACTTGGCAGGCGCCCTCCCTCAAACACCACGGACCCTCCTTCCAAACATCAGTCTCTTCCCACTTCCCAGCATCGGGGAAACACACACCATCAGGTGCAGGGGCCGTGGGGAAGGGCACAGACCCCCGATTTCTGGGAGAAAAGACCGTCTCCGCTTGCAGGACACAAGACTGAACTGTCAAATCCATGAAATCAACAAAGTATGAAAAGTGCAATTCATACAAAACGACGTAAAAAGAAACAAAACAAAATCAGATGAAACTACATGCACAGGGGGTTTGGACAGAAGTTGCTAGGGTCTCAACTTTAAAAACACAGCCATCCGCCAGCACATGATTCGAAGTCAGATGTCCTGAAAGTAGCAGCCCTGGGAAGCAGTTTACCGTCTCACAGACTCCCATGACCAGGGACACTATTACCCCAGTTTTACAAGTGGAGAAACTGAGGCATGAGAATACTCAGCCTGAGGTCACAGAGCTGCTAGTGGAACAGCCTGAGCCCTCACTGGAGTCTGTCCCTACCAAGCCCCATGTTTCAGCAGCATCTCTGGAAGCCCTCCCCACTGCCCCGTGAGCTTTTGTCCAAACTCCACCATCCCCCGCTGTATTTACCAGCCCTGGTTCCCACCACCCTCCAACTGGAGTGGCTGCCTCCCTGCTCTCCACATCCTCTAATCTCTGATGGTCAAGTTGGACCACCTTCTCCAGGAAGCCCACCATCCTGGACCCCATCCCCACCAGTCTGCATCACGTGCTCTGCAACATGCAGAGCTCACTTCCTGTGTATCACGTGGGTCTGTCTTCATTGTAGGGGCTCTGGGTCTGCTTTCCGGAGACTGGAGTCTTCTTGGGGGCAGAGCCTGCTCTTCCCCACAGCGTAGCCCAGCCCAGGACTGAGCTTACAGTAAGTGCTCGATGAATAACTGGTGATAACTAAGAGGACAGAGCCCTCAAGCAGGCACGAATCATAAAGAATTTCCAGACCAATCACCATTTTACAAACGGGAAAACAGAGGCCCATACCTGAATGCCACTCGCCCGGGGTCACGTGCTGGTCACGGGGCTGGCAGAGCAGAGCCACGCGCCCTGAGTTCAGCGCTCTGTCCTCAACTCTGCAAGGCTTTCCCTGCCTCCAGACCCACACCCTTGGCTCTACCCCTACCCAGGCCCCAAGGAGGTCAGGCAGGGAACACTCACCAGAAGGAGCGTCCCGGACGGGCAGCAGGAGCCAGGTGGCAGGGCTGGTCAGTCCCTCTCGGGGCACTGAGCTCTGCACAGGAGGCAGGGCCCTGTGCACAGTCCAGCCACTGCTTGCCCCGGGGACACGCACCAGGCACTGGCCCTGGGGACACAGAGATTGACAGCTCAGCCTGGGCACATTCACTTCTCCCCCGGGGTCCCACCTGGGAGAGGCATCAGCTCCGGGCGTGGCCGGGAAGGTCGTGGGGCTGCATGGGAGCTCAGGGAGCAGGGTCCCTGGGGTGACAGGGAGGGGTTGACAGGGCCGTGGGTGGTGTGGGGATGAGAAGGGAGGGCAGGGCGTGGAGGAAAAGGTGGGTGCCCTCACCTGCACAGGGCTGCAGGCTACAGGTGGAGAAGTCCACGGGGCTGGGCCCGCCACTCCCTCAGGTGCAATTCCGGTAGCCACCCCCGCAGGGCACGGAGCACGGAGACCAGGGGCCCCACTCCCCACTGGGACCTGGGGTGACACCCAGGTCACTGCAGGCCCTGTCTCACATGCCCAGACACCCGGTCACTCCACCCTCTGGATTCCAGGCACCTGCAGCCTTGCACCCAGCCCAGGAGACCTCCCCCCTTCTCGGGGGGCTTGCAGGATTCCACCTGGAGGTCCTCCCTGCAGGGCTGGCCTCCAGGGAGGACCCCTCTTAGGGCTCTCTGGGAACCACACCTTCATGGCATCTCCTAGGGAAGGCCCTTGCACCTGTCTTGGGGTCCGGCGTGGGGAGTGACTAGGGTTGAGGACACGGGTCCCAGCTCTCACATCCACATGGCCGCAGGCTGCAGAGTTCAGCCTCCATGTTGGGACCCTGGCACGCAGTCCCCCCGAAGGCAGCCGGGGGCGCAGTGCCTGCCCGGAAGCGCCGCCGAACACCCACGTTGCAGCTGCGGCTGCAGAGACTCCACGGGGTCCAGGGGCTCCAGCCACAGGCGACTGCCAGGGCGGGTGCCGGGGGAGAGGCACAGAACGTGTGAAACCAGGTCAAGTCATCCCTGGACCCCAACCTCCCGGGACACCCCTGATACCACCAGGTTGATTACTGAAGGGGCCAGTATCCCCTGTGGTCCCTGAGACCCCACCACTGCCCATTCCTGGGCCCTGAGCATGGGGGTACCTGGGCAGGGCTCCGAGGTGCACAACATCACACCAGAGATACAAGTGCTGCAGAGAGAGGGCCCAGTGAGGCCACAATCAGCCCCTGCTCCTTGGAGCCCTGTGCACCTGCCCACAGGGAGAAGTGGCTGGGACCACAGTGTCCACCGCACAGAAGAGGAACCCGAGGGTCTGGGAAGTAAAGCAAGTTGCCCTGTGTCCCACGTGAAGTGCGTGAGTGACCAAGGATTCTCACCCAGCCCCCCCACCCCGCAATTCCACCCTCCGTGAGCTCCCTGACGGCCCAGGTACTGTGCTGCCCTTCGTCCCACGATTTTATCAAGAAGTCGTCTTTTTATACTTTTTATTCCATTTGTATTTATTAAACACTGTGTAGAAATGACTTTGAGCGACACTTCGGGGCCAGTTAGGAGCTGTTCAGAAGGAGTAGACACTAGCTTGAGTCTCCTGGATCTTTCTCTTGAGTATTTCCTCCTTTTTACTTTTCTCCAATAAAAATGTTTTAAAGCCCACTTGTCAAGTATGTGGACATTCCAGAAAAAAAAATCTAAGAGAGAAAAGGCAAAAGAGAAAGGGGCAGGGGGAAAGGAGGAATGAAGGAGGGAATTGGGGGAGGACCAGGGGACAGAAAATAAAAAGGAAGAAGAAAATGAACTGAAAAGAAAGAAAAAAGAACGGAAAATTGAAAAAAACAGAGGGAACGGGGTTAGCGCGCCCTCTGCTGGCAGATCCTGGTATCAGTTTTGATGTTTTGGGTGTTTAAAGGCTTCTGAGCAGAAAGCAAGTGCAGCCCAGGAAGTGAATTACACTTAGGAAAGAGAAACAGAGGTAACTGGAAGGAGAACGTAGAACGCCCCCACTCCAGGCTCTAGTTCCATCATAAATCGCCTCTCCCAGCTGAGCCTCAGTCTCCCCATCAGTCAAATGAGCACGAAGGTCCCTACAGACGCCTGCCCCTCCAGGCCTGGCAGCATCCAGTTCACTTCAGCATTCCCAGGGCCCAGGCCTGGCAGCACAGAGGCATGCTGAGCCCCCCCGTGTGTGTGGGAGTCCACATCTGTCCACCTCTGGAGCCACCAAGCCCCACCCCCATCCCGACGCTGGTACCCACCAGTTATTGCAGGAGTCCAGCCGGGCCACTGCTCCAGGTGCATAGAGCTGCCCGTGCAGCTGGCAGGGGCACTGACTCACGGGCAGGCAGCTGGCGCTGTGCAGGAAGAGGCTAGGGGGACAGGCGCAGCCAGGGGTGCAGACGCTGGTGCACTCCACCCCAGGGCCCTGCGCCAGGCACAGCCGAGGGCGTGGGCCCCCCTCCTGGTGGCACTGCTCAGCTGAGCGGAACACCATGTCGCCTGGGCACTGGGCTGGACGGGAAGACAGGGCGGGTCTCAGCAGGGGCAGGCGGGAAGGGCAGGGAGGTGGAGGGGCGGGGGGAACCTGCACGCAGGTGACAGGTGGCAGTCAGTCAGAGGGACTGAGAGTCGGATGAAGCCCCCTACCTCAGGGCATAGCCCTGCCTGGTCCCCGGTGGCTGGGGGCTGGAGGAGACCCAGGAAATCGGGCAAAGTCTCTCTTAGCTCAAGGCATGGCCTGTCCTGGAGGCAGAGCTCGGTGTCATGCAAAGGTAGGTGGTGAAAGGTCAAACCCCCAGGGGCCGGCAGGACGCGCCTGATGGGAGGATGGGAGGGGACTCGGCACCTGTGCAGGGCTGCGTGTTGCAGCCCCTGGTCTGGCTGTGGGGTCCCTGGCACCCGGGGTCCCCAGGAGCTGAGGCAGAGCAGCTGTGCCCGCGTGTCTGGACGCCTCCATCGCAGGGCGCTGAGCAGGTGGACCAGGCGGCCCACAGACCCCAGCCGCCGGGTACCGTCAGGAAGAGTGGAGTCGACCGTGAGGGACGCAGGAAAGAGGGGCTGAGCATGGCCGTGCGAGGGTCTGGAGCTGTGCGGGCTGGGGCCGTGCAGGGTCCTACCTGCAGCTTCGGCCCCACCAACATCCACTCCTCCAGCGAGGCCCCCAGCGCTCCCTCAGGCCAGGCCCACCCTGTTCATCTCCTGCTGGGCTTCCTGGGGCTGCGACTGGGGGCCGGGAGAATCTTCTGGACAATAGCCAGGCTTGCCCCCGCCCCTCCCGAAGGGTCATTCTCTTCAGCTGCTCCTCACCCCACCCGAGGGCCCCAGACACACCAGGGACAGAAGGGGCCACACCTGGGCACACAGCGGGGCTGCAGGGCTCCTCCTAGGTGGCCTCTCCTGGGCAGGACGTGTCCCCAGGGTTGGGGCAGAGCCAGGAACGGCTGCGCCAGCCTGGGCCCCCTCCAGGGACGAGGGAGCTCCGGGAGCAGGAGGACCGGGAACCCCAGGGTGTCCAGCCCAACGCCTCTGCAGGGAAAAGGGCAGGACACTGCACGGGGCCCTGCAGGGCGGGGCGGCTCGGGGGACCTGGGTGAGGTCCGAGAAGCTATGGGGGCGACGGAAGGGCTCATGAGGATGAGTGCGGCCTCTGCCCCTCGGGGACCTCCACCGTCAGCCCCGATCTCCCTCTCGGAGCAGAGCCTTCCGCTGAATCTGGTTCACTGGGGCCCCACCTCTGTCTGTGGACCTGGCTGGCACCTCGACATGTTCACTACCCATCCTCACATTTTCTCCCAGATCAAAACTTCCAGAGCCTTCTAAACAACTGGCCTTCATTCAGCCTCAATGTGGAAACCCAAGAGTCCCCTCAGACACCCAGCCGCCCTTCTCCACTGCAAGAGCCTGGCCCAGACCCCCCTGGACCCACGCCTGCACCCCAACTTCCCTGCTCTGCCCGCTGCCCCGTCGCCCTGCGCACCAGTGAGACGCAGAGACCTCTGCTGGGATGGTTCTGCCTGAGGGGCCCCAGCAGCGGAAAGAGGACAGCAGTCCTGGCCCCTAAGAGCTTCTGACCGGCCCCCTCCAGCCCCCCCCATAGCCTCATGCCCACACCGTGCTCTCAGACACCCTGCGCCCCCCAGGCCAGCCTGGGTCCAGGCCCTCGTCTCCTCCCCGCACAAAGCTCCACACATGGAGGCCAGTTCCAGGGCGCCTCCCGGATGGGGAGGCTTTGCTGACCACCCAGGCAGAGTGAGCAGAGGCTTGACCCCGCCGTTCTCAGGGCGGCGGTCTGGAGGAGGGAGGTGGGCTGCTGCGTACACACCTGCCCTGCACGCTGGCAGCTCCTGCCTCTCGCCTTCACACGAGCCCCCCCGGAAGCGGCCGGAGGGCTGGAGGGAGACCTGAGGAGAGCGGCAGCCTGGGCACCTGCTCTCATCTCCCTGCCCCTCAGCCCCGCCTCCATCATCCCGCATCCTCCAGCCAGCACCCTCTCCCCTGCAGGCCCCTCAGCTCTCCCCCCTCCACACCCATCCCCTTCCCTCTCCCATTTCCCTTCCCCTCCCTCGCTGGCTCTGTCCTGCACACCTGAACCTGGCCCTCACGCCAGAGCCACAGGAGCGGTCGCAGGGACCCCAGGAGGACCAGGCTGACCAGCCGCAGGCCACGGGGCAGCCCCCTGGTTCACACAGCAGAGCCTCCTTCCCACACACACTGCAGGCGGGGAGAAGCCGAGGCAGGGGGTCAGGACTGGGGAGGGAGGGGGAGGGGGGAGGGGAGCGTCCCCTGACCCGGGCCCTCCCCACGGGGCGGAGGCCCTGACCGTCGGCTGCAGTCGTCCAGGAGGAAGGGCACCCCCGGCTGCTTCGCCCAGCAGGCAGCGAGAGTCCTGGAGGAGGAGCCCGGGGGGCAGCGGCATCTGGGGTCGGGGAGGAGGGCACTCAGCCCCGGGCAGGAAGGGGAGGCGGACGCCCCACACTCCCCCGAGGGCTCTGCCCACAGCACCCCTGCTTGCTGGGCCCGCCTCACCTTCCAGACAGTGTCCGCCGCAGCATCTGTTGGCCTCGGGATCCAGGCAGGAAGGTGGGCACGGGGGCACCAGCCCCGTCTGGCACAGCTCAGCACTCGCATGCACACGGCCCAGCCCGCAGCCTGGGGGGGATGGGCACCCGGTAGGGTGGGCAGCGGGAGCTCCCCCCCTTGGATGCCCCCACCCCAGCCCAGCTCTCCTTACCTGTGCCACCTGTGCAGGGCTGCAAGCCGCAGGGTGCCCTCTCTTGAGAGGCCCCGGGGCAGGGGCACCACCATCCTCGGGCGGGGGGTCCACACAGCTCCTCCGGCGACTCCGATGGCCTCCCCCACCAGAGACGCTGCAGGGCCCCCAGGCCTCCCACACGGCCCACGCCCCGGCCACCACGGGGGACAGAAGAACAGAGGTGGACCACGTGAGCCCAAGGAGGTGCGACCGTGCTAGAGGGAGCAGGGCCAAGGGGCAGAGAGGAGCCTGGCAGTGGCCAGCGGGGCGGCTTAGGGCAGCACCCGTGGACTCCACAGCTTTCCTTCCTGTCCCAGGAAACCTCCCCTAGGTGGCGGTGACCTGTGGAAAGATCTCTAGATCTTTACCCCTGGGGAAGGGCCCCGGGGCAATGCTCTGTCCTGTGGGCATCACCACAGCCAGCTGATCGGGCATCGCACCCCCCCGCCCCATCCTCCCTCCTTCAGTCACCTCCCAGCAGCCCCCAACCTCCCTCCTGACATCCGGTGGGCCCTCACTTCCTGCCTCTCTTGAGATCATGGAAAAGTAGGGAACTGCATCAGGAGACTTGGGTCCTAGGCCTGGTCCTACCAGATCCCTGACCTCGAGCTGGGTGACCTGGAGCAAAGCAGTCAAGCTCCCGGGGCCTCTGTCTACCCCTCCACCCAGAAAGTTGTCTCTGCAGGTAGAAGGCGTCTTACCAGCAAGAGCCACAGGCGTCATCAGGTGTGGAGGGAGCACCGTCACGGCTGCCATGTCTGGTCTCAGGGCCTTGGCCTCAGGCTGGGAGGTAGGGGTAGTGGTCTCGGTCTGCACAGTTTCCCCAAGGCTTGGGTGAGATGTGGACGCAAGACTCACTGGCCCCTTGCCTGGGGGTGCAGGAGGGAGAGGGGTGAGGCCCGTCAGCCCCCCTTCCCTGAGATGAGGCTGACGTGGGCCCTCCAGAGTGTCTCCCAGGCTTCGAGGTGGTGCAGGGTGAGGACAGCCCACACCCCACCTTCCGAGGGGCTTCAGATCAAAAAGGAAATGGGCCTCAGTAGTCCCAGGAGCACAAGAAGGGTTTTAACTGAAAGTAGAAGAAACGCTTAGTTTTGAATGAGATTTGTACTCTCCTCTCAAGAAGACACATGTGGCAGCTTCTGAGTCAAACTCACTATATAATAAACTAAAACGTTTAAGGAGAAAAAGAACAGAGGACACAAATGGCAGCTGGAGGAGCAAACGCTACCAGAGACTCAGGATCTGCTCGTGGCTACATCGGTGCCGAGAAATCGGTTGTGAGCCTCCTGGCAGCTACAGTGAAAAGGGGGTTGAGCTTCTCATTTGCTGACAAGAGATTCATGTTCAAAAGACAGCCTTTTTTCTAGAACCAGACTTAGAGTGAGATTAGACTTCGTCATGTGAGTCTGCATGTTGCAGACCTGAGTGATGGTACAAGCTGCTTCATCTGCTTTTCACAAAAGACACAGAAGCACGGGCTGGCCAGGCTCCGGGATAGCTCTCCTCAGAACTTTCGGGAAGGGACCGTACGGGTCGTCTATAAGTGCTCCTGGTCTCACAGAGGGGGAAACTGAGGCCCAGGCAGGTGGTGAGATGGGCCGAACATGTCCCAAGAGAGAAGGTCAGGCCAGGACACACCCAGCTGCCCTGACAGCTCCGCCAGCCCACCTCTCTCTGCAGATGGCTGTCCTGGGCTCCCGTGCAGGTGAAGGACCAGGTGGCCATGAGCTGGGGGCTGGCACACAGCCACAGGGAGCCCCTTCCTTGTCCTATTCAGGACCGTGCTAACTTGGTGACCCTGGCTTCCCTGTGCAAACACTCCAGAAAGGGGTGCCTGGCCGGGCAAATGGGCGAGCGGAGGGAGTGCCAGGCGGCATCCCACAGCCCGGCCAGGGCTCTGGGGGAAGCAGACACCCTGCAGGGCACAGGCTCAGCCCTGGGGACCAGCCAGGGGCCTCGTACCCTGGAGTCCAGGATGGTGGGCAGGGGCAGGAGCCGGCCAAGGCATCCACGGTGACCACATCTCCCTCCCCAAGCCCACCCTGCTCAGTCAGGGGACGAGAGAGGTCAGAAGACTGAACTCTCAAGAGTAACAGCCCCTTGCTCTGAAAGAACAGGCGGGCTGGGGGGCTGGGAAGGGGGCCTGGAGTTTGGGCACATACCTGTGCGGGGCACGGGTGATCCCTGCTGGGGACGCCAGCGTTCAGCCTCTGCCTCTGCCAGCCCCTGCGGAGGGAAAGGGCTCAGCTTGCCTGCGCAGCTCTAGCCCCCAGGGCTGCCCCGCCCGGTGTCCCGGCATCTGCCTCTCATTCCCCTGGGGATGCACTGGGTCCCACAGCCCCGCCCCCGCCCCGCAGGGCAGAGCCGGGTGTGGAGCTTCATTCCTCTGTAACACCTCAGGGCTCGGCACCCCCAGGCGCCAGGAGTTCAGGAGCTGTTCTCACTGCCCCCTGAGGGGATCCACTCGGCTGTCTCCCCCAAACCCCCGTCGCTCCCCCCTCCAGCACCCACGCGTGTCCTGAGTGCTGTGGTCACCCTCCCCTCTAGGGTCCCAACCGGGTTGTTCTCCAGTGGGAGAGTGCCCACCCTCGTCTCTTCGTTACAGACGCCCCCTCACCCCCCATCCTTCCAGCCTCGTCCAGGAAGCCTCTGGGGACTCTGGGCTCAGGGTGGCTCTGAGCACCTGATGCCCTGGTGCCTGCCCTGTGGGCGCGGGCCTCTCCTGTCTCCCAAACTCCTCCAGGCCAGGCATCTGCCCTGTGCTCCTGTCCCTCTGGCCATCCCTTTGGCCCCCAGCCCAGCAGCAGGCTGGCCCCCAGGAGGCTCGGCGCCGAAGGCCTGACCCAGAAAGCAGCAGCAGGGACGCACAGGGAGGCAACGCTGGCTGACCGTGAAGAGAGGGAGACACAGGGCTGCTGGGACGCCGAGGCCAGCTCCCCAGGCGCTGCACCACACCCGCTGGGCCCGTCTCCCCACTCACCTCCCTGGGCTTGGGGGAGGCAGCTGTCCAGGCTGGGTGGAGGAGAGGGCCGGGGTCCAGGCTGTGGACGGGACTCTGAGAGGAAAAATAACCAAGGGAACTCCCGGGGCTCGCCCAGCTTCAGAGCTGCATCCGGGCAGGGGGTCATCTCCGGGTGGGTCTGGGGCGGGGAACCTGGGCGGGCACTGCGCGCTAAGCCTAGGCAAGGGGATGCTCTCCACAGTGGTCCTAAAGGCGAGGATCCCCTGGAAGGCTTGTTAACCAGATGGCTGGGGCCCACCCCACAGTGTCTGCCTCAGGAGGTTGAGGCTGGGACCTGAGACTCTGCACTGCTACCACCTTCCGGGTGACGCTGATGCTGCGGCTTCAGGGGCCACACGTTGAGAACCACTGACCTCCAGACTCTAGGACAGGACACAGACGCCGAGAACCACTGACCTCCAGACTCTAGGACGGGGGCACAGACGCCGAGAACCACTGACCTCCAGACTCTAGGACAGGGGCACAGACGCCGAGAACCACTCACCTCCAGACTCTAGGACGGGGGCACAGATGCCGAGAACCACTGACCTCCAGACTCTAGGACAGGGGCCACACTTTGAGAACCACTGACCTCCAGACTCTAGGACGGGGGCACAGATGCCGAGAACCACTGACCTCCAGACTCTAGGACAGGGGCCACACTTTGAGAACCACTGACCTCCAGACTCTAGGACGGGGCACAGACGCCGAGAACCACTGACCTCCAGACTCTAGGACGGGGCACAGACGCCGAGAACCACTGACCTCCAGACTCTAGGACGGGGCACAGACGCCAAGAACCACTGACCTCCAGACTCTAGGACGGGGCACAGACGCCAAGAACCACTGACCTCCAGACTCTAGGACAGGGGCCACACTTTGAGAACCACTGACCTCCAGACTCTAGGACAGGGGCACAGACGCCGAGAACCACTGACCTCCAGACTCTAGGACAGGGGCACAGACGCCGAGAACCACTGACCTCCAGACTCTAGGACAGGGGCACAGACGCCGAGAACCACTGACCTCCAGACTCTAGGACAGGGGCACAGACGCCGAGAACCACTGACCTCCAGACTCTAGGACAGGGGCACAGACGCCGAGAACCACTGACCTCCAGACTCTAGGACAGGGGCCACACTTTGAGAACCACTGACCTCCAGACTCTAGGACGGGGGCACAGACGCCGAGAACCCCACAGCGGGAAGGGCCCTCCGAAGGCACCCGTCTGCAGCAGGTCAGCACACCGGGCCCACGGGCACTTTGCGGGTGAAGGCGGCGCAGGTGCCTCCCACAAGGCTGACCCTACGAGGCTAAGCGGGGCAGCCGGGTGCCCCACGCCTGCCAGTGCCTGCGGGCGGGGGCAGACAGCCCTCCTCATCGGAGCCGGCCTCGCTGCCTTCCACACCAGCGCACAGGGCCCCCCTCAGGGCACACTCGCCACTGGCACAGCAGTGCCCAACCCCCGGGCACGGGGGCGCTGCCGGTGGGGACACGGGTGCAGGGGGATGGCTGAGGGGTCCTGCCCGTCCCTCCTGCCCGCTCCCGCCCCTAGCCCAGCCTGTACCTGGCTCACAGCCCAGCAGCTCCGCCGGCAGGGGGATGCCATGGTTGGCCTCCCTGTGGGGGGCGGCACTGAGGTGCACATCGAGGGGCCACACCCGGATGTACCGCGCCTGCACCATCCGGCCAAACGTCCACACTGCGGGGGCCACGTCATCCCGGTTCCCAGGAAAAAGCTGTGGGCACAGGGGTCCATGCTCACCGAGGCTCGAGCCGGCCTTCCGCTCAGGCTGCCACCGTGACCCTCCCCAGTGCCCCCCTTGCCCATCCCCCAACCTTCATGGCATGGACCCGGCCTTCCCAGAGCTCATGCTCTCCTGGCATAAGCCATCCAGGTCCCTCAAGGTTGAGGGGCTCTGGTCCTGGTTTCCTGAGGGCCACGCCAGTGCCCAGACACAGCAGATGCTCCTCAAGTGTAAGAGCGTAAGAGCAAACATACTGTCTCCCTGGGGAGGAAGCAAACCCCCCACGAGGGCAGGGCCGTGCCCAGGCTGTTCTCCACGGGCCGTGAGGCCTTCAGTGAACTTGATGTCACCCCAACCCCCTCCCTCCACGGTAGAGCTTCCCACACCTGCCCTGTGTCTGAGCCACTTCGCTTGTTTCTGATGCCCCTTTGACAGTGATCCCCAAGCCCCCTGCTCCACAGAACACTGTCCCTGCTACTAACAGGTGTTGGACAAGCCTCTAAAACAGGCAATGTCCTTCTGGATACTAGAAGCCCCTCAGGGACAAAGACTTTGCATCCCACAAAGGGGCATGGTGGGTCTCTGGCCCAGGGGGGTCCAGATGGGTGGTACCTTGGGTGGAGGCTGAATACCAGGCAGGACGTCACGATAGTTGTGCCAGTGTAGACCATCGTTGCTGAACTGGAGCAAGTCTGAGGACCCAGCCCCCTGCACCATGATGCCTGGGGGGAGGGGCAGGGGTCAGAGTGAACACTACCCTCAGCCCACCAACCTCCACCGCCACCGCTACCTCCATCCACCGTCTGCCACCTCCTCCTCCAGCCCCTGCCCCCTCCCCACGCACCAGTGAGGTTCCGGGGCCGTAGCAGGTCCAGCTGCAAGTAGGGGGGCTGGGTGTGCCGCTGAGCATCAGCATCCTCTACGGGGCTCCAGCCCTGCTGCCCAGGTGCCCCCGTGGGAGGCCTTAGGATGGCAGCCCAGGTGGGGCGCTCCAGCTGCTGGGGCGAAGCATGCAGGCTCCCCTCGGGCAGTCGGGCCAGGCCCAGGGGAGAACAGCAGGGATCTGGGTGCACGAGAGAGGGGCTGGAGTTGGGGGAGGGCAGAGGGTGGCAGGAGCCTGCTAGGGGCATAGTTAGGAAGGCACAAGGGGAGTTGGGGGATTTGAAGGGCCCACACAGTTGACCTTGTGGTGTCAACAGGGACAGAAGGCTGGTGCAGGGAAGGCAGGGATGGAGAGGCAACTTAGGCTGGGATGACGTCTAGATCCTTAGGCTAACCATCCTCCCCATGGAAGCAAGAGCTATAGCCCAGCGATCCTGTTTCCCCTCCCAAGTTGGACAACCCTTGGGCAACATCCCCCCTCCGCCCTACAATAGCCCGTGGCCCTTACCTCCGGGGGGAGGCAGAACGTGGGTGATCAGAGGGGCCCCGATCTGGGGGCTTGGGGCTGGAGGGGCCGTGTGGCGGACCGTGTGGTTCTCTCCTGTGTGGGGAGACTCAGGCTCACACCAGCCCCTGGCCCAGCTCCCTGACCTCTCTCCACTTCCTGGGGCACTTTCTCTCCCACGACTTCCCAGGAGCTTTGGGAACAGCGACCCCAACTGGAAAAAACCATCCTCTTTCCCTTGTTGTGAGTTGGGGGTTTTCACTTCCACTGAATACTTAGAGAATGTAGAATAAAACCGCCAGTCCAAAGCCACTTCAGGGGCCAGGACCGAGCGGCTGCAGTTCCTAATCCTGGGCTGCTGTCGCTAATAGGGTACCCTTGTGGGCACGAGAAAAGGGCATCTCTGGATGGAAGCGGTCCTCCAGGCTAGAGCCTCGCCCCCACTCGCCACGTAACTTGTGCAGTGAACCACCTGTACAACTGTGCATGCGGGCTCTCTCCTAACCTCAGCAGCCTATGGGTGCACTTTTAAGATATGGAATCTGGGCCCAAAGGTGCATCAGTTTCTGAGCCTATGTATCTTCCTGTTTTATTTAAAATTCAGTTTCCAAGTAAAGATGCTCTTGAAAAGTCCAACTTTGTCATGGTTGCTCTTAGGGGGAACAGGGAAGGAACCAAATCTGGCCCAGCAAAACCAGAGAAAAGAAAGTGCCCTCAAGGGTGACCTCACAGGGGAGGCAAAACCCCAAAAAAGGTCAGAGGAGGCGGGCAGAGATTGAGGCCCGGCCTTAGGAGAGCAGAGACAAGCGCTCTTCCCCCCAGCCCCACCCCAGAGGGCCCCTTCCTTCCCCAGCATCCAGGACCCAGGCTCCCATCACCCTGAGGCTGGGGTAGCCGGTGCCCCCCTGACTTGGTGCTGCCACCTGTGGCTCCGAGTCCTCGCCATCCTCCTCCCCTTGGGGCTCCTCTGCCACCCCGCAGACCCACTCACCGGGTAGGACACAGCGGCAACATGACTCTCCCACTCCCTCCACCAGCACCCAGTCCTGCGGGCACAAGAGTCAGGCTAGACGTGCTGAACTGGCCACCTGCCTGGCCCGACCCGCAACCCTGGCCTCTACACAGCTCACCCCGCCCCCGCTGCCCTGGCCCCAGGGCCCCTGTTCCCCCTCACCTGGGGGCAGCTGCCCAGCGGGCAGCAGGGGGAGCAGCGTGACGTGCTGTCGTGCAGACACTCGCAGACCCCGCAGGGGTCCTCTCGCCAGCGATCCCCCACTCGGCGGACCCGGCGTGCTGCTCACAGCCCTCACGGGGCCTCGTCTGGCACCTGGGGAGGGAGGGCCGCCCCTCACCTGGGGAGTGGGCTCAGCTAGGCAAACACCCCATTCTGGTTTGCCGGGAGTGAGGGGTTTCCCAGGACTCAGGACTTTCAGTGATAGAACCTGGAAAGTCCTGGGCCAACGGGAACACTTGGTCACCCCGTCACCCCGACCCCACCCCAAACCCGAGACACTGCAGCTGGCCCAAGAGAGGGGTATGGAAGCAAGCTGTGCCAGCGGAGCGGTCCCAGAGGGGCTGGACAGGCAGATATGGCTACTCCCCCTACAAGCCTCACCCCAGGTACCTCCAGAGGCACGAGGTGCAAACCGGAGGGCCCATACCCATCCCTGGACTTGGGGGCCCCCTACATCCCCTTTTTGGACCTCCAGGGCATGAAACTGATGCAGGAGAAGGCCAGGGATCCCCAAAGATGCGCTGGGAGTCCTGGTGTTTAGACTAATAGGGGCACAGAGTGCCGGGGTCCTTATCTGGGGTCTGTGGTGCCCGTGGAAGCAACTTCAGCACAGGCGGCTTCCCAAGTGGGAGCTGGAGGTGAGGTCAAGGTCCCCGCACGTCCCTGGAGGGTGCAGTAGCTGCGGGCCTTGCGGTGGATGCCCCGGCACTGGCCACCTCGGCCAGCGAGGCAGGTGTTGTTGGCGCTCTGGAAGGACCACTGAATGCTCCGGCTCTCACAGGGGCCCAGGCACTCGGCCCAGGGGAACCAGGATGACCAGCCACAGTTCACTGAGGGAGGGCCAAGGGTCAGGGCCGCAGCAGGGCTGGGTGCCCCACCGGCTGGTCTGGGAGGAGACCAGAGACCCCTCAGGAAGGGCCGGGGGGGCCTCACCGGCACAGTCTGGGTTGGGCCGTCCATCTTGGCAGATGCAGAGCCGGCAGTCGGTCTCGATGCGCTGCCCACACCAGTAGCGGGTGCCGTCCACCAGGCAGGGGCGCTGCCGCGGCCACACACACCACCCCTCGTCACCCAGCACCTGCCCTGTGGGGCGCCAGCAGCCTAGGGAAGGCCCAGGGTGAGGCTTCTCTGCGGAGAGCTCAGACCCGGCAGACATGCCCGCTGTACCCCAGGCCCAGAGCCCCCTTACCTGGGCTGCTGCAGGGCCGGTCAGGGGGCCACTCGGCCTGACCAGAGACGTCATCACAGGTCAAAGGGCAAGGGGCACAGGGATGGAACACCAGCTCCCCGGAGCAGGTGACACTGGGGCAGCCGTCCTGAGGGCAGGGTCCTGAGACGAAGCCGAACCAGAGGTCATCGAGGGCGGGTCCCCTTCAGGGACAAGCCGCCCGCCAGCAGCCCCTCCACACTTCACCCACCGTGCCCTCCTCCCGTCCACTCACTGGTCTGGCGGGTGCTGGGAGCGTCCCCAGGCAGCATGGCACAGGTCTGGCCGCCGTTCCGGGGTGGGTGGCGCTGCCGCTGCCGGGTCCTGGTGCCCCTGCATGGCTCAGAGCACGGGGACCAGGGAGACCAGGAGGTCCACTCACCGTCCACGGTGAGGAGGAAGGGCCGACCAGTGGGGAGGCGGGCTGTGAAGTTGGGCCGGGGACCAGTGTCTTCCTCCCTCCGGCTCTCTGTAGGCCCCGCCCACCCCACTGGCCTCCTGGTGCCCAGGACCCCTCACCCGGGCAGGCGGCCGTGAAGCAGGCCTGAGTCTGGGGCTCGGGGCCCGGGCAGTGCCGCAGCACCGGGAGACTGGGCGGGGAGCAGCGGCGACTGCAGCCCTGCACCCCGGGCCCACGCGTCTGGCTGCACGGCGCCCATGGGCTCCAGGGGCCCCAGGCCTCACACCGCTGCTCTTCCCGGGAGGGCCCTGCCTCCCCTGCCAATTCAGTCAGGCTGCCCATCGCACACCTGGGGAGGGAATGGGGTCAGGGCGACTTCCGCTTTGGGGGCACCACCCGCTCCCGACCCTCACCAGCTGGAAGCCGAGGCAGAGGCCATCCGGGTAGGAGTATCCTGGGCAGGGAAGCCCTGTCCTGTTGGGGCCTCCTGGGACTGGCAGCCCTCTGAGGGGAAGGGGAGACAAAACAGTTAGGTGGGAGTGAGAGCCACCTCCCAGGCCCCCCAGCCTTGGCCTCCATCAGGCGAACAGTGTGCCTACCACAGCCCAGCTCATCCTCGCCCTGGGGACAGTCGGCGAACCCATCGCAGAGCCGCTCAGGGTTCAGGCACAGCTGGGGAGCCAAACCACAGGGGAAGAGGCTGCCGCAGGGGGGCAGGAGCCTGCAGAGGGGGGCGGGGAGCCGAAGGCATGGGCTGGGGGTATGAGGCAAAACCCTCAGGGGACACGGCCTGGCTCAGACACCTTTGTGAGGGGTCCAGGAGGGGCAGGCCACAGGGGAGGAGATGGGGCCTGTGGACAGCGCCCAGCCGCCACCAGGTGGCCAGGCCGTGAAGGTCTGACTTGCGGGGACACAGAGGGGACCTCCAGGCCTGGTAGGGAGAAGCTGGGGGAGCCCCCCCAAACTGCCCCCCCCCACTGCGGCAGAGCCACTCACTGCCCACCCTCTAATGCATCCAGCCCAAATGTGGGCAAAGACAAAAGCCCTTTCTTCTCTCCCCCGGGCTGGGCGGGCGGGCAAAAGTTTTCAAAGGGAGTTTCCGGGGAAAGATTCAAGGAGGACAAAACTCGCTCAGACTCGGCGGCCCCCAGACCTAAGTCGCTCTCTAGCGAGCGCCCCCGCGAAGCGCAGGGGGCGGAGTTCCGTCGGGTGGGGGCGGGAGGAGAGGGCGCCCCGCCCGCTGGGCGCGTGGCCGCGCCAGCCGGGCTCTCACCGCAGGCGCCGGGGTCCCCGTCCGAGCCGTCGCACAGCGGCGCGGGGGCCACACAGAGCGGGCCGCGGGCGCAGGGCGGGAGGTGCGGCGCGCAGGGCTGGTCGCAGCCGCTCTCGTCGCCGCCGTCGGCGCAGTCCTCCTCGCCGTCGCAGCGCCAGCCCCGCGGGGCGCACTCGCCGCTGCCGCCGCTCGCGAAGTCGACGGGGCCGCAGGGGCGCCGCGGGGGCTTCCGCGCTCCACCCCGGCGGGGCGCCCGGGGAGGCCTGCAGGCCGCCGGGCCCTTCCACCGCCTCCGGCTCCGCTCCCCCTCCAGGCCCTTCCGGCCCCCCACCTGCGCCCGGCCCTCCCCAAGTCCAGCCGCTCCCGCTTTTTGCTGCCCTACTGGTTTTGCAAAAGCTCTCCCGCCGCCTCCAAGAATTCCCGTTAGACGCCAGTCGGTTTAGAGGGGGGCCTTGAACTTCTGGGAATAAAGTTTGGACTCTTTCAGTCCCCCTCAAACGCCCTTCACTTCCTTCATTCCGGTGTCTCCAGGAGGCTGAGTCTGGGCCCTGCTCCTTCCCACCCCCAGCATCTGCCCCAAGGCCTCCCTCTGAGGCGCTGTCCCCTCCCTTCCAGGCCTCCAGACCCCACTTTCTCACCCCCTTCCCTCCAGGAGACTCACGGGGGCTGACGCTCGCCTGGGGAGTAGGTACAGTCTCCCTGGAGACAGCAGAGGGGCCAGGCAAGGTACCAGCCGGGGAAGTGGGCAGAGAGGGGAGCGGGCAGCGCCCAGGCCCCTCGTCGGCTCCATCTGGGCAGTTGCAGATTCCGTCACACAGGTGGATGGTCCCCACGCAGGCACCATCGACGCACGACACCTCCCCAGGGGTGCAGTTCACTTGCCCTGTAGCCAGAGAAAGGCGCTGGTCCCGGGGCACTGCCTCACTGTTTGGGGTGCGCTCACTCACACACCCACAGGTGCCCACTTCTCAGCCGGAAGCTGGATTGGTGAAGGAGGGGAGGCAGGCAGGTGGGGACCCACAAGATGGGTCTCTCGGAAGGGGACGCCTGGTGGGCTGGAGTCCGGGGTAGGGACCGCTAACCCTGACAGGACTCCTCGTCAGCAGCGTCCAGAACGTCAGGGTGCCCATCGCAGAGCAGGGCGGGGGGCAGGCAGCGCCCGTCAGCGCAGGCCAGTGGGTCCTGGGGGCACGGGCAGCCCTGCTCATCCGTCCCGTCTCCACAGTCGTCCTGCCCATCACAGATCAGGGCCAGGGGCAGGCAGTGGCCGGAGCTGCAAGACATCTGCCCCTCCCCACGGCCTGGGGTGGCACAGCCTGGGGTGGCACAGCCTGGTGTGGGGAGGGCAGGCAGGCTGAGGACACTGACAAGGGGTCCCAGAGAAGCCCCCAAACCCAGAAACCAGAACAGCCCTGCCCACAAGTCGCAGCTGCTGATAACAAGAGCAGCAGCTTAGGAAGCCGCCCTAGGACGCATGCTTCCGTTACACTTTCAAGGAACTAACCCGCCACTCGGCCACTGCCACCCGGGACACTCACCCTCCTCGTCTGAGCCATTGCCACAGTCATCCTGGTAGTCACAAAGCCACCCGTGGGGCACACAGTGCCCGCTCTCCTGGCATGGGGCCTCTCCCTCCGCACCGCCAGGCACCGGCTCCTCACCGCGGCTACCGTCATCCCCACAAAGCCACTGACTTTCCTGGCACGTGCTGAGGACACAGTGTCCTGGGACCCGCTGCAGCACTGGGTTCAGCCAGCCCAGGGCACAGGGCTCCCCCCGAGGCCCCCCACTCACCAGTTGCCACAGTCTCTCTGCAGTACGGTGCGCGGGGGGAAGAAGCTGCCTCGCCACTTGCAGGGGCAGGGAGCCGGCTCGAGGCAGACTCCTGAGATCAGAGGGCAGGGCTCTGGCAAAAGGGGCGCAGCAGCCCTCTGTGCCAGCCCTGTCACCATGGCCTTGTGGGCCCCTCCCCTCTGCCCACTCTGACCCTACACACAGTGCAGCAGAGTCCCCTCAGGACAGAAGCAGCCCTCCACACGGGCAACGGCCTGGCAGTGCCACCCAGGACCATGGTCATGGCAGGTGGGGGGGGACGCATGGGGCCACAGGCCTCATACCCCTGGCCCCCTTCACGCTGCAGAGCTGGGTGGAGAGGAGAGAGGCTTGGGTCCCTGAGGTGCAAGGGCACCAGGATGCAACAGCAGCAGGCGAGCCAGCCTGAGGCGACACTCAGGGAGGGCACGGGGGTGCGTGGCGTAGACTCTTGCCGAGCCCCTCCCAAGGCTATTTGCAACGTGCACGCTCCACAGAGCCGCAATTTCATCATGTTTGGTTCATCTAGGAAAGTGTCTAGCGCACAGTAAGCACTCCACACGTATTTGCCCTTGAATGAATGAATGGCTGGCTCTCAGGCTAGGAGCAGTATCCTTGAAGGAGCTGAACGTGTGGTGGGTTTGGGCATCGGGGACCGAGGGCGGGGCACACTCACTGGCAGAGCTCCTGGCTGCGCCAGCGCATGTGGGTCCCGGGCCGGGAACACTCGTCTGCGTAGGTGGCGATGGCCGAGCAGAGACACTCACAGTCGCCCCCTGAATCACATCTGAGGGAGGGAGCGCTCGGGCCCAGCGCCCGCCACCTCCACGCCCCGCCCGTCCCCAGGCCTGCTGCTCTCACCCGCGGGTGACATGCACACACCACTCGCAGTGCTGCTCTGGGGGCACCTCCGCGTGGCACCGGGCGAAGAGCGGCTGCAGCATCACCCCGCAGCGGGCGCGGGCCCAGCCGGCCCGGTGGGCGTTCACCTGCGGGCACACCCCGGTGGACCAGCCAGACTCCTCTGCAGCACCCAGCCTCTCGAACCCCCCCACCCCGGGTTTCCGCAGCTGCCCCTCCTCCCTTCCCCCTTTCCTGCCCATCCTCACGGCGCAGGGGGGCGGCAGGTCCCCTGGCTCTGGGCAGAGAGGACTGAGGCACCAGGAGTGGGCGGTCAGTTCAGCCATGGGCTCCAGGCAGGACTCCCTGGCGGCTCCGAAGGTCATTGCTGGCGTCTCCATCGAAGTCTCCACACAGCCCAGCCACCCGGCCGCGGAGCTCGGGGGACAGCTGCACCAGGACCCGGGTGCCTGGACGGAGAGGGCAGCAGGGGGAAGGACTGTGGAGACAGGGTGCCGGAGGCCTTCTTTAGGGCAGGGGGCGGCGAGAAGACCTAGGCGCCTCTTACGTGGGCCTGCTTGACCTTCCCAGGTAAGTACCGCCACCCACCAGGGGGCGCTGGCTCCCTCTTTCGGGGGTGATGATTGGTGGGGATAGAAGAGACCTACATTTGGGGGGCTAAGGGCAAGAAGTGAGAGCCTACTTTCCTAATTAAACCCAGGTTGGGGTGGGGTGGGGTAGGGAAGTTCTCCAAAGGGCAGGATTCCAGACTCCAGGACGGCCTGTGACACCCACCAGCCCCAGAGGCCTCAGTGCAGGCGACTTTTTCCCACAATGGGGGTTATTTTGATTTCCTTTGATTTCACAGTAACGGTTATTTCTAAATCGCCAACTGCTTGGGTTTGGGTGGTGGGATGTTAGGAAATTTATTTTTATTTCTTCTCTCTAAAACTTGGTATTTTTAAACTGTTTCTTTGGTGAGGAGGTATTGCTTTCATAATGAAGAAAAATATAATTATGAAAACATAATTTGGAGACTCTGACCACACATGAGAAGGAGGAAGAGTTTGTGGGGAGCTTCGGGGTGTGGGTGAGATGGCTGGGGGCGGGGGCTGACCTCCATCCCAGAGCAGCGTGAGGCCCAGGCAGGTGGTGAGAAGCAGGAAGAGGCCTGCACGGCGCAGGCTCAGCCCAGAGCCCGTGTAGACCTTGGGGGGCATTTCACTCACCCCATTCACTGTCACTGCCTGGCCTGTGGAGGGAGAGAGACATTCAGGCTCAGCCTTGGGATAAAGGGGCTCCAAGATCCCCACGAGGCCCTCCTAGCCTCCCCTCCAACCTTTCCTTTGCTCCTCTAGCTGTGTGACCTGGGGCTAGTCATTAGACCTCTCTGGGCTTTAATTTCACGGAGCCTTCCAGAATTATGATTCCCAGCCAAGAGAAGAGGCGCCAGCCCCACTGCACCGACGGCTAGCAGTGGGGAGACACGGGGAACCCCAGACCTCGGCTACCCATGCAGAGCTGTGATGCCACCTGGGGTGCCCCTCCCTGGCAACGTCACCCTTCCATGTCGCAGCCACCTCTCAGCATGTGCACAATGGTGCTCTGCAGCCGCACGGTCAGCGCCTTGGTGCAGGTGAGGCCGCTGGCCCCGCAGGGCAGGTCCTGGGCAGAGACTGTGAAACAGCCGCTGGCCTCTCGCACCAGCAGACACTCGCAGGCCCCGGGGAAGGGGAGAGCCAGCCCATCAAGTGTCACATAGTGACACATCCTCAGGATCCCAGGGGTCTGGAGCCCCTAACGTTGAGGGAAAATCCAGCTCTGACACTGGAGACCTGAGCGTCTCATCCCCAACCCCAGTTGTCACAAGCACAGGAAGTGGGACTGTTTCCAGCACCTGGCCATACCTGGGATAGACACTGTCACCCTTTCCTGCCCCTACTCCAATAGGGGCCATTCTCTGGGCTCTGGGGAGGGGCAGAAATATTGAACAAACCTACTCCCAGCACAGGTAGGAAAAGGATTTCACTGAAGTTGCACTCTCACCCACCAAAGCCTGGATCTGGCACAGGCTCTGTAGGTCTGTAACTTGCCTTTACTTCGTAACCCTTTGAAGAGCCTCTGGGCCACACTCAACTGGAATTCAGAGATCTGGGTTCTAGTCCTTCATCATTAACAAGCTATGTGACTCTGCAAGCTATTTAGCCTATCCAAGCCTCAGTTTCCTCATCTGCAAAATGGGAACAATTCTTCCTCTTCCTACTTTACTAGGTTATTGTAAGAATTAAGTAAGATTAAATAAGGTAATATACGTGAAAGTACTTTATAGGCCCTAAAGTACTCCACAACTGAGGGGAAGTTATCAGCATTTTGTCATTCTGACGTGCATGCCATCGGCCCGGAACCCACAGAGCTACATCCCCGGCCCCTTTTCTCTAAGCTCCACCTCTTCACCCCCAAGCGTTTTGCCTCCCCCCACAGGTGTGTGCTCTTACCAGCGGTTGCAGTCCTTCATGGTAGCACTGCCAGGGGCATAGTGATGGGCCCCAAGCTGGCAGGGGCATGAGCCGGGGGGCACACACTGGCCCTCAGGTCCCAAAGCAGCCCCAGGGGGCAATTACAACCGGCCACACAGCTGCCCAGCTCCCCACAGCCTTCAGTCTCCCCACAATTCCGACCGCACACTGGGGCACACTCCTGGTACTCCTGGCCACCAGGACACAGGACAGCTGGGCACAGAGATGCATGCAGGTCAGGGGCATTGCCACTGCTGCTCTGCCCACCCCTCCGGACCCGACAGTCCCTACATCTCTGAAAGAAGGCAAACCCAGCAAACTGCTGAGGTCAGAGGTCCTTCTGGGGACCCTCCCTTGCTGCAAAGCCGTTGGATCCCACTGAGCCATTCCTAGAAGGTGCTGGAGGAAAGAGCCTGGGGATGGGGCTGGCCGGCTGAGCAGACTCACGGCAGAGGGTCTGGTCTCTCCAGGAGAGCAGGGCACCCTCCTGGGCACAGCGCCGAGCATAGGCAGTGAGCACGGGGCACAGGCAGTCCCCGCCGGGGGTGCAGCCACACGCAGCTGCCAAGCAGCGCAGGTGGAACGGCTCCCTGCCCACCAGCCCGTGGCACTCCTTGGAGGGAGATGAGGAAGGGGGTCGGCTCCTCCCCCACGGATTCCCCTGTCTCCTCTGGTCCCCACTGCCACCTCCCAGGGCTCAGCAGCCCTGGCACGGCACCGGGGCCCTCCCAGTAGCCCAGGAGGAGGGCAGGGCAGGTACTGACCCCATTTTACAGGTGCAAACAGGAGGAGCGCCCCCAACCTGGCTACCTGGGAGACTGGGCCATGCAAGATGGCACAGGCTGCCCCCGCGAAAATGTGACGCTGAGTGTGGGTGCTGCAGCGGGAGAGTGGGGCGCTGTCCTCCGAGGGGCACCTTCCCTCGCCTGCCTCTTGGAACTTGCTAGCAAAGGCGGCAATGCTGGTCTCCACGTCGCCAGCAGGAGTCAGGAAGTCATCCTGCTGGTTCCAGGCCCTCTGTGGCTTCGTCCAGCCACTCACCCGCCCTCCGGCACACCTGGAGGGCATGGCGGGGGTCCAGGGTGATGTAGGCTGCAGGGTCAGACGCTCCCCAGAGGACGCGGGCCCCAGGCCAGCGCAGCAGCAGGAAAGTGGGAGAGGCGCGGGAGACACTGAGGCCCCCAGTGCCGCGCCAGGGCAAGACCACATCCTGCCCGTCCACCAGTACTGCTCCTGCAATAGGGGGTCTGTGAGGGGGCAACCCCCAAAGGGCTGGGCTGGGCTGATGACGGTGGGGGGAGGGCACATTGCAGGATGGGGCTGTGAGAGGGGGAAGGACCTGGGGTAGGAGGGGGGAGGGCCTGTGTCATGGTGGGCTGCCCACCCTGAGCAAGGGGAACTGGAGTGACCCCTGGGAGGTCACGCATCCCACCTACAACCCCCACATGACCCTTAGCACCCACTTTGCCTTTGCCCTTGGAGTCAGTGTGCAGGAGGAGCTGGGCCCTGGCTGTCCAGAGCTGGGAGGGGCCTGCCTGGCTTGGTTACCCCAAGAGGCCTTTCAGATCCCTCAGAACTATATGAATTGTATTTCCCCTCAGGATGGGGCAGAAGACGCCTTGGAAAATCTCCACAGGACTTTATGTCTGCTTCAGAGATGGCAGAGTGAGGGGGAAGTTGAGGCAGTGATTTTGGTTGAGGGAGGCTGGCGGGAGAGCTGGGCTCAGGAACCACAGGGCGGTGTGGATGGAAGGTGCTGGACAGAGCCCAAGTCCACAGGGAGAAGAAAGATGACAGGAGGCCCCTGGGGCCCGAGCCACACTCCAGAGGGCTGCTGGGAGCAGGAGGCCTGGTAGGTAGGTACCCTGAGAGCTGCGGCTACCTGAGTCCCTGAGCTGGACGTGGGTGTCCCCCAGGGAGACCGAGATGGCGTGGAGGCAGCTCCCAGCGTTGCAGTCCCCGTGCTCCAGTACAGTCAGTAGCTGCCTCTTTACGAAGTCCTGGGGCCGACGGTGAGGGACATGGTGGCGGTGGGGCAGACCCTGAGAGCAGCTCCTGTTCTACTGGTCACCCACGGCACACACTGGGGGCAGCTTCCACGCAGCACGTATGCTGACCGCCTGCCAGCCAGCCAGACTCTGTGAGGTAAGGGGCTTAACCCTCACCAAGGGCTGGCATGTGTGACGTGTGTGTGTGTGCGTGCACGCGTGCACCCGCACGTGGAGGTGTGTGTGTGCATGTTTGGGCAACATGTCTCCTCTCCCTCCTCCCTGTGGGTAATGTATGCTCACCTCCATGTGTGCCTGTGCACACACACACACTAAATCTATGTGCACACGTGAGAGCATGTCATGTGCGAGCTCCTGTTTGTGCCTATGTTTGTAAGAAGGTGGCCTGGGCCTGAAGCTGGGAAGTCACCTAACTTTATTGGGAGAGGGCTGGGAGGAAGGAGGACCCTTATTTCCCCTGGGGTTGTTTTACAGGAAGTAGCGGGTGACAAGCCCAGCTGTCCCGTGTGTGAGAAAGGACCGTGAGGTTGGGTTTTGTTTTGTGCCCCTGGGCTGGGGTGGCGATGACAGCGGGACTTTCACAGGAACCTAAGGAGGAGGCGAGAACCCAAAGGGCAGGCTTGAGGGTCTGCGGCTGCCATCTTCCCTCCAGAATCGTTTCTCTCTCAGCTTTTCCCTGGACGACTGTGTGTTTTGTTTATTTAGTGGTTTGCTTACAGTCCCTTCTCCCCCATAGCACCCCCGCGAGGGCCCCCGCTGTGGCACGACACCCCGCTCCCGGAGTTGGTCCTCTGCACACCTGCACCAGGCTGAAGCGCCGACCCGCGCGGCCCCGGAAAAAGAAGCTCCGCCCATCGAAGGTGAGGTAATGCCCGTCCCCGCCCACCGCGCCCTCGGCGGGGTACGGCGCCTGCGCGCAGAGCCAGCGGCCGTCCTGGCCAACGCTGTGGGCGCGAGGGACGGGAGGGCGCGCTCCGGATCGGCCCCACGGCGGAGGGGGAGGGCGGGGGTGGGGGGTGGAGTGGAGGGGGTGGAGGGGGAGGGACCGAGCTGGAGACGCCCTCCCACCCCCCCAAAACCCTGGTCCCTCCCTCCCCCGGCACCCCCTTCTCCCTGTTAGCACTAGAGGTCAGCTGATGGAGGTCACCGGCTAGGTTTTTAAGCAGGGCCGTCACTTATGCCTTGAGAGGTCACAGGTCTCTTGTGAGGGAGGCCCCAGAAGGGAGGCAGGTTGAGGAGACAGCATAAGGGAGGGATCAGAGGGGACCAGGGAGCCTCCAGCCCCAGCGAAAAGGCCAGCAAGGCCCGCGGACCCGCCGCGGGCTGCGCAGCCGGCGCACGGTGTCACCGGGGTCGTGGCGCCGGCGTCGGTGGTAGCAGGGCCAGCGGGCGGCAGGCACACAGAGGGCGCCGTCCCAGAAGAGGCCGGGCGGGCACTCGCAGCCGCTCACGCACCCTTCCCCGCAGGACCCCTCGCCCCCCTCGCCCACTGCCGAGCAGCTGGGCGGGCAGGCCGAGGCGCAGTCTGAGCACAGCCGGCCCCCCAGGCACAGGCGCTCTGCGGGCACAGGAGTGGGTTGTGAGGCCCAAGGAGCTCCCCTCCTCCCGCCAGATCCCGCTGCCGCTGAAGAGCCAGCAGGCCTTGGCAGCCCCGCCAGAGGGGCGCTCAGGGGGTGGCGGACCCCTCAGGAAACAGGAGCCACGTGAGGGCCCTCGGTCAGTTCCCAGTTCCACAGGGTGGGGAGGCCAGAGGCTGCGCACAGAGGGACGGGCGGGAGCCCTACCGCAGAAGCCGGGCTTCCTCCAGCGCACGTGGATGCGCCGCGCGCACAGTCCTGGGCGTAGCTGGCCAAGGTGGGGCACGCGGCCTCCAGCCGCTCCTCCCGCCCACTGCCCGCTGGGGCCGCAGCACAGTAGGCAAAGGGGCAGGCCTCGTGGTACTCAGCAGGGAGCACCTGCCATAACGGGACAGCCCCGCAGCCAACCAGCCTTCTCCAGTACTCACCAGCGCCTCCCTCCTCTTGCTTCCAAAATGCCCTGGTTTATAACCAAACAGGTGAACACTGCAAGGAACCTAAGAGATAATATATAGGAGCCTCCCAGAGGGGGCGCCCTGACCGACGGCCCAAAGCAATTTGGTGGCTGGACCAGGTGCCGCGTTTGGCTCCTCCCCAGCACTCCCCCTTCCCACCCCTCCAGTGCCTGGTGTCACCTCCACCCCCACCCGTACCTGGGCATGGCATTCCCTGCATGGACCGTCCAGCAGCTGATGGCACACGTCCTGGGCTGCAGCCTGGTGGCGCAGTGGTTAAGAATCCGCCTGCCAATGCAGGGGACACGGGTTCGAGCCCTGGTCCGGGAAGATCCCACATGCCGCGGAGCAACTAAGCCCGTGCGCCACAACTACTGAGCCTGTGCTCTAGGGTCCGTGAGCCACAACTACTGAGCCCACGTACCACAACTACAGAAGCCTGCACCTACAGCCCGTGCTCTGCAACAAGAGAAGCCACCGCAATGAGAAGCCTGCGCACCGCAATGAAAAGTAGCCCCTGCTCGCTGCAACTAAAAAAAAGCCCACATGCAGCAACGAAGACCCAATGCATCCAAAAATAAATAAATAAATACATTAATTAATTAATTAATTTTAAAAAAATTCTAACTGCCCCTCGGGGGAGCAGGTGACGGCCGGGGCTATGCCTTTCCCGCAGGCTGGGGTCTGTGGACCCACCTGGGAGTTTGTGGCTGGACCAGCTGTGGCAGGGCTGGGAGCAGCCATCCTTCCAGCTGTGTCCCCAAGACCAGGCACAGCACGCCTCCAGGCTTCCCACAGAAGCGTTAGCTGAGCTTGCCCTCGGCTGGCACAGCCATGTGGCAAAGCAGTGGCCCTCAAGGCTGGCTTCGGCAAGGGCTGTGGTGGGTAGAAAGAGAGAATGGGGCAGAGCCAGACGGTCAGCCTGAACCGGACTTCCCTCCCCAGGCAGCCTGCCACCTCCAGGAAACCCCGGATCTGGGCTAATCTCAGGCGCCTACCCAGGGTGCAGTGGGTGCCCCACCCCCCCCAGCCTGGGCAGCAAGCCCTCACCGTCCGGTTCCATGCAGCAGGCCTGGTTTCCGGGGGCCTGGGTCCACCAGGTAGGGGGAGGGGAGAAGATGTTAGCGTTCAGCCCCATCCCTGGGAATGGCCTGGGACATTCAATCTGGTCACCTACTCTCTGAGAGGCTTTATCATGTAATTTTCCCTTCTTGGTCTCAATTTCCAAAGCGAGAATGATCTCGGGAAGGCGGACTGAAGGGTATGGGGAGCAGGCATCATGACTCTCCCTGCGCTGCCCACAGAAGTGCCCACTCATCCACCACCCCCACCCCTACCCCCCGCCCCTCTGGAGCCCACCCACGACCTGCTTCCCCAATGCCCGCTTCTCCAGGTCACCACTCAGTCCTCCCCTACTCTAAGGATGTCACCCCACGGCTCTCTCCTGCTCGGCAGCCAGCCCAGGCTCCACGTCACTCACTTGTAGATGGGACAGAGCCCCGCACGGCCACTCCAGGTCAAGTCCAGCCGCCAGCCCCAGCGCTGGTAATGATGGAGGCTGGTGCAGGGCACCAGGTCCTCCTCACGGGTGGTTACTTCCTCCTCCACCAGGATGGTCTCTGTCCGCTTACACCACTGCCTACCCATAGATGGGGACCGACAGCTGCGGCCACCATCCCCATCTGTCCGAGAGGCCCTATCCTGTGACCCCACTCCCAGTGGAGAGTTAGTTAACTGAGGAGGAGGCTAAGTAAGGCAGGCTGAGGAGGGGGGGGAAGGAGTCTGGCTGCCCCAGAGGGTCCTCGGCCTGGGGCAGGAGGAGAAGGATCTTAGTCTGAGGGTCCCCAGGGTGGGCTGCTTACCCATTAGCCAGTGCCCATGCCGTCCCAGAGAGGAGGGCAGGGAGCAGCATGGCGACCCCCAGGTCACCTTTGGGGGCTGTGAGGCTTTGGGGAGCCAATGCTGTGGCAGGTGAGCAGAGGCCGGGGCTGGCCTCCCCAGCCCCACACTGCTGCTACTGCAGCCTGGGGTCAGTGTGTCCAAGGCAGCCTGAGACAGCGAGCGTGAGGCCCGTGGCACTGGGGAGGCTTTATCTCAGCCCCATGCCCTGGAGCACCAGCTGCCCAGAACCAGATTGGACCTGCCTACACATCACACAGTCGCCTCAGAGGCCAGTTCTCCCTGGAAACAAACCCCTTCCTGGTGTGTGTGTGTGTGTGTGTGTGTGTGTGTGTGTGTGTGTGTGTGTGTGTGTGTGTGTGTGTGTGTGTGTGTGTGTGAGTGTGTGTGAGTGATGGGGGGGTCCGTGTGTCCCAGGTCACAGCCAGACATACTGGGCCTCTGAGAGTGCACACTCTCAGGCCCTACCACCAATGAACGTGGACGGGGCAAACCACACTCTCTTTCTGGGACTCGATTTCCTTACCAGTAAAAACCTCAGGGGCCTCCCAGGGAATCACAGGTGGGACAGGGGCTCCACGAATACTTTGAAATTGTGTGTGTGCATGTTTTTCTGATGACAGTTCCATAACTTTTATTAGATTCTCAAGGGGGGCCGTGACCCCACAATAGTGTTGAGTCACAGGGCCACGGCCTTCCAGCCCTCAAATCCTGAGTGTACGATCCTCTCCCCTGTCCCCTTCCTGCTTCTCCTGCCCCCTCTCCTACCAAGCACTCCAGAAACGAGGGTCAGTCAGCAGAAGGAATGGGGTTTCCAGGGCGATTGGACTGTTTGCGGACAGAGGGATGACGTGCGCCCTTCCCTCTGTGCGGTCTGACTTCTTACGGAGGGTGATCATGTGTGCCTGGCTGGGTCCACCCTGCTCTCCTAGGGTCCCTGGGATCCAGAACCAGGAAGCCCAGACAGGGGAACGAGAGCCAGCCTCAGGGAGGAGTGCCTGGGCTAGCAAGCGTGGGGGGCAGGAGGCAGAGGGGCCCGCAGCCAGCTCCCCCAGCCCTGCAGGCAAGGCAACCGGATGGGATAATCCGAGCAGAGCATCCGGTTGGAAGAGGGTTGGGCAGCAGCTCGCTCCCCAGGGGAATCCTGGTTACATCCTGGTTACCGGTTACCAGCTCCGAGGACACCCAGGCTGGAATGTGGCCTGGGCCTCAGATCGAGTCACCCTCCAACCCCTAAACCTCATGTGCCTCCGAGCATCCCACACAGTCACCCCACCTGTGGTGGGCAGGGTCGGGGGGAGGCTGCCGGGAACCAGAGCCCTGCCAGGCATTCTTCTGGGCCGACCCTTGGTCCTGGGCCAGGAGAAGGTGCAGTGAATCCCTCAGGAAGCTCTCGGATGGGGTCCTCGGAAAGGTCCAGGGTCAGGCCGTGGACACCCAGCTGTTCCCAGCCTCTCACACATGCACACCTGGACACTCTCCCTCTGGCACCTAACACACACTCGCACTGCAGGTCTTACAAGGACAGACGGAGGTGCTTGTGCCCCATCCTGGCACACAGTGATGTGTTCTGCTCCCAGGGCCGTCCTGCAGCCTGGTGAGCAGGCCAGACACTGAGCGGCTGAAGCAGCCCATACAGAAGGTAGAAGAGCCCTCCACAGCCGATTCCGAGGCACCCTGTGCTCTTCCGGGTACCACCTGTTCCTGTCCCCCTCATCCTAAGCATCAACAAATGCTGATGTGCCCCTGCCGCATGCCGTGCTTCTCTGTGCCCTGGTATCCCCTCCAGGTGGGGGGGTGTGGAAGCCAGGGGAGGCTGCTCTTCGCACCGAGTCATGCCCACCCCTCCCCGAAAAGCCACACGTGGATTGGGGAGAAATACAAGTCACATCCTTCTCTCTAAAGAGGGCAGGAGGGAGGAAGCTGGAACCCAGAGGAGATGGGAGAAAGAGATTAGAGAGGGAGGCCCGGAATAACCAGCCCACATTTTAGATGGAGGAGGACGGGATATGGGGAGCTTTCAGGGGTGGGGGTGCCCAAGTGGCAAAGCTGAAGAGAAACATCACAACCAGGGGCAGGGATGTCTGAGGGCTGAGGGCACCCCTCCACACCCGACTGGCAGAGGTTTCCAGCCGGGTGGGAGGATCCGCTCCCCACCACGCCCAGGGGACTCTCCCCTCTGGTCAGCAGCGGCTCCCCAGGATGCCGCCGCCGTGGGGAGTCTTCACCCCATCCGACTCCGGCCTCACCCCCCAACGCCTCCTCGCCAGCCCTGCCTTTTCCCAGGTGACCTGGTTCAAAGCCCCCACCCCAATTTCTACTTCGAAGGTCACGTTCTTAGCAGGCACTGGGGCCCAGCCTGGTCTCCTTCGGGCTCTCCTCACCGCCCCCAAGGGATCCGGCTCCCGCGGTGGGTCTAAGATCGGTGGGGGGCGGGGGGGGGTACGGGTCTGGCTGGATCCGAGTGGGATCAGGGTGGAGAGCGGGGGCAGGGCCGCAGTTTCCCAGACCGACCCCACCGACCGACAGTCGGGGACTCGATCCCACCGCGGGGAGCGCGGTGCAGACACATGCCGGCCGGCACTTGCGATTCAAAGACAGCAGCGCAGACACTAGCTCCCTTCCCCTTAACAGGCCCCCTCCTTTTCCCCCCAACTCCACACCGCCCCCCGACGCCCCGCGCTCCACCTTTCCCCTGGCTCCTCCCTCCGCGCCTGCCGGCACCCTCCCTCGCAGCCCGAGTGCCCTTCCTCCCTGCCTCCTCTCCCTCCTCCACCCCTTCCCCCCGCACTCCTCTCCCCCCCACCCCTTCCCCTCCCCCGTCCTTAGCTCCCACTTTCCATCACCTACTGCGGGCCGTCGTTCCTCCAGAGCCTCACCTGCCCGCCTAACCCGCTGGGCACCCTCTCCACTCCTGGGCACCCTGTCCCCGACCTCCCCCACTGGCTGCCCCGCTGCCCCCTCCCGCCTCCTCGCTCCCCTCCCCCTCCCGGGCGCCGCTTCCCCGCTCCCGCTCCCTCCGCGTCTTTTCCTCTCCCCTCCCCGCGAAGTTTCGGGGCTGTCAGTCTGTCAGTCTCCGGGCAGCCCGCACCCGGACTGCAGGCGGCGGGCGCCATCGCGAGCCGAGCCCGCGGGGGCAGGAGGCCGGGGCGCCGGGGTCCGGGCGGCAGCGGGGAGACCGTGGAGGCGCCCAGGGCGGGCGCTCCGCCGCTTCCCCGCCACACCCGCACTCGCAGCCACCGCCCGTGCGGCGCAGGTGACAGCCCCGGGGGTGCGGGCGCCCCGAGCGCAGGAAGGGTGGGGTGGGGCTGGAGGGGGAGCGAGGGCAGAGGAGCGGCGAGGGCCGGAGAAAGGAGGGGTGGGACCGGGGAGGAGGGCCGGCTGGGGGTTCAGGGCTTCCAGGAGAGCGGAGAGCCGGCATCCGGAGGGATGGGCGGGGGCTGGGGAGAGGGGGCCGGGTGGGAGTCAGGTGGGAAGGGGTGGGAGGCCCCCGAGGGCAGGGAGTGGGGCGTCTCAGGAGAGGGGGAGGGAGTGTGGGAGGGGGCCGAGGGGCCGGGGAGGGAGTCGAGGCGCGGGGATCGGGCGTTTGGGAGGGGCGCGAGAAGGGCGCTGACAGGTGAGCCCGGGAGCCGGGAGGGGGTCGGGACCTGGAGTGAGCTCCAGGCGGAGGGGCTCCGGGGGACAGAAGGAGGCGGGGAGGGGGGTGGGAGGGGTCTGCGCGAGAGGAAAACTTGGGAGGGGTGAGAAGTCAGTGGGGAGCAGAAATGGGGAACGGAGCCCCGGAGAGGCAGGGGAGGGGACGCGGAGGTGGGTTGGGAGGCAGGGGCGGGGAGGGCAGGGCCGGTGAGGCAGTCGGAGTGAGCGGGGAGCCTCAGACCTGAGGCTTGGTGGGGGCCGGGCGACTAGGCGGGAGCTCGGGGCGGGGTGGGGGGGGCGGACTGGAAGGGGGAGGGGAAGAGCAGTTCTGGGGAGTGGGGACCAGGAAGGAAGGGAAGCGAGAGCCTGCTGGGGAGGCAGAGGGGGAAGGGAGACGGGGCCTCGGAGGGGAAGGAGAGCTGCAGGAGGGAGGGAGGGAGAGGGTGGTGTGGGGAGAGGAGGAGGAGGGCTGGGGAGCGGGGGGGGGGGCGGGAGGGAACTGAGGTGAAGAGAGGAAAGGAAACCAGAGTGGGGGAGGAGAGGGAGAGGGGAGGGGAGAGCCGGGAGGAGGAGGGCGGTGTTGGGGAGGAAGGAAAAGAGGAGGGGGAAAGGAAGGGAGAGGGTGTGCGGCCGGGGAGGGGGAAGGAGCCGGGGGAGAACCGGGAGGGGAGGGAAAGGCGGCCCTGAGCCTGGGGAGGGGGAGGGGAGCTCTGCCGCGGAGGCTGCCCCGGCGGCGGGTCAGGGGGGCGGTGGCTGCGGAGGACAGATCCGAGGGGGCCGAGAGGGGTTGGCAGGCAGGCTGTGGGCAGGGGGAGGAGCCGGAGGGGCGGGGCAGGGGGCGGGGCTGGAGAGCCAGCCGGCTTCCGCGGGGAGAGAGGGCGGAAGGCGGAGGGAGCGGGAGAGGGGAGGGGTTTAGGGAAGGCTGCCAGAGAGACTGGGGGGGAGGGGAGTCCGCTGGGGGAGGGGCAGGGGACCCGCTGGAGGAGGAGCCGCGAAGGCGGCTCGAGGGCCGGGTGTCCGAGCCTGGGAAAGCCCCGCGGGGGAGGGGCGATGGTTGGGAGGTAGGGTTTTGGGGAGGTGAAGCCAGAGTTATTCCTGCCTCCGGTGAGGACCCTCCTCCGAGGGCCTCCCCACCAGTTGCCCAGTAGCGATCCTCACCTCCGCCCCTAGGCTGGCTCCTATTTCACCGGCTCCTGCAATGACAGCTGGAGGGCCTAGGAGACAAAGTTCCCCGCTCTCCCCTCTGGTCTCCCACCCTCCACCCTCTCCCCAGAGAATCGGTTGATTCCTGACACCCCCAGGCAAGGGCCCTGGGGGGTGAGGAGCGCTGAAGGGCTGGTGCTGGTTCTGAGAGACCTGCAGGTGAGGGTGGCAGGCTGATTTCCAGAGCTGACCTGAGCTTAGCTTGCAGAAATGGCTTCAAGGCCTTCGCCTTGGTCCACCTTCAAAGGTCTCTGCTTTCTGAAATCCACGTTCCCTCATTTCCCTCACCTGTACCTGAGGACATCACCTCTGGAGCTCCTGGAGATGGCTGACGGGGAGAGGTTGGGCAGAGCCAGGACCCAGGTGGAAGCTGTCTGAGAAGAATCTGAACAAGGTTGTCTTTCTCCTTAGGGTCTGTGGCCGGATCCCCAGGAGGAGTTATCCTGGGTTGCCATGAGGGAGACCTTCGAGGCCCTCAGGTCCCTGGGTGAGCCAGCAGAACTGAAGGGACTTGGATGGGGGGCGGGGGAGTAGGATTCAAGAACATACTACGCCTGCTGCTTCCCTAATTCAGACAGCAGAGCATGCTCAGGAGGCTGCAACCCTGATACCCCAGAGACCCTGGGAGCCTTTCTTTAGGGCAGCATCCTTTCCGGTTTCATCAGGAAGAAGGCCTGGTCCATGTTGGAGGTGGTGCTAGTACTCACAGAACACCAGGATATTTAAATCTCTTCTCTCTCTTCCTTCTGTCGCCTGTCCTTGACGCAGTGCAAGGGGGCTGAGGTCGATACCTGGCCAAGCCACTGCAGGGCCTGGCTGTCCGTTGTCCATGCTAGTTAGAGACCCTTCCTTCCTGAGCACATGGGGAAAACCCATTGGGTGGGCTGGGAAGGGGAAGACCCCCCCAATCTTTGATCACCTCTTCTGTACTTTGTGCTTTACTTGGACCCATCCTTTTGCCTGTAACAGGACTCTCGGTGGGACAGCCGGAGATGGCCCCCCAAAGTGAGCCTGGGGAAGAGTCCCATAATGCCCAGGAACAGATGTCCCCTCCCCAGGAAGAGAGAGTGCTGGGCAAATGCTCAGGTAAGTAAGTGGGGCCAGGGAAGGTGGCTCAGGGCGGAGTCTTCCTTCCTTTGTTCGTCAGGTATTTATTGAGCACCTACTAAGTGCCCCATGCTATTCTAGATATTCAGGATACCTCAGTGACCAAGGAGACAAAGATCCCTACCTTCCAGGAGCTTAATCCTAGTGAGGGCAGAGGGTCAACAGACAACAAATGTAGAAATAAGTGTACTTATAACCTGTGTTAGAAGAGGAGAGGCTGTGTGCTTTGGGGGTGTAAAGCAGAGTGAGGGAGCCTGAGACCACTGCAGGTAGGGGTGGGGCAGGCTGGAGGATTAAATAGTGGGGTGAAAGTAGGCCTCATTGGGAAAGTAAGATTGGAAAGAGGTGAGGGAGGCAGCTAAGCAGATACGGGGAGAAGATGCCTAAGGCAGGCGTGGACCTGGCTTTCTGACACCCCGATCTTCTCTAATGATTTTCCTTGGAACTGGAGTCCATCTGGTGTCTGGGAGGTTCCCCATCTCCCCTCCTAGGAGCCTCATGTAAGCCTCAGGGCAGGGACCCTTCCTTGCTTCCACTATCTTACACACACATATTCCAGAAACTCCTCACAGCTGTGGCTCTTGCAACCTGCACGGCCTTAGCAGCTGCCCTGCTTGAAGGAGCCTGAGGCTGCCCTGGGGCAGCTGGGAATTCAGCCCCTGCAGGTATGATGTGGGATGCAATCCTGCCGGTGGGGCTGGGACCGGGGTCTCAAAAGCCCCTGCTTCCTAGCGCCAGTGGGGAGCTCTGTCCATCTCTGATGTCTGCGGCGTCCTTGAGGTAGCCTGTTCTCTGCCAGGGCGCGAGGCCCCCAGACCAGAGGAAGGTGCCCACACTGAACAAGCTGAAGCTCCCTGCAGAGGAGGCCGGGCATGTGCACCACGGAAGGCTGAGCCCATGGGCTCCTGCCCAGGTGAGTGTTCCCAGCTCTCCATCCCACCAGAGGGCCAGGAGGAGGGAGCAGGGGTCTGCCAGCTCCCGAGCTGCTATCTGAGGAGGCAGCCACCCCGGGCCCTACCAACCCAAGATGAATCAGGCCCTGGCACCTTTCTGCTATAGGGCTTCAGCACGCAGAGGGAATTCTACATCCACAGACAACAGGAATCAGAGAGGCCGGCCCCCAAAGAGAAACACACTCTCACCTCAGCATCCTCCAGGAGTCTTAACTTCCCAGCCTGTCTCCCCCAGTCAAAGTTCATTCCTGTTGACAACTTGAATTATGATTCCCAGGAAGACATATGGCGTTGATCAACCTTTTCATTGTCTCTCCCCAGACATGCTCCTTCCCCCAAATCTCTACTGATCTCGGTGCTACGCAAACGCTCCAAATCTGTTGTATTTGACGCATCTCCCCCATACGCAAGGCGATCAAACAGTTCGTTCTCTCTCCACAGTCCTACCCATCACTTCCACTACCACCAGCTTTATCACCTTCTGCCTGAGTGATGTCACTTATTCCACAAGGGCTTATTTAGTGCCCACTAGGTCCAGGCTGTGTTAGGTAGAGCGGGAAGGGAGGGGCTCTAGAGTGACACAGTCCTGGTTTGAATCCTTGCTCCACATTTTTTGGCTGAGTGATCTTGGATAGGCTAGAGGAGCCTCAGTTTGTTCACGAGAAATAAGAGTAACTTCTGCACAGGGGTTTTTGTGAAGGTTTGTGAGAGTGTATATACAGTGCTTCATCTGCAGTTGGCACTCAGTACATGAGGCAATCCTCATTTTTATTAGACGCGTAAAGAAACAGAACACAAGATGTCTGCCCTCCAGAAACTGAAATCTGATACCAATATGAGCTAGAATAAAGAATTAAAAGCACAAATAACAATAAAGGCATGTCACAAGGAAGTGTAAAAGTGTCAACAGTTAAGTGTTTATATGAGATCCTCGTGCGTTGGATTTGTCCAAGATTCTGTTGATTTGTGCTCCATATTGAGAGAGGTGTAGACTTCAGCTTGGATGAGGGTGAGGGTGGAGGATGGGAAAACATTCTAGGCTGAGAAGAGACTTCGAACTAGGGAAGTTGACATGTGACTGGGGTTACAGAAGACCAGCTTGCCTGAAGTGAGGGGTTTATGCCTGGGAGTATTAAGAGAGTTGGACTAGGTTGGCGTGAGCCTCAGATGCAGCTAGAACTTACTTTATCCTCTAAATGATAGGGAGCTATTGATGGTTCTTCAGTAGAAGAGGGGCACAATGAAAATGAAAGCGATATCACAGTATGATAAATAGTTGTTTGGAACTGATGGATGGGTAAAAGAAACTAGGAGTAAATCTAATTGTGATACTCCATGTGTAATGTAACCAAGGCTCAGGCTATTACAGACTTTTAGAGCCAGACAGGACCTCCAATCAGCTGGTACAAAGGTTCTCAAACAAGAATCACTTTGGGAGCTTGAAAGAAAGAGAACAGATTCACGGGCCCGGCTCCCATAGTTGCATTTTGTGAAAGTCGCCCAGGAGATTATGATACGGCACCAGATTTAGGAACCATGAACTGGTCCAACCTTTACACCTAAGCAAGCTAACAAACTTAGTTCAAAGAGATTAAGTGACTCAACCATGGTCACACTGCTGCTTAGTGGCAGAGGAGAACCCAAGGGGACACTCCCGGTCTGGGTCCTGAGCTCCTTCCTCTTGGCTGGGCCATTGCAGTGCCCAAGAGGGGCAAAGCTCCAGGGGAACCCATCTCCAACCTGCTCCCTAAGAGGGCCCTCCCTGCTTCTCCAGCGGTGGTACCATCCGTTGGTCCCCCAAGTCCTGTAAACTCAATCCTCTTCTTAAACTGGGACTTCCCACCTGGCCCTAGAAGCAGCAATGAAGGGAGGAGGAGCAGGGGGAGCCTTTGAGAAACCACAGGAAGGAAGGCCAAGGTACTCAGTGGCCACTGGGGAGGAGCTAGAGAGCAAGCGGGACGTCCAAGGTGAAAGTCAAGGTTCCAAATCCAGCCCACTAGGAGAAGGAGGCTGTAGACCTACTGTTGACATCAGCGGGGTAGATCTGGGAAGGTGGGGTGTTTGGCGGTAAGCCTGCTGAGCTGTAGCCAATTCGCAGGACACGCAGGGGAGTTGCTCAACTGGAGAGGAGAGGTTGAGGTTCCAGAACAGAAAGATCTGGGGGGGCCACGTGGACACATGAGCCAGGACAGGAACCTGAGGACTGAAGCTTGAGGGAGAGTAAGGGGAGGCTACTCCAGAGGCAGGGAGGCAGGCAAACCGGGGCGAAAGCGTCCCCGCAGCACAGAGCCCAGGAGGAGGGCTTGCAGTGATCTTTGGGTTTGGTCATTCCCAGGAATTTCCCAGTGGAAAGAGCAGAAGCTAGACTTCAGGGCTCCAGGAAGTGGCGGTCGTATTGGCAAATAAGCGGCGCATAAATAAACGTGGGGCTTAACAGACTCGCCTTGTTTTGATCTTTCAGGGGAGGAGTGGATGCTTCGGAAGGTGAAGGTGGAGGAGGAGGTTCGGCAGGCAGAAGAGGAGGGGGAATGGCCGCAGCGTCTGTCATTACTCCCCAGCCCCTTCCCCGCACCTGACCTGGGGCCTCTGGCCGCCGCCTACAAGCTGGAGCCGGGGGCCCCAGGGCCACTGGGTGGGCTCGCGCTGGCGGGGTGGGTCCCGGCCTCGGAGAAGCCCTATGGCTGCGGGGAGTGTGAGCGCCGCTTCCGGGACCAGCTGACCCTGCGGCTGCACCAGCGGCTGCACCGCGGCGAGGGCCCTTGCGCCTGCCCGGACTGCGGCCGCAGCTTCACGCAGCGCGCGCACATGCTGCTCCACGAGCGCAGCCACCGCGGCGAGCGGCCCTTCCCGTGCTCCGAGTGCGGCAAGCGCTTCAGCAAGAAGGCCCACCTGACCCGCCACCTGCGCACGCACACGGGCGAGCGGCCCTACCCGTGCGCAGAGTGCGGCAAGCGCTTCAGCCAGAAGATACACCTGGGCTCGCACCAGAAGACACACACGGGCGAGCGGCCCTTCCCCTGCCCCGAGTGCGAGAAGCGCTTTCGCAAGAAGACGCACCTGATCCGCCACCAGCGCATCCACACGGGCGAGAGGCCGTACCAGTGCACGCAGTGCGCGCGCAGCTTCACGCACAAGCAACACCTGGTGCGGCACCAGAGGGTCCACGAGGCGGCCGGCCGCGCCCCGTCCTCCCCCGACGCGCCCTTCTCGCCCACGTCCCCTGCCCCGTCCCCCACTCCGTCCCCTCCCGGGCCCAAGCCTTTCTCCTGCTCCGACTGCGGCCTGAGCTTCGGCTGGAAGAAGAACCTCGCCATGCACCAGCGTCTGCACCGCGGCGAGGGGCGCCCTTTCGGGTGCGACGAGTGCGCACTGGGCGCCGCCGTGGACCCCGCCGCTGCCACCGAGCCCTTGGCCTGCGCGCCCCCGGGCGCTCCTGCGAGCCAGCGGTCCTTCCTCTGCCCGGACTGCGGGCGCGCCTTCGCCCACGGGCAGCACCTGGCGCGGCACCGGCGGGTGCACACGGGCGAACGGCCCTTCGCCTGCGCGCAGTGCGGCCGCCGCTTCGGCTCGCGGCCCAACCTGGTGGCCCACTCCAGGGCCCACAGCGGCGCCAGGCCCTTCGCCTGCGCGCAGTGCGGCCGCCGCTTCAGCCGCAAGTCGCACCTGGGCCGCCACCAGGCGGTGCACACGGGCAGTCGGCCCCACGCCTGTGCCGTGTGCGCCCGCAGCTTCAGCTCCAAAACCAACCTGGTCCGCCACCAGGCCGTCCACACGGGTTCCCGCCCCTTCTCCTGCCCTCAGTGCGGCAAGAGCTTCAGCCGCAAGACCCACCTGGCGCGACACCAGCGCATCCACGGCGGCACCGCCGCCGACCCGACCTCCGAATCTGACCTCTTGGCTCCCGCCTGGCCCACTCCCACCGAGGGGGCGGCATCCCCTCTCTTTTTCTGAGCCTCGTTCTAGGCCGGACCCTGCCTTTGCCTTCTTTTGTTCCCTGGTTCCGGAGACCCACGCCCGACGACATCTCCTGGGCGGAGGAGCACGACGGCCTGGACAGCCTCTGGCCATTTTCCTTCCCTCTCTGTCTTGCTGGGGAGAAGTCTGGAAAGGATAACCGGCTTTGACATTCTGGGGCAAAAACAGAGCTGAGAGTGAATCCTTGCTAGGAACAGTTTAGGCCGAGTTCCTGGAAATCTCCCACCCAGAGACCCCATCGGAAAGCAGACATTTCCCAGACCACTCCTGACCAAAGACTGAGTCAGGAACCCCTACGAGGGAGGGAAAGAATGGTGATCTGTGTACTGAAAGTTTCATTAAAATTGCAATCTGAAGGTTCTGGGGCTGTGAAATGAGTTGGGGGGATGGAACCCCAGACTTTTCTCATCCACTCACTCACGTTAATCCACACACAGACACCCCTTCCCTTCCTATCCTGCGTGAGTTAAATTTAGCCAGCTGCTGGTAATGGGCTTTATCAAATCAAAATATGATCCAGCTAATTGCTAAATCACCATCTTGCTCCCTGCCTTTAGCTCAAATTGACAAGGAAGAAACATCAGTATACATTTCTCATGCCAGGTGTCAAAGGCTAGAACAGTAGGGAATGCAAAGAGAGGGGACAGGGTGCCCCTGGCCACTCCTATGGGGACGGCGTGCCACCAAGGGCTCTGGAGCTCCAGGGCTCTGCCTCTGTTTGCAGCTCTCCCAAGGGGATCTCAGAACAGCAGCCCCACCTGCCACTCTGCCTGGCAGCAGGAGGAAGGACGTTAGTGACAGATGAAGGTTGCTTTCACATCACACTTTCCCATAGGTTCTCTCTTTATGATGGGTGCAGACGTTTCTGTAGCCGTGCTTCCCCAACCTAGACTGGCAGGAGAGCTGGGCTGGCTGGCAGTGACAGGGAGGGGTAGGATGATGGGGGAACGTGTTGGACTTGGAGGGAGAAGTCTTACCTTTGACCTTTCCTCAGCTTCTTGTAGGACTTGCGGCAGAGTCCTCATTTTCCTGGGCCTCTGCTTTCTCATTAAAATAAGATTGCTGATGTTGATGAGGGCTGAGGCTTTTTTTTCCAATTCTAATGGCACTATCACCAAAAATAACCCTAGCAAATATTTATTGGGTGCCTACTATGTGCCAAGCCCTGCACTAGGCACTGGGAAACAATAGTAAGCGAGACAGACAGGTCCCTGCCCTCACAGAGCTTGCAGGAAAAACGTGAGGAGTGCGGGGTTAGGGCCAGCACAGAGGGCTTCGGGAGTGGCGTCCCAAATTCAGCAAAAGTCAAAGGAGGTTCCCAGGATGAGGACACCTGTAAAGTGAGCCCTGAAGGATGGGAGCAAATAGCAAGTGGGTAGCCCCTCCTCCTGGTCCTTTTCCTGGGTTCCCACCGCCTTCCTATCCCAGTCTTATAAGTCCAACTGGTCTGAATATGAAAGACCTGGGAAATCTTAGGTGGGACCCAGCCCCCCAGCCATTCTGGTGATGACCATTGTGCTGGGGGAGGTGGAGAAAGACGAAGAGCCAGGCTGCCCTTCTGAGTCAGAGCACAGTAGTGAACAGAGGACAGTGCCTCTTGCCTGCTTGGGGCTTCAAGACCGTCCCCACGGCTTAGCTGGCTCCTTCAAGCACCCACACCAATGAACTGGCACCCAACGCGCACACGTGCTCCACTCCTAAGTTGTTGCCTTTCCACTTTGAGAAGGAGGGGAAATGGTCAGCGAAGGAGCCAGCCTGGTGTGTTTTAAATACAGGTTCCCCCAGCTATCCTAAAGTAGAACGTCCCTATGAAACCTTCCATAAGCTGAAACATCGTAAAGTGGAGAAGCAATCACTTTAGGACACATCTTGCTGATGGATGCACAGAACAGATAGAGAAGAAGCACAGATGCTCACAGACACAGTTCAAAGCTTTGGTGGCTTGATGCTGGCATGCTGGGTGTGGTTCCCAGGAAGGAGCTTTGCAGGGTCTCTCTCGCTGCTTGGGGTACGCTGCCCCTATAGGGGCAAAACAAATGCTGGATGCTATTTTCACTTTTCATAAAAGCAAAAATCCTCTTCAGGTTCCTTGCAGTTAGCGAAAGCAGGTACTAATGTAGGTCTTTCATAAAAGTGAAGTGGCGTAATTCAAACTTTCAAAAAGCAGGAGATCCCTGTAAACCCCACAGCCGGTGCGCTTTGTATCGGAAAATACTCAGATGCTCCAAATGTCCCTATTTTCCATCTAGGTAACACTATGCTTGGGAAACTAAGTTAGTGATAAAGAGGCTGTTTGGCAGGGATGGAATCAGAACAAAATGAAGTAGGTAGACTCAGAGCCTTAATCCAGGCTTTAGTGAAGTCTGCCTATCACATAATTAGTAAGACAAAGAACTTTCCGTGTGGCCTCCTCCTGTATCTCCTTCCTCTCCATCTGCAGGGTTGGATGAGAACGGCCAGTTAGAGTGGCCTGCCGGACATCCCTGCGAATCTTGAGTCAGAAAGATTCCAGATATTCCCCTGGCTCGGCTGGCTGGCTCAGGAGGCAGGGAGACAGGCATTGCAATCCTCCACCCAGAAAGACTGGTGAGCTTTGGAGTCTACCCAGCCTTGCGTAAACGTTGTAGGGAATTGAACAGAAGATCTTGTTCTTGCGGCATTTACAGTCCAGATATAAGACAAGCAGCTGGTTGCTTTGGGGCTCAGAATGCCGGGTGCTCTGGGACACTCCAAAGAAGAAAAAGCCAAGATCCCTGACTCACAAACCTAAACCTTAGATGGGAGAGAGGCTTGAGTTTCATAAAACACCTGGACCATCATATGTGGTGGTCTGGGCCCAGGTGTTCTATTCTATTCTTCAGGATACAGGCAGGTATTGGAGGAGTTCAGAGAAAGGGGAGGGCCTGAGCTGGAACAGTCAGGGATGGCTTTGCCAGGAGGAGGGTCCTGGTGAGTCTGGAAGGTGGCTACAACTGGAAGAGACCAAGAGGAGGTGGGAGGAACCAGGAGGAACTGGGAACCATTAGGTGCTAAACCTTATGTGGAGGCGCCGGACTGCAGGGGATCAGGCATTTGCACACAGTTTGAGATGAGAACAGGTCATCCAGCTCAGGGCCAGTGCAGAGGGAACTCACATCTCCAGGGCGCCCTGTTCCAGGTCCTCTGCCAGCGAGGCATCGAGCAATCAGGACGCCCTTCTCCCATAGCCCTTCACCGAGCCGGTCCCAGCACTACACCTCCCTGTGTCAGCCACCCCAAAAGAAACTATCGAGGGACGAGGGACAGGGCAGGCAGTACGAAAAGGGGTTGTTGTTATTACCGCTAATCATAATGGTAGCTAATATTTACCTAATACTTGCTATGTGCAGGGGCCTGACCTGAGTTCTTTACATATGTATTAACACAGCCAAAACTCACAATAACTACCATTATTATCCCCATTTTCTAGATGTGGAAACTGAGCACAGAGCAATTAGGCCATTTGAACAAGGTCATTCCTTCCTTCCTTCATTCATTCAACAAACATGTATAGAGTACCTGCTTGTGTGTCTGACACTGTTCGATGCTGGGAATAGTAATAATAGTTATAAACGAAAAATGTGTCCAGTACTTACTCTGTGCTAAGTACACTACAAATTAAGGGCTTTACAAGTTGCTCTGTTTTTCTTTCCGCCACCCTATGAGCGGGCATCATTGTCCTTAGTCAAGTTTTTCTGATGAGGTGAAAGAAGCTCAGAGAGTCTAAGTTACTTGCACAAGTCACACAGCATATGTGATGAAAGCGACCCAGTGGTCTGATCCTAGAGCTCGTACTTTAAAAAAGCACATCTTACGTTCCCACCAACAGTGCACAAGGGTTCCATTTCTCCTCGCCAACCCTGGTTGTTTTCTGTTCTTTTGATAGTAGCCATTCTAACAGGTGTGCGGTGATCTCTCTTTGTGGTTTTGACTTGCATTTCCCTAGAGCCTGTATAGTTAAACACCGAGCTCAGTGTCTTTGCAGAGAGGACCCTCGACGTTCCTGGTCCTCAGGGTGCTCAGTGGATGAATCTAGTGATCAGTGTGGAAGGCAAGCATGCGAAGGGCCATGGGGTGAAGGGTGAAGAGCGATGACGTACACGTGGAGGGTCGGGAGGGGTCTCTGGAAGGTGGGGTGACTTGCTGAGATCTCACCTCCTTGGACTGGGCTCTCGGCCAGCTGGGTACTATGGTCACATCCACTCACCGTGTTAAGGAGTGCCTGTATCCTGGGAGAGGGAAACGGGTTCCTGCCCCTGGGCCCAAGACAGCAAGCCACACTTCCAGGGGGCAGACCCCTGAGAAAAAGCAGGAAGCAACTGAAAGCAAGCTCGCGTATCGGTTGCAGAATGTTCCCTTTCCAGAAGTGATGGTGAATTACGGAGTCACCCTGAGGCGGGGATACGGGAGTCGGTAGGAATGGGTGGCTGTCAGCTGTAACCGGCTTGTAACTGGGACAAGAGCCTGTATCACAGGCTTTAGTGACACCGTCCAGCGCAGCCCGTCTCCGGGCCCCAGTATCTGAGAATCACCTGTCTGTTGCCTGCCTGCCTTCCCTGCCCCGCAGGCCTCTCCCCTGCACACACGGGGGGCGGCGGGGTAGGGGGCTGAAAAGCCGGGTCTGTGCTACGGGACTCCTTCACCAAAGGCGCTGTGTTTGTTTCTTAGGGGCCCTGGAACAAAGCACCACACAAGGAGAATGGAAGACAGCAGACATTTATCCTCTCAGTTCTGGAGGCCAAAAGTCCAAAATCAAGGTGTGGGCCGGGCCACGTTCCCTCCGAAGGTTCTGGGGTGGGTCTGTTCCAGGCCTCCCTCCCAGCTTCTGGTGTTGCTGCAACGCTTGCTCTTCTTGACTTGTAGCCTCGTCCGTCCAACCACTGCCTCCTGTGCTCACATGGTCTTTCCTGTGTGTGTGTGTGTCTGTCTCTGTCTCTCTTCTCTTCTTATAAGGACCCAGTCATATTGGATTAGGGCCACCCCAGTGACCTCATCTTAACTGGACTGCATCTGTAGAGACCCAATTTCCAGATAAGGTCACAGTCCCAGGTCCCAGGGTGAGGACTTCAGCCTATCTCTTTAGGGGACACATTTCAACCCATCGCAGGGAACTTCACGGAGCTACTGTGTCAACACTGGAGGAGGAGAGACTGAAATGCAGGCTCCCGGTGTTGGGAGGGGATGGGCTGGCTCCACCTCGGAGGGAACGGGGCACAAGCAGCACAGCCCTGATCAGACTCGACTTGCGCTCCCCAGAGCTCTTGCTTCCACGTGGCAGGCTGGAGAAACATCAGAGTGTTCAAAAAAGCTCAGCGATAGTAACAGAAATGTCTCTTCGTGTTCCTTTCTTCTACAGTACTGTTTTAAATTGATATTTTCTTACTTCTAAAACAGTAAAATAGCTTTGACATGACTGTAAACAAAGAAAAAGCACAGTTGACTTCTAGGAGACTGTAGGAGCAGCTGAGAACTGAGCTATCTTCATTCAAACGTGACTGTTTTGTTTAGCGTCTCTGAAAACTGCGTGTGTGTTTGCGCGCGCGCATGCACGTGCCTATTCTAGGGTTTATTTGTGGGGAGACCTAAGATGGAGGAACGGCATGGGGCTGATTGTGCCTTGAGGAGTAAGTGGGTTTGAAGGGCAGGGGGTGCAGTTCAGAGAAATGGGCTGCGCTGGGGGTGGGGGGGCTTTTGCACAGCATCTGGAGGGAGAGAGGATGGGCAGACTGAAGCGGGATGAATTGGTCTGCAATAGTGAACATTTTTTTCTGCCCCAGGAGACTCAAAAACCCTCCTCGGAGTTGTGGTGGGACCTGGCATAGTGTGGTCACAGCGTGGCAGATGCCCTTCGGAAGGAAAAGTAATTCCAAGGGCCTGGTGGAGAGCTTCACCCCACCTTAGGGTGGGAGAAACAAACTACTCCACCTTATTGGTATTTTGTTAACCAGAGACAAGTCGGTATTTCACAATCAGGGGTGACTCCCCTGTTGCAGATGGGTGACATCCTATCCTTTCCTGGGAGCAGTAATTTGGGGAAAGGCTGCAGAGCGCTGTGCTGTGACCTCAGGTGGTGGAGAAGCTGGGGGTCCTCACGACAGGGCATTGCCGTCACACGGAGCTTGAGAGGAGGCTTTTAGGAAACACTTTCCCAACTACCCGACAGAGAACAGAGCTCCGGGCGAGGAGGAGGTCAGCCTCGTGGCAGGGACGTTCTTGGTCAATACCAGGACCCGGATTTACAGCATAGGCTTACGTAACATCATTACATAAGGTCATTAGGGGCATTTCAAGCGGATTCTGCTTTAGGCTCTCCAGATGCCGGACCTGGGCTCCCCTATAGCCCGGCCAGGCAGCTCCTTTCCCTCACTGAGTTTCTCCACTCAAGGTTTCCCTGGAGGGCTTTCAGGGCCCTGTGGCCCAGCTTCCCCCCAGAAGGGCTGTGTTTTGGTGGATGAGGCAAACTCTCTCCGAGTAGCTGGTCCTCGGATCGTCTCCTCCGGGATGCGGGCCCGCGCATCCGCGGCGCGCTTATACTCCCCACGCGGGTCAGGTCCTCGCTGCGCGGCTGCCCAAGCCCAGGCTTGCTGACCGCCTGGACTACTGCTACCTTCTCCCATCAGGTCTGGCCTCCAGCTCCTCCCACTTTCCAATGTATCCTCCAACTGGTAGGGGGGTCTTGCTTTTAGCTTGTGATGCCCCAGCCTAAAACTTTCATTCATTTCCTACAGTTTAAACGCACCTTCTTCACTAGGCGCATCCAAATTCGCAGCGGTTGGTGCGTTGTCTTAGGTCAGCTGTGGATGCGTCTGTCTTCCTCGGTGGGCTGCGAGCTTCCCTGGCATCCAGCCTGGCTCCCGTCCCCCAGCCAGCACTCAATAAATATTTGGGGTTTTAATTCAAAGCCCTCTGCGGTTGGCCCCAACAAACCTTTTTTAACTTATCTCCCAAACCTCCCGGGTAAAAACCCTCCCCAACCCCAGCTCATCTTGCTCTTTCCCCCTCATCCTGCCGAGTCTTCCCCACCTCCCCCCTCTTTGCCTCCCTTGGTTTCCCCATCATGAAGTGCCCACCCAGCTCAACTTCCCTTTTAGTTATTTATCTTTTAAAAAGTTATTGATTTACTTATTTATTTGTACAGCAGCAATTAACGCAACACTGTAAATCAACTATACTTCAATTTTATTTTATTTTTTATTTTTATTGGAGTATAGTTGATTTACAATGTTGTGTTACCTTCTGCCGTACAGCAAAGTGAATCAGTGTTACACATACGTAGATCCAATTTTTTAGATTCTTTTCCCATGTAGGTTCCACTTCCCTTTTAAATCCTACCTCTTCTTCAAGCCCAGATGGAGGCCCCCTCCTCGGGTGGGGCGGTGGTCTTTCCCGAGGGCCTGGCCTCAGGGATCTCCTCCTTTAGGTACTCAAGTCCACATCTGATGCTATCTGCAGCACTGTGCTTCCAAATACCTAAAACTTACTGAGCGCTTAGCTGACCTAGGCTCTTAGTTAGTTCTCCAAAGTGCCCTTGGGCTATCCTCATTTCTCAGGTAAGGAAGCTGAGGTTTAGAACAGTTGAGCTCTCAGGGATGTGAGGGCCTCGTCTCCCCGGGCAGACTGGGGGCAGCTCCAGGTCGGGCGTCTTGTTTACCGTGGGGACTCCTAGGACCCGGTTCACTGGGTGCTAGTTGAACTGTGTAGCTGGAAGAGGAGGCCACCCATCTTTCCCCTCCTGAGAGCCTTGGTGCCTAGAATCCACCTTTTCAGAGTCATAGCTTCAGGCTAAGTCACGGTTAAGGCGAAGCATACATCCTGGGGAGAGAATAAAATTCAGCGATCCCTTTTTCCCTCGGCTGCCAGAATGCTTAAGGCTAAATTGACTGCTCAGGTGCAACTCTCAGAGTTAGATGTCAGGTATATCTCAAATACTTTACGTCTCCCCCGTTTTAACAGCCAGATGTAACATATGGCCTTTATTTGTGTTTCCTCCAGATATACCTATACCTACGTTACCAGATGAGAAGACAAACACACAGACCCAGAAGAGGCAAGAGCCCCACTTGGGAGAGCGGACCCGAAGGGAAAGCAAGAACACTGGTGTTGGAGGGGTCTGGGAATTTTCTAGACCAGTGGTCCCTAAACTTCTGTGGACCACCAAGCAGGTTGGTAAGACGTTTGAAATGCTCCCCAGAAAAACGTGCAGAGAAACAACAGTTTGCATATAATTTCAGAGGGCATGTGGACCACTCCACCCCGACCCCAAGCCCACCCGTGGTCTTCAGAGTCTCTGAAGCTCTGAAATTTTAACCCCTCATCCTCCACGTGAAAGAACAGAGGCCTGGAAAGGGAGAGAGGCCCCCAGCCCGGGACTGAGGGTGAGAGAAGGAAAGCTAGAATCCTCGGTTTGGCCAGGGCAGGCCCTGCTGGCAGGTGTCCGTTCTCCTTGTGATCCTCCGCCTAGCCTGCCCCGACCACAGGAGGAGCCTAAAGGCAATTTGGAAACTGCGATGGGGCCAGAGGAAACACCCCGGCTCTGCAACCCCCTTCCTGTTCAGCAGGCTTGGGAGGGTCGGGTAGTCAAACCCACAGCTAAGTGAGCTGAAGGGCTGGGGCCGGATCAGGAAGCATAATTAGCCAAAGGACCCACACACCTTCACCTCTGGGCCCAGACCGAAGCCGCCCCCCGCCCCAGCCTGGCTGGGCCTGGGGGCTGGAGTACACCCCTGGGAGGGCCTAGCTGGGCGGGAACCAGGAAGCCCAGTGCCTCCCTGCCCACGGGGTACCCCCTCCCCGGGAACAGTCTGACCGGGGCTTTTCATTTCGCAGCTGCAGCTGCCGGCAGAGCCCTGTCTCGTCTGGCTTTGTTGTGCTTTGTTTCAGGAAGGAAACAAAGCAGCGGTCCTCACCCCTCACCCCACTTCTATTCTCAGTCAAGGTCACAGGTTCCTCCTCTCCTCTTGGGGCCAGTGCTAGTTACTACCCGGCAGGGTGTAGAGAACAATCTTCCGAGCTTTCAACAGCTCTGTGAAAGTGGTTGTTTGGGGAACCATTGCTGAGCGGAACAGGGGAGATGCCCCAAAACTCCAATTGACTATCTGAAGTCAGGTAGGTACTTGAGAATTCCTGGGAAAAATCGAGGACCTATCCAGTGTCACTGTGGGGACGGCCTTTTGCAAGTGTAACTGGTTCATTAAATGAGCTGCACTGGGTGGGGGGCAAGCAAGAAGCAACTTTATTTTTTCTTCCATCGTCACATTCAAACCCATTCTGTCAGACCCGCCTTCTCCACTGGACCAGATTTCACTCCCGTGCGACCTTCACCCTGATACTGGGTGACTGAAAACCACCACCATTCACGTGCCCACGGTTCTGCGGCTTAGCAACTTGGGCTGGACCCTGAGAACAGGTTTTTGGCCCGCCCCCCCTGGGGTCCTTCGTGCCACTGTCGTATTGTGGCTTTGGGGCTCAACAGGGCCTGGACGGTCCCAGCCGGCCCCGTTCACAAGTCTGGCGGTTGGTGCTGGCTGTCGGCCGGGCCCCTCCTCTCCTGCTCCAGCTTTCCTGCTGCTTTGTTCACGTGGCCTGTGAAAGCGGCCTCTCCTCAGCCTCTGCATCTCCAAGTTCCCACTGTCACCGTCAGTCAAATGACTGACTGACTTTCTCAGTTCCAAATTCCTAGAGGAGAACATCGGACGGGCTAAGCTCAAGGCAAGTTTAGCCAGGTTTGGTCAGCCGTGACCAGGAGGGTGAGGTCAGCTGGTTGCAGTACGAGTGCCGTGTTCTGCCCTGTTTATGGGAGAAATGGAAATTCCCAGGGAGGGGGTGGCCGTGAGCCCCCAGGCTGGACAGACAAGCCCGAGAGGCGTCGTCTGCGGGGGACACTGAGACCAGAACGAGCCCCGTGCCACCTCTTATACTGACGGTTCCTTCAGGACCATCAGGCTGGTTAACTCTGAATTCGTTGGTGGGGCGGGTTACTTAGAAAGCTGCTTCGGCAGAGTGGTGGGGCGGAAAGTAGATTGAGAGGGTACGAAGGTAAGTTGGAGGGAGGAAGTGGAGGCCAGATGTACAGGCTGCTCGGAATAGACGTCTGGTCCTTATTCATCCAGCACAGCTGCCCTTCCGGGAAAAAGCTTCCCCCTTATTCTTCCTGCTTCACCGACGTGGCCGGGTGAAGCTGCCACGTGCTCGCGTGGTCCTGCCCTCCGTACTGGCCGATTGTCCAGGTGAGAACCCAACGTTGGCTGGGCCCGTTGGGGCCCTTTGCAGGGCACTGAGCTTTGCATCAGAGACTGTGTGAGTCAGACCCTCCCAGGGAGCAAAGGCCGTACTTGTCAAAGTCGGAAGCTTTTGTAGGCTGTATTTCTTATCATGCGGACGAGGCTAGTCTTTGGGGAAGGCGAATGGAGCTGACCACAGGGAAAAGCAGGGATGAGAGATGGAGAGAATCTTGGCATCAGATGAACCATAGATTCTTGACATTCTCGAGGCCAGATGGCATTCCTGGCTTTCTGTGGCAGCCGCGGAGATGCGCCGCTTGGGTTTCCCTTCCAAACCCACTCCATTCCGCTGTGGGCGAGTGTGGCCCGGTCGGCCTGCTGAGTCCACCTCAGCTTGTGAGCCGAGACCAAGCCCTCCCCAAGAAGTCCCCAGCCAACCTGGAGCGTGGCTGGGAGCTCAGGCCTGGCTATTCCTGCCCGCTGTGGATCTCTGCTCCGCAGCGCCCTGTGGGTCGGCCGAGACTCTATGCCTCGCGGTTTGAAGTCCCACCTGCACGATTCTGCTTCCTCCCAACTTTCCTTTCCGAAGTGTCACATCCACATTGTGCCTAAGACTGTTTTCTCCCTTTCTTAATCTTTCACAGGAATTACCTCCCAATATATCTCTTGGGCTATCTCTTGGGGTAGGTACCCCCTACCTCTACCTGCTTCCAGAAGAGCCCATCTGACACCCTTTCCCGGGAATTCAATGAGCCGATACATTTCCCTTTACATCTTGGTTAGTTGAGTTGGGCTTCCCACCTTGCAATCAAAAGATTCCTGACAGGGCTTCCCTGGTGGCGCAGTGGTTGAGAATCTGCCTGCCAATGCAGAGGACACGGGTTCGAGCCCTGGTCTGGGAAGATCCCACATGCTGCGGAGCGACTAGGCCCGTGAGCCACAACTACTGAGCCTGCGCGTCTGGAGCCTGTGCTCCGCAACAAGAGAAGCCACCGCAATGAGAAGCCCGTGCACCCCGACAAAGAGTAGCCCCCTCTCGCCACAACTAGAGAAAGCCTGTGCGCAGCAACAAAGACCCAATTCAGCCAAAAAAAAAAAAAAAAAAAAAAAAAAGATGATAGTATTTACAGCTACCTAAACTGTTGTGAGAATGAGGAATGAAGGAACTCATAAAAAGTGCTCAATGGTTTTCTTCATATAAATCTTTGTTGGATTTATTCCTAGATATTTGAATTTTTGTTACTATAAAAATGTTTTATTTTCTTTTTTAAAAAAATATTTATTTGGTTACACTGGGTGTAAATTGCAGCACGCGGGCTCCTTAGTTGCAGCATGTAGGATCTAGTTCACTGACCAGGGATGGAACCTGGGCCCCCTGCATTGGGAGCGCAGAGTCTTATCCACTGTGCCACCAGGGAAGTCCCCCCCAATTTTTTAATTTTCTAACTTCCAGTTGTTGGTATATGCAAATACAACTTACTCTGATATATTGGCCTTTAGCCATTTATAAACTCTCCCATTAATAGGTTACCTATAGATGTTTTCAACTGTCTATATATATAGTCATATCACCTGTGAGTAATGACTCCTGTGTTTCTTTTCTCATCGTCAAACCTGCATCTTCCTTGCTCACTGTTCTGCCTAGGACATCCACTGCAGTGCTGAATTACAGTGTGGACGTCGGCCTCCTTTACTTGTTCAATATGTCATCATTAAGTATTATGTTTACCGTAAGCCTTTTTTTTTTGGTAGATAATCTTTATCAAATTAAGCAATGTCCTTTCTCATCCCAGTTTACTTAGAGTATTTACGGATGTTGGCTCTTATCAGATGACCTTTATGCAGCTACTGAGATGATCTTTCTCCTTTATTATGGTGGCGTGTTAACCACTAGTGATTTCCAAATGTTAAAACCATCTGTGAATCTCTGCAATAAAACCAACTCAGTCATGACGTTTTTTTCTTTTTATAAACTGCTGCATTGTTGATAATACTTTAAGATTTTTGCTTCTTCGAACATTTTTGGAGATTAGCCTGTGACTTTCTTCTCTTGTACTGTTCTTCTCAAGTTTTGGTTTCAGGGTTATGCTAGTCTCACAAATGAGTCAGAGTATTCTATATTTTTCTGTTCTTTGGAATACTTTGTGTATTACTGAAATTACCTTCTCCTTAAACGAGGTAGAATTTATCAGAGAAGACTTCTAGGTCTGTAGTTTTGTGGGCAGATGTTTGATCACTGATGCAATTTTTCCAATGTCATGGGACTAGTCAGGTTTTCTATTTCTTCTTGAGTCTGTTTTGTTAAGTTGTATTGTTGTGGGAGTTGTCTGAGTTTTCAAATTTTTGGCAAAGTTTGAAGTATCTTTTTATCTTCATACGGTCTGTAGCAGCATCTGTAGGGATGTCACCTTTTTCCTTCCTGACATTGGTGATTTGTGCCTTCTTTTTTCAATGATTAATCACACCACAAACTGGTCAAGTTTGTTAGGTTTGTTAAAACCACAATTTTTGGCTTTCTTAATTGTATCTATTATGTGTATGCTATTTCAGTAATTTCTACTCTTATGTTTACATGCCTTAACGTTTTGGGGGATTTCTTTTGTTGTCCTATTTGTACCTCCTTGTAAACTCTCAGCCTTTTTTTTTTTTTTGCACGCTCACTTATGCCTACCCATTTCTAAGTATTGATTTAGCTTTATCCTACAAGTTTTGATATGCTGTACTTTCTTATAGTGCAGTTCAAAATATTTCTTATGATTTCTTCATTGACACAGGTTATTTAGGAGCACAATTCTTATTTTATTTATATATATATGTATATGAATTTCTCATTTCTTGTTATTTGCTTCTAGCTTAAAAGCTAAAGTATGGTCAGAAAACATTCAGTGTAATTTGAATACTTTAAAATTGGTTTACACTTAGGGCTTAGTATAGGGTCAGTTTTTGTAAATGTTCTGTGTATGCCTGAAAAGAATGAATATTTTGTAGTCCTGTGGTGCAGTGTTCTAGATATTCATCAATCGAGACAATTTTGTTAATTGGCTTGTTCAAATCTTCCATATCCTTCCTGATTGGTCCTATCAATTTCTTAAAAAACTATGCTAAAACTTCCCAAATACAGCTGTAAATTTGGATGTCTTCCCTTTTACTTCTTTAAATGTTGAGGCTGGTTGAGGGGAAAATGGAATGACTGAAAACAAACAAAACCCACAACACTGTCAGTACAAAAGGTGGCAGGAAAGCCGGGAACTCACCAAGTGAGACAAACATAAGCACAAAATAAGATGCTATATTCAAATCTCAATGTATCAGCCATCATTTTGCACATAAATGGATTAAGGGCTCTGAGTAAAGGACAAAATTTGTCAGGCTGGATTAAAAGACAAAATCCGACCGTAGGCTGTTTACAGAAGCCACATCTAAAACACAAGGACACAAGGTCTAGAGCAAGCCTGGTCTGCCCGTGCGCCGAGCTCCTTCAGCAGAGAGCGGTGACGTCGTGGGGCGTCTCAGGCAGGGGACTGTGGCCCCCGCACCCCTTCACCTCCACGGCGGCCCCCCTTCTACTGGGCTGTGAGGAGCCCGCTCCGATGCGACAGGCTGAGGTGGGACCTTCCCACCTTCCTGCCTCACAGTGGCCTCGTGCTGGCGGGGCAGATGGGACGCCGGGGACCCTGAAAAGAGGGAGCTCCGTGGGAGCGAAGGTTCTCTGCCCCCATCTCCAGACCCCGGGAATTCCTGAGTTCCAAAGGCCCCTCGGTTTCTCCCACCAGAGTGACCCCATTTCCTCACGAAGTAGTTGGAGATGGACACAGGACCAAACTCCTAAACTGCACACAGATTGCTCACCAAATCAGAGATTCTAGAAGGCTTTTCAGTTAATAAAGGGTTTTGTCCACATGGCAGGCAGTGGCCCTGGGGGACGAATGTGGCTGCAGACCAAGGAGTGCCTCACCGTTCATTTCATTACTCGTTTTCTACATTCTTGAGAAAGGACTTGCACTTTCCCACAGGGTCCAGGTGGGCCCGGAGCCGCTGGCCTGGGCCGCAGCCACCATGTGCACTCCCCGCCAGCGGCAGCAGGAGGCCCGCGCAGCCCGGAGCTACCGCTCCTCCCGCCCTCTGGCCCGTGTGCTCCCTCGCGCGTTGACGTGCAGGCTGATATTTGTAAAGCCCACAAAACCGAACCTTCAAGGGTCACGCAGAGGAGGACAGCGCGCCCCGCCCCGTCCCCGCTGAGAAGGGCGCGTGGAGGGGAAGCCGCCCAGGCGGATGGGCAGGTGGATGGGCGGAGGCCTCCTTCGCGGGGCCGGGGCCCCTTGCCGGCAGCACCGACCCCCTCTCCCCGCCAGGCCGTCAGACCCTTCCTACTGGCTCTGAAACGGGCCCAGCCTCGCTCCTGCACAGCCTGGGAACAAGCTGGACTCACCTTCCTGAGTGGAAAGCCTAAGCCTACAACTTTTCTGTTCCTTATTCTCCATCAAGTATGGCTAACCGTGAAGACTGTCTCTTATATCCTACTTACATGATCTGACGAACACTAGCTTCCGAGACAGTCATCTTGGGACTTACTCTAGTCCTGGAAATGTTCTAACACCCCTTCGATGGTCTGCCTGCCGGACACCCCGCTGCCAGCACGAGTGGCCTGCTCCTTCCACAGGGGCAGCAAGGAGCGCAGGCCAGGCGCGGGGTGTGTCCCCAAAGACCCTGATTTTAGGGACGCACTGGATACAGCAGCCACAAGGCCCCCCTTAAGCACCCATCGCGGCCACAGCCGCTCTGGACCCCGAGTCGGCTTGGGCCTCAGCGCCGCACCCAGGTTCCCTGACAGCACAGCTAACCACGCCACAGGGCCTTCCCAGACGACATGTGTGCACAGACCATCCCGAAGATTCCTCAAATCAAGTACAGACTCGGGCGGGGAAAGATCGGGAGAAAAGATCTGACCCTGGGGAGGGAAATGCGGCAGACAGGCAGGCCGTTCCCCGTGCTACACCAAGTGCCACCTGAGGGGCGGGGCCCAGGGCAGGCTGGTGACTGCCGCGAAAGCAGATCTAGTGACCCCGGTCATGCCTTCTTCCCCCAAGAGGAACCCAAGTTTAGCTCAGCCTCTCACGTGTGTTAGGGGTTGGAGTGTGCACTCCTCCCACCTGGTTCATATATTGGAGTCCTAACCCCAGTACCACAGAACGTGATCTTAGCTGGAGGCAAGGTCTTTACAGAAGTAATTGTTACAGTGAGGGCATGAGGATGGAGTCCTCAGACGAAAGGGACATTTGAGGCATGAGTTCAGGGAGCGCACCCTGTGAACATGAGGACGGTCAGCGACCAGCCACGGAGAGGGGCCTCGAACAGCCTCAGAAGGAACCAACTCTGCCAACACCTCGACCTTGGACACCTGGACTCCAGAGCCGTGGGGACGTAAGTGTGTGTTGTTTAGGGCGCCCGGCCTGTGGTACTGTTACTGCGGCCCCAGGAAGACGACACGTGTGCTGCTCCTTCCCAGGAAGTCGTGTGCGAATTCCTCCCCCAGCCGCGGAGGGGGGTTCGGGGGCGGGGTAGAGGGGTTGCGGATTCTCTGGAGGCTCTGGGAGGGCAGGCTTGTCCCCCAGCCACGCCCTGGTGTGGCCCCTCTGGGCTCCTTTCTGTAGGAGCCATGGGCCTTTTCCTTAGCAACCAGGGTCGGTAATTTTAGAATCCACACAGGTATATCCCGCTTAGGCCAAGGGGCGGAGTTCTGCCCCAAATGAAAGCTAAGCCCCCATCCGCCAGGAAGAGGACAGCCACGGCTTCTCGGCGCTGAGGTCAGGACGGCAGGTGGGAAGAGGGGCTCTCCTGCGTGGCGCCCCCGCAGCGGCTCGCAGCGCCCCGGCAACGTGGCGTGCACGCGCGTGTACGCGTACCACCCCCTGCCGGCGCCGGCAGTTCCAGCGGGAAGCGCAGGAGGGGAAGCAACATTTAAACAAACCTGAGTCAAGAAAGCCAGAGGCGTGGCTGGGGAACGCACCTCCCTGAGCATCGGGCATCCTGGAGTCCGGGGCGGTCAGGCCAAGGGCACATTCCCGGCCCCCTCACAGTCCAGACACGGGCAAGGTTCGGCTGCAGGGGGCCGAGGGGGGCGGCCGGCCCCCAGAAGAGGCGGCCAGGGGTGGGGCATCCTCGGCAGGACGCAGCCCAGTAAGACGGCGGCTAGGGGGCCCCCACCCGGGGTCCCTGTGCTCCCCACCCCACAGCTCCCCCTCAAGGGCTCTCTGGAGCCCCGCCAACAGGCAGCTCGGATCCTTGGGCCACTTTAGGGTCCTGGGCGGTGCCGCTGCTGCAGCCCGAGGCTCTGCTCCTGCACTGGCGGCCACCTGGGGGGGTGGGGCAGCAGGCAGTGAAGGGGGCGAGGGGCTCCGGTGGCCCTCTGGGCATCCGAAGGGGTGACACGCGGTCAGCACAGCGGGGCTGCCACATGCCGAGGAGAGAGGCTGCTGGGAAGGGCCAGAGCTGGGCCCCGAAGCCTCTGCCAGGGGCACGTCCGGGGGCAGCTGAGGCACCAGGCGGGGCCTCGCGCTGGCCAGGCCTGAGGAGTCGCCGGCCCTGCAGCCTTCCACCTGGCCCCGCAAGATCTTCGGTCTCGGCCTGCGGGGGCCCTTGTGCCTCCAGTAGGGCGGGTGTCTGTGAGCCGGGCCACCGGTCCAGCGAGGGCCCCGGAGGAGGCCCTTCGGCCCCGGGCCCCGCGGGCGCCGCCTCAGCCGATCCACCTGGGTTCTCACGGCGGCCACTTCCTGAGCCAGGCCGGCCAGGGCCCCGGCCAGCCGATCCAGCTTCTCCGAGAGGGCGGCACCGAGGCTGCGGAGCTCGTGCTGCAGGGAACTCCCGCAGGGGCACGGTGGCCGCGGGGAGGCGCGCGGCAAAGCCCAAGGGATGGCGGCTCCAGGGGGAGGCCCAGGCGGATCTCCGGGAAGGGGCCTCGGGTGGGTCCCGGCTGAAACCAAAGTGGTACGCGGGTGAGGGTCCTCGAAGCATCAGGACCTTCTCTTCCCCCAGGGTCCCTTCAGCTAGTATCTCATCCTGCCCCGCTAAGGCCGGGCTTCAGACGGGCTTCGGACAGGCTTCGAACGGGCAGGATCCTAGTGACTCAGGCTGGGGAATTATGGATAGCTGTTCCCCAGATTTATGGGCAGGATAAATCACAGACCGGGTCTCCATGGTAACCAAGCTGCTTAGAACAGTGGCCTTCCCATCTTCTAGGAAAAGGTGGATTCTCTATGCCACCTTTGGGCCCTACTGGTGCCCCAAGTGCCTAACTCTGCCCTTGGGAGTCAGTGGGCAGGGCCTGGAGAAGCCACAGACGGCTTGAGGCCAAGGCCGTGGGCAGCATCTGGAGAGGGCCCAGGAGGGCCAGTCCAGCCTGGGTCCCAGGTGTTTCTAGTGGGGTGATCAGGGGGCTGTATCAGCACCCAGTGCTACTGGTCACCAGCAAACCACAAGCGTCCCCACCCCCTCCTGACCTGTACCCTCCCTCTTCAGAAGTTACAGACATTGGACTTTAAGTCTTAAGTTACTTTAAAAAAAAATCACCTGCTCCTTCACCCTAAGTTCCCTTGGAACTGGTCTCCACCCGAGGCAAGCCTCATAAGGAAGCCCCGTTACCACCCGCAGCCGCAGGACAGACCTGCTCTCCGGCCACATCTGAGTCCCCAGCCTGGCTCTGGCCCGCACTTCTCAGGACCCCAGAGCGTCAAACAGAAAAAGTGGAGACTGGAGCCCAAGGACCCAAACGATGCCCGGCCACGTGCTTCAGGAAGGATCTCGGCTAAGGGCCAGCGATAGTGCTGCTGGCCTAGGTGTCCTTCTACCCGAGGCACAGCAGCAGGGCTGCCGGCCTCAGGCCAGCTCAGCGCTCCCGATAAAGCAGCTGCACCTGCAGGGACGCCAAGCCCACGATATGACGGAGCCCCCCACTGCAGGCTTCAAGTGTGAGGATCTGGGTGCACGTCCCAGAGCGGACCAGGGACCGAGCCCTGCCCTCCCGAGGCCGGTCTCTGACGTGGTGTAGGGAAGAGCTTCCTCGGGGTCGGGTGACGCAGAACCACATCTCTGGGGACGCCCCCGCCAGGCCACTCACTACTGCGCCTGTTTCCCCCTCTGTTCTCTAAAGTCGCCTCAAACCCCAAACTTTGATTCTGGATGCATCTATTCTGGGGAAAATCTCAATTTCTGTTTTGCCTCTAAAAAGGGTCTGCTTACGTTTATGAAACAGCCAACTATTTCTGTAGGAAAACCCTGAAATGAAATAAGCAAGCTCAAGTGAGTTCAACGTTGAGACTCTTCCTGCCTGTGACCCAAACGAGCCTGGAAGGCTGTTATGAAAAAGCCTTTCCCAGGCTGTGAGCCCGGGGGTCTGGCTGGCCCACCCTGCCACAGTGAGCTGAGCAGCGGGGAAAGAGGGTGGGTGGCCGTGCAGACGCTGAGCCCCCGCCAGCCCCGTGCTTGTAGGGCTCCCGACGCTCGAGGGGGCGGGGAAGCCACCAGCTCACCTGTAACACCTGGGCTTCCGTCTCCGGGACCCAGGCCCCTGGACTCTTCACCAGCCATCGGATTCCAGGACAGGGGCCCACAGGCTGACCCAGGAGGCTGGCAGGGCCCAGACCCCGACCTTTTCTCCAGCTGAGAGGCAGGGCAGGGACCCACAGCTGCCCCCGCGGGAAGAGCACAGAGCACTTGGGGTGTGGATACACATTGTTTTCCCAGAGCCACTCTGACCGGGGATATTTGGACACGACCTAAAAAAAAAACCCCAAAACAACCAAACTTTCAACTTTCAAATACTGGTTAAACGAGATGCAAGAGGGATACACTCGGCTCGTTAGGAAGCCCATCTCTGGGCACCAGGGCACACAGCACGAGGGTGGCCCGGATTACTTCCGGAGTCCTCTGCGGCCCCGGCATGACGCCTCTGGCTCTCCCAGTAGGTGGGGGCTGGAGAGCAGGTGGAGAGGGCCGTGGCTGCAGGTCCCACCCCCAGTGAGGCCCCTCCGGAGACCTGCTGGAGGCCCTGTGGGTCCACGCCTGGCCCCCTCTGCTGTTTCCCAACAGGCCCACAGCCGGTGAGGAACGTGGGTACAGCCGGGGCTTGCGCAGAGGCCAAGTGCGGGGGGAGCCCCCTTCCCCGACCCTGCACCCCACCCATCCCTACCTCCTCCGGCGCTGCCCAGGGGGCCAGGCGGGCCCAGGCTCTCCAAGCACACTTCTGTCCAGGGCGGATGGGACCGGCCTCCCACCTTCTCTTCTGCTTTTCCTGCTGGGAGCAAACACTGGGTCAGGCTCGGACTGAGAACTGAGGAGGCCTGGAGTAGCAGGCAGCCGTTTCCAGCTTTCCTGATGGGACAACCGCTTAGTTCCCCAGGTGGAGGGATCTCACTTGTGACACTGTTTCTGTTTACTGCCAAAGCTACTGGCAACACAACCAGGTAAGGAAGCAGGCAGCCCCCCAGATCTGGGTGACCTAGATCAGTGACCACTTGAATGACCCTACTTCTCCCTTCTTGGGCCCCAATTCCACGCTTATGCTTTAAATAAGCCAATAAAGAGTGAACCTGCCAAACCCTAGATACCCTACCCTCCACCCTAATAAAAACACAGTCAGGTCTGCGCACTCTCTCTCCCCCACACCTCGCCAGTGGGCGCGCCACGTAACCTCCACGACCTGCAAGTAATACATCCTGTGCCTCCAAGTTCCCTGATGGCTTCTGCCGCAGTGCGTCCTACAGCACACAACACTGGCTCCAGTGGGGCTCCAGTGTGTGGGGCTGGCCCGCTACGAGTAATACGAGCTGGGGTGAGGGCCCCAGGTGTTCCCAGCTGAGAGCTTCACTATCGATATACTGGGACCGACACAACAGTATATATACACGTACATACGTTATTAAGTGTGTGTAATGTGCATATATTATATACACATATTAAAAAAAAATATATATATATATATACCTCTCAAGTTTACTGTCAGGCTTTCCAATTAAACACACTCATTTAACACTCCTGGGGCCCCATGTGCCTCAATATCCCCGCCTTCTCTCTTGGACACAGCTCAGCCTACGGGGAACTCAAGCGTGACAAAAGTAGAGAACTTTCTGGCAAGAGTCAGGCAAAGTGATGGGTGGGACTCAGAGAACCCAGGCTCTGGACCCTTGGCCCTCCTGGGGGACATGCCCCCTTCTCAGGAGACCCCAGGCTCACCTGCACTGAGACCACGGTGGTCCCCGGTCTCGCCTCTTCTCCGGCCTTCACCAGGGCTGCTGCCAGCGCGAGGGCCGCCAGGGAGTAGGGAAGGAGGGCCAAGGCCCTTGCGGCTGGGAAGGCGGTCCCTCTCTGTCACAAACAAAGCCGGGGTCAGGGTGGTGCCTGCACCCTGGGGCGGGGCTCCCGGCTCTCCCCTCCTCTCCCCTCCTCTCCCCAACAAGCTCACCCTGCAGGAGGGGCTGCCAGAGCTCAGGCTCCAGCCTTGGGTCTTCTCCTTCCGAGCTGCTGATACTGGAGCTGGAGCTGGGGCTGGGGCTGGGGCTGGGGCCCGGGACAGGGTCGGCCAGGCAGGCGAAGCGCAAGGGCCCCCCGGGCAGAATCCCCTTCAGAGAGTTCTCCAGGCAGTGGAGTGGGGAGGGCTTGGTGGCTGGCCCTGGGCAAATGGCAATAAAGGAGCCCTCTGTCCATCAGCCCAGTGCCAGGCAGGAGGGCCCTCTGCCTCAGTGGGCGGGCTCGTGGAGCTGGTCCTTTTTCAGCTCAGCCCCGTACAAGCTCTGGTGGGCCCTGGACAGCTTCCTCTCTGGCCATGGGAGGTGGAGAGATGCAAAGCCAGAGCCTGGCCCGGCCGCCAGTCACTCTGGAAAGGCCGCCGGGGACCCTCCCAGAAGTCTCAAGACCCTGGAAGCCATGAGCAGTCTGGTTCCAGCCAGGCTCTGGGTCTTATAAGCCAGGCGGCCCCTCCTACTCGCACTCACTCAGGACCAGCAGCCTGAGGAGAGATTCAGTTCTGTCCACAGGAGGCCCTCCCAAACCAGCTCTTTCTCGCCTGGTGGGAGTATTAGAAATACTGTACTTATTCAAGTGAGTCAGACCCTACCAGCCCACTTCAGCAAGTCTAGGAAGGAACTCTGCTGTGAGTTCAACTACGCTGCAGCTGCAGCAGTACGACACACGCCTCCACCCCCAGGCAACTAGTACTATAACGGAAACAACCAGTCTTTCCCCCAGAGAAACCCAATGTCTGGATAAAAGCAGTGCTCTCCCCACTTCTTTTCAGCACACCTCGGGGTGCTCCAGACAGCAGTCTTTGGGAAATGTACACACACTCCAGCTGGCAGTCCAGAATGGGTGAGATAAGGAAGGAACAGAGGAATACAGAGGGAAGGGGAAATCTGTTCCCTCATCAAATGCTGTATCGGGAGGGAAACATGCCAGCAAGTCCCGGGGCAGAGGCAGCTCACCATCTGGGAGCCACGTCCACGGTCCTGGCCTGGCGGCCCCGGGGTCCTTGGGGCCTCGCTGGTGGCAGGCAGGGATGGTGGCAGAGGCAAGTGCCTGTGGCCTGGCCAGGCGGAGGCTCCTGGTGGGCACGTCACCCCCTCGCTGTCCCAGGTGGGCTGGCTCACAGGCCTCGCCCCTCAGTCCTGTTTCAATGAGAAGCCAAGAGGCCTGTCAGCCCGGGGGCCCCGCGTTGGCAGCGAGGCCAGGAAGTCACTGGACAGAGAACAACTTCTGTCATGTTGGATTCTCGGGCTCACAAGCTCCTGGAGCGGGCCATACCACAGCCCCGCAGACGCTCCCGGGAGCCTCCCGAATCCTCCAGGATCTCCTTATGCCCCGACCCAGCTACCCAGACTCCCGGCAGCCCCACAGCTCAGCGGCTGTGCTGGACGCCAAGGCACGTGGGGCCGACAGCCAGGATACAGACACTCTGCGGCCAAGGCCCCGGCTCAGGCCCGGATTCGGAGCAGCAGCAGTGGGGCTGGGTGTCCTGTCCCGCCTCACTGCCGCCAAGCCTCTGCCCAGGCCGTTTCCAGGACATCATCTCATCTCAGGCCGAGATGGGGGCCCACCAGCTTCTGGGGAGGCAGCGCCCAGGGCGGTCCCTGGCGCTGGCCTCCAGCTGCTCTGGAAGGCTGCCGGGGAACCTTCCAGAAGTCTCAAGATCCTTCAGACGCCGGGCAGCGCTTTACCTTCCATGCCTGCCGTCCAGTTCTTGGGCTCCACTCTCCATGGCCCCCTGTGCCCTGCCGAGGAGCAGGACCAGGTGGGCTGCGGCCCAGGTGCGGGTATCTCTCTGAGGCAGTTCTCCAGGCCCTGGAGCGGGGAGCTTCCCACGGGGCTTCCTGTGAAAACCCAACACTCACGGTCTTGGCTGGTCAGAGCTCGGTCCTGTGAACCCCAGGAGCCTCGCCTGTGCCCTGTGTCCAGTGCAGCCGGAGCTACTGGAGGAGGCGCAGGGCCCGAGGCCGGTCACGCCGGCTCAGGGCACCCGGCGGGGGGTACCTGGACCCAAACCCGTCACTCCTGCCTCCCGGCGGCCCTGGAAGAGGCCTCCCCAGCTCGGCCGCCTACACAGAAACTGGTCAGCGGGCTGTGGTGGGGGAGATGGGCCCTGAGGCTGAAACGTCGTCAGGCTGCCTTGGCTACTCAAAGAGAGAAAGGCCAAGGATGGAGCAGGTCAAGAAGGGCAACGCTAATGCCTTTCAACTTGGGAAAAAAACAAATTGCCAGAATCGTATTTCTAGTGACAGAGCTGTGGATACAATAGGAACTAGATGGACTGAAATTCTTTTTCTTTTTTTTTTGGCTGTGCCACGTGGCATGTGGGATCTTAGTTCCCCGACCACTGACTGAACCCGCGCCCCCGGCAATGGAAGCGCGGAGTCCTAACCACCGGACCGCCAGGGAAGTCCCTGGACGAAATTCTAGAAAAGGCCCTTCCTGGGTCAGCTGTCATCTCAACCATGCTCTTTCCTGAAGGCGTTTGCTGATGCTGGGCCAGGCAGAGCAGGAGAAAAGAGAAACTGCCAGAGCTTCAGGCCGCCGTGAGGCTGCAATTGCAAAGTCACGAGAGGAACCCCACACACAGCTTTCCCCACGGACGCTGCTGAGTTCTGGGGCAACACGGGGAGCTGGGGAGCTGGGGAGCTGGGCTGGAAGCTTCTACAAGGCGGCGTGAGATCGCCTGCCGTTTGGGTGACTTAGAAAACCAGGTCTGTTGATAGAGGATGCTTGAGAAGGAATGTCCTGGTCCCGACCGCAGCCCACCGCGCAGCTGCAGGGAAGAGAGGAGGGGGCAGCACAGCGCTGAGGATGCCAAGACCAAACGTGGGAAGACGCCAAAGGGAAGCAAGAAGACAGAAAGCACGGTGGAGAAGCTGCGCGCAGGATGCCGGGCCACAGGCAGCGTCCCCGGAAGTCACAGCAGCGGGTGGCTCAGCACCACAGGGCAGCAGAGGGGGGCAGACGCCACCCTTCCTCCGCACCCTTCCTCCGCAACCTTCCGTAGCTTTTAAGCAAGACTGAACGATCTATTACCAAGAACTAAAAATTAAGAAGAAAATTCGGCTGCACGTTGGGAGGTAAAAGCCCCCCCACCCAAGGGGCTGACCCGTGGCAGGTGCAGGGACCTAGGCCCAGGGACCCCAGAGGCCCCAGGCCGGCCCGATGGCCCCGGCTGGCCTGGCGCAGAGCCCTGGGTGCAGCTCCAGGCCTTTCCACTGACAGTGGGTGAGGCCAAAACACAGAGGAGAGCCCCGGGGACCGGGTGTCCACGGACAAGGCAGACGGAGAGCGCTTGGGATTATTCAGGTGGAGAAAAAGGTCCAGTCCTGCAAGGTCCCAAAGAGGGGACAGCTCACATGGAGGTCCCCACGAGGAGGTACCCCGACGTGCAGCCGCCAAACACACCCTCTAAGGTGGTTTCACACAAACCTCACGACGTTTTTCCTGAAGTTGGAAAGTCAGTGAATATGACAGACACTGACTTCTTCGTGGCTGGGATAAGGAAGAATTTGATGTTCAAGGAGATCTTTTTACTTTTTAAGACATCTTAGATGTCGTCCTGCCCCTTCTGAGCCAAGTCACTAAAAGAGACCCCCGTCCCCCAAAACAGGCCCTGCGTCTGCTCCCACCGCGGCATCCGCTCCCGGCCGCTCTGCTGCCGGCACCGGGCACGATGGCCTGACTTGGTTGCGCCGGACACATGGCGGTGGGCGGGGGGGGGCCTCCTGTCCTTCCCCAGAATCCACTCCCAGCCTCAGGCCGGCCAGCTCACCTTTTCCAGGCCGATGCCCCTGGCTGCCCTCAGGGCTCTGGAAATCCAGGTCCCCGTCAACGCTGCTGGACGAAGAGAAGCTGGTGGAGGTGCCTTGGGAGCCTGCAGGGAGGGCGGGGCTGTCTCTCATGCAGCCCTGCAGGCCCAGAGCCGGAAGAGGCCCCAAGACCACCTCTGCGGGAGACAGCACAGCTGGCGTCACGGGAAAACCACAGGAGAAGAGGTCCCCTGGGCCCTGGGCTGTGGACGGGCACCCAGACCTGCCCCAACGCCTCTCCCACTGGGATCTCCCCTTAGGTTAGGGCACTCGTGGCGCTGATTAAAATCCCGTAGCACGTTAACCCACATAAACCCAACCACTGGTCTTGTGAGCCTAGAGGGTAAGTGAACCTCTCAGTGGAGACAGTGGGCAGAAGAGTTTAACTGGCTTCCACCAAATGCAGGGGCTGTTTGGGAGTAGGCATGAGAGGGGGCTGGGGTAGAAGGGCTGCACCCCTGAGGCCTGGGATGAGGAGGGGGGACCTGACGGTGTCCTTGGCATCCCCCGTTCTGTGCACAAGGACAAACGCCACGCCGAGCCCATGACGCAGTCTACCTTTGCTGTGTGATTCGAGGCGCTGCAGCTCGGGCCTCTGAGACCCAGGGTCTCCTGGCTGGGGGCTCCGGGACCAAGAGCTGGCCGGCGGCTGGGAAGGTAACGACCCGCTCAGGGGGATGCCCCTCAGACAGGCCTCCAGGGCTTCCAGGGGTGAGCTCGAGGCGCTGCCGGCTGGGACAGGGGAGATGCCCCATCACCATCTCTGGCCCATCCCCCCAGCCCAGCCCCGGCTGGCTGCCTGGCCTGCCTTCCGCAGGGGTGGCGAGTCCTGTACCAGGCGTGGGAGCCTGCCAGGCAGGACGCCCTTCTGTGCGGGCTCTGATCTGCTTTCCGCTCCCCAATTGGGGGAAGCGACGCCAGCTGTACCCAGGCCCAGGGGCAGGGTTGGGAGAGCCACACGTAGGGGCCACCTTCCCGACAGTTGGGAACTCTCTGCAAGACCACGGTCCTTACAATGGAAGGCTTCCTGGGCAAGGGCCTGGGTTAAGGAGGACGGGGATTAAGGGAAGGGATTAACTGCCTGAGAAGGACGGCCAGGTGGACGCCTCTCCGCCCAGGAGACAGACAAGTGCCCCGGCCCCTGTGGGCTGGCAGAACCTTGTTGGGGGCGCGGAGAACCCCACCTGGGAAGACTCGAGCAGACAAGCCCAGGCCTCACCTCGAGCTGCAGCGCCCCAGCTGGGCACTCGGACCCAGGCGGTGCCTCCACTGTCCCCGGGGCTGCCCGCGGCAGAAGGGCCGTGGGTCCGCTTGCTGAGCTGACAGGATGCGGGCTCTGGGGGCCCCTGGGCCCAGCCGTCCTCCACCTTCACTGCAGAGAGCACGCTGCCAGCTCCAGGCCCAGGCCCGGGGGGAGGGGTCTGGAGGGGGTGGAGCCCTGTGGGAAGCCCCTCATGAGGCCTTCATAGGGTTAGGATGGGGCACCCAAGGCCCCCGGCCTCCACAGCCGTCTCAGGTCCAAGGTCGTCGCTGCTCAATCATCAGCAGATGGACCCAGTCCCACCCCCACCTCCAGAGATTTCTGCTGAGGGGTGATGCCACGCAGCCCCCCCCCCCCCACCAGGCAGCACCGAGCCAGGGTCCTGCCTTCAAGGGCGGCACGACCATCTCAGATCGACTTTCTCAAAGTTCTGGGACGCTGATGACCAGTGGTGAGCCCAGGCGAATGTGACAAGAACCCCCTCGTCAAAATGATACTCGGCGTGTCTACTGCCTGGAGCTATGCCTCCTATTTTCCATCTCTCTCCCTCCCAACCATCCCCTCCTTCCTTCTGGAACCCTCAGCTCCTACTGTAAGAGCCAATCTGGAATGCTACCGCATTGCTGCACCTCCTACATGCCTACGCCCTTTTACAGCATGATCCCCGACGTCTGGCTACTCCAACCGACACACTGATGTGTGCGCCCGGGTGTCTGGCTGTGGAGGGTCACCTACCGCCCTGCTTGGAGCGGAGAAAGGCAACGGTTGACGTCAGGGGCCTCCTTGCCCAGCCAGTGGCCCTTACCTCCAGAATTCCTTTTCCAGGCCCCTGGGTCCTCCTGCAGCCGTGGGTCCCTTGCTCCTGAGGGGCTGCGTTGCTTGTCCCGGGCCTCTGGGATCTCCTTCAGACAGTTTAGCAGACCCTGGAGGGGACAATCCCCTGAGGCTGTCTCTGTCTTCACTACAGAAAAAAGGAACACATGTTCCCCCAAATTGGTGACTTCAGTCTCGGTGACAAACCACCAAAAGAGGAATTCAGTTAAAAGGTCCAAGGCCAGCAATCTGGAGATGCAGGTCTTCTTATAACTCACTCAGCCTTGCACAGGCCACTGTCTTCTTAGTGCTTGGTTTAAAAATGCCTGTCTACACACCTCCCAGAACTGGATGGATGAAAGGAGGATGTGGAAATGCACCCTACGGGCAGAGCATATGGTGCTACTCTGAGTACAAACGAAGGAGGTGGGCGGGCTGGGTTGCTACTTGTAGATGGTTCTCTGGGCCCTGAACAGAACTTAACTTGAGGAGCCCAAGCTTTTTACACACACACACAGCGTGTACCTAAGCCTCACAACAGCCCTCTGAGGTGGGAACAATTATCCCCTTTTACAGACTGGAAACCAAGGCTCAAGGCCTTGAGGAGCCTCTCACAGTCTGCCCGGCTAACAGGCGTCAGGGTCCAGGGCTGGGGCTCCTGCCCCCACCACGTCACCCTGCTCCCCCAAGCCCACTGCAAGCATCCCACTTCGTGTCAACATGAAGTGACACTCACTCATCATCTCCTCCTCAGGTGTCCCATATTAGGACGAGTAAAGAACCCAAAGAATCCAGGGCAAAGTCTATTTCTGAGTTTTCTTATACCAGCTGACCAATGCTGTTCCCCTAAGACAGCCATCTGGCTCCAGAAATGTGACACTAATGATACGGGAACGGCCAAGTTGGCAATGATCCTTAGGGAGGATGTTATATTTATAGACAAGGATCTATCAAAGGGCAATTCGAGCTTTCTGCGGGCTCAGAAACCTTGGCGTGAGGAGACGGGTCCGCAGAGACTCACCTGCCCCGGGCGGGCTCCCAGGCCGCGGCTCTGCTCCGGTCAGCGGGGACGCACCCAGGCTGGGGACGGGCGGCAGTAAGCTCAGGGGCCGCTCGGGGTGCTGGGGCCCGGGCTCGAGGATTTCCTTCAGGCAGTTGATGAGGCCTTGCAAGGGGCTGTTCCCAGGAGAGATTCCTGCAGCTCCTGCAAGGCCAGCACGCTCAGGGCAGCCCTGAATGCAGCAGCTGTGGGACCTTCAGGGGTCAGATTTCCCACCCGTGAGAATGGGGACGACGTCTGACCGCCACGTAAGGCTGTCGGGAGGCTGAGGTGGGAGCCACACGACGCCTCCCTTTTCCCACCTGCTCAGCTCCGGCGCAGGCCCCGCCCTCAGGAAAGCCAGCCCCTCACCTGCCCCCGTGGTCCCTCTCTCCTGAGTCCTGTGGCTCTTCCACCTGCCGGGGCTACAGGTGGGAGGGCTAGGCTCCTCGCTGGGGGCTCCTGGGCTTTCCTCCTCCACAGGCCTTGGCGTGTCAGCAGCTTCTGTTGCAGGAGACAGGAAGGCCTCTCTAGCCCCAGCTCCTGACCCTGAGAAGTCACCCAGGATCTGGTCCCCCGAGAGGACAGGCCTCTCCAGGCTCTAAATCCCTGAGGGGCAGCCAAGTCCTGGGAACGTGGATTTGCGGCAGAGCCAGCTCCCGCGGGCTTGTTCCAGAGTCCATCCTGGGGAAGGCGGGGTCTCTCCCTGTTTCCTTCTGGTGTAAATGTAAACACAAGACTGTTCACTCCGGGACCCTCCCCCAACCCCAGCCTCTGACTTTGGCTCAGCAGGTCATGCCCGTAGCCTCAACACGCAGGCCCAAGCCTTGTACATATGTTTCTGAAAGCTTGGCACGTGGCAAAGGTGCCAGGTGACACCTGAAACTACAGGCTAAATGGGGTATGTTTTTCAGGAGTGCCAATTTTATGCCATATTAATTTGAAATGTTTCAGATAAAAACAGATATTCAGACAAATGTATAATTTGCAAAAATTTTAAAATAAAGTGAGACCCAGAGAAATTCCAGTGGCCACCTCGCCCTCCCTGACTATTAACGCTGCCCTGGCGAGGAGCTCGGAGAGTCAGGGCCGGTGCCACAGGCACGCCACACACAGCACCCCGCGAGTGGGGCCGAGCATCCCGCATCTTCGCCGGTCCGCGGGCGGAGGCCCAGCACCAGGCCTGCTCCCTGGGGCCCCCGTGCTGGGTCGTACTCACTGATGGGGAGGGAGCTCCCCTGCCCCCTGGCTCTGGGCGGGCTGCTGGATGAGCTGCCGCTGGGCACGGCGGCCAGGCCAGGCCGGCCGACAGGTGTGTCCGGAAGGCAGCCGAGCAAGCCTCGGAGAGGGCAAGTATCCCCCATCACAGCTGCTGTTGGGGGGCGGGACACTGGAATTAAGCCCGGCAGGAGGTAAAATGCCCCCACCATTGTCCCATCCTGGCCCTTCCCTGCCATGTTCCACTAACAACGACCAGGACGTCAGTAACCTCTGCCCTGTCATCCCTGGGCTCTGACACGTAGATTCACAGTCGAGGTCTTGTTCTGATAAGATCCTTCTCACCCGACCATCAGCTGAGCGGACTCAAAGGAACCCTAGGGCTGGGGCTGCTGGGGACAGACCCCTGAGGAGGTGAGAGTGCGTGGCGAGCAGAGCTCGGGGAAGGAGGGAGAGTCTGGTGAGGCGGGAAGAGTGCAGGCTGGGGGGGCCTGGCCACTCATCTACAGAACAGGGCCGGCCTCGCCCACCACGCAGGGCACGCCACGACAGGGGCCCCAAGGGCATGGATGAAGCCAGGTGGAGCCACTAGAGAAGAGTCAGAAGCTGCTGTCTCACCACGATCCACGCACTCTCAGAGGACGGGCACGCCGCCCGGGTTCATGCAGTGGGGCGACTCCACCCAGGGCCGGGCAGGGGCTGGGCAGTGGGGCGACTCCACCCAGGGCCTGGCAGGGGCTGGGCAGTGGGGCGACTCCACCCAGGGCCTGGCAGGGGCTGGGCAGTGGGGCGACTCCACCCAGGGCCTGGCAGGGGCTGGGCAGTGGGGCGACTCCACCCAGGGCCGGGCAGGGGCTGGGCAGGCGCACAGCGTTGCCCACAGCTTGAACTTGTCTGTGGGATGCAGAGGGACCGCCCGCTGTTGACTCACCCTCGGGGCTTGCCCCCTCCCCGTCCAGGCTGGCTCCTCCGCTCTCAGGGCTGACTTCCCCGAACAGGAACTCTGGGATCTCCTTCACCAGCTGCACCAGGGCGCTGAGGTGCAGGCTGTGCTGGGGGGCTCCTCCTGCCGAGAGGCCACAGGGAACCCCCGCATTAGCTCGGCACTCATGCTGCTGCTTGCGGCGTCAAGCTGCGTCTCATGTAATCCTCCCACCACATGAGGGGCAGCAAAGGAGAGACCCGTGTCCATAGACAAAGAGGACCTGGGCTCAGGGCAGGCGACCTGCCCACGGCACAGCCAGGAGCAGGACGCTGGGGACCACGGGTAACTGAGCTCCTGTCGCTCGTTCCCTGTTACTCCTCCGAGGGGACCGCCAAGGAGGGCTGCCTCCCCGTGCCCTGCCACTATCCGGGCCCCTGCCTTTCCTGGCACCCCCTGGACCACATCCACCGCCCAAAGTCTCTGGACCTTCAGGGGCTGCAGGCTGGCTCTGCACGGGTGGTGGCGGGAAGGGGGCCTAAGGGGGGACAACTCTCCAAGGGTGACCCCAGCTTTCTTCTGAGCACTTCATGTGACGGGCAACAGTGTACCAGGCTCCCGGCCCAGAGGGGTGAGGGGTGAAAGGTCACGGAGGGGTCGGTGTGGCGAGGTGGGGAGGGTTGAGGTCCCAGCGTCCCGGAAGGAACAGAGCCAGGGGCTGAGGACACGTGGGAAGGACACGAGTGAGTCCACCTGGGCCTAGCCTACCCAGGAGGACCAGGACCCCAGAAGGGCCTGCCCTCGCCTGCCAAGATTACTCACCCAGGGGCCCTCCTCCCCGAGGAGGCTCCGGCCCATCACCAGCACAGCTCCCGCCCCCCGTGGCTCCTCCAGGCTCCGAGGGAGACAGGAAGGCAGAGAGGGGCAGCAGCTCCACTGTCCCTGGGGAGGAAAAGAGGGACAGTCCCCCGGGAGCGGAAGCCACCCTCCGCCCTCCCACACGCGATCACGCCAGCAGCCCAGGCGCCTGCAGTCCATGCACCTGTGCACGTGTGTGTCCGTATGACCGCCCAAACCCCAGGGCCCGTCAGAACCTCGGGGACCAGTGCTGTTTCGCCAGTTTTTTAGGGCCCCCACTGAATCACACCCAGCACCCTAGTACAGTCCACAGAAACAAGAGCATAAAAGACCCGCGAGGCCCCCAGCTCGGCGCAAGGCTCTCGACGCCACCTCATCCTGTAAACAAAGCCCAAGGCCCGGTGGGTCCCGGGGTCCAGAGCGACTCAGGACCCGCGTGGTGCTGACCCGGCCTCCCGTCCACCCGTCAGCCAGCTCCTGCCTGCTCCTCACCCAGGGAGGCCAGCGTCTCGTAGTTCTCCCGCATCACGTCCAGGTAGAGTGCCCTCTGCCCCTCCCCCAGCAGCCGCCACTCGTCCTCGGAGAACCGCACGGCCAGGTCCTGGAAGGCCATGGACACCTGTGGGCACAGTCTCAGGGGAGTTGGCTGGTTCCCTCCCAGCAAGGCCAGCCTAGTCACCCTCAGCTTGGTGACGCAGCCTGCGTCTCCAGCTGGACACCAGAGAGGGGGGAGCAGTGACAGAGAGCATGGGGAGGGCGCCTGACACACGGGAACGGGCCAAGGGGCAATAGGAATCTGCTCAAGAGACGGTGACGGGGGTCAACTGTGTCCCCCAAAAGATACGCCGACGTCTTCACCCCAGTACCTGAGAATGTGGCCTTATTTGAAAATAGGGTTGCTGCAGATGTAATTAGTTAAGATGAGGTCATAACGGAATAAGGCAGGTCCTTAATCCAATATGACTGGTGTCCTTAAAAGAAGAGGAACAGAGACAGACCCACAGGCAGGAAAAGTCCATGTGACAATGGAGACAGAGGTTGGAGTGATGCAGCCACAAGCCAAGGAATGCCCAGGGCCACCAGAAGCTGGAAGAGGTGAGGCAGGATCCTCCCACAGAGCCTTTGGAGCAGGCTTCATAAGATTAAAGAAACATTTTGTCCTAATTTCTTTAAAAATAGTCATTAAGTGGGCTTTAAAATGCCCGCAAGACCCTAGAAGATGACCAGCATCTAGTAGGCATGAATTTTAAATTACAGCAAAAATTAACTTCATGCAAACTTAAGCACAAAGTTTATATTTATATTAAGCAGAATATAAATTATGGGAAGGGTCCTTCTGGCTTAGGAAAAAATGCTAAACTATTTATCTGTAAGAAAAAAATTATTAAATAAAATGAAGACACTCCTAATAAAGCAAAGATAATCTACTGCCTTGTTTCATCAACTCAAGTCAGTGATTTTAAAAACCATCACTGCGGGACTTCCCTGGTGGCGCAGTGGTTAAGAATCTGCCTGCCGGGCTTCCCTGGTGGTGCAGTGGTTGAGAATCCGCCTGCCAATGCAGGGGACACGGGTTCGAGAGCCCTGGTCTGGGAAGATCCCACATGCCACTGAGCAACTGGGCCCGTGAGCCACAACTACTGAGCCTGCGCGTCTGGAGCCCCTGCTCCGCAACAAGAGAGGCCGCGATAGTGAGCGGCCCGCGCACTGCGATGAAGAGTGGCCCCCGCTCGCCGCAACCAGAGAAAGCCCTAGCACAGAAACAAAGACCCAACACAGCCAAAAATAAATAAATAAATTTAAAAAAGAAAAGATGACTACTATCTTAAAAAAAAAAAAAAAATCTGCCTGCCAACACAGGGGACACAAGTTTGAGCCCTGGTCCAGGAAGATGCCACATGCCGTGGAGCAACTAAGCCCGTGCGCCACAACTACTGAGCTTGTGCTCTAGAGCCCGCGAGCCACAACTACAGAAGCCCACGCGCCACAACTACTGAAGCCCACGCGCCTAGAGTCCGTGCTCCGCAACAAGAGAAGCCACCGCAATGAGAAGCCTGCACACTGCAGCGAGAGTAGCCCCCGCTCACCACAACTAGAGAAAGCCCGCACGCAGCAACGAAGACCTAACATGGCCATAAATAAATAAATAAATTTAAAAACCGTCACCACTACCAACCGTGGCCTTGTCATTGTCACCAATGGCATCTGCTCCCCACTCTGCCTGTCTCCCGCTGACCACTGGCACCACGAGGACACACCCGGCTGGAGGCAGCCTCTCCACGGGCTACCTGCCTTTGGTCCAGAGTCCGAAGGTCCACAAGTGGTCAGACACCGCAGTCTCTTCCTCCTCGGCCCCCTGTGCATTCTGACCACCGGACAGCCGCTCAGCAGGCCAGCGGGCTCTCCTGAACTAACCTCTGCCCCTCTGGCCGGGTATGGGCACCTCCTCTAGGGAATACGCTCAGACGCCCTCCGAAACATCTCTCAAAGAGCCACCCCCATCTCTTCCTGGCCTTCTGGACAGATAGATCGTAGCCGACGTTCAGGTCCGTATGGAAGAGCAGGCCTGACGCTGCTGTCCCGAGAAAGGCTTGCCTGCGAGGCTGGCCTGAGGCTGGTGTTGGGGAACTTGGATTTTGGGAGGTTCCCACGGTTTCCTGACTGATAAGGATGGGTTGCTGGGCCCAGACTGTTTGTACAAACAGTGTGGCTTATGCTGAACACTGCTTTCCTTCTGGGACTCTGGGATTTCAGTACATGCCAGGAGAAGGGTGCCTACGTGGCCTGCCCCCAGTGAAAACCCTGGGTGCTGAGTGTCTAGTGAGCTTCCCTGGGAGAGAACATTTCACACCGGTTGTCACAACTCATGGCTGGAAGAACTGAGTACGACCTGTGCGACTCCACCAGGAGAGGACGCCGAAGCGTCTCCTGCTCCCTCGGGACTCTGCCCCCGTGCCTTTCCCCTCGGCCGATCGTGACTGTGTCCTCTGGCTGTAATGAATCACATAGTTGTGAATACAACTATACGACGGGTCCCAGGAGTCCTCCTAGCAAATCACTGACCCTGGGGTGATCTCAGGGACCCCGACACAGGGCCCCATTGCACTTCCCAACAGGACACGAGCACTGTGAGGGCCCAGAGGGTGTCCCCCCGGCACACCTGGCAGGGAGGCCTCACGACCCAGTCTGGCCCTAGCTTTGCAGCCTCGTCCCCCGCTGTTTCCACTCGCGCCTCCCTCCTGGCATCCACAGCCCACCTGCCTCGCTCTGTCCTCTGTTCCTCTCTCCTCCTCTTCTTCCTTCTCTCCCTCCCAGAGTCCGAATCCCAGCCAGGCTCGGGAACCCTGGGGCTGGTGGAGCAGGGAGACACTTTGGTTAGGGAGTCCCTGTCTGCTCTGCGGACCGTGATGGCATAAAATCTGTTTTTAAGGCAGAACAAGGAAATTTAAGCATAACATACTCCCTGCCCGTACTGGGCCCCCCTAACGTGCAATGGGCGTCTACATCATACACCTACATCGTACGTTAAGCAGACCTCCTCAAAGGCAGGAATGTCTGCTCAACCATAAAGATCAATGCGTTTTTTCCTTCTTCATTCTTTTCCTAATTTTGTATGGGGTCATGGTGACCTGCTGTATGTGTAGATCTGGGCTGTGTACCTTTGGTGAACTTTATGTAAAATGTCAGTGTGTCATTCTGACAAATGATCCTTTGTCTCTAGAGTGTACATAAGTGTGCCTTCGACCTCTAACAAGTGCAACAGTCCGCAGAGTTTTCTGAAAGACTGTCTCCTGGATTATAATCCTCAGGTTGGCGTGAATAAAATTCTCTATTTCTCCTTTAGATTGACTACTGGTTAATTTTTTGTCAATGTTCGGGAGGCTCAGACTTGTCCCAACAGGCCCAGGGGCTGAATGGCCACAAACACTGCCAGTGGGCTGGGTGCACACGTTTACAGACGCTGTTGTGATGAACACATGTGTGTCCTTTAAAGGTAATACTGAATTTATTTTAAAATACATGGAGAGGCTAAATTCTAAGGTACTAAGTTTTCAACATTAAGAAAGAGGGTCACAGAATCAAAAAGGTTGGAACCCCCTATCGGTAGTCCCACTCTCTCACCACCACAGCCAAGGAAAAGTGGGGAGGGGGCAGGAGAGGGTCAAGGAGTTATAATTACTTCACTCTCTTCTCCCTTAGGCACTCAAATACGTGTTAAACTCCCACTATGACCAATGCGCTAGAGAAGAGTAAGTGTCCCCAGAACCTGGAAACGAGTCAAAACAAGCCCTGGGGGAAAGATCAGCCACCTGGAGGGGGCCCAGCGATGGCAGGGAGTTTGGAAGCCCCAGGTCCTGGCCTTTGGACCTGTCGGGGCGGCTGGAGGGCAGGCGGAGGGGCTGGAACCAGGTCACTGCTGCCCGAAGGGAGAAGGCACCAACACTGCGGCACTGTCACCATGGACCACGCCTAGAGAAGGGCACTGGGGGCTCCAGAATCTGTCTGGGCTTCCTGGCCTTGCCCAGGTGACAAGAGTCTCTGTCCTGCACCGCAGGGCTCTTCCTAAGGGAGACGGATGCTTCAGGCCATCCTGGCTCCACGATGCCAGCTTATCCAGCAAACCTCTGTGCTCGGACTCCGTTAACCCTGGGCTTCCCATGCAGATTTCACGTTAGGTGGTCAAACACTTAATCGGCCACCATATAGTTCCAGTTTGATTGTCAGCTCTATTTTTCACCGTTAAGTTAAGGAACTGGCATATTCTGATTTATCTCTCTGTCCTTTGTGAGTCTGGTTAGTGTACATTGATCCCCCTGAGAACTATAAGGTGGGGGGGGGGGATGCACCGACCGACACCAGGCTCTGCAGCTGCAAAACAAAAATGCCACCCAAAACACACGCCCATTTTATAGGAGGCCGGTAAGGAGAGCCAAGGTGGGCTTCGAGGCCACGTCCTCTCCACCTCCTGGCAGCTCCACGCAGGGCTGGCTCTGCAGGTCCCTTAGCTCAAGGGAAGAACACGCTGATCCCAGCTACCGAGCTGCAGAGGGCCTGCCTTGCTAATGAGGCCCCTCCCCGGCCCTCTCTAGGGGACACCAGCCACGCTGAGAACTGACACGGCCTCAACACCTCCTTATCTGGAGACGAGAGCTGGGGTCGTGGCACCTTCTCTGCCTGTACACTTTCCCCAACACGCCACATTTTACATGTGGACCAGGTGCGCGAGACCCCAGCCAGCCTCTCAGCTCCACCCATCTCTGTCCCTCCCTCTAACACCCACTCGGATGCTAAGTGAGAAGTCACACACAGGGGGCCTAAACACCAGCGGAGGGGCGATCCCTACACACTTCCGAGCACTTCAGGTCTCTCATTTGGTTGACAGGACGGCCCTACGCGGGCAGCTGCTCAGGCACTTCATCCTGGGCTTGGGGCGAAGGTTCCAAAGCAAGGAGGGGTGATGCAGCATGAGCAGGTAGACAGCCAGAGGCCGAGTCGAGGACCCTAGACTGTGCTTGACTGTGACTATAACCTATCAGAAGATCAGTAAACCTTAACAAACCAAGCATCAAACATCCACTTTTATTTTTTTTGGCCACGCCTTGCGGCATGCGGGATCTTAGTTTCCAGACCAGGGATCGAACCCACGTCCCCTGCATTGGAAGCACAGAGTCTTAACCACTGGACTGCCAGGGAAGTCCCAAACATCCACTTTTTAGAAAATCATTATTACCCAGTACAGTTTGTAGTGATAGATTATGGGAGTATCTGTAACAAACAAATTCTCATTCTCAGTAACCTCTTAATAAAAGCTGAACTTTTAACAAGGTTTTCAAGGGGGTGATGGAGGGGAGGGGTAGGGTCTTGTGTAAAAATAAATGATCCTGTAGCCACTGATAATGGCAGAGTCCAAATGGCATGGCGCTGGCTGGAGCAGGAAGTGGGGAGAGTAAGGCAGCAGAGCCAAGTGGCAGTTCTGTTGCAGAGCTAGTTCAAGTCAGCAGACAGCTTCTCTGTTTGTCAAACTGGGTGAAAAATACTCTGTGTCCTTATCTTCTCCCATCAGAAGCTATTTACTACCTAACATCTGAAAAAACAGAAGGGCTTTTAGGTTCAAATGACTTACTTCAGAATTTCCTTTTAATTAGGACTGATTTTCTCACCTCATCTTAGATCTACTAAATCATGATTATGTTTAGTGCTTTCAGAGCCCAGAAATTGACATTTTCAAGCTTCCCAGATGATTCTGACACATTCTAAGTTTAGAATCACAGGGCCAGGGGAGAGCTGCCGTCCAGTCACGGCCCAAGACTGGGCAGAACCTGCCCGGCCTGCCGGAATGAAAACTACTCGGCTGAACGGGACCCTCTCCTCCCACCAGGGGCCAGCTGTCCACCATAGCACGTCTGTGAGCTAGAAATCACCGACAACTGCTGTACACCTTTAAGGCGCAGTGAACATTTAGTGCCAACTTCCACTCACAACAGGGGGGGTTCTTCAATTTCTACTTGAACACCTATAGCAACGGAGGGCTCACCACAGTCCCATCGGTGGCCTGATCTGTCAGTTAAGAAGTTCTGGAACACGAATAGGCAGAGTGTGGGGCTTTGGGCTTGACCTCAGGAGCCAGGCTGCTGGAATTCCAATCCCTGCTTTGCTTCATATTAGCTAAGGGCTCAGCAAACTCGTCTATAAAACGGGGATCAAAACAACCTCTCTTGGGACTTCCCTGGTGGCGCAGTGGATAGGACTCCGTGCTCCCAATGCAGGGGGACCGGGTTTGATCCCTGGTTGGGGAACTAGATCCCACATGCATGCCGCAACTGGGAGTTCGCGTGCCACAATGAAGGAGCCCACGTGCTACAACAAAGGAGCCCGTGAGCCGCAACTAAGGAGCCCGCCTGCTGCAACTAAGACCCGGCACAACCAAATAAATAAATAAATATTTTTTGAAACCCCAAAAAACCTCTCTCATAGGGATGTTGTGAAGATTAAATGAATTAACATAGGAAAAGTACCTGGAACAAATGCTGGGACGTGATAAGTGCTACGATTCCTATTCTTACAGCCGAATCTGTCTGCCTAACGTCCATCTGTAGGTCACAGCCGGCCACCTCCAGCTACACAGTGGGCTCTTACACACACCATTCCTGACCTTGAGTGCCTCTTTATCTCCTGGCTAAATATACCAGCTCTTTTAGACATCTGGAAGAGATGGTTTCCAGGCCATTCATCACCTCAGCCAAAATAGAAACTCTTGTGTGACAAAGTTCTTATAAAACGTGAACGGGAATTGACCGTGGCCAGGGGAGGTGGTTCCACCAGTAGTCTCCCCCTACCCAGAAAAAGCAGAGTGTGTGTGTGTGTGGGTGTGTGTGTGCACGGAAGAGGGAGGGGGCGAGCATGATGTGCAAACACTCAGGCCACAGACACGGCCTTCAGGTCCTTCTCGGCGCAAACCTGCTCTCCCAGCATGTTTCAGGCTCAGACTCGGGCTTCCAGATCAGATCCCGAACCCTGCTGCCCCCACCTGCGGGCTGTGCTCCCACGCCTGAGCATCTGGCAGTCACGCTGGACAGGAAGACAGGAGACCGACCCTGTCCCTCTCCCTCTGTGACCTACCACTCCTCAAGGCCACTCCTGGGCACCTTCTCCATGAAGCTACACAGTGGGAGGACACACTCCAGAACATGAGATCTAAAAGCTCCAACCCCTCATTGTATAGAAGAGGAAACTACGGTACGAGGAGGCCTGAGCATGGGGCCAGCGGGCATATCTGAGCTGGGGTGTCCGTGGGCTCCCTAACTACACGGCCAGATCTGCAGAGGGGACTGCCCTTGTTCCCACAGCATCCAAACTGCTTGGCTTCTCCCTTTCTCCCAGGAGCTTGTGGGGCATTCATGTCGCCAAGGTCCTGGCACAGTGCTGCTCTGCCTGGCCACAGACTGCCCCAGCCACTCTCCCAACACCACCACCCCCTCCCCCGCCCTCAAACCATGGAGCCCACGGTTGTCTGAGGTTGGCCCAAGCTCATGAGCCACCACAATTACAGAGCTGGCCCCAGGGGCCCACCCAGCAGAACGTGCAGCAACTCCTCTTTGGTACCATCAGGTTTCCTAGCACCTTCACACAACTTGCCCAAACTGGTCCCAGGCTATGACAAATGGGGCTCTCCCTCCACCTCTCGGACCTACACATCTCACCTAATGGATAAAACCTGGTACCTTGTTCTAAGCCCTCCCCCCCCGCCCAGAGTCCAGGATCCTACCAAGAATGAAAGTGAACAGATTTACTCATTCTCCTTAGGCCTTCGTGCCCATCGCTCCCAGTATAATTTATCATTAAAAGCCAAGAAGAGACGGTGATGCTTAACCCAAAGGAACGAGTTTCCAAAGGTGGAGAGAGACTCCAAGAATGCGTACACTGCGGGGCGTGGAGAAGGGAGGGGGGCGTCCGGGGACCTAGACTTCTCCGCACCAAATCCTGCGCACCAGCACTCCCCCCACGCCCGGCCAAAGTTGGAGGGTCCCAGGCTCGCCCCCGCCCTCCAGGCACGCACAGCGCCGCGCGGAGCAGACCCGCCGCGGCGTCCGTCTGTTCTCGCCGGCTGGCGGCGGGGTCCCGGCTCGCGGCGCCGTCCGCGCTAGCCTTACCTGGCGCGCCATCCCGGACTCAGCCTCCGCTCCTGGCTTCCGGCACGGCCGGGGGCACCCGCTCGCCGCCCACAGGCTGCGCCGCGACCCTCAGCGGCGGCAGCGACCTAGGGCAGCGCAGGAGGAAACTGGACCGAGCGCGCAGGCCGTTGAGGAGGGGCGGGGGTGGGGCGTCGCATCCCAAGAGAGGGGGACCAGCTTCCGCGGCCCTCCGGGCGCAGGCGCGAACTACACTTCCCAGAAGGCGCCGCGGCGCCGGCCGGAGGAGGGGCGAGGTGAAGGCGGGGCGAGGTGAAGGCGGGGCGAGCCTGGTGGGCGCCCTCTCCCCACTGGTTCAGCCGAGACCCCGAGAAGCTGCCAGGGGGGTTTGGCGCCGGGATCTGCCGGGTGGTCAGCTTGCGGTGTGCTTGCCCGCGTAAACCCATCCATCCACACATCCATCCATCCATTCTTGCATCCAATATTTACTGAGCGCACCCTCTGTGCCAGGTGGGATGCTCGGATTAAACGGAACCGCCTCTCCCAGAGGACGCGTCCTGTAAACCGACCTTGACTAGGGCCGCCGGGGAGGCGTGGGGGAAGCGGGTCCCGAGAGGTGCGGAGGGGGCTGCAGGCCAGACCGCTCGGCTGGGATAGTGTGTGGGTCAGAGTGGCTGCCTGACCCCAGCACATGCTCAGATCTGTCACCCCGCTCCCGCGCTCGCCATAGCATTGACCCGTGTGCCGCTATATCTGTGTGACTATTTGCTGGTCTATTTTGTTGACTGTGGTAACCCCATAAGTTCCTGACACGTAGTAGGCCCTCAAGTAAATGTGATGAATGAACGAAGCGTGAGCCCACCATTCTCCAGGTCAGAAAGGAAGCAGCGGGGCTGGGGGAGAGTGGCGGACTCCGGGGAGAGGACCCCGGCTGAGCCCAACGAGCCTCATTCCTGGTCTGGAGGACCCCGGTTAGGACAGCTCGGAGAAGGTGGGCTTCTGGGGCAAACCTGCTCTGCTTGACAGAGGCTTACAGGAGCAGAGGAAGGCCGGGTCCAACGAGGAGGAGGCTCCTGCCGCCCAGGAAGCCCTTCCCCACTCCCGTGCCCCGACAGTTCTCTTCCTCTGGACTCTTTGGGGAAAGGGAATGCCTGGCCCAGCAATCCCAGAGTTGTTCCCTGTAGCCACTCTAGCCTGCCGTGGGTCTCCGCTGGCCTTGTGCTGGTCACCTCCCAGAACTTTGGGATACAGTGTTGACAATCTTGGCCTGGCCTCCAGGGAGAGGCCGCGGGAGACCACTCTCTGTCCCTGCCCAGCCCCATACCTGGGCAAAGCCCCCTCCTCCACACCCAAGGAATCACTGACACAGGACCCGTGTCTGTGTAGCCCACTGTCCTGAGGATCTGAAGATATCACAAGGTTTCACACCATGGAAAAGGACAGTTTAAAATTCAACATCTGATCTCAGGATTCCTAAAGGCCACAGTGCCCCTTGGTAAGTGCCTTACCTGTGCTTTGGGCCTATGTCCCATCATCTTGCTGAGGTCAGCTTCCTCCTTATAGGTGTCCCTTCTTCCAGCTCGTGCCAACGTGCCACCCTCAGTCTCAGAATCCCTAAACTTTAAAATCTCTTAAGCGATTAGCACACTTCTTTTGTCTAGCTATCCTTATCGTTCATTTGACCATTTATTTATTATTTGTTTATGGCTGCGTTGGGTCTTCGTTGCTGCGCAGGGGCTTTCTCTAGTTGCAGGAGCAGCTACTCTTCATTGCGGTGCACGGGCTTCTCATTGCGGTGGCCTCTCTTGTTGTGGAGCACGGGCTCTAGGCGCATGGCTCGCCGACTACAGAGCGCAGTCTCAGTAGTTGTGGCGCACGGGCTTAGTTGCTCTGCAGCATGTGGGATCTTCCCGGACCAGGGCTCGAACCCGTGTCCCCTGCACTGGCAGGCGGATTCCTAACCACTGCGCCACCAGGGAAGCCCCTGACCATTTCTTAATTTGATTCCTTTGCTCACAACAGACAGTTCTTGCTGAGCTCTGTCTTTCCTGTGTCTGGCATTGATTAGGACTCAAATACGTCTTAAGTAAATGGATGATTCCATAACATCCACTGCTCTGATGTCTGTAAGCATCGTGAGGATAGAGTGGGGGGGGGGCCACAGAGCCCATGCCACTGTAGAGAAGATGGATTAGGGACAGTGGCGTGTTCAAGCTGGCTTGCACCAGAGAGTCACTTGTTAGCATGTCTTCCCAACTCCACGATCAGTGATCTTATGTTTGTGGCTTGACATTGGATACGGTGAGATTATTTCACCATGAAATTGGAAAACACTACAAATCAGTGCTTCCCCTCCCCCCAAGAGCTGGTTGTTAAACACTAACCAGCACAGCACTGATTTAGGGCAATGAAAACATGCAGAAACAAGCCTATGTAGAACAATACCTGTGGTAAGTGAAATTAAAAAGTCAGAGTTGGAGGAACTTATCACTCTGGGGTTGTAGTGCTCGGTGACAGGGCTTTAAGTTATCCTGGACTTTTTCCCAGATTTGAGAAGGCTCGGTATACTGAGGCCCGGGATTAGGGTAAGGAGCTGAACCTTCAACACCAGCTCCTACTAGCAAAAGTGAAAGACAGCAGGGGGCACCCGGATTTGAACCAGGGACCTCTTGATCTGCAGTCAAATGCTCTACCCCTGAGCTATACCCCCTGACATAGGTTTAGGCCTTAGTACTACCTTATACCTGTGCAGCCATGCCCAACATTCCTATAAATTTTTGCCACAGATGTTCATCACGCTGGACCTGCTGAAAGCTGCCAAGCTGGCCTCACTTTAATTTTATTTCCTTGATGTAAAATAAGCAACAGTTTCCCCCTCCCTGTAGCCACCTCCCTGCTCTTTCTGGAAAAGCACTGACACAGATATTTATAGCAGGAAGGGACTTCAGGGTCGCTAGTCTATGCCCTTCACAATGGGATCTGAAAACAGAGATTCAGGATTACTGGTCTGCCCAAGCACACACAGATCCTTACAGAATAGGCTCAGGACCTGAATCCATCCTCCTGACTTTGGGTTCAGGACCCTGTAATTAAACCAATGACTCTCTCATCTTCCTCTTGTCCCTATCTTCCATCCATCAGAAAATGTAAAGACAACATAACAGAAGCCTCTGAAGAAATTACTCGGGACCATCAAGGGGACTAGAATGTGGGCTTAGCGGAGCAGAGTGCCATGCAGCTCAAGAACCACAAGGAAAACTAATGGGGACACCAGGATTTGATCTGGTGCATGAACTGCACCCTTTGGGCCAGTCCTCAGATTTCCTGTGCTTAGGAATCATCTTGGGAACTTGTCAAACATGCAGATGCGATCTGGGGTTAGGAATAAGCTCCTTATAGAGGGTCGGGAGACCCCACTTTGAGAAACACCTGCCACAGATCTACATCGGCTTCTTTTGCGCCACCTACAGGAAGACTTAGGTACTGAAACACCCAAGAAGGGGATGGGTGAGGAATTCTACCATTTGCCCCAGGGTCAGCCAGAGCTGGTGGGAAGAGGCAGGATGAAAACCAAGGACCACGAACAGACTGCTCATCCTCTGAACTCTGTTCTAGACCCGTGGTTCTTAATTTTAGCGTGCGTCAAAATCATCTGGAGGGCTTGTTAAAACAAAGATGACTGAGCTCCCCCCCTGAAAGTTTCTGATGAGCAAGTTCTCAGGTAATGCTGACGCTGCTGGTCTGGGGCCACGCTTTGAGAACCGCTGCTCTAGATCCACACATCTGTGACCAGGCCCTTTCACACTCGCAGTCACACCCAGGGCACCTGTTCACCGTTGCTTCTTCTGTGCGTTTACCTGGCACTGGTGCATCCACTCCACCAAAGACGGGTGTCCTGAGACCCTCTCCCTTTCCTCCCAGTGCCTGCCGGGAACCCCTAGGGTGGTCTTCTTTGTCCTGGGTTAGTCGTCTTCCCAGTTTACCATTTAGGAAACTAAATCTTAAGAAGCTTCTGCCCCCCTCCCCAATATGGGGAAAACTCGTTCAGGCAAGTCAAGGAGCAGACCCACCTCTTCCATCCAGAGCAGCACAATTCGAGCTGAAGATCCCAGTTTGTCTCAGAAAAATCCAGCCCCAGGGGGTCGTGTTATTACTCCTATATCACAGATGAGGACACAGAGGACGAGAGGGTATCTTCAGCCCCACAAAGGAGAGTATCCAGGTTGGAACATGGAAGCCTGGAGTTCTCTAGAGATGCAGACGTCCTTGACTTTGGAGGTTTCTTGGAGCTTTTATTCAACTTTCATTTCTTAGGGTCCTACTGTGTGCTGGGCACTGTGGTGCCCTCAGCAGAAGCTGAGATTTCAGTGCTCTTTGAGGAGAATAAATGGGCACACATGTGTGAAACAAATGTTTTTGAGCACTTGCCATGAGCTGGAAACTGTGCTGGGCTCTGGGGATACCGGCTGAATAATGTCAGCTCCGGAAAAAGTGGGCAGTTTCATTCTTACTGATAAAATTCCACGCAGCAGTTTCTGATAGTCTCTGATTTTAGAGAAGAACATTTCTCTAAGAGGATTGTTTTGACATTTTACAACTGCAGTGCATCGGTGTTATCTGAGCAGATTTTTATTTTCTCCCTCTGAGCTCATGTTCACTTTCTCAGACATCTTTGTGAGGAACAGTAGGGAATAAATAAGGTGGATGTGAATTTGAACCAGTGACCTCTTGATCTGTAGCCAGAAAGCTTTGCCTCTGAGCTACAAGCCCTTGCATGTCAACAACCCCTAGTGGGTACCTTTTACTCTTGACACCACTTTCAGACTCCAGGAACTCACTGCTGCGTCTGTGTGTCTAAGGAGCAGGCAAGCCTTCTGTATGGGTTGAATTGTGCCCCCCCAAAGATACGTTGAAATGCTAACCCCGGTACTTGTGAAAGTGACCCATTTAGAAATAGGGCCTTTGAAGATATTATTAGTAATTAGTTAAAATGAGGTTATAGTGGATTAGGGTGGGTCCTAATCCAATGACTCGTGTCCTTATAAAAGGAGAAGAGACAGACACACAAACAGGAAGAGGGACGAGTGAAGACAGAGGCAGAGATTGGAGTGATGCAGCTACAGGACAAGGAACACCGAGGATTGCCGGCTACCCCCAGGAGCTATCATTTTAGCATCCTGCCCAAAGAAATGGGAGTGAATACACGATTCTGCATTTCCACACTGACAAATATTGGCTGCTAAGAGTGCTTGTGTGAGTTTTTGAAATGAGAGAGAAGATTAAAACATTTCTTCAAAATGCTGAGAAGGCCCATTTCTATGGCCTTGAGGCACAAGTGGAATATCTCAGGTGTACAAATATTTTGAATATCCAGAATCTATCCCTCCAGTGCTTTAATACCATGCTTTTTTGTTGTTTGGTTAAGAAGACCTGTTTGTGGAACACTAATTCAATAGTTGGCGTTTAGCTTATTCCCTGTGCATGATGATTTTGTTCATTCACAGTGGAGACAGGAACTAATGGTGTGTTACTAGGCATATGTGAAAACCACATCCAAATGCTACAGAAGCATCTAAGGAAATACCTCCCAAAGCCAGAGTGGACCAGAAATCCATTCACTGCTCTCTCCCATGTTGGCGTCCTCAACTCCCAGGTTTAAGGACCAGGCACTTGTCAACCTCATATCTGAGTGAGTGCGGAAAGCAGTCTTTAGTGAGAAATTTGAATAACCATAATTATCTGCCAGGATCACCCAACACTTGCTACTATACCTTATGACCTTTAAGTTGTCATGATTTAACAGAAATAAAGAATATGAAATGAAATCACCAGATTTGGAAATCTGACCTATGGTTCAAGCTAGCTGTCATTAAGCCAGATAAAGATAATTTGGCGAAAGACTGCAAATGGTATCATGCCTCTCTCCATGGAGAAACAACTGTTATTCATCTTAAAATATTACATTTTACTTTTTCTTTGGATGAAAACAAATCAATCTATCTTTTTTTAAGAAACAGTATGTGTCTTTTGTGTTAAGAAATCCTTCCCTTCCCTGAGCGTATAAAGATAGTCTCCTTTTTTTTTTTTTTTTTTTTAATGAAAGAAGTGGAAAATTTTATTTGAGGCAAATTTGAGGAGTATAACCCGGGAACAGCATCTCAGAAAGTTCCACGAACTGTTCCTGAAAGTCTCCTATTTTTAATTCAAATAATTAAAAAAACTTTTTTTTCACATTTAGGTCTTTAATTCATCTGGAATCTACCTTTCTGTGTGGTGAGGGTTTTTCAGTAGCAGTAGTTGTTGTTGTTTTTAATATGGAAAACCAGTTATTTCAGTGCCATTTGTTGAACAATTTGGCACTTTCCCCACTAGTTTGTAATTCCACTTTCATCACATGTTGGAGAATCATCTATTTATCATCCAACCAGGAAACCTTTGCGAGAGAAAAGGGATGCTGTTCATATTGAAGCTGGGACCACAAGCATCAACTGGGACTGTCCCAAGCAAATTAGGACATAGGGTCACCGTATTAGTCAGGGTTCTCCATAGAAACAGAACCACTAGGATGCATATAGTTCTATATAGAAATAAAAAGTGATTTATTATGAGGAATTGGCTCAGTGATTATGGAGTCTGAGAGGTTTTGCCATCTGTCTTCTGCAAGTTGGAGGTCCAGGAAAGCAGGTGGTGTAGTTCCATCCAAGCTTGGAGGCCTGAGAACCAGGATAGCCAATAGTTTAAGGTCTGGTCTGAGTCCAAAGGCCGGAGAATCAGGAGCACTGAGGTCTGAAGGCAGGAGAAAGTGATGTTGCAGCTCAAGCAGAGAGCAGATTCTCCCTTCCTCCGCCTTTGTGTTCTGTTCAGCCCCTCCGTGGATTGCATGCTGCCCACCCTATAGGTGAGGGTGAACTTCTTTGTCTGCATGTTGATCCGTTTCTTTGTTTAACGTTTATTCATCCATTTATACAACAAATAGTCTTGAGAGCTCACTAAGCGCCAGACACACAGAAGAAAGCAGATGAAGGGTCCGCCTTCCTGGAGCTTCCATCACGGTGAGGGTGACAGATAATTAACAAAAATCTATATTGCTGTAATGCAGGTCATAATAGGGACCGTGAGAAAAACAAAAACAGAGCAAAGGGCTGAAAAATGATGGGGTGCAATTTAAACAAAGCGGCCAGAGGAGGCCTTGCTGCTGAGTGGACTCTGGACGGAGCCGTGAGTGATGGGAAGGGGCCCCGGCCTGTGTCCAGGGAAAGGTGCCAGGCTCCAAAATGGAGCGCGTTTGATGCTTTGGCGGAACAGCAAAGACCAGTATGGCTGGGGGCAAGTGCTGGGAACAAGAAAGGAAGGGGTTGGCGGGAGAAGCAGCCAGGGCCAGCTCCTGTGGGTTCCAAGGAGGATGGATTTGGGATTTCATTCCGACCAGAGCAGGGAGCTGCTGAACCAAGCGGGACACAGAATCTGACTCACGTTTGAAAAGAGCATGTTGGTGCCCAGTGGAAGTAGATGGACGGGGAGAAAGGAGACCTGTCAGGAGAGTGTGACAGTGGGTTTGGTGGGGGACAGACAGTAGGGCCTTGACCGCAAGTCCTGATGGTGTGTGGCCAGATGGGCTCAGATGCTGATACATCCTACCGAAGAGCCGGCATGACTTGCCGTGGGCTTTGGATGCAGAAGGGATGAATTGACAGTGGTGGCAGGTGTCTGGCAGAGTCGCTGGGAGAATCGTGCCTTTACTTAGCTGGGCAACACAGTTGAGGGGCGGGGAGCAGGTTAAGGGTGAGAACTAACAATTCCCTCTCGCCCGTGTTTGGTTTGAGAAGCCTACAGGATCTCTAAATGAAGATATCAAGTAGCAGACCCTAGCTCAGGAGAGAAGGTACCACAAGGGAGTCATCCTTCAACTTTGCATTCTCTTGTTTCTCCCCGGGTTCATCTCCCTTCTTTCTCCTTCTTAATTGAGTGAGGTTCTGCTCCAATAAATGCTCTTGGTTTTGCACATCTGAAATGTCTTTATTTTGTCCTCTTGCTTGAATGTTAGTTTACCTGGGTTCAGAATTCTAGATTGGAAGTTATTTTTCTTCATACCAAAAAAATATTTATTTTATAATGTTATAAAATGTCAGTAAAGCCAACTTTATTATTCAATTGCGCTTCTCACCAAAGCATCAAATTTTAAAAAAATTTTGAAATACATGGTTCATGTGTATAAAAGGATATGTTTATCAGTGCTTAATACTTTGGATTATAATTCTTAGCTACAACATATTTTTTAAGTAACACAAATAGTAAGGGAAGAAAGTACATAATTTAGAAACAATGAGAAAATATACATTTTGAACAATCCTTAGTAATTACGAATATCCTCGGTTTAATTCAGAATATTTATGTTTTTTAAAACCCTGTACAGCTGTACACCTGGAACTAACACATTGTAAATCAAGTCTACTGCAATAAAAAATTTTTTTAAAAACCTATACATTTAACAGTGCAAACAATACATTTGAGGCTGCGGAGATTGGAGATATGGTTTGAGTTTTTTACTTCCTTGGGGGGAAAAAATGTGTTTTTTCCCTGCTAAAGTATTGGGTTGTCCAAAACATTTGTTTGTAACATCTTACGGAAAAACCTGAACGAACGTTTTGGCCAACCCAATACATATCTGTCAGAGCTATTTAATTTTACTTTATTTATGTCTATATTTTCACTTATACAATTTTTAGAAATAACATTTTCCTAATTATAATAAAGCAATAAAAATGTATAAATCCACAGGACAAAAAGCAGATGGATGAGGGATAATTAGTTTCACACAGAAGAAAAAAGAAAACAAACAAACAGCTGACATTCAGTCTGTAGAGGAATCATCCAACAAAATGAAGGGGAGGTTGGTGACCAGAGAGCGTCGCTGAGGGATGCAGTTCCGCAGGTTCTCACCAGCTCGCTGAGAACAGCTGATAATTACAGTGTACAGCATACCTGGGTATTGAGACATACTGAAATGATGCAAGTTAAGGACCTGGAATCTGTGTTGGGGGTATAGCTCAGGGGTAGAGCATTTGACTGCAGATCAAGAGGTCCCCGGTTCAAATCCGGGTGCCCCCTGTAGGTTTTCTTTCCATCCTGAATCCACACAGGTGGTCACTGTAGACCTCCTCAGTACCGACACCCGCCCCTTGTTAGGTAGCTCTCTAAATTTGGCTACATTCCTCTAGAGGGGCTTAGCAGACAGGACAGGAGAGGGGAGAAAAGGTAGGAAAGGTCATCTTCTGACTCAGGAAATGGGTGGAAGTTTTCCTCATCCAGAATTAGAGGTTTTGTCTTGACCCGAGGAGAAACGTGTGTGCTAGGTCAGTTCTCCCATTTACTATTTCTCTTTTCAAGTGAGTTAATAGGCAGGAAGGTCCAGGGAGCCGACTGAATTAGTAGCTGTGCCCCCAGAGACTCTGAGGAGGGATCTGGATACCTTTATTTTAAAAACAACACATACTCTACTCTTCCTCCCCTTCAAGCACTAGCCAATCGGACAGACACGTTTGGGGGAAGACGATACTGGATGATTCTAAAGGGCATTTTGCCTAATCGTGTATGATTATCAAAGCCAGTGCCCTTTGCAGGGGCCTGAGAAGCTGCCAGGTGGGCAAGGAGGGAGAGGGTGGGAAGGAGACCTGGTGGGAAAGGCATTCATCTGCCATGGGGCAGACCCCCGGCTTCGTGGAAGGCCACGAATCCCCAGGTGGCTGGCTGAGTTACAGATCCAGGTAGCATTATGGGTGGAAAGATGCTTTTTAGATAATAACAGCTCATAGGTAGATCATTTACACATGGATCATGGGGCCTCTGATTCATAATCCAGGTAGCCCTACCTGCTATCACTTTAAAAAAAAATTAATAGACATTGTTTTTTAGAGCAGTTTTAGGTTTACAGAAAAATTGAGCAGAAAGTATAGCGAGTTCCCCTCTACCCCTCACCTCAGCTGCCCCCTCCCAGTTGCCCCATCATTAACATTTTACATTAGTGTGACATTTGATAAAAATGGTGAATGAATATTGATACGTTATGATTAACCGAAGTCCATGGTTTACATTAAGGTTCATGCTTTGTGTTGTACAGTTTTGTAGAGTTTTGTGGGTTTTTGGCAAATGCATAACGTCATGTACGCACAATTGCAATATCACGCAGAATAGTTTCACTGCCCTAAAAATTCCCCCTGCTATACTTATTCATCCTTCTCTCCCTCCCCAACAAATCCCTGGCAACCACTGATCTGTTTGCTGTCTTCACAGTTTTGCCTTTTCCAGAATGTCATATAGCCGGAAGTATACAATTTGTAGCCTTTTCAGACTGGCCTCTTTCACTTAGTATGCATGTAATGTTCCTCCACATCTTTTCATGGACTGACAGCTCAGTTCTTTTTATCGCTGAGTAATATTCCACTGTGTGGACCTGGGTGACTGGAGGTCTGCGGAGGGAAGAGGCACACGCAGGGCTTGAGCCCTCCCGCCCTGGGGCAGAGGGAAAGAGAGGTCTCTGGCCACACACCAGGGCCCCTTGGTCCCAGGATTGTGGGCCCCCAAATAATAGCCTTTATGCCTCATCTCAGCTTCCCGGGTGGCGCTACCCGAAGGATTCAGGGCTGCCGCCTCTGGGTCGCTATCTCCCCTGGGTTCAGCGCAGCCCCTAGGACACCGCCTCAGGCGGGGACCAGACCCGGGAGAGCGGAGGAGAGCGGAGTGCGCGATGGAGGGGTCAGTGAAAGAAGGAGGCTGGGGCTGGGGAGGATGGCGCAGAGCAGGGGAGCGGGGAGAGGAGGGAAGGAAGGAAGGATGGGGTGGGCGGGGGTCCCAGCCCTGGAAGCCCTAGTTCTCAAGGCTGTTGCCTCCCTACTCGCGGCCTGCAGTTCTGCTTGCAGCTAGAGTGGAAATGCTCTTATTAGACAAGGAGGGGCCTCTGGGGGCTGGAAAGGTGAACTCGTGGCCCGAGAATGGTCTCCAGTCAGTTTGTGGTGGGTGTGTCCGTTTCAGAGGTGGACGTGGAATGAATCAAATTTACGGTAACTACAGAATGCTTGGGTGTGGTAACACGAGAAATAAGGTAAGGAGAAGCCATTGCAAAGGAACGTGGTATGGCTCAGGGTTAGAGCCTTTGCCTCCAAACCAAGAGGTCAGTGGTTCAAATCTGCGTGCTTTCTAGTGCCTTGCTTTATTGTCAAATACAGGTAAATGGCTTTGCTGCTAGCACATCTACTTAAAAACATGACTTACGTGGCCCTCGCCACCACTTTTCCCCAGACTGTGTTGTTTTTTCAGATGTCTTCTCTGCTCTGTCACAGTGAAGTGTGGTAGGTTGACCTATGGGCTGTAATTCACCTCTCTCTGTTTCTGTGCCTTCTGATTTGTGACTTTTCTCTTTCTCCTCCAGAAGCCGGTGTGCTCTTCATCCCTTTGCTCTGTGCTCGGCAGAATATCTCAGTCTAGGCCAGTCAGGAGACAGAAACTACACAGTAATTTAAACAAGGGAAGTTTATTATAAAGAATCATTGTGCTATGAAAATAGGATAACTCAAGGTGCAAAGAAAACTCTAAAGGTACCCTTGAGGTGAGGGGTCCAAGCAAGGGCAAATTTGGAAGGGGAACCCCTCCCCAAAGCTAGGATCCAGACCTCATGGAGGAAGGTGGGGTCGCGGCCCACTCACCAGGTTGCCCCAGCCAGACCCGTTCATGGTTGCCAGGCAAGCAGGAAGCAGCCTTTGGGGACACAGGTAAGCCATGTGGAAGTGTGAGTCCTGGAGCGTGCAGTGTCTGCGCCTGGAGGATGTGGGAACCAGACCTCTGGGCAGAGGCAAGCCGAGGCTGGCAGGCAGGTACACAGAGGGGGTCGGGGGCCTGGGAGTGGGGTTGGGGGTGGGGTATGGAGGTGGTCACCAGCCCAGCGAGGTCACCAAGGGATTTCATTCTCTGGGCGTGTGCCTGGGGCAGAGCACACCAGGTGTCCTTACACACCTGCACCACTGCCCAACCTGCAGCAGGAGCCAGAGAGAGAAGACCCCTTTCTCCTGCAGTGTCCCTCCTGCGCCCTCTACTGACAACTGTTGACATTGTGCTCGCTTAAAGGAGAAATGCTTAAAGAATCCAGTCCCTTATCCCACAGCAGGTACAGAAGGGTGAATTTGGAGCTGCCAGTCAATAAATTGATAACTGGCACGCCACGTGACGTGTTTTGGCCAACAGGATGTTGGTAGGTATGATACAAGCAGGGCCTTGAGATCTACTTGCAAGGTTGGGTTTGCCCTCTGGGACTTCCACCCTTACCCTGAGATGCGCTTGCCCTGTAAGGTTCTCTCCTTCGGCCTGGGCCCCAACATGAACACACAAGGCCCAGCCCTGAGCCCAATTCGCTGAGAGGAGCCAAGGCCAGCTAGACCCACAGCTTGAAGCCCACCCACCCGGCCAAGCCCAGCCTAGACCAGCTGATTCAAATTCAACCTGCAAACCCATGGGCGTGACAATAAATGCTTATCATTGTGTGTTACTGGTTGGGGGTGGCTTGTTATGCAACATTGTTGTGAATAAGACTGGCGAATCCTGAAAGCGGTATCTAGGCGGAGGCTCTGGCTATACCCAAATGCAGAAGGGAGCGTGGCCATTTCTTTTGCATACCCAGTTTCTGTGACTTTGTGTGCTTCCTATTTTGTTCAGTCTTTGACTGTAAATGTTTATTGCGATAAGTCTGTTCCTGTACTGTCACTGCATTTGGCATATGTGAGGGATGGATAACTTATCTTTTAAGTTCATATGTTTCCAGATCAAGAGATCTTATGTAGATCTCACCTGGATCTTATGTAGATCCTGGACTTTGTCTGACTGCCTGAGGCTCTGGGGACTTGGGATAAAGCTGAGTATATTTTGCACGTGGGAGAGATGTAAATCATTATGACCGAGAGGGCAGACCATGGTAGATTAAACAGTTAGCCCCAGTTCTTCACTTATTCTATCTGTGCCCTTTGCCACAAGACTTTTCAGATCCTCCCATTAGAAGTGGGATATATTTCCCTGCCTCTGATTTACGGCTTGGTCCTGTGACTGGCTTTGACTGATGGGATGTTAGCTCACGTGATACAAGCAGAGGCTTGCAACCTGCTTGCATTGTTGGGCTTGCCTTTTTGCGTTTCTGCCATTGCCCTGAAAAAAAACTTCCCCTGCTAGCTGCTACTCCTCCAACTGGGACTCCAGAATGAACAGACAGAAACCAAGCACAGACGGACCCACAGCTTGAAGCAGGGCCACCAGGTAAAGCCCAGCCTAGATCCACTGTTTAGTATCCATGCGGCTGCCCTATGAACATGAAAATAAATGCTTATTGTTGCACGAATCAGAATCTTGGGATGATTTGTTCTGAAGCATTACTGTGGGAATACCTGACTAATACAGCTATGATTCTTACAGTCTTTTCCCCTCCCCCCCTGCACTGCTCACCAGGATCTGAGTGAGGGGAGAGGATGAGACTTCAGTTTTTGAAGGAATTCAGTTTGTGGCTACAGGGTAGAAAAGTGCCTATTAGCCAAGTGAGGGGTCTCTGGGGAATGGAAAGATGAACTCATGGCCAGAAGTCAGTCTCTAGTCAGTTTGTGGTGGGTCTGCCAGTTTCCACAGGCTGACTGGGAATGAACAGGTTACAGCACACTGCACACATGTGAAATAAGCCAAGGAGGACCTTCAGTCAGGTGTGGGGCTATAGCACAGGGAGAGAGAGTTTGACTGCAGAGTATAGAGGTCCTGGGTTCAAAACTGGGTGTGCCCTGTGGGTGGCTTCTTTTATTGCCAGATACAGATAAATGACCTTTCCTATTTAACATTTTTCTTACTGTGAGTCACCGTCATCACCACTCTTCTGTGGTCATTGTCAGCTTTCTCAGGTGGCTTGCATTCTCTGGCACAGATCATGGTTCTGGCTTTAATGATCTGCGTGTATTTCAGTTCCTAATGAGTTCCTCTTCTTTAAAGTTTACGTCATGGAGGACACACTGAATGAGAAGTTACCCAGCTTGACTGCACCAGAATTACTTAGGGAACCTTATTAAAAATAGAGATTAGCAGGGGGAAGGGGCAATATAGGAGTAGGGGATTAAGAGGTACAAACTATTAGGTTATAAGGTAAGCTACAAGGATATATTGTACAACACAAGGAATATAGCCAATATTTTATAATAACTATAAATGGAATATAACCTTTAAAAATTGTGAATCACTACATTGTACACCTGTAACTTATCCAACGTTGTACATCAATTATGCTTCAATAAAAAGATAAAATTTTTAAAAATTTAAAAAATATAGATTAGCCCCAGAAATTCTGACTTAGCAGAACTGATGAGGGGCATGTGAACTTTTTTTGGGGAAGCACACTCCCCTGCTAACCTTGATCCTAAAATCCAGTGATTCTAAGTGGCTGGAAAATTATTTTGAAACTTACAACACTGTATAATTCTAAACAACATCTGGTGGCAAACATCAATGATTTTCAAGCTAGTGCCTTCAGCCCAGGACTGAGGGAAGGTAGGATGCAGGGCTGTAGGCATAGACCATAGCCAGGTGTGCAGAGGTGGGAGAATGTGGGAAAGGTGAGGACAGCACGGGCATGGTAGAGTGGTAACAGGTTGTAGTGGCACAATACTGCCGGTGTGGTGACAGCCCATAAGTAGTAACTCAGCTCCCTGCATTGATGTTCAGAATTGAAACAAGCTTATAGACGCCACTGGTTGTTTCTAAGTAAAGCATTTGATTGATGATTCAGAGGTCCCTCATTTCAATTCAGATGCATTGCTTTCTTTTTCTTTTTACCCCAAACTTTCAACCCTTTTTCCATGTTTTGAGGATTCTTGATTGTGTGAGCCCTGGTGGAAGAAATGGCTCTGCTTACAGCTGCAGAAGCCAAAGTTAAAGTCTATTTTCTCCCTCTGTCCCCCTGGCACTTCTGACTCACATTATATTTACTCGTAGACTGAGTGACACAAATCCCAGGGTTGGCAGAGGTCAGGCATCACCCAGCAGCGCCCTAACCAGTGTGACTTGCCCAACAGACTGGCTGGGTTCCTTTGGACCATCCCTGCTTCATGAACCCGCATCTCCAACCTTCCTTCAGTGACGTGAGCTCCCCAACACCAGACAATGCTTGTCCTGCCAGTTTCTATTTCTGTGACAATGTGCTTAGGCTGATACAATAATTGGAGTGAGTTGCAGGCAAAAAAACCTTAAAGAAAATGGGGCAGATGTAGGATTGGTTTTCTGTCCTACTTGGGACCGAAGAAAGTGGAAATCCAGTTGATTCTTCAGGGCTGAGAATCTGGGAGCCCAAGGCTCTCAGTGGTAAAGTAGCTGATTAATTGATCACATAGATGCAATTGGCCATCTGGATTCGAGGCTGGTTATTCATCTGGTAGGCATTTAATGGCTGTTTATGACTGGCGTCCATTCTGATTGGTCAGTGTCTGTGGTCATAGTTAAAGATTTTGAGTATCACCTCTTCTTGGACAAAACTTTCAGAGACCAACTGTTGTTCTAGAACAGTAGGAAGGGCCGAGTCTGATGGCTTTGGGAAGCTCAAAGACATACAATGGAAAGCTCAAATGTCTACATCCTCTTCTCCTGACTGAGAGGGAAATGGACAGACTTCCCAAAGACTGCACTAGAAAACTCAGCTTGTGGGACTTCCCTGGTGGCGTAGTGGTTAAGAATCTGCCTGCCAATGCAGGGAACACGGGTTTGAGCCCAGATCCGGGAAGAACCCGCATGCCGCGGAGCAACTAAGCCCATGCGCTGCAACTACTGAAGCCCGTGCGCCTAGAGCCCATGCTCCGCAACAAGAGAGACCTCTGCAATGAGAAGCCTGTGCACCGCAACAAAGAGTAGCCCCCGCTTGCCACAACTAGAGAAAGCCCGTGCGCAGCAACAAAGACCCAATGCAGCCCGAAAAAAAAAAAAAAACCTCAGCTCGTGCTGCTGAATGACTGAGACTGCTGAAAAACGAAGGCGAAATCGCCGAATTACAATACTAGTTGGGTTCACAGTTTACCCCGTTTCTCCTATCAGTGGCCACTTCAGTGATAGCCACTCCAGCAAAGTGTCAGAGACTGTCAGGACACCTCCTCAAACTTGAGAGACTAGTTGCTACATCTTGCCCTCACCTTAGCTTTTATTGGGAATGTTTCCTGTTATTCAGGAAATGGTGCCAAGGATGATAAAATACTTAGACACTAAGGGTCTCCCTGCATAGTTGTGTAGAACTAGTGGTTACTAGTTGCCAAGTTCTACATATATGTACATATGTTTTCATATTTGTAGATAATCCCCAAAGCTTTTTAAAAAGTATTTAACTCATGCCCACACGCACGTGCACGCACACACGCGCACACACACACACACACACACACACACACACACAACTTTGACATCTCATTTGAATGTCTGTGATGGCCTAGCTTTTCTGTATCTTAATTTTTTAAAGTTTTTTGGCTGCGCGGCACAGGCATGAGCCTCAGTTTTTATTTTTATTTTTTATTTATTCTTTTAAATTAAAAAAAAATTGGGGGCACGCTGCACAGGCATGTGGGATATGCACAACCGGGGATCGAACCCATACCCCTTACAGTGGAAGTGTGGAGTCCTAACCACTGGACAGCCAGGGAAGTCCCTGGGCTTTCTATTTCTTATCCAACAATAAACTGAGCTTTGTAATAAGAGAAACAGCCTTGGTACTGAGTTCAAAGGGATATTTGGCAGAAGCAAAAGGTAAAGAATAGGAAAGTACTGAACTCCCAATTTGTCTATTCCCTCATATGTCCAATTGTGACAACATAAAACTCTTAGACGAGAAATAGGCAAAACATTCTCTGACATAAATCATACCAATGTTTTCTTAGGTCAGTCTCCCAAGGCAATAGAAATAAAAGCAAAAAATAAACAAATGGGACCTAACTAAACTTAAAAGCTTTTGTATAGCAAAGGAAACCATAAACAAAATGAAAAAATAACCTATGGAGTGGGAGAAAATATTTGCAAATGATGCAACCAACAAGAGCTTAATTTCCAAAATATACAAACAGCTCATACAACTCAGTAACAAAAAACCAAACAACCCAATTGAAAAATGGGCAGAAGATCTAACTAGCCATTTCTCCAAAGAAGACATACAGATGGCCAACAAGTACAGGAAAAGATGCTCAACATCGCTAATTATTAGAGAAATGCAAATCAAAACTACAATGAGGTACCACCTCACACCGGTCAGAATGGCCATCATTACGAAGTCCACAAACAACAAATGCTGGAGAGACTGTGGAGAAACGGGAACCCTCCTACTTACACTGTTGCTGGGAAGGTAAATTGGTGCAGCCACTATGGAGAACAGTATGGAGGTTCCTCAAAAAACTCAAAATAGAGTCGCCACATGATCCAGCAATCACAATCCTGGGCATATATCCAGAGAAAACTGTAATTCGAAAAGATACATGCACCCCAGTGTTCATTGCAGCACTACTTAAAATAGCCAAAACATGGACGCAACCTAATGTCCATCAACAGGTGAATGGATAAAGAAGATGTGGTACCTATCTATATACAATGGAATACTACTCAGCCTTAGAAAAAGAATGAAATAATGCCATTTGCAGCAACATGGATGGACCTAGAGATTATCATACTAAGTGAAGTAAGTCAGAGAAAAACAAATACCATATCATGTCACTTATATGTGGAATCTAAAATACGACACAAATGAACTTATCTGCGAAACAGAAACAGATTCACAGACGCAGAACAGACTTGCAGTTGCCAAGGGGGATGGGGTAGGGGGGTGGATTGGGAGTTTGGGATTAGTAGATGCAAACTATTATATAGAGAATGGATGAACAACTGTATAGTACGGGGAACTATATTCAAGATCCTGTGATAAACCATAATGGAAAAGAATATATGTATAACTGAGTCACTTCGCTGTACAGTAAAAATTAACACAACATTGTATATCAACTATACTTGAATAAAATAAATTTTAAAAATAAAAATAAATAAATAAAATCTCTGATTTTCAAACATGTTTGAATGAAGGTTTAATCCAATCCTATATTCGAAATGGTTTGAATGATTATTTGCAGCATAGACCAGATGACTTTCCAGATTTTTCCAAATATCCTTTCAGATAATATGTAAAAAATGATGTGGGTTTTTAAAAAATGAGGTGGGTTTTTGCTTGCAAAAACATATTTTCTGCAAAAGTTACTGACAAAGTGGGGCTTTTCTCAATTTGCTTTATATACTTGATTTCTTTTGGCGGTCATGTTTTTATTATGGACTTTCATTATTGTCACAAGTTGGTTATGTCCATAATAACATCCTTTCTACCCTTCACATTCTCCTTTACAGTCCCAGTCTTTCATTAAGTATAAATTCCCAAGGCCACAGCTTCGATACTTTCCCAGTAGCACTTTTTTGAACAAATCTTCTATGTCTGGCTTTTTTGGCAACAAACCCTGGGTGTCATGAGAAGACAGAGCTGGGTGTATGGCTGCTGTCTCCTTTCTCTTCACATCCCAGGGACCCTTCTTTTGCTCCAGAAAGATGACCAGTTCTGGCTTAGAGACAATGAGAACCAAGGAGACCAGGTTCCTACAGTTCTCTAATATCACATCCCTGTACAATCGCCATTGAGTGAGGTCGAGGCATTCTCATGTTCCTGAGAGAATTTTAAGGTCACATGTCTGAATGTCAACAGTCCCTGAGAACCTGCCATTTCCTCCTATTCCTCCTCCTGCTATGGGATGCTTTCTCAGGCAATACTGTGTTGAGAAATTACACCTGCATCTTGAGAATAGGCCTTCAAAGGTGTCAGAACAACTCCTTTAATTGCTCCCTTGAAGGACTTGAAATGCTAAAAAGGCCAACCTCTTCTGTCCTTTGTCTCAGGAGAGATTCAGGAATGAATCTTCTGAGCAGTGAACAAAAAATGACTTCCTTATCATCTTATTTATTATATTTTTTCTTTTTGGCCACACCACACAGCATGCAAAACTTCCCTGACCAGGGATCGAACCCATGCCCCCTGCAGTGGAAACAAGGAGTCTTAACCACTGGACCACCAGGGTAGTCCCACTTTATCATTTTAAAATATTCCTTTTATCTGTAGAAATTCTTATTGACTTAAAGTCTATTTTGCATCATATTAATATCTACACTAGCCTTTTTGTTTAGTATCGCATAATATATCTTTATTTATACTTTCACTTTCCACTTTTCTGTGCCCCTATATTTAAGGTGATGTTCATGTAAGTAGCTTATGGTGGGTTTTATTTTCTCAAGTCTAAAATCTTATGTTTTAATTGGAGTTTCTTTGTTTTTTTGTTTTTTTGTTTTTGGCTGCACCGTGCCACATGCAGGATCTTGGTTCCCCGGTCAGGGATCGAACCTGTGCCCCCTGCAGTGGGAGCACGAGGTCTTAACCACTGGATTGCCAGGGAATTCCCTTTAATTGGAGTTTAATAAATTTGTTCTTAAAGTAATTATTGTTGTATAGAATTCTAGTTGGGCTGTTATTTTCTTTCAGCACTGTAAAAATCTTATTCCATTGTCTCCTGGATACCATAGTTTCTACTGAGAAGTTAGCTGTAAATCATAAAATTCGCATTTATTTCACAGGCTGTTTTTTAGATTTCTCTCTCTCTTTTTAAAAATCAGTTTTCTGATGATGTATCTAAATGTAGTTTTCTTTGTATTTATCTTCCTTTTGACTCACAGAGCTCCTTAAATAAGTGGGTTGATTTTTTTCATCAGTTTTGGAAAGCACTCAGCAATTATTCCTTTAAATCTTGATTCTGCCTCATTTTCTTTCTTATTTCCTTTTGGGATTTCAAAAATATGTGAGTTAGAGCTTTTAACTGTTCCATTTGTCTCCTTTTTCAGGGGGTCCATTCTTCCCCTTTTTTAACTTCAATTTAAGTATTTTTCTATTGGTTTGTTTTCCTGTTTACTAATCCTGTGATCTACTGTGCCCAAGTTTCTGTTAAACACATGCATTAAATTCTTAATGTTAAATGTTATACTTTTTAGTTTTGTAATTTCTTTTTTATTTTTTCTTATAAATTATGTGGTGAAATTCTCCATACTTTATCCATTTTCTCCATTTTCCTGTTTTCTTGAATATATCATTAAAGTTATTTTAAATTCTATTATAATCCAACATCTAGATCACTTGCTTATATTGTCTGTTTTTCTCTTGGATTTTGTTTGTATGGCTCTGTCTCCTTGTATATCTAGTAATTTTTATTGAATGCCAGACATTGTGCATTAAAAGAATGAAGGCTCCAGATGAAATTATATCCCACTAGACAGAGTTCACTCTTTTTCTGAAATAAAGATATAGTTTAGAGCTGATTATCTTAAACCAATAAGGAAATGAGCAGTCTTTCCTGCTAAGAAAAACAAAATGCAGTTTGGGTAATACTCCTTTTACCTGTGTCTTATCCCAGTTCTAGAGTGTGGCCCTCCCAGGTTTTCAACTGCACCCCTGGCAGGTCTTTGCCTCTTCAGCCCTGAAATACAGGAATATCCACTTTTCTTTTTAGAGGATTTGGGCTTAGATTTCTAGCCTCTTGATTCATGGAGCTTCACAATGCATCAATTATCTTGAGGGAGGGAAACAAGTTACATGTTTAAGAAGTCCAAACTCTCCATTTTTTTTTCACTCCAGCGCTGCACAGTTGCCAAAAGCTCTTTCGATTTTTCTGTTTCCTGGCACCTCTGTGCTGGAGCAAACACTGCAAGATCATACTCTATCAGGGCGCAGGATTGGCAATTTCCTAGGGAAACAGTGGCTGCAGATCATCAGTGTCAATGCTCTGGTGCCTTTAAGGTGTAAATTTTATTGCTTAACTGACTTTCCTGGTTCTTCTGGTCAGGAGTCCAGGCATGCCAAAACTCCTTCATCCTACCTTGAAGAAAATTCCACGAATGTAGTTTTAAGACTTATTTTTTGATAGAAACAGGACATCAACAATTAGAAAGGCCTGATGATAAAACTGAACTCTTTAACTCCAGCTCTCTTTTTTTTCTTCTAGTTCTTTTATGTATTTTTAATATTTTATTAAAAATTTTTATACAATTTTTAAAGGTTACTTTGCATTTCAGTTATTACAAAATATTGGCTATATTCCCTGTGTTGTACAATACGTCTTTGAGTCTATCTTACACCTCATACCAATTCTCTTTTTTATTTTCAGGAAAAGAATAGGAGTGTCTCTAAGTGAGCACAGAAGACCAATGTGAGAGAAAGCCTGATAGTGGACCACCAAGAGGATAGTGATTAGCTTAACTTTCTCCTAGGAAGAAATTTGATTCTAAACTATAATTCTTGATGAGTAAGCATCAAAATATTAACATTTGTTAAACTGATGACGTTACAGGAAATTTTTTTCTTGATGCTTACTTGTTTTCTAACTTGTTAATCTTTTAACATTTCACATATTATATTCTTAAATTCTATAAGGCACATTAGAGAGATTCAAAGAAATTGTATTCTCTGTATTGGAAGTGTATTTCCTGTCTAATCAAAATAATTAGATTATTGCTCCAAGAAGAAAAAGAAGAAAACATCCTTTCTTTGCCCTGATCATTCTTTGCAAATCACAATGAGTTTTGGGCTCCAGCCTCCCTGACATCATTCCTACAGTTCTTTGCTTCCATGTGCTATGCCCCTTTGGATGATTGTTCTTTCTCTGAATCCTTGGGATCCAGGGGAAAAGTCCACAGAGGAAGAGATCCCTGGTTCAGGGCATACGGGAGGCCTGAGTTTGGGAGCTCAAATAGCCAGTCTCTGTGCCTGGTCCCAGCCCACCCAGCTGCTCTGAGCTGATGGTTTGGGACCAGCAGGATGCTGTGATCTCTCTGGCAAAGCATCTCCCTTTCAAAGCCAAGGAGTAGAAAATGAGAAAGGGAGAAGCGCAGAGAATAAGAAATACAAGACAAAGCCCAAAGTACACCAATGTGCAGAGGTTGAGAGTGAGATTGAGAGAGAGTACAGGGAGTGGGTTAGCAAAGATAAAACCAAGTAGGAGGGAAGGAAAGAGGGAAGATTCCAGCTCTAAACAATGATTCTCTGGGTTGGTGCCTCACACAGGTGTTGAGAAGGAGGCTGCAGGGTTCTGGGCAGGGAAGATTCCTAGAAGTCATGTGATAGGTCTTTGGGGAAGGACACAGCAAGTTCAAAGCCAGATAGGATCTGTCTAAATGAGGTTAGTCAGTCTGTTCTCACTAGTTCACTAGAAATGAGGAGAAATTACAATGCACATTGGATCCTCAGGTGGGACAACACCAGAAATCAGGAAAGTCTAAACAAATAAGGGGATATAGTTCAAGGCAGAACATTTGACTGTACATCACGTACTCTCTGGCTCAAGTCTGTGAGTCACCTGTTGGCCCTCCCTCTTGTTCTGACCACCTGTTTGCATTCACTCTGTCCTTTGTCTATGCTCTAGGGACCATAAACCTCTCTCATTCCCACTTCATCATTTTTCCATGCATTGCATCCTCTCTTTAGGTTACTTTTTCCATCTGACACTGGAAGGATGCAGCAAATGGAGAGGGAAGAGGAAGAAGAGGAGAGATAAAGGAGGCGGTTCTTCTCCTGCCCAATATGTTTAGTGCAAAGACGCCCTTAAGCATACCCATGGATTCTAGTTGTGACTTGGTCATTAATCTGTTGTGTTTTGTTTGGGTATGATTTTAATTACTACTGTCATTTTTGTCAGATCTGTACCATGAAGATTAAATCAATAGCTCCAAAACTATCTGTGAGTCAGAATCATCAGGAGCTTGTTAGAAGCACACACTGTCCCCACGTCCCCTTCCCAGAGAGTCTGGTTTAGGGATTCTCAGGTGGGGCCCAAGAGCATTTACCTTTGTCCAGCCCTGCCCTTTCCACTGTAACCTCAAAGAGTCTGTTGAGTAGCCAATGCTTTGAGTCCTGTTCTTCTAGGTGGGTCTGAAGGATGTTGCAGCTGCAAACCTCAGTGAGTTCAACGCCAGTGCCTTCAGCCAGGGGAAGGGGGTGGGCACAGTGAGAAGAGCATCCATTTGCAGGGGTGTAGGATGGCAGAGCACTAGCAAGTACACACCTCAAAACGTGACACCCAGGGTGTGGCTCTGCAGGTTTAGGGTGCTTATTAAATATAGGTGAGTAGGTGGAGGTATAGCTCAGGGGTAGAGCATTTGACTGCAGATCAAGAGGTCCCTGGTTCAAATCCAGGTGCCCCCTGCCCAAGTTTGCTTTTACTCACTGAACACAGTGTTCTACCTCTAGCTTTTTCCACCACATTGATTCAGCCTGCAAAGGGAAGAAGAAGCAGGGCAAATCTTCACCAGAACCCTTCCCTTGACACCTGCAGCTCTAGATGAACCCGATTTCTTCAAGGAGGAGTCAGTTCTCATAGGTCCTGTAGTGAATGTTTATTCCCTTTTCTTTTTTCTTTTTTTGCCCAGCATGTGAATCCTCTTAACTCCTTTTTTGGGGAATTCACAATTGTCTCAGTCTTGGAGGAAGACAGGAACCTGTCTGTGGCTGAGGAAGACAAAAATGCCAGGAGAAAGAGAGAGAGATTGAGTTTTTTATTTTGAATTTTATTTTATTTATTTTTTTATATGGCAGGTTCTTATCAGTTATCTCTTTTATACATATTAGTGTATATATGTCAATCCCAATCCCCCAATCCATCCCCCCAACACCCCCGCCCCGCCACTTTCCCCCCTTGGTGTCCATACGTTTGTTGAGAGAGATTGATTTGAAGGAATTGGCTCACATGACATTGAGGGCTCTGGCGAGTCTTAATCTTGCAGGTCAGCAGGCTGGAGACCCAGGGAAGAGTTGACATTGCAGTTTGAGTCCGAAGGCCATCTGGAGGCAGAGTTCCCTATTTCTCAGGGGACTTCAGTCTTTTTCTCTTAAGGCTTTCAACTGATTGCATGGGGCCCATCCACATTATGGAGGGTCATCTGCTTTACTCAGAGTCTACTGATGTAAATGTAAATCACATCTAAAAAAAAATCTTCATAGCAACATCTAGATTAGTGTTTGACCAAAATCTGGGTACCAGAACCTAAACAAGTTGACACAAAATTAACCAGCACAATTGGTAATGCCTTAAGCTTGGCCAACTATATGCCCATAAATAAGACTATGAATGTAGAATAAATCACACCTAGAAGTAGGAGAACTTGGAATTCATTCTGGAGGTGGCAGAGGTGTGGCAAGGACAATGAGGCCATTGGCTGCAGCCAGTATCCATTGTGGTGACAGCAATGGCTCCCTTACCAGGACCTGCTGAAATCCTGCCCACTTTATGAGCATTTTATGAGGGAAACTCTTTTGGCCTCCATTCAGTGCTCTGAGCTCCTTGCCATCCTGGCAAGACTGCCTTCTGTGTTTCCATTAGCCTGGGATGGCCGCTTCTTTAATCAAAGTGTCCTGATTGGTACCAGGAATGAGTAATAGGCAGAAGATCCTCAGAGAAAAGATGGGAATGTGGTTTGATCCTGGCCTTATTGGACCTGAAGATAATGAAATCTAGGTAGTTGAGGGGATGCTAATCTAGGAGCCCATATGATATAGTAGAAAAAGCTGAGTGAATATTTGCTTCCTGTTTCCAAGGGATCAAGTCGAGTTCCCATGGAATACTAGAAGTGGCTTCAGGCCTGGATGGCTGATCCTAGCAGTTTAAAAGAAAGTTAATCATAAACTCAAGTGTCACTCTGTATGTACTGAAACCCGGGACTTTCTCTGACTGTACTGGGATCATCTCTCACCTCCGGTCACACAACCTGAAATAGCTGAAAACGGAAGCTGATCCTGAGGGTTGCCAAACATTAATGTCAGTGGAATCTACAGCTTTCAGCAGTCTCCTTGATGAAAATAGGTCTGTGGTTAAGAAAGGGTGGGACTTCAGAAATTACAGTGTGGATGTATGAGAGCATTTGGAAAACTCAAGTTATACCAAATCACCTATTGTACTGAATCTCCCTTGCCAGTCAAGGCAGCCCCTTCTCCCTGTCTGACAGCTGAATAGCCCAGATTGAGGGGTTTTCATTGCAAGAGGCCATCAGTTGCCCCACCCCTCATTGTCCCTTGATGTACAGCTACCAAAAGACCTTAGCTGACTCTGGGTACCAATTGCTGGGAGGTGAAGATTCACACATGAAAATAATTTCAAACTGGCTAATTTATATCAGCAAAGATCTAGAGAACACACGTGGGTATGGATTCTTGGAGTATTTTGTAAAGTACGAAGAGTATAATTTTAAGTAAGTCTGAATTTTTTTTTCTGAGTGTAGCCAATCAAGCTTCTAGTTAAAATACCACAGCTGGAGCAGCTGGGATAAACTTGTTTGCTCAGTTGTTGACTTGAACCAGGATTCACAGGAGGCAGATTCTAAATGCATGTGCAGTATAGAGATCCCTTGGTATACTGTGGAAAGAAGCCATAGACCTCCGGGGATAGGAAAACTGGAGCGGATTTATCATGTGTGACTTGCCCATCCAAACAACGACTCCCTTCACTAAAGTCTTGGAAGAGCACGGGTATGTGGAGCTTCTATGTCTTTGAAAAGCATTTTAGTAGCTGTTCCCTATAGACAGGGATGCTGGCTGGAGACATTACAGTGGAAAAGGATTCTCTGATTTGAGTGGGGACGGGAGGATCCTAGGGTGTCAGAGTTCAAGAAGTGTGATTCTTCACCTTCAGATGCAAGTTAAGGGTTACTCTACGTGGTCTGTGCCACACAGAGCTTGGTTGTGGTTGATTGGTCATGAGGTCCTTGGGGCTGACAATGGGAAGCCCACCCCAGTCCTACTTGATTTGTAGCTCCGAGCTAACCCAATAGTTAGCACAAAAGAGATTCCTGACCTCTCAGCCAGTTCCCAGATCTGAATCAGTTCAGAGACCCTGCATCCCTTGAAAGGGAAATCTGAGTAAAGGACTCTTCCAAAATATCCAACCATGGGATGTGCATCTTACTCCTAGATTTCCCCAAAGGGTCCTTCAGCCATTTACCTGGAAACTCTTTACTGGGGAAAGGCAAATAGCCACGTATCTTTCGGATTATTGGTGTCTATTGCCTCTGTGAAGCTTCTGGAGGTCCAGTATTTGGGAGAACATCAGAATATCCCAGGAAAGACTACATCCTGCACCTTGCCCTGTTTAACCACCACCATCAAAGCTGATAGCCTCTCCTGGAGGATCCTATCAACCAAGGACTAGGCCATGAGCAGAGGGAGGAAGAGCAGAGAGCAGGAGATGTGAGCGGAACCTTAGGTCTGTCCGGCGGAGCCCAGGAGGAGGCTGCAGGGGAGACGGGGTCCTGAACGGGTCAGAGCAGATACGGCGTGGGAAGGAGGGAGCCTCAGTACCAACTACAAGCCAGGGCTTCACGAGCAGTGCCTTCAGCCTGGAATTTGAGAAGGCTGCAATATAGTGGGGGAAAGAGGTGGTGGGGCACCCAAGGGAGCAGCCTGTGGGAAGGAGAGGTGAGTTATTGGACACAAGAGGGTCCGTTAGCAGTGAGATCAGTCAGCCAGATCTACAGAGATGAGACCACGCAGTGTTTCTCAAACCTGACTCTACTTTCAAAATATTTGAGAACTTGTTAAAAATTCAGATTCCCTGGGGATCCTGATACACTACATCTGATAGGCACAGCCTCCTGTTAATCCCTCCAAAACTCCGAAGACTCTGAGAGGCAGCCAAAGTTTATGGGAACCACTCTTCACGAGGCTTCTAAAGACACTTCCAGCTGCAGATACCAAAGCTGGTGCCCTCAGCCAGGGAGCAACGTTAAACCATTGGCAGCTTGATATTGGCCATGGTGGGAGTACTTACAAATTGGCAAATACTGCAGATCAAACACTACTGATTGTCTTTTCTTTCCCCTTGAGCTGATTTACCAGTGCTTCACTCCGTAAGGCTACAGGCATAGATAGCTGCCAGGTACGGGGGCTGCGGGAAATGGAGCAGGGAGACAGGAGGGGCCAATTCACCAGGGCACGGGCTGCCAAGTGGCACACCTGACAAGCAAGCAGAGGTCTTAGCGTTGAAGTTCAGGACTTGGTCCAGGAGATGAAATGCGCTCATCAGATGAGATTCGTTCTTCTTAGTCAGGAAAGCAGGTCATGCCATCTCAGGTTCAAATCCGGGCTCTGAGTGTTGAGATTCCAGTTTCCTTTCACAGGCTGATCTACAGGAAGATCAGATCAGATCTACAGGAAGGCTCCTCTGCTCTGCTGCAGCCCCAGGTGACTTCCATAATCCATGTCCCCACTCACGTGGGCTGTGGGGAACGTTTTCTTTTATTGACAGCACAGCATCTGAACCCTATCACGTGTTTGGGGAATATGCAATTACGTGAATTTTACTGAAAGGCATATCCTCCTTTCTTACTCCATAAGCCAAAAATACTAGGCACTTGGTCTCCCACCGTCTGGTAACGAGGACTCGGGCATGTGTCCTCAGCAGAGCCACTGCAGACTTTGGACATTAAGTGAGTGAAACACGGAAGCAGGAGGAGTTGAGACTTCCTTCTGGTGACATGGATCTGGCATCGGCTCCAGCCTTACTCTTCTTCACAGACTGGGCCTCTGTGCAATCTTGGTTCCCCTCAGAGCCCATCGAGTGTCTACACCTCTTTCCCTTCAGGGTCGTGAACTACCTGACAAGGGCTGCCTCATCTGTTTCAAAATTAGTTTCTGGTTTTGCACCCAAATTTCCTACCTGGTACATATGTTGGTGTTAGGAGTGGGTTTCAGGCAACAGATCCTCATGAAAACGGTATTAATTACCCAGACTAGTTAAAACTAGAGTTAGGGGAAATCCAATGAGTTCTTCAGGCCTGGGAATCTGTCATAACCTATATCCCACACCGGCATGATGGGAAAGTAAATTATTGCTGGTGGTCATCAGGAATGCAGTGCCTACGGGGTAAGGTTTCCAGATACTTATGTGCTTCTTATCATTGAACTGGAAGCTGACTGATGCTAAAGGCACCAAAATAGTCTAGAAAAACAATGAAAATCCCAATGAGAAGAACCAAAATCTCTTCTCTCTAGCAGCCATATGACTTAGCAGAAAACCAAAGGCAGTGTTTGATTCTGCAAGACTGCTGAATGACAATGTCAGTTTAATTCACAGCTTCCCCAGTGTGAAAGCTTAGGGCTCTGATGTGGAAAGAGTGAGATCCCAGAGTTGTCATGAGGATTCATAAGAAGATTTGTAGAACCCCGAATATACCTCACCACAACAACTTCGGAACCTCCTTTGCCAGCTAAAGAAGCCCCTCCTTCTCTCCTGCGGATACTGTTCCTGCTTTACCTCCTCTCTCACCTCAACCCCCGCCCCGGCCCCTCTTTTTCTTTTGAGCTATAACCTGAGAAAATCCCACCCTACCCTGGAGAGCCAATTAAAAAGTCCCCCTCGCAGGTGAAGGCTTAAACGCAAAAATAATCACAAGACTCGGCTGATTTATAACAACAAAAGTCTAGGGAATGTGTGTGGAAATGAATTCTTGACAGCATTTGGCTGAGAAGGAAAAATCTAGTGATAAGCTCTGCCGAACTCTGGATCCAGTGTCCTACTTTGAGGAGCTGGGCATTATTTTTATTGTTTGCTCCACTTGTTCATCAAAACCAGGAATCAAAGTTGTTCAAGGACAGATGAAAGGGAGACGCCAGAAAATTCTTGAAGACTAAATCTAAAGACTTTAAGGGATTGGAAAGGTGGCATGTACCTATGATGCGTGACATGCCCCCACTCTCACCACAAAGCTTCAACCAACACAAGGGTTAGAAGACAGTCCCAACCATACAACCTTAAAAATGCATTATTTACTAGAGTTTTCGCATCTTTGAAAACCATTTGCATCACGTGTCTTTGTAGACTGGGAATGTTGGTGAGAGATGCTGTCATTGAAATATGTTCTCTAATTTGAATTAAGGATGGAGGTTCTTAGTGGAAGGGGCTAAAGGGTGCCCTTGATCACCACACCACACGCTGGCTGGAAGTGACTGCCTTGACAACCTGTAGGTCCACAGCCTTGATCCAAAGGGTCCCTCCCTGTGGAGTTCTTAGCACCTACCCAGGATGCACATTTCTGCAGCTTATTTTTCCATTTTCACAAACAACACTGCAATGCCCAACCGTGTACATGCATCTTTGCACACCCATATGAATAAAGCAAAGGCATGAATTTGTCTTTTGATTACCAAGTAGCCTTCCAGCAAAGATACATCAATTACATTCTCACCAGCCCTGTTTGGAAAGTACCCACCAACTTTTTAAGAATTACAGTCATTTTGCCGTGAAAGAAAGACCAATGCAGACATATGCGTGCTGTTATACCCCCAGTTCTTATCTTTACAGAACAGGACAGGGAACATTGCTAAGGGAGAAATGCAGCCTGAATAGGATGACAGCTGAAAGTAGCTGGAAATTGACTCAACCCCCATAGCAGCAAAAATTAGATCCCCCAGACTAGCGCTATATATTTTTAAGTTTGGAAGAATAGAAACCAAACTGTTACCAGCAGTTATTTTACTTGTGAGATTAATTTTTATTTTCTTCCTGATGCTTAATTGTGTTTTTAAATTTTTCTATATGTTTTTTAGTCAACAAATGTTTGTTGAAAACCTGTAATGTACTCAACAACAGGCAAGGCACTGACACGAGGTATTCTTAAAAGAAGCAATATTTTCTTTCTTCCCGCCTCCCTCCTCCTCTTCTTCTTCCTCCTTCTTCTTCTTACCATACAGAACTTATCCGTGTTATAAGAATAATCGGCTTTTCCAGTCAGCGGCCTGAGGTGACCTCTAAAAATGGTTCGCTATTCACTTGACGCAGAAAACCCCACAAAATCACGCAAATCGAGAGGTTCAAATCTTCGTGTTCACTTTAAGAACACTCGTGAAACAGCCCAGGCCAGTAAGGGTAGGCCTATCCGAAAGGCCACCGAGTATCTGACGGCTGTCACTTTAAAGAAGCAACGTGTGACGTTCCGTCGTTACAGTGGTGGAGTTGGTAGGTGTGCCCAGGCCAAACAGTGGGGCTGGACGCAGGGTCGGTGGCCCAAAAAGAGTGCTGAATTTTTACTGCACATGCTCAAAAATGCAGAGAGTAATGCTGAACTTGAGGGCTTAGATGTAGATTCTCTGGTCATTGAGCACATCCAGGTGAACAAAGCCCACAAGATGCGGCGCAGGACTTACAGAGCTCATGGTCGGATCAACCCATACATGAGCTCTCCCTGCCACACTGAGATGATCCTTACTGAAAAAGAACAGATTGCTCCTAAACCAGAAGAGGAGGTTGCCCAGAAGAAAAAGATATCCCAGAAGAAATTGAAGAAACAAAAACTTATGGCCCGGGAATAAATGCTGCAAAAAATAAATGCAAATAAAAGTTAAAATAAATAATCAAATCCCTTTCCTAACAGGACTTTTCCACGGTCCTCCATGGCCCCCTGGGTGGCAGCCATCCGATGTTTTAGCTGCTAAGAAGGGTCAGGTAGTGACATCACCGCCACGTATCTGCCGGAGGAAAGGAGCCCATCCTTCAGTGGGGGGTGGCCTGTCCTGCTGTGGGGCAAGGCTTGGCAAGGAGGGTCCCAAAAGTCCAGGCTTGGCACTGCTGCAGCTGTGCCCACCTGCTGGTCTGGGGCCTCCTGCAGGAACCGGGGCTGCATTTGGGCCTCGCGTGGAGGCTGCAGCCTTTGTGGCCAAATACCTGCCCTGGTGTCCACCAAGTCTCTGGAGACTCTGCCAAGGTCATGGGCTTGAGGGGAAAAGACCACAGAGGACGAGCTGGTAGAGGGACCCAAAGTCCCTCCCGTGTTTCTGGAGGGGACGGTGAGGTGGCCCCAGGTGGGCGCTGAGGGAGGGAAACCTCAGAGGAGGCTTCTGGGTTCCCACAAGGCACAGGGGAGCCATGAGTTCATGGCCAGAAAAGGGTCAGTTTGCAGTGAGACCTGTCTGCCAGGTGCCCAGGGGCAGACTAGGGGTGAATGGGAATGCCAGTGTGCTCTTGGTGGGGGGTGGGTGGCACACACTGGTGAACAGCACTAAACCACACTCCCCCCAGGGAGGGGCTACAGCTCCAGGGGAGAGCATTTGACTGCAGATCAGGAGGTCCCTGGTTCAAATCCCGGTGCCCCCTAATAAGCCTCCTTTTATCCCCTGAAACAGCTGCTGTCCCCCACACTGAAATCTCTAGGAGGACAGAAGAGAGAAGAGGTGGGCTCAGGACCCCTTGGTCACAGCCCTTCCTTTGTCACAAACCCAGATGGGCTCCGTCACCCAACCCCACTGTGCTGGTCAGTCCCTTTCTCGTGGCTTCAGGTGGACTTTTGAATTATTCCTTGTCAGCCCAGCACTGGAACGTCCTTCCTCTGTTTTAGCAGAAGAAGCTTCTGGGCACTCAAATGAGGGCCCAGTAGGAAAAGGAGCTTATGGTCAGGAGACAGTGGGCCAGCCAGGCCATGGGGCCAACCAGGGAGAAACAGAAATGACTGGGGTCCTGGAGGACCCCCTCCCTGGACAGGCCACAACCATGAGATGGTGTCACTTAGGAAAGGGTTTGAAGTGGGCTCCTGGGGCAGGGGAGGAGCATCTGACCGCAGATGAACAGGTGTGTAGTTCAGATTTTCAGGCCCCTGCAAGCTTATCTCATTTAGTACCAGACATCGGGTAGAAACCTTTCAGGTCGTCTCTTGGGAAGGCCTATCTCACTCCACCCAGGCAGGGCTCGGCCATGGGAGTGGGAAGCAGTGGGAAGGCAGCCGGCCAGGTCGTGCCTTGCCCCAGGGTTGGGGGAACAGGAAGAGCCTGTGACTAGCCATGTGGATCTGGCCCCAACCCTATTATTAATCAGGTGTGTGTGCTTGGACATGTCTCTTAATTACGGCCTCTTTTCAACCCTATAATACGGGGCCCAAAACTAAATTGGTGGTTCCTAATTTTCACTTTCCTTTGGGATCTTCTCAGGAGTTTGTTAAAAATAGAGTCCTTTGGTCTCACTCCCAACCCTTCTAATTCAGGAGGTCCAACCTGGAGCCTTGAACTTCATTTCCATGAAAGCCCATCCTGCTCTCACCACCTCACATGCCTGTGTGTGATGGGCAGACCACTTGGGGGACTGTGGCCTTAGTTTAGTTCAGAGACCCTCCACTGATACAGCCATGGCTTTTACACTGATGTCCTTGGCCCTGAACGGCTGGGCGTGGGCAGAGGATTGTGCAGAAGGGGGTGGCGAGCAGGGATGCCTTCTGTGGGCGGTAGAGCAGGTCTCGTGGACTCATTAGACAGAGGTGCTGCTCAGTGTCTGAAGGAGTTCTGAATATAATTACAGAGGTCAGAGGTCTTCATTAGGCAGGAACAATGAGATGAGCTTTTAAGGACAGATGCGTCTTACCTGTTTCTTATTTTTACGTTTTCACTGATGTTGGAATATAATTCCAGCTTCCTTTCCCTGGCCGGAGCCAATGATTCTGCATGGAGGAGAAAGAGCAAAGAGGCAGGGAGGGTCAGGCCAGCGCTTCCCCCACCCCCTCACTCCTTGGCATTAGTCCCACAGAGCCAAGCAGACTCCTGTTCTTCCCCAGACCCTGGTCTGGGTCTGTGAGTCTGGAGTAGACCCAGTGGGAGCTTTAGGACCTGGGGACACAGAGCCTAAGTCCAGGGCCTCTGACCTGCAGCCCAGCATGAGGGGCTCAGGAAGCTAAGCAACTACCCTACTGCAGGAGTACAATGGCTCCTCTAGGTTCATCTACTTCAGTGTTATAACCCATGGGGGTGCAATGAAGACACACCAGCCCCCCTCCGTGGAGAAGGTGTGGATCTGTGAAAGGTGAAACCTCTGGCTGGAGCTGAGGAAAACCCAGAGGGACTGGAGGAGGCAGGGATCTGTGCCTTATAAACTTTAATTTTCCTGCAATTCACCTGAAGGTGTATCTTTAAATTTCAGATTGAGTCTGCACTTTCTGAGGAGTTGTGAGTCAGAGAGTTTTATATAGGCTTTCTCTTTCTTCTCCAGGTGTCCTGGCCCAGGGAGGGGGAAGCAAGTAATGCCAGACCCACTCTGGGATTAAAAGTGAGACAGGGGGCTTCCCTGGTGGCGCAGTGGTTGAGAATCTGCCTGCCAATGCAGGGGACACGGGTTCGAGCCCTGGTCTGGGAAGATCCTACATGTCACGGAGCAACTGGGCCCGTGAGCCACAATTACTGAGCCTGCGCGTCTGGAGCCTGTGCTCCGCAACAAGAGAGGCCGCGATGGTGAGAGGCCCGTGCACCGCGATGAAGAGTGGTCCCCACTTGCCACAACTAGAGAAAGCCCTCGCACAGAAACGAAGACCCAACACAGTCATAAATAAATAAATAATAAATAAATAAATAAACAAACAAACGTACGTGAATTTCTTTAAAAAAAAAAAAAAGTGAGACAAAGCAGGGGGCACCCGGATTTGAACCGGGGACCTCTTGATCTGCAGTCAAATGCTCTACCCCTGAGCTACACCCCCTGACCTGGCAGAGTGGTATAATTAATGCCTTTTACCTGTGTTGACACACCCAGACTCAGTCTTGCTGGTTGGGATGTCCTGGTCAGCTCTGCTTCTCTGAACCCTGGCCTCACACCTGCCAGAGACCAGCCCTTCTTCCCTCATAACTTCTATGTGCATCTGGCTGAAGACCCCCTGGTAGCCTGGTTGACCTTTAAAGGTGGGGAGACCTTTCAAATCATCCAGATAATCCTCTTCGGTAATGAGTCACTGAGCATCTACTGTGTGTCAGGCACACTGGGATGGTGACATAACTGTGACTAGGTGACAGTGCCTTCTCCTGCCTGAAAGAAGGTTCAGAGCCCATGTCCAAGGGTTATTTAATGACATAGAATAATGTTCATGAGAATTCATCAAGTGAAAAGGCAGTTACAGAACAGTCTGTAAGGAATTATAGATGATTTCAGCTTTTTATGTGTTTTTATTTGCCTTTCAACTTTTCTATTTTGAGCATGTTGCCTTTGTAAAAACAAAAACAAAGTTACGTAGGAAAAATGATACTCTAGAGGAGTTCCGCTTCTAGGAACCTCTAGGTATCCTTCAGAAATATGCATGAATGCACAGTGAGTGTGGAGACTCCCTGCAGCCTTTTTCTGGATTAGCGCTAAACTGGAAACCACCTAAATATCCATCAACAGGGAACTGGTTACAAACACTGTGGTACAGTCATAGGAATATGATGCAACAGTAAAAGATAAAATTGGTCCAGAGTTCTGTCATGGAAAGATGCTTAAACAATACCATTAAGTGAAAAAAGCAAATTGTATGACATATACATGTATGATATGAGCTCATTTGGGCTTTTAAAAAGATACTGTGTATATGTATTATTATGTAATAAAAAGATTATACACATATACAAAGAAACTTATGTATAAACATAGGTGTCTACATGTCCATACATATACATATACACGTATGGAAGGAAATAGACCGGATAATTAATAATGGCAACTCCCAGAGAGTAAGGAGGGGCTTCTTTTATTTTCCAATTTTTGCATGTACAGTAATAACCCAAATGTCTACACAGTTCCAGCCTTCCAGGTCCTGAGTGGTAAAAAAATAAATGAGAGAAAGCACTGCAGATATTGTCCAGGAAGTCTTTGCCGCCTTCCAGTGGCAGCCAGCCCTGCCCTCCGTCTCCCTCAGACCCCAGTCACTTCCCAATCCAAACCCCTCCTGGTCTCTCCCTAGTCCGTCACCTCTGCCACATTCATTTCAGGCCTTTCTCTTTCTGCACTGCCGTCACTCTTGTTTCACACACCGGTTTTCCAGCATCCACCCAGCTAGAAAGGCAGGATGTCCTGTGATGTCGGACTGAGGGCAAAGGGCACCCCTGCAGTGGGCCAGGTCAATCCCCTGCCTGAGACCTACACCCAGCAGGTCCCAGACCCCTCGGCCACACCTGCCCCCTCCACCCTGCCCTCCTGCAGCCTCCCCAGAGGCCTCTCAGACTTAAAGGAACCAGCACCCAAGTAGACTGAGGGACACCCAAGGAGCAGACAAACTGCGTAGGTGTCTGAGAATTATCAGAGGAACGCTCACTTCCCAGGTCAGCTGAGTCTCGCCATAGATCAATATGAGGATGGCAGCGCTTTTAAAGGCAGAGAAAGGTTTTTATATTCATACCTGGAGCACGGTATTCAAGGAAGGGACAGGCCCCAGCTCGGCGATGAAATCATTATACACAATTGACAAGGCCTCCTCCCGGTCAGAGGGAGACGGCTGGACTGGGGAGGAGGGGGGATATTAGGGAGCCTCCTGAAGGCAAGAAAGAGGCGAATGCAGCTTCTTCCCATGCGGAGAAGGAGGAAACTAAGGCCGCTGTGCCTGAAATGGATACTGACCGCAAGCGCCAGGGGGCGCCCGTCCCCTCCATCTGGGCTCGGACTGTACTGGCCCTAAAAGCGCCAGTGCCTGTCCTTGGCAGATGGCTTCCCTTACTGAGTCCACCGATGGAAGCAGCCAGCCGGCCTGCAGCTCTTGCTGGAGGGAATATCACAAGGTATCAACTGGAGTGCCGATGGCCACCCTGGGCCAGCATTGGGAGGGGCCCACCCTCCTTTTCGCCTCCTGCATTATCATTCCCTTATGAAACTGCCCTAACCTTCCAGCAAGGAAAACTGCGCAAACCACTCAGCCTACTGTGCTCTTTGTAGGGAGACTAAAGGGTCGAGGGGGCAGTAGTTGACTTAGGTTCCGGCTGAAAGGCACATGAGTATTGAGGGCTGCAAGTGGGGACCCCAGACATGGCCACACCAGGGGTGGCTCTCAGCAAAACCAGAGGTGGTGACAAAGACACAGAGGCCAAGGAAGTGAGAGGATGGCTCACTATCAAGCAGATTTGCTGTTCCCCCTGCCCCAGCTCCAGAGGCTGGAATACTGCCTTCTGCAAGGGAGGAGAGGGGACCAGCAAACATCTTTTGTAATGGCAAACTCTACTTTATAAAGGACAACTTGCCTCCTAGGAGCTAGGCATGCAGTGAAGGCTGGCGCCTGGTGTCCCAACTCGGCAGTGTAGAACATGCCAAGAACCATCTAGAAATATCTAGATACTGTCTAGACATAGAATATCTAGAACTATCTAGAAAAGGGGTTGGGAGAATTAGACACACACAGGGCACACGTAGAGGCAGCGCTGGAAGAGCCACAGTGATGGAGGAGAGTCTCCACAGAAGTAGAAGTGTTTGTGAGGAAGGTAGACGGACCACAGGCAAAGACCTCAAAGGGGCGAGGAATCGTGACCGCGAGGCCAATAGTGGGGTCCATAATGGGTGGGCGGACAGGTGAGCCAGAAGGTAGCTCTGGAATCACGGAAATACAAAGAGATGAAAGAGATTGAGGTCAAAAGGAGAATAATGCACGGTCTCAGTAACAGCAAGGACAGGAAGAAGTAAAAACTAGAAGAGGTATCAGAAAGGACTTTTCAGATCAAAGATCTTGAAAGGGAATATTTCCTTTTTTCAAAAACTTGAGGTATAATTGACATAGAACAATATATTAGTTTCAGGTGTACCACATAATGATTTGACGTTTGTATACATTGTGAAGTCTAGTTAACATTTGTCACTATACGTAGTTACAAATTTTTTTCTCCTGTGATGAGAACTTTTAAGATCTACTGTCTTAGTAACTTTCAAATATGCAATAGAGATTTATTAACTATAGTCACCATGCTTTACCTTACGTCCCCATGACATTTATTTATAACTGGAAATTTGTACCTTTTGACTCCCTTCACCCATTTCATCCACCCCCTCCCCCAACCCCCAGCCTCTGGCAACCACCACCCTGTTCTCTGTATTTATGAGCTTGTTTTGTTTGTGTGTTTAGATTCCACATATAAGTGCAATCATGTGATATTTGTCTTTCTCTGTCTGACTTATTTCACTCAGCATGATACCCTCAATGTCCATCCACGTTGTCGAAAACGGCAAGATTTCGTTCTTTTTTTGCAGCTAACATTCGGAAATGGTTCTGAGCGGTGATCAGGTTCACATGTGGGTTAGGAGTAGATTTGGCCGTGAGCGCAGAGCACCCAGAATGACAGAGGACTAAAGCAAAACACAAGCAAACAAACCAGAAGTTTCTTCCTCTCTCCTGTAAACACCCACACTCAGGTGGTCCAGGATTGGCATGGTGTTCCATAGGGTTAAGGACCCAATTCCTTCTTTCCAGCCTACACAGCTTTCATTCCAGACGTCTCTTCATGGTCCAACACGACACCTCCCACTTTAGCATCACCTCTATCTCCTAGCCGGCGGGAAGGGGAAGAAGAAAGACAAGCTTCTCTCCTTCAGAGCACCCATCACTTTTGTCTACATCTCATTGACCAAACTTGTGCCCTTTGCCTTGCTTAACTCCAAGGAGGCTGGGAAATGTAATTTTTCTTCTGTGAAGCCATGTGCCCAGCTAACAGCCAAGAAGGAGGAGGGAACAGACACTGGGGAGAAACATCCAACCTATGTTTCACCGTGCCTCTTGATAGCTGCAGGGGTGAGGAGTTTGTCAACATTATAGGAGCCAAGAAGATGGAGATCTGGAAGCATCATTAATGCAATTTTGACATTACCGAGGATGAAAGCAGAGGGGAAGCAAGGAAAATATGATGGTTAGCCTGCTTCTGAAATCTTCCACGAAGTCTGTGGGATCCCCAGTCTGGGTGCACACATCAGTGAGGATAAGAAGTATGGAGGGATATTTGAGGAGCTGGGACCCAGAAAGGGCAACGTGGGGAGGAAGGGATGGGAAGGGGGAGAATTCTGGCAGCCTCCCCGAGTGGGAGGTTGAAGGGAGAGGGACCTCTTCAGGGGGACGCTGGGCACCAGATGTAAAAGGGGGAGTTCAGGGAAAGGTTAAGGAGGAAGGAACTGCCCACTTTTAACGGGGTTCCACGGACTGGCTCTGGGGCTGGTAGGATTGGGTTGCAGGGATGGAAGGAGAGGAGAGGAGGCAGGATGGATACTGCCATCAGCGAGATGGTCCTCAACCTCAGGAGGTGGCCAGGGAGGTCAGGGACAGGAAAGGGACCAGCAACCGGCTCCTAAGCCAAAGGTCCAAGTGTTTATGTACCTGGAATAACAAATGCCACCTCCCCGAGGAAAAAAGCACAAGTTTAAAAATTCAAGTCTCTTGTTAACAAAATGAATGAGCTTTAATGAAAGGGAAACTGAAGCATAGCCCTGAAGCTAAAAGGAGTTTTGTTTTTACAGGCACTTATGTCCTGTGCTGATAAGAGAACTCAGAGGAGACAGAATATTTACAACATGGGGAGTTAGACAAAGAGCTATTCGCCAACTTATCAAGTTAGACAAAGTCTCAAGGAAGACTGGACTTGACCGTGTTCTGTCTTAAACTGCTCTTTGTCTGTATTGTGTTTTCCTGCCATTCAATGGAAAGAGATTAAGACTTTCTTGCTGTCAAATAGTTTTATTACAGAGAAGCTGTTTTTAGCCCATCTGAAGTATAGACTTCTGTGTTTATATAAACGTGGAACGTCATGAAATATATTTTAAGTAGTTGTGAGAAAGGTCATAGAAGACGGTTGGTGCCGGGGATAATAAAATTCACGAACTGTACTTGTGAATTACATGCTAGAGCTCTGAACCCACAATGAATTCTTAGATCATCTACCAAAATGCTCAGCTGTTTGTTCTCCAAACCATAGAAAGCCATCGCGTTCTTTAGTTTTGAGATAGCTGATATAATTCACTGGTCCCTTCTGCAGAAGTTTACTTTTAAAGTTTGAATGAGACATAAAATCGTCTTTAATAATTACACAACCTAAACTTATACTTTCACATGTGGATATTTCATCCTCCGCAAACTGTCTCAGCCCCATGAGGGCTCATTCCCTGAGAGGCACAGATCCTGGTGGTTTGGCTTGCAAATAGAAGACCAATTCCACCCTGTCCCATGGAGAACGACTGGATTGAGAAAGGGAAAAATTAAGGAAACTATGAAATGCTGAAACAGCAAATTTTCCTGGAAGATGCCATTAAGGTCAAGTCATAAATCATGTCCACATAAGGATGCGGAAGAGGAGAGCCAGAATATAAGATGCTGGGCAGACAGAGCTGGGATGAGGTAACCTGGGTCTGAGAAGGCTTCTGGAAGCTCTACTAAAGCTGGTTTCAACTTAGCTGCAGACTAGGAGCGCTGGGGGTTGTTTACGATACCTGGGCTCCACCTCAAATACACTGATTTAATTGGTCTGGGGTGAGGCCTGGGAAATGGCATGTTTATAGACTTTTCACGTGATTCTAATTTATATTTACAGTTAAGAACGGCCAACTACCATAGTAAAGCTTCACCATTTGCTGGTTCTAGAAAAAAAGTCTTTATGTTGATGTCTAATGGGGAAGAAGTTGAAATGCAGCACCCAAGGTAAAAGTTAAGAATAAGTAGGGGGCACCCAGATTTGAACTGGGGACCTCTTGATCTGCAGTCAAATGCTCTACCCCTGAGCTACACCCCCTTCTGCTATGGTGTGACTTAATTAATATTTTTCATCTGTCTAGCCACACCCAGACTCCGTGTAAACCTATGAGTTGCCACTTCAGGATGGCCCTCTCTTGGGAACTGCCAGGCCTACTGCAGTGAAAACTCATCAACCTGCCACAGAAAAAGCAACAGGTTCTCTCCTCAAAAACCCAACAGCCTATGTCCCCCCTCCCACCCACTTCCTTCCCAGCCCACAGCCCCAGTGTGTGGGCAGCAGCCTGGAGAAGCATTGACATTGGCTATAGAATGGCCTTCAGAGTCAGATGCCTGTGCCCATCATGGTGGGCACCTAAAAAACAGAAACTCAAGGTGATTGAGGTGTCTGTCCAAACCCACCTAATGAAGGCCTGACCCTCATAGGCTAACATTCGGTTCAGAGTGCTTTCTACTAAACTATAGTCTAGGACACAAATGACCCTCCCAACCGCCATGTCTTCAGTTAATATAGATGGAGAATCATGGAGAATGACCCATTCCTAGAAACAGTCAGAATTAGGTGGCTAAGTGGACTTAGGAATCCCCCAAATCATTAATGGACCTAAACTAACATAATTCAAGGACCAAACAATGCTGATGGAGAAGAACCATATTCTACCTAGAGGCTCTCTGATCTGTGGACAAAGTCCTATCCCACCTGGATGATGAGCTTACTTTGATTGGCACCTTCCATCTCCACAGCCACACCAAGGCCCTGCTTCTGCTGTTGTCACGGGAGCTGGTAAGCTTTCTCTCCTGAAAACTCTCTCTGCCGCCTACTGGAATCTCTCCCTCTTACCCCCCAGCTTCCCCCTTGGGGCCTTAGCCACCCAGCAGCCGCTTCCCCTCCTCTCCTGGCCAAGAAGCTGGGGAAACACTGATTTCTATACTGATTCCTACCATGATGCTAAAGTCCTCTGGATTTCTCTTGTCAACAGTATACAGCCGAGGAGCCCCCACATATATCACCTTATTATACATCAAACCTTGGGGACCAGCATCTCATTATCTCCATTTCACAGATGAGGAGACTGAGGCCCAGAGAAGCTAAACTTCTTGCCCAAGATCCCCTGCATATATATATGCATATATATAATATTATATATAATAATATAATAACAATAATATAATATTATTATTAATATATAGTATTCTATATGTATTAGAAACTCTACATTGAATTTTACTGATATTCAGGAAAGAGAAGTTGCAACACCCCATGACCCCTTAGCCTCAGGCAGAGAAGCCAGAGTGTGTGACTTAAAGGAAATTCCAAAAACTCTCTGAGCCTCAGTTTCTTATCTGTAAATTGGGGGAAATATCAATTGATATGAGGATTAAGTAAGATAATATCCTTAGGACAGTCTCTGATGTGTAGTAGGCACTCGAATACGACTAGCCATTATTACTACATTTCTGGATAATTCTCACCTTCCCAATCCGGTCAGGTCCCTGGTTTTCACTGCTTTACTGAGCTCTGGCATGAGATCCTTTCTTGTTTGAACGCCAGGTGTATCCTTACTTGGAATCTGATTGAAATCACCAGAGTAATATTAATGCAACTATCTCTCTTGATACTGGAATAACTAGTGTTCTCTTGGGTTCTGTTGCAGGAAGCTAGTTCTTTCCAGTCTCTCTTTTTAAAACTGGATTTTAAATATATATATATATATATATATATATATATATATATATATACACACACACACACACACACACACACATATATTTATTTATTTATTTATTTATTTATTTGGCTGCGCCGGGTCTTTAGTTGCTGCATGTGGGATCTTCGTTGCTGTGTGCGGGACCTTCGTTGTGGCACATGAGATCTTTAGTTGCAGCACGTGAACTCTTAGTTGCGGCATGTGGGATCTAGTTCCCTGACCAGGTGTTGAACCCAGGCCCCCTGCATTGGGAGCGTGGAGTCTTAGCCACTGGACCATCAGGGAAGTCCCCAAAATGGAGTCTTTTTCATTAAAAAAATTTTTAACTTTTGAGCCCTTTCACCCATTTCTCCCACCCCTCACCACCCGTCACCACCCCTCTACCTTTGGCAATCACCAATCCATAGGTTTATCCATATGTCTATATCCTATGTTTTTTATTTACCTCCTGTGAATAACATATAACTGTTTCTTTAGTTCAGTGGCATTCTTTATCTTTTTACTGTGGTATTTCATACATTTATATTTAATGTTAATACTGATAATATTTTGGTTTAAATTTTCTATCTCTTTTGTCCTGCAAGTCCTAGTTTCTTTTTCTCTCCTTTGTCTTCTTTTGTAGACTATAGGAAAAGACCCTCAGAGGTTAGAGATGAGATCCCTGCACCCTGGAATGCAACTGGTGAAAAATCCACAAGTGTCCATTGAGCTAATGGACCCCTCTGCTGAGGGGATCACCAAAAAGATGGTTAGTGCGCGGCTGACAGAAACTGGGACTGGGATGTACATGAGGGAACCAGTAACCTTGTCTGCTGTTGACAGTAACCTAAACTCCTTAGGTTGGAACTTGCATAGAATAAAAAATAGAGAGCTAGAGAATAAAATCATTGGCACTTGCCCTGTGCTGACCTGGGTGGGGACAGATGTATCTGGGTACAGCGATGTTCTCAGTGTCCTCGAAAGTTGGCCCTCAGAGAGGTACAGAATCAGCTCAACCCTCCCAACCGCAGACCCTCCGACTGCCTTTGTTTGGATTGCAGGCTCACCAATGACATGCTTTCTTTCCCCCGCATCTGTGCTCTTGCTCCAGCACAGGAGGTTACCTCTGCTTAACAGAGAGAATAGATTCAGCTAGACCTCAACTCCTTGATTTCCCTTCGTATCTCAGAGACAGCTCTCCTCAGCTGTCCTTAGTCCTTTCCCTTCCATCTCAGAGAAAAACATTCCCCTCCCCTCCCCCTTCCAAAGTAAATGGCTCCATCTGTACTCTTGTCCTCAGGACTGAATGATTCAATTTTCTCCGTCCTGTTCCCTCCCCAGCCAAAAGTATGGTCAAGTCTCTAGCCTAAGTTAAATTAGGTTTCCCACCTTCCCCTGTAGCTACTGCTGTATTTCTCTCTGGATTACAGTAATTTTCATTTTCCACCTCTGCCTCCACACACTATTCTTCATCTTGCATATCTTATATAAATCACCAAGTCCCACATATTATATCCTGAAAATTTCTCTGGAATTCTTTTTCTCCTCTGTATTTGTTTCCTTACTCTGTATGTGTCACTGGGCAAGTTCTTCAACTCTGTAAGCTTCCATTTCTTTGTCTTAAATAGGGATAAGTTTCTCGTGACGTATAAATATGGCAACTTCAGATAAATTGCCCAGCATGGTACTAACACATAGTAGGTGCTCAAAAAATAATATCAGTTAAGGAACTGTCTTTTGGCAAACTCCCAGCTGCTCTCTGTGATGTCTCCTAAGTGACCTCCTGAAGTAAAGGAAATGAATTCGCTTCTTTGCATCCACAGCCCTCCCTATTGCCCACAGAACAGTGTCTGAACTCTGAAACACATTTTACACACACTCACACCAACATGCATGGTCACACCCGCACCCCCCCACACACACACAGACATGCACACATATACCTTTTCCACCCAGAAAGCACTCCCAAAGCATTGCGTCTTTGTATCTTTACGCTGTCTGTCTGGCACGCCTTTCTCCCACACTGCCTGGACATGCACCTTCCAGACCCAGCTGACTCCCCCCATCTCTGCAAAGCTGTCACGAAGTCAACCCTCAGAGCAGCCCAGCTGTGCTCTAAGCTCCTTTCTATCACATCCAACATAGTTTCATGTTGCAAATCACTCTTCCCTGCGAGAAAGAGTGAAGGATGAACCATCGTGTCTAGATTTCACTCATCCCTGGGTCCTCTCAAGGCCTGGTCTCTTGCTCGGCAGAGTAAGCATTTGAGGAACTTAACTGACGGACTGATCGCTCTCTAGGTTTTGTTCTCGGCCACAGAGAGAGAGACGGGGGAGAAGAGGATTCAGGGCTGTGGACAGAGGGCTCCCCGTGGACCCACTTGGCCGGGGGACAAGGGGAAGAGACCCCTGCCTGCTGCCTGCGGGCTAACCCCACTGATTCAGGACCGCAAAGCAGGGGGCGTGGCTCCAGCACTGCAGAGGTACCAGTTGTTCGTTCATCTGCTGGGTGACAGGATGCATAGTAGCTTAGACCTAGTCCGCAGACTAGGAAACTCCGGTTGACATCTCCATGCCCACTACTTACGCATAATTTTATTCATTTAACTGTTGTTGTTGTTTCTTGGCATTTTTAAAAATTTTTTATTTTATATTGGACTATAGTTGATTTACAATGTTGTGTTAGTTTCAGGTGTACGGCAAAGTGATTCAGTTATATGTACCATTGAGTAGTTTCTAAAACCTACTAGGAGTGCACTGGACTAATGCCTTCTGAACCTTTACTGATTATAATGGGGTCAAGGGGATGAGCCCGATAGCATCCAGGGACATCACATGGCCTCCTACTATGCCACCCTGAGAGGGAGGTTCTAGGGTTGTTCCTACAAACCCCAACGAATGGGGATCTCCTAAATCTTCAATGGGGACCCATGTAACATGCATGTAGCTAAGTTTAGCTACCAAAATTGCACATAAACTAGGGAGCACCTGGATTTGAACCAGGGACTTCTATTTTTATTGAAGTATAGTTAATTTACAATGTTGTGTTACTTTCAAGTGTACAGCATGATTCAGTTTTTTTTTTTTTTTGGTTCAGTTTTATATATATATATATGTATATATACATACGCACACACATATATTCTTTATCCATTCATCTGTTGGTGGACATTTAGGTTGTTACCATGTCTTGGCTATTGTAAATAGTGTTGCTATGAACATAGGGGTGCATGTATCTTTTTGAATTAGAGATTTCTCTAGATATATGCTCAGGAGTGGGATTGCAGGATCATATGGTAGTTCTATTTTTAGTTTTTTGAGGCCCCTCCATACTGTTCTCGATAGTGGCTGCACCAATTTACATTCCCACCAACAGTGTAAGAGGGTTCCTTTTTCTCCACGCCCTCTCCAACATTTATTATTTGTAGACTTTTTAATGATGGCCATTTTGACTGGTGTGAAGTAATACCTCATTGTAGTTTTGATTTGCATTTCTCTGATACTTAAAGATATTGAGCATCTTTTCCTGTGCCTTTTGGCCATCTGTACGTCTTCTTTGGAGAAATGTCTATTTAGGTCTTCTGCCCATTTTTTGATTGGGTTGTTTGTTTTTTATATTAAGCTGTATGAGCTGTTTGTATATTTTGAAAATTAATCCCTTGTCAGTAGCATCGTTGGCAAATATTTTCTCTCAGACCATAGGTTGTCTTTTCGTTTTGTTTATGGCTTCCTTTGCTGTGCGAAAGCTTTTAAGTTTAATTAGGTCCCATCTGTTTATTTTTGTTTTTATTTCCATTACTCTAGGAGACGGATCCAAAAAAATATTGCTGCAATTTATGTCAAAGAGTGTTCTGCGTATGTTTTCCTCTAGGAGTTTTATAGTATCCAGTCTTACATTTAGATCTTTAATCCATTCTGAGTTTATTTTTGTATGTGGTGTTAGAGAATGTCTAATTTCATCCTTTTATATGTAGCTGTCCAATTTTCCCAGCACCGCTTATTGAAAAGACTATCTTTTCTCCATTGTCTATTCTTGCCTCCATTGTCACAGATTGACAAGTGCGTGGGTTTATTTCTGGGCTTTCTATCCTCTTCCATTGATCTATATATCTGTTTTTGTGCCAGTACCAGAACCAGGGACCTGTTCATGTGCAGTCAAATGCTCTACCCCTGAGCTATACCCCCAGGAACACTAGTATAGTCTAATTAACATCTTTCATTTGTGTGGTAACACTCAACTCTGCAAAATTAAGTTATAGATCTCCTCCAGGACTGACTTTTTGGAAGCTGCCAGACCGGGCTTCTAGTAAAACATCTTCCCTCTGGCCTGCAGCTTTCCAGTCCTCAGTCCCTGGGTGGGGTCATCAATAAGGAGAAAAGGAGAGAAGCTGCCTGATGAACCCCCAACCCATTTCCCATTACCTTGGTTTAGCCCAAGAGCTGGACAAAGGTCTCCAAAACTACCCATCTACCCTATCTGGGCTCCCAGCCGTTTGCTTCCATAGGTCTGACCACCCTCCCCACTCCACTGTGCCAACCTGTCTTGGTGGGAAGGAGGGGTGAGGGTGATAATTTAGAGTTACCTTTTTTTTTTTTTTTTTTTGGCTGCGTTGGGTCTTCATTGCTGCGCGTGGGCTTTTCTCTAGTTGCTGTGAGTGGGGGCTACTCTTCGTTGCAGTGTGCGGGCTTCTAATTGTGGTGGCGTCTCTTGTTGCAGAGCACAGGCTCTAGGCGCACGGGCTTCAGTAGTTGTGGTAGGCGAGCTCAGTAGTTGTGGCTTGCAGGCTCAGTAGTTGTGGCGCACGGGCTTAGTTGCTCCGCGGCATGTGGGATCTTCCCAGACTAGGGCTCGAACCCGTGTCCCCTGCATTGGCAGGCAGATTCTTAACCACTGCGCCACCAGGGAAGTCCCTAGGGTTACCATTTATTGTCTTTTCCTGGGAAGTCATCTGTAGCTACAGCTCTCTGGTCTACCCTAAAAAAGCCCAGCAGTCTGCATCAGGGGCCTTGCCTTCTCTCTGAGGATCCAATAGAGTTGGAGAAATGAGAAACATACAGAAAAAAAAAGTCCTGATGCCATGAGGAGGATAGATACCTAGAGTATTAGTGCAGGAAGACATGGGAAGAGGCTCCACCCAGATTGCTGTTGTACAAGGGCTGACCTGTAGCTTCCAGTTTCAGGTAGGATCCTAATTGATGGATGAAGGAAAATGGAATGAGTAACATCTTCCATGAATAGAAAATCCAATATGGCAGGGGGTACCTAGATTTGAGCCAGAGACCTCTTGATCTGCAGTCAAATGCTCTACCCGTGAGCTACACACCCCCTACTTATTATAGGTGTCTAATAACCACCTTTCACCTTCATGGTCACACCCAGGACTCCTGCAACATACTGGAAGTTTCTACTTATTTCTAGAGAGCTGGTAAGACCAGCAACTTATTCCTCCACAAACTCAGTCCAGAGAGGTCGTCCCCCAGTCCCCAGAGTTCCACAACCCTACGCCTTCACATGCCTGCATCTCCCCCTTTTCCTCAGTGTGTGGTGACAGCAGCGGCCTGGAGGAGCATTGACATTTACTACTGGAAGGGCCTTTAGAATGTATTTGTCTGTTTTTCTCTTGTTCTGCACTACAAAACAGCAAATTGAAGAGATCCTGCCCAACCTCTTTGGAAACACATGCAGTACGTACACCAGAAGGTGTCTCTTCAATCTTTGTATCTGTGCATTAAACCACAGGGTGCTGGTGGGGACAGCTGGGGAGGTTGGTGAACTTCCCAGTCCCTAACCTGGATCTTTTTAATTTTCCTGAAGTTGGTGATAACCTCATGTCTCTTAGGCTAATATTTTATCTAAGTAAGCGGATTGCAACTACGGCTATATTATTATTGGCTATTATGATTCCCTTGCTTTGGAGGAGAAAACCTGCCAGGGGTAATGCAGGATTGACTTCAGCTTTTTGCTTTTAACTATTGTTTTTGAGTGCATGAAGAGGTTGAGTGGAGTGAGAGGTCCCCTGACCTTCAGAATAAGAATTTCAAGTGGAATAAAACAGTGCAGTAAACTCATACACTGAAGTCTGTGAACTGCAGGAGTGAACTAGCTAGAAGCGCCCCCATATGGTCATGATGTGGGTTTATTGACCTGAAGTAAGAGCTCCTGCAAGAGACGACTGGTCCACCAACTAGATGCTGCCACAAAGAATAACTGAGCACCAATCAGAACAGAACAGAAACCACTGCCTTTGCCAGCCTTCCTCCAGTATTCCATGGTCAGCACTGAAAGCAGGTCACCTGGCTCATCTTCCTGAGAAAACATATGCTGCAGCTCACTCATCCCCACGGGCTCTGTGAGTCTCTGCCGCTCAGACCGGAAGCAGGCGTCCAGGGTGCATTTCCAGGGGCCCTGTTCAAGGCTGGTGACTGAGGTCCTTGCGTGAGTGCAGGAGGGCAGGGAAGTAGCCCCTAGACGTGGCACACGGCCTCATGATTGGAAGTGGCTTGCAGCCCCTAGTATGTAGGTGCCAGTCGCCGGCAGTCAGCATGCTCCCCAAACAGCCCCCTCGCTGCCTTTTCTTTAGTTCCTTTGCTCTGTGCTGACCCTGCTGAAGCAGCTCAGGATGGAGAGACTGGAGCCCTGGGGGCCTCCTGCAAGCACTGCCCTGTGCTCCGTAATGGGGGGAGCATACAAGAGGCATCAAAGCTCCCATTCCCCCCCATGGCGGTGCCTGTGCATGGTGAGGTGGGACATGCCCACAGGAAAGGTGACATCTGCAAGGCTCTAAAGATGAGTGTTAATGGGGATCGGGGTCGGGTCAGCCCTGGAGAAGTTCACCTGGGGCTGCAAGAAGCTAGAGAGGCTTTCTGGCAAAGATCTAAACGGTCCAACCTCTCTTCTGTCCTACGAAGACTCAATTCCACAGGGCCCAGAGGTAAAAAGACATTTCTTCAATCATAGAAATCTGAAAGGGTGTTGTTGGAAGGTGGATATATTGAATAATATCCTCCTAACCAAGAAGGAACTTTAAGACTGAAAAATGAAGCAGGCAACTCCATAAAGTACAAATACAAAGTTTACTGTGGATAACTTACATAGGGTAGGATCTGGCGGACGGCAATCCTGAAGCACTGGCAGCTGCACTCTGCGCTGCCCACAGGGGTACAGGCAGATTTAAAGAGGCCAAAGCTAAAATCTGACTACTAAGGCAGAAGCATGTCCACACTGACGGAAACCAGGGTTTGTTCCTCCCCCTGGGGATCCCATGACCATCAACCACCTGGGTTAACACAAGGCACTCTTCCAGTGTTCATCTCAGATGAAGGCAAGGGTAAAAGTTGATAGGGAACTTACCTGTCTTGGGTGCATTCCTTGTTGAGTAGGCTGGAGTTCAGTCATGCAGAAGGCGAGGGGGTAGGACTGCCGGCCTGAGATGAAGCTGACAAAATGGGGTCAGTGTGGTTCAACCACGCAGGCTTGTTATAACTGTCTAATAAGCACTTGTGTAGCCTCGTCAGCACCTCTGTTTACTTTCCATCCGCCCATGAGGACAGTTCCACTGCAAACTAAACCCATTCCCTCTCACCTTCTCCTTCCCCCAAGCCTGGACCCCCTCCCACCTGGCAGCCCTGCAGCTTCTCCTCCCCCCGATTCATGGCAAGTCATCTAAAGCCACTGATGTTCTCCTAGAAGGGCTTTTAGAATGCTCCAGAACAGCAGGTGCTAAATGTGGCACCAGGAAAAATCATCTAATGCTTCTGTGATATGAGTGGATGAAAGGAAGGAAGGGTGCTGTTGAAAAGCAAAACTTTGCAGGCCTAACAAAACCTGAATCTCTGGAGAGGGGGCCCAGGGAAAGTGTATGTTTACATTCCCACAATGCTCGGGTGAGCCTTGAGTCCGCATGATCTTGGCTAGAACCACATTTCTGGTTCTAGGACTTTCCATTGCCCCCGCCCAGGAGATGAGCTAGACAAGCTTCCTTCCTACCTGCCCCCCACCTCCTTTACCAATTATTGCACCCCTCAATCTGCCGAGTAAGAAGAGTCCACCTGAAGATGCCATTTGGTGTAGATACTAAAACAAAGTTTATTCCAGGGGGCACCTGGATTTGAACCAGGGACCTCTTGATCTGCAGTCAAATGCTCTACCACTGAGCTATACCACCCTACTTGTGAGGAATATCTAATAAATACCCTTTCACCTGTGTTGAAATGCCCACACCCACTGTGCCCTGAAATTTCTATTGATTCTCAGAAAGTTCTGGAGATAGGGAAATTTTACCTTACAGAAAGCTAGCTTTCTAGCCCTCTTCTTCCCCATAGATCCCCTTCCCAATTTTGGCCCCCAGAAACCTTCTCTGCTCACAATCTTGCAGTCTCATTTTTCTTGGTACCACTTGGAAGGCACCTGCTGGTTGCTAAGAGCCGGACCACCCCTGCTTCCTTCCTCCCTCAGCAAGCTCCATCTGCTTTCAACTTGCCTGCAGCACTCTCTTCTCCACCCTCACCGCTGTCTTGCAGGATGGACTGGGGGCTCCGTTGCCCGACTCATCCTCTCTGCTCTTCTTTCCTCTCATCACAGCTACTTCTTGGCTTTTGGCAGGGTCTTGACTGAATCCAGACAAATTACTTGAATTTTTTGCCGAAGAGGCCACAACCCCCATCCTGGGGCCCGGGAAGCCGGTCCAGCTGTCCCAAGGGGCCTCAATCCAGAAGGTCAGCACAGCTGGAGCAGCAGCAACTTCCCTGAGAATCAGGACCAGGGATGCCTCTGCTGGATGAACCCCTGGCCTGAGGCATAGCACCGCGCTCCTGAGGAGTGAACCTAGCCCCTGGCCAACGCCACCGGAGATCTAAAGGCCATGTAGACCTCAAAAGTGTAGAGTAAAAACAACTGCCCAAAGGTGGTGAAAGTGCCTGTTATATCTGTGTCCAGGAGACCAACGTTGGGAATGTACAGGGGCTTGCAAAGGAAACCCCGGACAAGGGAAATATCCCCCCCCATCATCCATCAATTTAATTTAGTGACATGTTATTTACATTGTTGCAAAGTAAAAAGGTAATCTCTCTATTTTTCTACAGTGACTAACACAACACTGAGCATGAAAGTAGGTATGCAATAAATATTTGTTGGATGAAAGTAAAGATAGCAAAATTAGCAAAGATATCTAAGTATGCAATAAATGCAAAATATCTCAGATACCACCAGCCAAATGAACACTTCTGGTATTTTCACGTCTGTTTCTCCAAACTTGTGCAAATACATTCCCCTGCGTTTGGGTTCGACTCCTTCTTGCCAGAGATAAGCCAGTTCACAGTTCATGACACTCGTTCACCAGCTATTCTCCCTCATCAGTCTTCTGGCTCCCTTAGAAATGTTCCCCTCTCTTACTGAAAAGTTTAAAAACATGGAAAGACTTAGAAGAATACCCATATAAAATTTTCTCTTGTTAAAAAAGAAGGACTCGGGGCTTCCCTGGTGGCGCAGTGGTTGAGAATCTGCCTGCCAATGCAGGGGGCACGGGTTCGAGCCCTGGTATGGGAGGATCTCACATGCCGCGGAGCGGCTGGGCCCGTGAGCCACAAGTACTGAGCCTGCGCGTCTGGAGCCTGTGCTCCACAACAAGAGAGGCCGCGACAGTGAGAGGCCCGTGCACCGCGATGAAGGGTGGCCCCCGCTTGCCACAACTAGAGAAAGCCCTCGCACAGAAACGAAGACCCAACACAGCCAAAAATAAATAAATAAAAATAAATAAATTTATAAAAAAAAAAAAAAAAAGAAGGACTCAGGAAATCCTTGGCAGCCCAGTGGTTAGGACTCAGCGCTTTCAACTGCCCAGACCCGGGTTCAATCCCCAGTCGGGAAACTAAGATCCTGCAAGTGGTGTGGCAGGGCCAATAAATTAATTAATTAATTAATTAATTACATCTTTAGAGAAAAAAAAAAAAGGACTCAAAAAATATCCAGCAGGGCGTCTCTAAAACAAATAAACACACCTCCACCAATCGTCACACCCAGTGGTCAACATCATAAGGCTTCTCTTGAGAACTGGAAACAAGGCAAAGATGTCTATTAGCATTGTTTCTATTTAACATTGTACCTAAAACCAGAGGCAATGTATTAAGATTTTAAAAAAGTGGAACAGGAGGAACAAAACACCCATTGTTCATAGATAGTATGATTATCTTGATAGAAAACACAAAATAATCTACAAATTAGTTGAACTATCAAGTTTAACACATTGCAAGATAAAGTTATTAAAAATCAATTCCTATACATAATAATGAAGAGTTAGAAATAAAATCTTTTAAAATATGTCACTAAAAATAGTATCAAAAATGCAGGATCTCTAGGAATAAATATAAGCTGTACAGAACCTTTATTTAAAATATTTTAAGGCTTCACTGAAAGACATTGAAGGGGACCTAAATGAAGAGATATGCTCTGTTTTGGGGTAGGACAAAATAACAATTTTGTAAAGATGTTAATGCTTCCCAAATTAGCCTATAGTTTTAATGTAATTGCAGTCAAAATCCCGGTTATGATTTTTATAGTCTTTGACACACTGATGTTAAAAGTTATGTGGGAAAAGAAAGAGCTGGGAATAGCTAGTGTTTTCCTGAAGAATGAGAGCTGGACAAGGAAATTAGTCCTATCAGATATGAAGAGTTATTACAGTTTAAAGCTGTAAGACAGTGTTGGCACAAGGATAGACAAATAACAATAAAGCAGAATAGAGATCCCAGAAATGGACCTATCTATAGAGAAAAACTGATATGTAAGAGAGGTGGCATCGTAGTGCAGAGGGGAAGGGGGTGGACTTCCTGATAAATGGTGCTAAGACAATTGGATATCCATACACAAAATAAATTCCAGGAGGATTCAAGACTTAAATATAAAAGACAAATCTTCAAACTTTTAAAAGAAAATATAAGAGAAAACCTTTATGACTTTGGAGTAGGAGAAGGATTTCTTAATCATGACACACATAAATACCATAAAGAAAAGGATTGATATATTCTAGTTCATTGAAATTAAGAGCTTTTGTGTACTAAAAGTCTCCAGACAGAGAGTGAAAAGATGAGTCATAGATCAGAAAAAGAGATGTGTCAATCATGTGTCAGTCAAGATAGTGTCAGAAAATAGAAAGTACACTAGGCAGTTCAACAGAGAGAATTTAATACAGGGAATTGGTTAAATAGGTGCTGAGGAGATAAAACAGCAGAGAGAGAACTGCAAGGTCATGCAGAGGTAATAACTCCAGGAAGCAGCTCTCACTCCTTGTGCTGACAGAAGAAGGAAAGAGGTTGCAGTTATCAGAATGCAGAAGCTGGAAGGAGGGGCTCTGAAGAGTTGGGACTCAGACTTGTGAGGATGTGGCGCTGCCCAGCTGGTGCTGGTACCTCAGGAGCTCAGAAGGCTGGTCTCCCAGAGACAGAGCACTGACAGTAAGGCTGGTCCTAGGAGTGCCAAACGAAAGCTGGGAATGAAAACCAGTGCTGCCAGTGTGGAGGGACATGGCTAGGGCTACACTGACAGGAGCAAGCAGAACAGAGCAAGTTCTGATCTGCTTTCCATTATTATAGATTACTTTACATTTTCTAGTAGGTTATAAAAGTAGAATTATAGAACATGCACTCTTTTTGTCTTGCTTCTTTCACTCAATATAACTGTTTTCAGATTTGCCCATGTTGTTGCATGCATCAATAGTTCACTCCTTTTTAGTGCTCAGTAGTATTCTACAGTATGGATATATATATATTAAGTTTTGTTTACCCACTCACCGCTCACCTGTTAATGGTCATTTGTGTTATTTCCAGTATTTGGCTATGACAAATCAAGCTGCTGTGACATTCATATACAAATCTTTGGATACATGCTTTCACTTCTCTTGGGTAAATATCTGCAAGTAGAACAGCTGGATCAAAGTGATTGTAACATTTTACATTCAACCAAGAGTGTATTCCCATCAGCAGTTGCTCCACGTCCTTGTCAACACTTGGTAGGGTCAGTCTTTTTAGTTTTAGATCTTCGAAGGGGTGTGCAATTGTATGAGGTGGTTTTAATCTCATTGTGGTTTTAATTTGCATTTCTCTGAGGACTAATGATATTGAACACCTTCACCTATGCTTGGGATAGCTGGAACTACTTTCCCAGAATCATTTCCTCGTAGAGGTTTGAGTTAGAGTTGGCCAAAATGAGAATTCGCGTGATATTTGGGAGGTGGAAGTGAAGCGGCAGGCACTGCTCTCTGAAAGTTGTTGCAGTTGGGTGTGTGACAGCCAGACACAGACACCAACAGATTCCAGCCTATCTGCAACCACCCCCGTCGTGTCCAGCTTCTCTTCCCAACTGCCTGTCCATCAACAGGAGCCCCAGTGCCACCACCAGATACTTAGCTGAGGACCTACAGAAGTAGTAACTATGCAGAAGTATTGATTTCCTATCAACTTTTTCACCAGCCCCTTCACGGTTCCCCTCCAGGGGTGGGATATGCTTGGCTTCCCAAATCCCTCTTCACCTCTGACTTTCCACCTTGCCTTGCTTTAGGGAGGCTCATAAGTGACTGTTCTTTGATCCTCCAACTCCCCCTTCTGGACTGTTACTTCTCCCAGGTCATGATATAATTGTGTAAGGTCTTATTTCCATAATAATTCCACTGTTCAGTAATACTTATAGTGATTCTTCTTCTCTGATGAATACTGACTGGCTCATCTCACTGGGGTTTTTATTTCCCACTTTTTCATGCATGTATGAAACTGCATGAATCATTCAACCATATAAACAATAAAAAATAATATACCTGTGTAATCTCACACCCAGATCAAGAAATAGAACATTATTCAGAGGTGGATGGAAATGAGATATAAGGGATGGAGTAGAGAATTGGTCTTCCCTGAGTGTACAATTTTATATAGCCTTGACTTTTGAATTGTTTTACTGTTTTACATTTCCCAAAAATAACTCAAGTATGAAGAGATGAAGCTGAAAATAAATATAAACAAACCCCCAAAACCTAATGTTATATCACATCGGTAACATGACCACAAAGAAGAAAACAGCCTCAGTGGTATATATTCTAAGGGGAAAAATAGATACTGAACTTTACCTAGGAAGTTGTTTCGGTGTAATTTACAAAACCTATGGTTTTGTTTTTAATATTTATTTATTTATTTTGGCTGCCTCGGGTTTTAGTTACAGCACATGGGCTCTTCGTTGCAGCATGCAGGATCTTTAGTTGCGGCATGCGGGCTCATAGTTGCAGCATGCGAACTCTTAGTTGCAGCACGCATGCAGGATCTAGTTCCCTGACCAGGGATGAATCCCGGTCCCCCTACATTGGGAGTATGAAGCCTTATGCACTGGACCACCAGGGAAGTCCCCCACAAAACTTACGTTTTTGAGAAATTGAGTAAATATATTGATATTTGGGGGAACCAGAGTTCTAATAGTGGGAGACAGGAGGTATAAATATGGAATGAAGATAGGCAAGGAAGAACTGTGGAGTTGGACTGGAATCATAAGTAGCTGTGTGAATACACAAGCACACAGCACACACACACACACACACACAGGTACACACGTACATTTTCTAACTCTGCCCTCTGAAAAGGTGCTAGAAACAACGCCTCAGTTGCAACGAGCACTCCTAATGCCCACATCGTGGTTATTAAACACGATTTAAAAGAACCAGAGGGACTTCCCAGGTGGTGCAGTGGTTGAGAATCCTCCTGCCAATGCAAGGGACACGGGTTCGAGCCCTGGTCCGGGAAGATCCCACATGCTGTGGAGCAACAAAGCCTGAGCGCCACAACTCCTGAGCCTGCGCTCTAGAGCCCATTGAGCCACAACTCCTGAGCCCGCGTGCCACAACTTCTGATGCCCGCGTGCCTAGAGCCCATGCTCCGCAATAAGAGAAGCCACCGCAGTGAGAAGCTTGTGCACCGCAATGAAGAGTAGCCCCCGCTCGCGGCAACTAGAGAAAGCTTGCATGCAGCAACGAAGACCCAACGCAGCCACAAATAAATTAAGAAATTAAGAAGAAAAAAAAAAAGAACCAGAAACTTGGAGATTTGGCTGATTCCACAGCTGGGTAAGAAACTTAAAATGTGAACCATGGAACATTTTGTGCCAGGAAGTAGGAACGTGCTCAAAAACTGATGGGAACATGTCAACAGAACACAGGGCCAGCTTGAAGAGGCTCACCGCTAGCTAAATTTGGGACAATTTGAGCATCAAAACAAATGGAGGAATGTGTTATAGCTCATTAAATTAGAGAATCCATGAATCCATGTTAGTAGGTTTTAAAAAAAAAAATTTTAGGTAGAGAAAGGAAAGCTTTACAAAATCTTTACCAACAAATCAACCAATAAATGTAAAAAGGATAGAAATATAAAAATCTTCATTTTATGACCATCATTGTAAAAACTGACTTAGATAAGAGTTTCAGAGAGCATCCCTTGTACCAGCTCTGTACCGACTTTTTAAAAATTGTAATTTTGTGAAGGTTTTTTTCTCAATATGCCCCAAATTATACAAGCTTCAGGCCCACAAAACAGGGGTCCACCCTTGGTAGAGGGGATGTATTATTTGGGAAGGAGAGATCACGTGGAAGAAGAGCTGGTGGGCGGGGGGAGATAAAGGACCTCGGGGCAGATTCCAGAACATTCTCCTGTAGTGAAAGGGTCGACTTTGAGTGCTCAGGAATTTCCTCCAAAAGGCAAAAGGGTGCAGGGGCTCCGATCGGGAAATCCCTATCCCCTACCCTCAACCCCACATTTGAGAGGCAATCCCGGAGAGCTGGGGGTGGGGCGGAGGGGACACGAGAAAACAGCTGGGCTAGCATCAGTGAGAAAAAGAAAATCAGGCACTCGGAACAGACCTCTGTCAACCGTGTGAGTACAGTGTCGCCCCACCGCCATGCCTGGGGAGAGTCCACTTTCATACCCAAAGAACGCATCCGGGATGACCCCCTTGTTGTACGTTCAGCCCAGGCTGATGAAGCGAAAACAAAGGGCACCTTAAGACCCCGGCGGCCAGACCCGAAGCCCAGCAGAGTACAGAGCACGTGGTGCGCAGGTCCCTCTTCGGCAGAGTCCCACTTAGAGGAAATTCTCAAAGGAAATGCATCTTCACGGCCACATGGGGGCGCCATTCAAAGGCTCCTTCCATCCGCCGGCCCCGGTTCGCCCCTTAAGTTTTCCGACTGATAAATTTATTTTTCTCCCCTTGTTTTAAAAATACTACTCTTGGTATTACAAAATATTATAAAATATTACTGTTGTTATTACGAAATTTTAAAAAATTAAGTTAGAAAATGTATAAAAATGGCTTGTGTTCTCACTGTTAAAGAAAACTACTTGACTGTATGCTTCCAAACCTCCCAATGATAATATATGTAATCATTTTATAATCATTTTATATATATTGTATATACAATATATATATAATCATATATATAATAATATAATCATTCTGGACAGACTGGACAAATATCATGAACATCTTCCCATACAAAGTTCTTCACCAAAATAATTTTAGGTGATGGTATTGTGTTCCGTTGTCCATCCCATTAAAAATATTTTTTATAGCTAACCCACACTTTATAGAAAGTTCTAAGTGGCTGCCTACAGGGATTTAGTGAGCTATATTCCTATTGTTGGAAGAATTTTTTCCATTTCAAATCAAAGGTAGACATGAGGTACAGCTGTCCAAGTAAGTAAACACACAAGAAGCCCAGATCGCCCCGCAGGACCTAAAGCAGCAGAGGCGACGTGGCGGGCGCCCCAGGGGAGAAGGCGCGGGTCTCCTGGGGTTCGCATGGGGGGGGGGCGGCCGCCGTCGCCGTGGTCACCGGGGGCGGCCCGGCTGCCCCCTGGAGCGGGGAGATCCTTTTTGGTTATCGAGTCCCTCGGGGCGCGGGGGACCAAAGCCCGAGGCTCTCGCGGCCGGCGGCAGGTCTGGCGCTGAGTCCGGGCGGCGACTCAGCGCGCACCCGGCCGTGTTCGGTGGGCCTAGGGGTCGGGGACTCGGGGGATCGGGGTGTCGGCGGAGTGGCAGGCCAGTGGGTCGGTAAGATCAAGGGGCCAGGGGGATCGGCGGGCCGTTGGATCAGGGGCCGGGGGGTTGGCGGGTCAGCGGCAGGGTGGGTCGGCGAGTCGGCGGGTCGGGGGTTCGGTGGGTCGGGAGGCCGGCGGGCCGGGCAGTGTCCGGGGCTCGGCGGGCAGGCGGGTGGCACAGCGGCAAAGGGCCGCCGGGCGGGGCTGGGCGGGGCGGGGCGGGCGCCGCGCCTGCCGTTCGCCTCTCCGGGCTGCAGGTGGGGCTGTGCGGCCGCGCTGCCTCCAGGAAGCCTCACGGGCCTGCGCCGGCTCCCAGGATGCAGTGTGGACCGGCCGGGCGCTGACGGCGGCGGCGCGTCTGCGGGCGGAGCGGCGCGGGCCGGCCAGCGAGGAGCGCGGCGACGCGGGCGGGGACGGCAGGGCCGGGCGGGCGCCGCCTGCGGAGAGGCCGGGGGCCGGCTCGCGTGGGGCCGCGCGGCGGCGGCGGCGGCGGCGACTTCCTCCGGGCCGAGCCGGACAGCGCAGGGCCATGGCCGAGGCGGCCGCGGCTCCGGTAAGGGCGGCCCGCGCGCACGGACGTGCGGACTCGGGGCCGGGGCGGCCCGGGCCCAGCACAGGGCGCCGCAGGCCCTAGGGAGGGACTCCGGGGGCCGGGCCGGGCCGCCGGGCCTGGGGCTCCGGCGAGCGGGACGCGGGGTCCGCCGGGGCCTAGGCACCCGCCGGCCAGGCCCCCCGTTCCGGGCCGAGCCTGAGCAGGGCGGGACCGGCCGTCCGCGCACCAGAGGCCGCCCCACGCCGAGTTCCTGCTGCCCTCCGGGGCTTCCTGCCCCCGCCCCATCCGCTGGCCCCCTCGTCTCCGCGCCCCCCACCCCGCGTCTCCTTTCTCTGCCCACCGCTCAGCTTTGCGTTCCCTTCCCCCCAGCTCCCCCCAGCGGCCTGGTGGCACCTGGGAGGCGTCCCGAGCGGCGGCGATTCCGCTGGCACCGAGGCCCCTCTGCGTGCCCGGCTCGCTCGGGGTCGGGGCGGAAGACAGCTGCTCCGGTTCCTAGAGGGACGCAGGCACGGCACCAGCCCTGTTAGGCGTGATTTTGTCCTCACAGCAAACCTAGGGGGTAGGCTCTGATTCTCTGTCATAAAAGAGAAAAACCCGAGGCCTAGAGAAGTTAACTTGCCCAGGATCGCACGGCTAGAAAAGGTGTGGAAAGACAGGGTCGCTCTGTGTGCTGGGACACACTGGCGCTTTGGGGGAAGCAGACAGGTACACTGGTGATGGTAAAGCAAAGCAGAAAGAGGTGCGCGCACCTTCCTGGCCCGTGCTGCTGTGATTTGAGCTGGGCTTTTAGGGGAGGCTAGGATTTCATCAGGCTGAGCTGGACCCGTGGAGCTTTTCAGGTAGGGAGGAGGCTTGGACACAGACTGGCAGGCAGTGCCGGGCATGGTCAAGGAGGAGACAGAAGTCGTTTGCCTGGAAAAGATGGTTTTGGTAGGGAGGCACGGGGAGAGGAGGCTGCAGGGAGAGTTGGAAGGGGTTTGAATGCCTGCCTGGACTTCATCATATGGGTGGGGAGCCATTGAAGGATTTGGAGTTCTCTTCCCATCCGCTGTTCTCAAGCGAAGAGTTTACGCTTCCCTGGCAGGAGTCTGAGGCCAGCCCCATCTTGTCCAACCAACATTCAGTGAGGAGCTGGGCTTGAGTAGAAACAGTCGCCACCTCTCACCAAGTAGTGTGAAGGCCTCACGTGAGGCTCCCTGGCCCCGTTAAAATGTAAGAAAACTGCATGTGCCTTATTTATAAGGTCGGAGTTTATGCAGATGCCCTTTTCCTGCAACACAAAGATTATAATAATGGCAGTCAGATGCTCTTGGAGGCCGAGTGGGATTTCTGGGGATGGGGAGCTGGGCGATAAAGTGAAAGGACACTTCTGAAGCAAACGTTTAGAGGCTGGGGTCGTATGTCAGGGATTGATCAAGAGAGGAGGAGTGAGGGGAAGGGAAGAAACGTGGCCTCGCGCCCAGGGGCAGGGCTGCGCCAGCCCAAGGTGCCAGCCCAGTGCAGTCTTTGCAGCCTCAGAGCAGAACCACCTACCTCTTGAGCAAGAGTCCCACATCCAGTTGTTTCTGTGCCAATCCAGCTCCTCCGCATCCTTTGAGGCCCAGCTAAAGCCCTACCTTCTTCAGGTCAGAGGTCATCTGATCCAGCTGCCTTCCAAACAACCACAAAATCCCTGATGCTCCATCCTTGACAGTTTTTTCAGCCTCTGCTCAAACTCTCCTGTCACTATTTTCTGAGGCATCCACCCATGTTCTAGTTCTCAGTGACTTTCTCTAAATGAATCCGCACTGGTTCCTACCAGTCACTTTTTAATTTTGCAAATAGTCACCAAACATTTGTTTAGGAATAATTTTCGGAATGCTGTTAGGTACCATTGATCCTCAGGTGCTGCCAGAAGGTATAAATATCAGGACTTCCTCTCTGACCCATGGGTCCTACCTTCAGATGTGGGTTGGGGGGGGGCGTCTAGTGGTCGAGCCCCACCCAAAGCAAAATGTGCCCTTGCCTCAGTGTCCCCAGCTGCCAGTCATCTAAGCCACGATGTGAACTGTCCAGCGACAGGCAAGTCAGGGGAATGATGGTTTATGATGGTTGCAGCACATATAAAAGTCTAACCTTATGGCATATGTCTTACCTTCCTCACCAGTCTGTAAGGTGTGTCACTGATCCTGGGGCAGCGACAAAAATGTCTGAGACCGTTAATTCGCCCCTTGGGAAGGGTGGGAACAGTGAGAGAAAAGGTCAGTCTCACAAGGGCAGGGGCTCGTGTTTTGTCAAAAAGTCAAACTCTTGGCTGGGGGAGATTTTCAGTAATGGTGATTTTTAGTTTGAGGGGGCTGGTAATTGGACAAAATTAGATTGTCCTGGGGTGGAAAGGAATTAGTCATCAGATTTGCATGTTTATTAAAGAGACACGAGTTGCTTTTTAATAAAGCGGTTGAGCAGCGCTTGTGTTTGTGTCGTTTCAGTGAACCAGCTGTTTTTTTTGCTAGGTCATCATCAGTAGACAGATCCTGTGCAATTATGATGGGAGGTGCTGGCGGGGCTCTAGTAAATCTGCAGTTTACTATTTCTCCATTAAAACACCCCAGCAGTGCGAAGTCACTGTTGATTTAGCAAAATTGCACCGAGCGCCTAGCACGGTCCCCTCACTGTGCTGTGAAAAGATGCAGCAGTGCCTTCAGAGAGCTCGCAGAGGCGGATGCGGGAGGTTACTGTATAGGGCGGCGAGTGCCCTGATGGGGGTCTGCAAGGAGTGCTGCAGAGGCCTGGAGGGAGGGCACCCGCCCAGAGGAGCTGACCGCCAGGCCGAGATCTGGCGTGTGGCACAGGACACCCCCACTTCCCACACGTGCGCTCCCCGCTCAGCTCCCTGATGCCTCGGAGAGAGGGGCTCAAGGAACACGGCGGGCAGAATGATTGATGCTGGTCTCCTCTCTGTTTCTGAAAGATTTCTCCGTGGACAATGGCAGCTACAATTCAGGCCATGGAGAGGAAGATCGAATCGCAGGCTGCCCGCTTGCTTTCCCTAGAAGGTAGAACCGGGATGGCCGAGAAGAAGCTGGCCGACTGCGAGAAGACGGCCGTGGAGCTGGGGAACCAGCTGGAGGGCAAGTGGGCCGTGCTGGGGACCCTGCTGCAGGAGTACGGGCTGCTGCAGAGGCGGCTGGAGAACGTGGAGAACCTTCTGAGGAACAGGAACTTCTGGATCCTGCGGCTGCCCCCGGGCAGCAAGGGCGAGGCCCCCAAGGTAAGCCCTGGGCGCCGGGGGGTGGGACAGCCCGTGCCCGTCAGCGTGCGGGTGAGCGTGCGTGACAATGTGGTTCCGGGTGCCCGTGACCTTCAATGATGTGGCCGTGTATTTCTCTGAGCAGGAGTGGGGCAAGCTGGATGAGTGGCAGAAGGAGCTGTACAAGCATGTGATGCGGGGCAACTACGAGACGCTGGTCTCCCTGGGTAAGGCCTGAGACTCGTTTCTTGGTTATGTGTGATTTGGGGAGACCTCAGCTTCTCTCTTCCTTCTGGTGGCTTTTGTCCCGAGGATACGTAAATCACTGGGAACCTTGACCGGGCACGGTTATCGCCTCCCCTTCCTAAGGATGAGCCCTGGGTGACGGAGTCAAAAGCTGCCTTCTACTTGGTGAAGTTCGCGGGGTGCCAGACCGGGAGGCATGGTGGCCCCCCTCCTAACCAGGCTCAGAGCACAGCCGCTTCTGTTCTCCTGCTGAGACCTGGAGTGGAGAAGGCCCCTACCGCTCTCAGATCCAGTATGATGAACCCAGGTTTGAGAAGGACTTTTTCTCTCGCCTTCTCTTGCTGAGATGTGAGGCCTTGACCGAGTCGCTCCTCTGGGTCAGTGGAGAATGTGGGCAGACCATGCTTCTCCCAGCCAGCGCTGCCTTCACACCTGGAGGCTTCCCCAGACCCTGGGCCTGCTGTCGCTCCCTTCATGCAGTACCCCCAAGAAGGCCTGGACTGTTTCTTCTGGGCTTATTACCTCTTGGGATGGTATCTGTGTGACCCCAGGTCTGAAGGCAAAAAGGCATGGTTATGAGGCTGGGAGCAGGTGCGGGTGTGAGGTTCTATTTCAGTTTGCAGGAACGTACGGCTTCTTAACCTCGAGACCCTATACCAGAGTGTCTTCAGCTCAGCACTGCATCTTGGGCCAGATGAGGCTTTGTTTTGGGGGCTATCCTGTGCCTCGTAGGATGTTCGGCAGTGTCCCTGGCCTCTTCCCAGCAGATGCCAGTGGCACCTCTCCCCCAGCCCCCAGTCGTGACAACCAAAAATGTCTCAGACTTTGACAGATGTCCCCTAGGAGGCAAAATTGCCTATGGTTGGGAACCACTGCCCTTTACCAATCAAGAAATGTAGTTTCTAGGCCATCTTGGTTTCCCAGGCTGCCTGCCCCCAGCTCTGAACGGAACATGGCAAAAGCTAACCCTTCTGTCTTTCCCCAGACTATGCCATCTCCAAGCCCGAGGTCCTCTCCCAGATTGAACAGGGGAAGGAGCCGTGCAGCTGGCGTCGCGCTGGCCCCAAGGTTCCAGATGTTCCTGTGGACCCGAGTCCAGGTGAGGGGTTGGGGGAAGGCTAGGGACATAGCAGGCAATCAGATGGAAACAAAAGTAAAGGGCCAGGGAGGGTGTGACGTTCTTTCCAGGGAGAGCCAAGGAAAAACATCAATGTTTTAAACCTGAGTTTTTTTATAGTTGAATTATGACCTATAGCCTGTTCAGCTAACACTCCAGGAATACTTCCCAGCGTGGAAACAGGCAGCAAACCTAGTCTTTTTAGGAAAGAGATGGTGTCAGTGGCTCAGCATTAGGGGAAGAAGGAGGGGGACACAGACAGGAAGGTAGAAGATAATAAAGACAAAATTTAATTCATTCACAGCTTTACAAAGAGTCAGCCTTGCCTCCACCCGAGAACCAAATTTCACTTAAAACCATTAGTAATCGCAGAACATTAACCCATTAGCCACGTTTCAACACCGTTAGAGTCACTGATTTATTTAAGGTGAATCTGGATACCTGATACTACGGTCTCAGGTTTTCCTGGGCCAGTCAGCACCTTTGAAAGTTAAGGAAAGGACAGGTAGACACGTGAGAAAAGCCAAATGGCTGACGGGAAGACCTTGCTGGGCTGGGGGTCAGCGACGGTCTGTCACTTACCAGGGAGACCCCGCCCCTGCAGGCTCAAGCCCACCTCCTCCCAAGACTCCTTGTCTGCACCCCCTGCCTTGGGGCTTCCCTTCCGTCTGAACACCTAGATTACTAAAAAGTCTTATATGTTTAATTTGTGATTCACAAAATGTGTCTTCCGTGTTTGCTGTGTCATCGCAGTTAGATTTTCCCTCTACCCGGGGCAGGCCGTGTTCAGAAATCAGTCACCAGTTCAGGTCAACAGGGACAGTGCTGAAAGCTGGAAATTGACTAGAGCAGAGTGCTGTCTGGATGGAAAAGATAGTTATGACACGTGGGGCTGCCAGCTGCTTACCTTGGGTGGGAGGTTCCCCGTAGGTTTGTTTTATTGTATTTATTCTATCCATGTGGAGGCCTCCCTGGATGTAATAAATATACACGATAATGAGAGTGAATAGGGGCCTGGAAATGTGGTGGCTTCTGGCGAGTCCCTGCCCAGCCCTCCCCTCCGGCACTCAGAGCTCCCCTCTCTGCCTTGAGCCCGTCAGCGGGAACCCTGGGTGGCCTTCATTCCTGCCCTCCTGGGTCCAAGAAGCCGGGACCCCGGCTCACGCTCCCCCGCTCTGGGCTTCGTACAGCCGCTCGTCAGACCTCCTCTCCCACTTCTCTTCAACCCCTAAATCCTCCCAGCTGTGCTTGGGGAAGTGGGTGCTCGGCAAGCCCGCCAATCCTCAGGCTCCTCCCCAGCTGTCCACCCATTCTTGCCCAGCGGAGACCTGCTTCCTCCCCTTTCCTCACCCTCTTTCCCTGCCTGGAGGGCGCTGGTGTCACTGGTGTCGTTGCTCCTCAATATAGCCTCTCCTGGTTTTCCTCCCACCTTTCCTTTGCTATTTCCTGCTGCCCTTTCTGATCTTTAAGCATTGGGGTGCCCTCAGCCCTCCGCCTCCTCTCTCTGTGCCCACACTCCGTCCTCCCGGTGGGTACTCCCACCGGGACCTCTGCCCCGAATCCTGCACGCCCGCCGCCTGGTCTGTCTGCACGTGGACAGCTGCCGGACGGCCCGTTTGGAGCACGTGCCTCCCCGAGCTCCTCATCTGCCCGTCAGAACCTGCTCCTTCCACAGGCTTCCCCACTGCAGTGGGAGCCCTCCGTCCTCCAGCTGCAGGCCCAGAACGCAGGAGCCCGGGTGTGAAACTGCTGGGTCATAGGAAGGTGCATGCTCAGCTTTTCCCGGTAATGTCTCGGTGTGCTCTGAAGTGGTGGTGCCAGTCAGCACCCACCAGCAGCGCCAGGGTCCCCGCTGTACCCCGTCCTCACCAGCCCTGGAAATGCCTCACATTTTAATTTCTGCCCATCTGGTGGGAGTGAAATGGTTTAAAATTTATAGTTTAAAATGTGCATTTTCCTAATTAATGAGATTGAATGTTAGAGCCTACGTTTATGGGCCACTTGTCTTTCCTCTCCTATAAAATGCCTGTTTATGCCTTCTGTCCATCTTTCTTTTGTTTTCCCTTTACATAGTGATTTGTAAGAGTTCTATTCTGAATATCAATTTTTTTTTTGTGAGTATGTGTAAATCTTCTCCACTTATGGTATGCTTTAAAGAACAGATGCTTTTAATTTTAACTTACTTGGACTAATTTTTTACCTTTATGGTTTATCCTTTTTATGTCTTAATTAAGAAATTTTCCCCTACCTCAAGGTCGTAGTACATCATCTTATATTTTTTCTAAACTGTTGCCTTTCACGTTCAAGTTCTTAATCCATCTGGAACAGACTTTTATGGCCATGGGAGGTTGGGACCCTACTACTTTCTCACTGGCACTCTGGGTCTTCTTTTCCTTTGCTCTTTTCAGGTAAACTCTCTAATTCCCTTATCAAATTCCATGAAAAATCCAGTTGGGATTGTGGTTGGAATTGCATTGATTCTATTAATCATTTTGGAGAGAATTGACCCCCTACTATATTAAGGGTGAATATCGTTAAGTCACTCCATTTATCTCATCTGTAACATCTCAGTGAAGTTTTATAACTTTCTTCAGACAAGGTCTTGTACGTTTTTTTGTTACCTATATTCCTCCGTCCTTTGCATTTTTTACATCGCTGTTGTCAGTGGTGCCTTTTTCTGTTTGTTGCTGGTGTGTGCTGGGGTCTTGGGGGCAGGGAGCACCCTTTCCTGGTGCTTTTTCTCCTGTGACAGGGGCTCAGTTATGTAACATCCCATTCTCTCCCACCCAGTTAGGCACCCCACCAGGGGTGCCACCAGGGATGCACCTCATCGGGGAGTTTGGGAGCAAGGATTGGACAAGCACAGTCCTTGCCCAACCTTCTTCCCTTGGGCAGCTGGCTGCCCCCAGGGACAGACAGTCTCTGCTGCTCTGCTGGGGAGAGCCTCCTTCACCATGGTCCAGGGTGACTTCCTGATCCAGGGTCAGTGCTGAGGACCCCTCTTACATAAAATGCATCCTCATTTATCAGTAATAAAAAGAGTTTACCCTCACCAGCCTTCCTCTTTTGTTTTATTTCTCTAATTGTTAAGATCCATGACAGGGAAGAAAAATGGTAATTGCCAGGCTCCCTTAAAACCCTAAGAGTAGACAAAAATGCAGTTGTCTTTTATTTATCGATATATCTATCTAGGAACCTTGCCAAAATTCTCATTAGTACTAATAACTTTTGCAATAATTGTCTGATGAGTCTCGGGTTTTCTGAAAAGATAATTGTATCCCCTATGAGTAATAAGAATTTTTTGTTTCGTTTCAAATCTTTATGATTTGGTTTTCTCTTGTTTTCTTGTGCTGGCTGAGAACTCCCAGAAAATCCTTAAATAGAAGTGATGACAACAGGTCATCTTATTGGTTCATGATGTTAAAGAAGATACTTTTTAACTTTTCACATTGAGTCTAATATTTGTTAAAAGTTTTTTGATCAGTGCTGTTTATCAGGTTAAAAGAGTTTTGTACATGTCTGGTTGACTAGATGTTTCTAACAGGAATCGCTGTTGAATTTTTTTGGAATGCTATTTTGTTATCTATTGAGAGGATTATATGATTTTTCTTCTTTAACCTGCTGGTATGGTAAATTATGTCATTTTCTCATGTTGAACCAACCTTGAAATTTTGGGAAAAAAAACCTAACTTAGTCATGATCCTTTACATACATTGCTGGCCTTAATATGCTAATTATTTTGTTTAGGATTTTTGAATCTTTGTTCATGAGTGAGACTGGCCTATACTTTTCCTTTCTCAGACTGTCTGTGGCTGGTTTTGATATTAAAGATATGTTATGATGTATTCCCTCTGTTTTTATTTGCTCAGAGAGTTTGTGTAATATTGGAATTATCTATTCTTTGAATGTTTTTCTTCGTGGGGGAGATTTTTGTCTACTGATTTAAGTTCTTTAATAGTTATAGGACCTTCTTTATTCAGTTTTGGCAAGTTCTAGTTTTTCTAAGGAATTTGTTCATTTCCCCAGAGGTTTCAAATTTCTTGGAATAACATTCATAATATTCTATTTTTTAATCTCAGCTACATCTATAATTATGTCCCTTTTTCATTCTTCATGTTGGTTATTGGTGCTTTCTCCTTTTCTCTTGGTAATCTTGCTAGAGATGTATTGGTTAATATCCTTTCCAAAGAACCAACTTTTGCTTCTCTGTGTTCTTTGTTTCTTCTTTTATTAATTTACACTCTCATAGTATTTCCTTTCTTTTTATTTTTATTGCTTTTATTTTATTGTTGTTACTTTCTAACATCTTGCATTGACTGCTTGACCTATTAATTTTCAACCTGTTTCCTCTTTTTTAATATAGACATATGAGGCTACAAACTTTCCTCTAAGTACCATGTAGATACAGACACACATTTTGATAATTTTTTCATTAGCATTGGGTTCCAAATAGCTTCCATTTTCATTGTGATTTGTCCTTAGAGCCTTGGATTATTTAGAAAGCATATATATATATATATTTTTTTTAATTTTAGTATATATGGGGAGTTTGAGGATATCTGTTATTGATTTCTAACTTAATGGTGTTATAGTTAGAAAATAGATGTGTAAAATACTAATCTTTTAAAATTTATTGAAGTTTGTTTTATGGCCTAGAAAGTATTCATTTTTTCTTAATGTTTTGTATGGCTTGAGAATCTTGTGTTTTCCTTGTCTTTAAGTTATGCTTATGTCCATTTGGTCAGTTTGTTAATAGTGTTGTTCAGATCCTATAATCTTTGGTTGGCTTGGTTTACCAGTTATGGAAAATGGTATGTCAGTTGCCCACAGAGGAGGTGGATTTGTTCATTTCTCCTGGAGTTCTGTCAGTTTTGCTTTATTATTTTATTCCGAGGTCCTGGATCATCTTCACTATCATTATTCTGAATTCTTTTTCTGGAAGGTTGCCTATCTCCACTTCATTTAGTTGTTTTTCTGGGGTTTTTTCTTGTTCCTTCATCTGGTACATAGCCCTCTGCCTTTTCATCTTCTCTGTCTTTCTGTAACTGTGGTTTTTGGTCCACAGGCTGCAGGATTGTAGTTTTTCTTGCTTCTGTTGTCTGCCCTCTGGTGGTTGAGGCTATCTAAGAGGCTTGATGGGAGGCTCTGGTGGTGGGTAGAGATGACTGTTGCTGTGGCGGTCAGAGCTCAGTAAAACCTTAATCCACTTGACTGTTGATGGGTGGGGCTGGGTTCCCTCCCTGTTGCTGTGGCGATCAGAGCCCAGTAAAACCTTAATCCACTTGACTGTTGATGGGTGGGGCTGGGTTCCCTCCCTGTTGGTTGTTTTGCCTGAGGCAACCCAACACTGGAGCCTACCCGTGCTCTTTGGTGGGGTTAATGGCAGACTCTGGGAGGGCTCACGCCAAGGAGAACTTCCCAGGACCTCTGCTGCCAGTGTCCTTATCCCCACGGTGAAACAGAGCCACCACTCGCCTCTGCAGGAGACCCCCCAACACCAGCAGGTACGTCTGGTTCAGTCTCCCCCAGGGTCACTGCTCCTTCCCCTGGGTCCCGATGCACACATTACTTTGTGTGTGCCCTCCAAGAGTGGGGTCTCTGTTTCCCCCAGTCCTGTCACAGTCCTGCAATCAATTCCCACTAGACTTCAAAGTCGGATTCTCTAGGAATTCCTCCTCCCTTTGCCGGACCCCCAGGTTGGGAAGCCTGAGGTGGGGCTCAGAACCTTCACTCCAGTGGGTGGACTTCTGTGGTATAAGTGTTCGCCAGTCTGTGAGTCACCCACCCAGCAGTTATGGGATTTGATTTTACTCTGATTGCGCCCCTCCTACCGTCTCACTGTGGCTTCTCCTCTGTCCTTGGACGTGGGGTGTCCTCCTTGGTGAAGTCCAGGGTCTTCCTGTCAATGATTGTCCAGCAGCCAGTTGTGATTCTGGTGCTCTCGCAAGAGGGAGTGAGAGCACGTCCTTCTACTCCGCCATCTTGGTTAATCTCCTCTTGCTTTATTATTTTGAAGCTATGTTATTCGATTTAAATCATAGAATTATTTTATCTTTCTGGTCAATTTACCATTGTGCAGTGATTCTTTTTTATTTCTATGGATATTTTTCTTTTTAAGTCTATTTCATCTGATATGGTATAACCACATCTTTTTGTTTTTAATTGTTTATTTGACTTAGTATATCTTTTATTGTCTCACACTGCTTTTGCATCCTTCTGTTTCAGGTGTGTCTCCTGTAAACAGCACATAGCTGAGTTTCTTACTTGTTTTTAGTCTGCTCGTCCTTACGTGTGAAATGTCCAGAACAGTAGGCACCAGCCACATGTGACTATTGAGCACTTAAAAGGATGAAATACGTATATGTCTAAGGGAATACTTTGGATATATTTGGATATATCGGGTTAAAAAAAATATTGCTAAAATTATTTCACCTGTTTCTTTTTACTTTTCTAAGGTAGCTACTATCAAACCTAAAATTAGATACGTGGCCCACCTTGATCTCTGTTGCACGGCGCTGGTCTAGATCATTGACATTGACCGTGGCCGCTAGGGTGTTTGGATTCTTAGCCACCCTCTTAAATTGTGCTGCGAGACCTTAGCCCTGCCTTTTCTGTATTTCTTTTTCTTTTTCCCACTCCTCCCTTGAGAATTACTCATTTAGATTTTTTCCTCCTTAAACTGTTATTATTTTTAATTAGTTTGGAGCACCAGCCTCGGGGTGGGGGGGGGGTCAACTCCCAGGGGAGACTGTTCTCCCCACTCAGCTAAGACCAAAGGCCAGAATGGGCAGTTGCCTTTCACAGGGCAGGTTTTCACCTTTGTTTTATGTTTAGTGCACTGGGAACATTGCTCTTTGGTCCCAGGTTTATGTGTGTGGTGGTGGTGAGGGGTCTCCAGCCCAACCTTCCACCCTGCTTACGCACTAGGCTTCTCACATCTGTCTGTCCCAGGTGTGCACAGTCCATTGTAGCCCAGCAGTAGGGGAGTGGGAGATGCCCTACAGTTTACCATGGTTGACTTAGGCTTTCTTAGAGGTCATCCATGCTTAAAAATGTTTGTGTTTTTATACTTTACCCATCATTTTTAGATACTCCATATCGAGAGGAGTTTCCCTGCACAGCTAGCCAGCCATATGCCAGAAATAGAAGAGTTGAATGCTGCTTCTGTGTCTGTTGAGATGACTATTGTTTTCTCCATTAATCTGTTTGTGAGTTGTGTTACTGTATCGTCCAGGGGTAGCTTATCCTTGAGTTCTCAGGATAAACCCAGTTTGTTCGTAATGTATTGTCTCTTTTTCTTTTTTGAAAACATATTACTGGATTTGATTTGTATTTCTTTCATTTAGAATCTTTGCATACCTGTTCATAAATGGTCATTTTATAAATTTTTTCATGTACTGTTCTCTAGTTTGTGCAATGAGAATTATACTAGCCTCATTTTGACAGCCATTTTCCCTCAGCATTTTGAAAATATTATCTTCTGACATCGTACTTGCTGATAGAAATCTGCTTTCAGTCTGAATGTCATTCTTTTCTCTCTGGTGCCTTTTAAGATTTTCTCTTTGTCTTTGCTGTTCCATTTCACATGAATATTGTCTAGGTTTATATTCTTTTTTATTTCCTACTTAGGAAGTGGTGTTTTCCTTCAAGCCATGGGCTCACCATGCCTTCAATTTTGGAAAATTCTCAGCCATTATTTCTTTTTTTTTTTTTTTTTTTTTTTTTTTTTTTTTTTTAGACTTTTTATAGCTACTTTATTTATTTATTTATTTATTTTTGGCTGTGTTGGGTCTTCGGTTCGTGCGAGGGCTTTCTCTGGTTACGGCAAGTGGGGGCCACTCTTCATCGCGGTGCGGGGACCGCTCTTCATCGCGGTGCGCGGGCCTTTCACTATCGCGGCCCCTCCCGTTGCGGGGCACAGGCTCCAGACGCGCAGGCTCAGTAGTTGTGGCTCACGGGCCCAGCTGCTCCGTGGCATGTGGGATCTTCCCAGACCAGGGCTCGAACCCGTGTCCCCTGCATTAGCAGGCAGATTCTCAACCACTGCGCCACCAGGGAAGCCCCTCAGCCATTATTTCTTTACCTGTTGCCATGTATCCATTTCTCATTCCCTCCTTCTGGGATTTCTGCCAGCATATGTTGCAACTTCTCGTTTAATCCTCCGTGTCTCAACTTCTCTTTCATATTTTCATTTCTTTATCTCTCAGTGTTGTACTCTGAATTGTTTCCCCAGATCCATCTTCTAAGTCACTAATTTTCTCTGCAACTGTGTTCATTCTGTTGTTAAGCCAGCCACTGTAGTTTTTATTTCCATGACTGCTTTTGTCACTTCTAGAATGTCTATTTGGTTCTCTTTCACATCTGCCTTTTTAAAAATAATTTCCTGTTCTTGCCTTACAGATTCTGTTCCTTCCTTTATTTCTTTGAATATTTTAAACATACTTATGCTACTGTATCCTTCAGCCTATTCTTCTTCTGTAGTTTGTGGGAGTGAGTTCTGCCATGGCTCTCATGGCATTTGGCTCCTCTTCTGGTTTGTAAGTTTAGCCTTTTAGTAGGGGCCCCTTAAGGCCTGCCTTGTGGGTGTGCCCCTATGGGCAGGTTGGCACTTGCCTCTGTTCGGGGGCCTCCTGGGTTGCCGTGGTTCTCAGCCAATTTTTCTGTGAATTTCTCAGCTTTTCTCAGCTGCACCACGTGGTTAGTATGAAGTTCGTGTGGACACGGGAATCTCATTTATTACGGGTGGCTTTTCCATCCACGGCCCTGGACAAGACGCAGCTTCCTTATTGTGCCCCTAGGTGGACGGAGTTTTAGTCCCCATCCACCTGATGGGACAGAGCCTCACGGCTCCCGGCTGATGCGGGCAACTCAGCTCTGCTCTCACCTCACTTGGACATCCAAGCCCAGCCCCTAAGGCCTGCATCCTGTTTCAACAACTCTACTTGGCTCCTGCTCAAACTCTTGATTTGACTTTGTGTTTTTTCTTTGATTCTTATATCTGGAACCTTTCTTTCGTGCTCACGTAAATACATGTGTAGGGGTAAGGTTTTGGGGACGGGGGTAGATTTTATCTAGCATTTCTGTGTTTAAAGTGAGAGCAGGACCTCCCTAGGGCAGCACAGTCTTGCCCAGGGACCAGAGATCCAGCCCTGAGAATGCGTTTTGTGTTCCTCACTTCTCCCTGCCTGACCCGTGTGCTCAATACCACGTGGCCTCATGCTTTGCCTGGAAGGCCCCGCAGTCCCTGTTTGAGCTCTTGCCTTCCCTTTCCACCGGGCTCTTTTGCTGTTTGACCTTTGCAAGGCCCCGTGTGCCTTTCCTTGGCTGGACGTGTGTCCGCCCCAGGGCCCCTGATGCTGTCACTCACGCACTCTCTTTTTCTCAGGCTCAGGGCCCCCCGTTCCTGCCCCTGACCTCTTAATGCAGATCAAGCAAGAAGGTGAGCTCCAGCTCCAGGAGCAGCAGACTCTAGGCGTGGAGGCGTGGGCAGCCGGACAGCCAGACATCGGGGAGGAGCCGTGGGGCCTCAGCCAGCTGGACTCCGGGGCAGGAGACGTCTCTACCGACGCTGCCTCTGGTGAGTGGCTGAGGCTGGGAGCAGACGGCACGAACCAGATGCAGGGACTGAGGGCAGGACCTGGGAGAGGGAGTTCCTGCAAGCATTGCGGGGGGCTGTGGGCTCTGGCCTGACTAGTTTAGAAGATTTCCCACCTTATGGCAGGGGTTGCCCCGAAGGACATCTTGCCGGTCCCTCTGGGTTCCATGATGCTCTTGTCCTGGTATTCCTCTGCCTCACTCTTGCCAGCCCCCTCCTGGTCTTCCTGCCCCAGCCCTGGACATTTAAGTCACCAGCTGCCTCCTATTAAAGAGGGGCTGTATGACAAGAGTGTGACGTCTGAGCTTCCTGGTGCCTCAGAGAAGGGGACAGAAGCAAACTGGTTCAGGAGAGGTGGGGTCGTTGCGCTCGGGCAGGAGAGTCACTGGTGGGGTCTCGGGGCAGCTGCTCCGCCTCTCCCACGGGGTCTGCCCGCTTCTTTCCCTAACCCACCGGCTCTGCTCTGTCTTCACTGCAGGCGTCCACTCCAACTTCTCAACCACTATCCCGCCCACCTCCTGGCAGGCAGATCTCCCTCCCCACCACCCCTCCTCCGCCTGCTCGGACGGGTCGCTGAAGCTCAGCACGGCCGCCTCCACGGAAGGTACGGGGTGCGGAGGGAGAACTGGAAGGGCTCATGTCTGCCCCGGAAGCTGCCTCAGCCGTGGCCCCTGATGGTCCAGCCAGCAGGCATTTAGGTGCCGGTGATGTGAACACTCTGTACAGTCTGTCCTTTTTCTCCTTCTAGATTCTTAGGCTTGAACAGTCTTTCTTGAGACGGCCCATTTTCCCACAGTTCCTTTCTTGTGTTAAGCAGTCAATCCTGACAAGCTGAACCCTTAAGAGGATGTACCTCTTGCCCAGACTCAGCAACCCTGGCTCCTCTCTGACCTGGAAAAACCCAAACCCAGCTAGAACCCCTTCTTAGATAACAGCACTACCAAAGACAGGTGTCCACAGGCCCGAATTGGGAGGAACTGCCACACTTATGTATTAGTTTTCTACTTCTGTTTTGAAAGCCAGTTATCTGTTACTTTAAGTAATAATTTCTGTCATATTTTGGCACCGCAAAACCGTGCTAAAAGCCTAGATCCCTGATATAAAACTCTAGGGCATGAAATTCAAGTACATTTATATAAAATCAAACACATTTTTACTACTACACTAATATTTTTATCATTAGCTAGCTGGCTACATTTACTGAATGCTTGCTGCATGCAAAACAGCATGCTAAGTGCTTTCACATGTGCTGTGTGGTTTAAACTTCACACACCCCTGTGAAACGGTGCTCACACATGTGCTGTGTGGTTTAAACTTCACACACCCCTGTGAAACGGTGCTCACACATGTGCTGTGTGGTTTAAACTTCACACACCCCTGTGAAACGGTGCTCACACATGTGCTGTGTGGTTTAAACTTCACACACCCCTGTGAAACGGTGCTCACACATGTGCTGTGTGGTTTAAACTTCACACACCCCTGTGAAACGGTGCTCACACATGTGCTGTGTGGTTTAAACTTCACACACCCCTGTGAAACGGTGCTCACACATGTGCTGTGTGGTTTAAACTTCACACACCCCTGTGAAACGGTGCTCACACATGTGCTGTGTGGTTTAAACTTCACACACCCCTGTGAAACGGTGCTCACACATGTGCTGTGTGGTTTAAACTTCACACACCCCTGTGAAACGGTGCTCACACATGTGCTGTGTGGTTTAAACTTCACACACCCCTGTGAAACGGTGCTCACACATGTGCTGTGTGGTTTAAACTTCACACACCCCTGTGAAACGGTGCTCACACATGTGCTGTGTGGTTTAAACTTCACACACCCCTGTGAAACGGTGCTCACACATGTGCTGTGTGGTTTAAACTTCACACACCCCTGTGAAACGGTGCTCACACATGTGCTGTGTGGTTTAAACTTCACACACCCCTGTGAAACGGTGCTCACACATGTGCTGTGTGGTTTAAACTTCACACACCCCTGTGAAACGGTGCTCACACATGTGCTGTGTGGTTTAAACTTCACACACCCCTGTGAAACGGTGCTCACACATGTGCTGTGTGGTTTAAACTTCACACACCCCTGTGAAACGGTGCTCACACATGTGCTGTGTGGTTTAAACTTCACACACCCCTGTGAAACGGTGCTCACACATGTGCTGTGTGGTTTAAACTTCACACACCCCTGTGAAACGGTGCTCACACATGTGCTGTGTGGTTTAAACTTCACACACCCCTGTGAAACGGTGCTCACACATGTGCTGTGTGGTTTAAACTTCACACACCCCTGTGAAACGGTGCTCACACATGTGCTGTGTGGTTTAAACTTCACACACCCCTGTGAAACGGTGCTCACACATGTGCTGTGTGGTTTAAACTTCACACACCCCTGTGAAACGGTGCTCACACATGTGCTGTGTGGTTTAAACTTCACACACCCCTGTGAAACGGTGCTCACACATGTGCTGTGTGGTTTAAACTTCACACACCCCTGTGAAACGGTGCTCACACATGTGCTGTGTGGTTTAAACTTCACACACCCCTGTGAAACGGTGCTCACACATGTGCTGTGTGGTTTAAACTTCACACACCCCTGTGAAACGGTGCTCACACATGTGCTGTGTGGTTTAAACTTCACACACCCCTGTGAAACGGTGCTCACACATGTGCTGTGTGGTTTAAACTTCACACACCCCTGTGAAACGGTGCTCACACATGTGCTGTGTGGTTTAAACTTCACACACCCCTGTGAAACGGTGCTCACACATGTGCTGTGTGGTTTAAACTTCACACACCCCTGTGAAACGGTGCTCACACATGTGCTGTGTGGTTTAAACTTCACACACCCCTGTGAAACGGTGCTCACACATGTGCTGTGTGGTTTAAACTTCACACACCCCTGTGAAACGGTGCTCACACATGTGCTGTGTGGTTTAAACTTCACACACCCCTGTGAAACGGTGCTCACACATGTGCTGTGTGGTTTAAACTTCACACACCCCTGTGAAACGGTGCTCACACATGTGCTGTGTGGTTTAAACTTCACACACCCCTGTGAAACGGTGCTCACACATGTGCTGTGTGGTTTAAACTTCACACACCCCTGTGAAACGGTGCTCACACATGTGCTGTGTGGTTTAAACTTCACACACCCCTGTGAAACGGTGCTCACACATGTGCTGTGTGGTTTAAACTTCACACACCCCTGTGAAACGGTGCTCACACATGTGCTGTGTGGTTTAAACTTCACACACCCCTGTGAAACGGTGCTCACACATGTGCTGTGTGGTTTAAACTTCACACACCCCTGTGAAACGGTGCTCACACATGTGCTGTGTGGTTTAAACTTCACACACCCCTGTGAAACGGTGCTCACACATGTGCTGTGTGGTTTAAACTTCACACACCCCTGTGAAACGGTGCTCACACATGTGCTGTGTGGTTTAAACTTCACACACCCCTGTGAAACGGTGCTCACACATGTGCTGTGTGGTTTAAACTTCACACACCCCTGTGAAACGGTGCTCACACATGTGCTGTGTGGTTTAAACTTCACACACCCCTGTGAAACGGTGCTCACACATGTGCTGTGTGGTTTAAACTTCACACACCCCTGTGAAACGGTGCTCACACATGTGCTGTGTGGTTTAAACTTCACACACCCCTGTGAAACGGTGCTCACACATGTGCTGTGTGGTTTAAACTTCACACACCCCTGTGAAACGGTGCTCACACATGTGCTGTGTGGTTTAAACTTCACACACCCCTGTGAAACGGTGCTCACACATGTGCTGTGTGGTTTAAACTTCACACACCCCTGTGAAACGGTGCTCACACATGTGCTGTGTGGTTTAAACTTCACACACCCCTGTGAAACGGTGCTCACACATGTGCTGTGTGGTTTAAACTTCACACACCCCTGTGAAACGGTGCTCACACATGTGCTGTGTGGTTTAAACTTCACACACCCCTGTGAAACGGTGCTCACACATGTGCTGTGTGGTTTAAACTTCACACACCCCTGTGAAACGGTGCTCACACATGTGCTGTGTGGTTTAAACTTCACACACCCCTGTGAAACGGTGCTCACACATGTGCTGTGTGGTTTAAACTTCACACACCCCTGTGAAACGGTGCTCACACATGTGCTGTGTGGTTTAAACTTCACACACCCCTGTGAAACGGTGCTCACACATGTGCTGTGTGGTTTAAACTTCACACACCCCTGTGAAACGGTGCTCACACATGTGCTGTGTGGTTTAAACTTCACACACCCCTGTGAAACGGTGCTCACACATGTGCTGTGTGGTTTAAACTTCACACACCCCTGTGAAACGGTGCTCACACATGTGCTGTGTGGTTTAAACTTCACACACCCCTGTGAAACGGTGCTCACACATGTGCTGTGTGGTTTAAACTTCACACACCCCTGTGAAACGGTGCTCACACATGTGCTGTGTGGTTTAAACTTCACACACCCCTGTGAAACGGTGCTCACACATGTGCTGTGTGGTTTAAACTTCACACACCCCTGTGAAACGGTGCTCACACATGTGCTGTGTGGTTTAAACTTCACACACCCCTGTGAAACGGTGCTCACACATGTGCTGTGTGGTTTAAACTTCACACACCCCTGTGAAACGGTGCTCACACATGTGCTGTGTGGTTTAAACTTCACACACCCCTGTGAAACGGTGCTCACACATGTGCTGTGTGGTTTAAACTTCACACACCCCTGTGAAACGGTGCTCACACATGTGCTGTGTGGTTTAAACTTCACACACCCCTGTGAAACGGTGCTCACACATGTGCTGTGTGGTTTAAACTTCACACACCCCTGTGAAACGGTGCTCACACATGTGCTGTGTGGTTTAAACTTCACACACCCCTGTGAAACGGTGCTCACACATGTGCTGTGTGGTTTAAACTTCACACACCCCTGTGAAACGGTGCTCACACATGTGCTGTGTGGTTTAAACTTCACACACCCCTGTGAAACGGTGCTCACACATGTGCTGTGTGGTTTAAACTTCACACACCCCTGTGAAACGGTGCTCACACATGTGCTGTGTGGTTTAAACTTCACACACCCCTGTGAAACGGTGCTCACACATGTGCTGTGTGGTTTAAACTTCACACACCCCTGTGAAACGGTGCTCACACATGTGCTGTGTGGTTTAAACTTCACACACCCCTGTGAAACGGTGCTCACACATGTGCTGTGTGGTTTAAACTTCACACACCCCTGTGAAACGGTGCTCACACATGTGCTGTGTGGTTTAAACTTCACACACCCCTGTGAAACGGTGCTCACACATGTGCTGTGTGGTTTAAACTTCACACACCCCTGTGAAACGGTGCTCACACATGTGCTGTGTGGTTTAAACTTCACACACCCCTGTGAAACGGTGCTCACACATGTGCTGTGTGGTTTAAACTTCACACACCCCTGTGAAACGGTGCTCACACATGTGCTGTGTGGTTTAAACTTCACACACCCCTGTGAAACGGTGCTCACACATGTGCTGTGTGGTTTAAACTTCACACACCCCTGTGAAACGGTGCTCACACATGTGCTGTGTGGTTTAAACTTCACACACCCCTGTGAAACGGTGCTCACACATGTGCTGTGTGGTTTAAACTTCACACACCCCTGTGAAACGGTGCTCACACATGTGCTGTGTGGTTTAAACTTCACACACCCCTGTGAAACGGTGCTCACACATGTGCTGTGTGGTTTAAACTTCACACACCCCTGTGAAACGGTGCTCACACATGTGCTGTGTGGTTTAAACTTCACACACCCCTGTGAAACGGTGCTCACACATGTGCTGTGTGGTTTAAACTTCACACACCCCTGTGAAACGGTGCTCACACATGTGCTGTGTGGTTTAAACTTCACACACCCCTGTGAAACGGTGCTCACACATGTGCTGTGTGGTTTAAACTTCACACACCCCTGTGAAACGGTGCTCACACATGTGCTGTGTGGTTTAAACTTCACACACCCCTGTGAAACGGTGCTCACACATGTGCTGTGTGGTTTAAACTTCACACACCCCTGTGAAACGGTGCTCACACATGTGCTGTGTGGTTTAAACTTCACACACCCCTGTGAAACGGTGCTCACACATGTGCTGTGTGGTTTAAACTTCACACACCCCTGTGAAACGGTGCTCACACATGTGCTGTGTGGTTTAAACTTCACACACCCCTGTGAAACGGTGCTCACACATGTGCTGTGTGGTTTAAACTTCACACACCCCTGTGAAACGGTGCTCACACATGTGCTGTGTGGTTTAAACTTCACACACCCCTGTGAAACGGTGCTCACACATGTGCTGTGTGGTTTAAACTTCACACACCCCTGTGAAACGGTGCTCACACATGTGCTGTGTGGTTTAAACTTCACACACCCCTGTGAAACGGTGCTCACACATGTGCTGTGTGGTTTAAACTTCACACACCCCTGTGAAACGGTGCTCACACATGTGCTGTGTGGTTTAAACTTCACACACCCCTGTGAAACGGTGCTCACACATGTGCTGTGTGGTTTAAACTTCACACACCCCTGTGAAACGGTGCTCACACATGTGCTGTGTGGTTTAAACTTCACACACCCCTGTGAAACGGTGCTCACACATGTGCTGTGTGGTTTAAACTTCACACACCCCTGTGAAACGGTGCTCACACATGTGCTGTGTGGTTTAAACTTCACACACCCCTGTGAAACGGTGCTCACACATGTGCTGTGTGGTTTAAACTTCACACACCCCTGTGAAACGGTGCTCACACATGTGCTGTGTGGTTTAAACTTCACACACCCCTGTGAAACGGTGCTCACACATGTGCTGTGTGGTTTAAACTTCACACACCCCTGTGAAACGGTGCTCACACATGTGCTGTGTGGTTTAAACTTCACACACCCCTGTGAAACGGTGCTCACACATGTGCTGTGTGGTTTAAACTTCACACACCCCTGTGAAACGGTGCTCACACATGTGCTGTGTGGTTTAAACTTCACACACCCCTGTGAAACGGTGCTCACACATGTGCTGTGTGGTTTAAACTTCACACACCCCTGTGAAACGGTGCTCACACATGTGCTGTGTGGTTTAAACTTCACACACCCCTGTGAAACGGTGCTCACACATGTGCTGTGTGGTTTAAACTTCACACACCCCTGTGAAACGGTGCTCACACATGTGCTGTGTGGTTTAAACTTCACACACCCCTGTGAAACGGTGCTCACACATGTGCTGTGTGGTTTAAACTTCACACACCCCTGTGAAACGGTGCTCACACATGTGCTGTGTGGTTTAAACTTCACACACCCCTGTGAAACGGTGCTCACACATGTGCTGTGTGGTTTAAACTTCACACACCCCTGTGAAACGGTGCTCACACATGTGCTGTGTGGTTTAAACTTCACACACCCCTGTGAAACGGTGCTCACACATGTGCTGTGTGGTTTAAACTTCACACACCCCTGTGAAACGGTGCTCACACATGTGCTGTGTGGTTTAAACTTCACACACCCCTGTGAAACGGTGCTCACACATGTGCTGTGTGGTTTAAACTTCACACACCCCTGTGAAACGGTGCTCACACATGTGCTGTGTGGTTTAAACTTCACACACCCCTGTGAAACGGTGCTCACACATGTGCTGTGTGGTTTAAACTTCACACACCCCTGTGAAACGGTGCTCACACATGTGCTGTGTGGTTTAAACTTCACACACCCCTGTGAAACGGTGCTCACACATGTGCTGTGTGGTTTAAACTTCACACACCCCTGTGAAACGGTGCTCACACATGTGCTGTGTGGTTTAAACTTCACACACCCCTGTGAAACGGTGCTCACACATGTGCTGTGTGGTTTAAACTTCACACACCCCTGTGAAACGGTGCTCACACATGTGCTGTGTGGTTTAAACTTCACACACCCCTGTGAAACGGTGCTCACACATGTGCTGTGTGGTTTAAACTTCACACACCCCTGTGAAACGGTGCTCACACATGTGCTGTGTGGTTTAAACTTCACACACCCCTGTGAAACGGTGCTCACACATGTGCTGTGTGGTTTAAACTTCACACACCCCTGTGAAACGGTGCTCACACATGTGCTGTGTGGTTTAAACTTCACACACCCCTGTGAAACGGTGCTCACACATGTGCTGTGTGGTTTAAACTTCACACACCCCTGTGAAACGGTGCTCACACATGTGCTGTGTGGTTTAAACTTCACACACCCCTGTGAAACGGTGCTCACACATGTGCTGTGTGGTTTAAACTTCACACACCCCTGTGAAACGGTGCTCACACATGTGCTGTGTGGTTTAAACTTCACACACCCCTGTGAAACGGTGCTCACACATGTGCTGTGTGGTTTAAACTTCACACACCCCTGTGAAACGGTGCTCACACATGTGCTGTGTGGTTTAAACTTCACACACCCCTGTGAAACGGTGCTCACACATGTGCTGTGTGGTTTAAACTTCACACACCCCTGTGAAACGGTGCTCACACATGTGCTGTGTGGTTTAAACTTCACACACCCCTGTGAAACGGTGCTCACACATGTGCTGTGTGGTTTAAACTTCACACACCCCTGTGAAACGGTGCTCACACATGTGCTGTGTGGTTTAAACTTCACACACCCCTGTGAAACGGTGCTCACACATGTGCTGTGTGGTTTAAACTTCACACACCCCTGTGAAACGGTGCTCACACATGTGCTGTGTGGTTTAAACTTCACACACCCCTGTGAAACGGTGCTCACACATGTGCTGTGTGGTTTAAACTTCACACACCCCTGTGAAACGGTGCTCACACATGTGCTGTGTGGTTTAAACTTCACACACCCCTGTGAAACGGTGCTCACACATGTGCTGTGTGGTTTAAACTTCACACACCCCTGTGAAACGGTGCTCACACATGTGCTGTGTGGTTTAAACTTCACACACCCCTGTGAAACGGTGCTCACACATGTGCTGTGTGGTTTAAACTTCACACACCCCTGTGAAACGGTGCTCACACATGTGCTGTGTGGTTTAAACTTCACACACCCCTGTGAAACGGTGCTCACACATGTGCTGTGTGGTTTAAACTTCACACACCCCTGTGAAACGGTGCTCACACAGGAGCTTGCCTGAGGTCACCGCTGCTCTGTGGGGAGGCACGTTCCATTCTCAGATCCACCTGAGCCCAGCTCTGTGCTCCTGCCCCTCGGGTGCATTGCCACCAGCGGTCAGAGCTCCTTCCTTGGCATAACTTCATGTTTAGCCTTAAGAGCCAAAGTGAAAATGGAACGCGGTGAGCAGATGCAATGGTTGCTCTCCTGTGGGGAAGGTTCTAGAACAAGGGGAGCAGATAGGTTGGTTGCTTTACCTGTGGTGAAGGTCTGGAACACGATGTCCTCACCCACGGTTTGAGGCAGCCACCTGACCACCTGGGGCATCTCTGCTGAACTGGTTGGATCCGGAGGCTTCGAGACTAGGGCTCAGAGTGGCCATAGTTGGGCCAAATGTCCCGATGGAAGATCTTCCCTTTCTAAGCGGGGAGGGGACAGAATGATACCTGGTCTTTCTGTCTTTCTCAGCAGATGTAAAGATTGTGATAAAAACCGAAGTCCAGGAAGAGGAGGTAGTGGCCACACCAGTGCATCCTACTGACCTAGAAGCCCACGCGACCCTGTTCGGACCAGGCCAAGCCACAAGGTTCTTCCCTAGTCCTGTCCAGGAAGGAGCCTGGGAGAGCCAGGGCAGCTCCTTCCCCAGCCAGGACGCCGTGCTGGGGCTGAGAGAGCCCGCCCGGCCCGAGCGCGAGCTGGGCGAGCCCAGCCCCGCGGTGACCCAGGACGAGACCCCTCCAGGGGACTGGCTCTTCGGGGGGGTCCGGTGGGGCTGGAATTTCAGGTGTAAGCCTCCCGCGGGCCTGAACCCGAGGACCGGGCCTGAGGGTCTGCCCTACTCCACGTCTGACAACGGAGAGGCCGTGCTGGACCCCGGCCAGGCCCCGAGACCCTTCAGCGACCCCTGCAAGTACCCCGGCCGGACCAAAGGCTTCAGCCACAAGCCGGGCCTGAAGAAACACCCGGCGGCCCCCCCGGGGGGGCGGCCGTTCACGTGCGCCGCGTGCGGGAAGAGCTTCCAGCTGCAGGTCAGCCTGAGCGCGCACCAGCGCAGCTGCGGGGGTCCGCCCGACGGGGCGCCGGGGGCGGCGGGCGGCGCGCGGGACGGCAGCGGCCTGCGGTGCGGCGAGTGCGGCCGCTGCTTCACGCGGCCGGCGCACCTCATCCGGCACCGCATGCTGCACACGGGCGAGCGGCCCTTCCCCTGCACCGAGTGCGAGAAGCGCTTCACCGAGCGCTCCAAGCTCATCGACCACTACCGTACGCACACGGGCGTGCGGCCCTTCACCTGCACCGTGTGCGGCAAGAGCTTCATCCGCAAGGACCACCTCCGCAAGCACCAGCGCAACCACGCGGCGGGCGCCAAGCCGGCCCGCGGCCAGCCCCTGCCGCCGCTGCCTGCCGCGCCCCCCGACCCCTTCAAGAGCCCCGCCTCCAAAGGACCCTTGGCCTCCACGGACCTCGTGACCGACTGGACTTGTGGCCTGAGTGTCCTGGGACCCACTGACGGCGGGGACCTGTGAGGCCCCCGCGGGCGACCCCTGCAGGCCCAAGTGTAAAGAGGCGCTTCTCCAGAAAGCGGGGTGGTGCGTAAAGCTTCGAGGCGGAACGGAGCCTGGGGGAGAACCAGATTCCCACTTGCTGAACCGATCACTGGAGCAGGAGAAACTATCAGACAGTGCAGCTTCCACCTCTAAACAAAGTAGAATTCTCTGATTGTGAAACTGAGCAGCATAGAAGTTTAAGTAATTTAATTACGAAACTTTTTGTTTTTTTTAATTCTTGAAGAAAAAGCCGGAAAATAGTAGTAGCACCAGTTTAAACTTTATAGTGTACCTTTGGTTTCTGGAGTGCGTGTGTGTGTTGTGGGCTGTGTCCTTACCAAGTCTGACAGAGGGTGTGACGGAAGCTTGGCTGGCTGGGGACGCGGGTGAGGAGGGACCTGGACCTCCCTGGCCTCAGTGACCCCGAGGGATGGGCCGGTCTCTGCACACAGCCCCAGGGGAGCGGAGACCCGGCTCTGCCCAGGGCCGGGCTGGGAAGTAAGGCCAGCCAGGAGCCGTGGAAGCCCAGTCTCCGCTCGCGGGCAGGAGGCCTGAGCAGGGGCAGCCCGGCGTCTCTCAGCACCGGCCTCTCATGTGCAAAGGCTCTGCACAAGTGCCGGCCCTGCGCAGACCCCGTGCCGCTCCCCCCGGCCCGCCCCGGTACGTGGCTCCTGGGCCTCGTAAAGGAGAGTTGTCCGGAAGCACCGTTAGGCGTGCAGACGTGAGGCAGGGGCAGCGGAAGCAGAGCCGGGAACAGAGCCTCGCCTGCCGACCCCTCCAGGGGAGGGGCTGTCCTTTGCTCCAGCCAGATGCTCGTTTCCTTTTCTCTCGGTGTGGTGTGTCTTCTCGCTGTCCAGACGCTTTCGCACGGAACCTCATTTGATGGTTACTGTGCCCTAGTGAAGCACGCCGGACGAGCATCCTTTCCTGTGAGAGATGAGGCAATAAGCTACTCAGAGGGGACCCATCCCAGCCTCGCACCCCGTGTGCACGATGAGTGCAGACAGTTGGGAAGAGGCTCAGGACAGACTTGGCTCGTCCTTCTGGAGCATCAGTTTGGGGGAGGAGAGCTTTTCATTTTGCCCTCTTAAAAGATTAGCCCCACATCTGCCTGAGCAAAATCATCAGGCCTCGAGCTTTAGCCAAGTGGCGGCCTTGGTGGCCAGTGGGCGCTCTCCCCCAGGAGGGGTCGGGGCTGAGGGGCTGGGCCAGGGGCAGGGCTTGCTCGTTCCCTGGCTGACATCTTGAAGGTGGAATTAGAAATGGGCCAAGGTTTCTTGATTCCACCCCAATGCTGTCCCTGCCACACGAGAATCCATTCCCGTTTTGTTGAAGCAGATGCTGGTTCCTTGTCCTCTGGGGAACTTGTTTCCCGAGGGGGGAGACCATCGCTTCTGTTCATTCAGCTCCCTTGTGCGTACTTTTATTAGGCAATAGACTAGTTAAGAAGATTGTTTCTATGTACTGTATATTTTGTACCAGTTTACACTTCTAATATTGATATAACTGATATTTTGAGAAACAAATGAAGAGGAAACATCCTGTTAAAATAAAACCTAACCAGCACCAAGGCGGTTTGGTGGGTTCTGTTCTTAGACCCGCGTCTTTGGCGCTGGTGCCACTACACGCATCCCCCGAGGCAGCGGTGCGGTCGGCTTGCTCTGCTCCCTCCTCCTGCTCAGGGGGGCCTTGGACCCAGGGAGGCAACTGTCCCTGAGAGCTGGGATGGGAGAATCCAGAGAAGTTTGACTCTGTGGAGAAAAAACCGACACCTGGAGGGAAAATAAAACCACATCCAGTCACCTCGCTTCAGAATATAGTCATGGTTTTTGTCATTTAGTTTAATATGAGATCATGTACATGAAGATAGGAAGAAAAAATTGCAGGGTATCAAAGAAAAACTGAAGCTGGATGTTTTCTCTTTGCATCTTTTCTTGGCTGGGCAGAGGCCAAGAAAGGATCCGGGATGCCTGCAGTGGCTGTAACCCTGGTCTTGGAGTGAAGTCCCTCCAATGGCATTTGAGCCAGGCCAGCTGACACCCATATTCCCACCAACTAGAGTTAACACTTGTTAACGTTCTATCTCAGGTTTTGTTTTCAGTCTCTTTTGTTTTGATCGTTGTCTTTTTAAGAAAATGAAAATGTAAAATTAAAAAATCCACTCGAATTTGCCACGGAAGGCGTGGGAGTGGGACCCGGAGAAGGAAGGGGAGCGGCTCTCATCCAGGCCCATCGTGAGATGGCGGGAACAGGCCATGGCGTCTCATTCCTTCTCAGCAGCCCTGGCCTCTCTTCTGTGCTTCCGGTCCCCCGCCCCCACTGGACATGTCTCTAGTGCTTGGAAGTCAACGGGGACACATCTGGTGTCTGCCCAGCTGGGGGTGCTCCTCCTCCACCACCACACCCTCGCCTGTCCTCACATGCATTCTCACGCCCACACGCTGCTTGCGTGTCATGCCAGAACCCCATCCGTGGCCCATGAAAGGAAGACTCCTAAGGTCTGGCTCGGGTGCTCTCCAAGACAGAGAGGGCATGGGAGGAAAGGGTTTAGGCAGTGGGGAGGGGGAGGCTGAGGTCCATCTCAGACATCCAGCAGGGGGTGCCCAATCAGTGAGGGAGACCAGACAAGCACTGTGGAACGGGGACCCCACCACGACTCCCAAACTTCCTGGGAACGCTTGCTCTGCCACAGCTCAAAAGAATCCCACTTAGGCCAAAGCACAGTGGTCCCTGGTTATTAGCTTCCTATTGCTGCTGTAACAAATCACCACAAACGTCATGGCTTAAACCAACCAGATTTATCTTACATTTCTGGAGGTCAGGAGTCCAAAATGAGTCTTATGGAGCTAAAATCAAGGTGTCATCAGGGCTTCATTCCTTCTGGAGACTCTAGAGGAGAATCCATTTCCTCACCTTTTCCAACTTCTTGAGGCCACCTGCATTCCTTGGCTTGTGGCCCCTTCCTTCATCTTCAAAGGGAATCACTCCAAACTCTGCTTCAATCATCACATCTTTTTTTGACTTTGACCCTCTTGCCTCCCTCTCATAAAGACTCTTGCAATTTCATTGGGCCTGCCCAGATAATCGAGAATGATCTCTCCATCCAAAGATTCTAATTTAATCACATCTGCAAAGTCCCCTTTGCCACACTATAAGGCTACAGGGGTTCTGGGAATTAGGATGTGGACAGCTTTCGCGGGTGGGGGGGGCATTATTTGACTTACCACACTTCCCAAATCTCAGGACAACCCTCCTCACCTCTCCGAGGCCAGACCAAATCCTCCCTGGGATGCTCCTGTATGTTCTGGCACTGAAGTAACGTGCCAAAACGAGAACACTCGAGGTTCATCATTCCCAGTCATTCCTTCATATCGGCCACCCTCTGTTGCCCATCAAAACGTACCCATCTGCTGCCTGCCTCCTCCTGACATCTTTCTTTACCTTCATCTTTTTCCAACTTTGTTCTCATTCCTATGCTTCCAAAGATGGTCCCCATCCCTTCCGACTCTCCATTGTTAAGTAGTAGTGCTACAGCATTGCCATGTTTACAGGCAGACTGAAGACAAGGTGGGTCAGCTGCACCTTAACCATTTCAACAGCCTCAAGATCTTTGAAGATTGTGCTGGCCACGTGTGACTATTACTCTCGTTTGCATCTCCATCCTGGGGAAGACGCCCCCTCCTCCTCTAAAGTTCCTGTCACCGTCTCTCTTTTTCTCTGTCATTTATCAGTCTTTCTTCCACATCAGTGAAGGCTTGCCAGAAGTCCTTCTGGGCCTCAAGTCTGTGGCTCCCACCCCATCCTGCACTGCTCCATCCCTCACACAGGCCCAAGGTGACCTTTCTCACTGGGAGATCTGATCCCCCTCATTCCCGGTTTTAAAGTCCTCCAGCAACTCCATCACCTGCACTGAGAATCTAAACTTTAGCACGACATTTCCGACCCCTCGTGAGGTGGTTCCTTCCCTGTCCTCATCTCCTGCAACTCCCCTTGCATCTCACGCTCTAGAGGAACTGAACCACCTGCCCTTCCCAGAGCACTGTGCTGTTCCTCATCTCTGCACATGCTGTTCCCGCTGCAGACGATGTCCTCCTTCCCTTTGCCCCACTGCCCCGTCCACCTGGTGCACTCCTTCTTACCCCTCAGTTCATGGCTCAACCTCATCCAGCCTTCCACAGTTTTTGCAGGTGGAATTGATGCCTCCCGTGTTTTTCCATGGACACTTGCTCAGACTCCATCTGTCATCTCATGGGACTCTCTCTTACTTTGTATATCATGTGTTCCTGGAAATGTGTATAAAGGTGTATGTGTAAAAATGAAGCAATAAGATGATGCGACCAACAAGAGGGTAATTTCCAAAATATACATACAAGCAACTCATACAGCTCAATGTCAAAAAAACAACCCAATCAAAAAATGGGCAGAAGACCTAAATAGACATTTCTCCAAAGAAGACATACAGATGGCCAACAAGCACATGAAAAGATGCTCAACATTGCTAATCATTAGAGAAATGCAAATCAAAACTACAATGAGTTACCACCTCACACCAGTCAGAATGGCCCTAATCAAAAAGTCTACAAATAATAAATGCTGGAGAGGGTGTGGAGAAAAGAGAACGCTCCTACACTGTTGGTGGGAATGTAAACCGGTGCAGCCACTATGGAGAACAGTATGGAAGCTCCTTAAAAAACTAAAAATAGAGTCACCATATGATCCAGCAATCCCACTCCTGGGCATATATCCAGGAAATGCAAAACCTCTAAATCAAAAAGACACATGCACCCCAATGTTCATTACAGCACTATTTACAATAACCAAGACATGGAAACAACCCAGATGCCCATCAACAGATGATTGGTTTAAAAAGATGTGGTATACATATACAATGGAATATTACTGATCCATAAAAAAATAATGAAATATTGCCATTTGCAGCAACGTGGATGGACCCAGAGATTATCATACTAATCAAAGACAAATATGATATGATATCACTTATATGTGGAATCTAAAAAATGATACAAATGAATTTAGTTACAAAACAGAAACAGACTCACAGACATAGAAAACAAACTAACAGTTACCAAAGGGGAAAGGGAGGGGAGAGATAAATTAGGAGTATGGGGTTAACAGATGCATGCTACTATATATAAAATAGATAAGCAACACGGATTTACTGTATAGCACAGGGAACTATATTCAATATTTTGTAATAACCTATAATGGAAAAAATCTGAAAAAATAGATGTGAATCACTTTGCTGTCACCGGAAACTAACACAATATTGTAAATCAACTAAACTTCAATTAAAAAAAAAAAAGAAGAAGAAGCAAGAGACTTACAAATCACAAGGAAGGCTTTATTCCCTGACAGCAGCTGTAAAACAAAGTTCCTGATTTGCGTAATTGTCACGTTTCTTTTCACCCTGAGTATTGTAGTTTGTATATGATTATCTAAAAACATTAAAGGCACAGTTTAGACATTAAGTATATATACTTAATTTCTGTCTTAAGAAAATTCTTTGTCAAAAAGTAATAAATACAGAATACTGAACACACTCCTGATACAAATACCTAGGAATTCCAGATGGGATATAATAAACGTAATTTTAAATATAGAGCTAATATAGAAAGGAATAAAGGGAAATCCTATTGTGCCAGAAACAAAGACAGAAGAGAGCAGTCATGTTGGAAGCCTATGAGGAACTGCTGCACCTACGTGGAGTGGAGGTGGGGAGAAAAATATATAGGCCTTGGGTCCATGAAGGTGAGAAGTTGGAACTAACACCTCCAGATAAAGTCCCTTCAAGGCCTCATCTTCAGAAAATACATGGTTCAGAAACAATGCATCCTAACACCAAAAGATGATGTGTTACTTGGGTCCTCAGGAAGCAGATGCTGAGACATAGTTTGAAGTACAAGAGGAGAATGATGCTATGAAAGGTAAAAGGAGGAGGAAGTAGGGTTTTGCAGGCAAAGTCGCAGACCAGGACACGTATCCAACATCCGTGAAAGGAAAGAGGAGAAGAAGCAGTTTTGGGCAGCAGGAACAGAGCATTATGCAGCTCTGACAAAGTTTCAGCCAACTGAACAAAGGGTTCTAGAGCAAATATTGCCCATTAGAGGAGCCCTGTGTTGGGCAGAAATGACCAGGCCTAGGACCCCACCTGCTCACTCATTGCCTGGGGCTGTCCAAGAAAAGCATGGCCTCAGCTGGAAAGCCAAGGCATTTCCTAGAGGTGTAACTGTTCAGTTAACTGCACTTCTTGTAGCTGAATCATAAGCTCTTGAACAGAGATCTGAGTGGCATATCTCCATGCCTGCCACAGATGACAAAAAGCTTATCTATCTCAGGCTGGGCTCTGGGTAATGGTAGTGGATGGGGTGATATCTTCCTTGAGAATCCAAAACCACAGCTAGTACCTTATGGAGATTGGGATTCAGATTTTACATTACCCTCGGGGCTGATAAATTGACATAAAAATTGGACCTAGGCCAATGAAAGCACTTGAGGTCTCTGACTGAAGGAAACAAAAACAGGAGGAACTATCCCACAATCCAGACCACAAGCCCAGCTCAATATAAACTCACAATCAGAAACTGCAAAACCCACAAGGAACCAGTCCACCATTATTGAGAATACAACAAAAGAGCAGGAGTAAATATCCAGGAACTTGAATTCAGGTAAAATAATTCAAAACAGACTATAATGTGAATATTTTTATAATTTCTAAAAACTAAGGGCAAAAAAGTGAAGAAGCAGCATGGTAAAAGCAAGGTAAATAGAAATCACCAAACCCTAAGAAAAATCAAGACACTATTAAAAAGAGGGCTTCCCTGGTGGCGCAGTGGTTGAGAGTCTGCCTGCCAATGCAGGGGACACGGGTTCGAGCCCTGGTCTGGGAAGATCCCACATGCTGCGGAGCAACTAGGCCCGTGAGCCACAACTGCTGAGCCTGCGCGTCTGGAGCCTGTGCTCCCAACGGGAGAGGCCGCAATGGTGAGAGGCCCGTGCACTGCGATGAAGAGTGGCCCCCGCTTGCCACAACTAGAGAAAGCCCTCGCACAGAAACGAAGACACAACACAGCCAAAAATAAATAAATTAATTAATTTTAAAAAGAAAAAGAAACATTTTAAAAAGAAAGCATGAGAAAAAATAGAGCCACTGAAATTAAAAAACTCAATGGACTGGTTAAGGTTAAACAGCAGACCTAGACACAGCTGGGAAGAATTCATTAAATGAAAGATAGATGAGGAAAGTGCCCAGAATGAAAGACAGATAAAATGATGGATGGAAACATATAGTATGTTAAGAACATAGACTAGGAATACCGACCATACATCTATCAAATCAGATTTTCTCATCTAGAAAGAGATAATCAGGAAATTAGAAGAAAATAAATATTTTTGGAAAGAATAACAGTCTTCAAGAACTGATGAAAGATGTAAATCCTCAAATCCAAGATACACAAATGTAAATCCACATGTATAAACATTGTGGTGAAACTAGAACGCCAAAAACAAAGAAGAAATCCTAAAAGCAACCAGAGAAAAAGACAGATTGACATCAAAGAAAGAACTACTAGATTGACAGTAGACTCTTCTATGATAAAAATAGAGGTCAGAAGACAGTGGACGAACACCTACACAGTGGTGAGGGAAAATAACTGTCAACCTAGATTTTATGCCCTGATCAATTGTCACACACGAGCAAAACCAAATAAAGACAGTTCCAGAAAATAAAAACTGGAGATGTACCATTTATAAACCCTCACTGAAAAACTACTGAGGACTATCCTTTGAGAAGAGGAAACTTGAACTCAGTAAGAAGAAGGACACAAGGAGAGTGGTGAGCAAAACAAATTTAGTAAACATGGGTAAATCTCAACATGCACTGACTTTGTAAGACAATAATAAAGACAAGTTTGGGGGATACAAAACAAATGGAACTACAATACTAGACAATATGTAAGAAGGATAGAACATGACTTCAATGAAAGTATCCCACGGTCCTGGTGATTTCAAGAGAAGGGAAGAGACAGCAATTACATTTAGACTTCATAAGTCAAACATACATATTTACTATGTTCATCACAGCTGCTGAAGGAAGAGAGGTAGAATGGCTCCTAGCAGAGGGAGAAGAGGTGAATAAAGAAAACCTGATTAATCTAACAGAAGGTAGGGAAAGGGGGAAAGAAGCAAAGTTACAGTAAATAAAGATCACAAAATAAGATGATAGAAAAAATCCATATATATCTATATTCACAATAAATATAAAGAAAATAAGCTTTCCAGTTGAAAGACAAATTGTCAGATTATAAAACTAAACAAAAATCCAGCTCTATGAAGTTTTATGAGAAACATTAATTCATTGGGGCATAAACATAAAATAGTTTCCCTTTCTCCCGTGACTGCCCCATAATTGTGTTATGTCAACCCTTGTTTTCTTACCGGTTATACAGTACAATAATGACATCTTTTTGAAATTCCAAAATGTTTCATCACTTTCTGTTGTCAGAGAGTCTCATTTCAGCCTCAGTCTGAACTGTGTTTGAACTCAGTCAGAGCTGGGGTCCCCTCCACTCCAGTTCAGGCTAGATCTGTCTGGGGCCCTAGTGGCTTGAGGTGAAGAGGGCATGTGGTCTGCTTTTCAAACCCTTCCTCGTTTTTCTCTCTGGTCTTCCAAGCTTCCTTCACCCACACTCTAACTTAGGCTTTTGCAAAGCCTCACTTTTGGCCAAAGCACGGAGCGTTCAAAAAGGAGGTGAAGGAGGACGTGGTTGTCTGTGTTGATTGGAACCCTCCCGCCGCTGGGTTCTACCTGGGACCGTGGGCCTCTGCTGCTTTGGTGGTTTCCAGGTAGGCAGTATGTGAGGTTACCTTGGGGTAGTGCTCACCTTCATTCTGCCCCACTCTGACACTGAGACTCACTCCCAGAGGGGTAACTAGAAATGTCTGTCCCTAGTTCTTCCCAGAGGTAGGCACCCATCAAGTGGCCTGTGGCCACGTGGGCCTGTGGGATGTGGGCACCGCAGAGTCCCTGCCCCTCCCCCAACCCCCATGCTCTTTACAAGCAAGCAAGGAAGCTGCTTGGGTCGTATACTGCACCATCAGAGGTTGAGGGGAATTGGAATGGGGTGGGAGTAGCCTAGTGTCTTCCTGGTGATGCTTTTAAGCCTTCAGAAATCTCTATGTTAAAAACTGTCTGTTTCCACATTCCAGTGTGCCCACACCTACAGGGGACATGGATCAAACACCCTCCTCTTCTTCCCTGTAATGGAAGAGGGAGACTGCAAAGGGCACTGAGCCATACTTCTGGGCTCCACAAAAGGGGACCAAGAACTCTCTCGCACTGTGGAAGGGAGGGATGGCCCAGAAACCTATTCTCTCTAGTCTGTTTATGCAGGGGTGGGGGGGCGGGCATGGGGATAGTGTCAGCTCTAAAGTGGTGCCTCCTAGTAAGCTCTGTAGGTAAGTGACAGTTCCCACGCCTTCTGGCCACACAAAATCAAAACATGGGGTAGTTTATGCCTTTTGTCCTCAGCTCTGGGCCTTAGCCTCAATTCCCAGACAAGGGCAAAAAGACACTTGACATTCTGTCACATGCTGTTTACAAGAGATATCTAAAACTTAAGGACACAGTATAGAGTAAAGTAAAGAATTGGGAGGAAAAAAAAGACACAACAGCAAACACTAACGAAAAGAAAGCTGGCGTAGTAACACAATTGGACAAAACAGGCTTTAAAGCAAAAACTATTACTAGGATAAAAAGGTCACTATAGGGACTTCCCTGGTGGCGCAGTGGTTAAGAATCCGCCTGCCAGTGCAGGGGACATGGGTTCGAGCCCTGGTCCGGGAAGATCCCACATGCCGTGGAGCAACTAAGCCCGTGCACCACAACTACTAAGCCTGTTCTCTAAAGCCCACGAGCCACAACTACTGAGCCCACATGCCACAACTACTGAAGCCCGCGCGCCTAGAACCCTTGCTCCACAACAAGAGAAGCCCCCGCAATGAGAAGCCTGCGCACTGCAACGAAGAGCCCGCTTGCCACAACTAGAGAAAAGCCCGCCTGCAACAATGAAGACCCAATGCAGCCAATAAATAAAATAAATAAAATAAATAATAAAAAAAGTCACTATACTGTGAAAAAAGTATGATATAATGTAGCTAACAGCATGATCTCAAAGTATATAAAGCAAAAAATGACAGAATTCTGAGGAAAAAATTGAAAAAAACCACAATGGAATGCTTCTATATACCTCTTTCTCTGTAATTGATAAAAGAGACAAAAATTAGGGCTTCCCTTGTGGCGCAGTGGTTGAGAATCTGCCTGCTAATGCAGGGGACACGGGTTTGAACCCTGGTCTGGGAGGATCCCAGATGCCGCAGAACAACTAGGCCCGTGAGCCACAAATACTGAGCCTGCACATCTGGAGCCTGTGCTCCGCAACAAGAGAGGCCACGATAGTGAGAGGCCCGCGCACCGCGATGAAGAGTGGCCCCCGCTTGCCTCAACTAGAGGAAGCCCTCGCACAGAAACGAAGACCCAACACAGCCAAAAAAATAAATAAATAAATAAATAATAATTAAACGTGCTAATAATTTTTTAAAAAAGAGAGACAAAAATTAGTAAGAATATAGAAATTTTGAAAAGCATATTTAATGTTATCCAAACAATTAGAGATTTTTATGTTCTTTTCAAATATACACGGAATATTTACAAAAACTGGCTGTAGGGCTTCCCTGGTGGCGCAGTGGTTGAGAATCTGCCTGCCAATGCAGGGGACACGAGTTCGAGCCCTGGTCTGGGAAGATCCCACATGCCGTGGAGCAGCTAGGCCCGTGAGCCACAACTACTGAGCCTGCGCGTCTGGAGCCTGTGCTCTGCAAAAAGAGAGGCCGCGAGAGTGAGAGGCCCGCACACCACGATGAAGAGTGGCCCCCGCTCGCCGCAACTAGAGAAAGCCCTCGCACAGAAACGAAGACCCAACACAGCCAAAAATAAATTAATTAATTTAAAAAAAAATTGGCTGTAAAGCAAATTATAACAAATTCTAACTAACCAATTTTATTCAGATCACTTTTTATACTCACAATGCAATAAAATTAGAAATAAAGAATAAAATGATATATAAAATGTTTTTTAAAGACAATAACCATTTATTTAAGAAAAAACAAAACACATTCTGTTCACATTTTTCTTTTTTATAAATTCTTCAAATTAATTTCACCCCTTTTGGGTTTTTTTTGTTTTGTTTTTTAAACTTTTTGGGTTTATTTATTTATTTATGCCTGTGTTGGGTCTTCGTTTCTGAGCGAGGGCTTTCTCTAGTTGTGGCAAGCGGGGGCCACTCTTCATTGCGGCACGCGGGCCTCTCATTATCGCGGCCTCTCTTGTTGTGGAGCACAGGCTCCAGACGCGCAGGCTCAGTAATTGTAGCTCACAGGCCTAGTTGCTCCACAGCATGTGGGATCTTCCCAGACCAGGGCTCGAACCCATGTCCCCTGCATTGGCAGGCAGATTCTCAACCACTGCGCCACCAGGGAAGCCCCTGCTCACATTTTAATACTGCCTTACATGTTTGTTTCTTGGAACAATTCCTATTGTAATAAGTTCATAACAAAAAACTTCAACTGATTACACAATATTTAATATTAATGTGTCAAATATACAGCTGGTAATATTGAGGGAGAAAATATAGCAAAAGTACATACAATTATAGAACTAAATTCACATTAAATATGTCAAATGGAAGATACATTTTATTTTTCCACTTTTTACATAGTCTACAAGACGAAGATAAATAGACTCCAATCAGTTAATTAATTATCCTGGTGAGTGAAGTCTTTCATTTTATTTTAGCAACAAGAAAATCCAGCGAGATTGGTTCAAGATGGCGGAGTAGAAGGATGTGCTCTCACTCCCTCTTGCGAGAACACCGGAATCACAACTAACTGCTGAACAATCATCGACAGGAAGACACTGGAACTCACCAAAAAAGATACCCCACATCCAAAGACAAAGGGGAAGCCACAATGAGATGGTAGGAGGGGCGCAATCACAGCAAAATCAAATCCCATAACCGCTGGGTGGGTGACTCACAAACGGGAGAACACTTATACCACGGAAGTCCACCCACTGGAGTGAAGATTCTGAGCCCCGTGTCAGGCTTCTGAACCTGGGGGTCTGGCAACAGGAGGAGGAATTCCTAGAGAATCAGACTTTGAAAGCTAGTGGGATTTGATTGCAGGACTTCAACAGGACTGGGGGAAACAGAGACTCTGCTCTTGGAGGGCACACACAAAGTAGTGTGTGCGTCGGGACCCAGGGGAAGGAGCAGTGACCGTATAGAGACTGAACCTGACCTACCTGCTAGTGTTGGAGGGTCTCCTGCAGAGTTGGGGGGTGGCTCTGTCTCACCGTGAGGACAAGGACACTGGCAGCAGAAGTTCTGGGAAGTACTCCTTGGTGTGAGCCTCCCAGAGTCTGCCATTAGCCCCACCAAAGAGCCTGGGTAGGCTCCAGGGTTGGGTCGCCTCAGGCCAAACAACCAACAGGGAGGGGACCCAGCCCCACCCATCAGCAGACAAGTGGATTAAGGTTTTACTGAGCTCTGTCCACCAGAGCAACAGCCAGCTCTACCCACCACCAGTCCCTCCCATCAGGAAACTTGCACAAGCCTCTTAGATAGCCTCATCCACTAGAGGGCAGACAGAAGAGGCAAGAAGAACTACAATCCTGCAGCCTGTGGAACAAAAACCACATTCACAGAAAGATAGACAAGATGAAAAGGCTGAGGGCTATGTACCAGATGAAGGAACAAGATAAAACCCCAGAAAAACAACTAAATGAAGTGGAGATAGGCAACCTTCCAGAAAAAGAATTCAGAATAATGATAGTGAAGATGATCCAGGACCTCGGAATAAGAATGGAGGCAAAGATCGAGAAGATGCAAGAAATGTTTAACAAAGATCTAGAAGAATTAAAGAACAAACAAACAGAGATGAACAATACAATAACTGAAATGAAAACTACACTAGAAGGAATCAATAGCAGAATAACTGAGGCAGAAGAATGGATAAGTGACCTGGAAGACAGAATGGTGGAATTCACTGCTGCAGAACAGAATAAAGAAAAAAGAATGAAAAGAAATGAAGACAGCCTACAAGACCTCTGGGACAACATTAAATGCAACAACATTTGCATTATAGGGGTCCCAGAAGGAGAAGAGAGAGAGAAAGGACCAGAGAAAATATCTGAAGAGATTATAGTCGAAAACTTCCCTAACATGGGAAAGGAAATAGCCACCCAAGTCCAGGAAGCACAGAGAGTCCCATACAGGATAAACCCAAGGAGAAACATGCCGACACACATAGTAATCAAATTGGCAAAACTTAAAGACAAAGAAAAACTATTGAAAGCAGCAAGGGAAAAATGACAAACAACATACAAGGGAACTCCCATAAGGTTAACAGCTGATTTCTCAGCAGAAACTCTACAAGCCAGAAGGGAGTGTCATGATATACTTAAAGTGATAAAAGGGAAGAACCTACAACCAAGATTACTCTACCCAGCAAGGATCTCATGCAGATTCAATGGAGAAATCAAAAGTTTTACAGACAAGCAAAAGCTAAGAGAATTCAGCACCACCAAACCAGCTCTACAACAAATGCTAAAGGAACTTCTCTAAGTGGGAAACACAAGAGAAGAAAAGGACCTACAAAAACAAACCCAAAACAATTAAGAAAATGGTAATAGGGGGCTTCCCTGGTGGCGCAGTGGTTGAGAATCTGCCTGCTAATGCAGGGGACACGGGTTCGAGCCCTGGTCTGGGAAGATCCCACATGCCACGGAGCAGCTGGGCCCGTGAGCCACAATTGCTGAGCCTGCGCGTCTGGAGCCTGTGCCCCGCGACGGGAGGGGCCGCGATAGAGAAAGGCCCGCGCACCGCGATGAAGAGTGGCCCCCGCTTGCCGCAACTGGAGAAAGCCCTCGCACGAACCGAAGACCCAACACAGCCAAAAATAAATAAATAAATAAATAAATAAATAAGAAAATCCTTAAAAAAAAAAAAAAAAAAAAAAAAGAAAATGGTAATAGGAACATACATATCGATAATTACCTCAAACGTGAATGGACTAAATGCTCCAACCAAAAGATACAGGCTTGCTGAATGGATACAAAAACAAGACTCATATAGACTGCTGTCTACAAGAGACCCACTAGGGACACATACAGACTGAACGTGAGGGGATGGAAAAAGATATTCCACACAAATGGAAATCAAAAGAAAGCTGGAGTAGCAATACTCATATCAGATAAAATAGACTTTAAAATAAAGAATGTTACAGGAGACAAAGAAGGACACTACATAATGATCAAGGGATCAATCCAAGAAGAAGACACAACAATTATAAATACATATGCACCCAACATAGGAGCACCTCAATACATAAGGCAACTGCGAATGGCTATAAAAGAGGAAATCGACAGTAACACAACAATAGTGGGGGACTTTAACACCTCACTTACACCAATGGACAAATCATCCAAACAGAAAATTAATAAGGAAACACAAGCTTTAAATGACACAATAGACCAGATAGATTTAATTGATATTTGTAGGACATTCCATCCAAAAACAGCAGATTACACTTTCTTCTCAAGTGCGCACGGAACATTCTCCAGGATAGATCACATCTTGGGTCATAAATCAAGCCTCAGTAAATTGAAGAAAACTGAAATCATATCAAGCACCTTTCCTGACCACAACATTATGAGATTAGAAATCAATTACAGGGGAAAAAACGTAAAAAACACAAACACGTGGGGGCTAAACAATACGTTACTAAATAACCAAGAGATCACTGAAGAAATCAAAGAGGAAATCAAAAAATACCTAGAGACAAATGACAATGAAAACACAACGATCCAAAACCTATGGGATGCGGCAAAAACAGTTCTAAGAGGGAAGTATATAGCTATACAAGCCTACCTCAAGAAACAAGAAAAATCTCAAATAAACAATCTAACCTTACACCTAAAGGAACTAGAGAAAGAAGAACAAACAAAACCCAAAGTTAGCAGAAGGAAAGAAATCATAAAGATCAGAGCAGAAATAAATGAAATAGAAACAAAGAAAACAATAGCAAGGATCAGTAAAACTAAAAGCTGGTTCTTTGAGAAGATAAACAAAATTGATAAACCATTAGCCAGACTCATCAAGAAAAAGAGGGAGAAGACTCAAATCAATAAAGTTAGAAATGAAAAAGAAATTACAACAGACATTGCAGAAATACAAAGCATCCTAAGAGACTACTACAATCAACTCTATGCCAATAAAATGGACAACCTGGAAGAAACGGACAAATTCTTAGAAAGGTATAAGCTTCCAAGACTGAACCAGGAAGAAATAGAAAATATGAACAGACCAATCACAAGTAATGAAATTGAAACTGTGATTAAAAATCTTCCAACAAACAAAAGTCCAGGACAAGATGGCTTCACAGGTGAATTCTATCAAACATTTAGAGAAGAACTAACATCCATCCTTCTCAAACTCTTCCAAAAAACTGCAGAGGAAGGAACACTCCCAAACTCATTCTATGAGGCCACCATCACCCTGATACCAACACCAGACAAAGATACTACAAAAAAAGAAAATTACAGACCAATATCACTGATGAATACAGATGCAAAAATCCTCAACGAAACACTAGCAAACAGAATCTAACAACACATTAAAAGGATCATACACCATGATCAAGTGGGATTTATCCCAGGGATGCAAGGATTCTTCAATATAGGCAAATCAATCAATGTGATACACTATATTAACAAATTGAAGAATAAAAACCATATGATCATCTCAATAGATGCAGAAAAAGCTTTTGGCAAAATTCAACACTGATTTATGATAAAAACTCTTCAGAAAGTGGGCATAGAGGGAACCTACCTCAACATAATAAAGGCCATATACAACAAACCCACAGCAAACATCATTCTCAATGGTGAAAAACTGAAAGCATTTCCTCTAAGATCAGGAACAAGACAAGGATGTCCACTCTCACCACTATTATTCAACATAGTTTTGGAAGTCCTAGCCACGGCAATCAGAGAAGAAAAAGAAATAAAAGGAATACAAATTGGAAAAGAAGAAGTAAAACTGTCACTGCTTGCAGATGACATGATACTATACATAGAGGATCCTAATGATGCCACCAGAAAACTACTAGAGCTAATCAATGAATTTGGTGAAGTTGCAGGATACAAAATTAATGCACAGAAATCTCTTGCATTCCTATACACTAATGATGAAAAATCTGAAAGAGAAATTAGGGAAACACTCCCATTTACCACTGCAACAAAAAGAATAAAATACCTAGGAATAAACCTACCAAGGGAGACAAAAGACCTGTATGCAGAAAACTATAAGACACTGATGAAAGAAATTAAAGATGATACCAACAGATGGAGAGATATACCGTGTTCTTGGATTGGAAGAATCAATACTGTGAAAATGACTATACTACCGAAAGCAATCTACAGATTCAATGCAATCCCTATCAAATTACTAATGGCATTTTTTACGGAACTAGAACAAAAAATCTTAAAATTTGTTTGGAGACACAAAAGACCCCAAATAGACCAAGTAGTCTTGAGGGAAAAAAACAGAGCTGGAGGAATCAGACGCCCTGACTTCAGACTATACTACAAAGCTACACTAATCAAGACAATATGGTACTGGCCCAAAAACAGAAATATAGATCAATGGAACAAGATAGAAAGCCCAGAGATAAACCCATGCACCTATGGTCAACTAATCTATGACAAAGGAGGCAAGGATATACAATGGAGAAGAGACACTCTTTTCAATAAGTGGTGCTGGGAAAACTGGACAGCTACATGTGAAAGAATGAAATTAGAACACTCCCTAACACCATACACAAAAATAAACTCGAAATGGATTAGAGACCTAAATGTAAGACTGGACACTATAAAACTCTTAGAGGAAAACATAGGCAGAACACTCTTTGACATAAATCACAGCAAGATCTTTTTTGATCCACCTCCTAGAGTAATGGAAATAAAAACAAAAATAAATAAATGGGACCTAATGAAACTTAAAAGTTTTTTGCACAGCAAAGGAAACCATAAACAAGACGAAAAGACAACCCTCAAAATGGGAGAAAATATTTGCAAATGAATCAACGGACAAAGGATTAATCTCCAAAATATATAAACAGCTCATGCAGCTCAATATTAAAAAAACAAACAATCCAATCCAAAAATGGGCAGAAGACCGAAACAGACATTTCTCCAAAGAAGACATACAGATGGCCAAGAAGCACATGAAAAGCTGCTCAGCATCACTAATTATTAGAGAAATGCAAATCAAAACTACAATGAGGTATCACCTCACACCAGTTAGAACGGGCATCATCAGAAAATCTACAAACAACAAATGCTGGAGAGGGTGTGGAGAAAAGGGAACCCTCTTGCACTGTTGGTGGGAATGTAAATTGATAGAGCCACTATGGAGAACAGTATGGAGGTCCCTTTAAAAACTAAAAATAGAATTACCATCTGATCCAGCAATCCCACTCCTGGGCATATACCCAGAGAAAACCATAATTCAAAAAGACACATGCACCCCAATGTTCATTGCAGCACTATTTACAAGAGCCAGGTCATGGAAGCAACCTAAATGTCCATCGACAGACGAATGGATAAAGAAGTTGTGGTACATATATACAATGGAATATTACTCAGTCATAAAAAGGAACGAAATTGGGTCATTTGTAGAGACGTGGGTGGATCTAGAGACTGTCATACAGAGTGAAGTAAGTCAGAAAGAGAAGAACAAATATTGTATATTAACGCATCTATGTGGAACCTAGAAAACTGGTACAGATGAACCGGTTTGCAGGGCAGAAATTGAGACACAGATGTAGAGAACAAACATATGGACACCAAGGGGGGAAAACCGCGGTGGGGGGGGCGGTGGTGTGATGAATTGGGCGATTGGGATTGACATGTATACACTGATGTGTATGAAGTGGATGACTAATAGGAACCTGCTGTATAAAAAAATTAATTAAATTAAATTAAAAGAAAAAGAAAACCCAAAATTATTAATACTGGATTTCTCATCTTACATTCACCTGAAAAGAATCATCATAGATTAGTTAACCTAGGAGCCTCTTACTGGGATATTAGCTGATGAGTTGACTTCTGGGTCCCATCAAAATTCCAGATGGCTTATTTGCAGAAATTGATAAGCTCATTCTAAAATTCACATAGAAGTTCAAGGGATCCTGAGTAGCCCAAAACAATCTTGAAAAAAAAGAACAAAGCTGAAGGACTCACACTTTCTGATTTTGAAACTTCCTACAAAGTGACAGTAATCAAAACAGTGTGTACTGGTATAAAGATAAGATATAGATCAATGGAATATAATTAAAATAAAATTCTCACATTTATGGTCGATTGATTTTTTTGACAAAAGTACCAAGACAATTCAATGGGGGTAAAAAAATGGTCTTTTTAACAAATGGTGCTGGGACAACTGGACTTCCACATGCAAAGGTATGATGTTGGACCCCCGCCTCACAATTTATACAAAAATTAACGGAAAATGAGTCACAGACCTGAATGTAAGAGTCAAAACTATAAAACTCTTAGAAGAAAAATGGGCATAAGCCTCCATGTCCTTGGATTAGGCAATGGTTGTTTAGATATGACACCAGAATAACAAACGACAAAAGAAAAAATAGGTAAATTGAATTTCCTCAAAATTAAAATTTTTTGAGCTTCAAAAGAACCTTTCAATAAAGTGAACATACAACCTACAGAATGGGAGAAAATATCTGTGAATATAATAATTGATGAGGGACCTATATCTAGAATATATATAGTACTTTTACAACCCAATTTTAAAATGGGCAATTTTTTTAAACTGATTTAAAAATGAGCAAAGGATTAGGGCTTCCCTGGTGGCCCAGTGGTTGAGAATCTGCCTGCCAATGCAGGGGACACGGGTTCGAGCCCTGGTCTGGGAAGATCCCACACGCCGCGGAGCAACTGGGCCCGTGAGCCACAACTACTGAGCCTGCGTGTCTGGAGCCTGTGCTCCGCAACAAGAGAGGCCACGATAGTGAGAGGCCCGCGCACCGCGATGAAGAGTGGCCCCCGCTCAACGCAACTAGAGAAAGCCCTCGCACAGAAACGAAGACCCAACACAGCCAAAATAAATAAATAAATAAATAAATTTATTAAAAAAAAAAGTAAACAGGAGATTTAAAAAAATGAGCAAAGGATTTGAATACACATTTCTCCAAAGCAGATATACAAATGGCCAATAGCACAAGAAGAAATGCTCAGCATCACTGATCATTAGGGAAATGCAAATCAAAAGCACCATCAGATACCACCTCACACCTGTTAGAATGGCTACTATCAAAACAAAACAAAACAAACAGAAAATGGTAAGTGTTGGTGAAGTTGTGGAGAAATTGGACCCGTTATGCACTGTTGGTAGAAAAGTATAATGGTGCAGCTGCTGTGGAAAACATTATGATGGTTCCTCAAAACATTAAAAATAGAACCCATATGATCCAGCAATTCAGCTTCCGAGTATATGCCCCTAAAGAATTGAAAGCAGGGTCTCAAAGAGATATTTGTGCAGCCATGGTCGTAGCAGCATGACTCACAATAGCCATAAGGTGGCAGCAACCCAAGTGTCCCTCCACAGAGGAATGGATCAGCAAAATACCATCTATACATACAATGGAATATTACTCACCTCTAAAATGGAAGAAAATTGTGACACATGCTACAACACGGATGAATCTTGATGACTGACATTATGCTAAGTAAAATAAGCCAGTCACATAAAGACAAATAGTGTATGATTCTACTTATATAAGGTACCTAGAATAGTCAGATTCATAGAGACAGAAAGAAGAATGGTAGTTGCCCAGAGCTGGAGCTGGGGGAAATGGGGAGTAATTGTTTGATGGGTATGGAGTTTTAGTTCTGCAAGATCAAAAGAGTTCTGGAGATTGGCTATACAATAATGTGAATGTACATACTGACTCTGAAATGTACACTTAAAAATGGTTAAAATGGTAAATTTTATGTTATGTGTATTTTACCACAATTTAAAAAAATTGTAATGGGCAAAGTTCTGAATAGACATGGCTCCAAAGAAGACATACAAATGACCAATATGCACATGAAAAGATGCTCAACATCATTAGCCATTAAGGAAATGTAAATCAAAACCACGGTGAGACACCACTCCACACCCATAGATAGCTATAATAAGAAAGAGAATCAGTGTTGGTGAGGATGTGGAGAAATCAGAACCCTCTTACACTGCGGGTGGGAATGAAAAGTGGTGCAGCTTCTTTGGAAAAACAATTTAGCAGTTCCTTAGATATACATATAGCTGATTCACTTCATTGTACAGCAGAAACTAACACAACATTGTAAAGCAATTATCCTCCAATAAAAATATATATTAAATAGTTGGCCCAGCAATTCTACTCTTAGAATTCCACTCAAGAGAAATGAAAATATCCATCCACACAAAAATCTGTACACAAATGTTCACAGCAGCATTTTTGATAATCGTCAAAGAGCGGAAAAAATCTAAATGTCTATCAAGTGATGAACTGATAAATAAAATTGGGTTTATCCATACAATGCAGTAACAAGGAATGATATACTATTCATGCTACAACATGGATGAACCTTAAAAAACATTATGTGAGTAAAAGAAGCCAGTAACAACTGACCACATATTATATGACTGTTTATTTGAAATGTCCAACATAGGCAAATCTGTAGAGGCGGAAAGTGGATTAGTGGTTACCTAGGGCTGAGTGGGAGTGTGTAGGGGCAAATGGGGAATGACTGCTATTAGGTACAGGGTTTCTTTTTGGAGTGATGAAAATATCCTAAACTTAGGTCATAGTGATGGTTGCATAACTCTGTGAACATAAGAAACCACTGAATTGTACACTTTAAATGGATGGATTTAATGTTATGTGAATTATATCTCAGTAAAGATGCAACTTGTAATAAAAGCTAAAAGAATCAATTCTAGATTAAAGATCTAACTGTGTAAAAGCTAAACTGTAAACACCTTAGAATAAAAAATTGAGGCATATCCTTAAGGCATTGGGTAGGGAAGAAAACAAACAAACAAAAAAAGTGCAAACCCTAAAAATAAAAGTACTAAATTTGATTATATTTAAAAATAAACGTTTGTGCAACATATATTACCATGAAAAATGTTAAGACAAGAGACAGACTGGGAGAAGATATTTGCCATGTGCACAACCAACAATGTATTATGCGGATGGTAACTCAAGAAACATAAAATGTATGCTTACAACAGCACAAAGGATGGTGGATAAATTCCTGTGAGATTAAAGCGCCACAGGTGGAGTAGTATAATTTACGTGAAGCAGGCTGTTGAAAATTAAAGATGTATATTGTAAAATGTAGAGCAACCATTAAAAATGATGTATAACTAATAAGTGAGTGATGAAAATAGAATTACTTTAAAAAAAAATAAATACTCAATCCAAAAGCAGGCAAAAGAAAAGAAAAGAAAAAAGTATCACTGAATGCCTGGAACACAGAAAACAACTATGGTAAGTAAGATGGGAGACTTAAATGCAATCCTATCAGCAATCACCTTAAGTGTCTGGTGATAGAATTAATGTCCGGAATATGATTTTAAACACCTATAAACCAATAAGAAAAAGGCTTCACAACAGAAATACTGGCAACGGATATGAAGAGAAAATTCACAGAGGAAGAAACCAAATCTCTCGTAAATATGAAAAGATGTTCAACTTCCTTAATAATCAGGGAAATACAAATATAAATAAAAAGTAAAATAATGAACTGCCATTTCACACTCATCCTGCTGGCAAAGGTTTTAAGTCCATTATCAGTAAGTGTTGGCAAGGATGTGAAAACAGGACCTAGGCACTGCTGGTGGGAGTGCCACTGGGCCCCCTCTCTTTGGTGAGCACTTTGGCGAGCCCAGGGAAGATGAAAGCACTCCTGTCCCCAGTACTGAGTGTCTCTGTGTCTCGGTGTCACTCTGAGAGCAGCTCTGCACGGTGGGCAAAGAGACATTTATGCAGATTCCCCTCTGGGGAATGGAAAGTAAACTGGACTTTATTTATTCAATGAAATACTATACAGTGGTTAAAACGAATGAGCCAGATATGCTTGTTTAAACATGACTCTATCTCAAAAACATAATGATGTACGAAAAAAAGCAAGTTCCAACAGGATATGGACTGAAGTACATCATTCACATAAAAATTTAAAATACCCAAACCAGTGGTATACACTGTTTACTGACACGTGGTAGGAGAAGCACCGGGAAGGGAAGGGAAAGGATTGGGTGGCCCCGGCCTTCTCTCTACCCGTTACTTTCCATTTTTAAAGAGAGATCTGAGCTGACAGCAGACTAAGTCTTGCTCCTGTTGCCTCCCAGGGCAAGTGCCCTGGCCGGGACCACCGCCCCCACCCCCCAACCCCGGGTGCCTTTAGGTGAACAAATATAGTCTACTTTTGTCTTTCCTTAAGTTAGTTACAGTTGGGTTTTCATCACTTGTAACCAGGAGGCCTGCTTATACATTCTTTTTCAGGTCATTACCCGTTCATGCCACCTTGTACGTACTCCCTAAAAATGTGTATAACTGAACCTGTCCAGGAAAGGGAGTCGCCAGCTCCAGGCTCTCCCATTCCTTTTGGGATCGCTCTGCTGGTTAGAAAGAGCATTCCTACAAGGGACCGAAAGAGCAACTTGGGGTAAACAAGTCACTTCCCCCCCCCCACGCCGCCCCCGGCCTCAGTTTCCTCCCAGACGCTGGGTCTGCCCCCTCCAGCCCCAGCTCTCTCTCTGATTCTCGGCATTCTGTCCTTTCAGGTCGAAAACAACACTCGGGCGTTTCACAAAAGCACCCAACCCCCTTGCTCCCCTGGAACCCGGGCTGCACGGAGCCGGTCACATGAACTCCGGGCTTTCTTTAGTGTGACGGGTTTTTTAGATCCCTTTGTGAGCGCAGGTTTTGAAAGGGAACGACCCGGGTTCTGGGTTTGAGAGGAGCGGGGGGATCTGGCGGTAGGAAGGCTGTCGGAGCCAATCAAGCCGCCTCCAGACCCCAGCACGTCGCCTCGGCCGCGCGCTGATATTTCTCCTCCGCTCTCCCGCCTCCGGGTCTCGCCCTAGGGTGCTCGGGGAGGCGAGGACCCCAGGTGAGAGGCCGGGGGCCCCGGGGGGGTGGGAGGCCCGAGCGGTTCGGCCCGGGCGGCACGACGGGCTGGCCCGGGGCTCAGGGCGTGTCCGTCGCCGCCTGGCTGCTCGCTCGACACTGTTCGCTCCTACCGGCTGTAGATGGAGCTGTCTGGGTTCCTGCAGCCTCCGACGAGCCTCGGAGTGTTTCTCTTTAAACGGCCTGAGAGGGACATGCCTCCCAGGATGCAGTTTGTATCAACATGGCAGCTGCTGTGCAGCTCCCCTGCTGAAGAGGCGCCGGGACGGCAGCGCAGCTCGCAGCCGGGGCCGGGGCCGGAGCCGGGGTCGCAGGCGCGGCCGCAGAGGGGCCGCGCGCGGGCCGGGGGCCGGTGCTGAGGGCCGGGGCCCAGCTCGCGGCCGGGGCGCAGCCCGCCGAGCCGCCCGCACCGCCGCGCGACCCGCTCCGACGCCGCCGCCGGGCTCGGGCGCTCCGTCCCCGCCCGCCCCGCGCGCCCCGAGCAGGCCGGGCCCGACGGCCGCGAGAGCCCGGGCGGGGAAGGCCGGGCCGGGCCGGCGCCGCCTGCGGAGAGCCCAGGGGCCGGCCTGCGTGGGGCCGCGCGGCGGCGGCGGCGGCGGCGACTCCGGCCCGGGCCGGACAGCACAGGGCCATGGCCGAGGCGGCCCCGGCTCCGGTGAGGGCGGCCCGCGCGCGCACGGACGCGCGGACTCGGGGCCCTGGGGACGGCCTGCGCGTCCCGGGCTCGGCGGCCCGGCCTGGGGTCTCGGTAAGGGACGGAAACGCCGCGACGTGGGGGCGGGGGACCCGGAGGGCTCGCGCGCCCCTGCTCGGGAGGGGGGCGCTGCGCGAGGGGAGCCGGCCGCCGTCCGGGCGCGGCTGCGGGGACGCCAGGGGCCTGGCACGCACGCGGGCCCGGAGGCGGGCGCCCGGGCGGCGCGCCTCGTTCCCTGCGGAGACGGCGCCGCGTCCGTCGGGGTTGCCGCCGCACGTTTTCCGCAGAGCTCGGCCCCGCCGAGCCTCCCGCGGCCGGAGCGCGGCGCTGACGCGGCTCTCCCCATTTCGCAGAGCGGAGACACTGAGGCACGGACACCTGGCGGCGACCGGCCTTGCCTGCCCCAAGGTCACGTAGCGAGTCATCCGTGGCTCGGCGCCCGCGTCCGCAGAAATGCCTGCCTCTGGGCCGCGGGCCTGGACGGGGAGGGGGCGGCCCTGGCGGCGGCGGCCTCCCCTGCGGTGGGGGCCGGGGCCGGCGCTCGGGCGACGCGGCCCGTCGGGGGGGGAGGTGACGGCCGTGTGGGAGGCCGGGCAGCGCCCAGCCGAGCGTCCTCGGCGTGAAGAGCAGGTGACCCTCGGGCTCGGGCGCCTCGGCCTCCAGTCTGCGTCCGGGGGACCCGGTCGAATTCTGGGTGTTGGGACGGATGGGGTCTGGGGAGCAGGCTACTAAGGGTTTGGGGGCTGGTTTGCCTCTTCAGTGGACCACTTTTAAAAATCAGTCTCAAAGTCTCCCCGCAGACCTGCTCTTTGAGATGCAGTAGCCGTGTTGTGAGGAGGATTGCTGCATGGGGGGCAGTGCCCTGAGCCTCAGTTTCCTGTTGTGTGCAGGAAGGGGTCGGGATATAGAGCTTTCTAAAGAGCCTCTCAGGTCTTACAAAGAAATGATCATAATAATAAGAATGATAATGATAATATTAATAATAAAACTCTTGGGAAAATAAAATTAAATGATTTTTAAATGCTTAGATTTCCAGGACCCTTGAATGGTATATAATTCTGGGTGAACCACACTGGGTCATACAAGACAATGGCATGGCTTTCTTTATAAGTCAGGTATAATTATGTATTTTTCTGCGAATGAATGAATCCTGGAGACCCCATCCTCTTAGGATACATGGGGTAGGGAAGGTGGGTTAAATCCTGTGAAATGGAATTCTCCCCCTACCCCCAAGAGTTTGCGAATGCAAGTTTATTAATCTCACATTTTATATTTACAGCTCCATTCCTCTCTTTGGCCATTTCTTTCTGCTCAGGGTAGTATCAAGCCACAGGTTTACTGGGACTGGTGAAATTACAGCAAGGGGCTTTTATTTGGGGGTGGTGGAGGGGTTGTGCTCCTGTGGGCCCCCCATTGCTCTACAGTCCTCCAAATCCGGAAATGGACAGAGACAGTCTAATAATAGAGAGCAAAGAACTGGTATTTTCCTTTGCGCTCTGAGTAGACTAGTTAGTAAAGATGTCTTGCGCTAATGGCTTAATTTACTGTCCTGAAGCTTCTCTACATTGTTGCAGTTAAGCCCCTGTATTACTCAGGGGGACTAGCGTGGCCCCTGGGGATTTCCCCTTCCTCCTACTAGTTGTAGGCAGATACCCTAATCCCCCTGTGAGGACAGGGCCATACATGTGCCTATTGTGTTGCATTATGTTCTTCACTTTCCCTGTGTCTGAGGCTCCCATCCCAGAGGGTCGTCCAGCCTTGCCCTCGCCTGTGCAGAGTTGAGAGGTGGCTTAGTTGTTGACGAGCCTTCAGTTTCAGGGCTCTGTGATTCCCTTGAGAGTGCTCGTGGGATTTTGTGTATGTGCCCATGTGTGTTTTTTGAGGGGGAGAATCTGTAGTTTTCATTAGCTTTTCAAAGGGGTCCCTGACCCCAGCATTAGATGGAAATGTCTACGGGCAGGGCCTTCCCACAGGTCTTTGTTTAATCTCCAAGCCTCCGAATCTTAGAGGTAAAGAGGATTCAGAACACATACTGACCAGCTGTCTCATCTGACAGATGAGGCCTAGAGGCGACCTACAGTGTAGGCGGAAGCCCAGGCTCTGGAGCCAGACTGCTGTGTGACCTTGGGCCAGTTACTTGGCCTCTCCAAGCCTCCACAACTTCCTGTGCTAAGTGTGGATAAGAATTCTAGTGGTCCCTGTTTATAGGGTTTTGTGAAGAGTAAATTAGATAACCCTTTAAAACACAGTTCATGACACATAACAAATGCCAGATAATTGTCAGGGCTGACTAATCAGCCCTCACATCTGGTTCCCTGCAAAGCTATTGGATCGTACTACCTCAAAAACCTTTTGCCTGAACAAGGTCTTAAATCTTCAATCCTTGTCGTAAAAGCGTGATGCTGTCTCAGATAAGCTACACATAAGTGAATGAATGAACAAGTGAAAGAAAGAAAGCAACAGAAGGCATAAATAGGTTTAGATGAGTCTTTGATAGATGACTCAAGGAACTTCGTTATTAACTCTAATAATTTCTTTGTAACCCAGTCATTTATACTATTCATCCAGCACTTATCTGTTGGGCACATACTGTATTTCAGGGTGGACACCAGGAATATGCTAGTTTTCAAACGAAGAAAAGGGAAATTTCAGTTACTTTAAAGCTCACTTGTATGTGGCACACAGTAATCGGCCATTCAGCAGATTCATTGAAGGAAGAGTATGAGGGAATGGACAAACATTGATATAGAAGAAATTCTATTCAGTTCCAATAAACATACTGACATTCTGGATAGGTAGATACAGAGCTGGTCACTCGGAAGACCTTGGCTTCACCTCTGTGATGACACAAGCATTCCCTGAACATGGACATGGCGAGGTGGGGAATGGGGAGAGTGTGAATGAGTGAAACCCCCTTCAAGTAATTGAAGGAATCGGTCTTTATCTTGGTTCTAGTCTCCACCAACCTTGACACAGCTCACAGAACTGGTTGACTTCAGCTTTGCCTCTGGTCCTTCCAGGCCTCCTTGCCTCCTCATTCCCCACCTCACGAACCATGGGGAGGACTCCGGATGGCCAGGGTCCACCTACCCACCGGGCACCATCAGCCCCGGGAAACTTGGCTCCCTCAGGAGAGTCTGAATGGCCACGCCCACACCTGTCTCAGTGTCTGTCTTCTTCTCTGTGTGTAGCAGGAGCCAGCCTGAATGCACGGTAGCCCGTTCAGCCTCTCCAGCAGGGGCTGGGTCCATTGAACGTGCCTCAAAGGCAAACCTCTTCCATATCAACCCTTTGAGAAATGTTATTAAGTCAACAAGGCAGCTTTTATCACGGAGTCTGGGAAGCTTAAGGTACTTGTGTGTCATCGCTGTTGGACAAAATGAGGGAAAGAATATGGGCACCACGACTGCCTGATAATACAAGTAGAAGCGGTGGGGCTGGATGTCAAGTTCACCTTCGGGGTAAGTGCCTTGACAGAACCGGCCCCAGCTTGCTGGCAGTCTTAGGCTAGCCTGGCATTGACAAAATTCTGCTCTATTGTTTTTCAAAGTTTTATTCTATTTAACCCTCAATGCTTGAAGAACTCAGTGAGGCAGCAGCTGTGTCAGGTATTATGACCCTTATTTGATGGATGAGGACCCTGAGAACAGAGAAGTTGAATAAGTGGGCCAGGGCAACCCGGGCAGCATTGGTGTAGACAGGACTGAAAGCCAAGTGTTCTGATTCAAGGCCAGTATCCTTTCTCCTCTCCCACACCACTACTCATGAGAGGACACCTGTGCGGTGTATGTTGTGAAAAAGGAGATGGCTCTATAGAAGCAGAAAGTGGCATAACCGTCTTTTATTTGTTGTTAATAGCAGTTGTCATTGATGTGTAGATCAATGCTAGGGTCTCAAGAAGAGATTCATGTCCATGGAACATATCTTATTGCTACGAAGCCTGAAGCCCTTTTAATGTAGGTGCTTATTTTGGGGATTTATTTGCCAGCTGAACACTGGCCTTCAATCCTGTCCTTTCTTTTTGGAACACAGGTCCAGCAGCTGGACATGGAGACCCAACGCTCCTCACCTCTGTCATTCCCCAACGTCGTGCAAGAGGAAACCCCGCGTCAGACCCCTGCCGGACTCCCTCGAGAAACTCTGTTCCAATCCCACGTTCTTCCCCCCAAAGAAATTCCTTCTCTGTCTCCCGCCATTCCCCGGCAAGGCTCCCTACCCCAGACTCCCAGCGCTCCCAAGCACGAGACTTCTGGCCGAATGCCGCACGTGCTCCAGAAGGGACCCTCACTCCTGTATCATGCCGCTTCCGAGCAAGAGACTCAGCTCCAGGGCCCCCTGACTTCCCAAGAAGAGGCCCCGTATCCACCCCCAGCTGCTGCTGAACCAGAGATCTCACTTCTCTCCCACTCCACCCATCATCAAGAAGCCCCGCTCCACTCCCCCGAAGTTCCCGAGAGAGACCCCTTGACCCTTTCCCCCACAGTTCCCGAGACTGACATGGACCCCCTGCTCCAGAGCCCGGTCTCCCAAAAGGACACCCCCTTCCAGATCTCTTCTGCGGCCCAGAAGGACACACCACTCCCGACGGCGGAGATCACCCGCTTGGCCGTGTGGGCTGCCGTCCAAGCGGTGGAGAGGAAACTGGAGGCCCAAGCCATGCGGCTCCTGACCCTGGAGGGCAGGACCGGGACAAATGAGAAAAAGATAGCCGACTGCGAGAAGACGGCCGTGGAGTTTGCAAACCACCTGGAGAGCAAATGGGTTGTGCTGGGGACCCTGCTGCAGGAGTACGGGCTGCTGCAGAGGCGGCTGGAGAACATGGAGAACCTGCTGAAGAACAGAAACTTCTGGATCCTGCGGCTGCCCCCGGGCAGCAATGGAGAAGTTCCCAAGGTAACTTTATCCCAACCAGGGCTTCCCAAGGAGTGACCAGGACTGGAGTGTGTTTTAGGAATTTAATATCAAAGAAAGGGAAAACCACGGTTAAGAAGGAAAACAGTATGACGATACCTAGTCACCAACTTCACATCACTGAGAACAGGACACAGCAAAACCCAATGATTTCTCCTGTTGATAAAAGCATAGGCTATAGACCAGAGAGACGACCTAGTGATGGGGGCTGTCAGTGTAGAAGGCGTTCAGTCTGTGATGTCTGAGGATAAAAGGCAAATTGAAGGCCAAGTGGTCGAGCGGTGGACAAGTGTGAACCTGTGTGGTTCCCCGTGGAGGTGGAGGGAGGACTTGGTGAGATGTTACAGGGCGGTGTCCTGCTCAACATTTTTATCAGTAAACTCATAAATCACGTTAACGCCAGTAAAAATATGATTTCCAGAGGTATCCTAAAAAACCAGAGGATGGTTAGATTTTAATATTATTTCCCAGAGGAAAGCACTTAAACGTGAACTGGTTTTCTTTCTGTTCTTTTATGCTACTGCCCCTTTTCACAGCCTCATGGAGGGAAAACGCGTGGACCGTGTTGCCTAGGCCAGCACTTTGCAGATTGTATTGTGTACACGAATCACCTGGGGATCTTACTAAATGCTGAATCTGAACTAGTGGGTCTCGAGTGGGGCCTGAGAGTCTGCATTTCTAGCAAGTTCCCCAGTGGTGCCATTGCTGCTGGTCTGCGGACCACACTTTACAGCAGCAAGGACTGTCCTGTTAGAGAGGAAGAGGACCAGACATCACGGGGCCCTGACTCTCTCGGGCCAGGACAGTGGCTGAAGCCTCCTGATTTCTAGAGAGGTCCTTGGTGAAAACCCACAGCTGGGCCTCTGGGCCTTTCCCACTCCAGTCCTGAGCGTTTTGAGCCAGGCCCAGGGGGCCAGAGCCGTTGGCAGCCTTGGGATCTGGCAGCTGAGGGCCCGTGATGCCTTCCAGTTGGTCCGAGCTGAGCTTGTTGTGTGGTTTCAGGTCCCTGTGACGTTTGACGACGTGGCCGTCCATTTCTCGGAGCAGGAGTGGGGGAACCTGTCCGAGTGGCAGAAGGAGCTGTACAAGAACGTGATGCGGGGCAACTACGAGTCTCTGGTTTCCATGGGTAAGGAGACGGCTTCACTGCCCACGGCTTCCCTCCTGCTGGCTGGGGGTTCGTTAGGAGCCCCGGGAGCTCTGAACTCCCAGAGACAATTTTCAAGAGCACAGTAAATGAGAGCAGACACCCGTATACCCACATACCTCAGCGCAGCACAGATCAGCACAGCTCGTAAGCAGAGACTCCGCTCTACCCGCGGGGGCCGGGGACAGACTCAGACGTCAGCAGTCTCTCACCTTTGTATTATTTTCCCCATGGCCCCTCTATATGTATATATACGTACATACATATATATATCTCTTGAAATTAGTTTGTCCAGCCAACTATTACTAAGCAGAGTGTGAGGTGCTTTATGAGAATGACATTTAATCCTCACACCTTGCCCGTATGGGAGCTAGGACAGGTGTCAGCCCTCCTGATAGACCGTCCAGGTGGCTGAACGCTGTCGTCGATTGAGAGCTTACGTCCCCCAGGTTCTCGTCCCACTCGCGCAGAGACGAGGTATGACCCGGGGAGTAAACGGTCGTCCTAGGTCCCTACCAGGAAGTTGCGATTTGACTGGGATCTCTCATACCCGACAGTCGGTGGATTCTTGTTGTTTTCGTTAATGAGCGTATTTGAGGATGAAGACCTGGGAAAATAGGCTTTAGTTGTGTATGTTTCCTTTTCTCTGATATGGGGAACTCTTTGGGCACACAAAAAGTTAGAAAAACAAATACGCTGTTGTATAGAAAATCTGATCCTTGCTGGAATTGTTAATTTTATACATCTATACCTCTCCATGGGGTAACTTTTTTTTTCCTGTTCTTTTTAAAGTATATACATAATTGTGAAAATGCGACAATTTAGATTTGTATAATAAAGAGCAGTCCCCACCCCCAGCCAGCACCGCTCCCTAGAGGTAACGCTCCCCGGAGGTAACGCTCCCCGGAGGTAACCACCGCGAACCCTTGGGCCGATATTGTTTCTCATCATTTTGCTGCACTCGTGCACATGTGCTTTGTGGTTTGCACAAATGGGATCCTTCACTTATTTTACCTAACAGTAGTCAGAGACTGCTTTCCGTGTCAGCGCAGAGGCCTGCTTGAAAGACAGTGCGGTGTTCCCGATGAACCGTCGGGCTGTTGATATAGAACTATTGTTGAGCAGCAGCCTGAGTCCCTCTTCCCACTGCCACAGAGGGTTGCAATCAGCATCTCTGCATTTGCGCTCTTCCGCCAGGATTTCAGTGGGATGGATTCCAGGAGGTGGGTTTGCCGAGGAAAGAGGGTGCTCGTTTACAACGTCACGGGCGCTTCCACGGGCCCTACCCAGGGCTGTGTATGTTCACGTAACAGAGTGTGACAACACCACCTCCACACCCTGGCCGGAACTGGGGTTCTCCTATTGTAAGATTTGTCTTTTCTGATGGGTGAAAAATGACGCTGCATTATCGTAACATGTATCTCTTTGATGATTAGGGAGCTTGTGCGTCTTTTCATATGTTTATTGGCCATTTGCATATTTTCTACGAATTACCCATTCATATTTTTGGTTTTTTATTTTACCAGCTGTAGAGGCTCTATATATAGTTACAGACATTAATCCTTTGTGTTATGTTTTACACGTGTGTGTGTGATAGTATTTCCTCCAAGTTTCTTTATCTTTTAAATTTATTTCTAAAGAACTTTAAACTTTTTGTAATGTAAGAAAAAACCTATCAGTGTTTTGTTTCATGGCTTCTATATTTTATCAAGATCAGTTTTTTAATTTATAAAATTTCAAATATCTTCTGCCTTTGTCATGAAAACCTGAGCTGGCATTGGCCACCTGTGAGCCACAGATGACCAGTTTCCGTCAGTGGGCAAGTGGTGCCCCACTGCTGGTGCCACTGGGAGGACCCGGGATGCGGTTAACACACACGCACACACACACACACACACACACACACACACACGCAGTTAACACACGCGCGCGCACGTGTGCGCACACACTCTGTGTGCCCTGAGAAGAAGGGCTGGAAACTTGGCCCTTCCTTTTGCAGCATTGCCGGCCTTGGGTAGGGCAGCTGCTCCCGATGTCACACTCACACAGGTGACACCTTTGTAGCATCCAGTGCAAACTCACCCCATAGGCTATCTTCTTTTCTTCCTCCTGCGCAGACTATGCAATTTCCAAACCAGACCTCATGTCACAGATGGAGCGCGGGGAGAGGCCGGTCATGCAGGAGCCGGAAGACTCTGAGGAGGGCGAGGCGCCTGCAGACCCCAGTGCTGGTGAGTGGCTGCCGGTGACCGAGGCCTTCCAGCGCTCAGGGGGCCTGGCGTGGGGTCTTACAACCCACACTAGACCCTGGCGGGCTGTGTTAGCAGGCTGAGTGCCTCAGGGAAGCCTGCAGGTGCTGGGACCTGCCTGGGGCCTCCTTGATCGCCAGTGGCCCTAGTGGCTGAGCTGGGAATGCCGTTGCGTTCATTGTCTCGGGGAGCTTTTGACATGACCGAGCGTCACCTCTCTCTTTGCGGGAAACAGAACCGAAACTGGCAGAAAGGCGTTCCCTTGTCAGGATGCTGGTGCTGGTGAGCCTCGAGCTCCCAGAGGAGGGCCACGTCCCTGGTCCTGTGGCCGGTGAGTGAAAGGACAGGGACAGACACGGACTTCACCTGAAGCATCCTCCAGTGTGTGGGGCAGGGTCCAGACGAGGCGGTGAGGCGAGGCGGCAGAGAAGCGCAGGCAGGCCTGGCCGTGGGCTCAGGTGCAGACGCCGGCGTCGGGCTGCCTGCACTTGAACCCCGGCTTCTCTGCGTCCTCGCCCTGTGGTTTTTGTGACTCGGCCTTTTGGAGGCCCGCTTTCTCATCCGTGAAACAGGACTGGTACTGATAGCCAGGGCCTGGCGTGCTGACCGGCAGGTTCCAGTGGCCCAGGACACGCCAGCTGCTGCGTCCGTCCGCGTGGGGAGCCGTCCCTTCCACAGCGGCCGCTCAGCAGCCCTCACACTTGCACGGCAGTGCTTTCGGGGTGTGGTTCGTTCCGGAGCCCCTGCTGTGGAACTGCCCTTGGACTTGCATCACTTCCCTTGGAGGTCTTCCGTGGGAGCAGATCCTTGTCCTTTGTAGCCAGATGTCATGGGTGATCCTGTCTTTTGAAAAAGGAGGATAATCTAGCAGGAGAACTCACTGGGGCCAACAGCCAGGTCTTGTATGAAGTAACGTCATCGACTCTGGCACCAGGAGGAGGTCCAGAATCACGTGCAGTCTTGTCGGCCCCAGGGAGTAGGAGCAGAGGTAACTTCCAGAAGAGGCAGGACCCTGAGGAAACATAAGTGCTGGCGTGTTTCAGAGAAACCCTAAACCAGCATTACTTTCTAGAGATTTGTCTGGAGATTTAAATGGAGGGAAGAGGCAGATCCTGAATTCATTCTGGCAGACAAAATAGATGGATTTAAAAGTAGATGAGGTGAGAGTGGGTGTCGGGGACAGGGTGTGGCACGGGGCAGAGTGATCTTTTGTTTGGAGGAAAACAGGTCTGTATGTGAAAGGTTTGAGCGGCCGCTTCCAAAAACAGGTGTCAGTGGGAACGGAGAGAGTCAAAGGAGAAGAAATCAGAAAGAGGGCTTGGGAGGCAAAGGATGAGAAAGGGGAGAGGTGGTTTGTGGTAAAAATCCTAGAACCCATCCGCTGTCCCCATGGGGTTTTGTGGTCCGGGTACTGCTTTTGTAGCATCCTCTTAGAAGGGCTGGGATGGGAACATGGACCCCTTCCTCTGTCTGCTGTTCACACCCTCATCACAGGTGGGCCTCCCACAAAGTGGGGCCAGAATTGAGAGCAAATAACTCCGGCCCCCTCGGCCCCAGGCGGGGTTGGTTCTGGCACGAGCGCGTCTAAGGCTGGAGCTTCCGTGGGCAGCGGCGGCCTCACAGAGGCTGCCTTGTGTGGCGGGAATGTGCCGTTTGTTCCACTAACGTCTCAGCCACTAGGAGCCTGAGCGGAGGCGGGGCAGGCGAGGAATGGGAACCACTGCCCCGTGGGCCAGCTGTAAACTCGCACGTCTGTGTGCCTGCAAGGCCCTGGCCTCGGGGTAGCAGGCTTGTCCTGTGAGTCTGCAGTTATCAGAGCCAGTGGTCACCTGTCATTCGTGTGTCCTCCCCCCAGAAGAGTGGCCACAAGGCCAGCCCTGGGCCAGACCCAAAGGGTGATACCAATTGAGAATTTTCCTGGTTCCAAGTACACCAAACATGGCAATTTTGTGAACTGGCTGAGTAAATGCGTTCAATAAACTGGTACTTATGGCTGGGATCCCTAAGGGCAAGGAGACCTGAAGGTGACTCAGATAGCGACCCTGCTCTCAAAATCCTCCAAGCCGGGGCTCCCATTCATGGCTCTTTAAGGGCGAATAGGAGGCCTGGGGAAGCCAGGGACCATTGTCACCTAACAGATTAGCAGAATAAAACAAACAAGCCAGAAGCCATGGCTGAAATCCAAGTTCTCATACACTGTACATAGTTTCAGGCTTTTTAAAGAGCAATTTGATATTTTCTGGTCTTCAAATATGTTTTAAATATTTAAAATGTTCATTTACTTAACCTAATAATTTCCTTTCTGAGAGTCTATAGCCTAGAAAAGAATCCAAAAATATGGATTAAGATGTACAAATATTATATTACATTATGATAGATGGTTATACAGCCACTAAAATCACACGTGAAGAGTTTTTACACCATATTTTCCCTTGTATGTTTATTATTAAGTTCATCTAATATTTTTTGTACCAGGTACTATGTCAAGAGACTGACGTTAACAAACTAAACACCTCATATATGTAAAAATACAGCCAGCCCCTGTGACAGTGCTGTGGGGACAGGCCTGCAGGGCTCTGGGACACACAGCCCCAAAGGCCTTACTGCGACCAGGTGCCCAGCAAAGGCCTCGGAGGAGGTGGGACTTTTAGTGGAGGCACAAGGGGGCGTTCCCGTTACTCAGGGGAGAACTCCTCAGAGGGAGGGAAGACTGGAAGCGAGGAGGCTCTCTTTGTAGCCCAGGTGGGAGGCCTGGCATAGCCCAGGGAGCACAGTGGGTATTTGCGAGGTGTATTTTGGCGTCGGTGGCTGGCGGATGTCGAATATGAGGAGAGGGGGTCCCGAGGATGAGTCCAGGTCGTGACGCGAGTGAGAGGGTAGGTGGGGGACAACAAGAGGTTCCAACCCATAGAAACGACAGGAACGCGTTAGGTGTGAGGTCCCAGGACACGTCAAGGAGGTGGTGTTGAGAAAGCAGCTGAGTAGAGGAGCCTGGAGCTCACAGAAGAGCCCTGAGCTAGAGACAGACGTGTGGGCCTCAGCGTGGACAGGATCAGCTTTCCCAGCCTGGACGGGAGAAGAGAAAGAGCACAGCCTGTGCCCTTGGCCTGGGGCCCTGACTGTTAGGGTAGATTTGGAGAGTTGGAATATATGGGTGTTAGTTTTGTTTGTTTGTTTTTAAGCTTCCAAGATGATTCTCACGTGCAGCCAGGGTTGAAAGCCACTGCTGTAGGATTTGGAAAAAGGAGGAGGAACCAGAAGAATCAAAGGGAACAGGAGTGGCCAGAAAGGTAGCAAGAAATTAGGGTAGTGCATTGTCGGGTATTTCAAGAGAAGAGTGTTTCCGGAAGGAGGGAGCGTGGTTAACAGCGTTGAATTCTGCAGCGTGGTTTAGTTAGGCAGAGACTGCGCGAAGCGTCCATTGGATTTGCAGATTGGCAGCATCAGAGTGACCTTAGCAAGAAAGAGAAACGTTGGTGGCATGGTTGAGGTGGAAGCCTGTGAGTGGGCTGAGGAGTGGACGGGAGGTGAGGAAGTGGAGATTGTTCCAGTGTAGCTGTGGGTGGGGAGGAGAAACGCTGGCGGGCCGGGCAGCGTGGGGACTCTTGTTTGCTTAAGATGGGGATTGCCAAAGCCTGTTTGACATGTTGACAGGAATGAGCCAGTCGATACAGGAGGTTAATGGTATAGAGGTGGATAATGTAGGGACTTCCCTGGCGGTCCAGCAGTTAGGACTACGTGCTCTCACTGCCGAGGGCCCAGGTTCGATCCCTGGTCAGGGAACTAAGATCCCTCAAGCCGCGCGACATAGCCAAAAAAAAAAAAAAGAAGTGGATAATGTAAATGCAATAGGAAGTCAACGATGTTAACAATACTAGGGAAAAAATGGGATGGAAACATACCCAAGTCATATTTCTCTATGTTTTTTTAGAATTTTCTGAAGTGAGTGTATATTACTTCTTATTCAGCAAAAATAAGTTTTTTAAAAAACAACGCATGAAGAAAGACTCCAAGTTAAAGGTGGCAGATTGACCATGTGTTTACTCCCACCTCCCCAAGACCTTCTAAAACGAGAGCGAAGGGACTTTTTTTAAAAGGAACGGACAAGGAGACAACGGCAGCTAAGTTTTGGAAGGCTGAGAACAGATGGCTGGGTGATCGCTGATTGAGAAAGCAGAATCCAAAATTGGTGTTGGGGAAGAAACCCAGTTTGCACTCCACCCCCAGCCCTGCTCAAGACTCGGGAACTCGCAGTACCAGAGATTCCAGGTGTCTTTGGAAATGGGGGTAAAGGTGAGGCTAAAAACAGAGCATTGGTCAAACATCTTAAGAGGCCTTTAAACACTGCCATTTCCCTCCATTGCCTCACCCGACCCTGGTAGGTGACCAAGGCTTATTCTCTGGAGATGGTGAACAACAGGGTTTCTGGACGTGGACACCAGGCACGATTGGGGATGGGTGCCATGTTGAAAACAAGGGAATGAGTGAAGCTTGACAGAGAGGTTGAGATCGCTAGCCTTCTTCCCTAACCTGAATCCCAAAATGATGCTTACAGCCAAGATTAAACCCTCAGGGCAGGATATTGGAAGAGTCTTATCTGGAGATGCTTGGGGCCAGCCCAAGAGATTTCCCAGGGAAATGATCTAGCTAAACAATCCTGCTGGGAAACCAAGCCCTACCTGAACGCACCAAACTTGCAATTCTCTTTTGAATATTCAACTTTTAATATAAATGGACAACCAAGAACCACAAGACATTTGGGAAGAGCCTCTAATATACAGAGACAAAGGGGAAAAAAAGCAGAAAAAATAAATTTCAAGGAAACAGAGACCATACGGGGTGGGGGGGAAGGGGGGAAGTAGGTTTAAATACTTATATATAGTTATACATTTAAAATATGCATTTTTTCATATTCCTTAGATAAAAGAAGTGAATGTATCCATGACAAAAGTATAATGCTTATCTAAAAAAATAAATAGAAAGGAACTCTTAGAAATTAAAAATATAATAATGCAAATTAAAAACTCAGTAGCAGTGTTAGAAAATAAAGTTGAATACACAGCCCAGAAAATAGAGCAAAAAGACAAAAAAGAAAATAGGGAGAGAATAAGAAAAGTAAAGGATGGAAGTCTAATGTCCAGATAATAGAAATATCAGGGTAAAAAATAGCAAAAACAGGGAGAAGGGAATTAGACATGAAAGACTTCAGGAAAAATTCCCAGCGCTTAAAGACAGCTTTCCAGATTGAAGAGCCCGCCAGCTGTCCAGAAGAGAGGATGAAAACTGACCCAGCCTTAAGTACTTCAGCAGGAAATTTCAGAGCAACTGAGGACCCAGGAGATCTGACAGACTTCTGGGAGAAAGACCAGGTTCATACAAAGGAACAAGAATTAGAATGGCATTGGACTTTTCAACAGTATTGGAAGCTACAAGACAGTAGAACAATTCCTTTAAAAGTCTTTAAATTTTAAAACTGGAAAATATTTTCCAACATTCTAGAATTTGATATCTAGCCAGACTAATCTAATTAAATATGAGAGTGAAATCGAGACACTGAGATGTTCAAGGTCTGCCATGCGCGCTTTCTCAAGCTGGGGCAGGTACTTTGCCAAATGAGGAAGTAAACCAAGAAAGAGGTGTAAGGAGCTCCAGCACAAGAGAGGGGAAGGAATCCCTGGGGTGCTGCCGAAGGGGATCCCCAAAAGACAGCTGTGGATCTGGAGGTACCAGTCCACACTGGAGCATACCAGAGGTTCCAGAAAGTTTTTCTTCAAGTAGGTAAAACTGAGGAATCCCCATTATGTTTGGATGTTCTGAGAGGAGGGTTATAGAGCAGGATGGGGGGAGACATTGGAGCTGACTTAGTGGTAATTAATAGTAAGCTAAGCAAAAGAAAAGAAAACCAGCTCCAGGGGAAGCAAAAAAGTTTACAGGCATAGAAGAGTACTTCTAGTATGCTACATGGTTCAATTTTAAATAGCAGTTACATAATCCAGTAATGTAAACACCCAACATTAATTCAACCAGAATTACAGGCTGGGAAAAATCAGGGATTTGGAAGAGATGTGGATGGTTGTAGAAGAGACGGTCCTCACCTCCAGCTCTTGGAAGTCAGTAGACGATGCTTAAAATTGAAAACTCAAGGAGTAGCAATGCCATTATGTTACGTAGAGTTATGAATATAAGTGACAAAAGAATCAGCTAGAAGAATTGAAAGTGATTGCCTCTGGGGAGCAGGTTGGGAGGTGGAGGGGAGCCTCTTAATGAGGTTTGAAGAACCCTTCATCCCTCTGGCCTATGTGTATGTATAACTTTTTTAAAAAATTTTTTTTAATTAATTAATTTATTTATTTTTGGCTGTGTTGGGTCTTCGTTTCTGTGCAAGGGCTTTCTCTAGTTGCGGCAAGCAGGGGCCACTCTTCATCGTGGTGCGCGGGCCTCTCACTGTCGCAGCCTCTCTTGTTGCGGACCACAGGCTCCAGATGCACAGGCTCAGTAGTTGTGGCTCACGGGCCTAGTTGCTCCGCGGCATGTGGGATCTTCCCAGACCAGGGCTCGAACCCGTGTACCCTGCATTGGCAGGCAGATTCTCAACCACTAAAGAAGATTGTAAAAATTAATATACCAAGGTTTAAAAAATCTAACAGAAAGTGTAGCCATGAAAAGGTTGGAAAGCCCGTGGCAGCCATCATTTCTTTGCTTTGAGCTGGTGGAGAAAGTTAATGTGGCCACGCTGGTTTTCACTTTCCAATGAAACTCTGAAGTTGCATCAATGTAATTCAAAAAGAAAAAACGCAGAGAAAGAAAAGTCCCATATAATTCTCTCTCAAGAATCAACAGCTCGGGGCTTCCCTGGCGGTCCAGTAGTTAGGACTCCACGCTTTCACTGTCCAGGGCCCGGTTCAATCCCTGGTCGGGGAACTAAGATCCCACAGGCTGCACGGTGCAGCCAAAAAAAAAAAAAAGAGAGAGAGAAGAGTCAACAGCTTATTCCTTCCAATTGATGTGCATATAGTCACACACACACACACACACACACACACACACACACACACACGGCCTTAATTATATAATACTTTCTCATTGTTAAAAAAATTTCTTCAAACAATATAGAAGTACATTGTTTAGCAACTTGTTTTTTCCAAAAATATATCTTTGACATCTTTACATGTCAAAACATGTAAGTCTCTGTTTTTTAAATAGCAGACGTAGTATTCTGTGTATTGATTTCATACTTTAAATAAACTCCCATTGATATACATTTAGAGTCTTTACAAGTTTCAGTGCTTCATTAAAGATCCTTTATAAGTAAATCTTCATGCACTTGTCTGAAACTTATTTAGAAGTAGACTTTCTGGGTCAAAGGATATACCCATTTAAAAATTTAATAGATATTAGCAAATGCCCTTCAAAACAATTGTGCCACTTTACACACCCTCATCTATGCATGAGAAAACCTGTTTCCCCACACCCATGCCAATAGGTGGTATTATCTTTTTATTATTTGCCGGAGTGATGGGTAGAAAAGACAATATTTTGATGTTTTCATGCAACCTCTGTAAGAGTGATGTTGAGCATATTTTCACGTATTTATTGGTCGCCAGTATGTCTTATTTATGAATTATCCTTTGCCCATTGTTCTTTTGGATCATTCATCTTTTTATTATTGATTTATAAAAGCTTTTTAAATATTAAGGATATTAGCTGTCGTCTGTCTTACGTATGCAAATATGTTTCCAAATTTATGGTTTACCTTTGTGTGTATCTGTGATATAGCTGTTTAAAATTCTTGTGTCCAAATTTATTAAGTTTAAGTTTCTATGTATTCAGATTTACCAGAAATTTTCTTTATGGTGGGTGGGCTTCATACCAAGTGGAGAAATACTTACTCAGCCTGTTTTATTCAGTAAACATTATGATCACAGGCCTTGGACCTACGAGCTTTCCAAAAATCTATAAAAATATTTGAAAGCTGAAATAAGATATTTTTTGCTCCAGAAAACAAAAAGAAAATTACAAAATGTAGATAATTAAATGTTTAACTGTGTCTCCCAATATAACATTATACCAGCTTCATTAATTATTAAATTTAGTGTCCACAAACATTTAATACGTTTGAAACCAATTTGTAGCAGAGATTTTTCCCATCTCAGAAGAGTTCTTATGAAGAAATGTGATTACAGAGACTAACAACCAATCACAAATTAAATGTTTATCACCAAACAGTGTCAAGGCAAAGCTACAAAAATTTTTTTCCAAAAAATTTACACCAAAAGATTATAGTTGGTATGTGTTGTTCACGTTTAATATGTTTGGCGTGACTGACCAGCTTCCAGAAACTAAAGGAAGGAAGGAAGGAGGGAGGGGAAAAAGCTGTGCTTTTTTCTAATACTAGTATGATTTCATTATTTATGTCTAAAGTTTTGATTCATCCATAATTTATTTTGAGGTGAGATATGTGAAGATGGTTTTTTTGTTTTTTTCCTTGTAGTCAGGAAGCCAGTTGTCTCCACTTCATTTACCTAAACGTTTTCCCACTGGTTTGAAATGCTACCTTTGGTCATAAACTATATTCCCACAATGTATGTGTCTTTGATTAATTTTTTTTTTAAAGGAATTCCTTTTATTTTTATTTATTTATATTTATTTATTTATTTATTTTTGGCTGTGTTGGTTCTTCGTTTCTGTGCGAGGGCTTTCTCTAGTTGCGGCAAGCGGGGGCCACTCTTCATCGCGGTGCGCGGGCCTCTCACCATCGCGGCCTCTCTTGTTGCGGAGCACAGGCTCCAGACGCGCAGGCTCAGTAGTTGTGGCTCACGGGCCTAGTTGCTCCGCGGCATGTGGGATCTTCCCAGACCAGGGCTCGAACCCGTGTCCCCTGCATTGGCAGGCAGATTCTCAACCACTGCGCCACCAGGGAAGCCCCCTGATTAATTTTTTTAATGGGAGAACAGATTACTGCTTATGAATGCAGTCTGGTTGTCAGAACTCTTTCAGAAGTTTTTTGGGGCAGAGAGACCTTTTTGGTGGGAAACACTGGTTTCCCTGCTGTCTGACAAGTGGGGGAGGGGCACGAAAATGTGTAACTGATGCACATTTCAAGGGAAAAAGAATTAGATGCCATAGAGAGGGGCAGACGAGTGCTTGGGGGTCAGAGGAGAGCACACTCACGATGGGCTAAGAACGGCCTGGGACGTCTGGTGGAGTGGGGGTCTTGAAGGAGAGGTAAGGATGGGAAGGCAGTGGTCTTCGGGCTGCAGTACCCATGCCCCGGGGTACAAGAGTCTTTCCAAGAAGGCACAACACAGAGGGCTTTGCGGGTTCAGCTTCCAAGTCTTTGTCCATCTGTTCTCCTTCATAAACGCATCAGTGAGGGCACTCGACACCTGCGGCCCCTGTAGCGCTGGTCCTCATCTCCCATGTCTCCTACCAGTGAAAGAAAAAGAGGAGGCGCCTCCTGCCCATCCTGCCTTATTATGGAGTGTTTCTCTGATGTATAAAAAGCCCTCTGGCTCACGAAACAAAGAGATAAGCCAGAATGTTGGGGGACAGAACCAGAAGTACATCAGTGGCTCTGGGGCCTGGATGGCGAATTCTTTTGGAAGTTAGATCATTTGGAATATTTAGCTTTTGACAAAATTGAAAGAGAACCTAATTAAGTTGTCAGCTAATAGGTCATTAGAAACAATTTTTGATGATATGTTAACCATGTGCTTTTGCAGTATTTATAATTCAGAAGTTCAAAGAACGAAGTGATGATTCCATAACAAAGCTCCCGCCAGCCCAGCTACAGATCTATGTAAATGAGCTCTCCCAATGGTTATATTTATAAAAATGAAAAATAGGAGCAGATTTTATTCTGAACGCTGTCTCATTCAAGCAATAAGAATATTCATTCTCAGATAAATGAACTAATTGGGGAAAAAGTCCCCATCCATCCTTGTAAGAGATACATTTCCTACACGTTTCCTATCTTGAATAATTATTTTTCATTCCACAATAATAATAACTAAGGATGACTTAAGCCAGGCAGACAAGTAACACTTAGAACCCTGTGGTTATTAGAAATGAAAGCAAAATTAATCTTTCCATTTATATAACACATTTCTGTGCAGTAAATGAGGTGATCAGGAAGGCACCTAAGCATAAAAATATGTTCTATTAGGCTAAAATTCTGTGGGTAAAGTGGGAATGGAAATAGAAGTCCGTGGTGAAAAGGGATGATATTAAAATTTCAAGTATAAAAGAAGAACTTGTTTGTGTATTTTTTAAGTGAATAATGGTGGGTTTTAAATTGCTAGGGTTCTTAGATTCCATTGGCAACATTAAATGGCAATGGAAGAGTTTATTTTAAAATATCAATATTTACAATACTCCAGAAATTACATCTTTAGCAGTGATTGAAGCATTTCGTATATTTATTCAAAAAGGTGCAAACGGGTACATGGTTTTAAAAAATTATCTTAGGGAGGAGGCAAGCAAAATATCTTCAGGAGTTTTGAAGTCAGGGAAGGTATCTTTCCGATGCTGGAGTCATAGTTGCGGATATAGTGCAGAGCCCAGAAGAGAGGAGGCCAGAGGAGGGGCACAGGAGGAAGGGGATGCAGGGGGATGACGTCGAGCTGGAGCAGGAGGAAGCCCAGGATGTGAGTGTGGATGACTTTATCTTTTTTGTAAGACAGAGAATAGGATGAAGACGTCTTTGGAGAGTCAAGTTGGAGGGAAGGTAGGCACGGTCTGCGTGGAAGGCTGTGGGGAGTGCAACCTGGGACATTAGGGCTGCTTTCTATGCGGTCCACTCCCCAGCTGTTGGGAATCGATTACTTGGCTGATCAGAGAGGAATTAAAGGATTGCCAAGCATCCGAAAGAACCCAGCTTTAGGTCACGTGGCATCAGTTGCTAGCATGAGTGGGCGGTCTGCTTTCTGGGCGCTGGGTCACTTTAGTATGGGCGGGACGAGTGGATACGGCGAAGGACAGTGAGAAGCTTCGTTCACTGGGTTCCTGGTGCCTTTTTTTCCACAGCACGTAATCACCTTCTAACATACCATATAATTTATTAATTATGTTTATTGCCTTATGTGAGATGTAGGAGAGCGGGGAGCTATGTTTTGTTCACTGATGTGTCCCACCATTAGAACATGCGTGGCACATAGGTGGTGCTCAATAAATAGCTACTGAATAAACATTCAAAGGATGAATGAATATGTTCATGCATTATATGTTTATAATTTCCTTAATTGACAAAGTGATTTTCAACCTTTAAGGGGCTTCATGCTAGCACAGCTCTGCCCATAAGCAAGAAAATAAAGTTGAACCCCTACCTCACACTATACACAAGATAAAAAGAAATTTCAGGCGGAATAAAGAGCTAAATGTAAAAAATAAAATAATAAAAACCTGGGAATAAAATCTAGGAGATCAGATGAACCATCTAGGACCAGAGGAGACCCTCTTAACTAAGACAGAAAATCCAAGAGCCGTAAGAAAGAGGGACATATTTGACAAGATGAAAACTTTAGGAAAGTTATATGATAAAAGTCAAAGACAAATGATAGATTTGGGGAAAATACTTGAAATGCCAGGAAGAGAAAATGGGTTATCTTTAATACAGGGATCAAAGGACTCTGACCAATTGACAGAACACAGTTCACGTAGAATCAACTCTAAAAGGCCAATAAATAAAAGAAATGATATTCAGATTACCCTCGTCAGGGAAGTAGAATTAAAGTATCAGTAAGTTGTCACTTTATACCCATCAGACTGAGGAAGATTAAAAAGAGTAGTGGTGTCTGTTGCTGGCAGGCACGTGGGGAAAAGGGCTGGTAGAAATGTGAATAGTCACAGCCTGTGGAAAAGCAGTCTGATGACATCTATCAGAATCTAAAATATTTTTAATTTTTGACCCTGCAGCCCCACTCCTGGGACTCTCATAAAAATAAAAGCACTATTTTATGGTTAGAGATATAAACACATGTTTATGGCAGTGTTGTTCACCATGGCAAAAGCCTGGCAGCAGAAAGTGAATGTTGTCAATAAGGAAATGGTGGAACACGTTGCTGTATTATCCTCACCGTGGAATATACGCAGCTTTGAAAAGGAACGCGTTAGCCTACAGAAATCGGTGTGAAGGGATTTCTACAAGATATTTGGGTGAGAAAAGGAACATAGAGGATTATGTATAAGGCAATTTTATTTTTTTTTAAACCAGTAATGGCCAGAAAAGAAAAACATAAATGTAAACGTGCTGTGATAAATCACTACATAAGCATAGAGAAAAGTGTGAGGGCAGTTATGGGAATTACCTGGGAAGGTCATACCTGTCGAGTGGGGAGTGAGGAGAAGGGGAGGCAAATTAAAAGGGGAAAAAATACTGCACTAAAGAACAAAAATGTGCACTAGAATCCTGTTTATTGAAAGTGATGCCTATGTGTGTAACGACATTTGAAATTAACCTACAGATGTACAGGCAGATTAAAAAAAAAATGTCAGGGCTATGTGTGTAATCAGATGCTGTTTAACGAAAAACTAACCCCGCAGCCCCTCTTGTGCCTGTAAACGGGGGCCAGGAAGGGGCTGGGGGCCTCTGGTCTGTAGGACACCTGGTGGAGAAGTGTTGAAAAGGTGTGTGGGGAGACCAGACGATTAGCCTTTTTTTTATTCAGCTTGGTTGAGGGGGAGAGACAGAAACTGTTGCCTTTGGCTGACCTAACCTGGGAAAGGGAATTAGGATCTCTTTCTAAAAGAAACCCTTATTTTAAAATTACAGGGGGTCATGGAGACAAACTTGCGTCTATTTTAACTTGACTCCAGTTCATATTCAAGGCTACACAGTGTCCATGCCTACTTACTGCCAACTCAGGATATTTCTTCAGGGTCTCTAAAGTAAGAATTTTGGAAATATAAATTCTAGGGCCACAAAACCCTGGGCAGGTGGAATGAACACGTTCTGGATTCTCTTGTCCTCCCCCCACCCCACCCCCGCCCTCTCAGCTCACGACGGGATCGTGATTAAGATCGAGGTGCAGACCAACGACGAGGGCTCCGAGAGTCTGGAGACACCGGAGCCCCTGATGGGCCAGGTGGAGGAGCATGGCTTCCAGGACTCGGACCTGGGGGACCCGTGCGGCGAGCAGCCGGACCTGGACATGCAGGAGCCGGAAAACCCGCTGGAGGCGTCCACGGAGAGCTCAGGCGAGTTCAGTGAGCTCAAGCAGATGCTGGTGCAGCAGAGAAACTGCGCGGGTGAGTGGGGGGCTGGGGCCTGTGGGGCAGCCGCGGTCTCCTTTAGAGGGGTGCTGAGGGCTCAACAGGTGTGACGGAACCAAGCACGGCCTTAGCTACAGCTTCCCTGCCTCGGGATTTAAAAGCATCCGTCTCCCGGCAAGGAAGGAGGGTGTTCACAGCCAAAGGCCGGGTCAGGTGAGGACATCAGGGGCTGGCGGAGATCATCTCTCCGGCCCCCTCCCTCTACAGGCAGAGAAGGTCTCACACTAGTGGCAATGCTAGAACTTCCATCTCCCGACGCGTCCTTCGTCACTCCCTTGTCACACTGGAAGCCTCAACTGGCTTGAAGATTTCCACTCTTGAAGAGCACATCTTTGTAAATGGCCGAGGCTGCTTTTTCTGGTAGAATCTAGGCATCATTTTTGTTTAATCACAAAACCTCAGGGTCACCATTCTGCACATTCTTGCTCCCTGTGAGGACAAGGAAACAGTGAGGAAGTGGGCTTGCAGCAGCACAGCCAGGACATCTTTTGTGGTCAATTTTGTGATGCTAAGCCGTCCTTGCAGGCCTGAGAAAAGCCCTGTCTGATCATCGTGGTGTATTTTTTTAAATACACTACTAGACTTAGCCGCTATTTTATTCAGGAATTTTACAACTATATTCATAAATGAAGTGAACCTGAACTTTTCTGGAATCATCATTAAGATTATACTAGACTTATCAAAGGAACTGGGAAGCTTTTGCTCTTTTTTCTGTATCCTAAAAATAATGTGTAAGATAGGAATTCTGTGTGCTCCTTGAAAATTTGGTAGAACCCACTTGGATTTTGGTTTTTGTCTGTATGTTTTGTTTATGTGCAAAAGAGTCAATTGACAAGATGAAAACTTTAGGAAAGTAATATCATATCAATTATCATATTTTAATATCATGACCATATGATATCAAAGTTATATCAATAATCATATCAATATATTATTTATACTTAGAAATGTATCCACATCCATTTTATTTAGGTTTTTTTAAAGTATTATTTTGATGATTAAAAAAATTTTTTTTCATTTTATTTTATTCCCTTGCAGTTTGTCTTTTTGCACGTAAAATATGGACATTCTTCTTGGTCAAAAGATGGGTATCTAACTCCTTATATTTAAATAATTGCATGATACTTGAGAAATCTTCTTAATATACCATGTTGTCTTTCATTAGAGAATAGTGAAAGACACAAGGCAAATTGTGAGAATTCGTTGAATGGGAGCTTCATAAGAGCAATTCCAGATTGCCCTTTGAACACTCCCATTAATTCTGTTAGTACCATTTAGTGATATTGTAAGCTTTTTGTGGGATTTCGAGACCTGAATTTTAGGGCCAACTGTTTCATTCTTATTTCATTAAGAAAAAACAACTTGGAAACTCAAGGAGAGTTTAAATCTTCCAAGGCCCATATTTCCCCCTCTGCCTTTCATAAACAACCCTATTTTCAGGATAAACACCAGGGCAATGAGTTACCAACCTCTGAAGCTGCTTCCTCCTTCCTGATCTTTTAAGCATCGTGTTCCAGGGATGTTCTGGGTCACTTCCTGCTGAGAGTCCTAACAGGACCGAGGCAGCATTGTCTTACGACGGGAGGCCTGAGCTGGGACTTGGCACACCTGTGTTCTCATTTTAACACTGCCACCTACTGGGTGCAGAGGAGTAGCTGGAAGTGCTGTGGCCTAGTGGTCACTGACAAACTTGAAGACCTTGGCCAGGTCACGAACACTGTGCCAGCTTCAGTTTCCTTATCAGTTGAGGGGACAGACTAGCTGGTCCTTAAATTGCAAGCTCTGAAAAGGTCTGACTTTATTTATTTGAAGACATTACTTGATAGTGCCAAGCTCGGATGCCCCAAGTCTGTGAAATGGGGATAATTCTTGCTTGACGTCTCCCATAAGGTATTGTAAACATGAGAGAGCATAGGTGTGAGGTGCTTTGAAAAAGTTCTCATTTGTTTGCTTTTGAGAATTCTGCAAATGCAGACTATTACAGCATTGCATCTTCCATCTCACGGGTGGACTCAAAAGTGAATGACTTTCTCATGTCACACAAAGTCGGCAACTAAAAATAGAGCTCCCCAATTAAGTGTTTAGGGAGGGCCAGGTAAGTTCAAGGCACCTGAGAAAATTCAAATAGGTGCTGGAGGCCTCTCCTTTTCTCTCGGACTTACATTCTCCAGGGACCCTGTAGAACAGCCAACATCTTAGGTCCTAAAGGGCCAGGCTAGAGGGCGGAGGGCCGGCGGCGGAGGAGGACATCCACCATTTGGGGTGTTCGTGGAACACTCACCGCGTGTGGGGCATTGCACACCCGAGCTTGTGGCAAAGGCAGAGGAAACCCCCCACCCCAGCTTCAGGGTCAGGGCTGGTAGAGTCTGTGCAGTGAGTCATGCACCTGTGCAGGTGAGGTGCCCCGTCAGGAGACGGGGTTCTTAAGTCTCGGGGAGGTGCCCCCGCATGTGCTCGCGGCTTGGGGGGCTTGAAGGATGCAGGTTGGGATGGTCAAGCAAGGTTGTCAGGAGGAGACAGGATTGGAGTGGGGTGTTACGTAATGGGCACGATTTGGAGACACGGAGGAGGGTCAGTAAAGGCACCTGAGGAGAACTCTCCAGGTGAGTCCAGGAAAGGAGACCAGCGAGGCCGAGCAGAGTTCGGGGAGACGGGACCGCAGAGGGGGGACGAGGCTGGGAAATTGATGAGTCACGACCCTTTAGACTCTGACGGTAGAAACCCAATCCTCAAGTGGCTTAAGTAAGAAAGGGGTGTTTATCGGCTTGGAGAGTTGGTAGGTCCTCGAGCATGCCAACCTCAGGCGCCCTGGACCCGCTGCCTCTCCGGAGGGTTCTGCGTCTAGGTTCCTTCTTTCCTGCCGGTCCCTGCCCGCCAGTGGCGTCGGGCGATGGGCACACGCAGCGCCCGCGTCCCACCACGAGGATGCCGTCGTCCCTGAGCCCATTTTAGGCCTGGGCTCCTTCCTGAGCCAAGCTCCGCAGCCGGCCTGGCTTCCCTGGGCCGCGGGAGCGGGAAGCTGCATTTTCCCGAAGGAAGGCCTTGGGGCGGACGATGCCCACGCAGTGCCGTGGGCGAGGGCGAAGCGGGGCTTGCCTCCTCCGGGGTAGGGGCGTCAGGCAACACCTAACGGCGTCTTGTCTCTCTCTCTCTCTCTCTCCCCTGTCCCGCGTCCCGCGTCCCCGGAGCAGAGGGGATTGTGATCAAGACGGAGGAGCAGGAGGAGGAGGAGGAAGAGGAGGAGGAGGACGAGCTGCCGCAGCACTTGCAGTCCCTCGGGCAGCTGTCCGGGAGGTATGAGGCCGCCATGTACCCGACCCCCCTGCCCGGGGAGCTGTCCCCCGAGGGCGAGGAGAGCCCCCCGCCGCTGCAGCTGGGGAACCCAGCGGTGAAGAGGCTGGCGCCCCCGTCGCACGGCGAGCGGCACCCGGGCGAGAACCGGGGCGCGGCCAGCCAGCAGCAGCGGAACCGCCGCGGCGAGCGGCCCTTCACGTGCATGGAGTGCGGCAAGAGCTTCCGGCTTAAGATCAACCTCATCATCCACCAGCGCAACCACATCAAGGAGGGGCCGTACGAGTGCGCCGAGTGCGAGGTCAGCTTCCGGCACAAGCAGCAGCTCACGCTGCACCAGCGCATCCACCGCGTCCGCGGCGGCTACGCCTCGCCCGAGCGCGGGCCCGGCTTCGCCCCCAAGCACGCGCTCAAGCCGCGCCCCAAGTCGCCCAGCTCGGGCAGCGGCGGCGGCGGCCCCAAGCCCTACAAGTGTCCCGAGTGCGACAGCAGCTTCAGCCACAAGTCCAGCCTCACCAAGCACCAGATCACGCACACGGGCGAGCGGCCCTACACGTGCCCCGAGTGCAAGAAGAGCTTCCGCCTGCACATCAGCCTGGTCATCCACCAGCGCGTGCACGCGGGCAAGCACGAGGTCTCCTTCATCTGCAGCCTGTGCGGCAAGAGCTTCAGCCGCCCGTCGCACCTGCTGCGCCACCAGCGGACTCACACGGGCGAGCGGCCCTTCAAGTGCCCTGAGTGCGAGAAGAGCTTCAGCGAGAAGTCCAAGCTCACCAACCACTGCCGCGTGCACTCGCGCGAGCGGCCGCACGCCTGCCCCGAGTGCGGCAAGAGCTTCATCCGCAAGCACCACCTGCTGGAGCACCGGCGCATCCACACGGGCGAGCGGCCCTACCACTGCGCCGAGTGCGGCAAGCGCTTCACGCAGAAGCACCACCTGCTGGAGCACCAGCGCGCGCACACCGGCGAGCGGCCCTACCCCTGCACGCACTGCGCCAAGTGCTTCCGCTACAAGCAGTCGCTCAAGTACCACCTGCGGACCCACACGGGCGAGTGAGCGCGGGCCGCCCCGTCGCCCGGCCCGAGCCCGGCGGGCGGGGACGGGGCGCCTCCGAGCCCCTTTGCTGTGAGCCCCCCTCTCCCTTCGCCCCTCCTCCCAAGGACGCGGGGTAGTGAGACCAGGTCGCTGGCTGCCGCGTTTCCCCCGGGGCCCCAGGGGGGGAGCGCGGACCTGGGGAACCCCTTCGGGCTGTTAATTTCCTTGACAATAAAATGGATGAAACCAATCAGCACGGGGGGCGTGATTTGGCCGTCGGCCACTCGGAGGGGCGGGGCGGGGCCACTTAGTAGGGGATAGAACTTTATAATTACGTTTTGGATACTGTGGTTCTATTTGATAATAATAGAGTAATTTTTAAAAGACGAGCGTTTCCTGTTTGCCGTTTTTGTTTGGTTTTGAAGGGGGGGGGTTTGAGAAGGTGGCCGAGGGGCGTGTGCCTAGTGTCAGTGGACAGGTTCTGTTCAGTCTTTTTCTGTGCTCATCCCCCGGGTTGGGTGGTGAAGGGGGCGCAGATCCCGCCCTTATAAAGCCGGAAAGGAGAGGCAGGCCTGAGCAGCCTGACATGTGAATGAGCCTGCGGGAGGGTGGAGCTCCCGGCGCAGACCGTCCCTGCGCTCTGGTGTCGGGAGGACAGCGGGGTTCAGGAGGGAGGAGGGAGAGTGACAGGTTTGGAAGGTACTGGAAAGACCGGCAGCAGAAGCTGGGCACCTCCCGCAGGCCCAGGAAGCCCTCCCGCCTGGCTTGAAAAGCAGCTGGTGATGGGGTGGCGTGCCCGCGGTGCAGGGAGGCGTAGGGAAGGGGTGCCTCTGCACCTGGTGCCAATCTTTGGGAAAGCCACAAAAGGCGCCAGTCAGAACACTTTTTATTTGCATGTTGCACCCAAATTACTCTCCTTCGACTTGTTAAATGCATCAGTGCACCCTCATTTTGCTAGGTATTCATTCATTTCCAATCACCCTCCAGTGGGGCACCGAAAAAGAAACTGGGGGCAAATTATGTTGCCCACAGAGCGATCTGCTCTTGTTCTGCTCCTGGGCTTGACAGTGACCCAGAGAGATTCAGACAGTTTGAAGGGACGGTTCATGGAGGCTAGCGGAGTGCCTGGCTCAGCCATGTGAACTGGGGACGCCAGACTTCTAACTGAAGGCAGAGCACCTGAGAGCCAAGAGCTGCTGAAGGTAGTGAGTCTGGGGGCGGAGAGGGGAGGACAGATATTTAAAGGGGGTTAGGAATTCAGAGGGCAGAGTTGCTACATTATTGACTTTGAAGGGGCTGTAGAGGTAGGTCATCAACGCCCTCCTTTATAAAGATGCGTAAAGTCAGGCACAGAGAGGGGAAGCGATGGCCCAAGATCTCCTATTGGAAAGGATATGATTTGTTGGTTTACACTGAAATTTTCTAAAAGGATGGTAGGACACCAGGGCTGGCAGCCAGAGGGAGGGTTAGAGGGCCGGGCTGACGTGAAGGGCTGGAGAGGGGGCCATTCTGGGTCCTGACCTGCAGAACCGGCTGGAGAGTAGATTCAGATCTAGGAGCAAGTCGGTAGGTTTGCGTATGGGAAACACCTAAGTGCCAAGCGCGAGATAAATGCACTGCCGACCGCGGGAGGACGCGGCATAGACACAGCGTAGCTTCTGTGCAGAGGTGGGATCCGAGCTGGAGAATTTCACAGATGAGAGGAATGAGGAAGGCCTTCCAGCTGTGGGTATTCTCGAAGGCGGAAGTGTGGAAAGTGGGCCCAACTGAATCAGGGATCAGTGACTGATTAAACCCACTGAGCTGGAGAAAGGGCTTGTGGAGAGAAAACAGGGCCAGACAAGCTGGCTGGGAGTAGACGTGGGTGCAGGGGAGTCTCGGATCTGAGACTGGAGAGTGTGGAGTTTGAATTTGATCATGTAGGAGATGCCATTGCCAATCGCTGAGCAGGAGAGAGACGGGTGCAAGTGGGTATCGGGAGGCTGCAGCCAATGGGGATGGGGACAGTCTGTAGCCAGACGTATGGGGGGAACTAGCCGTGGTCAGTGGACGGGTCCGAGGACAATGCATCTGGTGCTGGAGGTTGGAGGCGTGACAGAGGAAATGGCTCTTTTGAACACCAGGATGTGTGAAGCCTCGAAGAGATGTGGGCAGAGGTATTTTGGAGATACTTGGGGGAAGGCCACTGCTGCTCAAAATCTTTACTAGTCCTGGAATTTGAGAACCGGAGAGTGCTGGGGGCGATCAGACCTGAGTGCGAGACCGTGGTCGTTTCCGGTGAAATACAAGGTGGAAACTCAGAGAGTAACTTCCTTTGGTACCAGGGCATCCTCAGAGCACTGTGGGCTCTGTGGGAACCGTGCCTGTGAGCCTTTCTTTTCCTAGGAAATCTGGTTTATAAAGGCTTCAATATAGTCAAAGACTGGTACGTCTTATGGGCTGTCAGGGGTCCACTGTGCCCCGACCTCCCTTGGCTTGAACCCCCTCTTCATGCCCTTTCCTCCTCGCGGCCCAGCTCCCTGGGCTCCAAGTCATCTCTCCCTTGTCCCGACTCCCGAACACCATCGTGACTCTCGCTCTCCATCTGCCGTAACCTCTGACAGTGGTCACGGACCAACATCAAACGGGGGCTCACTACAGTGTAGACGGACCCTGGAGTCGAACAGATGTGGATTTAAACATGATGGTCGTGTGGCCTTGAACAAGCTAATTAACAGACCATGTCCTCATCTGTTAACTGGGGACAATGAGCCATTGTTCTGAGGCTTAATAACAACGCGGTAAATATGCAGCAAAGACGTGGGCACATCCTAAGGTCTGAATAAAAATTTGCTAGTTTCAGATTAGCTTATGGCTAATGACAGCTTAACTTGGTAAAAGCAGAAGTTCGGGCAGGTAGTGGGATAGTGTTGTGTCCCAAAAGAATGAAGCTCTGAGAAGGCAATTTCCCCACCAGCCAGAAGCAGAAAATGACTTTGGTGTGAGGACGCGCAAGTCCAATCACGCAGACAACTACCCCTTGGTCTTGAAGTCGGAGCAGACAGGGGTTAAAACTCACGTCTCAGCCACATGCCAGCATCTGCAGTGGGTAGTACACGCCTTCCTGGTTATCCCGTACCCTCACGGCGCTTTCCCCGGGGTCCCTTAACTTAATTAGAAAGCCAGACTTTCAAACTCCTGAACTGTCAGTTGCCATTGGCCCCATGGAGTAGTGTGCCAAATATAATAATTGCCATTTATTGAAGGCTTCTTACTTTTGAAGCCTTGACGTACCTTCGCAGGCTTCATAGCTCGGATGTGTGCACCGCACGCTCATTTTATAGGTGAAGAGCTTGAGGCCCAGAGAGGGTAAGTTGGCCCAGAGTCACACAGCAACCACACTGCAGAGCCAAGATCTGAAGTCGTCTTGACTCCAAAGCCCATGTGTTTGGCCACATAACCAAATAACCCAAATGGTTACTGACAAAAGAGAAGTCAGAGCCTCTTTCAAATTATTCCATTTTACCCTCAGATTTTAAAAATTAAGACAATTAGGGGAACCAATATACCGAGCAGAACATGCTCTGTGCCATCCATTTGCCAAAATCATGAACATAGTAAGAGTAAAAAAGAATTTTAGAGGCTTTGGCCTTAGTGTCGTGGAGCCCGTGTTTGCAGCTGGAGAAAAGAAGACGGGGAGGAGCGCGTGGTCGGTGCCGGGCTCGCTCACCCGGGCAGGGGCAGCGAAGGGAGCGGGCCGTGGGGCGGGCACCTTAGAGGATGCTCGTTGCCACACAGACGCCCGTATTTATTAGGCACCCCTCGTGTGCAAAGCGTTGTACTGGGCTCCATGGAGAAACACAAAAGGATTAGGAAACCCTCCGCTGCCTTGACAGCACTTCAAATCCGGTGGAGACTGCAGCCTAATTCTCCAGACTGAACCTTTGGGGTCTGGAAAGCTGACGGAGACCTTCAGGCCACTGTCTGGGCAGGAAGAGCCACACCGCCGTCTCTTCTCTGACCCTCCTTTCAGACAGGGTAGCTTTAGCCAGGTGTCTGTGGGGACCTTTCCTGAGGCCATGTTGTGGCAGCTCCTCAGATTAAGGGATCAGGGACGGAGGCCTCCAGGCCCTACTGTTGCCAGGGCAACAGTGAGTCAGGCCAAGGCCTCTCCTCCAGCTTTCTGGAAAGCATTGCGGCTGCTGAAGCCTCTTACTGCTTCCCAGGCATAGTGGGGACTTCTAGATTTAAATTTTTGATAAATCAGTTCTGCACTGACCACTTCTAGTTGGGTTCTTTGAAACGGGTATTTTTAGTTAAAGCATAATAGAATCTAATCCTTCTATTTCTATTTTCTACCAAAGGTAACCCCAGGCTAAAATAATTTTTCTAAGCAAGAAAAGAAAGGAAGGGAGAGAGGGAGGGAAGAAGGAAAGAAGGAAGGAAGGAAGGGAGGAAGGAAGGAAGGAAGGGAGGAAGGAAGGGAGGAAGGAAGGAAGGGAGGAAGGAAGGGAGGAAGGGAAAAAGAAAAAAAAAATAAGTTAAACCGAGTACTACTGATAGTGAGTGGCTTTACGTGAAAACTTCCCATCAGAAATCAGACCTAGCGCTGAGTTTATTAGGGATGATAATAATTACCGCTATGATTCATTGGGTCTTACCATGTTCCAGGCACTGCGCTAAGTAAACGCTTTCATTTCATTTTCTCTTTTGACAACCTGTGAAATCGGTATTATATACCCTTTTACAATGAAGTTCGGAGCGGTTAAGCGATTAGCCCAAGGTCACACGGCCAGAATTTAAAAGTCAAGTGTGTGCTGTTAACTGCCGTTGGAGACTGCCTCCCAATTTCTTCTACGTGGATCCTTAATAAAGAAGGCAAAACAGGGCTTCCCTGGTGGTGCAGTGGTTGAGAGTCTGCCTGCCAATGCAGGGGACACAGGTTCGAGCCCTGGTCTGGAAAGATCCCACATGCCCCGGAGCGACTAGGCCCGTGAGCCACAATTACTGAGCCTGCGCGTCTGGAGCCTGTGCTCCGCAACAAGAGAGGCCGCGATAGTGAGAGGCCCGCGCACCGCGATGAAGAGTGGCCCCCGCTTGCCACAACTGGAGAAAGCCCTCGCACAGAAACGAAGACCCAACACAGCCAAAAACAAATTAATTAATTAAATTTTAAAAAAAAAAAAAAAAGAAGAAGGCAAAACAGTACTTTTTCTCGAATTGCAGCTCTGACTCTCCCGTGGACACTGCGTGTAAGTTCTGGACCTGGCAGACAGACCAGCCCAGCCCGGCAACCCTGGGACAGCACCCAGCTCTCCTAACCGGGGAGAATAGTTGCTGCGCGCCCTGGTGGCTGGGCATCAAGCCAGCCCCCATTTTAGACCGAGCCCCTCTCTTCCGTGGGGACTTTGGGAAGAGGCTTATGTGTTAAGGCAAGGGGCTCCCTTTCTGTGTTTGTTTCTATGCTGGGACCAAAGAAGCCATTTGTTTAACAGTCAGAGAAGGAATTGGGTGAAGATTTTCATCAGGACGAAGCACCTGCTCCCCAATAAAATAGTGCTTACACCCCTGACTCAAATCTTTTAGGCTTGGGCTACCTCTTGGGTTCTCACCATGCCTTCCACCACAACCAATGAATGAAACTCACTGCTTCTCTTTATGAAATAACAAACAAGTTCTCAGAATAACTCGAGGATGTTAAGATAGGGGCATCACTACTGACCATTAACTAGGGTAATGAAAAGTTGAATTTTAATGACAAAATGTACCAATGAACATTTCTATCCTCACTAGCAATTGTATTTAAATAATGAATATCGGGACAACAAATTGTTTCCTTTTAGAATCAGTATAGTCTAATAAGCATAAAAGCTTTTTAAGAAATACATTCAATCAGTTCTTTGTTTACAGATACACAAATACTAAAGATATGCCCTCAAAGGATTGAAATTGATTGGATTTAAGCTCAGTTCAATTAAGAAAATTAAACAGGTTATGAAGCGTGACATTTGCCATTCTTCCACTGAAGGTATGATCCAAGAACCATGCAGTTCCATGACCACATTTTCTGCAGGTCAATTATACAAATTCTAAAATCTATGATAAAAATTTTAGGTGTGTATTATCTTATGTGGGTTGATCGTCATCACTGAAAATGGCCACATTAATTTTGTCCAAAAGTAAAGGCAGTAAGTTGGCTTGCAAAGCTACCCCCTAAACAATTTAATAATAACAAATGTCCAACTAAAATTATTATTCATTTCCCACTTAAGCTTATCCTGCATTAATCAATGCCTTACTAAGCCAAAGGTTTGTGATACATCTTGAAATAAGTTTGGAAAAAAAACCCTCAAATGTTTCAGAGTACTACTAAAAAAGCAAGTCAACATCCAAATAACGCCAGCCCCTAGTATATTTAATTCAAATGGTAGACATACTGAGAAGAAATAGACACATTTTTCTTGCCCAAATCTGTGCCAGCTCTTCAGAGTCTTGGAACAAGCATAAACTAAACTGCATACAAACATGCTTGGGTGTTCATTTTACCAAAAGGATTAACTCGCATTAGTATGTTATTGTCATATAACTGAATTTCAGAATTTAATTTAAAACCCTTTTCCCCAAAATGAAAATAGCACTGTTGTTTCTTCTTACTGTAAAGGGAACTTCTGAGTTCCAAAGAATAAGAACTTACCTCAGAATTGAATGAGTACGTTATTTCTCCAAGAGAAAGTATTAAGTCTCGTCTGTAAATGTACCAGAAGAAATTCATTTACCACTCAGTATGAGGACTTTTAACCATCTCCATACCTGTGAAATTAAGTGGGTTGTTTGGAAGAGTTCATCACCTCTCTGTAGAAACTAAATCTATAGTATTACATTTTAGAATCTCTTTCAGAGTCAGGACACAAAATCTTCATCAAATTTATAATGATCAGCCAAATTTTCTGCACTTCATTTGTCAGTGTTTTCAAGGTTTTGTTTGTAGCCCCAGAATCCCTTGTTTAAATAAAACCATTTTCAGAAGTTAAAATATGTAAAATAATCGGAGGCAGAGGGGCTGGGGTTGGAGTGGGAGGGGTAGCTGCTAAACCCACTCCCGGGCCCTGGGGGCGGCCCTGAGGGGTTTCTGAAGAGGAAGCTGCTTCAAACCCCACCCCCTGCCCTGGGCAAGTCCTGCCCACCCTTCTCCCTTGCTTCAGTGTTCCCCAGTCTCAATCCAAACTCTGTGGGTTTAATTTATCCAGTGACACATTCCATGCTTACACCTTTGATAGGGCACAGGGTTTAAGTTTACTTCTTCCTTTTAGGGTGTACATGCATCTCTATTCTCTATAACCTCTACATTACCAGGCAGATGTTCATATCAGGTTATATGGCAAGTCCCTGTGACTTCACCAGTGAAGTCTAGAGAGCTGACACCCACCAAGAATCCCTGGAAGGCAGAAGGAAATAGCAGCACAGATGTCCAGAAAGGCCCTGTCAGAAGCTGCCAGGATTACAGAAGTTATTTTTACAGCAAACACTTACACTGTGGAGACAAGGGATCATCAGGCCAAGTTACAGCCCCCAGGACCCTTGGCCACACAACGTGGCTGCGAGATGCTTTGAGGGTCTCCCTCCTCCAGGCTGTCCTGGGCTCCGTGCGTCCCTGGGCGTGTGTGCTTGACATTCTCAAGGGCAGGCTTCAGGTCATCTCTGTGCTTGCTCCAGCATCTGGTACCCGGGTCTGGCCCAGGTGAGGCACTCACCTTAAATGAACAGGGGAATCAGACACAGATGAAAATGTGCAGGAAAGAGGAACAAGTAAAACCCCAAATCTCTGTCCATTTGGGTTGCAGATGATTTTCCTCATTAAAGCTAATCCAAACCTTTAAAAGATAGCATAGAAAACGTATTTTATCATTCCCTCCAATATCTCAGCCCAAATAATAGGTAGAGTCCCCAGGTCACTGCCAGATCCTCTTAACCACATTTGCTGGGTGGCTGGGGTGATGACAGAAATCCTTCTGGGCTGCCCTGCCCTTTGAAGGACGGTCACCCAGCTCCCAGATATGGAGTCCACGGGTAGGCAGGCAGCAGAGCTAGATTGCAGGGGAATAGAGCAGTTGGCATCTCCCCTGCATCCAGCGAGCCCTCCCACCCTTCCCTGGCTGGCGGAGCTGTCAGATTGTCACTCCTCTGTTTGCACAGGACAGCAGCGACTCTCGGCTTCCTCTCATCTTAGATGGCCTTGCTCCGTAGTGCCCTCCTGCCCTCTACAGCGGCGGCGGCACATGGACGCCCTGGGTAGAGTCCTCTCCCAACCCCAGGCCCCCAACCCCTTGAAGACTTCCTTGGGGATCCTCAGAGCCCTTCCCGGCTCCCAGGGAACTGCCGTGCCCGTCCTCAGCCTCCCTCGCCGAACCCCAGCTCCATCTCTTCTTGAGACTTCATCGACTCCCTCAAAGATCGGGGCCCCAAGTCAGCACCTGTGAAATGCGGACAGACAGCGTCTGTCTCCCAGGCGCTCTGTAAGCGGTGCTGCAGGATGATGGAGCTAGGCCTTAATAAAAAACCTCTCTTTTTTTAAATTAAAAATTGGATTTCTATAGATTTATATATTTACGTTTTAAATAAATGTATGTCATTTTGTAAATTTAATTTATAGCCAGCTGAATTTTTTCAAATTCCTCAGCCGAGCCTCCGCTTACCAACCGGCCGAACCAGCTGAGCGCGCGCTGGCTGGACGCCGGGTCCTGGGCCTCGCTCGAGCGCCCGCGCCACGTGGGGCCGCAGCCGGGCCGTGCTGCCCCCTGGCGGCCGGAGCAGGGAGGCCCGGAGGCCGCCGCGCCGCACCTGGCCGCCCGCGGCCGCTCTAGGAACGCGGGGCCTCTCGGTGGTGGCGGGGGCCCGTCGTCGCGCGCCCAGGAAGGGGCTGTGCCCGAAGCCGGGGTACTGCGGCGCGGGCGCCTCTGCAAGGCGCGCGAGGCCTCTCTGCCAAACGGGCCGCCCGGCGCCGTCCTTGCACGCCTCGAGACCATCCCTTTGGGGCCGAAGCCGCTCTGGTTTTCTTGTTTTCTCTCACGCCTGGCCGGCCCCGTCCCCCGACCCGTCGCGGGCGCGTTCTTTGTGCAGATCCTGGTGCTGGGAACCCGTGGGTGCAGAGGGGACCTCGGGGCTCTGCGGAGAGCGGGAGCGCCGAGACGGGCCCCACCCCTAAGGCCCAAAGCCGCTCCGAGGAGAAGAGTAAAAGGGAAATCCCAGCGAGCCGCGGGGACCGAGAAGGAAGGGGTGGCCCCTGGAATTGACCCGAGCTTTGGGGGTGCAAACCTTTTCCCGCGTGGCACTTCATGTCACCCACTTTTCTCCTGCTCGAGTCGGTTAAGTTAGTGGCAGATGTACTTACACCACGCGGAGGCGGACCTTGAGAAGCGCCCTGACGATGGCCTCGACCTGTTGTTTGTTTCTTGATACATTTTCAGATATGTCTAGTTATTTCCAAGAGTTGGAATTGCCCTGTCAAAGGGTATGGGCCTTTATTTATTTTTTTTTTTTTAAGGCTTTTTGATGCCTGTTGCCAAACCATTTTCCAGAAGGGCCACCGGCTTACCTTGTTCTCTGTGGGACGTAGGTAGGGTACCGGCAGGCAGAGCTGCCAATTGGGAAGGTGGTCTCTTGTGGGGAGGGGGAGGGGTTGAGAATCACCTGGCATTTAAGGGGCAACATGTGGTTCTGTGTGAGTGATGACCAGGCAGGCAGTGGCTTTGCGACAGTGCCCTGGGTCATACTGTGGGACTGACTCTCAGTGGATGTCAACGCTTCCGGAACATTGGGCAGCCAGACGGATCCTTTGAAAATGCGGGTCCTCTTTTGCTCTTCGGGTAAAATCCAAAATCCCATCAGGGCCCACCGGGCCCTGCCTGCCTCTCCAGCCCTATCTTGGGCAGTATATTAGTTTCCTAGGGCTGCGTAACGAAGTACCACAAACTGGGTGGCTTCACATAACAGAAGTTTATTGGCTAAAAAAGTCCACAATCAAGGTGGCGTTAGGGTTGGCTCTTACTGGAGACCCTGTTGCACGCCTCGCTCTGTTGCCGGCAATCCTCTGTGTCCCTTCACTTGTGGACGCATCACTCCAGTGTCTGCCTCCATCCTCACGTGGTGTTTTCCTTGTGTCTCTATCTCTATGTCTCTTCTCTTCCTGTAAGGAAAATAGTCATATTAGATGAAGGACGCACCCTAATTCTGAACCACCTCATCCTAATTTAACTATCTGCAATGACCCTACTTCCAGATAATGCCACATCGGAGGTTCCGGAAAGGACATGGATTTGAGCGGACGCTGTCCAACCCACAAGAGGCTGTCTCCCCTGACTCGGGGGCCCTGGCCTTCTCTCCACTCTCCTGGCTCAGCCTCCACCCCCCACCCTGTCCTCCCGGGCCACCCATCTCCACCTCACGTCCCCTCCTCCTGCAAGATGTTGTGGAAATGTCACTGCCTCCGAGAAGCTCTCCCGAACCCCGCAGATGAGGGTCACCCTGCCTTGTTTAACAGGCTCACGACACCCATCCCAATGGTATCTGAGGCAGTGCCTGAGTCACAGTGTGTCAGTCTCACGTGTGCCTCCTCTGGAAGGTCACCCCCGTGAGGGCAGGAACCAGGCCGCCTGGGTGAGCAATAACAAACCTGAACGCGTGGCCACAGAGGCTTATAGACTGACTGCAGAAGCCTGTCTCAGTAGGACAGGCCAGAGGGGACAGGCCCTGTACCAAGCCCACCGCAGGGCCCGCCAGGAAGGCCTCAGAGGCGGTGGCCCCGGGACACGGGGGAGACAGACCCGCGGTCGGTGCAGGCTCCACCCCTCCCCTGACCATGACTTTCAAGGCCCTCTATAAGCTGCCCCTGCCCCACCTCTGACCTCTGCTCACAACTCTGTCCTGTGCTGTCCCTTTGCACTGTTCACGCTCCTGCATCCATCCTGCCGAGCCAGCTCCCTCCTTAAGGCCTTGGCGGTCTCTACCCACAGCCCGGAATGCTCTGCATCCAAATTTGTACACACTGGCTTCTTACCATTCAGACTTCAGCTCCGATTGTCACTTCCCTGACGACCCCATCTCACCCCCGTCGTCTTCCATCACATCAACCTGCTTTATTTTCCTACAGTATTTTCAGTGTCTGTGATGATCTTGTTCATTTGTTTGTTTTCCTGTCTGTCCCCCTAACCTCTCAGAATATAAGCTCCGTGAAGGCAAGGACCTCGTTTGCCTGTTCACTGCTGAGCCCTCAGTGCCGGGCTAGAACCTGGAACACAGTGGGTGCTTCCTAAGTGCTTGTAGAATGACTGAATGAAAGTTAACCCTTCCAAGCTCCATTTCTTCATCTACAAAATGGGGATAATTGGAGCTACTTCATAGGAGATAATAATTGTACCTACCTCAAAGGGAAGATTAAATGAGAGGAGGTACATGAAATGCCTCCAAAGTAGTAAACACTCAACATATTGGAGCCATTATCAGTATCTTAGATTGACACCCAGCCTAACATGGAGGGGATGTGGCAGATGTGGTGGTAACTCTTACAGATCCCCAGAGGGGATTACAGAGGGTGATTCAACCCTCACGTTCTTTCAGTTACCCAACCTTTACCACAAAAGGATGGAAGAAGTGTGGTATTGTAACAGCCCTGAACTTGGACCAAGTGGTCTTGAAACTGAGTGTCTTAGAAACTTTCTGAAGCTGCGTCCTCACCTGAAAAATGGAAATAATTATTCCTTATAAAAGCTTAAGTGGGTTATATGTAAATTACAATGCATATTTCCCAAATGACTATTCCACTGGTTCTTTTTGTCTTAAAGCAATTATTTATTAATTATATCATAGTAAATGGTATTGCTTGCAATTACTAGGAGGGAATATGCTTAAATTTGTAATATTTATTGTTTTTTCTGATTTTGAAAGTAATACATTATATTACAGAAAATTTGGAGGATATAGAAAGTTTGAAGAAGAAAGTTTTAAAATCACCCCTAATCCCCCCGTTTTTAGTCCTCCTCTTTATGCCATGAAGCAGACAATACAAATGTAAATGCATTGGCAAGAGGAACAGTGATGTCAGCAGGTCCAGCGACCTGGCCATCCCAGCAGGTAGGCCTGCTTCCCGAAAGGCCAGGGAAACTCCCATGGAGTCTTGGGAGTGGCTCGGAGGGGAAGGAGGCCCACGAGAAGGGACTGGTCTTTTGAGGGTGTGGCCCGAGGAGGGCATTTGACTATAAATTAAGAGGTCCCGATTTGGATTCAGAGGTGCTATTTCCAGGTCCTTAAAAAAATTTTTTTTTACATTTCTAAGTAGTTTATGAAAATAATACATTACTGGAAATTTTTATTTTTACATTTGAAATAATGCTCTCTGTCATTTAACACAGATTCACCTGGTTTTAAAAGACACGTGTCCTTGTCACTCAACTGAGCTGCCCCCCTCCTCCCTGCATTAGGGTTTTTTAAACCTCCCTAGGAGGTTCTAATAAGATCAGGATTGAGAACCATGACTTACCATGTAATTCACATTTTCTTGTGAATTATACGAAACATTTAAATAGCTTGCAGGATCTTATTTCCCCCACCAGGGATCGAACCCACACCCCCTGCAATGGAAGCCAAGGAGTCCTAATCACTGGACCGCCAGGGAAATCCCAGCAGTTTTTGATCACTGGAGATCTAGCATACTTCCCTTAACTACCTCTCTAGTATTAGGCATGTTTAAATATTTTAAATAACACTTGAGAGGACTTATATGTAAGTAAGTAAGAGGACTTACATATCTTTGAGCCAACATTTGTTCATATTTCAGACATATTCTAAGGATGGATTCCAAGAAATGGAATTACTACCAAGTCAAAGGGAATTAATTATTTAAAATAATCTCTGGTTTTACACTGCCCTTCCCCTCAAGAAAGATTGTACCAATTTACAGTCCCAATTTACAGTACTAATATGATAATTACTGTTTTAATTTTTTTCCTAGTTTGATAGGTGAAAAATGTTATGTTTTAATTTGCATTTCTTTGGTCTCCCTAAAATTTACCCTGATTTACTGAGATTGAGCACATCCTTGATGGCCTAAGTGGACCCTTTACATATTAAGGATATTTATTTGTAGTATTTTGTCTGTCGTAAATGATGGAAATTTGCTATAATCCCAACTTGCTATTAACCTTTCAATTTTGTTCATATTCCTAAACTCTTAATGTTTAAATAACTACTGATATTTTCTGTTCAGATTTCTTCCATGCCTTCCCTGCTGTTCAGAAATTAGTTAGATATTCATTTATGTTCTCTTATACCTTATGTTCGTTTTGTTATACACAGTGCTTTAATCCACTTGGACTGTATTTTGATATACAAAAAGAAGTTTAGTTGCTACTTTAATTATTTTTCCCAAATGGCCAATTAAACTCTCCTAGCTTGATTTATGTAAATAACTTTTCCTTTCCCGTCTGAATTTGTGACTGCTCTACCTCGGGGCAGTAAAACGCCGTGGTTAAGTGTGTGGTTAAGAAAGCCCCGACAGCTCATTTCGCATCCTGCCCCCTCGGGTTCCTCCGCTGTGCCCCTGGGGTAGCAATCACAGCCCGCTCTCAGAGGGCTGTGCACGTCCTCACTGCTCAGGAGGCACTCGTGATGATCTTTTATTACGTGGGTACATTTACTATGGTGTTTTCCCGGGTCTGGCTGCCTTGCGCTGCTTTAGTAGATGTTCTAATATTTACAATGGAAAAGTCCTCCAGTGTCGCTTCTGTTACTTTCGCAGTTTTCTTAGCTACCGTCACCTATTTCATTTTTGGAAATAAATGGTTCACCTTTTATTTACTAGGCCTGGTCTTCCGTTTACCTCTCAAGGAAGGAGTTTGAAAAGGACACTGCTTGATGTAGCTGGCGGACTAGCCGAGGCCTGGGCGGTTAGGGGAGCAGAGCCCCGAGAGGCATCAGAGTGGTGGGAAGAGGAGAGAGGGGCGGCGAAGACGAGGAGAAGGAGGGCGAGACCAAAGGCCGGAAAAGGGCAGAGAGAGCAGACGCAACGAGGCGGCCCGGGCTCAGACCGGAGCTTGGCGCGCTGAGAGGTCTCCGGGCCGCCTGGGTTTTCTCCAGGCAACAAGAGGGGCCCTGAACCTCTGCCACCTCCGGCTGTGGGCAGAAGACTGTGACCAAATCAATCGTCCCACCGAACCTGGGGAGGAAAACCGGTTGGAGTTCTGAGCAGGAAGGCCCGTCTGAAGCGACCAGAGGCAGCAAAACCCAAGGCAGAGACCATGAGGTCGGCAGGGCCTGGGTGTGGCTGCATGGCTATAAAGGTGTGAGTTGAGAAGAGTCAGATGGGTCAGGGGGTATAGCTCAGGGGTAGAGCATTTGACTGCAGATCAAGAGGTCCCCGGTTCGAATCCGGGTGCCCCCTGTCCATGTAACATTTTGGAATTTCCAGCCTGAGGCCCACAGTCTTCCTTCCTTGGGTCCCTGTAGTTCCAGCACCCCTCCACACTGAGAACAACGCCCGCTGACTCTTTCCCATCTGGAGAGAGATTCCTTCCTGTCTTGGCATTGTTATTTCATCCTCATAGGAGGCCTGCAAGATCAGGATTTTCATTGATTGTCCCCACTCTGGGGACACAGGCAACCCTCTGCCCCACCAGCCAGGTTGGCCTTGCTAAGGTCAAGGCCTACACCAGCACTGCCCCCAGAAACAGAATGCAAGCTACATGTCTGAATTTACACTTGCTAGTAGCCACATTAAATATTTAAAGTAAAAAGGAGGAGATGGGTGAAGGGGGTCAAAAGGTACAAACTTCCAGGTATAAGATAAATAAGTCCTGGGATGTGGTGTACAGCACGGTGACTCTAGTTAACAATATTTTATTGTATATTTGAAAGTTGCTGAGAGAGTAGAGCTTAAAAGGGGGGAAAGGTAACTATGTGAGGCGATGGATGTTCACTAGCCTTACTGTGGCGATCATTCCTCCACACATACATGTATCAAATCATTATGTTGCACACCTGTAATACAAGATTACATGTCAATTATATCTCATTAAAACTGGAAAAATGTTTTAATAAAAATAAAGTAAAAAGATATCAGTGAAACTAATTTCCGTATTTTTAAACCCAGTGTATCCAAAACATTTTCATTTCAACATGTGATCAGTATAAAAATTTATAAATGAGATATTTACATTTTGTGGGGTTCGGGGGCTAAGCCTTTGCAATCTGGCTGCAGTTTCCTCTTAAGGCACCTGCCCATCCGGAACAGCCACCTGTGGATCATGGCGAGGTCTGCAGTGTGGGAAGCCTCACTGGCTTCTTGCAGTTTTCAAGGCAATGGGGGGAGCGGGGTGCTGTCAGGGCCCCAGGAGGTTCCTGCCGCTCCCCAGAGTGTGGTAGATGCGAGGAGCCCCAGGGAGGAGTAAGAAGTCGGGGCTCTGGCCCCAGCACCGCCATCACCCCACCTTTCTCATCAGCACAAGGGGTGTCAGCCAGGAGCAATGAGGGCTGCTCTGCATAGGACAGAAGCAAGACTGGGGTTCGCGGACGGCTCTGGGGAGGCGTAGGAGATCCACAGATTTCCAGGTCCCTGGACAACCACTTTCAAGTGACATTTTTCTGTAGACCAAAAGATGCTTAATGAAAATACCTCTGAGCCAGGTGCTAAAGTAACTGGTAAGCTTAAAGTATGCTAATTGAAAGGCATCCTGTGGGACTTCCCTGGTGGTCTAGTGGTTGGGACACTGTAGTTCCCCTGCAGGGGGCGTGGGTTCGATTCCTGATGAAGGGACTAAGATCCTGCATGTTGTGTGGTGTGGCCAGGAAACAAAAGAAAGGGTTTTAAACAACCAAAAAGCATTTTAAAAAAGTATTCTTAGCTGTAATTTTTTTGTATTGCAATATGTAAACATTTTAGCCACAAAATTTTCACATTCTCTTTTTGCTTCCAAAGTACGTTTCTTCCACAAAAATATTTATAAGACAAAGCTCTTGAAATGAGTATGATTCTTTTGAATATTTCACCAAATTTAGATGCTGCAAAATCATAAGCTTTGAAAATTTCATTCCCTTCAGGTACAGAATGTAAATTATCCAATTTAAATGAGGAGCTTCAGCCAAAGACTCCTTAGAGATACCGCAAATGCAATTTTAGAAATTCAGAATTAAATCTTGTACACCACGTGAAATTTCATTGTTTAATTTGTTCAGTTTCTCTCTTGCTTTTGCAAGAATACATTTCAATATCTTCCTGTTTGCAAATTTTGTTTTCATTTATTGCAACTCTCTAAAGTTATCAAAAGCTGAAGTTTTGGGGCACGCCATTTGTTGAAAACTTTGATTAAAGATTTCCAAAAGGTTTGTGCAAAACACAACAACAATTTTTGATGCACATTTTTACAAAAAAAAAGTTTAATACCGATGCCATTGCAGGACACTTAGGTTAATTCACAAAGTAGTTCTTCAAAGGTTCAAACATTTCTAAAATCTTACTGGTATTGGGGACAGATGTGTTTAAGAGACATTATATTGGTGGACCTACAAAATAATTCTATTCAGTAGCTATTTGTACTTTCTTATACATACTGCCATCATGAAATATTTTCTTGTATTAAATCAGCTGTGTCACAAAAGTAATTTAGTTTTTTAAAAATTAAAAAAAAAAAACCAATTCAACTTTTATATGAATTGGTAGAATAGCACAGCCTGTTTGGATGCACTTGTGAATTATGTGTTCGCCACAGTGCCAGCGACATTTCTGCTTAATTTGCTTAGAACTTACTGATGGCTTCCTTGCTAAGAACATTGTTTATATTACAATGCTGTGCTCCAAAAATTGCATTCTTGTATTATTACTGCAAAAACAAAGAGTTCTATCTTCTATTGAAGTCTTAAATGGAGTTTATAACAGCCTTCACAATAAGTCAGGTGTTTCACCTTGGACAAAATGAACTTCCAAAGCTTCACTTTGATTCCATGAACTGGATGCCGGGACAACAGACCTGAAAGCAGGACCATCCCCAGGGACAGACTTATGTGACCCTACCTAACAAGACTTTGTAGCTCCTCAGCTTACCAACAACATGTGTTCCCCGGGATGGGGGTGCTCCTCAGAAAGGCTCCTCTCGCTGGCTGGTGGAGAGGTTGGACAGAGGGGAGGAGAAAATGAAGGGAGGGCGGCTGTGCTCCTGGGGAGGCCTGAGGTTTAGATTCTGGAGCAGAAATCAAAACCATTGAGGCCTGGTCCTGACCCTTGTGGGCAGCCCGAATGTGCCCAGGCATGAAAGGGACAGCAGATCAGTGCTTTTCAGTGATTCTTGAGTTTGCCTAGGAATCTATTCATACTTTAATAACAATCTTAACCGTTTAGATCTAGGCACACTGTGGCTGGTTTGCAGGGCCATCTTATAATCCAGAGCCCAGTGCTGGCGTGTGCCCGGGTTTATGACCACATTGTCACCACACCGTGCTGTAACACTGTGATGACAGAAGAACAGAGGCAGACTTTGAAAGCAGCTCTTGTGCCCCTTTCCTGTTTGTCCATTTCTGTGCCCCTCCAACCTTGAAAGAACCTAATTATAGGAACGAGATGTCTAGGCAATTTAACCTAACTCCTGACTTGTGCTCTCCTGAGTGCACACCATGCGTTGTGTAACCTGTTGAGTCTTTTTCTAAAGAAAAAGAAACTTCTTTTTTCAAAGAAGTAAGAAGGAAGAATTAAGTAGTTAAGGAATGACCAGCTCTCTACCCGCAACAGCCCCCTTAGCAATCCTGCAGGCAGATCACACGGGCAAGATAACGTCTGGAGAGAGAGGCAGGCAGCCTGCAAGCAATGGAGAAGGATGCAGAACCCGACCTCCTGCCTCGATGGTTCACTGAAATTCTTCCCCATTTTTTCCTTTAAAAACTGTCATGGCTGAGCAGAATCTTTGGAGTTGGTCGTGGGACATGTGTCCACCTTCTCGCCAGATTGCCGGCCTTTCTGATTAAAGCGTTTTTCCTTTCTACTGACACTTGCCTCTTGATCGCTGGCTTTTGAGCAGCGAGCAGCCAACCCTGAGTTTGGTGACAACTTCAGCCTATGAGAGATGGATCTGGGCCGAGAGAGGCCGTCACTGGGTGTGTTAGCAGAGACAGTTAGCAGAGGAGTTGGGGGACAGCTGGGTCTCCAGGCATGAGCAGCTTCACAAGCACATTGCAAAGAGCCTCTTCCAGCAAAACGATTTCATCTGAATTGCTATTAACTTGAATGTTATTGGGTATGTGATTTTGTTTGCATTGATTTCTAAAATTGCTTTGTCTTAATAGTGTATAAAACTGTGAGTATGAAGCATTTACGTCTAGTTTTGTGTACACATTTGTATACAGATATAAGCAGTACAATAAACGAAAATAAAGTTAACCCTGGGGCACTAAGAAAAAATGTTCCCTTTCAAAGGTGTACACACAACAAGAAACCAGTGAAATCGTTATGTGGTGGCTGAGAGACCTAGATGGAATGGAGTCGATTTTTCTCCAGTTGCTGTTTCGTACATTTTCAATTCTGTGCCATATGAAAGCGTTACTCGTAAAAAACCTAATTCGTTCAGAAATTTAGGAAACTTCAGTTCAAGCAATCTGACTCCCAGAAGCCTCTGGTGGGTCCTCTCAAGGCACTGGGGTAGGTCCACTCCCTAACAAACCCATTAGAAAAGGGGGAGAGTTTGCAGGGAGGTTGGGGAGAGGGACTGCTGGGGTCACAGCGTGGGGTGAAGGCTTGGCCCTGAGGCAGCAAGGCCCTGAGACCCACCCTCAAGGGCAGCTGAGTCGAGGCAAGATAAAGTGGTGGTCCTTTAACTCTTGATTCTGTCACTTCAGCTCTGTGATTTAGGGCAATTGGCTTCAATCCCCTGTGTCACTGTCACCCATGATGAGGGTGGTGGTGGACATAGCACTACCACAATAATTTTTAAAATTATATACAGTATATGAAAGTCTTAGAACAGTTTATCTAGCACATTAAAAGTGCTCAATAAACATTAGGTCTTAAAATTATCACAGGTGTCTTTGGTGTGACTACCGAAGTGAGAAGTTCTGAGGAGACATGATATTCCAGTAGGGGGTGTAGCTCAGGGCTAGAGCATTCGACTGCAGATCAAGAGGTTGCTGGTTCAAATCTGGGTTCCCCCTGTCTATCCCAAGCTTCCCTTTACTTGGAATTATCCCAAATTTCCCTTTGCTGGGCCTCCTGGTATTGCAGCCCCTTCTGTGTAACCAGCAAGGATGAGGATGTGGAAACTTTCCCTCGTTATTGCCAGGGAATTATCTAACCGCCTTACTTTTGGGGCTGCATTCCTCATAGGACTGAGGGCTAGTTTAAATCCTATAAAGAGAAATGCTTCCAGGTAAGCAATGCCATTATTTATACAAAATTCTAACCGCCTTACTTTTGGGGCTGCATTCCTCATAGGACTGAGGGCTAGTTTAAATCCTATAAAGAGAAATGCTTCCAGGTAAGCAATGCCATTATTTATACAAAATTAAATTAGATGAAAAAAGCAATGTGCAGTAGCATAGGTATGTTATGTTACCATTTGTGTTTATAAATAAAGTCAGGGAGAGACTGTGCATTCCTTACTGACATGTGCAAACTATCTGTGGAAGAGAACATGAGAAACTGGTAACACGGGTTCCCCAGGGATGCTAACAGAGAGTCTTGATAGATGAGAGAGGGAGAATTTTCACTGCATATTTTTTTCTTCATTTTATTCTGTAAATTTATGTATTTATTCTTAAGATTTTATTTTTTTAGAGTTTCAGGTTCTCAGCAAAATTGAGAGGAAGGTACAGAGATTTCCCATATACCCCCTGCCCCACGTATGCATAACCTCCCCCACCAGAATGGTACACTGGCTACAATGGATGAACATACAGTGACGTATCATAATCACCAAAGTCCGCTGTTTACATTAGGGTTCACTCTTGGTGTTCTACATTCTATGGGTTTGGACAAATGTATCCATCATTATAGTATCATACAGAGTATTTTCACTGCCCTAAAAATCCTCTGTGCTCTGCCTATACATCTCCCTCTGTCCCCCAAACCCCTGGCAACCACTGATCTTTTTACTCTCTCCATAGTTTTGCCTTTTCCAGAATGTCATACAGTATGTGGCCTTTCACATTGGCGTCTTTTACTTAGTCATATGCATTTAAGGTTCCTCCATGTCTTTTCTTGGCTTGATAGTTCATTTCTTTTTAGTGTTGAATAATATTCCATTGTCTGATGTACCACGATTCATTTATCCATTCACCTTCTGAAGGACTTCTTGGTTGCTTCCAACTGCATACTTTTTTGTACCTTTTGAACATTGTATCATCTGACTTCTGTGGGTTCCATATTTATCTTTTTAAAATGCAATTTAAAATTTAAAAATAATCAGATTAAATGAGGTCTCATCCACCAAGACTGGTGGGGAATCCACCATGGGTAGTTTGAATGTCCTCCCCCTTCTGCTGTGTTTTGCCAGCATCCAGCGTCTCGGCAGTCTGCTGCTGGGCACGGAGGCCCACTCCTAGCCCAGGTCTGCTCAGGCCATTTTGAGCAAGCAGCTCCCCCAGGGCCCCACTCCCTCAGGGCCGAGCCCAGAACCTTCGCCAGGGCCCTTCCTGGTTCTGCAGGAGTCCTCCCCACAGACTGTGTGCTGTTGCGGGTCAGCCTCCTCTGACTGTCCCTCCCCATCCTGGGAGGCTCCAACCAACCATCCTCCGGCAAGGCCCACCTCCCTGCACTATGTATCAAGCCTTTGACCCCTTCCACCCTGCACGCAATTACAAGTCACTCTCCACAACTGGACTTGACGTCTATTTAAAGGCATCTCCTGGCCAGCCCATTCAGCCTAGCAATTTCATTTTGCCTGTGTGCGCACACACACACACACGCACAGGTTCACACTCACACCATAAAGAAAACGAGGAAATTCTCAAAGACTACTGGAGCCTGCACTGTCAAATTTAGAGGTTGCTAAGGCATCAATTCATTATTCTGAAAACTTGTAAATAAAAGGAAGAATCAAGCATTTGTTCTACGTCTTCTATATGAACTATATTCCAAACAGAACCAAATAGTTGAGAAAGAGAAGTCTTCCTTATAAAAGAAGCTCAAGCTAATAAAGGTGGAGAATTTGAATAAAACCATTTGCAACTCCTAACGAGGAAATGGGCATAAGCAAGTATCACCAATGCCTGCCAAGACGATGAGATGAATGAATGTTTGACAGGGGCATTTATAATGAGGTTAATAACACCTCAACACACCAGTTAACCTTAATTTCACAAAAAGAGAGCCAAGCAGACGTGATGAGCAAGCATCCTTATATACAAGGGAGGAACACAATACTTCTGGTGATGTCTTCTTGCCAAAAAAACAGAATGTGAATCTGATCAAGCCTCTAGATCTAACAAGATCGGGCATGTTGAAAAGTGTTAAATGTGATGGTTAACTTCACATGTCAACTTGACTGGGTCATAGGACGTACAGATACTTGGTTAAACATGATTTTGGGGTGTGTTTGTGAGGGTATTTCCAGATGAGATTAGCACTTGAATCAGTAAAAATCTAAGTAAAGCAGATCCTCCTCCCCAGTGCAGGTGGGCATCATACAACCCACTGAGGGCTGAAGAGAGCAAAAAGCAGAGGGAGGGAAGATTGGCTTTGCCCCACCGCTGAGCTGGAACATTGGTCTTCTCCTGCCTCAGGCTAGAACTTGTACCATCAGCTCTCCACTTTCAGGACTGGACCTACAGCACCAGCTTTCCTGGGTCTGCAGCTTGCAGGTGGCAGATCATAGGACTTCTCAGTCTCCGTAATTATGAGAACCAATGCCTTAAAATAAATCTCTCTCTCTCTCTTTCTCTCTTTCTATAGATATAGATATATTATAGATATAATTATATATATTATATATAATATATATATGTGTGTATATATATATATATATATATATATATATATATATATATATATATATATATATATATATTTGGTTCTGTTTCTCTGGAGAATCCTGACCAATACACTGGATGATAAATTGAAAAATACCACTACTATTGTATATATTTAAGATTTACCATAATAAAAGTTTTTAAAAATTCCTTTTTCATAGGCACATTTTTAAATCTACAACAGAAGGAAACTATGCCCCCCAAATAAAAAGCACTGTTTTCATTTTCTGGTTCTGATTTGGTTGTGTATCTTACATTAATAAACGGTGTATTGGTGTGTGCAGGGGAAAACTTCCTTTCCTCTTTCCTCTTAGCACCATGGAGATAGGCTGACACTTTTAAAAGGAACTTTGCTAAAAAGCAAGGTGAAATGAAGAAGCACGCTCCCAGAACCGGTCACTATGGTTTCTGGCTCCTTAGTGGCCTCAACGGCATCACCAGCAGCACAGATGAGGTGACAGATGTATGACACCTGGGAGAGCATCCAGCTCTTCTGCTGTTAGGCCAGGTGGGCCCCTGCCTCAGGGGTTGGCTTCATGGCTCATCTTGCCCAGAGATTAGTGGGGGAAATGCTTACCTCCAGCTTCTAGAACGCCCCACTTTTATTTATATTCAGGATGGTGATACCCCTGAAACTTGAAGATAATATCACCCCAGGAAGGGGAAACTAGAGTCAGCAGGCAGTGCGTGGGACCGGCGGTCAGCAGGACTGCCCATGAGAGGCGTGTCTATGAGAAGGGGGTCCAGAGTGACTTCTTCAGACTGGGGTGTCACTAAAAGTGAGCTCTGACCTAATCAGTGGGTATCACAACCTAACAGCCCAAAGCAGTGGGTGATGAGCTCCTACCTCCCAAATAGTCTAGAGGGAAATCAAACAGTAAGGAATGACTGATGTTTTATCTAGCACTGCCAGGCAGAGACCCAATTCAATCTGTGTTTTAGAAAGAACTCTTGCAATATGGTCACCGGTTTTAGTTCTGGAGTTAGACTATCTGGGTTACTGAATTTCTCTAAGCTTTCGTTTCTTTATTTGTAAATCGGGGATAATAATTATACCTATCTCATAGGGTTAATGTGAAGATGAAACGCGATGATTCACGGAAAGCGTTTAGTACCTTGTCCTAGGAGGAGCCCTGCAAGAGCCATCTTGGAAGGATGGAGAGTAATGGGGTCATTGAGGGGAGACGGAGAGACCAGTTAGGAAGCTGGGTCTTAACACAGCTGGTGACCAAGGTTTCCTGCCCTCGAAGGATGCTCTCCCCCCTCCCCCATCCAGCCAGGGAGGTTTTGTGCCTTTAACAACACCGGGAAGGGATGACCCTGTAGAACGCATATTGTCAGTACTCAGCTTTCCAATTCCAACAGTGTGGGTGCTGGGGGATTCGGGGAGTAAAGGTCGGCACCCACTCTGTGCCAGCAGTGGGGCGCGGCATGGGCGTGGCCGGGAGAGCCAGGGAACCCGGGAGAAGACAGAGCGGGGACCAGCGTGGGATCGGAAGGTCACAGTGTGGTCAAGCCGACATGGAGCACCAGGTGCCCACCCCACCCCCTAGCACTGTGGTACTCGGAAAGCCCTTTCAGGACTTAGGTGTGACACAGGGTGCGGGGGTGCTGGGGGAGTCCTGAGGTTGACTCATTAAATTTCTGCCACTCATTAGGATGGGACACAAAATAGAGATCCAGTTGTTTTGTAGAGTTATCTTCTATCCCTCAATCTGTGGATTAAGATCTATCCACACTGAGCAGATCGCAGGGCTGAGAGGCTAGATGGAGGAGAGGTTCGGGCATGTTCAGGAGGCGGGATGACAGGGTGCAGTGATCTAGGTAGGATGCCTGAGGACACACTGCGCTTCCCAGTTCGGTGACTGTGAGTATTCTGGCCTCTAAGGAAGGAACAGGACTTTGCAACAGGAATAATGCATAATAATTTTCCGTGGCCTGAGAAACCCTCGAGAGCATTCAGTTCCCCTTTGCTCTGATTGCAGCCTCGGGAAGCAACCTTCTGATAGCTAATTTGGTTTCCCAGGTAACCTCGAGGGCATTCTGGCTTATTATGCATCCATCTCTCAGAGCCTGATTAGGGAGGTCCTGAGAGCCTGATCGAACTGGGTTGCATCACAAAGTCAGGGGTCTGGTGCTGCAGGGCTGGGAGCCAGGCTCATACCTGATGGCCTCACTGAGGTGCTGCCAGGTTAGGACTCCAGCGAAGGGCAGGACCATGGGGGTTGGGAAGTGAAGGGCAGAGCGCAGGACCCCGGGGGACCGGTGACTGCTGATGGCGGCTGTGAGCCGCAGCGCCCAGCCAGCCCCTCGGAGCTTTACATCTTCACTCTTGGGAATCAATCCTAGGGAAATTATCAGAGAAGTGGGCCAAGATGTATGTTCGTGTTCATCCAGGGTTGTTCTATAATCCTGGAAAAAATCATCCACTTGCTAACACTCTTAACTCTTTTTTTCCCAAGAAAGGCAGACTGTCACATTCAGCGCCTCATTGGATGTGCCTGGAGTCTTGAAAGCTTGATGGGCCTACGTTCTCCTACAAATGCAGGGCTTGTTTGGAGGGTCTAGCAGGGGCACAGCTACTCCCATACCCTTGACCAAAGAACCACCCTCCTCTATCGGGGAAGGGCAATCTCACTTCAGAATAATCTGAATGAAATAGTAGAAAATCGTTTCCAATTGTATGGTACAACATAACCAAGAAAGACTCAGACAGAAATGCAATGATGGCTCAATACTACAAAATGTATGACTGTACAGCAGGGGCTGTTTGAGTTCCAGAAGAAGTAAGCCCAAGCCCCATGCCAGGCCCTGTGGCTATGCCGACTTCTGGGCTCAGCCCTGCCCACTCTTCCCCTGGAAAGCTGGGGCTGCAGCTTTCTTGGCCAGGCGCCTCTCCTGGGGTAAGCCAAGACGCTGACAGCCTCCCATAGGTCCCAGGCCTTGGTCCCCGGGAAAGGAAACCAAAACAGAGAGTGGGAGATGGAGAAAAAGAAAAAAGAAATGAAGCATCTTAGATATTAAGGAGCTGGGTAGAGTTCCTCCTGTACTCAGTAATAATAATAATAATAATAATAATAATAATAATAATAATAATAATAATAATGAGGGAAGGGGGTGAGATGTGCTCTGGGAAGAGGGATGTTCGGGTGGGCATAGGTACGCAGACTCTGAGGAAGGGGAGCAGTTCTGACAGGTGTGCAGGTAGGTGCCCAGAGAAGCAGCTCAGGAAACTCCCCAGGGAGACACAGGATGGTGAGAGCACAGCTTAGGAAAGACTGCAACTATGGAAGTGTCTTGTGAAAAAGACATAGACAGCTGGGGGTGTAGCTCAGGGGTAGAGCATTTGACTGCAGATCAAGAGGTCCCTGGTTCAAATCCAGGTGCCCCCTTTGTCATGATTGTTTTTTCACTCCAGTGGAAGTTATTTATACCTCCTTCTTCTGTGGAGGCCCTGCCTCATGGAATCTAAATTTCCAACAAGGGGTAAAGACTTCAGTACTCCTCCTGTGACATTTCTCATGAGCTACATTTTCACCTCCTCAGCCATACTCATTTCCTGGAGGGGTAGAGGAAGCCTGCCCTAAGCTTTCTCTGTGTTTCCCTTGTGCCTAATTATTACCATCCTGATTTTATTTGTTTATCCAAGCTAGCTTCAAAAAAATAGGATCTGAGGCAGCTTGCAATAAAAGATGCAATAAAAGTCCACCAACGGAGCAAGTATTAAAAGATAAGGGCTGGGCTTCCCTGGTAGCGCAGAGGTTCAGAATCTGCCTGACAATGCAGGGAACACGGGTTCGAGCCCTGGTCTGGGAAGATCCCACATGCCGTGGAGCAACTAAGCCCGTGCGCCACAACTACTGAGCCTGCACTCTAGAGCCTGTGAGCCACAACTACTGAAGCCCACGCGCCTAGAGCCCGCTCGCTGCAACTGGAGAGAGCCCGCGTGCAGCAACAAAGACCCAACGCAGCCAAAAATAAATAAAAATAAAATAAATTTATTAAAAACCAAAAGGCAAGGGCTGACTTACATGAAGTAGTCAAAATCATAGAGACAGAAAGAAGACTGGTGGGTACCAGGGGCTGGTGGAGGGGGGAACGGGGAGTTATTGATTAGTGGGGACAGAGTTTCAGTTTGGCAAATGAAAAAGTTCTGGAGATGGATAGTGGTGATCGTTGTACAACATTATGAATGTGCTTAATACCACTGAACCGTATACTTAAACATGGATAAGATGATAAGTTTTATGCTATGTACTTAAACATGGATAAGATGATAAGTTTTATGCTATGTGTATTTCACCACAATTTTAAAAATTCAAGGGAAAAAATAAGGCAAGAACTGAACATTTGGGAGAGGATGTAAATTTATTATTCCCGAGAGCCCAGGTTAGGAGAAGCTACTGCTGCTGAATACAAAACATATCTCTGAGTTTCCTGGTAATCAAACAGAAGTGAAAACATACCAATTCATCAACAGAGCAAAATATTGTATTAGCTCTGAAAAACAGCAGGCATTCATATGATAGGTCTTTATAGATGGAAGGTTGGGAAGATGATGATTATTGCCAGGGCAGCCAAGTACAGTCACACAGGTTGTATATTACACAGCTCCACCAATCACATAGTCCCTGGAGTTATGCAACATACAGACCCTAGATATTGTCCATATTTTATCCCCTTTACAAAAATAAGCATAAACTGTGCTCCACGCTCATATGTGTATAAATATATGTGTGTGTGTGTAGGGGGCACAGCTCACTAGTTAACTACCCAAAATACATTCTTCCCTCTTGCTTAGTAATAGAACCCTGATTTTATACTGAGCATTTATGTTCCCAACTAAAAGACCACATTTTCTGACCTCTCGTTGGCTAGGGGAGGTAAATGAGTGATAAGAAGCAGTCATCAGACAAGATTTCTGGGAAAACTTAAAAGAAGGACAAACATGACATGTCCCTTTTTTTGCCTAACTCATGCTTCCTACTTGGAGCATAGATGTGATGGCTGGAGTGCCAGCTGCCAACTTGGACCATGAGTCAACCTTGAGAATGGGACCCACATTTAAGGGAAGGCTGATCAGAGAGATAAAAAGAGCCTGTGTCCCTAAAGACACCCTGGAGTGACCATGCCAGCCCTGGTCTGCTCACCTCCACATACTCTTTTTCAAAAGAAAGACAGACATTTCTAGCTTGTTTATACCTCAGAGAAGACACAAATCCAGATGATTCTGAGACTCATGCCCTTTCCCCATCAACAACTTTTCAAGCACCTAGCTCAGTAGATCTGAGTTACTCATTTAAAAAAGGCTTCTCTAACAAGGCCATTTCCTACACCAGGAACCTCCCATTGTTACAGTCAACCTCCCATTGTTACTCTCAGCTCCCTTGTAACAAGGTAAAGCAGTGCAGGAGAAAAGTCTTTCTATGGATGCTAGTTCCATGGTGCGCCCAGCTCTACCTGGTTCAAGCCCACCTCTCTGCAGGTTAAAGAGAGCCCAGGGGACCGTGTGCATTTGGATTCTTCCTTGCCTGGAAGTTCCCCCAAGAACTTCCTTTCTTTCACATTAGAAATGCATGGTACAAGACAACATATAGACTGGGAGAAAATATTTGCAAGTGATGCAACCAACAAGGGCTTAATTCCCAAAATATACAAACAGCTCATGCAATTCAATTTAAAAAAAACAACAGTCCAATCAAAAACTGAGAAGACCTAAATAGACATTTCTCCAAAGAAAATATACAGATGGCCAATAGGCACACGGAAAGATGCTCATCCTTGCCAATTATTAGAGAAATGCAAATCAACACTGCAATGAGGCACCACCTCACACCATCATTAAAAAGTCTACAAATAATAAATGCTGAGAGGGTGTGGGGAAAAGGGAACCCTCTACACTGTTGGTGGGAATGTAAATTGGTACAGCCACTATGGAAAACAGTATGGCCCTTTCTCAAAAAACTAAAAATAAAGTTGCCATTTGATCCAGCAATCCCACTCCTGGGCAAAACTATAACCCAGAGAAAACTATAATTCGAAAAGATACATGTACCCTTATGTTCATAGCAGCACTGTTCACAATAGCCAAGACATGGAAACAACTTAAATGTCCATCGACAGGTGAATGGATAAAGAAGATGTGGTGTATGTATGTATGTATATATATATATATATATATATATATATATATATATATATATATAAAATGGAATATTACTCAGCCATTAAAAAGAATGAAATAATGCCATTTGCAGCAACATGGATGGACCTAGAGATTATCATACTAAGCAAAGTAAGTCAGAAAGAGAAAGACAAATATCATATGATATCACTTACAAGTGGAATCTAAAATATGACACAAATGAACATATCTATGAAACAGGACAGACTCACAGACATAGAGAACAGACTTGTGGTTGCCTGGGGGTGGGGGGAGGGAGGTAGGGAATGATTGAGAGTTTGGGATTAGCAGATGCAAACTATTACATACAGGATGGATAAACAACGAGATCTTACTGTATAGCACAGGGAACTATATTCAGTATCCTCTGATAAACCATAATGGAAAAGAATATATATATGTATAACTGAGTCACTTTTCTGTACAGCAGAATTTAACACAACATTGCAAATCAACTATACTTCAATAAAATTTAAAAATAAATTAAAAAAAAGAAATGCATGGTACTACAGTGAATGAGTCTGTACCGAGGAGCACAATAGCCACTCTCATTTCTAATTGGTTACCAGCAGCCGAATGCAGTTCCTAACTGGTGGAGTATGATTCTTCTAGCAGCTGGAAAAGGCAGTTCTACAGAGGTCTTGCATAACTAACTTGGCAGAGTGATAAAGTCATCCCTAGATTCCAGAGGAATTCGTGGTCATCATGACCCTTAGACTGCTGCTGCTCAAAGTGTGGTCCAGGAACCAGCCCAAGACCTCTTTGTCGATGCTTAGAAATTCTACAGTCTGACCCTGGCCAGCTCTGGTTGTGGTGGGTCTCAAAGTCCGCAAGTCTGATGTACTAGTATTGAGCTGTGACAGCTTTTTAAGAAACTAAAAATAAAGCTAGTCTTTGACCAAAGATAGTTGGAAACTCACTGCTTGAATTCATGCCCTTGCAGGTATGTTTCTCAGCATCCTTGGGCTGGAGCAGTAAAACACTTTAGGCTTTAGTCTGCTGTGGCCATCAGGGCCCTTGGGTGCCTGCCACAGAAGGTAGACTAAGCTGTAAACATTTATTAAAAATATATATGTCAAAAAATATATATACATATATATATATCACTAGGTAGGAGTAGTGGAAAAAGAGTCTGCAGACTAGCCTTCCAGGAACAATGCCCCAAGCTAAGCTGCAGAACTGGCCCGACGAAGAACCACCACCACTGCACTGGTGCCGCCCAGCTGGAGGTGCCAGTTTCCTTCCCAGAAACCAGCACGTGCACTACATCTGTACCAAACACTCAAGCCCTGAACACTGGACAATGACACCATCCTTGCGAGCAAAACAGACTCTACACCTCCCTCTTCTCTCTTCAAACCTTACACGAGTACCTCTCATTATTGGAGCCTGGACCTATTCCAGAAACTCAAAGGAGCCTGGAGAACAGAGTTTTCTAGCTTCTCTTTTGAGGGTCTTGCAAGGAAAGAAATTCCCCATACACAACAAGGGCATTTGAAATGTTCTGCACAGTCAGAAAACATGAAAGCATCCTTTGCAATCACAGCAGATTTTTGAATACTTAGTACCAAAAATAAGAATGCAAATAATTTCATTATTAATTTTGTGTGTTAATTACATGTTGCAGTGATAATATTTTAGATATTCTGGGTTAAATAAATAGATCTTTAAAATTGACTTTAATAATTATTTTTGCTTTTTAATGTGGCTACTAGAAAATATATAATTACATTTGGGGCTTGCATTATATTTATATTGGAGAGTATTGCTCTGGATGAAGCATGACCTCAGAATATAAGACCTAGACAATGTTACCAATGTGGAAAGGGTGGACTATATAATAAATGGTGCTGGGATAATTGACTCCTAAAAAAATCACATAAGATCCGTACTTCACTCCATTACAAACAAATTCCAGATGGATTAAAGACCTAAATATAAACTCAAACTTTTAGAAGAATATACAAAATAAAATTGTCTTAGTCCATTGGGGTGCTATAACCAAATACCATAGACCCAGTGGCTTATAAACAATAGAAATTTATTTCTCACAGTTCTGGAGGCTGGGAAATCCAAGATCAAGGTGCTGGTGCATTTGTGTTCTGTTTCATAGATGGCTGTCTTCTTGCTGTGCCCTCATGTGACAGAAGGGACAAGAGAACTCTCTTGGGTCTCTTTCATAAGGGCAAAATCCCATTCATGAGGACTCCACCTTCATGACCTGATCACCCCCCAAAGGCCCCACCTCCAAATATACATTAGGGATTAGGTTTCAATGTATGAATTTGGGTGGGGACACAAACATTGTTTATAAAATATGTATAACTCAGGGAAGGCTTTCTTAAACACAACTCCAAAATCACAAACTATAAAAGATAAATTTGATTATATCAAAATTTAAAGTTTTATATGACAAAAATTCCTTAGCAAGAGACCCTGAATTTTGCAACACATATGGTGGAGAATAGATTTGCACCAGAATATAAGCAAGATGAAAAGTTTCTGCAGATTTGCTGCAAAACATCATGAATATACTTAACACTATTGAACTTTCCACTTAAAAATGGCTAAGATGGTAAATTTTATGTTATGTGCTTTTTACCACAATTAAAATTTTTAATTATTTAAAAATATAAGGGGACTTCCCTGGTGGCACAGTGGTTAAGAATCTGCCTGCCAATGCAGGGGACACGGGTTCGAGCCCTGGTCTGGGAAGATCCCACATGCCGCGGAGCAACTAAGCCCGTGTGCCACAACTACTGAGCCTGCGCTCTAGAGTCCGCGAGCCACAACTACTGAAGCCCGCACGCCTAGAGCCGGTGCTCCGCAACAAGAGAAGCCACCGCAATGAGAAGCCCACGCGCCGCAATGAAGGCCACAACTAGAGAAAGCCCGTGCGCGGCAACGAAGACCCAACGCAGCCAAAAATAAATAATTTTTTAAAATAAAAAAAATTAAAATATAAGAATTCCTATAGAGCAATCAGAAAAAAAAAAAAGTTAACCCAACAGAAAAAATGGACAAAGACAGAATAAGCAATTTACAGAAGAGGTTCTTTTTACGACAAATAAACATATGAAAAGATGCTCAGTTTTGCTAGAAATCAAATAAATGAAAATTAATTAAAACAATAAAGAGGCACTATTTTCACCCCCCTGTCAAAAGTTAAGTTGACGTTTAACTAGAAAGTCGGTGAGGGAGAAAATAGTATTTTCATTTGCTAACAATGAGAGTATAATTGGTACACTCACTGTGGAGAAAATCTTGGCAATCAAAATAGTAAAATAAATATTAAAATTATTTAAAACTGTAATTTAAAAATTAAAAGTGCGCATACAATCCAGATATTTCAGTTCTGGGTATATTCCCTTGAGAAATCCTAGCATAAATGCATCAGGAGATGTTCGTCGCAGCACTACTGTTAATTTGCAAAAAACGGGAAACATTCTTAGTATGTCCGTTAATAGTGGAATAGATAAATAAAACTTCCTGGAGTCTTACAATGTATAAAATAAAGCAATTAAAAGGAAGTTTTAACTGAGTGTCCAAGATAAAATAGGTATCAGGTACCAAAGGCAGGAGTGACATTTGAAAGTCAGGTCTGACAACCAGATGAGTCACCCACCTCGAGGGTATGAGGGTCAGGTTGTTGGAGATCAGAGTATGGGTGAGGAATACTTTTCTGGAGAGATGTGTTGTGAGTATCACTCTTAAGTCTAGCAAAGGGGTTTCACGGAGTCCACCGAAGGCCTTGGTCCACGTGCCCTGGAGTTGGGGTTTGCAGTGAGGTGTGTCCAGCACAAAACTCTGCAGGTGGAGAGGAGCCGGCCGCTCTTTGGAACTGGCCTGTGCTACCAGAGTGGGTGGGAATAAAGGGCACATGAGTATTTCCCGCAGGCCACACAGCCATTTTGGAGCAAATCAAACTCTGCGCAAGAGGATGGGTCGTGAACCCCAACAGAGAGAGTTTGTGTGACACAGATCCCAGAAAGCCAGGAGAAAAATGCTTTGCCAGGTAATGGGAGCAGTCGAATGTTCCCGATGGAGACCTCGGAGGAAACCCCAGGAAATGCCTGAGGAGTAATTTCCAACACTTGCCAGGCCCAGGGAAAGCAAACCTACCTTACGACAGTACTGATCAAGGAGGAGCTTTCTTATTCTCCTCATCCTCTCCTCCCTCCCTTCCTCCTCCCCACCCTAAGTGCTGGGAATGAGTGCCCATGGAGGAGAGAAAGGAAGGACCATGTCCCAACTCTCCAACTTCTAGGGGTGGAGAGAAGTTGAAGTCGATTTCACAGGACTTCCCTGGTGGTCCAGTGGTTAGGGCTCTGCGCTTTCACTGCTGAAGGCCTAGGTCCGATCCCTGGTCGGGGAACTAAGGTCCAGTGCGGTGTGGCCCCCCCCCAAAAAAAAGTGAAGTCAATTTCAGAGTATTGATTATTACATGAGACTGGACATTTTAATTACGAATTCAGACTGTTACCTAAGTGTTATTATTAAAGTCACTTGGGCAAGAGAAATATCTCACTGAGAAAATTTAAAGGGACAGTGAAAGGCAAAAATGAAGTTGCTTTTATTATTATCTCTTGGGTCCCACAAGTTCAATGTACCAGATACAAGAACAACATAGATAACTCTCAAAAATATGATGTCACGTGCAAAAGAATTTAAGATGCAAAACTATACATTTGCATTATGCCGTTTGGGTTTTTAAAAGATACACAGAACAATACTAAATACTGTTACTGAATGCGAAAGTATTAAAAATGGGACTTGTATCTAAAATACATAAAGTTGCCAAAATTCAACCAAAAAAACCAATTAGAAAATGGGCACAAAATATGAACAGACACTTCACAGAAAAGGATATACAGATGGTAAATAAGCACTTGAAAAGATGTCAAAGTCATTAACCATTAGGGAAATGCACATTAAAACCACAACGGAATGTCACCACACACCTATCAGCACGACTGAAATGAAAAAGGTGATAACACCAGATGCTGGTGAGGATACAGGAAAAATGGATCACTTGTATATTGCAGCTAGGAATGTAAAATGGTACAACCACTCTGCAAAACAGTTTGGTAAGATCTTACAAAACTAATTATACGCTTATATATGTGGTGGTTAATTTTGTGTGTCAACTCGACTGGGCCACGGGGTGCCCAGATACTTGGTCAAACAATACTCTGGGTGGGTCTGTGAGGGTGTTTGGGGATGAGATTGACACTGGGGGAAGCCAGTTGCCATGTCATGAGGATACGTCAAGCAGGGGATAGAGGCCTCCTGCCAACATCTGTGTGAGTGAGCCAGCTTGGAGTGGCTCCTCCCACCCCAGTGGAACCTTCAGATGATGCAGCCCCCGCTGACATCTTATCCACAACCTCATGAGAGATCCTGAACCAGAGCCACCCAGCTAAGCCACCCCCAGATTCCAGAATCTCTGGAACTGCACGATATGATAAAGACTTACTGTTCTAAGCTGCTGAGTTTGGGGGGTATGTTGTTATGCACCAACATCTAACTAATGCCGAGTCCTTCTGCCATCAACCCGACACCTGCCCTAGAATCAACCAAGCCTCTGGACCACTTTGGGGAATGACACAAAAGACAGTGATTGGGCGATGAGAGAGAAATCCAAAGAAACAAAAAATTTAGAAAATCGATGTCGTCGTGGATGGCAGGGGATGGCCAAAGGAAAGACAGGAAGAAGTGAGCAGTGCGGGGAAGGATACACGTGAGGCAGAAGGCTAAAGTAACAATGTGAAAGTTCAAGTGCCTTAAACAGATGGGGAATTTGGAGGTGAGCTGGGAGAGATGCTTATCTCCGTCCCACTTTATACGTTATTTGAAAGTGGTCTCAACTGAAAAGCTGCCGATGAGTCTCTGAGCTTCATCTTCTGCCTGTATATCAAGCCAGGTACTGACTTTGTTGTCCCAAACAGAACCTTCAGTGACCTTCCAAGCTGGTGCCAAGAAATGATGGTGTTTTTTGGAAAAGGAGGATAGTTGTGGCATAAAGGGGTACAGGTACAATTGAGTGGGACTAACAGCTCTCTGCTGAGTCAGAATGGGCAGGCTGTGTGTGAGTGGAAGTGTAAAGAAGTTTGTTAATTACAGACTTCCATTGCTAGCTGGGGGTATAGCTCAGTGGTAAAGCATTTGACTGCAGCTCAAGAGGTCCTTGGTTCAAGTCCAGGTTTCCCCTTTGAAAGTTCCTTTTTCCTCCTTGGGCACTGAATTGACAATATTGTGTCTTATAGAGACCACCCTCAAAAGGAGAGCCTGGGTGGAGCTTACAGCGTCTTAGATGGCCACCCCTTATGATTCAGGGTCCTGTCAGACACTTGGCCCTGCCTTGAAGATGAAGAACAAGACCAAATGCATCCCCAGTACCCTCTTTGAGGGTCTGTTTCCTGGGATCCCAATGGTACCAATTTCTGTATTTTTCAGGGTCCAGTTCAGAGACAAAACTTGCACTGGTCATTTTAACAGAAAGCACTTAATATAAATAATTGTTAATCTGTGTGTCAGTTTCTTAGGGCTGCTGTGATAAAGTGCCACAGAATAGATGGCTTAAAGCAACAGACATTTATTGTCTCACAGTTCTGGAGGCTAGAAGTCTGGAATCCGGGTATGGGCAGGGCCAGGCGCCCTCTGAAGGCTCTTGGGGAGGGTCCTTCCCGGCCTCTCCCCAGCTTCTGGCGGTTGCTGGCAATCCTCAGCATCCCTTGGCTTGTAGGTGCATCACTCCAGTCTCTGCCTCCAAGTTCACAGGGCTGCATTCTCCCTGTGTGTCTCCTCTTCTTATAAGGACTCCATCATATTGGATTAAGGGTCCACCTGACTCCATTGTGATCTCATCTTAACTAATTACATCTTTGATGCCCCTCTCCAAGTAAGGTCACATTCCGAGGCACTGGGGGCCAGGATTCAACACATCTTTTTTTGGGGATGGGGACACAATTTAACCCACAACAATTGGAAATCACAGGACTGAAAGGGTGAAAGGGAAGATTAAGTATCACGGAGGGAGTACCTGCAAGAAACCGCTCTGACTCCCGGGCTGTGGACACAACTGGAGGAGGATGAACTTATTCAATCTTACAAACCTGGGGAGGGTCTCTGTGGATCCGGGACCCCAACCCCTAAGGAGGTGCTAGTGTCCCTGAGGTGACATGACAAACCTGGCCCTATGAGCACAAAACTGCAGGTGGCAATCCCCTGGGATGGACTGTCACGGCCAGGTGACACGGCCAGGAACCCAGTAGGCAGGAAGGACAGTGCTTCTTCCTGCTCCTGCCCAACAGTGTCCCCCCAGAGCCCTGCTGGCAGGACCAACCAGGAAGCCACCTGGCAAAGGATAAGAGAGGTTTACAGAGTCCCAGACCCAGCAGCACAGGGCAGAGCACAGAAAGGCGAACTGGGGGCTTAGAGACAATCATTTCTTCAGACAGTTCATCTCACCCAACAGTGAAAGGGTTGACTATATGGAGATTTGGGGCAACGGGAGAGAGGCCAGCCTGCATCCTAGGGTGTGGCATTGTATGCTCTGACCCATATCCGGTCCATTTGTGTCCTATCTTCGAGGTGTTGCATGCTTGGCCAGGCCAGTGGGGACTTTGAGTCTCAGGTGCTCAGCACAAAAACCACAATGGAGATGTCACTATAGACCCTTCCAGCTTTCGGGGAATGCTCCCCAGGTTATACCTCCTCCAGCACTGACAGTAGAGAGGCTGTGAGCTGTGGGAGAAAACAGCCCGTTGCTTCTACTAAGGCAGGGAGATGAGTTAGCAGTAAAGCAGGTCTGGCAACTCAGCCAACCCATTCTGAAGGGGCAACTGGGGCAGCACATGGAATGGTGTTAATTGGACCTTACTGACGTGGCAGGGGGTATAGCTCAGGGGTAGAGCATTTGACTGCAGATCAAGTGGTCCCCAGTTCAAATCTGGGTGCCCTCTACCCTTTTAGTCACTAAACGTGGTAAGGGAGTTCCAATTTCCTCTCCTCTTGCTGAATCTGGCTTCTGCAGCAGGTAAAGAGTCAGAGAAGACCCTTCGGACCCAAGCAAGGCAGCTCTGCTCAGATGATGTGTTTGTCCCACTCCTCTGATCTTCCCACTCTCCCCTCCCCTGGTCTACCACGCAATCCAGCATGTACGTTGATCTCCCGGCTGGGGATGAGGACTTTGTCCTTCGAAGGTAGCCAGAGAGAAATCTGAGATCACCTACAGAGGAAGAATAGTTGAACTGCTGGCTGACTTCTCAACAGTTGCAAAGGAAGCCAGAAGCTAGTGCAGTAACACAAGCAATATGTTGAGAGGAGATATCAGCCAACTTAGAATTCTACTCCCAGCCAAACCATTCTTCGAGAACAGACACAAGCTGTCGGAGCGTTTATGGCCAACAGATGCTCACTAAAGAAAATTCTAAAATATATACTTCAGAGAAAAGTAAAATGATTCCATATAGGAGGTCTGAGATGCAAGAAGGAATGTTGAACAAAGAAATTGGTAGATACGCAAGTAGATCTAAAAGTCGTTGTCCATATAACACAGTGCTAATGTCTAATTTATAAGGTTTTTTTTAAAAAAAGATAGAACTGGGCTTCCCTGGTGGCGCAGTGGTTGAGAATCTGCCTGCCAATGCAGGGGACACGGGTTCGAGCCCTGGTCTGGGAAGATCCCACATGCCGCGGAGCAACTAGGCCCGTGAGCCACAACTACTGAGCCTGAGCGTCTGGAGCCTGTGCCCCACAACAAGAGAGGCTGCGATAGTGAGAGGCCCGCGTACCGCGATGAAGAGTGGCCCCCGCTCGCCGCAACTAGAGAAAGCCCTCGCACAGAAACGAAAACCCAACATAGCCATAAATAAAAATAAAATTTAAAAAAAAGATAGAACTAAAATACTAGCTAACAATAATATTTTAGGAAAGGGCTCATAAGAATTAAAATGTCTTTATGTAGTTGGGAAAGAAGATGAAGATATTGATTAACTTTAGAGTTTTAAAATTTGCATGCAGAAATTTCTAGTGTATCATTTTAAAAGTTGTAGTTTTGCCGAGAAAATGGAGGTACGGGAATGGAGGGTATATGCTGATAGTCTTGCTAAACACTCATTAATTCTGATAATTTATTTGTTGATTCTTTTAGATTTCCTACATAGATGACCATGTCATCTAAGAAATTTGAAATTTTTATTTCTTCCTTCCAATCCTTATTTTATCTCTTTTTCTTACCTTATCGTAATGGCTAGAACCACCAGGATCATGTTGAAAAAAGGTGTTGATGGTAGATATCTTGTTTTATTCTGATTTCAAATAAAAAGCTTTCAACATTTCACCATTAAGAACATGTTGTGTGGACTTCCCTGGTGGCACAGTGGTTAAGAATCCGCCTGCCAAAGCAGGGGACACGGGTTCGAGCCCTGGTCCAGGAAGATCCCACATGCTGCAGAGAAACTAAGCCTGTGCACGACAACTGAGCCTGTGCTCCAGAGCTCGTGAGCCACAACTACTGAGCCCACGTGCTATAACTACAGAAGCGCACGTGCCTAGAGCCTGTGTTCCGCAACAAGAGAAGCCACCGCAATGAGAAGCCCATGCACTGCAACGAAGAGTAGCCCCCGCTGGCTGCAACTAGAGAAAGCCCGCACACAGCAAGGAAGACCCAATGCAGCCAAAAATAAATAAATAAAATTAATTTATTAAAAAAAAAACATGTTGTGGGTTACACTTTTTGTAAATGGTCTTTATCAGATTAAGGAATTTTCCTTCTATTTCTAGTTTGCAAAAAAATTTTTTTTATCATGGATCAACATAGAATGTTCTCAAAACCACCTCTTTTTTGTATCTATTGAGATAATAATATAATTTTTCTCCTTTAGTCTATTAACATGGTGAATTACACTTAATTGCTTTTTGTAAAATTAAACACACTTTGCATTCCAGATATAAAACTAGCTTGGTCATGAAGCACTATCATTTTCATATATTTGTGGATTCAGTTATATAATAATTTATTTAATTTTTTGTACCTATATTTATGAGTGAGATTGGCCTATACATTTTTTTATACTATCCTTGTTGGGTTTTGATATCAAGGTTGTGCTAGCTTCACAAATGAAGTTGTACAATGTATACATCTTTTCTATTCTTAGAAAGGTTTTTATGCAAAAATAGAGTTATTTTGCATTAAGTATGTGATAAAACTCACCAGTGAAACCACCTTATCTGAATTTTGGGGGGAAACTTTCAAATAACTGTTTTAATAAAATTACTGTTTAAAACTAGAGGACTATTCATCTTTTCTGTTTCTTCTTGTGTCAGCTTTGGTAAGTTGTAGTGTTTTTAAAGTTCTTGCTAAGGGCTTCCCTGGTGGCGCAGTGGTTGAGAATCTGCCTGCCAATGCAGGGGACATGGGTTTGAGCCCTGGCCTGGGAAGATCCCACATGCCGTGGAGCAACTGGGCCCGTGAGCCACAACTACTGAGCCTGCGCGTCTGGAGCCTGTTTGCAACAACAGAGGCCACGACAGTGAGGCCCGTGCACCGCGATGAAGAGTGGCCCCTGCTCGCCGCAACTAGAGAAAGCCCTCGCACAGAAACAAAGACCCAACACAGCATAAATAAATAAATAAATAAATTTATTAAAAAAAAAAAAGTTCTTGCTAAATTTCCACATAACATAGTCGTAAAGTCCTTGGACTCTTAAAACATGATGCATGGATTCAGATTCTAGATCGTAACTGAGTGACCTTGGCAAAGTTACTTAACTCTCTCAGCCTTAGTTTTGCCATATATAAAATGGGCATGATAATAGAAATGAGCGAAATAATAGTACCTAGTTTGTGGAGTTGTTGTGAGGATAAATAAATTAGTATTTTAAAAGTATATAGAATAGTGCCTGCCACATGGTAAGTTCTTTGTACAGGTTTGTTAAATAGATTTAAATTTTTGTACATTATTTTTCATAATGTTCTATGATTATTATTTTAAAGCCTAAAGACTGAAGCTTTTTTTTTTTTAAAGGAAGAGATGATGGAATGTTTTTTAATTTTTATTTATTTATTTATTTATTTTTGGCTGAGTTAGGTCTTTGTTGCTGGGCGCGGGCTTTCTCTAGTTGCGGTGAGCAGGGTCTACTCTTCATTGTGGTGTGTGGGCTTCTCATTGCCGCGGCTTCTCTTGTTGCGGAGCACGGGATCTAGGCGTGCGGGCTTCAGTCGTTGTGGCTTGCGGGCTTAGTTGCTCCGCGGCATGTAGGATCCTCCCGGACCAGAGCTCGAACCCGTGTCCCCTGCATTGGCAGGCGGACTCCCAACCACTGTGCCACCAGGGAAGCCCTGAAGCTTTTCTTTTTCTTTTAATATTTTAATTTAAAAAAAAGTTTTCCGGCCATGCCACACAGCATGTGGGACCTTAGTTCCCCGACCAGGGATTGAACCCGCACCCTTTGCATTGGAAACATGGAATCTTAACCACTGGACCACCAGGAAAGTCCCAATGCAGCTTTTTTTTTTTTTGAATTTTTGAATTTTATTTTATTTTATTTTATTTTTTATACAGATTTTTATACAGCAGGTTCTTATTAGTTATCTATTTTATACATATTAGTGTATATATGTCAATCCCAATCTCCCAAGCAGCTTTTCTTTTTAATTCATGCTTTTGATTATTTTTGTCTGCTTGCTTATTTTTCTTATTATTTTCACCAAAAGTTAATCAAACTTATTTTGATTTTCAACGGCCAACTTTTGGCTTTGTTAGTCATCTCTGTTGTGTGCTTTTTTTCCATTTCATTGATTTCTGCTCTTCCTTGTATTTCCTTTGTTTCTCGTACTGTTCTTTTTTTTTTAAATAAATTTGTTTATTTATTTATTTTTGGCTGCATTGGGTCTTTGATGCTGCACATGGGCTTTCTCTAGTTGCAGTGAGCGGGGGCTACTCTTCGTTGCGGTGTGAGGGCTTCTCATTGCGGTGGCTTCTCTTGTTCGACAGCATGGGCTCTAGGCATGCGGGCTTCAGTAGTTGTGGCTCATGGGCTCTAGAGCGCAGGCTCAGTAGTTGTGGAGCCCCGGCTTAGTTGCTCTGCGGCACGTGGGATCTTCCTGGACCAGGGCTCACACCCATGGCCCCTGCACTGGCAGGCAGATTCTTAACCACTGCACCACCAGGGAAGCCCTCATAGCGTTCTTTTATCCAGTTTTTCTTCCCTAACTCTTGAGATGGATCCTTCGTTTATTTATATTTATTCTTCTTTTCTAGTATATTGCTCAAAGCTATAAGTATTCCTTTAAATGCTGATTTAGTATCTGTCAATGGATGAGTGGATAAAGAAAATGTGGTATACAGACATATATAAAATGGAATACTATTCAGCCATTAGAAAGAAGAAAATCCTGCCATCTGTGACAACATGGATGGAACTGGAAAAAAAAAAAAGTCAAACTCATAGAAACAGAGAGAGTAGACTGGTGGTTGCCAGGGGCTGGGGGGAGAAGGAAACGGGGAGATATTGGTCAAAGGATACAAACTTTCAGTTATAATGAAGAAGTTCTGAGAATCTGCTGTACAGCATGCTGACTACAGTTAATAATATTGTATTGTATACTTGAAAGTTGCTATGACAGTATATCTTAAGCACTCTCACCCGTCCCCAAAAAGAAAAGGTAACAATGTGAGGTGACTGTTGTGTTAATTAACTTGATCGCAGTAATCATTTCACAGTGTATTTATATCATATCATCACATTGTACACTTCAAATACATTACAGTTTTATTTGTCAATTATACTTCAATAAAGCTGAAGGGAAAAAGAAACTAAACAAAAAATTCTAAATTATTCATGATGCTTTTGTCTGATTCTATTAGTTAGTGAGAAAAGTATGTAAAAATTTCCCACTCTAATTCTAGATTTGTTTTCTTTGTTATTCTGTCAAGTTTTTGCCTGACATATTTTGAAGCTATATTATTAGAAACATAAAAATTAGGAATTCTTATATCTACCTGGTAAATTCAGCCTTTTATCATAAATTCGTGATCTTCTTATCTCTAATAATATCTCAGGTCTTCAAGTCTCTTTGTCTGATAATAATGTACACCCACTCTCTTTTTGTTAATGTTCTACAAGTCATATATTTTTTTCATTCTTTTACTTTCAATCTTTCTGTATGCCTAAGTTTTAGATGTGTCTTTTGTAAATAAAACATAGTTGGTTGTTTTAACTCAATATGATAATCATTGTCTTTTAATCTGGGGCATTTAATTTCTTTAATTTTAATGTAATTGCTGATGTTTTTGTATTCAAATCTACCCCCTTATTTTGTGCTGCAATATGTATCACTTATTTATGTTTTTCTCTCCTTCTTCCTTTTTTTGTTTGATTGATTGAGATTTTTGTAATACCATTATTTCCCCGTTAGTTTGAAAAATATAAATGTTATTTGTTCTATTTTAGTGATTATGCTAGAAACTCAATGTGCATAGTTATTTTTCAAAGTCTGTGGTTAACCAATAGCATACCCTCCTCTTAGGTAATACAAACATCTTAGAACACTTTAACTCCACTTACTTCCCTCCCATCTTACGTTATTCCATATTTTGTTTTAACCTCATTATTGTTACTGTTTTATACAATGTTCACTTAGATTTATTCATATACTTACTATTTCTTTGCCTCTTTCTTCCTTACTACATCTCTATCCTTCCATCCAGATCAGTTCCAAGCTGCTTAGAATATCCCCTTATGAATTTCCTTTACTGCATGCCTGTTGTTGATGAATTCTTTCAGTTTTGGTTTGTCTGAAATTGTCTTTATTTTACCTTCACTCATGAAGGATATTTTACCTGAGTACAGAATTTTATGTTACCAGTTACAGTATTTTCAGTACAGTCCCTCAGTATCCACAGGGGACTGGCTCCAGGATCTCCCACCACAGATACTAAAATCCATGGATGTTCAAGTCCCTTATATAAAATGGCATAGTATTTGCATGTAACAGATGCAGATCCTCCCATATACTTTAAATCATCTCTAGATCACTTATAACACCTAATATAATGTAAATGCTATATAAATAGTTGTCAGTGTGAGGCAAATTCAAGTTTTGCTGTGTGGAACTATTTGGAATTTTTTTCCAGATATTTTAATTCTGCACTTGGTTAAATCTGTAGATGCAGAACCCATGGATACTGAGGGCCAACTGTATACACAATTCCACTGCCTTCTGGCTCTCATTGTTGCTCTTGAGAACTCAGTTGTTAATTTAATTGGCACTCCACTGAAAGTAATATGTCTTCTTTTTTATTATATTTTTAAGAGTATCTTGTTATCTCTGATTTTCTGCAATTTTACTACAGTAACTCTAGGTATGGATTTCATCTTGTTTATTATGTTTGAGATTCATTAGGGTTCTTGAATGTAAGAACTGATGTCTTTCATTAGTTGTGAAATAATCTCAATGGCTGTCTCCTCAAATATTGCATCCACTTCATTCTCACTCATTTCTTCCAGGACTCCATTTAAATGGACATTAGACCATCTCATTGTAGCCTCTGTATTTACTACTCTCTATTCTGTGTTTGTCATACTTTTGTCTCTCTATGCTTTATTATGGATAGTTTTTCTTCCCAATGTTCCAATTCATTGATTTTCTCTTTAGCTGAATCTATTCACTGGGTAGAACATAGACATATTCACTGAGTGTTTAATTTTAGTTATTGATTTTTAGATATAAAATTTCTAAAAACTCAGAAAAATTTTTCTAGGTTGTTCTCTTTTCAAATCTTCTTAGCCACTTTTTATGCTTTCCAGTTTCCTACTGAAATATTCAAGCTTGGCTTTTCTCTCCTTGAACACAGCAAGCACTGTCATTTTACAGTGTGTTTCTGACAGTTCTAATAAAAAAGTCCCCGTGTTTAGTTATGTGATCTGTTGTTTCTATTGATTTTCACTGATGGCATTTTGCTTCCCTGTGCACATAGTTATCCTTGACTGTGTGTTGAGCATTGTATTCAAAATTTTATTTGTAGAACTAACTCGAGGCTGGGGATAATAATATCTTCCTTCATTTCCTTTTTCCAGGGACCTGAGCAGCTCTAGCAGTCAAGGGACCTCAACATAATGTCAAGGCTTGAGTTTTCTGGGCCTTTCGGATGTCACAAAGACCAGTTACAAATTCTTGCAGTGGCTGTTTTCTTTCAGTTCACCCTTACTCCTCAGGATTCAAGCCCAAAGCCAGAGACAGTTTTACCAGTGTCCCTATTCAGGTGGGCCCAGAATTCTGACTTTTATCCCCCTAGTCCTGAGAGGCTTCCAGAAGTTCCACTTAGCCTCTCAGCTGCCTCTTTTGGACTGAAAAACACACTCAGGGCCAAAACAGCCTGTAGTATGGAGCTTTAACTTTCTGTTTCCCATCCTTTTCAAATCTCCACCTAGTATTTTCTGTCTAAAGTTAGTTCTTTGATTCTTTTAATGAGATGTTTTTAATTCCAGCTTTTTAATTTGTCTTCATAGGAAAGAGTGTTCCAAATCACCTTGTCCATTAAGGAATGTGGAGATTCTTTTGCAGGTTTCTTTTTACCATTTATATCTCTTAACTATTTTATCTGGATTTTTAGATATTATTATATAAAGTAGGGTCTACTTTTAGTCATTCTAACTAAGGAAATACCGACTGAGGTTCAAAAAAGAAAAAGTGGTAGGAGAGAAAGGAGGGAGAAGGGAGAATCAAGTGGTCCGAATCTGTGGTAGAGGCAACACCCTGAGAAATTCCCAGGGGGAGGAAAGAGGTTTTACTTTTGACGTGGTTTTCAAATCTTTACAGTCACTTCTGGAAATTAGGAAGGAAGATGTATATACACCCTCCATACTTCTCAAGTGGTGGCGGCAAGAGCAAAGAGATAGCCTTCTTTCTGGAGATTACTGTAAGGTTGAGGAAATGAGAAACTGAAGTCTCCACACCAGCCATGAAGGATGAGTCCCCAGGGGGAGGGGGGGAGGTGGGCTGGGTTAACTTCATCAGCCTCTTCAGAGAAATGTGACCTCAGTACCTCTTGTCTGGGTGACAGTCAAGGGAGGATACTTGGAGCTGGTCCTAGTCTGGACCCTAAATTTTTATAACAAGACATAGCACATTAATTTAAATTTCAAATGTGGAAGGAAGGGCCTGAAATTACAGCCCCTGCTTCAGTAATTGAAAATGTGAGCAAAGCAGGGGGCATGTGGATTTGAACCAGGGACCTCTTGATATGCAGTCAAATGCTCTACCCCTAAGCCATACCCCCCACCCCCTTATACTGAGCTTTTCATTAGCACCTTTTCACCCATGGTGCTGCTTTCTCCCTGCCTATTCTTCCTTGCTCTTTCCACGTGTCCCAGGAGGCGGCAGGTCTTCTCCACTGTCGTCCGCTCTCCCGTCTGCCCCTCTCCAGCCCGCCTCTTCCTCAGGTCGTGGTAATAGCACCTCCCTTTACACCTGGTCGTTTGAGTCTCTACTGCTGCTTCTACTTCAGCCGGCACATGGTTATCAGGACAAGAGCCGCTGGTTCCGGGTCTTTAGTGAACCTCAGACTCAGCGCAGGGAGAGCCTCCTCCACACTCCGAGGCCTCAAGGACGGTGCTCACTGCTTCACTCATTCATTCATTCACTCAACAAACACTCATGGAACATGTTCGGTGCCAGGCCCTATCACCCATGCTGAGGACACAGAGACAAACAAAACATTGTCCCTGTTCTTCAGAGTCTTAGTCCAAATAGGAGACGAGCCCATGAACTCAAGGACTTCCAAAGGGTGGCAGAAGCCCAAGCAGAGAGCTCTGGGAGCAGGGAGTCGGAGCTACCCCGCCTGAGAAGTCAGGAGGGGCTTCTGGAGGTGATGGGCAAGGAGTTTGCTGGAAGAAGCAGCTGGAGAGGTTTTCCAGCCAAGGCAGGAATAAAATCACAGATAAATAAGTGGGTCAGGTGTGTCTGGAACTCAGTGAGGCTTGAGACTGATGTCACACATAAAGTGTGCTCATCAACCCAGGAGACACTTTGGAAGTCTGGATTCCTGCTGATGAGTAGGACTCACCCACCACGACTGTCATTGGAGGAAGGCTTGTGACACACGGCACAACTAGCCATAACTTCAGTTAATTAAAACCCCAGCTGTCTAACTGTAGACACGAGGAGGTACACAGGTTTGCCCAGGTAACATCAAGAACACCGTGTGTACTAGAACATGGTAATGGAGTGCCCCAGGGCTGTGGGTGTCAACTAACTGCCTCCTTCTTATTTGATTTCTTATGTATTTATATTTACTTCTTATCACAGCTAAAAGTGACCTTAGCAAGGGGACACCCAGATTTGAACCAGGGACCTCTTGATCTGCAGTCAAATGCTCTACCCCTGAGCTACACCCACAAGCCTGCCTCTGCTGTTAATTGCACCTCTTGATCTGGGCACCTGACTGCCGTTTCTGGCCTCTTACAGCCCAGCCCTGGGCGCAGGCAGCCTGCCCCGCGACAGCCTGCTCTCACTACCATCACTCACTCGCTCGCCCACCTCCAAACACCTACTGAGCAGTTTCTATGTGCCAGACACATCCTTCCTTCTCCTTCCATTTTCTCTGGCTCCGCCTACCTCTGCCACCCCAGTTCCGTCTGCCCTGCAATGGGCCATCATTGGCTTTCCCCACCTAACAGGACCGTGGTCCCCTCCTCCCCTCCTGCGCTAAGGCGCGGAGGAGCAGAGAGGGCCCTGCACAGGCTGGGGAGCGGGGACAAGAACCTGGCCAGGACACCACCCCCTGAGACACAGATGACCCCCCCTCCCTTCCCCACGCGCTTCCTTCACTCAACCCCCTTCATCCACTCAACCTGCAAATATTGTGGAGAAATAAGTTGAACCAGCTCCGAATTTCATCTCAAGGAGAAACCTGATTTGGGGAGGGGGTGGAACACCATGATGACTTGCTTGTGAGCCCCCGGGGAATGGAAGACGGCGGGCGGCAAGCTCCACAGCCGTAGCCGAGGGCGGGCAGCCCTGCTTGGGCAGCGGGAAGGGCGAGGCAGGCAGGCAGGAGGCTGTCCTCTCACGAGCAAGTCTGGGCGCTGGTGTGGAACGGAGCCGGAGCGCCCCCTCCCGGCCACTGCGGGAGACGCTAAAGCAGGCTTCGACTCCCCCATCACCCCTTCCTCTCCCCACGGAGGCGGTCTCCAGCACGTCTACGAGGCTCATGGGCTTTGGGAAGTAGCTATCTCGTCCAGAAATACTGAGGGGAGACCTAGTCCCCATGGGCTGGTTGGTGGCCAGTTTTCCTGGCACCTGAAGGGACCGCACACTTACTGGGCCCTCCTCTTCTCTCGAGGCCGCTGTGACCTGCCTCCCTTCATTGACCCAAGGGGGTGACATTTTCAGTTTCAGCGACCGCGGGGAAGAGGGTGGCGACCAGCCCCCCGGCACAGCTGATGGAGCTGGAACTGGTCCCTGACCAGGTCGGTGTCCTGGGGCACAACAGCTGCCTATATGGACCCTCTCCCTCACCAGGCGAGCCCAGCTCGGCCCAGCCTGGTGGGCACCTTCCCTGGCAGAGACCCGGCAGGATTACACCGGCGGCTCCTGCTTCATATCGGACCCCCGGCCCGCAGTCTCCACCCCATGACACCGGCTGCCACTCCAGGCCCCGCTGGGAAGAGGACTTGTTTGAGCAGCTGTGCTAGGAAACGGGCCTGAGGGGCTGAAGTAGCCAAGGGCGTGCGCTCCGGGCTCACAGGGACAGGCCCTTGGGAGGTGGGGCGGAAAGGAAGACCGCGAGAGAAGACACACTGAGGACAGCCTGTGGGAGAGACCGACCCACGGAGACACTGGGGATGGGGAAGGCACAGCTTGTTTTAGTTAATTGTCGTTATCAACAAAGAAGCCATAACTAAGCACAGTCAAATTTTTCAGTGACTCACGAAAGCAAGAAACTAGGGCTTTTCAGCTGGGTGAAGAGAGTTCTCGCTGGGCAGCAATCACAGGAACTGCTCCAGTGGTGGGAGAGGTAGGAGAGAGGACCAGCCGGAGGGCCCTCTACCCATTTGTTGCACAAAATGTTCAAAGGATGCTCTTAGTGCTGCTTTATGTTGAGGAAAAACTGGCAATTTTTACGTTGTCACACCATGAAACAGAAATATTCTGACTTTTACATAGCAAATTTCATAAAATGTTTAATTGTTAGGTCATATTTTCAACAGTTAAAGAAAAGTGGTTTCTTTCTGAGATGGAGGGCTGGTGGTGTGGCTTTCAGTTAGGCAAGAGTTTCTCAGATATGATGCCAAAAGCTCAACTGATAGATTGGACGTCATCAAAAGTAAGAACTTTCGCTCTTTGAAAGACACTGTTAAGAGAGTGAAAAGACAAGTCACGGTCTGGGAGAAAGTATTTGCAAAAGCCATAGCTGATACGGGCCTTGCACCATAATATATAAAGAATGCTCACAGCTCAATCATAAGAAAACAAACCACCCAGAAGATATATGATGGCAATAAGCACCTAAAAGTGCGCTCAGCGTCATTAGTAATTGGACAAATGCACGTTAAAACCACAATGAGATCCTACTATGTTACATCAGAACGCACATCAGAAAGACTGACCGTAACAAGTGCTGGTGAGGACGTGGGCAGCTGGAACATTCACACACTGCCGTGCAAACGTAAAATGGTGCAGCCAGTTTGGAAAACAGTTTGGCAGCTTCTTAAAATTGAAACACACTCCTAGCGTATGATCCAGCTGTGCCACTCCTAAGCATTTAGTGAAGAGAAATGGAAGCATCTACCCACACACTTGGGCACGAATGTCACAGTAACGTTTTTGTTAAAGCCCAGAACTGAAACAACTCCAACGTTCATCAACAGGCAAAGGAATACACAAATTGTGGTGTATGCATAAAATGGAATACTTTTCATCAATAACAATGAATGAACTACCAATACAATAAGCATAGATCTCAAATAATTATCTTGAGTGAAAGAAACCAGACCAGAAAAGAGAAAGAAAACACACACACACACAGAGTACGGATGGTTCGATTCCGTTTATATGAAATTCTAGAAAATCTGAAAAAAAATCAAACGAATCTGTGGAGAGATTGGTGGTTGCCTGGGGTGTTGGCAATAGTCTAAGGAACTAGTATTTTACCTGGAGAGAAAAAGCAGAGGGGTGGGAGGTTCTGGGCTCCACTTTGGACACACAGGCCGGTTCATCTCTCTCCCACTGCCCCCCCTTCCCCTAAGCTCTGCGGCCTCCCACTCCCTTGCCCTCCATCAGCGGCTGCCAGCACCAGGTAGAGCGTTTGCTTTCACACCTGGAAGGGGCGTTGGCTGCTCCTGGTCAACTCATCTTATGAGGAAAACAAAAGAAAGCAGGAGGGATTCAGTCAAGCCCTTGGAGTCATTGGCGGTCTGGGACGCACAGACCCTGGCTCTGGGCATCCGGTGACTCACCCCTTCTCATCTCCCTGAGTCTCTCTGGGAGGCCGTCCCAGCTCCCCGAGGCCAGCTGAGCAGTGGACATCAGCCTCCCTCTCTTCTGAGTGCCTGTCAAGCTATTTGCCAGTCTTCACTACCCCTCACTCCCAAGACATGGTCCCCGCCCGCTCATTTCCTTCTGGCTGCCGCGCTGTCTTTCAAGAACTTCTTTTGGAAAGTTCACGCTTCCTGCTGGCACGACCCACTTCCTAGCCCCACTGCTGTTGCTGTGAGACCCCCAGAGGCTCCCTCGCCGGCTTGGATGACGTGGGCCTCTGCTGCTCCATTCTCCTGCTCCAGGCCTGGGTTGTGCTGCGTGACCTCTGCCTCCGTGTTGGTGAGCCTCCCCCATCCCTGGTTCCTCAGCGCCTTGACCTCAGCCCCTCACTGACCAGAGGACACAGCTAGGACTGGTCACTGCTAGAAACGGCCGCCCCTCCCAAACTGTGACCTCTGACGGTCCCCACCTCACTACAGTCTCTGCCCCTTCCTCCGCCCCCACCCCCTGCTCCTCCCTCTGACCTTGTCTTTCCCGCAGGTGCTCCGCTCTTCCTGGCTTCCTTTCAGATGCCAAGGTCGGTCACCCCCCTCCAGCCCCTGTGCAGTCGCTCAGTCTGGTCACCCGCTGATCATGACAGTCACACCCAGGACTCCTGCCGTCCCTCAGCATTCCTGAACCTCCAAAATGGGCGCCCTGGGTGTAAAGCAGAGCCCCCTCCTTACAGAGCCCAATACCTCCCTGGCGGGACCTCGGCCCACAAGTCATCAGGCTCCCTGCCTTCCTTCTAGGGGTGAGGCACCCCCAGGGCCAGTCACTGGTAACCCCTCTTCTGGGGCCCAGCTTCACGTACGCCTGCTCTAGAACCAGAGGCCTTGCCCTGCACTGAGGTCTGCACCCCAATGTCCAGATCTCATGGGGTGCCTTTGTCCTTGGGAGGCACCCCACAGGGACCTCACCCGCTGGCCAGCGCCTCTCACCAAACCTCCCTCTGCTGATCTTTGGTCGGGCCTCTGCCCTCTCAGCCCACCTCTGTCATCCTGTTCGGGGAAGGGCGCCCGGGGCAGTGGGGAGCAGGGTGGGAATGAAGCTGCTGTGACTTCTGCTCTCGGGGGACCTGAGTTATCCTGTGAAGACAAAATGGACTCCTAGCAAGGGAACAAAGTGGGCGGGTTGTAATAGTAACAACAACAACAGCAGCCGCAGTGCCTAGGGCCCTGGAGTCCGAGAGAACTGGGGTTGACTCCACACATGAGTTTCAATCGCGGTTTTACCACTTACTAGCAGTGGGATCACATGTAAGTCATTTAACCTCTTTGAGCTTCTATTTCCATGTCTTTGAAGTGGGGAAAATAGTAGTACCTGTTCCTGTGGTTGTGTGGATATTAAATGAAATAGGTCACTTAGAAGTACCTGGAACAAAGTACACATTTAATAAACATTAGCTCTCAGGACTATTAAAAAAATGTTACAAAATTAAAAAACAAACACAGCATCAATAGCAAAGATTCTTCGACAAACTCCCTGTTCATCACAACGCTCCTTAAAATGTTAAAAATTGGAAACAACCTAAATATCCAAACTTAGGGGAACAGTGCAAGTCCAGGTATGTCAAAGCACAACAAAGCCCCTCTCTGTCTTCCTGGCCCACCTCCACGACCCTGGCCTGGCGGCACTGTTCCACACTCTACCCCCAGACTCGGCAAACCAGGTGCTTCTGCACCGAAGCTACTGGTTGACTGAGCCGAGCTCACGTATCGCTGCATCTTTAGAGACCCCCGAGCCCACCGCCTCCTGCTCTGGCTCCCCTGGGGCCTCGTGCAAACCTTCGTCGTCGCACACGTCTCTATACTCCGGATGGCTGACTGCGTGCTGGGAAGTAAGGCAGGGCCAGGACAACTAGCATGTGTCACGGCAAACAACGTCTCAGCGCAGTCACACTTGGGCCTTAGCCTGGGAGGACCTGGTGGTTCGTGGAGGAGCGTCCGAGCCCCCTGGAGCCGCACGTGCAGGATGCTGCCCAGCCTGCTGCGTGCAATCTGCTCCCGGTGGTGACCGCCTGAGCTGGAGGTGGAGGAGAGGCAGGCGGTAAAGTGCCCTGGGCATCTGCAGTTCTGCTCTAGGAAACAAGGGATGTCCCCGGGATACCTGGGTGGGAAGGGGTGGGTGACAGTGCAGTTTAACCAGGAGACCCCTCAGATGGCTGCTCGCCCTGCAGCATGCCAGGTGTGCTGTCAAGCTCCTCGTGTCAAATTCCTCTTTCAGTCTGTGTGAGGGGAAGCCGTTGGAGCTTTGGAGCAGGAGAGGAACATGATAAGATCCACATTTTTAGAATCTCACTCTGGCTGCTGCGGGGAGAACTGATTAGAGGGGAGAAGAGTGCAACCCAGGAGATCACGTTGGAGATTGTTGGGGAATTGCGGAGCTGACGAGAAATGGTCAGGAGCAAGAAGCGTTCTGAAGGTGGAGCAGATCGGAGTCACTGGCAGGCTGGGTGTGAAACGTGAGGAGGAGGAGCGGCAGGAGCCAGGCTCGGCTCTTGGCCTGAGCAGCTGGGTGGGTGGCGGCCCTTTGCTGCGCTGGAGTAGCACTAGGAAGGAGCAGATTTGGGTGAGGGTGGGAAATCAGTAGTTCTGTGTTGGATAAATTAAGACAGAGATTCCCATTAGGTATCTAAGGGGAGGTAGATATTCAAGTCTGGAGAGTAAGGGGTGGTCCAGGCTAGGGACGTGAGTCTGGCAGTCAGGAGCATGTAACAGGAATCTGAAGCCACAGGACTAAGAGTTAGACATGAGAAGCGAGGCCAGGACACCACCCTGGGTGCGCTAACATTTCGAGGCTGGTGGAAGAGGAGTACCAGACAAGAAGGCTGAGAAATAGCATCCCGTGGGGTAGGATGGAAGCAAGGTGTGATGTCTACAAAGCTTAGTCTTCACGAGTTTTAAGGAAGGAGTGGTCATCCTTGCAAAAGCGTGAGTGGCCAAGTACAGACAGGGGAGAGAGTTGGCCTCTGGCATCAGCAAAATATTGACCAAATATAGGTCACTGATGACCTTGACCAAGGCGGTTTCTAGGGACCAAGTAAAACAAAAGCTGGATTGGAGTGGGATGAAAGGAAGTAGAGTCAGTGGGTACAGACAACTCTTCTGAGCCGTCTTCTGGAAAACGGGAGTAGAGAAACCGGGCAGGAACTAGAGGGGTCATGGGACCAAGAGAGGCTTTTTAAAAGGTGAGTGATATTAAGGCATGTTGTGCGCCGATGACAATAATCCCATGGAGAGGAAGAAAACGTTGATGCAGGAGAAAGAGAAGAACCGCAGTGGGGTCCTTGAGGAGGCAAGAAGCAAATTTAATTCACAAGTGATAGATTGGCCTTGATAGATGAGAACGAAAACATTTCTTCCTAACAGAGGGGAAGGCAGCTGATATGAATACACATGGAGACTGGTTGCTTGGAATTGGAAGAAAGGTGGAGATAGTGCTCATCTGATTGTATCCGTTTTCTGAATAGTTAAGATACTCAGCTACAATAGAGATGGGGAGGGAGGGTTGAGGATTTGAAGAGAGCATAGAGGGACTTCCCAGTGGTTAGGACTCCGCGCTTCCACTGCAGGGAGCATGGGTTCGATCCCTTGTCAGGGAACTAGGATCCCGCATACCATGTGGCGTGGCCAAAGAAAAAAAGTTAAGAAAAATTCTTTTTAGAAAAGAGCATAGGGCTTCCTTGGTGGCACAGTGGTTAAGAATCCGCCTGCCAAGGCAGGGGACACGGGTTCGAGCCCTGGTCTGGGAAGATCCCACATGCCGCAGAGCAACTAGGCCCATGAGCCACAACTACTGAGCCTGCACGTCTGGAGCCTGTGCCCCACAACAAGAGAGGCCGCGACAGTAAGAGGCCTGCGCACCACGATGAAGAGTGGCCCCTGCTCGCCGCAACTAGAGAAAGCCCTCGCACAGAAAGGAAGACCCAACACACCCAAAAATTAATTAATTAATTAATTAATTAATTTTTTAAAAAAAGCATAGAAGAGGTGAAGTAGCCGTCTCAGAAAGTGAGAAAGCAAAGGTATACAAGACTGCCTAGCTACGTTCAATGCTGACTTGAGATTTTGGTCACAGGTGAAGTTTGTCAGCACAGTTGTATGATTTTCCCCAGCAATGTTAGGCTGCTCGGATGTGGGCATGGGATAAGCGAATACCTGCGTTGTGATTTTGCCAGGTGCGTACAATACAGGGAGAGAGGGCCAAACAGGTAAGAGATTTGCAAGAGAGTGGCTGATGCGCTGGGTCATGGAATCCAAGCTGTGTGGGCAGGAGGAGAGAACACGAGGGGGAGGTGGGTGATGAAAAGCCTACGGGAACAGGAAAGAGGACCTGACAAGGTCAGAAGATAGAGGTGATGGTCAGATACTGTGCCTGAAATCAAGACCTCAAAGGTGGAAGCATCACTGATGATCACAAGATGTGCATCTCAAATGCCGACTTGCTACACTACAGTGCTGAGCTTAGGGCCACCTACCACCCACTGGTCTATGTGTCGCTTGAGAACAGGGATCCTGCCTCACTTTTCTTAATGATGCTCAGCCCCGAGCCTGAATCTAGTACATAGTAAGTGTTTAATAGACATTTGTTGAATGAAAGAAAGGGAAATAAATCCTGTATGAACAGCTGTGCTAAGTGTCCCTACCTCCTCAAAGAGGGAAATGAGTTCCTCTGAGTTTAGGGCAGAACAGAGGACAGAACTCAGGCCAGGTGCCTGAACCACAAGCAAAAAATTCCAGGTACCTCCTTAAAAGTTAAATGTTTTTCTACAAGCTTTTATTCCTTAGAGCCTAGTGCTGACACACAGGACTGTCTCCATGTGCCCACCCTCTCCCTGAGCTGCTTCAATAAGGGCTTCCTTCTCACATCTGCACCTGGGGAAGGTTGGGGCAGGGGGCCGTAGGGAGAAGAGAGAGGATGTGTAAGGGCCTGTGGAGGTCAGACACACAGGAGGGGAGAGTGGGGGAGGAGCCCAGGGCTAGTTCATGCCTTCAACAGACATTTCCTGAGCCCCTACCATGTTCCCATCTGTGCCTGGTGCTGGGGACCCCTGGCTGATTAAGACCTCAATCTTGGGACTTCCCTGGCAGTCCAGTGGTTGGGAATCCGCGCTCCAAATGCAGGGGGCGTGGGTTCGATCCCTGGATGGGGAACTAGGATCCCTCATGCCGCACGGTGCGGCCAAAGAAAAAGACTTCATCTTGGCGCCAAGGAGCTCATGGTCCAGAGAACGGTCCCCACTGCAGATATATCTGCCAGTGGTCATCGTCCTGGTTTCAGGATGCCAGGGTTAGTCTCTGCACCCAAGGCCAAGGGGCCTCTGTGGCTTGAGCTGCACATGCAGACCAACAAAGAGAAATGATTGTCTTGTAAATGCCCTTGTGCACAGCAAGAGGGAGGGAAAGAGAAGGCAGCAAGGGCTGCGGGACTAGGAGAGGGAGCGATGCTCAGCCCAGCTCGTCACGCCATCAGGCCGGTCTAGTGTCCCTCCTCCCTGTCTTGTCCTCCTTCCAACCCAAAGAGTGCAGGGCCAGGCAAGGTTTTGTTGTTTCAAGTTTCAATCCGATCACTCCCTCTAGTGGACATCTGTTGAGTCTGTTTACCCAGCATCCATCTCTCCAGCTCTTTATTAATCCCCCATTTCTCACCTTTTCCCCCAAATACTCTCTCCTGAGAGATAAGCTCTAAGGTTGGTCATGTGAGTGAAGAAAACAAGGGGGCACCCGGACTTGAACCAGGGACCTCTTGATCTGCAGTCAAGTGCTCTACCCCTGAGCTATACCCCCAGTTACAACTGTCCTGCTAATATCATTTCATGTCCAGAATCATGTTGCATTAACACTGACAGTCAGTGGCAGAGATTAAATTTCAACTGATAAAAAAAATTTTTAAGGAATTTAGATCAGAGAAGAAACTGACTTCCAGAAATTCAAAAGTTATCAGAACTCTCCCTTTTCTTTGCTTCCTTCTCAAATCAGCTTTAATCTCTCAAACCAATCTCTCCACGCAGCTGAGATCCCACCTCCAGCACCTCTAGGTTCACATCTCCACACCTTGGTTGCCAGAGAGAAAAGGGCTTAACTCTGAAAAATCCTAGAGAAGGCCTGGCCTGGCTGGGTTCCAGTGCAACCAGGGGACAGGGTACTTGAGTGGTATAACCATTTCAGGAGTGACGTCACATAAGAATGTATCTGCTCCCACTCAGAATGCACGTCCATAGTACAGGGAGGGAGGGTGAGCCCCCAAAAGAAGTCAGGGGGAGCCAAGACATGGCCCCAGGGGGCCCCCTCTGCAGCTCTGGGCCTCGCCGGTCGCGTCTCCCATACTAAGCAAGAGAGCAGCCTATTGCCTCTGCTGCCCGGAGTCCTCAGAAGCCCTCCACAGCCACAGATTCCATGATGGTTTTCACCCGTTTATCCAGCAAGTACTTCGTAGGTGGCTACTGTGTGCCTGACCCTAACAACCGCACAGTTCCTGGCCTCAGGAACGGACAGCCTAAAGGAGATGCCTGACACGGCAACAAGTGATAGAACGTGGTGAGAACCGGATGCTATGGGAACACAGAGAGGGAGAGAGCATTCATTATTAGAAGCCTGACCAGAGGCGGGGGTCATGACATGCTCCCCATTTGAAATGGGTTGTGCACTCTGAGGGGCTTATTTAATAAACAGCGGAGGTAGGGAAGGAATTCTGGGTGAAAATGGCACTAAGGACTAAGGAATCAGGTGAAGCTCTTGACCAGGTTCAAGAATGGCTGGTGCACACGGCTGGTGTTGGGTGAGGTGGGAGGGGGTCCTGGAGAGGAGATGGCACAGTCTGTGGGCAGCAGGACCCCCACGGGAACTGATGAGCCACGTGGGCCCTGGGTGTAACTCCAGGGAGAGAGAAGGGATAGTCAGACCCACCAATGTGTTGAGGCTGGAGTTCAGAGCACTGACGGCAGGGCAAGAAGCTGGGGATCAAGTCCTGATGCCGTCTCCGTGTTCTGAACGTCCTCTCTTATCCACATCACAGCCCACTTGGCAGACAAGATCTTTGGCCTTTCTATGCCTCTGTTTCCTCATCTGTTAAGTGGGGATTATAAAAGGCCCTACAACTGTGCGGATTAAATGAGATCCCTTAGAGCAGGGGTCAGCAAACTATAGCCCACAGCCACGGTACAGCCCCAGGAGCAAAGAATGGTTTTGATATTTTCAAATGGCTGGAGGGTGGAAATGGTACAGAGTAAGTGCTTACTAAACATTAGCTGTTACTTCTAGTAATAATAATAATATATTGTGACCTGTGAAAATTATATGAAATGCAAATTTCAGAGTCCATCAAGTTTTATCAGAGCACAGCCGCTCTCACCCATCTCCAGCTGCTTTCCTCTACTAGGGCAGAGTTGAGTGGTTGCAACAGGGACCAAATGCCCATAAAACTAAAAATATGTACTCTTTGGCCCTTTTCAGAATAAAATGTGCTGACTCCTGACTTCGAGTCTTTATAGAGTTCTGCCGGATGCAGAGCAAATACTTAATAAAAAGTAGCTATTGCCGGTATTATTATAGCCGTGGGCAAACACCGTTCACTGGGGAGTCCGGAGTCTCTGATTGCCTCACTTTGGGGCATCATCAGCTCCAGCTCCCTCCTCTCCCCAGGTCTACTTAGAGCTGACCAACTGCTCCTCGCTGGGGTGGCGTGAACGGGCAGGAACAGGGGTGGGCACACGTCCTCGAAGAGCACGCACTGATTACACTGGTGGCAGGTATCTGGCCATGACTCTCGAAATGACGAAAGCACATAACTCTGACCCAGAAACGAGACTTCTAGAAACTTAAAGACATATGCACATATTTGTGGAATGATGTTTGTGCAAGGCTATTCCACTGCACCATTATTTGTAATTCCAAAACGCTGGAAACAACCCAATTGTCCCTCATCCGAGGACTGGTTAAATAAGTCACAGAACATCCTAGAGTCGAACACTAATAGACAGCCATAAAAAATGGTGATGCTCTTCTCTTTATGCACTGATATGGAAAGACGGACAAAGAAGAAACAAAACAGCAAGCTGCAGAACAATGTATGTACACACCATATAGCGCCACCATCAGTGAGGAACAAAGGAAGGGAGAAAATATATTTGCTTCCATATGCATAAAAATTCTCTAGAAAGATATACGGCCAACATTAGATGCCTGCAGGGAGGGGGAAGTGGAGGGGGGCAGAGGTTAGATGGAATATTCCTGCACACCCTTGCCTACTGTTCGAATGTTGAACCATGCAAACGCATTCTTTATTTCAGTATTTCATTACCCATCTAAGAAAGAAAGAAAGTGTAACAAGAACAGAAACACAATGTAGCCCAAGTGTCACCATTTCTGTGATGCTCTCCCTCACCTCCACCCCCTCCCACTGGGCATCTATCCTCCACATAAACATGTACATTTTTTCGTACAAAAAATAAATGTAAAAGTTATTAAAACATTCACAATAAAGATACTAGGAGTGATACAGTTCCCAAACCCAGTTGTTTGTGTAAATTATAATAAAATGCAAATAAAAAAGGATGCATTACTTGCAATTTCTAGCACCTTAACTTTACAGACCACTGGCTCTAGCACTAGTGTGATAATCTGTTTATTTACAGGCATCCCCACTAGACTGAGCTGCTTGAGAACAACCACTATGTTATATTTGCCTCTGAAGCCCCATCGTCGAACGCAGTACCTGGTACATAACTCAGGTTGAGAGAACCTTTCTGCGCTGACAAAGGCCAATCCTGACAGAGCGCCTTCTCCAGCTCAGCAGCAGGGGGAGGTGAGCACCTCTGGCACCTGCAGCATATGCAGATCCTGGTGCCACATCCACAGAGAGAGGAGGTCTGGGGGCCATGCCTGCATCCTCAGCTCATTCCTCCATCCACTAAGCCGTCCACCCTCTGCACGGCCACCAGCAATTTACCAGCTGCCTTAGTCTGCTTGGGCTGCCATCACAAAGTACAACAGACTGGGGGCTTAAACAACAGAAGTCAATTTTCACACAGTTCTGAAGGCTGCAAGTCCAAGATCTAGGTGTCAGCAGGGTTGGTTTCTTCTGAGACCCCTCTCCTCGGCGTACGGATGACCACCTTCTCACTATGTCCCCACAGGTTGTTTCCTCTGTGCATGTGCCTCACTAGTGTCTCTTCCTCTTATAAGGACACCAGTCCTACTGGATCAGGACCCACCCTAATGGCCTCATTTAACCTAATCCCCTCTTTAAAGGCTTTATCTCCAAACATGACTACATTCTGAGGTATTGGGGGTTGGGACTTGAACCTACGAATTTTGGTGGGGGACACAATTCAGCCCATAACATCTACAAAATTAATCTGGTCACATCATTGCCTTCCAAAAACGTCTCTTGATCGCTAACATTTTGTTGTAGTTTTTGGTTTTTTGTTTGTTTGTTATCTAGCACTGACATTCTAAGATGGCAAGGCTGGTGGAATGGGTGACCTCACCAATTGGCGCCAATTTCTAAAACCCATCTTAAGAATAAGGAATAATTACTGCTCCTTTTCCCTGCCTGGGTTTGACACAGGGTAAGCACTTTTTTTTTTTTTTTAACGTCTTTATTGGAGTACAATTGCTTTACAATGCTGTGTTCGTTTCTGCTTTATATCAAAGTGAATCAGCTATACATATACATATATCCCCATATCTCCTCCCTCTTGCGTCTCCCTCCCACCCTCCCTATCCCACCCCTCTAGGTGGTCACAAAGCACTGAGCCAATCTCCCTGAAGCACACTTTTTGTTAAATGAATGAATGTAGGACATTCCAGACCACCAATATCTAATGGCTGCCCACATCTCACAACACCATGCCAGATTTTGTCCCCAGGACTACAGGGTACAGCTCTTCTGTTTCTGTGGTGCACGCAGGCAACTCTGACACCATCGTGCTCGGGGACAGCCAGCCTAGCCACTTGCTCCTGGCTGCCACAGTCTTTTTAAAATTGGGAGTATAGTTGATTTACAATGTTGTGTTAGTTTCAGGTGTACAGCAAAGTGATTCAGTTATACACACACACACACATATATTCTTTTTCAGATTCTTTTCCCTTATAGGTTATTACATAATATTGAGTATAGTTCCCTGTGCTATACAGTAGATCCTTGTTGGTTATCTATTTTATATATAGTAGTGTGTATATCCCAAACTCCTAATTTATCCCTCCCCACCCCTTTCCCATTTGGTAACTGTTAAGTTTTACTACATCTGCGGGTCTATTTCTATTTTGTAAATAAGTTCATTTGCATCTTTTTAGATTCCATATGTAAGTGATATCGTATGATATTGTCTTTGTCTGGCTTACTTCACTTAGTATGATAATCTCTAGGTCCATCCATGTTGCTGCAAATGACATTATTTCATTCTTTTCTATGGCTGAGTAATATTCCATGGTGCGTGTATATAATATATACATGTATGTATGTGTGTGTGTGTGTGTGTATATATATATACCATTCATCTGTCAATGGACATTTAGGCTGCTTCCATGTCTTGCCTATTGTAAATAGTGCTGCAGTGAACACTGGGTGCATGTATCTTTTTGAATTAGAGTTTTCTCAGGATATATGCTCAGGAGTGGGATTGCAGGATCATATGGTAACTCTATTATTAGTTTTTTAAGGAACCTCCATACCATTTTCTATAGTGGCTGCACCAATTTACATTCCCACCAGCAGTGCAGGAGGGTTCCTTTTTCTCCATTCCCTCTCCAGCATTTATTATTTGTAGACTTTTTGATGATGGCCATTCTGACCGGTGTGAGGTGATACCTCATTGTAGTTTTGATTTGCATTTCTCTAATGATTAGCGATGTTAAGCATCTTTTCATGTGCCAGTTGGCCATCTGTATGTCTTCTTTGGAGAAATGTCTGTTTAGATCTTCTGCCCATTTTTTGATTGGGTTGTTTGTTTTTTGATATTGAGCTGTATGAGTTGTTTGTATATTTTGGGAATTAATCCCTTGTTGGTTTCACCATTTGCAAATATTTTCTCCCATTCTGTAGGTTGTCTTTTTTGTTTTGTTTATGGTTTCCTTTGCTGTGAAAAAGCTTTTAAGTTTAATTAGGTTCCATTTGTTCACTTTTGTTTTTATTTCCATTACTTTAAGAGACAGATCCAAAAAGATATTGCTGCGATTTATGTCAAGGAGTGTTCTGCCTATGTTTTCCTCTAGGAGTTTTACAGTATCCAGTCTTACATTTAGGTCTTTAATCCATTTTGAGTTTATTTTTGTTCTAGTTCTGTGAAAAATGCCATTGGCAATTTGATAGGGATTGCACTGAATCTGTAGATTGCCTTGGGTAGTATAGTCATTTTAACAATATTGATTCTTCCAATCCAAGAACATGGTATATTTCTCCATCTGTTCGTGCCGTCTTCAAATTCTTTCATCACTGTCTTATATTTTCCAGAATACAGGTCTTTTGCCTTCTTAGGTAGGTATATTCCTAGGTATTTTATTCTTTTCAACGCGATGGGAAATGGGATTGTTTCCTTAATTTCTCTTTCTGATCTTTCATTGTTAAGTATATAGAAATCATCAGATTTCTGTGTATTAATTTTGCATCCTGCAACTTTACTGAATTCATTGATGAGCTCTAGTAGTTTTCTGTTACTGGCTGCCACATTTAGTCAGGGCTCTGGAAACCAAGTTCCTATCATGCAGCCAAGTCCAGGTTCTCAGAGTGCAGCTGATCAAAATGTGCCAAGGGGAAAAGGTCCCTAAGACATACTCCTAAGTGAAAACAGCAAGCTGCAGAATGATACACACAGTATGGTATGCGTGGTTTTTAACCCCTTTTAAACCCTTTCCGCACTACCTACATGTATGAAAATGCATAAAGAAGGAGGCTGAAAGGCTACACACCAGAATGACAATAGTGGGGACCCCGGGGAGAGGGCTGGGGATGGAGGGTGGCCAGCACAGAGAGCCCTTCAGCTTCATGTGCATACATTTTCTTGGTTAGAATGTATTCTTGTAAGAACACGTTTGCAGAGTCAAAAAGCAAACACTTTCAAAGGTTAGAGGCTGGTTAGTCTGTTCAGAGGGATCTCCAACCTTGGTCCTCCAATGCGGACCTGCCTCCGAATCCCCTGAGGAACATGTTGGAACTTCAACGCCCAGACCTCCTGAAGGAGAACGCAGAATACACCTTTCCTAGAATGCCAGTAAGAGGAGCCTGCCCCTGGAAACACGAGTAAATAAAGCAATCTGCACACACTCTGTCAGCCCGCAGGTTTGAGCCAGAGTGTGTGGAAACGGCTCCCAGGAGCAGGGCCTGTCCTGGGGGGGTAGGCAGGAAGCAGAGCTCTCTCCTGATGAATCTGGAAAAGCTTACAGAGAGGGTGGAATGCAAGGAAGTAACTGCTGAAACATCAGGAACCTCCCAGACCACAGGGTGGACCCCGAGTCCCCCAAAGACCTCATTCCTCCGCCTCCCGATGCTCACTCGAGCCCCACTCAAGAGCAAACCCCCGCTCCATGGCAGAGCTGAGCCAAGGGCTGGGGGCTTCTGGCCCCGGGGCACCTCGACCAGGCCCTGCATGCTCTGCGTCTCCCTAGGACCTTCTGAACAGCCCAGTCCTGACACGTCTGCTGTAGGGGCCCAGCCCCGGTGGCTACAGGCTGACTGCAGGGCTGGGCCTAGCTCACTCCCTGCCCCACAGAGGAGGAAGCAACTCCCAGGTTCCTGCAGTAACGGCATTCACAGAGACAGGTCAGAAACCACAAGAGCCACCCTGCCTGCCAGCCTCTCACTCGCTGCTTCTTTTGTCCTGCTGTCGTGCCCCGTCCTGGCGGGAGTCTGAAAATGCCACTTTTAGCACCAGTCTTACATGCCAGCCACTCAATACCCTGGTCAATACCTACCTTCTTCCCAGCTCTGAGTTCATGGTAACTTAATTTACCTACTCGAAGGACCTGCTTCAAAGGCAAGGCTTTCTCCCCAAATAAAATGTCAGAGTCTAGAAAGCAAGGAACAGGTGTCTTGGCATGATCCCTTATGTCCTAAGAGAATAGGGCTCCTGGGTTCCTGTCCCCTGCTTCAACCAGGGTGGTCCCGCTTTGCCCTGTGTTGTTTCTAGCTGTCATTTAAATAAAGGGTTCCTCGCCTTTAAAAAGGCTTGAAAACTGCATATCAGATCCAGTGCTATTACTTGAAAGATAAAGAAAACTGAGCTCCTATTTGGTTCATCATTCATTTAATAATCACTCATTATTTGTTATTTACACATGTGCCAGGCACTGTGTTAGGTGCTGGGGACATTCCAGAAAGACTCAGTGCCTTCCCACAAGGAGACTGAAGCCAAGGAGAAGACAGAAGGAAGCAGGAGCTGGAGAGCAGAGTGAGGGGCACCTGAGAGCAGGTGCTGAGAGACGGGGGTGCAGATACTGGTCAGAGAAGGTCTCAGAAGGAGGCCACCTTCCTGCCCACGTCTGCCTTCAGGACTCTGCCTGTTCTACGACAACTTTCTCAGTCTCAGGACTGGGTGTCTGGTCTGCCCTCTGCCACTCCCCCAAGCTCCCAGGGCATCTCAGGCCGCAGTGACATGTGTGCAGGAGGTGGCACAGGCGCTCCCTGGGCACCAGAACGCCTGGGCTGCCCTACCCGTCAGCTGCGTGACATCGTGCAGCTCATCCCACTCTCCTCTCCCTGTTTCTCCAGAAACATGGACCCCTGACACCAGGCTGCCCTCAGCAGGCAAGGGTGGGCGGCGGCCAGGCTCCGAGGGCCTCCCCTCCCATCTCCGCAGCTCAGGCTTGGTGGCGGCACAGTCTATGAGAGAGGAAAACAGGCCCGTTTGCCATAAGCGAGGTGGCGAGGTGACGGGGCTCAGCTCTGCAAGCCTGGAAGGGAGAGGGCGCCCCAGCCAGGGGTCTGGAGCAGGATCTGCCCCTCTTCCTGATGTGCGGGGGAGAGCGCCGCGTCTGAGGCAGAGCAGAAGTGCTCCCGGGCTCCCCGGGCCCGCAGTGCAGGTAACGAGGCTGGGAGGCACATCCTGCTGCCCTCACAAGGGAAGAAGTGGAATCCAAGAGAGACAGGAGGAGCCCAAAGTCACAGCCCAGCCACCTCACTCGACAGACGGGGAAACAGGTCCGGGAGGGGGAGGCAGGCCGGCCTGGAAGTCAGCTCTCAGCTGGGTGCACCGTCCACTCTGCAGGCCTCCCTTCCGCATCCTCCCCGCCTCCCCTGAGGCCACATCCTCCCCCTCCCCATGGCCTCACAGCATGCTGGACGCCCTGCTGGAAGAGGAACCTTGGCGGCCAGGTGAAGGCAAGTAAGTCATTTGTTCTGGGCCTCAGCCCCCTTAGGAGGGGAGAGTGGACAAAAGCCAGCTGCTTACCTGCTCAAAGCAGTGGGAGAAGCCGGGTGTGCAAGCTGGGACGGAATGGGGGCGGGGTAGCTTCAAAAACTTAGATCTAATTGTGTCTTACACAAGCACGCGTGCTCATGCACACTTATTCTTAATCCACAGCCTGAAGAACTTAATATTCCAGGGCTGAACCTCCTTTTTTGGGCCTGGGGCCCACAAAAAATCCTTCATTCAGGAGTTGTTCTGGAGTACTCACAGTGTGCAGAGTACAGCCCGGTGAGCCCGAGGGCTGCAAATACAGATAACGAGAGGCCCTAGCTCACCAGCAAGTGAGAAGATGCGTGTGTAAGAGCTGCCTCTGGTGCTACCCGAAGGGCAGAACAGTGAGGAGCAGAGGCCAGTTCATATTTAGTCTCCATGAGCCCTCGGGGAAGACAGCTAACCTCCCTGCGTTTCATTTCATAAAACCTAAAAACGAGAATCAAGGATACCTTCTACCTGCCTGAAGACAGAGGGCCAGTCACATTATCTCAAAGTGCTTCCAGCTCTCAGATCCTAGAGGCTCATTTGATTCAGTAAAGGATTTTATTCCAAGGACTTCAGGCTTGGAAGTCACCCGGGCTGGCCCCTTACCCGGGCTCACCTTCACGACGTGCTTGCAGAGCTCCTCTGCCTGTCTCCCAGGCTGCCCCACTCCGACTCTAAGAAGCTCATGGCCCCATCTTCTGCAGTCGCCCACACCTGGAAGTACAGGTCACCTGCGCCACCGTGAGTCACCGGCCATTTCAGAGAACAGCTAAAACCAGCTCCAGTCTCCTCTCTTCTCGCCCCAAACCACAGGGCATCACTGGCCAAACCAGCCAAACCACTGGGCAAATGCAAAAGCATCTCCATCATGTTTACTTCAGATAAAGGGCAGAGGCCAGTGGCTAAAAGGACTCAAGACCAGGGCTCCTAGGTTCTCATCCCCTCTCCTAAGTGCACGCACATGTCCTGTGAGTTCCCCTACTTGAGTCCATGCTCAGAGGTCTTTCTGGAGTAGCAGGCACGCCACTGCTGCACAGCCACGCCCTCCCCAACCAACTCCACGCCACCCGCCACAGCAGACATCTCTGCTGTGTCACACCTTCCTCCTGACGGTTTTCAAGCCCTTTAAAGTCAACTGGTGACTAGCATTAGGCACCAAGAGGTCAGGCTTTGGCAGCCACCGGGCTTCCCTCCACTATGAGTCTGAGGACCCCACTGAGTCCAAGCAGGCCCTCTCCACCCACACCCAATTCCTGTACCTTGCGGGGCTCCCCTTGCTGCCTGTTCCTCAGAGACCCTCCATGTTCTCCAGGCACCTCTGCAGCAGCCCGTGCTCCTGCAGCAGGGCCCCAACTTGCCCTCCAGCTGGTTCTTTATCTCCACAGCCATCTTCTCACAGTTGGCTAGCTTCTTCTCGGCTGTCTCTGTTCACCTCTCCAGGCTCTGAAGTCGGATGGCCCGGCGTTCCACCTTCCCCACAGTCTGAATGGCAGCCAAGATGGCCAGAAGGGAAATCTCTGCAGACTGGATCTGGGCCTCTCGTTGGAGGTCAGTCCCCATGTGCCATTCCTGCAACTAGACACAGGGAGGTGCGTCAGCCACCAGGAAAGGGGCCCAGAGCCATTCCCAGCTACGGAAAGGTCAGGATCCCCTGGAATAGGGGGAAACTTCTTCCAGGTGCTAGAAGGCCTCACTGGTCAGACCTCCAAACAGACCCCACCCGGCAGACTGTCAAAGACAGCAGACACCGACCCCATAGAGCTCCTGTGGGAAGAATCTTGAACCAAAACCCAGGAGTAATGGTAAACGGTATGACAAAGCATTACTATCATAAATGGAAAGTCAGTATAAGGAATTTGAATCCCAGCCCTACCACATAATAGTGGTATAAGCTTAGTCAGTTATTTAACCAACCACTTCTTCACCCAAGAACACAGCCCAGCAGGAGAAAGGAAGTGAGTGAGACCCAGAAAACTTCTCAGGGGACCAATGTACACAGAGATTGCTATTTCAGTTCCTGGGTGTTCTAGAGCAAACCTACTGCCCGCATTCCTGGGCACAGAGGTGAGCGAGGCCCTGTTGTTCTGGCCTTGGTGACTTCTACGGCACTTCCACCCTGACATTTACTAGAACGTGACCTCCTAACCTGCCTGAGATATCAGGTCCCCGTGACCCAGGTGCCCTGTCAACCAGCTTCAGGGTTGTCTCCACACTAGGAGGCCAGGTCCTAGCTGCCAGGAGATGGAGCCAGAGAAAGTCAAAAGCCAGCATTTAAGCGTAGTCAGAAGAAAGAAATACTTCAAAGAATATCCTGCCACGGGAGGTGGAAAATGTACCATGTATTACTAGAAGTAATAAAATAAGAAATTCATGAATGCCTCAGTGGGGACAGCTGACATTTAATGGAAACATTCCTGGAAATGGAACTCTGCTAGAACTTGACTCAACACCTATCCTGCCACTTGAATCCTGTGCATTTTGCGAGGATGAAATGCACTGTAGGTACGGGAAAGCACTCAGGGAGCATTATATTGGCACGTATTACATCACTAAAACAAATATAAAGGCTGTGGACCAAGGATCATAACGTTTATAAACCAAAGACTGTGATTAATCCAATTCTGTGCACCTGAGGTCCCCCCAACACCTCCTCCATAAAAGCACTTAGCCAAGTGTCCCACACGTGCTAGGGACTGGTCACCACACACTTGTCCCTTCCTTCCTTCACAGCATAACTGTGCCACCTCTGAGTCTGGTCTCTGACCGGTATAAGGTGTAGCCTAGAGGAGGCAGACCCCACTTCTACAGATGAGGGACAAAACAGCTTATCTCCCCACAGTGCCCTGTCACAAATCTGGCATCCAGGAATGTATCTAAAACCATCTCAAAGTTATGTCCACCAGGAGATGACTCCTCTGCCTTCAGAGACATAGAAAAATCTCATCTTGATAGTTCTTGTCACACAGGCCAGGGATGGCCTCAAACTTGAGCCTGAGACACTAACCAGAAGTCCTCTATGACGCAGACCCCCTCTTAGCGGCAATAGGAGGGACACCCTGCGGAATTTCAGAAGAGAGTGAGCAGGCACCCAAATACATTCTGATAGGAATCAGAGTTCAGACCTAGAAGAGCTTTACACGACCCTCACAGCCAGAGGCAAGACTGCTGACAGGAGGAAGCCAAGGGTCTAGACTGGAGTGGAAATAAGGTCACGAGACAATAGCACTGATCTTAGCTGGGGAAAGGGATGAGAATGGGGTCATGGTCTCCCTGAGATGATCATTTCAGGGGATGGGGGCTGGAAGACAGGTCCAGGAGGGGGGCCCTGGAGTGTCTCTGGAGTGAGGATGGTCACGGTCCATCCGCCCCACACACCCACCCTGAGCCCCTGAGCCGGGTCACAGAACGTCAGGCTGGCGGAAACCTCGGAAACATTGTGGTTTAGTCTATAGGCGAGCAAACCGGGGCCAAGAAAGGAGAAGGGATTTTATCGTGTGACCTCAGACAGCTCCCCTCAGGCCCTTCGGCCTCAAGCGTCTTTTTTCCTAGACCCTCTACCCAGGTTGAGCCTCCCCAATTCCAGGAGGGGCGGGGTGAGGGCAGGACATCCTCTGTGAGTGTCGCCCTCACCTGAGACGGGCCGCCTCGGCCATGGCCGGGCCGGGGAGTCGCCGCCGCCGCCGCCGGGCGGCCCACGCAGGCCAGCCCCCGGCCTCTCTGCAAGCTCTCCCGTGCTCTCGCGGCCGTCGGGCCGGGTTGCTCCAGACGCGCGGGAACTAAAGGACCCGGACGAGCAGCAGCAACGGAACCACGCGGGCGCGGGGCACGCTGCCTCAGGACACGAGCTGGGCCCCACCCCGCCACCCGGAGGCGGCTCCCCATTGGCCAGACCGGGAAGCTCCGCCCCTGCCCCTTGCGCGGGCGACCCCGGCAGCCCGGAGCCTGCGCCCCATTGGCCGGCCCGGAGACCCCGCCCCCGCGGCGAGCGCCAGGGCTCTGTGGGCGCGGGGCAGGGGTGGGCGCCACTTCCGTGGGAGCGCCCGGCGCGAGGGCCGCTTTCAAGCGCGAATGCGGACTCGAGCTCGTGCCGAGCAGCCCACCCACGTGGTGGGCGGGGACTTTCCGCACCGCCGCGGATTCCCAGACAGCAGGAACCAGGTCACGTGCACGTATAGAGTACAACATATTTATTGAGCACTGATGGGGCCACCAAGGTTCCACCACCCTCACAGTTCTTAAGGGCCTTTAACACCAGAACCCCAACTTTGCTTTACAAATGAGGAACCCGAGACCCAGAGCTGGGAGTGAGTCTGGGGTCAAACCAGGCTCCATCCTCCCAGGTCACGCAGCCTCCATTGACTCATTTTAGTGTAAAGAATGTGCTTTGAACACCTATTGAGTGCCAGGCAAACTCACAGGGCCTAGCCGGGAGCCTGGCACATTGAATGCTTTGGAAGAAGAGGAGCACCACTGCACAGTGATTGCTGCTTCTGTTACAGTTTGTGTATTTACACAGGGCATTAAGCATTAGAAAAGCCTGGAAACTCTGAGCCCTGAGGCCTTCCAAGGAAACACCTGAGACTAGCTCTTGCAGCTGAGGGCTAAGCTCTCAGCAGCTTCACTAGCACCACATCCTGTCTGAGCACTTGCTGACAGCCCAGCCCTGACTGTGGGGCCCTGGCAAGGGCTGGGGGATACCAGAGCAGACAAACACAATCTATGGCAGGGAAGGGTGGCACCTCTCCCAAGCCCAGAGGAGCTTGGCTGAGGGGTCACTGACGTGTATACTCTTGCCCCAGAGATGACAGCAATGTTTCCATCTGCCCCCAACCCTGTTCAGGACTTTAGGAGAGGTACGAGGGTCAGAGGGGGGCAAGATGAAGTGGCACAGCCAGGGACCCAGGCACCTGGAAGCAGGCCTGAACACTGGACACTTCACATAGTGCCAGATAAATAAGACAACAATCAGAAGTGCTGAGGACCCATCACTCCAGCTTCAAAATCACCCAGACCAAGGGCTGGTCTATAGGGAGCACCCAAAGTGGTGTGATTTAAGAGGCACAAGAAGCTAGCTGCCATCAGGACTTCTCCATGGGGCCCAATGCTATTGCCCGAACCTCCACAGTTTGAACCTCATTGCTTTGGTGAGAATTTGTTCCACTGAGGTACAAAAGGCTCCTGGGGGATATAGCCCAAAGGGAAAGTCTTACCTCACTCTGCACCCATGGGACCTTCCACTCACTCCAGAAAATAAAGGTCCTTCTTGAGTGATTCTGACTGGGAAGAGGGCTGGAGATCAACATGAAAGAGAAAGGGGGGCCCTGAACTTGAAAGGAAGGTCGAAATCAGGCTTCCTATTTGTCCGGCTGCCTCTAAATCTATTATGACCCTGACAACTCTAAGGTGAGGTAGGATGCACTGGGGTCATTACCACCTTCGACAGACAAGTAACACGAGGATGGAGGTGGTTAAAAGATTCACCTAGATCTCCTGGCCTAACTCTGCCATGAGCCCCAGGTTCTAGAAGACAACCCCCTCCTTTAATGTGACAAATCAGGCCTGGCAACCCCACAGTCCATGTGGGCTGACCAGCCTCACTCAGACCAGGATCTTCCTCTCCGGAGGCACTTCCTGGGCCCGCTCTGCACCTGACCTCCCCCACGCCCCCAGGTGTCGGGGTGGGGTCCAGTGCATGGAGCGCGCACACCCATGAACACTGAGACCCTGAGGGAAATGTCATCCACTCCAGGCTGCAGTTCCCCGCTCTCCGCTGATTACCAAAGTCAATCATGGATGTGAACACGCACTGCGGAAAGGACCAGGAATACTGGGAATCAGCCTAGGCCAAGGAACACACACCTGGGAAGACACCTGGTTTCCAGGGCAGCAGCCGAGGCATCCCCATCAACAGGCATTCCCAGGCTGGTCTGGACAGTCCCTCTGCCATCCCCACACACAAGGAGGTGGCAGAATAATCCCTGCCCCTCAGGAGTTCTTGGTCCCCTTTACAACCACACACAATACTTACAGAAGCACTTAGAAAATCTCCATAGAAAAAAGTTTCAAAATAACAGTAGAAAACTCAAATTTCCAGTGCCTATTCTTCAGGCTGTCCACTCTGCTGTTTCTCGTGTTGACAGAAGGCCAAGACCTCTGTGTATAAAGTCAAACCCCAGGCTCTCCGTGTCTCGAACACCACCTACTAGAAAGGCCATGGCCTCTGGTCCTGTTGCCTGTCCATGGTACCCGTCAAAGGCCCCCACCAAAGCTTGGCATCCCCTAAGCCTTAGTAGCTCCTGTATAAGTCAGGAATGTAGAAAAGGCAGCAGAGTGACAAACTTAGGAAACTGAGGCATCTGGCACGCATACACTCTGTCATCAAAAAGGCCACTGCTTCCCATTTGAATGAAGGGAAAAAAGATCTCCAAAGCCATCCCAGAAGGAGGAACCAGCATCAGGCACAAGTGGAAAGGCTCCGCCGGTGGAGAGGTGGTCCTGCAGGGGGTGCCCCGCAGGCTGCTGCCCGGTCAGCCCTCCTCGGAGTGGCTGGGCCGTGCCAGCAGCGGGCTGCCCAGGCGGGCGGGGGTGACCGGAACGTGCGGGCCGCCCTGGTCGCGCGCGTGCGTCTGCATGTGGACCGCCAGGTGGTGGTTGCGGTTGAAGGCGCGGCCGCACTCCGGGCACGGGTAGGGCCGCTCGCCCGTGTGGATGCGCTGGTGCCGGAAGAGGTCCGAGGGCCTCCGGAAGGCCTTGCCGCAGTAGGGGCAGGCGGGCCAGCCCTGGCTGTCGCCTGTGTGCAGGCGCTGGTGCAGCAGCAGGCTCTTCCGCTGCTGGAAGAAACGCAGGCACTCGCTGCAGTGGTACACCTTGGCGGTCGCCGGCCTCCGCCCCACGAAGCAGCGGCGGCCCTCGGGCCCCTCTGGGAGCCAGCGGATGACGGGGCCGGGCACCACCACCTCCCCCGGCTCCAGAGCGGGGTGGGCACGTGCCCCGGCCCCGGAGGCCGAGCCGCCCCGGGCCTCGCCGCGCTGCTGCTCCTCCTCCGCGTGGGTCCGCTGGTGAATGGTCAGGTTGATCTTCAAGCGGAAGCTCTGTCCGCAGTCAGGGCAGGGGAAGGCCCGCTCTCGCCGGCGGGGGAGGATGCGAGGCGGCTCGCCCCCCGGCCCCGGTGCCCCCGGTGGCAGCGGGTCCCCTGTCCGCGCCCTGGGCACTGCCCCCGAGTGAGGCCGGCCGGAAGCCCCGGTCCTGCTCCTGGGCCCTTTGGGGAGTCTACACTCTGGCTGGCTCGGGGACTCCCCCAGGTACAGCTGCTCAGGCATCATCTCGTCCTCAGATTGTGCTTCCGTCTTGATGACCATGCCGCCACCACCTGGCAAATGGAGTCTGCGTTGATTTCAAGCGGGCCACACCGGCCCGGCCCCCACCCGGGCCACAGACCCAGTCCGGGCCTCCCGGCGCGGCTCCAGCCACACCAGCCCCGCCCGCCCCCAACTTCCCTGGGCCCCTCCTCCCCCCAGTGCTCCCGGCCAGAGCAGGGAAACACTGCTGCAAAACCAGGACTGGGGTCAGGGGTCAGACCGGGGAGGCAGATGGGGGGGAAATGAAAGGCAGACAAAGGGAGGCCTATGTCCTGGGCCCTGAGGCATGCTGACCATGCGGGAGCCCCGAAGTTCTGACGACTTGAGTTCTGATCTATGGAGGACGATGAGCCCTGCGGGCCATGACTGCCCCCAGACTAGTAAGAGGCTTCGGGCCTGGAGGTGGTGGGTGACTTAGCCCCCCTCAGAGCTACGCAGCCAAGTAACAAATCCACACCGAGCGTCCACCACCTGCCCGGTACCATGCTCGCAGGTGACGCAAAGCAGGCACGAGTCCTGGGCTTCCCGGCTGGGCCTCGGTGTGGGTCACACTTGACTCTGAGGCGGGGCTGAGGCAGCGACAGGTGGTCTCAGCAGCAGCTCCGGGGGTCCCTGTCGCTGAGGAGGCCAGTCCTGGCCTCAGAGCCCTGCCTGGAACCCGGCATTCTCCCACACCCTCCAGCTGCCACTCACCTCTGGTCTCCTCTGGAGCCAGCCCCCCACCATCCCCCAGGATCCGGCAGCCTCACAGTCACACAGTCTGCTAGTCACACAGTCTGCTCAACGGTGACAGAGAACCGTGCCCGCTGCTTATTAGAATGAAAACCTTCAGCCCTCATTAGGCAACCTCCAAGGTCCAAGACAAGAGTGATTTCTATTCTTGCTGAAGCCTGAGCTTAAACCGCAAGCCAGGAGGCCACTGAGGAAGACAGCCCTTAACTGGTGAACCTCCAGGGCAGCACCCGACAGCAAGACCTTGGGTTCTCTGCTCACCGCTCACCCAGTAATCCTCACAAATTAACTCATGGCAGAACTTTATTTCTATGTCAGAAATGACCCACTGTTTTTAATTCAGTCCTCCAGCTACAGAATCGTTAAGAGTCTAAGAATCATGTAAACTTTGAGGTAAAACCTTGTTGCATTGAAGAGGCCCCCATGGTGGTCCTGGCTTAGAAATCAGTGAGGGTCTCAGGCCCTCTCCTCTGTGAAGGTCAAGGCTCCCAGATCTCTCCATCTGCAGCCCATCTGCAGCCACACCACAACCCCAAGGCGGGCCCGGATCTCATGCTTGCCTCCCACCGAAGCAGGTACCAGGATGGAATGGGAGGAGAGCTGGATCCCTTTCTATTGGGCCAAAATAGGCAATAATCGCTTTCTTTTTTCCTGCTTATCAGGATGTAAGCCCGGTTTATAGAAAACACACAGACTCTAAGCAGGAAGAGCTAAATTTAAATCACAGGCCTCCACCCTCCAGCTGCAAGACGTGAGAGGCTGTGAGGCTGGGCCACTTCACAGGGTGGCTGTGAGGAGACCACGCCTGGTGGCACACAGCTTGTTTTAAGCGGCACCTTTCCAGCCAGACCAGACCACGATGGGGGGAGAACAGGACCATAGGTGATCTGGGTCCCCAGAGCCCCAGGGAAGTAATACTTGGGAGTGAGGGAGGGAGCCCTCAGGAGGAAACCCCTCACCAGGTCCATCATGCAACCCCTACCCACTCCCAAAGGGCCCCCGAGTTCCTCTGGGGCTCCGCTGTGGCCACGGGGCCTCTTCCCTTCACTCACCTGGCCCCATGCCGGGCAGGATGTCCCTGGGAGGGGAGGTGGGTGACTCCCTATCTGAAGATTCTTCCTCCCGTTTAACCGAGGACAAAACGCTAGTGCTGGCTGGCGGTCCTGTGAGAGAGAGTCCCATGAGGGCCTTTCCCAACAGCAGGCTCCCACAGGGAGACCCAGCCATTCCCTAGCAGGCCCAGGACACGCTCAAGCGCCTGCGGCCCAGGAAGAGGGAGCGCCGGGTTCTGTCCCAAGGGTGGCAGGTGCCCCACCCCGCAGCCTCTGCTCAGAGGTGGGCGGAGACCAGGGAAGGCCACACCCCCAATTCCCATGCAGGTGGTGCTAACAACTGGCCCCTCTGCATCTGGGGGTCACCCTGATGGGCCTCAAAAGGACAGAGGGTTTGGGCACAGCACCAGGTTTGCCACAGAGCAAGGACAATGAGAAGGTCCTAGTCCTCTCACACACCGGCTGGGAAGGATGGACACAGGGAAGCGGGGATGGGGGTGTCACCTCCAACTGCAGGGGCCCATATTCAGTGGGGAAGATGCACAGAAGTAACTGGATAGAAAGCAACCCAGAGACTGAACAGTCGGGCCGGCAGGAGGGGGACACCACGCCAGCACAGAGCAGTCTGGAGACAGAAAACAAGGCTCTGGGTTACCTGCCAAGTGCTATGCTAAATGCCCCCTGAATATACTCCATTTTTGTGACAGGATGGGCAAGAATTTCCTTTAAACAAAAGCAGAGAACACTGGAAGCGGGGACTGGAGCTTCACCGGTCTTCAGAAGAGGACACTCGCCGAGGAACACACATGCTGGCACTCTGCTAGGCATACGACACGTACTGCCCCATTAACGGGACTGTCTTAAGAACCCTGAAGAGACCCAATGTCCCCCTCCTGTGCCCTTCCCCTCACTCCAGCCCGATCAGTGTGCCTGGCCCCCAACATACCTAAGTAACCCATACCTTTGCTTAGACTGTTTTCTCCTGCTGAAAATACCCTATGTTCCCAGCAAAATCTACCTCTAAGGCCTGTCTCAGGGGCCCCTTTTCCAGGAAGTCTGTCCAGCCTTGCCCGGCCCGGCCCAGCCCCCAGCCATCTCTCCCCGCCTCGAGCTGCAGCACTTATGCTCAGTACCACCTGTCTGGTCCTGTCCACACGGCTGACCAGGGCTCACTCACCGGTGCTCGTTTCAGGTGGGGTTACTCTTGTTTCTGAGTCTTGCTGGTGCTTGGAGGCCTGACCTTCTTTTGGCTCCTTCTGGGCAGGGCTGACTGGGCTGGAGATGTGCTCTGGGTATGGAGGAAGGCCTGGGGAATGCAAATCAGTGACACTACGGACAACGCAGAGGTCACCCAGGAGCCTCTGGGGAGTGGCTAAATGCAGTCACCTGGAGCATCAGGTCAAACACAGGGTATGATAATTAAGTGAACTTTACTGATCCTCTAGTAACTAGATTCTAGACTAAAGCCTCCATGTCTGAGAAAAGGAAATGGTATATGTAGCATGTTAAGTTATCCGATAGTACCACACAGGTCATGACACAGCAGGACCAAAGATCTGGCTTTTTAAGGACTCCTGGCTCAGAACATTTCAACGGTAGTTCCCAATCCCAAGTCCTCCACCAGGCTGGTATATAAAGATCCCCTGGGAAGCACCCCCCAAGATTCTTATCAGTTAGTTCGGGGTGGGCCTAGGAAGTATGCATTTTTAAAAAGCTTCCTAGGGGAGGGGGCTTCCCTGGTGGTGCAGTGGTTGAGAGTCCGCCTACCAATGCAGGGGACGCGGATTCGAGGATTCAAGCCCTGGTCCGGGAGGATCCCACATGCCGCGGAGCAACTGGGCCCGTGCGCCACAACTACTGAGCCTGCACTCCAGAGCCCACATGCCAAGAGCCCGTGCTTGGCAACGAGAGAAGCCACTGCGATGAGAGGCCTGCACACCACAATGAAGAGTAGCCCCACTTGCCGCAACTGGAGAAGGCCCGCATACAGCAATGAAGACCCAACGCAGCCAAAAATAAATAAATAAAATAAATAAATGTATTAAAAAAAAAAGCTTCCTACGGGAAAAGACATGAATATTGTACAGAATAAAAAATTAAAATGGCCATAAACAAAGCTACACTGTTACCATGGCCAGACAGACACTACAAGAAAACTACAGACCAATATCCCAATATGAACAAAATGCTAGCAAACCGAATTCACCAGCATATTAAAAGGATTAAATATCATAACCAAGTGGAGTTTATTCCTGGAATGCAAGGATGGTTCTACATGTGAAACTGGATCAATGGAATACACCACATTAAGAGAATGAAGCGGGGGGAAAAAAAACACATGATCGTCTCAGCTGATGCACAAAAAACATTTGACAAAATTCAACACCTTTTTATGAAAAAACTACTCAGAAAACTAAGAGTAGAAGGAAACTACCTCAATATAATAAAAGCCTTAATAAGAAAGGAAATTCTGACATATGCTACAACATAGATGAACCTTGATGATACTGTGCTAAGTGAAATAAGCCAGTCACAAAAAGACAAACAGTGTATGATTCCACTTATATGAAGTACTTAGAGTACTCAAATTCATAGAGACAGAAAGTAGAACTGTGGTTGCCGGGGACTGAGAAAGGGGGGGAGTGATATTGTTTGATGGGTACAGAATTTCAGTAAAAGAATAAAAGAGGGCTTCCCTGGTGGCGCAGTGGTTGAGAATCTGCCTGCTAATGCGGGGGACACGGGTTCGAGCCCTGGTCTGGGAAGATCCCACATGCCACGGAGCAGCTGGGCCCGTGAGCCACAATTGCTGAGCCTGCGCGTCTGGAGCCTGTACCCCGCGACGGGAGGGGCCGCAGCTGGGCCCGTGAGCCACAATTGCTGAGCCTGCGCGTCTGGAGCCTGTGCCCCGCGACGGGAGGGGCCGCGATAGAGAAAGGCCCGCGCACCGCGATGAAGAGCGGTCCCCGCACCGCGATGAAGAGTGGCCCCCGCTTGCCGCAACTGGAGAAAGCCCTCGCACGAACCGAAGACCCAACACAGCCAAAAATAAATAAATAAATAAATAAATAAATAAATAAATAAATAAATAAGAAAATCCTTTAAAAAAAAAAAAACAGGTTTTAAAATAGAGAAGAAATTCAAAAAAAAAAAAAAAAAAAAAAAAAAAAAAAGAATAAAAGAGATGAATGGTGGTGATGGTTGCACAACATGGTGAATGTATTTAATATCACTGAACTGTATACTTATAAACAGTTAAAATGGTAAATTTTATGTTATATGTATTTGACTAAAATAAGAAAAAAAAAAGTGCTAATACACAGCACAATATAGATGAACCTTGAATACATTATGCTAAGTGAAAGAAGACAGACACAAAAGACCACATACTATATGATTCCGTTTACGTGACATGTCCAGAATAGGCAAATCTACAGAGTCAGAAAGCAGATTTGTTGTTGCTTATGGCTGGGGGGCTGTGAAGGGGTTCAGGGTGATAGCCGAAATATACAGAGCTTGTTTTTGAGGTGACAAAAATGTTATAAAATTGACTGTGGTGTTGGCTGCACTTATCTATGAATATGATAGAAAGCACTGAATTGTATACTTTAAATGAGTGAATTGTATGGTCTGTGAATTATTTCTAATAAATCTATTTTTTTTTAACTACACTGAAGTACTTCTTACCTATTATGCAGACAAAAATCCTACAAGTCTGACCACATTCTCTAGTGGCAAGGCTGTGGGGAAAGAGGCCCTCTTTCACAATGCTGATGGGAATGTAAATGATACAACCCCTATGGAGGGGGATTTGGTGATAAATTCTTTAAAAATTGCATATTTATTTACCTTTGACCCAGCAGTCCAGCTTCTGGGATCCTATCCCAAAGATACACTGACAAAAATATGAACTGATTTATGCACAAGATATTCCCTACAACATTATTTATATCAGCAATATACTGGCTATTCCCCAAATAATCCATCAGTGAAGACTGGTTAAATAAACTATGGTATATCACACCATGGAACATTCCATATTCACACGAAAAATGAGGAAGATCTCTACATACTGCTATGAAGTATTTCGAAGACAAATAGTATGGGGGAATACAAAGGTATCTATGTATTACTGATATTTTCAAGAGGAAACACTGGAGTATAAACAAGAAGTTAATAAAAATGGTTATCTATAGGGAGAAGGAGGGGACAAGGGTGGAAATGAGACCTCCCTGAGTGTATCCTGTTAAATCATTTTGACTTTGCAACCATGTCTTACATGTTCAAAAAGTTAAACTAAATCAAAAGTAAAAAGAGCCATCGCTAAAAATCTAAAATTAAGCAGGGGCTTTCCTGGTGGCGCAGTGGTTAAGAATCTGCCTGCAGGGGACACGGGTTCGAGCCCTGGTCTGGGAAGATCCCACATGCCGCGGAGCAACTAAACCTGTGTGCCACAACTACTGAAGCCCGTGTGCCTAGAGCCCGTGCTCCGCAACAAGAGAAGCCACCGCAATGAGAAGCCCCCTCAATGAGAAGCCCGCGCACCGCAATGAAGAGTAGTCCTTGCTCGTTGCAACTAGAGAAAGCCCGCACGCAGCAACGAAGACCCAACGCAGCCAAAAATAAATAAATTAAATAAATAAATAAATAAAAATAAATAAATAAAATTAAGCAGAAACAAAAAAAACTTAACTGTTTATCAAGTTGCTGGCATAACCACATAGAGAAAATAATTATTTCAAGTGACTTTAAAAGGCATTATTTTGTCTATTAAGTCCTATATGAAATATGCATTCAGATGACAAAAAGAGCTGCAAAGAAATCTCAAATTTCAATTAGAAGTGTAATTGTTAGTAGTAATATTGACTCAATTATTTGAAATTATTTCCAAATTGTTATTATTCCAAATAAGATATTATAGGATAATGAAATGTTAAGATTTGGATATAAGATAATACAAATAAGTAATTATGCTAATATAGTGAGGAATTTAAGATGTCCATGTAAAAGTGACATACAAGTATAAAATCAAAGGACATTAAATTTGAATTAGAAATATCATTACGAACTCATGATTTTTTTCTTCTCAAAAATACATATTTTCTGAGAAGGCTTAGAAGTAATGCCAAAAATTAGCAACTACTGGCACTCATACTGCAGTCTCTGAATACCATTCCTTATTAAAAGAAATAAAACTTCTTGGAGAAACTCTTATTCCAGGTCTGGGGAAGGAAATATACAAGATGAAACTAGAACATCTTATGGTGTCTGAACGCCATCAAAGTTACATCAAAATGACCTATAGGTCAACTTGAAGGGGCTCCCAAGAGCTAAAAATGGGACAACTTAAGCATGAAAATAATGGCTGCAAAGGACTGCATGTATAAAATACTCAACAATCTATGAAGTCATAATAATAACAAAAAAAAAAAAAAAGAAAGAAAAGCCCAAGTATTGGTCACCTTTGGAGGCATCTAAGGAAGCAACTCTTCATTCTAAAAACTGATGAAGGGAAAGAATTAAGCACCTATCCTGCCTTTTCTGTACAGACTATATTTCAAGGTAACTAAAAGAGTTAGTTAGGGAAATTCTTTATAAAAGAATTTCAGCTATTAGGTGCAAAAGTAATGACCAAATTTCACCATTTTGCAACCCCTAATAAAATAATGAATCCAGGCAACAATCTTCAATGGCTAATAAAATCATTAGATGAAAAGTTGATGGGGAACTTTGTAACAGAAGGATAAGGCTCACAATCAGAAAAAGAAAGGCAACTGGGTAAGACCTGAAGCCGTAAGACTCCTAGTAGAAAACATAGGCGCTAAAATAAGCTCTTTGACATCAGTCTTGGCAACAATTTTTTGGATTTGACGCCAAAAGCAAATATAAACAAGAGAGAATACATCAAACTAAAAAGCTTCTGCACAGCAAGGGAAACCATCAACAAAATGAAAATGCAACCTACTGAATGGGAGAAAATATCTGCAAGTCATACATCTGATAAGGGGTTAACATCCAAAATATATAAAGAACTCACACAACTCAACAGCAAAAAAAATCCAATTAAAAAATGGACATTAGATCTGAATGGACATTCTTCCAAAGAAGACATACAGACGGACAACCGGCATATGAAAAGATGCTCAACATCACTAACCATCAGGGAAATGCAAATCAAAACCACAATGAGATATCACCTCACATCTGTTAGAATGGCTATTATCAAAAAGACAAGAAATGACAAGGATGTGGAGAAAAGGGAACCCTTGTACCCTGTTGGTGGGAATGTAATTTGGTGCAGCCACTATGGAAAACAGTATAGGGGTTCCTCAAAAAACTAAAAATAGAACTACCATATGATCCAGCAATCCCACTTCTAGGTATTCTTTCAAAGAAAACAGAAACACTAACTCAGAAAGATATCTGCACCCTGATGCTCACAGCAGCACTATTTATACAATAGCCAAGATATGGAAACAACTGAAGTGTCCACTGATTGATGAATAGATAAAGAAAATATCACATATACATACAATGGAATATTATTCAGCCACAAAAAAGAATGAAATCTTGTCATTGACGACATTATGCTAAGTGAAATAAGTGAGAGAAAGACAAGCATTGTATGATCTCACTCATATGTGGAATCTATTAAAAACGAACAAAGAAACAAAAACGAGGTCATAGCTACAGAGAACAGATTGGCGGTTGCCAGAGGTGAGGGGTGGAGGTAGGTGAAACGGGTGAAGGGGGTTAGGGCGCAGCCCACCCTGGGTTAAGGGCCTGCGCTCCGTCCTGGCCTCACGGCTCGGAAGCGCGAGAGGCTGGGGACACGGATGGACTGTCCCCAGCCACGCCCCCATCTTGCCCCCACTCACCAGCGCCCAGCCTCCTTGGGCATGCGTCCTCTCTGTCACTCGCCTCCTCCTGGCCCCTCGGGCCTTCCGGGCAAGGCTCCTCTCCCCTCTCCATCCGGGTGAGGATGTCTGGTTTGGAGATGGCATAATCTGCACACAGAACAGAGGCAGCTGGGTCAGGACTGCACATCCGCCACTCAGTTGCCCACGGAGATGCAGAGACCCCCAGAGGAACAGAAGCCAAAGCCAAGACCCAGACTGCAGGAGGCCCATCTGTGGACCGAGGCCCAGAGCGCCACCTACACAGCCTTACCCAGGGAGACCAGCGTCTCGTAGTTGCCCCGCATCACGTGCTTATACAGCTCCTTCTGCCACTCATCCAGCTTGCCCCACTCCGGCTCAGAGAAATACACGGCCACATCATCAAAGGTCACGGGCACCTGGAACCACAGTGTCACGCACGCTCACCCGCACGCTGACGGGCACGGGCTGTCCCACCCCCCGCGCCCAGGGCTAACCTTGGGGGCCTCGCCCTTGCTGCCCGGCGGCAGCCGCAGGATCCAGAAGTTCCTGTTCCTCAGCAGGTTCTCCACGTTCTCCAGCCGCCTCTGCAGCAGCCCGTACTCCTGCAGCAGGGTCCCCAGCACGGCCCACTTGCCCTCCAGCTGGTTCCCCAGCTCCACGGCCGTCTTCTCGCAGTCGGCCAGCTTCTTCTCGGCCATCCCCGTCCGGCCCTCCAGAGTCAGCAGGCGGGCCAGGCAGGAATCCACCTTCTTCTCCAAGGCCTGGATGGCGGCCACCACCGTCCACAGCGTGATCTCCGTGGAGTAGAGGTATGAGCTCTTCTCAGCAGCCAGCTGGGGTGATGGAGAAGGCGTCGAAGGCCTTTCATCCCCTGTTTGCTTGTCCCTCTCTGGAGCCTGTCCACAAGAGAAAAGAGAGATGTTATCAGAATTATCCAGTCACAATGTCCATCTCTAAAAGAAACCTCAGAATGGCACCTGCCCAGGTGAAGCCCCATCTGGGATCCTGAGGACCAGTCAGGCAGCCGGGGATGGGGAGGGGGGACATCCGGCCTCTAGGACAGGAAACACTGGCTGGACCAGGGTGTTAGCAAGTGGGAAACAGGAGGAAAGGCATGGCCCAAGCGGGAAAGCAGCTGTGGCCTCACACAGGTGACTTCCTTCCGGGTCTCAGTCTCCTCCTCCGAAACTCAGAAGCTCTGCAGGCAAACAACCCGAGTGCAGCTGGCAGCTCCACTACTCACGAGCTGGCTGACTTTGGCAAGGTTTGTTAAGCATTTCAACTTCAATCCCACATCTATAAAACGGGGGTAATAACAGTGCCTACGTGATAGGATTGTGAGAATTACTGGTACAATCTTTGTAAAAAGCACTTAACAATGTCCAGCACATGGCAAATACTCCATAAATGTGAGCCCTGTGTTGTTGATCATGTGGAAGATGTTGATGACGATGGTGGTTCTGGCTCAGGGATGCAGCAGTTCATATGGCCTTTTTCCTCCACCTCTTTCATTACAATGTCCTTCAGCATCTCGGGAAAGAGCTCCTGCAGTGCCTCAGCTTACCTTGGTGCGTGAAGACAAGGTCTCAGTCCCAGTTCATCTCGCTAAAAGCCTTGTTGGAAAGGTGAATTGACACTTCATCCCTTCACTGCACTCATCCTCATGGTCAAATCACCATCAAGTCCTATCCGTGTAACTGCTGAAACTATCTCAAATCCATCCTCTTTTCTCCTTCTCTGACGTGACTAGTCCAAGTCCCAACCATCTTTCCCCCAAACCACTGCAATCCTGCCCAGCTGGTTTCCCCAGTTCGCCCTTCTCCCCCCACAATACACTTTCCACAGGGTGATCAGTAATCTTTTAAATACACAGACTAGATCATTTTAGTCCCCGATCAACAGCTTCCCAGTGTACCCAGAATAAAACCTAAACTTCTTTTTTTTTTTTAATTTTTTTTTTAAATTTATGTATTTATTTATGTATTTTTGGCTGTGTTGGGTCTTCGTTTCCGTGCGAGGGCTTCCTCTAGTTGCGGCGAGCGGGGGCCACTCTTCATCGCGGTGCGCGGGCCTCTGTCGCGGCCTCTCTTGTTGCAGAGCACGGGCTCCAGACGCACAGGCTCAGTAGTTGTGGCTCACAGGCCCAGTTGCTCTGCGGCATGTGGGATCTTCCCAGACCAGGGCTCGAACCCGTGTCCCCTGCATTGGCAGGCGGATTCTCAACCACTGCGCCACCAGGGAAGCCCAAACCTAAACTTCTTATCGTATCCCAGCCTACCTCCCTGACCTTATATCCTCCTGGGTATCAACTACACTCCAGCTACCCCGGTCTCCTTGGATTCCTGTGATGCACCCAGCTCTCTCCTCCACCTTTGTGTTAGCTCTTCCCACACCTCTCTGTACGCCTGGCTCCCTCTCGTATAAGGCTCCAGCTTAAACACTGCCTCAAAGAGACCTTCACCGACTCACACATCTAACATAGGCCCCCTGCTAGTCCCCTCCTTCACAGCATTAATAATCTATGATCGGGCTTCCCTGGTGGTGCGGTGGTTGAGGGTCCGCCTGCCAATGCAGGGGACACGGGTTCGAGCTCTGGTCTGGGGGGATCCCACATGCCGCGGAGCGGCTGGGCCCGTGAGCCACAACTACTGAGCCTGCGCGTCTGGAGCCTGTGCTCCGCAACAAGGGAGGCCGCGGTGGTGGGAGGTCCGCGCACCGCGATGAGGAGTGGCCCCCGCTCACCGCAACTGGGGAGGGCCCTGGCGCGGAGGCGAGGACCCAACACAGCCAAAAATAAATTAATAAATTAATTAATTTAAAAAAAAAACTATGATCGTGCCATGTGTATGCCTGTGTTATGGTTTGCTTCCCCCATGAGAACATAAGCTCCATGATGACGTAAGCTTCTAAAAGACTGCCTCATTCATAGAAGACGCTCAATAAATACCTACTGAATGAGCGATTGACTAAACAATTAAACAACACATTCATTCAATATCAATTACTGAACATCTGTCATAGTAAAGGTGCAATGGGGATGCAGAAAAAAATATGTGCTTCTTCCTTCTCCTGGAGAAAAGTTTTGTACAAAAATAGTCATAATAAATTAAATAACAGTGTGATACCATGGGTTAACGAAAGTTGAGGGCAAATCTGTCCTGTTTGAGGAGTTTCTTGGGATCTCAGGTGCTACAAGACAGCAGAGGAAAAGGGGCGGGTGGATAAGAATGGTCAGAAAGAGTACTGAGAAAGTGGCCCTGGGCTAAGTGGGAGCTGAAGAGGTCACTTGTCCCCCTACAGAAAGGCCTTCCTGGGGGCCATAAACCCCAAGAACTCCCATCCTCTTCTCCCTTGCACTCAGAGGACCCTTAAAAAAGCACACACCAAACTCACTAGTTAAAGAGGAAAGTTCCTCCTTAAAAATCTTCCACAATAATCAGCATCCAGAAAAATCACGGCTTCAAAAACTTTATTAAGATGTATTAATAATAGTAGATACCATTTACTGAGCTCTTTACAAATGTTTTTGGAGTATGTCAAAAAAGGACAGAAGATTATTTTCTCCGAATTGGACACACTGCAGCCAACATTGTAACATCTGCTAAACTAATCTTTAAAAAAAAACAAACAACAACAAAAGCACCACACCTACAATCCCGCCAGTAAACAGCACTCAACACCTCTTAGGTGTCAGAAGAACACTTGGGCACCTTAAGGGGGGTGTAACTCCGGAGTCCCAGGTGGGCGTCAGGCTCTGGCCTCTACTAGGTGGGCGACTTCGGACCGCTCCCCGCCCAGAGCCCCAGACTTCGGTTATCAGAACCGAATGGGGCCGGCGCCCCTGCCCCCCTGCCTGCCTCCGGGGCCGCCTTACCTCCAGTGAGACAATGGACGGGGCGGGGAAACAGCCATTCGGTTCAAAGACAAGGGCTTGTCATCTTAAGTGTAACTAGAAAGCCCGGCCTGTCCCCCGACGTCGGGGCCGTCCGCCCGCCGCGCCCGGCCTCGCGTTTGGGCCGCCCGGCCGCTCGGCCTCAAAGCCCAGCCCGGACGAGGGCGGCCAGGCGGCACGAGCGGGCCCGAAGCGCGGGCCTGGGCGGAGGCGGCGTGCGGGCCGCTCGGGCCGCCCGGCCGAGACCCTCGCGGGCCCACGCGGCGGCGGAGTCGGCGGCCTGGCCGGACTGGGCGTCCGCGCGGGGGCGCTTACCGGGGCAGGCGCCGCTTCGGCCATGGCTGCCCGCGTCCTTCTCTCGGCGGTTCTCCTCAGGCCCGGCCTGTCGGGCCCGGCGCGGCGCTGCGCGGCGCGGCGGCGGAGGCGGAGCTGAGCCGCCCAGCCTCGGAGCTCCCGCCGGGCGGCCGCGAGCTGCGTCCGAGCCACGTGCCCCGCCGGCCCTTTAAACAAGAGCTGCGCTCGCGGCCCGGCCCGAGGGCGCGCACAGCGCCCCCTGCAGCCGGAAGGACCGCACGCCCGCGGCCCACGGCCTTCCGCGCCCACCCGCCCCGGCGGCCGCGGGGGTGTCCCGGGGGGAGCGGGGTGCCCGCCCTCTCCTGGGCCGCGGGAGTCGACGCCGGGCCTCACGCGCCGCGGGGCCCTCCAGACGGGCTCCCGTCGGGCGGTGGCGACCCTCGGGCCTGGGCCGGGCGGCGCGGGCCACGCGCAGGGCCGGCACGGTGGGACCCTAACCCCTCTCCGGGGTGCTGGGGGAATCCAGCCACAGAGCTAATAAAGGAAACGCGCAGGAAACTTCGAAGCTCTGGGGGAAGGAGGTCAGTCATTGCCGGGTAATCTCAAGTGTATGCACTTGATTTGTCGTTTGAACACCTCTAATGGACCCAAAGTGACTATACATTTTGCCCGGGAAAAGCCAGGGGGGTGGGAGGGATCGATAAGGGTTTTTAAACTTTATTAGTTTTCCAGAACAAATAGAAAGACCTCAGGAAAATTTTATTTCCTTAAAAAAAAAAAAAGCCCCGCCTCCCTCCGCAAACCTCCCTTTGGGGACCCTGGGTCTCCTCCTCCTTCCCTGGGGCCCACCTTCCCAGCAGACACGCGGCTCAAGCATCCTCCGCAGAGTGCTCGGAAGCCCTCTTTGCCACGCCCGGTCTTCACTTGCCCGTCAGCCACCAGCTGGGGATCCTCTGCAGCAAGAGTAAATGCATCACTAATTCAGGCTCTGAGGCATCTTGAATAAACGACTCAATCTAGGACCTATTTTCCTCATCTGCAACCCATGAGCCTTGCTCTGGAAAACCAGTTAATCACTGAATATAAAGTAAAATATGCTGCATGCAATTTAACTTTTATTTTCTGTCTTTTCTGCATTTCCCAATCATCTCACTCTTTGTCCAACAAGCCCGGAAATTCTTCCCACTAGAAATTACTCTGCAGTTTTCTTTGTGTGTATGCTTTGTTTTTGTTTCTTTTCTTAGTATTTTCCTCTTGGGAGGGAGGGAGAAAATGATTTGCCCATGTATTTGATCCAAGCAAAAGTGTGGTCAATCAATATAATAAGAACATAAATAAATTGATACCTTCTCCAAGTAAGGTGCACCTGTAGCATCTGGGGCAAGGTTAGGAAATGTTACTTTAAGGTAACAAGAAGTCAAATCAATATATGGCGTTGTTTATTGTGGAAATCCTTGTTGAAGTAACCTGACCTTAAGACAGTTTGCAAACTTGTGCTGAAGACAGGAAGAGCATCCCTCGGTTCTCAGCAGGCGTTAGTAAGACCAATATATTAAGGATTATAAATTTCTTATAAATTTATAAGTTGTGATCTCCTAAAGTAAGAGTTAATGTCCAAGGCAAACAGAAAGAGTCTGGAAAATGGATTGGAGAGGAAGATGTTAGTATTAAACAAGCTTTGTTCAGGGAAGAGTGCTCTAATTTTTGACAGCTGGTCTGAGTTGTTTAGAAGAGTTTCTGTAAGTCAGTATTCAAACTTTAGTGGGCATAATGCTCTCCTGGAGTGCTTGTTAAAATTCAGACTGCTGGGCACCGGTCTCAGAGTTTCTAGGCCTGAGGCTGGAGTGGGTAGGAGTCCAGAATTTCATTTCTAACTAGTTGCCATGAAATGCTGATTCTACTGGTTGAATGATCACACTGCCCTGTGCATTAGCTCCCAAAGCTGCCTCTCATTCCCATGCTCTGATTTTATAAATATATTGAACAAAAAATACAAAAACTTGACACCATAATGTGGTTTCCACAGCAGACCAGCCTGGGTGTCAGGCCAGGTGTAGCTCTAATATAAATTAAAATTACTTGCATCCTTCGTTATTAATCTGTCTCCTGTGGATTTGCTCTTTTTTGGATCAGGTCTCCAGGGCCTGAATACCTCTGGGTGAGTTGACAACACTGGATTTCCAAAGTAGAGGCACAGACCTTGCAGGGACAAGGGTGACTCCACCCAGGTGCAGCCCACTCTGACACAGTTGGCCATCGGCCTGTGCTGCAGAAGGTAGGCTGGTCAGAAGGTGAGGGCCACTAAAACAACACCTTAGGGTCACGTAGGGTTGGGGGGTGGTCAAGATACTCAAGTGCTAGTGCCCTCAGCCAGGAGATGGGGCAGCTCAGAGAGAGAATTCCTGTGGCCCCTCACCCTACCTTTAGATTAGAAAGTGGACCCACCCAGAATTGTAAAGTGGTAGGAGGGAAAGTATTAGCAGAGGGAGACCAGAAGTATAACCAAGTCCTCCTTCCTCCATGAAGCCCTCCCTAGTTCAGACAGCACTGAGCTCCCTATCCTGTGAATTCCTGTTACACCTGTTCATTCAGTAAACGTGCGGTGACCATCTATGTGGGAAGCCCCCATGCTCAGAGCTGTGGAATCTGGATACAATTAAGACCTGGTCCCTGCCTTCAAAGAGCATCGCCTCCTGTTGACTCTACCTCAGTGATCTTGTCCATCACTCTCTTCCCGCTGAAGCTGCACCCAGTTAGATCCTCATTGGCTCTTGCTGTTCTCACTCAAAAACCTTCTAACATATCCCCCACCCCGGCAACAACAAAAGCATGCTGTACCTCTTCTTAGGTTAATAGTCCCAAATCACAGCTAGATTCAGATCACCCTTTTGCTCAAAACTCTCAGCTCCCCATTACTAACTCAATACAATCCAAACTCCTTAGTCTGACCCCAACCTCTCTTTCCAACCACGTCCTCCACTACTCCCCTCCGCCCACCCCACCCTCCAGCCAAGTCGAATGAATTGGTGTTTATTGGTACATGCCCCATAAGGTCGTTTGGTCATGTCTCTCCTTTTTAGAATGTCCTTCATCTCATCCTTAAAGGTCCAGCTCAAATGTCATCTCTCATAAAGCCTTTCCCAATGTCCTGCAACTTGAAAGTAATTGTTCTCTTACAGAACTTTAGCTTCACTTTCTATCTTCTATTAAAGTCCCTTGGCAGCCTGTGAGCCCAAGAACAAAATCTGATTTAACCTTTTATCCCTCCCTCTGTAGACTCTGCACATGGAGGCTACTCAGATATTCACGAGTGAACAAAATCTAAGGCTATGCAAAGGTACAAAGAAGGGAACAGATTTCCACCCCACTGTTCACAGCAGCATTATTTACAGTTGTCAAGATATGGAAGCAACCTAAGCATCCATCAACAGATGAATGGATAAAGATGTGGTACATATATACAATGGAATACTACTCGGCCATAAAAAAGAATGGAATTTTGCCATTTGCAACAACATGGATGGACGTGGAGAGTATTAGGCAAGTGAAATAAGTCAGACAGAGAAAGACAAATACTGTATGATATCACTTATATGTGGAATCTAAAAAATACAACAAACTAGTGAATATAACAAAAAAGAAATAGACCCACAGATATAGAGAACAAACTAGTGGTTACCAATGGGGACAGGGAAGGGGGCAGGGACAGCATAGGGGTAGGGGATTGAGAGGTACAAACTATTACGCATAAAATAAGCTACAAGGATATATTGTACAGCACAGGGAATATAGCCAGTATTTTATAACTATAAATGGAGTATAACCTTTAAAAATTGTGAATCACCTGTAACTTACTTGTACATCAACTATACTTCAACTAAAAAAAAATTTTTTAAAGGAAATGTTATTTTGATAGAATGTAAACTCAACTAGGGCAAAGACTGTTGTTCTGTACACTGACATACCCCAAATATTTAAAACAGTACCTAAATAATAGGTGCTCAACATATATTTGTTGAATAAAAGAAATAAACAAGGGAAGCTTTCACAAAAGGGGGCCTACGAACTGAGTAGTGAAAAATAAATAGTCCTCGGTTCACAGAGAAGGGCATTCCCCGGAGAGGGAAAGCCTGAGCTGAATTCGGTCGTGGGAAAGTACGGCTTATTGACTAAATGACGGGAATCCCACTGTGGCAGCAGCATAGAGAATTTAGTGTGAAAAGTGAACCAACCCAGAGTAGGTTAGGTTGTCCAAGTCCTGAGCTCTACACTTAAAGCTTGCTGTTTATCAGTAGCCAGTGAGTGCGCAGCAAGGCTCTGAGGAAAGCCCATGTCCAATCTGTGTTCCAGGACAACAACCCTGGTAGCAAAAAGGACGTGATTAAGGGTAGGAGCCTGGTTAGGTTACTGAGTGAAAACCAGGTGGGCGATGATGAGGCCCTTACCTGGCGGAATAGGAAGAAGATTGGACAGATCAGTCTCTGATGTTTGGCATTTCACTCTTCACTGTATGTTGATTTAATCTCACTTGATCATTCCTGTCCTTCAGGCAGCTGCACAGTCTGTTTCCTTCTCATCACCCAGCAGAGCAGACTTTCAATGAAGGACAGTTGAAGCAGGCAAGATTTTTTGTATCACTTGAAACAGTGTATTGCGTGTGCAGAGCATGACCTGGAGATCCTGTTAAAAATGCAGATTCTGATTCAGTGAGTCTCAGAGCCTGCCTTTCTACCAAGCTCCCAGGGGGTGCCAATGCTGCTGGTGCAGAGACCACACTTTGGGTAACAAGGACTTATAATCCAACCCAGACACGAGGTACTTAATCGTGGTCAACCAGAAGCAACAGAGCCCGTGGTGCAGTGTGCGTGAGCACTGAGGCAAGATAGCCTGGTTCACAGCCAGCTCTGCTTCTACGTCACCTCTGCTTCTACATCACCTCTGCTTCTATGTCACCTCTGCTTCTACGTCACCTCTGCTTCTACGTCACCTCTGCTTCTACATCACCTCTCAGGTCTCTTCCCGCACCTCACGTGTTAAACGGGGTAATAATCATACCCACCACATAGGGTCTTGTGAGGATTAAGTTCATTTTTATGTGAAGAACTTAAAAACAGTGACTAGCACATGAGTGCTCAGTAAACATTAGCCATTATGACACTAGTCTGATGGATTAAGACAATCATTTCCCTGCCTCAAGAAGAACCTAACTTTGCTGGAGAAACAGGACCCTATCTTGTACTTTTTCTCCCCATGATGCGAGGCAAAGGCTGGTCACGTTAAAGCACTCACTGGGAGGTAAGAATAGTCAAGGATGGGATAGGGGGTATCTCTAATGCAAAAACTCGCAGGCAGGAGACTGGAGAAGCGATTTAGGAGAGATGCTCCAGACGTTTTCCTCCGTACAATGAAGCTGAGCACCTCTCACGGCGCTGCCCTACGACAGCTTCCCTCCACGTTCCGTTTCTACACCGAGATAATCCCTCACCTTACAGCGACCAAGCTCATTTTTATCTATTTATTTAATTTGTTTCTTCTCAACCCGATATCCCACTCACTCCTCCCATGGGCAACTGTAATGCCTGTATGTAACTCTTCGCTTCTGTGTTCTTACAAAGTGATTTGTTTTGTGTACATGTTTTTAATTTACAGAAATGGTATTGTGTTATAGATCTCATTCAACTTCTTACATTCGCCACTCAGCACCATGTTTAAGATGGACCCATACGGCCACATGTGTAGCTAAGCCAAGACCCCTAACTGCTCCCCAGGACTCCTGGTGCACCCACCGTGTCTCACCTGCCCTCTCTACCTCCCAACGTTCAGAGGCTCAGACTGCCTGCAGCCCTCGACTACCGCAGGTGTTGGTGAGTATTCCCATACACGCCTCTTCTCATCTCCCTAGGTTTAAGGAAGGATGCAGGTCAGGCTACGCCATCAGGCCTCTGGCACTGCTCCAGGTCAGGCACCGCCTCCATCTTGGCCCCAGGAGGGTATTCTTGACAAATGGAGAAAAACATCAAAGAGGAGTTTTGTGGGTTTTTTTTTTTTTTTTTTTTTTGCTAGTAGTAAGTTTTATTCTAGGCAACTGCAAACATCAAAGGGGACATTCACATAGGACCCAGGAGCCCACTCTCATCTCCCCAAACAACAGTGGGGCAGGCATTCAACACTCCTGAGAGATGGGCATCTGTGTGCTTTTTTTCCATCATCTCAGGAATAGTCAATCCCAGAACTACTGTGGAAAGCGTGTGATCTGAACAACCTCAAGAAACAACTGGTATAATAAAAACCAACTCAAGTAACCACTGGTATAAGCTGAACAACCTTAAGTAAAAAGTAGTCTTCTACACTGGGAGGCTGCAGAACCGCAGCAAGGATGGGATGGAAGAGCAGAGAGAAACCCAAACTCAGAGAAGCAGGACCGTATCTCAGCTCCTTTACAGGACCCTTCATTCCCAGCAGGGGCTCTGGGGTCTAACCCTACTACTCTCCTCCTCTCGGTCAGGTAGCCCTATTCCGAGTGCCAAGGACCCACACAAGAGGGAGCCCAGCACTACGGCCCTGATCTCTGGCCTAACTGAAAGCGGGTGGGCTAAACGAGCCCCATAAATGATCCCCTCCCAGAGGGCAGGCCCAGTCCCCATGTTAGGAACAACTTCTACAACTCTGGAAATTTAAAAATTGTCAGACTTTTTTTTTTTAACCAACTAAAATCTAATTCCAAGAAAAAAGGTTCTTCAGAGCAGGGTAAGCAGTTCATTTAAATTATTTCTTCTACTTGTTATTAACAAGGAGATGACAAAAGAAGAGCAACGAGAGGGCTATGCTTCCACACGTCTCCTCGCTCCTTTGGCCCGACTCAACCCTCGGGAAGACCTGAATGCCGGGACGGGCCCTGGAACAGGCCACCAGCCCTGCGGGCTCAGAGAGCCAACCCCAGCCCACGACTATCAGCTCGGATGGGAAAAGCAGAGACTTGACAGTGCCACAGAGATGGCAAGCTCGGCAGCAGGGTAAAGGCAGCAGGAGAGGCCTGGACCCGACTCTTCCTCTTCCGCGGTTTTCAGGACAGCCTTTGGGCTCGGCCTGGCGCCTGGTCAAGGGAAAGCCAATCAAAGTGACTCCCCGCAGAAAGAAGTCAGTCCCTGATGCTACACTGTCTCTTCGGGGGGACAGTGCCAGCCCCCTCCGCCTCCCCCAGTCGGGCGAGGGGCTGGCACCCCTAAAGCAGGCCGTTGGGCCGTCCGGGCTCCAGGGCTGGCCCGCCCCGCTCCCGCTGGTGGATCTTCTGGTGCTGCAGGAGGTGCTGCTTCTGGACAAAGCTCTTCTCACACTCCGGGCAGCTGTAGGGCCGCTCGCCCGTGTGGATGCGCTGGTGCCGCACCAGGTCGGACGGGTGGCTGAAGCTCTTGCCGCAGTAACCACAGATGAGGGCGCTCCGGCTTTTCCTCCAAGGGATGTGGCCGGGCAGGGCGACCAGGCTGTTGGGTGAGAAGCGCTCCTGGACGCGGTGGCCGGCCCCGGGCCCCTCCTGCAGGTGGCAGCGCTGGTGGGTCAGCAGGCTCACCCTGCAGCTGAAGCTCCTCGTGCACACATCACACTGGTGCAGCTTCGCCTTCCGGGGCTGGGGCTTAAGCCGGGGCCGGGGCCGGGGCCGGGGCCGAAGGCTCTCCTCTGGCTCCGAGGCCGTGTAAGGCTCCCATCCTGAGTGGGTCCGCAGATGTGCGGCCAGCTGCTGCTTACAGCGGAAGATGGCCTCGCACTCGGAACATCCGTAGGGGCCAGCAGTGTCCCTTTTCAGCTTCAGGCCCTGCCCACACTGCTGACCCAGCTGCAGCTGCCTGTTAGACTTCTGCTTCGGGGGGCAGCCCAGAGTTCTGCCACCGCTAGGGTCTCTACTGCCCTCCATGGGCTCCTCTGGATTAGTGTCCCCGGGACCTGATTCCAAGAGGACAGAACGTCCCTGACCATCCCAGAGCTCAGGCTGCTCCGGGCTCAGGAAAGCGTGCTCTTCGGCAATGCCCGAGAACTCTCCAGGAAGATCCGCAGAGCCGTCCTGCGTGTACTGTATCTCCTGCTTGATCATAACCCCTTCCACTGCCAAGAGAAAGAAGAGCCACAAAAAAGATCACATTCTAGCACCTTCGGTTTTTTCAGAGCTGAACAAACATCTGTGAATTTCAGAAGGGCTCAAATCAAAGTACCCCAGGATCAAGGGAGTCAGGATAATTTGGAAGAGGATGAGACAGACTGGGCTGCAAGACCTGAAAGAGTAACCTATACTCAGGTAGAGACATACTGATCGGAAATCCGAACATGTCATTCTTACAGAACAGTCTTATAAATTCTCCAAGCTTGTCCACAAATTTGTATTCAACTCTGTGGAAAATGGTAAAATATACATAGGTAACACCTAAACTAATTTAAGTGTTACAGAGTGTTAAAATAATAAATGTGAATAATTTTAAAAAACCAAACAACTAAACCTATAGCTTAAAAATTCATGTATCCAGCTCTGTTCTTCCTGCATATTCCCCCCAAATTACCTGGTTTACAACGGTTTCTCCTGCCCCTTACCCAGTGAGCTTCACTCCTGAAGATCTGACCAACCCTATTCTCAATCTCCAGCGGGTTTTGACTAAGGCCTGTTAGACACTCTACACTGTCTGCAGGGCATACAGAAGTATGACACGGCCGTGAACCTCAGGGGCTCCACACAGCAGTTAAGGAGGTAAGATACACGTATAACAGGTGAACTGATGATAGTCATAAAGGACTTTAGAACAAATAAATGCCAGATGAGGTTACTGACCATCAGCGTTTGGCAGTTTAGCAGTGGGGCAGCTCCCTGCGGGCTGCAGGGAGCGGGCACGGGGTGGAGGATTCTGGAGCCACTCACCTGGGTGGACACCACGAGAGTCCTCCTCCTCCAAGTCACCCAGCATCTCCGTACCCAACTCCGCTTCTCCTTCTGTCTGGCCAAGCACCTCTGGGTTGGAAACGGCACAGTGTGAGCCCAGGAGAGAGTACTGGTCATTTGCCGATGAACAAGGTGACCAATGTCAAGGAGCTGATATTAAAACTTCAAAAGATTCAAAGTCACTTTCCCTTAGCAGTTTGGGACAATTAGAAAATTATGGCCAATTCGAGTGATCCATTCAGCTAACTGCTGCCTTCAACGCCCCTTCTCAGCCGCTTGAGGCGCAGGTGGTCAGGCTTCAGAGCCCACTGCTTTCCTTCCAACACCACCATTGCCACCCACAGACGTGGGCTCCTCTCCGGGTATCTAACTTCATCTGGGCTACAGCACTGCAAGGTAAGGTCAGCACCGCTATCCCCCACTATGACAGACAAGGAAACAGCCACGAGCAGAACACGTGACCCAGTCGAGGTCACAAAGTCCCATCTCTGACCCATTTGCTACTTCCCTCCCCCTCACTTCGCACCAGGCACGCTGGCCTTCTTGACAAGCCTCCACGGACCTAGGTTCTAAAAGATTTTGTCAACCAAACAAAATGCATTTATTATGTAATAGCCTATATTTTACATATAAAGATGTACATCTATCAATCGGCACTTCTCATCAACACAAAATGAACACTGGGACCACAAGGACCGTCTGTAATTCCAGGTAAACGCCAAGAAACAGTGTTTGGTGAGCCCATGCTGTCTGCCCATCCCAGGTAACAAAGGATTTCTTGTCAAGCAGTCCTAAGTATTAAAAGCAGCATGAGGAACCCTAGCCGTGTTATACTCTAAGGCACACGATGACATCTTATCTATTAGTAAATATTATCAAGAACTGACTGGGACTTCCCTGGTGGCGCAGTGGTTAAGACTCCAAGCTCCCAGTGCAGGGGGCCTGGGTTTGATCCCCGGTCAGGGAACTAGATCCCACATGCATGCTGCAACTAAGAGTTCACATGCCACAACTAAGGAGCCCGCCTGCCGCAACTAAGACCCGGTGCAACCAAATTAATTAACTAATTAATTAATTAAAAAAAAAAAAAGAACTGACTGCATGAACACAGAGAAGAAATACAAAATGAACAACACCAAGACCTTTCCAAAAGTCTTCATAAATTGAGGGCCTGGAGACTCCCATTTCTCAACCTGGCTGAGGCCAAGAGAGGATGCACAGCCCACTAGAATCACAGGTGCAGCCTGGCTCACAAGCTACTTGGCCAAGAATTGCAGGATGCCTGAGAGCGAGTTCTAGGGAGAAAACCGCTACTTACTTAGAGAGACCAGAGTCTCATAGTTGCTTTTCATCACGTTCGTGTACAGCTCCTTCTGCCAGTCCTCCAGGTTCTCCCACTCCTGCTCTGAAAAACAGACTCCATCATTTTCAAGTGACCTGGACACCTGAAATCACAAACGTCACACAGTGAGTGTCCCCTATCAAAGCCACGAAGGAAAAGCCAGCCACTGAGAATCTTCACTAACAAAGGGCTGGGCCCACCCCATCTGGTCTGACTCTCAAGCCTCGAGGCTAACCTTGGGGGCCTCGCCCTTGCTGCCCGGGGGGAGCCGCAGGACCCAGAAGTTCCTGTTCCTCAGCAGGTTCTCCACGTTCTCCAGCCGCCTCTGCAGCAGCCCGTACTCCTGCAGCAGGGTCCCCAGCACCGCCCACTTGCCCTCCAGCTGGTTCCCCAACTCCACGGCCGTCTTCTCGCAGTCGGCCAGCTTCTTCTCGGCCGTCCCCGTCCGGCCCTCCAGGCTCTGCAGCCGGGCGGCCTGGGACTCCATCTTCTTCTCCACAGCTTGAATAGCGGCCACCACTGTCCAGAGTGAGATATCTGTGGTCTGCAAATAGGAGCTTTTCTCTGGTGCTTGTGGGGGCAGCGTGGAGGAAGTCAAAGGGGTGGAGCGGCGCTTCCTCCTGTGCTGAAGAACCAGATACGGGGTCAGGCAGTCAGTGTCACTTCCAAACAACAGGTGAAAAAACACAATGGGTCCAGTGGGTCCAGGAGCGCTTACAGCACCTAGTTTCTACTTCTTTCCTTTTTTTTAAATTTAAAAAGCATGTGCAGGGCTTCCCTGGTGGCGCAGTGGTTAAGAATCCTCCTGCCAATGCAAGGGACACGGGTTCGAGCCCTGGCCCGGGAAGATCCCACATGCCGCGGAGCAACTAAGCCCGTGTGCCACAACTACAGAGCCTGCGCTCTAGAGCCCGCAAGCTACAACTACTGAGACCGTGTGCCACAACTACTGAAGCCCACGCGCCTAGAGCCCGTGCTCCGCAACAAGAGAAGCCACAACAGTAAGAAGCCCGCGCACCGCAACAAAGAGTAGCCCCGATCGCTGCAACTAGAGAAAGCCCGCACACAGCAACGAAGACCCAACACAGCCATAAATCAATCAATCAATCAATCAATCAATATATTTAAAAAAAAGATTAAGAGGCATATACCACTTAGTAAACTAATAAAAGCATGAAAAACATAAAAAAATAAAAATTAAAAGCAGGTGCTTTTACATTCTGATACTGCAAACTATACATCTATACTGTAACAAGAAAAAACTGAAAAGAAGAAAGAAAGAAAAATGTATGTAAAATACCACCATCCAGAAATAAGCTGTTGGAATTTTGGTGTATTTCCTATAAGTTTTTTTCATCTTTTAACTTACTTCGTTTTCAACAAAACTGCAATCATATTGTACATGTTTTGTTACCTGTGTTTCACTGTCAGCATATTCCGTAAGACTTTCCTGCATCAGTATTCATTTTTTAAGCCCATTTCTTTCTACTTGATATTTTGGACTATTTCTAATACTTTGCTATGATAAATGATGTAACTTACATCCACACTCAACTTCACATTCCTGCTTGACTTCGTAGTTGATCACGTCAGCCCTGCTAAAAACCTTTCAATGGCTCCCCACAATCAAGACAAAATTCCTTAGCAGGACCTACAAGACTCACCTCATTCATCTTTGCACCCTAGCAACTAGTATAGTGAAAACACCTACTAAATCCTTCATAAACATTTACTTAAATGACTTGACTAAGTCTTCGGACATTGTCCTTAGACTTCACATTTTTATGGTCTGTCCCTGACAGTAGAAAAATCACTGTGGCTGAACCTCAAAATTACTAAAACCAATACTTGGGAAGTCTTCCTGAACTGCCCTCTTGCTCCCACTGTCCCACTGCATGTTCATTTCAGTCCTAAACCCCTGAAACTTCATATTCTCAAGTGTAACAGCATACACTTGATTCAAGGCTGCTTCTCTAACCATAATGAGGACACTGAGAACAAGGCACTGAAAGGAAGTATCTTTGAAAGAACTGCTAGGGCCAGAGCTTATGGTCTGGAGAAAGAGGGGACAAGATGAAACCAACCAGCACAGAACTGAACACTTAAGTTTGGCCATGACCTACTCCAGTTAACCAACTCAGTTCATTATTGAGCATACGAGTCAAAAGCTTAAATATCCCCCTTAAAAAAGATTTAAAGAAAAGTTTAATGTAAAAGAAAAATACAAATGAAACAAAAAAAAATTAGATTGCTGGGTAAATTCATCTCATCACATGTTCTGCTTTTTAATAAAGCTGTTTTTTTGTTTTTTTAAAAAATTTTTATTTATTTATTTATTTATTTATGGCTGTGGTGGGTCTTCGTTTCTGTGCGAGGGCTTTCTCCAGTTGCAGCAAGCGGGGGCCACTCTTCATCGCAGTGTGCGGGCCTCTCACTATCGCGGCCTCTCTTGTTGCGGAGCACAGGCTCCAGATGCGCAGGCTCAGTAGTTGTGGCTCACGGGCTTAGTTGCTCCGCGGCATGTGGGATCTTCCCAGACCAGGGCTCGAACCCATGTCCCCTGCATTGGCAGGCAGATTCTCAACCACTGCGCCACCAGGGAAGCCCACATGTTCTGCTTTTAACTTTAAGGTCTCTAAGTCTCTAGTTTTTTTGGAATCTCCTCTTTCCTTTCTGTGGTCAGCACTGTGTTGCTTTCTAGCACTTTTTCCAAACAGGAAGGTGGGTTGGGATCTGAGCAGAGAAATAACATCCCTCCTCTTCCACATAGTCAAAGGCTAAAAAGAGCATGCAAGCCAAGGTTCCTCTTTTCTCTTGTTTTAAATTATCTATCATGACAGAAACAATTTGAATGTCCATCAACTGGTGAATGGATAAACAAACAAACTGTGTCCATTCATACGTTATGGGTTGAATTGTGTCTCCCCAAAAAGATATGTGGACGTCCTAACCCCTAGTACCTCACAATGTGATTTTACTTGGAGATAGTCTTTACCGAGTAATCAAGTTAAAATGAGGTCATGACGGTGGGCTCTAATCCAGTGTGACTGGTGTCCTAATAAAGAAGGAGAAATGCAGACAAACACATCGAGAGAGAGGAGACACTGTGACGGCACGTACAGGGAGAAGACACCACGGGAAGATGGGAGGCAGAGGTTGGAGTCATGCGGCAACACGTCAAGGAAACACCTGGCACCACCAGAAGCTAGGGGAGACGCATGGAACTGACTCTCCCTCACGGTCCTCGTAAGGAACCAACCCAGTGGACACCCTGATTTCAGACTTCTAGCCTCCGGAACTGTGAGACAATACATTTTTTGGTTAAGCCACCTAGTTGGTGGGATTTTTTTTACAGCAGCCCTAGGAAAGACATATCATATATCAGAATACTCCTCAGCAATAAAAAGGAACAAATTATTGAGACTTGTAACAACATGGATAAATATCAAAATCACTAGGCTGTGTGAAAGAAGCCAGACGCAAAATGCTACATACTGTATTCCATTTACGTAACATTGAGGAAAAGGCAAAACTATAGACACAAAACAGAGATCAGTGGTTGCCAGATGCTGGGACTGGGGGAAATTAATTACTTAGGAGTAATTTCTGGGATGATGACAATATTCTATAACTTGGTAATATGATGGCTACACATTTTTCAAAACTCACTTAACTACAGTTATGCCGAAGGAGTGAATTTTACTGTATGTAAATTATATCTCAGTAAACAGCACTCAGAATGTTAAGGAAGGAGAAAATATTAGCTATCATAAAAGATACCATAAACAAAGTCTAAAAACAAACAGGGAGAGAATATTTGTAAACAGGATATGAAGTGCAAAGAAAAGATAAACAACCCAAAGATACAACTGCAACTATAAATAATTTGTGAAAGTGGAAATGCAGGTGGTCAATAAGCCAATGAAAAGACAGCCACATTAGCAGTCATGAATGCAGATACAACCAAGTGAAACCACTTTTCACCCACGAGTTTGAGAAATATGAAAGAAAGGGACAGGAACATCATTCAGAGCTGACTATGACGTGGTAAAACTGGCACTTTCATAACACTCCTGGAAGGAATGAAAAATACTACAAACTTTGAGGAAAGCAAATATCCAGAAAGTCATTAAAAACCCTTTCACCTAGTAATACCACTATGGGAATCTTCAAAAATAAACGGCATTATTGTTTAGTGACATACATACAAAGATGATTACTGGCAACATTCTCTGGAATAGCCAAAACCTGGAAATAATCTAGATGTCTAATTTTTTTTTTTGGCCACGCCGCGTGGCTTGTGGTATCTTAGTTCCCCAACCAGGGATTAAACCCGGGCCACGGCAGTGAAAGCACCGAGTCCTAACCACTGGACCGCGAGGGAACGCTCTCTAGACGTCTATTAATAAGAGGACGGTTACGTAAATTATGGCACAACCGAAGACGATGTTGTACGACTGCTATAAAGAACGAGTTAGAGCTATATGTACGGTTTGGAAGACTGTTCATCACACATTGATAGGCTGTCAACTTTTAGGGAGATATATTTATTATGACTTCATTTTCCTAAAGAAGAGAAAAGATACGTGCATATGTTTCCACACACAGAAAGGTTTGGGAAGATATTCACCAAACTATACTAACACGAGTCAGCCTCAGGATATGAGAGAGAGGAATTTTAATCTTTGATTATAAACTATTGCTTGTTTGACTTTTTCAATAAACACGTATTCCTCCATAATTTTTTTTCTTAAATTCCATATATAAGAATATTCCTGAAGGTAGTGAGAAATTTTTTAAAAGTATACTTACACTGACTGTATTTCTAGATTTTCTGGGACAGTCCTGCTTGCATATTGTATCATAGTGTCAGATCATGTATCATACATTGGGCCTGCAGCCATGGTCTGAAACCCATTAAGTACAAGACACAGCCCCTGTTGTTAAGACACCTACAATCTGCTTGAGTAAAACACTAAACAATTAAATAATGCTCTAAAGTGATACTTGCTTAAGCTGGACTAGATGATGTTTAAGGTCACTTCTAACTCTGAGATACCATGACATTTTAATATTGAGTAATTAAAAAAAGAATATTTACATAATACATAAAATATATAAAGTAGTCACAACAAATCTCCACGTAACCACCACTCAGTTTAAAAAATTAATTAAAATTAAATATATATGTATATACACACATACACACACATATACACATGCACACAGCATACCTCGGAGATACTGTGGGTTCTTAAAGCAAGTATCACAATAAAGCAAGTCACATGAATTTTTTGGTTTTCTAGTACATAGAAAAAGTTATGGTTTACACTATTCTGTAGTCTAATGCAATGGCATTACGTCTAAAAAAAGTATATACCTTAAATAAAAAATTAAATTTTTTCAGCTAAAAAATGCTGACCATCATCTGAGCCTTCTTTCTGTAATATTAACATCAAAGTTCACAGATCACCATAACAAATATAATAACAATGAAAAAGTTCAAAATATTTTGAGAATTACCAAAATGTGACACAGAGACACGAAGTGAGCAAATATGTTGGGAAAATGGTGGATGACAGACTTGCTCAACACAGCGTTGCCACAAACCTTCAGTTTTTAAGAAACACAGTATCTACCAAGTGCAATAAAGCAAAGCACAATATAATGAGGTATGCCTGTGTGTGTATGTGTGTGTTTTATATATATCACCTTTACAGTCCTTTGTGCAACTCTCTGAAGTAACTACTATCCCAAATTTGGCTTTTACTATTAACTGCCCTTTTTTTTTTTTTTTTAAATGTTAGTTTGTTTTTTTTTTTTAATTTTATAGCTACTTTATTTATTTATTTATTTATTTTTGGCTGTGTTGGGTCTTCGGTTCGTGCGAGGGCTTTCTCTGGTTACGGCAAGTGGGGGCCACTCTTCATCGCGGTGCGCGGGCCTTTCACTATCGCGGCCCCTCCCGTTGCGGGGCACAGGCTCCAGACGCGCAGGCTCAGTAGCTGTGGCTCACGGGCCCAGCTGCTCCGTGGCATGTGGGATCTTCCCAGACCAGGGCTCGAACCCGTGTCCCCTGCATTAGCAGGCAGATTCTCAACCACTGCGCCACCAGGGAAGCCCTTAACTGCCCTTTTTCATGTTTGTTTTTTTTTTAACGTTTGTTTCCCAAAAAAATATATTCTTTTGGGGCTTCCCTGGTGGCGCAGTGGTTGAGAATCTGCCTGCCAGTGCAGAGGACACGGGTTCGAGCCCTGGTCTGGGAAGATCTCACATGCTGCAGAGCAACTGGGCCCGTGAGCCACAATTACTGAGCCTGTGCGTCTGGAGCCTGTGCTCCACAACAAGAGAGGCCGCGATAGTGAGAGGCCCGCGCACCGCGATGAAGAGTGGCCCCCGCTTGCCGCAACTGGAGAAAGCCCTCGCAGAGAAATGAAGACCCAACACAGCCATAAATAAAATAAATAAATAAATTTTTTTAAAAAAGTTAAGGATGTACCTCACATATCTTAAAAAATATATATATATTCTTTTAATTTTGCATGTTTTAGGATTTTATATGAACAAGTCGCTCTTCTACAACTCCTGGGAATAGCCTGTTGTTGCAGGTGGCTTTAATTAATTCATTTTCATTGCTGTATAATATTCCATCATGTGACTATACCACAGTTTATTTTTCTATTCCACTATTGATGTTTCCCCATCTCTGTCATTACAAGCAGTGCTATGATAAATAGAATTGTGTCTGGCTTCTAGTGGACATGGGCAAGTTTCCCAAGGGTATAGTCCTAGGAGGGGAATTGTTGGCTCATAGGGTATATACACATCCTGAACTTAAGCAGATACTGTCAAATGTTTTTCAAAGCAGTCATACCAATTTCATTCCTGTCAGAAGTCTGTAAGTATTCTGGCTGTTCCACAGCTTCATCAACATTTGTTACTGTCAAACTAAAATTTGTGTCCCTCTAGTAGATCTGAAATGATACCTCATCATGGTTTTAACCTGCATTTTCCTTGATTTTTAACAAGGGATAAGCATCTTTTTTATGTTTATTGGCCATTCAAACTTCCCCTTCAGTGCTGAAATCTTTAATCCATTTATCTTTTGGGTTATCTGACTTCTCATAGTATCTATGAGGTTGTCTCATACAATTTCTCTGTAAATTCTGTATACTAATCTTTATCAGTCATATGTGTTACAAATAACTTCCCTTATTTGTGCCTCATTTTAAAATTCTCTTTATTATCACTTGATTAAAAGTCCTTAGTTTTAATGTAGTTGAGTTTTATCAGTATTAATTCTTTTGTGGTTTGAACTTTTGTGTCAGGTGTAAAAAAAAATCTATATCCCACAATACTGTCTTCTAAACACTTGACAGTTTTGACTTTCACATTTAAGTATTTATCTCAACTAGAATTGAGACAGTATTTGTGTACAGTGCAAGCCTCGATTTTCATATGTAAAGTCAACAGATCTAATACTATATAATGAAAAATCCATCATTTACCCACTAATTTTTAATGCTATCTCTGTCATAAATCAAGTTTTCATACATACAGTCAGTCTGTTTCTGGCATCTCTGTTCTGTTCTATGGGTCAATTTTTCTACTGCTTTACCAAAATTACCATCTTAATGACCACAGCTTTTTGATAATTATTGATACAAGTCCCACCTCCTTATTTTACAGGAATATCTTGACTAATTTTGGCCTGTGGATAGTTTACAAGCTCGAAAGTTTTCATAAAAATATCTTTAGAGATTTTGTGTGGCACTGCATCAAATCCATAGATAAATTTGAGAAGTGACATCTTTAGGATAAAATGTTTCAATTCACACACACAGTATATACTCCTTTCGTAAGGTATTTTAAAATACCTTTTGGTATTTAAATATATTCCACAGGTATCTGTTCCAATCATCAATTGCTATATCATAAATAATTCCAAAATTTGTGGCTTAAGACAACAACATCTATTTTGTTCACGAATCTGCAATTAAAGGAGGGTTTGTCAGGGACAGTTTGTGTCTGCCCCACTCCATGTCAAGCAGAGCAAATCATAGGCATGTAGGTGCTGGAATCACCTGAAGAATCCCAAGCTACATGGAGAGGGATGTTGTTGGTGGTGATGGTGATGTTCTGTTCAACAACCCTACCTAAGGTCCCAGTCTACAGTCAGCATCAGCCACCAGAACACACTTTCATTTCTAATGGGGTATTTTTGCCTCCTCTCTTTTTTCATTAATCTCTCTGAACATTGAAATGATATATTGATATGTGGATAAAAAAAATTAGTATTATCCTCTATATCTGTGCTGTCCAATATAACAGCCACTAGAAACATGTGGATGCTTAAATTTAAATTAATTAAAATTAAATTAAAAATTCAGTTCCTCAGCTACTGAGCCACATTGCAAGTGCTCAAATAGCCACATGTACTTTGTAGCTACTATACTGAACAGGACAGAGAGAATATTTCCATCATCTCAGAAAGTACTATTGAATGCACTACACCCTTACTAGTTTTTTTCTGCTTGATAAAATACTAAGGTTGCGTTAAAATTTCTGTGATAATGAATTTTCCTTGTAGTTCTATCAATTTTTGTTTTACATATTTTGAGACAATATAATTAGGTGCACATAAGATTAGAAACGTCCTATCAGCCTGGTAAATTGAGTCTTTTACCATTATAAAAGTAGTAGTAGCCCTCTATCTCTAGCAATATTAATACAGTTAAGCCATTTTTCTTTTGATTAGTATTAGCCTGGTACATGTTTTCATATCCTGTTATATTCAACCAGTTCTATAGCTTTATCTTTCAGTTGTATCTCTTATAAGCCATTTGCTGAACTTTAACCAATCCTATCAATCTTTGCCTTTTAACTAGAACATTTAGTCCATTTACATTTATTGTAATTGTTTATTTATTTTTTTATTATTTTTACCTTTTTTGTGCTATTTATCCCATCTTCTTTCTTGCCTTCTTTTAGATGATTTTTTCTTATTCTATTATCCCCCCTTTTAAATTGTAAGCTATACAGCCAATTTCTAGTCTTTTAGCAACCATCCTAGAAATTACTTACAAAGACCTTTAAATATCTGAATTCTGATCATCTCTTCCTAATGTTTACATCAATGCTGCCATGTATTTTAATTCTGCCTTTGTTTTTAACCCACAAGAGATTATTACTGTTTTATTCAGCCAATAGTTGTTTAGATTTACCCATTTTAACGGATCATCATACTTTCTTACACTTTCACTTTCCACTTAAGATAATTTTCCTTGTATATCCTTTAGAACTTCCTTTAATGAGAGTATATTGGTAACAAATTGTCAGTTTTAGTTTGTCTGAAAATATTTTATTTTACCTTTTTTTTTGAAAGATACTTTTGCACAGCTTTAAAATATGGGATTACATAGTTATTTTCTTTTAGCACTTTGATGAAACCATTCTACTGTTGGCTGGCTTCCACTGTTGCTGAGAAGCTGAACCTCATCAGCCTTACAATGGTTCATTTGAAGTTAATCTTTTTTGTTTGGCTGCTTTTAAGAATTCTCTCTGCCTTGTATTCTGTACTTTCACTATTATGTGTAGGTAGAGATTTCTTTATGTTCATCCTGACTGGGATCTACGGGACTTCTAAGTATTAGTATTTGCATCAGTCCTACAATATCCTCAGCCATTAGCTATTCATCAAATATGTCCTCCAGCGCAGATTGTGTGTGTGTGCGTGTGTGTGTGTGTGTGTGTGTGTGTGTGTTTCCTACTGGAATTCCAATATGTTTTTCTTCTGGAATTGCAATATCTGAAATCTCTGAAGGTCTAATTTTGTTGCCCATTAATTTTACTGGCTTTTTCTCATAGTTTTTCATTGCTTTTTGGATAACTTTTTATTGTGAATTCATTTTTCTTGGAATTTTATCTGAGAATTATCTGAAGTCTGAGTTAAGTGTAGACTCCTCTGGAGAAGATCTGTGTTTATTTCTTATAGACGGCTGGAGGCTCTACTTTAAACTAAATTCTTGGCTTAAGGTTTCCCAGACACCAAGGTCATGTGAATTCAGGCAATAAACCCACTTGAGAGTCAACATGAATTCTCAAGGGGCACCTTGCACCCATCTCCCAGCACCAAGGTTTGACATGATTTTCTCTGCAATCACTCCTTGAGGGTAAGAGCTTACTTCCAGTTCACACTGAATGTTGCCTTTTGAAGTCTCAGTTTTATGAGACTGGAGTAGGAGGCGTCTTAGACTCCCCACCATAGGCTCTGAGTTTTGTCTTCTATTTTCCAGGCCCCTTGAGGTCATAAACACTACAGATGAATGTTCAGCAAATGCCCTCAAAGTTGGCTTCAGAACTCTGCTTACCTCTTAAGCACTCCATCTTTCACTTAGTCTTTGGGCTCCACGTATTCTTTACTAGCTACATTTCAAATATATTTGGTTTTCCCCCTCAGCATTTTTAGTTGTTTTCATCAGGGCACCCACTTGGCCATACTGTCAAATAAGAGGTACAGAATCTTCATCTGAAGATGAGAAAAGGAATATGCTTGAGGACAATTTAAATACGTTCTGCAATGACAGATCCATAAATTACTTAAAGCATAGTTGGGGATTCTGGAGGATCTTTAAGACTTCTTTTTAACAAGGTCTGTTGAAGACATGTAGGTAACCACACTGACCAGTCAAGAAGTACTCTGGAAATTAGTAACTTGTCCTCCTGCCTGACTTTAGCACTACAATTTGATCTTGGGGAAAAGGCAAGTCTTTGACTGGATCACCTTAACTTAAAGGAATCAAATGAGGTAAATATCGTGATATCATGAACATTTGTGTCTTGTTTCCATAACTTGTTGAAAGCAAACACTGTGTTAAGTCTTCCAATCCTTCCCCTCTTAGTTCTTACCCACTTTCTACAAGAACCAAATACAACGCAACCAGCTCATGGTCAGGTTTTCACTACAGGATCTCCTTAGCCCTCTACTCTCACAAAGGTCTCACATGATTTTGAAAGTGTTTCTAGATTGAGAAATGCTGCACTAAAAACCAATTAAACTCCATCTACCCTTCCTATAACAAATCATCTTGTATCATAAAAATAACCACCACTTTGTAATAATATGAGTGTCAGAGCTGCCAGAAACCTTAGAGATCGTCTAGTAACTAGTCCAACACTCTCAACTTACAGCTAAGGAAAAGAAGGCTTCAAGTGAACAAAGTTGCCTAAAATCACTAAAGTGGGCAGCTGAGAGCTGAGTTACGGCTGACACCTAGTTTCCCGACACCGTGCCCAAGCTCCGCGTCTTGCCATTGTCCCCTGAATGGGGACATTTGGGGAAGGGGAAGAGGGAAAGAGATCGACAGCTTCACAGACAAAAGCCAACAACTACACCGTGAGATAACACCTGTCCCAAGGAGAGGAAGCCCAGCCTAACTTCAACCTGCGGCTGCAACCCAGGGCAGAGTCTGTAGCAGGAGAGCACGGCAGATGGAACGAGGAAAACCCATCAGCCCGAGAACGAGCTGGTCACAGAGAGGCAGAGTCCTGGGGTCCCCGAAGCACCAGGCAATTTCACTGGCAGTGACGGGGACCCAGGGTTTCCAATCCGCGCCCCCTCGCCAGCCTGGAAACGGGCTCTCTTAGGTCGCGACGAAAACGTGTAGGGACGGTAGCAAATCCAAGAACATGAAACAAACCTCCGAGAAGTTTCTCGGCGAAGGCGCGTGGCACTGGGGCTGTGGCCCGACGCGGAGGAAACCGACAGGGGGAGGGCAGAGCTCTGGGGTTGCGCGAGGAGGTCGGCGTTGACCCACGCCAGCTGCGGACCACGGCCGCCCAGCCCCGCACCTCGAAGCCCCGCCCCGGCCGGGCTCCGCCGTCCCGAACGCGCCCTCGGGTCCGCGCCAGGAGGACTCTTACCCGAGCAGGCGCCGACTCCGCCATGGCTGCCAGTCGCCCCCCAACACCCGGGCCCCGCCTGATACGCCTCGGGGTGCGTGCGGGTCCGCTGGGCGCCCCGGACCCCTCCTCGAAGCTGCCCCCAGCGCCGTGTTGATACAAGGTGCATTATGGGAGTTCGGCCCTCCCGGGCCAATACCGGCGCCAGCCGCTCGTCCTCACTGCGCGGCATTCCCTTTGCGCCCCCATGCGGCAGGAGGGTGAACAGCACCTCGGCGCTCCGAGCCCGAGAGGGACAAAAGGACTCGGTGTTTCCCAGTCAAGTGCATGTTCGGAATTTAAGGCAAACCCATGGACCTTTTTGTGTCTTCTACGTGCCCAGCAGTAGGTGCTTTGAGGGATTCAAAAAAGTATAAAACTCAGACTTTGCTCTGAGGGAAGAACGTGTAATCTGGTTGGGGAAAAGAGATACGGTCCCAAATGGTAAGCAGTTTTATTCCAAAAGTACACCTGTTATTTCTCTTTTTAGAAACTAGAAATACACTTCTCATATCAGCAGTGGGTTAGGTGCCCAGGCCAACCCCCTGAAGTTTATCAATGATAGTAATCATGCCTTGGAAAATCCAAGATAGCCCTGATTTCATACCCAGCCCACACGCTACACGTTAAACCATGCATTCTGCGTTTTGGATTGAAAAACATGGTTGTCTTACCATTTGAGTACGCAACACACAACACTAATGCAACCGTAATTATGTAATTTGTGCCACATTGTCTCTATAGAGACAGGCGATGAATTTCCACTTCGAATGATAGGCATGAAGCAGTTCCCCTGAGAGCTAAACTCTTAAGATCAACAGGAAAGTATGTTCACCTGACTGGCTCCTTCTTAGTGTGCAGGGCTCAGTTCAGACTTTACCTCCTCCGAGAGACATTCCCTGTCCACCCTGTCTACAGCCCAACACCCTCCTCCATCCCAACACTCAATCCTGTTATCCTACTCGAAATTTTTCATAGCATTTATCACTATCTGAAATAACCTCATTTTTTCCATTAGTTTGCATAGTAAGTATGTTTCACTAAAATATCTCCACTGTTATCCTCCATTTCTTGCACACAGAAATGCTCATGAATATTTTTGGGTGATTGAATGGTGAATCAGAAGGTAAGGATAGGAAAAGTCAGCTCCAAGAGAAGGCATGATGTCCAGGGAAACCAGACTGACAGGGGATTGGTTGAATCATTAATACACCTAAAGAAAAAATGGGACGGGCTGAGAAAATTAGTCAGCCTTGGAGATATGTCTCAGGCCAAATTAGTCAGCCTTGGAGATATGTCTCAGGCCAACAAAAACTTACTGTCAGATACAGAAAAAAAAAAGTATCATGATTGTGGAGGCAGACATATCAGGACAAAGGATACTGAGGTCATTAAACGGTTCAGTTATAGAGCTCACGCTCTCTATTCTGTTTCTATGTCCACCAGGCAAACTTTTGATGATGCAGGTTCCCGTGTAGCTTCTGGGAGACAACATGCAGGTCAGACTGATGCAAATGTCCAGACCACCCCTGGAAATTATTAAACTGATGCTCTGGCTTATCCATCAGGCTCTGAGAGTCAGCATGATTTAGCATCCCTGCCTGGAACTCTGGAAAAATATTTAGGTCAAATTCCCAATGTGCAAGGGAGGTAGCACCAGGTGCTGGTTTACAGTCTCACGGGCTTGCAGAGATGGTGCAGTGATTTAGCAAGTGGGCTGAGGAGTGAGATCATCTGGGTCCTTAGCCCAGCGCTGCCACTTACTAGATGTGGACCTTGGGCAAGTCATGAACTTATCAGCACCTCCATGACCTCATTATTAGTGAGGAATAATAGTAGCACGTATCTCATAGAGTTATTGTGCAGATTACGTGAGTTAGTTCAAATCAAGTGCTTAGAACAGTGCCTGTCACAGGTTAGGAGCTCAAGAAGCACTCCCGATCCCTATTACTCATTGCAAGATAACAGATGTAAGTAAGGTGCTTGTGCAGCTGAATGCCTAACACATAGCAAGCACTCAGTAACAAGCAATTTCTCATTTTGGTTTGTTTTTGCTTTGGCAAGGTCCAAGCCTTGAACTGCAATGAATTCACCCAGATAAATGTCACCTTGTTGCATCTCTTAGATGCCACCCATTTGTCCTTTCCCAATGACACTCAAATCTTGACACATGCCTTTAAATAAACTTAAATGCAGTTCACAATTATTCCCATTGGTGGCAGTGGTATTAGAGGAATGAAGGAACTATACTCTTAGTACTTGTATCCTGTCATCTCCACATCTGTACACTATGGACGTAACATGCAGAGCTGAGAGCAAGCTTAGACATCATCTTACCCAAACCCTCATTTTCAGTGACAGAAAAAAAGTATTCTTTGAATCACAAATCATATAAAGTTTAATAACGCTTTAAAATATTTATCTTGTCCCTTTAATTTTCTATCATATGATTTAGAGCATACATATTAACACATTTATGTACATATATGTATGCCCAAACACTTTTTTTAACTCAAGAAAGTTTATAGACCACAGCTTTGAGATGCTTTCTAGTCTGTTCCCCTTACTATCCTGCAAGTCTCTAGATGGCAGGGACCATGTCTTTTGTGCTCCGCTCCCATCAATAACCCCCTGGGGAGCATGTTCCACTCAGCTTCTGGGTCAGTGAGAACCCCAGAATGAACACTCCTTGGCTCAAGCTGACCCCCGACCCCCACTGTATATATGTATGTAGTAGGTACCTGTTAACCTTGTCAGCCTAGCACTTCTCCCTTCCTCTGGGCATATATATACCTCCTTCCCTTTGGGGATGGCTCCTTCTGGGCTCTAGCCGTGTAATTCAAATGGATGCTGCCATCTTGTTCCATGACAATTCCAGCCTGGTCACAGTGACTGAAAAGCAGGCATCTGACTCAAGCCAGCCCAATCATAGCACCCCAGCCTCCTGGCCACAGTAGTTGAGCCAGTGGTGGGCATAGGACTTAAGCTCTTCCCTTGGATTCTTCTACTGGAGCTGAGGGAACAGGTTAATTTTCTCTCTGGTGAAGCTGTAGCTGTAGATGTGAGTCAGGAATAGTCTTGTCCCGCATTTTTTTTTTGGAGTAAGTTAATTTGAAAGAATGAGCCCAACACACAGAAAGGAGAAGAGATGACACATTTTTGTCTCTGCCCATGATTGGTTATTCAAATGTTCCTTTGAGTCCGTGAATGATGCAGGTTCCTTCCAGAAACTTCCCCTTTCCTCGTGGTTGGCCAGTCAGCCTCAGGTAGGGGAACTGGGTGTCTGGGTGACAAGGAGATTTTTTACTGCACAGCCTTTTACCCATTTTGAATGTATCAGACTTGTGCAGATGGGAATTCCCTGGCGGTCCAGTGGTTAAGACTCGGCGCTTCCACTGCAGGGGGCGCGGGTTCGATCCCTGGACTGTGAACTAGGATCCCGCATGCCGCACAGCGCGGCCAAAAACACCCAAACAAACAAAAAACAGGATTTAAAAACAAAAAACAAAAACTAGTGCAGAGTTCTTTTTAGGGAGAGAAAAGTGTTTTGTTTAGCAAAAGAGTTTTGTTGGCCATTTTAATTGTGGAAAAATAGGCTCCCGGGCAGGGCTTGGAAGGCAGAAGGTGAGCAAAGATAAAACTAAATTGCTCTCCAGAGTAAATTGGGATTTGGGGGTTTCCCTGGGGAGTGAGGGACCGGAGAAGGGGAAGGGGAGCTTCTCTTCAGAGGCTGGCAAGGTCCTGCGCTAGGCTGAGATGAGACCCTCTCTATGAACTTCAAAATATGAAAGTCTACTATGCGTAAGTGTCTTACCTGGGGAAGGCAAAGAAAAGGCGCAGAGCTCCACCGTCTGGGTTAACGCAGACCTGAGAGGCAAGACCAGCAGTGTGAAGGCAGATATATGTGAATTGGGGAGTCCAGAAAGCACGCAGTAACTAAGGAAAATAAACCTCTCCTCATGCCCAGATCCTTGAGATGGGGGGCAGGGACGCTGGTTTTGACACTATATGCTGGGGACTCAAGCCCCTTTACCATTAAAGGATATCGATCCCATTGGGACGAAGGTGTGGGGACACCCGGGTAAACAACGCTGGCTTACACTTCTAAGACTGGATATAGGCTCTCTCCTGACTCTTTAAAAAACAAACAAACAAACACTTTTTAAAAAATATATTTATTTATTTTGGCTGTGTTCAGTCTTTGTTGCTGCGCGTGGGCTTTCTCTAGTTGCAGCGAGCGGGGGCTACTCTTCGTTGCGGTGCGCAGGCTTCTCATTGCAGTGGTTTCTCTTGTTGCAGAGCCCAGGCTCTAGGTGCGCAGGCTTCAGTAGTTGGAGCACGCAGGCTCAGTAGTTGTGGCTCACGGGCTCTAGGACTCAGGCTCAGTAGTTGTGGCGCACAGGCTTAGTTGCTCCGCGGCATGTGGGATCTTCCCAGACCAGGGATTGAACACATGTCCCCTGCATTGGCAGGCGGATTCTTAACCACCGTGCCAACAGGGAAGTCCCTCCCTGTACTCTTAAATGGGAGTCTTCTTTTATAATAGGAGATAGTAAGCCTATAGCGATTATAATGCTGAGGAATGATATGAGTTTAAAATATGTCTAAGGAGGTTTGAGCAGAGGTTCTCAGCCTTTAGCGCACACTGCCAGCATCTCACTAGGAGATTTATAGACCTACGGGAACCTCGCTAGACGGGGTAGGGGGATGTGAGATTCTTATATCCAGGACCCCTCTTCTCGAGAATAACCATTTTAGAGATGTCCCTCCATGATGGCTCCCTAGTGAGTCAGTGTTGGATGGAATGACGGCCATGGCCTCCCCCAAACTATTAGGGTCCCAGGATGATAAAATGCTGTTACATGTTTTTCTAACAGTAACAAACCTATGGGCCAACACTGTAAAGCACAGACACAGGCTGGCTCATCTTGCACCTGGTGTGTTTACTCATTTCTCCTTTACCCTCTGCCATCACCCAATATTCCGGGACCAGAGCTCAGAGAGCCAGTTATAGCGCCCAAATCCTTGATGGTGAGATAACTTTGTCCACCTGTGGCTCTTCATTTTCAGTGGCGTCTAGCTTAAACTTGCTGTCTCAAGACTTTCTCTCTGAGGAAGCTATGCACTGTTTCTAAGGACTTCTAAGAGGGGATGAGGGTGTCTGTGGGACAGCAGATCGCAGGCTAACTGGCAGCCTGTCTGTGGAAGAGTCTTGGCACTAAAGGCCCTCCATGGCCCGGCCACGACTCACCTTGCGTCTACGTCACCTACAACTTTATACATCCCGGCTCTAGCCAGGCCAGTCTCCTGCCTTACTGCCCCAGTTCCTACCTCCCCGACATGTTCCATCCTCATCCCACTTTGCCTCTCCCTCCTTCCCCTGCTCCATTCAATGCATCCTTTAAGCCCCGACTCCTCCAGGTCTAAAGGACATAGAAGCTCTTAGCAGTGGATGCTTCTCAACAGGAATCTGGTAGGAAAGAGTTTTACTCATTATTTTTTTAAACCGATTTTTACTGCATGCATTAATCTTTTAATTAAAATACTTTTAATTAACACATTATCGGAAGGAAAATAAAAATCCACCCCCAAAGTAGGACCGCCATCCTGCTTCGGTAAGCGGACTGCAGGGTCCACACTGAGTGTCACCACCTTTGCTCAGCTCGGGGGGGCCGTCAGAGCTCACTCTAGGTCTCCCCCAGGGGCTGGTGCTGGAGGCTGGGTTGACTTGTGGCATAACCGAGGGGCACTTGGTGCGTGGGGTCCACCAGACTAGGACGCAAGAAACCAGAAACTTGGCCTTGGCTCTCTCACTCATCCGTCACTAAACCTCTTTGGGAATCAGCTCCTCGAAGGTAAAATAAAGGGACAGACTCGAGCTGTGGGCTCAAATGTTTCAAACCCATGTCTCAGTAGGGATTTCTCCCCCTCCTTCATTCTCTTAACAGCCCAAAGAAGCAACAAACAAACAAACAAAAAACCCTGTTGGCCTTACTTCCCATAATTTAGGTTATGAAAATGTTGATTTTCTCCACGTGCTTTTGAAAAGCATAATACTGCTGCCTCCCAACCAGTACAATGGACTAGAGGGTCCCCTTCTGCGCCAACAAAACTCCATTGAGCTTGTCTATATTTAGCTTCTCATTTTCTTAAGATTTGCCTCCTTCAAAAAGCAGAATAAAGGGGGGGAAAAAAATCCCAGTTAGCTGGATTCCAGTTCATTGAGGGTTTACTGTACGAAGCCACGCTGGAGAGCACTCCGGGCCTTGTGAACATGCAGTCTGCAATCTGGACACCTTTTATTTAATTTCAAGAATTCCCTTTGCACGGCAAAAAGGGGTCTGAGGAAAGCAGAGCGGCACAGATGAGGGGAAGGGCAGAAGCAGAGCGCTCACACATGTGCTCCCCAGCTGGGAGAGAAGTGGGATCGATGGCAGGAGCGGAAGTCATTCTTGACACAAACAAGGGTCCTGGGGCGTGCCACCCCACCCCAGTGCCTGGCCATGCAAGATGCAGAACTGGAGGCTGTGGCCCATCAGGACCACAGAGCAGATGTACTGACACGGGGAGTCCTCTGGGCGCCTCCCGAGGCGCCTGCAGGGTCTGGAGCAGAGGAGGGTCTGTGTCCATGTCCACGAGCATGGTCGGTTAACAGACAGCACCAGTTGGGAGGCTCAGGGCAGGAGAGAGACTGAGGCTCTCGGATGCTAGCACCTACTGGCCCCGGCCCTCCTGGGAAGAGACTCACTTCCTCGATGGCTGCTCTCGCAGCAAGAGCCTCTCCCTCACCCCTGTGCCCTGGGAAACGAATAAATCATCAGGATGAGGTCTGAGCCAGGGTGCTAGCTGCCTCTGGAGGGCCGGGTCACTGCTGTGCAGTGGAAGGATGCTGCTGCACCAGGTAGAGGGACTGGAGGCGGGAGGGACAGGCCGGGGGCCCTCCCGCCCGCCCAGCGGTGCCCACACAGGAAGAACCTTCTGGAAGCACAACCCCGGGCATTTTCTAGTCAATCTATTCCCCATTCCCAGTAACCCCACGAGTTGGCCCCTGTTGCTTCTGATTATTTTTGGTGGGTCAGGGGAAAGAGAGACGAGAGAGACCAGGCCGGGGAGGTCTCTCACATGCCAGAGGTAGGCAGTGTGTGTGGTGGGGACACTGCGCTGGGGGAGGGCTCTGGTCCCAGCCCTGCCACTCTCTTCTGTGTGATCTCGGGCATACCATCTCACCTGTGTCTCACTTTCCTCAGCTATCAAGTCAGGAAAATCCTACCCCACATACCTCAGAGGGATAGGCTAAGGGTGAAAATAGATAACGGATAGAAAACGTGTTTAAAAAAGTATAAAGCGCTATTCAAACGCGAGGCAGTGTTGTCATCCCGGAGATCCATCCCTTAGCACGTCCCTCCTCTCACTGGGACACCTTCGCTTCCTTTTTTAGGGTCTCTTAACTTTAGGACCTATTCCTTTATCTCAGAAGGGTTCCGAGACTCCCTGGTGGCTTCCCCTGATCACAATCTGTGACCCTAGAGGCCCAATGGGCACGCTAGGTGTCTGAGGGGGGGTGCCGGAAGAGGGACCTCCCCGCTGTCCTTCCGGCACCTTCCCTGCGCCGGCCCCCTTGGTCCACCCTATGAGAAGGGCTGGGCTGTCCGTTCAGGCCGGACAGGTCTAGGGGACCCCTGCCCCACACTCAGGGGACCCCGTCTGGAGTGCAATTCCTGTTCCCGATTTCCAGCAGGTGGCGGGTAGAGGGAGGGAAGGCGCCCCGAGAACCAAGGGCAGGATCGGGTCGTGGGGCCTCAGGACGCCCCCAGGCTCGCCCCCGCCCCCTGCTCCCGCCGCCGGGCCCTCCCCTCCCCCGGCCCAGCCCTAGTCTCGCTCTGGCGGCGCCTGGAGGGGCCGCTGGGCGCCGAGGCCCGGTCCGCCGCCGCTGTGCACGCGCAGGTGGTCCTTGAGCGACTCCTTGTAGCGGAAGCTCTTGCCGCACTCGCCGCACGTGTAGGGCCGCTCGCCGGTGTGGATGCGCTGGTGCTTGAGCAGGTTCTGCTTGCGGATGAAGCTCTTGCCGCACAGCGCGCACTGGAAGGGCCGCTCGCCCGTGTGCAGCCGCTGGTGGTTCTGCAGATGCTCCTTGCGGCTGTAGGTCTTCTCGCACTCGGAGCACTTGTAGGGCCGCTCGCCGCGGTGCGTCATCTGGTGGCGGATGAGGCCCGAGTGGCAGTTGAAGCTCTTCTCGCACTCGGCGCACTCGTACGGCCGCTCCTTGGTGTGGCTGCGGTGGTGGATGATGAGGCTCTTGCGCACGCCGAAGCTCTTGCCGCACTCCGGGCACGCGTAGGGCTTGCTGCGCGCGCCGTGCAGCAGGAGGCTCCGGCGGAGGCCGCCCGCGCAGCAGCTGCCGCAGCCCCCGCCGCCCCCGCCCGGGCCCCCGCCCGCGCCCCCCCGCCGCCCCGCCGCCGCCCGCCTGGCCGCCGGCCTGCGCCCCGCCCGCGCCCCGCTCCCCGGGCAGCGCGGGGAAGCCGTCGTCCAGCAGCGCGCCCCCGCCGCGGCTCGGGGGGCCGCCCGCGTCCTCGGGGGGCGCCGGCAGCGGGGGCAGGCTCTGCGGGGCGGGCGGGGGCTGCGGCGGGGCCGGGGGCGGGTTCTTCACCATCAGCAGGCTGTCACCTGGGGGGGAGACACGAAGAAGCGACATGCTGACACTGCTCGGTCCAGGACTCACGCCGTCCCTGCAAGGGGGCCCCGGGCCTTAACTAGTTCCTCTGCGGCTTCCTGCGAGTCACAGGCTGGCCGGGCCTCAGCTTCTCTAAAGGATGCGGGGATTGATCAAGGCAAATGATCACGTTCCCTGCGTTCGAGGGTTCCCCAACCCTCGGAGCCGCACAGAGCCACCAGCTGGAGAGCACCTGAAGCGGGTCAGGCAGGTGGCACGCAGCTAGGATAGGAAACACCCCCAGATGCCGGGAGCTGGTGGGCGGAGGAGCGGCGGTCTGCGGAAGTCCCCTTGGAAGGCGGAATCGCCTGGAAATAATAAGACTTAATTGTATTCTGATGTTCAGTGCTAATTTACCTACGGAGAATCTCTCGACTGGAGGGAGAGAGTTTGCCAGAACCTATCCCAGGTGAAAAGCCCGTCTGAAGGCCTACAGGAGGGGAATGCAGGGAGCCGGGCGCATAACCACCCTGCGATTTGCAGTTATGTCTCCACTAAGCAGGCAGCCTTCGGCCTTGTACAGCGGCGGGGTCAGCTGGGTTGATATGAGTCCCACCCTGGCGCCTGACCCCACCTGGCCGCGGACCACATGTGACTGGTGCTCTCCACGTCCTCGTGTGGAAGGGGCTGCCCAGCCAGCCTCCCCAGGAAGCGCCTGTCTCGCTCCTGCGATGATGCCCTTTCCTGCATCCCTGAGTCTCCAGGGTTCATGGTTCCGCACTACCCTGGGGTCAGTGGGGCACAAAGCCCAGGCTCTGAGCATCAGAGCAGCGAGCTTAGGCCCAGGACTCCGACTTCCAAGGCACTACTGGGTTTGCTGACTGTATTTAGGAGTCTTCTCTTTCCTTCACCCTCCATCACCTCCCCGATCCCCAGTTCACAGTGCTTTCTTCCTGCAGGAGCCCCCTCCCCGTGACATGTGTTCCTTACGTGACACTCCTAAACAGACTGGGCCCAGCCTGCCCCCCTCTATCCCAACCAACACTGAGCAGGCAGAGAACCATTTCCACAGGACACTGGCCAGGGGCAGGGGCCACCGTAACTCTCCTAGCCTCAATCCAGGATGTCATGCCGTCAATACTGCAGGTTTGGCTGTGGCCTCTGTCACAGCTGCACTGTGGGCCTTGCTTCTCCCTCTACCCGACTGGCTACTCTCACCCCTTCGTGGGTGTTATTCCCAAGAGGACCCCCAAGGAAACCACGTGCATGTAAACCTCCATCTCAGGGACTGTTTCCCAGGAAACCCAACACCAAACAATCCTAATCCTACTCTGATCATTCTTCAAACTCGGAGTGAGCACCAGACCACTTCTGTCAACTGCCTTCCTGCTCCCCCCGCCCCCCGCCTTTGTTCTCCCTTCCTGACCCAGCTTAGCTCCTGTGGTCCCTCTGCCCGTCTCTCCTCTGTTGGGCTTGCCTGGGGGAACCCCAATGCAGTGACAGCACTCAAGTAGCTGAAGACTGCTGGAGAAGATCACACACCTCAAACCCTGGCATCCTACCCCATGACTCAGCATGCCCCACTTTTCCACTCTCCATGGGGATTACGTCACACCTTCTCCTCCCACCTCTAACATGAGGACTTTAACTCCAGAACTCACTGGCCAGTAATTGATTCAGATACAAGCACGGGACCTTGTTCTGGCCGATGAGATGTGTTTGCTGGGAGGCTGCCAGGAACGCGTCCTCACTCCTTGGAGACAGTGCAGGAAAAAAGACGGCCTTTCCTTTCCCTCTGGGTCTGGAGGTGACGCTTGGAACAGCTGTGGCCAGCTTGCTCCATCCACACCAAGGATGACCGAACAAACAGTTGGAAAGAACCTGGGTCCTTGATAATATAGCTGCATCCTTGAACCAACCAAGGCTAAAACTGGACTACCTCTTAGTTACGTAAGAGAATAAATGTCTTTATTCTTTAAAGCAGTTTGAATATTCACTCAATTGTTCGTATGTAAAGAAACCCCAGTAAAAACTCTGGACACAGAGGCTCCGGTGCGGTTCTCTGGTAGGCAATATTGTCACTCATCACTGTGAGGGGAGCGTGACACTCCCGTCTCCATAGGGAGTAGACAACAGAAGCTTCGTGCTTAGGACCCTCCCAGACCTGGTCCTGCGGACCTCCCCTTTCAGCTGGTTCTGATTTGAATCCTCTAGCTCTAATAAAACTAATTGTAAGTATAGCACTTTCCTGAGTTCTGTGAGTTGTTCTAGGGAATTACTGCACCTGAGGCGTTAATGGAGACCCCTGAATTTGCAGCCAGCTGGTCAGAAGTGTGGGTGGGCTGGGGACCCTGGAACTTGCAGCTGCTGTGTAAGGTGAGAGCAGTCATGTGGAGAATGAGGTGCTTCACCTGTGAAGTCTGGCCTAATTCCAGGTAGTTGGTGTCAGAAGTCCTTGCAACCTGTAACTTCCCAATCAATCTAGCCCCAGGCTCTCCAACTTCAGACTCCTATGTTCATCTGTCTACTTGACATTGCTACCTGGATGTCATCTCAAGTTGAACGGGTCCAGAGGAGAACACCTAATTTACACAGCTAATCTGCTGCTTTTCCAGGACTCACCATTTCAGCAAACAGCACCACCATTCGCCCAGTGTTTCCGGATCAAAACCTAGGAGTCACTCTTGTCTCCTCATCCGCCACAGACAATCCATCAGTTATATTTCCAACCATCACCTCTTGACCTGGTCTCTACCCACTACATTAGCTCCTACATGGTTTCCCTGCTTCTGGCTCTTTCTCCCCACCTGACTCCAGTCAATTCCCAAACTTACGTTTTAAAAATGTAAACCAGATCATGTCACCACTGTGTTTAAAACCCTCTGTTAGTCTCCTTTCATATTAGAATAAAATCCAGATGCTAACCTGGCCCATAGGTCATACATGGTCAGACTCCTCCTTGTCTATTGCTCCAGCCTCATTCCCCAAATGGCCTTCCTTATGGCTTTCCCTCTTGTGGTCTTCCCTTCCCCAGCAGCCCCATGGTTAGCTCCTTCTCATGATCTGGACACACTCAAGTGCTTCTTCCTTTCCTGCCCTGACTCCCATCCTCCTGATTTCCCTGAGTCGTTACCCTCAGAGCATTTACCACCCCGACTTTATCTTGTTTGCTTGCTTATTGCCCATCACCGTCCCACAAAAGGAAAAGCCCCTGGTCCTTCTTCACCACTTATTCCAAGTGCCTGTAGTACTGCATAGCATAGAGCAGGCACGAGGTAAATATGTGTTAGGTAACAGAGACTAAAAAAGGCTGGAATCACTGTTTTAGCCAGTTTTAACTGTTTTAACCCAAGGCAGTAAGTGGGAATTTCAGAAGGGTGCTTTCAAATCGTATCCTGTGATTTGCAAGTGTGTTTTGAGTGCTGGCGTCTGGGTAGGGTGGTCTGGCCTGAGGCTCCCCCCTCTCTCCAGAAGCACCCAGTGGCCACTGAACTCCAAACTCCTATTCATACTTCCTGCTTCAGTGGAGCCCCATGCACATCACCTCTGAGTGGACCAGACTTTTTTCCTGCCTTACACTAACTGTCAGAGAGCAGAGAGTAATACCCACTCATTAATATATAAAGCCAGGAATCCTTTTTACTAAAATGTAATGTCCAGTTAGGCTGACGTCTGACTCTGAGTTAAGCAGGACACCAGGTCTTTCTCTCTTGTTTATGGCAGGGCCAGGGAAGGGGGTTGGCATGAACATGGATATATTTCTGCGTTTTACTCTCTAGCCCTGCCCCCTCTCCCCTTCCCAGCCCCCTCCAGAAGACTGCACATGACGCCATGTGTTACCAAAAGTCCACCTGGTTGTCCTTGGCAACCACAGCACCAGGTGGGGTTCAACCTCAGAGAAATCACAGTGAGATACTAATTTCACATTCCAACATTAATGAGCGGAAGGCAGGTTCATTTTGGGAGAAAGACAAGAGGCTCTGATAAGAGGCTCTAGTGACTGGGCGGGCAGGAGAAGCATTTCCAGATACCCCTCTCTCCCAATTCTGGGCATTTCTTCCCAAATGCAAAGTTTCTAAGGCCTCCCAGAGACAAAACAACACGAGGCAAACTGTTCTATGAGTCGCTCGGCATATTCGAACTGGAGAAGGAAAGCGTTTTGGTAATTTGCAAAGCCTGGCGATTTCTGCACGAGTCTCTCACATTGTTTTCACAACCACAGAGGTCCCAGGAAAAGGCTCCTTGAAGCCCACACGCTCTTAGCCAAGTTGGAGAAATTGGAAGGTAGCGCTGAGGGACAAAGATTGGGGCAGAGTTTCCTGGCACAATGTTTGATGATCTGGTACCCCTGCCTTCAGGGCCAGGGCTAGAAATGGTGGCCTGAGCGCTGCAGAGGATGGGGTAGCATCAACCGCTCTCACCTCTTCCTGCCCTCACAGGCAGTCCCCTGGGTGTCCCTGTCACATCCCACCCCACCAGCAGGTTAGAAAGAGGACAACTGAAATTCTGTTTTAGACAAGGATGGGCACCGTTCCTCCACCATCCCCTGCCCATTCCGCCGGCCCCACTCTGCTCTTCCAGACTGAACTAAGTTTGTCTCACAGAGAGTGAGATCCGCTCACCTGGGTTTTAAATGTCCCTTCAGATTCAGAAATAACCCATGTCCTCAGCTCTGACATGGATTTCGAGCTCTTAGAGGGTGTCAGGAATGTGAGCAAGGAACATATGATTAACTGTCCCTTCACCACCCCAATCACCCAGAGGGCATTAAGCCAGCTGTTTCAGTGGTACTGGCCCTGGCAAGGGACGTGAGCCTGACGCTACGTGTTACCTAATCCACCAACACATGCCAAAGGTCCTCAGCCAGTAGGGGAGCTTCCAAAAAGACCCAAGAGACCCAAGTCAGGGGAGATATTTGGCCTCATACTTGTCGGCAGAAAAAAGTCCCCTCTTCCTATTTGAGCTTCAGGATCTTCCCAGTTACTGTGGGATGTCAGCGGCCTTGGGCGCTCTGGTGAGTGTTTCCTAGTGTGTGGGCCACCTGCTGCCATCACCCGCTGCTCAGACACCACCGCCTCAGCTCGCTCCCAGCCTGCTCGCCTTTCCCTGTTGTTACAGCTTGAATTGTATCCCCCCAAAAGATACATCAAAATCTGGACCCCCCCAAGTACTTCAGAATGTGACCTTATTTGGAAATAGGATCTTTCCAGGTGTAGTTAAAATGAGGTCATACTGGAGGAGGGCAGGCCCCTGATCCAATGTGACTCGTGACCTTATAAGACACAGACCGTGTGAAGATAGAAGATTGGGGTGACACATCCACAGACCAAGGAGCACCAAAGATCGCCAACAAACACAGAAGCTAGGCAGAGGCAAGGCAGGGCTCCCCTACAGCTTTCAGAGGGAGCATGGCCGTGCCGACCCTTTGATTTCAGACTTCAGGCCTCCAGAACTATGAGAGAATGAATTTCTGCTGTTTTAAGCCACCCAGTTGGGTATTTTTGTTAAGACAGCCCTAGGAAACTAACATACCTGCCATCCTCCAGAAGGAAAGGGGACAGTGCTTTGATACAGGCCTTCAAAAGGCTGCCATGACAGAACATCACCCTGTAAGGGGCTAGGCTGGGTGAGCAACCATCCCTGTGGACAAAATGCCCAGGGGCCCCGCTGGGTGCACCACTCACCGGGGCCAGAATCTAATCCGAGCTCTCCTTCCATGGAGTCGCGAGGGCCCCACGGGTACGGCTGCTCCTCCTGCTTTATCCATGACAAGATGTCGTGTGCGGAGATCAGAGACTCTGTTCGGGGAAAGAAGGCAGTCTTAGAGCCTGTTCCCTTCCACCGAGCATCCCACCAAAAGTTCGAACACCGCCACGTGCAGAGGCCGCTGCTCTGCTCAGAGGGCGTGTGGCAGTTTGGGTATCCGTCCCCCCGTCAACAGCCTCCCCAAACGGGACCTCACTGGCGCTGCGGCCAGGGAGGAGGCTGCGTGGCGGCAGAGCCAGGATGGGAACCCAGGTCTTGTGGCTCTGTCCTCGGAGCCCCAGGGCCATCTGCGGGGCCAGGCCGGACGGGAGCCTGGCCTCTGACGGCCCACAGGACCAAGGCAGGAGAGGCCGGCCTTCCAGATCGGCAACGGCAGAAGCGGTGGACAAAGGTCATTAATCGGAACTGCAGTGGACACTGCCGCCTCTCTGTCTGGAGGGCGCTGCTTTCTCTTCCGCCCTGGACCCCTTCAACTTCCCCCCCTTGTGAAGCTGTAGAGTTGACAAACGAAACGGAATCCTAGATTTTACAGCTGCTTCTTTTCCTGGTGTGCGGGGTGGGATGAGACTTTGGGGTCACAGCCAGCAAACAAGATGACACTGGCCTCCTCCAGCTCTGCAAGCATATGTGAACACACAGGCACACGCGCACACACAGCGCACGCGCACACAAATGCACACGCCCGCCCGCACGCACACACACGCCCGCGCGCACACGCACGTGGGGCCTGGGCGGGCAGAGCTTCCCTAGTGTTCTTTTATGCTTCCCTTTATGCCTGGACTCTCCCCAGACGTTTCCTGGGAGACCTCTAACTACTATTCACTCCAGGAAAATTCCAGGAAATGTAAATTACTTTCTTTCTTTCTATCACAGAAATACATACAACTTTTAAAAGGCTTTTTAATTATATTTCAGAAATCAGTGAAGTCATTTTAGTATCCGTTCACTGACAGTACAAATTATCAGTGTAATGACTCCTTTAGAGAACCCCCCACTTTTCTAATAGTTATACGCCAAAACGTGTACCAAGTTGCCACCTGAGGAACACACTGTAGTTTACTCCCTGAGTCCTTCACTGGCCTTTGACCAAAGTGACTCAGTCGGATTGATTTTCTGGCAGTGACAAAAGTCATCCCCCGCGTGCTCCGACGGCTCGCTCACCTGAGTTGGGGTCCGCTGGGATGTCCCTCTCCGCCAACTCGTGCTGATCCCACACGCACGGGGGGTCTTCCTGTTTGATCCGGGACAGGAGGTCATGGGCAGAGGCTGGTGAGTCTGCTTGCGGGAACAGAGCAGCAAAGGTGTCAGGGGACACGGGAACGCCCGCAAGGTGGTGCTTTAAGTCTCTCGAGTCATGCAATTAGTTCTCGTCCCTAAACATCAGCAGTAATTATTCTAATTAAAGCTTTAGGTCAGCTTGGCCTCAGTTGCTGGAGCTTTTGCCGCAAATAAGTGGATACTACAGGGGGGTGACATAACAGTGATGTCATCGAGAGAGCTTTCCTGTCCTTCAGGAACTTAACTCCTTCAACCGAGGTTCACGCCTGAGGCCTGAGCACCACCGTGGAAGGAGGTCTTCCTCCTGCAGGGACCGTCCAGGAAAATGACACCTTCCAGGAAGCCTTTTATCTTAACCATCTTAACGGGATTTTTCTAAGATGTATCCTACACGTTCTTTCCTCTGCAGAGTCTATTAAACCTCATTTACCCTTTATTGCCTTCTTATCTCTTCAAGATCCCTTTGAAGCACCGTGATGCTCTCGGGCTGGATGAATCGGGAAGTGGCTTTCCTCTGCCTGGGGGCTGCTATCACTTACCTATGAGTGTGAGGCTTTGACTAAGGGGGATGAGGTTTGTGGAGCTCTAACTTGTGGATAGGTAAAGAGCTACAGTGAGTTAATATATCTTGTGACGGTTAATTTTATGTGTCAACTTGCCTAGACTACAGTACCCAGATACCGGGCCAAACATTATTCTTGATGTTTCTGTGTTGTTTTTTTGTTTTGAGGAGTTTAACAAGACTTTGAGTAAGGTGGACTGCCTTCCATAATGTGGGTGGGCCCCGTCCCACCCCCTGACGGCCTTCATGGAAAAAGACTGACATCCCGAGGAAAAGGGAATCCTGCCGGCAGACCGCCCCGGCGCTCCAGTTGGCAGAAGCCAGCTCCTTAAATTCAATCACTCAATCAATATCCCTCTACACACATGCGCACACACACACGCACGCACACACTCACCCTGTTGACTGTTTGGAGAACTCTGACTAATAAATACATATCTTCTCTAACAGAGATCTCACGTAAAAAGTCCACCCGGAATGCCATCGAAGAGGAGCTATCCAGACCACTTGAAAGGACGGCGGCCGTGCGGGGCCTGACACAGAGGCAGCAGCCGTAAATACTTGGTTAAAACAACGAAAGCTCTTCCCAGTCGGGAGCCGGTCTTACGGACCCATAGATTTCCCCACCCACGGGACCTGTGAAATGCCTCACACTCAGTACTTCCGCAGATACTGCTTTCCAAGGGAAGAAAGGAATAGTTAAAAACTGATATTACAAAGAAGAGAAAACAGAACGGCTAAGCCCAGACGTGCTGGCAACTTGTCCACGTCATGTGCCGGGTCTGTGTCTCGTGGGAAACCCTGTCTCTCCATCCATCCTGGACCCACAGTCTTCTGTTTTCAGCTCAGGCCTCTGGCCTGGCACACACATCAGACAACGCTGGGCGCCTGCAGACCACGTTGGACCTTTCCTCTGCCACCCGGCTTGGGCGGCCAGTCAGCTCACTCACCGGTAATGGACTCCGTGGGGATGGCTCTTTCCTCCAGGCCCCGCTGACCCCGGGCACACAGGGCCTCCTCCCGCTTCACCTGAGAGGGTGTGTCCTGTGTAGGCACCAGGGGCTCTGCTCCTGGGGACAGAGAATCACATCGTTTGGTGCCGTTTGCGTGAATGATCGTCAGCTGGACGTTCTCGGGGTCAGGAGCACGGCTGACAGCTCTGGCCAGGGAAGAGCACAGGGGTCCTGGGTTTCTATGGGCAACTATGGGGAACCCCGAGGAGCAGGAGGTCCTGGGAGCAGAGAGGCGATCAGCATTCAGGACAAGGGGGTAGGCCAAGCCACAAAATGAGGTGTGATAAGGCTGGGAGAGGGTTTCAGAAACAGCCCACCCTGGGTGGGTGCTAATCAGGACAGGCCACAGGTCTCCCTCTGTGTGGGAGACATTCGTCCTTGTTCTGCACCCCAGTCAGGAAGAGTGGGCCAGACAGACAGACAGACACATACACACACGAAGTTAGACTGGGCAAAGGGAAGCAACCCAGCCCCATTCCTGGATGGATAAAAGACAATAACATATCTTCCATGCAGACCCCATGACGTGACCCCAGGGGCATGTTCCCCTTATGAGGGTCTATGGTGTGATGTATAACACTAGCCCCAGCAGGAGACAGCAGGAAAGAGACTACATGAGGAAGTGGAAGACACGGATCCTGGTTTCACCTCTGCCCCCAGCCCAGAGGATGAGTCACTTGCCCTCTCTGGCTCTCAGTCTGCTCGGTCCCTCCATAAAAAGGCCACAGTGGTCCCTGTTCTATCTGGCACAGGGATGGATAACTCAGTGAAACGGTTGCGGTTACATTGCTCTACTGTGAAAGGTTACCACAGATGCTGCCCTCAAACATTTGTGGTTCCTAAGACAGCGAAGGAGCCATTTAGACGAAATGTCCAGAATAGGCAAATCCATAGCAACCTGGGGCTGGGGGGTACAGAGAACAGGAGTGACTGCTCATGGGCGTGGGGTTCCCTGTGATGAAACTGTTCTGGAATTAGATAGTGATGATGGCTGCACAACTTGGTGAACTGAATGATACACTTCAAAAGTGAATTTACAGCATGTGAATTATATCTCAGTAAAGAGAGCAGAATTGGGGGAGGGGGCTGCCTTTGAGCTACCTTCTAGGGAAGTTTCGGTGAATACACCCTCCACTGAAAAGGGAGGAAGGGCAGAGGGCCCCAACGGGTGAAGGTTCCTGGGATAAGGCAGAGAATACAGTTCAAGGACCAGATTTCACCTGGCCCAACAGTGCTCAGGAGAGCTGAGGTCCCGAGAAGCCTCGCGCCTCCCATCGCCAGGTGTGATGTTCTTGGGGAACTGGATCCTCAGAGCGTAAGATCTTCCCTGAATGAGGAGAAAGCCTTGGAGGGTGAGTCTGCCTGTGATGGGGTGTCTGTGAGAACGGGGTGAGGATACTGAAGAAGACAGCCAGGCCCAAAGCAGTCAGCCACGCACCCCACGTGTACCACGCACCACGCAGAGCCCCCTCTGCCCACCTCCCTAGGCTGGAGCTGCACTCAGGTCTAGGGCCCCCATCAGGCCTGGGAGGCTGCAAGGCCCACCCCCCCTTCCTCTTTTCTCCAGCTTACTTGGGCATCTCGAGCTACACGGTTCTGACCCAAAAGACAAACATCTGTGGTGCGCTTTCTGGCCCTGAAACTCTTCCTGTAGGTGACCGCCAAATTTCAAGGGCAGCAGAACTGGCCCCGTGAACAACTCAGGAGAAGCCCGCCTGGAATTCATGCAGGGATGGCGGTGCTTCTCTCCCACCCTGCCCTGGACCTAGGGCTGTCTTCGGCTGCCATCACCTGTGTCTGGATCCATCAGGATCTCTCTCTCTTCTGGGTCACGCTGCTCCCACACGCAAGGCTCTTCCCGGGGCTCGGCCTGGGGTGGAGCATCTGGCTTGGACACTGGACCTTCCGAGTCTGGAACGAGGTGGAAGGGAAGGAAGGGCTGAGTGAAGCTGATCAATGGGCCCCGATCAAGGGCGATGTGGAGCTCTCCCCTCCCCCACCCCACCCCAGCAGTCCTCTAGGTGGCGGCCGTTATGTGAGTATGTCAAGTAATCTCTCACGAGGAACTATGAAAACAAGTCAATAGATTCTCCAGTTTCTGGTGTGGAAACAGCTGGTCTCTGAAAGCCAGCAGCAGAGTGACTGTGGCTTATCCAAGGCTGTGGGGAGGTAGCGTGTAGTGATGCTATTTGGCTGTAATTCCAGAATGGTAGCAGCACAGTGTTCAGGCCTGCAGCGATAGGCCCTGTTTTTACTTTCCATTCTGTTATAAATCATTCTAACTTCCTAGCAGGCAAGCAAATCGTTTCTTGAGTTTCCGTGAGGTATAAACATGAAACACCTTGCCCGGGGGTGGTGCACCGTGGGTCCGTGGGTCGAGAAGCATCTCACTCCCCACTCCCAAGGTGCTCGCCACAGGGGAGGGAAGGCGCCCTTACCCAGGGACATCAGGGTCTTGTAGTTCTCCTTAACCAGGTTGTTGTAAAGCTCCTTCTGCCATTCATCCAGGTTCTTCCACTCGTCCTCAGAGAAGTAAACGGCAATGTCTACAAAAGTCACCGGAACCTGGGCCAACAAGAGTTTTAGTCTGGAACCTCCTGCTGGCTCCTCCCCACCCCCCACCAACTCCTCATCAGGGGCACCGGGTCCGCTCCACCCATGGCCCCCGTCCTCCCCATCCTGCCCGGCCCGTTTCAGCAGAGTCAGTCCACTCCGTTCCTGATCCTCCTGTGCCTCCAGTAACAATGATGGTCACCACTACCTTTTAAAAATTAAGCATTTAAGCACATCCTTTGTAATTTCACTTTTAGGTAAACTGGGTACCTGAAGGTAAAGCTTTTGGCATTCAGGGTGACAGAGATGCAGTAGGTTCCTGGAGTGCGTATCAGCGAGCCAAGTACAATAAAACCCTGTTATAGAACCTGTACTTCAGTCAGGTCACCCCTAGGTACACAGTCGTGTTTTTGTCACTAAAACTTGCCCATGCTAAGGCTCCGGAATCTTGATCTGTTTCGTGCACCGCTATATCCCAAGCATCTAGAAGCATGTAGTTTGGAGTCAATAAATATTTGTTGAATGTGTTGAATAGCTGTTGCCAACACTAGGAAGGTCCCACTGTGGCCTGAGTCATCCAGCATCCAATGTCAGTCACGTGGTGTTCAAGGTCATCTAATCTGCTCCATAAAGCTGTTATTTCAGTTCGACAAGGATTCTTGTCTGTACTCACTTCAGTCACTCACCATCATGGCCTCATCTCGGACAGAATTGTTCAAGATGGTTTCACTTCCAAGACTTCAATATCTGAGCTTCACTTCTCTGACCACATAGCCTTACCTCCTACCACTCCCATCCGTGCTGGACCAGCCTTTCCCTCACTCTGAAATCCAAGCCCTCAGTTCTCCCCAAGGCCCTAACCCTAGTCCATCGGTCTTTGTACCTGACACATGGCACCTTTGTGTGAATAAAAAAAGCAGCGCTCTTGGTGTCAGGCCTGCTGGTGCACTGCTTGGTAAGTGGGCAGTGCCCGTACACAAATGATAAATGCCAGCCCTGGCATCAGGTGCTCATCACCCTAAGGGCGACTGGGCAGGTGCCATGTGCATACCTGTATGTCACCCACTGACTGATAGCTCACTCCCATCTTTAGAAGCGGAACTAGAACTCCTAATTCCCTGGACCTTCCACCAGACTTCGGCAAATCCCCAACCTGGGAAAACGGATACAGACCACTTTCTTCATTTTAATTCTCTGTTCTAGATAAAAGTCACAAAATTCTGCAGGTGACAACCGCCACACACTCAGGCCTCTTGGCTCCAGGCTGCTTCGGAAGCCTCTTGGTGATCTTGCTGACATCTCCCTGTGTTCCCCAGGAGGCTTCTTTCGCACTCTTCCCTCTCCCCAATGCTCCCCGGGCCTTCCGCCATCTCCTCTGGTCTCCCCTTGATGGCAGGTTGCTGTTGGCAAACTCCCATCTCTGCCCTTCTTCTTGCCAAGCCAGCCCCCCTGCCCCCCGCATGTGCCCTTCATTTCTCCTCCTCCTGCCTGTGAAACTCAACCCAAACCACCTTTTCCCTTTGGCATTTTCTGTCCCTCTGTCTCCCCCGGTTCCCCCTTCAGGACCCCCAACCCGAGAGGAGCCCCACTCAACTCTGCCACCACAAATGAGTCTACTCTTCCCCTTCACTTGAAACATCCCGAGACACACGTTCTGTGCTTTCTTCCCAATCCAGGCATCCTTAACCCCCCAAATCTGTCTATGAGCATCCCCTACTCTCTGAAACCACATCCTGGGAGGTCATCAGGCTCCTGCTGTTAGGTTTCACCCTTTCAGACCTCTCTGAAAGGTCAGACCACCTTCCTGGAATTTCCTCCTGCTTCGTTTCCACGACCACGCTGCCTTCTGCCCACCCGGTTCACGTCTTCTGTACTGCTCCCTCTTCCTCCACCCGGGACCATGCTTCTGCCCTCACCCTGCCCTGTTTCCTCACTTTCCCCTTGGCCGTTTCATTCTTTTCACAGGTTCAGGGGTTACCTCTTTGCAGATGACACTCTTCAGCTTTCCTTCCTCCCTTCAAAGTTCACATTTCAATAGCCTTCTGAGTGGCTTCATTTATTCATCTTTTTTCTCTTTTTAAGATTTTTTTTTTATATGGACCATTTAAGTCTTTATTAAATTTGTTACAATATTGCTTCTGTTTTATGTTTTGTTTTCTTGGTTGCAAGGCATGTGGGATCTTAGCTCCCCGACCAGGGATCGAACCCGCACCCCCTGCATTGGAAGGCGAAGTCTTAACCACTGGACCGCCAGGGAAGTCCCTATTCATCTTTTAAGTACCTCAAACTAAATGTATCCAAAACCAAGTTTTTTATCTTTTCCAACACACCAACTCCTCTGCCCCCCCTTCACCAGTCAAAACTCCACAATCATAGTCCCACAACTGGAAATAGACATCACTCTGCAAAAACCTCACGCTGCTAGGATACAGCAGAACTCTGAGACATGGGCCAAGATTGCAGGGAACCTACAGCCTAGCCAGACAGGACAGAATATCCATGAATTATCCATGAACAATTCACCAATTAATAGAACCCACGAGGCACAGAGAAGCTGAGAGGCAGCAGCCTTAAATTTGAATCTGATAAAGAGAATGCATCTAGCAAGGCCAAGAGTCTACAATGAATTAAAACTATTGCCAGCGACATTAATTAACATTCTCATGGTGCTTTATGGTTATGGAGGTTTTAAAGTATGTCTGCAAATTCTGACAATCCCTTCAAAAAATAAAGCCTAATTTTCCTCCTCTTGAGTGCAGGATTGAGTGACTTGCTCCTAACAAATAAATAAAGAAGTGACGGTGTACAATTTCTAAGACTGGGTCATAAAAGACATTGCAGCTTCCATCCTGGTCTCTCTGGATCACTCACTCTAGGGGAAGCCAGCTGCCATGTTGTGAGAATGCTCAAGCAGCCTCGTGGGGCAGGTCCAAGCGGTGAGGAACTAGCTAAGGCTTCCTGCCAACACAGGCGAGTGAGCATACTGGAAGCCAATCCTCCAGCCTCAGTCAAGCCTTCAGATGACTGTAGCCCCAGTCATCAGCTTGACTATAACTTCATGACACTCTGAGCCAGAACCACTCAGCTAAGCGGCTCCTGAATTCTTAACCCATGAAAACTGTAAAATGATAAATAATAATTTTTTTAGGCTGCTAAGGGTTGGGGTAATTTGTTACAAGCCAATAGATAACTACTACAATGAGCTACATAGTGTTGTCCCATCAACGAAATCAGTTAATCCTCACAACTCCACAAAGTAGGCATATTATCATCTTCATGCTACAGATGAGAACACTGAAGCTCAGAGAGACCACCTGGGAGTTTACTTACTAAATTACTTATTTATACTTCACTTCTTTCCAAAGAGGAATTGAGGAGGCTCAGAGACAACACAAAACATGGCTGACTTGCGGTAGGAAAACTGGCACGTGGCAAAGCCAAGATTCAAACCCAAGCCTTCTAATTCTGGACCCCACAACCATTCCATTGTTCCATGAGGGCACGTGTCAACTCAAGACCCCCAACGCCTGGCCCAACACACAGGATGCACAGCAGGGCCGGGACGCAGCACCGAGTTAAAATGCAGAGTGCAGACAAGGGCAAAGGGCAGCGTGGGAGGAGATGCCACCTATGCCGCACGGCAATATGTTATATAAGCCAAACTCTACAAAAACGAGCCCCTGGGGGCTGCAGTGCTGGGGGTGGCTTAGGGAGGAACCAAAGCCACTGTGAGAACTCGGCTCTGCGTGGCCTCAACGGATCCCTGTCCAGCACCTCCTCCAGCAAAGCCACTGGGTCGGCTGCCAGACACAAAGACTAAGAAGACCCAGTCCCTTACGTGGAAGCGTGAGCCCTCCAGCTGGAGAGTCATTCGGCAAACACTTTTTGCTATAAGCCAGGTACTGTTGTAGGCACGGAGACACTGCAGTGAACCAAGCAGAGGAAAACCAACCAAGAGACAAAAAAAAGAAGTAAGTATTTAAGATGCCTGATGTCATAAGTGCTTTGGAGGAAATGAGAGCAGGGACCGAGGAGAGTGTGCTGGGATTGGGTGGCCAGGAAGGGACAGCGATCCAGTGACAGCTGAGCAGAGCCCCTGATGGGAGCGACGGGGCGGGGGCCCTTCAGTGGAGGAAAGTCCTTGCCATGGGACCGTGGGGAGCAAGGAGTGGGCAAGAGGGGGTGAGGGGGAAATGAGGTCGGATGGGTGGGCCAGAGGGAGGGGGCCATTGACAAAATGGGGGCTTTTATGCTGAATAAGATGGGGAGCCATCTGGGGGGTTTTAAGCAGAGGTGTAATATGACTGATTTGTATTTTTTCTTCCTCCTTATTGGGGGAACGGGGGCAGGGAAGAAAGCTATGAATATTTATTTTTTAGTCTCGCCGTGCAGCATGCGGGATTTTAGTTCCCCGACCAGGGATTAAACCCATGGTCCCTGAAGTGGAAGTGCGGAGTCTTAACCAATGGACTGGACTGGACTGACAGGGAAGTCATGACTGACTGATATTTCTAAAGGATCACTCTGGCTGCTCTGCTGAGAATAGACTGTATTGGCGGGGGGGGGGGGGGGGCCCAAGATGGAGACAAGAGGACCAGGGAGGAGGCCATGGCAATAATCAGACGGGAGGCGATGATGGCTTCAACAGACGAAGGCGGGAGCCGTGGAGGCGGGGAGGAGTGGCCGGGCTGTGCGTATGTTTTGAAGAAAAATCAGATGGTATTTACTAATATGGCAGAAGTTGGGTGTGAGAAAGAAAGGAGAGAAGGACGGGCCTAAGGCTTGTGGCTTGAGCAGCTGGAAGGATGCTCTTGTCTCCGACGGAGAGGAGGGCGACTTTGAGTAGAACAGGGTTCAGGCAGAAATCGGGGGTTCAGTTTGGTCGAGTTAAATCTAAGATATTTACTGACATCCTGATGGAGATGCTGAATTAACAGGCAGGAACGTGACTCTGCATTCAAGGAGGAAGTCTGGGCAGGATACAGAGACAGAGCGGGAGGGGAAGACTGCCTTTGAGAGCTGACAGCATCTAAAACGCTGAGCCTGGATGAAATCACGAGGGAGGGAGTGTAGGGAGCGAGCAGAAGGTCAGGACGGAGCCCTGGACCACTCCAAACACTAGAAGTCAGGAAAAGGAGGGGAAAGCAGCAAAGAAGACTGAGAAGGAGCAGGTAGTGACGCAGGAAAAGAACCAAGGGGCTGAGGGGATCCTGGAAGGCAGGTGAACAGGTGTTTCAAGGAGGGAGGGGTCTCCTGCATGAAATGCTGCCGACAGGGCAGGGAGGTGAAGACTGAGGCTTTAATACCATGGCTTTAACAACCCTTGGCTTTAATACCATGGATGTCATTAGAGCCTTGGCAAGAGCACTAGGATGGAGAAGTGGCAGCAAAAGCCTCAACCACGTGGGTTCCAGGGAGAATAATCCAGTCACCAATTTACTGGAATACTGAGAATAGAGGAACATGTTAAATGAGACCACAGAGGATGCAACAGCAGAATCCAGAGACTGAGAAATTCCACAGGACAGATGGCCTAGTTTCTTCCACAGATAAACTACAAGGAAAAATGAGAGAGATGAAGGAGGAACTTACAGATTGAAAAGACTTAAGAGACGCAGGAATCACAGTATGTGGGCTTATTCAAGTTCTGATTCAGGCAAACTAACAGAAAAAATATATAACATTTTTGGAAGAACTGAAAATCTGAACACTGACTGGATATTTGAGTAGGTTGAGATCTTTGTTATGGTAGTGCTAATCTTGAGATTATTACTTTAAAAAAAGAGTCCTTACCTTTTAGAGCTACCTACTGAAATATTTACAGTTAAAACGACTGCTGTCTGAGATGTGCTTCAAAATAAAATGGGAGGGGGATGTGAGTAGGGAGTCACAGGAAACAAGATTGTCCAAGAGCTGATAAACGCAGAAGCTGGACGATGGATTCATGAGGGTTCATCACACAATTCGATCTACTTTTGTCTAGGTTTGAATTTTCTATAATAAAAAGGTTAAAAAAGGGAGAGAGAGAAAATGAAGAAGGAATCGGAGACAGCAAGGAAAGACCGCTCTGAAGAGGAGCAGAGAAATAAGGCACGACTGGAGGGAAGTTTCTTTATTACAGAGACGGGCGACGCTGCAGAATGTCTACGAGCTGGTGGGGATGAGCTAGTGGAGAGGGAGGCGGTGACGATGCACGGGACAAAGGGGAGATGCTGCATGACTTCCCGGAGCAAGTGAAGGGGTGGGGTGGCGAGCCCACAGTAACAGGAAGGCAGAGTACACGTGGCTGCACGTGGAGTCTCCGGAGGGTGACACCATCTTCTCAGGGGCGTGCTGACTGAGCCCGCAGGGTTGATGAGCCGGGGACGGCAGGAGAGAAAACGGAACAGGAAATGGAGCGTGAATTCTGAGCTGTGAGGAGGGCCTGCCGGAGGGCGGTGGTCATGACTCAGGTGACTCTGGTTGGCGCTGTTTGGGTCAGTCCCCAACCATTCAGAGGAGCAGACACAAAGATATCCAATGACAAAGGGTCATTTGCAGGCGCCAAGGGGAAAACCCAAGCATGAGGCGCTGTCGGAATCTGCGGACGCCCAGACACCTGGGGAGGGACTGGGAACCGTGAGGGCAAAGGCTCACAGGCAGGGCCTGCGGGCTCCGTGGGGAACGGCTGGAGGCCAGCCTCGCTGCGGTGGAACATTCCAGACGAAGTGGTTAGAGTGGAGGCAGGCTTTGGGAAGGAGACACTGAAGTCAGGCAACAGGGAGCCAGAGACGCTTGTGAGAAGGCCTGACAAAAAGAGCATTGTCCACGTGGGCTGGTCCTCTCCGCCATCCCTGCCCCTGGGGACCGCCACTTACCTTGGGGACCTCGCCCTTGCTGCCCGGGGGCAGCCGCAGGACCCAGAAGTTCCTGTTCCTCAGAAGGTTCTCCATGTTCTCCAGCCGCCTCTGCAGCAGCCCGTACTCCTGCAGCAGGGTCCCCAGCACGGCCCACTTGCCCTCCATGTGGTTCCCGAACTCCACGGCCGTCTTCTCGCAGTCGGCCAGCTTCTTCTCGGCCGTCCCCGTCCGGCCCTCCAGGTTTAGCAGCTGGCTGGCCTGGGCATCCACCTTCCTCTCCACGGCCTGGATGGCGGCCACCACGGTCCAGAGAGAGATCTCTGCCGTGGGCAGCTGGGGCTCTCTCATCATGCGGTCGGGGAAGACGGGTGCCCTATCTGGGAAGGGTGGGAACTGAAAAGGCATTGGTCGTCGGGCGTCCATGTCCCATTCCTGAGCCTGTGCGAGGAGGGAGAAAGTGACAGCGGGGATGAGACCCTGTGTGAGGAGGCAGGGTGGCCTGAGAGCAGGGGACAACTCATCAAATGCCGCAGAGTCTCGCTCTCCTGCCAAGCCCCTGCCTCTCAGGCTACGGTGTTCCTTAACATGCCAGCAAGAGCTCCGGCAGCCACCCACCCAATCTTCCCACTTCCCACCTGCAGGAGTCAAGCTGGCCACTAGTTTACCGCCCCACCTTGACCCTTGACAGGTCAAGGCTGTGGACCCCAGCCTAAAATGTCACGAACCACTTTCCTTGGCGAGCCCATCTGTTTTCTTCATGGGCTAGACTTAATGATGAACGCTAGAGCTGCCCACTGTTTGCTGTTTCAAAGTAAAAATTTTCATGTCAGTCATCTGCCCCTAATCTTCCCAGCGATCTCTAAGCAGGTTAGGGCAAGAATGATTATCTATCTCTGCTTTAAAGATGATGAAACAGAGCCACAGAGAAGTGGCCGGTCATTCCACAGCACCTCGCTGCACTGTCAACTGGAGTAGTTCTAGGCGCTGCGGGTGACAAAAAACACAGTTCAGATAACTGGGCCGCCACCCTTCCCAGCAGGGCTCTGGCCAAGGGAGACACCGGGAGCCCAGAGCAGGAGAGCAGACGAGCAGCTCTGTCTCCTTACGTAAGTACGTATTCATATTTTCCAAAACAAAAGTGCGTTTGCCAAAAAATGTCATTCACTGAGGAGAGGAGGAGGCGACATCTCTAAGAGGAAGAGAAGCCCTCCCAGCCCCCTCTGCTTCCCAGGGGGGAGGGGTACCTGATGGTCCCGGCCCTCTGGTACTCCCCCAGCTCTGGGTCCTTACCCTGGAGGGCGAGGTCCCCTGGGTGCAAGTTAGGAGCCGAGCCCTATGACCAAGAGCGGGGTGGTCACTGTGCACTGGTGACCTGGGAACTGGCCCCATACCATACCAGCACCCAGGGCTTACTGGACAGCAGGGCTGAAATGGCCTCTCCTTGCCACATGGGACAGGAGGAGGTGTCATTTTCTGTTCTCTCCGTTGCTGCTGAAGAGGCCCTCAGGCTGGGCGAAGTGGAGACCTGTTACTTAGAGGTGAGCTGGGCAGGCAGGGACAGGCATGCTCACTGCCCTCTCTAACTCCGAGCAGCTGTGACAGCCACGGAGGAGCATCACCCAGCTTCCAGGGAATCACTCCTGACACGGGAGAAAGGGCAGCAGGGCCTGGGCCCCAGACCCTGCTCCATAAGAGGCAGTAATATTTCCAGCAAAGCCGTGTACTGGGGCTCATTCAGGCATCATCCAGCCTGGCCTACAGAAGGGGGCAAGGGCTGATGGTGGAAGTTCAGAGAGTCACCGGGCCCGGTTTACTTTTTGCAGGTGTTGGGGAACAAAAATTTTCCTTCTACCCTTCTAGGTTCTTCGGCTGGTCTAACAGGCGAATTGACATAAGACAGACTAACATGAGAAAAACGAAGTTTAAAAACATGTATACTGGGGCTTCCCCGGTGGCGCGGTGGATAAGAATCTGCCTGCCAAAGCAGGGGAAATGGGTTCGAGCCCTGGTCTGGGAAGATCCCACATGCTGCGGAGCAACTAAGCCCGTGTGCCACAACTACTGAGCCTGCGCTCTAGAGCCTGCGAGCCACAACTACTGAGTCCGTGCGCCACAACTACTGAGCCTGTGCTCTAGAGCCCGCGAGTCACAACTACTGAGTCCGTGCGTCACAACTACTGAGCCTGCGCTCTAGAGCCCGTGAGCCACAACTACTGAAGCCCGCCCGCCTAGAGCCCGTGCTCCGCAACAAGAGAAGCCACCGCAATGAGAAGCCTGCACACTTCAACGAAGAGTAGCCCCCGCTCGCCACAACTAGAGAAAGCCTGCATGCAGCAACGAAGACCCAACGCAGCCAAAATAAATAAAATAAAACAAACAAACAAACAAAAACACGTATACCTCCTGTATACCTGGGAGAGACCCAGAAAACTGTTACTCGCCAGAATGGCCCAGGCCACTACCTTAAATACCATCTTCAGCTAAAGACAGAAGATGATGTTGGGGGGTGGAGGAGTCAGTCACAGGAGGTGACCAGGAGAAGAAGAGGACACAAGGGTGTACGGGTTTATGCAGGTGTAAGTCCCTGCCTTCTCCATTGGTAAGAGTTCTTAGAGACATTGAGTCATGCTCTTCTTCCTGGTAGAGCGATGGAGATTTCTCTTTTACAGAGGGAACTCCTACTTGGTTTTCAGAGCTTCTCCTGTGCCTGCAGCTTCTCTAAAATAACCATCTTAAAATAATCCTTATGCCAAAGAGGCATATTTTGGGGCGGCAAATTCTGCTCCCCTACACAGGTTTGGAGACCTAAAGCTGAAAAATGATTAAACAGGACACAGCAACTCCTGGCCGACTTGTCAGAACCCGGCTGGCTGAGAACAAGGCCAGGGACAGAGGAGGCTCCGCGGGGTCCAGCCCAGGGTCAGCTCCCACACTCTCCTCCGGGCAAAGCTATCCAGGCCTCTCTCAGCATCAGGTCCTCGTGTTTTACACACCGCTCTGGAGCTCTGACTCCGGAACTGAGATCCTCATGGACCTTTACGAAATGACTGGTGCCTATTCTCAACCCCAGAGGCGCTGATTTAACCGGTCTGGACGAGGCTTGGGCGTCAGTAGTCTTAAGCTGCTCAGGTGCTTCTAATGTGCAACCAAGTTTGCCCACCGCTGGAAGGAGGGCAGAATCACCTCTCAGCGGCCCCTTCCCTCCGTCCCAGCCGGTGCCGGGGAAGGGTGCATCGCTCGTTATGCTCGGTGAAAGATGGCCATACAACGCTTAAAACATCTTTTCGTCAGAGTGGCCGCAGTGTGACCTGACGAGGTACCCTGCGCGCCCACGTCGCCGGCCCGGCGCGAGTGCGGCCGGCAAGCCCCTCGGCGAGCCCGGGCCGGGGTGGGTGACGCGGTCACGGCCCCGCCAGGGCCCGGGGACCGCGCGTTCCGGGCCCCCCGCCCCGCGGGGCCTCCCCGGGCGCCGGCTCTGGGCCCTGCCGGCACGCGGCCTCGGGCGCCCTCCGCTCCGGGGCGCGGGCGGGGCCTGCGAGAGCACCGGGCCGGGCCTGCCGCGCGAGCCCCCGGCGCCCCGGCCCACCCGGCCTCCGTCCCCGCCCCGCGCGGCCCGGGCCCCCGGCCGCCCGGCGCCCACTGCCCGGCGCCCCGCCCCGCCCCCACGGCAGGCGGGCGGCCATGGCGCCGGCGGGGGTGCACCCACCTGCATGGGCGGCATTCCCTCGGCCATTTCCCCGCGCAGCGCCGGCTCCTGGTGGCAGACCTCCTCCGGGGGCAGAGCCTGCGCCCAGCTCCAGCTCCCGCCGTCCAGCCCCAGGCCCTGGATGCCCAGCTGCTGAGGCTGCGGCCGTGTTGACACAAACTGCATCCTGGGAGCGCTGTTCCCCGCTCGGGCCGGCCAGGGAGAAGAAGAACGTTTTCCAAGCGCCTTCCCCCTCGCCGGGGCCGGACAGCTCCATCTACAGCCCGTAGGAGCAAACAGTCCCCTTCGGCGGCGCTCCCCGCCCTCCGCCGCCCGCGCGCCAGCCAATGGCCTCCGAGCTCCTGCCCGCCTGCGGGGACCAACGGGGCCGCTCCGAGGCCAGGGGGCCACCGCCGCCCCCAAAGTGGCCCTGCGCGGCTATGCCTCTCAGTGTGGGATGGCCTGCCCTAGAGTCCCCAACAAGGCAGGGGAGCCCTGGGGCTGGATTTCTGTTAATTCGTCTAATATTTATTGGGCATCCCATCCCAAAGGACCTGACCCTTTTGAAAAATTGGCAATTGTCTCCAGACTCTTTGTTCCGGCCTTTCCTCTTGCCTCACTCCTTTGCAGCCTTCACCTCCCCACTCTCCCTCTTCTCAATCCAAATTTACCTGGATCAACTCCAGGCCTTCGCATTGGCCTGGATGACAGAGAAGTGACCTGGGCTGTGTCAGAAGAGGGCCAAACTCTTCCTCCCAGGTAAGGTGCGCTCACTGCATTTTAACAGCAGCCTCTTCCAGAACGTTTAAATGTAAGTCAACGTCACTTTGAAACGTCAGGCCAAGTCAGAGGAGGAGCGGGGGAGAGGACAAGATAAGCTGATGGAGAAGAAATGGGAAGGGGAAAACTCATTCACTCATTCCACAAATATTTACTGAGCACCTACTATGTGCCAGGTGCTGCTTGGGCAGCGGGTGGGCTTTGCAGTTTGATATACCTGAGTTTAAATTCCTGAATCACCGCTCATTAGCTGTAACTGTGAGCAATTTCACTTCTCTGAGCTTCACTTGGTCTCTTCATATATAAATGAAGAAAATAATGTCTATTCCACAGTTATAAATCAAATGAGAACAGTGCTTATAGGCACTCAACAAAGGTAATTACCTCCAAAACGTAAGTCTTTGTAATTATCCTCAAAATAGTGTCTACTCTGTCTTCCTAAATGACTAGTCCCTATCTTGTTAAGACAGAGATCTCCGGGCTTCCCTGGTGGCGCAGTGGTTGAGAATCTGCCTGCTAATGCAGGGGACACGGGTTCGAGCCCTGGCCTGGGAAGATCCCACGTGCCGCAGAGCGGCTGGGCCCGTGAGCCACAACTGCTGAGCCTGCGCGTCTGGAGCCTGTGCTCCGCAACGAGAGAGGCCCGCGCATCGCGATGAAGAGTGGCCCCCGCTTGCCACAACTGGAGAAAGCCCTCGCACAGAAACGAAGACCCAACACAGCCAAAATCAATCAATCAATCAATCAATCAAACATACGCATCTGATTCAAGATCCTCATTAAAAAAAAAAAAAAAAAAGACAGAGATCTCCAAGGCTGATTATCGCCCTGTGTAGAGGCAGACCTTCCAGAGAGCCACCCCAGACTAGTACTCTTTTGTTCCACTGCATTTAGTATATGAAAGGGCATTATTGGTCCAAGTGAGACATGTGCTTAGAGCACCGTACTCAGAAGGACAGTTATCAAGTACTTTCTCTGCTAGGCATACTTCCAGGATAAAGAATGAGTATCTCACAGACTTAATACTATTCTCAAGGAGCTTACAGGTTAGCAAAGGTTATGTTCCCAGAAGTCAGTGATTTTCTTCCCTCTGTTCCCTGGCCATAGGCTGCCCCCTGATTGTAAATATCATGTCACTATTGTTACAGGAAACTGGCAAGTAGAGTCTGAAAAGCTCCAAGTAAACTCATTTCCACCAGTGAGACACATTTCAGAGCACACATTCTGACCTATACATCATCAACATCTTCCCTCGTTCCTAGAGGTGGAAGAGAAGCTAGGTTAGTCCCAAGGGTTTAAGCTGTCTTTTCAATATAAAGTAGTTAAAACTACTTCCCTTCCTAAGCATTAAACTACTTATAACTACTTGTCTTTTTACACAATAAGATACCACATAGTATATCCACTTTACGTTTCTCCTTCACAGAGGGTGAATTTCGCACACACAGAGCCATCGTACTTTCACCCCTGGCAGCCAGAGTGCAGTTCACTGTCATGAGATATGAGCAAAGCTACTCAACTCAAACAGAATTTAAATGCACAGGCTTCGTGGTACTAGGATTATCTTACAACTGCCAACCCTAGCAACCACAGGTCACAAAAACCAGTAGTGGATACAGCAGATGCGTGGTGAATGGGGGGATTGGAGGACACTTCCCAGAAGGAAAACAAGAAGGGCACGAGGAGGGGGCTGCTGTCCATGGACCATGGACTCCAGTGACCAACGGGCTGATGGGGCTGAGAGATGCGAGGGTGGGAGAGACCCTCACTGGGAGAGGTGTCCGGTCCTCAGACTTGTTTCTGTGAGTCACTGAGTCACTATGAGGCAGTTATCTAACTTTCTGAGGAGCGGAATGAGAAACTGGATGAAGTGGATTATAGATGTCAAGTATCATTGTTAATAAACATTTCTTGTAGGGGAAGGACCCGGGGCTGGGCCCTCAGTCTCTCAGGTGGGAATGGGCTGCTTCTCATCTCCTCGAATCAGATAGCTTCTGCTCAGGACAGGGTATTGAACTAAAGGATATAGGAGAGGCCAAAGGAGAGGGCATTCAAAAATGCCAGAACATTTATGTGTTGTGATGGTTGATTTTATGCATCAACTTGACTGAGCCAAGGGATGCCCAGAGAGCTGGTAAAATGTTATTTCTGAGTGTCTGTGAGGGCGTTTCCAGAAGAAATTAGCATTTAATCCCAGACTGATTAGAGAAGATGCCCTCACCAGTGTGCATGGGCATCATCCAATCCGTTGAGGGCCTGAGTGGAGCAAAAAGGCAGAGGGAGAGCAGATTTGCTTTCTTTGAGCTGTCACAGCCATCTCCTTCTGCCCTGGGACATCGGTGCTCCTGGTTCTTGGGGCTTTGGACTCGGAATGAATTACACCACTGCTCTCCTGGTTTTCCAGCCTGCAGCTGGCAGATCACAGGACTTGTTGGCCTCCATAATTGCATGAGTTAATTCCTCTGATAAATCCCCTCTTATATATCTCTATATATCCTTTTGGTTCTGTTTCTCTGGGGAACCCTAACACACGTGTCTACCACTCCCTAATTCCTGGTGCTGTGCACTCCGTGTCCTTTCAACAACTACAAGCTTTATTTGAGGAAGAAACCCTCTAGATTCACTCTTCGCTAAGTGAAGAGGGTAACCAGATCTGCACTTCTATCTCAGTGTCGCTCCTTGCTTAGTTTAAAGAGCAGGCTTAAGGACTGCAATGTAATCCTCAAGCTCTCCTCACCCACTGACGTGTCCATGGTTACAACTTCCTATCTTCACTTGAGGACACTTTATGCCAACCTCCAAGGAAGGATAACACCTTAGGTTTCATAGTCATTGAAATCCTAAGTATAACTAAAAATCAGAGGCAAGACTATGTGAAGGCGAGGGTCGCTGGGGGTAAGGTGATAAAGCTCCAAGACTACTTAGAAGAGGCAGAAAGTGTTAATGTGGGGAACACAGTCAAATATTTTGTATTATACAGTTTTAAGGTCAATTTGCTCTTGCTAATGAGTTTTCAATATCCTTGCCTTTTTCAGATCCACCTTCTGCCAACATTTTAATTCAAACTTAAATGCCCAAACACACACACACACACACACACACACACACATACACACGTTTTTTTTTTCCCCCTCTCTCCCTCTCCCTCTCTCAGTGACTTCTGAAAATTTCTGCTTTATACCTATGCAAAGTTTGGAGAAAATACTACTTTTTCCCTCTTGAATTTATTCTCAGCCTACTTCAAATAGGCATTCCATCACTTTCTTTGCAAGTCTCGACACAGTAGATGAGTGAAGTTCTCTTCAGTTCTTAATGACTCTGTGGCACTTTCCTCGATATGTGACGGCTTGGTGACTGAGTAAGCTACTCGACAGTCCTAAACACAGGCGCCAGGGCTCAGAAACCCTTCATGCAGAAGACACGTTTTATGTTGGTGATAAGTGCAGTACATCCTCTTGAATCTTCTCAGTGGGCAACCCTTCAACATTTAAGTGTGGGGTGACTTTTTTTTGTTTTCCGTTTGTTTGTTTTTGGGGTTTCTTTCGTTTGTTTGTTTGATGTGGACCATTTTTAAAGTCTTTATTGAATTTGTTACAATATTGTTTCTGCTTTATGTTTCGGTTTTTTGGCCGCGAGGAACGTGGGATCTTAGCTCCCTGACCAGGGATCGAACCTGCACCCCCTGCATTGGAAGGCGAAGTCTTAACCACTGGACCGCCAGGGAAGTCCCTAGGCTGATTATTAAAAATGGTCAAAATTCATTCAAAATAGTCTAGTGCTCATGCAGAATAATACTGGTTTTTCTAAAAGCAACCAATAAGGTATTAAAACCGTGTATTATTGTTAAATCTGAGCTGGTAATGACATCACCACAGTCCCTTTCGGTTCTCCAGCAAGCTGCTCTTACACAGAGGTGCTGGCCTCACCACGACGGAGGTTAGGGAGGACGGCGGCGCAGGCGCTGGTGCTGTTCCCACCTATGCTCGCGCAGCGGCCTGTCCATACCAGGTCTCTGCACAGAGCCTGCCGTGGGCACAGCTAAAATGGATGCTGCCTCTGGAGCTCCTAACTTAACTGCTGAGGTCACTCAGAACTTTTTCAACAGCCATTCCCATAGCCTTATTTCCTTCCGAGTCCTGCCTCTAGAATCAAATTAGGACTTCCCATTGTGGATTCAAAAATCCTTTTATTCATCTTCAGTCCACAGCTCCCTGTTCTGGGAAAGCAGGCTAACTGGTCATTTCCAGTCCAAGAATTCACTTTCTCTTTCTATGATCTTCTAAACTTGCAGGCACTTTAGAATCACTTGGGGGAACTTTAAAAAACAAAACATCTAGGCCCCATCCCAGATGAATCAAATCATGCCAGGGTGAGCCGCGACATAAATATTTTTTTTAGCTCCCCAGGTTATTCTAATGACCGGCCAAGAACAAAGCAGCATAAGAAGGGCTCCCTGCTGTTTCTCAGGTCCTTGTCTCAGCCCCACAAGATCTCCCTGGGGGCATAAACATCCCAAATTATTACTTACTGACTAATACTAAAAAATGATTGACTTAACTTTTCTTGTTCATTGTTTTATTCTGCTGTTTACTCATTGAGGTTGGCTTGCAGATATTGTTTTTCTTATATAATTTTTTTAAACTACAACCTCAAAGCCAAGAACTGATTTGATGTACATAGCTTTACGTACATCCTTAATTTTGAATTCTGTTTAAACCAATCTCTCCAGGAATATGCCTGCCTTTCCAATTTGTTATAATTCCTCATATACATAAAACTGGTTATCTCGCCTGAGTTGCTGGTAGAAGTCAACACATTATATAGGTCACATTATATATGTCACCCTGATATTTTCTGCATCAAACTTTTTTTCAGTCTCTGCCCACACGTACTTCTGTTCTCTCACTGCTTCCCAAATTGCAATCTCAGGCTAGCTTCCCCCCAGCACAGGCAAGCAAACTGGAAGTGAAGAAACAACCACTGCCCAGTCTTGACTGAAGAGAAGCATCATTTAAGTAACATCCAGGAAACTGTGTAACTGATCAACAAGTAATTCTCCTGCACCTACTATATCAACACTTTCTTCTTAGGCTTGCAGTATGTTTCAAAGCACTTTTTAAGACCTTCCCTCATTTGAGCCTCACAACACCTTAGGTAAACTTGGTAAAGTGTGTACTAGCCTCACACTGCGAGTGAGAAGACCAAAGCAAGAGGCTCCCTGACTTCCTTTCCAGGACCTCTTTCATTATGATAATCCTTATTCTTATAAAAGCATTAGAAGTGCTATATACAAAATGTTTTACATTACACAAAATATACAGGAAAAAGTAACCACTGAATGACCCCAGCACCCTAGAACAACTATTATTTTGGTGTGTCTTCCTATGCTTAAAAGTGCAGTCAAATACATACTGTGTATTCAAACGAAATTTTAGTTTTGCTAGAATTTTGTCAGTTTGTGTGGTTTTGGAGTAATCATAATATGGTTAGAATGAGACTCTTGAATCTGTAATAATGTGTACCTCTCCAAGGTGTTGATTCTGCTGTGTCAAAGGAATCACTCAATAAGGCAGAATCTGGGGAGAAACCAGACAAGGAAAACAGGACCAGGAAGTAAAATCTTAAATTCTATGATTTTAGAGTTGGAAGGGACCTTCTACTACCACCTTGTTCAATCTGCCCATTAGAATTAGGAAAATGAGATGTACACAATTTAAGTGGCTTGCTCTGAACCAAGCAGGTAGAGAATGTTAAGCTACAACCAGAATCGTTTGTAATCCCTACTCAGGTGGTCCTCCCACTGCACGATCACTCATCGAGCATCCACGTCCCTGACAGCATGTGGCACCAGGAGGAATACAAAATAAGACATGGCCCCAGTTCTTGGGTAGCTTAATTTTTAGACCAGCTTCAAGATTTTACAGTAAATACTGGCTTTGCTAATAGCAGACACAAAGCCACGTAGCCCAATGAGGTTTTACCAAATATTTTATTTGAAATGTAACCTGGCAATTTTAAGAGCATTGCAGCGCAGTACTTTTGAGGCCTCTCTGATTTGACTGTATCTCTCTGCATTCTTCAGTGGGCGGTTGGTCTTAAGGGGTGGAATTATGTTTCGTTTTGAAGAGGCAGTTTGACCAAGCTGACAGAAGTCATTGTGTATGTGTGTATAAATAGAATTATGGCCAGAGTTACATATTTAAAAAGAAAGTGGAGCTGGGACAGAGAGGAGGAATAACACCCTAGAAAGTAACAAATTACTTCTTTTGCAAGATACAGAAACAGCACCTTCCAGGTCCTTTACGCAGGGGCCATGAGCTCTGGTCTCGGATGTGCTGATGAAGTAGAAGCCTTTCAAGGAAGCCTGATACAGGTGAAACAGAGTCTTTCCTCTCCTCGCAGTACTAGAAATGCCCCACTGTGCCACGGTTGGCCCATTCCCAAGTCAGTCTACCAGGCCCACAGATCCTGGGATCTGGGACCTTCCCTCCTGACTACAGCTGACTGAACCAAGATGAGCATGTAACCCAAGGGCAGCCAGTCCAAGGGCTGGATGGAGACTTCTGCGGCCTGGTATAGAAAGAGGAGCTGGGCCAGACCCCACGTGTTAGAATGTGAACTAAGAAAAGTCAAGAGAACCAGAACCACCTGGTGTCAGGGCACACACAGACTTTTGGGAGCCAGGAGATACAGAAAAGACAGAGTGAACGAACAGGCTAGATGGAAGCAAAAGATGGAAGGCAAAAGCTACGTCATCAAGCAATCACGTGCTTTTGCAGAGCGACCTCAGTCCTCTGCACCTTCCCCTCTCTGGTTGGGCCTGCACCTTTCCTGACGGCTGCCCCGACACCTGTGTGTGCCAGGCTCTGTGCTAAGCACTTTCACAGGTTGCCCCCAAACCCTGACACCTCCGAGACACAGCACCATTCTATTTTACAGATAAGGAAACTAGGCTCAGGATGGCTAAATAATATGTTATGTTACTTCTTATGATGTCAGGACTTGAATCTAGGTCTGAATCTAGTCCCTGCTTTAAGCCATTAAGCTGTACTAACCCACATGACGTGTCCTTACAAGACCCAAGCACTCCCTACTCCCATCTCCCACCAATTTGCCCTAACTTGAGGATCTTTTGCTTGTAAGAGCCTGACACTTGCCAAGTCAAAGAATGTCCTCTGTGTAAAACCCTGCGAGAAGACTGCTTCCTTTGTCGAGTGAAGGGAACAGGGTCAAAGGTGTCCACCGAGCACACAGAAAGAACATATCTCTGATGATAACAGAGTCCCCGGTCTGTGAGAACCTTTTGGGGAGACTTGCTTTTCCTCATCGCTCCTCAGCAGCCCCCAGACAGCCGAGGAGGATGCTTTTTATTGTCTAAGAAGCTACAGTGTGGGATGTGGCTGTGGGACAGCATGCCCTGCCCCTCCTCAAGAGGAAATCTGAGCAGAAGTTTGGGTTCTCCATCCCATTCAGAAAGAACAGATAAAGGAACTCGGGCCCTCTTTTATCAACAAGACTGTTGCCGACTGAGACAGTGAACATTTGTTACTCCCTAGTAAGCCATAAGGTCTGGTCCTGGTTGAGATAGGCATGGACACCCAAATATTTAAAAATGCTCCAAAAAGAAGCCCAGCAGAGTCCCCCAACAGAAAGTCCGCAGACTATTACTAATGATGAGGGAAGTTATGTAAAGCACTGCTGGGAAGTTATGTAAAGTAGCTAGAGCCCAGCCATGGTGTTCCAGTAACAAATATCCAGCAGAAAAGATCAGAGTCTTCTTTCACTTTCTGGACAATCAACTCCATTTATGTTCACATCTGTGGCTGAGCCAGAGGTTCATCTTACGGTGATAATGAAAAATCTAGTAAGCAAAGAGTGACTCTGGTTACAGTCAACAGCTGGATCCACTCCAAGGAGATGGTGCCTATTTATGTGATAGTACAGACTTCCCAGCCCAGCGGGCAGACTGATGAAGAGCACGTTTCTAGGTTTTCCTCTTTCCCACTGTGTCTGGTCAGGAAGACCAATCCTCAGTTACTGTTAAGTGTATGGTTTGTCTCAGGAGCCCTTGATGGACCACGTTTCTCCACACACTGGAACCTCTCTGTTGGACTTATCTTTTCCACTGGTCTATTTTACTTATCCACTTTTGAACCTTAAGCAAACAAACTCGAATTTAGAGCTGGCCTGGAGTTCTACCTGGTAGAGGACTGGTGGAGGGAAAGGAGACCAGAAAGTACAGTAGCTGAACCCCTAGTTTGTTCAAGGGCTGAGGATTGGATAACATCTACTTCCATCTTTCTGGCGTGATGCTGCCCATTCCCTTTCATTCAGCTTCACGGCTCTTGCCTCACTGGTATTTGAACTCTGTTCACTTCTTGCCAAAGTGTGGGTCCCTGCTGGCTACAGTTCCTTGCAAAAGGGACTGTGGGACCTATCTGCAGCATTTGAATCCACAGGTCTCTCTCATTAATAAGCTCTGTGTCCTCAGTAAACCTTTGAGTAAAAAAGAATTTCCATGTTATCTCATCCATCATCACACCTAGTGTAGGAGTGCCTTCTCCAGCAAACCCTGGCGAATGCTCAAATCCATCTGTTCAGAAAAGGGACCTCACCACATAAAGATCTGACTCTTCTTCCTTTTCATTAGGAAGATCAGGATGCAAACCAGAGCTGGATCTCACACTCAAGTTCCTAGTGGGTCACCAGTAAAGCTGGAACCCTGGTTTTGGGATCCCCAGAACCCCCCAATTTTCCATGGTATGGGTCCAGATTCTAGCTAGAAAACTCTTAATCCCATATGCCAGGGTTCTGTTTATCATCCCTCTTGGTTTGTCCCATACCCTTGCCTTTAGACTGTAAGTTATGACCGTGGAATAGGTCTCATACACATTTCTTAGGCCTCCCATGATGCTTGGTGTTAAGAATGTCACAGATGTTGTATACATGTGATTATCCTAAAGAGCAGCATGTTCAGACAGAGCATTCCCAGGAGCAAAGCTAGCTGGGGTGACACTTTTTTCCTAGTGTAGTTACACATAACTAGGAAGGGTGAGGTTTGGGCTGGGTGATAAGGGAAAAAATGGGTCCTTCCCTTATCATTTCATCAAGAAAGTGTCTTGTCTAAATACTCGCAGACCCTGTCACAGCCGTCTCAGGAAGATTCAGGGGAAACAGGAGAGTACAGGTACAGACAACTTTTCTGCCCAAGACTTAGGACTTCTGCATTCTCTGTCTTCTACCTCAGTCTCCAAGCAAGAGTAAAACAACAAATCAAACTGATTTCAGTCAAGTTTCAGCAAGAATGTCGCTGCTTTGATTTTGCTGTCTTATTTTGCTTTGCCTGGATAAAAGCCAGAGATAGAGACAGGATTTTGGCAGGAGAAGGAATGTACAAAATTTTTTTTTTTTTAATTCTAAAGGTTCACTTTTTTTCCTTTCACCAGCCTCATTTTGCAGATGAAAATCTGAGATCTGTAAAGGGAAACTGGCCCAACTGCAAAGCCACTTGGGAATGGGACCAGGCTCAGATGCTCCCAGGTGACTGACTGACCGACCCTGACAAAAGAACACACGGTAGCCAAGGTCCCCAGAAGCAAAGCCAGCAGGAAGAGGCTGTCCTCATCCACACCTGGTGCTTAGCTCTCAGGGGCCTACGAAGTCCCTCAATCTGCCCATCGCCGGGGGAGGGGGTGAACAGACACCCTGCTGGCTCAAGAAAGCGGCATTGTAACTATCATCTCAGTACTGAGGAAGTGAAAGGTGAGAGTCCACTGGCACCTTCCAAAACTCTGTAATGCTTCTGGAAAGTGCTGTGACCTTTTCTGCTGATGATTGTCAGAATATCAGACACCGGGAATGGAAAAGCCAGCTTACTTGCTTGGAAACAATAAGGAAGAATATGACATAAGTGACTCTAAGAAACAGGGTTCAGGCACAAACTCTAGGCTGTTCTGTCACTTCTCGGGGATCTCTAGCTTTTAAAGCTGGGGCTGAGAATCCTGCTCCCAAATTTTTAACCAGGACCCCGGCAAAAGTTTCTAGCAGTTTAAATGGCAGTAAAAGCCTGAATGCTTCAAATTAAGCTAGTGAAAGAACTGTTCTCCTTAAGAAGCTTTTAAAGTCAGACTTTCTGCTCATCCAGTATTAAAATATATTAGAAGAATTAATCTAGCAGACCTAGGAAGGCAGTCTTGAGTCATCACTTCAGGAGAGACGGCACCCAAGCACGTGAGCCAACTGGAGCCACTGTCTGGGAGGAACAGGAGTGGGGCCCAGGCTTGGGCACTTTCTTCTAGCAACCGTCCTACCATCAAGGAGGTGATGAAAGGCTCAGTTAAACATTCTCTGCCGCAGAATGGGCTTCAAGCCTTGGAGGCTCTTCCACGCACCTGACTCTGCCTAGTGATGGACCACCAGAGGCCGAATTACCCTGTGATGGATCACCAGAGGCCGAATCTTGCTTTCCAACCTCTCTGCAACGTTCTTATAACTTCTGCTTAGGTAATGTTTTTGAAAAGATGGGGAAGCTGGGCTCTCTTCCGGGTCTTCCTGGGTTTCACAATGTGCTGCTCTTGTGAAGTTCCGAAACTCAAGCACGGCTCTGGTCAAGTGCACAGGACCCCAGATTCACTGACGTGCCAGGCGGGCATTACCACCGGGTTAGCGGGGTGCAGGGGCTTCTGGGCTTGCCTCTTGCCCCGCTGCCAGCACGGCTAACCCTGAAAGGAGAGACATTTACTGAACCCCGCCTCCAGTCCCTTCCCCATACCACTGATTGGCCTCTAGACCTTCGGTGTTAACGCCCAGGCCAGCGGTTTCGAGCCCAGTTAGGAGGGGGCCCGGGGGGTCCGGCGGCTGTCCAGAGGGGTCACTATGCCCACCACAGCCGCCACCGTGGCCCGAGCGCAGGTGGTCCTTGAGCGTCTGCTTGTAGCGGAAGCTCCTGCCGCACTCGGCGCAGGGGTAGGGCCGCTCGCCCGTGTGGATGCGCTGGTGCTTCATGAGGTGGTGCTTGCGGATGAAGCTCTTGCCGCAGTGTGCGCAGCTGAAGGGCCGCTCGCCCGTGTGCAGCCGCCGGTGGTTGAGCAGGTGCTCCTTGCGCATGAAGCTCTTGCTGCAGTCAGGGCAGGGGTACGGCCGCTCGCCCGTGTGGATCATCTGGTGGCGGATCAGGGCCGAGTGGCCGTTGAAGTCGATGCCACACTGAGGGCAGGAGAAGGGCCGCTCCTGCGCGTGGCCCCGCTGGTGCAGCAGCAGGCTGATCTTCAGGCTGAAGCTCCGGCCGCACTGCGCGCAGCGGAAGGGCCGCTCGCTGGCGTGGGCTCGCCGGTGGCTGGCCAGGCGCGCCTGGTCGGCGAAGCGCTTGGGGCAGTCGGGGCAGGGGAAGGGGCGCTCGGTGCTGTTGTGGACCCGAAGGTGGTAGGTGAGTCTGGACGGGTGAGTGAAAGTCCTGGCGCAGTGTGGGCAGGTGGGTGGCGTCTCGCCGGCGGGCGGCTGGGGGCCGCGGTCGGCGTGCGGGGGGAAGTGCCTGGGGCACTGGGCGCAGGGGGCCGGGCGCTCCCCTGCAGGGCCGCACCGGTGGGTCAGCAGCATGTCTTGGCTGAGGCTCTTGCCGCAGTGGTGGCACGAGAACAGCTGCTCCCCGGCCGGAGGCGGGAGGGGGTAGCTGCCCAGCTGAGTGAAAGTCACTTGTCCCTCAGAGGCTTCGGCCAGGTCGGTGGCTGGACGTCCAAACGGCGCCATGGGCGCAGACTGCGGGCTTTTGAAGGCCACGTCCGGAAACGTATCCTTAGCTGCTGCTGCCGGCGGAGAAGAGAAGGTGACGGGCACCTCGGGGCACAGGGAGGCTCTGGCGAGGCCTTCAGCTTTGATGACAAGCTCTTCGTCTGAAAGAAAGGACTCAGAGTCACACCTGTCAACAACAGGTGTCCCAGCAACTCTCCTGTGTCCCTGCCCAGTTCTGACAGGCTGCTCTGAGCTCCTCATTGGCCCAGATAAGGAAGGCAGTGGAGGGCTGAGATAATAACCAGGGTGTCTGTAGTCCCTGAGGCCAATCGTCGGAGAATTTATTACTGAACCTCTCCAGCGCTCCCCGTTTGGACAGGAAGAACCCTGGCATCAATCTCCCCAGCATTACTTTCATTATGTTTCACCTCTGCTCACAAGCTCTGAAATGTTCTCTGCTGCCTATTGTGATTAGGCCTAAAATCATGTATTTATCTAATCCTGTTCCTTTGTATTCTGCCAGGTTAAGTCCTTCACTATAGTTAGCTGTCTCTTTACTTTCCTGGAAAATAAAGTACACATTTCTGCTCATACGTCTTTGATCATTCTGCCCTCCCTTTTGTAGAATGCATCTCCTCTCTTCCCATCTTCCCAGATTATACCCAACCACATAGGACCAATTTTCTAAGGCCAATTCTAGCTTCACATCCTGGCTTGCGGGGATCTTAGTTCCCCAACCAGGGATGGAACCCAAGCCCCCTGCAGTGGAAGCACAGAGTCCTCATCACTGGACCGCCAGGGAAGTCCCTTCGCCTCCTTCTTTAGGCCTTATCTAAATACCTAAACTAAAACTGATGTGATGTTCTCTGAACTTCTTATTTCTTGTATATAAGTCATCCATCCCACTCACCCTTGACATTTAATAATAGGCATGTAGTACTATATGTGCTAATAGGCTAGTACTAATAGGCTAGTACTGATATGTGTGGCCCCAATATAAACTTCTTGAAGAGCAGAAACTGTCTTTTTTTTTTTTTTTTCCCCAGGGTCTAAGCACAGAGCATAGAAGATAAACAGGTTGCATTAAGTTGCATAAACGATCATGTCTCTTCTGACCTTGAGATTCTCTTCTGGTTCAGATGGCAAAATACAGATGGTGCTAAATGTCTTAGAAGACGCGTGTTTCTTCTCATGTCACTGTTCTTCCTGAGGGAGAGCTCTTCATTAACATTCCCATTTGCGCCTCTCCCAAGACCCTGCTGTCTGCACTGTTTGCCTCTCCCACCCCCTAGCTCTGTTCTGTCCCTTCTGCGTGCTCTTCACATGTCCTGTCCTTCCCCATCCTCATCCTTCTGGTCCATCTGTATGCACTTCTTTTTCTTCTAATCTGTCTTTACACTTAAGAGTATGTTTTCTCACTTAAAATGTATCTTGGTTTGATTTCCGTTTCATTTCTAACTTACTTGAACATGCTTTTTTTTCCCTTTTCCTCATTCCTCACCCACTTCCTTGCGTCCACAACCCCACTTCCTCTGCCGTTTCTTCTCAGTGGCCCTGGCATAAGCCGGGTCTGGGCGGCTCAGTACTCACCGGCATAGGTGCTTTTGCACATGTCACTCTCCTTGGGCTCCTGTGGGGTGCCGACCTGGGTCTCTTCCTCTTGTTTAATCCAAGACAGAATATCCGATGTTGAAATGCCAGGCTCTGTTTGTGGGGGAAGAGAATGGCCTTCAGGGCTTGACTCAGAAAGTGGAAATAATCATGTTGGTTTGCTGAATATTACATTTTGCCCAAATATTTATCTCTAATTAACTATAACAACAAAATGAAACTAGCCTTTTAAAAAATGCATATAACATCTACAGAACCAGTTCAAAATGAAACCAAATTTATGAATCTTTACATGATAGACTCACGTTGATTCACTATTTTCAGTGAGCCCATTTCAAAACAAATCAAAATTTTTATATTAGAGATGACACTCTGAAATAATCTAGATTCAATAGTACCTTTCATTTCATTAGCACACTTACTTTCAAAGTATTTTCACCTTTTTCTCACACAGCTTTTTTATGAAATAATGAAGCAGGGAATATTTTCTCCATTTAAGTAGGGGGGGCCCTCAGAGGTTAAGTAAATTGCCTGTAAGGAAGTGTTTACAGTGAAAAGCTATATTATCAAAGATTTGCTTTAAAATATGCCAAAAAAAAAAAAGATGAACCGAAAACTTTAAAAAAAATGTTAATTTGAAAACAAATACAGGGACTTCTCTGGTGGTGCAGTGGTTAAGAATCCACCTGCCAATGCAGGGGACATGGGTTCCATCCCTGGTCCGGGAAGATCCCACATGCCGCGCAGCAACTAAGCCCGTGCGCCACAACTACTGAGCCTGCGCTCTAGAGCCCACGAACCACAACTACTGAGCCCATGTGCCACAACTACTGAAGCCCGCGCACCTACAGCCCGTGCTCCACAACAAGAAAAGCCATCACGATGAGAAGCCTGCGCGCCGCAACGAAGAGTAGCCCCCGCTCGATGCAACTAGAGAAAGCCCATGCACAGCAACGAAGACCCAACACAACCAAAAATAAATAAATAAAATTGATCCTTTAGAAAAAAAAATACATTTCCAGAATTACAAAGTTAGGTTTAAGCACAGATCTGACTGCTCAGGAACATTTCTCAGGTTCCCAATTCTGGGTTCTTTCCAAGAGATCATATTACTTCTGCTTATTAATGATATAGGTTATTGTTTCCTGAACACTGGGAGAGGGGAGAATAGTATTTGCAAGTCCCTCAGGCCTTGGGGATTCTTTTTTTTTTTTTTTTTTTTTAATTTTATAGCTACTTTATTTATTTCTTTATTTTTGGCTGTGTTGGGTCTTCGGTTCGTGCGAGGGCTTTCTCTAGTTACGGCAAGTGGGGGCCACTCTTCATCGCGGTGCAGGGACCGCTCTTCATCGCGGTGCGCGGGCCTCTCACCATCGCGGCCCCTCCCGTTGCGGGGCACAGGCTCCAGACGCGCAGGCTCAGTAGTTGTGGCTCACGGGCCCAGCCGCTCCGCGGCATGTGGGATCCTCCCAGACCAGGGCTCGAACCCGTGTCCCCTGCATTAGCAGGCAGACTCTCAACCACTGCGCCACCAGGGAAGCCCGGGATTCTTTTGGAAAGAAAAAAAGAACAGCCTCTAAAGGCTTTGCACATAACATGCCTCATTTGGTCAGTACAGAAACAGCTGTGCTTGCTATTCCAGCCGAGGTCTATATAGCCTTTTTTGGCCTAAAAGGACAAGCTGGCACGCTGACAGGGTCCAGAGAGTAAATTCAAGCTCTCTATATTATTTATGAAAAAAGCCTTGTACGAAGGTTATGGTTTTATTCCCAGCAAATGAACAGAACTCAGTGTTTTGTTTTTTGTTTTTTTTTATAACTCAGTGTTTTGCTCAATGCCTTTCAAATCAGTTAGAGACCACTGAAATCTAAAGTCACACCCAAAGGAGAAATAAGAGGTTGGACAAGACTAAGGCCCAAAATACTGTCAGGTTGTGCAGACAAACAGAAAAATACAGGTTTTTGCACATGTGGCAGTTTGTCTTTCCAACTTCCTACTTTGAGCTACAAGGCTGAAGTGTATTAACCATAATCCAACCTTATCTTTTTTTCTCCAAGACTTTATAAACACACACATATATAAACAGGCAGTGAGAGACTGAGTGTAAGGAAGTGGATCTTTTAACAGACATCCAAAGGATGAACTGTCTATTCATCAAAAATATGAGACTTTTAAAATGCTTAATTGCTTCATTAGTCAATTTTCTGAATAATGAGTTAGTGCTCTAGAACCTCCAAATGTGATTCAAGTGGTTTTGACTTTTTTCTTTAGTTTATCATTATGAACTCATAGAATACTATACACTGGATGAGTTTCAATCCATTGCAGTCATTATTTTTTTTAACCATTTTTTAAATTGAAGTATTAATTTACAATGTTGTGTTCGTTTCAGGTGTACAGCAAAGTGATTCAGTTATACATATATATGTATATATTTTCAGATTGTTTTCCATTATAGTTATTACTGAATATAGTTCCCTGTGCTATACAGTAGGTCCTTGTTGTTTATCTATTTTATATATAGTAGTGTGTATATGTTAATCCCAAACTCCTAATTTATCTCCTCCTCCTCTCCCCCCGCTATCCCCTTTGGTAACCTTAAGTTTGTCCGTGAGTCTATTTCCATTTTGTAAATAAGTTCAAGTCATTATTCTTTTTAACGCTCAAATTGTCCCTTTATTGGCCAGCGGGAGCCCCTTCAGGTCAGTTCTATATCTTTTCACATCATCAAACATCTAGTTTCCTTTATTTCTGGTATGACAAACTAGACCAGGTTCATCTTGTACATTTCCGGCTCCAAGCACACAATCAATAATCTCTCCGAGAAACGGAATTTAGAGACAACAATCTGGATGATCAGGACGCTAACTGCTAATAGGTGGTCACTGCTTCTAGGTCTTTCCAATGGACAAAGCATAAAATACATACCTTTTAGAAAAAGGAAAGTGTCATGAGTTTATATTAATACTTATGATTCATATTTAAGATTACAGGGTTTTAGTTAAATCCTTTGATTTTATGCTTGTATCTTTTCTCTCTTATCCTGAGAATCTTGGTTCCTAATGACACTACATAATCTTTGCTTTATCTGAATGTACATTTCAAAATAATACCAATATTATTAACAAAAATATGGACTCAATTTAAGATTTTTTTGTGGTATACAGTTTAGTTATTTCAGTATGTGTTTGATTTTTATTTTATATTTTTATGTAAAATATTTACAAAGCTCCAAAATCAAAACTATAAAATAAGGTACATTCAGAGAGGTCTAGCTTCCATCTCTAATCTCTCCCTCCCTGTATAGGCAGCCATTCTCATTGGTTTTTGTTTTAATCTTCCATTGTTTCTTGGAAAAATATAAGCAAACATATATACATCTTTGTATTTTCCCTCTTTATGAGGTATACTACACGAACTGTTCTGTACCTTCATTTTTTACTTAACAATATATTCTGGACATCTGTAGCAGTATACAGAGATCCTTCTCATTCCTTTTTGTAGCTGTACCATTGTTTATTCAAGAGTCTCCTACTGATAGGCATTTGGATTCTTTCCAATCTTTTGTTACAATATTAGTCAGCAGCCAACCATAAAAGCTATGGAGGACTAAAAGAACAAGCCAGTTCTACAGAAATGCGAGTGGCTATTGTTATTACACACTGGCTCAGTATGTCTTCACTGAACTTGGGGAACCCCAGGAAGGTAACCCTTCTTTTTGAATAATGATGCTAAAGTTCCTCTGGTCATTTAACTAACTAGATCAGTAAAACTAAGTAAATATTTATTTTATCAATAATTGGGTCTTAGCACTGTTGTCACTGAATGCATGTAATATGGTTGTGTCTACTACATTTGGTGGGAGTGGTGGGAGTGTATAACTGAGGACCTTTTGGAAGTGAAATAAAAGGAGCAGGAGTACTGGAATACTAAGGTGGCCTCATGCAGTCACCTGCCTGGTGACAGTAGGGCAACTACTGGCCCAGTCACCACAATAGCACTCAGAGTACATCTGCACAGGCCTGAGGAATCCCAACAGTGGATACTTAAAGAGACACAGATGAAAGTAAAATCATTGGTTCCTGCAAGCAGCAGGCTTTGGAGAAAGCCAGAGAAGACAGAAAAACTGAAAATGGTGATCAGGTAAGAGGAAGTCGATAAATGCTGAGGTTTTAGGTTTGACGGGTAGTTCAAATAGAAAGGCTGATCCCAAGAAAGTATAAAATTTTAATATCTACACTGGTTGAATGTTATTTTAACTATGAGGAAATCTTATTGTATGTGTGTGTGTGTGCGTATGTTTTAAACAGGTAAGGCCCCAGGCTGTCTGAAAAGGAGCTGGAACCTTGAGGTTCTGGGATGTATACAAAGGTATTATGAACTAAGTGAATTAAAACAAGTGCTGAGGGACTTCCCTGGTGGCGCAGTGGTTAAGAATCCACCTGCCAACGCAGGGAACACGGGTTCGAGCCCTGGTCCGGGAAGATCCCACATGCCGCGGAGCAACTAAGCCTGTGCGCCACAACTACTGAGCCTGTGCCCTAGAGCACGCGAGCCACAACTACTGAAGCCCACGTGCCACAACTACTGAAGCCCGTACGTCTAGAGTCCATGCTCCACAACAAGAGAAGCCACCGCAATGAACAGTAGCCCCCACTCACTGCAACTAGAGAAAAGCCCACGCGCAGCAACGAAGACTCAATGCAGCCAATAAATAAACAAATAAATAAAATTAAAAGAACAAAAAAAAACTGGTGCTGAGATTTGCAGCAACATGTATGCAACCAGAAATTATCATGCTAAGTAAAATAAGTCAGAAAGAGAAAGATAAATACCATATGATATCACTTATATGTGGAATCTAAAATATGGCACAAATGAACCTACCTAGAAAACAGAAACAGACTCAGACGTAGAGAACAGACTTGTGGTTGACAAGGGGGGGGGTGGGGAGGAGGGAGGGGGGAGGAGGGAGGGGGAGGAGGGAGGGAGGGGGAGGGGAAGGGGAGGGGGAGTGGGAGGGGTGGGGGGAGAGGGAGAGGGAGGGGTGGGGGGAGGGGGATAGTGGGAGTTTGGGGTTGGTAGATGCAAACTATTACATTTAGAATGGATAAACAACAAGGTCCTACTGTATAGCACAGGGAACTATATTCAATATCCTGTGATAAACCTAATGGAAAAGAATATATAAAAAGAATGTCTGTATGTGTATAACTGAGTCACTTTGCTGTGCAGCAGAGACTGGCACAACATTGTAAATCAACTATACTTCAGTTAAAACAAAAACTGGTGCTGAGATTTGAATTCTTAAGCAGACAATAAAAATACTTGACACATGAAACTACCATTGGTAAAGATATAAAAACTTTTTTTGCACCTTTTGTGAAATAGGTATGGAACTGTAACATAGCAGGTGAATATATTGAGTATTTGTGTAATAAGTTAAAACCTCTAAGTTTTATTTCCAGGATAATTCTTGTTTGCAAATAGGCTAAAATAAAATAAAAGGATTATCATATTTGGATGTGCCTTAGTCGCTGATTTTGTTTAGGAAAAGGTGGCCTTGCTGGATTGGAGTGAACAGTGATCAAGGAGATAAGGGTGATGCACCCAAAACAATGATGATCAAAGAAGTCTCCTCAGGACTACAAGGTTTGAGAATGAATTTATTTTACTTATGGGTCATTCTAGAATCTTGGCTCTAGTCCATGGCTTCCAAACTAGAAGAAGGGCTAGATAATGGGCTTTTGGTAATTATTCCATCTGAACTTCCTAGTTAAGGCTTTTCTCCAAAGAATTCTAAAATATTGGAGTTCAATATTAAAACTATCAGCAACCAAATAATGGCCACACACACACAGAGCTGGTCTGTATTTTGGCCCTAGTAATAGAGTTAAAGAAGAATTTCAGAAATCTCAGGTTTATATTTTTCTGTATTCTCCCATTCACTACTATTTTGTACTCATTGTAAGCAGTTTTATCTAAGATACTAGACATCAATGTCTGTTCCCTAGGAGGAATAATAATTTCTCTTTTCCTTCATCAGATTCAGATGATGGTGATGGAGACAGAGCATAAAATTAATTCTAAGATATCTGGACATAAAAAGGAGGGGGTGCCACATGGCACTATTGCTATCCCCAAATCTAGTCTACCTATGCATATTTTTACTTAATTACAATGCATAGTTCTTCCTAAAGCTCTAAAATGGAATACAATAATAAATTATGGGTGTTATTTTATAAGAAATATGGATAAATCCAAACATAATTTTAGAAAATTGTTTCTAAAAGTACATCAAAATTTTAATGTAAACACACTGGTCTAATAAAAATTACAAGGTGTATTAAAATTAAACAAAGATGGGAAATTCCCTGGGGGTCCAGTGGTTAGGACTCCAAGCTTCCACTGCTGGGGGCCCAGGATCAATCCCTGGTCAGGGAACTAAGATCCTGCATGCCCCACAGCACAGCCAAAAAAAAAAAAAAAAATTAAACAAACGTGATGATGTTAAAGAAAAGAGAAGCTGCTTGCTCAAAAATGAAAAGTTTTGATTCCTTTTTTTAATAATAACAAGATGTTAAAAATGATATAAATGGTTAAAGTGAAGAATAATCTACGAAAAAAATACTTTATTAGTTCTGTCACTAAAGTGGCCCAGCATTAGTATCTACCTGGCATCCGTGTGGACAGTCTGTTATGCACCTTGATGACCAGACAGTTAATACTATTCTCTACCGAAAGGAAACAGGACTTTTTTAATGTGTTAGGAGAAGGAAAATCTAAAATAGGCTCCTGTTAACACAGCAGGCCTGAGACTGCCTATCCTTAGAAGGCCTGCTTGCAAGGTTGGTGCTTGGCTGGCAAACAGCCCTCTATGCTGGTATCAAACTTTCCTATATGTTGAGTGCCTCACTGGGCCTAAGCTGTTTGTACAAACAGTGTGGTTTATGTTGAACATCCACTTTCCTTCTGGGAGTCTGGAATCTTGGTACATGCCAGACAGAGGGTGCCTACGTGACCAGCCTTGGGTGCTGAGTCCCCAGAGAGCTTCTCTGGGAGACAACACACTGCACATGTTGTCACAACTCATCGCTGGAGGAATTAAGTGTGTCCTATGAGACTCTACTGAAAGGGGACTCTGGAAGCTGGCCCCTGGTTCCCTCCAGACTTTGCCCTGAGTGCCTTTAACCTTTGCTGATTTTGCTTTGTGTCCTTTCACTGTAATAAATCTCAGCCCTGAGCGTGACTATATGCCGGGTCCTGTGTGTCCTCCCAGCAAATTACTGGGCCTAGGAGAAGTCTTGGAAATCCCAACACAGCCTGGAACATATTTTTTTAAGAAAACGAGTACTGAGGCAGTACTAGAAGGACACAGGAGACACAGGAGATAGTTTAAAAGTCCTCTCACTTGTTGACAATTTGAGCAACCAAAAGAAAACAATTGAATTAAATGAATAAAAAGGCATTAAAATATAATTAAACCTAAAAGGAGGAAAATATTATGGGTTCTAAAGGTTAGAAACATATGAATTTTTTAAAGGCTATATATTGATCAGTCCAAATTATATGACTTCTATCCTCAAGTTCTGGTAAATATCTAGGTTGGTAATCACCAATGCAAGCTAAAACTCTAAAGAATAAAACCAGAGTACTAAATAAATGCAGTGCTTACACTGTTAATTCTAAATAAAAATGTAGGGCTTCCCTGGTGGCGCAGTGGTTGAGAATCTGCCTGCCAATGCAGGGGACACGGGTTCGAGCCCTGGTCTGGGAAGATCCCACATGCCACGGAGCAACTGGGCCCGTGAGCCACAATTACTGAGCCTGCGCGTCTGGAGCCTGTGCTCCGCACCAAGAGAGGCCGCGACGGTGAGAGGCCCGCGCACCGCGATGAAGAGTGGTCCCCACTTGCCACAACTAGAGAAAGCCCTCGCACAGAAACGAAGACTCAACACAGTCATAAATAAATAAATAAATAAAAGAACGTGAATTTCTTTAAAAAAAAAATGTATTAAAGTATAAAGGGTAACTACCCACAAATAGAGTCTTTTCTTTTTAAGATTTTTTTTTTTTGATGTGGACCACTTTTAAAGTCTTTATTGAAATTGTTACAATATTGCTTCTGTTTTATGTTTTGGTTTTTTGGCCCTGAGGCATGTGGGATCTCAGCTCCTCAACCAGGGATCTAACCCACACCCCTGCACTGGAAGGCAAAGTCTCAACCACTGGACCTCCAGGGAAGTCCCCCACAAATAGAGTCTTAAAAACCAAGGTAAAAATAAATTGACAAGATGGAAGCTAAATCAAACTTTCATATATAATCTCAAAACCAAATTATTTATACCTTTTCCATTCATCCCTAAACAATAAAATGATACACTCATTTTTGCTCACTGAGGACTATGTCATGTAACTAACAAAGGTGACCAAGGAGCCATTTCCAATAATGAATTTTTCTGCAATCAAATAACCCATCTTTATTTGTGATATGATTTTAGACTCATTATTTATATCCATGATATAGAGATAAATAAAATTCAACCTGTTACACTGCCTAAATACAATCACCTACACATTCTTAAAAATAGTGGGTAGCAGATATATACGTTCCTCAAAACTCAGAGAATGGGACTTTCCTGGTGGCACAGTGGTTAAAAATCTGCCTGCCAATGCAGGGGACACGGGTTCGAGCCCTGGTCCGGGAAGATCCCACATGCCGCGAAGCAACTAAGCCCGTGTGCCACAACTACTGAGCCTGTGCTCTAGAGTCTGCGAGCCACAACTACTGAACCCCACGTACCTAGAGCCCGTGCTCCACAACAAGAGAAGCCACCGCAATGAGAAGCCCGCGCACCATGATGTAGAGTAGCCCCCACTCGCCGCAACTAGAGGAAGCCCGCACACAGCAACGAAGACCCAACACAGCCATAAATAAATAAATAAAATTAAAAAGAAAAATTTACATCAAAAGAAAAAATATAAACAGATATTGAACTCTAGGTAAATGATATTCATGCTGAACTAATTAGGGGGAAATGTATTGATATCTGTACTGATTTTGAAATACATGAAAAATAAGATGTATTGATGCAGGGATAGAGGGATGCAGGGATGGATATATATGTAATAGGGAAGTACAGTAAAATGTTAGTGATAGAATCTAGGTGATAGGTATCTAGGTGTTCATTGTAAAATTATTTCAACTGTTCTGATTGTTTGAAAATTTTCATAATAAAATGTTAGAAAAAATAACAGTGTATGGGGCGGGGGTGGGTTGTCAGAGAAGTTCATCTAATAGAGATGTCTGGAGGATGAATTTTCTGTGAGCTTTCTATCTATCAAGGAACAAAAATTGCATGAGATTTTTCTGATAACAGAGGTGGGACTTGAGAGAAATAATACTGGACTTTGACTAGCAGTCTTTCCCACACAATATCAAGGAGCTGCCAACCAAAAAAACCAGGGAGAGTTAACTAATGATAGCTGGCTACCAAACTGGGCAAAATCCACTTTGCCCAGGTGGATGCCATCAGGGTCTGCCAGTTAAGTGCGTCCCCGAGGGACCAGGCAGACTCCCAGCCCCTTAGCACTTCTGAACAGCTGGGCACACATTCCCTCAATAGCCCTTAGGTGTGTGGTACGGATGAGCGAAGGCCCTGGACAAGGTTATCTCTAAGCTCTATTTAAATGCCTGATGACCCATTTGCAGTCTACTTGCTTTAGGACTGAGAGGCTCTAGAAGCCCCAAGCCCTGCTTACCTTAGTTCTGAGCCATCATCTCTGACCAGGAAAGGGAGACAAGGAGTGGATACTCTCTTCTCTCACTCACCTTCACTGGGATCTGTGGGAATCTCACTTCCCTCTGGCCCTGCCTGGTCCTCTGTATTATGGTCCCCTTCTGGCTGAATCTGAGATAAGACATCAGGTTGATTCATGGCATAATCTAGGAGAGGAAAATGGGAAAGAGGGTATGACAAAGTGATAAATGAGGATGACAACTAATGGCATAAAAGCTGAACTGAAGGCTGTGAGGTCCACAGGCCCAGGGAATTTCTTTTAGAGTCTAGATCACCTCCCCCCATCCATTCACCTCCAACTATGGACGGTATCTATTAGGAAACAGGTAAGAGGAGAGGTGAGGTGTGGGAAAGGCACATGTGCTACTTGGGCACGGCCTGCTACTTCCATGGAGTAAGAGTGAGTGTGCCTCGAGGAGGAGAGGCAAGGCCCTTTCAAAGTGAAGGATACCATGGAAACCACTGCAGCTGGCACACCCATAACCCATAACCTTGAACTTCATTCTCTGTCCCATGATTTGGCAGAAGGAGAGATCATGATTTCCTATTTAGCAAGGGTGAACTGGAAATCTTTCGCTTGGAACCAGAAGTGTGAGGACAGAGTGAAAATGAGGACACCGGAGGAAAAGGGACCATTCTGAGACTTCTTGGAGCTGCTGTCACCTCATTCAAAAGGTGCCAACTTAGCCTCACCCATGGAAATGAGAGACTCGTAGTTGCCCTTCATGATATTCTTGTAAAGTTCCTTTTGCCATTCTTCTAATTTTTCCCACTCTGGAGTGGAAAAGTAGATGGAGATGTCATCAAATGTCACAGGCACCTGAAATTACAACACTGGGGTTAGTTTCTCTCACTGCAATTTAACCATTCAATAAATCTCTACTAAATGCCTACTAGTTACAAAAAACCTATGTGAGATGCTGAAAGGATACAGGCAATATTTAAGACACAGATCTAACCTCCAAGAGTTGACAGTGTTTACACTGTGATAAACTTTAGGGCTATGAGTTCTAGGAGAGTGTAAACAGTCACTCATAGAGGTAGGTACAAATGCAAAGCAGGATTTAATTCACAGAACTCTACATATTGTGAATATCCATCAAGTACAGGGCTTATCCTAAGCACCAAGATTATAAATATATCGTTTCTGCCTAAAAGGAGCATATGACTATATTCAAATTAATGACATGGACAAGAAATTTTGGAAACAGAGCTATAATGGGGTTGGGATGAGTCTAGAAAAGATGGAACTTTGGCCAGTCCTAAAAGACAGGTAGGTTATAAACAGGCCTAATGTGAATGGGAAAAACATTTAAGCATGGGACATTGGAGAGTGCATTCAGAGAACAATTATGGATTCTGCCTTGTTGGAGTCAAGGTTTCATGAAGGAAATGGTCATATACAGAACAGAATCCTCCCACCTTCCAGCACAATTCTGTCTAAAGCTAGGAGCTTATCCACAGGCAAATGGATATGCTTCTCTGGAAAGAAATACAAGAGTTGCCTGGGGAATTAAGGCACCAAGTATGGGCACTATTCCCTAGTGTAAAGCTCTTCTCCTTCTGCCATCATCATAATGGCTAGCTCTTCCTTTTCCTGCCTGAGAGCTTTCAACAGTTTTATTCTTAAATATGAGCTTATTTCTAAGTATCAGTGACCATTTAGAGAAATCCTGCCACATGATCAAGAAAGACTAAAATAAAAGGAGGGAAAAAAATAACTGTGGAAAAAATAGAAATACCTAGGCAACAGAATTTTTTTTAAAAACCTTAGTTAGTAATCCCATAAAGATTCAAGAGATATTAAACCCATAAAATAAAAACAGGATGCTATGGGAAAAGAAATATCCAAGAGCAAGAAAGACTCCGGGTAACTAATATATATACATATACTTTTTTCCCCAAATTAAAAAATTCAATAAAAAGATACTCATCTTCATAAACTTAACATATCCTTTAAAATACAAAGGTCTATACAATTCTATGAGGCAATTAATTTCTCTCTAATTGCTTCATTTGTGTCATCTTTTTTTCCCCAACCATAAATTTTGTTCCTTAGGAGCTAGAACCATAAATTACTCATTTTACATCCTGCTCAGCATCTAAAACCAACTGAGGCAAATGTAGATGCCCAATAGTTAATTTTTTATCTAATCTCACTACAGAAAAGATTTGTGATAGCTTACAACAGAAACACATGTGATAAAATAATGACAAAAATAAAGGATTGAGATGGGCTTCTGGTTCAAGATTGTGAACTAAACACACATGTACTTCCCTTTCCACCCAGAGTTCCATTGAAATGACAGTAAATAAGATCAGGAGGGATTAAATAACAGTACCAAGAATGAGAAGGAGAGGCCGTCAGTAGATCAGAATTTCTGATGAGTTTCTCACTGAGACCTAGAGGATGTGCCTGTGCTGGGGCCTAAGGTACGAGGAAGCTGCATCTCTGACAACACACAGGAAAGGACTGCAGTGACGAATCCAGAGAATTCCAAGCTCAAAGCTGGCAGAGATGCTGAGTAGGGGTTACTGGTTATAAACTGCAGTCTGGAGGTCTATCTTTGGAATAGCGGGGCCCCCCTGCCTTGTCCTCATCAGCCCTGGTAAAGCAGCATTTACCCCAAAGCTGAAACCCAGACCTCAACTCTAAAGAAATTAAAAAACCCACCTGGAGGGCTTCCGTGGTGGCACAGTGGTTAGGAATCCGCCTGCCAATGCAGGGAATACGGGTTCGAGCCCTGGTCCGGGAAGATCCCACATGCCGCAGAGCAACTAAGCCCGTGCGCCACAACTACTGAGCCTGCGCTCTAGAGCCCACGAGCCACAACTACTGAGCCCGAGAGCCACAACTACTGAAGCCCGCACGCCTAGAACCCATGCTCCGCAACAAGAGAAGCCACCGCAATGAGAAGCCTGCACACCGCAACGAAGAGTTGCCCCCACTCGCCACAACTAGAGAAAGCCCCGCACGCAGCAATGAAGACCCAACGCAGCCAAAAATAAATAAATATTTTTAAAAACCAAAAAAACCTGCCTGGAGACAGCACCCGGTCCCAGTGCGGTGCTGACAACTTAGAGTACCACCTTACTCCTGGCCTCTGGGTGGCCCCCGCACTGCCTGTTTGCTCCTCGCACAGCACCTTAAAGTGAAGCCCACCTATATCGGGCACCTATGGAGAGAGCCTCTCCTGCAAAGGAAAGATCCTTTGGTTAAACAGACTTACATGGTGGCAGAGAACATACACCAGCTTCCTCAAATTAACCTCTTAATTAACCTACAAACAACCAAGGATTATTCGATATTGAAAACGTAAAACTAACAGCATCAAGATGAACACACACTACAAACAATCCTAGAGAATTAAAAAAAAAAAAAAGCTCTAATACATATTCTCAGAGACACTCAAGTAGATACTGCATCCATTAAAAAAAAATTCAGGCTGCTTTAAAAAAGGAGAAAATAAATATTCTGGAAAATTAAATATATACTTGTTAAGATAAAAGAAAGGCTGGAAGGAAACGTCACAGAACTCTAGTTTAAAAGGTGAAAAATATGAAGGAAAAGTTAAAGACACAAAGACAATAATCCATCATCTGTCAAACAGTAATTCCAGAAAGAGAACAGAAAAAAATGTGAAAGGGGGAAATGAAAAATTATAAAAATAGAATCACAGAAGAAAATTTTCCAGAGTGGAAAACATATCAGTCTTCTGACTGAAAGGTCACACCGAGTGCCCAACAAAAATTTTAAAAGACCTACACCCAGACACATCCTCAACAAATTTTAGAAAAACAAAGTACAAATAGAAGATAAAATCTTCCAGAGAGGAAAAAAAAAAAAAAGATTTCTTACAAACAAACAAGAATTGATTTGTTATTAAACTTTTCATCAATGGCATTTGATGTTATGAGACAAAGGACCAATGCCTTTAAAATTGTGAGAGAAATGGAATATTATTCAGTCTTAAAAAGGAAATTCTGACACCTGCTCCAACATGGATGAACCTGGGAGAGGTCATGCTCAGTGAAATAAGCCAGTCATACGGGGACAGATGTCATACTGTATGACACTACCTAGATGAGGACCTAGAGCAGACAGATTCACAGAGACAGAAAGCAGAAGCGGGGTTGCCAGGGGCTGGGGGAGGGGGGAATGGGGGGGTTATATAGGTGCAGCATTAAAGTTTTGCAAAATGAAGAAGTTCTGAAGATGGTTGGTGGTGACAGTTGCATAACAATGTGAATGTACTTAATGCCACTGAACTGTACACTTAAAATGGTTAAAATGGTAAATATTTTTTCTTTTTTCCCCTCCCCCCCAAAATGGTAAATTTTATGTCATATATATTTTACCACAATTTAAAAAATTAAAATTAAGAAAAAAATTCTGAGGGAAAATTATTTTGAATTTGGTATTCAAAAGTAAGGGCAGAATAAGAGCATTTTCAACAAATCAAGGACACAAAATTTCTTTGTGGCCCATGTTTCAATCTAGTAAATCTTCAATTCATGAAGAAATTCAATTTCATGAAGAAATCTTTGAGAGAAAACACATTATTTTATACATGACTTTGGAGTTTAAGATGGACAGTTTAAATGTTATCCATTCATCCAGGTAAGACAGTAAGTAACTTTATGGCAAATACTAAGTTTAAATTACCCGAAAAAACTTCTGGAGGTGCTCCAGATACACAAACAAAACACACTGTGGGGAAGGTTCTCTCTAAGATGCTGACTCTGACCCCTCCGGCCTCCTGCTCACCTCTGCTCTCGTCCCCTGCAGGCCTTAAAGGAGCCCCCATCGCCTCTCTTCCCGTTCACTCTTCAGCCTGCTGCACCCAGCCTGCTATCCCCGCCACTGCACTAAGACAACTCTTGCGAGGTCCCCAGCGAGGCTGTGTTGCCAAGTTGTATTCACCATCCTCATCTTTCTAGCCCTCTCAGTAACATATTAACCCACACGACCACTGTCCCTTGACCCTGTGACCCACACACTCACTGGCCACCACTCCCACCCATGGCGCTTGGTCCTTGGAATCTTTCTGCTGCTTCTCCACATTCTCTCCCGAAGTAATCACCTCCAGCCTCATGACTTACAATACAATCTGTACGTCAATGATTTCCAAATATTTCTCACCTTTGAGCTTCAAAGATCACTTAACATCTCTCCTGAACGTATCCCAGCCATCTCAAACCAATGCTGCCAAAGGAGAACTAATTCCTTCCCACCCTGAAGCATCCCCACCTCTGTAAATGCCAACACCATCCATCCGGTCCTTCAAGTCAAAAGCCTAAGAGCCGGTGGTTAAGAGCATACGCTCTGGAGCCAACTGGGTCACAGTACAACTCCATTATTTATATTTACTGACTGCATGATCTTGGGCAAGTTAGGAGTCTTATGAAAGTAATTAAGGCACTTACAATAGTAAGTGCTCAGTAAATTATCACAGTTAATTTACAGCTATTTTTCTTAATTCCTCTTTCCCTAATTCCCATTAGTAAGTCCTACCGTCAATTTTACCATCAAAACAGCCTGAATCTGTCCACTTGTCTCCATCTCCACTGCTGCCACCCTCACTCAAGCCACTCTCGGCCCTCCTACTATTACAGCTGCCTTATTGTTTTCTCCCTGCTTCTGTTCTTACCCCCATGACCCATTCGGCCCAGAGCGGCCAAAGAGATTCTTTCAAAATACAGACCAGATATAACTCCTCCGCTATAAAATCCCCCAATCTTCCCATTACACCCAAGATAAAGTCCACATTCCTTACCTCAGTTTCCAATGCCCTATGTCCGTGGTTCACAACCGTAGTTGCATATTAGAATTATCTATGGAGTTTTTTTTTTTAACATCTTTATTGGAGTATAATTGCTTTACAATGGTGTGTTAGTTTCTGCTTTATAACAAAGTGAATCAGTTATACATATACATATGTTCCCATATCTCTTCCCTCTTGTATCTCCCTCCCTCCCACCCTTGCTATCCCACCCCTCTAGGTGGTCACAAAGCACCGAGCTGATCTCCCTGTGCTATGCAGTTGCTTCCCACTAGCTATCTATTTTACGTTTGGTAGTGGATATATGTCCATGCCACTCTCTCACTTTGTCACAGCTTACCCTTCCCCCTCCCCATATCCTGAAGTCCATTCTCTAGTAGGTCTGTATCTTTATTCCCATCTTACCACTATGTTCTTCATGACCTTTTTTTTTTTCTTAGATTCCATATATATGTGTTAGCATACTGTATTTGTTTTTCTCTTTCTGACTTACTTCACTCTGTATGACAGACTCTAACTCCATCCACCTCACTACAAATAACTCAATTTCGTTCTTTTTATGGCTGAGTAATATTCCAGTGTATATATGTGCCACATCTTTATCCATTCATCCGATGATGGACACTTAGGTTGCTTCCATGTCCTGGCTGTTGTAAATAGAGCTGCAATGAACATTTTGGTACATGACTCTTTTTGAACTATGGAGTTTTAAGATTAATGATTAGGCCCCATCCTGAACCTGTTAAGTCCGAACCTCTAGATGTGATGCCCATCAAAATTTTAAAAGCCCCCCCCAGGTGATTCCTGTACAGCTAGGGCTGAAAAACACTGCCCTAAATGAGCTGCCCCCCTGCTTCTCTAGCTCCACTTATTCACTGCACACCAGCCAACTGGTCTTTTTCTTTCCCCTCAGTGTTTCAAGTTTGTTTGTGCCTTTGGGACATTGCACCAGGTATTCTTTACACCTGGAAAGCTCTTCCTCAGATCCTCTCCCACTAGGTTCCTTCCTGTCATTTAGTCTCAGCCTAAAAATTAGCTACTTTATGAGACCTTCTGTGACATCCAATCTAAAAAATAAATCACCAGATAGCACTTTTATTTTTATCAAAGTACTTAAATGGATTTATTTTGTTTGTTTATTTTATCTTTCCCCCTAAAATTTAAGCTCCAGGGGAGCTTACAAGAATTGTTCACTGCTGTGCCTTCAGGAAGTAGATATCAAGCAAATAGTAAGTGTTCAAGAAGTATTTGTTGAATAAACGAATAAATAAATGGGCATGTTTGGAAACTAGCTGCCTCGAGGCTGTCTTCCATAGCTCAAGAATGATGTTTATTTCCTGTTGTTTTAGGGACTATTCCCTTCAGAAGGGCCGGGCCCTAGCACTGTGGCGCACTCTGGAAAGGATGCTGCAGGACAGGACCCATGTGGACCCTAGACCCACAGACAGCCCCAAACCTTATATTAACCACTTAACTCCACATCCCTTCCTCTGTCCTCCTCTAACTTTTTTTTTTACCAGAATTTCCAACAAATTCAAATTGACTGATTTAAATAATATTTACTTTTGTTTCCAACCAAGACTGTAGCAGACAGGTTAATAAAGAAATAAGTGACTTGGGGATAATGGGCAGGAGAAAGCAAAAGAGAAAAAAATCCATCTGCCAGATAGCCAACTTTGGATTGGGAAGACTTTTCCAATCTGAAGTTTGACACTTCACATGATCACTAAATTGAACATGGAATGCTTCCAAAATAGATAAAACACAAAACAACTTCTTGGTTCCTTCAGCCAAACTGATTGACCAAGACTACCCCTTGCTAATAGTCTAAGGTCTAGTGGTAGCACTCTGCACGCAGAAGTGGAGGTATTACCTTTGGGATATCTCCTTTAATACCGGGGGGCAGCCGCAGGATCCAGAAGTTCCTGTTCCTCAGCAGATTCTCCAAGTTCTCCAGACGCCTCTGCAGCAGCCCGTACTCCTGCAGCAGGGTCCCCAGCACCGCCCACTTGCCCTCCAGCTGGTTCCCGAGATCAGCCACTGTCTTTTCGCAGCTGGCCAGCTTCTTCTCGGCCGTCCCTGTCCGTCCTTCCAGGTGCAGGAGTCGCCGGCTGTGGACCTCCACCTTTCTCTCGATAGCCTGCACGGCCGCCACTACTGTCCACAAGGAGATGGCCGCAGTCTGCAGGTGTGCTTCATTTGCTGCTGGGGGTGTGGGAAGAGGAAGCGCCTGCAGGGATGTAAGGCATTCGGAGTCCCATTCAGAAGTCTGTGTGCAGTGGAGAGAGGAGACGAGGCATTGAGTGTTAGAAGGAGCCCTAATCCGAACTAAAATGAGATAAGTGCTGCTTAAGTGGCCAGCGGAGATTAATCTAAATATAGTTTTAGTAGTGCCTGCATAAGCCTCATCTTTATGGAGCTCATTGACATAAAAAGCCAAGAGAATTGCTTTGGTGGTTGAAGGATGGAGTAGGTAAGACAGTGAACAGGTGAAACTGGATCAAGAAGCAGCCTGGCACAGAGCCAATCACCCAGAGGCCAGGTTGCTGCTGCATCCTCTGTCTCTGGAAAAGCTCTAAGTGCATCAGGATCTTTCCAGGTTTCAGTGAGCTCAGTGCCCTTCTGATAAACCCCTTATTTATTGACTTAGGCTCTGGCCCCATCCATCACCCTGCTGACAAGCCACAACCATATCATTCAGTAGTAGTTGAATAAGCTGAGAATGTTGAGTGTGGAGAAAGCATGACAGCTATTTTCAAATATTTGAGGGTTATAAAACAGAAGGCAGGACAGACTTGTTTACTCCTATACTGTGACTCCAGAGGGCAGAACTAGAACCAACATGAAATTTTCTGGAACGTAAACTCTGGCCTATATAAATAAGTTTTGAACTAGATCTTTCCAAGAACATAACAGGCTGCCCCCTCACTGAACATACCTTGGAACAAAGAGTGTATAGAAAATGAAACTCCTACAACAAATGGGAGGTTGGATGAGGATGACCTCTGCAAAGCCTTCTAACTCTACGAGTTCGATAACCGGCTCTTTGGCCACAACCTCCGGTCTCTGCAGCTCTCCCACTACCTTTTTCTCCTTTCACCTGCTCTGCAATCCCACTGAACCCTTGACCGTTCCATTTGCTCCCGGTTTACCGGCCTGCTCCGGGCTTTGCTTTCTTCCTTGGCTGATCATTTCAGCTAACTTCAACCCCCTCACTTGTCTGCCTTTCTGCCTCACCTGCTCGGCTAACCTCCAGCTTTGAATCAGTTCAGTTGTTCTCATTCTCTGTTCCTGGAAGCAGGCCGGTAAGCCCTACGAAATGAAGTCACACAACCGGGTAAACTGGTGTCACCACACACCCGTGGTCTCTAAGCTCGGCAGGGACTCAGCACTGCCCTGTGCCCCCATGCTCCTCTTCCCATGCCACAGAGTGGCCACTACAAGCCCCTGGCCCTGTTCAGCTTTTAGTACAGCGCCTCTCAAACTAATGGGCGTCGGCGTCATCTGGAGGTCCTGCTAAAATGCAAGACTCTGATTCAGTAGGTCTGGGAGGAAAACCGGGAGTTTGCACTGAAAACAAGGTGATGCTGCTGTTGCTGCTTCAGGGGGCGCAGGCTGGGCAGGAAGACCCCTGTCCGCTGGGGGCCCCTCACTCTCAGGCGATGACGCGGCCTCCTACTTGAGAAGAGGGTTCGAACTATTAGACCTCAACTCTCTCAACGTTCTCCTCTTTCTCTTCGTTTTCTTCACGCTCCTTCCCACTTCAAACGCATCAGTAGCTTAGTCCATGCTTTCTTCTTTCCTTCCCTCAGGAAAAAGGTTCATCCTGTTTAAAACTAATCTCTCCACTTTATGCTCTGAATGCCACCTCCTTCCACAGTTTTAGGTACACGGATCTTTTCTCTTGTTTATGGTCAATGTTTCAATCTCTCCTGGGTCTTCTCCATGGGACAGACCTGCACTGTTCAATATGGTAGCCACATGTGGCTACTGAACACTTGAGATGCATTTATTTCCATTGAGATGCGCCGTGAGTAAAAAATACACACCAGAGTTTGAAGACTGAGTATGGGGAGAAAATGTACAACTTCATCGATCATTTCTTAATACTAATTACACACTGAAATATTTTGTAAGCCTTGGGTTAAACAGAACATATCATTAAAGTACATTTCAGCTATTTCTCTATACTTCTAAAATGTGACTACTGGGAATTCCCTAACATCCAGTGGTTAGGACTCCGCGCTTTCACTGCCAAGGGCTCAGCAGGCCACTGGGCAAAAATAAGTAAGTAAATAAAATAAAATAAAATAAAATAAAATAAAATAAAACGTGACTGCTAGAAAATTTAAGGTTATATATGTGGCTTCTATTATGTTTCTATTGGACAGGGCTGGCATATAGACACATGATCATCTCTACCATATTGAAAAACAAGATCCAAAAGGAAAAAATAGGTCTGAGGGCACAGATGACAGTCCCTCTGCTCGATCCCCCACCCCAATGCTGCTGCTTCTTCCTTTTTCCTCCTCTTCCCCCCCCCCCTCACTTTCGGGTCACTACTCTGTAGGCCAGTCTGGCTCCTGATCCACTACAATGACTCTCCTTGGCGTGAGCAGAGGCTTCTTAGCTGGCAAATCCAAGGCATCGTTTCCGGTCCTGTTACTTGACTAGTCCCTGCTGGTTCTGCACGGCTCTTGTGTGCAGCGACTGTCTCGGTCAGCTCTGCAGGCTTAGCAACTGCCGGAGCGGGCTTGGCACGCGGCAGACCTGCAGTAAACATCCGCGTAATGAGTAAAACACGCAGAAAGTAATCCCGCCCTCGGAACCTGCACCAGTCGTTCACTCTGCAATCCCGACGGAGGGCCTCCTGCGTGTCCGGCATCGTCACGGGCTGGGCACTGGGGATCCCTGTCCTCCGGCGGTCCTTCAACACACCTAAGTGTTGCCGTCACCGCGGCATCTGTGGCTGCGCGAGGCTCACGGAGGCGGCAGCGAGGGTGACTGTGGGGTCGGCTCCCAGGGCTGGAGAATGGCTGATGAAAACCCCAAACCAAGCCAACCCCACTGCCCCGCGTCCGGCAGGCAGGAGCGGGGCTGGCACCAGGCGAGGATCGCTTCACTCATTCCTCTTTCATTGGTGTAAGAGGCTTTCTCCGCTGGAAACCTCCAAACGGGATGGGCGAGCCGGGGCCTCACACCCAGGCGCAGGGACCCAACGATGGGGGAGAGCGAGCTGTCCCAGACCCGCTCTCGGCGTCGGGGTCCCCCCCAGGCCCCTCTCCTGCCGGCGGGACCCCGGGGGGTGTCTGTGCTCGGCCGTCCGGGCTGCGCCCCGCTCCGGGGCCCCGCGCCTGACAGGCCGGGCTCCCCGCCCTCCTCCCTTCCCTCGAGTCCGATCGCAGAGCCCGAGGCGCCCCGACCCTCCCAGGCTCACTGCACTCGGCCCGCGGGCCGCCCTTACCGGAGCCGGGGCTGCCTCGGCCATGGTCCTGCGCTGTCCGGCCCCGCCGGAGTCGCCGCCGCCGCCTCCGCGCTGCCCCACGCAGGCCGGCCCCCGGCCTCTCCGCAGGCGGCGCCCGCCCGGCCCTGCCTTCCCGACCCCGCTCTCGCACTGCCGTCGGGCCCGGCTGCTCGGGGCGCGGGGACGCGGCAGAGGCGCGGGGCGGCCGGCCGGTGGAGCTCGGGTGGCGGGCAGGCTCAGCCGCGCTCAGCCCGCAACGGCCCCTCAGCTGGCGCTTTGTGGGCACCGAGCGCACCCCCGGGACCGCTCGGGCCTAGACGCGCCGCCCGCCCGCCGCGGCAGCGCGCCCCCTGCCGGCCCCGGCGGCCACTTGCGCCCCACCGGCTGGCTGGGCTTCGCTCGGCTCCGCTCGCGGATGGTTTGTTCTAGGGAAGTAAGTGGGTCTTGTTTTCTCACACACCCCGAGAGTGCTCAGCAGATTGGTGCTTAGAGCCCAGCCGCAAACCAGGGCTCATTCTGGGAAGTGTTTTTCTTCCTGGAGGCCCAATCAGCAGGCCCCGTCTGAAGGGAGGCGCCAGGGGGAGGGCAGCCCGATGCAGGAAGGTGGAAATGGGCGGAGTGCGAGGGCCAGGTGCCGGACAGGGCGTAGGGAGACAGTGGATTTGAATCAGAAACCATGAGGCACAGATCTGTGATGAAGACGACGTCCATCACTTGCAGAAATTGCAAATGTGGCTCCCAAGGGGAAGCGGTTCACATCCCACGTGGCCGGTGTTAGGACCAAAACTACAGTCGTCCTTACATCTCGGATTATTGAAGTTGGGGTTTGCTGGGTCTGCGCTAAGGGACAGCAAAGAACCAAGTGCTATCTACGGAGGTTGTGTATCTAAGGCTGACAGAGCGTATGTTACGGTAAGACAACCACATAACCCTGAGTTTCCAGCAAGGCCCTCCTTTCAAACAGGCTGAACGTGACTCAAAGTCCTCCCGAACCTGTATTTCAGCAAATGAATCAAGTCAATGCCCATAACAGTTAAAGAAGCTATAAATCACAAAAGTATGAGAACCGTCCTGTTGGGCCTGCTCTTGAGCCTACTAAGCTATTTTTAGACTGTAGCTACACCTGCAGTATGTAATTTGAGGTCTACCTGAAATTAATATATATTTTGGTCAAATGGTGAATGATGGTTAAAAATTGTCATTGTAAAGCAATTATACTCCAATAAAGATGTTTTAAAAAAAATTGCTATTCTCAGAATCAGAATATCACCATAACCAAATGAACTTCCAGAAAAGAGGGGGGAAATCTGAATTTTCTTGGAAAGGAAATTCATTTTTGTAATTTTATTATTAAAAATGTAGTAATTAAAATTTAAAAAAATTTAAAGTTTGAACTTCTAAGGCAAGAACAGCAACTGCTGGACACTCCTATGACCATTAAATAGAAACAATTGTATTACTAAATAAGATACTTTCAACTGAGCTTCTTGGGGCATAGATCTAGTTCTGCCAGTATAATATGGTAACATTGCCATTAAATATTCTTTCTTCTAATAGGAGCTTATTAAGGTAAAGATTTTCCCTTTTTTAATTCTTAGCCTTGAAAATTTGGGGGGATGGTGATAGCATTTCATCGAAGCAATTTCACTGACGTTTTGTGCACTGTTTCAAGAAAATACATATTTTCAGAAGCAGATTTAAGATGGCCATCCTCATATTTTTAATTTCTAATTTCTTTTCTTAATATCTTTACTTTATTTTATTTTCTATTTTTGTCTGCGTTGGGTCTTCGTTGCTGTGCATGGGCTTTCTCTAGTTGCTGCGAGAGGGGGCTACTCTTCCTTGCCGTGCGCGGGCTTCTCATTGCGGTGGCTTCTCTTGTTGAGGAGCACGGGGCTCCAGTAGCTGTGGCGCACGGGCTTAGTTGCTCCGCGGCATGTGGGATCTTCCCGGACCAGAGCGCGAACCGTGTCGCCTGCATTGGCAGGCGGATTCTTAACCACTGCGCCACCAGGGAAGACCCTAATTTCTAATTTCTAGTATTTTAGCCTGTTCTTGCGGCTATACATACTCACTGGAGAAAAATTTGTTCTTAAACTTTGGATCTAGAAATGGGACAATGGAGCAATTTAACTGGTTTTCAAGTTAAGAAAATAATTGAAGTTTCCATCTGCATCTTGGCTTTCCTTGTATGCACGTCAATTTCACCATCTTCCTTGGAGTAGAATCAAAAGGACATTTTTTTTCAGCAGCAATCATGTAGGAAATACTTGCATTCTCAAGGCACATCAATTTATTCAGCAAGTTCCAGCAAACAAACTGCTTTCCATGCAAATCACCATTGGTTATTAGTAAGTCTTGCTACGTTGGTAGCGTTCTCTGGAAAATACAAAATTAAATCCTTCTTTATTCTATAAGCCTTTGACGGATGTAATAGCTGTTGTTCTATCTTGTTTAAATATTTTGCATATGTACACGACAAGACAATTTCAAAGGTTCTTGTTTAACAAAATTTGTTATTGGTTGAAGAAAAATTGTGGAAGTGGTCTACAATCTTTCTGCTTGAAGCCACTCATTTTCTATTACATCTTTTTAAGCTATAACCATTTTCTGAATATAGAACTGAAGGGAGTAAACAAATTATATGCTTGTACCCATAGCCTTTACCATATTTGTTCCGTAGTCAATAATATTGTGCATTTCTCTTTACAGATTTTACATTCCATAAATGTTTCTCAAAGTCAAATTCACTATGTGTGTGGGACCTGGGAATCTTTCATCAAGTAAGGAAAGAGGAAACGCAGTTGAATTAATCATTAATCCTCTATGTTGTCAAACCTAAAAAATTAAGGTTGATTCTTCATGTCCAAATGTCACACATACCATATACATACTGTGGTAGCATATTTCATAATTTCAATAACCTTTTTGTGTACAACAAAATATAAATCAGGAAAAAGTTTTTAGGAATGTTTTCTAAAATAAATCAATATTTAGAATTCATAGCTTGGGCAAATCTAAAAAAATCCTTTCTCTTTAACAGCTTAAAATGGTTATCAGTCTACAGTAATTATTTCTACAAGCTTTAAAAAATATTACCCTTCACAGATCCCAAACCACAAGGCATTGTCTAATTAAAAGCATTCTTATAAAGTCCGTTGTTTAGAGAGAAGAAATGTATTTTGGGTGTCTCATTTTATCTCCTTTCTCCTTTTTTTTCCAGGCTCTCTCTATATTTTTAATCATGTCTCAATCAAAGATGATTAATCATATATGTCTTGTACATGACTTTTTTTGTCCTTGTGAAATTTTGAGGTAGCCATGTTGACATTCTGCATTAAATTTTACCCTCCTAATATGTGAAAAATTACCAAATAGGGCTTTTTCTTTTTTAGGATTAACAGACCAAATGGAATTTAATTAAACATTAGTTTCTAAAGATTACTTAGTGTTATGAATGCAGTTGCACCAAATAATTCTACAGTAATTAGAATTGTGATACAATCTAATCTTTGTTATTTTTGCCCTGTGATCATATTTATATTTTTATGAACATCTGTAGGTTCAAAAAGTATATAACGTTTTTTTTTTAAGTTATCTGGATGACATTCTCTCAGTATTCACATTAACTGTTAATATTTAACTATCTGAAAGTTCTCATTTATTACATAAAATCAGCACCTTTCATAATCCTCAATAATTATTGTAGCATTTTACTTTTGCAATATTAAAAATACATTCAGGGCTTCCCTGGTGGCGCAGTGGTTGAGAATCTGCCTGCCAATGCAGGGGACACGGGTTCGAGCCCTGGTCTGGGAAGATCCCACATGCCGCGGAGCGACTGAGCCCGTGAGCCACAATTACTGAGCCTGCGCGTCTGGAGCCTGTGCTCCGCAACAAGAGAGGCCGCGAAAGTGAGAGGCCCGCGCACCGCGATGAAGAGTGGTCTCCACTTGCCGCAACTGGAGAAAGCCCTCGCAGAGAAACGAAGGCCCAACACAGCCATAAATAAATAAATAAATAAATAAAATATTAAAAAAAAAAAAAAATACATTCATATATACCTCAACTGTTAGCATTTCAACATATAAAGCACATCATCGGATTTTGCACTTCTAGTTACATCTAGAATTTCAAATATTTAAATTTGAAAGCAGATATTCATATACTAACAATGACTGATATGCCATGTTCTTTTTAAATTACTTTTTATTGTAGTATAGTTGCTTTACAATGTTGTATTAGTTTCTGCTGTACAGCAAAGTGAATCAGTTATACCTATACACATATCCACTTTTTTTAGGTTTCCTTCCCATTTAGGTCACCACAGAGCAATGAGTAGAGTTCCCTGTGTTATACAGTAGGTTCTCATTAGTTATCTATTTTATACATAGTAGTGTATATATGTCAATCCCAATCTCTCAGTTGGTCCCATCTCCCCCTTCCCGCCTTGGTAACTGTAAGCTTTTTCTCTACATCTGTGACTCTATTTCTGCTTTGCAAGTAAGTTCATCTGTACCATTTTTCTAGATTCCACATATAAGCGATAGTATACAATATTTGTTTTTCTCCTTCTGACTTACTTCACTCTGTATGACAGTCTCTAGGTCCATGACATGCCATGTTTATGTTACTGAAGATTGATGCACTGATGGGCTATGATGGAAATCTACCCAACAGCACAGTCTTACTCATGTACAAGTTTAAGGATGCCAGAAATGGCATTGAGTAAGCATTCAACTATTCCACTTTGCAGTGGCCAAGGCTGAACACCACAGCTGAACAGCAGAATTTGGCCAAACTCTGAACTTGAAGCCAAATAGAAAATAGTGCACCCCCAGTACATGTGCATGTAGTTCTCATCTGGGCATATGTGAAAGGCCTGGCAGTTGTGCAGTGACCAGATTACTGTGATTGTAGATGGAAATTTCCAAGTCTATTATCCATCGCGGTTGAAAGTATGGATGTTATTTTTTATTTAAATATTTTTATATTTATATGATGTAAATAGGTTGAAAATATTTTCTATTTTTACTACCAATGGGCACCAGAATTCTGAGGCTGACGCCTTTACTTTTTCTTTTTGTCGTTCTCCATTCACGTTTATTATTCTTTTTCTGTGCTTTGCAGAATATTTGAAGTATACAGCGATGTATAAAGAAGACAAAAGCCACATATAACTGCACTATTCAGAGATAATCACTCAGCATTTTGGTGTCTATCCTTCCAGGCCTCTTTCTTCTATGTATATTTGTTTATTTGTTTAACATAGTTGGAACCATAAGTACTGTTTTGCAAGCTGCCTTTATTACTTAATACACTTGAATATCTTCCCTAGCGTTAAATATTCTTCTAAAACATAAATGAAATGTTTACATATTACTTCACTGTACAAGTGTTTAATAATTTATTTATACATTTAGGTTCTAATTTTTACCACAACATAAATTTAAGATGATTCTGCTTATCCATAATTTTTATAAGCTTTTTTGATTGTTTTCTTAGATGCAGTTGCCAGGAGTGAGAGATTACCGGGCAAGGGCATGATTATTTTAGACTCTTGAGATATGTAGCTATCCAGAGAAGTTATGCCAATTTACATTCCCACCAGCAATACATAACTCTCACTTTTGTTTTTGTTGCTGTTGTTGTGTCTTTTAATGTTCCAAAGTTTAGCTTTTATTTATTTATTATTTTAAATTTTTTATTTTAATTTTTATCTTTTGGCCACACCATGCAGCTTGTGGGATCTTAATTCCCCAAGCAGGGATTGAACCTGGCCCCTCGGCAGTGACAGCGTGAAGTCCTAACCACTGGACCACCAGGAAATTCCCCAAGTTTATTTTTTTTATTTTTTTTTTCCTTTTTTTTTTTTTAATTTTATTTATTTATTTATTTATTTTTGGCTGTGTTGGGTCTTCGTTTCTGTGCGAGGGCTTTCTCCAGTTGCGGAAAGTGGGGGCCACTCTTCATCGCGGTGCGCGGGCCTCTCACCATCGCGGCCTCTCTTTTTGCGGAGCACAGGCTCCAGACGCGCAGGCTCAGCAATTGTGGCTCACGGGCCCAGTTGCTCTGCGGCATGTGGGATCTTCCCAGACCAGGGCTCGAACCCGTGTCCCCTGCATCGGCAGGCAGACTCTCAACCACTGCGCCACCAAGGAAGCCCCCCCAAGTTTATTTTTATGTAGTCAAATCTGTCAGTGTGTTTCCCTTTATGCCTTCTAAATTTGTGTTTTGCCATGTTACTCCAAAACTACAAAAATAGTTTTACATTTTCTTCTAGTTGTGGGAAAAAATATATTAAAGTCTTTCCCCTTCATGGTCTCTTTATAGCAATAACAACTAACATTTATTGAGTACCAAATGTCAGGGGCCATGCTACACTCTTTACATGTATTATATGATGTAATCTTCTCAACTATTCTATAATAGAGATAACATGCCTTAAAAGTCAAATAATTTGCCCAAGGTCACAGGACTAAAGTGGACAAGTAGGGTTTCACATACAAGTTCCTTTGACTTCCCAGTCCAAGTTGTTTTTTTCTTTTAATTTTATTGAAGTATAGTTGATTTACAATGTTGTGTTTAATTTCTGCTGTACAGCAAAGTGACTCAGTTATACATATATATTCTTTTTCATATTCTTTTCCATTATGGTTTATAAAAGTATAGTGAATACAGTTCCCTGTACTATACAGTAGGGCCTTGTTGTTTATCCACAGCCCAAGTTCTTGACTACTCTACTGCACTACTTCCCCGCTTTTTTTTTTTTTTAATATTTACTTATTTGTTTATTTGGCTGTGCAGGGTCTTAGTTGCGGCATGTGGGATCTAGTTCCCTGACCAGGGATCGAACCCAGGTCCCCTGCATTGGGAGCGTGGAGTCTTAGCCACTGGACCACCAGGGAACTCCCCATATTGCCTTTAAACCAAATATTAATGTGAAATTGTTACCTGAATGAGGTAAGAAGAGAGAGCCCGCCAATCAGAGATGGCTGAAGATGGTTATAGATTTTTCACTGAGAAGACATTACAATTTGAAACATTCAATGATATGCAAAATTGTCTTTTCACTGCTAAGTGTAAACTGATTAAGAACTTTTGGGTTTTGGAAAAGTCAACAATGATCATTGACACTATAATGTTTCTTTTACATTTTACAATCATTTATGAGTGCCTCCATGTGCCAGATATTGTACAGGGGATAAAGAGTGGAATAAGATAAACTTTCCTCCTGGGGCTGTAGCTTTACTTAGCAGTGAGAGGTGGCAAGAAAGCAAATAATTTCAACTCAATGCATATTGTGTAATTATGTGACATTGTATTCATTTCCTAGGGCTGCCATAACAAAGTACCACAAGCTGGGTGGCTTAAAACAACAGAAATTTAGTTTCTCACAGTTCTGGAGGCTATAATTCTGAAATCAAGGTGTCGGCAGGGCCATGTTCCCTCTGAGGCTCTAGGGAGAGTCCTTCCTTGCTTCTACCTAGCTTCTGGGATTTGCTGGCAATCCTTGTGTTTCCTGACTTGTAGAGACATCACTATCACTCCAATCTCTGCCCCCGTCAACTCACAGTGTCCTCCCTGTGCCTCTGTGTTTCTGCTTCTCTTCTCTTCTTATACGGACACCAGTCATATTGGATTAAGGGCCCACCCTACTCCCATATGACCTCATCTTAACTAACATCTTAATCACATCTGCAAAGACCCTATTTCCAAATAAGGTCACGTTCACAGATACCAGGGGTTAGGACTTCAACATATCTTTTGTGGTGGGGGAAGGGGGGATATAGTCCAAGCCACAACAGATATAAACATGAAATAAAAACAGCTATAGTAAGTAGCATATAGGAAAGAAACTTTTTCTGTGTCCTGGGAGTTTCAGGGAAGGTTTCCTGGAGAAGTTGACATGATAGCTGAGTCTTGAAGGAAAATAGAAGTTGTCAGCTGTCCCGGGAATGGGAGATGGTCATTCCAATCAGAGTGAAGAGCCCTGCAAAGTCCCAGAGGTGTGCTCAGCGTGGGATATTCAGAAAAGTACATGAGGGGCAGTGCTGTTGGATCTTAAAATGTGGTGACGTGGGGAGCAGAGCGCAGATGCAGAAAGTTAGAGAGGTTGGCAAGCTAAATGAAATCATAAAAGAAGCTTGCAAAAAATTTAAAACAGCAATTAGGTAAGGAAACTGAAAATGAACTAGTGATTATTATTTGTTTGCACAACCATCCAGTTTAATCCTTACATCAACCATATGACATACATGTTTTTTACTCCATAGTTTATGTGAATTTTTGGTGGGCAATTCTCCATGGTGTTTCTACATGTCTTGCAACAGTTTTTATCCTGGACTGGCATTTCAAGGGAAATGCAAACAACCTCGGAGGACAGAGACCATGTCTCCCCCTGGGAGAGAAGGCAGAGTTTTTTCTTGACAAAGATAGTAAAGATATTGTCTTCCTCCAGGTCAGAGGTTGGACAAGTCGACTAACATCCCCCTTACAAGATTAACATAGGATTGCTAGATTAAATATAAGAGGTCCAGTTAAATTTGAATTTCAAATAAACCACACGTAATTTTTAGTGTCAATGTACCCTGTGCAACATTTATATTAAAAATTATTTGGGGGGGACTTCCCTGGTGGCTCAGTGGTTAAGAATCTGCCTGCCAATGCGGGGGACACTGGTTCGAGCCCTGGTCCGGGAAGATCCCACATGCCACGGAGCAACTAAGCCCGTGTGCCACCACTACAAAGCCTGAGCTCTAGAGCCCATGAGCCACAACTACTGAGCTCGTGTGCCTAGAGACTGTGCTCTGCAACAAGCGAAGCCACTGCAGTGAGAAGCCCTCACACCGCAACTAGAGAAAGCCCCTGCGCAGCAACGAAGACCCAACACAACCAAAAATAAATTTAAAAAAAAATTATTTGTTGTTTATTTGAAACTCAAATTTAACTGGACATCTGTGTTTTTACTTGCTAAATCTGGCAGCCCCAGCTGGGGGCTCCTAGGCTCGCTGTTCCTTGGCACAGGTCCATTGTGTGTGCCTTAGCTACCTGGGCCATATTGTGTCACCCCCAGGAGTGAATTGACCGGAACACGAAGCTCACGCTGCCCCCTGCTCTGTGAGTAACAAAGTCCTTTGTCTCTGACCCAGGAATCTCCTGTCTTGTCCAGCATCCATGGAAACTATGGCAGGCTAACTTGGGAACTTGCAAATAGGGTAAAACCCTGTGTAGTTCCTTACTTGACACCAATCCCCTATTGAGGCACACAGATTATTTCTAGTCTAAATAGATAATATTGCTTTTCTAAGCAATATAGTAACAGATATCCTGGAACATAATTCTCTGTGCATAGGTACAAAACCATCTGTTGGAAAAATTCCTAGAAGTGGAATTGCTGGGTTAAAAGGTGTGTACATTTAAAATGTTGAAGTAGGGACTTCCCTGGCAGTCCAGTGGTTAAGACTCTGCACTTCCAATGCAGGGGGCACTGGTTCGATCCCTGGTTGGGGAACTAAGAGCCCAAATGCTGCACGGTGCAGCCAAAAAAAATTAAAAAATAAAATAAAATGTTGAAGTCTATCAATAAATTGTCCTTCATAGAGGTCATGTTCCCAAACTCTCACCAAGATGTATGAGAGTGCTTTTTTTCTTCCATATTTGCAGCCCAATGTATTATGAACTTTTTTGATCTTTGCCAACCTAAGTAAAAAGTGGAATCTCATTTAATTTAACTTTGTATTTCTCTTATTATGAGTAAAGTTGAACATCTTAAGCTTAAAAGCCTTGTGAATTTCCTTTTCTGTGAACTGTTCACATTTAAAATATCATTTTTCTGTTGAGTTGCTGATGTTTTCTTGTTGAGTTGCACAAACTCTTTATATAACACAGAAATTTTTTATATGTTATATATACTTTCCCTAGTTTGACATCTGCCATTTGGCATCTTGCAAAACAGAAATTTTTTATTTTTATGTAATTGACATTTTCAGTCTTTTATGATTTTGGGGTTTGGTACCTTGCTTAGGAAGGCCCTCCCCCCTCTTGAGTTTTTTCTTTCTTTTTTTTTTTTTAATCCCTCACATTTTTGGAAGAAGTCTTCATGAAAGAAACAATAACTCAGGAACTTCCCTGGTGGTCCATTGGGTAAGACTCCACGCCCCCAATACAGGGGGCCAGTGTTCAATCCCTGGTCGGGGAACTAGATCCCACATGCATGCCACAACTAAGAGTCCAAATGCTGCAACTAAGACCTGGAGCAGCCTAAATAAATAAATAGATGTTAAAAAATAAATAAATAAATAATAACTCAAAACTTCAGCCTCGCTTTCTGTGCATTTTGCTATCATCTCTGGGGGACTTTTGGTTCATTGACACTTTCTTTTTTTTTTTTTTAACCTGGGTGGTATGACTTTATTTTCTTTATACTTTTGCATTTATTTACAGAGACCTTCTTTTTTATGATAAAAAATATTTTTTTGTGTGTGGGATATACAGAGTTTTCTGACACACAAAAAACTTTCCTTCTTATATTGTTCCCAAGCAAATTTGCAGACAATTGTAATGCTCTCGGATTAAAGCTTTTGGTAAAACTCATTATGGAAAGTGTCAGTGGTAATCCAGACCCCAAGTCATTTAAAGAGAAGAGTTTTACTTATTCTTTCTAGTCTTGCTTAAAGTGCCAATGTATTTTGATTTTAATATTCTTTCATACAACAAAGATGTGTGTACCTACTCTGTATCAGGTTTTGTACCCTGGCAGTACAGCAGGGAACAAAACAAATTCCTGTCCCTATGGAGAAGGACATCTACATTGATCTCTCTCTTTTTTTTTTATTGGGGTATAGTTGCTTTACAATGTTGTGTTAGTTTCTACTGTACATCAAAGTGAAGTAGCGTTCCCTGTGCTATACAGCAGGTTGACACTTTCACAGCACAAAGCACTTACTAACTTGGCACACTTGTGGGATTCCTCAGCATGGACACTGCAGAGACTACTTTGAGATGCATCAGAGGAAACTCTTGACGTATGTCTGGGGTGCTGCAAGTCCCAGGGGAGCTCACTCTATCATTTCCAAAGTGAGACTATGACACTGGATTTCTCCAGGTTTCATTCCCGAAGAGATAGAAATGGTCACCATCACCAAAACACAGTATAACTGCAACCACAGAACATTTAATTTTGACAAGACAATGAGTAAGCAACAGTGTCCCAAGACTTCCCCATGGCTAGTTCCCCTGAATCCACATTTTATAAATTTATAGATGCCTCCTGGGGATTTATTTCAGGAACTCCCCATCTGTGTCATTGTTACACTTTCTCCAGCTGTTATGGGGGTAGAGAGCCTCGAACATATATTTTTTCCTCAGTTCACTACAGCTCATAGAAACGTTTCCTCAGTGTAAGACTAGGAGGGCCAGATCCTTAGAATGGAAAGGGTGGACTTCCCTGGTGGCACAGTGGTTAAGAATCCGCCTGCCAATGCAGGACACATGGGTTCGAGCCCTGGTCCGGGAAGATCCCACATGCCATGGAGCAACTAAGCCCGTGTGCCACAACTACTGAGCCTGCGCTCTAGAGCCCGTGAACCACAACTACTGAGCTCACGTGCTACAACTACTGGAGCCTGCGCCCCTAGAGCCCACGCTCTGCAACAAGAGAAGCCACTGCAATGAGAAGCCTGCGCACCACAAAGAACAGTAGCTCCTGCTCGCCGCAATCAGAAAAAAGCCCGCGTGCAGCAATGAAGACCCAATGCAGCCAAAAATAAAATAAATAAAATAAAATAAATAAATTTTAAAAAAAAGAAGGGAAAGGGTAATCTGTTAGGTGATGCATTTTGCCCCATACGGCAGGTGGGAGTGGCTAATATGATTCCTAAACAAAATTCTATGCCAGGCATCTGTTAATATGCAGCTGGGGACCAGACTGCCACATTCTCCCGGAATTCCTAGGTTCAATACAGCCTCCCCCATTCATTCTTGCTTGAAAAACAAGATTTTTTTCTCCTGTTTATTAAGGAGGAAACATCAGCGTTTGCTTGTAAATAGTGATTCAAATCAGAGTTCAAACTTGACAAATGCAACTTTACAATCTAAGCTGCAGGTTAGGATATGGTTTCTCTTTGGGGGTTGACAGGCACCTTCCTCCTCATTTCCAGCACCATACCAGAAAAAGAACAGTGAACAGTGAATCCCAGTAATTTAAACAGATCCTGGCTTAGCCCCAGAAAAGAAAAAGTAAAAATAAAACAGAATATTATAGGTAACGTTCTTCTTCCGTGTGTGTGTGTGTGTGATTTTTCAGAATCTTGGGTTTCTCTAACCAGATATTTTAAAAGAGCTGGTTCATATATTTTCATTTAAGTGTATATGATGTTTCTCAGTGAAATGAGAAAGGCAGTTTTCCAGCTGGTTCTGGGATTTTTAGATCTTTTATCTGCTCCTTTTAAAGAAGGTAATAAAAACAGCTGACTTACGTTGCGTGCTTACTATACACCAAGCGCTGCTGGAATAAGCACATCGTAGCTTTTAGTCCTCACAGCGCCCCCATGTGGCAGATACTTCACATCTTGTGTGCCTCCAGTATGTGCTTAGCGGAATGATGGCACTCAACAAGCCTATTGACTGGGGAAAGGTTATAGAGGTTTAATATTAAAGAGGACTAGAGGAGTCCCAACAGTCATGCAGCAATGCTTTCCATTTCCCCACTCATTGCTTCTCCACCTTCAGAGATTCGATGATGATCTCAGAGACAGGATGGTTTGAATGTGCAGACATCTATAACTGGACTTTCCTTTCCTTCCTGCCTCTGGTCTAAGTCACTGGTTCTGAAACATTAGTGTGTATAAGAACTGCTGTACAGAGTTGTATAAAACCATGTGTACAACAATTAGGAGCAAATTGGAAGATGTTTGGGGTAATTTTGACTATATCTGATTTTTGCCTAATATGCTGGCTTTTATGCTGAATTGTTAGCAGGGAAATAACACAGGACTGGGAGATTCAGGCTAGGAGAGAAAAATAAGACTCGAGAGAAGAGAGCCAAGGAGACTTCCAGGTAGGGTGAAGGATGTGCCTCTCCGCATACCAGACAATCTGAGGCCGAGGGAAGTGGGAGAGGGGCGAGGCCAGGAGGAATGACTGCCAGGTACTGTGGTAAAACTGCTTTATTTATGTTCTCTCACTTAGTTTTTTTTTTCCATTTTTATTTTTTAATTTTTTGCTTACATATATTTTATTTTATTTTATTTATTAAAAAAATTTTATTTATTTATTTATTTATTTATGGCTGTGTTGAGTCTTCGTTTCTGTGTGAGGGCTTTCTCTAGTTGCGGCAAGTGGGGACCACTCTTCATCGCGGTGCGCGGGCCTCTCACTATCGCGGCCTCTCTTGTTGCGGAGGACAGGCTCCAGACGCGCAGGCTCAGCAATTGTGGCTCACGGGCTTAATTGCTCTGCGGCATGTGGGATCTTCCCAGACCAGGGCTCGAACCCGTGTTCCCTGCATTGGCAGGCAGATTCTCAACCACTGCACCACCAGGGAAGCCCATATTTTATTTTTTATTTGATTGAAGTATAGTTGATTTACAATGTTGTGTTAGTTTCAGGGGTACAGCAAAGTGATTCAGTTATACATATACATATATTCATTCTTTTTCAGATTCTTCTCCCATATAGGTTATTACAGAATATTGAGTAAAGTTCCCTGTGCTATACAGTACTTCCTTGTTGGTTACCTATTTTATATATAGTAGTGTGTGTATGTTAATCCCAAACTCATAATTTATCCCTATCCAACCCCCCCCCAACATTGCCCCTTTGGTAACCATAAGTTTGTTTTTGAAATCTGTGAGTCTGTTTCTGTTTTGTAAATAAGTTCATTTATATCATTTTAAAAATTGGATTCCACATATGAGTGATATCATATGTTATTTGTCTTTCTCTGACTTACTTTACTTAGTATGGTAATCTTGAGGTCCATCCATGTTGCTGCAAATGGCATTATTTTGTTCTTTTTTTTTATGGCTGAGTAATATTCGATTTTATGTATGTACCACATTTTCTTTATTCATTCCTCTGTCAATGAACATTTAAGTTGCTTCCCACTTAATTATTACAGCAACCCTTCAGATATGGAAACTAAGGTTCCAAGTGTCAAGTGACTTCCTTGGTGTCACAAAGATGGCGGACGGTATAGCCTATATCCAAAGCCAGGTCTTTCTCACTTTAAACTCAAGCTCCTTCCACCATAGCTGGCTTCCTTGTGGAATAGGACTCCCTAAAGTCAGCCAGAAAGAACTCTGGGGAAAATGGAGATGTGCAAAGTTGGTTTGGTATGGCCTAAATCTTGGGGCAGGATTCTTGTGAGCCCATGTATGGAAATACCTTCCTCATTCATGGAGAACAGAAGGGCTGACCTGGTACCAATGGTTTAGGAAGCTAAGCAGAATTTTACAAAAATAGCTGTATTCATGCCTATTTGTGATTTCTTTCCTTCCGTGTAAGAGACATCCAGAGACTGGGCTGCCATTTACACACTAAGTGTGTAATAGATGGGGATGTCCTTCAGGTGCTCACCTTTCTGGTCTCCTGGGAATATCATTTGAATGTCCCAGTAAAAGACATTGTAATCCCAGAAACTTAATTAGGCTGAAAACTGGAATCACTTGAGGAAAATCCATACCCCCAACTTTGAGGCCCCAGCAGCAGCTTTAGGAGAAATAATCACTGCCTAGCACCACAACAGTGACGTGCTCATTGGCAGCAGCAGAGGGACAACAGTGGAGACACTATAAGAGTCACTAAGGAAGTTTGTGAGCCCTCCAGACACACATAAAGAGGAAGGGGTTCCAGTGGCTTTGAAGTCTCAGGAACACTACTAGTTAAGGGCATAAAGCAAATTTCACTGTGATAGAGCAAAGGCTGTCCAAGTAGTACAGATGGATATTAGAATAATAAGAACTACTTTAGATCCATATCTAACACCATAAACTGGATAGTTTTACATAGTTAAAGGGTTTATCAAAATAAATTTGTATTTACTACTCACTGTATATACAGAGAAATTCTAAATACTGAAGTATCAGATTGCATCAAAGACAAAAATAAGTGAATTTTAAAATATACATTTGAAAAATCTGATAAGTCAAGCTACTGAATAAGAAATGTATGAGAAACACCACTGGATTATGTGATGTGACCGTGATGTGATATGGAATTTATATAATTATGTAAGATCATTTTCTAGGATCAAATAGGGAATGAAGAAAGCGTTACAAAGGAGGAAAAACAAATTAATGCCTAGAAAAGCCTATAGCCTCATGGAACTAAATACCCACACACACAAATTAATAGAAGTGAAACATGGGACCTCTCTGCATTATTTCTTATAACTGCATATACAACTACAATTATTTCAATAAATTTTTCAATTAAAAAAGTCTATAGCGTCAATAGTAATTAAAGAAATGTAAATCAGAACAAAGTTAAAATAAGACTATTTGACGTGAAGAGATATTTCACCGAAGAGGGTCTGTGGGTGAAAATGAGGCACATGAAAATGTGCTCGAGGTCCACTGCTGCGGCCGGCACAGCGCGGGCGGCTCCCGCGGCCGGCGTTCGCTCCTCCCAGCCGCAGGGGGCGCTGTGGGGGCGGAGCGGCCGCCAGTCCCAGCGTGCACCGCGCCCGGGCCGGGCCGGCTGGTCTGGGCGGAGCGCGGGACTGCCGTAGGGGAGGTGCCGCGGCGTCGCCTGGATGCCGGGGTGGCTGGGGGGCCGGGGTCGGGCGGGACCGCGAGCGGACATGGCCGAGCCGGCTCCGGTAAGAGGGGCCGTGGAAGATGCGGGCCCCTTCGCGATCTGGAGTGGGCTCCTGGTTCAGGGAGCGAGGCGGTGGGAGCCCCGGCCGGGGATTGTCTGTAAGCAGGACTGCGCTCCGACCCCGGGCCGGAGAAGGCTCGGTCTAGGTGCTCGAGTTGTTGTGAGGTTGATCTGGGAGAAAGGGGCCCCGTGGAGAAACCCAGGGTCTCGCTCGTGGTCCGTTCAGTTCCCCTGCTGTTCCCGTCCTGTGCGGGGGTCTCTGAACGTCCTGGTTTCTCTTGGGCTCACATTCCGAGCTCTGCTGACAAATGGAGTTTCAGAGAAGCACATGTTCATCAGCAAATGAGGAAAAGTTGGAAGAAGACTGGAGACTGCTTCCTCTAGGAAAAGACGGAAAACTTAACCAGTTTGGGTGGTTATCCTAATTCAGATTTACCACGAATACTCTAGTGATTTAATGGAAAATTTGAACACTGGGTTTAGAGTTTGAAAGACATATCCTAAGCCTAATCCAGGAAACTCTACATTCAATTAAGTATAACCTGCCTAAGTATGCAAGTTCTCCTTGTATCTCCACTGAGATTTCCTATCTAATAATCTCACTAATGTAGAGGGCTTCTCACCCCTTTCCCGCAGCATTCCTTGGCAGGTACCAATTCTGTTCAGATTTCTTCAGGCCGCCTCTCTTCAACGTCCTGGAATATATCTCTCAGTTCTGTGAAACTTGGTGGTTTGTAATAGTTCTTCTTTGGCTATAAGTTTGAGTCCACAGAGAAAGCTCAAGTGATGTCAGCTTCTTGGCTGTTGTATTATTGGGGGTAGGCAGGGAGAAATCAGCATTTTCTGGTTGATTTTCCTTTTCACTGGAGCAGTTCAGTGCTAATTGTGAGAATGCTCACAGAAAAGTCTTTTGTAAGTGGAAAGCACGTGGGTGAGTTGCAAGTAAACAGTAGAGGAATTTCTTTGAAAGTCTCACCTTAAATGCAACACCAAGTTTAAAGTTGTTTGTTATACTAGCTGATACTTCAGCTTTGGGCGCCTGTAATAGTTTTGATGATGGAATTTTATCTCTGCAACTCTTCTCTTCAGAAAGTGTCAAGTGGCCCTGGTTGTGGAGTTTCCTAGATTCCTTTATTGGGAGAGTTTACTTTGTAGCATTTGGGACCAACATTTTTCATATGCTTGGGAAGAGCCCGAGCTGTCTTGTGAGTTGCCCAGCACTTGCCTTGGTAGGCTCTCATCTACATTTGTAGCACAGAATTTGAAAGGAGTGAAATGGAATCTTCACAAGCTAAATTATGTATCTTCTTTTCCTTCCCTGTCGTCACAGTGCATCTGTCCTTCGAACCTCCAGGAAGAGCAGTCCTGGTTAGTCAGTCCATACCAGAGGTTGTAGATTAAACGTCCATGAACAAATTGTGGCTCGCAGCTGTGTGTTTTGGGTGTTTGTTTGTTTTTAACCATTCCTTGTTAAAATTGTGAATTTTAGTTGCCAAAATGTAAAAATCAGGAGAGTTCACATAAAACTGTCACATCCAGGGACTTCCCTAGTGGCAGTGGTTAAGACTCCACACTCCCAATGCAGGGGGCCCAGGTTCGATCCCTGGTCAGGGAACTAGATCCCACATGCATGCCACAACTAAGAGTTTGCATGCCACAACGAAGGAGCCCACGTGCCGCAACTAAGGAGCCCTCAAGCCACAACGAAGGAGACTTCGAGCCGCAACTAAAGGAGCCTGTTTGCCACAACTAAGACCCAGCGCAACCAAAATAAATAAATAAATAAATATATATATATATATATATATATATATATATGAACTGTCACATCCAAATGTAAAATGTTAAGCTCTAAGATGACATTGGAGAAAATCTTTGGGACCTAGGGCTTGGTGAAAAGTTCATAGATGTGGCACCAAAAGCACAATCTGCAAAAGAAAAAAATGATGAGTTGGATGTCATCAAAATTAAAAACTTTTGCTCTGGGAAAAATTCTGTTAAGAGGGTGAAAAGACAAGCTACGGATGGAGGAGGGCATATTTGCAAACCACATACCTGACAAAGGACTTATATCTAGAATATATAAAGAACTCTCAAAATTCAACAACAACAACAAAAAAACAGTCCAATTAGAAAATGCGCAAAATACATGAAGAGACAGTTCACCAAAGAGGATATGTGGATGAGAAATAAGCACATGAAAAGATGCTCATCATCATTATTCATTAGAGAAGTGCAAACTCAAATCACAATGAGATCACTGCACAACTATTAGAATAATGAAAATAAAAAATAGCAACATTGGGACTTCCCTAGCAGTCCAGTGGCTAAGACTCCGCCCTTCCAAGGCAGGGGGTGCTGGTTTGATCCCCGGTCGGGGAACAAAGACCCCACATGCTGCACAGTGCGGCCAAAAAAAAAAAAAAGCAACATTACCAAATGCTGGTGAGGATGCTGAGAAATGATCTCTCGTGCATTGCTCGTAGGAATGTAAAAGGGTTCAGCCACTCTGGAAAATAGTTTCTTAGTAAACTAAACATATAATTTCCATATGACCCTGCAGTTGTAGACCTCGGCACTTATCCCAGAAAAATGGAATGCATCCCCACCAAAAACTTGTACATGATTATTTATAGCAGTTTTTTTGGTAACAGCCCAAAACTGGAAACAACTACATTGTCCCTCATTAGGTAAGTGGTTAACCAAACTGTGGTATACCCATACCATTGCCTACTGCTCAGCAATAGAAAGAAATGAAATATTGATAAACAATAAACACAACTTGGATGGATCTCAAGAGCATTATGATGGCTGAAAAATGTCAATTTCAAAAAGTTGCATACTATGACTTTTTTTTTTTTTTTTTTTTTTTGGCCACGTTACATGGCATGCAGTATCCCAGTTCCCTGACCAGGAATCGAACCCGTGCCCCCTGCAGTGGATGCACGGAGTCCTAACCACTGGACCGCCAGTGAATTCCCTGACTTCATGTTTGTAACAGTCTTGAAATGACAAAGTTACAGAGATGGATAATAGATTAGTGGGTGTGATTATGAAAGGGTAGCCCAAAGGAGATCTCTGGCCATGGAATAGTTTTGTTCATGATTGCAGGGTGGTCCTATGAGTCAGCACATGTGATGAAATCACGTAGAATTACACACACACTACCAATGTCAGTTTCACGGTTTTGACAGTGTACTATAATAACGTACCATGTGACCATTGGGGTAAACTGAAGGGTACAAGGAACGCTTCTGTACTACCTTTGAATCTATAATCATTTCAAAATTAAAAAGTTACTTTAAAAATTGACATATCTGGCAACACTGGCCCAGTCTTACGTTGCAGTAGTTGTTTGCTGCTATGTTAAGTATCCTCCTTTAGATGGTACATGTGCTCAAAGGCCTGCTATTCATTCATTCACTTTACTTAGTTCCAGTAGACCTCTGTGACCCCTTTATTATGTTCATGGTACCATCCAGAGATAACTACCTTAATACTGTTCCTCCCTGTCTCTTAAAGACATGGATGTTGAAAAGCACAGTAGCCTTGAAATGAAAATATATGTATGTACTGTTTATGATTTCAGTTACCCATGGCATTTGATGAAGTGGCCTTATACTTTTTGGAGCAAGAGTGGGAAATCCTGGAGAAGTGGCAGAAGGAAATGTATCAGCAAGAAATGAAGACCAATTATGAGACCCTTGATTCCCTGGGTAAGATGGGTTTCTAAGGAATCGCTTTTTGGGACCCAACCTAATACTAATAGGCTTTCTTCCCTTTATTGGCTGTTGGCTGTTGGCTGGTTGAATATGATACTGTGCCCAATTCACATTCAGAATGTCTCTTTAACTTCCTGTAATGGCCTGGGAATTTTGTCTCTTTTTATCCAGTGATATCTGTGCCCCTCAGCCTTGTTAACACTCTGAATTCTCTATCTCCCACTCCAACCCTCCCCCATTTCTCCCACAGTTAGAATTACAAAATAATCTAATTGCCTCTCTCTTTTTTAAGTGTGTTGTTTTATTTCTTTAACTGATACTTTAGTGCCTGCTTATGTTGCCTGAATGAGATACATGCTTATAAGAACTAAGGCTCTCATGAAGGGGACATAGTTATTATATTAGAATAAGCTGAGGACCCAACACATTGCAGAATGTGGATACAACAGGGAAGAAAGTTTCCCTGGTAAAAGGAGAGAGAAGAAAGCAGGGGGATGGGATACTTAGATATCTTCAGGGAAGTACTCAGGAAGTGGATTGGAAGAGAAATTTGGGGAGATTGTACCTCACTGCTTACTCATCTTGCTCTAACTCAGTCTTGTATCATTAAGAATATTTCTCCTCTTATCAATGTAATAGGTGATCTCAGTATACCTGAAGAATTCTTTCTCTCTTTGGGGGTTTATAACTTATTCTGTCTGAGATATGAATGACAAGAGCGAGTCAACCATGTGAAATCAGGGGGAAGAAAATTCTAAGCAGAGAAAGAACTAGTGCAAAGGCCCACAGGTTGGAGTGAATGAGCTCAGTACATTGTGGGAACCTCAGTGAGGCTGTTGTGGCATATGCACGGAGAGTTAGCACAAGAGTGATGGGAGAAGAGGACGGCAAGGGCAGCGATGCCGAATTGTGAAGGGCCTCTAGGCTGAGCTGCAGGGTTGGATTTTATTCTAAAGATAAAGGGAAGATGATAGGGGATTTTTTTTTTTTCTGCCGCACCACACAGCTTGTGGGCTTTTAGTTCCCTCACCAGGGATTGAACCTGCGCCCTCGGTAGTGAAAGCACAGAGTCCTAACCACTGGGCCACCAGGGAATTCCCATAGGGGGATTTAAATAGAGAAGTAATATGATATCTTTTTTTTTTTAATGATTACTTGGGTTGCTATGTGGAAAATAAATTGTAGTGCGTAGAAATAAAGGAGAGAGACCAACCAGGAGCCTTGGCAGTACTGGTGAATCTTTGTGGCAGCTGAACCAGGTATGTAGTAATGAAGACAGAGAGCAGGAGGCAGTCTCCAGATATGTTTTGGAGGTAGCAGCCCAGATTTTGCCAGTTGCTTGCAGAGGAGTCCAGTGAAAGAAGAACCAACTTCTAGATTTTTGGCTTGAGTATCTTGACGGCAGTGTTTTTTGTTTTGTTTTAAAGAGCAATGCCTTTTGTTTTTTAAAATTTATTTTATTTAATTTATTTATTTTTGACTGCGTTGGGTCTTTGTTGCTGCACACAGGCTTTCTCTAGTTGTGGTGAGTGGGGGCTACTCTTCGTTGCGATGCGCAGGCTTCTTATTGCGGTGGCTTCTCTTGTTGCAGAGCATGGCCGCTAGGCACGTGGGCTTCAGTAGTTGTGGCACGCAGGCTCAGTAGTTGTGGCTCGCGGGCTCTAGAGCACAGGCTCAGTTGCTCCACGGCATGTGGGATCTTCCTGGAACAGGGCTTGAACCCATGTCCCCGGCATTAGCAATGCTGATTCCCAACCACTGCACCACCAGGGAAGCCCCGATGGCAGTGGTTTTATTCACTGACATGAGGAAGGCTTGGGAGAGAGCAGGTTTTGGCCACATTAAGTGTGAGATGCTTATTAAACATTTATATGGAAATATAAAGTAGATAATTGAGTATGCGAGACTGGAATTCCAGTGAAGATCAGGACTGGATTCACACATTTGGGGTCATTGTATAAATGACATTTAAACCACAGGGCTAGTTGGGATCATCTAGGGAGAATATGTCAATAGGACAGGACACCCCAGCTGTCCCCAGGACACCCCAACAGTTAGGGTCAAGCTAAGGAGACTGAGGCCAGTAGGGTAGGAGAAACTACAGCCCTGTGCTGATCCAGTGTTGAGTTTTGAGTTATCACAATCCTTGGGCTTGGAGAATCCAGTCTGATTTTCCCAAATTTTAAAAACCAAACAGTATTATTTGCAAATGATTTTCTTTACAGGATGTCCAGATCCTAACTCCAGAGATTAGGATTTAGCAGGTCCAGGCTCAGGCCCAGGAATCTATGTTTTTAACAAGTACTTCAGGTGCTGCTAATGCTGGTGGTAACTAGGTCACTTCGAGAAACACTGATCCAAGGGCTGAGCCATAGGTGACACCACTGCAGGGTATCTGATGCATCTTCTAAAATCCCTCCACTACTTTGTAACAACCCCTCTTCCCTTCAGGCTGATGTCATTAGACACATTACTCTCCATCTCTTCATAATCACTGTCATTTAACAGCCTCCTGGTTCCTTCATTACATTGATCAAGAAAGAATGTGGGCGGGACTTCCCTGGTGGCACAGTGGTAAAGAATCCTCCTTCCAATGCAGGAGGCCCGGGTTCGATCCCTGGTCAGGGAACTAGATCCCACATGCATGCTGCAATTAAGAGTTCGAATGCCACAACTAAGAAACTGGTGAGCCACAACTAAGGAGCCCGCAAGCGGCAACTAAGGAGTCCGCCTGCTGCAACTAAGATGTGTCACAACCAAATAAATAAATAAAATATTAGAAGGAATGTGGGCACCTCAGTAATTAGTTCCTTAGATGTGCAGAGTCTAATCAGAAAAGTTTAGTCATCTGGGTTCCCTTCTTGACCCCCTCTGACTGCTTTTTATTCTACTCACATTGTTCTCATAATGATCCCTTTTGAATACTTTCTGCCTGGATCCTCATCATCCCCAACCTCTCTGTTTCCTTTAATTTTGTGAAATATTGTCGGGAACATTTAACAGTTATTCATGTAATTTCAAGGGTTTCCATTTTTTTTAACGTAACATTGATCTCATGTCTCCAGGAATCAAGGTCAGCCATGAAACTAAAATTAAAATTAAAAACTGAAATTGTTTTTAGTCAAGTACTCAGGAAACCCAGACTGAGTCTGTGTGGACTCTCTCTGCAGGCTGTATTTCTTCAAAGCCAGATTTGATCACCTGGATGGAACAAGGAAGAATGCTGTTAATCAGAGACCAAGGACACTTAGAGAAAACACAAATGACACTTGGCCTTTCTGGTGAGTAGATGGATTTGAGGGCCTGGCTCATTTATTCTCCTAGCCTTGTTTGCTAATCTTTCTGCAGAGTCAGCAGGACGTAGTGAATAAGAAATATTATTTTGATGGAGAATGTTATTTTTTTTCACTCAAGTTGGTAGCAAATATAAGAATGTCTTACTTTTATAAAGAAGGAAGTTGTATATATTTCATTAAAAAAAAAAAAAACAACAGAAAATGAGAACTGCCTTTAAGAGAACAGTAAAGGATCCACTTGTCCAGTCCTGAGGAAAAACCGTCTTCCCCATCACATCATCATGTCCATTTGTGTACAGAGAAATGAGAAGTCTTCCAATTTTGTACAGTATATTCTTTTATTGTTCAGATTTTTAGAACTTGGGATTTTTTTATTCCTTTTGAAGGATTACTTTTTAATTCCTTGTATCATAAGGAAAACATTTTAAATATATTAATACTTTTAAGTATTTAAGAGAATGTGTCATTTTTTAGAGTATGTTAATGCTTTACTAAATGGAGATCTACTAAGTCTCTGGGTATCAAGGACTCTCCTGAAAAAGAGGGAATTTAAACCCAGGGAGTGTGTGACTAGCTCCATCAGAGGATAAAAGAATTCCCCAGGGCTTCATTTCACTGCTACCATCTATTAATTCACCCATCTAATCAGTATTGTCCCTACCATGTTCATAGGACTATGTCACATATTACATAGGCCAGGGGTTGGGAGAAATATATATATATATATTTTTTCCCACTCTAAGAGTTTATTGTCTGTCTTACTGACCTACTGACATGGCAGTTAGGTTAGTCAATTATATTGAACTATTGGATTAGTCTACTATAAAATAAGACCGTATACAACTTATAAATAGTAAGTGGCAATGATAATAAAGCGCTATAGGGATTTAGAGGAGAAAGCAGAGGAGAGACAGCAATATCCCAGAAGGACTTCTAAAGGAATTAGGATTTAAATAGCATAGAATGGGCATATTTGGTAAGGCAAAGAAGATTCAACAGGGGTCATACATGAGCTGAGGCTTAGAGGTGAGAACAAGCCTGTTATATTTAGAAAATGGAAGGCGCTGAGTATAGCTGAATGTTATTTGTGGGACATAGTGGAAGATGGGGGGAGTGGCAGTGGTGGCACATAATTGGTATCAGAGACCAAAAATGCCATGGTGGGAGTTTAATTTCATCCTTTAGAAAGGGCCTGGAAAGGTTTTTGAGTACCAAAGAATGAACGACGTTGGTGGCTGTCCCTAAAAACAAATGTTTCCTTTGTACCAGGTGGTACTCACCCAGTAACACAACTACTCCCCTGCCTGGGATAAACAGTAAGTGATGAGAAATAGGATTCAAGGAGACAGGCAAGTATGCTTTTCTCATGGTCCAGGCAAAAGCTGTGGGTGCTAACTTAGTAAATGATGTCATCTAGTTGGAAACATCTGTGTTGTTGTTGAGATGACCTCAGAGCAGAATCAGAGTCCTGCTCTGGGGCAAGCCTGATAGGTGAGGTTTGCTCCCAGGTTAAGAGATTTTAAAAAGGAGAGCTATGTGACCCACTGCAACAGGATGAGGGAGAAAAAGATGTTCTGGAATATAGCAGCTCAGGTGATTGTCGGGAATTGTCCTCTCCAGGTGTGGCGGGTGAGAATAAGGTGCCAACTCAGCTCCCTCTGTTCCCTGTCATCATGGCTTTTACTTTGGGAACAGCAGTGACTTTCTTATAATTCGGAGTTCCTTGGGAAAGGGAATTACTTCCACAGTGTTCTTTGTGAATTCAGTAAATTGCCATTTGACATTCCTAAGAAAGATACTTCCTATTAGCATTTCTTCAGAAAACTTTTCCTGAAATCTGTGGTGGAAGGGTGCAAGAATACGACCCAAAGCCTTCCTACTTAAATATTGTGCTATTTATTTCACAGATTTAAAGAAATATTATAATGAAATGGTCAGATTCTCAGAGTAACTCATTTTTATTTTCTTCCAAGTTCTGCTTAGCCTCTGAGGGTCCTCATAGGCTCACAAAATGTATTTGCCTGCCATTTTTTTCACGTTAAGCCTTCTGTTAACAAATGATGAAAGGATTTGCACATCCAAGTTAAACTTCAATATAATTCACCTGTGGTAGGCAGATTCACAAAGTCATGGGGACAACGGGAGTCCCTTTCCCACGTTGTCAGTGATGTGAAGACAGTCCTTGACTCCGCAGACCGATCACTGATGAGGGTGGGCCTTTTTGTCTTTCCAGGTGACCAGGAAACTCTCCGGGCAAAAGAGGAGGAATGCCATTTAAATGGTCTCCAAGAGCAGGGCTTCTGTGCTCCCTTATCCAAGGAGGAAAGAAAGATTTTATCAGATCAAAGAGCCGCCTTACAACACCCAAGTCTCCAAGAAACAGAGATTCTAAATAAAAACCTCGACATCACAGCATCTAATCAGGACAAGAATGATCCACGGCATAAGCCAATAGGAACCCCAGATCACCTGGAAATTCCACCAGGGCTGAGACTTTATTCCTGCTTTGTCTGTAGGAATGTCTTCCAGATAAAGAGAGACTTTGTGAAGCACAAAAGGAACCACCGCGAAGGCCAGTCCTGTCAATATCCGAAGCACAAAAACAAGTCCAGGGGGAAGGCGGAGCTCAGGTGGCCCCGGCCGGTCCCGTGTAAGCAGCAGCCTTTCCGGCGCGGCGTGTGCGAGCAGAGCGGCTGTGTCAGGTGCAGCCTGGCCCCGCACCAGGTGGCTCGCCCGGGCCCCGAGTGTGGCAGGCCCTTCCGGTCCAAAACCGCCCTGAACAAGCATGTGTGTTCGCCCAGAGGGGAAAGGCCGTTTTCCTGCCGGGAGTGTGGCCGGGGGTTCACCCAGCAGGACGAGCTGGCCGAGCACCTGCGGGTGCACAGCGGGAGGACGCCCTTCCAGGGTCCGCAGGGCGGCAGAGGACCCTCGGGGGAGGCGGCCGCGGGGACCCACCGGCGGGCACACCGCGGGGAGAAGTCGTTCTCCTGTGACGACTGTGACCGGAAGTTCACCCACCGGAGCAAGCTCACCGAACACGTCTGAGTTCACACGGGGGAGAAGCCCTTCCGGTGTCCCGAGTGCCAGAGAAGCTTCCGCCTCAAGAGCAGCCTGCGGGCCCATCTCTGTCGGCACAGCGGGAGGAAGCCCTTCCGGTGCCCCGAGTGCGGCCGGAGCTTCTGCTGGAGGAACGCCATGAAGGCGCACCAGCGTCTGCACAGCCAAGAGAAGCCCTTCTCCTGCGGGCAGTGCGGCCGGGGGTTCACCCGGCCCTCGAAGCTCGCGCGCCACCGCCGCGTCCACGCCAGGCAGACGGCGTTCCCCTGCGAGCGGTGCGGGAGGACCTTCCCCCGGCGCTCGGGGCTCACGCGGCACCTCCAGGTCCACACCGAGGAGAAGCCCTTCTCCTGCGCCCAGTGCGGCCGGGGCTTCCGCCGCCGCGCGCACCTCGCCGAGCACCGGCGACTCCACGGCGGGGCCGAGCCCTTCAGGTGCCCCGAGTGCAGCCGGAGCTTCTCCTGGAAGGCCTCCCTGAAGCTGCACCGGCGGCGGCACGCGGGCGAGCGGCCCTTCGCGTGCGGCGAGTGCGGCAAGGCCTACGCTCAGCCGTCCCAGCTCGCCGAGCACGCGAGGGTCCACAGCGGGGAGAAGCCCTTCCGATGCCCCGAGTGCGACAGGGGCTTCCGGCTCAGAGGGAACCTGAAGAGCCACCTGCTCCAGCACAGCGGCCGGAAGCCCTTCCCCTGTGCGACGTGTGGCCGAAGCTTCGCTCAGCGGTACAGGCTTACGGAGCACGTGCGCGTCCACAGCGGCGAGAAGCCCTTCCGGTGCCCCGAGTGCGGCAAGAGCTACTGCCTCCGGGGAAGCTTGAAGGCGCACCTGCACACGCACAGCGGCGAGAAGCCCTTCGGGTGTCCCGAGTGCGGCAAGAGCTTCCTACAGAAGAGAAGCCTGGAGACCCATCTGCACCGTCACCGCGGGGAGAGGCCTTTTTCTTGTGCGGAGTGTGGAAGGGGCTTCACCTACCTGGGGGCGCTCAACACCCACATTGCCGTGCACGCCAGGGAGCAGCCCTTCAGTCTCGAGGTCACGCCACTCCAAAAGCAGTGACAGCTCTGCGGTGGGGCCAGTGGCTCTGTTGGCTCTGGCTGAGGCAGGACAAAAAACTCACCCAACATGCTTCAGCCACACTGGCCAGCACGGAGCAGGCGGTCGTGAGGGCTGCTTGACGAAGGTTCCAGATAATCCAGGCACAGCGTCTAGAGACTGGAGGAAAGCAGGCTTTTTGTGAAAGGCACTAGTCATCCTGAGGTGAGAGTCAGGTTAGAGCTCCTCTTTTAGCCTTTTTCTCCTCTTTTTTGTAATAAAGTTTCTTGTGACAAAAGTTCCTTACATCATGGGTGTTTTAGTCTGCTGGGGCTGCCATAGGAAAATGCCACAGACTGGGTGGCTTAAACCACAGAAATTTATTTTCTTATAGTTCTACAGGCTGGAAGTCCAAGATCAAGGTGCCAGCAAGGTTGGTGTCTGGTGAGGGCCTCTTTTCCTGGCTTGCAGATGTCACTTTCCCCGTGTGTCCTCACGTGGCTTTTTTCTGGGCGGGGGTGGGATATCTCTGGTATTTCTTCCTTTAATAAGGACACCAGTCCTATTGGATTAGTGCCCCAACCCTGTGACCTCATTTAACCATAATGAATTAATTTTGGAGAACCTGACCGTGTAGCCCTAGACCTGAACAAAGTGAATGAGGAGGCAGAGACTAGGAATGATGTGCTGGTGGAGCCTCCTCTAAATGGAAAGAAATGCCAAGAATGGGGAAGAAGCGTGCCCCCCACCAAATCCAACAGCCAGCTGTACCTGTCCATTCGCCTGTCTGCCTGGCTCTCCTGAGCCACACCTTGTGCAGCAGTTTCCTCTGTTCTCTGTGAGGTGTTGATGACTTTTAAATCTTTAAATCCATGTTCACATTTCCAGCTTCCTCCTGATTATTTCTGACTTCCACAGACATCTCAAACACAAAATGCCCAGAATAATACTCCTCATCAGTACCAGCCCTCACTCTATACCTCTTTTCTTTACAGTCCCCTGTTTTTCTCACCTCAAAATTATAACTAATCTCCAGAGCTGTAAACTTGATCATGATCCTAGATTTTCCTACACCCAATCTACTAAATTTCTCCCAAATAAAAGCCCTTCTCTATCTCTGCTGCCACCATTTAAGCTCACTTTTGAAAAACTTTTTTTTTTTTTTTTTAGGATTTTCTTATTTATTTATTTATTTATTTATTTATTTATTTTTGGCTGTGTTGGGTCTTCGGTTCGTGCGAGGGCTTTCTCCAGTTGCGGCAAGCGGGGGCCACTCTTCATCGCGGTGCGGGGACCGCTCTTCATCGCGGTGCGCGGGCCTTTCTCTATCGCGGCCCCTCCCGTCACGGGGCACAGGCTCCAGACGCGCAGGCTCAGCAATTGTGGCTCACGGGCCCAGCTGCTCCGCGGCATGTGGGATCTTCCCAGACCAGGGCTCGAACCCGTGTCCCCTGCATTAGCAGGCAGATTCTCAACCACTGCGCCACCAGGGAAGCCCGAAAAACTTTTTTTTTTCAAGTGTTTTTCCTAACAGATTTCCCTGCCTCTGGCTTTTTCCAGTAATACATTATCACTCTTGTGACAAATCGGTTTTTCTAAAATGCAACTCTAATGTTATTCTCAAAAGACATTTTTAAGAAGTTTCCAATTTTGTTGTAAGTGAAAACTCATTTCTCCAAAGAAGACAGGATGGCACATGAAAAGATGCTCAACATTGCTAATTATTAAGAGAAATGCACATCAAAACTATCATGAGGTACCACCTCACACCAGTCAGAATGGCCATAATCAAAAAGTCTACAAATAAATGCTGGAGAGGGTGTGGAGAAAAAGAAACCCTCCTACACTGTTGGTGGGAATGTAAATTGGTGCAGCCACTACGGAGAACAGTATAGAAGTTCCTTAAAGAACTAAAAATAGAGTTATGTGATCCAGGGATCCCACTCCTGGGCGTATATCCAGAGAACACTGTAATTTGAAAAGATACACGCACCCCAGTGTTCATAGCAGCACTACTTACAATAGCCAAGACATGGAAGCCACCTAAGTGTACATCAACAGATGAATGGATAAAGAAAATGTGGTATATATACACAATGGACTGTTACTCAGCCATAAAAAAGAATGAAGTAATGCCATTTGCAGCAACATTGATGGACCTAGAGATTATCATGAAGTAAGTCAGACAGAGAAAGACAACATATGATATTGCTTATATGTGGAATCTAAAAAATGATACAAATGAACTTATTTAAAAAACAGAAATAGACTCACAGACATAGAAAACAAACTTACGCTTACCAAAGGGGGAGGATAAATTTGGAGTTTGGGATTAAAATATAAAATAGATAACCAACAAGGACCTACTGTATAGCACAGGGAAGTACACTAATAAGTATCTTGTAATAACCTATAATGGAAAAGAATATTATATATTTATATTGAGATATATATATCTGAATCACTTTGCTGTACACCTGAAACTAACACATTGTAAACCAACTATTTCAATAAATTTTTTTAAAAATTAAAAATAAATTAGGGACTTCCAGTGATTGGGACTCTGCACTTACACTGCTGGGGCGGGGCATGGGTTCCATCCTTGTTCGGGGAACTAGGATCCCATGTGCCTCGCAGTGCAGCCAAAAAATAAATAAAAATTTAAAAATAAGTGCAAACTCATTAACATGACGTAAAAGAACCTCTGAGCTGAACTGGACCTGCCTTTTCAGCCTAATCTTGTTACCTATTCACAGTATGAATTTCACTCATACCAGATGACTTTCATCTTTCCCAAACGCATCATATCCTCATGACTGCTTCCTCTGGCATGCCTTTCCTCTCTCTTCTTCTGAACTTCTTCATATCCACCATTCACTCTCAACACCAGGAACATTTTAGGCACGTGCTCATCTCTTCATAGCATCCTCTAAATACCTCTCTCTAATAGCACTCCCCACATTCAACTGAAGCCTGCCTGCTTCCCCCACAGACTGAACCCCCGGAGGGCATGGATTTGATCTTGGTTTTGCATTTTCTCCAACCAAACCAAGACATTCTCTGGCTTAATGCGTGGATCTGTGATATACCCAACAACACCGTGGTGGAGAAGCACTGAACCGCTGACAGTACTTGATTGTGGATTTGAGGGTCCCAGGAGAGGACACTGCAAAACAGCTGGACAGGAATAGTTAGCTGTGCACACATCTCACACATACACGGAACTGACTCCCCCCATTCAGAATGATCCTGTAAACCAAAACTGCAAAGACCATGAAGAGATCCAAGTCTGTACAAACCAACAGCAACCAAATCAAGAATTTACTCCAGATAAATTTAAAATAATAGAGAAGTCTGCAAAGTATCTTTAAAACAGTATTTTTTCATGTCCTTTTTATGTTTTAATTATAAAACACTGTCTTTTTAAAGTATAGTTGATGTACAATATTATATTAATTTCAGGTATACAACATGGTGATTAAATATTTTTTTAAAAACTTTTTGATTCACTACAATATAATGAATTGTAACTTTTTTAAAAATTTATTTATTTATTTTTGGCTGTGTTGGGTCTTCGTTTCTGTGCAAGGGCTTTCTCCAGTTGCAGAGAGCGGGGGCCACTCTTCATCGCGGTGCGTGGGCCTCTCACTGTAGCGGCCTCTCCCGTTGCGGAGCACAGGCTCCAGACGCACAGGCTCAGTAGTTGTGGCTCCCGGGCCCAGTTGCTCTGCAGCACGTGGGATCTTCCCAGACCAGGGCGCGAACCCGTGTCCCCTGCATTGGCAGGCGGATTCTCAACCACTGCGCCACCAGGGAAGCCCTGAATTGTAACATTCTAAAATATTAGGAAGGACCTCCCTGGTGACACAGTGGTTAAGAATCCGCCTGCCAATGCAGGGGATGTGGGTTGGATCCCTGGTCCGGGAAGATCCCACACACAGTGGAGCAACTAAGCCTGTGTGCTACAACTACGGAGCCTGCGCTCTAGAGCCCAGGAGCCACAACTACTGAGACCGTGAGCCGCAACTGCTGAAGGCTGTGTGCTGCAACTACTGAAGCCCACGCACCTAGAGCCCTTGCTCCGCAACAAGAGAAGCCACCGCAATGGGAAGCCCGCCTGCCGCCACAAAGAGTAGCCCCCGCTCGCCGCAACTAGAGAAAGCCTGCGGGCAGCAATGAAGACCCAACACAGCAAAAAAAAAAAATAAAAAGGAAATCTTGGAAACTTTAAAAATATACTAAATATCTCGATAGTTTGAAGACAACTCACGATGCAATTTTAGAACTGAAAGGCATTGACATTTCTATATTTCAAATATGTGAGATGAAGTTAGAATGACAGAGATAAATCATATTATGTGTGTATATATGTATATTTTAAAATACATAGTGAAAAAATGAGATTCATGATCAAAAAAAGCTAGGTCAAGGGGAGTTTTTCAGTGAACTTTTCCTCTAGAGGTAGGTAGCCAGTCCTGGCTCTGATGCTCCTATAGCATTTGTATTTTCCTCTGTTAATAGCAATTATCAAATATTATTTTGACATTGTTTCTGTTTACAAGCCTGTGTCCTCCCCGCAAGATAGCAAATAGTGATGACTTGATTAGTTTATTTAAATGTGTCTTGAAACATTCAAACTATTTAAAGGGTGTAAAGGATGTTCACCTGTGTGCCCTTGGCTCAACTTGAGTCGTAAGGCATTAGTAATACTGATGGAGCACCTGTGTGGCCAGCCCTGGTTTCTGTCATCTCCTCTTCACCACTCCTCCCCCACCCCAGTTCCCAGTGGTCACCGCTATCCCAAGTTGGGTGTTTATTCCTGAACATTTCATTATCATTTTCCTGCATATGTATTACTACTAAATAATGTGTAGTGTTGTTTTATATGTCCTAAAGTTTCTATAAATGGTACCATACTGTGTGTAATCTGCAGTATGCTTTTTCACTCAGCATTGTGTTAGTTCTATTCATTCATGCTGCCTTTAGCTCTAGTTCATTAATCTTTACTGCTAGTTTTCAGTGTATATGGAAAAAACCCACAAGATATCCATCCTCTGGGTGATTGGACATTTAAATTATTTTCCTGTTTTTACTTTTAAAACGGTGCTGCTTTAGAGATTCTAGGATATGGCTCTTTGATATGCAAAATAGCTCTGAGATAAGAATTGCTGGATAATAGGGTATGCGCATCTTCATAAACAGATATTGCATTTGCCTGACTAACAATGAGATGGAACATTGTCGTGTGTTTATCGCCTATTCAGTTTTTTTTTTTCCTTTATGTGAATTCATAATTTTGCACATTTTCCTCTAGGGTAGTCTATGATTTTTAGCAGTTATTTATGTTTATTTATATGCTATTCCTTGTTGTAAATATTTTTTCCCAATCTGTGACCTAGTTTTGGCTATTCTATCATGTCTTTTGATCTCAAGTTTTAAATCTTGTTGTTAAATTGAAGTACAGTTGATTTACAATATTATATTAGTTTCAGGTGCACAACATAGTGATTCAATATTTTTATAGGTTATACTCCATTTAAGGTTATTGCAAATTAATGGCTATATTTCCCTGTGCTGTACAATATATACTTGTTGCTTATTTATTTTATACATAGTAGTTTGTACCTCTTAATCCCATTCCCTTATCGTGCCCCTCCCCTCTCCCCTCTTCACACTGGTAACCACTAGTTTGTTCCCTATATCTGTGAGTCCGTTTCTGTTTTGTTATATCGTTCACTTATTTTATTTTTTAGATTCCACATATGACTGATAATATAGAGAGTATTCGTCTTTCTCTGTCTGACTTATTTCACTAAGCATAATACCCGCTAGGCCCATCCACATTGCTGCAAATGGCATATTTTCATTCTTTTTTATGGCTGAGTAACATTACAGTGTGTGTGTGGGGGTGTGGGTGTGGGTGTGTATCACTTCTTCTTTATCCATTTTTCTGTTGATGGACACTTACACTGCTTCCGTATCTTGGCTATTGTAAATAGTGCTGCTGTGAATATTGGGGTTCATGTATCTTCTCCAATTAGTGTTTTCATTTTCTTCTGATACATACCCAATAGTGGAACTGCTGGATTATATGGTAGTTCTATTTTTAGTTTTTTTGAGGAATCTCCATACTGTTTTCCACAGTGGCTGCACCGATTTACATTCCTACCAACAGCGTAAAAGGTTTTCCTTTTTTCCACATCCTCACCAACATTTGCTATTTGTAGACTTTTGGATGATAGCCATTCTGACAGGTGTGAGGTGATATCTCATTGTGGTTTTGATTTGCCTGTCTCTAATAATTAGCGATGTTGAGCATCTCCAGATTTTCTGTCTGGATGATCTGTCCATTGATGCAAGTGGGGTGTTAAAATCCCCTACTATTATTGTATTACTGTCAATTTCTCCCTCTCTGTCTGTTAATATTTGCTTTATATATTTAGGTGCTCCTGTATTGGGTGCATATATGTTAACAAGTATCATATCCTCTTCTTGTATTGATCCCTTTATCATTATATAATATCCTTCTTTGTCTTTTGTTACAGACTTTGTTTGAAAGTATATTTTTTCTGATATTGTTATTGCTACCCCTGCTTTCTTGTCATTTCCATTTGTTTAAAATATCTTTTTCCATCTCCTCACTTTCAGTCTGTGTGTTTCTTTAGCTTTGAGGTTAGTCTCTTGTAAGCAGCATATAGATGGGTCTTGTTTTTTTTGTCCAATCAGCTACCCGATGTCTTTTGATTGGAGCATTTAGTCCATTGACATTTAAAGTAATTATTGATAAGTATGTACTTATTGCCATTTGTTACTTGTTTTACAGTTGTTTCTGTAGTTCTTCTCTGTTCTTCCCTTCTCCTTTTAGTTTCTTCCCTTGTGGTTTGATGATTTTCTTTAGTGGTATGCTTGTGTTCCTTTCTCTCTCCTTTTTTGTGTATCGTAGGTTTTTGATTTGTGGTTACACAGGAGTCATATATGTTTACCTATAATAATATCTATTTGTTTTAACCAGGTAGTTGTTTAAGTTCAAACACATTCTAAAAGATCTCCATTTTTCCTCCCCCCCCCACATTGTGTGGTTTTGATGTCACCTTCTACATCTTCATGTTTATCCCTTTACTGATTATTGTAGTTATAGTCAATTTTACAATTTTTTGTCTTTTAATCTTCATACTAGCTTAAGTGGTTGATCCTCAGCCTGTACTATATATTTGTCTTTACTGGTGGGATTTTTTCTTTCCTCTAGATTCTTGCTTCTTGTTATAGACTCTTCTTTTCCACTTAAAGAGGACCCTTTAACATTTCTTTTAGGGTAGGTTTAGTACTGATGAACTCAGTTTTTGCTTGTCTGAGAAGTTCTTTAACTTTCTTTCAATTCTAAAGGATAATCTTGCTGGGTAGAGTATGCTACGTTGCAGGTTTTTTCCCTTTCAGCAAAGTTTTAAATTTTAATCTAATTTAATGTATTGGTCTATCCTTTGCACTTTGTACTTTTTGTATCTTAAGACTGTGTGTATAAAAATATTCAAGCAATATTATTTACAGCCACAAAATTTTTTAACTGCCACTAAATACTTCACACTACCCTACCTGTTATGGGCTTAATTGTGTTTCCAAAAATTCTTTAAAAATTTTTTTTATTTATTTGACTGCACCAGTTCTTAGTTGCAGCACGCGGGATCTTTGCTGCAGCATGTGGGATCTTTTAGTTGTGGTATGAGGAATCTTTTTAGTTGTGGCACGTGGGATCTAGTTCCTTGACCAGGAATCAAGCCTGAGGCCCCCTGCATTGGGAGCGCAGAGTCTTAGCCACTGGACCACCAGGAAGTCCCCCAAAATTCATTTGTTGAAGTCCTGACCCCCCAGTACCTCAGAATGTGACTATAGAGATAGGACCTTTAAAAAGGTAAGTAAGGTAAAACGAGGTCTTATGGGTGAGCCCTAATCCAATGTGACAGGTGTCCTTATAAGAGGAGATTGGGACCGAGAACACCCAGACCAAGGGACAAACATGGGAGGACGCAGGGAGAAGCGCAGCCATCTGCAAGCCGAGGAGAGAGTCCTCAGAGGAAACAAACACTGCTGACACCTTGATCTTGGACTTCTGGCCTCCAGAACTGTGAGAAAATTAATTTCTGTTGTTTAACCTGCCCAGTCCGTGGTACTTTGGAATGGCAGCCCTAGCAGATTAATATACTACCTTAAATTGCAGCCATTTAAAAGTATAATTATGAGATTATGAGAAATATGGAAAACTTTGATATGGTAAGTGAAAGACAAAAGAAAAAGACAAAAAATTATGTGTGTCTCCGAACCATATAAAAAGAACATGTCTGTGGACAGAGACGAAGTCTATATGAAACAAAATCGAGCATTTACATTAGAATACCAGAATTATGGACAACTTTCACTTCTTTTAAAATTTGCTTTATTGTTGCTAAATTGTATATGTACAATATTGTTCGTTAAAAAAACCTTTAAGTTAGGGATAGCAATTACATATATCTAAGCAGTTCAACCATACTGGCTGCTTAAGAGTGAAAGGCAGAGTAAATTTAAGATCCATTTCATATTTAGGTTATAGACCATTTCTTGAATTTTATAGACTATGAGTCATGTTCCTAATGTAAGTCCATGGGGCCAGCGATGTCATGACTCTGCCTGACTTCCTGAGGATGAATACCCAGCCTCCTCACCCTTGGCAGGACCATTCTGAGGGATGATCTGCACCCTCTGAGTCCCCAGCAGAATGGACTCCCAGTTGCCGACGGGGGGACCTGCTCGTTAATGCTTAATGCCCCTTGATTTCTCACCTCCCTCACTTGGTTCCTGAGATCACCTCACAGATGACCCCTTGAACCTAATCCTTGACTGGGATTGGCTTTGGGGAGGAATCAAACCCCTGCACTCCCTCTCATTGTTTCTATCTCAGTAAATAGCGAGTATCCTATCCATCCATTTGCAGTTGACGCTGCATTTCCCCCCTCTTTCCGTCTGCATCTCCGTCTCCCTCTTCTGGGTCCCCCAAGAGAGTGCGAGGATCGGTCACCCCCGGGCGGCTGCGGCTTGCGACTGACGCCGGTCTGCAAGGCGCGGGCTGCCCCGGCGGACAGCGCTCGCTCCTCCCGGCCGCAGGGGGCGCTGTGGGGCGGAGCGGCCGCGAGTCCCAGCGTGCACCGCGCCTGGGCTGGGCCTGCAGGTCGGCGGGGAGCGAGAGTAGGGGAGCTGCCGCCGCAGGGAAGGTGCCGCGGGCAGCCGGGACGCCTGGCTTGGCCGTAACCCGGTGCGGGGCCTGGTGGGACTGTGAGGGCCCATGGCCGAGCCGGCTCCGGTAAGAGGGGCTCCCCGCGCGGACGTCCGGCTCGGGGATCTGGGCGGGTCCTCGGGTTCCGGCTCGGCGGGCCGGCATCCTGGGGTCCTCCCGGGGCGGAGGCGAACGGGTGGGGCGGGGTCTGAGGGTCGCGCTGAGCGCCTGGTGTGGGGTCTGGACCCTGGACGGAGCCGGTGACCGCCGCCCCTGGGGCTCGTAGATGTCCAAAGCCCTAAACAAAGCCGAGCGTGGAACTGGCGGAGTCTGGGCCGCGGGCGCCTGTGCGTGAGGCGGGCGGATGAGGGAAAGGATCGAAATTGGTCTGGGGCCGGCAATGCGTGTTAACTAGTTCAGCTAGTTTTACATTATAGTTACTGAATTTAGAACAAGTGTTTTAAAAGATTTAAGATTCTGAATTGTTGAAATGATGGTTGGTAGGGACTTAAATGGCAGAATTTAACGCTAACGTGTTGAAGTTTGTGTTGAGTGGGAGGACACGTTGGAAGGAAGGGGGTATAAAAACCTAAGTAGGGTACACATTATTTGATTTTTTAGTGTTTTGTTGAAATTGAGGTTTTATGTTTTTCTCTATTTTATAAGCTTACATATTGAGCACTTTTTCAGATTACTAAGTGAATTCATGAGATTATTACTTTTAATATACCGTTAACAATCTCAACAAAAACCATAATTCCTAGGACTAAATATGTAAAAGATATGTAACACCTTTATAGCAAAAATTATAAATAACAGGCATACCTTGGGGATATTTTGGGTTTGGTTTCAGACTGCTGCAATAAAGCAAGTATCACCGTAAAGGAAGTCACGATTTTTTTTGGTTTCTCAGTGCATATTAAAGTTATGTTTATACTGTACTGTAGCGTGTTAAGTGTGCAGTAGCATTATGTCTTAAAAAACAATGTACAGGGCTTCCCTGGTGGCGCAGTGGTTGAGAATCTGCCTGCCGATGCAGGGGACACGGGTTCGAGCCCTGGTCTGGGAAGATCCCACGTGCCGTGGAGCAACTGGGCCCGTGAGCCACAATTACTGAGCCTGCGCGTCTGGAGCCTGTGCTCCGCAACGAGAGAGGCCGCGATGGTGAGAGGCCCGCGCACCGCGATGAAGAGTGGCCCCCGCTTGCCACAACTGGAGAGAGCCCTCGTACAGAAACGAAGACCCAACACAGCCAAAAAAAAAAAAAAACTAAAATAAATAAACTAAAAATAAAATTAAAAAAAAAAAAAAAAAACAATGTACAAACCTTAATTAAAAATACTCTGGCTAAAAATGCTAATCATTGTCTGAGCCTGGAGCAAGTTGTAATCTTTTTGCTGGTGGAGGGTCTTGGCTCCTTGTTGATGGTTGCTGACTGATCAGGGTGGTGGTTACTGAAGATTGGCATGTGGCAATTTCTTAAAATAAGACAACAGTGCAGTTTGCGGCATCAGTTGACTCTTCAGGAGTTATTTCTCTGTAGCATGCAATGCTGTTTAATAGCATTTTACCCACAGTAGCACTTCTTTCAAAATTGGAGTCAGTCCTCTTGAACCCTGCCACTGCTTTATCAACCAAGTTTATGTAATATTCTAAATCCTTTGTTGTCATTTCAACAATCTAAATGGCATCAGCAGGAGTAGATTCCATCTGGAGAAACCACTGTCTTTGCTCATCCATAAGAAGCAACTCCTCATCTGTTAAAGTTTTATCATGGGGTTACAGCAATTCAATCACACCCTCAGGCTCTGCTTCGAATTCTAGTTCTCTTGCTGTTTCCACCACATCTGCAGTTACTTCCTCTACTGAAGTCTTGACCCCCTCAAAGTCATCCATGAAGGTTGGAATCAACTTCTTCCAAACTCCTGTTAACATTGATATTTCAGCTTCATCCCATGAATGATGAATGTTCTTCGTGGCATCTAGAAGGATAAATCCTTTCCAAAAGATTTTCAATTTACTTTGCCCAGATCCATCAGAGGAATCACTATGTATAGCAGCTATAGTCTTATGAAAGGTATTTCTTTTCTTTTTTTTTTTTTTTAGGATTGTTGTGAGGATCAAATCAGATAAATGTATTGGGTTTTTTTTGTTTGTTTTTTGTTTTTTAAACAGAAACCACCAGGTATTTCGGAGGGAATTTATTTATTTATATTTTTTGGCTCTGTTGGGTCTTCGTTTCTGTGCGAGGGCTTTCTCTAGTTGCGGCAAGCGGGGACCACTCTTCATCGCGGTGCGCGGGCCTCTCACTATCGCGGCCTCTCGTTGCGGAGCACAGGCTCCAGACGCGCGGGCTCAGTAGTTGGGGCTCACGGGCCCAGTTGCTCCGCGGCATGTGGGATCTTCCCAGACCAGGGCTCGAACCCGTGTCCCCTGCATTGGCAGGCAGATTCTCAACCACTGCGCCACCAGGGAAGCCCGAAAGGTATTTCTTAAATAATAAGACTTAAAAGTCGAAATTACTTCTTGGTCCATAGGCTGCAAAATGGATATTGTGTTAGCAGGCGTGAAAACAACATTAATCTTGTACATCTCCTTCAGAGCTCTTGGGTGGTCAAGTGCATTGTCAATGAGCAGTAATATTTTGAAAGGAATCTTTTTCTGAGCAGTAGGTCTCAAGAGTGGGCTTAAAATATTTGGTAAATCATGTTGTAAACAGCTGTGCTGTCACCCAGGCTTTGTTGTTCCATTTCTAGAGCACAGGCAGAGTTGATTTAGCATAATTGTTAAGGGCCCTAGGATTTTTGGAATGGTAAATGAACAGGGGTTTCAACTTATAGTCACCAGCTGCATTTAGCTCCCAACAGAGACTCAGCTTGTCCTTTGAAACTTTGATGCCAGGCATTGATTTTCCTCTCTAGCTATGAAAGTCCTAGAAGATATCTTTCCCCAATATTAGGCTGTTTTGTCTATACTGAAAATCTGTTGTTTAGTATAGCCACCTTCATTAATTATCTTAGCTAGGTCTGGAGAACTTGCTGCAGCTTCTACACCATCACTTGCTGATGCACCTTGCACATTTATGTTTAGGAGATGGCTTCTTTCCTTCAGCCTCATAAACTGTGCTCTGCTGGCTTCACACTTCTTCCGCAGCTTCCTCACACCTCTCAGGCTTCATAGCATTGAAAAGAGTTAGGACCTTGCTCTGCATTAGGCTTTGGATTAGGGCGATGTTGTGGCTGGTTTAATCTTCTCTCTAGACCACTAAAACTTGTTTTGTATCAGCAGTAAGGCTGTTTTGCTTATCATTTGTGTGCTCACCGGAGTAGCACTTTAATTTCCTTCAAGAACTTTTCCTTTGCATTCACAACTTGGCTAACTGACACAAGGGGCTTAGCTTTTGAGCCTGTTTCAGCTTTCCACGTGCCTTCCTCACTAAGCTTAATCATTTCTAGCTTTTGATTTAAAGTGAGAAATGTGTGACTCTTCCTTTTACTTGAACACTTAGAGGCCATTAAGTGTTCACTTGAACACTTAATAATGTAGGGTTATTAAGCGGCCTAATTTCAATATTGTTCTGTCTCAGGGAATAAGGAGGCCCGAGGAGAGGGAGAGAGATGGGCCAGTCCGTGGGGCAGTCAGAACACACACATTTTTTTTAATAACTTTTTTTTAAATAAATGTATTTATTTTTGGCTGTGTTGGGTCTTTGTTGCTGCGCGCAGGCTTTCTCTAGTTGCAGCGAGCAGGGGCTACTCTTGGTTGCAGTGCGTGGGCTTCTCATTAAGGTGGCTTCTCTTATTGCGGAGCATGGGCTCTAGGTGCGTGGGCTTCAGTAGTTGCAGCACACGGGCTCAGTAGTTGTGGCTCATGGGCTCTAGAGCACAGGCTCAGTAGTTGTGGCGCACGGGCTTAGTTGCTCCACAGCATGTGGGATCTTCCCGGACCAGGGCTTGAACCTATGTGCCCTGCATTGGCAGGTGGACTCTTAACCACTGCACCACCAGGGAAGTCCCAGAACACATACATGGATTGATTAAGTTTGCCATCTTACGTGGGCATGGCTCATGGCGCCCAAACACAATTAAAATGGTAACATCAGGGCTTCCATGGTAGCGCAGTGGAGCAGCTAAGCCCGTGCACCACAACTACTGAGCCTGCGCTCTAGAGCCCGCGAGCCACAACCACTGAGCCCACGTGCCACAACTACTGAAGCCTGCGCACCTAGAGCCCGTGCTCCGCAACAAGAGAGGCCAGCACAATGAGAAGCCCACGCACTGCAACCAAGAGTAGCCCCCGCTCGCCACAACTAGGAAAGCCCGCACGCAGCAACGAAGACCCAACACAGTCAAAACTAAATAAATAAATAAATTTTTAAAAAATGGTAACATCAAAGATCACTGATCACAAATCACCATAACAAATACAATAATAATGAAAAACTTTGAAATATTGTGAGAATTACCAAAAAGTGACACGGAGACATGAAGTGAGCAAATGCTGTTGGAAAAATGGCGCCAATAGGCTTGTTCGACACAGGGCTGCCACAGACCTTCAGTTTGTAAAAAATGCAGTATCTGCATTTTTTACAAAGCACAAAGCACAGTAAGATGAGATATGCCTGTAAACAGGAGGTAAATCATGCCCATAAATGGGAAGACTAAATATAATAAAGATGATACTTTCCTTCCAAGTTAATATATAAATTTACTGCAACTTCATCAGAATGGCAGTAAGAGTTTTGTAAATTATATAAACGGATTCTAAATTTCGTTTGGAAAAATATAGGTCAAAATATGATGCTGAAAAAAAGAATAACAGGGGGACTTGCCCTAGCAGATAATAAAATTTACAGTAAATCCATAGAATTAATACAGTACTGTTTTGTGCAGGGGTAGACACATGGAGCAGAGGAAACCCAAAGAGGACCCCAGAGCAGACTGCTGAGTTAAATAGTGTCTCCCCCAATACATGTCCTTCCCAGAACCTCAGATTGTGACCTAAATAGGAGTAGGGTTGCTGCAGATGAAACTCGTTAAGATGAGATCAGACTGGAGTAGGACAGGTTCGTAATCCATCATGAGTGGTGTCTTTATAAGAAGAGGAGCAGAGTCACAGAGACCCAGACACACAAAGGGAGAAGGCCCTGTGACAGTGGAGGCAGAGATGGAACTATGCAGCTTCAAGCTGAGAAATGCCAAGTATCAACAACCACCACCAGAAGCGAAGGGAAAGGCATGGAACAGATTCTCCCCTAAAGGCTTCAGAGAGAGCATAGCTCTGCTGACACTTTGATTTCAGACTTCTAACTACCAGAACTATGAGAGAATAAATATTTATTGTTTAAAGCCGCCAAGTTTGTGGTACTTTGTGACAGCAGCCCTAGGAATCTAATTCGGAGAACTTCAGAAGTGGTGTTGGGACAACTGACTTTTCCATTTGGAAAAAAACACAAAGGTAGATCATTGCTGTATGCCATAAAAAAATTACGTTCCAGATAAATTAAAAATCTAAACATGAAAAGTAAAACTTCAGTCTTTTGGAAGGAAATGTAGGATATCTTCATAATCTTAGTGTAGAAGAAAATTTCTCAAACCACAAAGGGCAAAATGAACTAAGAAAAGATTGATATATTGCATTACAATTGAAAATTTATGTACAGTATAAGACAGCTTAAGTAAAAATAAAAGGTAAGAGATACACTAGGAGAAAGTATTTGTAAACTAATGTAGTCAACAGTTAATACACAAATTATATAAAGAAATCTTAGACATGAAAGGACAAATAACCCAGTAAAAATACAGGCAAAGGATATGAACAGGCAGTTCACAACAGAACTAAAAGCAAATGGTCAATGGATAAAAGAATGAATTAAAAATTGTGACATTCAGACAATGGAACACTATACAAAATTAAATCAGTTCTATGTATATCAAGATGGACAGATCTCAAAATGTTGCATGAAAAATGCAAGTTGCAGTACAATAAAGCATTTGTGTATAAAAGACAAAGCAATACTATATTATTCATAGATACATATGTGTATTAAAAAAAGTAAAAACATGAGCTGAAAACTTACCACATGCATCATCATGTTTGTGTGTCAGAAGGGAGGTGAATAGGACTGAGTAAGAATAAGATTGAAGTGGGGACCAAGGGGGCTTTGAGTTTTACCTGTCAAATTCTATTTCTTTAGAAGGAAATCTGAAGAAAAAATGTTAAATTTGTTAAATCAGTGGTAAATACTCAGATGGTTGTTATAATGTACTCTGTAATTTTCTGGATCTTTCAAACTCCTGAAGATTAAAGAAATAAACAATGAAGGCTTTTTGAGCATTTTTGAAAAACATTTTAAAAGTAATGAATTTAATCAGAAGAGGACAATAAGTATATTTAACACTGAAATTAAAACATGCATTCAGTTCTGCCATCATACATCATATGCATTTCTAAAACTCACAGTGCAATGCAAAATCATGCAGTAAAAACCACAGAGCTTATGGGAGAAATGGGGTTAGGTACACAACACTCAAAAAGTTTGTCAGTGACAAGTTAAAAAGAAAAGATAGAAACATAATAAAAACAGCTCAGTTTTATGCATGTTAAATGATTAAGAAATAATTACCTTAAAAACAGTCTGAAATTTGCTTGTGGAAGTGGGTGTAAGAAGGGATGGAGCTTTTGAGTTATTGTGAAGTAGTGGAAGGAACAGTATCTGAAATTAGATGGAAAGCTGTAACACCAGGTGTGAATAGGTAGGGCTCACCACAGGGTGATCTGAGGCAGCTGGTGCTTGAAGGGTATGCATGTGTGTGCTTTGTATATTCCTATTCAGTTCAGTTCTCATAGTAGCGACCAGAACTCTAAAATCCCTAGGAATGAATCTGTCAAGAATTATATAAGCTCTATATGAAGAAAACAAATTTTACTAAAGAAAATTTAAAAATCTAGGTAAATAAAAGATGTTTCTGGATGGAAAGATCCCATAATTCAGAGACCCACTTCTCTCAAAATTAATTCATATACTTAGTATATTCCTATCAGAATCCCAATAGAATTTATATAAATTTGACAAAATATTTTTCCTGTTTATTTAGAAGAGAAAATAGACAAGGAAGGTCAAGACAGTTTCCTTTAAAAAAATGATCAAGGTGGTGGTAGATGGCCATATCCTCTTAAATAGCAAATCATTTGGTAAAACTTAAGAATTAAACAGTCCAGTATTGGAGCAAGAATAGACAAAATCACCAGTGGAACAAAAATATAACCAAGTATAAATGGAAAACTAGTTTATGAAAAAGCGATCCCAACACAATGGTAAAAGAATAGTCAATAAGTTTTGTGATAATTTAATATCTCTTTGGAAAAAGAATTATGTCCCTTATTGTTATAATATACCAGAATCTTTTATAATTTTAGAATAGGGAAAGTCTTCCAAATCAAGGTACTAAACCCTGAAGCCACAAAAGAGGTTCTAGTAAGTACAACACTATGAGATAAAAGCAGTGTACGTACTTTGAAAAGAGATGGGGAAATTATCTGAGAATTATGATTGTTTCCACCAAAAACTTAATACTATTAGAATTGATAAACAAACATGGTACATTAATTGGATATAAGATAAGTTTACAAAAATCAATTTTTAAAAAATTCTAGTAGGAATGATTTGAAGTGGCAGAGGTGGTCCCATTTATAATTGTTGGGAAAACTACACAATACTAGAAATAAAGTTCATAGAAAAGATTCAGAACATTTATGAAGAAAATCATTAAGTTTATTAAAGGATAGGAAGCAAGATCAAATAAATGGAATGGTAGAACATGTTCCTAGATGAGCTCAATCTTTCCTAAATACACATATAAATTTAATTAAAATTGAATCCCAATGTACTTTTTTTTTTAACTGGACAAAATTATTTTAGAATTTGTAAGGAAGAATAAATATTCCAGAAATTAACAGCAGTAGCTTGACAAAGAATGGGCGTGGGGGGGCACTTATAACATTGCATAGGTACTGTAATCAGATAGGTACAGATAGTATAACAATATGTAGATTCACATACATATGAAAATCTAATATATGCAAAAGTGAAGGTCAGGATTTTAATCTAAGAAAGAGTGGTGCATTTATTAGTGTTCTGTGATTGGCTGTCCATATGTACATAAATAAAGATAAGAATATCATCTGTAGAATTAAGCTGCAAATCTAATTGTGAAAGAAATTCAGTAGAATATTTGTATAATTTTTTGATTGTGACAAATATAAAAAATGAAAGTAAAAGCTGGAAACAATATGGAAAAGACTCAGGTTTTAACTAAATAAAAGGGTCAAAAATGTTCTCTTTGGCAGAAGAGAAAGTCAAAATACAAATGATAAACTAGAAGAAAATGTTTGTTAACTAGTCAAAGGATTATTAACCCTAACGTAAGAAAGTTAATTCAAATTATAGGAGCCCACTAAAACGTTGAACAAAGGATGTGAACAGGCATGCACAAAGATAAGTGGAACCCCCCCTCCCCGCCAAATATGAAAATGTTACTAAGCCTCACAAATGAATGCAAATTAAAATAAGTACAAGGGACTTCCCTGGCGGTCCAGTGGTTAAGACTCCGCGTTCCCAATGCAGGGGGCACAGGTTCAATCCCTGGTGGGGGAACTAAGATCCCACGTGGCTCACAGAGAAGCCTAAAAAATAAATAAATAAAACAGTGAAATAGAATTTTTTACCTATCATGTTGGCCAATAAGCAAACAAATAAATAAGGTTTCAGAACATCCTGTGCTGGCAAAGGTGTAAAGAAATGTCTCTTCTTATTAGCAAGGGTAAAAGTGCTGGATTCTTTTTGGAAGGCAATCTAGGGGTATCTCATGAACTGAAGATGTTTCTATCCTTTGATTTAGTAGTTCTCCTTTTTAGCCTTTTCCTGCAGAAGTAAAACCACTAATATATAAGGAAGCATATCAGAGCATTGTTGGTAATTTATAAAGGAAATGGAAACAATATATGTGTCATCAGTGGAGTATGTGTACCCATGGAATATAATGCAGTTAAGAAAAAAACGATTTTGCCTATGTAAATTGACCTGGAAAGATGACATGTTAAGTGAAAGAAGTTACACAGTGATTTGTTCCCATTTTTGTTTAAAAAAAGAAGAAGAAAAATGAAAGAGTTCCATGCTATACATATGCATATGTAGTTGGAACAGGCATAGAGAAACAAGTGGAAGGGGGTGGTCATGGTCACCAACAGAACCACATGATGGGAGTCAGGGAAGGAGCAGTTCCCAAGGAAGAAGCTGCCTAACGCACAAAAACACTGTCCACTGCAAAACTCTTAAATTGATGAAAAGGAACTGGAGTTTTGAAGCCATTATAACTGTATATGTATTATGCCTATAATTTCAGTTACCTCTGACTTTTGAGGATGTGGCCGTTTATTTCTCCGAGCAAGAATGGCAGAATCTAGAGGCATGGCAGAAGGAGCTTTACAAGCAAGTAATGAGAACCAATTATGAGATTCTTGTTTCTCTAGGTAAGAAGTGTTTAACTGGCTCGGGCATGGAACTGGGTCCTGTTAGGGGTTTCAGTCACTCCATACTCCTGTCTGTCAGGTAGCCAGATTTCTCAGAAATTAACTCAGAAAGGCATTTTTATGCAGAGTCTTTTGTTAATATCTGTAAGCATTGCTAATCCTTACTCAAGGGTAGACGTTGCTACATAAGAATATTTGTGACAGCATGTAATGTAACATGGTCAGAGATGACTAAATATATGTCAGGGCTTTTAATCACTATATACTTACTCACAGGTTGCCATGATTTTTCAACATGGATACATACCTTGCCCATATCCATAAAGTACCCTGTATCTTTAACCTAGGATGTTCCTACCTGTCAGCTTTTACAGTGGTGTCCATATACCTCAAAAAAGCTAATGTTATTTTTCCCTGCAATGAGATTTCGGAAGGCTATACACAGGTGTTTAACCGCAGTTGTTTCTGCATGGTTACGGTAATGGTGTTCTTTTTAGTCTTTTTGCTTAGTCTTTGTATTTTACTACTGAATATGATTTTTAAAAAATCAGTCTGTTTGGAGAAGCATCAAAATGAATGATAAAAGTCTCTTGCCTCACCCCTCACTCAGTTAATTCCCCAAAGGCAACCATGTTAATTATTTCTGTTTTAGTTTTTACTGCAGTTTACTTCAGTCTATTGTGCTTACACCTGTATTTCTTGGTTTATCGAGTTTAACTCCTTACTGTGAAAAATGAGGGTTTCACTCACTTATACTATCCCTCTTCTATCTCCTTTTTCCCCCTTCTTCCGAAATTTTGATAGTTTTTTAAAAATTTTTTTAACTTTAAAAAAAAAATTTTATTATCTGTGTTACAAATATTTCTTTCCAATTTGTTCCATACACACACACACACACACACAGACACATATATTTGTTGTTGTTGTTTTATCTTTTGGCCGCACTGCGTGGCTTGTGGGATCCCAGTTCCCCGACCAGGGATCAAATGCATGCCCCCTGCATTGGCAGTGTGGAGTCTTAACCACTGGACTGCCAGGGAAGCCCCTGATAGTTTTTTAATGCCTCTGTTGGCCACCTTTATAATTTAAATAATAAACTAGATCTAGAAGATCATGTTTCATGAACTTTATATTATATCTCTTTATTCTTTCAGTCTATGAAGGTAATTAGTTCTCCTATATTCCCTCCACTTCTCTTGCCAGCGTCTGACAGCCAAACCACTTCTTTTATATTGCAATGTTTCTAATAATTATGTTCTGTTCCATTACCATAATTAAGATTTCCAGTTTCTATACAGTGTTTCTAAAATATTAATACAAGATATTACATTTTTTTCATTGTTAGCGAAGAACCAATTAAAGTAATTGAATCTATAGAGAAAAGAAAAATAATCTTGTGTCATGAACCCTGTGCCACCCAAAAAGAATGTTCCAAGCATGAAGATCAAATGGATGTGGACTTCAATGGTGGCGCAGTGGTTAAGATTCTGCCTGCCAGTGCAGGGGCCATGGGTATGATCCCTGGTTCAGGAAGATCCCACATGTCGTGGAGCAACTAAGCCCATGCTTCACAACTACTGAGCCTGCACTCTAGAGCCCACGAGCCACAACTACTGAGCCCGCGTGCCACAGCTACTGAAGCCCATGCTGCTAGAGCCCGTGCTCCACAACAAGAGAAGCCACTGCAATGAGAAGCCCGCACACCACAGTGAAGAGTAGCCCCTGCTCGACACAACTAGAGAAAGCCCACGCACAGCAATGAAGACCCAACAAAAGATCAAATAGACGTGAAGTGGTGTATCAATGTGGGTTTGGTTTGCATTTCCTTAATGGCTAATCATGTTGAGCATCTTTTCATTTGTGTATCTTCTTTGGAGAAATGTCTATTCAAATACTTTGCCCATTTTTATAGTGGGCTATTTGTCTTTTTATTGTTGGGTTATAAGTGTTCTCTATTTGTTCTGAATACTGAACCCTTATCAGATACATGATTTGCAGATATTTTCTCCGTTTCTTGGGTTACCTGTTCCCTTTTTGATGGAGTCCTTTGAAGCACAAAAGTTTTAAGTTTTGATGAATTCCAGTTTATTTTTTCTTTTGTTTCTTGAGCTTTTGGTGTCATATCTAAGAAGCCATTGCCTAATTCAGTGTCACAAAGATCCACTCCTATGTTTTCTTCTAAGAGTTTTATAGTTTTAGTGCGTATATTTAGGTCTTTGATCCTTTTTTTTCCTTCTTTGATCCATTTTGAGTTAATTTTTTCACACTGTGTGATATAGGGATCCAGCCTCTTTTGCATATGGATATCCAGTTGTCCCTACACCATTTGTGGAAAAGACTGTTCTTTCCCCCATTGAATTATCTTGGCACCCTTTTGGAAAACCAATTAACCGTAAATGTCGGAGTTTATTTCTGGATTCTCGAGTCTGTTTCATGGATCTATATGTCTAGTCTTATGCCAGTACCACACTGTTTTAATTACCATTGCTTTAGGATCAGTTTGTCAATTTCTGCCAAAAAAAAAAAACAGGCAGATGGGGTTTGGGGAATATTGTCATCTTAATAGTACTAAGTCTTCCAATTCATGAACATGGGATATCATTTCATTTATTTAATACTTTTTTTTTAGGACTTCTAAAATTACTTTCAACAACATTTTATGATTTGTATTGTGCAAGTCTTATGTTTCTTTTATTAAATTTATTCCTAAGTATTTTACTCCTTTTGATGTTCTTATAAATGGACTTGTTTTCTTAATTTTTTTTTGAAAAATAGTTTTATTTTATTTTATTTTATTTATTTTATTTTTTTTTAAATTTTATAGCTACTTTATTTATTTATTTCTTTATTTTTGGCTGTGTTGGGTCTTCGGTTCGTGCGAGGGCTTTCTCTGGTTACGGCAAGTGGGGGCCACTCTTCATCGCGGTGCAGGGACCGCTCTTCATCGCGGTGCGCGGGCCTCTCACTATCGCGGCCCCTCCCGTTGCGGGGCACAGGCTCCAGACGCGCAGGCTCAGTAGTTGTGGCTCACGGGCCCAGCTGCTCCGTGGCATGTGGGATCTTCCCAGACCAGGGCTCGAACCCGTGTCCCCTGCATTAGCAGGCAGATTCTCAACCACTGCGCCACCAGGGAAGCCCTGAAAAATAGTTTTATTTTAAAAGATGCTGAGAGTTCAACCCAGATGAAGACTGAGAATAGGTGTATGGATTTATTTTTTTAATTAATTTTTATTGGAGTATAGTTGCTTTACAGTGTTGTGTTAGTTTCTGCTGTACAGCAAAGTGAATCAGTTATATGTATACATATATCCCCTCTTTTTTAGATTTCCTTCCCATTTAGGTCACCACAGAGCACTGAGTAGAGTTCCCTGTGTTATACAGTAGGTTCTCATTAGTTATCTATTTTATATATAGTAGTGTATATATGTCAATCCCAATATCCCAATTCATCTCACCCCCCCTTCCCCCCTTGGTATCCACATGTTTGTTCTCTACATTTGTGTCTCTATTTCTGCTTTGCAAGTAAGTTCATCTGTACCTTTTTTCTACATTCCATATATAAGCGATATTATATGATATTTGTTTTAGGTGTATGGATTTAAATAAAAGATAGTGATTCCTTTTTTCATGAGAGCAGGCTTGGAATTCTTTTGGGGTTGAAGTCAGATTTCAGAGGGCTAATGTACTATGTCACTCTGACATTTTATCCCTAAAATCCCTCAGCATTGCCCAGCTTATCCTCTTTCTCTGATTTGGACCATCTGCTAATCTCCCTTTAGCAATCCATGAAGCATACTTTTGGTTCTCTTAAATATATATATTACTGAAAGAAAGTTATACTTGAAAATACACAGAGTAAACATTTTTTACAGGGAAATGGGAATCTTGTAATATTTTAATTTGTTCATTTCATTCAGTGCAACCCCCTTCTATTCTAGCAGAACTCAACTGTGTTTTAGGTTGTGATTAGCACTGTCACTGGAAGTACTTCTCAGAATATTTTAGCTGAAGCTCCAGTTCTTATTTTCATATACCCCCTATTCCCAAGATATCTCCAGTTGTCTCAGGGGTTGTCCCACAATTCTCAAAGCACAATACTGGTGCATTTTAAGAAACCTATGACAAAATGCAGCATTGCTAGATATATTGGGACCAAGACAAAATCAAACACAGAGTCATCTAACAGGTCCAGGTAGATTAGGAACCACTGTTATAATATGTGGGCAGTTCTGCTTTTCTTTGTGTAAACCTATAATCTATTTAAAAAAATCTCTTCTCATACATTTTCCCAGGAGTAAATTTGAGAATTTAAAAACAGCTCATTGTGCTTTAAATTTAGTGCTCAAGGAAACCAAACTACCCTGTTTGACTTCTCTGTACAGATGATGGACTTCCCAAACCAGAACTAATATCCTGGCTTGAACAGGGGAGAGAACTCTTCAGGAACTGGGGAGAATCACAGAAATCAGGAAACATAATTTGCTCCTCTGCTGATTTGCATTTGGATCCAGTTATTGAGGGACAACTATTTGGGGGTGAGTATTAAGAAATCAGCGCCCTGTCCTTAAGACATCCCATTCAGGTTTCTTAGTTCCAATTCTCTGACCTTGACTTCCCTGTTTGACTGGACTGAGGCTTAACACCTGGTATATTCTAGAGAAAGGCAGTAAAGCATAGTAGTTAGGATTGTGGGTTCTGGATCCTGAGTCTGGATCTTGCCTTTTCCAGGTGACCTTGGGCAAGTTATTCAACCTCATAGTATTTCAATTTCCTGACCTATAAAATGAAGATAATAAAAGTACCTAAATTATAGGATTAAATGGGTTAATGTATGTAAACTGTTACAAAGATACCTGGCAACACAGTAGGAGTTCAGCAAATATGAAGTATTCTTAGTAGTGGGGGGGGGGGAGGAATAGAGACTCCTCTTTTGTTTCTTGTCATGATGGGAGAGTCTGAGATTTTTGGATTCTTAAGGGTCAGTATTAAAGTATGAAAAAAAGTCAAATGGGAGCATCATTCCAAGAAATGTTGTCAGTAGTTTATTTAATTTTTAGCTGCTTCTTTCAGGAGAGAAAGAGTTTTTCTTCACAAATTATTTCACTTTTTCTGTCTGTTAGCAATTCTTCCAAGAAACCTTTTTACAACGTTGGTAGGAATAGAGACGAGGAGGGAGGAACATCTGGTCTTAGGACAGCTCCTGGAGTATATGGAATCATAGCGTTAGCCAGGGCCTGTCAGTAACACTGCCATCATTATTTTATTTTATCTTTTTTAAAGTCTTTATTGAATTTGTTACATTATTGCTTCTGTTTTTTGTTTTGGTTTTTTGGCGAGGAGGCATGTGAGATCTTAGCTCCCTGACCAGGGATTGAACCCACACCCCCTGCATTGGAAGGTGAAGTCTTAACCACTGGACCACCAGGGAAGTCCCTGTCATTATTTTTTGACTCCAGGAATGTCTGCGCATCCAAATGGGACAAGTCTGGTGGCCCTGTTAACTCATACAGTTCTCACAACAATCTTATGTACTGTTTCCATTTGTACAGGAGAAGGAACTGAAGCCAAAGATGAGTTTGACAAAGTTTGCACAGTGGACAAATGGGATTCGAACCCAGTCTGATTCCAAAGCTTAGGCCCTACATTTGTGACTTACATGTTCTCTTTTCAGTATTATTCTAAGATAGGTCTGTTCAGTTTAGTTTCAGCAGACTCTCACCAAACTCCTGGTCATGAAACTGACCCCCACTGAAAGGAGCTGCCGGTTTAGTTCAGCGGAAGCTGGGCTTCCAGCCCACCTCAGGTCACTGCTACGGCCACATAAGCCTTGGTCATGTCATAGGCTGGGATACTGACTGAAGTTTTCTTTTCAATTTCAGGAAGCCAGCAAGCTGTGAAACCAGGAGAAGCCCACTGCCATTTCCAAGTAGATCCTCTTCAGAGCCAGCGTTCCTCTGAACCCTTTTTAGGAAAAAGTGAAGCTGTTTCCTTCAGGCCTGACCAAGTCGTCGCCCTCCTGAACCCACACAGACATGATACTCGGGCTCTAGGTCCACTAGTCCACAGCTCCAGGGAACCCACCCGAAGAGACAGAATCGTAAGTCCCAGGACCCTCGGTCTCCCAGGCTTCCAGGAAACCTCCGGGGAGGGCCCCCAGCAACCTTGCCCCGTCTGTGGAGAAGGCTTTTGGAAGAACCTCTCAGAGCAGCACCAGGGGAGCCACTCGAAGGACCCGCCACACAGGGCTTGGAATCAATTCCGCAACCAAACCCAGGTACAACAGCCCCTGAGCATCCCTCGGGGACAGAGGCACTTCCGCTGTCCAGGATGTGGGCGGGGCTTCCGCCGGAAGTCGTGTTTGCTTAGACCCCTGGCGATCCACCCCGAGAGCCAGCTGCCGGGCAGCGAGTGTGAAATGTACGCCCACCACCTGCGCGCGGGGCCGAGGCCTTCCCAGTGCCCCGGCTGCGACGAGAGAGGCCCCCGGGGCCCTCCCGGCGTGGAGAGGCCAGGCTCCCGGAGAGAGGGCGCCAGGGCCGCCTCCGAGCAGGCTGAGCTCCCGCGCTCGGGAGAGAAGCCAGGCCTGAGCCCGGCTGGCGAGGAGCGCCCGGAATCTCTCGAGCCCGGTCCCGGCGCGGAGAGGCCGGCCTCCTGCGGCCCGTGCGGCCGGCGCTCCTCCCCGCAGTGCGGGCTTCCAGACCACACCCACGTGCCCAGCGCGGAGCGGCCCTTCCGGTGCGCCGAGTGCGGCCGGGCCTCCCGCCAGCGCGGGCGGCTGCGGCTCCACCGGCAGCTGCATTCAGACGAGCAGCCTTTCGCGTGCCCGGAGTGCGGCCTGGGCTTCCGGCTGAGGAGGCACGGCGGCGAGAGGCCGCTCTCCTGCGGCGAGTGCGGCCGCGGCTTCGCCCACCCGTGCAAGCTGCGCGAGCACCTGCGGGTGCACAGCGGAGAGCGGCCCTTCGGCTGCCCCGAGTGCGGCAAGAGCTTCCGCCTGAAGGGCATCCTGAAGGCGCATGAGCGCACGCACAGCCGCGAGCGGCCCTTCCAGTGCGCGGAGTGCGGCAAGGGCTTCACGCGGCCATCCAAGCTGGCCGAGCACTTCCGCGTGCACAGCGGCGAGCGGCCCTTCGGCTGCCCCGACTGCAGCCGCCGCTTCCGTCTCAAGGGGCAGCTGCGGAGTCACCAGCGCCTGCACACGGGCGAGAGGCCCTTCCCGTGCCCCGACTGCGGCAAGAGCTACCGCGTGAAGGCCGACATGAAGGCGCACCGGCTGCTGCACGGCGGCCGGATGCCCTTCTCCTGCGAGTGTGGCAAAGGCTTCGCCAAGCAGTCCAAGCTCGTGGAGCACATCAGGACGCACACGGGCGAGAAGCCCTTTCAGTGTCCCCAGTGCGACAAGAGCTTCCGCTTGAAGGCGCAGCTGCTCAGCCACCAGGGCCTGCACACCGGTGAGAGGCCTTTCCGCTGTCCCGAGTGCAATAAAAACTTCCGGGAAAGGGGCCACATGCTTCGGCACCAGCGCATCCACAGGCCCGACAGGCCGTTCGCCTGTGCAGACTGCGGCAAGGGCTTCATTTATAAGTCGAAACTCGCCGAACACATCAGAGTGCACACGAAGTCCTGTCGTGCCCCCAGTGAGCCTGACGTTAAGCAAAGGCTCAGCCAACTGTTTGCAATGATCGAGGCCGACTGGAGTTGAGACCGAGTAGGGCGCCCAAAGCGGTCAGCAGAGTCGGTATTGCCAGGGAGTCCACAGCCAGCGCAGCCAAACCCAAAATCTGGTAAGACAGATGGAACAGGGGCCCTTTTTTGAGCAAGAATATAATACAAGTTAGGAATATGAGAAACCACAAAGATTCTCATTTAAAACATCACCAGCTATGTTTTCTATACATTGATAGAAAACAGTGGATAGAAACAATAGATAGGTTTGTTCTTCCCACCATCTTAACGGGTGATTTTCCCCAGCGTGCTAATAAGCTAACTCTGAAATCCCAGCTTGAATTTAGACAGCAGGAAATCCCTCCAGTACTGTTCTCAAAGCTAAAAGGATGGGGTGACTTAAATGTCAACTCTTCTTTTTTTCATAGTATGATGATAAGCAGGGGGTTTAACCCAGCGACTTTTGTTGCAGGCCTGATATGATAGGATTTGGTTTTGACTTACTTGAAGCTAATAGCAACAAAATGAGTTCTCCGACTCATGGTTTGTCTGTGTGAATGCTGAAGTTTCACAGCAGGTTTCATAGTGATTATGCATGGTTACCCTTAAGGAAAAGCGGATAATTCAAGCAAAATTTGATTAATCTGGGTTGAAGAAAATAAAAGCGAAGGTGCTAAGTTGTATGGGACTAGAGTTTTGTTTTTTTAAATTGAAGTATAGTTGATTTACAATGTGTTAGTTTTAGGTGTACAGCAAAGTGATTCAGTTATACATACATATATACATATTTTTTTTCAGATTCTTTTCCCATACAGGTTATTATAAAATACTGAGTATAGTTCCCTGTGCTATACAGTAGGTCCTTGTTGATTATCTATTTTACATATAGTGTCCCAAACTCCTAATTTATCCCACCCCACGGAGGGGGGTAGCTAGAGTTTAGATAAGAGATTGGGACAGGAGGTAGATTTGGGCGTTCCAGAACACAGGTGCTGTTTGCAACTAAGAGAGTGAATGAGATTCCCAAGAGTGACTTTCTAGGCAGATGACTAAAGTCTGAGTTAAGACAAAATAACAAAGCTAAACAGCTTTATTAGGGAGCCTGACAGGCAACAACAGTTTCGTGTAGAGAGTTTTCAAGCAAACGTTCAAAGTAAACATACAAAGAGAAGTCAAGGAAAATACCCCATTTGTTACACTAGGTGAAGGCTGTGTGAGCACAGAATGTTTATACCCCAGGGACAGAGTTGTACTCCATCCAGAGAATTCCTGACTTTCAGAGGGTTTATGCTTCATTTAAAAGAATGGCTGACCTGAAATTCTAGGGATGATAGAAAATGAGATGTCAGTAAACTGTAATAGACATTACTATGAAGCAATAGTTCACAGATGATTTTCTCTGGAACACTAGCTTCAAATAAATAAGTTAAACAGTTCCCCCCCCTACACACACACAGAGTCTATGACTCTCAAGAGGAAGACATAATAGTATATTCTGAATATATTTGACCTTTTTTGACCTTGGGATTCCTTTCTGTCTTCCCCTCCCCCCCAAAAAAAACCACTATGATCTTGTGGACATCAATAGAATTCTACAGGACTCATTCTGGAAAATATTACCGAAGAATAGTCCTGGCTCCAGCCAAGTAGCCCTTAGTCTAAGACAGAATATCAGGGGATGAACGCCCTCAGTTTTAGGTGACAAAACAGAACTTTAAGTCAGAATAAATCTTTAATTGGTTTTAGAGCACCCCTTTTTCTCATGTGATAGGACACTAACAGAGGTGACTGATGGTATTAAGAGGTGATATGATTTAGGCAGGTTTATAATCACTAGACACACATGGTTATGTCTGCTGCGTTCACGAGGCAGCTGACCTCACAATGCATGAGGAAAGAAGGGGCAGCGGCCCCTGCTGCAGATGAGGGCCCGTGGTGAGGGAGCAGGAGGACGAGGAGGAGCTGGAGGAGAAGGGGGTCTGTGGTGGGGGAAGGGGAGGAGGAGGAGGTGGCAGTGAATCATGTAGAGGCTTTGAGGGAGACTGAAGGCCCGGGCCTCTAGTTCGGTGTTCTCACATATTTCCTGTTATAATTGGAGGATCTCAGAGATAGTAAAAGATCCAGAGTGTTTGAATTTTGTTAGAAACTGGAAGGGTTTTGGAGGAAGTTGAGAAAAAGGGCACGACCCAACTAAACCCCAGTACCCTAGGCTGCCCACACTACAAATGAAAAAGATACCAGAGTGGTGTTTAACAAGTAGAGGGATTTCTGGGAAAGAAGGTATTATAAGCACAGGTTCCTAAAACTTCTCTTCCTTTCCTGCCCAAAATTCCTAAAAAAAAAAAAAAATCACTGCTGAGATATCCTGGTGAAATCCCTGAACTTCCAAAAAAAAAGAAGGAAAAAAAAATGTATCCTGTCACCTACAAAGGAATAAGAACTCTGATTGGTGCAACAATGAAGATCATATTAAAGGGACAGAATGGTTTAAAAAAGAAATCCATTTAAGTCAAGAAGACAAGGTCTCTGCTGAGCCATTATTTAACATTATAGAATACATCATATTACTGTGTACCTGGAACATCCAAGAGAATCAGCTAGGTAACTACTATGAGTAAGAAAAATGACCCTATTCACAAAAGTCCAGTTACTGTCTTGATTCAAGATAGGAATTAAGCACACTCTTATGTTTGTGTCTTCTGCCTCTCAGTATCCCATTGAAATTATAGTAAAGGGATTTTTCTTCAAAGGCTGTAAATCCACCACAAAGAACAGAATTCCGAGGAGACCATCACCAGATGAGAAATTTCAAGAGATTTCAGAAAGTTATTAAAGAATGGTATCTAATGAAGAGGATCAGAGGACTGAGCTGAGGGGACTATTGATTTGCTCAGAAGCAGCTCAACCTGGGGAGCCAGGCAGGATGGAGGCTGGAAACCAGAGCGTTAACTGAAAGTCTGTTACAGTGAATAGTCCAGCCCCACTCCATCCCTACCACTACCAACACCAGAAGCAGGAAGTATGTCTGGCAGCGAGGTATTTACCTTGTAAGGGAAAAAAGGAAATGAACAAAGCATCTGGGGATAACTAGAATATGGATGTTGTCTGAGATAAAAGCCCTCCTCATTCTAGCATGACTCCTAAGCAGTCAGTCACCTTGGAGTAAACTGTCATACAAGACCCACCCATGGACACAAAGATCCTAATTGACTTGTCTACTGTTGCATTCTCAAATATGGACAGGCAAGATTATCAAACATTTGGAAAAAACTTTTACATGAAAGAGAAAGACCAAGACAAGCAAGAAAAAAAGTACGTCAGACAAACCATAGCCAATTCAGGAACTAAAAGCTATATTTTAAAATCTCTAATAAAAATATTCAGAAAAATTGGAGAACACTTATTATAAAACAAGAACATAATGTTATGAAAAGGGAAGCATCTGAAAAACAAATTCTAGGAAGTTTAAAAAAAAGTGATTGCTAAAATAAAAAGATCTCAGGAATTCCCTGGCAGTCCTGTGGTTAGGACTCGGCACTTTCACTGCCAGGGCCCCGGGGTTCAATCCCTGGTCGGGGAATTAAGATCCCGCAAGCTGGGCAGCACAGCCAAAACAAAACCCAAAACAAAACAAAACAAAACAAAATCTCATAGTAGTATTAAAGAAATCTCAGAGAAAACAGAACCAAGTTTCAACAGATAGAAAATAAGAGTAATGGGAGAAAATGAATTGTGCAAATACTAGCCTCTGCCCATTTTTCTGTAGAAGAAAATGCATATCTATACATATTATCTTAATCATATATACATATATGACATAGAGGTAGGAGGGGAAGAGAGTGGGAGAAAGAAGCAAATAAAGGGGGGAAAGTACACCAAAAAGCCCCTCATGTGTGATTATCTTCACGCATCTATATAAAAATGTATGTGATTACAAGGAAACTTCGAAATTTTAAAAAGTAGTAATATGAAAATAAAATATAAAACTCAGTCCTAAAGGAGGGCTGGACACTCCTTTTAATTCTTTTTAGAATTTTAGAGTTTTAAATTTCCAATCTCTAATATTACAGGGAAGGAAACCAAAGCCACAGTAAGTGTCTAATCCACAATCTCATACCTATTTAGTGGCAGGGCTGAGACCTTGTGGGTCTCTTGAGTCCAGGGCAGGGATCCTTCCACCACACTTAATTGGAAATCCAGGAAATGCATGTTCTGTGGATAAGAAATACTAACTGCTTAAACAAACAAAACCAGCACAGTTACCTAAAACAGGGAAGGAAGATTACAGAGAAAGAGAACAGAGAAAACCACAGGTATTCAGTGTAAAAAATCACATAGGCAAAGGGAGATTATTAGCAGCATCTTGGAAAAGACCAAAAGATTAATGAAAGGGATTCTTTTTTTAAATAGGGAAGAAAAGCCATCGGAATGAATGGAAACCCTTTATGATTTTAGGGACAAAGAGATTATTTAGGAATAAAATAGAATCTTCTTTCTGACAACGTAATTCACTACTTCACTCTTGACCAAGATAGTTCTGGGGGGAGGTTTCCATCAACCTAAAATGTGAAGCTTGGAGTTATTAAATAACTAAAAATCCAGAAACTTTTAGTTATAATTGACAAAATAAAGGGGAGTTTGTCATCAGAAGTTTTAAAATAAGTTAGGAACAAACCAATCACTCTCATGGCAACTAGAGGGCTTTTTAACTGTGACCCCACTCTATAACCTCCCCCCCACCTGGAAACCAGTGTGATTATATCCTGATGAGAGTCACCTGGTAAAAAGTACAGAAAAGGATGCGCTCACCAAACACTTAAGTTGTTGAGGGAGAGGCAACAGTTTCTATTATGCCTGTGTGGTGTATCAAGGGAATAAAAGGATAGCTTCTCACGACATCCACTTGGATGTCTAAAAGACTTCTCAAATTCGACATTTCCAAAACCAAACTTCTAATTTTCCTCCCTTATCCTGTTCCTTCTGTAGTCCTTTCCATCTCAGTAAATGGAAACTCCACCTTCTAGTTTCTTAGGTAAAAAATCTTGATATTGTCTTTGACTTCTCTCTCTCAAAAATCTCACCTAATCCATCAACATGTCCTGAGAGTTCCATCTTCAAAATAAATCTAGACTCTTAAGTCTTCTCACCACCTCCTCTAAGACAACCTGGCTCAAGCTGCCATCACCTGGTGCCTGATTATTTCAATAGCCTCCTCACTGATCTTCCTGTTTCCACCATTGCCTGCCCAGTCTGTTCTCCAGAGAGCAGCCAGAGTGATCCTTTAAAAATAAAAGTCAGATCATGTCATTTTCCTGGTTAAAACCCCCAATAATTTGAGGGTCAACAGATTTGAAGAAGCAAGAGAGACCAAAAAGGAGAGAACAGTGAGGTGAGAGGGATCCCATGAGAACATGGTGTCTCACTAGCCAAGCAAGGAGAGTGTTCCAAGAAGCAGGTCTGCTGCTAAGGAGTACAATGAGAACAGGGAAATGGCCAGTAGAATTGGCAACATTGAGATAAATGTTGACCTAATCAAGAACAGTTTCATTGGGAGCTGTTGGGGCAGAAAGGCAAAACTTGGTTGATTGGTGCAGGAGTGTGAATAAGGAATTGGAGACAGGCTACACAGAAAACTCAAGTTTGAAAGAAGTTTGGTCATGAAGGGGAAAAGAGAATTTGGCCGTAGTGGGAAAAGTTATTGATACTGGAGCATGTTTGCATGCTAATGGAGGAGGATTCTGAAAGAGGAGGAAATTGATGTCGAGGGGAAAGATAATAGAGGAAGTGGAGGAATTGGCTTTTGATGAGGGAGGGACATTTTCCCCACAGTAACTGGAGGATAGGAAAAGAGGAGGAGAGGGACTCTGTCCCTTTGAACCACTACCGTCTCCCTTTTAGTGTGCATTGTGCATCTGCATTACATATACATTAACTATATCCTCTTAGAAGACACAGTAATGCCTACTCGCCAAAAAAAAACCACCTCACCCAATTTCCTCCTGGCACCGGCAGGGTAACTGCTTAGAAGTTAATATTCCTTTCTCAATCCTGTAAGAGGTCACAATAACGCACTACTTGCCTCGTTGGACTATGTAAACTGTCAATACAGTACTTTGATGTATAACCCTTTGTCTCAAAAATCTATATAACTGTGCTTTGCCTTCTGATAGGTGGAACAGTCTTCAGAGCTTTCTGCAAGACTGTCTCCCCTGTAATAATCCTCAGGTTGGCTCAAATAACAATTTCCATATCTTTATGAGACTGACTATTAATTTTTTTCACTGTCGAGGAGAAGTTTGGTGTACCAAAAATTCAGGCAAAAAAAGGCAACCTTACACATGATCCAATTCCCTGATTTATATGCCCATCAATTTTAGGTCCAACCTTGTGTAACCCCCAAAAGAGGAAGGGGCGGGACTTCCCTGGTGGTCCAGCGGTAAGGAATCCGCCTTCCAATGCAGGGGACTCAGGTTCGATCCCTGGTCGGGGAACTGGGATCCCACGTGCCACGGGGCAACTAATCCTCCGCACCACAACTACTGAGCTCGCATGCCTCAACTAGAGAGCCCGCGTGCCACAACTACAGAGCCCACACGCCCTGGAGCCAGCGTGCCACAACTAGAGAAGAGAAAACCCACAGGCCACAACTGGAGAGGAGACTGCGCACCACAACGAAGAGCCCACGTGCCTCAACGAGAGGCCACATGCCCCAACAAAGATCCCGTGTGCCACAAGTAAGATGTGACGTAGCCATTAAAAAAAAACGGTTGGGGGGGCAGAGTTTAAATTCCAGTCCTCCCAGAGCCTGGGAGATATGGACCGGATGCGCAGCGCTACGACCTGCCTCTGGAGACTCTTGGCTCCTCCTGCCTGCAGGCGGCGCCGTAGGAGCCCAGTCCCCGCGCCAGAAAGGCAACGTTCCCAGGATGCCTTGCGTGTCCCCATGGCAACGGCCCCCGCTGAGCGGGGCTGACGGGCGCAGGCCCCACCCCTGAGCGGCCAGTAAGATTGTCTGGTCGTCCGCCGCAGCACCAGCGGGGCATTCGAAAAGGGTACCCCGCGCCCAACCGAGGCCTGGAATCCGGCCGGGGACCATCCCGGGGGTGGGCTCAGCGGCCGCGCCCCGGGTCTCGGGCTACGCAGACTCTGCAAGTGTCAGCGGTGACCTCTCGGCCCGGCAGAGGGGGCGGTCCGCGGTGGCATGAAGAAAAGCCTGCTCGGGCGGTAGCCGGGCCTGGAGGAGGCGCGGTCCGGGATGCTCGGACTGACTGTGAAATCTGCAGCCCTAGCCCAGCAGTCTAACCCGAGCTCGCGCGTTGGAGTCCAGAGGGGGCCGTGCAGGGAAATCGTGCTCTCAGCCGTGGATACTAAGTTCCTCGAAGCAGTGACTGATGTTTTTCTTAATCTTTGTTACCCATGCAGAGTGTTTCCCCAGTGGGCGCTCTACAAACACTTGTTGAATCAGTGAATTAACGAATGAAAGAGATCTACACATAGCCACTGATTTTACAGTCAGCCCAGGGCTTTCTGAGTGTTCCTGTTTCTCTGAAGCTCAGCTTGTGTGCTGGGAGTACTGTTAGTAAGGTACAGAGTGGGAGAAAGAACAGGGAATTACGGCTGAGAAAAGGAAAGGAGTCCCATAGGGGAACATAGAGTATAATACTAAATTACAATGATAGGGACTGTCACTTTAACATGTAGTTCTTTAGAAAATGATAATGACGGTTGCAACTCTTATTTTAGTTTCATGTCTTTCAGAGATTCTCAGGGGTGACAGTAACTCAGTTTCCTGATACTTAGCTTAAATTGAAACAATGTTTCCCAAGAAACATGACAATTAATTTCTTACTGCCTTTTCCCTAACACACTCACACAAAATGGTATTCAGAATAGAATCTTTAGGGGTCATAATCCAACTCCCTCACTTTACAGATGAGTAAAGTGAGTTACAGAGAGGTTGAAGTGACTTGCTCTAGGTCATATAGCTAGTGACTGAGAATACCGCCTAGGTTTCTTGAGTTCCAGTTCTATGCTCTCCCTCCTTCCTTTCAACACATATTTATTGGAACTTCTTCAATAAATATTAATACAGTATTGTTTCTCTTGGGTTGTGGCTGCTTAGTCAAGCTTCTGTTCTACATATTCCAAGTTATCAGGAAGCTATAGGGCATTTCCTTATTCCCCTTTGTCATCTTCTACAGAAAGTGGTTTGTTTTTCTGGTGCAAATGGTCTTGAAAAAGATCACTGATGATTTATCATTTCCGACATTTGTAACATGATCTTGGGGCAAATAGTTTTCATTTCAATGGAGTCAAACTACCAATTGTAGAAGTCTCTGTAAATGCAACTTTGTGTTTCTTTCTTAAAAACACATGAATGGGTTTAAAGATATCTCACAGGAAATGCTGAAGACAGTTCTATGCATACTTTATCACACAGTATTTTAACACATTTAAACGACTGTGTCCTACGGTAGGTACTTCCATGACTGTGTCTTATGCTATGTGCTCAAATGGCTTTTTATTTTTATTTTTGACTGCGTCACGCGGCTTGTAGGATCTTAGTTCCCCAACCATGGATCGAACGTGGGCCCCTGGCAGTGAGAGCGCTGAGTCCTAACCACCGGACTGCCAGGGAATTCCCTCAAATGTCCTTTTAATTGAATCAAACTATTTGTTTCAGGTCAAGTTTCTTCAGTTAGAAATGAGTGTCTGTGGCAGTTTCAATGACTGACTTCTTTATGAGCTCCCCTCACCCCCGCTACTGTTCCTGTAAAACAAGGGCCTGTACATTCAGTATTCCACTTTTGTCAGGGTATAAATCTGCTTTGTTGCCAGCAACTGTTGTTTTGGAAAGAGGACCAGCAAAACCATCACAAGCTCTTCTTGGAATTATATCATCCAAACCTTGCCCATTTTACACATTGAAAAGTCTGGCTTTTCAAGATCCATGTCGTAACTTCTCGCCTGATACGAACAAAGGTAGGAGGCTTTTAAACATTACTGATGAGAAGTGTGAAGCCATCCTGAGACAGAAGGAAATGCGTTTGGGGGTCCAGATGGCAGTGCCCTTTGATGACGTGGTCATCTGTTTCTGAGCCCAGGAGTAGGAGAATCCGGGTAAGCATCAGAACGAATGCTTGTGGTGCACGTGCTTTACATGCCAGTGATGAGGGGTATGGATGAGCCTGCTCTCTCTAGGCATGAGATGTTTCTGTTGAAAATTTGAGAGGAATTCATGAAATCAAAGGCTAAGCAAGTCTCAGCAGGTCATCCGTACTTTGTTTGCTACTTGGTCAGCCTTTAACGAGACAGCAAACTTGACATACCCATCCAGTCTCTTTTAAAGTCACAGATACTTATATTTAAGTCACTTTTGCAGTTGAAGATTCAGCAGTGATTCAGCGAGTCATCCACATAGTGGTGAAAGTGTAACTGGATAGAAAATCATGCCCTTGGAGTGTTCATGCTGACGGTGCTGATGCTGAAAAGTAGTAGAGGGCGTCCCTGGTGGCGCAGTGGTTGAGAATCTGCCTGCCAATGCAGGGGACACGGGTTCGAGCCCTGGTCTGGGAAGATCCCACATGCCGCGGAGCAACTAGGCCCGTGAGCCACAATTACTGAGCCTGTGCGTCTGGAGCCTGTGCTCCGCAACAAGAGAGGCCACGATAATGAGAGGCCCGCGCACCGCGATGAAGAGTGGCCTCCGCCTGCCGGAACTAGAGAAAGCCCTCGCACAGAAACGAAGACCCAACACAGCCAAAAATAAATAAATAAAAATTTAAAAAGATACTCGCATTATTAAAAAAAAAAAAGAAATGAAGACCCAACACAGCCATAAATAAATAAATAAAATTTTTTAAAAAACCAGAAAAGTAGTAGAAAATGCCACCTATGAGAGAAGAAAACTACCTGTACTTTTGCCATTTGAAAATTATGTCGTAACTTCCTTATTCTATGAGAATGACTTACAGAGGGGAAAGAAACACACTCCTTCCTGATGGATATGAATGAGGAAGGATGCAACCCTAAGAAATGCTAAACCAACACATAGAAGCGAAACCTTGTCCTGGTAACATTGTTTGAACCCCGCATTAAGCGGTCCCTGAACTTATCCTACACGACTCTTCACGTATGTGAACCAGTAACATTTTCTTACTGTTTAAAATGTTTTGGAATTGCATTTCCTCTTACAAAACAGAGTCCTAAAAGACATAGAAATTGTTAACAGAATGAGGGTTTGTGAGTAACAGATCCTAAGGCATGAAATTGGCTGCACAGAAAAAGTAGAATGGGAGGAGTAATGACTGTCCTGGTCTGAGAAGGTGACAGTCTTTGTTAGGCAGTAACTGTCACCTCTTGTATCTTGGGATTCAGACCGTGTACATACTAATATGAAGCATTAGGGACTTGGTAGGGAGAAAAAAATTCAGATGTTGCAGCTTGCTTGTTTTCAGCCCTCAATAAGTTTCTAAAAAACAGAAACCGTCTTAGGCTGTCAAGACCTTGATACTTTTCAAGGTTACAGGGCAGTTATTTTGTAGAACGTCCCTCAATCTAGCTGTACCTGATGTGTCTTCATGAGTAGGCTCAGTTTATTTGCCTTCAGAGGGTTAGCCAAGATGTGGTGCTGTGGTTATCTCATTGCATCTTATCGGGTGGCACATGATTTCAATTCGCTCCATTACTGAGGATGGTCATGGTGATCACTTCAGGTAGTGTCTGCCAGACTTCACTATGAAGTTGCTTTCCCCCTCTTTGTAATTAACAAGCATTTCATGATTTTGTGGGAAGGTACTTTGAAGTCATGTAAATATCCCATTCCTCATCAAATTTTCCATTCGTTTAGCCACATATTTTGTATCTGTATAGACTCATAATAGTTTCCTATTTTTATGCCTATTTTGTCCAGTGGGTTATAATTCTATCAGTATTTATTTTGATGCTCTCATTGTCCTAAATTTGACCAGTGGGAGCCCCCTTACACAGACAGGCTTCTGTGTCCTTTTGACTTGTTCTCATCATTCTTGAGCAACTTCCTTGCTATCTCTGTCACAAGTTGTTCCAGGTGTGTCTTCTATTTACCCTGTTCCAGCGCTGCAGTTGGTCATTTCTCCCAGGACCCTTGGTTCCTTGTAACGGAGAGTGGGTTAGAAGCCAAGATCTGGCACTAGTTGTGCCCTTTGCTATTTGAGGATTGCTACTCCCAGACCCTCTCAGTGGACAGAGCTAGGACATACATACATATAACACGTACACATGTTTACATTTACACTTATTTCCATATCTATTTTTATGAATGATTCCACACCAATACCACTACCATACCAGTGTCCGTTCTAGTTTTGTCCCTTCCCATATCGGCAATTCTCATCTCCAGCAGTGAGCTTTGCTCCCATTATCTGTAATATATTTATTTATCTGATCAGTCCTCCTGTGAGTAAGCCACCTCATGGGGCCACTGCCACCCCTTCCCCCGAGCAGAGCCCCACTGGGGCTCTGACATACTGCTCTGGGCCACCCCACCCCCTCCCATCCCCACCTGGTGTAGATGCTTACCTTACTCAGCTCTACTTAATGATTTTGGAACTGAATTGTTCAGGAAAGGAAGGGAGGAGAAAGAGGAAGGAAAAGAAAGAGGAGAAGGGAAGGAAAAGATGGTGACACTATTAATGGAAATGGTTTAGTTGACAAAATGAATCAGTGTAGAAGTGAAAAAGATCAACAGAGGTGATAAATTTAATATGTGAGTGGTTGGTTATATGACTGATATTAACCCCCAAACTGAATCTAGTACAGATTTGAAAGTCATTTAAATAAAAGTGATTCTAATGCTATAAAATTAGGAGTAATTTACTAAGATCATAAACATCAACAGCCAATTGCAGATGGCCATGGGCTGAGGTTTGGAAAGCACACCCAATCCAAGGGCAGCACCAGGAGGAAGAGCAGTCCCAGTCATTCAGCAAATGTCAATGTGGCTGGGTATTGTCCCTGCCCTCGAGAAGCTCACAGTCAAATGGAGAGAAAGACGAATAATGGGCAGGTATAGGAAAGTGGAATAAGTGCCAGGCGAGAGGGAAAGCAGACGCGTGAGGATAGCACCCAGGAAGGGCACTTAACCCACATTCAAGGGGTCAGGGAAGTTGTCCCAGAGAAATGACACCTCAACTCAGTCTTGACCAATGAGAAGCAGGTTGCACCTGCCCAAGAGGTAAACTTGAAGTTGATTAAAATGCAGGTTAGATAGTCTAACGAGAACCAAGGAGCAAAGAAATGCATGTTTTTGATGAAAGGGCTTCATGTGTGGTCTATGATAGAAGGCAGATTCCAGTCATTGGAAGGAGGCAATTAAGACTAACACATGTTGAGAACATCCAGCCCTTGGATGATAGGAGATGTTGCCCACAGTCCTACAGAGGGAAGCCAGGAGGGGAACAAGAGGAGAAGCAGGTTCAGGGATGTGGCAGTGAGCCAGGGCTTGACAGAGCGGGATGCCACCAGCTGGTCCAAGGGGAAGCTCTGTGAGCTCCTGGTGGGCATCGCTGTGGAGAATGAGGCTGGCGGTTGCGAGATCAGTGAGCTGAGCCAGGTGGAAGGTGAGGCTTCCTGCAGCCGCCGCAAAGGAAAGCTGATTTTCTTCTATGAGTGGAACATCAAATTGGGCTGGAAAGGTATAATTAAAGAATCTGGTGCGAAGCACAAGGGGTTGATTGAAATACCCAACCTGTCTTAAGAAAATGAAGTAGATGACACTGAAGTGAACGTGAGTAAAAAGAAAGGAGATGGGGATATACTTGAAAGATCTTATGAAAACTGCAGACACCGCCAAGGTCAGGGAAGCCCTTGGAGATTACCTGAAGGCACTTAAGATGGAATTTACAATGGGAATGATTTTACCAACCAAAGCTATGGCAACCCAGGAATTGACTGTTAAAAGGAAACTGAGTGAGAATACCTTGCAGATTCAGGCCTCCTCTCCAGTGGCACTGGGTGTAGGGATTCCCACTGCGGCACTGTACATGATGGAACTGTTTGACACAGCTATCGAGCAGCTGTACAGAATCTTCACTGTGAAAGATTTGGTGCAAAATTTTTCTAAATCTCCTGCTGTATTAGAAGCTGAAAAGGGAGGGAAACTCCAAATGTTTGATAGGAACATCACCGGTAAATATATAGAATTGTTAACACATAAAAAGATCATCATGGGGGCTTCCCTGGTGGCGCAGTGGTTGAGAATCTGCCTGCCAATGCAGGGGACACGGGTTCGAGCCCTGGTCTGGGAAGATCCCACATGCTGCGGAGCAACTAAGCCCGTGTGCCACAACTACTGAGCCTGCGCATCTGGAGCCTGTGCTCCGCAACAAGAGAGGCCGCAATAGTGAGAGACCCGTGCACCGCGATGAAGAGTGGCCCCCACTTGCCGCAACTAGAGAAAGCCCTCGCACAGAAACGAAGACCCAACACAGCCAAAAATAAATAAATAAATAAATTAATTAAAAAAAAATCATGCCTCAGGGTAGCATCAGGGACTGTAGTTTGTCCAACCAACCTCCCTGTTGTACATCTTTGAAGATAAAAAAAAAAAAGATCATCATGGAATGGAGATGCAGGAACTGGCCAGAAGAACACTATGCAATAGTTGCACTGAATTTTGTGCCTACTCTAGGGCAGACGGAATTACAATTGGAACTGTGAAGGAGCTCCTGTCTGTGAAGAAGAGAAATTGAAATTCTGTTGGCAGAAGAAGCATTTTGAAGAAATAAAAGGTTTACTGCAGCTGAGAAGATTTTATAAGGGCATTACTTTTTGTAAGCAGAAAAAGTGTAACATTTACCTCTTCCCTCTATCATTCCTTTAAAAAAAGAAAACAAATACTCTTAATTTATACTGGATTAAATCCATGAATTTATAACAGAATAGAGAAAAAAACACTACCATGTGGGACAGCTATACCCCTCCAACCGCCCCGCTCCCGGACCACATGCCAGGTTCCCCGCTGTCTTCTGGCATCTGCTTCCTAAACTACAACCAGCCACCTGCTCTGCTTTTTTCTTGGACCATGTTGTCCAGGCCCTTAGAGAACAGTTGGAACAGCCCTTTGGTTCTGAGCAGCCCAGCCCTATTATCTGGGTTAGATGCTGATGAGAACTCTTACCTGCAATATTCCTGACATCGTTTCTCCTGGAGTACTGTTTCTACTACTATCAGAAAATAGACACCTCACTGGGCTTTTTAGTCATGTGAGAAGTGTGGTAAGATGGGTACCCCAGTTCCAAATAAAGCTTACAGTGCTGGAGTGGGGATGGTTTTATTTCCCCTTCCTGGCATTGAAGGGTCCTCAGGTTTTTTGGGTTTTGTTTTGATTTTCTCTCTCCCAGTATCTTGTACCTTTAGTAAAATATGGGAATTTTGGCACCCCTGGACGTGCTTTCAGACATAAAGCTCAAGGAAACGAATCCACCTCATTGTGACCTTTCTAGGTGAGAAAACGACACTATTCCCAAACCAGGCTCAATATCCCAGATTGAAATGGGACAAGAGCTGCTCACTCTTCCAGGACAGAGGGGAAAGGGAGAAGACAGAAAGGGCAGTTACCCCCGTGCTGGGAGGCTTGGATTTGAAGAGCATCAAAGTGTGGCTGTTTTAGGGTAAGAAAGAGTTGGAGCACTGACATTTGAGTCTGCGCATTGAGATTACATAAATTCCTTTTCTTAAGTCTTGTCATAGTGGCAGCATGTAGAATTCTGTAATTCCAGCCTGTAAGACGAGGCCCTTCTTTAATAAAAATTCAGCAAGTTCCAGAAGAGCCACGATAATAGCACAGATCACTTGCTACTTCAACATCTAACTCAGTTTCACCTCTCTTTTTTTAAATGTTGTTTTCATCTCTTGACATCTGTTAGTCTGAGAATGCCCCTGGCTGTATCCAGATATCACGTGCCTCAGCCAATACTGGCTTCCTTGGGAAGTGGAGCAGTTTCTCAGTGAACTCCCTTCACTCAAGAAGCTCCTTTACCCTTTTACTAGACTCCTCTCCCTCAGTTCTGTCCTCTCTTAAGAAAACTTTCTTGTGTTCGGTTATGAAATGTAGAATGAACCTGATCCCACAGTCTCCCTTTGACACCTTTAAAAAGAAGATTTTTTTCCTATTTTTCTCTAAAATGGGTTTCCTTTCCAAAAAAAGAAAATAATATCTTGTCTCTATTTTTGTATTTTATCCAATTATTTTAAAGTACCTACAAAAGTGGGAAAATGCTTCAAATATGTTAATGGAAAAAGAAAAACAAACAGCACCCAAGACTGGGTACATAGTATCTCAGTTTGTAAAAGAAAATGTGGGTGTATGTACTGCATATGCACACTGATAGAAAAAAAGATTGGAAGGCGATGAACTACAACATTCACAGTAGTAATCTTTGGGATTTTTTTCCTTCTTATATTTCTTTAGACCTTTCTGTACTTTCCAAATATTCCACAAATAACATTAAACTCTTTTTAACAATAAAAAAAACCTATTTTTAAGTACGTCATGGAAAGCGCATATTATTCTCTGTTGATAAATCTAATATACATTGTTGTTGTTCCTTGTCTTCTTGTTCTCTCTTCCATGAAATTTTTCTCATTTGCAGCAAAGTGATCACTCTTACCTCTCTTGTATCCTCTGACAATCCCTAAAATGTTGCTTTCCAAACTTTCATCCTCTACTTTCTTCTCACTCAACACCCTCTCCATGGGTGATTTCATCCATTCACAGCTCACTTACCCATCACATACTGGCATTTCTCCTAAGCTCAAAACCCACGTTTACACCTGCCTACTGTAGCTCTCTTCTTGGATGCTTCACAGGCATCATAAACTCAACACACCCCAAACTGAAATCATTCCCGGCTTCACTCCTCCTCTCGTCCCTGCCTGACAGTAACATGTTCCTCCTTGTCTGTTCCCCATCTCATTGAAAGGCACTACTAGCTGCCCTACTGACCCTTCATTCCTCTTCCCCATATGTCTTGGTCAATCACCAATTTTTACACTGATTCCAGTTCCTTATTATCACTTTAATATTCCTGTGTTGCTTCATCCCCACTATCACCACCACCTCTCACCTGGATTAGCACGAGACCATCTCCTCATGGATAGAGCGTCTCCTCATGGATAGAGCGTCTCCTCATGGATAGAGCGTCTCCTCATGGATAGAGCGTCTCCTCATGGATAGACCGTCTCCTCATGGATAGAGCGTCTCCTCATGGATAGACCGTCTCCTCATGGATAGAGCGTCTCCACATGGATAGAGCGTCTCCTCATGGATAGACCGTCTCCTCATGGATAGAGCGTCTCCTCATGGATAGAGCGTCTCCTCATGGATAGACCGTCTCCTCATGGATAGAGCGTCTCCTCATGGATAGACCGTCTCCTCATGGATAGAGCGTCTCCTCATGGATAGACCGTCTCCTCATGGATAGACTGTCTCCTCATGGATAGACCGTCTCCTCATGGATAGACCGTCTCCTCATGGATAGACCATCTCCTCTCCAGTGTTCCTGACTCCAGTCAACTTCCACTGCCACATGCCCACCAGAGTGATCTTTATAAAATGCAAATAATTCCATGCCACTCCCCTACTTAAAATTTTTCACTGCCTTCTTATTGCCCTCAGGCTAAAGGCTTTTATTTTCTGGGCCCCTGTCTCCAGCTTCATCCCTTGTTGCACCTCCTCCCACTATATCTCAGGTTTACTAAATAACCTGCCTTTCTCCAAATTCTCCATGTTTTGGTTATTTGCATGGGCCTCCCTTACATAGAATATCTCTCACTATAGATTCAAGCTATATTATGTTTTCCATCCTTCATGTTCCAATTCTTTGCATGGACTCCCCTATATCCACCATCTCCACCTGTCTAATTCAAGGTATAAAGCCACACTTAGGGGGAAGTTTATGCCTACATTAGAAGATAAGAAAGGTCACAAATCAATTACCTCAGCTTCCATTTTAAGAAACTAGGGGAAAAAAGAGTAAGTGAAACCTAAAGTAATCAGAAGGGACATCCGTGGTGGCACAGTGGTTAGGAATCCGCCTGCCAGTGCAGGGGACATGGGTTCGATCCCTGGTCCGGGAGGATCCCACATGCCGTGGAGGAACTGACCCCATGTGCCACAACGACTGAGCCTGTGCTCTAGAGCCCGCAAGCCACAACTACTGAGCCTGCGTGCTGCAACTACTGAAGTCTGCGCACCTAGAGCCTGTGCTCCGCAGCAGGAGAAGCCAATGCAATGAGAAGCCCACGCACAGCAACAAATAGTAGACCCTGCTTGACACAACCAGAGAAAACCTGTGTGCAGCAACAAACACCCAATGCAGCCAAAAATAAATAATTAATAAATAAATTTATTTTTTAAAAAAAGTAATCAGAAGAAAGGAAATAAAGATTAGAGTTGAAATCAATGAAATAGAAAACAGAAAAACAATAAGGAAAATCAATGAAACCAAAAGCTGGCTCTTTGACCAGTTAAAAAAAAATGATAAACCTCTAGCCAGACTAATCATAAAAAAGAAAAGACAAAAATCGTCAATATTATGCTTCTCTGGTGGTGCAGTGGTTAAGAATCCTCTTGCCAATGCAGGGGACACAGGTTTTTTTTTTTTTTTTTTAATTTTATTTATTTATTTATTTTATGGCTGTGTTGGGTCTTCGTTTCTGTGCGAGGGCCCTCTCCAGTTGCGACAAGCGGGGGCCACTCTTCATCGCGGTGCGCGGGCCCCCCACTATCGCGGCCTCTCTCGCTGTGGAGCACAGGCTCCAGACGCGCAGGCTCAGTAATTGTGGCTCACGGGCCCAGCCGCTCCACGGCATGTGGGATCCTCCCAGACCAGGGCCCGAACCCGTGTTCCCCGCATTAGCAGGCAGACTCTCAACCACTGCGCCACCAGGGAAGCCCGGGACACAGGTTTGAGCCCTGATCCGGGAATCCCACATGCCACAGAGCAACTAAGCCCGTGCGCCACAACTACTGAGCCTGTGCTCTAGAGCCTGCGAGCCACATCTACTGAGCCTGCGTGCCACAACTACTGAAGCCCACGCACCTACAGCCTGTGCTCTGCAACAGGAGAAGCCACCACAATGAGAAGCCCGCGCACTGCAAGGAAGAGTAGCCCCCGCTTGCAGCAACTAGAGAAAGCCTGCGTGCAGCAATGAAGACCCAACGCAGCCTAAATAAATAAATAAATAAATAAATAAATAAATAAATAAAATTTATTTTTTAAAAAATTATCAATATCAGCAGTAAGAGAAGTGACCTCACTACAGAGTCTACAGTTATTTAAAACATAAAAAAGAATATTATTAACAACTTTATGACAATGAATTTGACAACTTATGGGAAATGGACAAATTCCCACTAATTACCAAAGCTCCCTTGAGAAGAAGTAGATAAACTGAATAGCCTTAATATTTATTAAAGAAATTGAATTTATAGTTAAGATCTTTCCCACAAAGAAAATTTCACTAGAGAATTTTACCAATTCTCTAGTGAATTGGTAAACTATTCCAGAAAACTGAGAAAGAGAGGATACTTCCCAACTCATTCTGTGAGGTCAGCATTACTGATTTATCAAAGCCAGATAAAAATATAACAAGAGAAGAAAATTAAAGACCAATATTTTTATACATAGATATATAAACTCTTAACAAAATTTTGGTAAATCAAATCCAACAATATATAAAAATGATAATACGTCATGACCAAGTGCAGTTTGTCTCAGGAATGCAAGGTTGGTTTAACTTTTAAAAACCAACCAATATATTAATCTATATGAACAAACTAAAAAAGAAAAACAATATGATGTATTCATGATTTAAAAAAAAAAATCTCTCAGAAAACTATGAATTAGAAGGGAACCTCCTCAACCTCAAAAGTGCATCTGCTAAAAACCTGTAGCTAACATCAAATAATGGGAAAGACTGAATTCTTCCCCTGATATCTAGAACAAAGCAAGGATATCTTCTCTCACGACTTCTCTTCAGCATTGTACTGGAGATTCTGGCCAGTGAAATAAGGAAAGTAAAAGAAGTGAAGGGCATCCGTAACAAAAAGGAAGTAAACTGTCTTTATTTGCAGATGACATGATTTATGTAGAAGATCCAATGGAATCTAAACAAAGCTACGAAAACTGCTGTGAGTTTAGTAAGGTTGCAGCAGACAAGGTCAATATACAAAAATCAATTGTATTCTACATACTTTCAATGAACAATAGGAATTTGAAATTTCTAATTTCAAGTGAAATTTAAAGAGTCACTTAAAATAGGATAAAATAGGGACTTCCCTGGTGGTCCAGTAGTAAAGAATCCGCCTTACAATGCAGGGGACACAGGTTTGACCCCTGGTTGGGGGAACTAAGATCCCAGATGCCACGGGGCAACTAAGCCCGCACAAGCCAAAACTACTGAGCTTGTGTGCCTCAACTAGAGAAGAGAAAACCCGCACACCCCAACTGGAGAGAAGCCCGCCCACTACAATGAAGAGCCCACGTGCCACAGTGAAAAATCCCATGTGCCTCAATGAAGATCCCGTGTGCCTCAATGAAGATCCTGTGTGCCACAACTAAGACCCAATGCAGCCAAAAATAAATTAAATAAATAAAAAATAAATCTTTTAAAAAATAGCAAAAATACGTCAAAATATATGCAAGATTGCACACTGAAAATCACTAGTCACATAGTAGGTACCCAATAAATACTGAATGAGTAAAAAGTTGGTAGGGTCTAAACTCAAGGCTGTGAAGTCTCACTCCAGAGCCTCTCCTCTTAACCTTTCACAGCAAACACAGTAAATATTTTTTGTTTGTAATATAAAAGTATTCTGTCTTTAAGTTTTACTATTTAATTTCCACAAGGGCATTGGTCTCTTTCGTAACAGCTACCAAATGTCTGGAACCTAGCATTTGGTGACAATAATACTAAAATAACCTCAGTTTGAGTCTTAAAACATCTTCTTAAGAATTCTTTCACCGTAGAACAATGAGAAATGGTGGCCAAGACCACTGGCTTAACAAACAAACAAAATGGCTGTGCAAGTTACCTATATTTGCAAACTTGGAAAGAATGTCTTATCACAGACAATCTCCTGCAAAAATGCTGGCTTAGTCTTACTCTCAATGTTTGGCCACATCTGTAGTGTGAACATTTTGCTGTTTTGAATCACATCAAAGGCAGTAAATACTCCAAGCTATTGGAAGATTCCATAAAAGTTGCAGTAGCTGAATATCATTACATCCTAAAAGGTAAGGATAGAGTCTGAGTACCATGTCTCAGCTATGAACAGGATGGAGTTAACGAACATGGTAGGCATTCTCAGGCAGCTGCCTGAGCAGCTAAAGGAGGTCTGAGTGTGAGTGTGTGCATGGGACCTCATTTCAGTCTCTCATCTTCATGAGTCAAGGTGGACCCTTCAAGGGAGAGCTCAATTCCTTCAGAAGACAATGTAAGAGCGTGAGAAAATGAGTATGATGTGATTTTAAGTTAAAAATGTAAGCTAGAAAAGTACATGCAGATTGTATCTCTGGCTACAATAATGTTTGCCTGAAGAGGCAGAGTTTTTTTGTTTTTTGTTTTTGGCTGCGTGGCTCTTCGTTGCTGTGCGCGGGCTTTCTCTAGTTTGGGTGAGCGGGGGCTACTCTTTGTTGCGGTGTGCGGGCTTCTCATTGCGGTGGCTTCTCTTTGTTGCTGAGCACGGGGTCTAGGTGTGTGGGCTTCAGTAGTTGTGGCTCACGGGCTCTAGAGCGCAGGCTCAGTAATTGTGGCGCACGGTCTTAGTTGCTCCGTGGCATGTGGGATCTTCCTCGACCAGGACTCAAACCCGTGTCCCTTGCACTGGCAGGCGGATTCTTAAACCACTGCACCACCAGGGAAGCCCCGAGGCAGAGATTTCTGGAAACGAATCCCTTTATTTCCGAAAACTTCAGCTTTTCCTTCCCCTTTCTACTGAAGGGGACTATATCAGAACCATGGGAAAGACAGTCAGGACCATTCCTGAGTTCTCCAGCACATAGAAGAAATGGTTTCATCCCACAGGGTTTACTTCCCCAAAAAGATTGATCATAAGCCTCAGGCATTCAGGGCATGCAGATGTGCAGCTGCCCGGTTTCAGTTTACAGTTTTCTGACCATATATTGTTGGCTTGTGAAAATTGACATAAGTGCCAAGATGGGTAATGATATTGTCACAGATCTACCTGGAGACTATCTAAATGGGGAAGATTATTTCCCCGTAGGCTGCTTCTCTAGAGAGTGCTGTTTGGGAGAAGAGGGAAGCACATGTTCAAATTGATCTATAAACATAACCTAACAGTGTTAAATGGCAGCCCTGAGGACTAGCCAGGGGCCAGTTCTGTCTTAAAGGCAGCGTCCTATGTTCACAACTAGTTATGAAGATCTTGGAGATAATCACAAACATATCTCTCTCCATTCTGACCCTGAACACAGTGGTCTCCAGCCTACTTGTACCCATATAACCAAATCTGGTGATATTTGGGGATAAAGAAAAAATGAGGAGCTTTTCAACTTGATAAAACTAATGTTTTGCTGTTGAATGAACTGTTCATTCATTGTTCATTGCTCTAAATGTTTTTTAAAAAGAAAATATTACTTTAATTTCACAATATGATACTGATTTCATATATATGTGTGTGTATACATACATATATACTGCATTTTGAGAGGTTTCCTCTCATACCTTGGATCAACAAAGGGTCTTAGTGAAATTGGTTGTACTTGTCCCACATTTGGGCAAATGGTATTCTCAATCCTCAGTTTAATAAGGATTCAGAGGAAACTACCAAGAAAGATAAAAATTTTGGCTGGGCACACTATCTTTTTGAAGAGTTTCTTAAAATGATATTCAACTGTTTGATATTCTACATTCAGAGCATTCTGATAAATCACTTAGTGCATACTCACCCTGTCGTTACAGTTAATTGAATAATGTCTTCCTGCCCTACAGAACTGAGGGGAGTACCATCAGATTCAGTAGTTCAATAGAAATTTATTAAATTTAATAAATCAAATAAAAAACTTTCTAATTACTAAAGCCTGTGAGTAGTTAGCTTTCTTTCTTCCTGACAATCTGTATACACAGAAAAATACTTCTGGACCCTCGAGTTTTGTTAATTTGACCTATATGTCCTCCGTAGCTCTTTAGGCATACGAATCCCCAGGTGTTAAAGAAATCTCAAACCCTAAGACACATCACGGCTTGACGTACAAAAATCATTATCTATCTTAACCTAGTTTTTTTCCTCCTAAATTGTCAAGAGGGAAAACCTCAAGCCTATATTTAGACTTGTGTAAACCTTTAGATTGCGTGATATTTCACTTTTGCAGAAAATCAGGAGAAATTGATAACATGAAGCAAAGTTTAGACACGCACCTGATGGCCTGCTCACAGATGAAACCCTAGAGAGAAGCTTCCCCAAATCCTAGTTCTAGATTCACTTTTACTGCATGAGACCCCCGTCCCCAAGGCCAATTTGTGTTTTAATCCAGGAAAGAAACGCCAACTTTCATTCGCGCAGGCAGAAACCAAAAAGACCACGAACATGAAGCCGAGTCGGGAGTCCCGTTCTCTCTCTTTCCCACCAACAGACTAGTTCGGGCCCCTCCGCCGCTTCGCTCTTGAGCCCCCCCCAGCGTCCCCCAAGGGCTGCGCACACGTACCCTCTCACCAACGTTCTGCTAAGGACACGTGTTCTTCCTGCCCAGATCAGCAGCCTGGAGCCCCGCCCGCCTCGCATTTCCAAGGCCCCGCCCACCGCTCCACCGGCCAATCGCTCCCGAGGCGTAGCCCGACCCCGCCCCTCTGGCCCCTGCCCGCCGCCTTTGTTCTCCCCCGCTCCCTCTCTCAGCCTGTGCGCTCCAGGCAAACCGAGTGGCAGCCGCTGATTGGAGACCGCGGCGCAGCCAATCAGAAGGGGGCACCTCACGTTAGCGCTCTGATCTTTAAACGCCGGAGCCGCGGGGCCTGCGGAGGAGGCCAGGGAGGAGGGTCTGCGCGGCGGCTCTCGGTGCTGCGGTGCTCGGTGCTGCGGAGCTCGGACGCGCACTTCGGCGCACGCGGCCCGCGCCCCCGGTCGGGCTGGGATTGGCCGGTCCGCGGCTTCCCCCGCCCCCAGTCAATTGCCGGCTAGGTCTTCCGGGAGGGGCGGTTTCTTTCCTTACCTCTCGTTTCCCTTCGCGAGACCGGAGCCTGAGGTTCGGGATCGCCCAGCGGCCGCCGGCGCGAGGAGACCAAGCTCCGCACAGCCGTGATGAGGCCCCGGAAAGCCTGGCTGCTCGTTCTGCTCTTAGCCCTGGCGCAGTTGCTGGCAGCGGCGAGCGCCGAGGGCCCGGATGAAGGTGAGCGGCGGCGGGCCGGGCCTGTGGGCCGGGGGCGCCGCGCGGACCGCCGACGTGCTGCAGTTTGAGGGCGGTAGCGGGGGACAGGATCGCTTGGGAGATCCGGGAGAGGAGGGCAGCGAAGCGGCCGGGGCTGCCACCGAGGCTTGAACGCGGAGAGGATGTAAAGTGCCTTCTTTGCATGCTGGCTCCTTCGCCCTGATTCTGCTCAGATTTTCCACGAGTCCAGGCTGACTGCCCGCTCCTGGGAAGGGGAGCTTGGGAACTGGTTCAGCATTTGAGGCTAACACGCCCAGGGAGTGTGAAGGGAGAGGGGCCTCTGGTTTCAAAACAGATTTTAGAGAAGGGGTGAGGGCATGAAGCCCCAAGTAGGAGCTCTCGGGACAACCGCGGGCAGCAAGCATTTTACGTCTCAAAACTGTAGTTTGTAGGTTTGGATATAAGTAACTCAAGGGTTCTGGTCTGAGGGAGAAAGTGATGGATTGGTTTGCATCTTTTGGAAACCGGAGATAGCATTCCTTGTGCGAGCATTTATTCAGCACCTACTGTGTGTGTCAGTCACTGCGCTGGGTTGTGGGCGTTCAGGATGAGTGTGGCCCCTGCCCATAAAGCGCCCGCTCTGGGAGGAAGGTTCGCAGCTACTAGTCATCACTCCTGCATTTTTCTTTGAAATCGGCTAGCTAAAAACAAATGGTGTAAGAGAACTTGGAAAATTAGAAAGTTTTAGTCAAGAAAAGAATGCTAATTTCTAGAGAACAAGGCATCTCATTACTGGTCTTAAACTTCTTTCTCTCTGGCTTTTCTCTAGGTGACTAGAGTTTTTTCCTGTTGAGTTTGTTCCAATATAAATAAACCCCTTTTTCTAATGTTAGTGTGTAAAGGAACTGTGAACTTTATACTCTTTTAAACAGCTTGAGTAACTTTGATGCAAGTCAGTGATTCAAGAGTCTTTACCCACATAGAAAGGGAAGTTTAAAACCAGCGATTGGTGAGAAGAACACCTACCTGCCAACAGGAACTAGAGAGTAGTGTCACCTACAAGTGTCTTAGGACCTTTATCCAAATCACCTGGTGCTTATTTAAATACAGAGTCCCAAAATACACTCAAGCGGACTGCAGCGGTGGGCCCTCAAATCTGCATGTTAAACATTTCATTGATTCGTGGGCAAAGTAAACTTTGGGAGGCACATTAAAGTTTGAGGACCAGTGGAGATGGAGGGTAGTTTTTGGAACGTAGCCAAAGAGCAAACTAGCTTTGTCTTGGTTCTGATCCAGTGATTCTGTTTTGCGGGGATTCTTAAGAGGCCTGGAAGGGTGGCAAACATGGGTGGACACCAAGGGCTATTAGGAAGAGTGAGTCTGTCATTTGGGTTCCAGGTCACTAATGCACTGGAGACCCTGGGAAGCAGTCGCCTCTGGGGTGAGCCCGGGAATCTCTGCGGTTGGGTAGGGTGGGGCTTCTAGTAGTTACCTTGACTCTTTCCCATCCCTGGCTCTTCACGTTCAGCTTCTATCACAGATAACCCATCCCGTGGATTTATTTTAGGGCCACACTTCCCTCTACCCCAGATGGTCCCAGTCCTTAGGGGGTTTTCCCCTTTTTTGCCTCTCGTGCTTTTTACCATTTTTTTTTTTTTTTTTGCCGCACTGCGGGGCATGCGGGATCTTAGTTATTTTATTATTTATTTATTTATTTGTTTGGCTGCACCGGGTCTTAGTTGCAGCATGCGGGATCTTCGTTGCGGCCTGTGAGCTCTTGTAGTTGCGGCATGTGGACTCTTAGTTGCAGCATGCGGGATGGAGCCCGGGGCCCCCTGCATTGGGAGTGCAGAATCTTAACCGCTGGACCACCAGGGAAGTCCCTTGCTTGCTTTTATTTGGGATTGGTTTAGATTTTAAAGTAAGTGGAAATTCACTTGGGTACAGTGCTGAGGAACTGTCCAGTTGCCCCTCTCTTTTCGTTTCTGGGAAGTAATTATCAAACGAGTCCATGTAAAACTTGGGGCATCCTGGGAAGAAAATCCTATGTGTCAACATGGCATAGCAGCTGAGCGGTCAGGACCCTCCACTCAGTAGCCTTGTGCCTTTGGGCAGGTGACTAAAGCTCTCTGTTTCTTCCTCTGTAAAGTGCATGTAATGTGTTTCCCTCGGGGGTTGAGATAGTGTGCTTACGTGCTCAGCACGGTGCCTGGAACATAAACAATATCAGTTAAATGATGTTATATCTGATAACAAATTTCTTTTTTTCTATTCAGTATTGACCTAATGGTAAGATTTACCCAACTTTTGGGCTTCCCTGGTGGCGCAGTGGTTGGGAGTCTGCCTGCCAATGCAGGGGACACGGGTTCGAGCCCTGGTCTGGGAGGATCCCACATGCCACAGAGCAGCTGGGCCCGTGAGCCACAGCTACGGAGCCTACGCGTCTGGAGCCTGTGCTCTGAAACAAGAGAGGCCGCGACAGTGAGAGGCCCGCGCACCGCGATGAAGAGTGGCCCCTGCTTGCCGCAACTAGAGAAAGCCCTCGCATAGAAACGAAGACCCAACACAGCCATAAATAAATAAATACTTAAAAAAAAAAAGGTTTTTTTTTTAAAAAAGATTTACCCCACTTTTATGGGCACCTCCCTGGTGGGGACTGGAAGACCGGCCAGCTGAGGAGGCAGATGAGGACGTGCTGTAGGAGCCGCTGGTGTCCAGCCTGGGCAGCATCCCGTGTTGTCACATGTCCTGCTGGGAGTGGGCAGGGGTTGCAGTGACCTGGTTAGAGGAGGGGCCTACATTTCAGGAGTGGCCTTACTGGGTGGGCTAAGCAGTGTGTGGAGATGATGCAAGAGGCTTCACTGACTACACGCTAAGGAGGATGGCACCCTTCCAGAAGGTGCTGGAAGGCTTTGGATATATTCCTATCCTAGAATGTCCAACTTTAAAAGTGAAGCCCAGTGAAGAGTGGTCTCCCTATTAAACTGAGATATTTTCCTTGTCCGGATGTGTGGGGTTTTAGTCCGTGGGAATATAGAGCCAGCACCTTCTCCAACTGCAGAGGAGTCAACCCTGGGGATTGTCTGCAACTTGGGGAGGAATGGAAAGGGGGAGGCCATGCCTTAATGCTGTTGAGGATCCTTAATTATGTAGGGAATGTTCTGCCATTTTGTTGATCCTTAAAAATATAAACTCAAAGTCAGTTTTTTAAAAAGTATCAAGAAATGAGTTCCCTGTTAGGAGCTCTGTCCCAGGATAACTCACGGACCCCCATTTAATCGTGAGAGCCCATCACGAGTAGTGCTTACAGACCACTTCGGGCTGGATGTAGGTAGGAAAGCATCTCTGCGTTTCCGTTTTGTAAAATTCACCTTATCCCTGTGTATTGAGCAGACAGCCGAGTCCCGCTTCCTCCCCGAGCTGTGTTTCCTAGCCTGAAGAGAGCATGGAGCTCTCCCGAGCCTTCTTCCCAACCTTCCTCCAGTCTTTCCGTCCGCCCGCAAGTGAACTTGATTCCTGGATTGAGCCGAGCAGGCAGGCGGTGAGAGTGGAGATGCCCTGCCTGGGGCCTACCCGCCTGCCCACAGCAGGCCTCTGGGCCGTGGGAGCAGCCAGAGCTGGGGCAAGGCGTGTGGCGTTTCCTAGGCCCCCGACAGGAGAAGAGGACCTGCACGACATCCCCACATTAAGCCCCCGGGTTTGCAGCCCCGATGTGGGTCATTTTGGGTGGGACTTTCAAGTGAGGGGCGGTCAGACTAGCCTTTTGAAAGCCACTGTGACCAGGGTTCTGCAGGCCGGCATGGGTCAGCTAGTACTTGTCCTGCAAGTTTGTTGTAGGCAATGTTCCTAGAAGTACCGGGAGCCCCTAGCCGGCCGGTGTAAACACGGAGGTTCTCAAGCGGCGTTAGGTCCTAGGCTTCCCGAGGACCTGGGTGTACAGTGTTGGCTGCCAGTCACCAGTGGAAGGGGATTCAGTGTGACGTGAGTGTAAGGAAACGAGCTGAGGCCACAGCCCTGAGCGGCGGCACTGGGGTTGAGCCCAGGTTGTCTTCCTCTGGGTCCTGCCCCCTCTGCGTCCAGGGAGCCTGGCTCTCACCGCTCTCCCCAAGCCTCCTGCTGACTGTGCTGGGGGCCTGGGGCTTCTGCAGGCCCTCCCACCCCGCAGGGTCCCTGACGTGGAGCAGGGAGGTGGCGAGGTGGCTGGGGAGCTCGGGGAGGGCGGGAGGATAACCGCGGGCAGGGCCGGTAACCTGCCCCAAGAAACATGGGAGCTTGCTGGGTATGTACTCCTCAAATTGCTGGGTGTTCTTTTTGGATTTTAGAGCCGTTTCTCCTGCCCGCGCAATGGAGGAACTTCTGCCTTAAGTTGGAGAGGGGGATGTGAAAGGAAAAAGCAGTGGGTGTTTGAAGGGACAAGTGTGGAGGAAAGTGGGGCTCAGCGGGGTGGGGTGGGTTTTTGGTTTGCTTTTAACAATTAGTGTGCAGATTGGTAGATTTTCATGATAACGAGCAAAGCTGCCACCCTGCCCAGACCAGCTCCTGGCTTTTCTGAGCGGCTGCAGAGCCAGCACTGGATCAGTTCAGGGGCGGCGAAGATTGGGCAAGTCCCGGGGGTTTCCGGGTCCCGAGGGCAGGTTTTCAAGCCCTGACCTCAGTCCCTCTGTCATTGTTGGTTTCTCTCCTGGGAAGCATCTCCAGAAATAAATAATTGGCCCTGAAACATTCTGCCTTTGGAGTTGATGAAATCGTGCTGGCTGCACTTCTGTTTACTGACTTGGTAGCAGCTGGGGAACCTGGGTAATGAGAACTGCCATTCAGGATTTCTGGTACCTGTAGTTCAGCAACAAATTCAGTTGAACCTTGATAACAAGATGTGCTCATATTCTTGCGTTCTGGAAAGAGTACTTTGCTTCCAGGCAGCGTGTCCTACAAAGGTACGAACAGGAAACAAGTACTGGTTCTCAACTTTTCATTCTGGAGGATGGAATCCTAATCCATTTCTGAAAGGGGTGGCATTTTTACCTCATACACATAAAAAATAGCCCCACAGGTGTTATAATCCTTCAGCAAAAGGTTGAAATGTGAAGGGAAGAGTGTGGGGAATCATATTTTACTTATAAAGTCAGCCCGAGTAACCTCCAGGGTGGAAAAGTTGAGAACCAGTACTTGTTTCCTGTTTGTACTGATCTGGGGACCAGGCAGTCAGTCATTCATTCCGGGGGGCGGGTTGGGATTAGATGCAGTCCTTCCTGCCTGTGGAAGCAGAGAGGGTGAGGAAGAGGAACACGTCTGTGAAAGTTAGCCTGGCCCTTGCGCACAGACATGGGGGACCCACAAAGTGAGGAGCCTGAAACGCACAGCATGGATGTGTGGGTGAGGAGCCTTGCCGCGGGGCAGCCCCGAGGGGTGGGTCAGATCTGTGCGTGGGGAGCAGGAGGGACGGTTCTCTGTGCCTGGGCTGGAGGCATGCAGAGCAAGGCTGCGGAGGGAGTGCTTCATCTGGAGAGGGGGCTGGTCCTGCCCTCCGAGTCCTGCTGCAGTTTTTAGACTTTAAATTCTAGGCCTGTAGTTAGTTTTCAACCATCTTTTAGGCATGACCTCCCTTTAAGTGAAATCTTAAGTGGCCACCCAATATGCAAATTCCTGGGGTCCGGGAGGCCCGAGGTCGCGTGATGGTGGCCCCCAGGGACCACGCAGGACTCATGACCATTTTGAGGGTTTTCGGTTCTAGGGAGTTTTTTGTTTTTTTTTTTTAAATGAATTTATTTATTTGTTTGTTTATGGCTGCGTTGGGTCTTCGTTGCTGCGCGTGGGCTTTCTCTAGTTGCGGCGAGCGGGGGCTACTCTTCATGGCGGTGCGCGGGCTTCTCATTGCAGTGGCTTCTCTTGTTGCAGAGCACAGGCTCTAGGTGCGCGGACTCCAGTAGTTGTGGTTCTCGGACTCTAGAGCACAGGCTCAGTAGTTGTGGTGCATGGGCTTAGTTGCTCCACGGCCTGTGGGATCTTCCCAGACCAGGGCTCGAACCCGTGTCCCCTGCATTGGCAGGCGGATTCTTAACCACCGTGCCACCAGGGAAGTCCCTCTAGGAAGATTTTTAAGGAGGCGGGTCACCAGTTTCCTAACCAGTCTGGGTATTTTCTGCACAGATTCTTCTAATAAAGAGGATGCCATTGAGGGGGAAGACGAGGAGGAGGAAGATGAGGAGGAGGAGGACGACGGCGACGACTTGGAAGTTAAGGAAGAAAACGGTGTCTTGGTCCTAAATGACGCGAACTTTGATAACTTTGTGGCTGACAAAGACACGGTGCTGCTGGAGTTCTACGCTCCGTGGTGAGGACCCACGCTCCGCCCCCCTCAGCCAGGTGGACCAGGGGTTCCTCTGTGTCCCAGGCTTGACCCCTCAGAGTCATCCAGACCCCGCAGGGTGGGAGTGTCCGGGGGCAGGAACCCAGACTCCTGGTTCGGGAGCGCCAGGAGCTCAGCATTCTGCCAGTTTGCATCGAGCGTCCAACGAGCCAGCCCTCGTGCACCACGGGCCCTGCTCGTTTCAGATCCAGTGCTTAAAAATGTGAACACGTCCTCTGCTAGTTACAGCTGGGGGCGGCTAACGAGCTGTGATGACACACAGACGTGCGTGGGTGACAGACGCATCCCTCGTTACAGATTCAGCCCTCCACCCCCTCCTCCTGCCGGAGTCTGGCAGCTGCCCAGTGCAGCCCGTGGGGCCTCCCATAGGAAAGGTGCATGGGCCCTGTGGGAGCAGCCCCTCTTTTCCCATCTTTCACCCTCACGGTGCAGCCAGTCATGACTCTTGGGCTCCTTCCCCCCACCTCTCTTCTGCTGTTTTTTCCATCTCATAATCCCGTCTTCTTTTTCCCCTTTCTCCTGCCCTCCTTGGTTCACTTCGGAGACAAAATAGTCAAAATAGTCAAGATATTCTTATGTTGTTTGTCTAGCATAGTGTGAGATGCTTCGTAAAAGTATCTAAACAGTCCTTAGGACAGGCCTGTGAGGTTACATCATTCCTGGTTTATAGATCAGCCGTTCTCAAACATTTTGTTCTCAGGACCCCTTAACACTTAAAAACTGAGGATCTCAAATAGCTGGTTATGTGGGTCACGTTTATCAGTAGTTACCATATCGGAAGTTAAAACTGAGAAGTAGAAAAAGCCATCTTTAAATAACAGTAGCCCTCTTACATGTTAACATCAGAATGCTGACATCATCGTCGGTCACGTAGCCTCTGGAAAACCCCACCATATGCTTCTGAGAGGAGTGGAAAAGACAGCATCTTTCAGGAAGAGTTTTCTCCTCACACTGGGGTGTAGAGATGTTGAATGCATGTTCCCTCAGCCGAGCTGGGTTTCGAACCTGGATCTGTTTGACTTTCAGCCGCCTTTGCCTCCCCTGTTTTGTGTTTCTTGTTAACTGCAAACATTTTTGGTCCCAGTGCCCCCGTTTGTGTGCACGTTGCTGGATTTAAGTCTCCATGGGTACAGTTAACCTGCTGCTTCTTCCCAAAATCTAATTCTCAGGTGCGGGCATTGCAAGCAGTTTGCTCCAGAATATGAAAAAATCGCCACTACCTTGAAGGAGAATGACCCTCCCATTGCTGTTGCCAAGATCGACGCGACCTCGGAATCGGCACTGGCCAGCAGGTTTGATGTGAGTGGCTATCCCACCATCAAGATCCTTAAGAAGGGGCAGGCTGTCGACTACGAGGGCTCCAGGACCCAGGAAGGTGAGCGGCTCCTGAGCTGCTGGTGGAAGTCGGGGCCAGGGTTCCCTCCCCCTGGAAGGGAAAGTGGAGGGGGTGATGGGAGGGGAATTTGGATATTAGAAAGGAAGCCAAGTTGAGTGGACGGGGAGTGATCCCTGATGGAATGTTCGCGGAAACTTGGATTAACATAAACTTGTCCTTGCACGGGAGGGGGTATCTTCTTCCATTGACGACCATGAAACTCAAGGTCTGGAGCCGGTGTGTTACAGGTCATGGGTCTTGGTAGTGTGCTGGAGCAGTGCTTCTGAATGTCTAGCTTGCATCCGACTCACGGGGGGTGGGGTGGGGTGGGGTGGGGTTGAGGGGGCTCGTTAAGACAGACTGTCGAGCCCCAGCCCAGAGCTTCTGATTCACTAAGTTTCAGGTCTGGCCCAATAACCTGCGTTTCTTGTGAGCGCCAAGGGCTTGCCGAACCTGTGGGTCCAGAGCCCCACATTGGAACCACTGGTGTGCGGAGCCAGCCAGTGTTTCTAAAACCAGGCCCGATGGATCCCTGCCTGGCTCACATCAGACACTAAATAAGTTTCATTAAATGAATGAGAAAATAACATTGTGGTAGCCTTTAGCATATCTCTTAATCACTTAAGAAAAAAAGATTGCTTTGTGCTGCATTTTCCATTCCCAGTATAGCATAGTAGAAATAGCACTGAATAGGTTTGGGGTCTTTATTGCCATCACGTAGCCCTGTGTCCCCCCACAAAGGCCTCCCTTGCTGGGCCTTGGGCTCCTCATCACTGAGTGTGAGGTCATGTGGACTTGATCTCAAGGTTCCCTTTGAATTGGTACGAGAGTCTGTCCCGTGACAGACTTGTATATTTGGAGGTCTGCGCTTGACACCTGACAGCTAGGGATGTGGCCCAGTTTGGAATCTTGAGAGCAGAGTTTGCCTAAGTGGCCTCCCCAGGCACCAGCCCTCCCAGTGCGTCTTAATAATGGGGCTCGCCCGCGTTGACGGCCCCAGGGCCTCGGCTCTGCCTGCACCGGCAGGTGCTGCTGTGCGCGCTCCAGCCTGAAAGCTCGTGCTTTGCGGCTGTGGGTCTCAGACCTGGCTCCTTGGTAGATTCTATGGCAAAAAAGGAGAGAAAAAGTTTGCAGCCACTGCTCCTAAGAACCCCTTGGAAAGTGCTTTGCGAGAATATATTCAGTGTCCCAGGCCTGGCGTTGAATCCATCTCCGGGGAAGCAGGCCACAGGTGGGCCTTTTGCGGTCTGTGCAGCCTGAGCGGTGTGGGAGCTGCTACTCCTCTTTTCATTTTTCTCCAGTTTGGTTACATTTTATGATGTGTGTAACGTGCCAGTGCTAGATGTGCATGTCTAAATACATATGTATTTGTACGAGTTAAGAGGATGCCCCCAAAACCATTAATAGGCACGTGTGGTCAAACACTAGGAGATGACCTCTCGGGGTTCGAGTGCAGTTAGAACCCCGGCGTGGTAGGAGCGGAAGTCTCGTTCGTTGGGTTGGGCTTGGCCTGTCTCGAGCAGTCTGCAGGGGGTGCGTGTGCCAATGGACATGTGACGGATGGCTGTTGGGGACAGTGGGCCTCTGGCTCTTAATTGTGCAGAGTGGTGCTGGCTGTAGACGTGATTGGATTTCAGGAAATCAGATGGGTCCTGTTCTGTGGCCCCGCTCTCTCTCTTCGCCCCTCACCACCTGCCACCCCTGGAGCGGGGGCCTGCATGTGCTCAGTCTTGTGTTGTTTATTCCAGAAATTGTGGCCAAGGTCAAAGAGATCTCCCAGCCCACCTGGACACCTCCACCGGAAGTCACGCTCGTGCTGACCAAAGATAACTTCGATGAGGTGGTGAATGAGTCGGACATCATTCTGGTGGAGTTTTATGCCCCGTGGTAAGATGGCGTCTCTCTCCTGTTATCGGGTACTGGTCAGGCCCGTCCTGTATTCGGTACAGGCACAGGCCGGGGGTGGCAGGGACAGACCCCCGCACGTGAGGCAGGGCTAGCCGAAGAGCAGGCGGGTGCAAAGTCCCCACCGTGCACAAGTGGGCAGAGTGGCACGCTGCGTGTTCCGAGAGAGGTGGTTTCACAGAGTCTTTCCCGGGGGATGGGATGAGGCTAAAATGTAGGCCTGCAGCGTGGAGCCTGCCGGGGAGAGTAAGCCACGTGGGCCACATAGGGGGGCCACCCAACGATCTGGGGCCCCTGGGAGCTGGAGGACACGGCCGTGCGCCGGGCAGTGCCCGCTGTCCCCCGAGCCTCGCTGCCTCCCTCCTGAGGTGTTTGAACCCTGGTTTTCTCTGTCTTCGTCTCTGCCCTTGACTGTTCTGGAGTGAATCTTGGAAGTTGACCCTGACCCTTGCTTTACACTCAAGACGTGTTCCCTTCTTGTGCCGGAGCCCCAGGGTCCCTACAGTTTCCTGCCTTTTGTCCCCTCCCCTCACCCCCCCTTCACAGGCTTGCATCCACTTCCTGCCCATCCCTCGTGTCCCAGCTCACCCTCACGTCCTGTGTGAAGTCACCACTGACTGGTATCCTTACCTGCCCCAGCTCTCCAACCAAGAAAATTGTCTTGCCTTTCCCACGACTTACCCCATGTCACGGTTATGCCCCTGTCCACCCATGTCTCGTGTGTGTGTGTGTGGTGTGCGTCCCCCCACCCCACATCCTGCTGGCCCCTGGGGAAGGCCTGGGCCCTGCCCTCACCCGGGGGCATCCCGAGGTTGGCCGGATCTCTCCAGTCGCCCGGGAGCGCAGGCTGGGTCTCTGCGCTTCACTTACCTGGCAGGTGGCACCCACACCAGAACAGGCCCCTGACAGAACTGCTTCCTCTCGCAGGTGTGGACATTGCAAGAAACTGGCCCCCGAGTACGAGAAGGCCGCCAAGGGGCTGAGCAAGCGCTCTCCCCCGATCCCTCTGGCGAAGGTCGACGCCACCGCGGAGACAGACCTGGCCAAGAGGTTCGACGTCTCCGGCTATCCCACCCTGAAAATCTTCCGCAAGGGAAAGCCCTTTGATTACAACGGCCCACGGGAAAAATACGGTATTGCCGCCTCGTCTGGCCTCAGTGGGGAGGGAAACTCCTGGCGCGTGTGGGCGCCGGCAGAGCTGTGGGGACAGCGCCCTGCAGCCCCAAGCGGCCCCTCAGGCGTGTGCTCTGCTCCCAGGGATCGTCGACTACATGATCGAGCAGTCCGGGCCGCCCTCCAAGCAGATCCTGGCCCTGAAGCAGGTCCAGGAGTTCCTGAAGGATGGAGACGACGTCATCATCGTTGGGGTCTTTAAGGCGGAGAGCGACCCAGCCTACCAGAAGTACCAGGACGCTGGTAAGGATTGGCCCTCTGGGCGGGGCAGAGTGCCCGTGCCTGGGCCGTCTGAGGTTGCTGGGGAGTCTGCTGCTTTTGTATAAAACTCCTGGGCATTGATTTAGGGGGTGGCTTGATGGAAGAATTGAGATTGCATATGTGGGAACAGGCTTTCCTTTCTGGGCTTGGGGGTTGGTTCCCTGTTGCTTTAATTGCACATGGGTGATATGTTCTCTTACTAAATAGATGAGAGGGCTGCGCAGTCCCCCTCCTGGCCTCTGAGAGGAGGGGAGGGGCAAAGTCAAGTTCATCCAAGGTCATTGTCTACCTCCCGCCCCTTCCAGGGGCCCCTTCCCAGAGCCAGTCCCTCTGCCAGGGGTAGGGTCTTGACCGGAAAGCGGGGGTTTCTGCATCAGACCTGGGTTCGAGTCCTGGCTCTGCCAGTGGTTAGAACACTGTGACCACAGTCAGTGACTTGATCAGCTCGGAGATCTCCCATCCAGCACGGTGACCTGTCCTACGTGGAAGGTTGTTACGTTAGTTGAGATAAAGTGGAGGAAGTGCTTAGCAAAGTGCCTGGGGATGCCGATTGCACAGTGAATGCTGGTCTTGCTGGTCTGGGAGGCAAAGTTTATCACCAGCAGCTGTCAGTGGTGTCCCGTGGGGGCCGGCGTCCTCGCTCCCCGGATGGTCCCTGGGTTGTGAACAAAAGATGGTTCTTCAGGGACGGTCAGGATCCTCTTGGTCCGCATCAGCTCCTCCTGAGTGCCCTCCACCCCTCACCCCACGTCGCACACGCCAAAACAGTTTGGTCTTCTGCTTCGAAGGAGTAATCATGATCTGCTTGCCACTTAGTGCTAATCTCTGTGCTGCGCAGTCACGGTCGTGCGTTTGTCAAATGCAGATTAACGTTGTAAAACTTACAGTAGAGCTAAACTCTGTTTGTGCTTCCTCAGTCTTCACTGATTCAGTCAGTAACCTTGTCACCCAGTTGTGCTAGAAACTTGCAGAGGGGCCCCCTAGCCCACCCAGGGCCACAGGCAACCATGGAGTCCCCAAACCTACACGTTTATGTGCACGCAGATCCCCGGGGATCTTGTCAGAATGTGGGTTCTGGTACTGTACATCTGGGTGGGCCCGGGTGCTGCCTGTCCAGCTGCCTCACTTCCAGTCTGACGTAAGTGTGACTCCACGTGGCCGGTCGGGTTAGGCTCAGGCAAGGGTGACGGTCACTGGGCTTGGGGTGTAGACTGCGGGGAAGGAGCCAGAGACAGTCCTGGGGATGCAGCGCGGACGACGGGGAAGCTGATGGGGCAGGAGCAGGGGGGAGGCTGGCGGGAGGAAGGGGTCTGTGAGCGTGGAGGGCGGGCAGGAAGTTCTTGAGTCGATTCTGTCTCTCCACCCAGGGCCACCTGATAACAAACACCCGGGGCGCCTGGCGGCTTAGCACGGGTGTGCCTTCTGGGTGGGCCACCTTGTTTCATTGTTACAGTGGTCTGAGAGGTGCCCTGTCCTGTTTCTGCAGAGGAGGGACTGGGGCTCGGGGAGGTGAGTAAGTGGCAGGCCTGAAGTCACACAGTTGGCAGGTCGAAAATTACGATTTCAGTCTAAGTCTGTCTTAGCTTCCAAAAGCTGTGAGCTTGTCCAGGTTGCCCCCTGCCTCCTGCAAGACACGCGCTGTGCCCTCAGCCGCCTGTTCCTATAACCAGTCGGAGGCTGCCCTCGGGGGTGGGGCGACACCTCACCCAGTGCTGGGACCACACGCTCCGCTCAGGGTGGGTCTGGATGGCTCAGCGAGGACAGAGCAGAGGGACTGAGGCGGTCCCCCTGTGGGGTCCAGGGCAGGGGTTGACAAGCTGGCCCACGGGCCAGATCCGGTCCTCACCTGGTTTTGTAAGTTCCGTTAGAGCACAGCACACTGGATGGTTTGCACGCTGATCAGCACAGAGCTGAGTCGTCGTGACCGTGGGGTCCACAAAGCCAAGATAGTTCCTGTCTGGTCCTTTCCACGAAAGATTGCCAGCCCCTGTTCTAGAGTATCCTCAGACGGTGGGGTTGCATTTGGGAGTTTCCCAAGATTTAAAGTGTGTGTAGCAGAAGAACCACAGCCCACAAACAGGCCACCCAGCAACTCGAGGAGGAGCAGTCAAACCCCTGTGAAGGGTGCTGGGTGTGAAAACTTGTGGGGATGGAGGGTTCTTGTGACGGACACAGGAGGATTTGGGCTGTCTGTCTAGGGTTACGTGCTTCTCAGCATCAGAGGCCACAGTCGACCGTAGCGCCTGACAAATTAGCTCTAAGTTTTTCTGTGAAGATTGTTTATTTTTAAAATAAATTCCAAGATATACAGATTTTAAGGCATTAAATCTATACCAAGTTTTAAAATCCAGACTCCTTTCAAGTGTTTAAGCTCTGGGTATTGTCCACACAGCGTTCGTGGTTAATAACACTATTTTCTGGGCGTTTGCTTTGACTGATGTGGGTAGTGAGTTGAATCTAGATCATTTAAGCAATTTAGTAAATTGTGTATTTGTTGTTGTGTTAATTTTTCAGCTAACAACCTGAGAGAGGATTACAAGTTCCACCACACTTTCAGCACTGAAATAGCAAAGTTCTTGAAAGTCTCCCCGGGGAAGTTGGTCATCATGCAGCCTGAGAAATTCCAGTCCAAATATGAGCCCAAGAGCCACGTGATGGACATCCAGGTGGGTGAGGGATGCCAGCCCCGGGGCATCCGATCGGCATGAAGGTCTCTTGGTCAGGGTTCGTGGGAGGGACGGTGGTCGGGGGATGGGGTCTCACATACCTGGTGGGTCGTGGGGCCTTGGCCCCTGGCAAAGCTCCACCTGCTTTTGCCAGAAGGGTTCCCCTGGTCTCTATAGCTCCTGGCAGGCCAGCAGCGGCCTGCGTGGCTGGTGTGGCCCCTGGCCGGGACGTGCTGGCTGCTGGGTCTGAGCCGAGCCTCACTTGCCGCCAGGTGGCTTGGGCGCTGAGGCCTACGAAGTGATGACGGGCCTCTCTGTTCACTGGGTGACGCTGTGGGACATGGCATGTGGACTTGGCCTTTCTTTCCTCTGTGTCCCCCCCACTCTCGGTCTTCCTCAGGGGGTGACACACTCACCTCTAGAGGGGCGGAGGGAGTTCCCAGCCCAGGGTGAGCCTGGGTCCAGCTCGGTGTTCCGAGTGCTTCACAGGGGCCCTGCACTCCACTGAACAGATCTTCAGGTTTGGGAAAAACCTTACATCTTGAATCCAAATATTTTATTTGATAGAAAGATGCAGAGAAGTGAGCTAACAGACTGGAGATCCCACAACCAGTTAGGAGCAGACTAAGGGGAAAATGCAGATGTGCTCCGTCCCCAGCCAGGACACATGGGGGTGGTCTCATCTCGCCCCTTGCCCTCCAGCTTCTCTTTGTAGCATCCGGAGATACTGACTCTGGGTCCACAGAGGGGCCCTGATGGCACGGTTCTGTGTGGTGTGCGTGCTCCTGGGGAAGGGTGCTGTCTGCAGCTTTCAGTAGATTCTTGAAGGGGTCCTTGACCTGAAGAGGTTGAGATCCACAGTCTGTTGTACACATCACTGCTACTTTGCTCTTTTGGTATTATTTATATACCGTCTTTGTTGCAGAAATTATTTCAGGCTGCTTTGTAAAAAATTGACACAACAGATAAAATGCAATATTAAAAAAATGGATTTAAAAATTAGGACAAAGGGAAGACCAGGGCAGGACAGGTAAGATGAAGCCAGGTGTAAAATCAGCACAAGCAGCACTGTGCTGAGGGGATAGCCTGTTTGCCGCAGACGTAAGCGAGGAGGGCTCTGGCCTTGAGTTCAGATTCGGGCCCGCAGGTGCCAGGTGCTCAGCTCGGGAGCACATTTGTCCTGGGTCCCTCGGCTTTGAGCTCACCTCCTGAGTGACGGTTGGTCCAGGGGCCGTCCAGATGAAAGACACCCCACAGCCCGGCTGCCCTCTGCCTTGTCCCTGCTGCCTCCTCCCACCTGGCCCGGCCTGCCATTTTTCAGCGCCACCTGGGACCACCTCCCTGACCATCCCTGCAGATGGGATGTGGGCCCTAGGGGGAGAGAGCAGTGGTTATCCATCACTTCCTGCTGGGCAGGCAGCCTCACCTCATTGGGCCTCGGTTTCCTCACCTGTAGAGTGGGTGGCCATGCCGCCCTCACGTGCAGCTGTGTGGCCCCATGGTCTTCCTGAGAGACACTGCCCGCACCCCTGCCCCCGGCTTTGGTGTAGCGGCTAGTCAGGGGCAGGCTTTCTTCAGGCGGAGCTCGGAGCCCAGGCGGCGCTTCACATCACGGCACCGTGTTTCTCGTCCGTGCAGTGCCCCTGACAGGCTGCTGTGAGGATCAGACCAGGGGAAGGTGGGACCCTGTGCCCAGTTTAGCCCATGTTAGCGCCGCTGTCATCTGGGAGCCGGGCCTTCCCCCAGCAGAACCTGATTGACCTGGACCGCAAGCCCCCACCCAGAGGGAAGGGCACGCGGCCTCTGCGGTTGCCCGAGAGGCTCACTTCGGGTTCCCTGGAGGAGGGGCCCCAGCATCACTGGGTGGACTGGAGTGGGGCCCCTGTGCCCGTCTCTTGGAGCAGATGTCTTTTCCCGTCGACAGCAACGGACAGCTGCACCTCACCTGCCCCCTTTTGCAGGACTCCACGGAGAGCTCGGCCATCAAGGAGCACGTGTTGAGGCACACGCTGCCCCTTGTCGGCCACCGCAAGTCTTCCAACGAGGCCAAGCGCTACTCGCGGCGCCCCCTGGTGGTCGTGTACTATGGCGTGGACTTCAGCTTCGACTACCGCGTCGGTGAGGCCCGGGTTGGCGGCTGGGGTGTGTGGTTACTTATGGCTTCAGGGGCTTTTTCCTCCCGGGCTGTGTCGCTACCCCCTTCCCTCTCTGCTTGAGCAGGAGGGGAGCTTCGAGTCGAGTTGGGCCCTCTTAGATTAGAGACGCGGGGGCGATCGGGCGAGACCAGCCCCCAACCCCGACCCGCCTGCGGGCAGGGGCCCTGGGCTGCGGCCCGAGGCTGGTCCGAGATCTGTGCCCGGCATCTGGAGCCTCAGCCGCTGCGGCCCGGCTCACGGCCCTCGGTGCCCTTTCAGCCACTCAGTTCTGGCGGAACAAGGTCCTGGAGGTGGCCAAGGACTTCCCCGAGTACACCTTTGCCGTGGCCGACGAGGACGACTTCGCCACGGAGGTGAAGGACCTGGGGCTGAGTGAGAGTGGGGAGGAGGTGAACGCGGCCATCCTGGACGAGGGCGGCCGCAGGTTCGCCATGGAGCCCGACGACTTCGACGCCGACGCTCTCCGCGCCTTCGTCAGCGCCTTCAAGAAAGGTGGGCCCCCCATCCCATCCCCCCCATCCTCCACCTCCGCGGCCCCGCCGGCTTGTTGTCGGGGGCCTGGCCCAGGCTTTCTCCTGGACCCGAGGGATGGGAAGATGGGGATGGAGAATCCCCGTTCCTTTGCTTTCTCTCTCTTTTTTTTTTTTTTCGTAATAGAAAAAAAGGCAGGTGTCTTGGAAATCTCAAGAAGCCTTATTTTTAAAATATGTAAAGTACAACAGGCTTTTGGACTTAGACGTAAGTTTCACGTATGAGGGAAACTTGCTTTGGCATCAAGCCGAGTGTCTTTCTGATCTGGCTGAGCACGTGGCCGCAGGTCCCCAGCGCTGGCGGCTGGCGGGCAGACCTTGTCCGTCCCTGCTCAGTCTGCTCCCCACCGTGGCTTCCAGCCCGCGGCACCCACCCTCCTAGTAACCCCTCTGCATTGGCAGCATCTCTTGTGACGGCCTCACTGAACAGGACCCAGTGTCTGCTAGGCCTTGTGGGGCACCACCTGCACCCTCTCTGGCCTTTGCAGGGACTGGGAAAGTAGAGGATGTCAGAGAACTGGGGGTGGGCTTCTGGAGACAAGGCCCTGCCTGGCCCTGGCAGCATCTGACTTGCCCTGTCCTGAACGTCAGGCCAGCCTCACTGCCTGGTCCAGTCAGAGCCGCCAGGGTCCGGGCCTTTCAGCTCTCACAGTCCTCTCCTGCTTGCTTTCCTCGGCAGGAAAACTGAAGCCAGTTGTCAAATCCCAGCCAGTGCCCAAGAACAACAAGGGGCCGGTCAAGGTCGTGGTGGGGAAGACCTTCGACTCCATCGTGATGGACCCTAAGAAGGACGTCCTCATCGAGTTCTACGCGCCCTGGTGCGGACATTGCAAGCAGCTGGAGCCCGTGTACACAGCCCTGGGCAAGAAGTACAAGGGACACAAGAATCTGGTCATCGCCAAGATGGACGCCACGGCCAACGATGTCACCAACGACCGCTACAAAGTCGAGGGCTTCCCCACCATCTACTTCTCCCCCAGCGGGGACAAAAAGAACCCAATTAAATTTGAGGACGGAAACAGAGATCTGGAGCATTTGAGCAAGTTTATAGAAGAACATGCCACAAAACTGAGCAGGGCCAGGGAAGAACTTTGAGGGCCTTGAGGGTCTGCTCAGGGCAAGTGCGGCAGGGACCAGACAGCAAAGCTTCCAGCACTCGGCAGTGGAGCCTGAGCCAGCTGCGAGCCCGGTGGGCTTGCTCAAAGGCAGTCTCTCAAGGTGTTTTTGGTTTGTCTTGTGTTTTAATTTTTTATACTTTGGTATTTCACCTCATGCTCTGAATACTGAATTAGATATGAATGACTCAGTAGATTAGTCCAGAATTTTACAGAGGATACATCTATTTTTATCATTATTTGGGGTTTGATTTTTTTTTTTTAACCTTTCACCTTCTTTAATATATTTCTTCAAAGCAGACAAGTTGAATCTCTTCTGTGTGAATTTTTTTTCTCTTTTTAATTTAAAATTTAAGAAGCCTTTGCCAAATCACGTCGACTTTTCCTTTTTATTTTATTGTCATCTGAGGAATGGTTAGCTGAAGACGGGACTGTTGGTGTTTGGTTTTTATTCTTCCTGTTGTGGCACAAAGTGAGAACTGTCGCCAAGCACCCTGCCGAGGACGTCATTTCAGCCCGACTCTGATCCGCCACCCGGTCCAGGGAGAAGCGGCATCTCTGCAGGCCTGGGCGTCACCGTGCCTTCTCCCAAAGCGAGGACCGCAGGCGGGAGCATTTCCCAGGTGCTCCCAGACCCTTGGAGCCAGGTTCCGAGGCTCAGCCTCCGGGAGGCTGCCTGCCTCTTCAGAACCGCCGTGGCCGAGGAGAGATGAGCTAGGGCACAGGTGGAGACTTTAGGGTGATAGGGGGATAGGGTAGGCTGTTGTGATGGAATAAAGAAAGGATTGAAAATGAACCTCCATCACCGTCCTAGAGCACATGGTCCCGCCCTGGAGCCTCAGCGTGCTGGAGATGGAGAGGCCGGGCCTGGAGGGGAGGCTCCCTGCCCGGCCTGCAGAGTGCAGGTGGCCTCACTCCACCCCGAACACCCAGGGGTGGGGTGGCATCCCAACCCGGGTAGGGGCATCGATGGGCTCTGCTCTTGGTTGTTTGTGGGTGGGCAGTGGTGCATTCTTTCGGGAGGGGGCAGGGATGGAGGGCAAGGCCCTGAGCACTTCTGGGGGCTGGGAGGAGGGGACAGGACAGGACGGGAAGCTGGACCGGCCCTCAGGGTTCTGGGCGATTTGTGTGATGTGAGCTTCCTTCCGGGAGTTCATTCACCAAGATATGCCATCCCCGCTCGACTGTTCCTAATTTTGCTGAAACAGAAATCGTGAGCTGGGGGCATCTCTTCGGGCAGTGGCTGGTGGGTTTGCTGCAGGGGTTGCGGGGGGCAAGAAGCAGCCCCACGGGAAGGGGCAGCCGGGGTGGGCCTTTCTAGATGACCTGCTTTCAAGTTGAGTCTGGCCAGGGTGGGCGGGGGTGTCTGGTAAGTCCTCAGAATCCCCAGTGTGGCAGGAAGTCCTCTGCACCCTCCTGGATGCCCGCTTCCCTCCGGAGGACAAGCAGGCCCCCCTCAGAGACTTTGTGCCAGAAGCTCACAGGAGTAAATGTGGGTGTGGGGCTTGGAGGCTTTTTTTTCAACCCAGAGGCACACCCCTCCAGCACCGCCTGGGGCTCCCGTGCTGGTCTGGGAGACCTCACGCAGCACACGTGAGGCCTGGGCTCTAGGAGGGGATCAGTGTGGTCTCATTGGAAGTGAGGTGTCGGGAAAGCCCTTTTTGAAGTGATGTTTGAGCTGAGACCCAAGGATGAGTTGGCTGGAGCCCGGCTGAGGTTGGGAGTGAGTCATTTCTCAGTGTGTCCCGGGACCTGCGGCGTTGACACTACTTGGATGTTTGTCAGAAATGCATGGTCTCGGGCTGGGCCCCAGACCTGCTGAGTCAGAATGCATCTTAAGAAGATCCCAGGAGACTCATGCCTAGTGAATGCAAAGGCCCTGAGGCAGAAGTCAAAATGTATCCTCTTCTGAAATACAGTCTGGAAACCAAGTTGCCCAATGGAGTGTCAGGTAAACTCACCCTATATTGACTGTAGAGAGTAGGCCCCTGGGAGAGGATCTACCCAAGGCTGGTTAGGGAGCTGATAGGCTGCTAAAGGAGACAGGTGAGTCAGCCGATGGCAGTCCAGTGCAATCAGTGCCAGGGTGAAGATGTGCCCGCCGTGGGAGCCCAGAGAGCAGGCACTGGCCCAGCCTGGGAGCCTGGGCAGCCCTTCAGAGAGGCTGACCCGGGAGCCACAAGGAGGAGGTGAACTTTCCAGGTTGAGGCATAGCAGGTGCAAAGGGACAGAGGCGAGGGAGGGAAGCAGTGATGCGAAAGGAGGTGGAGCAGGGGCTGGAAGAGGTGGGTGCCCTGAGTCAGGAGTTTGACCTTGTTCTAGAACTTTGCAAGGAACCACTGACGGTTTTAAGCAGGGAAGTGCTGTGATCAGATTGAAAGATTAATAATGGGAGTAACAGGTAACATTTATTGGGCATTTAGCAAAAGCCAGACCCTGTGTCCAGCAGTTTGCCCGATTATCCCAGTGTAAGTGATCTGCAAGGTAGGTGCTCTTGTGCTCACTTTACAGCTGAAGAAAGGAAGGGGGCACGTGTCTGCAAATGCGAAGCTGGGGTGTGCTTCCCCCCCACCCCAGTTGTGCCATTGCATCTCCCTTGTAGACAACCCAGTCTAGAAGCAGGGGAGCCAGCGCCGGCTGCAAGGAGGGTGGGCTGCATTTTGAGTACTGAGTGGGCTTTAGCAGTTAAGGGGTCTGCAGCAGCCGGTGCTGATGAGAGGTTGAGGGTGGGTGAGTGGATGCAAGAAGACTGGTATCATCACATCCAGTGTCTGAATCAACTTTTTGTTATTTAATTATGAAACATCTCAAGCATCCACAAAAACGGAGAGAATTGGCTACTCGATGCCCTTTACTCATCATTTACCGAAAACAATTACCAAAATTTTGCTACATTTTCGTATCCCCCCCTTTTTTGGCCACACCCACTGCATGTGGGGTCTTAGTTCCCCAACCAGGGATCGAACCTGTGTCCCCTGCATTAGAAGCACAGAGTCTTAAACACTGGACCGCTGGGGGAAGTCCCTCATGTCCCCCCCCCACCACCACAATGACAGCCAAGATGTCGTTTCACCCCTGCCTGGAGAACGCATTGTCCTACAGGGCCTCAGTGCCTTTTCACAGCCACCAAAATAAGCCATAATTCATCTAGTACCCAGTCCAGATCCCCCAACTTTCTCAAACATCATTTTGCAGTTGGTCCGTTTGAATCATCAGCACTGCCTGCCTTTTAGTTTTGTCTCTTAAATCTCAGCTAGAGCAGTTCTGTCACCTCTTTTTCCCCCACAACTGTCCCAGTTTCAGAAAAAAAAAAAAACGAGAGATCTCTTGGGTCACTTGTGTTTTGCACGAGTTTGAGGAATGTTCGATGGTCACTGTCTTGGTGATGTGTGTAGTAAGTGTGGAAACTGGCGAGGTCCGGACAGAGGAAACAGTAGCAAGTCTTATAAGACTGATGATCGGTGCCTTCGCCGTGTGCCTGCTAGGTGCCCAGGACCCAGCATCCATTCTGAGTCATCAAAGCTGCAACCCAGGCTGACTTTACTCTCAGGCTGTGTGGCTTTGCATAAGTTACTTAACTCCTCTCAGAGTTTGTTTTCCTGTCTGTAAGGCAGAGACACAGCCTCCTTCGCAGGGTATTCGTAAGGACCGAATGCCGTAATGTGTGCACGGGTTTCCGCACAGAATATCAGCCACCCTGAAATGCTGAATCTGAGGCCTCTCCCCTTTTTGTTGGGACTGCTTATCTCTTTGTCTCTCCCGCCTATTCTGATGGGCCAGGATGGAGCCATAGATCAGACACAGGTAGACCCCAAATGGAAGGTGCGGGTCTGTGTGTGTATAAAACAGATTCCTGAACCCTAATTCTGGCCTAGGGAATCAGATCGGCAGGGTTGCTGCGTACTTTCTGATTTCAAAAACTTCCAAATATGATCACATTTCACCTGAAATATAGGCAGGTCAGGTATTACGACCTCCATCACATAATAAAGGAAGCGGAGATCAGAGAGACAATGATTTGCCCAAAGTCACACAGGAAACTGAGAAGCCAGAACGAGAACTCAGAACCAGTGTTGTTTCTACAGCACCAGCATCCCCCAAGATGTGTTGGCAGAACACTCATAAAGGAGACTAATACATGCTTCATTAACATTGGAGTCTGTTGGTAATTTGGCTTGGGAAATACTGGAACTGAAAGATGCTTCAATGGGGTTCTTGTTGAAGAAGCTTGGAGCCTGTAAGGCACCAGCGTGCTGGAGACTCCAGGAGCAGACGGGACTTGCCCTGGCTCCTCTCCTGCGCAGATCCTCAGGGCCCCACCATGACGCGCTCTCCTGGTGCCAAGCCTCGTTAGTGCATTTTGCGAGAACACATGAGCCCTTGGCTCCTTCCCCAGGCCCCGAGGAAGTACTGGTGCCTTCCTTCTCTTCTGTATCCATCCCCCTCAATGTGGACCCGCCCTAGGGTGGGGGATGTGGGCCAGGAAGTGCTCCAGGAGCCCAAGGACAAGCCTGATCCTTGAGCCCATCTCGGTGCACTTCAGTAGCAACGTTACAGGTGTATTTCCCCCGTCTTCAGAAGAGCCTTCAGCTGGAGCAAAGGAATTAAACCCTGAGGTTACTGTGACTCCTTGATTCCTATTATGATGAATCAGAGGTATTGAAAATGCATTCTCTGGCACCTGTACTAAGGTAAAACATCGCTCCTACTGTAAGTCTGTCCTGTTACCCACATGGCACTTGGCCAGCTGTGCTAAGCGCCGGACTTGGGAAAGCTGAAGTGAGATTTGGGAGCCCCCAGGGCCGAGCACAGAATGAAACACCATTTGAATGAACCGGTGGAGAACCTCAGATCCTTGGGTCCACAGACTTGAGGGCCGGGCAGGGAAGGGCTCCGCTGCCCTTACCTCCCCCTTCGGAGTCCCCCTCAGCTGCCACCACTCACTGCACTCTTCACGTGGCTCAGCCCCAGACAGAATGAGCACGGTTCTCACATTCGTCGTGTTCCCACCTAAGATTACGGAGATACTGGGGCAGAGAGAGGAGGACAAAGGACCACTTGTTGGCAAAGACTGAGAGAGGGCCTTTTAGAAAGCAGTGGCTGTGGCTTGGAGAAGAAATGTGGAAAACGAGCTTCTGTCTATTCCTTCTGGCTTTTCTCAAAAAAAGAAGTGTGAGCTCAGCTCAGGTTGGATTGAAAACTGATGCCTCTAGAGACTTAAAAGGCCTTCAAGCTCAGAGGTTGAAAAGTCCAGTGTTCAAGGGCCCTGGGTGGTAAGTTACGTGCATGAAGCGGCTGGATGCGGGCGATAGGGAGTGGTGGTGATCAGGGCACACCTGAGAGCCTGTGTCTCACCTGAAGGGGGCACTTGCTGCCTGTAGAACTCTGGGCCTGGTGTTGCTATTCTGATTTTTCAAGAAAAGCCAGACATTTTAAACGTGAAATCCCCTAATTTTTAAGTGTTGAATCTAATTCAGATTATTGTATCAATACTGTGTGGGCCAAAGAAAAGGCATCTGAGGGCTGGGCTTGGTTAGAAACTGCAGATCTAAATAAATCCTACTCCCCCCACACTTTTTTTTTCCTGATTGTTTTATAATCACAAGAATTCACTAGCACGGAGGATGCCCTGAGTGTAACAAAGGCTTAAGAATTGAGTTCTTTTAGAAAAGCTGAAGAGTTGAGTCTGGTGTTGGAATTTGGGCTGAGTTCTTAGGGTTTGGGTGGATTGCCAGGTGCACAACATGGTCTGTGCTTCAACGGCATTTGAACATGAGAATGGCCACCTGGCCGGGCAGAAGTGCTCCCTTTCATGGGTTACGTCAACACGTGCCCAGCGCAGCTGTACTTGTCAAAGTCCTTCCTATTATTTCTCTGACCCGCCCTGGGAGCACACCCAACTGCCTTTTGGTCACCCCAAGGCTGATTTAGGTCAGGGAAGGTCCCTGGGGGCGGGGTTAGCTGGAGGCAAGCCCACCCACAACTGCTGTTCCTACCAGAGCCTTGGCACTTCTAACTCCTGCCTTTTTAGGAAACTGAGGCCCAGAGAAGAGGCGGGCCTGGCCTAGGGCACTTCCAATCATTCAAAACTGCGAAGGGTCCGGAGCTGCCATCAGTGATTCTGTTTCAGCGCCTTGCGATGTCATTGCTGAATTAGCCCAGTCTCAGGCTCCGGATGCTCTGACCTCGTGGCTGCCAGGCTCCGCCCCCTCATGGGGCCCTGCAGACTGAAGGATCTGATCAGACTGGGGTCTCCGCCTCCCCCTCAGCCCCTCCTTCCTGGCTCACCTCCTCTGGGTTTGAAAACCACAGGTGTGAAGAAGGAGCCTGTTGCTTTCAGAAAGGGGCTTTTACAATCACACTTGCCACATAGGAGGTCAGAGAAAGGTGGGCCTGGCTCTTCGGAAAGGCTTTGAGAAAACTTCCCCAATGGAGGCGAGATGGTATGGGCGGGGCCAGGCTGGAGGGAGGGCAGTGACCTCCCATGAACCTCTCAAGGGGGCCCCGTTCATCCAGGCTGACACCTGTGGCCCTTCCCTCCAGCCCTATGAGGCTCTGTTTTTAAGGAAGACATATGCGGGGACAAAGGAGAGGGCCTTCCTATGAAAAGGATGAAACGGGTGAGGGAGAGAAGACTCAGAAGCCGGGGTTGTGAAAAGGAGGTGTTTAAGGCCAGCCCGAGTCCATTCAAATCCCAGAGAAGTCTAAGGAGGGCTATTTTTATGGGTTTTTAATTCTCCTGTGTGAGTTAGGAAGGGCTGCCTGAGATGGAGGGCAGGTACAGCGTCCTAGGGAGCACCAGGGAGTCACTGAAGTCGCTGAAAATTCCTATCCCCGTGCCCACCAGTGTCACCAGGTTGGCAGGTGGCAGCACCTTGAGTAGGACTGGGGGGAAAGCAGGCCCTTCATGTTTTGAGGGATTAAGAGGAAAGCTGCCAACCCATGGACACAGATTCTCGGGTAGGAAGGGCCCCCTGGTCGGGACCCAGTGTTCCAGCTCTAGCCTGGGAGTGTCAGTTACGTGCCCTGAGGGGCTGAGGGCTGCAATCTCAGGGGCCTGAGCAGGGAGCAGCCGGATGGGCCCATCCCCACTCCTGGGACCACGCCAGCCTTTACAGCTATCTGGACAGAAAAAGCAAATCCAAGTGGATACCGGTGTTACGGATTGAATGTTTCCCACCGACATCTATATGTTGAAACCCTACCTCCCAATGTGATGGCATTTGGGAGTGGGGCCTTTGGGAGGTAATTAGGTTTAGATGTGGTCCTGAGGGTGCGGCCTCCATGGTGGGATTAGTGTCCTCATAAGAAGAGAAAGAGAGGCCAGAGCCTCCTCTCCATGTGCGCTCACCAAAGAAAGGCCACGTAAGGACATAGCAAGAAGGTGGCCGTCTACAAGCCAGGAAGGGAGTCCTCACCAGGAACTGAATTGGTTAGCACTTTGATCTTGGACCTCCAGCCTCCAGACTGTGAGTCATACCTGTCTGTTGTTTAAGCACCCAGGCTGTGGTGTTTTCTTATAGCTCCTGAGCCAACTAAGACAACCAGTATTATTGGTCTGACTGTGCACAATCCTCGTGCAGTGGGCCACTCAGACCCCAGGAGCTCATCAGATGGGTGCAAAGTCAGACGGACCCCCCCATGGGACTGTGGAAACCCTGCCTGGGGTGTCTTCTATTTCATTAAAAAAAAATTGTTATTTAGTTTTATTTTCACAATTCAAAGGCAGAAGGGGCTAAAGAAGGGAGACATTTGATTTTCAGCTAACTCCCCAGGTGAATGTCGGTGAGTCAGGAGACACATTATTTCTCTCTACCCAAGTTTCTGGTATTCATACAATTTTAAGTGTCATTTCCAGAGGTTTTTTTGTTTGTTTGTTCTGGTTCCCTGTCTATTTCCCTATGATCCAGGGCTGTAACATGTGAGCAGGGTGAGAGCAGCTCAGACACGAGGGTCGATGCTGTGCCCTCCCTGAACTCTGAGGCCCAGTGAGGGAGGTCTCCTGACCTCCGTGCCCCAGGTTTGGGGCTTTGAAAAACCAGGAACCTGGGAAGGTGTGTGGTGGTGACCACAGACTCCCGACTACTTGCCTGTTGGGACAAATAATCTTTCTGGATGTTGGGCCCCATCTTGGGAAATGAGGGGGGAGGGAAAGAGATGTGGCAAAGATGGGACCCACCACAGATAGATTTTGAGTGAAGGGAGGGAAGAAAAGTTTGAGAGAATTCACCTGGCCTGGGAGGGCACATAGATGGGGAAAAAAAGAAAAGAAAGAAAGACAGGAAAAAGAGAAAATCCTGCTTTCATAAAGTACTTTAGGACTGTTTGGAGAGGCATCTTTGATAAAATCAGGGCAAACTCTCTTCTCTTTGCCATAACTTAATTGATTAGAACTTCAAGACAGACACAGTCAAAAAGGTTTTCAACAAAGTACCTCCACTGTCTACTTTAACATTAAGAAGCAACCCTGCATCACCCTCGCGGATGCGCCCCTGCAGGTGGGCCCTCCCTGGTCCAGCCCGCGGACACGGCCTCCTGGGAAGGAAGGGCCTGCAGGCTGCATTGTGTGCACCTCATGTGGTTGACCAGGCCCACAAGTCCCAGGGTTAAGGGGGCACGAACCCTGGCAGACAGCCCGCAAGCCGCCTCCGCCTTCTGCAGGGCTGTCCGCCAGGGCCACGGGAGCCCCAGGGGAGGGTTCTGAGCCAGCTGGGCCAGGGGAGCCAGGGTCCCCTCGACACTGGGGTGACAGGAAGCAGGGAGTACGATGGACATTGGGGGTCGAGCTGGCCCTGGAATCGGAGACTCCCCCCCTCCAGACTTGTGTGGGACCACTGAGCTTACTAACAGGGCAAACTCCCGATCCACTTCCAGCCCCATTTTTCTCAGCTATAAAACTAGAAAAGGGGGCTTCCCTGGTGGCGCGGTGGCTGAGAGTCTGCCTGCCAATGCAGGGGACACGGGTTCGAGCCCTGGTCTGGGAAGATCCCACATGCCGCGGAGCAACTGGGCCCGTGAGCCACAACTACTGAGCCTGCGCGTCTGGAGCCTGTGCCCCGCAACGGGAGGGGCCGCGATAGTGAAAAGGCCCGCGCACCGCGATGAAGAGTGGCCCCCACTTGCCGCAACTAGAGAAAGCCCACACACGAAAACTAAGAGACCCAACACAGTCATAAATAAATAAATAAATAAAATAAATAAAGTATTAAAAACTATTAAAAAAAAAAAAAACTAGAAAAAATATTGTCAGTCCTATTCCCTTCACAGGATTGTCACGAAGACCAAAGCTAATGGGATACTGTTAGTTGAAAGCATTTTTGCAAAGTCAAGAAAGTGTGAGGAAATGTATGTCACCACCTCGGTCACTTTCCCCTGGGTACAGTCTAGTTTGCCAATGTCTTTTTAAAAACAGAGCCCTGGGATTAAGAGGTACAAATTATTAGGTATAAAATAAGCTACAAGGATATACTGTACAACAGGGGGAATATAGCCAATATTTTATAATAAATATCAATGGAGTATAACCTTTAAAAATTGTGAATCACTATACTGTACACCTGTAACATATAATATTGTACATCAAATATACTTCAATTTAAAAAATAAAAACTAAATTAAAAAAAAATGAGCCCTGGGCTCTGGGTACCACCTGACAGAGCATACCGCAGGGGGACACTCGGATTTGCATTTTTACCATGTGAGATTCTCTTATCTGGTACCTGCTCAGATTTTCTTTTTGTTTTTAACTGAGAAGGGAAACTTCAGCTGTTAATTTGCATCTGTTGTCTTGTTAGTTTGTATCTATTAGTTTCTCATTAGATTGTATCTGTTCAGCCTGGGAAAATGTTTCTGAACATTGAGAGCTAACCTTCTTACAGGACTTTTTAATGTGCCAGAGTGAACTCTCTCCATGGCTTCTCACGTATCCTCCCAACCTCCTACAAGATAGATACTCTGATTATGCCCATTTTAAAGGTGGAGAAACTGATGCTCAAGCAAGGTAAGCAACTTGCCCAAAGACACATGGCTAGTAGGTGGTGAAAACTAGGACTCAAGCCCAGATAATGTGATATGAGCCCACGCTGTCAATCTCTGGTGCCTTCCTGATTCTTACAGCATATCACCTAATGTGTCCTCAGTAAAGTTGAATAGCTGCCTTTGGTGTTTCATTCATGTGAATGATGAAAACAGGTTAGACAGGGTCTGGCCAAGAAACAGCCCCATGGGACAGCACCAGAGACCCCCCCACCCCTCCCAGGATGGCCTCAGTCCCCAGCAGCAGCCTCTGAGCCTGTTGTTGAGTGGACTTCCAGCCCACGACGTAAAGGCAGAAGAAGAGATGGGAACAATTTAGTCAAGTCAAGCCGTGCAATTAGAAACAAAAAGAAATTAAGTAATTTTGATGTGTGACTTTTTCCTGTTAATTTCAAATTGGCTCCCAATATACATCCACCTCCTAAATAACCCATTCTAGAATTTTACTGGAGAGCAACATCTATTTAGAGATTGTAATTTATGAACATTTTACTCTCATTTTTCCCCTCTTGAAAATTAGGACATTTGCTTGTGTCTGGTTTTCTGGGATTGTTCATTTTCCTTCATCTCTTTCACTCACTCACTCATTCACTCAACACATTTATTGAGCACCTGCCATGTGCCAGGCGCTGGGCTAGGCACGAGGGGGAACCAGACAGGCAGCCAGCAATTCTGCTTTCACATCACGGGTAACAGGTGCGTTTGGTCTGGGCCTGGAGATGTGAACTCCCAAAGGGGCAGCTGCCTGCCCTCCTGCTGTGGGCTTCCTGCTGAGAACTCTGCTGCCCCTCTGCCCCGGAATATTCCTGACCTGGCTGCCCCAGACACAGCCCTGCAGGCCTTTTGCTATTCTTTGCATTGGGGGTGAACCTCAGGTCTCTCTGAGCTTTATCTCTCTGATGCTTTTACAGAAATCTGTTCCTCTTGCCTTCACTTAAAGTCACCTTCCTTTCTGACTTCCGGCTTCTGTCTTTTGTCTCTTTAAATTTTGAAATTCTCAGAAGCATCCAAGATGTTTGAGTGTTTCAGATGACTCATCTTCCCGTTCCTGTGGTGGGTTCTGTTTTTTATCAGTTGGGATTTAAGGAGGAGGAGAAGATCTTGAGCAATGAGGAGGCACCTCTGCCCTTCTGAAGGGAGCAGACTCCAAGATGTGAGAGCGCAGCTTCCAGGGTGTGGGGCTCTGCCGGGGTTTACAGATGTGGAGAAGCACAAGACTTTATCTGCTCTAGCTCACAGAATTTTCTCCAGACCTCACTGAGCTGTCTCGAGGGTCACATGTGGTAAATAGACAAAGGAGGTCAGCGCTGAACGGACAGCTCTCCCGGATCCTGCGCCTGCGAAGCCTCTCCAGACAAACCGGACTGAGGAGAGACGCCCTAGTGACGAGATGCTAATTTTGCATGTCTCTTTCCCAGGATGCTCAGCAGTGCTTCTGATTCTTGTTAAATACATTTATGCTATTTATTGATAAATAGATGCCTGGGGGGGAATCGTTAGAGGATGCATGTCATACATACTGTAAATGTTGTCATTCATAAACGCCAAGTGGAATATCACTGTAAGGTAAAAATGAACAAATACTTGAGCTATAAATACTGTACGCAGCTACTTTTAGTCTTGGCTGGTCCGAAGGTAGTGAGTTATCTCAATTGATTGTTCACAGTCAGTTACAGATCGAACTCCTCGTTCTACTCTTTCCCCCCTTCTCACTACTGCACTTGACTAGTCTTTTGTAGAGCTGCCCCCCTTATAGGTATTAAATATGTTGCTCTTGTTTTTATCTTAATGTGAAAAATTTGAAAGTTAACACTATTTTATCACTGAGATAAGAGCTGGAAATACAAAAAAAGAATTTTAGAATAGCCCTTTCTCTCCAGAAGCTAACAATAAATTTGGGGAAACCCATCACAGAACCCTCCTCTGCCCCAACACACACACACATATATAGATATGGTAAAGATAGTATATATTCTAAGAGGTCAAGGAAAGGAAATGGGGTAATGGGGTGGGGAGTGAATAAGGATTTTATTTTTCCCACTTTTTAGTGGAGTGGGGTTTTATTTAATTTTTACATTCTTTAAATCATTTGCAAAAAAAAAGGAAATCATCTTTAAAGATATGTAAGGATTTTTAAATGTTTTGAATATCAACAGGATGAGAGATTAATATTTGATAATACAACACTTAATAGACAAAATTAGGAGACATTTCAAAGTCAACAATACTGTTAAGTTCTGAAGATAGAGATATGAACATTCTCAAAACATATTGGAGGAGGAAAAACCAAGTCCAAGAGTCTGGAAATAGAGAAGAGAATGGGAGAAGGGCAGAGTATATTGTGGGACTCCTGGGTGGGGCCTTGGAGCCACTTTCTCATCTTGGTTCTGCCTTTACTCTCTCGTGTAACCTTGAGAAAGCCATTCAGCCAGCTTCTTCCATCTGAAACTGGGGGTCATAACAGTGATCTTCCTAGCCCTTTGCTAGATGGAAATGAAAATTCCTAACAGCATCGGAAGCAAGGCGTAGTATTGTGTAACTGTCACAGATGTGTGTATAATAAAGGAGACTATTTGGTTTGTCCTTATAGGTGCAGGCGACCCAAGGTGTGTTGAGAACACCTTGGATTTCCCTGGCGCTTCCACTAAAACCATCTTGTTTAGTTGACCTCACAGAGAGGTAAGGCGGGGTTAGGAGTACCACCGTCAGGAAGCCAGGGTTCCCTGTGTGGGTTCTATGTCTGTATCCTGTGCCCTTTCTTGTGCACCCGACTGCTTCCTCGGTAATGGGCATACCCTTAGAAGGCGAACCACCTTCATCACAGTGGACTGTTCAAGCCAATTGATGATGCTATGATCATACACCAGAAGTTGACACACGACTGTTGTATCTGAGGAATAATGATAATAAGCGATCCTGCAAGAGAATAACAGCCGATGGCCACAGTCAATGTTCTGTATGTGCCAAAGAAAACCCTTACGTTTGTTTTGTATTTTATAAGGTGCAAGGTATTTTCAAATATTATTTGTTTTATTTAATATTCTTTGCAACCCAGTCAGGAGAGTATGGCAGACATTATCATTTTACAAATGAGGAAACTGAATTTCTGAGAGGTCACACGGGCAGCTCAAGGTCAGCCAGAGTTCATAGTTCATGACTTGCAGGACCAGAAAATCCTATCTTTCTTCTTCAAGAGTTCTCCCTGCTACCGCACGATGAAAAACGGACAACAAAACAATGGCAATAAATCCATGAAACCAATTGCTGTGGTGTCCTGGTCAATAGAAGCACTGCAAAAAAATGAAAAATTAAAAAAAAGATAGGTAGATAGATGGACAGATGATAAATGAGACAGACGGACGAGGAGAGAGGGAGAGAGATAAGTACTTGATGGAATAGTGTGACATGGACATTGAGAAACTAAGAAACTTAAGAGCAGGGTCAGTTCCTCCGACCTTAGGAAGTGCTCATTCCACAGGTGAGGGGACTCCACAATCCCATCAGTCTTGATGACATATGTATCCTGTCTCCAGGAGATTCCTAACCAGGTGATAATAACTGCAAAGCAATAATGAATGGCCAACGAAACCATGAGGCCAGCCTAGATTCATACAATAACTCGAGAAAAGAAAGAGTTTGGGGTTAGTTCTTTCGTAAGACTTGTGTGACTAAGATAGGGTTGCCAGATAAAATACAAGATGCCTAGTCAAATTTGAATTTCAGATAACAAGTCTTAGTATATAAGTATACCCCCAGTATTGCAGGGTATATCCTGCTATCATTGCAGACACCACAGTTTGAAGCCAAAATATCCTTGATTTGCAAAAGCCCGCATTTCCCCCCCCCCCAATACCCAAATCTTTACGTTTTATTAGAAAAGCAAAGCTTAGTGGACCCAGGGCTTAAGCCAGTACAATGAACCTCTTGCTCTCTCTCCTTCACACCTAGGGCACCCAAACCTCTGGCTCTCCTTTTTCTCAAGGAACAATCCGGAGGCAAGGGGACCTCCTTTCCGGCGTCCTCCGTGCAGACTCATGAACGGGGCATCTGCTGCGGTCCATTAGTCATCCTCGCCGGCAGGCGGGCGTGCACAGTGCATTTTCTGGTGTGTTTAAGAAACGTACTTAGTACTTAGCTGTCCTGTAGGATAAAAAAAACAAAGAGAAAAAGAAAATCTTTTAAGACTAATTCTCCATTTCCCCCAGGCGGTAAAAGGCTAGTCAAGTGAAGCAGTGGGAGTGGAGAAGGAACAAAGAAATCTGTAACTGGCTGTGATCAATTAATTGTAAACACCACTGCACGCGGACCAGCCGAAGTAAAACAGCACACCGCTGCTTATATAAAGCTCTAGAATTCCATCTCTTCTACGCTTACGGTGATTACCTATAGGCGGGGGTTTCTTTTTAAACGCACAAACATACACCTCATATATCAACCGTATATTTAAAACATAAAACCATTAAGCATATGAACTTTGTCAAGAAAGGAGGCTTTTCCTCTTCAGTGGAATGCAAACAGCTCCAGGCAGCCCTGCTAGAGCATTGTGGGTCATTTGCATGCAAAACGAGCCGCGGCCAAGGCGGCGAACCGCGAAGGTGGGTCCTGGCGGGTCTGTGAAGCGTGGGGAGCTCCCCGGTTTGTCTTAAGTCTCAAAGGGCCGGGGCGTTTGCGTGGGGCGGCCTCGCGCGGGGTTCCCGGACCCCACGCCCCGGACCCGGTCCTCTTCCCGGACCCCACGCCCCGCGTCTCGGGCTGGGATACAGGGAAATCGCCCGGGACGCGCTGCGGGGCTTCACCCTCCCGAGCCGGGGTCTTCGGCCAGGAAGCCGAGCCGCCCCGGGCTCCCGACCTCCTGCCCGGGCGGCGGGGAGCTCCCGGCGCGCTGCGCCCCGCAGTTTCCGTGGTCCTTGCCTCCTGTTCTCCGCAAGCGCTTTTGTTTTTAGAACTGGGGACTGTCTGCTCTCCTGGAGGGAGAGGAGGGTCCTCCCTGTCCTCACAGAAAGGGAAACAGTGAATTTCGTCCCCGGCGGCTAAAACAAAAAATGTGTTTAATTAGCAGTGAGTTTTAAAAAATGATGCCTGGGAGAAATAAGGCGCGTGGTAACTGCGGGCAGAAGACCGGGGCTGGGAACTTGCCTGGCTTTTCTCCCGCAGCGCGGCCCCAGGGTCCTGGACCTCCAGCCCCGCACCACTGGCTGCACGGTCTTTTCAAAGTGCAAGTCCTTTTCCCCGTAGCTTTGAGGAGGGCGGGAGGGGGTCTTGTCGTACAGAAGCGAACAGTGAGAGCTGGGCGCGCAAGGCAGCTTTGGGGCAAGTCACTGTCAGGTTCAGTATCAGGGACCAACTACTGGACCCCCGGAGCGGGTCATTTTGAACACTTCTCTCTGTGCGTCAAAATTATTTTCAGTAATACTCATGTAATAATCAGTTATAATCACAGTTTCCTCTATTCGTCCTTTAGTTGTAAAACAAGCAATTAACAATTTGAAAAAAGGAAGAAATGTCCATTTTAAAGATTTTGCCAAACTCAGTAAGATAAGTTCATGTATGAATTAAGATTTGCACTTACCAAATACAAATATTATACGGTGCAGTTCCCGCTGTGTCCCTGTTTTAAATAGTGTGTTTAAAATTTTATATTAAACAAATTCAAAACCAATTTAAATCAGTTTATTTGAAATTAAACTTTAAAATTTATTTAAATTAATTTAATTTTCAATTAAACTTTAAATAAATGAGAATTCCAAGTGGTGATATACAATGAAGTAACTCAAGTAATGTATTTTTTTCTGAAGAATCACTGTTCTCTGGTGTTTTGGGGTTTTTTCCCCCCTTTTTAAAATAGACTTTATTTTTAGGGCAGTTTTAAGTTCACAGCAAAATTGAGCAGTATATACAGAGATTTCCCATGGACTGGCTGCGACCACATAGGTACAGCCTCCCAACACTATCAACATCCTGAACCAGAGTGGTACATTTGTTACAACCCACAAATTTACACATCATTATCGCCCATGGTCCATAGTTTGCATTAGGGTTCACTCTTGGTGTTGTATGTTCTATGGGTTGGGATAAATGTTTAATGACATGTATCAATCATTATAATATACAGAGTCGTTTCACTGCCCTAAAAATCCTCTGTGCTCCAGTATTCATCCCTCCCTCCCGCCTAACTCCTGGCAACCAGTGATCCTTTTACTGTCTCCATAGTCTTGCCTTTCCAGAATGACGTATAGTTGGAATTATACAGCATATAGACTTTCACATTGGCTTCTCTCACTTAGTAATATGCCTTTAAGTTTCTTCCATGGCTTTTCATGGCTTGATAGCTTATTTCTTTTCAGTGCTGACTAATATTTCATTGTTTGAATATGCCATAGTTTATCCATTTACCTACAGAGGAACATTTTCCAAGTTTTGGCAATTATGAATAAAGCTGCTATAAACATCTGTGTGCAGGTTTTTGTGTGGACATAAGTTTTCAGCTCCTTTGGGTAAATACCAAGGAGCATGATGTTGGGTCACATAGTTAGAGTATGTTTATTTTTGTAAGAAATTGCCAAACTCTTCCAAAGTTGATGAACCATTTTGCATTCCCACCAGCAGTGAATGAGAGTTCCTGTTGCTTCACAGCCTCACCAGCATTTGGTGTTGTCAGTGTTTTGGATTTGGACCATTCTAACAGGTGTGTAGTAGTGTCTTGCTGTTTTAATTTGCAATTCTCTAATGACGTATGATGTTGAACATCTTTTCATATATGCTTATTTGCCATGTGTATATCTTCTTTGGTGAGGTGTCTGTTTGGGTCTTTTGCCCATTTAAAAATTGAATTGTTTGCTTTCTTATTGTTGCACTTTAAGAGTTGGACTTTGGATAGCAGTCCTTTCTCAGATGAATGTCTTTTGCAAATATTTTCTCCTAGCCTATGGCTGGTCTCCTCATTCTCTTGATAGTGTCTTTCCCAGAGCAGAAGTTTTTAATTTTAATGAAGTCCGGCTTATCAATGATTTGTTTCATGGATCATGCCTTTGATGTTGTGTCTAAAAAGTCATCACCATCCTTAAGGTCACCTAGATTATTTTCCTGTGTTATCTTCTAGGAGTTTTATAGTTTTGCATTTTACATTTAGCTCTATGATCCTTTCTTTAAAAAATTGAAGTGTAGTTGATTTACAATGTTGTGTTAGTTTCTGGTATACAGCAAAGTGATTCATATATATATTAGATTCTTTTCCATTGTTATATATTACAAGGTACTGAATATAGTTCCCTGTGCTATACAGTAGGACCTTGTTGTTTGTCTTTTTTATATATAGTAGTATGTATCTGCTAATCCCAAACTCCTGATTTATCCCTCACCCCTCTTTCCCCTTTGGTAACCATAAGTTTGTTTTTTATGTCTGTGAGTCTGTTTCTGTTTTGTAAATAGTTCATTTGTATCAGTTTTTTTAGGCTCCACATGTAAGTGATATCATATGATATTTGTCTTTCTCTGTCTTGCTTCACTTAGTATGATCATCTCTAGGTCCATCTAGGATCCATTTTGAGCTAATTTTTGGGAAGGGCATAAACTGTGTCTAGATTTATTTTTTCGCATATGGATGGATGTCCAGTTGTCCCAGTACCGTTTGTTAAAAAGGCTGTTTTTCTCTATTGTATTGCCTTTGCTCCTTATTCAAAAATCTGTTGACTATATTTATGTGGGTCTATTTCTGGGCTCTCTATTCTGTTCCATTGATCTATTTGTTCATTCTTTTGCCACTCTCACACTATCTTGATTACTACAGCTTTATAGTAAGTCTTGAAGTCAGGTAGTGTCAGTTCTGACTTTGTTCTCCTCCTTTAATATTGTGTTGGCTATTCTGGGTCTTCTGCCTCTCTAAATAAACTTTAGAATTAGTTTGTTGATATCCACAAAATAACTGGCTGCAGTTTTCATGGGATTGTGTTAAATCTGTATATCAAGTTGTAAAGAACTGACATCTTGGCAATACTGAGTCTTCCTATCCATGAACATAAAATATCTTTCCATTTATTTAGTTCTTTGATTTCTTTCATCAGAGTTTTATAGTTTTCTTCATATAGATATTGTACATACTTTGTTATATTTATAACTAAGTATTTCATTTTGGGGGGTGCTAATGTAAATGGTATTATGTTTTTAATTTCAAATTCCACTTATTCATTGCTGATAAATAGGAAAGTGATTGACTTCTGTATATTAACTTGGTATCCTGCAACCTTTCTAAAATCGCTTATTTGTTCCAGGAGTTTTTTTTGTTGATTCTTTCAGATTTTCTACATAGATGATCATATAATCTGTGAACAAAGGCAATTTTATTTCTTTTTTCCCAATCTGTATGTTTTATTTCTTGTCTTGTCTTATTGTATTAGGACTCCCACTATAATATTAAAAAGGACTAGTGAGGGCTTCCCTAGTGGTCCAGTGGTTAAGAATCCACCTGCCAATGCAGGGGACACGGGTTCGAGCCCTGGTCTGGGAAAATCCCATGTGCCGCGGAGCAACTAAGGCCGTGTGCCACAACTACTGAGCCTGTGCTTTAGAGCCCCCGAGCCACAGTTACTGAGCCCGCGCGCCTTGAGCCCGTGCTCCGCAACAAGAGGAGGCACCGCAGTGAGAAGCCCCCGCTGCCTACAACTAGAGAAAGCCCGGGCACAGCAGGCACAGCAACAAAGACCCAACACAACCAGAAATAATGAAAATAAATAAATTAAAAAAAAAAAAAAAAGGACTAGTGAGAGGAAACATCCTTGTTTTGTTCCTGATCTTAGCAGGAAAGCTTCAAGTTTCTCACCATTAAGTATGATGTTAACTGTACGTTTCTTGTAGCTGTTCTTTATCAAGTTGATGAAATCCCCCTCCTCTATTTCTAGATTGCTGAAAGTTTTTATCATGAATGGATGATGGATTTTGTTAAATGCTTTTTCTGCATCTATTGATATAATCATGTGACTTTTCTTCTTTAGCCTAAGATTACGTTAACTGATTTTCAAATGTTGAACCAGCCTCTCATACATAGAATAAATCCCACTTGGTCATGGTGTTTAATTATTTTTATACATTGTTGGATTCAATCTGCTAATATTTTGTTGAAGTATTTTGTATCTGTGTTCATAAGAGATGTTGGTTTGTAGTTTTCTCTTCTTGTGATATCTTTGGTTTTGGTATTAGGGCAATGCTGGTCTCATAGAATGACTTACAAAGTATTCTCTCTACTTCTATCTTCTGGAAGAGATTATAGAGAATTGGTGTAATTTCTTCTTTAAATGTTTGGTATGGTAGAATTCACCAGTGAACCCATTTGGGCCTGGTGCTTTCTGTTTCAAAAGGTTACTAATTATTGATTCAATTTATTTAAAAGATATAGGCCTATTCAGATTGTCTGTTTCTTGTATGAGTTTTGGCAGATTGTGTCTTTGAAGGAATTGGTCCATTTCATCTAGGTTATCAAACTGTGGACATAGAGTTGTTTACAATACTCCTTTTAATGTCCGTAGGCTCTGTAATGATGTCCCCTGTTTCATTTTTGATATAAGTAATTTACATCTCCTCTCTTTTTTTCTTAGTTAGCCTTGCTAAAGGCTTATTGATTTTATTTATCTTTTCAAAGAACCAGCTTTTGGTTTTGCTGATATTCTCTATTGATTTCCTATTTTCAATTTCAGTGATTTCTGCTTTAATATTTATTATTTCTTTTCTTTTGCTTACTTTGGATTTAATTTACTCTTCTTTTTTTAGTTTCCTAAGGTGGAAGCTTCGTTGATTGATTTTAGATCTTTCTTCTTTTCTAATATATACATTCAATGCTATAAATTTCCCTCTAAACACTGCTTTCCCTGCATCTCACCTAAGCTCCCACCTGGCCTGTGGCGTGGCCAAAATAAATAAATAAAAGCTTAAAAAAAAAACACTTAAAACAAGGGCCATGGCAGCCATCGGTGGACTAGAAGGATGGATGGAATGACCTCTTGATCTCTAATGTCATCTGTTGGAAGTAGAGTCAAAAGCTTTGGCTCTCACATGGGAAGTCTACAGCAGCGGTCCCCAACCTTTTTGGCACCACGGACCGGTTTCATGGAAGACAGTTTTTCCATGGATTGGGGAGGGGGTGGTTCAGGCAGTAATGCAAGTGATGGGGAGCAATGGGGAGCGGCAGAGCTCGCTCTCCCGCTACTCACCTCCTGCTGTATGGTCTGGTTCCTAACAGGCCTCGGACCAGGTGGACCGGGGGTTGGGGACCCCTGGTCTACAGGAGCTGATTCAGCCAAAACAAGCTGTGGGCTGGCCTTGGTTGTGCCAACACCTGCCTCTCTCAGAGACTCTGAGAAAGTCATAGGAGACAGTCCCTGGAAGCTTCAGATGGAGAATTGATGAAAGTCCCGTGTGCCCGATGCCCACAAACATAGTGCCGGCGTAAGGTTGGGGGAGGTGGACAGAGGCAGGGAGATGTTCATCTGGGGCATTTCCAAAGAAGCTGGGGTGTGAGATATTTATTAGGAATCAATACTTGTGAAAGGAACGGGAGAGAACAGGATTGGGTAGAGGGAGAACTTGAACTACAATACAGACCCAACAGCCAGCAAGCAAGTACTGAGCTCTGGAGCAAATCGTGCCCATTAGAGTCAAACTAATATTAAATCTTTAAAAGTAGAGGAATACTCGAATAGATATTTGTACACCCTGTTCATAGCTGCATTATTCGCAATAGCCAGAGGGTGGAAACCCCTCAAGTATCCTTTGATGGATGAATGGATAAACAAAATGTGGTATATATGTACAGTGGAACAATGATCAGCCATAGAAAGGAAGGAAATTCTGACACGTTACAATATGCATGAACCTTGAGGACAGTCTGCTGAGTGAAATAAGCCAGTCACAAAAGGATGATACTATATGATTCCACTTATACGAGGTCCCTAGAGTTGTCAAAATCATAGAGACAGAAAGTAGAATGGTGGTTGCCAGGGGCCTGGGGGAGAGGGGAATGAGGGGTTGTTGTTTAATGGGTATGGAGTTTTAGTTTTGCACGATTGGTTGCACAACAATGTGAATATAGGTAACACTACTCAACTGTACACTTAAAAATAGTTAACCTATGTATATCTTACCACAATTAAAAAAAAAACAAAAAACAAAGAAGTAAAGAAATGCGTGTGACAGGATGTCTAGAGACTATAATAGTTTCCAGGTATGGTCTGGGCAGGGCCCTTGCTCAGTTTCTCTGGACTTTTCTTAGTTCTGCTTCATGTGTCGGCCTTGTCCTCAGGCAGGCTTCCCTCTTTGGCTACTGGGACAACAGGCTTAATTGTTCCCATCCGGCAGGAGGGAGGTGCCTCCCCTGGCCATGGGGCAGAAATCTTTCTTGTCAATAGGATGGGATCATGGGCCCAGCTCACAATCAACACCAGACCCAGGTCAAGGCCACGCACTGATGGTCTGAGTCCCTGAACCAGTTCCTGGTAAGGGAGTTGGAATTACCATATTGGAGTGGTCTAAATAAAATCAACCCTAAAGCTGGGAGGCGCTGCTTTCCCCAGGTGAGTGGACTCCAGTGAGGGAGACATGGAGAGCTGAGTGAGGTCTCTGTTAGGGACAAGGGCAGGGGTGGGGGAGGCGTAACTGATAACCTAGGGCATCCACAAAACCACCTCACAATCCTAATAGGAACATCTTCTCTTCCCTACACCCCACCCTATGCCAGCCTTTCGTTTATTCAGATATTTTGAAATCACTGTAAACAATGAGTTTCCCCGCCTGGCCCCCAGCAGGTGTCCAGTATAGACTCCTTGATTATTGGACTCAAATGTTAGGCCCTTAATAGATACATGTATACATATGACTGAATCACTTTGCTGTACACCTGAAACTATCACAACATTGTTAATCAACTAGACTCCAATATGAAATAAAAAGTTAAAAAAAACAAAGCCAAAAACAAATGTTATGCCCTTGTGGGGATAAGGTCCTCAGGTCCTCAGGTCCTCAGGGAGCCTTGTAATCTTATCTAACCTGTAGCAAGTTTTCCTCAATGAAGTGGTGGTTTGCTCTCGCCTTCCGCTCTTAAGATTCTAGATGAAAGGAATTTTAGAACTGGGGAGGCCTTGGAGAAGATTGCTCCAAGGTTAACAAAATCAGTGCCATTTTAGCTGGAAGAGAGTTCTCTCCATAAATCCCAATTTCCAGGGTTAATTGCCTCAGTGATTCCCCTGGCATTCCAGCTCAGCTTCCGATGCTCCCAGCAGCAACAGTAGAGAAATCGCCAAAGCTGTAGGTCACGGCCCCTGGGTCTGCAGTGGAGGATTGGTCAAGGTGACCTTGGGCCAGACCTCCCGTGTCATGGGGGGAGGGGTGGGCCACTGCAGGGGTTTCGAAGCTGTTGCTCCTTCAACAGAAGGGGGAGGAGGTCTTGAATGGCAGGAGACCCTTTTCTTTATCCCCATCTTTGGTGGTCTTTTTTTTTTTTTAATGCATTTATTTTTGGCTGCGTTGGTTGCTGCGCGCGGGCTTTCTCTAGTTGCGGCGAGCAGGGGCTGCTCTTCCTTGTGGTGGCTTCTCTTGTTTGCGGAGCACGGGCTTTGGAGCTCAGGCGTCAGTAGTTGTGGCTCGCGGACTCTAGAGCACAGGCTCCTTAGTTGTGGCGCACGGGCTTAGTTGCTCCCGCATGTGGGATCTTCCTGGACCAAGGCTCGAACCCATGTTCCCTGTACTGGCAGGCGATTCTTAACCACTGCGCCTGGTGGTCTTTCTTGTCTCCTCATTTCCCTCCTTCGGTCTCTCCTTTTTCTGTAACTTTGTCTTTACTGGCCTAGAAATGGGATTAAAGTATCCTTTAACATGTTTATGGTATTGATTAATTTAATACGGTTCTGTGTTTCTGACGGTTTATTCTTTTTAAAGTGCATGAGCTGAAGGTCTTACATTTATCTCTAACCAGTGAGCCGGTGTAGTTACTGGAGAGAATATCGGAAGGGAGCCAGCTGATGGGTTTTACATTCTAACAACTCAATATCCTAACTTCCTGGGAGATGGGGGTATATAACTGCGATAAATATGGCAGAACTTCAAGAGTATATTAAAACTGCACTTTAAATTGTGAGATGTAATTTGCTGTGAGGACCATCTCCTGGATACACCGGTAGCCACTTATATGTAATTGGGACCCTCACAAAAACACCTTCTCCCTAACAATTTAATCACAAGGCAGCAATCAACATATTGTGATTGTTGGCAATCAATCAGCTGCTTTAGAACCTTATTTTCCTCTAAATGTAAAAGGAGGAATTGGTCTAGAGCCCTCTAAAATGCATCTCTAAAGTTATGTGATTCCGATATGATTTAAAAGTCTTCATTATGGCTTTACTGACATATTCGCACACCATAAAATTCATCCTTTTAATGTGTACTTTCAGGCCATTGTAGTGTATTCATGGAGTTACACAACATCGCCACTATCTAATTTTAGAACACATCATTATCCACCCTCCCCCCAAAACCCCCCATATTTACTAGTGGTCACTCCTCATCCCCTTCCCCCTACTCCCTGGCAACCATGAATCTACTGTCTCTATAGATTTGCCTATTCTGAACATTCATATAAATGTAATCATACAATATATAGGCTTTTGTGTCTGGCTTCTTTCACTGTTTTCAGGGTTCTGCCATGCTGTATCAGGCATTGGCAATCCGTTCCTTTCTATGGCAGAATGATATTCCACTGTATGGACATACCACATTTTGTTTCTGTATTCAGCAGTTGATGGACATTTGGGTTTTACTGTTATACTAATACTGCTGTGAACACCTATGTAGAAGTTTCCAGTGTGAATTTAAGTGGTTCTTTATTTTGGCAGACCTTGATATGCTTTGTGGGTCAGTAGATTGCAGGAGATAAAAGATTTTCCACGTCTGCTCTTCAAAATAAGAGAAGGATAGCCCACGGGGAGGCATAGACTGAAATACTGATAACTATTTGTTGACTGATTGAAAACAAAGATGTAGTGCAAAAGAATCAAATGATGGTAAATGGTCAGACTGCCCTCCTCCTCAGGTGTGGATGATCCAAATAGAGTCCATACCAGATGGGTAAATCATTAAATTTTAATAACCCATGAGTACCATGAATCGAAAAAAGGAAGAGAGAATGAGGAAAGTGTTCAGAAAAACTCCCTGTTTCATGCGCAATTTATGGGAGGTCCAGAGCCCCATAGTATAACTCCTGGAGCATCTCAGTATAGTCTATACTATAGTCTCTGTATGAATGGCACCCCCTGGAGTTGTGCAGTGCACAGCCTGCCCAGCCATACACTGTGGCCATGGGGAAGGTCATCCTGGAAAGGCTCGCATTCTCAGTGGGCTCTCCCTGTTTGCCACGCCTGCACAGCAAGAACCTAAAAAGCATAGGGCCAATACCAAGGGTTACATTTTATATTTTAATTAAAATATGACTTCCCTGTAGTCTGATTTCTTTCATATCCTATGTACCTTTGCTCCTTTGCATAGTGTAATCTAACCTTGCTCTGAAATGACATCTTGCCATTCCTCAACTTTCAGATTTTCAACCAAGACGATATTGTATATATGTATATGCATGTATATATATTTTCCACTAAGAATGTATAATATAATATAGAATATAGAATGTTATAATAGATTATATAGAATATAAGATATAATATGAAACATATAACAAAATATATTCTATATAATATATTATACTTACCTATAAATGTATAAATATTTAAATACATTTATGAATATATTATTATATATTAGATATTATATGTACTGTACTACATAATAATTAGAATCTAATATATTCTAGTAAGAAGCAAGATGTAATTACTTTAATTAATCATACTCATAAGCCCACCTTAGTGCTACAAGGAAAGAATGATCATTTACTTCAAGGGTACATTGTACATATTCCTGTCCAATAGGAGGAAATCACTAAGTACAGCATGAAACTAATCTTTCTACAAGTTCATTTAAAAAATTCAAATATTGTAATTAGAACATTGCCCAGGGATCCACTTTAAACTTAATGATACTTGCTAGCAGGCTCTGATGTTTTAACTGAGGTGATAATTACGCTGCAGACGATTGATGTGCTAATTAGCTGCTACATGTGTCACAGCTGATAGCACTAAACAAACCAAACAAACCTTCCTCAGCAACTCACAGCCTCATCACCCCAGGTCGCGGAAACTTGCCATGACCTTGCGTCATGAGGATATTCATTGAAAGTGCAATACAGACTTACTGGCAAGACGCAAGAGCAAGCTGTGCACAGGAAAGGAGAAAGAGCATGGAAGAGGTGTCTGTGGCATCAAACAGAGAGGGTGTGGGTGGGAGGTGCTGTGTGTGTGCAGACGTGGGTTGTTATCACCAAGGGAAGTCAGGCCGCCAGGCCGATGTAAGGATTAAAATATAAACAGCATTCAGAAATGTGCCCACTCGATTTTCCACCGGAGAGGACAGTATGGAAAGGGAGAGGAAGAAAGGGTAACTTTCCCATGGAGATGCCTGACAAACCCGACCTCCATCAAGTGATCAAGGTTAAATCAACAGTGATAAGTCATAGTGATAGTACGTGACGGTGATACAGTGTAATGACAGCACATCACTTCTGAGGTCTTTCTCCAAAAACTCGTAACCCTGATCTAATCATGAGAAAAACATCAGACAAATCCCAATGAAGGGACATTCTACAAAACACCTGCTCAGCAATCCTCAAATCTGCTGAGGTCATCAAAAACAGGGACACTGAGAAACTGTTACAGCCAAGGGGAGCCCAAGGAGACATGACGACTACATGTAATGGGGTGTCCTGGATGGAACCCTGGACCAGAAGAAGGGTGTTAGGGGAAAACTGAGTAATGTAGGAGCTTTAGTCGATAAGAATGTATCAATATTGGTTCACTAATTGTGACACCTGTACCCTACCAATGTAAGATGTTAATAATAGGGGACCCTGGGTGCGGGGTATCTGGAAACTCTCTGTACTATCTTCACAATAAGTCTGTAAATCTCAAACTGTTCTAAAAAGTTTATCTCTTTATTTAAAACAAAGAAACAAACAAAAAAACAGGCCCACTCAAAGTTGACCACTTTCGGTATAAAATGACTTGTGAGTGCGTATCACACAAGTCATCCTCTTGCAGTTAAGAAACCAAGGCATTTTGAATAAGGGATTTGCTCAGAGTTTCAACCGGAGCAAAGACGATAAAGCTCGCTGTCCGCAGGGTCCTGGCTGCAAAGCTGGTTTCCTTGAAAAAGCCAGCCGTTCGCCATGCATGTGATATTGACACTGATCTTCCGTCTGTCAACTGTAGAGTTATGGATGTCAGTGGTACCTAGGGGTAACAGTGAGGTGTCTTCTAAACTCTTGGAAGGAGGGAAGTCAGAGAAAATCACCCAATTAGAAATTAACCCATCAATTAGCATAAACTAAGGAACTATCTTATAGTATGATGGAAAAATTCGAGTGTCCACTTAGGGCAGCAGAACCAGGCTGTGGTTATAATGAGCTGAGTGGAATCTTGTGCCTCTGTCCTCTTCCTTGTTTGGGGAAAGACTGTGATTGGATCGGAGCCTAACAGAGGAGCCCAGAGTGGGCAGTGAATCTCCAAGGGCTGACCAGCAGAGGACGCCTGGCCACCAGACCTCTGTATTTGTCATTCAGCAACTTTACTTGCTTGGGGCTCCTGGTTCCCCGTTATGGGTTGAAATGTGTCCCCACCACAAATAATATGTTGAAGTCCTAACCCCAGTACCTGTGAATGTGACCTTATTTGCAAACAGGGTCATTGCAGATGTAATTAGTCTAGTTAAGATGAGGTCGAACTGGAGTTGGGTTGGCCCTTAATCCAATATGACTGGTGTCCTGATAAGAAGTGGGGACAACACCCTATGAAGACCAGACACACATGGGGCGGCCACCATGCAATGACAGACAGAGACTGGAGAGGGGCAGCTGCAGGCAGGGAAGGCCAGGGTCAACTGACCAACCAGCACCAGAAGCCAGGAAGAGGCGAGGAAGGACCCTCCTCTATGGGACTTATCGGGAGCCCAGCCCTGCTCACATCTTCTGGACTTCCAGTCTCCAGAACTTTTGAGACAGTAAATTTCTGTTGTTTTAGTGCACCCCGTGTGTGGCACTTTGATGGCAGCCCTAGGAGACTAGTGCACTCACCACGAGTGCATCATTTTGGTGTTGCTGTGATAGTTAATGGCATTCTGGTCCGAGTGACCTCTGGAGTTCCCATGGTTGATGGAACTCTTGGCATTCTGGCTCACATGCTCGGCTCAGGGAGCACCGTTATTGCTTTCCTCTCCAGGAACTGACAAAAATGTTCCTGAACCTGTGAGGATGAAAAAGAGCCCTGGGCTGTGGTGAAGTCAAGAGGAAAACCTGAGCTTTTCTGCCAACACAGCAGCCTCACCCGTGCTTTCACTCAGCCCCAACCAGGAGTAACGTGCCAAGAAAAGAAACCAGGATGAAAGATGCCAAAGACTTTGAGCTTGATTGTGCATGATTTTTTTGTTTGTTTTTACTTAAAACAAACAAACACCTTTCCAGTTTTTTTTTTCTATAATGTATGTGTATTGTTTTTGTAATCAGAAAACTCCCACAAATCTCTTATTTCTTGGTGGGAGGTATGTTTCAAGTGTATTTCCCTTGCATTTGTAGCGAGGTGGTCCCTGACTCCACGGGTCCCCCCACTTACCCCCCACCTGTGTGCGTCCTCAACCGCCCCCAACCCCTGCCACCGGCAGACACGCATGGTCTTCCCCACCTTGTAAAATGACGATCACCTTGGGTCCTCCCAACTCCACAGGCTGATTCCTAAATCCCTCCACTCACCGCCTAACCTCTGACACTTGGAGACAGGCCACACTAGGAATTTCAAGCAGAAGGACTTTAACCCAGGGAGCTGGGAAGGTCTGGACAGCACAGGAAGGGAGTGGGACCACTGCTGCCTTCAGGTTCACGGCCATAGTCGTGATCCAGAAAGCCAGGAATGCCAAGCTACCTAGAGGTCAGTGCGTGGCTGCTCAAAGCACAGCCGTCCAACTTGGCGTTTGCTACCCCCATTGCAGGAGGCAAAGAGCTTCTACCTCCTGTATGATTTCCAGATCCCATTCCAGTCCATCTCAGGCAGAAACCAAACTACACCTGGACCACTGCTGGCATAGGAGGCTGTGAAGTGCGCTTTCCTGGTGTCCAGCCTTGGTGGTACTGGAGTAAGATAGAAGAGGGATGGAAATGTGCACTGACTGTCCGTCACTAGATAAAATCCAGGACAGATTCCCTCCTTAACTTTCTCCAAACCCCCCTCCTCTCTCCAGGGTCTCCAGTTCCTTGTCTTGACAAATCCAATGGCTGTCTCAATTCTTACTCTCCGTAACCCAACCCGATTGTGTGGCACCTTTAGCCGGGACTCCCTCCTCATCCTCCCTGGCTCTGGGCTGCCTGCCTTAACTCCCCCTCCATCCTCTCCTATTCCTTCCTCCAGCCCTTTGAGTATCTGTCTCTCCCTTGACAAATCTCTTCACATCCTTCTCTTCATACTCCCGGCTTCAGCCATGCCCGCCTGTGATGCCTGGATATTCCCACACAGAGGTCTCACTCTAACCTCAAACCACCTTCCCGGCCCCCACCCCATCATCCTGATCTTCTCTCTTCAGAACTGTCTCCCTCATCCAGCTTCCCTGTTTTTAGTCAAGGAATGACCATTCTCTCTGCCCCTGGTTTGAATCCTGAGAGTTCATGTTTCCCGCACCCTGTCAATCACTTGCAGTGTCTGAATTGTTCTTCAAAAATGTGTCCTTTATTCCTCATTTCTAATCATGTTCAGCTGATTCTCTCTCATCAAATTGTAGCCACAGATCCTTTCTGATCTTTGTGACTCTTGTTTATTTATCCCCTGCCCTCACCCTGAGTCTGTCCTGACATCTGCTGCCTTCTCAATATCTTCTTTTTTAATTGAAGTAGAGTTGACTTACCATGTTGTGTTACCTTCTGCTGTACAGCAAAGTGATTCAGTTATACATACATATATATATATATATATTCTTTTTCATACTCTTTTCCATTATGGTTTATCATAGGTATTGAGTATAGTTCACTGTGCTGTACAGTAGGACCTTGTTGTTTATCCATCCTACATATAAAAGCTTACATCTGCTAAGCCCGACCTCCCACTCCATCCCTCCCCTGACCCCCTCCCCCTTGGCAGCCACAAGTCTGTTCTCTATGCCCGTGAGTCTGTTTCTGTTTCGTAGATAGGTTTATTTGTGTCATATTTTAGATTCCACATATAAGTGATATCATATGGAATTTGTCCTCTTTCTGACTTATTTCACTTAGTATGATAATTTCTAGTTGCATCCATGTTGCTGCAAATGGCATTAGTTTGTTCTTTTTTATGGCCGAGTAGTATTCCATTGTATATATGTATCACATCTTCTTTATCCATTCATCTGTCGATGGACTTTTAGGTTGTTTTCATGGCTTCACTATTGTGAATAGTGCTGCTATGAACACAGGGGTGAGTGTATCTTTTTGAATTAGAGTTTTGTCTGGCTATATGCCCAGGAGTGGGATTACTGGATCATATGGTAATTCTATTTTTAGTTTTCTGGGGAACTTCCATACTGTTGTCCATAGTGGCTGCACCAACTTACATTCTCACCCACAGTGTAGGAGGGTTCGGTTTTCTCCACATCCTCTCCTCTGTTGCTGTTTCTAATCTTATTCCTTCAACACCATTTCACCAAATAACACCTCAATCAGAAATTAATAATGCTCTCTGAATGCCATAATTTATGCTCTTCTGCCAGATTTTAAGGTCCTCCAGAATCTGGACCCATTCTACCTTTCCCACATTTATAGTAGATTTTTAAACACATAGTTTATAATTATGCTACCAAAAAAAAAAAAAAAAGCCAACCAACCAACTCTCACTGATGAGCTTTGGAGAATGCTTGTGAACAAACTCATTATTTTCAAAACTGTAAATAGAGGAAAAGACTCAAACATTTATCCTGCTTTTACTCAGTACGCTGCACCTCAGAGTAACTCATAGTTGCTGAAGGAAAGTTTCTCTTCGTAGAGTCATGCCAACTCACAGATGAGAAGGGAAGATTGAGTTAAAACCGCACCGTTGTGCGACCTCGGGTGAATTAATGGATCTGGGCAACAGTTACCAACAGCTGTTAATGCCTCGAAAAGAGAGAATCCTACATCATGTGCTTCTTTACAGACGTTCACAACACCAGGAATGCCTCCCCAATCCAACTTGAATCTGATCAAGACTCCAGACCTCACTATCCATTTACAGGAGATACAGAACAAAGGAACTCTGTAAACTACACCCCAGGGAGGCAATCTGGGAAATCCAACCTGTGCAAACTCTGAAGTCGAATGACCCAGTTTCCTCAACAAGTAAATTGCATAAGACGGAAAGAGGAGAAGCCTACAGATTAAAAGAGAATTAAGAGACAGAAGGTAGATGAGTGGTTGCCGGGGACCGAGGTGGGAGGGGAAAAATGGGAGTGTTTGTTGATGGATATGGGGTGAAGAAAATGTTCTGGTATTTGATGGCAGTGATGGTTGCATAACCTTGTGAATATGCTAAAAAGGACTCAATTGTGTACTTTAGGAAGTTGAATCTTATGTGAATTATATCTTAATTAAAAAAAAAATTTTACAGAGACATGCTAACCCATTAAGGTGTATGGATCTTATTTGGATCCAAATTCAAAATACAAGCTGGAAAAAATTATGAGACAATCAGGAAAATACCAAGGCTGCATATTTGATGACATTAAGGAATTATTGTTAAGTTTTTAGGTAAGTGATAGTATTGTGGTTATGTTTTTAAAAAGAGTTTTCAAAAGAGTCATTTTCCTTTGTAATTTTATGTTGAAATATTTGCAGTTGAAGAAAATATGATGTCTGGGATTTGCTTCAAAATAATCTGAGGAGGGAATGGATGAAACAGGATTGGATGAAATCCTGGGATGGATGAATGGATGAAACAGGATTGGTCTGCTGTGGGGCGGGGCTAGGGGCTGGTCGCGGCTACACAGAGCCAATCAAATGTTCTTCAGGCTACTGTCTCGGGATCTTTTTTAGTGGTGACCATGATTGGGCCTGCTCCCAGCTCCTGGGGAGGTGTCCTCTGTCCCCTGGGGCCGGGACAGAAGAATCCAGCTTTCTGGAGCCGCCTTTATCTCTTTCCAGTGCAACCTCTGTTGTTAACTCCTTGGTGCGCTGGGAAGCAAACGATTCCGTTCTGTAGAGACAGAAGCAAAGAAGGAAAAGAACTGGTTCTGAAAGAAGGCTGTTGAGAGCTTAACTGAGAAGTGTCCTGCAGAGCCTCCATGGAACAGCAGAGCTGAAAATTAAAGCACACACAAACTTTCTGAGTGGCTTTTATTCTGGAGATAAAGTGCAATGCATATAATGAGTAAATGTGAGAGCGGTGGACACAGGGCTGTTGAATGAACCCCTCTGTGCAAAGGTGCAACTCACAACGTGAACAGGGGCGTCTTTCTGGAAATGGCCCCCGACTGAGGCTCTGGGCCGATAGGAAACAGTGTCGGGGCCTGCCACCCGCTTCCAGAAGGTGGGAAGAACCGGTGAAGGTGCTTCTGCACTGCTGCTGATTAGCGTGGGGTCAGGAGGAGGGCTTTGTGTACACACCTCTGATCGCTACAGCCCCAAAGCCTGGGGAGAGAGCGCCAGGCATCCCCAGTGCGTTGTCTTCGGCAGCGTCAGTTTCCGTTCTGTCCTTTCCTTGCCAGCCCCTAAATCTCATTATTCGCCAACACCTTCTACCACCTGCTCCAGCTCCCAGAGGGGCCCTTCCACTTACTTCGCCCACCCATTAGGAATAAACGGACTTCTAGACCAAGGCCTGGAAAATTTTGTATATTACAGTCAGTAATTTTAAATAACTGCTTATTCACTCAATTTTTCAGTCATTCCCAAAACACTCATTGTGTACCTGTGAAGAGGGGGTTTGTGTGCTAGGCAGAAGGAAGGCACGGATGAAAGAACTCAGGACACTCTCCCTCTCTAGTTGGGGAGCCAGAAAAGGGGATGGAAAATGAGAATACGAGGCAATAGTAGCTGCATGAAGGCAGCATGGGGGACTCTGCCTGGAGGGGAAGGTAGGGTGTTTTTTGCCAAAGGCAGTGGGTAGGGGCTTAGAGATGGGGCAGGGGAATCAGAGAGGTGGGCCCTACAGGCATAGTCTCTCCAAGGGATCAATTTCCATTCTGCCCCTGGAGAGCAAGACATTTGATGTCCAGGTCAACACAATTATTAGTCCTCAGTGGACCATGCAGAGGAGAAGCACTGTGGATGCTACGGTCACATTTCACCCCAGGTCCCGGAGGCATGCACACCGCTCTTGCTGCGCTGGTCTCTGGGACGCTCATCCTACACACACACCCACACACCCAGGAGCAGAGGCCATGATCCAGGCAACTGAGAAAACACTAGTCGGATACAAGGGGCAAAGGGTTGGGGGAGCAATGGGAAAGCTGCCTCAATTATCCGTATTTGCTTTAATTCTTTGTTTCCTGTAACTTTGTCTATCAGTTGAAATCATGATGGGGTTTGGACTAGAGATCATCTAAAGGGGTGTTTCTGGAGACTCAGGCTATTTCTGTTTCAGTGACTCAACCGCCAACCATCGCCCTTCTTCCCCACTGCAGAAAAAAGAAAAAGATATATGTACTATTTCCTCCATAATCAGGAGCTTTGGGGAATGATATCACCCTTGTTATTTTCTTCGCTTTGCTCTGATGGCCAGTCTCATTCTCTAGAAAGGACAGATTATGCTGGTTTTATTATTTTAAAAAAATGATCATTACTATTTTGAACTAAAGCAAATATAATAGAAAGGGTCAAGGAAAGGATTGTGGATTTCTCCTTTTTGCCCTGCACCTTAGCTCTTATCCCTAAATTCCTCTGAACACAGTGGTTAGGCCTGAGCTACTGAGAGATGCTTACAGAGCTTCATCGTTGACAAGGGTTTGCAGCTCAAACAATAGATAACCATGACGGCAAGGAGAGCCTTGGTCCTCAGAGGAGACAATCAGATCTGATTGTACCGGGTCCCTTGAAAACTCCTCCCTTCTGAGCAAAAAGGCACCCTGGACATGCTGCCAGGGAAGCTTAACCCTTGGCAGTGACACTGCACCTGCCCCATCTCCAAGGGCTACTACATGAGAAGTGTGCTCTGACCCAAAAGCCATAGGAAACTGCCATTCAGGTTAAGTACAAATGAAAGGCTCAAACCTGCAAAAGGCCATTTCTGGTAAAAAAAAAAAAAAAATGCACTTGTTATGAAACTTAGAAAAAGAACGGTCTTTAGTTCCTAGTTGTTATAAGTGCACTTTTTTAAGATTGTTTTTCCTCAAAAATGAATATTTTGCAAAGTTATTTTTTTTAATTGGATACAAACTCAAAAGGTAAAAAGCTAGTCAAATTTAGCAGTGGGGGGTTGTATACCAACTTTAGTGACACTAACGTTAATAAGTTCTGGTAACCCACTACCATCGGACCAGCCAAGAGAACCACTTTCACTTTCATTATATAAATCTCTTAAGTAACTACTCTAAATAACTTAGGATGAGTTGTTTTAATAATTTTCAAAAACTTTTAATGTTATATGAGCCATACAATATAGTGCTACAGAAAGCAATGCATTTCCTGATGATTTTCCCTAGATTTTAAACAGCTTAACACAAACTGATATTCAAAATGAATATAGTTGCATGATGGGAAATAGAAACAAATTACCAGATGGAAGCCTCTTGTCCTTCACAAATATTTTAGGACATCCAGGGATCACAGAAAAAAGAATAATGAACATATTTGTGCCAAATGTTTAGCCAAAAAAAAAAATTAATGTCAACAAAATGAGCTTTGATTTTTTTTTTTTTTAATCGTCTTTCTGTCTATGATCTGCAAAATGCCTTCCTGACTCAGGGCAGCAGCAGAGGGCAGTACTACACAGAAGATTCACTTTCCATCTAGAGCTTTGACTAGAGAACTTCTCGTCCACGAATACATTTTGGGTTTTTTTTTGAATTTTTGAATTTTAATTATTTTTTTAGACAGCAGGTTCTTATTTGTTATCCATTTTATACATATTAGTGTATATATGTCAATCCCAATCTCCCAGTTCATCCACGAATACATTTAATGTTCATACTTGTTATATTCTAGACTTCTTCTTCTTTTCTTAATAATCCCTGATAGTTATAATAAGTTAAATAGTTAGGCCAAGTTTAATATGACCATATCCTTCACCTTTAAGAAAGACTGCTGCTGTGATGTAGAAGTTGCCATAAAATGCTGAAAATGGTCTTTTGCCAATGGTTTTGTTCTTGGGGCCAAATCCCACTCAATGATTAGATATAAGCACCCTCACCAAAATCCAGGTAAGAAATTCCACATTAATCAGAAGAAAATGAATGAAAATGATTAGAAAATGATCAATAAATCTTAGTTATTATCTTTGCCTGTCAAATCTTAATTTTCCTGCTTTAAATCATTTGTATTTTAAAATATTAAATGTTAAAGTGAATTGAAATTTTCAAGGATGGAAGAAAACGTGTGAAGATTATGATTAATATGAATGCTTAGGAAATGCCACTTTGTAAGGCATAACATTTGCTGACTTCATCTTCATTGAGCTTAGTCAGTAACAGAAAGTTCTTTTAAGTAATTGGAATAAGAATTATGAAATTTCCTTGGGATCTGGGGCTGAGAGAAGTGAAGGGCTGAGCCTTCTGGAGGATGAAGAATAGAGAGAAGATACAGTCTCTATCCTCGTCTTTATAATCTCTCAGGCTGTGATTGGGACCACTTGCCAAAGTAGGCTAGTTGGGATTTCCTGGAAGCCTGACCAGTCCAAAATTACTTTCATCTCTCCCACATTTGAAAGATTCTTCAGTTCATTTGGATGGAAGGTCATTCTGGTCTCAGACATCTCTTACCAACATATAAGCATTCAACTTCTGTTTAACATGGTAGCCTGAACACATGCATTTGTCTGAATTCCTTCTCTAATCCCACTAAAACTAGCGTGAAACAACAGAAAAGGGGGAAAGAGAAGAGAGAGAAGACATACTTCACCCCTTCCTCCTGCCTGGAATGGGGATTGGTACCTGGAGTGGGAAAAGCCACCCTGAAACCTTGAGTACAGAGGCCCTCCCAAAGGATGGCATAAGATAAAGAGAAAAGATCTTGGAGTATTGATGACATGGTGGGGCATTGCTCCAGCCCTGGACACTGCCTAGCTCCACACTTCTTGTGATCTGATGACAATAAGTCTGCAAGGGTTCAGGCCACTGTTATCTGGCTTTCCTGTTACATGCAGCTCAACACATTCCTAACTGGTAGAAAGAGGATACCCAAAGCATGGGATATATATCACCAGATCATGGTGAGGTATGAGAAACTTTAGGTAGCACTGTACACGGACTTAAATAGCATTGACCCCTATAATGAGAAAAGTTATTTCTTTCCAACTTTCTTTCAATCCTTATGATTACATCAAGGAGGGAAAATCTTAGTCTGATGATATGTCACTAATACCTCCCATTTGCTAAGCTTATTTTTTAAGCAAAAGGAAAGTACCTCTTGCTGCAACAGTATCTCACTAGAATTTTAAAACATTACTTTGTTTCCATAGTATTCATATTTATGGTTCCTTTTACTTATGGAAATTGATACTGATTTTCTAATTTTACTGGAGATGTAAAGTTTTCTTGAAGAATGTATTTTTGGAAAGTTACGTGGGAATAAAAGGGAAAAACTACTAATAGATGCAACAACATGAATGAATCTCAAGAACAATAATGAAAAAAAGAATCCAGATACAGCAGTGTACAAAAAGTATGATTTCATTCACATGAAATTCTAGAAAAGAGAAAACTAATCTACGATAATAGAAGCAGATCTGCAGTTGCATAGAATGGGGGTTAAGGATGGGGGACTGTGCAAAGGGCCATGAAGGAACTTTATGTGGTGATGGGACAATTCTACATCTTGGTTGTGATTTCACGTATGTATACATTTGTCAAAACTCCTTGAACAGCACGATTAAAATGGGTGCATCTTACTGTATACAAATTATACCTCAATAAAGATAAAAAACAAAGAAGTATCTATGTAAAACAAATTAATTTATTTAAAGAAAAATATTGTGTAAATAACCATTAAAGTGATACTTGAATTTCACAAAACCCAGGAAGTGAGTTTCAAATGGCTGAGATGAGGAATATATGTAACTTCAGTAGGCATTTAACAGATGCTGAGGTCAAGGTCCTAAAACTTCATCCAGGAGATGCTGCTGGGGCTGGAGGTGAGCACTGGTAAGAACCAGGGGGCAGCCAGGAAGGAGGTCTGAAGAGGAGGTGGGAGGGACAGACGTCACGATTAATCTGTTTCACAGCTGTGCTATGACCTGCTTGGAAAAATAGCCATTCTTCAGGAAGGTGTGCCGTTTGGTCACAGGGCTCCCAGTGAAGAACCCTTTTTTTCATGTGCTAACCTGTGCTTTTCTTCAGAATATGCTGGAAACCATTCCATGGCACCCCGCTGCCTTTGATGACATTTAAATTCCCTAATTTCTCTGGGGTCTGTCCTCCACAGGCATGAGCCGCCCCCACCCCAAGGCCCAAGACCTCTGCTCTCCAACCAGACCCAAGAACTGCTCGTGGCTCTGTGCCCTCCCCTCTCCCTTTCAGCCTGATTTATAACTACAGCCGTCTAAGGCAGGGAAGGGAAGGAGACCATTATTTAAGCGGAATCTTTCTGTGGCCAAAAGCATTTTTAGCCAGCTCCGTCTAAGCAGTTCTCTGATAGGATTCCTCTCTTTAAAAATCTCTGTGCGCAGGATATAAACAGATGTCTCTTCTAAAATGCAGGAGGAGAACACGACTACGTAAACTACAGTCACGCAGGAGGTGATGAAGCTACAGGTGAAGCCACAGAGGTAGCAGTTTTGTTCTTTTTTTTAAAATAATTTTTTGGAAATATAGTTGATTTACAATGTCGTAGGTATTTTTTGTTTTTTGGGCTGCATTGGGTCTTTGTAATGCACGGGCTTCTCACTGTGGTGGCTTCTCTTAGTGCGGAGCACAGGATCTAGGCACAGGCTTCAGTAGTTGTGGCACGTGGGCTCAGTAGTTGTGGCTCACAGGCTGTAGAGCTCAGGATCAGTAGTTGTGGCGCACGGACGGATCTTCCCCAACCAGGGCTCGAACCCATGTCCCCTGCACTGGCAGGCAGATTCTCAACCACTGCACCACCAGGGAAGTCCTTCATTGGGGTTTTGTTTTTAAGTGATACATCTTAAACTCCTTCGCCCCGACCTACCTCCCCTCTTTATTCCACACTCCCCCATTTACTTGATCTGCCCTCCACATCTCACCACATCAAACAACACCCCACATGCTTCCCTAAAAGTATCTTTGAGGCTTCATCTCTTCCAGCAAGACTGCCTCCCTTGTTTCTCTTTTCCCCTCAATCTGAAGGAATCTTTTCTCCTCTGAATGCCAATCTAATTTTATTCACATGCCCCAGTCATAGCACTTTTCAGTTTCTTAAATGTGTCATAATTATGGAGGTGTATTATTATTACAAGTTGCCTGTGATCTTCAGTCCCCAAGGCACACACCCGTGTGTCATCCCCCAATGCTCTCCTTCCGATGCATCTTTGGGGATGGCAGAAGCTTAGCAATTCAAAGGAGCTTGGCCCTTTGAATCTTTTCTCTCAAACCCAGTGGTTCTTAAAATCTTTTAAAAATCATTATGTTATTTGGGACTCTGATGAAAGTTATGCATCTATGTCCACAAAATTGCACACATTTGCATATGTACAAACATTCTGTGTACAGTGTCAGGGTGTTATGGATCTCCAAGCCCAATCATGAACCCAGGTTAAGAAAGTCTGATCTAAACCTGAGGAACGCAGATGGCTAACTGCAAAACCAGGACACGTTTGTCTACTTCCTCCATCCTTATCTCCACTCTCTTCTACATCCCCTTGTCCCACCCAGAGCTGCCCTTGGGAAGCAGTGCCCAAAATTACCCCTTCCTCCCAGTCATAGAAACCCTTATTCCCCCAGAGCACACCCAAGAATAGGAAATGTTTTAAGTATATTTTTATACATCTATTTGAGAGATGGAAAGTTATGCAGATTTAAAACAGAGAATTATTAAGACTGAGTAGTACAAAGGAAACTTACACATACAGTTCAGCAGGAGAACAAAACAAAATCATACTGTGCTCATACCTATTGGAGAATTATATGGGAATAAACAAAGAAAACTGAAAATCGTAAGTGTGATCTATTGGGACAGTGTCTGTTTTTCCTTTGTTATATCTATATATTTACTAGATAGTATTATAGTGCTGCTTACATAAGAATTAGGAATCTCATTCCTTCCTTACAGCCAGCTCAACTAGTTAGAATAAAAGAGGCTGAGTGACAGAGAGAGACAAACACTGTATGATATCGCTTATATATGGAATCTAAAAAACACAACAAACTAGTGAATTAATTAAACAAAGAAGAAGCAGACTCACAGATAGAGAGAACAAACTAGTGGTTACCAGTGGGGAGAGGGAAGGGAGATGGGCAATATAGGGATAGGGGATTAAAAACGTGTTATTATGTGATTATATGAAATCATGTGTGTGAAACTTTTGAAAATTGTAAAGCACTATAGAATTTAAAGACTTTCATTCAATTAAAAAAAAAAGGCTGAGTAAACAAATTCCCACATGGTGTAGATAACACCATATAAACCCCTATATCTGATCTAGATGGGATTCCCCCAACCCGAAATGACCCTGAAAAGGGACTTTATCTAAGCAACCAGAGCGTCCTGGCCTTCTGCAAAGAAGCTGCAGGTTTCTTAACATTTTTTTCCAGCTTGAAAGAGGAAAAGATCCATTGAAATATTTTTCCCAGTGTTTCTTCCAAGACTCCTGCGGAGGCGTGTGTGTGTTGCTTCTTTTATTTGCAATATTTATTTATTTTTAGCTTAATACATCTTGGGACTCTTAGTCAATATATAGAGATTACCTCATCCTTTTTTTAAAGCTTTTTTTAATTTTATATTGGAGTATAGGTGATTAACAATGTTGTATTAGTTGCAAGGCTTGCTTTTTGAAGGCGGCACTTGTTATTCACAGTCGGGGGGAGGGGGCATCAGCCTGGGGAATCCTCCAGAAGGCCCATCTGTGGCTAAGGTGGGCTAGGAGACGGGCAAGTCGGGCTCTGCAACTCCGGGGAAGGGCAGGTGGGACGGCTTTGCGGTGCTTAAACCGGCCTCCTCGGGTGCCAGCGTCCAGAGGCTTCTCCTTGAAGAGGTTCCACCTGGACCTCGCGGGGCTGGGCAGGCGGGCCAGCGCCGAGAGGGCGGTGCAGGCGGGAGGCGCGGGGCCGCGGGCCGCAGGGAACAGCCGGCTTTGTGCGGCGGCCGCGCTCATCCGGACCCGGGAGGTGACCCATTCGGCGGAATCGTCCGGTGTCAGGTGAGGCAGCCGGACCGCCGCAGACCCAAACAGGAGCGCTTTGTGTGTTCTGGTTTGGCAGGTGGACCCCGGCTGGAACTTTTTTCCTTTTTAAAAATCTTCTTTCTCCTCGGTGCTAGTTTCTTTCTCTCTGCCCAAACCTGTGTTCCTCGGACACACCTCTCCCGTGGAAGGTTCCCGCTTGCAGGCGCCCGCGGTGGGGCGGGAGGGACCGAGGCTTCGGGATCTGGGCTTGTCCCCGCCCTGCCGCTCCTTGCCGGGCAAGCGTTTGTCCCTCGCGTCTCGCCTTCCTCCTTCGTGACAAGGGATGCGAGCGCCTCCCGGCCCAAATGATGGAGGGGGCGGCCGTCGGGGGAGCGGTTCCCACCGCTGCTGCGCTGGCCGCGCTGGCTCGCTGTGGCCCCGGTCGTTCCTCATCTGTCACCTTGAGGCTTCAAAGCCAGCTGGAATGGCCTTGTTCAAAGGCCGTGAGTACTGTATTGTTAAGGGTCGCTGCTGGAAGTTTTAAGTATATTTTGGGGGGCATTTATGTGGACACTGCGTTCCAAGGATAATCCTTGACTCCGACCCTCTGGTCCAGGGTGGGGTGCGCTGGTTGGAGGTGAGTTTTTGCTTACTCAGGGCATTTGCCAGGCAGAGGCCTCAGGACTGGACGGTGAAACCGCCGGATTAGGCGGGTCGCAGGCCCAGAGCTGGCTGGAGGAAAGCAGAGTTGGTGGGTGAAACGCCAAGGCTGGCCAGGTGTGGAGGATCTGACGGGAGAATAGACTTGGGAGCAATGAGGAGCAGGTGAACAGAATCTGGCAGAGCGATAAGGCTGGCCCCACCTGGTACCTGGGCTCTCAGATTACGTAGAAGTTCCTTATCTGTCTCTAGGATCATCAAAGCAGAGTCAGATAATATTATTTAAAACATTTAATTTACACCAGAACAATGGTCATTGCTGCAATATAGAAAAATATCATGTCTATGAAATAAAGAACAGGGAATAATAATCATCATTATAGTAGTGAAAGAGCACTAATTGAGCTCTTGCTGTTTGGGACCGTGCTAAATGCAGTCTCTAACCTTCCTGATCATTCTATGAGGTAGTACTATTATTATATCCATTTTTTTCTATTTTTTAAAAATTGAGGTGTAATTGACACATAACATTATTTTCAGGTGTACAACATAATGATTTGATATTAGTATATATTGCAAAATGATCACCACTCTTAAGTCTAGTTCACATTTTTCAACACACAGTTACTAATTTTTTTGTCCCATGAAAACTTTTAGAATTTACTCTTAGCAACTTTCAAATATGCGACACAGTATTATTAACCAGAGTCACGGTGCTGCGCATCAGAACCCCAGGACTAATTTATTTTACAACTGGAAGTTTGTACTTTTTGACCCCCTTCACCCATTTTGCCTGCCCTCCACACTCCCACCCCCTGAAACCACCTGTTCTCTGTATCTATGAGTTCTTATTTCTTTTTTAAGATTCCACATATAAGTGATATCATACAGTATTTGTCTTTGTCTGACATATTTCACTTAGCATAATGCCCTCAAGGACCATCCACGTTGTCACAAATGGCAAGATTTCATTCTTTTCTATGGCTGAATAATATTTTCTTTACCCATTCACCTTTTGGTGGGCACTCAGATTGTTTCTATGTCTTGGCTATTATAAACACTGCTGCAGTGAACATGGGGGTGCAGATATGTGTGTGGGGGGGTTTTTTTTTTTTTTTTTTTTTGGCTGCGTTGGGTTTTTGCTGCTGTGAGCTGGCTTTCTCTAGTTGCCGTGAGCAGGGGCTAGTCTTTGTTGCGGTGCGCGGGCTTCTCATTGCGGTGGCTTCTCTTGTTGTGGAGCATGGGCTCTAGGCGTGCGGGCTTCAGTAGTTGTGGCGCATGGGCTCAGTTGCTCTGTGGCATGTGGGACCTTCCTGGATCAGGGCTCGAACCCATGTCCCCTGCGTTGGCGGGCGATTCTTAACCACTGTACCACCAGGGTAGTTCTGCAGATATCTTTTTAAATTAGTTTTTCATTTTCTTCAGATAAATGCCCAGAGTGGGATTGCTGGGTCATATTGGTAGTTCTACTTTTAATTTTTTGAAGAATCTCCATATTGTTTTCCATAGTGGCTGCACCAATTTACATTCCCACCAACAGTGTACAAGCATTCCCTTTTCTCTACATCCTTCCCAACACTTGCTATTTCTTGTCATTTTGATAGTAGCCATTCTAACAGGTGTGAGGTGATACCTCATTGTGGTTTTAATTTGCATTTTCCTGATGATTAGTGATGTTGAGCACCTTTTCCTATACCTGTTGGTCGTCTGTATGTCTTCTTTGGAAAAATGTCTGTTCAGATCTGCTGCCCATTTTTCAGTTGGATTGTTTATATTTTTACTACTGAGTTGTATGAGTTCTTTATATAGTTTGGATATTAACTACTTATCGTATATATGATTTACAAATATTTTTTCCCATTCAGTAGGTTGCCTTTTCATTTTGTTGATGGTTTCCTTTGCTTTTTTTTTTTTTTTAATTTTTATTTATTTATTTATGGTTGTGTTGGGTTTTCGTTTCTGTATGAGGGCTTTCTCCAGTTGCGGCAAGAGGGGGTCACTCTTCATCGCGGTGCGCGGGCCACTCACTATCGCGGCCTCTCTTGTTGCGGAGCACAGGCTCCAGACGCGCAGGCTCAGCAATTGTGGCTCACGGACCTAGTTGCTCCGCAGCATGTGGGATCTTCCCAGACCAGGGCTCGAACCCGTGTTCCCTGCATTGGCAGGCAGATTCTCAACCACTGCGCCACCAGGGAAGCCCTCCTTTGCTTTTTTATTTGATGTAGTCCCACTTGTTTATTTTTGCTTTTATTGCCTTTGCTTTTGGTGTCAACTCCAAAAAAAGATTGATTTGGAGGTGCTTACCACCTATGTTTTATTATACTCATTTTAACAATGAGATAATTGAGCCTCAAAATACTAACTTGTGCATGATCACACTCCTAGTAAATGGCAAAAATGGAATGTGATGAGGCGTGTCTCAGGCTGCAATAACAAACTATCAAAGACTGGATGGCTTAGACAACATTTATTTCTCACAGTTCTGGAGGATGGAAGTCCAACATCTGGGTGCTGCAGATTTGATTCCTGGTGTGGGCTCTCTTCCTGGTTTGCAGATGTCTTCTCACTGTGTCCTCAGATGGTGGGGGGAGAGATCATCTCTCATGTTTTTGCTTAGAGGGCACTAATCCCATTCATGAGGGCTCCACCCTCATGACCTAATCACCTTCCAAAGGCATGGCCTCCAAATACCATCACATTGGGTGTTGGGGACTCAACATATGGATTTGGGGGGGTACACAAATATTCAGTCAATACCAAGTGGCAACAGCCTTTCGTTTTAACTTATCAACCTTCCCTAGCGCTCAGAACTTTTCTCTGTATGTGACATTTAGACCAAGACATCAGCAGTTAAGTCATCTGAACATGACTGCACCTATGCTGTAGAATGTGGTTTTCATTTAATCGAAAATATCCATTGAGTACATACTGCAAGCAGGAAGATACAGGCATGTGACCTCACCCCTGCTAATTACCTCCTAAAGGAGCAAATGGAAATGACAAGTTATTTCAAGGAAAGCAACACTAAAGTGGGACTTGTTGCCAGATGCTCCAGCTATCTGTTCTTGGTGCGGAAGTGACTGTGTGTGGTCTCACAGAGATCACTGTCCCCTGCTGTTGGGGCGGGGTCCCCCCTTCCCACTGCAGCTTCCTCCTACCAACCTATAAGCCTTGAGCACATCCTACTGAGCCTGATAGCAGCACAGGACAGTGGCATGGATTTCCCATCAGCAGTTGTTGACCAAAAATTGCCTATGTTCTTTTTTTGGAAATATATTCTTTCGCCCTTAGCATTCTTTACTAAATATATTACTACAATTTTATGTAAGTTTCTTTTTCTTTAGTCATTTGCACGAACTGAATAACCTACTTGTAAATTGGATTATGCTTATAATTTTCTTTAAAATGCAATAAAAGTTCTTTATCCAAGCCGTGAATTGTCTCGCTCTTTCCTTGAACATTCCTCAGGCTGAATGTATATTTCTACATATCCATCCACATTTGGGACAGGGGCATTGGGCTTGGCATCAGAAAACCAGAGTTGAGTCATGGTTGGGTCATTTTGCAGCTGTGCATCTCTGGGTGAGCCGCCCAACCTCTCCAGTCTGAAGTTCCTTGTCTGTAAACTGTGCTTCGGGAACCTTACATCATACTTTGGTGTTACCTTGTACAGGTAAATCACATACATTATTTACTTGGCTACTTAAGGACAGAGGTTGTTTCTCTTGTGTGTCTCTGGCCACAGAGCTTGCCAATAGCAGGGGCCAGTGAATATTTTTTGACAGTCTCCTTATTAAAATGATGGTGTTTATGCCTCCATATAAAGGATGGAAAAAGAGGAGAAAAGGAGGGTTACCTCATGGATACACAGAATCCTTTCTGAATTCAAGTTCTTAGGGATTACAAAATGTGCACTGGAATCACAGAAAGTTCTTGAGGGTAATTATTTACATTGCTAAATAATGCACAAAGGTATATAAGTCAAGTAACTATTCTTAAACAATAGTTTCCAATAACGAGTAGTCTGGAAACTCATCAAAGTGGTCAAGTTCACTACCATTACTTAGTCCTGCTGAGTTTCGTTGATATTCCTAGCAGTTTGGAATCTTTAAAAAGTTGGCTGCAGCAGCTTGAAGAGCAGAAACTGGGCATCTTCTGGTGCTCGCATGACTTGGGAAGCCAACCTAGATCCTGTCTGTCTATAGCTAATAACATGGCTCCTTGGAAATGGAAACAGTTCATTCATTTTAAAAAATAAGCATTAAGTATTTTTAAAAATAAGCAGTGCCTGTGTTCCAGACATTGTGAGGCTAATGGAACCAACACAGTTGCATAACCACCCCGAAAAGGGTTCTAATCTACCTGGGGACAAATTTACAAATTATTGTAAGACAACAAAGGATCTGCTGAGTGGCGACACAAAATAAAGCTATAAACAAGGGTCTTTGGTGGTTCGCAGGAAGGAGGAACAGACTGAAGGGAGAGACGCGTTCCAGGAAACCAAATCAGAAAGGACGCTTCCCTTGGTTATAGCTAGAGGAGATACACTCAGCTGGACACCCTCAGAGACCAAAGAAGAAAAAGAAAAGGGAGGCTTATCAGTAAAGGAACCTTCTCTGAAGTAACCCAGCAGTCGTCAAGACAGGGTGGCTGCCGCAAAAGCCCTCTTCTCAGAAGCCAGACTCCAAATCTGGTGTGAGCTTGGCCAGCGTTTCCGTCAGAAACATCACACGCGAATGCGTGGAAAGTTCTACCCAAAGTCTGATATGTTACTAATTTTTTAAAAAAATTGTCAGGTTTTACGTAAAGACCAAAATCTTAATTTGCTCTTTCGAACTTGCACCTTCCTAAATTTGACCAAAGACAGATGTTCTGGTTTCTTTTAAGGGAAAAGAAACCTTTCTTTTTACAGGAGAACGTATGAAGGTTTCTTCTTACAGGAGAATGTATGAAGGAACGTCAATTTGGTACCTTGTACGTTTCCTAAGCCCATCAAATTGGAATATTATCTGAGTAGAGGTGAAATTTTATTACGATGAATAAGAATCTGACTCTGCTTTGTTATTGTCTTGACCCTGTTACGGTGTGAGATCCAACTAGAACACAGAGTGAATGAACGGAAGCAGGACAGCAAAGACCTGAGCCAGACCCTGCCCAGATTCCACTCCTGCTCTGCCTCTTACTCTGTGTGCCTCAGGCAAGTTCTCTCTGCCTCAGTTTCCTCGGCTATAAAAAAGATAATAGCACCTACCGCACAGAGTAATTATTGGGAGGAAGTGTCATGTTTGTTAGATACTAAATAAATAAACACAGCACAACTCTTTCACTGAGTAATCTGTGCATTAAATATACAAAGTAAGTATCATCCCTTTCAAAATAATCACCTTGGAAGAATTATTCCAGGGATGTAGCCATTGGTCAGAATGTATCTGAAGCCAAGTGAAATTGTCTTCAGAAGCCGTGGCATATTCGTTTTTAGTATTCCTTGTGGCAGTGACTCTTCCTCTTTGGAAGGCAGATTTGCTTTTTAAAACAGCCCCAAGTCTGTCAAAGTCAAGGATGGTGAATGTGATGAGAACAAGGCTGGAAGGATGTTCCTGGCAAACACGAGGTGTAATTAAAGTAACGCAGTCCATCTTCGTGTGTGGCTCACACTTGGACCCTGAAGGCAACTTTCAAAACAGAAGGGCTCCAAAGATGCTTAAGCAATGGCAGCACTTTTAGTAAAGGACACGTATTAGTTATCTATGGCTGTATAACAGATTAACCCCAAACGCAGCAATCTAAGACAACTAACATTCTTCTTACACTATCCATGGGTCAGAAATCCGGGCACGGTTAGCTGGCACTCAGGCTGAGGGTCTCTCTCCAGGCTGCACCGGAGGTGTTAGCCAGGGCCGTGTTCGTCTCAGCGTTCCACTGGGGAGACATCTACTTCCAAGCCCTCTGCATGGCTGTGGGCTCACTCACATGTCCTCAGGCCTGAATGACTGTTGACTGCAAACACCCTTCCTTGCCTCTCCATAGGGCTGCTCTGTACAGGGCATCTGGCTTCCCCCAGAGCAATTGCGGGGGTAGAGATGGGGCTGGGGGAGACAGAATCCTAGTAGAATCTACAGTTATTTTTGAAACGAATCTTGAAGGTGACACCCTATAATTTTGCCCTATTCTTTTCCTTAGAAATGAATCAATAAGTTCAGGTCTCACTCCTGGAGAGGTGATTACACAGGAATGAATACCAGGAGGCAGAATCATTGCATAAATCCCTGAAGTGAGATGGCAGGGTTGAAAGATAACACTCATTTCAATAAGATCTCTCTCTCTCTCTCTGTCTCTCTCTCTCTATATACACACACACACACACACACACACACATACATATGTATCTCCAATTGTTTTTTTAAATTTGTTTTGTAGGGATGCTACATTTTTTTCCCGTGATACAGATATTTTTGTGGAAAAATTATCTGACACTAAGAACATGGTCGTAATAATTGTCATCTTGGCCCTGGGTCATGGGTTGAAATTATATAAGGAAAAGGTTAGCTCTAGTCCATTTCCCTCATAATGGACCTCACCTCTGAGAGATTTTTTTAGTCATCTGAAATAGATATGGAACTGCCTATCAGGATTATAACACTGAACAAGATTCTGGTATTCTAACATTTCTAGACTACCAGTCGGCTTAATGCTTTTAAATTCAGAAATTAACTTAATATTAAGTTCAGCAAGGCTGACTGACACAAAGCACCCGTTTTTAACAAGCTGCCACCAGCCTGAGAGTGTGAGCTAGGCGTGTTCTCCAGCTGAGAACCATCCTTACTAACAAATGATGCCCTTTTCATCTATCAAGATTTAGTAAACATAGAACCTTCTCTCCAACTTTTTTCATGATTTTTTTCCCAAACAAATTTACAGCAGAGGGTGCATATTAATCAACAGAGCAGTCAAGTTTCATTGCTAATGAGGAAAGCCAGTGTGTTGGAACCTGTTGCTTGAATCTGACTATAAACTCTAACTCATTACAACAATTGAAGCAAAGAGATGACATCTGCTGGCTGACAACCGCAGACAGAAATGATGGACGACGTGGAGTCAGGAAGTCTTGCCATAGAGCAGAAACTGACTTACACCTCCTTTCCCACCTGGTGTTAAATTGGGTATCCATCTGGGTCTGTGAACATATGTACTTTATATTTGTTGTGAAACAAACAATCCAAAGTTCATTATCTACTCATTCACAGACACCTACAAATATACTGCATTTTTGGCAACAAACGTTCTGTACCTTTTTTTCATTCTGAAAGTTTCTTTAAATGCCCTCACCTGAAATCCCACTCCTTAGAGTTATATAATCACTGTTAATAATGTGTACCTTCCAGGTTTTTTCTGTCCATCTACAAACACACACATATTTATATACACATACACAGACATACGAGATCATGCCATATGCAGCTTTGAAAGGAAGCTTCTTTAATTGGTTTTCCCCTCCTTTTTCCTGATTTATAAGAAATACATTGCTGTTTAACCGTGAATTAACGATTTTCAGTATAAGATTTCTAAAAACCGATACATTCTTTGGTAAGTTTAAAGCTAATTAAAACAAAGTTGCTTTTTTTGCGTTAGTTTTTTTTTTTTTCCAGGCACTTTGAAAGTGAATGCATAAATACTGCTGGAAAGTTAACTTTACAAAAAAAACACTTGTAACCAAGCAGCCTATTTTATTTTATTTTTTTCATATTCTTTTCCATTATGGCTTATTACAGGATAGTGAATATAGTTCCCCTGTGCTATACAGTAGAACCTTGTCGTTTATCCATAATAATATATCGTTTGCATCTGCTAACCTCAAACTCCCAGTCTCCCCTTCCCTCCCCCTGCTTCCCCTTGCCAATCACAAGTCTATTCTCTATGTCTGTGAGTCCCGAGCAAGCTATTCTTACAAAGTCTTTTCCTTTTTAGATCATAAACTAAAAATTTCCTTAAATTTGCATTTTGGTTAATTTATGTAAACACTACCAATTACTGCTTCTTGATTAAAGCAAAACACAGAGTCAGTCAGACGTAGTTGTGGCGTGAAACCACGTCAAACAGATTAATGATAACCCACAACTTTTGGACCAACTGTGGGCAGGAATAGGTCTCCGATTATTTATAGTTCCTTCCCAGAGACTTTTCTAAGTAAGGAGACTTTTCATGGCCCATGTCACAACCATGAAAAATAAGATGCGTTCAACTTCCCGATTAAATACGATGTAAAAAAAACCCAAATCGCTCTTTTTAAAAGTAGTGTTTGTAAGGATTATGTTAACCACTAACCTCTTTTGCATTTCATTTTTACAAATGCATTGTGGGTAGCGCCTAGCTAAATATGAAAGTAAACCCGGGCGGGCGGCTGCCAGCCACGCGGGCTCTGGGAGCGGCGGGTTCGCCTGGGTGAGGACAGCCCACCTGGCTGGGAGCCCACGCCCCGCCCGACCGGGTGGGCCGCGCGGAATGACGAGGAAACCAAGTCACGCGCTTGCCTGGGGCCCCAGTGCCGGGCGCGCCCTGGCAGGCCGTCCTGTCAGTGTCGTGTCAGTTTCAGGAGCACGCGGCGGGTCTGGACCGCGCGGTCGCCCAGCGCGCCGAGGCCAGGCAGGCAGGTAGGGGGCGCCGGTCTGCTGGTCCCTCTCCCGGCGCTGGCGGGTACCACCTTCCGGCTCATCATTAGGAACCCCTTCCCCCAGAAATCCCGATGTCTACATCCCGGTCTCTACTGGTTAGGGATTAAAAGTGAGTCAACAGCAGTCCAACAGATGGTTCCAGCAAGACTTCCTCTTTCCCTCGGGTAAAGATACCACCCAGGAAACTCCGTGTGTGCTAAACTCCTATTCTGGGAGTTCTTCAATGGTTTACATCACCCATAAATTACTCGCCTTTTCTCAACCTACCATGGGGGCGGGGGTATTTATTTCCAACAACTGATTGGGAAAATGCAAACCACTGGTGAACTTTCGAAGCTTTAAATATTTATAATGGAAGTCGAAGGACAAACTGAGAGATTACCCACACTTAAGTGTTTTGCACATAAAAAACATTGCCAACAAAAACATGAAGTTATTTTCCTTAAGGGAGAGGGTTTCGGCTGAGGAAGTGGGACTGAACCTCGGTTTTATGTGTCAGATATGAATTATACCCAGAAACTAAAATATGAACTAGATTTAAGAAATAAGCCCTTTGGAATATTGGCATCATCTGAATCCTTTCTAAGGATAGTTTTGCTTTTTTTGGTTGTCGTTGTTAAAAAAAAATTCCTTTTGGGGCAACTTTGATAGATTTCTTGCATTTACTCAAAATAAAGTTCTTATTCAACATATTTCTTAGGGTTTTCCTAGTAACTTACTGTTCTTTCTTCCTGTAAAGACAAAACCAGGAAATTGTTCAGAAAAAGGCCCAAGCTGACTTCCTAATTACCTATTATGATTAGTGAGAAAAATTTGGGAAATTGGGAATATTGGGGCTGGGTTGAGAATTTCAGAAAGATGGAGAAATCGTCAAATTTAAGACAAGATATTGAAAAATTGTCCTAGAGAAAATGATGGTACAAGAAGCTTAGAGATTTCCAAAGTCTAAGCTAGCTGACTCAATGATTTTTAAAAATACATATAATCTAGGAAAGGCTAATAGATTAAGAAAGACATTAGGAATGCTGTCAAATGCTCTATTTTAGATGTGGATAATTGCTCTAGTGACACCCTTATAAATTTGGGGGTTTTTGTCTTTTGACTGAGGTGGGAATTTACATAATAGTAATCATTGCCGTTTGTATAATCATTTATACTTTTCTTTATATTATCTCATTTATATTATAGTACTCGTGTCTTTATCTTTAGTAACTGGTTTGCACACATCAGCTTTTCCCCCCTTTTGTTATACTTATCAGACCTGAAGGGAATCAGGATATGCTACTTCGGCATAAAATTATTTTGAGCTGAGGACAATTGAGAGTCAACAGACGAAGAAAGAAGCCGTTTCGGAGTTTCCCTTATCTGACCCAAAGCGGCAACTTCGGGGAAATAAGGCTGCCATAAATTCCCTCTTTGGGGCAGGTCTACTCATAAATGTCCTATCCGGGGGAGTTTTATGGCCCTGAAGAAGAGAGAAAGACTACTCAAACTCATATAGACAAACATTATCACAAATTTCCTTCTCTCCTGTTTGTTCTCCTGTTTGCCTTTCCTAAATAAACCCTTCTGTTCTTCCCATAGTAGCCTTTTCTTTCCCCTCCCTTCCCCCTACTAAGTTAGGTGTATAAACTCCAAATTCTAACTACCCCTTTGAGTTACTCCTCATTGATTACTCCTGCATGTATGAGCGCTACACACATAAGGAAACTCTCCTTTCTTCCCCCTTACTGTCCTGTCTTTTGTTGGGCTTAATTCACAGGCCCCCAGAAACTGAACATGAAAGACTAGAGGAAAACTTTTTCCTTCCCCTGCTGACCTAAAGGAAATACCGTGAAATATCAGTACTGATCAAAGAGGTTAATGAGGTGCATGGGGGAGAGGAGTATACCTTAGATCTTTATAGAAATGGTCTTAGACCTAGATCTGCAGAACCCAACTTAAGTTGGCTCTCTTTAATATTTTATTGAGATTTACCTCCCTGCCAAGCACTGTGCTAAGAGCTTTAACTAGGATTATCTCATTTCACCCTCGAAACAACTCCATCAGGTAGTTAAATCAGAGAAAGTAAATAACTTCCTCCAGGGCCAAATCCCGTAAAAGGTAGAACAGGCGCCTAAATGCTGCTTCTTACCCCAGGCATCTTTCTCTCCCTCAAAGATGTTACTGCAGGTGTCAAAGGCATGTAATCTAATGATTGGCATGTGTCATGCACACTCAGTAAAAGTTCACTTAAATTCATTAATTAATAACCATCAAGTTTGATTCTCAAGAGTTATAATTTTGATAACTGACCAACATTGCATCTGTGCCCTCTTTTCCTTTCTTGTCATCGAAAGCATTTGTATTTTCCTGGACTTATGCTAATGATACCTTCTTTTCTTTTTAAGCTACTTAGTGGGATATAGCCAGTTATGTTTACATGTAGAGAAAGAAGTCCTGAATCGGCCAGGTGGCCCACACCCAGTTTAATTTTCCGTTGTCACATCTTTTCCTATATGGTTTCTTCCATTGCTTTTAAGTTTAAAGTCCTTCCTGTTGATAATTCAGTTAAATATTCCCCTATGTTTTCTTCTAGGTTTTGCTCTTATTTTTCATTTAACTCTTTAATCAATTTTATTTCAGTGTGAGTGATGAAAGACCAGCTTCTCATCTTCCTTGCCTGGCTCTTCCCTCTTATCTTAATTAAGATTTCTAATTTCTATGGTATTTCTTGGCTTTAAAACCCCGGCAGGGAGTGTTAAAAAAAAGTTAAATTTTACTATGTTGTAGGTTATTTTCTGAGGACAAACTGCACTCTTTCAAGAACTAACATGCTAGATGACTTTCGGTCATTGTTTTCACCTCTCTGGGCCTCAGAATCTTCTGTAAAATGAGGGACTTGGACTGGATCTGCTTTTCCCCCGAGTATTCTGAGGAGTACAATCTTGTTGGGCTAAATGAGAAAGGAATCCTGTAGACAGTTATGTTCAGGAAGTTCTGTGTTATATAGAGTGTGAAAGGGCTTTTTCTTTTATCTTACCTTTAATATTATTATTTATTCAGAAGCGTTTATTGAGTGACTCATGATCACAAGAGGTAGGGCCCCTAAGCCCAGACACAATCTCTGCAGTGGAATTCATACTGTGCAGAAGACAGACTTGAGCAAACCCTGGTCAGTTACAGAGAAGTTGCAAAGGGGTGTCAGGAACGCATGGCAGGGGGAGCCCACAAAGAGTGCTGAGAGTTGAAGGGTGAGCAGGAGCTGCCCAGGGTAAGGGTGGGGAGTGGCAGAGAAAAAAGCACATGTTCCTAACTGACAGTGTGTGGAACTTCCGAGAAACTGGTGAGAATCCAGCCTGAAGCCAGATCACTATGGACCTCTGAAGCCTTTTGGGGAGATTTGGGACTTTATCCCAGGGGAGCAAAAAGCTACTGAAGATTTTAATTAGGGGTGTGATGTTTCCATTTTGCAGAGATCCATTCTTCTGGCTGCTTTGGAGAGAATAGGTTAATGGAGACAGAACCGTTAGGGGTCTGCAGTGTTTTAGAGAGGAGATGCTGGTGATGTTGGATGATGGCAGTGAAAACGGGGCCAAAGTGGGCAGATTGGAGAAAAAAATTGGAGATGTCATTGAAAGAAATCAGGGAAAGAGAGGAGTCAGAAGTGATACCCAGGTTTCTGGTTTGTGCCATTGAGGGATACTGGTACTAGTGCCTGGAATGCGGAGCGAGTGATATTGACGTGGAGAGTATTTATGAGGTGAGGGTGACAGGGACGTGTGGAGACCAGTGAGCTCCGTTTGGGAGCTGATATCTCAAACCCCTAAAATCAACAGTATGAAGCATCTGTCATAATCCATAACCCGTAATCCATTTCTTCTTGGTAGAACATCTCTTGGGGCCAGGGTTCCATGGAACACACTTTGATAAATGCTGGACTAGCTACTCTCAGAGGTCCCTGCCAGCTCACATGTGATCTTTTCCCGTAATGCTTATTATAACCAGAAAGTAAATTGCATCGCCTGATGTTTTAAATAAACCTGTAAATTCAAGCGTAAGATACAGAAGGTGCACAACGGATGCATTTATACACGATGAGCACACGCATGTGAACACCGCCTAGAACAACACAGAACACATCGCAGAAGCCTCCCGCGTGGTCTGATGTTTGAGTCTGTGAATCAAACACTGGGCGGTCCCAGGCTGCGGGGGCATGCTGCTCAGCGGAGCCATCGCTTCTGTCTGTCCTCTGGGATAGCCTCCTCCTCAGAACTCAGGGGTACAGGGGGGCCTCCACGTTGGCTCGCCCGTGGCTCTGCACCCTGAGCGCACCACCCGTTAGCACTTGGCCTCTTCCCTTGAAAAGCGTATTAGTGACCAGTTAATCAAGTCAAGGGCCTTCATTCCAGAGTTGGCCTCACCTGCCAAGTAACCTTCGCATGAACATCTCAGGAAGAAAGGAAAGGTTCTTTTTTTTTTTTTTTTTTTAATTTTTATTTATTATTTATTTATTATGTTTATTTTTTTGGCTGTGTTGGGTCTTCGTTTCTGTGCGAGGGCTTTCTCCAGTTGCGGCGAGTGGGGGCCACTCTTCATCGCGGTGCGCGGGCCTCTCACTATCGCGGCCTCTCTTGTTGTGGAGCAGAGGCTCCAGACGCGCAGGCTCAGTAGTTGTGGCTCACGGGCCCAGTTGCTCCGCGGCATGTGGGATCTTCCCAGACCAGGGCTCGAACCCGTGTCCCCTGCATTGGCAGGCAGATTCTCAACCACTGAGCCACCAGGGAAGCCCAGAAAGGAAAGGTTCTTATCCATTTGCCAAACAACCTCTGGCAGCTGATGATTCCCTAGGTTAACAGTGGCACAGCGTGGGGATCAATCAATATTTACAGGTTAATGAGTACGTGAATATCAACCAATGCTTCCTGCCCAGGGAAGAGGCTGCAGACGCCAATGCCTCCAAGAAAGCAGAAGTTCAGCATCACACCATGAATGAATGAGTGAATGAATGAATGACTTCATTTTCTGGGCTGAAATGCTCCTCCGTACCCCTTTCTACGGCTGCTTCTCCTAACTGCTGGCCCTAATTTCAATGCCGCGCCCTCGGAGAAGCTATACCCGACCCCCAGACTAGGTCAGGCCGTTCTACCTCTTCCTAACATGCAGCACCACTGCTGTTGGCGACGGAAAGGCCTCCGGCCTGCGAGGAGGCTGAATGAGGCAGCCTCAGAGGATAGCCACCCAACTCAGACTTGCCGGGTTCAAGTCTCTGCTCCATTTACTACTTACAAGCTTTGTGACCTTGGGTAAATTTCTTAACTTCTCTGTGCAGCACGTTACCAGCTGGATGAGGATCATCGCAGCACGCACGTCAGAGCCCCCACGTGAAGATTAGAGAGAATAGCCTCGCGAAGTGGTTAGTGCAGTAAGGTGCTCAGAAAACACGTGCTGAGTGATGAACGCTGAGTACATCTTATGGGGCTGTTCTGACTGAGGGGTGGTGGAAGGTTCTATGAGTCTGGGTGTCCGAGGAGGGAGGTGGAAAAGCCAGCAGGTGGGTGGGGAGAGTGGTGGCAACAAAGGCGAGGCTGGGGTTTTAATAAATGTTTCCTTTTAAGACAGGGCCTGACTTGCCTTTACCCTATTAATGCTTCTTAGCATTTGCCCAAATTAGAATGAACCTGGCCTTGGTGATAAGAAGCCATTGTTTTAATAGAAATGACACAGCGGTCTGTCTCTTCTGCTGGCTTCTGTCATGGGAACTTGTGGTAGGGTCAACTCAGTTGAGCAGATTTGGCTCCTGGCGGCTACCCGGCTAACCCCATCTGATAACCTAGTGACCAAAGGAGAGGAAAGGGTGGGGCTGGCCTCAGAGTATTTACACGTGATTCCTACGAATGTGCATAGTAAGGGAAATAATCATGGATCGTAGCACTGGAAAGTTCTTCCCAATTCCCTTTTGAAATTTACATGTTTATGGCTTGGTCTCACTCAACGTGAAAATCTTTTTACATTTTGGGGAGGTGGAAGCAGGAAGGCACTTTGGAACAAATACATTTGGTCATTTATTTTCTGGCCTAGTTAAGATGCGGTTTTTGAAGACAGCGGGGATCTGTCAGCTCTATGATCTGGCAGTTTTCTAGATCACTTCCAGCCCTGTAATTCTATGATCTAATAGAATTTATAACATTATGTATTCCAGTAGTGACTTGCAAAGATTGCTTTGAAGGGATTACAGATGGTTCTGTTAAGTATATACTTTTAGAAGAATATAATGCAATTTGCTTCCTAGCCCAAAGCCCCAAAAATAATTAGGTAGGAGTTCAGACAAGTGTTGAGGCAGTTGTTTCTGGTGAATCCAAATGTTTTTTTAAAAATCAATTTCATTTATCATCAGAGGAGGGCTTGCATTTCAGAATTCTTATGGTTTGTTGAATAGGAAAGCAAAACGACCACGCTAGCATTACAAAAGTCAGCAATGAGAGAAATCAGTGCAACATTCCAAACGCAAATTAAGTATAACAGAGTGAGGAGAAGGAATTTCAGAATGTGAGGAGACTCAAGTGTCTGCCTTTGGGGATTCTTACTTGGTCACATTGGCGACTTTAACACATCTCCCATCTGACTACATCTGTAGCCCCTCATGCCTTGGAATTGCCCCGGCCCATCTGGTTTTCTTTCGTGGGATCCGGGGGAGACTTTCCCACTGAAGTGTGGGTCAGAGTTTAGGCTCGGTCTGTGCAGAGTGGGGTGGGGATGGTCCAGAGGGAAGAGAGGACAGTGGGGGCCACACTATGGAGGGCCTTCCTATAGGCAAGAGGGAACCATTTGGAAGTTTTATCTTTAATAAATTTTTATAATAAGAGAATATACCTTTAATGTAGAAAAATCAGAAAAAAAGCCCAGAAAGGTATAAAGAAGGAGATAAACATCACTCATAATCTTGTCTTTCAGAGCCATTGTGATTTTCTTTCTTTCTTTTTTTTTTTTTGTTGGAGAGAAGCGTTATCAAAGTGCTATTTTTAGGAAAATTAACATGACAGGCAGTCTAGGATGTACTGGGAAAGAACTAAGTCAGGGAGACTATTTAGGAAGCTAATTAATGGGTCTCTGGACAAAACGGTGGTGATAGCTGTGACCAAAGGAAGAAGGGGTAGATTTGAGGCCGTCGGAAGTGAGTGATCCGTAAGTCTGGATGAATTAAGATGTGGGGAGCGAGAATTGAGATGGAGGAGTTAAAGGTGGCGTGGAAAGTTCCACTGGATGAACATTATCCATTCATTCATTTAACAGAAATGTATCAAGTACCTCCATTAAATCATCATCCATTCATTCAACAGAAATGTATCAAGTACCTACTACTATTATGGAACTTACAGTCTAACGGTGGGAGGACAGACAAAAAAGTAAAATAAATAACTACAAGACATAGCATGTTAGGTGGTAGTAAGTGTTACGGGGAAAAATGAAGCAAGGAGGCAGCTAGGGTGTGTGGCAGGTGCAGTTGTAAGCAGGGTAGTTAGGGAAGATATCACAGAGGGAGGATTTGTAAATAAACACCTGGGGATTCCCTGGTGGCGCAGTGGTTAAGAATCCGCCTGCCAATGCAGGGGACACGGGTTCGAGCCCTGGTCCGGGAAGATCCCACGTGCCGCGGAGCAACTAAGCCCGTGCGCCACAACTACTGAGCCCGCGTGCCACAACTACTGAAGCCCGCGCACCTAGAGCCCGAGCTTCACAACAAGAGAAGCCACCGCAATGAGAAGCCCGCTCACCGCAACGAAGAGTAGCCTCCGCTTGCCACAACTAGAGAAAGCCTGCACGCAGCAATGAAGACCCAATGCAGCCAAAAATAAATAATAAATTAAAAAACAAAACAAAACAAAAAAACACCTGAAGGGCATGAGAAAATGAGCCATCTGGTTACCTGGACGTGGAAGTGTGCTTCTCTAAAAAGCAGGGAGTGATGGGGAAAGGACCATCAGGGGCTTCCAGCAGAAGAACGACTCTGACTCTGGCTGTTATGTTAGGAGTAGACTCAAGAGCGACAAAAGTAAGAAGCCAGGAGAAATAGGGAGGTGTATTCAATGTACCCACTTGCTGGGACCGCTGGAACGAATTACCACCGACTGGTGGCTTATAAGAACGGAAGTGTCTTCTCTGCAGCTCTGGAGGCCAGAAGTCTGCAATCAGGGTGTCGGCAGGGTTGGTTCCTTTTGGAGGCTCTGAGGGAGGATCCGTCTCATGTCTGTCTCCTGGCAGCTGCCAGCAGCCCTTGGTGTTCCTTGGTTTGTAGGCACATTGCCGCAGTCTATGCCTCCATCCTCACGTTACCTCTCCTCTCGTATAAGGATACTTGTCACTGGATTTAGGGCTCATCCTAGTCCAGGAAGATCTCATCTTGAGCTTCTTAATTACATCGCTAAACACCCTTTCCCCAAATAAGTCACATCTCACAGGAGACGTCATTCCGGACCACCATTTGGCCACTACAGGAGGTCAGGAGGAGGAGGGGGATTTTGGAGAAAGGTGATATGTTGACACAGTCAGGACCTAGGAAGACTCAGTGATTCTCCCAGTTTCACAGGCAAGTGCTGCCTCATTCTCCCCCAAATCTATATACATCTCCTTAGCTTCCCTCAGCAATGCAGTGTTGAATACAACTTGACAAAAAAAAAGCCAAGGTCATAATCTCGAACCATAGTTCAACCACTTCATTTTCTCAAGAAGCCTTGGCTCTGCAGGTGCCTTCTCATCTTGTGATCTGCCCTGATAAAGGACTGATCCTGGAGAACGCTTCATGTCCCCGTCACCTTTATTCTAATGAGTGAAGGGATGAACAGCCAGTTTCAGTCTGACTTCTGGCCAGTGTTGAAATTCAGAAGCGATTCTAATAGTTCAAGTCAGTAGTTCTTATCCTTTTGTTGAGGAGTCAAGCATGCCCTTCAGAAACAGTAGACAATTACGGGTCTCCCTCCCCATGAAACTATGCTTATTCTCATGATACACAGTTCCCAGGGATTCACGGGTGGAGAGCCGACCGACCCCTGAGGAGGTGGCCCAAAGAGTCCCCAAAGATGTGGCCATATTTTTCTCACGAGAACTGGATGGTACCTCAAACCTTCAGCCCAGGAAACCGCCCAGCTCACTTCATCTCATATGGCATGACCAACCAGATTTGGGCTGGAAGTGTTCAAGGGTACCAGGCTGCCAGAGAGCTTAGAGCAGGGAAGACTCCGAGCCTAAGGGTCTGGTCAGGAGATAGTAGGTACCATGCCGGGGAGAGGCTGTGAGGTAAGGCTGTTGGCTCTGGGGAAGGAAAAGAAGGTTGAAGCCAACACACATTTGGGAAGTGCACTGGTGATGGGCTGCGTGCAGACGGCAAAGGAAAGAGGATTTTGTTTGGTTGGTTGGTTCTGGCCGCACCACATGGCTTGGGGGATCTTAGTTCCCTGACCAGGGATCGAACCCGGGTCCACAGCAGTGAAAGCCCAAGTCTTAACCACTGGACTGCCAGGGAGTTCCCAGGATACAGGAGTTTAAAAGGACCCCAGCTTGCAAGCCTACAGACAAGGGAGAGAGGCATGATGACCTCAAGTCAAGGAGGCTATTTTGATGACAAGTTCAATTTGTAGCATTTACTTATCTGTCTGTCTGTCTGTCTGTCTGTCTATCTATCTATCTATCTATCTATCTATCTATCTATCTATCTATCTATCTTACCACGCAGGATCTTAGTTCCCCAACCAGTCCTAACCACTGGACCACCAGGGAATTCCCTCAATTTGTAGCTTTTAGACTCTTCAGAAAGTCCATACTCAGTTTGGAAACTTTTAACTCTAATCGCTGAACTTGTGGACATGATAGCACTGGTTGATATAACATTCATGAGTGTTTCGGACTTTGCTGTCATAGGAAATGTGGACTTGAATTGCTGTTGGCTTTAAGGTACAGCTTACCTTTTCTCTGTGACATCCAATTTCATTTGTCATAGGACCTGTATTATATTGTATATAATTGTGTAATGAAAGTGTCCTAAACTTAAAACTGCTTTTATATGGCAGTTACACATAGTTTCTACGGAACCCCCAACCGAATTCCTAAAAGTGCAAAAGTCATAGAGCATGATGTGAAGATCTTGTATTGTGAAAATTTCAGATTGTGTATGTAGGATGCAAGCCAGCCTCCCTCTGAGACTCTGGGTAGAATCCGTCCTTGCCTCTTCCAGCTTCTGGTGGTGGCCGGCCGCCCTTGGCATTCCTTGGCACGTGGACGCCTCACTCCCTCTCCTTCCTCCAGTCTCCGCCTTTACGGCCACATGGCCTTCCCTTGTGTGTCTGTCTTCACATGGGCTTCTTCCTCTTCTCGTAAGGACGCCATCCTATAGGCTTAAAACCTCATAAATTGAGTGAATATGTGTAAGTGTGTGTGTGTGAGTGTGTGTTTTGTGTATATGTGTATGTGTGTTTGCATCAGTGTGTTAGTGCGTGCTGAGTGTGTAGGTGAGGTCGAGGTTTAGGTGTCATGCTGTCAGTTGACTGTCTTGAGATATCACAGATGCTCCTTGTTAAGGGATGCCTTGGAACCTAAAGCCTGTAAATTTGGATATTATGGCAAATTAGATGGCAGTGATTTAAGTGGTTTTCTTCTTTTTTAGTGACTAGTGGAACTCAGGAATCCCCCACTGCCCCCTCCTGCCGACATACCCACTGGACATAGACATTTGGCTATAAAATTTGAGCGTAGAAAGAAGAACAGAGAAAGCTAGAGAAATTCTAGGCTCTCACTGCCATCTGGGGCTAGATGAAGGAAGGAAAGACTTCTTAAATAGAGGGGAGGGAGGGGGAAGAGATGAGAGAGAGACAGACAGACAGATAGAAGCAGAAAGCAAATAGGCCAGTGTCCCCAGGGCCTGACATCAAAAGCAGAGTTGGGTGGATTAAAAGATTGTCTTTTAAATAAAGGTCTGGGATAAGAGTAGATTTAGCATAAAGACTGTTATGGGAAAAGTTCAGAACTAGTAGAAAAGGTTCAGTTGTGTATTGTAGAGTTAATTTCAAATTTTGTCCAAAAGGCATGTCATCTTAAACTCAGCACTTCCAGTAGTTTTACACATATCTGTATAGACAGGAATGTACTTGCTATCAGACTGTGTGCAGCCATGGCGTCACTGAGCACCGATGATGTGTCATCATCAGTGAAAATTTCGGGTTTTCTCTCTAATGAGAACAACGATGGTGTTGGTCAGGTCAGATTCACCAGATTAATAAGGAGAAAGGTGTGTTTTTAGAAATCAGAGCACTCATATTAAGACTTGAATAGGACTTCCCTGGTGGCACAGTAGTTAAGAATCCGCCTGCCAATGAAGGAGACACGGGTTTGAGCGCTGGTCTGGGAAGATCCCGCATGCCGTGGAGCAACTAAGCCCATACGCCACAACTACTGAGCCTGCCTGCCACAACTACTGAAGCCCGTGCACCTAGAGCTGGTGCTCTGCAATAAGAGAAGCCACCGCAATGGGAAGCCCGCGCACCGCAACGAAGAGTAGACCCCGCTCGCCGCAGCTTTAGAAAGCCTGCGCGCAACAACGAAGACCCAATGCAGCCATCCATAAACAAACAAACAACTAAATAATCCGCCTACTAAAAAAAAAAAAAAAAAAAAGAATCCGCCTCCTGGTGCAGGGAACATGGGTTCAAGCCCTGGTCCGGGAAGATCCTATATGCCACGGAGCAACTAAACCTGCGCTACAACTACTGATCCTGCGCTCTAGAGCCCGCGAGCCACAACTACTGAAGCCCGCGCCCCTAGAGCCCGTGCTCCGCAACAAGCGAAGCCACCGCAGAGAAGCCCGCGCTCCGCAACGAAGAGTAGCCCCCGCTAGCGGCCACTAGAGAAAGCCCGTGCGCAGCGACGAAGACCCAACACAGCCAAAAATAAATAAATAAATAAATTTTAAAAAAAGACTTGGATGTTAGATGCTGTAGTCTTGGGAAACTAATCACTATTCACTTACCTCTTTACCTAATAAACTGGTAAGATGAAAGTACATTCCTAGAAGCGGAATGAAAGCAAAACCTATAAAAATTGCTTTAGAGATACAGCTAGATAGGTATGGAGATTTGAGGTTGAAGTAGAACTTCACCAAATCCTAAGACTCCAGGAACTACAGTATCTATAGCAGGACTAGGATGTGAAACAGTGAAACACCCAATTACCGTCAGGGTTTCTGGATAAATTTAGATACGTTTCCTTTTGTAGTTGGCATTTCTGGTTGTGTTGGCATTTTCTGAGTCAGATTTAGTAAGTGCGTAAGCCTTTTGTGGACAAAGGAGAATTTTTAAAATATAACCAATCTTATTAATATGTTAATTCAGCAGTGGAAATGTATTGAGTACTTACTACATGCTGTACACGATTCGTGTATATACATGCATTCTCAGTATATGTGATTTTTAGATGCTTGCTTTTTTAATTATAATTTTCTCACATTCAAAGACAGTGCTTTTTTGTTGTGCTTTGTTTTACAGAAAGCCTATCTGATTTTATAGTGGAAGAATTCATTTAGCAGAGATTCACTTTAAGGAAACTTAAAAAAATTCTCCCCTGTGTTGGGTGAGAGACCTCTACACTAAGAAGGGGATATTAGATGCACCTGAGCAGCAAAAATCCTGGCTTGAAAGCAAAGAGTTTTGCTTGGTATCTGGTATATGGGTTTAAATCACCAAATGGTAGAATGTTTTTACGAGATTCTTTCTTAAAGAGAGAAACCATCTCCTAAGAAATCTCTGCAAGGGCAGACACTGTTTTAACCATCTTTGTATCACCGACCTGCCCAGCTCAGAGCTTAGCATATAAAACATGCTCAAAACATATTTTTTGCCGGAATGTTTGATCTAGGTACCCAAACCTGCAAGTGCCATTTCTTTACCTACGATAGTCAATGGTGACTTTTTTCAAACGACATTTTCCCTGCTCTCGGTGATAATTAATGCTCAGTTCAGGTTACATGGTTTGGATGAAGAAATCTGAACAATAGCTAGACAAAGCCTGTTAAATCTTAGGCAGGCTTCTCCATCTACTAATGTGGTTTAGAATTATACATTAGGAGCATTGTATACCAGGAGAATATTGATTGCTTTTCAGATAATGCAATTTACAGTTAATATGATGGTTAGGCTGGTCCAGGGAAATATTTGTTTTGTTCAATAATGTTAGACAGAAAACATACACTTTAATAAATACTGCATGAGAACAATCCTTTGGGGTGAACTTCAAGGAAATAAACATAGTACCATATGGCTACACATCAGTGGATTTTCACATTTCTAAAATCTGGAGAGATGTGTTCTCAGTAATTCTTTGCTTTACAAATAGATTCTTTTGAATTGTTCTTGTTCTAATATCAGAAACCATTGGCTGGCATTTTGTATGTAACCTTTAATATCTAAGAATGATAGTTATAGGACAGAATATGCAGTATGATCCCATTTGTGTGTGCGTATATACACACATTTATAGGTACACACACTCACACACACAAAACCCTGGAAGACTATCTAACTTCACAGTGGTTTTGGTGAGGATCAGGGCAGAGTGAGATTATAAGGTATTTTTACATTTAGAGTTACATATTTCTGTACTACTTGAATTTCTATAAGAAGCCTATATTGCTTTTGTAATCAGAAAATGATATATTAATATAGAGCTGAAATTGATGACATCTGCAATAAAAATAGTATTGCAAAGAGCTTGAAAGTAATCTAGTTGCAGAATCATCTATCAAAACTGCATCCTAAAAAAAAAACACCAAAAAAAACCCCCCAAAACTGCATCCTGCCTGTGTACCCAAGGATGTTCGCTACAGCCACACCTGAAATGGCAAAAGCTCTGCCATTAAAAAAAGTCCTCGAAAGGCCATCATCCAAGGGAGAGAAAGAGGACGTGAGAATGTGTGTCTGTCTGCGGTGGGGTGAGCCTAAGAGGGGCCTGTGTTGCTGGGGGGAACTTTCTCAATTGTATACCAAGTGCTTGTGCCACGTGTTAAAAAAAAAATTAAAATGTTAAAAGGCTATACTTAGGTTCACAAACCACAACTACTGGTCAAGATAGAACAGGAATCTGATGGGATACTTTCTATTTCCTCCCAGTGGACTTCTCACACCCACCGCCTGCTGTGTTCTGCCCCCAACAGGGCTTCTAGAACAGAGCATCGGTAGTGAAAGACCAGTTCTGTTTTGCTCTTTATTTCCCCAATGCCTTGCAGACGGAGGCTTTAATAAAACCAATAAAAATGAATTACTGCAAAAATGAAATTAAAAAACAACCAAGACATGCAAAATTCAGGGTCCAATATTTTTATTAGTAGATCGAATAGACATAAAGTTTCTCTGTCAAATTGCTTTTAAACTGTGGTTCTCAAATGATACAGATGAACTTATTTGCAAAGCAGAAATAGAGACACAGACATAGAGAACAGACATATGGATACCAAGGGAGGGAAGGGGGGGGTGGGACGAATTGGGAGATTGGGATTGACATATATACACTACTCTGTATAAAATAGATAATTAATGAGAACCTACTGTAGAGCACAGGGAACGCTACTCAATGCTCTGTGGTGACCTAAATGGGAAAGAAATCCCAGAAAAGAGGGGATATATGTATACATATAGCTGATTCACTTTGCTGTACAGCAGAAAGTAACACAACATTGTAAAGCAACTATACTCTATTAAAAATTAATTAAAAAAAAAACTTGTAAAAAAAAAAAAAACCAAACAGTGGTTCTCAGCTGGGGTGGTGGCGGGGGGGGGGGAGCTGTGATTTTTGCCCCCAGGGGACATTTGGCAAGTCTAGAGACACTTCTGGTTGTCACAGCTGGGGAGGGACGTGTTACTGGCACCTAGTAGGTGGAGACCAGGAAAGCTGCTTACTGTTGGGACCACAGTGCACAGAACGGCCCTAACACTAAGGAATTGTTGGGCTCAAAATACCAAAAGCGCCAAGGCAGAAAAATCCTGCCTTAAAAGTTTTTAAGTGGTTAATCTCAGATTCTGTATTTATCTCTGGTCAGATTGGTAACGTTTTTGGACCCCCGTCCACAGACTTCCCTTTGAGAAGACTGCCCTTAACATACTCCCTTTGGACTCTGGCCCAATAAGGTTGCCGACAAACCGCAACCAGGATTCTCTAATCCTTGACATTTGTGAGGCTTCCACATGAAGAATATACTAGAATGAGGACAGGAAAACGGAGCTTAGTGATGTAATCAAAGGAAACGTGAACAAATGATTCTCTGCAGACGGCGAGACTGCGGCCTGAAGCCCAGCTGTGCCGTGTCCTAGCTGTGTAAGCCTGGGAAAGCTGGTTAGTACCTCCGGGCCACCATTTACCCATCTGTGAAATGGGAAGACCGCCCTCGTCGTAGGGCTATTGTGGAGGTTAAGCGTAAGTAAGGTAGTTTCTAACCCTCAGCAGCACCCAATACGCATCCTTAGGTTCGTCCTCTCTTGGAACCCCTCTGTCAAAGGACTCTGCCCCAGGTCCCCAGAGCCCACGCATGGCTGGTTCTTGTCAGTCTCTGTTTCTGTGACGGGGCTTGAGGCAACACTGCCCACGTCTTCTCCTCCTCCTTTGAGAAGAGCGGCCCGGCAGGAACTTTCTGAGGCCAGACATGTGAACGAGTGAGGGGCGGGGCCTAAGTCTTCTGAGGAAGTTGAATAAGTAAGTGGAAAGTGCTGCAAATGGGAGGAATCACTCGCTGGCTCAGCCAGTACTGATTGGGCCCTTACTAAATGCCCTTCATATAAACGGCGGGAAAGGAAACTAGAGGCGAAAAAAATAAAAAAGAGGCCCCACAAAACTTGCCACCTGGTAGCAAGCCATGCATTTTGTGAGACCCACATCTGTTTGAAAAGCAGAACCCGCCTCCCATTTGTTCACTGGCAACAACGGTCAGGGAGAAGGAGAAAAGATAATTTGTGAAGAAGTTTCTCATACAGCTCAGGAGGCAACCACAGTGCAGCTGGCTCAGGCGTTGGCAGGAGCTACTGGGAGGGATCTCACCCAACAAATTCCAGCTCCACCTTAATAAACAACTCTCCAGCTGAACCTGAGCGGCAGGGCCTCGCACCTGTCCCCGGGCACTGCTGACCTGGTTCCAGGGAACCAGAACACAGCCGCCCCTCGGCGGGTTCCTGTTCTAGGAACGAGGAGAGGGCGCAGGTTGGCTCTGGGCTCAGTGCTGAGATGCTCTCCTGGCTGGATCTCCTGGAATTGCAGCTCGCGGAGGAGGTGTGGGAAGCGGGGGCAGAGCTGGGGCCGGGCCCCTCCCGTCGGGGCACACGGGCCCTTGTCAGTTACACCTGAGGTCCGCCCGCGTGGAGGCCCAGCCAGTCTCCGCTTCCAAAACTCTTTTTCTTGAGAATACTTCCCTCTCTCTTTCATAATTGCTATGGGTGAGTCACGCTCTGGATTTCTCTCAAGCAGTTGTGAAAGAGGACCTGTCAGAAGCCGCTCTCGGGGCGCGTTCTGAGTAAGCGGCAGGTGCTTTGGAGAGACAGCTGCACGGGAGGCTGCAGATCAGGTGGTGACGGGTAACAAAAACCTCCCTGAACCGTCCAGAGGCCAGATGTTCCCACGCCGAAGTCAGGGATGGATGGGGAAAGGTATAGGTATGAATGAATCACAAATATCAGGTTAATTACCTGGAGCTGCCTGGGAGGAAAAATTCGTTCTGTTCCAAATCCACATCATTTCAGCTACCTCTTCATGCCTGCGTCACCCACAGCATCTTTGCTGCTGTTGGTGGAGGGACTGGAGAAAGATGACCTGTGATCACCTTCTGTACCCGGGGCACCAGCTGGCCCTGGGTGCGCAGAGAGAGTTAAGACCTAATTTCTCTCCCACAGATACTCACAGCCTAGACGCAGATGTGAACTATAAACTAATAATGACCACACAGGGGTCAAGTGCTATAAAAACACATTTTACAAGGATTTGAGAACAGAGAGGGAGAAGCCGATAACTGCTCACGAACAAAGAAATGGTCCTTTCGGCTTCCCTGCGTGCTCCCGACAGAGGCTCCCAGCATTTGAACTTGACGATGGTTGATATCATGCCCTGATCATGGAGCAAATACCTTCTCATTTTATGACTTTTTCGTTTTAATTCATATTCTCAGGTTTCGCTACCATGGCAGAACATGCAGTCATGAACTGTCTGTTAATCTCACTTACCCAGGTCTTCTCATGATATGTTATAAAAATATCTTTTTACCCAGCATGTGCTTTGTGTCACTATCTGACTATACGATGTGCTTTCATTTCCAAAAGCAAATCGTTCATGTAAATGTTCCTGCAGATCATGAAGCCTATAAACTCTGGTACCAGGCACAACTGGAAGATGAATCCACAAATAATCCCAACACATATCTGTACAACATTTGAGATTTCTTCCTAGTTTCAAAGAAAATGATATGAGTATACTCATATATAAATGACTGTATGATATATAGGTATATGTATTTGAGTATATATGATATCTATACATGTATATATGATATGTATATTCTATAAATTATATATGAGTATACTGACCTTTTTTTCACATTAGTGTCATATTATTATTTTTTTCTGTTAAATCAGGCAATGAGTACACTTTCCAAGGCTGAGCTCTTTGCAGACGAGCTCTGTGACTCAACTTTGCCATAATGAGGCAGTCTGGAGGCTTTTAAAAGCATGGAGACATTCTTAAGATTAGTAAAAACAGGATCGTCAAAGTCATGCAAATTGAAAGTACAAAAAGAAACATTTTGGCTTTTGATGGTTTGATGAAACTTTCTCTTCACTGGCTTCATAACTCATAAGCATCAAAGTCATGGAAACTGGTGACATAATTTTGCAGTCACAATTTCTGAGTCTCAGAAATGCATTCAGCTGAATCGAATGTAGTATTTTTTTTAATTTAAAATGGGTAAAGTATAGATTCATGGTTTTAGAATCAGAATCAGTTTAATGACTGAAGGAAGAGCCTTTGAGAAAATCTGTTCCCAGCCCATCATTTTGCAGATAAATGCAGCTAGTTTACGACCTGCAGGTCCCTTAACCTCCCAGGGCTCGGCTTTCTGGTCTGTGAAATGAGGGGCGGGGCTGTATGAACTCTGATCCCCTCCCACCACCAACATTTTGCAGAATCCTAATAAATGGTTGTTGAATGAATGAAGCTAGCGCCCAGAGAGACTGGTTGATTGGCCTGAGATCACACAGTTACTCAGGGAGAGACCCACGTCTTCTGACTTTCAGCCGTGGCTCTTGGTATAGAATAGGCTTAGAATAAAGACCTTGAATTTGGTAAAAGTACATAGAGATCAATGAAGAAAACACCCTAAGAAGAAAATAAATAAATAAATAAAACACCTCTGTACAACAACCAAGTGAAACAAAGTTTCACAAAGTTTCAATTATCTGCATATCTACCGTTTTAATCATAGGTTGGCTTCCCTTAGACATCCAGCTCATTTGCCTGGTGGACCAGGAGTGTCAACCATTCTATTGCTGCATCACAAACTTCTCCAAAAGGAGGACGCTTACAACAGTTTATCTTTACCTCTTGTTATGGGTTAGCAAGAGAAAAGACATATTGAAGTCCTAACCCCTGGGGCCTGTGAATGGGACCTTATTTGAAAATAGGACCTTGGCACATGTCATCAAGTTAAGACGAGGGCATCAGGGTCCAAATCCAATATCGCTGGTGTCCGCATAAGAGGAGGGAAATCTGGACACCACACACCCAGAGGGAAGAAGGCCACGGGAAGACGGAGGCAGACCTTGGTGTGATGCTACCACAAGTCAAGGAACACCTGGGACCACCAGAAGCTGGAAGAGACAAGGAAGGACCCTCCCCTAGAAGTTTCAGAGGGAGCATGGCCCTGCTGACGCATTAATTTCAGACTTCCAGCCTCCAGAACTGTGAGAGAATGAATTCCTGTTGTTTTCAGCCCTGCAGCTTACGGTACTGTGGAAGGCAACCCTGGGAAGTGAGTATACCTCTCGTGTTTCTGCAGGTTGAGTGGGCGAGGGTGGGTCCTTCTCTCTCAGGATCTCTCGGATGGTGGCTGGGACTAGAGTCATTTGAAGGCATGACTGGGCAGGATGTCCAAGATGACGCACTCACATGCCCAAGGTTGGTGTTGTCTTTGGCTGGGGGCTCAGCTGTGCCTCTGGACTGGAGCATCTACACGTGGCCTCTCCATGTGACTCAGATTCTTGAAGCATGGCGGTGTCTCAAGAATGACCATTCCAAAGGGACAGTAAGGCCCTGGCCAGAAATCAGTGCAGCATCTCTTCTGCTCTGTTCTATTCCTCTGTTCTATTCTATTCTCAAGGAGGCAAACATTAGTGACTGAGGGACAGTTCCTTGAGATGTTCTTTTTTTTTTTTTTTTTAATATTTATTTATTTATTTGGTTGCACTGGGTCTTAGTTGTGACAGGCGGGCTCCTTAGTTGTGGCTCACAGCCTCCTTAGTTGCAGCTCGCCAGCTCCTTAGTTGTGACATGTGAACTCTTAGTTGCGGCATGCATGTGGGATCTAGTTCCCTGACCAGGGATTGAACTCAGGCCCCCTACGTTGGGAGCACGGAGTCTTATCCACGGCGCCACCAGGAAAGCCCCTCCTTGAGGTGTTCTGAGCCATTGCCTTCCACTGGTAATATGGATTAACAAGCTGAGGTTGTAGAAAACATTCTCCACGAGAGCAAATGCCACCTGGGACCCAGAAGGCCTAATAAAGCCCCCAAGGGTTCTACATCACAAGGAGAGCTCCTTCAAACCAGTTTTCCTCCCAGAAACTTTCTCACCCCTGGGTCGCAGCTTAGGAGGTTGGAGGAGACATTTCCTCCCTCCTTGCTTTTGAATCATTCATATAGCAACGATTATAACGATGTTCAGGCATTCCCTAGCAGGTGAGGAAAGCGTCTCCCTGAAGGAGAATTCTCACAATTCTTTATTCAATATGCCTTCGGTAAATGTCTCCCGGGGGGTCCACATTGTGCTGGCTGATGAGACAAGGAGATAAGTAGGAATTTTAGAGGTTCGAAAGAAAAAAAATGCCTGCAGTCTGGGGAGATGGAGCCAAGAAGACTCTCTGATCCTTCCTCTTCCTTTTTCCTTTCGGGTCTGGGAGCCATCCTGACCGTGTCTGTCCCCAGACACTCTTTCCTTCCCACGGGATGGCTGGCCTGAGACGCTGTCTGGGCCTGAGGCGCCCCGGGGCCACAGCGCTGGGGCAGGCATGTTCTAGCTCTGGGGGCCCAGTTTCTCTGACAGGGTAGGGAAGCTCTCTGTGACCTGAGAGGCTGCAGGTGGGGTGAGGTCTGGGAGCGACCCTCTGGGAGATAGGTTCCAGCTATGCATCTGGGGGAGAAGACGCAGGAACAGAGTGCAGAGGGGTTAGAAGAAAGAGAGCAGTCCCACATGTCTGGGGCAAACTGTACGGGACTGCTTTGGGGTTTTCACAGAGGGGTTGTTCTCTGGTGGGGCGGCCAGTGGCCTCTATACTGCTCAGGGTGGAGCCATTGCAGGACCTTTGGTGGCATCAGGGACCTCCAAAGGAAGGCTGGAGTGGGTGTGGGGGAAGAGACTCAAGGCCCCTCATCCCTTTTTTTTAATAGACTTTATTTTTTAGAGCAGTTTTAGATCCACAGTGAAACTGAGAGGAAGGAACAGAGAGTTCCCACCCATCCTTAGCCCGACACATACACAGCTTCCTGTGTTATCATCAGCGTCCCCCCACCAGAGTGGTCCATTTGTCACAACTGATGAACCTACCCTGACACGTCATAAACACCCAATGTGCATAGTTTACGTGAGGGTTCATTCTTGGTGTTGCACATTCTCTGGGTTTGGATAAATGTATAATGACCTCTATCCCAGCGTTATAGTATCATCCAGAGTAGTTTCACTGCCCTCAAAATCCTCTGTGCTGTATCTATTCATCCCTCCCTCCCTCTCCGCACCCCTGGCAACCACTGATCCTTTTACTGTCTCCATAGTTTTGCCTTTTCCCTTTCCCCTTTCTAACCAGAGCTGATCCAATTTACATATTGGGCTTTTGTTTAAGATTTCATTTTAAGATGAGGTTATGTGGCTTAAGAAGAAAAGAAAAAGGTTTTAAGTTAACAGGCAGCATCTTGACCCCATCACTCATTAGCTGTGTGACCCTGAGCAAATCACTTCACCTCTCTGAAACTCAACGTCTCATCCATACAATGGGGCCAATGAGGGCTGCCTCACGTAAATACTGTTCTGTGTGTGCAGCACCTGCACACAGTAGGGCCTCAACCAGGGTGAACTGCTTCCTTTTGCAGCTCGTGCTCACTTCCCCCATTCAGTCCCCAAGGCCTGGTTATTTTGTCTCTGGAGTTCCAGGATTTCTGTCTTCTCTCATCCTTACTCTAACTTCTTTCTAGTTTAGGCTTGACCTGATTCAGTGTGTCTGAAAACAGTGATTAGGCCACACACCTGTGCCAAATGCTCACCTTTAATGTGATGAAACATGGAGCTGACCCTCGGCAATGGGGCGGTGAGCCCAGCAGGAGGCAGGCGTGTTCTTCGGGCTGTTTTCTAGTGGACTTCTCTGGGGTCCTTAGCCCCCTAACCGCCCCCACCAAACCACCAGGGCACCTGATGGTCCTTCTGAGTCTGAGGAGCCATCACAGGGGTGGTTGGCTATCCATTTAGGGCCCCATGTCTAAGTTCTTTCACACAAGCTCTCTGTAACTCTTGCTGGCACTAACCTTACAAGACACAGTGGAGCAGAAACCACTACATCCACAGAAATACACCAGGCTTCGGGCTTCACCGGGCAGCTTTCTGGACCGTATTTCCTTAAATATTTATCTTTGAGCATCTTCGGATTAAGACCCTCTAAATGTGAGGCACTCACCCCCTCTCACCTGGACTACTTCCTTGCTCTCCTGGGTGGTCTCAGCCACCCAGATGAGCAGGGTTTGGTGACTGATTAGAAGCTGGGGCCAAAAGAAAATTTAATAATGGAGGAATCCCAAGTCCCAGAATTGGTCTCAGTGTCACCAAGTAGAAGAGAGAACACAGGAAAACAGGCAGACTTAAGGACTTTGGTGTTGGCCACCTCAGTTTGTGGCACTTGTGGGACCCACGGATGTGAACCTCAGGCTGGCAGCTGGACACGTGCATCTAAGCTTCAGTGAGTCCTAGACGGGAGGGTTGTTTTGACCCATCCCCAGCTGATTTTTCCATTTACCTCTTATGGGGCATCTGTTTTCTCTTATTTTTGATTTCTTGGGTGGGGGTAATTCACTGTCACTCATGTCCCATTTACAGTTCTTGTCTGACTTGGCATCTAGTGTGATAGTTTACTGAGGAAATGCCAAATATTTGCATCTGAGCTATTAGCTCATCATTGGGCTGAATTGATTAGCTGTTAGTGTCTTGATACTGTGTACGAATACATATTACAAATATTATAAAAGGCTTTACTGGGGGCTTCCCTGGTGGCGCAGTGGTTGAGAATCTGCCTGCCAATGCAGGGGACACGGGTTTGAGCCCTGGTCCGGGAAGATCCCACATGCCGCGGAGCGACTAAGCCCGCGAGCCACAACTACTGAGCCTGCGCGTCTGGAGCTTGTGCTCCGCAACAAGAGAGGCCGCGATAGTGAGAGACCCGCGCACCACGATGAAGAGTGACCCCCGCTCGCCGCAACTAGAGAAAGCCCTCGCACAGAAACGAAGACCCAACACAGCCAAAAAAATAAATAAATAAATAAAAATTAAAAAAATAACAAGGCTTTCCTTTATATACAGCTGATAAAATCATACACTCTTTAGAGAAGGAAAATTAGAGATGATATAATCCAATGCCCACAAAATACTAAATAAGTCAGCATGCTTTAACTGAGTGCCCTTTATGTGTATATGTATATTTACTGAGAGAGAGAGAATGTTGTAAAATGTTAACATTTGAGGAATGTCAATGAAGGAGAGATGGGAATTACCTGCACAATTTTTTTCAACTTTTTTCTGTCTAAAATTTTTTCAGAATTAAGAAGTTAGTCCCCAAAGTTTAATACATACTATATAACACTTCAACGACTGAGAAGGGCCGGTGCTGGTGGAGGTGATGGTGGAGGTGGGTGGGAAACAATAAAAACTCAATAGTGCTGCCAAGAAATGGGGACTCATGCAACCTGATTCTGTACAATCGCCTCAACTTCTCGGATGTTTTGTGAAACAATCTTTTTGCTTTTTCTAGATGCAAAAAGATAGACTTGAATAAATCATAACAGAAAATGAAAAGATCCTCTGCTTGCTGTTATAGTGATTGTGAAATACGTATAAATCTCAGCCCAGAAGGAATTAATTTGGTTAATGTAGATGTAAAATCAAAATGAATAGGACTGTAATCCCTTGGGGAGTCTGCATTTGTTCTGAACGCTCTTATCAAATGTTCCTGGGGACACAGGACCCAATATTATTAAGATACCTGGCTGGGGAGGGCAGTAAGTCGAATAGAGGAAAGATGCTACAGGTCATGTGCTTGCTTTGCTTGGAGAAACCTGATGAAGAAAGCTCCAGATACCAACTCTGGGGCATGGACTGTGGACCCCGGAACCTGACCCCAGGAGCCTTTCACGGACATGAGCACCCGGACTGAGACACACACGTGGCCGCGGCATGTGGTCCTGATTTGTATCAGGGAACTAGAGGCTTAGGGATGATCCCCTGCCTCAAAGGAAATAGAGAACACCCTTAATTAGTTAAGGACTTAATAAAGTCTAGTGAGTTCTGCTCTAAGGGATGGGCCTCACCAGGAAGACAGGCGAGGCTGCTTATTCAACAAGTATTAAATAAATGCCTTCTCTAGATGGGGCACAATGCAAAACAATGGAAAAATGTAGAGTAAGATAAATAGGATCTATGCCATCAGGTGGCTTATGGGACAAAGACTGCTGACCAAGGAGTTCTCAGAGAACTCAGTTTCCACATCCGTAAAAAGGAAAACCTCCCTCCTTCATATATGAAACACGAAGATTAAATGAATTGATGTATCTAAACGCTTGGCAGTTATCAGGCACTTAATAGTTCCTGGCTTCCCCCTCTCTCTCTTCTCTGATGCAAGAGCCCAGGTCATCCTGGGTTACTCTGAATCTTGCCCACTCTGGTCCATCACCAGGACAGTTCCATGGACCCACATCTAGGCCCTCTGCTGTTGTCTTAACCCAGATGCCCTAAGGACGTCTGAACTTGCCCTTACACCTCAACCCCGTACCAAGAGTGCTAACGACACCGCAAACATTTGATTAGGAAAACCACCTAGTATTAAAATGTGAATATATTTGGGCTGTAACTGTGATTTCAATTTGTAGATTTCACCACGGTCGTGCTATCAAGCAGTGTTCAGGTTTATTAATTTTATACGCATTGGTGTCTTTGAAATTGTTAGTTCGTATGTATGGAAATAAATTTTCATGAAATGAACTATAAGCTCTCTTATATGGGACATCTTTAATACTAGAGTAAAATAGATTTTAAATTACGTACTAGAATGGCAGGTTTCTGCTGTAAGTTTGTGTTAAAAAGGGGGGGGAAAGAAAGCATAGATGGGAAAAAAAAAGAAGAAAAGAAAGTAGATGTAAAGTCTCCGTACTTTGGGTTATGTTCAGGGAGAAATTTTATCCCGTTTTCCTTGAAACCCAGCCTTTTCCCCACCCTTAAGAAGCTCTGTAAAGGTTGGGGTTATTTATCTCAACTCTAGGACAACTTGGGACAGCGGGATGGAGCTAGAAGGAAATGATAAGGGGCCGAAGGAAGGTTGAATTGCAAGCAGCCTCCAACAAGCATCTGCTTCAGATCACTGGGCTCAGACACGGAGGAAATAGGATCTTACGGCCACTGGGCTGAAACCAGAGCCCAGAACCTCTCTCGATGGAACCGAGGCTGTGCCGGCCGATCCGTGGACCAGGGGGAGGAACTGATCCCTGAGATCACGGCGACGGCTGTCTGCCGGAAAATAAGGCTGCTCAGAGTGCTCTTTTCTTGTTTGAGTTAATTCCTCCATCTGTCCTGGGCCATGACTCTCCAGGAGATATTTCATAACTGCTTACAGAATGATTCAGGTCTCCACAAAATCGGAACTAGTACAAAGTACAGAATCCCGCAGAGACCAAGAGGACCTGTAGAGAATGTCTGCTGTTAGGAAATGTGATAAGTTGAACCAGAAGCTTAGATTTAAAAAAAAAAAAAAAAAAAAAAAAAAGCATAAAGTTGCACATGATACCACTTTATTGCACTGACAAAGAAGGAAATAAAATGGAAAAGCCAATTCTTCCAATCTAGTCAGGAAAAAGAAAAAAATATTCACCTTCACCTTTCCTCTACACTTTTCTGTTCTAGTCTCTATATGTCCCTTTTTCTCTGGCTAAGAATGCCTAAGAATTTTTTTTTTTTTTATTGCAGTATAGTTGATTTACAATGTTGTGTTAGTTTCAGGTGTATGGAATGCCGAAGAATTTTGAATCATCACTTTATTATTATCAGAAATCTGTCTCACACTGTTACCAGGTGTGACTACAAAGGAAGGCTTCTGATTCCACGAGCCATACATGGAAATCAATGTTCTTATTTTATAACCGAAGCGTATACAGGCAATATGTGCATATATCAAACCATTATGTTGTTGTATAAAACTAATACGATGTTGTATGTCAGTTACATCTTAACTTAAAAAAGCTTATTCAGTGTTCTGTTTTCCTAGAGTTGCAGATGTGATTTGGGGCATCCCTGGTGATCTCTGATTTTACTTGTTGGAGCATGAAGTCAGGACTTAACAACTGATCTAGAACTTTGTATTTTCAAAATAGTTTACACTTCTTAAAGTCATCAGGTATTATTTAGTGACTTAATAACATTATTCATGCCCCTCCCCCATGACCCAAATGAGATCATCACCGGATTGTCTCAGATTATAGATTCTTAGCGACAGCAGCCAGCCCCGTGCAGCTCCCCGTGTGTAATGTTTTGCACTTAGATGCTTGATAATTATAATGCTTTGAAGTATGAACTCAGTTTAACGTTTGGTCTGTTTATTTTTAACATAATGGACCGTGAAAAGAGTGAAAATTTAATTTTTCTTGTTATGCCATTTTAGACATTGTCAATTTTCCTCAGTTGCAAACTTAGTTACGGAGAGAGGAGATACTGCTACATTCAGAATCAGCAACCATCATACCCACAACACAACCATACTTGAAAGAGCAGAGTGGAACCCAGAAGCTGTATAATGTAGGGGACCAAGTTGAAAGACTGTGGGTGGATTTCTTAGTCACCCACGGATGGGCCTCAGGGGCTCTGGGCACTCCCTGAAATGCCCTATTTGGAAATTCTGAGGGTAGGGCAGTATCTGTTGCTTAGATGCTCAAAGGGATTCAGGTTGCCCTGCCAAAAAAAAAAAAAAAAAAAAGGTAAAACCACAATTCCATGTCTTCTGCTTTCCAGCATCCATTGGGTCGAGAAGACAAGGGATGTAAGGACAGTAAGACAATGTGGGGATGCTGTGTGTCTTCCCTTCTTTCTGCCAGTAGAACCCTGATTTTGCTCAGGGTGACAATGGGCCTAGCCTGGGAGGATGACTCATGACATTGCAAAACCAGTCAGGACAATCCCATCCTCTTCCATTAGACTGTCAACTTCCCAGCCTCCCTTTCAGTGAGGGTGTCGTCAGCATGTGTTCCATTTCTTGCCAATGAGATGCAAGAGGAAGGCTGCAGGGAAGCTTTTGGAGAGTTCTTGCTTTCTTTATATGTGAGAAAGAAGTGGCTGCCTCAGCCCCCTCCCCTTTCTTTTGGCCTTGAACTTGCCTGTGATAGTTGGAACTGCCGCAGCCATCTTGTAACCTTGAGGTGATGTGCATGGGGATAATAGGCCAATATGCAAAATGGAGAGACAGAAGGAGTCTGAGTCTTTAATGACATTGGTAAGTTGGCAGGTCAATCCTGATATGGACTGTCTTTGAGTTTCTTAAGTAAGTAATAAACATTCTTCTGGCTTAACCTATAGTTAGCGGAGGGTTTCTGCTACTTGCATCCAAATATACCTCAGTGGGTATAGTGAATAATCTTTTTCAGCTTAAAATATAAACAATTGATTCTGCCTGTTCAAAATGTACCACTAGTAGCTAGATGTTGTTTTCATTGGATGATACTAACCCTATTAATAAACTAGCCTTCTAAATATACATGCAGGAAACATATGGGAAAAATCAGGAGTGAAATAAATGATCCTCTGAACTTAAACAGTATTCTTCCTGATATGAAGAATGGTGGGTTTTACCTTATTTTTGGTTAATAATACCATAATCAATGAACAGAAGTAATTATATAGGCAGAGACTACATCTCTACTTCCAACTAAAGTGGGAATTAATTTTAAATATCCATGCTTTTTTGTTCTAAACTTTTCTATCTCAATAAATGTTTGTGCTATTTCATCATATGGCCTACATACTAACATAAAAGACAAATCTACTAATTAAGGTTTGAATTTTTGTTTGGTTTTATTTTTTTATATTCTGTTAAAACCATTTTGACATATAAGTCCCTTGGAAAATTTGAGGAAGGAAAAAGCCACTGAATTAAGTTAGCACATTCTCCTCCAGGAAATTTAGTCACATGTATGTCTATGCTATTTATATAAACTTAAACATTACTTCATATGTATCCATATGTATATATATATTTGTGGATTATTTTTAAAAAGCTTTATCTACAGTTCACCAAAGGTGAAGGGTTGGAAGTTCATCAGTTAGCTTTTGCTGTGTAACAAACCCCTCTAAAACTCAGTTGCTTAAACAGCAATGGTGTTGTCACTCACACGTCTGCAGGTCGGCTGGTGTAGCTTGCACTTGACTGGGTTTGCCTCCAAGCTAAAGATTGGATCCAGGTCTGCTTTACATTTCTTGGACCAGCAGGTTGGCTGGCACGTGTTTTTCTCCTGGTGATGACAGAGGTGCGAGATGCAAGAGGGCCAGCCCAGATGTATATTTCAAGTCTTTGCTTGTGTCACATCCACTAACATGCCATTGGCCAAAGTGAGTCAGAGGGCCAAGCCCCATACTCACGGCATAGGAGATGGACTTCATTGCCAGCTGGGAGGGGGCACTACAAAGTCACATGCCAGGTCACAGGAAGGGGGTGGGGGGAAGGATTGAAAACAATGAAGGAAAGAGAGTTGGTAACAAATGACCAGCTTCTGACATTGTCCTGACAGTTCTTGGAACCCCACAGAGCAAAGAATTAAAGGAACACTCTTAGGAAAGAGAGATGCCTGGTACTCCTACCATGAAAGGTGAAATTCCTCATACTGAATATGTTTAGGCTATTCTTGGAAGAATGATCTGACAATGCTTTTAAGAAGATCACTATTCCTTTCTACTATACCTATATGAGAAGATGGATGTTGGCTGAATTTATTGTGGTAATCATTTCCCAATACATGTAAATCAAACCATCATGCAGTACACCTTAAACTTATATAGTGATGTATTTCAATTATTTCTCGATAAAACTGGGGAAAAAAAGATCACCATCCACCACTATCATTCATGTACCTTTCTAGAGCTAGCCTAGTATTTCTGTGGAATAAAGATATTTATTTATTTTTCTTTCTTTTTTTAGATTGAAGAACAATTGATTTACAATGTTGTGGTAATTTCTGCTGTACAGAAAAGCAATTCAGTTATATGCATATACGTGTGTATATATATATACACACACACATTCTTTTTTATATTCTTTTTTATTATGATTTATCACAGGATGTTGAATATAGTTCCTTGTGCTATACAGTAGGACCTTGCTGTTTATCCATTCTCTGTATAATAGTTTGCATCTGCTAATCCAAAATTCCCACTCCATCCCTCCCCAACCCACCTCCCCCTTGGCAACCACAAGTCTGTTCTCTGTGTCTGTGCATAGATAAGCTCATTTGTGTCATATTTTAGATTCTACGTATAAGTGATATCATATGGTATTTGTCTTTCTCTTTCTGACTTACTTCACTTAGTATGATAATCTCTAGGTCCATCCATTTTGCTGCAAATGGCATTATTTCATTCTCTTTTTATGGCTGAGTAGTATTCTATTGTATATTTGTACCACATCTTTATCCATTCATCTGTTGATGGACATTTAGGTTGTTTCCATGTCTTGGCTATTGTGAATAGTGCTGCTATGAATATAGGGGAGCACATATCTTTTTGAATTATAGTTTTGTCTGGATATATGCCCAGGAGTGGGAATGCTGGATCATATGGCAACTCTATTTTTAGTTTTCTGAGGAACCTCCATACTGTTTTCCATAGTGGCTGTACCAACTTACATTTCCACCAACAGTGTAGGAAGCTTCCCTTTTCTCCATACCCTCTCCAACATTTGTTATTTGTAGACTTTTTAATGATGGCCATTCTGATTGACCGATATGAGGTGGTACCTCATTGTAGTTTTGGATTTTTTTAAAATAAGTTTTATTTATCTTATTTTTGGCTGCATTGGGTCTTCGTTGCTGTGCGCAGGCTTTTCTCTGGTTGCAGCAAGTGGGGGCTACTCTTCGTTGCCGTGCACGGGCTTCTCATTGCGGTGGCTTCTCTTGCTGCGGAGCACGGACTCTAGGTGCGCAGGCTTCAGTAGTTGTGGCACGTGGGCTCAGTAGTTGTGGCTCGTGGGCTCTAGAGCACAGGCTCAGTAGTTGTGGTGCACGGGCTTAGTTGCTCCGCGGCATGTGGGATCTTCCCGGACCAGGGATGGAACCCGTGTCCCCTGCATTGGCAGGCGGATTCTTAACCACTGCGCCACCAGGGAAGCCCCTCATTGTAGTTTTATTTGCATTTCTCTAATAATTAGCGATGTTGAGCACCTTTTCATGTGCCTGTTGGCCATCTGTATGTCTTCTTTGGAAAAATGTGTATTTAGGTCTTCTGTCCATTTTTCGATTGGGTTGTTTGTTTTTTTGTTATTGAGTTGTATGAGCTGTTTGTATATTTTGAAAATTAAGTCCTTGTCGGTCGCATCATTTGCAAATATTTTCTCCCAGTCCATAGGTTGTTTTTCATTTTGTTTATGGTTTCCTTTGCTGTGCAAAAGCTTGTAAGTTTGATTAGGTCCCATTTGTTTATTTTTGCTTTTATTTCTATTGCCTCGGGAGACTGACCTAAGAAAACATCGGTACCATTTATGTCAGAGAATGTTTTGCCCATGATCTCTTCTAGGAGTTTTATAGTGTCATGTCTTATATTTAAGTCTTTAAGCCATTTTGAGTTTATTTTTGTGTATGGTGTAAGGGAGTGTTCTAACTTCATTGATTTACATGCAGCTGTCCAGCTTTCCCAACACCACTTGCTGAAGAGACTTTTTCCATTGTATATTTTTGCCTCCTTTGTTGAACATTAATTGACCATAAGTGTGTAGGTTTATTTCTGGGCTCTCTATTCTGTTCCATTGATCCATATGTCTGTTTTTGTGCCAGTACCACGCTGTTTTGATTATTGTAGCTTTGTAGTATTGTCTGAAGTCTGGGAGGGTTATGCCTCCTGCTTTGTTCTTTTTCTTCAGGATTGCTTTGGCAATTTTGGCTCCTTATGGTTCCATATAAATTTTAGGATTATTTGTTCTAGTTCTGTGAAAAATGTCATGGGTAATTTGATAGGGATTGCATTAAATCTATAGATTGTTTTTGGGAGTATGGCCATTTTTTAAAAAAATTTATTTATTTATTATTTATTTTTGGCTGCCTTGGGTCTTCGTTGCTGCGCACGGGCTTTCTCTAGTTGCGGCGAGCGGGGGCTACTCTTCATTGAGGTGCACGGGCTTCTCATTGCAGTGGCTTCTCTTGTTGCGGAGCACGGGCTCTAGGCACACGGGCTTCAGTAGTTGTGGCACGTGGGCTCAGTAGTTGTGGCTCGCAGGCTCTAGAGCGCAGGCTCAGTAGCTGTGGTGCACAGGCTTAGTTGCTCTGCGGCATGTGGGATCTTCCCGGACCAGGGCTCGAACCCGTGTCCCCTGCATTGGCAGGCGGATTCTTAACCACTGCGCCACCAGGGAAGCCCGGCCATTTTAATAATATTAATTCTTCCAGTCCAAGAGCATGGGATATGTTTCCATTTCTTTGAATCATTAAAGATAATTTATTTTGTCATTATTGCTGTCATTGTCTCTGTATGTTGGAATTGTACAGAGATTTTATTTACAAGATCCATAATGTGTAATGACCAATATTTTTAACAACAATAGCTAAAATAATAGCCATGTTCCTCACATGCATTCTTTCATTTGAATCTTCACAGCAACCCTGTGAAGTAGGAATTGTTCATTATGCCTATTTCACAGATGAGGAAGTTGAGTCCTGGGTTAAGTAACTTACTGAAGGTCACAGCTAACAGAGCCAGGAATCAAACCTAGTTAGTCTCACTTAAGACTCACATGCTTACCAGGACACAGGTTGCTCCAGGGAAGACAGTGTTGAGCTGGTATTGTTGGAGCCCGGTTTGGCACACGAAGCCACTACAGCCAAGCCGCCATGATGAAATATACATGCTGTAAAATAAAGCAAATTCTGTGTCTATGCTATATTTTTCTCTGTCGCAATACAGAAAATTGCCTATCTAGATTGCTTTTGAGAACAGAATCCTGAGGATTTGGGTTGATCGTTAGCAGAAGTACACATTTTACAAAACAAACGTGAATTTTTGAACACTCTTAGCCCCCTGATTTACCAGAGCATCAATTTGTCTGGCTTCATTGGCTTCTCAAACCATTGTGGCCTGGGCCAGCCATGCCCACAGTGGACTAGCGGCCTGAAACCTTACTCCCAGTGACCTGCTGTCCCAGCCTGGCAGGTCCCAGCCCAAGCCCCTCGATCCCCTGTGGACAGCTGAGGAGGGTGCAGGTGGCTCTTCATGTCCCCACTGTCACTTAAAAACCTTTTCCCTTGATTCTTCGTGTTCTGCATTCTTTTCTGAAACTGGGTGTTGACTCAGTACATGGAGCAACATTGGAGGACACTCCCCAGAATTCAAATCCACAAGGAGCCTCTTTCTGTGTCTGAACTTAACTTTTCCACTTTCAGTCTCATTCTTTGCTCATCGATCTGAACAAAATGAATCTCTGGACTTTTAAATGCTTTCAGTAATCATGTGAGTGAGTGTCCTCTTATTTTAAGCTCTACAAATTAATTCCTTTAAAAAGAGTATTCTTTTTTTTCTTTAAAATTTTTTTTTAACATCTTTATTGGAGTATAATTGCTTTACAATGGTGTGTTAGTTTCTGCTGTATAACAAAGTGAATCAGCTATACATATACATACATCCCCATATCTCCTCCCTCTTGCATCTCCCTCCCACCCTCCCTATCCCACCCCTCTAGGTGGACACAAAGCACTGAGCTGATCTCCCTGTGCTATGAGGCTCCTTCCCACTAGCTATCTATTTTACATTTGGTAGTGTATATATGTCCATGCCACTCTCTCACTTTGTCCCAACTTACCCTTCCCCCTCCCCGTGTCCTCAAGTCCATTCTCTACATCTTTGTCTTTATTCCTGTCCTGCCCCTAGTTCTTCAGAACCTTTTTTTTTTTTTAGATTCCATATATATGCATTAGCATACAGTATTTGTTTTTCTCTTTCTGACTTACTTCTCTCTGTATGACAGTCTCTAGGTCCATCCACCTCACTACAAATAACTCAATTTCATTCCTTTTTATGGCTGAATAATAGTCCATTGTATATATGTGCCACATCTTTATCCATTCATCTGTCAGTGGACACTTAGGTTGCTTCCATGTCCTGGCTATTGTAAAAAGAGCTGCAGTGAATACTGTGGTACATGACTCTTTCTGAATTATGGTTTTCTCAGGGTATATGCCCAGTAGTGGGATTGCTGGGTCATATGGTAGTTCTACTTTTAGTTTTTTGAGGAACTTCCATACTGTTCTCCGTAGTGGCTGTATCAATTTACATTCCTACCAACAGTGCAAGAGGGTTCCTAAAAAGGGTATCCTTAAGAAAAATACTTTTGGTATGAACTAGAGAGAGTAAAGCACACCCCTTAAACCCAAGAGTGCTTTCATGTGACCCGCAAGCCAACAGTTATTTCTTTAACTAGCACATATTTTTTGCTTCTTTAACAAGAGTGGCATAATCTTGGGGATGTTTTGGGGATGGCTAATGGAAAGGGGAGGGTGATCAAGCCCCTTAGGAAGGGGAGGTTCAAATGATTTTTATAACTGAGATGGCACGAGCACTGACCATTCAGCATAGACACCCGTTATCAACAGCCTGTGTGGCCGTATTTGTGTCACCTCCAGACCAGACATGCCCCACTCCTGTTCGCACCAGCACTGGCACTCAGCTCCATCACCCCAGATCTGGATCCAAACCCCTAGGCAGTGCTTTTGTAAATAGAATCTACTGTCCAGGGAAAAGATTCATCACCATTTAGGAAATTCAGTTTCTGAAGACAATTTCAAAAGAAGGTTTTCAAAGAGATTTTGAGCAATGACTGGGATAAGTTATTCCTTCTTCAAGGGTCCTGCTGGTTGAGAACATATACATTCTGGCATGTTTATTCAAAGACAAGTACTGTTATTTTGCCCTACTTCTTGGTGACTGTTATACTTTGTAGTGGCTTCAAGAAGTGACTGTCATTTTGATAAAATGTCAAGTCAGATGACAGATGTCTGACTTATTTGGGGAACCTTAAGCCTGGAGAGAAAGGGAGATTATTGTTAGATCAGAGAAGTAGGTATAGAATGATCACGTTATTAAGGAGAAATAGTTGGATTTGGAAAGAGAAACCAGCCAGCCCAGTGTGACAACCAGCGCTAATGGGACAACCCATGCTGTTTGGCTTTCAGTGTGTAGGTTGCAAGTTGATGGAGCCCAGAGGAAGAGAAACACGAGCCCAGGGCAGGAGTGGGAAGAGCTCTGCTATCAGCTATAACTCAGTGCTTCTTTGGCTCTCCATGCCTGCAGTATTCCTTTCATAGTGGATTTGCAAATAAGAAGTTCTCTGAAAACAGCCAAGTAAAGAAGACACTGGAAACCTGGGGTTGGCTCTGGAGTTTGTGAATATGATAAGAGTCTTTGCACCAAAGAGACTGTACTTTTTTGTAGCAACTTATTTCAATATTACATAAAAAGGAAATGTAAAAATGCTATTTGTTCTAAAATGCTCAATGATAAGGGACACATTGAATAATTTAATATAGAACATTAAGCAGGCATTAAAAGCCAGGGTTTCAGCAAAACAATACTATAGATTGTTCCATACATACATATATGTAGAAGGTCCACAACCGGGCGTGGAAGTGCCAAGGCCAAATTCAAATCAAGGTGTTACTTCTGGAGAGAGAAGAGGGAAAACTGGGTTGAGAGATGCAAATGGAGTTTATTAATCTGTAATGTTTATTTCTGCAGCTGGGTGTTGGGTTCACAGGGGTTCACTATGTGAGTTTTTATACTTTTTGTATGCTTGAGTTATTTCATAATTTAAAAAAATATGTTTTCAGATTCTAATCATATAACTTGGTCATGATAAAATATTAAATGAAGAGATCAATAGAAAAAAAGAAAAGAAATCAATAGGATATAAAATATGTACACAATATGACCTCAGTTTTGTTTTTTTAAAAAATTATTTATTTATTTATTTTTGGCTGTGTTGGGTCTTCGTTTCTGTGCGAGGGCTTTCTCTAGTTGCGGAGAGCGGGGGCCACTCTTCATTGCGGTGCGCGGGCCTCTCACTATCGAGGCCTCTCTTGTTGCGGAGCACAGGCTCCAGACGCACAGGCTCAGCAATTGTGGCTCACGGGCCTAGTCGCTCCGAGGCATGTGGGATCTTCCCAGACCCGGGCTCGAACCCGTGTCCTCTGCATTGGCAGGCAGATTCTCAACCACTGTGCCACCAGGGAAGCCCCTCAGCTTTGTTTTAAAGTAATAGGTATACAGATACATATATATATATACGTACACACCTGTATATGAATAGAAGAAAGCAAAAGAAGCTATCTGGTGATTTCTATTTTCTTTTTTTTTTTTAATTTATTTTATTTATTTATTTATATTTATTTTTGGCTGTGTTGGGTCTTTGTTACTGTGCTTGGGATTTCTTTAGTTGTGGTGAGCGGGGGCTACGCTTCGCTGTGGTGTGCAGACTTCTCATTGGGGTGGCTTCTCTTGTTGCAGAGCACAGGCTCTAGCCTGCGGGCTTCAGTAGTTGTGGCACGTGGGCTCAGTAGTTGTGGCACGTGGGCTCTAGAGTGCAGGCTCAGTAGTTGTGGCGCCCGGGCTTAGTTGCTCTGTGGCATGTGGGATCTTCCCGGACCAGGGCTCGAACCCGTGTCCCCCTGCATTGGCAGGTGGATTCTTAACCACTGCGCCACCAGGGAAGCCCTCTATTTTCTTAATTATACTTTTTTCGCATTATCTGAATGTTTTACAATAATATATCTTTTATAACCTAAGAAGTGGTATTTTAAAATATTATGGTCTCTAATAATTAATCAAGTACATTGTACAGCTTAGCTTTTTAAAATTATAGAATACATGAATGCAGTCTTATTGTAAAGAGTCCGGCCAGCCATGATGACACAGAGCTGAGAGAGATGCTGCCTCCCCAGAAGTGACAGCTCTGTGTGCATCTTCCTTTGTATATATGAACATATGTGCATATAGTGCTCTCGTATTTACTGAATGTGATCATACTATACTTACTGTTTTATAATTTACCTTTTTCATTTTATATTGCATCTTGGGAGACTTAATTATCAGGGTATGTAGGTTTACCTCGTATTTTTAATTCAAAAAATTTAAAAATAAATTTAATTCTATTCACTGAATCTCATTCATCTCAGTAGCGGCATAGTATTTATAATACATATAAATAAATACATATTTATAATATAGCTCTATCGTAATTCATTTAACTATATCCCTAATGATGGATAGTAAGCCATTTCCTAAATGTTTCTGTTATAAACAGTCTTTCAGTGACTATCCTTATCTTCATGTGCACGAACAAGAATTTTTGTAATAAAGATTCCTGGAAATGGGTCTCTAAGTCAGAGGGTACACACATATTTAAATAAGGACAAATACTACCAAACTGCCTTCCTGAAAGATTTTGTCACTTAATACTCCTGACACGTATGAGTCTGGTTTCCTCAGATCCTAGCATTTCACTAACATCATATTTTTAAAAACACAAGTTTATCAAGAATGTTTGGCAGATTTCTTGAATAAGCATGTATTCCTTTTAGAGAAAAAAGTTTTTAAATTAAATCGAAATGTTGCTTTTCAAGAAGGAAAGCAAATGCACCAAAATGGTAAAAGTGGTTCTTTTTGGAAGACAGGCTGTGGGCAATTTTAATTTCTTTTTAATCTGAAAAAAAAGACAGTTATTTAAAAAACAAGAATGCTAACATTCAAACATAAACATTATAGAAAAAGATAGAGAGAGACACATCGTAAGACCCTGCCCAGTTAACCACTGGAGAGTGTAGAACTGGTTTGTTTACACTGCCAAGCGACGCTAGTTTGGGTATTCAGTACACAAAAACAGTTATCTGGAATAGACATTAGAGTGGATTCTTTAAAATGTTATTAAAACACATATAATCATTATACTCTGAAAGTAGAAATGACAATACCTTAGAAAAAATTTAATAATCTCACCATTTTCTGTGAGAACCCAGCCTACTTTAAAAGACATTGGCTTGTAAAATATATAAGGTATGAAAAATAATAAAATTATGGGCACAATGGATGTCTTTATTGAGAAGTTTCTGCCAGTGTGCACTGCACTATTTTCTTTTATATTTATAAGATAATAAACTATCGAGCAATGGGCCATTCTTTTAAGATTACCCTAGGATAATCTTTGTAGGAAAGTATTTGAAAAGTAACTTATGAGGTCTTTTTCCAGTGCAATATTCCAAGTTCAGTGATTTTTTTTTTTGCAAAAGCTTCACAGGTGGTACGGATGTGACAACACTGCAGAATGAACCTGCTCTATCACAGATATACTGCCCTTAGTTTAAAATGGTTGCTTTTTGAAACATATGGTTCCCAGCTGAAGTTTTATCACTGCTACTGTTTTTCTTCCCAGAAGATTATACACCAGTTTGATAAATTTCATCAGTGGGAAAATATTTTCTCCTCAAGTTAGGGATAAATTTCTGCAGTTGGAACGTCTCTTATATTAAAGATATTGATTTGGAACATGTTCCTCTTTGAATGGGAGGAATAAGTCTTTAGTCAACAGTCAGCAGAACACGGAGAATTGCAAAGCAACACGTCAAAAGATTGCCGTGGAACTTGTACAGAACCAAGCTTCAAAAGCTCTGGGTACGTTAGCATGTGCATTTGCAACAGCAGTGCCCCCCGCACCGCAGGTGCTGGAGGGAATGAGAGGGCACAGGGAACCTTGCAGCTCAAACCCACTAAGAATGCGCAAGGGTTTGAGGAGGGTGCCACCCTGGACTTGGAACAGTGGAAGAAATCAGGTGTAGGATCTTGTTATCGGGAAGATTTATTAGCCAAAGAGTTGGAGCTTGCCCACCCCAGACTCAGGAATCACTGAGCCTGGTCCTGAGGCAGGAATCCTGGTCATACACCCTGCTTCTGAGATCCTAGACGATGACACCTCTAGAGGCCAAGGGAATTAACCTTCCCCCACCCAAACCCCGCCAGTCATGGGAATGGGCTGCTGGAAGGACCCACGTCACTCTGCTCTTGGGAGCAGGAGGTCTGGGTTGCCTCGCTGCTGACCTGAACATCTTCTCCCCTCAGCATTGCTAATTGTGCTGCTCGGCTCCGAGCCCCACAGCCCTCCATCCTTCCTTCCCTCCCTCCCTTGCTTTCCTCTTGCTTTCTTGAGGAATCCTTCTCTGTGTCCCTCCCCTGGCTATACTCCTGCAGGGCATGGACCAAAGCAAACATTAAGTAAATGTATTTTGAGTGAATAAATAAATTGTCGTGTATGACTCAGACTTTTAAACATTTATGCAAACATTTTAAACTCTTTTATGTTTGTCTAATTATGCCGTATTTTTACATAATGAGTTCCTTAGCTTGTTACTTACCAATTGAAGTCATTCTTAATTGTTTTCATTATACCTTATAGAGAATGCAAGCAGTACTTTTTAGTTGAAACAATCAACGAAAAAACCTGGATTCACTTTATCCAGATTGCGTACGTTTTCAGAGAATCTGAACACCTGATTCGCTTCTCAGCTTTTGCGTTTTTAGCCTCAAGTGTTCTGATGCTGTCTTTATTCAGCAGAATTTCTTCTCTTTTCCCTTTCCAACACCCATCTCCCTCTTTCCCTCTCTCCCTCTCTAATCCTTTTAGGTGCAGTGATCAAAAATGCTTGCAGTATTTCCTTCTGTGGACACCTCAAAGCTTTTTATTCCCATTTTAAAATTTTATTAATTTAATTTATTTATTTTTGGCTGCTTTGGGTGTTTGTTGCTGTGCGTGGGCTTTCTCTAGTTGTGGTGAGCGGGGGCTACTCTTCGTTGTGTTGCTGGGCTTCTCATTTCGGTGGCTTCTCTTGTTGCGGAGCACGGACTATATGCACACAGGCTTCAGTAGTTGTGGCTCGCGGGCTCTAGAGCGCAGGCTCAGTAGCTGTGGCGCACGGGCTTTGTTGCTCCGCGGCATGTGGGATCTTCCCAGACCAGGGCTCGAACCCGTGTCCCCTGCATTGGCAGGCGGATTCTGAACCACTGCGCCACCAGGGAAGACCTTATTCTCGTTTTTAAGCCTGATGCTAGGACAAGTAATGTTTTGCTGCCTTTTGGGACCTAAAGCCCTTATTTTCAAGCAACTGACTCGCTGGGGGACCTTTCCTAAGGCTTTGACCAATGGTTCAGAGGTCTTCTTTTTTAATGCATAGAGGATTTATTTTATCCCTAAATAAGTTATCTGGAACTTTCCATCTGAGCAAATATCCTTTCTCTGGAAGTAGGATCTTTTGGTGGGTGGGGATGTCTAAGCAAGTTCTCCTGAGTAATCACCACTTCCTTCTTTTTTAAAAAATGACTTTGAGATGTAATTTACATACCATAAAGTTCACCCTTTGAAACTATACAATTCAGTGGTTTTTAGTATATTTACAGAATTGTACCACCATCATCATAATCTAACTTTAGAACATTTCCATCATCCCCCAGGAAACCTTGTATAATTTAGCAGTCACTCCTCCTGTCTCGCCCCACCCTCTCCTCCCCCTCCAGTCCCAGGCAATGGCTATTCTACCTCTGTCTCTCTATATGTGCACATTCTAGACATTATATATAAATGGCCCCATACAATACGTGGCCTTTTGTGTTGTTTCTTCCCCTTACCATGTTTTTGAGGTTCACCCCTGTTGTAGCATGTATTAGTACTTCATTCCCTTTTACTGCTGAATAATATTCCATTGTATCGATATACCACGTTTGGTTTATCCTTTCATCAGTTGATGGACATTTGGGTTGTTTTTACTTTTTTTACTATTATGAATGACGCTGCTATGAATGTTCATGTACAAGGTTTTGTGTGGCTATATGTTTTCATTTCTCTTGGTTGAAATGAAACAGCCTTAGGAACGCAACTGCTGGTTCATATGGTAACGCTTTCTGTTTTACATTTTGCAGAACTGCCAGACAGTTTTCCAAAGCGCTGAGCCATTTTACACTTCACCAGCAATGTCTGAGGGTTCCAGTCCCTCTACATCCTTGCTAACACCTGTTATTGTCTGTCTTTTTGATCATTGCCATCCTAGTGGGTGAGAAGTGGTGGTTTTGATTTGCATTTCCTTCATGACTAATGATGTTAAGCATCTTTTCATGTGCCTGTTAGCCGTTCACATATCTTCTTTGGAGAAATGTCTATTCAAATCCTTTATCTATTTGTCTTTGTATTGTTTATACATTTGGGATATTTGTCTTTTCATTGTGGAGTTGTTAAGAGTTCTTCATATATTATGGGTATACCTCTTCCTTCTTCATAGACTATTTTCATGTGGCTTTTGGGACATGACACTCGGGTTTTCCTCCTTTGTCATTGTTCACCCCCTTCAGTGTTCTTTGCTGGCTCTTTCTCTTCTCCTTGATCTTAAAAAAAAAACCCAAAAATGAAAAAAACTTATTATTGAAGTACAACATACAAATAGAAATAGCTTAAATAATTTTCACCAAGAAAATGCACCTGTTTACCCAGCACTCAGATCAAGGAGTAGAACATCCTCAGCACCCCAGAAATGGTCCTCACATTCTCCCCAGCCACTAGCCTCACCAGGGGTAACCAACTATCCTGACTTCTAACATCATGGGTCAGTTTTGCTTGTTAAGGAATTTTAAATAAACAAAATCATATGATACATATTCTTTTTTTCTGACTTCTTTCACTCAATTGTTATGTTGATCAGATTTATTCACATTGTTCTACGTAGCTGTAGATTGTTCATTTGCACTGTTGTAGGGTATTCCGTTCTGTGAACTGACCACAATTTATTCATTCTACTGTTGATGGGCATTTGGATGTTTCCAGTTTGTGGCTATTAGGAATAGCGCTCTTTTGAACATTCTTGTACATGTGTTCAAGAAAGTATATTCTTGGTAAGTATACATACACACATACATACCTGCTAGATCTAGACCTCGGAGTAGAGTTGCTAGGTTACCGAGTGTCCAATATTTGTTCAAGTTCAGTAGCCACTACCTCTTCTCAACTTTCCAAAGTGGTTGTACCAATTCATAGTCCTATTAGCAGTGTATAAGAATTTTGGTTGTTTCACATTCTTGCTAACCCTTGGTATCTTCTGTATTTTTTTTTTTTTTTTTTTAGCTATTCTGGTATGTATGTAGTGGTATTACATTATGGTTTTATTTGCATTTCTCTAATAACTAGTGAAATTGAGCACCTTTTTATACTTATTAGACATTTGTACATTTACACTTTCAGAGTGCCAATTTAAGGTGCGTTGTATTTGACCACTTCCTAATATTTTGTCTTCTTTTTCAAATTGTTTTATAGGAGTTTTTTTAAAGATTTTTTTTTGATGTAGACCATTTTTAAAGTCTGTAATGAATTTCTTTTTGTTACAATATTGCTTCTTTTTTTTAAAAATATTTATTTATTTATTTTGGTTGCACCGGGTCTTAGTTGCGGCATGCAGGATCTTTAGTTGCGGCATGCCAACTTCTTAGCTGAGGTGTGCCGACTTCTTAGTTGCAGTGTGTGGACTCTTGAGTTGCTCTTAGTTGCAGTATGCATGCTGATCTAGTTCCCTGACCAGGGATCGAATCCACACCCCCTGCATTGGGAGCGTGGAGTCTTACCCACTGGACCACTGGGGAAGTCCCTGCTTCTGTTTTATGTTTTGGTTTTTTGACCATGAGGCATGTGGGATCTTAGCTCGCTGACCAGGGATCAAACCTGCACCCCCTGTATTGGAAGGTGAAGTCTTAACCACTGCACCTCCAGGGAAGTCCCTAGGAGTTCTTCACATAATCTAATTACAAGTCTTTTGCCAGATATGAGTATTGTGGATTTCTTCTTTGGCCTGCCTTTGCAGTATCGTAATGGTGTCTTTTGAAGGATAGAAGTTCTTAATGTAGTTCAACTTATCATTTTTTTTCTTTATGGTTAGCATTTTTTGCATCCTGTGTAAGCACTTTACGCCTACTGCAAGATCATAAAGATATTTCTCTGCGTTTTCTTCCACATTTAAATCAGTAACCCATCTGGTAAGAGGTAGAGGCAAAGATTTTTTTTCCCATAAGGATATCCAGGACCAATTGTTGAAAAGACTCTCCTTTCTCCACTGAGCTGCCAGGTCACCTCTGTTATAAATCAGGTAACCATATAGGTATGGGTCTATTTCTGGGCTCTCCATTTTGTTTCCCATAGGTCCATTTGTCCATCTTTGTGTTAATATCACTGTCTTAATGACCATAGCTTTAAAAAGCTAGGTTTTGATATCTGGTCATGAAGTCTCCCAGCTTCATTCTTCTTCTTCAAGATTGTCTTGGGTCTTCTCCGCCTTTTGCATTTCACATATGTTTTAGAATCAACTTGTCAATTTACACACACACACACACACACACACACACACACACACACACCCACACACCCATGAACCCTCCTGGGATTCTGATTGGCATTGTGTTGAATCTAGGCATCTTCTAAATCACAAAAATGACATTCCCTCTATTTACTTAGGTCTTTTAAAAGTTTTTCCCAGTATCATTTTGTAATATCCTCTATATAGGTCATGTGCATTTTTCATCAGATTTATTATTAGGTATTTGATGTTTTTCAAAAGGTAAATGGTTTTACTTTAAAAGTTTAATTTCCTCTTTGTTTATTGCTGGTATATAGAAATTGATTTTTGTAAACTAGCCTTGTATCCAGTGACCTTGCTAACTTCATTCATTAATTTTAATACTTTGAAGATTATTTTGGAGTATCTATGTATACAGTCATGTAATCAGTTTTATTTTTTCCTTTCCAGCTCTTATCCTTTGCTAAAACCATGTTCTCTTTCATATAATATATTTTAGTCTTTATTGATCATTTCTCCCATTATAGTTCAAAGTCATGGTAAGATTCATCAGTTCTCAGCTTCCCCAAATCCTCAGTAATCCTTTGTAGGACAAGTGTCACATTTGTAAAATGATATTCTGCCCAGGGGTCACATTTGTAACAATATTTTGGCCAAGCATCCCTGTTTCACACTTGGATTTCTTTAAAACTCCCAGATAATTTCTAGATTGCCTAAATGTTTAAATCTATTTTAATCTATTCATTTGACTTGATCAAATTTCTCTTTTAAAAGTCAAAGTAAAACGGTAACATCCTGATCAATTTAGCTGAATTTGTGTTTGGGAAAGTGGGTAGTACAACATGGCTCGAATTAAGGGTGGTGGAGGTGTAAGGGATAAAACTGATAACAGCTTGTTTCATCCAGAACAAGAGATGAGGGAGAAAGAGGTGGGGGGTAGGTCCTAATTTCAGAAATGACATCCCATTACTCATGTGGCCGTATTCTATTAATTAGAAGTGAATCAGCCAGTGGGTCCAGCCACATTCAAGGGGAGAAGATTACACATAGCTGTGAAGATCAAGAGGCGGTAATAACTTGGAGCATTTTAGAGGCTGCCTATCACCGCCCCCTTTAGCTTTCTAGAGGTGACTATTTCAACCTTTTTCTTAAAAGGTCAGGCTAATTTAAATCAGGACCAAATTATGCTATAATTTTTAATTAAGCTTTCTCTACATGCCACACGTTTCCTGGCCCCAGCCTTGGGTGTTTTCCAGCCTGCAGTATAAGGCCGCTCTCGTTCTTTATGAGAGTTCATCCCTTCTCGGGCCTTCAATTGCTACTCCTCTGTTGACAAGCTCAAACCTCTTAGCCAAATTTTATATCCTATAGCTCTTCATTTGTCCTCCAAAACTTTTATATGTTTTGCTTTTGCTCTGTATTCTCTGTGTTTAAAACCCAAATAATCAGTTTTCTATCTCGATTAGGACTGAGAAATTATTTTAAGACCAAGAAGGGAGAGTTGATAAAAATGTGATGCTGGAATATAATGGTCTAAACATTTTTTTGCCCTAACAAACTGCATCCTCATTTACACACTACCCATTCTCAGTCAGGTAATGACCAATGGGTGTCTGTTGCAATCAGATGTAAACGCCTACCAAATCTACCCATGTACTGTATTTGCGTCCAGGTAGTCTACCTTCTCTCCTGGCCACTACCTAGCAAAGGTCAATCTTTGCTAGGGTCCTGACAGGCTCCGGGACCCGTCTCTTTTCACCTGTTCAGGGTCCGGAGTCCATGCCTCCTAACACACCAGATGTTGCTCCAGCAATACGCTTTCTTTCCTGAATCACCCGTTTTCCCATCTCCACTAGCTCTTTCATCAGAATACCAACGTGGTATGTTATTTCTCTTAAAGATCTTAAAATCTTTCTCTCGATTCCACTTACTGTTCCAGCTATATTTTCTCTCCTTCTGTAGTAAAATTCTTGAGACAGTTGGCTACAATTGCTATCTCCAATCTTCATTCACTATGAAATCCACTCCAACCAGTTTACTGAAAGTGTGCTATCAAGGTCACCGATGCTCTCCATGTTGTTAGATCCGAGGGTTAAGTCTCGGACATCTTACTTATTGTGCAACGATTACTCTCCTCTTTGAAACACCTCCTCCCCTTGGCTTCCAGGATGCCACACTTTCCCACTTGGCTGGTCGTTCCCTTTGTCTTTATTGGTTTCTCCTCATTGCCACAAACGTCATGGTAGAGTACCTTCAACTTCTTTTCTGTCTACCCCTGTTCCCTTGGTTTTAACCACCATTTATATGCTGATGATTCCCAAACTTACATTCCTAGTCACAACCTCTCCCCTAAGTCCAGACTCCTATAACGAATTTTTTAAATAACAGAAATGGTACAAAGATGACCCCAAAGTGCGAACATCTCAGCTCTAACAGATGCTGAAAAAACTTATTGGACTCCCCTTATCTGACTAAAGTGAGAGCTTCACAGAGTCAGCTACCTGCTCTCCCCAGCAAGTCTCCCGTCAGGGAGGTGACCTACCTCAGGCACTGGGACATTCCAGAAGAAAAAAAAAGTCATTTAAACAAGCCTCATCAGAACGTTCCATCCTTGGAAGGCTTAAACCTCCCCTGTTCCCGGCCCTTTATTAAGCTGGTATATAAACATTTACCTCTTGCTGTTTGGGGAGCTACTCTCTCTGTAGAAGTACTCCTGCAGGCATAATAAACAAAAGTTTATCCTGTTACTCTGCTGTGAATTAATTTGCTGGCACTGATAACTAGGTCCTAAATTGGTAGAGGACAAGTTTTCCTCCCATCAATAACTTACCAACCTCTTGATAGCTCGATTTGGTTGAAAACAGGCATCTTAAACTTACTGTGTCCCAAACTAAACTCTGATCTCCAAACCTCCACCCCCATATCCCTATCCCGCTCCTACTGCCTGTACCTTCAAGACGCCCCCAGGATCTAACTACAACCTGCCAGCTCCACTGTCACCACTTAGCTTCCCAGTCATTTCTTGCCTGGGTTATTACGATAGACCCCTAACTGCTCTCTGATTTGGCCCTTGCTCCACTTCAGGCTACTCTCAACACAGCAGCCAGAGTGATCTCGTTTAAACGATCCAATCACCTTTCTGCTCCAAATCCTCTCACTGAAGTAAAAAGTCAAGTCCTAACAACAGGCCCGCAAGGCGCGAGAAGATCTGCCTGTGCCCCCTCACCTCCCACCAGTCTCCCCCTCCCCCTAGAGCAGCAGGCAGGCTCCTACCTCAGGCCCAGACACTTGCCATCCCCTCCGCTTTGAACATCTTTCTCAGGAAGGGCTCCTTCACCTCCAAGTTTTCCTTCACATGTCACCTTCTCAGTGTGGCCTTCCCTAAGCTATTTAAAAATTGCAGCATTTACACTCAACGCTTCCCTCCTTCCATGCTGTGTTTCCCCGTTTTATTTACTATCACTCATATGCTGTATAATTTGTTTATTGTTTGTTTCTCTCCACTAGACTATCAGCTCCACCAAGGCAGGGACTTTTCTTTTGTTCTCTTTGTATTCCTAGACCCTAGAACAGTGCTTTCACATAGTAAGCCCTCCGTAACGCTTGTTGAATGCTGAGTGAATAAATGAATGTGTGAGAAGTAAATCCCGTTCATGGGGTTGAAAGGGGAGTTCTGTGATGCTAACAGCCTTAATTTTGCCCTTGACCTTCTCCTGTCCCCCCTGGAAAACCCTGATGATACACTGTGTGCAGGCAGTGGTAGGCCCTGGGAGAACAGCAGTGACTAAGGTAGAGCTATGTCCTGACTTCAGACTTTAACTCTCCACTTTTGGTTTTATCCCGTAACTGTTAATAGTAAATCTCTGTCTTTAACAGAGAACAGGATGACCTACCAGTAGTAGCATAACTACTACTGGTGACTCTCACCCTTCACATCTACCTTTGTGTTCAGCCTGGCTTTCTGCTTCATCTGGGTCCCTTCAGTAGTCTGGGGTTCACACACACACACACACACATTTTCTTGCTTTCCCCGCTTGGAAATCTTCAGATAAGTTTTCTTAGTATCTAAAATGAAATAATTCTTCTCCCTCCCAACTTCCCTGTATTTGTGAATATACAAAATTGAGTTGCAAGATAATGTATGCCCTCCATATACAATGAAGTCTTTTGGCAATGTTTTCAATTTAGCCTTTTTTCTTGCCATCACTGTGACCTAAAACATCCTGCTTAACTGGATAATGTTATCCCTGAATTAAGACAATGTTGTGATCCACTGGCACCCCCACTTCCTGCTCCAAGTCAGCCTTCATATTATATTTAACATAAACGTATATTGTAAATATAAATATTACAATATTGGCTTTCTAATCCGCTCTCTCACTCTTTCACAACTGGTGCTCTCAGCTCTAGATTCCACATAATCACTCGGAGTACCTGTTCATTCCCATCTCAAGTGCCCTCACTGCCCCATCAATCTAAATCTTATGCTTTCTTTAGGGTCCGGCTAAAATTTCCTTTTCTGAGTTTTTTTGGGGGGGAACATCTTGATCCAACGTCATTCCTTGGTTCTAAATGCCTTAGCAATTCATATGGCATTTCACACTATGCTGGATATGTTTATATATTGCTTGGATTTGCTGATAATCTCTAATGTAATTTCCTTGATCTTTCTTTAAAACATGCCCACATTGTTTTAATATTTAATATAAAGGACAGGCAAAATCGGTAATTTGATAAGTGACTTAGGGATAAGGTTAACTTTTGAGATTTAAATGGCTGGTTTAAAAAGTAATTGTAAATTAATGGTCTAGAGGGAAGCCTTTTACCATGGACTACGAATGTATTGGTGACTGTTGGTATATGACAGATGCAATTGTTACATTAGTTTATAGTTACATCTCAGATGCATAACCTACTTACTTGTGCACTATTCTTATCATTTATTCATAACTCTGCTTTTATTTGGGCACATGATTGTATTTTCTCTGTATCTTTTGGGTTTCCTCCACCTAAACTTTTAACATTGAGTTGGTCCAGAATATACGTGAGGAATGGGATGGTGATTTAGGAAAGTTGGTAGAATTATGGGTTAAATCACATGAGGAACTAGTCATTAAAAATCATAATTATTTAAAAATGTAACTAAAAATATTAAAAACATGATTCCCTTAGGCTTTTAGCTCCAGCTCATAGTTGACCATCCTCCCCGCACCGCATCTGAACTCTCAGTATGGAATCCCAGTTTATACGGGGGAGTGGTTACTTTGCCCTATAGCTGCGTCCTATTAAAAAAAAAAATTCGTAATAATCTTAACTTCATTGCCAGAAAAATCAAAAGTGGAGATTGTATCTGAAGTAGAATATTCCTAATTCCTCTGGGTTGAAACAGGCTTACCCCAAGATCATTTTTTTTAATACTTGAAAAATGTTGCAATCATCCTAATACTTTCCAGAGGCGTTAGCACGAGGCAAGTGAACGGCACTCATCCTTGATAAATGATTTTTAACGTTGACACGTGCTTGGCACTACAAGCCCTGGAAGGGTCTGAACAAGGCGCTCTAAATGAGGAATTTGAAATAATTGTGACGCCGCTCTGTGCCAGGTTTCTAAGGCACGGGCACTGCGGGCTCGACCAACCAAAGTCCAGCGGGCCGGGAATCCGAGGCGGGCCAAGCGGCGGAGGGGCGGCAGCAGACAAAAGTAGCGGGCAGGACGCTCCGCTCGGCTCGGGGGGCGGCACGCTGGCCCCACCGGAGCGCGGGAGGCTCGCGGCTCCTCGCCCGAGCCCAGCCGGGCTGGAGCCGGGGCCCCAGAGCGCATCTGGCCGGCAAACGGGGCACCGCGGGCCCTCCTGTCCGGGCGCCTCCCGCGCACTCGCCGGCCGGCCCGGGCCTCGGCTCCGCGCGCGGGGAAAAGAGCGCGGCGGTTGAAACCGTTACCACCCCCGAGTTTTGAACTGGTTCAAACTTGGCTTTCGGCCCCGCCCCGCCCCTCCGGCCCGGGAACTCCGAGGCGGCGGTTCCCGCCAAGAGCCGCGAGCGCGCCGTCCCGCCCTCCGGCCGGTTCCCGCCACCCCGCCCTGTCCGCCCCCCGCCCGCGGCCCGGGATTCGGGCTCCAGAGGCCCTTCGTCCCCGCGCGCCGGCCCACCGCCTTCCTGAAAGGCGCCGTGCGTTCCGCGAAAGAACAAAGAGCCAGCGCAGCGCTTCCACCAGCAGCGGCGTCCCTCGGCGCCCACCCACCCGCGCGCGCACTGGCGCGCGCACGCGCCGCCGGCCCGGCCCGACCGAGTCCCGCGGGCGCCTCGGCGTGGGGCTGGCTCTGCGCCTCAGAGCCCGGCGGGCCCTGTGATTGGATGGGAGCCCGCCTCGCGTCCCGCCAATCGGGGCGGCGCTTGGTTGGACGGGGGGGCCAAATAAAAGCGATGGCGATTGGGCTGCCGGGTTTGGCGCTCGGTCCGGGAGCGTCCGACACCCAGTGGGACGCAGAAGGCGGTGGAGCCCCGGCGGCGGCAGCGGCGGCGGCGGCGGCGGCGCGCGGGAGCGGCGCGCGGGAGCGGCGCGGGCTGGGGCGCGGGGCGCAGGTAACGCGCCGCTGTCGGGCCGGCCGGCCGGCGGTGCTCCGGAGCCCGGCGAGGGGCGGCGGCGGCGGTGGTGGGACATCCCCGCCGCCGCTCTGCCCGTCCCGGTATCGCCCCGAGCGGGCTCTCCCGGGGCGCCGCTTTGGCTGGCGGGGTGAGAGGAGACCCTTCTGAAGGGGTCGTGGGTCCGGGCCGGCCCGCGCGACCGCCACGGGCGGGCAGTGCCGGACCCGGCGACCCGAGGCGGGAGCCCGGGCGGGCGCCGCGGGGGGCAAGCGAAGGGGTCCTCTCGCGCGCCCGCCCCTCCGGAGGCGCCGGGGCTGGGCTGGGGGCGCTCCGGTGCCCGGGGCGGGCCGGCCGCCCGAGCCCCGGTCTCCTTTGTGTGGAGCGCCGCGGCGGGAGCGCCCGGGTGGGACGGGACGCACACAAGTTGGTGGGACCTCGGCGCCGAGTGCGCACTCAGACAAAGGACGGACTGTGTCTCGGGGGAGCTCGGCGCGAGGAAGGGGCAGTGACACCGGGGCCTGACAGCGGGCGGGAGAGTGGCGTGGGGAGCGGCGGCCGCGGTGCAGCGGGCGGGCTCGGCTCCACGCCCCCTCCCCGTGAGGGCGCAGGCTCGGCCGGGGCCGCGGGGGCCGGGACGGCGCGCGGAGACCGGACTCCGAGCGGCCGCGCGTCTGACATTTCCCCGGAAAGGGGCTCCGGAGCTCCTCGTCTCCACCCGCTCGGACCAGGCGGTCCTGGCCGCCTTCGCCTTCTCGGCGGGCTTTCTGTTAAGTTTGAGGGAAGGGTCTCGCTGTTCTCCCCCTTCCCGGTTTTGTTCGTTTCGGAGGGCTTTCCGTCGAGTTCCCGCGTCATTGTGGCACCCCTCCCCCCCGCCCACCCAAAAGTCGGTGCCACAGGGTCACTTTTTAAAAAAATGGGAGGAATGAGAAGCACGATATTTTGGAAAACTTGGTGAACTCACGCCTGATGAGTCCCCACTTTCTAAAGAATCATAATCTTAAAAAAAAATTACAGGCTGTTTCGGCCAACTTGTGTGATACAGCTGAGACTGGCGACAGGTGCTAACGAAATCAGCTGTCATTTAGTAAGCGATTATTCCCCAAATCCCTAGGGGATGAATGAGGATGAGATGGTTGAAAGTTGATCACAAGAAAATGTTTATGACAAACGTGTATTTAGGTGGTATGGTTAGCAATTTCTCATTAATTGGTCTTGTTTTCTGTGAACAATAGCTTTGTTGAGTCAGAAAAGGCTGGCTGCAGAAATGTTTGTTGCCTAAGAAATCGAATGTGTGCTGTCCACAGTTAAGTTAAACTTCCTTTGTTTGTCACACAGGATCTGTAAAATTTAAATTCATTTGGAAATAAAGATGTGTCTTTGGTATTTAAAAATATTTTACTACAAGGTTTACTTGCTGGGTTTGAAAGGTCATTATCAGCTTAGTTTTATGGCGTTTCAGTGTCACATAAAACAACATTTAAAACAATATTTTAAAAAAATCTTTAAAGAACACTAATGCTGACACAGTTGACTGTAATCTATACTTCTAGAGAGTTTTGAGATCGGTTGGGATCCTAACTGTTAGACCACCAGGGAGCTAGGGGGGGGTCTTGGAGTTTGTTTTCCATTACTCTTCATTCATGACCATTAGCAATTATTTTATGTTTGGAAATAAAAGTAGAACAAGTGTGTAATCCTAATTAGTTTATTGATCATTTTATTTGCAAGAAAATGAAAGCATTTAAGACATATTTTAATTTCCTTTTCATATTCCCTAAAGATAGGAATAGATAGGATGCTAGTCCTAGATATAAAGAATCCCATTCTCTCTTTTTGGAGGTGTGTTAGAGAATGTAATGTTTAAAGTCCTGGAAGCACTTAGGAAAATGGCATCTTAAATTCTAATTTTTGTGGAAAGTGAACATATTCAAAGAAAAGGAATTTAGAAACACATAGACACTCTTCTGATTTGCATTGTTCTGATGATCTGATGTACAGCCTACTGTCTTATGGTTTCATAAAAATGGAGACAAAGAAATGCATTGTAAAAGTCTTTATTACATATTTTGCAGTGTTGGACACCACTGAACGGACAGACATTCCAGGTGCTGTTCCTAAGTATTGTTTACATTTATATTAGTTGCTGGTAATTATATAAAAAAGTCTTGCCCATTGTTATGAGATGAACTAGTTACGCAGATTTTGGCAGAAATTTGGATCTTTTAGGATATAAAATTCCAGTTTTTCCCTTCTTGTGTACACTGTATTTGATAATTACTATCTTTGTACTTGTCACAAGATTTTTTTTTTAAGTTTTTTTGGGGAATTGGTTTTAAATTTTTTCTATTTGAATTGAGAATGTTTAGTTTAAGTAGCAGTGATTAAAAGAACACACTTGTTGATTTAGTGTAATTAGGCAAAAAAAAAAAAAGAGCTCTAATACTTTTATACCAGCTTTGCCTTGCATGCGTACGTGTAAGTGATTATCTTTGTGTTGGCCACTTAAATTTTTAGGCACATTTCCCCAGCTCACCCTGAGGTTTTCCAGGATATCCTCCATCCTTTGAGCTGGCATGCTCAAAGAGTGTGAATTAGGTTCTGTCCTGGCCTTAAAAAGTGATTAAGAAAGTTGAGCTGCTTTTAAAGAACTAACAGCAAGGAAAAATCCGCTTGTCAGCTGATCTAATGTCTTCTGGGGTCAATTAGAAATGATTTATGGATTTGCCTTGAAGTCTTTATGTCCGTACAAATGAAGAAAACATTTTCTGGGAATGATGAAGAATTCTAGATGGGCAGGTGAAATCTTCAGTTTGGAGGAGAGCAGGAGAGGAACAGCTCGTTAAGTTCAGAGAAAGCTTCACTTGCTAGAGGCCTTCCCTGTGCCTGCAAGGGCTTTGTTCATACCTTTATTGTAGCATGTATCCAATTGTATTGTAATCACTTGCTGGTGCCTCCGACTCCTTCACTACAGTCTTAAGTACCTTGAGTCAGAAGCTCTGTCTTACTTTTCTTTTTATACCTGGTGGTTGCTAGAGAGTAGGTGTTAATAGTTGAATGAATGAAGGAAATCCAAAAAATGTAAGGAAATAATTTGACAAAGGAAGTTGCAAAGGAAACAGGATATATTCATATTTATGTTGTGAGGAACTTTGGAAGGTGTTTTTCTCCCTCTTTGAGAGGCAGTGGTTATAAAGAAAAATAATTGTCAAGATGTACAAGTTCCAAGGTCTCTCCTAGTTATTAACACTCTGAGGTATTGAAAATTGGATATCCTTTAGGTGCAGCTATTGGTTTTCATGTTTGGTATTTCAGGCAGCTAGAGAGAACCTTGACGGATCATCTGGCTACCTAGCATATAGTATCTGCTTAATTTGTGTTGAAATTGATAATTGTACAAAAATATAAGGGGCGAGTACATCTTTTAATCGTTAGGTGTCTAGTTACCATTAATGAGTTCTTTATTGGAATAATTTGAGGTAGGTTTTGAAGCTAAAACTGAAGGAAGTAGTGCCAGTGTAATTACAGATTATTTATTGGGATGTTCTTCATCATTCTTTTAAAATGATATGATAAATGTAGATTTGTAAATCCAATAATATCTCAAAAGGCATAGCTGATAAATTTTTAAGATGGTTGCACTGTTTTATATCTTGCCACTGCACCACTATGTGGTACAAAAATATGACAAAAATGAAGTGAAAAAAAAAGACATTAATATTAAAGAGCCTACTATTTGCCAGATTCTTTATTCATTCATTTGTTTGTTTGGTTTGTTTGTTTTTATTGGGGTAACATTCACATCAGAGGCTTTGTTTTTAATTCTTGTAAAAGCCACCTTGCATTCATCAACAGATGTTTGGATAAACAAAACATGGGGTATACATACAATGGAATGTTCAGCTATTGAAGGAATGACGTACTGACACATATAATAACATGGGTGAAACTTGACAATGTTATGCTAAGGAAAATAAGCCAGACACAGAGGGAAACAATTGTATGATTCCATTTATAGGAGGCACCTAGAACAGGCAAATTCCGAGACAGAAAGTAGAATTAGAGGTTACCAGGGGCAGAGGGGAGAGGGGAACGGGAAGATAGTGTTTAATTGGGACAGAGTTGCTGTTTGGAAGGTGAAAAAGTTCTGGACGTGGAAGGTGGTAATGGCTGCACAACATTTTGCATGTGTCTAATGCCACTGAATTGTGTGCTTAAAAATGGTTAAAATGGTAAATTTTATGTTATGTATGTTTTACCATAAAAAACTTTAACAACGACAACAACAAACTCTGCAAACCTTTACAGATAAGGAAACTTTGATGTAGAGGGTTAAGAATTTGCCCAGGATTATCCAGCTAGGAATTTGCAGTCAGGATCCAAACTTAGATTCTGTTTGGCTCCATTTTATCTACTTCGTGTTATCTGCTGGTCTCCTGGATGATTGAAGACGGATTGGTTCCAAGAAGAGTGAGTTTATTTGAATCAATCAGAGAGTTATATTTAAAAGTAGATAATTGTAGTTTTATGGGCTCTGATGCCCTAGACAAACTAAAAGATGTCTTTGTGGATTTCTTTTCAGCCGGAGTTGTACTAGTGTGCGCTCTGGGGGCAGTACAAGTTTTGAGAGTGTGGTCTTTGGAGTCACGTTGCTTGGGTTCCAGTTCCCGAACTGCCAGTTTGTGTCACGTTGTCCTTGATGTCTAAGTTCCCTATCTGTAAATTGGTGGTCCTAATGATAACTACTCATTCCATAAGGTTGTTGAGAGAGTTAAATGAGTTAATACATGTGAAGCCCTTAGAACTACAGCTGACACAAATTGTTTGATAAGTGATTCTTAGTTACTGCACTAGTATTGTTTATAAGAGTTGATGTACTTTCTCATTCATGGAACTAAACACTTCCCAGGCTTAAGTACGTGCTTAGAACCTGTATGTGAAGAAAACGGCGCCACGTACGCTTTCCATTTCTGTTTACTTTGAATTATGTATTGATTAAAAACAGGTAATATGTGTTCAATTAAAAAAACTGAAAACAATTTAGACGTTTATAAAGTGAAAACTTTCTTGATCCCTGTAACCCCATTCCCTACCCTTAACAGTTTGCTGTATATTCTTCCCAAACTTTCCAGTGTATTCATATGAATATATATTAATACATGTATTTTACAAAAACAGGATCAAGTTATTTTGTTATGAAACATTTTTTTAGGTCAATGCAGAGATCTGTTTCATTTTAAAAAGCTTGCTATTTCTTTAAAGCTTGCTATGTGGTCAACACTGTTTTAAGTGCTTTCATTTATTTTACATAGACACTGTAATAACAAGAGATGGAGAGCTTAGGTAACTAGTTAGTGGTAGAGTATGGATTTGAATTTGGGCATTTGGGCTTCAAAGCCCTGATTTCTCAGCCTGGGGTGGGGGGGGTGGGGGTGGTGTGTGTGTGTGTGTGTGTGTGTGTGTGTGTGTGTGTGTGTGTTCTTTGTTTTCGTAAGGCCCTCGAGTTACCCATGATTTTAGCATTTCTTAAAAGAGTTGTAAAACAACAGCAAATACCCCAAAAGAATATGCAAGGCGACTGGATGTGGCCTGCCAAGCCTCAAAGCACTTAACCATGTGGCTGTTTGCAGAAGTTTGCTGCCCTCTGCTCTAAGCTCTCAGGCTGTTTTGTTACGTGGAATACGCAGTATGCCGGCTTCTGTGCCGTCATGCAGTGAACCAGCCGTCTGTGTGGACGTTGTGCTCTCCCCGCAAGGAGGGAACATCCTTATGGAGCTTTGAACATTTGTGTGATGGCTTTCTATAGGGAGAATTGCTGGTTCAAGATTATGCACAGTTCAAGTTTTAATAGATGTTGCCAAATCACTTTCTAGAGAGGTATCCATTTTTTAGTGTGCAAAGTCAACTTTATTGAAGTGTAGTTTATATACATGAAAATGCACGTATTTGAAGGGTACAGTTTGAAGAGTTTTGACAAATGTAAACATCTGTGTAACTGTCACCTCAATCAAGATATAACCTTGCTATCATTTCAGAGTTCTTTTGTGCTCCCAACTGCCAGTCCTATTTCTCCTGTTTAAGAATTTCACATGAATGGAATTACGCAGAATATACATTTTTGTGACTGACTTCTTTGATCCAACATGTTTTTGAGATTTATCTATGTTGTTGCTTGTTTCAGTAGTTTCTCTTTATTTCTCAGTAATATTCCATTGTGTGAATATCCTATGTTTTCTTCATTTACCTGTTGATGGGTCTGTGTACCGTTTTGGCTCTTATTAGTAAAGCCTCTGTGACCATTTGGGCAAGCCTTTTGTGAACATATCTTCTACTTTCTCTTGGGTAAATACCTTGTAGTTAGACTGTGGGGTCATGTGGTAAATATTGATTTAATTTTATGAGAAACTGCCAGACCATTTCCCCAAGCGATTGTCCCGTTTTGCGTGGAGTTAGGGTTGACTTGTTTCCGTGGGGGAGCTGTGGTTTCTCCACATTTTCGCTGAGTCTTCACCCATGTCCCGTGTTGCTCTCATTTAAGTCACTGGCATCTGAGTGCTGAGTATCTTGTTGTGGTTTTAATTTGCATTTCCCAAGTGATCAGTGATGTTGGACATCTTTTCACATGCTTATTGGCCATTTGTATGCATTTTTCGGTCAAGCCTTTTGTCCATTTAAAAAATTGGGGTGTTTGCCTCATTGAGTTGTAAGAGGTCTCTGTGTATTCTGGGTACACATTCTCTGTCAGATGTATGTGTTGCAAACGTTTTCTCCTTAATTTTCTACTTTGATTTTGTGTTTTTGACAATATATAGATCAAGTTAGGTAATAGTACTAGAAGCGTAATTGTTTAAATTCAGTTAAATTGTGTGAAAACAAATTCATTCTTAATCCACAAATCATTTAGTTCTTGGTATAACAAAACGTCTTGTGTTTGCAGAAACATGGACATTAAAAGGATATTATTTATATTGATGGTATTAGGTGTGTGGCATGAGGAATTTTAAAATTAAGCTAACTAGTTTTGAAAGTGATAATATTTAGTAATTCTTTAAATTTTCATTTTGGGTAATTTGGACCTTTTCGTTTATTAGTGAGTTAACATTTTTCTAACATTTTTTTTCTTCAGAGGATAAATGGGGATATTAAAAGTGACTTTGATCTTAGACTCTGGTAATGTAGAAGTGATGATAAGGTTGCCAGGCTTCGTTTACCTATTTTGACAGTTAAGTAAATTTTTTGCTATATAATCAGATGGCTTTTCAGAGTATATATACTTGATTTGTGTACTGTTTTATTTCTGCAGAGTATCAGTTCTTTTGCTCAACAGCTAATTTACTCCCATAATAATTTTTAGTTTTTCTTCATTATACAAGTAATACACAGTACCTCCTTTTCCCTGTTAAATAAAGGAGAAAAAAAAAAAAAGCAAGCATTTGGGCTTTTGCTGGGTGTTGTACACCTCTGCAGGTGGTCCCGTCCTTGCCCAGCTCAAGTCTTCCATGGCTGTCGATTCCATGAGAAACTCCTGAAGCTAGTGTTGCAGGCTGGCTACGGAACAGCCCACCTCTTTCAACTAGTCTCACCTCTGATAGTTTTCTTATACTTTTCCCTTGTTGAGCTCAACTGGTCTTCTTACTTGTCTCCAGGAAGGCTCACATGGAGAGTCTGTGCTCTGTCCTCTTTCTGCAGTGTCTTCCATACCATTTTAGCATCTCAAGATGCTGTTTATTAGCCTGTTTGGCTCGGAACACCCCATCCCCTTCTCCCAACCAAACTAGACAGCTTCTCTCCTGCTTCGAGGGAAATAGCCAGCAGTTCTCTTGTGTTTTTCTCTTTCCCTCTCCCCTTGACTTTAAGCTCTAATTTACTCGTCTGCATGGTAGAGGTTAGAAAAGGGTTCTGGGACTTCCCTGGTGGTGCAGTGGTTAAGAGTCTGCTGCCAACACAGGGGACACGGGTTCGATCCGTGGTCCGGGAAGATCCCATATGCCGCGGAGTAACTAAGCCCATGAGCCACAACTACTGAGCCTGCGTTCCACAACTACTGAAGCCTGCACACCTAGAGCCCGTGCTCCGCAACAAGAGAAGCCACCGCATGAGAAGCCTGCGCACCGCAACGAAGAGTAGCTCCCACTCACCGCAACTAGAGAAAGCCCGTGCGCAACAACGAAGACCCAACACAGCCAAAAATAAATAAATAAAAATAAATAAATTAATTAAAAAAAGAAAAAGTACCTTCCTTTAAAAAAAAAAAAGGGTTCTGTACATAGTAGATAGAAATAAAATTTTGTGAAATTGATTTAGGACCAGAGCTCTGAAAACTTGAGGCTCTCTTCTTCAGCAGCAACTCAGTAAATAGTGATTTAAATAGCACCCCTTTAAAGCAGAGCCTTCAAGAGTCTGTCTCAGGTGAGTTTTTCGGCTGTTCTGTGTATCACCCAGTGAGCTTTGCTACCTGCTGTCAGGTACTATTATACAATTTTAATTTATATCCCTAGTATACTCTTGACTAAAGATAGAAAGCTTGAGAAACTCTGATCATGGAAAAAAGTGAGAACATAAAATAATGATTCTGCAAATTTATCTCAGGATGATCTTTATCCCTCTGTTGCATTTATGCGAGCTAAATGCATGCTATTGTACATAGCATGTCAAGATGTTTCTAGTAAGTTTTAAAAAAGTGTAAAAAAGACAAAACATCATGACTATTTTATCTATTTTAGTGCTTTGGTTTTTGTTACTGAAGACCATCTGAGAAGTGCTTTTTGTAAGCAAAACACAAAAATTTTAGAAAACTAGTTGATTTTCTTTAAACAGGGGAAGAATTCCAATCATCATTAAAGCAGCTTTTATTTGTCTTTGATGCCATAGCCTATAGTGAAATTTCACTGTGTGCTATTCATAGGTACATGAATACCTACTGTGTGCTTACAAATAATGGAACTAACTACTATTTATTGTGAACTTGCCCTTTGCCTAATATACATGCAGCCTGTAAACCAAACATTTTACTTTTGAAATTTGTTGAAAGTCATGCATTTTAATTACTTTAAAAAAACCGTATAGTATTTGCTAAATGAGAAAATAATTATCTGTTCTTTGAATATTATAAAAGATTCTATAAGATGAACTTCATAATCTTTTAACAGTATAATGATCTATCATATTATTAGGTAGACAAAAGCTACGGTGTGAGTATCCTTATTCATAAAATTCTGATCTAAAATGTTTCTATATTCAGATTATTTAATAGTGCAAGCAAAATTTGCAAAATTATTTTTTAAATCTCTAATGGGTACCATTAGATAAATTACCATGCAGGGGATTTATTGGTCAGAAAAGGTTGGGAGGTTGTGGCGCAGTGGTTGAGAATCTGCCTGCCAATGCAGGAGACACGGGTTTCGATCCCTGGTCTGGGAAGATCCCACATGCCTCGGAGCAACTAGGCCCGTGAGCCACAACTACTGAGCCTGCGCGGCTGGAGCCTGTGCTCCACAACGAGAGAGGCCGCGATAGTGAGAGGCGCGCGCACCGCGATGAAGAGTGGCCCCCGCTCGCTGCAACTAGAGAAAGCCCTCGCACAGAAACGAAGACCCAACACAGCCAAAAATAAATAGATTAATTAATTAAAAAAAAAAAAAAAGAAAAGGTTGGGAAATGCCCTTCTAGAGTAATCAGTAAGGACTTTTAAATGGCAGAAATGTTGCTTGAACAGGCTTAAAGGAAGGAGAGGATGAATTGTTCTACTTGCCCCGTAAGTAATTTTGCCTCTTCAGAGAATATTTGTCTGTCTGAAATACAGAGCTCAAGTTAGCTATGGAGAAGATATTTTAGAGGGTGCCTTCCCACTGGCAGCTGGATATTGTGCAAAGAACACAGACTCTAGGCTAGGCTCTGCCGTTAAACTAGTTGTATTTCCTTGGCAAGTAGCTTTCGTGGATCTCCACTGCTAAATGACCGGGGTGAACAAACTGAGCAACTTGTGGTTATTGAGGATCTACCTTGTGCCTTCAAAGAGGATATCTGTGTCTCTGTTTCGCAGATAAAGAAATAGGGACTTGGTGAAGGTAAGTAACTTGCTTAAGTTCGTGTAACCAGGAGGACCAAGATCCCTTTGAGAATAGGCTTTTGCTGCTTCTAGGGTCCTGCTTAGCTCGAATACTGAGATGCTTGCTAGGTGCTGGGCTTCTGTTAGCCACTTAGATCTATTTCTCTGGAGAGTTTGAGAAATACTGGACTTGAGTTCATGTTACTATCACAGGTAATTGCCGTGCTCCCTAGCTGGCATTTAATTGCGTTCTATGCATTTCTCCCAAATTCCTTTACCAGTTCATCAATTCATAAAACATCTAATGCTGATTATAAGCCTATTTTTTTCCTCTTTTTTGCCTCTGCCTGATAGGCATAATAGCACCTAAAAGTCTTTTAGGACTATGATATATCTGACTAAACTTTCTTTCTAAACAATCAAATGGGGATATTGTGATTTATAATAAGTTTATATTTGGTCTTTGTCCTGTTTCTGGCATGGAGCTCCTAAAACCCTTGGAGTTTTCTAAGTGGTTAAGAGTGATAAGGGGGTTTTTTGCTATTTGTAACCAACCCCTTTCAGCCACACCTGAGTTTATGCTAAGAGGTGACTTATGGAAAACACCTAAGGATGGGTGGGGGCTGGTTGCTGGGAAACCAAACTTGAGATTAGAGGGTTGGAACTTTCAGACACCCCCCCCCCCAACCTCTGGGGAGGGGAGAGGGGCTAGAGATGGAGTTCAGTCACCAGTGGCCAATTATTTAATCAACCAACCTTGCCTGTGTAATGAAACCTCCATAAAAACTCAAAGGGGCAGAGTTCGGGTAGCTTCTGGGTTGGTGGACACATGGAGCTTCAGGAAGAGTGGCAGGCCCGTGCCCCTTCCCACATGCCTGGCCCTATGCACCTCGTCCGTCTGGCTGTTCCTAAGTTACATTCTTTTCTAATAAGCTGGTAATCTGTTTTCCTGAGTTCTGTGAGCAGCTCTAGCAAATTAATTAGTGAAAACCTATCTCCAGGTAGATCGTGTCAGATTTGAGTTGACGTGTAGGGTACCCAGCTGGGTACATAAACTCCACGTGTTTGGTGACCGGGAAGTGTCAGAAATGAAGTACTATTCAGAGAATGTTGTGTGTAATGTAAATGAAAACTATCATAGCATTACTCTTTGTACAGATCTGCACTGGCAAGTTCATACTCATTATTTCTCACTTTTTCCTATAGAATTTACTCTTGTAGTTAAAGAAATAAAGTAGTTTTTCTTTACTATTTGTCTGGTGTCACGTGTGGTCCCCTAACAGCATATAACTAAATGGCTCGCTGGCCATGCAGTTTTCTAGACTAGAAATTTCTTCCGTCTATTTATTGGGTGCCTCAGTCTTCACCCGTTAGGGCTGTTCAGATAAAGGGTGAGATACTCTCTCCCTTACCCTTGAGAAAGAGACATTCTATTACAACTTTTTTTTTTTTTTTTTTTTTAATTTTATTTATTTATTTATTTTTGGCTGTGTTGGGTCCTCGTCTCTGCGCGAGGGCTCTCCCCAGTCGCGGCAAGCGGGGGCCACTCCCCATCGCGGTGCGCGGGCCTCTCACCATCGCGGCCCCTCCCGTTGCGGAGCACAGGCTCCAGACGCGCAGGCTCAGCAATTGTGGCTCACGGGCCCAGCCGCTCCGCGGCACGTGGGATCCCCCCAGACCAGGGCCCGAACCCGCGTCCCCCGCACCGGCAGGCAGACTCCCAACCACCGCGCCACCAGGGAAGCCCCTATTACAACTTTTAAAGCTAGATTACCAAACAAAAAGTCATGTCTTTTCTGTGCCCAGAGTCTAAAATTCCTAAATGTTAGGCACTCATTTTAGCCCCCTCCTTTTCTTTTACCAGAGGAAGTGCTGGGATTGAAGTCTTTTTTTCCTGCCTAAAAACCTTAGTGTTGGTGTGGTAATTGCAGAGAGGTAACTGCAGGGATTGTACAACTGGTTTACCTGTAGTTGGTGAATTCTTTATAGCATTGCCATAGTTATTTGGAGACTCAAAAATATTTCTTCTCAGGGCTTAAGTATTTGTGATAAGCGATGTTATAGTAATAAAATAGACACTATACTTTGGTAACAAATACTGAAAATATCATTGATTGTCAGTAGTACTTGAAGGGTTGGACATTTTCTAGTACCTCAGCAATATATTTATATTGATATTTGTCATGAACCTTAAGTATAGGAAAATCATGAAAAGACTTATATCTCATCACTGCCCCTACCTCCTGTACTTCCATGTTGGCCCAAAACTACTTCTGTTTTGAGCAAGAGAATGACTTTCAGAGTAGAGATGAGCCTAAGGAGTTTCTGAAGGGTCTCTGAGGAGTTCTGTCGTCCATGGGCTAAATAAATGGCACTTGCAAACATTTTTACCCCCTTGTGGTGTACACCAAACTCACCAAACTCCAGTGCTGAAACTACCAGGTAAGGGTTACTTGGTTGTAGGATGCCTGGAAATTCTGAGAGGTTCTGTAAATACTTTGGGATTAATAGTTTGAACTACCAAGTTCTTTTTATGATTCTGTCTTCAGAATATAGAGGGAATTGTGTTTTGTTTGGGGGTTAAGATATAAGGTCAGTGTCTCAGGCAACACTAGTATGTTGGCAGAATTGCCCATGGGGAGTTTCTAGGAAGATTCTGTATCATAAATACCTTCTCTTTAGGTCCAGAAGCAGCCCATCTTTCCTCTAGTATGGGAACAGATCACTGTTCTTCTGTTGAGCACAGAGTTGTTTGTTTGCACTTAGGGGCCAATGCTATATGGAAAGCGCTAAGCACCGGAATCACTCTGCGCGGCTAAATAGTGTCGAGGATGTGCAGAGCAGGCTGTGGGGACAGCAGATTCCTGTCCCCTATCTATGCTCACTTAGGTAACTTATTGCTTGGAATGATGGGTAGATCCCTTGTATTTACCTAAAGTGGGTTTCTCTTAAAATTTTGCCAATATATTAATATGTTGTTAAATTTGTACTAGGTTGGCTTATTTGAGGTATAAGATTTAAAATAGACTTCCTATAAGGAAGAAAGGCTGTCATCAGACTTAACCTACCTTTTCATTTTTTTGCCTATATCAAAAGGAGTGTTGAAGAAATAATATGCATCCCATGTCCCGTCCTTGAATTACAGTGAGTTGTGTATCATAGTTTTAGTTTCTGGTACATCAGTCTTTGTTCTGTTTCCCCTCCAACAGTGTCTCAGTAAACTGAGTATGTACCCAACAAAATGAGAGGATTTAGCTTATAAAATAGGTTTCGTACAGTTTTCAAAGAAAACTTTACCCTCTAGATGCGAACTTTGTTAATCTGTTTTATCTGTTTTCCAAGCAAACTATTTATAACCTTTATGATAGTTCAGTTTTCCACTTGGTGTAAATTTATATGCCATTTCTTTTCTAGGACGGGTCTGTGAATGGATAGAACTTTCGAATAAACACAGGAATGCTGGTCTGTAGACTCCATGTTGAACTATTGAACTTAGGAGTTTAGTTTATTCTTCTGCTGGAAGGAAAATGATCTTATTTTTGTAGAAAATACATTACTGCAGAGGCTACTCATTTTTGCTGAAACAATCCAGTTAATGTTTTTGATCATTCACCTAAGATTGCCACATTACTGTAATTTTCCTGTGCCTTTTAACACGACTGTGCCTTTTTAGCACTGCTTAAACCAGGGCTACAAATGGGATACGTATTTTTCCCCCTTATCACTAGTCAGGGGCACATCTGTTTCCTAAAAGTGTCTTGAATACAAGTGCTGTTTATAATGCTTTCTCACCTGTAGTCGTATCCACTGAAGTTTAGGCGCTAAGGTGCCTGTTGTATCTTGCAAACTTGTGTCTGTCACAGGATTTAGCACTTTCAGAATGTTTCATAAATTCATATTGACCGGTTGATAATACCTCTATTCCTGGCTTTCCCAAATCCTTCAAAAGTTTCAGAAGTTTCTTTTCCTTAAATTTTTGCAAGTCATTTGGGTGGACTGTTTGGGTCCAACAGTAGTGAGCTTGTGTATTTTTGTCACTTTTTTCTCCTTTTTAAATAAAAATAGAGGCATGCTAGGAAGTGAAAAGGAACAAGATATTTATGTTTCTTTTATGTGTGTAGGGTGAAGTTTGAATATGTGGGGAGTTGGTTGGGAGGATGGGGTTGTTTTAGGTAAGCAAGGGGGTCAGAAGAGTGACCATGATGGGGGATGATTATCTTCTTACGAGCATGAAGGGTAGGACAGATGGATGAAAACAAGCAATTTGTTTAAAACAAATTTTGTTAATGTTAGTCTCTTAATTTGGCACAGATGTATGGCAGACTTTCTTTTGGATTCTATAGTTGACAGTTATAGCAAAGTATCCCTCATTAAATGTTCTTCACATAGATTTTTGTTTGCTTTTTTTATTAGTTGCAAGAATGGTGATTTCTAGGCTTTCATTGTTACAGACTTGTCTTTTAGAAAATATAATTTGAATATATGCCAGTTCCAGGCTCTCTGCTAGGCAAATGAAGAGGCGGGGTATTGTGACTTCTGATTCATACGGTGTCTGGATATACTGATGGCACTTGTTCTCCAAGCGAGCTCTGTGGGCCTCAGGGGGTCTGTGAGGTTAAAATTATTTTTGTAATAATTTTAAGATGTTATTTGCCTTTTTTACTGTGTTGACATCTGCACCAGTGGTAGAAAAGCAGTGGTAGGTAAGGACTGTTGGCACCTTAGCACTGAGAGTAAAAATAAAAAGCCAGTTTTGAGAATGTCCTCGATGAAGTGAAAAAAGTTGTTAATTTTATATACTCTTGATCCTGTGCACACATCTTAATGTTCTGCGCCACAGGATGGGAAAGTGCACAAAGGGCTTCGATTGCTGCCCGAGTGTGACCTTCTTTGGGAGCTGCACTTATGGATGGAGTTCCAGGCTGCACCAGCTGCTTTTTTCATGGGGAACCATTTTCACTTGAAAGAGGGGTTGACAGACAAACTGTGATTATTTCGACTTGGGTATTTGGCAGCCATTTTTCAACGAAGTGAGCCTGTCACTTCAAGGAAAACAACTAACCGTTATTTGTTGCCGGTGATAATGTTTGAGTTTTCAAGCAAAATTTAGAATTTTTGGAAAACTTGCATCTGTCACTGTGAGGTTGACAACTTTCCCAATAAATACTTAAAGACATCTTTGATGACATCAGTGGATTTAACAAGTATGATTTTTTGAAATATATGAACTTATGGAAAATCTGCATAACTCAGTGGACCAGTCAGTGTTTTTCATATTGAGGAAATGATATTATAAAGTCATGCATGGGTTAAAGATGCATTCAAAGGAGACAGACCAATGAATTTTAATGTAGCAGAGTATGAAAAGTTTATTGATACAATTTCAGGTTCCACATTGCAACTAATCTTTTAAGAAACCGCCACTGCTTACTGAAGGGTAGTGGTTGTCTTGAGGAAAAGCACCTATGAGGTTGAATTACAAGCTGCACTCGCCACTCTTTTCTTAAAACAGTTTTGGAGTAATATCAGAGCATGAGATTCACCATTACCTCAGAAGGCTATCCAGATACTCTTCCCTTTTCTAGTTCAGTATCTGTTTGGGAAAGTATTTTCTTTATATTCTTCAACCAGAACAACATGTTGGAACAGATTGAATGCAGCAGCAGATATGAGAATCCAGCTGTCTTCTATTAAGACAGATATTAAAGAAATTGGCAAAAATGTAAAACAGTGTCCCTCACTGATTATTTTAAAAGAAAAATAGTTTTTAAAAAATAAAATGTGGTATTATATTAACATGTAACAGGCTTGCTGTTATTTTTTAATGAATTAATGTTTTAAAATGTTCTCAGTTTAAAATTTCTAATATGCAAAATTTCAGTAGATACGCCCCATATAGACTAAAGGGGTCCTGAGACCAAAATGCATAAGAATGGTGTCTGGTGTTTTCTTTGAACATTCTACCCTCTCTCTTTGTCTGTGCTAGTAACTGCCATGTGAGTAGTTAATGTCTCAATCTGGATCTAAGTTCAAATTCTTAGTGGTCGCAGTGGCTCACTTAGGGCTTCTTATCCTCTTTTGGTCAGTTCTTCTTTCTCCTCGTGAGTGCATCTGGTTTTTAAATTTTAGAATGTCTCTTGCCATCTTTTTTCTCCATTCACACTACTGTCAACCCAGTCAGTACTCTTATCACTTTATTCCTGAATTACTTCAGTACTCCAGTTGTTTCTAATATAGTTTTCAAACTTGAATGTTGAATGCAACCCCAGGGTTGACTTGACTTTAATTTTATTTATATGCTCTCTAAAAATGTACAGATATAAACTTCTTATGGTAAAACCAAAGCAAAGTTACAGATTAAACACGGACAATCAAATCAGCAACATGTATTTAATGATGCTATTTTGTTAACATGAATAGCCAATCTGTTTCTTTAATTTGGCTTAATAATACTAACACAGAGAATGGCTGTTAGCATATATGTGTTTTATAAAATGCTGTTAACTTTTAGTCTTTATTTGTTCAGGATAATTAGACCTAGTGGTTAGCCTGCGCTGTGACACCTAGCAATCCTTGAATGCCAGTTGAAAATTCTGTAAAGCTGTGTTGATCACTGGAGCATTGTGGAGTTACTGAAGCCTGCATTGGATAGATATTGAATCAATTATTTTTGGAGTCTTTACTAGAAAAATTATTACATATTTTACTACTGGGTTTGCTGGTTGGTGGGAACAAAATGCAAGTTGGTGACCTCTCTGCATCCCACTGGCTTTGCAGCACGCACTGGGTGCTGAGCGGTTCAGCACCGGTTCCTTTGTTTGCCAACCTTACCAGACCTGCCTCACCTTACTTTCCTGTTGTTTTTTTTTTTCCCCATAGCCCTCAACGCCATGTTACATACTAAACATTTTTCTTTGTTTTTGATCGTTTCCATCTAAGTAGACTTTAAGTTCTATGAGGTTACAGATTTTTGTCTGTTTTATTTATTGCTGAGCCTTCCGTTTCTGTAAGAGTACCTAGCCATGTGTTAAATGTTCAATAAATATTGAATGAATGAGTGAATGCATATTAATACTTCTCTTTTAAAACCCCAAACTCAGATGCTCTTCTCTTGTGTTACATGTTTAATGCTGTCTTCCAGCTGCGGCAAAGACATGTTTCTCTGTCCATCCTAAACACAACTAAACTGGACCTGAATTGTATAGAATTGTTTGATTTCTTTGATCAGTATATGTATAATCAGTGGCACAATTTCCTTGGTTCAGAGTCTGTATTTCTATTAATATAGCCTGTAAGTGTATTATCTTTTTAAGTGAACACCATCTTATAAGTGCATATGGAGATCTTTTCGCCCCTTTTTAAATTGTTCAAGTCATGTCTGAGTTTTTAAATAGTAGAATTAGATGTGGGAAATTCCCCCTCAAATTCCATCTGTGTATATTTTTTGTTTTTTCCTGTTTAACATTTTACATAGCATTTTAATTTTTAATATATCAATATTTCTGTTCTGTTTATCATTTTAAAAAGTCGATGCCTATTTTAAAAATGAATGTCTTTACATTAGGTTGTTGTATAACTTAATTCCCTTCTTTAAAAAAGAAACTTTATTTTGGAATAATTTTAGATTTCTGTAACCATGGTACATTTGTCAAAGTTAAGAAACCAGTATTATTATGTTACTGTTAACTAAACTGGAGACTATTTGGATTTTACCAGTTTTTCTGTTTAGTCCTTTTTCTGCTCCAGGGTCCAGTCCAGGACACCAGGTCGCATTTAGGTGTCTCCTTAGTCTCTTCCAATCTGTGACAGTTTCTCAGTCTTTCCTTGTTTTCATGACCTTATTTATTGGTCAGATGTTTGGTCGAAATGTCCTTCAGTTTGGGTTGATGTGATGTTTTCGAGCGATGACTGAAGTGAGAGGTTGTGAGGTTTGGGGAAAGAATACGACTGGGGTGCGGCGCTGGTCTCAGCACACGTCGGGGTGCAAGTGGCGGGTGACCTAACCGTGGCAGGGGTGTCACTGGTTTCTCCGCTGGGACGTCCCCTTCCCCTCCCTGGATTCTGCTTTGAAAGCGACGCACCTGGGAAGGGACTAGCTCCGCGCGTGGGCTCGGGAAGTGTGCACATGGGTTTTGGAATTCCGTGTAAGAAAGACTTGCCTCTCCGCCCCCATTTACTTGTTTATTTAATCACTTCTTTCTCTCATAGACTCATGGATACTTATTAGTTCGGTTATAATACCGTTGTGATTTAGTTTGATGCTCAAATTGCTCCAGCTTTGGCCCCTGGGAGTGCCTTCAGTTTGGTTCCCGTCCTTTCATCCTCTCAGCATTCCCTTACTTCCTGCTACAGGCTTTTCTCCTATTTTCCCGGTCCCAGCCCATGAACCGGCCATTAATCCAGAGCCCGGCTTCCTTGTGCTGGGTAATGAGATTCAGGAGAGGAAGATGTGGGCGCTGGGGGTCCTGCTCCTGGGCTCTGTGGGTGGAGCCTGGAAGCCCACGCATGTCTGCTCACCCAGGGATGCACGCGAGTCTCCCTGCGCCTGTCCGCGTGTGTATGAACATGGAAGAGTTCACGCTGCTGTCTCTGACTCTAGTCCATCACCACCGCTTGCTTATTTGGCCCTGGTACCCGTGAGAAAACTTAACTAGAGGACAGTGTTTCTGTCCAGTTCTTTTCGTCTTTAGCCTTCCTCTGTCCAGTCAAAACACAGATTTCCAAAGTTTCCTAGGTTGGCTCCTTTTCTCCCCACCTGTTTCCATGGGCTTATCTCATGTGGTTTTTATATACCCCAACTCATTGTGTGGTCTGTATTCCTTCCTGAGATCCCCTGACATCCTGTTTTGGTTTTATTTACTTGCATACAGTCTATCATTTAAGAAAATGACTTTTCACGTTGATATGTTGTCTAACTTAACTTTTTTATATGAATATCGTATCCTGATCTTCCTCACCTGCTGTTGGGTGATGGTAGCCAGGACTTACATGGTGTAGTGCCTGCTGTGACAGGTGCTGTCCTGCGGCCTTACATCCTTACAAGAGTGGACTTCTCAGGACAACTCTGTGACGAGGACGCTCCTCACAGCATGCGGAGAGGGAGGAACAAAAAGGTTTGGGAACTTGACCAGGTTCACACACAGCCAGTCCTAGGAGAACTGGAGTCCAACCCAGGGAGGCTGGCTTTGCAGGCTGTGCTCTTGCCTTTGTTTAAGTTGTGGATAGGACTTAGGATTTAATAGGACCAGATGCCGTCTTGTTGGTTTATTGTTGGGACTTAGTTTGGAGTGGAGAGGGCTGCTGCCCACGTTCTCTGCCCCATGTCCGTAACAGGCGTTGTTGTCGCCAGAGCGCTCTTCCTGCCGAGCCAGAGCATGGCCAGCCTGGAGTGGGTCGCTGTAAGGCTCAGGGTGGTGACCTGCAGTGGAGTCTGCTTGTCCTTGCGGATCCCGAACGGAGGACGCAGGCAGCAGCCCTGTGCGCTTGCCTCCTTGGGCCCCTCACTCCTAGTCTCCTTCTCATGGGGGTGTTTTCCATAAAGCCCCTCAGGCGTAAGACCTACTTCTCTTAGGTTATTAATTTTTATCTCTTACCAAGAGTTACATCTATAGGTCTAAGTTCTCCTAACCCTAACCCTTAGCCTTACCCGCAGAATCTTATTTACCATTAATCTCCTTTTGAGTTTATTAAAGCAATGGATCTTAACTTAAAAAAGTAAATGAAATTGGTAAATGTGACTAACAGCTGCCCTCAAAAGCATTTTAAATATAAAAGCACTGTTGAAGATTGGTGATTTTTCAAAATTGGCAATTTCAGTTAGGGAAGGACATCGAGAATATTGCAATCATTATTACTTAAATGTTGTTAAATTTGGATTTTACCTTCCTTAGTCTGGTCTTCAGTTTAGAGTCAAAGTTGATGCTATTGACTTAGTTGAGAAGGATAAGTAGTACCTGTAATTTATTTTTTAGTTTTCTTCAGACAAGTAGAAGCAGAACTCAGCAAGACTAGTAGATGGCGAGTGCCTTGATTTGGCAAATCCTTTAGGAATGAAAAACCTTTAAAGAGGGGCATAAAGTGCACTGAAAATGCCTAGGGCATTTTTTTTTTTTTTTTAAATTCCTCAGTCATTGGCAACTGAGTAAGGAGGGGCAGGAATGTTACCTTATTTTGGAAAAGACCCCTCACAAGTAGACTAGAGTTGGACTTGATGGAGAAGAATGCTGATTCCTGTGCTGTGTGGCCCAGAGAAGAATGCTGATTCCTGTGCTGTGTGGCCCAGTCACTGGAGGTAGAGAGGTGTGTCTTGGGGTCACCAGGGCCGTCCAAACCCAGGGCAGGGGCGGAGCTCCTCACCACGTGGGAGTGGAGCCGATGCTGTTGACCATGAGGAAATAGGGCTCGAGAACCTGTCTTCTGTTCACTCAGGTGGTGTTGTGTATATAATCTCAATATTAAAACGATACCTCAGACCCCTTCTGTGTCTCATGTGGCCGAAAATCTAATCCAAACTGGTTAAAGTAAAAGAGAGGGAATTCCTTGGCTCACATAACTGAACAGTTGTGGCGTTGGTTTGGCAAAGCACGCCTGGTCAGGGCTCAGTGATGGGACTAGAGTCCATTTCTTGGCTTTGGGTGTTTTTTCTTTTTCTCTTGTTGACTGTTCTTTGCAGGCTCTCCTCTCATGGTTGCAGTTGGCTTCCAGCAGTTCTTCAGGCAGCATGTTTCCAGGTTCAAACCTAAGTGGAAAGGGTGAGCATTCTTGACCTTGCAGGGAACCTCCTGAGACTTTCACATCTGGTTGTGTATTCATCCCTGCACTGGTAACTACAGGGGGCTGTGGGCCGGGGCCTCGGGCTCCCTCCCATGGAGGTGGCAGTCCTTAGAGAAGGGTGGGTGCAAAGTTCCCAGAGAAGGTGAACTGATGCAGGGTGGCAAAAACAATCTGAGTTTGGTTGATTCATAAATTAGACTCTGGACTGTATAATTTTCCTTTATTTTATTTAATCTATATGTTTGTGATCCTGTGAAGCTTTACTCCATTGTATTAAGGTTTGGATGGTTTCCCGCCATAACCTGGTCTGTCTTTTGAGCTAAAACGTAACTGTTGTTGTGGTTTCCCTGTATACAGGTCGACTTGAGCGATAATCTGTTCTGAATAAGAGAAGCTGTTTTTTCCCTGGATAAAAGTCATATTCGTGCCATTTCACCTATGAAACTAAACAAATCTTTTGACTGGGAAATTTGAAAATTGGATTTTTCACAAATCCCCATCCATTTAGTAGCAAGTCATTTTTTTTTTTTTTTAAATTATTTATTTATTTATTGATGGCTGTGTTGGGTCTTCGTTTCTGCGCGAGGGCTTCCTCTAGTTGTGGCGAGCGGGGGCCGCTCTTCATCGCGGTGCGCGGGCCTCTCACTATCGCGGCCTCTCTTGTTGCGGAGCACAGGCTCCAGACGCGCAGGCTCAGTAGTTGTGGCTCACGGGCCCAGTCGCTCCGCGGCATGTGGGATCTTCCCAGACCAGGGCTCGAACCCGTGTCCCCTGCACCGGCAGGCAGATTCTCAACCACTGCGCCACCAGGGAAGCCCTTATTCCTATACTTTTAAAGAACAGTCTGTACACTTCCATTTCTTATCCTAATTCAGAGGTCATGATTCTTATATTTTGATAATTTCCCCTAAATGAATCACTGTCCTTTTTTCTTTTCCTCTCTATTGTGTATATTTACCAGATCATTCTATAGCTTAAAACCTTCACTTACTTCTTTATTTGGAAGAGCTTTGTGAAGTTTATAAACGTGGAAACTTATCCCTTCATGCCCTCTTACGGAGAGGTTGGTTCCAAATCAACTTTGAAGTGTTTTGTCATTGATGGAGCAACTTGTTAGTTTAGTAACAGCTTTGGTTTTGTCCTGACATACTTTTCCAGAGGTGTTGTTACTAATGGTAGAAACACATAGAAGGTATTCCAGCGTGTTAGACACGGAGGGTTCCAGTGGAAAACATGAAGTGCTAACTAATGAAATGATACCTCTTCACCATGACCTAAAAAATGCACCTTAAAAAATGCATTGTAGTGATATCCGTGTTGCACATCAGTGAAAACGAAAGCTGTGTTCCCAGTGCGGGTTTTTATCAGGCACGGTGGTGCCGCCTCCCAGGACCAAGAATTTGTGGAAGCAGCAGATGGGACTAGTTGTGATGAGTTTCTGAGCTAATGCAACAGATCATCCCTTTTTATGTGATTCCTCTCCTTTCTAGCTAGGCCTTTGAAGTGCTAAGTGTCTGAAAATAATTTGCATAGAATTACCTGAGCTCATCTGTTAACTAACCAGCAGATGTGAAAGCAAAAAAATGCCACAAAGTCATTTTTAGAATAAAGCTCCAGCCTCTCCCTAACTTTGGCGTCTTTTTGCCCGGCCTCACCGTCTTCCTAACTTCTTCCCCACTTTCTGTGTTTCCGCCAGGCTGGGATCTGCTGTGGGGTTTAGTCTTCTCAGCTCTGAGGACTGTCATGTTTGTTCCACTCAGCACCCCAGGCAAGGTTGCACTTTGAAGCTTTTACAGGACTCAGTCCTATCTCTGTGATCTCATTCAGCTGTCTTTATCTTAAGTTCTGAAGTCTCTTCATTCTTCTCATTCCCTCAATTCTTGTAATTTGGGCTGTTTACCTAATTTGGGGTCCACCTTCGTTTGCAGGGTCTGCTGGCGGCCCCTCTCCGCCCTTACGGCCCCGAACCCAGCTGGCTGCTGCTCTTACCTGAGCCCCTTCCGTTCTCTCTTTGCCTTTTGAAACCCGACTCAACTTTTAAGGTTGAGTGGTCACTTTGCTGCCATCCTTCTGCAGCTCCTTACTTGCGTCCCCCACCCTCAGCCCCAGTACTTCTGCATATTTATCTCATGTTGTAAAGTCCGTTCTTTTAGCCGTTCTTAGGTAGGTTATAAGTGCCGCAAGGGCAAGTTCTGCGTTTCATTCATCTTTGTATATTCATTGCCTGATTCTTACTAATCATTAATTACATGCTTTCTTTGCCCCTCTCTCAGCTTGAATAATCCACCATTTGTGTTCTCTTTTCGTGGTTTTGGTGGTGGAATATTCCTACAGAAAGTTACCACTGACCTCTGGGTTCCTTTTCTTTCTCTAATTCCTCTCCTTAGGCAATTTTCTCTGTGCCCGAGGGCTGTATGTAAGCAGGTACATGAAACCCTACTCAGTTATTCAAGCCAGAAAGCCATCTTCCCCATATTGAAATCCTTGCCATGTTTGCTCTCAAGTGACTCTTGAAATCATTTCCTTTCTCTCATCCCTGGTGTCGTTGAAGAAGCTGCGTCGTCGCTTGTCTAGGGTCAGTCCCGCCTTCCAGTCTCACCTGGCCTCACCTTTGCCTTTTACTCTCTTCCAGCCCCTCCTGCCGCTGCACTGCAGTCAGCTGGGCCCTCCAGAGTGTAAATCTTCCCCCTGCCCCTTTACTTAAAACACTCTATGACTTTCCATTGCGCTTAGATAAATTAAAGCACAAATCCCTAATGTGGCACCTTTGCACCATCCGATAGAGGAATGTCCTTCTAATCTTTTGAAGATACAAGTACAAGTTTAACACTTTGATGAACAAATGTTCTGGAAGAGGACACTCGTTTAGACTCTGTGGTGTGAATTGGACACCCGGTGGACTACAGGCCGAGCCCATGTTGCACAAAACCGGCTTCCAGAGCCTCTGCAACCACAGATGGGGTGGGAGGGGTCCCTGCCTTCCTTCTCCTCTGGCTAGCAGAGGAGCCCCCATGGGAGGAGAGGTGGCACGAGGCAGAAACACAGACTTTCATCACAGTGTTGAAGGTGAGAAGCATGGTTGAAAGTGCGTGTAGGGGGAATACTTTAATTTGTACAGTTATCACATATTGTGCTGTATATTTTCTACCTTTGGTGCTGTATGTAGATTTTACTTCTTTTTCAGATTTATCTTTTTCAGTCATTCATTTATGCCTGTAGCAACTAATTTAATGATGAAAAACTTAGAATATGTGTCTACATTTTTTTTCACTCCACAAGTGTGGCTCTCACAGCTCGTAACTGTATATACTTAACTCCTGTAATGGGTCACATTTCTGTAGGATGACTGCAGTTTAGGAGTGGAGTATCTTTGTAAATAAAAATGTCTTTTAAAGGTTGTATTAAATAAAAATTTATACTTGGAATGAAATGTTTTTAAGGACTTCACCATGCAGAACAAATGAGGACCCTTCTTGCAAATATCAACAGCGTAATTATGTATCATTTCTTTTGTTGATTGTTAGTTTGCTGGGGATTAAAACACAAGTGGTCATATTCAGGCTGGTTAGATTAGTGATTTTAATATGAAACCATTGCTTTTAGAATAATCATGGGCCAGACTGGGAAGAAATCTGAGAAGGGACCAGTGTGTTGGCGGAAGCGTGTAAAGTCAGAGTACATGCGCCTGCGGCAGCTCAAGAGGTTCAGGCGAGCTGACGAAGTCAAGGTATCCTCCGTCTTCTGTGAAAATGCGGGTACAGTTAAGGATGGTTTACCCCCTAAAGATAAGTTTTAATTTGAAAGGGTAAATGGAATTTACTGTAAGATAAATGAAAACTTGGAAGTTAAGGTCCTTGGTCTGTCTTAATTAACATAAAAATCGTACCATGCACATTAGTGAAGTGGAAAGATTTTAATCTAATGGTTATTCAGTCTACTTGGAAATCACCATCTTTTCAGTGTAGCTTTGTACTTCATGTGGAGACCCAGGACCCAAATATAAAGGAATGTGTTTCATGGTACTGTGTTCCTAAAGTCATTGTGATTTAAAAAAAATATAGATATATACAAAGTTAACAAAGAAAGGATGGAAATAATTTCCTATTCCCCTTCTACTCTCAGTAAGATAATAGATGTGGTGTTTTTGTATTATTTGAACGTGGGAAACCACAGTTTAGTTTAAAATCCATATGCTTTTGAAGGAATGTCCCTGATACTTTTGAGGAATCACTCAATTTTAACCTTCATTAGAGCTGTTACAAATTTTCTAACAATGAACAATTTCTTTTCTCCTCTCCTTCATTTTTTTTAAAGAGTATGTTTAGTTCCAATCGTCAGAAAATTCTGGAAAGAACAGAAATCTTAAACCAAGAATGGAAACAGCGAAGGATCCAGCCTGTGCACATCCTGACTTCTGTGAGCTCATTGCGCGGGACCAGGGAGGTTGGTGAACTCACGCGCTGTACGAATTATCAGTGCATTTTGGTTTTTGCTGTTGGAATGTTGGTTGGTTATCGAGAGGAGGCCATTGACCTCGGATGTCCCTTGTTTTATTGTTATTTCTTTTTAATGTGCAACTGATTCCTAGATTTTTATAAGACTGTTCATTAAAAAAGAACTTTAAATACTCTCGAATGTCCTCATCAGATCACAAGTTAGAGCAAGGCTTTCTGATGCACAGTTGTCTTTTTTCCTTCCCCTTCATATGAATTAGCCATGCTGTAAGAAATGGTTCTTTTTCATCCATACTCATGGAGTAAACAAGCTTCTTATTATACATTTTGTCCAAATTCTAAGGCTCTCTCTATAAGAATTTTTAAATTTGGGATTGAGAGGTCAGAATTTCCTTTTTTAATAGAATTTTTTTGAACGAACGAGGTAGATCTTAATCACTCCAAAAAATTACTGTTTTCAAAGGAAGGCAATAAATCTATGGTAGATTTTATAATGAGATAACACATTAAAACATAGTGGCAGCAAGATGAAAAGAAAATGGCAGAAACTTACACAGTATAGAACCAATCAGTAGGATTTTGGTTAAAGCATTTCTGTTTAAGTACCTGTTTTATGCAGGAAGACATGGCATATGATATGGAATGCTATTTGAATGGGCATGGAAGCAAAAAGAGGGAAGAAAGTGATTTGAAATTTAGATTATACCATGTAGGAGATGATTGTTGACCTGAGTGTCTAAACATGGAAGGCATCTAAACAATGGAATTTGTTCTAAAATAATGTTTTCAATGAGCAGTCATTTTTTATATGATATTGTAATAATCAAGCACTAATTTGCTGTCTTACGAGACCTGTTGAGATTGTGTGACGCACTGGCTTCAGAGACTGGTCAGTGCTATCATAGTAGCTCAGTCTGTGCTACAGACACGGTCCTAGTGGTGATTTCAGTGATGGTGCTGGTGGTCTTGATGGTGACACATATGGCTTGGGATGATCCTTAGTTATTTATGCATTTTGTCAGTTGACAGCTCTTTAAGCTCTGACTTGCAGTTGTATAAATATGTATTATATGTTATTAACACCTTCCAGTCATCTGCAACAGGTCAGGACCTACACATTAGAGGTAAATGACTAATTAATATACTAAGGGTGAAAGGGATTCTTTTCTATGCCAGTCAGAATGTTCTCAAAAGGGATCAGGATGCAGCCTCTAATTCTTTTGAAAGTGACCTTTTGGAAATTTTGAAGTGAAGGAAAAAGAAACCTCGTTTTTTTTCTCTCCAGAGGGATACATTTTAGAAATTTGGAGAAATAAAGTAGGAACACATGGAATACTTAATTTTGCCACACATTACAAATCTCAAAATGCTGTTGAAAGCCCAACCTACATTTATAATAAAAGTTAACATCAGTAATGATTTCTGGCACTGCACTAGGTACTACTCTACCTCATTTTGTCTTCGTGATGGTTGTATTACCACTTTTTTATTCCCAGGTGAGGAAACTGAGCCTTAGGAGAATTAAAGTCAGTTTCCTTGCTCTAATGATCTGATGTGGGCCTGGAAGAGTACACTTTGCTCAGACACATTAAGAAATTATTAAAGTTCATTATTTATGTACAACCGGAATTGCTCATGATACAATTTTTGGTGTTAAATTTAAGAGTACAGTTTATTCAAATGAGTATTTACTAATTGAATTTTGCTTTTAATTTTGTCAAGTGGAGATAAAAGTCATTGAATGTAAAGATACCTAACTTTTTATTGCGTTCATGAGAGAAATTGTAAGAAGAAATTAGCATTTTAATGAAACAAGTGTTTTTCTAAACTTAGTACCCCATGCAGGTTGAGAAAAAACATTTTCACAAAACAGGAGGGGAAAAGGAGGAAAGTAACCCCTAGTCTCAGGAATTTAGGTTTTGTTGCATGGAACTCTGGTCAAAGCACATTTGTTTTTGAGCCACTCTTAATTACTGGTTCTGCTTGAAGTGATTCGTCTTTTACTCCTCCTAGCCCCCAGCCCCTTTAAAACCATCATCACTGACTTTTGGAAGCTGAAGGTTTATACAGTTTGTGATAAGCTTCTTGGTGTTATCACAATAAATAATAGAATTTTAGGGCTGGAAAGGACTTTAATGATCTCTGTCTAGTCTCCTTACTTTTCAGATGAGACTATATCCCTGTTATTTTTTCTTCAGTTTGAGCATTTCCAGCAATATATCAGTTTCTTTTATATGCTTTAAAAGTTGGAGTCAACTAGGTCAGAAGCAGGAGGATAAATAAGTTAGCCTGTTTTGCAACGACTTTCCTAGTAATAGGCTTGTAGGCTTGGCAGAATTTGGGACTTCACTGTTGACCCAAACACCTAGAAAGTCCATGGCTTTCAACATTTGGAAGTGCTGTTGTAACATTGTTTTAATTAAGTCCTTATTTTTATAAGCTGATCCTTTATAAATGCTGTCTTCAGTTTAAATCCTTTGAGCATGACGATGATACAATAACAATTTTCAGTCATTCACACAAGTCTTCTACTTTATTCCCTTCTGTACTTGTAGAAGGGGATAAGCTCAGTTTTAAAATGACCAATTTTATCTAGGTTATTTTAGTAAAGAAAGTCTGACAAGTTTACTATCTGATCTAATGAAGTGACTGCTGTAGATTCTGACTTGAGATCAAGGAGCCCTGCAGTCGACCTGGAGACCACATCTTTAGTCTGTTGTTTCCTTAATGCATGCTTTTAGGAGACTTGTGGGTACTTACTTTTTGGTGTTGAAGTTACAGAACCTAAGCCGTGTTGCCCATAGGATCTTAATACAGAGTATGTGTCTATTTTCTCTTTTTAAAAATACTTCTGACTTCTTGAAGACAGTCACTGTAATATATGTTACATATATTTCCTTTGCTCTTCAGTTTATCTTTTTAAGGAGCATTCAGCTTAAAAATGTTATGAAACCATACACACAGGCCAAGGGATATACGCCGTATTGCCATAATATGTGGTTGTTTGTCAGAAAATTATTTCTAGGTGACATTCATTACTTTGTCTCATCAGTCAGTAAAGAACTTTATCTTCTGTAAGTCTGCACATTGGTAATCATGTTCTTTAATGTGTCTGTTTTTCCAGTTTTGATGAAGAAGCTGGTTTAGGAGTTACTCTTGTAGTTCTTACTAGTGCATTTCTTTTTGTACATTTTCCATTTCTTGCTGAAAACAACAAGGCACTTTTCCCTTTCATTGATTCTTCATATCAAGATTTTTATTACTTGTATGTATTATGACTGTGAAAGGGATGCTTGCTCAAATGATGTCTGTCTTCTGGGCAAGTGGTGTGATTGGTTTAATAATTTAAAAATATCCTGCCAATATGCATTTTTAGATTCCCAGGAGAATGTAATGTTCTTGTAAGAATTCTGTGTCTTGTTTACTAATGAAAAGAGTAAGAAAAGTGGGGCTTCTTCAGAATGTTTAGCATACAACAAGCAGCATCAGAAGGACCTCCTAGTCCTCATATTCATGAAGAATTAAAAGTCTTTTGGACTTTTCAGTACGTACAGGTTTGCTCTTCCTATTGATATCTTAAAATTTTAAGTTCATCACCTATCATTTGATATTTGCAAATGAATTTTTTCCGGGGGGGGGAGGCTTCTTTCATGACACAGAAGGTGTAAGTTCTTTCGTAAGTTTGCAGTTTGGGCTTATTTTTGTTGAAGGAGAAGAAAAACATTGTCTTGTTTACCTGTAAACACTTGATTGCATTATTTATTGACGTGGTAATGCACTTTCCTCAGTTAATTGTAAATAGAAATTTAGTTACTATACACAGAGAAGAAATAACATGCTGGTGTACCCAGTGTGTAGTGGTCTTTACTTAAATATACTCCCAACTTTCAACACAGTAACATGCTTTCTTTCCTTTGTGAGTTTCAGGATTACAGGACCAGTATGTCCTGCCCAGCATTTGAGCAGATGTGGCAGGGAGCTGGGTCATTTTTCTCATGTCTTAGACATTGATGAGTGGTTCTCCCAAGTGTGTGTCTTTACCCTCAGTCTGAACATATCCATCCTTTCTTGGTTCCTCAAGGAACTGGTTTCTTAGTTGCTTTCTGCTGCTCTTTGTCTCTGAACCATCTGTTGGTTGAATGAATCTTGTGTTAACTCTGCCAGTCCTTCCTGCCCATGTCACTTTTTCAAATCACGGCAGCCTTTGCTTCCTTTCTGGCTTTCTTTCGGCTGAAATAGATGGAATATTACTTAAATGACCATAAGGAGGTGTTCCTTTGCTTTTGAAAGGAAGCTAATATAAGCATTTTATGCTTTTCCGAAAAGGCCATTTAGAAAAAAGAAAGATCACTTCTGTTGTTTGAGTTTATATGTTATTATCATATATTAAAGATATATCATACACGTAGGATGTTTGAGTTCATATTTTAAATTTAAGATTATATATCTTAAGTTTAAAAAGTGAACTTTTCAAAAATGTCAAATGTTTATTTTGTACTACTAAATAAACCAGAAGTTGTGTTTAATTTGCTGTTTTTCTCCAAGAACACTGTGTATACAGTTTGTGTTTTAAAATTTATTGTTAAATTGACCATTACAAAGATCAAGTCTGTCCTCAAAATACAAAACCAAATTTTGACAGCTGTTTTGAAAACAAACAGGATGAACCAAAACCCAAAGAAATGCTTATCTAGTCTGCAATGTTAAAAAGTGTTCATTGCTCTGAAGAAATAAGAAAATTTTATTAGACCTAGAACTACTATCACAATTTAGCTTGATAATTTGGATTGACTTAAATCCACTGCTTAGGATTCTGTTTTATCTTCTCCTACTAGATTTTGTAAAAGAATATTATTTGAGTACCATTTTGAGAGGGTTGGGCAGATTTCATGAGCTACCTTGGCAACCGATGAGGCACTTTTAATACTAGGTAATGTGAATATCTGTTGGGTTAATGAGACTTTTGTTTTTTATCTTTTTCTTCAATTAAAAGGTCATTGTAAAATATTAACTGTAAAAATTCAAATAACACAAATATATGAAACAGGAGCAAAAGGTCCTGTCGTCCAAGCCCTGTGACTTTTATTCTCTCAGATTTCTTTTTCTATAACATGTTAATTATAATGATAATATATATTTTATTTTAAAAAGTTATTCCCAGATAAAACATGCCTGCCTTTTGGGGCCATCGCTTTACATCTGTCCAGGTCTTCAGTATCTTCAACAATGCACAGTGCTTGGTCCTGTGGATTTACCATAATTAATTGCCCTATTCATAATTGATGAACATTTAGGTTTTTATTTTTTCCTTTTGCAGTTAGCATTTCAGTGAATATCCTTCATACACATCTTTGCATCTTTTGAGTAATTTTGTAGGAAAACTTTCTAGAAACAGTATTACTAGGTCAAGAGGATATGCATATTTAAATTTTTAATAGCTATTACCAGATCGCCCCCCAAAAGTTTTACATTTACACTCTCACCAGCTGTTTATAGTGGGGTCTGTTTATCTATATTCCCAACATAAAATGTTAATCTTTGTCAGTGTGATAGGTAAAACATTATTGTAATTTGCTCTCCTTTTGTTAATCAGTGAAGTTAATTTTAAGTACCTATTGTTTGTTTATATTTCTTTTATGAGTTGGCTGTTACTGTCTTGGATCTTTTAAAATTGGGTTGGACTTTTTCTTATGATTTTTAAGGACTTTTTGTATATTATAAATACTAGTTTTTAATCATCTGTTCTGCAGATTTCCCCCCCCATTTTCATGTTATTTCTGGTATGTTTTGGTTATACAGAAGTTTTAAATGTTTATGTAGTCAAATTAGAATTTCTTCTTCTGATTTCTGTGTTTCTTTAAGGCTTACAAAGCCTTTCTCCACTTCAAGATTATAAATTATCCATCTTTCCTTCTAGTTTTCATTTTTATATTTTAACATCATTTAGCCTATTTGGAATTTCCTTTGGTGTAAAGAGTGAGTGGGGAATTGCGTTTTCAATTTTTTTTTCTATTTGGCTTTGTTGTTTCAGCACGATTCACTAAATGATCAATCCGTGAGCAATTGGGGAGTGGTTATAAATCTGTTTTGCAAAGATCAGCAGAATTGGCCTGTGTGATTTGGTGGTCACGGTGCAGCAGGTTTAGCACCTGAGCAAGGGCTTCGTGCTTCTGAGACTACGGTCCGGTGGCCGTCCTGCCTTTTTACCTTAGCCAATGGCTCTGCTGCTCTGTGGCGTTCAGCCCCACGTCCACTCACGGGAGCGAGGCTTCACAACGGCTGTGCTGCCACAGCTGATGGAAACCATGACTTTATTCTTTGTTCTGCTTCTTAGTTTTTGTTTACTTTCTTTTTTTTTCAATGATAGAAATGGTCTTATTTGCCACTCGCAGGACTATTATTGAATTAGGTTCTTGAGTGTGCATGTCATGGACAAACGTGGCTCTGGTTACGTGCTTTACATGCTACGTTGGGTGTTTTTGTAGTTTTACCAACTTATGTCCTGTGACTATTGTTCTGTTTCTGATCTCCAGGATTTTAGCAAAACTGCAGATTATGAGGAGATGATTTACCCTAACAGCCCCCTTCAGACCCAGACTGCATTGGGTTTTTAATAGTTACTATATTAACAAGGTTTATAGATTTATGACCTCTTTACTCGGGCTCAGGCTTCTGAAGCTAGGATGCAGGGAAGAGCTTTAAGGGTCCAAACTTCCTGAAATTGTACTTCACATGTTACCTGTTCTGTGTGAAATGCTGTATATGCCCCCCCAGCCCTGCCCCGGAAGAAGTGCCAGACTGATGCTTATAGGGTGGCATCTTTTGTTGTTCTTAAGTGAGCTCAGGGCAGGAGCCTCGTGTTGCTGGTGGAGGTTCCCCCCCGTCCGGACGGCTCTGCAACATACATATCTAGCAGCAGAAATGGAAATAATTTACAGTCTGGCATGAACCACTCTTGTATTCCTTAGCTCCAGTGCCCTTGATTAGCTGCTTTAATTAAGTGTGTCTGTGTCAAGATCTGATCAGGATGTTTTATTTCTGACCCTCTCCTTTAACCACCCTTCTCCTAATCATCCTTGTAAACCTTGTTAGGAACTCACTTCTACTATGAGATTTTCTTGACCCAGACCTGATACTCAACCTCAGTCCAGTTTTTTCTTCAGTACTTACTTCACATAAAAGCAGTCTGAAATTAAGTTATGTACACTATCATTTTCACCAGAAGGCCTAGCTAATTTAAAACTTGGTGTGTCATCTTTTCTCTACTCAAATCTTGAAGAATATGGGTAGTTTCAGAAATCATCCTCAGCTTTTCCCTAGAGTTGGGTGGCAGCTGATGCTTTCTTTCATACACCTTAGATGTGAGACAGTTCCTTATTGTTTTTACTCGGAAAAGCTAAAGGATATTAGACAACATCACCAGTTCGTTGTGTCTCTGGCTTGAATTAAATGGACCAACCAGGATCCAAGAATATTTTTAGCTTGGCTAACTGAGTGTATTTTTCCCCCCTACTATACGGAAGTTGGACCTAACCCTTCTAATGTTAAAGATTGTTGAGAGACCGGATGGCTATGACTGTTGCCCTTTGGGATGTCCCACTGTAAGACGGGGAGTCATACCTACCTCCTAGGGTAGTGGTGAATTTTAAAGAAGTTAACTTTGGTAAAGTCTCTAGCACAGTGCTTGGCACATAGTAGGGTGTGTTAATTTCTTTCCCTTCCCTGCAGGCCATTCACCTGCTCTTCCCTCTACGATTTTCCATAACACAGTTTTTACTTGGAACCAGCCTTCTGCCAAGAGTCTCAGTTTGGTTGTGTACTCCTACAACTACTATTTTTGGCTTGACTTCCCTCTCCAGCTCCCAGTGGTCCAGCCACACAGTCGCCTATTGTACCAGCTGGTTGATGTAAGTCTATCCATCCTCAGAGGAACCTGGTTACTTACCAGTAAGCTGTGTTTCTCTGAAACTGTAGCATCCTTGGTAACTAATACAGTTGTTTTCTTTCTTTACCATCAACGATGGATTACCTACAACAACTTCCTTGTGTGATCCTCAAGTTGGAACTAGAATTAGAGAATTTAATTTGTTGATATAGGTCTCCTAGTGAGTTCCTGAGTCCAAGACATATGACTCTGATCAGGTAGAATGCTGTGGAGACCCATGAGGTCAAAATCCTATTCAGTGCTCTGAGTGATATGAAACAATAATATAAAGTGTCAAGGATGATACATTTTCAAAGAAAAAAAGTTACTGGTAAGTAACTGGGATTTTTGAGTAATTTTCCTGTAAGTCAATAAATAAGAATTCCCAAACTTGTTTTACCAACAAATGCTTTTGCATTTGAATATTATTTCATAAATGAAAGGGATATGGTTATTAGTTAAAGTTAATAGTTAAAGAATGGGGTAGGTTTCTAGAGATACTACATAGATAATGAGGTGGGTATAGACCTTCAATTTGCTAAATAGGTGTTCTCTTAGCTTTAAAAAGAAATTGAAGTCGAAGTCTCCATTAGGGACAAATCAGCAAATGCAGTCGGTTCATTCTGGAAACATTTTTTGAGTGCCTACTCTTTTTTGAGACACTGTGCTGAGTATTGTTGCGAGACAGAGGTAAAACCACACTCTGCCACAGCCACTTTGAGAGCTTATTTCCAGCCCCTTGGTGACACTTTTATCACTCAGAATTGAGGTGATGGGTCATGGGGGTATGGCAGGTGTGGGGTTGGAGATAGTACTTAGAGCTGCAGCCTTTGCTGCCTTATTTTCTGTGCTTCTCTAAGTTCTTTCTGTTCACGGAAAAGTCAGCTGACCTCGTTCAGTAGACTCAGAGCATTTTCTCTGTCACTAGAGCAAACAGGTGGAGCAGAGCCAGCGTGCCTCCTGTCTGGTAGTTGAATAGGATATTCAGCTGTCCTCCCGTAAGTGCCAGCTTGGATTTAGATATTAAAGCAGGTGAATAAGTCAGAGTTGGAGAAGCAGCCACTCCCCCTCGTCCCCCAGGCTTTAAAGGGGGCCAGTCTTCAGAATTAAAATCACAGAATTAATTTACCTCCACCATGTGTAAAACAAAAATCAAAAACTCCAATTTAATTGTTTTGCAAGAAATGAAATTATTTTGTATTTAAAACCACTGGGTAGTGTATAACACTTTATTCCGTAGTTATAACCACTCCTTGCCCCAGAGTGACCTGGTTAAGTAACTTAAGAAGAAGGAATGAAGATGTGGTAGGAATAGGACAAGAGGCAGATGCTGGAGGAGGAGATGCCCTGTGACACTGTTGGGTGTGTCTCTTGCACAGCACCCACTGCACGGGCATCTCAGGGTGAGAACTAGAGCACAGGCATGAAGCTTGTGGGTGCTGGAAGCAGACTTAGGCTTCCACCCTGGCTTGGTGATTTCCTGCCTTTCTGACCAGGCAAGTTACTTAACCTCCCTGAGCCTCAGTCTCCTCCTCATTGTGTGAAATCCTGATGCCAAAGGCTAAGATGAGAAGTGGTTAAGAAAATGTATGTAAAGCACTTAGCACAGTGCCTGCAACACAGTACGTGCTCAATAAATGTTAACTGCTGTTATTATTGGACGGATGGATGAGGAATTGCATCAGAGGCCAAAGAAGGAAACAGGGAAAGATTGCGGGTTCTGGAGTTTTAGTAAACTGTTCACACCTTCTTATTTACTTGAGCTGTGAGCTTTCTAGTATTATCTTTAATCTTTGCCCTTTTGGAAAGCAAATTAATGGATTAATCACTGTCACAGTTCTTCCTAACTACTCTATCTTTAAACCTTCACTTCCACTGAGGAAGGAACTATTTTTGTGCTGCGGTGACTGTGACTATTGGAAGATTATCCCCCTGGCCTGAGGAAATGCTGAGGGCCAGGTGGGCCTGGATGCCAAAGACTTCCACTCTGATTTCACCAAATCTAGACCCGCGATTTTTAAGTCCTCTTAAATAAAAATGAAACATTTAATAATTATGTGTGTTGTATAGACATGACTTTTTTGGTTTCATTTTACTACTTCAATTCTACTTCTTTTTGCTCTATTTTCATGGATTACATGTCCAGGGTATTTTTGAGAAGGCTCTGGAGACCTGATAATTGGGTAATGGTACTCTTTTAAGAAAAGCTGGATTCCTAGACAGGATGGAAAGTGCTGTGGTATTTGGGCACAGATCTTTACCGTATTTCATCAAGTCAAAGATGCAAACTTTTTAACATTTTAACATCTGAAACTGGCATGCATCTTAGAATCACTATGATAAGAAAGCATTGTGTTATAGTTTAATTGGCAACATTATTTTCTTAATGATACAGAAGATAATGGTGTGCTTTGAAATTGATGTCATCGTAGATTGGATGAAATATGGTATTTCAGGGAAATAGATTTACTTAACCGGTATTAGAAATGTATAGAAATGTGGTATCGTGACAATATGTGTAGTGGGTAAGAGCAGGGGCTCCAGAGTCAGACTTTCTGGGTTTAAATTCTAGCCCTAACAGTGTATGACTTTGGGCCAGTTACGTATCCTTTCTCTATCTTAGTTTTCTCACCTGTAAAATGAGCGCTAAGAATAGTCCCCATCATACAGCGCTGTAATGAGGACTAAATATAAGACATGTAAGTGTTTAAAATAGTGCCTAGCACATAGAAAGTGCTTAATAACATTAGCTATTATTGTTAATAATTTAGAGATTACACTTCTGCAGAATTGATTTGAATCCATTTCGTTGTGATTGAAATTCAGGTCTATTACCTTTAATATTTGTGTATCATCTGATAATATCAGCAAATGACACTTGGGTTTTTAAAAAGGGAAGGTAAAGGTAAGAAAGGTTAACCTAACAAGTTTCTATATTCTTATTAAGTAAGATTTAAGTGGCATATTTGGTGTATATATATATATATATATATATAGTATTATTCCATGTGGATGAGATGTAAATGAAATTAAGCAGTGAGGTAGAAAATTTATAGTGAAAGCAAGGAGCAGTTAATCTGAGGCCAACCTAAATATAATATTTGATTCTTATTGATACTGGTAAGTATGGAAAGGGTTGGAAGGTTTTGAAAATTTGCAAAATCTGAAACTTTTTCTATCACTAAGTAAAAGAGAGGAGAGAATCCTTTTTGGTTTTTATGAACATACCGTCTCAGTAAAGAAATTTCTTTTTCAAAATGCTGTAAGTAGGCAACATCTCTTTATAATATGATGCCTACAGCTTCAGGTTGTCCTTTATTCTTACAAGTCAATTTTATTTTTTCTGTTCTAGTGTTCGGTGACCAGTGACTTGGATTTTCCAACACAAGTCATCCCGTTAAAGACTCTGAATGCAGTTGCTTCAGTACCCATAATGTATTCTTGGTCTCCTCTACAGCAGAATTTCATGGTATGTAAATAATGTGTCTTCTTATTTGGTAATCACTTCTTTTAAATACAAAAGCATAGATAATTTTCTTGTCAAGGTGAGTTAAGATAGTATAAGTAAAAATAGCTATCGAAATGGGAGTACTTAGAGTAATTTTTTAAACCAATTAATATATGTATTTTTAAGCCTTTTCAGTGTTGATGTTGCTCTTTTCTTAGTCCTTTCTAGTTAAAACATTCTCCAAAGGAAAAGTATGAAGCAAAAGCCATACCTGGGATTAAAAATATATTTAAAAGATGAAGCGTATAGTTTTTATCCTTGAAGATGTTAGTCAGTATCCTGCAATCTCAGTCTGACTTTGAGGTTTTGTTAATTGAGAATGTATTATTTAAAACAATTTTAGGCAGCATGTTATTAAATGATAATGTACACTATGAAATATTCTCAGGGCAAGGTTAAGCATTTTTCCACAGATAACACTGGCACAATAGCTTTTGTAATGAAATGCTAGTATTTAATTCTTTATAGAAGTAGGATGAAGGAGGATGGAACAAAAGAGAAATTTGAGTATGCATTCTTGACTTGTGTTGTTAAATTAAAAATACATAGTTTTATTACTTAGTTGGTATATAAAATAATAGGGCTATTACAGTGTTGATGGAAGTCCTTGGTGAGCCTACTTTAGAGAATTACCTGCTAGATTTTTAAATAAATAGATGTTTCTAATGTCTTCAGTAACTTTGCTGTTAAAAATTTTGCAGTGGAGGCTTAAAGGCAAACTTCAGATTCTCTTCTGCCATTGTGTATTTTTGTGCATTTAAGGCTTTATTCAAAAACATATTGTTTGAGAATCATGTTACAGGAGCTTCTGGGAGGGTTCATATTTTCACAGACTGAAATTCTGAAAGCATATAGTGTTTAAAGTTGTCAATAAATTTTACTTCTGTTTTTTAAACCATTTAAAAAAATTGAAGTATAGTCAGTTTATACTGTTGTGTTAGTTTCAGGCGTACAGCAAAGTGATTGTTTCAGATTCTTTTCCATTATAGGTTATTACAAGATATTGACTATAGTTCCTTGTGCTATACAGTAGGTCCTTGTTGTTTATTTTATATATAGTAATGTGTATATGTTAACCCCAAACTCCTAATTTATCTCCCCCTCCAAAGGTGTCAATAAATATTATGAATCATCCATGGGTTTTGCTGGTGATGAAAGCTAGGTCAGGCAAGCTGTCTTTATTATGGCTAGGATATATTTTGAGGTGCAAAGGTTATATGGTTATAATTGGGAAGACAAAATAGCCAATTGTCATTTAATTTTGGCTTGTGTCCAAAATAATTAACTCTCCCAGTTTAAATGGGATTAGTGCAGGTGAGGTGTGATGGCAGCTAGACTCATTAGTTGTATATAAGCTTGACCCTGAATACAGCAATAAATACATTAACATCTAAATTTTCATTTTATACCCCATATGCACTTTTTCTCCCAGTTTCCCTTTTCCTTGTTTGTCTAAGGTACCATTATCTTTAAGAACTCTGCAGTTATCCTAAATTTGTTATGTAGGAATAATTTGAAAAATTTCCCTTTTTTTCCTGTTTCCTGCCTGCTCCTACCGTGTGTGTGTCACCGCCTTTCGCCGGCGTATTCCTCCCTGTCGATCGTGGGCCAGCCTAAGGCACCTCACACTTAACATTTCATCTTAGCCAAAAGGCCGAGAAGCGGTAGGCACCTCACACTTGACATAGTTGCCATGTCCTCCCGTCAGTCTTAGCCAGTCCATTCTCTTTATCAGAATTATCTTTCTGAAATACTATTTTTAACCAATACCTTGTTCAAAGGCCCCTTAAGACTTAGACCTATCCTTGTTTTAGATTAGTCTCCATATTTAGATATGGACTTCAGAAACTTCATGTCTTTATAATTACTATCTTTTAAATTTTTTATTGAAAATTCTCTTCCCGCATGAATGTCAGCTTCCTTTCCCTTGTTTCTTTTTTTTTAAAAATAGATTTATTTATTTACTTATTTATTTTATTTTTGGCTGCGTTGGGTCTTCATTGCTGCGCGCAGGCTTTCTCTAGTTGCGGTGAGTGGAGGCTACTCTTCGGTGCGCGGGCTTCTCATTGCGGTGGCTTCTCTTGTTGTGGAGCATGGACTCTAGGTGCGCGGGCTTCAGTAGTTGTGGCTCGTGGGCTCTAGAGCGCAGGCTTGAAGTTGTGGTGCACGGGCTTAGTTGCTCCGCGGCATGTGGGATCTTCCCGGACCAGGGCTTGAACCCATGTCCCCTGCACTGGCAGGTGGATTCTTAACCACTGCACCACAAGGGAAGCCCTCCCTTGTTTCTTAAGTACTCTGTTCTCTCTGAACTTTTCTTTGATTGGCTCTTTGCTGCTAAGTTAGCACCCTCTTTCTTCCCTGTTGTCTTCCAGTATAATATATGAGTTGATGAGGTGATGTAAACTCATCTGTCATCTTTATTAGCACTGTCAATTTTGATATGCGTCTTGTTCATCTTAGTAGTGAACTATGTTGTCATGTAGAGTAACAATTCTATTTTATGAATAAGAGTAAATCCTTTTGGCATAAACTTTAATGAACCATTGATATTTTATATGTCTACAATTTTATTATGTTGAATGTCTCTTAATAATTAGATCATCAAGTGAAGTTTGGAAATCCTTACTTACATTAGTTTTTATTTCCTTTTCCTTTTTTTGGGGTATGGTTATTTATGGGTTCTTTTTTTGTGTAATATCCTTTTTTTAATAAATTTATTTATTTATCTTGTCTTTGCGTTGGGTCTTCATTGCTGCGCGCGGGCTTTCTCTAGTTGCGGCGAGTGGGGGCTACTCTTCGTTGCAGTTCGCGGGCTTCTCATCGCGGTGGCTTCTCTTGTTGCGGAGCATGGGCTCTAGGCGCGCGGGCTTCAGTAGTTGCAGTACGCAGGCTCAGTAGTTGTGGCGCATGGGCTCTAGGGCACAGGCTCAGTAGTTGTAGTGCATGGGCTAAATTGCTCCGTGGCATGTGGGATCTTCCTGGACCAGGGCTCGAACCCGTGGCCCCTGCATTCACAGGTGGATTCTTAACCACTGCACCACCAGGGAAGCCCTCGCTGGTTTTGATAAACCATATTTCATCGATCCTAAGAAAACTTTGCAATGTCTGAAATAGGCATGTCTTAAAATTGATGATGAGTTGTAATTTGCAGCATTTTTTCCTTTCTTAGAGAGGTACATAAAATAATGGTAAGTTTTAATGATTGATGACAGATTAGGTAATACAGTATTTTTTCTTAAATTATTTCCCTGTAAACAGTTTGTTTTCTCAGATATGCTTATTGATGAGAAGGGTTTTTTACTTCTTTGTGGCTTTTAGAATTTGATGTCTATTATTTTAGATCTGGAGAACTGGGTACAGACATCTACTTATGAAAAAATATTGTTGTATTTCAGTTATATTACATTTACTCTTAAAAAAATTTGATACTTAGGATAAGCCTTAAAAAATTTTGATACTTAGGATAAGCCTGCTTTTTAAATATTTTTTACTTTTAGGTGGAAGATGAAACTGTTTTACATAACATTCCTTACATGGGGGATGAAGTTTTAGACCAGGATGGGACTTTCATTGAAGAACTAATAAAAAATTATGATGGAAAAGTACACGGGGATAGAGGTGAGTCATGTGTTAATTCTCTTAGAAAAGCGGCCAGAGAATTGATATTTTATTAGTTTTTTAAAACATAGGTATGAAAGAGATTTTTTTTTATATTAACATTGCTGGACTGGCCTGGGCTCACAAGCCTAAAATTTTCAGTGTTTTCCCTAACTATTTTTATTTTATTTTTTTTAACATCTTTGTTGGAGTATAATTTGCTTTACAATGGTGTGTTAGTTTCTGCTTTATAACGAAGTGAATCAGTTATACATATACATATATCCCCATATCTCCTCCCTCTTGCGTCTCCCTCCCACCCTCCCTATCCCACCCCTCTAGGTGGTCACAAAGCACCGAGCTGATCTCCCTGTGCTATGCAGCTGCTTCCCACTAGCTATCTATTTTACATTTGGTAGTGCTTATATGTCCATATATACACTACCACTCTCTCACTTTGTCCCAGCTCACCCTTCCCCCTCCCTGTGTCCTCAAGTCCATTCTCTAGTCGATCTGTGTCTTTATTCCCGTCTTGCCCCTAAGTTCTTCATGACCATTTTTTTTTTTTAAGATTCCATATATATGTTAGCACCCTAATTATTTTTAAATTGAAGGATCATGCTTGCCAGTTGAAAATTATGCATAGTTGGTCATAACGAACTGTGATGTCAATAACATGTAAATTAAATAGAATTGTTTGAGTGTATGTAGATTTTAAGATTCTTTAGCAATAAAATCAGTTAGGAATAGGGCTTCTGCTTATGTCACATGGGCTCCAAAAGGCCCTATGTTCAAAAAATACCTTCCCCACTAGGCAACCACAGGACCTGAAATCCTGTCATTAGAATCACAGCTTCGGTGATTTAACAGGAGACCCTGTTAAAGTTCCTGGCAGTAGGGTAACGTGTAACATCCTCATATGTTCCCGTCACGAGTGGACAGCAGGGTCTGGCAGATGCATTGTTTGGAAGGAGGCGAAGGCCGTGGTTAGTCTCTAGAGAATTAGGCTACCGTAGCAGGCACTGGAAACGTGTGCAGATGACAGGTGTTGAGGATAAGTACTACATCCGACTTTGCCCCAGGCCAGTCCTGAAAATGATCTTTCCTCACCGCATTTTAGTAATACTGTTATGGTACTGATGGATAGGCTCCAGCTGTTTCTTACAAATTACAAAAAGCATACGTGGACTTTTGTGTATTTCTGATATTTGATTTGATGAATTTCAGAATGTGGGTTTATAAATGATGAAATTTTTGTGGAGTTGGTGAATGCTCTTGGTCAATACAATGACGATGATGATGATGATGATGATGGAGATGATCCTGATGAAAGAGAAGAAAAACAGAAAGATTTAGAGGAGAACCGAGAAGGTACGTCTGTTACATTTGCGTGTAGCCATTACAGCATTTTTCAAAAACAACAGAGTACAGGTAAATCTTCCTTCCTTCTTTTTTCTTTTGTTAAATATCATATCAGTGGTAGTATAATCAAAATTAGAATATTATTTATAACATTTAATCCTGCACTTGTCTTTATTTCCCTTGGCTAGCAAAAGAACGTGTTTTTTTTTGGGTTTCCCTGGGCAGTCATCATAATCATTATATAACATATATATAGCATACTGGTCATTGACTATGAACAAGTTGTGTGCTCATCACTTTATATCACTTTATATGCGTATAGACATTTAATTCTCATAATGTTCCACGAGGTGGCTTTTATCATCAGATCCACCTCATAGTTGAGGAGATGGGTTTAGTGAGGTGAAGTAACTTAAGATCACAGTATTGGGAGGAAACAGAACCCAGAAAATGCTGTGTTCGGAACCAGCTCTAACTGACCTCCAGAGCATATGTTTTAACCGCTACGCTAATTACGGTTTGCCAGAAAATTAGAGGGTCCCAACTTAGAGCTTGGCAGTTGGTGAAGACCGGACAAAGCTCGTTATTAAGACAGCATAGAAGAATATGGGGAAAAATTGCAGTTTCAAAGAAGCATACAGTTTTTATAACAAGCGCCTTAGTGATTACCTGGCTCCTCATTTTACAGATGAGGAGCCAGCCAAGGTGGGTCAGTGGCCAGACAGGGCCGTGGCGTCAGTTAGGGGCTGAGCCGGGACCACAGCCTTGGTTCTCTGCCTCCTGGCGCACTTGCAGCTTTCCACGCTTGAGTTTGAATTTTGTCTGGCCCACCAGCCTCCCAGATCCTTGTGAGATATGTTGGAAGTAAGTGAAACACAGAGCTGGCAATTTCCTGGAAAATCAGCTTTGTTAGGCATGAAGGAAGTGAAAGACTGGCAAGCTTGTTCACTTTCATTCTTTCTTCCTTTCACTTTTCCCTGTTTAGATAAAGAAAGTCGCCCACCTCGGAAATTTCCTTCTGATAAAATTTTTGAAGCTATTTCCTCAATGTTTCCAGATAAGGGCACAGCAGAAGAGCTAAAGGAAAAGTAAGATTTGTTCTTTGGCGATGGTTTTGCCTCGTGTGGTATTTAACTCACCATTTTGGTTCGTTAGAAGTGGGACTAATGTAGCCAGTGAGCTCCCCACTTCGTGTGTTCCCAACACCTGCAAGATACTTGAACTAAGACGTGTGTGTATCTGGTACCCTGACCTCCATTTATGGTAGATGGGATAAGTTTGCACGCGCGCATGCACACACGCACACGTACACACACAATTTACAGGAATGCGTGTAAGAGGAAATTTCTTGGGACTCCTGTAGAAATTTTAGTGCAGCTGATGTTTCATTTTAATGAATATAGTAACATTTTTCATGACAGATGTGAATCACATCAGTGAATTCGTTTCTTGATATACCATGCATAATATTTAATTGACTCTTCATTTAAATAAAGATATTTGTAGGCTAAACCTCTGTGTGTGTTTTAGGCAAGATAAACATCAAAAATAATACACAGAAATCTTGTAGAAACTTTATTTTCAAAAATGTAATTCTTGTTTCACCTTTACTTCCATTTTTCTTGGTTAATGTTAGGTACAAAGAACTCACTGAGCAGCAGCTCCCAGGTGCACTTCCCCCCGAATGTACCCCCAACATAGATGGACCAAACGCCAAGTCTGTTCAGAGGGAGCAGAGCTTGCACTCGTTTCATACGCTTTTCTGTAGGCGATGTTTTAAATATGACTGCTTCCTACATCGTAAGTGCAGTTATTGTACGTTTTCATTTTCTATCTTTGTTGTGGAATTATGTGTTAAAGCAACTTGGGAAGTGTCACTTATTACCACTAGAATTTGTCATTTAATCTTGCAGTTACGACTGAAAAATACGTTAGGATCAGAGTATTGTTATTTTTTAATTTGTTGCTTAAGGGTTGCTCTGAAGTCTTTTGCACACGTTAAGCTGGCACTGCTGTCTCCCACTAACTTGGAATACATATCAGTGATTTTTCCATAAATGCTAACCGAACAATTGTTTTATAATAAAACTTACTGTGAACTAGCTGATGGCCCAGAGCAACATTGCTAATACTGATGAATAACTTGTTGAATAAGAAATTGGCTAAAAAGGTGTTTATATATATTCTTGTCTGTTTAGTGCCAAATATGGTTTTTTTTGGGGGGGGGGCGTCCTCTGAATACGTTGCTTTTAAAAAACACCTGCGTTTGAATACAGGTAAAGCATAACATGTTCTTAATGAGATTTACGTATGGTACATATGATATTACTTTCTTTTTCTGACATTGCTGGGGAATGAAGTTTCTTAGTAAAATTTCCAGGTAAGTGGAACTTAATTAAGTACAGTTTAGAAAGTACCAGCTACTTAGGAGGCATGTTCTTTGAAAATATATTTCATACCTCCTGGTTCCTAAGCAGAGTTTACTTAATGTAGGTTAGCTTTTTCCACATTAGAGTTTTGTGTGACCATCTGTGGCATAACACCTTTGTCTCTGTGCTAAATGGGTTCATGTTGCTTTGCCCTTTTAGAGTTCCTGTGCCCACCTTTTACAATTTTTTCCCTCATTTTGCAGTGGTACCTCTTAATGTTAATTAGCCTGCCTAAGCAGCTATATCTTGCCTTGTTTTGAGTTTTTGCTCTACCTATTTATGTTTGCTGCAGCGCATAATTTGTTACATGATGTGTATCTAGGTTTGGAAATGGTCATTTGTGTGTGTGTGTGTGTGTGTGTGTGTGAAGTATTAGTGGTTTAGTTATCTTAAATTAGAAACACTTGAAGTAGACTTTCTGAATTATCACTGTATCTCCCATCGTATCTCCTTGCAGTTGTTGCCTGTGCTCCTAATCTAGTTTAAATCCATGACTTGGTAGTCGTAATAATCCGTAGAAGCCAGCCATTTGTTATCCCAGCCATTGTGGGATTACTTACTTGGGCTTGGCAGCACTGTCTTTACACAGGCCTTGAAGTAGTTGTTTTGAATTGCATTTAATTCCCCTTTACACATGATCATTTTATAAAATAATGTCCAGTTCTTAAGAATACTATAAATTGCATTCAGATATCACTATAGCAAAAAAGTTGGTGGGAGCTCTTTCATTGGAGTCAATGCAATGGTCCCTCCAGTTTGTTGTTTATAGATGCAGCATTTGATGGACCTTTTTTGTACAAATGAGCCAAGGCAGGAGGCTACTACTTTTAAACATTATTACCGGAGTTATTTTATTGTGCTATTCCAGTCTGAGCAATTTGGATGACCCTTGAACCTGCTCATTGTCTCATTATTCCTGCGGGGGAGAGGAGGAGAGAAGTGCTATGCTCAGTGAAGCTGGTCCTCTGGGACCGACCGGTGGGCTGCTCACTGCAGCGTGTGGGAGACGCGGGTCCAGCCCTGCAGTGCCCACCCTTCCCTCTTGTTCCACTGGAGCCGGGCTCTTCATAATGTAGCCCTAACACATTCTACAGGCATTTAGTTGCTCTACACTGACTTTGACAAAATATCACACACTGTATATTTTTCTTAGGTAAGAGAAGTCATTAAATACATTATTAAACATACCTGTTAAATATAGCATTTTGTGCTTTTTGTTCTTTGTCTAATGGGAATAATATAAACTGTCATGAGGATTAAATTTATTACTTACTACGTGCAAAATACTTAAAATAGCACTTGGCATGTGTTTAGCTATTGTTATTTTTTAAATAAATCATCATTCACATGACTTACATTTCAAAAAAGCATTAAAAGGCGTCCAGCGAAATCCCCCCCTCCTGTCCGCATCCTCACTCCCCTGGAGATAAACCACTTCTGCTGTTAATTCTTCTGTGTCTTTCTGTAGTTTCTTCTGGCAAATACAAATACATTCCTCTCTTTTCCCAACCACCCTATTCAAATGCTGCCATACTCTCCAGGCTTTTTCCCTGTTGGACTTAATATCGTAGATACTATTCCTGTCTGGACAGCTGCACAGTCTTCGGCTGTAGGAGGCCCTATAACTTACTGAGCCCGTCCCCCGAAGGTCAGCATTTACGGTAGTGGCGCCGTAGTGAATAACCTTGCGTGGTGGACCTGTACATCCTTTCCCACACGTGCAGGTTAACCTGGTCCACTCTGTGTAGACAGTGCCAAACTACCTGCCATACGGGGATCTGCCAATTTAAAGAACTACCAGCCAAGTAAGAGTGCCTGTTTCCCAGAGCCCAGCCAATAGAGTGTGTTAAAAAACAAACTTTGATTTTATTGATTGAATTAGTAAAATGTTTTTTAGCATAATTTAATTTGCATTTTTTCTTCCTGTATGATTAAGAGATTTGTATTTTATTTTCTCAGCTATTTTTATCCTTTTGGCTTCGTTGGTCTTTTTGATATCTTGAAGCTCTTTATATAGTCAGGAAATCAGTTTTTTTGAGATGAGTTGCAGTGGTTTTTTTTTCCAGTTTGTTGTTTGGTAAAAATCCCATAGCAAAGTTAAAAAAAAAACCTTTAAGGTAGTTGAATTTATCAGTTGGCTTTCCCTACTACTCCAAGGTTTTAAAGGGTGTCTCACTTTTTTTCTAGTACGTTTTAGGCTTTGGTGCTATTTTCTTTTTTTTGGGGGGTGGGGGGAATAACATCTGACTCTCTGATCCGTCTGGAATTTATTCTGTTAGAATTTTGGATCCAACTCGTCCTCTGCATCTCCAGGGCCACTGTTTCCACTCCATCTATTGACAAGTCCCCTCTGGGGCTGCCCTGAGCTGCTGCCTTCATCCCTGTCACCACAGGTGCTGGGGTCTGTTTCTGGTCTTTGGGTTTCGTTCCTTGAGTCTGTCTGTCCAGGGGGCTTTATTCAGAGATCTCCTGGCCATTCTTGTTTTTCTATATAAATTTTAGAACCAGTTTGTCTAATTTAAAAAAAAAGTCTAGGTGGTATGTTTATTGGACTCTCACTAAATTTATAAATTATCTAAGGGGAAATTGACAATTTAAAATAAGGGTATGTCTAACTATGTGATAAGTCTCCTTTTGTCCTTTAAAGTAAGCTTTCTGATTTTTCTTCCCATAGCTCTTGTATTTATATTCTTTGGTAAGATGATTTCCAGGCATTAAATGTGTTGGGCTTTTCCCTTTGTATCATGTATGTTTCGTACCCTGCTACTTTACTGAGCTGTCCTTGTTTGTGATAGTTTCTGCACAGATTCTTTTGAGTTTTCCAGCTGTAATTGCCTACAGTTATGAATGGTTTTGTCTTCTTTCCAATCTTTGTAACTTTAACTACTTTCTCCTGTCTAACTGTATCTTCAGTGCCATGTTAAATAATAGTGGTGCTAGGAGATACATTTCCTACTGCTCCTGGATCGGTTTTGGGAAATTACCCATTTCATTCCGATTTTGAAATTTATTTGTATCATTTGATCTGCATGTTCTAATAATTCTTTTAATTTCTTTGATTGTTCTTCTGTTTCATTCTTTTTTTTCTTGATGAGATTAAGAAGTGGTTTATATATTTTATTTAAAAAATCTGTTTTGTATATTTTTCCCTCAGAGAATCAGCTACCGTATTAGTTTTTACTGTTTTTCTGTTTGTGAATCTGATGTTTGCGTCATTTTCATTCTTTCCTCTTTTTTTGGATGTATGTATTTTAACACAGTGAGTTGTCTCTAGAGCACTGTTTCAACTTCTCTTTTAGGTTCCAATATTTGGTATTATTACTATTTTTTTTTAAAGGAATTTGAGGGAATGTTTTGTATTTCCTTTAACTCATCGTTTAAGGGAGACTTTTTAAAACTTCATTGTGAAAGAGGCCTTTTTTGGATGCTAACTGTTTTTATTATTTCTGTGCTGACAGCCTCACTGATGTTGGGCCTTACTTGTTATTTAGATGTTAGGGGTGTCTGCCATTTTTATCTCTAAGGAAGATGTTCTTTTTTTAAAAAAAAAAAATTTATTTATTTATTTTTGGCTGCGTTGGGTCTTCGTTGCTGCACGCAGGCTTTCTCTAGTTGCGGCGAGTGGGGGCTAGTCTTCCTTGTGGTGCGCGGGCTTCTCATTGCTGTGGCTTCTCTTGTCGTGGAGCACGGGCTCTAGACCCGTGGGCTTCAGTAGTTGTGGCACATAGGCTCAGTAGTTACGGCACGTGGGCTCAGTAGTTGTGGCTCGCGGGCTCCAGAGCGCAGGCTCAGTAGTTGTGGCTCACGGGCTTAGTTGCTCTGCGGCATGTGGGATCTTCCCAGACCAGGGCTCGAACCTGTGTCTCCTGCATTGGCAGGCGGATTCTTAACCACTGTGCCACCAAGGAAGTCCTGGAAGATATTCTGATGGCAGGGGATTGGCAGTTCATCTGGGCCAGAAGCTTGGTATCTGATCATGGATCTTTTCTGTTAGAGGGAATTTAATCTCCAGTACTGGCCTAGAGCATAGCTAGAATTGTATATTATAATTTATAAGTCTTTTACCTTTGCTTGAAAACCTTTAGATAAGATTTTTCACCAAGATTTTTTAAGTTGCTTTTGAAATTAAAGAAAAAAAAAAGCCCTTAATATCCATGTTCTTTTCTTTTTGTGAAACTTTTAAGTATCTTGCTTTAATTTTCCATCTGATAATTTTCCTGATCAGGGAATTTTATATAATCTTCTCCCCAACCCACCCATATTATACTTAGTTTGAAATATATTTTAATAATGTATTTCAAATACTAGTATTTTAAGATGTCTATTTGAAAAGATTATGTTCAGTATTCTGGAAGTCTAAAATAGCCAAGACTCTTAGAGGAAAACATAGGCAGAACACTCTATGACATAAATCACAGCAAGATCCTTTTTGACCCACCTCCTAGAGAAATGGAAATAAAAACAAAAATAAACAAATGGGACCTAATGAAACTTAAAATCTTTGGCACAGGAAAGGAAACCATAAATGAGATGAAAAGACAACCCTCAGAATGGGAGAAAATATTGGCAAATGAAGCAACTGACAAAGGATTAATCTCCAAAATATACAAGCAGCTCATGCAGCTCAATATCAAAAAAACAAACAACCCAATCCCAAAATGGGTAGAAGACCTAAATAGACATTTCTCCAAAGAAGATATACAGATTGCCAACAAACACATGAAAGAATGCTCAACATCATTAATCATTAGAGAAATGCAAATCAAAACTACAATGAGATATCTTCTCACACCGGTCAGAATGGCCGTCATCAAAAAGTCTACAAACAATAAATGCTGGAAGGGTGTGGAGAAAAGGGAACCCTCTTACACTGTTGGTGGGAATGTAAATTGATACAGCCACTATGGAGAACAGTATGGAGGTTCCTTAAAAAACTAAAAATAGAACTACCATATGACCCAGCAATCCCACTACTGGGCATATACCCTGAGAAAACCATAATTCAAAAAGAGTCATGTACCACAATGTTCACTGCAGCTCTATTTACAGTAGCCAGGACATGGAAGCAACCAACGTGTCCATCAACAGATGAATGGATAAAGAAGATGTGGCACATATATACAATGGAATATTACTCAGCCATAAAAAGAAACAAAATTGAGTTATTTGTAGTGAGGTGGATGGACCTAGAGTCTGTCATACAGAGTGAAGTAAGGCAGAAGGAGAAAAACAAATACCATATGGTAACATATATATGGAATCTAAAAAGAAAAGTCATGAAGAACCTAGGGGCAAGACAGACGGGAATAAAGACGCAGACCTACTAGAGAATGGACTTGAGGATACGGGGAGGGGGAAGGGTAAGCTGCGACAAAGTGAGAGAGTGGCACGGACATTATACACTACCAAATACAAAATAGATAGCTAGTGGGAAGCAGCCGCATAGCACAGGAAGATCAGCTCAGTGCTTTGTGACCACCTGGAGGGGTGGGATAGGGAGGGTGGGAGGGAGGGAGACGCAAGAGGGGAGAGATATGGGGACATATGTATGTGTATAACTGATTCACTTTGTTATAAAGCAGAAACTGACACACCATTGTAAAGCAATTATACTCCAATACAGATGTTAAAAAAAATTGTCAAGACATTTCTAGAAGAGGGAATTTTTTATATACTTAGTTTTCCTAAAGAATTGAAGTTAGAAATTCTGCTGAAGGAAATCTAGTAAGAATAGTTCTCTTTCTTTAGCTAAATGCAATGTGAGATGAAGAATGGTACTTTAAAAATTTTAAAAGTACTTTTATCATTAGCATGCTGATTTTTCCTTTATGGCCTGAATTTGTTCTTACCTTGGAGACTGTATAATTGTGGCTTATGATGCTGATACTGTTACCTAGTCCTGATTTAGAGGCTTCTTCTGTCTCATGACCAGCAGAGGCTGCTGTCTTCATTTGTGTACGTGTGTGTGTACAGATACATGTGTGTCTTCTTCAGTGAATTGGGGCAAAAATATCAGTCTCTAACTATAGTATGTACTAGAGGAGACATCCGAACTAAAAACAAGGCTCACCAAAGACGTGTCGGTCAGGATGTGCCTCTGGCTCATGACGACCTTGCCTTTGGGGGGATGTAATCCTGCTGCTTATGTGACCTGAATCTTCTGGTGCTCACTCTTTGTATTCTAGGGGTCTTCACCTGTGCAGAATGTAATTCAGTGCTAAATCAGTCATATGGTATCAGGCTCTTGTTTCGGGAAAAACCAACTCACATACTTGAAACAGAATCTGAGCCTTGAATTTCTATTTTAAAAACATAACTTTTTCTTCCTTCCCTCATCACTGTCTTCATTTCCCATTTAAGTTCTATGGATAGAAGTATGGCTTCTTTTTTTTTTTTTTTTAAAGGAATTCCTTTGTTTTTATTTTTTATTTATTTTTATTTATTTATTTATGGCTGCGTTGGGTCTTCGTTTCTGTGCGAGGGCTTTCTCTAGTTGCGGCGAGCGGGGGCCACTCTTCATCGCGGTGCGCGGGCCTCTCACTATCGTGGCCTCTCGTTGCGGAGCACAGGCTCCAGACGCGCAGGCTCAGTAGTTGTGGCTCACGGGCCTAGTTGCTCCGCGGCATGTGGGATCTTCCCAGACCAGGGCTCGAACCCGTGTCCCCTGCATTGGCAGGCAGATTCTCAACCACTGCGCCACCAGGGAAGCCCAGAAGTATGGCTTTTTACAAATATTTTTTAAATGATTTATTTCATGAATCTGTCACTTGTTTTTATCCAGATTAATTTTCATCTTGTGTAATTCTGGATAGGGCATTTCTAGTATTTGCCTTTGTACACTGTAAGCAAGCTTCCCCAAGTTGTCTGAAGTTCTCACCGCTGTGCTTTCATACTTTGTTAGTATACCAGTGTGCTTGGAGTTTGAATTTTTCTGTTATATTATTTGGGAATCTTAAGTTCCAAACACTTTATCTTTCTAAAACCTGTTTTATCTGACCATTGTGTTTTCCTGCAGAAAGGGTGCTGACCGTGCGGGCTCCCCCTGGGTTCTTGAATTGTATGTGATTCAAAGAAATTGACTTGTAGTATTCCGAGGCTGTCCTCAGTATCTTTTAAAACTGGTTTTTAACAATTGGTGTCCCATTCTTCTCCCCCGTTTGACAAGCTGATTGCTGACCTTTCTTTGGAAATCGATAAATTGTAGATGTCAGAATTCTTTTGTAAAAAGAGGAAATCTGATTTCTATGTAGAGGATACATCAGTTGTTTCTATGGAGACATTAAAGACTCAAATAAATGTTTATAATTAGAGCTCAGGTGTTCTGGGGGAGACCTGAGGAGAACACATTGTGGAAATTCAATAAGAGCTTGAAGGAAAGTTCCGTAATGTAAACATTATTAGCAAAAGTGTAATGTAGTAATTGACTTTCTCCTTTGGATCTGGAGACATGAAAAAGTAATGTTACGTTTATGTGTAAAAGTAATGTTAGTTATGTTTGGATATTTTATGTTTATTTTGCAGCTTTCCATGCGACACCCAACACTTACAAGCGGAAGAACACGGAGACGGCTCTGGACAACAAGCCTTGCGGCCCCCAGTGTTACCAGCACTTGGTAAGCGTGTGCAGCGGGGCTCCAGAGGGAATTGGAGAAGTCTTAATTTTGAACTTTGGTGAGGTCTGTAAAGTCAGCGGTAACCTCACTGTTCCCATACTTTCATTGGCCACATGATAGCAGAGGTTTCTCAGTCACATTTCTTGGTAGTGCTTACGTACTGCACATTCTAGTCTTTTGTTATCTCGCGTTATTCTTTATCTCTGTTAGTCTCTTCAGTAGCGTATGGAATTCTTTAGGATCCAGGCCTCCTGTAGCTCCACAGAGCTTACGAGAATGGGAAGCACAGAGAACCCTTTTAAACCCCAGAAGTGCAGTAGTTCCCGAGCCTTGCTCAGAGCCATGGCCCTTCTTTGACTTGTAGCCCCACTGTAGTTGAGCTATATTATATATATATATAGGTCCCAGAGAGGTTTTGTATGTTTTTTTTTTTCTTTAAATGATGGAGAAAAGGTAAGGGTTTAGGAAAATATGAGGTAGGAAAGTTGTTTTTTACGGGTACTATCTTATTTTTACCATTTCCCCTCTTTGAACCAAGCCACTCCTACCTAGGAACTAAATGGGTATATATTGCCTGTTGGATTTTGGACAGAAGATTCATTGAATGGCACCTGCAGAAGGTATCCTATTTTTAAGCAATTTGGTTTTTGTAGAATGAAGTATAAAACTGTTGGCTGCTCTCAGACTTCTCCCTTCTATTGCCACTAAAAATGGAATTCTTGAGCACTGTTTTATAATATTCCTTACAAGGCAGAATTTTATTTGGCTCATCTAAAATGTGTCTGTGGTATCTCTATAATCCACGCCCTTCCCGTTGTTGTATACCTTCCGAGACTGGATTATTGCACCTGGTAACGCAGAATGTAACCCTCACCGCCTTGTTCGTCGAGTTCCTTTCATGTCTTCCTGGGGCTGTACATCCCTCATAGGGAAGAAAAAATGGGATGTTTTACTTGTAAGGCAGAAAGTGACAGAGTGGAGTAGGTGTACATGTTTTGTTTTCTTCTTGTATACTTTAAATGTTACCTGAGAAAGGGACGTGTTGGCTTAAGAAACCCTGAAATTGGAAAGTGTGACTTTAGATGCACATTAGATGTGTGATTCCTCTTAAAATTCACTTTTAAATAGACTGTTACCTAAAGTATATTTGTATTTTAACTCATAATCAGTTAATATAGAGCCGTCTTGCCTGATTTTGTGCTGCTCTGGCCCTGTACGGAAGCCATATTTATCTTTCGCAAATCTTCAGACCCTCAAAAGCAGATAGAAAACAGTTGTGTGTAGACGTGCGACTGTCTGTGAAAGCCGGATACTGTGCTACATTTGACTAACGTGCTAACGCCATCCTTTTTTTTTCCTCCTCCGCCAAAATGAGCCGCAGAACTTTACCCTGATGTCTGCACTTTTCCCCCTTCGTAGGAGGGCGCGAAGGAGTTTGCTGCCGCCCTCACTGCCGAGCGGATAAAGACGCCCCCGAAGCGCCCGGGCGGCCGCAGGAGAGGGCGGCTCCCCAACAACAGCAGCAGGCCCGGCACCCCCACCGCCAGCGTGCTCGAGTCCAAGGACACAGACAGTGACAGGGAGGCGGGGGCCGAGACCGGGGGGGAGGGCAACGACAAGGAGGAGGAGGAGAAGAAGGACGAGACCTCCAGCTCCTCAGGTGGGGCGCGCCTGGCAGCGGGTCTCCCCGCCGCTCGGAGGGTGCGTGTTGTCAGGGTGCGGGTCCTGTGAGGTGTCACTTACACGGTGACAAACCCAGGAGCAGGGCTGTGTGGCTGTGACGTACTGCTCTCTTCTGTCCCACACCCGGCCCTCGCCTGTGGTGTCCATCGTCTGGGTTACTTGCAAGTTGACGATCCAGTTTATTTTCACTCTTTGGGTCGCTTTCCTTTCTCCAGCTTTCACAAGGGCATGATGACATTCTCATCATTCAGCTGAATATTCTTGACGCTCTGTGGGCAGTTTTGGTTACGAGAGAGAATTGGAACCACTGGCTAATGTGTTATGGGTTGTCTTTTCAGCCCTGTGATTACACCATAAATCATAGCAGGGTAACCCCATTGGCCTTCATTTTAGAAGGCTGAGTTAAAGGGAGCCCACTCTCGTGGTTTCCATGGGGGGAAGAGCTTACTGATATTTCCTTCCCTTTCCCTTTCCTTCCTCCCGTTGCTATTTCTTGACCATCGCTTAACTTTGGTTTCATAGAAGCGAATTCTCGGTGTCAAACACCAATAAAGATGAAGCCCAACGCCGAGCCCCCTGAGAACGTGGAGTGGAGTGGCGCTGAGGCCTCCATGTTCAGGGTCCTCATCGGCACGTACTACGACAACTTCTGTGCCATCGCCAGGTTGATTGGGACCAAAACATGTCGACAGGTAAGCGTGGCTGATAAAAACAGTCCGCTTCAAATGGAGAAATACGTGGTCACTGTCCAAACATACGACCATTCGTGGTTATTAAACTCCTGTTCCTCTGAAAAGAAGTATAAAAAATTTTTTTTTCACTGAGAGGGAACTGAAAGGAAATTACTCATTCAACTTTAGATGTTTCAGGTTGGGTGGCAATGGGTTCTATCTTATTATTCATTCATTTATTTCATTTTTGGCCACGCTGCGCGGCACGTGGCATCTTAGTTCCCCAAACAGGGATCGAACCTGTGTCCCTTGCAGTGTAAGTGCAGAGTCCTAACCACTGGACCACCAGGGAATTCTGGCAATGGGTTTTAAAAACCAGGAACAATTTAGATTTAGCCTCATGACTCTCAGTAAGAGTGTAATCGCAGCAGCGTCACAGGACAGACAAATAGTTTCTGGTGGGAACGAGCAGGAGACTGGTTTGCTTAAATAGACGGTCCTCACGGCCCTGTGACCTTGCCTCTTGTCAGGTGTATGAGTTTCGAGTCAAAGAATCCAGTGTCATAGCGCCGGCCCCCGCCGAGGACGTTGACACCCCTCCCAGGAAGAAGAAGAGGAAACACCGGTGAGTCTGCCACATGATGGGGAGGCCGCTGAGGGCCGGGCGCTCACGAGGGCAGTGGTGGCTCCTCTGTCGATTAGGAAAGAAGCTTAAGTGGCCTCAGAAATAGACCTGTGGGGTCTTGTTTCCATGGGCATTTGCTGGCATTTTTCTGTAAGAACACAATGGCTGTCAGGAGATTTGGTGTGTTGAGTCATAAAAATTTTATGATTACTATGCTACATTTTGGTTACGAAGAACTATTGAGTAGCTTCTGCAGTGAAGGCTGCATAAACCCTTACTTGGCATTCGCGTGTGGATCTTGGGAGGCTGTGAGCTCTGGGCCGGTTTTCACTCTAGGAGCCCGAGTTTTCCACGCCCACCATGCCATCGGCCTGGGTGAGCGAGTGACGGGGGCAGTGAAGGTGTCAGGCTGACTCGGATGCGTGGAGGCTGGATGGACTGCTTGCTGTAACCACCCCCCGCTCCTTTTTTTCTTTTTAGAGAGAAACATACTTGGGTGTTGGGTAAGGGAACATCTAAATTATGCTTCAAAAATTGTCCACAGCTTAATTTAGGCTTTAGTAGACGCTTCTGCATTTTTTGCTTGTATTATTTCTGACCATATAGCTCAGTTGAAATGATGAAAGATTCCAGAAATTAGAGCAGGTATGCTGTATCAGTATCATCCACACTAGAATAAACCTGCCCCACGTGGCCGGGCTGGCTCTCTGAGGCCACAGCCATTAAGCTGTTCCCACGTTGCTCCACACCTGTGCCAGGTGTAAGCTGGGTGGCGTGTGACTCCTCTTTCACAGTTACTTGGATGAAGAGCCCCGCTGCATTCCTGGCACAGGTTGACCCGTTTAAGTTGTGTTTGTTGACATGTGACTGCCTGTGCGCCCCAGGGTCACAAGGATGCTTTCCTTCTTTGTGTCTTGCAGGTTGTGGGCTGCGCACTGCAGAAAGATACAGCTGAAGAAGGGTTCGCATCTGTCCGTTCAGCTTCATTAGTAACTCAGGGTCTACTTCTCGTGTCTCAGAATAGTAATTGGATTAGAGTTTGGGATATTCTGATATAACCGACTTAGGTGCACTGAAGTTTAATGCACAGAAGTGCATTAAATGGAGGCTGTCTGTTGATTAATTTCCAGTCGGTTAGAGGAGAACAACTCTGGGAACCTGACTGAGGTGTGTGGGACAGTGCCCTGGGGTTCCCGAGCTCTTGGCGGGTGGGGCTAATCTCTGCTGACCTCTTGTAAACAGTGTGTGTGATGTGGTGGACACGGAAAGACAACGCGCTAAGCTCGGAGGGCCACAGGGAGAGCGTGTGCTTGTCGGGCGTGTGCTCACCTCGCCGCTCTCTGGACTGACGTGGTGCTGTTGTCTCTGTGCAGACGGCTCCTCCAACCACGTTTACAACTACCAGCCCTGTGACCACCCACGGCAGCCTTGCGACAGCTCGTGCCCTTGTGTGATAGCACAAAATTTTTGTGAAAAGTTTTGTCAATGTAGTTCAGAGTGTAAGTATTTGTTGTCTTGATGTGATTACATGAGAATTCAGTAGGCTGTTGGTCAGCAATTTAAAACTGTAACCTCAATCGGCACAAGGACACGGCAGCTCCTGCGTGCTGTTCCCTTTGGGAAATTCACTTACGCCACGAGCATGCATAGCGCCCAGGAGTGGCGCTGGGCCTGTATCCAGCCAGCCTCCTGGCTGACGCGGGTATGCGGGCGGGTTTAGGCGAATGTGGGTTAAAGGAGCTTTTATTTTTTCCCCCTTGATCATTTAACTTAAATCATAGTAGAGTTGACACAGAATGGAAGGGGACTCTAGAAATAGCTACCCAAATACTTTTTGGACACCAGAAACTGTCAAGAGTTAGGTGGGTTTAGTCTTCAGAATAAAGGAATGTGTAGCATCAGGGTAGTGATTGTAATGATTGAATGAAACTGCACTGAAGCTTGGATACCAAGGAAGTACCTAGAACTCTGTCGGAATGGTTGAGAACCATGGATATTATGTAGTCCAAATCCTTCCTTCGCACCTGTTTTATAAATCAAAGAACTGTTAAGTACACATGCCATCGAACAAAAAAGGGGAAACAGGAACTCAGTGACCTTTTTCAGTATGGACAGCTTTAACTTTCCTGTTACTTCCCTTTCCTCATGTGTACGATGGGATAATACAGTTGTTGTGAGGCCTCCGTGCGTTAATCAGGGCCTTAGCGCCAGACTTGAGCTGCACCATTAGGCAAGGTTTTCATCTGACGAAGAACATCTCTCTGAAGGTCAGAACCGCTTTCCGGGATGCCGCTGCAAAGCCCAGTGCAACACCAAGCAGTGCCCGTGCTACCTGGCTGTCCGAGAGTGTGACCCCGACCTCTGTCTTACTTGTGGAGCTGCTGACCACTGGGACAGTAAAAACGTGTCCTGCAAGAACTGTAGCATTCAGCGGGGCTCCAAGAAGGTAGGGCGTGATCGTTGGTGGTGGGCTTCTGAGCGATGTCAAAGTCAGGGTAGTCTTAGACCACTTAGCTGGGGCAAAAAAGTGATTATTGAATGGTACGGCTGATAGAAGGAAAACGGTTGACTTTTCTGTAGAATACTTTAGTTTGATATAGGATGAACCAGTAAACTGAGAAGCAGCTGTTAATGGTATCAGATTTGAATAAGAGGTTATTTTTCTAGTTGTTTAATAGATGATTCGATTTTCTTTTTAAGTTTAGTTAATAGAACAAGTGGTTTATTTAGTCTCCTTAAAGCAAATCAGTGGTGTTCCTATCAGAACAGAGAGACTCATTCTTATCAAATAGTATTCTGGGTTCCTTTGTGCACAGAGTAAAAGATGGGACTTCCCACGGTAGTTTCTGTAGACTTATTAGTTCCTGTTTCTGTAATAACCTTGAAAATAACACAGGCAGGAATTACATAACTGAAGCCTGGGCATTGGATGGACTTGACTTGTTGCAACCAGGGAGTTTATTGTTGACCAAAAGAATCTTAGTTTTTTAGGGTAGTATCTTAGTTTTTAGGGTAGTATCAGTATCTTGGTTTCTTAGGGTAGATGATAGATTTCTTCAATTAATCATTTTTATAATAATAGCTGAAATTTATTATTTAATATAGAGTAGGCCCTGGTCTAAGCACTTTGTGTATTAACTCATTAGTCTTCCTAACTCCATGAGTTAGGAATAATCATTAAACCCAACGTTCTAAGACTTGTCAGGAAAGGAGCAGGAACTCAGCCAGGCGTTCTGGCCGCTGACCCTGTGCTGTGAGTGACCACCCCGTGTGCATGTGGCACGGTCATCTTTAGGGTCTTGAACTAGTGTGTAATGTAGCTGAGATCGCACTACTGTCGGTCCTACTCTCCTGGAAGTTCTGTTTATGGCAGTGGCTTTATTTCTTTGGCTGTGGTGTTTGTTATCAGGCGTTCAGACGGTTTTACTCTGGGTCCTCACGTCACAGTGACGCTGGCGTGGTTTCCCGGGGATACCCGTTCAGCCCTGAGAACTCCCATTTCTCCCTCAATCCCGTACTTTCCACTGTATGATAAAAACCCCTCCTTCAGTTTGTTCAGAAAGTGGATAATCCCAATGGCGACATGTCTTTCTACACATCTTTTACCTCCTGAAACAGAAAACTGTGTAGATACTTTTTACCAACGGGGTTTCATTTGCTTAACAGTATTTAGCTGGTCGGGAAGGTACTTGCTTAATTCTTCCCCGACAGGGAGTGTAGGCTGAGTCAGAACAAGCATGGATCGGTAACTTGGGGATCCGGGAGTCTTTTTCAAGGCCACGAGGATACTTGGAATGAAGGCCTAATAACAAGCCACGATGAAAAGTTAGGGATTCATTCCCAAACAGACTCTAACGGTAGAAGTGACAGCGATGATCGGTCATCTTGGCATCAGCTAAGAACAGAATGCTGGCCCATGGGATCGTGCTGCCCCTCGTGGTGGTTTCTCGTGCTGTCGTGAGGAAGGGCTGTGGAAGGACGCGCCCAAGAGAAAAGCGCCCTGGAAGGAAGGGCAGCGCTTCGGGAGGAAGAAAAGCTGGTGAAGAGCCAGGAGCGGGCCCCATGGGGGCTGGGCCTGGGCCTGGAGGAGCTGGTGATAGAGGCCACCTTGGGGAGGTGCAGGGGGCACGGACAGAGCGGGAGCAAGGGGTCCCTGTGTGACAGGCACGTTGCACGTGAAGTCCAGGAAGTCAAGGGCTGAAGGACGGACAGGGAAGCAGATGGTGCAGCATCTCAGGATGCCTCGTGCAAGGACCGCAGTCGGAGGGACCCGCGCCAGCATAGGTGACGTCGTATTTCTGAGAGAGACAGAGGATACTTAGGCTCTGTACTTGATTTACAAAAACCAAAACGTGGTCCTTGCAGTTTGTCAAGCCCTTTGGTAACACGGGGGAGCTGACCCCTTCCCCGCCCTGTGGCTGAATTAGCCTGGTTCAGCCCGTGGTCTGATTTGTCCACCTTCCCTCTCCTCTGATTGTACGGCTGTTCGTTTCTCTCTAGCATTTACTGCTGGCGCCGTCTGATGTGGCAGGCTGGGGGATTTTCATCAAAGATCCTGTACAGAAAAATGAATTCATCTCGGAGTACTGTGGAGAGGTAAGGCAGAGCCGTCCAGTTACAGACAGAGGGATGCCCACTGTTGCGTGTTCACCTGGTGTCATCTGTACTCACTCTGCTTGGGACTGACTTTCCTTGGGCAAGTCCATTGGGTTTGATTAGAAGTGAATTTAAAATGCCTTTTCAGCTTGGGCTTGTGGGTTTGGTTTGTCTGGAAGTCAGGCTGCACGGCTTCAGTCCTTGTCACAGTTAGCTGTTACCACCTGGGGAGGAGCAGGGGGGAGAACACGAGCTTTAAAACAAGGAGTCTGTCCTACTGAATCTGCAGCCTGGTTGATAAGGACCTGTTAGGAAGACCCTGGGGCCGGCTTCACTGTGCAATTAACCCACCCGGTTTGTATTTTGTACTGAGTAAAAAGACTTGTTAATCACTTCCTCCAAGCATAGTTACTTTAGATGTGGAAGTATCCAATATTTCTAAGAGTCCTTAAAATAGCACTGCTTTTGACAAAGAGAGAAGCTGGCCCCGTGACCCTCTGGGGCGCGCCCTCGGGTCCCAGATGAGCAGCTGTGCGCTCTCCTACCAGGCCCACCTGATGCGAAGCAACCTCCCCGTGTCCTTCCTTTTAGATTATTTCTCAAGATGAAGCAGACAGAAGAGGGAAAGTATATGATAAATACATGTGCAGCTTTCTCTTCAACTTGAACAATGGTATGTCGATGAATTAGAGTGCATTTGGTTCCTGGGTTGCACGGGCCCTTCTGGTGGCTTGAGTATCAGAAACGACGTTAGGGGCCCCCAGTGTCAGCAGAGTGGGAAGGAGCCCTGGCCTGGGCTAAGGAATGGGCTGTTTGCTGGGAAGCCAGCCAGGTTGGATGAGTGTAACTTGGGGGTGCAGGTGGAGGCTTCCTCAGCCGTAGGGGGTTCTGTGTGCAGGGAGCGATCGCTGCCCCGGCCCCGGGCTGTTCCTTGGCTTCACTGCCTGGCTCTCCTCTCGTGCCCCTCTCGTGCCACAGGTACCAGTCGGCTGGGCCCACCTCCTCCAGTCAGTGCCTCTGACCTGGGAAGGGTGTGGAGCACGGCCTTGTGAAGCATCTCCACCACGTCCCTGGGGGTCCTCAGAGGGCCATGAGGGTAAAGGGCGCGGCGTGCGCAGATGCTGGTCCTGGGTGCAGTCGGGTCACGGCTGGGAGTGTGCACTTCACACCCGAGCTGTTCATCAGGGGGCCTCTCAGCTGAAGCAAGTAGAGTGGGTTCTTTCATGAATGTGCTCCATAAATGGTAATAATGAAAAAAACTAATATAATTTAAAATGTGAAGGGAAGAATTTAGTCAGATTTTATTTTTTGCCATGCTTTGCTCAGTAAGACATATTTATAGCTGATATAACTGTCTTGAATCACTGATGAATTTTTACCTAGAGAACATTTTCTTCCAAATGTCATTTCATACTAGGTAAAGTTGGTTGAATGATTTGCTTTTTGAAGGCAAACTCTGAAGAAGTCTGACCAGTTGTATTTCCAGAATCACAGTAACTTTGTGTTTATTGATCTTATAGCTGCAATTGTTTACTGGACTGTGCTTATTTTTTCTCTTTAGATTTCGTGGTGGATGCAACCCGCAAGGGTAACAAAATTCGTTTTGCAAATCACTCAGTAAATCCAAACTGCTATGCAAAAGGTAGGTAGGTGTCCCCGGAGGTGGAGCTGCTGCAGGTTGACCTGAGTGGTCTGGGTTGACACGTGTTACGTGAACGGTCAGCAACCCTCCGGGGCCGCTGTCACTGACCCCAGCTCTCTCTCTGCAGTGATGATGGTTAACGGCGATCACAGGATAGGGATTTTTGCCAAGAGAGCCATCCAGACTGGTGAAGAGCTGTTTTTTGACTACAGGTTGGTGACAGTACATTCCTAGAGCCATCAGGGCTTTTTCTTCCTGGGCCAGCTCCGGGCTGGGACATCTGTTGTTGGAGGGACAGAGTCCTGGTCGTCATGGGCAGTGGTGGGAGTTTGGTAACGTAGTTTCCATTAGACAAGTAATGCTTTAAGTCAAAAAAATGTAGAAAGCTCCATTTTTACCTTTGGGGTCCTTTCTGCGGGAAAAGGCATGCCAGCCGTCAGGGTGCAGAGCCGAGGCACTCGGCTGGCAGTTTACACTGTCAAGCTCTGGGGGATAAACTGACAAGTTCTATAATTTTTATTTAAATGCACTCAGATGACTATCTGTCTAGTTAAACGAATCCTGTGGCTGAATGTACATCCCATCCAGAAGCTGTTTTTTGAGTGCTGAGCCAGAAGCTGTTTTTTGAGTGCTGAGTTGTAAACTAGGGCCCGTGCGTAGCCACTTTCAGTGGCAAACTGCGGCGCAGCTGAAGGCGAGACCTGCCCCGATCTTTAGCGGCAGGTTACAGAGCCGCAGCCCCGCTAGCCATGAGTGAGGAGCGGCTGCTAGACCTTCCTTTGGGTGAGCTGTAGGTTCCAGCCGGTGGTGGAGGTCGCAGGTGGCTCTTCTGGCCTCGGTCCTGTTCGTTCTTCAAGGGGGGCCGGGGAGGGGGGCAGTGACCAGCTCTGGCTGCTCCTGGGCCCTGTTGACTAAGGGCCCAAGTCCGGGCTCTGCCGCGTCGCAGTTACTTTGCCTTCCCCGTGTTAGGCCTCAAGACCGTGCTTCGGGCCTGCCTTCGCCGGCGGTCGGTTTCAGGGGCACAGGGCTGGCTGCGGAGAGAACTGGGGAAGGGTTGTACTACCAGTTCCGTCCACTTTGCAGCTGGAATAGGCCCAAAGATGCAGCTGTGCAACGGGATGCGTGTGTGCTTTTCCTCGTGGATGTGTGAGTGCTACACACTCAGCTCAGCAGACTCGGTTGTGCTGCTGGAGGGCGCTCACCCCTTTTTCCTGCTGTTCCAGATACAGCCAGGCTGACGCCCTCAAGTACGTGGGCATCGAAAGAGAAATGGAAATCCCTTGACGTCTGCTACCTCCCCCCTCCTCCTCTTGGAACAGCTGCCTTAGCTTCAGGAACCTCGAGTACTGTGGGCGATTTAGAAAAAGAAAATGCAGTTTGAAATTCTGAATTTGCTAAGTACTGTAAGAATAATTTATAGTAATGAGTTTAAAAATCAACTTTTTATTGCCTTCTCACCAGCTGCAAAGTGTTTTGTACCAGTGAATTTTTGCAATAATGCAGTGTGGTACATTTTTCAACTTTGAATAAAGAATACTTGAACTTCTCCTGGTCGTTGTCATCTGTCACACAGCTTCCCCAGCTGATTTTAGAAAAAGACGACTGAGTGAGTCTAATGGGAAAAACATTTAACTCCTTTGGTTTTCCAGTAGCCATCCTACTGAAATCTTGGTTTCACTAATACTGCCTATTAGGCAAATTATTAATACTAAATATAACAAATATATGCCTACATATAAACATACTACCACATAATACACGTTACAATTTAATAAGTGACTCACTGCTGGCCTCTGAGACCAGGGTGGGGCGTGTCCCCGGCTGCTGTTCTCCACATGAAACGACAGACAATTGGACGAAGCGACCTCTGAGAACCGATCTAGCTCTAAATTCCACGAGTCTAGATATAGCCCTTCAGAGATATGACGGGGATATAGCCAGACTAGGTTCACGCCTCCTTGAAGAAGGAACGAGAACACCCTCCTACGTCCCAAGGAGGCGGGCGCTGCTCCTTGGGCCGGGCAGCGGCGGCACAGTGACGCCCTTGCGGCGGGAGAGCCCAGACGGCTGTCGTCAGCCTGGGCGTGTAGCTGCCTCTTCTAGAGTTTGGTAAATTTTCATTGATTTATAACGTGGTAATGCTTAACGGGAAGCTCAGTCAAAACTCACCTTCCTCTGCAGTTACACAAATGCTGACAAGACTGCTTTCCACTGCATCCATGCACAAGCCCTAGCCACCTGAGTCCTGGCATACAGTTCATGTGCCCCTTGGCTTTGGCAGCGAAGAGACCCGGCCTTGGGGGCTAGTCTCGTGTGTCATCCGTGTCTTCTCTGCCACCCTGCTGGGATGTCCTGTCCCCACGCTCCACCCGGGAAGTGGGACCTACACTCGGCCGCCTGTCACTGACCTGTTCACGGAGGGTCACCCCGCGCTTGCCCGATCACCGCATCCCGCCCTTGGCACTCAGCCCCAGCAGAGCCCGTCGGTTCCCTGCTGCATGTGGGCCTGTTCAGGACGCCCCAGGGATGACTTGCCCCCAACAGCAGCTACTGACAGAGCTCATTCCAGCCACAACTTTTGTACTGTTTGTAGCTCCCAACCTGTCCCCAGACGCCAACACCCAGAGGTGGGTCCTTGAGTCCAGGGAGGTTCTCGTTTAATACACCACAGACCCAAATGCAGCAGAAAGACAGCAGTTGTACTGACGGACGGCAGTCCTTGTGAGCACCAGCTGGTGTGTATTCTTGGTGCACAGCAGGCTTTGTACCCTGATTTGCAACGTACCTCCAGTAACCTACCCACTGACCTCATGGACACGGAGATTCTGACCAGAAACACTTGACACGCAGCCTCGGCTACATCCCATGTGATCAAGAGCATCCTTAGGTCCAGGCAGCTTTAGATTTTCCTTTATCTGTAATGGGGGAAAAAAGCACAGAGCTTGACACAATGTATTCAAATACCCAGTTAACAGAAAATTTGGGCAAAAGCTAAGTTTAAGTACGTGCTTTTCTCCCTTCCCCTTGCTCCCCACACCGAGGTGGTAATTGACTTTGTATGTGGGTAAGCCTGGTGGTTAGTTCCCTACCAGGGAAAACAGACGCCTAAGTAGGATGAGTGTAACGAGTTATCACAAGATACGGATACGTTTCAAATAGTTTCCATGGTTTAGGAATACCACACATTGTTCATTGAAGATAAAGAGCCCGACAACAGGCTGCCCAGCTGGTCGGTGTCTGTGGTCCTGATGCTTTTCCCCTGATGGTCACGAGGACCCACATGGCTGACCGCAGTCCTGATGTCCAAACACAGGCAGCACCTCAGCCTCAGAGTAAACTGCCTCAGGCAAATTTGAAGGCGCCATGACAACACCGTTCCGTGTGTCAAAATTCTCTTCAATCAATATTTTGTAATTTATTAAAAAATTATAATTATCTACCTGGAAACTGCTTCCTCTTTTTTTTTTTTGGCCGTGCTGGGTGACATACGGGATTTTAGTTCCCCCGGTCAGGGATCGAACCCGTGTCCCCTGCAGTGGGAGCGTGAAGTCCTAACCCCTGGACCGCCGGGGAAGTCCCGCTAATTATTTTTTGATATTGTCTGAATCATTCACCCTCCAGCCTTCACTGAATCCAGTCAGTGACTCAAAAGTCCCGATTTCCACCTCTGCCCCCGCACCCGCCAAAAGTCAACTAACATCGTGTAATTTCGATTTGTAGATGGGTCGTCAAGAGGGATTTCACACATGGACGTTTTGAAGAACGCAAGTATTCTGCTGTAAGTTGTACGAGCTTTGGGCTCTTACTGGGATAAGCTCAAATAAATGCTTGCTTCTTCCTCCAACCCGTTAAAAACGATTCCAGTGAGGGGTGTGTGTAGCACCTGGTATTAGAAATGTTCCAGTACGTCAAATCTGCACAGCTTTTTGTATGTGAACCGCACCTCCATAAAGAGGTTTTAAAACACCATCCACACTCACCTATTATGACCAAGTCACTGTGCTGCCACTGGAGATGAAATTCATGTATATAAAATCAAATCACCCAGACAAGTTATTGCCATTCCTAAAAAAAAAAAAAAGTCTTCATTAGAAGGGGGATTCAGTTCAAATGGGTCAGCATGTTGGATTTTTTCATCTGGGTGTGGTAAAATCTTAAATTCCTTTCAAAGGAAAATTAGATACCTCAACAAATAGGTAGGCCATCTTAAAATGCTCAGTCAGTAAAGATATTTTAAATTCAGGTGCCTCTCGGTCCTGCATCTCCTGTTCTCCCTGTACCTGTTACTTAGGCCTGTACTTTGGTGTCCCTGGCTGCTTCTCACAAAGGCACTGACGGGTGACCGGCTGGCAGTCTGCATTAACGCAGACGTGAGGTCCGAGAGCCCAGCCCAGGAGGGAGAGGCTCCTGGCAGTGGGGCCCCACCTTGCCTGCTCCCCTCCCAGGCGAGAGGAAATGGTTCCCTCAGACCGCGGTACCACAGTGACAGCCTGGAACATGGTTTTCCTTCAACCGACCAACTCCTGTGGGTTCTGCCAGGGCTGCCGGCCACCATCCCTCCCCCAGGGCGTGGACTTCCTGTAGCAGCTGTGCACCAGACAGCTTTCAGAAGGCCTGGGCATTTGTCCTGAAGTAGATTCGGAAGATACTTACTATTGAAGTTATCCTGAAAAATGCAGGGAACTCAGTTCTCGTGGCTTGTATTTGGAGGCCCCGGCCATCCTTGTTAGGCTAGGATATGGTTTGGGAAATAGAGGCACCAAGTCTTGAGCTGCTTTTTATTCCACACCCATTAAACAGGAGAGTTACCAAGTGTGAGGGGGGGGCAGGTACAGGTACTGAATCTGAGGATGGGAGGGAACCACCCGATCGCCTACCGTCAGTCCGCCTTTGCTCACAGATGTCCTAGGTCTTACCAAAGGCACTCTTCATCCTGGAGGAACTCAAAAGACACCAGCAAAATCTCATTAAAGTTTACCTTCCCACTCTCGATGAGACTCAGACACAAGCTCGGCAACTGGCTCCGTGGTGGTCACTTACAGCACGTCAGTCGTGGAGGCGGATGGACTGTTGTGAGGACAAGCAGAGCTGTGGTCCTAGCCAGGACTCGCGGGCAGTTTCCAGGTCGTCCTCGGAGCCCCAGGGCACCGCAGGATCTGGGGGGAGGGATGGTCCCCTGGGGTGGTGGCACTGCTCTTTGCCTGGTTCATACATTGGGAATCTTTTATAAGATTGTTTGAAAAAGAAGAATGTACTAGAAAAAAAAATAAAGAGTGGACACCATTACACAAGTGCTTAGTCTATTACTACTCCTTTTAATAACCTGTTTAACTTTTAATTTTTGAAAACTAACCTGTTAGGTGCCAGATTGGTCCAAGAAACTGTAAGGACTTAGCTTTGGCGTCTTCCTCTGGCCCTGCTCTTGGAACCTGGCCTCCGGGCAGGTAGGGACCGGACAGGTGTTGACAAGCATGTTCACGTCTCACGTCACGGGAGCTGCCTGCGGTTTATGGGGACCACGAAGCCCCCGAGACTGAGCCTTCCCCGGGGCCTCGGCTCCCACCTCCCGTTCCTTCTGTCCTCGGGCCAGGAAGTGACGGCACGGGGGCTGAGTGACAGTGGTACATCGCCAACCCCAGAACCGCGGACGAGGAGGGACTGTCCTTCGAACAACTGGTCAGAAGCAGGAGGGAGGCGCTGGTGGTAGACACGGTCCCCAAGCCGCACTCGTGACCAGAGCCCGGGAACAGGGGCCACTCTTCCTGCAGGAGGTGTCGGGATGACCCCATCCAGCCTTGCAAGTGTCCACAGAGAAGCCACGGGAGGCGCTGAGGCCTGGAAGCTGCCGTTCAGTCGCTGGAGGAAATCGCAGGGCTGAGCACAAGCGTCGAGGAGAAAAAGATGACAAAGGGCTTAAGATAGTAAGAGCTTACAAAGGCCAATCTCAGGAGGGCAGCTCTTGGGGCCTCAGGAAGACACTGGGAATACCCATTTGCACAATCATTATGTCTTTTATTTACATATAGAAATTAGTAAAACTTAAAACAAAACCAAATGCGACTTGTACAGAAATTCTTTAATTTTCTTTATTTTCACACATTAAAAAATGAAACACACTATACAAATGGTTTTTCATAGCAGATTACACGTGGGTCCATTCAGACCTGCTCTCCAGGTGCTGCCGGCCTCCGAAGGGCCGCCCGGCCGGCCGCTGTCATTCACGTGGCCAATGGGTTGATTCGGATGCAGAAGCATGCAGCCCTCAGCGTGGAAGGTTCCATCCCCTCTGGTCTTAAATTAGCTTAAATGGCGTCGGTGTCCGTATTTACAGACGTGAAGTGTGGCGATCCTGAGCAGTTCTCATCGCCCTAAGTCCGCGATGGGAGCCTGGGCCTCGGGCCGAGCAGGAGGTCCGTGTGGTGCCGCCGCCCCTCGTCTCCATCCTCCCCACGGGACGAGGGGCTGCGCCGCAGTCAGACCCCTCTGGGGGTGGGTTAGGCCAGGTAACTGTAGGTGTCCTTTTCACCATCCACTCGCTCCAAATATTCTTTCTCGATCAGAATGTCAATGCATTTCTGGGCGCCATTTTCAGAAGAGGAAGAGGTAGTGAAAGGGAAAGAAAAACACGTTCAGGGTCGGAACAGGGACGGACCCCCCTCCATCCCTTGGGCACCGACTGAGTCTTCCTTCTGAGCAGCTGAGATGCCGCCTCCGCGGCTCCCGTCCCTCCAGCCGCCCCCGCCCCGCGGTACCTGCCGCCCAGTTTCTGTTTGAAACGACCCCAACCAGAAACGAGCCGCGAGTCAGTGCCCAGGGGCCGCGGGCCACCCAGGGGACCCAGAGCAACGAGCCACATGCATGGAGACCGCCTCCCCGGAGGGCTCGGCAGGACGCTCAAGGCCCTCTGGGCAGAGGTCAAAGTGGCAAAGTGCTTTCGGGTGTAGGACACACGCACGCGACGGTGGTGACACCGGGGCGTGGCTACCGGCCGGGCGGGAGCGGGGGGCTCCCGGGGCACAGGGCTCGCTCTCGTCTGGGGCGGCTGTTCGCTTTGCAGAGATCAGCAAGCTGAACGCTGAGGATTCTGCCCTTCTCTGTGTATACGCTTCAATAAAAAGTTGAAAAATTATCCTATTTTCTTTTGCAGAAACCTATTATACATGACTAAGCCAAGTTCCTTCTTCGCGACACAGCAATCAACCTAGTTTGGTTACCTCTTTTGTCTTCTGAAATGTAATCTGAATGCTTCTGCTATGTAATTCTTGTACCTTAATTACTGGGACCCGAGGCTTGAATCTTGAGGACAGCTGGGTCAGTACTTCTCCAAGTAACTGCTGGTGCTTTAGAACCTTCCTCATTTTCATAATTCTCACAATAGCCGCCTATGTGACCAAGGAAAGAAAAACAAATGTGTTTAACAGAGTTCTAAGAACTTATCGGTAGTAATTAAGAAGCACTAGCAACAAGGCTGCCAAATACGCAGAGAACTGTGACGTCCTAACAGGTAACAAACACACGCACCACAGAGAACTGTGATCTCCTAACAGGCAACAAACACACGCACCGCAGAGAACTGTGATCTCCTAACAGGTAACAAACACACACACCGCAGAGAACTGTGACGTCCTAACAGGTAACAAACACACACACCGCAGAGAACTGTGATCTCCTAACAGGTAACAAACACACGCACTGCAGAGAACTGTGATCTCCTAACAGGTAACAAACACACGCACCACAGGCCGGAGCGTGCAGGGGGCCAGCTCCATCCACTTAAGTTCCGGCGCTAACACAACAAACATTAAAATGTTTTGGTCTTATGAGCAGCAATTTTAGTAGTTTAACCCAAGTGGAAATCACTTTTAAAATGAGAAAAAGTTCAGTCTTCGAAGCCACGGAAGCCGCCTGACCCTCCACTAAACAACTTTCCCTCCCTCCCATCTTAGTAACTCACCACATGTATTTGCTCTCATCTATTGCATCGATTATTCCATCTACTCCATCCAGAACCATCCATTATCCTGGCCACCACTCCCAAGTCCCGGGGAACACAGCCCAGAGGAAGCACCCCCCAGCGGCAGCGGCCGCCTCCCACACGAGGGGATGGGCACCCAGGGTCACCTGAATCAGTAGTTTGCGATCTTCCTCGATGTTCTTGTGTGTGGTTTCCTGTTCCTGCTTCTGTTCTGTTTTCATTGGTACATTGATGTTAACCCGTAACTTCTTACTGTCAAGAAAATCGAGGAAACCAATCACTATTGTTTTAAAAGGCACGCAGTAAAGGCTTCTTTCTGTTTTCAATCTTTAAGAGGTGCTTTGCCCCCCGGACGGAGGGTGGAGAGTGTGACCAACCATCTCCTGCCTCCCTGCCACAGTCATCTCTCTGAAAGGCCCCTAATTCTCTGCAGGGCGGGTTCCTGCTCTGCCAGCAGCAGGACGTCTGTACTGCAGGAAATGCAGTTCCTTAACCTGCTCTCCCAAACTCTGTCAAGTGAAATAAAATCAAAACACTGGGGCACAGAGGTCCAAACTTTCTAGGAGAGCCATTTAAGGAGACTTATTCGCCAATAGAAGAAAAACCCGGAAACTGAAACAGAGTCAAATGGAGACCCACCCAGGATGGGTCAGAGGGAATCAGAGGTCCCTGTCAAAGGCCTGCCAGGCCTGGCACCTTGCTCACAGCCCCCCATCTGAGGGGACACCGGTAAGTGCACGGGGGGTCAGGGGATAAGTCTACAGCCTAGGACCGTCTACTTGTTAGATTTTCCTTACTTTTTATAACCAAGATATAATTTTATTAAGGTATCTGGCTTCAATTCCACCTCATCAACATTTGCATTTTCGTCTTCCAAGACCTATAAGAAAACAACGGTTACTACGTAATCTCAGGAAAAGGCTTTCTTCTAGCTTAACATAAAAAGTACACAAACATACCAATAACTTTGACTTCAATAAAATCTGTAACACTTGTGCCAAAATGTCCTGCAATTAAAGAGAAAAAGAGAAAATGCATTTTTCTTTGTAATAAGAACCACAGCCCCAGTCCCACAGTCCATTCTTCTATGGAAAAATAATAGTCACTGAAGCAGAATATGCCCGGAGGAAAAAGAGGGGTGGTGCCTCTTAGAGGGTCCCCAAAAGCTACTCCTGCAAGTGAAACCAACCCCCTTCTGCTCTTGATCGCCAGTATCAAAGCTGACAAATCTATTACAAACACTAGAGGTCGTGCGTAGCTCCATCTTCTCGGATGCCTGACAGTGCATCCCGGACACTGATTGTCGCACAAGAACGAGCAGGGAATGTCACGGCCTGGACGTGGTGAACAACACCGTCTGCTCACAAGCAGGGTGGGGACGGTGCCCGCCACCCTGCTGCTGACCCACCTCTGGTGAACTCTAAGCCCGTCGCGTGGCCTCTGGGCCGCTCCCTCCCCCCGAGAGCGGGTGGTCAGCCGTTTCTCAGCTCTCCTTCAGCTCCACGGGTTCCCGATCCCGTGGAATCGGACAATCACCAGGCCGCTCACATACGCAGCCCCTCCTCCCCTGGACGGACAGAAAGGGCCGCCCCCCGCGTAAGGGAAGCCCACCCCGGTCAAGGAGAGCTGGAGAGGCCTCTAGCGTGGTGACTGGCCCCGAGTCCAGAGCAGGATGAGGACGCTGCCGGCCACGCCATGGGGCGCGGATGCAGAGGCCGCCTTCCTGAGCCAAACCGACTCCCATCGTGCAGGGCAGGGGAGGGGGCTGCCCCCCGCAGGGAGCCGGCTCTGCACTAGAAACTGGCTGAGGGGCTGGCGGGGAGACAGAGCACACAGTAAGGCCAGGGACCACTCGGCTCTGAAAAGCGGGTCCCCGAGGGCACAGCCCCACACCACGGTCTGCGGGCAACCTAAGCCTCCACCCTAACTGAAGCCTCCTCCTTCTGGTCAGGAGTGAGGAATGAAGAACGCTCCTACGTGCAGAGAAGCAGGTTAGTTTTGTTATTAGAAACTGAGAATGTATTCTGGACTAACTTGAAGCAGGACTCAAAAATAAATGACTTTCCTAATTCACATGCTATGAGGCCAGTACTAGCCCGACACCAAAACCAGACAAAATCGTCCAAAGAAAATGGCAGACCAATTTCCTATGAATAAAGATGGAAAAATCCTCAAGAAAATTCCAGCAAACATATAAATTCCAGCAGCATATAAAAAGCATTATATACCATGAACAAGTGGTATTTATCCCAAGAATGCAAGGGTGATTCAACATTAAAAAAAAACAAACCAATCAACAAAATGCACCATACTAATAGACAAAAAGCACATAGTTATCTCAATGGAGTAGAAGAAGCATTTAAACAGAATCCAATACTCTTTCATAATAAAAACACTAAAACCAAAACGAAATGAAACAAAACAAAAAACTAGGAATAGAAGGGAATTTCTTCAGTCTAGTAAACAGCATCTAAGAAAAACTTAGTGACTGTGAGGCTTCCCCCCCAAGATCAGGAACGAGACAAGGATGCCCGTTCTTACCACTTCTATTCAACAATGTGCTGCGAATTCTATCCGGAGCAATCAGGCAAGAACAATAAATGAAAGGCATTCAAATAGGAAAAGTAAGTAGTAAAACTATCTGCATCTGCAGATGACACGATCACATATTAAAAAAGCCCTAAAGAATCCACACAAAAAGTATTAGAATAAATGAGTTCAGCAAGGTTGCAGGATACAAGTTCAATACGTAATTGTATTTTACACACCAGCAATGAACAAACAATTCCATTAACAATAGCATCAAACTTAATAAAATACTTAGGAATAAATTTAACCAAAGAAGTGTAAAGGCTTGCATAATGAAAACTATCAAAATGAAACACAGTTTAAAAAGAATAAAAGACAATCTGAATAAATGGAAAGACATCCATGTTCACAGAAGACTTAATATTGTTAGGATGGCAATTCTCCTTCCAAGGCAATCTACAGATTTAATACAATCCCCATCACAATTCCAACTGCCTTTTTTGCAGAAACAGACAAGCTGATTCTGAAACTTACATGGACCCAGCATAGCCAACACAATCTTGAAAAAGAACGAAGTTGGATGTCTCAATTCCAAAACTTACTACAAAACAATAGTAACCAAGACAATGTGGTACTGGCATAAGAATAGACATTTAGATCAGTGGAAAAGAACTGAGAATCCAGAAAGAAACCCATACATCTATGGCCAATTGATTTTGACAGGTTGCTAGTATGAACCAATAGGGAAAAAACATGTACAAAAATATCCAATCACTATGTTGTACACCTGAAGCTAATGTATTAATTTATAGTTCAATTACACTTCAATAAAAAGTCAGGGCTTCCCTGGTGGCGCAGTGGTTGAGAATCCATCTGCCAATGCAGGGGACAACGGGTTCAAGCCCTGGTCTGGGAAGATCCCACATGCCGCGGAGCAACTAAGCCTGTGAGCCACAACTACTGAGCCTGCGCTCTAGAGCCCGCGAGCCACAACTACTGAGGCCGTGTGCCACAACTACTGAAGCCCACGTGCCTAGAGCCCGTCCTCCACAACAAGAGAAGCCACCGCAATGAGAAGCCCGCGCACCACAACAAAGAGTAGCCCCCGCTCGCCGCAACTAGAGAAAAGCCCGCACACAGCAACGAAGACCCAACGCAGCCAAAAATGAATGAATGAATGAATAAATAAATATATATATATAAAGTCAACTATACTTCAATAAAAAGAAAAAAACAGGGAAAGAATAATCTTTGACCTTGGATTAGGTAATGGTTCCTTAGATATGACACCAAAAGCACAATCAATAGAAGAAAAATAAAGTGGACTTCATCAAAATTAAAACGATGTGATAAAGAAAGTGAAAACCCAGAGAATGAGAGAAAATATTTGTAAATCATGTATCTGAAAAGGGTCTACTATGCAGAATATATGAAGAATTCTTACAACTCAACAAAAAAGACAAATGACCCAATTAAAAACGGGCATAAACATCATTAGTTGTTAGGGAAATGCAAATAATCACAATGAGGCACTACACTTCATATCCACTAGGATGCCTATAATTTTTAAAAAAATGGATAACAACAAATGTTGGCAAGGATGTGGAGAAAGTGGACCCTCAAACACTACTGGTGAGAATACAAGCTGGTGTAGCCACTGCGGAACAGTCTGGCAGTTCCTTCAAGAGATAAATATAAGTTATCATGACTCAGCAATTCCGCATCTAGATTTATACCCAAGAGAACTGAGAATATGTTCATACAAAGACTTGAAAGGTGGAAACGACCCAAATGTCCATCAACTGATGAATGGATAGACATAGGTGGTCCATCCATATACTGGAACATATTTCGGCCATAAAAAGAGGATGAAATATAGATACGTGCTCCCACATGGATAAGCCCTGAAAACATTATGCCGAGTGAAAGAAGGCAGACACAAAAAGCCACATGTCATATGATTCCATTTATATGACATGTCCAGAGCAGGCAAATCGAGAGAGAGAGAGAGAGAGAGAGAGGGGGGGGGGGGGGGGGGGAGGGAGTAGATTAATGGTCATAGGGGCTGTGGAGAGGACAGGTAAAGGGTAGCTATTGCTAGTGGGTATTGGGCTTCTTCTGAAGGTGATGGAAATGTTCTGGAATTGGATAGTGGCGGTGGTTATACGACCCTGTGAAAAACCACTGAACTGTATACTTTAAAATGGTGAATTTTATGTTATGTGAAATATAGCTCAATAAAAAATGATTAATAGGAAGAACAACATTAAGTGAAAATTTAAGTTTAGTAAGAAAAAGCTTAGCTGGAAAGAGGGTTAAGAACAAGCTAAATGAATGAGAGAAAAGCATATCATGTGTACGTGTGTGTGTGTGTGTGTGCGCGTGTGTGTGTGTAGGTATATGTTACATTGAGTTTAAAAATTAGTATTTAAAAAAAATCATGCATTGAGCCCTGGAATAAGAGCATATTCATATTCATAAGACAGATATCCATTTCAAATCAAAGAAGACCCCCATCTCCTCCCACATCTTCCCACAACAAAGAGGCTGACGGTAGGAATACCATTTTGATCTGGGTGCTGTCTGTCAGCTGCTGCACGGCGTAAGCGTCTTCCGTGTTGTACTGGAGCAGGATGGCCATCTGGAATGTGGATGCCTTCGGGTCCCCACATGAAAGAAAGAGAGGCAAAACCTAAATGCGTGGACAATTCCCAAGATACAGAGCCTCAGCGTGAAGAACCTACTTATGAAACCAATTCTCTAAACAGATGTGAAAAACCAAAGCAGATCTAAAAGGGAATACAAAGTGTCATAATTCCACCATGATGCCACATTTTCCTGAAAGACGTCATTCTCCACCTTTTCAAACATTAAAGTGATTTTGAACTTTCTTCCAAATGCTCTGTCCGTATAAATACAGCTGACCCCTGAATGACTCGGAGCGGGGCTGGGTTAGGGGTGCCGACCCTGAGCGGCTGAGCGCCCGAGTACAACTTAAGATCGGCCCTGTGTGTATGTGCTTCCTCCCCATCCGAGGTTTCACATCCAGATTCCACCAACCGTGGATCCGGGCTGTGTAGTGTTTACTGTGGAAAACATCCGCCTAAGAGTCGACCCGTGAGGTTCAAGCTCGTGGGGTTCAAGGGTTAAGTGTACACACCGTGTACGCAGCCACGCTCGTTTTATATAGATAAACACACAGATTCTCAGCCAGTGTAGACAGAAGCACTGAGCATCAACCTTTAAATCTGCTTTTTCACAAATACTAGAGAAAACCGTGCCTGGTACACCACTGACAGAGGAACCTGCACGCTGAGCTGTATTATACTTGGGTTTTTGTTTGTTTTTTTTTTTTATCCTAAGTACTTCACTATGTAAAGTTTAAATGGTTTAAAGCAAACCACAACTGCTCTGATGTATTTTTAGCAAACCGTGTGCCAGGCAACGCGCACTGGGTTTAATTCCTCAAGCTGTGCAGGGAATGCCACCCGCTGAGGGAGGGCGCTCCCTTCCTGGGGGAGCCCCGGGCACCATCCCCCACTCCCCATGGGAACCCCTTCTCCCTTCCCCTCTTCCACAACCCACGGCAGCAACTGAAGGACCAGGAGCAGCACCGCTTGTCCAGGCGGAACCGTGGTCAACGAGAGAAACAGCAGTGCCAGTGTCGGCCTGGGTGAGGGCCTCTGACAGACTTCAAGATGCCCCCCAAAAAATGACCCGGGGGGCACGGGAGAGACTGGCAGCTCTGAGGTCGCTCCCGAGGTGGGCAGGGGCCTCTCATCTCCGACGGCAGTGACCAGACCAAAACCGAAACGAGTCTCCAATAATGTCCCACAGCTTGGTGGCGGCCGCACAGGTGCCCACACTTGTCGTAACTCCAACTGTACACTTAGATGGGTGTCTTTTTACGTAAATTATCTCAGTAAAGTTTACAGAATGTCCACTGATCAAAAAAGGAGCACTGAGATTTTAGGTACTGAAGTATGAACTCACAGATTCTTCTATGTATACTTGGGAATAAAGAAAAATTTCCAATCGTACAAATTGACCCTTGACACAGGTTTGAACTGTGTGGGTCCACTTACACGTGGATTTTGTTTTTCAGTAGTAAACAGGACAGTGCTACAGATCCGAGGTTGGTTGAATCCAAATGCAAGGGAACCGTGGATACAGGGTACCGTGGATGCAGGGTGCTGACTCTAAGTTATGTGCAGATTTTCAACTGCATGGAGGACGGGTGTCCCTAACGCCCACATTGCTCAAGGGTCGGTTGTAGAGAAATCCACATTCAAGTGGATAAAGACCTCTGGACCTGGTATAACAGAATATCAAACACTTAATTTTATCAGAGTAGAACTATTAAAAGTTTAAATTAATGAGCAGGTTGAGTCTGCAGAATGCAGTCAGAAGTTTCTTAACACTTAAAAATAGATTTATAATTGTTTTTATAAGCACACCCTCTTCAAGATGGATTCTTTAAGGGAAAAGACCTTAACTGAAATTTCGTCTCTGCTGCATATCAGCCAGGAGTCAGAGGAAGTCACTTAAATTTGCCCGATCCTCAGTTTCCCAGCTATAAAATGGAAACCTAAGTTACAGCTATTATCACACAGCACTCAGCACCGCAGTGAGCGCCGAGGGTTGTTGTTAACGTGAAACTGCCCTGTCAAAGGGAAAGAGCTATTATCGTAATTAAATTCATGAAACTCCAGCTTTTTAAGCTACTGTCTGACCACTTAGTGTGTGTCAGGCAGGAGCTGTACCCAACACTTACTAAATACATGATTTCATTTATTTTTCACACCACATACAGAGTTGAAGCACTGACACGCGCCCGCCCTTTTGTGGAGGAGAAAAGTGAGGCTCAGTGTCATTAAGTAACTTCTCCCTTAGCCACAGAGAGTAAGAACTCAGCTCCTCTGACTCTTAAAATCCAAGCTGTTTAACCACGGTATTATTTTGCCAGAAGCTTAACTCCAGATTTTGTTGCGTGAATCACTACATTTCTGTAACTGGTCTTGTCTTCATTTACACTTAAAAAAAAAAAATCCAAAATAAAAAGGTGATCTTACCTGCAAAGTGTATCTGTTTTTGAAGCAGTTTGTTACTAATTCTCCTTTTGATAGCTGATATAACCATGTCAATTTTCTGCCACTGTGACGGCTGGCATAAAACGCTGTGAATCGCTGGTAACTCCGTTCCAGCTGGATACAGAGGGGGAAGAGCATTTGTGGAATATATATCTCACCATATTCTACAGTCAACATCTCTAAATAAAAAACACTGGTCCAAGTTTACAGGGCAAAATGCTTACGTAACAGTAAAATACAAATATCAAGTGTTTACTCTCTTGCAAAAGCACGTTGATTTAAGCATTTGAAGGTACAATCAAAAAGTTTTTAGCTCCAGACAAGTAGGTATCATCACGATGTTCATCGCAAAACTGTTAGGTTCTACTTTCGAGAGTAAATGCCCATGTAAATGAACGCACTGCTGAGCTGGAACAGAGGGGGCCCACCTCTGGATCTCCTGCCCTGCCCAGGGCTCACGGCTGCCTTAGCACCGCCCGGTTTAACGCCACATGGCCGACCAGCAGGAACGTCTTCTGCAGACAGCACCTGTATAATGGTGGGGGCTGCCCCTTTTCACCTTTGCTCAACACTAAGGGAACGAACAGACGATAAAGTCATCCTTACCTCCGACGGCAAGGCAAACGTACAAGACTGCTGAAAGGGCCACGATCCAGAGCTCAGAACTTGAATACTGAAGTCCACTGGGGGGTGGGGAAGAATTCAGGAATACATTTAATCAGCCTTATAAACTGAAAAGTGCCACCATTTCAGATAAACACGGATTGCTTTTTATTAAAAGAAAGCACACTGAATGAAAAGTCCTGCTTTCATATAAAACTAAGGATTGAACACATTTAATTTCAATTAAATTGTTTTGTTCAATTAAATTTAGTAAAGGGAAGAAGAGCCAGAAATTCTCTCCTCCAAGGAGTGAGTTTTTCACTTCTCTTCTAACGCAGAATTATAACATCGTGTGCCCGTCTGGCTGCACAGGCTTTAGTTTTCTGCCACGAATAACCTCAGCCCCCCGAGGCGCACCTGAGGCCGCCAGGCGTGGATGGCACGAGAGCCCCAAACTCAAGACAACGAAAACCCCAAAGTAAACCGACTTCGTTATGTTTTGTGTAGCACAGATTACTCTGTGTACAGCACACGGGCTATATATATCTAACACACATACAATCTATACATTATAACAGTAATGGCATCATCGCAGATGGCTGACAACAAGTCCGCTGGCTCAGCTGTCAAGTTTAACAATGCAATAGTGCTTTCAATTTGGGAAAAGTACAAACCTCGTTTTTCATTTAAAAAGATAAAATCACCGCATGATGCTGTCAGATCACCCGCCACCTCCTGCTGCAGGCAGCCCTCACAGCGGGAGCCCAGCGGGCCTCCACGAACGAGGCCGGGCACCCGCCCGTCCCGACCCCCAACGGCAATCGGAAGCCATGTCTGACTCTGTTATCTGCACAGCCAATTCAGTTTCTTATAATTAAAAAAACTGCTAGCATGGAATTAAACTAAGGTTAAAAAACATTCATTGAAACTTAAGCCGTGCGCGGAGCCCCGAGATGGCAAACGCCTGGGGTCGGGCAGCCACGTCAGCCAGTAGAAGAGGCCGGGGCTCAGGACCCGGACGCAAGCCCCCCCACTGGCTCGGCCCTCCGGGCAAGGCCAACACGCTTCCAAGGCTGTCACCTCCTGTCACCACACAAGTCATGAGGTGGGCAGTGCCTGTGGGAAGGACTTGCTTTTGCCTGTCCCTGGATTTCTGATACAGCTTCCACCATCTCTCTCACTAGCTACTAGCTCACTAGCGCCACCTCCTCCGAGAACCCCGCCGGTAAAGGAAGCTCGGAGACCGGGGTACTCACGGTCCAGAGGCTCTGAATTCGTCAGGTGCTTTTTGAACTGCTCATTCAAATCTTTGCTTACACCAATGTCTTGAAACATCCGCTGAAGTTTAGAGGTGTACTCGAAACCACAAGCTTGCTGAAATGAACCCAGATAACTGCCTTATTAATTTCTATAGAAATATAAATGTATACAGGGAATCCGATGGGGCTCACAGTACGTGACAGACGCTTAACCGTATTACTAAAGCTAGTAACGTTTAACTGTATCTCAGGGTATAAACATGCACTGATTAAAATTCATACACTATCAAGAATTATACAGTTATAAATGGAATGGTTACGTCTTTATACACACAGTAACTATCACGCAGGCCCAAAGAGCAAGGGTTTCTGACACCATGGGAAACACCAAGATGACACAGTTTGCTATGTCTCCCATCCACTACCACAGACTGAACGGTGCCCCTACCCCAGTCCTGTGCTGATGGCATTTGGAAGTCGGGCCACAGAGAGATCATTAAGTTTAGAAAAGGTGATGAGGGCGGGCCTCCTCCACGGTGGGATTAGTGTGGTCATGAGAAGAGACGGAGAGGTTGCCCCCGACCCCGCTCCCTGTCGTGTGAGGACATGGCCGGCGGCCCCAGGCAAGCTGGGAAGAGAGCCCTCACCAGAAACTGAACTGGCGGGGACCTTGATCTTGGACTTCCCAGCGGCCTCCAGAACTCTGAGAATAAATTTCTCTTGTTCAAGCCACTCAGTCTATGGTATTTTGGTACAGCAGCCTGAGCTGAACAAGATACCCGTGGAACTATAACTTCGGGTCAAAGTGAAATATGCTATAAAACATATAGCAGCATTTGACAGGCTAGCAAGCACTGACACAAATGCAGGCTAAGTGCAGAGGCGGCTGAATAAAGAAATAAATACTCAACAGCAAACTAACACTGACGTTTTCTGTCCTCCTACAGACGCGGGGTTACTAATTGTTAACCAAGCCCAGAAAAAAACAAAACACCCCGCCCGCTCAAGGCCAACAGCACATGAGTACGGGCCACGCCACGTGGAACAATTCTTGGTGGCGGGGGCAGAGCTGAGGCCACAGGTGCAGGAGCAGGAGTGGGTGCTGGGTGTCGAGCAGGGCTCGGCTGGAACAGAAGGGCCCCTGGGTGTGTGTGCCGGGCAGGCGGGGGTGGTCGGGAGAGCACGTGAGGCCCGACGAGGGGAGACCTGGGCTCATCACAACCGTGGTGGGTTCTTGGTAGCGGAGCAGCAGAGCTCACACTGCACAGACGCTGTGTTATCACTGACTGATGGCTTTGCCCAACTGATAACCTGGAGAGACTACGAACTTTAATGACTGAAAACTGGAATTTTTCAGGAAAAGATTACATTTACCTTTAACTTAGAGATCATGCTTGCTTCGGCATCATCACTTGCACTGTTCTGATGGACGAGCCTCTTGGCCAGCATCTTCGCATAGAACTTCTGAAACACGTCTTTGTCCTCTATATACTTGAAGACCACCATCTAGAAAGCCACCACGAGAGCACACTTAACGCACTTACAATCTGTCACCAAACACAGGCCAGAAACCAACACGTGTGCTTTGTCTTGCCCGGCCCTGTATGCCAACATCTATAATGACAAAAAATATTGTCCTGCTTCCCTGGTGCCGCAGTGGTTAAGAATCTGCCTGCCAATGCAGGAGACACGGGTTCGAGCTCTGGTCCGGGAAGATTCCACATGCCGCAGAGCAACTAAGCCCGTGCACCGCAACTATTGAGCCTGCGCTCTAGAGCCCGTGAGCCACAACTACTGAGCCCGTGCTCCGCAACGAGAAGCCACCACAATGAAAAGCCCGTGCACCACAAGGAAGAGTAGCCCTCATTCACCGCAACAAGAGAAAGTGCGTGTGCAGCAACGAAGACCCAACGCAGCCAAAAAATAAATTAATAAATTTAAAAAAAAATGTGAAAAAAAATACTGTCCTGTAATCTTTAAAGTAAATATTTTCATCAACCCCTGAAATCACATTAAGTTGGTCTACACTTAGTACTAATGAGGAAAGTACAAATGCTAAAATTAATGACTCAACATAGGGAGTAAAATCATAGATTCAAAATAAAATAAATGATTCTACTACTTTCCACATTCCAGATGGCTCATATAAATAATTTTAAAGCCACTTGTCAGAGAAAAGGTTACAGCGTAACGACATAACTACCCAGCACCTTACCACTTGGTTGAGCGTGTCTTCTAGTTCTGCTTCTTCTGGGTTCTTGGAACTGAAAATTTTTAAAAGGCATAGTGTTTTAAAACAAATCAGCAAACATTTACTAAACAAGCACCACTTAGCCAAACTACCATATCAGATTGTGGTTCTGAACATTCAAATGCTCAGTTCTTTTCAGATTAACAGGTGGAAGAGGGAAAGTTAGCTTTCCTTACCTGTGGCAACTTGGCAATCTTATACTTTGTCTCTATTTCATAATCTATTCTCCCATATAATCATTTAGAATATCCACAATGAAACTGAACAGAAGATACTTGTTAAAAGTTTCCCAAAACATTCTGAACCAAGTTTTCCTTTAAGATAATCCATTTAAATGTAAGTAAATGAGCTTCACTTTTCTAATTGCCTTCTACAATACGCTTTAACTTTGAGGAAAAAAAAAAAAAAGCATCTTAATGGCCTAATAATTAAAGACAATGAAAGGGTTTTTAAACCACTTCTCAAGTGTTGCCTTATGTCTACAAAATAGATGCTTGTCCTTTAACAACTGATTCATTCACTCTATTCTAGGAGCAAATATTAATTGAAAGGTGATTTCAGGGTAAATCAAAATTTAAAGCTTTTATCCCAAGAGTCCTTTATAAACAAGACCCCTATAAATTCATATAAAATGATCCAACCACCAGACGGGCTCCTATTTAAGAACAGTTGGCTCCGAAGGTCCATTCTTCTCTCTCTTTTTCTCACTGAGAGGTCAGGGCTGTGTCTCTCCTGAAAAGAGGTGAATTCAGTGCCCGCTGGAGTCTAGTCACTGACACGCGCTCATTACAGCAGCACTTTTGGAACTATCCGCCGTTCTGCCTGCTTCAGCAGCCTTAACTAAAGAATCATCTATCAAGAGACTTGATGAGACCATTTCTAAAAAGACAATGGCTAAAAAAGAAGCTATGTATTCTGCCAAACAAACTGGAGTTCTATGAGAGTACCTACATATTTAAGATATTGAAAACTTTCATTTTATAGAGCCTAAAAAATGAAATCAGGTCAGAAGAGGCATCCCAATTTAAAGTCCATTTTCACTCCTGAAATGAATACATTAGTGGATCTGACTAGAATTGCTAAATTATACATTAGACAAGCATTGTGATAAGTAGGGGGAAAAAAATCAAATACTCAATTTGCACTGGGCCTTGGGCAAATCACTTTCCGGCAAAGTTAAAAGAGATAGCTACTGCCCTTATCAAATGTCTTCTCATGTCAATCAAGAAGACCACACAGTTGTTCATACAGTTCTCAGTTCATAAAGTCAACTACATTAGATTTGCTACTGTTGAGCCATCCTTGCATTCATTCCTAGAAAGCTATTCTATGTTCTGGACAGTTATTCTTTAGTTCGCTGATAAATTTAGTTTGCTAACATTTTACTTAAGATTCCCACAACTCTCTTCTAAGTGAGACTTGTTTGTAGTCTTTTTCCTGGTAGTGTAGGTGTTCTCAGTCTTTTTTGTAATGGGATTATACGAGCCTTTGAGAGGTGCTTAAAATGCAATTTATTAATATTAAACCAATATAATTGGGGGGCATGGAAAACTACTGCAAAATCTGTTGGTGTGATATTTGGAATAGGAAAATAAGCCTTGAGCATTTCTAAACTGAAAAAAGCTACTCCTCAGTGAAAGAGACGCTGATGAAAACCAAAACAAACACACAAAAAATTAAGTGAGAACTTCAAAAAACACAACACAGAGAAGAAAACCGTATTAGGTTATGTTGCCTCTAGCGCTTAATACACATACATTGATTAGGAAAAATACCAGTTGAGAAATAAGATGGTTAAAATATAAAGACTATAAAACAGCAATAAAACAAACTCATTAAATGAAGATAAATGTTAAAAGTACGCAGACTGAGGAAAACACTATAGTATGTGGAGAGTCTTCTGTTTTAAAAAGCAGCCAGTGGGAGCTACTGCAGATTTTCAATTGGAAAAAAATTAATCAAGGCCAGCAGAAAAGAGCAAGTAGGGAGTGAAGAGAAATGGTGACTTTCTGCTGTAACCTCCACCCTCGTCACCACCAGCTGGACCTGCCCAGTGGAGTCTATTTAGCTAAAGGATCACACGCACACCGCCTGCCATTACAGACATTAGTGATGTAAGAAAAACATGAACTGGGCACAGTACACATAGCATGAAGTGCCTTTTAGGAAGACAAAGAAGGTGTATTAGGTTTACAGTATTTTCTCAAAAGGTACAAAAATTACAATTTAACATACGTAAAATGTAATATAAATTTTAACTCCTCATCTAGAGGCTGAGACTTTATAAACAGGCTTACTAAGAAAAAACACAAAGTCACTAGTACCTCTTCTTCAACAAGGAGTCACAGTATCGAGCCAGCAGCTCGGGGGATTTACTGGATGACTGAGCCATTTTGGTGACCGCGTTGTTGTTGATGAAGCGACCGCAAGCCTGCAGATGACAGGAGACACAGTCAGAGGCCAGTGCGCCAGCCACTGTCCCCAGGAGAGCCGCGGGCCAGCGCACCCACCTTGTCCAGCGCGGCCACGAACCCGGCATCGTTGTTGAACGCTGACATCACCAGGGCGTTGTATTTTTTGTGAACGTCCAGCACCGTCTGTACGTACATTTTGGGGTCCTTGGGCAGAGGGAAAAACAGACACACAAGCTGGTTTCTGGGGACTAAATTGCACACTAACATGCTACTAGAAAACATTCCAAAAGGTTTGGATACTTCTTCAAAGATGTTAACAAGTAAGGATCAAGAAACAGTTTTCATTCCATCATCAAAACACATAGGACATGATGTTTATAGATATAATAAAAGAAAATATATTCTCTGCACTCGAAATTAAATACTGGCTTCAAGCTATATGAAAAACAGTGATTGTTCAAATTATTTGAAAACTCAAAGGGACCACAGAAAATAAACTTTCAAAGTGATAGCTTTACTTTGCCAATTTTTGTTGTTAACAATTCAACTTCTAGACTTTGTTTTGGCTGGGGAAACCAGTCTATCAGTTATTTAGAACTTAGCTGGGCAGGCAATGCAAGGATAACATAGCTTTTAGGTCCTAGGAAGTGTGGATGAGGGGCCGGGGTGGGTCAGACGTGGCAGCAAGGGTGAGACTAGTACATCCGGGAAAATCAGAAGACCCACGTGGACAAACAGAGAGAACTGAGACGGGAAAGGCCAGGGCCTGGGAGACAGGCAGAGCACCGTGGGATCGGCCGGGTAGCCCAGTGGGAGTCTCTGGACAAAGGAACAACGGGATGGAAATGAAATGTGAAAGTCAGCCACAGGAGCGGCTTCTGGAGCGATACAGAAGGAACACAGGAAGGGGGGCGCCAAAGGAGACAGTCCTGGGTAATCGGAAAGCAGAGGCCGACGCTGAGCCCGCAGAGGGCTGTCACTGCCCTGCCGCGAGGCCAGTGCTGTTCGCATCCCCTTCTCACAGACGGAGAAACAAAGTCACAGGCAACCATCCGGCCAAGGGCCTAAGCGGCGGCAGTCAGGCCTGGACACGGGCAGCCTGACTCCTGAGAGCCTTTGAGAAGGAAAGGGCCCGGGTGAGAGGTCGGGAAGGCAGGCTGAGCCCGCGCGGTACGCGGTGCGGGCACGGCGGCCAGCACGTCACAAACGCAACCTGGTGCGGGGGCCTTAAATGGTTTGCCAGCGTCTCCAAATTCCTGACAGGTGTTTCTCCTCGGGATTCAGGAACGAGAAACCGGAACTCCCCCAATTCTAGTTATTCTGCATTTTTGTGACACTTGACTTGTTTTAAAATAATAATGAGTAACCATTAAGAGTAAATCATTTTTCTGTGATAGGGTTATACTAAGAGTTTCAGACGTTTTCTGTTAAAGATGTAATAAACATGCCAGGATTATTATTATTACGAACAAATGATAAGAAGATTATCATTTCAATGACATGTAAAGTGGCCTCTACCTGATAGACATTCGATAAAACATTAAAAGGGAATTTAACACAAAATAATTGCCAAATAAAAATCACTTAAAATATTGAAAGCCAATGCCGCGTACATTTAATGTTTAAAAATTATCTATCTTAAAACTTAGAACACACACAGCATTAACTGCTCCATCAGAGAATCCGGCTCTTAGTTTCATGACAACTATTCTGGGTGTAGAAGAATTTCTTGCATTCTGTATTAATGGTCTTATTCACAAGACTGCACCCAAAAGCATCTCTCAGTTGGCACACAGCGTACTTCATATAAGCTCATTTCTTTTTTCTAACAATGAAAATATTGTGTGCTTGACTTAATTTTGGTTTTGCCATTGAAATTGATATTGCTTTTGCCAATTCAGATTGCTTTCTGATTTCATGTCAAATTATTTCACATCATTCAAATTATTTTTCTCTCTGCATTTGTTCTTTTAAAGTATTTACAAAGAAACTTAATCTCTAGCAAGTATCTACACACAGGAAAACGCCAGCAAACATTATCGTGTAGTATTTGAATAAAGTAACATTAAAGGTTAACAGCATTACAAAGAATCGCATGTCAAAACTGCCAAGTTAAGGACCTTATTTGCTTCCAAAACTTGCTATTTCTTGGAACACCACTCACAGGATTGATATAAAGTATATTATGTATGTAAACAGGTTAGTTTTCATTTTATTTGCAAGAATGACTCACCCTTAGCAGCAGAGAGGGACACATACACATTTATAACGCGGCATCACCTACAAGGAAGACGGACCCCCTGGACGGCACTGCTCCTCTGCCTCATCCTGGCGCCCAGAGACGACCTGAAACTTGGACTCCCCACGTCAGCACCCCTCCCCTTGCCCTGGACCATCATCAGTGGAGTCCTCTGAATCAGGAAAGTCTCCACGGTGACCATTATGTTTGCAGGAGAACTACAATGCTTTTCCCTGTTTTCTTGATTTCTTGACCAATTTTTATCAGATTTAGGATTTGGAAAAACACAAATGTCCCCAAAAACGCCCAGCAGAATTCCCCATGGAAAGACAGCTCTTCCCTAAGGGAACAGAAGTCTTCAGACTCCAATTCCAGATTCTTTCTGCTATACGAGAAGACCCAGCCAGGAGCCTGGCTGGTGAGAAGTGAGAGTGTGAACGGAAGCCACTGAGGGAAGAGTCAGCTAAGGTACTGAGCCCTGGAGACTTGAATTTAGCATCTGAGATCCAGAGAGAAGCCACCTTGGAACCTGGCAAGGGCAGATGGAGACGGGAACACACAGGAATAACACAGAGGAGAGAATTTAAGGAAGGAGCAGTCAGCAGTGCCAAACAGAGAAAAGAGGTTCAAAAGGTGAGTGATTTAGCAACCAGGAGGTAAATGATGGTCTCTTCAGAGGGCACCAGATCGCAGGGTTAGACAAGCAACAGAGGTAAGGAGAGAGAAAAGATCAGCTGGATGAAATGCATGTTTTTTCAAGAATTTGAAGACGTGAATTTCTGACGTTAAAAAAAAAAAAAAAAGGAAAGCTCAGCTTGGTGCTCTGTGACGACCTAGATGGGTGGGATGGCGGGGGGAGCGGGATGAGGGAGGTCCAAGCAGGAGGGGATATAGGTATACATAGAGCTGATTCACTTCATCGTACAGCAGAAACTAACACAACATTGTAAAGCAATTATACGCCAATAAAAAAAAAATGTAGTCAGTAATTGGCGTGATCACTCAATAGTACACGAGAGCTCTCTGCATATAAGAAACAGGACGCCTCTCAGGCTGGTCCCGGAGGGAGCTCATCCAACTCCTATGTGATTGGTGTCTTTATTGCCAATGGCTGTCACATTCCTCTCCAGACCAGACCAGACGTCCCCACTCGGTTCACACAACCTGTCGTGGACGCCTGGAGGGATCCCCAAACTGTGTGTGTCAGAAATGGCCCGATCTCCTCCCTGGCCCTGCTGCTCTCTGGACCTCTCTCTTTCCATTTCTTTTGTTTCAATATGTTATTGTAGAAAAGAGTCAAACATATTCAAAATTACAAAGAACAGGAAAACCCACCCCACGTATTCATCGTCCGGCTTCAACAATTATCCAACACAAATCCTGTCCATTACAGAGTCTAATTACTTAATTCCTTCTGTGTCCCCCCATCACCAGCCCGTGTCATTTCCATCTGAACCACTCTAACAAACCTAACTGATATACTAGCAACTCTTCTTCCTTTTAATCCATTTTCTACATGGTAGCGATTTTGTAAACAAAACTCTGATCTTGTCAGTGTCCGGTTTTATGATAACCCTTCTCCTGGTTTCGTCTTGCTCTGAGGATTAAGGTGTATCATCAGCCTGGCCTTCGAGGTCTCCCATGGTCTGGCCAGCCCGGGCCCACCCTCGCAGGTTTACCTCGTGCCCTGTCCCCTCCTCCTGTCGTAGCAGACTTCTCGGTGGCCAGGACAGGTCTGCTCTGTCTAGGACCCCTACCTGCCCAGGCAGCTCCAACTCTTCTACTTGTCTCCACTATTTCCAGGGAACCTCCCTGAGCTTCCAGGACAGGCCAGGCTTCCCTGTTAACACGAGCTCACCATCCCCGTGAGCTGTCGCCAAGGGCGGCCTCCCTCGCCGGGCATGAGCTCAAGGGGCTCACCAGACCGCACCTGCCTTGCCTCCTGTACTTCGCCAACTCATTCTGAAATGGCCAAATCAGGAACAACCATAATCATAACTGAATTACTACCTTTTATCCCACGTTTCCACTAACCAGATAATTCTAAAAGTCCGTCTCACAGAGAGAAAACACACTTTAGGCGCCTGACATAACTTCCATCTTACCCTTAGTTAAAGCAGGGAGGCGCGTGAGGCACGCCCAGAGGAGGGAGGCCAGTACCTCACGGGGAGCTGCTGCACATCACACAGGATTTCTCGGGGTCACCTGCGATCCTAAGGAATACTGTAATTCTGCCTCAAGAGGATACGGGGGCCACAGGCCTGGGGCCTCCACCTCACGCACGTGCATCGTGCTCTCAGCCTGTGCGGCCTCCAGGGCCCCGGGCGGCACCCGGCCTCCTGTCCTTGCGGGGGGCAGGCGGAGGCAGCACGGGCCACCCGGGGCCTTGTTCCATGAGGCCGACGTCCCCACCTCGGGGCTGTGTCTCTTCAAGAAGGAAAGGGAAAGAAATGTGTCTCCACTGACGAGGACACACCACGCCATCATTCGGGGTCAGGGGGACTCTTCTTCCCCATAAGCATTAGCACGTCCCCTTTGGAGTCGTATCATCTCCCAGCAAAACAGAGAAGCAAGAGGTTCAGAAAAAGAACAATCCCACACCACCGACTACACTCTGCCGATTACGCGTGGGAGCTTTAACCCCAGCCCGGCTCCCCACCACTCAGCACTTTCTGAGGTGCCCCCCCCCCACTGCCAGCCTATGTGCACTCAGGGTTTAAAAGTAATTTTGATATTAACTAATGAGCAAAAACCCCCAAAACCCAAACCAAAAAAACCAAATAGCCCTCTCCCCAAACTGGGAGAGAAATGGGAGACCTCAAATACCATTCAATATTCTAAGTCTCACATTTTCTTAACGGGCTTTAAAAAAATTAATTAATTAATTAATTAATTTTTGGCTGCATTGGTTCTTCATTGCTGTGCGCGGGCTTTCTCTAGTTGCGGCGAGCGGGGGCTACTCTTCATTGTGGTGCGCGGGCTTCTCATTGCGGTGCCTTCTCTTGTTGCGGAGCTCAGGCTGTAGGCGCGCAGGCTTCAGTAGTTGTGGCACGTGGGCTCAGTAGTTGTGGCTCACGGGCTCTAGAGCGCAGGCTCAGTAGTTGTGGTGCACGGACTCAGTAGTTGTGGCTCGCGGGCTCTAGAGCGCAGGCTCAGTAGTTGTGGCGCACAGGCTTAGTTGCTCTGCGGCATGTGGGATCTTCCCAGACCAGGGCTCGAACCCTTGTCCCCTGCATTGCCAGGTGGATTCCTGCGCCACCAGGGAAGCCCTTTAATGGGCTTTTCTTACTCCATCACCTCAACTCTTTCGTTTAGATAAGCAGAAATCACTAGTTTTCTGAGAATGGTTTAAAGTTTAAAATACCAAGACAAACTTAGCAATTGAACCAGCGCTCTCCATTCCCACCATTTCAACCTCTGTCCACCTGCTACTTTCTGCTTCAGTCATTTTTACTCATCTTATGAGCCTCAGAGCATAATGAACACGTCTTTAATCTGCTCATGACCTTCGGACTCTGATAAACTTTTACAAATCTCTGACCTGACTTACGTGACCGTGTGGGCTCCCATTTTTGACCCTGGCCCCTCGTGCCCGCTCACCCCTACCTCGCCCTGAATCCCAGGTGTGCCTGCAGTCAGCCCTTTGGTGTTGGTTACCCTGTAAATGCTGAGGCTCTGACTGACTAGATTTAGGTGCTGGGTGATCAAAGGTGAAAATATTAAATCTTGAAAGTGGAACTAAGTTAGACTTGCCAAGAAAAACTGTGCCTTCTCTAAGTGAAAGAATGATGTTTCAGAAAGTAATAAATGCATTAGTTCAGAAATAGGAGCAGCATATACAGGAGGGAAGTGGGTGGGTGGGTGGCTAGAGAAGTTCACGGGTAGCATCTGACTGGCCTTGAACTGGGCAGGGGCCGCTTCAGGACGTACAGATACGCAGCAAAGACGAAGCCAAAATTCAGTTTCATGTGGGGTATAAAGTCAGATTTGGGCAGGAAGAGGCTTCCACGATGGGTCTGCTTGTGAAAGGACTGGAGTTCTCCCTACAGCTGAAGGAGAGAAGGGTGTTTCCTGGATACACAAAGGATACAGTGAGTCTTCTCAGAGCCTGGTTGTCACAGACTAAAAATGGACATTTGTGTATTTTTTCCTTCAGAGAAAATGGCATCCTCTTCATCTCATGGCAAGACAGAAGACGAATTCACAAATTTAGCTGCGTGCTTTCTGAACCAATCTGCACTGTCACCAAGTATCAGTTCTTTATGTAATTAAAATTGTAACCTGCTCCCTCCTCCTTCTCCTTTCCCACATCGACTGCACCAAAACTACTACATTTCTTTTGTTTTGCTTTTTTTTTTAAGATTTATTATGGAAAAATTTCAACATATTCAAAATAAGAAATAGTAAAATCAGCTGCCATAATCCATCACCCAGCTTTAAGGGATAGCCTATAGCTGTAATAGTCTAGGATTTTCTTATCCTACCCTCTCCACACTCTTTAAAGATACGATGGATATGTTTCCCACCTCCCTTGACCACACAAAGCCAGGTCACATTCCAAATGTAAGGTTCCCGAGCTAAAGTTTAGCTCTGCGTGGATAATCTTCTTCTATTACCACCCACAGAAAGGTTGAGTCAGGACTAAGTTATTTAAGCATTTTTCCAGAAGAGAAAGGGAATCTTGGTTGTATAAATGAAACCCAAATCTGCCAGAAGCACCCAGCACTGTGTTACTCTGTTCGTTCTGGTGTACGTTCACACACAAGTGAGTCCTCAATCCCAACCATGGAACTTTTTCATAATTCTTTTTCGTAAGGGGGCCCAGACTCACCCCTTCGTCTTATACTGAAAAATATGCTCGTCAGAGCTCCCCGATTTTACTGCTGCTTTTAAAACTCTCCGCTTTAACTGCTCCCTCTTACAAGCACTATCGCCCTGGCAGCCCTGGGCCGCTCCTGAATCGCCTCTCCGTCTCAGTACACCATTGCTTCCAAAGCTGCAAGTAAACATTCACAACTTTGTGCCCCCGTCTGGCTCTGCAGCCCAACCTCCCACTGTCAGACCAACAGCCCTGCTGGACATCGAAGCATCTACAAGCCCATTCTTGTTGGATTATATTTCAGTTCCAGTTAGACTGAGGTCACTAAATCAAGATACGGTTTCAAAGAGGACTTTGTGCTTATCTGTTGCCACTTCTGCCCTGAAGACATAGTAATGAAACATTCTCTATACCTGATTTATGAAGCTTTCTTTGTAGGGAAGAACAATAGCACCCAGACTGCAGCAGAATCGTGTGTTAATTAACAATTCAACATGGAACCAACTGCGTCGTCAAGCATTCACCAGCAAGTACTTACAAGTCTGTATTGACTCTTTTCCTGAACTTTATTTTGCTATAAAATTGTGGCGTTAGGGGAACTTACAAAGCCATCCAATGACTTGATATGGTATTTACTTTGTATTACATGGATGACTTTCCACATGGCTGGTGTTGTCTTTAGGATTGGGCCATAAGGAAAGGCACCGTCAGTTCTGAACGCCGATAAAGTCATTCCTCTGAGCTACGGGCTCGTTCCCTAAGATCACTATGAATCAAGGAGTTGACTGTACTTCACAGTACTACCAACTGTCCTTTCCAGCAAGCTCTCTGTACTGATGGAAAACATCAGAGGCAAATTTGTAACCCACCTCTAATGAGAGACCAGACTTCACAGCATGCACTCTGAGTGCTATCTTACACTTAGCTTCATCTGTGTTTCCAGCCCTTAGTTTGCTACTCTCTGTTTCATTTATCCTATTGTCTTTTATGTATTGTGTAAGCCGCCCTGAATCCTGCTGGCAACGGTGGAGTATAATTAAGACATAAGCAGACCGAGACCCTATTCTGTATGAGGCACAGTGCTGAGCTGAGGCCATGAAGATGGATAAAGCCATCCCTGTAGAAGACATTTACACAGACATCTAAGATATACGGAGTGTGAATGTCATGTAAATAGTCCAACATGCTGTTATTTCAAAGGGGTGATCGAGAAAGCCTTCATGGAAGAAATGGCATTTGAGGGTACTGAAAGATAAAGGTGTTTAACACATAGGAAAAAAAGAAGGAATATGTCTAAGCAGAGAGAAGAACCAGGAGGGTACAGCACAGCACACGTATGGAACTGGGAGTGTCTAAAAACGTTTCGATGACGGACATAATGAGGATGAAGAGTAAGGAGGATGGAACTGGAAAGGAGCTGGGGGCGGCAGCAGGTGGCCCTTCCTCTTTGCCACCATGGTCATCGTCATTATCAACAATAACTACTTGCTGTATCAGACGCTAGTTCTAAAATTATAAAGAGTATCAAAGCATAGTAAGGTGTCAGCTTTACTCTCAAGGGATTTATAACAGATGGAGTGACAAGAAACACAGAAGTTATACACAAATATAAAGTGGCATTTGGGAGATTTTTCTAAATGCCCTAATGGTTTAGGCTGAGAATACAACCACTTGGGCGGGAATAGTTAGTGGAGAGCATTTCTTTTAGAAAGTGGGATTTGAGCTGGCCTTCAAAAGCGGGATAAAACGAGAAGGAAGGAAGGACCGCGTTACAGGCAGAGATGAGTATAAACAAGGACGTGTTCTGGGGGGGTTAGAAGATGAGGTCCATGATTAGAAGAGGATTTTGATTTAATATAATATGGAAGACTTAACATATTATTTTAGGGAAGAGGGGTTTTTTGTGCTTTATTTAAAGCAACGGATGAAGAACATGGAGTGAAACTGTCCATGCATCAAGGAGTATTTTTGGAAGACGGAACTGCTAAGCAAGATGAGGGATGAACAGGAATGGGAGAGATATAAGACCATCCAGAAACGAAGGGACGGGGCCCAGATTACAAGGGTCGCTTTGGGACTAGACAGGAAAAGCCTGGAGAGCCAAGGAAGGCCGCACATCCCCACTCCGCTGACTCAGCAGAGAGGACCGGGGCGCTGGCAACGCGCTGCTGGGGGCTGACGGGCTGGGAGGACCCCCGCGGCCACGCCCACGTTCAGGAGGCAACGACTCCACCTTAGAAGACTCAAGTTGCCAGGGGCAGAGGGTGAGGCCGCGTGGCACATACCCCACAGCTGCCGCCGCCGTGCTAAGGAACCAAGGAAGGAAGATGTGAGTTTTAAAACGGACCCGCAATACAGTCACTAAAGCAGGCAGATGAGGTCACGGAGATCTGAGAAGACAAAGTGAGATCTGATGAGAAGACAAAGGTGAGGAGGCATCTCGACAGCAGAGCCAGCGCAGGAAGGCCGTAAATGCTTGCTGGATGAACGAAAATGACTTCCGTGTTCTCTGCGGCATCTGTTGCTCCTCTGAGCTTGAACCCCAGCCGGTACCAGCAGCTGGTTGCTTTGGCAGACGGAACAGCTGAGAACCCAGCACGGGGCCGCCCCTCCGCGGGCTTCAATCTTTTTAAATGAACACCTGAAGGTGTGGGCTCTGCTTTCAAGATGCTCCCCCTCAAGACCTAAGTGGACCGGCCAACCTCCTCCTATATTTTAAAACGGATTATTTTTCTTCTGTTACTACATTGCCAACAACTGAGCACACTGGTAGTGCTTTGGCCCGTCTACATAAGCACACGAGGTCTCTCAGTGTTCGACTCCTGACAGTCTGAAGGCAACGTGAAATGTGCGGATTTACCCTGCTGCTGCCCCACTGTCTCCTTTCAGTCCAGAGGCCACGCACGGGGGAACTTGCCTATGAAATAAACTTGCCTATGAAAAAAATTATCTGATCCTTTGTTCAGCTCTAAACCTGTTTAAAACCCATCCTTGAAGATTTCTTTGTGTTTCCAAAGTTCTACTGCTGCCCCGACGCAATATGCTAACGGTGCCTGCAGCGTGGCTAGGCGTGAGCGTCCTCAGTCGCGAGCATCTCTGGAAGGCTGGAGAGGACTCCTCCTCAAGCTGGACTCTCACGTCATGGTGGGTGGGATGGACCCACACTGATCTGCTTCAGCCTGAAGCCCCTGTACCCTGAGAGGAGCCCTGATCCCGAGCTGCATTCCCCGGCGTTCCCCGGCCTGGGTGCGGGGCAGGTACAAGCAGCAGTGTGTCTAAAAACAGCACATGCGTTCAGGGTTTCAGTCACCTTTCACGGGGGAAGACTGCCAGTTCCTCTTTGGGTAAAGAGAGGGGGACACCATGAGCGGGATTTCCCGGACCATGGTTACCCAGGAACAGCCATTATTCTCAAATCTGTTTTAACTATGAAAAAAAAATGCCCTCAGAAAATTCTTAAGTAGATTTTGAAGTTTCTAACACAAAAATATTATTTGAATCACATTACAAATGTGAAACCTGTAATAATTTCAGCCCAGGCCACACTGATTAGCAGTAAAACTTGTTTTCTAGCCAAACTGATGGGATAAATGGAATCATAGGACTAGATAACTTTTCAGCCCTTAAAAAAAAATCATTTAAGCAGTGCCTTCTATGGCATTTAACAGATGAATTTAAATGATTCTCATATACTACGATTCAACTCAGTTAGGTGAAAAACTTTAAAAACTGTTTTGAAAGTAATTAAACCCCACTTAAAATTAGGTACGATAATTGTAATTTTTTACTGATTCAATCAATCTCCTTTTTCTGCCGCTTTTTTTTTTTTTAGCATTAATGGGTTTTGGAAAACCATCATGGTTTGGGTTACAATACATCTTTTACGTTTACTACACATGTGATAAAAATGAATACCTACTTAAAATTATTTATGTTTTAGCAGCTGTATTTATTCTGTCTTACAATAAGCAGCTGCTGTGAGTCAGGCTAAGACCGGCTACATGTGCTCTCTCTGGAGCTTCTTCAAGTTTCCTGGCCTTTCACAACATTGGTGAGTAAAGGTAGCAGGTCCGACCCAGCCCGGGGAAGGTCGTAAAGAAATCCACGCACCAGTCAGACGGCACCACGAACTTATGAGTCAACCGAAACTCCAGAGATGAGCCAATAAAATGGAAATCCAGGGAAAACTCCTTTTGCAGAAAATAGGAAAAGTATTTGTTTTCTTAAAGAAACTTTTCCTCACAAGAAAAACAATTTAAAAAACCAGTTTCATGAGTTCAATATAAAAACAGTTCCTATGGAAATAATAATTATAATGAATAATGTATTTTTAAAATGTTTGACTTTTGAAAGTTAAGGCAGATGCAATATAAATTTACCAAGTTATATATAATTATTCTTCATGGGGGAAAATCTTATTTTGGTGTTTAAATACATGCATATCAGTGGCTTACATCTAAGTAATAAAAATATTGTTTAAAAGCTTAATTTCCAATAAAATGTAACTGCTGGTAAATACAGTTTATTTTTGCTGTCTACTGCTGACGGATGAAGTCTCTACTAATAGAGAAATGATTTTACTTAGAAGCTGAACTTGTGCTTTAACTGCCATGAAAAGGTCAACTTCAGATTCAAGACTCACTGACCAGGTCAATCAGGCAGCTGACTGTATCCAAAAGAAAGAGAAAATGGTACTTGAGAATTACAACGTGATTATTTCTCCATCTAGAACCTTACTTGGTTTGGAAAAGATTGACTTTAGAAGGAATATCCCATCATTCCTATGAAAACAAAAAAGCAAGTTATCCTACTGATTTTTAATCTAACTATATTCACCTAGAACATGAGTCCCTAAGGCCAATCTCATATCTAACATTTAACAGTTTACATGAAAAAGCGAAACCTGCTTCATTTATCTGCTACTCTAATCCATATCTGATGAAATAAGACTCGCCACTTAACTCATTTGAAGGAAAGTCATTTAACTTGGCTCTGCTGCCCACACAGCCAAACCGGGTTCTGAATTAACATCTGTGAAAACACCTTACGTTATTGAAAAGATATCTTCATCAGGTCACCCCTTTTGAATCTCATGTACCTGCCTGTGCGTGTCAGGCCCTTTAAAGGTTGTTTACATTCTTCCCTCTAATACTTCATAGATGTGATAACAAGTGAGGCAGCAACCCCCATAATTAAAAGTGGAAAAGGGATCCCCCAAAGATAACAGGAAAATAAAGACTTAAAAAAACATATTAAAGATAGTATTGTTGAAATAATTAACACGAAACACAATAAAATCAGAGATAAAAAGTTTTCTGATTCAGACCTAAGAACCAGCTGTGTGTTCTAGAAGCTTTTCTTCTCCAATAGTTGTCCCAAACACTATCAAAACTAAAGTTCACAATAGGGACAAAACTGAAGACAACTTACCTCTTAGAAACACATGATACTTCCTATGTAAAATTATCAAGTGAATTATAGATAACCCAGCAGAATATTCTTGTGCCTCCTGCAGTGGGGATGGGGGTGTGTATGAGAAATGCCATACATTTCAGGGCCTTTCCAGGGCAAACAGCCCAGTGAGCTTCAAGGGGAGGGCAGTACACAGACTGAATGAAGTTCCTGCAAGGGGCAGCCTGTGGCCCGTGGGTGCCAGAGCCAAGTCTCTAGGAGGCTTTAGCCTATTCTTTCTATGGAATAATCTTCTCTCTTCTAGTGCAAGGAATGTAATTTTGAGAAGACATAAAGGAAAAAAGAATATCAAGAAATTAAATCCTTAATGCCTAAAAAGTGCCAGAGAAGAGTTTATGAAGATGTTTACTAAATAAAGATGCTTGTGAACCTTCTATTTTAGAAAGCCAAAACAAGGTTCTCTAAGAGACTCTAGTGAAAATCTTACCCCTTGGATTTGTAAGTGGAGACACGAGACACACCTGCAGTCCGTACATGGGAATGGTTAGGCCTGACTGGCTTTCAGTTAAACAGTACTTACATTTAAAGCAGCTTCTCCACACTTTTCAATCGCTGCAAGACCCTGATTATGAATGTGTGTCTCCAGGAGTTTTTTCAATTCTCCCAGGCCATCCTGGATTCTAGACACAAGATTATACATGCGACCCAAATCTGAAAGAAGAAGGCACCACACCTTTATGCACAGAAACAAACTCTGCATATCCATTCCACTAAGTAAGTGCTTACAGAGGTGAAAGGTACACTGAAATAAAACCACCGCGTTTTTACACCTTAATAATCAAATGCACTTAACTGTAACCAAATACTTTATATTTAGCATATGCATATTTAGCTGAAAGTAACAATGAAGTCATGCTGTTATAAAAGCATATTCTCCCCCTTGCTAGGAGAAACTACTAATAGAGAAAGAAGATGATCAGGAACTACATCTGATGCTTCCTAAAATTTGAGATTGAGATATGATTTATGCCTGACACATACTAGGCACTCAAATATTATTTAAAAGAATGCATAAATTTAAGGAGTATTTATGAGTATCCCTCTCAACGATACAAACAAACAAGTCACAAAAGGTCCCCGTATTCTTTACTTCGTATATGTATGGCACGTGGCTGATATACGAACTCCAAAGAAAAATCCTGAATCCAAACACCATTCTTTTACTGAGCTCCTAAAATGTTCCAGTAAAACAAGGGAGGGGTAAAGCAAATACTTCTGCAAAATTATAGCCTTCTCATCTTAAAGAATTTTCAGAAGAAACATACACGAGAAAAAAAAAAAAAAACAACCAGTGGTAGCATCATTTAATGCTAAGGTGTATGGAACAAGTTAGACTCCAAACCAAACTGAAAAGATGCTCTTCCCCCAAAGTCACACCCCAAACACACTGCAGAGGTCTGAAATCAACACACGACAAGGTACACACACGCGCACACACAATCTCACACGTGAATCTCTTAAAGAATGACCGGTGTTGGAAATGCTAACTCCGAGTCTAGAACTTCTCGCAATTTCAAAATCTCAGATCAAAATACATACCCTTGTGTTTTGAATCTCAGTGGCTCACCTTCATTTTTGTCGGCATCCAATAAATTCTGAAACTCCGTGTGGAAGATCTCCAAGTGTTTCTCGATGAGCACCTGCTCGCACTTCCTGGCTAGCTCGTCCTGGGTGCTCTCGTGAAGGTAGACCTGGACTCTCCGCTGCTCCTCCAGCAAACGAGCCTCCGCCTGTGGGAATTAACTCAAGTCAGAGGTTTGGGTTTGCTTTTTAAAAACTGCTAACAAAAATAACAGCAAATGAAACTCACAAACCTGCCCGAAGAAAAAAAGGGAGGGGAGGGGTTCTCTGATTTTAGGATGAATGCCAACTGTAACTAACCGGTCAATGATGTGTCCCACGTCCTCTGTAACCTATGTTTTTGCTTCCAAGTCCTCTTTAAATGACTTTAATGAGGTTATCATGGTTAACAGTCCAAATGTATTTACATCAATTTTCTTCCCACAGATACGTGGCGTTTCACACCTTTTGGGGGTAATACCCCTGGTGACACTCTGAGAAAGCTGTGGATTCTCCACTGCACACAGACATGGAGGGAAGAACCACGCCCTCTGACTGAGAGCTACTTGAGGTCAAGGGTCACATAAATACATTCCCTGAAATGACCACATGGAAAGAATCAGTAGTAATTACACTTTAAAAAAATTTAAATATTATGGCCTTCTCTTGCCAATCATCTGAATATGCATCTCTGAAATCTACTGGATTATTTACTCATCTCAATTTCTTCCATCTCCCTTCAAGGAAGAGAGGAAAACAGGGATGCAATTTAAAAGAGTAGCAAAATTAATAAAAGTTGGTATGTTTTACAACATATTACCAGAAATGTGTGGTGTAAAGTATCACCTAGGAACCACTAAATTATCAAAGCAAGAAATTTCAATGATCTCGCATTATTCAGGTAATCTGAATAAAGAGTGAAAAACTATATTTTGTATTGTAAAAATGCCAATACTTCCCAAAATGATTTTTAAATTTGGCATAATTTTGGAGAAATCTAGAAAAATTCAAGTGGAAGAATAAACATCCAAGAGCCAAAAAACCATAAAATGAAAAAATGACTGGGCAGGCCTTGCACTGTCAAGAATTACTAATAGGACAATAGTTTCAACTGCAGAAATTTAAACCTTACTGCACATTCTAAATAGAGTTAAATGTGAAAAAATAAACTTGGAAAATATCTGTAGTATATATCAAAAGGTCAATATCCTTAATATATAATAATCTCTGAAAAATCAATAAGTATGTGCAAATAAAAACATGGGAAAGGAAAAGGAACAATTTGCAAATTAAGAAATACTTGAAGATTCTGATAAGATATAATTTGTTATATTATTTGGTTAATGGAATACTGCTATCCAGTAAATACAAAATACGTTAATGTAATAAATTAGTGGGGAAAAAATGTTATTAAAAAACCCTATAGGGCTTCCCTGGTGGCGCAGTGGTTAAGAATCCACTGGCCAATGCAGGAGACATGGGTTCGAGCCCTGGTCCAGGAAGATCCCACATGCTGTGGAGCAACTAAGCCCGTGTGCCACAACTACTGAGCCTGCGCTCTAGAGCCCGCGAGCCACAACTACTGAGCCCATGCGCCAGGAGCCCGTGCTCCGCAACAAGAGAAGCCACCGCAATGAGAAGCCTGTGCACCGCAACGAAGAGTAGCCCCGGCTCTCTGCAACTAGAGAAAGCCCGCACACAGGAACAAAGACCCAGTGCAGCCAAAAATAAATAAATAAAAACAAAACAAAACCCTATAGCATTACTCCAACTTGGTGTTTATGTGCATACTTAAGTAACAGGGTCCCAAGTGTGTGCAGGTTTATGTTATTTGTATTTCCCCGCAAGTCTACAGTTGTGGTTTTTTTTCCTGATTACAAAGCTATTTTAAAAAACAATAAAATATCTTTCTGTGCTTTAACTCTGAAGTTCCAAGCCTCTGCTGCTTCATATCTAGTATTTCATTAAGACTGATACCTCAAGAACTAAAGCTGGTGAAATACAGGACATGCAAACCAAAAAGCACCACTTTTTCTCGAGGTTATACCTGTTTCCAGGAAGAACATAATACCCTGGCAGCAAAAAGTCATCTCTTAAAAACTTTTCTCTCCCCCAAAATGAAAGGTAAAGCTTTGGTATCACTGCTGATTCACTCTCCGGGGGACACTGGCTTTCCATCCCCTGTACTACAAAAAACCAGTAGCACTCTACAGACTCTTCCTGCAGGGGCCGAGAGGGAAGAGCAAACTGGTCCCTAAGTGATCACAAAAGCATTAAAAGCCAGAGGGGCTCACTAGTTGTTTACACAGCAGTCCCCCCTTATCTACGGGGGAGACGTTCCAAGACCCCCAGTGGATGCCTGAAACTGTGAACCCTATAGGTACTATGTTTTTTCCTATACATACATACGTATGAGAAAGTTTAATTTACAAATTAGGTACCGTTAAGAGATTAGCAACAACAACAGTAAAGTAGAACAATTATAACAATATAATGTAATAAAAGTTATGTTTAATGCCTTTGCCATCTTAACTGGGCACGTGTCATGCACTGTGGCCATAACGTCAACTTGAGGTGTGACAGCAAAACTAGCACAAATTTTCCTTCTTTACAACTTCATGGAGAGACAATTTATTCTCACCACAGATCTTAGCAACCTTTTCCTTATTAAGTTGAGAACTTTCTCCTTTTTACTTAAAGGAAGTACTTTATGGCTTCTCTTTGGCATATCTGAATTGCTACTCTTGTGCTTTGGGGCCACTGTTAAGTAAAATAAGGGCTACGTGATCTCAAGCACTGCAGACGACGGTCGATCTGATCACCTGGTCAGTGAAGAGACTAACAGGGGAGATGCTCTGGACAAAGGTATGATTCAAGGGCAAGATTCCATCATGCTACTCAGAACGACATATTTCAATACATACAATTTAAAGCTTATGGACTGTTTATTTCTGGAACTTTCCATTTAATATTTTTCGGACTGAGGTTGACTGTGGGTAACTGAAACTGTGAATACGGTGGGACTACTGCCCACAGGCCTACTTCCTTTTATTGGAATTCACAGATACTGCTTTTTTAAAAACAAAACAGAAACTGAAGGACTGTGGGTTGAGCAAGTCTATCAGCACCGTTTTTTCAATAGCGTTTGCTCACTTTGGGTCTCTGTGCCACATTTTGGTTACTCTCAAAATATTTAAACTTTTCCATTATTATTATTTGTTATGCTGATCTGTGATCAGTGATCTTTGATGCTGCTATTATAGTTGTTTTGGCATCATTTAGCAATAAAGTTTTTTAAAATTAAGGTATGTAAATTGGTGTTTTTGACATAACGCTATTCTCCACATTTCATAGACTACAGTATGGCGTTATGCCCTGGGAAACCAAAAAATCCGAGTGACTTGCTTTCTCTCAGTGGTCTGAACCTGAGCCTGCAGTGTCTCTGAGGTTGGTGAAAAACCCAAGGTCCTGGGTGTTATGTCATTAGGTTTTAGGAAGGACAGTCATTTACATTCTTTGTTGATTTGAAGGCAAATAAGCTCTTGATCAGCACTGTACTTGGCAGATAATTATATCAGAACACCAAGATCAAATTCAGAATGACTAAATAAAGTTAAGCAATTAAAGACTGTTCCTGTTAATTCTATTAGGATCAGTATGCAGGAAAAACAAAATGAAAAAAAAGACCAAAAAAGTAAGCAAATTAATGAAATAAGGTATACTTTATTTTTAAAGTTTAAAAAAATGACATTAGAAACCTAGAATAGTCGCACGTCTTTTTCGTAGCTCAGATGAGACAGTAAGATATGCTAAAGCACTAATAGGCTCAGGGGTGTTCACTCATCGAAGTCATCAGTAGAAGGAAAGCCAAAGATTCTCAACTGTTTCCACTAAAAGATTCCTAACAACACAGAAATGGGAACACAGACCCCCCCCCCCCCGCCCAGGGAATTTGCACATCTAGCCCAAACTGGCTGCTAAAAGCTGAGTATTTCTTGAAAGTTCATGCTTTATCTCAATATTGTTCATGAGTTTTGTATTCTACTTCCTGATAGAATGTTTTAATATAAACGTAATTTCTTCTTTAGTTATTTAATAAAATGTGCCACAATTGGGCTTCCCTGGTGGCGCAGTGGTTGAGAATCTGCCTGCCAATGCAGGGGACACGGGTTCGAGCCCTGGTCTGGGAAGATCCCACATGCCGTGGAGCGACTGGGCCCGTGAGCCACAATTACTGAGCCTGCGCGTCTGGAGCCTGTGCTCCGCAACAAGAGAGGCCGCGATAGTGAGAGGCCCGCGCACCGTGATGAAGAGTGGCCCCCACTTGCCACAACTAGAGAAAGCCCTCGCACAGAAATGAAGACCTAACACAGCCATAAATAAATAAATTAAAAAAAAAAAAGAAAGAAATACAACCAAATTAATAAAAAAAAAAAGTGCCACAATTTATCTCATGGTTTTGCACATTCTCAGGCATATACTGAAGGTTCTAAACAATGTATGCATGTAATACCAAACATTTATATCATGCTTGCTCTTTGCCAAGCATCAAATAATATATAATAATAATAATAATAATAATAGTAAATTATCCCCATTTTATAGATGAGGAAACAAGGAACAGAAAGGTTAAGGTCAACCCCCTAGTAAATGGTGGAGTAGGGATTTTAAATTAGACCCATAGCTCAGTTTGAGATGCAAGGCTACAGCTATAGGTAAGGGTAGAATTGTTCACATGGTTAAACTCCAATTTTATGCTCACAGAGTCTCTGCACTATGGACTTTCAGAATGGATGGATGTCATGTTTGGTAAGATCCAACCAGATTTGGGCCAAACCTTTAACGCCTCTAGGAAGAAATCCCCTCTAAGAGAGCAAGGATGCTGGAAGCATCCTCTCCGTCGAAGGCAGAGCTCACACTGGATTGAAAACATCCAGGCCACTGGAAATCTTTGCTCCTCAAGTTGCCTTTGGTCCCAGGTCCGATTTTAAAAGCAGATTTCCCTGCGTTGGGAGTGCTGACGTAGCTCTGGCCTACAAAGCGGATTTCCTTGTACCAAAGCACTACTACCTTCCTTGTTGTGGATAGCAGGTAACTGCAATTCACTAAGCAGTCTGTAAAATGAAAAGGCCTGAATCACGCTTGTGGATGTGTACCCCGATAAAAGGCCCCACTTTTAAAAACATACACAGTTTTAAAAGGATCACCATATATAGTAGAGTTCAATAAAATATGTCTTTATGAAAACTACACTGCCAAAATAAAAAAATGACGTAACAGGCAATGCTTAGATTTAAAACAGATTTGTCAGGCAGCTGTTAGAAACTCTCTATAAGCTGGTTAGGTTCCAGACTGGCACACGAAAGCTAATTTAATCCATAAATATACATACACAAGGAACTATCACTACTCCAAGTATAATACTTCTGAAGAGTTCCACTTTTGTTACGTTTTGACGTATCAGAAATTTGTTTGTCAAGGACTTTCAGCTTCAAACTTGTAAGGGCCACTTATAATCACCATCCCTTATGGGAAAATGCACTCAGAATGTCACAAACAAATTGGGGAGGACTTTCTCTACATGGTTAGAAGGGGGAGCTGTTTGTTGCTCTTTATGACTTACTAACTTTCGACCTCAGCACATGGAGAAAGTGATTCTGCAGTGCATTTGCTCTCCAAGCGAACAGAGAATAAAGGGAAAAAAGCAGGTGTCAGACACAGTCAGCCCCAGACTCCCTGGAAGTCTCCTGGCCCGTCTCAGTCAGCAGCCATAGCCTGTGGGCAATATCCTGCCTGTAAGTAAACTTTTATTGGAACACCGCTGCACTCACTGTTTAGATGTTGCCATGGCTGCTTCTGCGCTACAATGGCAGAGCTGAACAGTTCCAAGAGAGACCACATGTGCACAAGGTCTAAAATATTTACCATCTGGCCCTTCATAGCAAGTTTGCTACCTCCTGACTTAGATCACTCCTCAGAGCATAAGTCTGGGATACCTGTATTCCCGAGAAGGAGAACGAAGAATAATTCCACTAGAACTTCACTGTAACATCACTTAATGTAGAAAAAGATTTATGATACAGACACCGATCTTGGATCTTTTCTTATCTAAGACTTCGATCCTGTTCTCTCGGAAGGACTTCTCCTCTAATGCAAACTTGAAGACTGTGTTATATAGATTTTTAGGGGGTATTTCAGAAGCAAAAAAGCAAAAGCTTAAAGTTTCAAATATTAGTTTCTTAAAAACTAGTTTCTCATTGACGTAAGACCGCGGCTCCCGTTAGATACACATATACATTCTACTGTAGTAGACAGTTCAAAACACGAAAGTCATACAGCTATTACGGTTATATCCTCCGATCAGTAAGGAGAACATTGAGCCATGATTATCAAATTAATTTATAAAAGCTCCTTGGTGAACTGGGAGAAACCACTTGCACCTGCTACAGACACTACAGGATAACAGTGCCTAAGAAATGACTTTGAAGAAAGTTGCATATATTAAAAAGAATAATTCATTTGAGCAGCAATAACTTTTAACTTAAGCCTACTTTAAGTACTATGTTTAAGCTTACCTTTTTCATGTATTCAGTAACCGGGTTCTGCTGCAAGAATTCGGTACTCTCTCTGGTATAAAATCTCTCTGTGTCAGCCAAAAACTGAGATTCAAAGGATTCTTTGTACACTGTTAGCGTTGGGCCCTTCGCAAAGGCATCATCTTCATTCAGCCCCAGTTCCACTGGAAGTAAATAAGAACTACATTTCAACTGCCCTATTTTTGGTTATATTTTAAGGACTACACTTAGGTGTAGCATTCAGTTTAAGTTATGCTTAAAAGGTAAGAATAAAACAACAGGGCATAAGGCAAATCTGTTATTCATTGGTAGTAAAGTATACTTTCAATAAAAGAAAAAAGAAAAAAATCCAAGACACACAAAAGCAAGTAATTCTGATGGATGGCCAGGCATGTTTCAAGTTATCATGAAGTTCATTCAGAGAACATTTATATTTCTAAAAGCTTACAAGAAGTACGAATGCCTAATTCTAAACTTTCAAAGAAATACAATGTTACCTAAGCTTTTAAAATACTGTATTACTTTTTAGATTTCTCAATCTGTTATCATTCGGCTCCATTAATGACACTCTAGCATATATATCCAGTAATTCAGTATGAGACCAGAAAAGGAAATAATTCAAATGTCAAATGTCTAGTCCATCAAAATTTCCTTAGGGCACAAAGATCAAACAATTTTTATAATGGGTAAAAATCAAACCGAATCACACTGACATAAAGAGAATTATGAGTATCTTTGTAAATGCTAACAATATTCTTGATAATACTAAACTATCTGAAAACAAATCTATTGGAGCATTGTTATGTAACTGTCACTTGAGATACAACTTTGAATAAATTAAAGGGAAATTGTTTACCGTAAGACTGTACAACTCCGCTTATCAGTCTTGTATTGATGGTTTCACCATTTCTTTCCTTTTCAATCAGCTTTAAAACAGCATTTGTTACCTTTAGAAAGGATACAGGAAGAAAACATGTAGATTACAGACTACAGTATGTATTGGGCTGGCCAAAAAGTTCGTTCGGGTTTTTAGCCAACCCACCATTATGTTACTACATAGCTCTTAAACATCAGAATCCATTAAATGCAAGATGAGAGGCACTCTTAGGACATTCCAAAGGAGTGAGGAAGACAGTGGTTAAGAAATGAAATCTGGAAGGGGTTTTAAAAGGAAAACATGCACACACTCACACAAGTAGGTACCTGTTTATTCAATGGCCTGAAAAGACAATCTCTCCAAGTCACCAATGCAAGCTGGATGAAAAGAAAAAGGAACAGTATTAAATGGCTATACTTTTACTATGCTTTTTCCAAAGCTGAAGTCATAGGAAATAGCCTGAATCCTAGATTACATGTATCAATATTTCTAGATTATAAACTTGGTAAAAATCATCATGATGAAATCAGAGAGCCATTCTCTTAACAACTTCAAAAGGTATCAAAGTACAGACGTTTATCAGCTCACATTTTAATAGCTGAGATAAAAAGAAAATCTGGATTTTAGGAGAACATACATATTAGCCTAAAGGGCAATAGTGGATTCAATGTATAAAATTGTTCTCTGACTCAAATGTATGTTTTGACCTAACACATTTAATAAAGATAATTCCATTTATCATAGTTTCCTAATACTCAGTAAAATAAATAGTAGACCTTAAATATCTAATAAGTTCTGTATCTTTATCATGGTGTTTTATGTTACATGGATGCATACAACTGTAAATGCATCAAACTGTACATCTTAAATGAATGCAGCTTATTATACATAAATTATTCAGATTTCCCATTTTACTAGTATGTGTGCGTATGATGCATTTTTAAAAGTTTTGGAACTTCTCAACAGAGGTTATGTCAGAAAGTTACTGTAAAATGTTCCCCCAAAGAGAAATGTTACAATTCATATATGGTTTTTAAACTGTTGAGAAAGGTATTATTCAGTTATGTTCAAACTCAAATTTATAACAATTTAAACACTCAAATACAAACTGCTGAGAAATTAATTTAAATGTAAATGCTATCAGTCTTATTTTCCCCCAAATTTAACCACAGATAAAACTGGGTTTATGTAAGATAATACAGTTCTGAAAAGATTATGTGTAAATTTAATTTACAAAATGAAAAAATTTCTACCAAAAAAAGGGCAACATGAAAGCACTATTTAGAGAAAAATATTTTTAGTAAAGCATGAAAAATATATACTCAAGTACTATTAGCATAAAAAGGTTATTTCAGAATTAGGAATTATGCTACCAAGAAAGACTCTGGGAAGAAACAGTCTTATTTTTCAGGAAAAATGCACCCTGTGGGGCACGGTTTTGAAGATAACTCTCCCTGTGCAAACTCGCCGTTGCTCCTCTCCCCAACTCCTCAGACCTCGTCAGTGCAGGGGGAGGCAAGGCAAATGCAACGTGTGGCCATGAACTTCCAGTAAAGATAACTGCACCTTTAAAAATAACTTTTCCCAGACATTTTTCTAAGTTAAGACAGCACTAGGCAGACCTAATTTGACTTGGGATAATTTGTCACTTTGAAGGAAGAAAGGCAAGATAAGAAAGCAGGACCGAAGGTAAACCAGAGAAAGTTCAGAAGGAAAGATTTAGGGAAAAAGTCTTGCTCAATCACTTTAACGTGTTAATAATGAAATTAGTTTATGCGCTCTGGTTGACTGGAAAGGAAACCCACAACCTCCTATAATTGAAGAGAAAGACAAAATTATCAGGGAAAAAAGTAAATCTTTATAGTTCATGACAAAGCATCCCCGTCTTCTGGAGAGTCTGGAAAATGCAATGAGGCATCACTGTACAAGAACTGTTCCATGTGTCAACTGATATTTGAACTTTAAATGAATTCAACAGGCTCCCTGCAAGAGCAGGCAAGGGAAATACTGTTTCTAGAGAGGGGTGTTAACTGGCCTTTGCTAGGAGTTATGGCTGCATATTGCATTTCCAAACTAACTACAGCATTTAGGGATGTAGAAACTACGAATTTTGAAAGTAAAAAAAAAAAAGTAAGAAAGAAAAGGAAAAAAAAGCAGTCAAATCTTGAAAACAGTACACAAAAAAGTTTAAAGACTATAATAATTTTTAGGAGCATGTGATGCTATTACAGCGCATATATATGGTGTTTTAGGTCAAGCAGCCAAGAGGAAATCAACGAAAATCATGCTGATTCCTACACTGACAACTTTCAGTCTCAAGAAAGCATTTGTAAGTGGAAAAGAAAAGGTGAACTACAGAAGACTCAAATCAAAACACTAAACCTAGAAAGTTCTGTTAAAATTGTATAACAAAGTACCATTATGAAGCAGTAACAGTTTGGTATAGAAACTGAGCTACACAAATAATAAAATAATAAAAATCTGTCATGCATCTATGGCACGTTACTTTTCTTTTAATTAAATTTGCCAAAAGCAAAGCAACAAAGCATTGCTATTATAGCAACATTCTTGGATATGGAGATAATCTCATTACGCAGACCTTGACATTTGAACACCACTCGTTCAAAAAAGGTACTGTCTGTATATCTGAGAGCCTATTATGAACAGATAGACTGTTCTGTTGTTCTGAGTCCTCCCTTGACTGGTTCTCAAACTCGACAGTGCATCAGAATCACCTGGAGGGCTTGCTAAAAACACACTGCTGGGCCCCAGCTCCAGAGTCTCTAAGTTAAGTAAGTCTAGGCTGAGGCCCAATGACTTGCATTTCTAACAAGTTCCCAGGTAATACTGATGCTGCAAGTTTGGGGACCACACTTTGAAAACCAGTGAGCCTGGAAAAAGCTCCCTTGACTGAAGAAACACACTAATGAAGGTGATTTAACAATTCAAATTTTGCCTCTTCAAAATTTATTTTCATGCAGTCTTAAAAAAAAAAACCCTCAATTTTGAATTCTGTTAAGTGTCATGACTCATATTACTTTGTATGTTGAGTGGGTAGAATGGAATTTCACATCACAGTTCCCTCCTTGAAGCAGTTTCCCAGACCCCAAAAGACCGCGGAGGGCTGATCACTGAGGCCTGAGTCCCAGGAAGGGACCCGCTTTGCCTGCTGGGCCGGGATGCAGGACTTGCTGTGCTAAAATGGGGATAGCTCCAGGCTCAGCCTGATGGTCGGTCAGATAATTGAAGAAGAAACTTTTAATAAGTAAATGCAGAAGCGTGCAGGCTGTATTTTAGAACGCCAATTACTCATCCTTCTCTTTTCTCGCCACAAAACATCTAAGGGCCATTTACTGATAAATTAAAACAAAGGAAGTTGTAGCTCACCAGTCTGAAAACTGCTTACTATTTGCCTAGATCTCCTACTGGGAAGGAAGATACGTCCCTAAGAAAACACACATTTGAAAGGTGTGTAAAAACAATCTTACGGAGTAGATTTCATAGATTCCTTTTCGTCCTTCGTCACACTCGCGGCGAACCCAATGTCTATTGAGGTAGGCACAGATCCCATTCAGCACTTTGCTTGAGAACCGGTAGTCTTCCCACTGCTGGGTGTAGAACTTCAGTACGCTCTCATCCATCAAATCTTCTCCGTCCTAAAGACAAGTTCACTAAGCTTTAAGATGACTAATTTGTCTCATGATAAATCAGAGATAAAAGTTAACTGAAACAAATCTACTGCATTAAGATACACTGACGTGTATGGTTTTAGATGGGTCCTTTGAATTATTCTGTATACAAAACATGCTCATTTACTACAAATTCTCACAAGAAAGTAGCTCATGAGGATCAGACTAAAGAGAATTTTAATGAAAATTCTTTGATCTCAAATTAGAACTTTTTTCATGGTATTAATATGCATATACATTCATAAAAAGACTGAACTTTTTAGAATATGAGGGTAATTCCTTTATATTAACAAATAAGGAATTTACCTCAACTTACTCCTGTTTTTGATATTTTCTGTTAAAAAATTAATTAAAATGTCCAATTAACAATTTAGACCACAGGGCTGATACTATTTCATTTTTTAATGCATCTTCTTCCTTCATTAAATTTACTTAAAAATTATAAAAAATCTATAGCTCTTTGTGGTAATCTGCTGCATTTTTGTAAAAATAAAGTATACAGTATAATGGTGCAATATTTCTTAACAAGGCCTCACGAGGAAAATGTTCATTTACCAAATTATTTTTACTGAAATGTCTACAACTTAAACCACAAAGTTTTATTTGAAGGAAAGTAACTTGAAATTGTTTGAGGTACTAATGACATCTACAAAGTTAAGTGTTACCCTTTAAAAATGGGGCATTAAATTGCAGCATCATTAAAACGCGCTGTAGCAGAAGAGCACTCCAGGGGGAGCTGGGAGAGGGCAGCCCCTCTATGAACTGAGGGCCCGGGGCCGCCCCTGAGCTTCTCAGCCTGGGGCCCTTCAACTGGCAGAATAAAAAGCTCGACAGAATGGAAGCTCCATAAATACACGCTGCACAAGTGATCCGACAAGCCACGTGAAAACCTGACCGTGCCTTGATACAACCAAATTTGTGTTCATTTAAATAACAAGAAATGAACCCGAACATGTAAAGCTGAGCTATTCTGGATTATAGTAGATGACCTTTTTTAAAATGCAAAAAATAATATCGCTGATGGCATGGCTGTCAATACCTTTCAAAACACAATACGCTGTTCCTCACTTCAGTACTAAAGAGTCATTAATTCCGGGGTTCACTTTACAGAGTGTTGTGAACAAAAGCAAGGAGGACACAGTGGCTTCAGCAAGACTACTTAGGAACATGGAAAATAATACCATCTTAGTCACGATTTGTGGTCAGTCGATTACGGTCTGTTAAAATGATGTTAAGTTTCCAATTACCTTGTAAAATATATTAAGAAAAACAAATGTGGAGCATGCTGAAGTTTTCTGCCTGTTATCTGTGTAAATAAAAAATCTTTAAAGTATATACACAGCGTGTGCAGACTTCCCAGGGTACACACTCTACATAACGTGCGCAGCACCAGATGAAGAAGCCACTTGCCCATCCTGTGGCTGGATGGAAGGCGTCACACTGCCTTTGCTACAGAGGATGGAGACTGAGGAAGAAAAAGGCAGAAGATGAAGGCGAAAAACCACATCACTGTCCAAGCAAAAGGCTCAGAGCAGGAGGAATGAATGTTCGTGGTGAAACCCACCCAGCCAAGGGCACAATTTCATTATAGTTCTGAAATATATCACAAGGCCATGTAGAAAAGGCAAGAACACATTGGAAAATGTGATTACCGAAGGCTGGATAACCTTACAAGTCTTTTATACATTTTGATACAGAATAGCACATTGGGTTCAAAATACAATATAGGTAATTTGACTTCATAATTATATGCTTTAAAAAAGGTTCATCAATCTCTAACCACCAAATGCCAAATGGTTAGTAATTTAAGGAAAGTACTACTATGGTGAAAGGCTATCAAAAACTTCTAATTTAACAAATCAAAGAACAGAATATGGGCTTATGAAGATTTCATCTTCACAACAGGTAAATGACTAAGCAAGAGCAAAACACCTTCAGGCACGTCAATGCCAAAAACAATGAAAAAATGACAGTGAAAGATTTAACTTATCAATAGAATTATTTCACTATTTTTTTTTACATTCTATTATAAATGCTCAGTATACATATAAAACATCTTACCTTAAGAAGATTTGTCAAGTAGTTCTTCAAAAATTCTTTAAGACGTTTGTACAATTCCAAGCCAACAAACTGAGCTCCCCCCGGCGTCTGCCCCTTTTTTGATTTAGAAGGAGGGACACCAGCCCCTCGAGCTTGGTTTGACTGGTGAACACTCGTGCAGTAGTTATAAACGTGACTTGGAGAAAAGTCAAGGAAATCAACATGCATCATCAATGTCAACAGTGATTAATACGAACATATTTTCTTATAAGATACTTCAGTATCAATGTTTCCCATGTATCAACAAAAACCTGTTAAAGTTAGAGTGGAAAAAAGATCCCATTCACACACCAGTAAAGCTAAGAGTCAGCCAGCCGAGGAGGATGGAACATCCTGGAGGAAGGTCACCGAGAAAACTCTGGACCTTCAAGATTGTCTAATGCCATTACCTTGTGGAAAACTGTCCTGAGAGTATATTAGAAGGTAAGAAAAGAACTGGCAAATGTACAAAGAAAAGGTTGCAAATGAAAAGAAAAAAAGCAATTATCTACTTCAGGGAAAACAAAAAGCTATAACCGTAGTCTATTACAATGCTTAGCTATGAATATTTCCAGAAGCATACGTCATAAATATAAAAATAACCAAAACTTTACTTTAAAATTATCTGTAAGTGGATTTAACCAAAGCTACCCTCTGAGAATGAAAAATGAAAAGCAGAAGACACGGCAGTGAAGGAGACGGAGTCCTCTATTACAAGTGAAAGTCACGGATGCCTAAAGCTGGCCAATCAGAAAAGAGCAGGACCCAGGCACTACGGAGAGAGATGGAGATGTGGTCTCTCTTTTTTTTATAACCTTTAATACTATTTCAGTTTATCTGCATGTATTTTACTTGGATCAAATTAATAGAAAGACATCAATACTGATTCAGACAGAAAGAAAAATCATGAAACAATATTCTGGTGTATTTAAGAGCTTGCTATATAAAAACTATTTCAAGTCAGCGGATAAAGATTATTGGATAAATGGCATTATAGGTGATTTCAAAAAACTTTCATATTCCAAAATATATTACAAACAGATTAAGAATTAAAATATACAAACTGAAACCGTAAAACAAAGAATATACATACAAATACTTTCTTGATCTGAGGTTGGAGAAGGCCTTTCTAAGCAAAGTCATATAATCACTTCATTTGAAATTCTGAAACTATTTTAGTAAGAAATATCTTAAAGTTACTATCTTTAATAAATAAAGGTAATTTAAAACAATGTGAAAAAAATTAATCTCTAAAGAAACAAGGATTCCAACAGAAAATCCAAAAGCTAAAAGAAATACGTATTAGTAGCCAGAAACCTAAGAAACCCCTCAATCTCAGTGGTAATCAAAGAACTATGCCATAAAACACTGACTCATTTTATTAAATATTTCAAATATAGACAGAATCACAGATTATAATACACAACGAACTCTCGCAAACTCATGACCTAGTTTGGACAAATCTTATTACATTCCCATGCTTGACTCATTCCATCCAAATCCCCCTCAACTTTTTAGGAAATGAAATGATACAAGAGTATACCTGACATAACTACGAACTCTTCCCTAATCCCACTCTTCCTCCCCCTTTCCCTAGGGGCAAATGTCCCTGTGATTTGGTATCTAACATTCCTATGAATGTTTTATATTTTACTGTGTAACAATATATGAAATTATTTTGCATGTTTTCAAATTTTAGATTACACAAACTGTAACACGTTGTACATTTGCTTCTGCCAATTTGTTTCTGACAACATTTGAGATAGTTACAGCTGTATGTAATGTACTGTATAGTACAGATTTATAATTTATCCATTCTCTCGTTGCTAGACCCTGCTAATGATCTTTTGGCAGGTTCCAAATTTTGTCATGATTTTCCTGTATTTTCTTTTAAATCTGACATTTCTAATCCACCTTGATTAAAACTGTATATAACATGAAGAAGAAAAGTGATTTTACATTTCTCTGCATAGAAAACCAACGGTTCACAAACCACATATTAAATGGTCTATCCTTTCCCGACTATATGTATTGCTACTTCTAGATAACTATCCATTTCAATAAACTTTTCAAGTATACTGCCCAGTTCAGTCTTCTTTTAAAAAATGCCCTCTAATTTTATTGTCCCCCTTTTAAAATATTTTTATTATTAATTTTGCCAGAGGCTTGTCTATTAGTCTTTTTAAGGAACCAGTTTGAGATTTATCCATTTTCATCACTGTATCTATATTTCTATTGTTTTAAATTTACTTCTCTCTTTACATTTGCTCTCTTCCTATAAATCCTCGTTTGGTTGCTTAGCTTTGTAATTTATCCTCTTCGTTCTTTTTAATATAAGCATTAAAGACGACAGACTTTCTGGGCTTCCCTGGTGGCGCAGTGGTTAAGAATCCGCCTGCCAATGCAGGGGACATGGGTTTGAGCCCTGGTCCAGGAAGATCCCACATGCCGCGGAGCAACTAAGCCCGTGCGCCACAATTACTGAGCCTGCGCTCTAGAGCCCGCGAGCCATAACTACTGAGCCCTCGTGCCACAACTACTGAAGCCCGCGCCCCTAGAGCCCGTGCTCCACAAGAGAAGCCACTGCAGTGAGGAGCTGCACACTGCAACGAAGAGTAGCCCCCGCTCGCCGCAACTAGAGAAAGCTCGCGTGCAGCAACGAAGACCCAACACAGCCAAAATAAATAAACATATTTTTAAAAAAACAAAAAAAATCCTACAGACTTTCTGCTCTACACCTCCGTGGCTACATCACCTAAGTCTGATACGTATTTTCCTTATTCAGTTATATTTTCTTTTTTCCTTTGCTAGTTATCTTGATTAAGAGTTTAGAATTTTTTAGATTTCCAAAGTGTATTTTTTTTAACCTTTAAAAAAAATCCTTCAATTTCTTTTTAAAATTAATCAGAGAGTGTTATCTTTTGGATAGTTTCTTTAAAATATGATGAGACTTGTAGCTGAAGATGTAGTGATTTTCTTTACATGTGCTTGAAAAAATGTCCACTCTCTAACTGCTGGACACATGGTTTGTTAAAGCAAGCTGGTCACTTTTGCTTTTCAGATCTTCTGTATTGTCAGTGATTTGTCTGTTTATTAACTACTGAGAAATTTTTATTAAAATCCCCCTCCCCAGTTATGCGTTTGTCAATTAGTCTTATAATTCTTCAAAAAATCTGCCATATATTTTGAGGCCCTGTTAGTAAGTGTACAAATTTAGAATTATATTCCTGGTGACTTGTTCTTTTTATCATTAGAAAGTAACCATGTTTATTCTTAACAACAGGGCCTTAGAAATCTATCGTATCTGATGTTAATATGGTTTTCCCTCTATTTTGTTTAGAATTCATCTCAAATACCTGTATTCCACCTCTTTACTTTCAACTTTTATATCTCTATGTTTTGGTTTGTCTACTGTGAATCACCACAGTAAAATTCACTTTTAAAATAGAAATTGAGTCAGACAGTCTCTGATGGGCAGGTTTGGTTTTAAGATTATACTGTTTTCTACTGCTATTTCGATTAATTTCTACCACCTTATTTTGCATTTTCTACTTTAATTTTTTTTCTCTGTGCTTCTTGTTTTCTCCCTCTTTCCCTTATATTGGATCGATAGTTTCCTTATTCCACTGTAGTTCTTTTGTTATGCTGGAGTTACACATCTTATTCATATTCTTGTAATGGTTACCTTAAAGTTTGGCATGCATGTTTTGCTTTCACCAATTCTGGTAAATTCTTGGGTTATTTCCTCTTCAAACACTTCTGGTCCCCTTTCTATTTTCTCCTAGCTTCTCTGCTACATTTTCATGTCACCTCCTTATCTCAATTTATAACTTCAGTTACTTCCATCACTTTATCTTTGTTCAAACTTTCTAATTTTTCTTTTTTCTTTTTTTTTTTTGGGTGCACATTTTTACAAAAAAAAAGTTTAATACCAATGCCATTGCAGGACACTTAGGTTAATTCACAAAGTAGTTCTTCAAAGGATCAAACATTTCTATCTAATTTTTCTTGATCTACCTACCACATCAAGTTAAGTGATTCTCTATCAGCTGTGCCAAATTTGCTATTTTTAATAATTTTATTTTACATTTGCAGATTTTCCCTATTTCTTTAAAAAGATGTCTTATTGTCCATAGTGTTTTGTTCCTTTATATTCCTGACTCTTTTACATCACTGTTTTTAATACACTTAGAAGTGCTCTCTAAAGACCTTTCTGTTTGAAGTTCTTGAGGCTCTAGTTCTGCTGTTTGTTCTATATGCTGACTTGTTCACGTGGACCCAGACTCTCCTCACTTTGTAACTTTGGGGTTTTTTAAAAACTCATTTTCAGTGGGGCTTTCACATTAATTTCCCAGCTTGGGGAAATCCCCCAGCAAGCTGGCAATACAAACTCAAATCCCAAAGACACCAGAGGTGACAAATTCTCAGGACGGATTCCCCTCCACTCCCCTCACATGCAGAACGTGGCTCAAACTACTTTCCTAGTGGCCTACCTGGGAGAGTGGGTCGGTTATTTTGTTTTCCAGTCCACCTTTTCACTAAAGAGTTCCATGGAAACATCAGCTTCCTGCCCGGGCACAAGGCTTTGCTCCTGTTCTGTGTGACCACTGCTTCCAGCCCACCCACCTCTCACCCAGATCCTCGGGTAGCATGGAGTCTCACTTTGTATCCAGCACCCAGTTCTAGGTGTTTGGTTCTAGGGAATTTTTTAGGTTACCTAGTTCAGCCTGACCTTTATTTCTCGGCAATATATTAATCTCTAGCTACTAAAATTAACAAAGGTCTTAAAAAAACAACAACAAAAAAACAGTCAAACTCAGTGATAGCCAAAGTGCAGGAACATGGGAGCGTCTATCCATTGGGGGGTCAGAGCATACACTGTTATATTTTTTTCTGGAATAAAATTTGCAAATATTCAAAATTCAAGTGCATTCTTTTTGATACAGTAATTATACTCACAAGCATTTATCATAGTGAAATTATCATGGAAGTATACAAATACTTTAATTTAGCTATCAAACTATCACAGCATTGCTGAAGATGATAAAAAGAATTCTAACAACCTGTCAAACATAATTAGTTAAATACACTGTTGGATTCACCTGAGGATACAATAGGGAGCTTTTAACACTGTCATAGAATATAGAGTGGTTATAAAAACTGCAATATGTTTACCAAATTTCATCTAATCCAAGACTCTGGTCATAATATGTATCATTACTTTAAGTAACACTAAGAAAATGCTGCCAATTAAAATCTGACACAGTGCGTTCTTAGATGGAATTTTTATATTGACTGACTAAAAGATTAGTGGTTTAGACTTAAAAAGATTTATCACAACGTTCTTGTAAGCAAATAAAGAAAAGCTGAGAGCAGGCCAGAGCCCATAGCCCACGGTGGGGTTTTCTTTCTAATCTGCTCCCATCCTGAGCTTGCTTGATATTAAAAGGTTTTGTTCTTTCCAGCCATACTCTTCAAACGGTCCTTAATGGTTTGCAGGCTAAGAATGAGGGGGCAGGTAACTCGGCACAGGGGCAGGTAACGAGGAGCACCTGCCCAACCACAGAGCCATGCGCCCACTAAGGGTGCACTCAGCCCCGGAGTCAATGAACGTGGTGTGGTACGTGCATAGATCGATACAGAAAGATGTTAAAAAGATCACAGTAAGTGAAAAACACAACTTCGAAATGAGCATTTTAGTATGGTTCCTTTGGACATGTAGATAAAGTTTATGTATCTGTCCAGACATTAATAGTCATTACTTTGGGAGAGCAGGGCTAGCAAGGGTTAAACTTTTAACTACAGAATTCTTTCTTCTTCACGAAGTATTCTTTGTGCCCAGAACACACTCTGACCCCACCATTACTTCCTTTCAGCCTCACCTCCTCAAAGAGGACCTGGAAACAATGCAAGGAACCCTGGGCGTCACAGAACAGACTAAAAGGCAAAATTTTAATTGGGGAGGGGGGAGGGAAAGCCCTTAAAAGCTCTTTTAAAATTTCTACCCAGAGTTTAACGTTCATTCCCAAATCAGCATCACCCTCACCATTATCCAACCAGGCACGGAAAACACGAGACAGTGCTGACTAGAGACAGCAGTGGATAGGAGCCATTCTGCTTTGTAAAATGTAGGTTTCCTTTTATCAGCTTACATCTAAATTAGATGAAATAATGAAGAACTAATAATAAAAAGCAAGCGTGTTATGATCCACCCCTCCCAACCCACAGCAGCAACCGCTTTTAACTCTTTCTTGATTTAGTTCTTGTTTTTCAGGCAAATATACACATCTTCAAATCATACGCCTGTATTGTCTTTTGACTAATTAAACTTTGCATGAGTTACTGAATTCCTGCCGACAGAAAACCTCTCTCGTGGCCACCCCCAACCCAGTCCTGCCCCCGGCAGTGCCCATGTCACCGTGGAGCCTGCAGGAGTTGCCGCTGAAACTTCAGGTTCTACTTAAACTTTGGTTCTGCTATCAGTACCAACGTATCTAACCACGTTTCTGTGGGATAGTAACTATAAACTTGAAAAAGTGTAAAAAGAACTGTCCAAAGGCACCAGAGAGCAACCAAAAGGTGGCTTACACTGCAGAGTATCCTCATCTTGGAAGAAGGGAACAGCACAACCCAAGCCTATAGACCTAAGAAACAGGAAAATGAGACCCACTCTCAAGAGAAGAGATAAGCAACAGAGACCAACCTGGAGATGACCTGTGCCCAAATTAGGAGACAAGGATTTTAAAGCAACTATTATAGCTATACTCAAGGACACAAAGAAAAACAGGCACATAACAAATGAAAATTAATTGCAGTAAAAAACAAACTATGAAAAAAAAAACCCAAATAAAAATTCCAGAACTGAAATACATATTACCTAGAATAAGTTATAGTGGATGGGCTTGAGAGCAGACTGGAAACGAAATAAGACTCATGAAGACAGACCAACAAAAATGATCAATTCTGAAGAAGAAAGAGGAAAAAAAGAAAAAAAACTGCTGAAAACTAAAGGGGAGAAAAATATTAAAAGTAGACTTGTAACATACAGCAAAAGAATATCACCACTACAAAGGCCAAATGACAGTGGAATATCATCTTTAAGTGTTGAAAGAAAAAAAGAAACCTATCAACCCCAAAATTCTTTATCCAGTGAAAATATTCCTCAAAAAGGAAGGCAAAATAAAGGTAATTTCAGATAAAATAGAACTTAGAGACTTCACATAGTACAGACTTAAATTCTAGGTAGAGAGGAATTGATATCAGGTTGAATCTTGGATCTTCAGAAAAGAATGAAGAGCATTAGAAATAGTAGATATTTGGGCAAATATAAAAGACTATTTTTCTTAATTCTTTAAAATACAAAGGATGATTTAAAACTAAAATTTATAATATTGTCTTGTGGGTCTTAAAACTATTTAGATGTAATATAAAGGATGAGCTTGGGATAGTAAATGGAACACTGCAGTTACAAGGTTTCTATGTTTTCTGTGGTGTCATTCAATGTCAACTCTAAGTAGCATATTAAAAAAGAAATAAAAGGATACATATTGTACTCCCTAGAGCAATCACACACACACACACACACACACACACACAGAGCAGAGGAATAGCTTAAAAAGCCAGCAGATATATTAAAATGCAATTCTGAAAAATTTCAAATAATCCAAAAGAAGAGAGGAAAGCAGGAACAGAGAAATTTTTTTACAGGGCAGAAAAAATAATAAAATGGTAGGCCTAAAAACCAACCTATTAATACTTATAATAAATGTTAGTAGACTAAAACCTACAATCAAAGGCAGAAATGATCAGAAGGGACAAAACAGCAAGACCTTTCAATATGCTGTTAGAAGAGACACAATTTAGATATAAAGACACAAATTGAAAGTAAATAGATGGAAAAAGATTATCATGCAAACACTAAGCATAAGAAGGCTGAAGACGCTATAACAATATCGGACAAAACAGACTTCAACAAAACAAAATATTACCAGAGAAAAGAGGGACATTGCATAATAATAAAAGGATCAGTTTACTAAAAAGACATAATCATAAATGTATGTTCTCCTAATAGCAGAGCTTCAAAACACATGAAGCAAAATCTGACAGAATTAAAGGGAGAAAAAGACAATTCCACAATCATAGGATAAGATTAAAAATCCCTCTCTCAGCAACTAGACCAAAGGCAGGGAAGGGGGGAAAGTAGTCATGACACAGATGACCTGACAGACACTATGAATCACCTTCACCTAATTCTATACCTAGTGGATGCTAGTAAACTGTCTCTCTGAAAGAAAAAAAGAAAAAAGTCCGACTATAGCCTTAGCAGCTATCTGTGGGGTAAGACTCCCTCCATGGCAGATTTCAAGCTACCAACATGACATTACTGACAGGAAGTTGGGGACAGATGTGCATAATCATCTCCCACAAGCCAACAGGATCCTGCTCCAGTCTACACCCAACAAATACACATTCTTTTCAACAGTACACTGTATGCTCACCAAATAGGCTATTTTCTGGGCCATCATGGCCCTCAATACATTTTAAAGGACTGAACTCATATAGAGTTTATTCTCTGACCAAAATGGAATTAGAAATCTGCAACAATAAGCTACCCTGGAAAACCTCTAATATTTCTAACTAAACAACACACTTCTATAAAACCCAAGGGTCAAAGAACAAATAACAAGACATAAATTGTTTTGAACTAAATGATAATGAAAATACAACAAATCAAAATTTGTGGAATGAAGCTAAAAATCCTTACAAAGAAATTTGTACCTTCAAAAACTTACACTAGAATAGGTGAAGATGACATTATTAAGATGACAATACTTATTATTAAGATGACAAATTGATCTACAGATTCAACACAATCCCTATTAGAATCCCAGCTGACTTCTTCGTAGGAAGTGACAAGCTGATTCTAAAATTCACATGGAATTGCAAGGGACCCAAAACAATCTTGAAAAAGAGCAAAGTTGAAGCCCTTACACTTCATGATTTCAAAACTTACTACAAAATTCCAGTAATCAAGACAGTGAGGTACTGGCATAAGATAGACACATATATCAATGGAACAGAATTGAGAATCTAGATATAAACCCATGTCTCTGTGGACAACTTATTTTTGACAAGGGTGCCAAGACCATTCAATGGGGCAAAAATGGTCTTTCAACAAATGGTGCTGGGACAACTATATAGTGACATGCAAATATATGAAGGGGGACCTTTACTTCACACCGTATATAAAAATTAACTGAAAATGGATCAAAGACCTAGAACTAAGAGCCAAAACTATAAAACTCTTAGAAGAAAACATAAAAATAAATCTTCATGACTTTGTACTTGTCAAGGGACTCATATATGACATCAAAAGCATGAGCAACCAAAGAAAAAAATGAACTGGATTTTATCAAAATTTAAAAGTTTTTCGTGTCAAAGAACACAATCAAGAAAACGAAAAGACAATCCACAGACTGGGAGAAAACAATTTATCAATCATTTATCTGATAAACTATTTGAATTATGTAAAAAACTCTTGCAACTCAGTAATAAAACGACAACCCAATTAAAAAATGGGCAAAGGCTCTTAACAGACATTTCTCTGAAGAATGTATAAAAATTGCCAATAGATACATCATTAGTCATCAGGGAAATGCAAATCCAAACCATAATGAGACACCACTTCATACCCATTAGGATGGCTAGAATCAAAAAAGTCAGATGATAACAAGTGCTAGTCAGGATGTGGAGAAACCGGAACCCTCACAAACTGCTGGTGGCAAAGTAAAACGGTATTATCATCCACTTTGGAAAACATTCTGGCAGTTTTGCAAATGGTTAAACATAGACCTACCATCTGACCTAGAAATTCCACTCCTAGGAATCTAACCAAGAGAAATAAAAGCATATCCATACAGAAACCTGTACACAAATGTTTACAGCAGCACTATTCATGATAGGTATAAAGTGGAAATAACACAAATGTCCATTAATTGATGAATGGATAAACAAAATGTAATATATACAGTGGAATATTATTTGGCCATAAAAACAAATGAAGTAGTTATATATGCCACCACATGGATGAGGCTTGAAAACACAGTAAAGTGGAAGATGCCAGACACAAAACTAGTCTACTCAGTTTACTATAACACAATACCACAGACTGGGTGGCTTAAACAACAGAAGTTAATTTTCTCAGAGTTCTGGAGGCTAGAAGTGCGAGATCAAGGTGCCAGGGTTGGTTTCTGGTGAGGCCTCTCTTCCTGGCTTGCAGATGGCTGCCTTCTCCCTGTGTCCTTGGGGACAGAACTCTCTGGTATTTTTTCCTTTTCTTATAAGGACACCAATCCTGTAGGATCAGGGCCCTACCTTATATGACCTCATTTAATCTTATTTCCCTAAAGGTCCCATCTAAATACTATACAACTGGGGTTAGGGCTTCAACATATGAATTTTGGGGGGCATACACTTCAGTCCACATATTATATGATTACATTACATAAAACGTTCAGAACAGACAAATCTATAGACCGAAAGTAGATCAGCAGGGAGGTGGGGGACTAAGGGAGTAATAGCTAAAGGGTACAAGGTTTCTTTCTGAGATGATGAAAATGTTCTAAAATGTGATGATTGAACATATCTGTGAATATACTGAAAACCACTGAAATGTACATTTTAAATGGATGAATTGTATGGCATGTGAATTGTATCTCAATAAAACTGCTATTAAAAAATATTCAATGTAATCCCAATTGTAATCCAGAAACTTTTAGGGTAGAAATTGACAAGCTGACAATAAAATTTATAGAGAAATGCAAAGGACCTAGAATAGTCAAAAATCTTGGGGTAGGAGAACAAAGTTGGAAGACCTATACTACCTGACTTCAAGAGTTTTCATACATACAGTAATTAAGAAATTACAAAAAATGAAAACACCAACCGATAATCCCACATGAATATAGATGTAAACATACTGCACAAAATAGAAACAAATCAAATTAGTAGTACGTCATTCCTTTAGGATGGATACATACCAATGAAACAATTCTAGAAATAGAACCTACTTATATTGTGACTTAGTTTTAACGAAGATACCAAAGCAACACACTGGGGGAAACAAATGATGCTGGAATAACTGGAGAACCACGTGGGGGAAAGATTAACCTCAAGCCCTACCTCACACCACACACAAAAGTTAACTCAAGATGGATCATAGACCTAAATGTAAAAGCCCAAACCGTAAAGCTTCAAGAGGAAAACACAGTATCTTTGTCATCTAGGCAAAGGTTTCTTATAGGTCACAGAGGATGGTAACTGTAAAAGAAAGTAAAACAAATAAATTAGGTTTCCTCAAAATAAAAACAACCTGCTCACTCGAAGACACCACTAAGAACAGGAATAGCAAGCCTCAAACTGGGAGAAAATAGTAGCAAGACATATCTGATAAAATGCTGGCATCCTAAATATATAAAGAACTCATACAACTCAATAATAAGAAGGATATTAATCCAAAAGTTAAAAAAAAAAAAAAGCAAAAGACTCAGATACTTTACAAAAGACGACATACAAATGGTCAATTAGCATATGAGAAGAACTCAACATCATTAATCACTAGGGAAATGCAAATTAAAACCAGGAGATACCACAACACTCCCACAAGAATGGCTGAAATTAAAGAGAATGACATTCCGAGCAGATGTGGGCAAAATTGTGGGACAACTAGAACTCAGAAACATTGCTCACTGAATTCAAAATGATACAGCCACTTTGGAAAAATAGTTGGCTAGTTTCTTATAAAGTTAAACATACTATTACTATACATTCCAGCAATCCCACTGCTATGTGTTTACCCAAGAGATATAAAAGATCTCCACTTAGATGTTCATAGTAGTTTTATTCATTATAGCCCAAAACTGGAAACAGCCCAGGTATCTGTCATTAGAAGAATGAATTAAGAAACTGTCGTATTCATACAATGGAATATTACTCAGCAAAAAAAAGGGGGGGGGGTAGGGAAACTACTGCTACTTATGATAACATGGATAAATCTCAAAAATATCGAGTGAAAGCAGCCTTACATGAAGTGGTACACACTTCATACTTCCCTTTAGATGAACTTCTAGGACAGGCCAAACTAATCTATGGTGGTTGCCTTTGGGGAGGCCAGGATTAACTGGGAAGCATTAAGGAACTTTCTGTGGGGATGATTATGCCCTGTATCTTGGTAGGGCTTTGGGTTACTTGGGCAAATGTGTTAGTCAAAACTTACCTACTGGAAACTATAAACAAATATCAAACTCCAACGATGTACATGCCTAAGCATTTAGGGAGAAGTGTATTGATGTCTAGAGCTTACTCTGAAATGTATGAAATAAAATGGATGGATGGATATGGGGATTCAGGATAGAAAGATATGTAATTAAGCAAGTTCAGTTAAATGGGTCTTCACTCTAAAATTCTTTTGACTTCTTTGTATGTTTGAAATTTTTTATAATAAAAGGTTGAGGGACTTCCCTGGTGGTGCAGTGGTTAAGAATCTGCCTGCCAATGCAGGGGACATGGGTTCGAGCCCTGGTCCGGGAAGATCCCACATGCCGTGGAGCAACTAAGCCCGTGCACCACAACTACTGAGCCTGTGCTCTAGAGCCCGCGAGCCACAACTACTGAGCCCGCGTGCCTAGAGCCCGTGTTCCGCAGCAAGAGAAGCCACCACAATGAGAAGCCCGCGCACCGCAACGAAGAGTAGCCCCTGCTCGCCGCAACTACAGAAAGCCTGAGCAGCAACAAAACCCAATGCAGCCAAAAAATAATAAATAAATAAATTTATCAAAAATAAATAAAAGGTTGAAAACTCCAAGACAGAAAACATATAACAACCTTCAAAACAAAACATAAAAAACACTTGAGCCTCTGATGTCATTTGCTAAAGACAATCAGACATGCTTTATTACCTAAAATCAAAAGCAAAGATACAAAACCAGTCATTCGTAAAACTGCTGAACAAATGCCTGTGTACCACTTTGGTCCTTTTATTAAGACTTACTGTAAGGGCTTCCCTGGTGGCGCAGTGGTTGAGAATCTGCCTGCCAATGCAGGGGACACGGGTTCGAGCCCTGGTCTGGGAAGATTCCCACATGCCGCGGAGCAACTGGGCCCGTGAGCCACAACTACTGAGCCTGCACGTCTGGAGCCTGTGCTCCGCAACAAGAGAGGCTGCGATAGTGAGAGGCCTGCGCACCGTGATGAAGAGTGGCCCCCACTTGCCACAACTAGAGGAAGCCCTCGCACAGAAACGAAGACCCAACACAGCCATAAATAAATAAATAAATAAATAAGTAAAATTAAATTAAAAAAAAAAAAGACTCACTGTAATAACGGTGCTCCCGGCTAATTACATTGTGATAGGCTAATCACCTAAGACAGGTGGTCAGACTCCAGCTATTTCAATATTTGAGGCTGCTAAATTATGTTCATTTTCCTTAACTGAGCCTCTTCATAATGACAGGCTTAGGGCTTCTGATACGCCTTACATGCTGCTCTTGGTAACTGAAGGCTGGGTTCCACTCAACACACTCATGGTCTTAATTCCGGCAGCAATTGCAACAGCTCCCCGGTCTTCTAGCTTCAGTTTAGACACACTGCTCTCTAGACCCACTGGGCGACACTAATCCAGGAACTGCATCCTGTTCTCAAATTCAGTCCACAGGTTGCTGGATATCTCTTAATTCTCTGTGCACAGCAATCGTGGGATCGATCTTTTCTTCCTTTATTATCTTGGGCACTAGAGATATAGCACCTTCAGTTCTGGGAAGTTACTTTCCACTCTCTATTAAAAATATTATAGGGCTTCCCTGGTGGCGCAGTGGTTGAGAATCTGCCTGCTAATGCAGGGGACACGGGTTCGAGCCCTGGTCTGGGAAGATCCCACATGCCACGGAGCGGCTGGGCCCGTGAGCCACAACTGCTGAGCCTGCGCGTCTGGAGCCTGTGCCCCGCAACGGGAGGGGCCGCGATAGTGAAAGGCCCGCGCACCGCGATGAAGAGCGGCCCCCGCACCGCGATGAAGAGTGGCCCCCACTTGCCGCAACTAGAGAAAGCCCTCGCACGAACCGAAGACCCAACACAGCCAAAAATAAATAAATAAATAAATAAAGTAGCTATTAAAAAAAAAAAAAAAATTATAAATTCAAAAAAATCTTCTTCCCCCGTTTTCCTCTAGAATTCCTGACAGTCAGATATTAGGCCTCCTGGGTGACTTCTGTCTCCAAAGCTACTTGCCCTTTTATTTACTTTTTACTGTCCTTCTACGTCTTCAATTGTTCTTCTTTTTAAAATCTCAGTTACCATTTCAAATTGTGAGTTCTTTTCTCATAGCATCCTGTTCCTAACTTACTGTCATAATGAGAAGCTTCTCATATCTGACAATGTTACTTTTTGAAACATATTCTTCTTTTCCCTGTATTATCAGTTTCTTCCTGTTCCCTTTTATTCTTTGTGTGTGTATTCTGTTCTTTCATACTATTAATCCTTAGTACTCGTAACGATAAGGTACTAAAAACTGGAAACACCACTGGCCTGAGTGAGGCTGGTGGGCCACAGTTCTGAATGGCTCACCTTTCATGTCAATAAATGCATTTATTTTTCAGGGCTGTTCAATTTTTCCAGAGCACTGTTCTGTCTCTAGCATCCCCACCAGTATTCTGAATATATGGAATTAGGGACCAATCACACTAAAGGCTAACTTTCTATCATAGCCACTGTTGTTGCTTCCTATTCATGACAACCTCTGCTAGGCCTCCTGTTCCCAAGTTTCTGCAGTGGTCCCATTCAATGTGTTCTAAATAGAAGCAACAAGTCTTCTGCTTGGGATGCAGACTCTTGACTACCATGTGTTCTATACCTGAGTAGAGGGAAATGACGGGCTTTTAATTTCACGGATTTTGAATCCATCCCTCACCTCCCGAGCACCGCCCAGTCTCACGCCTCCACCTTCTGCCAAACCGGAGCCTTCAGGCCCCAAGCTTCTCCAGTCCTGCAGGGCCAGTGGTGCTCTCGCCAGCATCCTCCTCTGGGGATGTACCCTCTAAAGCGAGGCTTCCTGTACCCTGGTGATCAGTACTGTGACTCTATCTGCTTTTCATTCTCCAAAAAAAACTTGTTAAATTCTCATCTATGATGTCTGTTTTCTTCCATTCTTTGTCTTCACTGATTTAGAAATTATTTTACTATCATTTTAGTGATGTCACAAATGAGAAAGTCAAAACATAAATTTCACCTTCAACCAGAAGCCCAGAAATTTGCTCCTTTTGTTTCCTGTTTCTACCCTAGTTCAGAACTTACACATCACACTTGGATTACTAAAACCAAGTTGGTCTTTCTGTGCCTTTGATATCTTTCCTGTTTTAATCCTATTTGGTTTCCAGATTCATCCTCCTAAAGTCATTAATTATCAAGTCATATATCCATCTCTATGGACGTACAACACTTTAAAACAAACAAACAAACTCATTTACCTGGTTTTCAAGGTTCACCATAATCTGGAGTCATTCCTTATCAAAGTCAGTTAAACTAACTTGTGTAGCCATTCTTACAGCATCTATTCAAGCTGACCAGCATCGTGCTCTCTCAAAGTGCTACTTCCCACTCTCACGTTCATCTTTCTCCCTCCAGCAAAACTCTGCAAGACTTTCACCCCTTTGTTTCTCCTTATCTATACTCACCCTCTGAGGCCCACTTAACCTCTACTAGTTCTTGAAACTTTCCAACCTTGGAAGCGTCAAAATCCTTCTCCCTCCTCCTCTGAGCACCCACTCTGTACTGCCCATCATAATATACTTCCTAATTCATGGAACGAGACCATCAAATATTCCATCACACACACACACATCCCCCTCCACTTCATCAGGGATTTGAGATAGCTTATGAGAAGACCTGAAACGTTAATAGAAAAATAAAAAATACAAGCCCAAATAATATTTACAGAACACAAAAATAAGATAGGATACAGGACTTCCCTGGTGGCTCAGTGGTGAAGAATCCGCTTGCCAATGCAGGGGACACGGGTTCAAGCCCTGGCCCAGGAAGATCCCACATGCCGTGGAGCAACTAAGCCCGCGAGCCACAACTACTGAGCCTGCACTCTAGAGCCCGCAAGCCACAACTACTGAGCTCGTGTGCCACAACTACTGATGCCCACACACCTAGAGCCTGTGCTCCGCAACAAGAGAAGCCACCGCAATGAGAAGCCTGCGCACCACAACGAAGAGTAGCCCCCGCTCGCCACAACTAAAGAAAGCCCGCGCACAGCAACGAAGACCCAATGCAGCCAAAAATAAATAAATAAATAAATTTATTTTAAAAAGACAGGATACAAAATTATAGTGTCTAAGTCAGAATCCTAAAATTTACTTAAACAAATAACCATGCATTATTAGAAATGAACATATTTCACATCTGGAGGGCTACCTGCCAAAATTAATTCCAGTTTCAGAGTATTTATCTTCCGCATTTCTAACAGCATTTAATTAACAGAACTAACTGTTAAGGCAATTCCTACTCCTGACTAAAGTACAAATATTATCAAAGGAATCAAGGAAAAATGAATTTTCCTATTGTCTCTAACAAAGACGTCTGTTTCCAGAGCACACAAGAACAATTACAAGTGCTCAGATATAAGCTAAAAATGGTATCACGACAGGACCATTTCTCACACTCACGGGGAGGATTCAGAGCAAGTGCTCTGCAAAGACTGATGACCAGGGAACCATCACAGGTACATGTTTACTTACACTCGGGAAATGGTGTTAAAGGTTATTTCTAAGTTACATACAAACACTCGTTTTCTGTATGATGTGTGTGTGTGTAGATAACACTCAGACAGATGCACCCAAGACAGCAATGCAGGGACTGCCCGGGGGCTGAGAGACATGAACGGCACGTGGATGGAAAGAACTCGTACTTTTCAATGTGTGTCCTTTTAAACTTCTAGATTTTACCACGGGATTATTTGTCTAAAAAACAACAATTATTTAAAAGCCCCCAAACGGGTAGCTGTGTCTGACTGTGGAAGACTTCAGCCCGAAGCCCGGCTAGTCCTCATAGAAGATGTTGGCCTGGGGGCCCATGCTGGCTGTTTTCCTGAAGAGGAAACAGACACAAAGTTTATCGGGAAGATACCAACCGGTGGATGCTTCTGAGGGAGTCGTGACGCCTTTCACAAAAGAACAGCACCAGCTGCGCTCTGAGCCCAGGCTGCGTCAGCAGAAAGGCGAGACCCACGGCCTCCCACCCAGACAGACCCACGGAGCTTTAATGACGTGCAACCTTCGCTTTGTAGTGTTTTTTCTTGGCTTTAAGTCAACTGTGTGGAGAAATGTTATCAGAAAAGGAAAAAGCAGAGTCCTAATGTGCATCAGAAGCTGCAGGGAGGGGACTTCCCTGATGGCGCAGTGGTTAAGAATCCGCCTGCCAATGCAGGGGACACGGGTTCGAGCCCTGGTCTGGGAAGATCCCACATGCCGTGGAGTAACGAAGCCTGTGCGCCACAACTACTGAGCCTGTGCTCTAGAGCCTGCGAGCCACAACTACTGAGCCTGTGCTCTAGAGCCCGCGAGTCACAACTACTGAGCCTGCGTGCCGCAACTACTGAGCCCCGGTGCCGAGAGCCCGTGCTCCGCAACAAGAGAAGCCACCGTGATGAGAAGCCCGCGCACCGCAATGAAGAGTAGACCCCGCTCACCGCAACTAGAGAAAGCCCTCATGCAGCAACGAAGACCCAACGCAACCAAAAAAAAAATAAATTAAAAAAAATTTTAATTAAAAAAAAAAAGAAGCTGCAGGGAGAAGTCATCTGTGCAGGGGACCGGCCCTCCACACACATCACTGGTACGTCCCGCGTGTCACCTGGACGGGGAGGACCATCCAGGCCTGAGAGGGCTCTGGAAGGGGCGTGGCCCGTGATTGCTGGGGGTGGTTCATTCCACTGCGGGAAACCACTGACCTCAGGCTTCTGGCTGAAGCGGGGGCTCCTCCTGCAGCCCCCCGCCACCCTCCAAGTCCACCTGTACCACCCGCCCTTCCAACATGGGCAGCTGTGTGTCAGCAAGTCATTGACTCTTAAGTGATGACTGTAAAAACTCAGTAAATATGACTCAGATTTAAAAATAAAATGGTCAGGTCTGAAATGATTTTTAAAGCAAAAACAAAATAGAATACGAAGAAAAGTTAAATATGGCAATTAAGAGGAAATAAGGGAAAAAAAACCCCAAGAGGTAAAAGTAAACTAAAAACCTAACAGGCAATTAAATAGAAGTTTCCTTCAGCAGTCAGTGGGTTGGTTGTTTTACACTAGGTCAGCGAGAGCCTGACAAACCCACGTTATCTGACTTTTAAAACTTTGAGCTTGTTTTCAAAAGGTTCCCTGGAAGAGTTCCTTTGGCAACATGGGCAGAGGCGGGCAGTAAGTGGGACCCTAGGCAGACACCTGGGGTCTCTGTCTGCAGGCGGCCAGGATGGCACGGTGGCCTGGCGGCACTTGGCGTTCAAGAGCCGAGCCTGGTTCTGCCTCCGAAACGGGCCTACGACTCCTCCGTATCCTAGAACTGCTCCATCATTTGCCAAAACACACTTTTTGCATGATTGGTTGGGACAAGTCACCGCGAAAGGGGTCGGGTGACATGCAGCCATCTCCTGGGTGCCCGCCCCGCCGCTGTCATCCCAGGTGCCGCGTGTGATGACACGCTGTCCCAGCTGTGTGGCCAAGGGAGCCTGTAAATGCTTTAGGATAAGGCAGATGCCCCCACTGTCTGTTACCACACAGCACCAGGCCGTCTACATAAAGTCAACACATCTGGGGAATCAATTTGTGACTTTTAGTTACTACCAAACTCAAGCCATTTTCATTTTCTAAAAGAAAAGTCAATTAAAGAAGCAAAACTAAACAGAACAGAACCACTTTCTACTACCACTTCTTATCCAACTGAACTTAGTGGAAATTTAAGCAACTGCTTGTATTAAAATCATGTGGAAAGGCTCTGCACTAAAAGTTGTGTTGAAAATACTTCCCATCTTCATGTCAGCAAACGTTCCGCCTGTACCCACTGGGAGGAGCGGCAGGCCTGCCCGCCAGCCTGCACTGTCGTCTGTGAACTTATAGAAGGATCAAGTTCTCTCTAGGCTGTGGCGGGTACAGCTTTGAAAAGGAAAATCCCAGACGAAGCAAATACGTTCACATTTATTTCCAAGGCAGAGACTCCATGCAATGGACCGTGATTAACTATAAAAGTTGTTTTAGGGGCTTCCCTGGTGGCGCAGTGGTTGGGAGTCTGCCTGCCGATGCAGGGGACACGGGTTCGAGCCCTGGTCTGGGAGGATCCCGCATGCCGCGGAGCAACTAGGCCCGTGAGCCACAACTACTGAGCCTGCGCGTCTGGAGCCTGTGCTCCGCAACAAGAGAGGCCGCGACAGTGAGAGGTCCACGCACCGCGATGAAGAGTGGCCCCCACTTGCCACAACTAGAGAAAGCCCTCGCACAGAAACGAAGACCCAACACAGCCATAAATAAAAATAAATAAATAAATTTAAATAGCACTTGGCAAACAAAGAGAGGGAAGAAAAATATAGTTATATAAAAAAATTTGTTTTAACAATGCTCAGCGTGCTCTAAGTATATACACTATGAATCAGATTTAGAAGAAAAAAGCTGAACATACCATATTTATACTAATAAACCAAAAAAGTTGCTTCTAGAGACAACTATACAATATAATTATTTCTGTGGGTTCTCTCTCAAAGATAGATACAATTTCTCAATCCCATAAACTATTTTAATAGTACGATGTCAGTAATGAAAGGTAGAATTTTGCAAGTAAGTATAATAACTAGGACCTATATTTGCATAAGGAAAACCAGCAAAAACTAAATAACTGTATTTTAAAATGCATGTTCTATACTGAAAATCTAGAAAGCACAGATCAGTTTTTTTGTTTTAAATCATCTATAAGCCCAATACATACGGATAGCCGCTTTCAATACTACGGAAAGCTTTTCAAAAGCAGAGAGGATGCCGTGAGGGTTCACAGCACACAGACTGCTTCCTACCCTGCTTTCCCCGTTATTATGAACATTATTACATGTCAATGAACAGTCTTCAATGAATTTTTAATGGCTGTTTATGGCTATTTTATACCAAGTCCTTAATGTTGAAGGTTGAGGTTGTTTTCCGTTGTTTCCTATTATTAAAGTATTCCGAACAGCGTTGCACATGCAATTTGGACACAATTATTTCCTTAGGACAGAGTTAAAAGTTAAAAAATCACCGGACCAAAGCACATTTTTATGTCTTTATATTTCTAAATTTCTCCAGAAAGATCATAGCAAACTAACACTCCCACCTGACTGCAGGGGCTGAAGCCCCCTTCACTCTGGCCAACACTGGCTGCGACCATTTCTTTAAAAATGTTTTCAACATGGTAAGTTAAAAATTTTTTAAATTCTTCATTTCTTTAATAATTAAGAGGTTGAAAATTTTCCTATATGCTTACTGACCATTTGCATTTCCTCCTTCTGTGAACCAGTTACATCCTTCAGAACCATACTCTAAAAGTACGGACATATATATATATGTATGAACAGTGGCATACGTTAGGAAAAAATACTTCTGTACATTTAGGTTTATTTGCTGTAAGCCATGTTCATTAGGTGAGCAAAATCAGATGAATGTAAGACTCCTGAATAAAAAGTATACAAGATGAAAAATGTCCAAATACCTTCACTGCATGGACACGGACCATCATTCATCTATTGTGAGAACAATCTGTGACTCTTTCTGTTTGATCTGCTTTTCTGCAAGACTGAGTTTCTATAAAGGAAAGAGAACTCTGGAGCAGGCAGGCCAAGAAGAAAGGCCGCCACCTGGAACAGTGGCCCTGCATCCACAGCTCCTGCAGGGGAGCCGGCGACCTGAGCATAGTGACGGCGGCAGTGACACGACGGCCCAGCTGGCAGGGGATGAGCTGCAGCAGGCCCGGCGCATCCTGGCGTGTCAACCCTGCAAGGCCTACGTCGCAGGCTGCCAGGGGCCCAGCAGACTCGCCTGGGTGAAAAAGTGCCCCAGCCCCGGTGATGGTGGACTTTGTCACAGAGTATCGGCACAGAGGTTAACCGAATTCTGAATGCACTTGTGTTACAACTTACTGAGAGGTGCAGTCAAGGCTAGGAAACAGGAATGTGATCCTTAGTGTACTGGTCAGGGAAAAAGAACTTGGCTAAGAAAACAGAATAGACTAATTCAGCTCACAGCGCTACAGGGAGAGAAACAGCCACGTTTAAGTTTCTGAGAGCTAACGCAGGCAGAGAGAAAAAAAGAGAAAGACATCAACATGGAAGTTTAAACTGACTCCAAGGGAAGCTACAATTATGATTTGAGGTGAATAACGACTTCAGAACAAAAGAATTTTGACCTGGAAGTGAGAACCAGGTGGACCTGGGGCCTAGCAAAACCAACAAACTTAACCAGATGGCCTGATGTCTAGACTAGACTAGACCAGACCGGCTGCTCTCGGTTATGCCACAGGGGTCCCCTCGTCACGCTGCACTCCCTTCACCAACATCTGCCTGCGAGTCAGGACCCAGGCCTGCTCTCTGAGCTGGGCACGGCACCGGGAACATACCGGTGTCAAGAAACTGAAAAGGAAACTTCATTACCTATTTCAAGTTCAAGAGAAAGGAAACCTAGTATTATTTACCCACCGGCAGAGAATGTACTCCTATATTTTACTGCAAAAAAAAGAAAAAAGAAAAAGAAAAAAAAATTGCTGCATTGTAACTCTACATACCTAAGGCGTCATAGAAAATCAGAACTGAATATAAGTGCTGCACAGACATACAGCGGGGAGCAAGAGCTTCAGGCTAAACTTTAGAAGAAAAAGGAAATGCTTGTGAAATGGCCAGAAACAAAGTTAAGTGAACTAGATCTTTCTGAATGTAGATGCTCTGGGACTTTTTTTTTTTCTTCTTTCCCCAAGTTCCCTTCTCTTTCCTTTGCCATTTTGAGTTGAAAAATCAAGAAAAATGCTTAAGCTGTATAATAACCCACCTTCTTGTTATAGCACCAGTAAATGCCAGAGGTTCCTAAAAGCTCAAAGAGTATCTGTTTCACATCCAGAAGTAGGTTATTTTTCTCTAGAAAACATGTCACGTGGTTCTCCAGGATGAACGAAGGGTTAAAAATCTAGCTATTTAGCTACTGTCTACAGTTATGGGGAAAGGATCCCTCATTTTTCTCTCAGGCAGTTTCCCTCTCCTCCGGTTCTGACCCACTCTCCCTCACCAGCTCCTGCTAAGGCCAGGACTTTGAAGGGTGACACTACAGCAGGGAGATACACAGTCTGCTCCTTCTTCCTGGGACCGAAAGTACCTCCCAGCCTGAAACACAACCCCACAATCCGAAGTGTTAAATCATCTGTCACTGGAGACCAGCCTGGGGGAGATTATTTTAAAGGGCGATGCAGTTAAGCGGTTACATGGGAGGCTGAACATACACCCGAAAGAGAAAACTTTTAAAAATAGTGTTATGTAAACTGAGGCTGGGATAAAACTGCGGTAGGGCGACACACAGTTTCCAAAAATACTGTATGTTAAATAACTGAAATGGAAGTGTAGATGTGTTCTAGAAAACTGTGTCAGATGACTCAACGTCTTCTACTTAGGAAAATAACACTGATGTTAAAAATGCAGGTAAAGGGGGGAATAAAATTTTATGATTTTCAGTAATTAAATTAATAAATACAAATAGACATTCTGTTTCATCTGTATCCTAAAAGTTAATAATTAAGAGTTGATCAAACCCTCTTCTTTGGAACTTCGTAAGAAAAATATAGAAAATACTTTGGAACAGTGATTCATTCATATACAAAATCTGAAGGCCATATAGTGAGTGGATAAAGGCAGTTTCTAGATTCAGGCTACTAAGAATTTTAGACAGGCATCATCACTGCCCAATGGTTGCTATAACAACTAGGCAAGTTACTTGCGTTTTGGAGATCAGGTTTCTGACAGCACTAGAGGAGGGCTACTACCACCAACCCCCGTGGGTGATATAAGCCTTAAATAACATGTAGATGGTTCTTAGCACAGTGTCTGACACACAGGACTCAAATGGTAGCTCTGATTTCATAGATATTATTTCATAATATCTAAAGAATTAAAGTCAGATGCTTGTGTAGACTCAGTTCAGACTCTCCACTCTTATTAAATATATGCAGTTATTATTTTCTCAGACAAAACTGGAAGGATAATACTCAACTTAAGAGTAGTATTCCTAAAAAAAATTAAAATTGAAGGTATCAGAACTAAAAATTATAATTATTTGTAGAATAAAAGAATTTAGTAATTGCAGCAAGCAGACAAGTCTCTACTTTCTCAGAGTTCTAAGAGCAAAACATTTGATTGGGCTAAGGACCAACCTGAGCTGGTCAAAAATTACAACTAATAAATTCCCCAGAGATAAACCAGCAGCTAAATTTCCATGATGTCTACACTAGTGCTCCCCTGTTGTTTGCACACCAGGAATCCAACTAAGTGCCTTATCGTCTCACAACTGGAATCACCAGCTTTATATCTCTTACAAGAATTTAAAAAACAACTACAACAACAACCATCATACCTAGCAAGCCACAACCCTCTTGAGGGGGTCAACATCCTCTCATTTGCAAAGGTTCTACTGTCCTTAAAAGTTTTCTACATATCACGACCCAGCAGTTCCACTCCTGCATATATATCTAAGAGAATTAAAAACACATGTCCACACAGAAACTCATATACAATATTCATAATAGCCAAAAAGTAGAAACAACCCAGATATCCATTACTGATGGATAAACAAAATATGGAATATGCATTCAACTCAGACGTAAAAAGGAATGATGTGCTGACACGTGCTACAAGGATGAAGCCTGAAGACATTATGCTAAGCGAAAGAAGCCAATCACAAAGGCCAGACACTGTGTGATTCCATTTATGTGAAATGTCCAGAACAGGCAAATTCACAGAGACAGAAAGTAGGTTAGCAGTTGCCAGGACCTGGGGGAGGACAGAATGGGAAGTGACTGCTAATATGGGTACAGAGTTTCTTTGGGGTGGGGTGGGGGGGCAGGACGGTGATGAAAATACTCTAAATTTAGACAGCGGTTACGCTTGTACAACATGGGACTATACTAAAAACTGCTGCATTGTACACTTAAAAAGAGGTGAGTTTTTTGGGTATGTGAATTATATTTCACTAAAGCTGTTTTTTTAAAAAAATATATATATATATATTTTTTAATCTGTTAATTTTATTTATTTTTGGCTATGTTGGGTCTTCGTTTCTGTGCGAGGGATTCCTCCAGTTGTGGCAAGCGGGGGCCACTCTTCATCGCGGTGCGCGGGCCTCTCACTATCGTGGCCTCTCTTGTTGCGGAGCACAGGCTCAGTAATTGTGGCTCACGGGCCCAGTTGCTCCGCGGCATGTAGGATCTTCCCAGACCAGGGCTCGAACCCGTGTCCCCCTGCATTAGCAGGCAGATTCTCAACCACTGTGCCACCAGGGAAGCCCCTAAAGCTGTTTTTTTAAAAGTATTCTACAGTGTAAGTATATACACATTTATGAATATCTGTACATACCTACAGTAAGGTTTAAATGTAGAGATAGACATATAGTTTCATATCTATTTAAATTAATGTTAATTTTTTCAGATTATCAAACATTAGCATAGTTGAGGGCATACTGGAATATCGCATAACCGAGTTTGACAATCACTGATACATATTAAAGATTTACTTAAATCTCCACTGAACTGGCAACCTGCTCTTTGGTGAGTTAGCTTAAACTGCAACTTCTTGTATTTGAATGGAATCAAGAAACTCTACAAGTTAAATAGTATGTCTTGGAGTACAGGCGTCCCTCGATACCTGTGGGGGACAGGTTCCAGGAACCCTCCGCGCCAACAATACCAAAACCCGCGGATGCTCAAGCTCCTTATGTAAAGTGGCTCGCACAGGTGGAGTTCCGCATCTGCGGGTCAGGAGGGCCGACTGTATACAAAAGACAACATATCCTTCGTAGCACACAGCGGTCCCCTGCACCCATCGTGGACCACATAACAGTGAGTGCAACACTTGAACACATTATTTGTAAAACAAGGCCATAAGAGCACAACTTTTGCTCTATGTGGTGACCCTTTAGACGGGAGTCAGCAAACCTGTCCCATAAAGGACCAGACAGTAAACACACAGCTTTGTGGATCAGACCGTTTCTGATGCAAGCTATTCCACTCTGCCCCCATAGCATGAAGGCAGCCCCGCACAACATAGAAACCAATGCTCCCCGGCTTTAACCAGCGCTGTCCAGCAGAACTTCCTGCAATGATAAAAGTAGTCTATTACCTACTGAGCACTTGAAAACACGGCTACCACGACTAATGATTTCAAATGTAAACAGCCACGTGCCGCTACAGGCTGCTGTCCTGAACAGCACTGCTTTAGACTACCAAGTAGCCAATTTCACCTCTGCTCAAAACAAAGAAGAGTAAATGAGTTAACTTTTAAAGCAAAAAACGAGTCCTATATTACAGGATGAACTGGAAGAGAAGACGTGACGTAAAATTTCTAACAACTCACAGATCAGACCAGTAAATAATCAAAATCCTAAGCAAATCAATCACAGCTCAAGCAGGAGGATACGTGTAGAGTTCCATGTATCTGGATTTCGCCATACTTTGTCTGGTATACACTTGCTGGATTCCAGCTCTGAGGTCGTCCCAGATCTGGTCAAGGCCAATCTGCTTCAGTCCATGGGGATTCTGACTCCTGTTGGATGACATCGTTGAGTAATATTCTGAAGTCGTCCAGTGCAGCAATCCTTATTCAAGGTACAGCTACTTCTCCATTAGATGAAAATATACAGTATCATTCCAAATTTATTCACAGCAGTTCAGAAAGGACGTCCTTTAAAGGCAGAGAATGAAATCTCATTGCAGGCAAACCTGAAGAAGAAATAAAGGGAACTAATTAATGCTTTTTCAACATCCTGCGTTGGGGTGGGAGCGGGGGTGGGATAGGATGCCTGCCGCACGACAGAAATAGTCTGCAGGCCTCAGGAGGTACCACTCTAATCCAGAGAGGGTTTCTCTTTCTGTGTGGAAACACACTCATATTACATGGTCTGTGTGTGCTTACGGAGACGCTTAGTTCAAAATCATTATGACTATTAGTGCTCACCAGAAAAGCTGGGTAAAACGGACACAGCACAACCAACATGTTACTTTGCAGGCCTTCTAAAGGTATCAAAACTTAAACTATATTACTTGACCTACGTAACAGTTAGAAAGACAAACTCAAAGGAAAAAAGGCAAAGGAAATTTCCAGAAAGAGAAACAAAAATAGCTAGTACAAAAAGCCAAACATTCAATCTCACTAGTTACCTGTGAATTTAAAACACTTTTCACTTAGCATCTGGCGAAATGCAGATGTTGTTGAGGCTGAAGGTGAGGGGAAATGGTCACTCGGCCCCACTCCCCCGCCACCTTTTTGGTGCCGCACCTGGCGGCTCGTGGGATCTTAGTTCCCCGCAATTAGGGATTGAACCTGGGCCCTGGCCGTGAAAGTGCCGAGTCCTAACCACTGGACCGTCAGTGAATGCCTGGTCACTCCCTTTTCAGAAGGGAATTGGGCAAGAATTACCAAAATTTAAAATGTTCCCTGAATTTAGGGAGACCCGGGTTTGAAGCTCAGCTCCATACCTACAAATATGTGGTCTTGGGCAAGTTACTTAACTTCTCACTGCTCTAAGCCTCAATTTCCCAGCCTGCAAAATGGGGGCAAATCTACTTAACACATAGTAAACTCGTGACAAGTGGTAATGGCTATTATTTCTAAGTGTATGAAGCTCCTGCAAAATACAATTTATAATGCCTCAGGATTATGGATCCACAGATAAAGAACTTCAGCTATCCAATATTGTGTTAAGTCAGTACTTCCCAATACAAAACATTACAGACATACTTTAAGGATTGTCTATGTACATCACATCAAAATGTGGAGGTTTTTAAACAAGTATTTCTGGTGCAAAACTAGGAAACACTGAATTATTTTAATGGCTCCAAAAAATAATTGTTGGGAGGTAAATGGTATCTGGAACAAGAAGAATGGGTTGTCAAAGTCTGCAAGGGACTCAGTGCATCCTGCATCTTCAACGGCATTAGAGAGCTCTCCGTAGGCTAAGGCACATTTAAGGACAATGTAGGTCACGCACATGGATTAAGTCTGAACTTCGGAAGCATAAATCATCTCTAATATTTATAACCTAAGCTATGGGACTTAATATTTTATGCAACCATGACACCATTCCTGATCCTGAAAATATTTTATGTCATACATTCAAATAGGTATGTCCAAATGTGAAATATAACGATGTCTAACAAGAACGAATCTCCAAGTTTTAAGAAACTAACGACTCAGCAACCGCTTGGCAAATGTTTCCTAATATAATTTCAATCTGCCTTTCCTCTGCCTTGGATGGTACGTACTATCGCCCCACGTGACAGGAATCAGGGCACTGCAGACTGGCAGTGCCACCTGATAGCACCCCTATTTAAACCTACACTCCATTCGCTGTCACTCACTTAGTTTTTCCCTAAAGGGAAATTATCACTTTAATTTCCCAGACTCACAATTCAGTCAATTCTACCTTAGATCGTAAGCTTTCTCAGACCCATCTAGATGCTCTATTTACTTCCTTTTCTTCTCTTCTAATTTCTACCAGCAACTGAAAAAAATGTTCAACTTTCCCCATTTTTTTAAACTCATTTTAAAAAATTTATTTATTTATTTATTTGGTTGTGCTGGGTCTTAGTTGCGGCACGCGGGCTCCCTAGCTGTGGCATACACGTGGGATCTAGTTCCCCGACCAGGGATGGAACCCGAGCCCCCTGCATTGGGAGCACAGAGCTTTAACCACTGCCCCACCAGGGAAGTCCCTTGACTTTCCCCATTTTTATCTTTACCTCACCTTATCATTTCAACTGGGTACCTTAAAAAATTACATTCAATTATGACACATAAGCATAGGATGGGGATGTTATCAACCCTTCTCTCTTCAAACCTCCATAGGCCAGTCACTCACAACGTTCATCTCCAGCCCAGACTTCTTCTCTGAACTCCAGGCCTATCTCTGTATCCAGTTCACATCTTCTCCTATGTCTCAAACCCAGCAGATCCACAACTAGACTCAGGATCTTCCTCCAACCTCCATTCTCCACCAGCGCTGCCCACCTTAGTAAGTGGCAACTCCACGTACCCACGCACCAGAAACCTGGGAATAATTCTAATGCCTTATCCCTCATCTTTCACATTCAGCTGCTATAGACTTTAACTCTCAAGGTCATTTCAAATCCACTCACTCATCTCTATTTCCTCTTCCAATAATCATCACCGTCCTCTCTTACCTGGACCACTATTTTCATAGTCTAAACTGGACTCCCGTACCTCCCAATACTTATGTCACTGCCCATCTGTTCTTCACATGGCAGTTGAGTCTAAAGCTGTCCCTCTGACTAGGCTGCCACCCTGAGAGCAAAGGCAGCCTGAAGTGGAGGAATCCTTACTACGGCAGAACCACATCTCTCTGCTCGTTTGCCTCTTACAAAACTCCCCCTTCACCCCCGTGGGGACAGCCACACAGACTCCGTCCGCCTTTCTTGGACGTGCCAGCCCCCTTTCCACGCCCGAACACCTGTGCACTTGCTGCTGCTTCCCGGAAAGCTCCTCTTCGTCAAGTTCTTTTCCAGCCACAGAAGACACACTAGGGAACTCCCAGGCGAGGTTCAGGTTCGCCCATTTCCAGGCCTTCCCCGTCTTAACTCTCACTCAGAGGCGACGCTCCACGGCTGTGTCTTTTCTGGGACTCTCTCCCTGTACCGGTGAGAAGGATCCCCGGGCACAGAGGCCGTCTCTTTCACTCACCACAGTGCCTCTGAGCCCGCTTCAGAGCAGGCGCAGAGCTCCATCAGTGTCTTGCATGAATAAACGAGAGAGTAAATTAAGGAATTGATGAGTTACATGTTTTGAAAGGATTTAGAAATAAGGAAATACCAGCATCATCGAGCATCTAAACTCGCCCCAAATCCCCCTGTAGTATCTCCACAAATTCTACCTTGTTCCCTTTCAACTTTTTCCTTCAAACACTAGATTTTAGGCTAAAATTTACTTCTTGCTGTTTCCTTTAGTCATGTTTTATATTATCCTGGTCAGTGTAAACGCATACATATTTTAACACAGTTTTTAAACACTTATGAGAGTTATAGAAATCTAGTGACCATTAATATTTATCTAACAAACACTTAGTAGGAAGCGATCCCGTGCCAGGCACTGTCCTCTGCCCTGGTTAGCTACTGTTAATAGTAAATCAAAGCAGACGCGGTCCACTTCCGTGACGCCACTGCCATGGAATGAAACATCTAAGAGGTTAGCATACACATCTTCGGTATATAACCCACTTGTAAACTGGAAACTTTACGTACCAGGCATTTGTGCCAAAAGTGTTTGCTCGTAAGAGCCAATTACAGTCACAGACGATTAGAGGTTAACCTTAAAAGATGGTTCTGGCCCTTCCTTTTACAGATGAAGAAACGGACTCAAAGAAGCAATCAGAGCTGATCAAGGTCACAATGCTAGGAGGTGGCAGGACCCCAGGCCAGAGCTCTGGATTCTCAAGCCAGTACTCCCCAACGCTCTAGTCTGAACTTCAGATTCTTTGACTTTTAAGGTGTCAATAAACAGGGAAACCGCTAACAGAGCCATGAGAAAAAAACACAAACAGATTCACCAGTTATCTATTAATCTTACAAACCCAAACAGCTCCAATGAAAAGAGTTGATAGTCTGAAAGAACAAACCAGTCCTAATCATATCAATATTAAATCTATTTAAATATTTTGAAATTTAAGAAAGCTGGGTCGGAAAAAAAAAAAAAAAAGCCTGACTTTTTAAACTAAGAACACTGCAAATATCAGAGCAGTATAAAGTCAGGGTAGCACTTGTCATACCAACCTCACCCCGAACCCTGCCCCAGGGGCAAGGTTAAGATACACCAAATAAAACGGTCAGTGATTTCTCCACAATACCTCATTGTCCTCACTCAACACCAGCCCCCAAATGTGTTCTTTCTTCCTCGTACTGTACATCTGATTCCAGTTACAAGCTTACTCTGTCAAGAGTCACTGGTATTCTAAGATCAAAAACAACCTTTTCATGTTAAAATGTCAAGTCTACTTTATTACGCACGTTTTGTGTCTAGGTCTACACGTGGAAATCTGGTGTCACAGCAAATCTCAGCTTATATGGAGACTAGGCCGAAAAATCAGCAAAGTATTCTACTCCTGCTTTTAGGTGCTTTATTGTTTTCCCTTTTAAACTACTCATTCCCCTTTTCTAGTTGTCCCCACTGAGATTCCAAAATTCATATAGAGTTGATCCAAGATTCACAAAAATTCCCATGTCCTTATTGACTTACTTGAGAAGTTTGAAGAGGATAACCTTATCTTATATTTTTAATATCCCCCAGTGAGCCTCACATGTCTATATTTAACATTTATCATTTATACTACAACAAACTAAATCTAAAGTGAAATGTTAAAAGTAAGTACATCAGAAAAAGGTCCTAAAAATCAGGTCACATGCTGATAGCAGCTGACCTGCGGGTCTCAGGCTGGGCTCCCTGGAGCAGATGCTGGGACAGAGTTTGGGAGGAAGATGCTTCTTAGGGGTGACACCTGTGAGGGGCAGGGGAGGAAGGGAACTGTGAGGCGGTCCCCACCTGGCAGGCAGCTGGGTGCCCAGCACTGCCTGGACACGGCACACAGGGCTGCAGAGGCAGCGCTTCTGCTCCTGCCGGCTCAGTCCCTGCAGCGGGCCGGGCAGGGCGGCTCTAACTGGAGGCCACCTGCTGACCATGCGCAGGAGTCAAGTCTTCCCCTGACGGGGCACCTGGGTGGGGCCCAAATGGACACAAGATGCTTTGCTCACGGAGGTTTCCACCTTGGGGTGTGAGTGGGTTTGTGTGTCTGGATTTCACCTGTTTATGCAGCACTCAGTGTCTGACTATAAAACTGTTTGGAGTAATAAAGTACAATAATAGAGGTGCCCATAAAAGACTGGCTTAGGGGCTTCCCTGGTGGTGCAGTGGTGAAGAATCCTCCTGCCAATGCAGGGGACAACGGGTTCGAGCCCTGGTCCGGGAAGATCCCACATGCCGCGGAGCAACTAAGCCCGTGCACCACAACTACTGAGCCTGCGCTCTAGAGCCCACGAGCCACAACTACTGAGCCCGCGTGCCACAACTGCTGAAGCCCGCGCGCCTAGAGCCCGTGCTCTGCAACAAGAGAAGGCACTGCAGTGAGAAGCCCGCGCACCACAACGAAGAGTAGCCCCCGCTCGCCACAACTAGAGAAAGCCCACGCACGCAGCAACTAAGACCCAACGCAGCCCCCTCACCAAAAAAAAAAAAAAAAAGACTGGCTTAGCTGTCAATGTTGAATTTTCAGGAATAAACCACTTTACAAACCATATACCCTCCATCTCATAACCAGGCCATCAAAAACTATCAATAATCTTAATCCGACCTCATGAAAAGTCAGAGGCATAAATGGCTTTGGGGTAAGGGCTAAAAATATTTTCCCAATAATTCACAATCACAGAGCCAAAAAATTTAGGATGTCCAAGAGGCCGAGAGATATTAAAAACAAAAAACAAAACGAAACGAAATATACACTTAGGAAATCGGGTGGTTTTCAAAAGTACTCTGTTACAGTAGGTCCTTGGCATCACAGGGTTTACCAATTGTGGTGATGAATATCCAGGAGGAACACTCAAGTTTTCGTAGGTAGAATCTGCAGATTTGCCACTTCACCATTTGGAAGCACAGGCCCAAGCACAGGAAACCAAGGCACAAAATGCAGCCAACCAAGGGCAGGAACGGATGGCAGAGCCGGCTGTAGCGTCCACCCCAGAGCCTGGCTCAGAAGCCTGCATGAGTACCAGCACTGCTCACGCACCCGCCCTCCCTTCACCTTCCTCTCTCCCAGAAAGTAAGATAACGGAGCAGAACCCAGGAGCCAAAATAAACAAAAGCATCTAACAGAAGGGAGGTTGTCTATTTAAGGCTTTGCCTCATGGAAGAGACTGCTGTTCCAAAGGGATATGAAAGCCAACAGAATCAATATTAAACAAGTTTTCTAACAATTCAAATTGTGAACGAATCAGCCTGTTTCTCAAGATTAATGGTGCATAAGATTCCTTCGTTGAGTACAAGTGTGAACTAACCAAATGACCTCCAAGAATCCTGCAAAATACATCCTCTTTGATATTAGTAATTCACAGTTTCATTAGTTAAGGAAAGGGCTTTCTTTTTTTTTTTTTTTTTTTTAAAGGATTTTCTTATTTATTTATTTATTTATTTTTGGCTGTGTTGGGTCTTCGGTTCATGCGAGGGCCTTCTCCAGTTGCGGCAAGCGGGGGCCACCCCTCATCGCGGTGCGGGGACCGCCCTTCATCGCGGTGCGCGGGCCTCTCCCTACCGCGGCCCCTCCCGTCGCGGGGCACAGGCTCCAGACGCGCAGGCTCAGCAATTGTGGCTCACGGGCCCAGCCGCTCCGTGGCACGCGGGATCCTCCCAGACCAGGGCCCGAACCCGCGTCCCCTGCATTAGCAGGCAGACTCTCAACCACTGCGCCACCAGGGAAGCCCAGAAAGGGCTTTCTTAAAAGAGCACTTATAACAGCCATCTACAGACACTGACTGGAACGTCAACTGAACAGATCACTGAGGGAATCTGGGGAAACGCTAGCTTTACTGAAGCTAAATATTTTGTTTGCTTTAATACTTCAGAGGCCTTGATAAGTGAATGTGTCTTATGAATTTCCATCAGGAAAACAGTATAAAGCATCTCCTACTCAAATTGACTTGGCCAGAGCGTATTTTTTCCTGAACATATCTCAGGACTGGATTTTCAAGAAAACACTAATGTTTCAAGGAACAACATAACTTAAAAAAAAAAGGGGGGGGGGAGGTAAATCTGTGCTGATCCCTACAGGGTCCTAACTCTCTTGGGATCAACCACACATTGTTCTGCAACTTTTGCATTTAACAATGAGATAAACATCACTTCACTTAATGAAATACGCCTCACTGGTTTTGTGAACATATAATATTCTACTGTTCATCACACCAGCGCCCTGCTAGAGAGCTTCTAGGTGTTGACTTTTTAACAGTTGTCAGTAATACTGCAACAGGCAGCCTCCTATGGATTTCAATTCTGTTGACTTTGAGCATGTATGATAAACACCCACGAGTATCTACAGGATAAATGGACCATGGAACCATTTACCAGGACAGAACACATCAGAGGGAAGACAGCGGGAGATAGTTTACTTTTGGACCCGGTGAATCTGAGGTGCTTGAGAGCTCATCTCTGATGGACACTACTTGAGTCTGGGAACCAGAGTTAATCAGAGAAATTACAGAAAAAGATGCGTCCAAACTGAATCCTGAGGAACATTTAGAAACTGACTAGATGCTGAGGAACCCACGGAGTTTGTACCTGCAAAGTTACAGCCAAAAGCAACGAGACCTATCCTGGAGGCCAGAGAAGGCCATGGCTGGCTGGGCCTAAGGAGGTCGCTGCCATTTACTTCCTGTATGATCTTGGGTAAATCACTTAATATCTATGAGGGTCAGGGTTGAATGTGGCAACGTAGTGTGTGATAAATGCTAGCTGTTCTTTTCATCATCGTGACAGTATACGAAATGTAGCTTCTGACTTCAGTTCTATGTAAGTCACTGGGGACCTGAGCAAGGCAGGTTTCACTGGTTTTAAGAGGAGGAATCCAACTGGAGTGGGCTGGGAGGGACAGAAATGCAGACTATCTTTAGGAATTCTGGCCATGAAGGCGTGAAGAGGCTGGAAGGGCATGCGACAGCCGACAGCCGGGAAAGGCCCGCATGTCCTCGCCCTCTCTCCAGAGAAAGAGCGAGGGACGGGAGGACAGGGGGCTGTGGCTGCGAGGGGCGCAGCTGGGAGGCCAGGCCCGAGAGGGGCTGACGTGAGTGAGGTGGAGGCACCGAAGGCCACGTCGCCTGCGACAGGGTGAAAGGGCACACTGGCCGCTGCAGGCGGGCTGAGCAGTCGGGCAGCACCGGGGGGACGAGCAGAGCCCCCAGACCGCCTTTGACGGGAGCCCATGGGACGTGGGGGAACAGCGACGGCCACACCTCGGCTTCAGGGGCCTTAGTCTCTGAGGAAGAGCAAGGAGGCCGAAGGCGTGTGGAGAGGGGCTTCCGAGGAGTTTCCCATTCCCAGAATTGGGCTCCAGAAGGTTCCATGAAGAACCAAGTGGGGAAAGAAAGGAGGGCGGGGAGGACTGGGGTAGGAATCTGGGTCATTGGGGACAGACAATGCAGCTACGGGGGGTTAGTTCAGAGATGGGAGAGACCCTGGGGAGACACAAGGGGACTTAGGCCTCTGGTTTCACTAGAGGGTGGCTTCCAATTTATGGGACGGGGCATGGCCCCCGGACTGGACCATGTCTCACCAACTAAGCTCCGTGCATGCTCCTAATGTGTTACATTATTCCCCCAACAAGTCTTAAATACAGAACAGACAAGAATATAAGTTAAGACTTTAATGAACGTAACTACATTTCTACTCTAGGGGAGGAACCCGTAAATTTTAAAATAATAAAAGAATTGTGTCCCCTGCTCAATTTCACCTCCAATACTCAAAAAAACCCAGATACCACCTTTGTCTATTAATGCAGTCCTGATAATTTCCTCTGTTCCTATAAATTAAGACCAAACACACTTAGCAGATGCTTTTGCACGAGCCAATGTTGAACAGTGTTAAGTAAACAAAGCAAAATCAATCAAATCAGAGTTGTAACAGGAATACATGAAACAGGGTTCTTCAAAAAGACCACAGCTGCTTCAGTTAGGTGACTGCTCTTGAAAAAATGTAAAAAGATAAAAACAAACCATGGACTTAAAGTGTTACAGTATCTTCTAAAAATAAAGCATTAGAGTAAATGAAAATACAGTTAAAATTCACTGTTAAAAAATAAAACAAGGGGCTTCCCTGGTGGCGCAGTGGTTGAGAATCTGCCTGCCAATGCAGGGGACACGGGTTCGAGCCCCGGTCTGGGAAGATCCCATATGCCGCGGAGCAACTAGGCCCGTGAGCCACAATCACTGAGCCTGCGCGTCTGGAGCCTGTGCTCCGCAACAAGAGAGGCCGCGTTATTGAGAGGCCCGCGCACCGCGATGAAGAGTGGCCCCCACTTGCCGCAACTAGAGAAAGCCCTCGCACAGAAACGAAGACCCAACACACCCATAAATAATAAATAAATTTAAATAAATAAATAAATAAATAAATAAAACAAGGTGAAATGTAGCTTTTCTAATTTAGTAACATTTTAAATCTGATTAAAATGTGAATGATCCTGGGTATTACTCAGTAATTACTTATTTTCTAACACTTGGTTAAAAGTATGCAGAACCCCCGGCTTTCACCTGCAGTGTGGCACGTAAGACATGAAATGTATGATAAAACAGTGATTTAGACCTAGAGGAACGTTTGCCTATGCACACCAAGAAATATGCAAACATGCATTTGCCATATGCTTATAAGAAGGAGAACAAAAACACAAACCTAGAAACAACCCACAAGTTCACCAACAGGAAAATTCACAAACTGTAGGACAGTCACACAACAGACCACACACAAATCAACTTTGGCTACTACAACACAGATAAATTTTAGAAAAAGTCTAGAGCGAAAACAGTGACAGAGGAATTCATATTGTATGATACCATTTTTACATATGAGAGTTAAAAAAAAAAACCAACAAAAAACACAGGAGAGAAAAGCCAAGGAACTCCTGGGGCTGCCAGAAGCTAGAAGGCAAGGAAGGATCCTCCCCTGATGGCTTGGAGGAAGCATGGCCCTGCCGAAACCCTGACTTTGGACTATAGTTTCCAGAACTATTCAGGTCATGAATGCATGGTCTTAAAACCATATTAATGGGAGGAACCAAGATGGCAGAGTATAAGGACGTGCTCTCACTCCCTCTTGGGAGAACACCAGAATCACAACTAGCTGCTGGACAATCATCAACAGGAAGACACTTCAACTCACCAAAAAAGATACCCCACATCCAAAGACAAAGGAGAAACCACAATGAGACGGTAGGAGGGGCGCAATCACAGTAAAATTAAATCCCATAACTGCTGGGTGGGTGACTCACAGACTGGAGAACACTTATACCACAGAAGTCCACCCACTGGAGTGAAGGTTCTGAGCCCCACGTCAGGCTTCCCAACCTGGGGGTCTGGCAACGGGAGGAGGAATTCCTAGAGAATCAGACTTTGAAGCCTAGTGGAAATTGATTGCAGGACTTTGACAGGTCTGGGGGAAACAGAGACTCCACTCTTGGAGGGCACACACAAAGTAGTGTGCGCATCGGGACCCAGGGGAAGGAACAGTGACCCCAGGGGAGACCGAACCAGACCTACCTGCTAGTGTTGGAGGGTCTCCTGCAGAGGCGGGGGTGTGGGGGGTGGGGGTGTCTGTGGCTCACCGGGGGGGGGGGGGGGGGGGGGACAAGGACACTGGCAGAAAAAGTTCTGGGAAGTACTCCTTGGCGTGAGCCCTCCCAGAGTCTGCCATTAGCCCCACCAAAGAGCCTGCCATTAGCCCCACCAAAGAGCCCAGGTAGGCTCCAATGTTGGGTTGCCTCAGGCCAAACAACCAACAGGGAGGGAACCCAGCCCCACCCATCAACAGTCAAGCGGATTAAAGTTTTACTGAGCTCTTCCCACCAGAGCAACAGTCAGCTCTACCCACCACCAGTCCCTCCCATCAGAAAACTTACACAAGCCTCTTAGATAGCCTCATCCACCAGAGGGCAGACAGCACAAGCAAGAAGAACTACAATCCTGCAGCCGGTGGAACAAAAACCACATTCACAGAAAGACAAACAACATGAAAAGGCAGAGGGCTATGTACCAGAAGAAGGAACAAGATAAAACCCCAGAAAAATAACTAAATGAAGTGGAGATAGGCAACCTTCCAGAAAACAAATTCAGAATAATGATAGTGAAGGTGATCCAGGACCTCAGAAAAACAATAGAGGCAAAGATCGAGAAGATGCAAGAAATGTTTAACAAAGATCTAGAAGAATTAAAGAACGAACAAACAGAGATGAACAATACAATAACTGAAATGAAAAATACACTAGAAGGAATCAATAGCAGAATAACTGAGGCAGAAGAACGGATAAGTGACCTGGAAGACAGAATGGTGGAATTCACTGCTGCGGAACAGAATAAAGAAAAAAGAATGAAAAGAAATGAAGACAGCCTAAGAGACCTCTGGGACAACATTAAACGCAACAACATTCACATTATAGGGGTCCCAGAAGGAGAAGAGAGAGAGAAAGGACCAGAGAAAATATTTGAAGAGATTATAGTCAAAAACTTCCCTAACATGGGAAAGGAAACAGCCACCCAAGTCCAGGAAGCACAGCGAGTCCCATACAGGATAAACCCAAGGAGAAACACGCCAAGACACATAGTATCAAATTGACAAAAATTAAAAACAAAGAAAAACTATTGAAAGCAGCAAGGGAAAAACGACAAATAACATACAAGGGAACTCCTATAAGGTTAACAGCTGATTTCTCAGCAGAAACTCTACAAGCCAGAAGGGAGTGGCATGATACACTTAAAGTGATGAAAGGGAAGAACCTACAACCAAGATTACTCTACCCGGCAAGGATCTCACTCAGATTCGATGGAGAAATCAAAAGCTTTACAGACAAGCAAAGGCTAAGAGAATTCAGCACCACCAAACCAGCTCTTCAACAAATGCTAAAGGAACTTCTCTAAGTGGGAAACACAAGAGAAGAAAAGGACCTACAAAAACAAACCCAAAACAATTAAGAAAATGGTCATAGGAACATACATATCGATAATTACCTTAAACGTGAATGGATTAAATGCTCCAACCAGAAGACACAGGCTTGCTGAATGGATACAAAAACAGATCCATATATATGCTGTCTACAAGAGACCCACTTCAGACCTAGGGACACATACAGACTGAAAGTGAGGGGATGGAAATAGATATTCCATGCAAATGAAAATCAAAAGAAAGCTGGAGTAGCTATACTCATATCAGATAAGATAGACTTTAAAATAAAGAATGTGGGGCTTCCCTGGTGGCGCAGTGGTTAAGAATCCGCCTGCCAATGCAGGGGACACAGGTTCGAGCCCTGGTCTGGGAAGATCCCACATGCTGCCGAGCGGCTAGGCCTGTGAGCCACAACTACTGAGCCTGCGTGTCTGGAGCCTGTGCTCCACAACAGGAGAGGCCGCGACAGTGAGAGGGCCGCGCACCGCGATGAAGAGTGGCCCCCGCTCGCCGCAACCGGAGAAAGCCCTCGCACAGAAACGAAGACCCAACACAGCCATAAATAAATAAATAAATAAATTTATAAATAAAAAAAAAAGAATGTTATAAGAGACAAGGAAGGACACTACATAATGATCAAGGGATCAATCCAAGAAGAAGATATAACAATTATAAATATATATGCACCCAACACAGGAGCACCTCAATACATAAGGCAACTGCTAACAGCCATAAAAGGGGAAATCGACAGTAACACAATAATAGTGGGGGACTTTAACACCTCACTTACACCAATGGACAGATCATCCAAAATGAAAATAAATAAGGAAACAGAAGCTTTAAATGACACAATAGACCAGATAGATTTAATTGATATTTATAGGACATTCCATCCAAAAACAGCAGATTACACTTTCTTCTCAAGTGCGCACGCAACATTCTCCAGGATAGATCACATCTTGGGTCACAAATCAAGCCTCAATAAATTTAAGAAAATTGAAATCATATCAAGTATCTTTTTTGACCACAACACTATGAGATTAGAAATGAATTACAGGGAAAAAAACGTAAAAAACATAAACACATGGAGGCTAAACAATATGTTACTAAATAACCAACAGATCACTGAAGAAATCAAAGAGGAAATCAAAGAATACCTAGAGACAAATGACAATGAAAACACGACAATCCAAAACCTATAAGATGCAGCAAAAGCAGTTCTAAGAGGGAAGTTTATAGCTATACAAGCCTACCTCAAGAAACAAGACAAATCTCAAGTAAACAATCTAACCTTACACCTAAAGAAACTAGAGAAAGAAGAACAAACAAAACCCAAAGTCAGCAGAAGGAAAGAAATCATAAAGATCAGAACAGAAATAAATGAAATAGAAACAAAGAAAACAATAGCAAAGATCAATAAAACTAAAAGCTGGTTCTTTGAGAAGATAAACAAAACTGATAAACCATTAGCCAGACTCATCAAGAAAGAGGGAGAGGACTCAAATCAATAAAATTAGAAATGAAAAAGGAGAAGTTACAACAGACACCACAGAAATACAAAGCATCCTAAGAGACTACTAGAAGCAACTCTATGCCAATAAAATGGACAACCTGGAAGAAATGGACAAATTCTTAGAAAGGTATAACCTTCCAAGACTGAAGCAGGAAGAAACAGAAAATATGAACAGACCAATCACAAGTAATGAAATTGAAACTGTGATTAAAAATCTTTCAACAAACAAAAGTCCAGGACCAGATGGCTTCACAGGTGAATTCTATCAAACATTTAGAGAAGAGCTAACACCCACCCTTCTCAAAGTCTTCCAAAAAACGGCAGAGGAAGAAACACTCCCAAACTCATTCTATGAGGCCACCATCACCCTGATACCAAAACCAGACAAAGACACTACAAAAAAAGAAAATTACAGACCAGTATCACTGATGAATATAGACGCAAAAATCCTCAACGAAATACTAGCAAACAGAATCCAACAACACATTAAAAGGATCATACACCACGATCAAGTGGGATTTATCCCAGGGATGCAAGGATTCTTCAATATACGCAAATCAATCAATGTGATACACCATATTAACAAATTGAAGAATAAAAACCATATGATCATCTCGAAAGACGCAGAAAAAGCTTTTGACAAAATTCAACACTGATTTATGATAAAAACTCTCCAGAAAGTGGGCATAGAGGGAACCTACCTCAACATAATAAAGGCCATATATGACAAACCCACAGCAAACATCATTCTCAATGGTGAAAAACTGAAAGCACTTCCTCTAAGATCAGGAACGAGACAAGGATGTCCACTCTCACCACTATTATTCAACCTAGTTTTGGAAGTCCTAGCCACGGCAATCAGAGAAGAAAAAGAAATAAAAGGAATACAAATTGGAAAAGAAGAAGTAAAACTGTCACTGTTTGCAGATGACATGATACTATGCATAGAGAATCCTAAAAATGCCACCAGAAAACTACTAGAGCTAATCAATGAATTTGGTAAAGTTGCAGGATACAAAATTAATGCACAGAAATCTCTTGCATTCCTATACACTAATGATGAAAAATCTGAAAGAGAAATTATGGAAACCCTCCCATTTACCATTGCAACAAAAAGAATAAAATACCTAGAAATAAACCTACCTAGGGAGACAAAAGACCTGTATGCATAAAACTATAAGACACTGATGAAAGAAATTAAAGATGATACCAACAGGTGGAGAGATATACCATGTTCTTGGATTGGAAGAATCAATATTGTGAAAATGACTATACTACCCAAAGCAATCTACAGATTCAATGCAATCCCTATCAAATTACCAATGGCATTTTTTACAGAACTAGAATCAAAAATCTTAATATTTGTATGGGGACACAAAAGACCCTGAATAGCCAAAGCAGTCTTGAGGGAAAAAAACCGAACTGGAAGAATCAGGATCCCTGACTTAAGACTGTACTACAAAGCTACAGTAATCAAGACAATAGGGTACTGGCACAAAAACAGAAATACAGATCATTGGAATAAGATAAAAAGCCCAGAGATAAACCCATGCACCTATGATCAACTAATCTATGACAAAGGAGGCAAGGATATACAATGGAGAAAAGACAGTCTCTTCAATAAGTGGTGCTGGGAAAACTGGACAGCTACAGGTAAAAGAATGAAATTAGAACACTCCCTAACACCATACACAAAAATAAACTCACAATGGATTCGAAACCTAAATGTAAGACTGGACACTATAAAACTCTTAGAGGAAAACATAGGAAGAACACTCTTTGACATAAATTACAGCAAGATCGTTTTTGATCCACCTCCTAGAGTAATGGATATAAAAACAAAAATAAATGGGACCTAATGAAACTTAAAAGTTTTTGCATAGCAAAGGAAACCATAAACAAGACGAAAAGACAACCCTCAGAATGGGAGAAAATACTCTCAAACGAATCAACAGACAAAGGATTATTAATCTCCAAAATATATAAACAGCTCCTGCAGCTCAATATTAAAGAAACAAACAACCAAATCCAAAAATGGGCAGAAGACCTAAATAGACATTTCTCCAAAGAAGACATACAGATGGCCAAGAAGCACATGAAAAGCTGCTCAACATCACTAATTATTAGAGAAATGCAAATCAAAACTACAATGAAGTATCACCTCACCCCAGTTAGAATGGGCATCATCAGAAAATCTACAAACAACAAATGCTGGAGAGGGTGTGGAGAAAAGGGAACCCTCTTGCACTGTTGGTGGTAATGTAAATTGATACAGCCACTACGGAGAACAGTATGGAGGTTCCTTAAAAAACTAAAAATAGAATTACCATATGATCCAGCAATCCCACTACTGGGCATATACCCAGAGAAAACAATAATTCAAAAAGACACATGCATCCCAATGTTCATTGCAGCACTATTTACAATAGCCAGGACATGGAAGCAACCTAAATGCCCATCGACGGACGAATGGATAAAGAAGTTGTGGTACATATATACAATGGAATATTACTCAGCCATAGAAAGGAATGAAATTGAGTCATTTGTTGAGACGTGGATGGATCTAGAGACTGTCATACAGAGTGAAGTAAGTCAGAAAGAGAAAAACAAATATCGTATATTAACGCATGTATGTGGAACCTAGAAAATGGTACAGATGAACCGGTTTGCAGGGCAGAAGTTGAGACACAGATGTAGAGAACAAACGTATGGACACCAAGGGGGGAAAACCGCGGTGGGGTGGGGATGGTGGTGTACTGAATTGGGCGATTGGGATTGACATGTATACACTGATGTGTATAAAATTGATGACTAATAAGAACCTGCAGTATAAAAAAACAAACAAAAAAAACAACTAATACTAAACTTTCTTTGGGTTATTTGTATGGAAATATGTTAATATAAGTGTTTCAGACATTACATGAAATTTCTAAATATCTTATGTTCTGGTATAATGTTGTAAGTCATAATTCTAGTTATTACTTTAAAATGTATATCTCAGAAATAACTAAATTTCCTTGTCAATTGCATTATTATGAACGTTCATCAAATCTTTAACCTTTTGTCATTTACAGACACTTCTGGGTGTACTCTGATGCTTTCGCAAAAATGTTCCTACAAAAGGGTTTCATCTTCAAGGAATTCATGGAAAAGACTAACAAGTACAGGTTTCTGGTAACTGACTATACTGCTGAACTGAATGAATAAGCATTTTCAGAACTCTAATGGAAAACTGATGAATTCATAAAAATGCTAACAAAAGATCAAGATGGAAAAAAAATTAATTACATGGGACTGAGTGAACTGATGAGGATGATTATAATTTCTGTGACTTTCTGTTTGAATAAAAAAAAGAAAATCCCCAAAAAGCAAACAAACAGAAAAAAAAAAAAAAAACCACAGGAGAGACAGCTCGCACTCCCCTGACAGAATGGGAGGACTGCCTGGAAGGTTCGGCTCACGGCTGGGTGAGGCACTGGCACCCGGGTTTACTGGCTCATGTTTAAAACCAAACAAACAACACCCCCCACCATCCTCGTCAGATAGACACTCTTGTGGGTGAAATGATACAATGGCTGGATATATACTTTAAAATATTGCAGAAAAAAAAAGCTGAGTGATAGTTACACTGTAGTTTCTATTTTCCATAATTAAAAGCTCTGCAAACCTACACAACATATGAAGTACAAACAGAACAAAGAGCAAGAGGACTGGGGCGGGGGGGGACGTGAACTTCAGGACACGGACGTGGGTGGAGATGGGACTGGAACGCAGCACAGGGAGCAAGCCCGCACTGGACGCTTCCTATTCCACAGGGCGGGGGTGGGTTCCCTACAGTAGGAGCTGCCCACTGGCACCCCTGAAATACTGTGATGTTTAATCACGATCTAGTTGATACACACAAAGAAATCTCAGTGCCACTTAGAACTGAGACTGGAAAGCTCCCAACCTGAGAAAATCTTAAATTCTATTAGAAAGTCTTAAATTCCATTAGAGTTTTCCATTCCATTAGAGTTGTAACACCTGAGAGGCAGATCCAGCCAACCTGGGTTTGACGCGCACACCTGGGATCAGGTAACAGGAAAGCTTCGGGCTGTAAACTTCGCAGACAGTTCTGGTCAGGATTTTACTAGACTGCTACACTCTCACTTTGATAATTCCGGTGGTACCACCCTCTGTGCACCTGCCACTCCACGCTGGTCCTGAATCCAGCTCTCCCTCCTACTCTCCTTTCCCGTACCTTCCAGAGGCCACAAGCTCACATGAATAAAACAGAACACCTCCCTCTCCGCCTTTCCTCCACCTTAGTTAACAGAAGCCTCAGTTGCCCAATTCAAAATCCTGGAGGTGATGAAAGCACCACCTCCTAACTGCAGACACATCTCCATTCACATACCACCCCACCCAGCCCCTCCATCGACACTTTAAATTAAGGGTCATGCTTAGCCTCTAACTAACCCTCCTTCTGTATTTCCCATCTTGGTAACAGGTCAGCTTTGATTCCTTTCTGTTCTTACCCCTGATGTAAAGTCAGTTCCGTCAACTCCCTCTTCTTCTTTTTAAAATTTATTTATTTTTGGGGCCGGTGTTGGGTCTTCGTTGCTGCACGCGGGCTTTCTCTAGTTGCAGCGAGCTGGGCTGCTCTTGGTTGTCGTGCATGGGCTTCTCTTGTTGCGGAGCACGGGCTCTAGGCGCGTGGACTTCAGTAGTTGTGGCTCGTGGGCTCTAGAGCGCAGGCTCAGCAGTTGTGGCACACGGGCTTAGTTGTTCCGCAGCATGTGGGATCTTCCCGGACCAGGGCTTGAACCCGTGTCCCCTGTGGATTCTTAACCACTGCGCCACCAGGAAAGCCCCTTCCTCTTCTCTTGAATCATCCACATCTCTTGATATCCACACAACTCCTAGAGTCCAAGAGGTATCACTGTCTCTCACTGGGGTCACTAACAAAAGTCTCTTCACTGCTCTCACACTGTGCAATTCACCCTCCACAATGGGGCCCGGGTTAATTTCTAAAACACAAGCAGCCTTTCATTCTGTTAAATGAGTAACTCCACGACCACCATCTACACTTTACCACACCGATGACCACCCTGGACAGTGTCTACCAAGTGGGACTGCTTGCTGCATGTCAGTTTACTCGCCGCCGTGTAAAGAAAGGACCCAATATTTTCTGTAGGTCTCAGTGCTAGACCCTGTGGCAATAGCAGTTGTGATACTTTTTCTCACTGAATCCTTACAGTAACCATATTCTCTGCAAGGTACTATCAATTTCTTACAAATGAGGATACTCAGGCTTGAAGATGTTCAGTAATTTGCCCAAAGCCATGGGCAAATTACTGCTAATAAGAGGCAAGTATTCACACCCAAGTATCTGGATTCCAAAGCCATGTTCTTTCTGTCACCCGCCCCTCCATGTTGTTTCCACAGGAAGGTGGAGATTTCTTACTCCACCTCCTTAAAAAGCGTGCTATGAAGACTTACTCTCCAATTTGAAATACAACACGAACCACAGGAACCACGCAAAAAGGCAACTGAAAGCTTCACGACGCAAGTGCGTAAGGACGAGCCCAAAGGACAGCAAACCCACAGGTCAAGGAAGAGCTGGCCAACTCAGGAACTGGACATTTATTCATACTCACATACTTCATTTGAATATTCATTTATTAGTATTTGAATGTTAATTATTAAAATTTTTCACTTTTTAAATCAAAGGAGTCTTAAAGAACAGGGGCTAATATCTTGTAAATGCACACCAGGAATGCGTGCATTCAATAATTAGGGGTCTACTTGTACATCACCAGGAAGGGCATTTACTACCTCGGATAAGCCTACCTGATTTCACTATTGAAACACAAGGCTTGCAAAATTTACACTTACTTATAAAATTTAAATATATTATTCCATTTCTATATAGAACTAAGGGAACAATTACAATTAAGTTCAAACAATTACAGTTGACAAAAGCATAAGAAAATTCCAATTAACATCTTAATAGATGGCTTTCTAGAGACATTAGCTGAGTTTTTGTCTCCACTTAGTCATTCAAAACCTTTAAATCCACAACTAGAAAGAGAAGCAAAAACACTCACCCAGACTGGAAGCGCGTTCTGCTTTTTCTCAAGCAACCAATTCACAGCCAAGTTCCCAAGACCTGAATGTATCGTAAGTGCTGGAATTGCCTTGTTTATGTCTTTACTCAAAGCTAGTGATTAAACATTTGGGCCATTTAAACACCGGGTTTGGTTAACATAAATTTACCATGTGACCCATCAATTCCGCCACGAGGTATCTACCCAAAAAACAAGACAACGTATGTCCATCCAAAGACCTGTACAAGAATGTTCACAGCACATTATTTATAAAAGCCAGAAAGTGGAAAACCCAAATGTCCACTAACAGGTGAATGTATAAGCAAAATAGCCTAAAGTCATATAAAAGAATACTCTCAGGCAATAAAAAGTGAAGTACTGATTGATGCACATCACAGCATGGACGAACCTCAAATACATTACGGTAAGTGAAAGCCAGAAGAAAAAGACCACGTGTTATATGATCCCATTTACTACATGAAATGTACAGAACAGGCAAACTACAGAGGCAGGAAGCAGACTCGTGCTTGCCTGGGGTGGCAGGAGGGAGAGTGCAGACAGCCACATGGGATATTCTGGGTGATGAAAATGTTTTAAAACTGGATTGTGGTGATGGCTGCACAACTCTAACTTTACTAAAAATCACTGAATTATACAAGTGAATTTTATGGTATGTGAATTATACCTCAATAAAACTGTTAGGAAAAAAAAGACAGCTTTAAAGCGTGCTAGCTATAAATCGTTCTGGGTCAAATTCAGGTCATTCACAGAAAGGAATGTATCTTTACAAAACGACCAGGTTCTGCATACGTAGGAGCCTTAGCATGAAAAACAGTATTATTGGGTGTTCTCCTGGAAAGAAAGCTTTATTTAAGAACTGCTATTTAATATGTTACCAACAGAGGGGTTCTTATTCTCCTGCAACACAAATCATTTAAAAGACAGCTGGAAGCACCAGAGGAGCTGCCACATGGCAGAGGCGTTTTACTGCCACAGTAAAGATAAAGACAGAACTGCAATAGAGTTCAGAGGGTCTGGAAGAAGTCATTCCAGGCTACAGTGACAAGAAGGCTCTACAAGCGTGTGCTCTGGACGCTTCTCAGGAAGGATCTGAAGGGCAGCAGACGAACAGGGAGGGTGTTTGGCAAGGGACGAGCAGGAGGCAGAGAAAACGAAACACAGGAGGCTGAGCATGGGATTCAGGCTAGAAGCTTCAGGGGCAGGAAGGTAGGTTTTCAGTAAGAGGATGTGAAGCCCTTCTTCTTCTTTTTTTTTGGCTGCGCAGCTTGAGGGATCTTAGTTCCCCGACCAGGGATCGAACCCGGGCCCTTGGCAGTGAGAGTGCAGAGTCCTAACGACTGGACCGTCACAGAACTCCCGCGAGGCCTTTATTTTTATTTTTTTTAATTTTTTAATTTTATTTTTTTATACAGCAGGTTCTTATTAGTCATCAATTTTATACACATCAGTGTATACATGTCAATTCCAATCGCCCAATTCATCCCACCACCATCCCCACCCCCCCTCGGCTTTCCCCCCTTGGAGGAGGCCTTTATTCTGAGTGGGCAACAGAGGCCTGCAAGGTTCCAGGGCAGGGAAGCGACACGACTGCCGTGATTTTAGAAACATTCATCTGACAGCTCTCGAGCTGGAGCTGGAGCTGGGGTGAAAGGGGACCTAAGGTCAGTGACACTAACTAACTTAGAGGCACAGCAATGGAAAAAGAAAAGGCCAGATGCTTAAAACGAAACCAAGCAGGGATGATGGGAACGTGGACCAGAATGGGCGGCAGTGGTGAGGAACGCCATAAGGATGAAGAGGGCGTCTCTCAAACTTGGACTTTCAAAGCTCTGAAAATTTACCTCTGGATTCCAGAATCTGACAGACACTGCATTACAAAGTCAAAATGACTTAACTATTGCTGGTGGGGATGTTCACTGAGACAGACGGTGACTGGCCACATCTAGTAACACCGCAGGTGCACTGACCCTTCCACCCAGCAATCTCACTTCTAGGAATCTATCCCCAAGATAAACTGGCCAAAAACTACACGAAGTTGTAAACTCCTCCAGTTCAGTCACGCAAAAGACTGAAAACCAACCTAAAATCCACCAAGAGGGGACGGAGCGCTAAGTTATGGCATGCCCACATCACGGAGCACCGTGCAGTTACAGAAAGGAAGGAGGGCAACCCCTACGCACTGACAATACAGTGACTTCCTAGTGGACACAGCAGCTGAAAAAAAGCAAGGTTCCCTGTGTGTGTGAGGGGAGGGGAGTAAATACTGACACACAGGGACAGATCTCTATTTTTCTTTTCGAAGAGAAACAAGTGGAGGGTAAACCAAACACTAATACAAGTGGTTACCCATGGGTGGAGGAGAGGGGTGCAGGCGAGATTCAGTGGGGGTCCGTGGATACAACTCAGGGGGCTGCGAACGCAGGTGGGGAAAAAAGTACATCTTATTTCCCACTCACCTCTGACTGAAACCCGACCACTCCTCCAATAATGAATGTAGGCAGCAGTCCACAACAGTTTTAGCAGGACCTCTGACTTTGCCACCAGGAAACCACAGGTATTTTCATTACTCCATGACAGTTATTGCCAGTATCATTTCTGCTCATCAATACTGTGGAATTACAGTAGCTTGGCATAAAAATTTTCATACCTCAAATAGGAAATATTGGACTCCCCTGGTGGCGCAGTGGTTGAGAATCTGCCTGCCAGTGCAGGGGACACGGGTTCGAGCCCTGGTCCGGGAAGATCCCACATGCCACGGAGCAACTAAGCCCGTGCGCCACAACTACTGAGCCTGTGCTCTAGAGCCCGCGAGCCACAACTACTAAAGCCCGCGTGCCTAGAGCCCGTGCTCCGCAACAAGAGAAGCCACCGCAATGAGAAGCCCGCCCACCACAACGAAGAGTTGCCCCCGCTCACTGCAACTAGAGAAAGCACGCACACAGCAACGAAGACCCAATGCAGCCAAAAATAAGTAAATAAATTTTTAAAAATAGGAAATATTTTAAATACGTTAACGTGTAATTCTCAGGGGTGAAGTTTGCTATTCTTTGTTGGACATCTTTCATGACTGAAAAAAGCAAAAAGTTACACTGTAAAAGTTATAAAAACATCTCTGTGAGCCATAGTTGGCCTATAGAGTCTCAACCAATTGTGCTCTCTGCTTTAGGTAATAACTGGCAACAATATAATTGTAAATAAATAGGAATTCACAAGCACAAAGTCTCATGGAAATTCTAGGTTAAGTGATGATCATCTAGACATTCATAAACCTGTTATTATAAAATTCCTCATGTCACTAAATTGAACACTCATTTAAAAAAATTCTCATGCTGGAAAAACCCCAGGGGTAAAAGGGTTAAAGAGAAACAACCCAAAAGAAAAAGGTCATATTATTAAAAGAAACTGATGTTATGTGAGGAAGCCTGAATCTAAAGGGAAGATGAGAAACTTAATTTTAGATATGATGAATGTGAAGCAATTAAAAAAAAAATAACACCAAAATGAAAATGCTCAATCAGGCAGTCTGAAAATACAGAACTGTAGCCCAAAGGAAATCACACCTGTAGAAAAAATGTGGTAATCTGCAAAAAGGTAAAACTGTCTGCATTAACGTGGATGAAATCTTCAGAGCATAAGGGAAGAACTTCACAGCGATGAGAACTAAAACCTGTATTTAAAGGACATGGGGGAGCCCCCCTCCCCCTGCCCCCCAGGAGAGAGGAGTGCTGCGAGCCGGGGGGACACAGGTGTGAGAACCAGAGGCCAGAGAACAGAAGCTCGGGGAGGAGAGCTGGACGAAACCTCTAGTCCTCGACAGGGTCAAAGGCTGCGATCAGTCAGGGAGAAGGTCTAGGATGAAGGTCGCTGACTGCAGCAGGTGCCAGGAGAAGGTACCTCTGAGAACGCAGCTCCAGAGTGGGAGCCGGCTGCAGCCACACGGAGACGCCCCCTAACAGCCGGGAGAAGGCGCCGGCTCTGCTGCTGGTGGGGCCCCTGGAAACCTGCCTCTCCTGACACCTGGTGTCACAGGAGGACCCAGGACTAGCTCGGGCGATGACAACGCGATGACTTAAGACCCCATCCGCCGTTACACAATGCAAGCGAGAGACATGAGTGTTCCTTTTAAATCCTAAGGCCAGTATACAAGCATAACTGCTATAAAGTTTTATTTGAATACAACATGACAACTATCATGTTTCAACTTCTAAGACAAATCACGTATCTTATTCAAAAATAATATACAACCGGCTTCCCTGGTGGCGCAGTGGTTAAGAATCCGCCTGCCAGTGCAGGGGATAAGGGTTCGAGCCCTGGTCCGGGAAGATCCCACATGCCGTGGAGCAACTAAGCTTGGGCGCCACAACTACTGAGCCTGCGCTCTAGAGCCCACGAGCCACAACTACTGAAGCCCCCACGCCTAGAGCCCATGTTCTGCAATAAGAGAAGCCACCGCAGTGAGAAGCCCACCCACCGCAAGGAAGAGTAGCCCCCGCTCGCCGCAACTAGAGAAAGCCCGCGTGCAGCAATGAAGACCCAATGCAGCCAAAAATAAATAAATAAAATAAATTTTAAAAAAAAATATATATACAACCAATAATTACAACAGCTGTCTCAAATAAAACTTCTGTGCTATGTCTCACAGTTGAACGTATGAAGCCTTGAATTCAAAATCTGATCTGAAGTTCATACTTCCCACTGCCCTCTTGCAGGGGTCCCCTTGGTGATCTCAAGATGACCCCCAACTCCGATCACGCCCACATGGGACTGAGAAAATACTACACCGATTACTACAGAGAACAGACAAATCCAGACAACCCAAAACCAGGGAGCACTGCTGGTCAGATTCACTTAGAAGGGCACACTTGGTTCCTTCAGTGCCAGCTCTAATTCTGTTAACTCATTTGAAATTAAAGACCCAAACAACTTCCCAGAGCTGTTATAGAGTTTTAAATGAGACATCGTATGTAGAAAGGCCTAGTTCTATGGCTGGTACCTAGTAGGAATTCCCCAACCAATAGCTCTTTTTCTCCCTTCCTTCTCAAAAAACAATAGTGTAGTAGGAGATGAAACCATCTAACTCACCTGATCTTAGTCAGAAAATGATTAACCCATTAAATGCAAGGACACTTTTGGTATGTTGAACATTATTCATGCAATATTTGCAAAACCTTCCTTAAAAAGAAAAGTAGAGCAAAACTATAAAACTCCTAGAAGACAACATAGGAGAAAACCTAGATGACCTTGGGTAAGGTGTGACTTTTTAGATACAACACCAAAGGCAGGATCCATGAAAGAAATCATTGATAGGATGCACTTCACTAAAATTAAAAACTTCTGCTCTGGGAAATACACTGTCAAGAGAATGAGAAAACAAGCCACAGACTGGGAGAAAATATTCGCAGAAGAAACATTTGATAAACAACTGTTAACCAAAACAATACAAAAATTCTTACGACTCAGTAAGAAAACCACTTGATTAAAAAATGGGCCAAAGCCTTCACCGAAGATATTCAGATGGCAAATAAGCATATGAGAAGATGCTCCACATTATATCACCATCAGGAAAACGCAAATTAAAATAATGAGACACTACTACAAACCTATTAGAACGGCCAAAATCCAGAACACTGACAACACCAAATGCTGGTGAGAAGGTGGGGCAACAGGAACTCTCAATCATTGCTGGTGGGAAAGCAACGTGGTGCAGCCACTTTGGAAGACAGATTGGTGGTTTCCTACAGAAATAAACACACTCTTACCAAGCAATTCAGCAATTAATTGTGCTGCTTCGTATTTACCTAAAGGAGCTGAAAACTAATGTCCACACAAAAACCTGCACACAGATCTTTAGAGCACCTTTTTTCCTAACTGTCAAAACCTGGAAGCAACCAAGATGTCCCTCGGGGTGAATGGATAAATAAACTGTGGTCCATCCAGACCACGGAATACTATTTAGTACTAAAAAGAAATGAGCCATCAAGCCATGAAAAGACATGGAGGAAACTTAAAGGCATATTATTAAGTGAAAGAAGCCATTCTGAGAAGGCTATAATACTGTGTGATTCCAACTACATGCCATTCTGGAAAAGGCAAAACTAAGGAGACAGTAAAAAGTTTTAAGCAGCTGCCAGGAGCTTGGCGGGGTTGGGAGTGGGGAAATAAATACGCAGAGCCCAGAGGATTTTTAGGGCAGTGTACTACTCTGTGCGGTACTGCAGTGATGGATACACGTTATTATACACTTGTCCAAACCCACAAAACGTACACCACCAAGAGTGAACCCTCATGTCAACTATGGACTTTGGTGATTATGATGTGTTAATGGAGGTTTGATTGTAACAGATGTACCACTCTGGTGGGGGATATTGATAACGGGGGAAGTCTGTGTATGTGCTGGGGCAGGGAGTATACAGGAAATCTCTATATCTTCCTCTTCATTTTGCTGTGGACCTACAACTGCTTAAAAAAAAAAAAAAAAGTCTTAAACCAAAAAATCAAAACAAAAAAATGAAAAGAGGCTCACTTTTGATCTTTATATTTTGCTCATGAAATAACTTGCATTTCATAATCTAGAAAACATAAGTAAACAAAAAGCTAGTACTGAATATTAAATACTATGTTTGCTTATTTTTCTTAATTGAAAATTAGGCGACTTTGATAATTGCTATCTGAATAATGGATATGTCCGCAAGTGGATTTTACATTTATACCTGTTACTGTAAAAATGGAAAGTATATCAATAACTGGTTCTTCTTTGTAAACAGAATATCTGGCCCCAGACCTTCAGACTTTAATAGAAGTAATAGTTCTGATTCACGGGCTCTGCTCTGTGGCTGGAAGGCAGGGGCCTAATTCACAGCTAAATCCTCAGCACCAAACACAGTGCCCCGGCACACTGCAGGACTCCAGAAAGACTGGGGAAATGATGATTCCAAATATTTTGGGGACACGTCTGAATCACTGATGATACTTAAAAAAACCCCAAACCCAGGACTTCCCTGGTGGCGCAGTGGTTAAGAATCCGCCTGCCTGCCAATGCAGGGGACACGGGTTCGAGCCCTGGTCCGGGAAGATCCCAAATGCCGCAGAGCAACTAAGCCCGTGCGCCACAACTACTGAGCCCGTGTGCCACAACTTCCGGCTGCCACGCAATCCGAAGCCTGTGTGCCTGAAGCCTGTGCTCTACAACAAGAGAAGCCACCGAAATGAGAAGGCCGCACACCGCAACGAAGAGTAACCCCCGCTCGCTGCAACTAGAGAAAGCCCGCGCACTGCCAAAAATAAATAAGTAAACAGACTGATTAAAAGAAAAAAACCCAAACCCATCCAGCCCATCAGCATACAGAACCACAAAGAAGCATGCTAGAACATGTTAATTACATGTAATTCCATTTTCTCCCAGCACAGGAACAGTACTGAGAAAAATGGGGAGGGGGGAGGCACACCATTTACGTTACGTATAAAATTTAAGAGAAATTATTCAAACAGGCGATAAAAACTGTAAAACTGATGGCTTGGAAAGTGAAGAAGCAAGGACTCACCATCCTGGGGTAGGATGTGAGCAAATGTATTTAAATCTTTACGGTTTGTTTTATGAGTTCTCCCACTTCCTAAAAACTAGCAGAGCTTTGAAATTAGTAGGCCCTCAAACTTATACTAAATGAGGGAACATAGCTGCTTTCTCCTTGAGATCAATCTTTGTCCTTCTAATTATATAAACATAGAAATATCTAATTATATAATATTATATAAACATAGAAATATGCTAATTCAGCATTCCCCCAAACACACATACAATTTTATAATCATGAGAAATTTTGGATGCCATTAAGTATGGAATTTTCTCCTATGAGCATCTTAGGAATTAGGATACAATTTTTATTCTTGGTACTTGAACAACTAATTAATAAGTCTTTTTAAATCCTAAAAATCCACATACAAGCACTCAAAGCCTTAAGTATTGTTCAAGTTATAATTAAATCTTAATTCCGTTAGAATATAGATTCTTCCTATTTTAATTACTGTGTGACTTCCAGTGGGATGACACGAGCATCACTGGTATAAATTGCTTTAGGAAGCTTGAAGGTGACCATAACCACTTAATATTTGACAGGTGCTATGCAGACTGACTGGTTCGTCCATATAAACTAGCTTTAACTGTTAAGGACCGAATTTCAGCTCTCAGTTTCAGCACAATGCTTTTATAGGGACATTTATTCAAGCTTGGTGCTTGCACGTATTTCATTTCCAAGCATTTTCGTTCACTTTAAAACAAGGAAAAACATTTATGTAGCTTGGTGCTTGCACATATTTCATTTCCAAGCATTTTCGTTCACTTTAAAACAAGGAAAAACAGTATTACATTTGATCACTATCTACACCATGCATATTTTTCAAATTGAGGACTGCAATCCATTAACGTGTGGGCCATGAAATCAGCTTAGTAAATGGTAACCGGAACTTTTCAAAAGAGTGAAAAAGAGAAGAGCTCATAGAACATAAGTACTGCTCAGTGCATCTTTAATTCAGTTATGTCTGTGTATGTACAGAGTTAACCTACAAAATGCAATTCTTACTGTAGAAACAATTCAAGAAGCACAGAGTGACATTACGCAGTGACATGACTATTTCAAATAGTTAATCTATAAGTGCATGTGGATGTTTGAGGGGACGCCCAAGTTCTGGTTCCTCAACTCACAGCCTGTGTGAGCTTGGGCAGATTCCTTAACTTCTGTGCCTATAATTATCTGCAATTATAACACAGAGAGACATATATATAATGGGGGCAATAACAGTACCTATCTTATAAGGTTGTGGGCAGGTATAGATGAGTTATGTAAATAAGCTGTTTAGAAGGGTACCAGACACACAGTAAGTATTTGCTACTATTCATATTAACACTTCAACAAAGGTTACCAGATGTCCTCAAAATTCCCAACAGGGTACTTAAATAAAACAACAAAAAAATTCTCAGGGGGAAATGTCAAAGCTAGCGTGTAAGTCAAAATGAAGTAAAGTAATGTTGCCTGAAAATTGCACAATACCCTTGGATAACATAACACCAGGGGTACTTCCCAAATTCCCACCAAAGTGGACCCATCATCAGAAGACAGGGAACCTTGTATTCTGACGGACCTGGGGATCCAGACAGAAGCAGTTGTAAAAGTTCAGATTTTCTTTGAAATTTCATTGGTTCTTAAAGTTCATCTGGATCTTTCATTCCACCACCAAATACACATAGTAGAATGCTCTAAAATACCAGCTTGAAAACCGTTCCTCACCCTAGTTAGCGGGTGAGCTGCTGTTTCAGCGAATCCACTGAGGTTGGAAGCCCGCTACGGCGGAGCTCTCCCTCCACACCAGCATCCCAGCGTCTCTCTCCTGTCTTGGTGCCGCAGTGTTATCAGGACCCAGCCTAACAACAGACAGGCAGACACAGACAGCGAGTCGTTTTCACTCCTGAGATGACCAGGATGCTGGTGGTACAGGAAACACCTTCAGGCCACCGAGGGTGGAAATCTGGACACGGACCTTCAGCTGGGGAGACAGAATGACACGTCACATGCAGATGACAGGTCTCTCCCACTCCTGGTGAGGATCCTGCTTCAGTAAAGGACGCGCTGTTCTACCACACACGCTGTCACTTTCGTTTCAATGAAATGTTTCAACTCACAGTTCCCACAATTCTGTTCAACTAATGCGCAGATTTCCCTCCTGTGCGGCCACGGTTTGCCCTGTAGTTGGTGAGCGCTAGGCCCTGAAATAATATCTGCTAAGTCAGCAGATTTTGAAAGTTACCACATCACTAAGCAAACAAGATCATTCATCTAATCTGGGTTTTCAAGGCTTTTCATTACTTTTTTTCCCACTAATACAAATAAATTATCTTAAGTTCAAAAATTCTGACCAGGGGACTTCCCTGGTGGCACAGTGGATAAGAATCTGCCTGCCAATGCAGGGGACACAGGTTTGAGCCCTGGTCCGGGAAGATCCCACATGCCGCGGAGCAACGAAGCCCGTGCGCCACAACTACTGAGCCTGTGCTCTAGAGCCCGCGAGCCACAACTACTGAAGCCCGCACGAGTACAGCCCGTGCTCCGCAACACAGAGCAGCCGCCGCTCGCCGCAACTAGAGAAAGCCCGTGCGCAGCAACGAAGACCCAACACAGCCAAAACCAAATAAAATTAAAAACAAATTCTGAACAGCAGCTCCCTCTAGCTAAGTGAATTTTCAAGACACTTCCCACTTCACTACAAATTGGTTCAAAAAGAATAAACAGCCCCACCTCTACACTCCATTTGATTTGGAGCTTTCACGTTTTGAATACAGTTTACCAATTCATTCACCTTACTGAAGGTACGAGAGCAATCTGGCGGCACCCTCTTTTAGGCGCCTGGATGGTGCTTCTGGCCACGCGCGGGGTCATGAAGAGCCAGAGGCACCTACCGCTGTTGGGGGTCTGCACCCAGCCCCACCCCGTGCACACGTGCAGTGCGGACTTGATAAAAAGCATCCTGTTGAAAGTGCCCTTACTAGCTACGACAACAGCAAGTAGTCAAGAGACTTCTAAATATCCGGGAAAGGGTATGAGGAGGTACATAATACACAAAAGTGTGCTTTTAAACCTTGGCTTTAGCACCTGTCAAGGATAAACAGATTAAATTCAGTCTCTCAATTATTTGAGTGCGTCTTCTGAGTTCATGAAAACGTACCATCTGATAACCTCCCATAAGGGAGGTTTTTTCCTTTCCGGGGGTGGTTAAAAAATCTTGCTCCCCACTCTGACTGAGAACAATCTGGCCACACCTATAACAAGGGGAAAAGTCTGGTAAAACCTGTAACAGCCTCACCTAAGAAAATGACTCTGAAACTGACGGAAGCGTCTAGCATTTTTCACTTGTGTTTTTTTTTTTCAGCTGAACTGGTCCTAGTCATGATGTTTCTTTTTAGTTGCAAAAACCTGTAGTGAATTTCCTTCATAATCTGCACAACTTGTTTTTATGGTCACTATAAAAGTAGTGGCTTTTTCGGTTACTGTTTAGGGGCAGAAGAGACAAAAGCAGCTCATTTCACTTCTACAATAATTAAACCTCATATTTTAAATAAGAATAAAGAACATCCTACATATTGAGATTGGTAGATTTCTATCAATACACTACTTGCGACTGGGGCACTACCATCATCTTTACAGTCAAGCTTGTTTGGTGGGAGAAGCCTCAGAGAAACGTCTGTCAAAATTCTTGATTTCACATAATTTACTTCATTAACTTGCGTATATTTTCTCAAGCAAGGTTTTCAAGCTTATGCTTCAAATAGCTTATTTTAAAAACCATCCAATCACGCTCCCAGTTGAAAATATAGTTAGTATTTTTTAAAAGAACATCAAAATCACAAAATGCAGATTTCCTCCACAGTTTAACAAGAACTCATTTATATAAAAAATAGGCACTTTAGAAGACTTGAGCTTCACAAACATGATCCAATTTTTACAATAAAATTTAGACATCAAAACTTTGCAAATAAATAAACTTCTGCAAAGTACTGTATAAATGCAACGAACTATAGAAAGAAGCACATTTTAGGACTAATTTTTTTCAGATCACAAACCCCGAGTATGCACTTATACTCACTTAGTCTACACTAGACTGCCCACAAAACACACAAATCTGCCTCTGCATTTTGGGGGGAAAAACCCTCTTTTTAATGTAAAACTGCTGCCAAGGGAGTCATCTGAATGTGTTTTAAAATCATTTTTTACAACTATTAAGGGAATCCACCATCCTAGTTAGACACACACTCACTCACCTATAAATCTACCATAAAAAGCAACAGTGGATATTCATCTTACACCACATCCATACTTTCAGAATGAAACGGTGTAACATATGGTTTGTTGGTTAGAACCTGTGACTTCTTTAGTCATAGACTGTTTCCATAAATCAGCCTATCAAAAGAAAATTTCTCATTTATAATTTATTATAGGTTAAATCTCAAAATTAACAGAACTTCCCCAAACTGGTCTGCTTTACTGAAATCTCACTTTTACGGGTAGAAGGTTGGAAGAAGGAGGACACGCCAAAGAACCGGCACCCACACCAGCCGCTTTCAAGTGAGAAGTGCCGCGGATCAGCACCGAGCACACGGCCCGACTTGCAGTGTTTTCTGAGCTTAAGGGGATGAGATGGGACGTACTGAAGGGCTGGCGAGGACGGAGAGCGGAGCCCATGCCTGCCTGTCGTGGTGACGCCAACACCCGCTGGGGGCAGACTCTGCAGTCAGGGAGCCATGAAAAATCCTGAACACAAGGCAACAGGAGCTGGTGACAGAACCAAACGAGGGAGGCATGAAGACAGGGCATTTTGAAGGAGGAACTAATAATACTCGGTAGTCACTAATATGGAACATCACAGTCTCAGAGAGAAGGCTCGAAACAGAGAAGCTGGGCGTGGCTTGGGGAGCAAATGAGATCAGTCTGGGGAGGTTGTGACGGTGGGGAGGGCAGGTGGGCCACGGGGAAGCCCTGCGGGCAGGTAGAGAGGCCACTGGGGCTCAGCTGGGAGGCAACCAGATGCCAGCGAGAACCGTCAGAACCGCTCCGGCCAAAACAGAACTGAAAAACCCCACAGCAAAGTGGACTAGAACGGAGAATCAGGTCCCAGAGGTACTTCCTGGGCGTCCATTTAGAGAAGAAGACATAACCAGAAGAGCAAAGTATTCTCCACAGAAGCTAAGGCCAAGAGATGACTCAAGAAAAAAGGATGCGAACCTGGTCCAGAAGCTTGGAAAACACTGCATGTTACATCCCCTCCTTAAAGGGGCCAAAACGCTCTAGAAAATAGACCTGGTTACACTTTCCAAACATATCATGCGAACGGTGTTCACACTCTGGAAATCACTGAGCCCGAGACATGCAGGGGAACCCATTTAAAATAACAGGAAAGAATCTAACAGAACCTGAACGAAGAGAAGCCAAGTCTGAGTCTCAATGGACTGAAGTGCTTTGAAAACTCTGGCAGTTTAGACTTTAAAAATTTTGAAACATCTTTGTAGTTAATGTTACCAACCAGCATTTTCCAGGTTTAAAAAGTGCTTTCAACATATGACACCTCCAAGAAAATGTGAACCATGTGTGCTTTGATCCTGCTGTTGGGTCCTCAGTAGTGAGGATGGATTAATGCTGGTCCACGTGCTTAAAAAAATTTCTTAGAGACTTCCTGTGATAGCATTTAGGGTTTATATTTAGGCCAGGAGTAAACTGAAGCAGGAACCATTTCTAGACAGCTACACGTCTAACTCCGCACCCATGAGGATCCCGATCTCCGCGGCACTTCCCACGCTGCTCCCGAGAACACTGGTGTTTCCAGATGCTCATCAACGCTCCACCGAAGAGGGAAGAAGCGAACACAGCCGTTTACTCCAGACCACGCCTCTACGGCATGGCATGCCATTTTTCACGTCTCTGATTCTAAAATCAGTATGTGCTCTACAAAACAAAACACACTCTTTAACATGGTAGTAGGGTTTTCTTCCCCCAAAGGCTATTATTAAACTAAGGGTACACCTTACATACATACACAAGTACATACACACACATATCCTGTAAGATACACAGTCCCTGTAAAACAGATGTCTCCTTATAAGACCCTCAATGCACATTAACATACTAAAAGCCCCTCAATATGCAACCTAGCATTTCCTAAATGTATTTACTCACAGATCTTCCCTTCCACTCCAATATCTTATGTGTCACAGAACATAGGTGGGCAAATACCGCTCTAAGCAAATAAAAAATTACTGAAAATGCAGGGAGTGGTAAAGCTGAGCTCCTTTATTATAAAAATAATAGTGACTCAACAAAGCTTCATAATGTCAAGTGATGACAGGCATGACAGGCTTCACCATAAATGCCCCAGTTAAACTGCAGACATTCAAAAACACAACATCCTGCACAGGACAAAGACACCGACACACAGGACGCTTGCAAAGGTACCACTGAGGAGTAACGGCGGCAAAACTGGTCATCAGGCCAGGCGTCTTCAGCACCCCTAAGCCCTCCCTTCTGACTTCTGGGTCCCCTGTGGGTAGACGTTAATCACCCTCTGGTTTCAGGCGTCTCTATCTGATGACTGACTAGTGAACCATTCCTGCACCGAGTGTCCAAGGCTACCTTCACCCTGGGAAGTGAAGGAAAGACTTCTGTCCAAAATGAGGCATTTATTTGCAAGAAGCAGAAAGCTGAGGGGGAAGAGCTCCAAAGCCGCCAAAGTGGATTCAGCCCAGCCTCTGGCACATTCTAAGCGCTGAGGAATAGTGGTTATTACCACAGGCAAGATGATTCTGTAAGACCGGAGAAGTCAGAAGAAATCACTCTTGGACTTTTTTCTTCTCCACCCTCCCCCAAACTGAAGTCCCCTAGTTCCCAAAGACAAACTCAGGGCTCGGGGAGGGGAAAGGCCTCCAGCCCTCATGCCTGGGCCTCCAGCTGGGACTGAAGTCCGCAGTCTCCAGTTTCTCAGCCTCATCCATGATTTCAAACCTTTCCTTCCAGTCTGACCAGAGCAGGCCTCCCTCCCCACTGCAGGAAGGGGGCTCTGAGCTCCCTGGCTTTTCTCCCACGTCCTGACTTCTGGAAGCTGCCCAGGCACACTTAACTATGTTAGCTAACAGGGGACACGTTCTGTGCACCTGTTTTCTCAGATGGCCAAAAGTATCCCTAATCTGTGTCATTTAGAATACGTTTCTTAAATCAATAGTAACGTTTCAATGTTCCAGGCTACAGCACAAAACGTGTCAAAAGAATTTACTTTTTCTAATTTTTAGCAAATTTACATTCTTAGGCATAATGATGACAGGTTTAAACATCCATCTACTATTGCTAGGAGTTGTAAAGTTAGCAAAAAAGGACAGGAAGTTCACAGCATCTCTAAGAAAAGGAAACTTCCACACTGAAGACAATTCACTAGTACATACTCCACTGCTGTAATTCAACAAAATGACAAAACATAAACGAGGTTCATGAGATTAAGACAGTTTTCATGGAGGGTGTGAAACTTGAGTGAAGCAGCTGAAGGATTAAGATGGGGGGAGGGGAAGATGAGCTGCAAGGAGAACCTGAGGGTTGAGAGTCAGATATTTACCCTACGTGTCAACACACCTGGCAAGGGACCTGCAAATAAAGCAAACACCAGAGTGATTCCGGCACTGAACTGAGCGAGCCGAAACATCTTGCTCGGAAGCAGGCTCACTGCTTCTATTGTCTTTTGTCTTCATAAGCTGACCCACTGCATTATAAATACATGTGTGCTGTAGAAAGTTGGACGAAAAAATAAAAACCAAAAGAATAAACTAAAAATAACCCATAATTCCACTATTCAGAGATAATCACTAAAAACATTTTGGCTTATTATCCTTTAAAAAAATGTACATACACACTAAAAACAAACGAAAAATTTAAACATTACATATACTGCTTTACAGCATGTTTTTGTCTCACTGAATACAGAATTACAGAAATGCAAAGATTTATCTAAAAATGCTGAGATCATAATCCTTAATAGCAAAACCTGAAAACAAATGCTCAATAAGAAAGCATTAAATAATAGTGTACCCATGACAGAATATTAATCAATCATTTTTTATATTTTCTTAGACTAAATCCTTAAAAGTAGATTAGCTATTTCAAAGTGTATAAATACATTTTTTTTTTTTTTACATAGTTCTCTCAGAAAAATGGTTCTTTTTCAGGCAATGAATGGATGGACTCATTTCTCCACACCCTCACCAGAAGTGGCTTATTTTTCAATCTATGCCCAAGTTTTTAAAAACAGTATCTCACTGATTTACTTTTCTAAGAGTACTGCTAGTAAAGCTGAAATTTTTTTGTTTCTTGATCCTTCTTTTAAAAATTACCAGTTTGCTCATTTTTTTCCCCACGGGGGAGGGGAGGGCGTCGTCTTTACCTTAGTTTTATAAGTCCTCTTTTTATAGTAAGCAAAATAAATTTACTTGTAAGTTACAACATTTCTTTCAGTTTGTCATTTGCTTTTTAATTCTGTTTATGGCATTTTAGCCTGCAGAAGTTTAATTATTCTAAAGTAATGAAAAGAGCCTTTTCCTTTACAGTTCCTACTTTCGGTGTTATGCTGAGAGGCTTCCTCCATCCTGAGATCATTTGTATTATCTTCTGGTTCTTAAAATCTTCGGTGGGGGGCTTCCCTGGTGGCACAGTGGTTAAGAATCTGCCTGCCAATACAGGGGACACGGGTTCGAGCCCTGGCCTGGGAAGATCCCACATGCCACGGAGCAACTAAGCCCGTGCGCCACAACTACTGAGCCTGTGCTCTAGAGCCCGCGAGCCACAACTACTGAGCCCACGTGCCTAGAGCCCATGCTCCGCAACAAGAGAAGCCACCGCTATGAGAAGCCAGCGCACCGCAACGAAGACCCAAAGCAGCCAAAAATAAAATAAATAAATAAATAAATTTATTAAAAAGATAAAAACTTGGGTGGGGGAGACATTTTAAAAACACACAAGTTCATCATCCTAAAATTACAACCATCTTTACTACTTTAAATATTTTCACTAGTACATACACATTTTAAGCACACATTTCATACAATCTGTTTTCCAAAGTATTTTCTGACACAGGCCTTTTTTAAAAATCGTAGCTTGTTAGATACGAACAGTCTTAAACGGTTTCATAAATTTAAGGCCAGTGAGTCACATCACACCAACTTAACAATAGTCCCAAAGTTCCAGAACTGTTCCTTTCTGTCCCATCAGCGCCCAATTACTCCCCTTCAATGTCCCCCAGTTACTAAAAGACCAAGAAGAATAAGCTCATTCTTGGTAGGCAACCCAGTTCTGCATAATGAATTCGGTCCTAATTATCAACGATAAGATACCAATCTTTGAAAGCATTTCAATTTTGCTCTCTTCTCCTCTTCCACCTTCGTATAAATTAGACACTTTGGGAGCATCCGGTTAAAAGCTGGAGCCCTGGAGTCTCCCTGTCATGTTTTAACCCAGGCCTCACCACTCACTAGGCCTGATCTCAACCACCCAAAGCCTCAGCTGCTTCCCCGACGCCGTCAGAGGACTGAACAACCGCACCACACTCTGCGGGGCCTGGTCAAGATTTTAAGTGGGTCGATGATCGTGAACAAAGTGTGAGTTACACGAGCTGCAGCAGGCAGCGCACTGGCACAGGGACACCCGCCCGTCACAAGGTCCCGGCCCTACAGGAGGTCTGTCTATTCCAAAGGAACCACAAGTCTAGTCCAAGGTTAACTGCTAGGACAGTGACCCGGGCGGGGCCTCACGGGACCCCAGGGAAGGCTCCCGCCCCGATGGAGCATCAGGACCTGAGAGAAGCCTTTCCAAGGCAGCAGGAGTCTGTCAGGTGACGGGAAGGGGACACGATACTCGAGACTGAGGGAGAGCATGAGGAAAGGGCAGCAAGGCCAATTCTGGGAACCAGCGCTGCAGTGATGGGGCAGCTGCCAGGAGACTCTGCTCACTTGATCCCAGAGTCTCAAAGGAAAACATTTAAATGACCGCCAAGCCTAGGCTTCACAACCCTGCTTCTCAAACACGAGTAAGAGTATGCTTTATAGGATGGTTCCTCAAATGTTGTCAACGTTAGAAGCTATGGCATTCGCATGGGACCCAGACGTTGAGGGCCTGAAGAAAACTTAAAAGAGTCAATTAAAAACCATCTCACTTTATAAATGAGGAAAAAAAGGCTCAGCAAAGTTAAGTTCAAACCAGATCCCATGTCTTCTCTCCCAAGCAACATCTTCTACACCTCAGCAAAAACACATGAATAAATCACACACACATCTCTTTCAGAAGCTATATCCCTGTGAATAAAAAATTTAAAAGCCGTCAAATATAATAATTCTGTTTATAGTGTGCATTATTAAATGGACACATTATAAACAAAGAGCTTAAATCCTTAGTAATAAACCTAAGGTTTTATTTAAATTTGATTTATTCCTCATTTCACGTTCACTTCTCAGTTTTGAAAGGCAAACGAAAGAAGAGAATTTGTTGAGAAACTGCCTGATATCCCTCCCCCCCCAAAGAAACAAACAAAAAAACAAGGTAAACTTCAAATTGGTCCTTAAAAATGGTACATTCTTTTCTCCAGGCATACCTGAAAGACAAGGTCAAAATTCAGCCAATGGTCCCCAAAAGACATCTTATTCCAGACTCAATTGCTGAGGTAGAAAGCCCAGCCTTGGAACCTATGCAGGGCCAAAACAGCGAGGAATAAAACACAAACACACTATGTTTTTTTGGGCCCTAATTTTCAACTTGAAGGATGGCAAGTAACTACTCCTCAATCCAAAACCACATTCCTTTGACCTTTCCTTGCTGAAAGAAAGGCATACTACGCCTGCTGGGCAAACTGGGCGTGAACTTCTGATAAAAGGCCCTCAAGGACCCAAGAAAGGTCTCTCCTGTGAGAAAGGTCACTCGGGCTCCAGTACCACCACTGCCTTTGCACCATCTCTCCAACAGGGAAGAGCCTTAACTCACCAAAGGATTTCACTTCAAAGGTAAGGCTGCAACATTTAACCTGAGGGGAAAGACCTCAATCTTGTTTAAAAACACACACACACAAATTTTAGAAATCTGTACCTTAAAACTAGTTTTGAAACAAAAAAAAAAGCAAATTAAAGTTTCACAACTTGTTTTCTTGGCACTTTCCTGGATTGCCACAGCTGAAGAAAACCTGAGCATTTTTTCTGTCGGGGCACTGTGTTAGTTCCTGGGGTGCTGTAGTAACAATTATGATTAAGCTTGCTCGCATTCTTACGCGATGGAAGCCAGTGACTGCTTCTGTAGCCAAAATCGGAGGTAGTTAAAACACTCGGTGTAAGTTAGAATTATTCCAGATTTATTCACGCAAAAAACAACTGAGGTACCCGTGACAAAGTTCTATGCTATTTACTTTGGGGATGCAAAAATACAGAAGGAGTATCTCCTGCCTTCAAGCAATTCAGTCAGAAAAGTATGGGAAGTAAGGCTGCACTGGCAACCCAGACTAAGTTAATTATCTCTAGAAGGTAATATTCAGCAACAGGCAAAGGAGTCGACGGGGCTGTAATATCTAAGCAAACTGCAGAATCGGCCCAGGCATTCACTGGGCTGTTAGTTCCCCGAGGTGGTGGGCGGTAGGAAAGGGGGTGTACCAGCAAGGACCTGAGCCGGTGGCCCTAAGACACAGAGGATACTACAAATCGGTGAGAAACCCTACTACTACAGCTAAAGGTGTTTTTTGCTTTTTGTGGGGTTTTTTGTAACATAAGTTTTTAAAAGATGACTCCAATGACAAAAAAAAGTTAAATATTTTTAGACAGTATTTCAGCCACCCCTCTCCAGCTTAATGAGCATTCTCTCTCGAAACCTCCAAAAATGGTCATAATAGAGTTAAAGCAAGCCAGTCTCCTGTTTGCATGCTTCGGAATCTGAAATGCCATGCAACTATTTCGACTTACCATGGAAAGCAACAAATAGAACGTTCAAGTAAATTTTTTTCTAATATCCAAGAACACTTTTAGATCAAGAAAACGTCATGTCCAATTTTTTTTTTTAGACAAAATATTGCTCTTTTTTTAAAAACATTCCCTATTTTGCTACACAACCCACAAACGCTCCAGGATTTCGGAAAATCGGGTAGACGGAGTGGCCACAAAATGAAGTGTTAACCTTACAACTGCACACGCTTTTGCAGCGTGTTAAGATATGCCGAGGTCCTAGAAGCTGGGGTCGTAAAGTAAAGTGAATTTAGTTCCCTTCTGTGACTCCGACGAGTGTATTTCCAAAACTGCGTGACTACTCCACTCCTAACTTGGACTGTTTTAATGCCCCTACGGGGAAGGGCAATTACACAGAGCAAATAAATACTTGAGTTAAGTTAACTACAATTCCCCATTTGCACCCTCACCACTAACCCCAACTGCGAGCTACGAGCAACAACAGGGATCCAATCGGAAAAGAGGATCCTCTTTTTGGCAGACAGCTCGTTAAAGGGAGAAAACCCCGAACTTTGGGGGATTAGTCTCAAGGAATGCTCACCAAGCGTTTCTCCCCGAACCAGCACTCGGCCTACAGCACACCCGGGCGGAGGCAGGGGTGCGCGGGGCGACCCCAGCACGCGGGCGGCGGCCGGCGCCCGGGTTACCTGCGGGGTCAGCGCGCGCTCCCGCCCGGCGCAGGGCCGGGGACGCGCCGAGGCGGCGGAGCAGGCCGGGCCCGACTCGCGGGCGCTCGGCCGGCGCCGGGGGGCTCCGTCCCGTTCGGCCGCCGCACTCGCATCCCTGCGCGCCTCCCCGGCCCGCTCCCCCAAGAGAACGGGGCAAAGGGGCGACTATTACCCAATAATAGCGCCCCGCACAGTCACAACAATGCGGGCGAGGAACCCGGGAGCCGCGGGCAGGGAACCGGAAAGCAGAGAGCCCGGCTCCGCGGCTCCTTCAGCGCGCGAACCCAGTACTTTACTTGAGAGCACGAGTCCGGGGCAAACGACGCTCGGGGGAGAAGTGATCCCGAGGGGGCGAGGGAGAGAGGGCACGGGTCCGGGCGCTCCGCGGGGGTCGCCGCCCGAGGAGAGGCGAGGCGAGGCTCGCACGCCCGGCCGCCCGGGGCCGCCCGCCGGCCCGGCTCCGCGGCCCGAGCCCGGTCGCGCTGGGAAAGGGGCGGGCGCCATGAATCGGGCTTTTTCCCAGTGCGTAGTCCGGGCCTGACCGCCCCGTGCCCGCGTCCGGGGCCGCGGCCCGGCCAGGCCCGAGCCGGCCGGGGTGACTCAGGGCCGGGCCGCGCGCTCCCCTCCCGCCCCCGGTGCCCGCCGCCCACGAGTCCCCCGGCCCCGCCGCCATTCCGCCCAGCCGCGGCTCGGCGGCTCAGGCCTCGCCCGGCGCTTGGGCTCGGCCGCCGCGGCCCCAGTCACTGCGACACCGCGGCTCCGGGCCGGGCCTGCGCCGCCGACTCTCCTCGGCCCTGGCGCCGTCGACACTCACCCGCATTTCCCGGGTGCCTAAATGGCTCCGGCGACGTCTCCACCTGGTCGCTGGGCCCGGCCCCGGTTAAATCCCCGTCCCGCCAAGGTCTCGCCGCGTCCCTCAGCCGCCGGGGCTGCCCCGCCTGGAGCTGCGTGCGACACGGCTCCCGCCTCCTCCTCCTCCCTGCCCGCCCGCCGGCCCTCCTCCCGCCGCCGCCGCCGCCGCCGCCTGCACCACGCAACCTCCGCCCTCTAGCCTTTCCTCCCCGCCCTCCCGGCCTCACCGGCTACGGCTCCCGTTGGGGAGAAGCTGGTGGGGGAGGGCCGGAACGCACCGCCATCGGCGTCCGGGGCGGGGGAACCGGGAAACCGTCGCCGCCATCTCCCCACCAGCCCGCGGCGCGGGAGGGGCCTGGAAACCTCCCGCCCGCCGTGGCCGCGGCCCCCGGTCCCCCAGCGCCACCGAGGACCCGCTCGCGGGGCTGTTCTCTACCTGAAAGCCCGCGGCCCCTGGCCCCGAACCCCGGCGCCCTCCCCGGCCGAGCGCAGCGGATCCTCCTCCAGGTTTTACAGCCTCCCTCTCCTAGCGGCCGCCTCTAAGGACCCGGCTTCCCGCCACTTCGGGCCGAACGAGGAGGGGTCACCTTCTTAGGTCGGGGCAGCAGCCTGGGGAGAAACTGCCCCAAGACACCCCGGAGGAGGGGGTCTTACACACCCCCTCCTGCCCCCCTCCTGCGCGCACACACGCCCTGAACCGACACGGATCACAACTGCACCCGGTGGATCTGCCTCCCCGCCTGGGAGAATAACCAAAAGCCATATCCCGACCGACTGATAAAGTCTGAGATGGGCGAGTGGCCCTGAAAAGCAGGTACAGACTAGAGAGAAACGTGTCGTCCATTCTCGAGCCCCAGGACACCTGCGGGCCTCGGCGATCCGCACCTGAAAGCCCGAGCTCCTCGGCGCCTCTCTCCCTCTGTTTCTTTAAAATCAAACCAAAACTAGCTTCCTTCTTCAAACTCTTTAACCGACTGTTTTTTAGGCAAATGTTGATAAAGATTCCCTTTACCATTAATCTCTGTAAAGACAAATCAAGAATGAAACTGAAGATTTTACATAAATGGATGGGATGAGATGTGACTATAGAATAGGATTGTTTTCACGTGGGGTCTGGAGTAGTTCACCGCATTCAAGTGAAATTAACTCACAATTGGGTACTTGAAATACAAATTTTGGCAGCACAAATAGCCACCTGGCTGCCTACGGTGACACAGGTGAGAAGCGTGGACTTGGAGGGGCTTCTGCTTTCATGCCCGTGGTCCATGAACAAGCGGGGAGGGATTTCAGATTATCTGGGCAACAGACTTGATGAATGTTAACTTCCTGTTTTGCTCCAAACTAAAACATTAAGTATCACCTTGGGGTGGAAATCCTAGGCCCAGAGCAGAGGCCTACCCCCATAGTCCTCTCTTTCCTGAGGAATATGGGTTTCTCTTAGAAGAAATATCCCACTACTAGATGTGGTTCCTCCTATTAAAAAGTGGTCTTTTGTCAGCATCTCTTAAGTATCTTTAAAAATATGGCATTTGTCTATACTTGTCACCGAAGTATGTGATCTCAGTCTGTGCGAGGATTTTTAAATTCTTGGTTTATACCCTATACTTCTAAATATTCAAAAGAAACTTGGATGCATTTAACTTTTTTGTGGGCACATGGTAAGATTGAAGGTACAAATGGAAGGCTTGTCCCTGCAGACAATGCTTTCCACTGTAGGTATATGGCTTCTCTTAGATCCTTACTTCTTCCCTGTGCTTTCCTCAGACAAGGTATCTCATCTCCAATTTCCCTTAATCTGCCCTCTCCCATCTCGTCATTCAATATGGTCTCCTTGCCTGTGACTTCCCAGAGCTAATACATGAGCTGAGTGGGTCAACTTTCTCTTTACTGTTTTTTTCCTCCAACCTCTTTTTCCTTAACAGAAGGATTTAGTCCCCCTATACCATCCTCCTCACTTCTCATTACCTCAGTTCCTGGTTCTTAACTTCCTTCTAGCCTTTGCTCTCCACTCATCTGCACTATTATTCTTAGCTCTTAGAGTATGACATTGACTTTTTTAAAAAATAAATTTATTTATTTATTTTTGGCTGCGTTGTGTCTTCATTGCTGCGTGCAGGCTTTCTCTAGTTGCGGCGAGTGGGGGCTACTCTTCATTGCAGTGCGCAGGCTTCTCATTGTGGTGGCTTCTCTTGTTGCGGAGCATGGGCTCTAGGAGTGCGGGCTTCAGTAGTTGTGGCACGCGGGCTCAGTAGTTGTGGCTCATGGGCTCTAGAGTGCAGGCTCAGTAGTTGTGGTGCAGGGGCTTAGTTGCTCCATGGCATGTGGGATTTTCCTGGGCCAGGGCTCGAACCCGTGTCCCCTGCAGCGGCAGGTGGATTCTTAACCACTGCGCCACCAGGGAAGTCCCCTACGCCATTGACTTTTATGTCCACTTCACAACCGGTTATATCTATACCACTTCTACTCTGGGCAGGTAAGCTTGCCTCCAACCTAATGAACCAAGGCCATCTATTCTCTTTCCACATCAAAACATTCTTCCTCCATCTTTCTCCCCCATCTCAGCAAAACTGATGTTGTCCCCCTTTCAGATGACCCAAAGTTTGGAGGGGTAACTAACTTGATAGATGTTAGAATCAAAATTCAGAAAAAAAAAATTCAACATAGTCTCAGACTAGAATATTAGGCCAAAACCAATGAAATAAAATAGAACTTTACCAGTCTAAAACAATATGACGCAGTTCAAAAAGCCCACGTTTTAGATTTAGGTAGACCTTGGTTTATATTCAAACTCAAACCACCATCTTTTGCTCTGGTTAAGCCAACTGTTATATGGGGATTAAAATACCTACCTTATAAGGTTGTCATGAAGGGTAATTCCTTTGTAATTCCAGCATACTTCCTGAAACAGCAAGTGTTAGTTCCCTTTCTTTCCTCATCTTCCATACAGTGGGAATCCACTGACTGCCCTATTTAGTTGTTGATAACACTGACATTTTCAAAGTCTTATGGGCCTGAAAACTCAAAATACTGACCCATGGACCTTGTATCTCAGAGCTAGTCACCATCCTAGAGAACTCCTTTGTCTATTTTGGCTCAGTCTGTGGGGGCATTCGTTATCATCATCACACCCACTTTCCAAAGAAAAACCCAAGACTAAGAAATACTAGGCAATTTGCTCCAAATCTCTCAGCTTGATCAGTGGCATAACCTGATCCAGTGACTCCCAAGTCCGGGTACATCCACTCCTTTACTATGATGTTTTCCCACACCTGTATTGTCCCTTTAACCTTCTGAATGGTTTTCCTGGTTCTCATCTCTGCTCTATCCTTCCAGCCTGTGTAGTGACTGACCGCCAATGGTTTTTCCATACTGATACCTTCATCACTGAATCTTTGTCCTTTCAAACTTTTCAGTGGCTCCTCATTGTTTATAGGGTTCAATCCAAACTCACCTGGCACCTAAGGTTGACCATAATCTTGTCCTAACTTACTTTTCCAAATTTATTTCCAGCCATTTCCCAAAAGGAACTCTCAACTTCATCCCATCCTGCTAAGTCTATTGTTGGCCCACAAATACCAGCCTTGAATCACCATTTATGAATGCTTGCTTCTGTTTGTTCCCCAAACAAACAGAAATGGTCCCTCCTCCTTTCCTACATCTGCAAATCATACTCCCTTTTTCATATCCAGCTCATATCCACTTTCAGGAAGCCTACTTTGCACCTTCTACGCAGGCTTTGGTGATCTCTCCCTGATTGCCAACCTCTCACATATACCTTTAAACTACGTGGTCTGTGCCTTGGTCAGGCACTATTTCCTGAGGTTCACCAGGCCCCTCAGCATTGAGCCTGAAGAACACTGAAGAGGTTCAAAATTGTTTACTAATCAAATTTGAAAGGATACTGTCTCCTGACCAGCCATATGAACTATTGTTTCTAAGACCTGAGTAAGGAACTAGCTATCCAGTGCAAAGTTAATTCATTTAATGAGAGAGTTCCCAAACCTGTGAATCACCTGGGGATTTGAATACTGATTCCAGGGCCCATTCCAGGCCTACTGAATCAAAATTGGGTGGGAAGGGGAAGGGAGGAAATTTGAAACTGCCAGAGTTTATATCCTGGCTTTACTGCGTATTAACTGAGTAACTTTGAACAAGCTACTTAACCTCTCTGGGCCTTCCCCTATGAAATGGAGATGATAATAGTATCTCATATGAGGTTGTTATAAATTAAATACTTAACAAACATTACCATGATGATGGTGATGACGATTATATAATTATCCAGGGCCAATCTGGTGACCTGAGTTTGGGAACCACTGATCTAATGAACTACTCTTTCCTCTCAAAGTTTCAACTGTTATGGTCTTAAAACTTCTGGTATTAGCATTATGACATATTACATAAGTCTTATTTGTTTTGAAATAGTGTACTTCAAGGAAGAGGAGCTAAGTAAACAGATTTTTCTATTAAATTAGTTTATTTAGTCCAAATCATGAAATACACTTTATGCATGATTAAAAAAAAAAAAACTAGTTTCTCTTAGGAAAATAACTACCCATTTACTATACAACTAAATAGAGTAATCCAACCAACTTAACATTCAAAGGAAGCAATCAGGAAAGAGATGAAATAATACATGATTTCTTCTACTTAGGACAATGAGTCATAAGTTCTTTTTGAAGAAGCAGGTTTTTAATTTTCTACTTTAATTCATTAGAAAAAAATTCATAGCTCAGTTTAGTCCATCAAATTCCAAACAGTATTTTAATGATATGAAATGTAAGCAGCCATAAAAATAGGAAGCAGAAATTTACTTAACCAAAGTCACAAAGTAAATATGTCTGAATGGGGAACACAGACAGGGTAGCCCCACCTTCTCAACTCTTGACTTATAAATGGCCTATACAAACAAATACACAAAGACCTTATTTTTATTGCCTGGAATTCCACCAAAGATTCCTAGTATCCACTGTTAAAGAGTCAGATAGCTCTGGGAGGGTAACAGGGCTTGAGAGTCATTCACACATGAGCATTAATTAGTTCAATCAGGTTGCCTTCTTTCTAGCCCAGATAGGGTAGCACCTAAAGAAAAGAAAGTTTGGGGCAGATGAAGTTTGGGAGAAACACTGAGTGCTTCAGGGCAGGCTGAAGGCCTTGGGGTCAGAGGTTCTGGTGAGAAGAGCCATAAACAAAAGAAGGGACTGAGGAAACAAGATGGAAGTACATTAAAAAAATCTAATCTGGGGACTTCCCTGGTGGTCAAGTGGTAAAGAATCCACCTTACAATGCAGGGGATGTAGGTTCGATCCCTGGTCAAGGAACTAAGATCCCACATGCCGCGGGGCAACTAAGCCTGCGTGCCACAACTCCTGAGCTCGCGCACCTCAACTAGAGAGCCCGCCTGCCACAAACTACAGAGCCCATGTGCTCTGGAGCCCGCGTGCCACAACTAGAGAGAAGTCCACATGCCACAACAAAAGATCCTGCATGTCTCAACAAAGATCCCGCGTGCCGCAACTAAGACCCAAAAATAAATAAATAAAATAAAATTTAAAATACAATAAAATAAATTTAAAAATAAATAAATCTTTAAAAAAAAATCTAATTTGTCCGATTCCAGACGTTGCATGTTGAGAAGTCCTAGGCCTCTTGTCTTGAGGACCCATAAGACAGAAAACACTGTTGTAAGATAGTCATGAATTAAGCTTTTGAGGTCTGACCTGGGGAACTAAACACCATCGTAACATTCAATTAGGTTGGGCCATATGAAATTGCAACTCATTTTCAAATGATTCAACCTTGTCTCTATGAGAAAATTACTGAGTTCCAGAAAACTGTCCTAAAATCTCTTCTTCCAGGAAGCTTTCTCTAACCTTATACACCTCAACCCAGCCCCACACCCACATGTGGATTAGGTGCCTTTCTTTTGTGATTCTTTTTATACTATGAACTTCCTCTTACTAAAGAGTTTATCAATATTGCTTTATAATTTTCCCTTCTCTATTTCCCACTCTCTCACAGGTTATGAGCTTGAATTCAGAGACGGTGTCTTTTATTACTGTATCTACAATATTTATCATAGTACCTGGCACACAGTATACTGAATGAACGGTTAGAACCCAACTCATGGATTAGTTGGGATTGTTTATACTATTAAACCCAGTGATGCCACTTTCCTGCTCAAAGGCCTTTAATAATTTCCTATTTCCTACCAAAAGAATGAGAAACACCTCATTCCTAATATTAAAACACCCTCTACACCTCAGCTTCAATGGATCTCTTCATACTTGTCTCCCTCTGGTTTTTTATACATACCAAACTAGATCCAAACTGGACCCCTGTGAATGCCTGAACTTGCTCTGTGCATTTCCTCATCTAACTACACGTTCCGTATCAATTATTCTTCCCCAATCACTGCTCTCCCAAATACAGTCCATCCCTCTGGGCCCATCTTAAATGCAATCTCTTCGGTGAAACCTTTCTTGCTCCTCTGCCTGATGTGAAATCCACCCCTCCCCTCACACTGGGTAAGCTTCCTGAGGACATTCTTAAACAAGTGTGTAATACAGGACTGTATTAGTCAAGGTTCTCCAGAGAAACAGAACCAACAGGAGATATATCTAGATAGATAGAGATATAGACATATAGATATATAGAAACTGAATGAATAGGAGATATATATACATATACATACACACACATATATATATCGAGAGAGACAGACTGACTGATTAATTATAAGGGATTGGCTCGTGTGATTAAGGGAGGCTGGCAGGACCAAAATCTGCAGGGTGGGCCAGCAGGCTGGAGGCCCAGGGAAGAGCCAACATTGCAGTCCAAATCTGAAGGCCTCTGCTGGCTGAATCGCCTCTTGCTCAGGGCAAGTCAGTCTTGGTTCTAGTCAGGCCTTCAAATGATTGGATGAGGCCCACCCACAGTATGGAGGGCAATCTGCTTGACTCAAAAGTCCACTGATTTAAGTGTTAATTTCATCCAAAAAGCACCCTCACAGAAACACTCAGAATAATGGTTGACAAACATCAGAGCACCACGGCCTAGCCAAGCTGACACATAAAATTAATGTTTGCAAGCACTGAGCAGGACACCCTGGACATAGCAAAGGGCACTGCATTTCTTTAAAGAGTATCTTACACTCACTGCCTCAAGTTTCTTGCCTCCTATGGACTCCTCAGCCCATTTCCACCTAGCTATTAAGTTCAACAGTTTCTCTCCTGCATTTGGTACTTCTACTGCCTACCCTTCCATCTTGAAACCAGTCATCCTTGGGCTTCCAAACTCTAAAACTCTCCTGGATCGTCTAGCCTGTCTGGTAACTTTTTCTTCATTTGGCTCTCCTCCACCCACCACTTACATGTGGGTTCCTGAAGGTTCTATTCTTGTCGATCTTTTCTTGCTGCATCCTCTTTTTTATGTAATCTTGTCATTTCCATGGCTTCAATGGACAACCATATCAAATTAGCACCTCTAACTCAATCCAGGGACACATCTTGGTTTTACGGCATGTGATGTTTATATGATTTGGGGGGAGGGTGTTTTTTAAGAAAGTTCTATGCCAGGACGGCTAGCAACAGCTTAACTATACACAGAAAACACACAGATGTATCCCATTAATCCCACACTCTATTGTATTTCTAACTCAGTTTCTCCTTAAACAGGTTCCCCCAAATGCCTGGACCACTCCAGTGCCACTGGCTCTGAGGGAAAAGTGAGAGGAGTTGGGGTGGAAAGAGGTAATAATTACAGCCAATCGATGCAGCTACAAGAACCCACTTTTGACATTTTTACAAACACATATGACTACATGAACATATAGCTGCCCCCTGCCCCCAAGGGGCTTGGAAGGGCTCATTCATGGGATGAGCCCTGAAAGTAAAGCTTCACGACCTTCCAGAGTGTCCCCCTCCACCTCTGTCTTCAGCCTCCACCTCTCCCACACTTCAGGTCTGATTTTCTATTGCTTGCAGCTCCCTCTACTTGCACGTCCCCCATGTTTCAAATCATTTGGTCTCAAAGCCCACCATTCTTTCTTCTCCCCCGACTCATCCTATATCTTCTCCTTTGTTTTCTGTCTCTGGTACTGGCGGCACCATCCACCCATTCATTCAAGTTAGATGCCTCAGGTATATTTATTCTGCCCTCTTTTCCACCTCTGCGTCCATTGGTTCATTAAGTCCTATCCAGTTTAGACCTGTATTAGCTTTCATTTGCACTGCTGCAATGGCCTCCTAGCTGGTCTCCCTGCCTCCAGTCTCTCTTCTAATTCATCCTCCACACAGCCATGGAGTTTTTTTTCTAGAGTATGGCAGTGACTTCCTCAAGAAGCAGGAGAGCATAGGCTCTGGAGCTAGACTAGATTTAAATCTTGACCCCACCACTTACCAGCTGTTGGACCTTGCAAAAGTTATTTCATCAGTCTTTGCCTCAATTTCTTCACCTGTAAAATGGGAATAGTACACACTGTATAGGACGGCCTTAAGAAGGGAGTCACAGCATTTCATGGTGTAGGATGCCTGACACACAAAAAGCATTTGGCATATTACTGTCATTATCAGCTAGCTCTCCTACAAAAAACTTTCAATGGTTTCACACCCCATAAGTAGACATTCAAAATAATCTTCACGGCATAACCTCTGTCTCCCTTCCCAGTTTCCATTCCAGCCATGTCTCCTCTTGGACCTTGTGCTGTAGCCATACTTGACAACCACAGGGATCTCCCCACGAAGCGTGGGGACTCCTGGTAGAGACCTTTGTTGGGAGTGTCCTCCTTCCTTTTTCTTTCCCTGAATCATTCCCCAGATCCCTAATCCCTAATCATCTTCTCTACGAAGTTTCCTCAGCCTCTTCTTATCCTTACTGTATCCTTACACTTTTGCATAAACATTGGCTAAAAGTCCTCTGAGAAATTCCCTCTCACCCTGAACTTTCTTTTTCGATTGCCAAAAATGGGGTTTCCATTTTTGAGGCACTATTCTTATATGTAATGTAATACATGTAAAGTATATCTTGGATTATTCCAAGTTTTTACTGGCATAAATTGGAGAGAACATTCGAGTCATGAATGATGAAGTGCCAGGAAAAACTTTATAGCCCTTCAATACTATTTCTTTATATGATATATTTTAAAGAAGAGCAATAGTATTTTGAGAATGTGTACAGAGAACTTAAGAAATTCCAGTGACCTTAGAGCTTGGTTTTCTTGGTCTGAAAGGTCCTTTGCTTGATGACTCACTATTCACTTTGGGGATGAAAAATATGAACATTAAAGAAGACTGCAGGCTGGAGTTCTAAATGAACAGATAATAATCAAAAAAGATATTATAGGGTTTCCCTGGTGGCACAGTGGTTAAGAATCCATCTGCCAACGCAGGGGACATGGGTTCAGCCCTGGTCCGGGAAGATCCCACATGCCGCGGAGCAACTAAGCCCGCGCACCACAACTACTGAGCCTGCGCTCTAGAGCCCGCGAGCCACAACTACTGAAGCCCACGTGCCAAGAGCCCATGCTCTGTGACAAGAGAAGCCACCACAATGAGAAGCCCAGGCACCGCAATGAAGAGTAGCCCTCGCTCACCTCAACTAGAGAAAGCCCGCGCACAGCAACGAAGACCCAATGCAGCCAAAAAAAAAAAAAGATATTATACTACCATTTACCATTTTATGGGAGAAATTATTTTACTTCCCCCTCCATTAATTTTTTTCTGTGGAAGGGCAACTGAAGAGACCTCTCACAAATTTGCATAATTTCTCTATTTTTTTAAGAACGTGTGTTTAATCCAGACTTGGAATCTGGATAAGGAGTTCCTGGCTAGCTCTGTGGCAGAGTAAGTTCAGAAACCAAAGGCTTTTTGTACAGTGAGAGGTACATTTTATTTTTGCTGATAATGTCCCAGAAACTGAGGTCAAGGTCATCAGCCACTGTTCCATCACAGCAGTGACAAGGCCATTGGCAGGCGTTTGGCTTTTCTACTGATGCCATCAGCATTCAAGTCTGCTTCTGTGAGTTTAAGCAGTTCATCAAGAGGGAAGTACCATGATGAGAGCAAGAATTACAACCCCTCCCCCTCAATAACTTGGTAGGGGAGCAAGAGATACAAGACAGATGGGAAATCACCTCCTAAATATCCAAAATAAACACTCAAACTTTCATCCCTTTTGGGAAGCCAGGCCATCTTTCCCATCCTTTTGTCAATGATATTTTCTTTTATTTCTCCCTTCCTCCTTCCTTCCAACAACCCTAACCTTTTACTAAAAGATTAGAACTAGGTAAATATCCAGCAATCTGGTTCCAACAAATAATTATTGCAAGATTGCTGACTTACTTGCCTTTAAATTAGACAATGCTACTTGGACCATGCAAAAAAAATTTATACTCTGAACATACCAGCAAGGCCACCTGGAAGAAATGGGCAATGGAATAAAATTTACTTTGAACCATAGACACTTAAGTTTTCCTGATAGAACTAGGTGAGAAGATGTAAACAGCAGGTCTAAAACTCTAGTGGTGAAAATAAAGTGATTTTTAAAAGCTCAGGGTATCTAGAGTTTTGAAAAATAAAGCATTGACTGTGATGTGTTTCTTGAGCGAGCACTTCATAAACCATTTACTAACTGACCTACTTTTTCCCCCCCTGCAGCTAAAATGCTCCGCTATAACTTACAATTGGGAGACTGGGTGGCTCTTACCTTGCACTGAGTGGGATCAATCCCACCGTAGCTGCTGCAGGGTAGCATTTCCAGCTCCACCCTCAGTCTGAGAACGACTGTGGGAAGAAGCGAGGAAGAGACTCCCGTGGGAAAAAGACAGACTCAGGTATCCCAGCCTGTGCCTAAGACAGCAGACAGAAGAGGGAAAGCACACAGGAGGGGTCACACGGCAACTTCCCCCAGCTCCCCTCAGGTGGGAGCAGATGACCATCTTGCATGATGACGCCTGGCCAAATAATCCCATTCTTCAGGACGTCCAGAGTTCACAACGCTGGCAGGTGTTCCCTGCACCTCTTACCGGAATTAGCATTTTCTAGCTGTAAGCTATTTGGCAACAGGGCTATGTCCCCGCTGCACTTGATTCCACAATTTGTCTCCAACCCACCTTTCCAGGCTCACTTCCCACTCTCCTCCTCCCATACACCGGAATCTGCACTGGGCAACTTGCAGTATAAACATTCTTGCACTTTCCTTCCTTCTAGCTTTTGCTAATTCTGCCTTGGTGCTCTTCTCACTCTTGGGTCCATCTGTTGCAATTCTACTTGTCTTTTGATTCCTAGGTTGGTTCTCACCTCGTCAGACTTCCCAGATTTCCTTGGCTGATATTAATCTCATTCTTCTTTGTATTCTCATCGTACTTTGTTTGAACCTCTACGATAGACACAGATTCTTGTGGTTTGTATTTCTGCTGCACTAGATTCTAGGCTTCTTGTCTTTTCACCCTCTTATTCTTGTCTTTCACAAAGCAAAAGGTTTTCATTTTGATGATGTCCAATTTATCAAATTTCCTCTTATGCTTTTGGTGTCAAGTCGAAGAACTCTTTTACCTAGGCCCAGATCCTGAAGATTTTCTCCGATGGTAAAATAAAGATTCTTGATTTTATTTTAAAGAGAGGGGAAAGGAAGTTAAAAACAATGGAAATATTGTAGAAGAAAAATTGTTATGGTCACATTATTTAATTAGGATTTCTTGCTGTTTAGAAAGATGAAATGGTTAAGGATATGTGCATGTGAAGAAACAGGGACATTAAGTGTGTTTTTTTAGCCAAAACATTTGAGTATGGAATAGTTATTATAAGAAAAGCATAATGTCAAATCAGATCTCAACAAGTAATTTTTAGAAACTGGTGACTGAAATAGATGTCAAAGAAGAATGCAAAAAAAATTGTTACAGGAGACCTCTCTGGGGGTCCAGTGGTTACGACTCACACTTCCACTGCACAGGGCACAGGTTTGATCCCTGGTTGGGGAACTAAGATCCCGCAAGCCATGTGACGTAGCCAAAAAAAAATGTTTACAGAAAGGACTTCTCAAGAATTTCTTTAGCCTGGGTTTATAGTTCTCAAAACTTATACTTTATATACACACTTAATAGGCAGGGAGTTCAATATGCTAATGAAAAATGTAAAAAGAAGACTCCAAATTGCAACTATAATAGATATTCAGTATGTTAGGGTGCTGATCATTACATAAGGAATATTAAAATTTTCAATAGGATTATCTGAAAATAGCACTTTGCTGAGAGATGAATTTTCTCAGTATTTTCATCCTGACTAGTATGCTCAAAGAAAATAATAAGATGTAAAGAGTTTTGCTTGTCTAATTTTAAAGTCAGCAATGTTATGGGTTCTACCAAAATCAGCTGTCATCTTTTAAAACACATTATTCACGTAGGTAAAAATTGTACAATATTTTATGTGCTGCACCTCACTTCTCTCCACACAAAGAGATCTCAGCCTCTGAATTGCAGCAGTCCTTGGAGTTAATGTTCTGTATTGTGGCTTTAATTTATGTCCATGAAGGTTTTTATGCTCCTCCCTTTAAGAGGTGGAGCCAAATTCCTCTCCCCTAGAATGTGTGCTGAACTTAGTGACTGGCTTCTAATAAACAGAAGAAAGTGGAAGTGATAACGTGAGCCTTGGGAGACCTGGTTGTGAAACATGCTGTGTTCTTCCTTGCTCCCTCTCTTGGACTACTTGCTCTGCAGGGAGTTAGCTGCCATGTTGCAAGGAAATCTCCATGTGTGAGAAACTGAGACCTCCTGCCAACAGCCATGTGAGTTCACCATCTCAGAAGGGCATCCTCCAGCCCCAATGAAGCCTTCAGTTGACTGCAGCCTCAGCTGACCTCCTGACTGAAACCACACAAGAGACCCTGAACCAGAGCTACTCAGCTAAGCCACCTCCAAATTCCTTCCCCACAGTAAATACGACATTTTTTTTTACTATGGTGTGAGGTTAGGATCAAGGTTTCTTTTTATTCCCCAAGCATATCCAACTTTGTGAGCACCATTTATTGAACAATTATCCTTTCCCCATTGAATTACCTTGGGGCCTTTGTCAAAAATCAGTTGGTCAGTCGGATTTATCCCAGGAATGCCAGAGTATTTCAACATAAGAACATCAATCAATGTAATACACCACATTAATAGAATGAAGGAAAAAACACACGATCATCTCATGTACATCACATCATGCACAAAAGATGTGGAAAAAGCATTTGACAAATTCCAGTACGCTTTCATGATAAAAAAAAAAATGCACTCCATAAACTAGAAATAAACAGGATGAAGCCCAGATATTAAAAGCCCACAGCTAACATACTTAATGGTGAAAAACTGAAAGCTTTTCTCCCAAGATCAGGAACAAGACAAGAATGCCCACTCTCACCACTTCCATTCAACATAGTACTGGAAATTTTAGCTGGAGAAGTCAGGCAATAAAAAGAAATAAAGTTCCCCCAAATTGGAAATAAAGAAGTAAAGCTATCTCCCTTCAAAGATGGCATGACGTTATATGTAGAAACCCTAAGGAATCCACAAAAAAAGTTTTAGAGCTAATAAATGAATGTGACAAATTTTAAGGATATAAAATCAACATGCAAAAATCAGTTGTATTTCTATATACCGGCAGTGAACAATCCAAAAAGGAAATTCAGAAAACATTTCAATTTATAAAACCATGTTTATCCTCCTGCCGACGCACACTGAATTAATTGATGTGCCTTTATAGGAAGACTTGCAATCAGGTAGTGTAAATCCTTCAACTTTGTTGTTTCTAAAAATCATTCTGGGGCTTCCCTGGTGGCGCGGTGGTTGAGAATCCACCTGCCGATGCAGGGGACACGGGTTCGAGCCCCGGTCCGGGAAGATCCCACCTGCCGCGGAGCAACTAAGCCCGTGCGCCACAACTACTGAGCCTGCGCTCTAGAGCCCGCGAGCCACAACTACTGAGCCCGCGTGCCGCAACTACTGAAGCCCGTGCGCCTAGAGCCCGTGCTCCAAAATGAGAGAAGCCACTGCAATGAGAAGCCCGCGCACTGCAACGAAGAGTAGCCCCCGCTCACCGCAACTAGAGAAAGCCCGTGCGCAGCAACGAAGACCCAACACAGCCAAACATAAATAAATAAATAAAATAAATTTAAAAATCATTCTGGCTATTTTAGACCTTTTATGTTTCCTTACAGATTTTAGAATCAGCTTGTGGGTTTCTATAAGAAAGCCTGCTGGGATTTTGATTGGGATATCTTCTCTATCTCCTGAATCTGTTTTGTTTCTCTCCATCCCAACCCCAATTACCACCCTAATAGAAGGCAGGATGAACAAGAGTCTATTAACTAGGGGGAGGGATGAATTAGGAGTTTGGGGTTAACATATACACACTAATATATACAAAATAGATAACCTATAAGGACCTACTGTATAGCACAGGGAACTATACTCGACATTTCGTAATAACCTATAAGGGAAAAGAATCTGAAAAAAATAGATATATATGTATGTATAACTGAATCACTCTGCTGTACACCTGAAACTAACACAACATTCTAAATCAAGTATACTTCAATTAAAAGAAAAAAGAATCTACTAACTGGTCCATCTGCCTTCACTTTGGCCTCTCCCCAATCTGTTATTCACACTGTAATTGGAGTGGTATTTTCAAAACATGTATCTGATCACGTTACCATCTCCAAGGGTATCCCATTATTCTTGGAATAAACACTCAACCTCTTACATGGCCTAAAAGCAGGGGTCATATTCAAAATAGTCTAAATATTTAACAATCAATATTGCGCAGGTACTGACCATCAGAGCAGATGCCAGAATCTTGGAGCAGCCTTTAAAAAATCTGCCCTCCTTGCCCTATTCTGCCAGATATTACTCTCTTGGTTGCTAGATCATGGCAAAGCCCAGAAGAGGGGCTGGGCAGCTGGACTGGGTTTGGGGTGGATGAGGGTGGCTCAGTGCAGGAGCTATTTATCATCGGGTCCAGAAGTGTGTTACTGCCTTAATGACAGTGCAGCCATATTGGAGCAGATTGGCTGACCACCAGGCCTGCTTCCAAGGCCTTCCATGTTCTGGCATCCATCCACTTCTCTGGCTTTATCTCCTGCCCTCCCTGCTCCAGTCACACTGGTCTTCTTTGAGTTCCTTGAAAATACCACCCTCCCACTCCAGAGCCCCTGGGCATTGCTTCCTCTGTGAACATCCTTCTTCCTTCTTTCACTTAGCAAACTCCTACCCATCCTGCCTATCTCGACTCTAACAAGGATTCCTCAGGAAGCTGCTCTGACCTCCCTGAAGAGGTGAGACTCCCAATAATCCTCCCTCATAGCACCATGTTCTTCTCCTTTCTTGCATTCATCACACTTGTAGTTATAAATATCTTCACGTGATGACTCAGTTAATCCTCTCTCATAAGCTCCAAGACGACAGAGATTATGTCTTCTTTTGTTTACCATCGTGTCCACAGCACTAACCTGGTGCCTGGCACGTACTGCGTGGCCAATAAATATTTGTCGAATAAATGTCTGAAAAACCAAGCTTAGAGAAAGATAAATACCATATGATATCACTTATATGTGGAATCTAAAAAAATGATACAAATGAACTTAGTTACAAAACAGAAACAGACTCACAGACATAGAAAACAAACTTCTGGTTACCAAAGGGGAAAGGTGGGGAGGGATAAATTGGGAATGTGGGATTAACAGATATACACTACTCCATATAAAATAGATAAACAACAAGGACCTACTGTATAGCACAGGGAACTATATTCAATATCTTGTAATAACCTATAATGAAAAAGGATATGGAAAAGAATATATATACATATATATACGTAAAAAACGGAATCACTTTGCTGTATACCTGAATCATTGTAAATCAACTATACTTCAATAAAATAATAATAATAATAAAAAGAAAAACCAAACTCACTTCATTTGCTCTCAAACCTCTTCTTTCTGAATTTCCCATTTTGGCTAATGGCATATCTACCTAGTTGCCATAGCAAGGGACTTAGAAATCATCCTAGATTCCTCCTTCTGCTTTATTCCACTGTTAAGATAGACACCGGATTCTGTTGGTTCTACCTTCTGAATCTGTTTCTACCTTAGCTCACTTCTTGTTTGGACTAGAGCAGATTTCTCCATACTTGTCTCATCTCCAGTTTTGCATTTACTTTGTCCATTCTTCACGCTGCTCTTAGGGTGATCCTTCGAACCTGACCAAGTTAGTCCCCTGTGTAAAATACTTCAGGGTCAAGTTCAAATTCCCTCCTGATCTGGTTCCTGCTCACTTCCAAGGCCAATTGTCTGTGACCATTCATTGTACATCTTCCATGCTCTCGAGTTCCTCTAGTGAGAATGAGCAACCCTGGATACAGGGCCCAGGCTTCATTGGCTCTATTTTTAGAACTCAGCATCATGTCTGGCTTGGAGAGGGAAATACACAAATGTTTGTGGTACTGAATGGAAATGAACAAAACTTATTTTTGTCCTGTTGTGCTATCAACCACAATAGTACAGCACAGGGAAGAATGTTCACTGTAGGATGACAGCAAGTCATTAAGAAATGGATTAAATTATATTTATAAACTTAATATACTACCTCTTGCAAAGCAGTCAAATGAGAACGATTAGGATTTTAAAGTTTTGATTTAAAGGTGTAGTTGTTCAACTGTTTTGGAAAGTCAGCTATGCAAAACCACACTCAGTCCTTGGGATATCGGGGAAATTTGGCGATGATTAATAATACTGTGTTTTCCTGGGGGTGGGTTGGGATGTGTGGGGTTTAGCAACATTTGTGAGTTTGACATATACTTTCTTAAATTCCATATTTACACCATTTTTTTCCATTCCTTCAAATTACTGTCATATCAGAAACTTGCAAACTTCTAATTACTTGTTTTTATTTGCTGCTCTGAGACATTGTGTTTGGAATTAAAATTAAACTTAGGTATAAAGTGTGGCTTGAGCAGTCCATAGGCAAGAACGTGTGTGATTCAACAGGATATGGGAAGAAATGATACCAGCAGGTACCATAACAGATGCAGCCTTTTTAAGGGACAAAATTTCCATCTGTTAAAGACAGCTGGCCCACCAAGACTGAGAAATAAAAATCAAAAGGAGAGGGCTTCGGATATATGGAAAAAACCTAATTTGAACTAGAAAACTCCAACCAGAAGCTGAGCAGCATAATTTTTTCTTCCTATAAATTTATTTATTTATTTATTATTTATTTTTGGTTGCGTTGGGTCTTTGTTGCTGCCCGTGGGCTTTCTCTAGTTGCGGCGAACAGGGGCTACTCTTTGTTGTGCTGCACTGGCTTCTCATCACGGTGGCTTCTCTTGTGGTGGAACACGGGCTCTAGAGCGTGGGCTTCAGTAGTTGTGGCTCGCGGGCTTCGTTGCTCTGCGGCATGGGGGATCTTCCCAGACCAGGGCTCGAACCCGTGTCCCCTGCATTGGCAGGCAGATTCTTAACCATTGCGCCACCAGGGAAGACTGAGCAGCATAATTTTAAGAAGCAATTTTAGTGAGGGGTGGGGGAGTGTCTGGGGAGCAGCTGTAGTCAGAAGGCTGAATAAGATGCCATAATTATAGCATTTGAGACTCTACAACTTTTTCTAATAGGTAGTATGAACAGTTAAGATGATTAAGTGAGAAATGTCTCCGTTTTCTTACCAGAAAAAATGACTTTGCCTCTGAAGGTATGTAAAGTGGTGTCCACTGTTTCAGTGCTGATGGCCCCATTCAACTTGGAAATTCCATTTGGAATTAATGTCCACCTTAAGCTCTGCCCAAAAAGAGTGATCTCTTTTCCAGAAACCAATGTTTGATGCCACCTCATTTGAAGGGACCTTTGTGTCATTCTGTGAATTTATCAAGTTTGGTCAGCTTTCACACTGTGGACAGTAAGCCCAAGAGACTGGTTAAGAGAGAATTGTTACTGTGAATTCTTATTTACAGTGTAACCTCATATCCTGGACCTAATCAGGTCTAAAATTTGAGTTACTTTGGACAGGGCCCAATTTGTATTTTACCATGACACCATCTTTGTAAAAAACGTCTGAAAACCAAGTTAGCATTTTTGATAAAATTTCAAAATGAATAAATAATTTGTCAGGCACCCTCAAGGGTTTAGAAGCACCATTTACACATAACTTATTATCCTGTTTACCAAAGTCACCATTGTCTTTTCATAAAACAAGTTCTTTTAATAAATAGTAATTTAGTAGACAGTCCAGGTTTTGCATCATTACACTTTTATTAAACACACTCTATGTGTTTAATACTATGCTTAGCATTGCTGGTGATACAAATAAATATTAAGGAGGCAATAATACGCTTGGTGGGATAAAGATTTCTCCCACAATTATTTTTATAACAAAATGAGAGTATATAGTCACAGTGTAGACTGTATCATAGTTAAGTATTACAGAAGTTCAGAGAGGTGAGATCAGTGCATTCTGGGTTAGTAAGGACCGGCTTTATAGAGGATGTTTGTCATATGGGTGGAAAAGTAACTTCGATTCTTTCCAAAAAATTACAATCCAGACTCTCCTCAATTTACAAAGGACATTCCTGCATTATTCAGTTATTATTATCAACCTTTATGGAGGATATAGGTGGGAGCATTATCCTGAGAAGCTCTTTTTCCAGCTGCGCCTCCCCGCCCCGCCAACCCCATCTCTGCAACTCTTCAGGGTCTTAGGTCTGGCCCCTGGCGCTGTCCTGTACCAAACCACCAACCTTCAGGACTGAGGCTGCAGAAGGACTCAAGACCTATTACCTCCTGATATTACGAGGGAAAACAGACACGAGATCTTTATGTCTCCCTAATTCTCCAAGATTTTCTCTCAAAATGTGTTTCTGGCAAGAATTAAAATTTTTCTTTTGCATATCCTCAAGCTCCAGTAGAGCCAATTTTCAACTTTCACTTGAAATCTTACCTCTCATTTATAAGAGACATGCGTCCTTCTAACCCACTTAGCATCCGTTCTCCCTTATTCTGGTAACAGAAAGCTTCTCCTTTTGGGGCATTTGCATTGGTGTGTTAGAGCTGGCACACCAATGTTGTTAAAATTTCAGGAATTTGGCTAGTCCGTTGTCGTATGCCGTCACTATTTAACATTAAATTCTATAACCTTATGATTAAATAAACTCTATTAAAAACAAAGGTCATGCATGCTCAAAACTCATCACTTCCTAACTATTTTATGACATTTTATTATTATTGATGGTCTTGAGGTTACTTATTTTTATTTTACCTCTGTGGTAGAAATATTATGTACTGGGTGCTCCTGCATCTCTCTTCCTTAACTCTGTGTTCAGCGACCATACTGGTAGCTTGCAATCTGCCCTGGTGAGAGTGTTTACACCATGGAAATTGGCAAACATTACACATGAAGACCCCACCTCCCACCCCCAGAGCTCATCATTAAACATTTTCCAGAGTCCCACTGGGTGTTCCCCACCATACCCATGTCTGCTAATCCCGGTTCACAAGGCTCAAGTAGTCTGACCACATGCTCCAACCCCAGAAGTGGACACATGCCCCAAAGAGCAAGTGACAGTAACTCCTCTGGGGTCCCTAAGTTAGCAGGATGTAAGTTAGTAGCTGGTGATAGCCTCTTCATCATTACAAACACAGAGACTGCTGGGGAAGGAAGCCGCTACAGAAGAAAGCCAAGTGGAAAGATAGAAACAGATTCTTAATAACATCTTTCAACATCGAAATCTAGCTTTGTCTGAAGCTATTATATCCTAGATTTTCAGTTATGAGGATCCATCATTTCTCCCGTTTTTCAGCCTGAGTCATTTTGAACTGACTTTCTATCACTCTAAAGAGCAATTTTCCACAATGAAAATAATTTCTGGATTTCCCTGGTGGCGCAGTGGTTAAGAATCCTCCTGCCAATGCAGGGGACATGGGTTCAATCCCCAGTCCGGGAAGATCCCACATGCCGTGGAGCAACTAAGCCCGTGCGCCACAACTACTGAGCCTGTGCTCTAGAGCCCACGAGCCACAACTACTGAGCCCTCGTGCCACAACCACTGAAGCCCGCTTGCCTAGAGCCCGTGCTCTGCAACAAGAGAAGCCACCGCAATGAGAAGCCCACGCACCGCAACGAAGAGTAGCCCCTGCTCTCCGCAACTAGAGAAAGCCTGCGTGCAGCAATGAAGACCCAACGGAGCCAAAAATAAATAAATAAAATAAATAAATTTATAAAAAATAATAATTTCTAAAAATCACACAAGGACTGCTCCTGAGCGCTCACGTATAGTAAGAGAGTAACAGAGTCATGTGTGATGATGGGCTGACACTTGAAGTGAATGCAGACTCACTCCAAGAGATTTTCCTGGCAGAGCACTTGATTCAAAATCCTGTATTAGCAAACACTAAATGTACAGACCTTTCTGATTGCCCTTGGATGGCTGAATCTTTGAACGGCAGATCTGTGAATCCCCAAGCCCACTTCGTCATGCCCACACTTTGGCTGTGGCTATCCTAACTCTGTCCACGTGCCATGAAAGGAGGGGTCCATGTTCTCTGGAAACATTCTCCGTGGTGTGAAAACCCAACACACAACCCTAGTCAAGCTCAGTGTCGTATTTCCTCAAACTGTTATAAGACTTGAGGCTAGAAGACTATGCCCAATTTGTGGGAAGAGCTCTGTATTAGAAGTCAAGGACTTGCTTTCTAACTAATCCAGATTTTCCCACAATTTTGGACAAAACGCTTTACTTCTCTGGGCCTCAGTTTCCTCTTCCAGAGAGTGAGGGGCTGTTACAATGGTCCCACCTGAATCTCGGATGGGTTCTGTCACAGATAAGCTCTTCACCTATAATATATGGATCATTTAGGACTTTAATCCTGGACAGTTCCTTTTGTACTGTTGGGATCCCTTTCATGAGCTTGGGAAGCTTCATCAAGTTTGGCTTCATGATTCTTGCTTTGATTTACTGTAAGAGACTATTCAACACGATCCCCTTGGGATGCTCTGTTACAGGGTGTCTTTGGGTCATCCGTTACCTTCTTACAGCGTGTGCTATAGGTAGATGGTGATACTAGGTCTCTGTAGACAATTGCTATATCAAACATACACATCCTTTGTCCAATATGTTGCATCATTATGAAAAATAAAATCACCCTCGAAAAAAAAAAAAGGCAATTGTAGTGGTATTGTCCACGGTCCCAATTCCTATGGTTCTACTTTAAGCCTTTATGTTCATAACTAATGAGAACCTACTGTATAGCACAGGGAACTCTATTCAATGCTCTGTGGTGACCTAAATGAGAAGGAAATCCAAAAAAGAGGTGATATGTATACGTATAGATGATTCACTTTGCTGTAGTATAAACTAACACAATATTGTAAAGCAACTATACGCCAATAAAAAAATAATAAACCTTTATGTTCCTGAGTATTCTTTAATTCTCAGACATTTTCTCATCGAATAAAAAAAAATATGTAGATAAATTGCCCCATTTTAGAAAGGCTCTTATTTTCATTTTTTAATCCATGAGAGAGAGTAGTAAGGCCAAGAGGTGACAACAGGAATAAATGACAAGTGAGTTTTCACTGTAAGAAGGTGGAGGTGAATGAGTCCCAGAGAGACATTTACCGTGGCAGTGGAGTGATGCTCTAGAGTTCATGCTCCAGCTTCTAGCTCTTGCATCACCAGCCTGTGATCATAGGTGCTAATTAAATTAATAAAAAGGCATTTTGTTAAAACACGGGCCACACACCTTCTGTGTCACCAGGCACAGGCTTCTTGCCTGTTGTGATGGAACGGTTTTACCGTTAAACAACGAAGACGCAAAGGAAAAAAAGAGCAAGAGGGAAAAGTCGAATTGTAGCCAATACGTCCTTGATTTCCCACCACAGTGCTTGTTAATTTGTGGTGACACAGATTCAAAAGCACACATTTTTGAGTCTGACATTCTCAATTACTTAGGGTGTGACAACTTTGTTTAATAGTTATTATAATGACAAGAAGTAACATCCTGTCCTTACCCAATTAAGGACAAGAATGATAAACTGAGAAATTATAGCTTACAAAAATAAAACTTTTGATGCCAACAATGGGCACCTCTATCTCTCTGTAATGATGCTCGTACTGAATTGTCTATAGGTCATTTATTCGAAATTATTTTAAGACGCTCTAGTATCATCTCTCTTGGCTTGAATGCAGATCCATGTGTTTCTGTTAGAGGAAGATAAATTTAAAAAATTTTTTTAATATGAAAAAGAATATGGGGGCTTCCCTGGTGGCGCAGTGGTTGAGAATCTGCCTGCTAATGCAGGGGACACGGGTTCGAGCCCTGGTCTGGGAAGATCCCACATGCCACGGAGCAGCTGGGCCCGTGAGCCACAATTGCTGAGCCTGCGCGTCTGGAGCCTGTGCCCCGCGACGGGAGGGGCCGCGATAGAGAAAGGCCCGCGCACCGCGATGAAGAGTGGCCCCCGCTTGCCGCAACTGGAGAAAGCCCTCGCATGAACCGAAGACCCAACACAGCCAAAAATAAATAAATAAATAAATAAATAAATAAGAAAATCCTTAAAAAAAAAAAAAAAAAAAGAAAAAGAATATGTATACACATGTATAACTGAATCACTTTGCTGTACACCAGAAACTAACACAACACTGTAAATCAACTATACTTCAATAAAAAATAAAATAAGTTAAAAAAAAAAAACCCAGACTCACTCACAGACATAGAAAACAAACTTACGGTAACCAAGGGGTCAGGGGGTGGGGGAGGGATAAATTAGGAGTTTGGGATTAGCAGATGTAAACTATTATATCTAAGATGGATAAACAACAAGGCTTGACTATATAGCACAGGGAACCATCGTCAGTATCCCGTAACAAACCATAATGGAAAAGAATACGAAAAAGAATATGTATATATGTATAAGTGAATCACTCTGCTATACACCAGAAACTAACACAACAATGTAAATCAACTATACTTCAATTAAAAATAAATAAAAATCTTTTTAGCTTAAGCTGTATTTTATGTCAAAAACAGTCATACCCCCATAGACTAGGATTAGATTTAGTTGAGACAAAAACCCAAAATAAGAATTTATTTCCCTCGCATCTAGAAATCTGGGCAGAATGTCCAAGCCTGGGATACTGTCCCATGGTGTCAGAACCAGTTCCTTCCCATCCTGTTGCTCTGCCGTGCAGGGCCTCTGTGTTCAAGCTTTTCTCATGGTTCAAGATGAAATTGTGCCCAGCTTGTGCTTACATCTTATTGCAGTCCTTAGACACATGACACAACTGCAGGGAGGTCGAAAAATAAAGTCTCTATTCCAGGCAGCCACGAAGCGAGCTTAAAGCTGCATGTTCTAGTATTACAGAACAAGGGTTGGCAAAATTCGTTTTCTGTAAAGGGCCAGATAGTAAATATTTCAGGCTTTCTGAGCTACATGATCTCTGTCTCAACTATTTAACTCTGATGTTGCAGTGTGAAAGCAGCCACAGACAATACACATATGAATGTTTATGGCTGTGTTCCAATAAAACTTTATTTACAAGAACAGGTGGTTGGCTGGATTTGGCCCACAAGCTGATCCTTGTTATAGCAGGTGGGTAAAACAGATGCTGGGGATAACTAGTACTTCTCTTACACCAGGTAATAGAGATATTAGGGATAGTAACTTTGGTACGGTCCTTCTGCATCCCCCCCCCCCCATTTTAGTATAGTTAGTGGCAAGCAAAATTGCCAAATATTAATTAAGATCAGCAAAAATGATGTAGTAGAGGGCAAATTCGTTTAAGGCTCTCTTTGAAAGACTAGTTAGTGAATTTCGGTTATGCTTTTGTTTGTCATGCTGACCCTTCTTTTGCTTAGGCAACAACTCCTATTCCTTACCTTGGTAAGAGAATGGTTTTCTCAACCCAGTGTTTGGGAGATGCAAGATTCCACGAAATGAGCACTTAGAAGGGAATGCAGAGGAGACACTGAGAAAATGATGATGCCTTTCCCCTCTTCTTGGCAGAGTGGGACAGGCCTGTGATTTCATTTAATTATGTCTCACTCTCAGATCTTTTTTTCCTTCCTGGTGGACAGGGGAGAAGAGATGTGGGATTGTGCTAGGTAGTTCTCACTTGAGCAAAATAAACCTTGTAGGAATGTGATCAAAATTGACTACGGTAATTAATTTTATCAGTAATTTTTATTTATTATTTCATAATTTTATTTATCTTTTTTCCCCTGAATTCAAAGATAGCACATGGTTTAATAAAGTCAAATATAGATATATAAATACCAAATTGAGAGTCTTCCGTAATACCCCCTCCGCCACCGGCGAGTCTCCCCTGGACTTTTTTATATGCCTGTCCTAACAATCAGTGTGCCAGGAATGCGAGGTTATAGTAATTCCTGTTGCTTCCAGAACTCCTAAAGTGAGGAAAGCTGTTTTCCAAACCGCACTCCTGGTTTCCTTTTCCTCCACTTAAGATCTCATTAGCAGAGGAATATTAAGCTTCAAGATCCTCCCTTTTCATAGCGCCAACTACTGCTGAAGCTACTTTTAGCATCTCCCAATTTTGTATTTTGTATTTTGAATACTCCTAATTTTGTATTCAGTACAAAAGTTACTTAACTTTAATTTAACTGGTCAAACATTTTTACTACATCGATTACAAACTAGAAGGACAGTAGCCTTATATTTCCACATTTATGAATGGCAACTCAGAACAGAACAGTAGAGTTAAAAAGAATCTTAGAGATAATTTAGTCCAAATCCCTTAGTTGACTGAGGGGAACGGAGGTTCAGAGAAGGAAAGTGCTGTGCCCTGGATTGCACAGCTAATTCATAAAACGCAGTAGAAACTCAGCTCTTTCGGTTCACAGATACACTTTAAAATTCCACCCTCCTTGGGCTTCCCTGGTGGCGCAGTGGTTGAGAGTCTGCCTGCTAATGCAGGGGACGCGGGTTCGAGCCCTGGTCTGGGAAGATCCCACATGCCGCGGAGCGGCTAGGCCCGTGAGCCACAGCTGCTGAGCCTGCGCGTCTGGAGCCTGTGCCCCGCAACGGGAGGGGCCGCGATAGTGAAAGGCCCGCGCACCGCGATGAAGAGCGGTCCCCGTACCGCGATGAAGAGTGGCCCCCACTTGCCGTAACCAGAGAAAGCCCTCGCACGAACTGAAGACCCAACACAGCCAAAAATAAATAAATAAATAAATAAAGTAGCTATAAAATTAAAAAAAAAAAAAAAAAATTCCACCCTCCTTGCTGGTGCGCTGAAGTCTCAGTGGGAGGGTAGCCCTTCCAGCAGATGGGGAGCAGGGGGGACACTGTCACGCATTGGCAACTGGGAGGATAAGATGTCTGCACCTCCATTTCTTTTTTTTTTTTGGCTGCACCGTGTGGCATGCAGGATCTTAGTTCCCCAACCAGGGATGGAACCTGTGCCCCCTGCATTGGGAGATTGGAGTCTTAACCACTGGACCAGTAGGGAAGTCCCTCCATTTCTCCTTGCAACAGTGGTAAATAAGGAGGGCCTTAGCTTCTCCTGGAAAGGTCGTCTGTTCTCTGGGACAAGGACGCAGAGTGGTGGCTGCATGGAGATCCGTCTGGGACAAGTGGAGAGTATACAAGGCAAGAAGGACAAGATGGCCCCCACTAGGATGTCTGGGCCTGTCTGCGTAACATTCTCAGGGGCCTCTAGGTTTTTCAGGTGGTCTCAAAGAATTATTCTCAAATCTAGAGCGAACTGAATTTAACTTTGGCTCAACAGGACAGTTTTTGGGAGAAAGGAAATGTATCAAATTTAGACCAAACAAAAGGGTTACCAACATTTCCCAAAAGGTTGGAGATTACTAAGCATTAAAAATTCAAACTAATATGTATGGTGGTATAGTTTTATAAAGGACATAAATACTTAGTACTTCCTAACATGCTTATTAATTTCCAGGGTCACCTTCACAAATGGGTAAAATTTTCTTAGATTCATATGAACATATGGATATATATTCATATTATGTGTACATAATATACATATGTAATATACACATGCATTATGTATTTACACACAATATACACATATATTTATATGTACATACATATAGAATATATGTATATATGTATATATATGCATTCACATGTACAGGATGTATATTTTAATATGTATATTAATTTACATATATTGTACGTACTGCATGTATATATTATGTAATATACATAATATGCATGTGTATACATATACATCCATATATTCATATTCATCTACAGAAATTTTACACATTTATGAAGATGACCTTGGAACTTAATTAATAAACATGTTGGGATACATTAAGTATTTATATATACACACACATATACATATAAACACACAAATATACATATATTTATTAATAGATCACATACATATATATGCAAACCCTTTTTTCTCTATATATGAATATATTGTGAGAGTCCCTCTCCGTCCACATCTATATATATGTATATATTGTGTACTTATGTCTTTCTTATTCTGCCCTTTTATTTTCCCTTCAGAAGAGGGAAGGAAGAGAAAAGAGAGGGAGAATAAAAGAGAACAGAATTGGGTGACAAAGAGATGCCCAAACATTAATATGAAAAGAATAAATCCTTAATCATAATAATTAGTGACACGTGCCCATTTGGACTCTCATCTGTTCTAGCCTAAGGAAAGAAATTTTAAAAGAACATTTTAAAATGGAAGAAACTCTCTTTCTACTTTCTAAAACCAGCGAAGGCTATGTCATATACCAAGCCATTTCAGCAAAAGCATTAGGAAGGAAGGACCATTTCAAATTAAATCTGTCATTAATTTACTAACTACTCACTTGAATCGCATACATAATTTTAAGTAGAAAGGGTTGTCAAATGTAATTAAGGTCATTATTTTGTGTTAAAGGAGCCCACAGGCTTTTCTCATATAAGAAATCTTTCCATAAAAAGAAGCACTGAGGTTTCTTCAAGATTAAGGGCCTCTGGAGCCTTTTCCATGAAGATGTGTTACAGCAGAGAGGATGGAGCATATAGAAGTCATCTAGGAAGATTACACAAGGTTTCTCAAGGTGAGAGGTCTCTGAACAAGAACAGATTATGTTATTTTAAGAAGATTTGCTGGGTGTCCAATTTCCAAAATGAATTGTAATGTTTTCTGCTATCTAAAAAACTGACATCTGTGGTGAGAAAATGATAGGCTTGGCATCATTTAGTTCATTCAACAAATATTTCTGGAGATAGTCCTACATGCCAGGCACTCTTCTAGGTTCTTGGGATCCAGCAGGGAATCAAATGAGGTCCCTGCTCCCAAAGACCTCCTACTCTAGTGCGGAGGCAATAAAAACAAAAAAAAAAGCCATAAATGTAAAAGACAGCAGAACTCATAATCTGCAACCAAAAACACAAATATGCAATGACAAACTCAGCTGGGGAGTTTTGGGGGCGAGGACAGGGTGGGGAATTCTGAGACGCGGAGGAGAAAGCCTGTCTTCCCGGAGCAGGTGATGTGAAGCTGAGAACTGAAGGCTGAGGAGGATCTGGCGCAGCCAGGGCAGCTGAGGGTCCGAGGCGGAGGGAAGGCGGGCGTGTTCCCAGCCAGGACCTTGGAAGTCATGTTCAGAAATTTGAAATTTAAGAGCCATGGGAAGCCACCGTGAAGTTGTTAGTAGGAAAGTGAGCGGATCAAATTTTGTTTCATACGATCCTTTTGTAATAGCTGGAGGAGGGATAATATCCTAGACAGGAGGAATGTCAGGATAAGCCAGGGAAGAGACATGGGGCGTGGCCGGCTCTGGAGCGTGGCAGCGAGGGCTATGACGAGCGCCACTGCCATCTCGTTGAACCCCCAGAGCATCCCCATGAGGAAGGTCCATTATTAACACCCACATTTTCTAAATGAAGAAACGACAGAGAGGCTAAGTTACTTTCATAACTAGCTGGTAGACGTGGGGTTTGAACCTACTTCCTCCGGCTGCAAGTGTAACCACTTCCTTACGGTTTTCTCTCCAGAGGTAGGCTGATTTGAGGAATATCGAGAGAGTGGGCTTGAGAGCATTCAGTGATTGAATTTGGAAGTCATGAGGGAACAGGCAGAGCTCGGGGTGGTGACCGGGTGGATGGTACGGCCTTTCACCAGGAGGACAAGGGAGGTTTTGGTTGGGGGGGAGGGGAGAATGAACATGAGAAGTCTAGCTTTAAGCACGCTGACTTGGAGGTACCATGTGGAGATGTCTGGGTGAATCATGAATCCAGCGCTCAGAAGCCAGGTCTGGTCTGACAGACACAGATTTGGGAGTCCTCAACCTAGATTATACCTGGAGTCAAGGAAGGAGATAAAATTGCCTTAGTACGATGTTAAGGGTGCCTGGAGAAGATAGCCTAGTACCCCCAAGGAACAGACACAGAAAACGTAACTTGAAAAAGAGAATGACAAGATGTGGCTCGAGACATGTGAGAAGCAGAGGAACGGGCCATCACAGGAATCAAGAGGCCTGTCCAGCAGAGGAGGACAGCTGGGCAGCACCATGCCATCTGGGAGGGCAAGGGCTGGGGTGCGCTGGTGGACTTGTCATCGAGGACGTCGTTGGTGAGAACAGTCATAGTTGATGAGTAACAGCCAGACGGTGCTGGTAAATGAGGCGACGAGTGAGGATAACTCAGGAAGGGAGAAGTGAGATGGTTGTGGGAGAAGAACACGGGGAACAGGGGCTGAGGAAGTTTGTTTGATTTTCAAATAAAGGAACCACCTGTGTGCATCTACGTATGTGCCGATGATAAGGAAGCAGTTCAGAAAAAGACGGGAGAGATGGAGCAGAGACGGGACAAAGCAAGGAATGCATTCTTTGAGTGGAAGTGGGTGGAGGGATTGACTTCAGACTGCTGTGGGGGGGTCGGGGGGGGGGAAAGGGAGGGTGTAGATGCTGATGTTTATGTGGGTTTGGTGGTGGGAGATTGTTGGGCTGCACCCCACAGTCCTGCAAGCCTTGTAGTTGCCCAGACTCAAGACCGAAGAAAGAGCCCGGAGACAGCGACAGAGACATCAATGGTTTATTGCACAGGGGGTCTTACACAAAGGGTCCTGGAGCGACACCCCACCGTGTGCAGCAGACGGTGGGCAGGACATTCGGGGGAGCAGGAGGCTACCGTTTATTGGGGGTTAACTGACGTCAGGTGGGCTCACCAGTTACCAAAGACTAATTAAGCCCTATAATTAAGAGGACTGGGTAGTCATGTGAGTGCAGCTGGGACTGGTTGAGCAGGGGATGTACAGAGAGCAAGAGGACAGCCATCTTAAATGACCTAACCACACAGGGATCAAGGGCTTTCCCATTAGGGGAATTCATTTTAGTAGGATTGAGTGTAAAGGGGAGATGTAGTGGGGTCAGACGTTTGAGGACAGTCGAAACATTGTGAAATAACTAGAGTGGAGACTGTGAGAGTGGATCAGGGAAGGATTCACAGGTTGCTGGCAGCACTTAGGGCCCGATAGGGTCTGGCAGTCGTGAATTTATGGTGGTACCCATCTGTGAGGTTGTCTGATGTTCTCAAGCAGAGCTTGGCAGCCCAGGTATACAAAGAGCTCAAGAACCTTGGCTTGATCCAAGTTGAGGTGTTTCCAGGTAGTTGGGGAGAGTGAACTACGGAGACACTGGAGCAAGAGAGTTGAGGGTCTGCAAGAGCCTGGGTGAAGGGGCAGGTTATGGAGTCTCAGCTGGATGGGAAATGGGGAGAAGGAGGGGGCAGATTCCTGCTCTGGCTCTCACATTGACTCTGTTACTTTGGGTCAAATGCCACATATCTCTGGGCTTCAGTTTTTTCCCACTTAAAAGAGAGGGTGTTGGCTCACTCGGTTAATATCCCTTCCAGTTCTAAAATTCTGTGGTTCAATTTTGCAAAAATGCAAGTACTCTTTGACCATGAGTGAGAGACCCTGCCAACTCCTTCTAATCACTGGGGTCAAACAACCTTCTCTATGCCAGAGAAGCAAATTCCATCGATGTTTCCAGACCACTGATGCAACTCTTTCATTTTCTCATGAAAATATGAAAAACATTCAGGGCCCTTCCCATAAATCAAGAATAACTGTCTTGTTGCCATTGGCAATTCAACCCTGCTGTACACTTCCGAATCTGTACTTGATTCAGTTCAATTCAGCTTAAAAACATATTTATTGAGTATCTACTTTGGGTAAATTACTGAGACAGCAGTTGCAGGCAATACAAAGGTAAGAGAGCTGCAGTGCTTATTCTGTTATAGTCTAGCAGGAAGGATCAGACTGGTACAGAAATAAGTGTGTCAGGGGTATAAATCTTTGCATTCAGCTCAGGGAAGAAAGGACAATTTCTTTCTATATTTCTCCTTAACTTAATTTCTGTTTTGAGCCTACTTTTTACCAAGTTGGAATAAACTCAGTGAGAGTCCCACCATTTTTTGGGTCACAACTAATTCTCAGGGCTTACATAATCCTAAGGCACCAGGAGGGGGTGCTGTTATGGTCCTCAATGTCATTTGTCAGCAGACAAAAACAACCACAAGCCCCGTGGTTCTGTGTTATCAGTTCATGCAGGCAGCTACAGGGACATACTCATTTGCTCTGCGTGGTCCCTTCAGGACATTTTGATTCTCTCTTCTACCTCTAGGCCTTTCTGGGTTGCATGGTAATCAGTGTGCCTCTTCCCAGCATGCTTAAACACACTGCTACGGTCTGACTGTTTGTGTCCCCCCCCAAATTCATATGTTGAAATCCTAACCCCTAAGGTGATGGTATTAGGAGGTAGGGCCTTTGGGAGGTGATTAGGTCATGAGGGAAGAGCCCTCATGAATGGGATTATTGCCCTTATAAAAGAGACACCTGAGAGATCCCTCGCCCCTTCTGCCACATGAGGACACAGGAGGTTGGACTCTCACCAGATATTAAACCTACTAGCACTTTAAACTTGGACATCCCAGCTTCCAGAACTGTCAGCAATAAATTTCTATTGTTTATAAGCCACCCAGTCTATGACATTTCGTTATAGCAGCCTCAATAGACTAAGACACACACCATTCATTCATTTTCTTTATGGAGGTCTTAATATGTGTCCCCAAGGATCTATGTGGGACACAGGATAAAGTGCCCCTTCTCTCTAGAACCAATTGACATTTTGATTCTCCTCATTTGCTCCCCCTGCCACCTTTCCTTTTTACTTCTAGCCCTGAGAACCCTCTGATCTGGGAAGACCGGGTAGATGGGGTGGGGAATCCTACTATAACAGGTAATGTTTGCTTTCAAACCTTTTGTCTTTGCTGTCAGCCATTTCTGTTACACTGGGAAACTTCTTTTTCTCTCCCTTTTCTGCTCTCTCACATCCCTTTAAGTCAATGAACACAGAATGGATTATCTGCTTGAATGTGGAGAAGAGAAAGGGGGAAAGAAATGTGGGGGAAAACGTGGAAGCTATTTCATACAAGGCAGAAATAGGGTGTATTATGAGATGTATAAGCTTTGTGCTCTGGGGATTCAACTATATCAATAGGGATGTTTGGTTGAACATGAAAGAAATGAACACTGGCTAACTTAAGAGAGAAAAATAATGGTTTTATTAGAAGGATCCTGGGTACCTCACTGCATAGAAAAAAAGAGCTCAATAGATGCTTTGAGAATGACAGGAACTGGGGCTGAAGTGGTGAATGCAACAGGAGGAACTCAAGAACCATTGAGCATGCCATGATCAAGTGACTCAGCTCCAACTACCTTCTGTCTGAGTGTTTCCACTGGGGAGAAAATCCTACGGGAGATAGAATCTGATTGGTTGAACTTGGGTCACATGACCACACCTGTTGCCAGGGGTTCTCTACTTGGAAGCTCTGCCAGACCTAATGAATGGGAGAGAAGCTGTACTCCTAAGACAAGGGGGAGGTAAATGAATGTAGGGATGTGGACTAAACAACTGGTGCTTGCTCAAGAGGAGTGAGAGACCACTTCCCTGTCAGAAAACAGGAATACTTAGAGGAGATGGCATTTGTACATGACTTGGGAGGACAGGAAGGGTTCTGATGGATAGAGATAAGAGGTGGGGTAGAATGAGCAATGGTCCAGAGACAGGAAATCTGAGACTCTCTCAGGGACTAAGAACAATTTTGTAGAGCTTAGTACATGAATAGGGGTAGGAAACAAGGTTCATAGCATTGAAAATGTTGATCTGGAGCCATGTAAAGAAATCTGAATGAGGAATTGTTATGGGCTGAATTGTGTCCTCCCCCAAAATCCATATATTGAAGACCTAGCTCCCAATAGCTCAGAATGTGACTGTGTTTGGGGATAGGATTTTTAAAGAGGTTATTAAGTTAAAATGAGGTCACTAGGGTGGGCCCTAATCCAATATGACTGGTGTCCTTGTAAGAAGAGGAGCACCTCAATATATAAGGCAAATGCTAACAGCCATAAAAAGAGAAATCACCAGTAACAATAATAATAGTGGGGGACTTTAACACCCCACTTACATCAATGGACAGATCATCCAGACAGAAAATCAATAAGGAAACACAGGTCTTAAATGACACATTAGACCAGATGGCCTTAATTTATATTTATAGAGCATTCCATCTGAAAGCAGCAGAATACACATTCTTTTCAAGTGCACATGGAACATTCTCCAGGATAGATCACATGCTGGACCACAAAGCAAGCCTCAGTAAATTTAAGAAAATTCAATTCATATCAAGTGTCTTCTCTGACCACAACACTATGAGATTAGAAATCAACTACAAGAAAAAAACTTTAAAAAACACAAACATGTGGAAGCTAAACACATGTTACTAAACAACCAGTGGATCACTGAGGAAATCAAAAAATACCTAGAGACAAATGAAAAAGAAAAATGACGATCCAAAACCTATGGGATGCAGCAAAAGCAGTTCTAAGAGGAAAATTTATAGCAATACAATCTTACCTCAGGAAGTAAGAAGAGGAGATTAGGACACAGACATCCAAAGAGAGAGGACCATATCAAAATACAGGGAGAAGATGGCCATTTACAAGATAAGAAAAGAGGCCACAGAAGAAACCAACCCTGCAGGCACTCTGATCTTGTATTTCCAGGCTCCAGAAATGTGAGAAAATAAATTTCTGTGGTTTAAGCCACTCAGTCTGTAGTACTTTGTCATGGCAGCCCTACCAAACTAATACAGGATTTTTGTTCTTATTTTGGAAGCAATGGGTACTCATGGAAACTGTAAAGAGGGAAATTACATAATGAGACTTATCCTCAGGAAAACAGGTCTAACAGTGGTATATAAGTGAGTGGAGTGGGTAGAGTCTGCAGGCTGGGAGACCAGTTAGAAGGCTATTGCAATAGCCTTTCAAAGGCAGATGAGGATATTAGCTTGGAGCATGAAGAGATGAGGGGTATGGTGACTATTATGGAAATGGGATTCACTAGGTTTGGTCATGAATCGAATGTTAGAGAGGAAAACAGAGAGTTAAAGAGGTCTTAGATCTTTCTAACCTGTTCACTGGGAGAATGGGTCATAAAAGAGGACTCCTGATGATGAGTGACAGAAAATCTAATTCAAATAAGCTTAAGGGAAAATGGAATTTAGTAGCCGTTATAATCTCAAAGTCCAGTGGGATGTACCCTCAGGTGGTTTATGAGGAAATTGGGGCCCCAGGAGGGCCATGACTTGTACAAGTTCCGCATGGGGTCTGGGAGAGGAACAAGGATGACCAAGCAAAGCCTTAACTCTGGGTTGCTATTCAACCCTATGTTTGCTGTATGGTATTGGCCTGCAGTTTCCTCTACACCAGGAGACACATGCTCTGATGCTTCTGGAAGGTAAAGCAAGTGAGTGAAACAGGCCTCATTAATGGGGACCCCTATTACTCAGCACAGCTGATCACTGCCATGTGGGAATGAGAGGTCGAGAATCGTCCAGAAGAACCTAGGGGCAGGACAGGAATAAAGATGCAGACGTAGAGAATGGACTTGAGGACATGGGGAGGGGGAAGGGGAAGCTGGGACGAAGTGAGAGAGTGGCATGGACATATATACACTACCAAATGTAAAACAGATAGCTAGTGGGAAGCAGCCGCATAGCAAAGGGAGATCAGCTCGGTGCTTTGTGACCACCTAGAGGGGTGGGATAGGGAGGGTGGGAGGGAGGCGCAAGAGGGAAGAGATATGGGGACATATGTATATGTATAACTGATTCACTTTGTTATAAAGCAGAAACTAACACAACATTGTAAAGCAATTATACTCCAATAAAGATGTTAAAAAAAAATTAAAAAAAAAGAATCGTCCAGATGGGATTTTCCAAGAGAAGCTGGTAATGTGAATTTTCATGTTGGCAGCTAACTTAAAAACACAAAAATACCATGTGAGCAAAACAGGTTTGTGGGTGGACTGCCAGTTTGACCTTGGCTCTACACCTTGGGGATAGGAAAAAAAAAAAAAAAAGAGGTCAAGATGTGGAGAAGAGAGGATATAAACAGCCTTCACCTCCAGCTCACATCCCCCAGAGATGTTGGTGGGAAAATGGCTTCTGTGGTCCCGAAAATGTGTATACCTCTAATATGACGGGACAGAGTGTGGGACTTCTAAGCCATCAGTGGTCTGGATTTTAGTCTCCTGTTATTTTTTATATGAATCTGGAAACCTTTTTAATGATGACCTTTCTTTCATTTTTGGTGTGAAAATACTATATAATTTGGATTAAAATAGTGTAGGAGGGCTTCCCTGGTGGCGCAGTGGTTAGGAATCTGTCTGCCAATGCAGGGGACACGGGTTCGTGCCCCGGTCCAGGAAGATCCCACATGCCGTGGAGTGGCTAGGCCCGTGAGCCACAACTACTGAGCCTGCGCGTCTGGAGCCTGTGCTCCGCAATGGGAGAGGCCGCGACAGTGAGAGGCCCACACACCGCGATGAAGAGTGGCCCCCGCTCACCGCAACTGGAGAAAGCCCTTGCACAGAAACGAAGACCCAACACAGCCAAAAATAAATAAATAAATTGATAAAAAAAAAATTGTGTAGGAGAAGTTGAAAAAAAGATTTTGCCAATTTTGCAGTCATAGTTAATGCTACGACATCTCTTTCCTTCAACTCCTTTTTTTTTTTGCCTACTACGTGCAAGAAAATGAGTTCTACCTCGGACGATGTAAGAAATGAGTAAGAATAAGCTGTGCCCATGCTCTTAAAGTTCATAATTGTGGAATCAGACTATCATTGGTTCCTACAGTCTCCCAACCATCATGTGTTCCTTGTACCACGTTATTATCGGGGACAAAATAATAAATAGGACTTTGTTTGTGGACTCAGAGTTTACTGTAGAGAGAGATATAAACAAATAATTATAGTGTTGTGTGTGTTATAATCGCAGCATGATCAAGAAAGTATAGAGGAACAGAGGAGAATGACCTAATTCTGTTTGTATGAGCCAGGGTAGGCTTCACAGAGGAGGTGACATTCATGTTTTCTTTAAGGGTGACTGAGGATTTGCAAAACAGATTAAGGGTGGACAGACTTTCTAGGCAGAGAGCACAGCATGTGCAAAACTCGGGCACAAAGGAATATCACATGTTTAGGGTGTGATGAGTGAGAAATCAGATGAGGCAGGTTCCTTAGGAGGACTACAAGCAAAGTGTTTGCGATTCTCATTTACATCATGATTCTATTGTTCTGTGTAAAATGAGTCAGGGCAGGGGAATGTCTTGGGCATGCCAGACATTCAGGTATTTGGGGACTTGCCTTACATCCTCTACACATGAGAATTTTACTGGAATTTCTACTGGAAAAAAACCATTTATGTCATCCAGCCTTGGGAAGTATAGTAGCCCCTACAAATTACTTCAAAGTATTTATTTCACTTCTGTTATTTAAAGTCAGGAGACCATATATTTAAAAATGAGCAATACCTGTTACCATAATCTACAGAAAAATTGCCCTATATTATTGTGGAATTAGTGATTCTTTTTCCTTAGATGGCAGGGTTATGGTTTAAATAGGAATTTAATGGTACAATCCATTATCCACTTACACTGAATTTTGTCATCCAGGTGACTATTGAGTATTTACAATACACATAGGTAGCTATCTGAGTTTGTAAAGACAAGAGAATGCTTTTTATATTTGGTTTGTATAGGTCAGTATCACTACCTTAAATCACAGTGAAAAAGAAAAACACCAATCAAAGGAAAGGTACAGTTCCTTTCTCAGCAGAGACATTCAGAAAGACAGTGTAACAATCCAAGGGAAGTGTCTTGGTCCATACCCTGTGGTATCCTGGTGAGTGCCTGGGACCTCCCATCAGTGAAGGTCACAGGCTGGAGGTCAGCCCAAATGATTTTTGCTTCATTTATACATATGTAGTTCCCATGAACTATATAATAAATATATGTGGGTTTTCAGCCAATTTTTGTTAAGAGACATAGTGTTTCAGAGCATTTTATCTGTGGAATTTGATTTAAACATTATCAGATATTTACAAATAAAGACAATTATGTACTAAGTAGAATGTAAAATCTGTTGAATTCACTATCATAGTTTTAGAAAATAAACTTGAACTCTTGTGAATGTGAGTTGGTAAATGCCAATGCCAGGGTGACCAGCTTGTCTCGGTCGTAGCACTGAAGATCCTATGTCCCAGGGCTCCAAACCGTGAGATAATTCTGCCCACTGGAACCCAGCACTGCCCAGCTCAGGTGCAGATCTGCACAGTGGGTCGTGTTCTTACACCAGCTCTGAGGACTTAGTATCTGGCTGGAGCAGAGTTGGATGGTGACACGTGGATTGCTTGAAAAGTGAATGACCCAGGGTTGTAACAAACGATAAAATAATAAGGTTGTATCAATCCCAAACCTGACCATGAGTGGCAGGGAATATGAGAAAGACAGAAAATATAGGCAGGAGGAAAGGAGTGCCAAAAGGCTGGAGAGAAAGTTAAAAAAAGTTTAGCTCACTAGCTCAAAAGCTTCTCCCGGAAATACTTATCAAGGAACACTGTTTCTCTCTTCACTGTCCCTGCACGCACCTACGTTTAGGGAAAATCCAGTTAAAAACCCTCACGTGCAGCATTTTAATCTTTTTTTTTTTTAATGTACTATGTCCTTAAGTGAGTTTTCCTAACCATTTTTTTTTTTTAATTTATTTATTTTATTTATTTATTTATTTATTTTTGGCTGTTCTGGGTCTTCGGTTCGTGCGAGGGCTTTCTCTAGTTGCGGCAAGTGGGGGCCACTCTTCATCGCGGTGCGGGGACCGCTCTTCATCGCGGTGCGCGGGCCTTTCACTATCGAGGCCCCTCCCGTTGCGGGGCACAGGCTCCAGACGCGCAGGCTCAGCAGCTGTGGCTCACGGGCCCAGCTGCTCCGTGGCATGTGGGATCTTCCCAGACCAGGGCTCGAACCCGTGTCTCCTGCATTAGCAGGCAGATTCTCAACCACTGCGCCACCAGGGAAGCCCCCTAACCATTTTTTAATGAAAAATTTCAAACATACAGAAGAGTTGCAAGAACTTTACTGTGAACACCCATATACCCATCACCTAGACTGCACAATGGGGACTTCCCTGGTAGTGCAGTGGTTAAGAATCTGCCTGCCAGTGCAGTGATACAGGTTCAATCTCTGGTCTGAGAAGATCCCACATGCCGTGAAGCAACTAAGCCCATGTGTCACAATTTCTGAGCCTGCGCTCTAGAGCCTGCGAGCCACAACTGTTGAGCCCATGTACCACAACTACTGAGCCCACGTGCCACAACTACTGAAGCCCGTGTGCTCTAGGGCCCGCGTGCCACAACTACTGAGCCTGCATGCTGGAACTACTGAAGCCCGTGTGCCTATAGCCCATGCTGCACAACAAGAGAAGCCACCGCAGTGAGAAGCCCATGCACCGCAATGAAGAGTAGCCCCCGCTCACCGCAACTAGAGGAAGCCCGCATTCAGCAATGAAGACCCAATGCAGAGAACAAAATAGTTAGACTGCACAATGAACATTTTGCTATACACTTGCTTTATCACGTATCTTTCGTCTCTCCATCCATCAGTCCATCTTACTTTTTAATGCATTTCAAAGTAAATTGTCATATCCCTTCCCCCTAAACACTTGAGCATGCGTATCATTAACTAGACTTTAGTATTTATTATGTTTTTTTCCCTCTTGAGATAAAATTTACCCCTGATGAAATGCACAGAGCTTAAGTATATTTTTCCATGAGTTTTGACAAATAAATACACCTGTGTAACCCAAACCCTTAGCAACACATAGAGCAGTATATCACATCAAAAAGTTCCTCATGCCTCTTCCTATTAAACCCCGCCACTGTCATTCCCCCACCTTCCCTAGCAGGCAATGACTGTTCTGATTTTTTCCACCAGTGATTAGTTTTGTCTGTTCTAGAGCTTCATATAAGTGGAATCATAGAGTACACATTCCTTGGGGTCTAGTTTCCTTTGCTCTGTATAATACCTGCAAGATTCATCCTTGTTCATGAGAATATCAGCATCCCACTGAATGTCTCTATCATAGTTTGTTTATTCCTTCTCCTATTAATGGACATCTGGCCTGTTTCCAGCTTTTGAATATTATATATAAATCTGCTATGGACATTCTTATGCAAGTCTTTTTATGGACATGTTTTCATTTCTCTGGGGTAAATAGGAATAGAATCCCCAGCATTATTTTAAATGGTTTAGTTTAGCACTAGGTGGTGAAATCACTATAGCTCAGCACATCCCATATCTCTACCCTTCCGTCCATCTGATTTTCTCTCCTTTTCTCAACTTTCTTCTTCCTATTCTCCTGATTACCTTCTTCTACCTCTTGTCTCTCTCCTCTTGTTCTCTCGCCTCTTGTCTCTCCTGACAGGGTAGTGTATTTCAATACTATTTTTTCATTGCCCTAAAAATTCTTCCAGAGGGAGGCAGCATAATGTTGATGAAAAAGCCCTGATTCTTGGGCTACATTCAAGATACGCCCCTGCCACTACTTAGCACAGCAAGTCACTACCTTTCTGGGCTCCAGGCTCATCGATCCTTTATTCAAGGGGTTGGAAGAGGTGACTCTGAAGTCCCATTTCCCGATCTACTGTTCTGTGAATCCATGACCTCTTTTTCTAAGCCACAAATAGGGCAGAGAGCCAAGAGAAAAGGAGGGGAGAAGATGAGGATGTTAGGGTAGAGATGTAGAAGGAAAAATAGAAAAATAAACTTCTTTCCTGCTTCTTGGCCAGGAAAACAGTGACGCATTCTCTGGGACCAGGACAGTCCCATCCCGTAGTTAGGTTTCTTTCCTTACTCATGGTTTTGGGGTTAGGCACCCCACCTGGCTTAGCTTTTTCCTCTCCTGCTGGATGCCCCCATCTTCTCTGTTCCCCCATTAATATATATACGTTCTGTGCGCCAGAGAAGCTCACTGTACCTTTTGAGATGGCGTTGTATGCTAAGTTATGCCAATGAACCAATGAAGAAACCAAAAGAGGTCCTTTCTTGCCCAGGTAAAATTTGCAATTTAACATAGGCGTTGTGGATGTGATGCACTCATTTTCATCATATAATCCAGAGTGAGGAGATGCAGGTCCAAGAAGTGAGGCGACACCATGTCAGCCTCTATGGGGAGTTCCTCTTGAGTACATGAGGCTGGGCATTTGAGATCCTCTTCATATTATGCAGACTATGCGACCTGAATTTTATCGTATAGTCTCAATTCCAAAAACTGTATCTGGCTGCTCTCAAATATACTCGTATACTTATCAGAACACATATTTCAACTTTTGGGTCAGAAGCTGTGTTCCCTGGGCATGTTGACTGATACCATTTTCAGCATGTGTTCTCTTTTGAGCAGTCTCTGCCTGTTAATAATTAGCATATAATTAGCATATATGTTATTTCAAAAAGGTAAAGTTTCAGCCCTCGGTACTGGATTTACAGAAAGGTTAAATGAAGAGAGAAACTACTAAAATAAGAGGGACATAAACCTAATAAAAAAAAGAGATAATGTAGAATGAAAGAGAGGGAAAAGATGGGACAATCGTGACTAGAAGATAGAAAAAAAATGGGATGTGTGCGAAGAAAAGAGAAAGCCCTTAAAAGACAACATTTTATGTTTGAAAAAAAAACAACAAAAACATTCTGGGCTAATCCGATGTAAAATTGCTTTACCCCAAACCAGAAGATTTACGAGTAAAATGTAAATCTTGGGCCATAGCGCCCCCTGGCACACCTAACTACAAGCGCAGTTATGCATCTTAGATCCCTCATGTATTTTGGTGCACTCAAAACGTACTCATATTTCACAACAAACACAAATTAATTATAGCTCAAAGGAGCAGAGCGAGGCTTTCAATTCAAGCTCTAAGCAATCATATTAGTGATTATTTTTTCTGTTTCTAATACACCAATTAAGCTCATTGAGTTACTAATTAAATTACTTCACTCAAAGATAAGGGAATCATAACATACACTAGAGATGGCATGAGCTCTAGCTTTTAAATAATTCTCTCTCTGAGGTTGTGGCTCTTCAGTTTCCTATGTTATGCCAGTAGATTGAATCTTAAGAGTCATTTACAGAAAAAAGAAAAAAAGGCATTTAAACAGTTCTAATGCAGTGGGTCCTCCTCATCAGACACGGTAAAGGGCACTGTTGACTTTAAGACCCAGGGGCAGGCACGTGTGGGAACTGGACCACACATGTGCTTTGAAAAGAGGCCCAGCCACAGCTGGAAGCTATGCTATACCCTTATCCTTGTCATCTAAAACCAAAGAGAGGGCGGACTCTTCACTCCAGGTATATCTAGGAGCCACTTGACATTTAACTCCTCAGAAGAAAGCCTTCAGAAGACAGAGCAAGCAAACAGAGATTCTAACTTTGCAAACTGAAGAAATTATAAGATAAGATAAGGAGGAAGATCAGATAAATGGGACCAGGATCAAAACCCCTCTGGGTATGAGGGGAGGAAGGCGAAGAGGGCAGAGCATCTTGTTTTGAGAACCCAAACTAGCAAGGCTCGCGGACTGGGGTGGAGGGCATGCAGCTGCACAGGTGGATTGAGAGAATCTTAAAAAGCTGGAAACATCTGCCCCTGTGGCCTTTCAACTCAAGCTTGGGTTCAGAGATAACCACTTCCCCTACTACACTCCACCATAATTAGTTAGCCCACTTCCTTGCTAAACTCTGAGAATGTCTATCCAGAAATCTATTTGAAAAAGGGCTCCTTTAATTTATTATTATTTTTTTTTAAAGAGAAGTTTTCAGTTTTTAAAAGACTGATAGCTATGAGTCAGTCACATTTCTGACACGGGCTGCAACCCGGGAAGAGATGGCCACCTGTGTCTGAGAGCAAGGCCCAGTGAAGGACACAGCCGTAAGCCTTCAGCAGCCGGTCTTTCCAGCAGCACTGGTTCTGAAGGGGGAACTGAGTGAAGGCCACAGAACCCATTCTGGTCCACCCCTTGAGCCATTCAGCTCCATTTACTTCTTTTTTTTTTTTTTAAATTAATTAATTAATTAATTTTATTTTTGGCTGTGTTGGGTCTTCGTTTCTGCACGAGGGCTTTCTCTAGTTGCGGCGATCGGGGGCCACTCTGCATCGCGGTGCGCGGGCCTCTCACTATCACGGCCTCTCTTGTTGTGGAGCACAGGCTCCAGACGCGCAGGCTCAGTAGTTGTGGTGCACGGGCCCAGTTGCTCCGCGGCATGTGGGATCTTCCCAGACCAGGGCTCGAACCCGTGTCCCCTGCATTGGCAGGAGGATTCTTAACCGCTGCGCCACCAGGGAAGCCCTCCATTTACTTCTTATAGCAAGTCTGTCCTTTCTGAGAAGAGCTCCTCTAGAATTCCGGTTGGTTTTGTTTCCTGAGGAGCTTATAAGGGAAGAGACAGAAGGATGAGCTACAGCCCCTGATGTTACAGTTAATCTCAAGGCTGTAACTGACACTCATCAGCTCTCCTCTGCTACCCATTCTAGATTTCTCTCCCCACTGGGTTGGCACTCTGCTGATCTAGGTCCAGTTAAGTGATTCTGACCCTCATCCCAGAAAAGTGCAAGTCTCTGGTTACCTTGCTCTTCCCAGGCTGTGTCAACTGTACTTGTCTCAACCTTTAAAACTCAACACGGAGAACTAAGACATGTCCCAGTCGGTCACCTTAGTGTCACACATATGGTACACATGTGTAGCATCAGACCTGCCTACCCACCTACCTCCTATGATGATCAGAGACAATTTTCTCTGCCAACGTGGTAACTCCTTCCATTGTCTGCTGGTCTCTTGGCACAAGGATTCTAAAGTGATGGGATAGCAGCCGTGGCTTAAAGTTCAATGGGATTCTTACTGTGTCCCCAGGTAGAAGCGGTACTCCTCTGGGAATAAGGGCCTCTAGATTCACAGTGTTTAGAGTGGTAGGGCAGAAAGCACAAACTCCCCAAGTGGGTGATTGTGCATGATGGTAGGTGGGTCCACTCCTCCTTCTACCCGCTTAGTTCCTAGAAGCATGTGTTCTACCTATTGAGAACACAGCAACATAATAATGGTTGTTGATTTAGGGTATGTAACACAACATGCAGGATGATGCCCCATCCTGGCAGGGCATCATCTCCAAGCTGTTGCCCCAGCCCCACCTCTAAGAGGCCATTCCACTGCTTTACTAGGCCAGTGGCTTCTTGGTGCTGTGACAGTCTCATTGGATCTCACGGTCATTTTCCTCTCCTTTACTGTAAAGTGGGTTCCTTGGTTCCATTCTGTTAGGAGATATTTTATTTCAGTGTATTAAACCCTCTAAATCCTTGAACAGTAGTGCTACCCTGAGGCACTGAGGGCTGGAGAGGAACATCCACACGTGGAATCCCAGGCAAGATGAATTTCTGTCTTTCCCAGGTTGGAAGGGGTCCACTGTAGTCAACCTGCTACCAAGTGGTTGGTCTCTTCAAAGGCTAGTGCCACACTGGGGCTGACAGTTTGGACATCCAGCCGTGGCAGTAGCTAACTCAGCCTTGGTGAGTGGGGTCCATGCATATGCAGCACTTATACTGGTTCCTTGACCTTCACGTAAGAGTTGGCTTAGTAACAAAGCTGTTGGGTGTATCTGTAGTTTGCTCCTTTCTATTGTTTGTTATTCCCATTTAATTTAGTACTCCATTCTATAAATACATTGGTTTATCTATTCATCTGTTGATGGACATTTAGGTTGTTTCCATTTTGGGGGTTATTATGAACATCCATGTACAAGTCTTTTTGTGAGAATGAGGTTTGGGAATCTGTATTTTTAATGAGTAACCCCAGGTGATCCTCAGGCATACTAAAGTTTGATAATCCACCTGTTAGGATGAATCCTGACTTTTTGCTGAGACAACTGAAGGAGATGTAGCCCAACCTGGGGAGTCTGACTCAGCAGCCATATTTTGATATGGATCTGTATCCAAATTTTACTAACTTCTAATCTGTGCCTGAAATTGAGTGTCTACCTCGAAGGTAGAATATGGGATTTAGGTGCTGGATTTGATGCTGAGTTTCTTGGTGATCAAATAAAAAGCAGTCATGTTCTGTTACAGAATTCTCACTGTTCTGGAAGAAAACAAATGACACCAGTATCTTGGGAGAAGGAAAGCAGGTCCCAACCCTTACTCTAAAGGAATTTTCTCCCTGACTGATGTGGTGGACAAGTCCTCAACAACATCCCTGAGTAGACGCGGTCATAGGTGATCAGCTGAGTGAATAATAATAATTTGCAAAGCCTACAGCTTTTAAGTCAGCCAACCTGAGTTTGAATTGTAAAAAATTCCAGCAAATTATCCTTCTTGAACCCTGACCATTTATTACTGTTTTGAAAATGTGTAACTAATCAATCTCCATTATAAATGGTTCTAGGAATGTATAAGTGTAGAATGAAATGGAAAAATCTCCTCTTCCCACTCTTATCTTCCCCCACTTCCCCCACTCTACTCCCTGTCAGAGGTGACCACCATCAACATGTATGATGTATGTCCTGTCCAGCCTTTTATAAACACATTTTACTTTACATGAATGCACTGTTGTGTAAATTGCTTTTTTCACTGAATAATATATATTGGAGGTAAGAATGGGTTTACCTCACCATAAACAAAATGAAAAGACAACCTATTTTCAAAGATGCGACCAACAAGGGCTTAATTTCCAAAATATACAAACAGCTCATACAACTCAGTATCAAAAAAACCAAACAACCCGATCAAAAACGTGGGCAGAAGACTTAAATAGACATTTCTCCAAAGAAGACATACAGATGGCCAACGGGCACATGAAAAGATGCTCAACATCGTTAATTATAGGAGAAATGCACACCAAAACTGCAATGAGGTACCACTTCACATTGATCAGAAGGGCCATCATCAAAAAGTCTACAAATAACAAATGCTGGAGAGGGTGTGGAGAAAAGGGAACTCTCCTGCACTGTTGGTGGGAATGTAAATTGGTGCAGCCACTATGGAGAACAGTATGGAGGTTCCTTAAAAAACTAAAAATAGAGTCACCATATGATCCAGCAATCCCACTTCTGGGAATATAACCGCAAAAGATGAAAACTCTAATTCACAAAGATACGTGCACCCTAATGTTCATAGCAGCACTATTTACAATAACCAAGACATAGAAGCAACCTAAGTGTCCATCAACAGACGAACGGATAAAGAAGCTATGGCACATATATACAATGGAATATTACTCAGCCATAAAAAGAATGAAATACTGTCATTTGCAGCAATATGGATGGATATAGCGAATATACCAAGTGAAGTAAGACTGACAGAGAAAGTCAAATATCATATGATATCACTTATATGTGGACTCTAAAAAATAATACAAATGAATTTGTTTACAAAACAAAAACAGACACACAGACATAGAAAGCAAACTTATGGTTACCAAAGGGAAAGGTGGGAGAGGGATATATTAGGAGTATGGGATTAACAAATACATACCACTATATATAAAATAAATAAGCAACAAGGATTTACTGTATAGCACAGGGAACTATATTCAGTATCTTGTAAGAACCTATAATGGAAAAGAATCTTAAAAAATATATATAGAGCTTCCCTGGTGGTGCAGTGGTTAAGAATCCGCCTGCCAATGCAGAGGACACGGGTTCGAGCCCTGGTCCAGGAAGATCCCACATGCTGCAGAGCAACTAAGCCCATGCATCACAACTACTGACCCCGTGCTCTAGAGTCCATGAGCCACAACTACTGAGCCCACGTGCTGCAACTACTGAAGGCCACGTGCTTAGAGCCCGTGCTCCGCAACAAGAGAAGCCACGGCAATGAGAAGCCCGCGCACAGCAACGAAGAGTAGCCCCTGCTCGCCACTAGAGAAAGACTGTGCACAGCAACGAAGACGCAATGCAGCCAAAAATAAATAAATTAATTAATTTAAAAAAAGAGAGTGCTTAAAAAATATATACATATATATATATAAAACGGAATCACTTTGCTGTACACCTGAAACTAACACAATATTGTAAATCAAATGTACTTCAATAAAAAAAAGGAATGGGTTTACCCCATTCATTTTTAAGGTTGCTTAATATCCCCAAATATGGGTATTTCCTAATTTATTTAACCATTTCTCTTTGATGACTCATGGATTTGTTCTTCTTTTTCCCTTCTCTCCCTCCCTCCCCTTACTTCTTTCATGCTTCTTTGCTAATATAAACATTGCTGTACTGAATAGCAAACATGTCTTTAGGATAGATTCTAAAGGAGAATTAACTGGGTCAAAAGATATGCACATATATTTAAAATTCAGATTGATACTACCAAATGCCCTCCCAAGGAGCTTTACTAATTTATACTTTGGGCAAGTGATTTAATTTCTGTGCTCCTTTGTTTCCTCAACTATAGATATTAAATACAGTAAAACCTACCACGTGGGACTGGTGAGGTGATTCAATGAGAAAACAAACATAAGAAGAGTGCTGGGGGCTTCCCTGGTGGCACAGTGGTTGAGAATCTGCCTGCCAATGCAGGGGACACGGGTTTGAGCCCTGGTCCGGGAAGATCCCACATGCCGCGGAGCAACTGGGCCCGTGAGCCACAACTACTGAGCCTGCGCGTCTGGAGCCTGTGCTCCGCAACAAGAGAAGCCGCGATAGTGAGAGGCCCGAGCACCGCGATGAAGAGTGGCCCCCGCTTGCCACAACTAGAGAAAGCCCTCGCACAGAAACGAAGACCCAACACAGCCATAAATAAATAAATAAATAAATAAATAAATAAATAATAAGTAAAAAAATTAAAAAAAAAAAAAAAAGAAGAGTGCTGGGAATGTAGGTGGTTGTCATCGTCTTTATGCCTTAGGACCAAGTTTTAAAAAAAATCTATTTTACTGTGAACTTTAGTTTCATTATTCATGGTGACTGAGGACGGTCACAACTCTCCTTGTGGGATATCTTCATGTTTGGCAAATTTCAGAGACTAAAATTTTGCGGGGGCGAGTTACTATAAAAAAAGTTCTCCAAAACACGGTTGTGTGATTTTTATTTTTATGCTAGAGCATTACTTAACAAGCCAATCTCAGGATTGTCTGACTCTAGGCAAATATAACTTTATTTAGCTATTTACTAATGAATAGGACCCAGGCATTTTACAACAAAAATTAGAAGTTAATATGTAAAAAAACAAATAAGTTAAAAATAACTTTTGTCTAAGAGCAAGGCAAATGATTTCTGCTTACCAGAGAAAATAACCCAAGAGATGATAGTTTATAGCCCTGTAGGTACTGAGTTTTGTGTCTAATTTGATAATTTTATTCTAGTCTTGTTTTCTTTAATAGACTATATGTACATCCATTTCTTGACTCTGCCTTGGAATCATTTTGTCATTCTGATGGTTCCTTCATGAATGAGCTAAATAAAACTTCGACATAAGCTCTCTACATGTGTGTTTTCAGCATTTTGAGAATCATACTTTTGACAGTCACTCCTTGTAGTTGGGTCATACTTTGCGGGCCTTCATTTGTTTGCCTTCTTTTGCGTTGTCTCTAAATTTTCTGTGGGTCTGGGGAGTAATTAAACACAATACTCAGTAAGGAGAGAAATGCTCCGGCATCACTCCTTCAGTCCTCAGCTTAGATTTCATCTCCTTTGGAAACTTTCCATTGTCCTTCTATCTTATTGTAACACTCTGTACTTTCCTCTTGCAAAGTATTCATCACACTGTATTGGAATTGCTTATTTCCTTGTCTGTCTCTTTCTTGAATTCCTTGGGAGCACAGACTATATTTTGTTTAACTTTTTATCCCCAGCTTTCAGCTTAGTGCCTGGCTGTAGGTTCTCAATAAATATTTTAATGAATGGATTATGGGATGAATATTACACCTGTCTTACTTTGTATTTCAAGGGACCTACAGCCCGCTTGTATGTAACTTACTGTTCTAACAACAGTGACTTTAGCTTGTGTATTTCTCTTGTCTTTAGCTTGTGTATTTCTCATAAATCTTTAGCTTGTGTATTTCTCGTAAATCTTCCTTTTGGGGATTGTGGTGGTGCTGGTGTCTGCTTGTGCATAACCAAGACTCCATCTTCTATTCATTGCTTTTGTTTCCTTCCCTAATATTTTCAGATGGGTAGAAAATATTATGTGCTCCTTTAAGACTGGTGGAAGCCTGCTTGTAGAGAAGAGGTCCCGACACTAAACAAAATGTCTGTGCTGATCTAGCCTTCCCTATTTTATATGTTCCTTAGTCACCTTTAACTTGCCTAGTCACCTATCCCTGTTTGATTTGTCCTTCGATTTGCCCCCAAGATGCTGGGTTTGGCTTGTCCTTGTTTGAACTTGGTGTCTCTGGCTATTGACTCATGTTCTGACCTCCATCCATCCCCATTTCTGCTCCTCGGTACCAGACTTTGGCATCTCCAAGGACCTGACCTCGGCTCAACCTGCCTCTGGCCTTGTTTCTCCTGCCTGACACTGACAACTGGAAGGAACCCGGCCCTTCTGCAAGGAGTGTGATGGAGCTGAGTGGTTTACCTGAAATAAAGCTTGCATTATGAAGGGAACAAACAGGCACCTAGTGAGTCAGAGGGGAGCATTTGAACTTAATGTAGGCTTGTTTTTGTGGTAGGTCTCTTCTGTTTCTGCTTTTGTTATGAAATATGTTTTGCCAATACAGAATGGAATATTCCAGAAGTAAGAAAAAAATAAAACCCTGGTTGCCTGTCAGTAATTAACGTAAAACTCTGCTTTATCTTTAGTTTCTTTTCCAACTTCCTGTACAAAGACGGGAAAATTTTACAGTTTGGAAAAAATTTAGACCTCACCTGCTGAATGGTACTGCCATGCTTTATTCTGTTGACTATATATGCTCTTTCGGTGTATGACTCCACAATATTTTAACAAATACTTGATAAAAATATTTTCAGGAATTATAGCAACCCTGCCTTTAGATGACTGGAAAATGGCTATTTTTAAACTATTAAAGCTCATTTCTAGCTTTTTATTAACATGGTATGACCGAGCAGAACCCTATCAGGCCCTCCCAGGATAGACTGGGAAGGTCTTCTATATAGATCTTCTATATAGAAGATGTAGAAGAAGCTATATCTTCTGCTGTAGCTCCTCTCTGAAGTACCTAGGTAATAGTATCTGATACACATTTCCCAAGTTGTTTTACAGATGCTAAAACCACCACCAAATAGGAGAAATTAACTACCTGATGACCATGAGCATGTAGCCCCCAGACCTACTGGTGCCTAAGGATTGATAATGTTAAGCCCTGTGACGCTGCCCTGTTACCTCACCATCAACCAATCAGAGAATTGTGCACAAGCTGATCACATACCCTGGAATGCCCTCCCTCACCTGGCCTTTAAAAATGTTTTGCTGAAACCCATGAGGGAGTTTGGGGTTTTAGAGCATGAGCCACCCATTCTCCTTGCATTGGTGCCTGCAATAAATGCTGCACTTTTGTTCACAACCCAGCGTCAGTAGATTGGCTTTACTGCGCGCAGGTGAGCAACCTACGTTTGGTTTGGTAACAATGGTATTTAGCATAGTTGTTTGTTAAAAGGAAGCCTACAGAGAATGCATTTTGCAAAATGAAATCAGCTAACTACACATGAAAGCCTCTTCATGCTTGTTCACAACTTTTTAAATAAAGTGGCTCTTTTCAAATATCAGATGTTTTTTTCCAGTCTCTAGGTGAAACATTATAGGAACTGTCACACCCAATCAGTCCATAACTGTATTCCCATCGGATCCAGACCAGGTGAAGAAGTTACCTGCTGGAGCACGTGCGATGCCCTCAGCCTGTGATGGGCTGTGCAGGTTTGTGGCTTACAGCCTTGCTGATGGGAGTAGCAGGGCTGTTTGCCTGGCCCAAATAACCACAAAAGAGAACAGATTTCAGACAGGCAGTTTTACAGTTTCCCAGTGGTTATCTTGCCAACTTCCAGCCAATTTCTCTAGAACTGAGCATAAAAGACAAACGATCATTCTTTTAAAATGTTCTGAATATATAGGTCACTCCATTTCTTTTCCTTATCTTTAATCTGATGGGTATCGATTTACCTCTACACACCGATCCACTCAATTTCCATTTAAATAAAGCTTTCTAATTAATTGCATACTAAAAAAAAAAAGCTATTTAGGAAGACGAAGGCTGTTAAAAATGTGTTGTCTTTTTCCTTCATCGCTATAAAGATGGAGAAGACCAGCTTCTACAAAAAGCCTTTAAAATGTTTTTCATTCTAGTCATAGCCAGGTTTGCTATTTTCCTAAAACCCTCATATGTAGCACACCTGTTGTAAACATTTTGTTTTCTGTGGTTTTTATTTAAAAATCCTGAATCACATTTACTAGTGTAAAAAGGAAATCTCTTTGGAGAGAGTGTTTTGTTCTTCTTTTTTCATTGATTTTACTTCTTTCCCGTGTGGCTGTATGTTCACTGCTACACCATCTGTCAGTAAACCAGCAGCTCCACAGGAGTAGTAAAAACCAGAGAGCTCTGCGTGGCCAGGAAAGCAAGCTTGTTTTTCAAAGGACGCAGGTTTTGGAGATGGAGCTTCTCAATGCAGATAACCCCCAGGCTTTTTCCAGGGATGCATTTGAAAAATGTGCAGACCCAGATGCAGGGCCAGAGTTACAAAATCACCAAATTTTGAGGTTTGACTCTTCATTCTTTTTCTTGAGTCTTTCTAAGGATTTAATTCACTTGTTATTTAAAACATAGTGTCTTCCTATACTCAACAGTAATGGATTGTACACTTAAAAATTTGTTATGTGGGTAGATCTCATGTCAAGTATTCTTACCACAATAAGGTAAAAAAAGTCTTTTAAAATATTTTATTAATGTAAGTTGGTGCAGCCACTTTGGAAAATAGTTTGGAGGTTCCTCAAAAAACTAAAAATAGAGTTGCCATATGATCCAGCAATTTCACTCCTGGTCATACATTCAGACAGAACTATAACTCAAAATGATACACGCACCCCTATGTTCATAGCAGCACTATTCGCAATAGCCAAGACATGGAAGCAACCTAAATGTCCATCAACAAAAGAAGATGTGGTACATATATACAATGGAATACTACTCGGCCATAAAAAAGAATGAAGTAATGCCATTTGCAGCAACATGGATGGACCTAGACATTATCATACTAAGTGAAGCAAGTCAGAAAGAGTAAGACAAATACCATATGGTATCACTTATACATGGAATCTAAAATATGACACAAATGAACTTATCTATGAAACAGACTCACAGATATAGAGAATAGACTTGTGGTTGCCAATGGGGAGGGGGGAGTGGTGGAGGGATGGAATGGGAGTTTGGGATTAGAGATGCAAACTATTATATATAGAATGGATGAACAGCAAGGTCCTACTGAATAGCACAGGGTACTATATTCAATATCCTGTGATAAACCATAATGGAAAAGAATATAAAAAATAATGTATATATATATATATATATATATATATATATATATGTATAACTGAATCACTTTCTTGTATAGCAGAAATTAACACAACATTGCAAATCAGCTATACTTCAATTTTAAAAAGTCTTCTAAAATATTTTATTAAATTACTTAAAAACTTTATTATTTTAATTAAATCTTTTATAAAATTTTAATATTCTAAGACAAACAATATTGGAATATATAACCTTATTCCTAATCATTTCACACTAATGTGAGAATATTCATAAAATAAATTCCTAGAAATGGAATTTCTTGAATAAAATGTACATATATTTTAAATTTTGATAGATACCACTAAATTGCCCTCCAGAGGGGTATTACCAATTTACTTTTCCACCAGAGAGGTATGAGAGGGCCTGTTTTCTGATGGCCTTAGTAACAAAGTGTGTTACCAAACTCTTTGATCTTTGCCAAACTGACACATGAAGGTGATGTTTCAGTGTAGTTTTGAATGGCATTTGTATTTTATGAGTAAGGCTGAATATGTTTTATATGTTTTCAAGCCATTGAATTTTGCTTTTTGTAAACTGTCCATTCCTGTTACCTAGCCAAACTTGGATCTTTTTGCCCAAGTGCAATCTATTGACCTAAGGTTGTGGTGAAGGAAAGTGCAGCATTTATTGCAGGGCACCAAGCAAGAAGTCCAGGGCAGCTAATGCTCAAAAAGCCCGAACTTGGGACTTCCCTGGTGGCACAGTGGTTAAGACTCCACGCTCCCAAGGCAGGGGGCCAGAGTTAGATCCCTGGTCAGGGAACTAGATCCCACATGCATGCTGCACCTAATAGTTCGCATGCTGCAACTAAGGAGCCCGCCTGCCGCAACTAAGACGGGGCCCAACCAAATAAATAAATAAATAAAATAAATATTAAAAAAAAAAAAAAAAGCCCAAACTCCCCAGTGGGTTTCAGCAAAGCATTTTTAAAGGCCAGGTGAGGGAAGGGAGTCGCAGGGTATGTGATCAGCTTGTGCACAATTCTCTGATTGGTTGATGGTGAGGTAACAGGGTGGTGTCACAGGGATTAACATTATCAATCCTTAGGCACCAGTAGGTCTGGGGGATACATGCTCATGGTCATCAAGTAGTTAATTTCTTCTATTTGGTGGTGGTTTTAGCATCTATAAAACAACTCAGGAAATGTGCATCAGATACTGTCATCTAGGTACTTCAGAGAGACGCTACAGCAGAGGATATGAGGAAGGGGTCTGTCCCAGGAAGGCCCCATAGGGTCCTGCTTGGTTGCATTCCTACACTTTGCCAATTCTTTTTTTTTTTTTTTTTTTTTTAAAGGGCAGTTTAATATGGATACATGGGAGCCATTTTTTTTTAAAGTATTTGTTTATTTATTTATGGCTGTGTTGGGTCTTCGTTTCTGTGCGAGGGCTTTCTCTAGTTGTGGCAAGCGGGGGCCACTCTTCATCGCGGTGCGCAGGCCTCTCACTATCGCGGCCTCTCTTGTTGCGGAGCACAGGCTCCAGACGCGCAGGCTCAGTAATTGTGGCTCACGGGCCCAGTTGCTCCGCGGCATGTGGGATCTTCCCAGACTAGGGCTCGAACCCGTGTCCCCTGCATTATTGGCAGGCAGATTCTCAACCACTGCGCCACCAGGGAAGCCCACTTTGCCAATTCTTTTACTGAGTTGTTGACTTTAAAAAATTATTTCGTAGTAACTCTTTCTATATTAGTAAGCTTAGCCCTTAGTCTGTGATAGAGTAGTATGTTTTTTCCTCCATTTCTTGTTTGTGTTTTGACTTTGCTTATTTTTTATGTTAAAATGTTTTTTAAGATGAATTTATAAATATTTTATTTAATAATGTCTGGATTTTGTGTCATAGTTAAAAGGCTTCCCCCTACTCCAAAGTTATGAAAAAATGCTCCTAAGTTTTCACTCTTTCTTTCTTTCTTTTTTTTATCTTTTCCTTCCTTCCTTTCTTTTTTCCCCTCTCTTTTCTCTCCTCTTTTTCTCCCTCTACCAAACAGGGTCCCAGGAATAAGTTAAATCCAGAGTAGGTGTTTGGGAACCAGAATCACAGGAGTGAAGCTTGGAGATCATCACTAGGGAAATAATAGAAACCACTAAGTCTAATCATTGGGGTGAGGACAAAAATGGAAGAAGTAGCAGCTGCAAAAGATGTAAGCACAATCAGATGCAAGACAAAGGTCACGGGGAGTGATTCAGAACCCAATCTGTGAATGCTGTGTTTGTTCAAAGCCCTAGTAGTGCACGTTGTAAGCATACACGAGAGCTTCAGTGGGCTCTCCAGGGCTGGACGATCTGTTAATGGCAAGTCTAGAAACACTGGAGGGAGGCTGGATGCAGACAACTCAGTCTGCTGAGAGGACCTTGTGCTGTGGTCAGTGGCTTAAGTAACATCAGGGGTTTGTACGTTGTTCAAGGGAGTGGCTGACATCAGGCAGGCTCAAATCTGAAGGTTAATCAAGAGGGACAGCAGGTCAAAAATCTCAGAGCCAGTCAGGAGCCAGGAACTCTCCCGGAGTCAAAGGTCAAGTCCCGATGAGGCAAGACAAGACGTCAGCAGTCAGGTGAGCGAGCACCTAGCAGACTGGACCACAGCCCGCACAATAGAAGTGAGAACTAGGACAGGGAGACCGGGCAGCACCAAATTGAAAGCTAAATTGATGCCTCGTTGCCCCAACCCAGAAGCGCCAGCTGATGCGTTCTGCTAGAGTAGGAGCCAGTTATACGGCACTGGCAGCAGTGGGGCATTCAGGGGCAACAGCCAGTAGATGGACAGCTTGAGTGAAGGGCAGCACGACGGACAGCTGGTGATCCCACGCCATCCTCAAGTGGCCTTCTCTTTCCTGGTATTGTCCTGTGTGTTTCTGTGCAGGAGGTTCTTAGGACTCAGTCAGCTTGGTTTTGTTCCTGGGGGCCACTGACAGTTCCAAGGAGAGTCACCCTCTCCTTGAGAAGTGTCAGCGCTCTTCAAGAGGGGATGGGGCGGGGGGAACAGGACCCCAAGCTGATTCGGTTTGGAAAAGGATTTGGGCAGATTCTTCGATGATTCGTGTACTATGTTTTTACTTTGAAAATTTCAAACCTACAGAGAATTTCCAGAATAGTACAATAAACTCCTAGAGACCCATCACCAGATACCTAGTATGCATCCAGACTCAGGAAAATCATTAACGGCAGACTTCTGAGAAACAAAAGCTTTCACTGGGCTCAGGGGATAGACTAGGAGCTGCCTCTTAAGTTGCAGGAGTAGGTTTGGAGGATGCAGGAGAGTCGGGAAGGGGTTCAAGGAGGTGAATGCACCTGCCTCCCGATGCTCCAGGAGACCAAACGGACAAGGGCTCTCAAGTCCATAGGGCAGGAGGAGTAGACTTTGCAGGCATCCAAGGCCCAGGGCTCCCAGAGAGGATGGGTCTCTTCAACTAAAAGGCACTGGTTTTCAGAGCTCAGATAAGCATCTATCAGGAGAGAATGCAGTTGAATACAGGAATAGGTGCCCTCAGTGTTCCCATAATATTCCTGTAGACGACCCCCTGAAGCCTCCGGCCTCACCACTCTCCCCTTTTCCAAAGGTGGCTTGGCCCCCTACTTGGTAGGGAAAACACATGCTGGCAGGGACTCTAAACAAATCTGCATTTACACGTGGTTAAATGGCAGAAGCGTGCCTTTTCCTCTCTAATGCTCTAGTCCCCTCCTCAGAAGAAACTAACCCTGCTGACACCTGGATCTCAGCCTCCAGCCTCTAGAAATGTGTGAAGATGAGTTTCTGTTGTTTAAGCCACCCCGTCTGCGGTACTTGGTTAGGGCAGCCTGGGCTGACTAATTATACTATTACAGAGTAAAGCTGTGGTCAAACTTCTCCATTTCACCCTGGTAAGGATTTTCCCCTCCTTTATACCCAATATAATGGTTTCCAAATGTTTTTTAGGTGACACTGGAGAAACCTATGTGACATCTAATTTATCTGGGGTCAAAGGCCAGGTATAGGATGGACCTGGGCTTCTCATAGGATATTTATGAGAAAGGACCCCAGGCCCAAGTAAGTGGAGGGTCACCACGGGGTCACTACAGGTCAGTTCAAAGGGGCTGCATCAGAAAGGAGCACACAAGCCGTGAGATGAAGTGGACATGGCAGCAGGACGCCTGAGTGACAATGCCAGGCCTTGGAAGGGACATGCAGGTCACTGCTCCTGTTGAGACATCCCACCTGGCTGACAGCAGGACCTCAAAGGGGCAGGTCCCTGCCGTTTTCGACCACCATTGAGAGATTCTCTTTTCAAGCTGGACGTGTGCCCAGTTTGACGGGAAGAATTTCACAAGGAGGCAGTGTGCTCCCAGGAGCAGAAGGCATGCTGGGGAAAGGGTCTGTTAATTCAGTGTTTCCAAGAAATGTATTGTCAAGACCATGCTGGAAAGACAATGCAAATAGGTCTTAGTGTGATGGGACTGTGGGTAAGCCTCGTGATCATTATTTTGAATTTTGATTTAATCCCTTTATGCTCTATTTCCAACGAACTATTTTTAAAGAGTGCACAGGGCTGGTGGATGGCAAGCTAGTTTCTCCGGCTCCCTACCCTGTACCCACCGACGTTCCCATTGTTGTTGCCAGGGTGATCTGTGACCTTCCTGCTACCCCCTCATCCTTCCCACTTTCCTTCATTTTTTAAAAAATGTATCTTTTTACTGAGGTGACATTCACATCACACCATTTTTAAATGACCAACTCAGCAGCCTTCAGTACACGCACTGACACCACCTCTAGTTCCAAAACATCTTCATCACCCCCAAAAGGCAACCCGTACCCGTTAAGCAGTTGCTACTCTGTCCTTCTCCCCAGCCCCTGGCAACCACCAATCTGCTTCTGTCTCTGTGGACTGACCTCTTCTGTATATTTCCCGTACATGGATTCATACAATGTTTTCCAGGTGCATCTGCATCGCAACGTGTGTCAGTGCTTCCTTCCTCTTTACGGCTGAGTAACATTCCATTGTATGTATAGACCGCGTTTTGTTTATCGTTTATCTGTTGATGGACATTTGGGCCGTTTTCACCTTTTGGCTCTTGTGACTAGTGCTTCTGTGAACACGTATGTACAAGTATTTGAGTCCTTGCTTTCAATTCTTCCAGGTATGTCCTTGGAGTGGAATTGCTGGGCCCCTATGGCAATTCTATGAATTTACTCATTTGAAAAATTTTTGAATGCTGGTTCATTTTCTTTTTCATTGAAGAAGTGACACTTCATCAGGTTAAGAATTCAAACAGAACCAAAGGGGATCCAGGGAAAGGAAGTCTCTCTCCCACTCTGACGGCAGCGTCTCTCCTCGGGAATAATCTCTGGCCCCCAGGGGTTAAGAGTCTCCTGTGCATCCATCCATGCATTTTCTACGCACGTACAAATACATCCACCCCTCCCTCTTTTACGCAAATGGGAGCAACGATGGTCTCCGCCGTGCAGTCTGCTCGCCTTTTGGGTACGGCTTCATCCACGGGTGGTCTGCACCTGGGACGAGTGTACCCCCAAACGCTGGCGATGCCGGGTTGCTGCTGCTGAGTCAGTCTCTTCTCCCAACCCTCCCTTCATCTGTTTCTTAGTCTGGGCTTGATGCCACTCTGCCTGTGCACAGCCCTGCCTGGCCCTCCGTTCTGCCCTCGGGGCATGTAGCAGCAGGCTTGGGAAGAGTAATCAGGCTGTGGAATGCCAGGACCCAAGAAGCACAATATTCATTAATGTCACTAAACACACTGTGCTCTGTTTGGCCTACTTTGTAGCTGATGGGCCACTGAGTAAATGAGGGAGGTGGTGTATAGTTAGAAAAGCTGCCTTTTCCCAAGAGTCTCAAGGAGTTTACCCAAACATCTATCAGCTTGTTAACTCTTTGAGGGCAGGGCTCTGTTTCATTCAGGTGTGTGATCTCCACATCTCCTGGATCATACCTTGAAATATAACAGGTGATCAGCACGTGTCTGCTGTATGACTGAAATGAGTTTTCCTTTGAATACAAAGAACCTAAAAAGGACACATTTCATTTTAAGATATAAAGGTCCACATAGTCTAATACTGACGAGCAATCGCAGAACAGCTGAGGTGTAGAATAGTGAGTGGCACAGCCGAAGTTCGCAGGTTAAATATCAGGATATCTTTATTCACAACAACGTCTAAAGTCGTATATTATAACGTGACGCATATTGAATGGGAGAAACCCACAGACCAAAGCATCTTGTTCATCAACAGGTTCAAAATGGAATTAACTTTCTCCCTCCGGAAAAGTGGTCCTGTACCTTTATTTTCCTCTTTGGTTAAGGGTATCAACATCCTCACAATATCTTGGAGATATCCTAGATTCTTCTGCTCTCACCCCCATATCCAGTTGGTCACCAAGCAACTCCTACTGAATATCTTCAAGGTCCTTGACTTTGTCAATTTTCCCCTCACTATTGCCCCAGCCCTGGTCCGTGATAATATCTTTTTTTTTTTTCTTTTGACTGTGAACAAATTTCTAGAAAAGTCTCTTCTTGCCTCTGGTTTTGCTTTAATCTAGTTTAGTCCATCCTAAAACTCTAATAAATCTAAACCCCCAACCTTAAATGATCCCATGGCTCTCATCACGGCAGGATGGCTAAATAGTGTGTTTTACTGAACAGTTAGCGTAGACATACCAGGTATTGTGAATAATATGCAAGTGAATTACACTGTGGCTCAGGTGTAAACCCTCGGCTCTCATTATAACCAAGGAGGACCCTATGGGACCTTCCTGGGACAGACCCTTCCCCCCTTGTCCTTTGCCTGCCTCTTGTTTGTAGAAAACCTCCCAGGCCTCCCCTGAGTCACAAAAGCCTGGCTCAAGAATTCATGACTGAAACGATGTGAACATGTAGTGACAAAAATAGCAGTTGGGCCAGGAGAACTGGTAAGAATTTAAATGGTCAATCAGCCATATGGCAGTCACAGAATCTTTAGTTCCTCCCTGAAGTACCTATATAACAGTATCTGGTGCACATTTCCTGAGTTGTTTTACAGAAGTTAAAACCACCACACCAGGGTTTCCCTGGTGGTACAGTGGTTAAGTGGCCAATGCAGGGGACACGGGTTCGAGCCCTGGTCCGGGAGGATCCCACATGCCGCGGAGCAACTAAGCCCATGCGCCACAACTACTGAGCCTGTGCTCTAGAGCCCACGAGTCACAACTACTGAGCTCGCATACCACAACTACTGAAGCCCGTGCGCCTAGAGCCCGTGCTCCTCAGCAAGAGAAGCCACCACAATGAGAAGCCTGTGCACCGCAACGAAGAGTAGCCCCTGCTCACCGCAATTAGAGAAAGCCCATGCGTAGGAACAGAGACCCAGTGCAGCCAAAAATAAATAAATAAAATAAACTTTAAAAAAACCAAAAAAACAAAAACCCCAAGAAAACCCACCACACCAAATGGAAGAAGTTAATGGCATGATGACCATGAGCAGGTACGCAGCCCCCAGACCTACTGGCATCTCAGGATTGATAATGTTAACCCCTGTGACACCACCCCGTTACCTCACCATCAACCAATCAGAGAACTGTGCATGAGCTGATCACACACCCTGAGACTCGCCTCCCTCACCTGGCCTTTAAAAATGCCTCCCTGAAACCCATCGGGGAGTTCTGGTTTTTTGAGCATTAGCTGTCCCGGACTCCTTGTCTGGCGCCTTACAATAAATGCTGCACTTTCCTTCACCACACCCCGGTGTCAGTAGATTGGCTTTACTGCGTGCGGGTGAGCACACCCAAGTTTGGTACAGTAACACCATCACTGGGGACACACTTAGCAAACGACGGTCAGGGAAACATCCCTGCCCTGGTCCTGTGGGACCTTCTCTCCCTTAATGCCTGGTCCCTTGTCATTCTGTGGTGCTCTCATGAGCCTCACACCAGTGCACACCCACCACACTGATTCCTGTGGAATCACTAGAGAATTCTCGGCTTCTCTGCTATTGTTCAAAGTCAGACTTCAGGCTGCCAAGTTCTCACCAACTGTTAATTTCCATAATTCCAGCTATTACTCTTTCTTCCTGCAAGAGGATATTCCACAGTCCACACACATTTAGAGATGTGACTCTTCAATTCTGCAAAATTCCTACAAACAGTTGAGGCCTCAGCAGGGACCTGCAGCTTACATACTTCATATCCATTTAACTACGTGTGGGTTACAAGGACTTGGGTCATCTCAGACTGATTTAGCTTTTTCCCAGAACATCAACAACACAGTTTAAAACACCATCTCTACCAGCTCCCATTAGAATTTAAAAAAATCAGTTTCACTTACTTCATCTAAATGTTTATTAACATTCAGCCTATTTGCTTAGAACTCTAGAATTTTCCATAAAAAGATTTCATGGATACCTTTCATCTCAAAGATTTAGAGTGATGTAGGCAACAATAATTTTAGAGCAATCTCATTGCTTTATTACCACTACGAGTATTTTAAATTTTTAAGTTAAGGTAGATGATATGAATGCTCAAGTTGATAGATTATTTTTCTCAGTTGGAGTTCCCCAGAGATATTCTAGTTGGAAGCTCTAATTTGATGGCGGCAGCTATATGTGCTGAGCGATTTCCCCAGGGTCACATAACTACCGAGGCCCCTGGCTTCCTGTAGTGTCCTCTTTCTACAGCACAAAGTTAGCTGAGGAATGGCATTTGCATAAACAAGTTTAGATATATAATCCCGTTACTGAGCTCCTCTTTTGTTAAAGTTGCCATACACTCTTTTAATAACATTAGTTATCATAAATATAATGGAGAAGAAGGGAAGCACGTTAATGAGGTGCTCTGGGAGGTTGATAAAAGGTATTTTCTTTTATCCTAACATAAAACACTCTGGCAAAAAAGCTTGTGATCCAAAGGAAACTATGAAACAGAAACGGACTCACAGACAAAGAACAGACTTGTGGTTTGCCAAGGGGGAGGGGGGTGGGGGAGGGTTGGATTAGGAGTTTGGGATTAGCAGATGCAAACTATTATATATAGAATGGATAGACGGCGAGGTCCTACTGTATAGCACAGGGAACTATATTCAATATGCTGGGATAAACCATAATGGAAAAGAATATAAAAAAGAATGTACATCTGTGTATAACTGAATCACTTTGCAGTACAGCAGCAATTAACACAACACGGTGAATCAATTATACTTCAATAAAAAAAATAAAGAAAAAAAAAAGCTTGTGATCAGTTCATGCTGGATATTCAGAGAATTATAAAATATCAGGCATGCTAGAAAGAAGCAAGCCCTCCAAGTTTTAATTTTTGGGAAAGTTTCAGAGCATCCCTGAGGGTTTTCTTAAGCTTGTAAGTTCTAAGACCCTTCAGAATTTATGTTCAGGTATGAATTATTCGCTTTCTTCCCACGCTTCCAAGAGACACTTAGAAGAGCTGGGTAATTGGTGGACAGAATATGTTGTATTCACAGACACGTGCAACTATCACCACGGTCAATTTTAGAACTTTTTCATCTCCCCTAAAAGAAGCCCTGTCCTCATCATCATTCACTCCCTCTTTCCTCCCAAGTCTCCCTAGACAACCACTAATCTACATTCTATCTCTATGGATTTGCCTATTCTGGACATTTCATATAAATGAAATCATACAGTATGTGACCTTTGGGGACTGAATTCTTTTACTTAACGTAATGTTTTCAAGGTTCATCCATGTTGCAGCATGTACCAGCACTCCATTCCTTTTTATGTTCAATAATAGTCCATCGTATGGACATATCACATTTTATCCATTCATTTATTATTTCGTGGACATTTGGGTTGTTTCCACTTTTTGACTATTACGAACAATGCTGCTATGAACATTCACGTGCAACTTTTTGTGTGGACACCTATTTTCATTTCTCTTGAGTATATACCAAGAAGTGGAATTTCTGGGTCATATGGTAACTCTATGTCTAATGTTTTGAGGAAGTATCAAGGTAGCTGTCCCCATTCTACATTCCCACCAGTGTATTCCCCCAGCAGTGCATGAGGATTCCAATTTCTCCACATCCTCGCCAACCCTTGCCGTTATCTGCCTTTTTTGTTATCACCATCCTAGTGGGTATAAAGTGGTATCTCAGTGTGGGTTTGATTTGCAGATCCCAAAGGCTAATGATTTGAGTATTTCTTCATGTGCTTCTTAGCTATTTGTGTCTGTCTTTCAGAGAAATGTCTATTCATATGCTTTGCCCAATTTAAAATTGGGCTATTATCTTTTCTTAGGGACTTGTAAGAATTATTTATATATTCTAGATCCAAGTCTCTTATCAGATATATGATTCACAAATATTTTCTCCCGCTCTGTGGGTTGTCTTTCCACTTTCTTGATGATTTTCTTTGCAGCGCAGAATATTTTAACTTTGAGGAAATCCAATTTTTATGTATTTTTTTCTTCTGTCACTTGTGGAGTTCCAACATTTCGAAAGATAAACTAGTTCCTCAGGGTAGAGGTAAAAGAATTACTCACAACTTATAGGTTGGATGGGAAATTTACTATTAATGAGACATGTTGAAGATGAGGAAATAAGACACTTAGAACGAAGAAGCAAGAAAACAGCAGACAAAGGAGATTTTTAAAAGTCACTGGCTAACTTCAGTTGACTGTGAAGGTCTCTCTGTTGGTCACGGTTCCGGAGGGAAGCAGATGGGATACTGGGGAGAGGTTAATGAAGGGACTTTGTTGACAGGGTTAAGGGAAACCAACAAATGATGATGGTGAAGCACCCGGGGCTAGTGATGCTGGGAAGCTGCTGTCACAACTTGGTAAACAGGGAGTTACTGGAAACTAGTTATAGGGAAGGGCTGCTCAAAGGAAGCCATGACTTTCAGTGAAGGGACGCAGCCACTGCTGACCTACAGTGAGGCAAGGAGGAAGCTCTGTCCTCCAACTCTGTAACCTCCTGCCTGTGCCTTCTTAGGCAAAGCCAAGTAAAAGCCAGGAGCAAGGGGACTTGGTGCACACGGTCCACCAAAGCCAGTCTCTGGGGCTACAGAACAAGATGGAGAAGAGTGGAGGGTGGAGAGTGGGTCTGAAGGAGAATGTCTCTTCAGTCACTGGGATGGTGAGTTGGGCATTTTCCCTCTTTGGTGAGGGAGCAATTTACACTAAAAGAAGAAGAAGAAAAAAAAAAAGGGCAGGTCATTCCCTCATCATGCCTTTTAACTTTCTTCCCCTGCTTCCCTCATTCACCCAGGCATACCTGTCCCCCACACCTTTGCAGGTAAAGTTTGACCTCTCACAGCCTCAGCTCAGATGCCACCTCCTTTTTGCTGCTGTTCCTCAATTTTCTCAGATGTGATCTCCCTCCTTGGAAGTCCCTGAAGGAGGCTGAACTGTCCACAGAGTGGTTCTAACTTTCATTGTTACTTAGAGACACATCCTATGGCTCTCACTGAGCAGTGAGCTCTTGGGGCAGAACCATTTTCATGCACCTTTGCACCTCTGCACACACACAGCACCTCAGCTAATATTTGATGAATGAATGGATTGAGGATGAGGAATTATTTAGGTTTCTTGAAATCCGCTAGGTGGAAGAGTCCTTGAGGTCCTTCTGGTTTTAATGCAGCCACTTCATGGTCCTACTCAGCAAAGACTCTGCCTCTAGGTGGGGACACTGTTGGTGGCCAACTCAGCATTTCTCCCTTCTTCCTCTAACACAGCCCTGATTTTGTTCAAGTCTCCCCCCAACCACCACTCTGTATCAGAGGGGACTCTCACCCCAGGCTAGATAATTTAAGGACACTGCATTCCCTCTTGCCAGGAATTAGTTTAGGGAGGGACATGTGACCAAGTTCTGGCTACAGAGCCTTGAAGGGAAGTTGCTTGTGATGTCCAGGAAAGCCCTTGCTCCTCTTGAGAGAGAAGCTCCAGTCATTACTGGGAGCCAGTTTACAACCAGGAGAAGAACCAGCTTCGAGATGGTGTCAGTGTGGAGTGCAAGGCAGGGATCTGAAAAGAACTGGGCCCTTGCTGACATCATCGAGGGTAACCTGAAGCCTGCTCTATCTTCAACTTCTCCTTCTGTGATTAAATATGTTTCCTTGTTTGGAAAGACCTCTGAGCTGGGTTTTCTGTTACTCTGTATCTGAAAGCAGGAACATACACTCTGCCATTGTTTTCCTCTTCAATCCTTCCGTTATAGGAGCCAAAATATAACTGAATAGCCCTCTGAATGTTTAGACTTGCTCTGTACCCAGGAATGTAAGAATGGTTTATACCAGAGAGACCCTGTCAAGCCTGAACATCATATATCATTTCATAGTAGCCGGTGCTCTGGAGGCTGGGAGTTTGTTCTGTATTCATCCTAGGATCTCCTTTTATGTGCTGTCTCTTGCCTATTACATTGGACCTGGATTTTTCTTTTTTTTAATAGTTTCTCCAAAATGTTAAAGGTATTTTCTTTTCCATGCACACAAAAAACTCTTTGCTTCTTCAAGGTAAGAATGAGCCTTAAGCCCTTAAGCTCTGAACCCAGGATAGATCAACAACAGCATTTGCCAAAGCAAAGCCTTGCTTACCTCAGGGGCCTTCCACCCAGGACTCCTAGCGGACTGAATGCTTCATAATAGGCAGGATTCGGGGTTATTTATGTTGTAAATTGACAGGTCAACTTCACAGTGAGATTTATTTTGCCTTTCCTTGCAATTTAGATGAAAAGTCAAAACCCGCTCTTGTGTAACTTTAAGTCCAGGTAGAGTGGTTATTGGAGACATTCAGTAGGCAAGGGGAAAGGATTTGTACCCGGGAGCCCCACGGGGTCCTGCTCGGTTTCAATATTTCCATGTCCCCCATTTCTTGTTTGTAGGAAATAGGCTTCATTCAGCCTCCTTGACCTTCCCTGAGTTCCAAAGGGCAGGTTCAAACAATTGCTAATCAGGAAAGGGAGGGGATGCAGAAACAAGGGAAGAGTAGTCAAGAAACAATAGTACAGCCTTGGGGCAGGGTCCTGGCTCCTCCTCAAGGGACACACATAGCAATCTCTTGGAGTTCTGCAGAACTAAGGTAGAGGATGGTAACTTCAGGCTGAGCACCAGATTCCTGGAGCACCACCCTGTTACCTCACTACCAACCAATCAGAAGAAAGTCACACACCCTGCAGCCCTCACCCCAAATTTTGCCCATAAAAACTACCCCCCGGCCAAATCATTGGGGAATTTAGGGCTTTTGAACACAAGCCACCTGTTCTCCTTGCTTGGCCCTGCAATAAACCTTTCTCTGCTCCAAACTCCAACGTTTTGGCTTATTTGGCCTCACTGTGCATCGGGCACACGAACTTTGTTCGATAACTAAAGTATGTATTATGGGGCTCCACACTATCCTGAATGACCCAGAATCTTTGGGGGAAGGGTATTTTTAACCAGCACCCCAGATTTGTAATTTTTACAAATTCTGATCTTCAGAAACACTGGTCTAGATTTTAAGTTTCTTGAGACAGGATCCATGTTATTTATTTTTCTTTCTAATGCCTAGCGTGCAGGAAGTGCTTGAGAAATGGGTTTTGGAGGAAAGGATCTAAGAAAAGTGACTGTTCCAAAATTTGGCTTTGAAGCCCCTTACTGTCCTGTTGAAACAGGAGGGAAGGGGGCAGGGCACAACCTTTGAAAGAATGACATAGCCCGAGGACATCACATAAACTGATTAGAACCAAGTGGGCCCAAGATGGTGGACAAGTCGACTTCCACTAGACTTTGAGCCTCAGTATACACTCACTGTAACACATCAGCAAGCTAAATAACACACCCACAGGCACCATGACAGTTCCAAGATCGACCATAAGGATCAAGAAGTGGGCGGTGGCCCAATTCCTGGAAATCCCCACCCCTTCCTGCTATAGCTGGAATACTCCTCCCACTCATTAGCCTATGAAATTACCCACCCCTATAAAAACTGACAACCCCATACCCTGGGGCCTTTCTCACCTTCTGAGATGGCCCACACTCTGTCTGTGGAGTGTGTTTCTCTCTAAATAAATCCACTTCTTACCTATCACTTCGTCTCTCACTGAATTCTTTCTGCGATGAGACATCAGGAACCTGAGCTTCATTAAGTCCTGAAACCAGGTGTGTGATCTCAGTTGGAAGATTGTAGGTTTTGGCCGGGTTCGAGTCCTGGCTGTGTGGGTTCAAGTCCCAATCAGGGTTTTGGCCGAGTTCAAGTCCTGGCATGTGGGTTCAAGTCCCAATTTGAGGTGCATGGTAACTGTCCCTGCCTATCTCCAGAGTAAATCTTGGTTGTCTGTTCATAACCTTCTGTATCTTGGGATATGTGGCGGTGAGAGTAGATGCAGCAATTTGAAGGCCTCAGCAGCAGGGGCTCATCCAAAAGATTGCTCCAGAGTGAACGTGGCCGGGCTTCCTGCCTTCACAAGTCTGGATCTCTAGCTATCCTGTTCCTCCGATGAGCTACCCACTAACATTTCAATAAATTCCTTTTCTACTTAAGTTAGCCAGAGTAGTCAGGGTCCAGCCAGGAGACAGTATACAAACAGATTATTTGAACATTAAAAAGTTAATATAGGGCTTCCCTGGTGGCGCAGTGGTTGAGAATCTGCCTGCTAATGCAGGGGACACGGGTTCGAGCCCTGGTCTGGGAAGATCCCACAGGCCGCGGAGCGACTGGGCCCGTGAGCCACAACTACTGAGCCTGCGTGTCTGGAGCCTGTGCTCCGCAACAAGAGAGGCCACGACAGCGAGAGGCCCGCGCACCGCGATGAAGAGTGGCCCCCACTTGCCGCAACTAGAGAAAGCCCTCGCACAGAAACGAAGACCCAACACAGCCAAAAATAAATTAAAAAAAAAAAAAAGTTAATATAAAAAAAAGTCAATTAGGTAAAAATGTGTTAATTATAAAATTATCAAAGGGTAAAAAGAGAATTTCAAGGCAACATGGAGGCAGCAACTGCAGCTACCACTCCCAGGGTTGACAGAACAAAAAGGAAGGGGAAAATGCAGAAACTTAGGGGTGGGGCTCCATGGAGCTAAAACTCAGATCTCTGAGGTGGGGTTGGGTGTGGGTGTGGCTTAGCGTGTAGAGGGGAGGGTTCGGAGCTTGGAGACAATGGCCAGATTATGTCTCTGTTGCTTGTTCTTTCGGATGTTTTCATTTCACGATTCTCCTTTGAACACCTTGCAGTTTAGTCCTATTTTATGAGTTGATCTGGACTTTTTCTTCATTTTTTTTTTCTGAGCTAAATTAATTGTTTCACTTCTCCTTTTTGTCCACCTCTGTCCATAGTTTCGTATTCATGGTGTTCTGTCATAGTTGCTCGTGTTCGTTTAGTTATATTTAATTCATATTTGAGTGTGTTACAATATTTCTTTTCTTTTTTTTTTACTTTTTATTGGTAGATACATTTGGATTCTCACTGTGTTCTTCTCATAGTAGCTTTGTGTGGAGGTTACCTGCTTACTTCTGTTCATTCTGGTTTTTCTTGATCAGCAATAGCACATGCATCTATGGGGTGAGTGAAGAGTTGGGTTGAGTTACTTACTAGGTTTCTTAGTCCAAGAGGGTGCTCTGTTAGTACAGCAAAGTGCAGTTCTTATTTTTTGGTGCCAAGGAAGGTAGTATTTCTTCCAGTTGTATGACTCCCTTGTTTCTGTGAGACCTTTAATTTCCACTGCTTGGTTTTTTGGGTTTTTTTTCACTTCTTTAAGAGATGCCTCCCCCTCCCAGTCCTCCTCCTCACTCAGAACTGGTACACGTCTCATGCTGATCCTCTGACCCTATACTTTCAAGTGTCTTCCTTTTGATTATTTTGTAGCCAAGTCCACCTGATCTCAGAGCTGTTCTGAAAGTTCCCCCATCCTGAGGGAGATGCTTTCCTCCTGGTTGTGACATTTTTACTGGGGTGTTCTGCCACCACTAGGAATCTTGCTTCAATCTCCTCATTCTGTGTGATTTTCACCTGACTCTTTGCTCCAGTGTGGGCTCTGGAGCTGGTCTGCTGGTTCTGTATGTTTATTTCCTCCCTGATGTGTAAATTGACATTTGTAGTGTTCTAGTTATGATGTAGACATGCCTTTTTGGACCGTTTCACTTGCTCTTCTTGTTGATCTTTTTTTTTTTTTTTTTTTTTTTTTTTAGAAAGATAGGTTGGTGGTGGGCATTAAGAGAAGATTCAAGGAGTTTTTTATTATTATTATTATTTATTTATTTTTTGGCTGTGTTGGGTCTTCGTTTCTGTGCGAGGGCTTTCTCTAGTTGTGGCAAGCAGGGGCCACTCTTCATTGCGGTGCACAGGCCTCTCACTATCGCAGCCTCTCCTGTTGCGGAGTACAGGCTCCAGACGCGCAGGCTCAGTAGTTGTGGCTCACGGGCCTAGTTGCTCTGTGGCATGTGGGATCTTCCCAGACCAGGGCTCGAACCTGTGTCCCCTGCATTGGCAGGCAGATTCTCAACCACTGTGCCACCAGGGAAGCCCCTTGTTGATCTTTTTATTGTATTTATTTTTTACTCCACATTTCCCTCCCAGTTTTATTAATTGACATACATCACTATATAAGTTTAAGGTATACAGCATGATGGTTTGATTTACATATTTTGTGAAATGATTAGCACATTAGGTTTACCTAACATCCATCTTCTCATATACTGGGGTGGCGAAAAAGTTCATTCAGGTTTTTCTATAACATCTTACAAAAACCTGAACGAACTTGCTGACCAACCCAATAGATAAAACAAAAAGAAAGAAAAACAGAAAAAAGAAAAATAATTTTCTCCTTGTGATGAGCACTCAGGATTAACTCTTTTATTGATCTTTATGCCTTTTGAAGAATGTATGGAGAATTTCATATTTAAGAAGTAGCTATCATCCTATAGGAATCTGGACGGGATGCCTCCTTAAAATTTTTTTCTTTTCTAACCATGGCTGGTAAATAGACATGTAATTGAGTTCACATATTTACTTTGTATCCAACAGCCTTGCTAAATGTTGGAATTAATACAACAGTTTAGATTATTTTAGAATTTTCAGGTAGACAAGCATATCTGTGGGTCAGGACAGTTTTGTTCTTTCCTTTTTAACCCCTTGTAACTCTTACTTCCCTTTCTGGTCTTACTGCATCAGCTGAATCTTCTGCACAACTGTGAATAGAAGTGTTGATAGCAGGCATCCTTGTCTTATTATCAATTATTAGGGTTCTTTGCCACTAAATATAATGGTTGCTGAAACTGTTTTGTAGATACAGTATATCAAAGAAATTTCTATCTTTTCATTTTAAAAGGGAATTTAATGGTGAAAGAGTGTTGAATTTTATAAACCTTTTTCTACATCAACTGAGAAAATCATATGATTTTAATCTCTTAGTCAAATAACATTCTAAAGAGAGAAAAATATAGATTTTCTAATGTTAAACCACTCTATCATTCCAGGACCAAACCCAACTTGGTCATGATGTATTATTTTTTTTAAGTACATTTTGGGGGACTTCCCTGGTGGTCCAGTGGTTAAGAATCTGCCTGCTAGTGCAGGGCACATGGGTTCAGTCCCTGGTCCAGGAAGATCCCACATGCTGCAGGGCAACTAAGCCTGTGCACCACAACTACTGAACCTGCGCTCTAGAGCCCGCGAGCCACAACTACTGAGCCCACACACCTGGAGCCCGTGCTCTGCAAGAAGAGAAGCCACTGCAACAAGAAGCCTGCACACCACAACAAAGAGTAGTCCCCCCTCGCCGCAACTAGAGAAAGCCTGCATGCAGCAACCAAGACCCAGCGCAGTCAAAAAAAAAAAAAACATTTTGGGCTTGTTTTGGTAATATTTTGTTTAGAATGTTTACATCTATATTAAAAAGTAAGACTTCCCAATAATTTTTATTTCTTGTACTGTTCTTGTTTGCTTTTGGCATCAAGGTTATTAGGGTTCAAAGAATGAGTTCTCTCTTTCTACTCTCCAGAGAAGTTTATGTAAAATGGAATTTTTTTGTCCCTTGAAACTTTTGCAGAATTTACATATAAAATCATCTGGGTACGGAGTTAGGCAACATGGCAGCATCTTGACTTGGTATTTTGAGATAAAAATGTTAAACAATGGATTCAATTTATTTAACCTTTATAGAACTCTTCAGGCTTTCTACTTCTTCTTAAGCCAATTTTGGGAACTTAAATTTTTTTTAGGAATTTGTCTAGGTCATATGATAAACCATAAAGGATGTCATGATACATTTCAAAGGATCAATATCAAACATGATGTTTTCTAACCATATTGCAATAAAATTAAAAAGTAGTAACGGGCTTCCCTGGTGGTGCAGTGGTTGAGAATCTGCCTGCTAATGCAGGGGACACGGGTTCGAGCCCTGGTCTGGGAAGATCCCACATGCCGCGGAGCAACTGGGCCCGTGAGCCACAGCTACTGAGCCTGCGCGTCTGGAGCCTGTGCTCTGTAACAAGAGAGGCCACGATAGTGAGAGGCCCGCGCACCGTGATGAAGAGCGGCCCCCGCTTACCGCAACTAGAAAGCCCTCGCACAGAAACGAAGACCCAACACAGCCAAAAATAAATAAATTAATTAATTTAAAAAAAAAAAGTAGTAACAAGTGGATTGCTTAAAGAGGCCCACCTATTTGGAAAATAAATAACATGCTGCTAAAAAATCATGGACTTTAAAAGGATTTGGATGTTATAAAAAGTAAGAAATACGTAGAATTAGCAATAATGAAAACACTACTTGTCAAATTTTGTGGGAAACTGCCAAAACAGAATTAAGAGGAAATTTTTTAGCTCAAAATAAATTTTTCGGGCAATAAGAAAGGTTAAATAAAGTGAACCCAAAAAGTGACCTTAAAGAAGTCAAAGAAATGGGGAAAACAGCAACACAAGGGAGATTAACAAAATCCAAAGCTAGTCCTTTGAAAAGATTAATAAGACCCAACTCTGGCAACAGCAACCAAGAAAACACAAAAGAAGATGAAAATAGAATAAAGAATTTAAAAAAGGAAATGTTCCTTTAAAAAAGGAACATAAGCATATAAGAAATTGTTTTCTTAATGAATATTATAAACAACGAAACACTAAAAATTTGAAAACCTCACTGAAAGTAATAAATTCCCAGTACTGCCCTCTTATCCTGGCAAGAGGGGTTCCCGCCCTGGGCCTGCCTTAGAGGACCCAAATCTGACCCTCCTCTGGCTCTACCCCTCCCCAGATGGCCAGGGGTACCCAGAGCCAAGAGGGTGTGCCCATTGGCGCCTGTCCCCTCCACTAGATCCAGGAGCAGGTGTGGAATCCTCTGTCCAAGCAAGTCTGGGTTCACTGCCAGGAACTGGGTAGGCTCTTTACCGCACACAGGCCTGGTCTCCCAAAGTGGACAAGGGATGGCTGTTCGTGACAGTGTAGATGCAGTTTGGATATGTAGCTGGGTGTCCATACACATGCATAGGAGGGCCTTTGAGGCGCAAGACAGGGCAGGGGATGGGAAGGGAGGAGGGGTGGGCTGCAGGTCAGGGGCCAGGGGCCAGCTCTCCTCAGCTACCCGTACTGCAAAGTGAACCTCAAGGAGTTTGAGAGTTCTAAATTTGAACTTGACCTTCTAGGTTGCTACGAAGGTACAGTCATGGTAGGATGACAGAACATATTTAAGTTTGTTAGCCTGACTTATAACTTTAAATATTTAGGCATATGGTATGTGGCTTTCCATTTGCATTTTTGCCCCAGGCCCTGCAATGTTTGAGGTAGACCTGTATTTCAGTATTTTAGATTTATGGGAATTCATACTCTCATGTCAGGTGTTAAGCTCTGGGGAGCAGTATGCCATTATTTAGAAAGTAGACCATTCAACAGCTGAGCCAATAATTCCATACCTAGATATATACCCAAGAGCAGTGCTATTCAGGGAATAGCAGAAGAAAGAAGAGCTTGTACCAGGATGACAAAAATCAACTTTATCACCAAGCACACTATTTACTGTAGCTCCAATTTGTTTTACAGAGAAATTTTCTTGATGAAGAAAGCAAGGCATTGATTTACCAGTTCTAGGAACATATTTTGAGCAGCACTGTCCCAGAGAAATTCTTGCCTATGTGCCCAAGGAGACATGTACCAGAATGTTTATAACAGCATTGTTTGTAATAGGAAAAATGTGGGAGCAAACTTAATGTTCATCAACAAGACGATAGAAAACCCGATTGTGGTATGTTTGGAACACAATATAGCAATGAAAGTCATTGAATCAGAATTGAGCATTTCAACATGAATGAGTTTTATAAGCCTAGTATTGGTGAGACTTGGAGGGACAGGAGGAAGACGGGTTATGAAAGAATACACGTATAATACCACTTATATAAAGTTAAAAGCATGCAGAACATACCATCTGTTGTTCAGGAATACATATATAACCAGTAAAAGTATAGGAAATTCCAGGGAAGGATTAACAACAAATTCAGGATGATGGTTATTTCTTGGGGAGGAAGGGAGATTGGGAAGGACAAGGTAAGCCTGCTGGGTAGTGGGTATGAACGTACTTTTTTGTTATTTTATGGCTTTTTGTCTGAAATATTTGTTTTAATATTTTAAATTTTTATTTATTTTTTTGGCTGCGCCACGTGGGATCTTAGTTCCCTGACCAGGGATTGAACCTGGGCCCTCGGCAGTGAGAGCACAGAGTCCTAATCGCTGGACCACCAGGGAATTAATTCCTTGTCTGAAATATTTTAAAATACATTTAGGAAAGATTTTAGTTTTAATTTTGGTTAAACATTCTTTGAAAAAAAATTATTTTATTATCATCACATAATCCAGCAATTACGCTCTTTGGTATTTACTCAAATGAACAGAAAAATTATGTCCACACAAAAACCTGCACACAGATGTTCATAGCAGCTTTATTCACAACTGTCAAAACTTCTAGAGGAAGAAAAATAAAACAAAAAAACCCAAAAAAACTTCTAGAGGGGGGTGGCCAAGATGGCAGAGTAGGAAGACCCTGAGTTCACCTCCTCCCGTGGGCATAATCGCCAAAACTTGGAAGCAACCAAGAAAGTCCTTCAGTAGGTGAATGGGTAAATAAACTGTGGTACATTGGACAATGGGATATTACTCAGCACTGAAAAGAAATGAGCTATCAAGACATGAAAAGACAAGGAGGAAACTTAAATGACTATTACGAAGTGAAAAAAGCCAATCTGAAAAGGCTATACATACTGTGTAATTCCAACTATCTGACATTCTGGAAAAGGCAAAACTATGGAGACAGTAAAAAGGTCAGCAGTTGCCAGTGGTTGGTGTGATAGGCAGAGCACAGAGGATTTTTAGGGCAGTGAAACTATTCTATGTTGTTATGATGGTGGTTACATGTCATGATATTATACATTTGTCCAAACCACAGAATGTACAACTCAAGAGTGAACCCTAATGTAAACTGTGGACTCTGGGTGATAATGATGTTTCAATGTAGGTTCATGGATTGTAACAAACGTTGCTTCTCTGGTGAGGATGTTCACAGTAAAGGAGACTGTATGTGTGGGGGGACTCTATACTTTCTGCTCAGTTTTGCTGTGAACCTAAAACTGCTCTAAAAAATAAAGTTTGTTAATTAAAAAAATATATTAAAAAAATTCACATTCCTGTGAAGAGGTGAATTCTTTTTTCAAACTCAGTTACACTGACCACAGAACAGAGATTGTAACTCTGGAATATTTAATGTTAACGTAAAATTTATTTGAGAAAAAATTTCAAGTTGCACCTGACCTACTGTAATTTTGCAGTTGTGAATTCTTGCCAGTATTCTCAGTAATTTGTGATAAGATGAAATTTCAAAGGTCACGACCTGATTAAGCCCAAGCATCACTGCATGATACCAAGTCTAATCAGCTTTAAGGCTAATGCAAAGTAATCAAGAAGGTTGTGGGTTAATAATAAAAACCCAACCAATCAACCAACCAGTCAACCAACCAACCAAACACAGGTGACCTGGTGAATGTTCACAAACTCCCAAGTTTGGAAACCTGGTACTCATCGTTATGTGACTGGGACTTCCTGACGGCCTCCTGCTAGAGTCCCCACTGATTCCCAGGGCCAAGCAGGTCTGCACCGGGACGCGCCCCTGTCTGCCCTGTGGTCGCACATGCATGGAGTGGTGGTGCACATAGGCTGCACTTGCCAACGAGGTTCCTGAACCACAGTGTTGACACAGATGCCATCCTTTCTTTGAACAGAAGACAAATGATCCACGGCGATAGCACCAAGTCTTAATCTCCAAGGATATATCTGACACAAACAATTCCATCACATTTTCCCTAATCTGTGAGGATGGGTTATAAGCATGTCTCCCTACAAATTCGTACCCACCTTCTGCAGAGCGAATCAAGCCATGACTGCGCTGCTCTGACTTAAGCGTCATCTCAACACACCCTTGTTGGTAAGTGACACAGTCTTTCCTCCTGCTTCCTTTCCAATGGACACCTCCTCTCGCTCTGTCCCTTTCCGCTCAGTCCCAGCTTGGATTTTCCCTTATTTCTCCTCCAAGTGGGCTCCTCCCCTGACGTTGGTTTCACGCCCAGTCTTCTCCAAAAGTAATAGATGCCAAGTTGGAGGAAAAGCACTTTGAGTTATCTTGACTTTAAATGAACATTTTAAATAAAATATATTAAAGAATCTTACTATAAAACAACATATATTTGAGTTATCTTGACCTTAAATGAACATTTTAAATAAAATATATTAAAGAATCTTACTATAAAACAACATTATATTTATATATATTCATATATACTTATATATATTTATATGTATATAAATATATATTTATATACATATATTTGTATGTATATAAATATATATTTACTTATATGTATGTTTATAAATATATATTTATATAAATATATTTATATTCTCTTCCTTTAAAAATTCAGAATATTCTGAACTTTCGAAAAATCACACGGAACCCACAGTGCCATCCAGAGACAACTATTGTGAAGACGTGGACGTCTGTTCTGGTGATTTAAATCGGATCTACCTCATATGCTCCACCCTGCCACTTGTAGCCTCCTTCAAAAGAAGGGATTGGGGGCTTCCCTGGTGGTGCAGTGGTTAAGAATCCGCCTGCCAATGCAGGGGACACGGGTTTGAGCCCTGATCCGGGAAGATCCCACATGCTGTGGAGCAACTAAGCCCATGCACCACAACTACTGAGCCTGTGCTCTAGAGCCCGCGAGCCACAACTACTGAGCACTCATGCTGCAACTACTGAAGCCCGCGCACCTAGAGCCTGTGCTCACAACAAGAGAAGCCACTGCAATGAGAAGCCCGAGCACCGCAACAAAGAGTATCCCCTGCTCACTGCAACCAGAGAAAGCCCGTGCGCAGCTACAAAGACCCAACGCAGCCAAAAAAAAAAAAAAAGGGCTTCCCTGGTGGCGCAGTGGTTGAGAATCTGCCTGCCAATGCAGGGGACACAGGTTCGAGCCCTGGTCTGGGAAGATCCCACATGCCGCGGAGCAACTAGGCCCGTGAGCCACAATTACTGAGCCTGCGCGTCTGGAGCCTATGCTCTGCAACAAGAGAGGCCGCGATAATGAGAGGCCCGCGCACGGCGATGAAGAGTGGCCCCCACTTGCCGCAACTAGAGAAAGCCCTGGCACAGAAACGAAGACCCAACACAGCCATAAATAAATAAATAAATAAATAATAAAACTTAAAAAAAAAAAAAGAAGGGATTGGGCAGTGATAATCTTTTCTCATCTTCTTTTAAACACATATATGTCATTTCATGATTATTCATACTCATAGTTCAAAGACTAATTTCATTGGTTCACATCAAAATAACCCTGGCTTGGAAGCGTTGTCATCTTCCTTTTTTTTTTGTCTTCCGGTGCTCCCTGATTTGGGAGCAGACCCACGACAGCCACCTGCAGCTGAGCCTATACCCTCCTGCTGACCCTTCGGTCCGTGCAGCTGTTCCCAGGGAAAGGTCTTTAAGTCCCGTCCTGCCTTCTAACGACCGGCCCAGAAGATAGCCTGAGGCATGTGCCAGTTTGGGGCACTACCCCACAATCCGAGTGTGGGCACTCGGAAGGAGCCTGTATCCAGAAAACGAGAAGAAAGCAGACGGGTGGCAGGGAGCTACAGGAGAAAGCCCGTGGTCCCAGTGGACCTGGACACCTGAGATCGAGTCGAATCCAAAGGGGGAGCACATCCTTCCACCAAAAACGCACGCGGAGCAGGAGGGAGAGGTCTGGGGAGTCAGATGCAGCAACGGCTGGGGGTGAGGAGGTGTCAGAGGTCAAAGGCGAGCAACGAGTCAGAGGTCCGGGTCTTTCCAGAGAGGGACTAAGGAAGCCAGGCAGCGAGATTGGGAACAGGTGCAAGACGTTCCCAAGGAAGGTGCTCGGTGCTGCGCCAAAGGGCCGCCAAGACGGAGGCTTCCTACCGATGTCTCTCCAGGGCAGGACCCCATCTGGGAGTCAAGCCCAGTCTCCCCAGCAAAGAAGTGCACAGAACAGGACTCTTCCTCCTACCTTAGTGGGTAGAAATACACAACTTTTATGCTGGAAAATTTCAAGTCAGCATGACTCAAGGATTAAACAAAAGACTACTCAGGGGGCTGCTTCGTGAGGGCTGTTTTCCCGAAGGAGATTCCCGGCCCCCTTATGGTAGCGACCCAGTCCCTCTCTCTCTCTTAAATGTCCTTTACCCGAGTGCCCAGACACACACTAGACACCACCCGCCTGTGCCGGATCAGTAAATCAGTGGATTCGCGAGAGAGGATATTGTTGACTGAAACGGCCGTGGATCCATCTTAGAATCACAAACTCACCTTCGTCTCCCTGCGGCAACGTTACACGGACCTTACTCCTCCCTGGACCGGACCCAAACAGCGACTGCCCTCTCGCCCAGGCAGAGAGCCCGGCAGTGCCTTTCCCACCCCTGGGCAAGAGCTCTTCACATGCACATCGAGGGCCTGGAAATTCCCGGGAACGCTCCAAAGGCCGAGGCTTGTGACCTCCCGCTCGTGTTTCGGAAAAGTACCCACCTTCCCGGCTGCTCTCAAGGAGGGCAACAATTCACCACCAATAACTGAAATCAAGTCATACCTTTCCGCAGGGGCAGCTGAAGGATTCAGAAGTAGGATGGGCACCTCGCTCCTGACCACCAGATGGCATGACCACGGGTGAGGTCACAGCTAAGTATAAAACGCCCGGAGCAAACTGGAGGTGAAAGAGGGGCCGTTCTCGGCAGTGTAACGGACAGCCCCTCCACGCTCATTATCCCCACCTGCTCCGTCTTCTCCGACGAGAATCCTAATGCGAGTTTGCAGAAAGTCAGCTGGAGCTCGTCCCCCATGTAATTCAGACCACGTTGCCTGCAGCTCCTAGGAACTCAAAGAAACAGGACTAATAGTACTATTGAAAATGTAATGAAGGGCATTCATTGTAAAGTAATAATGAATCACCTCACCCTCACCATATGGCTAGAACTGATTAACACCTAGAGGAAATTATCTAAAACCCCTAAAATAAGAATTCATGTCTCAGATCATAATGAGAAAAACAATTTTTTGAAAGAAAACATGATTGGGAGTTTACTAAACCCAGAGGCAAGAAGAAAATATTGGGGAAACCATTTTTCTGAAAAATCTTATTTAGATTAGGTGAGTTATGTTTTCAGTGCAGAACCATATCGCAAATGTAGAAATATTATAAGATTTACATTTTGGAGTTGTTATTTAACTGAATGATTTTCCCTCTTATAATTATGGGGAATTAATGGAAGAATCTCCACCTAGACTGATAGTTTCATAAATCACCAGGGATGGGCTCAGCCCATTGACTGAATATCTTTGTTCAGAAGATACTGGTTGAAATGCTGTTTGTCGGCAGGAAGATCATGCATTGTGATTTAATCCCTTAGGATCAGTTAAAATGGTAGAAATGTTAGAATTTCTGGGCAGTGCCAAACAGGTTAGCATGACAAGAGATGCCCGGAAAGATGCAGACCCGTTTAGAAGACAGCGTTGCTATGAAAAGGAGTTTATAGGTGCACCTTGGGGAATTTTGGGATACCTAGGGCTGTTCCTGGCTTTTGATTAGCATATGTGCCCTGGGGCCATCTGGGGAAACAGAAAGAAGCAGGAGTTTTTTTTTTTTCCTGCCAGAAACCCTTAGATTACTTTGTATACAGCTGGGAGAAAGTTTAATGGGCTCAACACTACCTTGAGGGAGGGTAAGGGGGGAATTTTTTTTCTGCAAATAATTCCATGGGTGGGGAGAATAATGATGATTTGCAGCAGGGCTGGTAGTGCTGGAGTTCCAAGAATTTTGCATGGATGCTTGGACCTGCAACTCTAAACGCCGACTCCAGTTTTGCTTTTTTGCTTCTTTGGCCACCAGAGAAATGGACAAACCTCAGAGTATTCTTTCTTAAACTACTACTAAAAAGGTTATCACCTTAAGTTGAGCACACCTAACATTTGGTCAAGACCCATGGACCTAGATGAAAGTAAATCAGAATTCTCAGGGTGGCAAAAGTTCCTCCTGGATAGAGTTCCTTCCCCTGGATTTGGGTTAAGGAGTGAGACAGCAGTCATTCCAGGCATGAACAGAGCCAGTGTGCAAGCCAAATTGTTGTTTTAATGACCCAAGTTGGATTCAGGGAATATCTGTGCACTTCTGTGATTAGTACATCCATCGACATTAAGATTTCCTCATGCCATAACTGAGAGGGGAGTGGCGACCCTTTAGGGGAAAATCAGAATCTCTTCCTGTAGAACAGATATCTGGATGTCTCTTCCACTGCCGAACGTGGGCTCTGCCCCTCGCTCTCTGGACAGTGTGTATCCTTAGATGATCTTCTAATTGCTGTGACATGCAGTCTCATCAGCCAGGCCCCATCTGGGGACATTATAAAGAACTCAAACCTGGTTCAGTCACGAAGTCCTATTGGAGGACTTCATCCTGAAATCCACAAAGAGATCCTGCCCTGTCAATGCCTGGAAATTTCCGTGTTGTGACAGATGGCCCAGCTCTCCTGTAAGCCACAATGCCCTCACCATCCATTGATTCCGTTTGTGAAATTTAAATATCTGAACCATGACTGACATGCCAGTGAGAGGTGCACCCTCGATCCCAAGAACTCATCGGATCTCAGCAGTCCTGCCTGGTAGGGACTGGGCAGTCAACGACCTTACGTACTGCAAAGCTTGGGCTCCCCGGGTCCCAGAGCTGTGAGCATGCGTGGAACTGGAGGTGGGCGGGGCCAGGGTTGGGAGTAACTCTTCCCACCGGAAACAAGATGCTTCACGGGGCTCAGAAGGAGCCGAGGGAGCAAAGAGGACGAGGCAGCTAATCGGCGGCTCTGAGAAGGGAAATCAATGCTTTTCCTCTCTGAGAAAGTTTTGAAAGCTTTTTACGCTAAGAAAAGCGAAACTTTCATTTTAAGGAATGCGATTATTGGAAAATCCTGGACTCTTTCAAATTACAAAGTTTTGCTTATTAAAGGGAGAGTTTGAGGTTTCCCTTTAAAGGAGAAGAGGGAAAACCAGGGTGATGTTAACGTGTTATTTATCAACAGTTAATGACTCTCTGGCACCTTTACTCTGAAATATGTTCTTTTTTTTTTTTTGCCTAAATTAGTAATAGTTAATAATGCTTTGTTGGTTTAATAATACATTTATTAAAAGCAGTTATTTTCACGGAAAAACCGTAATTATCTGGTATGGTGTGCTGTAAAAGAGAAACGCCATTGTTCCCATTGGCGGCACCTTATATTACTCCCCATAAGCAGGTGCCAGAGTCCACCTGGTGTTCAAATCCAAATTGTAAGCACAGTGCTGAGAACTCTCAGGACTCCTGCAAACCTCAACCTTCATGAAAGGGATGGAGCAGGGGCTTCCCTGGTGGCGCGGTGGTTGAGAGTCTGCCTGCCAATGCAGGGGACACGGGTTCGAGCCCTGGTCTGGGAAGATCCCACATGCCGCGGAGCAACTGGGCCCGTGAGCCACAACTACTGAGCCTGCGCGTCTGGAGCCTGTGCTCCGCAACGGGAGCGACCACGACAGTGAGAGGCCCGCGCACCGTGATGAGGAGTGGCCCCCGCTCGCCGCAACTGGAGAAAGCCCTCGCACAGAAACGAAGACCCAACACAGCCAAAAATAAATAAATAAAATATGGTATAAAGTTTAAAAAAAGGGATGGAGCAGCAGAGAGAGTGCCCAGGCGTGGCACAGACAGTGATGAAGATTCTCTACTGTGAAGCATCTCTGGTACTCTCCAGGGCTTTGCTGTTTTCACAATCTGCAGAGACGCAGTCAGAGTATCACAGCTGAGCTATTTCAAATAAAATCAAGACCAAAATACATTTAGGAACAACCTTTACTTTTTATCACTTGAAACGCTTCCCTTTCTCACTGATTATATACACCTTTGATCTTTGTCTTGTGTGAAAGTCTACTAGAGAAATGTTTTTCATCACTATGTTTCTACTGATGGATTCAAAGAGTCTAGAAATGATTTGAGAAGCAAGTTTTCAGCAGTCCCTAAGACACTGACCCCTGATTTAGAAACCCCCAAATATAAGCACAAAGTCTCAAGGGGTATTTTTGACCCTTTCCTTATGGAATTGATGGCTGTAAGGAGGGCAGCAGCATTGTGGAAAGGTGCACTGGTTCTGCAGCATTAGGGTTAAAGCCCTCAGTGCATCAGACTGCCCCGAGCAGCCCTGTTTCTATTCTGGGTTTGGCCTCGGGGGACCTCCTGGGGGCTGACAACAGCTGCCTTGGGGCTCTGGGGGGGGGGCCCTCCAAGGAGCAGCTAGGCAGCTGCTGCACTCCGTCTTTCCTGCATCCTTGAGGGCCTCTACATTCTGAAAGAAGCCATTTGTAGACGCAGTTTTAAAGGATTTCTGTATTGCAGTTCCCTTCTATTATCCTCAAAGGTAGTGGTCATCTGTTGTTTTTGCCTTCCCACTATTCTGTTAATAGCACCTTCCATTTCCTTCAGGCAGTTGGATTCCTCACATATTCCTTGGGTTTCAGACAGGGTTGGCCTCATCCCATCGCTTTATGGGTGTGCATGTGACACAGACCCAACCAATGAAAGTACTGGGCACCCCTGGCCATAGTGATTGGCTCATGGATGAGGATACGACCTAGGCTGGGCCAATCAGAACCAGCCCTTGAACTCACCAGGACTACTGAGAAAAGTCATACTCTCATAACTGGGATGAACAAGCCTGGAACTGCTGGGGGCCTCCACGTGGAGGTTAAAGTACACAGAGCAAAACAGAGCCAAGAAAGGGATTTTGATTCCTAAGGACATTCTTTGAGTCTCTGAATCCAGCCATACCCAAACTAAAAATATGGCTGAACTTTTTCAGTTATGGTAAGCAATAACTCCCTTTTTGGCTTGTCAGTTTTAATTAGGGTTTCTGACATTTGCTCCTAAAGATATCTTGTTAAATGTTCAATTCGTGTCTCAGCTATCGCTGTGGGAAATTCAGGAGGGGTGGATGCCTGGGCTTGGAGTAAAGTGCATTATGGGAGAACAGTAACAGCTTAAGGAAGTGGATACAGATTTGACAGGAAATGATCCCCAGGGAAGGAAGTAGACAACAGTGCTCCAGAGCCAGCACACTGGTGACGCCAGCAAGCTTCAAACTGGACAGATTTGTGGAACACTTCATTATTCTTTGTAGATGCTCAGAAATACCTGGGAACAGAAACCTAGTACAAGGCCCTAGGTGTTATAATAACTTAGGCATTAAAAACTCACGTTATCTCATTCCCATTGTATATATCCAGGCAGTGAGGCCAGGCCACATTTGGATTACACAGCTAAGTGTTTTGCATTTTGCTAGGGATAAAACACTGTTGGCTGGGGAGAGACAGGTAAATAAAAGTCCCAAGTTTCCCCTGGAGTTTCAGATTGGAGGCAGGTCCTGAATCCAAAAAATACTGTAGGAACACTCCATAGATTCAAACTACCTAAGGGGGCTGGATCAGTTAAAATACTTAGAGTGGAGATCCAGCCATGTTGGAGCTACAGCTCTTCATTTTCATTTCTTACTCGTACCTTGTGAAACTTGACCACCTCAGGATGATCATGGGTGAGAGGCAGAAGGTCCTGGCGAGCCTCTACGTCACAGTAGGATGAGTCAGGATGCTTTGGGAGTGATGAGGTCCCTGCTAGAGGGACAGATTTGGGTAAAGACATCGGGGCTTCTTAGTCTTCCTTACATTCTTTATCTCTTCCCATCTTTGGTCGAAGCATCATTTCTTCTCTGCATAAAAATTGCACTGAACGTTGTTTAAAAAATGCTTCCTTTTGAAATATAGGGGATCCAGGTGAATGAGCCTTGCTGGCCTGGAGCACAGGAGGCAGCATGTCAAGGCCAAGGTGAAGATTTCTGCATAAAGTGAAGATGGCATTTACCAGCCCAGGCCCCAGGGACTTCAGCCAGAGGACCTGGTACCCTAGGGAGAAAAAGAGGATGGAAGATAGGAGGTGGGGGCTTGCAGCTGCCTATCCAAGGGAGGTAGGCTTTTTACATCCTTGAAGTCTTCCTAACAGGAACTGTAAATGTTATATTTTGTACGATTCTCCGGTGGTTTGTGATCGGCTGTGTTCCAGGTATGAGAGTCTGTGTAATACGTGTGCTCCTTCAGATGGTATGAGGCATAACAGCAGAATTAAATTTACATTTCTTATTTCTCTGTATCAGCAAACTCAAAAAACGGTGGCCAATGAGATGCATAAAAAGAATAAAAGAGAAAAAGGGTAGAATAGGGAGTAAGTTCAAATCTTCTCAGCACACACGAGGACTTCATGCAGAAGGTTACACAATAAGGTTTTATCAACAAGATGAAGTGAAACCCAAAGGATTTTAGAAAGTCCCTGTTATTTTAGCAAACGGGTCATTTGGGGAAAGGAATTGAGTTTCAAGAAATTGAAACTTATGTGACTGCTTAAAACCTAGCTGAAGAACGAATTTAGAAAACTCTGTTGACCCAGCAAGTACATGATGCCCTTTAGTGGGTTCCATGGCAATAGTTTCTGGTGTATTTTGTTAGGCACTCTTAGGAGCTATGCCCCTAATGGTCTGGAGTTTCTTTGGTCCTGAGTTTTCAACCAATTAACCATAGCTGCTCAAAATTATCATTCCCCTAGGAAGGTATGAAAAAAAAAAAAAAAGTAGAGAGAGAAGATGTGGTGTGTGTGTATGTATGTATATAGATATATATATATATATATATATATACACATACATACATACACACATATACATATATATAATGGAATATTACTCAGCCATAAAAAGAATGAAATAATGCCATTTGCAGCAACATGGATGGACCTAGGGATTATCATACTAAGTGAAGTCAGACAGAGAAAGACAAATACCATATGATATCGCTTATAAGTGGAATCTAAAACAATGATACAAATGAATCTACGTAACAGAAACAGACTCACAGACATAGAAAACAAACTTAGGGTTAACAAAGGGGAAAAGTGGTGGGAGGGATAAAGTAGGACTTTGGGATTAACAGATACAAACTACTATATATAAATAGATAAGCAACAAAGATTTACTGTGTAACACAGGGAACTATATTCAATATCCTGTGATAACCTACAGTGGAACATAACCTGAAGATATAACTGAATCACTTTGCTGTACACCTGAAACTAACACAATATTGTAAATAAACTATATTCAATAAAAAATTAGAGAGACAAAGAAAAATCATTCACATTTTTAAGATACGTGTATACAAGCATGGTAATGGTCTTTGAATTTTTTGAGTATTCTCTGATTTTTATGTTTTTTTTTATTTTTTAAAATTTATTTATTTATTTATTATTTATTTTTGGCTGCATTGGATCTTTGTTGTTGTGCACGGGCTTTCTCTAGTAGCGGCGAGTGGGGGCTGCTCTTCGTTGCGGTGCGCGGGCTTCCCATTGCGGTGGCTTCTCGGGCTCTAGGTGCACGGGCTTCAGTACTTGTGGCATGTGGGCTCTAGAGCGCAGGCTCAGTAATTGTGGCACAGGGGCTTAGTTGCTCTGCGGCATGTGGGACCTTCCTGGACCAGGGCTTGAACCCGTGTCCCCTGCATTGGCAGGCAGATTCTTAACAACTGCACCACAAGGGAAGCCCCGAGTATTCTCTGATTTTAAGATGATTGAAACTTTAAAGAAAATCTGATCTTCTAAATTTATAGTTATGATTTATGAGAATTACAAAACTTACTTGAGAGCTTAGGGAGCTTTTGCCTTCGGTGGGAGATGCTGTCAGAGCTGCGCTCTGAGACCTCCTCTCAGATCTCTTTACCATTTGCAGGCACATGGGTCCCCTTGATTTTCACTGCAACAGCCAGGACCTGCATATCGGAGGGCTGCCGTCAAGCTGTCAGATCTGAGTGGGTTCCAGAGCGAGAGAGGGCTGTGCAGTGGTCCGCGCTGTGGAACAAGTGGCCATGCTACTGGAGCCATATGGCTTGGCAGATCCTGTGATGCTTGATAAAGACGCTGCCTCTGGCAAAGCCCCAGTGAGTCTCAGCGTAGACCCCTGGGATACTGAAGCGATGTCATGCCCCCTGCAGAAGAAAACTATACACCATTGGAAAAATCTCCTCTTATGCTCTTGGGCACTGAGCATCTGACAGTGAGATAGCAACTGACATGTGATCAGAGCTGCCTACTGTGAATTGGGTGCTGGGGTGCTGTCAGACCCACCAAGTTATCAAGTTGACTGAGCACAACAGCAATCGATGATGAAATGAAAGTGGTACCCAGCACCGAGCCTGAGCGTGTCAAGGGGGCACAAGTAAGTTCCACAAAAAGTGGTCCAGACCCTGTCACTTACCACTCTTGCATCCATTCTTCTCCCAAGTCTATACCTATGGCCCCATATGGGGCTCCCCATGGCCAACTGATGGAGGAAACAATCTGGGCCTGGTTCACGGAAGGTTGTCTTAATAACTTGGGGTGGGGGGGTGGACTCTTGCCCCAGTGAAACCTCACTAAGAAGTGGCCCTGAAATCAGTGGTAAGTGGCAATCCTCTCTACAAAGAGCTTTCGCTTCATGAGGAAAGAAAAGTAAGGGGATACATGGATTCCTGAGTAGTGGCCGAAGCATGTCTGGTTTGTCAGGGCCCTGGAGGAAATTTATCTGCAAAGAGCCTTGGGGAAGAGGCATGTGGATGGACCTCTGGGAGAGATCTTGTACGTCGACACCCACCAGAGACCATGCACCACAGAGAAGGCGCCAACAGCCAGGTAAACAATATGGCATCTTGTAGATGTCAGCCAGCCTCAGACCTTGGCCCCAGTGTTCACACAGTGGACTGAAGAATGGAATCGCTTTGGTGGCAGAGATGGAGGCTCTGTGTGAGCCCAGCACAGAATTAGATCCTCTCTCACCAAGGCGAACGTAGCTGCTGCTCTGCCTCTTAGCTGCAGAGCCTAATACCGGGCTGCAAGTATGTACAGCCCCTTGAGACCAATCAGCCACTTGGTGGTGAGTTGATTGCATCAGGTACTCTCCACCCTGGAAATATGTGGCAGTGATTTCTCTGTGACCAGGACTGGCATATCTACCAGGTATGGGTTTACACGTCCTGCCTACGGTGACTCAGTCAACACTACTATTTGAGGGCACACGCAATGCCTAATTTACTGTGAAACACTGTCCCACACCAAGGGGCCGACTTTACAGCTAAGGAGGTGCAACAGTGGACACAAGGGCCCCTCTGGTTTGCTCCACCGGGTCACAAGTTCTCCTCTTTTCCCCAGTCATCCAGTCTTGGTCTTTCCATGGTCCTGACCATCCAGCCAAGTCCTCGGACAGTCATCCTCCTCTCAGGGCACTTTTCTCTTCCTCCAAAATGAATGCCATGCCCACTGGGAGGATTTCCCCTCACCACTAATTTTCTTTCTTTCTTTCTTTCTTTTTTTAAATTCTTTTGGCTGCACTGAGCGGCATGGGGGATCTTAGGTCCCCGACCAGGGATCGAACCTGTGCTCCCTGCAGTGGAAGCGTGGAGTCATAACCACTGGACTGCCAGGGAACTCCCTCACCACTAATTTTCAATGTCACTCCTGAGTTGGGGTGTAGAGCAGCAGCAGTCCATTGTCAGCTAACTCAACCGCGAACCAGGTCCAGCTCCTGACCCAAAAGAACATTCGATTGTCCTCTTACAACACAGCTAAGGCATCTGCTTTGAGAGGACACCGCGTGTGGTTGGAGAGCTTCAAGATGAAGTATTATATATACCTTGGAACAAACAGCCATTATATGCACGCTGTCCCTGGGAGGGAGCGTCGTAAGTCTGGGAACCAAGGGATGGAAGTAAGAGTGGCCCTTCTCACCGTCACTCTCAGTGACCCACCTGGGGAATTTGTGCTTCCTGTACTTGCACCGTTGTATCTGATGGGTTGGTTTTTGTGACACCTTCCCCAGGGGATGCAATTACATTTCCACTCTACCTAAAGCTATGAGTGCCATGTGGTCAGGCCATTTTGGTCTCTTCCTGCTAGTGGAGCAGGCAAAGAAGGAGTTAACATACGGACAGGTTATCAGTCTTCATGCTCATTGCTACATACTGGGGGCAGAGGTGAGTATGTCTGGAACCCACTAGGGCATCTCTTCGTGTTCTAGATTTCTAACTGTGACTAGGCAATCAGAGCAACTATGGTGTGACAAGGGCTTGGTAAGCAGGGGTTCAGGCTCCTCAGAGAGGATGGTCTCGGGCACCCCAAAGGACAAACAGTGGCCTAGCATGAGGGGAATATTAGAGAGTAGAGGAGTAGAGGAGGGAGACAAATCATCAACTACAGCCTGAGGACCAACCAGCAGCAACTTGCTCTATTAACCCTTCTCTTGAAAGTCTTTTCTTCCAGAAATGGTGACCAGCCACGACCCGAAGGATTAGTGGGGTGAACTAATCCTACACTAGTGGGGTGAACTAATTAGTGGGGTGAACTAATCCTACACTACTGAGAGGCACAGATGGATCTGAGCGGTGCGAGGGGTGGACAGAGTTCCACCCAGGTGCCCTCGGATCCCGCTACCATTTTGATCCTAGTGGGCTTTCCCTCTCAACTGTCAGGACCCGCATCTCTGTCGGAGGGCAGTCCTCAGGCTGCCAAAGCTGGAGTGGCTGAGAATTTCCATTCCTCTAGGTGCAGCTGGCATAAATACTCCAGAGTTTTTGCCACTAATTAGGACAACTCTAAAGTGTGTCCTGCAGAGCTCCTGTGTGGGTCTGAGTCAAAGTCCCTGTACCTGGTGGTCGGCACCCTTATGTGGCCTTTTTCTCTTTCTCTACCTAATTCTTCATTCCCCTACCAATTTTTTTTCCTAATAAATCACTTTTACATGAATTCTTGTCTCAGAGTGTGCTACAGGTGAACCCAACCTAAGACATTTTCTTAGGTGTTTGAATTATTTGAGAGAACCAGATGCATTAAATTTATAATTAGAGTTTGAAATGTCTAAAGGAATTTAATTTTCCAAGTAAGGTGAAATGCTTAAGGATGATTTGGTCAGTTGAATTCACTGAAATACTAATAAGGGAACAAATGGAAATGATTGTTATTTTTTACACAAAATGTGTTCGATTTAGAAATAAAATAGCAAGATTTATAAATTGAGCTTAAAGCTTTCAAAGAAGTCAGGTTTCTAACTCACAACTTTAATAAATTTAATTTGAGGAAAACAAAATATTTTCAGGAATTCCTTTCCAGGCTGAAGAGTCCTTTTTGGGCAGTAGACGCTCACTAGATTTTGAAGAAAATAAATATTGAATGAATAAACACAAGGCTTACCTTTACGTTTCTAAATATCTGTAGCCATATTCTTCATTGTAAATGTGAGTTATCAAATGTATCCAGCAGGGTATGTAAAATTCTCAAGTCAGTATCAAGATGTCAACCCTGAGCTAAAAATGAGAAACACTCATAAATTATCACAGATACTCATTTACCAAACTAGACAACTAATTACAATTACGTTCATCAATGCGTACAAAATAAGTAGTTCCACATAAAAATGAATCTATAAAAAGGTGCATCAATAATCATAAATGCAGAATATCATCATGCCCCCATTATGGTAATCATCTGAGGTAACTACAATTTTAAAATTTGAAATTTCACCTTGAAACTAAAAGATGGGATAAATACAGTCTAGTTGAATATATTTTAGGTGTCTGTTTTTTGAAGTGCAGTGTTCAGTCTTGCTGAAGAAAATGAGGATAGAATTCAGAAAATGGAAAGAGGTGGTATTTATTTTATTACAATGACAGGTAGTAGAAATTTTGTCTGCATTTTCCTAACTGTATGAAACACAGAATAAAACACTTAGTACTTTAAGAGACACATAGGTTGTTGACAAGAATTTAGTGTTTAAATGCTTATCGTTGGTAAATTAGTTTTGCTGTCTGATCATGATGACAGTTTCTCATAGTTTAAGGAAGAACTACTCTATTTTCTCAGGTCTTTGATTTTATACAAAGTGGGAGCTGGACATGAATATTCTCACAGGCACCTCTTTCTCTGGGGAGGCAAAGGGGAATTAATTACAGAGAACAAACACTGAAAGTACAAATGTCACTTTATTTAAATTATTTGATAGTTACATTATTCAGTAATTAACCCCCGCCCCAAAATTCAGACACTCAACTTTTTTCCTCAGTAGATCAATTTTGAAGTAAAGTGTGTAAAGAGTTCTTTCTTTCACACAAAACCGCACATGTTGTATGTGCTAAATTTTTTTTATGTAGTCATTCATAAATATTGGAAAAATAGACCCAGTAAACAAAAGACACAATCATAAATTATTATTACATAATCATAATGTAATCAGACATATTAAGCTATATTTGAAATATTTCAGCAACAAATTCTCAGTGCAAAAAATATTTCTATGAGCATATATTATGCTTTAAAAATTTAATAAACATAGGTCTTATTTTAAGGAAGTTTATTTTCTAGACTTCTGATAGAAAGAAGTTAAATAGATAGTAATTAGAGTGGGCTAGAATGAAAAAAGGACTAAAAGCTAAGTGTGAAACAGTAATCTTCCACCAAGAGAAGCCAAAAATAGAGAATGCATAAGAGGGAGTGAAAGGAATCCGAGGGAAGTTCCCAAATTTATTTAGCAGACCTTGTGAATATAAAAAAGCAGTAATATGAAGCTACCATGACTTCACTTTCAGAAATGTTCTTATGCTCTTTTGCAATGCCTGGGATGCTAGTTAGGCTGGCTGCTGACCTCCAAACTGTGACTTGTCTTCCTCGTTCAGACACGTGTATGTGATGAAGACATCTTCCCAGTTGCTTTGGTTTTGTGTTTGTTCTCGTTTTTTGGCTTAACTTCCCCTAGCAGTCATGAAGATAGTCTTCTCTACTATATTTTTAAAACTTTATAGTTTTTCTATGCATATTTGGGTCTTTAATTTCTTTGGAATTGATTTTTGTGCATGCACTTGATTTTTTAACAGAGGTCCAATTGCCCCAGTACCATTTGTTGGGATATTTTAAGATTTTAATTTCTTTGTGAATGAGTTTTGATAAATGATATTTTTTTCTGGAAATACTAATTTCTGGAAAAGTTTACTGGCATAAAATTGTTCATAATAGCATCTCTTCTCTGTTTTGTCTTTACCTTCTTCCTTTTTAAGCATCTTCAGCAACCTCTTTTTCATTCCTGATTTTGGTTATTGGGACTTTTTCTTTCCTTCATTGGTTACTTTTTTTTTTTAAACATCTTTATTGGAGTATAATTGCTTTACAGTGTTGTGTTAGTTTCTGCTGTATAACAAAGTGAATCAACTATATGCATACATATATCCCCATATCCCCTCCGTCTTGCGTCTCCCCCCCACCCTCCTTATCCCACCCCTCTAGGTGGTCGCAAAGCACCGAGCTGATCTCCCTGTGCTATGCAGCTGCTTCCCACTAGCTATCTATTTTACGTTTGGTAGTGTATATATGTCAATGTTACTCTCTCACTTCGTCCCAGCTTACACTTCCCCCTCCCCAAGTCCTTAAGTCCATTCTCTACGTCTGTGTCTTTATTCCTGTTCTGCCCCTAGGTTCATCAGAACCATTTTTTTTTAGATTCCATATATATGTGTTAGCATACGGTATTTGTTTTTCTCTTTCTGACTTACTTCACTCTGACAGACTCTAGGTCCATCCACCTCACTACAAATAACTCAATTTCATTTCTTTTTATGCCTGAGTAATATTCCATTGTATGTATGTGCTACATCTTCTTTATCCATTCATCTGTCGATGGACACTTAGGTTGCTTCCATGTCCTGCCTATTGTAAATAGTGCTGCAATGAATATTATGGTACATGACTCTTTTTGAATTATGGTTTTCTCAGGGTATATGCCCAGTAGTGGGATTGCTGGGTCATATGGTAGCTCTATTTTTAGTTTTTTAAGGAACCTCCATACTGTTCTCCATAGTGGCTGTATCAATTTACATTCCCACCAACAGTGCAACATTGGTTACTTTTATTAATCTTTATGAAGAATCACTTTTGGGCTTACTGATACCCTCTACTGTTTGTTTTTTAAATTTTTCATTAATTTCTGCTTTTCCCCTCTTCTAATTCATTGGGCTCATTTTGCTATTCTTTTTCTAATGTACTGTGGTAAATGTGTCATGCATTAGTGTTTAGCTATTTTTATTTTGAGTATCTGCACTTAAGGCTGTATAGATTTCTAAGAACTACTTCAGCTTTATCACACAACTTTTGATATGTGATATTTTCCATTATTGTATAATTTGAACTACTTTCAACTTCCCAGTATGATTCCTCCACTCATTGATTATTTTAGACATGCGTTTCTCAATTTACAGACACATAAGTATTTTCCTGGTTTTCTTTCATATTTGATTCTTAGTAAGATTAAGTTATGGTCATTGAACCTGCTAAATTTTATTCATATTCTTAAAACTTACTGAGGCATGCTTAATGACGAAACATATGGTCAATTTTTGTAAATGTTCCATGTATTCTTGGAAAGAACACATATTATACATAACTGGGTATGATGTTCTGTATGTGCCATTAGTTGTTTCTTAATCGTGTTGCTCAAATCTTTTAAATCCTTACTGACTTTTTTCTGCTTTTGCCGTATTAATAACTCAGAAAAGTATAATAAGATCTGTCATGATAGTTGCAGCCCATTCTGTTACTCCTTATAGTTCTGCAATATTTGCTTTATATATTTTGAGGCTATATCGTAGATGCACATAAGTTAAAATTTTTTTATCTTCTTAGTGAGTTGAATCTTTTGTCATTATGATGTAGCTCTTTTTTCTATAGTATTGCTTTTGGCCTTAACCTATTTTGTGTTTATAGTGACACCATCTTTCTTTTCATTAGCATTTGCATGGTATACTTTTTTAATCTTTTTACTTTCAAGTTTTCTGTGTTATTATCTATTGGATGTGTCTTTTATAAACAGCATAGGGGTAGATTTAATTTTTTAAGTCCAGTTTGACAATATTTTTCTTTTATCTGGAGAATTTAATCTATTTGCATTTAATATAATTACTGATATATTTAGGTTTAAATATATCATTTTATTCTGTGCTTTCCATTTGTCTTGCTTTTTTTGTTTCTTTTTCTCTTCTTTATTCCTTTTTTTCTTGCTTTATTTTGGAATTACACAGTGTTTTTTCAACAGTAATTATTTCTTAATTCTAGCTTTGAAGTTATTTCTGTTTCTATTCTTTTACTAGTTACCTAAGAAATTTTTACTTGCATACTTATTTTATCACATTCTAAATTAATCAGTATTTTTACCCTGGTTTTGGACAACATGAGCAATATAGAACACTTTAAGTTCATTAATTTTCTTGACTTACACATTGTCATGTATTTCTGTTCTTTTTAAAACTTCACTAGTCGTTGTTACTACTCATTTACATAGAGTTATTTAGTCAATATTCATGTACGTTAATCTGCAGGTTTATCTCTTTCTTTGTTCTTCATTTCTTCTTGCATTTCAGACCCTCTGTCTTGAATCCCTTTCCCTCTGCTGAAATATATCCCTTAGTAATTCACTTTGTGAGAGTCTGAGGAAAGACAAATCCTGATGGTTGAGTTAATTAGGATATAACACCAGATGTGGCAAATGATTAAGGACCCTGAATTCTAGATGATGCACTATTTCCTACTCCACCCAAGGCTGGAATGACAGTCTCTACAGTTTGCATTTTTCCAGAATCTGAGACAGCCCTGGGATAGCTGGTGAATAGGTCAGCAGCTCAGATTTGCATCTTGATGTAGCTATAGTCAGTCACTGGGGTGAACAACTCATGTGTGTATTTCTGTTCCTCTGACTACCGAGCTTGTATTCTCATTGGCTCAACTTTAGAAGGTTCTATAGGTGAGATGAGAGTGTAAAAATTCACTGGTCTTAATGGGTTAGTTTCTGAGATATGGTTTTATTTTGCTGAATGGGACACATATTCAACTTCTATTTTTTAGTATAGGAAAAAATGTTTACCATCGTTTTGGTCACTTATTAAGGAGTGAAAGGGTAAAATGGACTAGGTTCCCTGTTATGCCTGAAAAAAAAAATCGAAGTAAAATTTATTTCATCAAAAAGGATCAGGGAATCTTCCCACTACTGTGTAGAATTAAGAGGTGAAACAACAAAAGCCAAATAGCAGCTGGAGACCAGTTGTCAGTAAGTACCATGAGGTAAGCTGCAAAGAACTTTGAATTAGGTCAGTATAAACAATAGGGGGTTATTTAAGTTCTTGCCTCAGGAAGGTCATGAACAAAGTGAGTATTTGTGATTATGTTTGTCTCACCAACAGCCAACCCCCAGGTATTGTAAGGCTACAAAGCTATCTCATTGTCTTCCTGGATCATCTAACCCTGGGATTCTCTGTGACATTTCAAATTGCTCATTTTAGAGCACACCAAATGGAGTTCAGTATTCAAACACACCGTGCATTTGTAGAACATGATATGCTGAAAATATGAATGGATTCAAAGTGCATTTAGAAAAAAAAGTCTGTTATATTCAAGATTTGTTGTTAAGAGGATGCTTTCATAGAATATTAGAACTGGAAGGGCCCACAGAAATGATAATGTGCAGCCATGCTATATTTGGGACCTATTTATACTAAAAATTATTCATTGTTTGTGTTTATTATACTTACATTATATTAAAAATTTCTTTTGAGTTTATCTGAAATTCAGTTTAACTGAGTATCTGGTATTTTTCTTAGCTAAATTGGCAACCCTACCATAAAGACTTCTCCCAGGCACCAGCAAGATCTCACTATGTAGAAAAACTTACTGTGTAAGTCACTGTCAAAAAGTCTATTTGTCGGCTATTTTAGAATATTTAAATCTATTCAGAAATTAGTAAAAGATTTTTAAAAAACTAATTTTGTATTCAAAACTTGGAAATATGACAAAAAGAGGGGAGCATGTTCTTTCAACGTCATCTTGGAGCATTGTTTAACGGGTCTAAATGAGGATTATTTAAATATTTAGGGCAATGTACTTGTTTGTCTTGCTATCTATTCATGAATAAAGGGCCAGAGTCTACAAAATTACATGTTATATTGATATATTTGTCTGGAAAACATGCAAATAATTTCAGTGTATTAGAAAAGATAACTGAAAGGTTATTGCTTTATTGCTTTGTAGGACATTAACCAGTTTTGTATAACCTAGAACTCTTATTCTGACATTCTTTTTTTCAATGCCTGTGAATAGTCACTTCCTCAAATGTTCCTTGAACCAAACTTTGCCATCCAGCTGGCTCTCTCATTAAGAACAGAATAAGTCTTGGTCATGCATCCATTCTCTATTTGTGCATGAATCATGTTTTTAAGTTTTTGAAAATTAGCTTTGATGCCTTTGTATAAGAAAGGGCAGTCCTGACGTGCATTGTACATTGTGACTTTTCCTGCATAAGCCAAGCTGCATGGAGAAGAAAGCCAGATTTGAGGAGCTGAAGTCCAAGCTGCATGGAGAAGAAAGCCAGATTTGAGGAGCTGAAATCCAGTTTCTCTCTCCTGCAGAAAAATGCAGCCAACTAGGAAGTAGTCAAGAACTAAGTACACATCCTGAGTGGGAATGTCTGATCGTCAAAGTCAATAGCAATGGATGATTTAAATCTTCTTCCTATTTTCCCATATACAATGACAAAATATTGTATTTATGACAAAAAATACTTAATTAAAAATATAATTGAAGAAAGCCTTCTAGAAACTATTTTCAAGACTCAGATTTTTCAAACCATGAAGCACCAGTAATTAAGAGGTAAAGGCTATCTTAAAAACTGTAAGGGAAAATAATAATAATCACAGAGTGATAATATTATCACAGAGTGATAATAATCTGTGGTTAATCTGTGATTAGTAATAGTTGAAGATTTTTTAGAAGGTACCTGAATATACTTAAGTATTTATATTTCTTTACAGTTTTCTCTAAAATAATTGTTGTTTATTATTGGTAAAGCAAAATTTCCTTCTGTTAATTTTGGGCTACTGATTTTTTTTCATAAGAAGTATAACTGAATGGAATTATGACCTCTCCTATACTGTTATCCACCTCTGAAAAAGCTTAACAATTTAGATCATGAAGTCCATCAAAAGGGAACATTGTTCAATTTGTTGGCAATCATCAAAATCATAAGAAATATCTCCTAAGCCAGGAAGAAAACAGCCTCGGAAAGGAGCTAAGAGGAGAGGTCTGAGTCAGATTCATGAGAAGAGAAAGATTCAGAGGGAGATGGTCTGACGTGTGCAGTCAGTTCTGTCATCAAGTAAGCATGTGACCTTGGCACATTTTCCTCTGCCTCTGGTTTTCCCATATGTGAACCAGGTGATAACAATAGTAGCAGCAACTAACACTTACACAGCCCTTACTTTAAATGTGTAAACATGTGAGTGTAGTCTATACAGCGGCCTTCATAAGACACTTTTCTCACACTAACTTGGTGCTGTAGACTGAATGTTTATGTCCACCCAAAATTCATATGTTGAAACCTAGTCCCCAGTCCCCTAGTCCTCCCAGGACTAGGGAGGTGGAGCCTTTGGGAAGTAATTAGGTCATGAGGGTGGAGCCCTCATGAAAGGGATTAGTGCCCTTGTAAAACAGACCCAGCAAGCTCTCCTTTTCTGCCAAGTGAGGACACAGTGACAAGGTGGTCGTCTATGAACCAGGAAATGGATTCTCACCAGACACTGAATCTGCTGGCACCTTGATCTTGGACTTCCAGCCTCCAGAACTGTGAAAAGTAAATTTCTGTTGTTTATAAGCTATCCAATTTATGGTATGCTGTTATAGCAATCTGAACAGACTAGGACACTTGGGCATACTCTTCTCAAAAAAACTTGGGCAATTAGTTAAGCTCTCAAAAAGGAAATCAAGGCAGAAATTGATTAGGTAACCAGCTACTGTGTGGAATTGGGCTTCAAATCCAGGCAGCTGCTTTCAGAACTCATTCTCAACCACTGTACTACACTGCTTCACTAAAGGTCCCTTCTAAGTAGAGCTCTTAACTTATGAACCAGTTATTTTAAATTCTTGGTTTGATAATTCCAAAATCTGTGTCATATCTGAGTCTGGTTCTAATGTTTGCTTTGTCTCTTCAGACTGTGTTTTTTTTGCCTTTTAGCATAACTTGTGATTTTTTTGTTAATAACCAGGTATGATATATCAGGTAAAAGGAACTGAGGTAAATAGGAGGTTAGAGTGAGGTTTTATGCTTATCTGGCTAGAGGTTAGGCTGTGTCTGATGTTTTCAGGAGCTGTAGGTGTCAGAGGCTAAGATTTTTCTCTAGCATCCTTGTTTTTGTCTCCCCTGTTGTCTTTGGGTTTCCCTAGAGACTCTTTCTTATGTAGGGTCTGAGGCTTGCTGCTCTTTCAGTTGTAATCCCCTATAACTATACAGAAACCCCATTGTGGTGATAAGGCATGGGGGGAGGGGAAGTGTCCTATAGTCCTATGATGGGGTCTCAGCCTTTTAGTGAGCCTGCACCCCTGGGCTGTGACCTTCCCACACTCTTCCCAGTCCCTGATGCCCCTCCTCTCCTTAGGTGAGACGGGGCTGGATTTGGGTATTTCCCTTCCCTCACGTTGCTCAGACTCTGGTAAAACCCAAATGGGTTAGGCTCTGGCAAAATAGTTTCCCTTGAGGACTGCCTTTTGTTAAGGAGAACAGACTGCTCTGCATATATTTCAAAACGATTACCTTTCCCTCTCCTGCCTGAAGCACAAGGGGATTTTTCTCTGATCTTCACTGGGAGAACCTAGTAGAGCTCCTGGAGGTAAAACTCATGGAAGAGTGGGGGCGCTCCCCTAAGACTGGCCCCTGGAGTTTTAACTGTCCTGCAGCTTCACACTCAGTCTCCAGCAATCCATCAGGTAGAGTTCAGGTGTTCCTGCCGCACTGGCTCAGCTCTGGCTCCCACTCCAGAGCTTCCATTCCTCATGGCTGTGATTCTCTGTCCCCTCCTCTCTCTCCAATGTCTGGAGCAGTGGCTCATCCTGTGACCTCAGTTCACTCACGGATCTAAGAAGAGTAGTTGACTGTCAGTTTGTTCAGCCTTTTCCTTGTTGGGAGGATGGGATAAATGACTTCTAAGCTCTTTGCACGTAGCATTGCACACCAGAAGTCCCTCAGGTCCCTTCTGGCTCTCCTGGCTCTGGAACTCTGCAGCACTGGCTATGGCTCCTTCATGCTTTGTGGCCTGAATTTTTGAATGTTTTCTTTCTTTGTAATGGCATGCAAAACATGGCATGAATGAAGCTAATTGACTTTTGTTCCTCCTGTTTTTTTGATCCATTAGAACCAGCCCAGAAAGCCATGATGTAAATGGCCAAGAAGCTTGTACAAAATCACACACAATTTTTTCATGATTATCATCTTAATAACTACAGTGATAAATGCAATAACAAATTATATTTCATAGGTTGGCAAATCACAATTCTTTTTGTGTGTGTTTTCTTTTTTTTTTTTAATGGTTGCTTTTTTTAAATTAAAATTTTCTTTTTAAATTGAAGTGTAGTTGATTTACAACGTTGTGTTAAATCACACACAATGTGTGTGTGGCAGACCCAGAAATCAAGCCCAGGCAGTTAATTAGGAAGTGCCCAGGCTCCTAAAAATAACTGACATAGCTTATCTTTCAGTTAGAGCTGGGGATATATGTGTGATGTTGGTTTGTTCTGTTACTGGTGATAAGTTTGATCACTTGGTTAAGGTGGTTCCACCAGGTTTCTCTGCTCATTATTTCTTGAAATATTCCTTCTTGTATTTTATATACATTTTTTATCCTTCTGACTCTCCCATTATTAAATACAAATAAAATTGCTGTTTCCAGGCAACAACATGAAAGAATCTCAAATGCATTTAGCTAAAGAAAAAAAGCCAGACCCAAAGGGCCACATGATACCATCTATAGAACATCCTGGAAAAGGCAAAACTAAGGAAGGAAAATGTATCAGTGACTTGATGAGGAGGCTGAGGAGGGGGAATGTGAGGTCAGGTCTCTGGGCTGGGTCCAGGCTGCATCTTGAGATAATCTGGGAGGTGACAGGAGTGTGAAGGGGACAGAGACTGAAGGTGGCTGGGTTCCTGGAATCCAGTGGGTAGGAATAAAACTGTGGCATTATTTTATATACAAATTTGTAAGGCCTGAGCTTGCTGGTTACATATGTTGAAAAACCATTTGCATTCATTTCTGTAGGAGGAGTTTATTTACCTTTGGCTGCTCAGCCAGTGCGTTCTCCTTTGGGGTCAAATGTTTGATGTTTTGCTAAAACCCAGTGCTGCTCAGTTATTTTGTTCCTCTTCCTGGATCTTGCGCAGATCATGTCTGATGCTCTGATCTCAGGGATATATTGCTGCCATGTTATTTTACCCCCAATATATTGCGTTTGACAACTTAGAGGCACAGAATAGAATGTTGCTTCGTCACTGAGGGTCATAATCATTGAGGTTTAAAGTTACCTACTTTCACTCCTCAAGAAAACTCTTTTTTTTTTTTTTAACTTTTAAAAAAAATTTATTTATTTATTTATTTATTTATTTATTTTTGGCTGTGTTGGGTCTTCGTTTCTGTGCTAGGGCTTTCTCTAGTTGCAGCAAGTGGGGGCCACTCTTCACCGCGGCGCACAGGCCTCTCACTATCGCGGCCTCTCTTGTTGCAGAGCACAGGCTCCAGACACGCAGGCTCAGCAATTGTGGTTCACGGGCCCAGTTGCTCCGCGGCGTGTGGGATCTTCCCAGACCAGGGCTCGAACCCGTGTCCCCTGCATTGGCAGGCATACTCTCAACCGCTGCGCCACCAGGGAAGCCCCGAAAACTCTCTTTTTGAATTATGGTTTTCTCAGGGTATATGCCCAGTAGTGGGATTGCTGGGTCACATGGTAGTTCTGTATACCTTCTTTGGAGAAATGTCTATTTAGATCTTCTGCCCAGTTTTGGATTGGGTTGTTTGTTTTTTTGATATCGAGCTGCATGAGCTGCTTGTATATTTTGGAGATTAATCCTTTGTCAGTTGCTTCATTTGCAAATATTTTCTCCCATTCTGAGGGTTGTCTTTTCATCTTATTTATGGTTTCCTTTGCTGTGCAAAAGCTTTTAAGTTTCATTAGGTCCCATTTATTTGTTTTTATTTCCAAAAAAAAAAAAAAAGCTCTCTGAAAATTAAATAGTTTTAAAATTTCTTAGTTTACATAATTGGTAAAATGTCTCCTCCTCTGTTCCCCCCAACTCAAAAGGGGTAAAGGGACAAGTTTTTAAGCAAATCCTTTTTTTTCTTTTTCCTCTCAAAGCTCTGGAGACTTCAGTATGGGATTCTTAATGGCCAAAGAATATTAGCTACCCGGGAGCAACCTTTACCCCTGGGAGGAAATTATGGGTTTATGGTTTGTTTTGTGGCCAACACCATTCTTTCTAGTTTGGTCTATGGCCTAAACTGTGAGAGAAAATAATTGGGAATGCTATGATGAAAATAATAGAGTGAGTCCTTTTGTTGCTATGGTGACAAGAATAAATTGAATCCATTGCTCTGAAAAATTGCCCGAAAGTGTAGTTTAGCATCCCACAGTGGGTGTATTTGTGAAGAATTTTAATCTGTCATCTTCCATCAAAATGGTACAGCAGCCAGAGAAATATTTCACATCCGTACTTTTAGCTGGTTTTGATTATTTTAAAAGAAAACAGTGGAGAATAAATAGTCATCATTATATCGGCAATGTAAGTAATTTTTCTAAAAGTAGCTTGCCAGGTACAAACCTAAAAGCACATTACGGTTTTGTTTCCACCATGATGGAAAATGTCATTGTCAGCACTGGCTGAGCTTTGGATGATTTTTCAGGTAATCAATAACCGTTAGTATGAAATAGGATTCAAGAGGTCTGGTCTAGAAACTAGAGGATGTGGTTTCCCTGTCTCCCTCCCTTTTTCTTGCTCTCTCTTCTCCTCCCAGTAGTTATGAATCCCTGAAATGATGTGTTTAACAACTTCACCTGCCAGAAAAGCTTTTATATGCTCACTCTTTCAGGCTCCAGTTGGTTTGTACCCATTTCATTTTCTGGTTTTCTCTGATGAAAAGTGAGGATTAACTATGCAGCCTCTTCTTTTAGCTTCACATTTGTTGCTTTGGAACTTAATTGTTCTGATGGTTTTCTAACATGTCAGTATCACTTTAAGTCTTTGGTCCAGATAAGCAGGAAATAAGGGGGCAAATATATTCTCATGCATTTAACTCAGACTTTATTTGTTCCTATGCTCTTTAGTTTTTGTTGCTATTGAAAGAATATTATTTCTTTTCAAGAAGTTCTGTTTCATCAACTCTATAGAAGGGTGGGTTTACTTAAGTTTCTAGACACTATCTCCCCTTCTTCCTCATTTCGTGTTATTTTATTGGCAAAAAACACTTCTATTTAGATGATTCAAAAAAATGAAGTTGCCTCTGATGCTCTTTTTCTATTTTTCCCAAGAAAGGAAGTTTAAATCAATAACTGAAATACATTTTTGTGGTGCGCAGAGATTTATTTCCTTGGAGCTGTGGGAATTAACTTAGGTAACTGAAGTCAGGTCTAGTAGAGAAATAACAAATGCCTCTCTAGAAAGGGAGCCTCCCCTTTGGAGTACCAAAGGCACAAATTCTTCACCTGTAGACTTTTTAAATAGCTGAACCAGAGAAGAAGCATGTTTTCAAATGTGCCAATAGAGTCAATTTTTGGTTTTTAATTTGGGGAACTTTCTCAGATCTGGAAAACTTATTGAAAATCAAGGGTGAAGTTTACACATTTTACATATTTACCTTTTGAAGAACACAACCTTAAGACTATTTATTTTCATGTCTTTCTCCTTCAAGGAGGGAAATATCTTGACAAAAGGCCATTTCCAAGTCCTCTGTTTCCTGCACACCACTCAGCTGTTGATGGCCTCTATTTTGTTGCATTTTGTTGAGGCCTCTTTGGGGGGCAAGGAAACTTGTCCTGTCCTCCCTTGCTGCCCATTAGAAGACAGCCTAGGGGGAGCTGGGGGGGCCTCATTGCAGATTGCGAGGCTGGCTTTCTTCCTCCCGGAGAAGCAGGATGAAACAGCAGGAGCTGTTTCTTTGTCTGGCTGGGCGTTGAGAGAGCCTGGCCAGGTGCGGGAGGGCTCAGCCGAGACCTTGCTGGGAGGCCGTTCACGATCAGTCAAAGGCTGTTGCTGAGCTGAGAGCTTTTGGACGCTGACCAGCATGGCGACGGTCATCAGGCTTCTCAGCATCCTTGGACCAACTGACTGTGGAGCAGAGCCGGGGCAGACAGTTTTGGAAACAACTCACACCTGGGATGCCGAGAACTGTTACTGAAGAAGGGAAAACTAGACACTTGCATGTGACTCAGAGGATGCAGTTAAGCTAACAGATCCTGAAAACTGTCTGGAGCCCTAAAATTCTAGTTCTTGAAGATCAGTATCGTGGATGGAATTGTCAGGGGTCTTCTGTGACCCGTACTGGCCATTCACCTGACTGGAGCATCCTCAGTTGATGAGAATCTGACACTCTGAGCGGAGTCAGTAGCTTTGGCTCTAGGGGCATGAATCTCTGTGGGGCGGATTCCTCTGCATCCCAGCCCCAAATAGGGACCCTCCAGGAGTTCCAGAGAAGTTCTTTGCAACACATATAACAGACAAAAGGTGAGCGTCCAGAGTATAAAAACATCTACAAATCAGTAATAAAAAGATAATAGAATGTCAATGAAAAACGTCACTCAGAGAAAGACCCAAGAAAGATGGGCGAAAGACACAAAAGAGCATTTCACAGAAGAGAAAACATAAACTTATGAAATAAACTTATGAAAAATGTCACCCTCATTAGCAAGCAGGGAAATGAAAGTTTTAAAGCCACTGCAAGAGATCAATTTACACCCACTTCGTTGGCAAAAAATACAGTAAACCAAAACCAAGTGCTGGTGAGGCTGTGAGGCAAGGGGAACTCTCCTACAACACAGTTAGGAGCGTAAATTGGCACAATCGCATCAGAAAACAAGTCAGCATTAGTTAGCGATTCCTACAACCCAGCAATTACACTTCAAGGGATGAAACGTGCAGCAGTACATCTAGTATCATTATTTATAATAATAAAAATGCAAAACAACCAATATATCCATCAACAGTAGATTGGATAAATCAGTTTTAATATACTCATACAACAGAGCACTATGTCACGATGAAAATGAAGAAAGTATAGTTCCATGTATCAATATTAGTAAATTTAAAAAACAAAGTGAAAAGAAACAAAAAAGCAAGTCACAGAAGAACGCATCCAGCAAGATCTCATTGTAAGTTGAAGGACAGGCAACAGGGAATGATATATTGTTTGGAGATATGCATGTATGGGTTAGAACTGAAAAAAAGTTGGAAACTAAGTAATCTGAAAATCAGGATGGTGCCCTCCATGGTGGAAGTTGGAGAGGGGGGTTGGTGATGGAGACGGGCTCATAGAGGGTGTTGAAGTCATTGACAAAGTTCCGTTGTCTAAGCTGGGTAGTGGCCGCAGAGCTGTTTGCTTTATTTTTATTTAAACTACATGTTAAACTATGTATTATTTAAACTATACATGTACATGCATATATAATTGCTCTATGATGTTATTTCACAATTGAAAGATAAAAGAGAAGGAGGAGGGGGAGGAGGAACACCAAATGGTGTTTGGGGTCCATGTGAGCTGGATTTAGCACTGGGGGAGTGGATATCCAAGGGGACTAATAAAGAGATGTCTGCACAGTTTCTGCAGTGTCTGCTCTGGACTCCGAGTGTATTCCTGATCAGATTGGGTCTTTGTGGTGCTGGACTGAGTCGACACACCTTTCCAAACTGTGGGCTCAGGGGTGGCTTCCTGTAGAAGATGATGCTTGAGCTGGGTCCTGAGGGGTGAAGGACAGTGTGTCCAAGAGTGTGGAGACTTATTTTATGATGTAGTATGATTGCCATTTGTTCAACAAAAATTTATTGGGGTCCTTTTAAAAAAATAAAGAAACAGGGACACACAAAGCTATATCTGAAAAGTGTCATAAGTTTGCATGAATGAAGTATTACAGAAATTGATGCAAAGAAGATATTGATTTCAGTTGTAACAGAATCAGGAGAACCTTAGAATCATCGTATTTCAGAGCTGGGAAGAGAGGGAAGAAACAGTTACTGAGCATTGCTAGAGTCAGGCATTGTGTTCGGTGCCTTATGGATCCAGGTGGGTGGAAAGGGCTTTCTAGGTGAAGGGGCTGCCTGAGCAAAGGCCAGAGGAAGAAATTACAGGGTTCATCCAAGGAACGGTGAGCTATTTGAGTGGAATAAAAATAAGTTAGCATTTATTTCAGGGGTTCAAAAATTTTTCTGTAAAGGGCCACGTAATAGTACTTTAGGCCGTGTGGGCGACATGGTCTCTACCGCAACTACTCGACTCTGCTGTTGTACCACAAACACAGTCATAGACCATGTGGGTGTGGTGTGTTCCAATAATATTTACAAAAACAGGCAGTGGGCTGGATATGGCCCACCGGCCAGCGTTTGCCAACCCCTGATTTATTGAATCCTTGCTATGTGATGAAAGAGCTCTGTGTTAAACATTTGATATGCTTTATCTCAGTCCTCAAAACCCTCATGGAGCAGGACAGTATCTACCACTACCATTCTCTCCCACTTACAGACGTGGAAACCATGGAAATCTCCGAGAGATTAAGGTTATTTAGTAACAAGTGTTGGGGGCAGCATTTGAAACAGAGTCAGGCTCTAGTGTCACTCTTAATCACTGTGCTGCCTGAAAATTAGAGGGATTGTTGGGGGGATGGGGCCCTCATGGAGATCCTTGCTGCCAGGCTAAGAGTCATCTTGGTTGGACAATTGAGAGCCATGGAAGGTTCTGGGTGGAGACTGATATAATTAGAGCTGTTCTACACCCTGCTTCTCCTCCACTGAGGCATTAGCTGTGGAGCTGCCCCTCACTCAGGTGTTCATAAGCAGGACGTCGAAGACAGATTTTAAGATCATTTGGAATCAGTCGTGCTGAGATGTCTGCACATCTGGGGGTAGTCCAGTGCAGTGGGGAGAGGAGGACCATGTAAGCGAGGAGCAGACAGCCTGCAGTAAAGGCTGAAACAGCTTCGGATAAATATCAGTCATGGCAGGTTTTCTGGACTTGCTACAACAAAAATAGCCTCTTTCGTTCCTGGTGACTTATTTGAGTCAGGGGACCCAGTGTCCACACACTGTTAGCAGCTGCCCTGTGGCAGCCCTCTCACTTCAGAGAGCAGTTTGGCAAGCTCAGGTTTTCCATTTTCTAAGGCTTCCCAAACATAAGTATCATGTTGCTTTCCTATGGAAGGCTGACACCATTTTCATTTCACCAGAATGCAGTCACTTGCTCATCACTCCTCCACCTGGAGGACAAGAGCTTACGAGAAAGGGTCCCCACTACCATGTTTGAAAATGGGATGGACAGAGGATAGGAGTCAATCACTAGTGATTTGTATCCTAATTCATGTCCTCTTGGCCAGAAAGGGAAGATTGGGGCCAGATCTTAAAGATCTTTATAACATATTAAGGAGTGAAGATATATCCTTCAGGTCAGTGTCTTCTGAAGTGTGCTCCACAGAACCATACTCCTACAAGATATTCTTTAAAAAGAGTTCCGGAATTGACATGTTTGGGAAGCCCCACGTGCTAGATTCCTGCATCGTGTAGCTTCACAATGCCCTATAGCACTTTTAAGGCTCTGGGAAGTTTTATAGTAAAGAACAGTCAACATATCTTTTAACTTGGCATTCCCGAAGTTAGTTGGCCATATAAAATCCTTACCTCAGGTAATACCTGTTAAAATTCTGTACTGCTAGTGCTCTCTGGACTTCATTTTGGGAAATATTGTTGCAGGTGATTAGGGTCAGTGGGGTATTTTAGGAAAAGTAGGCTCATCAGACAAATGATTTAGAAAAATAACTTAGGCAGTCAATTAAAAGTTGAGTTAGAGTCAGGCTCAAGTTAGGCAAAAGGATCTAACCCAAATCAAGAAAATACTGTAATAGTCCAGGAAAAACGAGGGCCTAAAGTATTGTCAGTGATCACGGAGATGGAGAGAGACAGATTTTGTCCGGACACTTTTCTAAGATGGGATGAGATCACATGTGATGGACTGAATATGGATGGTAAAAAAAAAGAGGGCGAAATTAAGGTTGTTCCAAGGTATCCAGCTTGGTTGACCAGATGGACCGTTATGCTGTTCACCGAGACTGTAAATGCAGGAGAATTTCCAACATGGCTGTCTGGTAAAACAATGCCAGTTCATTGCTTTCTGGATCCGTACAGTTGATGTCAAGAGCAAGGACAGGCAGGGTCAACACTGAAGCCTCAGGCTCTAGGATCTGGCAGAAATGTATAGTTTATTGTCCCATAGATTTTTCTGCTTCTTTCATGCTTCTCTGTTCAGTTTCAGTCTTCAGCTCAGGGTGTGAGTGAAAACTAGCAGGGCACATTGGCTAGAAATGTAAACAAGTCTCTTTCCTGTCAAAATGCTTAATTACAGCAATACATTATGACACAATTGGCCAGCCTGGTCTGTTGCAAAGGCTCAGAAACAAGAACGATTGTTTTAGAGTGGGAGTTTCCAAGCTAATTTGTCCGAGAATTTTGGGAAGTCATAATGGGTAAAGTTTGTCAGAGGCAGCAATTAAAAATTGCCTCTGGGTGTGTCTCGGGCAGGAGAATATTTAAAATCAGCTTAAATATTGGACTGTGGTCCTCCCAGTATTGGAAGAAATTGTAACAAAAAACATCATAATATTGTCTTTATGTTCCTTATTGCAAAGAAGTAATAGCTGAAAACTATGAAGGAAAGTACATGAATAAGTCCAAAATATGAAGGCTCTGGCTTTCTGGAAACATCACAGGAGAGGTCAATTTATTAGCACTATGACCACGTGTTTTATTGCCAGGAATTTAAGATTCATTTTTTTAAGCACCATTCTGTAATTTATAAATGTACTTCTGCAAAGTTCTCCTGTAGATATTCAAATGCCGCATCAACTTAGACACCTTGTACTAAGTTACGGGTTCATATTTTAGCTTTAACATTTATTGAGGGTTAATACTATTAGAAAGAGCTATAGGAAGACCACTTCTGCACCTTCGTAAAACTCTTGAAGAGATATATATATATATATATATATATATATATATATATATATATATATATATATATATATATATATATATAAATATATATATATATATATATAAATATATATATATATATATATATATATATAAATATATAAAATCTTTGTTTTTTCGTAGAAGGATTCACACAATCACTTAAGAATTTAGCACAAGAGAAAAGAACAATATTTTTTCCTTTTCTGAGCTACAACTATTTCTCTTTTTTGTTTTAATCATCCAGAAAAAAATGACAGTCGGTTTAACAAAGGAGAGCCCCACCAGGTACTCTGTGCCTAAATACAATTGGGGGGCTTCCCTGGTGGTGCAGTGGTTGAGAATCTGCCTGCTAATGCAGGGGACACGGGTTCGAGCCCTGGTCTGGGAAGATCCCACATGCCACGGAGCAGCTGGGCCCGTGAGCCACAACTACTGAGCCTGCGCGTCTGGAGCCTGTGCCCCGCAACGGGAGGGGCCGCGATGGAGAAAGGCCCGCGCACCGCGATGAAGAGCGGTCCCCGCACCGCGATGAAGAGTGGCCCCCACTTGCCGCAACTAGAGAAAGCCCTCGCACGAACCGAAGACCCAACACAGCCAAAAAAAAAAAAAAAAATAAATAAATAAAGTAGCTATAAAATTAAAAAAAATAAAAAATAAAAAAAAATAAATACAATTGGGAAATCCTGGATGCCATAGTTCATAATACATGTGAAGGTACTAAAGGCCCAGAGGAGTCTGTAGAAAAGAAACCTATGATACTTTAACCCATTTCCCCCTCCTCCCCAGTTTATTTGAGAAGACTTTTTTTTCCATATAACATCTATTAACATTTCTTAGAATTAGTGTTCTATAAAATATATACTTTTTATTGTGGTAAAATATATATAACATAAAATTTACCATTTTCACCATGTTTTAAGTGTACAGTTCAGTGGCATTAAGTCCATTCACACTGCTCTGCAACTACCACCACCATCCAACTCCAGAACATTTTTTCATCTTCCTAAACGTCCCATTAAATAACAACTACCCATTTCCCCCTCCCCACAGCCACTGGCAACCACCATTCTACTTCCATAAAATACACTTTTGGGGCATACATAGCCAACTGATTAATATATTTGTGTTGGCCTCTTTGAACGTGGTTTTGGTTTGAAAGTTTTACTTTATCTTTTTATATTTCTATGGTTTTGTTAGCTACCTCAAACCCTCTAACTCCTCTTAAAGACAAGTAGCTGATATATTATAAGTAAATATTTTATAATTAGAGATTCACAATGCATACTAGCAGAGTAAAGAGTCTGAGACTAGAGGCTTAATGAGAAATTAGAAACGTGACACCCTATGTGCATTTGTGTAACTTAACAGTGAATAATATAATCTCGTGATTCCAAGGGAACATCAAGGTTCTGTTTTCCAGTCATTCGCAAGCATTTGTAGTTAAATGTGAACACGGTCTATTATGACCTGGACTTTATATACTGTTCCCTATGCTTGGAATGCCATCCTCATACGAGGAGAGTTAAATACTCATCTCTTCTTTCCATGTTTGTGGACAACTCTATTTAAAGCACTCATGTACCACATTTTACATTGCTATAATTATTTTCCCATATGGCTGTGTCCCCCACTAGACTCAGGCCATGAAGGGTAGAGAAGGTTCTATTTCACTCTCTTGTAGCTAGTAGATGATAGATGCTTCATAAATGCTTGTTAACGCATCCAGCTCAACCATCCAATACTGGAACAGTTTCTAGGACATTCTTACATCCTAGATGAGATGGCCTGTTATAACTGTTATTTAGCACCACAATAGTGTTTTAGTGAATGCATAAAACAGGAAAAAGGAATTTCATAATTATTAGAAAGGAGGACACAAAATTTTTCATCATTTGTAACTGATACAATTTTATATCTAGAAAATCCAAGACAATGAATATACAATTCAAAATTAGGAGGTCTAGTGAAGTTGCTTATTAAAAAATTAACATCTGAAAAATGATAGCTTCGTATATTCTAACAAAAGCCAATTAGTAAATATAATAAAAAATCCTACCTGCAATAGCAGCAAAAGTATGAAACACCTGGAAATAGTCTTCATAAACATGCAGGACCTATATAAAGAAAACGACAAAGGTGGTGAGATAATTAAATATTTACAAAAAAAATTTAAGTTGGCTCTCTACCTTATACCCTAGACCAAAACAAATTTCATAAAGAGGTAAATCTAAATGATGAAACTATTAAAGAGCCAGGAGGATATATGTGTAAATATTGATCAGATCTGGATAAGAGGAAGACTGTTCTAAGCACATGTGCTTTTTACCATAAGGAGAAAGACCAGCGGACTTGATTACATTAAAATGAAAAACTTCTGTATCTCAAAAAGCACCTTATGCAATATTAAAATAAACGAAGTAGGGAAAACATTTCCAACATAAATGACACAGGACTTAAGTCCCAATTGTATAATAAGCTCATATAAACTGATAATAAGTAAACGCTCCAGTAGGAGAATGAATAAAAACTTGAATAAGTTACAAATGGTTACCAAAAACACAGTGGTCAGTAACCTTACGAAAGCATCTCCAACCTCATTAGTAATAAAAAGAAATTCCAATTAAAACAGCAAGATGCCATTCTGTCCCAGAAAACTGATAAATCAATTAAAAAAAAGTAACATCCAGGGCTGATGAAGATGAGGTAACGTGGAACCATTCTCCCCTTGAAGGTGTGTAACCTTTCAATAAGGCAATTGCTGTGCAAAATCTTAAAAATGTTTAATCCTTTGATGGAGTATTTTTATTCCTAGTAATTTGTCTTAAGGATATTGTCAGTGATGCACCAATAAGGATATTCATCCTAGAATTATCTGTAATAATGAGAACCTAAAAACAATAATAGAATATGGGCACGTTAATAAGAAGGAATATTTTGCAGCCATTTAAAAAAATATTTTAAAAGAACATTTAAGGTTATGAAAAATATTTATTATATATTGTTTAAGTGAATAAAGCAGGGAATATGTCTAAGTATACCATATGATCCCAACTGTGCAACACACACATAACATATATACATATACGTGTGTGTGCACACGTGTGCAGAAAAACACACTGGAAGGAAATACTAGACCTCTGGGTGATAGGATGGTGGAAAATGGCAGGATGATTCTTTTTTATTATTAAACTTATTGTATTTCCACATTTCCTACAATAAACATTCATTGCTTTCATAATTATAAACACCAATATTAAAAGGAAACACACAGTTCTTCCTTATATGAAATAAGAAATCCCTCTGAACTTGCTTATCTCTTATTCCCTGGCAGGCAAACAGAACAAATCCAATTCCTTCCGTGCTGCCCTTCTCAAGCTCCCCATTTTCAGTCACTTCTGCTTTCACCACACGAATTTATGTCACTTCATTCCACCCTTCTGGTTTCGCTCCTGAAAAAGTGCTCCGAGTTGCTTCCACCCCTCTTGGAAGCTGGGTACCCAAGCTGCACACAGTTTTCCACGGATGCTCTGGTCTGTGCAGAGCAGAACGGCCCCTTGTTCTGGTCCTGCACTTTGGCTCATGCCCCTAAAGTCCAAACACTTTCCTCACTTGCCCCTGCCCTCTGGATGCGTGTGGACCCCTCAGTGACCTACTGCTGCTGAGTCAGGACCGAGCCCCCAACCCCGACTCCACCCTGTAACAGCCAGACACACACTCTGCATCTATAAAACACCCACTTGCTAGAGTTCTTGCCAGAATCTTGACCTCCGTGAAGGCTCTGGGCCCAGCTGACACATCCCTGCCCCTTCTCATGACCCCTCTTAAATCTTACAATGATTGTACCCCCAAGAAGGTCTGCAGGCTGTCAGGCAGCCAGTGGGGAACCTTGTCTCACTTCCCTCCTTCCTTCACATCCTCTCCTCGTTGCTACTCGTTCCCAACAGAAATGTTGGTCACATCTCACTCAGAATGATGGGATCCTCATGTATTTCGGCGGCTTGTTTCACATGCTGGTATCTTTGCACATCTGAAATGGAGAATCAGGCTCTACCTGATCTAATGATACACCTGAATGTCCTCCCCGCCTTCTTCTTTCAGCCTGCCTTGGTTTAAGTGCAAACAAGCAGCTGTTTCCCGTCCTTTAGGGCGTGCTGTAGTGGCTTGTGAATCATACTGTGTGTTAATATTGCCAGATTTTCCAGTAAGGTTCCTATTCTCCATATCATCTTAAATATTGAAGGGTGAGAAGGCACGTAACCTGGTGACAGGTGTCCAAAATCTTCAAAATGTTAATATCCACTTATGGGAATGAGCATTACTGGGTTGTATAAGAAATTTTTATTTGCAAGTATTAACTCTTTCCCTGGTGAAAGGAAAGTAGAGGTGAGGAGAGGGTGTTACCTGAATGAGAAGCAGAACATCTGGCGGGAGTGGGGGGTCAGGAGAGGGGGGCTGTGTACCCTAAGCTGGGATGGGTTTGGGATTCATGGGTTTACTCTTCAAACAAAATTAGTCAAAAACCTGAACTTCCTTCTAACAGAAAAGAATATCCGAGTGACAAGTTCATGAACAGGATGAAAGCCTAACAGAGAGCTTTAGCCTCAGCCTGGCCAATGGACCAGCTAATGGCAGAGAGAGTCCTTGGATAATGGCACCTGTGGTCGGCGTCTCCAGCCAGACTAGGTGCTGATGAAACTGAACTTCACCCTGGCCAGCTTGCTCTGTGCCCCATCTTCCAAAGCTGGTTCCGGGCACATAAATATTACAGATAAAAACGGTTCTGTCTTGCTCAACAATGTGAAAGTACTTAATACTACTGACCTGTACACTTAAAAGTGGTTAAGGTGGTAAATTTTATGTGTATTTCACCACAATCAAAAAAATACCACTGGAAAAAAAATACATCTGTGCGGCAACATGGATGCATGTTGAGAATATTATACTCAGTGAAGCAAGTCAGACAGAAAAAGACAAATATGATATCACTCATATGTGGAATCTAAAAAATAATACAAATGAATCTATATATAAAACAGTAACAGACACACAGACATAGAAAACAAACGTATGGTTACCAAAGGGGAAGGAGGGGGAGTATGGGATTAACAGATACAAACTACTATACATAAAATAGATAAACAACAAGGACCTACTGCATAGCACAGGGAATTATATTCAATATCTTGTAATAACCTATAATGGAAAATAATCCAAAAAATATACACATATATAACTGAATCACTTGGCTATACACCTGAAACTAACTCAATATTGTAAATCAACTATACTTCAATAAAAAATACATCTGTTATATCATAAAAATGTAAAAATTCTCATGACAACCTGGTCTTTTCACAGACGATGGACTAGATTTATGGGCAGAGCTTGTCGGTGCAAAGAATCTGTTGGCTAGCTCGTGTCAGCATTACTGAACAGGGGCAGCTTGTCTGTAATATATTTCCATGTAATTTATAGCTATTTGTTAAATTGGTATTTTTCAAAATTACTATTAGGTTACATCATATTCTCCCTGCACAAAAATGGATCAACGATTCAAAATGGATTAAAGTAACAAGGTAAATATTATAACTCAGAATAACAACACAAATGTGAATTGTGAACGTGCAAATATGGAATGCAGATCTGCATGAATTGGGAAAAATGTATCTGTGAGTGGGATGATTCTCAAAATCAGCCTAAGAAGAATTGCAGATGGGAAATACAATTAAAAAAAAATCAAAACCCTTAATTTTATTGGACCATTTGCAATCTCTTCCCAGTTTATTTTCTTTCAAAACTTTTCTGGTAGCAGTGTAAAGCTGTTAATTTGTTCATATGAAACACAGTGACCACCTGATAGACCAAGTTTTTATTTTCATCCCCTAAAGGTCACATAATGCCTTCCAACTTGAAATAAATGAATTTTAGCACTAAAAGTGGAGATGAGACCAAAATGCATAGATTTCATTCAAAGTCACACTCTTTATAGCTAGATATCGTTAATCCCACTATCAAGGAAGAGCTGGTTGAACCAGCCACAAAAATGAATGCCATGAAGTACTGTGCAGGGAGAAAGCAGAACCAGCTATTGGCTAAACTCCTGTATTGGTTGACTCTGTAGGATGTCACAAAACTTATGTGGCATAAAATATGAGAAAGTACAGAAGGAGTTTTGCTTTATTGTTGGACAAATTTGCTGCATATAATGTATGAGTCAGCTCTTGAAAAAGATGTAGAACAGAAAATATGATGACACTTTGTTCTGCTTATCATTGAAAACTCATGCTGTGGAAGAAGAGGTTTTAAAAACTGTGTTATTGACTATTTTGTCAATAACAAATGATACAGACTAGACAATGCCATCAGGGCAGTGCTTATGGAAACCAGCTACAGAAAGACTGTACTGAAGTGACAGCCCATAGAAAACAGCTGGAGGTCAGAAATAGGCCTCTGGTCTTGGGCACTGAAGGAAGGAATTTTTAAAAATATGACTGTATAATCAATGTGACCATGTATGCTACTCAGTGTATATCTTTTCAGAAAACTGGGGGAAGAGATGGGCACAGATGACAACTGCTGCTTTTCCATGTTCAAGTCTACTGTCTCTCAAGGGGGAAGATGCTTATGTGGGTTTTAAAATGAGGGCTAAGAGAAAAACTGTCCTTCAAGCATGACATACTCATATCAGTACATTCCGTTCCTCTTGGTCCAAGGTGTCACCCCGGTTGTGAATCTGAAAGACATATTCTGCATATTGCAAAGCCTGAATCTATCACTCTAGGACTGAAATGTTATTCTTTGTAATGCTGAGCTAAGATATCATCGGCTCGTCTAAAAGGCAAGAGTGGTGTAATGAATAGGTGACAGAATTTAACTCTTTGTCAAAAAAAGAAACTGATGATGTGTAATAAAGCGTATTTAAATAGCATGTCCAAAAGCTGAAAAAACAAAAAGAAATACTTTCCAGAGCTGATACAATCAAAGAGTAGATTAAAACTTTATCCTTTGTTCCCTCCTAACTTTTAAGGGTGAGATGCTCCTCACCCTTTTAAGGGTGAGTCTTGAGTGAAAAATATTCTCCATATTTTCTGGATCCTTTTTCAATCTGGATGTCCAAAACTACTTTGTCTGTATCAATGTCAATTTCCTGGTTGTGATGTTCTGCCAGAGTTTTTTGCAAGATGTTCCTTTTGTGGGAAACTGGGTAAAGGGATCTCTCATTATTTCTTACAACTGCATGTGAACCTACAATTATTTCAAAATAAAAAAGTTTAATTAAAAAAGTTCACATCCATTCATGATAAAAACTCTTACCAAAGTGGGTATAAAGGAAATATATCTCAACATAATAAACGCTATTTATGACAAACCTACACCAATAAAATACTCAACGGTGCAAAGCTGAAAGCCTTCTCCTTAAAATCTGAAACAAGACAAAGATGCTCACTCTCACCACTTCTATTCAACATAGTATTGGAAGTCTTAGCAATAAGACAAGAAAAAGAAATAAAAGGTATCCAAATAGGAAGGGAAGTGGTAAAATTGTCATTATATGCAGATGACAGGATACTATATGTAGAAAACACTAAAGATTCCACACAAAAACTACTAGAACTGATAAATGAATTCAGCAAGGTAGCAGGATACAAGATTAACATACAGAAATTGGTTGCATTTCTTTACACTAACAATGAAATATCAGAAAGGGAATGTAAAAAAAAAATCTCTTTTAAAATCACATCAGGGACTTCCCTGGTGGTCCAGTGGTTAGGACTCCAAGGTCTCACAGCCAAGGGCCTGGGTTCGATCCCCGGTCCAGGAACTAAGATCCTGCAAGCCACGTGGTGTGGGGAAAAAAATCACATCAAATAAAATAAAATACTTAGGAATAAACCTGACCAAAGAGGTGAAAGACTTATATGCTGAGAACTATAAAACATTAATAAAGGAAATTAAAGATGATTCAAAGAAATGGAAAGATATCCTATGCACTTGGATTGGAAGAATTAATATTGTTAAAATAGCCATACTACCCAAAGCAATCTACAGATTTAATGGGATCCCTATCAAAATACCCATGACATTTTTCACAGAATAAGAACAAATAATCCTAAAACTTGTATGAAACCATAAAAGACCCAGATTGTCAAAGCAATCCTGAGGAAAAAGAAGAAAACAGGCAGCATAACCCTCTTAGACTTCAGACAATACTACAAAGCTATAGTAATCAAAACAGCCTGGTATTGGCACAAAAACAGACATATGGATCAATGGAGCAGAATAGAGAGCCCAGAAATAAACCCACACACCTACAGTCATTTAATCTTTGATAAAAGAGGCAAGAATATACAACGGAGAAAAGACAGTCTCTTTAGCAAGTGGTGCTGGGAAAGCTGGACAGCTGCATGTAAATCAATGAAGTTAGAACACTCCCTCACACCTTACACAAAAATACACTCGAAATAGCTCAAAGACTTAAACATAAGACATGACACCATAAAACTCCTGGAAGAGAGCATAGGCAAAACATTCTCTGACATAAATCGTACCAATGTTTTCTTAGTTTAGTTTCCCAGGACAAAAAAATAAAAGCAAAATTTAAAAAAATGGGACCTAATCAAACTTACAAGCTTTTGTACAGCAAAGGAAACCATAAATAAAAGTCAACCTACAGAATGGAAGAAAATATCTGCAAATGATCAACCAACAAGGGCTTAATTTCCAAAATATACAAACAGCTCATACAACTCAACAACCAAAAAACAAACAACCCAACTGAAAAATGGGCAGAAGACCTAAATAGACATTTCTCCAAAGAAGACATATAGATGGCCAACAGGCACATGAAAAGATGCTCAACATTTCTAATTATTAGAGAAATGAAAATTAAAACTACAATTAGGTATCACCTCACATTGGTGAGAATGACTGTTATTAAAAAGACTACAAATAACAAGTGCTGGAGAGCGTGTGGAGAAAAGGGAACCCTCCTACACTGTTGGTGGGAATGTAAGTTGTTGCAGCCACTATGGAAAACAGTACGGAGGTTCCTCAAAAGGCTAAAAATAGAGTTGCCATATGATCCGGCAATCCCACTCCTGGGCATATATCCAGACAAAACTATAATTCAAAAAGATACATGCAGCCCTATGTTCATAGCAGCACTATTCACAATAGCCAAGATATGGAAGCAACCTAAATGTCCACCAACAGATGAATGGATAAAGAAGGTGTGGTACATATATACAGTGGGATACTACTCAGCCGTAAAAAAGAATGAAATAATGCCATTTGTAGTGACATGGATGGACCTAGAGATTATCATAGTAAGTGAAGTAAGTCAGAAAGAGAAAGACAAATATCATGTGGATATCACTTATATGTGGAATCTAAAATATGACACAAATGAATTTATCTATGAAACAGACTCATAGACATAGAGAACAGACTTGTGGTTGCCAAGGGGAAGGGGGGATAGGGGAGGGATGGGTTGGGAGTTTGGGATTAGCAGATGCAAACTATTATATATAGAATGGATAAACAACAAAGGGGTCCTACTGTATAGCACAGGGAACTATATTCAATATCCTGTGATAAACCATAATGGAAAACAGTACGAAAAAGAATGTATATATATGTATAACTGAATCACTTTGCTGTACAGCAGAAATTAACACATTGTAAATCAACTGTACTTGAATAAAATAAATTAAAAAAAGAATTAGACAAGAAAAAAAGTTCAAACAAATAACAAAAATAACAATACCGTGATGAATATCCTTGTATCTAAATCTTTGTACAGCTCTAAGAGGGCTTCCTTAGGATAAACCCCTTCAAGTAGAATTGCTGGATCAAATGGTATGCAGATTTTTGCATCTATGTTCATAAGGGATATTGGCCTATAATTTTTCTGTCTTATAATTTCTTTGTCAAGTTTTCATATGAGAGTTATGCTGGCCTCATAAAAAAAAATGGTAAGCCAAGATCACTGGATTGTATCAGTGTCAGTTTCCTGGTTGTGATGTTGTACTACAGTTATGCAAGATGTTACTATTGAGGGAAAGGCAGTGAAGGGTCTACAGAACTTCTGTTATATCTTACAACTGTGTGTGAATTTATAACTGTCTGAAAAAGTTTTAAAAGTTCAACATCTTATGATTAAAAAACAGAAACAAAAATAAAATTCTTAGCCTTTTTGGCTTCTAAGCAAACTTCTTTATTTTATAAAGGGTAGTGACCAAAATAGTCTACAGTAAACCTAATATTACTAATTACTAATATTACTAATTATTACTAACATTACTAATTACTAATTAGTAATGTTAGTAATATTTGTAATAATTAAATATTATTAACATTACTGGCATAATATTAAAAGTACCCCCTTTAAAATGAGAATCAAAATAAGGATATTTGCTATTGTCACTTCTGTTCAACATTGTACTGGAGGGCCTATCAAGACCAGTAAAACAGGAAAAAGAAATAAAACATATAAGAATCATAAAAGAAGAAACAAAACTGTTGTTATGATCAAGTGATATTATTGTGTATACATAAGGTTAAGAACATCTATAGATAATTGTTTTGAAGAAGGTAGTTAATGAGTTGTGTCAGGAAAATCTCTCCTTGTTTCTTCCTTCTGCCAACTTGATTCATAATCAAGGTGTAAGAGTACCACTCAGTATACAGCAACATTAGGAAAAGAAAACTCATAAAATAGGAATTTAAATTAGACAAAGAATCATGACCTCGCTCTTCAAAGTCCCTTAGGATCTCCATTAAAAATTCAAACTACCTCCTCATCCTCCTCTAAGTAAATGTGGACTACTATTTAAGATTCAAAATTATTTCCTATTTAATTTTGTCATTTTTAATCTTTAATTATTAGAATTGTGATGATATTTACTACAATTTTGAAATTCACCTGTATGCGACTTCCCCTGCATTACAAATCATAGAAGCTTTTGTCTGAGGGCTTAACCTCCATTTATGACATTGTTTCTTTGGGAAAACACATGTGATTCCAAAGACTCCTTTGGAATTCAGGCCACTCTGTAGTCCAAAGACCTTGGTGGGGGTGGGTCCTGAGGCCGCTGTCTGTGACTCTGTCTCTGAGACGTCACGAATAGCAAACACAGAGGGCTCAAGCTTTCCAATGCTTTGTTTCCCAGATTTTTGCAAGTAACAGGTATTCATGAATGTGTATAGCAGGTTTAATAGTAGCCCCCCAAAATACATGTCCAAGTCCAAACCCTGGAGCTGTGAGTGTGACCTTATTTGAAAATAGGGTCTTTGCAGATGTAATGAAGTAGAGGATCTTGAGATGAGATGATCCTGGGTTATGTGGCGGGCAGGCAGGCGGGGGGTGCTTAATATCCAGTGAGAAGTGTCATAAGAGACACAAAGAGGAGGGACGCACTGAGAGAAGAGGTGGTCATGTGAAGGTGAGGGCAGACACTGGGGTGATGCTGTCACAGGTGAAGAGACGCCAGGAGCCATGAGACACTGGAAGGGGCAAGGAAGGATTCTCCCCTAGGTCTCTTGCAGGAAATGTGGCCCTGCCAATGCCTTGATTTCAGACTTCTCGGTTCCAGAACTGAGAGAGAATGAATTTCTGTTGCTTTTAAGTCACCATGTTTGTGGTAATTTGCAGACCCAGGAACTGCTTCATGAGCTCCTCATACAGTTTTCTTGTGTTATTTCTTTTCATGGTCAAACCAAGGCCTGCCACCACCTACAGCCCAGACTCTGCTGTGAGAGCCTGGATAGATGGACTTGTGCCAGGCATGGAGCTGTGTCTTTTAATTGAATCCTTGTAGCAAACCTGTGACCTGGTTATTAGGACCACTTAGAAATACGGTGACTAAGGTTTTGAGAGATGGAGTCGCTTCCCCAAGGACACACAGTAATAACACTACCTCCCACTCACTGAGCACCTGCTGCGTGCCGGACATGGCACTGAACTTCGCAAACATGCCCTCACTTACACCTCTAGCAACTGTCTGTACCATTCGTTCATTCCTGTAACACATTTTTGTAGAGTGCCCGCTGTATGCCGGGTACTGTCCTAGATCCTGGGGCTACAGCTGTGACCATGACAGCCTGTGATCCTCCCCCCACAGAGCTTGCATTCTACATGCCGACACAGACAGGAAACGAATGACAGAGTCAAATATTACATCTGGTGTCCAGAGCTACTGAGAAAAATCAATCAGAATCAGGGAAGGGAGAAGGGAACGCTGGGATGGTGGGGGCAGGGATACAGGGAGTTAGAGTCTTAAATAGTTTGGTCAGGGAAGGCCTCACTGAGGACAGGCCGAGACTGTGAGCGGTGAGAGGAGGGCCGTGGGGAAAGCAACCAGCTTCATCTCTGCTTCACAGAAGAAGATTCCGAGGCTCTGGGAGGTCCAGTGACCTGCCCACGACCACACAGCTCCTCATCATCATGGGACAATTGTGTGGAAGGTGCTTTTAAGACACTATTTAGGGACTTCCCTGGTGGCACAGTGGTTAAGAATCTGCCTGCCAATGAAGCGGACAGGGGTTCGAGCCCTGGTCCGGGAAGATCCCACATGTCGCGGAGCAGCTAAGCCCGTGCGCCACGACTACTGCGCCTGTGCTCTAGAGCCCGCGAGCCACACCTACTGAAGCCCACAAGCCTAGAGCCCGTGCTCTGCAACAAGAGAAGCCACCGCAGTGAGAAGCCCGTGCATTGCAACGAAGAGTAGCCCCCACTCACCACAACTAGAGAAAGCCCGTGCACAGCAACGAAGACCCAACACAGCCAAAAAAAAAAACCACAAAAAAACAGACACTATTTATAACCATTACAATACCCTGTCAGGTAATGATTATATTAATATTATATATTTTTATAGTGTATTTATAGATACATTTCATAAAGTAGATTACTAATATAGATGAGGACCTCGCCTTAGAGGGGTAAAGCGACCTCCAGGCAGTGGTCCTTGGCAGAGCCGGTATCCCAGCCCAGGTCTCCACGCACATGCCCTTTCCACTGCCACCTATGATGCCTGCCGACCGCCACCTCACTGCAAAAGTCAGACACGAGGGTGGGCCCCTGGGTGTCAATTTCTGTGACAGAGAGGATGTCAAAGCTGCAGAAGTATCACAAAGCTCCCTGTCTCCTATCCAAAGAGGGTTATACTTCAGGGCCAGCTATTTGCTTTTTTCTGTAAATTCTCTTGGGTTCCACTAATTTTACTGACCATTAGGGTGTAAGGGTTGGGAGTAGGTGCAGGTTAAATACTTATCCTACCAGTTTCTTGCCTAAGGAATCAGTTACTTTCACAAACACTTTCTTGATTATATATGAAGCTAGTCTTTGAACATATTTTAAAAAATAGTTCTGTTGATGGTAATTTATCTGTTCAACATTTGTCTGTCTCTAACTGTGGGAGTTTGCCATCTAGCGGCTTCATGCTGAAATTACTTTTCCTTTGGAGTTCAAAGTTGGGTAGAGAATTTCAGATTGTTTCTTCATTTAGAAACAGAAAATTATCAATCAGAGTTGTGTGAATGAGCAAACCTTTCTTATTCAAAAACTCAAGTTTAAACAGGAACTCTCCATGCACAGAGAACTAGACTGTAGGAGAATTAACAACAATTTAAGTACACATTTCCTGGTGTTATTGAACCTCTAATGATTAAATTGTCCATGCTTTTCTGAAAACATTTAAGTAATTGTGAGATTGAGAAATAATGAGTGTCTAGCAGGTTTCAACCATGGAAAGCCCCAGTTACATGACTCTTAGTTTTAAATTCCTTCTGGTGAAAGTACAGATAATATTTCTCAGGACATGCAGGTCTAGGGGTAAGAATGTGGTCTCATAAATAGTAAAAAAAATAAAAAATAAAAAGGTTTGTCCACTTGTCTCCCATGTGTTATTGTGGGACCTCTGGTTTCGCCTTAACCCCCTCTGCACCCCCAACTAGGACGGAGAGTTCCCGGGAAGTTGTTGTTTCTGTGCTTCTGATCACAGGAGTTTCTGTGGTACAGAGGGTCCCAGAGCCAGAGCCCCTGGAGCTGACTTTGGACAAGTTGTTAATGTCATCCTGCCTCAGTTTCCTCATGTGTCAGAGTCGTTGTGAGCCGATTTACGCAACGTGTCTAGCGCAGTGCCTGACACACCTCAGAGCCATGCACGGGTTTGCTGTTAGGATTCTGTCTCCTGTAGTGCCTGCCGTTTTCTTCTTCTGGCTCATTCTATGTCCAGCTTCTGTCGTGAGGTCGGCTGTGAGGCCTCCGCTGCTAGGAGGCCCTGTGCAGACGGCTCAGCACATGGTGTCACCTGCTGGATTGCTCAGGGCTGTCTGCAGTCACACGGGGTGGGTGCGCTGTTGCCCTGAAGATGCTCCCTACGTCCTAGCAGCCGAAACCACTGACACCTTTGATGGTCAGAGCCTCCGAGGTGGACGGGTTGCACTCTATTCTCTGACCAAAACTTTCGCATCACACTCTGTCGAACTGGATCCCAAGTGGTGCTGCCTTGTGCTCCTGCTGTCTTACTGACATCTTTATGACATGAGCGCTTCCTTTCCCCGGGAGCCACGGACAATTGCTGCACACTAAAGCATTTAGAGGGCGTGTAGCACAGCGTTCAGGAACACGGTACCTCTTTGGAAGTAAACTGGTTGGGCTCAGACCTCTGCTATTTGCCATCTGTGTCATCGGAGGCAACTTACTCTGAGCCTCAGTTTTCTCATCTGTAAAATGGGGATAAAAATTAGTACTTTCCTTATAGGGAAGTGTAGTGAGTTCAATATTGTATCCCCCAAATTCACATCTGCCTGGAACATCAGAATGTGACTTTATTGGGAAACTGAGTCTTTGCAGATGTAATTATCTAGGGATCTTGAAAAGAAATCCTCCTGGATTTAGGGTGGGCTCTAAATCCAATGGGAGTGTCCTTACGAGAAGAGGAGAGGACACAGAGAAACACACAGAGAAGAAGACCATGTGAAGACAGAGTCAGAGATTTGGAGAGATGCTGCCGCAAACCGAGGAGCGCCTGGGGTCACCAGAAGCTGCAAGAGGCAGGGAAGGACCCTCCCCTGGAGCCTTCAGAGGCAGTGTGGCCCTGCCAGCACCTCGATTGCAGACTCCCGGTCTCCTGAACTGTGAGACGATACATTCCTGTTGTTTTGAGCCACCAAATTTGTGGGAGTTTGCTATTGCAGCCACAGGAAACTCATACTGGAGGTCCCAAAGGTTAAACAGTCACTGGGTAGAAGGTCTTTAATACTGTTCTTTGCATGAATTAGCAATAAATAAATGTCAGCTGTCTGTCCTTTTGGGGGCCAGTTAAGGTCATGGGTAACAGCGTGGGCAGGTGCCCCCAGACTGGGGTGGCGACATGGCTCGGTGACTTCCCAGCTGGGTGACTTCGGGGAAGTTAGGCAATTTCTGAAGGTCTTCATTTTCTTGTGAATGAAATGGGTACTAATTTACTACCTCCTAGGGTGACTGAAAAGCTACAGATGGCAGGAGCAAGCACTCCACACCAGGCACAGCATAACACGAGCCCCGTGCAGCTGATCACGTGTGTGTGACTTGCTTGTCCCTGTTAGGATGGTTTATTTCCAGAAGCCTCCTGGGACCCACATGCAATAAGGTCCTGGAGGTCCTGTCTTATGGGTCCTCCAGACCTGCTGGAATCCGGAGGTAAGCATAGTTCAGACCCAAACCAGGGTCTCCATGGTACAAACAAAGTGCATTTCTTGTTTAAGAATTACGGGTCATTCATATATACACTACCAAATGTAAAATAGATAGCTAGTGGGAAGCAGCCGCATAGCACAGGGAGATCAGCTCGGTGCTTTGTGACCACCTAGAGGGGTGGGATGGGGAGGGTGGGAGGGAGGGAGATGCAGGAGGGAAGAGAAATGGGAACATATTGTATATGTATAACAGATTCACTTTGTTATAAAGCAGATGCTAACACACTATTGTAAGGCAATTATACTTCAATAAAGATGTTTGAAAAAAAAAAAAATTGAAAAAAAAAAAAAAAAAAAGAATTACGGGTCATTAAGAAGTAGGCGTTGTTACCATTGAGTTACTCTGAGAAGTGCCCTGCGTTGGGAGTTGGGGGAACTGAGTTGTAGCCCCAGCGCCATGGCTAACTTCTTGTCTGGCTTTGGTCCATCAGGGTTCACTCACATTACTGTGGAGTGATGTCGTTGGACTAGATGGTCTCTGAGGTCTCTTCCCACTCTGCTGTCCTCTGGCTCAAGCAGGAAGCAGTGGTCCCTGCAGGACTTGATGACAAGGTCTTTCAAGCAAGGAACGTAAAGCTGATGCTTAAGGAAATCTTAGCTGCCCTTGACATCCATCCTGGGTCCAAACTCCAGACAACAGCTGGCAACTAACTTGCTAATCATCTGCCTGCGTACTTAGCAGATGGCTATTGAATTGCCGTCTTGAGATCACCCCAACTGGCAGGCCAGGTAAGTGCACGAATGAATGATTCCGCTGTGAACAAAATGACATGCTTTTTATGCCTCCGACAGTGTCTCCTCCAGAACCAGAAGTCTTTGAGGTTTCTGTAAATAAAATGTGAGCCGAACACATGCAGCTGGAGTTGTTTAAGCCTCAGCTGGGATGCCCTGGGATGCAGGACAATGAACTGGGATATTTGTCTGGTGGGGGAGCGTTAAGAGCTGGCTCTGCTCCTGGGCCATTTTGGGGAAGTAACCTAACATCTCTGAGCCTTCAGGGCCTCATCTGTTTAATGGAACTCAAATTCCCACCTATATTGGTTTGGATTATTTTGGCTGCATGAAACAGGAAATCTGACTCAGATTGGTGAAAAAGGAAATGTAGACCCTCCTGTAAGAGAGATTTCTTATAAGAATTGCCTCATATCCAACCAGCAGACTTTCCCAGGAGAGGAGAAGGGGTTGACTAATCAGGAGCTGCCTCTGGACCAGGGAATACGGTCTGTACCCACTGAAGCTCTCCGCTCTGTGGTCAGTGGACAAAGGGACAAACAGGGGGAGGAGGTCAAACTGATGAGTGCCAGGCTGCCCGACAGTGTGGAGCTAAGAAGTAGATGATGCATGTGAAATCTTTTTCCTGTTAAATTTAAAGTGTAAGGTATATATTTCTTTAATGACAGGAGTTTGGATTAGATAAATCTAATGTTCCTTCCAACTCTGTATTTTTATGAATTTTCGAATAATAGCCATTTCCAGCCAACTGTACAACTGTTATAAAAATGTTTATTGTTTATCAAAACCAGTGGACCTCTTATCAAATGCTGCTTGGTAACAAAAGCTTATCACAATTTTAATAATAATAAATAAAAAGCTAAAAAAAAAATCATCATACCATTTCCACTGGTACGATGATTTGTATAAGTGTGCTCAGGAATACCGCTGAATGACAAAATGCTCATTAGTCACATGCTTGGGGCACAGCAGCAAAACCCAGCAGCTCCCTCTGCTGCCACCAAAACACCCATTAACAGCCGAAATGAGAAAAACTGAAAGAAAAGCTCTTTTTAATTTCAGCATTTCTATATGCTTTGTGTCATTTTGCAAAGTAAAAGAAATTTTTTTTGCTTAGTATTATTTTTATCTTGAATTTGTGTGGAGGTGTTGTAATGTTTTCATGCTCAGGGGTGTTGATCCGTAAGTTTCCCAAACTGGAAAATGTTATAGTTATTTATCAAGATTGAAAAAAACCCAATGAAATTGGACATCCCTTTATTTTTTGGTTAACTTTTTTTTATATGATAATCATGCAATTTTTCTGCATTTCCGAGTCTGATGATAGATTCAATGCAAAACTGTAACTCTCAAAAGGGAACTGCCTTTCTACCACGCCTATCAGTGACGTCTCCAGTGGAGAGGCAGAAAGCTTCGCCTTTGGTTTTAACATTCCTATCAATGATTTGGATAAAGAAACAGAAGAAATGACAATCAAATGTGCGCGTATGAGACAAAGATGGGAAGAAAGAGCTAATATTATAGAGAGGAGTCTTCAGAATCAAAATGACTTCAACAGGCTGAAATGCTGAACTGAAACCAATAAAGTGAGATTCAGAAGGTAAATAGTTTAGCACTTGATTTAAAATTTTACTAAGTAAGGGACTTCCCTGGTGGTCCAGTGGTTAAGACTTCGCCTTCCAATGCAGGGGGTGCGGGTTTGATCCCTGGTTGGGGAGCTAAGATCCCACATGCCTCGGGGCCAAAAAAAAAAAAAAACAACATAAAACAGAAGCAATATTGTAACGCATTCAATAAAGGCTTTAAAAATGGTCCACATCAAAAAAATCTTAAAAAAATTTTTTTTTGCTAAGTAGAAGAAAGAGGGAAGAGACCCGGTATTTTAGCTTCTCTCAAGTCTGCTATGAGTAAGCAGCTAATGAAGGCCACATGGTCACAGCCAGCATTAGCTGGAGTGGGGTGCAGATTCTATATCTGGCGCCTCTCAGATAACACCTGGCCACGGTATTTTAAGAGGGGCATTGACAAACTGACGAAGTTAGGCAATAAAATAAAAAGTTATGATTTTTCCCAGCATGAGCAAACTACTCTACTAAACCCTTAGTATATCTTATTTCTGATTTCCACAGAGATAAACACATATTGTTGTCCATATTTTACAGAAAAAGAAATTAACCAGAGAGGTTGTCACACACTCTCTTCTTCCCTTCCCAACCCCCCTTGACTAAGTTAGAAAGTTTAATTTGAGGTTATGTGCTATCTTCCTTAGGCTGGGAATGTCCCCCTGAAGGGCCCAGGGCTTGGAACAAATTCTGCACATCATACTGTAGGAGATCAGAATATGCCACCCCACGTATGCCACTTTGGCAGAAGGATTATTTTGAGCTGAAGACAACTGAGAAGCAGCAGATGCCCCCGAACGCTCTCTGCCTCCCTCCACACCCCCATTTACCTAAAATTCGGCTTCGGTTCTTCGTCACTGGAGACCCCTATCAGCCCAGACATGGCATGGAGAGGAATCTACACAATGGAAGATTACTAGAATAGTCTTATCTCCCATTAGTTTCCCTCATATATTTACCTTCCCACAGTTTGCCACCCCTACAAGCCTAAACCCCTTTTCCTTTGTCTTGTCATTTCTCTACAAATTTATTGTTCTTTGTTAAGATGCTTTATAAGCCCAAGTTCTAAGCACCCCTTTGAGTTACTCATCACTGAGTTTCTTTCAGGTGTATGTGTGCTGCAGGTTAACTGTTTTATTTGTGTTAATTTCTCCTTTCTCTTGTTAATTTCTTGTTAATAATTTGTCAGTTTACTTTCCAGGGCCCCAGCTGGAGAACCTAGGAGAACAGAGGAAATGTTGATTTCCCTCCCCTATGATGCCATATGTTTATTGGGCAAGGTGAAATGTACAAGGCCAGGATCCAAAAGAGTTGAGAGGGCAGGTCCCCATCTTCCCATCATACCATGGAGAGGAATTCTGGGGTGTCTATGTTCCAGGGAGCGACCACCCTCAACTACTCTCTCCCCTCCGGAAGGGCAAACATTAGGGAAATGTTGTCTGCGGGAGAAAAATCACTCTCATTTGGATTGAGATTCTGCGTGCCTGAGGGTGCTCTTAGTGTGTGCTCCCAACGGATTCAGCTGGGATGTAATTCTAGGTTGGAAATCATTCCCTCTGACATCTGAAGGCAATGCTCTCAGTGTTACTTTTGAGAAGTCTGACATCACGTAGGTCCCTGTGTGCATGTGTGCGTGTATGTGTGTGTGTGTGTGTGTGTGTGTGTGTGTGTGTAATATTCCCTTCCCTCTGTCCTCCACCTTCCACCCCCCGTAAGCTTGAAGAACCCACTCTTCGGCCCCGCTGCTCTGAAAGATGAGATGCCTCTGTGTGGGTCACCTGCATCTGTGTTGCGGGGTGTGAGATGCACTTATGTATCTGGAAATTCAGGTCCTTAGGTTTCTGGAAATTTTCTTTCCAGTTCTCTGCCTGGAGGGAGGAGCCTGGTTGCCAGCCTTCTGGGAGTTAGTTGAGTCAGGGAGGAAATCTAGGGTGGGGGGGGTTTGAGAACAAGAATCAAGCTTCCATAGTCTGTAGGTAAGCATTTACTTACTCCGCCTGTTTTTTCGGGGGTACCTGGTGCTACCAATTCCTGAGTCTTCAGAGGATTTTGCAGTGCAATGTGCGTTGCCTCTCTGATCTTCCTGTGGCTTCCCAGCCTCCAGGATGATCTTGACCCCCAATTCTTTGCGTTTTTTCTGTCTCTCTTTTTAAAATCTCATTCATTAGCATCGTGGCAAGGAGCAGAGTAAACGATCTGCTCGTTTCTTCACACTTAAAGGCAAATCTGAGCTCTTTACTTGTGTGAACTCACTGAGCTTCCTAACTATCCCATGAGGTGAGGGTCATTATTCCATTCTTACAGATGAGGAAACTGAGGCATTCGTGTGCGTAAGAATTACCTGTAGGGTTGTTAACACACAGATTCCTGGGCTTCACCTGTCAGAATTTTTAGGGAATTCAGTACCTCTGGGGTGGGACTGGAGTATCTGGATTTCTAACAAGTTCCCAAGTGGATGATGAGTTTTCCAACAATGGGTGATTTCACCCACAAGCAGACATTCGGCAATGTCTGGAGACACTTTTTTTCCCAGCTCTATTGAGACATAATCGACATATAACACTGTGTAAGTTTAAGGTGTGCAATGTGATGATTTGATATATGTATATGTTGGGAAATGATTACAATAAGGTTAATACACCCTTCACCCTCGCATAATTACCATTTTGTGGTTGTTGTGGTGAGAACATTAAAGCTTTACTCTCATAGCATCTTTCAAGTGTACCAAGCAGTATTGTTAACAAGTCACCACACTGTACAGTAGATCTGGGGAACTTATTCATTTTATAGCTGCAAGTTTGTACCTTTTGACCGACATCTCCCCATTTCTCCCACCCCTCAGCCCATGGCCACCAACATTCTACTCTCAATTTCTATGCGCTTGATGTTTTGAGATTCCACACCTAAGTGAGATCATATGGTACTTGTCTTTCTTTGTCTGACTTATTTCACTCTGCCTAGTGCCCTCAAGGTTCATCCATCTTGTTGCAGATGACAGGATTTCCTGCTTTTTTAATGGCTGAATAGTGTTCTATTGTATACGTACACGTACCACAATTTTCTTTATCCGTTCATCTGTCGTTGGACACTTAGGTTGCCTGCCTATCTTGGTTATTGTGAACAACGCCACAGTGAATGTGAGGGTGCAGATATCTCTTCAAGATCATAATTTCATCTCTTTTGGATATATACCCAGAAGTAGGATGGCTGCATCATATGGTAATTCTATGTTTTGAGTAACCTTTATATTGTTTTCCACAGTGGCCGCACCAATTTACATTCCCACCAAGAGCGTACCAGGGTTGTGGAGACATTTTTGATGGTCACAACTAGGGGACAGCGTTACTGGCGTCTAGTGGGTAGAGGCTGGGGATGCTGTTAATTATCCTACGATGCTCAGGGCAATCCCCACAGCACAGAGTTAATCAGCCCTGTGTCAATAATGCCAACTGGAGAAACCCTGATGGAGAGTGAAGCTGACCAGTCAACAGGCCCTATCTTTGATATGAAACTTCTAGTTACCTTTTCTATTACCTCTCCTTAAAATTTGACCAGATAGTTGATGAAAGATTGCAACATGAAAAAGAAACATCTATACTGATTAATATAAAAATAATGCCTGAAGAAATAGAGATAATACAGGGAAGAAAAGAGAATTAAAAACATATACATACCACCATCAGCAGTAACTTCAGCGTCTCTTCAGAGAGATCTGAGAAGATATTTGTCTCTGTACAAAATGTCACAAAAAAGGGAACAATTAGAGAATGGAAGATGTCCTGGAAATTAAAAACATACCTGCCAAATGTGAAATTCAATAGAAAGAGTGGGCTGGCTTTTCTCTGTTTGCCCTCCAGATCCGTTCTCTGTTCTTTTCTGCCTTGATGTATGCCTGGCACGCCGACGCCTACAAATCACAGCACCTGGATTTTGTGGCATCTGACTTCTGGTTGGGTTTAGCCCGTGAAAGGAGCTGCCGGTGATCAGAAGGCAGGCACCTTCATTTCTCCCAGATTCCACCTATGTAAGTTTGCCTACCTGCTAATTTATGTGTAACCCCCAAATCAACACTTATGTCACTTTCCCCCTCATTTTTGGACAGAGTGACTAAGAATTTTACTTGCCCGACATATACATTCGCAGCTGAGGTCCAACCAGGAGAGCTCTGCCTTCTTGTTTAAGCTCTTAACTATGAACAAGTGCCTTTCATGGCCTATTTAATGCCACGATTTCACATTTTTGTGCTTTTGGTTGGTGATTTTGCTGTTTCAAACGGCCTCCAAGCATAGTGCCGAGATACTGTCTGTTGTTCCCGAGCACAGGAAGGTGAGCGTGTCTTACAGAGGAAACACACGTGTTCGATGAGCTTTGTTCAGGCACGAGTGACAGCGCTGCTGGCTTTGAGTTCAATGTTAATGAATCAACAACATATAGGAAATAAGAGGTCTTTAAACAGAAACACACATGAAGCAAGGTTATGTATGATATGTTGACTACCATGTGGCCAGAGGCTCGCAGGAACCTAACCTGTTATTTCTCCTAAGCGCAACGGTTCCATATTCACAACTTCAGTGTTTGTGGTGACTCTATAGAAAATAATTACTGGAGTTATTAATAATAATTACTGGATCAACCTCCTACATCCCTCCTCAGCCCTCCTCCTCTGAGCTGTGGTTCTGGAATGGCTGCTTCTCTTCCTATGGCCACAGCTCCTGTCACATGGCCCCTCTCTCGGGGCTACTGCACGTCCGATCCCAACAACGTCACTCCCTCCTCTCACCCTCCCAGGCTCCGGTAGGTGGTGCTTTACACTGCTGCTGGGCTACACGAGCCTCTCTACCCTTCAGTGGTTCTTTAACACTGACCACTCCTCTGTACATGTTCCTTATTATTGTGTCTTCAGTCATCTTTTTGCACGCGCCATTTGTTTCCTGATGATCCGTTGGACAGAAAATGTACTCTAGTAATTCTCTCGTATGTAGAACAAAAAGGTAGTGAGTTTGTTTTTTTTTTTTTAATAAGGGAAAGAAAAAAGTTATACAGAATCAGTCCAGGAGCTAGACTCCTGACTAACAGGAATTCCAGATAGAGGGAGGAGAGCTAACAGAGGATTGGAAAATATCATCGATACGAGAACATTTCACAGAATTAAAGGAGAATAGGAATGTTCTAAATGAAAGATCCAAGCAAAGCAAATGTAAAAAAAAAAAACCAACAAAACCCTCATCTAGCTATTCAGGGCACTGCATATAAAGAAAAGATACCAAAAAGTTTCAGAGAGGAAACAGAAGATAACCTACAAATGAACAGGAATCACACTAGCATTTGGTATCTCATGAACAGCCACAGATGCTATAAGCAATGGAACAAGCTGTCAGATTTCTGAAGGGAAATGATTTCAATTCTAATCTGAATCATCAAAGGTAAGAGAAGAATAAAATATTTTTAAATAATCAAAAACTCAACATATTGACTTTTCAAGCACTCAATACCTTTTCTTAGGATGTTACTTGTGGGTGTAGTACAGCAAAATGAGAGAGTAAAACAATAAAGAATAACATGGGTTTTAGGAAGCAGTACATTCAATCCAGAAGAGTCGTGGAGAAAAGTTCCAAGTCGATAGCTACATAGAAGGTCTAGAGAATCAGTCCATATTAGAAGAGGAGCATGGAGACCACCAGAGGATGCTCTTCTAGAAAAAGAGGAGATAACTTGATAGAATAAATGTATGAGCAATAGCTTGGAATAACCTGGCTATGATCAAGCTACAGAATGAAGAAAAAAGTCAGTAATTCCAGGAAATCGTAAATTATATAAGGGAGGCACTAATGAGATGAAAGAAAACCAAACCATGGCATGATTTTGAACAAATGGAGTAAACTATCGAGCAGTCAAGCAATCCTGAAACACAACAACTACTGCAACTGCGAAGTTGCCTGATTTGCCAAACTTGCAGAGGTTCAGCAGGTGAGGAGACCATGAGCCCAGAGGGGTTTAGACATTTCATCACCGCAGCACAGCAGGCTGCAGAGTGTCATGGTTGGGTTGGTTCCCTTTGCTCCACTTCCCGACCCCCAGCGCACGGGGACAAGGTGGAGAGGGCTCAGGTGGGTGCTGCCACACGATGGGTTGTGAACAGCAAGGAGCACAGAGATTGGGAGATGCTGATCTTCGGCGGGAATTGCCCTCAAACCTGTCCCCTTTCCTTCTAGGGAGAGACAATACCCTGGAGTATCTCAGGGGAGGGACGGGAGAAGTGTCCAGCTTCATTGCTCTAGAATGGCTCTGGAGAGAGACATCTCTACATCAAGGGGAGGAAATCACCATCTTTATTAACAAATCTGCCCTCTACCCTGGAGGGATACACTGTCTTTAGATTCCAAAGCTGTCTGTGAGGCAAACATCCTTGAACAAAGCTGTTGGTTGCTCTTTGCCCAGGAGATATTTCTGATGCAGAAACCCCAGACTTATCTCCCAACATATGCAAAAGAAGGCTGCATTTGGACTTGATGTTGGGTCTGCTCTCCTCTGTGTAAAGAAGGAGGAGTTAGCGCAGAGAAGGAAGCGTGATCATAGCCCGTCACTGGATGCTGCAGTAATTATATTTACATAGTTGTGATCTACATGATTTTCAAATTTAGAATCCATCTATAGACAAATCTTGAAAGTCTCATCAGTGGTTACCATAAAGACTGTAAGTGTTGATAATGTAAAAATAAAAGCCAAGCTCACAGAGATTGAGAGGCTGGAGGATGGGGAGGAGAGATTGGGAAAAGGGTAGGCATGCTAATGCCTCATTTCACGAAGCGAGGAAGTGAGGAATTATTGTCTTTAATGGTAACGCGAGCCACCAGCCGCTGCACGCGTGCCATGGGCTGTGTGTCAACACTGTTCTAAGTGCTTTTCTTGTGTTAACTTCTTCATCACAAACTTATTAGCAACAAACCTTTGAAGTAGGCACTAATATTAATTCCACTTTAGAGATGAGGAAACTGGTGTAGAAGGTCACGCTGATGAAGAAATTGTGGGTTTACTGTGCTATTTGAAATCTCCGAGGCGACAACTGGAAGACACAAGAGTTAGGAGAGTGAGATGGACCTAGAGATCATCATACTAATTGAAGTCAGACAGAGATAGACAAATATCATATGATATCACCTTTTCGTGGAATCTAAAAGAATGATACAAATGAACTTATTTATAAATCAGAAACAGACTCACGGACATAGAAAACAAACTTATGGTTACCAAAGGGAAAGGGGGGGAGGGATACATTAGGTGTTTGGAATTAGCAGATACACACTACTATATATTAAATAGATAAACAACAAGGGCCTACTGTATAGCACAGGGAACTCTACTCAATATTTTGTAGTAATCTATAATGGAAAAGAATCTGAAAAAGAATCTATATATGTATATATATACATATATAACTGAATCACTTTGCTGTACACTTGAAACTAACACAGTATTGTAAATTAACTATACCTCAATTAAAAAAAAAATTCATTCACCTTAAAAAAAGAAGAGTCAGGCGGGTGATGCAGGGTGGGTAGGACAACCACCGGGACATGTGGGCCATGGGGCAGGAGGCTGTAGAAGCAGTGGGCAGCCCGCCGACTGTGGCCCTTTTCACAGACAGTGGGCTGCCCGAGGTGGGTGGGAAGGAGGCTCAGTGAAAAGGGAGGGTGTTCTGGAAGGTGCCAGCTGTGGAATGTCGTGAACGAGGGTGTTGATCAGACTTTACAGTTTCACCTAAAGCTACTCTTCTGACTCCCAACTCCCAGGTGGATTGCAAGGTGATGAATGGAGGGATGGGTAGATATAGAGATATACACACATGTTCACATACATGCAGAGCACGCAGAGATGGAACGTCCTATTTTAGAAGAGAGTAGTGCCCACATTTTTGAGCCAAGTATTCTTGGTTTGTATTAATATTCCATCCACTGCCTTTCTGGTTGTATTCCTGTCTTTTACTCCTCAGTCACTGGCTTATATTTACATTATTTGCTTCTATTTATGTGATTACATTAACAGTGTTTCCATTTCCACCTTTGAATACGTGATAAGCATAGTTCTTCGATTTTTCTACTTTGAATGTTTAATGATGCAAAACATCGATTACGTTGAAATTACAAATCACGTGTATGAAAAAGGTGGAAAAAATGAAACACCCGAATTCCACATGATTTTTATCTTTATCGAAAGGAGAGAAGGGGAAGATTTGTTCCCTGTTTTGTGGTTTCACAGTTATGAGCATCTTTCAAGAAGAAAACAAACAAAAAAAATCAACAAACCCCACGAGGACAGCATGTTTATCTTTTAGGATGCCCTCCTGAAATGGAACGGTGAATTATTTGATCTTATGTATGTGAGCACTTGTTCCCTGTGGAGGGGAGTACTGCAGCCCTGTGTCCAGGATAAAATCGACCCTGAAGGACAATTCGTCTTGCCCTTCCTCACGGAGGGCTCAACCAGAGAAAAAGGGGGTGTTCAAACTGCATTGAGATGGGCGGTTGCAGGCTCCTTCTGCAGTTCAGTGAGAGGCCAGGGGACCGGGCCCAGCGCTGGTCCACTTCCCCCTCACTGTACCTGCCTCGGGGGACCCTGGGTTTCAGCTGCAGGAAGGGTTAATCCATTACTGGCCCTTTTCCAAAGCTCACACCAAATGCTGGACCAGATCAACAGGCCTGAAACACTCAGGTCTGGAGTAAAAGAGAGGGAGCCAGAAGATACCTTAACGGAACAAGGCTGGAAGTGCTCAGAAGGAGGCGAGTGTCAGAAGTAGAGGCCTGATACCTAGAGATGATCGTACGAAGTGAAGTAAGTCAGAATGAGAAAGACAAATAGCCTGTGATATCATTCATGTGTGGAATCTAAAATACGGCACAAATGAACCTACCTATGAAAGAGATTCGGAGACAGAGAACAGACTTGTGGTTGCCAAGGCAGGGGGGAGGGGGTGAGGGAGGGATGAATTGGGAGTTTGGGATTAGCAGATGCCAACTATTATATATAGGATGGATAAACAACACAGACTTACTACATAGCACAGGCAACTATATTCAATATCCTGGGGTAAACCATAACGGGAAAGAATATGAAAAAGAATGTATATATGGTATAACTGAATCACTGAATCTGCATATATAACTGAATATATATTCAGTTATACCAGTTATGGTATAACTGAATGTATATATGGTATAACTGAATCACTTTGCTGTACAGCAGAAATTAACACAACATTGTAAATCAACTACATTTCAATAAAATACATTAAATAAAAAGAAGTAGAGGCCTGAAAGCTTCAAAAGAGCCGCTCCCGGCATCTCCCCTCACTGGCCGTGGCCCGCGTCTCTCGCCCGTTGGAACTGCTCAAACCAACAAGTGCTTGCCCGCTCGTGGGACCTACAAACTCGGCAGGCTGGGAGGTGATCTGAATTTTGTAGCAGTGTGAATTGGGTTTGGTGCTTCTGATGTAAGAGCTGCAGACATATGGAGGTGAATCCAACCCCTTGGTGGTGTCACCTGGAAAGGGTGAGCTTTTGCCGGGAGAGCTGCTAGGGGGGCCCGCGCAACTACTTATGACCAGAAGTGTGTCCAAGCCGACCGCGAGCCTAGGGGTGATGGCCAATTTCTACATAAATGGGACACATCACCAAGGCCTTTAGCACCCAAAATGAAATACAAGGGGGCATTTGAAGAAAAACACTTCCAGAAACAATCAGGGCTTTATAAACTGAAATGTCTTTTCTTCTCAATCTATCTTGATTCATTAAGGATCAGATAAAAGGAATGATTTGTTTTCATGGCAGTTGGTGCCTTGTTTCATGTTGTTTCTTTTAATCAATCAGGTTGTCTTCTATTTCTTTCTAGCCTCTTATTTCACTTGAATTGAGGAAATACTTTTGGATGTTTTCCTAAGGGAAATAGACATTGTTTGTCAAAAGAAAGCATTTTTCACTCATCAGATTGTTAGGGCTTACTAATTCAAACATAGAGTGAAAGGGGGAAATTTATAAATGATACATTTCAAATCTTGACTTAACACTGAGAATAAATTATAGTTCTTTTTCCAGGACCCTGGAGATAAATAACGGCCCTCTGTCTGTTGCTCTCAGACCTCCAGAAGGAGCCAGGAAGTGTTGAGGGAAAGGAGCCTGAGTAGGGAAACGCTCTGCGTCTCCTTTACTTTCACGCTCACACCACCCCTGGCACCAGTTGTGCGGGGTTTCCACCTGAAGCAATTCTGACAGTAACTGCCTGGAAGTCGTGCAGACCCCGCAGGTCAAGGGCTCAGTCCCACAAGACTGCCCGCCGGTTCAGATGCCAATGGCAGTAGGTCCCAGCTCACCTACAACTTGTGTCCAACTCGGCTGCACATCAGAGGTTCCCATACCCCCTTCCTTGGATTTGACCATTTGCTAGAACATCTCACAGAACTCAGGGAAACACTGACGTGTGTTTACCAGTTTACCATGTAATAAAGGGTATGGATGAGCAGTAAAAGGAAGAGAGACACAGGGTGAGGTCTGGGAGGGTCCGCACGCAGGGGCTTCTGTCCACGTGGAGATGGGGTGGGCCACCCTCCCAGCACGTAGAGGTGCTGCCCGAGCCAGAAGCTCGCGGAACCTTGTGCTTTGGGGATTTTATGGACCCTTCATCATGCAGGCGTGATTGATCATTAACTTAATCTCCAGTCCCTCTCTCCTTCCCAAGGATGGGGGTGCGGCTGAAAATTCCAAGCTTCGAACCCTGGCTTGGTCTTTCCAGCAACGAGCACACGTCCTGAAGCTCCCCAGGAGCCACCAAGAGACTTTAGAACAAAGACACTCCTATCACACAGGAAACTCCAAGGGATCTAGGAGCTCTGTGTCAGGAACTGGGGGGCAGAGACCAATATATATATTTTCTATTATTTCACGAGACCTCTTTGTAAAAGTCTGGAAACATTCAGTCCATAACACCTATACTTTCTCTACCAGATCTCCAAATGTATGACTCTTTCAGGGCTCAGTATCAAACCCTCTTCTTTCATCTAGCTATAAACACTCCCTAGAGATTTATCATATAGACAGTACTTCTATCTATATGATTATATATGATTTCAGTGATTTTGTATATAGATGTATATATGATAATTCTATATACATGAATCACAAATTTATATCTCCGGCTCTGTGTTCCCAATTTGTATAACCAGCTACCTATTGAATATCGTATAGGTGTCTCGAATGTAGTGGGTCTAAAATGAAGCTCTTGATTTGCAAATCCTCCTACCCCCATGACTTGTTTCTCCCCTTCAGTCATTCCAGACTAAAACCGTGGCATGATCTTACATCTAGGATATAATATAATTTAGCTAATATGTCCTTTAATATTAGGCTTTTAAGAGGATGTCATTTTTTTTGTTTTTTTTGCTCTTATAAAATACACTTTAAATTTCATCTTTGTGCATAAAGCTTTGTTAGCATTTCTGGTGATGTCTTTTGAATAAATATCTAGACAAAGAATCAGGTTCTTCCTGATTTACTGGGCCGAGGGCAAAAGTATAAATGTGTCTAAATATTTAAAAGTTATAAGTCAAGTAAATAGATACTTAAACTATGTTCTAGCCTTCTACTTTGACAAATACATATTTATAATGACCTGAAATGCCAGGTTCAAGTTGAGAGTTTTAGATTCCTTGGAGTTCTGTGATTGAACGTTCTGGTGTGAGGAGAAAAGGGCCCTGGCGCTGGCACGTGCCCTGAACCCTCCCATCCCTGCTTTGTCTTCCTCTGTGAGGGGCTTGTGTGTGTGTGTATGTCTGTGTGTTCACATCCCAGGCTGCACACTCCAGCTTTTTCCTTCCCAGCGAACGTTCACACCCTGGCTACCCTTAGGGTGGCCTGCTCAGCCCTGGAATCTGGCTGGGGGCTGTTTGGGGCAGGGGTTGCAGAGTTCCTGGTCCCTGGAGCGGGGTCCAGAAGGGGAGGTGAAGCTTGGGCACGTTCCCTAAGCTCCGTGGGCTCCTGGAGACCACACGAGAAGAGGGTGAGAAAAGAGGTCTCTCTGAACTGCAGGCTCAGGGAAAGGGCCCCTCTTCTCCAACACTAAGTCAGTCTGAGAGGCAGTCAGGATACTAAGTGTTTGACCATTTTCCAAGTTGCTTTCCAGAAAGACTGGACCAGTGTATAGGCCTCTTTGTTGCAGGACACTGGAATTTCCAGGCCTCTGCTTGCTGTGTGGCCTTGGGCAAGGGGAGTATGCTGTCCAGGCCTCGGTTTCCTCATCTGTAAAATAAACTCCATTCTGGCTCTAACCTCTGGTTCTCTGAAGCCAAGCCTTGTGTTTTAACCATTCATGGCCTGAATTTCTGCAACCTCCCGTGGTCTGTCATGGTCTCTCCAATGCTTGTATCTAAACACACGTGTGTGTCCTCATGCACGCCAAGGCTCACAGCATAAACTCCTGCCAGGCCAGGAGTCAGCATCTGGGACCAGGTAGGCTCTCTGCTGGCTTGATCAGTCCACTAAAGGTTCAGGAAAACAGCGGCCTCTCACTTGCAATCCAGGCAACTTTGATTCCTCCTTTTAAGTTTTTCCTCTCCTCTAGCCATCTGTCATAAAATTTACAGCCGTTAAGACCACGAAGTCACGCCCTCTCTGGTTCCAGGATCACTAAATTCTCAGTGTCTCTGTGGTTATCTGGAAGATTTTACTACATTTCACTGCAAGGAGCTGCCCCACGCTTATTCTTTGCCTCACCTACTCTGCTCCAAACGTAAAGGAGAGATTTATCTTCAAACCTAGGGACACTTTTAGGTCACTTGGAGCTACATATGCAGGGCTTTATAAAGGAACACTTTTCGTTTCCTGAAGATGGCACTGTAATTTTACTTCTGTTCCACAAACGCTTCGTCACACACGGAAATGTGCCCTTCTGTGGAGTAGGTGCAGCCGCAGATTCATCTAAGTGAAAAATGTCCAACAATATAACTGTGTGAACAGAAATGCCTACGTGGAGATGTAAAATTGGTAAGAATAAGCATTTGGAAAGGGAACTCATGATCAGTGAATGTTTTTTTCCTAAGGTGTTGCTTTTTAAAAACCCCTTCCTCAAGGACCTGGAGCTGCGTTCTACAGATAAACTGAAGTGAAAAATAATCAAGCGATCAGAAAAGAACCGAAGCAACCCCACTTTGCTCTGTTTTCAATTCTCTTGCCTACCACCTTCATGTCGTTTAAGTAAAATCTAAATCAAACATGATTTATTGCATATTGATTATTTCAGATGGAGTGAAATCTCAATTTAACTCAAATGTCCTTACAACATCTGCCCAAGAAAAGTGGGCAGCCCTTCCCCACTTTCCCCACATCTTACCTGTCTAAAGAATCCCCCCAAAGCCTTGCTGATCTGTCTTCAGACTCTGGTGGCAGTTAAGACACTTGGGCTGCAGGACCCAGTGATAGATCCGACCCCTAATTCCAGTGAAAACCCGAGTGGCCAGAGGCTTTGAGCAGCTGCGCATCTTGAGGCCTGTTCTCTACCCTCTTAAGACAAGTAGTGGGGAGCCTGGCCCCCTTCCTCCACCAAAGGAGGCCATGTGCCCATGAAAGAAAATGCTCTTTTCCAGAAAATTTCAAATCTATCTAGATGCCAGAACAACTTGGAAGTTCTGAGCTCTTTGGAAGCATCATCATATAATGTATTAAAATCTATATTAAAACCAAAATAATCAAACAGATAAGCTTGTGCTCAGTTGAGATGGTATCTTGGCCTACGTTCCAGAATAGAGAACATTAGCATAACCAAAGGTTTAATAAAAATTACTAGAAAAAAGCCTTGAAAGAGGATAAAATCTATCTATTTTACATTGCCATCAGCCTAGACCTGCAGAATGTGTGAAGGGGCTCTGTGTAAGCTAGGCCTCCCTGGTGTGGGCTCACCGTAGGGCACCCACGGCCCAGGAGTAGTGGGGTTTGATTGGCTTTAAAGCATTTCCTATGTGACAGCCGTTGACGCTCTCAACCACTCCGTGATGGTTAATTTTGTGGATGCCGACATATTTCATCAAAGATGTTTCTGGGTGTGTCTGTGAGGGTGTTCCCTGGTGGTGCAGTGGTTAAGAATCCGCCTGCCAATGCAGGGGTCACAGGTTCAAGCCCTGGTCCGGGAAGATCCCACATGTCACAGGGCAACTAAGCCCGGGTGTCACAACTATTGAGCCTGTGCTCTAGAGCCCGCGAGCCACAACTACTGAGCCTGTGTGCCACAACTACTGAAGCCCACACACCTAGAGCCTGTGCTCCACAACAAGAGAACCCACCACAGTGAGAAGCCCCGCACCTCAACGAACAGTAATCGCCACTCACTGCAACTAGAGAAAGCCCGTGCACAGCAACAAAGACCCAATGCAACCAAAAATAAATAATAAATTAATTAATTTAAAAAAATGTTATCATCCACACCTGGGTGTGTCTGGGAGGGTGTTTCACTCTACATTTCAATCTGTAGAGTGAGGAAAGCAGATTGCTCTCCCCAGTATGGGTGGAAATCATCCAATCTGTTGAAGGCCTAAATAGAGCAAAAGGTCTCAGTAATCGAGAAGCCGCTCTCTCTGCTTGACTGTCTTTAGGTTGGGTCCTGCCTTTGAACTCAGACGTGGGTTGGAACTACACCACCAGCTCTGCGGGGTCTCCAACTTGCCAACTGCAGATCTTGGGACTTGTCAGCCTCTCTAACCGCGTGAACCAATTCTGTATAATAAAACTCTTTATATATATATTTGCAGATGACCCTTGACAACACAGGTTTGAACTGCGCAGGCCCACTCACGGGCAGATATTGTTCAGCAGTAAAGACTGCAGTACTACTCCACCTGGGATTGGTCGAATCCATGGGTGCGCACCTGTGGATACGGAGGACCCAGGATGGGGAGGGCCGACTATAAGTTACACAACGATTCTTCACTGCCCGGAGGGTTGGCACCCCTGGCTCCCATGTTGTTCAAAGGTCAACTGTACTTCCCGTCGGTTCTGTTTCTCAGGAGAGCCCAGACTCACACACACTCCACTGGGGCAGTGTCCTTACTTCCACTTTCCACAAAGGCACTGAGACGCAGCTGGGCGGTTAAGTGATCTGCGTGCGCACTTGGCTGGGGCTGGTGGGACTGGACGGGGAGAGCTGGTGCGGCCGCCGCCCCCGGCCCGGCGCGGAGACCCTGGCTGGCGGTGCCCCCCGCACGCGGCGCCCTCGCGCAGCCCCCCGGCCTTACCCCCGCCAGCCTCCATTCCTAACCCTGAGCCCTGGGTGGGGGAGAGGAGCCCTCCGCTCGCGTATTCTGGCGTCCTCCAGCAGGCTAGAAACAAGCCTTCGACCAAGACACATTCACAAAGTGATTCTTGAATTGGGTCGAGGAGACGCTCATTTTGCAAGATGTAATTGGACCACCGACCACTGTTGAACGGCGTCCTACACGAGAGTGCCTTCTGGGACACGTTCATTTTTCCCAGAACTCTGAAATGATGTTATCCGATCGAAAGGGAGGGACCGAAGAAAGGGGCTGCTATACCCACGCGGAGGGAGAGGCAAGCAAGGCACCCAGGGTGCACCCCAAGGAGGCCCTGGGCTCAGGCACCGGCCTGGCGCTGGCCCAGCCCTGCGAGCCAGCACCTCCTTGGGGGTCTGTGCCCCAGTCCCAGGTTTGCTGCCTCAGCTGGTCCTGGCCCCGGGTAGGGGGACACGGGGTGGGAGGGCACCGCCGAACATGACAGAGCCTCCCGAGGGTTGCGATGCCCTTCCAACGGCTGAGGATCACGTCCACGGGTCCTGCCCCGGCTCTGTGCCTCTGGGGCGCGCTCAGGGCAGGTGTCCCCCAAGGTGGGCATTTGGCTCAGTCCTCCTTCAGTCCAGGCACCTTGAACTACGCCAGCTCTCTCTCCTCCCCATCAACAGAACCGAGCCCTCTCCCAGAAGGTTGTTCTGGACAATTGCATCGGCCCAGCCTCTCAAAGAACCATCTAAATATGCAGCCCTTGGAATGTGGCTGTAACCCCATGCGGGTGGATCTCGGAAAGGATTTCAAGAGGAATATGTAGGTCTCAGGATTCGAGAACCGAGTGGTACTTTAGATGGCAGCTGAGGATCTACAATGCAGGCCCTGGGTTCTGCACAGCAGAGGTGGTCAGGGAGAGGGGGTGGGGAGGGGAAGGGGCACAGAAAGACAGAGAAGGTGCTCTGTACTCCTGCCCTTGAGGCCTGGAATGAGAATCATTAATAAAGATCTTCATTTACTATTTCCCTAATGTTACACTTTCCCTTAGCCTTTGTCATCCAGGGGCCCATCGGTATGTTTCTACAGCACTTGTAACTACTTTTGAACAAAGTGGGTTCTGTGTAGTCGGTGCTTTGGGGTCTCCCTTTGTCACTTTGAACATGTTGAACATAACATCTCAAAGCAAGTCTGGGTCCCACGTCTGAATTACTGCACATGATGGTGACTGAGCGTTTCCTACAAGCCGTGTTCCCGCCCACACCCAGGCAGACACACAGCCAGCGCCCTCGGTGCCTGCCACGCTGAGTGAGACAAACAGGGCAGTTATTCAAATCATATTAAATATTAACACTGACATTTTCCGGGGCCATATCTGTCATAGACCATGTGGATCACATCTGTCATCTCAAATGCCCCAGAGCATGTGAGCTCCAGAAATGTTATGTTTGCAAAGCCACGTGCTGCTGGCTTTCAGTTCCCTTTGGAAGTGCTCTGAAGCTGCAGAGACAAGACGGGTGGTGGGGGGGTGGAAATTGGAGCAGGCCCCCTGCCGAGGGGGAAGGAGAGGCCAGGATGAGTCATTACAAGCCTGGGATGCCGGACACACAGCTGGCTGCCACGCGGCCATCAGCCCCGGGACCCGAGTCAATCACACCAGTTTGGTTCTCTTGAGACAAAACCACACAAAAATGGAATAGTTTTGCTCTGTAACTAGAGCTGGGAACAGAGCCTTCATGCATGAAGTTTCTCGACCTCTTGTGGCTAGAAAGACTTTAAATTTGCTGCTCTACCTCAAAGAGCCGAAGTTTAACTGTCGTGTTTAACTCAGCTTTCATGAAGACGAGATCGTCTCTTTTCTGATTCAGCTGTCCCAGGGCTTCCCTCTTTCGGGGCTTCCCAAGAGCCCACACAGAGCTGTGAGGTGCCTGTGTCCTTGTTTTGTGTGTGTGCAGGTGTGTGTCCATTTTCTTTTCTACCAGAAATCTGAGCGGTACAACACTAGATTTGGGAATGCCAGTCTCCTTGGTAAGTTGAAGTTCATATGCCCTCATTGGGGTGGTCCTCCCCTGCCTGGGCACTAAAGTCTAATGACCCAACGGTCATAGGACTCCGGAGAGCAACAGTTTTATCTGACCAATTCATAACAGAATAATAATATCAGAAACAGCTCTCGGTAATGAAGTGCTTACCACCTTCCAGACTCTCTTCACTTACTGCTTTATTTTAACTCTCACAGCTACCCTGTAAAGGCTAGCATGATTACCCCCATCTCCCAGGTGAGGAAACCAAGACATTTGGAAAGCTTAAGTAACCTCTCTGAAAACATACTATTAAGTCAATGATGAATCTGAAGTTCAAAGTCAGCTCCAAGGTCTGTGCCCTTTCTACTGCACCATGCTGACTTCACTTGAAGGTCAAACTTGGAATTTACAAAAAGGAGGAGAATTTGCCAGAGAGTAATGCAATCACACTATTTATAAAAGTGTTGGCTGAATTTGCAAAATAGTCAAATGCCTCAGCTGATTCTGAATATTCCATGTAAATTTGGGCTTCATCCCTCAGTCTCTCCTCGACAGGGAGCTCATTTTTCTCCCTCTGGTCTGGCTGGCGGGGGGCTCAGGCCTGTGGTCACAAATAGTTGAACTCTTTTGTCATCATTGCTGGCCAGAACTTCCCAACTGCAGGCAGCCCCATGGACATTTCCGTCTGGGTAATACTTAGTTGTGGGGCTGCCCTGTGCATTGTGGGATGTTTAGCAACATCTGGTCTCTGCCCACCAGACGTCAGTAGCACCCACTCGCCTGATGGGGACAATCAAAATGTCTCCAGCCATTGCCAAATTGCCCCAGCTGGGATCAGCCGGATTAAAAATACCCTCTGCAGGCTTTGTAAGCAATCACACCCTTGACTGGCTTATTCATCCCTTCCCTGTCTGCTCCCCTCTCTTCTTTATGGGGCTCTCCTGGGAGCAGGGCCTCAATACTTCGTCATGTGCAGTGAAGTGCTCATTCCAGGGTCTGTTTGTGGGGACCCAGCCCAACATGCTCATTTGTTGCAAATAGAAAGAAAGCCCGTGAGAGAATGAAAGGCTTAACTTCTCTGGGTGTCAGTGCAACCATTTGTAAAAGGAAGGTCCCGGGACTTCCCCGGTGGCACAGTGGTTAAGACTCTGTGCTCACAATGCAGGGGGCCCGGGTTCGATCCCACACGCATGCTGCAATTAAGAGTTCGCATGCCACAACTAAGGAGCCGGTGAACTGCAACTAAGGAGCCTGTCTGCCACAACTAAGGAGCGCTCAAGCCGCAACTAAGGAGCCCACGTGCTGCAACTAAGAAGCTGGCGAGCCGCAACTAAGGAGCCCACCTGCCGCAACTAACACCCCATGCAACTAACTAAATAAAAATACCTAAAAAAAAAAAAAAAAAAAAAGGAAGGTCCCTTTCAGTTCTAATACTCTGTTATCTACGGAGACCACAGGGAGTCGGAACCTGGGGGGATCTTGCCGTCTCCAGAATTGGGTGCCAGGGATGCAGAAGAGGGAAGCCCCCGACAGCAGGCACAAATGAATGTTTGTTGACTGAATGACTGAACTAGCAGTTGAGGAGAACACAGATGCGATGACTTACATGGAGTAGGTCAAAAGCTGGATCTGAGGCCCTTCCATGTAAGGTGAGTAACTGCATTTAATGTGGACGGATTGTGTAACCTCCTTCACACCCAAACGGGAGCAGGAAACTGCAGGGACATACCTGCAGCTCAATATGTTGGGCTTATTGTTTGTTGCGAAGAGGGCGAACTTGTACCCCAGAGGACTGTGGGCCGTCTCAGCCAGAGGATGCTAGGAACAACTTGTTACAGGACTTGGGCTTGTGTTTGGTGATTTGGGGGCTGCTTCAAGGCAGTGGGGCTTCGCTTTGGACTGGATGATGTCAGGAAACAGGCATGGCTAGGTGTTTCAGCAGACGGAACTGGAAGATGGGCGGGCTGAATCCGGGCTGGTGCTGGACTGCTGAGAGTGTTGGCCACCCATACTCACCAGGATGGGGGGGGGGGGGGTTGTGGTTTGGACAGTGGCCCTATTTTTGTCTGTATTCAGACATGGTGGTGGGGTGGCCCTGTCCCCGTCCTGGTCCATTTCCATCACAGAGGGCGCCAGTGCTGGTATGCTATGCCACTGCCTGGTTAACAGGAAGACACCAGCCTGACTCCTGCAGGGCCGCCTCCTGGTTCAGGGTCGCTTCCCTCTTTCTCCACATCTTTCTTGTTGCTTTCACTGTTGAGAAATTAAGACTGACTACCAGATAGTGGAAGCATTTGGGAGGGCTAATAAAAGTGAAAAATGTAATCTGGGGGGCACACTTAAAATGCACATTCTTGTTGAACATGATTATAAATCGTTAAATTAAATTTTGTGGATTGGTGTTAAACATAGTTGAACAACAGCAAAGATTTTGACCTTCAATGTGGGGTTGGCATGAGTGTTTTGGGGCTTAGAAAGGCTCCAGAGTGATGGTTTTTCTTTTTTTTCTTTTTTCTGGTCTGGCCAAGAAACACACACACACACACACAAACATGGTGGGGGGAGTGACAGCATCACTCGTGGGACAGAATAGCAGGAGCTACTGTGTAGGACGTCCCAGTATTTCTGGGACGTGGGCTGACTCAGAGGAACCCTGTGGGGCTTCTGATCTCAGGACACACGAGAGACTCAACTCCATTGTTAAAAATTTTTGTAATTTTAGAATACATTTTAAATGTGGAAATAAACAGACTTGCTAAGATGTCCACCTTGAGGCCATTGAAATGCTTTGCCCAAGACGAGCCAGCAAGGCTCTGGCTGAGGCAGGATTTCAGCCTCGTCAGACCTTGCTCTACCTGGAAGCTTCTAGAGAAAAGGTAAAGTATTTGAGGGACACGGCTTTGCCTCACTGTAATCTCCTCCCAGTGAAATGGCCAAAGTTGTACCTGTTATAAAACTAAGAGCCTTAGGACAGGAACCTGCAGTGTTTAAACTTGGGCTTTCTGAAATTGGTGGAGACATAATCTCCTTCCTTCCTCCCTGTGATGAACAGTCATAAGTTATGTAGCTCTGAGCTTGAAATAATTACAGCTGTACTTTTAGAATCAGTGCACCCTCCCCAACATGAACTACAACATCGAATGTGCAGAGAGGGTGCGTTTTCCTGTGTTTGGGTGGGACGGGGGCGAAGGAGGGCTGAGGCTTTGCATCTTCACTTCCTTTGCTGCTTCTCCACTGCAGCACTTCTTCCTGGAACTGTTGTTACTGATTTGCCCCTGACCTTGCCTGGCTCTGGGTCCCACGCAGTCAGCGTTGACGTACATTCTGCCCAGTTTTCATCTGTACAGCTGTGTGATTTATCCTGTGACTAGACTTTCTAGCAATTAGCCTTTTTGTGGATTCTGTTCAAACACACGGGCTCTGCCAGTCAGAACAAGTGGGTTCAAATTCTGGTTCCCCCTCTTGCTAGAAGCGTTATCTTGGCAGTGGGGTGCATCCTAATATGGGGGCTGTGAGAGTCGGAGGAGATGAGGCATTAAAGGCACAGTGCCTGGAATGTGGTCAGTATACAATGAGAGTCTGATTTCTTTCCCTCCGGTTTCACTTATATAAGGACCACTTTAAGAAGTCAGAAACCCCACTTGGGAGCAATTCTCTGCTCTTGCCAATCCAGACAGCTCTGTTTCCTTCCCCCACGTTATCACTTAGGCAGTTCAGCCTACTTAGAATGCCCTTTCCTCATATTTGCCTGGCTAAATCCTACAAATCCTTCCAGGATCCACTAAAAAACAAACAAACAAAAAGAAAAACCACCAAACTTCTCTTTTCATGAAACCTTTCCTGATTAGTCCACCTAAAGAAAATATCCTTGTCTTTAAACTCTCATACCTGAAGTTTATTTTAATAGAAATAATATTTGCTGGACCATTACTCCTTGCTAAGGATTTTGAAAATCACTTTACGTGTATTGATTGACTGAATTCTTCCCATTTGTCAGATAAGAAAACAGGCCCAGAGGCTGAGTCATTATCCCCTACCACATAGCTAATCAAGGGTGGTCAAAACACATAGTTCCTTGAGAATGTGAGAAACACATTCATTTCTGATTCATATCTTCACCTTTTAGTAACAGGTATCAACATTTGGGTGAATAAACTGTTGCACGAAGAGACAGCTCTGGTTTATAGTGCCTGCTCTCTCAGTATCCTCTCTTTTATCAGAGATGAACACGGCAATCACTCAGCCCCGTGGTGTCACATTGGCTGCCGTCCTCTTTCCACAGGAGTCCTCTTTCATCCAGTTCCAATGGTGGGAAACCAGGTTTTACAGCCATGGAAGGAAAGGTGAAGGGGAGACAGAGTTCTAGAGTCCACAGAGCATTTTGGAAGTCATAAATACCACTGGTACCCTGTAGCATGAGATGTCTTGTATAGGAAAGCTCTTGGAAGATCTACACTCTTACTTAGTCTTTGAAAGAATCAGCTGCTCTGTGCTGCACTCTTCAAGGGAACACCTGCTGAGACACACGGGGGTTCCTGTAGCACTCTGACTCCCTGGGATGTGTCACCACCCATGCTGACCCACTCTCTGCATTGTTTCCAGCAAGTGCTGTGTAGTCTGGAGCTGGAAATGGGGCTTCATGTGGAGAAGCTGCTTGAAGAGAGGGTCTTTCAAAGGAGCGCTTTCTTTCCTATAAGGTGGGTGTATGGGATGAATTGCGCTCCCCCAAATTCATATGTTGACGTCCTGACCCCCAGTCCCTCAGAATGTGACTATTTGGAGACAGGGCCTTTATAGAAGTAGTCAAGTTAAAATGAGGTCATTAGGGTGGGTCCTAATCCAATAGGATCCTAATCTTTCTAAGAAGACAAGATGAAGACACAGACATGCACAGAGGGAAGACAGCCATCTGCAAGGGAAGGAAAGAAGCCTCAGAAGGAACCGACCTTGCCAATACCTTGATCTTGTACTTGCAGCCTTCCACCGGGTACTGTGAGAAATAAATGTCTGTTGTTTACCGCCTGGTCTGTGGTATTTTGTTATGGTGGCCCCAGCAGACTAATGTGGTGGGGAGGCTGGAAAGAATGGCTGGGGGCTCCTTTCACAAAAGCTCTGATATGCTTGGTGGCCCCAGACAAAGGCAAGTTTGGGTGCTCATCTAATTGACAAAGGGTGACTTAGCTGTCAGGGCCCTGTGGCTTATCACTGAAAAGGATTTGGGCCAAAGAAAGAGAAAAGGTACAACTGCAAATAAGTTTTAAAAAGCATTCTGGGGCTTCCCTGGTGGCACAGTGGTTGGGAATAACCGCCTACCAATGCAGCGGACACGGGTTCGAGCCCTGGTCCTGGAGGATCTCACGTGCCGCGTGCGGGGCAGCTGGGCCCGTGCGCCACAACTACTGAGCCTGCGCTCTAGAGCCCGAGGGCCACGACTACTGAAGCCTGTGCGCCTGGAGCTCGTGCTCCGCAACGAGAGGCCCCCGCAGTGGGAGGCCCGTGCACCGCAATGAGGAGTGGCCCCCGCTCGCCGCAACTAGAGAAAGCCTGCACATGGTAGCGAAGACCCAACACAGGCATAAATAAATAAATAAAATTTATACCAAAAAAAAGATAAAGGAGGAGAGCAGGCAGTGAAAACCCTCTCAGACTTGTTAAAAAAAAAAAAAAAAGCATTCTGGAGACAATAGCTGTGGAAGAGGAGGGAACCAAAATGTACAACCATATAAATTTTAATAGGAGTTTATAACCTCTTATGAATATTATCTCTTAGTTCCTATACATAGGACTAAAAATCAAATTATGCTGGGCAGTGTGCCCAGATGATGGTAGATAGAAATAAGGCTCTTAGAAAGGATGACCTAAGTCCAGGGGAAGCTCAGCTTGAGTAATCAAGGTCATTGAAGGTCAAAAATCACAAACAAGGACCTGTTTTAACTCTTGTCCTGATAACAGCTTCTGTGGAGACCCTCGGGTTGTCATTTGCATCAAGAAGCCTCTGGAAGCAGGAAAGACCTCTCAGTGCTCTCTGGGCACAGCCAGTCACCCCAGGAGAACTGTGCCCCTCCCCTTACGCCCCCTGTGGACAGAGCAAGAAGCCGCCCCAGGAGCAGAGCAGGGCGCCTCACCCTACAGAGACAGGCGAGTCACGGGCAGGCGACAGTTTTTCTCGGTGAGAGTCAGGGAAATTCATCAGTTAACCAACTGGAAGCAAGATTAGAACATTCTCTGCAGACAGTCTACTTTTGTTTGCTAGCCTAGCAGCTGCATGCGTGCAGTATGGTTTGAAACCCAAGTGCGCAAGGGCTTCTGATAGTTCCAGTTAATTATCAGAAACATGTCTGTTGTCATCTAGATGCCAGTCATTTGTTCAAATGACTAGGACAAGTTTTCCAAGAAAGCCTGGAATCAGCTAGCTTTCCCGCACTACTTTGCAATAAACACACACCAACTTATTCTGCCACAGGTGGGTCCCAATTCCCACAGCATCTGTGACAACACACTATGTGAAAATCAAGTTCTCAGAAATCAAATCTCTGTTTTAATTGCACCAAATGTTTAAAGAGATCGTGCAGCCTCGGAACGTCAGACTCTGCCTGGGGTTGCTGCCTCAGAGCTCCGGCAGGGGGCAGAGGGCATCTGGGTGGCGAAGCTGGCTGCCCAGAGGGATGTGATGATCTTGAGCCTGACTGAGTCCACCTTCAGTATCCAAGGGGGGGTTCAACCTGGTGTTTAGAAGCACAAATTGCCTCGGTCCTGGGCTCCTGCCCATTTGGATCAGGCCTCCAACTAGCTGCTTGGGGTAGGGAAGGGGCATAGGGCCCAGCTTCCTGCAGGGCAAGGTGTGCCAACACGCAGGCAGGAGTGTGCACCCCAGCTCTGCCCGCTGAAAAGCAGAACCAGCCAATTAAGTTCTCTGGGTCCCTTCACCTCCCTGGAGACAGGCCCCAGGGGAGAGGAAAATTGCCCTCAGTCCCACTGGCCGCAGTAGTTTGAAGTGGCTTCATCTTCCCCATTAATCCAGCGTTTCTTGCACTCAGGCACCCCTTAATTTCTCTCTTTTGTAAGTTATTTTACTAGGCTTTGTTAACGGGCATCTCAGTTGTCTCCTGTATCTCTCCACTAAGATGCCTAATCAGCATCTCCCATGGGAGAAGGCCACAGACCTCTTGGTTTCCACCCCTCCTTCCCTCCACCCACCCCCCATCTGTCCCAGCCCAATGAATGATACCACCATTCAAAACCCAGGATTAACCTTAGATTCTTCTCCCTTTTTCACACCTTAAATCCAACAGCAAGTTCTGTTGTCTCTACTGACAAAATATATCCTATATCCAGCTACTTCTACAACCTCTACTATTAATACTTTATTTCAAGCCATCCTCATTTCTCACTTCAACTATTAAACAGTCCTCTAACTAGTACCATTTCGTCTACTTCTGTCCCGCCTGAAAAGGTAAATATGTCACTCCGTTGTTCAAAATCCTCTAATGACTTTCTGCAAACATTTGCACAAAATCTTCACCATGGCCTCAGAGGCCCAGTGTGACCTGGCTCCTGGCTCCCTCACGGCCCCATTTCCTCGCTCACTTCTCCAGTTACCCCAGTTTCCCTAAATATGCTGGCTCCTGCCCCAGGGCCTTTGCATTTTCTGTTCCTGTGTCTGGAACACTCAGAGAGGGGAAGAACAGTCAAAGCTTCCTTGTGCCCATGAGTATGGGCACATGGTCAGCTAGGAGAGGTCCGTGGGCCCAAGGGACTGTGGGTCTGTCCAGTCTGGGATCTGATAAGAACAAGGTTTCTACCCAGCCAGTGCTGGCTTGGAGACAAGCTGACGACTGGGACCCGGTGGGATATCGTACATCACCAACAGAGGCCAGAGGGAAACAGAGGACACCATGGAAACACTCCCAGAATTTAGACTCTGCCTTGGGGAGAAAGAACCCTGAATCAAAGTGACCCGATTACATTTTCTGCTCCCAGGCAGCATGGAGAGCTCCTGACGGCAATGAAGTTTGGTTGTATGTCTTGCACACCTGAGTCTATGGCCAGTGCAAATTCACACCTGCTACATCCCCATGTTGATGGTTCTGGAACAAAGTGAAGTGGCCGCTGTTCTCACCCAAAGGGGGGCAGCCCCTGGCTGCCCAGAATCGTTCTCTCTTACGTCACGTCACAGCCAGAAGAGTCCTTGCTCCTTCCCTCAGTCCCTGACAATGACTTGGTCAAGGGTTTTCTGCTGATGACCATCACCTCTTGGGTGACGGCAGGTGGGGCAGGACCTATGTTTCGTCGGCCTCAGGAGAGCCCTCCACACCATTACCCACTGTCTCTGCGGTGGGCTCAAGTTCACACAAATCATGAACGTGAAGCTCCCCATTACTGAAGGCACAACAAGTAGAAGGCCTATCCCAAATGTTACTGGAAGAAATACGCCAGCATCCCGTCCCTGCCTGTCGTGTGTGTAAGTCCTTTCTGGGGGGGAGTGCGTCCATCACATCCTGGCCAGTCATTTCATTAAAGGTGCTGTTTGCCTCTAAGGGCGTCAAGGTCTTAGTCCTTCCCCTTGTTACCCTGCCTGCCGGGAACTTTGGAGGAACCAAAACCCCAGCCCCAGTGATGGATCTTTGACTTCCCTGAAGGGTCCCTTATCCCTGCCCCAGAAGGAAAGTGAGTCTGAAGGCTGAAATTCCCGTGCCATCCTGGGAGAGGTACAGTTTCTAGGAGGTATTCAGGCAGTTTGAAACAGGTATCGTAATCAAAACTGGAGGATACGATTCGAGTGAAATGAAACCAGAATTACTAGCTGCTAATCTAGCCAGAGAAAGTTCTAAAGTTATCACTACATATTTATTTTTCAACAGCATGTTGATAAGAAGGAAAATGTGCCAATTCAGCGTTATAATTGGATCTCAAGCAGAACACCTGAGCTTCGCAGCCAGGACCAGGAGGCCTTCAGAAGCCAAGTAGCTGCTGTTATCTGACGTCGGTACACCCGAGAGCGAGCGATTTAAGACAAAGCAGCTTTGAGGGATGAATCCACCAACCTGTAAAATGGTGCCCAGTCTCAAACATGTAATCATTTCTATTTCTTTTGATACTAAGCTCACAGACTTTTACTGCAGAATTGTAGAGCCGGAAGGGGTACTAGAGGCGGTTTGCAGAGGAGGGGTTCGGGGTCCGGGGGCCACGTGGGGTCACAGGGCTTCAGAGGAGCAGCGTGTGCGGGAACCCAGGCACCTGACCTGCCACCTGGGAACTTTTGGATCCACCTGAGGGCGTTTCTCGCAGCCCCCGATTAATATCAACCAAATATACAACCTCGCATTGCAAACAACCTCAGACCTTTTCCTGGAGTTTTCAGAAAAACGGGAAAAGTACCTTTTCTGATATCTCGACTCATTTAGCCTCACAGGAATAACAGAAGGAAACCAGTCCATCCCTTCTGATGGGCTTTCCCGTTGGCCCAGCTATTTTGCGCTCGAGAAATGGCTTTGTAGAGAAGTTACCGCAAACTAGGATTGGGAGGAGGTGCGCTCACCTTTCAGATGGAAACTGCCCTGGAGGACGGACTAGACCAGGAGTCCCAGCAGATGCGTCTGAAGGCTCATCCTCTGTCCTCTCCCCCCTGCATCACAGAGGACGCTGCACGCCCCCGCCCCCCAGGCCCGGAGAAGCACAGACTCCTGGGTAAACGCTTCTCAGCTCTGCCGCATCCTTGGGAAAGGGCCTCGTGGGAGGATTATTGGCTTCACCTGAGCGACTCTGCTGCGCGTTAACAGCGTGGGACGCGAGTTCCAGTTTGTGGTTCAGTTCTGAGTGGGGCTCTGGGGAGGGAGGGGAGCCAAGAAGCTGGTCTTGAGGGGTCATGGAGAACTCTCCAGAATCACGATCCCATAGTGGCTGTTATGGGAACTCAGTTTGTGGTTCCAGGGAGAAACTTTATTCTCTAAGAACAAGTTTCTTTAGAAAACAGTTACTAGTCCGTGTTATTCCTCTATGATGGGAAGCCACAGAGAAATGTATTCTTTTTGTGGTAGACTATCTACAGCATAAAAACTTACCATTTTAACCATTTGCAAGTGTATAATTCAGCGGCGTTTAGTACATTCACATTGTTGTGCAACCATCAACACGGCTTTCAGACCTTCATCAGCCCAAGCAGAAACTGTGTGCTCATGAAGCAAATAACTCCCCGCTCCCTCCTCCCACCCCCTGGGAACCTCTATTCTATACTTTCTATCTCTGTGAATTTGCCTATTCTAGAGAGTGCATATAATGGAATCACATGATATCTGTCCTTTTGTGTCTGGCTTATTTCACTTAACATAATGTTTTCAAGGTTTGTCCATGATTAAGGAAAGTTTTAAAATAAACATTCAATGTGCATAGAAAAGTTGGATATTATAATAATTTGAAAAAAGATATTGAGAGCTGCCCCATTGATAATGAACATTTCCTGAGCACTTTCTACGTGCCAGGCACCATGCCAGGAAGGGCACATAATTATTTTTAAAATCCTTTCAAGAACAGCGCGATGAAGAGGTTATTGTCGTCTTCGTATCACAGGTGAGAAAGTTGAGGGTTAGAGAGGTGAATCCAAATGGTTCCAAGGGTTGAGTCAATCAGCTGGCTCTGGGCTCAAATTCTTACTCCTCAACTGCCCTGCCTCTCTGATGATTCGTTCCTTGTTTTCTTTCCTCACCACACTGCTGTTTGAACCTTTAAATTAGCACGTACCACAGACACCGGCGTATTAGAGCTACTTGTGTGTATGTCCTGACTGCCTGACGGGATGGGTTTTGGAGAGAAGAGACTCATTCGTTTTCATCTTCAGGGCCCAGCACTGTGCTTGGCACACAGCAGGCTGTTAATGAATGTCTGCAGAATTGACTGAATAGCACACTTGCCACAGAGATAGACTTTGCACGAAGAGCACCCCCGAGGCTCTTATTCGTTGAATTGAGGTTTTTGTTTTAAACCACAAAGCAGCTTGGCTTGTTTCCTGGAAGTGACTTACTTACCCCACCTGCGATCCCATTTCTCAGCAGCTTCAGTCCCACCCCACCCCCCAGAGGTCTTAGGAAGAAAAAGCAGAACCCTAGATCTCTGCTGTTGCCACAATATTGGTTTTTCGACTGTGGTCGCTGTTCACAGTTTATTCTTCCAGCTTTTCAGGATAGACGTGAATCGGAGTCCAAGCAAATATGATTACAAGCACATTTTTTCATATTTCTGTCTTTCCCTGTAACCCAGGGAGAGCTGCAAAAAGGCCCACCTGCTTCTGACAAGCGTGGTTAATAGATTAAACTGACTGTGCATGTGTTTTCATGCGGATAACAGGGAATCTGCATTACAGAGCAATACCTGCAGCCACACAAAGAATCGTGAGAGACAGGCAGTACCACGGGGTAGGAGGGGCCGGTTATGAGCGTCTATGGGAGGAAGGCATCCTTCACCCCTCAGTCCTAAGTGCCGCTCCGTCTGGCCTCCGAGATGCTGCAAGAGTTTATGCAGAAAGAACAAAGAGGTGGCAGTAAAAGAGAGGATAGGAGTAAATTAAGAACTGAGTTTTATTCAAGATATTATTAAAGAAGTTATTTAAAAAATGGTCCAATAGATTCACTGGGATGCCTGATATTGTGAATAAATACATCTTGAGATCTTCTCCCAAGTAACTTTCCAAAGGATGTCATTTCCTCTCTTTTCCTGATCCTGGTTAGTGTAAAGAGGGTGGAGAAGTTTAATATGAAGTACAGAGAATTGAAACCCAGAAACCAAGACTCACTATCGAGCCACTTCTGCAACGATTTTCCTAATGGTATTTTGATGCCAGTGGTTGCATCTTTTTCTCTCCCTCCAGAGTCTGCCGCCTGGGAAACAGTGGTGCAGGTCAAGTTCTAGTTGACACGTCCTCTTCCTCTTGAGGAGTCCTTTAGCCTTCTTGGCCCCCAGCTCTACTCATTTGCATTCGGGTAAATCAGAGCCATTGCCTAATCCCTACTCAGACAGTAGCCAATAATCAAAATACTGGCTGATGAGAGATTTGCAGGTAAGGGCATTTTCAATTTCTTAGGAGAAGCTGGAGGAATGAAAACCCTCTGAGACTCAGAAGGAGTATTTCTGGCTTCTAGGCAAATGTGTGTGGGAGAAATTCTGAGGTGAGAGAGGTTGCCTGGAGATCCTTAAAATAGACCACTCAAGGCTTGGAGGGTAAGGTTAGTTGCTGATGACCATGCCAACCACAAAAGAGAACTGGCTTTCATCTTCGGTCAGCAGGTAGACTGATAAGGAAACAGACACATTATAGTCCAGCTTGGTCATTGAGATTCTAAGGAAACGAACAAAGAGCTGTGGCCCCAAGGATTTGGTAGGGATTTATCAGGTGAAGAGGTGGAACAAGGGCATTCAAGCAACCACTGAGTGGCAGAGGGCGTGGGGTTGGGGTGTGTGTGTGTGTACGTGCACGTGTGTGTGTGTACGTGCACGTGTTTGAGTGTGTGTGTGTGTGTGCAGTGCACATGGTGGTGGTGGTGTTGAGCTGTAGGTTCTGGGAATTGGATGTGTGTTTGAGGAGCAGAGGTGAACAGATGAGGAGTTGCGAGATCGGGTGGTCAGAAGATTAATCTGAAAATTAAACGACTTTTTAACAACACCGTACATGTTGGGAATTCAAATCTTTGATCAAGCAAGAAAGTTAATAGTAGTTGTAAATCACTCCCTTGCTTAAGAATCTGTCACGGCTTCTTTTTGACCACAGGATTAGCAGTCTTTAATTCAAGTCTCTCCACCCTGAGGCCCCTTTGTTCATCTCTACCTTTTCCCATTCAGTCCCAGCTAACTGCCCTCTGCCTCCACCAAGATGCTTTATCCTTCTAAAACATATCCCACTCTCATCGCGTGTGTGTTTCCCTGATGAAAATGCCCTACTATTCAAACATACCCAGCCCAGGTGTCCTTCCTGCTGGATCATCCCTTGTGAGTGCAGCTCACACTGATACGTACCGTTTCTGAAATCAGGCATCCCCAAAGACTGCTTATGGAGTGTGAATTAGTGCAAACTGAAAAAAAAAAATTATCAAGAGCCTCATAAATGATCATATTCCACAGAGAGTTCTCAAAGGAGTAATAAAAACATCCGAAAAGCCATTCACCCTTGTTAGTAATCAAGAAAATGCAAATTAAAGCAAATTAGATTAATATTCAGATAACACTTTCCATCTCTTAATTTGGCAATGGAAAAATGCTGATGCTTGGAGTTGATGACAGTGTGAGGAGGGTAACTTGGTAAAATCTTTGGCAGGACCCCTTTGGCAATGTGAATGAAATACACCTGCCAGTTGACGGAGAATCCCACCTCTAGGAATTTATCATAAAGCAATGGCAGATAAACAGAAGAATCTATTTATGTGTGTTCTTTGCAGCAATATTTTCATAGGGAAAATTCAGATCTACTATCTAAATGTCCAATAACAGAGGTAAAGTAAAATAGTAAAACAGATAGTAAGTTTGGCTATAGCCATATACTGGCATATCATGCAGCCATTAAAATGATGGAAATTATTTAGTAAAGTGAAATATAATTGTTCTATTGTTAAGTGAAAAAACACTGGTTGAGAAAGAGTATGTATGATTTGATTTGGGGAGGTTCCCAAGACCAACCTCAGGTTCAATAATTCCCTAGAAGGACTCACAGAACTCAGCAGAGCTGTTATGCTCATGGTTACGGTTTATAACAGGGGAAGGACATAGATTGAAATCAGTAATGGGAGAGGGCTCATAGCACAGTGCTCAGTGGAGACCAGCTGACAGCTTCTAGCTGTCCCCTCCCAGTGGAGCTGGGCGGACAGTGCGTATTTCTCCCAGCCACAATGTGTGATATTGAATACGGAATATCGCCAACCAGGGAAGTTCACCTGCGCTTTGGTGTCTAGAGTTTTTACTGGGGCTGGTCACACAGACATGCCTGACCACCCCTATGGCTGACCTTAGTCTCTAGCCCCTTCAAATGTCAAGCCGATACCAAGTGACCCAAAGACCCCACCCATGAATCTCATTGTTAGAACAGACTATCTGGCCCAAGGCTCGCAGGTCAAGAAAGGCACTCGTCAGTCAGGATATTCCAAGAGCTTAGACGTTACCTCCCAAGAACTCAGCACAAAGGACCAAACCTATCTTTGGTCAAGGTTAATCCTTCCCTGCACAGGGCAGCCCCTGGCCCTTTTCCAAACATGACCATGTCTGTCCAAGTGTCTCCATTTCGTATAGTGCTTATATAACAGACACAGCAAGAGCATCCGTATGAATATGCCTAATATTTGGAGAAGCCACTGTGGTGTAGGAAAAGATTTAAATAAGCAACTAATCCATTCTATAAAGCCATTACACACACTTTTATAATTTTGTATTAATTTGATTCCTCAATTTCTCCCTTCATCTACAGCTAATTGTACCTTATGATAAACTGTGCAGAACTATTGAGCATAGAAGTTAGCTGATGGCTCGCAAAATCCAGTTCTTCCTCAGGTCAGTAATTCTCCATCAGTATTGCATCCCAAGGAGGTATTAACTCAGGCTCCCAATATATTTGATTATCATTATTAGTATTATCATAAAACTTATCTACCTAAGGTAGTTGAATCTCAGCAACAACGCCAGTGTTACACCAGATCACGCATATGATGGTCATGGCACAATTCAACTTCATGACAGAACAAATACAGGGGTGTTTGCTATGCCTTCCCAACAGAACTGGCCCTTGTGCACTGTTATGGGCTGAATTGCGTCCCCCTAGAAAGATATATTGAAGTTCTAACTCCTGGTACCTGTGAACATGACCTGATTTGGAAATAGGGTCATTGTGCATGAATTAGGTAAGATGAAGTCATACTGGGGTAGAGAGGCCCCTAATCCAATATGACCGATGTCCTTATAAGAAGAGAGGAGACACGCTCAGAGAAGAGGGCCACGTGAAGACCAGTGTGAAGACAGAGGCAGAGATTAGAGTGATGCAGCTGCAAGTCAAGGACAGCCTGGGACCACCAGAAGCTTGAAGAGGAAGGCAGCTTCTTCCCTAGAGCCTTTAGAGAGAGGGTGTGGCCCTGTCAACACTTTAGTTTCAAACTTCTCGCCTCCAGAACTGTGAGAGAATACATTCCTGTTGTTTAAAGACATCCAGGTTTGTAGTAATTTGTTGAGGCAGCTGTAGGAAATTAACACACCCATTTGTCAGATATTATTATAGAGGCATCATTATGACAGGCCAGGGTTCAGTTATTTCTGGGTTCCAGGTCAGCTGGGGACACAGCCAGGCACCCTGTCTCAGCTCGCAGGTTTGTACTCAGACTGGTTTCCATTGTGCGCTGGTATGTAGCAGGGCCCACCTCCCTCCTGTGGTGAGGACGTGGGTGGTATTCAGAATAGTTCTGATGCCTGCCAACTGTGTTAAAGAATACATCTTATTCTGATCTGTTCTTGGGGGGAGGGCAGTCATAGTGCGTTGATGTAAATTACCAGAGGATTTCCGTGGGTTTGGAGGTCCACAGGAGTCCCACGGATGTTCTCTCAATTCTCAGCATCTAGAATGGAGGGTCACTGCCCCACGGCTACTTCAGCCTCCGTTGGAAGTAAAATAGTCAAGAGACCTCGCTGGGGAACAAGCCCTTTCCCAGCACTGGGATCTCACAGTATCGCACATTATTTGTTGAGTTTAGCCCACTCACTTCACCAAAGCTTCCTTATCTTTCATGCTGACCTTCATCACTTGCCTTCCTCCTGGAAGTGAATTCCCTTGAATCTGCTTATTCTAGTGAATACATTTTTTCCCACTGACTGCCGCTCCTCATTATAAGTGAGTTCAGCTTGTCCCACAGGGCCTAGACCAGCATCCGTCTCTCCAAAAGCCCATTTTTTGTCTTGTGGGCTGTGTTTAATCCACCGTGCATGTGGTCACCCTTGTGTACTAATGACCTGAGTGCAGTTAGAATAGACGTTTTGACCCCAAATATTGGGTCCCCCATTCTAGGGTGAGATGAGTGGTGGTCCCACCTAGATGCAATTTAGTCTGATGCCGTAGAGTCTCCCATAGCCTTTCTCTTCTCAGGGTGGGGCCGTTCCCCAGGGGAATTCATACCCACCATGTGATGCTTACTGCTTCAACCCCATCAGAAATCCATTGTCTTTTCCTATTCTGTTGGATAGCTTTCTACCCAGAAAACAAGGGTGAAATGTACATAGGCTTGGCACACTGTGTCATGTCAGGTATGCAGCTGCTATGTTATAACCAGGGATCTTTCTAAGCATTTAATCATCCAGATTTACAGTTACACAGCTATCACTTGGCTGAGGGTTGTACACTGCATCGTCCGATGGCCATGTGGGGAGTAGTTCTTGGAAATTCCTTTCCAAGTGATGTCCTCTGTAGTAGATGCAGCGCTAGTCTTGGCCCCAGATCAGTATTCAAGGAAGAGCAAGCACTCACGTGCGTGAGGCTGGGTGAGTGCGGGTGGACACATGGTGGGGACTTCCCATGGGCCCTGAAGTTATGGTTCATGCACATGAAGGAGGGAGGTGGAGAGAAGGCACAGGACTGCAACGGTCAGGCTAAAACTTCTCTGTGCGGCTGTGATGCAACTCGGTCCCCCTCCCTGGGGGTGGTGAGTGCAGGGCTTGAAGACCTGAGCCCTTGGCAAATGCCCTCTCCCAAGGGCCTGAATCAAAATGGTTACCCTAAAGGTGGTAAAAACAGGAAATAAGACTAAATTTTAAAAAGTTTGAACTATTATGTGGAGGGCAGTGGCCCCAAAGTGTAGCTGTGATATCCCTGTGACATCCCCGCCCCACCTTTGCAGAGTTGACGTCATGGATGAGAGTTGGTTTTGTTAAGGGGACTCGTCCTGTGGAGCTTCTTCTAGTGATTATGTCTGGACGCGGCCAGCGCAGCAATCCATATACTTCCAAGTGATCTTGTCAAATGACCCAATGTCTGCTATTCGTTCCTTCTCCTCAGTTGTCCCTGAAAACAGTTGTCTTCTTGAGAAGAATAAATATTTCCCCCCAAATCAATCACATAATACAGTACAGGTGTCAAGGCAAGTCATTTTGATTCAGAATAAATTCAGCTAGCTGCTTTACTCTATTTGCTGGTATCATGTTAAGATGATTCATATTAAGTCATTTTTCTTTCCCATGTGTCCCGGACTTGTATTTTATAACACCAGCCGGGGACACCAATTAAACTTTAGAGTTCACTTCTGCAGTGCTTAAGCTGAGATTTGTAATGACATGTCTGGCAGTACTCAGTGTATCTCCTACACTTGTAATGATTTAAAGGGAACACCATGGTTACTGCTTGGAATCAAAGCGAATGAACTCTGTAAATTTAATTTAGAGGAGTTATAGCATGATCACCCAGAAATATATTACAGAATCTTCTTGTATTTTTGACAAAGCCCCGGGTGTGCTTCTAGCAAGATCTGTGATTTAACCAGGAATGTTTTCTTTACAGTGAGTACAGAATAGGGACACTTGCCCATTGGCCCAGCTTCAGAACTAGCACTTGACCAGCAGAAGTGCTGTTCTGGTTCTGCTCGACACGAGTACAGACCTTATTCCGTCCAAGAAGGAGAAGTCAGGCTGGGGGCGGAGCCATCCACAGGTAGGTCCAGGTTGGGCGCCTTCTCCGAAAGCACACGCGGAGCAGCGAGGCGGCATCTTCCGTTCACATCCTTGCAAAGGGGTTGGTGTCTGTCCATCTGCAGAACCGGAGGGCAGACCCTTTATCCCTGAGTTGCCTTCAGTTCCGCAATACAAGGAACATAATTGCATTTAAAAGAACAGAAATGCTCTGCTGTCACTTCCCTTTCACATTGCCTTTGTTCATCCACTAATATTTATTGATTGATTGAATTAGCGGTTATGTTTCCTGACATCCATTCATGCGTCAGCCCTTTGCAGTCGAGATTTAACTGTGCTGTCCTGCGACGGGATGCTTGCCCTCCCGGCCCCTCTCTCTCTCCCGCCAAGCTCCACGGGGCTGAGAGTCAAGCCGATGATAATCCACAGAATGAGATTTTTAAATCATCATTCATCCATGCAAGGTGTCTCTTGTTTTGTTTTGTTTTACTTTATTTTCACCCCAGCCTCACTCCCATTTCCTTCATTACCATTCCACAGGTAATGACTATCATATTTTGCTTTTTTTTTTTTAATTTTTATTTATGTTATTTATTTATTTGGCTGTGTTGAGTCTTCGTTTCTGTGCGAGGGCTTTCTCTAGTTGCGGCAAGCGGGGGCCACTCTTCATCACGGTGCGTGGGCCTCTCACTATCGCGGCCTCTCTTGTTGCAGAGCACAGGCTCCAGACACGCAGGCTCAGTAGTTGTGGCTCACGGGCCCAGTTGCTCCGCGGCATGTGGGATCTTCCCAGAGCAGGGCTTGAACCCGTGTCCCCTGCATTGGCAGGCAGATTCTCAACCACTGCACCACCAGGGAAGCCCCTATCATATTTTGCTTTGCATGTAACATATATTTTATACAAGGATGTAGTACATATGCATATCCTTAATTATTCATGGATCCTTGCAAAAGTTTTGTTGCTCTGTATGCAGGTTTTTAATGTTAATAAATTCCATTGCTTTATGAATCTAATTTTGTTTCTTACCTTTTCACTCTGTACTATATTTTTACGATATACGATTTAAGATCGCTGTGTATGTATCTAGTTGGTGACTTCTCATGGCTATACAGCATTCTGAGTGCGTTCCACCTTGTTTTAAATAACGACTTGACAGATACTTCAGACGCTGACAACTCCTGGCTACTACAAACACTTCAAGAGTTCACTCCTGGCTTCAAAGTTTCCTCCTAGTCCTGCTGTACTAGATCTTAGGGAGTAAGCTCTTATTTAGCCTTTTTATATCTTTCACGACTTAAAAGCTTGCCCTTATGTTCCATTTTAGCTATTGCCTTCCTAGACCTAAGAATTTCATCTTCCAACTTTCCAACAAAATAAGTTCATTTTCATCATCTTGGCCTTTTTCATCTCTGCCACATCTTAATTTACATTTTATAACTTGAATTTCTATATTTAGAAGAGATGACTAACTTTCTCATGCTTTGGTTCCAGGGACTTAAAAAAGATGTCGGCTTCATTCCTTTGGTGAAGACTTCGCGTATGTGTTTATTTATCTGTGCCAAGAGATTTTACTCACCTTGTACCCAGAGGATGAATTAAGACAAATGGAAAGATAATGGAAATGCAGGGGGAAAAAACAAGAACAAAAGCCAACCTTGCATTCTCTTCCTGGCAAACTGCTTTGAGCTGCGGTCCTTTGCAGGCATGTTGGCGTGTTTGTGGGAGGGGAATGGTTGCTGGTAGAAAGGAATCTTCCAGGGCAGGGATTATTTAGCCCCGGTTTCTCTGAATTCATGGACTTCAGAGTGACCAAGGCAAGATGTGCATATGTTAATGATGACTCATATAATACTCGCTCTCAAGAGTTAGCTTTCAAACATAGGTTCTTTGGGGAGGACATAAACTCTTTTTCAAAAAATAATAACACAATTGTTTCCTCTTTTCTGTCTTCTGCTAAGTCCATCAGGCCATGTCATCACCAACAAAGAGTAAAATTGGATGTTTTCTTCAATGTACCTCTCCCCCCGCTGTTCTCCCTCCTACCCTTCTCTGCTTCTCTACTCTCCATTCATTGAAAAGATATTGCCTTCTGCAAGATAAAATCGCTGTCTTCCTGGAGCTTGCTGATCTTGGTGTCCACATGGCTGAGGATAGGGAGACTGGGGAAGGGAGGAAGCATGTGGTGCTCAGATGCTTTTGCTGCCGACGGTAAATCCTGAATTGGCTGGCTCACCCTTTTAAAATTCATTTGTCATGAACTTTTACAAGCGCCGATTTTCTTTTCTCGGGGGACTTTCTGACATTCTCCCCACACCTGTTGGATCACACTTGCAAAGCAGAATCCCAACAAAGAACCTCAGGGCACAACGCCTTCTAAATAGACTTCAGAGTTATTTCTATTGATTGCCCTTGGGAATCGGTGAAGCACAGAGAGGTTGGGCTTTTAACTGGAATTCACACTTATTTGGTGTACATTTCAATGCTTCACTGAAAGTTGATTAGCAGGAAATGGCTTCCCAGTGGTAACTGAAGACTAGAAAATGGGATTAAGAACTAAGAACTGCAGCCCTTAATGTACAGGAGTGCATTTAGAAAGATCTGCATCTCCAGACACGTTGTAAATTCCTGTTACCTAGTTCACTGGCCTGGATCTATTTGTCCATGACCCAGCGTTACTCCCTCATCCCAAATTGGGCTCAGAATATACTCTGGACATCATGGAGCTCCAACCATAATTCACCAAGCTGTGTGTAAACTAATCCAAAACCTGAAGACAATATCCATTAAGCCACTTTAAGAAAAATGGGGTGCAGGGAGGAACTTGTGGCAAATGGAGGTTAACGATGGATGCATCCACACGGGACCTGTCTTTGTGGAGCGAGCAGTTCACCACAGCTTTTGGAAAGATTATATTCCAAAGAGATGTGTACTTCAGTGCCTGAAACTTTCTTTGCTGAAGGTTGAAAATAGCTTCTAAGAGAATCAGGTGGGACAAAACACAAAGAATCGCTTTTAGGATAATTAAAACTATTTTGGACTCTTTTATTTATCAATCCGGTTTCTAATATAATTTTAGTTAAATGAAAGACATTCACAAAGAATAGTAGGCACACATACATGATTTCCTTCTTTCATTCTAGTTTACATGCTGTTGCTTTTAGAGAGCAAAATTTCGTGTTATTTCACAGGGATGGAAGCCTAATTGCCTTTACAGAAAGAATATTAGCCCAGCTTTTCACAACCCTAACCTCTGCAGTTCACCATGCTCACTGAAAAAAAAAAACAAAAAACAAAAAGAAACCTGACAAAACAAAAAGAATCAGTAACATTGAGAACTGTTTCTTGGCCTACCAGATGGGAGGAATCTCCATGTTTCCATAACCATCTCAGAGCCCAGCAGTTGCTGGAAAAAAATTGAGACTCGGAAAGCGGTGCAGCCCCTATAAGTAGACCTGCTCTTAAAGCACATTTTCATCTGGAAAATAAACTCGTAAGTGCCTGCTGGGTATTAATACCCATGTGCCCAGGTATCTTTATTACCTTTTGCTAGTCTTTGCTCCATGGGAGATAACCAACTTTTCAACACGGTTTCCCTGTTTCATTGAGTTTCACGAACCACTTGCATCCAAAAAATACTGCTGTGAAATAAATTTAAAGTTTCCAACATCATCATGCAGGGTGTGTGTAGTGTAGGCACAGGGCCATTGGGCTACGTGAAACAGTCACATTTGCTTTCCAGTGTTGTCTTACTTATAATCATACTGGGGCATGTGTAAGCGACAAGTCACACCCAGGTGGGAACTTAGGGTTTTATACATGTGGTGTTTTGATTTCTCTGGCCTTTGGCTGTGTTGCATCTCCCAGTGTTGACGGATTAGCTCCCTGGCAGTCTACCTGACTTATAATCTAGTAATTGTACAGCAATGCTTCACGTCTCTACACTCCTGGACATGGATGCGTGGTTTCTTTTGATGTGACTTACAACCACGAGCTGGAAAGTACGTCTTCCCATAGGTCCATTGACTTTGGCCTTTACATTTGGGTTTCAAAGTATCCACAGCCAAGAATCCACGGCACCTCACCATTGTCTCACGAAGTGGATAAAACAGCTCCATCTTTCACATGAGGCAAAAAGGAACAGAGGTTCAGCGAGCTGGCCAAGGTTACAGAGCACGTCAGGGAGAGAAAAAGGGTTGACTCTAGGGATCAACTCTCACCAAAACATCATTTTAAAAACGGCATCTATTGGGTTTTAGCCCAGATCAGTAAGAAACACTGTTTGCTTCTCATCTATTTCAGGATGAGGTGGTACTACTGGGACTAGCAATTTAGACCTATTTTTGGCTGGCTCATCGGAATTCAATTTAATAACTGTTGCCTTTCTTTTTGAAAACTGCTTGGCAGGATGGTGAAAAGGAAAAAAAAAAAATATTAAGAGGTTCCAATCAGGTGCTAATTGTTTGGAGGTGCGAGACAGAAAGGGACCATGAAAATGTTTACACCGTAAGAGAAAGCACAGGGCGAAAAAGAACGTGTGGAAGGATAGAAAAGTACAGATCCTGTTATAGAAGGAACTAATAGTCTCATCCTGACGCTACACGGACACTGCATTTTCCTAGCGGGAGCCGTTAGCTTTTCCTTCGGAGCTTCCTATGCTTTGTCTCTGTGCCCAGCTCTCAGTGCCATCTGGTGGCTGGTTCGCAGATGTTCAACTACAACACTGAGATCTCCTCTCGGGCTCACGCCAACTCTTTTTCCTGTGCCTCTGAAATCCTCCTCCTCTTAGTAAAGGATGCTTATTTGTCAAACACAGGGCAACAGGAAATTTTCCAATAAAGGCTCTCAAACTCTTATCCCCAGAACCTCAATAAAAACTCCCACACAACAGGTCTCTCTCTCTCACCTTTTTTTTTTTTTTCTTTTCTGTTTTGAGCAGTTGTTTGAAAGCCACAAGGGAAATGTCTTATATACTATGAAGGGCCAGAGGAGAACTTAAGAATATAACCTCTTACCTCCTGAGCTAGCATCCTTGAGCTCAAGGGAGTACATTGAGAGCGTAGATGGGGACTGATTTTGCATTCATTTGAAGACCCCAATCCTAGCAACTCAAAACAGAGATGCTTGCTTTATACACGGAGGATGTTTCCTGCACAAACAACCCGAAATCAACCGTCAGCTTCTCCTGCAACTTGAAAACAACCTCTTATTTAAAGAAAACTTTTTGGTTTTGTTCTGATTCTTTTATTATTTAAAGAGACTACCACTAGCCTCTTTGTGCTTGATTGGTAAGGTATTGGGTTTTAAGACACCAGGCTTTTGCAGGATATGACTGACAAAGCAGGACTGGGCCCTGAGCTTGGGTCATAATGTCATGGCTGCCTGGGGAGCTGGAAAAAAGAGCTGTCTTCTTTTCTGCACATAAACAAAATTATTTAGCATTTAAGAAGGTACTGTATGTGGCCTTCACAAATAAATTTAGGAACTTGGGTGAAGATTGCAGTCCCAAAGAGAAGATCTCCAGCACGCATTTGGCCCTTTACTTCATTACTTAATACCTCATCCACTTTTTCTGTGTCCTGTCCGTTGGCTGGGCTGTAACCCCCTTCAGGGCAGAGGCCGTGTCATGCGTCTGTAAATCTCAAACGATGCTGAGGTGGGAGAAACACTCATCCCTGCAGTCGTCCCGGTGCCCTACGTTTGAAAATCTGGGGAGAAGTGTTAAGGTTTCATTTTTCACTTTTTGTGGCAGGAAAAAGAAAAGAAGACAGAGAAGAGAAAGGGTGAGAACATTTTAGTATAAGGGGCTATGTTTGTTTGTTTTAATTTCTTAATCATTTTGGAAAGAAAGGGAAAGTGCTCAGACAATGTATAAAGAATAAAGCTCTCATGGCAAATGCAATAAATAATAAATTTCCATCTGGTGCTATTTGTTAAGTGCAAAAGTAATACCTATCAAATATGTATTAAGAAATCAGAAACATTTTTAAACATAATGTTTAAAATTTGCTCTTTCATTTTGAAAATATATTAAAGAATCACCATTCTTTCATTTTGAAAATATATAAAAGAATCCTTAATGGTAGTCATCTTGGTCAAATAAATAACCTTTATTTTCAATATGTCATTTGTAAATGTTATGTTGTTCTAATATTTGGTCATTAATAAATGCTTTTAATGTTAAATGCATTTTATGGAAGAATGATGAAGACCTTTTTAAATAAAGGGTGGTTATGACAGTGCCCGAGGTCAGCAACTGTAAAAGGGCACTAGGATTCTCTTTTGTTTTATGACCTTGACTTGAATGTGAATTAACTGGTCCTCTGTCTCCTTTGGAATGTGCCAGGCACTGGTGCCACGTGCAGCTCTGGACAACATTTTCCATCACTCAAGAAACTGAGGTCCTCCAGTAAGTCAGGCACCCCGAGTACCCTGAATATATAACCCAAATGCACTAGAATTTCCATTTTCTCCAGGCAGGCCATCAGAACAATAGCATCAGTACCTTTTTAACCTCATCTTACCTCCTTCCAGGAGGAGAAAGAAAAAAGGGATATTTAATTCCTCAAAATGTTGGAGTCTAAAAAAAAAATTTTGATGTACTTATTAAGTATAACAGCCTGAACTCTAAGGATCATAGATGGTAGTCATTCTAGAAATAACTTTTGTGTAATCTTCTTTTAAAATAAATAAATGAAATTATTGTTTGGATGCTCCAGTAGGAGCATTGTCCCACTTGCCTACACACACAGTCGATTATTTTTAAATAAATAGTTACTTGCTGGAATTAGTTGATCAAGGTTCCTGATTAAACTGAGGTCTGGTTGACCAGACATGTCCATTCTCTGAGAAGCAATAATCAGTTACCAGGTTGTGATGAACCTGAGCTTCAAATGTATCTGCCAAAGAAGGTCCCTGAATCACGGCAGTGTGTCTATTTACGATGGAACAATACATGGAAGTAGATGAGTTAAAATATGGCAGGGTTTTCCACATGATTCCAGAGTAACAGCAATAACAATACTAGCAGTCACAACTTGGCTTTATTTTGGTTCATCCATTCAGAGGACACTGTCTGCTAGGATCTTGTCCCGGGGCTTAAAGACTAGAGATTTAAAGCAAAATAAGAAGAGCAACCTAATTTATGCATTTACTAGGAAGTATCCATACTCTTGCTACCAACTATAAAAGAAACAGAGCAGACAAATCTTAACATCTGGCTCTAATTCCCCACTGAGGTGCTTACACACACGTACAATCTAACCCAATATGTTGTAGGTAAAGCAGAGGGAAAATTTTTTGTAACAGCTGGTCACCAGGTATCGTAGCTGATAGTTACAGACGTTGGATAGAGCTAAGACTGCAGACGTGGAACAGTATTATCTTGCAGAAACTGATGAAATATAAAACCAACGATCCCAACAGGAAACTGCTTCCTTGGTTCTGAAAGCTGGTCTCAGTTGTACTGATCATGTTGTCACACAAGAGGGGCCACACCCCCTCTTCCTCCAGCTGTTTCTGGTGGGAACTCTCAGAGAGCTGCACAGACTGAGGTCTCTATGAGAACTGTCAAATCGTAGGTTCTCTCTGCCCCATCTCTCCTTTTCCAATTCACAGGACACCAAAAGAAATATTACGTGAACACGAACTAGTTACTACAATAGCCCGTTAGAGGCTGACTCTATGTAAAAGGAAGAAAATGCTGGAAGCCATGTATACTGTACATCAGCTTTTCTCAAGAAAAAATATCCACATTCTAAGGGCTCTGAAAAATGTAGGAAGCTTGCCCTGTTACCATAGGTTTTTAGAACACCTCTAAACACACAAAAAATAGGACAGATAGTACCTACAAATTTCAACCACTGCTTAAACTCTAAAAGCATTTTTTGTATTATTTTGTTTTGATACAGAAGGGGAAACTCAGCTATAAAGAAATATCAGAAAGTATTTCTTGTGGCCGTCAGTCTCAGGAGTTTTCTGTCGCTTGCCTCCCCCAACTTGTGCTAATATTTTTAGGATGTGCTCAGGAGTATGAAGTAGGGTGCTTCTGTCCCTTGCCCTCCTCCCCAGTCACTCCCCCTGCCCTCATCCCATCACAAAAGAGCCTCCCCTCAAATGAGCCATTCCTTTTTGCTTTCGTCAATGGTCTCTGTGAAGTTGGGGTCGTTGCTCATGATGGCGGCGTCCGCGCTCTCTGCTGACTCTGCTCCCTTGGCCTCGTTGGTGTGGTAGGTGCCCTTGTGACGGAACATGTACCGGATAAGGAAGACCAAGGTGCAGAGGATGGTGAAGATCACCACGGCGATGACCCCTGGTGGAGACAGCAGAGGAACTAGAGGTTAACCAAATCCTGTATATCCCGCCAACACTTTCCCCTGCTTCACCATCGTTCCCTCAAGTGCTGCCCTCTCCCGTACGAAACACAGAACCCCAAAAGGACAACAACGATGTGGACTAACAACGTTGCTGCCACATCAGTAAACAGAGGATGCTGCAGCCGTCAGCCACTACAGCTGCCCCAGATGGGGAGCCCTGAGGGAACTCAGGATGAGAAAGCACAGGATACTGGCCCCAGAGAGCTGAGGTGCCTATCAAAGGAATGATTTCAGTGAGCCCAGACTCTTGCATCTTCCCATATATAGAAAAGAGCTAAATTCCTTAACTTGAGATGTCTGGTTTTCTTTAATGAATAGTAATCTTTTGATGTTCCGACTACCTGGTCTTTGTTGCAAAAACTCCTCTGTATCCCGGCTCCCCGCGGCTCTTCAGAGCAGCCCCTCAGAGTTACCTGAAATGCTGTGTCCTGAGCTTAAGTCCTCAGTTTTGTCCACTGAATAAGACATAATTCTCAACTTTTAGGCTGCGCATTTTTTTCAGTCAACGACAACAACAAAAACTAACAGAACTGAAAGGAGAATTAGACCAAATCACAATTATATTTGGAGATTTCAACATTCTTCTCTTAGTAATGATAGAACAATTAAACAGAAAATCAGTAAGAATTTAGGAGACCTCAAAAACACTATTAACAAACTTGACCTAAGGAAGTAATACCAATCCTATAAATATGTTTGGAAATAGAGGAGAAGGATATACCACTCAACTCATTTTATGAGGCCAGCATTATACTGACACTAAAACCAGACAAACACATTATAGGAAAAGAAAACGATGGAGCCATATACCTTCTTAATAAAATTTTAGCATCAAACTCAGCAATAGGTAGAAAATAATATATTATGACAAAGTGGTGTTAATTCTAGGAACGTAAGATTGATTTAATATTAAAAAATTAAGCAATGTAATTTACCACATTAAACAAATAAAGAAGAAAAACCATATGATCATCTTAATAGCTGCACAAAAGCATACGACAAACTTCAATACCCATTCATCATGAAGCCTGTCAGGAAACTATCAAGAGAAAGACACTTTTCAACCCGATAAAGGGCATCTTTGAGAAATCTACAGCTAATATTGTATTGAATAGTGAAAGATTAAACACATTCTCCCTAAGGCAAGACTGTCAGGTCTCAACACCTTTATCCATGATTGTACTGAAAGCCCTAGACAGTGCAATAAAGCAAGAAGAAGAAATAAAAAAGTGTACAGACTGGGAAGAAGAAAGAACACTATTCTCAGGTGATGGGATTGTCTATGAAGAAAATTCTAAGGAATATACAAAAAAAGGTTGCTAGAACTAACAATAAATTTAGCAAAGTGAAATTTGTATTTTTACATATTAGCAAGAAACACTTGGAAATGAAAGTAATAAAATAATGCCATTTATAACAGAACAAATTGAACACAGATGCTCTAGACTGTACACTGAAAATCATAAAACCTTGCTGAGAGAAACTAAAGGAAACCTGAATAAATGGATGAACATACCATATTTCAATGTCAATATTGTTAAGATGTTCATTTATAGATCTAATGCAATCCTAATGAAAATCACAGCAAACTTTTTTTTGGTAGAAATGTATAAGCTGATTCTGAATTTTATATGGCAGTACAAAGGACCCAGAATAGTAAAAATAATTTTGAAAAAAAAAAAAGAAATGATTGTAGCAGTTACACTGCTTATTTCAAGACTTACTATAAAGATACAACAATAAAATAAGCATGGTATTGGCCAAAGAAAGACATATAGATCAACAAAATGGAATAGAAAACCCAGAAAAAAGATGTACACATATGCAGCCAATTGATTTTTGACAAAAGTACCATGGAAATTAAATTGGAAAAAAATATAGACTTTTCAAGAAGTGATCTTGGAATAACTAGATATTCATTTGGCAAATAATAACTTTGACTTTTATCTCATACTATATATAGGTGTTAACTCAAAGTGATTATAGACTGAAAAATAAAAATGAAAACTATAAAACTTCTAGGAGAAAACACAGGAGAAGATCTTCACAACCTTGGGGTAGGCAGATTTTTTAGAAAGAATTAAAAAAATCACAAACTATAAAAAGGTTAGAAAAATTGGACTTTATCAAAATTAAAATCTCCTGCTTTTCAAAAAATACCACTAAGAAAATGAAAAGGCAAGTCACAGACTAGAAGAAAATATTCACAATACATATGTCTGAGAAAGGACTTGTATCCAGAATGCAAGAAGAACACTTACAACTCAATAGCAAGAAGTCAAAAAAGTCTAACTAAAAGATGGGAAAGATTTAAACAGATATTTCACAAAAGATTTGCAAGTGGCAATAAGCACATGAAAAGATGCTTGACATTACTAGTCATCAGATAACTACACATTAAAACCACAATGAGTTACCACTATTCATCTACTAGATGGGTACAATTAAAAAGAATGACAATACCAAGTGTTGGTAAGATTGTGAAGCAACTTGATCTCTCAAATATTGCTATGGGAGTGTAAAACGGTTCAACCATTTTGGAAAACTATATGGGAATTTCTTATAAAGTTAAATATCTTCTTTCTATAACCCAGCAATTGCACTCCTAGGGATTACCAAAGAGAAACAAAAACTTTTGTTCACACAAGACTTGGACAAGAATATTCATAGCAGCTTTATTCAAAATAACCCAAATCTGGAAACAAACCAAACACCTGTCAACAGGTGAGTAGATAAAACAGATTATAATACCTTCATACAATGGAATACAACTTGGCAATAAAAATTAACAGACCACTGGTACATACAGCAATGTGGATAGATCTCAAAAACGTTATGTCAGGACTTCCCTGGTGGTGCAGTGGTTAAGAATCCTCCTGCCAATGCAGGGGACACGGGTTTGAGCCCTGGTCTGGGAAGATCCCACATGCCGTGGAGCAACTAGCCCGTGCACCACAACTACTAAGCCTGCACTCTAGAGCCTGCAAGCCACAACTACTGAAGCCCGCGTGCCTAGAGCCCGTGCTCCACAACAAGAGAAGCCACTGCAATGAGAAGCCCGCGCACCACAACGAAGAGTAGCACCCGCTTGCCACAACTAGAGAAAGCCCACACGCAGCAACGAAGACCCAATGCAGCCAAAAATAAATAAATTAATAAAAAACCCAAAAACGTTATGTTGAGTGACAGAAGGCACAACGGATTACACACTATGTGATTCCATTCATATGAAACCCTAAAAGAGGCTAAAGTAATCTATGTGACAAAAGCAAGTGGGGAAGAGGGAAGGATGAATTACAAAGGGGGCACAAGAGAACTTTTAGTGGATGGAAATGTTCTGTGTCTTGACTGTACCTGTGGTTAGGGGTGCATGTGGCTGTCAAAAGTCACTGACCTGCTACACTTAAATAAGTGCATATTATACTTCAATAAAGTTGATATTAAAAAAGCAAAAACAATGAGGATAAGGATTATACCAGAACTTTGAACAATGTGCTTTGAGCACCATTTTGAATGTATTCTGATTTCACAGTCACATATATATACAGGTGTTTACTTTCTTCCTGTGGAAAATAAACCTACTGACTAAGCTGAGTTGATTGGCTGAGTTTAAAACCCTTGATAAGCTTACAATATTCGCCATACTTAGAGAGGCAGGAAACATTTTTATGAAATAAGGCAGAAGAAGCAGGGAGAAAAGAAGGCAACAGGCAACAGGGTATTGATACTGATCCAGACACGAGGAACTATACTAGGAGAGTCGAATTATTCTGCAGGTATTCTGGTGAGAGAAGAAGACTGGAATATTTTAGATACTCTGACTTATTAATTTTCTTTTTAAAAAAATATTTATTTATTTATTTGTTTATTTATTTATTTATTTTGGCTACACCGGGTCTTAGTTGCAGCATGTGGACTTCTTAGCTGCGGCATGCGGACTCTTAGTTGCGGCATGCAAATTCTTAGTTACAGCATGCATGCGGGATCTAGTTCCCCAACCAGGGATCGAAGCCCTGCCACCTGTATTGGGAGCATGGAGTCTTACCCACTGGACCACCAGGGAAGTCCCTGCTTATTAATTTTCTGATAATTTTTATTAAGATAACTGAAACCAGACTGGCATAGTCCTTCCTGATTTTGTAGTAAGCTATTATGGACCATTTGGGATGCAAGGGGATGAGAGTGGAAAAGACTGGAGGGAATAAAGAAACGTTCTGGCTGTTGCCATGACTGCCTGCTTGCATGTTCTGATGCTGGCTAGCTCCCTACTATTCTTCTTTTTTTTTTTTTAATAAGTCAGCATAAAAAGTAGCCAGGTTACATTGACCACACTTTCTCCACAAGGTGGGTGTACTTCTCAATCTTCAGTCATATTTAAACAGCGAAATGAATTAAGTACAAATCCAGATAACTCCTTTTCCCCCAGACTATGGTTTTATTGAAAATGACTACTCCCCACAGATGAGAAGTTACAGGAAAGCCTGTCCTGTAAGTCACCTACCTCCGATGATGGCCGAGTTTCTGTTGACTCCATTTCTTATAGCCTGGCCTTGTCCTGGGTTATACGGAAAATCAGCACTGGCTGTAGAGGAAGAAATGAAAAGACATATATATCATTTATCCCAGATAATTTTATACCTAGTTTTTCATACAACCCTTCAACAGCCTGTTTTCCCAAATGAGATCTCCTTTTCATCTAAACACATTTTGCTGTTGTTTCCCACAAGAATCACAGCCACTTCAGTGTCTGCTGTTTGCCTTTGTACAAGTCCCAGATGGACAGCATATCTCTTTGGGAGGAGTATTAACAAATCTTAGAACTACCTGAGCTGGCCTGCTTTGGTTCCACTGACAGACAAGTTATGTATTAGAATACTTTTTCTTAAGTTTGGCTGAAATCTGCTTCCAACCCACTTTTATCCTTTTCATAACTGGTGGCTCTGGATATACTCACCAATGAGCTTTTTCCAGCTTACAGCATTAGTTTAAAAAGTAATCATTAAAAATATTTTTTAAAATTGAAGTATAGCTGATGTACAATATTATATAAGTTATAGGTGTACAATATAGTGATTCACAATTCTTAAAGGTTATACTCCATTTATAGTTATTATAAAATATTGGCTGTATTCCCTGTGCTTATTTATTTTATACATAGTGGTTTTACCTCTTGACCCCCTACCCCTATCTTGCCCCTCTCCCCCTCCCTCTCCCCACTGGTAACCACTAGTTTGTTCTCTATATCTGTGAGTCTGCTTCTTTTTTGTTATATTCATTAGTTTGTTGACTTTTTAGATTCCACATGTAAGTGATATCATGCAGTATTTGTCTTTCTCTGTCTGACTTATTTCACTTAGCATAATGCCCTCCAAGTCCATCCACGTTGTTGCAAATGGCAAAATTTCATTCCTTTTTATGGCTGAGTAGTATTCCATTGTATATATATATGTATCACATCTTCTTAATCCATTCATCTGTTGATGGACACTTAGGTTGCTTCCATATCTTGGCTATTGTAAATTATGCTTCCATAAATATTGAGATTGCTTCCATATCTTGGCAATTGTAAATAATGCTGCCATAAATATTGGGGTGCATGTATCTTTTCACATTAGTGTTTTTGTTTTAAAAAGTAATCATTTCTTTAAATGAATTTTACATGGCTCTAGTAAAACATTATACACTTCAGGAATTTGTAAGAGGATAACATATTATAAGTGTTGAGAAGAATATTAACTGCCTAATAAATTTTCTATCTCTCCCTATTTCAACAAGCCTTTGCAGAATGCCTACCATATGTCAGGCACTATTCTAAGTGCTGGGGATATACAGTAAACAATAAAAAAGATTAAAATTGCTATTAATGAGAACTTTCCATGCCTCATTGAAGAGTTTGGTTTATATAGTCAAAATACTAATCTGAAGCATGGATGTGGTTTAGTTATGACCCTATTTATAGTGAACTGCCTGAAATTATGGGGCAGCTTCCACGTTGTAACTCACACACTCATAGGACACAGTAAGATTTGGTTATCAATACACATAATTCCCCAACGTCAACCCCCCTTCAAAGACTGAGAGCTGTTTTTCAAGGATAAAGGCTTGCACCTTCACTGCTCCTCTGGGGCACAGTTTCTAGGTCTTTTGACATTGTATTTACCTTTCTCTGGACTCTATTTGGTCTACATCCTTCTAAAAAGTCAAAAGCTTCGTAGCTTGTAACTGGCCTAGTTGGGATTAACACCCAGGTAGGGTTAATTCCAAAGTCAATAATCTTCCCTATCCTGCCTTTCAAGGGCTAGGAAGACACAGACAGGTAAGCTGTAGAGGAAATGCCAGCTTTCAGACAGTTTAGCTTACGTAGGGCCTATGGGAGGAAGAGCCTTTTCTTCGGGGTTCAGGGAGACAGACTTGTTTTGTTTGGACACATTGAATCTGAGGTGCCTAGAGGATGTACGGTGATAACTAATAGACATTTGGGTGAGTGGGTCATATGTCTCGTCTCCTTTTGATAAACACAGAAATCTCCTGACCCTTAAATTTCAATAATATAAATCTTCAAAATATATTTAGTAACAAAAAAATTACACTGGCGATTTTGTCATTATTCTGTTGTTTGGTATTCATGATACTACAAAACTGTTTGCTCTTCTGCTTCAGGTAACATGGATGGTGGGACACAGCACAGCTCCTGCTCCAAAGAGAGCTTTGCGTCCTTGGCCACAAAACTGCAGAAAAACACAGATGCCTAGAGACTGACATCCTCTCTCTGGTTCTCTTGAAGTTATTGATACAAACACTAGTGGAAGGTATGGATGTGACCTGAGATGACCCAAGGAGAATAATAAGAGCTAGAAAAGAACATTAAAAATACCCCAGGATCGCCTCTGTTATAAAATCTGAACTCCTTGACATGGGGAGGAAGGCTTCCCTTGAGATGAATTTCTCTCCTGCCTCTTGCCCCACGGAACCACTTTTCCAACTCAACATTCTAGGCACACAGATTCCTGATGCTTGAGGGGGACGTGTCTTTGCTCATTCACATGGCACTCTCTGCCAGGACACCTGGTTTGCCCCTCTTCTCTTTGTCCATTAAATCTTGCCTCTTTCCTGAAACCATCCTCGGCCACCTCAGATGAAGTGTCTGCCCTCCTTTCAATGGCTATCACCTTAATTCTCATCACTCCTTACATGGTATTCATCCTCTTAAAGACAGGGGCCAATCTTAATTATATTTGCAGCCCCAATGACAAATAGTGCAGACAAGTAGCAGAGCTAATTGGATGTTCGTTGACCGGTATAATTAAAATCAGTCCATTAAGATGTGCGTAAACATTTGTATAGCCTCTTCTAATAATAAAGTCTCCCATGCAGGTACAATTTTGAAAGTCAGCTGCCTAAACTCAACTCTACCCTGAAAGCAAGGCAGCATTCTTACTCTTCCCAACAAAGGAAAGGAACATATTGAATACAGAAAAGCTGCTAATAATTCCTGTGTCCACTAGTCTGGTTATTATCAGAAAACAGTCAGTGGAAACCCCCAGGCCCAGCAGAAGTCCTCACGAAATCCAAGGACAGGGTTCTCTGTTTGCATGAGCATCCCTATTTTCCTGGCTTTGTTTATACCTTGAGCCTGGTTGTCCTAATGCTTGTGAATGCTTACTCCCTGGAGGCAGATCCGTTTTACCCTGGCACGCAGACTGATTTGCTACTTGGACAGATATATTTCAAATGATTTCATTGTAACTGTCCTTTCCCCTGGGTACCGACATACTCTTGGAAATGCACATAAAGAAACATGGAGGCCAAGAGACACAGATGAGGCCAAACCACAAACCTCATCCATGACACGTGCTCCATTCTGCTGCTGACCTTTACGCTCCCCCCACCTCACCTCCTCCAAGTTTGCTAGGAGAGCAGAGCCATTTTAGTGGTGCTGGAGTAGCAGGGAACCTATATTTGGGAAATGTAATGAGTAGGTCCAAAATAGACTTTATTTTTATTTATTTATTTATTTATTGCCATTGAGCTGGACACTTTTTATTGATTTATTTATTTTTGGCTGTGTTGGGTCTTCGTTGCTGCACGCGGGCTTTCTCTAGTTGCGGCGAGCGGGGTCTACTGTTCATTGTGGTGCTCGGGCTTCTCACTGCGGTGACTTCTCTTGTTGTGGAGCACGGGCTCTAGGCGTGCGGGCTTCAGTAGTTGTGGCACAAGAGCTCAGTAGTTGTGGCTCGCGGGCTCTAGAGTGCAGGCTCAGTAGTTGTGGCGCACGGGCTTAGTTGCTCCGCAGCATGTTGGACCTTCCGGGACCAGGGCTTGAAACCGTGTCCCCTGCATTGGCAGGCGGATTCTTAACCACTGCGCCACCGGGGAAGTTCCAAAATAGACTTTAGATATTAAGTCTCAGGACCAGATTTGTGTCAAATAGGCAAAGACTGTATTCAATACACTTTTCTTCTGGGTCCCAAATGACACTTGTGGACAAAGAATGTCACCTGTCAAAGGATGCTGTTCCTATCAAGCCATCAGCCACACCCACCCCCACAGTGCACCCTGAGGAGATTCAGGATGGAGAAAACAGGATACTGGCCCTAGATAGTTAAGGTGCATATCAAAGGAGTGATCTCTGTGAGGCCAGACTCTGGAATTTTCCCATACATAAAAAATTGCTAACTTCATTAACTTGAGATGTCTGGTTTTTCTTTAATTAATAGTAATCTTTTGATGTACCAACTGCTTGTTTTGGTTGCAAAAACTCCCATATATCCGGGCTCTTCCCTTACCTCTTCGGAGCAGTCCCTCAGAGCTATTTGAGAGTCTGTCTCCCGGGCTTAAGTCCTCAGTATGCCCACTGCATAAAACATAATTCTCAACTTTTTGGTTGTGCATGTTTTTTTTCGGTTGACACACTACATGATAACACTAAAGTGTGGTGCTATTCCAGCTCTGATTTAGTGTCTCCTGGAAGCGTGTTCCTGCTTATTTCCCTTGCACACATCCTGTTTGTCTGGTCATCCCCTTTACACTGACAGACCATGTTTCCTTTGCCCCGTTATCCAGAGGTCAGCTCTCCTCCCCGCCTCCCCCCAGCAAGGACAGGCAGACATGTTGCTGCAGGAACTGATGGTGGGAGATCCTTCTCCCGTGGACATGCTTGTTAAACAGCTTGGCCGACGCTGCAGAGCCCACAGAGAAGGCACATGCATCCCAGGCCCCTAAACACACTCAGACAGTTCCACACACAGACGGCCTCCCTTCCCATCATCTCTGTCTTCAACCTGGGAAGCAAGCTGAGAGCTCAGCGCTGGTGCACCTGCCCTTTCCCTTCCTCCAACTTCAGGTCGGAAAAGAAAGGGAAGAACACACACACTCTGTAAGAGCCGGCCCAGGGGGAGTTGCTCCTCGTGATCATACAGATATAGTAAAATGGTCAGAAATTAGGATAGGGTGAGTAAAAATACACCTTCTTACCCCCAAAGAATAGAAACCCTGACTGTTTTATTCCACTTCTAAAGGCCTTTGCCTGCCCTTTGCTACATTCTAGGAAGACTTCATCAGAAGAAGAAGAGTAAAAGAAAGGGTCAGAGAAAATATTTGAAGAGATTATAGTTGAAAACTTCCCTAATATGGGAAAGGAAATAGCAAAGAGAGTCCCATACAGGATAAACCCTAGGAAAAACACACCAAGACACATATTAATCAAACTTACAAAAATTAAATTCAAAGAAAAAATATTAAAAGCAGCAAGAGAAAAACAAAAAATAACATACAAAGGAATGCCCATAAGGTTATCAGCTGATTTTTCAATGGAAAACTCTTCAGGCCAGAAGGGAGTGGCAGGATATACTTAAAGTGATGAAAGAGAAAAACCTACAACCAAGAGTACTCTACCCAGCAAGGATCTCATTCAGATTTGATGGAGAAGTCAATAGCTTTTCAGAGAAGCAAAAGCTAAGAGAATTCAGCACCACCAAACCAGCTTTACAATAAATGCTAAAGAAACTTCTCTAAGCAGGAAATACAACAGAAGAGAAAGAAAACACAACAGAAGAGAAAGACCCACAAAAACAAACCCAAAACAATTAAGAGAATGGTAATAGGAACATATATATCAATAATAACCTTCAATGTAAATGGATTAAATGCCCCAAGCAAAAGACACAGACTGGCTGAATGGATACAAAAACAAGACCCATATGTATGCTGTCTACAAGAGACCCACTTCAGACCTAGGGACACAAACAGACTGAAAGTGAAGGGATGGAAAAAGATATTCCATGCAAATGTAAATCAAAAGAAAGCTGGAGTAGCAATACTCATATCAGATAAAATAGACTTTAAAATAAAGAGTGTTACAAGAGATAAGGAGGGACACTACATAATGATCAAAGGATCAATCCAAGAAGATATAACAATTATAAATGTTTATACACCCAACATAGGAGCACCTCAATACATAAGGCAAATGCTAACAACCATGAAAGAAGAAATAGACAGTAACACAATAATAGTAGGGGACTTTAACACCCCCCTTACACCAAGGGACAGATCATCCAAACAGAAAATAAATAAGGAAACACAAGCTTTAAATGACACAATAGATCAGATAGGTCTAACTGATATTTATAGAACATTCCACCCAAAAGTGGCAGAATACACTTTCTTCTCAAGTGCACATGGAACATTCTCCAGGATAGATCACATCTTGGGTAACAAATCAAGCCTCAGAAAATTTAAGAAAATCTAAATCATATCAAGCATCTTTTCTGACCACAACGCTATGAGATTGGAAATCAATTAAAGGAAAAAAACTGTAAAAAACACAAATACATGGAGGCTAAACACTGTGCTACTAAATAACCAAGAGATCACTGAAGAAATCAAAGAAGAAATAAAAAAATACATAGAAACAAATGACAATGAAAACACAATGACCTAAAACCTATGGGACGCAGCGAAAGCAGTTCTAAGAGGGAAGTTTATAGCAATACAATCTCACCTCAAGAAACAAGGAAAATCTCAAATAAACAATCTAACCCTACACTTAAAATAACTAGAGAAAGAAGAACAAAGAAAACCCAAAGTCAGTAGAAGGAAAGAAATCATAAAGATCAGAGCAGAAATAAATGAAACAGAAACAAAGAAAACAATAGCAAAGATCAATAAAACTAAAAGCTGGTTCTTTGAGAAGATAAACAAGTGATAAACCCTTAGCCAGATTCATCAAGAAAAAAAGGGAGAGGATGCAAATCAATAAAATTAGAAATGAAAAAGGAGAAATCAGAACTGACACTGCAGAAATACAAAGGATTATAACAGACTACTACAAACAACTATATGCCAGTAAAGTGGACAACCACAAAGAAATGGACAAATTCTTGGAAAGGTACAATTTTCCAAGACTGAACCAGGAAGAATTAGAAAATATAAACAGATTTATCACAAGTAATGAAATTGAAACCATAATTAAAAATCTTCCAACAAAGAAGACTTCAGGATCAGATGGCTTCACAGGTGAGTTCTATCAAACATTTAGAGAAGAGCTAACACCCATCCTTCTCAAACTCTTCCAAAAAATTGCAGAGGGAGAACACTCCCAAATTCATTCTACGAAGCCACCATCACCCTGATACCAAAACCGGAAAAAGATATCACAAAAAAAGAAAATTATAGACCAATATCACTGATGAACATAGATGCAAAAATCCTGAACAAAATACTAGCAAACAGAATCCAACAGCACATTAAAAGGATCATACACCAAGATCAAGTGGGATTTATCCCAGGGATGCAAGGACTCTTCAATATAGGCAAATCAATCAATATGATACCCCACATTAACAAATTAGGAATAAAACCCATATGGTCATCTCAATAGATGCAGAAAAAGCTTTTGACAAAATTCAACACTGATTTATGATAAAAACTCTCCAGAAAGTGGGCATACAGGGAACCTACCTCAACATAATAAAGGTCATATATGACAAACCCACAGCAAGCATCATACTCAATAGTGAAAAACAGAAAGCATTTCCACTAAGATCAGGAACAAGACAAGGTGGCCCACTCTCACCACTGTTATTCAACATAGTTTTGGAAGTCCTAGCCACGGCAATCAGAGAAGAAAAAGAAATAAAAGGAATACAGATTGGAAAAGAAGAAGTAAAACTGTCACTGTTTGCTGATGACATGATACTATACATAGAAAATCCTAAAGATGCCACCAGAAAACTACTAGAACTGATCAATGAATTTGGTAAGGTTGCAGGATACAAAATTAATGCACAGAAAGCTCTGGCATTCCTATACACCAACAATGAAAAATCAGAAAGATAAATTAAGGAAACATTCCCATTTAACATCACAACAAAAAGAATAAAATACCTAGGAATAAACCTGCTTAAGGAGGCGAAGGACTTGTACTCAGAAAACTATAAAACACTGATGAAAGAAATAAAAGATGACATAAACAGATGGAGAAATACACCACGTTCTTGGATTGGAAGAATCAATACTGTGAAGATGACTATATCACCCAAAGCAATCTATAGATTCATTGCAATCCCTATCAAACTACCAATGGCATTCTTCACAGAATTAGAACAAAAACTTTTACAATTCATATGGAAACACAGAAGACCCCAAATAGCCAAAGCAATCTTGAGAAAGAAAAACGGAGTTGGAGGAATCAGGTTCCCCAACTTCAAACTATACCACAAAGCTACAGTAATTAAGACAGCATGGTACTGGCACAAAAACAGAAATATAGGTCAATGGTGAAAGATAGAATGCCCAGAGATAAATCCATGCACATATGGGCACCTAATTTATGAGAAAGGAGGCAAGAACATACAACGGAGAAAAAATAGCCTCTTCAATAAGTGTTGCTGGGAAAACTGGACAGCTATATGTAAAAGAATGAAATTAGAACACTACCTAACACCATACACAAAAATAAACTCCACATGGATTAAAGACTTAAATGTAAGACGAGACACTATAAAACTCTCAGAGGAAAACATAGGAAAAACACTCTTTGACATAAACCGCAGCAAGATCTTTTTTGACCCACCTCCTAGAGTAACGGAAATAAAAACAAAGATAAACAAATGGGACTTAATTAAATTTAAAAGCTTTTTGCACAGCAAAGGAAACCATAAACAAGACAAAAAGACAACCCTCAGAATGGGAGAAAATATTTGCAAATGAAACAACAGACAAAGGATTTATCTCCAAAATACACAAACACCTCATGGAGCTCAATATCAAAAAAACAAACATCCAATTAGAAAATGGGTGGAAGACCTAAATAGACATTTCACCAAGGAAGACATACAGATGGCCAAGAGGCACATGAAAATATGCTCAACATCATTAATTATTAGAGAAATGCAAATCAGAACTACAATGAGGTATCACCTCACGCCGGTCAGAATGGCCTTTATCAAAAAATCTAGAAACAATAAATGCTGGAAAGGGTGTGGCAAAAAGGGAACCCTCTTGCACTGTTGGTGGGAATGTAAATTGATACAACCACTATGGAAAACAGTATGGAGGTTCCTTAAAAAAATAAAAATAGAACTACCATATGAGCCAGCAATCCCACTACTGGGCATATACCCTGAGAAAACCGTAATTCAAAAAGAGTCATGTACCACAGTGTTCATTGCAGCTCTATTTACAATAGCCAGGACATGGAACCAACCTAAATGTCCACTGACAGATGAATGGATAAAGAAGATGTGGCACATATATACAAGGGAATATTACTGAGCCATAAAAAGAAACGAAATTGAGTTATTTGTAGTGAGGTGGATGGACCTAGAGTCTGTCATACAGAGTGAAGTAAGTCAGAAAGAGAAAAACAAATACCATATGCTAACGCATATATATGGAATCTAAAAAAAAAAAAAAAAAAAAGTACTGATGAACCTAGTTTCAGGGCAGGAAGAAAGAGACAGACATAGAAAATGGACTTGAGGACATGGGTTGGGAAGGCAAAGCTGGGGCAAAGTGAGAGTAGCATTGATATACATACACTACCAAATGCAAAATAGTTGGCTGGTGGGAAGCAGCAGCACAGCACAGGGAGATCGGCTTGGTGCTTTGCGATGACCTAGACGGGTGGGATAGGGAGGATGGGAGGGAGGCTCAAGAGGGAGGGGATATGGGGACATGTGTATGTGTATGGCTGATTGGCTTTGTTGTGCAACAGAAGCTAACACAGTATTGTGAAGTAATGATACTTCAATAAAGATCTGTTAAAAAAAAAAAAGCTAAACATACAATTATCATATGATCCAGCAATTCCACTCCTAGCTATATATCTAAAGGAATTGAAAGCAAGCGTTCAAACAGATACTTGTGTGCTGATGTGTATAGCAGCATTATTCATAATAGCCAAAAAGTAGAAACAACCCAAATATTCGTCCATGGACAAATAAAATGTGGTACCTACATTGGAATATTTTCCAACCATAAAAAGGAATGAAGTACTGATACATGTTACAACATGGATGAACATTATGCTAAGTGAAATAAACCAGATACAAAAGGACAAATGTTGTATGATTCCATTTCATGAGTTACCTAGAGTAGACAAATTCATAGAGACAGAAAGTAGATTAGAGCTTACGAGGGACTGCAGAGAGAGGAATGGGGAGTTATTGCCTATGGTGAGAACTTCTATTCGGGATGATGAAAAAGTTTTGGAAATAGATAGTGGTAATGGTTACACAATATTGTTAGTGTGACTAATGCCACTGAATTAAACACTTAAAAATGTTTAAAATGGCAAATGTATGTTACATATATTTTACTACAATTTTTAAAGATTAATAATGTAATATACCAAAAGCCACTGAATTGTACACTTTAAATGGGTAAATTGTATAATATGTGAATTATATCACAATAATAACTGGGCTCCACATGCAAAGGAATGAGGTTGGACCCCAATTTCACACCATATATACAAAAGTTAACTAAAAATGGATCAAAGACCTAAATTTCAGAACTAAAATTATAAAACTCCTAGAAGAAAACATAGGCACAAATCTTCATGATCTTGGATTAGGTAATAATTTCTTAAATATGACACCAAAAGCACAAACAATGAAAGAAAAAATAAATTGGACATCATTGAAATTTAAAACTTTTATGTTTCATAGGACACCATAAAAAAAGTAAAAAGACAACCCATAGGTTAAAAAATATTGACAAATTATATATCTGATAAGGTATATATCTTATCTGGGGATAAGGGAAATAACATATCTAGAATATATAAAGATCACTTACAACTCAATAATAAAAAGACATGCCCAATTTTTTAAGTGGGCAAAGGATTTGAATTGACATTTATCCAAATAAGATATAGAAGTGGCTGATAAACATATGAAAAGTCATTCAACATTACTACCCTTCAGAGAAATGCAAATCAAAACCACAGTGAGATACTTCATACCCACTAGGATGGTTATAATCAAAAAGACAGACAATAAGTGGGAGGTACAAACTATTGGGTGTAAGATAGGCTACAAGGATGTATTGTACAACATGGGGAATATAGCCAGTAGTTTGTAATAACTGTAAATGGAGTGTAACCTTTAAAGTTGTATAAAAATAAAAGATAAAAATAATTTAAAAAATACAGAACACAAACGAGGTAACTGTGACTCTTATTTACTAAATTTCAAAATATGTAAAATTCTAGACTTTAGGCTCAGAAACCAATTGCAAATAAAACACACATTTAAATGCATATAAAAATAAACTGAGATTGTCTAGCAGAGAACTCCCCCAAAATGAAAGGCACTAAATGCTTCAGGTTGTCATATACCAGGGACAAAAAAATTAGATAGTAGCTGACATCTAGAGAAAATATTGCCATGGAAACCACTTGGGCTTCAGCATCTAATGGGATAATTTGAGATACTTCAACAAAACTGCTGCTATTAATTATAATTTAATTTAAATTGCAACATTCTTTTTGCAGTGGAGTCTGCGCTTCATGATGTAAATAGGTCTTTGTTCTTCCCAGTTTCTTTGTTTCCTTTCACTTTATTCACTCTCTTCAAATCTGAGCTCTATAGCGGAAAATAATTTTTTTCAAACTATTTGTTTTAGCCATTCACTATTGACTGATACTTTGGAAACTCATATGAAAACAAACTGTTGTCAAGTAAGATGCTGAAGATCTCAGGGGACGCTCCTTTATTTTCAGAGAGGCTATTGCTGATCACATTTTCAGGAGGGAGAGATTTCTCAAGGCCAGCAGGTTTTTATCCAGGCAAACCCTATCTGGCAGGACCTTGGTGAGCCTCAGTTTTGTGTTTCTACTACACCCTTCACCTCAGTTTCTACAGAAAGATGGCCAGCCAGAATTTCAGAGCCCCAACAGGGAAAAGAGTATGAATTTTGGGCTTCGACCTGGGAAGGTAATCAAGCCTTACATTTCTAGCTTCTTAAAAGAGCGGCCAAGTGGCAGCTGCTTGCTCCAGTGTCGGAGATCCAGTGACCAAAAGAGGTTAATTAGGTGAAAAGAAACAGAATAAAGGAACTTGCCATCCTCTACTATAGATCTTGATTGTTTAAATAATGCCAACTTTAAATGAAGGTACTGAAAGAGCAATCGATTTTTACTAAATTCCCTCCTTCCATCGGTTTTTTAAGCCAACTTCTAAACTGTCTCAGTTGCCTTTCGGGAAAGAGATCCACTGATACTCCCAAGTGAGGCTGCCATTGCATTCTTCTGTCTGATTAACTGTAAGGAGGTATTTGGATTAGAAACAGCTCATTATTGACAGAAGCTCAGACTCCATGTAAACACAAAGACAAGATGTATGATATCCTTTTCACATCAAAGATGTCTTGTTATTTTTCAGGTGGGCAAACTGTCGCTTCTTTTGTATTTGGTGCTAGTTGTTTCTGAGTCAACTGTCAAAGCTCTGGTTGGCTAATGTTGCGGGCACTGCGGATCATGGATCCTTACAGCCCACGTTTACAGGGTTGGTCTGTGACCTCTCCCACAGCTGAGGCGGCTGAAACACAGGAGGGCGGTTCGGTCACAGTCATGGGGCTGGTAGGTACCAGATCAGGGCTGCTGGAACCAGCTCTCTGGGCTCATTCAGGACGTTCTGTGCATCTTGCTGTAGTTCTAAGCTGAGCCTGCAAAGTCTAGATGGGGGAGCCCAGCGAGAGGGGCTGGGAGCCCGGGCGTGTGCATCTTTCTCCCCTGGGGGGATGACTGCTGCATCCGTGCAGGGGCCACCACTCCTTTCTCTCTGCCGCAGGGGTTTATCATTCCACGTTGATGTCAACAGGAATGCAAGAAGGAGGAAGCCCAAATCTGGGGGCATGTGATAAATCTGGGAAGTACCATTTAAACCCCTTTCTGAGGGAAAACAGCTTCCAGATTGCATGCAGGCCTCCCCCTGCAGGTGCTGGCACTCACAAAGGGCTCCAGAGGTCAGGGACGAAGCACCCCTGCCTTGAGTAACTAGGAGAAGGGGCTTCATTGGCCTCGAGTGGGCTGCGTAGGCTTTGTCTTCCTCTGTATACCTCACTCTGATACGCCTTTAGGAGAAAATAAATAGATTGATTCCTGAGTGCTTTGGTTCAGAGCTTTCCGACTTGAAGGCTCCCACAAACCACCTGGAATCTGGTTAAAATGCAGATTCTGACTGCCTTGGGCTGGGAGTCTGCATTTCTAATGGGCTGCGGGGGAGTTTGAGTACACGCCTCACTTGGAGTAGCAGAGGTTTAATTGAGACTCCTGGTGATTCACATCTCCTGCTGTTCCTGTGCATGTGTGTTTTCATTTAACGTGATGCCTGAGAAGGAACTGAAATAATTCCTCCTGCGACCTTGTCTTTTTTTGAGGAGTGGTGGTGTGCTGACTCATTGTGTGCTTTTAAATGATCTGCATGACAGAATGCCCCTCGGCTCCATTTCCTTTAATCCTATTTCTTCTTAGTCTTGTGAAAGCTACTAATGGAACCCTGCTTTCATTTCTGAGGACAATTCTTTAGTATTTTGAACGTAGAGGGGGAGAGTCTATTACTGCTCGATATTAAGAGCAGTCTAAGAAAAAGCAGCCAAGGAATTTAATAAATGGTTATCTTAGACATGTCCTTGGAGACCTTTCCTGATTTAAAATAGGTGATTCTCTGAAGCATGCGCATCAGGGAGGAAAAATGTAAGCAGCTTTCGGCAGGAAAGAGCTCTCTGCAGGGGGCACCCTTTGGTCTTGTCACTAACCTTAAACCAGGCACCCATGTTCCACTCATCTCTGGCCCTAGCACACCTTTCAAATCTTTTGCTCACGCAATACTTTGCCTAATCTGTTGGTTCTTTCTGTGGATCAAAGAAGTGAAGAACAAGTAATTAACAGATGACCAGATCTCTTCGGGGATCTCATGGACAAACTGTGTGAACAAGGCAGCATCTAAGGAGATGATGTATCACGAGGAGTGGACAAGCCTGCACGCAGTGGCGGATGGGGACGACGCTGACCTCCCCCATCTCAGTGATTCACTGAGGTGACTTCCTTCTTTCCCTTAAACTTTCATGGCCGAGCAGAATCTTCGGAGGTGGTTTTTGGGGGACACTGAGTCCACCATCTCCCCAGACTGCGGCATTCTGATTAAAAGCAATTTTCCTTTCTACCAACATTTGTCTCTCTCGAGTATTGATTTTTCGAGTGGCGAGTGGCGGGACCCAATTCGGTAACATTGTGATGTCGGCATGTAGGTTCTTGATAGTACGGATGCATTCACAGGCATATATGAGAGAAAACAGATGTTTTTTTAAAATACTGGGTTGTTGGTTTCTCTGGAGTTTATTGATTTGTTTTTGGAAAGAATTCTTGTCTCCTTGCTGCTGGTTCTTGCATGGGTGGGCTGTGCAGTGGCAGAATGCAGTCAGCTGGGTGGAAAGCCTGAGACCACACAGGAATATGGTGTGTCCAGGGTCCCATAGCACCAGAGTGACTGATTCTCACTTGGTGAAATGCTGGGTCACAGTTAGGATGGTTACCAAGCCTGGTGAACACACCTGCTAATACAATTTGTGGGTTCCTTATCAGCAGGGCAGTCTTAGACAGAATTGTCTGCTGATTCATGGAAATGGCCTCAGTGTCTAAGGAGGGGGTAGTTGAGAAACTAACAATAGTGAGAAAGAAGAAGAAAGCAACCCAATCACAGTCAGTAAGCCAAAATATGTCTTTTAAAGACATTCCCTGATGTATTTCACCTTTTCTTCTAGACTGTGGTCAAGACTTGGCACCATTCAGAAGACCAACGTCTTCAGGAGACCCTGGAGCCACTGCCTTCAAATTTCTGCTGAGAAACGCATCCACCAGGCACTATGCAGGTCCCAGCAGAGGCTTTGGACTTGCAGAATTTGTGGTTTGGGAGTTCAATGAAAATAACTTTTTTTTTTTTTTAATCACCTAAAATCTAGTCAGAAGATGAGTTTCATCATTTGTGAGAATATTTAAACACATTTAATCATTTGAGGAATCAGGCAAAGATGAAGGGTCTTCTTTTACTCCCCCTTTGTGGAAATTTCTAGTAAATTCAAAAGCCATAGTTTGACTGTGGATGGCTCTTTTGTAAAGGCCTAGACATTACTGATTTTGTTATCATCCTATGTCTTTCAAGGTAGTAGAATGAATAATAATATGCATTAAAAACATCTAATCTTCTGCTACAACCTCTGTATCTCAACTTGCAGACAATGTTGCCTTCAGTGGAAGATGATGATTTTACTCCAGCTCTCTGTGGACCAGCTCCATCAACATCCACGGGGCTTTGGCTTTGCAGGATGTCTGTGTTGTAACTGTTATTTCATCTAAATGTAAAATTGACCCTTTTTGTTCCTAAGTGTTCGGAAACCAGTACAGAGAAGAGGACAGTTTCTGAGAACACAGTGGTATATGATACAGATCACAGCCAGCCGACGGGATTCTGCCTCCTCTGGGGTCTATTAGAGGGGAGAACAAGCAAAACTAAAGGGCTTTAAACATTAAGTCTCTCTATATTTTAAGTCTTTTATCAATGCCCCGCTGGGCTCTTGCTTTGGAAATACTTTTTCCGGCTGCATTAGCACAAATGAAAGTTTAAAATTTCAGCCCCAAGACAATGTCTTTTCTTCCAAGGTTGATCTCAGAAAATAGAATATACAACCCCCATGCTAGGTATTTTCATTGTTTTTTGAACTGTTCTTTCCTTGAATTAACCTCAGCTCTCAAAAGGCAGCTGTCTTTTCTGGCTGGCAGGTGGAATGGCCATCAAAGAGCATCTTGTGAAACAAATGATCCTTGTTCATGAGAGTTCCTGCGGTTCCCCCACAAAGAGATGCCTCCTTGGTGCTGGCTCACGTCAGTATCAAGATAGTGTGATCGTCTTCCAGGACCAGCCACGTTGCTCGGTCATAGCTCTTCTCATTCATGTCAACAAAGTGTGAAATAATATTTAATTGGCTCTAGCAGGCTTGGGGATGATCTATTCCAAATCAAAAAAGGGATAGTGGAAATAAAAAGGAAAGTGTATTTAGTATCAGGGGTTTACCTACAGATATGCAAATTACTGATTATTTCAGACTTCTGCATTAGAAGGGATGATAGAAGATAGGAAAACAGTTCAGAGTAAAGAACTGGAATCTTTTTATATTTAGATTCAAATGTTTCATTGAGAGAAAGGAAAAGTGGGAAAAGCACTGAATCAGAGGTGAGGATACCCAAATTTTAGACCTGATGATGTTATTTTCTGTATACTTTTGAGCAAAGTGCTATAAATACTGGGACCCACTGGTTCACAGTCCTGACAGCACATCAAGACTCTCTCCGGATGGGGAGCAGGCGTCAGGGTGGCCAAAAAGCTCCGCAGGGGATGCGAATGCGTAGCCACTCATTAGATGTTTACTGTGGGGATGAATGCATTTTCTCTCCGAGTTGCACTTTTTTTAATCTTTAAAATGTGGTTAATAATGTCCACTCAGACCATGTAGAGCTACTGTCAGGATAAAACAAAACCATGCACTGAAAGCATTTCAGCTATCAAAGTCATTTACAACTTTATCATTTCTGTCTTTATCCTTTCCCAGTTCCTAAAAGTTAAAATTCCCGAGTAAATTCTTGAAAACCACTTTTAGCCTTTCCTCATGGGGAAATTTCACAATTAATCTCATTCTCTATGTTTAAAATAACTACACCCCACATTCATATGGAGTTTTATGTACATTTACGTTTTAACATAAAATTGATTTTAACTTTTTTTTTTTTTTAAAGCTTTTCAGGATCGTTCCCAGGCAGAAGCTCAACAGCAGAATCAAGGATCCACCTGATCTTTAGACATTTCTCAACAGTCTGTGCAGAGCACAGAGAATTGAGCAAAGATCTTCTCAAATGAGTAAAACAACTGGCGTTGGGTCAAAAACTTCATCTAGCATGTTTCTGCAACTTCAGAAACCATAGGCAGGACACAGGCCCCGAACTGCCAGCAAAGGCAGAATCAGCACTTCTAGGTGGTGACTGGCAGGGATTCCCCGGGGAGGATTGACACGCAGGGATTTCCGTGACAGTCTTCTGGATGACAAGTCAGAAAAGGAAGTGGCACCAGATTAATTTGGAATATTGTGCTCCCTTGAATGGCCCAAGTGATATACAAGGATGTTCAAAAACGCAGTGTAGTAGGAAGAGTTAGCACGGGGCCCTGCCTTGACAGAGGCAGTGACAGACACAGACGGCGGTGGACAACCCTGAGCTCAAATTGACTTCATTTTCACGGGCTTCTCGTAACATCGCCCGGCGTAAGAGCGAGACAGAAATGAACACTGTGACTCGCTGCAGTCGGTGGTTCTGCCATCAACAGAGAAGGTGCGATAGCAACGCGCATGCTTGTGTCACCTGCCCTTCCCAGCCCCACAGGATGGAGGTGACAGCTGAGCGTCCTGGCAGGCGTGGAACAGGGAGAGAGGTGTCTCTAGGGATGGTGCCAGGTTGGGGGGGGGGTCAGAGGGTGGACGGCTTAGAGGGGGGGCTGGACAGAACCCCAACCTCCTTGGGCTTCAAAATCTATTGTATGGGGCAAAGGGAAAGACAGACAGAAAGAGAGGGGGAGGAACTGGGATTACAGAGAAGCCCAGATGAAGGAGGAATCAAGGACCTGGGAAGTCACCCCAAAGCTGGGTGTTTGTGCTCTTTTGGATTTTCCCACAATGGCGTTGAACAGTCCTGGTTAGGAAAGAATAGAAGCCTGAGGAAGGCAGCCCCAGACACGGTCAGGCACATGGGGCGGTGTGTGCAGGGGGTGTCCGGTGCTGAAAGGGGATCAAACCCCACCGCCCTTCACTTTAGCCTCTTAGGTGATGTTTCGCCCCACCATTTCCTCACCTGCTCCACTGGTGTGGAAACACACGCCTGCCAAACCTGTTCTTACAGTGATGTCTGAAGGCTTTGGCATTTCAGGTGGCCTCTAAAGACTGTTCAGGTCCCTTAGATGAGAGTCTAGTTAAAAATATTCACGCCAAGACACTGCATCTGGCATGTGTGGTCCGGGAGGTGGGGTCAGAAGCGGCCAGAGACTTAGGCTTAGAGCTTAGATTTGTTAACTTTGGTTCATGTTCCTCTGAAAGAGGATGTTACACACATGCCAATAATGACAATAAGGAAATATTCAAATGACACAGTTAAAGAGTAGCAAAAATAAATTTAAAGAAGTCAGGATAAAAGCAAGTGGTAAAAGAAAACAGAAAAATGATAGAACTAATAAATAACTCCAGAGCTGGTCCTTTGAAAAAAAAAAGTTGTCACATAATCTAAGAAGAATGGGGGGAAAATCTAAACCTACAATATAAAAATATATGAATAAACATTTTCTAAGGAGAGAACAGAAACTATTAAAAAAACTTATTTTGCTCAACTCTATGGAAATGAATTTGAAAACTTATAGACTACATGCATTAATTTCTAGAAAAATGTAAAGAACAGAAATTACAGTAGATGAGAAAGAGAATCTAATTAGACAGATTCTCATAAAAGAAATGGAGAGAGTTGTCAAAGAGCTCCGCTCACACACACAAGAAAATGGTAGACTCCAGTGGTTTTGCAGGTGAAGTTTACCCAGCTTACAAGGTACAGGTGGGTCAGGCTCCAAGGCTGTTTATATCCTTGCCACACAGTGTGGCCCGTGAACCAGCAGTACCAGCGTCACCTGGGAGCTTGTTAGAGACGCAGAATCTCAAATCCCACCTTTGACCTCCTGACTCTGCATTCATTCATCTCGCCAGGCGATTCTGAGCACATTCAAGTTTGGATGGCACTTATTTAATGAGTCATTTTACTAGTTAGAGAGTGATGGAGAAGTCCCCCATGGTGTGACTGGGTATCCCGAGACTGAAATCAAGGTGTCAGCAGGGCTGAGTGCCTGTGGGGAAGTCCTGGGGGAAAATATGCTTCCAAGGTCATTCCTGAGGCTGGCAGAATTTGGTCTTTGAGGTTGTAGGACTGAGGTCCCAGGTTCCTTCCTGGTCTGTCTGGACTGCTGTCCTAGGGGCCTCCCACATTCCTTGCTGGGTGGCCCCTTCTACTTTCTTTTTATGAAGCTGGCCTAAGTATAAAATCCAAATCTGCGCTCCCCTCAAAAGTAAAAGGATGCTACAAACCCATCTTACCCAAGAATTACTGATGTAACAAACAAAACTAAAAAGAGTTTCAGTAAAATGACTTTAGTTATACCTCAAGAGAACGCCTCACCATGACTAAATGTGGTTAATGCTAGGAATGAAAGCATGGCTCAGTATTTGGAAATCTATTACTATGATTCACCGCATTAATCTATCACAGAAGGAAAAGCACGTGGTTAGTAGATGTTGAAGTGGCATTAGATACTATTTAACATCTAACCCTGATAAGACCCTTATGAAAACAGGAATCCTCTAGGTAACATATACATATAAAAATCCTAAAAAAGAGAGAGAGAATAAAAGGGAAATTAGCTTTATGAGAAATCAAATGCTATTACAAAAGCTCAGTCATGACCACAGCTTGCTACCGTCTCAGGAAGAGTCAGATCAATGCAACGGATCAGGGAGTCTAGAAGCAGACATAAATATAAAGGGCAATTTTGAATGAGATGAAGGTGGGGTAAAGGATGGGTCCTCAACCAGTAGTGCTGGAACTATTGGCTGGCCAGGGGGGAAGAATAAAGTTGGGTTTCTACCTTACTCTTACTACCCAAGTAAATTTCAAGGGCAGTAAATATGTGTATCTTACAAATAAAACATAAAATTATTAGAAAAAATGTACAATCATTAAAAAAATCTTTTTCTGAAGGGAGAAGGCATGACACAAAACCCAAAAGCCATGAAAAACTTTATATTTCATCATGTAACATTTAGGAATTTTTACATGGGGAAAAATACCCCATAAATTAAAAAAAAAAAAAGAGCTCAAACTGAGAAAACGTTCAAACATATAGTAAAATGCCAATTTACTTAATATATAAAAATTCGATGAGTCAATTAGTAAATGACCAACAGAACAATGGGAAACAATGTAAATATACAAATAATTCTTTGGTCAAAAAATATAAACAGGCAGATGGGGGGAAAAATAAATAAAGTGACTTATGAACATACACAAAGATACTTAATCTCACTCATTATTAAGTATCTTTACTTATCTTTACTTAATTTGGATTAATGAAATCCAAATTAAGACAACAAAATTTCATTTTTCAAATAAAGTATAGCAAGATTTAAAAGAATATTATATGTGCTGCGTTGATGAGGGTGTGGGGAAAAAGAGATTTATATCGTATTGAATTGGAGGTACTATGTCACTGGAGGGAGATTTGTAATACAATCAAAATTAAAAATACATCCCTGACTCAACAAGATCATGTGTATAAAGCTATTCATTATGGAAACAAAAGATGGAAACTTAAATGACCATTAGGTCAAAAACCGGTAACTATTATTATATTTGACTTAAGCTATATATAAATGTGCTTAGTGCTTTTGCAGAAAAGCAGAAATTGGATCATCTGCAGGAAAAGTGCATGTCAGAAAAGAGAAGATGATAATGTTTTTTGGACTTGAATAAATGTCTGTGTCGGTCACAGAAGAGAACAAAAGACACAAAAGATAATAAAAAGATTAGGTATCAGAGATTAAACAAATTAATCATGCAACCTTAGCATAAGGATGAAAGACGGGATCTGCTCAGAAATAATTAAGATGTAATTATAAGAGCTGGAAAGATTATTTTAAGTGCTTGCAGGTGGTAAAGAAAACCAACTACCGGCTTATAATTATGATAGAAATGGAATAGATATATGCAGTTTTTAAATGTTCATCATATCCATAATTCTTTCACACGTGAAGATATAAAAATATTTTATCCTCAGATGGCAAAAAAAAAATGTGGAACATAGATAAGAAATCGAGTCACTAAAAATCACAGCAATAGAGAACCGGGTGCCTTTAGAAATCAAACCCATGATTTGCAGTGGTAAAGTGTCTGATGTGGCACACGGAGCCCTTAATTCTTAGTTCACAGCACCCGGGCAGACTGTATATTCTGGAATCTAACTGGGGCATGTGGTTGTTACACTGAGTGATCCCAGGCACCGTATTCCATTTAGTTCCCAATTTATTTGGGATGAGAGCCACATTCTTGAGCGCTGGTTTTTCCAACTGCTCTGTGACCCTGAGTGAATCCACGGGACAAGTTTGGGTTTGGATTCCCGAATTCCTGACAATTCTCAGAGGACTATTTTCCACTCAGTGCTTCTGGATTTTCCATGTCCTTCCCACTTTCCTCTCAGAGGGGCTCTGAGAGTTCCTGGTCCAGAGCCTCTCAGTATCAGATGCAGGTTAGCTTTAGGCAGGGAGCCAAAATCTCTAGGTTCCAGTAACTCGTTATAATCTTTATAACGAGGAGATTCCTTGGGAAATGAAATCTTACATCTTCAAGTGCCTTGTCTATCTTAATGCTATTAAAAAAACCCTAGGTTGTGGCCTTTGGTCTGATGTATTCTGTATTCAATACCATGAATGTGATTAAAAAACGAACCAACCCTAAGACTTAATAGGAATGCCTCATAAAACAGCTTGGTATATACAGTTCGGAGTTGTTCCTTAGTGCAGAAATTTACGGCATCAGATTCTTATTTTTTTTCTGGTGTTTGTTTTGTTTCTACATTTTATAGAAAGTGCACTGCCATTTGTAGCCGTCTCTCTGCTGGCAAATCCTTGTCATTCCAAGGAAATAAGCTTCCCTGAATCTGACAAAGAGAAAAAACAGAGCCCATAATTCTGAGAAGTGAATCACAGCAATTGTCTGGTGCTCTGTGACCTTTAAATAAACCAGAACTCAGGGCCAGGGATTGCCTTTTCTACCTTGTAACTACTGTTCTAAAAGGACCATAATGATGTGGTTAAACAGGCCATACCTATTCTCCAAAGGCAGAAAAAATCAGGCAGAAAAAGAATTGACTAGATGTTTCTAATAGAGCAGAATTGGTTTAAGTCAAATCAACATAATTTTACCATTTCCCCCTATAAAAAATGCACTCTCACAGCTCCATGCCAGGACCGTGTGTTTGTGGTCATCCTGACATACTGTCCACTGTTTGCCAAACTCCAATCACATAGGAACTACTGTCATATCTTTTTGCTATATCCATGGAAAACGTAATTATTATTTATTTACTTATTCACTAAATTGACCTGATTTCTTATTTAAACAAATGCAGTGATAAAACTTTATAACCCTACTGAGTAATTCTATGGCCTGTCAAGGCTTTAAACAGAAGCCTGCTCTCTATTAAAGGGTGAATAGCATGGGTGAGAGAGCTGTTAAATGCATGCCAGAACCAAATGGAGACTTTCTCTTTAACAAAATTAGAAAGACTGAAAAAGAAATGAACAGGAAATAACTTTATATTATGCCACGTGATGCTATGTCTATTTTCTTCCCATAATGATCTGATGACCCCCTATCAAGGCCACCATGTTTCAGGGCTCCAGGAGCCATAGACTGCAATGCAAATGGAATCCTCTGGAGTTGTGCAGTACACAGCCTGACCAACTGTAAATGTCCCCCACTTTGGAAAACAGTGATGGAGCCCAAAGGGCATTAGAGAGGCAATGAGCAGCTCAGTCAGTGGTGTTCCAGAAGAGAAAAGGAATCTTATCACAGGAAGCCAGCATACCTTGGAATCCATTTTCTGTCTTTATCATTTGATATCATCTAAGATATAAGAAAGAAATATAAGGGAGCAGAAAGAACACAAGACCTCAGGGTAGATGTCTGGAATTCTAACTTCCAGGTGTCTGCAAAGCAAATACTCCACTGTGAGTATGAAGTAAGTAGCCCTTGGTTGATGGCTAAGTTCCCGCTAATCCTAAAGCCATAGACTTCCTATCTTCACGGCAAGGGGCCTGCTTGATTTTAAAATAAATGCACATACTTCATTTTAAAGCAGAATTTCCTTCCTGATATCCTTTCAAATTAAGCTTGCAGCTGATTAAATACACTGATTAATAATTTGACATCTTCCTCAAATTGAAGCTCCTTCCTGCGGTGTAACAACTTCAATAAAGATGCATTTTCATGGAGGCCCCGAGTCTGGCCCCGCACTGTGGATCTCTTGTTTGTCTGTTTCAAGTCTGTTTTTCCAGGCAGACTAGCTCTTTTCAAGTTCAGAGAAAACTCCTCTATCTCCCTGAGCTTCCTTATGAAATGGTCAGAGGAGCCCAACCTTTGGCAAGCTTACTGCTATAGCCTTTCAATTTGGGATTTCACCACCTAAAGACTTCACTGTTTTTCATAAACTGGTTTTTGGGTATTTACCTTTCTTTTCTTTTTAGTAACCTTACTTCAAAGGGTTTACCAAAGGGGCCATTATTAAGCTTCTCTCTTATTTAGTGAGTGATTCTCCAGCTTGGCTACATATTAGAATCACCTGGGGAGGTTGTACATCTCTGGACATCTCAACCGGAGTGCCTGATTTAATTGGTCAGGGGTGCAGCCTGGATATTGGGGCTTTTAAAAGCTCCCTAGGTAATTTGAAAGTGCATCTGAGATTGAGAGGAGTGCTTTCAGACTTGATGGGCACATGATAAGTCACAGGGGAATCTTGCTGAGATGTAGATGCCGATTCCCTGAGTCTGGGGCCTGGGATTTGCATTTCTAACAAGCTTCCAGGTGATACTCATACTGCTGGTGGAGGATCACACTTTCCAAGGCACCAGATGAAACAGATCTACTTCCAAATGTCCTCTATTCAAACCAGGACTAATGAGCTCTCACCTTTATTTTCTTCCCTCAGGTACCTATACAGACTTAAGTAACATGATTTATAGCTAGAAATGGCATTTTTGTGTATGCTCTGTTGTTTTGTTTCTGAATATCTGATAGTGAGGATCTTAGTCAGACATGAAAGATTATCTAAAAAAGCAAAACCCCCAAATCAAAATTCAGAATGATGAACTTAGGCTCACAGAAACTAGGGTGCAATTGCTGATGTGGGGACGCACTAAGAACCCCAGAGCTGGGATGAAGATTATTTCAAACTGATGACATTTGGGATTCAACAGATGCAGAGAGAAATCTTTTTGGAACTTCCTTATCTGACTAAACATAGAAACTTCTGAGAAATGAGACCATAAATCCCCTTTTTTTCTAGGAGGCTTTTAGGTCCCAGGAAGGAGGCCAAGAGCAAACCTACCCTAAATCACCCTTTCCAGGGGAGTTTTAAGGCCGTGAAAAAGACAAAGACCACTCACACAGGCATGAACAAACATAATCACAAACTTTCTTATCTCCTGTTTTTTCTTTTAGAAACCCATTTGTTCTTCCCAAAGGCCTTTTATCCTCTCTTCTTTTTCTCTACTAAGAAAGGTATATAAGCCTCTAACTTTTACCACTATTGAGCTACTTCTTTTGTAAGCTTCCATATGCATACAAATAAACTTCTTCTCCTGTTATCTGCCTTTTATGAGTTTAATTTGCAGGCCCCCATTGCATGAACTTAAGCGCCTAGAGGAAAAGTTTTTCCTCCTAGACACTAAGCCACTGGAGGCTGATATTAAGTAACCTTCCCTTATGTCTATTTCTTTCTTTGTCCCCTGTTCATCCCCCAACCCCCATTCTCTCTCATTTTCCCATTCACCTGAAAGAAAAAAAAATAAAACCATGTTATCTAACTGGACAGCTACATGTAAAAGAATGAAATTAGAACATTCCCTAACACCATACACAAACATAAACTCAAAATGGATTAAAGACCTAAATGTTAAGGCCAGACACTATCAAACTCTTAGAGGAAAACATAGGCAGAACACTCTATGACATAAATCACAGCAAGATCCTTTTTGACCCACCTCCTAGAGAAATGGAAATAAAAACAAAATAAACAAATGGGACCTAATGAAACTTCAAAGCTTTTGCACAGCAAAGGAAACCATAAACAAGATGAAAAGACAACCCTCAGAATGGGAGAAAATATTTGCAAATGAAGCAACTGACAAAGGATTAATCTCCAAAATTTATAAGCAGCTCATGCAGCTCAATATAAAAAAAACAAACAACACAACCCAAAAATGGGTAGAACACCTAAATAGACATTTCTCCAAAGAAGATATTCAGATTGACAACAAACACATGAAAGAATGCTCAACATCATTAATCATTAGAGAAATGCAAATCAAAACTACAATGAGATATCATCTCACACCAGTCAGAATGGCCATCATCAAAAAATCTAGAAACAATAAATGCTGGAGAGGGTGTGGAGAAAAGGGAACCCTCTTGCACTGTTGGTGGGAATGTAAATTGATATAGCCACTATGGAGAACAGTATGGAGGTTCCTTAAAAAAACTAAAAATAGAACTACCATACGACCCAGCAATCCCACTACTGGGCATATACCCTGAGAAAACCATAATTCAAAAAGAGTCATGTACCATAATGCTCACTGCAGCTCTATTTACAATAGCCAGGACATGGAAGCAACCTAAGTGTCCATCGACAGATGAATGGATAAAGAAGATGTGGCACATATATACAATGGAATATTACTCAGCCATAAAAGAAACAAAATTGAGTTATTTGTAGTGAGGTGGATGGACCTAGAGTCTGTCATACAGAGTGAAGTAAGTCAGAAAGAGAAAAACAAATACCGTATGCTAACACATATATACGGAATCTAAAAAAAAAAAAAAAAAAGGTCATGAAGAACCTAGGAGCAGCACGGGAATAAAGACACAGACCTACTAGAAAATGGACTTGAGGACACGGGGAGGGGGAAGGGTAAGCTGGGACAAAGTGAGAGAGTGGCATGGACATATATACACTACCAAACGTAAAATAGAGAGCTAGTGGGAAGCAGTACACATAGTACAGGGAGATCAGCTGGGTGCTTTGTGACCACCTAGGGGGTGGGATAGAGAGGGTGGGAGGGAGATGCAAGAGGTAGGGGATATGGGGATATATGTATACGTACAGCTGATTCACTTTGTTATAAAGCAGAAACTAACACACCATTGAAAAGCAATTATACTCCAATAAAGATGTTAAAAAAAAATCATGTTATCTAAACAAGCCTTCTATGTCATAGCTCATAAGCTCTTTTCTGTTCTTTTAATAAAGTTCGTGAGACAGATACACATTTCTTTATAAGCATTTACCCATTACGGAAATTAACTTGGAATTCCAATCATGGAATAAATTATGATGATGAGATTGATACAGCAACTGGTCAACACCAGGTAAGAACTTTCTGTCCAAGTACAAGTGGAAATTTTCTGTAAATGGACCTATGTTATATAGTACAGGCCTACCATAATACCTGGATTGTAGGCTTTTGATTTGAACATTGAATAATAACAGAATGTTCCCTATATACATTATTACATCAGTCAAAAGAATGAAATTGTCATGTATAAAGCATGATTTTTAAAAAATAAATGAACTCAAACTTTGGCCCATACACTTGTATCTCACAGACCATCAAGCAAATAATTTGCTAATTAAGGCAGAATGAATATGAACTCCTATTGGCCCACAGTAGCATCTAGAGGCTTTTGAAACTGATTTCTTGGCAGCTGACTTGGACCACACACACTGATGGCCTCAAGCAGTGAGAACCTCTAGCAGCAAGGAACCTGCGTATTTCAAAGATTAGGCTTTGTCTCCATCCACCCTGGCACCTGGAGGAATCTATCTGAGAAATCTCTGTTCCTCTGCAGCCCTGGAAGTGCTTTTTCTCGCCTCCTAACTTCACTCCTACTTTTCGTCTTTCAGCACTAGGACTGCTTTCCTTTGTTCAAGCCATCTCATGAGGAAAAACCAGCCCGCTGTGTCATCCTAACAACTTCATAAAAGGCAGTTCTTTATAAGTACCCTGGGCACACATCATCACCCTCATCATGTTACAGGACCCCATGTGTGAGGAATGAAGAGGATTGTTTAGTCTGTAAATTGGCTATTCTGACAAGGGGGCAATTACGGCTTCTTTTCGAAGCTTCACAAAGTTTTGCGGGCAAATCCTGGCAAGAATCCACGATGACGAGAGCTTCACGGGAGCTGATAAATACTGTGTCCGGGGCTGGAATATATGTAAAGCAATCAAACACACGATGTTTCCATGATGAACTGTTACTAACTAGAAATTAGGGTCGGGGAGGATTTGGGAGCCTTTACTACTGGACATTCAAACATCATAGCAAATTGTGTCGAATAATAACCACTTTGTTAGTATTATTGCAGCTAAACTTTTGTACAGCTTGCTCCATGTCTGTGACTGTGCTGAGTGTTTTAAATCCATCGTCTTGCATGGAATTCCCTGAGTTAGGTCTTATTATCTCCATTTCAGAGGTGGGGAAACTGAGGAATGAGATTAAGACACTTGCTGGGGAGAGGCAGTGATGGTATCGAACCCAGGGCTCCCCCCTCGTCCCCTTCCTGTCTTTGGCAACAGCAAAGTCAGACGTTGCTTTGGAGATCCATCGGATGGTAGGTTTGGAGGTGTTTTAGAGATCACGCCCCACTTCATACCTTGTGGGTGAAAAAGCAAAGGCTTGGAGAGGTTACCCGAGTAGCCTGATGTCAGTCTGGATAGAGTGAGGAGGGGGACTTACAGGCTCCCCACCACTCGGGGTCCTGTGGACACTGAATCTGCATCCAGTTAATTTCACAGCCAACAGCTGCATCCTTTTAGCGCTGTGATTTCAAATGACAAGTCTTATCACCTGCAGAAGTGGAGCTAAATCCACGGAGCTTTCTAAGCCTAAATGCACCGCTAAAACCTGGAAGGCTGTGGGATTATATGTACAAATACAGTGTCGGGAGATGAATCTCTGTATGGTTTTAGGCAATCTTTTGATATCAAAACTTGGACAGTGGGGCTGCTAGGCAGCTGAGTCACAAAGGCAAAAGCGAGGAAGTGATCTGACCAGATCATCCGACAGTCACGTTGCAGACATTGGTTTAGATATCTCATCATTTCACTTAAATGCAGAAGAGTCAATAATTCCTATATTCCTTCCCTTCGACTTATTTACTTCTGGCCCTGAGCATGAATACGGCTGTACCTTTTGAGCCCTTGACGTGCTAAGAACTCTGTGCTTACACATTCCTTCGTTCCCTTAATCCTCCAACTACATCACCGGCGATGGTCTGCTATTAACTCCATTTTACAGGTGAGGAAACTGAGGCGTAAAGAAATAAAGCATCCCACCCAAGACAGTGCTTTAGACTTTACCTGAATCCAGGTGGTCTAAGTGCCAGGGGTCGGTGGCAGACGACATGGGTGACAGGGTGAGCGGGGAGGCCCCGCAGTTGGACTCTACCAGCTCGCCCTGGACGTGCACGTGAGCTGAGGTGTTTGTTTGCCTCAAGGCTGCCTTGAGAGGGGCGATCTGGTTGAACTGGACTCTGGAGAGGCACCCAGTGAATCCCGGGGTGTTGTACTTGTGAATCTCTTGGTCAATCTTCCCTGTTTCTAAAAGAAAAAGAGAAAGTAAAGATCGTATCCCACTCACTGTATCACAGCTGTAATACACAACTCCCCTTTGAATGTTTGTCTTCAAATCTTCCTCTTAGGTTTCAGTTTAAGATACTGTGTTCTTTTAGGTGAAAAATTAATGACCTGATAAGGCTTTAGGGCTGGAGGCTTCACTTTAAAAGAGCCTTCTGTGTTGCTAGAGAACATGGTGAGGAGAGTAAGACTATACTTGGGAAAATGAAACACGTTCCTAATCACCTTCCAGATACTTGAGATATTGCCGACACTAACAACACTCGCTTGGTTCTGACTGACTTTTCTCCCCTTTTCTGATGCTTCAGTGACCCTCATATACATTGAACAGCCCTCCCAGCCCTCCTGGTAGATGATGGTTTCATTTTGTGCCTCTTATTTTCTTCTTTAGAATTCTTTATTTAAAAAAGAAAAGAGAAGAAAAGAAAAAGCGTTCCCATAGCCTATAATGGGGCATTTCCTTTCCTTAGAATCCAATCCCCTGGGAATTCTGGGGTTTCCAGAATCTCAGCTAGCCTCAGATGGGCATTTTGGAAGTCAGGAAACTTTCCCAACTCAATCACAAACATACATATGCATTTAAGAATCACCACCTGGGGCTTCCCTGGTGGCGCAGTGGTTGAGAGTCTGCCTGCCAATGCAGGGGACGCGGGTTCCAGCCCTGGTCTGGGAAGATCCCACATGCCGCGGAGCAACTAGGCCCGTGAGCCACAACTACTGAGCCTGCGCGTCTGGAGCCTGTGCTCCCCAACAAGAGAGGCCGTGACAGTGAGAGGCCCGCACACCGCAATGAAGAGTGGACCCCACTTGCCGCAACTAGAGAAAGACCTCGCACAGAAATGAAGACCCAACACAGCCAAAAATAAATAAATAAATAAATAAAATTAAAAAAAAAAAGAATCACCACCTGCCCCAAACCTGTAGTCAGCATCTTCTTCCTAAACAACATTCAAATCAGGGGTGAGTCTGGGTGGAGGCATTTCCAAAGCACTGTTTTGATTACTATAAACACACATTGTCATACCAGTTATATCAGCAAAAGCAAGTGTCTTCTTGACCGCAGCCCTGGGTTTTAGAATCTACCTAGAACAAACGACTGCTGAAGGAGTCCTAGACCCTCCTGATGCATGGTTCCCACCAGTGCGGCTCCTGGACCAGCATTAGAGTCACCTGGGAAAGCGTTAGAAGCGCACGGGGCGGGGCCCAGCAATCTGTGTGTTGCAAACCCTCCAGGTGGTCCTGACACCGCTAAGGTTTAAGAACTACTGCTATAGGCAATAATGATGCAGGGCTACAAACTCAGGGGATGGGCGAATGGCACTCCAGAGAAGAGCACAGCACGTGTATTCTGGGTGGGAGATTATGTTAACATGATGATGACCTTGTAAATACAAGGACCAGGAGGTAAGACATTTACCCTTCTGCTTGAACTGTGAAAAACAAAGACTTTGGAAAACAGGGGGCTAGCTACTTCTTTGAAAAGTTGGATTCTAACTGGGGAACTAATACAGGTGAAATAGTCTTGTATAAAAATTTACTCCCCATTAATTAAAGAATAGATCAGTGGAGAAGGGAGCTTTTAGGTCTTGGGGGCAGAAGAAATGAATGTACTGATTATTCATCACACTAAAAAAAATGTGTCATGACTGACCTGTACTAGTCCCATGTGAAGTTTGATTAACAGAGAGCTATGACGATGGGGATGATGAAGAATGGTAATTCTGGGGATTCTAATAGGGTCTTACTTAGACAAGTACGTAAAGAAATTTTAATTGATGGTTCTCCATATTTTTCTCCTGCAGTAAATTTCAGCCTGTGACTTTGAGCTAAAGCACATCCCATTTAGGATGGGGAGGTAGGATGCACCTGCCACCGAGTACAGAAACCCTGCCGTCAGGATGTATCCTGAGGCTTCCATGACGACCAGGAAGAGGCTCTGGTCCCACTGACACCTGCGCTGGCTTGTTCCCCTCTTCCTCCCTTGCCTTTTCCTCAATGACTGCAGGCTACTCAATGATTCACTCTTTGTCTCCTTATCTAATATCAGAACCCCTTGTACGTTCACCAACTTGCCTCCCATGCACACACTTCCAGTATTCGGTTTCCATCCCCTCCCTCCAGTGATCTGCCTTCCCTCGAAACACCCTCAGGCCAAGGAGACTCGGGATGACTCTGATCCCAGCACGGGGAGGAGGACCTCAGTTCCTTGCTGTCCTGAATTCCTATCTGGCTTCACTGGTGGTGGAGGCACCAGAACAAATAGCCACTTGGGGGCAGGAAACTGGGGACACCTCAGCTCCATCAGCTGCTTCTTGCGCATAAAAGGAGAGTCCTTTTTAGCCTGTCTAGCTTTGGAGGAGGGCTCCAGAAGGAAGCTTCTGGGGCTGGTGGCTACTGCCATCTTGTGGGACTTCAGGTCAGGTCAGTTCGATTCAATTCACTTCATCGCAGGAATTGGGTGCGTGCAGCAGTATTAGGAAGGTAGACAAATACAGGGGTTTACCCAGAGCAGCTCACAGCCTCGCTAGGAAACAAGCATACAAACAACCAACTAACATGGCTGAACACAAGCTGTCCAGTAACAAGAGTTAGTATTTGTTGAACCATTAAAATGTGCTAGTTGTCTTAGACAAACTGGATATTTAATTCCTAGAACAACCCTTGGAGGCGGGAGCATTTATTATCCCTCTGTAACATGTGAGGAAATGAGGCTTAAGATCCGTCGGCTGTTGAGGCCAGGCACACTGACCCCAGGCCTCCTAACCCCTACAATGTTCCTAGCTAAGAAACAAAACTTATGTTTGGTAAACTTACTATTATTTTTTAAAAATTAATTAATCAGTTAATTTTGGCTGCGCCAGGTCTTAGTTGAGGCATGTGGACTTCTTAGTTGCGGCATGCATGCGGGATCTAGTTCCCCGACCTGGGATCGAACCCGGGCCCCCTGCATTGGGAGCATGGAGTCTTACCCACTGGACCGCCGGGGAAGTCCCCTGGTAAAATTATTAAAGTCTATGGTAAACCAGGGAAGCAGGTTTGCATGGGGTTCTGCAAAGCACTTCAGGAGGGGTAACACTACAACTAGGTTTTTTTTTTTGTAAGAACACTTAACATAAGATTTACCCTCTTAACAAATGTTTACATAACAAATACAGTGTATTGTTAACTACAGACACTCTGGGACTTATCCTTCTTGCATAAGGGAAAGTTTGTACCTTTCACCAATGCCCCCCAATGCCCCTCCCCCCAACCCCTGGAAACCATGATTCTACTCTCGGCTTCTATGAGTTTGACGATTTTAGGTGCCTGACATAAGTGGGATCATGTAGTATTTATTCTTCCGTGTCTGGTTTATTTCACTTAGCATAATGTCCTCCAAGTTCATCCATGTTGTAGCAAATGGCAGGATTTCCTTCTTTTTTAAGGCTGAATAATATTCCATTGTATGTGTATACTATATTTTCTTTATCCATTCACCTGTCAATGGGCATTTAGGTTGTTTCCATGTCTTGGCTATTGTAAATAATGCTGCAGTGAACATGGGAGTGCAGATACCTCTTTGAGATCTTGATTTCAATTCTCTGGTGTACATACCCAGAAGTGGAATTGCTGGATCACGTGGTAGTTCTATTTTTAATTTTTTGAAAAACTTCCATACAATTTTCCACAGTGGCTACACCATTCCACATTCCCACCAATTTCTCCATCCTCACCAATGCTTGTTGTCTTTTGTAGAACTAGGTTTTGCGGATGAAAGGAAAGAGAACTCCAGGCTGAGTTTGTCAGGAGGTTTTTGTGGGAGTCAGATGGGGTCAGAGCTCAAGGCCAGATTGGGAAGGGCCTTGAACACCATGTTAAGATGTCTGTATTTCAGTAGGAAACTCAAAGATATTTAAGCTGCAGAGGATGATTGTGGGAACCGTATTGGAAAGATAATTCTAGAGGAGCACAGCAATCTGCTCTGAGCAGGCGATCTCATTGGCCCCTCAGGGCCCTGCAAGCTCCCTGGGTGAAGACAGGGAGGGATTCTTCTTTTTGCTGCAGGGCTGAGGCAGAGTTAGGCTGTGGATAAAGCGCCTTGTTCGTCACCAGCATCCTCTTGTCTTTTGCGCAGCCATTGTAGAATCTATAGAGAATCCGTTTTGAGTTTGGTTCCTCTGCTAGAGATTTGGGTAGGAAACTTCTGACTCTGGCTGCATTTCATACGGTCCCTGACACAGTTTTCTAAACTTTAAGTCGGGCCGGCTTTCCAATCACACCACAGAAAACGAACAGTTTCAAAGCTGTATTTATCTGAGGGTTCCCAATTTAATGCGGGGTCCCCCCTTCTTAAAGAGCTGTCCTCCCATGAGTGTTTCCCCCTGAAGTGGCCCCCAAAGAGGGATTACAGACACAAGGCAGATGGCCAGAGGGGAGCCCCAGGAAGGGGGTTCTGATGAGGACCAGGGACCAGAGGAACGGCGGGAAGCAGGGGCTCTGAGGCTCCCGCCGGGGCGGGGTTGCCAGGAGCGTTGGTGGAAACGTCCGCTAAGTGGGCAGAGGCTGGGGGCTGGGCTGCAAGGACTGCCCTGGGGGCTGAACTGCTGCACTTTTCCCTTCTCTTAGCAGCTTGTTCACTCAGCTCACGCTCTTCTTTACCCCAGTGTTTCAACTGCTGTTCCTTTCCTGAAAGGCGGCTAGGTCACAAAAACAAGGGTCCTGATGCCCAGGAGAGCAGACCGATAGTTCCAAACCTGGACAGTGTTCCAAATCCAGTTGATGTGTCCCTAAAGACTCTTGGCTGAGACCCATTCCCTGGGGACCACAAATGCAACAGACACTCTGGCCTCTTCAGGGCCAGATGGTTCCAACTCTGGACCATGTGATAATAATAATATTAAAAGCTTCCACGATAAACCAAAATTGGTACATGTGTGAGGTACTGTGTTTAGTACACTTTATGCAGTATTTCACTGTTTCCTAACAACCCTCTGAGCTAAAAAGGATTATCCCCACTTCACAGATGGGAAAACTGAGGCTTAGAGGAGTTAATAACTGAATGAACATTTATGTTTCATAAAAAAAACAGAGAAGTCAAGTGTTTTATATTCTCAATTTCTCTCTGAAAAACAGACTATATTATGTTGCTTTTACATTCATTTGGATTTTTGGCATTTCTCTTCAGGGACTCTTCATAAAAATGGCACAGTGAGGTTTTGTTTTGTTTTTAAAAAATTTAAATGGCTATTAGAGTCTGCTTTAAGACCATGTTTCATTAGTGACTGAGCCAATAATAAAGATTTTTAAAAGTGCTGTGAACTGATGTCAAAGCTTTGCCTGCAGCATCAGTTAAAGCACCAGCAAGTGCTGTAAACACTTGTGTGCAATAAAAATCTATACTTCTTAAGAACATCTAACAAATAACAGTAAAGCTATTTAGTGCATTTGAGCTCATTAAAAGTAAATTACGTTAATCTGTAAAATTGATTGCACTGATCTCATACTGAAACCACATATCAAGATATGATTTACTGTAAGAAACTACTTTCTGCGTGGAGATGTCTTGGCCGAGGTGTAATCTGGGGAAAGCCTGCTCTAAAGCATGCAAATTTCAGAAATGCAGTACAGTCACTTCTGAAATTAAATTCTCAAGCTGTCATTAGTACTTTAACGTCTTATTATTCATAGTGATATGGGTTATAGAAAATAGCCCACTTAAAATACTGATGCAATTCTGGGTGAAAGCTTAAAATGAAATGCTCATGACAATACTTTTAAGGAGGATGCAGCAATTTACACTGGCAATGCATTAGCATGCTTTCCGGGCTCATTCTTACTAAATGGCTGAATACTGAGTGACAGGCAGGGGAGTTGTGAGAAATGAGAAGAGAAAAGAGCACTTGAGTAAGGAACGTGGGGAGAATGAAGCCAGCCCAGTCGAGGACCCCATTGTGCCAGGGCCTCGTGGACACCCAGGAGCCTCTTCAGCGACGGGGCAGACATTCAGATGCTGACTCACAAAGAGATTTCTCATTTCCCTTTGAGACTACTCAAACTCACCGATATAGTCTTCTTGTGTATCCCATAGGATCTATTCATCAGCTGATTTTTACGTTTTACACTTCTTAGAATATTCTATCAATATTCCTTTCTTGGGGGGAATGTGATATTATGAAATATGAAATTTCACCATAAACTTAACTTCTTACTGTTTATGAAACAGAGCCAAGAGATCTTAGAATGTCAATGAGACCTGAGCTGAGACTTTTTATAAGGCTCTGTTGCATGCCCCGCACTGTGCTGGGGGCTGGGGGATTCAGCCTCTTAGAATCTGTGGGATCAGAACGGGGTGGCAGACCTCACCTTTGCTCAGCAGAGGCCATGGGCACAACTGGCCCGAAGCATCGTCCCTCCTCTATTCCTGCCCTCAGCTCTCGGGGAGAGTATGTCCCACCAGTGGCACTGGAGGCGGCTGTAGGTTATTCACAGACTGGACGTTAAATAACATCCAATCTCAGGGTGACGAAGTTATTTCCTTCTCAATTTTCTTTCAGTCCTTCAAAGAAAGCGTCTCGGGCTGGCTCTGGTTGGGACTGGACTGTCTTTTCCACCACCTCAATCCCTGCTGCGTTCCCTTTTTAACAAAGAACGGACCTGGACCCTTCTGCAGGCAGCAGTACGGAACCGCATATTGTTTTCATAGAATATATTTTTTATCACTGCCTTATCGTTACAGCAAGTGCTACTGGTATTTCATTTTATGGTCGCATTACAAAATTTCCTCTGAACATAAACATTCTCCTTTTAGCATAGATTTATTTAAGTAAAAATGGTGAGTCCATTTAAAGAAAAGTATTAAGTAAATAACAGTAAAGGAGGTAACCAGAAATGGAAAATATGTAACTGAAAATGGCAAAAATTGTATCGTGGTCCTCAAATTACTCTTCTTCGGGGAATGTTGTTGTGGAAGAACTTGGTCCGTCTCTGCACCCCTTGGTTTTCAGCCTTAGGGGCCTCGTTCCATTCAGATGGAAATCCATCTTCCTCCCTAATAGCTGTGATCCTCCATCACTTTAGAACACAGGGGTCCCCAGCCCTTCAAAAGAAGAGCTCCGAATGGCTTCCTCCCAGGTCCTGTTCCCGGCTCTGACTACCTGGCCCAGGGGTGGTCATTTCCTCCCCATATGGGCCAGAAACCTGAACTTGTGCCTCTACTAGATTTGCAGTTTCCTTGAGAGCTGAGACAATGTTGCTCACTCAGTCCCTGTGTCCACGGAGTGTCTACAATAGCACCTGGCCGGTGAGTGCATGCTGACCACCCCGGAAACTGTACATTAAGCGTCTGTCATGCAGAGCCTGCTTGAGGGAGGGCCGAGCACTCTGGAAGTTTAGGCACAGCAACGTTCACTGGGGGCAGAGTTTGTCAGCCTCATGTGGTAAAGAGCTGTGAAATGTGGCCTTGAAAGAGGAAGGGGAAGTAGCAGCTTTAGATCCCATAGATCATTATATATTTACTTCCAGAAGTACTATTACCTGGAGATCTGTCCATCTCACTGAAAATGCACTCATCTTTGAAAATACTGTCATGTGGCTCTTAAACTGATACATCTATTAATGCTGAATATCCATTGCTACATAAACCTCGGGCCTCCGGCATGGAGCAGGGGTTATATGCGACCTAACGAAATGAGTAGGGAGTGGGTTTGAAATCACTGCTGGGCTGAAGATTTAAATAATTCTTGGAAAAGTAGACCGAAATGAGATTGGTGAGTAGTCACCTGATGTAGACTTGAAAACATGACCAGGGTCCTGCTGGGCTGGCAACCATCCTAAGCTGCGACTCTCAGGGTTATTGCTGAGCATCTGAGTAGCCGATGTGGGTAAGGAGGGTGGCTACAAGTCTCCCATTTGGCCATAGTTGTATGAACGGGAGCCTGAATGGGTTCCAGAATTTATTATTCCCAGAATAAATAAATGGGAAGTAACCATAACCAAAAGAAACCAAAAAACAAACAAAAACAAACAAAAAAACAAACAACAACAAAAAACCAAACCCCAAAACCCCAACCAAAAAAGCCAAGAGCATTAATCTAAAATAGCAAAACAAAACCAAATAAACCTCATTCCTCAATTCTAACATGATCAAATGATAAACACCAGGCAGGGCCCTGAAATGTTGGAATCTAGGTTCAATGTCAGCTCTTGCTCTTATGGGCAAAATTTTCTGATCAGTGACGTCTTGCTGACCAGCTGCCTTTCAGAAGATGAACAACTAGAATTAAATCCATATACATAGCTGATGTATAAATTACACACTCTGACATTTTATTAATCCCTGAAAGAAAGACATTAATGAAATTTCATTGTATCTATTATATGCTTTTCTCTTTTATGAAGGAAGGCGGGACTAAAATATGCAGGTGTAATTTAAATAGCTCTTGACCTGTGACATATGCTAACTCAATTACAAAGCGGCAAGCTGCTGGAAGAAGCAGAATCTTCTTGTCCTTCTACATTGTCTGTGCTGTGTTTTAATTTGTAAATCCTTTCCCAAGGATTGAGAAAACAAGATTGTATTTTTTTCTGAAACATCAATAAAAAGAGATGTCTTAATGTGAAGATGCTAGATTATACTGTTTTGCAAAAAGAAAAGTATTACACTTTTATTTGTATAAACCGATCACAGTACCTGAGCTTTTGGGGATATATCTATATATCTATATATAGATATAGGTTAAAATTGTCATCCCCATTCCTAAAATCTAGTCTGAAAACTTCAAACTTATTATGATTGCTGGATAATATAATATAGTTGTGATTTCAATACACAGGGAAGGATATGATCCCTGTTAAAAAACAGAAGACCCAAGATGGAGTCACTTATGCTAAGCTCCAGGTCACCAAACTGAGACTTAATCTCAGTTTCAGCTCTCCCAGCAATGAAACCTTAAACCAGTCCATCAGGAATCACCTGATCAGCACTAGTTAGGTAATCTGTCTGACTGACCCCTGACACCCCCTAAAGGAAAGTAACTTTGAAATAACCAACCTGTCTTTTTGCCAGTATAACTTCAGTGTTCCTATTCCTTTCTGCCTATAAAAAGACTTTCATTTTGAACAGATCCTTGGAGCTTCTTTTTATCTGCTAGATTGGATGTTGCCTGGTTCAAATCAAGTTTTGCTCAAAAAAACTCTTAAAGTTTTTAATATGCCTCAGTTTATCTTTTAAAATCCCTTAGCTGTGTCCAAAACACCAGACATTTGGCACCATACAGAGTTCACACATCTGAAATATGGATTTCCCTCTTTTCCCTGAATGTTTCAAGTTGTCAGACATGAGACAGGAAGCCTCGTGCCCCTCTTCTGCAGCCTCAGGTGCCCTGCTTACTCGCATGATTTTTCAGGGCGAAGACTAACAGGGTCTGCTGAAAGTAGCAAGACCTTTCAGAAAAATGGATGTATCCGTCAGTCAAACCACAGAGCTGGGTGCTGTGATTTACTCCATTAGAAATTCAGGTTGGATTTTACCTCTCAAAGTCTTGGTAAATATAAGCTACGTGTCCCACCTATTTGCTATTGGAGAACAGAACACACATGTATCGTCTGAATGTCCCATGAGCTGGAAGTGACAAACCTGATTCTTACTCACTGGGTTTTATTCCACTTTTCCTTTTGCGTTTTAACTTGTAAGCAGCAGAAATAGAATCCTGTGTACAAAATGACCAAATTGTATGCCCTGCTTTTGCTAAACCTTTTTTTTTTTAAGGCTTTGGAAAGCCCTAAACTGTAACCAATACTATATACGGAGACTGAGATTCAGCTCTTAAGTCTCTTCCTTAATTCTTCTCCCAACCATTGAAGAGTATTCAGCTAAGACCAGCCCACGGTCAGCTGAAGCTAACTCCCTGGGAAGCAGGGGAATTTGGGGCAATGGGAAAAGGAGGAGAGGAGGGTGCTGACCTCATACACGTCACGAGCAGCATAAACAAGTACAGGCTGGGCTTCCTTGGTGGCAGTGGTTGAGAATCTGCCTGCCGATGCAGGGGACACGGGTTCGAGCCCTGGGCTGGGAAGACCCCACATGCCGCGGAGCAATTGGGCCCGTGAGCCACAACTACTGAGCCTGCGTGTCTGGAGCCTGTGCTCCGCAACAAGAGAGGTCGCAATAGTGAGAGGCCCGAGCACCGCGATGAAGAGTGGCCCCCGCTCGCCGCAACTGGAGAAAGCCCTCGCACAGAAATGAAGACCCAACACAGCCAAAAATAATAAATAAATAAATAAATGAATGAATGAAAAGAAAGATCTCCTTCAACAAGCTCCACTTAAAAAAAAAAAAAAAAGAAGTACAGGCTAGGAAAAGCACAGGAATATTTTGAAAAACAAAATTTGTATTTTCCAAATAATGTCAAATTGAATGATTCAGTAAAATAAAAAGTGGTTTCCTTCCTTAGTTCTCACTTGTATTGTAATTCTTACCCCAGGAGGCCACTAAAACTATCTTACCGAAGAGAAAAAAATCCTTCAAGGATTAAGATTGCGGGACAGCATAAACGGGAAAGCATTAAGAAACAGACACTGGGGCGGGGGTGGAACGCACTGGAGTTCCCAACAACGAGACTGTTAGGAACACACAGAATGAGAGAGGAGCACTGTGGCCAGACGTGCACTGGAGGGGGGGGTCCCCTCAGTTCGCTCACCACGTTGTATAATTCACATAAGGATTCACATCTTGGGGCCCTGACTTATGAAATGCTGTCCAGAAGACAGAGCCTAAATGCTGTGAGGCAGAACCCCGAACTAGACTGGATCAGCACACGAATCTGCACGCTACAACTGTAACCACGCTGGATGCCACGGGGTCCAGACCCGGATGCCGGAGTCCAGATGTGGCCTGGCAGGCGTGGGCATATCCAAGTGTGCTTCTCCCTCAGCACCTTTTTCTCTCCTGTTCCTCTAAACCCAACTCCCTTCTTGTCAGCTTGGAGTAACAGCCCACTAGGTAGGGGAACATGGGCAGAGGGATCTCGTGACATTTTCATGGTCAAGGCAGATCTGTGTGGGCTCCTGACAGTAAGAGTAGTATTTTAAAGGTAGACGAGACGAACTGTGGGTAGAATTTGATCAATGGTGGATGTTAGCTTCAAGGGAGAATTTTAGGGGTAGGACTCCAGGCTGGCGTTTTATTACTATGGCAGTTTGGATAAGGACATCCATGGCACATTGACCAATGTGTCACATGGCATCTAGTGGAAAGGCGTATCTCTACATGAGATGGCAGGATCACGAGCCAAAGGGACATTGAGGGGCTGAAACGATTGCCTGGATTCAACCAGAGAAGTTTAGCAGAAACAAGTACTTAATCTCTAAAGCTGGAAATACTGCCCTCCCCCCATCACCTTCAATGTCAAGTTGGACAGGACACACCTGATGACAGCACACACCCTCCCCCTTCCCTCCCCGACCCCAGCCCCAACAGGACGAGGGTATTTTAATTATAAGTGGTCTAGGAGTTAGGAGTGAGATGGGGCCGAGTCAGGGAAAGGATGGAGGGTAGATTCTAGTCTAGGAGGTGTTTCTGAGACTGTCCCTGCTGTGGTCAGAGGCAGCCCAGAGAGGTGCTGAGCTCAGGGCAGATCGCTCTGAACCAGGCAGCAATAATAAGCTAGGGTGTGTACAGCGGAGGCCACCACTCTTGAAACCACATTCTATGACAGATGAAGGAACTGCAGATGTTACTACCCGACTTTCAGATAATACATTGTAACTGATCAGATAATACACGGTACCCGAAGACTTAGCCCGTGCGAATTGTCAGGTACTCCCCACGACTCTAGTCTAAACTGTTCAAAGTACAGGAGGTAAGGGAGGCCAGAGCTGATCTGAGGAAGGCGCTGAGCCCGCATCTGTCCCTAATTTACCTAAATCAAATGACTTCAGTGACTCAGGCCGGGTTTAGCGGTCTGCTGAGTTTTCCTTTTCCTTTGAACAAAGGACAAGGGCCTCTTTCTGCAGTCTTTGCTCAGGGGCCTTCATTTCAGCTTGGATGGTGAGAGCTGCATGTGCTTTGCCCAGCTGGGCACCTCCTCCTGTCCTGTTATTATCTCTTCTCTCCCAGCTGCCTGTACATGTGACGGCGCTTCTGTCTCCACTTCAGAAGGTGCAAATTACACTGGTGGCAGCACCTTGAAGAAAACGCATTTTCCCAGCACTGGTAGTCATTTTCTCTCGGAATCACGCTGCGGGCTTTGTTTCAGAGACGATTGGGGCTTAAAATATTTTATGGGGCAAATGCATCAATCTCTCTTCTGAAATATGTTATTGTGAATCCTAGGTATCTTGGGAAAATGAATCTGCCTGGAAAAGCTGTTTTTCTAGGTAACTGAGGATTTAACTCTTTTGACATGAGCACACTGCAGTGTTTCTAACGGAATACGTGTCTAGAAGGCTTTCTTAACCCCAGGAGACTGACAGCAGGGCCACAACTTTCATAGCCCCTAGGCACTTTTGCCTTCAAGGGCCTTTTCCTCCATAACAAAAAATAAATAAATCAAACCAGTATTGTAGGACCATGTTGATATAAAGATGAATATATTAATATAATATATTTAACCATTTTCTTCCTCCTAAAAGTTCATTTTTTCCTTCGGATTTTTTAAAAGAAATTCAAATATTTTCAAGAGTCCCTAAAAAGTACGGTGGCCCCAGGAACTGTGAATACTGGGCCGAATGGGCACATCAGCCTCTGCAGAACACATCTGGTGGCTTCTCTTGGTGGCTTGGGGATGGACTGGGGACGCTGTTTTACCGTGTCGTGGAGACAGCTGGAAAGTAGCCCTGGATTGTGCAGTTTTGAATAAAGGTCTGAAGTTACCTTTCTTTTTGGTCATTGGCCTCCGTCTTATAAAGGTGGAGTAAGAACCTTTATACTGCACTCTGTAGCACGGCTGCCTTCCTGCAGGAGTAACTAGAAATCACAAACCATTTGATGCTTGCTCCCTTCGGAAAATCATCTTTATCTCCACAAGCATTTTAAAAATCGTGAGCCATTTTAAAAATAAAAGACTCATCTTCTTCAAAAGATGACATTTCTTTAGCCATGATGCTATCTATTGTTTGTACAACTTTTTCTCAATGTTTGGTCTTGGGCAAGATTCCATGGAAAAATTATGCATTTAATTTTACAGCAAGATTGAGGTGAAAGTCTTATACAGATCAACTTCCTCATGGAATCTTCATTCATTCACTCATACAGGATTTATTGAATAACGACTATAGGCTAGGTGCTAGGGATTCAGTACGGAAAAAGAGTTCCTGCCTTTAAGGACTATAATTGCATATAATATTGTGTATTCGGACAATATGCTGGACAGTAATATTACTCGTTGTGTGAATTAATGACTGAATGAGTAAGTGAAGATAAAAGGGATACTTTTTAGGGTGAGCTCAGAAACCAGGTCAGCGATTAGCAAAATATCATTCTTTCCTTAAGGAAAGCCTAGGGCTCCGAAATATTTCACTAAGAAAATTAAAGCAGGGGAAGGGATGGAATGAGAGGGGGAGATATTATTTCAGACAGGACAGTCAGGGGAGGCCACTGCTGAGATTATATTTGAGTTGTGAATCAATTTAAGGGACGCTATGGACTTATCTTGGGGAAAAGCATTCCGGGCAGAAGGAACGGTAACTACAAAGGCCCTGAGGAAACACAGGCACGTGTGTCCCGGCTTCCCCTTAAAGGCTGAAACGAAGGGCTGGAGTGAGGGTGGATCCTGCCTGCCCAGGTGCGGAGGGGCTGTCAAGCTGCCCGTGAGAGCTTTGCATCAATGTGGCACGTGAGCTCTGCGGAGTCCTGGTGAGCACACACGTGTCTGTTGGATGGGTCGAGGCAGCACTGTGGCCCCGCGGCCTGCCCACAGCCGGACGCCAGAAGGACGAGTGGGCTGACGGAGGCCTGGGGCTGGGCGCGGGCACCTTAGGATTGGAGGGAAGCGGTGTGACCTCTAGTAACCTGCAACATGACAGCCCCAAACCTCAGCACCTCTGCAGACACAAGTGTGGGGATCACATCAGATCCAGAGCCACCAGAGCAAAGACCTGTAAGGATGCTGTTGTGGGTTGTGTCCTCTAAAAACTTATGTTGAAATTCCAACCCCTGTACCTGTGAGTGTGACCTTATTTGGACAGGGTCTTTGCAGATGCTGTCAAGTTCAGATGAGGCTATACTGGATTAGGGTGGGCCCTACTCCCATGACTGGTGTCCTTATAAGAAGGTAAGAAGACACACACACACACACACACACACACACACACGGAGAAGGCCATGTGGAGACAAAGGCAGAGATTGAAGTTGTGTTACCACAAGCTAAGGAACACCAAGGACGGGCAGCAACCACCAGAACCCTGATGGTTGAGAACAGATTCACCCCCTGAATTCCCAAGGACCCAGCCCTGCCAGCACCTTGATTTCAGACTCCTGGACTCCAGAACCGTGACAGAACACATTTCTGTTGTTTTAGGCCACCTCATTGGTGGTACTTTGTTACAGCAACCCTAGAAAACTAAGACCAACCCTGAAGACCATGTATAACCCCAGGTCCCTTGCATCCTGCAAAGGAGATAGGAAGTGGAGAGACAAAGCATTTGCCCCAAAGACCGAGTTAACCTAAAAGCAACACTTTAAAAATGAGAGTTAACTTTAAAGAACACAGAAATGAGTGCCCAGAACAAGGTGAGGCCATTACAGAAAATGTAAACAACCACAATGCATCGTTTTGCTCACCCGAATTGTGTTAATAAAATTTTCAGCCTTTTAAAAACTAATAAAAATATTTTTGCCCACGAATATTGGAACAGAGACAGGGATGATTCTGGTCTTCCTTGGGGTCCTTCCTACACATCCATGTCCGCAGCACGCAGCCCTATATGCTTTAATTGACTCAAAATCTTTAAAGTGCTATTTCTTCTGAGTTGAGAAATCTTACAAAGAAGTTGATCCATTCATTTTAGGGGTTGGTCGCTATTCCTCCTGGTCTGTCGGGATCTCAGTTTCCATCTCAAGGTTGGCGTGCTTTCGGCCGTGGGTGGGACTGTTCTCTGAACTCTGGGTTTGGAGAAGCAGTTTCTTTCATTGCTTCAGGCCTGTTCTCTTCACCACCCAGTTGCTTGGCAGACTCTGAGTTCCTTCTTCTCCTCCTCCTCCCCCGCCTCCTCCTGCATCCAACTTTTCTCTATACCTTATGGAGAGTCTGCAGGCCCAGAATGCTTCATTTGAGCTGAAGAAAGTGACCTCAGTCCAGATGAGGCCTGACATCCATGTGTTTATTTCAGAGCAGTTAGCCAGGAGTTGTTGCTTGTTATTCTGTTTTCACTGCATTATTGTTTAGCTTATCCTGACGCTTCAAATTAAATGAACTGGTTCCCCCATAGTCCTGCCAGCCCAAGGCTGCCGAACTGCAGGACTTGCCAGTGCTTTAAAGGAGTCCTAAGAATCTCCTAGAAGCTACTGAAACACAGGTCACCATTTCTAAAGATTCCCTTCGCTAAGAAATGTTATTGCATCTTTCACGTCTGGAGAGAAGTCCTCAATGAAGGATCAAACCACAAGTCATTTAAAGTAATGGCAAATTGGGACTTCCCTGGTGGTCTAGTGATTAAGACTCCACGCTCCCAGTGCAGGGGGCCCAGGTTTGATCCCTGGTCAAGGAACTAGATCCCACATGCTGCAACTGAGATCCCGCATGCTGCAACTAAAAAAAGATCCTGCATTCCACAACTAAGACCCAGTGCAGCTAAATAAATAAATAAATAGATATTAAAAAAATAAATAAATAAAGACAACTTAGATGGTGGACTTCAAGAACATTCCTCTCTTTATCTTGCTCTCTGTTAAAATTCATAACAGCAAAAAAGGACTAGAGACAACAAAAGATATCCCTGAGGGTTGAACACACCAAAACTGTCCTAGTGAATGAGTTTTCTGAAGGGCCTTACAAAAGAAAAGACAAACTTTCCTCAAAGGAAACTTTCAGAGGACGACTTAAATATGCCATCTCTCTAGCAAGTTACCTGCCTGCACCTTTAGACCACAGGACCTACAGGAGGACGGCACCCATACGAGAATGGATGTTGAGATGTTGTATGCAAGTCACTTGATATTACAGCAGAATTTCCAGATCTTCCTATCGAAAGACAAAACCCTTTCTTCAAATTTGGTAGAATGTGCATCTAAATTGAGACTTCTCCTTATTCATATTTAAGAAGGAAGGCTTTGCCTCTGTTGCAACTGTAGCAAGGATTCAGAGCTGAGAAGCCTTCACATTTTCTCCTCTTTCCTCATCAGAAGGCTAACACAGGGAAACCACAATAATAATAACAGCTGACATCTTGAGCATGTATTTTATGCAAGGCCCTGTGCTGAGCAATTTCCATGCATTAGGTTAATTCTTGTAGCTTCTCTGTGAAATAGAGCTATTACTATTTTCCTTCTCATTTTACAGAGGAAACAGGCCCGGAGAAGTTAAATATCTTAACCCTTCTGTTACTCTGATCTTAACTGCTTTTCTCTAATGCACTCCTGGATCTTGTGCTTGAAAGGACCATATCTGAATGCTGACTAATAGACTTATAGTATAAAGGAGGCCAGTTCTAGTTCCAGAAAGTTAAACGAAAGTAGCGTCCCTAACTGTGGTTTCTACAGGTGTTGCTGCTCTCCGGCCTGGACAAGCCAGTAACTGGATGAGACCGCCAGACTCCTGGCTTCACAGGTCATGAGCGAATGAGACGTGTTTTTCCTAGTTATACGCCTTCCTTCTTGTCTGAATATTTGTTTTGAATTATCTGTATACAAACATTTGCATGCTGACTATAAAGTAATCGTTTTGATTCCATATGCAGACACTTAATCATACTTCCTCCTTGGGCATACGAACGTTTAGTTGAAACCAGGAATATGTACTAATACTTCTTGCTAGAGGGCCCTGTGTTGGCACCGTGAGACAGAGAGAAACAGGCACACCACAATCCCCTGCAGAGATCTCACTGTCAAGAATAAACACTAGCCAAGGCCAAACGAGATAAAGGCCGCGATGCACATTCAGATGCACGATCTACAGATCTAGACTTGGTTTACCCAAAAGGGTTGAGGGAAGCCCACAGGAAGGGACAGCTGAAAAGATCACTGAAGCAGAGCAGTCTGAAAAGAAAAGGAGGATGGGAGAGAGGGGGCCGGGCATATCCCCAACAAGGAAACCAACGGGGCATGCTTGGGAATGGGCGGTGCACCACAGAGGGGTGCTGGATAAAGCCGGAAAGCTCTCCTGGGGTGGGTGGTGGGTAGGCCTTCAAGTTTCAGATCAGTTTCTACTTGATTGGGTAAGCATCAAGCATCTCTATAGGATTTTTTTTTTTAATTGTGGTAAAACACACATAAAATTTACAAGCACGGAAAAAAATGTAATCAGGGTTGTGTGTAAGTCTGGTCTAATTGGCATTGGTGGACGGGACAGACTGGAGAAGACACAGGAAGTGGGGAGTGGAGGAGGAGACCGTCACAGCCGTCCTAGGCGAGGGGTGGGGAGGGTCTGACGGGAAGGACAGCGGAGCAGACACACAAGAAGCTTCGTTTATAAATGAACACACTTCTTATAACCCTGCTTTTCATCTGCTATGGTTTGGCAAATAGGAGGAAATGCTGATAAATGTCAGGAAAATACAAAGACAGGAGAGTTAGTATACTACAGGATACTGCTTGTTAAATAGGCAAAAACACCGTTGTTTTCTCCAGGGGGCTCTATTGTTTGACGGTTCACCTCTTGGGTCTTGGTTAAACTGGAATTCAGTCAAAAGGCATCCAACACTCAGGAGCCAGAACTTTCCATCTGTATTATTCATTCTGATGACAAACCCCCGGTGACTGTTACCATCTGTGAGTTCATGAGCTGCAGAAAGCCTGGTCACGCCAGATGCACATGACATGTTTTTACATGATATAATTCTCTTAACTTCCAGTCCTTTATCGCTGATTTTATAAGAGTGAGTGAATGGAAAGGTCATGTACCAAGTGAAGTGGAAAAAAGTGCAAATTGAAGAAAATGGATGCTGTGGGTTTTTTTCTTTTAAATTGGAGTATAGTTGATTTACAATGTGTTAGTTTCAGGTGTACAGCAAAGTAAATCAGTTATACATATATCCACTCTTTTTTTTTAGATTCTTTTCCCATATAGGCCATTACAGAGTATTGAGTAGAGTTCCCTGTGCTATACAGCAGGTTCTTATTAGTTATCTATTTTACATATAGTTGTATGTATATGTCAGTCCCAATCTCCCAATTTATCTCTTCCCCCTTTATCCCCTGGTAACCATAAGTTTGTTTTCTACATCCGTGACTCTACTTCTGTTTTGTAAATAAGTTCATTTGTACCCTTTTTTTCAGATTCCACATATAAGCGATATCATATGATATTTGTCTTTCTGTGTCTGACTTACTTCACTCAGTATGATAATCTCTAGGTCCATCCATGTTGCTGCAAATGGCATTCTTTTGTTCTTTTTTATGGCTGAGTAATATTCCATTGTATATATGTACCACAACTTCTTTATCCATTCCTCTGTCAATGGGCATTTAGGTTGCTTCCATGTCCTGGCTATTGTAAATAGAGCTGCAATGAACATTTTGGTACATGACTCTTTTTGAATTATGGTTTTCTCTGGGTTTATGCCCAGTAGCGGGATTGCTGGGTCATATGGTAGTTCTATTTTTAGTTTTTTAAGGAACCTCCATACTGTTTTCCATAGTGGCTGTACCAACTTACATTCCCACCAACAGTGTAGGAGGGTTCCCTTTTCTCCACACCCTCTCCAGCATTTACTGTTTGTAGATTTTTTGATGATGGCCATTCTGACTGGTGTGAGGTGATACCTCATTACAGTTTTGATTTGCATTTCTCTAATAATTAGTGATGTTGAGCATCTTCTCATGTGCTTTTTGTCATTCTGTATGTCTTCTTTGGAGAAATGTCTATTTAGATCTTCCACCTATGTTTTGATTGGGTAATTTATTTTTTTGATATTAAGCTGCATGAGCTATTTATGTATTTTGGAGATTAATCCCTTGTCAATTGCTTCATTTGCAAATATTTTCTCCCATTCTGAGGGTTGTCTTTTCGTTTTGTTTATGGTTTCCTTTGCTGTGCAAAAGCTTTTAAGTTTAATTAGATCCCATTTATTTATTTTTGTTTTTATTTCCATTATCCTAGGAGGTGTATCAAAAAAGATCTTGCTGGGATTTATGTCAAAGAGTGTTCTGCCTATGTTTTCCTCTAAGAGTTTTATAGAGTCTGGCCTTACATTTAGATCTTTAATCCATTTTAAGTTTATTTTTGTGTATGGTGTTATGGAGTGCTCCGATCTCATTCTTTTACATGTAGCTGTGCAGTTTTCCCAGCACTGCTTATTGAAGACACTGTCTTTTCTCCATTGCATATTCTTGCCTCCTGTGTCAAAGATCAGGTGACCATAGGTGTGTGGGTTTATCTCTGGGCTTTCTATCCTGTTCCATTGATCTATATTTCTGTTTTTGTGCCAGTAGGATGCTGTGTTTTAAACAGGAAAATTTTTAAAAAGTTAAAGTTGTGAATACTATTAAAACGCGAATGTCACTATATTCTGGGTGTGCATGTAACCACATAGGGACATCGTTATCCTTTCAAAATGAAATCATAATGGTAGGTATTAATATTTTCAGTAAGATGAGGAAACCAAAGCTTATGTCCATTAAGTAACTTGTCACACAGCTTGTCAATGGCAGAGCCAGTGTTTGATACTCAGTCCTGGTTTTCAGAGACCTAAGTTTCCATGGAATGAAAATGTTCACCCGGATGATGGGGATTAAGTAAGCACGTGGCGTGGCTCTCCTTAGTGATACAGGCAGTCCTTTGCTGGATTCTATTCCCCTCTAGTTGTACAGTATACTACTTTGTTTCCAAATTATGTAAAGTTTTTCTGGAGGAAAAGTGAAAGAACTCCAGATACATCAATGTTGATTCACACAGCACAAGGAATGCCAAAGGGATTCATGATGTTTGCACAGAGTATTTACTGTCAGCGCTCACAAATGCGGACTCTGTTCTGCCTTATTTCATAGTCTGCCTCCCAGGTTAGAATCTGTGAGTAACTGGAAGCAGATTGATAAACGGAGTCTGACACCAGGCTTGCTTCCCAGTAAAGGAAGAGCTCTGGCCCGGGATTATGTGAAATCACAGACATTAAGGGTATATAAAGTGAACTTGGCAAACTCCTAACACTTAGAATGGAAGAGAGAAAAAGCTGCCAACTGAAATGATCTTGTAATTAACTCTTTTAATGCTATTAATACTGAAAGAACGTTGGGAGGATCTGGGCAACAAGTGTCCGTAAGGAGCAGCTGGGGGCTGATGTACGGAGAAAGCGGGTTTGCGTTGCTGGTACTCTCTGTGTCTCGAGCTTCATTACTCACCCTCAGGACAATAGTAACAACACCTGCAAAACTTCCACCTTCCAGCGATGCATAGATGCTGACTGTTTTACATCCGTCTCATTTAAGGCCAAGCTTTCCTTTGTTTAACCTATTTTGAGGTTTGGGGGGGGTTTGTTTTGTCAGTAATACTGCCCCTTCCTCCGCATCAGTGTGGGTCTGAACTCCCCGTGTTAGCCTGGGGCCAGGGGCACCCAAGTGAGCCCAGGGCGGGAGTTTGCTACCATGTGTCCAAAGGCACATCCAAGTGGGGAATGTGAATTTCTCACCAGCCAAGCAGGTTGGTGCTTCTGGGACGCGAGGGAGAATTGGAATGAAAAGGACAGAGGAAAAAAGCTGGACTTTGTTCAGAACCTGCGTGTTTCTGACTTTGGAGGAGCAGTAGAAGGAGCTGCTTAGGGAAGGGAGGTGACTCAGGAAAGAGAGGGGAGCACTGCCTCCCCAGACCTCACCTCCCCGGCGCAGCATCCAACAGAGGCGGCCAGCCTGGGCTGGGATGAGGAAGGCTGCCGTCAGGCTCCCAAAGATCTGAGTGGGTCTCAGTTTCACAATGAGCACATCCCGGATTGGACCAGCAGCACAAAGGCTGCCTCAAATAATTTCCTGGGCCAGTCCAGGAATGCATCTAAATCCCAACAGGGCTGGACAATTCGGGCCACGTCAACGATTTTTCTACAGAAACAGTTCAAAGAACGAAGATTGCCTTGGTTATCAAGAGGAGCCAGAAGAATGCAACAGAAAAGAAATACTTGGAACTGGGATTTGCTTCAAAATATTGAATGCTAGTATTTGTTTGACAGGCTTAAAACCAGGCCTTTTCAGTTTATCAAAAACCACAATGGACTCCTTGATTACTTCTCACCACCTGCTAAGTCTCACCACGGAAAGCCTTGGTTTCCAGGCTTTAGCTAAGTTTTCAAGTTGTACAAGCTGCTATGTGCTGTACAACTTTGTTATTCAGAGATCTGCATTTGTTTTTTTTCTCAAAATAACATGAATTTAAGGCTAATTAAGGTTAATTTTCTGGCTAAACTTTAGTCCTAATACAGCAAGCTTTTGATAGTAGCTCTGCTCATTCTGACTGTACTCAAACCCAAAGCCTTGGGAATAAAAATACCAGAAGCTGGAGGCAGATACACAAATATGAAAGGAATATAAAATTGAAACTTTTTGGTGTGCTTTTTACTTTGTGAATCAAGCTTTCTGAGATATTAATTTGTATGCAATAAATACACCTATTTTAAGTGTAGAGTTTTGATGAATTTTGCCAAATGTATTCACCTATGTAACAGCCAGCACGATAAAAACATGGAACACTTAAACTGAAGGTCTGTGCAGATCCCCTTTTTTGCTTCCTGATATTTGTGTGTGCATGTGCAGGGGTGTGTGGGAACACTCATGCCCGAAAATGAACCTTCACCCTAGTGGAAGACTCTTGAGAATAATTCTATTTGAGATTTTTTAATAGCAGTGCCATTTGTATAAGAAAATTTGTAGAACAATATGGCATTGTGCTTAAAATCTTATCAGATAATGTTGATTAGGAGGAGAGCTTTTGCCACAAGTTTTTCTTTTTTTTTTTTTCCTAAGGTCTTTTCAGAGACAAAAGGGAGTGTTTTATAGACGCTGGAGCAGCATGTCAGCCTTAATTTCCAGTTTCCGGGTATATAAATCACTCCAGAAGCCATAGTTTTGCACAATGAAACATGCATCCATGACTGCAGAAAAGCGTTATTTGTAGTGTCTTTAATGAAACCCTCACTGGCTCTGCCTCTTCCGTTTCGTTTCCTCCCAGCCCCTCCTCCCAACCACAGCATTCTGAGGGGGCACCGCAGCTGGGGTTCTCAGAGGCACCACGCGTTACCTAAAGGACTTGGAAATGGCCCCAAGCAACCGCTGGGTGCCTGCCCTGCTGACCGTGGGCTCTGAGAACAGGCAGCCAGGGCTCTCCCTAGGGACCTTTATTAGCATTTGCATTCACAATTAGTGGTACTGTCTTGGGACCACAGTTCAGCAAAGTTGAGTTATAATCCCTCAGAATCGCTTCATCTACCCTCGGAATCTGGCCAGTCCTGCTCGGAAGGTAACTGATATCGTGGACTGACACGCAGGGCAGCTGGCTGTGGAGACAGGTCAAGAAGGGAACCTGTTCTAAGGGAGATGCTGGCGAGGAGACGGAAGCCGTACCTGGTCACCTGGGATTCAGGAGGAAGCCTAGGATCCAGGGACCCCTCATGCATGTTGCCCTCCAAAGCCTAGAAGAGCACCGGGCGTGTGCTGGGAGCTCAGTACATATTGATGGAATAAACGAACAGATGAAGCCACAAGCACTGGGATCCGTATTTCCAGTTTTTTTTTTTCCAGTTTGTGGATCTAGTATAAAAGGTCTGGAGATATGTCAATCAGAGCTCAGAGGTGAGAGAACTTTTCTGTATTACTTGGCAAGTCAGTTGCAGAATAAAGATCTGAATTTAGAGCATTTGCTGCTCACAGGGAGATTTTAAAGGACATCTTGTCTACTAAGGCCAATTTAACAGAACCGTGGAACGTATTACTGCGATGAGAGCCCTTACAGGGATAGACTTGGTCTATTGCCTGGTATCCCTATAATAATTTATGATGTCACTAGCAAATGTTGGTTATGAAAATAAGACAACCTCTGAAAAGAATTTAGCTGAAGCACACTTTGTGGTCACAAACGTCCACTCCCAGAAGCAGTGCATTGATCCCAGTGAATATGACGGGTTGCAACGGACCACAACTCGACCAGCTGGTTGAATGGATTTTACACACAGTCTACTACATACAGCCTCCCCCAAATCATTACATCAGTATCAAGAGGAGTTCACAGGACTCAATTCTCATTTATCCCTTTTTTTTTGGTGCAAATTTCATATCGTTATGCAAGAAAGGACAGTAACGTCATTTTGGAATTAGAGCATTGGGTTGGACTCCCTGCCCTTAGACAAAGGTTCCTTAATCTCTTTGAGCCTCAGTTTCAAGGCACCCATTAAGGGTTTGAGCCTCTCTTCTCCACATTCCTTGAATCGAATCCCTCAGCAGGTACTATCAGCTGGACATCCAAAATACAGCAGGAATCTGCCCATCTTGGTCCCTCTCCATGAATTACCGTCCAGTTCACGCCACCATCTCTCTCACCTGGAGTCTTGCAGTCGCCTCCCACCTGGTTTCCTTCCCTCCACGCATGCTTAGTCCGTTACCCAGAGGCCAAATGATATTTTAAACTCATAATAAAATCCACGCTTCTTGCCAAGGCCCACGAGGCCCTCTATAAACTGGCTGCTGCCGCCTCTCTGACCCCAGCTTCTACTTTTCTCCTCCTGGTCACCAAGTCAGCCACACCTGATTTCCTTCTGTTGGGAGACCACCAGCCTTGTCTGGCCTCAGGGCCTTTGCTCCTGCTGTTTCTAATAGCTGGACACCCTTTCCTTAGATTTGGCTCCTTCAAGTCCTCCTTAGAGAATCCTTTCTAGAGATCTCACCTCCTCCTTGATGACTCTGTATCATATTACAGGTTTTATATTCTTCATGGTATTTATCAGAGAGTTAAAGCATTTATGCATTTATTTATTCTTGTTTGCTGTTTCTTCCCTCACCAGAAAGTCAGCTCCATGAAAGCAGGGACTCTGCATCTTTCTTCACTGATGCACCTCCAGCACTCAGCACAATGCCTGGCACTTATTTAGAAGGCACCAGTAAAAGAGGGATGAATGCATGAGGATGAAAAAGAGTATCTATTTCCAAGGGTTGATGGGAGGCTTAAATGTCAAAAATGTGCAGGGTTATACGGTTGTTGGACTTTATCAATCGTCTTTTGAGCCTCTAATTAGAAAGTATTACACTGACATTCACAAATTTAGGTCAGAATCAGATGAAAAATCTCTCATCATATTAGTTTATCTGCCCAATATCTGTGTGATTGGAGCTGTTCATGCTTATTGAAATGAAACCAACGGGTAAGGATTCATTATTTGTTTCTGTTTCATGGGGCATGGCTAGGGTATGAAAGACACAGAGTCCGTATCTTTGCCTTGAGGGTGCTTACGAACGAATGAATGATGTGTGCCTGGCTGGTCTGTCCTCATCTCCTGTAGTGTTATTATCTGCGCTCTTCTGCCCCACTCTGTAGTCATCTCCTGTGCTGGGGCCTCGCCTCTCTCGTAGGGAGATAAATCCGTAAGCACAAAGCACGCTCTCCGTACTCATTTTGAATCACAAGGCACCCAGGAGAGATGCGGAAGTAAACTGAATGATGGATCATTGCCCAATATCTTTTTTTTATGTGTCCTGCAAATATATCCACTAATAAGGAGGGAAAATACACTATTTGAGGGAAAAATGTCGCTTTACTGATAATGTGCTCCCATCAAATGTAAAGATAAGGCTGCTGTACTGGAGGGCTTTTTCTCGGCTGTTTTCTAAAGCAGGGCTGGGTTGCCGGGAACACTTCGCAGGCCTGTGCTGGGGCCCGCTCGGGACCAGCGGCTTGAATCCGTGGGGTGGGTGGAGGTGGCTGAGAGCAGAGCTTTCCCTTTGTCTGAGTCGACCACCAGAAGAGAGACACTCTTAGACTTCAATGCTTAGAAGGGAAAGAAAAAGAACTACAAGCTGAAAAAAAATATTTTCAGATATAACCAGCCAAAGAGTTTTTGTAAGAAAACACGAGAGGGATTTTCTGAAGTTTACCCAGACACAGATGCACTGGGCAACACAGGAAGAAAACAGTTGGGGGTGGGGTTTGAATGGATGAAAACTGCAGAAGGTTTGTAGCAAGTAGCTCAGCGCTGGAAAGCTTTCACGCAGGTCAGCATGCCTGGCTTCCAGCAGAGGGGTCCAGGCTGGGTGACACAGCATCCGCTGCCCACCGTTAGCGAACAGAGTGACGGGCTTGCTTCAAGTTCTGTTCCCGACTTTGTGCTCCTGCCTTTCCTCATGCTGTGTCTGAGCTTCTCTCATTCCCCCTCTGAGTCACCACATGTAGTGAGCTCCACCTCCTGATCTGTGTTTCACAATGTTTTTAGGATACTAGGATTATTTAAGCCTGCAATCGTGACAGAGCACTAGATAATGTCAATTCCACCTGGAAAGGCCCTAATTTATTTCCTCCGTGTGACTCTGACAGTCAAAGAAACAACTGCTCCGTGGAGTTAAAAAGTATGACACTTCTACATTTTTCAAACAGCTATTGAATAGGTGGCATAATAGGTTGCACCAAGGGTGGGAAAACATAATGTGTTTAAATCTTGTTTAATTCTAGTCTTGAGTGCTTCTACCCACATTCTAAATAATTTGGGTTCGTCCATTTGTAGTTTGCTGTCGTCCTTTATGTATTTTTTCCTGAAAGCCATACAGAGACAGTTTTCTCCTATTGTCTTGGAAGGCTGGTTTTTTTCTCTCTTTGCCATCTTTGGGAGAGAGAACTGGGAACACACTACTGGGTTCTCTCCTTTTCTGTGAACCTGGAGCCTGTAAATGAAAGGTGGCCATCTGGTATTACTGCATTTTTATAAGCAGAAAATTGCTCCCTGGGAATCAGACTTTCTTCGTAAAAATGTATTTTTAATCACAGACGTTATATGCTATATGAGTAATCATAATTTTCTTTTGTTTTCATCATAATTTCTTACATTTCACATTAAAAAAGAAATGAAATCGCATTTCCAGGTATTCTGAAAATATTAAAATTCTAAAGAAGTAGGGAAAAGAGAAAGAGGGAATGCCTTAGAAAAGCATATCCAAGCCGAATTTTTCAGTTGTTTCAATTTTTCGAGGTAAAATGCACCCATTCGATCCTCAGGGTTCAGGCTGGGCTCAGGGCATCTGGGGAAGGCTTGGCACACAAGCATCACTTAAAAAGGTGAAGGGATCCACCGTGCAGAGCTCGAGGGTAGCGTTCAGAGGGCTTTCAAGGACCCGAAGGTGTCAAACTCCAATTTACTGAAAGGGCAGGTGACAGAGAAAGCGGAGCCACTGCAGAGGGATGGGCGGGACTTGCTCAGCGCGCAAGAGGAGCAGAAACCCCAACGTCCCTTCGAGGAGGGGAAGCTAGGTGTGCACAGCAGTATCTCAGTCAAACATCAGACCAGGCAGAAAAAGACTCAGTCTGAATGGAATGAAAACACTGAGGTTTAGAACAGACAGGTGATGTCAGAGTCGAACAACAAATTCCAGTTGGTTCAGCTCTTGCAGCTCCCTCTCCGTCGTCCAGCTTCCCTTGAAGTACCTCTAGCAATAGCGAGCTTGGTCCCCACCCAGGTTACAGGGTGCCTGCTCTGGGCTCCGGCCATTCTCCTTCCCTGGATGGAAATCTGTCCCCCAGGACCCAGCGGTTCTAACTGCGCCCTCAATGTACACACGAAGCTCTCCTTCTCCACGTGAGCACCCGACAGCAAGTTAAAGGATGTCACCTCCCCAAGCCCCCTCTCCTTCAGCTAAACGCCCTCAATTCCCTCTGCTGTTCTCTGGGTGTCACCCTCCGCTGGCCATTTTCTGGTTTGTCAATGTCCCCTTCACGACACGGCTCCTCAAACCAGATGACATTCCAAGAATGCCCAGGGATAGCCCAGCCACCTGGGTACCGTGCGTTTGCCACGGCAGCTCTAAAATCGTCTTCTTCTCCCCGCTAAGTCCCTCTGGGCACAGTGCTGTCCCCCAGCTCCTTCTTCTTGGACTCGTGTAATTGATTTTTTTGAACCTAAATGCACGAGCTTGTATTTAACCTTCATTTTATTGGTTTGGGCTCAGAGTTATAGCCACTTAAATAATGAGAATAACTTACACTTAATTATAAGTTTCCAGCGATCCAAGTGCTTTAGCATATGTTACTAGGGTGAATTTTGATTCTCTTATTTACTATATCAGCTCTCCCTCCTAACTTTCCATCATCTGGAAATCTGATTAGCAGGAATGGCAACAATTATCACTGATAGATAAACAGGTTGAACAGCAAGGAACAAAAGGCCCAGCCCTGTGAAATACGCCCCCCTTCTTCCCACCACATTCTAAGGAGACAGACAATGGGCAGCGCCAGGACTCCATCTGCAAGATAACCGCAAAGAATGAAAAGTGCAAAGAAGAGAAATCAAGCAACGTAGGAAAAGAGAAGCGGCTGGTTGGAGGGGCTTTATAGAGCTGGTGGTCAGAGGACCCAAGCAGAGACCTGAGGGAGTGTGGAGCACGCAGTGCACCCAGGAGACCAGGAAACACGCCAATGAATGAATCGATCGACTTCCTGCTTTGTTGCAAAGAGAATTTCAGGCAATCAATTTTCGACTTGGTTTTGTTCTCCTAGCTCTCAACTAATTCATAATTTGCTTCTGAGTCAACAAACACTGAATAAGCACCTAATACAACGCTTGGCCCATAATGCACGTTTTAATGAATATTGGTTGAATACGTGAAAAAATACACCATGAAAGACTGTGTCCAATGCTTGCTAAAATTAAGAAACACTATGTCAAGACCATATGACAAGGCTTTATGTTTGCCCTGAGATACCACTCACCCAGGCAGTCCTAGGGGTGTAATTAGATTGCTATCAATTGGCTGTAGCCCAGTTAAGACAGCCCTCAGGCTATTTGCATTTTTTGATATAGAAGCAACGATTCCACAATGATAGAACACACCACTGGGTTACAAATCTCTAGCCTCTAGTACCCATTTTTCACTAATCTCAGAAAAAAGAAATATGGTTAGCTTGGTATAGCTTGATGCTGGGGAACTCATGTTGGGTTATACAAATCATATTATTCTCTAAATCTTCACATATCACCTGTTGAGTAACCTGCTCCAGAATTTTGGCAATCATCGTTTCACCAGCCTATGCTTTTTGGAAACTACTTTTTAAAAAGATATTTTTGAAAGTTGGCATTTCCTTGCCTCCATTTTAGCACCTCTCCAGATTGACAAAGTTTCTCCACCATTACTGATTGATCAAGTCTACAAATGCTTTCAGCATTCTGAGGCTATCTGTCTGCACCTGGGGAAATGAATTCTGTAATTAAATTAATTACTGATTGATGGAGCAACTACCACGCACCAAGAGATAATCAAATAGGAGAAAGAGAGATGGATGAGGGAAAGTATGAAAGGAATAAGGAATATAACCTGGCTCCTGTCCTGAAGATGGACAGACTAGATACTGAGACATAAATAAGATACATTGACAGATGTTGAAATAATCCAGTCTGAGAAGTACTAGGATATGCGCGGGTACCAAGCGCTCAGTGAGTGCAGGGAGGGGCTAAGCAGTGAAGGACAAGTAAAGGTCACAGTGGACGTGTGGCAGGTCCCGGGGCTGCAGGATGGATGCTCTGGTAGAGTCTGGGCCAAGGGGTGCTTAGGAAACTGAGGCCCTACCGGTTCTCAATCCCGGAGGGGCTGGGCCAGCTTTGTGCTGGAGAGAGAGGGAACTTTCACTTTGTGGAGGCTTAACTGGAGATGAGGGCATGTGGGCCTGGAGCTGCAGGGCTTTCTCATTCTCTCCTTTTCCACATGGAGTTTTCCTTTGCCTGTTTGAGAACACTTTCTTTTTTCCATCGTAAAAGAAATTCGGTCTGGTGTCCTCTAAGCAGATTTACCTTGGTGAGGTTTAGGATTAGCATTTTAATTGAAACACTTTTTGCTTCCAAAAGTGCTCACTTTACGTGGTTACAACCTCTCCCTTTCCTCCATCATTGCATAGTATTGATCAAGGTTTTTGTTTATTTAGCAGACACTTGTCTTCCTCTGGCTGCAACTAAGGTCAGGGGTGAGGTTTAATTTAGTCCCTGTCCAAATCGTCACCAGTTCCAATGAGTAAAGGATGAACAACTGAGCTACCAATATGAAAAACGTATTTTGACTACGATTATTTGTAAAAGCCGCACAATGACTGAACTATGTGTGCGTGTATGCACGGACATACGGAGATTTTAGGAGGAAAAATGTTGATGATGGAGGCTGTTCCCTAAACCCTCCCAGGTAACATAACCGTGTCTTATCAAGAACTAATCAGCAAGAATACTTACAGGATAAACTAAAAGGAGAAAATATTAAATATTAAGGAACTAGAAAAAAATGGAGATATATTAGCTTTCAGACTAGCCTCTCACTCCTCAATCACTCCCTTGGATTATACAGACAGAAATTAGAGGCCAGTTTTCAGGAATATAGACTTTTCAATGATGAAAATAGCTAAATGATGATCATTTCTAACTTCTTATTGAGGATGAACATTTCACATTTCTATTGTCCTGTTGGAAGCTGGGTGGAGGGTCGAGTTTGATTTAGAAGATATAGGGACAGGAAGAAGGGAACATTTTTCTGCCCCAACAAAGACATGATAAAATACTGCAGCAGAACAGTTTAAGCGCCATTGGAAAGGTCTCTCCGTGGGGGACTCACCTTCTCTTGGCATAAATAGTTAGCTCAGGGCTTGGTTGATTAAAAACATAAAACACTCTTCCCTTTGCACTAAATCTCTGCTCAATCAATCCCCTGCTCTCCTTCTAGCCCACTGGACACAACACAAAGGCCTCTGGAGGAGCGGAGGTTCCCTCTCCGGGGACACGGAGGCACTGCCTCTTCCTTCCTCCCATCCATCCCAACCTCTCACTGGGAAGTGCGAGACTGCTCTGAATATGGACTATGGTTTGGGGCAGTCAGCTTAGTTGTCAGTGTACCAAGGTTTCCTATAATTCCAGTGCATTTTGTCTAAGTGGTTGTATACCCCTTCACTAGTGGCAGAACATTAAGGCCACGGTCATTTATCTAAAATTTATCTTGTCCTAAGAAGTCTGTGTAGGTTATGTGTAGGTTAGAGCAATCGAGTGGTACAGAAAGACCCTGGGCTTAGGAGTCAGACAGACCTGGCTCCTTCTCCTCACGTAGGAGGTGAGTGATAACAGGCTAGTAACTTCATCTTTTGGGAGCCTCAGTTTTCTGATCTGTAAGGTGGGGATAATATTAGGTAACTCTTAAGAATGTCATGAGAATCAATTGGGACAATATGAGTAGAGCCCTTAGTATAGTTAATGGTGCACAATCAACTTTTGAGAAATGGTTGCCATTCTTAGTTCTATTACTGATTTTCAGCAGCCTTGGGATTCAACTACTAGCCAGCAGCCGAACATAAAAGAAAATCTGTCAAATACACATACGCTGTTAGGGACTGAGTCTAAGTAGTTCGGCTCCAATATTGATTTAAAAAGAAAGAAATCCCTCCTGACTAGATTAAATGTAGTGAACTTCCAACTTGAACATTCCAAGTGAGCAGGTGTAGTCTGGCAAGTGGTGTTATTACAGTAGAACTGAAAAGAACAAGAGGAACGAGCCTTTCCAAAGTCAGGTTTGTGCTTTTTGATTGGCCAACATGGCATTTCTTCAGGCTCAGAGCTACCTGCCTGTGATACACGCACTGAATTCCTAGGTCAGCAGTGACCACGGGTCAGAATCTACAGACTCATTTGGAGGAAATGGCCATCTGAGGGCTACCCAGTCCTCCATCTGTGAACTGACTGGACTTGAACAAGAGGAGCTCCTAGTTCTCTTCCAGCTGTACAAAGGACTTCCCAATTCTCTCGTTCTGGAAATAGTAAAGATGGACCTGGAGAGGCAGTGGTTAGACTTCCTGTTCTCCCCCGACCCCCCATCCCATTACATAAGTAGCACATAACAGGTGGAGAACCCTCTAAATGAATAATCTGATGGAATCCATGATTTCCCCAACTCTTTGGCTTCTAAGTCAAAAGAAGAGCTTCCTTGCGATTGTTAATGATGTGAAATGGTAGAAAACGTGGGAAGAAATGACGACACCTATTCAGAAGACTGTGCACTTCTGGAGGGCGGATGGCGATGATTAGGTATTGTGCCAAGGACGAGCGAGAATCGATTCTATTCTTCACCCACTGCCGGGGGGTGGGGGGGTGGGGTGGGAATCCAGTCCCCACTCGGAGTTAAGCAAAGCCCTGAGAGCTGGCTGCCAAAGGAGAGACAGACAAATTAAAGCCTCTTTCAGGGAGAACCAGACACCACGCTAAGTTTCAAAAGCGGAAAACCAAACATGCAATTTGATGCTCTTTTCACTCCTTAAGAGAAAAAAGCGAAATAAACAGAACCAAGGACTTCAAATTTAACATAACAATTCGAGGAACCTACATCCTTTATATTTCCTCCAAAGGAAGGCAAGCCCCTTTTTGGTGATGTTTTCCAGTTTGGGGCGTGTGAGTGTTTATGCTTATGGAAAGCACTGATGATGATGATGATGACGACGACGATGATCTTTGTTATGTAACAACAAATTAATTTGTTCTAAATTAAAGAGAACCTCCTCTTTAAACAAGTCTCGAAAATGCTACACGTGTAGCAGCTCATACCAAGTAAATCTCAGCTTTGCTTTCACACACACACACACACACACACACACACATTGCACGAAGCAATCTTGTACCAGGTTTTCCTTATTCTTTTTTACTCGCTCCCTGCTCAGGGGCCCCGCGGGCTGCAGGACTGGTAGTGTAGCTACAGCACCCCAAGCACTCTAAGTGATGGAGTCCCCCCGTCATCCTGCTCCCAAAAGAACACCAGACCTTGCAGAGACCAGATCAGAAGTCCCTTTCCCAGAAGCACTGCTTGCAGGGGGTCAAAGCCCCGTTACAGCACCCAGGCTCGGCACCTGGGCCCTCTCGCTCTCTCACACATTCTCTCTCGCGCCCTGCGGACCGGGGCAGCGCGCACCCTTCCAGGGATTCCGCCCCTCAAAGTCATCAGCCTCCAGCTGGCAGTACTTGCCTCTGGCAGTCAGCCTGGCTCAGGTGCTCCCCTCGCTTTTGTGATGCAGGTGGAGTTCTCACCGGCCCAGTCGCACTACAGGACCCCCCAGGACTGTCCTTTGTCGGCGGCGGCAGCTGGAACTCCTACGGGCGACCGCCGGCCCCGGGTTTGCAGGACCCAAGCCCGGACTACGGAAAGGCAGGTGAAGGGAGGGTGGAAAACACGGACTGGAGTCCTAGGCTGGCGGCACAGATCGGACTGCGCGGAGACACCGCGCCATTCAAGGAAAAGCCTAATACATGGACTGGAGTTTTTTAAAAATATAATTTAACTTGCAGCCTCCCGCAAGTTGGCAATAGACGCAGCACAGGAGTGAGTCTGCCTCTTCTGGGGTTTGGGCTTGGAGCCGACGCCTCATAGACCATCTGGGTCAGAAACTTCAGATACTGCTGATCTTCAAGGAGGGCTTTGAGAGCCTGGCCTTTTGGGGGAAACCTTTTTTCACTGACCGTTTGTTTGTTTCTTCCTTGAAAATGATGTCTGTTCTTGTGGATGGCATGAGTCACGGGATTAGTGTGGAAAGGATGGTTGGGTTTGAGGCTCTAGACAGGAAAAGAACCTCGGGGCCTGGTTAGGGAGGGATTTTGTCTGAGGGACATTTGGTAACTCTAGGATCTGGGAAAAGAAATTTAACGTTTGCTGACTTTCCTTGAACCCCGAGTGGCCTTCTCTTGCCTCCTGGTCTCGCTGCAGACTCGCATGGTGACCCCCCCCCACGGCCAGGTGCATCCTCTTCACCCTGAGCGTGGGAGTTACCTGTCTAGTACTCATTTGCTGAGCGTGGGAAAGCCCACCTGCTGTTTTTTCTTCTCCCACCTTCTCTCTTCTCCTTTGGGAAGGGTTAAATCATCCCACGCTTTCCTGGAGCATCTCAGTTTTCTGGAATGCTATAAATCAAGTATTTTTCTTTTGTATATATGTTGTTTCTCAAAGAAAGAGAAGCCAGGAGCGGTAGGAAAGAGGCCAGAAGATGCTTACTCAGATCAAGGGGTAGCAGCTGAAGCCTTTGGCAGCATGAACCTTGCAATGCCTCCTGGTCCAGCGGCAGGGAATGGTCCCTCCCCCCCAACTACTGGGCATGTCAGAGAGAGGAGTTTGCAAAGGGTAGTAGGTACGGTGGGAGGGGAAGTGGGAGGAGGGAATATTTTGGCCATGGGAGAGAAAGTTAGGAAGCTACAACTGACCTTTACAAAGGGCCTTGCTAGTCTGTGTTTACCCACTGAAGGACAAGATGACATGCCTGCTTCATCTTGATTTTCTAATAGATCACATGTGCTGCAAAAAGGATTAAGATCCACAGAATGATACATCATATCAGATTATAAGTGCCAGAAAGCAAAAAATTTAGAAGAAATCGCCCCTTCTTCAGTATGTACTTAAATATACAATCTTTCAAAATGCTGTACCTAACATATTGTGTGTTTCCATTTATATGACATACTACATTCGGGGAAAAGCAAAAATATAGGGACAGAAAACAGATCAGTGGCTCCCAGGGGCTGAGAGCAGAGGGAGGGGTTGCTTACAAAGGGAACAAGGGAAATGAGGGGGATCTGTGTGTTGATTGGGGTGTTGGTTACCTGAATATGTATGTTTGCCAAAACTCATTGAACTCTACACTAAAAGGGGTGAATTCTACTGCGTGTAAATTAAAGAAACTAAGAAACAAACAAAAACCATGTTGCAGCTATAATAAAGATTAAATCAATCAAGTTTAAGGACTTTTTAAAAAGTTCCTGTGTTGCCAACAAACACATGAAAGAATGCTCAACATCACTAATCATTAGAGAAATGGAGGTATCACCTCACACCAGTCAGAATGGCCATGATCAAAAAATCTACAAACAATAAATGCTGGAGAGGGTGTGGAGAAAAGGGAACCCTCTTGCACTGTTGGTGGGAATGTAAATTGATACAGCCACTATGGAGAACAGTATGGCGGTTCCTTAAAAAACTAAAAATAGAACTACCATATGAGCCAGCAATTCCACTACTGGGCATATACCCTGAGAAAACCATAATACAAAAAGAGTCATGGGGCTTCCCTGGTGGCGCAGTGGTTGAGAATCTGCCTGCCAATGCAGGGGACACGGGTTCGAGCCCTGGTCTGGGAAGATCCCACATGCCGCGGTGCAGCTGGGCCCGTGAGCCACAATTACTGAGCCTGCGTGTCTGGAGCCTGTGCTCCGCAACAAGAGAGGCCGCGATAGTGAGAGGCCCGCGCACCGCGATGAAGAGTGGTCCCCACTTGCCACACTAGAGAAAGCCCTCGCACAGAAACGAAGACCCAACACAGCCATAAATAAATAAATAAATAAATAAAAAAAAAAAAAAAAAAAAGAGTCATGTACCACAATGTCCATTGCAGCACTATTTACAATAGCCAGGACATGGAAGCAACCTAAGTGTCCATCGACAGATGAATGGATAAAGAAGATGTGGCACATATATACAAGGGAATATTACTCAGCCATGAAAAGAAATGAAATTGAGTTATCTGTAGTGAGGTGGATGGACCTAGAGTCTGTCATACAGAGTGAAGTAAGTCAGAAAGAGAAAAATAAATACCATATGCTAACACATATATATGGAATCTAAAAAAAAAAAAAGGTTATGAAGAACCTAGGGGCAGGACAGGAATAAAGACGCAGATGTAGAAAATGGACTTGAGGACATGGGGAGGGGGAAGGGTAAGCTGGGACAAAGTGAGAGAGTGGCATGGACATGTATACACTACCAAACGTAAAATAGATAGCGAGTGGGAAGCAGCCGCATAGCATAGGGAGATCAGCTCAGTGCTTTGTGTCCACCTAGAGGGGTGGGATAGGGAGGGTGGGAGGGAGGGAGACGCAAGAGGGGAGAGATATGGGGACATATGTATATGTATAACTGATTCACTTTGTTATAAAGCAGAAACTGACACACCATTGTAAAGCAATTATACTCCAATAAAGATGTTAAAAAAAAAAAAGTTCTTGTGATCAGTTACTCCTCTTCCTCCTTCGTCCTAGAAGGTACTGCAGAGTATGATTAAGAGCCTATTCACTGTGGAGAAACCACAGACCTAAGCTTGGAATTTAACAGTGAAGTGTCCTTAAAATCCAATCTACAGCATATCTTCTGCATGGTGCAGGGCCAAGAGCTGGCTATAAACACACAAAATCCAATCCTTTTTATTCTGTGCAGCGATAAGTAGAGACTTGTGTGTGTGAGATTAGAAAGACCTGAGAGTAAGGCTTTGGAGAGATGAGTAAGAAGCAGATAAGAATGGTCAGATTTTGGAAGAAGGAGCAGAGGGAAAGGCCTGCTGATTCTGAAAAGACCAAACAAAAATAATCTGGTGACCGGAAGCAGTGGTTCCCAAACCTGGCTTCATATCAAAATCATCTGATTCCCAGCAGGCCTGGGCAGGGTCAGAGAATCTGCATTTTAAAGGAGTTCCCTGGTTATTCTTTGTAGCTGCCCAGCGCCAGTGCTGGGAATGTGAGTTTGGGAACCACCAACTTAGAGCAACAAATCATCTCCTAGGAGAGAAGGAAAGTCCTTCCAGGCTCGGGGAAGAAACAGCCTGATGTTCCTGGTGCAGAGGCGGGCAGGGCATCACGGGGAGAAGGGTCTTCCAGGATGTGCGGGGGGAGCGCTTTCTCTGGGGGCTGTAGAGACGCTTCCCAGGGAATCAGAGGGCAAAGCAGAGGAAGGTGACCGGAGGCCCTGTGTCCAGCAGGGGGCCTGGCCAGGTTTAGTGAGCGTCCAGGTGCAGCACCAGGGAAGAATGAGGGCAAATCCAGGGTGTCCTCCAATGCTGTTTGTCAGTAGATTCCCCTGCACCCAGCTCAGTGCCTGGGCCAGACAATAAATATTTGCTGACTGAGCGAACACATGAATGCATCTCAGAGAGTCACCTTCATCCCTCTACCTAAGCATGTAAACCCAAAAACCACCCTGGGAGAGAGAGATTATTATCCTTCCTGACTGGAGCACCGTCATTGCTCAGGGAAGTGAAGTCATTTACCCAAAGTTTCACAGTTAACAAATGCAATGGATGTGTTCCAGAAAGAGGAATAAAGATAAGCCTGGTAGGTTTCTTTCCGCACTACTGGGATTCTGGCAATGAACTTGAATATTTTACATTTGAAAACACCTGAAAAATGATTTCCTAATAAATGATTAAGTTTTAAGGTCAAAACCAGTAACTTTAAAGTGTTCCCTAAGGGACATTAAGGAATGTATCTATTTTGGATTCAGGTTTTACGGCATTTAGGTCCTCAAGGATGGCTCTGGACTGGAGGAAAATGGGAAACTTGCCCGCATTTTTTTTTTGCCGCTAGGAGTTGTTTAAATGACTTAACACTTGATTTGAAATATATCTATTCTTTTTGACTTTTTTCTTTTTTAATCAACCAAACAGGAAGTGTGGGTTAGATAGGAGCCAGTCAGTACTCACAGACTGCCCACTGGAAAATCTCTTCTTAAAACAACTGAAACTTGAAAATAAAATACCACCGGCACTATCGCTTGTTAATAAAAGACGCCTCTGAGAATCGTGTCAACCTCTGCACATTTGCAGCCCTCCTCCGTCACCAGTGTGGGGTTTGCAGCTCCTTTTGTCTGGATAAAACTTCCATATTCCTCTCGATAAAACTAGATTAAACTGTATTAAATCATTTCATTAATATCACCATCTTATTCAGTAAGGACTGGAATAAAGCTATTAATTTTTATAAAATTATGTTTGTATGTGGAATTCATATAAAGTCTGTGAAATTAGAACCAATCAGACACAGTTTTGATATTGGATTCAAATCCAATATCAATATTCTTTAAGTTTTTGTAGAATGAATGAATAATGAGTCTAGTCTCATAAGGAAAGGCAGAGATTGAAACCAAACAACTTAACAATGCCGAGATATACAGATACAAGTGCAGAAAGACAGACATGAATACAAATGGGCAAGCAGGGAGAAAGGGAGTGGACCATTCTCCCCTGCCTTTGTGTTGGCAGCTGCATGAGAGGTAAAGGAGTCTCAAGCCAGAAGAAGCTGAGTGCCAATTTGTTCAAATCATGAAAAAAAACGTTAAAATAATTTAAAACTTGAGAGAATACTCCAGTTGAATGTATCAAAAAGGCTAAGGTAATGTTAAATAAATAAAAATCTATAAAGCTTATCAAATTGTCTCTAAATATAAATAAGAGTCACTACAGGGAAAGAAAGTGCCAGTCGGATGCATTAGGAGGCAGTTTTCTTTTCCATTTTTGGGGAGTCTGTTAGCTGGGAAGCGGCTACAGATTGATACCAGCCTTCACAACTCAGTTTCAGGGGGTTGCTAATATCTGCCTGATCTTCTGTCACCTGACACGTGATGATGAGCGAGGTGTGTATGTGATACCACAGCTGGTCCCACTCCTTCCTGGTGTCTGGGAGGCCTCTGGTCTCTGCTAGAAGGCGTACGCTCAGAGCTGCACAAGCAGCAGGGCCTGGTGACAGTCCCCTTCCCCTGGGGGTGTGAGCCCTGGCGGCGGACCAAGCAGCAGGAACCCCCACTGCTCTGCTGGACGCCCCGCCTTCACTCCCAGAGGCAGAAGGTTCTTCCCAGCGGCCCGGCTGCCAGCTTTCATACTCTTTTCCCTTTACCGACTTGTGGGCAGTGGAGAGGGGACACACTGTGGGACGAGAAGGGTGGCCTTGTCTTTTCTCTGATATCACCTTGAGCTGCGGGAGCCCTTTCCTTCTCGGCCGCTCCCATGGGCTTTGCTGGGTCGAGCTGCCGTGTTAATTGTATTTTCCCTTAGTTGGCAGAATACAAATCAGCTTCGTCATGGTTCTGTTTCCTCCAGACCCAGTGCAGCTGAGAGGGAATTTGGCCAAGTGCAGACGCGAAGACCAGGCGCCCTGGCTCCTGGCGCCTCATCTTTGAGTGATTCCACCTCAAAGACAGATGGATGGACAAAGGGACGTTGGTACGATCTGCCAACGCCGGCCTGGGGGGTAAAGTAAGAGTCTCAACATCAATAAAGCAGTATTTTCCTGGCTGTGTCTTTTCAGGAGCCTCCGTCTCCCCAGCTCCCAAAGTGTGCCCAGCCATTGCTGGGATCCCCAGGCAGTGCCTTGTGTGGCCAGGCCTCCCGTCCGGTGCCAAGGGCCTGCTAACCTCTCTCTCCTTGGGTATGAAGGCAGTGACGGCACCTCTGGGGCCTGGCAAAGGCGTGCCCGCCCTGGTGCTCGATGCTGGTGCAGACCCTCTGAGCCTGGGCGCCCTCTGCCATCACAGCCAAGCTGCTGGTGCAGACTGGCGTCCCTTCTCCAGAAGCAACACAACTGCGGGGCCACCAGCGTGGGCTCTCTATGACCGCCGACATCCTTTTCCTGACATTTCTGGTGTCTCTCATGAAGGCCTGCAGTGCTGCCTGCTGCTCCGTTGCCTGCCGGGTTTTTCACAGCAAATCTCCCTCTTAGCTTGTAGCCGTTTCCCGAGGACTTACGACGTGTTAGGCCACTCGACGGACAGTCACCACACTGCATCCAAAACCTGTGCTGCCCTCAGTCATGAGAATGGGCTTCTTATGTCGTCCTCTCTTCCCTTGAATGAGTTCTGTCCCCAGATGCCCTGTGATCACTCAGGGAAACAGACTCTCGAACTCACACCTGCCTTTCCCCAGACATGCCTGAATCCTGGGTCAGGTGCAACCCAGGAATCTCTGCTAAAGAAGTTCATGGTCACATCATTCATCTCAGTGGGAACGTACAACGTCCTCCGAATGACACTAGAACGACTGCTGTGGGTTGTTAGGCCCATTATGATGAACATGACATACGCTCGAGCAAACGCTTGCAATGCTGAGAATAACTGAACACTAATTTTCACGGATGGAGAAGACGGATGCGATGTGAGTGTTTGAGCAGAAGTCAGGGCAGCCTCAGACACCAGCCAGCTACGGGACTTGAGCAGCCCAGATCCTTCCCGGGGCCCGATTTCCTCTCTTGCAGAACGAGGGGTCTGGATGATCTGACCTCTAAGGTCCTTTCCTTCTTTGCCATTCACGCCCCTGCCGGCCTCCTCCACTGAGTGTGCGACAGGGGTGCTCCTCTCACACATGGCGGGACGGGGCGGCTCTGGCCGTCCACCACCCACGTTCCTCCCCTGGGTCCGGTGGACAGAGAACCCCGCGTCTCCGCACGGCGCACAGGAGACTTCCAGACGTCTCTGCTGGCTGCGGGGAGGCTTTTCTGCTGGGGCCCATGTTTTACAACCCGACCAGTAGGAGCCACTTTCCCTTTGTCTGGTGACCTCAGTGACATTACTGAACTGGATTTCTGGAATTCAGGTTGAATTCACCCAGGTAAGTGATGCTGTGTGTGGTTTCATGGCAGTGAACCTGGCAGCCTTTTCCTAGCCTTTTTCATGCCCTTCTGTTCAAATTTCCACAGGAGGAAAAGACACCAGAATGTTCCATAAAGCCCTCCCAGTCACTTACCTGATAAATGAGGGGAGGGGTGGCCTGAACTCTGACCTTCCGTGATCCGGGTCAAGTGCAGGCTACACAGGTGCGTGTTCAGTAGCATCCGTGTCCACGTATGCACAGGCACACGCACATGCACGCGAGCGTGCACACACAAACACTGGTGTAGAGCAGAGACGCTCTGACCCAGGAGCTGGGACCAGGGTTCTGGTCAGAGAGCTGGCATCAGCGGCTGCTTCTCCTCTGCCAGGTCAACCTCGCGTGGTTCCCGTGAGGACCTGGGACCCAAGGCCCCTCCAGCTTGAACGTTCTGACTTGCCTTGATTTTAGAGGATGATCTCATAGCCTTTATCTTTAAGTTGCTCAAAGATTTGTGTTTCAGATTTGGGTGTTCTCTCACGCTAGGAAGCCCTGCTCCTCCATACAAAGCTGTGTGGAGGGAGATGTTCATTACAGAGACACTTGTTTAAAAAATACCGAACACCCAGAAAGGCACGGAGATAGAACGTTAAGGAAGTTACGTCCACGTAATGGAATACTGTACAGCCATCTCGACATCAAGCACCGTAAAATAATAATATCAGGTCGGCTACCATTCACTAATTAATCCATTTATCCTGTATGTGGGGGGCATCTGTCATGGGTCCTGTGCTGGGGTCAGTCCTGGGGTCCAGGACGAGCAAAGCAGACAGAGCCGCACGGCGCTTACTCAGCGTTGTTAGATGCTGCTCTGTGTGCTAAAAGCATCACATGCTTCATTTTGTTTAATTTTCTCAACAGCCCGATGAGGTGGGTCTGTCGTCATTCCTCATTTTCTGGATGAGGAAACCCAGGAACAAAAAGCTGACGGGTAGCAGTGCAGGGATTTCCACGCGGGTTTATCTGATTCCTATAGATACACTCTGCTTCCTCAACGACGTTTACAATTCCATTAACATTTTGTATGAGGAGTATGTCAAAGTCCATAATTACAAGCACACCATTTTACAAAGGTGCTCTTAGGAGGGTCTGGGATTCTATTTCATGCTTGATTTGAACCCCCTTTCTTTTTCTGCAGATTTACAGTTGAAACAATTAGGCTGACAAACTGTTTTACATCTACCATCCCCCCGTTTCCAATACTGATCCCCACAGCATCGTTCAAAAAAGGACAAACAGCCTGAGATAAATTGGTGGCCTGGTTTAATTTTAAGTGACATGAATAATGTTGCTTCTCTCTCTTCCCCCAGAGCCTATTTCAATGTCTGATTATAGTAATTTGTGAAATTTTTCTTATTTAGCAGGGAGAATTAGTCTGTTTTAGAATCCAGAACACGTCACTGTATTTTGCTACTAGCTAAATCCAGCTTACAATGTATTACCACAAAGCATGAACGTTGTGGGAATTCAGAAGATCTAGATCTAGATCTTTGCTCTAGATCAAGAGGCTTATAAAACAAACTGAGACTCATGCTCTAGATCAAGAGGCTTATAAAACAAACTGAGACTCATGGACATTTCCAGAACAGCCAGAGGCCCCTGCCCTGACTGAGCAAATAATTCTTTTCTCTCTGAACTCCCTGTTTACAATCCATGCTCCCTCTAATTGTGAGCAAAGCATCATATCATGTCATATTATCTGAAGAATAAAATATGAAGGTGGAACATATAAAAACTGGAATTTTGTGTCATAAGCAAATAAAACTTACATGGTTTAAAGATACATGTGTTTAATGCTATGCAGTAGATGTGTGATTAAGAACAATGGTAGTAATTATGATTTTTACTCAGTTGAACCAAATGTTTATAGGGCTTTTTTTCCTCTCTCAGTTTGTCATAATTTTACCAGGTAAAATGTGATCCTTCTACACATATATTTTAAAATACAAAGACTCTGGATTCGACTCAACTACTAGAGCAATTTCCCCCATCTTTCCTCTTTCCAGTCCCTAGACTGTGCCCCCCATTGCAGCTTGGAGCTTGGAGTTTTTTCACTTGAGCGAGTCTTCCTTTCCTGTAAGGGGGTTCAGGTATGCAGAAACTCTGGACACGTGGAGCGGCGCTGTGGGTGGGGTGGGTAAAGGCACAGTCAGAACGTGCTGGGGACCTTGCCATCCAGGACTCTACCTTTGCAGAAGGAGGAGATGGGGGATAGAAGAGACTTAAACTACTGCTCAGGCTTGGAAGGGGAGGAGGGGTCTGGAAGGAAGGACGGGGCCAGCCTAGGTGTCCCCAGACCAGGTCTCCAGCCACTGAGGGCAGTGTGTGCCCAGGCCCCGCTGTGGTCCAGCGCTGCAGCCCCTCCCCGTGACACTGGGTCAGTCGTGCCCCCAGGACCAGCCCGTGAGGATCTGCAACCCCCTCTGTGCCTGGGAAAGAAGGCTTCCCACTTCTGCAGTTTCCTCCACTCAAGACAGATGTCAGAAAGGGACACTGCCCTTCATTTCATAATCATGAATAAAGGGCTAAAAACGCCTGAGAAAGAACAAATCTCGGCTTCTTCACACACTGTGCCATGGTGCTGTGAACCTGGAGTCACGATACAGCCCACACTTCCCACCAGGAGTTCGGTGATTATTTGCACCCAAACGTGTGCTTGCATGACTTCAACTATTTAGTTTCAAGAAACAAATTATGGTGGGTTACTTAAAAAGTCTTTTACACTAAAGGTCAGTTAACCAATCAACATCTCCAAGAGCCGCTGTGAGACCGTTCCTCAGCCAGGATGTAGGGGGAGAGGGCAGAGGGGTGTGGTGTGTCTGAAATTGTGGGCCAAGGTGGTCAAAGCACGCATAGGAGGTGAGCGGTCAGCTCCGCTTTCTCCTTCCTGCCCTCCCACACTTACTGAACGCTGTCATGTGCCAGGCAGTGTGCTGGTTACTGGGGAAGTTGTATCTAATGGGGGTTTTAGGTAAGCAGGCAGGCCATTCCATCCGCCCACCTTTCAATTCATATTGGCTGAGGGTCCCTCCTGGCGCAGATGCCGGCTGGCACAGGGAGTGTGGTGGTGACTTCAATCAACATGGTCCCACCTGGCAGGGGGTTAAGGGCTTGCACTGGGGAAGGAGCTCTGCGGAGGGGCCCTCGCCCAGCTTTGGGGCATCAGGGAAGGCTTTCCGGATGAAGGGAGGTCTAGTCACTTGGAAGGTGAGTCAAAGGTAGTCAGGCATAAAGTTGGAGGAAGAGCATTCCAGTCAGAGGAAACAGCACACTCAGGGCTCAGGCGTGTGAGCGGAGGCGTGAGCACAGCACTCACCGTGACTCCTGGCATTTTTGACTCCCACAGTCCAGGGGGTACTGTGTGGGGGGGCAACTGGTCACCCTCAAACCACCAGGAGCCTTGTCTCACGACCTTCCCCTTCGAATCCTCTTCCAGGACCCCCCTGGTCGCTAACCGCACAACGCCACTGCCTGTGTGTTCACTCCCCGCAAGTTCCATGGGTCTTCTTCTCCATCCTCGCAGTAAAAGACTGTCCAGCGCTCGCCACGGAACCAGGGACACAGGACGTTCTCAGTAACCGTTAGTTGAATGAATAAAGAACGAATGTGCTTCAACCACTCAGGACTTCCTGACGGTCCTGACCCCCTTTCTTGAGCCTCTGATGCCTCTCAAGTCTCTCTTCCTCTCTTCCAATCTGGGCCGTATAAAAATGGAGTTTAATTTTTTTAACTGACTAGCAAGAAACTTAACAGTGACCCTGGAAATCTTTCAGCGGTTTCCAGAAACACCAGAGAATCCCAAGGTCATTAGACTCCTCAGTCCTAGAGAGCCTCTGGCGGGGGTTCTAGGCTATGCTCAGTGTTCCAAGTCCACCTGCAGATGGGGAAGGGACAGTCTCAGGATGGACCCTACTTCTCCCTCAAGTAGCACGGAGAGCACAGTGGTGGAGAAGTGGGTCCAATCCAATCTCCCTGGATGGTTTGGGTTTTTCTCAGCACATCACCACTGGGCCAGGTGGCCCGGAATGCTTGCAGGAACCCTCTCTAACCCAGCCCTGTTTGAAGGGTAGTTGGTCACCTCTGCTGTTTCCATTACCCACATCCTGAGAAAATGCTCCCTATGATTCCATGACCCCCAGGCTGATGGAACTCAGAGAGACTGAATATACAACAGACAGCATATGTTGTCATATGTGACAACAGAACATTGACCCATGACCAGCAGCCAGTTTGAGCAGTCAAACCACAACTTCTGTAGCCATCAATCAACTTAACCAATAACTGCCAGCTTCCTTAATTTTTGCCCCCTTTTCCAACTGAGGACCAGCCAAAGAAAGCCAAATATGTTCCCCTGACCAATCACCTAGGATGCCTGGCTTCTTGCTAGCCTGATCCCAGCTTCCCCAGGCCAACAAACTCCAACCAGGGCATGCTTGAAGCCTCCCCTTTTCTCCACTGTAAAGCTTTCCCTCTTCCCAGCCTACCTTTGAAACTCTGCCAAACACAAGTGATGGTCTCTTACTCACTTACTAAAGCAGTCTCTGAACAAACAGCCTTTGCTTGTTCTCACTTGAGTGCTCTTTGTTTATTTCCACAACACTTTTATTCTGGAAGTTTTTTTTTGTAGTACCTGGGATAGGATGTTTGTGGAAGTCAGAGTTAAAGGAGATACGCCATTCCTTCACAACTTTCTAAGACCCCAAACGCCTCCTATCAAACAGAAACAAGATTCCTCAAACAGATGAGCATTAAAACATCTTGGGAAGATATTTTACCCTTAAACTCTGGACCAGTGTTGGAAGATCCATGTGGGTGGACCCAGAGTTGAGAAGAGCAGGTTTCCATGAGAACGGGAGTCGGGAGGTGGCGAAGGGGTGGCTTTGTGATCCAGCGATCAGATGCTCTAATTCAGCTGTAACTCTCGAACTTCCATTCAATGGAAACCCATAGACATTGAGAAGTAATAAATAACTGTTAAATTTTCCTGCCCAGGTTAGGTGCCATGTGTGAAACAAAAGCGAATGCAGCGAGTATCTATTGCCATACCAGTTCCAGGAGACACAGGTAATCCCACTGTAGGGTTGGGGATAGTCCAACACCTGTGACTCAGGCGTCTGGAATTTGAAGTTGAGTGCTACATTGTTTCTCACCACTTCCACAGGGTGTGATTTGACTGGCCATGGGAAGGTGGAATAATGAGGCAATTTCTAACAGGACTTTACTAGACAAGGTGTGTCAAACATCACTTTACAGTATCGTTCTCTCACTACACGGCGGTAATAGGCAAAAAATCCAGTGAGGGTGCTTGAAATGCAGCATGCTCACTGGAGGCAAAGCTCGGGGAGAGATCTTCAAGCGTTAAGCCGAATTTTGAAATGCTGCAACAATTCTCCCTGGAAATCAATAAGCGAGTGCTATACATGTTCGACCTCCACTTGTAACAAGGTAGAGAATGGAGCGTCACACAAGGCATCCATCTGAGCCCATCAACTGCAGGCCAGCCCACGCTGCCCAAGGGCCCAGCCCCCATGGCAAGAGCAACCCCCTCCTCAGTGGTGGCGTTCTTCACTCGCTCACGTAATCCACCTGATGGCTGGGCTACGCTAACGTCGGGGAGAGAGACTGACCCCGCCCCTCTGCACCGGATGCTGTGATGATTGGAAAGCTGCCCCGAGCACACTGCACACCTGGCTCTCCCGGAGGTGGGCAGGTGGAGGGGCCCTAGGAAGCTGCCCTGCTTACGCAGGTGTGAATGTTAAAACTGTGACCCACATCTGCCAAAGCTCTATGGGGGTTCTTCATCCCTTTGTGCCCAGTTTATTTCCTTTCCTGGAAAGCTGCTTTCCCATTTCAATCCTTCCAAGAAGAGACCAGATTAGAAATGCCTGCTAGTTTGGTCAAGAATCACAGGACTGGGGAAGCAGGATGGCAGTGCAGATGCTACGAAGAGAGCCCTGGAGGGTATTAAGGGAATTGTGTATGAAAAAATATGCTTTTCTCTATTGGAGAGGACAGATCATGAAGACCATGTATAATTAACAGATGAGGACCCATCTGAGGGAACCTCGCTGAGAGGCTAGACCTTCGATTTAGGCTCACACCAGATGATGCAAAAGGTTTCCAAAGGATGGTCCTGAGCTCCAAGTTCTCCCGAAGCATCTTAAAGACTGAGTCAGGCTACTGGGATTAGTATAACATTTCTTATCTCTGGCTGCACATTACAATCATCTGGAGAACTTTGAAAAACCTGGACTCCTAGGTCCCACTGAAATAGGCTTTCTCCGGGTGCACTTGGGCATCTGTAGGATTTTAGAAACTCTCCAGGTGGCAGTAGTGTGCAGTGAGGCGTTCAGGCTGGACCAACGCTACAGGGAACAGGAAGTCCAAAAGTGAAAGGTCGGTAACTGGGACCAGTTCCACTCGGGGCATCCTCAGATGGTGAACAGAAGTCTATTGATGGATGTATGGCTTCTTGGTAGGATCCACCCATAAACCTCTCGCGCGCGCCTTCCATTCTGCGCACCCTAGGGCCGGGGAAGAAGACAGCCTCCCTGGAGTTCTTGGCTGTGTGGAGAAGTGTGAATGCCTGCAAAGAACTGGGGTTCTAGGAGGGAGAAGAAAGGGGAGCTGGCCCTTGGGAAGGCACCTACCAGCTTTTGCCACGTGAGAGCAGAGTTACTAACCCTGAGGTTTCCCCAAATTGCCAATTTTACGAGTTACATGTTGATATGTTGCTATCTTAAAATCTGTTGTTTTGGGGTCAAGGCTTAAAACAAACAAACAAATGAAAATAAATCTGTTGGTCTGGGGTTATGAGTAGAAATGTGGGCACAAAGGGTAAATAGTTGGAGCCTTTGGGCGTCTCCTAGGCAACTTTCTCAATTAGATACTGAAACGAGTTTCTACCAGAACTGGGAGTAGCTTGAACGTGGGAGAGTTTCTCATGTACCTGCTTCTCTGGAATGTCCGTCCCAGACATCCTCTGGAAGGAGGGACAGCAGCCGATGGCCTTTGTTAGTTGTGACCTAAGTCCTTAAGTTAGAGAAACAAATGAAGTGAAAAGTTAGTTCTGGAACCTCAGGTTAAATCTATCCTGCTCTGTTTCTGAAGGTCACATGATGATAGGTCTTGATCACCTACTTTTACAACATCAATAGGGCAATGTTTTCTTAGGAAACTTTAAAAATAAACAGACACTGAGGCTGCTGTGAAGGTGAAAAAATACTTCAAAATTGTATTGAAGAACGTTCTGTGCTACTCCTTTCTGAGGCTCTGGAATGTCACACGTAATGTCCATTTATTTCACAAGAATGACTTCACTCTGGGTCAGACTTGCCACCGGCTGGTGTGCAGCGTTTGCTCTGTATGGTAAAAGCTGACTCTGCAAAAATGAGGCAATGGGTCCTTTTGACATAGACACTTTCAATGGTTTCAACATAACTGAGGAGTACATGACACAAACTTAATTGTCTTCTCTGCCTGATTAGCATGGGTTATGGCTTCGTGAGACAATGGAAAATGTATATATTGGACTCGGCCCCTGATTTCTGGCGCAGAGCTCCTAAGACCCTTGCAATTTCCTAAGTGATAAGAGCACCAGGAGCATTTTATGTTCTAACACTTGGTCTTTGATCCTGGGCTCCAGACACAGAGTTCCTAAATCCCTTAGACTTTTCTGGGTGATAGCAGTGTCTTCTGTGCTAATGAGGTGACTCTGGGTGGGCTCCTGGATGGGGGCTGGTCACCAGAAAGACCAAGTCACAATTAGAAGGTTGGAATTTTCAGCCCCTCCTCCCATTCTCCAGAGAGGGGAGAGGGGCTGGAAATGGAGTTACAGCAATCATGCCCATGTGATGAAACCTCCACAGAAATTCTAATCAGGGTTTGGTGACATGTGAGGTGCTGGGAGAGTAGTGTGCCTTTAGAGGATGTGGAAATGCCACACCCCTTCCCACATACGCTGCCTTATGCATCTCTTCCATCTGGATGTTTATCTATATCCTTTATCATAACCTTTTTATAATAATCTGGTAAATATAAGTGACTTCTTTTCCAGAGTTCTGTGAGTCACTCTAGCAAATGAATTGAGCCCGAGGAAGGGGTTGTGGGAACCTCTGATTTTTAGCCAATTGGTCAAAAGCACAGGAGACAATCTGGACTTGCAATTAGCCTCCGGAGTGGGGTGGAGGAGTCTTGTGGGACTGAGCCTGTAATCTGTGAGATCTGACCCTGTCGCCAGGTAGACAGTGTCTGAATTGAGTTAAAGTTTAGGACACCCAGCTGAGGTCACTGAGTATTGCGTGGTGGGGAACCCCATCTGGTATTGAAACAAAGGACGACTGAATTTTTTTCCTAACACAGCTTCTCAACACCCTTAAATGTTCTGCTTACAATTCATTTCATTCATTCAACAAATGTTCTTGAGCACTTCCTCTGTGTCCCACTGTCACGGGTGCTGGGTATATGACATACAATAGAACAAAGAGACCAAAATCCCTGCTCTCATGGAACTTACATTCTAGTGGGAGGAGAAAGGCCACAAACAACTCAGTGAAATAGATAGGGTGCTAGGTGAGAACATGAGCTACGGAGAAACATAAATCAGGAAGGAGGGAGAGGGCATGTATACGGTAGGAGGTGCGTTTTAACAACGCTCGTCACCTAAGGCCATGAGAAGGTGGTGTTGGAGTAGTGGATTCCCAGGGAACACTGGGACCCATTTCTCACCTGCCACTTCCTGGGTGGTTGCCTAGATTTGATGCCTATGATGCAGTACCTTCAGTTGGAAGACTAATGGGACTTCAGAGACATCTAAGTCTTCCTCTAGCCTTTAGAAACAGGCAGGCTGAAAAGGCTGGCCCAAGGATAGCAGAGAGGGGAACGGCTAATCCAACCTCCTCCCTCTTACGATTCCAATGATTGATTTTACTCTCCTCTAATTTCTGGCCCTTAAAGGTTAGTGTTTTTAAGAGTTCACATTTATATAACACATACAGATGGTGACTGTCTTGATTTTGGTAAAGTGGATAGAAAATAATTCATGTGCAATCAAGGAAGAGGCATTCCCTCATAAAGAGTTAGATATAATCGTGATGATTCATCTATGGATAAAGAAGAGGAGCTCCAGATAAGGGCCCAAATAACAGGAATGCAATTTAATTCCTCCAGTATTAACTGGACACTTTATATGGGTTCAGCAAGGTGAAAAGTAGGCACAGTGGGGTAGTGAGGCAGCCACTTTCAAAAGAATTACCACCTCCTAGAATCATGCACAGAATAGATGTGTTAAAAAATAACGCAAGGAAATTCATGACTGGGGAGCCAAGTAGCACAGAAAGAAAGACCATGGATCTTTAAGCCAGTAGGTCCTGGGTTTGAACCATGACTGTCTCCATCACTTGGTAGCTACATGACCTCAGACAGTTATTTAACCTTCTAAACCTCAGTTTCTTGGCTTGTAAAATGGTGATAATATATCTGTCATTACATGGATGCTTGAATAGGCACCAGCATGGTGGTGATTGTCATAATAATGTCATTATTATCATTAGTCAATGAATGCCACCAGCAATTTGATGTATAAGACTCAGAGACGGGAGAGATTAGAATGGTTTGGCATATTTGAGGGAAGATTTCAGGAAGGAGGCAAGTTTCAACCTGGGGTTTGAAGGATAAGTAGACTTTAGAAAAATGGAAAGGTGTGTGTGTGTATGTGTGTGTTCTCTAAACAAAAGTTGGAGGTGAGGAAAAAAGAAAAAAACAACAGTAAGTGAGCTTATTTAGGCAACAGCTAGGAGAACAGCTTGGATGCAGGGCTTGGGAGTAGGAAAGGAGAGATAAGGTTGAATAAACTAATATATAACAGATTGTGGAAGCCGCAAAGGAATGTTGGCAACATTCTAGTGTATTGTTTTGTGGTATTGTAGTATCAGAGCAACACGTCAATTCCTCGATTTCAGAAAAAATGGTAAGGGACGTGCTGAAGTACAATTTTGAGAGAAGTCTATTTCTTTGGCATCTGGTTTTAGAGTTAAAATAAAATTTATTTACAAAACAGTTATACTAGAGAGATTACATCTAAGCATGTAAATGTATACATCTAAAAGTATGTTTCTATTTTGTACCCAAAATTTGGTAAGTTATGGCTGCCATGCTCTAGCAGGAATATTTTTTGTTGCACTTTTTTCTTGAGTTCCCCACAGAATGCACAAGGGTGTGGCAAAAGGGAGTAGAAATGTACCAGAGTTAGTCACAAGGCTTTTTCTCTTTTTGATGGTTTCCCCCCAAATTTCAAGAATTTACGGTTCTCTTGGTAAACCTCAGCTAGTATTCCATTGTGGTTTACAAATGATTACATACTTTTTCTTCTCTCTCTTTCCTCTCTTCTTCTTTTTTTTTTTTTTTTTTACAGAGCAACGTTTCCAGAATGGGATACTACATCTAAAAACTAGGGAAATTTATTCTCAGCATGTCAAGAAAACATTGAGGTTTTTTTCCTGATAATTTGCATTGGACACATTTTGTAAATTCCCTCCACCTAGGATCTCAGGAGACTTTGCTCCTTTGCTGGGAGAATGGATCCAACCTATACATCAGCCCAACTTTGTTTTGGGAGCTATTTTGGATACAGTATGTGTATAGCTTCCTTTAAATGGGAAGTAACCATGGCTTGTTAACGATCTTGTTGGATAAATCTGATCATGATGGTGTGCTATGTTCAAAAACCTCCTTCTTTGACTTTGGGAAAGCTACTCTCTTTCCCTCCTCCTCTGCCAGCCCACTCTCAGCTTATCCTGCTGGCAGTATAACCATGGAGAGTTGAGTCAGAGCTGAACCCTTTCCTTGCTGTTTTGATAGGTTTATTTTTCTGGATTCTGAATTCTAAACCTTAAACACCTTGATTGGAATTCCTGCCTTCCTTGTGGCACTTCATTGTTTGAAAAACTTTCAAAACTCTAATTGAGAAACATACGTGCACCCCAATGTTCATTGCATCACTATTTACAATAGCCAAGACATGGAAGCAACCTAAGTGTCCATGGACAGATGAATGGATAAAGAAGATGTCTAGTGTCTTAGGTAAACTCTTCGGAAACAGTTTACAATGCAGCACCTTATAAAGAAGTTGTTAAATCAAATACTTCTTACTTCCTACCAGGTATTAAATTAATTTTTGCATATGTCTTAGTCTAGACTGTAAGGGCTTTAATGACAGTCCCCGTGTCTGATTCACCTTTGCTGTCATTTCAGGGTCTAGCACAGATGTTTTGTATAGCAGGCACCTTAACAATTATTTATTAGTTCTCAGATCTCCATCTTGGACCCATTACTACCTGCTGCTTCCCAAAGTCCAGCGTCGAAGAAAAGAAGAAAACAGGCAAAATTTCTAGAGAGACTCGGGGGAGAAATTGCATAGTAGCTCCTAGGAGGGCACAGTCATTAGCACCTCGAATGCAGATGGATCTGATAAGAAAGCTGGGGTCCCTTCCGCAGCTGGGGAGTGAAGGCAATGTGGTCACCCTCTCCGGCTGAAAGGAGAATGAGTTCACTTATATACACAATCACGAGCGCAGTTGTACGGAGCAGAACTGATGCTACTGACAAGGCTTTTAAGATGACGAATGAAATGAACTTTGGAGATATTGAAAAGACAAAGGGTTTTTGTATCATAATTATTTCTGTACTGAGAGTTATAAAAATTTCCCTCTAATTCACTTTTATGGTAAACACATACGATCACCACATGATGATCTCTTCATCAGGGTCATGATCTATTTTGCCAGAATAAAATATGCAAGAGTCTTAATGGGATATAAAGGAAAAAGTAGTTCTTCATTACAGAGTGTCTTTTCCATGCATTGTTGCTGTCTAGCGTATTACTAAATGCAAAGTCAACTCAATAGAAAGAAATCAATATGATTTCTTATCTATGTTAATAGCCAATTCATCAGTCTCTCCAACCATCGACAAATAGCCTCCACTGACAAACAGTATCTTAGATAATAAATTCTTCAGGAATAGCCTATAATGCAATCAAAGCAGCATGTTATTAGGAAGTTATTAAAATAAATCCTTCAGGAGAAGAGGTTATAGCTCCTTTCCTAATGTTTTGATTACTGATAACTTGGAAAATGTAGGCCAAAGTTGGGAAGCTGAGTTAACAGAAAGAGGTTTTATTCTTTCAGTGTGTTCTTTCCTGACCATCATTCTGCTCCAGAGAAAGACAGCAATGTTCCCCTTTCCCTCTACCCTCTTGTAATAAATCCCCTTTGTCATATGGAGATTCAAACTCAAGAGTGGGATGTAGAATCTTGATGAGGCTGTAACTCCTAATGGAAGGAAATCCGTAATTACCCATTCGGACCATGAAGTCCATTTGCAGAGGTTAACAGTGTTCCTACAATTTAAACCACGCCATCTGCTTGGTTTAAAACTGAGCCGAATAGGAAGGCTTTTTTGGTGGGCGGGACTATGCAGGGTTATAAGTGTCCAAAGACCTAGGTGCGAACACTCAAACCAGTTTAGGGGGTTTGTGGTCCTCTCAGATGCACCAAACAATCTGATTCACATCCCACGCTTGTTCTTTGTTTTCTCAGATACCTCCAGACTGTTTACCGCCTTTCACTAGACTTATTAGGAAAAAACCCACAGGAGCTAGGCAGATGGGTTATATTCATTAACATCCATCGTATTCACATTGACGGGTGTGAACACACACGCTGCTAATGAAATGAGAATGCGGAGGGGAAGGGGGAGGCTCAGCAAGCGGCGGCAGGTGACGTCATCCCAGTGGGGAGATCTTCATGACAGTTTAAAGAATGCGGAATGTGAGCTAACTAGCTCAGGTATCTTCCTCCGCAGGTGACTGGTCTGTAAGAAGCTCTCCTGATTCTAAGGGATAGGTTCTCAGTGGAGTGGCCAGCTCAGAGACCTCCCAAGAAAAGCATCCCAAAAGCCAAAGGGTCTGATGGGCTTTGAAGAAAGACCATCCCTGCTGGACAAAGAAACAGTCTTTTGATCCATCACCTTGGTTGAGGATGAATTTACATGTGAGCTCAGGGCAACCAAGACTTTCTTTACCGTTCAAGCAAACTTGTGCTTAAAAATGCCAGTTGGTATAAAACCCAGGTGGGCTGTAATATTGCTTTGACACGAAGATCAGTAACAGGATTGCAGTTTACCTTGATAACATTGATTATTTTACTTATATGTACCCATCATCAGAAGAATAACACCACGAATTTAAAACTGCTGCTCCTCTATTTTCATGCAGGGAGAAGTCATCTATGGTTCTGCAACTTAATGTGGGATCTATGAAGTCCTTTAACAACCCCATCATGACTTCCGAAAAAATACAGGGCTGCCAAATGAGGAAGAACTATTCCAAGTAAATGGTTTCCCCCTTATAAAGGAAATGAAACCCTGAAGCACCAAATTTATTTTAGGTGGGAAATGTTACTCCAAATTTTTCCTTATTTATTTGCTGCTTTAAAGTGAATAACAACTGTCTTTTCTTGATGACCCTTAATAATATATACACCGGTGGAACTATTTAGGCTCTTTGCTCTTTTGCAAAATGAGATTCATGGATTTCTGACCTCTCCTCTCTTACTGTTTATCTCCTCTCTTGCTGATAAGCCTGTTCTTACTGTAGTCCATGTGCCTGCCTCTAATACTCCACCCAGATCATTCTTCTAATTTGTGTTGGATCTTGGAAACCAGATAATGATTTCTATTTGGACTCTGTATAAAGTAAGTGTAAGTTAGGACCTGTGTGGGTACTACCTGTTCCTACTTGGTTTTCTATCTCTGAAATCCTCACATCTTCATTAAGCACCACCCAAGTGTTTAATTCCACCTTAGAGTTTGACACTGGTTATGAACTTGGGCAATAGGGATTGTCCTGGCTGCTGGTTCCCCTCTGAATCGGATCCAGTCTTCCTGCAGGCTAATGGCCTGCTTCCTGTTTCTAACCTAGTTGTTCTGTGTGGATCTTTATCTGCTTCCTTCTTCTTAAGACCCTTTGTTCTTGGGACTGGGTTCCTGCTGCATTCTTGTCATCTATTTTTTCTCCCTGCTTTTTCTTCCTCCCCTGATGATGAATTTTCTTCTTGCACTAAGAAGGATACTCAGGAGAGAATAATAGGTATATTGCAAGCAAGAAGCGGGATCTCAGTAGATGTTTGTTCAACAAAAGTACAAATGATAAATATGAATATATATTTTGGCCTACACATTGCTTTCAGAAACTGTATGTTGTTGAAGGAATACTTTTGGTCTCAATTCTAGGTTTTTATATGTAGAAGTCTGTACTGAATTTGGTTTGGCGGTGGGCAAACGGGACTTATAAAACCCAAGCTCATTTATGAAAACCAAAAATTCTAAGAATGGTGCTTTATGAAGGCATTCTCATCAGGCTAGAAAAATAACTGAAAGGTTTAAAATATCAAAAAAGATTTAATCCATGAATTTCTTAGTTGTTTATTCCTGCCGCTCTTCTCTCTATTACCAGAGCAATTAACAACATTTTCATCTCAATGGAAGGCTTCAGGTCCAATAAAATGATTTCCCAAAGTAAAGCCTGAAGGCAAAGAAGGAGGGCTATGCAGGCATGAATGACTATAAAGTGAATTATGTCTGACAGTTGTGCGTGGGGTTGAATTTGCACTACCTACAATAGACCCATCATTCTTCAACAAATGAATATGCTTAAAGAATAAACACACAAGTCCATTACTGCAATGTTTCCCTTTATATAATAGAAGTCTTTTAGAAAATCTAGGAGTACATCAACATTTAACTTGTTAATTTAAAAATGATACTGATGTGTTGGTACGTTAGTTCTTAACCACGTATGTATAACATAATGGACAATGCACCAAAACTGTTAAGCTTTCTGTGATTGTTGAGAATATACTTGATTTTTAGGTTTATCTTAAAAGCTTAGCTTATATTTTTTGTTTTTTCCAAGTTTTCTGCAATGAACATATACTAATTTTATAATTATAAATTTTTTACATATAGTTATATATAATCCTATGATAAATAATTAATATACAACTATATATATATATATATATATATATATTTTTTTTTTTTTTTGGCCATGCTGTGCAGCATGTGGGATCTTAGTTCCCCAGCCAGGGATCGAACCTGCGCCCCCTGCAGTGGACATGTGGTCTTAACCACTGGACCACCAGGGAAGTCCCTCCTGGTCATATTTTTAGTGCCTCACTCTTAAATATGTGTGCCAGCTAAAGGGTCACCAGACATTTGAGGAAATGTCTCAAACACAGGAGAAGGCCAAAGGAAAACACACATGAACAAACAAACAAGAGCTACTTGAAGGAAAGAAAGGCTGAGTAGGGAAAGAACAATTAGAACAAGAATGTCGTTAATATCCTCTGAGAGATAATATATTGCTTCCAGGAAACAAGAACAGATGATATAAAAAAGGAACATTCAAAGAACAAAAAACAGAGCTCTTGGAAATTGCGGATGTAATAAAAGAAATGAAAAACTCAATGAGAAGTTCTGAAATGTAAATTTCAGGTTACCTCTCAAAATTTAGGGAAAACAATAAAGAAATTGAACAAATGAGAGAAAAGATAAGAAAATTAGAGGATTAGTCCATGGGGTCTGATATCTGAATATAAGTTCTAGAAAGAAAGAATAGAAAATGAAGGTGAAGAAATTGTCCCAAAAAATCAGTTCAAGGAAATGTCCTTAAAGCTGAAGAGAATGGCTTTCCAGGTTGAAAGGCCCATTGATTACTCAGTAAGAAGGGTGGAAATAAACACACATCAAATAATATTCATGAGATTTCAGAAAATGGGGGAAAAGAATAAGAACCTAAAAGCATCTAGAAAAACACTGAATTCAAGTAAAGGATCAAGAATTAGAATGGCAATGAACTTCTTGAGAGCAACATTGTTGACAACTGAAAAATTCCTTCAAAATTTGGAAGGGAAATAATTTCCAATCAAGGATTCTATATTCAGTCTAACTTCAGTTAAGTCTGAGAGAGAATAAAGACACTCTCACACTTGTAAAGTTTCAGAAAATGTAACTCCCATGCACCCTTTCTCAGGAAGCTACAGAAAGATGACTCCATGGAAAAAAAAAAAAAAAAAGAAAATAGATCAAGAAAGAGGTCACAGAGGCCAGGTCAGAGGGGCTCTAACAATCTAAAGGCCAAGGGAATCTCTATGATGATGGAGAAGGGAGATGCAAGGATGACAGCTGGTCTCTCCAGCCAGAATGCTCTGGAAGAGATGTCTCCAAGAAAATGAAATGAGCACAGGGAAATCTACTTGCTGCACTGTGGTGACCTAAATGGGAAGGAAATCCAAAAAAGAGAGGCTATACGTATACGCATGGCTGATTTACTTTGCTGTACAGAAGAAACTGACACAGCAGTGTAAAGCAACTATACTCCAATTAAAAAAAAACAAAACAAAAACTTATACTGGGATGTATGTCAATTGTATCTCAATAAAACTGGGGGAAAAAAAGAAAACAATTCCTAGTCCAAATAAAGACTCTTGCAGAGCTAGTCTGCTCAGAGACCCCAGGCGCCCTCTGTGCTAGGTTAAAGTTGGTAGTAAATAAGCCTAAATATTGTATTAAAGTATGACTAATATCTAATATCTAATGTTCTTACTCAAAGAGCTAAAGGTTATGCTCTGACACTTCATTTGAAAATCCCACAGCACATTTCAAGGCTGAAGAATTTGGTTTTGTAGAACAGATTTTAATTTAATTAAAGTTGTGCCTCATGTAAAGTCTTTTCAATAAAATTTTTAGCACCAAAAAAAAAAAAGAAAAAAAATGAAGTGGACTCTGTGACATGTGTGAAAACGTATTGAAAGGGCTTCAAAAATTGGGAGAATTTGAGTTTGAATTCATCGAAAATTTAACAAATGGAAAAGCAAGATAATTATAACCTTTATGGAAAATAAGACATTGTTCAAGAAAGGAAATGTAATTCCATTGTATGGTCCAGCTATGAAAAGCATGCATAAAGTTGTGTAACGTAAACACGGCATTCTGATCTAACCAAAGGTAGTGAAGCATCCATCCTACTGGAAAGATGGCGGCACATGAAGCATGTGGGGGGGGGGTGGAGAGGGTGATGTTGGCTGTAAAGAGCCTAATCCTCACCTTCGGCAGGAAGAAGTCACCTGGTAGAGTTACTAACTAAAAACAGAAACTCAGGCTGTAGTCCAGGGCTGGGTAAACTATGGCCCACAGGCCAGCCACCTGTGCTTGTAAATAAAGTTTTATTGGAACACAGCCACACCATTTGTTTACATATTGTCTGTGGCTGCTTTCATGCTGCAACCACAGAGTTGAGTACTTGCAACAGAGACCACATGGTCCTCAAAGCCTAAAATGTTCACTATTTCACTCTACAAAAAGTTTGCTGACCCCTTGCGTAGCAAATAAATGTCTTTAGAGGTTTAGAGACAAACACCAAAAGAAACAACAACAAAAATGTGAAAATTGGGTGGCTGTTTTTCCTAATGAGCTATACAGAACTATTTGATACATTAAACAAGGTGCTTGTATTACTTTGATAAAAACAAAATCTAAATAAAAAAGGAATGTTAATATAATTTATTAGAGGCAATTTTTTTTCAGTGCCATGATAAAAATGTTAAAAAATTACCTCTGTTCTTTTTGTTCCCGCTTTTGGTTTTTTGCCCATTTTTTACTTACAATTCAACTTCTTTCTTTGAGTCAACTTTCCTTTCTTTTCCTTTTTATTTTTAGTTTTGGTTAGAAACCAAGGCAAGAAGTCAAGCATTAGGCTTTAAATGACTTCTCTCCTACATTTTGAATGTATCTGGAGGAGGGACATTGCAGATTTTAGATTCCTAGGCAATCCACAAATCCAAAGAACTTGCTAAACAGATTTTATTTTACTCAACCAAAAGTGATCTCAAATTGTCTTCACACCTCAATTTATTTCTTTTAAAAGGATGCAACTGAGACTCACGTTCCATCCATTGATCACACTTGGTGACACACTTCCTTCCTAATGTAACCTTGAAATGGTAGCGCATCCATAATTAATCGGGAGGTAAGCTGTCTTAGCCATTAAACAGGTTTCCAATTTAGTAGCACTTCGAGCTTTGTCCCAGCAATCACAAAGGTCATTTTTTACCCAATACTTCAAGATAAACAAGGACACTTTCCGGAAAATGTACTTTTCTTACATGACTAATACCGGATAATACATTGATATTATACTGTAGACGTGATGGTGCATATTTCTGTTCTTGAGTCTAGGATGTGAAAAAGAAGGAGCCATTCTCACTATTATGTTCTCAGGTTAATATTTATGACCCTACTCAGCAGAAACTTCAGTTCCAACAGTGCCAACCACTGAAGCTTACAGGCCTAGTGACACTCCTGCAGAGTCAGCTGGCCAGCTCGCCAAGCTCCCGGGGGAGGATGGCCTTTCTCTCAGTTCACAGCGTGTTGGCTGTCCACCTCCCCTTCTCTGCCTGGCTAGGGCACTTCAGTGTATTCAGCAAATGTTTACTGAGTACCTACTATGCGCCTAGCTCTGCGTGAACCCCTGTAGAGAACACAAAGATGACTAAGATGACAACGTGCTAGGAAGACTTGGCAGGCACCCAGGAATTGTTAAACGACAGAGCAGGGCCACAAAGGGCCACTTGATAACGTGAGTTGTTGAAGTCACGTGTGCTCTAGGAGTTAGGAGTGGCTGGGAAGGAGTCGGACTCCAGCGTGGGTGCTGTAGGCTGGGCCCCAACTCTCGGGTGGGCGGAGGGAAGAGGGGAGGTGTTTTCAGTTGGAGAGTCCAGTGGTGAGCACGGGGCACGGCTGAAGATCCACTAACCATGGTTGGAGAATAAAGCTCGAATTCCATCCACAGTGACTTAACACAAGAGATTATGCTTTTGCCCAAATTCCATGGCCAGTGGTAAACTCTGAACTCTAATTAAAGTCTTCTGATGCTAAGTTCATACTGTCTGTACTCTAGAGAGTTGTCCATTTGGAAAGATGGACCAATTAATAGACCATCTCTTGTCTCTAACAGTCAGCTCACTGGCCTCGTAGTTGCAAGGGACTGTCCCAGTGTTTGTCCCAGTCAAGTATTTGGTATCAAACAGCCCATGTATTCACTGATACATCTGACTCTGTCTGCTCATTAGTATCTAACTGTAAGTCAATGACCAAAATTGAGGAAAACTTGCAAATAATACAAGAAACATGCAAATGTTTCTTCCAAGGGTGTAATGATATGAAACCTACGAGAATGAGACGTTATTGCAGCCTTTTGGCATCAGGCTTTAGACAGATGCAGGGCAGACCTGCCTAGAGAAGATCAGGAGGATCTAGCACCAGGAGTTTGGCTGAGAGAGGTTTGGTGGGCATCATAGGTCCAGAAAGGAAGAGGAAAGTTCCAGAGAAGTGCATAGGCGAGAATCACTAGGAAGAAAACTAATATCTGTCAAATGGCCACTCTACGTCTTGTGCTGTACAAAATTATTCCTTCAGCCCTCACAATACTCCAGCAAGATGTACTTTGTTACCCTCATTTGAACAAATAGATCAGGAACCTAAAACTTGGAAAGGCTAAGTAATTTTCCCAAGGTCACGCAGTTTACAAAGACTGGAGCTGGATTAAAACCTTGTTCCAACTTTCCATAAAGACCATATTATTTACCTTACTCAGCGCAGCCCTTTTTAGGGCAGGCAGGCAAAAGGTGAGTCCTAGGAAGTCAGCTCAGGCAAAATGCCTGACCTTTTCTAAAAACGCTGCTTGGGAGAGGTGAGTCTTGACATGAACTTTAAAGAATGAGTAAGCTTTCCACAGTTAAAAGAAGAAAAGAAGATGACTTCCACAGGAGGAATAGTGTAATCACAACGCAGAATACGAGCCACTATACGACCCTGGCTGGAATAGTGCAATCAAATGTAGGGAGGATGCTTTGTAAAGACAGTCAATGGTCTTAGGACAGAATACCTGGATAAGCATTTAATGATGAAATTACAAGAACAACTGATGACGTAGCAGCATCTCTGACATACCAACCTCATAACCTCAACATTTCTATCTTTATCCATTTTCCGGACCTACCACATGCAAGGTCTTGTACTGACAACTGCAAGGGATGGAGACACGAAGGACATGGCACTTTCTTGAGGAAACTTATGATCTATAATTCACAATGCTGTGCTAGATATTTGGCCAGGGTGCTATAGGAACGAGAAAAAGGACACCTGTCTGAACCTAGAGGACCATGGAGGGTTTCCATGGGAGGTGACACTTAGGTCTTGAAGACGGTTTGGTATGGGGAAGCAGAGAGTGCCGTTGAGGGGATGGCGGTAGGGAAGACTGGAGAGTGGGCAGGGGAAGATCTCACACTGCCATTCTAAGGAGTTTGTGCTTTAAATTGAGGGCAATGAAGAAGCAGAAAATATTTTGAGCAGAGAAGTGATGGGATCAGATTCTTGTTGTAGAACAATTACCCTAGCAGCAGTGTGGAGGATGCAATGGAAAGGTAGAGGACCAGAGGCGGGGAGATAAATCAGTCATGTATTACAGTAATCCAGGGTCTTTCGAACTTAGACACTGGTCCTGGGAATGAGAAAATGGGACAGATTCAAGAGAAATTACAGAACTGAACTTCACTGGTCTTGCTGACTGGTGGTGAGTTAGGAATGAGGGTGAGAAGAAGATAATTACCATGTATCAAGTGCTTTCGACCTCACAGGCTTGGAGTTAAGTCTTTTACACGCAACATCCTACTTAATCCATATATGAACCCTGCAAGGTAGATACTATATTCCTGTTTCATAGACAAGGGAATAGACCTGAGGAATTAAGTGACTTTTCCGAAGCCACACACAGAGTAAGGCGTGGCTCTGCGCTGGGCCTAGGTGGGTCTGACAGCAGACCCTGTGTCTTCATCTCTCTACCCACCGGTGACTGAATAAGGTTTCTGACCTAGGTGACCAGGCAGAGGGCAGGGCCGCTGGCTTGGAGAGATTCATTTGGAGGAGTGGCAGGTACAGGAGAGAAAGAGAAGTTCCATTTTGGTTATGAAAGTGAGGAAAGTGTACATCTGCAGACACAGGATTAAGAAGATGAGACAGCTCTGGATGATGGTTTGAGTTCACTGGAGAGGTCAGCGTTGGAGGGACAGACTGAGCAGGTTCAGTGTGCAGGGAGCGGGAGGGGGCTGAGCACATCTTGCCCAGAGGGTTGTCCAGAATGAAAGAGAAGAAAGCCAAGGAGGGAGCTCATGGTGAGACCAGACTTCAAGTGTGGGCAGAGGAAGAGGACTCTGGACAGAGACTAAGAAAGGTCAAAGAGGTGGAGAAACCGGGGACGACAAGTCTCAGAGAAGACCAAGTAGAAGTTTTTAGGACGGATGGAGGTTCAAGCAGAGCTCACAGAGGGCACAGCTCCAGGGGGCGTCAATTGGATCCCAGTCTACGTGTGTGGTGCCCCGAAGTCATCCAACACGGTAGCCCTGGGTCCACAGAATCCAGGACTGAGAACAGGCAAAGATAAGAGAAGGTGGGAAGGTGTCCATTTGGTTTAGTAATTGTAAGGTCATGGGGGGCACGAGTGAGGGCCATTTTAGTGGTGCGATGAGGGGAAGAAAATATTTTGGAGGATTGAGGAATAACTGGGGAGTGAGGAAGCACATGTGGTTTCCGTACAACTAGTGTATGGGAGGAGGGAAGGCAGTAAGTAGAAATAGACCTGGAGTCTGGAGAGAAACTGGGACAGGTCATACTCTGAGGAGAAACAGTGAACAGGGATACAAGATATAGAGGGAATAACTGATGGAGAGAAGGCGTGGGGAACATGGGAGGAACTGGGCTTCCTCTATCCTAAGGACAGAGCGGAAGATGGGATACAGAGGTGCAGATGAAAACTGCCCAAGGACCCAAGGCGAAGCCTGATGCTTTTTTATATGAACATTGTCCACAAAGCTGGCTTCCACAGTTCTGCTCTGTCCCTCCCCTGAGGGATACATATTCCTATCTTTATCACTAACTAGGTCCTTAGAAAATTAACTAGCATGAGTTTATCTTTTTATTCATGCATCTCATCTTCCCTACTTGGTGCTGTACCCCATGAGCACGGAGGGAGCGTTGTAGACACACAGACTCGCAGACTTAGACGTATCCTCAGAGACCATCTGTTCCAACACATTTATCGCACAGATGATGTCACTGAGGCCCAGAGGAGGAAAATGGCTTGTTCATTTTTTCTAAATGTGGTAAAATATATATAACATAAAATTTACCATTTTAAGTGTACAGTTCAGTGGCACCAAGTACATTCTCATTATTGTGCAACCATCACCACCATGCATCTCCAGAACTTTCTCATCTTCCCAAACTGAAACTCTGTCCCCAGGAAACACTAAATCCCCATCCCCTCCTCTCCTCAGGTCATGTCTCTGTGTATCTGACTAGTCCAGTACCTCATATAAGTGCCATCATACACGATTCGTCCTTTGGTTTGTGGCTTATTGCACTTAGTATGATGTTTTCAAGGTTCATCCATGTTATAGCAAGTGTTGGAATTTCCTTCCTTTTAAGGCTGAATAGTATCTCATTGTATGAATATAACACCTTTCGCTTATCCACTCATCCAATGATCCACATTTGCGTTGTTTCCACCTTTTGGTTACTGTGAATAGTGCTCCTGTGAACACTGGTGTACAAAGAGCCCACAGTCTTTTAATGATTTTTTCCCCCTATCTAACATGGTATTCTCCAGAGTAGAAATTCAAGAAAAAAAATTTTTGATGATGATGATAATGTTATCCAATCCCTCAAACTTACGGGGGAGAGAAAATTTAAGCCCACGAAACAAAAGACCATCCATTCTGTAACTCAGCTACTATGCTGATGCTCTTTAAGTGGAATCAATATGTAACCAAAATACACAACTACCATGAAACTATGGATTTTCTTTTTTCACGTGCATTTATCTTCCCTCCTGTGTCTCTCTATATTTTCCAGAGAGGAGCAAATCTGATCCAGAGCTTCATTTCTTTCTAAAGTAAGGCTGTTCCGTGGGAATCCTTGGAACACAGCCACATGATGAAACCATAACATTTTAAAACTCCAATGTCAAGGATTTCCTTTGGAAAATCTCATTGAGCACTTCTGTCATATTCGAAAAATAGAACAATTCAGCAAAAACAGTAGGAGCGGCATTCCCCTCTTCTACTGCCTTGCACTCAAGTGTGTGTCTCTGAAAAAAATCCTTTATTCCTATGCAATCCTCTCAAGGTCAATTCAAGGAGAGAGGCCTTTAGTAAGAACATTAAGTGTAGGGGAGATTTTTTACCTCCTCACATTAGTCTATATTCAGCATCAAATCAATTATTATTTAGTGTTAGCTTTCCAGAATGTGTTGAAATCCTTTTTCTTAGTTAATAAGTGGAAAAATATTCCTCTGCCGATTGTTCACAACGTGTTCTGTGTTTATCAGGAGCTTGTTAAGCTAAGAAATGACTGGGCACAGACTAATAATCATTTTGTGCATTTCTAGGGCACATTAAACTTTCAGATCATGCCTTCCATGCGATGTATCTTTTGATCTGTGAAACAACTGTAGAGGGGAAGTCGGGCGGGGTTGTTATTAGGCTGCTGGAATGAGGCAGAAAGTGCTGAGGGTCACACATAGAGGTGCTCGCCGCAGCGGTTGGTGAGAAAAAATGGTTGATGGCATTTGGGTGCCACTATAAACAATGCAGACACGTGGTCACCAACTGTACTCTGTCCTGTGTGGAAATCCAGCTCGGTCTGAGCTGGTGTGCCCATTCTTCCCCCTCCCCCACCTCACTTTGGGCAGGCAAAGGGGCTTCCCTTATTCCTCACACACCACGGCTTTTTCTCCGTCTGTTCCCTTTTCCTTGCTCTGCCTCTCTCTTCACCTGGCTACTTCTACTCATTCTTTTAAAAACATTTAAAAAAAAGTTTAAACAAGTAGTTCTTTAAGGACTGTTAGGAATAGTTACAATTTTCTCTGTTCTGCCCTGCTATTTCTCCTTTCTAGAAGCATTTTCTTTTTTTTTTTTTTTTTGGCTGCTCCATGAGGCTTGTGGGATCTTAGTTCCCTGCCCAGGGATTGAACCTGGGCCCTTGGCAGTAAAAGCTCAGAGACCTAACCACTGAACCGCCAGGGAATTCCCTCTAGAAGCATTTTCAACCCTTTAGGCTGACTTAAAGATTCATCTCCAAATGACATAGTACTATCACAATTTCATGATGTTTCATTTTCAGGCATTATCTATTGACTTACCAATATGGAGGACGAGGATTTAGCGCTCTTTTACTCCCCCTCCCCCCATCGACAAGCACCATTCATCTATCTTTCTAAAATAGGTAGACTGTAATTTTGCTTAGATCAACATTAGTTTTCAGATTACTAACAACATGGAAATACCATTTACAGCTAAGTCATATCATTTCTCATGATTATTTCTCCTCTTCTGTAGCTTTTGTTTTTCCTGGAGTTTTTCTTTTCTTTTTTTTTTTTAGTTTGTTTAATTTTCCTTAGGTGATTTTGTTGAATTTTCCTTTGGTTGTCCTGCAAGTGTTGTCCTCCAATCTTTGATCTCTAACTAGAAAGGAAAAAGCAGCCCTTGATGACTGGGAGCTGACTGGGTGCTCACAGTCAGGTCCTGGTGTTCTGTTGAACACACACCGATTCACAGGACACATCAGGCAAAGTCACTCTGACCCTGATATGGTGAGGCAAAGATGCTGTCACTCCACAGTCATGTCTTATTCCAGACAAAAGAAATGTCCAAAACACAAAAATGACCAAACCTACCCTTTCCTGCCCAATACACATAACTGCTCCATCTTTACCAACTATGGCTTTAGTCCTGTTTTGTTTCTATTACCATCTAGATAAAAATATTAAGATGTCCAATCACAGAAATACCCCTGTTTCTTGACAGCTCCAATTCTGAGCAAACTCCTGCTTTTTTGAACCCTCCCTCAAATCACTGAACACAAACCCAAATCCTATAAGAAGCTCTTTTGGCACCCTGAGATCCCTCAGTTCTCCAGGGGCTACCTGCCTTGCTACAATGAATCAAAAACCCCAAATTCGTTCTCATACAGACAGGTTCCTAGAGGTCAATGCTTGATGTATTTACTGACTGGAGGTTCCATTAATATTCATCTGAGAGCCTTAATGCCTCTGATGGGAAACCCTCAACACACTGTGAGTGGGCACATTTGAAAGCCTTCGTGTCTCTAGCTGTCTGAGGTCCCACACCACCCCTGGCTGGGAGGATGCTCATGCTGGACTGAGCTCCGATATTTTGTTGAGGTCCTTCCTTCCATTTTAGGAGTTTTTCCTCTCTCCTTTTCTCCCTGCTTCTTCCTTTCTTTCTTTGTTGTTGTCTCCCTCCACTCCCACCCCCTTTCCTGCCTTTAGGAATAAGGTTATCAATGACTTTTTGATTATCTGATCAGATACTGATTGTTATTTGGTGAAACTGTTTTCTAGTCTCCTAGTATCTGTTCTTACGCTCTGTCTGTGTTGGGTGGTATTTGTCTATAAGAGGAAAAGTCCATGGGGAGATGCTGGGCACCAGCCAGGTCAGTCTTTGCTGAGCCAGCTCTGGGGGTTGAGTTCAGAATGTCTTCGGGTAAACTCTGACTTCGGCACTATTTCAAAACCTTGTGAGAAACCTCCATACTGTTCTCCATAGTGGCTGTATCAATTTACATTCCCACCAACAGGGCAAGAGGGTTCCCTTTTCTCCACACCCTCTCCAGCATTTACTGTTTGCAGATTTTTTGATGATGGCCATTCTGACTGGTGTGAGGTGATACCTCATTGTAGTTTTGATTTGCATTTCTCTAATGATTAGTGATGTTGAGCATCCTTTCATGTGTTTGTTGGCAATCTGTATATCTTCTTTGGAGAAATGTCTATTTAGGTCTTCTACCCATTTTGGGATTAGGTTGTTTGTTTTTTTGATATTGAGCTGCATGAGCTGCTTGTATATTTCGGAGATTAATCCTTTGTCAGTTGCTTCGTTTGCAAATATTTTCTCCCATTCTGAGGGTTGTCTTTTCATCTCGTTTATGGTTTCCTTTCCTGTGCCAAAGATTTTAAGTTTCATTAAGTCCCATTTGTTTATTTTTGTTTTTATTTCCATTTCTCTAGGAGGTGGGTCAAAAAGGATCTTGCTGTGATTTATGTCAGAGTGTTCTGACTGTGTTTTCCTCTAAGAGTTTTATAGTGTCTGGCCTTACATTTAGGTCTTTAATCTATTTTGAGTTTATTTTTGTGTATGGTGTTAGGGAGTGTTCTAATTTCATTCTTTTATATGTAGCTGTCCAGTTTTCCCAGTACCACTTATTGAAGAGGCTGTCTTTTCTCCATTGTATATTTTTGCCTCCTTTATCAAAGCTAAAGTGACCATATGTGTGTGGGTTTATCTCTGGGCTTTCTATCCTGTTCCATTGATCTGTATTTCTGTTTTTGTGCTAGTACCATACTGCCTTGATGACTGTAGCTTTGTAGTATAGTCTGAAGCCCGGGAGCCTGATTCCTCCAGCTCCATTTTTCTTTCTCAAGATTGCTTTGGCTATTCGGGGTCTTTTGTGTTTCCATACAAATGGTGAAATTTTTTGTTCTAGTTCTGTGAAAAAAGCCAGTGGTATTTTGATAGGGATTGCACTGAATCTGTAGATTGCTTTGGGTAGTATGGCCATTTTCACAGTGTTGATTCTTCCAATCCAAGAACATGGTATATCTCTCCATCTGTTTGTGTCATCTTTAATTTCTTTCATCAGTGTCTTATAGTTTTCTGCCTACAGGTCTTTTGTCTCCTTGGGTAGGTTTATTCCCAGCAATTGCACTACTGGGTATATACCCTGAGAAAACCATAATTCAAAGAGTCACGTACCACAATGTTCACTGCAGCTCTATTTATAATATAGCCAGGATATGGTAGCAACCTAAGTGTCCACAGACAGATGAATGGATGAAGAAGATGTGGCACATATATACAATGGAATATTACTCAACCATAAAAAGAAACGAAATTGAGTTATTTGTAGTGAGGTGGATGGACCTAGAGTCTGTCATACAGAGTGAAGTAAGTCAGAAAGAGAAAAACAAATACCATATGCTAAAACATATATATGGTATCTAAAAAAAAAAAAAAAAGGTTCTGAGGAACCTAGGGGCAAGTCAGGAGTAAAGACGCAGACGTAGAGAATGGACTTGAGGACACGGGGAGGGTGAATGGTAAGCTGGGACGAAGTGAGAGAGTGGCATGGACATATATACACTACCAAATGTAAAATAGATAGCTAGTGGGAAGCAGCCACATAGGACAGGGAGATCAGCTCGGTGCTTTGTGACCACCTAGAGGGGTGGGATAGGGAGGGTGGAAGGGAGGGAGACGCAAGAGGGAGGAGATATGTGGATATATGTATACATATAGCTGATTCACTTTGTTATAAAGCAGAAACTAACACACCATTGTAAAGCAATTATACTCCAATAAAGATGTTAAAAAAACAAAAAACAAAACCGTATAAGAACGTCCTCATTAGTCTTATCTCCGTGTTCCTGAGACTGCCTTGTTCAGTCTTCTAGGAATCAGAAGGTATTGTCTGGCCTTTGATTGTCGACTGGGCTTTAGCCAAGTCCTGAAGGCAGGCGGCTGCACCAGCACTGGCCTCTGGGAGCACTGCAGTTCTCACAGTGTCTCATGGACATAAACCATGCATCTCCTCTGGGATAAACACCTGCTGCCCCACATCACCTTATTTTATATGCTTCTCTCTCTAACTGGCAGTTTCACCTGTAATAATTTTGAATTGCAGTGGCTGCTCTGGGGAACTTTGGACATGAACAAAATTGTTCATTTGAGAGATGCCTTAGAACACAAAGGGAAGAAACAGCAGGAGATTATCCTGTCTGCCTAAAAAAGAGAGAGCATTTTGGTTTCTGTAGATACCTCTCTCCTACATTTCTGTACCGTGAAGATTAATAAATGCTGGCTTTAAAATATGCTGCTTGATAAAATTTTCAAGGCTCAAATAATTATCTAAACCAGTTGTAATAACTATCTTTTGCGTATAAATACACACCAAAATGGGTTTTCTTGAATCTAAATGTTTATCTTCTCTTCTTGCAGAGGAAGGATATTTGTTGTTTACAGTGATAATTTCATAAGTGTCTGAAGTTGGCCCCGTCTCACTCCTTTTTTCTATTCCTTTCCCCCTCTTTTTCGCTCTCTTGGTAAACTTTAAAAATTAATTAATCGAAATAATCATCCTGTCATTATGGGTGCACTTTAAGAATTTCTATTTCAGACTGTCAAAGATATCTAAAAGACAGAAAGAAAAATATTAAGCGATTTGTGTTTCTTTTGTGGACACTGAAACCTGTATTTACAAAATAGCCTTTGTTACTATTGCTACAAGATAAGAAGAAAAGGCTCGTTTCAAGTAAAAGAAGAGCCTGTAGCATTATTTAGAGTCTTTAAAATTTAGTTTACCATATAAAAATAATATCAGCACAACAATTTGGTTTATACAAGACCAGGGTCAAATTTCTTATGATTTAAAGTTTCTAAATTTCCCACATTGTTTTTATGAGTTACCTAAATCATCACTGTTTCCACAACTTATTTAAAATTTATGCATACACTCACATAATTGTATTCAGCTACATGAGAAGGTAATCATGAATTTTAAAAAAGTGCTTAATTTTGTGAAATTTTACAATGCTATATGTCAGAAGGATTCATTATGTTAGTAAAAATTGTAATTGCTTCATTCTTAACTAAGATTAAGACCTTTGATAAACAGTCATTAATTAATAATCACTGTTACCTAGACAATTTACAAGAAGGAAACAGATACAAAATAAAAGCTTTTATGCTGAAACTGTTTTTAAGTAACACAAAGATTCGATTCTCCACCTTATAAAGGGAAAGATGATAGGTTTTAATTCATTCAAAATTGTTACAAGAGCTCTATTTTTTACCGAAATTGATAACCAGAAAGTGAGTTCATCTTTCTATGTTAATTATACATAAAGGTAATAATACTTAATTATTATTTTGAGGTTAGTTATACATAAGCTTAACAATGTTTAATTAGGTAGAGCTTAATGAGTATATTTTTAAATGAGAGAATAAAAACAATAACTTTTTTTGACTAAAAAATTATTTTTATGCCTTTTTGCAGCGATGGGTGCCAGTGTATCTTTTGAGAATGGAGAGATTGGGATAAAAGCCACGGCTGAGAAGGCTGCTTAGGTTGTTCTGGGGTAATGGAGGCACGGCACAGACTTAGAACAGTGGGACACACCTTCTGCTCTGTTTTTTCCCTCTCTGGACCAAAGGGCCTTAGATCCTAAACCTGAAACTTGGAAGCATGGAGAATCCTACTGTGAACTCGACCTTCAATCATGTCAAGCCGTGCCTTCTCCTCTTTCACAAACATCTTTCACAAACAAGGCTGCTTGTAGGCTTTTTTAGAATCTATCAGAAACGAGAGGATGAAAAATGTGAGATGGAAATCCTCACCCATCTTGCCAGTGATGTTTTGTACTTTTGGGTGAAACCTGCACCTGTATCTCAAAGGTTAATAAGGCATTTCCGGAATTGGCTACAGGCTGATTCACAACCCATTTCCTTGTTTATCCTCAATTTGTTGAGTGTCTTTGACCACCTACTGTGCCAAGTTCTTTACATCTATTATCATTAACTTTAAAAAAAAATTTATTGGAGTCTAGATGATTTAAAATGTTGTGTTAGCTTCTGCTGCACAGCAAAGTGAATCAGTTATGCACATACATACTGATAACAAGCCCCTAAAACTCAGAGACAGAACCTCATACCAGGAGTCATCTTGCTGGTCAGGCAGTTGGTTTGCAAGTCAAGGCAAGTTCTATCTGACTTCAATATGGCAATTTTCTTTTTCACTATTTTATGCTGCCTTCAGTGTCACAGAGAAAATACCACGTTAAGGACAGGTTTGTGTTTGTGCAAGTCCGTGCAAGTGTGTATGTGTGTCCGCATGCGCGCACCTGTGTGTGTCTGTGTGTATGTGTGTACTGAGATGGTGGTGAAGGGTTATAAAGAACTAGACCAGTTAATTCAAGTTCAGTTAGTGGATTTTTGTCACTTTTTCTTAAATATTTTTGTCAATCATAGTGGCCATACAACTGTGCTCCATCAAAAAATCTCTACTCACACCAGAATTTGGGGGAAATTTTATGAAAATAAAAAAGAAAATTTGCCAGTGTAGATGTCTCAGGCAATTATAGCCATCTGCCTCTTGTTAGCCCAGAACGTTCCATCTGTTATATGCTTCACATCAACCAGAGAGGGGGCCCAGTGTGGTGCAGACACACACCGAGAATAGACGCTGGGGTTCTGGGAGAAGGATGGGAAAGCAGCTAGATGGTCTTCTCTGGTCCCCTCATGAAGTGTTTGGTCTGTAGGTGGTGGCCGGGGTGCCCTGCAGTGTCCTCTGCTTCACTAGCTGGTCCCCCCTCAGATGAGGTCGAATCTGCCCACTCAGGAGTCTCACAAGGCAGAGCAAGAGCACTGACTAACGTGATCTTATAACCGCTGTCTTCTCCCTTCTCCAGGTGGAAGGCACTAAACTTCCCTTTTCATTTTGGAACCAGTTCTTTGTCACCTAAGCTGTGCTTAATGACGACTCACTGTCATTATAGCGTCAAACGTATCACTGCAAACATGTTAAATCAGAGGCACATGTTTTCATCAGTTAAAACCCATCAGCTTTAACCTATCTTGAACTTCAGATGAAACGCAGAACTTGTAGAAATTTGGACTTTCTACGCTGTGACTATAAGTAATCTGAAGACCTAAACCGGTTTGAAAACAAAACTCTAGCAGTTTTTTTTCCTGATCCACAGCCTTCAGTAAATTTCATTTTACCCTAATAGCCCAATTGGGTAGGCTTGCCTTTGTCCTCCCGGGCAAGAGGAGAGAAAAATCTTCCTTTTCAACTCTCTTATAGAATTTTGTAAACTTCCTTTTCTGAAAACCTGTCTTTTGCAAGAAAATGGCTTTGCTCCTGGGTTTTCCTGGTCCGAACTGCTGCCGACCTGGGACATGTTTATTTATTTATTTTTTCTTCTAGGACTAAAACATGAAATGTTAATGTTACTGCTGTTGGAGTTTTCTTTGCCATCCAGGTGCCACTCATGGTGTGGTGAAATCAACAGAGGGAAGTAAAATTCAGCGCTGCTTCTTCTGAGATGTCAAAGGCTGTTTTTTTTTATGTGTGTGTGTGTGTATGTGTGTTCTTCTCCTGATCTTTAAGATTTCCTACCTCAACTCAAAGTTATTTACATACTTCTTTTATTACTGTTAACTGCGCTTTCTAATTCAGCCTGTGGTGAATTAAGTATGGCCTCTCAACACCAAGCCATGGCTCCTGTGCCTTGAGGAGGTCTCTAAGTACTGGATGGTCTCATATCCCCATCTCCACAGGACTCAGCACCATCAGGACACTTACATCCCGGGATCTGCATTCATATAAATGTACAGTCTGACTTGTGCTTGTCAATTTCATGAAAAGAAGCTAAAAAAGACACTGAGGAAACACCAAAGCCATTTCAAGTAATAATTCTCCTTTGTGCAACCACAAAAGTAATATCCTCATGGGTATAAACCCCAAAAGGCTGATAGAAAAGCTTCTCTGAACTGCAATGATTGATGGTCCTCAGAGATGGGGAAAGCACTGCAAGCTGACATGTTTATCACTTGCATTTGGAGGCAGGATAGCGCTGGGGAAGGGCTTTGCAGAGAAGTGAGCCTGAATGCCAGTTTGAGTGATGGGTCTGACATACGAAACTGGAATGGCCCCCCATTACAGTGGGAAACGAACCCCTGCTTTAATGAATCCACAGCAGTAATTTAGGGTATAGATTCCATCTGCATGGAAGACAGGACGTGGCAGGGTTGTCTGTTGCTCACACCTGTGGAATGCAGGCTCTAAAACCTGATCGCTGTCATTCTTGAATAATAGCATAAAGAACATGAGTAAGAATTCTCATCCTTGCAAAATGGGTTTAGCTTTCATATTCCTGTCCTTCAAAGTGGGAATCAAAATACAGGGAGCTTTGAAAATAGCAAAAAATGTCTTGTAGATTTATTTCCTTTCCTTGGAAGCATTATAGAGAAATATTTAAGGGTTAGAATTTGCACAGGAATAGAGCAGTTAATCAGCTTGATTTTCTGTGTCTCTCTTCTCTACCGTGTGACAAAGAGGGTTGGGCTCTGATTTCTAAATGTGAAGATGAAAACTGTTATGTACAATGCTTTTTTAAAAACAAGAAACTCTTTTATCTCAGCTAAAAATTGTTACTTGCTCTTTACTTTTTATTTCAAGCTTCAATTTCATTTTCTATCGCCTTAAATACCAAGACCAGATATATACCAGATATATAAAAATGTTATATTATGCAATTACATTGCTATTTTAAAAAATCTAGGATGCTGTGAATACTTAAACGTGTTTTTTATTGATAGAGAAAGGAAATCCATTTATATCCTGCATATAACACTGAAAATAGATTCTAATTATAACATACATTACAAATTTTCATTAATGCCACCTGAATTTTTATCATTATTAAAGGAATTCTCTTCAAAAAACAATGAGGTTTGTCATTAAAGACAGAAATGTCTTTGACAAAAATAACGTGTGCTTTGCAGTGTTTATGAGAAAGTTGGTTCATCATCGGCAGATGTTTCTGTTGCTGATGCCACACGTGTGTGCAGGGAGAGGGGGGGTCTACTCCCCTGCTGCCTCCTCCAAAAGTATCTGTCTGCAGGGTGCCTTGTCCCATAAAGAAGCTCGTCTTGGTGAAGAGGACAAGCAAGGTGTCCAGCCAGCCCCCGTCAAGCGGACCCGGCCTGTGGAAGCCGTCCTAGGAGGTGCCGTGTGGCAGAGAGCAGCATGTCTGGCTATTCTGGTGCTGAAGGGGCTTCCTGAGAGCGTTTCTGTCCTCTTGACTAGTCCATGGTGTGTGTGTGTGTGTGTGTGTGTGTGTGTGTGCGCGTGTGTCTGTGTGTATGTGTCTGTGTGTCTCTGTGTGTGTGTGTGTGTGTGTGTGTGTGTGTGTGTGTGTTTAACTCATCCGTTTGCTTCCAAGAATGAGTGGAAGCGAGGGGAATCTAACATGCATCAGCGTTTCATGAGCTGGGTGAATGAGGGTGGGTGAAAATAACCATAAATTGGTACGCACTGGCTGCACCCACGTAGGGGATGGCTTCGAATCTTTGTTATTTCACCCCGGGGGTAGGAATCTGTGTAAAAACCCCTCACAGTCCATCCCTCTCTCTCCCCCCATCACCCTTGGCAACCGCAAGTCTGATCTCAACTATTACATGTACAAGGGATAAACAACAAGGTCCTACTCTGTAGCACAGGGAACTGTATCCAATCTGCTGGGATAGATCATAATGGAAAAGAATATAAAAAAAAAGAATGTCTATATGTGTATAACTGAGTCACTTTGCTGTACAGCAGAGGTTGGCACATTATAAATCAACTATACTTCAAGTAAAAAAAAAAAGAAAGAAAACAAACCCTCGCAAGGATTGTACCTGGTACATGTCATAGTGACGTGTAGTCTTTTCATTCAAGTCACCTTGCATGCAGAGAGCAGAGTAATTCTGCTCCTGAAAGCACAAGTCTGGGTCAGCATCCACCCCCTTCTCCCCACTCTTTAGCCCCCTCAACCTTTTCCCAGAAAAGATTTGTTGTCTCTCCTCCACATCCCATGATGGCTTTTTAAGTGCAGCTCTGGAGGGCACAGTGACCTTCTAGGAACGTGGGGACAGCTGAGTTTTTTGGAAGTGCTGTGCTGATAGAGTCCTATTAGGGCACCTGGTATGGAAAATGCTGCAGCTTTGGGGGATGTAGGCAATCAAAGGGAGACAGGCACAGGAGAGAGATCCCTTCATTCTCCGTTCAGCTCTCCTTTCGTGTCTTCGAAATTCAATATATACAGTAGGGCTTTTTTCCTTCTTTTGTTGCAGAAGAAGGTATTTTAATCTGCTCTTATCAAAAAGTCAAAATAAAATGAACAGGAAGTTTAAAAACAGGTCCCTATGCCAACTGCAAGCATATAGTGTTTGTACAAGAAATATTTGCTAAATTTAATTGAATTGTGGCTTAATGAGTCATTTCTCTGAACCTCAAAAGTGTTCAATTTTTGTGGAAAGGTTTTGCAGATACCTCAGATGAACAGGCTCTGATTGACTTTTTGGGAAATGTAGCACAGAAATGACTGCAACAATTTTCAAAAATAGATAAGGACTATTAAGAAACACATAACCAGGACAGAGCCACAGAATATGCAAAACCAATTTAATTATTAGTGTGAAATCTCCCTCTTAATTTAATTTAACAGAATTACATTACCTTAAAGAGGATATATGTATATTTGTTAAAAACAGTTGCTTTAGGATTAAGATGATTATAAACGTGAGTCAGGCAAAGGAGACCCCACACAGCACACAGCGTAAAATGCAATCACTTGATTGGTGGCATCCAGCTTGCCATCGATGTTAACCAGGCAAAGAGCTGTGAAGTTCATATAATTATGAGCAAAGCTGAACAACTGTTTTTCTTTATTGATTTCTACCTTTTTCCTATAATGACTATTCAAATTTAGCTTCTTGATTTTTTTCCCTCAGCAAAATAGGGCTGCAATATTATCCAGCAATAAAAAGGAATGAGCTATCAAGACACGAAAAGACATGGAGAATCTTTAAATGTCTATTGCTAAGTAAAAGAAGTCCATCTGAAAAGGTTAGGATTCCAACTACATGACATTCTGGAAAAGGCAAAACTATGGAGACAGTAAAAAGATCAGTGGCTGCTGGGGGTTTGGGGTGAGGAGGAAAGTATAGTTGGAACACAAGGGATTTTTAGACTAAACTATCCTAATGATACTGCAATGGTGGAGACTAGTCATTCACTATACATTTATCAAAATCTGCAGACTGTACAACACAAAAAGTGAAGCCTAATGTAAACTATAGACTTCAGTTAATAATACTGTATCAACATTTTGTCATCATTTATAAGAAACCTGCTAGGCTGTGGCAAGTATATAACACCAACGATAACTATGGTGTAGCAAGACGTTAATAACAGGGGAAACTATGTACGCATGTGGGGAAGGGTGAGCAGGTATATGGGACTTTCTGTTCTTTCCCTTTAATTTTTATGTAAACCTAAAATTGCTTTAAAAAATAAAGTCAATTAATTACATTAAAAAAAAAGTCAGTAAAATCAAACTTTCAAACTATTAAGCCACATGATAGTAAGTCATTTGCAAGACTAGGTCACTTTGCTTTAAATTAATAACATGACTCCATTTCTACCTGATATTGCCATTAATTTGATATTAATTAACTTAAATTAAATAACCTTACTATTAAAAGAAGAACTAAACGTGTTTACTTGTTTTAGGCTTTGATTCCTATAACTCATAGTAAGAAGAATCAATAAGAACTTAATGTTTTAGAATATGCTTAATAATTAGTCCCACAAAAATTAATTTATGCATATGGTCTGTGTTGGGCCTGTTCTTACTGATTGAATTTTCTTTCCTCTCTGCCTCCTATTGCACCTGCCATATTAACTAGAAAGTTGAAGTCAGGTCCTTCTGTGCGTGTGTCTCTATATCAGGGTTCCAGACAGCCTGGAGACCTCTGCTGGTTGCAAATGATGAGGACACAAGGACCAGCCCTGGGAGATGGAGGGGAAGGGGAAGAAGAGAGGAGAGCAGAAAGTTATCAGGGATTGACATGATCCTCTATTTGAACTGTCAAATAAATACATTATGTCTATCTCCCAGGGCCTTTCTCATTCATAAAACAAGCACAGACAATAAACAGACAAGCCAGCACAGAAAGACTCATCCTGAAATCCTGGCTCCACCACTTACGTGCTATATGACTTGGCACATGTCACTTAAATTCTCCGCGCCTCTTTCCTCATCTATCAGGTGAGGGTTTGAGTAGGAACCCATCTGCAAGGTGAAGTTAGTAAGCTCAGCAGACATTGTTCCTCACTGTATCTGTCTAGGTACTGTAGCCAAGACTGAAGGACAATCTGTTAAATAAAGTTGACGCTAGTGACAAAGAAAAATGGAATAGTGCCTTCTTCCTGATCCACGACTTTGCTTTATCCTCTGAGTTCATACTTCAAATGCTAATTCCTCCTGGACATTTAAGATGGAATTATAGCTTGAGAATAAATTTACCTGGGAGAAGTAGTTTGAATTACAAATTAAAAATTACTGAAAGTTTCTTTGAGATTAGCTTCCTTACATAAATACACTTTGTTTTTAACAGCTACATTTAAAAGCAGAAAAAAATCTTAGACAACAGTCTATCTATCTTACTTCCAGAGCATGGAGGTGTCACAATTAAAATGCAGCCATGCTTGCTGGCAGAAAACATAATGGTCATATGAAATATCTGCTGTAAACATTTAATGTTCTTTTAAATAGCAGGATTATTCACATCCTACCAATTTTTAAGAGATGAATAACTCTTCCAAGCAAATATTTGTATTTCTATGGCTTCTCTGTGCTTTCTTCAACAATTATAGAAAAGTCTGCAGGGAGGTCAGCTTTCCCAAATGTGGCCATAAGGCTGCTGGGGGATTCTCTAAAGCACAAACATATTGGCTAAATCTGCTTCTTCTGTCCACTCTTCATTCTGCTTTTCTATTTTGTCCTTCAGTGTATTCAAATGAAAGATAGCCTGATTTCTTTCCATCCCAATGTGCTAATCTTCAAGGTCTCCAGCGTTTAAATTCTACGTCAGTAATAAGATTATGCAAGGGATCTTCATAGCTCAGACTCCTTTCCCCAGAATACACCATGTTCTCCTTCCCTGGGTCGTAAGATAAAGCAGTGTTCAGTGGCAGTTAATCTTTGTGCTGCATGAAGCATCGTGAGATGTCACAGACCAGGAGGAAAAGATCCAGTTCTACCAGGTAACCTCAGTTGGACCTGTTACTCTGTTTCATTGGGCAATAATGACTCTCATCTTAACCTCCATGGGTATCATATGTGATAATAGTTATGATGGGCTTTTAAAATTGCAAAGTGCCCTACAAATATAATGTATCACCACAGTTATGTGATAGGGGGTTAAATATAATACAGTTGATTCTCAATATTCACAGTATTTATGTTTTCTATAGTCAGTGCAAACACCAAATTAGCAAATACTGAACTGTTGCTCTTAGCAAATACTGAACTGTTGCTCTCAGGGGAAATACAGGGCAAGGTTCCTGCGAGCCTCTGGTCACAGCATTTCATCAACCAATCAATAGCTAACCTTGTTTTATGTGTGTTTCTGTTTAAAGACACCTTATTTAACATATGTTGTTGATTCACGAACATTAAACTCACGGCCAAAAGCACTGTAACTCATGCTTGAATGAAGCTTATTTAATCCACATATTTTGTCTGTGAAGCACAAAGCATTCCTGCTCTTAGGAACAACAGACAGCGCTTCAGTACTTCATTTGGGGCCATTCCGAACAGGGAAATCACTAATAAAAAGCCCCCAAATGCAAAAAGACGTGGCACTAAATAGACCACAAAAATGACAGTGCTTCTCTGCACACCTCTGCAAATGACCACAAAAGCACCACTAGGAGATCTTAACAAGTAGGTGAATTCACAAATATGAAATCTATGAATAATGATGATTGACCACATGAATATAAGAAGTTAAATTTTCTGTGTCTTCTGGAATACTTCTGAATATTATAATAAGAAGAATTTTGGCTTTCAAAGTGTTTGCTTATTCAGAAATAATTGGGTATACAAATATACACTGTATGTCAAAACAGGTGAGCTGAAGATTTGGGACAAAAATAGGTTCCCTGCTTTTGACAATCTGGTTTAACCAAATACTAAAAACGTCATAAAAACAGAACTTATGTTCTCTCACTGAATTTTAATAATAAATGCCTTTTTTGGTTTGTTTTTGTTAATGAAAAATAATTTAATTTTGTAAAAGAAAGGTGGAGATATGATGATACCAATTTGTTTCCAACTGAACGTTTCCCAAAGTTTTCAGTGCTTATTTAATTCCTTGTTTTTATGAGTGACTTGGTATTGAGGTCAGACTTCCCTTTATTTTTTATTAATTAAAAGTCACAGACTAGATATAGTAACACTGCCTAAGATGTACTGAGCACTCACTATGTAGCAAGCACTGTGATAAGTGCTTTACATTCATCATACCATTTTTAATCTTCATAGCAAAGCAGCTGACATCAGTACTACTATTACCCACAGTTTATAATTAAGAAAACTGAAGCTGAGATATGCAGGGAACCTGCTGTAGCTCCTTTAGCAGATGGGACAGCTGGTCCCAGGTGTCTGATGCCAGAGCCTGCGCTCCTAGCCTTCACTCTTCATAATCTCCACTTCCAGCCTAAACTTTATTAAAAGATTTGCTTTTGCAGCTGTTTTATCTGGATGTTGAGAGTGTGTCTTTTGATTATACTGCTGTAATTATCAATTGTATTTGTTAAAGACACATTTGGGTGACAAGGGAAGATGATTATGCCACCGAGAGTGTGTTATTTTGGAAAGGATATTGAACGAACCTGCCATATGAGATCTTGGCCCAGTCACTTAACCTTTGTGAGCATTGTTTTCCTTAGCTGTGATATGATGAGGTTTAAATACATTATATTCTAGACACTTCTATGATTCTATGAAGGTAATGATGATGAAAAAAAAAAACCCAATGGATTTCTGAGAATGAAAGTTATTAATGCAATTAAAAAAGAATGCCAAGCTAACTCACGGGACAAATTCCATCTAAATAGAAAGCTTCCCTCAGCCTTGAGAAGATTTTGGACATTAAGACTATGTTAAATTTTCTTTAGGACGTGAAAAATTAGATATAATTGCATCTTTTCAGTTTTAATATTATTTCTTGCCTACCACTTAAATAAGCTTTCTCATCAGTGTTTTACTACTTCTTTAATCATTATAATAAAAGCCGAAGGCAACTGAGAAGAAATTTCAATTAACTATTTGCCATTTGTTCATTCATCAATTTTGCTGCATTCAACGCAGGAGGCAAGAGGGAAATCACAGGGCGACGAACTGCTATCAGAGATTCTCTCTGAATGGAGTAGCAGACAGTTTAATCCACCACATTTTTCTCTGTCTCCATTTAAAAAAATGCATTCTGTTAATCATTCCCTTCAATCACACCTCTAAAAGAACTACAGAATTCTAAGCTGTAGATAAATATTTAATTCCTGTGCATTTCCCAATCTCTACTGGCGAAGGCAAGAAAGTCAGGCATGAACAGGAGACGATGGTGTGATCGCTGCATGTTCCTCCTCCTTGCCCATCACCCCTCTGCAGCGTCTCGGGTACCAGCTCCTCGTAGACACTTAATAAACACCACCCCATGAATAAATAACTCCAGAGAATAGTGTGGATTAGATCCTCTTTTACCTCGATTACTTCTTTAAAATTGAAATTGGTACTGAGGTAACTGTTGAATCATATGCAGTTATAGAAATAATAGAGATACCGTGTATATTTTGCCCAGTTTTCCTCAAAGGAAACATTTTGCAAAACTACTGTAGAATGTCACGATCAGGATACTGAGATGGATACAATTCACTGATGGTACTCAGACTTTGTACGTGTGGGTGTGTGTGTGTATTTAATTCTATATAACTGAATCACCTGTGCAGGCTGTATATTCACCACCACAGTCAGATATTGAACAAATCCAACTGTAAGAATCCCTCGTGTTGCCCTTTTATATCCACAACCCCTCTGGCCTCTCTTTACCCCTCCCTCGCACCCCTGTTGCCAACCGCCGGCAACCGCTAATCTGCCCTCTATTTCTAAAATTCTGTCACTTCAAAAATGTCATGTAGGGCTTCCCTGGTGGCGCAGTGGCTGAGAATCTGCCTGCCAATGCAGGGGACACGGGTTCGAGCCCTGGTCTGGGAGGATCCCACATGCCGCGGAGCAACTAGGCCCGTGAGCCACAACTACTGAGCCTGCGCGTCTGGAGCCTGTGCTCCGCAACAGGAGAGGCTGTGACAGTGAAAGGCCCACGCACCGCGATGAACAGTGGCCCCCGCTTGCCGCAACTGGAGAAAGCCCTCGCACAGAAACGAAGACCCATCACAGCCAAAAATAAATAAGTAAATAAATAAATAAATAAATAAATAAATATTTTTAAAAAGTCATGTAAATGGAATCATTAGGTGTGCAACCTTTTGGGATTGGATTTTCCCTCAGCATAATTCCCTGGAGATTTATCCAAGTGGTTTTGTGTATCAATAGTTTGCTCCTTTCTATTACTGAGCAGTATTCCATGGTATGGAGACGCTGCTTGTATTATTCTCCAGTGGAGCTGTATTCTTTTCTCTTTTGCCTTTCTGAGTAATGACCGTGTCCAAGTCAACCCAAGACACCATCTGCCTGCAGAAGGAGTGCGGGTAGAGGTGGGAGGAGGGAGGGTCACTCCAGGTAGTGTTCAGTTTCTGACATGTGCCACGGGACCATGCATCCACGGAATACTCTGGAACGTGTCCAGAACAGAAGTCTTACTTTTTATCCCCTGGTTCCCAAACCACTTCTCTCCCAATGTCATTCTCAGTAAATAGTACCACCGTGTGCCCAGTTACCCAGGCCAAAATCTTGGGGAGCCATCTTTTACCTTTTTTTCACCTACCACCCAATCTATCACCAAATACTGTGGGCTCTTCCTTCAACATATTCAATATATTCCTTTTCCAAATGCTTCTCCACTGCTGCCACGGTAACTGCTTTGGCCCATCTCTCACCTGGGCTCTACAGCTGGAGCTCTGCGGCTCTCCCGAGTCCCTCCTGCCCTTGCCCATCCACCCCTGCTGTAGTTAGCACAGCACCCGGCAGCTGGAACGATGCGCGTAACAGCTCAGTCGGATCCAAGCCACCTGCTTCTTCCCACCTCACCTCCACGATGGTCTTCAACCTGCTGTCTAGCTGCTGGCTAAGGCTCCAGCTGTGTCCGTCTGTCCTGTCACCATCGTGGTCCAGCCACCCCAGCTTTCTTGCTGCTCCTTGAACAAGCGGCGCATATGCCCCCACCTCGGCCTCCCAGCCTGTGCACCGCCCTCCACGCTTCCCGGGACACTTCCCCTCCCGCTGTCCACACACTGCGCCCTCGCTTCGTTTAGGCCTCTGCTTAAACGCCACCTCCTCCTACCTTCTCTGAGAGTGTTTCCCCGAATCCTCCTTTATTTTTCTTCTCAGCATTTACCACTAGCTAACATTGTATTACACAATTATTTTCTCAGTCTTTGTCCATGCCCCCTGGAACACATGCTTCATAAAGGCAAGGGCTTTTTCTGTTTTATTCATTGTTTCATCGCTATCGCTTGGCATATATAAGCGTTCAACATACCTTTGAGTGAATACATGATTTCCCCAAATTCCTTTACTCATAGCTTTTAAGCCATCAAGGACTAAGCAAAGCAGGTCACAGAGTTTTCCTGTGACATAGACAGTACCTACCCTTCCAGCCAACATGGGGAAGACACGAAGCTACTTCTTAATCGCAGGAGAATTTGGTGACAGGGAGCACGGTAGATTACATCCATGCCCCCTCCCCCAGCCCTCTCTCCCTCCCCGGCACTTGCTGTTTCTCCGACTGAAGGAGCAAGAGTTTATTTCTCTTCTTGACTCAGGATTTGGTCAAATGGCTTAATTCGGACAATGGTGTGCTAGTGGGAGTGGCAAGACCAAAAGCTTGAAAAGTGCTCACCGAATGGGCTGCTATCAGTGACTTGAGATGAATACGCCCGTGTAACCCTGCAGTCCCGGGAGGAGCATGCCAGGTGCACCACAGAGCCCTCAACTCTTAACTGACCTGCACATCAGTGGGAAAAAGCGATTGTTGGAACTGTTTGTTATCTGGCACTTCTTTTTGGGGTCAACAGCTACCTGGTAGAATAAGTAAAAGCAAGGCTTTATTTTTAAGCCCAAGAAGACTATGAGAAAAGGTACACAGAGGGAGAGAGAAGAGCTGAGCTTCAGCCCCGAGAGCAGGCAGCGTGCTCACAGCGGGTGAGGGGAGGACTCAGGTGGAGAGCTGCTGCCCAGCTTCTTGACGCGGGGCGTGGGGGGGGCCTGCCACGGAGGGGGCTCGGCACCAACCTGGGCGACCTGGCCTCGTCAAGAGAGGGACGAGGAGTGAGCAGATGTGTCTCTGGCTCTCTCCAGCCTTTCCCTTGTGAGGAGCGAACCCTGAGATGAAGCCCATGACTCCACCACGGGGCTGCCGTGGGGAGGCTGCCATGGGGAGGCGGGAGGACATGACAGAGACTCGGGCTCTGCCCCCTCCAGTGAGGGACAGAAGCAGCAAAGGGAGTGACAGCAGATGCTCTCTGGGAGCACTGCCTCAGTCAAGGAGGGACTCGAAGTTCATCAACCTCAGATCTTAGCATCCAAGGCCAGACAAGCACCCAGGGACCAGGTGGACGCAGGACACTGGGCTGGAGGCCAGCAGATGGCAGATCTTGCAAACTCAAGGAAGGACCAGCAATGATCCGGGTCCCTCCCTGTGATGATGTTATAAAGAACATCTAAGCTACAACATCTCGCTGCCCACCTTCTTCTATGTTCCACACACCTGCACACACGTTTACAGAAGGAAGCAGGGGATAGGGAGGGCCACTTGAGAGATGGAGCATCTTCGTTCAGGAGGGACAGAGCACGACAGAAGGGACTGCTGAAACGGCAAGTCAGACTCAGCTGTCAGCCAGACTGGACAACAGACAAATGAAGACACTGCATTTTCTCTGTACATCCAAGTTGTTTCACGCATGACAATGTGCAACTCTGTTATAACCATAGCAACCTCCAATTTGGTCTCCCTGCAGCCTCTCACTCACTTCCTGTTATGTATTTTCCACTCTGTAGATGGTGTTGTCTTTCTAAAATGTTGATCTTATCAGGTTATTCTCCTGATTAAAAAAAAAAAAGTCCTGGGCTTCCCTGGTGGCGCAGTGGTTGAGAATCTGCCTGCCAATGCATGGGACACGGGTTCGAGCCCTGGTCTGGGAGGATCCCACATGCCGCGGAGCAACTAGGCCCGTGAGCCACAACTACTGAGCCTGCGCGTCTGGAGCCTGTGCTCCCCAACAAGAGAGGCCGCGACAGTGAGAGGCCTGCGCACCGCGATGAAGAGTGGCCCCCGCTTGCCACAACTGGAGAAAGCCCTTGCGCAGAAACGAAGACCCAACACAGCCAAAAAAAAAAAAAAAAAAAAAAAAAGTCCTTCCGTGACCCCCTTTAGCCCCCAAGACAACATTAAAACCTTAGCATGACTTGGGACGGAATCCAGTAATATGGTGACGTCTCTGCATTCACCTCGGACTCTAAAGACGGCGGGCAGTGATCCCCTGAGCGCTGCACTTTCCTCTGGCCTGGGGAGCATGCAGGGTAGGAATGCAGGACAAGCCAGAAGTGCTGGGGAGTTACTGCTCCTGGCAGCAGCCCTGAGCCAGACCGGGTGGGGAGGAGGAGGGGCGATGCCCTGGCTTCGCCTGCTCTGCGCTGTCTCCCACAGTCCCCCATGGTCCTGAGCTCTGCTTGCCCGCAACGTGAGTGGCCCGATAATGGTCCCTTCCTTTCCCTGTTCCATTTCTCCACTCCCCTACTAGTATTTCCTGGGGTCCTTTCTTAAATAAGCTGCTACTCACGTCCTCACCCCCTTGCCACTACTCCACCAAGGGGCTTCTCCTCTCCTGGAACAGGGGCCGGACCTCTGACCTCAAGAGCTCCTCCTGGGAGAACCCAAAACATGATAGGTGACCGTACAATTCATCAACACACTGGGCCACATTTTTAGAGTGAACGTGGGCATTGCTAACGATACACACTTGTCCTGGCACGAGGCAACTGGGCAAAGCAGGACATTTTGGTCCTCCTTATAAAGCCTGTTTTGATCTGAACCCAGCTTACGGCTGCTGCATTTTGATCACCTGCTGCTTCTTACCCTAATTTCGACCCTTCTGAATGAAACTGGCTGAGGTTCCTGAAATTTCCCTCACAGCACATTGTGTTTGCAAAGATGGTCATAATACCGCCCAGCCCACGTGATCCTTTGCAGTGTGACCTTGTCACTGAGCCTTCAAGAGGCAGAGCCTGCTTCCCCTTTCCTGGAATCTGGGCTGGAGCCCAGATCTGGCCAGTAGCAGCTAGTAAAGAGATTGTGTGTGAGCTCTGAGGCTGGGTCTTAGAGACCTCCAGCGTGCACCTTTGCTTTTTCAACGCTCCTTCAAAGAGACCAACTGCCATGAAGGGAGGGAGCCCAGGCAGCCATGAGGTAGAGCCCAGGGCGGGGGCAGGGTGGTGGGGTGGGAGCGGGGGTTGGCGGTTGGCTTGGAGGGGAGAACTGGGGTCCCCCCCACCGGTTGACAGCCCCAGTGAAACTCCTGGGACGCCATGTGACTGAGGCCACTGTGGACCATCCAGTCATTCTTATGCCCCAGCTGAGACCACGTGAAACAGAAAAGCCATCCATCCAGGCCACAGAATTGTGTGAAATAATAAAGTATTGTTTAAGCCGCAGAGTGTTCGGTGGGTTGCTGAACAAAACAGAGAACTAAAAAAATCCCTCCTCTCCCTGCCCTCCGCTCCTCCCCGTGCCTTTGCCCGGATAACTGTAACTTATCACTCCGATCTCAGTTTCTATGTCACTTTCCCTGGTGTGCCTTCCCTTATTTCCTAGACGGGGTTAAGTGCCCTTCCTTCTTGCTCCCAAAGAACCCAGTATTTCCACCTTCCATTTATCCTGCCACCTGTCCTTCCACTTCGAATTGCCCTTTCATCCTTTGCTGCTCTCTTCCAGTTAGAACCTAAGCCCCTTTAAGAAACTGTGCCTGTCTTGGACAGCACCGGTGTTCCAATGACATATACGATGCCTGGCGCGTGACGAATGATGACTACATACTTGTTCAGTTATGACTTAATAAAAATAACGAATGTTTATTACACACATACTACGGGGCAGACCCCGTGCTACCTGTTAAATATGTGTTCTTTTGTTGAATCCTGTAAAGCAGGGACCTTTACTATTCCTGTTTTATACACGAGGAAACAGAATGCACAAGATGTTAAGTAACTTGCCAAAGTCATACTGTTTGTAAGTGACAGAGTAAGAATGCAAACCCACGTGTGTGATTGCAAAGGCTGTTCTTAACTGCAATCCTTATGTAACAGTCAGGATGGGCTAGGTTGTGCCACAGTAACAAATAGCCCTCTAGTCTTGGTAGCTTAAGAAAGCAAAGGGTTTGTTCTTTGTGATGCTATAGATTCGTCGTAAGTTGACAGGGTTCTCTGTACATTGTGGTCACCGAGGGATCCAGTTTGATGGAACAACCACTGTCTTGAGGTTTGTCGGTCACCCTATCAAAGGGACAGAAGGACCCCAGAGGGCCTTGCATCAGCAATTAAATGTTCTAGCCCAGAAACTGCACATGTCTTTTCTACTCATCACTATTTTGGCTGGAAATACTCAGTGAGCAGTGTAATGTCTACCAGATTATACCACCTCACCTGTGAATGAACATAGTGGTATGTCATCTCCTGCTGTGTGAGGAGACTTTGCCAAAGTTCTGGAAAGTTTTGGAAAACCCTAGAATAAGGATTTCTTAACAACAGATCATAAGATTCACATTTTAGGTTATAATGGAAATCATACAGTGGCTACAAAAAGGTCTATCTTCTATCACAGTTGCTTTGATAATCGTAGTTTGGAAAAAAGCTCTGGGACCAGTATGACTTACAAACTATATTAAATTCAAATGAATCAGCATTCACCTTTAATTTTACCACCCCAGACGTTGCCACTGACAACTAGCTCTGGTCAGTAAAGCAATGATTACTCTGCATTAGTTAGTATTCAACTTCTTTCCAAGTACGGCTTCTCAAACTCATACAGAGGAATTAATACCTTTTTCCTATAGAAAAGTTATTAATACCTTTAATTAATTATGTAATTAATTAAGGTAAGGTATTTCCTACAGGTCTACTTTATTATGATTTTGTATTACTATGCTGCACAGCCATAACACAAATAGTTATTTTGAAAAAATTAAAAGAGGGCTCAGATTTTACTTTCTAAAAAGAAAATTAAAATGAATACTGCCATCCTGAAAACAGAGGCTATCTGTTTAACAACACAGAATGTATAGTGACATGATGAGCAGCAGATATCGACATTCTTCTAAATCCATGTCTACAATACACCCATAATGGTGCATGACATCAAGGAACCCTAAATATAATTATCCTTTTAGTTCTCACATGGAACAGGAGAACCTTCTCAGCTTTAATACTGCATTTTCCACCTTTTAAAAAAATTTATTTAAAACATATGTCCTGATATAAAGTTATCAGTCATAATTCTAGTTATTATCCTAAAATGTTATATGTCACAGAAATATCCAAGTTTCCTGCTAATTGCATTCTACTCAAATTTTTAACCATGCTATTTTAAGTTTTGTTCTCTATAGACAATCATTACTTTATGCTGATGTTTTTACAAAATGAAGATTTTCAAGAAGACTCATAAAAAGAACTTTTTTTTAAAAAAATGTAAGTTTCTGATAGCCTTTAGGTAATACAACTGAATTGGGTAACAAATGACAAAACTCTAATGGAAAACCTGATTACTTCCTCCAGATCAACAGGAATTAATTACATAGGACTGAATTAACTGATGAGTATGGTTTATAACTTTATGAGTTTTTGGAAAATATACTAGCTTTAATTTTCACTTTAAAAAAAAAATCATAATCTTACGGTTTCAAGGGTTTTTAGGCTATATGTAATCTGGTCTCACTCAATCCAGAAAACTCCTCAAAGTACAGGACAAATTTCCATTTAGCTTTTGTTAAATACTCTCAATCTTGGAAATCCACTACCTCAAAATAGTGGCCACTCATTTTTGAATAGCTTAGCTATTAGGAAGTTCTTTCTAATAGGAAACTGAAATTTTCCTCTCACTGGGCTACTTTGGTCCCACTGAGTAAACCTCTACAAAGCCTAACCCTTCTTTCATGGAGCAGTTGTCAAATACTGAAAACGGATTCTTTCACTTCTCTTAAATCATATCTTTTGATTGGTATAAATATCCTCAGGTCTCTTGATTTTTCCTTTAGGGGTCCTTTATCTATCTGGTCTTCTTAAAAGATTAATATACATCTTATAATGAGGTGCCTAGGATCAGCCATGACATCCCAGCTGAGGTCTGACTGTACTTCCTTGCTATGGACACAATTCTCTTATTAAGGTAGTTCAGTACTGTATTTATTTAAAAAATCAGTCACTACATAATGTTGGCTCATATCAAACTGTCCATAAAACCAACACCCTGAGTCTTTTTCCGTGATACCAGGAGTCTTCTATCTTCTACTTACGCGCTTTTTTTCTCTTTTGGTCTAAGTGCAGGAATTAAGTTTATCTCTTATTATATTCCATCTTATTATTTTTATCCTATCTTTCTAGCCTGTCAAGATGCTTTTGAAGTGCTTTTTATCATCCATCCCTCTTTTAATCCATCCCATTAAACCATCCCTCTCAGCTTTGTGTCATTTGCAAACTTAATAAACATTCTATTCATGTCTTTATCCAAGGCGTTGATAGAAATGTTGGAAAAACGTGAGTAATACAGAAGACCTGCTTCAGGCTTCCAACTGACTTAAAGATTCTCTTGAAAGATTATTAAATCTGTTGCTGAAAATCAGACATATAAAGTCTATGACATCACTCAGCTAGTAAATGATGGACATAACTAGGTCTGGTGATATCTCTACTTTGTGAAGCTTTGCTCATTGCTAGGTATTGCTGACTTCCTTCTTGGCTTGGAGGATTCAGAAACGTGGCAACTCATTCCAAAATTCTGATGTTGGTTGACAGTGATCACCGTTTTATTTCTAGAATATATTTCCTCTGTTCCCTTTAGAAGTCACACTTGTCGTTGACTAGGTATCCTTCTTTCATTCTTTTTATGTGTCCTTTTTCAAGCAGTGCTCATCAAAGAGCTCCATGTGGAGTCCTATTATTTATTTAGATCCACCTCCTTTTCCTTCTTTTATGCGATCAGTTTCTGATTAGCAGCCGACTCAGCTAACCAACACCCTGGGGGCATGGACCGCTAGGGGGTGTCAAAACCTTACTGGTTTATACTAGATATCCTTTTGAAGTTCAATCCGTCTTTCCAGGTGGATATGTACAGAGCTGGTGAATGCGTATTGGTTGTTTCTCACTGAAGTGTATGCCAATTTCAGAGGGAAATTTTAAAGTGCTTCTCATCAGTCCTGCTCCTGCTCAATGACCAAGCTTTTAAGGAACACTGGCCGGAGGAGGTGGCCGGTGATCAGCCTCGCCCGACACCCACGTGCCTTTTGTGGTCCTCACTGTGACTCCTCTGATTGTATTAACAGAATTTATCTTCAGAGTATCAGATCTCTTCCTTGCTTCTTCATCCTTCTGAAAGACGCAGGTGTTATCAGGAAGCAATGCCTAGCTCTTGGTGTCACACATCTGTTTCAAATGCCACCTCTACCAATGACTAGGGGGGACATTAAGCCAGTGGTTCTCAGTTGGTGGTGACTCTGCCCTTGGGGAGAACAGTTGGCAACATCTAGAGACAGCTGTGATTGTCACAACTTGGGTTGCTACTTGTATCCAGTTGGTAGAGGGCGGGGATGGGGCACTGCTAAACACCCTACAATGCACAAGTCAACCACCACAATAAAGGATTATGTATCTGACCCCAAACTGCAATAGTGCTGCTGTTGGGAAACCTGCTTTAAGAAAATAACCTTTCTGGGGGGGCTTCCCTGGTGGCGCAGTGGTTGAGAATCTGCCTGCCAATGCAGGGGACACGGGTTCGAGCCCTGGTCTGGGAAGATCCCACATGCCGCGGAGCAACTAGGCCCGTGTGCCACAACTACTGAGCCTGCGCATCTGGAGCCTGCACTCCGCAACAAGAGAGGCCGCGATAGTGAGAGGCCCGCGCACTGCGATGAAGAGTGGCCCCCGCTTGCCGCAACTAGAGAAAGCTCTCACAGAAACGAAGACCCAACACAGCCAAAAATAAAATAAATAAATAAATTAAAAAAAAAAACAACTTAAAAAAAAAAGAAAATAACCTTTCTGAGCCTTGGTTCCGTGTCCTGTACAATGAGGGTAACCGTGGTCCAGGGCATTGTCCTGAGGATTACAGGCAGCACTGTACTCAGAACACACGCCATAATGACTGGCACAGGGCCAGTGTCAAAAAACGGTAATTATTTTCCTAATTATTACCAGGCATTACATTGTTTACTTCCTAAGATGTTATTAGCTTAATACTAAAAAGGTAGTTCATTTACTCCACAAATATTTTTTTGAGCACTTTCTATACGCTAGGCACTGATCTGGCTGCTGCAAATAGATTAGTTAAAAGGAAAAAAAGACAACACACTCCAACTTCAGGAAGCTAACGGCCTGCAAGTAGGCACTGTGTTCCCATTTTGTAACCGAGAGAACCCAGGCCCTGCGAGGTTCAAGTAATGTACCCACGGGTTCAACACTGATAAGGGGCAGAGCCTGGATTCAAACACCACCAGCTGCTACAGACTGAGGTGTCTGTAATTTGTGTCTCCCCAAATTAATATGTTGAAATCTTAACCCCCAATGTGATGACATCAGGGGATGGATCTGGGATTAGATCATGAGGGTGGAGCCCTCTCGAATGAGATTAGTGCCCCTCTAAGAAGAAACAGGAGAGAGCTTGCTTCTCTCTATGTCACGTGAGGATACAATGAGAAGACGGCTGTCTGCAAACTAGGAAGTGGGCCCTCACCAGACACCCGATCTGCTGGCACCTTGATCTCGAACTTCCCAGCCTTCAGAACTGTGAGAAATAAATGTCTGTTGCTTAAGCCACCTAGTCTGAGCTAAGACACCAGCTTTGCCTGATTCCAAAGCCTACATGCTTTCCACTCCATTGTTATCAGACACCTGCTTTTAGGAAAACCAGATTGCAATGTGTGTGAGAACGGCAGATCGCACTTCTGTGCTAAATTTAATTTATTGTCTTAGCATCGTCATCCATACCCTCTCGTTCTGCACGATATGCTTTTTGTTTCTTGTCCCTTCTACTCTTTATTAATTTAACAAATATTTACTGAGCACTTGCTCCTTGTTAGGATACAGTGGAGCTAAGACACACTGCCTTCGCCTGCAGCGAGCTCCGGGGCTGGTGTGGATGAGAGTCCGTCTCAGCTAGAAGTCTTGTGTGGGACCTGCAGCATCACCTTAACTTACCCTCAGGTGCAAGAGGCCATGAGGCCACCTCCATGTTGGGACTGCGGATGTCCTTACAGGTATTTGCGTTTATCTATGTACCTCATCACATGCACAGTTAGCTTATTTGCACAGCAAAATTTTCCTTTGGTGAACGGAAAACTCTGGGTGTAACATTCATACATCTGAAGTTCATGTTATGCTTTTAGCTTGACACAGATTTCTAGCACAGTAAATACTTAGTTATTATAGAGGATTTGCCTTTACAATGTTATTTGTTCATGACCTCGAAGGTCCATGCCTCATTGCATATTGTAATTTTGCTGAAGTGCCAATTTAATCACCTGACGTGAAATGCTGATGAACAAGAGAGTGTTACTCAGAGTGAGGGAACTTGGCAATCACCCAACATTCCTGTCAAACTTGACTTTGTGAGTTTCACTAAAGAAATAAAGTCCATTGTTTCAAGTATGTTCATGGTGGATGTTACTTTAGGAATATCATAGTGCAGTGTCTTTAGGAATATCAGTGTCATAGTGTACGGTTTGTTTTGATGGAATCATCACAACCCTGAAGGAACACTTAAAATGTCCAATTATTCTTCACTGAACTGTGGAATGCATGTGGCGGCATTTGGGCGCTCACCAACGTGTCAGGGTCCATGCCTTATGGATGCCTAAGCCTCTTTTCCACTAACATACTGGCACATGTAATAAATTATAATGGCATCACTCGACTTTCAGCTGCATTCCTTCTGGACCTTGACCCTTAATGACAAGTTCTTTTGATCTGTTTAACCATGGACTCTCATCAGAGAGACGCAGCTTCAAAGCTCTACTTTACCACATACTAGTTGAGTAACTTTGGCATACTGACCATCCTCAGCTTTAGTTTCCTCCTCTGTAAAATGAGGATAATAATCACAGGTCTTGCTTAACGGGATTGTTGTGACATTAAGTTGTCACACTTACACACGTAAGACTTCTAGCACAATGCCTAAAACAGCAGGTGACCCGTGAGTCTGGGCCCTCTTTCCTTTTCCACTTCCACCCCACTGACTGAGCTATTGCCCCTCCTTCCCGCCTTCTTGCTGAGGATGTGGCCCTTTCCCGTGGGGCCTTACCTACAACTCTGTTTGCCCCCGGTCTTGCCTGGTGTCTTCCTGGTTCTAAGTCCTGGAATACTTTTTGCTCTTGGCCACTCTCTGACATGGGATGTAGGGCTTATCCCTCAACTGGTCAACCTCTGCTACCCGAATCTCCTTCTGCCTTTCTCTTTCATTCCTGAGTCAACCATCACAGAGATTACAGCACAGTAGTCAGGAACAGAGACCCCGGTATCTGATTGCCTGGGCCCAAGCTTTGATTCCACCACTTAAATTGGTGGCCTTGGGTATGTTATTTAACCTCTTGGTGCCTCAGTTTTCTCATTTGTAAAATGGAGATGATCATATTGACTATCTCATGGAATTGCTAGGAAGAGTAAATGAGTTCATGTATCTGAAGTGCTTAAAATGGAGCTTGGCCCATAGAAAGTCCTATATAAGTGTGTATTATTGTTATTTATTATTATAGGTTGGGTCCCCTGTTCTCTTCATTATCTGCTAGCTCCTCCCACCCCCATCTTTTAAAATAAGTGCTTTTAACAATTAATAACATTCTGATCACAAATTCACCTCCTCCTTGGCCGGCACATTACCCACCATCTGACTATTTCCACTTTGGCTTCACGATATACGTCCTCTTAGAAAAAAAATTCATTGGCTTTACATTAATCATTTTAAAATGCTTAGCCAATCACAACTCTATTTAATCTAGATAGCACGGACATGTAGTAAAGAGAAGGGCCAGGGTGGCTCTTAAATGAACAGATTCCAGATCAAGAAGCCAGGAGCAGATACTCGGCTTCATATGTGTTTCAGTCTGTCACACACCACGTAACATGGGTTTCATCACCATCAGTGACTTAGACACCTCCACCACCAATCACAATGTATTTCAAAGGCGAATTAGTAGCTTTAGAAAATTATGTGAGCAATTAACCCCAAATTCTTACCTATAACTTTTCCCAGAAAGAGCGACTTGGGAGAATTGAACAGAGTGTCAGATGAACTTGGCAGATGGTAACTCACAGAAGGATAATGATCCAGCTGCAGGAAGAAAAAGAGAGACACTTTTAGAAGAATGTCACCATCCTGCACTGGACTCAGATCTCCCAGGGGGGATGACATCATTCTTTGAACCTCAGTTTCTGGATCTTATTTCATCACTGCTGACTCTGAAATACCAGCCTGAGAAAATGGGAAGTCCATCCCTCCCTTTGCTGGGGTTATTGGAAAACAAATCGAGCTTGGTAAGTGAAGACCCTTTATGAATTGTTGTCCAGCTGACGCACATTTTCTGTGGATAATTTACCTGCTGGATTAAGATCCTTGCTCATTTTAATAGAGTGAAACCTGCTTGATCCAATCCCTAGTATTGACCTCTGAGATAGAAAATGCTACATTTATAGCGATGGATTTTCTTTAGGATCGTCTTACTGTACTGTTTTCTTCACCGTTTGGGTCTATCAACTTGCACACAAATACTGATCTTCAGAATATATATATGTTCAAATATGAATATGAATATATTAATATATATGGATATGTAATTCAAATGCTGAGATTCAGGTTCATAGTTTTCTTGCTTATCAAAACGAGGGTGACTTCTCCTTCCTGCCACAGGGCAGGGACATCAGAGCCTGGAGGGGACAGAGGTACCTTTGCTCTGGCAGAGCTGTCCTTTCAGAGTGGAGCTGAGTTGGCAGCAGAGGGAGGTGACAATGAAGCAGGTGGGACTAGCTTACAGGTAATGCCTGCTGTAGCAATGCACATTTCTGATTACACTTCCCACGTCAAAGTGCAAGTGGTGGTGTCCCAGAATCACAGGGCTTCTCTTGTCCTTTGTGTCCCTAAGTGGCTTTTCTTGCCTTAGCTGAATTTTTACAACCCAAACATTCTAGTTGTGTTTCCCCAACTGTGAGCTCCTAGAACTTTCTGTGCTTCTGTGTACCCACATGTGAAAGGCCTCTTCTGTAACCTTTCGTTTTTCTGAAGTGAGTTTAATACCCGCTCAGGTGAGCATAAGGCAAGGTGTGGGTCAGAAGGAAACACTGCATCCCTATCTGGCAGGGCCCTCCCGTAGGAACTGCGCAAGTAGCTACTTGCTGAAGGCAGCAGCACAGACTCCAGAAACTAGATCCACTCCCGGGTCTCGGCTCCTGACGGGCCAAGATGGGCAAAGCTGCAGGAAGGAGACCTGCTTCCGGGAAGGAGAGGGTGGCTGGAAGTGCGCGGGGAGGGAGCTAAACTCACTTGTCAAGAGGAGAATGAGTCACTTTGAGGAATGATGGCTAATTATTAATGACCACCTACACCGGAATTTTGAGACTGCTTACTAGAAACCTCGAGGTTATTGTTACTCAAGGTTAAGAGTCAAAGAATCATCACGTCTCAGGAATTTTGGGAGTTTTGACCTGCAGAACGGGTACTGTAAGTTTTTTTGTGCATGGGTGAGTATCTGGTAGCACTGCGATGAAAGTCCAAAACACATGATTAAAGCAATCAGCGGCGTGTTCGACTATAATTTTGAAAAGCTTTCTACAATTTCAAGTGCATCGTTAACAAAACACTTATTCTGGCCAGAGAGTCTTAAACATTTTACTACTTTATTGTATTTTGTCTCGAGCAAAGGCAACTCTTTCTGCTGCTAAATATTTAGCTGCTTTGGCGCCATCTGGTGGCACACATGCATAACTGCTGCGGTCCCTCCATCCACTTCTACTGCCTGTTGTCAAAAGGCTTCCTGAAAGTGCTGGTATATCAATAATTAGTAAGCTACCTTACTATGCTTCAGTGATGATCTCCCCCTAAATACTTCTCATTTAATCTATTTTGTTAAATAACTTAAAAATGGATACAAAGAATATATGTTCATTTTAGAGAAAATAATAGATTTGCAGACAAAAATTTAATGTTAATTTTTTTATGTCTATTCTTCTGATTTTTTACAAAAATTGGATGGAACCCAACTACACATATTGTTTTGCATTTGCATTTACTTTTCATTGCTTAACAATGTAATAGGAGACTTTCTGTGTCAATACACATACAACTAAATCATCCCTTGCAATGAATGATGGGTATTCCATTTTATGGATATATGGTACCCAATTTTTAAAAAATATCAAATTTCTCTGCTTAGACTTTTAGATTTCTTGTATCTTTGGGCCCAGGACAGTGCTGAACACATAGCAGCTCCTCAATAAAAATGTGCTGACATTCGATCCTGCAACTCTTCAAGCAGTGGACACAGGTGAAATCAGTGCTCAGAGGTGGCCTGATTCACACAACAGAATTACCCTTCTTTACCTGAACTGTTTCTAGGGACCCAGACCAGACAGAGTTGGCTTTTGGGCACATTTTATATTATCTTTACTGAGCTCATGTAAAATAAAATTCCTAGTTTGTCAACATAGCTTACTTTCAGCTCTTCCCCTTCCTTCATATATGCAGTTGGTGACTTGAACCAAAAGCTAAAATTTACATTTATTTATACTAAATTTATTTCTTTTGTTTTGAAGCATAATAATAGCCTACTCAAAAGTTTTTGAATCTTGATTCTGTCATCAGTGATTCTGCCTGGTTTTGATTTATCTATAAATATCACAAACATGCCAAGTCTTCATTCATTAATGAAGTCATTAATGAAAAAATGTTGGACAGGAATCTAAGTGGGCAATGATCTATAATTCTAATACAAATTACTTGTTCAGTTAGGAAAATCTTTTGGAACAATTGACATAGAAAATATGACAAGTGCTGAAGATACATAGGAAGGCTTCAACGTTCACAAAGATCAAACTCTCGTGTCTGCGGTAATTCTGTAATAAAAGAGGAAAGCCGGAGGAGAGCTACGAGGAAACAAGAGTCTGGCTGACTTTTTCCTTCTCTCTCTCTCACACTCCCTCCTGCCTTGTGCTGAGGAGGAGGGAGGCAGGTGGGGTTGCAGAACAGGAGGAGGTGAGGTGGAGGGCACGGCAGGAAAGGCAAGAGCAGCTCGGGGGCCTTGAAGACGTGGCTCCGTGAAGGATCCCGGACTCCCTGGGGTGACGAGCCACGGGATGCGGGCGCCCTCTAGAGGCTGAAAAAGGCAAGGACCTAGATTCTCCCCTCACAGCCTGGGGTGCCGGCGGAACCAGCCCTGCCAGCACCTGAGCATCAGCTCCGCGATACTAATTTCGGATGTCTAGCCTCCAGAACCATAAGATAATAAATCGGCGTTACCCTAAATTTGGGGTAAGTTGTTACAGCAGCAGTAGAAAACTAATACAGGAAATTAAAAAAAAAGAGCCATGCCACCAAAACCATGACTGAACATCACCTTCTCCCAGCTCAGTTCTCAAGTAATAGCTCTAGTCCTGCTCCACTCTTCCTGCCTCCCGGACGAAGGCTGCAAAGCTGCCCGATTCCGGAATTGCCCCCGCTTTCTAGAGCACCCAATCCTGCCTTCTGGAATCCTCCCAACACAAGCCCCATCCTCTTCCCGTCTCTCGCCCAGTGATACCCCCATAGTGGCCCCTGGTATGTGACTCTCTGTGTGCCAGTAATCCATTCATTGCCTCCTGGCTCCAATTCACCCTTCAATATCTGCTCTATGATAAACACAAATTCCTTTAATCTCTTTTAAGATGAGCAGGATGTTAAACTTTCTCAGCCCTGGAGGGAAGAAGGGGCTTCTGGAAATTTCCAGTGCTGGCTTGGGGGCGGGGAGGTAGTGGAGGTTCGGCCAAGGGTGTGAGGTCTGCCCAAGCCACAGGCCCAGAGCAGGATGCCTCCGTGAGCCTACGGCCTGGTGACCCTGCGTCTCCCCTGGAAACCAGAGCCCCTGTGCAGCCCTGCGTGGCCTGCGTGCTCAGAAGCCCCCTGCCCCCAGCTCCCCAGCCCCACCCCCACACACGCTAGGTCCCTGCTTCCCCACCTGCATTCCAGACAGTGGCCTTGTGCTGGCCCAGCAACCCCAGACCAGTTCCAGCCCCGCCAAACCAGAACTTCTCTGCTCTCTGTGGCGGGGCACGGCTTTTCCCACAACGTCTGGAGCCCCCATGCTGGTCCTTCTATGGGTCTCCTCCCTCAGCCCTGGATGCTTCTAGCAAACTCTACAGGGCTTTCCTTATATCCTGGAAGTTTCCTTTATTGTAGTTAATTCTTGTATCAGGAGCCTAGTGAGTTCTAAGCAGTTTCTATCGAATCCTGTTCTTCTTAATGGTTGTTTCATTCTTTTAATGGTTATACCCTCCCCCCTTCCTTCCTGTCTCAGAAGCAATGCCTTCCCAAGGCTCTTCCTCTGCTTCTGTACATTTTAGACTCTTTCCATTTGATTTCCTAGAAGCCAGTGCTCAAATGAGAATTTCTTCAGTCAGGGGTGTCAAAAAATCAAAGAAGTTGTGTAGCAAGTCCAGGCTGCAGTGCAAGCTTCCTGTCACTTAGACCTTAAGCACAGTGTATCCCATGGTATCCTGCATGTCTCTGAATATCTAGTTAATCACTTTTAAAAGTGTAAAGATGGGAGGGACCTTCAAGATGGCGGAGGAGTAAGATGTGAAGATCACCCTCCTCCCCACAGATACATCAGAAATACATCTACATGTGGAACAACTCCTACAGAACACCTACTGAACGGTGGCAGAAGACCTTAGACTTCCCAAAAGGCAAGAAACTCCCCACGTACCTGGGCAGGGCAAAAGAAAAAAGAAAAAACAGAGACAAAAGAATAGGGATGGGACCTGCACTTCTGGGAGGGAGCTGTGAAGGAGGAAAAGCTTGACACACTAGGAAGCCCCTTCACTGGCAGAGACGGGGGGTGGGCCGGGGGGAAGCTCCGGAGCCACGGAGGAGAGCGCAGCCACAGGGGTGCGGAGGGCAAAGCAGAGAGATTCCCGCACAGAGGATGGGTGCCGACCAGCACTCACCAGCCGGAGAGGCTTGTCTGCTCACCCGCTGGGGCGGGCGGGGGCTGGGAGCTGAGGCTCGGGCTTCGGTCGGATCCCAGGGAGGGGACTGGGGTTGGTGGCGTGAACACAGCCTGAAGGGGGCTAGTGCACCACAGCTAGCCAGGAGGGAGTCCGGGAAAAAGTCTGCAGCTGCCGAAGAGGCAAGAAACCATTGTTTCGGGGTGTGCAAGGAGAGGGGATTCAGAGCGCCGCCTAAATGAGCTCCAGAGACGGGCGAGAGCCGTGGCGATCAGCGCGGACCCCAGAGACGGGCATGAGACGCTAAGGCTGCTGCTGCCGCCACCAAGAAGCCTGTGTGCGAGCACAGGTCACTCTCCACACCACCTCTCCCGGGAGCCTGTGCAGCCCGCCACTGCCGGGGTCCCGGGATCCAGGGACAACTTCCCCGGGGGAACGCACGGCGCGCCTCGGGCTGCTGCAACGTCACGCTGGCCTCTGCAGCTGCAGGCTTGCCCCGCATCCGTACCCCTCCCTCCCCCGGCCTGAGTGAGCCAGAGCCCCCGAATCAGCTGCTCCTTTAACCCCATCCTGTCTGAGCGAAGAACAGACGCCCTCAGGGGACCTACAAGCAGAGGCAGGTCCAAATCCAAAGCTGAACCCCGGGAGCTGTGTGAACAAAGAAGAGAAAGGGAAATCTCTCCCAGCAGCCTCAGGAGCAGCGGATTAAATCTCCACAATCAACTTGATGTACCTGCATCCGTGGAACACCTGAACAGACAACGAATCAACCCAAAATTGAGGCGGTGGACTTTGGTAGCAACTGTAGACTTGGGGTTTGCTTTCTGCATCTAATTTGTTTCTGGTTTTATGTTTATCTTAGTTTAGTATTTAGAGTTTATTATCATTGGTAGATTTGTTTATTGATTTGGTTGCTCTCTTCATTTTTTTATACATATATATATATTTTTTTTCCTTTTTCTCTTTTTCTGAGTATGTATGTGTATGCTTCTTTGTGTGATTTTGTCTGTATAGCTTTGCTTTTACCATTTGTCCTAGGGTTCTGTCTGTCCGTTTTTTTTTTTTTTTTAGTATAGTTTTAAGTGCTTGTTATCATTAGTGGATTTGTTTTTTGGTTTGGTTGCTCTCTTCTTTCTTTCTTTTTTTAATTACTTTTTAATTTTTTACTTTGAATAACTTATAAAATTTCCTATTTTAATAACGTTAATTAATTAATTCTTTCTTTCTTTCTTTCTTTCTTTTTCCTCCCTTTTCTTCTGAGCCGTGTGGCTGACAGGGTCTTGGTGCTCCGCCCGGGTGTCAGGGCTAAGCCTCTGAGGTGGGAGAGCCAAGTACAGGACATTGGTCGACCAGACACCTCCCAGCTCTATGTAATATCAAATGGCGAAAGCTCTCCCAGAGATCTCCATCTCAACGCTAAGACTCAGCTCCACTCAATGACCAGCAAGTTCCAGTGCTGAACACCCCATGCCAAACAACTAGCAAGACAGAAACACAACCCCACCCATTAGCAGAGAGGCTGCCTAAAATTGTAAGGTCACAGACACTCCAAAACACCACCAGACGCAGTCCTGCCCACCAGAAAGACAAGATCCAGCCTCATCCACCAGAACACAGGCACCAGCCCCCTCCACCAGGAAGCCTACACAACCCACTGAACCAACCTTACTCACTGGGGGCAGACACCAAAAACAATGGGAACTATGAACCTGCAGCCTGCAAAAAGGAGACTCCAAACACAGTAAGTTAAGCAAAATGAGAAGACAGAGAAACACACAGCAGATGAAGGAGCAAGGTAAAAACCCACCAGACCAAACAAATGAAGAGGAAATAGGCAGTCTACCTGAAAAAGAATTCAGAGTAATGATAGTAAAGATGATCCAAAATCTTGGAAATAGAATGGAGAAAATACAGGAAACGTTTAACAAGGACCTAGAAGAACTAAAGAGCAAATAAACAAGGATGAACAACACAATAAGTGAAATTAAAAATTCTCTAGAAGGAATCAATAGCAGACTAAGAGAGGCAGAAGAACGGATAAGTGACCTGGAAGATAAAATAGTGGAAATAACTACCGCAGAGCAGAATAAAGAAAAAGAATGAAAAGAATTGAGGACAGTCCCAGAGATCTCTGGGACAATATTAAATGCACCAACATTCGAATTATAGGGGTCCCAGAAGAAGAGAAAAAGAAAGGGACTGGGAAAATATTTGAAGAGATTATAGTAGAAAACTTCCCTAATATGGGAAAGGGAATAGTCAATCAAGTCCAGGAAGCGCAGAGAGTCCCATACAGGATAAATCCAAGGAGAAACGCTCCAAGGCACATATTAATCAAACTATCAAAAATTAAATACAAAGAACAAATATTAAAAGCAGCAAGGGAAAAGCAACAAATAACATACAAGGGAATCCCCATAAGGTTAAAAGCTGATCTTTCAGCAGAAATGTTACAAGCCAGAAGGGACTGGCAGGACATATTTAAAGTGATGAAAGGGAAAAACCTACAACCAAAATTACTCTACCCAGCAAGGATCTCATTCAGATTTGATGGAGAAATTAAAACCTTAACAGACAAGCAAAAGCTAAGAGAATTCAGCACCACCAAACCAGTTTTACAGCAAATGCTAAAGGAACTTCTCTAGGCAGGAAACACAAGAGAAGGAAAAGACCTACAATAACAAACAGAAAACAATTAAGAAAATGGTAATAGGAACATACATATTGATAATTACCTTAAATGTAAATGGATTAAATGCTCCAACCAAAACACATAGACTGGCTGATGGATACAAAAACAAGACCCATATATATATGTATGCTGTCTACAAGAGACCCACTTCAGACCTAGGGACATGTACAGACTGAAAGTGAGGGGATGGAAAAAGATATTCCATGCAAATGGAAATCAAAAGAAAGCTGGAGAAGCAATTCTCATATCAGGCAAAATAGACTTTAAAATAAAGACTATTACAAGAGACAAAGAAGGACACTACATAATGATCAAGGGATCAATCCAAGAAGAAGATATAACAATTGTAAATATTTATGCACCCATATAGGAGCACCTCAATACATAAGGCAAATGCTAACAGCCATAAAAGGGGAAATCAACATAACACAATAATAGTAGGGGACTTTAACACCCCACTTTCACCAAGGGACAGATCATCCAAACAGAAAATAAATAAGGAAACACAGGCTTTAAATGACACATTAAACAAGATGGACTTAATTGATATTTATAGGACGTTCCATCCAAAAACAACAGAATACACTTTCTTCTCAAGTGCTCATGAAACATTCTCCAGGATGGATCATATCTTGGGTCACAAATCAAGCCTTGGTAAATTTAAGAAAATTGAAACTGTATCAAGTACCTTTTCCAACCACAACGTTACAAGACTAGATATCAATTACAGGAAAAAAACTGTAAAAAATACAAACACAAGGAGGCTAAACAATACACTACTAAATAACCAAGAGATCACTGAAGAAATCAAAGAGGAAATCAAAAAATACCTAGAAACAAATGACAATGAAAACACGATGACCCAAAACCTACGGGATGCAGCAAAAGCAGTTCTAAGAGGGAAGTTTATAGCAATACAATCCTACCTCAAGAAACAAGAAACATCTCAAATAAACAACCTAACCTTACACCTAAAGCAATTAGGGACAGAAGAAAAAAAAAGTCCCAAAGTTAGCAGAAGGAAAGAAATCATAAAGATCAGATGAAAAATAAATGAAAAAGAAATGAAGGAAACAATAGCAAAGATCAATAAAACTAAAAGCTGGTTATTTGAGAAAATAAACAAAACTGATAAACCATTAACCAGACTCATCAAGAAAAAAACGGAGAAGACGCAAACCAGTAGAATTAGAAATGAAAAAGGAGAAGTAACAACTGACACTGCAGAAATATAAAGGATCATGAGAGATTGCTACAAGCAACTATATGCCAATAAAATGGACAACCTAGAAGAAATGGACAAATTCTTAGAAAAGCACAACCTTCCAAGACTGAACCAGGAAGAAATAGAAAATATAAACAGACCAATTACAAGCACTGAAATTGAAACTGTGATTAAAAATCTTCCAACAACCAGAAGCCCAGGACCAGACGGCTTCACAGGTGAATTCTATCAAACATTTAGAGAAGAGCTAACACCTATCCTTCTCAAACTCTTCCAAAATATAGCAGAAGGAGGGACACTCCCAAACTCATTCTATGAGGCCACCATTACCCTGATACCAAAACCAGACAGGGATGTCACAAAAAAAGAAAACTACAGGCCAATATCACTGATGAACACAGATGCAAAAATCCTCACCAAAATACTAGCAAACAGAATCTAACAGCACATTAAAAGGATGACACACCATGATCAAGTGGGGTTTAATCCCATGAATGCAAGGATTCTTCAATACATGCAAATCAATCAATGTGATAAACCATATTAACAAATTGAAGGAGAAAAACCATATGATCATCTCAATAGATGCAGAAAAAGCTTTTGACAAAATTCAACACCCATTTATGATAAAAACCCTCCAGAAAGTAGGCATAGAGGGAACTTACCTCAACATAATAAAGGCCATATATGACAAACCCACAGCCAACATCATTCTAATGGTGAAAAACTGAAACCACTTCCACCAAGATCTGGAACAAGACAAGGTTGCCCACTCTCACCACTATTATTCAACACAGTTTTGGAAGTTTTAGCCACAGCAATCAGAGAAGAAAAAGAAACAAAAGGAATCCAAATTGCAAAAGAAGTAAAACTGTCACTGTTTGCAGATGACATGATAGTATACATACAGAATCCTAAAGATGCTACCAGAAAACTACTAGAGCTAATCAATGAATTTGGTAAACCTGCAGGATACAAAATTAACGCACAGAAATCTCTTGCATTCCTATACACTAATGATGAAAAATCTGAAAGAGAAATTAAGGAAACACTCCCATTTACCACTGCAACAAAAAGAATAAAATACCTAGAAATAAACCTACCTAAGGAAACAAAAGACCTGTATGCAGAAAACTATAAGACACCGATGAAAGAAATTAAAGATGATACAAACAGATGGAGAGACATACCATGTTCTTGGATTGGAAGAATCAACATTGTGAAAATGACTATACTACCCAAAGCAATATACAGATTCAGTGCAATCCCTATCAAACTACCAATGGCATTTTTCACAGAACTAGAATAAAAAATTTCACAATTTGTATGGAAACACAAAAGACCCTGAATAGCCAAAGCAATCTTGAGAAAGAAAAACAGAGCTGGAGGATTCAGGCTCCCAAACTTCAGACTATACTACAAAGCTACAGTAATCAAAAAAGTATGGTACTGGCACAAAAACAGAAATATAGATCAATGGAACAGGATAGAAAGCCCAGAGATAAACCCAGGCACATATGGTTACCTTATTTTTGATAAAGGAGGCAAGAATATACAATGGAGAAAAGACAGCCTCTTCAATAAGTGGTGCTGGGAAAACTGGACAGCTACATGTAAAAGAATGAAATTAGAACACTCCCTAACACCATACACAGAAATAAACTAAAAATGGATTAAAGACCTAAATGTAAGGCCAGACACTATTAAACTCTTAGAGGAAAACATAGGCAGAACACTGTATGACATAAATCACAGCAAGATCCTTTTTGACCCACCTCCTAGAGAAATGGAAATAAAAACAAAAATAAACAAATGAGACCTAATGAAACTTAAAAGCTTTTGCACAGCAAAGGAAACCATAAACGAGACGAAAAGACAACCCTCAGAATGGGAGAAAATATTTGCAAATGAAGCAACTGACAAAGGATTAATCTCCAAAATTTACAAGCAGCTCATGCAGCTCAATATCAAAAAAATAAATAACCCAATCAAAACATAGGTGGAAGATCTAAATAGACATTTCTCCAAAGAAGACATACAGAATGACAAAAAGCACATGAGAAGATGCTCAACATCACTAATTATTAGAGAAATGCAAATCAAAACTGTAATGAGGTATCACCTCACACCAGTCAGAATGGCCATCATCAAAAAATCTACAAACAGTAAATGCTGGAGAGGGTGTGGAGAAAAGGGAACCCTCCTACACTGTTGGTGGGAATGTAAGTTGGTACAGCCACTATGGAAAACAGTATGGAGGTTCCTTAAAAAACTAAAAATAGAACTACCATATGACCCAGCAATCCCACTACTGGGCATATACCCTGAGAAAACCACAATTCAAAAAGAGTCACGTGGGCTTCCCTGGTGGTGCAGTGGTTGAGAATCCGCCTGCCAATGCAGGGGACACAGGTTCGAGCCCTGGTCTGGGAGGATCCCACATGCCGTGGAGCAACTGGGCCCGTGAGCCACAACTACTGAGTCTGCACGTCTGGAGCCTGTGCTCCGCAACAAGAGAGGCCACGATAGTGAGAGGCCTGTGCACCGCGATGAAGAGGGGCCCCCGCTCGCCGCAACTAGAGAAAGCCCTCGCACAGAAACGAAGACCCAACACAGCCAAAAATAAATAAATAAATAAATTAAAAAAAAATGGTAAATATTTAAAAAAAGAGTCATGTACCACAATGTTCATTGAAGCTCTATTTACAGTAGCCAGGACATAGAAGAAACCTAATTGTCCATCGACAGATGAATGGATAAAGAAGATGTGGCACATATATACAATGGAATATTACGCAGCCATGAAAAGAAACGCAATTGAGTTATCTGTAGTGAATTGGATGGACCTAGAGTCTGTCATACAGAGTGAAGTAAGTCAGAAAGATAAAAACAAATACCGTATGCTAACACATATATATGGAATATATAAAAAAAATAAATGGTTCTGAAGAACCTAGGGGCAAGACAGGAATAAAGACGCAGACATAGAGAATGGATTTGAGGACACAGAGAGGGGGAACAGTAAGCTGGGACGAAGTGAGAGAGTGGCACGGACATATATACACTACCAAATGTAAAATAGATAGCTAGTGAGAAGCAGCCACATAGCACAGGGAAGTCAGTTTGGTGCTTTGTGTCCACCTAGAGGGGTGGGATAGGGAGGGTGGGAGGGAGACGCAAGAGGGAAGAGATATGGGGATATATGTATATGTATAACTGATTCACTTTGTTATAAAGCAGAAACTAACACACCATTGTAAAGCAATTATACTCCAATAAAGATGTTAAAAAAACAATTCTTATATTAAAACCCTATGTTTAACCTACTATGTGATTTCTGTCTCCTGTTCAGACCCAGGCATCTACACCAGGAAAAGGAGGACGCACGTATTGAGCCACCACTGTGTGCAAGGCTTTGTGCCAGGCTTTTCACATCTTAACTCATTTAATAGATATTGCATAGTGTCCTTTGCTTTGATATTACAAAAAGCATCCAAACTCAGAAAAGGAGTATGTGGCAGAATTGACATTCCAACCCAGCTACACCCAGCCACAAAGAGAATGTTAGGCTGAAAGGGACAGTCTCCTGAGCCAGCTCCACTGGTTCAACCAGGGGAGAGATCAGCTGTGTTTTAAGTATTTACATTTAAAGGAGAAAATGCATTAAATCAGATTAGGCAAGTACAGCTCAACCTGCAAAGCCTCAGGACGCGTCACATTATACTCTTTCACTTATATTACCAGGTGGCTGCCATGCCACTCTTCCAAGGAACCCAGGTGTATCTGTCATGGTCAAGTGCAATAATTTCAAGGTAATTTCTTTGGGGTCCACATGAGCTATTTTGCTGCACATTTAGCTGGTGGTCATTTCACCGGCAGTTAAGCGGCAATAAGAGATTGTGTAATAGAGCCTCATTAAAATTAAAGACTGTGACACCATGTGCCCCAGGACACCTTAAAGGGACACTCATTTGTTCGACATTTACCATCATTCTGACTCAGGCTGGGCCTCGCATCTCACACGCTGAGTTCAGAGCTTTAATGTCGTTCAGGTATCATTTTGTGATTTCAGTTCATTTCCATTTTAAGCCACAGTTTGTCTTGGCAGAGTTTGAAGGGATTTCCTCAGCCTGTTTAGGTTTTGGGGATGAGTTGGAGGAGGCGGGGAAGGAGGAGGGAAGAAAGACTGAGGCAGCGTGGCCACTTCTCACCATCCAAGGGCCCAGCCCCATATCTGGAGACGAAGGGTCATGATACACTGCCCGAGGACACATTTCCGGGGCTCCGGACAAGGGCCCGGGATTTCTTGCCTCTTCTCCTAATCCCTAATTCTGGGTAATACTTGGAATCAGCTTAGCAATATTGACTTCAGAACAAACCATCCTGATGGATGTTTTGCTCCAAGTTTAAACATGGCAAGAGGCCAGTGCAAACAGAAAAGAGGGATGAGAAACAGCTATCAGCTAGTCTCACTGTTACCTGTCTCAATCCATCCCTTCTAGCCGGAAACCCCGATGGACTTTACAGGAGAGAGAGTTTAAGAGCAGAGGCTGTATCTTTCTCTCCCACCTTATTCTCCATCCCATTTGCAGGTCTGCAGATGGGGGTCCCGCAAGCCCCAGACCATTCACAACTGAGAACGGGAAAGAGCAAGACTGACCCCAGCATCAAGGGGAAATCCATGTAAATGTTTTCCACCTCTTCCTGACCCCAAGTCGCTTTGTTCTCCTTCATGGAGAGGACACAGGAGAAACACAGACGCGAGCGGGAGACTGAAAAGTAGAGTTCATGTGGGCCTGCCACCCGTTACAGGGTCCCCTGCCTCGACAGTGACTCTGCGAGGACAGGGGCCCGCCCCATCCACCTCTCGCTCTCCCAGACACAGGGCCCGAGGTGCACACGCTTGCGAAACCTCGAGCTGTGGGCTAGGCAGGCAGAGGAAAGACACCGGGCATCGGGGCCCAGGGGATGGCATCTCACCTCTGCACTTCTGGCTCTTTCTTTTTCCGCGAGATTATCTAGTAAATCTCCTGGTCCATTTATTACCCACATGAAATGGGTCTGTATCATCTTAGATGCTCACTTAACATTTATTGAATGAGCCATGTTGGTGTTGGGAGGTGTGTGTGTGTGAGTGTGTGTGTATTTAGGATACGGAAAACCAAGGTTCTACTTCCACTGGAACTTCTGCTCTTAGAGGAGAAGAGCTCTAGGGACGATCCAACTGACTGAAGCCCGCAGAGAATGTTATGGCCGTCGGGCTTGGGTGAGCCAGCCTCACTCCATCCTGGAAGACTCCATCCTGGAAGGACACTGACTGATGGCTAGGCTGGGATCTGAATCTTTATGCTCTGGGAGACCCTGCTTCTCTGGGAGCTGTGAGCTCATCATAACCCATTCCTGGGACCACAAGGCTGGGAAGCACAAGTGCATCACTGTGGAGGCCAGCACACCAGCCTCTTCCCGCCTGGACCGCCAGGACACAGGATTATCCCTCCAATTCCAAGGGCAACCAAGGATGCCGATGGCAGGGGGCCATCGGGGAGGTCACGGTGACATCTACCTTATTTTGGTTTTGGCCTAAACTGCTTAGGAGCCCTGCTGTTTTATAGATACAGAAAGAGAAGGAAGAGGCCAAGAAACACTCTCCCCTGTAACAGAACCATGAAATAAACTAGAAATTGTCAAACTTTCATTCTCAGGAGAGCGGTGCACACCTGTAAAGAGGTGCCTGAACGGGCTACCTGGTGCCCCTCTGTGAAGGAATAGTCACCTGCAGGTGGGCCAGCCAGGGAGCCTTTGCTGCTTCAGGACGGATGAATGCCCCTGAGGCGATCAGAGGGGAAGGTGCCGTCTCCCTGGATGAGGAAAGGGCATTGCTCTCCCCTCCCCCCTGCCCCTCTGCTCTGACCCTACTCAACATCTTTCAGCCCTTGGACCACTATGTTCTCTGGAACACGTTCCAGGGCTCCCTTTTTGCTGTGTCCTTTGCCTGGCAAGCTCTTCTGCTCTCCTGTCACCAAGCACAATGGTTGAATTAGTTCTTGTTCTGGGGATGTTATCTAACCCACTCACTTTATTACTGGCCCCAAGCTTCCTTGCAGTCCCCTGATGAGCTGGACTCAACCACGTGGGGGACTTCCATTTAATGAATGAATTTTCAGCAAGGCTAGAGGTGGCGTAGCCTAGAACCAAAGCAGATGCATTCACCTCCTCAGCCCCCTTCTCCTCAGCCTGTGCCTGGGTCTGGGGTCCTTCTACTCTAAGACCAAGGAGAGGAGACTTCGCTTCCACATCTAGGAAAGATCCAGCTGAATCCACGGCCTTTCTAGGATGGAGAACACCTTGCAAATGGGAACTGGAGGCTCTCTTCAAATCTACATCACCTGCCCAAGGAAATGCAAAAAGGAGGAAAAGTGGCCATTGTTTCTTCTGTTCACCCTCAGAAGACCTGCTTTGACAGGACCTCATTTCTCTTCCTTGGAGGGTGGGAAGGACTGAGTCTTGCTGTCCTTGCCAGGCTCACTAGGGAACTCGGCTGGACTTCCAGTGTAGGACAGGAGGGTGGTCCGGGGGAGCGAGGACGGGCCAGGAGACTGGTCCTGGCTCTGCCACTGAACAGCTGGGTGGGGACACTTCACGAAGATTCCCTGGACCTGTTTCCTCATTTGTACAACAAGGAGGATGAACCAGGAAATACTTAAGGTTTCTCTGACTGAAAATGTTTTGCTACTCTGGGCCTAAGGAGCAGTATTTTCCCAGGTGCCTGGGGCTTTGAGCAGAACCCTCTGCTAAGACTCAGGTCCAGGGCATCACCTTGTGAAGTGTTCCATCAGCACACTGCTCCCCTGCAGCCAATCCTAGTGATGGACGGAGCGCACGAAGGAGAGTCACTGCCCCGTAGACCAGGCAGAGTTTTCTCACTTTCAGTTCTGAGACACAGGCCATGGACCAAGAGCTGTCTCTGCCATACGCATTCACACATCTCAGCAAATGTGCTCACAACATTCACCCTGAGAAAATGTTTACAAAACAGACAGATTCATCAGGGATATTCAAGCAGGTAGGGGCCTTAGAAAGAGCTAGCTTATCACCTTTTGCCCACAAATGTAGAGGAGAAAGCAGGGTGCCAGGAGAGTAAGTGGCCTGCCCCAGGTCACAGACTGCAAGTGGCAGGGTTGGCCTTGAACCAATTTTAAACTCACAAGGAATGCTCTTTTCCAGAACTGGTTAAGGTCTGAGAAATAAAGGATTTAAGAGACACATCTTTCTTTCCTGTACATGCACGTAATTTCTCTTTCAGAGATGTCAGGAGTTTTCATTTATGACTTGATAAGCAATTTTAAAATGAGAGTTATTATAAGTACTTATTACTATTGTCATCATGCCATCTTTATTATGGAAACATAATCAGTACAACATATTTTGCCTCATAAGGTCTAGCGCAATTGAAATCCTGTGGTATTGATGCAATTAAAAGAATTAGTGAGCCCATTAGGTGATTTATGTTTTATATAAAAAATTTCTCAAAACAGTAAAAAGAAAAAAAATTAGCTTTCAAATGTTAATCCACTTTCCCTAGTCTAATACTCCACCTACTGGAAAAACACTGAATACTATTTAAAGCATAAAGTATTTTAAAAAGAACAAACTGATTTTTTTATCAATAAATCCCTATAATATTTATAAATATCAAAGGATGAGAGGAGAAATTCTCATTTCATAGCTGATATAGCATTTTTAAAATAAAGTTAATTTTGAAGACATTTATAGCAAGAAGGGCCCAAATGCTGTATAATTTTTTCAAAGAATCTGGTCAGAGCATATTTAGGGTTTTCAGGTTTGTCTTTTGACTTGTACATGAGCATTCAGAAGATGATGATAAAGCATTAAAAATCAACATCTGAATCGGTATCTAGTAATTATACTTCTGATTTCCTTCTTAGAGATCTAGTGTGAGAATAGCTTATGAATTTTATATGCTTTTATGTTTAAAATCACTTTAATAGCCGTCAAATTTAATGACTACACCTAGTGTAGTGGGTGGTTTAGATAATATTAACACAGCGTCAATTAAATCATTTCATGTGGCATATTTTCCTGAAAATCTCAAGGCAAAACACATTTTGATAGACTGTAAAACGACTTTCCGGGAATAAGGAAAAACAAATCAATGGATGGAAAAAGGGAGGAGGAAGACAAAGAAGAGAAATAAAATAAAATTAGGGAAGGTCAATTCTGAAAACAGGTATTAACAAGCATAATGTTGCTAAAATTATACAATGTGATGGCTAAATCTTCCATTAATTAAATGAAAAGAATAAAGAACTATGAGGGAGAACAGTTATGAGAAAACATGTCAACATGACGAATATGATTGGGGCCCTTTCTGTTTCAGTCTTTATTGGCGTCTGTCATCTTGGTTTGTCCAGCACGTGTTTTCAGGGGTTGGTTGTTTAAATTTGGTTCCTGGCAAATTCCTGGGTGAGTTTTTGGGGAGGAAGTTTTAACAAAGCCATCAGTAAACACGATGTGTTAGAACCATCTGCCTACGGACAGGGAAACCATCGCAGGCTGGTGTGTGGGATGGTACTGCTGTCCGGTCGCTTGTCTGCTGAGGCTGGGACGGCCAGTGTGGAGGTGGGTGTGGCCGCTCTGATTGTCAAGTTCTCCGCGGGGGCCCCGGCTGTGACTGGCCCAGATACGAGGACTTTCTTTGAAGATGAGCCCCTCACTGAAGAACACGATCAGACACATCTGCGGGGTGAGCAGGTTGGCTGCGTCAGGCGTCTGCCCGTGTGCACTCCCGAGAAGGCCACACCTGTGCAGCCCCTAGGCCACCTGGGCACAGGCGGGTGACTGTCCCGGGGTGACCTGACTGCTCAGGGAGCTTCCCTGCGGGAAGAGGGAGACCTTGGCATAAGCCTCAAATTCCCCCTCTGGCCATATCACCTTCTAGGCATGTCTTTTAGTAAATGACAGGACTCCTCATACCTCCTAACGCCACACAAAGACTTTTTTTTTTTTAAATTAATTAATTTATTTTTATTTTTGGCTGTGTTGGGTCTTCGTTTCTGTGCGAGGGCTTTCTCTAGTTGCGGCAAGTGGGGGCCACTCTTCATCGCGGTGCGCGGGCCTCTCACTATCGTGGCCTCTCTTGTTGCGGAGCACAGGCTCCAGACGCGCAGGCTCAGTAGTTGTGGCTCACGGGCCGAGTTGCTCCGCGGCATGTGGGATCTTCCCAGACCAGGGCTCGAACCCGTGTCCCCTGCATTGGCAGGCAGATTCTCAACCACTGCGCCACCCGGGAAGCCCACACACGAAGACTTCCGAGCGATTCTGCCGTCCAGCCACCTTGTGGAGCAAAGCTGAAGATGCGCCGAGCAGATGTCCCCAGCTGGGAACGTCCCACTACATTTCAGTGGGGGAGGGATAAATTAGGAGTTTGGGATTAGTAGATACACAGACTACTATATATAAAATAGATAATCAGCGAGGTCCTACTGCATAGCACAGGGAACTATATTCAATATCTTGTAATAACCTAACATGGAAAAGAATCTGGAAAAGAATATATATATATATATATGTATGTATAACTGAATCACTTTGATGTCCACCAAAAACTAACACAACACTGTAAATCAACTATACTTCAATAAATGAAGAATAGCATGTTTCTCATATCCGGTGATGTCAGGAGGGACTGGTGATGATTCTAAGTTGGGTCAGAGGTTGGATTCAATGGCCCATGAAGACCCTTCCAATTCTAAAATTATTCTAAGCAAATATTATGACTAAAGTTTGCAATTTACATTGTTGTTTATAGAGAAAAACTGGAAGAGGTTTGTGACAATCATCTTTGTTTTCGTATCTAGGGAAGGAGGTGGAGAAAGATCTTGTCATACTCAGCTCTGGGGAAACTGAGGCACCAAGAGGTTTGTGTCTGACCCAGGTCCACGGACTCAGCAGTAGCTATTCAATTTAATACACATAACTATGTGCAGGACACCAGGCTGTGTTGTTAGAAAGAACATTTCCTGGCTCCCTGCAATTCTAAGGCTCCTGGTCATTAGAGCACAATCCGGTGTTTGTTATTTTTAAAGAAATGAACCTGTGATTTCTATCGCTGTCACACCCCTAACCCTAAAAGCTAATGACTTTCCTAAGTAAATTCACTGATCAGTGAGTCTTCTCCAGATGATGTTTAAAATACAGAGAGAAAATTTAAATGCTGAGCGTCTAATCAGACTAAGGATAAGGGCTTTACGGTTCTAAACCTGTTTAATGAAACAGCATTTTCTTCCTTATTGGTTGGTCTTCTAGGTTTAAAGGTTTGCTCACATCGTGCTTGTGGAATGATTCTTATATGTGGGGAGTTTAAGTAAAGCGACCCCAGGTGCTTTTACTTTATTGATCTTTTTAAGGCACTGGCTTCAGTATTTAAATGAGTTTGAGTTTGTTTCCTGAATGGTCTTTCATTAAAGCTTAGGTTGACCTCATTCCTCCTGCAATCATGACACTGTAATGGCAGAAAAAGACTAATAAAAAAAAAGAACTCATTTTATGTGGTTGAAAAGGTTACATTTCTATTGATTTCAACTGTAACACAGTTAAAGTCCTTGATATTAAGAAAACTCAGCAAGCACATTCTTTTTTGTACAGAGGCTCTATCGATATTACTTTGCCAGTAGGTTTTGGCAGCAATAACAATATTCAGGATGGAGTCTAAAAATTGGCAATTATCAGAGGACTGATATCCACATCCTTTAAATTCTGTTCCAGGTGAAAGAGTATAAAGGTGTATCAAGAGAATCATTAAACACAGAGTGACTTCAGAATGTGGGGTGAATGCAGGGTCTAACAGCTCAAATGATGACCAGTTCTGCTGGCTTTACAGAAAGCAGTAAGGCTCTGCTCCCTGGAAACAATGTAGTTTTTTAAGGCTGTGTTTGGAGCCTGTTCCAAGAAGTGGAATGTGGGGAGGGGTGGAAGAATTTAGTAGAGGTGGTGAGGAATGGGAAATAGGAAAGACTAGAGGAAATGAGGTAAGAAATCTAAGGAGAGCATTCACTTCTCCTGTGACGCAGCCGTGCGTGCATGTGTGCGTGCGTGTTAAAGCTATAATAAAATGGACCAAGATAATTCTCAGCCTGGAAGCCTGTTAGATGTAGCTTTGGACTTGGAGCCTGTATTCAAATCTACTCCAGGAAAGGCTTGGGTGAGACTGTGGATCTTGAACCTCATGCTGACCCCAGACCCACTCTGTACTCTGCCCAAGTCCCAGCTCTTAATTAATCAATCTTCTAGAGACGGTTTGGTTCTTGACATGCTGCCTGGGTTCCCTTGACAATCTTGGGAAGAAAGAATATGTAACTGAAAGGATTTGGGAGAAGGAGGAAACGTGCAAAGCACATCCTCCCAAAGTTTGATCCTCTTCTTCCCCCTCCTTCCATATTATCAACATCATCATCAGGGTAGCAGCTAACATTTCTTGAAAGTCAACTCCAGGTCAGATCCCACCTTAGGTACTTTACACGTATTATTTCACTGAATCTGCAAACAACCCTGTGGGCACAGACTCTCATTCACCCCATTTTACAGTTGAGGAAACCGAGGCCCTGGGAGTAAGTTACGTTGCCTAAAGGGACACATAGCTTCCGAGAGGTACAGCCCAGAGGTCTGTGCGCCTGTAGAGTCTGAGCTACTCTACTGTGTCTGCCTGGATCCTGTGCTGTTGCAAAGCTAGGCTGGCAGGATGCCCACAGCAGCTGCACAAAGTACTCCTGGGAATGAGTGGAGGGCAGGGACAGCCCGGCATCGCCTCTGCCTCATGTCCTCCCGGCCCCCGTCTTGCTACCTCTCGTTTTAGGGATCTTCTGATTTACATGACCCTGGCTGTCTGCATCCATCTCTGGCTGCAGGACGGGTTTTCGGAGGTGACTTCAACGTCGGAGGTCAGAGGCTACAGAAGCCTGTCAGTTACTTCGCCGCTGGCACCACTGTGCATTTGTGGTGTTCGGTTGTGGGGCTTAAGCGCACAAGCAAAGGCAGAGGCTGTGGGTCGATAATCCAGATCCCAATGTCATCCTCACAGGGGTAGAGAGGGCTCATTTCTGTCTATTCTCCAGTTTAACTTCTGCTGGTGGCCTGGGTGACAATATAGGGAGGGATGCTGGAGGGAGCGGCAGTATTTACTCAGTGGCTTTATTTGCTTTTAGTTCCACTTCCTTTTTGATGCTCTTGCGCCATCTTCACTGTTGAACTACCAGCTCAGACCCCCGCTTCTACCCATGAAGTTTTTTATTACCATCCCCTCCAGCATTCAGATCACATCTCCTCATCTCAACGATGTTAGGGTAGGGCTAAATCTTTTAGGTCACTAGCCATGACAGGGAAGAATGCAAATCAAATGCACCTTAGGAAGCAGAAAGAATCTTTGTACTCTCAAATGCAGCACGTGTGCTCAGAATCCATTATTTATAAATGTGATTCATTCATTTATCCAGTCACTCAGCAAACATTTCTTCAGGCTCTCCAGTGCCCAGGGCTCGGGGACAGAGCTGTGAGAAGCACAGGTGGGAACGAAATCCTTGGGCTGTACCTTTGAACGTGACATCAAGCTCCCATTTATATAAGCAACGCCAAGCCCCATGGCCATCCCAGCATTTCACATTAGATGCAAATGACGCACATTACAACTCCTGACTCTGCATTAGATGAGCATTTGTAGAAGCCTCACCTGAGCTAGTTTCATATGGAAGTTTTCCCTTCCCCACGCTCAGCACTGGTTCCGGCTAATGACCACTAGAGGGCATCGTAGCACTAGCTCAGGACCCGCTCCAGGGCACCCGGTCCATCAAAATCCTCACACTCAGTCCCTGTGCTGACTTTTCCCTTCACTGAGTAAAAGGGCAGCGTGTAACCCTTCAGAACCTCGGACTGCATGTGGAGATACATTTATTTTTCAGAGAGGAGATACATTTATGTGAGATAGGAACCTGCTTTCAGTTACCTGTGCATGGCAAACACCGCTCTGCCTATTGTGTTACAAAATTGCTTTGAGAATTACCAAATTGCTTTGAGAATTACCATCTTTGAGAGTGATTTTAGTGCACTGCAGATGGATATAACGATATAATGCCTCACCGACTGGACTTTAGTTTTAATGCCAGACGAAATAGAAATCCGGGAACCTTACCTTCTTTCTTGAGGGATGATTTATGGACTTAATGTGCTTGGGGGAAAAAAATGAATGCTCCAACAGCTTTGGCTGCATTCTGGAGGAGAAAAGAGAGAACTGACATCTCAAACCCTAAACTGGATCAGAAATTGCACTGCAACTGTTTTCCCACTGAGCTGTAAGAAATGTAAAGCTAAGTAAACACATTTTTCTGGAGCGTTGGAATGGAGGTCCTGTCTAGCCTTAGAGTGCATAATTCTTTTGCAGATGAAATTGCTTTAGAAAAGAAATGAAAAACTTGGAAGTGTTGACATATTCATTATGAGTCTTTTTCTGTTTCAGATCAGATGAGTTTGATGGGTTAAACTTATTTTTTCTTCGGTCCCCCTCTGTAATTTTTTTGGATTGCAGAAGAGCAAATACTGGGTGCCTGTGGTAAAAAATAAGTCTGATAATGTGGTCCTCCTGCCCCTCATGCAAACATTAAGGCACAGCTCAAATGCCTTCCTCAGTCTCTTCTCTGATCCATTTCTCCCACCCCCAGGATGATTAATTTCCCCCCCTTTTCCGTGCTTCCTCAGCACGGGTCCATACTTCAGTTGGCCCCTGGTTCATGTCCGTGTGACTGATGGTCTCTTCTGTTGGACTGTGGCTTCTGAAGGCACCAGCCATGCTGCCCGCTGTGAATGTACAAGGTGCTGAGGACTTGCTCCCTGGGTTGAACTGCAAATGGATGGAACAGGAACCTTGGTTCTGAAGGCCCTGCTGATAATGACCTAACAGCTGCCCTCTTACTTTTTGCTTTTAAGAAAGAGAAGGGACTTGGGAAGGAAGGAAGGGAAGTAGCATTTATTGGGCCATAGAAGATGCTAGATATTTTCATGTAAATTTTCATTTAACATACACACACGCCCCATTAAAATAGGTGGCCTTATTCTCATTCTACAAATACGTAAACACAGCGTTCAGTAACTTGTCAGAGAACACAGAGTTAGGAAGTGGAGGAATCTGTCAATAAGGATGTTTAAAAATGTATGTCTTAGTAACAACTTAGTAACAATCCATGGGGGTCTCCGTTTAGACTCAGACCATCCTCAAAGGGAAATCTTGCTTCATGTGCTATAGCCTTATTACCAGCCAAGACTCATAATACTCTCTTCTGCTAGATCCCCAGTCTATTATTTATACGCTGATTGGGAGACCAACTTGTTAAGTCTCTTGCTAAGGAGAATTAGGTGGAATGAGCCTCTACTATCTGAAGAAATGTGTATCGAGTGTGTATACAGCTTTTCTCTCCTCCCAGAATATAAACTCCTTGAGGGTAAAGGATACATTTCGTTCATTCCTCCTGCCCCACCAACTCATCATTGCCTACCTGGATTTCTTTCATGTAATAGGTACACAGCATATATTTGTTCTCCTCAATGTATACTCAATGAAGTTGAGTTAATTTTAATTGCACTTCATAAGCAGCCGTATGGGATGGCATTGATGACCCCCTGATTTTACCCAAGTCAGGCTTAAGGAATGGTTTCTGTTCGGAATTTCCCATCATGCCGTGGGCTGAGTGGCAGACAAGGATAAGAGATTGATGTCAATTACATGTCACAGTGTTAAATTCTTCGTGATCATCATATGGTTTTAATATTTTAAAAAATGCACTGTTAATGGAACATCCCAGAATCATCTTGAGAACCTTTTGTCACACATCTCCACTGCACACCTCAGAACTGAGACCTTACATAGTGGGTGCCCAGACCACTAAGTATAGAGCTGGTCTCAGTTTAAAGCTGCAGGTCAGTTTGAACACACGGAGGCAGGGGGAGGAATCCTCGGCACTGACGGTTGTGTATCTTGTTTCTCTTTTTTGGAGACACTTCACCAAACAGTCCTACTTTCTGTTCAGAAATAAATAAGGAAAATTTGCTAAAATACTCTACCATGGGCCAAGGACCCAAAGCCCAATCTAAAACCAAACGACACAAAGCTAATGAGGTCATGAGGTTTCTGATGTGTGTCTCGATTGTGAATAGGCTTCTCTGGATACATGGAAATACTGAAAACAAAACAAAACAAACTGACACATGTGCAGACCAAATTAATGGGCAAGTTTTCAGTCGACACATCCCTGTTTCTTCTCTTCCCAGGTAACTTCTGTGGAATTAAACCATTGTAATGATATGAGAAATGAGTAAAACATTGACCTATGGCCTCCGCATAAGTAAACATCTGAGTCGGTCTTCCACGAATGCAGGAAGAGAAGCAGTAATACGCTTGCTGAGAACCCAGAGAGAGAGCCAGTGCGTGGGTCCGAGTGCTCCCGGGAGGGAAGGATTAGAGACATCAAAGGGCTCGTCACTGTTCCCGCAATCACCGCCCTTCTGTCAAGCCTGCTTGTAACGCACAACCAAGGCTGTGAGCTCATCTTCCAGAGGAGAGAAACACTAAATTAGCCAAAGGGAAAATGTTACAGTAAATGTAATCTCAGAGCAGGACCTTAGACTAGTGAGGTCAACTTCCTTTATTTGTTCTGACATCCCTAAAAAGATTTAATGCTTCCAAACAGTGTTATTTTTTTAAATAAAGGCTTGAACAACCTCTGATATTAAAATTTTCAGTTGTGTTTACAGCTATACACTTTTTAGTATTGTTCGTTATTGGCAGAAAGTTCAAGGGTAATAAAGGCCCACACTTTTAAATAATTCATCTGAGCCTCAGCTTCTAATTTCAGGCCAGGCCCCATGCCAGCACAGGGAAGAAGGATGCGCAGATGGAAGGACCAGAGGTTACGTCCATGCTTCCAGGAAAACTGATGTGGAACTCTTTTATGTGGCACAAACACTGGCCTGAAAGTTGGACTGCTTACTTCTTTTTTCACTTAGAAAAGTTGCGATTTTATGACCTCCAGCAAATCTGAATAGGGCTTTTCTTTTTAAAAAAAGTGTTTTCCCTCCATTACATACAGTTATTTTTTTCTAAGGAGACTATCATGTAATTTGGTATTTCAAAAAAATGGATATACCTTTTCATAAACTGCAGTAGGCTATGTATTTGTTTCTTGTTTAACATACACGCTACTCATGGTTTGTTTTAAAGGCTCTATGTCATTAGTTTTTTTAACACTGAGGTCATATTGCATGCACTTTTCTACACCTTTCATTTGTTATCTAACAACACTTTGTAGAAATTGTGCTGAGTCAGTTTTCTAACGTAGGTGGATGTATTTGAGGAAGGGTCCTCTATGGCCTCTGACCAGACCACCTAATTCATGGTCAATTTAAATACCAGTTAAATCACAGTGTTTAGAGTCTAGGCTTGGGAATCAGACAGACCTGGGTTTGTACCTCAGCTCTACCCCTTAATGACCTCTCTGTGTCTCTGTTTCATCATCTGTAAAATGGGAATAATGGTACTTATCTCACAGGAGCGTGATTTGCATAAAGTACAGTCTGTAAAGCACTAAGACAGAGACTGGTGCATAGTACACTCAAGAAATATTGATTGCTTTTACTACTACTACTACCACTACTTTATTAGTGTTATTATTATTGCCTTCACAGGATTTTCCTGTGTTGGGTTGAGGTGGGATTCCTGGAATCTTTGTTAATATTCTTGAGAAAAGCCATTTAAACCAATCATCTTTATAAGCAAATCCAGCAATTTTTAAAAAGCTTGCTCTATCAACCTCTTTTCCTAGAGCCTTTAGTGTACACGTTTCACCTCCCAGCTGCAGGTGGCATTCTCTGAGCCACGTGGAAGGCTATCTTATCACCTCCTAGGTTGCTCTCTGCACTTTCCTGTCTCTAAACACAACACAGGTCAAAAGAGTTTATCAGACAAGCATGCTACTATCTCCCACTGCTACCCTAATCGACTTCAAACACTAACCCCTCCAAAAGACTTACTTTTATTTAAAACCCTTAAGAATTTTCAAAAGTTTATAAGGCAAACTGGCAGGGGTGAGCCTGGGTCTCTTGATGGCTCTCAAAGGTGACAAAGAGGCGATGGGGTGAGCAGTGACCAGCCCCGGAAGGAGGGGTCCGGTTATATGGGTTCTAGATAGGAGTCTGCCTCTCGTGAGCACTGGGACCTTATTAGTCACCTGGACATCCTCAATCTCTGTTTTCTCAGCTGTTTAATGGGCTAATAGTACCTGCTGTTCCCAACTTATAAGGTTGAGCACGTCAAACGAGGATACATATGAAAGTATTTTGAGTACCACATAACATGATTATTCAGGCCCTTCCAGTACAGAGAGAATTTCTCCTGGCTTGAGGCGGTTACTTGAAACACCTTACAATTGAACATTTCTCCACATACAAAAAGTAGTGCCACCCTGCCCATCAATGTTTCATGTCAATTAACATATATAGCTGCCCTATAAGTCCATAATCGAATCACTTTTCATTTTACTGCTAATAAAATTCCTCCAACAATTTTTCATTGTTGTTGCAATCTATTTTATTTATTTTTGACCTACAAATAACTGTACCTAATTAATGTATTCAACTTGATGAGTCTGGAGTTAAGTATATACCCACAAAAACATCACCACAATCTATAAACTTCTTTTTTGTTATAGTAGCTAATGTAGCCCCAATTAACATAAATGAGTATCTTGAAGCAGAGTACTGCCATAAGAGAAACCTAAAATTTGTAGCATTGGTCCTGTGGTACGGATATTAGAGGCTGGAAAGACAGACAGTAATGGTATACAAGCAAATGTTTTGTAAATCTGTCACCGCACATAACCTGGAAGGCAGACTAAGTGCCTATGACCTGTGGCTTTAGGGAAAGTGCTTCAAAAGAGCCAGAATGGCCACGGATATCAGTGGTTTCCTGCTGCCTATGTCAAGGAAGAGATGAGTTCAGAAAAGAATTGGCCAGTTTCCAAACATCAGTGAAAGGGAATAGAGAAAAGTCCAAAACTTTAGAGCCTCACACCAGACAGTAAGAAATAAAACTGTAAAAAGCTTTGACCAACGAAGGCACATGAAGATTTTCAGCTCAGCAAACTGGCTCAGTGCCATGCAGGAGGTTAAAATTAAGAGTATTTACCCCACCACAACCACCTAAGCTTCTTGTCTCAGATGGCCTCAAGGTAGCTGCCATGACCTTGAGAGAGAGGCAAGGGTCCTTGGAAGCAAATGATTATGTCGGTCCAAGAGCCACGTCTAGGGAAGAATGCAGGGCGTATCTACTGGTACATGAAACTGACCGGAAGCAGACAGATCAGAAGCCAACTCAGGTTCTGAAGGAACTGTATTGGCAAAGAAACTGCAGGTCTGGTCTACAAAGGCTTGTGAGTGTAAAACAACCCTCAGTGTAACTGACACCTGCAGGAAATGGTCCCTGGAAGCTGCACAGCTTCAAGCAATGCATTATCGCCAACATTCAGTTCAGAGGAGAGCCATGGAGAGCCATGCAAATAATGGACAGGAATTTAGCCTATTCCACGGCCAAGGGCGGCAGCAGGACGTCCTCAGAGCGTCTACCCAGCATGATTTCATCACTGTTACAGAACACAGGACTTTCCTTTTTAAAAAATATTTCTGATATAAGGCAGACTTTCATTGGGTTTAGCCACTGACATTTTAGGGTTGTTACAGCAACTGGTGTTATCCTAGTGTTATCCTAGTCTTTTTCTATATTCCTGGCCTTTAGCATTCACCGTTTGCTGCTATTGTTGGTAACACTTTCCTCTGACCATTTTTAGGATTCATATTCAATATACAGCTCAATTAGCAATTGATGCAACTGCTGTTATACAATTCAGTTGAAATTCTGATTAATAGCAGGTAAGAAATGATGGTCTTTATTTTAAGAGATGTAATTCACTGACTCTGAGGAACATTTGTTTTGAAAATTCCTGATGAAAACAATTGAAGTCATGCTCTTTGTGCTATAAAAATGTGGGGACCTGATCATCATTTGTTTCTGAGGACTTGGAATTATTTAAGAAAGTCCTTATTTTACTTGCAGCAAATCTGTTAGCTTCTTCTTGGCAAGGACTGAACTGGCCCTCCAGTTAGATGAAAGCCAAAATGATACATCTTTACCATCTGTTCATTTGATTTTTAGAGAAAATGGATTAGGAGTATCTGTGCCAGAGACTATATCCCTGAACCCTCCATTGTATAACTTCCATAAAACCCCTAAATATTTGACAGTTATTCAAGGAACATGTACTTAATTCATTTTTTGAGCTAATTTTATCCTTGGATCAGGTGAGAATATCAGAAAGTTGTATCAGCTCAGCCCTTGTCCCCTTCATCTCCCATCACCCTGTTCTACCCCACTGCCTGCAGAACTGTTTGGGCTGAAATCCATTTTTAAGTTATACTTGACTTTCCCAAGGAAATGTTACATCAAGCAGGTTTGTGAAAAACACATTTGTTGCAGAAACGCTGGTGAAGGCCCTGTGTACCACCTCTCTCGGTACCCACTATGTAACAAGGAGGATGAAGGGCCTTCAAACTATCACTGCATGTTTAAAACTCTGAAGAAATATAGCAAAATGCCAACATTTTTAATGTTTGGATGGTGGGTCCATAGGTGTATGTTTTACTATTCTCTGTACTTTTGCATATTTTTGAACTATTTTATAACTTCAACAACATCACTCAATTTCTAACTGGCCAGAGGTATCCACTTCCAACATTTGATGGTCACCCTCCCAGACATCTCTCTACTAAGTGATTCAGCTAAGAGCATGTGTAAACTTCAGTGTGGTAGACCTAGGTTCATCTAGTCTTTTGCTACTCACTGCTTCCTGATTTTGGCTGAGCTACATCACACTCTGAGTGTCAGTTTCCACATCTCTAAAACGGGGATGCTAATGGTGCATTCCTCGTAAGCCTCTTGCGAAGACTCAATGAGAAAATGTGTGTCAAGTGCTAGCACAGTGCCTGGATCACAGCATCAATAAACGTGAGCTACCATCATGCATGCGATGTTGCCAAGTGGATCGTGCTACGGGCAGCTTGCTATGCCAGTAAATAGAATCCATGGTAGATAAAAAAAAGGAAAGAATGATAGAGTAAGAAAAATTCCATTTCCCTAGAAGAACTGGTATATTTTATGCTTATGGGTTGTGGACTTCTGGCCACCAAGAAGTTCCGAGCCAAACTTACACAAGTGGGTAAGACCTTCTGACCTGGGTAACCGTATTCCATTTCCCCATTGTCTTGAGGCCTTACTTTCTGTGACTTACTTTAACTCTCAATTCTGTTTTATGTACTCCCTGTAAACCACCTTACATCCCCTGTGCAACGTGGCTGGGACGAAAGGAAGGAAAGAAGGAGGACGGGAGAAGCCAGGGACGGCAGGCAGGAAGGAAAGTAAGGAGAAAGCATTTGTAACACAAGGCTTTGAAATTATTCCTTGTAATGGTGATGTTCAGTTCTTAGATGCACGCTAATTGGCACAGTTTTTCATCACAGTATTTTTTGGGTGCTCTCTGCCTGCTCGGGGTTTGTTTTACATTTGGCATTAAGCCTTTAGCTTTATCACGGGTGCAACTGTGAGTTTCCATAAATGATGCAACTTGAGGGTTGTCCTGGGCTCTGGTTTGCGCTGGCATCTGAGAACTCTGAGAGTCGGTTCTTCATTCTCTATGTGGACATTGGGCACTTTGTTTTTCGGCAGCGAATGTTTCATCCAAGGTCAATTTCCCTCAAGTGCTCAGCACCATTTCAGACAGTGTGTGCTCAAGGAATGCAAATTAATTTAATGTTAGCTTTAGCCAAACCCAGCTAGGAAAGCAAACCTGCTTTTAAAAACACTGTGAACACTGACAAACATCATCTAAATTATATGATGTTTGCACATATATAAATGTATAGAATTTTACCTTAATTCCAAAGGCATCATTCCATAGCACTTTTTTTTTTTTACATCTTTATTGGAGTATAATTGCTTTACAATGTTGTGTTAGTTTTCTGCTGTACAACAACGTGAATCAGCTATATGTATACATATATCCCCCTATCCCCTCCCTCTTGAGCCTCCCTCCCTCCCTCCCTATCCCACCCCTCTAGGTGGTCACAAAGCATCAAGCTGATCTCCCTGTGCGATGCAGCAGCTTCCCACTAGCTATCTATTTTACATTTGGTAGTGTATATATGTCCATGCTACTCTCTCACTACATCACAGCCTCCCTTCCCCTGCCGTGTCCTCAAGTCCATTCTCTACGTCTGCGTCTTCATTCCTGTCCTGCCACAAGGCTCATCATACCATTTTTTTAGATTCCATTTATATGTGTTAGCATATGGTATTTGTTTTTCTCTTTTGACTTACTTCACTCTGTATGACAGACTCTAGGTCCTTCCACCTCACTACAAATAACTCAATTTCGTTCCTTTTTATGGCTGAGTAATATTCCATTGTATATATGTGCCACATCTTCTTTATCCATTCATCTGTCGACATTCCATAGCACTTTTAAACTCATCTTTGAGTTAGCCTTATTTTTGTTCTTTGATTAGAAGTACATTTTGATTTGAAATTATTTAACTATATTTGTCATTATATTTTATTGTAACTGGGGGCTATTAGAATGGGTTGAGGATATATGTGTGTTTTACATTTTTGTTCGATTATAAAAATGCAACATACACTTGTAATTAAAAAATGAGGAAATATAGAAAACTCTAGAGGAAATGAAGTCATTTATAATCCTTTTACACACAAATAATCATGATTAACATTTTATTATATCTTTCTCCATACATTCTTGCGGTTGTAGAAGTTCTCAAGATGGATCTGTAGATTGTTTCCAGGAAAAAAAAATTAGAGTGTTTTTTTGGAGTTCTAAAGGTGCCCTTGGAATTACGTCCACACTCTACAGTCTTCCCTGCCTGCAAGAAAGCAGGTCATGGGAGCAGGGAGTCGGCCCGACCTGCTTCTTTGGAAGCAGGCACCATATCTTTTCTTCCTCCACCATGTCTACCTTTGTTTTCCATCTGGGCTGGACTGGAGAGGCCGGGCTGACAAAGACCAGTGTACCCCAGACCATGAAGTCTTCCCAGGCTGCATTCAAGTGGGTTGAGGCATCTGCTTTCTAACCATGTCAAGAAATCTCAGTGCAATTGCATCCCATGGTATGACAGAAGGAGGAGGTGGGGGACCCGGCTTTCCAACGCCCTGGGTACAATTCCTATGGCCGAATTAGTTCCATGCCTTTTATTTATTTATTTATTTATTTATTTTTTTTTTTTAAGATTATTATTTTTTTCATGTGGACCTTTTTTTTTTTTTTTTTTCATTTTATAGCTACTTTATTTATTTATTTATTTATTTTTGGCTGTGTTGGGTCTTCGGTTCGTGCGAGGGCTTTCTCTAGTTGCGGCAAGTGGGGGCCACTCCTCATCGCGGTGCGCGGGCCTTTCACTATCGCGGCCCCTCCCGTTGCGGGGCACAGGCTCCAGACGCGCAGGCTCAGCAGTTGTGGCTCACGGGCCCAGCCGCTCCGTGGCATGTGGGATCCTCCCAGACCAGGGCTCGAACCCGTGTCCCCTGCATTAGCAGGCAGACTCCCAACCACTGCGCCACCAGGGAAGCCCCAGTTCCATGCCTTTTAGAATGCTTCCCACTTCTCTCTTCTCCTTTACCTCAAAGCATTGCGCAGCCCAAGTTTTTCATACCCATCGTGTTTCCTTTTCCTGGAACTGTAGTCCTGTTCCTTGGAGGACTCTCCCCAATTCCCCACGCTGACCATGAGGTTTGATTAGGGGCTATCAGTCATTGTTCCCCTCTCCTCACGATAGGGTGAGTGTGTGACCCCAGCCAGGTCAATCAGAGACCTTCTCCGGATTTTAAAATGAGAACCAAGAAACTAGGACCTTGCTTCTGGTCCCAGCAAAACTGGGAAGATGTGAGCCGACTTCAGTGTCTGTGTCCCATGATGTGTGGAAGATGAAGCCACCTGCAAGAGGAATTGCCCAGTCCTCCAGAGGCAGGTGACAAGCAGAGAAGACGGAGGGAGGGAGGGACGGAGAGGGGGAAGAAGGGGAGGGAGGGAGGGAGGGAGAGAGAGAGGCACTCGGTCGTGGCCTAGGCTTTGTTTTAATCCTCCAGGTCCCCTGGATTCTTTCAAAATTTTGGTTTTCCCTTTCTTAAATTCTATAACCTAGTCTAGGAATTTTCTCTACAAATGAATTCTGAACTGGTTTTCTGTCCTTTGTGATCAGAAGAACCCTGGGCAATAGAAGCCGATTCTCCCCAGCCCCGCTTTGGTCCCCTGGACTCTGCAGGCCTCTGGCTCCTCCACTGTCCAGATTTCTCAGCCTTTCCTCAAGAGCCCCAAGGCCTCAAAATAGTCCATCCGTCTCCCCTTCTTCAGGGTAATCGCTAATTTACTGTAGCAGACAGCAGCTCTGATGAAGCTGATATTTGTTCTTAAAGAGCTGCTGCTTCCTTCCAAAGATTCCCCAGTTGGTGGAATTTGGCAGAAGGGAGGCCTTCTTGACCTTCTTTACTCCAGACTCTCATTTGGGGAAATGCACCAGGAAATGGAATTATTTAGCCTATCACCTGGACTCTCTTCTCCCACTCACCCCACCCTCGGCTCTGCACGTGGTTCCTCAAGCCACAGGGCTCAGTCCCGACACACGACGCGTTTTCTTGGAGAGAGTGAGATTAACCTTGCAAAATTCCGCAGCTGAAACAGCTCCCTTCCTTGACACTGTCCTTCAAGCTGATTGCTGAGCTCTTTTCAACTTTTAATATAATTTTGCAATGGTGAAATGGCAAGATAATCACTTTCTTTAAGAGAGGTGACAGACGGCGCACTTTAAAACAAGAGAATGCCTCTAATCAAAAGCCAGTAAACACAATGTTGATAAAATGGTATAAAACCACCCCTTTCCTGTAATGGTATAAATCACCATACTAATCCTGGACTTGCTGGCTTTTCTGAATCAAACTTGAGTTATGGTGGAAGATGGGCGTGGTTTACTCCGTAAGTAATTTGCAGCACCTAACACGTGACAGGCACTGCGCTAGACTCAGCGACTGTCCATCACTCTGAGAGAACCTTATTTATGCCCCATTTGATTGATTGCGCAATAGGCTGTAACTGCAGGTTGTCATTTTCCTAGGAAAGGCCTCTCCTGAAAATGCTCTCTAGCATTTACTGCTAAAGGCCAAGCGTAAAGTCCATATCAAGTTATGAATTTGACATCCACCAGTGCTCACGAAGAGACGGGGCTTATGCCTTTCCTTTGCAACCTGAACTTCCCACAGTTACCAGCCGAATCCGAATCTGAATGAGGTCGGAGAGGCTGCTGAACCCCTGCCAAATGACATTCCACTTGACTGACAAAACAGCGTCCCCCTGCTGTTCTTCTTCCTGACAGGTATCTATTTTGAACTCCTTCTAGAGAATGCAGTGACAGTTCCAGCCTTGATCTTTGCCTTAGCTCCCAGGGAGACCTCCCCATGCCATGTTTTATTCATGGTGTCTCCCAGGCTGGTCTCTTCATTGTAAAAATCGGTCGTGGGGGTAGGGACACTCCATGAACCTGAAATAAAGTTTGAGTGTCACAATAAAACTGTCCCTTTGTGTACGGAAAGCCTACAACCAGAGTCTGAGATGCTGGGGAAGGTTTGTGTACTGAGGATTTTTAAGGCAAAGCATCCATAGAAGAAAAGAAAATAATTATTCACATTGCATTGGAGTCGTGAAGGAAGTAGGTCAGATAAACCAAAATAACCTTTGCCGGGAAATGTGATAAGCTTCAGACATCTGAGACCATGGAGAAAAAAGATGCTGCAATGGATAAAAGCAGTAGACTGATAGATGTGCAGGGCTACAAGCAGGAAAGCTACAAAGAACGCACAGAGTAAACATTTATTCTACCTTCTCCCAAGAAATCTCTTCTCCATCAACTCCGTCACTGTCCTTCCTATAGGAACTGGATATCTTTCTACTTCACAGGTTAGAAGTTTGTAGGAGAAAGTATCAGAAGCATCTCTTCCACCTGCTCTAACCGCCCAAAACAAAACCAATCAAAACCAACAGCCAAGCATGACAGAGGACAGAGATTGCAACCCTGCATCACATCCGACTGATGAGTAACACATGTGTACCTTGAGAGTGATGGTCCTCTCATGACGGGTGACATTAACGCTGTGGGGCTGCCCATTGGCCATGCTCCTGTGGTCCACGTCAATATTATACGGCTCCTTGGTGCCACCCAGGCTGTACTGGATCTGTAAGCTTCCTACATAGAGAAAAGAAAAGAAACTCAGTCATTTCTCCACTCTAGATTTCATTTTAATGTCACTTCCCCCACCCCTTGAGGCTAATTCCATTAAACTCAGCTTCAACGTCCATCAATATCACTGCCGTTCTGAATTCTGAGTCACTAGCTCAGAGGCACACTCATCCATAAAGGCTCACAGCACCAGGCACACACATGTTGACAATCTACCAACAACAAGCCATCAGTGACCATCATCTCCAAGTTGAAGCAGCAAATGGTATAAACAGTCCAAGTCGGGATTGCGCCTGGGATGGCAGAATGAGAACACACATGATATAGGACCATGGAGACGCCTACACGCCCCACAAAATACTCTGTGAAATAAAAAATAAATGCAGGATGCTGGGATGGTCTCATGCCATCGGCAAAGTGTGACACTCAGCATATAAAAGAATCATGAACATACAATATTAAGAATAAACATAATTTACAGAAGATAAATACATGCATGGGATTTTGGGTGGCTTCACTGAGACCAAGAAAACAAAGCAATGGCTTTCATTCTAGGTTAGCGACCTCATCAATCCAAATGCAAATCAAAGGCGAAAAGATGGGTCCTCATTGCCTCTCAGCTGTAGTTCACTTTGCCTCAACAAATTATTCTTTTTTCTCTTTCTTGTTTCTTCCCAATAATGACAAGCAATATTCAAAAAGACTAATATAATATTCTAGATCCTGCTTTTAATTAGTCTGCACAGCAAACGTAGCTTTTATTTCTTAGTTATGATTTTTAAAGGCATCGACTTTTTATCTCATTTTTTACTCAAATTGGAATCTTGGTGTTAATAGCTTTTGACATCTCAGAGCTTAAAAATGGAGCCAGTAATTTAGCAAGAGTTTGGCCAACTGTAAAGCACCTCAAAGATTCTTTGTCGCCTTTTTCATTTTCCTTCCAGAGGAACAAAACTGATATTCTAAGTTGTGAAATAGAACATGATAATTAAAACTTAAAAAGTGAACAGAAAAAAAGAAAGAAAGTCACTGGAAACTCCACCATCCAGAGGTAACTACTCTAAATATTTGGCAACATCTCCTTGTCGGTAATTCTCATGTCCTTATGTGTACGTAAATAAACGCAATAGTTTCTGAATGCTGCCCTTTCTTATTTAGTGTTACATGTGCCATTTAAAAGATGGAACTACGTTCCTGGAATTGAAAGAACAATCATGAATTACTTGCATTTCCTATTTTTCCTTTCTGAACAAATCTGGCAAGGCTTCACTATTTCTGAGTTTTCTCTTGGCACTTGATCCTAGATTCCTTTGCTTTATAGCGTTATCAACCAAGCACTGTTGCTTTCGTCTCCTGAATGGGTCTAAGTTCACCCACTCTCCCCCATCTCCACAACCACAGGGCCTCCACTGGCACCTAGAATGCCCTGGTATGGTTCCCATAGGAGCCCGCCCCTGCACGCAGAGCTCCTGGCCTGACTCAGGGCCCCTGTGCTGGCCACTCCCTATCAGTGACCTGACGGCCACCACCTGAGCTTCACCTGCATCGGCTTCTGCCTGGATCACGTGATCCAAATCAGTCCCTCCTTTAAAAGTGACCACTCTTGACCCCATTTCACTCAGGCGAGTCCCCTCTTTCTGTGCTCTCTTACTACTAATCCACTAATGGAGGTGTCTCACTGGGACCTCAGACACAACATACATGAAACCAAACTCTTGATCTTCCCCTCCAAAAACTATTCCATCACAATTTCCACATTTCAGTTAACGGCCACTTTATCCTTCCAGCTATTCCTGCCTAAAAGCCCTGATTCCCCTCTTGCTCCTACATTACACATGTGATCTATCAGCAAAGCTTCTTGGCTCAGTCTTTAAAACACACCCTGAATCTTACTGCTCTCATCACCTCCATTTCTATCCGTGGACCAAGCCACCCTCGTCTCTTGTCTGGATTACTGTACTAGCCTCCATACCAACTACTGCCCTTCCCCCACGTTCCCTCAGCCCAGCCTGGCCTCCGCCCCTCACATACCTGGTCTCTCCACACGGCAGTCAGAGCGGTCCTCTGCTCAGAACCCTCCCATGGCCTCCTGTCTCAGAGTAAAAATCGACGTCTTCCTAACGGCTCACCAGGCCCTCTGTGATCTTCCCCCTCATCTCTGACATAACCTCTCGTTATTCTCCTCTTTTCTCACTCCTCACCCGAACACACTGGCCTCTTTGTTGTCTCCCCAGATGCTGGCATGTTCCTGCCTCAGGGCCTTGGCACCTGCTGGTTCTTCTGCCTAGGATGCTCATTTCCCCATTATCTGCATGGCTGACCCCTCACTCCCTTTAGGTCCTGCTCAAATATTGTCTTCTCTGTGATTATTTCTGTGACTTCCTTATTAGAAGCAGAATTTACCCACTCCTTTCCCTTGGCCAGGCTCTCCCTTTTCTGCCTTACTTTTTTCCCCATGAGAGTTCTTACCATACAACATACTACATACTGTACTTAATGTGTTTACTGCTGTCTTCTGCTAAAATGTAAACTCCATGAGAGTAAGAATTTTTCTTTATGTTCTTTATGACTTAATTCCCAACGTCTAGAACAATGCCTGATACATGGTAGGTGCTGGATAACTACTCGCTGAGTGAATGGATGATGGTCTCCTTGCCTCTGTGCTTTCTTCCTTCCCATGTTTTCTTAGCAGAGAAATCTTTTCAAGATGCATAACCGACTAGTTGTCTGGCTCACTTAAAACTCTTCAAACTTTCCAGCTGCTTATAGGATAAAGACATACATTCTTAACATAGCTTATGATGTCCTGTCTGATCACAGCTTGCCAGTTACTTTATTTTAAAAGATGCCATTTACCCTCTTACTTTTTACATTCAAGCTACCTAGGACTTCTCTTATTCCCTAGGAAATACAATTCTTTCTGCCTCAGGACCTTTGAATATGTTGCTCCCGTTTCCTGAGCTACTTCTCTCCCCACCCCTCAGTGATTTACCCTATTTTTTCTTTATTCTAATAGCATTAAAAACAATCTAGTGTTTGGCAGTGAAGGAGATGATTAGGCAGTTCTTTGGCTACAGGTAGAAAAAACAAGTCAATTGTCTTGAGTTTTTATTCTCCACTTTACTTCTGGTGCTCTGACCTTGTATGATCACAGCCAGTTTTCTTAAATACACAGCTGTATTCATTCATCATTTAAAACTTAATTCCTTTAGAACATACTTATTTAGTGCCCCTGTTGAACCCAAGTTTTCAAGGTCTAGAAGTGGACTGCCTGGCTGGCTGTAAGTGTGGAGTCCACTTCTAATATAGACATCCATCCCCAGCCCCTGTACGGTATGGGCCAGGCCGTGTCTGGATCTGGGGATGCGAAGAGAAGTAAGAGAGGGCTCTGCCTTTGAGGCTGGGAGTCGGAGGAACTGGTAATTACGCCAAAAAAAAAAAAAAAAAAACCCTGGACATTTTTCTCCCTACTGTCTCTTCGTCATTGGCCCCTTTATGTTCTCCAGCTCATTAAAATCAGTATTAAGTTGTTTTCGTTATTTTTTCTCTTTTCTGACTTCTCTAATTGCTTCACTTAATGGCAATGGAAATGATTTGCTTTGAGGAAAAAGATGAGTTGGACCTTAAAATTTATATATAGTGAACATCTATAAACAGTAATGGCAATATTCTTGAATAATAAAATTTAAATGATATATTTATTCCTTTCAAACAATAGCACAAGAGAACTACTAAATGACGGAAGGAGAATATTAATATTTGTTCATTAAAATAAAATATTATTAAGATGGAGAGATACTTCACTTCTTGCATCTCATGTTCATCTCCCGGGTGAATTAAAGCAGTTATAAGGGACTACTCTTTCATTGGCTGCAGCAAATAATGTGCTTAACAGATTTATTCTCTCCTTGTCGTCAACATTACCATCAGCAAACAATTACAGCGCACCTATTGTAGGCAGGAGATGTAGTGTGGGGGCCTTTCATCTCACTGGGAAGACGGGGCACATTTATAACAAAGATGGATAACAATACAGTGCACTAAAAGCCAAACAAATGACATTGAAAATAAGTGTAATAGAAGTTTAAAGTAAGGAGAAGTCATTGAAAGGAGGTGAGACTTGATCTGGGTCTAGAATGAAAGGCGGGTATTAAGCTACAGAGGAAGATGGAGCTTTTCCAGATAAGGGCACACAGCAGGCAGCAGGGCAGACGTCCTTGGGGCGCGTGAGGAGTCGAGTTCCTGGAGAAGGAAGAGCAGGGAGGTGTGGCCTCACTATGCGGCAAAACGTAGATTAAATCATGGGCTCTGGATAATAACCGCTAGCACACACACAGACAGTGTGTGTGTGTGTGTGTGTGTGTGTGTAGTGTGTTGCACTTACTAACTCGCTTGACTCTCACAGCACTGCTCGGAGGGAGACACTGTGTAACTGATGATGAGACGGAGCCACGACTGCCCCAGATCTCACCATCTGCAAACGTAGAAGCAGAATTCAAACCCATACGTTCCGGTTCCGCACTCTGAGCTCTCACTCAAGAGGCTGGTGGGTCCTGATTGGAAGGTGCTGGGACTCGGGATCTGTCCTCCTGCTCCTGGGGAAGGAGGCCCTCCTGGCTGTATGACAGGGACACTGTGTGTGAAGGAAGACCTACTCTGGCTGGGCTGGGCAAGGTTCGGGTGACTGGAGGCAGAGAGACGGCCGGGACAGAGCATCCCAGGGGCGTGCTGAGGTGCACTGCTGCCCCACGGTGGGGTCACGGGGTGCCAGGAGCCCGGCTACCCTCAGGCCTCGGCAGATCTGTGGAGGTAAGGGCTGCTGGAGCCCCTGGGCTGGGGGCCTCGCAAGCACAACCTCATGCAGCTGCCCAGGTTCCATTCAAAGATAACGTTCTATGTGTGCCACGCCAGGAGCAATGTCGGGAGGCACTGAATCAGAAGACATCTGCCAGGAGAGCAGCAGTGGGGAAGCAAAGGAAGTGATACTCTGGAAGGACATGGTGAGAATAGGATGCACAGGACTCGTCAGGCTGGATGGCCCACAAGAGGCGGAAGGACGGAGCGTTCATGAATGAGGCCAGGCTGTGGGTTCCGGTGTCTGAGAAGCGGTAGCACCGTCAGAACAAGAGGGGCCTGGTTCTGGGAGCGGTGAGGACAATACAGCTTCCAATATGTTAAGTTTAAGAGATGCCAGGGCATTTAGTTAAAACTGTTTATTTTATTTTATTGACACTTTGGCTTAGTCCTCATTGATTTCTTTTCCCTGAATGAGTTCCTCAAATTTTTCTAGCTTTAAATCTCAATTCATAAAAAATGGAGCATTTGGAGTATGGAAAAGCCAAATTTTCATTAGCAATTGAGGACGGCCTTGCAATAATTAGAGAGAAACTGTCCATGCTTTGCAAATGCACCGAGTGTTCTAGAGGCCTCTAAGCAGGGCAGTGGCGAACTCCGGGTCCAGCATCAGACACCTGGGTTCAGGAACCCCAGTTGTGCTATCACCAGCTGAGTGTGCAAATCACCGAATCTCTCTGCACTCCAGCCTACCACCTGCAGGAAGAGGGTAAGAATGGACTCTACCTTACAGAGTGTGTGCTCTTGGGAATTAATGCATGTGAAACCCTTAGCACAGCTTCGGGCAGCCTTACACGGTAGCCATTAGTATGGAAACGATTAGTCAAAACCCCTGCGCGTGACAAAGGCCCACAGACACATGCGTGAGTGCTCGCAGGGGCCGGTGCAGGCTTGGGGGTGTGAGTTACTGGATAGAAGTGGGACCAGATTTTAACGTGGCAGAGGCTTGAGAAGCAGACGATACAGCATCTACCGAGGCGTGTTCCTGACAGTCTTGACCAGCTAGAGGCGAGAACCATCCTCCCTGCCCACTGAGGAGAGGTTGGGGCATGAGGGTGGAGAACAACAGTGCATTAAACAGCTATTTAATCTGATGCAGGAGAAAGAAACTGAACACGTGACCTTCCAGAGAGCAGGGGTGTACTCTTTTCTACTTCCTCACTTCCTGATTTAACTGTTTTTTTCTGATGAGAACGGTGACACGATCATTGAGAGCATTTGACATGTGTAGAAGAGTATTACCCAGGAGAAACAAATCAACTACCCAAACAAACAAAGATACTTTGTGCTCACATTATTGCTTTTTTTTTTCCTATCCATCTTTTTTACAGAGCTAAACTGATATTGTACAGTCAAGGCTGTATCATGCCTTTTTTTGGTTTCATATAATATTACATAAAAATTTTCTCCATGTCATTAATTACTCTTCATAAATATTATTCTTAATGGATACACGATAGTCCATAAAATGGTGATTCCCTCTTTTACTAACCATTTTCCTAAAATTTAACTTCTAGGTCCTTTCCAATTCTTATTTTCATAAATAACATTATAAACTATGATGAACATCTTCACGCTGAACCTTTGTCTGATTTTCAGCTTCTTTCTTCAGAAATAATCTCTGAAAGGGAAAATCCTAAAGAACATTTTTTTCCCACCCATCTTTTAAACTAACAGAGCACTGCCCAGAGAAGTTTAAGAATTTACTATTTTATTAACACTCAAGCTGAATTGGGTTAATAATAATAATTTTTAGTTCCCACAGAAGAAAATCTTGATCTTTAAGATGCTACAACACTGGAATAGCTGTCAAAAAAGGCTGCAGGACCTACTAGAGAATGGACTTGAGGATACGGGGTGGGGAAGGGTAAGCTGGGAAGAAGTGAGAGAGTGGCATGGACATATATACTCTACCAAATGTGAAATAGATAGCTAGTGGGAAGCAGCCGCATAGCATAGGGAGATCAGCTCGGTGCTTTGTGACCACCTGGAGGGGTGGGATAGGGAGGGTGGGAGGGAGGGAGACGCAAGAGGGAAGAGATATGGGGATGTATGTATATGTATAGCTGATTCACTTTGTTATAAAGCAGAAACTAACACACCCTTGTAAAGCAATTATACTCCAATAAAGATGTTAAAAAAAAAAAAAGGCTGCAGAGCTTCAATCGTTAAAGAGCAAGACGAGGGAGGGAGCCTCCACGTCTCCAGCCTGTACAGTCTCCCTGGGGAATGAGAGAGGTTTGCTCCGTGATAAACCTAAATATTTTTATTTGTAAAAAAGAGATCTTAAAACTCCAAGTATCATAGAACTCAAGTTTTCAGAGAGGAAATGGACTCAATGTTTGGCATGTTTATATGCTTCAGAACTGCTTAGATTTCTCTGAAAGATCATAAGTCCATTTGTATATTCTAAAATCGGATGCCTCTTTTAGTCGCACTGACACTCCTGGCTTAGTGTATATTTGGAGATGGTCCCCGATATTACAACCCTGAAGGGCAGAAGGCTAGGCATTCTCGTCCTTACCGGTGGGTTTGACGAGAACTGCCAGGAAGTCGGTGGTGAAAGAGCTGACGTAGAGGAGGATGCAGGGTGCCTTGGTGGTGCTGAAGCTGAAGCGGATCTCCTCGCGGGCCAGGTCCGGGGCCCCATGCTGCGGGTCCCGGGAGTTCTCCGACCTGCCGCCCGATTCCTTAGCACCGGACCCGGGCGCCTGGAAGTTATACCGCAGCCACATCCCCTCTTCAAAAAAGGCACCCACATCTGTTGAAAAGGAAAGGGAAAATGGAAAGGTGAGAAGTCCGAGGCTAATACCACCAACCATTTAACCTGGGTAGACGGTGAGCTTTGTCGTGGCCGCTAAGGCCGTTCCTGGAGGGCGGACCGACTCCAGGAAGGGAACGTCTACGCAGATGGACGTTGTTTCATCAACACGGATATGCTACCAAAAACAAAAAAGCAGTGTAACAGAGTATAGCAGTCTATCAACTTAAAACGTAGTAGCTAAATTAAGAAACGTTAACTCATACCAGAAAAAAGTTTCACGTTTAGTACTTAGACCAAATAACTAATTTCGGTTGAAGAGAGATGCTGAGAATAAAGGCAGTGGCATGGTTAGGGAACTGTTGACCGACACCACCCGCTTCGGCCAGACCCGCTTCCCTGCGCTGTCTCACAACAGGAGGTCCCGATAAGGAACATGGTGCTGCGGAAAACTAGCCGGGAGGAGACGATCAACCTCTTAGAATCCTTGGCGCTGGAATCCCTCCTGGCTGAGCGATGCGCATGCCATCAGGGAGGACCCTGAGTCAGACCAGATACGGGCCAAGCAAGATGACTGGCCAGAGACAACCGGGAAACTAACCCCATCACCAAGCCATGTGGCAGAGCAGTTCTCCGGGGTTCCCTTACCCTGCTGCTCTCTGCCTGGGCGCCCCTTCCCAATAAAGTCTCTTGCTTTGTCAGTACATGTGTCTCCTTGGACAATTCATTTCCGAGTGTTAGACAAGAGCCCACTCTCGGGTCCTGGAAGGGGTCCCCCTTCCTGCAACAGTATCACATGAACCACTAATTCAAGGAACTCATGGGCATCTGCTGAGAGATCGGAGTTGCTTTGGATGTTCACCCAGGAAAGCCCTTGGTGAAACCCTGATGGAGTCCTGGGAGGCTTTGGGTATATCTTCAAAAATCACAAGACATGAAGATAGAGGGAACTGGGTTCAAATTTGGTGCTGCCCTTAATTGGTTATGCGGCCTTAGAAGTCGCTTAGCCAGCTTCTCTAGGCCTCAGTATTTTACACGTGAAAGAGAAGTAATAACAGTGAGAATTACAAAAGATAATTAAAGTAATTAGCACATAATAAATAGTACCTATTATTATTATTAAGAAATTAGAAGAAAGGTCACCCATCCTTCAGCGGTTTTTTCCTGTGGCCTAATCAATGCTAATTAGTTTTTAATCATTGCCTGGCAGACAAGCTCCTGCTACAGTTTCTCCATTGTTTGCTCCATGTTCTAAAATCACCTCCTGACTCCCTGTGAAAGGCTGGGGCAGGCTAGCAAGGTTTGCTTGGCCTTCACAGTTACTGTTTCATTGCCTTCTGCACATGACCTTGAAAGCATTTCCCAAACTTCTTTGCCCGTGGAACCTGTTACTCTCGTAAGACTTGACATCCCACTAAACTAACATTACACAGAATGTATTTTGTGAAACATCCGCTCTACATTATAATGAATAGGAGAGGACCAATGTTAAGAGGATTCTTTCCTCTGGGAATTCTGAAGTGTGTTCTTGTTAAAGAAGCCTAGCACAGAGAGTCAGCAGCACAGTGGGCTGATTCCGGGTCTGCAGTCAGACACCTGTGGCTAACCAACCCTGCTAACGTGGTCAGTGGCTTGAAACTCTCTAAGCTTCAGCTTCCCTCTCTGGAACCTGGGGCCTCAGGTTGTCGTGAGGATTAAAGAACCCATGGAAGATACTTAGCCTGGTGCCTGGAATATATGATAAGTGTCCAATAAAGATTACTTAGTCATATTACAAAGACAGGTTAGCACTTTCTACTGAGGGCCGCAGATGCCACCTTGACCCCCACCTCACATGATCACACACGTGCACCACTCCACCTGGCACTGCTGCAGAGGCTGCCACGTCCCGCTTCCCACTGAGCTGTGGTGAAGAGCTCAGTTAACTACAAGCTCTCAACTGTGGGCAGTACTGTTCTCCTCCTGGCCCCCCACCCAAGGGCTTTCGCAAATGTGTGTGTCTGTGTGTGTGTGTGTGTGTGTGTGTGTGTGTGCGCATACATGGAGGGTACTATTGGCATTTGGTGGGTGGGGGTGAAGCCTGCTGAGTGTCTTGTGACATATGGGACTGTCTCACACAATTAAGAATTGTCCTGCTCAAAATGCCTAGAGTGTGTTCGCTGGGAAACACAGGATTAAACAGATACTTAATCCACGCTAGTCACTGCAGACTCATCAGGATGTAAAGATGCAGCAAATGCATCAACGCCTTGAAGAGTGTTCTGTCTGAAACTGAGCAGGACCCTGTGGGGCTCCTGGGCACAAAAGCCTTTCTGTGGCCCCTTCCTTGGGTTCCAAAGTGCAGGTTCAAACAATTGCTGATCAGGGAAGGGAGGGTATGCAGAGACCAGGGAAGAGCAGTCAAGAAACAACAGTGCAGCCTTGGGGCAGGGTCCTGGCTCCCCTCAAGGGATACACAGAACAATACCTTTGCGCTCTTCTGCAGAACCAAGGCCCCCACCAAATGGAAGATGTTAACTACTGATGATGCCCTCTTCATTCCAGAGAAGGTCACAGCTCGCCCATCGTCACCTGACACCAGATGACCTCTGGACTGAAGGAATGCGGGCCCTGCATGCACCCTCATCCTTATCAGCAACCCCGCCCCTCGACCGTGAAACTCCTCACAAACCCCCCTGGGTTGGGACACGCTGTTTTGAGGACATTAGCCCGCTCTGGCCCCCTTTGCCTGGCAAAGCAACAAAGCTATTCTTTTCTACTTCACCCAAAACTCTGTCTCTGAGATTTAATTCGGTGTAGGGGTACAGAGGCCAGATTCAGCTTCACGTCCAGCGGTTGGTGTAGAGGAGACACATCGACACTTTGAACACAGTGTGGTGAGAGTTATGGTGGTTTACTTGGTAGGTTATGTGAGAAGAACCCCCCTCTTACTGCCTGGAGGATCCTGAGTTGACTTTTCCACTCTCTCAGCAAAGAGAGTGGAATTGATCACCAGCTGCATGCCAGGCACTATGCCGGGTGCTGAGGTCACAATCTTTGTTCTCAAGGTGCTCTTGATCTAGAGGAGAATTTAGGCTAACAGACATCATCAGAAGGCAGTGTGCTCAGTACAGGATCAGGTTTATATAGGGGGCACTTGGAACAACAGGGGTACCAGCCCTGTCTCCAGGGCTCCAGGAAGACTTCCCCAGTGAAAAGACATTGAAGTCGGGACCCAAAGAGCCAGAGGCGGGTCGCTATGCAAAGGTGAAGATGAAGACCAGCCGCTTTCTAGCTGAGGGCGCAGCGTGCAAACAAACTTAGGGGCCAGAGAGTCTGCAACGTGAGCATCGTGCCCCCAGGTGAAATTCACATGCTCCTTTTTTTTTTTTTTTAAAACAATATCAGTTGTTCACACAAGACTCACTAGGCTCCCACTACTGCTGGGAAAACAGTGAAGGAGACAGAGGTGATCCTTACCCTCAGTAGTTCAGATCCTAGTGGGACAGACGGACATTACTAGGACTGGCTTATGTGACAGCGTCTAGCAGCTGGTGGGGCCGGGAGCATTCGGGGAGAGCAGGCAGGCAGGCCGCCCGGAGCAAAGACACCAAGGGGTGTGTTTTGCCAGCAGAGAAGTTCTACCAGAGGATGCAGGGGTCAGCATCTGGGAACAGGTTTGGGCCAAGCAGGAGAGAAGAGGTAGACCTGGGGCCTGGAGAGAGGGAGGGAGGAAGGCTAGAGATCAAGGCTGGAGGGTTTGAACAAGACAGAGGTGAGCAGACAGGGCTGATGCACAGGGAGGGAAAAAACTTATCGGGCCCTTGAAACTCAAGACTGAGGAGCGCAGCACCTGGGCCTGGGGGTGGGGGTGGGGGTTCTGAGCAGCAGAGCTGAGGAAGCAGGTAAAGCCAAGGAGACCACAGGCACCTGAGCCACAGATGCAGCGCCTCGCCGGTGAGACCCTAAGCTCTCTCGGGCCAGGCTCTCCCCAGGTATTCTGCTCCCAGAGAGAGGGCAGAACTGAGTCCCTGACAGCACTTCTCAACAGGCCTGGGAGTCTGTTAAAATGCTGGTGCTCAGGCCCAGGCCCAGATTTTAGCTCAGAGGGTCTGACTCAGAGGGTCTTGAGAATCAGCACGTGTAAGAGGCGATGCTTAGGGACACACGAGTCTGAGGTCCTGGGAGCTGGAACTGAGGCAGGATAATGCGCTCGGTGGGGCTGCTGGGCGGTCCTGCCTGGGGGAGAACTTACGCTTTTCTCAGATAAACTGGCGACGAGCATTCCAAGGCAGATCATAAAGGGAAATTTGGAAAGCTAGGTATTTTGGATAAACAAATAAAAAATATGCCATAGAGAATACTTTTGGTGTATTTCAGAGTCATCCATCATTAAGAAGCTTTAAGGATTCATGCCAGTATGGGAGGAAGAGATATACCACGCTTAAAAGTGTTGCTCTGAAACCACATCGTAACCCGACTGTCAAAGCGGGGCCTGGGAGTGCTGTGAGCCATTTAAGGTTCCAAGAGGCAGAATTACAGCTGTTATTTCATTGTTTCAGATCTTTTTAAGGAAATGCCAAATCGGAGTACTGTGATTTCATTTAGGAAAGTAATATTCCCGTCCCTTCTGAATGAATAATTAAAATAATACTTACTTCACAAGCCCCAAGTAACATCTTTTCCCCCATTAAGTGATCAAAAAGTTGATTTAGAATGCTTGATTTAAGGTTTTATACTAATATGAGATAGTTTAATTTTTGATATTAATTTTTTTTGGATAAAAAAATGATAAATTTTGGGTCTAGTTATTCTAAGATATATTATGAAGGAGATTTGTTGAGTTATGTGTCTCAAAATTTTGAAATACATTATGCCAGACTTAGGATCATAAAGGTCACAGGGGTCTGGAAGCAGACAAGTAATCTTGTCTTAACCATTTCTTGGTCTTCAAAACGGATCATATGTAAATTACCCCTGATTGTGGAAAGTAAGTTTGGAAATGTTAGAAATAAAATCCACAAACCATACATCCCAGAAAAATACCACTAAGGTATTCTCCCCTTTGTCTAACCAAATCCCTGATGCTCACAGTGGAAAAACAAACAGCTGGCACCCACCCCTGTAATTAAATTGCTCCTCATCTTTTTCTCCTCCAAGTTCTATAATTCTATTCCTTTCATCTTTTCACTTAGGATATGTTTTGCAACCTATATTTTTTAAATAGACATGATTCTTTCTGTTCTCTAACTTCCCCCTGAGGACCCAGAATTGAAAGCCCCCAACTCACAGATGGGTTCTTTTCCAAAAGTTTATTTTAAAGTCAGTAACTTGCAACTTGGAACTATTTTCCCATAGAAACAATGCTTTAAATGATGGTTGGTTTGCCAGGAGAGTCTACAAATGCTGAATCACTCTGGATGGGTAATAAAAGATAACTGAAGAGTGACACTGTGTATTAGTAATTAAAGCAGAAACAACAGCAACAACAAATGTTAAGGTGTATTGTGAATGTGAGAACCCCAGGGAACCATGTTCCCACAAGGCTTTCATCTAACTTATCCAGGAGTGTGCTGGTAAACGTTACACAGCTGGCTCTCCTGGGGGGAAAGCCTGATTTGTGGTGTCCGCCTATTCCCACTGTGTAAACACTCCCACCTTGGCTGATTTCAAGTGGCCAATGTGGCATCACTAAGAGATGATGGAGTTGGGAAGAGATGTTCACAGTTGGTCTACCAGCCTGTGTGAACTGCCTTCACCCACTGTCACCGACCCAGTCATTCAAGCAAACCACCTTTACTGAGCCCTCATCTTGGCAGGTGTGTTAGGCTGCTCAGGCTGTTATAACATATTACCATAACTGGGTGTTATAAACAACAGAAATCTATCCTCACAGCTCTGGAGGCTGTAAATCCAAGATCGAGGCGCTGGCTGGTTCAGTTCCTGGTGAGAGGTCTCTTCCTGGCTTGCGGACACATTTTCTTGCCATGTGTGCACATGGCAGAGAGAGAGAGAGCTAGCTCTCTGGTCTCTACTTCTGAGGGCACTAATCCCATTATAAGGGCCCCACCCTCATGACCTCATCTAAGCCTAGTTATAGTCATCCCTTGGTATCCATGGGGGATTGCTTCCAGGACACCCCTCGGATACCAAAATCCTTGGATGTTCAAGTCCCTTATATAAAATGGCATTGTATTTGCATATAACCTACATACATATTCCTGAAAACTTTAAATCATCTCTAGATTACTTATAATGCCTAGTATAATATAAACACTATGTAAATAGTTGCTGGTGCATGGCAAATTCAAGTTTTGCTTTTTGGAAATTTCTGGAGTTTTTTTTTTTTTCTCTAATATTTTTGATCCATGTTTGGTTGAATCTATGACTGTGGAACCTACAGGCATGAATGCTGACTGTACCACCGAAGGCTCCACCTCCAAAACCACAGCACTGCGGCTTAGGGCTTCAACATATGAATTTGGTTGGGGGGGGAATGCAAACATTCAGCCCATAATAGCAGGCTTCCTTCTTTTTAGCTCCTGCTGTAACCAAACTTTAATATTTGCTTCCTCCTTCCTGCCTTCCAAAGCTCTCTTCTACTTTGTCCCAGTTACCCTGGATCCTGAAAGCTCTGTTCAGCCTCTATAAAATTTAGGAGAAATTTCTGCAGAACAGACACCGCAGCCCCAGCCTCAGGGTCATTAAACTCTTTCATGGCTGAATTCCACTGATCAGAATGATCACTCTCATTAACTGGTTTTTAATTATTATCGAGTAAAAAAAGTTAAGTGAATTTTATGGAGCTCTGCTCCTAGAGACCTTGGACGTCACCCTTCTGCATGTTTCCCGATTTTGAATCAGGCCCGGTTCCTTCCAGGGCAATCTGCAAGGCTCAGTTATGTTTAAACTTATTTCCTATTCTACTCCCAAGGTCCCGCTATCCTGAAATACAACCAGTTTCTCTCCTGGCCTTGTATCGGCAAAATCTGCTTTTTCTCTCCAAGTGTACCACTCTGAATTTCCCTCCTGACTTTTAAAATTCTGTTTATTTGATGTTTTCTTTAATTTACTATAATCATTTTGGGCCAACAACATTGGACGCAGATGGGTTAATGTTCACCTCTACTTATTCTGTTTCCCCAGGTGAATACATGTCTATTGTAGCCATTTCCCACCATTCTTTCTAAAGGTCAGGGCACTGCCAGGTCAGTTTGTGTGTAATAAATTTCAAGTGTGTGAATCCATACAAAGGAGAAAAATACCAAAGAAAAATCTCATACATTTAGCCTGAATGGTATGTGCTACCCATGAGACACAAGTGTGAAGTTTATTAATGGAAACACATCAATAAACTATATGTTCTATGAGTTGACTATGTAGGAGCCAGGGGGCCTTCTCACTTGGAGTTTAAGAGCCAACAGCACTGAACAAATTTACTACAGTCTTAAACTGGAAGACAGTCTGCATCCAGAATTTCCAGGGTCATGCTCCTGAAACTGTTAATAAGCATTACTGGCATATATGGCAGTTAACAGGTTAGAATGCTTTTGGGAGAGCAAGGGAGATGAGGATGCCACTCCAGCAAACTTCAGCTGAGACATCTATAAGGGATTAAGGTGGTACCAGCGGAGGGCAGGAATCAAGAGGTGTCGGTTTTAGTTCTGATGTTGCCACCAAGTAGCTCTACGACCCTGGTCAGGCAAGTCACTGAATTGCTGTGGACTTTAAATCATTCTCATCTTAAAGACTGAACCCATATCAATCTGGCTAGCTCCCAGGCTTTCCCATATTTTCTTTCAAATATTTATTAAGTGCTTTATTTAAGCCATGAAGCTATTAGATATTGAACAGGGAGTAAATGATATTTAAGTTAATTACTGAGGGAGAATGAGATGTAACTGGGATTTGGGGGTAGGGAAAGCATTCTAGGAAGAGAAAAGAGCATGTGCAAAGGCCCTGAGGAAGGAGGGAATATTAAGGAGCAATGCAATCAAAGTCAGGATGGCTAAAATTCGGGGGCAGGTGGCAGGAAGAGGCTGGTGACAAAGGGAGTGGCATGTTGAGGATTTTTTTTGTATAGAAAGTAATGGGCAGCCCGGAAGGGGTTTAAGTAGAGGTGACATAATCTGATTTGCCATTTTAAAAGATCATTCTGGCTGCAGTTTGGTGAAAGGATTGGAGGGAGCGGAGAGCATGTCACTCCTGAAGTTAAATTTCATCCCTTTTCTTAACATTTGGGATATCATTTGGAGGGGGAGCCACTAGAGACATTTCAGAAAATCTGTAAATCTTCTGAAACTTCAGGTGAAAGTAAGTAAGTGTGTATGCACTTTTCTGGGGAGAGGGTTAATAGTTTAAATAAAATGTCATGACCCCAACCCCCCAAATTTGAGGAAAAAATAATAAAAATGAACTCACTCCTTTCTCGCTCAAAATGATCCACTGAGGCGCTCAGTGTCGTTAGGCTCTGTGCTGGATGATGACTCAAGCCCCAGAATGACCTCCCTTACCCTCACTATCTGGACCTGCTGCTTCCTAGCTGCATCTCCTGTGCTCTGCTTGTGGTCCTGCCTGATTGGCTTACTGGCTTTCACACCTCCACTTCCTTCTCATCCATTCCATTCTATTCCTTACTCACTATTCCTGTCAGGGTAAGCACCAGCTCCTTGCTAAGAGCCCCATGCAGTGTACAGAGCTCTCCTAAGTGCCCTCCCAGCTCTGTGTTATAACTTCAGTCCAACGCAGGTAACCTTGTTCGCATTGAACTGGTAAACATTTCTTGGACTCTTACTCTAGGCTAGGCCCATGCTGATAACAAGAGCAAACAAACCGAGGCTTTTCCGGGAAGGAGTCCGCAGTTGGTTGGGAGACCATCAGGGGAGCAGAGCTTGAGATTTAGAATCACAGTGTGTGTGGGCGGAAACAGCAGGGGAGAGACGGGCTCTCTCAGGGGTGGGTGAGGGAAGGTCTGGAGGACACGCTAGGAAGGGGACTCTGAGTTGGGTACCGACAAACAACCACGTATCTGCGAGACTCGCAAGGCGGCAAGGGTGCTCCTGGGGAGGACGAAAGCGTGGACAAAGCACAGAGGAGCGGAGCGGCACGGGGTTCGGGAACTTCTGTCAGCGCGTCGCAGCCTCGCTGTACTTTAGAAAAATGTGTCTGCGGCAAACTCTCAGAGATTCTGACTGAATTGGTCTGGGGAAAGGCCTGCCTGTTGGTATATTTCAGGTATATTTCAACATTTCCTGGGATGACTCCAATGTAATCCATTTAATCGATGGACCCCTCGAGCTCTACTGCTCTAGGCGTTGGGTCTAATTCAGTGTCAAGTGCGGGGCGGCAGCTGGCAGAAGGTGCCGGTAGGAAAGAAGGCACAAGGGAGGCTGCAAAGGGTCTCCAATCACCTGTTTTCAAATCTTTTAGGAGAACACTATACTTTGAAATAATTTCAAATGTAGAAAAAAGTTGCAAAATTAGTACAGAGAACCTCCATATCCTGCATATCCAGACTCCCTAACTTTTAACATTTCACCACATTTCTGTGTGAACACACACATACACATAATATACATGTATATGCAGACACACACACACACACACACACACACACACACACACACACACAGACTAACTCCTGAAACCATATGAGAGCAAGCTAAGTCAAGAAACCAACAGTAACACAATATTGTCCCATTTCTGGGAAAAATGTATATACAGACACAGATACTTATATACACACAAATAGCTTTAGAGAACCATCTTGAGGCTACATATACATGTATGCATATATATATATATTTCCATGTAGAAAGATTTTTGCAAATAACCAGGCAACGCAGGGGGCCCACCTCTTTCATCCTGGGAAGGAGGAGAGGGGAGAGAAAGGGAAGGCACGGAAGGGGCGAGGAAGCTGGGAGCTGAATGCCTGAGTTACACATCTGGATCCTCACTAGAGTGTGAGCCTTTTAGGATAAGAACTCTGCCTGGTAACCTCAGCCAGCCCCTGGCATCCAGCAAATACACAATAAATATTTTTTGAATTGAGTTGAATAGAATTTGAATTTTTTTTTATAGCAACAGTATATTCTTTAACTAGTTGATCTGCACTGACCTTCCTTAGCTGACAATTTTTTCAGTCTCATTCCTTTTGTAAAGTGGGCTTCTTGAGAGAAATGCTCTTCCATCAACTTAGACATAATCATTAATTAAAAGAGAAGTTTATTAATGAAAGTGTTACGAGAGGCATTCAGAATAATGTATCCAAAAGAATTAAATGACTTACAGCTTAACAGATGTTCTTAATTTCTACTGTTTTTTCTCCCTTTTATTGACTTGGTAAGTGGGAACATATTTTGACAGATTGGTTAATTGGTTGAATAGCCTTAACAGGCAAAGTTGTCCCCAATCAAATGTCTCTGCCTCATTTTACCTCTGCTCTGCTAACTTCATCGTTTGCTATGAAGCTACGGCTATTAGGAATTATTTGTTTCTTTGTAAATTTATTTACTTGCATAATTTGTGCCTGTGCCAGATACAAGGAACATTCTATTGATTCTATTCATTCTGTTGATAAGTAGCAAGTTGCTTCTTCTCTGCTCTATACTTAACACTACACATCCCATATTTTCTTGCTTGCTCAGCTGATCTGAAGAGCCAAATAGAATTCTTGACCATAGGGTCCCTGAAGACGAGCACTGTTTTTAATTCACTGCTGTAGCCACAAAATCTAGTGAAAGGAGGCACTCATTGAAAGTTTGTTGATTCAATGAGTACACTTTTGAATTGGAGCCAGATACACGTTTACACGCCATAAGGAAATGAGCTTCTATTGAACTCCTGCTATGTGTCAGACACAAAGGGCAATTTTTATGTATTATTTAATTTAATTTAATTTAATTAAACAGCATGTTTGAGATAGATGCTATCATCCTAATTTTACAGATAAGGTAACAGATATTGGGGAGTAATTTGCCCAACATCGTCCACAAAGTGATTTGTTTACCAGCTTCTTGTTTAGGAATTTTATTTATTTATTTATTTAAGTTTTTATTGAACTTGTTACAATGTTGCTTCTGTTTTATGTTTTGGTTTTTTGGCAGCAGGCATGTGGGATCTTAGCTCCCCGACCAGGGATCGAACCTGCACCCCCTGCACTGGAAGGGGAAGTCTTAACCACTGGACCGCCAGGGAAGTCCCTTGTTTGGGAATTTTAAAAGGAAACAATCAGGTGACCACTGATTGCTTATTACCCGCCAAACATAAAAATACAATTGATTCTTTAAGTTGATAAAATTCTGTTTTCTTTACCAGCTAAGACCTTAATAGAAAAGAATGACCAGAAAATCCACAAATGTCCTAATACTTATGATAACCTTTTGTTAATATTAAAATGATTTCTATTTTGATTTTAAAAAGCCACACCTCAAGGTCGTGGTTGACTGTAAGATTTGAGACATTCACATATATATTTCTTGAAATCCAAAGCCATTCCCATTTGATGATTTTTTTTTTATAATTAAAGCAGGGTATATCTTTTGAAACAAGTTATTTTTCTTGACCAAGGAAGGTAAAAGGAATGACTTTGCTTATTATTCCTCCTTATCTCAGCCATTTTGTCTATGTGGCTACTTTATTTGGTATGCTAATAAGCCTCGAGATTTGTTGAAATGTTCTACCTAGCCCTGAACTGTTCTTCAACCAACAGAAACCATCCTCAAACTATCTGCCATCTTTAGAGAACATGCCACACTGCACAGGCAGCTTTAATGTGGGTCAACTATCACAGCTGGAGTCTCACTCATCAGATGGGAAGTGGCCTCCTATGGACAATGTTGATGGTTACATAAACAGAGTGATTTAAAGAAACTCATCTAGGGTTGCTGTCTTGAATGAGGCATGAATGTATGAAGTATTAGAAGCTAGTGGCAATCTACTTCATGCAACTCAAGAGCTAGGTTATATCCCAGTAGAGTTATCTGAGACCTCACAGTATTAGTGGATATTGAGCAGGTAGGCCACACTATGCCTTTTGAAAAAAAAAAGATGCTTATTGAAAACTGTTAATGATGCCACATAGAATCCAGTAGTGGACAGGCCGAAGGCCGCTGGGCTCCGCCCCAGGCCAGGAGCTGTCTTTATGCTGAGTCTGCCTTCCTGGTTTGCAAATGACCTCCCTGGCTTTGTTTTGCATGGCTTACCACTTGTTTCTGTGACAACTAGACTTAAACATTCATTCTCCTGTGAAACAGATTCAAAATGCAGTAATTTCAAAGGCTTTCTCACACTAAACTACAACTGGTAATTGACAAATATGTATACTGATGACCAAAGGTTCCTCGAGGGCAAACACCGCATTTTAGTTGATTTTGTATCTCCAGAGTCCAACACAACACCTGGCACATATTAGGTATTTAATATACACTTGTCTAATTAATGAATGGATTAATGGTTTCATGGACCAGTCTGGCCACATTCAGATTTTTTTCAGAGTATAACCCCCACCATCTCCCTGCAAAGAAAATCTTAGACATGCTGGCAATGTATTTCTATCACCATCTATAATTTTTGAGAGTAGAAGATAAAATATGGGATAAAAAACAAAGATTCACCTCAAAGAAGCCAAGAAATAATTGGCAATCAGTACATTTTTTTGAAAAGATAAGTTCAGGATTATGAATTATCCAGAGTTCCAGAAAATGAGGTTGTCATTAAAAAGCTGTATATTTTGTCTGCCTTTTGGTGGAAGAAGAAAAAAAAAAAAAGAGAAAGAAGTAGAAATAAGAAGAGGAGAAAGGAAACAGAAGAAAAAGAATGAATTTGGGCCACTCTCTCATTGAATTGTTATACATGGCCTTGCATGATGGATGCCCCCATCACGGCAAGAGCCCTCCTGAAATCTTGTATATGCTTGTAATTTGTGTGGGGAAATTAGCATTTTGGGGCATTTGCCAGCTCGTCTTTTCCTTCTACTTCAATGAGAACAATATTTTCAAGTGAGAAGACGGCTTCAATTACAAAACTGACAACTAAAATTTTACTTTAATATTTTTTCCCTCTATTCTTCAAGCATGCCCTTCTTTTTGCACCACATCTGTGGAAAAAGAATAAATTTATTCATGGCTGTGTGAAATAAGTTTATTCTTATATGAAATAAATTAAAAATACTTGCAGGGGCTTCCCTGGTGGCGCAGTGGTTGAGAATCTGCCTGCTAATGCAGGGGACACGGGTTCGAGCCCTGGTCTGGGAAGATCTCACATGCCGCAGAGCAACTGGGCCCGTGAGCCACAACTACTGAGCCTGTGCGTCTGGAGCCTGTGCCCCGCAACAAGAGAGGCCGCAACAGTGAGAGGCCCGCGCACCGCGATGAAGAGTGGCCCTCGCTTGCCGCACCTAGAGAAAGCCCTCACACAGAAACGAAGACCCAACACAGCCAAAAATAAATAAATAAATAAAATGCTGGCTTAACTCCTAGAGAGTTAAAAAAAAAAAACAAACTTGCAAAAGGTTTTCTATATGGATCTATAGTTCTCTCTACATTTATAGAAAATCAACCTTAAAATGGTTTCCAGGAAATGAGTGTGTGTGTGTGTGTGTGCGTGTGTGTGTGTGTGTTTTCAGAAAGTTTGTATGTAACTATGTGTGCGTATATTTTCCCCAGAAATTACGTATGAGTGTACACACACGCACACACACACACACTTTCCAGAACACTGGGAATGGTTTCCGGGAAGCGCTTGTGGGTGCTTAGTGACATGCCCCACCCAAATTTGCCCGGTGGTTTGCTCACTGCCCTGTCCTTTGACACAAAGGGAACTGCAAAGGCAGCTCCTGGAAGCAGGAGAGAGACCAAGGCCAGGACGGACTGCACTGCATGTGAAATGCTGTGAATGCTCAGAGTTAAAGGATTCTCTAAAAGGCTCTGTGCTATTTTCAGCACCCAGGCCAATCGTTCCAAGAAACACAGTCTGAAGGCACAGGTTTCTGGTATTTTAAGGCTTTGATCTCATGTCTAATGCAGAGGACCCTAGCTCGGGAAGTGAGATTGTCTTGTTCCCAATTAACACGTTTGCCTTTTCTGCTGGTGACATTCTCCTCCAGAAATGTCGCTCAACAACCACATGCATCAATTTTTTTTTTTTTTTTTTTTTTTTTTTAAGTAGGATGCTTCCCTGCCTATTGCCATTTTTTTGTTCCATAGGTTGGGGAAGGTTTAAAATAATTACTTGTTTCTAATTTCACATTTTTCAATAGACCCATGCAAATATATTCTGGTTCTAATGGTGTCTTTGGGTTTAGAAATAATGGTGGCCACGGATGGCGACTTAAAATGCAGGCTGCCGCCCATCCCTGATTTCATTCTCATAGGAGCTGACCCACTGGAGGAGGAGGGTAGGAAGCCTAGTTGCATACAAAACCAGCTTTCGCGTAACTGGTTTGTCTCCTGAGAATGAGGGAAACCAACGATATGAGTTTTCCCATGTCTATGAAAAAAAGGAAACTTTAGAAGACAAACTGGTGTAATGTATTCAGTCATAAAGGGAAAAAAAAAGTTTTAGCACTTGGCAATTGGAAGAAATGGGACACAAGGGTGTAAAAATTCAGTTTAAGATTCGAGGCTGGTGAGCATTATTAGTTAATGGTTATGAGCTCAAAAGGTGGAAAGACTTAAGGCCAAACATAAACAGCAGGGTAAAGCGAACCCTCAAAAATCAAAAGTTTAACTGGAGCACTAGATGTTTTAAGACTTCTGGACACATTCTTGCCATCTTGGCCAAGATCCACACGGCTTTCCTTTTTAGTGATGATAGTTAGTGAAGGCACGTGACAACCACAGTTCTGATCATCAAGAATACTCTTTCCAAAAGACATTTTGCTTTTTAATTATTTTATACTTATAGTTGCATGTAATCTGACATTCTGAGAGTTTATTTCCAATCAAATGACAGAAATATAACATAAATCAAACTCAGAAGTAGTTAGGGAGATGATGGATTTCTGCACCTCCACTGATGCTGGGAACTGGGGTATCACTGCCGACACCAAATCACATCACCTGAATCCAAGGTGCTTCCCCACTTTCTCTAAAGCTCAGAGCCAATGACAGGATCTACCACTTATGGGGAGTTAGAAACTATGTTATTTAGCTTTACCATACCTTGAGATACAGGTTATCATTCAGATTTAACTGATGAGGGGATGGACCTCAGAGAAGGTGAATAACTTGCTAACGGTTACACATCTAGCAAGTTCTTAGTATTAACTACTATGTTGTGTTGTCTTTCAAGGCTTTCTACTTGTCCCTGACCTGGCAGAAAGATCTGAAAAAGCAACTTAGCATTTTTCTTAAAAAAATTACTCTGGAGGGTGGTAGCATGATAAGTGTATGTGAAGGTTTTGCAGACAGAGGGCTATGGTTCCCAGCTAAGAGGAGTGTCAGAAATGCTCCGCACATCAGTGCTGTCCAGTAGAAATGTAGTGTGAACCACGCCTGGAGTTTTAAATCTCTTGTAGCCACATTAAACAAATAGTGAGTTACTGATAACAACATATTGTATTTAATTTATTGTATCTAAAATATTATTTCAAAATGTAATCTATATAGAAATAATTAATGAGACCATTTTACATATATTCTTTCATCCTAAGTCTTCAAAATCTAGGTGTTTTGAGCTTATGGTACGCCCCAATTTCGACTACCGCTGTTTAAAATGCTCAATAGCCACACGTAGCTGGTGGCGACCACACTGGACAGTACAGCTCTTGGGGATGAGAAGGAAAAAATCAAAGCATTTGTCAGTGTCAGTTGTTTTCTCCAGCCTCTGGAGAGGTGGTTTCTGTATGTGCATTAGAATCATTCTGGAAGCTTTTAAAGCACACAGATGCCTACGTTCTATCTCAAACCATTAAGTTAAAATTTCTGGGAATAACCTTTGGACATGCCTGAGCAAAGAGCAACTTGAAAGCTCACGTTTCCAGTTCAGCACTCTTAGAGTGAAAAACAACATGAACTTGCTGGAAATATGCCCTCTACATATCTCTTTCAGGAATCTGGGGAGCTGCTACATGGAAGATTCTGGCATTTAGGATCCTAGTCATTTCTTCCCTTTAAACACTTGAACCGTTGCTTGTAAAACTGGTTCTTCTTTTGAGTTTTTCTGAATTTAAGCGATGCAATGGAAAGAAGAGATAATTTAGCCAGAGTGATCATTTCATAACATATGTCATATGACATCACTCCTTTGCTCAAAACCCTGGAAGGGATGCCCATCTCCTTCTGAGCAGAAGCTACTCCCCTCCCAGGACCAACCACACTGTACAAAATCTGGGCTTCTCTCCCCATTTCCAACTGCATTAGTTCCTTCACTTCATTTCCTTCTACTCTTTCCATCACTGCTCATTCTCCTCCATCCCCAGCAGCCCCCTGTGTGCCCTGAGCACCCGTCTCAGACCAAGAGATGGGGCCCAGGCATCAATATTTTCAAGAAGTTATGCCTGCCAGGGGGAGAAGCACTCCTCCAGGGCAGTGTGTGGATCGCAAGGCCGTCAGGCTGTCCTCCTAGAAGTGCTTTCTCTTAAATGAGCTTCTGCTAAGCTCTGAGCAGCAGGGAATTCAAGTCACACTTTGTAACTAGCACCCGGAATGCAAATACGCTCTGGAGCTTTAATCACCTGCTAAGACAAGGGTAGGGTTGGAATGTTCTCATGAGGGTTCAGGTGCCTAACAAGGACGTATCTGAAAAGATGACCACTGCACGTTACTATAGATGTGGGCCCAGGGAGCAGCCAGAAATAAGAACCAAAGGTCCTTAAAAAACTATTATGGTCTGCTACTACTTGGGGAGGACATTTCCAGTCACAACCATACATCTGCAGAGCAGGGATGCAGTATTTTATCTGGGGATGTTTTAAAGGGGCTGCAGCAGACACTGTCTTACAACCATTAGGAAGAAGCTCAGTGAAGCACTGGAGGCGTTGCTTTAAAGCATATAAGGGAACTAAAAATCGGCACTAGATACCTGATGATTTAAAAACCTTTATGAAACTTTCATGGATTTTCTTACTTCTTGGATAATTTCCCATTGCCAAACCTATCACCTTTAATACAAAAGGCAGTCAGCTTCCTATCCCTGACCTGAGGCTTCAAAAGACACGGAACCAAGGCAGTAATCTGCCACCCCAGGGGTGCTGGCTCTGAGTAGCAGACAACAGCCCTGGTTACCACAGGTTTGGGTCAAACCCTTTCCAACCCAACCATTATCAGTCTTATGAGCCAACTTGATGTTGATCCCTTAATGTGGGAGTCAGGAGTCTCGTTTGACAGCTTCTGTCAGGTCGAGATTTGTGCAGGAAAAGGACATGGCGGTCAGAGTCTAGTGGCTCTAGCTGGAAATAATCTTTTAGCTTCTCCAGAGCTTCAGGGAAAACTCTAGTGATGACCACACAAATGGAACTTGAAGAACTAATCTCTGCTGTGCAGGATGGAGGGGAAACTTTGGGCATGACTGATAGGGATCCCAGTTTTAAATGAACTTTGCAGGTGGGATGTTTAAGCGGCTTTGCTAAGCTCCGCTTCTTTCCGTCAGACTTGGTTTCAGGAGGCGGCTGCTTTAAGACCCTCAGCTGATGGAATACGGGGGAGCTGTCAGAGGGCTCATGCCTGTCGGGACTGCTGAAATGCTTGCTTTTAATTTAATTTAATTTTTCTTTTCGTATGCTATGATCAGAAAAAGAAACTTTTGTCCTGAATGAGACATGTTCTGTCAGTGGCAGTAGCTTAAACTGTTTGAACTCCAAAGCTTTATTTTGTACACTGGCTATTGTTTTGCTGTGAAAAATGTTAAAAAGAATGGATTGACATTTTAGCTTTGTTTCTGGGATTTTAAAAGAATTGTTTTAGAGAGAATTTTTCCTGTTGGGTGACCTTTTTTTTTTTTTCTTTTGGTATTGCTGCAGGCTTTTTAAAGCCTTTTTATTTTGTTTTTATTTTAATATATAGTTTCAGAACTATGCAATACATCAAAGGTCTTGCATTACATTTTTTTCAAGTAATCATCCATTTGCGGATAAATAATCTTAAACAATTAGGGAATAAATCTAGGAAAACTGGGGTCTAGATCAAGAAATTCTGATGTCAAAATAAAAACTAGCCCCAAGTTATTAAAAAAATATATTTTTGGTCAGGGACACACATTTTTAGTGCTAATGCAAGTGAAAGTTATTTGAAGTGAATTTATGGTCAGTTTTCAGTGTAAAAGAATAATTTCCCCTATGAATAAAGTCATATTTGATGATGTACGTTAAGCCAGCAGCACATGGACAAAATATATAAATGAATACATAAGTGAAGGTATATAAGTCAGCTTAACATTTTTTTTTCCTTAGGAATGTGCAGTCAAGGAGTTAGGGGCACTCTGTCTAGAAAAGAGAGCCCCAGCTCACGAGGGCTGTTCCCTGCGTCCCTCCCCCATGCCTGGATCCTGGTGCAAGCCGGCAGACTTTCCTGGAAGGACCTCGATGTGTCTATCTGAGTACTGCTTGCTCTCACAGCTACAGAGGCTGTCCTCTGTCCTCTGCCCTAAAGAGAAGCTCATTACCTCCTGAGGAGAATCAAGGCTCAGTGGTTAAGGGGACAGGAGTTAGGGCTGGATTGTTGACGTCCAAATCCTTGCTCTGCCACTTAGATAGATAACCTAGGGCAAGCTACTTAATTTCTCCATGCATCAGGTTTTCATGTTCCTCAAATGGCTCTAGTAAAACTACCTCCCTCATTGGATTCTTGTGCAAGTGAGTTAAGTAGTACATGTGAAATGCTCACATCATCACTGCTAGACTCACCTGCAAGGAGCCAGTCACCATTCCTAAGCCCCTTCCTCTATCGCCTGCTGCAGCATCTCTACGAACTCCGGTCCCACTCCTCACCCCATTCCAGGGAGGGGGTGAGTTTCTAGACCCAGACACACCCCCCTCCACCTGCCTGCCCCCAGTTCATCCCAATCCTGCTGCTGTGAACTCTCCCATGCCTAGCCACATCATGAATTAGAAAAGAGTCTAATTAATAGTTGATTTATTTCATTTGGGATTAAGACATGAGACATTTGAACTGTACTTTCAAAATATAGTTTCTCTTGCTGGGTCCTGACATTCAAAAACAATTTTAGAAAATTTCATTTATGATTGCTCCTTGGGATGAGTAGTCAGCTGATTATGAAATTGGTCAGCTCTGGGGAAAATTAGTCTTTTCTGTATGTGCAAATGGAAGGTTCTCCTAGGAGCTCTTTTAAAATGCTGTTCATGCTTTTGCTTTCAATTAGTGCTTGCAAAGCTGATAGTGACCTGGTACAATGATCAAGACAAAACTGATTGGCTTTGACAGGTCAAATGTTGATGCAGATATTTTTTGGTAGGCATTTCTAAACTCCTGCTACCCTTGGCAGCTCAGTATGATGCATTTGTAAGACTGTGTGCTCTGAATGCCCGAGCAGCCCCATTTTTCTCCCCATGGTCTTTGTTGTGATTTGAGTATTCTGGAAATATTAGTGATTTCTCAGAAAGGAGTTTCACCAAGAAAATGGAGAAATAAAAGTGATCTTCAGATGCCTGGAACAATGTTATGAGGGTCTCAATTACAGGATATATTAAATTCTGACCTGGATTATTTAATGAATATCACAGCTTTGGAGTTATTCCATCACTGTGCAATTCCGATTTAAAAAAACTGCTCTTACTAGAAAAGTGTTTTCATTAAAAGAAAAAAAAAAAGTCTTCATTTTTAAAAAAGAGCAATTCGATTGCTTTTTAAAAACAAACATGTGCTCATTATAAAAACCTTAGCACCAAAAGATGCAAATAACTTACAGTCTCCTATGTTACTTTGACAGGAAAAAAACAAAGGCATATTTCACAAAAAAGTAACAGCGAACAGAAACTGAAATGGAACTAAAGGAATTGCTAAACTTTGGGTAAAACAAAGTTAAGAAAACATGATTTCACTGCCTCCTCTCTGGTTCTGATCCAAATTTCACAGTCTGGCATTCATGCTTCCTAATTTGTGGTCTGCAGTAATGGCTATGTCCATGTTTCACTGAAGACAGATTTTTCTTTTTGTCCTTTATTTCATTCTTTTTGATATCGGTGGCTTTGAGGGAGAGGAATAGAAGTGTTTTTATTCTACTATTTTTTTATCTTCACTTTTCAGCAATCATTTTAATGTGGTATTTAAGTTTATCATTTTGAAGGATGTTATGGCATACGTAGTCTAAGAACTCAGTTTACTTCTACAAGGCTTAAAACACATAACAGAAGCCCTTCACTCTACAGCCCCTACCCCGAATCCCATTCCTTGGAAGGGATCTTTTTTTTTCCCCCGACATTAACTCCTTATTTCTAAGTAACAAGCTTATATTGTTATTCTTGATCATATATATTTTATAGCACTTGCGTCTATATCCTAGTGTAATCTTTTATTTCTTCTTTTGCCTGTTTTCTGCGTATCTATCACTAATTAATCCTCCATTTCTCAACTGTAAGTGTAACTCTCATTTCTGTAAACAGAGAAAACTGTTCTGTATTTTCCTTGGAAATGTCGTCCTGGACTATCCATCTTCCTCTTTCAAGCTGAGCTGGCTGCTCTCTTGGCCTTGTGCATAGCTGCTGTCCTCGAATCTTCTCTTACCATCATCCTGGAAACTTTTAGAGTTTTCTATTGATACCTAATAACCTGACATTTTATAATGTTATTAATTCATATGGTTTCCCCCTTCTTTCTTTTATGTTGAGCCCTATCAATCTTTAAACTCATGCCCTTCAGTTCAGGGAAATTGTCTTTGATCCATTTATTTGACAATTCTCTCCATCCCTTTTTCTATGTTCTCTTTTTCTAGATCTTTTATTACCTATATTTGAACTTACTGGTTTCGTCCTCTTTCTTATCTTTTCTGTTTCTCTCTCTTTTTTCTCCTTTTTTTTCTGCATGGTTTACTAGATTTTTACCTTTGAAATCTTTTATTTTTAAATTTCTGCTATCAGATTTTAATTTTCAAAATTGTTTATTTCTAATCTCTGAATTGCATGGGGAGAGGGCATACTTCCCTCGCTTCTTCATGGATGCAATATCTTCTCTTCTCTCTCTGATCTGTTTTCCAAAGATGGCTGCCACAATAGCTCTCATTCTCCACCCCTGGAACCTGGGCAGCCTTGGGACCTGCTTCAACCAATTGGATGTGGCAGAAATTACGGTGCACTGCCTTGGAGGCTAGGTTACAAAAGGCAATGTGACAGTGGTCTGGGGCACTGGACCAATCACACTGGAGCCATGCTTAGCCAGGCATGCAGCTGCCTGCCCCAAGTCCACCTCGGTGGAAGAAGCCACACTAGCGCAGTTGGGTGGCCACGTGGAGGAGCCCTGAGTCGACCTGAGGAGGGAGAGAAGCCTGGCTGGCTCCCGACTCCTCCAGGTCCAGCTGCCATCTGACTGCAATCCCCTTAGAGCCTCCAAGCCAGAACTGCCCACAGAGCCCTTCCAAATTCCTAATCTGCAGAAACCATCTGAGATCACGAAATGTCTGCTATTTTTTTTTTTTTTTTGGCTGCACCTCGAAGCATGCGGGATCTTAGTTCCCCGACCAGGGATCCAACCCGTGCTCCCTGCAGCAGTGGAAGTGCCGAGTGCTAACCACTGGATGGTCAGGGAATTCCCAGTCTGCTGCTATTTCAAGCCACTAAATTTTGGGAGCAATTTGTTATGCGGCGAATGGACCTGCAATAGAGAATATGAATGGTAGTTTTTTGGTTTTTCAAAAAAGTTTGTTCTTCCAGTATGATCTTTGTTTACACTGAATCCTCTGTTTGGTCTTTGTCATATTAGAGACTTGAATCACGTGACGGGTGATGGTGGGGGAGGTGAGAGTGAGGCTCTCTGTTTTGACCAGAAGCTTATTACTGGGTGGGCTTCACGGCTGGGTGGCAGGTCTGGTCCATTTGTATCTACCGGCCTTCTCTCTCAGGGATGACCCTTTATCCCCCAAAGAGTCCTTCAGTTTTTCTCTCAAGGCATTTGCAGCCAGGATTTTGGAAGCCTGAGTGACAACTTTCACTCGATTCCTGCACCATCTGGAGCCTTGCCCTCCAGCCACAGAACCTCTAGTCTTCTGCCTGATCTGGCTTTAGGGCAGCTACCCCACTGCAGGGCAAAGATTGGCTCCATTGATACACTTGAAGCCAATCCTCTGTTGTCAACTCCATCTTTCAGAGATACCCGGGCCCCCATTTCTGAGCCTTTCCAGGGGTCAGAGCACAAGTCTGTCGCTTGAAGAATTTTTCCTTCAACCGGCTGAGGAGCTAGCCTTCCTCTGTCTACTAAGTTCCTCCATTTGCTTGCTGTCCTATGTTGCTGTCCTCTCCCGTCCTCTTTGCTCAGGTTGACTTGTGTCTTTTTTTTAAAAATCCTTTTCCAAGGATTTAAGGGTGAAGCAAAAGCAAATAGGTGTGATCAATCTGTCACATTTAAGTGGAACTTGAGCCTCTAATATCTTAATGAATGAATAGCTTAGCAAATAAATGTGCTCAGAGAGCACAAATTAAAAATTCATCAAAGATTGAATTCAGCTAATAAAGAAATTGAAAATTGTTCCATTTCACTGCAGTTTGCTCTAACAGGGCAAAGGTGAAGTGTCCAAACTCTTTCTTCATTAGGAAATAAGAAAATGAAGACCCTCGGAGAGGTAGAACATACCTACTAGTTTTCGTTTTGCTTTCAAAAGCCACACGTGCTCATTGGAAAAAAGAAAAAAAGGACCCTTTTATAGAGGAAAATGGCAGAACAGTTCTACCATCCTACTCTTCCCCACTCCGTCACACTAACTCTGGAGGTAACCTCTGGAGGTAACTAGTGCCAATAGTTTCCAAAATTTTTTAAAGAAGAATGGAAGGATTACATGAATATTTTGCTCCATATATCATCTGATTCCACTCATGCTGAAAACAACTCTGTGTGTGTGTGTTTGTGTACTGTGTACATGGTGTATATTCTAACACGCACATACATGCTTTTTTTTTTTTGGCCAGGGCTCCCCTTTACCACCATAAGATGCCAACAATCAGAATAGTCAGTGCATTTTGGAGCGGGGAGGAGTTACTGCTTATATTAATGGCAAAAGAGGAGTGAATTCACCTTCATTTCTAGATAAAACCAAATGAATGTGCCTGCATGCAAAATGCTGCACATAGTACCACGCGTCCATTTATCATTAACGGAAGGTGTCTGAACTGCAGAAATCTTTCTGAGTAGGGTTCTTGCCCAGGAAATGCATGGGTTTTTAATACAAACACAAACAAACTTTACATATTCTGCCTTGTAAGCTTAATAATATATCATGGACATTTTCTCATGTGAATAAATATGTCTTTCTCACTCTTTCTCATGGTTGTGTATCACAATTCAATAGTAGTCCCTCTATTGATGGATATTTAGTTTTTCCTCCTACATTTCACTATCCCACAAAAATATGCTGTGGTGACTGGTCCTGTGGATGTGTATTTCTCTAATACTAATGTTTCTCTAGGATAGGTTTCTTGAGTGTAATTACTGGGTCAATAGAATACACCTAGGTTACATTTTGATAGAGAATATTCACTTGACCTCTAACCGTTCATTTTCACACAGTCTCATGCACATGGTGAGTGTCACCTGCAACCCCCTCCCGTCCAGCCTGGGACACCAGCAAAGGGAACGACTCAGCCTGGACACGGACTTTGTAAACGTGCGGCTGTGCAGCGCTCCAGCAGGCTTTCTCAGTGACACATCAATCTTGCCAGACCTTTCTTTTGAATTCTTTGTTCTCCAGTGATTAATGAGGTGCAAATTAAAATGAAAAACAGTGATTTTTGGTTTATTATTTTCACAACAATGAAAAAAAGGAAACACTGCTGATGGCGCTGGGAGAGCCGGGCTTTTGTGCGTATTGCACGCACACTGGTGCTGCGTTTTGGGAAATTAGATGGGCTCCACACACGGAAAGTCATAAACATTTTACAGCCTCTAACTCTACCTCCCTGCATGTGGCAATCCATCCCAAATAAATAATGTAAAATACTGAAATGCCATTTACAAACACGTTTACCACGGTATTATTTACAATAAAAAATTGGAAAGAATTTCTTTTTTTTTTAACTTTTTAATATTAACTGTTTTAAATTTTCAAATATATATACAAAAGTAGAGAGAATGATGAACCTACATACCCATCATCCAACTTTAACAGTTATCAACATTTTGCCATTCATCTTCATCTGTCCCTTGCCTCAATTCTTTCTCTCTCCTGGAATTATTATTATGAATTTTTTTGTTAGTTTCTGCTTTATAACAAAGTGAATCAGCTATACATATACATATATCCCCATATCTCCTCCCTCTTGCGTCTCCCTCCCACCCTCCCTATCCCACCCCTCTAGGTGGTCACAAAGCACCGAGCTGATCTCCTGTGAAATGCAGCTGCTTCCCACTAGCTATCTATTTTACATTTGATAGTGTATATATGTCCATGCCACTCTCTCACTTTGTCCCAGCTTACCCTTCCCACTCCCCATGTCCTCAAGTCCATTCTCTACATCTGCATCTTTATTTCTGTCCTGTACCTAGGTTCTTCAGAACCATTTTTTTTTTTAGATTCCATATATATGTGTTAGCATATGGTATTTGTTTTTCTCTTTCTGACTTACTTCACTCTGTATGACAGACTCTAGGTCCATCCACCTCACTACAAATAACTCCATTTCATTTCTTTTTATGGCTGAGTAATATTCCATTGTATATATGTGCCACATCCTCTTTATCCATTCATCTGTTGATGGACACTTAGGTTGCTTCCATGTCCTGGTTATTGTAAATAGTGCTGCAGTAAACATTGTGGTACATGTGTCTTTTTGAATTATGGTTTTCTCAGGGTATATGCCCCATAGTGGGATTGCTGGGTCGTATGGTAGTTCTATTTTTAGTTTTTTTAAGGAACCTCCATACTGTTCTCCATAGTGGCTGTATCAATTTACATTCTCATCAACAGTACAAGAGGGTTCCCTTTTCTCCACACCTTCTCCAGCATTTATAGTTTGTAGATTTTTTGATGATGGCCATTCTGACTGGTGTGAGGTGATACCTCATTGTAGTTTTGATTTGCATTTCTCTAATGATTAGTGATGTTGAGCATCCTTTCATGTGTTTGTTGGCAATCTGTATATCTTCTTTGGAGAAATGTCTATTTAGGTCTTCTACCCATTTTGGGATTGGGTTGTTTGTTTTTTTGATATTGTGCTGCATGAGCTGCTTGTAAATTTTGGAGATTAGTCCTTTGTCACTTGCTTCATTTGCAAATATTTTCTCCCATTCTGAGGGTTGTCTTTTCGTCTTGTTTATGCTTTCCGTTGCTGTGCAAAAGTTTTAAAGTTTCATTAGGTCCCATTTGTTTATTTTTGTTTTTATTTCCATTTCTCTAGGAGGTGGGTCAAAAAGGATCTTGCTGTGATTTATGTCAGAGTGTTCTGCCTATGTTTTCATCTAAGAGTTTTATAGTGTCTGGCCTTCCATTTAGGTCTTTAACCCATTTTGAGTTTATTTTTGTGTATGGTGTTAGGGAGTGTTCTAATTTCATTCTCTTACATGTAGCTGTCCAGTTTTCCCAGCACCACTTATTGAAGAGGCTGTCTTTTCTCCATTGTATATTCTTGCCTCCTTTATCAAAAATAAGGTGACCATATGTGCCTGGGTTTACCTCTGGGCTCTCTATCCTGTTCCATTGATCTATATTTCTGTTTTTGTGCCAGTATCATACTGTCTTGGAAATAATTTCAAGAGCAAAAATAGAAACTGCCATTTCCTTCTTGTGAGATTCTTAGTTTAAATAAATTTTGGTAAATCTGCTGGATGGAATATTTAGTAGTCTTTTTAAATGATGGGCATGAAGACCAAGTGGTTTCAAGGAAAAATGCGTACACTATATATGCTAATAGTATGTTTATAATGATACGTAGTGCATTGTAATAATATAAATTGATTTTAGGGACTTTGGAATAGATTTTCCTATAGTACAATATTTTAACATGCATCAATAACTAAAGATTATTTATTTAATAATGTAACTGAATTATGGCAATAATGCAAGTAGCCAGAATTCTGGATCTTAGTAGCAAGGAAACTGCCAGGAGGGAGGATAAGTTTCCTCTTTCTTTGCCCAGGCAGGGCTGGCCTCGGGCAAGACCATGAAAGAAGGAGGGCATCTCTGACTGCCTTCTTCTACCCACTCTGCTCCTTCCACCTCTTACAAAATCTCAAGCCTCTGGCCTCACAGAGGGCACCTTAGCCACCTCCTCAAATCTCGTCCGCCGTTTTCCTCACCCCTAAATTACACCTGGCTCCATGAAGACGAAATCCACAGTCATGGGCCAGAGTAACAGCCTCGCCATCCTCCCAGACCCACTCCTGCTAAGTCAAATGATGCTCTAATAGTGGTGCATCAGGCCACCGGAAAGACTGAGCAAGTTCAAAGGAAGTCATTTTGGGTGGAGAGAGGCTACTCTCCAAGTACGTTCCTTAAACTATTCCTAGTCTTCCACAATTTCTTCCTTTTGAACTCACAGAGGCTCTAAAAGTTTAATTAAAAAAATAGCAAATATCCCTGCAATGTAACGGTGGTGAGCAACTTTAATAACGTGTGTGTGTGCGCACGCGCGCTGGGGTGGGGTGAGGTCAGCGATAGGAAGGGGAGAAACTGGGTGGGGGAGATGATTATTTACAGGTTTGTTTTTGTAAAAGAAGATGTCTACTGCTACGGTCTGTATGTCCGTGCTCTCCCCCAAGTTCACACATTGGAATCCTGATGCCCAGAGTGATGGTGTTAGAAAGTGGGACCTTTAGGGGGTAATTAGGTTATGAGGGTGGAGCCCTCATGAATGACATTAATGCCCTTATAAAAGAGACCCCATTGAACTTCCTAGCCCTTTCTGCCATGTGAGAATACAACGAGAAGTCTATGACCAAGAAGAGAACACTCAGCCGACAGCACTGGCACCCTGATATTGGACTGCCAGTCTCCGGAACTGTAGAAATAAGTTTCCGTTGTTTATAAGCAACCCAGTCTATGGTATTCTGCTATAGCAGCCCGAACAAAGACACCTACTCTGGATTCTATCTAGTACGCTAGCCAGCTATGTCCTGGTTTGTGAGTTCTTTACTCCTGTCCAGACGATAAATGTTTTATTTGTGTCATAATCTCCACATTATCCTTTGGCCAGAGGAGGGAAAGCTCATGTTGCAATCAGAGTATTGCTGTGTAGCCATAATGAAGGTGTGTGGGCTGTAGCAACGCCAGAAGCTCACAGCTGTAGACTGAATTCCCTCTGTAACTCCTGTGCAAGGATGTGAGGGGATAGTGTAGCTGACCACGTGTGTCTGCCCTCCTAGCTCCTTATAAAAATGGACGTAGAGCTTTACTTTGGTAATTTCCATGTTTTTTTGGATTTTGGAATTTCAGTCATCAGAAGCGCATTACTTACAGCGCTGTCTTCAGACTAGAACAGAGATATTGCAATCCTTCAGCAGCCATCAATCAGTAATTCAAAGCATGAATTTCATCAATAGGAAAACTCACAGAGCATGGCTTGTATTTACCCTGCATATCACCTTCTTTGTTATAAAGCAGTCTAGAGTGGTCTCTCATGTCAGAAGAATTTATTTGGTCAGACTCTCCATGTCCCTTGTTTCATTCCTCACCTTATCTATTTGGAGAGAAAAGTCTGATCCATTATTAACACAAAATCATGGATATGGTATGTGGGTGGTGCTCTAAAAAATACAAAGAAATGTCTTGTTTTCTGAGGCTTACAATTAGAAATCCACAGGTCCGGTTCAACTCTGCCTCTGTTTTTCTGTGCTGTGTGTGTCTGTGTGTGTATATCTGAGAGTGTGTGTGTGTGTGTGTGTGTGTGTGTGTGTGTGTGTATGTTTCCTCAATCAGCCCCAGGGAGAGCCTCAGGAAGGCAGGCAAAGAAAGAAGGGAAAATTATTCAGAACTTTTGGGACTTAGGCCTACACATAGCTATCAGGCTGGTGTGATAAAAAGAGGACGAAGTGGGCAGGATGTGTTACCTACTATCCATGGAACTCACTAACTTGCCATTATACACATGACAACTGCCAGAGAAGGACACCCGGCAGACATGCTAAAGTACTCAAGGGCAATGTGGACATCGGTGAGTGGACCTGCTTGCAGGGGGGTCAAAACATTAGTAATCTACAAGCAAAACCCCCAGGACAGTTTTTTAGACTGGTTCCTTTTAGATTCATGAAAGAAAAGAAGTGCATAGAGTTTCAGCTGAAACCGTGAAGTTAACACGCAGGAAAGATAAAGGGTGTTATTTCTGTGAACTTCACATTGTTTAGCGTTCTGATTATTTCAAGGCTTTAGGTTATTTCAAGCTTTAGATTAGATGTTTTTATTTGTCCTCCTTGGAGTTGGGAATTTTGAAGGTATGTGTACATTCCTGAGTTCTTAAAGGCACAGGGATTTGAAGCCAGAGCCTGACATCCACTGTTTCTTCATGAAGACATTTTCCATCTTTGATAGAGATGGTGGTGCAGGATAAGAGAAGACCTTCTAGCTATCAGAAATGTCCAGATATGGAGTGAGCCACCTCCTGTGGTGCCGCGTCCTCTGTCAAGCACAGCCTGCATCCCATCCAGTGGGTGTATTACAAAGAGGACACTTAGCTGGTGTATATGGTGGAGAAAACACCAGGCTTGGAGTTGGGGTAGCTCCGAAGCCATGTGACTTTGGATAGTAAACTTAATCTCTAGAAGCCTCAGTTTCTTCATTTTCAAATAGGAGTGCTAATACCTATAGCTCAAAATTGCTGTGGTGATTAAATAAAGTAAGATATGTGAACATACTTAGTTCAGTGCCTGGCATAAAAGGAAGAGTTCAGTAAAATGTCAGTTGAATATGAATAAATGTAATATCCTTTTCAACCCTGAGATACTTTGATTTTGTGACAAAAAGAGCTTCACAAACTCTTAACAATATAAGAGAAATTGAAGTGTTGAAATAAGTCACCCAATGACATTTAAATGTTAGGGTAAAAGCTGAAAGTCTGAAATAATGATAAATTCATTACGGTAATAGAAATAAAACTTTTTGCACTAGTCCTTGATATTTTTAAAGAAGTTATGAAGTGCTGTAATAACCACTTGTGGCTTCTGATTCAGTAGGAGACCACAAAGTCACACAAGATAACATTTTTGCTTATTTAATAGGAGAGGGGGGCCTATAAACTTCTTTGAAATTTATAACTTGGTCTACTGTTTTAATTTGATTTACATGATTTAATTTATATTTTTAACCAAATTTATAAGATTCCATTATAGGAGACACTTATTAAGGAATTATAAAAAGCCAACAGACTAAAGTAGACCCATTTAAAATGGAGTTAAGGGCTTCCCTGGTGGTGCAGTGGTTGAGAATCCGCCTGCCAATGCAGGGGACACGGGTTCGAGCCCTGGTCTGGGAAGATCCCACATGCCGCGGAGCAACTGGGCCCGTGAGCCACAACTACTGAGCCTGCGCGTCTGGAGCCTGTGCTCCGCAACAAGTGAGGCCGCGATAGTGAGAGGCCCGCGTATCGCGATGAAGAGTGGCCCCTGCTTGCTGCAACTAGAGAAAGCCCTCGCACAGAAACGAAGACCCAACACAGCCAAAAATAAATAAATTAATTAATTAAAAAAAATGGAGTTAAGTTAGATTATTCTAATAGGAAAGTTTAGAAAGCATTTCACTGGCAACCTTATTAATCTCCGATTCTAAGAAGAAACTAGCAATGGTCTTGTGCAAATATTTGAATTACATTTGGCTTAAGCATGAGAAATACCTGGACTCATTAATCTGAACTGAAGTTGTCATTCTTAATAAGGGGGCAGAGAGACTGTTAATCACTTGGGACAAGGGGAAAATTTTAAATGAGGCTTCTAGAATCTAGCAGTCACTTTTTATTTTTTGAAACTGTATATTCAAGGAACCAATATTATTTTCTAAAGACCTCAATAATAACCCCAAGAGGCTGCTTCAGAATCCATTCTTACTTAAGCTCAAGTGTATCTGCTGCTTTAGAGGTGCTCCAGGTCAAACGATTCGTGACAATTCCATGATACAGAGATTTAATCATGGTCATCACATGCGAGTGTTGGACTGACTATGAATGCAGCCCTGCAGGCCATGGAATAGGAAAACTCTAATGTCTAAAGTCTTGCTGAATGTTTAATCTTTGAGCTCTAGATAATACATGTCACTGCTGTCCAGACATGGGCAAGTACTAATGTAAATAGGTGGGATGTCCAGCTTTCTTCTGCAGGTAGGGCAACACTACCCATGTGGACGGAGAAGTTCTGTGCAGGGTTTCCTGGTGGCTTTTGAAAGGCAATCTATTATACTTTTCAGTCCTCTCTCTAAAGAGACCCTCAAATGCAGAACCTTTGACTTAGTGATTAATAACCTCATAATCATTTGCATTTTCATAACATTAACGCTTTTCAAAGTATTTTCACCTGCATCAGTTCATTTGATCCTCACCGTCCTGTGAATAATACATTTTATATAATTAAGGCAATTTATAAAGAAACTGAATGCCAAGAGAGTCTCTTGCTCAATTTTGTTTTCAATAATGTTGAAATTGGAATTCAAGGTATTTTTTGTTCCACTGTTCTAAATGATATTAGCTTTCTCTCTTCAACCGAGAAAACTCAAAAAAGGACAGATTCCTTTTTTTAAAAAACAAAATTAGTTTAGAATGATATTGGCTGCATTGCTGGTCATAGGGGTATGGTTGAAAAGAACAGAAGATTTGAAAGAATATTTTGGTGCCTGCAAGGGTGGCAGAGAGAATGCTTCACGTAGGGGCTTGAAGTGGGGACCTTTCTTTAAGCTACACTTGACCCAACTCCTTGCGGAGTAACACAGGAAGTAAAATTGGCCCCCGGAGTGGTAAATGGTAAATTTGTAGAAGTCTAAAGGAAGGAAGTTTGCATTGGTTAAGTCTGAACTTTATAATAGAATATTAAAATTGAATTTGGTCATGTTAAAGTTAATAAAGAGTTCTTAGAAGACCTCTTTTAACAAAAAAAGCAGGGATAAACTATTATTTACATATCAATTAACTGATCTGTCTTTGAAGTGGTATCTTTAAGGGGGTATCTTTAAAGTAGAAATACAAAGAGAGGGTACCATTAAGCACATATAAAACTCTTGGGAAGTAGGGATGAGGGAAAAATCTGGGAGGATGATAATAGAATTTTGGAAAATTGAATAAAATCCCCTATTCTGTTTCTAAAAATAAATTTATTTATTTATTTATTTATTTTTGGCTGCGTTGGGTCTTCGTTGCCGCGCGCAGGCTTTCTGTTGTTGCGCCGAGCGGGGGCTACTCTTCGTTGCGGTGCGCGGGCTTCTCATTGCAGTGGCTTCTCTTGTTGCGGAGCACGGGCTCTAGGTGCACAGGTTTCAGTAGTTGTGGCACGAGGGCTCAGTAGTTGTGGCTCGCGGGCTCTAGAGCGCAGGCTCAGTAGTTGTGGCGCACGGGCTTAGTTGCTCCGCGGCATGTGGGATCTTCCCAGAACAGGGCTCGAACCTGTGTCCTCTGCATTTGCAGGTGGATTCCCAACCACTGCACCACTAGGGAAGTCCCACCCCTATCCTTTTTTAACACCTTTTTTAGAGAGCAGTTTTAGGTTTACAGCAAAATTGAGAGAAAGATACAGAGATTTCCATATACTCTCTGTCCCCACACATGCATAGCCTTCTCCACTGTCAACATCCCACACCAGATTGGTATAGTTGCTACAGTCACACTGTTGATTTGTCAAAGATGCTGACACATCGTAATCACCCAAAGTCTATAGTTTACATTACAGTTCACTCTTGGTGTTGTACATTCAATGGGTAAAGGCATAATGATATGAACCCATCATAATAATATCTATCATACAGAGTAGTTTCACTGTCCTAAAAATCCTCTGTGCTCTGCCTACTTATTCCTCCTCCTCTCTTCCACCCAACCCCTGGAAACCACTGATGGTTTCAATGTTTCTACAGTTTTGCCTTTTCCAAAATATCATATATTTGGAATCATCCAGTTTCATATTGGCTTCTTTCACTTAGTAATATTCATTGATGTCTCCTCCATGTCTTTTCATGGTTTGATAGCTCATTTCTTTTTAATTCTGAATGGATGTACAACAGTTCATTATTCATTCACTTACTGAAGGACATCTTGGTTGCTCCCAAGTTTTGACAATTATGAATAATGCTTCAATACACATCTGTGTGCAGGTTTTCATGTGGACATAAGTTTTCAACTCCTTTGGGTAAATACCAAGGAGCATGATTGCTGGAACATACGGTAAGAATATGTTTAGTTTTGTAAGAAACTGCCCAAATCTCTTCCAGAGTGACTGTACCATTTTGTATTCCCACCAGCAATGAATGAGAGTTCCTGTTGCTCTACATCCTTGTTAGCATTTGGTGTTGTCAGTATTCCAGATTTTGGCCATTCTAATAGGTGTGTAGTGGTGTCTCACTGTTGTTTTAATTTGGATTTCCCTGATGATAGATGATGTGGAGCATATTTCACGCGCTTATTTGCCATCTGTATAACTTTGGTAAGGTGCCTGTTAAGGCCTTTGGCCCACTTAAAAATTTCCCTATTTTTTTCAGATTAGAAGCAAAGCTTCACAAAGTATCATTGATTGGTGGGGAACAAGTTGAAAAAGAGCTAAACTGATCTAAATCCTAAACTATTTTGTTTGCTGTTAGTTTTCCAAAGCAATCTATTTTTGTAATATTAAAAGCAAATAAGTATTTCTTGTAAATATCAATTACATTATTTCAAGAATAAATGCTTTTTAAAAAAATTGGGATGTTTTAAAATTTTGTCTTTTGGTTTTAATGACATATCTTTAAGTGTTTTTTACTTTTGTTATACTTGAGGTTCATAGGGCTTCTTGAATCTTTAAGCTTGAGATTCATTCCTGACAAATGTTTTTTAAAGAATTCTCTCCCCCAGTGAAACGCCTCCCCCCAGAATTCAGGGCAACCCAGCACTATCTGCCCTACTACCCTTGGGTGGGACTTTAAGGGCAGCTCTGGCATTAGCAGCTTCACAGTGGGCTGGTTCCGTATCCAGGTATCACTCAGCACTTCCTGCCTCGCTTTCCTCTGCACTGCAGTTGGGTCTACAGCCTCCACTTCATTCCAAGCCTCGTCTCATTTATCTTGGTCTCCTCACTGTCAATCCACTGCTTCCCACATAGTAGGCTTTCAGTAAGTGTTCTGTATTTCACTAGTGTCCAGTGCATATAAGGAAATTAAATTTTTATTAGTGATCAAGCCACCTGATCTTACTTCATTCATCCAGTACATAGATATGTTAAATTTTGCTGCCAATGATTCAATTTCATTGAGAGTCTTTGCCTTATGGAACTTGAGTAGTTCAGAAGCCACCGTACATTTAGTGAACTCATCACTTGGAAGATCAGCTAGAGGATATTGGTCAGGCTGAGTTAAACACTGCTCTATATCATGTGCCCAGACCTCATGAGAACATGGAGATAACACATTTAAAATGCCAAGCTGGGACTTCCCTGGTGGCGCAGTGGTTAAGAATCCACCTGCCAACGCAGGTGACACAGGTTCGAGCCGTGGTACAGGAAGATCCCACATGCCGCAGAGCAACTAAGCCCATGCACCACAACTACTGAGCCTGCACTCTAGAGCCCATGAGCCACAACTACTGAGCCCACGTGCCACAACTAGTGAGCCCACGTGCCACAACTACTGAAGCCCGCACACCTAGAGCCCGTGCTCCGCAACAAGAGAAGCCACTGCAATGAGAAACCTGCACACTGCAATGAAGATTAGCCCCCGCTCGCTGCAACTAAAGCCTATGTGCAGCAACGAAGACCCAACGCAGCCAAAAATTAAAAAAAATAAAATTCTTAAAAAATAATAAAATAAAATGCCATGCTTAGGGATGGCTCAGAGAGAGCAGTTGGCCCTAATCATTTCTGCTGCCTTAGGGTTTAGTCTTCACTAGAGGAAAAAAGCAAAATACACATTTATCTAAATCAACCACTATTACAGTCAACTGCAATTGATGGAGGTAAAAATATGTGAATGAGTTCAGGGCCAGGGAGATCATAAGATGGGCAGATTAAAAACAGATCAAAACCCCCCAGGCTTGATCATTTAAGAAAGTGAATTTCCTCTAGCCAAGAGATGCCTAGAATGAGCCCACTTGCTAAGGCCAGAGCTGCCTGCTGGCAATGATGATCATCTGAGAAGGTTGAGGAGAGGAGAAATTGCACATCAGAGGCAGGTCTTCATCTCCTGTAGGCGTGATGAAGTACTCAAGGGCAATGTGAATCTTGGTGAATGGACATGCTTATAAGGGGAGCCTAAAACGTGAGTAATTTAAAAGCAAAACCCTCATATAAAATAGATAACTAATAAGGACCTACTGTATAGCACAGGGGACTCTACTCAATACTCTGTAATGACCTATATGGGGAAAGAATCTAAAAAAGAGTAGGTATATGTATATGCATAACTGATTCACTTTGCTGTACACCTGAAACTAACACAACATTGTAAATCAACTATACTCCAACAAAAATTTTTTAAAAAGCAAAACCCTCCAGAAAATTTATTAGATTGATTATTTTCAGGTTCATGAAAGAAAAGAAATGGATACAGCTTCAGCTGAAATCATGACTAATTGGTAGGAAATGATAGTGTATTATTTTTATAAACTTCACATTATTTAGAGTTCTCATTATTGCTGAAGAATGAAGAATAAAAACATTCAACAGAACACACAGGAAAATAAAAATGGTTATATCCAAAAAGGTCCAAAACCTGGTAGGTATTAGAAATTGGCACAAACTTGAAAAAATGTTATTTATCCTAAACCTAAAGCAAAGTCCAAAACTGTGTCCTTTATTTTGGTTAGTGTTTTAGAAAGGGCTTGCTTCTACCACTGATTTTTAAATCCCTTTTTCCAGGAAAGCTAATTAACCAGGTTTTCCTTTATACCTGGGACCCCAAAGAAAACCCCAGGCCAGGGGGACTGTTATTTATCACCATGAAATTCTATAATAAAGTCACCTAAACTTGTTGGCCATCTCTTCAGCTTTGACCTTTTGGAATCAAGCCAAAAGTATTTTCTCTCATCCATGAGAATTTATGGACCTTTGTCCACAAATATTTTCTTAACTTTTCTTTTTTCTTTTATTTTTTTAAAGGTTTTAATGAGATTATCTTATGTTTCTATGATATTTTTAAGTTGTATCCTAAGGTCTGAAGATTTAAGAAAAGTATTAATCGAGGAGTATTTTCCCTTCCTGAATAGCATTATAACAGGAAGAGGAAAGAGAATTCAATTCTTTTTCCTGTAGGCATTCATCCAAATCTATAAAAGCTCCTGTTCCAATTGGAAATGAAAAAGAAGCCAGTGAAAAGCATCTCTTCCTGCTGGTGTGAAACTCTCCTCCAAGCTGGGATGAAGACGGGGTAGGTCGACCTGAGGAAAAATGGCCATTGTTGCCATTAACTAGTTTCATATAAGGATGAGATCCTAAGATGCAGAACTCCAACATTTCTCTTCTCTCTCTCCGCCACTTGTTTTATAATATTTTAAATTAATTAATTTTCCCTAAAAGGCTCCAAACCCACTCCACAAGGGTAGCCCATGGGTTTCCTCGGCTCCCTGTGCAGTGCCTGGAGCCACGGAGAAGCAGAGTTTGTAAATATCCAAAGTGCACTGGGCAAACCCACCTCCCCCAACTCGCCACGAAGCATCCCTCTAGGAGGCAAGAGCGGAGATCCCCTCTCCCTTATGGGTTGAACTTGGACTTGAGTCTAGGTCTCCTTTCAGCAAAACAGAATCCTGAACTCTTTCAGTGCTTTCCTGTCTCCTGATGGGCTTTGTATTAAGAAGGGATGCAGCAGTTGCTAAGGTGATCCAAGTTGTCTCTTAACAGGGATGGATCCCTTGCATCAGGAATTGCACTTGTGGGCATGACCCCTGGGATGCAGAGACTGTTGTCTCCCTGTCCATCTTCAGAATATCTGCATATTCCTCAGTCCATCAGGGTTTAGGTTCTGGAGATGACACTTTCAGCTTCAGAATAATATGACTGTGACCACAATTAAGTAGAGTGGACATTTTATGATGCTGCATTGCTCCTCAAGTAGCAGAGAAGCAATCTAGAACTCAGAGGTGACTGAAATGAGGCCAGTTAGGCATCTGGCATTTAAAGCTTTCATGGAAGGATTAAAGGATGACATGATTTAAAGTAAAAACAAAAATACAAACAAACAAAAAAAGAAAGAGTGCTGAGACTGAAAAGTGACATCTGCTGCCTGACTGATGGGTGCCAGGTTCTCCATTTGGAAACGTGCTCATATGATTCCGTGTGATCCTCACAGTGAAATTAAGAAGTAGGATTACGTATTTCTGAAGACCAGGCCAAGTGGAGTTAAACCATTTGCTCAAGGTTACACGACCTGCAAGTGAGGAAGCTGGATTCAAACCCATGTCTAATTACATCACCAATTTTCTATGTAGGGACTTGAGTTAGCAATAAAGAGTTTCTTCTGTATAAATAATTTAGGTCATAAAATGTTAGTCAATGTCATGGCCCTTGCAGGAAGAGAAGGAGACTTAGCTGGACCACAGTGAGGGTGGTGTGCATTTGTGTGACTATAAGTGATGGTAACACTGCATTTATTCACCAACCTCTATCACTCGTAGTCACTGCAGTCCTGTGACCTTGGTCCTACTAATTTTGGACTTTATCTGAGTGACAAACAAACAGTGTTTGAGAAGAAAAGACAACTCCATAAACTCAGGAAATGGTTTCTGAGTATCTAAGGATATGTGCTTTTCAGCTGCAGTCTTGGTTTGGCAGACGAACTTGAAAATTTTTATAAAAAAAAAAGAGCAGAGAAGTGAATTAGGAGATATTTTTGTGCCTCTTGATGATAAGTTCTTGCTAAACTTGGCTCAGTGAAGGAATCCTAATGAAGAACTGTTCCTGGCAGCCTACGTGACAGCTCATTCACATCTCCTGCTTCCGAGTATACTAGATTGTCCTGGTTTTGTAGATATAAACCATTGAAATGTTTTGAAAATTTCAGCATAGTCAGACTAAACTCTACTTTCAAGGCTCCCAGGCATATTAGGTGTTCACTGAGTGTTTGTTAAAGAAAGAAATAAATGATTACAGCTTACACCTAAATGTGGGGAGAGAGGGAGAGAGACAGAGAGAGACAGAGAGAGAGACAGAGAGGGAGAGACAGAGAGAGACAGAGGCTCTGTTCAGATCTTGTATTCTATTTTTTCTTATGATAAATTCTGCATGCAAGAATGTGCTGATTTTTTTTTACTGAATCACAATAACTAAAAAGCTTTAAGACTGGGGGTTCTGTTTTTAGTTTTATGTGAACCTACGTGAAGGACCAGGCCTTGGTGAGAAGCAGTAACACACAATGGTGGTGAAGAACAGAAGCTTTGAATCAAACTGCCTGCATATAAACCCCAGTCCTGCTGCTTACTGGTATGTGAACCTCAGGCAAGCGACTAATACCCACTTGTGTCTAAATTTCCTTCTCTGTCAGCTGGGGAAAATAATAATAGTACCTACACAGGGTTGTCATGAGTATCAGGTAATGTTAACGTAATTAAAGACCTTGGCACACTGCCTGGAACATAGCAAGTTCTCAACAAATGACAGCTGTTACCATGGTTAAATGCAGGAATTAAGAAGCATCACAGATTTTTATATGCACGTCTGTTGATTTCCTAGGGGCGCCATAATAAAGAACCACAACCTGGGTGGCCTAAAGCAACAGAAATTTATTCTCTCACAGTCACGGTGGCTATAAGTAAAAAAAAATCAAGGTGTTATCTGGGCCACACCCCTTCTGAAGGCTCCAGGGGAGGATCTTCCCTTGCCTCTTGCAGCTTCTGATGACCCCGGTGTTCCTTGGTTTGTGGCAGCGTCTCTCCAGTCTCTGGCTCCATCTTCACATGGTCTTCTCTGTGCATCTGGGTGTCTTTCTGTGTCCTCTCCTCCTCTTGTAAGGACACTCCCATTGGATTTAGGGCCCGCCCTAATCCAGTACAACCTCACCTTAATTACATCTATAAAGAGCCCATTTCCAAACAAGGTTACATTCTGAGGTTCTGGGTGGACACGCACTTGGGGGAGAGGGACACTATTCCATCTGTGATTGTATTCAGCTACAAACATTTAACTTAGAAACTGCTGTCGCTGCTATAGGTCTGTTATTTTCCCTCTTGCTTGAAAATAGAAGATAAAGTTTGCTTCTAATCATGTTGCTAATTTCTGGTTAGAAATAAAAATGAGGTTGATAGTCATAAATGTGTTTTGAGGTTTGACTATCCGAGAAGGAATAAGTCTATTAGAGAAGACAACCTTTGGCATGTCCAGGCAACTATCCATTTGGTCCCCAGTGGGGGTCCCCGCTGATCCTGGGGATGACAGACCCACAGCTGAGCCTTCCATGTAGGCTGGGGTTTGCTCTGCTCCCAGAGGAGTCCACAGCCTCAGCCAACGGGCTGCGAAGGAACCGTGCCATGGGATGGAGCTGTCTCCACTGAGTTAAGTGGCTGCTGGAGGTGGACATTCTGAGAAGAGGGGATACCACATGGCTATCTGTAGAGATGAGGTGACTGGCTATGTGATCCAAATTACAGACCTTCCAGGAGGCCCTCATGCTCTCTCCAAAACCTGAATTTTTCCCCAGTTAGCATTCCTATTTAATAGCTCTTCCTTGGGAGAGCTAACACCTTAAGTGATGATCAGATCTTTAGAGGTGCATTTGAAGAAGGGCTCTGGGAGTTTTTTGAGAAGAGATCAGAGAAGGGCAGGAAGGAGTGTCTCCTATCTCTGCTTTGCCGGTGGGGAACAGTGACTACCAATGCATCACTACGAAGCAAGAGTGCGTCATCAGGAGGGACCTGCTGGAAGCTAGCTTTGTCCTCCTGAGCTTCATGAAGTGGCAGCACAGGGCAATTTGATTTACAAATGCAACCATATATCCTTCTCTCTGAACCAAAAAAAAGAGAAAGTGGTCTATGTCGGTCCCATGCCGGTCCTAGTGTGAGCTCCTCACTCGGCTGAGAGCGATACAAGTGTTTTTATTTTCATACAACTTGGCCCCAACAAGGCAAACCTTCCTCCAGGGCCCATCTGAAGGGTGATCGCTTTGAAGGCTTGTGAAAAACTGGGCTTTGTTAAATGTACTGAGAGAGAGATTTTTCAAAGGTAATTTAATTATATGCAATTTTCACCTGAGATGCTACTCCATTCCAGATAGTGTGATTACACGGTATAATGATTTCTGGTTAATAACTAGATATTTTCTAACCAGAGACAGTCAGGTGAGTCTTGAATGCATGGGGTAAGAACTCTGTCGCTTAGTACCGAGTTCTTCCCTAAAAGAGGCAAAAATGAGGAAAAAAAGAGGTGATTCATCATTGTGTAAAGATTAGAAAACACAGCAAAAAGATAAGAAAATAAATACTGGTGTTTTCACCCTCCACCCAGAATAATGACAGTTAATATTTTGAGGTGTTTCCTTTTTTTTTTAATAAATTTATTTATTTATTTATTTTTGGCTGCGTTGGGTCTTCGTTGCTGCGCGCGGGCTTTCTCTAGTTGCAGCGAGCGGGGGCTACTCTTCATTGCGGTGCGCGGGCTTCTCATTGCGGTGGCTTCTCTTGTTGGCACAGCACGGGCTCTAGGTGTGCGAGCTTCAGTAGTTGTGGCACATGGGCTCAGCAGTTGTGGCACGTGGGCTCAGTAGTTGTGGTGCATGGGCTTAGTTGCTCTGCGGCATGTGGGATGTTCCTGGACCAGGGCTCGAACCCGTGTCCCCTGCACTGGCAGGCGGATTCTTAACCACTGTGCCACCAGGGAAGCCCCGGATGTGTTTCCTTACAGTTTGCTTTCCTCGTGTGTGTGTGTGTCTGATTTTGTATAGACATATAATCAGGCTGTGTGTGGTATGTTGGGACCTGTTTCATTGAGTCAGCAAAATATTGTGGACATTTTTCCATATTCACAAGCACAGAACTATTCTAGCCAAAGAAGGCCCGCAAAGGACTTCCATGAGCTCACGCTTTGGCAGGTGGCTGTGGCCGCTCTTTCTAGAGGCTGAGTTGTTTGGCTGTAGCCTCCCTGGAGGTGTGGTCATAGGAGCTGCTGTTCTGGGAGGTGAGACCCTGACCAGAGGGACCACCCGGCTGCAGGCCTCAGAGGGAAGACCCCGTCCGGGAACGAGCTTGCCTTAGTGAAGATGAAGCTTTCCTGGATTCCTCTCAACCACCACCACCTTCATCCTCCCCAAGTCAAGAGGATACTCGTCTTGACTTAGAAGGATGCCCACAGATACTTTCCAAATATGACACGCAGTTTTTAATTTTAATTTTTTTGGGTAAAGCCACTAATTGAATCAAATGTAAACTCATCCTGCTAAACAGATATTCAGAGAATATTTAGGGATCTTTTGTGTAAACCCTTTGAAATAATGTCAGTGGAAACTCATGAGCTTCCTTTGACTTTATCTTGAACATTGGCAAAGCTGAAGGGTACATACCCTTGCCTTTCAATTCGTGAATATTGCGTATTAACCCCCCAGTGGCTGTGTATGAGCCACGGTACTTAACCTAACTCTCCAAAAATAATGGGCTCATGATTTTCTTTAAATTGGCACTTATGCAGTGGAATCTCTCAGGCATTAGTGCTTACTTGATTGCATTCAGACACCACTTTGGCAAGGGAATGACTGCACTGAATTAGCATCAAGCACAATGAATGGTAATTGCAAGACTGTCATTTCTACAAGTGCAAAATTAACGTGTTCTGCAAACCCATCGCATTGTGTGCCACGGGAAAACCATGCAGCCACGCTGTTCCAAGCAGAAGAACGCGCTGTAACAGCGGTGGTAAAGTGCTGTGGATCATTCAGCAAAGGTGTTCCTTTCCACCTTTGTTGTTGTCTCACGCTCATTCTTCAAGCCCTGCCTGACCTAATTTCTATGCTCATATTATAGCACCGCCAGACAGTAGCCTGGATGTACAGAGAATGTTACATTCTCTGTTCCTCCTTCTGTGTGGCATCTTGTGTGAATAATGCCAGCCTCAACAACCCTCCACGTATTCATGAGAGTATGAATAGGCTACTTACGTAAAGCTTCTTATAAAGAGATGCACCAACCGTTTACAGAGAACTTTACCCAAATGCTATACGTTCATTTAGAAAGAGAAGAGCGATTTACGCGCATTTCAATGGTAGCTTAAGAAGCGTGCCAGCCCTGCCTCTCCCCATCCCTCCTGTTTACAAGTGGGAAAGGAAGCCACAGACCAGTCAAATGCATTTCTGCTGGTCATGCAAGATCACAGGGTATACCAACAAGCATAAGCATCAGGCTCTTGGAGTCAGCTGACTGGCTCTGCAGAATTTACTAGGGATTAATCATTCAAGACTGAAATAATGCAGTAATAACAGACCTATTAGATGTGGTGTCTCAGTATTCCTGCAGTTTAGTGGAGGCTGAGACCCTCCCAGAGGCGCCCTGTAGAAGAGTGATACTAAAGATAATGACGGTAACTGGCCAGAGGGGCTTTCCTGTGAGTCCAGCTTGAATCCAGTCTCTTAGCAGCTGGGGGAGGGGGTGGGCATTAAGACCACTGGGCGGCACAGACAGATTCACTGCAGTGATCTACAGGTCCAAGATAATGTGCTGACCCTTCCGACTCCCCTGAGTGGGAGGGGCAGGCCCAAGTCCTCTTTCAATGGCAGCTTACTTTGTCACTCACCATTAAGGCATGATATGGCTATTTGCTTTGTAATGTTCCAGCCAGTGAAAGGTTTCCTAGAATTTGGGGGAAACTCTGCATCACACGCCAAGGTTCTCTCATCTTAATGAAAAGATTATGGAATGGTTTAGGAGACTTCCTACCTAAGGTAGGAGAAGAATTCCAAATACCTTACCCTCAGAATGAAGTATGCCTGGGTACAGCTAAAAAACCATTCAATAGATGATCTGGACTTCAAAGATGTCTAAAAATGGCTTTGGAAACTGGCTCTGACTTACCTTTGTTGCAAAATGTCCCATCATAGGCTGTGCTGGAGCAATCGCAGGAGTACCCGTGGTATTTCTCTATGCATTTGCCTCCATTCTCACAGTTCGCCCCGTAGCTGGTGCAGTGGCCCGAGCACCCGGATTTGAACCCGGATGTGACCTTTGCTCTTTCTTCCAGGTCCAGTGTCACCCCGTTCATCCTCAGGGAGCGGATGCAGCCCAGAAAGCCCTGCTGGCCTCCGGCACCACCTGGGAAGACAGAAGGCATGGAGCTCAGAGAGAACCACCTCTGCTGTGGCTTCTGTTCCATTCGTCATCCCTCGGACCACTGTGGTCGGAGATGAGACTGCCACGTGCAGGGGGCGTGCTCGCTGTCAAGCTGGTCCTGCCTAATAGAAGAGTCTGCAGCTTTTTCCCCGTAGGCTATAATGCCTGATTAAAAGAGACAGTCTTCTGCGAAGCAATACATTTGCTATAGTACTAAAATGTCTGGAGACACACACAAATTATATAAGCTGCTTTGGAAGTTTAATCTGGTTTCCTATAGAAAAGAAGTTTACAGAACTCTCTAAGTTCTTTGGTTTTTAATCTCATGGCATTCAGTTCCATAGCATTATCTATTGGAAGAGATATAAAAAGGCAGAGGGACATGAATATATTAGCATAGTTAACAAGTCAATTAGCCAGAGGAAGTAGATCCATTTGGAATGTGATTGTAAGTCCTGGTTCTTGTCTCAAGAAATGCTTTGCTTTGAAATTCATGTTAAAGGTTCCCAGGGCTTCTTGTCTGGGGTGGTTGGAAATTGGAGTTGATAATTTTACACAGAAGTCAGCTACACCACATTTATTACCAGGTCAGTTTAGATTTTATTGCTTTTGTCTAAATGCCACTGCAAGACACATAACACACAAAACAAATTCACTGTAATTTTCTGAGTAAGTTATGGAGTTAGAGGTTCATGAGCATGAAAATATTAAAATATTCCTAATAAATTTCATAGAACGGTTCATTGGAGAATTATATCACAGGTGGATTGTATCTATAATAACCTTAGCTATGATTTTTTTAAGCAGCTGGTACGAAAGGAGGAACTCAAGTTTATAAATATGCCTGTATTTTAGACTAACAGCTTTTCTAGAAATTAAATAAAATGATAGTAGTTAAAATTATTAAAAGAAATCTGATGGGGATTTAGAAAAAAAGATATGGTTAATAAAGTGAAAGTTACTGTTTATTGAGGGCTATGTAGCAGGTACTCTACTAAGCATCTTACATATGATATTCACCTGATTCTCACAATAACCTGGCGAGGTAGGCATTGTTACCTTACCCCCATTTAACAGATAAGGAAACTGAGGCTTAGAGAAATTAAGTCATGTACTCAAGGACTCATAGCTCCGAAGTGCCAAAGCGGTGTCAGATCTGTCTTATTCTCGAGGCTGTGGTCTTAAACTCTGTTCTGTGTTGATCGTCTAATGCAGAAGAACTTCAGGGTCTGGGGCGCCACAGACGTACACGTTTCTGAGGTAAAGATCTGGATGTCTTTAAAAATGGCATGGTCAATAGGACTGGCAGACTTTGGGCAAGGCTGCACACTGGAGATTGATTCTGATCACTTACTCCAGTATCTTGAGAAAAAGTGTGCGATCTAGACGACTCATCAGACAGGGCTGGTGGATCAAAGGCTTTAGCTGCAGAGATGGATGAGCCTTTGCTTATGCCTGTGAATCCTCAGCCGTGAAATAGCAAATGACTTGCACTACTATCTTTATAAACCCAAGCCTTGCAGTTCTCTCATTGGGCAGTGCACAGATCTGAGTGATGATTCTCCAGGGATTGTTATTTTTTAATAAAATATTTAAATAGAAGAGGATTAATTGAAGGGATCCCAATGCCCCTTTTGATTAAAGGTATGGGAGAGTAGATGGCAAAAGAAATGATTAGAAACAACCACTTTGAAGGATTTCCCATTTTGCAATCTGCTCACCAGCACCGCTGCACCTCTGGGCTAAGGGGAATTTGGCCCTTTGCTATGATCTGGAAGAATTTCAATCCAGTAGTCACTCTTTGTGTGTCGAAATTTCAATTTGGCATCTATTGTTTTAGCAGCTATGGCTTTTGTTCTTGCATTAAGGCTTTCCAAAGGGCCTTTCGTTCAATAAATGCCTAGCCATTTAAATTTTCATCACTAGTTAATTAAGACAATTATATCCTATCAAAATATGCTGAAAATTTTAAATCGTGGATTTTAGATGTCTGCCTCTCCTTTCCCCTGGTTGCAAATGTAATAGTTTTTCATTGTGGAAACCATAAACATACTGATAAGCAAAATGAAAAAGAGAATCTATAATGCTCCTCAGATAGAACGACTTTCACTTTTAGCAAACAGCCTTTTCTACTTTTATCTATGAACATACATATGTATAAAAAATAAAGGAAAAAGCGGGGTATATGCATTGTTTTGAAATTTGCTTTTTTCACTTAATATATCATAAAACATTTTCCCCAGCAATAAATATTCAACTAGAACATCTTGCTTAACATCTGCATAGCAGCCCACCCTGTGAGGCACTGTAACTTATTTTGGCATTCCACTACCGTTGGACTTTTTAAAGTTTTTAAATTATTTTATTTTATTTTATTTTTTTACTAAGTAAATTAAAAAATATATTTTTTATTTAACATCTTTATTGGAGTATAATTGCTTTACAATGTTGTGTTAGTTTCTGCTGTATAACAAAGTGAATCAGCTGTATGTACACATATATCCCCATATCCCCTACCTCTTGAGTCTCCCTCCCACCCTCCCTATCCCATACCACTGGACTTTAAAGCTTATTCCAATTCCCATTTTATATGATACTATAATAAATATCCTTGTAAAAACCTTTACATACTTGTCCAGTTTTTCCTTAGAATTAATTCTTAGAAGTGTAATTGCTAGGAACAAGGGGCATAAACATTTTAAAGTCATTTGCAATGTAATTTCCTCTGAGAAGACTTTATCAATTTGTATTTCACCAGTAGGGTACAAGATTCCTGCCTTCTCCACACCAATTCTAATACTAGGCAGGATACTTTTGAATTTATAGGCTAGAGGGAAAAAAAAAAAAAGAGTTCATTCTTTTAATTTGCATTGCTTTGAATACTGTGAGTTGAATAATTTTTATGTTTTCCTCACTCTTACTTTTTGTTTCTTAATGACCTTTGCTTTTTGGGGGGAAATAGGAGAATATATATTTCTTATTGATTGATAACAATATTTGGGTCTTTAATTTTTTGTTGTAAATTCAGCAACTACATCTTTCCAGTTTGTGTTTGTTAACTTGTATGTAACGTTTATGTAGTCACATGCATCTATCTTATTTTTATGATTTCTGCCTTCGATATTAGGCTTATAAATACCTTCTCTAATCCAAAATAATATAATTATTCAACTATATTTTCTCCTAGAACTTTTATGATTTTACCTCTTTTAACATTTCATTCTTTAATCTATCTGGACTGTATTTTAATTTAGGAAATAATTGACATTTACAGGTGTCAGCAACGGTTGAGAGTCTGAGGAGATTTTTTTAAAAAGACTCTTTAAGTAAATGTTAATATGACCAAAAAAATGGAGATTTAGAAAGCATCAATTGGCAGAGAAAGTACATCTAGATTAGGTCATATTTTAATTACATCATTTAGGTAAACATTTAGATATATGTATATATGCTTCATTATGTACACACACAGGCTTCATTCAGTAAGGGGATTTAGGGGCAGATTTTTCTGTCTCTGCCTCTCTGATTCTTCCTGGTCTTGTTCTTTCTGAGCTTCTACATCTGCCAGTCTTTGTTCCTGCCTCTGTGTTTGTATAGCTCTCCCTATCAGGACTGTTGACTGTTTTTGGTCAGTTCTGTGGCTTTCATCAAATCGCTGCATCTTTCTCAGCATCAGTTTTTCTTATACATAAAAGGAGGCTGAACTAGAAGTCTCTGGTCCTTCCAGCTCTAAATTACTCTGGTCCATGATGTACAATCTCTCCCTCTGGGCTTATGTGTCCCCCTCTCCCCATTTCAGCAAATTACTGTCAATTTCTGCTAAATTTCTTCTTGCTTCCTTTTTCCTCTTTGCACTGCTGCCTGACCTTTTTTTCCCCCTCCTTCCCTTAATTGACCATAACATATGACTATAGTCTAATTTGTATTTGTTGCCTTCATTAAATAAAGTTTTATACTCCCACTTCTTAATTTACAAAGAAGGTAAGTGGAATGCCATTTGTCTCTATATAAAGGAAAACTAAATAACTTACTCTTTTTTAAACATGGTCCCTGATTTATTAAATGGGTCAGTGAGCTGGAAAGTACTTTTACTGATCTAGTCAATATGAAGAAAAATCTTTTGTCCTGAAAATGGTCATTATATATTATGCAAAGGATGTTAATGTACTAGAACCAGTGATAATTATTTGAGTTCAAGTTATGTGCTCTATAGAAATCTTTCCTGGTGACAAATGTCATAAGTTTAAATTGTAGGTCTGCGAGCAAAAAGGCTGCTTAACCTTTGTTAATTAGAAAATCAACACATTGTCACTGGAGAGAGCCCCCTGCCATGCAAGGGCCTCACACACATTAGTTAGACCTGTGATAATTACCCAAGGTGAGACGTGGGCTTAATTTGTAAATCATTTTTCATGTGAAATGCTATTCAAGTATTGCAGTTAAAGATTAATTATGAAAATGTTGTAACTATCCATAATGAATAATACAACCATCAAAAGCACAGAAGATTGGGGCAAAATAATCAGGTATTAAATTAAACAAAAAGGGCGAAAATAATGATCAGGAGGAATTCTAAAAAGCACTGTCCTCAGACTAGGAGCTTAATTGTTTTCTAAGGAGCTAAGTTGGGTTCCAGAGCACCTGTGCCCAGAGAGACCGGCCATTCATTCGCCACAGAGAGGAATCGCACCAAAGCTCCCACACGAGGAATCTAATTTATCCATTCAATTAAGTATTTATTTCACAGCAACTATACGCTAGCCTTGTCTAGATGTTTAGAAGGCACTATGAAGCAAAACACACAAAAGTCTTTGCCCTTGCAAAACTTATCTTCTTGCCGAGGGAGAGGGAAATTTAACAATAAACTCAATAAGTAAGTTAAGTGTATCGCCTGTTAGAAGTCAGTCTGGGTTAAGTGGGAGTGGGAGTGGGAGTGGGGTGGGGGAGATTCCCATTTTAAATAGAGCCCTTAGGACAGACCCCACTGAGAAACTGACAGAAGGAGTATCCAGGTGCACACCCCTGGGAAGACAAAGAGGTAAGGGAGGCACCGCCCTGCAGGTGAGGGCAGGGGGTGAGACGGGGAGCTGCTCTGAGATGCTGAGAGACGCAAAGGCGCCAGGGCACGTGTGTAAGGCACCGGGAAAGGCATTCCTAAACAGATGGGGGAGACACACTTCTTGCTCTCAGGTTAACAGAAATGTAATGTAATCACAAAGAGCCACACTGTGGTTCAAGGCCAAATTTGACACCGGAGAGGCAGGAAGCAGAGGTGTGGAGAGCATGAACTGTGGTCACAAAGGTCTACTTGGGTGTTGGCTTCGCTGCTCACTGCTTGATCTTCCCAGCTCCTCGTTGGGCCTCAGCCTCCTCATGTATGAAGCTGGCATAAAAATATGTACCTTGCAGGGTCATATTAATAACAAGTGACAATACCCCCTCTGTACTAATGCTCACTTAATGGTAGCTGTTTATTATTATTACCATTATTCAGTATAAACAAAATTCTACAGAAGCACAGAGTTGGAAGTTAAATACGGCTAAGATGAGTGTACGTGAATTTGATACCAGAGGTACCATGAGTGTTATGAAATGCATTGTGTCACCCCAAAGTTCATGTGTTGAAGCGTCAATCCCCAATGTGACTATATTTGGAGATAGTACCTTTAAAGAGGCACTTAAGATTAAATGAGGTCACAAGGGTGGGTCCCTAATGTGAGCGTGTCCTTCGAAAGGAGAGGAAGAGATGCCAGGGATGCAAGCACACAGAAAAACAGCCGTGTGAGAAGGCACAGGTCTGTAAGCCAAGGAGAGAGGCCTCAGGAGAAACCAACCCTGCCAGCACCTTGATCTTGGTCTTCCAGCCTCTAGAGTTGTAAGAAATAGATTTTTGTTGTTTAAACTACCCAGTCTGTGGTATTTTGTCAGGGCAGCTTGAGCAGACTAATACAGTGAGTAAAGGGTTAACTTCAAGCTTGGGCTGGTCCAGGCCTGCCTGAGAGAATGACCTTGGAGTTCTCCTTCTAACTCCACTATTTCCTTGGGAGGTTCAGGATTAGGATGGGTGTTTTCCTTCTCTTGTCTGCTATGGGGGACCGCTTCTGGATTGGGAGAGCTGTAAGCTGGCATCGAGGCGCTGAACACATGACTGGCTGGCATAAAAGATTGACAGGAAATACAGCTGTGATTTCTGTGTCCAGGTGACCCACCTAGACCCTGGCTCTTCTCCATGGCAGTCAGACCTGGCCCCTGTAGGTCAGGGGGCAAAGGCAGCTTTGGCCAGGCTGGGCCCCCATCAGCAGCTTGGCTGATGCTGCACCCACTGTGTCCCCTGTTTTACGTGTTACCATTGTCTCTGAGGTCTTGACTGTCAACCTGAACATGGAGAAAACCCTGTAGTGTCAGTACAGGTGTGTAAAGTAAAAACCCAGTTATCTGGTTAAGCTGAGGACCTCAGAATGGCCCAGATTCTTTAGTAGTGGAGAGAGTTCAAGGATGTGGGCTTACATTATTCAGTGCAGAGCTGCGTGACTGACAAGTATTGATCAGGGAAGCCTCTGTCAGCTGGATATTGGAGGGCATATATGAAAAAGTTTATCCAAACTCAGAGAGTGGGGCTTTGGAGGATTGTTTTTTCAGATAATGCTCGTGAGTTCTCATTCATAACATCATTCAGTAGGATGGATTTTTTTAAAGTTCATTATCACTGCATGAATTTCTTACATCCTCTGAGGAGAGGACATGCAGAATATGTGAATCCAAAGTATTCAAACTAGAAGAAAACTTCAAAATAGAGATGGAGAAAATAACTGGGTTTCTGATAGCAGAAAACACTCATATGTGTCTGAATGTGAATTGCTCCACGATGGGGATGGTGCTGAGAGGCCTGAATTTGTTCCAGAGGCTGTGGCGGGAGGGCAACCATGATAAAATGTTAGCTATTTCAAAAGCTCATATTAACTGAATGCTAGCTGTTCCAGCTACTGTTTCAAATTTTACATTTTTAACTCTCAGAGAGAAATATTATTATCACCCCCATTTTACAGGTAAGGAAACTGAGACCAAGAGAGTTGACTTGCCCAGTGTTACATGGGTCGTAAGAGGCCATAATTCACCCCCAAGGCTTTCTGGCTGTTAAGCCTGCACTCTCGCCGTGCTGTAGCTGCATCCTGACTTTTGGGCTTGCATCGAATGAGCCTCTTCTCTGACTTTGCTGTGCTGAGGTATGGAACATGCTGACAGAATGATTACCATCTGAGATAAATCACTCACCGCTTGGCACAGTGCTGTCCCAGGATGGCTGAAGCTGAAAGGGGAATGCCACACTCACAGTTCAGCCAGGAATGTGGACATATGGACACCCAAACTGGTCTCTAGGCCGCAAACAGGAGATGCTTCTTTGATGCTGTCTTTGAAGTTGTATTTTTTCTTGGCGCAAAAGCTTCATACTGCATCTCTAAAACCAGAGCAGTGATGAGCTTTGGCCCCTAGATGGTGGGAGGTTGGTTATCTCCCCACACTCGGTCTGACAGCGCTATTTCAGAGGACTGCCACTCTGCAATGGGTCTTATGGTTCCAAGTCCCTCACAGAAGTGGCGGCTGACAGAGAGTACAGTGGTAAACCTCCAGATCCCAGCCAGATCCAAACTTTAAATTATTAATCGTCACTTCAGAAAACTTCAACGCAAAGCCAGATTTCAAATATATCAGCTTACAACTCTGTCTAAATGTTTGTTTTACCAATATTTGTATGTGATTGCTCATATGATGTATCCTGCTGGAGAGTTCTGCTCATCTTCGGAGCAAAATTAGCATCTGCTTTCTGCTGATCCTAACATATCCCATGTTCTTTCTCTTTCTCTCTCTCTCTCTCTCTCTCTCTCACACACACACACACACACGCATGCACACGCACTCATGCACACACACTCACGCACACGCATGCACGCACACGCACTCATGCACACACATGCACACATGCATGCAACGCACTCATGCAACACACTCATGCACACACATGCACGCACACACATGCATGCACACACACGCATGCACAGACCAGGAACCTGACCCAGGTTGATCCACCTCTCTGTCTCTGTCCCTGTCTCTGTCTCTCTGTCTTTATTATTTGCCTTTAAAAGCCTTTATTTTTTAAACAACTGTATCCACTCCCTTTTCATCCACAGCCAAGAATCAGAGCTGTTACCTCGCTCTCTTACTCTCAGACTCCAGGCTCCAAACAAGCGTTTAAAGATGTCAGTCCCGGGTCAAGGCCGGATTTATGGGTTTGGGAGGGATCAGCACAGCTCTGCCCACCAACCTCCCAGGCGGCAGGAGCTTCCCAAGACAGGAGGGCGGTAGAAAAAGAAGTGAGGGCTGGGATGGAGAGGGAGAGGAGCCAGGAGCGGGCAGAGAGGCCGAGGACAGAACCGTGGGAGGTGCTGAGGTCAGGGTTGCAAGGACGGCATGCTTACGAGTGTTAAATGACACCGGAGGCCAAGCAAAAGGAGAAAACGGGAAAAGCCTACTCGATTTGGTTATTTTTGAGACAGCCCTGTCAATGTAGTAATGAGATGCTTCTTAGCGAGGGAACGGGTAGTGAGAGTACGGATTCAGTAGGTGAGGATCCAGCACTGGTTTAAGAATCAGCCACAGCAGATGGGGAGGGAGGGAGGCCTTCTGAAGCACGAAGCACACGTATTACTGCTGTAAAACAAACTTGTTATTTTAAATGTTCTGATAAATGTATTGGTTTCTTTTGTAATTCTGTATCTTTATTCATAGAAAATATTACTCTGAGAAGAGAGACATAGACTTTACCAAACTGGCCTCCAAAAGGTTAAGAACTGCTGCATTATAGTGAAGTTAAGCAATATTAAAGGAAAAGAAGGACATGTTCAGGAGTAAGAGTGTAACTTACATCTAACCTCTCAGCAGCAACACTGCCTGTAAAAGACAATGGACTAATATCCTCACAGTGTTGATGAAAATAGGGAGCCAGTAAAGGTATTCGCAGGCATGTGAGGTCTAGGAAGGACTCACCTACGAAGTTTTAGAAAAAACTGCTCTTGAGTAAAAATGAAAATGAATCCAAGAGTAGATAAGATGCGGGAAATAAGAGCAAGTGAAAAGAAAAACAGCAAATATTAATGTTTTCTCCTAAGCAGTTAAAATAAGTATATTCATAAGATTCTGCAACTAAAACCACAGATGATGTCAACATGGCAAGTAGTGAGGTGGGGAAGGAGGTCAGAGGGTTCTTGGTCTCTTATTCAGGAGAACAGAGATATCGATTTGTTTTTGTGGATGATAGATAAAAAAGCATAAGTATGAGTCTTAAGAAGTTAGGCATAGCTGCCAGAGGAATGCAAGTAGAATGTAAAAGTTTTAAATCAGTAGAGTAATATTCAATTTAACCAATGGAAAGTAGATTGAGGGGTGGGTGAGCAAACAAAGAAAACATAGTAAATTGGAAATGCAGGGTAAGATGGCAGAAAACATACCCTGATATGACAGTAGTTACAGTAAATGAATAAAAAGACCGAGATTCTCAAATTAGATTTTTAGAAGATTCAGCATTATATTATCTAAGACACATTTAAATAAAAGGATTCCAACACCCGCATAAAAACACCAGGCGAATATTAACAACAAGAAGAATTGCATAGTAGTTTTAAGAGCAGAAATAAAATTGTGTGATGAAAAACATCAGAAGGAATAAAGATGGAAATTACATACTTGTATAAGGAACAATAAATCAAAAAGATTAAGAACACATCTAACTAACAAAATAGCCTCAAAGAATACAGAGCTACCAATGACAGAACTATTGACAGAAATAGATAATCAACCAGTAAAGTTTGAGGTTTACACTCAGAATCTGATCAGACAAACAGTACTTAGAGAAATTAAGTATGCACATACCCTATGACTCAGTAGAAATTAAGTATGCATATACCTTATGACTCCTGCACACACACAGACATACGTGAGTGCACATGAGAAAACCTCATACAGGTAATAGGGGGATAGGCACAAATATATTTGCTGAATAGTTATCTGTGGTAGCAAAGAGTTTGGGGAAACTTAGGTATGCATCACTAGGGGATGGAATAAATAAAGCATGGATATACACATAATGGAACACTACACACATAGTGTTCACAGAGCTACACAAATACATCTTAAAAACATAAGGCTGGGGGCTTCCCTGGTGGCGCAGTGGTTGAGAATCTGCCTGCCAATACAGGGGACACGGGTTCGATCCCTGGTCCGGGAAGATCCCACATGCCGCGGAGCAAGTAAGCCCATGCACCACAACTACTGAGCCTGTGCTCTAGAGCCCACGAGCCACAACTACTGAGCCCGTGTGCCACAACTACTGAAGCCCGCGTGCCTAGAGCCCGTGCTCCACAACAAGAGAAGCCACTGCAATGAGAAGCCCACGCACCACAACGAAGAGTAGCCCCTGCTCGCCACACAAGAGAAAGCCCGCGCCCAGCAAGAAGACCCAACACAGCCAAAAATAAATAAATAAAATAAATAAACTAAAAAAAAAACCATAAGGCTGAGTGAGAGAGAAAGAAACAGAATGAGATTTGTAGTACAATACCACTTATATGAATAATGACACTCGAAAGGCAATACTATGAATTTTCCATAACATGCACATATTTTGAACAAATATATAGAGGGTGGGGCTAGAAGGTTATACATAAAATACAGTTGAGTGGGTGCCAGCGATGGGGAGAGAGTGGAATTGGGAATGGTGAAAAAGGATGTAAAATAATAAAGTGAAATTAAAATGAATGAGGAACACTGCCAGTTTGTGACAACAGGACCATGATATGAAGAGTGTGAGTCCCACAAAATCCCACACCAGGGGACCTTGAAAACGATGCAGATGAAAGAAAAGAGGATAAAATGAAGCATCTGGCAGGAAACAACTCTATTTAAGCCAGTAACAGTGGATGGCTTTTCTCTCACTTTCTTAGTGTATCACAGGAGGGACTGCGGGGCAGTGAGTACTGGTTCCTTCCTCAATATTGTGTCACTGATACTAATTTTATTACAATCTTTTTCTGTGTGACAATTGCCATTTATTATCATGAAGCTTAGTCCAGTCCTTACTGAAAGAATAAAAAATCCATATGAGAGGGGCTTCCCTGGTGGCGCAGTGGTTGAGAATCTGCCTGCCAATGCAGGGGACACGGGTTCGAGCCCTGGTCTGGGAAGATCCCACATGCCGCAGAGCGACTAGGCCCGTGAGCCACAATTGCTGAGCCTGCGCGTCTGGAGCCTGTGCTCCGCAACGGGAGAGGCTGCGATAGTGAGAGGCCCGTGCACCGCGATGAAGAGTGGCCCCCGCTCGCCGCAACTAGAGAAAGCCCTCACACAGAAACAAAGACCCAACACAGCCATAAATAAAAATAAATAAATAAATAAATAAAATTTAAAAAAAAATCCATATGAGAAATTATTTGATAAGTCTATTTTTGAAACTTTTTTTTCCATACTGATTTCAAAATTGGTGCCTTTACATTAAAATGTCTTCTCTGAATTGGCCCATGCCAACTGTCATGAGAAAATTGTAATAAAAGACCTCAGAATCCCTGAAGCTTCTATTCTTGTAGCACATGAGCTGTTTTTCCACAGAAGGTGAACAATAGGTTTGGCTCTTTTCTTAGGTTCAAAATCTGTCTCTAAAGGGGTATAGCTCAGTGGTAAAGCATTTGACTGCATATCTCTCTGTAAGTTTCTAAACACGTAATCTCTGCCTTAGAAAATAAACTCAGCACCTATGGAAAAAGGTAGTGAACAGATTACTTTTTGGAGGTTCAAAGGAAGTTAAAAGTACATTGTTAGTTTGATTATGTTGGGAGTGTATGTAAGAAAGGTAAAAATTGTGTCTATCATAACTTACTTCATATGTTAAAACTCTAAGTGTAAAATAGATAGCTGGGATTGCAAAAGTTAATTCGTTTTGACCTCTAAAAGGTAAAGGGCAGGAAAGCATATGGTGACACTTAGTGGGGAAGGACCATCCTTCACCTGTGAGGTTGGCAGGGAGGGGATAGTTCTACGGAGAAGAGAGTGGATGCGTCATATGTGGTTTCACGGCAGAGCCTCGTGAAAGGCGGTCGTGTTAAGAAAGGAATAAATGTGCTAGCAATCCTTGAGGTGAACAGCTGTGAAGGAGTAGCGTTCCACGGAGAAGCTTCTGTATTTTACTTGCATTTTTGCTCTGTAGATAGTTTACTGATTTCATCTAGTGATTTTTTAAAACTAGATTTTATCTAGCACATCTTTTTACTTGATTATCTTATGGCAGTGGTTCCTAATTATGACATCACTCCCTATCTCTGTTTGGGAGAGAACCAGGAGACCAGTTGCAAGGGTCGGGCCGGAAACTCTTTGCATTAGGGTCCCAGCTAGCATCTCAGCCACTGCCACACAGGCAAGACCTCAATTTGAGAGAGGGAGACTGAAAACTATATTTAGGGCCTAGAATGATCTGAGATGCTATGTTTCATCATATGAATTTCTCTGTGACTCTTTTTTTAGGCTTTGGTCATGCTTGATTTCAGTCTTGGTATCTAATGAAAAAGATATTTCCAAAGATGGCAGTATGACTGTTAACTCAGAGAAGTAACAAAAACATAATTCACTTATTCATTCATCCTATTGCTCACTCAGCAACCACTGCAGCGATATTCTAAATCTCTCCTGTCATGTAGCTTACCTTCTAGGGGAAGGACACAAAGATAAATGAAAATATCACAAGTTCTAAGGAGAATGTAAAACGGTAAATGGCTGAGTGGTCAGCGAAGGCCTCTCTGAGGAGGTACAGAGCTGAGAGTGAATGACAAGACGGAGCCAACCTTTAAGATATGGGAGCACCCTAGGTGTCCACCAACAGATGAATGGATACAGAAGATGTGGTACCTATATACACAATGGAATATTACTCAGGCGTTAAAAAGAATGAAATTCTGCCATTTGCAACAATGTGGATGCACCTAGAGAGTATTATGCTTAGTGAAATAAGTCAGAGAAAGACCAAATACTGTATGTTATCACGTATATGTGGAATCTAAAAACTAAAACAAATGAATGCATATAACAATACAGAAACAGACTCACAGATACAGAGAGCAAACTAGTAGTTACCAGCAGGGAGAGGGAAAGAGGGGAGGGGCAAGATAGGGGTAGGGGATTGAAAGACACAAACTACTATATGTATAAACTAAATGAGCAACACGGATATATTGTACAGCACAGGGAAATATTACCATCATTTTGTAATAATTTTAAATGGAGTATAATTTATAAAAATATTGAATCACTACGCTACACTTGAAACTAGCGTAATATTGTAAATCAACTATACTTCAATTAAAAAAAAGAAGGAGCCAATTTTGTTGATGTCTGAGGAGGAGTTTCAGGTAGAGGGAACAGCCAGTGTAAATGCTCTAAAGCAGGAACAGGCTTGGTGTGTTCAAGAAACATACCAAGACTGGAGACCAGTCAGGAGACCAGTTACAACAGTCCAAGCAGGAAACAACCGTGGCTTCGACTAGAGTGGGACCCGCGGCAGGAGACAGCAGGGGGTGCGTTTGGGGCACAGCCGGAGGCAGTCACAGGACTCACTAATGATGGGCAGTGATGAGGGAAAGAGGAAATCAAGGCTAACGCCAGATTTTGGGTTCAAGCAGAAATGGGTGGGCGATGATGTCATTTTCTGAGACGGGAAGGCTGGCAGAAGAGCAGGCTTGGGGCAGGCAGCAGGAGCTCTCCTTGCCATGCTTACTCTGAGATACCCATCAGACAGCCACGTGGATACGCCAAGTAGACAGCTGTGTACGTGGATGCAGAGTTTCCAGAAAAGTGAGGCCTGGAGATTTTGATTTCAGAGTCATTGGTGCATAAATAGTATAGGGAACCATTGGACTGGATGAGATCACCCAGGGAAACGTATGGCTGGAGAAGAGGGGAAGGCTCTGTGTCTGATGCTCCAACATTTAGCGGTCACGGAGAGGAAGAGAACTCACAGGAGAGACTCCAGTCATGGCCAGTGAGGTGAGGCAAAGCGGGCACGCACACGCCATGGAATCCAAGAGAAGAGAGTGTTTCAAGAAGGAGGGCACGGGGGCTGCTGCTGAGAGCATGGAGAGAAGCCAGAGGATCGTGCTCTAGACACAGCTCTAGAGAGCTCCGTGTTGACTTTGACAACCTTTCTAAAGGGTTTGCCAAATGAGCTGAAAAGAAAAGCAGCTTATCTCTGTACCAGAGAAACTCTTAAGTAAGGCGTCTCGTTTGTTCCCTGCCACCAGTGCTTCTGCATAAAATTCTCTTGTTAATCCAAGCCCTTTGTGCTCGTGTCAGACGGTGAGGGCCTGCCTGCCTTGATCTTTGCCAGCGTGACTGGTAACCCACAGAACGCCTGCCAGGGCTGACTCAGGACCGGCCCGATCTCATCGTCTCCTACTATAGGCTCCGGAACTGTGAGCAGCGTTGCATGGGGCGCGGCTGCCACCTGGGGGCACAAGGCTTTGTGGGGATGGCTTCTCCTCTGCACTGTGGGCGGCTTTGCCTGTGGCTGGAGCTGAAGGTAGTGCTCCAAAGCCTTCACGCTTTTCCAAATACCTGGTGGGTCACAGGAGCCCCCCAGATGAGCAACCCTGGTATTAGGACCAAGACAGCCTTAACGTTCCCCTCGGACTGAGTAAATTTTGACACGTTTCTTCTGACCCTGGATCCTTGACTCCCCTATTCTTAGAGCATTTACTTAAATTCTTTCTCTGCTCCTTTGAGATATTTATCTTTGAAAAAGCCTTTTGCCAGTTGTAAAATGGCCTTTTTCCAGCTGTAAAACTGGAATGTCTTTCTCAAGGACCTGGGGGCATCTTTTTGGAACGTAAACAATCAGGGAGCTGCTGCTACATCCCAGTCTCTGGGGAGGGTCGGAGCCTAACTTCCTCAGGGCCGGCAACTTGCTCCAAGTTGTAAAAGGGACAAACATTTTTCTTGCCCTTTCCTTCAGCAGAGCTGAGCTCACCCCAAGCTCTGGCCTCTCTCCCCTCCTGCAGTAGCCTTGAATGAAGTCTTCCTTGCTTGTTTAACTTTGGTGCAATTTTTGCTCGGACAAGACAAATGGTTAAGTCTCTGTAATCAGCCTGGGATCAAATCGCACCTCTTGTCTCTTACTAGCTGCCTGACCTTGGGCTGTTAACTAATCTTTAGCTTTAGTTTCTTCACTGTGAAAAGAAAATGGGAATCAGTAACAGTACATACTTTATATAAGGTTCTCGTGTGGATTAAATGAGATAAATAAAGCACATGAAGCACTTGGCCTTGAAGTATCACCCAGGACATCTTAGCCAGCATGTATGTTGCTGCTATTGACTCAGGTTTGCGGGAAATGGGAACAAGCAACAGATTTCCTGTGTTTTAATTCCTGCAATTCGAATTATATATTTTTTATCCTAAACTTTTCAGATACCAGAAAGAGCCATTTTTTTCATGCACAGATTGGAGTGCACTTCATGACGTGAATTCCATTTTTCTCCCTTGCCTACAAAGGTCGATTTTCTCTTTACTCCCTCCATGACCTTGCGTTTCAGATGGCCATGGGATTATCCACTCATGAGTCTGGAATACTGAGGGCGTGAGGAGCAAGGGACTAAACGAGCTACACTCCCGAGTCTGGGGAGGCGGGCAGTTGTCGGGCTGCTCGCCAAGCGGAGCCCAGAGGACGGTCACAGCACTCCAGTCCCCATTCGCCTGAGTCCATTGAACAAACCTCGACTCAGCCATAAGCTCAAGTTGCCACACAGGAGGAAATTTTCCCGATAGACAAACTGTCTGGCAGAGGAAGAAACGCTGCAGGCTCCCTGCTCCCATGAGACCTCCTGAAGACAGCACTTCCCCCACGGAATCTCCGACCAGGCCTCCCGGGCAGCACAGAGGATCCTGAAGGAGTGAGGACGAGTTTTTAAGCCTCTTTCGGGCGACATCTTGCACAAAAGGGCTGGCCTCCTTGAACTTCCAGAGAGATTTCAGAAGAGTTCAGGGCCAAGTGAGTTGAGCCTGGACATGCGTCACAGTTAAGAGGACCTAACCTTCTTGCTCAAGGAGCCACTTAGGAGCTTGACTTCCCCCCGAAGCAGCCTCCAGCCCTCTGGAAATGCTGGCCTCCTCCTTTAACTACTGCCGAACACAATGGCACACTCTGGCCTGCGTTGATTTTGCCGCACGTAAACCCCTGCACCAGCCCCCCGCCCTGACAAGCCCGCTCACCTCTCCCCAGCGGCTCACGCTGCCCCTGCCCTGGGCCGGCCGCCGGCCTCCAGGTTGAGGCCCCCAGACCCCTGCTTCCTGCCGGCCCGGCCGCTGCTGCCTCGGCGGCCAGGACTCCGAACTCGCTGGCATGTCTCTGTGCCAAAGAGGACCCCGGCTCAATGCAGCCTGGTGTTGTTCGTGCTGAGTAATGACCTTGAACGTGTCTGCTCTTCTCCACCCCTTGAGAGAAATCTGGCCCACGGCTTCCACGGAGGATGCAGGTCTGAGCACCTGGGCTGCTGAGGCTGCAGACCGCCGTGTGGTTCACACACCTCTGCCAGGCCATCCCGGGAGCTCATCTAATGCTATTTGCTCATGTTGCAGCGAAGACATGAGGCATGAGAAAGCCTCCAGTGCTTTTCAGACAAATACCAGCAACTGCTGTTTCTTCCCAGGTTTCATTTTAAAATTTAATTGTTACTTTTTGACTAAACCAGAATCATAGCTGGATTCTCGTAACTTCCAAAAGACCTGTGTTAACCCTCTTTTCATGGCAGCTTCTTTATATATATATATATATATTTTTTTTTAACATCTTTACTGGAGTATAATTGCTTTAAATTGTTGTGTTAGTTTCTGCTGTATAACAAAGTGAATCAGCTATACGTATACATATATCCCCATATCTCCTCCCTCTTGCGTCTCCCTCCCACCCTCCCTATCCCACCCCTCTAGGTGGTCACAAAGCACCAAGCTGATCTCCCTGTGCTATGCGGCTACTTCCCACTAGCTACCTATTTTACATTTGGTAGTGTATATATGTCCACGCCACTCTCTCACTTCTTCCCAGCTTACCCTTCCCCCTCCCCGTGTCCTCAAGCCCATTCTCTGCATCTGCATCTTTATTCCTGTCCTGCCCCTAGGTTCTTCATAACCATATATATATATATATATATATTTTTTTTTTTTTAGATTCCACATATATGTGTTAGCATACGGTATTTGTTTTCCTGTTTCTGACATACTTCACTCTGTATGACAGACTCTAGGTCCATCCACCTCACTACAAATAACTCAATTTCGTTTCTTTTTATAGCTGAGTAATATTCCATTGTATATATGTGCCACATCCTCTTTATCCATTCATCTGTTGATGGACACTTAGGTTGCTTCCATGTCCTGGTTACTGTAAATAGTGCTGCAATGAACACTGTGGTACATGACTCTTTTTGAATTATGGTTTTCTCAGGCTATATGCCCAGTAGTGGGATTGCTGGGTCATATGGTAGTTCTATTTTTAGTTTTTTAAGGAACCTCCATACTGTTTTCCATAGTGGCTGTATCAATTTACATTCCTACCAACAGTGCAAGAGGGTTCCCTTTTTTCCACACCCTCTCCAGTATTAACTGTTTGTAGATTTTTTGATGATGGCCATTCTGACTGGTGTGAGGTGATACCTCATTGTAGTTTTGATTTGCATTTCTCTAATGATTAGTGATGTTGAGCATCCTTTCATGTGTTTGTTGGCAATCTGTATATCTTCTTTGGAGAAATGTCTATTTAGGTCTTCTACCCATTTTGGGATTAGGTTGTTTGTGTTTTTGATATTGAGCTGCATGAGCGCTTCTATATTTTGCAGATTAATCCTTTGTCAGTTGCTTCATTTGCAAATATTTTCTCCCATTCTGAGGGTTGTCTTTTCATCTTGTTTATGGTTTCCTTTCCTGTGCCAAAGATTTTAAGTTTCATTAAGTCCCATTTGTTTATTTTTGTTTTTATTTCCACTTCTCTAGGAGGTGGGTCAAAAAGAATCTTGCTGTGATTTATGTCATACAGTGTTCTGCCTATGTTTTCCTCTAAGAATTTTATACTGTCTGGCCTTCTATTTAGGTCTTTAATCCACTTTGAGCTTATTTTTGTGTATGGTGTTAGGAAGTTTTCTAATTTCATTCCTTTACATGTAGCTGTCCAGTTTTCCCAGCACCACTTATTGAAGAGGCTGTCTTTTCTCCGCTGTATATTCTTGCCTCCTTTATCAAAGATAAGGTGACCATATGTGCGTGGGTTTATCTCTGGGCTTTCCATCCTGTTCCATTGATCTATATTTCTGTTTTTGTGCCAGTACCATATTGTCTTGATTACTGTAGCTTTGTAGTATAGTCTGAAGTCTGGGAGCCTGATTCCTCCAGCTCCGTTTTCCTTTCTCAAGATTGCTTGGCTATTCGGGGTCTTTTGTGTTTCCATACAAATTGTGAAATTTTTTATTCTAGTTCTGTGAAAAATGCCATTGGTAGTTTGAAAGGGATTGCACTGAATCTGCAGATTGCTTTGGGTAGTGGAGTCATTTTCACAATGTTGATTCTTCCAATCCAAGAACATGGTATATTTCTCCATCTGTTTGTATCATCTTTAATTTCTTTCATCAGTGTCTTACAGTTTTCTGCATACAGGTCTTTTGTTTCCTTAGGTAGGTTTATGCCTAGATATTTTATTCTTTTTGTTGCAATGGTAATGGGAGTGTTTCCTTAATTACTCTTTCAGATTTTTCACCATTAGTGTATAGGAATGCAAGAGATTTCTGTGCATTAATTTTTTTTTTTTTTTTTAAAGGATTTTCTTATTTATTTATTTATTTATTTATTTATTTTTGGCTGTGTTGGGTCTTCGGTTCGTGCGAGGGCTTTCTCCAGTTGCGGCAAGCGGGGGCCACTCTTCATCGCGGTGCGGGGACCGCTCTTCATCGCGGTGCGCGGGCCTTTCTCTATTGCGGCCCCTCCCGTCGCGGGGCACAGGCTCCAGACGCGCAGGCTCAGCAATTGTGGCTCACGGGCCCAGCTGCTCCGTGGCATGTGGGATCTTCCCAGACCAGGGCTCGAACCCGTGTCCCCTGCATTAGCAGGCAGACTCTCAACCACTGCGCCACCAGGGAAGCCCCTGTGCATTAATTTTGTATCCTGCTACTTTACCAAATTCATTGACTAGTTCTAGTAGTTTTCTGGTGGCATCCTTAGGATTCTCTATGTATAGTATCATGTCATCTGCAAACAGTAACAGTTTTACTTCTTCTTTTCTGATTTGGGTTCAATTTCTTTTTCTTCTCTGATTGCTGTGGCTAAAACTTCCAAAGCTATGTTGAATAACAGTGGTGAGAGTGGGCCACCTTGTCTTGTTCCTGATCTTAGAGGAAATGGTTTCAGTTTGTCACCATGGAGAATGATGTTGGCTGTGGGTTTGTCATATATGGGCTTTATAATGTTGAGGTAAGTTCCCTCTGTGCCTACTTTCTGGAGGGTTTTCATCATAATTTGGTGTAGAATTTTGTTGAAAGCTTTCTCTGCATCTATTGAGATGATCATACGGTTTTTCTCCTTCAATTTGTTAATATGGTGTATCACATTGATTGATTTGCGTATATTGAAGAATCCTTGCATTCCTGGGATAAACCCTACTTGATCATGGTGTATGATCCTTCTAATGTACTGTTGGATTCTGTTTGCTAGTATTTTGTTACGCGTTTTTGCATCTATGTTCATCAGTGATATTGGCCTGTTTTCTTTTTTTGTGACATCTTTGTCTGGTGTTGGTATCAGGGTGATGATGCCCTCATAGAATGAGCTTGGGAGTGTTCCTCCCTCTGCTATATTTTGGAACAGTTTGAGAAGGATAGGTGTTAGCTCTTCTCTAAATATTTGATAGAATTCGCCTGTGAAGCCATCTGGTCCTGGGCTTTTGTTTGTTGGAGGATTTTTAATCACAGTTTCAAATCAGTGCTTGTGATTGGGCTGTTTATATTTTCTGTTTCTTCCTGGTTCAGTCTCAGAAGGTTGTGCTTTTCTAAGAATTTGTCCATTTCTTCCAGGTTGTCCATTTTATTGGCATATAGTTGCTTGTAGTAATCTCTCATGGTCCTTTGTATTTCTGCAGTGTCAGTTACTTCTCCTTTTTCATTTCTAATTCTAACTGATTTGAGTCTTTGCCCTTTTTTTCTTGATGAGTCTGGCTAATGGTTTATCAATTTTGTTTATCTTCTCAAAGAACCGGCTCTTAGTTTTACTGATCTTTGCTACTGTTTTCTTTGTTTCTATTTCATTTATTTTTGATCTGATCTTTATGATTTCTTTCCTTCTGCTAACTTTGGGGGTTTTTTTGTTCTTCTTTCTCTAATTGCTTTAGGTGTAAGGTTAGGTTGTTTATTTGAGATGTTTCTTGTTTCTTGAGGTAAGATTGTACTGCTATACACTTCCCTCTTAGAACTGCTTTTGCTGCATCCCATAGGTTTTCGGTCATCGTGTTTTCACCGTCATTTGTTTCTAGGTATTTTTAAATTTCCTCTTTGATTTCTTCAGTGATCTCTTGGTTATTTAGTAGTGTATTGTCTAGCCTCCATGTGTTTGTATTTTTTACAGTTTTTTTCCCATAATTGATATAAAGTCTCATACCATTGTGGTCAGAAAATATACTTGATAGGATTTCAATTTTCTTAAATTTACCAAGGCTTGATTTGTGTCCCAAGATATGATCTATGCTGGAGAATGTTCCATGAGCACTCGAGAAGAAAGTGTATTCTGTTGTTTTTGGATGGAATGTCCTATAAATATCAACTAAGTCCATCTTGTTTAATGTGTCATTTAAAGCTTGTGTTTCCTTTTTTATTTTCATTTTGTATGATCTGTCCATTGGTGAAAGTGGGGTGTTAAAGTCCCCTACTATGATTGTGTTGCTGTCGATTTCCCCTTTTATGGCTGTTAGCATTTGCCTTATGTATTCAGGTGCTCCTATGTTGGGTTCGTAAATATTTACAATTGTTATATCTTCTTCTTGGATTGATCCCTTGATCCTTATGTAATGTCCTTCTTTGTCTCTTGTAATAGTCTTTATTGTAAAGTCTATTTTATCTGATATGAGAATTGCTACTCCAGCTTTCTTTTGATTTCTATTTGCATGGAATATCTTTTTCCATCCCCTCACTTTCAGTCTGTATGTGTCCCTAGGTCTGAAGTGGGTCTCTTGTAGACAGCATACATATATATATGGGTCTTGTTTTTTTTTTTTTTTTAATTTTATTTATTTATTTATTTATTTATTTTTGGCTGTGTTGGGTCTTCGTTTCTGTGCGAGGGCTTTCTCTAGTTGCGGCAAGTGGGGGCCATTCTTCATCGTGGTGCGCAGGCCTCTCACTATCGCGGCCTCTCTTGTTGCGGAGCACAGGCTCCAGACACGCAGGCTCAGTAATTGTGGCTCACAGGCCCAGTTGCTCTGCGGCATGTGGGATCTTCCCAGACCAGGGCTCGAACCCGTGTCCCCTGCATTGGCAGGCAGATTCTCAACCACTGTGCCACCAGGGAAGCCCTGGGTCTTGTTTTTGTATCCATCAGCCAGTCTATGTCTTTTGGTTGGAGCATTTAATCCATTTACATTTAAGGTAGTTATTGATATGTATGTTCCTATTACCATTTTATTAATTGTTTTCTGTTTGTTATTGTAGGTCTTTTCCTTCTCTTGTGTTTCCTGCCTAGAGAAGTTCCTTTAGCATTTGTTGTAAAGCTGGTTTGGTGGTACTGAATTCTCTTCGCTTTGGCTTGTCTGTAAAGATTTTGATTTCTCCGTCGAATCTGAATGAGATCCTTGCTGGGTAGAGTAATTTTGGTTGTAGGTTTTTCCCTTTCATCACTTTAAATATGCCCTGCCACTCCCTTCTGGCTTGTAGAGTTTCTGCTACAAGATCAGCTTTTAACCTTATGGGGATTCCCTTGTATGTTATTTGTCGCTTTTCCCTTGCTGCTTTTAATATTTTTTCTTTGTATTTATTTTTTGATAGTTTGATTAATATGTGTCTTGGCGTGTTTCTCCTTGGATTTATCCTGTATGGGAGTCGCTGTGCTTCCTGGACTTGATTGACTATTTCCTTTCCCATGTTAGGGAAGTTTTCAACTATAATCTCTTCAAATATTTTCTCAGACCCTTTCTTTTTCTCTTCTTCTTCTGGAACCCCTATAATTCAAATGTTGGTACGTTTAATGTTGTCCCAGAATTCTCTGAGAGTGTCCTCAATTCTTTCCATTCTTTTTTCTTTATTCTGCTCTGCGGTAGTTATTTCCACTATTTTATCTTCCAGGTCACTTATCCGTTCTTCTGCCTCAGTTATTCTGCTATTGATTCCTTCTAGAGAATTTTTAATTTCATTTGTGTTGTTCATCATTGTTTATTTTCTCTTTAGTTCTTCTAGGTCCTTGTTAAACGTTTCTTGTATTTTCTCCCTTCTATTTCCAAGATTTTGCATCATGTTTACTATCATTATTCTGAATTCTTTTTCAGGTAGGTTGCCTATTTCCTCTTCATTTGTTTGGTCTGGTGGGTTTTTACCTTGCTCCTTCATCTGCTGCATATTTCTCTGTCTTCTCATTTTGTTTAACTTACTGTGTTTGGGGTCTCCTTTTCACAGCTACAGGTACATAGTTCCTGTTGTTTTTGGTGTTGCCACCAGTGGGTAAGGTTGGTTCAGGGGCGTGTGTAGGCTTTCTGGTAGAGGGGACTGGTGCCTGTGTTCTGGTGGGTGGGGCTGGATCTTGTCTTTCTGGTCGGCAGGGCCACGTCCGTTGGTGTGTTTTGGGGTGTCTGTGAACTCACTATGACTTTAGGCAGCCTGTCTGCTAATGGGTGGGGTTGTGTTCCTGTCTTGTTAGTTGTTTGGCATGGGGCGTCCAGCACTGGAGTTTGCTGGCCGTTGAGTGGAGCTGGGTCTTAGCATTGAGACGGAGATCTCCGGGTGAGCTCTTGCTGACTGATATTACACGGGGCCGGGTGGTCTCTGGTGGTCCAATGTCCTGAACTCGGCTCTCCCACCTCAGAGGCTCAGGCCTGACACCAGGCCGGGGCACCAAGACCCTGTCAGCCACATGGCTCTCTCGCTCTTCTTCTCCTTTGTTTTATTGTCATAGAAGGAACAGAGATTTTGGAGCCAGACAAATCCAAGTCTGAATCTCACATTCATCACTACATGTAGTTGTATGGCATCAGGCAGTTTACTTAGGCTCTCTGAGTCACAGTTTCTTCGTTTATGCCATGGAGACTCTACTGTTCCCCCAGCCCAGTTGCTGGGTAGATAAGTGTTATTGAAGGATGGAGCCTTATCTCCTCCCAACTCGCAGCAGGGGACTATCCAATGGAAAGGAGGCTCTACCTTCTAGTTATATTTTACATGTAGAGTGAAGAAAACTGTATCCTCTGTTTTTCAGTGACTTTGGAAGAGGAGACAGGAGCCTGGCCCTGCTAACGTAGGCAGCGGGCAGAGGGTGGCCTTCCGTAGAGTCCAAAGCCAAGAACGTCTTTTAGCTCTAGGTTGAGCTTTTAAGCCCTTCCTTTTCTAGAACCTGGATGGAGCTCTTGGGCAGCTCTGCCCCAAGTCTCTGCTGTGGACAGGGGTGATGGGTGGTGTTTTCAGAGGGATGCTCACTTGCTTTCTTGGTGAGAAAATTCCTGGGCCCTCGCCTGCTGCTCTGTGGCCACCATGGCAGGTGAGCGGAGTGACTGTGGAGTGACTTTGGATGTTGAAGGCCATGTAGCACGTGACCTTTCCTTCAGGGCTGGTGGGGTGAAGTGATCCCATTTCAGATCAGTATTTTGGGAAGGAAGAAACAAGCCAGTTAGAAGTGAGTTCTATAGGGAAGTGAGTTCTGTAGGAGAGGGTGAATATTACATGGAGGAAGAAGAAAGCTAAGGGAATAAAAGGTAAAGGAAAAGGTAGAGAAATACCTCCTATTTAATGAGTACTGGCTCTGTGCCAGATACTCTACAGCGTGCTTAGCATGGACTAGCTCATCTCCTCCTGAGACGTAGGAACTGTATCCCTACTTGACAGATATATTAGGTAACTTGTCAGTGGTCTCTCAGATGCTAAGTGGCAGAGGTGGGATTCAAGCCCATGGTGTTACGGGTAATCGCTCGGCAACTCAGAACTTTTCAAACCACTTCTAAACACACAATCCTAAATGGCTAAAGTTGGAAGAAAGTTTGGAGACCAACTAATCCAATTCCTTTATTAGATGAAAAAAGAGACTCAAAGAGGAAAAGTGGTAACACTTGTTATGACAGCTGAGCTGAGAACAACTTCCTGGTTGCCTGAATCCCTATCAAATAGTCTTGGGATAACTGGCTCCAGGACTTCAGAGCTGTTGAATTTGTTGTTTTCTGGAAACAAGCCCCTCCCCACTTCCCCTGGGGTGGACTTCTATTGCAGATCAATATTTCTCATACTGTCTCAAATAGCTTGTGTCCCGGAGATGTGCCTCACGCCCACATCTCAGATTACAGGAAATTAGAAACTGGAACAGGAGACTTACTCTTTTTCATCAAGTGAAAGGAAGTTGCTGACTCATCATGTCAGCCCACTGTTCTGAAACTTTTCTCTCTCCAAAGTCAACAGTGGTTTCATAATTACTAAATTCAAAGAACATTTTCTTAGCTCTATTTTACACATGGGACTTGATATTATCTGTCAATGATAAGCAGTTTCATGAAACTCTCTCCTCCTGTGACAGCCTGTCTCCTGGTTTTTCCTTGCTTGTTCTTTTCATTCCTCTTCATTCTTCTTCCTGAGATGCTACTCTTTTTGCTTCTCCCTTAGATTTAAGTGTTTTGTTGGACTCTGACCACAGCCCTCTCCTCTTCTCTTTTATTAAGCTGTTCCCAGGTCATCTTGTTTACATGAATCAAAATTCTTTCCAAGACCATAATAAATGTCTCCCCCTACCCTTTTTCACTTTACAGCTTTACTTGGTCTCCAAGATTCTTGGAGACCACTACAGTCAGTAGACAGAAAGGGATAAAAGTAAAATTGGATCTCTGCATCCAGGGAGATCTCAGAAAAATGAGAAATTGGGTCAATTAGGGTCACCTGTTATAATGAAAACCAAGTAGAATCTAACCAGCATGCCTGGGATGAACAGGATTTAGGAAGAAACATCCTAGGTGATCTGGGTAAGATGTATTGATAAAGGGGAATTTGTTCACAGCGTTTGGCAGGAATCAGTGGACCTGATGTTTGATAAAAATAATTAAAAAGTCTACAAATAACAAATGCTGGAGAGGCTGTGGAGAAAAGGGAACCCTCCTACACTGTAGGTGGGAATGTAAATTGGTACAGCCACTATGGAGAACAGTATGGAGGTTTCTCAAAAAACTAAAAATAGAGTTGCCATACAATCCAGCAATCCCACTCCTGGACATATATCGGGACAAAACTATAATTCAAAAAGATACATGCAGGACTTCCCTGGTGGCACAGTGGTTAAGAATCCGCCTGCCAATGCAGGGGACACGGGTTCGAGCCCTGGTCCGGGAAGATACCACATGCCACAGAGCAACTAAGCCCGTGCGCCACAACTACTGAGCCTGTGCTCTAGGGTCCGTGAGCCACAACTACTGAGCCCACGCACCACAACTACAGAAGCCTGCACCTACAGCCCGTGCTCTGCAACAAGAGAAGCCACCGCAATGAGAAGCCTGTGCACCGCAACGAACAGTAGCCCTTGCTCACCACAACTAGAGAAAGCCTGCGTGCAGCAATGAAGACCCAACACAGCCAAAAAAAAAAGATACATGCACCCCTATGTTCATAGCAGCACTGTTTTCAACAGCCTAGACAGGGAAGCAACCTAAATGTCCAGCAACAGATGAATGGATAAAGAAGATGTGGCACATACATACAGTGGAATATTACTCAGCCATAAAAAAGAATGAAATAGTGCCATTTGCAGCTACATGGATGGACCTAGAGATTAGCATACTAAGCAAAGTAGGTCAGAAAGAGAAACACAAATACTGTATGGTATCACTTATATGTGGAATCTAAAATATGACACAAATGCGCTTATCTATGAAACAGAAACAGACTCACAGACATAGAGAACAGACTTGTGGTTGTCCAGGGGCAGGGGGCGGGGGAGGGTTGGATTGGGAGTTTGGGGTTAGCAGATGCGAACTATCATATATAGAATGGATAAACAACAAGGTCCTTCTGTATAGCACAGGGAACTATATTCAATATCCTGTGATAAACCATAATGGAAAAGAATATGAAAAAGAATATATATATGTATAACTGAATCACTTTGCTGTACACCAGGAACACAACATTGCAAATCAACTGTACTTCAATAAAAAAGTAATTTAAAAATAATGTGTAATTTTGAGAACTATAACTTGAGGGGAGGATTTGGAAGGGACTGAGCTCTGGTTGGGGTGGAGCAGTCAGTACTTTATTTCAAACTCTGTGACTTTCATGGCCCCTGGCTGACGTGGCTTGTTATCAAGTCAGTCTTACTTCCAAAGCTAACTGACTACGCTAACAATTTGCCCACATTTCACCAAAGGAGTGGACATCTCATTTTACCTCTTTTTGTGACTTTCTAATGTTCTTAAAACATCCTGCCATAATTATGAAAGACACCATCGGGACTCTGACCTCCACTGGGTGGAGCCCAGGTGGAAGGTCATGACTGCTTTTGCTGGGCCTGAGACCGTGGCTGACAGACTTGACCAATTAACCCACACACACCTAGAGGGGAGGTCTAAGGTGGCAAGACAGCCACCAAGTCCTTCAAACTTGCTTTCTTTTCATTCAACAGAAGAAAAATAGCTAATTTCCTAAAATATTAGTATTCTGGAAAACAAAAGTTAAAATCTCACAAGCCATGGAAACAAGTATTGATTGAAAGTAATGTTAGGTTCAGCTAGAACGTGTCATAAGCAAAGACCAGAATGTGGGGCTAGATCTACTTCTCGCAAAGGATGCTTTACTTTTTGCTCTGTTTCAATTTCTTCTCAGTGTTGATCTCTTTCCTCTGTGGAAAGATGTTATGTAAAGAGAAGTCTAAGTCTTTCTCTGCCTAGAACCTCGAGGCTAGGTAGAGAAAGGAGTGGATTTCTACTTATCATTTCAAGCAAACCTGAACTTAGGGAGCCCATTCCTTCTCTCCCCTCCCTCCGTCCCTCCCCTTCTTCCATCCTTCCTTTTGCACATTTACAAGTGCTCTAAATCATTAAGGAATTTTATGCAGTTCTAAAACCATAAACCTAAAACTGCATAGATCAGAGACCTCAGAGATGTCCTAGCCCACCCTCTCATTTTGTAGATGAGGACTGTGGGCTCCAGAACGCAGAGAGTAGGGACTCCCCTGGTGGTCCAGTGGTTAAGACTCTGCACTTCCAACGCAGGGGACGCGGGTTCGATCCCTTGTCGGGGAACTAAGATCTCACATGTCGTGCAATGTGGCCAAAAAGAAAACACAACAGAAAGCAGAGAGTAGAACCAGATTTAGGGTTCCTGGGCCCTCTTCCTTGTTCCATTCTGTTTCGGAGGAGACCACAAGAGGCAAAAACACTTACTTTTGGAAAAATCTCTATCAGAACCCTCTGTCGGCAGTTTTATTTTTTCCCAAGGTGGAAGTTATTTCAAGCAACAGAGAAGTCACTCTTGCTGCCCCATCACTCACCGACAAACAGCTGGCTGTAGAGCTCCAGGCGGGTGTGGCCTTCCGCCGGGGCCTTGCGGGTCTGCCGGGGTAGCCTGTCCACCTGCAGGCTGGCCTGCTTGACATTCCTCTCCGCGGTGACCCGGTGCCACTGGTCATCGTTGAGAGGGGAGGGTGACCTCACCACAATCTCCACTGGCCCGTTTCCGACATCAAATGAAAAGGACACTTCCGTGGCAGCTGGAGGAGCAGAAAGCATGAAAGGCACATGAGTATCTCCCTCCCAGATACCAAACAGTGGTGAATTCTAGAGGTAAAACAAAGCATGGAGAGAAGAGTAATCTAAGCTAGTCACTTGCTACAAAGGTCCAAGGCGAAATCCTTTGAGGAGGGATAAAACATGAACCATTGCTAACCATTAATAACCAGGGGGAGGAAAATAAACTTGGATTGGGGGTCAGGTATACATTTGTTTATTTTATCAGGAAGTTACCATCATTGACTCTTTCCAGATAAGGAACTGAAGGCTGGAGCACTTAAGCGCATGTCGAGCATCTTAGATTTAGTGAGTAGTGGAGTCAGGATCGGAACCAGGCTTCTCAGATTTCAGAGCCTGAGACCTTTTGGCTCTACGTACACCGTGACTCTTCAGTAGCTCCTAGGGCGTGACTTGTAGCTCTGGCTGCGCCAAGCGTCACCTGAGAGCTTTACGAAACACACCCGTGTCCAGCTCTGTCCCCAGGGATTCCCACTCAGCTGGGTAGGCACTGGTATTTTTTAAAAGCTTCCTGGAAAATATTAATATATAGCTAGAGTTGAGAGCTGCTGCTTTGGGGGAATTCACAAAACTTTATTTCCTTGATCTAATCCTTCAAGTTCCTAGGGAAAGTTAGGGAGCTGTGAATTGTGCAGGCAATGAGGATGACCCACATCTTTTCCGGACCTCTGGGGCTGGGCAAAGGGCAGCTCCAGAGTCCCGCAGAAAAACCCCTTTCTTGAATCATTTGTTGCACACCTTGGATGTTCACCATCTGGGATGTCAGGTCCTTCTCATAACCTACCCTCCAGCACTAATCACAAATCATTCTTCTTCTTCTTCTTTTTTTTTTTTTTATAGATCTGCTCCCAATCAAACTCGGTTAATAAATCACGTTTCAACCGTGGAACAATGGACTAGGAGGTTGCTTTGGTAACTCCAGTGGTAAGTGGCTTTCTTAGAACACAGTTTAGGTTTCAGGTTCCTCAGTGACCACGTAGTGCTTTATAAATATGTTTCCTTCAGTGTACATTTTCCCCGCGCCTGGCAGGAGAGGCCGCGGCCTGCGGGTCCCAGCCCCTTAGCCTGGTGCATTCTTTTGACGGGAAAGACGTGGCATACCACCGGGTCTTCTAACTTTGCTTATAAAGAGGGTCAGCTCCTCTATCGATCAATGAGCCTCTGACGAATCTCCAAGCAGTTTAATTAAATATCTGTCTTTTTTTTTCCCCCAGGCTGATGAAAAATTCAGCTTCTCTGGACTGGTACCATTTTGAGATGATGTTGCAAGCCATCAAATTTCTCATTTAAAAACCGCAGTGGGCCAGGTTCTCTCAAGACCTAGACTGTTCCCCACCTCTGGGTCAGGCCCCTCTGAAAGCTGCATTAACTTTATTGAGTTCCAGGGACATCAGACACAGAACTCAATTTAATCAACCTAATTGTACCAAGGAATTTGGTTCCTTGATGTCGTTAGAAAGGGAACTTTAATTTTAACACCTGTGGTGATGCCACACGTGCTCTGGTGACATTTCTTCTCTAAATTAGGAGCTCCTGCCTTCCGGGGTCACTGCGACCTGATGGAGGCCAGTGACCTTCACCAAGGTTTCTGCAGAAGTATGATCAGAATATGGGTCGACGATCATACGACTCATGGACTGAATGATCTTTCCCTGAATTTCTGGCATGCTCAATGGGGAAAACGTAACCTCGGTTTTTAAGATTGAATTTGTTCTGTTCTTGCAGTGCTGTGTCTTAGCAGATGCATTTTAAAATGTAAGTTGTCAGAATAGCCAGAGAACAAGGCTTCCTGAGCTAAGAAGGAAAGATGGTTTTGTTTCAAAGGCATCAACAGCCATCAGGGAAATACGATTTAGGGATAAATTGAGTTTAACCCTAAACTTTGACTCAGAGGGATTAATGCTCCTCTAATTTCCTCTCCTCCTCTCCTCCTGCTCTGACCAATTTTTGTTCAGGTCTTTAAGTTGTCACTATTTGGAGAAACTCTGAGAACCAGCAGATACCAGGAAATATCCATACTTCCTTCTCTGCTTGTCGCACTAGATCCCCTGTTCCTAACATCAACACTTCCCTCTAGGGAAGGAACGAAGGTCTCCAGGACCTGCTGTAGCTCAGTCCTCTCCCCAGCTGGGTGCAGGAAGAGGGACTCAAGGCCGAGGGCCTCTGAGAGCAGAATCCTCCTCCAAGAGCCTCCATCCAGGCTCTGTTGAAGTAATGTTCACAATTTCAGCCCATCCCACTTCCCTTCTGGTGCTTCCTGAGGCCCCGCATGAGAGTGAGGGAAAGGGTTCCTTTCGCTTATTCATTCAATGTCAGCTTCCCTGACATCGCCTTTGAGAAATCCTATCTCCCAGCCAAACGGCAAGCATGTTTTAAAGGCTTCTGAAGTTCAGTTTGTGGCTGATTGCTCTTCGTCTCTGGGTGAGAGGAGCTGACATTTTAAGAGAGATAATTACAGAGAGAGTCAGCAAGCGAAGGAAAGGCAGGCAGAGTAAAAGACACGAGAGCCAAGGACACCATCCTCTTAATGTGTTTCTCCAGGAGACTGAAGTGTTGCCCTGTTTCTGACTGTAGAAAAGGAATTTCTGATGTATCGAAACTATTCTTGTTTTCAGAAATAAGTATTTGAAGATTGGATGTTTCTAGCGTGGCTCATTAGAAAGAACACTGTAGCAAACACGAATGGTTGCCTTTCTCTTAGTGTCAGGAACTGGGAAGCATCTTTCTTGCAAACTCACAAGTTAGCCTGCCATTGTTTGGTAGATGCTGGCAGAAGACAGGAGACTCGTGGGTCAGAGACAAAGCACTGCATTCTTCACGGTGCAGCAGGCAGCATGAGCGTCAGTTCTCCTTGGCTTCTCTGGTCCCCAGAGTCCCGTGGGGGCCATGTGGAGCTGCCTGTGCAGTGAGTTTGCATCACAGCCAAGGAACCCTGACTTTAGGAAACCCCGAAGTTTTAAAAGGGCTGCTAGCAAACCTGCTTAACTTTTGTCCTGGGGAGAGACATTGGCTTTATTATCCTGGTCAGGAAACAAATCTACTCTCTGTTCTGGAGGAAGACATTCTGTCCTCCGAGACTGTTTGCTATACACACATCCTTTAAAAGGTATGAACAAAGCTGACAATGCCTCTTGTTCAGAAGACAAGCAGAAATGGGAGAGACCCATGGAGAATTCTGCCCGACAGCTAGACAATCCCCCACCCTTTTCCTTGTGAGCCGACCTGATTTTGCCCAGGAAACTATGTGCTTCCATACAACTTTATGCTTCAGCTATGGATGGCCCTACCCCAGGCCCAGAGGGTGTATCTGGATTTGTCTAAGTCAAACATGAGAATTCTGAGCTCCCTGCCAGCAACCCACTTAAGATGGGATATATCATTTCCTTCTGGCCAGTAAGGCATGAGGGGGAGTCTTTGGAAGAAAAATTAATTAGTTGGTAAGAGAAGAGATAGTCATCCCCTTTTGCTCCTTGGTCTTGGGTGGAGATGTGGTTTCTAGTGTTGGTGGAGCCGTCTGTAAATCTCGGACACACTGAGGAGAACAGGGAGGGAAATGGGATGGACCTGGGGCTTAGCGGACGTTGTTCAGCCCCTAAATTATTCCTGGAGCCACTTCAAGACTTCTTCTGTGAGATATCCCTTATTGCTCAAGCCATCTTTCTTGCAGCTAAAAGCATCTTAACTGATATAGAGAACGGTTTAGCAATCAGTATTTATGAGTTCTAGTCTTCACTTTGCTTTGTCACCTTTTGGGCTCTGTTTATTGGTGTCTGCAAGGAGGATTACATCTATAGTTTCCCAAGAGTTTCTATGTCCAAAATGTGTTTGAAAACACTGATGAGCTCTAAGGTCCCTTCAAATGCGAACATTCTATGATCTAATTTCCAAGAGATTCTAAGAGAAACAGTAAATGAAATAGAGCTGGTCTCACTAGTAGTGGTAGATATTGGATCACTACAGGGAGAAAAGAGAGATATTAGAAGAGAAATGCACAAGGTGGCATATGGGCATTAGAAACAAGCATGATGGCAGAAATCATCTTTGATCACATCTGGCTCATAACTTCATTTGAGTGACAAAGCAATGAATGGGACAGAACCATGGACAGCTCTTGGTGTGTGTATATATATATATATATATATATATATACACACACACATACACACACACACATATATATATATATTTTTTCCCTCCCCTCCTTCAAGTGTAATTCCAGCAGGTGGCACTATTCACTCTCATTCTAACCATGAGTTTTCGGAAACAAATCACTCCAGGCTTAATGTACTGAGAGACGAATTTAACAACTGACCAGAATAGTAGGCTTTTGGACTCTGGGTTTTCCCAGCAGGTGAGATAACATTCAGACATTAGACTCAAAGCATCAGTTGGAAGCAGCAGAAAAAATTGGTCATTCAACATAGAATAGGTAAAAACACAAGGGAAGGTACACAAAGTGAGCACACTGAGAAGACCAGCTAACACGGTTGCAGTTTTGATGATGATTTGTTTCTTTCACTCTAAAGTGAAGTTCAAGGACGGATAGCTTCCAAAGGGCTATTCTGCACCAAATCTCATTTGATCCATACAACAGAACTGGTAATAGGCAGAGCAGATATTTTAGCCTCACTCTACGACTGGGGAATGTTATGAATTTTCTGCTTTCTTTTTCTTTTTCATGAAGGAAGGGCTAAGTGTCCATTAGGAGACAAAAGAATTTAGACAACAGGAAAGGGTATGAGAAGACACAGGTAGGCTGAAAATGAGGTCATTATGGGGGATCAGAGAGGTGAGAAACAGGAGGAAGAAGCAAAGAGAACACCTATGATCCTGTCCACGGCCAGGCGCTCCACTGCACACTGGGTGTCATCCCTTCTTATCTGTTCCAGGACATCCCTCCAGCAATTCCCCCTCCCCTTCTACAGTCTCTATAATTTGTCCTCTACTGAACCATTCCGCGTGACCGTGTGGACCTTCCTCTAATGCTAACAGCCACCACCTCCACTACAAAATCCTTCTCTTGTCCTTACATCCCATTTCTTTGCTCCCTTTTGTTGCCAAATTCCTCGAAAGAGCTGCCTGTACGCTCTGTATCTGTGTCTGCTCCTCTTAGTCTTTCTTTAACCCCATCACCTTAAGGCTTTCTCTTTCACTACATTGTGAAACTGCTCTAGACTCAGTGCCTAAGCACTTACTGGTCCCTTTACCCAAATAACTCTACGGCTGCTTTTCTATCCCTCTGCACACAGCCCTCATATTAGAAATTCCTTCCCTGCGGAGGGAGAAGATGGCGGAAGAGTAAGACGCAGAGATCACCTTCCTTCCCACAGATACAGTAGAAATACATCTACACGTGGAACTGCTCCTACAGAACACCCACTGAACGCTGGCAGAAAACGTCCGACCTCCAAAAAGGCAAGAAACTCCCCCCGTTCTTGGGTAGAGCAAAAGAAAAAAGAAATAACAGAGACAAAAGAATAGGGACGGCACCTGCACCAGTGGGAGGGAGCTGTGAAGGAGGAAAGGTTTCCACGCACTAGGAGCCCCTTCGCGGGCGGAGACTGCGGGTGGCGGAGGGGGGAAGCTTCGGAGCCACGGAGGAGAGCGCAGCCACAGGGGTGCGGAGGGCAAAGCGGAGAGGTTCCCGCACAGAGGCTCGGCGCCGAGCAGCACTCACCAGCCCGAGAGGCTTGTCTGCTCCCCCGCCGGGGCGGGCGGGGCTGGGAGCTGAGGCTCGGGCTTCGGTCGGATTGCAGGGAGAGGACTGGGGCTGGCGGCGTGAACACAGCCTGAAGGGGTTAGCGCACCACAGCTAGCCGGGAGGGAGTCCGGGGAAAAAGTCTGCAGCTGCCGAAGAGGCAAGAGACTTTTTCTTCCCTCTGTGTTTCCTGGTGCGCGAGGAGAGGGGATTCAGAGCACCGCCTAAACGAACTTCAGAGACTGGCGCGAGCCGCGGCTATCAGCGCGGATCCCACAGCAACAGGGGCGCAGAGGAAAAAACGGAGAGACTCCCGCACAGAGGCTCGGCGCCGAGTAGCACTCAGCAGCCCGAGAGGCTTGTCTGCTTAGCCGCCGGGGTGGGCGGGGCTGGGAGCTGAGGCTTGGCTTCAGTCGGATCGCAGGGAGAGGACTGGGGCTGGCGGCGTGAACACAGCCTGAAGGGGTTGGCGCACCACAGCTAGCCGGGAGGGAGACCGGGAAAAGGTCTGCAGCTGCCGAAGAGGCAAGAGACTTTTTCTTGCCTCTTAGTTTCGCTGCGCGCAAGGAGAGGGGATTCAGAGCACCGCCTAAACGAACTCCAGAGAAGGGCGCGAGCCGCGGCGATCAGCGCGGACCCCAGAGACGGGCGTGAGACGCTGGGGCTGCTGCTGCCGCCTCCAAAAAGCCTGTGTGCGAGCACAGGTCACTCTCCACACCGCCCCTCCCGGTAGCCTGTGCAGCCCGCCACTGCCAGGGTCCCGGGATCCGGGGACAACATCCCCGGGAGAACGCACTGCGCGCCTCAGGCTGGTGCAACGTCACGCCGGCCTCGGCCGCCGCAGGCTCGCCCCGCCTCCTCTGTACCCCTCCCTCCCCGCGGCCTGGGTGAGCCAGAGCCCCCGAAGCAGCTGCTCCTTTAACCCCGTCCTGTCTGGGCGGGGAACAGACGCCCTCAGGCGACCTACACGCAGAGGCGGGTGCAAATCCAAAGCTGAACCCCAGGAGCTGTGCGAACAGGGAAGAGAAGGGGAAATCTCTCCCAGCAGCCTCAGAAGCAGCGGATTAAAACTCCACAAACAACTTGATGTACCTGCATCTGTTGAATACCTGAATAGACAACGAATCATCCCGAATTCAGGAGGTGGACTTTCGGAGCAGGATATATTAATTTTTCCCCTTTTCCTTTTTTTTGTGAGTGTATATGTATATGCTTCTGGGTGAGATTTTGTCTGTATAGCTTTGCTTTACAATAGCTTTATTTTACTTCACTATATTATAGCCTCTTTCTTTCTTTCTTTCTATTTTTTCTCCCTTTTACTCTGAGCCGTGTGGACGAAAGGCTCTTGGTGCTCCAGCCAGGCATCAGGGCCGTGCCTCTGAGGTGGGAGAGCCAACTTCAGAACACTGGTCCACAAGAGACCTCCCAGCTCCACGTAATACCAAACGGCAAAAATCTCCCAGAGATCTCCATCTCAACATCAAGACCCAGCTTCACCCAACGACCAGCAAGCTACAGTGCTGGACACCCTATGCCAAACAACTAGCTAGACAGGAACACAACCCCATCCATTAGCAGAGAGGCTGCCTAAAATCATAATAAGGCCACAGACACACCAAAATACACCACCAGACGTGGACGTGCCCACCAGAAAGACAAGATCTAGCCTCATCCACCAGAACTCAGGCACTAGTTCCCTCCACCAGGAAGCCTACACAACCCACTGAACCAACCTTAGCCACTGGGGACAGATACCAAAAACAACGGGAACTACGAACCTGCAGCCTGTGAAAAGGAGACCCCAAACACAGTAAGATAGGCAAAATGAGATGACAGAAAAAAACACAGCAGATGAAGGAGCAGGCTCAAAACACACTGGACTTAACAAATGAAGAGGAAATAGGTAGTCTACCTGAAAAAGAATTCAGAATAATGATAGTAAGGATGATCCAAAATCTTGGAAATAGAATAGACAAAATGCAAGAAACATTTAACAAGGATGTAGAAGAACTAAAGAGGAACCAAGCAATGATGAAGAACACAATAAATGAAATTAAAAATACTCTAGATGGGATCAATAGTAGAATAACTGAGGCAGAAGAAAGGATAAGTGACCTGGAAGATAAAATGGTGGAAATAGCTACTACAGAGCAGGATAAAGAAAAAAGAATGAAAAGAACTGAGGACAGTCTCAGGGACCTCTGGGACAACATTAAACGCTCCAACATTCGAATTATAGGGGTACCAGAAGAAGAAGAGAAAAAGAAAGGGACTGAGAAATTTTTTGAAGAGATTATAGTTGAAAACTTCCCTAATATGGGAAAGGAAATAGTTAATCAAGTCCTGAAAGCACAGAGAGTCCCATACAGGATAAACCCAAGGAGGAACACGCCAAGACACATATTAATCAAACTGTCAAAAATTAAATATAAGGAAAACATATTAAAGGCAGCAAGGGAAAAAAAACAAATAACACACAAGGGAATCCCCATAAGGTTAACATCTGATCTATCAGCAGAAACTCTGCAAGCCAGAAGGGAGTGGCAGGATATACTTAAAGTGATGAAGGAGAAAAACCTACAACCAAGATTACTCTACCCAGCAAGTATCTCATTCAGATTTGATGGAGAAATTAAAACCTTTACAGACAAGCAAAAGCTGAGAGAGTTCAGCACCACCAAACCAGCTTTACAACAAATGCTAAAGGAACTTCTCTAGGCAAGAAACACAAGAGAAGGAAAACACCTACAATAACAAACCCAATACATTTAAGAAAATGGGAATAGGAACATACATATCGATAATTACCTTGAATGTAAATGGATTAAATGCTCCCACCAAAAGACACAGGCTGGCTGAATGGATACAAAAACAAGACCCATATATATGCTGTCTACAAGAGACCCACTTCAGACCTAGAGACACATACAGATTGAAAGTGAGGGGACGGAAAAATATATTCCATGCAAATGGAAATCAAAAGAAAGCTGGAGGGGCTTCCCTGGTGGCGCAGTGGCTGAGAATCTGCCTGCCAATGCAGGGGACACGGGTTCGAGCCCTGGTCTGGGAAGATCCCACATGCCGCGGAGCAACTGGGCCCGTGAGCCACAACTACTGAGCCTGCGCGTCTGGAGCCTGTGCCCCGCAACGGGAGGGGCCGCGATAGTGAAAAGGCCCGCGCACCGCGATGAAGAGCGGCCCCCGCACCGCGATGAAGAGTGGCCCCCACTTGCCGCAACTAGAGAAAGCCCACACACGAAAAACTAAGAGACCCAACACAGTCATAAATAAATAAATAAATAAAAATAAATAAAGTATTAAAAAAAAAAAAAAAAAAAAAAAAGAAAGCTGGAGTAGCAATTCTCATATCAGACAAAATAGACTTTAAAATAAAGACTATTACAAGAGACAAAGAAGGACACTATATAATGATCAAGGGATCGATCCAAGAGGAAGGTATAACAATTGTAAATATTTATGCACCCAACATAGGAGCACCTCAATACATAAGGCAAATACTAACAGCCATAAAAGGGGAAATTGACAGCAACACAATCATAGTAGGGGACTTTAACACCCCACTTTCACCAATGGACAGATCATCCAAAATGAAAATAAATAAGGAAACACAAGCTTTAAATGATACATTAAACAATATGGACTTAATTGATATTTATAGGACATTCCACCCAAAAACAACAGAATACACATTTTTCTCAAGTGCTCATGGAACATTCTCCAGGATAGATCATATCTTGGGTCACAAATCAAGCCTTGGTAAATTTAAGAAAATTGAAATCGTATCAAGTATCTTTTCCGACCACAACGCTATGAGACTAGATATCAATTACAGGAAAAGATCTGTAAAAAATACAAACACATGGAGGCTACACAATACATTACTTAATAACGAAGTGATTACTGAAGAAATCAAAGGGGAAATCAAAAAATACCTAGAAACAAATGACAACGGAGACACGACGACCCAAAACCTATGGGACGCAGCAAAAGCAGTGCTAAGAGGGAAGTTTATAGCAATACAAGCCTACCTCAAGAAACAGGAAACATCTCGAATAAACAACCTAACCTTGCACCTAAAGCAATTAGAGAAAGAAGAACAAAAAAACCCCAAAGCCAGCAGAAGGAAAGAAATTATAAAGATCAGGTCAGAAATAAATGAAAAAGAAATGAAGGAAACAATAGCAAAAATCAATGAAACTAAAAGCTGGTTCTTTGAGAAGATAAACAAAATTGATAAACCATTAGCCAGACTCATCAAGAAAAAAAGGGAGAAGACCCAGATCAATAGAATTAGAAATGAAAAAGGAGAAGTAACCACTGACACTGCAGAAATACAAAAGATCATGAGAGATTACTACAAGCAACTCTATGCCAATAAAATGGACAACCTGGAAGAAACGGACAGATTCTTAGAAATGCACAAACTGCCAAGACTGAACCAGGAAGAAATAGAAAATATGAACAGACCAATCACAAGCACTGAAATTGAAACTGTGATTAAAAACCTTCCAACAAACAAAAGCCCAGGACCAGATGGCTTCACAGGTGAATTCTATCAAACATTTAGAGAAGAGCTAACACCTATCCTTCTCAAACTCTTCCAAAATATTGCAGAGGGAGGAACACTCCCAAACTCATTCTATGAGGCCACCATCACCCTGATACCAAAACCAGACAAAGATGTCACAAAGAAAGAAAACTACAGGCCAATATCACTGATGAACATAGATGCAAAAATCCTCAACAAAATACTAGCAAACAGAATCCAACAGCACATTAAAAGGATCATACACCATGATCAAGTGGGGTTTATCCCAGGAATGCAAGGATTCTTCAATATACGCAAATCAATCAATGTGATACACCATATTAACAAATTGAAGGAGAAAAACCATATGATCATCTCAATAGATGCAGAGAAAGCTTTCGACAAAATTCAACACCCATTTATGATAAAAGCCCTGCAGAAAGTAGGCATAGAGGGAACTTTCCTCAACATAATAAAGGCCATATATGACAAACCCACAGCCAACATTGTCCTCAATGGTGAAAAACTGAAACCATTTCCACTAAGATCAGGAACAAGACAAGGTTGCCCACTCTCACCACTATTATTCAACATAGTTCTGGAAGTCCTAGCCACAGCAATCAGAGGAGACAAAGAAATAAAAGGAATCCAAATCAGAAAAGAAGAAGTAAAGCTGTCACTATTTGCAGATGACATGATACTATACATAGAGAATCCTAAAGATGCTACCAGAAAACTCCTAGAGCTAATCAATGAATTTGGTAAAGTAGCAGGATACAAAATTAATGCACAGAAATCTCTTGCATTTCTATACACTAATGACGAAAAATCTGAAAGTGAAATTAAGAAAACACTCCCATTTACCATTGCAACAAAAAGAATAAAATATCTAGGAATAAACCTACCTAAGGAGACAAAAGACCTGTATGCAGAAAATTATAAGACACTGATGAAAGAAATTAAAGATGATACAAATAGATGGAGAGATATACCATGTTCCTGGATTGGAAGAATCAACATTGTGAAAATGACTCTACTTCCCAAAGCAATCTACAGATTCAATGCAATCCCTATCAAACTACCACTGGCATTTTTCACAGAACTAGAACAAAAAATTTCACAATTTGTATGGAAACACAAAAGACCCCGAATAGCCAAAGCCATCTTGAGAACGAAAAATGGAGCTGGGGGAATCAGGCTCCCTGACTTCAGACTATATTACAAAGCTTCAGTAATCAAGACAGTTTGGTACTGGCACAAAAACAGAAATATAGATCAATGGAACAGGATAGAAAGCCCAGAGATAAACCCACACACATATGGTCAACTTATCTTTGATAAAGGAGGCAAGCATATACAGTGGAGAAAAGACAGCCTCTTCAATAAGTGGTGCTGGGAAAATTGGACAGGAACATGTAAAAGTATGAAATTAGAACACTCCCTGACACCATGCTCAAAAATAAACTCAAAATGGATTAAAGACCTAAGTGTAAGGGCAGACACTATCAAACTCTTAGAGGAAAACATAGGCAGAACACTCTATGACATACATCACAGCAAGATTCTTTTCGACCCAACTCCCAGAGAAATGGAAATAAGAACACAAATAAACAAATGGGACCTAATGAAACTTAAAAGCTTTTGCACAGCAAAGGAAACCATAAACAAGACCAAAAGACAACCCTCAGAATGGGAGAAAATATTTGCAAATGAAGCAACTGACAAAGGATTAATCTCCAAGATTTACAAGCAGGTCATGCAGCTCAATAACAAAAAAACGAACAACCCAATCCAAAAATGGGCAGAAGATCTAAACAGACATTTCTCCAAAGAAGATATACAGATGGCCTACAGACACATGAAAGAATGCTCAACATCATTAATCATTAGAGAAATGCAAATCAAAACTACAATGAGGTATCACCTCACACCAGTCAGAATGGCCATCATCAAAAAATCTACAAACAATTAATGCTGGAGAGGGTGTGGAGGAAAGGGAACACTCTTGCACTGTTGGTGGGAATGTAAATTGATACAGCCACTATGGAGAACAGTATGGAGGTTCCTTAAAAAGCTACAAATAGAACTACCATATGACCCAGCAATCCCACTACTGGGCATATACCCTGAGAAAACCATAGGTCAAAAAGAGTCATGTACCAAAATGTTCATTGCAGCTCTATTTACAATAGCCAGGACATGGAAGCAACCTAAATGTCCATCGACAGATGAATGTATGAAGAAGATGTGGCACATATATACAATGGAATATTACTCAGCCATAAAAAGAAATGAAATGGAGGTATTTGTAATGAGGTGGATGGAGTTAGAGTCTGTCATACAGAGTGAAGTAAGTCAGAAAGAGAAAAACAAATACAGTATGCTAACACATATATACGGAATCTAAGGGAAAAAAAAAAAAAAAAGGCCATGAAGAACCTAGCGGCAAGTCGGGAATAAAGACACAGACCTACTAGAGAATGGACTTGAGGATATGGGGAGGGGGTGGGGTGAGATGTGACAGGGTAAGAGAGTGTCATGGACATATGTACACTACCAAATGTAAAATAGATAACTAGTGGGAAGCAGCCGCACAGCACAGGGAGATCAGCTCGGTGCTTTGTGACCACCTAGAGGGGTGGGATGGGGAGGGTGGGAGGGAGGGAGATGCAAGAGGGGAGAGAAATGGGAACATATTGTATATGTATAACTGATTCACTTTGTTATAAAGCAGAAGCTAACACACTATTGTAAGGCAATTAAACTTCAATAAAGATGTTAAAAAAAAAAAAAAAAAAAAGAAATTCCTTCCCTAAACCTTCTATGTTAAATAGCAACCCCCCACCCCCTTTAGCTGCCTTTTCCCCTTTATCCTAATTTTTTGGATCTACATAGCACGTATCGCCATCTAGCACAATATATATGTGCTCCTGCACTCATTAAAGCAGAGGTATTTTCCATTTTGTTCAGTTTTGTTCGGTGCCTAGAACAATGCTTGACACAGAGTAAGCACTCAACAATTTATGAATGAATGAATGAATGAATGGGAACACTCCTGCCATGGAAGCCAAACAATTATCTAGATACTCTGAAAAAAAGAAATCCATGCATTTTCCTAATGCAAACCATAACTTAACACACAAGCATATATAAGGAATGCCATCTTGTATTCTATAAGCATCTTCCCTGAGGCCATACAGTAACTTAATGTATATTCCTCAGTCTAGGAACTTGATACATGAGTCATGTCTGTTTGAAACGAACTGTGCCAAATGTTGTTCCCAAACCTATAACATTTGAGGAACAAAGACTTGTCCAAGATAAATCCAGTAGTGGAGCCAGAAGCAGAATTTTCTCCCATTTCTACATCTCATGCTATTTTCACTCTACTCTTGGGAACAAAGACCTTGAATCAAAATTACATTTCTCAAATTTTGGCCTACATAAGAAACTGCTAAAGAAACATGCTTAAAATGCACATTTCAAGGCTGCTCTCACTCAGTAAGTTGGGGTAGGACTGTGGAGTTTGTATTTTGCTAATGCCAGGTGACTCTGATACAAGCGGTCCTGGAATACTACTTTATTTATTTTATTTTTAACATCTTTATTGGAGTGTAATTGCTTTACAATGGTGTGTTAGTTTCTGCTTTATAACAAGGTGAATCAGTTATACATATACATATACCCCCATATCTCTTCCCTCTTGTGTCTCCCTCCCTCCCACCCTCCCTATCCCACCCCTCCAGGTGGTCACAAAGCACCGAGCTGATCTCCCTGTGCTATGCGGCTGCTTCCCATTAGCTATCTATTTTACATTTGGTAGTGTACATATGTCCATGCCACTCTCTCACTTTCTCCCAGCTTACCCTTCCCCCTCCCCATATCCTCAAGTCCATTCTCTAGTAGGTCTGCGTCTTTATTCCCGTCTTGCCCCTAGGTTCTTCATGACTATTTTTTTTTCATAGATTCCAAATATATGTGTTAGCATACGGTATTTGTTTTTCTCTTTCTGACTTACTTCACTCTGTATGACAGACTCTAACTCCATCCACCTCATTACAAATACCTCCATTTCGTTTCTTTTTATGGCTGAGTAATATTCCATTGTATATATGTGCCACATCTTCTTTATCCATTCATCTGTCGATGGACACTTAGGTTGCGTCCATGTCCTGGCTATTGTAAATAGAGCTGCAATGAACATTGTGGTACATGACTCTTTTTGAATTATGGTTTTCTCAGGGTATATGCCCAGTAGTGGGATTGCTGGGTGGTATGGTAGTTCTATTTTTAGTTTTTTAATGAACCTCCATACTGTTCTCCATAGTGGTTGTATCAATTTTCATGGAATACTACTTTAAACACTAGGGTTGCCAAGTTTCATTCTAGTAGGAAGGCCCTAGGAATCTTCTGCTTCCTTGTCGTCAAGAGATTTTCAAACTGTGTAGTGAAGAGTTTAACCTTGTCCGAGGAGGGGTCTGGACTTTGCCCTTGGCTTTGGGTGATAATATCTAAAGCCTTGGAGTGTTATGCTTGGTAGGGGTGTCTCTGTCTGCCTGGGGGCCTTGGGTCACGCCAGGTAGTCTAACAATGTGATTTAGGGTGGAGGCTGGCCTTACCAGATAGTATTTGGGGTAGGAACCTCATCAAATAGTATTTGGGTAGGGGCTGACCACCCCAGATAGACCAATGATGTGATGTAGGGTAGGGGTTTGGATCACACAGTTCAGTCCCTGGAGGGGCTGGAAACCAAGGTTGGCCACATGAGCAGTGGACCATTCCTAAATAAAGGAGCCTGAATAAAGACTCTGAACACTGAGGCTCAGGGGAGCTGCCCTGGTTGGCAGTACCCCATGCATACTGGCACAGTCAATTCTGGGAAAGTAAGGTGTCCATGACTCTATAGGAAGAGCACACCTGGGGGCTTGGTACCTGGGGCTTCTCCTGGTCTCTGCCCTCTGTGCTCTTTCTCTTGTCTGATTCTAATCTGCATTCTTTCCGTGTCATAACCATAACCACGAGTAGAGCAGCCTTTGATGAGCTCTGTGAGTCCTTTTAGAGAATCGTTGAAAATGAGGGTTGTTTTGGGGGACCCTCAAAACAATTGTGTGAAGTTTTGTGTGAGTTGTGGTCCTTCCAAGTTTGCAGTTGGTCTAATTCTCTGCAAAAATAATCACTTTGCTTTTGAGGCATGTAATCAAGCCCAACAGTGTTCAGACTGAAAGATGTACAAAAATGAAGTCCAACTTCCAAGCTCCCCTTCACTGCCTAGATAAGGAAATTGAGTCTGTAAGATGCTAACATCCAGTTATAACTAAGCATTGAGCTTCTGTTCTTCTAACTGTGCTGTACTGCTTTTCATATTATGCAGGAAATTTTAAAAAACCCTACTTTTCTTTACTATAGTCTTAGTTTGTGAGTATGGAAATTTTTAGAGCCAATATGCATATTCACACCCAAAATCTCAGTGTTAAACACATCTGAAAGTGAACACTGGCAAGGAGAAAATTTATTTGAAGTCTTTTGGAAGTTCTTCAAGGAAATGCCTGGAGCTTAACAATCAATGCTATGAACTCATTTTTAAATCTCTGGTATGTTGATAACCTCCTGAGTATGAGAAGTATTTCTCTTTATGTATTTTTGCCTTTAAGCTTTTTATTATGGTTAAAAAATAACTTCACACACAAAGGCATCCACAGAGAAAAGGAAGCAAAAGAGAGTTACCATTGGCCACGAAAAAACAGAGAGCTGTCTTTAAAATGCAAAGCCTTTCTAATTTTAGTCTTCTCCATGCATTTAACTACCTTCTGAGAATAACTTCTTGAATATCAATGGACCTATATGATTCAAAAAGGAAAAAGACAAAAAGCTTTCCAAAAGGACATGTGGCTTGAAACAGCACCTGTCCTCAGTAAGGGACATGTAGTCAGGGTTTAAATACCTCCATGTTTGGAATCAGTGGGGACTTGTGTGCTGGGCAGAGAGTGCCAGTTTGGAAGAATAAATGAAAGTCCCAGATGGTGACTGTGAGGACAGAATATTTGTGATAAAAGGAAATGCTGAAGCTGCAGGAGAGAAACCTCAAAACTGGATGCCTAAGGATTCTCCTGAGATGGAGAGGAGAATGGATCGAGGAGGCAAATGGATGTCGAGGAAGCTTTTCTCTTGACTAAGGTCAGGTTGTGCAGCAAAATGAAAAACATTCATTGGAGGAAATGTGCTTGGAGGAGGACCAGGGGTGATTTATGGGGCTGGTTTCAGGTGATGTTCGTTGAGATACCTGGCTATGGAGAGTTCAAGGAGAATGGAGTGTCAGATTTGAGGGCCAAAGGAGGTAATACAACTGGATGCTAAAACAGCTTGAATTGGAAAAAAGCTCATAGGTGTTAACATGGACCACGCTGAAGCTTATAAGGAGACAACATACCTGTCAATTAATTAACTGTAGTTTATAAATGACTGAGCTATGGATGGCTATGCTTATGGGGACACATCATGAGTAAAAGCCAAAGATCCAAGGAGAAAAGGATAAGGCTTTGGAAGGTGCACGCCTGCTGGTGAGAGCTGTGAAAAAGCCTGTCAGAAGGAAAACAGACTATTTCCTGGTTGCCATAGACTGTTTCAGCCCAGACTATAGGTCATACCACAGACACCGTTTCTTTCTCTCTGTTCTACAGCAAACTGTTTCCTTTCTAGCAGATTCTTTCAATGCCAGCTTGGTATGACTTCAGACAAGACCTCTCTAATGAGGAAAAAAGTGCCAAATGACAATTCTATTTTCTACATGCTATGAACTCAGAATATAAAAATAGATTTATTCTGTTTTCCATTACACCACCAGATGCACTTCAACTACAGTATTTGCAGTATCAGGCAAGTAGTGGAGAAAAAGTGAAACCATGCCACGGGGTCAGCAGAGATTTTATCTAAACGGGAACGCAGAGAGAAATGAGAGGAGAGGAGAGTCACTCTCTTTCTACATAACAACTTTCTTAAAGTGTGAAAGACCTGCAGAAGTTCCCTGGAATCTTTGCAAAAGATCTAAATTATCTTAATAGTTTTTCTCTAGCTACAATTACTTCAGTTTGTTCTTCTATTTAGTAATGAATATTAGAAATGAGGAATCTTAGGGTTGAATATGAAAAATACAGGATCTTAGAATCTCAAGGTTGAAATTATCGTTGGAGAAATGCCCAATTAACATTGTAGAAGAGTAATAGACCCTTCAGGTCATGTATTTCCACCTCTGGAAAATGACAGGACATAACTTCACAGCGTCCCTTGGGGTTGGGCCAACCAGCTTCTACTTGAACAAAGCACCCCATGGGAATGGATAATGTTAAATAACAAAAATGAATCACATCAAGAACTCTTCCTTTTCTCTAATTTTGGTTATAACAGCTGAAAAGACAACTCCCTTGATTATACTGCATAAACAAATATTTTGCCTCCGTAAAGACTGTATATATAAAACATGTGAGAACCTTTTCAAGGGCCAATTTGTACAAAGTACAGACAAGCATGTTTACTTTTTTCATTATTTGATGAAGGAATGGATCGTGGTTTCTGTCTAAAGAGCTCCTTTGAGAGAACACTTGTGGGTAGGCTTGAGCTACTTGCCAGCCTCTGCCTCGGTTGGTTTGACAACAAGGTGAGTGAACGGAAGAGCTCCGGGAATAGGTCATCCATTAGGAGCGCTGCCCGGCAAGGCACATCCTTGTGTGGCCTTCCCCAACGCGGTCTTCCACTTCCATCATTTTAGCCTGCCCTAGCTGCTCCGTGCTGGCTACGTGAGAAAGTCTCACACAGCACAGCGCGCTCCGTACTTTAGGTCAGTAGTCGTATGAGGGTCTGAGAATTAGTAACAGGAAGCCTGTAGATCAGACCGTGTGAAAATCTGCCTTTTAAAAGTTAAGCCCAACAATACGGGATAATTGGTTAAATGGAGAACTTGGCAATTGAGACACCGTTATTTCCCAATTTTTTTTTAAACCATGCTCCCATTTGTTGGCATAATAATCATAATTATCACCTCCTGATGTTGTTATGCCCAGATGTAGGAGGCTGATGGGCAATAAAACAAAGCCCTGAAGATCTCAGATAAACATCCCACCAGCCAATAAGATTTTTTTTGTGTGTGTGTTATATTCTGTAGGTTGTATAACAAAACAATAGCTTTCTTGTTCTGTTTTGTAAATATAACATTATGATCTTCTAAACCATACATGCTCTCTTGGAGATTCTGATATAGTCTGTGCCCTCAGGTGAAAAAAAATCACTGTTGTGGAGTTTAAAAAAAATTGACCTGGAAATGTGTTTCTAAAATGTTGTTACTTGAAACAAGTAGGTTACAAACAGTATGTACTGTTATGATCTCCTTTTTGTAAAAAATTATATATAAGCACACAGAAAAATGTTTGGAAATGTGCACACCAAAAGAGTGGTATTACATATGTTAGAATTTGAGATTATAGCTGATTTTTGGGGTTTATTCTTTTTGCTTCTCTGGATTTGAAAATCATTCAACAATGAACAAACACTATTTGTATAATATTTAAAAGTTACAATCTGATCATTTTCACTTCTTTTGCAAAGGTTGGTGACATTTTAAGCCACTCTATTCTATAATTTTAACAAGTGTTTAATCAGAGAGATTAGTTAATCAAAATGCAAGGAATGAGATTTCATTTAAATACAGAAAATTAGAGGGAATTTAAAACTAGATTGAAACATTCCTCCTTACTTCTTTCCTGTTCTTAAGATACCTGAGAAGATTTTTTTAAAAAGAGAGTAGTCAAATTTTACCATAAAATAATTTTGAACAAGATGTGAGGTTTTTTTCCGTATTAAAAATGGCCCCAAATAATAAGGTCATGCTATTTCTCAAAGTAAAATCCTCACAGGTCTGAAGTGCCAGCATGTTCAGATGTTTAAATTAATGTCTGCAGGAATCAGAATGCAAGACGGCATATTCAGTGTTATAATTACACTTGACAGATCTACACTGTTTCTATTATTCATTGGCTCTGGTTGCACTTACCCAGGAAGACCCTGTAGAATACTAAATATCAACCCCTCTTCATGAGAAGTCATTTGGCATTCTCAGGAGTTCTCATCAGAGGAATCAAATTCAGAGATGCAGAAAACCAAATTTGATCCTTTTAACACTATCCACAAAGGCAAGTAAAATGAATAATTTCCTAAGAGGCCTTAGGTCCAGCTAGCTTTCTTTTGTCCAACTCTTAACACGGATATGTGGGTGGGTCATTACTTCAATGAGAAATGTCTTTTAACCAGCAGTCCCTGGGCTTTATCTATATTCTTTTCAATGCTTCAAATCCTCCATGATCTTTCTCCTTTACCTGTTGACTCTCTGGAAAAATGTCTTTATCTCATTTATTTGCCTGTCACCCTTCAAAGCAAATCAAATGCTGCATCTTCTGGAAACCTACCTTGATGTCTTTGGACAAGGTGAAAGCTTACTCTTTCTCGGGCCAGAGTACCTGTGACTGCTAACTTCTCATGAAAAGTTTGTCTTCTCCTTCCCACAGCGACCCCTGAAAGGTTGCCAGGCATCCAGGAGCTGCATTTCCTGGTCCCTGGACATCTAGGTGGAGCCGTATGCCCAGTTACCACCAACCGAATGAGAACAAAAGGGGTGTGTGTCTCCTCTGGACCAGTGTGGGTGAGAAGAGAGGATGCTTCTCCACCCCCTCCTCCTCTCTGCCAGCTGGTTAGAAGCTCCCAGGCTCTAGGAGACGGTGGGACCACAACACAAGAGAAGCCTTGGTCTCAGATCACTGTATGGAAGGACTTCATGGAACAGAGCCTGCAGATGACGCTGCCATACAGTCACGGAAACCTGGGGTCTTATTTGTTAGAGCAGCTTAACTTAGTCCTGAACAAGAAAATTTCTTATTCCTAAATCTCTTATGACCTTATCATATTTAAAATATTTATTCATAAGATTAAAAAGTATCACCAAAGGATCTTCTCCCTCAGACCACTGGAATTTTGAAGGGATAAATTACGTCATAATGGTCTTATTCTAGTTTCAATACCCAGCTCTGTATCACAACATTGCCATAGTTAAAAAATACGTAGGTTATAATGTGATATTTGAATGAATGAATGGAATTTTATAATTCATAAAACTATGAAGTTTTAGAGCAAAGGGAAGTGTCTGGGAGCCACACGGGAGGCTTTAGACTGTGCATGCTCTGGACGTCTGAGCCATCTCCTTTACTAACCCCACCAGGCCAAGCTCCCAAAGAAAGGAGACGCAGGGTTGTGCCTTGACTATCATAAAGGTGAACAAAACCTTTTCCTATTGAGAAGTCTGTCTAGGACAAGCTCGACATTCAGAGATATGGGAAGAAATTCCCCTTGTTCTTCAACATTTCTGTTCTACACTGAATGGACTTCAGATCCCAGAACCCTCAGGTTGGCACATGCAGCTCTATTTTCAGCCACCCTTAAAACACAGACAAACAACAAAGCTTCTTATGGTTAGCTGTGGAATACGAGTGCCATTTACAATGTTATGTATATAGGAAGATACATTCCAGGATCTGAATGACAGGCTCAGAAACTCCTATAACACAGTCCCTTTGTAAGTCGGGAAATAGCTAAACTAGAAAATTTTTTTAAAAACCATGAATATCATAGAGATGAAAACAAGTCTTCTTTTCTTAAAGTATCTAATAAAAATATATTCTAGCTATGACCCTCGTCTTCTGTTAGATTTCATGTAAGCGTTTATGTTTCTCCCTGTCTCCTCAAATTTCCTATCTTGATTGCTATTAAAAATTATCTTGTAATTTGAGCAAAATGTGTCTTGAAGAAGATAACTCCCAGAACTCTTCATTTGTAAAAAACTGCTTTTGTACGGTTTCCAGTTGACATCTAGTTGGCCAATGTTTTGTCACATGGCTTTAATTTAGGTGTTTGATGACTTGTAAGAGCCTAGCATTCTTGTATTTACGGTTACCTTCAGCCCTTTGAGATATTTCTGGTTTTGAGCTATTTCAACTAATCGTCCCCAGTCACTCACTATATTTAAATGAAGCTCTGCTCCCCGATTTATTGTATCTTCTTCTTCTTCTTTTTTTTTTTTTAGCCAGCTTTGAATTAATTGGTCCCAAGTGTCATCCTTAGTTGGATCAATTCTCCAGCATTGGTAACAGGCACTAACCAGTGATAGCACCAACTCTTCCCTCTTGAAGCATTTGTTTTTATAAAATATCAAGCCTGCAGAGATGCTGGTAGCATCTAGAATGGCAGATGTAAGGTCTCTAACCTTCTTATAACTCCACACATATATTTCCAGTTTTTCTCACTAATCCATGTGTTTATTATTGTCACGATAGCACACTCTTTCTCCCAGCTCTGTCTCAGATCAGGATGCATGAATCCAAGCTTCTTTAATCTCTTCTCCTCTTAGGATGCCCATCCTCTTCCAGCTGGCCACAGGCAGGCTGATTCTAGTAGCTGGTCTTTTTGACACTTTAACAGGCCATCTCTTTGAAGGGAAAGATTCTGTGGACTATCACACACAATAAATAATGCAGAAAATGTGAGAATCAAAGGGAATGAGATAGAAGAGAAATTCCACCAGAAGAAAATCTCTAAGAAACTTCAGCATTTCTCTACAGAAATGACACACAACGCATACTCTTCAGACAAACACTATGTGAAGATGCTCTTTAATGAGGAGGCCTATTATTTTCCAGGCAATGCACCGAATTAATTGTCTTGTAGGAATGTGGTTTTTTTAGGAAAATGAAAGGCTTCTCTTTTATTTATGTTTTATATTTTAAATCCAGATGCAGTAAAAAAGTCTTTTGTGTGGGCAGGATTTCAATAGGGAGATGGTCTTCTAGATGTCTCTGGAGTGTAGAGAAGGAAAGGCAGGAACACAAACTCTGCAGAGAGAAGTGACTCCATCTGGCCAGCTTAAGAGGCATTCCCACTCCTTCTAGAAATTTCCAAATCAGCTGATACGGGTGGATCAGTAATATCTAAGGTAACTTGGGCAATTTTTCATATCAGGAGGACATCGTACTCTTAAGACTATTCTTTTAACTCTAGGGCACCTATGCCATATACTCAAATAACTGCCCCTTCAGTAAGACTGGCAAAAATATCTGGGTCATTCAATTTGACTTTACCAATTGTTTGTATATCTCTTAATACTTAAAATGCACACAGCTAATATATTAAATAGCTTTAATACAGCACAACTTTCACCTTTACTTACATCTCTGAAATTTTTTGGTCCACAATTGAAATTGAAAAGTTTAAATCAGACACTAGAAAAAAAATTTTAAGAATCACAATAGTGTTGCTATGCAGGTTTAAAATTTTTTAAGGCAGTAATTTTTTCTTATGTATTATAATGACTAAGCCAGAATCATTCTTTAGACTCCGAAATCTTTAATACAAATTGAACTCATAGACTTGCAAAGTAGTAGAAACACTAAAATTCTTCCTAAATCTATGTGGATAACTTAAGATGGCTTGGATAGTTAAAAGGAAAAATCCAGGTGCTACCACCTGATCTGTATTAGTAAGCACTCACAATATTTATGAAAGAAAAAACACCCTAAATAACATCCCTATGGCACAAGAGGCCGGTTAAGCGGAATTAGACATTCCTCATGTCTGTACAAGTGAAGCTCTTTTAATATAAAAGTTGTTCCAATTCTGAAATAGTGGAAGATAAACTGCCATTAGTTTATTTCTTCTGATTCATCAGTTTCTATATATTGCTGAATATTTTCTTCTGTGACGTTCTTGAGCATGTGTATTGCAGAAGGTGGCATCTCAGAAAAAGAAAGTTTTCCCTTAATACCCTTCTCCAAGATTAGCAGGACATTGGACTGCTACCGCCACATTTTTGTGGAGATATGTGCGTTAAATGCAGATATGTTCTCCATGTCATCTGGATATCTGAAAAAGCTCAAGCTCTGTCAACACGGAAGCTTATGCTAAGGTACTGCAACAGTTTCTGGTTGCTTCTCCTGCATGTTTCCTAGGCAGTGAACATCCCCTTCAAAAACTTCCCACTGTGTAAGCTCTTTTAAATTGTTAAACAAAAATGACAATGCTACGGTCACTATTTATCATCAAACACTTCCAAATACCTCCTCCGATTACACTTCACCTTGAGGAAGACCTACCCATCAGCCATGCAACACGCCTCCCCAGGGGCCCGTGTCTTGGGGCCGGGAGGGCAGCTGGGAGTGCCCTTGACCTCAGCGCTTCTTCTGTCCTATGGCACCAGAGCCTTCACTCAGCAACGCGTCCTCCTGTGACGTTCCCTCTCCCACGCTTATTGCTGCCCTCGCCGAACCCGAGGACTGTAACGCTTGGCTCACAGGCTCCCTGCCCACTGCGCCCCTTGCCATGGCTACTAGGGACCTCAGCAGTGATGGGGATGACAGCCAACACTGGCCTCCAGTCCCTGACTTTCTCCATAGCCTTTTCATACAACCCGGAAGCCCATGTGCATGGCCAGACAATGCATCGTAGACCTTCTTACCACCCAAACTGCTTTTCTGTGAAATCTTGAATTCCAAAATTTCACCAACCATGATCTGTCCTTCCACCTTTCAATGTGTCATCATTTTGATCACCGGCCTCCTGATCATGGTGATCTCCTTTTCCACCTAGATTGTCCATAGTTCTCCATTAGACCAGCACCTCATTCATTCATTTCATTCTCTCAACAAATGCTTACTCGGCACCTCCATGTGCCAGGCAGTGCTGTGGCCCTGGAGATACCACGGTGCACAGCGTTCCACAGCCCTTGCCACGCCAATGGACCACGCACCTCACACACCTGCGATATAGCCATGCATCTACACTGTAGTTTCTTCCTTTGGCATCCAGAGCCTAAAATGTTCTTTCCCATTTATTTTGAGGCTCAGTTAAAATGATATAATCTCCAAAGAACCTTTTCTTATTCTCCAGTCAGAAGTAATTATTGCCTCATCTGGGTCACCACAGTGTATTGCTCTAATATTTATTTCATCTTATCCAAAATATGGTTTCATACGCTAGTCTCTCCCACTAGATGGTGTGGGACTCTGGGATGGGAACATGTCTTATTCTTCTTGAGTTCCTCTTTGGCACATACGTAGCAGGTACTCAGTAACTATTGGTTGAAATATTTAGATCGCTGTATATTTAGAATCATATCTGAGACTTGCCTAAAAAAACCTCCACTACCCGTGTCGTACTTCCTACTCTAACAATACCAAATGTTTGTAGCTCCTGAGCACCCATCAGGTTCCCCATCCTTATGCTTTTTTTTTAAAATTTTATTTATTTTTGGCTGCATTGGGTTTTCGTTGCTGCACGCGGGCTTTCTCTAGTTGCAGCGAGCGGGGGCTACTCTTCATTGCAGTGCACGGGCTTCTCACTGTGGTGGCTTCTCTTGCTGTGGAGCACGGGCTCTAGGCATGCGGGCTTTAGTAGTTGCAGCATGCAGGCTCAGTAGTTGTGGCACGCGGGACCTAGAGCATGCAGGTTTCAGTAGTTGTGGTGAGCGGGCTCAGTAGTTGTGGCTTGTGGGCTCAGTAGTTGTGGCTTACGGGCTCTAGAGCGCAGGCTCAGTAGTTGTGGCGCATGGGCTTAGTTGCTCGGTGGCATGTGGGATCTTCCCGGACCAGGGATCGAACCCGTGTCCCCTGCATTGGCAGGCGGATTCTTAACCACTGCGCCACCAGGGGAAGTCCCCCCACCATCCTTATGCTTTCGTTTGCATTGCCCCCTCCTGCTAGAATTCTTTCCCCTACTTCTTCATCTAGCTAACTTCTTTGCCTGTTCTCAATGACCCAACTCAGGTATCACCTCATCTTCCTCTTCATTCCCAGGTTGGGTTATGTATCTCTCCTCTGGACATTTACAATATCTTATGCCTACCCTTGTAATTTATTTATTGTATTTTAATGATCATAAGCACAATATCTGAAATCAGCTCTATAACCTGTGTGTCCCAGTTTCCTTATCTGTCAAATGTGGATAAAACTTGTCATGAAACCTAAAAATGTTGGTACCTGTAAAAGCTTTAGAACAGTACCTGGCCCTTAGGAAATTCTCAATTAAAGTTATGCATCCATACTGCTATTAATGTGTTTGTCTCCTTCCGTAGGTGAGGGTGTTGGGTTCTCTTGTCTTCACCTCGGAATCTCCAGGATCCACCCTAGTGCCTCTGACACAGCAGGTGCTCAGTGAGAGGTGGCCTGATGATGGGACCATGGTCATGGTCAAGATGGGACTATCTTGGCCAGAAAAGGGATGCAGAGAAGTCAAGCTGTTCCCTACGGGGAACTCTGAAAAAATAAATGGGTAAACCCATGGTTGTTAGGGAATATTTTTTAAAGAACGATTCCTCTGCCATCTCAGAAATAACTAACAAAAAATAAGCAAACAAAACAACAGAATCAAAAGTAATTTCTGATTTGGAAATGGACCTACTTGCCCATGGTTTATGCTCTCCTCCTTACGTTGATTTGCATCTCTCAGCCCGTTCAGATGTTCTAGTTCTGGGTCTCACTCATTCCCACTTCCTTGGGGACCTCACTTCTTCAGCCAGTCCCTTCTCTCCCGTATCTCCAACGTCTTTTTCTTTACTGGATTTTCCTCTTTAATATACATGGGTGCTCAAGTCCCTACCACTTACAACAACAAGAACAATAAACAAAACCACCATCCCTTTATCTCTGTATCCACCTCCACTCACTGCAGACACTGTCTTACATTTTGACAGTGACCTCTACATGTGAAAGCTGATGAGCCCTTTATGTTCTTATTTTAGTGACCTCTCAGTTCAGCGGTATCAAACACATTTTTTGTTCTTGAAATTCTTTATTTGATCCCTGGGATATCACTGTCTTCCCACTTCTCTGGCAGCCTTCTGCAAGCTACTTTTCTTGTGGTTTTAAGTGTGGTTTTCATTCTTGGACATCTCCTTTCCTCTCTCTGCACATTTGTCCTGGGCAATCTCATCCATGCTGGGGGCACCCAATACTTATTTCCTAATGATTCTCTAGGTGACGATGATGCTCAAATTGTGTGTTTGTAACTCAGAGCGCTCTGCTGGGCTCCAGACTTGTATATACAGCACCCTCTAGATGTGTCCACTTGGATAGACACTCCTATATCCAGCAGACGCTCAAACTCAAAATATCCAAAATGCAGTTTGCATTTTGCCTCCAATGCCACACTCCTTAGTGAAAGTTGTTTTACTCACACAATCATCAAAACCATCACAACCAAATGTTGGCTTCATTCTAGAACCTTCCCTCTCACTTCACCCATACAACCATTTTGTTAGAATCTGTGCAATCTCTCTCCTAAGCATCTCCTGCATCTATAACCCTTCGTTGTCATCTTCCCCAGCTCCCATTCACTCTGCCACCATCTTCACACCAGCCCCTACCGCCTCTTCTCTGGCTTTTCCATCTTTTCTCTGGCGAACGCAAGTCTGAGCATGTTACGTCCCTGCTCACCATAACTTTCAGGGTCGAGACAAGCCAACTCCGCCCCAGCCCGGAGCACATGTTAGTGGTCTGACCACTGCCTGCCCTTCTAGCTGCGGCTCTGGGTGTGCACTGGGTGCCCTGCTGTACTGTCTCCTCTGGAGCCCTTGGGTTCAGTCCCCGTACCTTCACTCACTGATGTTCTCCTCCTATAATGTTTTTCCTTTCCTGATCTCCCTTCTTCCTCCACCTTCTTCACCTTCCTGCCTCCTGCTTGCCCATCAAAATTTAATTAAAGTTACACTCTCTGGGAAGCACCCTTGTCACCCCAGTCGGGTTTAAATCCGCCCCGCCCCCGGTGCGCTCAGCCACCTCTCTCAATGTCTGTTGTGAGAGGCAGTGCAGTTTGCTGTTAACAGCAATGACTCAGGACAGACAAAAAATGTTTGGGGTCAAACACCAGCGCTGCCACTTCCTCGCTGTGTGACCTTGGCCAGGCAACTTACACGCCCTGTGCCTTAGCTTCCCCGTAAAGTACAGATGCTAATGGTACTGCCCAGTCCGAAGGGTGGTTAGGAAATGAAGTGAAATGCTCTATGTAAAATCCCTGGAACAGTGTTGGAGTCTGAACAAAGCTGAGCTATTTTTATTGTTATTATAACTACTGATTTACTTCGTTGCTTTCCAAAACAAACAGAAAGATCTTTGAGGGAAAGAAACCATGCTTGACTTAACTATGTTTGACCTAGCACAGCATCTGGGACATGGTAGGTACTCAGTAAATATTCACTGAATGAATGAAAAAATACAGATAGTAAATAAATGAAATATAGCCTGAAAATTTTACCTTTAGAGTATGTTAGTGAGTAACAGCACTCTCACTTTATCCTATATGCGTTTTTACATGCACGTTAAGATGCTGATGGTATCGCATTAACTTAGTGCAACTGACTCACTGCTCTTAGAGTCAAGAATCTCCCACTTCTGACAGAAGGGCACAATGTTGTTAATTAGCAGAAATGTTGTTCTGGAAACCACTATGTAGGCATGAACTGTGATAAAATTCCTTTGAGACACATGTAGAGAAACAAAATTTTAATTCCTACCAGAAAGAGATCAGAAAGCCTTGCAAGTTAAACGGGAAAAAAGAGTAGAGACACTTTTTAAGAGTTTGACTTCAAGACCCATTAGGTTTGCAGTGACTCATCAGTGGAAGGCAGAGATGGGCCTGCGAGAATTCTCCATCTCTACCCACTGCCCCGTGGATCCTGCAGAGAAGAGTCTGGAGAAATGTGATAAATGGGCAGAAGGAAGCCTCAATCATTTTTTTCTCCATGTTCTTTATGAAAGCATCACTTCTCGTATACTTTGAAGAAGTTTTGCTCAAATAGAGAAACGGGCCTTTTTTCATCCCATAAATTCCTTTGAACCTGAATGGAGATGCTATATAATGATGGACATTTGGTATCTCCGCCGTTTGGGGGATCTTATAAAAGGTATTTCCACCCTTAGTAATTTTAGAAGGTCTAGAGAACTCCGAGGAGAAGCCAGCCTCTAATCCGTGCCTTGAATCTCCCATACTTCTTTACCAAAGGTAAACTACGTGACAGAAAAGAGCTGTATGACAAAACAAGACCATACCTCACCCTCTGTCACAGAGTTTTCGTATCATGGAAAGACTTGGAAAACTTGAAAACATCTATGAAGGTTTTTTGTAATTATAAATAAGTGCAATTCTATTCTGCAGGTGCTAAGTAGAAATGCCTGCTCTTTCCAAGTAGAAATGTCTGCTCTTACTTCGTTTGTGTTCTTACAACCCAGGCCTGCGTTTACAAAACATGGGGATAGAAAACAAGGGCATGGTGAATTTTATAGTAATTTTATAGGAGCTTATAGAATTACTCAGATATGGAATTGTCAATTTTCCTTTTTTGCCATGAGTTATTTCTAAAACACAATCCAACTCTGTGTAAGTCAGAAAACAGTTTGATTCAATTAATTTGCTGTGGAAAGTGAAAATCCCTTATAAATAATTCCAATCCATAATTCATGAAAAGAGTGGATTTCTATTTATTTCTAAGGCTAGAATATTCTCAGTCTTCCTTTCAATCGGATCTCGTTCACATTAGATCTGTAATGAGCTTTCTTGGGAAGAAGATAATAGACAGCAACGACTAGACACTGAAATAAATGCTTCAGGACTGGCTACACCCTAGCGTCCTAACAACCTCCACAACTCACCATCCCCATTTCACAGATTAGGAAATTGAGATTTAAGCAGATTAAGCAATTTACACAAGAACTTGGATTTCAACAGGAGAATGAGAATTCCCAAGTGCACGCACTTCCTGCTGTACCACAGTCCACCATTTAATGACAAGAATCCCATAGGATTTCAGCAGAAAGACAGTGACCTGAGATTCCAGTTTTCAAAGACCATGTTGCATAATTATAACTACAAAAGGAGAAAAATATTCCATCAGATATTTCTGGAAAATAGCTTTCGGATCTTCCTCAGACCAGACCCCGTATCACAGGCACTTGGATAAAGAGCACAGACTAGGAAGAAAGACACTCTGATGTGGGGAGAGGGCACCGAGGAGCTTTCATGGAGCAACAGGTGGGCACAGACTTGCTTCCCCTTCCTGGTCCTGTCTGTTCCTTTGCTGATTCCATCTGGGTCTGAACAGGAGAGCATGGTGTATGCAAATGTTCATCAAACCTGGAAGTTTGTGGACATAAATTCCTGAAGCTGCACCTATGCCCCAAGGATAAAAGGGCCCTGGTACCATGAGAATTGCCCTTCTCAGATCCAGTGACCCCCTGCCTTCCACGGACAGGGCAGCATTGGCTCTTGCTCAGATTCTGTTAGTTTCTGTGCCCTTGGTGAGATCAACCAGAACTCAAACCTTTATAGGGTGGGTGGATGTGTGGCCTCTTCTGCAAACCTGCAGACTCAAAGTTCCATAGCACAACACAAGGCCGCTCCTTGAACTCCCACAGATGTTAATTCTGATTATTCCTATTTCCCTTTGTGTTGTTACCCTCACTCTCTTATTCCTTATTCTTGATATTTACCAATCCTCTGTCTACTCTTAACCCTGTGTCCTTGGAAAATAAACACATTCTTCACACCAGTCAGACTGGCCATCATTAAAAAGTCTACAAATAATAAATGCTGGAGAGGGTGTGGAGAAAAGGGAACCCTCCTACATTACTGGTGGGAATGTAAGTTGGCAGAGCCACCAGGTAGAACAGTACTGAGATTCCCTAAAAAACTAAAAATAGGGTTACTATATGATCCTGCAATCCCATTCCTCGGCACATAACTCTAATTCAAAAAGTTACATGCGTCCCAATGTTCACAGCAGCACTATTTACAATAGGCAAGACATGGAAGCAACCTAAATGTCCATGGGCAGATGAATGGATAAAGAAAATGTGGTATATGTATACAATGGAATACTACTCAGCCATAAAAAGAATGGAATAATGCCATTTGCAGCAACATGGATGGACTTCAAGATTATCATACTAAGTGAAGTAAGTCAGAGAAGGACAAACATCATATGATGTCACTGATATGTGGACTCTAAAAAAATTACACATGTGAACTTATTTACAAAACAGAAATAGACTCACAAACCTAGAAAACAAATTTAGGGTTCCCAAAGGGGAAAGGCGGGGGTAGGGATAAATTAGGAGTTTGGATTAATATATACATACTACCATATATAAAATAGGTAAACAACAAGAACCTACTATATAGCACAGGGAACTATATTGAATATTTTGTAATAACCTATAATGGAAAAGAATCTGAAAAGTTATATATATAAACTGAATCACTTTGCTGTACACTTGAAACTAACACAACATTGTAAATTAGCTATACTTCAATAAGAAAAAAATACACATTCTTCTCCCATGTTAGCAGGGCAATTTATTCTCCCTCATCCTCCCTGAACAGCACTGTGGGAAGCTCTGTCTGTGTCTGCTTCCCGGTGAGCAATCTGAGCACAGGAACCTAGGTCTTTCTCAAGTTGTGCATCTACCATCTAGCGCTGTTTTCGGAACAAAGGAAGCCATTGATATGTGAAGCCAACGAAATTACACCATCAGGGTGAAGATCAGCTCGAAGTGACAAGAGTAGCTATTGAGGAGCTGACAAAGAATTTATACTCACATTTCAGTTCGAGTTTGATAAAATCCGTGTTCCCCAGATTTTCAAGAAACACTCCCCGGGGGATTAATGTTTTGAAGTAGAAAGAGATGTCTGCGCTGGTTTCCCCTTGGAAAGTAGAGAAGTGCAGGTAGGATGATGGGTTTGGGAAAGAGGCAGCATTCCAGTAATTCCCTGTGAAAGGAGCAAAGAAAGAAAACAGGATAATTTACACTTGATCATGGCAGTGATATAAAAGGTATGCATTTTCTGAGTTTTAATACATTTCCACTGACAGTAGCCCTTGTTTCTTCTCTGCCTGCTGAACAACATTGCACAAGATCCCCACAAACATATCTTGACTTTCCAAAAGTTATATGTGGGTATGTATATAAAATATTTGATTAAGGACTGATAAACCCTACTAAGAGCAGTCCTGGAGGGGCTCTCAGGCGTATATGTCAGAAGAGGAGAAAATGGAGAGAGGCCCCTGGTTTCACGCGGTGGGTGGGTGTGGCTGGTTTGAACTCAGGCTTATGTTCGACGCAAGAAGCGCCCAGACTCGACCTAGAGGGACACACCTGCAAGGGGTCTTTGGTATTCTGCCCCTGCTTCTCATCTGCCTTTGTCTGGAGTGACCCGTGCCCGCTTCCGGCCAGCAGCCACTCAGACACCAGGGACAGGCGCAGCAGGAGTACAGCCGTGGCAGGCGCAGAAGTCCTGAGGAGCCAGGAGCTGAGGAAAGAGGCGGGGTGACTGGCCAGTCATCTCCCCACCCCTCCTGCTCCAAACCCCAGAGGCGAGTTGCTGTAAAGGGAGTGTCTCCTCCCCAGCCCCTTCCTCCCTGGGGACTCCAGGGGACACTCTGACCTGTGGGTGTTTTGGGGGGCGGGACTGCTGAGCTGAGCCCACCTGAGCGCTCACCATCAGCCTCTGCCCTGAACTCATGGGGTAGACACAGTTGTACCCGCCCCCCTCCCTACTCATTGCCTGGTAGTAGCCAGTGGCCCCAGGAGAAAGGCAGTTCACAGGACAAAATAAAAGCACCAAACTGGAGGACTCACATTCCATCAGAACAGATGGACCAAGAATTTAACATGATACCAAGAGCTTACTCCAGACTTTATCTCCAGGGGAGAGATTCCTTCAGAATGTGCACATTTCTGAGTACGTTTGCCAGCACAGCTAGGGACCGAAATACATGGATATGCTTTAAAACAGTTACTAAAGCCTTTACCTTTAATACTAAACCCATGTTAAAGTCACCAGGTGAGGTCCAAAATGGAGTCACTCTTGCTAAGCCCCAGGTCAGCAAAGCAAAACTTAACTGAGTTTCTGTGCTCCGCTCACCCAGAGAAGGAAGGCCCAGGCCACCCAGTCAACACTTGCCTGCTCGGCTCAAGGTACCTGACGCTCCAAGCCTTCCCTCTGTTCGTGTAAGCGGAGCAACCCTGCTTCAAGCACCAGCACACGCTCAGCGTAACTTCCTTGTTCCTGCTCCCTTCGGTCTGTAAACATCTCTCCTTGTACAGCTCTTTGGAGCTCCTTTCTCTCTGCTAGACTGGAGGCTGCCTGATTCATGAGTTGCTGAATGAAAGCCTACTAGATCAGTAAACTGCCTGTGGAAAATGTTCTTTTAACATCTAAAATACATGTTTTTTTAAAAGTTGATTTTGCCATAGCTTTCCTTCAAAGAACACAATGAATCAACTACATTTACTCTGTTAGTTTCTATCTACAATATTTTTTCCTTCCTTTTATGCAAATAATGCATACAGGCAATAAGTTCAACTGCTATTCTTAAATAGAGTTAACTTCGTGTTGGTACTGCTATGCTTATGCCATAAGTTCAAATTAAATATATAATGTTGCTATATTATGAGATATTAAAGTATCCTCATTTAATTAATTCCATAACATCTTACGGAAAAACCCAAATGAACTTTTTGGCCAACCCAATATAAGCAGTCAGTCAGTGCAAAGTATGTTTGTAAACGTCTCCATTAAGGTAAAACCAGTGGTGGTGGAGTCCACTGTTGAAGGTGTCCCAAAAGTCTTAGTGCAGTTTCAAGCTCTTTTTTAAAAAACTGCAATATCATAGCTTTCAGTAGGAGAAAAATAGACTGGTTTCCTCTTGGGAAGAAGGATGTGATATGATATTGGTTAGAAAAATACCTGAAAAGAAAGATTCTTAACCATGGTTTAAGTTTCTATCACCTGAGCTCTGAGCACTCTTCCCAGCTCAAGATCTGGCTTCAAGTCTGGTGAGAGGAGTTCAGTCACCTCTCCCAGCTGGCTGAAAATGAAGGTCTCTCAGATAAGAGCTAAAGTTGCTACCCTGTCACCAATCAGAGTTCTAGGAGGGAATGAAGAGTCCCCAGGGCTGGCAGGATTCAGCTCGCCTAATGGGTGAGAGAGCCTTTTAGCAACCTAGGAGCCGGCAAGGATCAGTCCCCAGCCACGTTTCAACCTGAAGGCAAAGCAATTCCGTCTGTTTAGGCTGTATCCCCAGGACATAGATGTAATTAACATTTTAAAGTTTCAATCCAATCAAATGCATTCTTACTTTCTGAGGTGGTGATGTATTAACAGAAGGGCAGTTGTCTAAAATGATTCTAGAAAAAAGGAAAGCTAAAAGTAAATTATGTCAGTATTTATTTGAGGTCCGGCACTGGTTATTCAGACAGAAATATCCCCAGAGAGGAGAAGGACAGTTCAATCCGTTATTCTCATTTGCTGAAATATCCCTGCAGACCACAATTCCATTAGCTCTCATTCTATGCTCACTAAGCAACTCTGAATTAATTTGGTCTCTGGAATGAATATATTCACAGGGAAATTACGCCTTGTACAAATGGTGGTTATCAGTCATCATTCCGGAAATGTCTGGATGACCACATGACATCTTTGGAGTCGTCGCTTGTGGGCTGTCCCCAGTCTCTGGATGAATTGACTAAGTCCAGATTCTTGGCCAGCAACAGTGAGGACTCTACCTGGACCTGACTGATGGTGGCAGCTGAGGTATCCACGCTGGGGAGAGTCACTGGGGCACAAGCAGAGGGGACCAAAAAGTCTATTTAGATTTTTAAAAACCTCACCATTTGAAATATTCACTTTAGTCATACTTGATAATGTACATAGTATATGAGTACAGTGGAGCATGGATAGAATTCATAAGTAAGCTTGTTGGGATGTGAGCTTAAAGGCTTTAGTGAGCGGGGGCAGAATAAGAAAGTTTGGGTGCCGCTGTTCCAGACCCTGATGAACTTCTGTGAGGCCTGTTCTGGTGAGTCTGTGGCCCAGTCTCCAGGATTTCTGGTTATAACAAAATAACATGAGCGCTTTTCCTAGTGCTCATTGCACCGCCTGATGCAAGGAGCTTATAGCATTATTACTGTTTGTTTATATTGCTCCCAGCTGACCGTAAGCTCCTTGAAAGCTGGGAGAAAACCATTTCATCTCTGCAACCTTTAGCTCCAGAACATATTAAGTACTCAATAAATAATTATTAAATCAATGGATAAATGAAACAGTTGGATAAGTTATATCCAATTCCACTCCATATGCAAAGTCCTCATGGGACAAAAATCTACTTTATAGTAACCTGAGTATTAAAGATATTAAATAAATATAAATAAAAGCTAACGTTGCTTTAGCACCTACTATAACTGGACAACAGCCCCTGCTAGCACCCCATAATTTTCTTTATCCATGACTTAATTCCTATTATTCCCTATAGACCTTACTGAACGATGCCACGCATTTGCAAGACTGATGGGCTTATAACCTGAAGGTTGTTGAAATGGCGGCAATTTGTACTTGCTCTCAAGGTCGGCACTGCAAGGGTCGAGGACACTGGACGAGCACACTAGGTTGGGAACGAGAGTCGCTGGATGGCAAGCATGGTGACACAGCAGGTGGCAGGACGGCCGGCGTGTACAGGCAGAGCGGGCAAGGAGGGAAACTGAGAGGGGAAGTGCGAAGCAGAACAGAAGTAAACATCTGAGATGGGAGGGGCCAGTCCACAGTTAACAGAACAACAAGGCAGGTGGAAAAGGGTGAGGGACCCAGCCCAGGGCAGAGGCAATGGTCAGCAAAGGCTGAGCAAAACAGTTGGGGTGAGGTTGATGGTTCTACCAGCTTGAAAACCAGTTGGTCATGTGAGAAGCTTTTAAAGTACCTCTGGGCAAGGCCTGGACTCATCTCCGGTGGGCAGAGGAATCAGGGAGGTACCTTCAGCTGGTGCAGGAGAGTAGGGCTGGGCAGCGAACCCGGCCTTGCTGACACCCACCAGCACTTCAAACCTCAGTCATTCGTAGAAAATGCAGTATCGTGCACTCATCCAAATTCTTTAACAGGCAATTACTTTAATCTCACCAGTGATAATTTAGCATGGGATTCTGACTTCAAAATTTCTAAGGATTTTTTTTTGATGGGCAGCAATTAATTTTAAGCCTAATTTTAATTTCTAACACTGTATTATATGTACATGGTTTTAAAAGTCAAGTGGTGCTAGAAGGGATACAGAAAAATGCTGTTCCCTGCTCCACCCTCCCCCTAGCAAACCCAATTTCTTAGTGACAATTCTTTTTGTATCCTTGTATTTCTAAAATCTACCTGTGTAGATATTTATTAATATATGCATTTTATTTTTAATTAATTTATTTATTTTTGGCTGTGTTGAGTCTTCATTTCTGTGCGAGGGCTTTCTCTAGTTGTGGCAAGCAGGGGCCACTCTTCATCGCGGTTCGCGGGCCTCTCACTATCGCGGCCTCTCTTGTTGTGGAGCACAGGCTCCAGACGCGCAGGCTCAGTAGTTGTGGCTCACGGGCCTAGTTGCTCCGTAGCATATGGGATCTTCCCAGACCAGGGCTTGAACCCATGTCCCCTGCATTGGCAGGCAGATTCTCAACCACTGCGCCACCAGGGAAGCCCAATATATATGCATTTTAAATAGTCTCTACTGACTTTCCTGGATGCCAGATGAGAACCGAGCATTTTTACAAGCCCACCTCCCTATTTCCTTTCTCCATATTCTCCCCAAATAGCAAAATCACAGATTTGGGGGTATGCTGAAATTGAATATTTATATTTTTAGGACTATTTAAGTATTATTCACTAATGAGCCAAGTAGTGAAATCTAATTATGTTTTCTTTTTGTGTATAATGTTTTGTTTCTCTAGAATCGAGTTACCTATTTTTTTTCATTTACCTAGTTTTCCTTCTATCTGTCATGGATTCTTTACAAATTCTCCAACACACCTGAAAAGCTCTTCTCAAAAATTTCTGACATTCGATATATATCAGGCAATCCAGCAGTCACATTTTTGTGACATCCTGTGACAGGATGGGGCATCCTGTGACAGCCCTTCATTCTTCTGCCACTGTCCACGCTGGTTCTTCTCATGGCCTGGGACCGCCTTCTTGCCCTTATTGCAGGGGCTTCCTTTTGTGCCTCTTCAGAATTAAACCTCCCAATTCCTGGGTCTCTCTGACTTTGGGTGACCCTTCTTTCTGGATCTACACCCTCATTTTCATGGAGCACATTCTCGAGTAGCTTCTTGAGAAAAGGGATGTGTGAAGTCAACTTCCTAAATCCCTGCTCTTCTGAAGAGTCATTATTCTGCTTTCACATGTAATTAAGACACTCCAGAAAATTATTTCCCCAGGGAATTTTAAAGGCATTTCTCCACTATCTTCAGGCTCTCAGTGTCGCTGTTGAGAAAGCTAATGCTTTCTGATCACTACATCGTTCACATAACTGATGGGGTTCAGGACGTGCTACCCCAAAATACGGCACCTTGGGAGACTGAGTGTTTCCAGCTGAAGTGATGCAGGGAATGCCAGGTGCAGGAGGGCTTTCTGGGCTCCCGCTGGAGCAGGACAGGAGACTCTCGTGTGAAGTGTCCTCCTTCCCAGAGGATAGGCGCATCCTCACCCCCAAAGAGAACGGGGCAGAGAGGCATCCGAGGAACAGGCCTTGCAAGGTTGCCTCCGCTAGGCTCACACTCTGTCCTGTCCCGTCTTTCCACGACTTTCTACCCTTCATCTAACGGAGCAGCAAAACACTGAGGTTTAACCATTTCTTTGGGTCTTCATTTCCTCATGAAGGTTCCTGTATCATGTAAAACTTAAATACATTTGTATGCTTTTTTCCTGTTAAGTAAACCCAGCCAGGACCCCTAGAGGATCGAGGGAAAATTCCTTCTCCTGCGTTACTCATATTTTTTCCTCTCTGGAAGCTTTGAGAATCTTTCCTTTAACTCCCTTAATTGAAAGTTCATACCATCAGTGGCCTTGATGTGGATCTTTTCCCACATCAGGTCTGGACTTTGATAGTTTCTCCTAATCCCCTTTCTCAAGCACCTGTTAGTTTTATATTTATCTATCTTTCTCTTGCCTCTTTGCATTCCTAATTTTGATCTTTTTTCTTTGTGTTCGACTTCCTTGGACATTCCTTCAGCTTTATTTCCAACACTGCTATTGTCTTTTTATTTCAGCAATCATATTTCAAATTTCCAAGTATTATTTCTTGTTCTCTGACAGTCCTCATTTTTAAAGCGGGCTGTTGTGGGTTTTGTTCAGTTTTGGATGCAGTATCTTACCCTGTCCGAGAATGTTAATTTAATTATTGAAAGTGTCCTTCTGTCTTCTGCGTTGTCTCCATTTCTTCAGAGGTCCCCTTTCCTGCCCCACTGCTAGTTCGGGCTCCCTCTTCACGTTACCTTCAGTGGCTGCTGAGTCTTCCTATGCACTCACACTGAACAGTGAAGGTCTAGACAGCTGCCCGGCTGCCCCGTGAGTGTGTGTGTCTGGGAGTGGTGGTGATTTGCTGGCCAGTGGGCTTCACCACAACGAGGAGAGTTCCCTGTCCTGTTGAAGGGCCCCCAAGTGTCAGTATCTGTGGCCTTTCATTTTTTGGTCACAGATCATTCAGTTTCTTGAGAGAAGGGCCCTCCAGTTTCATGAGGTGTATGCGTGCGGTGGTCAGTGTTCTGGGATGCTTACATAGATTTCCATGTTTTTGTTCTGTTTTAATGAAGGAGTTCCCCCCCACCTTCTTTGGTGCCTCCTGTCTGGAGTGTAAACCTTTCACCTCCCACGTGGCTAGAATAGTACAGTCACCAGAGTGTGGGAGGAGGTGAAGTTGGTTCTAACCGATGTTTACGCAGACTTTTAACCAATCCTGTTCTGAGCCTCCCCCTCCCCCAGCCTTTGGTGACTCCAATTCCCGAGCCTTGTGGAATTCCTCAGCTTTCATCTGCCCATCAGCAGTCTGGACTTACCGACGTTCTTGTACCGTCAGCAAGGAAGCAAGTGAACGTGTGATACGCTGAGGTTCCCTCTGGGTGGTGCTGAGGATGCAGTGTGGGGGACATAGGGAACACAGCAGGTGAACTCAGGGGGTGGCGCTGGCCTGTCTGTTACTTGGTGAAGCTGCCATGTGCCGGTCCACGTGCAGGCTCCAGAATCAGACAGTCCGGCTCTATCACCCTCACCCACTGGGCAACTCTGGACAGATTTCTTATCTTCTTAAATCTCAGTGTCCCTATTTGTACAACGGAATAACATTGGAACCTCTTTTAAAGATGGTTGGGAATCACAGCACATCATTCATGAAATGTGCTTAGCAGGGCGCAGAGCACAAGATAACTGTTCAGCACACGGTATTATCCACCACAAAACGGGGGGCTTCGGTGTCACGTTCACTCACTGTCCAGGGCTTGGCCAAGGAGCGGGGAGGCTGGGAGAGGAGCTCCCTTCTTTCGACGTGTGACCCGACGCCCTGAGCGTCTCCTGAGCCCACTTCTCCGCAGGGGAGGCGGCAAACAGCCCAGGCAGACCCAGCGCTCACCCACAACCCCGGGCCCTCCGGCGGCCGGCGTGTCCCTGCCCCGCACCCGGCTGCCTTTTGTCCTGTTCTCCTCTTTCCTCGCTCCTCTGCTCCCCTTTCACTGGCTTTCAAGGCTGTGCGCTCCCACTTTCTTTGTCTCCTTATTGACTTAAAAAAAAATGTCCATTCAGGACACACAAACGAGGATTCTCCTTGAGCCGTGGCACCGTGATAGAGGGTTTTGTAGAGAAGCCATTGCATAAAAATCTGATGAAAGGAGTGACTGAGCAACTAAGAAACTAGAGTTATCCAAACACTATAAACAGGTTCATTTGAACGAAGGTGACCAGAGACACACAATGGGCAGAGACGGGGACGAGAAGCTGCACAAGGCTGCACCTCGAAGTGTCCGCCCCTGCTGTCCTTCCTTCCTCCTCAGAGGGGACACAGGTAATCAGGAAAAGGTGACAAAGCAGTGGGTGCAAGAGCTGGCACTAGCCCGACGTGGAGAAGACTGCGCGTGGCTCTCCTGGGTGTGGTTCAGTGGGGTGTGTGGCCTGGATGCCAGTGGATGCTCCCATCCTCTCCCAGACGCCGCAATTTCTCCAGAGTCACCAAATGGCCCAGCACTGGAACTGCACCGAGAAGCGTATCTACAGCTTCTGGTTAAAGCGGCAAGCACTTTCCAATGTAAGTACTAGCTCTGAGGAGACTAATTACTCTGAAAATTTTTAGTGACCCAAAGGTTAGAGAATTGGAGTATTCTTTGAGTTATGTAATGAGGCTTCTATTGTTTACTATGGCTGGGTGCTATTTACAACAATAAACCAGATGGCTTCATTTGCATGCAGATTTGAGTCTATTTGTAGAGGTGGCCTTATGGGTAGAAAAAAATTACTTCCTTAATTAAACCATTTTGTACATTCAGGAGAGGTAAACGTAGCTTTGTTCTGCTCTCAGCCTCATTTTATAGGGCGAGCTCAACTCAGAACCAAGGACTGCAAGTTAAGATCTGCCCTGGACTCAGCCATTCCCTCTGCAGTGTTTCATCCTCTCCAGCATGCAGTTTCCAAGGCTACAACCGAAAAGGGTGATATTATAACCTTGTGAGAGGAGCCAACAATATAAAGTTTTCACCCTGTGTCTGTGACTTGGTTCCTTTGGGCAAGAATGGGGATGGGGCCACACACAGAAAAGGAATATGACACTAACAATGAAATATCCGAAAGAGAAATTAAGGAAAAGATCCCATTTACCATCATATCAAAAAGAATAAAATACCTAGAAGTAAACCTACCTAAGGAGGCAAAAGGCCTGTACTCTGAAAACTATAGGACGCTGATGAAAGAAATTGAAGACCACACAAACAGATGGAAAGATATACTGTGTTCTTGGATTGGAAGAATCAATACTGTTAAAATGACCATACTACCCAGGGCAATCTATAGATTCAATGCAATCCCTATCAAATTACCAATGGCATTTTTCACAGAACTGGAACAAAAATTTTTCTAATTTGTATGGAAACACAAAAGACCCCAAATAGCCAAAACAATCTTGAGAAAGAAGAATGGAGCTGGAGGAATCATGCTCCCTGACTTCAGACTATACTGCAAAGCTACAGTCATCGAAACAGTGTGATACTGGCACAAAAACAGACACATAGATCAATGGAACAGAATAAAGAGCCCAGAAATAAATCTGTACACTTATGGTCAATTAATCTATGACAAACAAGGTAAGAATATACAATGGAGAAAAGACAGTCTCTTCAACAAGTGGTGCTAGGAAAACTGGACAGCTACATGTAAAAGAGTGAAATTAGAACATTCTATAACACCAAGTATAAAAATAAACTCAAAATGGATTAAAGACCTAAATGTAAGACTGAATACTATAAAACTCTTAGAGGAAAACATAGGCAGAACACTCTTTGACATACATTGCAGCAATATTATTTTTGGATCCTTCTCCTAGAGTAATGGAAACAAAAGCAAAAATAAACAAATGGGACCTAATGAAACTTAAAAGCTTTTGCATGGCAAAGGAAACCATAAACAAAATGAAAAGACAACCTATGGAATGGGAGAAAATATTTGCAAACGATGTGACTGACAAGGGTTTAATTTCCAAAATATAAAAACAGCTTGTGTTGCTCAATATAAAAAACAAAAACAAACAACAAACAACCCAAGCACAATATGGGCAGGAGACCTAAATAGACATTTCTCCAAAGAAGACATACAGATGGCCAATAGGCACATGAAAAGATGCTCAATGCTGCTAATTATTAGAGAAATGCAAATCAAAACTACAGTGAGGTACCACTTCACAGTGGTCAGAATGGCCATCATCAAAAAGTCTACAAATAATGAATGCTGGAGAGGGTGTGGAGAAAAGGGAACCCTCCTACACTGTTGGTGGGAATGTACATTGGCGCAGCCACTATGGAGAAGAGTATGGAGGTTCCTTAAAAAACTAAAAATAGAGTTACCATATGATCCTGCAATCCCCTCTTGGGCATATATTTGGAGACATGAAAATTCTAATTTGAAAAGATACACACACCCCAATGTTCACTGCAGCACTATTTACAATAGTCAATACATAGAAGCAACCTAAGTGTCCATCCACAGATGAATGGATAAAGAAGATGTGGTATATACACAATGGAGTATTACATAGCCATAAAGAAGAATGAAATAATGGAATTTGCAGTAACATGGATGGACCTAGAGATTATCATACTAAGTGAAGTAAGTCAGACAAAAAAAAGACAAATATCATACGATATTGCTTATATGTGGAATCTAAAATAAAACTTATTTACAAAACAGAAATAGACCCACAGACACAGAAAACAAACTTATGGTTACCAAAGGGGAAAGCCAGGGGGAGGGATAAATTAGGTGTTTGGGGTAAACAGATACACACTACTATATATAAAATAGATAAACAGCAGGGACCCACTGTATAGCACAGGGAACTATACTCAACATTTTGTAATAACCTATAATGGAAAAGAATCTGACATATATATGAGTCACTTTGCTGTACTCCTGAATCATTGTAAATCAACTATACTTCAATTAAAAACATTTTAAAAAGAGTATGATCGGGAAACCCCAAAGGTCATGATGCTCACTTGGGGAGCTTTCTGCACTGCTGTGAGCTGACCGATAGCTAGACTGGGTATGTGTGTGATAAAACTGAATTGCTCTCAATTAGTCATGAAAACTCACATACCAAATCCATTAATGGTACATTTAAACACAACGGTACAGGGACTTCCCTGGTGGCACAGTGGTTAAGACTCTGTGCTCCCAATGCAAGGGGCCCAGGTTTGATCTCTGGCCAGGGATCTAGATCCCACATGCATGCCGCAACTAAGAGTTCACATGCCACAACTAAGGAGCCGGTGAGACTCAACTAAGGAGCCCGTGAGCCTCAACTAAGGAGCCTGTGAGCTGCAACTAAAGAGCCCGCCTGCCGCAATGAAAGGAGCCCACGTGCAACAACTAAGGAGCAGGTGAGCCACAACTAGGGAGCCCATCTGCCACAACTAAGATCCAGTGCAACCAAATAAATAAATTAATTAATTAATTAAAATATAAACGTTAACGGTACTTAAGAGGTCATTCTATTTCCTTTCGAATGCTTGAAACAGCTGTGTGTGCTTGGGTGTTTGGAGGTGGGGAGCAGGTCTAAGTTCTCCTGTAAAGCTCTTCAGGGTCTCCACCTTAGATCCCTAAATCTCCTCAAACTTTCCTTACTGGGTCTATGGGTTATTCCTGAATCATCCTAAGTATACCGAGGTTCAAATTAAAAATTAATAACCGGAACTGGAGAAATGAATAACTAGGTATGTGTGTAATGGAAGCACGTGGGCTTCCTGCTCTTGGGTAAACCCCAAAGGTTTCTGTGTGATTGATTCCAAAGAATGAGGGAATAGCAAGACTTAATCTCTCATATTCCTGTGAGTAAGGGATTGCAGGAAGATCTATTTGATATAGCAAAAATAAAACTTTGTAGAACAAATTTATATCCACTACATGCAGGTTGGTATGGAAAATATTTAACATGTACTATATGTAGTACACTGAAATGGCCATGAGAGGGTGACTGCAGATTGCCCACCTTTTAAAGCCTTGTGTGTCCCCGGCATGAATCCTCTGCCTTTCTTTCTTTTCCTGAGTGATTTCCTACGCTTTCATCATTTTAAGTACTAACCTTAGGTCAATGATTCTCAAATTTATGCATATGGGTACATCTCTAGTGTGAGTTTAAGATTAACATACGCATTTCTTACTAGACAACTTTACCTTGATTTACAAGTACCTCAAACTCTAAATGACTGAAAGTGAACACATATTTCTTCCAAATTAACTCAACTTGCAGTATTCTCCACTTTGGAACTGTTTCTACTTTGCCACCTAAGCCAGAAACATGGGAGTCATTGCTGGGTATGCAATCCACCCCCAAGGCCTGGCAATGGCCCCTCTGAAATATCCTGCGGTGTGTTCCTCCTCTCTACTCTTTCCGCTGCCTTGGCTCGGCCGTCATCTCTGCCTGAATCCTGCACTAACTTTTGGTTCTGCTTCCAGTGTTGGGATCTCATATCCATTCTTTACAAAGCCAACAGCGAAATCTCTCTAATGCACAACTGACTGTGTCACTCTTGTGAGCAAAACCCCTAATGGTTCCAAATGCCTCCGGAATGCACTGCAAGCTCCCTGATGAGGCATATGAACCCAGTTTCTCCAGCCTCTTTTCTCCCTACCCCTCACCTTAGAATGTAAGCTCCGCCACGTGCAGCTGCCCGGTTTCCACTGACCGCAGTGCTGGTATGGACTCATCTCTATTTGCATAGTTTCCTCCTTTTGGATTATCCGTTTCTCCATCTGTTCCTCTCCCATCCTCCCAACTCACCCACTGCAGCTGGCCTGACTCCTTCTCGTCCTTTAAGGCTCAGTTCAGGTGTCCCCTCCCCAGGTGGGTGCAATGCACTTTCCCTGAGCTCCTGTGACATCTTGAATCTATCATTGTGCCCAACTAAAAGTATTATTATAATTACTTTCCTATGTTCTCCTCCTCTGCTAGGCTGTGAATTTCAGAGAGCAGAGATCATATTTTCTCTTTCTTTCTCCCTGTAGTATGCAGCCTGACACACAGAGGTGATCAGTATGTGTTTCTTGAGTAAGTGAAAAAATGTTTTTCTAAAAATAATTTGCAGCACTGATAACCCCACTACCAGTTATTACCACTTCTTGATGTGACCATCTGCAAAGCCGACCTTCTACAGTTTCAGAATTGGAGTTATTTAGCCCACAGGGACAGAAGCTTTTCTAGGTTTGGCATTATTTATTTGGACGTCTAGGCACATTCAGTATTTCCCTTCTTGGAGATCTGATGTGCACAGAGGTCACTTCTGTCTTTACTAGGTTTCCCTTTGCTGTCCACCTCCTCGTATCTTTTTCTCTCTTGGTATAATTTTAATTCATGGTCTCATACCATTAAGCTCCATTTCATGGTCCGCCCTGCTGTCACGAAGGATGGTCCTGGCAGGACGGTAAAGACGGCCGTGCGCGTAGGCACCTTCGGCTACTGTGCAGAGAAGGAGGCTATAACGAGAGTGGCCCTTCCGTATTGATAAACTACAAAACCCCCAGAACCCCACAGCCATAGGAAAACAGATTTTATATCAAATCCATTAGGTGAGTAAAATGTGGAAAAAAGCCGCCCATTTCAGCAGAATGGTAGATGTGAACATCGGAAACTGCTCTACCTGGCAGACTAATGGATTGCTACGATGTGTACAATTATGCTACACAAATCAAAGTTTCTTGTTGGTGCTTCTTTTCATTACAGGAAATAAAAAGATTCACACGTCCTATTCATCGATAACTGTCATTTTCCTACTGAAAACTGCCACGGTCCTCGTGTCTTCAGGAATGGGCTCAGTAAAGCAACCACACAACCCACGATGCAAAGTGAAGGAGATGAGCAAAGGAATGTCAACTTTTGACACCTGTTCTGTAATTATATATAAATAAGCCTGTTTGTAAATTAGAGAAATAGCTCCTTGGTCACAAGATCGTGGTAACGAGGTAAAGCGACAGTGGCACGCAGAAGCATTATGAAACACCAAAGAACCATAAAGAGGCAAAAAATTCCTTTGTGCCTCTATTTAGTAACAATGATAGAAAACGAACATGTATTTCTATGTATGTAGGAGCCGGATAATTGGTTTGGATTTATACATAACATGCTGTAGTTTCTTGCCAACTCATAAAACAAAACTATAAGATAAAACTCGGGAAGAAAGAAGCACAGTTGAAAGAAAGCCTGAAAACAAATCCCATTCAGTGGCTAAGTGAAAATAATTTCTAATATGAACGTGAATAGTGCATCAAAGCTGAAATAAGCAGTCAGACATTAAGGATAAAAAGAACACACTGAGAACACGATTCATTTTGTGATTGTGATTCTTTGCTGTTGTTTTCGTAGTGTGAGGCTGGGGTGTGTAGACACTGAGCTTTGGTCTGATCACCGGAGTAACGATTGCAAAGTGGAATTCAAGCTGATTGTAGAGGACACACATTGGTCTGTGATTATGTAAGACTGCAGGAGTTTTAGAACTTTGGGTCACATAGTTAAAACAGATAATAAAGTGAGTGCAATGGCATCCAATATGTTGATTTAGGGCAGTGTTAATTTCAAAGGAATCTGGGAATTTGTATGAGGGCAGGACGGACGGCCTGAGTGGTGACCAGATGCCGAAGTGGCTTGAAGGGTGACTAGCGGGACCCCCAGCAGGTGCTGCTGAGTGTGCGGGTATCACACCCCGAGGGCACGTGCCAACTGCACCGAGGGTCCAACTGGGCCGCAGCATAAAAGATGTTCACCGAATGCAGAGGTACTGCTGCAGTCCCACGTGGCAGAACCTCACTCCACATTTATTGAGCGAAATGTGGTACAAAAGTACGCTCCCGGACGATGAAATATTAAAGAAGTCATTACAATGAAATTCAGTATGACATGACGCTCTACGATCAGACTTACACTTTCTACTTTGAAACGTCCAGTTGTAACATGGAAGTTTTGGTCTCACTCTTGCTTTTGAGGTCATGGAGAGCAATGGGAAGGCTGTCTGCTCAGAATCGAGCTGCTTGGGGATCTCAATATTTAAAAAAGTGAATTTAGATGATAACACAAAGCAAAAGTTGAAGTTTTAACTGCCACCGCCTGGCGCTGCAGGTTAAGCTAACTTGAAACTGAGTAGACGGTGCCGTAACCTGGGGTTCGAAAGCAATTATGTCCAACAGCCTGGCAGCCACCCGGAGCACGGCAGCTTTGAAACACGCTGCATCTGACCTCTTCTCCGTCTCGGGCTCCGGAGGAAAAACGGGGGTTTTAAAAATCAGATCGGAAGGTGCGCAAACAGAGCACTGAATGGATTCTGATGGAACCAATCTCACATTTCACCTTTCCAAACTTTATGGGAAGTTTATGGGGATTTATTGTTTCAAGAACAGAAGGACATTTACCTACAGATGCAGGGGAATAAAGTTCAAGTACATTTAGTATTGGCGAATGGTCGCTTTATTGCTGATTTCAATCCACTTGACTTTCTCCTTAAACTTCCACCCTCCACCTCGAGTTGAACACACATACACGCACACACACACACACCTTTTTAGTTTGGTGCTTCACTGGTTTGTAACATTTTAAGGAGCTTTTAATAGTAAAAAATGCAAGAAACCAAAATGTGTAAATCTATTATGGTATATTCAAAAATATAATACAGTGTGGTATAAACAGTAAAATAGAGCTAAGCGAAGGGTCAATTGTATATTATGAAGTGGCATGCAATTTGCAGAATAAAATGCATATGATAGCTCCATTTTGTTAAAAAGTAGATTGTGAGTTGTATGTGTGCCTGATACATATATATGTATGTACATACGTATATAGACTATAAACACCCTTATACACGTGTGTGTGTATTCATTTAAGCACACAAAAGTCTAGAAGGATTAAAAGTAAAAGACAAAAGTCTAGAAGGATTCTCATCAAACTTTAATTGGTTACCTTTGTGGACGGGATGGAAGATTTGTATTGGGAAGGACCCAGGTTGTGTGTGTGTGTGTTTGTGAGAGAGTAGAAAGAAGACAAGAGAAAGGTAAGTGGAAGAGGAAAAGCAAGGCTGCAAGAAAGGGAGTTTTGGGGAAGAACTTAGCACAGGGCTGAGCATGAACGGAGTGTGATGGAGGAACAAGGCACACAGAGCAGGTGAAAGAATGCAAAAGTGTTCCGTGCTAGGAATTAAATGACCCTGGATGTTCCTTGTGTGACACAAACAAAGGTCAGATTATTTTCCATTACTTTTGGTTACTAGATGGTATTTTTGAAAAGAAATTCTATGATGGGACTGTGCAGTGGGGGGTAGAGGCGGCCTCGGCTTTTGCATTTGGATTATAGGTCCCTGGGCCTCACCCTAAAGCCATACTGGAGCTGCAGTGGGAAAAGGGGGCATTCTTCCCTATCCTGAGAAAGAATAAGGTCCTTGAGGCTGTACCGTTCATGTGGAAGGCCTGGATGCCATGGAGGCATTCCTGAACTATAACTGCCCATGTCTGTCTAATTTACCAACTAACTAACTAACAGTGATGCTGTAAAACTTTTTTTTACCGTGAACTCTCTCTGGCCACAGGCAAACTTTTCTTCACTAATACTTATTCTGTTAAGATTCTGGACTTCGTAGAGTTATTAATACTTATTCATAGTTAACTTTATAGAGTTATTAATAATCATTAGTAGTAGCTAAAATCTATCAAACCGTGTTCCAAGCAATGTTTCAGTACAGGCATTATCTCCGTCTTCACAACATCACTTGAAGTGCTAGTATTGGCTCCATTTTTCCTATGAGGAAACTGAGGCACAGAAATTTTAACGTGAACGCTCATAGTTTCATTATAAATCCACATCTAATTTTAAATGGAGTATAATCTACAATCTATAAAATAACAAATCACTATGTTGTACACCTGAAACTAATAATACTATAAATCTACTTCAATTAAAAAAACAAAATTCAGGTCTCATTGTTTCAATACCAAGGCTCTTTCCACAAAAAATGCTGTCACTCTTTTCTATAAAGCAATTCCCTCTCACTCCCTACAGCCCTCAGCTTTTCTTATAAATAGAGATTAACCCTCAAAACATTTCTATGGGATTTTGTACTGGCTTCCCTGCACCTGAAGGGAGCCTGAAGACGCTACTGTATTCCCATCTTCAAATTTCAGCTGATGGAGATTCGGAGGAGATTCTTCTGTAAGGCTCAGGTAGTCTGGGGAGAAGACAGCCATGTTCTGACGCATATCCCTGTTGAGAACCTGCTGCCACGCACAGCTCTAGACTTCATGGAAGATCCACATCCAGGGACCTCTTAATTGTGTCTCTCTCCAACATCATCCTGTTCTACTCTCTCCTTTGCTCACTAGGCTCCAGCCACAACAGTCTTCTTTCTCTTCTTCAAAATACCAAGCTTGTTCCAATCTCTGATCTATTTCTTCTCCCTGGAATGCTTCCTGATACTACTCATTACTCAGCAGTCAGTCACCTCCTCAGAGCCAGTGTCATCTTTTCAAAGAAATGGAAAATCTGCCCTCAAGGCATCCTTAGTCATTCCCAATGGATTTCATTTTCATAGCATGTATCACTATCTAATACATCTATTTATACATTAAGTTTACTTATTTATTGACTGTCTTTCCTCAACTAGGATATAAGGTCTATGCATGCAGGTGCTTTGCCTGCTTTGTTATTTGTTGTGTTTCTGGCACTTAGACCTTGCTTGGCACATAGAAGGTGCTCAATAAACATTGTAGAATGAATGAGACATACAGCCTTGGGCCCACCAGTTTGGGAACTGTGGGTCATGTGGTCTAACAGCCAAGGAAGGCTTCAAAAGATCAACCTCTACCCGGAGATGGAGTTGCTACTTGCCTAAATCAAACCTTGTTATTATATTAGAGATGTGATGAGCTCAGTAATATTTATTGAAGTTATTTAGAAAGAGTAGCTTAAAAATGATTTCATATGACAAAATACTAAAGATATTTTAATTTATTCTTTATATACCTTGTCAAAGTATTTGTGATTTTTTTTCAAGTGACATTGAGCTGAGTTTACATAATTTCTGGTTGCATGTGACACACTGAGAGAAGATTCATAGCACTGAGGTGCAATGGTCATGTGAGAGAGGCCAGTTGTTCTAAATTGGCTGCGATGGTTCAGCTTCCTAATGTTCTACACTCATGAAGGAGTTGTCTGAAAATTCTCCATGTCAGCTTAACACTGCATTAGATCACGTGCGAAGGGTCCAATTTTCCCATATGAAGTGAAGTTTGTGCTGTAATCCTTCACAAAGACACTTATCATGCTTAAAAATTGAGCTTTAGTTTGCAACCCTGTACCCATTTCCTGGAACATGGATTTGGCTGGGAGAAGACGTTCTCCAGCTCTGATATCTCCAAGTAGCTTTATATTAAAGGAAAGTCAGGCACTGGGCCAGACTCATCCAATGCTTCTGCCCAGGCTCAGAGGCTCTCCTCTTCCCTCAAGGTGGCTAATGAATATATTAGTCCTATTAAGTGATATTAAGATCCTGGTCTTTCCCAGCAGGGAAACTCTTTCCCTCATCGAGTAAGGTTTCTGCCCCAATGCTTCATGAAGATACGTTCTTCAAAGTTTTGCTTGCCTTCCTTGCACAGGCTCCTGTAGAAATGGGGAGGATCACCCCATTTGAGAGACTTCAGGAATGTCAGAAGGTGATGTTTGGTTTGGGGCTGCTTTGCCTCTTGTAACCCTGATCCCCCTCGTGTGTCCCTACCTTCACCTCTACCAATCCTGCTCTCAGCTACTTATCAACCAAACCTCTATATGGTGGCTGTTAACGGCTTAACAATTACTCATCCCAGTTTATTTTTTTTTTTAATAAGGGATTCTTGAAGATTGAAATGCCTTTAAGATCCAAACTAACTAATTTCTAATGGTATGATTTCAAGTATCAACACAGGGTGGGGATAAATACTTCAATATCCATGGTCCACGTTTATACCTATAATAATTATCTAGAAGTTACCTTGCAGCTATGATCTACATTTCACTGCCAGCACACACACACATACCCTCGGAAAAACATTCAACTTAAGAATCTTGACAAATGAGGGGAAAACGTTAGAATAACAAAGTGGACCATAAACGATTCTAATTTTCTTCACTAACGAGAATCAAGTAAAAACTTCCAAAGTTCACATGTGACAATGAATTTGGACATCAATACTTTACAGTAGAAAAAAAGGTAAATTTTTATACTTGAGAAAAATGAGGTTTACACTGAAAAGTGCTTAATAAAAATAACACTGTGGACAAAACTCACCACACTCCAGGAAAAAAGGTTAAATTATTTCATGACTTTTAACACTAAACTTCAAAATATCTTTCTTCTTGAAGAAAATACATGGGAAAATTTCCTTCTGCTCTATTTCACATGCTTGAAAAACTATAAAGCATCCCACTGTGTATTAATCAGAAAACTCAGAGCAGGAAGGGAGAAAATTTTCACAGAAATAATTTGGAAGGTGAGAGACTAGACCTGATTAGTTTTCACAAGGTATCACAATTATTTCATGGGATTATTTCCCATGAGTGAAATGTAGCGTTCCCTCTAGATGATTTTTCCCAGGTGGTCCTCTTTTTTCGTATTTCAATCTGATATTTATTCTTTTATAATCAACAGCTCACAAACTTTAGTGTACATTGGAATAATCTGCAGGGCTTGCTAAAAATGCAGCTTTCTGAGCCTTAATCTCAGCTATTTGGAATCACTCAGGCCTGGGTCCAGGAATCTGCCCTTTTAATCAGCACCTCAGCTGCCTCTGATTGCAGGCAATCTTTTCTATAGAAGCTTTGGAAACACGGTTTTGGAGGCTACGTAATGATACCTTCTTAGAAGCCTGGCTATTTTTGAACTACTATTATTTCGAACTTTGTGAAGGGCAGACATGCCATTCATCCTTGTTCTTGGTGCAGCCAGATCAGGACATGAGGACAGTCTGCCAAGGAATCACCCTCACTCCTGATTCACGCTTCGACAAGCCAGAACGGCTTGGAAGCCACACACATGCTGAGAGCGCAGGCCCATCTGCTTTGATGCACAAGCGTGTTGCTTCCTTCGCCAGAGAGATCTTCACACTGAGACCCAGGCTGGGCTGCTCCGTGGTCTCTGGGGGAAACAGGACTTTGGCTTTAGTCCACAGTCTAGCGGGAGGAAGTGCAGAGGCTGGGCACCCAGCCCTCACCTTTCCGTTCTCTGCTTGTTTACTTGAGTTCATTTGACTCTTGGGACATCATTCGCGCTGGTTCTCTTCCCACGACTCTACTCGCGGTCAATGCGTTGCTCCTCCTGCCTCCAAACATCTCTTACAGACTTGTCCGCCCCAGGCTGCAGTCAGGCCGCTCCGCTCTTCTCTCTCTAGCCTGCCTCTCCGTGTGACCCCCGCCGTCCTCCCACCGATAACCGCCGTCCGTGTCTCAGCACAGACTCTAATCAGAGCTCCAGAGCTAAGTGCCAAAAGTCCAGCAGGACACGCCCATCTTTTCAGATTTCCTACCAGAAGCTTAGAAGAGCAAGTATAAAACCAAACTCACTGCCCTCACCCACCGATGGGCCCCTCTTGTGGTCTTCATCTCCAGGATCACTATGCTAGGAGTGCCGCGCTTTTAGGAAGCTTCGGGGTCCATCCTGAGCCACAGTTCCCGTGCCCACGCACAACCAGGTGCCGAATTCTGTCAATTCCGCCTCCGAGGCGTCTCTCCAGTCACCTCCTGCTCTCCTTCCCCATGGCTCTCGTCTCCCCGCCTCGCATCCCTCCCGCCCCGAGTCATCCTGCACGGGGCCGGCAGGACCTCTTTTTGAACACAGGCTTAACTAGCAACACGTGTCACAGGTCCTGCCAGCAGACTCAACCCCCTCCATCTGTGATGACATTTTACTTTTGTTTTCCTTCTTCTCTTCTTAGTCTTAGTTAACCAAAATGCTATGATTGGTAGAGATAAGGATGATAATATATAATAGCTAATATTTATTGATACTTTACTGTATGTGTCATTCACTGTGCTAGGTGCTTAATATGCATGATTCCACTCGAGTTTCACAAAACCCTAAAAAATAGGTGCTGCTATTATTCCCCTTTGCAGATGAGGCAGTGGAGACTTAGAAATTAAATAACTTGCTCAAGTTCATGTGGGTAGTAAGAGGGGCTTCAGAGTAAGTCTGTCTGAATCCAACGCCTGTAATTCTAATCATTTCCCTCGACTGCCCATTTTTGTTGTGCTTAAAAAAATACTATAGAAAGTATTCTCACTACATGCATTTAAAATAATTTCTACACTATGGTGGGTGGAAAGCAGTGATGGGTTTCAGCCAATCCACCTACGTTCTCTCATCCAGTTAGGTCAGGGTGAGTTTGTCACTATATTGCCTGTGAAATAAACATATAAAAGAGGACCATTCCCATAGCCCCAGCTTCCTAAATTCATGCTTTTTATGCTAATAGGTTTCAAATGTATTAACTGTTAATGGCTGAGGAACTTTGTAACTCTTTCCACTGTAAATAGATTGGCTAGTTACAACTTTGTAACTCTTTCCACTGTAAATAGATTGGTTAGTTACATATTTTCCAAATATATTCAACAGAATACTGATTTCAGATTTCTGAAATATCAGTGGTCATCATATCAAAAAAGGTTTTTTCAGTCAAATGAGAAATGCAGGATTGAAAAACGTCAAACAGATTTCTCTACTGCAAGATGTCTCACGATGCACTGTGATTCTCTGAGAAGAGGATACAGTACGTGTTGCGCACACCTTTGTCCACAGAGCTCTTTTTCCCTTTTTTCTTTTTTTTTAAACACAGCTCTGATATACACCTATTTGGGAAATGCTGTATCAAAATAGCTACCCTGTATTTCTGTTAATACAGAATCGATTTTTGTATTGAAAGCATATGGACTGTGCTGTTTATTTTTATTTAAACCCCATAGATGTTATTAAAGAGTGCCACCATGTTTTATTCTGTTTAGAAATTATGATAACTGGAACAAATTGCTGTTTGAGGAGATGTGGAGGATTATCGATTAAACTGTTGATCTGTGTCGTCAGGGGGAGGGCACATAAACCAAAGCTTGATATTTTATAAAAACTGAGACTGTGGGTACTTACTTCTTGGCAACCCTCTTTTTATATCTAATAAATGATTCACGCACTCAAACGAGCTCTGTCATGGAGGGATCATATCTGCTTCCGGCCGCTTCTCCTCCCTAACGTTAATCAAGGCATTTGTGGAAGCGGCCAGCCCAGCATCACGAGATTCTGTCTTCTTGAGAAAAAGGAGGTACGATGAAGGAACAAAAGCTGGGCGCGATGGTAATGAAGGATTTTTAAGCCACAGTAAAACGTTTTCAAAGCTCTTTTCTTCCTCGAAGCTGCTGGGGTTTGGACCTCGGCAGCAAGGCCCATCTCCTCCTGAGGGCGGCTGCTGCCCCCTCCGCACCCTCAGCCTCCCGTTATGGTCCAGGTTCCAGGACGCAGTGGACCTACGGCCCCACTGGGACCCGCCCGCCCCTGTCCCTCCATCCGTCCAAGCCAAGCGTAACGTATGATGAGCTTCTCCATTTTTTCAGGGAAGCTTCAGAGCTCTCTTGGCTTGCTGCCCTTCTGGAATCATGCCATGCCTTAAGATGGGAACACCTCATGAATATTTCAGTGTGGATTGATGTGCTAGTCACCAGACTAAACAGAAAATAAGAACTCTGCCCACCAAACACAATATAACATCTGCTTTTTTTGGTCAAAATTTAACCAAATAGCTGTAAGAATTAGGTACCCATTTCCCCAAGGAAATGAAACAGATTGGGTGTTAGGACCCAGACCAGAGCCTGTTTTCCTTATATGAGTTATTTTCAGTTAAATCACTGGCAAAACAAGACAGCTCCCAGGCCACTTTGGTGCTATTAACACATCTGCATCCTTCCTTCTTTTAGGTTCTATGGTGAGAATTTCAGCAAATTACCCCTTTCTGAGGATCATAAATTCTTCACTTTATGTCTCTGGAATCCGAGGGAAGTTGTCTGAACTGGACCCTGTGCCTCTAGGCCTGTCTTTTAACAGCCCCATATCCATATATGCATCAACTCCCAGCCAGTTAGGGAGATTTTCCTTCTTCTCCTGCTACACTGCTAGTTTCTTTTCGGCTTGTGGTGCCTTTGAGGTTACAACCTGACCTATGGTGACACTCAGTGGAGACAGTTCAATATAAGATGCAGCAGATGTTATGAGATGGATTGAAACCACTCAGAATAAAGACTATAAATGGAAAAAAGAATGAAGACAGAATTCTTCCCAATCTTGGGTTTTCTTTAATGGTGTCTTAGACTAGCAAACATTGCTATTTGTTGACATTTTTTTAATCTAAAGAAAATTGCTTTTTCCTATTCTGACTTCAACCTGTATGCATTAGCTTCTCTCAACCCTACATAAGCCAGATTAGGACACTTTATTCTTCAATTCATTACTTGTCAATTTGAGAACTGGGATAAATATATTATTCCAAAAGGAAGGTGTAAATTGTTATGTGAGGGTATGAATTAGCTGATATAGACAAGTATAAAAACAAAAGAATTTAAATGAAGATCATAGTTTATATTAATTCACTTGGGGGTGGGAAAGCAAAATACAACAAGTATTTACCACACGTGCTGGATAATAAGATACTACCTATTGCTGGAAGTAGATACACACACACACACACACAAAATTCTAAATGCAATTCTGTGAAGGTATATATGGTGTGGAATCCTTACAGAACCAGGCATAAGGACTATTTCAGTGTATTTTGCCTAAGTATGAAAGAATGAGGGTCAAACGTTTCAATGTAAAAAAAATGTCAGTCTTAACGAAACCACACACTCTGAGAAAAGATCATAGCAATATATAATCTTCCATAGGAAAATCACCGTGAACTTATGACCTTAAAACATGTATGTTCCATCTCTGTCATTATTAACTGTGGTCCAGCAGCAGCATATTTACCTACCATCGACTCTCCTGGTTACACCTGGTGCCCAGATTTTGGATTTTATTATTCTCTACTATTCCTGGTAGGGATGCTGATTCCTTGTCTTAGAGCAGTAGAACAAAACAAAACAAATTGGAATGGGTCTGGTATATCTTGTTGCCAGAAACCAAGCATGTTTTTAAGAATGCTAGGAGTAGTACTAAAATAGTAAAAGAATGGAATCAAGGTAAAGAGATTCCTGCTGGCCAAATTTTGATGACTCAATATTGAGAGAGAGAGAGAGAGAGAGAGAGTGCGCATGCGCGAGAGAGAATGCAAGTGAGCGTGAATTATGGTTAACTAAAAGAAATTGAGTCTAGTTTGTGAATGGTCATTTGCTTATAATGATACTTATAAGAGAAAAGTTAATATAAGGTATTTCAAAGACAGTTATAATACAAAGAAGGGTAAATAAAATAGGGTATGATTCATGGAGGGTTAATATTTTGTTTCCTCTGCTAATTATACTCCTGACTATAAATTATATAGTATATATACAGTAGGCACAAAACCAGCAAGCCGAATAACCCTAAGAGAGGTAGTTATTATAATGAGATCAGAAAGGACCAACATTAGCACCAGTGACCCTACCGTGCAGAAAAAAATCAACAGTGATTTCGAAAATGATCATCCGAGCCAGTGTCCTGAAGAGGAGAACCAAAATGTAGACTCAATGCATTATCTCCTAGGAGGTAATGCTCCCATATGGTTCTAACAATCTTAATAAAACTACTTTAAAATTTCCCAACATGATATTCTAACAGATTAACATAAGTCAATACATTATAATGATAGGATTAATACAATTAGGTTATGTGATGTTGGCCAAATCATTTGTGAAGAAACATCATTTAAAAATAAAACCAGTTTGACATATGCAGATTTAAGTGAAACAATCTGATGATCATTGGCTAGGGTTTAAATCTCCTTAGAAACCAGGACCTGTCTCTTTACCAAGAATAAATTGGTTCATAACTTAAACCCTGTATTCGTGGCTACTCTGAGATAGTTATTTCTTTTTTTTTTTTCCATTATAGTAAAATAGCTGATATGTTAGGAATGTAGCCTAGGAAAAGACTAGGAACAAAAATATAAATCAGGATAAGGATAAAGGACAAATTTAAATTCACTGTTTATAACTGATTTTGATCTAGAATTACTGATTACCTTTGTACTTATAGCAGCTTCATGAGAGTTTTATATACTTTTAAGGTATTTTAACATATTTAGCAAAATTGTATATATCAGAATTTTTATTTCAATTAAGCTGCTTATAAAAACTTGATTAAATAAGTGGGTAATTAATGTTTAAGTGTTTGGGAAATTTAATTTGTTAAATATCTAGGTTTTGATTGTTAGTTGTGTGAGTAAACAAGAAATCTATCAATATTTGGGGAATGTTGATGACTTTGTTGAAATAAATGTATACTGCTTTATTCATAAAACTAAAAAATGGACATTAAAGAAAGTACAAAGAAAAGTGTTTCATTCCAAAGGAAGGGCTATAGACTGAATGTCTGTCCCCTCCCATTCACATGCTAAATCCTAACATGCAGTGTGATGGCATTGGGAAGTGGAAACTTTGGGAGGTGCTCAGGTCATGAGGATGGAGACCTCATGAATGGGATTAGTGCCCTTGTAAAAGAGGGCCTGTGAGGACACAGCAAGAAGATGGCCATCTGTGAGCCAGGGAGCAGGTCCCCACCATGCACTGAATCTGCCAGTGCCTTGATACTAGACTTAGCCTCCAGGACTATGAGAAATACATTTCTATCGTTTATAAGTCACCCAGTCTATCCTATTCTGTTACAGCAGCCTGAGCAGACTAAGGCAGAAAGAATCTTTCTAAAACCCCTTTGATTCTAAAGTATCAATCCTCATAAAGACATAGTTTCAAACCCTCCTCAAGAAACCAAGTAATTGTGGTAGATTTCTGGTTGGGCAAATTAAAACTCCCTGGGACTATTCTCTTTTCAACATTGCATCTGAAGGTTGTTTCAGGATTAAATGAGACATTTAATGATTTAATAGAGGCAGACCAGGCTTAGGGCTGAAATCCAGTAGAAACTTAATACATGCAATAGAAGAAAGGCAATTTGTTGAAAATTTAATATGGTAGAACAATATGATTGAAAAAAGGCTGGCTGTGTCACCTCCTTTCTTAAAAGGGTGATAGGAACACTGGCTAAATCCACTGGGTTTTTCAGAGGGCGAGAGGATGGAGTTGGTACTTTGAATTAATGTGAGGGTGGCCTGACCCTACGAGGGTATTAATGTGGATGTGCACACCTGGGATACTGTCAACTGACCTTTTCTCAATTTTGTGCAACCATTTACCAACACGTGCTCCCCAGCTCTCCCAGTTCATACAAATTCAGAGGGGTGACTCTAAGCAATGATAAGCAAGCGCCATGGAAGGTAAGGGACTCCCCAATTCTCTTAGGCCACATAAGTCTCTTCCCCACACCCTTCGTCCCCTTGTACTCTAAATTGAACACTCCAAAATGACTGCACTTTGATGTCCTGCCAACCTTAGTGGGTGGGAGCTAACCAGACTTCATTTGTTTTAGAAACAACAAGAAAAAGAAAAACTTTGGGTAAATTAAGCAGAAATTTCTGGTAGGATTCTTAAAATTGAGGGCAGGTCACTCTCTGTATTTACTCCTGTTGTCATCACTCCAGTGCATCCATCAATTGCCGCAAGCAACCTCACAAGTTGCTCTGCCCGTTGCCACTGAACACCTGGCCATGCTTAGAGCACACGCACCCGCGTCCCTCCCCATTCACCTGCTGCCTTGATCTGCTTTGTTGGGCTCCATGACTGGTCGCACTTTGCTTTCATCTTTCCCCGTCACCGCCAGCCACACCTACTTCCCCATAAAATGCAGAGTGCACTGCTGCCCTGTGCTTCAGGTAGATGCACACCAGGCATGGCAAATAGAGATGTTATTCCATCTAGAAGCTTTTTTTAAGAGAAAGACAGTATGCTTAATCTTAGGAAATTCTAAGGAAAAAATGTACATTTAAAACGACTGTCAAAAATTTTAACATTACAAAATGAATGGAAATTTGATTAGAAGGTGAGAAATCACAGTACTAACTAATAATCTTTTTCATTTTGGGAGCTGAAAAAGCACTGGTATTCTTTTAAAATTAGTTCAGATATAGCACTTAGAACAGAGGGGTTAGTCAATTAGTAAAAATTATTATTTTTCTGATAAAAGAGATTTTTACGACATCTTTCTTATCTTGTGAGAATAAAAAGCTATTTTGAAAACCACTGATGTTTAATAATACAAGCTGTATCCTTATAAAAGCAGGAAAATTCATATTTGGAGCTCAGTCTTTAAGAATCACCATTTCCTCATAAAATGTTCTTAGCTTCATGTAATAGCCATAGACAGGAACACATCTGACATGCACTAAATTTTCAGATCTCTATGTATTTATATAAATAATCCAAAGAGAAATAGGCTGTTTCCAACAGTTTTCATTAGTTTCCCATATATGTAGGTCATAATCCAGTCTTACTTAGATATTGCGTTTAGTAACGGCTGTTAAATATAAATTGAGCGTGTACCTGGGCACTTTGATTTACAGACGTCTCCTTGGAGACTACGGCGCATCACCACCGCTGTCCTATTACTCAGAGTTTCATCACTAGCCTGAAATTGACCGACTAAATGACTGTCGCGGGTAACACATAATGCTGTAAAACTGAGCACTGACTTATTACGAAATAAAAAGCTTGAGGGATCACTGGGGTCTTTAATATCAAGACTGGCTTGTTTTCGCATTATACTTGATAGAAGAAGCAGCCAAATAGCCTAGAAGAAAACTTTTTTAAACAAAACAATGTCTTTTCTGTACAGGTCATTCCTCTAAGTGAGTGTAGATCATTTATAATTATACTAAAAGCACTTCCCAGCCCTTTCCTCATGATTTTTCTGCACAAGAGACTCAGATGAATAACACATAAACGACTTGTCATATCCAATTGTTATTACAGTAAGTTAATGAATTAAGCAAGTTATATAATTTTAATGCAATGTTCTTTACATTAAAACACCCACCCTTTCCTCCTCCCTCTAGCACACCACAAAAAGAGAAAGGAGGAAAAAAGGAAGAAAGAGCAAAGGAAGAGCAAACAGTGATTTTAAAGAATCTTTGGGAAAGAATTAAATTCAAGGTCTGCGAGCCACGGGACTCTAAAGATAAAAGAAGAGAAAAACGCTATGGGCGTCCGAAATGAGACACTCTGCACAGTCCCCGGGGCAGGGAGCCCAGCCTTTGCCTTTTCCCTGCCAGGGAGTTTAATAGAAAGACCTGCTCTTTGATCACCACGTGGGACCCTGCGACTGAGGAGGAGCCTGGTGTCCCGCTCCTAGCACTGCCAGTGCCTGGGTAAGACTCCTCCGTGGTTTCCACCAGATGGCAGCAGGAAACAAGGTTTGTACACAAATTTGGTGTCCTGGTCTAGGGTAATGAATGCATTAAAGGAAAAATTAATTATGAGTCTTGTGAGAATTTATATTAAGAAACACTGCTTTAAGAAAATACAGTCTTCTTCCATGAAAATGTTTCTCAATTGTGAGTTGTTGCAGAACAAGAGAAATTTCGTCTTTCAGATTATGGTAAAATGAGAATACAGAATTTAGGAAATATTTGGTACTGTGATATTACATCTGTGGCCATCTAGGGAGCTCCAGACCCTCCCCCCGTCCTGTTTAAAAAGTGCTGGCTTGAATGATAAGGTAAGAAAAGATTGCAATTGTTTTTTCTCTTTTCCCTTTTTGGAGAAAAAGTGACTCTTAGTTATGTAATTTCTAGAAATTAACACAAGTGACCAATAATGGTGTGCTGAGCACACAGTAGGTATTCATTACATAATTGTACTTTGTGCACCTTTGCAGAAATCTTTGAGGGTCTCGGAGATAACAGTCACATAATCACAAAGGATGAATGTTTTAAGAAAGAGATGTAATCATCCTTTTCCTTCAAATGCAAGTATTTCATTTCATGCATAAGGGAAAGGGTATGCAGAACATTTGAATGTTTCTGCCTTTGGTGGAAGAAGAGGCTGTTCACCTCATTGGTGAGTAAAACATAAATTTTAGTCTACTTTCTTCTCATGGCTTCTGGTCTCACACATACCTTTTCTTCTCAACATTAACCTACCTGAAACTCTTCATTTCCCCACTCTACCCTCTGAATTTGCTAATTCTCTAACTAGTTTTCTTTCCTATAAGTGAGTCCATGCTATAAAGGAAACTGCAATGGAGGCAGAAGAACCCCTTTGCCCCAGCTCTGCAACTTTCCATAATTTCTCTAATGTCATTGTGAAAGCTAAATGAGAACATGTCAATGTCAACTATAAATGTGTCAGTCATAAATTGTTACACAAATTTAAGAAAATCAGTATTTTTGAGCACCTTCCTAATATCCTTTTCTTTGTTTTCAGTTATCTCCTATCTTATCAAAACACAACACAACAGAATAACTGGATAAATTTGATGCCCCCTTCAGGGACCGATCCTGTTCCTCATGCCACTGATCTGGAGTGGAGAGTGTATATCCCTCCCCATCTATTTCCCCTTATCCCTTTATAATACAGCTTTTCCCCAAATCTTATGAAATGCTTCCTCTTAGAGCCACCAAGAAAATCCCAAACTTCATGCCCAATGGCCTTTCCTTTGTCCTCATTCTCTTTAATCTTGCTGACCCCCCACTTTTATGAATCTCTCTCTCTCTCGACTGTCACACCATGATGGGTATCCTGACTCTCCTCTACATCAGTTTTCTTGATGACTTTTGCCTCTGAGATCATACCTCTTCCATCTCCTCTCCTGGCCCTGCCTTTGGAGCCTTTGCTGTGGATATTACAAAAGATTCCATCAGTACTCCTTCTCTCCAAGCTCCTTCTCCCATAACTCATGACAGGAAAGTCTCAGAGTCTCACTAGCTTTGACTTTTCTCCTGGGCTTCAGTCTAGCAGGCCCGGTTGTTGGGTGTTCATTGCATGGCCTCCAGGCTTTGCCATTTAAATAGTCCTCTTGGTCCCAACCCTGATTTGACCCTTCAGCTTTTACCCACAGCCCCTCAGCCTCCATTGTTGAGATTCTTCTTTTGAAATGCCTCGCACATCTGCTCCTTTCATTCCCCTCGCCCCATATACCCTCCTTTATGCCTACTTCATCTATAGGCCTGAAACTGGTTACTCCCCTTTTCTCAGCTGCCTCTTCCAATCCTGTTCCCACAGGCCCACTTTCCTACACACTCTTAGGCCATATAATCTTCCAATACTGGTATCGTTTATCACATGCTTGGGAAAATTTAGTCCTCCTCTCAGGCTTCATTTTCCTTGACACATCTTTCTTCTCCTTGCCACTATCCTTCAAGATGTAGTTCAGCTATTATCTCCTCTACGAAGCTTTCCCAGCTCCCCCCCCACTCAATCAAAATCACCCTGTGAAATATAATAGCCCTTATTGTTGAGATATTATTAATTGCATCATTTTGCTTACCTTATGAACTTGATTCTTTATTGTTTGAATGGTTCTTTATCATTCAAAAGATTCTTTATTGTTTGACTCATTGAGCCTTTAAGTTTCTTTAGGGAAGGGCCTTTGTCTTATTCTTTGTTTCCATTACAGTACTTAGCCCATGCATGATATAAACGCTCAGTACATAAAATATATACCATATGTGTGCATGGTTTCCATCTATGCCTTAACTCCCTGCCTTCTTCCCATTCCATCCCAAACACACACACTCACTCACACACATATTTTTATGGAAGAACACAACAAAAACATCATTATACTGAGGGCAATTCACATAGCCTTTTGGGAACTCGCTTCCTCATTTGCAAAGCAAGGAATGTAGAGGAGAGAACCACCAAGATCCCTACAAATGCTGACGTCTGAGATTTGTTTTCTCCCTTTTTTTCTCCTGCTGTATAACTGTCATCACTAATATCAGTAAAGATTTTCCTAGGCAAAATATACTTTGCATAGTGAAGGTTTAAATTAAATACCTCTTGGATTACTACCATTCTTTGGGAGGCATAGGTGGAGAGTTATTCAAAACTACCTTCTCAGGCTTTACCTGATGCCTTGGGGGCACTTATACTAAAAGCCTATGACTTGAATGGACGAGTTCATTAGTCAGTAAAAACTGGGGTTTGCTGCAGAGCAAACAACCCTGACATCTGAGAGGATTAACACAGCAAATGTTTATTTCTTGCATCTGCTATAGGTTCACTGCAAGAAAGGCTCTGTTCTATGTCACCCTCACTCTGGGATACAGGCTCAGCCATCTGGAGAGCAGTGATGGTAGAAGGAGGAAATGGTGAATTACACGCTGGCTCTTAAAGGCTTTGAGGTAAAAGTGACACACTACTTCTGCTCCCATGTCATGGTCTAAAGCAAGTCACATGGCCACACTGAACTTCAATTCAGGCAAGAGGAAAACTGCAGTCGAACCATCTGCTTGGAAGGAGGAAAACCAGAATATTGGGGAACAGGATAACAAACACAAATTCAGTGAGAAATACTCAAAACACAGATACCACCATTTAATCAAATGGGAAAATCTGGAAAATTTGTTCTGCTCCTCATTTTTCCCTTCTACAAACACTGATATTTGCTGAATTTTCTTGACATTTTAAACAAGGGTAAGAGAAAGCAAACGTATTTTGAAATCTAGATTTCAATGCATTTACCATTCCAAAAATTTTGTGTAAGACTCTCTTCTTGGAAAATCAAGGAAAGAATGTTAAAAATAAGTATTTAATACTTTTTCTTTATTACTTTAGATAGGATGAAATGGAGGGCAAGAAGAACATACAAGTGAAAGAATCAGTTATTATGTGTTAAAGTACATTCATCTTTTGTATATCTGAAACAATGTTTATTAAGGTATGCTGTAATTGAATCCAACTATACTAACTCTGTGGTATGATTCCAGGCTTTCTATGAGAAAGAATTATTTTGGTGATAAAACTAATATGAAAAATAGGATCAGAATAAATCATCTAAAGCTCACTGAATTTTATTTTTAAATAAATAATAGTGCATGTCAACAAATCGGGACCTTGTAGAGTGTGTAACATAAATTAAAATACTTGGATAAGGCACTTGTTTATTACCTATTTTAGGCCAATTCTAATGAGATGCAATTAGCTAAGTGATACTTTTATCGGTGAGATAATTCAGGCAAAATGTGTAATTGTACTGCTTCCATTTAGTTTGGGGCATGTAGTTTCACATCTGAAGAAAAGAAAAATTTTAAACAAACAGTATGTAAATTCTGGCCTATGAGAGACTCTGATGGGGCATTCTGAATTTATTTATTTGAGTTTTCCCCAATGTTTCTCAAAATGGGAAGAGTCAACATTTATGGTCTGTGGGTTGCTGCTCTTAAGCCAAACAGAGAATATCTGAGTGAAGAAACAAAGAGGTCAGAAGAGATCATCCAGAGAAATTAAAATGTATCTTTTAGAACCACAGGTAGAAACATATGTAGAATCACATGTTTCTTTAACTAAATATAAATTAGTCCTTTCATATATTTGGTATGTATTGCAATATTTCTCAGGCTTGAAGAAAATCAGACTTTATGGCTCGGATTGCTCTGTTAGATCTAGTCAACCCTACGCATATGAAATTTTTGTTGGCAAAATTTTATATACGTTGGTAGATTCATGCCAAGAAACCTCGTTTCAACTATTCCACTAATGTTCATGACATTTACTAATAGTTGGGAGGAAGCAAAGGCTCCTGTAATGGTGGAAAGTAAGAGGAGAGACATGGAATTGATGACCACAGAAATCAGATCTATAATAGGTCTACAGCAAGGTTTCTCAACTTTGGCATTGTCACTATTTGGGGCCAGATAATTCTTTGTTGTGGGAGCCTGTCCTACGCACTGTAGGTATAAACAGCATCCCTGGCTTCTACTTACTAGATGCCATTAACACACGCTATCTACACCCCACCGTCCCCAGTGTGACCAGCAAAAATGTCTCCAGTCATTGCCAAATGTCCTCTAGAGGAAAAAAAAATCACCTTACAGTTGAGAACTACTGGTCTACACCGTGAGAGGATTTGCCACTATGGAATCTGAACTGTTGACTTTCTTAAGAAATTGCTTTTCACTTAAACTTTAATTAATTTTAGGTTTTCTATGATAAGCTAAATCTTGTATTACACCAAACTGTGTGATTTATCATTTATATTCTTTCCTATGGGTCACATTTTACAGATAAATACCTACAAAGACTATAGGAGGAGGGAAAATTAGAAACATTGAAGAATTTAGAGACATACGGACTATTGAACTTGTCACCAAACTTTTCCAAATATTTGATTCAGAATTTTGGTACCAACTGTAGAAGGAAATGTTGATACCACCTGATTGTTTTTGCAACCTGTAATCAGGTCATAAAATCAAGAGATTTAGAAATTACACAGTTCAACTCCTTTATTTTGGGGATTAAAAAATGGGGTTCAGACAAGATAAGACTTGTCCAGTTAGTTCCTGGAGCCAGAGGCTAAAATTCAGATTCCCTTTCAAAACATGGGTTCTGTCTCTTAAAATGTTATAATTTTTGTTGCTGCTGGAGGTCCATTTCGTATTACATGTGTCTCAGTGTGAACTGTTTAGCTGTGCTATACTCACTGAGAGACCTGAGTAAAGCAACCCTACTTCAGCAGAGCAAGTTCTCCTTCACTCATCAGAAACGTCATATTTCAGGCAAAAGAAGTATTATTCGTTCTTTCTTATATTGAGACATCAGGTAATTAAGTATCCTGAGGAATTTGCAGAGAGCTGAGGCAAAAATATTCATAATTTGGATATGGTATGACACAGGAAAGACCAAAAGTTGTTTATCAGGTTGTAAAAAAATAAGGAGGAGAAATATTCTTTAGAATATACAATCTGGCATTCTATAGAAGAACTTTCAGTACAATCCAGAAAAACTTCCTTTGATGAATTGTAAAAAATGGTAAAAATATATTCTAAAGTGAGAAGCAGAATTTTGTTTATACCCGTAATTTAAAACTGGAGATGAATAAAGTAGAGAAAAATAAGAATGTCTCTCTGCTTTTGTGTCATTATCGCAGCACATCACCTATTATGTGCCTTTGGCCTAAATAACTATCTAAAAAGCTAAGAGTATATACCTCTGACAATTTGCACAGTAGAAAAATTTTGGACTGAAGGAAAATTTATGTAGGAAGAGGATTTACAGAAATTCATTTAAGCAAAAAGGATTTACTGTATAGCACAGGGAGCTATATTCAATATCTTGTAAAAACCTATAATGGAAAATAATCTGAAAAATATATATAACTGAATCCCTTTGCTGTATACCTGAAACTAACACAGTATTGTAAATCAACTATACTTCAATTAAAAAAAGAAATTAATTTAGGATCTTAATTTAATATTAAATATGTATCCTGTGGCTCTGACCTCATGTCTTGGTATTCTGGTCAAATAGATGAAATAATTTAATCAAATGTTAGATTTACCTCTGTAGTCCAGAGCCAGGTGCATAGTGTATGGTTTGAATATGAGGGGGTGGAGAGAGGAAGGATTGGAAATGAATATAAAAAGAAATAAAGGGGGGAAGAGAATACTGACTGCTAAGTCCAAAGTAGGTATTTTTGTTTATATAAACACTGTAACAGCTCCACTCAAGTTACATAATGGGTTGCCTTAGGTCTCAGATTTCTTCAAAGGCTATGAACTGGGAAGTATAATAGTATTGCCCTTTCTGTCTTGGAAGCATGAGAACTCCATGGATATCTCTCAGGTGATGCATGAAACTACCTAGTACTAGGCAGCCCATTAGCTCATATTTCATGTGGTAAACTCTAACCTTCAGTGTGTTAGACCAGTGGCTCTCAATCAGGAGTGATTTTTGTCCCCAGGGATATTTATCAATATCTAGAGACATTCCAGCTGTCACAACTGGGGGACGGGGGTGCTACTGGCATCTAGTAGGTAGAGCCCAGCTATGTTGCTAAACACCCTAAAATACACAAGACAGGCCTCCATAACAAAGAATTATCTGGCCCAAAATGTCAGTAGTGCTGTGGGTGAGAAACCCTTTATAGACACCTGCTAATCCTCCAGAGAAGGGATGACAAACCATGGCTCATGGTCAAATGCAGCCTGGCCTGCAGGTTAGCAATGGTTTTGCCTTTTTAAATGGTTGAAAAGAGATTTTTAAAAAGAATATTATTTTGTGACTTGTGAAATTTATATGAAATTCACATTTTACTGTCTATAAATAAAGTTTTATTGAACACAGCCACACCCATTCCTTTATAAATGTGGTCTCTGGCTGTTTTCACAGTACAATGGCAAAGTTGAGCAGTTATGACCAAGAGCACATGGCCCACAAGCCTAAAATATTTACCATCTGGCCTTTTACAGGAAAAGCCTGTCGAACCTTATCTAGAGACATATCAAATGAGCTGTCATTTATTTAGGAAGGTGATATGACAGACTTTAGCTTAACTCTTGGAAGACTTCCATTACTTGGATATTTAAACTGTTTTTATAATTTTCTGAACTTGGGGGTGTGAGTAGGAGGAGGGATATGAGGAAATCCTGAAAAACAATGACAAATTAGGCTGACAACCAGCGAGTAAGTGGGGCCATGAGGTTGAAGGGGGGGAGAGGCTACACTTTTGCCATCTGATTAGAAAGATAACTGTTTACTTGATTACCTAATCTGCTATTCAGATAATAAATAAGCAAAGCTATTTGTTATGAAGGGAAGGGGCCATGTGTTGTCGCTCAGAAGCTTTTATGGCTGTTCCAAGAGCACATCACAACCTTGAAGAGTGAACTACCCATGAATTTTCAAATGACTTCTCCAGCTTCTCTTCTTTAAAAAATAAATAAGTCTCAAGCAGGTGGTGGTGAATTAAAGACTTGTATACGGCATTTATAAAAGTTACTGACAGCAGAGATTGCAGAGGAGTTTTCACAAGGTGAGTATTTACAGAAAAAGATCAAAATCCACAATTCATGCCTTCAGAAATGAGGTCAGCAGTATTACTCCTTTCCTTTTAGGAGCGTTGTTGATGAGGCTGCCTGGGAGGCTGCCTGTGTAGGAATTCCTCTCCTCTAAAAATATTTACAGATGTTCCTCACCTTCCACGTTTCTTGTTCCGCCTACTGTATCTCTCACACTAAATAATTCACATTCTAAACAGAAGTGAGATTCTCCTGAAAACATATGACAGGAAGACATTTGCTATTGGTCTCATAAAATTGGGATATTTTTTGGGGGAAGAGTGAAAAGTCATCAAAAAAGATGTTCTACATTTGAACCATGAGAAGCTAGCAATGAATATTGTTAGAAAATATTTTTGAAATTAGAAGAGGCAAAATTCTACTTTAGTCAATGTGAAAAGAATTTTGAAAAAAAAAAGAAATGATTAAATAGGATTTTAAAATGCTTTGCTTTTAGCACATTGGGGGTATGAGCATATTTAATAATAATAATATTAATATTAATAAATATTAATATTATTAATAATATTATTAATATTATTATTGATAATAATAATATTAATAATATTTAAAAACTACTCTTGGGGACTCCCCTGGTGGCACAGTGGTTAAGAATCCGCCTGCCAGTGCAGGGGACATGGTTTCGAGCCCTGGTTGGAAACTGGAAAAATATACAAACAGCAGTTTTCAGACATTGGACATCAAGTGCAAGACAGTTATGTCTGAGAGATCACACACAAACAATGTGAGCCCGAAATTGCCCTAGCTCTTTGCCTGATAAGATTCTTCAGCCCTCAATACAGAGAAGGTGAACTCAGGAACCTGGCAGTCTCCATTATTTGAGGAGACAGAGTTGGTAGTCTAGGGTCCTCAGCACAGAATACCAGAGAGAAGAGAGTTGCAAAGACAGAGCGCTTCAGGATCTGCAGAAGCTCTCCCTTGAATCTTCAGCTGAGTAAAAATAAGTTCATTCATGTAAGGAAGTTACTTAGGTCAGGGGGAAGCATGAAGGAACAATCTCCATATCTTACACAAAGCCAAGAATAGTTCACGTTCCCACCAGTCAGAGCAAAAAAACTTTGTAATTCAAGGGCATGAGGTAGAGTACTCAAAAGGAAATCACATTGGTATTGGGGCAAAAGTAGCCCTAGATAATGGCTTCTCTGGTCCTATCTCACAAAGTTTAAAATCAAGTCTCAAAAGGGTCAACTGTTTTCAAGTAAGTTCACTACACTTCAGAATAAAGCCCAAGAATATTATAGGAATATAAAAATATCTACTCACAATAAGGGGGAAATTCACACTCTCTGGCATCCAATAAAAAATTACCAGGCATGTAAAGAAGTAGGAAAATAAAATCCTCAATGAGGGGAAAAATCAATCAGTAGAAACAGATGAAGAAATGGCACAAAGGATAGAATGAATAGACAAGGGCATTAAAAGTTATTGTAACTTTTTTCTATATACTCAAGAATGTAGAGGAATGATTGAACATGTTAAGTGGAGGCATGGAAGATACACAAAGGCTCTCAATTTCTAAATTAAAATTATGCCAGAAAGGAGTACCAGCAGAATAGGCACCACAGAAGAAAAGATTAGTTAACTTGAAGACACTGCAGTAGAAACTATCTAATATATAGAGAAAAAAGACCAAAAAAAGTGGAAAGAGCATCAGTGAACTGTGGGACAATTTCAAGTGGTCTAATATGTATAATAGGCAATCCCCAAAGCAGGGGGGAATGTAGGGAACAAAAAGATTTGAAGAACTAATGGCTTAAAATTTTCCAAATTTAATGAAAGATATAATCTACTGCTCCTAAAAGAACAATAACCTCACAAACAAAAGAAACATGAAGGAAACTACACTAAGGTACATTGTAAGCATATTGCTTAAAAGCAGCCAGAGAAAAAGGACATAATTGCATATAACGATATGAATGACAGCAGATTTCTTCTAGGAAACAATGCAAGTCAGAAGACAGTGGAGCAATATTTTTAAAGTAGAGAAAGGGAAAAAATAAACTGTCTACCTAGAATTCCATATCTAGTGAGAATATCTTTCAAAAACCAAGACAAAAATAAATAGTTTTTTGACTCACATATACGATACTAGAAATTTGTCCATTTTATCTGTTTCTAAGTGCACTGGCAAAGTTTGTTCATAGCATTCTCTTATTATCACTTAAAATCTCTGCTGCCTGTAATTATTCTCCATTTTCATTTCCTGTATTGGTTATTTGTGGTGATTGCCTTTTTCTTAACCAATAAGTTAGAGGTTTTTCTATTTTCAAGGAACTAACTTTTGACTATGTTGACTCTTTGGATTCTATTCTAGTCTTCAAATTCTATTTCATGAAGCTCATTATTTTAGTTTATTTGAGGTTAGCTATCAGTTTCTAGCCTTAACTCAATTCTAATTTAAGCATTTAAAATATAAAATAAACTATAACTACCTTTGTGTTGTCTCTCATGAATTTTTATTTATAGGATTGTTTATTACCACTCAGTTCTAAGTATTTTTGATTTTTCCTCCTAGAAAGTGATAAAATGTTTCAAACCTTTCTTTATGTCTTAGAAGAATGTGTGTTCTTTATTTCTTTTGTTCAGACTCTTTATACCCATTAAATCAAGTTAATTATGTTTTTGGAAACCTCTATTTTTACTTCCATGTGCTTAAAATTATTAGCTTTGAAATTATTATGTAAATTTTTCTTATATGATTTTGGACTTGTCAATTTCTCCATGTACTGCTTTCTCCATGTGCTTTATGTATTTTGAGAATATTTTGCTCAGTGCATTCAAGTTTAGAACTATGTTTTCCATGCAAATTGTGTCTTTTGTCATAATTTAGTATGACAAAAGACTCTATCCCCCAAAAGACTTTTATTTTGAAGGCTATATTACCTGATATTATTATAGTTACCAAGTTTTTCTTTTATTTATTATTTTCCTGACATGTATCTTTTCCTCATTTTACACGTAGCCTAAGTCTTCTTATTTGTGTCTGATAAAAAAACATTTAGCCTCTTTTTAATCTAATCTGACAAATTCTTTTAGCTAATATATTTAGAGAGAGATAGAGAGACTTGTTCCTTCTGTCTTACACTGTTTTGTTCTTTTTTTGATTTTGTATAATTCTTTTTGCATTCCTTACTACTTTTTGAATTGATTATTTTGTTTCCTTATTCCATTTCCTGCCCCATTCTGGTTTTGAAGTTATATATTATCTAATATTAAGTGTGCATATTTGGAATTTTACCACGCACACAACTCAAGAAAGTCTAAAATTAATTAGTCTTTTAAATCCTCTCTAAATCCTCTTCGAATACAAGTGTCTTAGAAAACTTTAACTGATTACTTCTTTCCTGGCTTACAGGCTTCATTTTTAATTGTTTCATCCAGTCCTCTCTTCTAAAACACTAATTTAAACATTAATATTTCATTAGACAGTTTTAAACACTTTTTACCTATATGTTCATCAGTTTCTTTGATCAACACTTCTTACATCTCAGGCATTTATTCTGGGTTTCTTTTCTTATGAATTAAATCCTTTAGAAGTTGCTTTAATAAAATTATTTTGGTCTCAAGCTCTCTCAATTTTTATTTATCTTTCTCTCAACCCTTTGAAGATATCATTCTGCGTCTTGTCTTTCAACTACTACAAACACTCTACAGGAAAATTATGGTTATGAATTAAGGCATGGATATAAAACATTTATTTGAAATCATTTCATACTATTATTATAAGATTAGAAATAATTTTATTTGATAACGGGCTTATTTTAGATGACTTTTAAAAATCAATATGGCTGTATAAGTGATCCTTTTTTTCAACTGAGCAAACTGGTGGATCCAATTAATGCCTTAGATGAAATATTTTGTTGAAACACTCAAAATGAGGGCTATGGCAATCATGTATGGTTATAGCTTAGATATCAAATACTCTGCAAATGATGCTGAAAAGGTTATAATGAATGTATGAAAAATAAGTATTCCTGGAAGTGTATTTTGAATGAAACCCGAGAATGGTTATTTCACATGGAACATGGCTATAACTTCCAAAGCAATTCATATTCTTGACCAATCTTTAAAAAGGCAATACAGGGGCTTCCCTGGTGGCGCAGTGGTTGAGAATCTGCCTGCCAATGCAGGGGACACGGGTTCGAGCCCTGGTCTGGGAAGATCCCACGTGCCGCGGAGCGGCTGGGCCCGTGAGCCACAATTACTGAGCCTGCGCGTCTGGAGCCTGTGCTCCGCAACAAGAGAGGCCGCGATAGTGAGAGGCCCGCGCACTGCGATGAAGAGTGGCCCCCGCTTGCCACAACTAGAGAAAGCCCTCGCACAGAAACGAAGGCCCAACACAGCCATAAATAAATAAATAAAAAACCAATACTTAAAAAAAAAAGTCAATACATTTAACGTGCACTCAAATATTAATTTTATTAAATATATTCTAACTGGGTGTAGACCTTGTACCAAACTGTATGTATTTCTTCCCTTACCTAAATATAAATATATATTGAAAAAAATTTTTTTGAGAGAAGAAGAATATTTTTTCTCCTTCCTGGTTGTTGTTGTTTAAATTGAAGGATAACCTATATGAAGAAAACTGCTCAGATCATAAATATACAGCTTGATGAATTTTCATGAAGTGAACATACCCATGTTGTGACTTGAACCCACATCACAAAACAGAACATTAGCCATTATCCCAGAAGCCCTCTTTGTGCCCCTTTTGTTCACTACCATCCGTCAGGGGCCACTACTATCTTGTCCTCTAACACCTGGGCTGCTTTTGGAATAACATTTATCTATTAAGCACACAATACTACTCAAAAAATGTTTTATGGAAATTAAAATTTGGGTGCAGTCATGCAGTCCTTCCTATTTTACATCTATTTGGATTGTATCTAAACCAAAAGACAAAAATCTGACAATCCCTCTGCAGCCAACACCCTGCCACCCCCCACCCCCACCCCTTTGGAAGGAAGTGAGCACTCTCTCAGATACGCAGACCTGCCTGTGCATGCTGCATGTCTGCCGAAAGTTTTCCTTGCGCAGAGATGGTAGGTATGAAAGTATGGGCAGTAAAGAGCCCGGTATTGTCATGTGAATTATACCCTGGCTCTGAACCGCTCCAAGCCACCAGGACAACTCACAGGCAGAAAGAGAAGCCCCATGGAGTGAGGCTACAAGTCAAGTTGTATAACCATGTGTAGAGGCTATGGTTTTGCCCCCTTGGCATAAAACACGCTACTGGGGCAGGCACACATTTGCATCTGCTTGTCCTTTCTGCTCCAGGAGAGCCTGAGCACTGAAGTATGCCAACTCTTAATGGAAATCTGTTGCAAGTGATGTGGCTTGAAAGGCTGCTTTCACCTGAAGTGAAAATTAACTGTATGCTGTCTCTTGATGTATTAAGATACATCATCAACACACTCTAGAGACCGCACATTTGAGCTGCTTTACGAATGGCTAGTTTTGGTCTCAAATACTCCTCGCCAGGGTTATACCAATAATCTTGACTCCACTATTACATTGCTTTCGTAACATGGGATAACTGATCATGTAGAACAGGGGTCCCCAACCCCCAGGCCACAGACTGGTAGCAGCCCGCGGCCTGTTTGGAGCCAGGCCGCATAGCAGGAGGTGAGTGGCAGTCGAGCGAACGCCCATCTGCCCATCACTTGCATTACCGCCTGAGCCATCCTCCCTGTCCCCTGTCCGTGGAAAAACTGTCTTCCACAAAACCGGTCCCTGGTGCCAAAAAGGTTGGGGACCGCTGATGTAGAATCCATCAGGACAGCGCAGAATGCATCATGTGCTTGGTTTCTGGAATGGCTGCAATGACCATATTGTTGCTCTTTTTGCGTTTTACCTATATTAAGCTACAGAAGATATTCTCAAGTGAAACAAACACAATTTAAGGACCTTTTGTTTTGCACTTTTTGTTTTAGAGAGATCAACAAAGTTTTAACTCAATCATTTAGTCTGTCACTTTTGTTTCAGAATTGTAATCATGTTAGGGGTACATCCATCCATTCACTGAGTGTCTATAGGGGCCAGGTTGCTTTCCCATGTCATCTAATTTAGCTCTCGTGAAATATTTTTAATAAGGAATTTCAGGCCCAGAGAGGTTAAATAGTTTCTCCAAGGTCACACAGCCAGTGGCAAAATTACGATTTAAAGTCAGGGTTAGTTTAACTCTAAAAGCCAAGCTTGTCCCCTAGGCAACACTTCTAAAACATTGTGTAAATATAATGGTTAATAATGAAGGATTTTATAATCTTAAATTCTTTCAGTAAATTTTAACTGAGGATAGGAAGTACAGTCATGCCCATAGACTTCTTCTTCTCCATTATTCACTTTCCTAAATAATTAGCCCTGACTTAAAATGCTATTAATATTTATCTGCTACCATCTTACATTCATAAAAGGCTTTATCATTTCAAAATAAAGCCCCATTCATAAACACGTTTAATCTCACAATAACCCAGGTTAAAAGGGGCATGTATTATTATAGGTATTTTACCCAGAGCTCCTCCAGGGCTGCTTAAAAGTCTCGAATTAAATGAAGCACCATGTTAGCATCTTTTGACACCGGAATTGTTGAAAATCAGTTTTAACTGAGTAGTCTCTACTTCCTGCCAATGTGCTGTCCAGGTGCAGACTGTCCAACCGATTGAATGAAAGATCAGTCCTCATGGAAACCTGGACCACCAAGCACCTCTCAGCTAGGGGGGTATTTTCCTGCTCATCACCTCATGGCTTCTGCCTCTAAAGACCAAGGGATTATGATTTCTTCCTGCTCTCTGTTCATCTCTTAATGTCTAAACTATGTCAATAAAAACAGTGGCTCTTATTACACAGAAGATACGGCAACCAGAACTTTGAATGCTGTTTAAGGCTCACAGCAACCACACAGATGAGAAAATGGAGACCAAGAAAAGTTGAGCAACTTTCCTAAAGCCACACAGGCAAGTGATGCAAGCAGGATTCAAACCCAGGTCAGTTTGGCTATAAAGTTTGAGCTTTTAATTCTAGTGGATTCAAAGCTTATGTGGGTAGTAGGTTCTAAAGTTGGTACAAAACTGGAAAATTGAGAGAAGCCAAAATTGCACTGGAGAGCTTTTAAATCACCTCTAAACTACCACATCCCATCACCTCTCAAGAACTCCAACACAAATAACCATACTACAGTACAAAACAGATCAATGTATCTTTGGCTGGGCAACAGGTGATGTGGCCATTTTCTGTTTAGGCACCACATTGTACAAAAATATTAAAAGCACATTCAGCTCAGCAGATTTTCACTTACTCTATGGGATGTAGAAGGAGGAACCGCAGATCCTGCCTCTGTCTCATCTTCATTTGCGGGGTGGGTATGTGCTCAGTGAGCAACTTGCAGAAAAACACGGACTCAAGTTAGCAGACCTGCTGCTTTGGGTCTACTTGGAATTTCAGAGAATGTGTTCCATTCAGGAGAGCATCCCAAGTGTCATTCATATGTAAAATGTTTATACTGCTAAAATGCAATGTCAATGACACCAGAGCTATGACAGAAGAGAAATGCACTTTTAGGGTCAAAGAATCATACAAAATATTTGACTTCTAGACAGAAAACTGCATGCCTTTTGGTAATGTTGACCAAAATACATCCTGGAAACGAACTATATCAAACTACTCTATGAAACACCAAATGGCTGGAAAATTCCACAAGTGGAAAGACAGAAGAAATATCCTACAATGTTTAAATTTGGTTCCACTCCTCTCTCTCCCAAAGACCCCCACCATCCTCAGCAAGTGTACTGCAATTTGCAAATGAACAGAATCCACCACAGAACGCTATAGAGTCTGCAGGTCTTTTATTTACAGTCACTGAGAGAAGGTTGGATTGCGTTGGTTCTTTGCTATTCAGTCTGGACCTTTCGATTAGGCAGAGTTGTCATGTGAAGGCACAAGGCTATAGGCCAAACTACACAGAACTGCCTAAGGGAGAAACCCAGAGCCCTGGTTTGATTAGTTGTGGCCAAGTTATCAAAGCTACACGTCGAAAACCTGGTGGTATAAGGACCTGCTTCTTGGTTTGTTTGGAACAAGGTGCTGGAAATGGCGAAGGCAAAGACTTTTCCTGGACTCCTCTCTAATGCCATACTGTTGTTCCTTAACTGCAGCGGAATAACTTTGCAAGAATTAAAAGTTTGGCTGAAATAGTATTTCTGTGGATCAGAAAACAGTTTTGAATGGTGTAAAATAGGATTACAACTTACACTCTATTTTTAGAAATATCACAGTAGATGTAGCTAATATTTATTTAGGTCTTACTAGGCACTGTATTAGTTGCCTAATCTCTTAGATGATAAGTGCTGCCATTATTCTGTTCTACAGAAGAGCAAGTTGAGGGGTATGGTAATTAATAGCTTGCTGGAGGTCACAAACAGAACTGGACTCAGATGTGGGAAATCTGGCTTGACCTACAGTGTCGCTGGCTAGATGACACGGATGCACAGCCTCCTTCAGCAGACAACAGGAGAGTGAGTTCCTAAGGCTGCTGCAGGAGAGGATGTTTACTGCTTCCAACCCAAAGCAGCTGCAAAAGATAATGATCAATTACCATCTGGAAAAATATTTAAATAAACATTAAAATTTCAAACAATTATCTTGGGCAGATAGCCTACAAAATCCAGTTGCTTTAAGTCCAGTAAGGCCATAAAAGATGCCCATTCACTTACGTACTTGGGAGTACATTTTACACCTAACTAACCTTGGCAAGTTTACCTGGAATCTACATGGCTCAGAACCAGGGATTACTTGAGAGTTTTACTGATATTGTCTGTTTCTGTCCCTGGTTTGCAAATTGTCAGACCTGCTTTTGAAAGTTTTCTCAGGGTACTATCAGCATATGGATCTTACTGACCATGTGGACACATCCTGGAGGGAACCGGGGCCGTTTCTTAAAGGAAGACGGTTGGCCTCTTTACTCCAGTACCGTTATAGTTAGGAGATAGACTAATGTCCAAAAATTTATCAGTGTTTGCTAAAGCTTACATGCGTATCCTCTGTCAGCAACTCAGAATGCCTAGCGCTTTAGTTTCCTTTTAAGAATAACATTCTTACATCTTTACTATCCAGCTTTGTGAAGAAAAGAAAAGAAAAGAAAAAAGAAAAGAAAAAAGCCAATGAGAGAAGTGGTGGTGATGGATTCTTTAAGGCCCACATAGTCCAGGCTCATTGTGTGATTAAATCAGATTATAGACATACACCTATTGGACTCACTCTTAGTTTATAGGTGAGAAAGCTCTGTCTCTGAGAAACTGTCCACAATTCCAGCACTAATAAGAAGGGGAATTAAAGACTCATGCCCGGCCTTCCTGGTTCCCTGCTCAGCCTTTCCACCATCTCATCCTGCTGCAGAGATACACGACAGAGTAGCCACAGGAAAACATCTTCAATCCCTAAATATTTTAGCCTTCACTGTTTTTAAAGAAAACTCATAATTGTTCTCATAACTATCTGACAACTCATAAAATTTATTATCTCTCGTCCTATAATCCTAACATAATCATAAAATTTGGAATGATAAAAACAAAACAACACATTCTTTGGAAGCAAGACCTGAGACTTTACTCAAAATATTCTTTATAGCAATATTATAAATAATTCACAAACATAATGGTTATAAAGAGTAATAATAAAACCGAAAAATGTACCAGATTTTCTCCTGTATTTAATCAGCCCCCTTGTCTGTCATCTGTCTTTAGCCAAAGCAGATGAACTGCAGTCAAAACGTTTATTTATTATACTATAAACCAAATACAGATAATGAGTTCAAGTTTTTAAAAATTGGCACGATTTTTGGCTTTGAATAGGCACAGCCATAGCTGAGGATATGCCAGCATTTAAAAATATACACTATTACTAGGAAGAAAATTAAAGTTGAAAAAAAATTAATCTGTAGAATGTTAAACACTCAGTTTGATCATTTTGAGAAAATTAAATTTACTGGATTAAAAATGGTCAAATTGGGGCTTCCCTGGTGGCACAGTGGTTGAGAATCTGCCTGCCAATGCAGGGGACACGGGTTCGAGCCCTGGTCTGGGAAGATCCCACATGCCACGGAGCAACTGGGCCCATGAGCCACAATTACTGAGCCTGCGCGTCTGGAGCCTGTGCTCCGCAACACGAGAGGCCGCGATGGTGAGAGGCCCGCGCACCGCGATGAAGAGTGGTCCCCACTTGCTGCAACTAGAGAAAGCCCTCGCACAGAAACAAAGACTCAACACAGTCATAAATAAATAAATAAATAAAAATAAAAAGAACGTGAATTTCTTAAAAAAAAAAAAGGTCAAATTGCAAATTAAATGAAAAGAGGTAGTTAAGATCCAAATTTTTAAAGGATATGAATAATGAATATTTTATATTTGGAATACACAGAAAACTATAAAGGAGATACTATAAAATTTCCATAAACTCACTGACAAGAAATAATCTGTTAATAGTTTCATTAGGTTTACTCTCAGTTTTATGTAAGTACATGTAAAAATACAATTTGTAAAACTGGGTAATATTGTATCAGTTTTCTACTATGACTTTCTAAAATTATACCATTATTATGTGTCCATGTAAATAGCCTTCAAAACATTTTTAGGAGATTTATTTTTAGGAAATACGATCATATAGCTAGACTTAAATGTATTTAGCAATTTCCTTCTCTTTTGGGGGGCAGATACCAGTGATTCACATTTTTCACAACTACATATAACTCTGGGATGAACAATCTGTAAAAAAACTTGTGTGTGATCTATACTTATTTCCCTGGGATATGGTTTTAGAAGTGAAAATCCTTTTTCAAGAACTGCAAACATTTTAAAGATTATTGATTTGTTTTGTAAAATTGCTTGTCAGAAATGCCTCATCATTTTTGCTTATTACACAAAAATAAAAACAAAATCTTACCAATTTCAGAGATGATAAAATATTATATTTTTATTTTTGTTTGTATTTGTTAGATCAGAAAGAACTTCAATTTTTCTTTTTTACCCATTTACTGAACAATTCTGGATCTTTTTTTGTGACCTGGTTGTTTGTTATTTTTTACTTTTTGTTGGTGATTTTTAAAAGTTTTAAAAAATACATTACATTAAGACTTTTATGTCAGTATATTTTTCTAGTTTGTTTTATATATATAGTTATATATAGTGGTTTTTATATATACAACATATAGTGTTATATATATATATATATTTAACTGAATCACTGTGCTATACACCTGAAACTAACACAATATTGTGAATCAACTATACTTCAATTAAAAAAATTGGATTAATGAATCATATACATATATATTTTAAGACACCACATCATATGTGTGTGTGTGTATATACACACACACACACACACACACACACACACACACACACACACACACATATGATGTGGTGTCTTAAAACAGAAATTGATGGGTTGACGAAAGTGTAGTGACAGAGGCTCACAGGAACCTAACCTAGTATTTCCCCTAGAAGCAGTGGTTCAGCATTTGCTAATCCAGTGTTTGTGGTGACTTTATAGAACAGAATTCTGGCGAATAATGAGAATCAACTGTAGTGACCAATGGAAAATAGTTATCATACAGCATGAACCGAAGAATCAATAGAAAAGGAGTTCTGAGAGAAACAGCCTGGTTTCGTGGAGGGCAGGCACAGGCAGGATGGCGCCCAAGGAAGCATCATTTAGGTCTATTTCCAACTCACTAAGTGCCATGGTTAACAGCTATTCCGGACAAAGACTTAGTACTACACTGTTTCTATGTGAAGATTAGCACAATCATTTGGTAATGGCTCTAGTGCTCCCAAGATAAAAAGTACTACATATTCTTGAAAAACAGACTTCAATTTCTCAAACATAGAACTGAAAAATATTCTTCCAGTTTGGATACTACAAGTTGAAACAGAAGCAGCTGATCTACCTAATAAAGGCTATAGAACTATTCCAGAGAGATGATATTATCAGAATAAATATTTTATGAATTTTAATTCAAATTTATAAATACAAAATAATTAAAATTCGTTAATGTTAAAGCATGTGATGAAATATGTGACATTTCCTTGAAGTGCACTCATGTTGGCCAAGAAGGAACAATTATATTTAAATGCAATGCTTCATAAGCATAAATCTGAATTTGGAAATGAAATCAAGAAAAAATAGCAGGTTGGTACTGACAGCTGTCCACCAGAAAGCTGTCCACTAAAATTCCTAGCTAATAAAAGAGAAATTAAGAAAGAAGAAGGAAAGAGCGGGAAGACATTTAAAACTGGAGTCAGAAGATTTTGGAGTTTGTTCTTGGGCAGGATGGCCTCAAGAATTGAATTTTTCAGAGGTTTAAGAACTTGAATTCCAGGCAATAATTAAACTACCTAAACTAGCATGGGATGTCTGTTGGCCAGAGAGGGGTAGTGGCAAGTCCAACTGGGAAACCAGATGGAAAGAACTATGTTAAGAGGTTACCGTGCTTGAAGGTAAAGCAGGGATGAATGAGAAACCAGGATAGACATGAAATTAAGCGAAGGTGAACACTGCAACTTAAAGATATATATAACCTGTAACGTGAATGTTACAACCTAAAGATATTATAACCTGTAAGATGAAAGTTACAACTTAAAGATACAGCCTGTGAATTGCTTACCTCCATGTAATTAGATGTAAAGTATATGTATGTGTAATGCTACAATTGCTCAGAAGTAAAACAGATTTTGTACTTCATATGGTAACTAAAAATCAAGTGCTGTGTTTGGGTAACTAATACTTAAGGAGAAATTAAAGGAGAGAAAGTTTCCTGACCCCCTAATCCAATATCAATTTTGATCACAATCTATTGCATAATTACCTATATATTTTTACATAAAATTATTTCCAACATTATATCATTATCATTCATAAAAATTATTTTTTATGGCTGATTTTATGAGGACAGTATTATCTAACACTTGGTGAGAAATTGATCCATCTTATTTTGAATCCTGCAACATACGAACTGTTTATCTGTTGGATTATTTGATATGATTGGCCTTGTGTTATTGCTACTTGTGTGACTGTGTAGTTGTTTTATTTCCCCTTCTTTGCAGTCCTTCTAGTATGTATTATGGTTTCGTAAACATGCTAGTCATTCCATAAATATTTGTTGAAATGTATTCTTCCTCTAAAATGTTTCTTGAATCATCTTATTTTCTTTCTAATGCATGGCTGCCACCTTGGTCCATCCCTCATCCCTCCTCATCCCTCCTGCCTAGATCACACGGCAGGAGGAGTTGTCTAACTAGCATGGTGCTTCTGGGATTTCTGGCTCCAGGGGTCTGGTGAAGGAACACGTTGGCTTGGTTGGTAGTGATCTGACTCACAAGAAATTGATTACTAATAAGTATTAAGGCCTCCAATTTTCAACTCTAATAAATTAGAGCAGTTATCTGAATAATAGTATCACTATTCTTATTTACCCATCTACCCAACTTGCTTTCTTGAGGAGAGAAAGGGATGGAGTGCAGATAGAACACTGGGAATCAGGTATAATTCTGGATATGCCCAGGGTAATGTAACATGGAAGTAAACAGTTTCAATTGATAGATAGTTAGAAAATTTCTAACTAGAAGATGCAAATCCTTAGGTGAATAACTGAGAACATTTTTTATCAACTAGCTTCTACAGCTATTTCTCATTTTCTACAATATGAATTTTTGGTTTGGTCAATTCCATCTCTCTCTACTGTGTCTTGAATATATTCCTGATGATTCTTTCCAACTAAAATGTCTTCTCCTTCCAAATTAAGTCCCACATCATCACAGTTTCTTGCAAGATCATGTCAGCCTACAATGATCTTTTCATCAGTGCCTCCTAAAGGAAGTATCTTTGGAACTGTACAATACATACTTACTCAACATCCTACTTTGACATATTATTTAATACTCAAGTGCTTGTCTCATAACTTTTCTTTATCCCTCTAAGCTTTCAACTGGGAGAGGCCATATCTTGTATGACCCCCTACCATTCATACCTAATAAAATGCCATTATGCACTTGCAGTTCTTAAGTCAATATTTATGTAACAGAATTAAATGCTCTCAAGGGGAGGAATAAGTGACTTCATTTATAAAACTAATATCTACTTTAGAGACTATTTCTTGAATCTTTATATTTTCCATAAAAATGTTGCTCTTCTTATGTGATACCATGGTTACACTTACAAGATTTGGTCACATTATTCTATGGTGACATCTTACTAAGGTAGTTATAGGGCATGGAGACATTGCTATCTAGAAAAGGACTCTGAAGTCAAGAAGGTAGAATTGACTTTCCTGGTGGCCCCCAAGTTAATAATATGTTGCAGCAGCTTAAGTCATTAGCAAGTAGGAATTTACCAATTGTTAACTTTTATTTATAATTTTTTGAAATCGATTACATAATTTTAGCTTCAGAATGAACATGACGGCAATGTTTTCCATACTCTCTCCTTCCGATGGTCCATGATACAGTAATGTGCAGTGGTTAGATTATTGCGGGTTTTGGTATCACTATTTGTCACTTACTAGCCATGTGGCTCAGAACCTCAGTGCCCTTGTCTCTAATACAGATATGCTAATAATACCCACTTGGTAGGATGGTTGCAAAGGTTAAATAAAATAAAATAAGGTGTATAATAAGCACTCAATAAAAGGTAGCCATGACAATTATGATGTTTTTTGATTATATTTCTGCACCTTTGTGACTACCTTTTGAAGGCATATTGAGTAAGATAAAGAACATTATTCTTAGAGTGTAATTATTGCTATTATCTGTTTTTAAGGAGGAAATTAACTCTTCTGAACACCTATAATTTGCCAGGCATAGTGAGATGAACTTTCACATGCTACCTCATTTAATTGCAAGGTAGATGTTTAGAGAGGGAGTTTTGCCTAGTGGTTAAAAAATAGACTCTGGAGACAAATTGCCTGGGTTCAAAATCCTGGCCCTGCTATTTGCTGGCTGTGTATCCTTGAGAACGTGACTTAACTGCCCTGCGGCTTCATTTCTTTTTCCCGGAAAATGTCAGTAAGGAGTGTTGTGAGCACGAGAGGAGTCATTATACGTAAAGCGCTGAGCACAGTTCCAGAGAAGATACTCAGTCAATTGTGGCTACTCTTTAGCTCTTGTTGTCATAAATCAGAACACCGAAGCTCAGCTTCCTCACCTAAGGTAACGGGACTAGTAAGTTATTAGTTGGCTGAGCTAGAAGTGAACTCGACCCCCATATGCTTTTTGTTAGGTTTGCTTGTTTGTTTATATAACAAATTTACAAAGGGTCATTTTCATGTCCCTGTTGCAAGCTCAAGTGAAACATATCTTTAACCATATAACCATATAGGACACGGAAAATATTTTATAAAAAAATTAAGTCAAATATGCCACTGAACAGTCAAATATACTCCTCTGTGTAACACTTAAAAGGGATTATGAATATATTCAGAAAATTCTTTGGAAAATTATCTTTGGGCATCCAAAATAACATGTATATGTATAACTGAATCACTTTGCTGTACACCCAAAAGTAACACAACATTGTGAATCAACTATATTCCAATATAAAATAAAAATTTTAAAAAAAGGATACTGGTGAAGAATGGTTGTGTCGTTACCTCGAGTGAGGACAGAATAACCAGCACAGGGTCTCAATGGCACAAGGAAACAAAACCAAGGAACACGAAACACCAGGGACCTGCCCAGGCACATTTTGGTGCAGACCAGTGCCTACTTATTTGTCTAACCAGGAATTAAACAGGAAGCAAGGGAAAATAGGGAGAAAAATATAAATCTCTGAGTTAAAAATAGTCTTCTAACTACAAAGCAGCCAAAAAAAAAAGATTTCTTTTCCTTTGAAAGACATCCCTTTGTGTTACAGTTAATGCAATGGGCCATGATTTTTTCATAACTCAGTCATCGAAGCCTTAGCTTGACAGGTGAAAGCCAGCGCCATACAAGGAGCAGCTCCCAGCAAATTGAAGACACAAAGGAAAATGGAAGCCCCCCCCCCAACCGTGGGTTTCTTATATCAAATGTATGTGTTTTCTTCTTGGAAAGTCTTGTAAAAATCAATGTTTTTGTTAGGTACGTTTATCACAGCACATGATTTTATAATGGTTAATAATAAGGGAGTCAGAGGTGTGTTGATTATTTACCTTCCTGGGGGTAATTGTCAAACAGCCTTTATGTGCTTTGCAAGGGCTGTAAAGTGGTTTAGCAACATGTTTAATTCTCTGGGAGGTGGCAATGTATCAGGCTGATGGAATATGTATCATGTCAAAATGTCAGAGACAGAGTGTCAAACCATAAATAGATGCTTTTAGTAGGTAAAGTCTTGTATTGAAGCTGATATTTAGAATTGTCTGAAGAACATTTAGATTCGTACATAATTCTCAGTAATAGTTTACAGAACATTTGTGTGATGTATGAATAGCAGTGTGCTGGAGACCAAGATTCCCACATACTGGGTAGGGAACCATGACATTTTTAAGGTGGTTCTTGGTTTAAATTCATTCACTGTCCCTGCTTCCCAGAATGTAAAGGTGCAGTTTTAAGCATTTTCCAAAAACACAGTGACTGTACCTGTTAATTTGGGAGGGAGGGGGAATGGATGTGTATTATGCAGTAATACTGAGGATGCTGAAAAGGGATGAGGTAAACCGCATCCAGCCTAGGATGAGAGAGGAACTGTGAGATCAGGCTGGATAATGAATCCCCACGAGGTGGTGCACTCTAGTGCCTGTAAAAAACAGCAAACAAATAAGCTTGCCACAGCAGGTACAACGGGCATAAAACAGAAAGGGAGAAGGAGAACAGGGGGCAGATCCAAGCTAGTAGAACCTGGTGCAGGCAGGGGCAGGGCTGTTACAGTCAGATAGGCAACAGCTCTTCTAGAAGCAGAGCTGTGTCTGCCCTTAGAGGTAGTGACAGGTGGTCATGATGTCAACACACTTAGGAGTCAAAGGGAAGACTGAGATTTCAGAAGAAATCAGGCAACAATTACTCCTTTCCCCTTCCCCCCAGCCCTTGGCAACCACTGCTCTACTTTCTGTTAATATGAATTAAATATTTAGATACCTAATACCAGTGGTTGTTGTTTAAGGGGTACAGAGTTTCAGTTTTGCAAGATGCAAAGTTCTGGAGATCTGTTGCACAACAATGTGCATATACTCAACACTACTGAACTGTGCACTTAAAAATGCTTAAGATGGTAAATTTTGCATTGTGTGGGTTTTTTAAATAGCAATTAAAAATTTTTTAAAAAAGAAATCATCCAAAATGATAGGCTGCAGCTGTGACAGCTTCTTGGCCTTTTAAGCTGCTCTTTCAATATGCCTGGCACCAAGCACAGAGCCTGGCACTTGGCTGGACAAACCTTTATTCCATGAGTACATTTCTGAGTGAAGGACAGACTGTAGCTCACTTCAGAGTGTCTGTACACAAGGGCTTATCAAAGTACATGCCAGATTTGGGGGGATAATTTTTAATTGTATATGTTCAGCAGGGTTTCTGTCTCATTCTATCTATTCAAACTTGGCACCTACCATAATACTTTGTTCAAGGTGGGTTCTCAATAGATGATGACTATTTTAAACTTGAGATAATTAATAATAAATTATTTGAAACTATGCTGATGACATTTCTTCCCCAAACATAGATTGTATCTCGATATTCCTCATAATCTAGGTTTAGTTGTGCATTTGCTCTGACTTGGTGGAAATATAATCTGATACAAAGAAAAAAAATAGAAAATACCAGAGAGAATATTACATTTCAGGAAAAATTGTTCCCTGTTGGGTAGAGGCAGCCAAAGGGAGCCCCAGATTAATCTAGAGTTGGGATGCCGCAGCTCTCTGTTCTTCTCCACTCCAGACTCCATATTTGTGGACTATCGCAGCTTTTCATGTCATTAAGAGTTGACGCCCTCGAGACTGTCATACAGAGTGAAGTAAGTCAGAAAGAGAAAAACAAATGTCGTATATTAACGCATACACGTGGAACCTAGAAAAATGGTACAGATGAACCGGTTTGCAGAGCAGAAATTGAGACACAGATGTAGAGAACAAACGTATGGACACCAAGGGGAGGAAGCGGCGGGGGGTGGGTGGTGGTGGGATGAATTGGGCGATTGGGATTGACATGTATACACTGATGTGTATGAAATGGATGACTAATAGGAACCTGCTGTATAAAAAATAAATAAAATAAAATTCAAAAATTCAAAAAACAAAAAAAGAGTTGACGCCCCATCAAAGCTCAATGTTGTTGAATCTCTAGCCACATCTGTGCACAAATAAGGGTCAACCTTTCCATTAAGGGTTTGGGTACTTGCTGTCACACTACATCAGTTCTGTTTCCTGTTAATTGCAGTTGGAGGCTCATCTTCTTTGCCAGGTGCCTTTTCTGAAAGGCCAATAATCATTTTTCTGGAGTTCTCCAGGGTTGGTATGCCTGAAAGCATAGTAGTTGGCTAAATAAGTGTAGATGTCCCTTCCAACTAGAGGATAATCATAGTAGTGTCAATCTTGTTTTCAGAGGCGTAATAAGGCAGTCCAGTGTGGCCAAACAGAGTCACATACTTTCATAGAAGCTTTGTTTGTTTAGAAATTGTTTCTCTTTATAGATGTCTTACATCGATAAACTATGAACAGAAGTCATGGCGGAAAGTGGAAGTCTAGAATGTGCAATTATCTAAAACTGTTAGGTATGCTTCCATCTTTCTTTCTCACATACATAATATGGGCCAACCCAGTACCTAATGGCAGTGTAAAGAAAGATCAGAACTGAGAGCAAATCTGAAATTATCCCTTTTAAAAGAATCTGCTCACTTTTCCTTTGCCCTCCCTCCACCCCAAGAGTTGTTCCCATTTCCCTTGCACCGTTACATATTCTCCACATCTAGATAGGGAGCTTTTGGCAGACAGAAACAGGGCTCCTTGCACAAAGCCAAAATTCAACTTGTTGATTAAATGAATATTCAAATGAATAAAATTTGGTGTGTGAGTGTGTATTTTAGGGAAGGGCCAGTTGTGTGGTAGGGCTTATACAGAGGGGAGGCATCAATACCTGTTGGAACAGTTTCCAAACATTGTTCATGTGTGTTTCTTAATCCTGGCTGCACATTTGAATTACCTAGGCAGTCAAAAATACTGATGCCAGGGCTCTATTCCAGACCAATTGAGTCAGAATATCCTGGGAATAGAAATGACATATAAAGAAGTTTCATCTGAGGTAATTTTCTGCTTTTTCTTTAAGGCTTTATGGACGAGAGTGTCTCTATAGTCTTAAGCTTATCTCGAGCATATGTTATTTTTAAGTTAAGTTCAGAAAGAGCATTATCATTTTAATGCTTTTGCTTGTTTTGGAGGATTTTCCATTTATTTGCCTTATTTTTGTTTCCCCTAAGCTTACTTTGGCCACATGGTTTCATTTTAGAAATTCAAACATTTGCCTTAAGCTACTTGTGAATTTAAAGAGCAACAACTGAATTTTAAGTAAAAACCCCAAGGGAAGGAGAGCTGACATCTGAGTCTTCGTGTACATGAACTGCAATGATTCCCTGGGTTTGTTAAGACAGATTAATTTTTATTTTCCTGTTTCCCTAATTACATTTTGAAGTCTTTAAAACTGTGTTTATATTTCAAATCCGCTTTCACAGGAGCTGAAGCATTACTAGCTAGACTTGGAATTCGGTGAGTTGAGCGATAGTTGTGTTCATTTTGTATCACTGATCTAGATGTAACCCATTAAAATTTACCAGAAACCCAGAGTAGCAACAGGTGGGCAACATGGAAGGGTTTCCACTTAAAACACAGTGGAAAGGAGTACAGACCTGTGAGATTTTAGGGAAGTTGTTTTAGAGGAAACACCTGTTTCAGGAAGGGCATGTGCAAATGTACACAAACACAAGTTACCTCCCATTTCAAATCAGACACTGATCTCTAGCTGTTGGTTCTGATACGGTAAATTCCAGGTTTCCTTAATTTTGAAATGGGGAGGAGAGAACAAGGCCCAGAGAGTCTGATACACATACTACCTGCCTTATAATTTCTTCCCACCATATCAAGTCAGAGGCATAACTCACTTCTATACACTAAGGCTGCCATTTTGGATGGATTGTCATTTGAGGAGGTGGAGGAGGAGGAGGCCAGATATAAGTGACTCCTGTTTTCCAAATACTCATAAGACAAAGCCTTAGTAATGTCTTCAAATATTAGAGTGGTATACCATCTATTTTTAAAAATAATGATCAGTGGATCATATTGGATGTTGAACCTGAGGAAAATATATCAGAAGAAAATTAAAGACCCTAATATAATTTCATACGCTAAATTTTTAAAGAAGCCTAGCAAATCATCTCAAAATAGCGCTTCCAAATTTGAAAAAGAAAGTGATCAGAATTATTATCATTTATTCTTACTTTTTGGCTATTAGGTTTTAGATAGATATATTTATATTTATACCTAAAAAAATACATAAAGTTGATTTTATGTGTCCTATATGTTGACTCTGGGGAACAAATTTCCCTTGATCAGATGTTTACACCCATTTTGTAGAGATAAGTAATAGTGGAAAGCAAACTGGACCAGCATCAACAAGACAACTGCTTAAAAGATAACATTCCTTCCTGATCTTGTAAGGGGACACGACGACGCTTAGATCTGGATTGTGTAAACTGTCAATAAAACATCATTTAATATACAGCCCTCTGTCTCAATAAACTTATATAACTGTTTCCTGATTTCTAATGGGCAGAAGTGTCCTCAGAGCTTTCTGAGATGCTCTGCCCGGGTTATAATCCTCAAATTTGGCTCGAATAAAATTTTCCATTTCTTTTTTAGATCGACTGATTAATTTTTCTTTCCTCCTAGATGTCAATTCTCCTCTAACCCTTGTTCAGCTGGCTCTTCTGCATTTCCTCTGACCTTGAGAGATCTGAACAGGGGAGCTGTGAATTTTCCAGGCATCTCACGTGGTCTCCAGCACCGGGCTCCCGCTGGCTGGCTTCTGCCCTATCCCTTGCTGACCACATACACGACATTGTAACGTCAAGCTTCGTGTAGCGCCTGGAGGGTCTGTCTGGGGCACCACCTGTGCCTGCTGGCTCATGGTTTTCTCTACCCCTTAGCTTCCCGGTAGCCCTGCGGTTATCACTAAGATCTCTCAGTGAGACTCAGATGGACTGTCAATGTCCTCCTGGATAGAGCCACGGCCACGGCGTGAGAAGCACCGTGTATTCTACCTTCTAGAATTTCCTTGCCAGGTAGATTTTCCCTAACGCCTAAGTCCCTCCTTAGCATTAAGTTAGATGCTTAGGGAGGCACATGAGTTGTTTCAGACCACTAGGGAAACATCTAGGGCACTGCCGCTGCAGTAACACAGTCAGCGTAGACAGATGCGAGGCGATTTGTTGACTTGCAACAATAAAGCCGGTAATGTTACCCCAGAGACCTGGAAGTGGTGAATGATCTTCCCTAAGCAGCTAACTAAGTCCTAGGGAGGGACGGAGCCATAGGGAATGTGGGTTTATTGTGATGTTAGGAAGAAACAATTAATGTCGCCTCTGCCTGAGTCTCCTCATCGTCGTAAATCAAGGGTAAAATACTGCCCTTTCCTTCAGAGGGATGGAGCCCAGCCAGTGAGAGCGGGAGAGAAGCCCCCGCAGAACAGCACAGGGCAATGCACCGGCCCCCCGGGAGCTCCTGCGCGCGTCCATCGCTGACCCAGGGCACAGCGTGGCACCAGCTCCGCCTCTGCTGAAATGCTATCCACGCTGCTATGAAGCAGTGGTCAATTTCATTTCTGCTTTTACTAAATAGTGAAGAAAATTTATAAAGTATATGTGAAGTACAGAGAATCATCATGAATAGCTTCGTATTGACCAAATTTTAGGGCAAAGAACCTCAGCATTACCCTAGAAGCTTCCTGTTGACTGAGGAAGCATTAATATTCCCCTCAGCTTGACTAAACTCTAGTAGACAGGTCTCTGCCTGATTCTAGGCCCCCAACCTGCCTTTTCTTAGAGAATTTAAGTCTTCTCCCATAAATTTAGCCTCCATTAAAATGACAGTAAAGGAATAATAATAATAAAAAAATAAACCTCTATAAACTCACAAGGACAAACTAAAAACTGGAGAAGACAAAAGCAGGAAACTTGCAATTGTACATTTTCTGCTTCTTTGAGACGTCTACAACGCTGAAGGTCTTTCTCAAAGACCTGGGAACCATTCATTTGAAATGGAATCATCACGAAAGATGGGGTCCCTATCTCCCAGTCTCAGTCAGAGGGTAGGAGACTAACTTCCATAAGGGCAGTCAGCAAACCCAAGGGCCTCCAGAACTTTTCCACTAGCTCACCCTAGTGCTTAAAGACTCTCCAGCCTGTGAGTCAATGCAGTGCAGTCGAGTTTCTCTCCCTCTCTCTCTCTCTCAGTGGTCTTCACTGAAATCTTCCTTGCCATTTTTAACAAGTGTCTGGTACAATTTTTCTTTTACACTCTGTGCCCTGACCTGACACCACCCGTTTTCTCCTGACTCAGATGAAACTGTGCTCCCAGATTTGGGCTTAATCATCCCTTTGTTTTTCTTTAGAGTTGATCCCATGTTGTAGCCCTAAACCATTTAATTGCTAAGTTTTTGTGTATTTTTGAACTTCATATAAATGAAATTATACTGCATATTTCACATTAAATTACAAGAATAAGCTTTACCACCTGCTGAAAAAGAGTTGGATAAAGAAAATTGTTACCAAAGTAATCATGTTTTTCATAACTCTGCAAATAAACCAATGGGCCAAGAGCCAGAAAAACTAAGACTAAAAAAACTTAGAGACTATTTAGCCTCTAAATCTCACTGTAATTATGCTTTCTTCAAGCATATATTGTTCGTTGACATTGAATTTCTGTATCATGTATATTCAGTAGTCCCCATTGGCAGATAACTGCAACTCTTGAAGACAATCAAGCTTTTCTTTAACTTTATATTTTAAAAGAAAAAAGAGTGACATATTAAGCAAATGAACAATTCTCCTTTCTTTTAATTAGATTCCAATATTTTCCCAATATAGCAATACAATATGCAAAATGATTAAGAAACTCTAATTGCAATTCTAGTTTCTGATTTCACGAAGGCCCAACAGTCAAATCTTTATTGATGACACAGAATAATTCAAATTAGAGCGGTCTAGAGAGGATGAAGAAAAACTCCAGGAGGACCAGCAGGACTTGCTAATTGGACAGAGCCACAGCAGCTGGAAAGCAACACAGACAAATACAAAGTCCTAGACTATCTCTTGGAAAGTGTATTTACACGCGCACTCAAAGGGGTCAGAAGTTAGTTAAAGGCCATTCACCAGGTGTCTGTCCTATGAGGATTTCCAATCAACAGGTATTATATTAAGAGTACATCCTAGAATGGATGCAAAATAATTCCAGACACTTAGAACTTCCCCCTCTTTGTCCCTACCACAATTCTACCAAACAAAACAGCACTGCAAATATTCCTTGGGGATTAGGTGCAGATAACTGGTCTTATCTTCAAAGTTTGGTGACTAGGACAACTTCTCAACTTTGATCATCAAGCAGTAGGGTAGCATCACAGTATTACTCAAAATTTATTCTACAAATGTATAGTGGGGAAAAAACATGACCATGCATTCCTTGAAATTACAGTCAGTTTAGGTATTACATCTGCATATTTAAAATTATAATTAAAATAAAGTACAGATGCTGGACTGATATTTATGGAAGCCATCAACTGTAGAGTGGGAATATACCTCCACTGACCCCAAAAGTGTTTTAAACTGTGTATGTAGAGAGAATATTGTTACGTATTTTCATTTCCACAGCCGTGTAACTGTTCTCTCTAGCTATTCAAAACATTAATTTTTTTGCAACTTCCCTCATATCGCCAGTGTCCCAGTTGGAAGCCAGAGCCATATATTTTCTGCAAGCACAACAAGAGAGATTCATTCATATTGTTGGGGACAATTAGCAAACTCTGCAAAAGAAAATAATTCCCGTATTTTCCGCAGCATAATGCCTCTAAGACTAATTAGAATATTCCTTATTATAGCCGCTTTTCTAGCTACTTGGTGAAATTTATAACTGACATTAAGTGTAGAACTTTGGAGTTGCACATGTGTTTACTTTGCTGAGCTCCCCATTACCTGACTAGAAGAATCAAAAGAGAAAATTTACAAATGCAGTAAATAGAATGACAAAAACACACTCAAATTAACATCTACTAAAAGAGTAAGTGTGTGCCCCAAGGGAGACCTGAGTCTTCTTGGTAGAGAACAGCCTTTCTCAGTGGCCGCCTATCCATGGCGTGTTATTTAGGTCGGGAGAGTATGGAAGCTGACTCCTATGATTAATGTAACATAATCTCTGCTTTTTTGGGCTCAACAAAGTTAAGGGTTCCAGAAGCTGAAAGGAACCAAGGTCAGTGTTTCAGCTCCATCAAAAACAATCTTCAATTTCTGTCAATTCTTTTAGGCCGTAATCCTGTCAAAGCTATGAAATCCTTTCCTCATTGTTTCATATGCTGCACGTGTAACCAAAATGAACATCCTCACCTACAGATGGAAATTATGACATTAGATCAGTGTTTCCCAAACTTGCTTGATGATACAATTAGCTGGGATGTTTGTTTAAAATACAGACTGTCTTGTCTGATGAAATTCTAAATCAATAGTTTAGAGTGGAAATTAACAATCTGTATTTTAATAATTTCCCTGGCAATTGTTTTTATTTGACAAATAGGAAAAGAAGGGACTGAATGACCTTTACAATATCTTCCAGTTGTAGCATTCCATGAATCCATAATCATTGTCCATACCAAATGCCTCCTTAAAAAAATAAATTAAGAAAAAAATCTTTTCTTGATTGGTAAACAGACTGCCAAAAAACAAACAAACAAACAAAAATTGGCAGATTGGATTTGAGAGAAAAAAGATTAAGAAAAAACTCCAGATATCTGGGGAAGCCTAAAAGCCTAAAAAGCTACATAGATTCTATTGGCTAAACTTTTCACCCAGTTACCATGACAACCTTCATATATGTTGTAATGTAGAGAAAATTAGATATTAACCTGGATAGGCCTTTGGAGGAAGGGCGATATTTCAGACAGTGGTGATTTAGGCTGTTCTGTGGACCCCACGCCTAATGTTCTCATCGGTTCTTCTAGTGGGCCTTGCTAAGATCTGAAATCCCTTGCTTTTCTCACACAGAGGCTTGTGAAAACCCAGACAGAAAATGAGGGTTAGAGTGCGATTTGTTAGTCCAAAGCCCCTTGGGTTAGTAACTGCTCTCTGTTTTGCATCAAAGCCTCTATTCACATGGGAGAAAGCTCCAGGAACAGTGGTTGCTGCCTCTGCTCAGAGGATGGGCTTGGCATTGATGGTGTGGGAGCGGGCTGTGATGGGCTTCAAAGAGTTCCACGACAATGTGGTTTCCAGGACGTGCGCAGCTCGTGCCAGACCTCAGGCACTCATCTGTGCGGTCATTATTTTCACATGTGGGATCTTGCTAGTCCATAGCCAGACGATCAGGGGTCTACACTTCATTGGAATGTAGCAGTTTTCAACAGCAGCCTTGCAGAGTTTTAGAGCTGCAGGTGGGGCAGGAGGGCATCTGGTCCAAACTCAGTATTTTAAAAAATAGGAATCTAAGTGCAGAGACCGGCAGAGACAGGATGAGAACCCCGCTTGCTCTCTGCACTCCAAACTCAGCGCTCATTACACTCCTCTTTATTCTCGCACACGGAATACTTTTAATGGTTTTTCTATACTGAGAACATTTTCTCTGTTTTATGGCATAAGCCACCATTTCCTGGAAGGCAGTGGGAGAAGCTTGCCTGCTTGTGACCAGAGACATGCACTCAAGACCCTGCTCCTGCCTCACCCCCTCTTCCCAGGTCAGAAAGTCCTACATGTTCTGTGGTGAAGCAAACAACAGTGTGACAAGTCTAAGAAGGAGGCTGGCACATACTGACATGTTAGCAAGCCTCTAAATACATGGAAAGCTGTCACATAGTCGCGTATAGTACGCATTTAATGTCGTTTCCAAACATACTTGCTTTCAAATATCCCTTTATGAAAAGGATGCTGCTGTTTTCTCTCATTATGGATAATTATAAACCCTCATGCGTTAGAATTAAAAGAATATGGGGGCTTCCCTGGTGGCGCAGTGGTTGAGAATCTGCCTGCCAATGCAGGGGACACGGGTTCGAGCCCTGGTCTGGGAAGATCCCACATGCCGCGGAGCAACTAGGCCCGTGAGCCACAACTACTGAGCCTGCGCGTCTGGAGCCTGTGCTCCACAACAAGAGAGGCCGTGATAGTGAGAGGCCCGCGCACCGCGATGAAGAGTGGCCCCCACTTGCTGCAACTAGAGAAAGCCCTTGCACAGAAACGAAGACCCAACACAGCCAAAAATAAATAAATAAACAAATGTAGGGTTTAAAAAAAAAAAAAAAGAATATGGAATGGATTTTTGGGGGGGGTGTTCAATCACAATTTAATTACAATGATGAGATTCTCAAAGAGGTTATTGCAGAGAATGACAAGCAAGTATATAAAAGGTAACAGATTAAATAGTCTAGAAAGACGAGAGGTTGAGAAGAGGGACCTTAGATGGTTTTGAGTAATAAGGTAACAGGAAGTACTTGCTTCTCCCTTTGACTGCCAAAAAGATGCAACGTTGAGCCCCTGGAACTCAGGGAAAGGAGAGGGCGGGGGCGTGAGTCCTAAGAGCATGGTCTGATGCAGGGCCCATGGAAAAAAATGCTTTCCTGGGAAGGGCTTCTTGTACCTCGATGGGTGACAAACTTCAATAATAATAATAATAACAATATCTCATGTGAAATTTCATAATTGTCAACTTAGTAATAACCTGTAACAATTTATAATAGAATTACATTTGTTTAATTAATAGTGTCCATATTCAGGGCCAAATAATGTAGAAAAAAGCCAATCATTAGAGTCATGATAGGGACTTCCCTGGTGGTCCAGTGGTAAAGAATCTGCCTTCCAATGCAGGGGACGCGGGTTCGATCCCTGGTGGGGGAACTAAGAGCCCACATGCTGTGGGGCAACTAAACACGCACGCCACTACTACTTAGTCCACGTGCCTCAACTAGCGAGAAGCCTGCGCGCTGCTGCGAAGAGCCCGCATGCCGCAACTAAGACCCTAAGCAGCCAAAAAAACAAAAAAAAAAAAATTAGAGTCATGATAATATGTTCAATGGTGAGTGTTAGAAAATTGGGAATAGGGGGTTGAGTTGGCATCTAGGAGACTATGTCCTCCCTGCACCCTCCCAGGAATCATTGCTAATACTGGAAACAAAGTTGGATTTCCTATAGCAATGTGTCATGGAGGATGTGTACTTTATTCAGATATTAATAGACACAGTGGCCCTCAAGGCTGGAAAATTTGGACACTATGGTTCCAGTATCAGGCATAGATTCTTTCACAACTAGCCATGTGTATACAACACACTTTGTTTTCATGCCCAGCTGGTATGGAGGCCACAGCTTCCAAATAAACTGATTTATCTGTGAAGCTGAGTTCTAACTCTTCTCGGAATCTGGAATTTTCCATTGTTCATCTAGCTAGCTCTCCAAGGATTAATTCTCAGACTGCAATAAAGTAATTTCTTACATTTTAAAGGTTTATATGTAGGTTGATCTAAATAGGATGATTCACAAGTGGAAGAAGTATGGAGTAGACTATTTGGCAAATTGTACTCTCAAGGCTACAGCTTAAAAAGGCAACGTTTGCTGCATCTGGGTACTGTTATGTTCAGGACACTGCCCAGTGCAGATGATCCTTTATTTGAATAAGATCTTAGCGGTATGTTATAAAAGGATCTCATTAAAGTTACTCTCCTGGCCTTTCCTTTCTTCAGCACAAATGTAATTGCAGTGTGTGGCAAGTTTCCTATTTGGGAGGAATATTCACTCCATTCTAGGAGGCAGAGTTCCTGGAATCTTCAACTCAATTTAAATTACGAATGCACATAAATGAGGGAGGACTTACAGTAGGTTCGTGTTAAAAGATTGATGTACGGACGGACGTAAGGAAGTCCCCAGGGCATCAAACCACATCCGGCTTTATCCAATAATTTCGTTTGCCACAAATCAGAAAACTGAACCTCTAAGCTGGCTGCTGCCGAGTTCACCACGGTGCCTCACCCATGAAAAGTGGTGTAGCTGTGTGTGCATTTCACAGTGTGAAGTGCTGTTTATGCCTCACGCCTCATCTTTCCTATCCTTGGGCAGCCTAGGAGCACTGCTGCCTAGGAGGCCATTGGGCATTTCTTCCCCAGTTCAGGCAAATATCTCCCAATAGACAAGAGGAAGCCCTCAAGGGAAAACAGAACTAAAAAGAAACACAGAGGTTTAGCTTAATGAAACAACAGATGAATATTTAAACTAATTTAAGTATGACCAATGAGCTGCATAAACTTTATCATTAATCACTCTGGCACACATGAGCTTGTTTTCCCGGCTAAAAATTATGCCGTTAAAATTCAGTAAAACTCAGTCACAGCGCATCTCTCTCTAGTGATCATGGTTAATGTTGATGATTCCCAAGTTTATGATGGATTCTGTTCATGACTTGAAAGACTTCTGTCTCCTCTCTTTACCTTTTGAGAATCAGTAATTTCAGAGGAACCACAGAGCTGAGGTTTGACTGGGAACAACTGTCTCAGATTTCTAATATCCTTACAAGAGTCATTATGGCGGCATTGTGATGAGAGCAGGGATGGAGCTGCTACAGGTGAAACCCAAAGAAATGACTGGACACAAAAGTTTTAGTCCGTGACCATCTATGAGATACTTAACAGCGTTGCATAAGCGGGGCCATGGTGCCCCACTTCAGGGAATCTGTTCTAAGTTCAGATGTCAAGCATGACGAAGCCCTTCCTGACAATAGGGCTTTCAAAGCTCTGTTCCCATCACTGTTTCTATAACACTGATGATCTGGCAGAGAGTGTGGCTGCAAGAGGCTGCAGACCCAGGGGCTCAGGTTAGGAAGATGAGAGCATTAGGCAGCCATTCACAGAGTTCACGGAAAAAGACAAAAAGCAGTAATAAGAGTGCAAAGGAAAATAATGGGCGGGCATGCCAGCATGGCCCAGACGGAAGTAACATGGACCCAAGTGTTCCCATAGCCATGGTCATGGAGGTGATTACCCGCTCTACAGGGAGAAGCAACGCTGGATAGCCTTTATAGATTTTTTTTTTTTAACTGTAGACTGTTATATGTAGTTCCTATTTAGAGTGTGCGGTCTCTCACTTTAAAAAACTCTGTTGTTGTCATCACAAAGCCTTGATATAAAGAATCCTCATGAAAAGTTTATGTGCAATACTTGGATCAGACTGGGGCAGAGACGCTCGAAGTGCGAAGGGAAGGGCGTAGCAAGGGTGATGCTGCAGGCATGGGAAAGAAGGGGGTGTGGAGCAAGCGAGGCGCTGGCAAAGCCCACGGGGTGGCCACGGCGTTCTCTTCTGTATCCGCCCTTCACGCCCACAAAGGAGATGGAGACGGTGAAGTGCTGCCTCTTGTGACAACGGAACATGGAAGAAGCCAAAGCAGGTGTCCGATGCGTGATTCCTTTCCCCCTCTCACCCCGTCCTCCAGCCCTGACTCTGTACGGCTTTGGGACAATCACAGAGTCTTTGGGATGGACTGTCCTGACTTCCCAGGTCTGAGTGAGGTGCCTTCTTTTTGTGCCGCCGCATTCCTGCACTGAGGGTACTGGCCTGTGCCCCTGTCTGCATTCTCTCCGTTAAGCCCGGGGAGCACGCAGTCCTTTCCAGCCTGCCACTGAGTTCCCAGGGGCCACCTCACACCCTCACTGCCGTGTACGGCTGCTCAACAGTATTTGTCCAATTGAATGAAATTGAGGCTGTCGGTTCTTCAAAAGTTAGGCGTTCCCTTGGCCACTGGCCCCCTGGAAGAAGCCCCTCTCATCCTTCAGGACTTAGTGCTGGGGTGCCACTTCGAGAACTCCGTCCCTGATGCCTCCCCACTCAGACAGACTGCCCACGGTCTCCTCAGCGGCCCTGTCCTGACTTCCAGCCAAGCAGCAGATCACAATTTATTCTACTTCCTTATTTACAAGACTGCTTTCCTTCTAAACAATAAGCCCCTTTAAGGTGGAGAGCATGTCTTATTGTTCTTTTGTGTCCCTAATACCTAGCTGACTCACTGGTACATAGCAGGTGTTTCAGGTGTATGTGATAAATGTCATCGAGTTGACATGTGGGAGACTAAGTCCCCAAAAGAGCCATCCTGCCTTGATTCTGCAATTGCTTGTCCAACCATCTTGGCGTTATTCTTTTTCCGGCTTTATTGTTAGAAATCCACCCAGCAGTCTACAGAAGGCAGGGAAATAGGAGCAGGTGCTAACTGAAGATGTGATGCATGTCCTGCTTCACGTGGACACAAGGTGGAGAAGAAGAAATACAAGAAATGATTCAATAACCAAGTCAGGGACTGACGGTCTCGGTGCAGAGCGGTGTCCATTCCCAGGAGTTGCCTGAGATTTACCCCATTCCAGGATCTGACCTTTTTGGTTTTCCTTTAATTACGGCAGAATTCAGTCCTGCTGGGTTTCTTTTTCACGCTCACCTCAGGAGACATACACATTGTGTGTTCCAACAAAGTAGTCTGAAGAAAGGTAATTAAAGGTGTTTATCGTAAAAAAGAAAAATATACTTTGCTTTAGCTTAAGCCAGATTCCATGTTTTAAGGCAGACAATAAACATATCAAAGGAAAAAATATTGTTTTACTGAAACTGTGGGGCACACAATCATAAAACTCCCTCCTTGAATCACTTAGTCCCGCCAATGTAAAAAACACTAAATAGATAAAATTAACTAAATACCTTTAACTAGTATATTTCTTGGCCAAAAATAATATGAATTATCAGGTGAAGATGATTTATCAGTAGACTGAGAATACCACAGTAAAAGTTCAGTCATTTATCTTTGCAAATCACAACTTTGTACTTGGCCCGCCCCACCTCTTTTATATGTTTTGGGGAAAATATGCCTGCTTAGACCACATGGATATCTAGTAAACTTGAGAATATAGTTAATCTGAGACTAGTGATAAAAATAAGATGAATTGCTCTTGCTTTGCTTTGGTGAAAAAATAAAAAAAAAAAAAATTGAAAAGCAGGTCATAATTGTGAGTGTGTGCCCAGTACAAGGAATAGAACTTCCTTTTCTTTCTTTGTTTTAGCATCCTGGTAAAGGCTAAAGAAGAATAAAAGTAGTTCCAGCCTTCAAGTATAATTCAGGGTGGGGAACTGACAGATAAACTACTAGTAATAATTAATAATTAATAATAATAACTATTATAACATAAGCCTCAATTACGTGACAGCTAAAGGTGCAGTAATATCCTTTGGTTTTTGGTTGCTCAGAGAAGTAAGTAAAGAATCCTCTGAATGAGGCAGACCAAAATTAGGTGTTGAAGAACCAGTAGGATTTCAGTTGGCAAGAAGAGGAAGCAACATCCCACATCTGCAAATAGGGAAGCTGTAGGCCGGTTGGAAGGATACTGGGTGGTCTGGGTCCCGGGTCCCGGAAAAGTGAGAATTCCTATCGTGATGCTGGAAGATGCAGTCTGAAGAAGCCAGAAGATGAAGGCTGGGGGAGATGTGGGGCCACGTCAAGGAGGACTATGAAAGTCATGCTCAAGGAATGGCCTCGGGAATTCTTTGGAGAATTATTTTCACGCCAGTAAAAACATTTTCACGCTTATGCCCTGGAATATTCACAGCCCACCTCTGCTGCAGACTGCTCTAGGTTGGGGGGAGGCAAAAAGCAGGGCCAGGACAGGAACAGACACTTGCTACCAAAACGACGCTAAAGATTTCCAACACTGATTTCATAAAACCCCGTGGTTGCAAGAGACCTTGAGTTCACTGGTCTTCACATTTCTGGGAGCTCTGGACCAATTCAGAGGGAAAAGAACACCGTGACCCACTTTTCCCAACAACTTTTCAGTTCAAGAAAATGAGCTAAACAAACACACAAATCTTTGTTAGATGCAAGCCCAGCCTCCGACAGAACCTGATGTAGTTTTACGGTGAGAGTCATACTCTCTTTATGTCACAATGCAAGTACGTGACATGCGTTCATGTGACAAAGGTCTGGGTTGGAAACCACAGTGGGGGACGCTCCTGGATACTGCTGGCTATTGATCTCCGTCACTTTCTCTACTGAGTAAAGAGATGCCTCGGCTTTCCCCTCCCAATGTACCCACATGCTCAACGCAGTCTCAAATGTAACTTGTTCTTCAAACCCTCATGTCTTCTCATTTTCCATTTTTTCCTTATTTTGTATGATTCTAGTTCATTGTGTGACTTTTTTCCTTAGCTACTAAGGAATATGTTTTTGAAAATTCAACCAAGAACATGCTTATATTTACTGTCATCCTTTAGAAATGAATTTTCAGCCCCCTTGCACAGATAATCACTCGGCTCTATCTTGCAACCATAAATATTACAAATAAATAAACAGACAGTAACAAATTATGGGAACTTGACCACTACTATCATCAGCCCCATATTTATGGAGTCCTCCTAAAGTACCCGCACTAACAGCTCAATAAATCAATAGTTAGCCACGGCTGCGATTAGGCCTTGGGTCTCTTGTAGATATTCATAAACCCAAGGAGATTAGATGCGAGACTGGTGTCAGAAACTGCATGCACCAATCATACTATTTTTCACAATATGATGAAAAACAGTTTCTAGGGAGCAGCAAGACCTCCTGGGATGCTCTGAGAGCATTCTTGGGACCTGTGTGCATCGGAGAATGCTTTTTCCCTGTCTTTGCAGTGATTTGGAAGAGGAAGCATTTGTATCTTATGAAATCTTGCACAGGAAGATTAAAAACGTCCGTCACTGCCTTTCACAAAAACAAAGAAAACCTCAGGCCATTAGAGTTGTGGGTAGCCAACCTTATTTTGACCAGGCATTCTTGTATCTGTTTTGAAGCAACATTTTCCCAAATGGGATGTATATTTTGAGGGGGGGATCAATGGGCTACAATTATGTCATTTACTAGAGTACACTTCTCCATGGTCAGTTTCAAAATCATTCTAACATGATGGGCGTTTCTTATTAATGTCTATGGTGGAAAGCCTTGGCAAGAAAGCCTTGGCAAGAAAGTGAGGAGGAAAGAGGTGTGTGTTTGGATCTGGGGACGTTTAAGGAAAACTTGGAAATGGGGTGACAATGCTCTTATGACTGAGTAGCGTCACACGGTGTTAGAATCATTCTAGTCACACAGAAGTCAATAGTTAGATCCTACTTAGATTCTGGTTCTGGTTTAGATTCTAAAACTAGAACATGTGCACAGAACAGATTTTAACCAAGTTTTACAGTTTATGAAACCAACCTAAGATTCCATTTTATTTCATATTATTAATTTTTTAATATTATATATTTAGTTACTATCAATTTTTAACATAAGCAGCCCTTTAATGTAATAGATATGAAAACATTTAATGACTCCAAGTCCCATATATAAATATAAAGAATTTTTACTACCTCCATTATATCTGCTTCGCTTTGAAATATTTACTAAAATGTAGTTTCTTTGTTTACCAAATGGACGACGATAACAGCAGTTAGTTTCATAACATATTGATAGAGTTTTGAAAAGATTTAATTATTAAGGAAAAAATGTTTATTTTCCTTTTGTACATTTCTGGAGCCAAGTTGGGCAACCGTGTGCAGATGAGAAGCGTGGACGGTGAGCTCAAGGCAAGACTTTGCTGAACTAATGGAGCCATGGATTTATCCTGACCATCCATCCAGAGATCTTGTGCTTTGTGTCTAGGCATCATCACAATGCAGGATAGATGAACTGGGTTTAAGGAAATACCCTTCTTGAATATTTCTCTTCAAATCCAAAAACGGATAAGACTTTCCTCTATTTGAGAATTTTGGGAATGGGGATGCTCTGTCGTTGGGATGTATTAGTCAAGAAACCTGAATAAGTGCACAGATCTGTTGAAGAAAGGGAAGGAATGATTTCCAGAAATACTCCCCTTTCAGAAACCTCCCATTTACATGCTGTCACACACGACTTAAATTTAGGACCTAAGATTATTTTTAAAACCTATGTGATTAGGGGAAAGATACCTTTTTACTTGACAACCAGAAATTTCCCTACTACAGACACACCAAAAATGTTAGCTGGGGAGTATGATTACGGTAACTTTTCCTTTCTTTACACTTCTCTGTATTTTCCAAAATTTTGATAATGGGCACGTGTGACTTTTATAATCAGGAGAGAAGCATTCTCTTGTGAATCCTCTTGAATCTGCTGCTTTCTTTCATCTCTCCACATCTGTGTCTCTTCAGCTGCTTTTCCCACATAAGCTAGACACACACAGACACACCGTTCGGTGTGAGCATGGCGACTCAGTGATCTCAGGAGGAGTCAGCTTCACTGGAGCGTCTGGGTGACTTTGGAGTTGAGAGGCAGTGATGGCGGCTACAGTGGGAAGCGGCCACACCAAAGCCATCAGAAGAGTCTGAATCACAGATCTGACTCCAGGGCTGGTACGGGCAGACACAGGCGTCATCGCCAGCGCCATCTCCGGGTGGAGGTCAGAGGGCTGCAGTAAAAACACTCTTCCTCGGGAGGAGACGCGCCCACCGTGCTCTTCTGCACGTGGGGATACACAGGCAGGCACAGAGACTGGACATCTTAATTCAGAACTGGTGCCCGAGTCACAGGGGCATGTGCTTCCTACAACACTTGAAGCCAAAAGTAAATAAAACCGTACAGATCGGTCAAAGGCTTGTCAGTTTTCTTGGCTTCAAAAAACTTTCTTGTGAACGCAGTTGGTAAGGGAAGCTTGAAATCAGACGCTAACAGCCTCATTAGGCTCTGATACCATGTTTTTGGATAAAGTGAGTTGGTGAATTGGAAAGGATTAGGATTTGAGTTCCTAAAATACTGAAAGTATGTAGTCTAATCCACCAGATCTACAAAACAGTGTTGAAATCTCTCACCTGGAAACTTTCATTTTGAAAGCTGCTTATTAATCTCTGTGTATTCTGTATAGAAATCTTGGGGGGGAAAAAGCAATTTTCCTACCAGCATCAAGGCAAAGTATATGCAGAAGCATGTGCCTCTGACGTGTTACACCCTTCTGAGGAGGAAAGAGGTGTGCGTTTGGATCTGGGGATGTTTAAGGAAAACTTGGAAATGGGGTGTAATGTTTCCAGGTCAGTTTAGCACCTTGGCTACAAATTAAGTGATGCTCAATAGTGTGGACGTTCAAAATCATGTCAGACATCTGTCTGTGATCATTTGCACAGAACAGCAGCAGCAAAAGGCACAAGCTTTGTGACATCAGGTCTGAATGCCCTCCTGATTTGGGTGATCCTGACCAGGGTATGCTTCTGAGACCTGGCGTTTGTAAGCAGAGCCAACTGTGCCAGGGTCAGAGAGGGAGAGCTGTTTCCTCTGTTTGTAAAGTTGAATGTTGAATCAACACAAAAGGAGCCTCAGGAAACCAGGAAACCAGTTCAGCACGGAGGACGGAGGGCATCAGTGCTTACACATCCGAGATGCTAAAAGTGCCATTAAAGCTCTTTGACCACAAACAGCAAGGCTGGTATTTGCATCTGCTTGAAAACATACTAAATTATGTTCTACAAGTTAAGGAGTAAGATCGTGGATTTCCTTCATGCTAATAGGTCGGCATTTTCAATCAGACCTGTTCAGCAAGCCCTGGACAATGGTGTTACAAAGAAAGTGTTTACTCTCAGGAAAAAAAAAGTGACCTGGGCTGTAAAAACGCAAGGGCATGGCCATGGGGCTCAACGACAATAACGACAGATAATGTTTTGTCCTAAATTCCTCCTCACAAGAACCTCACACAAATAAACCCTTCCCCAATTTTCTTCACTCAAAACCTCCTGTCTCAGTAGGGCTTCCTTCATCACGACAGCAGGTGTAGATGTGATCTGTCCTAATTCCAGCACGCTGCCACAGCCTGCAGCCGGCTGATATTTCCAGGTTGGTTCCAGTGAGTGTTTGCTTTCTTTTAACTTGGAGTTTTCCTTCTTTAATTAGGGCCTCTGCTGAGATCTCCAACCTGTGCCGAGTGGGTTCTCAGTGTTTCACTAATAGGTTTCAAACTTCTCCTTGATCTCTTTATACTCACAAAGGGTGGCGGGTAACGCACATGGAAACAGCAGCAGAGTGAGACGGCTGCTCCAATGTTTCGGTGACATTTGGGGAGTAGCAGAGCCGTCCTTCTTGCTGAAGTTTTCTATTTTATCAGAAGGCTTTGATGTACGGATTTAGGGAAAGTGACCAAATTTATGGTGAAATGGTGGTTTGGATCTCTGCCGGATGTCAAGTAAATAACATAAAGAATTGGGGCTTCCCTGGTGGCGCAGTGGTTGAGAATCTGCCTGCCAATGCAGGGGACACGGGTTTGAGCCCTGGTCTGGGAAGATCCCACATGCCGCGGAGCAACTGGGCCCGTGAGCCACAACTACTGAGCCTGAGCGTCTGGAGCCTCTGCTCCGCAACAAGAGAGGCCGCGATAGTGAGAGGCCCGCGCACCGCGATGAAGAGTGGCCCCCACTCGCCGCAACTGGAGAAAGCCCTCACACAGAAACGAAGACCCAACACAGTCAAAAATAAACATAATAAATAAATAATAAATAAAAGAATGATGGCATTTCAGTCCTCAAGGGCCCTTTCTCAGTTTATCTATGTGCAGAGTTTTGTTGTTGTTGCTATTCGTGTGAAATGAAACTATTCCATTCTTAAGCTCATCGAAAAGACCACGTCAAAGAGAGGTGGGATTCTTTCATATTTACTTGCTTCTATTTCTTTTTAAAACTCATGTTCAAGTATCAAGTTTAAAATGTAGTAATACTGGGCAGTCCCCAGCTGGTGAATGGATTCTGCTGCAAACTTTCATTTGTGAACTTATTTGGAATTCTGAGCCCATTTTCCCAGAAACGCTACAGTGACTGAGTTCCAAATGAGGACTTTAATACTTTTAATACCAACTGAGATAAAATGTAATAATGTATGCAGAGGATTCAGCATTGCAATAATTCAGAAGCATTGCAATATGTATACTTCTGAGTATTATCAAATGTACGGCTCAAAAACTAAACCGTGGTTAATTTTCTGGTACTCAGCAATATCAGCTGACACTATTTTGTTTCCATGATCATGGTCCTTCATTTCATAGCTGAAAATGGACCACGCAGGCCCATTTTACTCATGACGTTACTTAACTTTATTACAAATTATACCATCAAACATATATGCATTCTGTATCAAACACTAACCAATAGCTATTCCCACATTTTCTTTTACTGCAGAGCCTATAAGTCATGGCCACAAATAGATCAATCTAAGGCAATTAGGGAAATTCTATTCCTCATGCCAATAACTGATTGACTTAGGGACTGACATATGGTTCAATGATTCAGTTCTGGTCAATGAAACACAGCAAGAGGTCCACTTAGTAATTTCTGAGAAAGTGCCTTTTTTCCCCCTTCAAACACAGAAACAAAATAAAGTAATAATCTCTTTTCTGCTGGATGTTGCACCTCTGTCTTCATGTGATGCCTGGAATTGGGGTGACCTTTTGGAAGGGTGGGCATGGGGTGGGGTTGCCACCTAGTCGAGTTTTAAGGAATATGCTGCGAGCACAAGATTCTCCACTTCTTTCAAATATCATGATAGTTAATACCTCTCTATTTAAGTTCTTGCATTGTGAGTATATGGGGCGTTCACTGCTGGCAGCACCTGATCTGCTTACTTAGAGCTTTACTGATATTTCAGTTCCACTATTTATTCTGCATGGAGGAAAATCTTTGAAACCAACACACCGGAGCAATACCTCTCTTACCCTGAATAAGGTCAGTTCGAGAATAAGTTTCTATTGTCAGCATGCTGGGGTGAGGGTTGGAAAAGGAAAATACATTTTCCCAGCTTCTCCTGAATCGAATCTACGCTCTCCTGCTTTCAGCATTGTGAAAACTACCAGAATATCAGGTCCTTGTTCATTTAACTGGGGGGGGGGGGGGTGTTCCTCATCACTTGTGCATAATACAAGAACAGCAAATTTAAACTATAATGAGATGCCATATTACCACTATCAAGTTGTCAAAGTACATACACAGAGTTCATACTATTTGATTAAATGTATTACACATTTCCAAAAACCAGATCAAAGCCATTGATTTCTATATTTTAAATAGATGCATTATATTATATGTGAATTACATCTCAATAAAAGTGTCAAAATTTGCATTTCTATACACCAGCCATAGGTAGCTGGGCCACTCATTGGTGAGGGTGTGGGAATACAGGCACTGTTATATTTTACCAGTGGGAGGCTAAGCTGGTATGACTTTTTCAGGGGCATTTCGTAAAAATCTTAGAAAATTAAAATATCTCTTAAACTTAACCCAGAAATTCCACTTCCAGGAATGTTTCCTTACAGATAGGCTCTACGTATCCACAAAGTATGTACAAGGATATTATTGTAGTATTATGCATAATGGCAAAAGCGTTGCTTATGACAGTCTTATATTTAAGAATAACATAACTTTTACCTTTGGAAGTTAGCTATCAGGAACTTGGAAATCCGTGAAAGAAAATAAAAGCTTAATTAATTCTTGACAACTAAATGAGAGTGATGAGTGTGAACGTTTTATACCCCTATTTATTACTGGCATGACACGCTTCACTAGGAAACCATGAATTCGTTTATGAGGTTCTGTCTTGTTTTTATTCAAAAAACAGTCTCCAATTCTTTAAAGAAGATATAATCAACTTTTCATTTCTGGTATTATGACAAACTAGCGGGTCTGAACATCTACAAAATAATTCCTATAAATGCTGCATAAAATATAACAAGTGCTCTTTCAATGCATAGCTGAGCACTTGAGAAGGTAAGCAAAATCCTGAGGTCATACAAGGGAGACAGGGACGACTACGAGGGTGGTGAGCTGGCACTTCCCTGGGGACATTTCCTTGTCTCGGAAAACAAGAGAACTGAGGGTGTGCAGTTTTCCAGGGACAAGGAAATGCCTAGAGTTCCCCCAGGGTGGAGTGTTGGAATCTAGAGGTGAAGCCCCTCCAGGCTGTATCTTCAATGCTAAGTGAGGCTAGGAAAGCATCCGGCCACCGGCCACAGGAAATGGTGCTGAGTCATCTGTCTGGCCCAGGATACTGGATTAGCAAAAAAACCCTCTCCTGAAAGTTCATACCAACAGGTCTGCCCTCACATAGGTTTACAATCTGAACTTACATTATTAGAGTGTCCAGAAATCCCAAGCCAAGAAATAAACATAAACATGAGCCAGGCATGTATCAAGGCACTTGCCAGAAGCAAACTCAAACCTTCTCAGGACAGATCAACATCAACCGAAGATAGTATTTGTCCCAGAGACTACAAAGTGCAAAGAATAAGTCAAAGGATAACAAAAAGTTACAAAATGGAAGAGAAAATAAGTCACTGTGAAAAGTGTCAGGAAAAAACTCCTAGACCCTCAACATAATGGAATAATTATAAACAAGATACAAAACAAATATACATATATAGGATAGTTGTAAGGTAGATAAGAAAAAATTGAAAATGTAAGAAAATAATAAAATACCATCTAGAAAGTTGGGCCAATTTAAGGCAAGCCAAAAGGAAAGTTTAGAAATAAAAAGTATAATCAGTAATAGCCAAAAACTGGAAACTGGATATATGAATGGTGATATATTTATACAATGGAATACTCTACAGCAATAAAAATAAATGGACACAACTACAGATAAAAACTTGGATGAGTCTCAGAAATATAATGTTGAGTGAAAGACGCTAGATACAGAGTTGATACTATTTGATTAAATGTATTACACATTTCCAAAGACACATCAAAGCCATCGATTTATATATTTTAAAGAGATGAATTATATTAAACTGTCAAAATTTGCATTTCTATATACCAGCAATAGTTAGAAAATGGAATTTGTTAAAAGATAGTATTTTTAAAAAAAGGAAGATACTGAGAATTCCCTGGCAGTCCAGTGGTTAGGACTCCTCACTCTCACTGCCGAGGGCCTGGGGTTCAATCCCTGGTCAGGGAACTAAGATCCCACAAGCCACGCGGCCAAAAAAAAAAAAAAAGAAGAACAAAAGAAAAAAAAAGATACTATTTGTAATAGCAAGATGTGCGTAAATTTTAGCTAGAAACTTCAAAAACTTAATTAAAAATCAACAACGTGAGGAGATTTACTCTATCAGAGATCAAGTCCCATTTAAAAGATGCATCCATCCAGAATGAGATTTGTGCAGCTCTGACAATATGACCAAAGGAACAAAACAGAGAGTCCCCAAAAAAGACCTGTGTATGTATGAAACTTGATGTGTGTTGATAACAGGGGAGGCTATGCATGTGTGGGGACAGAAGGTATATAGGAAATCTCTGTACGTTCTGCTCAATTTTTGCTGGGAACCTAAAACTTCTTTAAAAACTAAGGTCTAATACAAAAACAAAACAAAACGTAACAACAACAAAAAAACCCCTTGATGTATGATAGTGGTGGCTTTCCAAGTCAGTGGAGAAAGGATTTTTTTTCCCCCATGTATAATAATGGAAAATTTGGTTACTCATAACATCAAAAATAAGGAACTCAATCCTCATCTTGTGCCATGTCAAAAAATGAGTTCCATATATATTAGTGTCCTAAACATAAAGAAAGAGTTAAAACTTTTCAAAGAAAAAAAGATTCTCGCTATGGCATGGAGCACAAAAGACAATACTTTTATGACACAAAACATAAAACATAAACTAAAAAAGGAAAATTGATAAATTCTACTGTATTCTACTGTATTCAAATTAAAACCTCCTGTGCATCAAAATATATCATAATCCAAATGAAAAGAAAGACCAAGGCTAGGAGATAACTGTAATATATACAAGTGATAAAGTATTAATATCTTGTCTCTCTATATATCAACATAATATCAGTATAATTGTCAAGCCTATAAACATAAATTAAGATTTGAAGAAAAATGAAAATATACTCAATCTCACCATTAATCAGAAAAATCCAATTTAAATTAGTTTATTGTCATCAGTTTATATGATCAAATTGGTATAACTAAATTAGTCAATACTAATTGTTATGGAGTAAGTTGAGCCAAAGTAGCTTTTAGAAACTTACTTGGGAGTGTAAATTGGTAGAATAATCTGGAAATATCTAACAAAACCCTTTAAAACCCTGTAAACACACATAGATATAGTTACACCTTAGAGAAACTTGCATATAACTACACAGAAACAGTAAATGAATTCTCAGAGGAGTGATATTTGCAATAATAGAAAGCTAGAAGCAACTTAAATTTTCATAAAAGAATGTGAATAACTTGTAGTATAGTCATCTGAATGGAAAACCCTAAGACAGAAAAATGTAATGAACTACAGCTGTATACAGCGATATAAATAACTTTCAGAAACAATATATTGAATGAAAAAGTTTCTGAAATATGTATTATATGATGGTATTTATATAAAGTTTAAAATATGCAAAACACACATGCACAGAGGCAGTCTTTGCTTTGCAAAGTCCTGATATGCACAAATTCCAGTTACTACGGTCTAGTTGAATATACCAGTGTCCTGACAACATTATTCAAATTTCAGTTACCCTGGTATATAGTAAGTGTGAGTAATTGCAAGATATACTAATTTCATTGTGCAGATGCATAATGTTCAAGCTTCACTGCTAGTTCTCCTGTCCATAAAACTTCAGAAATAACAGATGTGCATCATAATCACTGACAAATCATGTCACTTCTTTCAAAGTCTGTTGGTGATTGGTCACTGCACATCTGTCATTCTTTTCACACACAGACAGCAAAGCATGTAGTTGTGTGGCCTCCTTGTCTCCCAATGATAAACCCTGTAGATTTTTACAAAAATGGACAGTTGAAAGAGGGTTTGGCCAACAAAGATGAAAGTGCATCAAGGAAATGAAGAGTGACAGGGCTGCAAGTGGAATATGAACTGAACATGAATGGAGTTTGAGAAGAAGTCTCTGCCACTGTGTGAGAGACTCTAGCTATGCACTCAGAGGTACTCAGTGAAGCAAACTTATCTACATAAACAAGGAAAGTGATTGTGACCATAAAAAGGATAAAAGATGTTCTAGAGGAAGTGACAATGGCACAATATTTCACATTAAAGGAACTCTCAGAGAAATTTCATGACTTTGAAAGAACAAAGGATAAAATGATAGAAACTGATTCAAACTTAGGAGTGTGACTGCAGAAGATTTCTTGCTCCATATTGCAAGTGATACAATGAGAAGAGAAAGGAAGCACTGTCTGAGCTACTCCTGATACATTTTTCACAAAGAAACAAAACACTTTAACCTGCAATGTTTCTAATGTTCTAAATTACAGTAAAGAAATATTAGTTTTATTAATTTTTCTTTTCTTATACATTCATTACTGACAGTAAGTTTTTAAATATTTTGACAAAATCCTTAAAGGGTATGAAACGATTGTAATTTTTGCCATTGATTATTAATATTGCACTGAATAGTTTCAGCCTGTACATTCATTTTTATGTCTCAGAACTGTAGAAAGCAAAGACTGCCTATATATACTTATATACAACAAATAAATAAAAGTATAAGGATATGCAAGAGAATGACAAATGACAAGTCCAGCATATTATATTCCCTTTGGAATATATAAAAGAGAAAATATGATTAAGGACAGGTGCACAGTAGGCTTCAACTGTATTTGTAATATTTTTAATGTTTTATCTGGTGGTGGCTATCTGAAAGTTATTTTATTACTTTATGCTTTTCTATAAGTCTAAAATGTTTTATTAGAAGGAAAAGAAATAATAACCATGTCAAAGAGAAACAATGTTTTTATAGAAAATGTAAGGAGCCCTGGAAAATATAACTAGCCCCTTGACTTGGGCTGTCAGTCTTACAAATGCAGTGCAAAATCTTTAAGGAAAAATATGAGCTTCCGGAAAACTTGCTGTTTCTTTGATTAAAAGTTGCTAATAGTGAGGAAATAAACTGCACATGCTCACCTAGCCCCTTCCATCCAATTCACAGGCTATCATATGATTTCAAGAACTAACTCTAAGGTTGAACTCAGAAGCACCCTCAAAGAAGATCAGACTTAATGGTTCTTTATTTTTTTTTATGGTTCTTAAGATGTTTGCCATGAAGAAATGCCCTCTGAGGGTTAGGTGGAAAGAAAGTTTCTGGGTCACAAGAAAGTGATAAAGAAATCAGACATGACAACCAAAACATGCCTTTCTGCTTTAAAACTTTTCAGGAGGCAAGTTCTCATTATTCTAGAAAACATTTTAGCCTAGTTCTTTTCTTATGAACCTTGTAAAACAAATTGTTGGACGTATTAGTTTCCTATTGCTGCTGTAACAAACTTAGTGGTAATTTCTTATCTTACAAACTATAGGTCAGAAGGCTGCCGTGGATCTCGTGAGACTAAAATTGAGGTGTCGGCAGGGCTGCATTCCTTTCTGGAGGCTCTGGGGAAGAACCTGTTTCCCTGCCTTCTAGAGGCCCCCTGTGTTCCTTGGCTCAGGACCCCTTTCCTCCCTCTTCAAAGCCAGCAAGAGTAGACTGAGTCCTCCTGTCCCATCCCTCTGCCCCTCCTCTGCTGCCTCCTTCTTCCTCTTTTAAGGACACGTATGATTAGATTGGACCTACCCAGATAATCCAGGATAATCTCTCCATTTTAAGGTCCATAACACTCAACACTCACACCGACAAAGTCCCTTCTGCCACGTAAGGTAACACCTTCTCAGGTTCTGAAGATGAGGATGTGCACATCTTTGAAGTGGGAGAGGCACAATTCTTCCCACCACAGATATTTTTCAGTTCAGCTGCTGTACAGGAATTCAAAACCCCAGCCCAAGACCCAGGCATTTTACTGTATCCTGTGTTAATAATGAGTGTGGAATGCAAGTAAACTCAGGGTTGGAAATCACTCATAAATTTTCTTCAGAGTTTTGACTGGTGATACAAAGGAAGGTAGAACTTTTACCCTAAAACAAAGTATTTAGAGCAGTACAATCACTGTTACCACATACCTACCACTAATATAATCAACCCTAGAGCACAAACTCAATCAAGCCTTAAGGTCAGTTCTTATGGTGCTTGGTTTATAGTGGGGAATAAATGATCTTTCTGTGTTACCAACGCAAATCTCAGACCTACGTTCCCTGAGATTTGGTGGGAGGTTTCGTTTTCACATTTCAATATTATTTTCAGCCAGAAGTACACATAAATCTGTAGTTTCAGGGCTTTAGATGCAGTCTAACTTATAATGAGGTAGATTATTTCTATATTGTCAATGTAAAAGACTGCTTACAGAGGAGAATAGCATAATTTCTCCATAAGCAGCACAATTTATTTATCTGAACTTTGGAAAATATAGTATTTCTACTCTGGTAGACTATTGAGGCAATTGAAGTAATCCCCCAAGTCCCATGAAAAAGTCCTATATTTTCTGAATTTGCTCTGTTTGGTTGAGAGCACTTAGACGTCTTCTGAAATATGTGTTTACTTAATAGAAGACAAGGCACCATTTGCCATCAATAAACTCACAAGGAAAAGAGATTAAATAATGAAACGTGTAAAGCATGTGTATTGCACGGTATTGAAACCACCAATGTTGCAAGAGCACCTGAATCCTTTAGTGCTTAGCTTCTTCCAAATAAGTTTTTCTATAATAACTGTTCTCAGAAATGACCTTTCCTTCTGTTTATATAAGGCAAATCAGATGTACACATGAGTCTTCATAAATGAGTGAGCCAGAGACATAAAAGCTTAAGAAATATTTGCTGGAATGTTCTATATATTCTTATGAGTCCAAGGATCTGGTGTTCATGGAAGCTTAGCCCCTCTTGAGTGTACAGATTACTGTGAACATCTACTTGAAAACTGAGAGAAATTATTTGAATTGCCCACTTTTGTGAAAGAACAGAATGTGATTTAGAATTTTCTCCCATCAATTCTTTTCTTTTTCCTCTGAGCACATGTCCAAACAAAGAAACCAAAGACAAAAAAAAATAAAAATCTGCAGCATTAGCCACCTGGTATCAAATCTGTAAGCCTGATTTGGGCCTTTTTTTTTTGTCTGGGACATTCAAGTTCCTCTTAAGCTTATTGGCATACAGTACAGGCTTATTTCTCATAGAATCTTTCTTTCATAATTTCTATTTGGAAACATCAATATTCCTGCTTTCAAATGTTGGTATCACTGTTCCCTCTGTGCCTGGGTCCCACCCTGGGCTTTCACAAGCCTTTGTGCTCAGAGAGGATGATTTAGATACAGTAGATATGTAGAGATTTGTTAGTAATATGCTCATCGTTTTGTGTTCTGTGTTGCTTGTTTTTTCCCAAGATCACAAATGTGTGTAGGATATTTAAGAGGGATACAGACACCAGATGAATGCTATTTGGAAGGGTCACAGACTCTTATAAGAATCTACTGAAAACAGTGGTGTCCCAGGGGACCGTCGACCCCTGGAAAAACACCCCTACGGGATTATACCAAAATGCAGTGGCTTGAGTTAAACCATTCTGGAGAACAACTGAATCAAAACAAAGGTCTCTTTAGTAACTAAGCAATAATACTTCTAAATCGTGCTGGACTACTGAAGCAGCATAATGCCACACTCATTGGAAAATGAGAACCTTTCGAAGCTTACTGGCTCCTTCAGATCAACTTATGATAAAGTCCTCCATGGATCATATATTCCTAAAATAAGATTGAGCCTTTTGAGGGAAGATATTTGTAAGATGCTGTTTCACCTTTAGCCCCAATTTTCCAGTTTATGACATCTGCAGGTTGCTCTCGATGCCATGGGGCTACTGCAGCGCCCTTCAGCATCTCCCCTGCCTGCAGAGGATGTGGGAAGGTGAGCGGGCTGAGCTGCAGGGCTTCGGGAAGACACGACGGCTGCGTGTTTGCACTTTTTGAGATGCAACAGTTACAGGAAGGAGGGAGGCCGTGAAGACTGTACAGCAGTCCCCATTCTCCACCTTGATGTCTCCAGGGACTCTTCAGGGAATTTCAGGCTTGCTTACGACAGTTGAGTCCTCCCATAAATAAATGAAAAGTGCTACAAGGATGGTAAGTTACCAAGGAATCTGTTATTGGGAATGCAGGGATGCACCCAAGAAATAGCAGAACTCAGTTCACTGGGAACATTTTCTCAAGATAAGAAAGTAGAATTCAGCTCCTTAATTATTTGGGGACTCACACATACCTGCTTCATAAGCTCTCTGGATTAGCTAAAGAAGAGGAGATAGATGTTCAATTAAAACTTATTTCTTGGGACAGGCTGACAGGTACCTCATGTGATGTTCTTTCTTCCTGCCCAAAACCCTGAGAAAAGTGTTAGTTCTATTTAAAAATCTAACCAAACTACAACTAATAACAAGGCTAAGAGGTTAGAACAGAAAACATTTCTGTGATGAAAGATGAAGCATTTTAATTAAAGTTTAAAGAACAGGGGCCAAGAAAGAAGCCCCATTTGTTTATTATGTTTTAAATGGATACTCCACTGGGTCATTTAATGTCTTATAAGATCTTGCTGGAAGAGGTTCCACATGAAACAGTAATAAAAAAACAATTGATGTAGGAAACTAAGGGACCTGCATCTAAAGGGCAATGAATGAATTTTCTTATATTTCATAAAAGGTACTCATATTCATTGGAAACTTTGCCTGCCAGAAGGACGTTGGAGTATTGGTAGCTGTGTTCACATAATGGAACTTTTCTTATTAATGTTTTAACACCTAAAAGCCTATTTAGTTCTATCATAAGCTAAGAAAGATTTCTGTGGTAATAATTCTAATTAACTATGCAATTTATGTAAAGCAGTCAATTGAGAAATACCTCCTAAAAATACAAGACATCACATACTAGAAATTATGTTCTAGGGCTGGCATAACGTAGAAGAATTTGGAATACTGGAATACTTCTTCATCATGATTATAAAGAGCAGTGCTTATATTAAACTGGGAGTACACAAACTACACGTAGAGACATCTTGTCTACTTATTAAAAGTAAGACATTTTCTTATAAGCTATATACCATCAAAGCTATATATATCACCTTTGCTTTATTTCTAATTTAGTGCTTCAACAGTTTTAATATTTGATGTTCTCTCTTACTGAATGAATTTTTGTAAGTTACCATAAATCCTTTCTAGAATTGATTAATAAATCACTTATGTTTATAATAGATACTTTTGTTACCTTCATTCAAGAAATATGCGTGTAATGATCTTTACTGAGCACAATATTTATGCAAGGCACTGTCCTACGTACTGGGATTTCAGAGATAAATAAGAAGTAGTTTTTGCTGCCAAGAAGCTAATTGTCTAAGTATTTATCTTAATTAGTGAAACTCCTAAGAATGAAATCTCTTTGTAAGGAAACTAATCAACCAAGGGGAAAAGTAATTATTCACGAATTTAATAAATTATGAAGTTTTGTGAAGGACAGCTAGTCATGTAAAACAAACTTCATTCCACAAGGTTTCTACCTACACTCATCTAAAGGAATTGGCAATAGGAAAAACCCTAGAGAAAGATGGAATGAGTGTCTTTTGAGTTCAGTGGAATGTCTTTTCCCCCAGTCTCAACTTCTGATGCCCTTGCCAATTCTCAATGGTACTTCTCTCCCAATCTCGGGTCCTCAATACCTCTTCTCATCAATGGAATCGGAGAGGAGGTATAATCACTCTTGTACTCTTTGGGATTAAATTGAGGGTGAATAAATTTCAGTCAATACCTTGGCAAACATTTTTCTTTGATATGATAATGAAAAACTTTTTGCATGTTAGAGAGACTCCGGGCATTAGCAAGCAGATAGGAAGTATTATTGGTTGGGAGAAGTACCCTTTATCCTACTTATCAAGTCCGGCCCTTAGTAATTCTGATCTCATCCCTTCAGAGTGACTGGGATGAGAAACTATAATTCAAAAAGATACATGCACCCCTATGTTCACAGCAGCATTATTTACAATAGCCAAGACATGGAAACAACCTAAATGCCCATCGAAAAAGATGAATGGATAAAGAAGATGTGGTACATATATACAGTGGAATATTACTCAGCCATAAAAAAGAATGAAATGATGCCATTTGCAGCAACATGTATGCAACTAGAGATTATCACGAAGTGAAGTAAGTCAGACAGAGAAAGACAAATACCATATGATATCACTTATATGTGGAGTCTAAAATATGACACAAATCAACTTATCTACAAAACAGAGACAGACTCACAAAACAGGAGAACAGACTTGTGGTTGCTGGGGGAGTGGGGTGCGGAGGGAGAGGGATGGGTTGGGAGTTTGGGATCAGCAGATGCAAACTATTATATATAGAATGGAAAAACAAGGTCCTACTGGATAGCACAGGGAACTATATTCAATATCCTGTGATAAACCATAAGGGAATAGATTATGAAAAGGACTGTATATATATGATAACTGAATCACTTTGCTGTAGAGCAGAAATTAACACAACACTATAAATCAACTATACATCAATAAAATACATTTTTTTAAAAAAAGAAATGGTCAGAAGGACCTATGCACTGTGTACTGTTCTCCTCCAAGTTAGTGCCCATTGCCTCCTTGGGGAAGACCCATGGCAGCTGAAGCTCCTTGAGAACTGATGCTTGGAGCTACTGAGCACTGTGCCTTCTATGCTCACCTCTTCCACAGAGTAGAATGTGCCCTGTCAACGGGAAGGTTTCCCACCTGCCTTCTCTGTGCTTCTCATCTGGGCAAAGGTGGGCCACCAACATCTCCACCACGTCTAATGAAAATACATCTCTCATCCTTCTTCCCCAGTGTCACGTATCTGTTAAACACAAATGGCTTTTTCGGTAGCATGGGTGTACTTAGGTTTTTATATATGTATACAGTAACTACTCCTAATTTTAAAAATTAAACAACAACAGTGACTGTAGCAACATTATCTGAGCTCGCTCCACGTGTACGCCATCGCGCCAGGCTCTGCAGCAGATACAGTGACGAGCAAGACTGGCTTCTGGGCTCAAAAGCACTCACATTCCGGTGAATGAACTAAAGTCATACAAGGGAAACCAAGGTGATGTCCTCAGTACGAAGATATGAAAATCCTGAACTGCAATACTGTGTTTTTAAAATTACTTTTTACGCTGAAAAAATCAAGATTTGGGGCAAAAGTCATTTTAATGAATCTGACTGGTTAACTATTTTTAAGAGAAATAATTAACTCCCATAATAAACAGATAATAAATGTTGGTCTCCAAAGTGGGCACTCTTAGGGGACTACATATGACCTCCAAAGTGCTTCAAATCTTTTTGAAATTACATGCAAAATTTGTAACTGTATGAAAATGTGCATTTTTCTAGCAATAGGGATCAAAGATAAAAGAGCTCTTTATTCAAGAAAAGGTAAAGATCCATTGAAATGCTTGTTCTAAATATGTATCATCTATCAAAGTTTTATGAAATTCTTGATGAACATTTTGCTGTCAGTTGGAAAAACTGTGTGCTTATCACCTTACCACCATGAAAAGACATATGTGGCTGGGGGGTAGATGTGGGAACAGAAGGAGAAAACATAGTTAAACTATCACATTGTAAGTATCTTGTAGAAATTTGGAGATGCTCTGCTTTTCTCGTAATAATTAACTATACATGCCGCTAATTATAGTGCAGAAAGATTGCATCAAGCCATAGAAAGAATCTGTGAACTTAATGGTCTTTTTGAGTAGCGAAATCATTTTTTCAGGAATAGACTTTCTAGGCATACAATAACTTATGTATAATAAAAAATGTATAGACATAGAAAATGCCATTCATTTGGAAAACCATGAATATAAGGGTGTGAACTGATGAATAATCAAGCTCATTTCTGAACACAAGCTAATGAATGAGCCTTCTTTAACAGCTGAACTATGAAAAAGTACCAAATTGAAAAAAATACATCAGAGAATCTTATAGAAATATTTTGTAACTCTTCTATTTGCTCTGATAAAAACGCTTTATTTTAAAAATCTTTCTCACAACTGGTTCTAGGTGGCTTAGTAGATACACTACTTATCAAAAGAGAACAAATACTCATTCAGAAACACATCCATGCATGGCTTTTCTACAGCCCAAATACAGATGTCTCAGTTTAGATGTATTTGAAAACACCTCGAGTAGAAGAACGCTGCTGCTTTTCTGTCACACCCATTCTGTAGCTGGTGATCTGATCACTGCAATGGTGACATTCACCACCAAGTCCTCTCACAGCTCAAAGCACATTGATTACAAGATACTAAAAACTGAAGGTTAATAATAATGAACCTGGTGTTGGCACTGACAACAGTGTGACGGGATCTTCCAGGTGGGTTGCCTGGGACCTCAGGTAGGTTGAGTCACTACCGTGAAATCTGTTCAACACTGTGTAGAGCCGTGTTGTATGTGGAGAGCTGTGCCGAGTACTTGTGTGAAAGGCCAAGGTTCTGGGGCTCAAAGAGCTTACAGGCTCTGCAGCAGATGGTGTTCTCTGCTGAGCCAGCTATATGTTTCTTGACCATTGCAGCAGGTTGAATAGTGTCACCCCAAAATCCACATTCATCCAGAACCTCAGAACGTGACTGTGTTTGGAAATAGGTCTTTGCAGATGTAATTAAGGTAAGGAACAACATGACATCATACTGAATTAAGGTGGGCCCCAAATCCAATGACAGTGTCCTTATATGAGACCGAAAAGGACACACCGGCACAAGGAGAAGGCAGACAGCCATGTGAAGAGGGAGGCAGAGACTGGAGGTTTTTTGCCACAAGCCACCAGAAGCTAGAAAAGACAAGGAGGACCCTCCCCCAGAGCCTTCTGAGGGAGTGTGGCCCCACCAACATCTTGATTTTGGACTTGCAGCCTCTAGGACTGTGAGGGAATAAAATTCTGCTGTTTAAACTCCCAGTCTGTGGTGTTTTGTCACGGCCGCCCTAGGAAACAAACGCGGCTGTTACCTCGTCCGTGTGTCTGCAAGTCCTCAGCTCTGCGCAGCCCTCGGGAGCCTAGTGTCGCCCGGAACGGAGCCAGGCGATCTTTCTCTTATTACACAAAAGGACGAGGGCTTCCTGCCATGGGTCTGGTGCAGCTTGCCAGACTGCAAAGGCTAAGAATATGGCTTTGGAGCTAGTCAGCCTGGGTTAGATTCTGGCTCTGTCATTTACTGTGTGGCGTGAAGCAAATTACTGAAATCTCTGGCTCTGTTTTCTCATCTGTCAAATAAGGATAATAATGTTACCTTCTTCAGAGAATACCTGAAAGGATTAAATGAGCCAAGTCTGTAAAGTGTTTAAATCACAGCTGACACATGGTAGATATTTAGCAAATGTTGTCTACAATCATTATTATACAATTATTATTATCTGAGAGTTGTTATCATTCCTGGGTTTCCTCACAAAGGCTTCCTCGCCCCAGGAGGGCATCAGGTGAGCCGTACCATTGCACAGAAGAGTGCCAGGACAGGAGGGTGGTTTCCTGGGAAGAGAACCTTCTCCTCTCCAGCGAACTGCTCCACGGGGTGCAGACTCACCATTAGCTCAGGTCACCTCACCTTTGTCCTCCCAACAATCCTTAGCCAGCCTTTACATAAGGAACACAGGCTGCTTCTCTTGGAGCAGAAAGACCACCTGAATTGTGATTCTGTTTTCTCTGAGTAGGTGGTGAGTTACTGTTTTAGGTTTCCAGGGCTGTTGTAACAAAGTACCACAGACTGGGTGCTTCAAACCACAGAAGTTTATTCTCTGAGTGTTCTGGAGACTAGAAGTCTGAAATCCAGGTGTCGGTAGGTTCGGTTCCCTGCGACGGTTCTGAGGGAGACTATGTTCCGTGCCTGTCTTAGCTTCTGGGGTTGCCAACAATCCCTCGCATTCCTTACCTTGTGTGAGGGCAACTCCTGTCTCTTCCCTGTGTGTGTCTGTTTCTCTGTTTTCTCTTCCTATAAGGATATCAGCCACACAGGAGTAGAGCCCACCTGAGTCCAGTATGACTTCACCTTGACCTGACCATTTGCAAACGCCTTATTTCCAGAAAAGGTCACAATCACAGGCACTGGGCTTTAGGGGGGACCTTCTTCCACCCACGACTGTCACCAGATATAAACGAAGCAAAACAGAAAAGCCTGCCAGCCACCAACAATTTCACAAATTTATTCAAAATATTAAAAACTATCTTCTTTGGAGAGGTTTCCCACAGTTAAGAAAGGCTTGTCTAAAATTAGTAGCTTTAAAAAAGTCTTAAAAGGAAAGATTTCTATTATGAGACTCAGACAATGAGTTTTAAATGTGTTTATGTTGCACCATTGTAGTAAGTTGGACCTATTGTAACCCCTTCATCAAATTACCTAATTTTCTTCATTAGCAATGTTCCTTTTATTTTTAAAAACTGGAGAAAGATAAAACTGCATGAGCACTGATCTTTGAAATTAAACATAAGTGAGGAGTTTAGTATTTTAAAGGAAACCTTCAGAAGATTACTCCCCTCCTATTTCTGGCCCACACCCCCTGCTGCCTGCAGAATATATGCAGCTCTCGGCTTAGCATTTGCAGGCTTTTCTGGTTCCAAGTCAGGTCTCATTTTCTCATTTGAATATTTATCCAAATGCTTATTATGTGTCATGTACATATTTTTCTGCAGGAACTTTCTGCCTTTATCAGTTTGGGCTAATTATTGTCTTACATATTCAAGCACCAGTCCCTATGTAAAATGCCCTCACCTCACTCCCTCCCCCGCTCCTTCAAGATCCCACTTGGGGATCCCACACCTTCCACCTTTACCTTTGTATGCTTTCTTCTAAAGAGATGCATCTGTTCATCTCTCTATCTTATTAGAGGTTGTAAATTCTTTGATTGCAAAAACCATCGGTCATGCCTCTGTGTCTGTAGCCTGTCACGATGCCTTGTGTACAGCTGGTGCTCAAAATACATTTATCATTGATAATTGATTGATTCTTTTGTCCACTTCAGATTGTAATGCATTATTTCTGAATGACTTTAATTTGATAGAAATAATAGTGGTTGCATTGTAGCAGTTTGCATTTAAACTTAATTCATATTAGTTTTACAAAATGAAGGGGTTTATAAAAGTTTTATTCTTTTTGTATAATATTCATAACTATCATTATTGAGAACTCACTACACCAGTCACTGTTTTAAGCATTTTACGTACATTTGTCTCATTTTACCCCCATGGTAACCTTTTGTACTAAGCATAATTATCTCTATTTTACAGATGAGGAAATTGAAGCTTAGTGAAATTAAATAACTTTCCCAATGTCACACTGCTGTTACATGAAGAATTTGAGCCTAGGTCTGTCTGCCCCCAAATGTTGTGTTTTTAGCCAGAGTTTCTATAATTTCCCTGTCATAAAAAAATCTTCTTAAAAAATTCTTAAAAACTGAATCTTGGCCTCTACTCTAGAGATTCTGAATCAGCATCCCTGTAGGAGGGGGCTGGGAATCTGCATTTCGACAAGCACCCCAGGGAATTTTTGTGATCAGACACATTTAGAAAATACTCAACAATATGATATGATTTACTGGTATTTATAAGAAGTTTCTGTGTTGAATGTTTTCCTATATATAGTTTGACTTTCATCACACACATATTCCTTGAGGTTCAAACCGATCAGATGCTTTTTGGTCTTTTCTGACATTAGGTTTAGTCCCTGAGGCAAAAGCCCCACCTTTTCTCTTCTTTCTTCCTTAATCCTTTCTTACTCCAGAAAGGATCAGAACAGGCCACTAGAAGCCACCAGGAAGACTGACTTCCGGGTAGGGACAGGTTCTCGGGTTTCTAAAGCAGCCTCTCACTGCTGCTCTGCCGTCCAACCTGGCAGCCACTCGCCGCACGTGGCTATTTAAATTTAGGCAAATTAAAATTAAATACAATTAAAGAATTCAGATCCTTGGTCAGGCCAGTCCTATTTCAAATGTTCAATGGTTACCTGTGTGGCTACCGCATGGACAACATAGGCTAAAGAACATTTTTATCATCACAGAAAACCACTGAGTAGCGCTACTGTAAAATGGTAACACACAAGCCAACACAGGAAAACAAAGTTCTGGATCCTTAGTGCTCTGTTTCTCTCCAGCAGAGAGCTGCTCTCAGAGACGACAGCTCTGTCTTAACTTCTTTGTGGCTTTTTGGGTGAAAGAGCATGGAATGATTCTGAAAACACCATTACAAAGGCCACAGACTCAAATTTATTATTGAACTCTATAACTACACGTACATAGATTTGTTCTGAATTAAGGATTAGTTTATCATTAATTCAACGTTTTGAAGGGGAGGAGAATTTACCACCCCATAATATGCCTCTTTGGCATACTGATTACTTTGGGCTGATTATTTTTAAGAAAACAGCAGACACAGGAAAAAGCTCTGAAAACAGTCGGAATGAAGTCACTGTTCTGTAAAAGAAATGAGCATTTATAAGGGATGTCTCCATTTGTGAAGGTGTCTCCTAGAAACTCTCACTACGGAGAAGACAGTAACTTGGATGTGCGAAGCAGCCTTACCCTTGTTTACTACGCTGTTCCTGGTCCGCCTCCCGGCCTTCCCTCCCCGCCACAAGCTCTTTTGCCTTTGGCTGAAGATGGTATTTAAGGTGATGGCTTGGGCCATGCGGAGGCGTGCTCAGTTTTCCTGTATATCTCCCTTGTATACAGGAAGTATACATGCTGTTAAACTTTATGTTTCTCCTATGAATCTGCCTTTTATTACAGGGGGAGTCTCAGCCAAGAACCTAGAAGGGTAAGGGAAAGTTATTTTTCCTCCCCAACAGTTTTAACTTCTAAATGAGAAAGGTGACTTGTGCCCCCTTTGGACAAAGCCCTAAACTATGGGTTTAAGCCTGGGATGGATCCAGACCTGTTGGGTCACAGCACATTCTCAGAGCAGACTCCAGAGCACCCTGTGTCCAAGTCCTGTTGGTGCCAGGGCATGTGGGAGAGAGGAGGTCTGACTTCTAATCTCATTTTGCCTTCCTTCCCATCTCTAACAAGAGTTCCTCCAATTACTCTGAGTTCAAGTAGTTTTCAGCCCCTCATGGGGGTTACCATGAGGTAGGTTCAGGATTGAGGTGCCTGAAGCAGTAGTACAAATGCTAAATTCTGAGGGTAAGCATATCTGCTTGTGTGTGTGTGTGCGTGTGTGTGTGTATTTAACAGCACCAGAGGGAGGGAAAATCTGTATAGGAGTAGAAATGGTAGAGACAATATTACTTTATTCTAAAAATAAGTGTCGGCCATTTTTTTCTTGATTCCCCAGTAGGTGGTCCTTGTAAAGGGAAGCAAACAGGTAGGAGGGAGCCCCAGCTACTAGAGCTACATAAGCCAGAAGAGTTAGAAAAACAGTCCAGGAGTTTTCTCAAGAACAAAAAGTCCTAAGAATTGATGTTCCAAACTGAGATGCTTTTGTTGGGTCCTCTTATCCTATCAGACATAATTTGCTGACTTGTAGGGCATAAGACAAAGTCTGGATTTAACACTGCCCACCAAGAAATGACCAGTTTCAGATGTGATGTGGCCATCTGAAGCCCAAGGTGGGGTCAATAGCTCGTTCTCTCTCCTCAGTCCCGAAGAGAAGCTGTAAAGTTTGCTTTATTACAGATGTGACCCCGAACTACAGTCTTATTTCCTACAGATGTTCAAGACATGGCAACTTCTTTTTGGGGTGTTGTGTAGTGGTTTGATACGATTTCAAATCCACTTGTTTATGACAAAAATGAAGTTGTAAGAGTGAAACTGTTTTCAAGAATGAAGTTATCGTTTTGATATGAAAATGTAATTGCATGTCAGGATGTCATCACCCACAACAGTGGTAGCTGATAAGCACTCAGCAGCTGAGGGCCCCCAGGGGACTTACCAATAAGAGCATATGAAGAAGCAGCTACGCCCAGGGGACATTTGGCTATAAATGCCCAGAGTTTGTCAGAACTATTCCAGAGTGTTCATTCTGGGCAAGGTTACCCTTTGCTGATCTAAATAGCTCTCCGAAGACCTTGGGGCATAGCTCCTGCTGTGGCAAAGGCGACTCTTACTTGCAGTGGCCCAGGGAAGATGATCTTGGCTGCCAACACTGGTCTGTCGTTCCCTAGCAACGGGTTCTAGCAACAGGGGACTTCTGTTTTCTCTGGCAGCCAGACATCAGCTTGTGGTTGGTTAAGCCACCTCCCCTGAGAACCAACTCATATAAAGGTACACATCACCTAAATTTGGACTTTATTCCTTTCATCTCTCCTTGCCTGAAATAATAGTGTAATTAATCTATCATTGATTTTGAGTATGTTATTTCTTTATTGGCTTATCAAGAGACATTATCCTGTATGCTATTGGTTTATGAAACCATTACAATACCCGCAGTGAACATGTGTTAAATAAACTGTTGGCAAAGACAATCTCACTCTCTGAGCATAATTTGCCCCAAAACAAAACATGCGGTCATTAGCATAAGTCAGGAAAACTGTCGGTTCTACAAGCAAAGAAAGGCCCAAACTTAATTTTGGTGCATCAAACTATCCTTATACTTAAACAATAACAAACACACTTTTCCATATGTAACCTTGAAGGATTAAGACAGAGATCATGTTTTCTTGAAATACAGAAGTAAAGATTAAAGAAAGATACATAAGTAAAGAAATAAAATGATCAGAGTATCTTCTCTGCTCTAAGTCTTGGGACATGTTATCTGTTCACATATCCAATTCCAAGGTGTTAGGTTATTTAAGAAAAAAAGGTCACTTTTGGGGGTTTTTTGGGGTTTTTTTTTTTGCTTTCTGTTTTTCTGTTTTTGTTCTTGGTATGGAGGTGGTCAGGGCTAACTATATCTTTGGTCAAACCATAAGAGTAAGCCAAGTACCTAGTGAAAATGAGGTTATTTCATGGCAATCTTGACACCTTGAGCTAGTTCACTATTATCTCAGGTATGACAATGGGAAGGCGAACCAGAGCAGAATATTTGAGACATATGTGTCTAATTACAAATCTGGTGAAAACCAGCAAAACATTTCTCCTGAATACCAGGCCATATTTTAAGTTCAAGTCCTAATTTGCATCTTATTTAGTATGATCAATTAAATTCTAAAGGTCTAAATTCCACAAAAAAAATTGATGGGGGTTAGTCTACTAGAGTTGAATTAAGGAATACTTACAGCATCAGATAAGAATTACAGTAAAGGTTGTTGAGCTGTTTCATTGTCTAAGTCAAGAAAAACCCCGAACAGAAGAGGCATGGATAGAATCTTCATGGGCAAACCACCTCTCCTTCATCAAAAGACCCAGCTCTCCTTGCTGATTCTGGTTCTTCTATTCACACTTCAGGACTGACAGAGATTCTTGATTAAGTGTTAGTCTAGCAACTGATATCTTCCCCTTATAGGCCACTTTAAGGTATGCATTTACTTTATGACAATTGATTCCTGAACTGGCTCAAAGATAAAATGAATGAATAGGACACTGGGGTCACTTTTCTTTCTTTCTTTCTTTTTTAATTTTTTTATTTTATTTCATTTATTTTTTATACAGCAGGTTCTTATTAGTTACCTATTTTATACATATTAGTTATCTATTTTATACATATTAGTGTATACATGTCAATCCCAATCTCCCAATTCATCCCACCACGACCACCCACCGCCGCTTTCCCCCCTTGGTGTTTATATGTTTGTTCTCTGCATCTGTGTCTCTATTTCTGCCTTGCGAACCGGTTCATCTGTACCATTTTTCTAGGTTCCACATATATGCATTAATATACAATATTTGTTTTTCTCTTTCTGACTTACTTCCCTCTGTATGACAGTCTCTAGGTCCATCCATGTCGCTACATATGACCCAATTTCGTTCCTTTTTATGGCTTAGTAATATTCCATTGTATATATGTACCACATCTTCTTTATCCATTCGTCTGTCGATGGACATTTAGGTTGCCTCCATGACCTGGCTATTGTAAATAGTGCTGCAACGAACATTGGGGTGCATGTGTCTTTTTGAATTATGCTTTTCTCTGGGTATATGCCCAGTAATGGGATTGCTGGGTCATATGGTAATTCGATTTTTAGTTTTTTTAAGGAACCTCCACACCATTCTCCATAGTGGCTGTATCAGTTTACATTCGCACCAACAGTGCAGGAGGGTTCCCTTTTCTCCACACCCTCTCCAGAATTTACTGTTTGTACATTTTTTGATGATGGCCATTCTGACTGGTGTGAGGTGATACCTCATTGTAGTTTGATTTGCACTTCTCTAATAATTAGTGATGTTGAGCAGTTTTCATGGGCTTCTTGGCCATCTATAAGTCATCTGTGGAGAAATGTCTATTTAGGTCTTCTGCCCATTTTTGGATTGGGTTGTTTGTTTTTTCAATATTGAGCTGCATGAGCTGTTTATATATTTTGGAGATTAATCCTTTGTCCGTTGCTTCGTTTGCAAATATTTTCTCCCATTCTGAGGGGTGTCTTTTCGTCTTGTTTGTAGTATCCTTTGCTGTGCAAAAGCTCTTAAGTTTCATTAGGTCCCATTTGTTTATTTTTGTTTTTATTTCCATTACTCTAGGAGGTGGATCAAAAAAGATCTTGCTGTGATTTATGTCAAAGAGTGTTCTTCCTATGTTTTCCTCTAAGAGTTTTAGCGTGTCCAGTCTTATATTTAGGTCTTTAATCCATTTTGAGTTTATTTTTGTGTATGGTGTTAGGGAGTGTTCTAATTTCATTCTTTTACATGTAGCTGTCCAGTTTTCCCAGCAACACTTATTGAAGAGACTGTCTTTTCTCCATTGTATATCCTTCCCTCCTTTGTCATAGATTAGTTGACCATAGGTGGGTGGGTTTATCTCTGGGCTTTCTATCCTGTTCCATTGATCTGTCTTTCTGTTTTTGTGCCAGTACCATATTGTCTTGATTACTGTGGCTCTGTAGTATAGTCTGAAGTCAGGGAGTCTGATTCCTCCAGCTCCGTTTTTTTCCCTCAAGACTGCTTTGGCTATTCAGGGTCTTTTGTGTCTCCATACAAATTTTAAGACCTTTTGTTCTGGTTCTGTAAAAATGCCATTGGTAACTTGATAGGGATTGCATTGAATCTGTAGATTGCTTTGGGTAGTATAGTCATTTTCACAATATTGATTCTTCCAATCCAGGAACATGGTATATCTCTCCATCTGTTGGTATCATCTTTAATTTCTTTCATCAGTGTCTTATAGTTTTCTGCATACAGGTCTTTTCTCTCCTTTGCTAGGTTTATTCCTAGGTATTTTATTACTTTTGTTGCAATAGTGAATGGGATTGTTTCCTTAATTTCTCTTTCTGATCTTCCATTGTTAGTGTAGAGGAATGCAAGAGATTTCTGGGCATTAATTTTGTACCCTGCAACTTTACCAGATTCATTGATTAGCTCTAGTAGTTTTCTGGTGGCATCTTTAGGATTCTCTATGTATAGTATCACGTCATCTGCAAACAGTGACAGTTTTACTTCTTCTTTTCCAACTTGTATTCCTTTTATTTCTTTTTCTTCTCTGATTGCCATGGCTAGGACTTCCAAAATTATGTTGAATAATAGTGGTGAGAGTGGACATCCTTGTCTCGTTCCTGATCTTAGAGGAAATGCTTTCTGTTTTTCACCATTGAGAATGATGCTTACTGTGGGTTTGTTGTATATGACCTTTATTATGTTGAGGTAGGTTCCGTCTTTGCCCACTTTCTGGAGAGTTTTTATCAGAAATGGGTGTTGAATTTTGTCAAAAGCTTTTCTGCATCTACTGAGATGATCATATGGTTTTTATTCTTCAATATGTTAATATGGTGTATCACACTGATTGATTTGTGTATACTGAAGAAGACTGCATCTCTGGGATAAATCCCACTTGATCATGGTGTATGATCCTTTTAATGTGTTGTTGGATTCTGTTTGCTAGTATTTTGTTGAGGATTTTTGCATCTATCTTCATCAGTGATATTGGTCTGTAATTTTTTTTTTTTTTGGTAGTATCTTTGTGTGGTTTTGGTATCAGGGTGATGGTGGCCTCACAGAATGAGCTTGGGAGTGTTGCTTCCTCTGCAATTGTTTGGAAGAGTTTGAGAAGGATGGGTGTTAGCTCTCCTCTAAATGTTTGATAGAATTCACCTGTGGAGCCATCTGGTCCTGGACTTTTGTTTGTTGGTAGATTTTTAATCACAGTTTCAATTTCATTACTTGTGATTGGTCTGTTCATATTTTCTATTTCTTCCTGGTTAAGTCTTGGAAGGTTATACCTTTCTAAGAATTTGTCCATTTCTTCCAGGTTGTCCATTTTATTGGCATAGAGTTGCTTGTAGTAGTCTCTTAGGATGCTTTGTATTTCTGCAGTGTCCATTGTAACTTCTTTTTCATTTCTAATTCTATTGATCTGGGTCTTCTCCCTTTTTTTCTTGATGAGTCTGGCTAATGGTTTATCAATTTTGTTTATCTTCTCAAAGAACCAGCTTTTAGTTTCATTGATTTTTGCTATTGTTTCCTTCATTTCTTTTTCATTTATTTCTGACCTGATCTTTATAATTTCTTTCCTTCTGCTGGCTTTGGGGTTTTTTTGTTCTTCTTTCTCTAATTGCTTTAGGTGCAAGGTTAGGTTGTTTATTCGAGATGTTTCCTGTTTCTTGAGGTAGGCTTGTATAGCTATAAACTTCCCTCTTAGAATTGCTTTTGCTGCATCCCATAGGTTTTGGATCATCGTGTTTTCATTGTCATTTGTCTCTAGGTATTTTTTGATTTCCTCTCTGATTTCTTCAGTGATCTCTTGGTTATTTAGTAACGTATTGTTTAGCCTCCATGTGTTTGTGCTTCTTCTGTTTTTTTTCCCCATAATTGATTTGTAATCTCATAGCATTGTGGTGAGAAAAGATGCTTGATATGATTTCAATTTTCCTAAATTTACCAAGGCTTGATTTGTGACCCAAGATGTGATCTATCCTGGAGAATGTTCGGTGTGCACTTGAGAAGAAAGTGTAATCTGCTGTTTTTGATGGACTGTCCTAAAAATGTCATAAATCTATCTGGTCTGTTGTGTCATTTAAACCTTGTGTTTCCATATTAATTTTCGGTCTTGATGTTCTCTCCTTTGGTGTAAGTGGGGTGTTAAAGTTCCCCACTATTATTGTGCTACTGTCGATTTCCTCTTCTATAGCTGTTAACATTTGCCTTATTATATATTGAGGTGCTCCTATGCTGGGTGCATAAATGTTTATAATTGTTATATCTTCTTCTTGGATTGATTCCTTGATCATTATGTAGTGTCCTTCCTTGTCTCTTGTAACATTCTTTAAAGTCTATTTTATCTGATAGAGTATTGCTACTCCAGCTTCCTTTTGATTTCCATTTGCATGGAGTATCTTTTTCCATCCTCTCACTTTCAGTCTGTATGTGTCCCTAGGTCTGAAGTGGGTCTCTTGTAGACAGCATATAGATGGGTCTTGTTTTTGTATCCATTCAGCGAGCCTGTGTCTTTTGTTTGGAGCATTTAATCCATGCACGTTTAAGGTAATTATTGATATGTATGCTCCTATTACCATTTTCTTAATTGTTATGGCTTTGTTTGTGTAGGTCCTTTTCTTCTCTTGTGTGTCCCACTTAGAGAAGTTCCTTTAGCATTTGTTGTAAAGCTGGTTTGGTGATGCTGACTTCTCTTAGTTTTTGCTTGTCTCTAAAGCTTTTGATTTCTCCGTGGAATGTGAGTGAGATCCTTGCTGGGTAGAGTAATCTTGGTTGTAGGTTCTTCCCTTTCATCACTTTAAATATATCGTGCCACCCCCTTCCGGCTTGTAGAGTTCCTGCTGAGAAATTAGCTGTTAACCTTATGGGAGTTCCCTTGTATGTTATTTGTCTTTTTTCCCTTGTTGCTTTCAATAATTTTTCTTTGTCTTTAATTTTTGTCAATTTGATTACTAAGTGTCTCAGTGTGTTTCTCCTTGGGTTTATCCTACTTGGGACTCTCTGTGCTTCCTGGACTTGGGTGGCTATTTTCTTTCCCATGTTAGGGAAGTTTTCAACCATAATCTCTTCAAATCTTTTCTTGAGTCCTTCCTCTCTCTCTTCTCCTTCTGGGACCCTTATAATGTGAATGTTGGTGCGTTTAATGTTGTCCCAGAGGTCTCTTAGGCTGTCTTCATTTCTTTTCATTCTTTTTTCTTTATTCTGTTCTGTGGCAGTGAATTCCATCATTCTGTCTTCCAGGTCACTTATCTGTTCTTCTGCCTCAGTTATTCTGCTATTGATTCCTTCTAGTGTATTTTTTATTTCAGTTATTGTATTGTACATCTCTGTTTGTTTGTTCTTTAATTCTTCTAGGTGTTTGTTGCATCTTCTCGATCTTTGCCTCCATTCTTTTTCCAAGGTCCTGGATCATCTTCGCTATCATTATTCTGAATTCTTTTTCTGGAAGGTTGCCTATCTCCACTTCATTTAGTTGTTTTTCTGGGCTTTTATCTTGTTCCTTCATCTGGGACATAACCCTCTGCCTTTTCATCTTGCCTATCTTTCTGTGAATGTGGTTTTCGTTCCCCAGGCTGCAGGATTGTAGTTCTTCTTGCTTCTGCTGTCTGCCCTCTAGTGGATGAGGCTATCTAAGAGGCTTGTGCAAGCTTCCTGATGGGAGGGACTGGTGGTGGGTAGAGCTGGGTGTTGCTCTGGTGGGCAGAGCTCAGTAAAACTTTAATCTGCTTGTCTGCTGATGGGTGGGGCTGGGTTCCCTCCCTGTTGGTTGTTTGGCCTGAGGGGACCCAGCACTGGAGCCTACAAGCTCTTTGGTGGGGCTAATGGCAGACTCTGGGAGGGCTCATGCCAAGGAGTACTTCCCAGAACTTCTGCTGCCAGTGCCCTTGTCCCCGCAGTGAGTCACTAGCCTTCAAAGTCTGATTCTGTAGGAATTCCTCCTCCTGTTGCCAGACCCCCAGGTTGGGAAGCCTGACGTGGGGCTCAGAACCTTTACTCCAGTGGGTGGACTTCTGTGGTATAAGCGTTCTCTAGTTTGTGAGTCACCCACCCAGCAGTTATGGGATTTGATTTTATTGTGATTGCGCCCCTCCTACAGTCTCATTGCAGCTTCTCCTTTGTCTTTGGATGTGGGGTATCATTTTTGGTGAGTTCCAGTGTCTTCCTGTTGATGACTGTTCAGCAGTCAGTTGTGATTCTGGTGATCTCACAAGAGGGAGTGAGCGCACGTCCTTCTACGCTGCCATCGTGAACCAATGTCCCTTTTCTTTTTAATTTGGGACCTTAAATCTAGTTCCATGGAGCTGTTTACCATGCGAATAGGTGTATACAAATTAAAATGTACCGTTTTATATATGTATACCTGGTGAGTTTTGAATTAGGATTATTTTAATGACACTAATGCAATCTTACATAATGTTTGCAATAGTTTAGTACAGGTTTTGTTTTGTTTTGTTTTTTAATCCAGATGACTGTAAAGATTGCTGCTCTGGAACTATCAGCAAAGTTCAAGAAGAGGCTACATTAAAAGTTTTCTTCAATAAAGTTCCTGAGTTTGCAAGCCCTGCATGTAGTTCAGACTGTGAAAAGAAGCTTTATGAAAAGCCAAGTAGGTATCATAAAATAGGTGAACTGGAACACAGTTTTAATTATATCAGAGTGAGGTAGTTTATAGCTCACAGCTTAGCAGCCTAACAATAGGTCTGAAGTACTGACTAATTGTAATTTTGTCAGTAATAACCTAGAGACACAGATAAACAAAAGTGTGGAACAGTCCGCTTGGATCTCCGAAGGGCCAGGGGGGTTAATCTAATTTAGATTAAACAATGAGTTCTATAAATTTAATACTTCATGTGCATCCTGATTTAGAAATGCCAGAGAAAATATAGAAACTTAGCAAAAAAGGTTGTTTTTTTTTTTTAAATCCTTAATTTGAAGATAATCATCGGATTCAAGGGATTTTCAAGGTACAAAGGAATAAAAGTTTTCATTTAGTTAAGATGAATAAATGTGCAAAAAGCTTATTGAGGTTAAAAATAGTTGTGCATATAAATCAAGTGATAGTTCCTCTCTTGGACCTCTATAGCAATTATTGTCTCTGCAAGTTTTCTGCAATTTATCATGAAGTGCCTCGTGGCACTACCTCCATTGGTAGCCTGAAATGCTTATTTAAATCTTTTGTGGTTATTTAACCATTCATATTCATTTAACGAACACATATTTGAGCTTCTCAATGTGGCAGGCACTGCCTTTGTACAGGGTATAGATCTCTGCCTGAGTTTCCACCTACCGTTGGGGGTGAGGACAAAAATAATGCAAATTCACAGAGAAAAGAGCTGCTTGTGCAATGGATAATTTATCCTGCCTTTGTCCCAAGTTCCTGGTTAAGAGCTTCTAGGCCCTTGGAATTTCCTGAATGATAGGAGTATCATTGTTATTCATGGTGGGCCCCTAGATACCTTTTATTATTTTTTTTTAAATTAAATTTTATTTTTTTTAACGTCTTCATTGGAGTATAATTGCTTTACAATGGTGTGTTAGTTTCTGCTTTATAACAAAGTGAATCAGTTATACATATACATATGTTCCCATATCTCTTCCCTCTTGCGTCTCCCTCCCTCCCACCCTCCCTATCCCACCCCTCTAGGTGGTCACAAACCACCGAGCTGATCTCCTTGTGCTATGCGGCTGCTTCCCACTAGCTATCTATTTTACGTTTGGTAGTGTATATATGTCCATGCCACTCTCTCACTTTGTCCCAGCTTACCCTTCCCCCTCCCCATATCCTGAAGTCCATTCTCTAGTAGGTCTGTGTCTTTATTCCTGTCTTACCACTAGGTTCTTCATGACCTTTTCTTTTCTTTTCTTTTCTTTTCTTAGATTCCATATATATGTGTTAGCATATGGTATTTGTTTTTCTCTTTCTGACTTACTTCACTCCGTATGACAGACTCTAGGTCCATCCACCTCACTACAAATAACTCCATTTCATTTCTTTTTATGGCTGAGTAATATTCCATGGTATATGTGTGCCACATCTTCTTTATCCATTCATCTGTTGATGGACACTTAGGTTGCTTCCATGTCCTGGCTATTGTAAATAGAGCTGCAATGAACATTTTGGTACATGACTCTTTTTGAATTATGGTTTTCTCAGGGTATATGCCCAGTAGTGGGATTGCTGGGTTGCATGGTAGTTCTATTTTTAGTTTTTTAAGGAACCTCCATACTGTTCTCCATAGTGGCTGTATCAATTTACATTCCCACCAACGGTACTTTTTAAGATGGAGAATGGCCCTGCCCGAAAGACCAACCATGGGATTAGGGGGTTGGGGCTTTGAACCAGGATATATCAGCCCTGTCTCCAGGGAGGAGAAGGAAGGGAAGCTGGAGATTGAATTCAATCATGTGGCCAATGACTTACTGAATCATGCCTACATAATGAAACTCCAGTAAAAAATGTGGACATCTGAAGTGCACGTGAGTTTCCCTGGTTAGTGACACACACTGATAGGCTGAGCGGGTGATGTGTCCACATTCCATGAGGAGAAGACATAGGGACTCGGCATTTGAAACCCTCCCAGAACTCACCCTGTGCATCGGTTCATTCAGCCAGTCCTGATTTGTATCTTTGATAATAAAACTGTAATCTTAAGTATCGTGCTTTCCTGACTTCTCCGAGTCATTCTGGTAAATTTTTGGTCCTGAAGAGATATTGGGAACCCCCAAATTTGTAGTCAGTTGGTCAGAAGAGCAGGTGGCTTGGGAACCCCCTCTAAACTTGCAGCTGGGGTCTAAAGAAAAGGCCGTCTTCTTAGGGACTGAAATCTATGCTGACTCTGGGCAGTTCATGTTAGGGTCGTGTCGTAGCATTGCAGAGAGATTTCAGACTGTGGTCAGTTCTATGGGGAGTGGTGAGATGTGGGTGACTGTTAGCTGAGTGGGCAGGGAAGCTCTCTTGGAAGAGTTAATATCGAAGCTGAGACCTGCAGCCCAGCTGAGCCTCGATGGGAAGAAAGTTCCAGGCAGAGGAAACCACCAGGAAAAGTTCTGGAGGTGGAAACAAGCAGAGCACGTTGGAGATATGAGACCAGTGGGGCTGGCATGGAAGAACTGGGGATGACCGGTGGGTGGGGCAGATCACACGAGGTAGCCTTATAGCATGTGGTAAAGGGCTGGCATTTAAAGAGTAATGGGAAGCTATCAGCTGGTTGTAAATCAAAAAGTGCTGTAATTTGATTCACCGCTTGGAAAAGTCACTCTGGATAATAGGTGGAGAAACGATTATGGTGGAGAATGTGAACTTCAGTCTGCAGTGTTTATGTCTTGATTGTCAATGTTTTTGTAGGCTCTTTGAGGGCAAGAAATGTAGTTTGTACTTCCTTATATTCACACAGTGCCTCAGATCAATGCTGAGTGCATATATAGAAGCTACTGTATAATCTAGGCTGAAATCTGAGTGTGCATGGAGAAAGACAAGAATGTAGCAGAAGGGGAGGCGAATCCTTGCTCAATATCATCAGTGGGTGAATTGGAAGGTTATTGTGACTGAGTTTGAAAACCAGCTAAAATCTGCATTAAAACAGCAAAATATTCTACCATAATTCCATACATTTTTCAAGTCCTACACATTTTTCCAAAAAATTTTTAAACTCTAGGTCAGAGGTTCAGCAAACTATGGCCTTCAGGCCAAATCCAGTCTGTTTCCTGTTTCTCTAAGTAATATTTTGTTGTAACCATCCACGTCCATCTGTTTACATATTGTCTACGACAGCTTTCACACTACAGGGTTGAGTGGTTCTAACAGCCTGTATGGTCCCAAAGCCTAGAATACTTCCCGTCTGGTCTTTCAGAGAAAAGGTTAGCTGACTCCCTATTTGGATGAAAGGCTCCTTTTGTGGTTGTCATCGGGAACGGTGAGTGCTGTGTATGTTATTGGGCTCTTTGTGCATTTTGCTAGGGTCCTCCAGGTTCTCCAAGGGCAGTTTCCAAAGATGGTAGCAAGCAAAGGGGGTGGTTTCCATCTGCTTCCAGCAAAGGAGACCAGAGAGAAGGAAATCAGGGTTGTGTGCATGGACAGACATCACCCTGGGAGCCCAGCAAATGCAGCTGAGCTCTAAGCAGAGGTTGCGGCCACCACCTCCCAATCAGGAAGGAGGGTATTGACTGGCTGGGTGCCGACTCTCAGCTATGAGACAAGGCAGGTCTTCTCCAAGAATAGGTGGAGTCGAGGGTAAAGACAGTGGGATATAGGACAGGGAGGTGGGCAGAGCTTTTCTGATATCAAGCCTGTCACTCTTGCCATAATGACAGAAGGTAGTAATAATGGTGGTGATAACAACCAGAGAGCACTGACTGTGTGCAAGGCTGCGGGGAATTGGAGTTTAAAAGAACCACTGCAGCGATGCAGTTATGATTATTCTCATCTGCAGCTGAGAGAAGGTTGTGAGCAGGAGGTGGAAGACCAGGGAGGTTAAGGAACTGGTTCAAAGGCACATGGCTGGTGAGGGAGGGAGTTGGGATTTGGAGCCGGATGTGTGTGATTGCAAAGTCTATGCTATTCAAAGTGCTGCTCTATAACGTTGCTACTCAGAGTGTGGTCCACTGGCCAGTGGCAGCAGCAGTAGCATCTCGAGTCCTGGCCCAGACTTCCTGAATCAGAATCTGCATTTTACCAAGATCCCCAGGTGATTTCTGAGCACATTAAAGTTTGTAAAGCACTGCTCCTCAAGATCTCCATACTTTTTTCAAACTCCCACTAAGAATCCAAGCTTCCATCCGAATTTCCACTTTGTCATAATTTTCACCCTTGATATAATATAAACTGATCCAGGATGGGAACCATGCCCCATTTTTCTCAGTAAAGGCTCTTAAGTTGAATTAGATCCTAGAAGCAAATCCTGGAAAGGTAAGAAACTGTTTCACCTAGCATTTTTCTTGATTCCAAACATGTTCCACACCAGAAATTCTTAGAACCAAAGGAGCAAGCCTAACTCTCTTCTGCAAAAGTTTGGAGAGATCACTTGGAAAGTTCAGCAGAGGAACCCAATGGTGGGGATTCAATTTACAGAACAAAGTCCCTCCTGTACCTGGGATCCTGTGACAAGTTCAGGGAAAGGATGGGCACCCAGGGAGAGGACACCAAGGAAGCAAGACTCACTCAGCCAGGCAGATCTCCTCTGTGGGATGTGATGATTCCTCTAAATACAAGCAGTATTTGAAAGGATAGGTGGGAAAGTCAGCCACATGCATACAAATACCACATCTATTGTAAAATAGAAATACTACCCCCCAACTGTAACTAATTTTACTTCCCACTTCTACAGTGAGTTTGCAGCTAACGTTGAGTGGCCAAATAATATTAAAGAGCTGATTCTTCTCAGGGGCGCTGTCCACTTCTAACCATTTAAAGTCACTCTGGAGTCTGGAAGACCAAAGGGAAGGCTTCCTTCTTTCTGCCTCTGCTGCCTGTGTCACTGGAGCTGCCCTTAGATGTGCCCAGAGGGCTCAATCCTTTAATGGGAATCAGCCTAGGTTTTGATCCTGAAAATTTCACTATTTCTGCTTGTTCTTAAGAGACACTCTGGCTTCTCAGTCGGTAGTAGCCTATGGCAATAGCAACAGAGGCTGGAGCATTAAGAAAAAAATAGAAGTTAATGGTTTCTACACATAACTGTGGGTGGTTTTTATTTGTTTTTTCCCTGTTGGCTACTATCAGCCAAAAAAAATGCCTAGAACTAGAAGTAAAAACAAAACACACAAAATAAAGAAGTCACTAACTTTCTGTCATTGACCCCTCATACCTATGGTTATGAGTTTTCTATCAGGGTTTCCAGACAGTTGATCCCACAGCAGGGCAAGATTAAGAGCTCAGCACCACTTTATTGCTCTGCTTGGCTGTTGATGGGCAGGGACCCAGGGTCAGAGTTCCAGGTCAAAGCTCCTTCGGATCTCAACATTCATCTTGGCCACAGGGAATTACTAAAGATGAAGGCTCGTGTCAAACTCTCTCTCCCTGTGCTCTGCCATAAACCAGCTGGGAGCCCCTGGGTCGGTCACTTAACCTCCCCATACCCAAGTTCCCTCGTCTGTAAAATGAGAGGTTTGTACTGTCTGACCTCTAAGTCTTCCACCGCTAGAATGCTGTGATTCTTTGTTCTTGCTTTTAGCCGTACCTGACGCAAGTACATACATCTCCATTTCATGGGAAGAAACGGGGAAACGAAAAGAACGTGGAGCATCTGCTCTGGAACCACACCGATCTTCTGGCCCCAGCTCTCAAACTCACTGGCAAACCATCTAATAAGTCTGATTCTGTTTTCTCATTGGTACAAAATACAAAGATATCACCGCATACAGGATGTTGGGAGAATCAAGAGAGAAGATGAATATAAAGTGCATGGCTTACAGCCTGCATGCTGGGCCCTTTCCCTTTCTCGTCTCTTCCAAGCCTGAAGCAGCAAAGAAAAGGGGGATAAGCAAACTGTCTACTCTTCTCTGGAGCCCGGGGAGCGGCTTCCTCTGCACAATCAAAACCGCTTCCTGAGCCCAGATGAGCAGCTGCCCCTCTCTCCTTGTCTAGTCCTCTTGGGCGGCACTGACTGTGTCTCTCACAGGGAGATGGTGTGGCCTGTGTGTGCCCCTGGGTCCATCCTATGGGGAATGATACTCATTTGAGCCCCCAGTGAAATTGTCTTATCCTGGGAGAAACAACATGTAGATAAGTCATTGCCTTGCCTTCCTTGGTAAGGGAATGGCTGGTGATGGCCTTGGTTTGTAAAAGTCTTACAGTAAAGACAGGGTGGCCTTTATATATCTCGGGCACATATGATTGCATTCCCAAAGAACAAATGTCCACTGTCATTTGGATAAAACTCCATCATCATCTTTATTTCTTTCACTCTCAGCTTTGTCTCTGTCCTCTGAGTGTTCCTGAATTGGATGTGGTCTGCCTTGCCTTTTTTTCTTGGCCTCTCAGAGTCACCTCCGTAGCTCTGAGAACCTGAATTTACATCTTAAATGCCCACCATAACTCCAGTGCTTGGCCTGCCGTGCGGACAGCCAGGGCGGGTTTCAGGCACGGAGTCAGCTGTCCTTGAGTAACACGTTTTCCTGATTGTTTCTACCCAAGTGTATTAAAAACACTTGCCTTTGTAGCAAACTTGCTCCTAATTAATTGTTTAAAGTCTCTGTATCCCTAGAGGAAATCTGGGAACTCTTTACCTTATATGGTGGAGAATAAACCAATTATCTAGCAAATACTTTCTACAATTAATTATAGTCACTATATATAGCACAAAAAAGACTCTTACCTCCAAAACCCGAAATAGTTTGTTTTTGAACTAATTCCGTAGAAGTTTAGCAACTCCGTCCAAGAACAATTATATTTTTGAATTTGAAAACAATTTCTACTCTGTCAGCCGTTTTGGTCCTCTAAATAGCTCTCTTGTTTCTTCCTAGGCGAGTAGGCATGGTTTAAGGGGGTAATTTGTAATCTTACCTCACTTTTTATCTTAGCTAACCATCCATCCTCAGTCACACTTTCAGTTTCATTTAGATTTGAGGCTTCCATTTGAACGTGTTTGAAAAAAAACCCCCAAAAGTATAAGGGCATAAGCATTTTACAGTGCTATATGGGAAATGCAGCAGGTCTGGAACTCACTGATTTTCTTAGCATTTTGATTATATGGGTCTATGAGTTCAGATGAATCGAAGTAAAAATGAAACTCAGCAGGCATGATGAAATCAACTGAAACTGCCAAAACCGTTGGTCAGAGCCCACAAAATTGTTTCATTCTCTAAGACTGGGAGGTAGAACCAGACCTAATTCAAGAGACAGCTTCCGGGAGCTGTCATCATTCAACTCCTCAAATAGAGAAAGACATTTCTTGACAGTGGATTTGGTTTTTTTAAACTGTACCTTTGCACAGACTTCAGTAAATGACACAAAGTTAATCTCTGAAAACAACAGGATAGATGCATGATACCACTTTTTAACTCATACAAATTGGAATCTAATCCCCCCAACATTCATGCTGTGTTGGTAACTGGACGTGGGTGGGGAGAGACCCAGATCAAATACTTTTAAAACAATTTAATTTCTGCCGTTGACTCAGGGGTGAGAATGGAGTCGGGGAAACAAGCCTGACCTTGTGCAGAGAAAGCTGTTTATGTTCTCTGCTCTGTCTTTCCTCTGGGAGCCTCCCAGAAGCAGCAAAAGGGGGCACAGAAATTTGTTGCATAGATGACATTTTAAAAGAAATATTTTGTTCATCTGTAAAACAGAAAGGCTAATATTTACCTTACCTACCTCGCAGGGGGCTGTATCCAAGGACACCATACATGTGTAAAATCTGGAAAATGCTATGAGGTAGACACTTTATCATTACTGTGTCCACGTTAGAACATTCTTAAAAGGAAGGTGAGCATCAAAACCGCTAACTGCTACCTGGCAATTCAGGTACGAGGTATATAATATGGCCGGTTGCCTACAAAAAACGAAGATCTCTCTCTCTCGGACACAAAAGTATTCCACATAATTGCAATTAAAAATTGACTGTGCTTTTATTTTCATGAAGTATCAGGTAAAATACAGATAAAGTCTTGATGAAGCTGCAGTACTACAAGAATCCTGAGGCCATGCAGTGTCAATGAACAGGATAGCTCTTTGTCTATCAGTTGGTCCTAAGAATGTCTCTAAGAGCAACAGCCTTGGGAAAGAAATGCAAATGAACACTGACCACCATACTTCTCCTATTTTCTCTATTTAAATATAAAGTCTGCCTAAAATATACTATCTATCACTCCTTTCTTGAGCACCAGTTGCAATAATTTTAGACCACAAGTCTATTAAATTATAAAACATTTTATGTTTTCCAATACTTTTTAATGTGCATTTCTCAAAACATGGTTTGAAATTCTTTTTTTAACTCACCAGAGTACCTAGTAAAGTGCTAGACAAATAGCAGACACATAATAAATTCTTCCTGAGGACTGATTTATTAAGAGAAAACATGCTAATATTAGCTATAAACTGTTAATACACTCCCACATATACTATTTAAAGTAATTGGACTCTTTAAGAGTGGTAAAAAAAATTTTCAGAAGTGGGATAGTATAACTATATTGACTTAATCCATTACTTAATGGGAACCCTTTCCCTAATTTAAGGCTAACTTTAGAATTGATAAGTGAGAAATACTTTACCTTTATATATTAATGAGTAATTATGACATAATGAAACTGATTTTCATTTGATAACCCATGAGAACCTGCCTATTTTGAGAGTGACACTATAGTCCATCTCTCAAAATATGTGTTTAAAAAGGCATATGTATTATTATTTTATGTTAATATCTTTTCTTAAGCAGTCGAAACAAAATTTCCTATTGCACAGTTCTACTAAGCTAGACATACAAAGTATTATTGTTTAATAAATGCATGACAAAGCTCTTTTGACCAGTTTCATTTTAAGGATAGCATTTTCATTCTCTCTGTGTAAGAAGGGAAAAATCAGTACAAACTCTATCTCTCTTTTGTATCAGGAACACTGCGTGGTTTAATTGCTGACAGCCTCGATGTACTAAGTAGTAAACAGCTGAGCATGCATCATTACATTCCTTAGGACACCTCTTTGAGTGGATGCAATAATTTATTACATTGAGTAGGTCTAATTCTCCCTTGATTTATGGAAGCGGTAATAACATTCCATCTGACAGAAGGCTTTGCTAGGAGGAATCCAGATCTAGGCACTAAAATCTTTATGGCCTCCCCAGGAGGAGTTGGGACGCAGGTGGTATTCTGAGCACCACAGCGGAGAAAAAGGAGGGGTTTGCCTGAGGTCTTCTGACAAGTCAGCTACTCAGGGAACAGAATCTAATCTCCTGATGCCTAGCACACAATCACAAAAGCATACTCCTGGAAGGGCTGCCCAAATCATGTGTGCAGACGCGAAGAGGGGAAATGACACCCAGGATGCTCACTGCAGAATCCCCATAGCAGCCTGTCACCGGTTCCCTCCGACTACGCATAAAGCACACTGAAGGGTATCAAACAACATAAAATCCTAACGGTACCCTTAATTAGGTGGGATCATCAGGCTAACTCCCTGACTGCCAACAGCCCCAAATTCCTCTCTGTGGTGCCGAATCTTGAAAGCAAGATGTAGTTACAGAAACACTCTTTGGCTTACAAGGGACCATCAAGCTCTGATGATGGTGAAATTTGATAGCACTAATGTCAAACTTTATATGACCATAATCCAAGTTTACAATGATACATTAAGCCCTAATGCTACTATTTATATCACCGTAAACTCAGTTTAGGGTGATAAAAATAGTCATGCTAATGGCATTAACAGCAGCACTCTGGAAGCACAGCTGTTGAGTGCCGCTTTTATGCTGTTAGCATTGCTACTTTATCACCATAAACTTAGGTAGTCACATTTGCTACATACGAATATACAAGAAAGATGGAGAGCCACATTTTATGCCCGTATCTAGCCTCCCGTACTGAAGACTTACAGCTTGCTGCCCTCCTCTGTGTGTTAAGGTCTGCCTAGCCCTCCGGTTGGCTCTGTTTATACCGAACAGCAATCTGTTTTCTGCCAACCTCGCGTTTGCTGGGAAACACTATTTAAAATTGGTAAGGAGGTGCCAGCCCCAGCTACGGGCACACTTACTGTCTCCTTGGCAGCGCAGGGGACCCACACTCAGTTTGGCTTCCGAGCCTTGCCGGTCAGTATCTCCAACCACCACCTGGCTTACTGGCAGGTGATCTTTGTAGGTTAAGAAGCCAGCGTCCTTCCTCCTGAATCACAGGGAAAGACAGAAAAGCATGAGGAGGCTAAGTTAGAAACATGTCTTTTTGATCATTGTTTAAGTTGTCTAACAATTGACCACATTCCAATAAATGCTCAGAGGTGCACTAAGTAGAACCACAGTTAGAGTTGTTCCCTCTCTTCCATTGGGTGGTTTCACAGCTCATGGCTCAGAAGCAACTGTGACCGCTTTGCCTTCTGGAAAACAAAACGGACACCCTGATTTCCAGAGAGTCACAACCAATACACAGAATGCTACTTCAGGTTGAGTGTAGACTACCATGTTGCTTTAAGTACACACATCAAATGCTGAGCATGCATGCAGAGTTTGCTGTTGTCACGGAATCAAAAGTTCAACAAAGCCAACCTGATCTCTTGCATAAAATTAGAAACAAAACCCTATTAAAAAACCCCCTTGTCTCCTTAATTGCTTTGAAGCAGTTGCTTCAGAGGCTTTCTTCCCTGCTGTGCATCAGCTAAATAAGAGATACTTGTAGGTCCTTCATCTCTTCTTGTTTATTTTAACAACTGAAAGAGTTTATGCAAAGTTTCCAACACAGAGCAGGTGCTCACTAAGTGTCTGTTTCCATCCATAATGAGGAGTGGAGTTGAGATGCCAGCCCAATTTGGCTTTTCTCTTAGATTTGTTCTCTTGTTTATTCTATATCTATCTTGTTTCAGGTCTCCTAACTCAACCCCATACCCACCCTAAATAGAGGAAGAGGGCAAGGCTAGTTGTAAAGTATTGATTCTAGGATGAAGCATAGAAATACAGGAGATGTTCTTAGGGATGGAACCAAGGTGAGCTACCATGAAGCACAGATTTCACCTTAATAGGAAATTCCTATCCCCTCATCCTCCTTTTGTGCTGCTGTGGCCGAGAGATTCCCTCATTTGGGGCTAGATGACTGGGAGGCACAAATCAGTGTAAGGTCATTCCACAAATTTATCTTTTTGCATGATTTTCTGCACTGTTCAGCCTGAATGTAAATGAGAATTTTGAAATTGTATGTACAACTGATCACAGGAAAGAAAACTGATTTTGGATGATAGAAGAATGAGAGAAAAGTTGGGGGGGGGCGCTGGGAGGAACTGGGAGATTGGGATTGACGCATATACACTTTGGATACTATGTATAAAATGGATAACTAATGAGAACATACTGTATAGCACAGGGAACTCTGCTTAATGCACTGTGGTGACCTGAATGGGAAGGAAGTCCAAAAGGGAGGGGATATTTGTATATGTATGGCTGACTCATTTTGCTGTACAGTAGAAACTAACACAATATTGTAAAGCAGATATACTCCAATAAAAATTAATTTAAAAAAAAAAGAAGAATGAGGGAGAGAGTTCAATAATCAGGTTAACGATCTGTCATTTGCATCTCTTGCAGGGAATTGAGGATAACCAACTTGGAAGCCTGTCTCTAAAATGCTATGCTGTTAGGAGCAGTTACTTGCTCCTCTGACCTTCTAGAAAGTCACTGAACATATGCTCCTTCATTTGTCAGGACCCACAGAAACCCAGGAAGGAGTCACAGAATTTAGCCAGTGGACCACAAACAAGTGTATTTTCCACTGCCTTAGTTATTTCAATGAGTTTCTAAGATAAAGTTTAAAAAAAAATTTTTTTTTTTGGGCTGCTGCCACATGGCATGTGGGATCCTTAGTTCCCCGACCAGGGATCGAACCCTCACCCGCTGCAGTGGAAGTGCGGAGTCTTAACAACTGGACTGCCAGGGAAGTCCAAAAAAAAATTTTTTTTAATCAAATGAGAACTAAGATCATGCAGAAAAGCACTGTGATTCTTACTGACATTGCAGCTACTGGTGATCCAGCCTCAAATCATTTATAAACTCAATTCCTTATATTAGAACTTCTATCAGTTAAAATCATGTTAGAGAGGGAAGAAAGTCTTTGCTATTAAATTTGATATTTAATGTTTCTTAAAGGGAAATAAATGAAAGCACCCTTAATAATATACTGTGATTTGACAACTTAGTAGAATAATGTGCATTCCTGTGGAACTTCAGGCCGAGATTCTCTACAAGTTCATTATCACTTAGAATTAACTGACTCTAGATCAGGGATTTGTGAGCTAAGTCCTGAGAACCATTCATCTTGTCGCTTTTTCTGTGATGGCCCATAAGCTTTTTTTTTTTTTTTTTTTTAATATTTATTTATTTGGTTGTGCCAGGTCCTAGTTGCAGCATGCAGTATCTGTAGTTGCGGCATGCGTACTCTTAGTTGCGGCATGTGGGATCTAGTTCCCTGACCAGGGATGGAACCCGGGCCCCCTGCATTGGGAGCGTGGAGCCTTAGCCACTGGACCACCAGGGAAGTCCTATTTTTTTAAATTTTAAATGGTTGAAAAGAAATCAAAAGCAGAATAATATTCTGTGCCATGTGAAAATTACATAAAATTCAAAGTCAGTGTCCATAAATAAAGTTTTACTGAAATAAAGTCACTTTATAATTTAACTTTTTTTTACAATATTGTCTATGGTGCTTCCAGGCTACACTGGGAGAGCTGAGTAGTTATAATAGAGACCATATGGCCCTCAAAGCCTAAACTATTTATTATCTGGCCCTTTATAGAAAATGCTTGCCAACTCTTGCTCCAAATCATCAGTGTCCATTTTTCCTTTGGGAATTTATTGAGCAAATATCCCACTGACAATCACGGTGGCCTAATGTGCAACTTATCCCCACAGTCGAGTGTAGGGTTAGGGAAGGGGCATGAGAATATCTCTGAGGTGGGGAAAAACGCATTTAAGCCAACATTTGTTTACTCCAGCAGCGAGAAGTAACTTAAACCTTATCAATAATTAACTTTCTGATGGGCGTTGCACCATGTGGCCTGCAGTCATGTGTCAGGATGCTCAACATCCTTACCTGATACCTGGTATTGTTGGTTCGTTTACAATGAATGAGAAAGTGACTACTTTATAACAAATCTTGTGTTAATATAAGAGTATTTTGGAAACAAATGTTCGGAAATATTCCAATCACTATGTAATCTTATTGCCAAAATTTATATGTGCATAACCTCATAAGAATTTACACATCTACACACTTCCACAACTTGAAAACATAATTTTAAAATATTTGTAATAATCTTGTAAATGTAGAGTTCCAGTGGGTTTTGGACTTATTTTATAATACTGAAATGGGTCATTATTCAGTTACTTTGCAAATAAAACTTATTCAGAGATGACAGAAATTTACTACATTTCATCAAAACCTTTGCATTACTGGTCAATGAAACTGAAAAATTCACATCAAGATTCAGTAGGTGCACTTAGCAATATACCTTTATCTAGTTTGTTATATGTACCTTTAGGTAATATTTTTCAACTATGATAGCCAATAAAGTCAAGTATCAAAATGAAAAACACAGAGAGGCAGATCTTCAAATTGGTAATCCAAGATTATTTAAAATAATATGTATTTAATCACATCACAGTTACTAAAACAATTAAAGGAAAAATGATTAATTTCTATTAATATTTTAGATATTATTAATGACAACTTCATATCATTTTTTAAAACTTTATTTTTTTTTATATTGAACATAAAATGTTAATTCACTAGAACCTGTATCTTACTTTTATACTTATTTGTAAATATGTGCTCAAAAAATTTTTAAATAGGGTATCAAAAAATATGAAGAGGAGATTAACCAAGATGGCGGAGTAGAAGGACGTGCTCTCACTCCCTCTTGCGAGAGCACCAGAATCACAACTGGCTGCTGGACAATCATCGACAGGAAGACCCTGGACTTCACCAAGGAGGACACCCCACGTCCAAGGACAGAGGAGAAGCCACAGTGAGACGGTAGGAGGGGCGCAATCAGAGTAAAATCAAATCCCATAACTGCTGGGTGGGTGACTCACAGACTGGCGAACACTTATACCACAGAAGTCCACCCACTGGAGTGAAGGTTCTGAGCCCCACCTCAGGCTTCCCAACCTGGGGGTCCGGCAAAGGGAGGAGGAATTCCTAGAGAATCAGACTTTGAAGTCTAGTGGGAATTGATTGCAGGACTGTGACAGGACTGGGGGAAACAGAGACCCCACTCTTGGAGGGCACACACAAAGTAATGTGTGCATCGGGACCCAGGGGAAGGAGCAGTGACCCTGGGGGAGACTGAACCAGACGTACCTGCTGGTGTTGGGGGGTCTCCTGCAGAGGCGAGTGGTGGCTCTGTTTCACCGTGGGGATAAGGACACTGGCAGCAGAGGTCCTGGGAAGTTCTCCTTGGCGTGAGCCCTCCCAGAGTCTGCCATTAACCCCACCAAAGAGCACGGGTAGGCTCCAGTGTTGGGTTGCCTCAGGCAAAACAACCAACAGGGAGGGAACCCAGCCCCACCCATCAACAGTCAAGTGGATTAAGGTTTTACTGGGCTCTGATCGCCACAGCAACAGGGAGGGAACCCAGCCCCACCCATCAACAGTCAAGTGGATTAAGGTTTTACTGAGCTCTGACCACCACAGCAATAGTCAGCTCTACCCACCACCAGAGCCTCCCATCAAGCCTCTTAGATAGCCTCAACCACCAGAGGGCAGACAACAGAAGCAAGAAAAACTACAATCCTGCAGCCTGTGGACCAAAAACCACAGTTACAGAAAGACAGAGAAGATGAAAAGGCAGAGGGCTATGTACCAGATGAAGGAACAAGAAAAAACCCCAGAAAAACAACTAAATGAAGTGGAGATAGGCAACCTTCCAGAAAAAGAATTCAGAATAATGATAGTGAAGATGATCCAGGACCTCGGAATAAGAATGGAGGCAAAGATTGAGAAGATGCAAGAAATGATTAACAAAGACCTAGAAGAATTAAAGAACAAACAAACAGAGATGACCAATACAATAACTGAAATGAAAACTACACTAGAAGGAATCAATAGCAGAATAACTGAGGCAGAAGAACGGATAAGTGACCTGGAAGACAGAATGGTGGAATTCACTGCTGCGGAACAGACTAAAGAAAAAAGAATAAAAAGAAATGAAGACAGCCTAAGAGACCTCTGGGACAACATTAAACGCAACAACATTCGCATTATAGGGGTCCCAGAAGGAGAAGAGAGAGAGAAAGGACCAGAGAAAATATTTGAAGAGATTATAATCGAAAACTTCCCTAACATGGGAAAGGAAATAGCCACCCAAGTCCAGGAAGCGCAGAGAGTCCCATACAGAATAAACCCAAGGAGAAACACGCCGAGACACATAGTAATCAAAGTGGCAAAAATTAAAGACAAAGAAAAATTATTGAAAGCAGCAAGGGAAAAACGACAAATAACATACAAGGGAACCCCCATAAGGTTAACAGCTGATTTCTCAGCAGAAACTCTGCAATCCAGAAGGGAGTGGCATGAAATACTTAAAGTGATGAAAGGGAAGAACCTACAACCAAGATTACTCTACCCAGCAAGGATCTCATTTAGATTTGATGGAGAAATCAAAAGCTTTACAGACAAGCAAAAGCTAAGAGAATTCAGCACCACCAAACCAGCTCTACAACAAATGCTAAAGGAACTTCTCTAAGTGGGAAACACAAGAGAAGAAAAGGACCTACAAAAACAAACCCAAAACAATTAAGAAAATGGTCATAGGAACATACATATCGATAATTACCTTAAACGTGAATGGATTAAATGCCCCAACCAAAAGACATAGACTGGCTGAATGGATACAAAAACAAGACCCATATATATGCTGTCTACAAGAGACCCACTTCAGACCTAGGGACACATACAGACTGAAAGTGAGGGGATGGAAAAAGATATTCCATGCAAATGGAAATCAAAAGAAAGCTGGAGTAGCTATACTCATATCAGATAAAATAGACTTTAAAATAAAGAATGTTACAAGAGACAAGGAAGGACACTACATAATGATCCAGGGATCAATCCAAGAAGAAGATATAACAATTATAAATATATATGCACCCAACATAGGAGCACCTCAATACATAAGGCAACTGCTAACAGCTATAAAAGAGGAAATCGACAGTAACACAATAATAGTGGGGGACTTTAACACCTCACTTACACCAACGGACAGATCATCCAAAATGAAAATAAATAAGGAAACAGAAGCTTTAAATGACACAATAGACCAGATAGATTTAATTGATATATATAGGACATTCCATCCAAAAACGGCAGATTACACATTCTTCTCAAGTGCACACGGAACATTCTCCAGGATAGATCACATCTTGGGTCACAAATCAAGCCTCAGTAAATTTAAGAAAATTGAAATCATATCAAGCATCTTTTCTGACCACAACGCTATGAGATTAGAAATGAATTACAGGGAAAAAAACGTAAAAAAGACAAACACATGGAGGCTAAACAATACGTTACTAAATAACCAAGAGATCACTGAAGAAATCAAACAGGAAATAAAAAAATACCTAGAGACAAATGACAATGAAAACACGACGACCCAAAACCTATGGGATGCAGCAAAAGCGGTTCTAAGAGGGAAGTTTATAGCTATACAAGCCTACCTAAAGAAACAAGAAAAATCTCAAGTAAACAATCTAACTTTACACCTAAAGAAACTAGAGAAAGAAGAACAAACAAAACCCAAAGTTAGCAGAAGGAAAGAAATCATAAAGATCAGAGCAGAAATAAATGAAATAGAAACAAAGAAAACAATAGCAAAGATCAATAAAACTAAAAGTTGGTTCTTTGAGAAGATAAACAAAATTGATAAGCCATTAGCCAGACTCATCAAGAAAAAGAGGGAGAGGACTCAAATCAATAAAATCAGAAATGAAAAAGGAGAAGTTACAACAGACACCGCAGAAATACAAAACATCCTAAGAGACTACTACAAGCAACTTTATGCCAATAAAATGGACAACCTGGAAGAAATGGACAAATTCTTAGAAAGGTGTAACCTTCCAAGACTGAATCAGGAAGAAACAGAAAATATCAACAGACCAATCACAAGTAATGAAATTGAAACTGTGATTAAAAATCTTCCAACAAACAAAAGTCCAGGACCAGATGGCTTCACAGGTGAATTCTATCAAACATTTAGAGGAGAGCTAACACCCATCCTTCTCAAACTCTTCCAAAAAATTGCAGAGGAAGGAACTCTCCCAAACTCATTCTATGAGGCCACCATCACCCTGATACCAAAACCAGACAAAGACACTACAAAAAAAGAAAATTACAGACCAATATCACTGATGAATATAGATGCAAAAATCCTCAACAAAATACTAGCAAACAGAATCCAACAACACATTAAAAGGATCATACACCACAATCAAGTGGGATTTATCCCAGGGATGCAAGGATTCTTCAATATACGCAAATCAATCAATGTGATACACCATATTAACAAATTGAAGAATAAAAACCATATGATCATCTCAATAGATGCAGAAAAAGCTTTTGACAAAATTCAACACCCATTTATGATAAAAACTCTCCAGAAAGTGGGCATAGAGGGAACCTACCTCAACATAATAAAGGCCATATATGACAAACCCACAGCAAACATCATTCTCAATGGTGAAAAACTGAAAGCATTTCCTCTAAGATCAGGAACGAGACAAGGATGTCCACTCTCACCACTATTATTCAACATAGTTCTGGAAGTCCTAGCCACGGCAATCAGAGAAGAAAAAGAAATAAAAGGAATACAAATTGGAAAAGAAGAAGTAAAACTGTCACTGTTTGCGGATGACATGATACTATACATAGAGAATCCTAAAACTGCCACCAGAAAACTGCTAGAGCTAATTAATGAATATGGTAAAGTTGCAGGTTACAAAATTAATGCACAGAAATCTCTTGCATTCCTATACACTAATGATGAAAAATCTGAAAGAGAAATTATGGAAACACTCCCATTTACCATTGCAACAAAAAGAATAAAATACCTAGGAATAAACCTACCTAGGGAGACAAAAGACCTGTATGCAGAAAACTATAAGACACTGATGAAAGAAATTAAAGATGATACCAACAGATGGAGAGATATACCATGTTCTTGGATTGGAAGAATCAACATTGTGAAAATGAGTATACTACCCAAAGCAATCTACAGATTCAATGCAATCCCTATCAAATTACCAATGGCATTTTTTACGGAGCTAGAACAAATCATCTTAAAATTTGTATGGAGACACAAAAGACCCCGAATAGCCAAAGCAGTCTTGAGGCAAAAAAATGGAGCTGGAGGAATCAGACTCCCTGACTTCAGACTATACTACAAAGCTACAGTAATCAAGACAATATGGTACTGGCACAAAAACAGAAACATAGATCAATGGAACAAGATAGAAAGCCCAGAGATTAACCCACGCACCTATGGTCAACTAATCTATGACAAAGGAGGCAAAGATATACAATGGAGAAAAGACAGTCTCTTCAATAAGTGGTGCTGGGAAAACTGGACAGTCACATGTAAAAGAATGAAATTAGAATACTCCCTAACACCATACACAAAAATAAACTCAAAATGGATTAGAGACCTAAATATAAGACTGGACACTATAAAACTCTTAGAGGAAAACATAGGAAGAACACTCTTTGACATAAATCACAGCAAGATCTTTTTCGATCCACCTCCTAGAGTAATGGAAATAAAAACAAAAATAAACAAGTGGGACCTAATGAAACTTCAAAGCTTTTGCACAGCAAAGGAAACCATAAACAAGACGAAAAGACAACCCTCAGAATGGGAGAAAATATTTGCAAATGAATCAACGGACAAAGGATTAATCTCCAAAATATATAAACAGCTCATTCAGCTCAATATCAAAGGAACAAACACCCCAATCCAAAAATGGGCAGAAGACCTAAATAGACATTTCTCCAAAGAAGACATACAGACGGCCACGAAGCACATGAAAAGATGCTCAACATCACTAATTATTAGAGAAATGCAAATCAAAACTACAATGAGGTATCACCTCACTCCTGTTAGAATGGGCATCATCAGAAAATCTACAAACAACAAATGCTGGAGAGGGTGTGGAGAAAAGGGAACCCTCTTGCACTGTTGGTGGGAATGTAAATTGATACAGCCACTATGGAGAACAATATGGAGGTTCCTTAAAAAACGAAAAATAGAATTACCATATGACCCAGCAATCCCACTACTGGGCATATACCCAGAGAAAACCGTAATTCAAAAAGACACGTGCACCCGAATGTTCATTGCAGCACTATTTACAATAGCCAGGTCATGGAAGCAACCTAAATGCCCATCAACAGACGAATGGATAAAGAAGTTGTGGTACATATATACGATGGAATATTATGCAGCCATAAAAAGGAACGAAATTGAGTCATTTGTTGAGAAGTGGATGGATCTAGAGACTGTCATACAGAGTGAAGTAAGTCAGAAAGAGAAAAACAAATATCGTATGTTAATGCATGTATGTGGAACGTAGAAAAATGGTACAGATGAGCCAGTTTGCAGGGCAGAAGTTGAGACACAGATGTAGAGAATGGACATATGGACACCAAGGGGGGAAAACTGCGATGAGGTGGGGATGGTGATGTGCTGAATTGGGCGATTGGGATTGACATGTATACACTGATGTGTATAAAACTGATGCCTAATAAGAACCTGCAGTATAAAAAAACAAACAAAACAACTAATACTAAACTTTCATTGGGTTATTTGTATGGAAATATGTTAATATAAATGTTTCAGACATTACATGAAATTTCTAAAAATCTTATATTTGTATTTGTATGGAAATATGTATGGAAATATGTTAATATAAATGTTTCAGACATTACATGAAATTTCTAAAAATCTTATATTTGTATTTGTATGGAAATATGTATGGAAATATGTTAATATAAATGTTTCAGACATTACATGAAATTTCTAAAAATCTTATATTTGTATTTGTATGGAAATATGTATGGAAATATGTTAATATAAATGTTTCAGACATTACATGAAATTTCTAAAAATCTTATATTTGTATTTGTATGGAAATATGTATGGAAATATGTTAATATAAATGTTTCAGACATTACATGAAATTTCTAAAAATCTTATATTTGTATTTGTATGGAAATATGTATGGAAATATGTTAATATAAATGTTTCAGACATTACAGGAAACGTCTAAAAATCTTATATGTTCTGGTATAATGTTATAAGTAATAATCGTAGTTATTACTTTAAAATGTATATCTCAGAAATAACTAATTTTCTTGTCAACTGCATTATTATGAACTTTCATCAAATCTTTAACCATGGTCATTTTTAAGTCTTTTGTCATTTACAGACAGTTCTGGGTGTACTCTGATGATTTTGCAAATATGTTCCTATAAAAGAGTTTCATCTTCAAGAAATTCATGGAAAAGACTCTGACAAGTACAGGTTTCTGGTAACTGACTGTACTGCTGAACTGAATGAATAAGCATTTTCAGAACTCTAATGAAAAACTGATGAACTCATAAAAGTGCTAACAAAAGATCAAGATGAAAAAAAAGAAATTAATTACATGGGACTGAGTGAACTGATGAGGATGAGTATAATTTTTGTGACTTTCTGTCTGAATTAAAAAAAAAAAAATCCCACAAGGACTCAGAGGAAAAGAATATACAAATCAATTTTCACTGCAAAGTAAAGGAGCTGTTACAGTGGAGGATTACTGGACTGAATGTCAATATTATGACATAGTATAAGTGTGTTTCATGTTTGGTAATTGCAATCATTGTTGCTTTTGTTGTGGTCATCCATGTACAATGCTTGGTGTCAGTCTATCTATCTCTTGTAAAAATAAAATACAGTGTGTGTGTGTGGAAAAAAAAAAAAAAAAAAAGAAACACATGATCGACACTAAAAAAAAAAAAGATATCTGTAGATGCTATGGTGATGAACTAATTACATGCAAACTAATTAAAATGGTTGTTTAAATAAAAAAAAAAATATGAAGAGCACTGCTCTAATTCATAGAAAACAATAATAACAATACGGCATCTATCACTGAATACCTATGTATATTAGACTATTTCTTGTATACAACATCTAATCTGAAATCAATTCTTCCGTAGAGGCGTCATTATCCCCATTTTACTGATGAGAATCAGAGAATTTATCTTGACCAAGGTCACCAGCTCATAACTACAGAGTCTGGATTCAAATCTAGATTATCTGGATCCCAATCTAGGATTTTCCACAAAAAAGAGGGGAGAAACAAAACAGAAGAAAACCAAAAAACAACTATGTCAATTAAAAGCCTTTTTCTTTTAATTTTCATTTACAGATGAGGTGAAAATGTACCTTTTTAGATACACTCAGCTATCCTGAAACAGTGAGAAAATTATTTGTGATTAGTAAGTTCAAAGGTATCTGCAATGTTATACTCACAGGCATCCCCTACGCCATCAGCACACTAAGTAAAAGTGGTCTAGAACCACCCCATCCCCAAGCTAACCACTGTTTTTAATGGTATATTGAAGTTTACAAAACGTTACAGTTCAGCTAATACAGAAGTCCCCCTCAGCCTCGGGGGATACGTTCCAAGACCCCCAGTGGATGCCTGAAATCACAAATAGTACTGAACCCTATATATACTATGCTTTTTCCTATATGTACTGTATATATCTGTGATAAAGTTTAATTTATAAATTAGGCACAGTAAGAGATTAATAACAACTAATGATAAAATACAACAATTATAACAATATACTGTTATAAAGATGTGAATGTGGCCTCTTTCACACACACACAATATCTTATTGTACAAATTTAATGCCTTTTGCATCCTAACTAAGCACTGTGTTGTAACTTTTGCAGTTTGAGGTATGACAGCAAAACTACCACGAATTTCTTTTTCCTTCTTCACAGTTTCACGGGCAGAACATTCGTTCTCACCATGAACCTTAGCAACGTCAGCATATGGTTTTCTTTCCTTATTAAGTCGCCACCTTTTCACTTGAAAGCAGCGCTTAATGGCTTCTCTTTGGCATATCTGAATTGCCAGCATCACTGCTCTCGTGCTTTGGGGTCATTATTAAGTAAAATGAACAAAAGCACTGCAATTTTAAACGAATGAATTGTTTATTTCTGAAACTTTCCATTTAATATTTTCAGATCATGGTTGACCAAGGGTAACTGAAACCACATACAGCAAAAACTTAGATGAGGGACTACTGTAGTGATAACCCTCAGATATTCCTTAACCAAAACAAGAAAATAGGAGAAAATAATTAGCAGCTGAGAAAAAAAAAAATACAAAGTTACCTTCTCGATCACTTTTGATCAGGGATATAAATAGGGCCAGGGATTTTAAAGTCACAAACAACTGTTTGTGAAACTCACTGAACAGTCAACTCCCCTGGAAACAAATTGGTTGTGGAAACAAATTCATGGGTGGCAATAAAGTGGTTTGGCTAGCATGAAGTTTCTTGTGTGATCCTACAGCATAACCCACTTTCAAAAAATACTGTGTGGATGAATAGAAAATAACCTGAGACCTGAAGAGGCACCCTTCCAAACACCTATAAGACTTCTATCTTAGCACCTGTGTGAAAATTACTTAGCAAGCAAAACAAGCCTTCATTGAAAGTTATATCTTTAATGATCGAGGTCAATCTAATTTAGGGAGATATTCAGTACCTATTTATCATGTTAGCATAATCTAATTACATCTATTGCTAGGCTGGTACATTAGAAAAATTCTATCATCCATTTCAAATAGGCCCTGAACTCAGACTCTTGCATAATCTTTCTATCAGTGTTGTTATTAAAGGAAAACTTGATTCTACAGAGTTTGCTTCTCTAACCTGGCATTACAGTTATTTTGCGTCAGTACTATTGTTCTGAGGAACTCTGTCTTACTTTGCTGCTCTTCCCTTGCCTTCTTTTCTTATCCTGCTGAGAAAGCAAACAAGCCTCTAGGCACGCTGGTCTTGCCCTTAGCTCAGTAAAAAAAACAAATCCTTAGAGGAAAATAAACAGTCCAAGCTTACAATTATAAGCTTGTTTTTCTACCAGATGTTATAAAAGTTACCACACTATGAGTATGTTCTATAATTCTAGCAGAGAAGAATTTCTTCTGCTTTGTGAAGTTTTAGAAGTACTTGTTTACTTAAAACAAACAAACAAATAGAATTACAGTCAGTGAACATTCATGTATTTCCATCACAGAATCACCAAGGTAGAAATTTCTGGAAGAATACAGGAAGTCAAAGATTTAGCTACAGAAGATGTCAAAGAGACATAGAAATGGGGAATAAACACATGAGAAGATGCTTAATATCATTAGTCATTAGAGACATGCAATTAAAAATCTACTGAGACGCCACCTTACTCCTATCAGAATAATAGAAAAGACAGATAATAAGTGTTGACGAGGATTTGGAGAAACTGGAACCATCATACATCGCTCATGGGATTGCAAAGTGGTGCAATCCCTTTTGAAAGTAGTTTGATAGTTTCTAAAAAGTTAAACATAGATTTACCGTATGACCCAAAATTCCATTCCTGGATATCTACCCAAGAGAAAGCATATGTCCACACAAAGACTTTTAGGTAGATGATTACAGAAGCTTTATTCACAAAAGCCCCAAAGTGGAAACAACCCAAATGTCCATCAACTAGTAAAAGGATAATCAAAATGTAGTATATCCACACAATAGAACATTGTTCATCAGTAAAAGAAATAATGTGGATACATACAACACAAAATGAATAAACCTCAAAAACATGATGCTAAGTGAAAGAAGTCAGACACAGAAGACCACATATGCCATAACTCCATTTATATGAAATGTCCAGAAAAGGCAAATATATAAAGATAGAAAGTAGATTAGTAGGTGCCGGGGTCTGGGGATGGGAATAAGGATAAATGGCAAATTCCCAAACTACCTTATAATAGAAACTGCATCTCATTCAACAAAAACCAAATATCTATGGTTTACCAGGACATGCCTAAAAGTAAAATTCTATTCAATTGTCACCATTGGCCTCTGTAATCTCCTGGAAATGCCAATACTTTATAGCATCAAATCATCTCAAGGACCGTTTCTAAACTTTTTGGGATATTTTGTGTAATTTTTGGTTCAAACAATATGTTCAAATTACCTATAAATTTTTGTATCTTTCCTCTGGACCCTTTCTGTCTCCTAATGGCCATCCCCAGACATTATGCTACTTCGGAAAAAGTAGACTGTACTTTTTCCATAGCAAGTACTCAGAAAAAGTAGGCCAGATGGGTACAGCCGAGATGACAGATAGGAAGATCCTGAACTCACCTCCTCCCTCAGGCACACCAAAATTACAACTATTTACAGAGCAACTATCTATGAGAACAACCTGAAGACCAGCAGAAAAAATTTTCCACAAGTAAAGATACAAAGAAGGAACCACAAGACAGGTAGAAGGAGTGGAAACAGTGTATAGTCAAGACCACACTCCTGGGTAGACAACCCACAAATGGGAGAAAATCACAATTGCAGAGGTTCTCCCCAAGGAGCAAGGAGTCCAGGCCCCACATTGGGCTCCCCAACCTGGGCGTCCTGCACTGGGAAGATGAGCTCCCAGAACACCTGGCTCTGAAAGTCAGTGTGGCTTGTGTACAGGAGAGCTGGAGAGACTCGGCTATTAAAGGATACATGTAAAATCTCATACCCTCTCAAGCCAGAGCAGAGGGAGTATTTTGAAAGAAGCCTAGGTCAGACCTACTTGCTGATTTTGGAGAGCCTTTTAGAAAGGTAAGAAGCAGTTGGGACTCCTTCTGGGGCTACAGAGGCTGGCAGCAGCCATTTCGGGGAGCTTGTTCTACCACGAGGACATCAGTGCTCACCAGAGGCATTCTGGAGTCTCCCCTCTAGCCTCTCAGTGCCGGGCTTACCTTCCCACCAGCGGGATGGCGCCAGCCCCAGCTCCTCCCAGACCCAGCGGCCGGCTGCCCTGGACACGGACCTCTCTACCAAAAAGCCAACACCAGTCTGGGCTCCCCCCAGGCCCTGCAAGCAGCCACCCGGGACTCGGCCTTGCCCACTAGTGGGCTGGCACTGGCCCTGGGAGCCCCGGGACTGCACAGCCAACTGCCCTGGGACTCAGCCCTAACCACCAGCAGGCAAGACGGCACCACACAAAGCAGGGCCTGGCAGCCAACTGGGCTGAGGGCCAGCTCTGCATGCCAGCATGCCCACAATCGTCAGCTCCTCCACAACAGAAGGTCCCATGCAGCTCACACAGAGGGCATCCATAGAGCATATAGCTATGGTAACCAAAGGGCAGTTTGCTGCTGGGACCCACAGGATGTCTCCTACAGAAGAACACTTCTCCAAGATAGGGAAATGTAACTGACCTATCTTATACACAGAAATAAACACAGAGAATTAGGAAAAGTGAGGAGACAGAGGAATATGTTCTAAACAAACAAACAAGACAAAATCCCAGAAGAACTAAATGAAGTGGAGATGAGCCACGTACCTGATAAAGAGTTCAAGGTAATGATTACAAAGATGCCAAATGAACTTGGGAGAAGAATGGATGAACACAGTGAGAAGTTTAACTAAGAGTCAGAAAATATAAAGAAGCAAAGAGGTGACAAATACAATAACTAAAATTAAAAATACACTAGATGGAATCAACAGTAGATTAGATGATACAGAGGAACAGATGAGCAAACTGGAAGATGGAGTAGTGAAAATCACCCAAGCTGAACAGAAAAAAGAAATTTAAAAAATGAGAATAATTTAAAAGACCACTGAGACAACATCAAATGTACTAAAATTGGCATTATAGGGATCCCAGAAGGAGAGGAGAGAGGGAAAGGGAGAGAACTTATTTGGATAAATAATAGCTGAAAAGTTTCCTAACCTGGGAAAGGAAATAGGCATCCAAGTCCAGGAAGCACAGAGAGCCCCAAAGAAGATGAACCCAAAGAAGTCCACACCAAAATACATTATAATAATTTAATAATAAATGGAAAAATTAAAGATAAAGAGAGTCTTAAAAGCAAAAAGAGAAAATCAGCTAGTTACCTATAAGGGAACTCCCAAAAGACTCTCAGCTGACTTTTCAGCAGAAACTTTGCAGTCCAGAAGGAGTGGCACAATATATTTAAAGTGATGAAAGGAAAAAACCTACAACCAAGAATACTCTACCTGGCAAGGCTAACATTCATGTTTGAAGGAGAGGTAATCAATAAGGACATTGCATAATGATAAAGGGAACAGTCCAAGAAGAGGATATAATAATTGTAAATATATATTCACCCAACATAGGAGCACCTAAATACATAAAGCTGATATTAATAAACATAAGGGGAGAAATTGACAGTAACACAATAGTAGGGTACTTTAACACCCCATTTACATCAATGGACAGATCAACCAGACAGGTAATCAATAAGGAAACACAGGCCTTAAAGGAACCCTCCTATGCTGCTGGTTGGAATGTAAATTGGTACCGCCACTATGGAAAACAGTATGCAAATAATGTTAAAAATTAAAAATAGAACTATCATATGATCCAGCAATTCCACTTCTGGGTAGTTTTCTGAAGAAAACAAAAACACTAATTCAAAAATATATAAGCACCCCTATATTCACTGCAGCATTATTTATAATAGCCAACATATGGAAGCACCTTGTGTACAACAACAGAAGAATAGATAAAGAAGATGTGATATATACATATATATAAATAATGGAATATTACTCAGCCATAAAAAAGAATGAAATCTTGCCATTTGCGAAACATGTATGGACACCTGGAGGGTATTATGTTAAGTGGAATAAGTCAGACAGAAAAAGACAAATATTGTATGATTTCACTTATATACGGAATCTATAAAATAAAACTCTCAAACAAATATAATAAAACAGAAACAGAGTCATACATACATAAAACAAACTGGTGGTTGCCAGAGGGGATGGGTTGCGGGGATGAGTGAAATAGGTGAGGGAGAATAAGAGGTACAAACTTCCAGTTACAAAATAAATGAGTCAGGGGATATGATGTACAGCATAGGGAATATGGTAAATAATATTTAATAACTTTGTATGGTGAGAGATGGCAACTAGACTTATTGTGGTAATCATTTTGTAATGTATAAAAATATTAATCACTATGTTAAATATAATATAATATTCTAAGACAATTATACTTCAGTAGAAAAAGGTAACTATGTGAGGTAATAGATGTGTTAATTAGCTTGACTGATTATTTCACAATGTATACATACATCAAATCATCAAGTTGTACACCTTAAATACATACAATAAAAAAAAGTAGGTCAAAAGGTAAAAACCTATAAGAATTTTCCTGAGTTTTTCTGGATAGTTACTATTCTACTATTAACTTGCACTAAACATGTCAGATTCAGTAGTACTATTTTTATTAAAGGACTTTGCATTGTTCTTATTCTTTCCATCTCTTAAATAAAAAACACATAAATAACTTACAGTTGTACAGAGTTTAAAAATACTCAGTGCTTTCCCTTGGATGATCTCATTTGCTCCCTATAACTTTGGAGGTACAAGGAAATAAGGATATACAATTGAACCTGACAAATTTTGATTCCCAAATAACTGTTCAGAAACATATCCATTATGCAAAGTGAGACAGACTCTACCAAGGAATGAGATGTGTCTTCAAGATATAATACCAAATACTACCTAATTATTTACTAGTTCATACCTAATGTACATAAGAAAGGCAGGAAACATATAGACTCAAGTCAAGGATAGTTTTAGTTAAAACATTTGTTTTCACGTAAGCGCGAATTTTTAGTTGCTTTTTTAATTTATTTTTTATTTTTTTGGTCCTCAACTCCATCTTTCTAGATCTTCTCTGCCTGGAGATGCACTCCATGGCCTTTCCTTTAACAGGAAATTAATACTCTCATTCTTCCTCTATCCTTGCCCCTATTAAAAGCCACTTTCAGAGAAAAATGTGACAAACCATTCCATCCATGTTTAAGAAAAGCAATGCCTTAATGAGACAAAAGACTGCGCTTAGAAATCATATCTCTATGAATGGTGGAGGCTGGATTGGGGAGAGGGAGGAATATTTCTAGCATCACTGAAACAACTACATGGAGGTGATTACATGTTCTTTTTTTTTTTTTTTTTTTTTTTTTTATACTCTTTATAGCTACTTTATTTATTTATTTATTATTTTTATTTTTGGCTGTGTTGGGTCTTCGGTTCGTGCGAGGGCTTTCTCTGGTTACGGCAAGTGGGGGCCACTCTTCATCGCGGTGCGGGGACCGCTCTTCATCGCGGTGCGCGGGCCTTTCACCATCGCGGCCCCTCCCGTTGCGGGGCACAGGCTCCAGACGCGCAGGCTCAGTAGTTGTGGCTCACGGGCCCAGCTGCTCCGTGGCATGTGGGATCTTCCCAGACCAGGGCTCGAACCCGTGTCCCCTGCATTAGCAGGCAGATTCTCAACCACTGCGCCACCAGGGAAGCCCAATTACATGTTCTTAAAAAGGCAGCCTTACCATCACCATGGAGCAGGTTGGCTAGTTCCTCTATGTTCATTTACGAAAATCATGATCAGAAGTCAATGCCTTTGTTCACAGAGCACATTGGGGGCTATCTAAGCATGGCTGGATCATGAGAAGTTGAAATAAACAACAGAGCTGTCTAATACACAATAAAGTAGAACTTTTAAAATACGTCTAATGGCATCCTCAGTCACCATTGACTATTGAGCTTTCCTCAATGGATGTAAGGTACTGTTTTCTACAAAGCAATTAGAGTAATTAAGAAAACAACCATCACAATTAGATCTTTAGAATCCCTGAATATGTCCCCTATGAAATGGAAGTAATTACAGATTCAATTACTCCTTTTCAGTGGGAATAGCTTAGGCCTTTTGTAAATGCATGGCAATTATCTGTTCAGTTTAGAATCTCTTAGAAAGCCTTTGTAACCATTTCAGGATTCTACCCAAATTGTTCTTTGATTTTCCTTCTGGAATGCAAGTTCCCTGAGGCCAGATATATTGTCTCATGCAACTTTATAAACCGAATACTAGTAAGCACCTAAAAGTGGCTCATTCCATATGTTTCATGATTGAATAAATACATGAACAAACACAGAAGTTATTTAGGCACAATCCTAAAATAGTAATCAGTATGTGCTTACTATCAATGGTGAGAAACGAGAAAGAGACCTTTCTTATAATTGGAGTTCCTTGAATGCTCTTTAAACAGTTTCATTATTTCTTTTCTGTAATTGAGGTTTTATTTTTTCTTTAGAAAATCATATTCAATGAGAAGTTTCATATATAATTAACATAATGGAAAGAATTAGATCTTAAAGACAGGAGTCCTATTTCAACTCTGCACCTATGTAAAGGTAAGTTACTGAATTTATCTGGGCCATTGTTTGTTTACATAGATAAGCTATATATTTTGGTTCTGAAGGGTATCAGAATATGCAACTTCGAAGTATGCCTCTTTGGCATATAGAGTATTTTGAGCTAAAGGCCATTGAGGTCGGTAGACACAGGAAGAGTTCTAAAAACAGGGCACAAGTTTTCTTTTTGTAAAGGAAACCTGCATAAGAAATCTTACTAAACAACTCTTCTTTACCATGCTTCTCCTGGTCACTTTCTCATAACTTGCCTCCCTCACACAGAAGTCCCAAACCCCTTGTCTTTTGGCTTAAGATGGTATATGAGCCCAAGTTCTAACCATCCCTTTGGGTTATTCATCACTGGGTACTTCCATAGGTACATAGGTACTACCATAGGTACATGTTAACAAACATATTCTGTTTGTTTTTCTCTTGCTAGTTTAGAGGACCCCAACTGAAGAGCCTATGATGGGTAGAGGAAACTATATAATTTTTCCTCCCCTGTAGTTCTTTGATTCTACTTATGTTTGTTTACTTTGTTATTACAGAAAACAAATAGTAAGCATTGGAATAAATTTGGCAAACTTAAATGTGTGGCTTAAAACATAAATATTTGGTCAGTTTTTCAATGGCATGGGGTCATTGGTAGCCCTTTGAGGATAGGACTTTGTGGTTCTATGTAGTTTCTCCAGAAAATATTAATACAGTATCCAACATATGGTTTGGGAGATTAGTTTTCACCCTTATTTTTCAGGTGAGATAACAGATTTGGAATAAAACTATGCCTGGTCTAAGGTATTCAACTAATTAGTGGCTGAACTAGGAAAAATAGACCAATCTCTACCACTCTAGAATTTAAGAAGAGAAAATGCATGTTTACATTTCTCAAATTCTGCTTAAATAATTTCAATTGTTTTCCTATAAATGATATGAAAATCTATTCTTTTATCATATAGGAAAATTGTTTCACTGAATTGAACTATTTACACCCATATTTTCCCTAAACAAGGGTTCCTTGTGTTTTTGAAAACTGTGCCTCATATATTATATGATTGGCAAGGACAGAGTGTACTTGATGTGTGGCCTCCTTGACTTTTCCATGTATTTTCGTCACCAGCAATTAATGGCCAACTCCTGGTATCTCAAAAGTAGTCAATGGGAAAACCTTTGCTTATACTGGCCCTGCATATCTTTTAAAATTAAGGTGAATGTTCTGGGTTCTCTCAGTGTTCCTAAAGCTTTATTTCTAACCAACAGACAAATGAAGACAAATCTTGTCACTTCTGACTCCCCTCTGCTTTGTCATGGCTCCTCTTCAGTCTTGCTCCTGGCTCGATGGCCCTTCCTCTCTAGGTAGCTTGTGACTGGCTGCATCCCACAGGTTCTGCATTTGGCCCACAGGGCACATGATGCATTCTTGTCTTACTGAACTCCGAAAGGGGGGTGTTGGCTACATCCTGCAGTCCCTTCACTTTGAAGCTAGTCAGGGAGACTCCAGGCTGCTGTGAGCTGGTACTGTCCTCTCTAGCTCCAGCAGTCATGGGTCAAGCTCTCTGATTCATCCTCGTGAAGTTCTCCCGTCCCTCTTCCGTAATGGTGGGATGGTTAGAGGTAGATAGAATATGCTAACAACTCCACAAATAAATCTTTCCCATTGGTCTCTTAAACTTCTCCAGGAATTTTTAGGCTTCTCTTACGTCACCCAACGTAGGTAACTGAGCCAGAGCTGCACTTGGCTTTAGAATGTGGGGGTACTTGACCCCTTAGTCAAGTTCACAGCCTTGGAGCCAGTGCTAAAAACTCCAAGACAACCAAAGTCACCTAATTTATGATCCTTTCCCTGAACATGAAAAAAATCCTAATAACATTAGGATTTAACATAAACATTAACATCAGATTTTCATCTGATTTATTCTCTGTGTAAAGTATTACTTCACTGTCCTCACAGGTTTTCATAATCATGAAAGAGAATAATCAGACTCTCCACCCCCTAAGTTTTTTCTTAAATAGATTACTCACAAGAACACTGGTTCTGATGAATTTGGCCTCAGAAGAAAGTTTAATACACCTTGAATTTTTATTTTGTGGATCTGACCATCCTAAAAGGTACTTTTTTTCAATGATACAAGCATTCTTCTTTTAACTAAGGAGCATTGCTTTTTCCCTCTATCGCCATTTCTAAAGCCCCCTCTAAGTAACACAAATCCGTAGAAATGATTCTTATATTGATGATTACCACACTCTTTTCTCTACAAACATCACATCATCCTTGACATATTTTGTCATTCCCACTTCATCTCAGCAGCTCATTTTTCTCCCCTAGTGCACAGAAAAGACTTGTTTGAAGGTGGAAGTGGTTTCCTTTACCTGTTTCTGAACTCCATAGGGCCCTTAAGAGGATCGATATTTGTTTTTATGTTATCAATATCTTGAAGATGCTGTGGGATGTAAACATGTGAAAAAGGCCTCAGCTAAAATAAGGAAAAGCACTTACTCTTTAGGATGAGATGGTCCAAATAAAAATAAAGTTTCAAATTCTCTCTCGGTAACTAAGACTAATGCGAGGCAGAAGGCAGCCATGGAAAGAGGCTTAAGATTGCTATCAGTCTCAAGCATGAAGGAAGACAGATGACCCAAGGAAACGGAAAATAAATGATCTGAAATTTGGGAGGAGAAAGCCAAAATAATTATGTGTAATATAAGCCTGAAGGGAGCTTCAGGGAGAAAAAAAAGTAGTCAATTATATTAAACATTGCAAAGATGTCTAGTATCTAAAAAATTAGAGTGCACATTGGATATATTAATATGGAGATCATTGGTGGACCTATCTCAAAGACTTCCTGTAGAGTAATAAAGAAAATTTTCAATGACTGATAATCAAATGGGAAACAAGAGGGTAGAGACCAACCCTAAACTGTTATTTTGAAGTTGGAATGAGAAATGAGAAATGGAAGAAGCAATAGGATAGAAGCTAGAGGACTCTGCAGCATCAGGAGATTTTGTTTACACACTGGGAGCTGAATCAATTATGTTTTATCACATATGTCTGTAATCAATTTGCCGACATTATTTTACAAGCTTTTGGAAGCAAAACTCATGAATGTCCTATGTATACAAGTAGTGTATAGATGGCATATAACCCTGTCCTGAGGACGACTTGAAGTGGCATATAATTAGCACATTCTGACCATTGCTGGGGAATACAAATAACAAGTGCAGCTTCCTTTTGTTTCTAATCCAGGGAATAAAGAGCACCTGATCTCTTTCTTCAAATCAGAACTAATCAAGTGAGGAACACCTGGCCTTCCTGAAATATGATAGCCAACACATTTTGGGAAAAGATTCTTGGACCTGCACTCTCGGAGAAAACGACTGAAAGAAGAACTAACTAGATAATTTCACAGTGAGGTTTGGAGTTTTGTGGTTAACTCTAGCCAGCTGGGGCTTTGATGTTTATTAGGTTTGGAGAAAGACAGAAATTCAGTAACCCACTCAGGGACATTCTAAAACTTCGGTTAATTAGATTTTAATAAACAAGGTAATCTCTTTGGCAAGTTTACTTTGGAATTTAGAGGGTAAATCATTTACAATGTAGTCCAGCTTATACAAATTAAGAGGCATATAAATCGTCCCCACAGAAGAAAGGCAATAAAAATCCTTCACTGTTAATTGAGCGATAGCAAATACTGTCAAAGAAAAGAGTGAGTGGCCTGAACTTGTAGGGCTATGCAAGTCTTGAACAGTGCAAAACTCAACTTAGTGGCAGTTTTATAGAGAGAATAAAGCATATGAGTGTCTTGTTTGTGTGGATTTATTTTGCTCTAAGAGGATCCAGGAGGGGAAATCGCCACATTCTTCTGATAGGCAGAGTATCCAGTTTGCAAATAACCTGAAAATGGAAACGTGATGCAAACAAATCCGTGGAGGATTAGCCATTTTATTTCCTTGGAGCGCACATGATTCTGATGACTGATTTTAACCTTACTTAGAGGTTACATCACTCTGCTTAACTGCCATAACAAGGCATCACAGACTGCGTAGCCTAAACATTTATTTATTTTCTCATAGTCCTGGAGGCTGGAAGTCTAAGATCAAAGTGCCAGAAGGGTTGTCTGGTGAGGCCTCTCTCCTTGGCTTGCAGACAGCCATCTACTCACTATGTCCCCACATGGCCTTTCTTTTGTTACACACAGAGACAGTGAGCTAGCTCTGGTGTCTCTTCCTCTTCTCACAAGGACACTCATCCTATTGGACTAGGGCTCCACCATTATGACCCCAGTTAACCTTCATTACCTCCTTAAAGACCTTATCTCCAACGACAGCCACGTTGGAGGTCAGGGCATTAACATATGAATATTGGGAGGAGGTGACATAGTTCACAGTTAAGTCTATACAGTTGTATACAATTTTCCATGTTGAGTTTTGGAAACATTAATTCTGGGAGATGATTATGGGTTTTCTGGAAAGAAAAAAGATATTTGGTCTCTCAAGTGTGGGAAATGCTGTATATGTTCTATATTTCACTCTTGGAGATGCAAAATACCAATTAGTAAAATAAAGACCATGACATTCCCTACATTGAGTAAAACCTATTTAACTTTGCTTAACCCAGAATCCTGGAAAATGGACTTTTTCCCTAGCACACGTATCAGTATCCTGAGAAAAAACATTCTGCATTGTACTAGTCTGTGAAGCATGGTTTTTGGCATTCTGTGGCTTCTCAAATACAGCTTAAATGGCAAATCATTTACAGAGCTTTCAGATGAGATTGAGATAGAAAAGTAGACAGCACTGGTGTGTACTTAACATCTTAATTGTAGATGTTATGTTCGTCCTTGTGTGTACTTGTTCCCACCATACAAAGATAATGTGTCCTGATCAATTAATACAGAACAACTCCTGGGCTTCTGTAATAAAGACCACTAAATTAGTATTCCTTCCATGGGAAAAAAATAAGAAGCTACTCGACCCAGATGTCCATCAACAGAGGAAAGATATAAATTGTGATATACTCACATAATGGAATAAGGCACAGTGATGAAATAAAATGAACCATAGCTCCACACAAATACCTTGTCAATATAAAAAAAAAAATCACTGATGGGAAAAATCAAACATAAAAGAGTACATGCTGAACAATTCCATTTACATGATGGTCAAGAACAGGCAAAAATACCCTAGGAGAACAGAAGTCAGAATAGGAGTTACCCTTGTGGAGATTGTTGAGGAGGGGGCTAAGAAGCCGACCATGTTCTATTGAATAGATCTTGATCTGTGTAATTATTTTATGAGGACACCAACATATGAAATGATTGAGCTGTACATTTAATATTTGTACACTTCACTCTATAAAAGTTACAGCTCAAGAGGGAAAAGCATCATGGCTCATTATTGCTTTCTAGGACAAAGATGAAATTCCCAATCCTGGCCCTTTCGTAATATGACCCTAAGTTACCATTCCAACATTCCATGTGCTCCAGGGGTCCAGGCATATAGAATATAATGTAATATCCACTCCCTGCTTCCTGGACATCTGAACCATTTATTATTCAATGTTGCTGTTGACTTTCACGCTTTCCTCTGTTTGTACAGGTTGTCCTGTTTTCTGAGATGTCCTTCCTCTTCTTCCTGCCTACTGAAATTCCACTCATTCTTGTCCAGTTGTTTCTTCTGTAAAGCCTCCCCTGACGTCGCCAAAATGAATTCTTGTTCTTCATCTGGGTTCCCACAGCCATCTATCCCTAACGACAATGTACTTACAGCTGACATAGATTAGGAATTTTCTGGGACTTGCCTGCTTTCAAATATTTATCTCTTTGTCTCCACAGTACATTGCTACTATATATTCTCACTTTTGTCTTATTTTTCTCACTTTTGTTTTGGAGCATGTGGCCAACAAAAATATAATTCTAATGATACAGTAAGTTTTATAATTCCTTATCCTCCTCCTTAGCCAGTGTGACCTTATTTTCTTGAATAAAGATTCTCTCTTGCTCATTTTTGTAGCCACAAGACTCGACCTTGATAATGAAGTGGCAATCATCTCTGTATTATAAGCAAATTTCACCTTTCTAGAAGCAGACAATTTGCATTGTGAATTAAACACGGTATATTTTACTGTCACATTTTTGTTGCTGTAATTAAGTGATGAGAAGGCAAAATTTTTGATTATATCATTTACAACAGTCATCTTTTTCCTGGGCAGGTTGGGATTCTGTTTAAGAAACGGGGGGCTGGTGTCAAACTGTGCTCAATTTCTAGGTCTTCCTTCCACAATGGGCAGCTTGTCTAAGTCTCAACTTCCTCATCTGTTAAAAATTTTTCTGGGTGAAAGTTAAATGAGTTAACTGACTGTAAATTACTTAGCATTGTGCCTAGCACAAAGTAAGCATTCAATAAATATTAGTTTATACCATATGAAATTGCCAATATTCAACTGTGTTTCACATAAAAATGGCAGTTTCATATGATATAATGTAATCTATTATCAAAATCACCATTATCACTTCCCTTTACAATGCTGTCCATCAAAGGGCTCATAATCAGTTTCTTTTTAATATTTAGTACAATTGGTACACAAATTCAACATGTGTATAAAGTAGGCTAGGCTCATGTGTATAAAGTAGGCTAGCATGTATAAAGCATGCTGTAGGCTCATGCTTTTTCTCTCAGGTAGTGAAGGATGCCTTGCTATAGACAGAAAGGGAACCAAACAGTCTCCAACTCTTCCTCTGAGAAGAGTTACCTCCTGTACAGTTTCATCAGCTTCAAACTTAACGCCCAGAGCACGTAAACTAACGTTCTCACTCAAGTGCACACATTCTAATTAGATCCAAATATAAATTTCTTTAAACACTGTATCTACAAAATGACTTGAAAAAGGACTCATGAAGTTACTTAAAACTTTCAGGGAGAATTTGCTTCCTTATTCATTCACCAAATATTAATTGAGAGTCCAGTAGTTTCCCGCCATTGGTCTGGTGGGAATGCAAAAATTAATGAGTCCTAACTCCAATCTTCACGGAGCATATGGCTTACTAGGCTCTTCACGTCTTATTTATTTTTCCATAATTAAATAGTTAAATTAATACAATATTCCTCCACCACGGCACATCAGGGATCTGTCTCTTTTGTTTCTGTTTCTTTTTACCGATTTTCTGTTGCCTTCCCCTATTTTTTCTTTCTTAGTATTCCATTCTACAGTTTTTTAAGAACAAAGTTTACCCCTTTTGAATAATTTTAATCTCCTAATTTAATTATTTTAATTAAGTCCATATTCATTTAAATAGTTATATGCATTCTTAAGGGAATCACATTACTTAATTATAATTAGATAATGAGTATTCGATTACTGAGCTTCTAAAATAAAATTTATAATGCCAGGGACTGAAAAGCACAATATCTAGAATCTTTTATTATGGAATTACCAATGAGAATAATCTATTGGGAATAACTAACTTGTTCAAGCTGGTTAAAGCAAGTGCATGTGAAAGTAAATGTTTTAATATTACCTGATAGAAATAGCCTCCCCTTTATTTAATGCCTTTTTTTGGAAGACTGTAGAATGCATTACTCATAATGCCATTCCTGGACACAAAGACCCTCTGAGATGTTAGACAATGGTACAGTTCACAGACCCCAATGTTTAAAATGTAAACCAGCAGCGTGGGATGGAGAACTCCCTTCTCTATGAGAATCTTTTCATCATCTTGTGCATTGATGCTTTGTGTATCTGTTAAATGACCACACCAGCTCATTTCAAATGGGCAAACAAGAGGTACCACTCACTGTGACTTCTCCAGGAAATATCAAATATTCTTGGTCTAGAAAATAAAATAGATCTAAAAGAAGTACAACTATTTAGAAGGAAGCAGAAGAGAGATCAAGAAATGGATTTTTCATTTCCGTATTCTGGGGATAAAAGAGAGACAAAATGTTGAGGTTAGCAGGAAAGAGAAGTGCAGTACAGGGAATATAAATCATTGCTAGAAGGGAAATATAACCTTTCAAGGAGCCAAGTAGGAGATATCTGATGTAAATAAGTTAGGTCTGAGAAGGAGACCGAAGTGTATAGAATCAAAAGATACTTGATTCAGAAGGCTTTTTACAAAAGAGGGATACAATGGACTTCTATAATCTGTGTGCAGTTACCTCCTTGCATATAATTTGTGTCTTTAGTTAACATCACCAACTATGTTTTTGTTGCACTAAAGAATTACCTGCATGAAGGCTGCTACTTATAACCATGATCTATAAGAAAGAAGGGAAAGGCTTATTTCTAGGGCTTCAAAAATAAGAAAGAAAGATCCTAAGATACTTGGATATGGCATCTTTGGCAATGCCATAAGATGCCCCTGAGCGTCCCAGGGGGGAGAGCCTAACCCACCACTGCCCACTCTCTTCTGATCCCAGCATGCTGGGCTTATCCTGTTTTTAACATTCTTGGAATAGGAAATAATACTCCAGTTGATGCTGGTCAAGCATTGCTGCATATTATCATCACTATTATACAATCTTCCTTTTCCTTCTCCATCTGGAATATTCTTATATTTGGCAGGCTAATTACTGGCAATCCAAGTTTAGATATCTATTTTAATCGAATACAGCTGAACCTTTAACAACATCAGTACTGGGAGCCAGGCCCACCTTAGTGGTTAATCACTGCTATGCACTGCGTTTCTTTGCCATTTGCTGCTTTAGATCCTGCCTGTAGTGTGCCAGTGGTGGCATAAAGCTCCTTTGTATAACCCTGGCTTGTCATACTCATTCATTCAGTTCTAGATGCTGACTTATGCAGTCTAGCAGGTAATTCATCTGCTTCTCCCAGCCCTCAATAAACACTGGTTATTATTTTTCCTTGTACATGCAGGAAGTATAGTGTCCAAAAGGATCTCAATTAAGAGCCTAAACTATAATCACTTCATGGTCCCAATGGTTTTGTTGGGCTTGTGGGAATGGTGGGCCAAGGGGTGGCTTGTTAAGCCGGTATTTGCATGAAGTGGTCAGCAGCCTTCTGAGTCTAAAGGAAGAAGAGAGCTGAAGGGCTAAAGCTTGGCCCTAAACAGTGGACCAGGCTTGGGGCAAAAAAGGAATTTTGAACAGAATGAGATGACACTCAGATGGTGCAAGTTACTGCTAAGAAGGATGCAATAAAAACTGATGTAGGTGACCTTCTTCAGCTGGAGTGACGGTAAGTGCCTGGGCTGGACCCAGTGGCCTGAGCGTTGGACACCCCACAACTGTCCTAGGAAAGTCCAAGAGACATTCAAGCAGCAGCTGGAACAAGAGCAAAGGGCACTGGCAAATGCCACAAGGCAGGTGGAAAGCATATGTTTGCCATCCCGCTTGAGCCAACCATTGGGAACTCTGAAATAGCTGAAGGGAATCTGATTGTGGCTTAAGGTTCCAAGATCGTTAATTCAGAGGTAACTGGAGAAATGCAATTTGTTATATCATTATTAAGCTGATGTGGCATGGGGAAATAAAAGCCCAATGGCCAAAGAGGAGAATGACAGGTCTTTAAACACCTGATTTCTACCTGAGTTTTCAGAACCCAGTTTAATAAAAACTAGTGTTTTTGTATAGAGTTATGTTCAGTGTGGAATTTAGACATGACATGATAGCATTGTCTGGGACCTTGTTAGAAATGCAGATTTGCAGGCTCCACCCAAACCTACTGCAAAAAACCCCTGCATTTGGCAATAGTCCCAGGTGATTCATATGCACAAGACTTTAGGGAACAGGAGACAAACTGATGGCTTCAGAGTTAATTTGGCCAACAGATAAAAATAGCAATTACACCCTCTCTCTTTATTTACAATATATGCCTGACTCCTGTAGGCAACTGAGCTTTAGTTATGGTAGTATAATTTAGTTCACAACATTTGGAATTTGTATGATAATATTTTAACAAAATTATGTAATATTTTATATTTGTAATAGTCTAGTAAGATTTGTGGCCCTAGGTTTGTCAATCAACCTATAAAAGGAATTCCACTCCCATGAAGAAAGAAGGGCCTACTACGAAGTCAATGTACCCATTCTCCTCTTAGTTATTTTCAATCATAAGGAAATGAATGGATCATAATCATCTGGAGACCTTGATGGCGCTTGATGACCTAAAGATTTGTGAATAGGTGTGAGATTGAAATCTCTGATTTTAGATCAGAGTGATTCTGATACCACTCCTCCTCTCCAATCTTTAAAAAAATACATAAATAAAACCAAAATAGCATCTACAGAGAAAGTAATTTGTATTTCCAAAATTAAGCAATACTTGCTGCCTAATATTTACATAGATATCCATTTTTTTGGATTATTATAATTAGTTATACTAAATAATGAAAACAACACATTTCAGACATAGGAATGAACTTCCAGATAATCTAATTCAAACCACTCATTATACAAATAAGGAAACTAAGACCAGAAAGGTGAAGAAACTTTGCTTAGGATCATAGCATTTATTAATATTTCTTCTTTTTATCTCTTTATATATCAATTTTATTTCTGTTTAATATGTACACAACCCAATGTTTATGGCATTTTAAACTTTGATTTTAGTAAAACAACTCTACTGATAATTCCAGAATTGCCAAAGCTTAACTTCTTGGTTACCTGAAACTGTACACATAATAATCATTGCAATTTTGGACAATGACCTAGGAACATCATATTTCTTTGACCATCTCACTTCTCTCTTTCTTTCTTTGACCATCATCTTTCTCAGGATTGCTTTGGCTATTTGGGGTCTTCTGTGCTTCCATATGAGTTTTAGGGTTATTTTGTCTATTTCTGTGAAAAATACCAATGACTTTCTTGGCATCAGCTTATTCAGAGGGATTCAAATCAGGATTAAGTATAAATAGGACTTACTAGTAGGGGACAGTATAAGGAGTGGTGTCTTCATAGGGTATAGGGGCTACTCTCCGGTCTCTAAGTAGTCAATTCAAGTACGATAACACAAGCAATACTGGATGGGTGTTGGTGCCACTCTGGCTTAGAAGCCCCATGATGCACAGGAGCGAATATCTCTTATGACAGACCCGCAGGCACAGCTCTCATGGGTCTGAGCAGGGGGTGTGCAATTACAAGAATGCTGCAGACTCAGGGAAGCCTCCAAACTATTTCACTCACAGTCCTCCCGAACCAGATGCAGCTTACCCATCAGGGCCATTCTTTTTAGCATATAGAATGTGCCTAGAAACCCAGCTGACATTCTACCTTTCTCAGATTTCCAAGAGACTAGAGTTAGAGAGTTAACCCCAAATCATTTTTCCATAGAGAAGGAAAAAGAAGGTTTTTGGTTTTTGTTTTTTTAAACCATTACATGTCTACACTGGTATGTAAATCTGCAGACACACTTGAAGAAGGATGCGGTGGGATGACTAATTCCACTGGATATCAAGACTTGACAAAGCTAAAGTAATTAGTAATAATGTTCTAGGAAAAGAAAATAATTAGAATGATGGAATAGTATAAAAAAGAGAGCTCAGAAACAGACCTACACATTTCTAGATTGTTTGTGTTCCCCCCAAATACATATATTGAACTTCTAATCTCCAGTGTGATGGTATTAGGAGGTGGAGCCTTTGGAGATGATTAGGTCCCGAGGGTGGAGCCCTCATGAGTGGGATTAATACTCTTATAAAAGATACCCCTATGGAACTCCCTTGCCTTTTCTGCCCTGTGAAGATACAGCAAAAAGACTGCTGTCTATGAATCAGGCAGTAGATCCTCACCAGACACTGAATCTGTCAGCAACTTGATCTAGACTTCAAAGTGTCCAGAACTGTGAAAAATAAATTCCTACTGTTATAAACCACCCAGTCTACGGTATTCTGTTAAAGCAACCTGAACAGACTAAGACAGACACTAACTACAATAAAAAATATAGAGCTCTATTAAAATCAAGAATTACAAGATGCTATTAAAAGATACCATGAAAAGAGTAAAAAGAAAGCCACAAAGTGAGAGAAGAAATTTGAAACACACATAACTGAAAAAGGGTGCATACCTAATACACACAAACAATTCCTACAGATTAATGAGAAGAAAGATAAACATTTCATTGGAAAAATGAGAAAGAGACTGTATCACCTTTGGAAATCCAAGAGACCCATAAACCTATTAAAAGTTGCTCTATCTCATTAGCATCAGGGAAATGAACATTAAAACCTTGATTAGAGGGGCCTCCCTGGTGGCACAGTGGTTGAGAATCTGCCTGCCAATGCAGGGGACATGGGTTTGATTCCTGGTCCAGGAAGACCCCACATGCCACAGAGCCACTAAGCTGGTGCACCACAACTACTGAGCCTGTGCTCTAGAGCCTGTGAGCCACAACTGTGGAGCTCACCTGTCACAACTACTGAAGCCCGCGCGCCTAGAGCCCATGCTCAACAACAAAGAGAAGCCACCGCAATGAGAAGCCCGCGCACTGCAACGAAGAGTAGCCCCCGCTCGCCGCAATGAGAGAAAGCCCGCGCGCAGCAACGAAGACCCAACGCAGCCAAAAACAACAACAACGACAACAAAAAACCTCGATTAGATGCCATTACACAACTACCAGAATTGCTAAAAGTATTTTTAAAAATTGACATTACCCTGTGATGGTGAGTATGTGGAACAGCAAACTTTAAGTCACTCGTGCAGACATGTAAATTGATAAAATTGCTTTAAAAAAGGCTTTTGCATCATCTACTAAAGCTGAAGATTTACAGTCTTTGATCCAGCAATTCTACTTTTAGATAGAATAGATCCAAGAAAAAACATGCTCGTGTGCATCTGTAGATATGAACAAGAATGTTCATGGTATTATCTGACCAACTCAAAATTGGAAACAACCCTAGTACCCATCAACAGTTTAAATTGTGGCATATTTATACCATGGAACATTATGACAATGAAATCAACTATGGCTATGTACCATGACATGAATGAATCTGACAAATTTAACGGTGAGCAAAAGCAATACAGGCAGAAAATCCAGGCAGGATTTCACTTCTATAAAGTAAAGAAACTTGCAAACCAAATTTATGGTATTAGAAGTCAGAATAGCAGATACTTTAAGGAAGGAGGGAGCAGTAGTGGTTCAGAGGGAACCTGAGGGGGACTTCCAGGCTGCCAGTAATATTCCATTTTGTGTTTCTATTTGTGTGATGGTTTCATGAGTAAGTGCTGTCAGATAAATCATTGAGTTATGCCATGTTTGATCTTGTGTACTTTTCTAGATGTCTTATATATTATAATGGAAAGGCTTTGCAAAAATACATTAATAACAGATGTTATGGGACAGATGGAGGTTAGGGGCGAGAGAAAAGCTTTCACTGTATGTGTTTGTATATTTCTTTGGTTCTTGAAACAAGTAAATATGTTACTTATTTTTAAAAAGAAATCTGATTTTTGACAAAGATGAAAAAATAGAAGATAAACTAAAATCTCACAGGAAAGCCCTGTGGTCCATGGTCATTTCAGGGCCTCGGTACAAGAAAGTGTATTAGTTTGCTAGGGCATCCATAACAAAAGACCACTGATGGGGTGGCTTTAACAATAGAAACTTATTTTTTCACAATTCTGGAGGTCAAAAATCCAAGATCAAAGTGTTAGCAGATTTGGTTTCCTCTGAGGTCTCTCTCCTTGACTTGCAGAAGACCTCCTTCTCACTGTGTCCTTACATGGTCTTTCCTCTGTGTCCTAATGTCCTCTTCTTATAAGGGCACCAGTCAGATTGTGTAAGGACCCACCCTAACAGCCTCATTTTAACTTAATTACCTCTTTAAAGATCCTATCTCCAAGTACAGTCACACCTGGAGGTACTGGGGGGTTAGGCCTTCAAGGCATGAATCAGTGGTGGGGGGCAGGGGGTGCAATTCAGCTCATCACAAGAAAGGATGTCTGCATGTGCTTCAGCTCGGGAACATTAGCCTTTGGGCAAGGCAAAGGCTCAGCACCATTTGGTTCTCCTAATGGGCTTCTTTTTTTTTTTTTTTTTTTTTTTTAAACATCTTTATTGAAGTATAATTGCTTTACAATGGTGTGTTAGTTTCTGCTTTATAACAAAGTGAATCAGTTATACATATACATATGTTCCCATATCTCTTCCTAATGGGCTTCTTAAACTAGCAAGATTTCATTCTAGTCTCTGCTGCCAACTCTATCCAGATTTAGGAAAAATCCGAGGAGACGTACTTTCCTTTGGATGTTTCCAGAATTTCTATTATGTGTCATAGCCCACTTAAACACAACTCAAAAGAAAACAGATTCTCTGATGTAGAAGCTTATCTCATTGAGGGCTATTCTTTTTTCACCCCTGCCAGAGAAATAATCCTCTTGAGATACCCTCCAAGAGTCTTTTGGAAAATGTTATAGAACAATATACCCATGAATACTCATGTATTTTGTGCTTTTTAAAACATGGAAAGTAACCAAATTCTATGTCATAAAATTCAGATTTAATAATGCATATTTATTGAGTTATTCAAATATAATTATTATTTTATGGTAGTTGAAAGAACTGGTATATATAAGCAAAGCAATAGCTAAATAGGCTGAGTGGGCTATAAATCCTGAATTGTTTTCAATATTTGCAATGTGCAAACCATGATTTCATTTTGCTATGGAATTCTTTCTTGAGGGAAAAGTATTTCACTACGAATAGCTCCTATCTTAAATCGTGGTTTGATTACAATTGGTGATTCTTAGGTCAAGTGTGATCACCAGCCGTCTTTGGGGACTTGCTGTGCTGAGGTCAAATCTGTGTATGGATCCTTTGCTCTCTCATCTGTATCTCAGCTTGCGGGTCCCAGGGTACCAAACTATTTCCATAATAAAACTAAGACATTATTTTCTTTTCACTCTCATTCTCTTATTAGTGTATAATGGAATTTTCTAGAGGCTACATGGCATGTGATTATAACAGATTAAATATGAGGACCCAGTTGCTTCTATTAAGTCGGACGTTAGAGATTTGCAAAATCATGAAACAATGCCACTCTTCTCATTAATCGTTTTTTGTTTTGGAAAAATACAGTTCTTTTTTTTTTTTTTTCCATAAACAAAGTGATTATTAATTGTTAGTTTAAAATAAATTAATCAATATTTTAAAATGTTTCAGCTTTAATTTCTAATACATTAAATATTGATATAAAAAAACCATATAAATAAAAGCTTTTTGGGGCCTCAATGTTTACAATTGTAATGAGGTCCTGAGATAAAAAAAAAAAAAGTTTGATAATAATTGCTCCAGAGGAACTAATCTTAATCCATATACTTGGGTATGCAAGAAATGTCAAATGACATTCATTGTCCCTAAATTGAACTTTGAGAAGCCATTCTGCCATTTCATTAGTGGTGGGAAATTCAGTACCAGTGGCACAACTCTGTTACCCTCTTTGGATCCACCAAACCAGATGAATAAAATGGGTGTAGCTGTTTTTACAGAGAACCAGGAGGCTGGGTGCAAAGCAAGAACGACGTGAGAGATCTCTGCTCAGCGGAGGCGTTCTAGAAATCCTCCTTCTACAAGTGGTGAGAGTTTTCAATGACCAACAATGCTGGAAAAGGCATGTCTTCCCCTTACAGTCACTCTAAAATGTATCAGTAAGAAGAAGCAGAATTTCTCCTGATTCTACCAGAGCTTCTACCTACAGATCAGAAGCTCTCATGAACAAGGGGAAACAGTAACAAATATGAAATACGAAATCTAAACTAGGAAAAGTCCACACTGCTGAGCTACTCCAGTGCTTTCTGCTACCATATCCTCCTGGGCCCTCATTACTTCTGCGTTTCAGGTATATGAGTCCATTGTCTGAATAAGGGACGCATATAGTGATGCCTGTCCTGGGAAGTTATATTTTAGTTGAGTACGGTGCCTATTCTGAACTTTCCCCAAACAGATGGATTACAAACTGCTATGAAAAAAATTCTGTGCCCAAATTATCTGTGATCATCTGATATGCTGTTGCTGTTCTATGTAAATATTCAAAGGTGGTTTACAGTATGTAGCTTTTTTCAAACTTTTTTGGATCAAAAACTCATTTTTTCCTGGATCAATTATTAACCTCTCCCAGTACTACTCTGTGTAGAACAGACTTAACCTAATAAATAAATTTTAACAGGATTTCAGTTATCAGAAACAAAGTAGTGAGTGAGAAATTTTTGCTTTCCTAGATCAGTTTTTCAAACCTTTTTACTGTGATTAACAGTAAGAAGTATATTGTTTCATTAGGACTATGCATGCACACAAAACTGAAATGTAACTGAAACATAACTGGAACAAAATTTTATAAAATATTTACCCTTACAGAATTTGGTGTACTCTGAATTTTATAATCTAATTCATACTATTTTTAAAAGTATTGGTTACTGGCTATTAAAATGATTTCACAGCCCATAACTCTGAAAAACAATGTCTTAGATGACTCCATCAATGGGTAAAACTAGGCCACTTTAAATCACTCATCATTTAGTAGCATGATTTTGAACAAAATGGGGAAAAACATACTTGCTCTGTCTACTTTTAATAGGTGCTTGCTAGAATTAAAGAAAAGAAATTGTATGAAAGCACTTTAAAAAGTGTGAAGCATTGTATGTATAAGCTATTATTATCAATTAAAACAGTCATTTCATCTGTGATGCATTTCCAAAAATGAGGACTCTATAAATAGTCAGATTTAAGATGGGCCTGAAGAAACTAGAAGAAAAACGTAGTGTGAAATTATCTCATCTTCTTTCATTGAAATCACCTCTTCAAGTCGAGTCAACTATTTGGTCTTACACGTTTCACTCTGATGCAGCAATGGGGGAATTTTCACCGTATGGATTTTTCCCTCCCCCATCAGTGCTGATCTGAGTGCTGAATGATCTTAGGTTTGCCGATCCACCTCCAACCCCCAAGGATGCTCTTCTTCAGGTCTTTGCATCTCTTTGTGTGCAGGACTATCTATCTATTATGATCAGTTTCCTGTACACAGCAATACAAAATTACAAGAAATAAAAGCTTTTAAAAGCACATATTGTCTAGGGACTTCCCTGGTGGCGCAGTGGATAAGACTCCACACTCCCAATGCAGGGGGCCTGGGTTCGATCCCTGGTCAGGGAACTAGATCCCACATGCATGCTGCAACTAAGAGCTTGCATGCCACAACTAAGGAGCCTGTGTGCAGCAACTAAGGAGGCGGCAAGCCACAACTAAGGAGCCCGCGAGCTGCAACTAAGGAGTCCACCTGCCGCATCTAAGAAGCCCACATACTGCAACTAAGGAGCTGATGAGCCACAACTAAGGAGCCCTGGACCCGTAACTAAGGAGCCTGCCTGCCACAACTATGGAGCCCATGTGCTGCAACTAAGGAGCCCACCTGCTGCAACTAAGACCTGGTGCAACCAAATAAGTAAATATTTTTAAAAAGTACATATTGTCTATAAAAATAATAACCACAAGGTTCATTTTCCACTATGCTGGATGAGCTATATGATCTTCTTTCTATGTGGATTGTCTATTTTTAAACAATAAATATGCTTTTTTATTAATTAAAATTCATCTTAAAAATACAGTCTTTCCTAAAGCAAGGTCTCTGTAATGAAAATGATCAATTACTTGCTGTTACCCAATGACACTATTCAAAATTAGAAATGAGCTTGTTATTTCACTATTTACAACTACAAACAGGCTCAAAGATTTCATATTGTAGACTAAATTAGATAAATAATAGGGAGAGTGAAAGATAGAAGTAATTAAAAGGAATTTCACAAAACTAATTTCAAATATTTAAAACATAAAAAAATGTTCTATGTGCTAATACCTGCTTTTCTGTTTCCCGGGAAACTCAGTTTTTTGTTTTTTTTAAATCATATTTAAGAAAACTTTCCCTACCCCTAAGTTCATATTTTTCTCTTTTAGTTCATAAATCTTTTTTGTTTGCCTTTACATTTGGGTTTTTAATCTACCTGGAATTGATTTTTATGGTGTGAGGTGAGGACATTTCATTTTTCCCCTATGGACACCTGTATGTCCCACCACAATTTATTTGAAAGATGATCTTTTCATCCTTTTTTCACTGATTTGTCAGGTCAATATTGTCACAAATTAAGTATTACATATGTATGGGTCTATTTCTGGACTCATAGTGTGTGTGTGTGTGTGTGTGTGTGTGTGTGTGTGTGTGTATAAAACATATTTTACCAAATGAATTAGAGCTACTTATAATGTGATAATCTTAAAAAGCAATAAAGTGTTCTGAAAACTCTAAAACATAGATGAAATTGAAGAAGACACAAATAAATGGAAAGATATTTTGTGTTCTTGGATTGGAAAAATTAATATTATTAAAATGTCCATACTACCCAAAGCAATTTACAGATTCAATGGAATCCCTATCAAAATATCAATGACATTTTCCACAAAAATAGAAAAAATAATCCTAAAATTTGTATGGAACCACAAAAGACCTCAAATAGCTCAAGCAATACTGCGTAAGAAAAACAAGGCTGGAGTCATCACGTTTCCTGATTTTAAACTATATTACAATGCTACAGAAATCAAAACAATATGGTATTGGCATACAAACAGACACATAGCTCACTGTAACATAATAGACAGCCCAGAAATAAACTCATGCATACATGGTCAATTAATTTTCAACAAAGGAGTCGATAATATGCAATGGGGAAAGGATAGGCTCTTCAATGACTGAACTTGGTAAAACACCCAGCTGATACATGCGGGTAGCCACAGGTAAAAGAATAAAACTGGACCCCTATCTTACATTATACACAAAAATCAACTAAAAATGGATTAAAGACTTGAACATAAGACCTGGAATCACAAAACTCCTGGAAAAAACACAGAGGGTAAACTTCTGAAATGGGTCTTGGCAATGACTTTTTGCTTTTGACACCAAAAGCAAAGGCAACAAAAGCAAAAATAAACACATGGGACTACCTCAAACCAAAAGACTTCTGCCCAGCAAAGGAAGCCATTAACAAAATGAAAAAGCAGTTTACAGAATGGGAGAAAATATTTGCAAGCCACATATCTGATAAGGAGTTAGTATCCAAAATATAAAAAGAACTCAGAAAACTCAATAGCAAAAACTCCCAAAACACCCAATTAAAAAAGGGCAAAGAACCTGAATGGACATTTTTCTAAAAAAGATATACAAACGGTCAAAAAGTACATCAAAAGGTACTCAACATCACTAATCATCAAGGAAATCCAAATCCAAACCACAGTATGATATCACCTCACACCTATTAGAATGGCTGTCATCAAAAAGACAAGAGAAAACAAGTGCTGGTGAGGATGTGCACTGTTGGTGGGAATGTAAATTGGTTCAGCCACTGTAGAAAATAGTATGAAAGTTCCTCAAAAAATTAAAACTTGTACTACCACATGACCTAGCAATCCCACTTCTGGGTATAAATCTTAAGGAAATGAAATCATTCTCTTGAAGAGATATCTGCACCGCATTTTCATTGCAGCATTATCTACAATAGCCAAGACAAGGAAACAACCTAAGTGTCTTTCAACAGATGAATGGATAAAGAAAATATGTTGTAAATATATATATATAAAATTTATATATATATATAATGGTATACTATTATATATAATATTGTATAAATATATGTATATATGTAATATACAATGGAATATTATTCAGCCTTAAAAAAGAAAAATTTGACATTTGCAACAACATGGATGAGACTGGTGAGCATTATGCTAAGTGAAATAAGCCAGAGAAAGACAAATATTGCACAGTATCACTTGTATGTGGAATCTGTAAGAAAAAAAAAAAGTCAAACTGCATAGAAACAGAGTAGAAAAGTGGTTGCCAGGGTTGGGGGTTGGGGAAATAGGCAGAGGTTGGTAAAAGGGTACAAACTTTTAGTTAGAAGATGGTAAGGTCTGAGGATCTAATGTATAACATGGTGACTACAGTTGATAGCACTATATTATATAACTGAAATTTGCTAAAAGAACAGAACTTGTGTTTTGACCAAAAAAAAAAAAAAGTTAATTACGTGAGGATGTAACTCAGTCCTTTCACAATGTATATATATCAAATCATCACATTGTACACTTTAAATATATTACAATTTCATCTGTTAATTATAACCTAATAAAGCTGAAAAAAGCAATAAGACATAGATTTAAAACATTAAAACTGAATATGTGTCTTCATATATGTATATATGTATATATATACATATGTACACATGATCTAATTTTTCCATTTTTATACTATGTTATACTTTTCATACTGTACAGTCCCATGAACAGAAACTTCTGTTAATTCCACTAGACTGTCAATATAAAGGGACAGACAGTATTTTTTATTATGTTTTTAGTGCATAGAATTTTGCATAGCACACCCTGGATACTGAACATACACTTCTGAGTGATGAGTAAATGAATGGTTGTTTCTAAGACAATTAAAGTAAAATAATTATCTGAAAATTTACATAAAAACATTAAATATAGCATTCAAATATCAATCATTAGCTGAAAGTAACCATGCTTTTCAGTACTAGAAATATACATAACCTTGAATATATAGAAGGATAAGATGCATATCACCGAATCAATATTCAGTGATTTTCAAATAAATTCCATTAATGCCACTGCTTTCAGTAAAGTCCATAAAGTTGTCTTTTCTACTTACTGCCCTTTTTTCCTCCTGTATAATTGTAAGGCTGTGGTTAAAATGCAATGATATTATCTTCTACTCACAATAAAATTGACCTTTAACAGCTTTTATTATATTTAAAATAATGCTAGGTCACTTGCGGGCTGTTTCCAGCAATATTGCAACATCTGAAATAAACCTAAATCTGACTTGAACAAAGTCTTGAAAGGTAAGTTAAGACTTTACAGAGGTCTCTGGAAGAAGCACCAAGATATAATTATGTTGCATGAGCCAAAGCAGAATATCTTTTTTTTTGTTTTTTAATTTTCTCATTCATTCCATTTTTTATTTTTTATTTTTTTAACATCTTCATTGGTGTATAATTGCTTTACAATGTTGTGTTAGTTTCTGCTGTATAACAAAGTGAATCAGCTATATGAATACATATATCCCCACAAAGCAGACTATCTTAAAGTCATCTTTATTCACCTCTGCCCATATTTCACTGACCACTCTCTCCCCTTCTTTTTTTCTCCCCTGAAAGTATTTCATTCGTTTTCTTTCCTGTCTTCCTGTTCAACTCCTTTCCATCCCATTTTCCTCTCCATCTCTTCTAGATCTGCCCAGGCCCTTTCTAGTATAAATTGATAGAGCATCTGTATTAGTAGGTAGGATTGTGTCCCCCAAATATACTTTCAAGTTTAACCTCTAGTATTAGTGATTGTGACCTTATTTGGAAATAGAATCTTTGCAGATATATTCAAATTAAGATGAGGTTGGAGTAGGGTTGGCCTTAATCCAGTGATTGATACCCTTGTAAGACAAGGGAAATTTGGACCCAGAAGACACAGAGAGAATGCCATGTGATGCCTGAGGCAGAGACTGGGGTGACATGTCTACAAGCCAAGGAACACCAAGGATTGCTGGCCACTGCCAGGAGCTAGGAGAGAGAGCACAGCCCTGCCGACACCTTGATTTCAGATTTCTAGTCTCTAGAACTGTAAAAACATAAATGTTGGTTGCTTTAAGTCACCTAGTTTGTGGTGCTTTGTTACAGAAGCCCTAGGATAATAATTCAGTTTGTCTCAGCACTTTTCAATTCTTTTCCCACTTACTCTGATCAGTACAACCAATAGAATTGATCTTCCTTAGAAGGGGGAAGGGGCATCTATGGCCAATTAGATGCCAACATTTTTGTCCAACTCATAAAACTTAAATTATTTGACTACATGATCTTGCCCTTCTCAGGATGAATCATTCCCACTGCTCAGCCTGCTTTAGAGGACACTGATCTGAATACAAACTATTCTCAGGGAGATTTCACTTTAGGGAGAAGAGACAGAGGAACACACAAATTAAAATCGAGTGCAATTAGTGTTTCCCATTAACCTAAGAAAAAGTGAGCAAGAGGAGCACCCACGGAACAATCCTTACTTCCTCACATTTTAGACGGAGGAGGAGGACCACGTATATTGAAAATAATGTAGGACTGGAGAAAACTCACTGGACCAGAACTTGAAAGACCAGGTATCGGCACAGGATTCCTCTGACACTTACTATGTGACCTTGGGAACACCACCTAACTTCTCTAAAGTCCTCAAGTGCAAAATGAAAAAAGTTGGACTAGATATTCTATAAGGCAGTGTTTTTCAAACCGCAGGCTGAGATCTATCCGTAGATGGTCATTTTAATTTGGAGGATCATGTCCAGCATTAACAAAATAAGAAAAAGAATGAAAAAATAGGAGATAACAAAGCGCATCAGGCTCTGTGCACAGTAAAGGTAAGTAATATTTCATGAAGTTCAATTTCAGTTTTGTACACATGTGTTAAGTATCTGTGTTTATGTATGTTTGTACTTGGTTAACGTAACATGACTTTCTTTCTGTGGGTAACAGTTCACGTTTTTAAAATACACTGAGCTGAGTTCCCTTTAAGCACTGCACTGCTAATAACCTCTGATAATTAACATATCACCAGGTGGACTATATTATTATAGGCATGCATTTAATTACTTGAAGTATATTCAATTTAATGTGCCAATGATCTGTAATCATTGAAAAGGGAAAATTTAAATGTGCATGCTTCTGAGATATAAATATATTTTATATTTTGAACTAAACAATGAACTTAAGTTTTACATTGAGGGGGAGCAGAATATGCCACCCAAGAATGTACCACTTTGGCAAGTGGGTTATTTCAAGTGCAGATAATTGGGGCCCAGTAGACTCAGGAAGAGCTTTTTACCTCCCCCTTAATTGCCTAAAAAACTTTATAATTTATAAATATAAAAATAATTCATAATTCATATATTTCTGTGCCAGAAAGTGAGCTATTACCAGAGATAACTTTTTTTTTTTTTTTAATTTTATTTATTTATTTATTTATTTATTGGCTGTGTTAGGTCTTCATTTCTGTGCGAGGGCTTTCTCCAGTTGCGGCAAGCGGGGGCCACTCTTCATCGCGGTGCGCGGGCCTCTCACTGTCGTGGCCTCTCTTGTTGCGGAGCACAGGCTCCAGACGCGCAGGCTCAGCAGTTGTGGCTCACGGGCCTAGTAGCTCCGCGGCATGTGGGATCTTCCCAGACCAGGGCTCGAACCCGTGTCCCCTGCATTGGCAGGCAGATTCTCAACCACTGCGCCACCAGGGAAGCCCCAGAGATAACTTTTTACATCAGAAAGACTTATCTGTGTGGCCTGGCAAGCATCTGTTTACCAAGCATTTGCTCTTCTCAACTTCCTGTGAATTGTTTTCCTCCCATTTGAAGCCTCAGACTCCTAACCCCTTCTCCTTAGCTCAGGATGGTATGTAAGCCTCAATGACCTGACTGCCAGAGAGTGCCGTAGTTTTATGGGATTTCTGCACGTATGAAATTTGTTTTTCTCCTGTAAATCTGTTTATATCAATGTAATTGTTAGACCAGCCAAAGAACCTAGAAGGAAGGAAAGGAAAAGTTTTCTGCCCATACAACATCAACATTACATTTTAGGTCTCCATGCCAATCTTACCCACCTACCTGGATTAAACCCAGTTTCAAAAATTGAAACTATACCACCTTAGGTTCTCATAACGACATTTCTTTTGAAGGCACACGTTGCTCTAAATTTTTGAACTGCTCTTTGACTTACTATTTTCCATTAGAGTTTTCACTTTGAATTCAGCTGCTTATACATACGTTTCCAAACCACGACTACTCATCCCTGGCTATTCTTAACCCGCTGGCTCCAGATCTAGTACCTGCTACCCCCCAGTACCACCCTTTCCTCGTTTAGTCTAGGACATATACTCCAAGAAGCATAATGCTTCTTTTATTATACAGAGGTTTGGACAATTCTCTCTCCACTAAAACCTGTGGATGAATCTTCTTTCTCCTCTTTCCTTATTACAGAAAAAATATCCTGATTTACTCTCCAGAACATATTATAAATGTACCTTTCTGTACTTTTCCCTACTGCTGTCCTTTGAATCTCTTATAAGTTCTCACATTCTCCTGAGGGACATGTACAAACTTTTTTTTTTTTCCCCATTCCCTATTTACAGAGCCCAATAGTTCACTTTTTGGGCTCCCGAGTGGGGTGGTTTGGGTAGAGCAGAGCTCACGCAGTCTTGCGGACTAGGATACGGGTGTGTGCAAGTTACCTCAGCTTCCCCAGGGATGCCTAGAGGCTGCCTATTTTCCGAGGGAGAACTGACTTTGCCCAAGGGTGTTACAATGTTACAGCACATTAAAGATCAGCTGAACTGTCAACTTTGAAAGAGGCCTATTAGCAATGCAAATGTCAGCTTCCTGCGTTTGTGATAAGCACAATAAACAAAACTGCAAGGACTTTTTGTTTTTTCCCCTTTAGCTTTTCTAGGGGAACAGCTCAAACAATGATGTAAAAGCCAGTTCTCATGAGACTGAAGCTGGTTCATTTTACCTGTCTGATGTGTTAGCCAGCTGGATGGACTGCATTAATTGTAATGACACAGTCACAGCTGAGAACAGTCTTCAGCTTGCAAAGTCAGTGCGTGATAAGCTATTATTTCTTCACAACTGTGCTTGGCGTTCATCAGCTTTCCGCAACCCGTCCTGGGCTCTGGCTTGAAAGACCTCAGGATGCTGCAGAGCACAGGCATCCAAAGAGCCAGCTGACTGCAATCGCCTTCCTTTCTCCTCAAGCTCCTGATGGGTGGGAATTAGGACCTGACGGGAAAATGTCACTTGCATTTGGCTTCTGAGAGAAATCTAGCTAACCGTGTACCCATAGAAAATGACTGTTTTTCTTCTTGGTTATTGTTTCCAATTCAGATCACAGTTCCCTCGTTTTTCATATGGGCAGTGACAAGGTACTATTTATCTTATATGAACCTCCACTCAACCCACAGTCCTGCGTGGAAGCCGTTCTTCTTGAAGCTTCTTATGAAGAAGTTCCCTGAATCCTGCTTGGGTTCCTTGACTTGCAGCCCAGGGTCAAGCTTCTACGGAGTCCCCCCCAGCTTTTCTGGATTCTGTCTGACCTGGCAGAGTTGCACCAAACCTCCCTGATCTTTCCATCATTAGAATGTCACTGAGGTCACTAATTCTGTTTCCTGATAAAAACCAATTTTCTTTCAAATTCCTCCTTTCTGGGAGAACAACAAGTTACCCTGAGCTGTAATTCATTCACATCTGTGTTCCTAGGTATAAGTTTCTTCTTAAGGATATCTTGAGCCAGACAGGATCACTCTCATAAAATCCATGGCTTTGGAGAGAAGATATTTTTTTTTTCTGCAATAGACCTAAATCTTTATATGTATGTTTTCCTGTTCTGTGTGGTTCTCATCATCTTGCTTGCAAATTGTGCCTTTTTAAAATTTTTTTCTGGAATGGGAAGAATGAAATCCTAAATTCATCATGGAGGATAATTAGGATGAAAGAAAGTTTATAATGCGCTTTGAATAAACCATGACAAAATCTGCATAAACATGGGTTTGAGAAGAAGAGTTAATTTTTAAGTTATGTTGTTATTTTCCCCTTTCTTCCTAGACTGTGAGGCAAATTAAAAATTTTTGTATAGAAATGGTATTTAATTTGATCACTGGTCATTAAGCCAATAGAAACCATGTTTCCATCTGAAACCTTAACCATCTCCAGGGATTATGAAGACCAAATAAATCCAAGTTTATTTTTTAAATTAATAATTTCAAAAAAAGAAAGCCATTTCTAACTTAGAGTCATAGAACTCCTGTTGTGGGCAGGGCACTCATTGTGCACTGCGTGAAGGTTCAATATTTCCCTTTGTAATGTGAGAGACCCAGTATGGCCGAGAACACCCCATGTGGCTTTGGCATGTCCTGGTCTCTCAGAGCTATTTCTCCCCACCCACTCTTATACAGGACTTGAGCCTTTGTCTCTCTCTAATAAAACCCAATTGCCCAGGCAACGCTACTGATCTACAAGAACAATTCCTCCCTCTTTGCGATAGGGACAGAGTAAAGGGACAAAGTAGGTGATTGAATAGTTAATCCCACTAGGGGGCTGTAAGTAAAGAGAAAGTATGGGAGCCCCCTGTAAGTTAATGATCACTCAAGAAAACAGGTTTGCTCAACCACAAAACCAAGCAGGCTTGCTTAGCAATAGAAGCATGCAACAGAAGCATGAGACATGCCCCCAAACAATAAAACAATGGTGACATGAGACCCACATTCTGCCCAATGAACTCAGTCAATTAATGATTCCTAGGACATGTTCCTCTGCACACACTAAAAATAAAAATATAAGGAAAGGGTGACATTATATTAAAACCTGAAATGATTTACCATATTTTAGTATATGTTACTGCCTTTTTGCTCATTTCCATTGCTCCATAACAGTCCCTGCTTGACCGTGTAGGGACAAGAAAACTCACCCGCCTGACGTGGAGGAGGAGCTGATGATGGAAGCTTGTGTCTACTCAAGAATGAGGAAGAAGGTGGTCTTCTCCCTCTCCCCACTTTTCCTTTGATTATAAAAATGAAGCCCAACCAAATGTAAAATGGATGGCTGGTGGGAGGCAGCTGCATAGCACAGGGAGATCAGCTTGGTGGTTTGTGACCACCTAGAGGGGTGGGATAGGGAGGGTGGGAGGGAGGGAGATGCAAGAGGGAAGAGATATGGGAACATATGTATGTGTGTAACTGATTCACTTTGCTGTGGAGCAGAAACTGACACACCATTGTGAAGCAATTATACTCCAATAAAGATGTTGAAAAAAAAAAAATGAAGCCCACTAAGTTCTTGGGGCACGGCACCCTCTTGCCCACCTGCTTGTAAGCCTCACAAGTGTCCTATTCTAATAAATCACTTCTTATCTATCAGTTTGCCTCTCGCTGAATTCTTTCTGTGCTGAGACATAAAGAACCGGAGCTCCTCAGAGCCCCCCAAGAAGCATTTCTGAGGTTTCATTTGGAGAGCCATACTTGACCATTGAAGGAGTACAGAACATGCCACCCCGAAATATGTCGCTTTGATATACTGATTATTTTGAGCTGAAGGCACTTGAAAAACAGCCAATGCCTGGAAGAAGCTTTCCCTGAACTCACCTTAGCTGCCTAAAGACAGATCCTCCAAAAGGAACTCAATTGTCATCAATCCCCTCCCTTGGAGTTTCATCAACCAGGGTGGATTGACTCATCACAGAGAAGAAGACTAAAAGTTGACACCACACCCAGACAAACTTTTTCAAAAAAGATCATATCTCCCACCTATTCTTTTAAGTGCACATTCATCTTTCCTAAAGATCATTTACTCTGTCCTAAGAGGCCTCCATAACTCCTGCCTTTCCCCCACTAAGATGGTATATAAGCTCATAGCTCACCATATTTTGGGGTATTCACTTTTTTCTCCTGTGATGGCCCCATGTGTGTAATATGAAAAATTAATAAATATGTATACCTTTTCTCCCTGAATGTGCCTTTGGTCAGATTATTTCACAGACCCAGCTATTGAGCCTAGGAAGGTAGAGGGAAAGATTTTCCTTCTCTACACCAACTATTCCTAAAACCAGCTGAAATTTGGACCCTCTCCTGCTAAAGCCGCAAAGAAAACCTCCTATCATGGCTCATGTTCACGGTGTTCTGGTTATTTTCTACCACATAAACAAAGTTATCTGGTTTACTTGGAGGAATACCTTGGTACTTAACTTCTTACTTCTTCCTGGTCTGCAACCTCCGCATGTTATTGATTCTTGAGTTTTCACTCATGCTTTTGGATTTTTGTGCATGACTTAAGTAAACCAAAAGGTCAATGTGGCAGCACAAGGTTAGGTGGGTGTTTCACCTTCCCTCCTTCCCAACCGAACCCTTGGTGGAGTGAGAGCCTTTTCACACTGATATCAGGTTAGAAGCTAGATTTGTTTACCTTGTTGGTGCTCTATCCTGAAGAAAGTGGCCTGCCTGAGGAACAGTCAAGGACAAGGTTTGCAGACCTCAACTGCTGTATATTTGTGTTGTGTGTTTGGAGGATGAGTAAGAAAAATATGGAGAATGGAGAAAGGACTCCTGGAACTACGTCCAAAGTACCCAGGTGGGAAAAGCAAAGAAAATAATTTAAAAATCATCTTTCAGAATCTGAGCATGTTTGTGATTGGCTATGGGGAAGAGTTTTGTTTGTGTGAGTTTCTTTTGTGATAATTAATTGTGCCTGAACACTCTTCCAGATGTTGTAGGCATGACAGCAGGCTTACATAAGTAATTCGTGGCTCTTTTTCTTATTCTCATGGCAATCAGCACATTTCCTTCCACTGTCCCGAAAGAAAAGCATTTTTTGAATCCTCAAAATTATACTTGACCCCTTTAAACCACAAATTTACTCTGTTTTACAGCTTTCCTGCTTTGTACTGTAAATGCTGAGTGATTTAGACACAAATACACACAAAAAAATTTTGTTTCAGAGTTGAAAAGATCCAGGAAACTTAACTCTCTCCTTTCCTTCCTTCTTAATTATTTCAAATTGATTGAAAAAATTCACATCTTGCTCTGTTTCCTAGAAATTTAAAATTTATGTTAAAATTTTATCTATACTTACACCCATTGTATTTTTATAGATCCAAATCAGTCAGTGGCAAACAACATGAGTCTTTAAAAAAATATTTGCCATGATCCTACCAAAAGAAAGAAGAGTAAAACCATTATAAAACACCTCTAAGAGGAAAGAATTTTTTCCATCAATGTTTTAAAAAGAAATTTGGATAAAATTCTATGCAGTCTATTGAAGCTGTCAATGCAGAGAAGATATTACACATTCCACCTTAACATATTCCTTTTGTGCATTTCAAGAACTATGCTTGGAAGCATCAAGCCTTAAATTATTCTGTAATTGGCAGGCAGCAAATAGCAATTTCAAGTTCCAAGCAGTGCCAAGGCCAAATAGAAGACATTTATAATGGCCATGCCTAAAAAAAAAGTTTAGCTTGAAGGATTATCTACAAATTGAGCTATAAACACAGTATTGCCAACACTGGGGAGAAATGAGGGGAAAAGAATTTGTTATCATCAAAGTATTTCACTTTGCAAAATAGGTGCGTATCTGTCCTACAACCCTTTAAATGTTCTGGCCTATCATAAGTATTTATTTGGAATGGACGCTTAAGAAATTTGAAGCACATTTAAAACAACGGCAAACCAGAAAGGTAATTAATGGTTTTAATTTTCCCCATTATGTGTAACAGTTGCCTGTAAAAGTACTGGCAAAACACAGACACTTGTCAATTTCCCTGAGCTTGTAAACATGGGCATATGTCTCTTAACATTATTTTCTTTTCAATTAGGATTTTTAAAAAATCTTGCCCATAGGCAGATGGTCTTGTTAGAAACATGAAATGCTGTTTCTCTCATGTGTTGACATTTTCATGCCCTTTTTAATTGTTTTTAAGTAATAACACCCCTACTTTATGTATCACGAACATCTTGGAAAATCAGTAGTCAATGTAGGCTAATCATACTACTTACTTATATTCCTAAACGTGGTATTTACTTCATGTGAGTGCCCACGGCTTGCACATAACAGACTATGGGCAACATTTTACATTTTTATATTAAATATTTCTGGAGAATATGGGTATTATGCTGTTTTGATTTTCAAAATGGTGCAAAGAACAATAAATGAGAATGAGAAGCTGGTATGCTAGATCTTCCATTAAATAGAAGATCCATTAGCATTTAGAACTGAAAGGTAGGACTTCTAGAAGTTATTCTTCCTGGAGATGAAGAGACCAGGAAAGTCCCACAGTGAGTATGTGTTCATTCCAGAAAAGCATTTGATTTAGCCAATCATAAAGTCTTTGTTGATACGTGGGGACATGGCTGAATGATGGAGATGCTGGGTGCATTCACCACTTAGGAGCTTCTGGAGAGAGACTGCTATTGGAGTATGTGTCACATGTCTGTTCTTGGACTTGTTCTGCTTAATATTATGAGCAACAACTTGGAAGAGAAAGCATAATATGAAATCTGTGGGTGAGCCAAACGTGGACATTTCCATACAGCTTTCAGAGCAAGATTAATATGATCTAAATAGATTGGAAAATTAAAATAACAACATCTAATCCAAGAGGATTAAGTGGAAATTTTTCTGGTTAAATTCAAAGTACAGAATAAAGATATATGACTGGACATCACTTCACGTAAAAATGATTAGAAGACTTTACACAAAAACGTCATCTGTGCCAGTAGTGAAATAAATGAAGTGGTATAAAAAGTTAATATACTCTTGGCATGTATTGAAGGATCTGGTATCCAAATCAAAGGAAGATATGTATAGTCCAACTGTATTCAGCCTTAATCAGGACATACGTGAATGTCTGCATTTATTTCTGGTTGCCATAATCAGAAGAACATTGAAAAATCTGATGGTATCAGTGGACAGTAAGATTCCAGAACTACTATGGAAACTGGGGATTTTCAGTCTGGAGATGTTTTAAAGACTTGACAGTAGTTTTCACAAACTTGAAGGACTGGGAAATAAGTGCATGCTTTCTGTATTTCTCCCTGCACTGGGCAGAGCTGGGATCACTGAATTTAAGCTATAGGAAGACAATTGTGACTCCAAGGAAATATGAAGCCTCCAAAACACTGATCATGCTCTAAACTGCTGCAGGAGATAATGATATATCCAAATAGGCTTCCACAGTAACTGGCTGGAATATGTCATGGGTGGGTTTCCTATAAAGGGTAGAAATTCAGGTGGGATGATCTCAAATTACATATGATTTAATGATTTCTTAGGCAACCTGTCTTAACAGTTGTCAGAAAACACTTACACATGATTTTTTGTTTTTGATTTGCTAGGGAATGAAAGGTTTAATTCTACAATGAACTTAATTATTTCAATATTATTTGAAATTCCATTATCACTGGGAAATCCATCAATGTTGGTCCCTACTAACCAGTTGCTGACTCAGCCCAGGAAACAGGTGGCTTAAAAGATCAGACTACTGTATGAGGCAGGTGCTTCATTCAGTGCTGCTACTCTTGAACTGGACCTTGAACCTCTAGGACCACTTTTCTAGACCTGCTTTAAGCCCTGCTGAGACTTAAGGACATACAGAACCCCAGAAATAGCCGTGAGGTCCTGTGTCAGATTGAAGAGAAAAAGTGATGCCACATGAACCAAATTTGTCTTAAAAGCAGATGAATTACAATGGTGAGCTAAGCTGGGCAGCCAACAGTCAGAGAAGTGCGGCCAAAAAAAAAAAAGTCAGGTCTCGGATTCTTAAGGAGACATGATCACATTATCAAAGAACTGACACACTTTAAAAATATCAGGATAGCTGGCTCCAACTGTAATACAATAATCCTGCATAATCACTTAAATCCTAAAGCTATATATTCACGGACGGAAGGGCAATGGTTTTAAATGAAGCAATGACCCAGCAATAAGTGGCACTCCCTTTACATGTCCCTTGTTTGTGGGGACATTCAATCACAATTCATTATTTTATAGTAATTACTGAATCTTAATGTGTCACATTTGGACTCATTAAAAACAGACTAATTACATTTTAATTCTGTAATCAAAATAGGAGCAAACCTGGCATCTGAGCAAGGAAGAACTCAGATAGAGAACTGACATGTTTGTGTATCCACTGTCATTCACCGAGAACTTTGTTTATGAAGACACACAGCTATTTTCTGTCTGCTTAACTCTCTGGGGAGAGACAGGCCCTTGGCCATGACAACTTCTGCTGTGAGGGTTGTCTAGAAAGTTGTGTGTGCTACGAATAACATTTTAAGTGCTGGCAGGAGAGAAGCGAGGGCTCACTATTTCAGAGGAGCTACTGAGAATCCTGGTGTGAGGCAGTTTTTTCACCTTCTACCGCCATTTTGTTTGCCTTGTAAAGTCTACACATGCAACTCCTAGTTGACAAATAAGCCCACGGTCCCTAGAGTGCCGTCCAGGGTTTCTCTCTTCCACTCAGGAGATGCCTCACCACAAAGCCTTCTTCAAAGTCCCCGCCCTATCCCTTGGTACACTGTTCCCTTGGGACCTACTTCTGCTCTGGTCCCTCACATCTTGGCCACTCTCTGTATCAGGCTGTGGGTGGACGTGAGTGTCTATCAGGCAGTGCACGTGCAGAAAAAGTACTGGGGTAGTTCCAGCTAATAATACCTCAAAACAACTCTGGTAATGATAAATTACTCTTTGACAACAGAAATGTAAGATAACTTATGTTTCTCTTTTTATGCTGATTGCTTCTAGTATCATAACTAAGACCATTATTGGGACTTATAGTGAAATGGTATGATAATTTACTTGTTTTATGGATTTATCTAAAAGATTTTCTCTTACGTTCGGAAACTTTGGCTCAGGGAAGCTGGTTTTCAAGATCATATCGTCCCACCATTGTTCCCTGAGCTTTACTGTGTCTTTTGTTTTCTCCCATCAGAGGCAAAAAAGTCTGGACCACTATATATATTGGTAAATTTGGGTGTTAAATTCTTCAAGAATCATTTTGAAGGCTCTGATCTTCTTTGTTTTAAAGAAATTGTGTGGAAAAGCAAAAAATTTATAGCTTTGAAGGCCACTAAGAGTGACTCAGGTTAAACCAAATAACTCTCAGACCCAAGTGGGAAAAGAAAGAAAACCTTTTGAATGGGGTATTTATTTACTCTTCCTTGCAAATCCACTGTGTGTGTGTGTGTGTGTGACTGGAAACAGACAGCTACCTTTACTTTTTTTTTTTTTTTTTTTTTTTAAAGGATTTTCTTAGTTATTTATTTATTTATTTATTTATTTTTGGCTGTGTTGGGTCTTCGGTTCGTGCGAGGGCTTTCTCCAGTTGCGGCAAGCGGGGGCCACTCTTCATCGCGGTGCGGGGACCGCTCTTCATCGCGGTGCGCGGGCCTTTCTCTATCGCGGCCCCTCCCGTCACGGGGCACAGGCTCCAGACGCGCAGGCTCAGCAATTGTGGCTCACGGGCCCAGCTGCTCCGTGGCATGTGGGATCTTCCCAGACCAGGGCTCGAACCCGTGTCCCCTGCATTAGCAGGCAGATTCTCAACCACTGCGCCACCAGGGAAGCCCCAGCTACCTTTACTTTTGATTATGATATGATGATATTTCGAAAGCTCCTTCATTATTCATCTCAATGCATTTAAATATCTCCTCTTTATTTATTTATTTTTTTATTTCCTTGCTTGAACTATAGGCATGTGACCACAAAATTCTATATGAGTAGGTGCTAGAGGATTCAGATAGATTTCATGATTGTTTTTATCTCACCGTCTTAAAATATATGGCTTTTTAGTTAAATTCAAGTAAAATATTACCTGATTCCCCCCTCCCCTTCTTTTGGTTCCTGATACATATTTAATTGTATGATTATATTTTATGTTAACATCTTTTTATTGATTTTAAAATTTGTCTGTCATGTGTGATGAGGAGTGGATTATAATACTTGTATTTAGCCAATTAATATTAAAGATAAATGAGCCCTTGGGCTAGGGAAATGGGAATGTGAAGTCATAAAATCTAATATTGAAAAGTAGAATGAAAGTTGTGAATCAATATTGGGATTTTTCAGGTATTACTTTTGGCTCCAGAAGGGTGCTCTATGAGCAGGCATTAACCTCCAGTTGAGTTCAGCATGAGATCAGGCAAGATCCCAGACATGAGAGTTGGTGCTCTCATGTTTCTTTTTCACAGGAAAACTAGAGAAACATAATGGCCTCAGGCTATTAGTGTTTGGTGAAAAGTGAATACAGTCCTGGAGTCTGACCAGATTCACATGAGACCTACTTTTGGAAAGGAGCATGTGTACTTTATAAATTGTACAAAATTTAGAGTAGTCACACAAAAAAAGCCCCAAACAAACAAGCAAAACCCCTCTACATTACCTTTTCTTACCAGTTAAAACTAGCCACACATAAAGTTAGAAGGTCTGTTTTAAAATTCCCATTCTCTGGGTCTGTTCTTCTTTCTATTAGAAACCTCTGTCTAAAACATCTGTGCTCACCTCTGTGGCTCAGAATTGGGGCTTCTCTAGCATTTTGGTTATTTTCATCTTAATACAATGTAGATAAACCAAGTATCTTACTTTCTAGCAATTATTCTCACAGGGTTTGAAAGAACACTAAAAACAGTAAGATGCTTAATACAAAACAGTTAGATGATAAGAGTATAAGTATGGTGGCTATTAAATAAAAATCTTATTTAAAATTTAAAACTGAATAATTTTGGCCAATTTCTCTCAGATTTTGAGTGCTGCCTCACCCCTTTTGTCATTTGTAGGAGTTTGTTACAACAGTCTGAATACTAATCTTTTCTAATATAATTATCCTTTTCTAGTCTGTTACTTATGTTTTAGATTTACCTATGGTGACTTTTTAATCTGAATATTATTAGTTTTTGATGAGGTCCAGTTAATTAATATTTTCTTTATGATTTTCTCCTTTCCTACCCAGATGTCACAGAGATATTACTTACATTTTCCTTTAATATTTTTAAAGCTTTATCTTTTAATATATTTACATTTCCATTTTTTTACATTGAGGTCTATAATCTCTGAATATTTTTTGTTCATTTGAGGAGGGAGAATTTATTTTATTTTTTCAAATATTGAAATCCAATGATTATAATATCATTTGTTTTCCCTTCCCCATTAATTATTCATGTTTCCTCTTAATATACCAAGTTCTTTTATGTACAGATCAGTTTCTAGATTTTGTATCCTGTTTAGTAATCGACTTGTCTCATTGGTCCTACATGCTTAAATTCTACAGTTCAGTGTATAGAGTGGTATCTGGTAGTAAAACACTCCAATCCATTTCTTTCTCTTTCCTATATGCCTATTTTTATGAGTGGTGAAAGTCAGCCCTAATTTTAGACAAGGATTTTTGATGCAGAAAAAGAAAACAATGGTAACAGCTTGTAGTTGCCATCTCTACCCAGGAATCAGTGTTGTAGAAATAAAATGAGTTTGGAGTCAGCCATGGGGTCAAAACCTAGCTGCCAATTTGAAGCTGCAAGATGAATAGAAAAAGAGTTGTTGCTGCCGAAACTCACCTCCCTCACCTGAGAAATGGGAACAATGCCCCTGTTTGTGGGGACAGTCATGAGGATTAACCGTGGTAAAGCTATAAGGCACCTGGTGCATAGTGGGTACTTGTTAATGGTAACTACTTTTATTATTGTCATTACCATTATACAGTATGACTTAAAGGACAGTTAGAGTCTGTAGTCCAAAATCCCTCTTATCTCATGATTACTGCTGAAATGTCAATCTCCAAGTCACGGACAAAGAGTGGAGAAATCATTAATACCTCAGTGGGGTTTAGGAAATGAGACTTTGGTGCTGCTTTTTAGTATCACCCAGGGAATTAGGATACACACCCATGAGTTATTGCTTTTATCCAGTGGTCTCAGACATGATCTGAAACATGGGGGTCTGCTCCAGAAAGTAAGGTGTAGGTGGTAGAGAGAGGGTGCCCATGGGAAGAGGATAAGCCCACAGGGTGCCTGCAAGAAGGGCACCAGGAAATAAGAGTAAGGTTCCAGGATGGGTAGTCTAATAGCCTCAGGAAACATCCACCCTCCAGCTATGCCTCACTGACCGCATTTTTTGTGCCCCACACATAAATCGGCCACTAACTGGGATCTGAGTATCTGTTGCTCAGTGTTGGTCAAGCCATGGACAACTCCTGTCCTTTGGAAGGTGATGTCAGGTGAATGTATGTCGGTGGGAAGCTGGGGAAGGCAGTTTAAAGATCTCTGTGAGAGAGCATAAAGGGCATGGAGACCCGAATAGAAACAAATTCTAAAGCTGGCCACAAGAGTCATGATCCAACCGATCTAGTTCTGTCTCTGACTTTTCCCACAATCCAGGCAAGACTGACTGGCCCGCTACCTCCTCCTCTTAAGTCAAGCAGTGAGGGATCTAAGAATAAAGTTCTGGAGCAGAATCAGATAGGTGGTGATCACTGTGGTCGAGGTGATGGGGGTGAGAGTGGGGGTGGTGTCTCTTGACAACACAGAAAACACCGGCAGAGACTGAGGCAAGCTTGCTCTGTAGTTTGATGCCTCCCCTTCCCTACAGCAATGGGCTCACGTTATCCGTGGCTGAAAAGCTTGTTCTAACTCATTCACTCTCTTGTTTTGTTTTCTGTGTCAAAGGAGCACAGAAACCTGCAGAGCTCCATTTAGGAGACCCAGGGCATAGAGGGAAGGAAACAGGAAGCTGATCACTGTGTCCCCAAAATCAATGTTTGAGTGTCAAGAATGCTTACTGTAATAGACCCACACAGATTACCAAGGGGTGTGGAGTGCTGCATTGTTTTTCTTTGTTTATTTTGTTTCAAAAAGATAGATTTGAAGAAAGAGGAGAAAAAGGAGAAACACATATTTATCATACCCTCAAAATGAGGGAGGGGAGAGTAAATGAATACATGTAGTCATTTCATAGTTGAATGAAGCAAAACTGGTCCAGGTGACCCTCTCAACAGACCCTTTATCATTCCATGTTGAACTGTTTTTTCTCTTTTGCATTCATATCCCAGGATGCTGCAAACAAACAAAACCCCTTCCCTTTCTAACATCTGACCCTGTTTTACAACCAGTCCCTCTCTGCCTTTCAGATTAAGCCATGCTTGAGTGACCAGCAACCCTCACTCACCCTTGGGTCAAGATCCACTGGCCCATAGTAGGTGAGTATAAAAGAACACCATGTGCAAAAACGCAGCCCTGGAAAAGAGACTGGGTCTGCAGACCCAGATTGGTGATTTAAAATCACATCTTTCTGTTTTACTTGCTTTTCCTAAAAAAACTTGAATTTCAATAAATTTATTATCAAGACCTAATGTGCTAAGATAGAAGTCCTTATGTTTAGCTATTTTAGTGCCACTATAAAAAAAAATCAATATATGTCTTAAAGAGTACAAGAAAAGACTAGTTATTTAATCCATTTGAGAATTTTTTCTTACCCATTCAACAAGCACACATTCATTTGAGCTTTTACGAGATTCAAATTAAAAGAAGAGTTTTATGAAGCTAAGAGAGGAATGAAAATAAGGGTTTTTTAGCAAGTGTTACATTGCATCTCTCCTAATAAGCTGATGTCCTGCATGCTACAGTGTGTGCATGATTTCCAGGTAAACACATATACAAGGAGAAAGGTAACAAAGTGAAGACGGCAAATGTATAGATGATTTTTTAACAATTTTGAACAAAAAAAGAGGTATACTAAGATTTTTTTCCCCTAGCATATTAAATGAAAGATAATATTGTTCTAAAATGAAGCTCTTTAAAAAATCATAAATTAACTGACTAGAACAAAAGGGCAAGAACATAAAAAAATTCACTGGCTGCTTATAATAGTTCACAAAGTAGCTAAAAATATATAAGGACACAAATTAATCACTAACCTTGAATCATACTTCAGAATATATTCTCTCTCAACCCTGATTTAACATAATCTTGTAAATAATTTGTTACACAATTTCAACTCGTAATTTGCCAAAAGGTGGCATAAAATGCAATTTTGAGCTGATGCAAATAAATACAGACTACTAAATTCAGCCTGAGCATTTTTGAAAGACAGATTTATCCAAATCTTTTAAATAAAAAGAATGACTTTGCTTCAGATTTCTGGTCAATGTCAATTTCTAAACGGTATGGCCAAAGACATACCTAATGTTCTACCAACGTCAGCTCTAAAATTCATTGAATAAAATAAGTCATTCCAAATGTCTCTGTATTTGTCTTACAAATTTATATGCAACAAGAAGGTGCGGGGCGGGGGAGGCTTTCGGTAAATGAACAACAATGGAACTGGATAAATTACAAATCTATATGTATTCCTAGCAGTCAAGTGTTTGGGGGAAGGGTACCGAGCATATTGTGAATAGGATGTTACACAAGCTTTTCACTTCTGGGCTTCATTTACAAGCTGCAAGAGCCTGTTATATTCATAGACTCTGAGACATATATCCTTTCCATTTTGTGGTAATGTGTGGTTATTTAGACCCAAGTTCATGACTCCAGACCTGGAGATTATATTTGTATCTATAATTTCCTGTGCTCTCTTAGGTAAAAAACCTTGAACTAGATGCTTCAGATCCTTTCTGTGCTTGAAAGTGTAACTTTTATGGTTTAATTCACTTACTAATCATCACTGCATGCTGGCTTTCCATCATGTGGTGATTTTGAAACCTCAGAGCTTGGTAAATTTTGATAACTAAGGCCAGGTACCTTAGAGAAGCAATGAACCAATTAATTTCATGCTTTGGAGTAGTAAGTGAGTTCTAACTATATGCCACTATACAAGGTGAAGAAACAGAGGCTCTGAAAGACTAAGAAACAGCTTTCAGGCCACACAACCAGGAGGGGGCAAAATTCAGTACTTTTTCAATTTTATGCTAAAACTACTTCATATAAAGAAGTGAAAGTTAACCATCTAGAACAATATTCTTTTGCATAAATACAGATCATACAAAACAGGCACACCGGCTGAAAAACCACTGTTTGACTGGCGCAGGAAATTCCTTAAGAGGCAAATAGTGCGGTGGCCAAGAGCTTGCCTCTGGGGTCTGCTTCCTGTGTGCTGAGGAGAAAACTCCCCAGGCAGCATCAGTAGTTATTTCTGAGTTGGGAAACAGCTCTTCTGCATTTAGTTAAACATCTCAAAGTTCATTGGTGAAACACAGCTTATTTTCCTCCATGAAATTCTGAAGATACTGCATGTGTGCAAAGGAATGACTTGGGTTTAGAAATTTATTTTGAAAGAATGATGGTATTGGCCAATTTACTAGCCTATGCCTGCCAATTGTTTTGAACAAAGCTATTTGATTTATTCCACAATATTTGAAATCATATTTATTCCACTTTTCTAAGCCTTAGAGTAAATCAAACTTCTTTTTAAACTTTATTTAGCTACTAATGTCCGCAGCTATTTCAACCATTCTAACCACACCTACAGAGGTTTTCTTAGTATTGCGCAGGTTGCCATGGCCACCCACCGGGGCTAGATATGATTAAGACAGAGGTCCAGTGGATGGCACAGTAACTGTTTGGGGGGAAAGAATGCTGTCCATTTTCCTCGCTTTAAAAAGTTATCTTTGAGAAGTGGAAGTCTTAAAAAAATTTTTTTCTTTATGAATCTAAAACTAAATATAGTAAATATAATATATGTACATTATATTTATCTTACAAGGAGTTTCTTCTACCCTTTCTAATACATAGAGTTGTTTTGGTACCTTATTAGAGTGAATATTAAACCTTGAAAAATCTGCTGTGATTATATAAGACCTGACTTTGGAGATGAATGTCAATTTAAATTGGTTTCTCTGGCATTTATTAGTAATTCAATTTTATTCTGTGTAATTAATTATAGGATTATAAATAATTAAAATTAGAAGGGAAATATAGTCTTCAGACATCTCCAAACCATCCAAACTACTTTTAAATATGTCAACCTGTCCTAAGAGTCAAAAACTCCACTGTCTATTACATAAACATGAATCAAGAAAGTATCTTAAAAACACTATTTTCTTCATGTAGATTTCCCCTGTGTCCTCAGTTTTCCTTCATAAAATCTTTCTTTTCTCCTTTGTCTTTTTTTTTGACATTTATCCTAAATGTTCAGAAGACAAACTCTGGTACAAAGATTATAGAGACTTCTCGGGGACTACAATCTGTATATTCAATCAAATTTTAATTTTAATTTGGAAAGGATGCAATTATATGTAGATCATAGTGATATGATGCATTTCAACATGTAAAAAGATGTTGACTTTAATTTTCTTTGAATTTTAGTAAGATCTTTGGTCTACAAATACCAGAGCTTGAACAATCTCCAGGAAGTATATAACAAGGGATTTAAAAGCATAAATCAAAGAGATCAGATAAACTCTGACAATTTTATAGCCTGCTTTTCACATTTTGTTATGGAAGTAAAAAAGCATTTTTGTTCTATTCTTATTATGAACTCACTAAATATTTTAAGTCCTAATCTCTGAAGTCTGTGGTTTTGATGCTGTGCTTCATGACGCACTGGAGGTTTCATTCTTTAACATCCACTGTTGAGGGTTAGGGGAAGGCAATGCATGTAGTAGGTGGAGCTCTTAACTGCTCCCTCCCTTTGCCCCCAAATGCTCCATTTTAATCTCTTTTCATATTAGACTTTCAACTAGGATTTCACTTGAAGAAGGTATACCCCGCTCATAGGACATTTGCATCTGATTTAAATTTCAAGTTGAGGATAATTAAATTTATTTGTTCTCACAATTTCACCACTCCTAAATACTTCCATGTGCTATTTAACATTTTTTTCATCACTAAAATTCGCTCAATCTGAAAAGGCTACCTACTGTATGATTCCAACATTCTGGAAAAGGCAAAACTATGGAGGCAGCAAAAGGATCAGTGGTTGACAGGAGTTGGGGGTAAGGAAGGATGAATTGGCAGAGCACAGATGATTTTTAGGCAGTGAAAATGTTCTGTATAATACTATGATGGTGGATACATGTCGTTATACATTTATCCACACTCATTGGATGTACAAAATTAAGACTGAACCTAATGTAGACTCTGAACTTTGGGTGATAATGATGTGTCAGTGTAGGTTCATCAAACATACCGCTCCGGTGGGGAAGCTGATGGTGGGGGGAGGCTCTGTGGGGTGGTTGGGGTTTATAGGAATGCCTGTACTTTCTACTCAATTTGCTGTGAACCCAAAACTACTCTAAAAACTGTTAAAAAATGAAATTAGCTTATTTGTAGTATTATGTTAAGTATATATCTGCACAATTAACTTCTTAGAATTTCTTATATTTCCAAAAGGGTGCAGAGAAAGTGGTTTCCTAAGACAGAATCTACTCCTGGTGAAGACGCTGTGAAGATTGCTGAAATAAGAACAAAGGATTTAGACTATTACATAAACTTAGTTGATAAAGCAGTGGCAGGGTCTGAGAGAACTGACTCCAATTTTGAAAGGAGTTTTATTGTGGATAAAATGTTATCAAACAGCATTGCATGCTACAGAGAAATCGTTCTTGAAAGGAAGAGTCAATCGATGTGGCAGACCTCACTGGTGTCTTATTTTAAGAAATTGTCACGGCCGCCCCAGCCCTGAGCAACCACCACCCTGATCAGTCAGCAGCCGTCCAGATGGAGGTAAGACCCTCCACCAGCAATAAGGTTACAACTCATTGAAGGCTCACATGATGGCTACAATTTTTTAGCAATAAAGTAATCTTAATTAAGGTATGTAATTAAAAAAAATACCATGCTATTGCACACTTAATAGAATACAGTATAGTGTAAACATAATTTTTGCAGGCACTGGGAAACCAAAAAAATTGTGTGACTTGCTTTACTGTGATATTTGCTTGATTGTGGTGGTCTGGAACTGACCCCTCCATATCTCTGAGGTCTGTCTGTCCTCATAACTAGGGGCTGCAGGAAAGAACTTACGGCAGGAGCTGAAGCCGTATTGTTCAAAACAGCAGAATCATATATATTTTTACACTCACTAAAATAATAACGTTGGCACATTGAGGATAAAACATTAATGCAATTTTGTGTACCTTAAGGTAGTTTAATAATAGTTTGGAATTGAATGGTGCATTTTGATTTACTTTGCCTATCCTTTCTAGAAACTTCTTTGGATCTTCCTTATCAGTCCCAGGTTCCAAACATATTCTGTTTTTTTCTGATCTGAGAGGCTTGGACAACTCTCCCTCTGTCGACCTTCGTTGGCCACATTACACACAGCTCAGTTCCCATACGCGGCACACAAGTGTCCCTTAGCGCACGAGACCCCAGTCTCAGGCTGTGGTTACTTCGTTCATCTTTCTCAAAGATCTACTGCTGCACCTGGATTTCCTCTCTACTAAATCTTCTCTATTTTCAGCTCTCTGACCCATTGCTCTAGTTCCCCTTTCTCTCCAGAGGAAGTCTGCATAATGGTGCAGATCTTGGGCTCCAACATTAGACTACCTCTGTTTATCCCATTCACTGCTTATTAATTGTCTTGGGCAAGTTAATCAACCTCTCAAAGCCTTGGTTTCCTTACTTACAAACTTGACCTAAAAATGTTAATTGCTTTATAGGATTGTTGCAAGGATTACGTGAAGAAATGCAGATTAAGTACTTAGACTGGGCCCTCAGCATTTGGGAAGCCCTCAGTAACCGCCTAGAGCTGTCCAACACGGCAGACATGCACTGGCTCAGGAGCCAGCCTTGCTGGAGGGATTAGTTTCCTGTGGCCGCTGTAACCAAGTACCATTAACTGGATGGTAAAACCACAGAAATCTCTGCCTTTGTTCTCTTCTCTGTGTGTGTCTGCCTCTGTGTCTCTTCTTCTCCTCTTACAAGGACACCAGTCATATTAAATCAGGGTCAACCCTAACGACCTCATCTTAACCTGATTACATCTGCAAAGACCCTATGTCCGAATAAGATCACACTCACACGTACCGGGGTTAGGACTTTAACACATCTTTTTAGGACACACAATTCAACCCCTAACACTAGGGAAGGGACCCTGGCACTGGACAGTGGCCACCTTCTCTCCCTCTTTCCCTCCTTCCTAACTGTCCTTCCTCTTATCCTAAGTTGTTTCTCATTTAGAACACCTGTCAAATCCCCTGACCTCATTTCCCACATTCTAGTGTTCCAGTATCAGATATAACACTTCAGGTGTGGTCCACTGATGCTTGCTGTAGAGTCCTGTATTTGGACCCCTGACTAAGGTGATATTAGGAGTATTTTGTTTTGTTGTGTATTTCCGTAGGCACATCATACTGATGCCTCATGTTGAGCTTGGAATAAATTATACCAAGCTGATCTTTTTAACCCCTTCTTTACTAACCACTCATAACCATTTCTCATGATGCTTCAGCCTATTTTTCTTTTTCTGAAATCAGTCTTGAGAGAGTTAATACTGATGAACATGGCCTGAATTGATCCTAGAATTGGAATGGATGGGCAGTCACAGGAAATACTATGTGTAGTTTGAGTGGCTTCTAGACTTCGCAGCCTGGACCAAGCATCCTGGGGCAAACCAATGGCAGGATGGACCTGCTATGGAACATAATCCATCACTAGAAAAAAATCCAAGCTGCCATTTGCATGTTATCATATTCCCTGAAGAATTCCTTCCCCACAGTGTTCTTGAGAGTCCCTGAAAAGCCATCAGCACCTTTCTGGAAGACTAAGAGGCAGTCTGAACCTTTCAAAAGAAGCGGGAGGGAAGCTTGGGTGGTGGTCCTCCAGACCTGGGCTTGACCCTTCAGAAGGCTGCCACGTTGGTACCAGTGATCGATTTCTCTCAGTATTGACTCTGAATTACAAGCAGGGCTGGGGCACAGTCATCACAAATCCAACACATTCCTTTAGAAATGGGAAGGCTGCTCTTGACAAGAAAGATTGGCTGTTTTACATCATTGTTTTCCTTCCCCTCACTATATTCCTTCATTTATTTTCCTCTTGTCTTCATTTTCTTTTCAATATTTGTAATTGGCATTGGCATGCATATTGTAAAATGTAACAAGGATTAAATGTGATTATTTTAATGCTTTCTATACTAGAAATATATACTATGGATACTCTACAATGGGGATAATTTGTATGTGGCTAATTGGGACCTGACAGGATCATTCTTAACAATTTCCTCCAGAGGGTTTTCTTTCTCTAGAAGAGTTTACAAGTTCTCTTTGATATGCAAAATGCACACTTTAGAGGTCCACCCCTGTGTCTTAGACTTATTCTGTATTCTCATCAATGAATTCCCCTCCCATGTTTGTGTACTACCTCTGTACAGAGTGGACACTCAATAAATCTGTGTTGAATAAATCCACCTCAATCTTATTTATTTGGCCCATTGCTCCCCCTTGATTAGGCTTACAAGTTTCTGAAATTCAGAAGCCTAAGAAAATAATTACAAATATTGCATAAAAATATGAATCTTCACAAAACTCTATGTGGAGGTGATAATACTATTCTCATTTTATGGACGAGAAAACAGAGGTGAGAAAAGTTAAGTACACACGTTTCCAAAGTCATACAGCTAAGAAGCAGCAGAGGTGGCATCATCTTTTATTGTCACTGGTCCTAGCAGAGTGCATGGTGGAGACTCACTGAATAATTGGTTAAATGAATGAATGAAATAAATGACTCTCGAAAAATCTATTTTATATTGACGATTGCATCCAGGCCCTTAGGAAACAGGATAGTTTCCATGCAATGCAATAAGCTGGCCAAAATATCCCCAAATAATAATAATAGAAAATAATAGTGCTTATCATTTCCAGGCATTGTCGTAGCTATGAAACCTTACTGCTAATAGGGCTGAGGCTGTCTGGATCACGAGGAGTTTAACAGGCTGCAAATAGCAGATTGAGGCCAGATTAAGAATGGTCTGCAATGAAGGCTAATGGCCTCTGCCATAAAATGGGGCTATTACAATTGGAAATCCCATAAGGCCCATAATATCCCTCTTTAATTCATTAGTTATTATGAAAATAAGAAAATGGATAAAGCCTTCATTATCTAATCATTTCTCTGCCTGTCAATTAAAATTAAAAAAGGATGGGAGCAGGATCAGGTCTGTGGAATTGTAATGCTGAAGGGATCAAGAAGATATTGTCTTCAAGAGGGAGGAGATATGGGGATATATGTATATGTATAGCTGATTCACTTTGTTATACAGCAGAAACTAACACACCATTGTAAAGCAATTATACTCCAATAAAGATGAAAAAAAAAAAAAGACATTGTCTTAAATCTAACTTTCAGCAGGAGGCACAAGCACGAAAGCTACCTGCCTGCGCAGTGTTTCTTGAGGACCACAGCCCAGATACATAACAGGGACTCAGACACGGGCTGAATGCTTGGATATGTAAATGGATATTTGTGAGTTTTCAAAATTACTATCATCAGTGGTATAATCACTCACTTGAAGGAGATCTGATCACAGGTAAGAACAGGCAACCAATCCTCGCTGGTCCAGAGGGCCATACATGGAAGGAAGGCCCTGCATGTCCTCTGCACAGGCTTGAAGCTCCTGCATTAGCAAGCAGTGGACAGGCAGGGGAGCGTGTGTTGGCCACGAGAGTACCTTTACGGACATCCTTTTCAGTTATCTGCAAGGCTATTTTATCAGTCAACCTTGCCTCTACACCACCATGAGAGAGAGAAAAAAAGTTTTGCGGAGTTTTTTTAATGACATCAGCACAGTAGAAAGTAGACCTATTAGTATTCTATTGTTGCCATAGCAAATTACTGCAAAGTGAGTGGTTTAAAACAACAGAGAGTCATCATCTTACACTTCTGTAGATTAAAATTCCCACATGCGTCTGACTGGACTAGAATCAAAAGGTTATCGGGGCCAAGCTTCCTTCTGGAGCTTCTATGAAAGAATCCATTTTCTTACCCTTTCCAGCTTTTAGAAGATACCTACATTTCTTGGTTCATGTACCCACTCTTTCTTCTTAAAAAAATAGCAATATACCATCTCTCTGTTCCTTTTTCTGTCATCAGATTTCTTTCTGACCACAGCTGGGAAAGTTTCTCTATTTTTAATTTATTTGTATTTATTTGTATTTATTTATTTATTTATTTTGAAATCCGGTTCCTGCAATTCTGCCTTGTTTTCTTTTCTTTTCTTTTTTTAAATTGGGGTATAGCTGTTTTACAATGTTGTGTTAGTTTTTACCATACAGCAAAACGAAGTAGAGTCTCCTGTGCTATATAGCAGGTTCTTATTAGTTATCTATTTTATACATATTAGTGTATATATGTCAATTCCAATCTCCCAATTCATCCCACTCCCCCATCCCCATTTTTTCCCCACTTGGTGTCCATATGTTTGTTCTCTACATCTGTGTCTGTTTCTGCCTTGCAAACCAGTTCATCTGTACCACTTTTCTAGATTCCACATATATGCATTAATATATGATATTTGTTTTTCTCTTTCTGATTTACTTCACTCTGTATGACAGTCTCTAGGTCCAGCCACATCTCTACAAATGACCCAATTTTGCCCCTTTTATGGCTGAGTAATATTCCATTGTATATATGTACCACATCTTCTTTATCCATTCATCTGTTGATGGACATTTAGGTTGCCTCCATGACCTGGCTATTGTAAATAGTGCTGCAATGAACATTGGGGTGCATGTGTCTTTTTGAATTATGGTTTTCTCTGGGTATATGCCCAGGTGTGGGATTGGTGGATCATATGGTGACTCCATTTTTAGTTTTTTAAGGAACCTCCCCACTGTTCTCCATAGTAGCTGTATCAATTTACATTCTCACCAACAGTGCAAGAGGGTTCCCTTTTCTCCACAGCATTTTTTATTTGTAGATTTTCTTTTTTTCTTACATTTAATTTATTATTTAATTATTATAAATTTATTTATTTATTTATTTTTGGCTGTGTTGGGTCTTCATTGCTGTGCGTGGGCTTTCTCTAGTTGCGGCAAGCAGGGGCTTCTCTTGTTGCGGAGCTCGGGCTGTAGGTACGCAGGCTTCAGTAGTTGTGGCATGTGGGCTCAGTAGTTGTGGCATGCAGGCTTAGTTGCTATGTGGCATGTGGGATCTTCTCGGACCAGGGATCGAACCTGTGTTCGATCCCTGCAGTGGCAGGCAGATTCTTAACCACTGTGCCACCAGGGAAGTCCATGTTTGTAGATTTTCTGATGATGCTCAATTCTAACTGGTGTGAGGTGATACCTCATTGTAGTTTTGATTTGCATTTCTCTAATGATTAGTGATGCTGAGCATTCTTTCATGGGTTTGCTGGCCATCTGTATGACTTCTTTGGAGAAATGTCTATTTAGGTCTTCCACCCATTTTTGGATTGGGTTGTTTGTTTTTTTGATATTGAGCTGCATGAGCTGTTTATATATTTTGGAGATTAATCCTTTGTCTGTTGATATGTTTGCAAATATTTTCTCCCATTCTGAGGGTTGTCTTTTTGTCTTGTTTATAGTTTCCTTTGCTGTGCAAAAGCTTTTGAGTTTCATTAGGTCCCATTTGTTTATTTTTGTTTTTATTTCTATTACTCTAGGAGGCGGGTCAAAAAAGATCTTGCTGTGGTTTGTGTCAAAGAGTGTTCTTCCTATGTTTTTCTCTAAGAGTTTTATAGTGTCTGGTCTTACATTTAGGTCTTTAATCCATTTGGAGTTTATTTTTGTGTATGGTGTTAGGGAGTGTTCTAATTTCATTCTTTTACATGTAGCTGTCCAGTTTTCCCAGCACCACTTACTGAAGAGACTATCTGTTCTCCATTGCATATCCTTGCCCCCTTTGTCACAGATCAGTTGACCATAGGTATGTGGGTTTATCTCTGGGCTTTCTATCCTGTTCCATTGATCTATATTTCTGTTTTTGTGCCACTACCATATTGTCTTGATGACTGTAGCTTTGTAGTATAGTCTGAAGTCAGGGAGTCTGATTCCTCCAGCTCCGTTTTTTTTTCTCTCAAGATTGCTTTGGCTATTCGGGGTCTTTTGTGTCTCCATACAAATTTTAAGATTATTTGTTCTAGTTCTGCAAATATACCATTGGTAATCTGACAGGGATTGCATTGAATCTGTAGATTGCTTTGGGTAGTATAGTCATTTTCACAATATTGATTCTTCCAATCCAAGAACATGGTATATCTCTCCATCTGTTGGTATCATCTTTGATTTCTTTCATCAGTGTCTTATAGTTTTCTGAGTACAGGTCTTTTACCTCCTTAGGTAGGTTTATTCCTAGGTACTTTATTCTTTTTGTTGCAGTGGTGAATGGTATTGTTTCCTTAATTTCTTTTTCTGATCTTTCATTGTTAGTGTATAGGAATGCAAGAGATTTCTGTGCATCAATTTTGTACCCTGCAACTTTACCAGATACATTGATTAGCTCTAGTAGTTTCCTGGTGGCATCTTTAGGATTTTCTATGTATAGTATCATGTCATCTGCAAACAGTGACAGTTTTATTTCTTCTTTTTCAATTTGTATTCCTTTTATTTGTTTTTCTTCTCTGACTGCCGTGGCTAGGACTTCCAAAACTATGTTGAATAATAGTGGCGAGAGTGGACATCCTCGTCTTGTTCCTGATCTTAGAGGAAACGCTTTCAATTTTTCACCATTGAGAATGATGTTTGCTGTGGGTTTGTTGTATATGGCCTTTATTATGTTGACATAGGTTCCCTCTATGCCCACTTTCTGGAGAGTTTTTATCATAAATGGGTGTTGGATTTTGTCAAAAGCTTTTTCTGCATCTATTGAGATGATCATATGGTTTTTATCCTTCAGTTTGTTAATATGGTGTATCACATTGATTGATTTGCGTATATTGAAGAAGTCTTGCATCTCTGGGATAAATCCCACTTGACCATGGTGTATGATCCTTTTAATGTGTTGTTGGATTCTGTTTGCTAGTATTTTATGGAGGATCTTTGTATCTATATTCATCAGTGACATTGGTCTGTAATTTTCTTTTTTTGTAGTATCTTTGTTTTTGGTATCAGGGTGATGGTGTCCTCACAGAATGAGTTTGGGAGTGTTCCTTCCTCTGCAAATTTTTGGAAGAGTTTGAGAAGGATGGGTGTCAGCTCTTCTGTAAAAGTTTGACAGAATTCACCTGTGAAGCCATCTGGTCCTGGACTTTTGTTTGTTGGAAGATTTTAAATCACAGTTTCAATTTCATTACTTGTGATTGGTCTGTTCATAATTTCTATTTCTTCCTGGTTCAATCTTGGAAGGTTATAGCTTTCTACGAGTTTGTCCATTTCTTCCAGGTTGTCCATTTTATTGGCATTGAGTTGCCTGTAGTAGTCTCTTAGGATGCTTTGTATTTCTGCGTTGTCTGTTGTAACTTCTCCTTTTTCATTTCTAATTTTATTGATTTGAGTCCTCTCCCTCTTTTTCTTGATGAGTCTGGCTAAAGGTTTATCAATTTTGTTTATCTTCTCAAAGAACCAGCTTTTAGTTTTATTGATCTTTGCTATTGTTTTGTTTCTATTTCATTTATTTCTGCTCTGATCTTTATGATTTCTTTCCTTCTCTAACTTTGGGTTTTGTTTGTTCTTCTTTCTCTAGTTCCTTTAGGTGTAAGGTTAAATTGTGTATTTGAGATTTTTCTTGTTTCCTGAGGTAGGACTGTATTGCTATAAACTTCCCTCTTAGAACTGCTTTTGCTGCATCCTATAGATTCTGGATCATTGTGTTTTCATTGTCATTTGTCTCTAGGTATTTTTTGATTTCCTCTTTGATTTCTTCAGTGACCTCTAGGTTATTTAGGAACTTATTGTTTAGCCTCCATGTGTCTGTGTTTTTTACTTTTTTTTTTCCTGTAATTTATTTCTAATCTCACAGCGTTGTGGTCAGAAAGGAAGCTTAATATGATTTCAATTTTCTTAAACTTACCAAGGCTTGATTTGTGACCCAAGATGTGATCTATCCTGGAGAATATTCAGTGTGCACTTGAGAAGAAAGTGTAATCTGCTGTTTTCTCATGGAATGTCCTATAAATATCAATTAAATCTATCTGGTCTACTGTATCATTTAAAGCTTGTGTTTCTTCATTAATTTTCTTTCTTGATGATCTGTCCATTGGTGTAATTGAGGTGTTAAAGTCCCTCACTATTATTGTGTTACTGTTTATTTCCTCCTTTATAGCTGTTAACCTTTGCCTTATATATTGAGGTGCTCCTATGTTGGGTGCATAAATGCTTATAATTGTTATATCTTTTTCTTGGATTGATCCCTTGATCATTATGTAATGTCCTTCCTTGTCTCTTGTAACATTCTTTACTTTAAAGTCTACTTTATCTGATATGAGTATTGCTACTCCAGCTTTCTTTTGATTTCCATTTGCATGGAATATCATTTTTTCATCCCCTCTCTTTCAGTCTGTATATGTCCCTAGGTTTGAATTGGGTCTCTTGTAGACGGCATATATACGGGTCTTATTATATCCATTCAGCCTGTCTGTGTCTTTTGGTTGGAGCATTTAATCCATTCACATTTAAGGTAATTATTGATATGTATGTTCCTATTACCATTTTCTTAATTGTTTTGGGTTTGTTTTTGTAGGTCCTTTTCTTCTCTTGTGTGTCCCTCTTAGAGAAGTTCCTTTAACATTTGTTGTAAAGCTCGTTTGGTGGTGCTGAATTCTCTTAGCTTTTGCTTCTTTATAAAATTTTTGATTTTTCTGTTGAATCTGAATGAGATCCTTGCTAGGTAGAGTAATCTTGGTTGTAGGTTCTTCCCTTTCATCACTTTAAATACATGGTGCCACTCCCTTCTGGCCTGTAGAGTTTCTGCTGAGAAATTAGCTGTTAACCTTATGGGAGTGCCCTTGTATGTTATTTGTCGTTTCTCCCTTGTTGCTTTCAATAATTTTTCTTTGTCTTTAATTTTTGTCAGTTTGATTACTATTTGTCTTGATGTGTTTCTCCTTGGGTTTATGCTGCCTGGGACTCTCTGTGCTTCCTGGACTTCGGTGGCTATTTTCTTTCCCATGTTAGGGAAGTTTTTGACTATAATCTCTTCAAATATTTTCTCGGATTCTTTCTCTCTCTCTTCTCCTTCTGGGACCCCTATTATGTGAATGTTGGTACGTTTAATGTTGTCCCAGAGGTCTCTCAGGCTGTCTACACTTCTTTTCATCCTTTTTTCTTTATTTTGTTCTGTGGCAGTGAATTCCATCATTCTGTCTTCCAGGTCACTTACCCGTTCTTCTGCCTCAGTTATTCTGCTGTTGATTCCTTCTAGTGTATTTTTTATTTCAGTTATTGTATTGTTCATCTTTGTTTGTTTGTTCTTTAATTCTTCTAGGTGTTTGTTAAACAGTTCTTGCATCTTCTCGATCTTTGCCTCCATTCTTTTTCTGAGGTCCTGGATCATCTTCACTATCATTATTCTGAATTCTTTTTCCGGAAGGTTGCCTATCTCCATTTTCATTTACTTGTTTTTCTGGGGTTTTATCTTGTTCCTTCATCTGGGACATAGTCTTCTGCCTTTACATTTTGTCTTTCTTTCTGTGATTGTGGTTTTCGTTCCATAGGCTGAAGGACTGTAGTTCTTCTTGCTTCTGCTGTCTGCCCTCTGGTGGATGAGGCTATCTATAGTTTCTCTATTTTTAAAGACTCATGATTAGATTGGGCTCACCTTGATAATCCAGGATAATCTCCCATCTCAAGGCTTCTACCATTAATTACATTCTGCAAAGTCCCTTCTGCCACATAGGGTAACATTTTCACAGGGTCTGGGAAGGAGGATGTGAATATCTTTGAGGACCATTATCCTGCCTACCTCTCTAGCCTACGGTAAAGGTACACCCTTCTCAGTGCTGACAAAGATAGGAGGCAAAGTATTAACATCCATGCTCATTTCCTCAAATTTTCCAATCATCCTCTATTTCCATCTTGATCATTTATCTCCCTGCATATAGAGTAACTTATTTTGTGTTAATGTCAGGCATTAATCTAGCCTAACACAATTAGCATGCTTCCAAAAAAATTAATGCAGTATCATACATCACATATAGTAAGGTAGTATGTATATTTAACATATATATGTGTGTGTACATGTGTGTGTAAGTATAGATAAACATATTAGTAGACACATATGATTAGCATTTTCAAAACTCTCTTGGCCGAATTACCTTACTATTTAGTACAAAATAACTTTCCAATTTTTGCTGTGCACAGTAAAAAATATCTACAAGGACAAAAGTATCGGTGTGTGTCTCTGTGTGTGTTTACGGCTCATAACAAAAAGATAGTTTTCAAACACTAAAGAAAACCCCTAAATCTCTAAAGCAGGGGTCCCCAACCCTCAAGGCATGTACTGGTACCAGTCTGCAGCCTGTTAGGAACTGGGCCGCACAGCAGCAGGTGTGTGGCAGGCGAGCGAGTGAAGCTTCATCTGCCGCTCCCATCGCCTGCATTACTGCCTGAACCATCCCCCCACCCCTCGTCCATGGAAAAATTATCTTCCACAAAACCGGTCCCTGGTGCCAAAAAAGTTGGGGACCGCTGCTCTAAAGGGCTACAAATTTGATTCAAATTGCAAATAGTTACTGAGTAGCTGCTAAGTGGTAGGCACGAAGGGTTTACAAACACAAATGAGGCATGCTTGGTGTTTGGCATCATGAATCTTACCATTTGAGAGAGAAGACAGATATAGAGGCAAAGAATTACAGTTAAGGTACAATATAACTTTATAATAAATGTAATTTGCTTTGGGAATGTGGGGAGGCAAGTTTTTAATTCATGAGCTGTTGCTAGACATTGGGGGTGTGGGCAAAGTGAGGGAGACTTCCTCGAGCTGGTCTTCACTGGAGAATGATGTTTAATTGGCAGGAGTGTGATGGGATAGTTCAGGTGCAGACAGAAGGGCCAGAAATGAGAAAGTAAACATGTTTTCAGAATGTCCATGATGTAGAGTGAGGAAAAGCTGAGAAGGTAAAAGGAGGAGAGACTTCGGAACTCTAAATAGTAACTGAAGGAGTGTGGATTTAACCATGAAGCTAACGGGGAGCCCTTGAAGGTGTGTGAACATGATTATTAGCAGAGCTCTTTTGAAGAATTAACTGTTGGAACAGAAACTGTTAGTTGCCTCCTAATGCTCATTTCCCCCTTCTTCTTTGGTAACAGAACCCTCATTTTTAGGGAGGCACATTCATGCCCAGTTAAAGGCTACAAAACTCAGCCATCTTTGCAGCTAGATGTGGTCATGCAGCTAACGATATGTAAATAAAAGTATGTATGGAAAGGCATTTTCAGAGAGAGAAGTCATGCTTTCTTTTTCCCCTTCTCTACCTTCCACCTGCAATGTGAATGTGATGGCTGCAGCTCTAGAAGCCTTACTGGATCCTGATGATGTGGTCAAACCCTAAGAATGCCAGAGAAGATTGTTGGGAGGAGCATGGGCTTCTCTCACACAAAAAGGAAATTGAAATAAGCTTTCATCTTGTTTAAGCCACCCTTCAATCCTCCCTCCCTCCCTCCCTCCTTCCTTCTTTCTTTATTTAGTGCAGGTCAACCTAACCTGAAATCAGTGGTTCTCAACTCTGGTGACACACTTGAAACCACAAGAGTTTGCAGAAAATCCAGGGTAACCAGACCTGATCCCCAAAGATATTGATTTAATTATTCTGAGGCAGGGCCTGATGATCAGCACTTTTAATGGTTCCTGGGGGATTCTAATTTATGTGAAGCCATACAGTCATAATGACAGTTATGAAGTTGTAGGATGGGGGGAGAGTCAAGGTTGGAAGTTATTTTGGAAGGTTGTTGCGATACTGCTCCGAACTTAAGATTTAGAACAAAGAGAAAAGCTGTAGTAACAGAGGGTCGGGTATCTGTGAAGGACCCAGGAGAGGTGGTTGGCATGATAAGGAAAAGTGTGATGATGACTTTCGGGTGTAATGGATTTGATCTTTCAGTGGGATACAGACTAAAGAAACAAATAGGCTTCAGCATGTGTGGATTCCCCATGACCCACACTGATAACATGCCTCACAACGGCTTCGTCGGCACTTTGCTTTCAGCTTAGTGACACGCCTTTTAATTCGATCTTTTTCTCATGACTGATTTTAGGGCAATTTTTTCCCCAGAAAATATAATAATAGATCTCCCTCTTTTTAAAGCATTTTGGAGAGAGGGATGCTGACGGAAAATGAACTTTCTTATAAATCTCTCTTGGATCTTAGCTCTGTTTTTCTCAAGATCACTAAATAAGCTATTCTGTTCAAGTCCATTTAGCATTCTTTTGTTAGTTGTGCCTATTTCGGGAACCCACCGCATGCTCTGAACATTTGACAGGTTCACACCTGATTAATCTCTCTCCCTTTCCTGTCATCAATATTATTTAGGGTCACTGGTCAAACCATATTGACACTTGGCTGACATCGTCTCCGGAGCCCAATTACCTATCTGTCATGATACAATCCACGAGGTGACAGGAGAATACTATGCTATGCCAAGCAAGTTGGCACCAAAGTGTCCCTGAGACAGAAAATAATAGATCATTTTTATGCTTTTTCTGCAAACTAAGAGAGACATTTCCCTGTCCCCATTGCCAGTAGGTCTTTTAAGTCACAGGGCTGCTTTGTATCTTGAGGTATCCAGCACCTGCTAGATGAGCCTGGCGGATGTTTCCTATTTCACATCCTGAGGTGGATTCCTAATGAAAGAGCAGAAACCCTTGCCTTGGGCTCTTAGCCCTGACCCACATATTGAAAAGTAGTTAGGCTTCTAAATGAGTTTACCTGCTAGATTTTTGAGGAATATCCTATTTAGATGCAACTTTACAGTAGAGGAAATCTGGCCAGTGAACTTCAGAAAAGTAAGTATAAGTAATAAAATACCCAGGGTGTAGAACCTTTCTTAAATTCATTCTGGCAATGCTCTGATACTGAAACACATGCTTTGGGGCTAAACAGCATTAAAATAAAAGTTTCCTTTTTCTTTCTTCTACTTTCTAAAATAATTTTCTTTTAACAAAGTTTAATTTAATGAAGATGGCCTTCATTACATCAAAAGGGCATCTCCATTTATGTATCTAAAAAGGAAATATATCGATAGCTACTCATTTTAGTATTTTATTTTATATGCGCATACACATTTATTTGAATATCAACTATTGTTTTGGTCTGTTTAGCAACCAGAAGAGTGTTACTCATAAGTGATATCAGTGCTCCTCATAATATCACATTCCTATAATATCCACAAAGAAGACTACTGAGTATCGGGATGTAAGCAATTATTATCAAAAGCAGGATCCCAGAGATTAAAAGCACAAATAGCTGTTTCACAGAATTCAGATCAATGAGAAAAAACATATTTTGCAGTAAGGCTAATGGCATGGACGTTCTTGCTTTCACTGTGCTAAATAGGAGAGGAGAATCTTTCAGTTTGCCTAGACACTCGTTCGAGTATTGGGGCTGGTGGAATCAAGAGCAGGGATGCCATTTTGTTGTTGAAAATTATTCTTCTGTTTTTTAAAAAGAAAACAATTTACTATTGTTTCATTATGAAACAGGGTGCCTGTGGGGTCCCTACTTTTAATTTTAGTTTTTTAAACTACTTTAAAACATTTTAATTGAACAGGTTAAATACGATTATGGCAAAAAAATCAAAGAGTAAATTTAAGATGTAGTATGGCTAAAGACAAGTCTTCTATAAGTCCCCACATCCTTAGTCTACAATAGTTTTTATTGTATAGTTTCCAGAAATTGTCTATGTATGTATAAGGGTTATGGATCTCTATGCATTTTTTAAAAACCAGACTCATCTCATACATGGTGTTCTTCAACTTGCTTTTTGCCCTTTCATCTGGGCATCTTTCTATGCAAGTGTCTGTGCATCTATCGCCTTCCTTTAACAGCCTAAATACAGTGTAATTGTCTAAAACTCTGTTAATACACATTTCTATTAGGGTTTGTTTTGTTTGGGCTGCTACAAAAAAGTGGAAAATAAAATCTCAGTATTTATATTTGTTCGTATTCATATAAGAACGTAAATGCCAGACAGTGAAAAGTTCAGTCAAAGAATTGATACATGAAAGTTTTGACAGCAATTTCCAAATTTCCCTTAAAGGTGGCTTCCTTGACTTCTCTTCCTTCATGAAGAGAGATCATGAAATGAAACTGGACTGATGTTGTCATTGCACATTGTGGGTCAGACTACTGGCCCAGAGGTGGTATCACCTAGGACTGAAATGTAGATTTGGGAAAATATACCCACCATGATGGCCTGTTCCGGCCAGTGATAGACTCAGCTCTTTGTTGTAAACTGTTTTAAGCTGAGAATTTTCTCCTGAAAGGGAATTACTGTTTGTACCATCCATCAGCCTGAGAAACAAATGTTCCTCCTCTAGGAACTGAGGTAGGGCTTGGGGTGGGGAGGAAGGACTTCCTCCCCCTGTGGGTTCTCAAGGAGGTTCCAGCCTAGATGCTCATGCTCAGGGCTGCCCCAGCAGGATCATTAGTGAGAGCGGGCTGGAGATCCAGGGGAAGGATCGCTGGGAGCCAGGCAGGGCCTCGGGGATCAGAGTGCTGCTGGTGGTCTCTGACAGCGGTCACTTCAGGCAGAAGTGGTACATTTCTCTCGGCGTCAGACTTCTCTAAGTCCCAGCCCCTCAGTAAGGTCTCACTGAAAGACACAGTGGGGTTTCCACATCTGTCGCCTATAAGAGCATTAGCGATAGTCACAGACTGAGACAGCCGTCACCAGCAGCACAAGAATCTCACGAGGCGGCACCAGGGCACTCAGGCACGACGGCCAGAGTGGAAGGCAGAGAGAAGTTGTTGGTGAACACCTATGGGCTGTATCTCGGGACAATCACGACCTAACTCAGCGTGTATTTATTGGATGTAGTCAAAACAATTACAATAAATGTTAGGGGAGCATTTACTAGTGAAATACAGATGTGCATTCTCACTTAGGAGTATCCTCTCATTTAAACTTCACATCCATCACACAAGGTAGGCATTATTACTGTTTCAATTTTTTTTCTAAGGAAATAGTCACAGAGCACTTTTGTAACTTGTTCAAGGTCGCTGAGCTAGCAAGCAACAGAACTAGGATTCAAAACAAGGTTACATTTAGAAAATAATTTGAACCAAAAAACCAAGTAAGGAACACCACAGTGGTGAGTAAAAGTAGATAATAAAATTGAAATCCTACACTCATGTTCATAGCAGCATTATTCATAATCGCTGAGATGTGGAAGCAACCCAAGTGTCTATTGACAGATGAATGGATAAAATGTGGTGTACACATACCATGAAATATTATTCAGCCTTAAAGAGGAAGGAGATTCTGACACATGCTACAACACAGAAGAACTTTGAGGACATTACGCTAAGTGAAATAAGCCAACCACAAAAAGACTGTATGATTCCATTTATATGAGGCACCAGAGCAGTCAAATTCATAGAGACAGAAAATAGAATGGTAGTTACCAGGTACTTGGGGGAGGGAGAGATTGGGAGTTATTGTTTAACTAGTAGAGAGTTTCAGTTTTGCAAGATGAAAAGAGTCCCAGAGATGGATTGTGGTGATGGTTGCACAACAAAATGAATACTTAATACCACTGAACTACATATACTTAAAAAAATTGGTAAGACAGTAAATTTTTTATGTGTATTTTATAACAATTTTAAAAATTGGAAAAAATGAAATCATACTGTATATAGTACATGTGTTGAAACTTTTACAGAGTAATATTTGAGCTTGAATCTGGAGTTTGCCTGTCCTGGGCTTGAATCTCAGCTCTATGACTTGTTAGCTGTGTGACCTTGGGGAAGTAACTTAACCTCTCTGGGGCTTCATTTCCTCATCTGCAAAATGAGGAAAAACAGCACCTTCATCATTGGGTCAATGTGATGTTTAAATGACATGATACATTTAAGCTCTTGAACAATATTTGGCACATAATTAACACTCAAAATGTTCACTATTATTATTATTTGAACATGATGGGTGAGAATGCACATATAAATATTTCATTTTGAGTAAAACTGAACATGTTTCACAGAAAAATGTTATTGAGAAGATTAGATGAAATTAAAACAATGAAAAAATATAGGGTGATTACTTTTAAAAATATTCCAAATATTTTGCTGTTAGTAGTTGGATAGTAAGCTGAGCCAATCAAAAGTTAAGATTCTGGGTTTGAAACAGTGAAGAGGTTCTGCTGCCTGTAAACACTGTCATGGATTATTTCTGGCCCAGGAAGAAAAGCTCCACAGACACGCCAATTCCATTCAGGGTCTATGGCATAGGGCACTACCGGTTAGTATGTGACTGGCCTTTCTACTATTGAGGTGGGAACCGATTACTAATTATAACACAAAGACTGTGCTAATGGGTTTTCACCTCACTTGTTTCCTCCCATGTGTGTGCCCATCTTGGCCAGGACACAACTATCCAGAACCTCTACACGCACACGCAAGAAGGTACTGCAGCGATGAACGGCACACCTTCGCTGGTAATTCCATTTTGGAATTGCTAATTTCAGATGTGATGGTTTAGCTCATGGAGTCGGGCTCTCAGAGACCAGGAATTACCCAGTGGTGGGCACTTAGCTGAGACCGAGGCTCACTTAAGTAGGATTCTGGCACTGTAGGTGGGAATATTTACTATTGCTGTGAAGAGTAAATCAGAAATGTTAAATTACATTCAATCTCAGAAATAACTGTGCAGAATTTCTCAGGGCAAAGAAAATCAGGCAATTATTGAGGTGCTTATAGTTCTCACAGCCCACTGCCACTTTGCTGTGAGACACAATCACACTTGGAGCTACAATCTAATTTATCTCAGCTCCATTTTTGTGTATTTTACTCTAGTAAATAAGAAAAAATGCTTAATCTAAGTTTTAGAGTTCTTTAAAAAAAGAACATATAATACGTTGTCTATTGTTTAAGCTTTATATTTAAAACTTACATATAACTAGTGAAAACATTAAATTCATAAATCATTAAAAAGATAAAAACAAGAGTAGTCTTCCTAGATCATGATGTTGTAGAAAAACACTGGACTAGAAGTTTGGAAATCTGGGTCTTAGTCTTCTCTCCACTTCTCATTTCCAATGTAAGTTTAGAAAGTAATTAAAATTTTCCTGGGCCCCAATTTATGTATCTGAACTTTAAGAAATTTTTAATGATTCCAGCAATCCCACTCCTGGGCAAATACCCAGACAAAACTATAATTTGAAAAGATACATGCACCCCTTTGTTCATAGCAGCACTATTCACAATAGCCAAGACATGGAAATAACCTAAATGTCCATAGATAGATGAATGGATAAAGAAGATGTGGTACATATATACAATGGAATATTACTCAGCCATAAAAAGAATGAAATAATGCCATTTGTAGCAACATGGATGGACCTGGAGATTATCATACTAAGTGAAGTAAGTCAGAAAGAGAAAGACAAATACCATATGATATCATTCATGTGTGGAATCTAAAATACGACACAAATCAACATGTCTAAGAAACAGACTCACAGACATAGAGAACAGACTTGTGGTTGCCAAGGGGGAGGTGGGGTGGGGGAGGGATGGATTGGGAGTTCGGGGTTAGCAGAGGCAAACTATTATATACAGGATGGATAAACAACAAGGTCCTATTGTATAGCACAGGAAACTATATTCAATATCCTGTGACAAAACAACGGAAAAGAATATGAAAAAGAATATATGTATATGTATATGTATAACTGAGTCGCTTTGCTGTATGGAAGAAATTAACACAACATTGTAAATCAACTATACTTCAATAAAATAAAGAAAATAAATTTTTTAAGATTTTAGCTGCAGTTCCATTCAACATTCAAGTAATAAAAATATACACTACTGCAATTTTAAACACTCATTTATGACAGCACTTTACCAGACCTTTACGTGAATTGGGAAGCACTATCTATATTTTGCTGGTATGAAAGCTTAGAGACGTGAAATGCCCACTTAGGTCACGTAAAGAGGAAACGGCGTAGGAGGAAACTTTGCACCCACTCGTCTCAGCCCAGTTTAACCAAATGATTCTCTGTGACTGAGGTAAGATGATTGGAAGAAGTAACTTTCTTAGCTGGAGTCTGGAAGCATGAGATTCAGTAGAACCTCTATTTTTACTTTTCCATCACAACAAATGTGGTTTCACATATGCGAATTTCGCTTGGGTGTAGGCACTAGAGTTTCCTTTTTCTGAGTCTCTCAGCTGTCCTCTGTGGCAGGACGAAAAGAACTGGATACCAGTGACCGTGGAGCACACACTCCGGGTAGCCTGGGCAATGCACTGGCTGGAAGTGCTCCCCAGCTCTCTCCGTCAGGGAGGCTGCACTCAAGTCAGCTTCCTGCAGGGGCCCTGGCTTCCTTCCTGTTCCTGCGGGACCACCAGACAATGCAGTAAACAGCTGGCCCTATGCCCAGCTGGCCTGGTGCCCCTCAGAATCTGATTCCTCCACTGACAAAATTGCTCTCACTCTTGCCCTATGAGAAGAGAGAGAAGCCAGGGGTTCTTTGGAACACTGCTCAGCACAAGAGCCTGGTCCCAGCATCTCTCTCTGAGGGTTCATAGGGTTGGTGGACCTGGACCTTCTCTTCTCTTGATGGTCTCTGATTTGTCAGTTTCTCTGATAAAGCCTGCTCCGCGTCACTGCCACGTGCTATTCTAGAATTCGACTTGAGCCCTGTGACACAGCAGGTCGAGAACGCAAAGGGACCTCTTTCCACAGTCTGCTTTCATTTCTTAAGATTCATTTGGAGCCATTAAGAATTGCAGTGAGAATTACATAATTAAGAATTGCAAACAGCTATGTATCCGCACTGTGCAATTCACAGAATATTTTCCTATTCCACATTCTATTTAACTCTCACAAAAATCTACCAGTCAAGATTTATTTTTATCATACAGACGACAAATCTAAGTTTCAGACTAGTTAAAAACCTGCCCCCAAAGTGGCAAATCTTGGCCTGGATGTAAAGTCTTCTGTATCCAAGTCCAGGTCTCTCTCTACTGCTCCTGGGAACTTTGGAACACACCTCCAGAAACGAACCAACCATTCTAAGATATTGAAAGCATCCACAGAACAGGTCTTTGCCAGGTGCTGGTGAATTCAAAGCCCCATAAGACATCACCAAAAACTTCTTTTCTTGTGCCAAATAGGGAAGATCATTTTAATAGCTATTTATTGTTAACATATTTATTATACTTTTCAGTTTGCTCAAAATATAGTGCCCCTATCATGAGACATTACACAAACTTCATAGAAGCGAATGGGTGAGGATGTCTTAGCTGCTACTCAGCTGGAAGGGAACAAGACATCAGCACTGTCCAAGTCCCCAAGCAACTGTGAGAAGTTATACTCCAATCAAGAGCTTGCTAGACGGGCGTGTCTGTGAGTGAGGCTGAACAGATCTGTCTTCCCATCTGTGATTTGAATTCAGGTGTGTTCTTGGAAGTACACTGCTCTGAAGCCTGTATGTTTTATCAGTAATCCCATTAATGGTGCCCCTCTGGGTTTAGACATGGTGTTACGCTGGAGCCTCAAATTTAATATTTTCAAAGCTGAACTCATCACCTACCCCCTCAAATTGTTATTTCTTAGCCTGATAAGGAATTTAACCATTTCTAGGTGCCCAGTGGGGAGCCTACCCAGACTCCTCTCTTTCTTCTCACATAGTCATAACTATCAAGTGCTGTAGGTACCACTTCCCAAATATCTTACATATATTCCTTTTTCCATGGTCTTGCCCTTGATGCCTTTCTTTTTATATATATATATACATATATATGTATATATATATGTGTATATTTATATTTATTTATTTATTTATTTATTTATGGCTGCGCCGGGTGGCACATGGGATCTTTGTTGCGGCATGTGGGATCTTTTAGTTGTGGCATGCAGACTTCTTAGTTGCAGCATGCAGACTTCTTACTTGTGGCATGTGAACTCTTAGTTGTGGCATGCATGCGGGATCTAGTTCCCTGACCAGGGATTGAACCCAGGCCCCTGCACTGGGAGCGTGAAGTCTTACTCACTGGACCACCAGCGATGCCTTTCAAGGACTATCTTGACATCCTTTGCTGACTGTTTTCCTCCCCTCCCGCCACCGTCCCTATCAAGGTTTCCTCCACGGGGCTCACTGCCAATAAATCCAAACTCCTACCACTCCCTGAAAAGAACGGCAGCTCTAATGTTATCCTGCCCAGGGGCTCAGCCTTACTGTGCTTTCTCCCTTCTCCACGTCACATTCCAGATCTACTGCACTGACAGTTCCCCAAACTGGCTGTCCTTACTCAGCTTCTCCTCCAAGTCAATCATGCAAGGAAGCATGTGCCTGGCAAACTCTTACTTCTCTCTCAAGCATCCCTGTCTTGTAAGGACTTTCCTAACTCCTCCCAACTCTCCCTCAGTTGGCCTTTAAATTTTCTTGCACTGGTTTTGGTGTATCCTGCAGTGTCTTCTTCAGAGCACTGATTGTTTTATGTCATCTATTTGTGTGTGTGGTTTTTTCCTAACTAGGTTTTGAGTACCTTGAGGACGAAGAGCATGTTCTATTTGTCACTGTATCCCCAGCACTTGGAATGACGGCTGACAAAAATGAATTTCACTTGGATTCACACACAAGATTTCCCTTTTCCTTCTGAATATGTCGACTCTCTTCTGTGGTAGTACAAAAAGAACTGAACAGTCTGGGTTCCCTGGACAATGGAACATCTGGGACAGTGCTCTCATTTCTGGCCAGGGAGGCTGCACTCAAAGTCTGCTTCCCAAAGGGGGTGTGAGTCAAAGCTGAACAGAGAAATGAATCTGAGAGAGCCCACGGAACTTGCTGAAGGACCCACAACTAGTAAGAAGCGACAGGAATGTAAGTCAGGGCAGGGGTTCTTGTTATTGCCATTCTCTGTTTTATTCCCAGTACCTAGAAGACTCCCTGGCACATTAGAGCTCCATCGATATTTGTTGAGTAAATGACTGACAGAATGAAGGACTGACTGACTGACTGACTGAAAAGTTATCTTCAAAGCCCAGGTCCTTCTGACTTCATTCTCCTGACTTCTAGTTTTTGTACTGGGTATGAATGTGTGTGTGTGTGTGTGCGTGCGTGTAGATACACCTTTCAAACAAAATTAAAAAGTGAATATCATGATTTCCTCTTTATGATAAAACACAATTAAAGAATAATGATAACTATTTATACACACACACACACACACACACACAAATTCTAGGCCACTGAAACGTTCAGCCTTGGTAATTCATTTCATTTACTAAAAGAAAAATGGCTTTTGGAAAATAAGTATCCAACCTGACAATCATATAACTTTACATTCAGAATTAGTTTTCAGTAAACTGGTAGGATGACCTTGTCTTGTAAATTGCCCCAAATAGTGTAAAACAGAGGCGACAATAGTACATTGTGGTTGGTCACGTGAGGAAATGCAGGACTTTGCTCTCTGCTGCCGCCCAGAGGCGGGAATGTAGCACAGCCGGCCTCTCCACGTGTCAGAAAACCGGAAGCAGGTGCGGGATGTGTGCGTCTGGGAAGAACCGCACTCAAGTTTATATTCTTCCTCTCCAACTTCTGGGGCCTTTTTCTTACGCAATGACAGCTGATTTATCTTTATCTATTACTGACACAGAACCAGCCATTCACCGTGAAGCAGGACAAAAGCCAGTAGAGGGATGAAAGAAACCCAAAATAGATCTTCCTTGAACTGATTTGTATCAGAGTTATGAACAGTTCAATGCATAAAAGAAAAGTAGACCAGTAAGCACTGTTGCTGAAACCGAGAGCAAAGCACAATTTTTTCCCTTTCTTGGTCCCCCTCTGTCTTTTTCTTTTTTCTTTTCTTTTTTCTCATCCAGCTACTCAAAGCAAACATTGCAGGAGGTGGAAGCACGCACCACAGGAGGCTGTTTGCAGAGACCGCTCTCACACGCCTGCACACGGGCTCCCTGCCCGCGGCCACCCCCTCTATTGTCACAAAGCACATTTTATAATGCAAATCACTGTCTACTACATGGCTCATTATTTCCCTCTCTGAATAAAATATGAACACATCAATTATGTGTTCTTCTATTCTAAATGCCTACCCTTGTAGCACTGACCTCTTTCCGCTTTTATATTTTTCAGAACGTCCCTGACATTTGCCAACTGGGTTAGCTCTAAACCTTTCTAACCTATTATCTTATTACTTCAGCACTTTTCACACCTTCTCTTCCGTCTAATTAGTGTGACCTACAGGCGCGCTAGGAGGGCGAGCTCGCACGCTAGCCCCGCACTCACCACTGCTTGTAATCCGCGTCACAGTTGCAGTAGTATTTGGGGTCCGTGCAGTTGCGCTCGATGCCGCAGGCGCATTTCTGAATTCCGGGCCCGGAGCCGCCCCAGTAGTAGTGCTTCTCGTTGGCTTTGCCCACCCACCAGGTGTAAGGGCTTCCATCTGCAAGAAAGGGGAAAGGCACACTGAAACAGGACCAGGACCCCGTCACTATCGTGTCACACTTACATCCCCCCAACCCAGGAGCGGCATCTCTCTCTGATAGACTGAACATCATTCAACCCTCTTAGAAGTCAATGCAATTCAATAACAGGAATATTTAATAAAAAAATATCAGAGGGATTGGTAAGCTCAAGTTTTCCCACTGGGGTATGCACCTCTTCCTTTGAAAGACATGTTTACGTTCAAGCTGCAGGAATTTAGGGGCCTGTTCTGTAAATTGGCTGCCCAGATGGGGTACATCCACAATGAAGGTGTGTAGGCCATGCACCGATTCTTTAATATACAACTCAGTTCATGGCTAGTTGTAATTTTTCTGTGAAATGATAGTCATGGAGATGACAGAATATTAGAGCTAAACATGGACTTATGCCTTAGTATGATCTCCTTATTTTACAGGTAAGCAACTTAGGTCCAGAAAGGTTACACAATTCTTTCAATTACACAGCAGATTGGCTCCCAAACCAGAAGTTTGACACTGTATCTCAGAAGACATTGTACAATGCTCTTTATACAATATTACTTTGCTTTATTATTTGGCCTAATATTCACCCATTCATTCATTCACTCATCCAATCATCAAACATCCACTGTGTTTCCATTATGTGTCAAACATTATAAGAAACTCAGCAGAATAATGGAGAGAAAAGATACAGATTGAGAGTTCAGTTCAATTATTATTATGAACACACAGGAGAGTAGGTGAGGGAAAGGAGGTCAGGAAGGAGGGTTTCCTAGAAGAGGTAACATATTTGAGCTATGTCTTGAAGGTTACATTACCCAGGTGAATAAGGAGGTAAAAGAGAGATACGGACTCCTACGTAAAGGAAGCAGAATGGCAAAGTTCTATACGGAACACGCAAGTAGGAGTGTACCCATCGATGGTACAATAGGGCTGAAGAGATAAGTTTGAGAGGGTAGCAGGAGTAGGTCGCAATAGACAGTGGGTAAGGGTCATAGCACAACAAACTTTGTCCAAACAAGAAGTTATTTTGCCTTGGTTTATTCTTGCTTTTCTGCGTTTACTTCTTCCTATTTAAGAAGGTTGAACTTCATTCTGAAACTAATGGGAAACAATTAAAGTATTTTAAGCAGGAGATTTTCAAGATCAAATTTGTATTTTAAAAGATCTACAGTGAGATGAAAGACAGATTTCAGGGGGATGGAGTCATGGAGGCCAGACGTGATGCTCCTATGTTAATACAAAAGAGAAATAATAAGAGAGTAGTGGAAATGGAGAGGAAGAGAAAGTGGAAAGAGATGTAGGAGGTAGAATCAGCTTGGGAATGTTGGGATTTGGGTGGGAAGATGGTGTGGAGATTAATCCTGGGTTTCTGGCTCAGGTGACTAAGAGGATGGTGATGTGCTTCACTAAGGTAGATCACAGGGAGGAAGATGAGAAATTTAGGGAAGGTCGAAGAAAGGATAATGAACCTGATACATGAGGTAGGCAAATGGCTATCGAAGTCTGGATCTCAGGAGCATTCTCTGGGCTGAAAATCCCATTTTAGGAACCATCAGGTAAATGATTGGTAGCAGGAGAGACGTCACTGGAATCTTTTGGATTCCAACAGCATTTAGAGAACAGAAAGAGAGGGAGCTAGCCATTGTGCAGGTCAAGAAAGAAAATGGACAGAGAGGGTGGAGGAGAAACAAGCAAAGAATTTCCAGAAAAGCAGTGTGGTCGGCATTGTCAGATTTCATAGCAAAGTCCATTAAGATGAAGGTCTGGAGTTTTTCTTTTAATTTGCCAGCTAGATGGTCTTTGTTGAGAGGAGTTTCAGGTGAAGGATGGGAAGAAGATGCCAGGCAGCAGCAGGCAGAGGAGAGAAGGGAAGGGAAAGGAAGGGGGAGGCCCTGAGAACAGCCTCCCACGCAGGAAGCTGGGGAATGAATGCAATCTCACGGAGGCTGTGCGGCCAGTAAGCCAGCACTTGACAATTAAAGCCTCCAGGCGTATGACTAACATTCCATCCTAATAACTCACCAGCCCTTCCAGGAGGTTAGGTGTACACTTGTCCCAGTATCTGTGTCTGTGCTGTGCTTAGCAATAAAAGGAAGAAAAAGTCTTGCACTCAGTGAGCTATCGTGTAAACAGTCACAACATCTAAGCAAATAACACAATAAAGTAAGTGAGGGCCATATTGGAATTGTGTAAAAACTGCTGCTGTGCCTTCTCACCTATGCCAATAGCTTTTTGTTTCTGTTTTTGTTTTTGTTTTATTTAGAGATAGGCAATTTAAAGGTAGGCAGCTGTACTGTGAGTTCAGGCTTGATGTAATAAATGAGCAAATGCTCTGAACTTAGAAAGGAGTTATTCAGGTATTGTACTTCATACAAATTTCCAGATTTTCCAGTTGTGTTGACTTGGAAAAGTCACTATTATTCCCTTCACAAGATCATTTATGACACCTGAATCTTAAGAAATACATTTGAGTTGATCTGGCAAGCGGTAGAGAGGGAGATTTCAGCACCCTGCTCTGAAGGCAGGAAGATGCCAGCTCTCTGAGATAAGGGTCCATTCTGAAACCTTGTCTCCCGCGTCTCTGGGGCCTGTCCCAGCAGATAGGGGGTTGTTTGCTTTCTACATTCAAGCTATTTTGCTTCTCGCTTCTCTTTCCATCAGGGTAAAGAGTAACACATCCAACTTCTGATGCTTTCCAATGTTGGAACCATGACCAGTAATAAATTCTTGTTTCCTTTTGATGCAGTCAAGAGTTAAAAAAAAAAATAAGGCTTAAAATATTCCATTTACAGAAACTATAAAATCTGAGCCAGGACATTTGGTTAGTAAGCTGCACTAGGTCTCTGTTGATTCCATCTCTGGCCGTGTTACAGGAAGAGGACAAAGGTGGACGGTGCCGTGCCTACCTTGCAAAGGCCCCTGGGGCCTTCCAGAAAACGACCGAGACTGGTCATCACATCTATTATTCACCACATTGCATCTTTTCAAGCTGACCTAATGCTAAATTCTTTCTCTCAAAAGAAATTTCAGTTACTATCACTGTTTTTGGAAACTAGGGGATACTAACACACCTGGTGGAGGGGAAGAAAGAACCAGACACCCGTAGAACAGGAGTCAATGAGCTGCCTGGCAGGAAATGCCCTTGTTCTGCCCGTACGTCAAAAAGCCCATGAAAGAGTATGTATCTCAGAACCTCAGCTCAATTTCCGATTCTTCCTTCCAGTGGACAGTAGAAACAACCTAACACTGTTATATTTTTGTCATAAAGAGTGACAATAGATTGCATGAACCAGAGAAGCTGTATGGCTCAGTATTCTTGATAAAAATCAGGACAATGTCAGTCAAGGGAGCAAGGTCATCAGCAGCAGCTCCCTCAGCAGGAGACCGAGAAACGCGCTGTAGGGGATGTGGAGAAAGAGCCAGCTGATTCCCAACCACGCCTACAGGAGTACCAGGAAGCCCAGGAGAGGAAGGCTCATTGTCAAGTTGTTTGGGCTGTGGGTGTTCCAGTAGAAGCCCTAAGCTCTGCATGGGACCCAGGCTCTGAACTAACCTCACATGGCAGACCTCAGTTCCTATAGGGAAGGACTCCTGTTAGACATCAGGATAGGATCTAAGAAGGTGATCTGCAGTGACGTTTCTTGCATTCAGTGCAAGAAGGAGACACACTACTGACCGGGTGAGCGTAGCTCAATTTCCCAGTTCTTCCCCCATCCCCACCTTTTTCTCAAGTCACTTCTAGTCTTACATAACTAACGTTCCCAGTTAGGGTGATGCAAAATCAATGTTATTTTGTTCTCCTTCCTAGGAAAGTAAGTTAAGTGCAGTACAAAATGTTTTACTTAGCTGTTTCCTCATCTGCCAGGAACAGAAGAATGCCAATAAGAACAACACATTCCAGGGGAAAAGCAAGTTGTACACTTTGTTATTAGCATTGGCTAATTTAGTTATATCAAATCATCATAATTTACTAATTTGGCATATATTTTATATTCAGCAAGAAGAGAATGGTTCAATCTGTGTTGAGCAAAGAATTGCCTTATTTCAGTGCTGTGCTAACGAAGTGTTACTTTTTGCTTTACAAATCATTACTTACCTATTAATTGGCCTTGGGGAAAAGAAGTTAAAGGCGATAAAAATGGAAAGACTTTTTAAAAGACAAGATAAGGAGTGGTGAGAAAAGAAACAATTTAATTATCCAGTGCTAAGAGTTCAAGAATTTCTCTGACCTCAGAATATGAAGATTTTTGTTAACTATATTGAGTAGGTGTAATCACTGCAACGAGATTATGAAATGATAAACCACATTCTAGGTTAACTAGAAGCTGAATTATCAAAGTAAGTCATATTGTATTAAAACAGCCAAATATGGATTGAATTAAATGTAATCATGGCAGTTCGTACTCACTTAAGACCAAATTTTATTATGCTGAGGATTTTGAGGATTTATTATGGTTTGGATGACTAAACTGAAATAGGGAGAAAGAAAAGAGGCAACTTGTTCCTCCAAATTTAAAGAAACCAACAGATCTCTTATTTCCTCCAATAACAAGCTGTTTCAGAAACACAAGGGCAAATGCATGGGGACTTCTTGATGAAAATGTGGCACATACCTGTGACTTTCAAAATATGTTCTTTAGAACTTCTGGGCTACACAAAGTAACCTAATAGTCTGCTTACATAAATATTATCCTGGGACATTTACGGTAAGACCCAGTATGGCCACTGGGACATTTAATTAGTTTCATTTCATCCACTTTTGCAGAATATTAAAAAGTGTAATACCTAACATTAAATACTGCAAAGGTTTATCGTCTCCAAAATGAAAACTTAAAAGTATATTTTTAGCTTGATGAAACCTAGTCTTATTCTATCTACCACTATCTCCTTATCTACAAATTGTGTTAAAGAATCACAGGTGGCTTTTTTAGCAGAGGAGCTAACTAGAGCAGGTACAACTGCAGCAGGAACCTGCCTTTCAGTGCTCTGCTTAGCGCCCCCTGCTGACAGCCCCCGTACAGCACTCCCCAGAATGCTGTCTGGCCCGTTCCGGCTGTTTGAAGGCACCTACAGGGCAGGATCCTCTTTCTAAAGAGAGACTCATACTCTGAAGAATCTCCCAGGACCCTCCCATCTTTACCGTGGCACCATCCAATCTGTTTTCCTCCACTTCATCACTGAATTTCAGCTGACCACTCCGATCTGATTACAGTTACCCATGGTGACAATATGCTTATTAAGTAAAGATATGTTTAATTCTAGACTGTAGATGCAGAACATTTTTGTACTGGTGAGAACCTTCCATGACCTAGAGAAGAAGGAAGGTAAAAGAACCTTTATAATAGGTTCCAGGTTGGCCTGGAGCAGAGAGGAAATTTGGAGGTGCTGTAGCTACCACAGAGCTCTCCAGATAATCTGATAGTTATAATTTGAAAGATCAAGCAGGCCAGAATCCCCTTTTCCTTCAGTAAGAGATGTGCGCAGTCCAAGGGTTGCAGAGCCCTAAAGATGATGCTGACAGCTGCCCCTGCCCCCAGCACCGGAAGGAGGAACAGGCCACTTGTCCTGGAGTTCTGTGGCTTAAGTAGAGGAAGCCTCTCTTCTTGGACATGTGAAATTGGTCCCTACGCAATCACTTCCAGGAACTGCACCAAGGCAGCCCAAGTCTCAGGATCCTCAGAGACAGATGAGGACTAGGAGGGGATGTCATGGAGGGAGTACTTCCAAGTTTTTTCCCTCTAGTGGGAAATCAGTACAGGGAAGGGTTTCCAACTTACCTAAAAGAAGATTCACCTGAGGCTCTTGTAAACCATATAGATTTCCTGGACTACAGAATAAAATCTATAGAATAAGAATCTCAGAGGAAGATCTTGAGATGCTGTCACTTAATACCCTAGTGATCCTTATCTTCCTACAGGTCTGCCTTACACTGACCTGTGGAAATGACAGTGGATTTAGTTCACAGAGTAGTGAGAGGCCTGGTGCCCGGGCCCCCTTGGGACACCAATCCAGGACCTGTTTTCTAGGTAAGATCTGAGGAGGTTATCACGGTGCTGACCACAGTAACACCTCCATTTAAAATTCCTAATTATTTTTTCTCTGAATAATGTAGTCACTGTAACCCGCCCCCACTTTTTCTGCAATTTCATAACCATGATCCTGAGTCCAAATGGCTGTATTTTACTATTTAGATTAAGAGCTTTAAAAATAAAACTAAAAATCATATACCTTGGCATTTTCATAGACACAAAAGCCATCATCTCAAGCCACCCATAACTTTCGTGAAATCGCTTCACTGAACCGGGCAACAATATTCTCGTTTGCTTCCCAGCCATCTAGTGCTATGTTGTTCTATGTTAATATAAAGACCAAACAAAGAATTAATCCAAAAAAGTCCTGTGCAGTTCATACTGCAGACAGTGATGTAAAATTGGGAAAACTTATAATTTTGAAGTTATAATATAAACATTCAATTTGGTATTAAAGGTGAACATTTTATCTCTCTATGATTGAATGTCATTAAAACTCATTTGATTAGGGCTGAATAGAAATGAGTGAAGCTGATTAGCTTCATGTTACATCTTTCAGAGTTACATCGGATTTTACTATATTTTATTAATTTGAATAGGGACCAAATTTAGAAATGGAGAATTGAAGTTCAGATCAAAATGGACCTGAACTGAAATGTTAATTCATTAAAAATTAATTTCACTGCATAATATTTAAATTTATTTTATTGAATTGAACTTAATAGATTTCAATCAAGGACTGATTCCACTCAGCAGAATTTGACTGAGTTGAATCAAATCACTTTGAATCCTACTCAAATGAATTAGATTTTATTAATTTGAATGGAATTGAAGTGACAGAGTAGATGGAAGTTCATAATTCTGAGCAGAATTAAGAGAACAGAATAAGCCAACCCACTCTAAGTTAACTTGGCTTCAGTTTCTATAGAGGTCCTGGGCATTCGTGGTCTCCTCAGTAACTCTGGTTAATTCCTTTGTACCATGGCCCCAGGAACAAATGTGATTAATAGTACCAAAGTGATCGAATGGAACCATATGCTGTTTGTAGGATGTAGTGAAGCACTTTTTGAGTCTTTTCCACTGGAAAAGCCCTGGCCAATTATATTAAATATTTCTTTTCCTCTTTATAGAACAAATGAAGAAGGAATTAACTGAATCCCAGGGACCATGATTTGTGTGAGTACTGATTGCTCCCTTATTTTTATTCTCCATTAAATACTGTAGTTACTTGAAAAAACATGCCTTTCCTCAGCCTATTATTTATACTGAATGTCTTGATATCCTGTGCCCTGATTTTATTAATTTTTATTTTATCTTTTAAATATAAAACAAGCACCTCAGCTTGTTTTGTATTTAAATGATGGCTATAACTTTTCAAATTAGTAGCAAAATATTGTTTTGCAACTGAAATGACATGCTACATACGCAATAAGCACCTTCTTAGGGCTGGAGAGACAATTTGGGGGGTAGAAGTGAAAATGTGATTCCTGCCCTTCTAAGGTTCTGAGTTAGTGGAGACTGAGTTATGTTTAGTAGTTTACAATTATGAAAGCTTTATGCCTGGATATCTGATAGGGCACACACACAGTAAGATGAAAAAGTACACACTGAATGTCACAGGAGCACTTCAGGCAGTGGGTCCTATGGGATTTTGGAGAAGGAGTGATTACCAAGGACCAAGGCGGACTGGAGAGCCTCCATGAAGAGACAGATCTGACTGCAGCTTTGATGGATGGGTAGGATCCAGACAACCGGAATGAGGATATGAGCATTTCAGAATCTCCTGAATGACTGGGCCAAGGTATGAAGGAAACACCCCACGCATTTCAGGAACTACGGGGTAATCACTTAGGCTGGTGGGGGCAGTGCTGAGAAGTAGAATTTGTGGTGGGAGAAATGGTTATGGGTATTTTCATGATGTTTGCACTTTAGTTTTGTAGTAATGGAAAGTCAAACTTAAATTTTTTAGATGTTAAAACACTTTACACATACAAATATTATAAGTTTATATAAAGTACAGGGAATAATGATAAAATATATAGCCTTGTACTTAGTTTATCCATTATCATTGGTATATGGTATGTTGTTCTTTGACTTCTAATTTTAATATTAATAAACATGGGACTGTGTCTAGTTTTTTGCTATTTCAACATGCTCTGTGACAATGTGTAAGAGTCTTTTGAGCATATCCCTATAGTGGAATTTTTAGGTCATATGGTTTGTGCATCTTCAAATTGTTTTCCCAGATCACTTGTATGAATGTAGAATCCCACCGGCAGTATATAAAACTTTCAGTTGATCAAATCCTTGACAACCTCTGGTCTTAAGCTGTTAATTTTGACAACTGGTGAATGACAAATAGTATCTTTTTTTGGTTTTAGTTATAATTCCCTGATTGTTTGCCTTTCCATTTAATTTTTCATTTATATTTCCTTATTTTTAAAAATATCTGCTCATATTTTTCCATATTCTTATTGGATTTTTTGTTTTATTGATTAGTAGAAAATGCTTAGGAAAATGATACTTTAATAATTATAACAATGCAAATTTCATTTTTTTAGTCCTTTTTTTTTTCTTCTTCCAGAACTCTAATTAGATATGTATTAGAAGTTATTGATCTAATTTCTTGCTTTTAATCTCTCCTTCATATTTAACAGCTCTTTGTCTTACTAATCTTTCTAATCTTACTAATCTTACTAATTAAGATTACTAAAGATCTTACTAATCTTACTAATCTTTCCCAGATTTCTGGGAACCTTCTTCAGATTCTGTTTTCCATTTAACTAGTCTCACTTCAGCTGGGTAGAGACTGCTATTTAAGTCTCTTAAGCTTTTAATTTTATCCATTACATTTTGATTTCTATAATGTTTATTTGGCTCTTTTTCAAATGCTACTAATGACTTTTGATAGTGTCTTCCATCATCACCTCTTCAATTTCTCCTTAAAAATAAATCTGATCCAATAATTCCAATATTTAAGTCTTTGCAGGACTGAAAATGCTATTAGTTATTTCTGTTGACTCACAATTGTGGTATCTTGGTTCACTACACATTTCTTGATTATTTTTTCCTTTGAGATCATATTCCTTGGAAATGCATCTCTGGGAATTCTTTGAGGTCCAGTTGAACCTCTCAGATAGTTTATATTTGCTTTTATCAGATACCTAGGGGGTATTACCAAGCGGAGACCTCTTTAGAATATATTTTCAGCTTGAATTTTTTTTTCCAACCGTGCAAATAGTGTGAAATTGACCTGTAAACAGGCATCAGAACAGGCTTTTTGTTACACAGCTTCGAGGGATAATTTCTTTCTTTTTCTCTTTACCTCCATCCAAGGTCCACACTGTCAAAATTCCTATGCTACCTTCCTTTGCAGAGTGGGTTTTTAGGTTTTTTTTTCACTGAGAGTCTAGACTCTTGGATTCTGTTTTCCATAAAGGGATATTTGATTCAACTCATCACTTGGTATGACCTTTCTTCCCCACATAGTCACGGAAACTGAAAATGAAGGTTGCAAGGAACTGGCAGAAGCCTTTAGGCCAGTTATGGCTTTAGCAGTCATTATGCTGTTGGTCCATGGCTTTGCTACTAAGGATCTTCCTCACTTTCATTCAAGCTCAATTGTACATTTCAAAGGATTTAAAAAATATGTTTTGCACGCAATTTTAAATGTTTATAGGGGAGGGCTTTCATGGTACCTATCTGGTCTAACCCTGTAGTAGCGGTCTGTTCCTGTGGGTTTTAAAGCAAGTGCGAAGCATGTCGATGTGATGCTCTGGAATGCGCCATGAGGGAAGGGAGACTAGAAACAGAGGAACCGTCCTAGGAACGATGTGATAAAGACCTGGAGGATCACGAACACGTGCCATTACAGAGGCAGGGGTCAAATGCACCATCAAAGGGAATCAGTGGGATTCGAGACCCAGATGGAACAGCTGGTGGTGACTCCTTGGTTTTAAGGTTAAGCAAATTTGAACGTTTTGAAAGAATTTTCTGTTTCAGAGGAGGGTGTTGGTTCGCAGAAAAGAAGTTCGGTTTGATTTTACATAGGGTGAATTTGAGGTGTTAATGGGTCTCAATTGGGGCTGGGTCTACCTCCTCAGGTGTGATTTAGAAACAGTTGTAAGGTGCTACTGGCATTTAGTGCCCTGGGTCCAGGGATGCTAAATGTCCGACAATGTGTGAGATAGTCTTGTACAACAAGAGCTCTCCCACTGCAAATGCCAACAGTACGCTGGTGGAGAAGCCCTCTGATATAGCAATGGTCAGATGAGGGTACACAGGAGACAAGATTTGTGACTTCAAGACAGAGATCAGAGCCAAAGCTGTGAATCTGTGAGTCATCCACAGTAATGACAGAAACTGAGAGGGGACATAGTACTTGGAATGGGATCAGGGGGCAGCTGAGTGCTTGCCTCAAGGTATGCCCACAACAGAGGAGAAGAAGAAAGACTTAAAAGAAAGAGGCAGCTGCAAAGAGGAAAGATAATCAAGGCAATGTAGTCTAAAGAAAGGTTACTTCTCTGAAGTCTGCTCTCATTCTCATTCCCGAAGGCAACTTATATTACTCCCGTCTTTGTGTTAAGCCACAGTCTATACAGACCTGAGTTACTGCATTCATCATATCGTGTTGCAACTGTTTCATGTGCTCACTTGATCAACCAAGCTTGATCAACATCAGTGGATTTGAGGCTTAGGGGGCCACTGATGAAACTGAAGGGCAGTTTCACGTTTCAAGTAATCAAACTTCAAGAGGTCAAGGTAATGAGGATGTAAGGAAGCAAATGTGAATAATCAAAACAGGGAAGCCCCACGAGTATGAGGAGAGAGAGACCATCCAAGGGGTGATCAAGGAGCAAGTGCAGATTGTACAAGACAGGGGGGTTGCAAAGAGAAAAAGATGAAAGCTGTGACGATTGGGCCAATGTCAATCAATAACTATTGGGTTGAACAAAAAGTTCGTTCGGGCTTTGCCGTTAAAAACCCGAGCGAACTTTTTGGCCAACCAAATACAATCGCTATAATGATTCTTACTGCATCTTCTTAGCATGCAGGAGTCTGAATCAACCCCACATAAACACTGCCTTGGAGAAGATCTCAGGCCGGCTTCCTTATCTCCAACCCACTCTGATGAAGATGCTACTGGGGGCGTCATGGAAAGGACAAGAGGGAAGGATAAGCCTTAATGCCAAGGAGTTTTGAACTAATCCCATCTTCTCTACTACAAGTTAAAAAACAAAATAAAAACTGATGACATTAAAATAATTAGGCTTGACCTTTAACCCTGTCATACTACTCTCAAGACAGTAATTTGTTACTATCTGAAAAATGTGATCTTTGAAGATGGTGGCGTAGAAGGACGTGCTCTCACTCCCTCTTGCGAGAACACCAGAATCACAACTAACTGCTGAACGATTATCAACAGGAAGACACTGGAACTCACCAGAAAAGATACCCCACATCCAAAGACAAAAGAGACGCCACAATGAGATGGTAGGAAGGGCGCAATCACAATAAAATCAAATCCCATAACTGCTGGGTGGGTGACTCACAGACTGGCGAACACTTATACCACAGAAGTCCACCCACTGGAGTGAAGGTTCTGAGCCCCACATCAGGCTTCCCAACCTGGGGGTCCGGCAACGGGAGGAGGAATTCCTAGAGAATCAGACTTTGAAGGCTAGCGGGATTTGATTGCAGGACTTCGACAGGACTGGGGGAAACAGAGACTCCACTCTTGGAGGGCACACACGAAGTAGTTTGCCCATCAGGGCCCAGGGGAAGGAGCAGTGACCCCAGGGGAAACTGAATCAGACCTACCTGCTACTGTTGGAGGGTTTCCTGCAAAGGTGGGGGGTAGCTCTGTCTCACCATGAGGACAAGGACACTGGCAGCAGAAGTTCTGGGAAGTACTCCTTGGTGTGAGCCCTCCCAGAGGTTGCCATTAGCCCCGCCAAAGAGCCCAGGTAGGCTCCAGTGTTGGGTTGCCTCAGGCCAAATAACCAACAGGGAGGGAACACAGCCCCACCCATCAGCAGTCAAGCAGATTAAAGTTTTACTGAGCTCTGCGCACCAGAGCAACAGCCAACTCTACCCACCACCAGTCCCTCCCAACAGCAAACTTGCACAAGCCTCTTACATAGCCTCACCCACCAGAGGGCAGAGAGCAGAAGCAAGAAGAACTACAATCCTGCAGCCTGGGGAACAAAAACCACATTCACAGAAAGATAGACAAGATGAAAAGGCAGAGGACTATGTACCAGATGAAGGAACAAGATAAAACCCCAGAAAAACAACTAAATGAAGTGGAGATAGGCAACCTTCCAGAAAAAGAATTCAGAATAATCATAGTGAAGATGATCCAGGACCTTGGAAAAAGAATGGAGGCAAAGATCAAGAAGATGCAAGAAATGTTTAACAAACATCTAGAAGAATTAAGGAGCAAACAAACAGAGATGAACAATACAATAACTGAAAGGAAAACTACACTAGAAGGAATCAATAGCAGAATAACTGAGGCAGAACAATGGATAAGTGACCTGGAAGACAGAATGGTGGAATTCACTGCTGTGGAACACAATAAAGAAAAAAGAATGAAAAGAAATGAAGACAGCCTAAGAGACCTCTGGGACAACATTAAATGCAACAACATTTGCATTATAGGGGTCCCAGAAGGAGAAGAGAGAGAGAAAGGACCTGAGAAAATATTTGAAGAGATTATACTCAAAAACTTCCCTAACATGGGAAAGGAAATAGGCACCCAAGTCCAGGAAGTGCAGAGATTCCCATACAGGATAAACCCAAGGAGAAACACGCCAAGACACATAGTAATCAAATTGGCAAAAATTAAAGACAAAGAAAAATAACTGAATGCAGCAAGGGAAGAACAACAAATAACATACAAGGGAACTCCCATAAGGTTAACAGCTGATTTCTCAGCAGAAACGCTACAAGCCAGAAGGGAGTGGCATGATATACTTAAAGTGATGAAAGGGAATAACCTACAACCAAGATTACTCTACCCGGCAAGGATCTCATGCAGATTCAATGGAGAAATCAAAAGCTTTACAGACAAGCAAAAGCTAAGAGAATTCAGCACCACCAAACCAGCTCTACAACAAATGCTAAAGGAACTTCTCTAAGTGGGAAACACAAAAGCAAAGGACCTACAAAAACAAAGCCGAAACAATTAAGAAAATGGTAATAGGAACATACATCTCGATAATTACCTTAAATATGAATGGATTAAATGCTCCAACCAAAAGACACTGGTTTGCTGAATGGATACAAAAACAAGATCCATATATATGCTGTCTACAAGAGACCCACTTCAGACCTAGGGACACATATAGACTGAACGTGAGGGGACGGAAAAAGATATTCCATGCAAATGGAAATCAAAAGAAAGCTGGAGTAGCAATTCTCATATCAGATAAAACAGACTTTAAAATAAAGAATGTTAGAAGAGACAAGGAGGACACTACATAATGATCAAGGGATCAATCCAAGAAGAAGATATAACAATTATAAATGTATATGCACCCAACACAGGAGCACCTCAATACATAAGGCAACTGCTAAGAGCTATAAAAGAGGAAATCAACAGTAACACAATAATAGTGGGGGACTTTAACACCTCACTTACACCAATTGACAGATCATCCAAACAGAAAATTAATAAGGAAACACAAGCTTTAAATTACACAATAGACCAGATAGATTTAATTGATATTTATAGGGCATTCCATCCAAAAACAGCAGATTACACTTTCTTCTCAAGTGCGCATGGAACATTCTCCAGGATAGATCACATCTTGGGTCACAAATCAAGCCTCAGTAAATTTAAGAAAATTGAAATCATATCAAGCATCTTTTCTGACCACAATGCTATGAGATTACAAATCAATTATGGGGAAAAAAAACGTAAAAAACACAAACACATGGAGGCTAAACAATACGTTACTAAATAACCAAGAGATCACTGAAGAAATCAAAGAGGAAAGCAAAAAATACCTAGAGACAAATGACAATGAAAACATGACGATCCAAAACCTATGGGAGGCAGAAAGAGCAGTACTAAGAGGGAAGTTTATAGCTATACAAGCCTACCTCAAGAAACAAATTTGAAACAAATAAACAAATAAACAAACCTCATATAAACAATCTAACCTTACAGCTAAAGGAACTAGAGAAAGAAGAACAAACAAAACCCAAAGGTAGCAGAAGGAAAGAAATCATAAAGATCAGAGCAGAAATAAATGAAATAGAAACAAAGAAAACAATAGCAAAGATCAATAAAACTAAAAGCTGGTTCTTCGAGAAGATAAATTGATAAACCACTAGACAGACTCATCAAGAAAAAAAGGGAGAGGACTCAAATCAATAAAATTAGAAATGAAAAAGGATAAGTTACAACAGACACCGCAGAAATACAAAGCATCCTAAGAGACTACTACAAGCAACTCTATGCCAATAAGATGGACAACCTGGAAGAAATGGACAAACTCTTAGAAAGCTATAACCTTCCAAGACTGAACCAGGAAGAAATAGAAAATATGAACAGACGAATCACAAGTAATGAAATTGAAACTGTGATTAAAAATCTTCCAACAAACAAAAGTCCAGGACCAGATGGCTTCACAGGTGAATTCTATCAAACTTTTACAGAAGAGATAACACCCATCCTTCTCAAACTCTTCCAAAAATTTGCAGAGGAAGGAACACTCCCAAGCTCATTCTATGAGGACACCATCACCCTGATCCCAAAACCAGACAAAGATACTACAAAAAAAGAAAATTAGAGACCAATATCACTGATGAATATAGATGCAAAAATCCTCCACAAAATACTAGCAAACAGAATCCAACAACACATTAAAAGGATCATACACCATGATCAAGTGGGATTTATCCCAGGGATGCAAGGATTCTTCAATATATGCAAATCAATCAATGTGATACACCATATTAACAGAATGAAGGAGAAAAACCATATGATCATCTCAATAGATGCAGAAAAAGCTTTTGACGAAATTCAACACCCATTTATGATAAAAACCCTCCAGAAAGAAGGCATAGAGGGAACTTACCTCAACCTAATAAAATATATGACAAACCCACAGCCAACATCATTCTCAATGGTGAAAAACTGAAAGCATTTCCTCTAAGATCAAGAAGAAGACAAGGATGTCCACTCTCACCACTATTATTCAACATAGTTTTGGAAGTCCTAGCCATGGATGGCAATCAAAAAAGAAAAAGAAATAAAAGGAATACACATTGGAAAAGAAGAAGTAAAACTGTCACTGTTTGCAGATGACATGATACTATACATAGAGAATCTGAAAGGTGCCACCAGAAAACTACTAGAGCTAATCAATGAATTTGGTAAAGTTGCAGGGTACAAAATTAATGCACAGAAATCTCTTGCATTCCTATATACAAATGATGAAAAATCTGAAAGAGAAATTAAGGAAACACTCCCATTTACCATTGCAACAAAAAGAATAAAATACCTAGGAATAAACCTAGCAAGGGAGACAAAAGACCTGTATGCAGAAAACTATAAGACACTGATGAAAGAAATTAAAGATGATACAAACAGATGGAGAGATATACCATGTTTTTGCATTGGAAGAATCAATATTGTGAAAATGACTATGCTACCCAAAGCAATCTACAGATTCAATGCAATCCCTATCAAATTACCAAGGGCATTTTTTAATGGAGCTAGAACAAATCATCTTAAAATTTGTATGGAGACACAAAAGACCCCGAATAGCCAAAGCACTCTTGAGGGAAAAAAGCAGAGCTGGAGGAATCAGACTCCCTGACTTCAGACTATACTACAAAGCTACAGTAATCAAGAAAATATGGTACTGGCACAAAAACAGAAATATAGATCAATGGAACAGTATAGAAAGCCCAGAGATAAACCCACGCACATATGGTCAACTCATCTATGACAAAGGAGGCAAGGGTATACAATGGAGAAAAGACAGTCTCTTCAATAAGTGGTTCTGGGAAACCAGGTCAGCTACATGTGAAAGAATGAAATTAGAACACACCCTAATACCATACACAAAAATAAACTCAAAATGGATTAGAGACCTAAATGTAAGACTGGACACTATAAAACTCTTAGAAGAAAACATAGGCAGAACACTCTTTGACATAAATCACAGCAAGATCTTTTTTGATCCACCTCCTAGAGTAATGGAAATAAAAACAAAAATAAACAAATGGGACCTAAGGAAACTTAAAAGCTTTGGCACAGAAAAGGAAACCATAAACAAGACGAAAAGACACCCCTCGATATGGAAGAAAATATTTGCAAACGAATCAACAAACAATTAATCTCCAAAATATATAAACAGCTCATGCAGCTCAATATCAAAGGAACAAACACCCCAATCCAAAAATGGGCAGAAGACCTAAATAGACATTTCTCCAAAGAAGACATACAGATGGCCAAGAAGCACATGAAAAGCTGCTCAACATCACTAATTATTAGAGAAATGCAAATCAAAACTACAATGAGGTATCACCTCACACCAGTCAGAATGAGCATCATCAGAAAATCTACAAACAACAAATGCTGGAGAGGGTGTGGAGAAAAGGGAACCCTCTTGCACTGTTGGTGGGAATGTAGATTGATACAGCCACTATGGAGAACAGTATGGAGCTTCCTTAAAAAACTAAAAATAGAATTACCATATGACCCAGCAATCCCACTAGTGGGCATATACCCAGAGAAAACTATAATTCAAAAAGACACATGCACCCCAATGTTCACTGCAGCAGTATTTACAATAGCCAGGTCATGGAAGCAACCTAAATGCCCATCGACAGATGAATGGATAAAGAAGATGTGGTACATATATACAATGGAATATTACTCAGCCATAAAAAGGAAGGAAACTGGGTCATCTGTAGAGACGTGGATGGATCTAGAGAATGTCATACAGAGGGAAGTAAGTCAGAAAGAGAAAAACAAATATCGTATATTAACACATATATGTGGAACCTAGAAAAACGGTACAGATGAACCAGTTTGCAGGGCAGAAATTGAGACACAGATGTAGAGAACAAACGTATGGACACCAAGGGGGGAAAGTGGCGGGGGCTGTTGGTGGTGGCGGGATGATTTGGGAGATTGGGAATGACGTGTATACACTGATGTGTATAAAATGGATGACTAATAAGGATAAAAAAAAATAATTAATAAGTAAAATCATCTTCACCAACAGCAAAAAAAAAAGAAAAAGAAAAATGTGGGCATCCTTGAACAGCAGAGTAAGACACTGCTTATGTAACAGGCAACCTGAGGTCATGAATCACAGCTGCCATTCAGTGGAGGTAGAACCCCTTTCTGGTGCACAGGACACCAAGCCCTCAGTCATTCATTATCCGTCCGTTACCAGGCCCTTCTCCCAGGGAACTGAGATGCTAAAGCCTTTCTCGATGGCACAGCAGTTAATAAAAGTGGCACAAATTCAACGTCCTCCAGTCTCACAGAAGAGCAGTGAGATGACAAAAATTCCATAACAAGTGTCATATTTTTCAAGTGGGTAAAAGGGATACTTAAACAGTGAAACCTCTAAAATTGGTGCTTATGTTTTTTTTTTCCCCTACAACAAAAGAATTGAACACCAAAGCACAGGAGCAATGTTTCCTTGTAAGTATTTAACTAAAACTTGTTTTATTAGCCTGCTGATTAACCTGCTGATATTAAATGAGATTCTTCAAAGACCTTCACATCGTGTCAATTAGTCACTTTTTTTCCAGCAAGGCAACTGATTTCAGTTTGATTGTAATGAATGTAACAAATTATATAACATTCTGATACACTCTTTGGTTACTGTTGCCTAGGAGCTCTGGATGAATAATTTTATTAAGATGCCTATTAGGAACTGAACTCCAAAACTTAGCGAAGCCACCTGCGTCTCTCATTTTAAGTGTTAATTTTCTTTATAACCTACCTGGACACATTGTCCCACTTTTTATTAAGAATAACACACTTCTCTATTTCTCTATTGCTAACCTCTCACTTGTTGCAGGGCTTTTGTCCTCCTGTTGTTATCTCTACCTGGAGTCCTTCACCCCTTCCCTGGCTGTTCTTGGCTTTCTTCAGGCTTCAACTTAAATGTCACGTCCTCGGAGATGAAGTCTGGGACAACCCATCAAAAGTTGAGGCTTCTGTTATTCTCTCTCAGAGCACATGGTTTTATTTAATTATGCTGTTCATCACTATCTGTAATTACATTATTTCCCCGCTTGTTCACTGTTTGCTGAATGTAAGCCCCTTGAGAGCAGTGACACTGTTGTTCCCATCTCTACTACACCCCCTGCTCTTGGCTTGACACAATGAATATTTGCTGAACTTACAAATGATAATTATTTTTGCCTATTGATATTACACAGATCTCCAAAGTAGCCACAAGCCTATCACTGACTTTTTTTTTTAAATATCTTTATTGGAGTATAATTGCTTTACAATGGTGTGTTACTTTCTGCCTTATAACAAAGTGAATCAGCTATACATATACATATATCCTCATATCTCTTCCCTCTTGCATCTCCCTCCCTCCCACTCTCCCTATCCCACCCCTCTAGGTGGTCACAAAACACTGAGCTGATCTCCCTGTGCTATGTGGCTGCTTCCCACTAGCTATCTATTTTACGTTTGGTGGTGTATATATGTCCATGCCACTCTCTCACTTGGTCCCAGCTTACCCTTCCCTCTCCCCGTGTCCTCAAGTCCATTCTCTAGTAGGTCTGCGTCTTTATTCCCATCTTGCCCCTAGGTTCTTCATGACCATTTCTTTTTTTTTTAGATTCCATATATATGTGTTAGCACACAGTATTTGTTTTTCTGTTTCTGACTTACTTCACTCTGTATGACAGACTCTAGGTCCACCCACCTCACTACAAATAACTCAATTTCGTTTCTTTTTATGGCTGAGTGATATTCCATTGTATATATGTGCCACATCTTCTTTATCCATTCATCTGTTGATGGACACTTAGGTTGCTTCCATGTCCTGGCTATTGTAAATAGAGCTGCAATGAACATTGTGGTACATGACTCTTTTTGAATTATGGTTTTCTCAGGGTATATGCCCACTAGTGGGATTGCTGGGTCGTATGGCAGTTCTATTATTAGTTTTTTAAGGAACCTCCATACTGTTCTCCATAGTGGCTGTATCAATCTACATTCCCACCAACAGTGCAAGAGGATTCCCTTTTCTCCACACCCTCTCCAGCATTTATTGTTTGTAGATTTTTTGATGACGGCCATTCTGACTGGTGTGAGATGATATCTCATTGTAGTTTTGATTTGCATTTCTCTAATGATTATTGATGTTGAGCTTTCTTTCATGTGTTTGGAAGTTTTAGCCACAGCAATCAGAGAAGAAAAAGAAATAAAAGGAATCCAAATCGGAAAAGAAGAAGTAAAGCTGTCACTGGTTGCAGATGACATGATACTATACATAGAGAATCCTAAAGATGCTACCAGAAAACTACTAGAGCTAATCAATGAATTTGGTAAAGTAGCAGGATACAAAATTAATGCACAGAAATCTCTTGCATTCCTATACACTAATGATTAAAAATCTGAACGTGAAATTAAGAGAACACTCCCATTTACCAGTGCAACCAAAAGAATAAAATACCTAGGAATAAACCTACCTAAGGAGACAAAAGACCTGTATGCAGAAAACTATAAGACACTGATGAAAGAAATTAAAGATGATACAAATAGATGGAGAGATATACCATGTTCCTGGATTGGAAGAATCAACATTGTGAAAATGACTCTACTACCCAAAGCAATCTACAGATTCAATGCAATCCCTATCAAACTACCAGTGGCATTTTTCACAGAACTAGAACAAAAAATTTCACAATTTGTATGGAAACACAAAAGACTCCGAATAGCCAAAGCAATCTTGAGAAAGAAAAACGGAGCTGGAGGAATCAGGCTCCCTGACTTCAGACTATACTACAAAGCTACAGTAATCAAAAAAGTATGGTACTGGCAGAAAAACAGAAATATAGATCAATGGAACAGGATAGAAAGCCCAGAGATAAACCCACATACATATGGTCTCCTTATCTTTGATAAAGGAGGCAAGAATATACAATGGAGAAAAGACAGCCTCTTCAAAAAGTGGTGCTGGGAAAACTGGACAGCTACATGTAAAAGAATGAAATTAGAACACTCCCTAACACCATACACAAAAATAAACTCAAAATGGATTAAAGACCTAAATGGAAGGCCAGACAGTATAAAACTCTTAAGAGGAAAACATAGGCAGAACACTCTATGACATAAATCACAGCAAGATCCTTTTTGACCCACCTTCTAAAGAAATGGAAATAAAAACAAAAATAAACAAATGGGACCTAATGAAACTTAAAAGCTTTTGCACAGCAAAGGAAACCATAAAAAGACGAAAAGACAACCCTCAGAATGGGAGAAAATCATTGCAAATGAAGCAACTGACAAAGGAGATTTACAAAATTTACAAGCAGCTCATGCACCTCAATATCAAAAAAACAAACAACCCAATCCAAAAATGGGCAGAAGACCTAAATAGACATTTCTCCAAAGAAGATATACAGATTGGCAACTATCACTGACTCTTTAATGCAAGTCCACACTCCGTGCCCAAGTGGAACACATGATCGTCCCTCCAGATGCGCTCCACCTCCCACTCCGCATCTCTGTAGAGGGTGGAGCATTATTCCATCTCTTAGGATGGAAATCAGAGTCCCTGCACTTTCTCCTTGTCGGTCATTTACTCCATCACTCTTCCTGTTCTATATCTCTCAAGTCCCTGCCCGCTTCTGCCCCCTCCCCCCTCCGCCTCTCCCCTCTAATATGGAGCACCACCTTAGACTCCGCTGCATCTCCTTAGGCCAGATGTGCTCACTTTGAACACATGCTCTCACTCTCCCAAGGGGAGTTTTCACAAAACTACTTTCAGTAGCTCTTTGCTGCCTCAGTATCAAATCTCATCACCAAACTCTTTATAATAAGGGTTCTGCCCATTACATGCAGTCTTACTCCTGCTGACACACATTACCACCCCCAGACACAGAGAACCGGCCCCAGTCCCTGAATATATCATGCTTCCCCGTATCTCTGTGTCTTGCTCATGCTGTTCTCATAGCCACGCCTCTGTGGGGACCTGTGGTCGCCTTCTCCGGGAGTCTTTCCAATGCCTGATCTACTCTCCCTTCCCCACCCAAGTCAGATTAAGTGACATGCCGTTTACTCCAAGAAACAACAAAAATGCATTGATGGCTTATTATGTACTAGGGGCAGGGGACACACAGTGATAAACTACGTTCTTAGCTGCTTGCAGCCCAGTTCAGGCTGGGGTAGACAGGGGACAGAGGAATTACTTATTACAAAGGGCTATGCTGTGATGGATGCCTTTCGTAGGATCCCTTTTCACCCTCCGCTTACCCCTCCCCTGGCACTTCTCAGTGGGTCTGAACTTGCCCATGGATGGGTCTTCCAGTCTGGACTGTGTGCCCTTTGGGGGCAGGGGCAGCTTACTCATCTCTGTTTTTCCCTCTCTCTGTCCTGTGTCTGGGGTGCTCTGAGCCTCCACGGCTGTTGGTGGACAGAATGGATGTCTGGGCAGCTGCTGGAGGAAGCTGACAGCTGAGCAAGCATGGCTGCACTCAATGGTTTCCTTGTTTACACATCTGCACCTCTAGACTGGAGGGATTGCCAGTGTTAGTCAGATGGTGTCAAGTCTCTTCTCACCCTCATCTCACTATGAGTGGAAGCCGGAGTCCTTGCCATGTTGCCTGTGATTTGCATCCCTGCCCATTTGCACCCTCTGTTCTAATTTCATCTGCTTCCTCTTCCCCTCCTCAAGTTGCTCCAGCCATGCTACCCACTGTCGTTCCTCAAACATCCAAGCACACTCCCAACTCAGGGCCTTTGCAGGTGCCATTATTTCCACTTGGAATCCTTTCCCCCTAATATTCACCAGACCTCATACTCTCCCCGCTCACATGTTGCTCAATGACACCTTATTAGGGTGGCTTTCTCTTAATAACCTGCCTAAAATAGCATCATTCCTTCCCTTCCTATCCCCTACCCTGACCTGTTTACTCCTTAGCATTTATTGCCAGATACATGATGTACTGTTTTGTTTACTGTTTACTTTCTGTCTCCCCCTCCCCCCACTAGAGCTTAAGATCCATCAGAGCCCAGCTTCTATTTCCGGTCTCTGAAAAATACTGCCTGTCCATAGTGGGTGTTCTACAAATATTTTTCAGACACATGAATGCAAGTTCTTATTTCTATTTCCTTTTTTTCCTATCCAAGCAAATAAGAAAAAAAAATCATATGCACATTCTGGTGTTTGAGAATTTAAAATTTGTTTTTGTTTGTTTTGTTCTTACTTTCAGTATTCTTTGTCCTATTGGCTGATAGTTGATTTCACCTGAGGCAACTTTATCCTACTTATTCACAGTTTCTCCTGGCCTCTGGTGATTTCAGAAATACTGCAATTTGTCTCTGAAAAGTTATAGCAATTACACCACCTATGTAACCAACCATCTATGACCACAGATTCACAGTCAGTATTGGTGTTCACAACTACGTCTGTCCTTCAGTCAGCCTTCATCCATTAGCAATAATCATATTTGCGAACCTTGTATCATATCTTGACTTTGTATTATATCCCTATTCTCTTCTTAGCAGCACTAAAATCAAACCTTAATTCTGAATCTAGCTTTTCAGGAAGCTTAATAATCTACTTGTATCTTACACTGACTTTAAAAAAAATGGTAAGTCAGGGACTTGTTTTGACAGTTTGTCATAAGCTACGGTTGTGCAGGTTGATTTGAGGGGGCAAGGGTGGAGGTCCAATCCGGCCTGCGGTCTGCTCCCTAGGTTGGGTGAGACTAATTGGTCTGCAGAGAAGGAGAGTCTGTATTCTAAGTAGCACCAGGCTTCCTCTATTCTGGAAGACACTGGTATAGACAGCAGTCAGTGGCAATTCAGCACAATTTTCTACGCCTGCTATATCTATTATGCTGTATAGTTATTATCAATGTTCAGAATCATGACCTGAGGGCAGTTTTACCAAAACAAGAAGTAAATTTAAGTTGTATGCAGCCTATTATGTTTGCAAATGTAGGCAAACCTTAGTTTAAACAAACAAGCAAACAAAACACTGCTGCATATATTTGTTGAAACAGTTTTCTATTAAACTTTCCAGTCATTTGTGGGGCTTTTGGATTTCCTGGGTTCTATCCTCCATCTTCTGCGTCTTTATGGGTTAGTGGAATGTATAATAAAGGCTGATACCTTGATAGATTCCTAGGAGATTTTGGAGACACAGGGGATAACCCACGTGAAGTTGGGGGAAGCAATGGTCTGTTGAAGCTTAGCTCATCACCAGAGGCTTTACAGACAGACTTCCCCAGCCTGTACTCCAGTCCCAGTGGGGTAGCAGTTATACCTCCAGCGTAACGTAAATCCTACAGATCCGCAAGGGAGATGTGAAGCCCTAGAGACTCACGCAGTGACTGTGTTCTAACTGTGGACATAAAGCATCAACTAGTCTAGAAGCAGCTGAGCCGGGCACCTTCTGCTCGGGAGTGGAGCTCAGAAAACGCCGCCCCTTCCCAGGCAGACTTCCAGACCGTGAGTATTCCAGCCAGTGGAGCTGACAGTGAGGCAGCGATCGCTGCATGGCAAACACCGGAGTGGGAGGTCTGTGCTCCAGTTCCTCCTCCACTGTTATCTTCACGTCCCATTTCATCCTCCCTTGCACCCTCTTCTGCTCTGTAACATGGGGGCATTGACTTTGATGATCTTTGCTTCTGGCTTTACTCCTGCCAGGGCGCTCTGATTTTTCTCTCTGTTTATCTAGAAGTGACCTAATTGGTTTATGTTGCAGCATCCGTCTTTCCTAAACATTTCACATGTTGTAGCAACACTATGCACACTTGTTCCCACCACCAGAAATATATGTCCCTTCTCTTCACCAGGTTTGTTAATATGTATTCATCTCCTCTAAACACAAACTTTGTTTTCTCATCCAGGCTTTCTCTGAGTCTCGCTAACAGAGGGAGGTGCATTTTCATACAACATTTATAAAGCCTGTCCTGCCTATGAGAGCCCTTATCATGCTGCAAGATTATCACCTGGTAAATGTCTGCCTCCCTCAGATCTTGACTATTCGGAGGTTGGGAGCCAAGTCGTTTATCTTCATGTTCTCTGCAGCTACTAAAGTTCATAATTATCATTCAGTATATACTTATTAAATAGCTGCATGAATACAATCTTATGGCTACACCACACACCTGAGGTAATGTTAATGCCACATATGTCTGGCCCCACCCTCCTGCCTGAGCTTCAGACTTGCATTTCTAACAACTTGATAGATTTCTGCATTTGGTGGTGCTACAGGTGCCTGGATCTCAACCTATCTCCAACAGAACTCACTGTCTGCCTTCACCAAAACACATGCATCCACTTGTGTTTGTGATCTAAGGAACTTCCTGACCACTCCTCAACTGAGCTCACCTTTTATTTCACAGAGAAATTATATGATCATCTCAATAGATGCAGAAAAAGCATTTGACAAAATTCAACATCTATTCATGATAAAAACTCTCAACAAAGTGAGTATACAGGGAGTGTACCTCAACATAACAAAAGCCAGATACGACAAGCCCATAGTTAACATCAGTTTCAGTGGTGAAAAGCTGAAGCACTTTTCCCCTAAGATCAGGAACAAAACAAGAATACTCACTCTTGCCACTCTTATTCAACATAATATTGGAAGTCCTAGCCACAGCAATTAGGCAAGAAAAATAAATAAAAGGCATCCAAATTGGAAAAGAAGAAGTAAAACTATCACTATTTGAAGATGACATAATATTATATATATAAAACCCTGAAGACTCCATCAAAAAACTGTCAGAACTAATGAACAAATTCAGTGAAGGCTGCAGGATACAAAGTCATTAGACAAAAATCTGTTGTGTTTGTATTTACTAATAATGAACTACCAGAAAGAGAAATTAAGAAAACAATTCCATTCACCAATTGCATCAAAAAGAATAAAATACTCAGGAATAAATTTAACCAAGGAGGTGGAAGATCTGTAGATTGAAAAGTACAATACATAAATAAAGGAAATTGAAGAAGACATAAATAAATGGAAAGTATTCCATGCTCACAAATAAGAAGAACTAATACTGTTAAAATGTCCATACTAAGCAATTTACAGATTCAATGCAATCTCTATCAAAATTCCAATGGCAATTTTTCAGATATAGAATAATCCTAAAATTTGTATGGAACCATAAAAAACCCTGACTAGGCAAAACAATTTTGAGAGAGAAGAACAGAGCTGGAGGCATCACACTTCCTGATTTCAAACTATATTACAAAGATATAGTAATTAAAACAGTATGATAGTGGCATAAAAACAGTCACATAGATCAATGGAACAGAATAGAGAGACCAGAAAAAAAAATCCAGACATATATGGTCAATTAATTTATGACAAAGGAGCCAAGAATATACAATGGGGAAAGGATAGTCTTTTCAATAATTGGTGTTGGGAAAACTGGACAGACACACACACACACACACACACAAATGAAACTGGACCACTGTGTATTACACAATACACAAAAATTAATTCTAAATGGATTAAGAATTGAACGTAAAACCTGAAACCATAGAAGAAAACACAGGCAGTAATCTCCTTGACACAGGTCTTGGCAATGATTTTTTGAATCTGACACCAAAAGCAAAAGCAAAAGCAACAAAAGCAACAATAAACAAGTGGGACTACATTAAACTAAAAAGCTTTTAAACAGCAAAGGAAATCATCAACAAAACAAAAAGGCAACCTACTGAATGGGAGAAAATATTTGCAAATCATATATCAGCTAAGGGACTGAAATCTAAAATATATAAAGCACTCATATGACTCAATAGCAAAATAACAGAAAGATAATGATTAAAAAATGGGCAGAAGATCTGAATGGACTTTTTCTAAAGAAGATATACAGATGGCCAACAGGTGCATGAAGAGATGCTCAACATCACTAACCGTCAGGAAACTGCAAATTAAAACAACAATGAGATATCACCTCACACCTGTTAGAATGGCTATTATCAAAAAGACAAGAAATAACAAGTGCTGGGAAGGATGTGGAGAAAAGGGAAGCCTTGTTCAGTGTTGGTGGGAATGTAAATTTGTGCAGTCACTTTGAAAAACAGCATGCAGGTTCCTCAAAAAATTAAAGCTAGAACTACCATATGATCCAGCAATTTCACTTCTGGAAATTTATCTGAAGAAAACAAAAACACTAAGTTGAAAAGATATGTGCACACTTATGTTCACCTCAACATTATTCACAATATCCAAGATATGGAAACAACCTAAGTGTCCAACGATGGAAGAATGCATAAAGAAATTGTGGCATATACATACAATGGAATATTATCAAGCCATCAAAAAGAATGAAATCTTGTCATTTGCGACAACTTGGACGCACCCTGAGGGTATTATGCTAAGTGAAATAAGTCAGACAGAGAAAGACAAACAGGGTATGGTCTCTCTTATATGTGGAATCTAAAAATAAATGAATAAATAAATAAGACACAAGCTTGTAGATATAGAGAACACACTGGTACTTCACAGAGGCGGGGGGTTAGGGAGGTGGGAGAAATAGGTGAACTGTTTTTGTTTTTAGTTTAAATAACTTGAACAGTTATAATAAAAGTCTTAGAAAAAGCTAAAAATTTTTTTAAAAATTAAAAATAAAAATTTTCCTCTTACCTTTGGCCACTCTCTGGTCTTATGCTGGGCTTCCACCCCTGCCCTACCTTCTCAGGAGCTGTACACTATCATTTACTCTTTTGAACTCTTTTTTTTTTTTTTTAATTAAAAAAAATTTTTTTTTGGCTGCATTGGGTCTTTGTTGCTGCGCGTGGGCTTTCTCTAGTTGCGGCGAGTGGGGGCTACTCTTCGTTGTGGTGCGTGGGCTTCTCCTTGCGGTGGCTTCTCTTGTTGCGGAGCGCGGGCTCTAGGTGCGCGGGCTTCAGTAGTTGCAGCATGCGGGCTCAGTAGTTGTGGCGCACGGGCTCAGCTGCTCCGCGGCATGTGGGATCTTCCTGGACCAGGGCTCGAACCCGTGTCCCCTGCACTGGCAGGTGGATTCTTAACCACTGTGCCATTAGCTGAAGTTGTGGATTTCAGCTAATAACCCACCCCATCCCTCTTGCTACATGAGCCATGGTGGGGCGGGGACGGTGACCATGCAGAAACCCTGCCTGTTGTTTCTCTTGCCCACGAGCAGCCACCCGGTGTACGTGGGTCTGGGGGCAGCCGTGTGTCTGTGCAGTAACGCATGGGGTCCTGGGAAGAGGGAGTTCCAATCCCTGTACCAAGGAAACACAGACCACTGCCCAAAGAACCTACTCTTGTTTGGAGCTGAGAGGGCCAGAGTGAGCCCTAAAGCTGCAGTAAGGAAGTCTTTTATTCAATCTGTGAGAGAAATACCAGAGAACTGGATCTCCTCACCACTGTTTTCTATACTTTTAAACTTCATTTTTCATGCTGTGTTTGAACAGCAGGCACTGGCTTTTCCTCTGACTGTCATGACCCACCTAAGGAGAACTGCAGCTAAGGGAAGATACAAGTGCCTGAGTGGAATGGGGAAAACTGCCCCCTCCAAACATCCCTCCACACCTCTCGCACTCAGCACCTCCTACTCAACGACCACCACAGAGGCTGTAAAAGTGGGCAAAACATTCTATTACGCTGCTCTATTTTTCTGTTTACTTCGGAGCGTATGTTTCTCTCCGGTATCACTCATTTCAATAATATATGGCTTCAAAGACACAATTTCATGCAGATGCAGGAGAAATAAAACAACAAATTCGAAGCTCATCGCGCCATCAGTCTTTTGATTAAAGTGCCCTTTCCAGAGAGGTAAACATAACACTTCTCCCAGCCCCTGCACAGATGTATTGCACAACTAGATTGCTGCATTTTTATTGCAGGACCATGCCTGCCCTTGTTTAAATTGTTTTGACCTTTGGATGAGTATGTATTAAAAGAAAAAAAGTTCTATCTTTCTCCAGAATTAGGAATCCGTAATAAAAATAGGAAGGCAAGTTTGTCCTATCGGAATGGCGCCTGGCAGAGTCGCAGCAAGTATGCTCTTGACAACTTCATTTTGCTCCTGGAAAGAGCCGCTTTGTGACCCTGAGTCTGAGTGCCAGCCCAGAGTAGATGACACCTTCCTCAGAATTCTGGGTCCAGATGGCAGGTTCTCCAGCCAGCACTGGAGGCCTTGTTTTCTCACAGGGAAGCACAGTCGTAGGAGTGTCATTCACTTCAGGAAAGGAGCTGTCACAAGTCCCCTGAGTATATCAATTTGCTACCTTGCAAGTTGAAAGCACCTAAAAATTACCGAGCTCAGAAACGTACGAGACATTGCATTAAGGTGAACTTCTAAATATTGTGAAATTACTGCTTCCCAGATCATTGAGGACAAAAGGGAGGGTCTCCTCAATAAGAACTAAGGTTAGTAATAAACCAGCACAAGCATGTGCTACTGTGGAAACCTTAACAGAGTACATGCCAAGGATAGTAAACCCATCCAGGACGCAACTTGCCAGGATATTAACCAACATCTTGATTGAGCCCTATCAGAAGAAAGTTGGGAGGAATAATGTTAAATAAAACATTGAAACTGAGCCCAGAAGCTTCTGTTTGGTAAGAATTTACTTAGTAATACTGTGCCCTGTCATCACCAGACTTAAAAGAAAACTAGCTAATGTGTATGTTCTCAAAATGATTTGACACATGCTGCCTTATTCTTTCCAGGATGAAATCAGAGTGATTTACAAAGGATCTAAAATGATCTTTTCTCCCCACAAGAAACAAAGCAATATTACAGAGGGACACTAACGGGCTGTTTAATTCATTAAACTTGCATGACTTTAAATCTACAGAAGTCTCTGCTAAAAAAAACAAATACATAAACGTGAGGTTTTTTTGGAGGAAAAAAAAGACTGCTTAAATTTGGACAAATAGAAACAGTAACTTTCTTTCAAGGAATACAGAGACATTTTAAAAAGTTGCTACCAAATGACTGAAACATACATGATTAGCAGGGGCTATTGGCTTGTGGGAAGGTTGAGTCAGATACCTACTGTGTAAGGTGCTGGCAGACAAGAATGAACTTGACATTGTGCTTGATTTGAAGAAAAAATCATTATCATTTTCTTCCTCCTCAGCATCAGTATTTATTGAACCATTACTGTGCACCCAGCTCTGTTGTAAGCACTATAAATACATTACCTCACGTATCTTTAAGAAACAGCCTGGGAGACATATGTTATCATCTCCATTTTACAGATGAGGACACCGAGGCCCAAAAAGGCTCAATAAATGGCAAAGCTGGGATTTGACTGATTCCTGAGTCTAACCTCTTAAACCCCAGATAAGAATGTTTCACAGCTAGTGGAACAGACAGATAGATTCGCAAAGGATTACTACACAGTGTGATATGTGTTATAAAGAGGCATGCATAAAATTTATGCTTGGGATGAGAGGTAGCTTTTACAGTGTTAAAAAGAAAGACCAGGGATGATAATTTTCCAATGAGAAAAATTATTAAAATATTATTTCATATAGACCTTGGGATGGACAGAAATTTTCTAAGCAGCATTAAAAAAGGAACTGGATTGTGGTGGTGGTTATGCAGGTCTATAAATGTATTAATTTATAAATTTTCCTTTAAGAATAAAATAATAAAAATTGATGAATTTCCTCAAAATTAAGAATTTCTATCAAACATAACCATTAAAAAAAAATGAAAATGCAAGCCACAGGCTAAGAAAAGATATTTGAAATACATGTATTTGGCAAAGGACTCCTATCCAGAATATATTAAAAACTCCCATAAATGAATAAGAGAAAGACAACAACCCAATTTAAAAATAGGCAAAATGCTTAAATAGCCACTTCACTAGAGATAATATCCAAATGGCCAGTAAGCATATTAAAAAGCACTGAACTTCAATATCCACTAGGTAAACACAAATTATAAGCACAGGTAAATACTATTATACTTTCACTAGAATGGGTAATATTAAAAATGTTAACAGTCCTGAATGTTGGTGAGGATGTAAAGGAGCTGAAATGCTCATTCATTGCTGATAGGAGTGTAAATTGATCCACCCACTCTGGAAAACTGTTGGCTGTATCTATAGAAACGAAACATATGTCTACTCTGTACCCTAAATATTCCACTCTTGGACATATACCCAAGAGAAATGAATGTCTAGGTCCACAGAAAGATATGTACAAATATTTTCATAGTACCTTTATTCATAACAACCCTAAAGTAGAAACCATTTTAATGTCCATCTATAAGACATCTATAAGAAAATGAGGCCATTAATAAAATGGAATTTTACAAATCAGTAAAGAAGAATATTTGATGCATGAATGGATCTCATGGGTATCACGTTGAGTGAAAAAGGACAGACACAAAACAATATATATTGAGTGGTTCCATTTGTGTGCATTTTGAGAACAGGAAAAAATTAATAGTGGTTACCTCTGGGGGTACTGACTGGCAGAGGCCATGAGGGAACCCATGGTATGCTGCAAGATTTCACTGCCTGGCCTGGATAGTGGGTACATACATATGTGTGTGAGAAAATTTACTGAGCTCTACTCTTAAGATTAATATACTTAATGCAATGTACTGTACAATGTATGTATAAATATATAATGTATATATATATGTATACACACATATCTTATAATATATTCTAATAGAAAGTAAAAACATAAAATATAGAAAGAGAACTGAGGCACAAAAGTATGTATTATGTATATACTCAGATGCCATGACTTTTAAAAAAATTGAGGTTATTGAAATATAATATACAGATCCCAAAGTTAACCCACTTTAAGTATACATTTCAATGATCTATAGTAAATGTATAGAGTTGTGTAACCATCACCGCAATCCAGTTTTTGAACATTTCCAACAGCCCTCAAATTCCTTTTGGCGCATTTGCAGTCAATTCTTGCTGCCGTGCCCCCAGCCCCAGGCAAACACTAATCTGCTTTCTATTTCTATAGATTGACCTTTTTTGGACATTTTATATAAAATGAATTATATATGCAACCTTTTGTGTTTGGCTTCTTTCACTCAGCATAATGCTCTGATGTTCATCCATGTTGTAACATGTATCCATGTTCATTTCTCTTATATTATTGAGTAATATTCCATTGCATGTATATACCACAGTTTGCTTATTTATTCATCAGTCGATGGACATTTGGGTTATTTTTTGCTAGGATTTTTAAACCTAAAGGTAATTCACTTTTCTCAAAACAAAACAAAAGAAAACAAAATATATCTTTCTTAGATACCCTATTCTTTAAAAGAGAACATCTCTACATGTCACCCTACTAAAACAAAAAGAACAAGAAAACCTCTAAACTTTCCATGGAAAAAGATACTTAAATGATAACCAGGAAATGTTACCATCATAGCTGCAAGGAGCATCAGTTTGGCCTATGAAAATCGAGGGATGAGAAAGGTTAGTGTTGGGAATAACGCAGGGGAAAACCAACAGTCCCTCTAAACCTTGCTTTTCCCAGGGCCATGTCCTTGAATTTTCCAATGCAATGTGTCAAATGGCAATAGTCAAGCAGCCACTAAACACTGGTGTGACACTGTCAGATCATTTTGCCAATTTAGACATTTATTCTCACGTTTAAAATCCTTTAATGACTTACTATCTTTAAAGAGTAAAAGTACTGGGGCTTCCCTGGTGGCACAGTGGTTGAGAATCTGCCTGCCAATGCGGGGGACACGGGTTCGAGCCCTGGTCTGGAGGATCCCACATGCCGCGGAGCAACTGGGCCCGTGAGCCACAATTGCTGAGCCTGCGCGTCTGGAGCCTGTGCTCCGCAACAAGAGAGGCCGCGATGGTGAGAGGCCCGCGCACCGCGATGAGGAGTGGCCCCCGCTTGCCGCAACTGGAGAAAGCCCTCGCACAGCAACGAGGACCCAACACAGCCAAAAATAAAAAATAAATAAATAAATAAATAAAATTAAAAAAAAAAAAAATTAAAAATGTCCTTTAGTTTGAGAAGTTTTAATACGGAGTTGGTATTAGATGATATTGAGAATAATTGTTCAGTTTAAAAAAAAAAAAAAAGAGTAAAAGTACTAAATATACAAAATCAAAGACCATACAATTTTTAGCTGCTACAAAGGAAAAAAAGACATAAACAAACAGCTAATATCTCTAATATGTAATTAGGAAGAAAAGAAAGCCCTTCTCAACTGTTTGAATAACAAAGAGGAGAAATAATTCAATGGATTATTTATAAAAATTTATTTTCAGACTGTAACAGTTCCTATAGCTGTGAAATTAATAGCTTTGCCCAAACTTTTTATTTAAAACTATCTATGGCATAAGACTGATGCATGATGGAATATTTATTTCAGTTTCAAGTCTTGGTTAAGTAAAGTATTTTTCAGTTTTTTTTTTTTTTTTAATTTTCCTTTACATTGATTTTTAGTCTTGGTGCTATATTAATGAGTATTTCTCCATATGGTGTTCCAAACATTTAGCTCAGTACTGGGCATGGTGGCTATTATACATGGATTGACTGATTGATTACTTCTCATTTATTCTGGGACCTGAGAAAGAAAGAAAAATAAAAAGGCCCTGACAGCTGGCAGCTTGCAAATAACAGCTAGGCTGGGGAAGAGGCTTGACTCCACAGAATATCAGCAATAATCAAACAGGGTCACTCTGTGACCTTGGTGAAACACGACCAAAAACGACTTCATCATGTCTAAACACAAAATGCCCCATGTGGCCACAAAAATAACCAAACAGCTCCCTCTCCTGGTTTCCACGTGTGGCCATGGCTTCTTTCACAGTGACAAACAGCCCTACCTACACGTTCCTCCCGCCTCTTAGGAAAAAATATTAAGCTACTCATCCATCATGGTGCATCCACTTCCCAACAGCACCCAATCCAGAATAAATCTTCACTTCTTTAAACTCTCCCCCAAATCACCCACCACTGCCCAAAGCCTACAATCCTCTCTCCCAACAGTCTCTTACTAAGACGCTCCCTGGTTCCTGATGGTTCACACCCTCCCTCAGTGCCGGAGACTGAAAAACCTAACTTCCTGTGGTGTGTTCCTGGTTGTCTTTGCTGGTGGGCATCACAAACCAAACGTTACATGATAAAAAGTGCCCTAATTTAGGCTTTCTAGAAGGTATTGTATTGACCTCATGACTTAAAAGAGCAAAGCAGGGTAATGTCAGCAGTTATAACTGCTACTTTAAGAAACTACAATTGTGGAGGCAAAGGAAGGAATGCCAATGATATTTATTTCAATTTAATTCCAAGGTTTGATAAAGCAGGTAATAACTAATTCTAGCAACTTTACCTATTATCTGGTGTGATTGAAGTTTAGAGTGATTAATCCCTTTCTTGTTCTATAATGGGGGAAATGGTTTTTTTTTTTTTTGGCCCTGTCTTAGGTGGGACACACACACACACACACACAAGTAAACTGAAGTTCACATACAAATAAAAATTATTTTCACTTTGAGAGGTATACATATAAATATAAATGTTCTAATCTGCTTTTGAAATTAAGGAAAGGAAACAAAGCTTTGCACAATGGCAATGACAATGAAAAGCAATGAGAAGGAAGACAAGAAGTAAGGAAAAAACCAATAAACTTCAGTAGCAAATTAGACAAAGTGGACACCAAAGGAGAGTGAAAGAAAGATGGAGAAAAGAAACTGAGAGGAGAAAATGGCACTAAAGAGCAGAACAGAAAAGACAGGAGGGATATTAAGGAGACTTAGAGATTATCATACTAAGTAAAGTAAGCCAGACAGAGAAAGACAAATATCATATGATATCACTTATATATGGAATCTAAAAAAGTGATACAAATGAACTTATTTACAAAACAGAAATAGACTGAAAGACTAGAAAACAAACTTATAGTTACCAAAGGGGAAGTGGGGGAGGGATAAATTAGGAGTTTGGGATTAACACATACACACTACTATATATAAAATAGATAAATGACCAGGACCTACTGTATAGCACAGGAAACACTACTCGATATTTTTGAATAACCTATAAGAGAGAAGAATCTGAAAAAGAATATATATATATATATATATGTATATGTATTACTGAATCACTTTGCTGTACACCTGAAACTAACACAATATTGTAAATCAACTACACTTCAATAAAAAAAAAGACTCAGTAAGTATTAGTTGATACTATCATGGGTCCTCTATTATTATACTTTGGATATGTGAAGTGAAGAGTATAATACAATTATCAAGGGTGGAGAATAAACTGGAGAAAATGAAGCGCAGACTGCTAAACACAAAACTAGTCTATAGCACAGCAGTTAAGAGAACAGGTTCTAGAATCAGATTAAAATACAGCCCTACCACTTATAAGCCATACAACTTTATTAATCTCCTTATGTTTTATGTTGCTCATGCATCCATATTCCTCATAAAGTTGTTAAAAGATTAAATGAGATAAAGCAAGCAGACCCCCGTGGGGGTCCTTGGCACACTGCGGTGCCGGGCAACCAGTAGCTGTTATCATTATTAACCACATTCCGGCTAATAAAGAATTCACTGTATTCCCATTAAAAAAAAAAGATATAAAGAATGGAAGACACAGGGCAAAGGGATCTCTTCCAGTAGGTGGCTGGAATTTTCTTTTCATTCATGTATGTAAGGTGGAATCTACTTCGGTCTCAGTATAAATAAGTGGAAAAATTCTCTGTTCTGCAGTGATATGAACAAGTGATACACTATGATTTTTACTGTGGTGAAACCAGCCTCAGCTGGGACCCTGGAGCTTTATTCCTCACCTCCGTCCTCTACTCTCACGTAATTTTTTCACTGGCAAATACTTCCTACTTGTGTTGTTACCACTTCTGTCTTCTTCAGAAGGTAGGGTCACTAGAGGAGTCTGATGCCCTAACATCCAAAATGTACATTCATTACTGCAGCTGAAGTAGAAGAGATTATGTAAAGCATTTTGGTTTGTATATTTACTTACTTTGTTTTGTTCTTTCCCTGAGTCTATTAACCTGAAACTCCCAGTAGAGAGAATTCTGAAGAAAAGAGGACCTTTATATTTTACATTTTTCCTAGCTAACTCCTAAGGCATGCTAAGAATACTCCTCACTCTTTTATTTAAATGAAGGTTTGTGCTTAGGTCCCTTAGTTGTAAGAAGAACCATCAGTGCCACTAATTTTAATAATAACACATAAAAACAGACACATAGGTCAATGGAATATAATAGACAGCCCAGAAATAAAACCACCCATATATGGTCAATTAATTTATGACAAAGGATCCAAGAATATACAATGGGGAGAGAATAGTCTCTTCAATAAATCGTGTTGAGAAAACCGGATAGCATCATGTGAAAAAAGAAACTAGATCACTATTTCATACCAAATACAAAAATAAACTCAAAATGGATTAAAGACATGTGAACCTAAGACCTGAAACCATACAACTCCTAGAAGAAAACGCAGGCAGTAAGCTTCTTGACATCAGTCTTGGGGATGATTTTTTGAATTTGGTACCAAAAGCAAAGGTAAAAAAAGAGCAAAAATGAACAAGTGAGACTACATCAAACTAAAAAGCTCTTTCACAGTAAAGGAAACCATCAACAAAATGTAAAGGCAACCACTGAATGGGAGAAAATATTTGCAAATCATATATCTGATAAAGGGTTAATATCCAAAATACATAAAGAACTCATGAAACTCAATAGCAAAAAAACAAATAATCCAATGAAAAAATGAACAGAGGATCTGACTGACAATTTTCCAAAGAAGACATACAGATGACCATAGATGCATGAAAAGATGCTCAGCATCACTAATCATCAGGGAAATGCAAATCAAAACCACAATAATATCACATCACACCTGTCAGAATGGCTATCATCAAAAAACAAGAAATAACAAGTGTTGGTGAGGATGTGGAGAAAAGGGAACCCTTGTGCAGTGTTGGTGAGAATGTAAATTGGTGCAACACTGTAAAAAACAGTATGAAGTTTCCTCAAAAAATTAAAAATAGAACTACCATGTGATTAAGCAATCTCACTTCTAGGAATTTATCTGAAGAAAATGAAAACACTAACTCAAAAAGACATCATCACCCCCATGTTCATTGCAGCACTGGAAACAACACATGCATCCCAATGTTCACAGCAGCATAATTTACAATAGCCAAGACATGGAAACAACCCAGCTGCCCATGCAGATAGTTGGCTTAAAAAGATATGGTATATATATATATGTATGTATACACACACACACACACATAATGGAATATTACTCAGCCATAAAAGAAATGAAATATTGCCATTTACAATATTCACAGATGGACACAGAGAATATTACACTTAGTGAAGTAAATCAGACAGAGAAGGACAAATATTATATATCACTTATATGTAGAATCAAAAAAATAATACAAATGAATCTATATAAAAAACAGAAACAGGGGCTTCCCTGGTGGCGCAGTGGTTGGGAATCCACCTGCCAATGCAGGGGACACGGGTTCGAGCCCTGGTCTGGGAGGATCCCACATGCCGCAGAGCAACTAGGCCCGTGCGCCACAGCTACTGAGCCTGCGTGCCACAAATACTGAAGCCCACACACCTAGAGCCCGTGCTCCGCAGCAGGAGAGGCCATAGCAGTGAGAGGCCCACACACCGTAACAGGAGTGGCCCCTGCTCACCCCAAGCAGAGAAAAGCCCAGTGCAGCAGCGAAGACCCAATGCAGCCAAAAATAAGATAAATAAAATAAATAAATGTAAAAAAATAATAATAACTTAAAAAAAACAAACAAACCCAGAAACAGATTCACAGACATAGGAAACAAACAATAGTTACCAACAAGGAAAGGAAGGGGGGAGGGATAAATTAGGAGTATGGGATTAACAGATACACTACTACACATAAAGTAGATAAGCAAGAAGGATTTACTGTGTAGCACAGGGAAATATATTTAATATCTTTTAATAACCTATAATGGAAAAGAATCTTAAAAAATAAGATTTTATATATATATATATATAACTGAATCACTTTACTGTACACCTGAAATAATACAATATTGTAAATCAACTATACTTCAATAATAATAAAAAAAACACTAGGGCTCACACATACACATATGTATGTTATATTCAAACCACAGGGACTTTAAAGTGCTAAAAGAAAAAAGAAGTCAACCTACAATATATCCAAATGATTCCTTAAAAAGAAATACAAAGTAAAGATATTTTTAGATAGATTTTTTTAAAAAGAAAGAGAAATTAAAAAGACATACAAGAAAACTTTTGAGGATGATGGATATACATTATCTTGACTATGGTGATGGTTTCATGAGTGTATACATGTGTTAAAACATACAAAAATGTACACTTTAAATATGTGCAGCTTATTATTTGTAAATTATACTTCAATGAAACTGATTTAAAAACACAAAACCAAACAAAGAGGTATGGAAACAACCTAAGTGTTCAATGATGGTGAATGGATAAAGAAATTGTAAAAAAAAAAAAAAAAAAAAAATATATATATATATATATATATATATACATAAAATGAAATATTATTCAGCCATAAAAAAGAATGAAATCTTTTGCAACAACATGGGTGGACCTTGAGGGCATTATGTTAAGTGAAATAAGTCAGACAGAGAAAGACAAATACCATATGATCTCACTTATATGTGGAATCTTAAAACAAAATGAAAAAAACTCTTGAGCTCTTAGGTACAGAGAACAGGTTGGTGGTTGCTAAAGGCCAGGGGTGTAGGATGGGTGAATTGGGTTAACAGAGTCAAAAGGTACAAACGTCCAGATATAAAATAAATTAGCCATGGGATATAATGTACAGCATGGTGACCATAGATAACACTATATTGCATATTTGAAAGATGCTAAGAGAATAAATCTTAAAAGTTCTCATCATTGAGAACTTTCATTGTTTGGTATCTACAGCATGGATTCCAAATGAGAAGGATACCTAACGGACATATTCAGGAGAAAGAAAATCATCCTCATATCTGATTCTGTAGTGAGACGGAATTGAGGAAGGGATCGATACCAAAAAAAGTGTGTTTATTATATGTATTTTTACTAATTTATAAATAAAAACCTTCACAGTATAACTAATACATTGAGTCAAGATTCATTTTTTTCTTCTTTTTACATCATTTTGTGAAGATGAATGCATAAGCGATTTGAACCAGAAATATCACAGCCCAAAACACCAACATTCCTTCCAGGAATCTACCATGATATCTATTTATCAAAAGAGTTCATCATAAAACCTGCCCTCCACCCTTAGAAGGTAGATTGGTAAATATTTAGATCTCTAAACAAAGGTAAATGTACTTCACAATTTCTTAAGAAAATAAGGACATCAGATCATAAGCATTTAATAATATTTATTGTCCTATTAATGTCTGTAGTTTTCTGATTAATAATGAATGATGTAAGAATTACATTTTCCCTGCAGTTGGTCTTGGGGCCTTCAAAAATATAAGCAACTGCCAAGAATAAGAATTACAGAGTTGGATCTAATGTGTGAACACTTGAAAGAGAAAAGGTCCAGAAAATCTGTGAAGACAGCAGAAGAAATAGAGAAATTCCAAAAGAGCCAAAATAATGCCTTGCATAATATTTCACTAAGTTGGGATACAGAGGGGGAAGGTTCCTTCATTCCCATGGAGCATTTGTGATAGTAAAAGAATGTGGGATGGGCAAATCAGGGGTGTGTTCTTTCTGGCTCTGCCAATAGATTTTTTTCCCCTGGGGGTTGCAGTAATTTTAAAATCAGTTTCATTTGTGTAAGTAAAACAATTTAAAAATGCAGGAAAAACAAACAAAGAAACAAACAATACCAGGACATGTCAAGGTAGTTGCTCCAATTCAAGCAAGAAATCCAGAGCTGAAGGAGCGACACCAGAACTTGGAGGATAAAGCAAAGATCGTGGGAGCAGATGTGGCAGGAGCGGCCCTGTGGAGACACTTGGCTGAATAAATCCCGACAATACTCTGCTATGATCTCCCTCAGACTCAAGGTAAGGAATTGCTGCTGGCAGGGCTACACATGAGATCTGGAGGAGGAGTATGCCAGGAATGAATTCAAGGATGAGGACTGGATGAGCAAAGAAGCAAAACAAGAATGGAAAAGAATGGCTGGAGAAAGGAAGTCTGCACACCTGCAATCATCTCAGTGGGGGTTGACAGCCTCAGGGAAAGCAACTGAAGATGGTTGAGGAATGTCAGATGGGGGTGGGGAGGAAAGAATCATGAGACCTTTTGTCACTCAACTTCTTTAAGTCCCAGAAAGCTGAACTGTAAAGTTAAAGTTAATATTACGGTTCAAATGCAATAGGACATGAAAAAGCACTGCATGAAGTCCACGCATAGTAAATATCCTGTATAGGGAACCACGCAGGAGAAAGAACATGGCCTTCAGGTCCAATTGGACTTAATTCAAATCCTGTCTCAACTTGCAGGACTTTAGACTAAATTACTTAATCTCACTGACATCATTCTTCCTCTAATGCAACTGACAAAACAAAAACAAACCAAAAAAATTAGCATAATTAAAATGTCTAGCAACTTCTTCCAACAGATATCCAAAAGATTTCTATGTTCTTTTCCCCTTAAATGAGCATAATTTACTTTACAAGAGATGATCACTACTGTCCACAAAGAGGTGACGTGGTGGGAGGGAAGTGAGTTTTTCACTCTTAGTTCCTGCGTGGCCAGGGGGTCATAACTACTCCAAACATCCTCTCTGCTAAGCACAGCTAGAAGGAAGGCTGTTGTAAAGCCTCCTTACTTTCTTGCCAGGATAAGTTTGGGGGCTGGAGGAGATGTTTAGGTAGCTCTATGCAAAGGAGGGGTTTTGTAAAAGGGATCCCATCTTCAGACCAGGGGGGTGAGCCAGAATCCATCTCCTCTTACCTTCCAAGGGGGCAATGGGTTGTGGGTGAAGCCATTCAGGGATCCCATCTGCCTTACCTTCCATTATACAGTCTAGGTGATTTCTACCTATTTTCATGGAAGAGAAGCACAACGTTTCCCTTAGATGTTCTAGCTCCGATAAAAGCAGAAGTGGACTCCAAGAATGGGAAGAATTTATGTATAAGAACAGAGGTTGCTACATGTAAAATTTCGCATTTTTTGATCAGATATTAGGTACAAAGCTCACCATGGCATGATGGTTGAGTATGTACACTCTGGCACAAGATTTGGGGGTTAAGGTCTCAGCTGTGGCATCAGTGAAACAGCTTCTCAGCTATCCTGATGCAGGGGTATAAATGACTGATGAATTGAACACTGCATTAGTGTCTCGGTTTCCCTTCCCAATGCTGGCTGTAGCACAGATACATAAGCAGGTCTGTTCCGTATGATGGGTAGCTCCCCATCAGCTTTGCCATAATGTCCAAGAATTGCACTGCAGTCTCAAGAATTTTCCTCCTCAATGAAACTTCCTTCTTTCCTTTCTTCTTCCACAAGCTCAGACCTGCTTCATGGTCTAAGACTCTCCCAGCATCCTCCTGTAAGCAGCTTTTGGCAGGAAACAGCTCTTTGCAGGAGGCCCCTTTCACCTTGTCACTTTAGCAAAGCTATATTGCGACTAACCTTAAACCAGGCGCCCCCATGCTCTGCTCACCTCCAGCCCAAGCACACCTTTCAAATCTTTTGATCACGTAATACCTTGCTTAACCAGTTGGTTCTTTCCATCGATCAAAGAAGTAGAAATGAAGAATAAATAATTAACAGGTGACCAGATCTCTTCCCTGGCTTCCGCATCAGTAATCATGTGAACAAACTTTGAACAAACTGTGTGAACAAGATGGCATCTAAAGAAAGATCACAGGAAGTCGACAAGCTTGCAAGCAGTGGCGGGTGGCGATGACTCTGACCCCCTCTCAATGATTAACTGAGAGTACTTCCTTTTTCCCTTTAAAAACTTTCATGGCTGAGCAGAATCTTCAGAGTTGGATCTGGGACATGAGTCCACATTCTCCCCAGAATGCCGGCTTTCTGATTAAAAGCAATCTTTGGCTTCTACCAACACTTGCCTCTTGAACACTGATTTTTGAGCAGCGGGCATCTGGACCTGAGTTTGGTTAACAGTTCAACTCCTTCACCCTCTTTTCACTCCCAGTTAAACGTCATAAATATCTTGCACGTTGAATCCTGTCTTAGCATGTGCTTCTTGGAAGACCTGAGCTAACACACCAGTTCTACCGTTTACTAGCTATGTGACCTTGGGCATCTAACATGCCTTTGCCTCAGCCTCCCCATCTGTTAAATAGGTGTATTAATAACGCCTATCTCAAAGGATTGTTGTGAATTATTTTTTATGCTTCCCCCTGTACTAGCAACAAGTGAGATGCTGAATAAATATTTACTGGATGACTTAAAAATAAAAGAAGTTCACAACAATCAATTTAAATGGTAAACTGATGATATGTAAAAAACTCTAGCCTAAATTGTAAGCTGATATGAAACTGGGTCAGACCAGTCTATCCTGGACACAAAGTTATTACCCTCAACCTATATTCTCCATCACTCTGCAGTCTGTCCTCAAGCAAGGATACCAGAAAACAAAAACCATAATGAAAATCATTATTCAGGGAGACTTTTATGTCCCTCTGGATCAAAAGTCAGTCTTCACACTTAGTTTATTTTTTTACTTCCTTTCCTCAATTATTTTAAAATTACCACTTTCTTGCAAGCTGCAATTAATATCGCTTTATTATTTTACTTACTTTCCTTGTCTGTGATGTGCTGAGTCCCTCCCACCCCACAGAGTAGATTCATTTCTTTTTAGCTTTGTCTGCATAAATTTAGCTCTTTCAACAGTGCAATTTGAAATTCTCATTCTCTTAACACATTGTTGTCAACCTAGAGTTTTTAACTTTTATTGTATTCTCAAACCTTTTTTTCTTTCAAATTTACATTGTTTGGGCCTAATCTGAAAGCAAGACCTCATGATCAAACCATACATTCTCATCCTACTTTATACAATTGATGTATTTGTTTTCATTTTGAAAATGACATGCTGATGCAGCAACAAAGCAATAACACACTGTGTACGTGATACACAGTAAATGACTCCAAGATCGCAGTAGTAGCGAGAGCTGTTGAAAGGGTCTAGCTTTTCCGGTCAATTTTTAGCTTTCAAGAGAACCGGTAAAGTGGCTGCATTGAAAGAATAAGATACTTGGCTTTACTTGTAAATGACTAATCTCTTAGATAATACCTTTGGAAATCAGTTCCTATCACTGGGCCATTTAGTGCCGTGAATGCCTTGAGCATGAATTCCTAGAGGTAAACTATACCATACACAATCAATGATTTGAGACAGAGTCTAAATGATGGGATAGTATGTGTATTTTTTAAAGTTCACTTACTTATCATTAGTGGCAAGTATTTTTTTATAATATTAAAACATTACAAAATATTTTTTCTCTCATTAAAGAGTGGTCCCAGAGACACTTAATTTTTTACTGAACCATGTTCCCAGCTGAGTGCTAACGTGAAGGGGGTCCCAGTTATAAAGATTTGAAACTAACATACTCCATTCCCAAGAAGTTCTCGTGTTAAGACTATCTCTCAACTTCCTTCTTTAGTAATACAGAATCAATAAAGAACTATATCACAGGAAATTATAACAAATCATAAATTGTCAGACTCCATTATTATGGACACAAAAGATGCATGTTATAGCACATTTATTTTGTGATTTCAGATGGTTGCCATTAAGTAATCTTGGATATAGTACAAAGCCAAATAGATGGGAATGCTGGGAGTATGGTTGAAATGGACACAAATGACTTGTGATTCTACTACTGGAATTGGTGCTCATATTGAAAATACTTCAAAGGAGGGTGAGGCATGGGAGGATACGTGTTATGCCAAAAGTAACTTCTTTTTTATGGGAAGCTTTGACAGAGATTCCATTTTGATTTCATGAAATTCATCCAAGTTCTTGATTCAGGTAAACTTCTTACTTTCACATTTCCCCAGTTTCATTTTAAATCTCCACTGCAGTAATCACAATTATGTAGCAGGCATTTTAAATCCATGGTTTGCCAGGTAGTATCTTTTCTGACCGTGGTTAGGCCAAAAGGATGGTGTCAATTTCTAAGGCTGCCTTGGAGTGGTTTGCTGAAGACAGTTTCACTGGTGATCAGATTATATCTGCATCACCACAAAATTCCATGCTGGCTAACTCCTATCCTTCATGTCTTAACTAATATGCCACTTCTATGAAATTTCTTCTGGACTCTTTGGATTGGGCTGAGACCCAGCTATGGCCTCCCTTAATATTTGAGAATTCATCTCTCATTGCACTTATGATTTTATAATATAGTTGGTAGTTTAATTGTCTTATTCTCCCAATTGGGTTACAAACTCTGTGAGGTTGGTGGCTGTCTAAATCTTGTCCATTTTGTATCATCAGTCTTCAGGGCAAAGTGGGCACGGAGCAGAAATTCAATGCATTTATTGAATGCCTAAGTAAATGAGCAATCATGGAGACTTAGATATAATCTTATTTTGTATTCATTTATGCACAATTTCTCTGTCCTTTTATGCTATGAACCATTTATTGGTATGGCGTGGACCTGATCTATCTCTGCTTCCTTTATAACATATATAATATAATGCTTCATACAAAGTAGATGCATAAATATCTGCTGAAAGAATGGGTTGATGACTCGATGATCAACATTGTATTGGAAAGGCACTGGATTAAGTTCCAAGGGGCCATATTTGTGGTTTCTGCTGTAAGAGAAACTATTTGTCCTTTGGGATTAAAAACTTAGTTCTTTCTTGCAGTAGAGTGCTCTTTTGATTAGACGAGGTATGAATCTTTATCACAAATAGAAGAAGCCTAGTTGACACAGAAGGGAACAACTATAAGGCTAGCACCTGGGGTGACATTAAGGAAAAGTTTAGATTAATAGGCTAATGGAAACAAGTTGTGATCAGTCTTCTCTGCTTTAGAGAAATCTACAAGAAAGAAACAATGGGTCAATACCTCTCACCTGGACTTGTGACTTGTCATCCTCTGTCATCATGGTACAGACAGTTTGATTCTAGAGATAATATATATAGGGTTTTAATTCAGGCTGAGCAATATATGGACTCTATATCCTTGTGGAAATTTTTCAAATATTAAGTCCATCTTACAATAATTTAAAATAAAGCCAGTTTAAGGGCTTCCCTGGTGGCGCAGTGGTTGAGAACCTGCCTGCTAATGCAGGAGACGCGGGTTCGGGCCCTGGCCTGGGAGGATCCCACATGCCGCGGAGCGGCTGGGCCCGTGAGCCACAGTTGCTGAGCCTGCGTGTCTGGAGCCTGTGCTCCGCAGCGGGAGAGGCCACGATGGTGAGAGGCCTGCGCAGCGCGATGAAGAGTGGCCCCGACTTGCCGCAACTAGAGAAAGCCCTCACACAGAAACGAAGACCCAACACAGCCAAAAATAAATAAATAAATAAATTAATTAATTAAAAAAAAAATAAATAAATAAAATATAGCCAGTTTGTAATCTATGTCTAAAAATACATATTTTAATATGTATATATTTTGTACATTCCAATGACGGTTTGTAACTTACATTGTTTATATAGGGGTATGAGCGAGATCCATAAGGCCTTTATCATCTAATGTATAAAACACATTTCTTAATAAATAATAATATTGTAATCAATATTATAGGCAATGTTTGCTATCTACTTTGTTTTACTTTTCGTGAATTTTAATTGAAGTTACTTTATTCTTGAAAAGAAGCCCCATTGTATTAACAATTAACACATTCTGTGAAACCAGTCATCAAGCCAAGGGATGAGATTGAAAAAGTTTAGACTTTACCACATGATATCAAGAATGACAGCAAGCTAGGGATACCTGAACTCTAGCAATTTTTTTTTTTAATTGGCATTGAGAAAAATCATCTTAGGATATCTTACCCTCGGTTTTAGAATAGCTCCCTGGAGAAAATAAACATTACCTTCTTTTGAGAAACCCTCCAAACTTGTGTTGTTGGCTGCACTACAGAAATTATGACTGTACTTTTAAAAATCTTGTCTTGATCTTGTCAGCACATCATTAATTTGCTATTAAACTACCTGCTTTACAAAGTTGATTTTGTAGCATGGCATGGTTCTTTCTCTCCTTAGTGATCTGATGAGATGACAAATTACAATGTAAGCTAACAGATGACTAGAACTTGGCAGATAGAATATTTCTGTTATTTTCCCTGCTTCCATTGAGATGCTGTCAATCCTTAACAGTATTATAAACAGATGGCTAATTGTTACAAAGCTATGTATTGTTAATGCAGAAACTTGCCTACTTCTTGGGAACATGGTTTAGAAAGTAATTTTACAGCATTTATAAGGATAATGCAAACCCAGGACTAGTTCCAAAAAGTGGGAGGGCATTCTCAGTAACTTGTGAATGTACATTTTATCTTATACTCTCTTAAGGATGCAAATTTGGTTTTTGAAGAGGTAAGAAGTTTGGATATAACCTGGTGTTGTAGTTTGCCAGGGCTGCTGTAACAAAGTACCACAAACTGGGTGGTTTAAAACAACAGAAATTGATTGTCTCTCAGTTCTGGGGTCTAGAAGTCTGAGATCAAAGTGTCAGCAGGGCCACGCTCTCCCTTGGGAAGCTCCAGGGGAGAATCTTCCCTTGCTTCTTCCAGCTTCCGGTGGCTGCCAGCAGTCCTAGGTTCTCCTCGTCTTGTGGATACATCACTCCAGTCTCTGCCTTTGTCCTCACATAGTGAGAGCACTCCCTGAGTGCTTGTGTCCAAATTCCCCTCTTCTTGTAAGAACAGCAGTCACTGGATTAGGGCTCACCCTACTCCAATATGACCTTAACTTGATTACTGCACTTTCCAAACAAGAACATATCCACAGGTTCCAGGGATAAGGAATTCAACATGCCTTTTAGGGGGATGCAATTTAACCTATAAGGTGTATACACCCAAGAACTTGTTAAAATACATTTCAGTAAAACCCACTTTTCTTCGTAGCAGAGTTCTTCTACTCTAAGAAAACAGAAACATCAGCACTGGAAAGCCCTCATTTCCTTGTGGGAAGTATTTTTGTTTTAATTAATGTCTATTCTTTGTCCTTGAAGGCAATACCTCATCCAGTTCAATGTACCTGGGTCAGAAACGAGCAGAAAGTTGATTTTTTAAAATATCATATTGTGTAGTTAGAGCTGGAAGGATTTCTCAGAGTACAGTCTCTGAAGGATATCAATATTGTGCATGTTCTTGCTGTGACTCACATGACTTAAATGTTACTAACAGGTAAAATAACTGCCTGCACCAGATGCAAATCACTGCTGCTGGAGTGTAAACTGTATGAGAGATGTAGATTTGGATTAGAGATTCACTGATTTTTCTAGTGTTCTGTCTGGTTTTACTCTATTCAAGTTTAACTGCACTGTGTCAGAGTTTTATTTCTGAACTTCAGCCTCTAAGTGATAGGTGGGCTTTGCTTCTTAGAGGCAAATGTCCAGGTCAATCCTTAGGATCCCTCCTCTCAATTAATAACAAGCATCAACAAGAGCAGAACTTCTTCCCGTGAAGTCAAGTTCTTGGTCATTTGTTTTCTGACAAATTCTGGATCTTACAAAACCAGCTCTCCTCAATAATCTAGTTCTAACAGCTATGAGGTTCCTTTTGATAATATGATCTATGAAAATTGCAAGTTACATTCATACTAACTTTATAAAAATGCAAAAGATTTTCAAATTAAGTACAGAGCATTTGAAAACTTTTGCAATCAGTAATGTGTTATCTAAAGAATGTGATACCTGAATATTTTAACCTTAAAGAAGACTAGACAGAATCCATTTTAAGACTGAATTTCAAACTTAGTAAAACAATAACATTAACATGGATATCACACAGAAACAAGTGTAATAATCCCATATACTAGAAAATCAATTGCTTAATTTAGGTTATGTCAAAATACAGGAAACATCCGTCTTTATCCTTACATAATTTTATTTTAGCTGCAGACTTAAGTAAATTAACCAAGATAAAGAGAGATGACAAATATACAGAAAAATTTAGTGAGTCCACTGATTGGCCAACCTTTTCTCAGGTCCCTCCCTTAGCAGCTGAGATGTTCCTGGAGTTGGTTTGGCCTAAGTGCTGGGCCTTGTTTCTTTTCTTTTCTTTTTTAACATCTTTATTGGAATATAATTGCTTTACAATGGTGTGTTAGTTTCTGCTTTATAACAAAGTGAATCAGCTATACGTATACATATATCCCCATATCCCCTCCCTCTTGTGTCTCCCTCCCACCCTCCCTATCCCACCCCTCTAGGTGGTCACAAAGCACCGAGCTGATCTCCCTGTGCTATGCGGCTGCTTCCCACTAGCTATCTATTTTACATTTGGTAGCGTATGTATGTCCATGCCACTGTTTCATTTTACAGGTTATTCAGGTGATTCCAATATGCAGTCAAGGTTAAGAACCACGACTGAGCAGGAGGCAGCAGGAACTCACCCTGGCTGAGCTCAGTTGAAGAGCTGAGCCATGTACCAGGCCATGCCTTGATTTAGCAAAACAAAGCATTTATCTTAGTGATCCAGATGGTTTTTTGGACGTCAGACCATCAAGCAGAGCTTGGACACAGGACAGAGAAAGGAATTCTTTATTTAGGGCAGGAGAGCTTCTCCCAGGGAATCTGGACTAGACACGCAGCATCACTTCTGTGGGGGTTTCAGAGTCCAGGCAGAAAGGTCAGGATCTTTGTTAGAAAAGGAGCATGCTCGAATCCGCATGTGCAGAGCTTCTTTTCAAATACCAGAAACCCAGTCTTCTGTGTTGTCTCCACCAGACTGTAAGATTTTTGGAGGTCTGGGCATTCATAGGTGTTTCATCATTTACACTTTTCTTTCCAGGGAAAGCAAAGTCATGCTTCAGTAGGAAAACAGATGGTGAAAGGGGATTTTTATACAGCAATTTGAATAGTTAATGTTAATGAAAGCCTAGAGGAAGTATATGCTTCAAGAAAGCAAGTTTCAGGGAGAAGCATCAAGCAAAGATGCCAATCGGAGCTTTGAAAGCTTTGGTTTTAGAAGGAACAAACACCTGGCAGCAGAAGTAATCCCTTGATGGAAGATTTCTTCCACTTAAGTTCAGGTTCATAAGCTAGTAGGGACACGGAGTAGCCTAGACCAGTCAGCCTCCAGGGAAGCCACAAGCCAGATTTTCTCTTCCTTCCTACTCTTTTCGGTCTGTTCTTCTTCCCTCAGGCACAATTAAGTCTCCACCATGACTCCTACCTGCCAACTACAGTGTGTCTAATAGAAATAAGATGGGAGACACATTTGTAGTTGAAAATTGTCTAGAAGTCACTTTGAAAAATTATTTTTAAACTAATTAAAAAATTAATTTTAATATTTTATTTAACCCCATGTATCTAAAATAATTATTTCAACATAGTCAATGTAAATAATTATTAATGAACTGTTCAACATGCCATTTTATACTATGTCTTTGAAGTCTTATGTATATTTTATGTTTACAACATATATTAATTTGGCCCCTTCTTTTTAAGGGGAAATATTGATGAATACTCAGATTTCATACAGCTTATAATTGAAAAGGTAGATTCACCTAACCACACTGTTTCAATTAGATTTAAAAGTTTTCCATATGAGAATTGAGTATCAATTTTTAAGATTTAAATTTAAATTAATTAATCAAAATAAAATTTTTATTTTACAATAAAAATATCTGCCACAGAAATCAGTTGCATTTCTTTATACTAACAATGAAATATCAGAAGGGAATGTAAAAAAATGATAACTTTTAAAATCACATTAAAAAAATAAAATACTTATTAATAAACCTGACCAAGGAGGTGAAAGACTTATATGCTGAGAACTATAAAACATTAATAAAGGAAATTAAAGATGAGTCAAAGAAATGGAAAGATAGCCCATGCTCTTGGATTGGAAGAATCAATATCATTAATATGGCCATACTACCCAAAGCAATCTACAGATTTAATGCGATCCCTATCAAATTACCCATGACATTTTTCACAGCACTAGAACAAATAATCTTAAAATTTATATGAAACCATAAAAGACCCCAAATTGCCAAAGCAATCCTGAGGAAAAAGAGCAAAGCAAGAGCCATAACCCTCCCAGATTTCATACAATACTACAAAGCTACAGTAATCAAAACAGGGTGGTATCGGCACAAAAACAGACATATGGATCAGTGGAACAGAATAGAGCCCAGAAATAAACCCACACACCTATGGTCAATTAATCTTCGACAAAGGAGGCACAAATATACAATGGGGAAAAGACAGTCTGTTCAGCAAGTAGTGTTGGGAAAGCCAGACAGCCGTATGTAAATCAATGAAGTTAGAACACTCCCTCACACCATACTCAAAAATAAACTCAAAATGGCTTAAAGACTTAAATGTAAGACATGACACCATAAAACTCCTAGAAGAGAGCATAGGCAAAACATTCTCTGATATAAATCGTACCAATATTTTCTTAGGTCAGTCTCCCAAGGCAATGGAAATAAAAGCAAAAATAAACAAATGGGACCTAATCAAACTTACAAGCTTTTGCACAGCAAAGGAAACCATCAACAGAATGAAAAGACAACCAATGAAATGGGAGAAAATATTTGCAAATGATGCAACTGACAAGGGCTTAATTTCCAAAATATATTAATACAAACAGCTCATAGAAGTCGACAACAAAAAAAACAAATAACCCAATTGAAAAATGGGCAAAACACCTAAATAGACATTTCTCCCAAGAAGACGAACAGATGGCCAACAGGCACATAAAAGATACTCAACATCGCTACTTATTAGAGAAATTCAAATCAAAACTACAATGAGATACCACCTCACACTGGTCAGAACGGCCATAATTAAAAAGTTAACAGATGCTGGAGAGAAAAGGGAAGCCTCCTACACTGTTGGTGGGAATGTAAGTTGGTGCAGCCACTATGGAAAACACTGTGGAGGTTCCTCAAAAAACTAAAAATAGGGTTGCCATATGATCCGGCAATCCCACTCCTGGGCATTTACCCAGACAAAACGATAATTCAAAAAGATACATGCACCCCTATGTTCACAGCAGCACTATTCACAATAGCCAAGACATGGAAACAACCTAAATGTCAATTAACAGATGAATGGATAAAGAAGATGTGGTACATATATACAATGGAATACTTCCAGCCGTAAAAAAGAACAAAATAATGCCATTTGCAGCAACATGGTTGGACCTAGAGATTATCATACTAAGTGAACTAAGTCAGAAAGAGAAAGACAAATACCATACAATATCACTTACATGTAGAATCTAAAATACGGTACAAATGAACCTATCTATAAAACAGAAACAGACTCACAGACATAGGAAACAGACTTGTGGTTGCCAAGGGGGAGGGAGATGGGAGAGGAAAGGACTGGGAGTGTGGGATTAGCGGATGTAAACTATTATATATAGGATGAATAAACAACAAGGTCCTACTGTATAGCACAGGGAGCTATATTCAATACCCTGTGATAAACCATAATGGAAAAGAATATATATATAAAAAAAGAATGTCTATATGTGTATAACGGAGCCCCTTTGCTGTATGGCAGAGACTGGCACAACATTGTAAATCAACTATACTCCAATAAAAAAATTAAAAAAAAAAAGAATTAGTAAAATAGCCAAAGTGATATGGGGATTGGGATACAAGCTATCAACACATAAACATCTTGCACAATGTGTGTAATTGACAGAAACTATTGAATATCTCTGATTTTCCGTTTGCTCCAAGCTCAAATTGTTCTCTGAATTTCAAATGCCAGTAAAACAGTGAGCCAATCCTTCTACAAGACTGTCTTAGGTTCTCTTAAAGTAGCTTCCAAGTCTTATAACTGTATTACTCTAAGTCAAACTTTACAACTCTCAGTCACATTTAGGCATAAACATGTTCAATGATATTATGTTAAAATGTGTAGAGTCCAGTGTTTTGAGTCTTTGTTATCAAGAAGCACTTTGTACAACCAGATGCGTAATCAATGAAAGTCAAAATTAACTATAAAAAAGAAAAAGAAATGAATATTCAAAGAGCTAAGGCACAGTATTTACAGATCATAAACTCAAACCAGCAGGTAATACAGACTGTTAAATTTTATGGCAAATGACTCACCCAGAAAATAGTCATAGGAGATTTCAGATCATGGAGCAATTGTGCCAAGTCAGAGTCTAGGGCTTATGGTACAAAGCAGCTTAATTAATGCTCTTTAAATGGAAACATCACATATATCCAAGCTTCCAATTTGGATTCCACAACTTCAGAATTTGTGAAAATTCAGAGAAGGATTTTGTTGAAATTTATTTGAGCTTTGCTAACGGAATAAATAAACAGGGTTTTAAAAGCAGTGGTTAATCTACTCAAGAAAACAAGCTATTTTTAAGGATTTAAAGCACATTACTTTCTGCTAATGTAAAAATGGGTCAGCTTTCTGCTTTAAAATAGGCCCTCTAAGACATTTCCTTAGTTCTGGCTGTGTTTTTGAATTAAGCTTACAATTGAAGTCAATAAACCTGCATTTCTTTCAAAATAGTACTTAGGTGATTCCTAAATTCAGACTCGCATTCTCCCCAATTAATCTTCACTAGTGAATTATGGTTACATATTACTGGAGAGTGACAGTCTGGAAACTGGTGGAGCTGCTCTGGTACTTCAGAAAATAGGTGACATTGGGAGACGATGAATGGAAGGAAAGGGGGCGGGTATCTCAGCCTCACTACTGCTGTGACTCAGAAAGGCACTTTAATGACAAGTCCCTTCTCCTTGGAGAATTAAAATGTTTCACATGCTCTATCTGTGAGCCAACTTTTAAATTTTCCCTAGTCCTACTTGAGCTTCAGTTTAAAGGGGTGGGGGCAGGAGGAAAAGAAAAATAAAAGCATAGAAAAGATGACAGCAGCAAATCCAGAGTCTCGTAATTACCAAAATGTGTACATTTCAGTAAAAAATGGCTCATCATACCATGAACTAAGAGGATCTCAAACTGAAGAAAAAGAAGAATATCAATAGATGCCAACACCGAGATGACAGAAATGGTAAGAGTTATCCAGTAAAGATTTTAAAGCAGCTGTTCTAAAGATGCTTCAATGAGCAATTACAAACATGCTTGAAATCAATGAAAAACAGAAAGTCTCAGCCAAAAAAAAAAAAAGGGGATCCATAAGAAAGCTACTATATAGGCTACTCAATCTCAACATTAGCAGATTAAAAATTTAATTTTAAAGTATCTGAAACTTTGTTAAGAGTCAACATTAAGAAGAAGCTTAGAGAAAGAAGTGTAACTATGTGCTTTTCTTCCACCTACTGATGGTGCTATATCACTCATAGATTGAGTCATAACTTTTCGAAACATCCTAACAAATTTTTGAAGTGATACAGAGAATTTCTCATTCACACTTCCTCCATAATTTTAGTTTGCAAATGGGAAGAGTAGACACATCCTGATAAGAAGATTCCAGTTACTAGTGTGATGGACAACAGTTTAGGTCTTGGGGACAGAATTCAGACAACTGATGGCAAGCGTGGAGATGCTCCTGTGGAGAGCTCCGCCCTGTTACATTAATTAATTAATTCACCAATTAATGCAACAGGAAGTTCAGCTGTGTGATACTAACCTAAAGACCACGGGCTTGTGTATATATCTCTTCACACTGGAGTTCATGGAATTAGCAAAAAGGTGAACTGAAAAGACTAAAAGACGAAAAGACTAAAAATTATGATCATGATGAGGACTATTTCAAGAAACTATATTTTGGGACCCACGCCAGGATAAGTAGTTCTCATACTATCTACATTTGCAGCTATGCTACAACCAAGGAATATAGCGACTGATCATTTTAATGTTAAAGATATGTTTTCAGGAAAAGGTTAATATGTTCTCAGAACAGTCTCCTAAAAAAGTCAGAGAAATCTATTATTTTTGAAGTACTTTTGTTAAAAAGTGAAAATAGAAACATTTCTTTGTGCTACATGAGGGTTAATTTTGAACAGTTTAAAATGCTGCCTCTTTCCAGCAAAATCTCTTCCCCAGTGGTACATAATCATTAAGTTATTATTGCAGGCTGAAGCAGCCTGTCAGTTTGATTCTGAAAGCTGTATTACAGTTGACTCTTCTGCTTTTTGTTTGTGTCCATGTCACCTGCACATCCATTCCAATGCCAAGTGCGTGCCTAGAGCTAAAAGGGACTCGAGTGAAAGTGACGGCACACATCTCGCTTGCCTTCTTGACAGTGAATATGACCTCATGGTAGAAGTGGGTGGGATGAGGGTCTAGAGTGCAGGTGTGCGAGGGTGGAGAGCAGCTCGCTCAGGAATGGCCCATGCTGCTGGCACAGGCAGGAGAAGCAGATTTCCTTGGATGTTTCTATTGAGCAACTGGGCACCTGTGGATCCTTATCAAAACAAAGATTACAATTCACTTCAAATTCTCTGGCCCTACGATGATAACGCTGCTGCATGGGCTATTTACTTAACCTCAAGACGATCTCAGAAGGGGACAGTCAGAAAACACAATCTTCTTTTTTTCTTTTTATTGGAAAACAGCCATACTCATTCCTTTATGTGCTATTTGTGGCTACTTGCGCCTACAATGACGGAGTTTAGCAGATACCACAGAGAGTTATGGCTGGCAAAGCCTAGGTACTACTATCTGACCCTTTTAGAAAAAGTTTGCCAATCCCTATCCCAAAGGAACATAGAAACACAATCTTGATTCCAGTTTAGCAAAGAACAGTTGGGGTGAAACGGATTATGTCCTTTAAAAGTTTAAATTCCTAAGTGTTACCTCAAAGATGATTAATTTGTTTCCCCCTATAAACACCCATGATGAAAAATCAAGTTACTCAATCTGTTGGTATATTAACATTCATAATTGTGTTTATTGAAACACATGGTCATTTACTTGATGAAAATATATTACTGGCTTTGAGATATTTCATTTGTGCAGACTGTCATATTGATGTGACTGTATTATGCTAATGGTCACTTTACAAAAATGCAAGTTATAACATAGCAACAGAATGTTGCTGTTTCATGCCACTCTTCCAGTAGAGTCTCAATGATATATTAATCATATTTACTATACTTCGAAGAGAAATTTTACTGAACCATTATCATCCTGATTTAACATACTTTTCAGAAGATTTAGCTGGAGTCTGACATGATTGATGTGACTCACAATCTCTAACATGGAGATAAGGCCTCTTTGACTCTGATCGCATTATTTTTAAATATAAAAAAAATTAAAACTTCCTCCAAACTGGCAACAACACAGTTATTCACTTAAAGGGTTAGGGTTTTATGTATGAATCATGAATCCTTAAAATCTGTGAATTTTTGTTCCCTGCTACTTAAGCTTTCTCTCTGTTTCTATAATTTGGAACCATTCCAGGAAATTAAATACTCAGTTGTGTTTTCTTACCATTAAACACAGTTTGAAGCCCAAATGCCTTTTAGAATCCAGACAGGCCAAATTTTCAGCAGAAAAAGATATTTGACATGGAATTGAAATATTTAAGTATAAATTTAAAATTATCTTAAAGTTGCTAAAACTATTCTCTTCCCCTTGCTCTCAGAGCTGAGTGTACTTACTGCCGCTATTAAATTAAAAGTAACACTATTATTAATAGAGATATGTGGAAATAAATACAGTATTCTGTGTTATCATCCAGATTGCCCTCCTTCCATCTGAAAACTGGCTGTACTATCTTATGTATCTATAACAAGTTGTCTATCAAAATTGCCTTTATCAAAATTTTATTCAAAATCCATTAGTGACTAATTGCTTATGTTTCTTTTGTTCTTCATGAATTATAGGGAAAATGCTCTCCCCTAATTACAGGATTGCCACTTTCTAGCTGTATGACCTTTGGAAAATTATTTCACCTGGATGTTAACATCCTTATCAGTAAAATGGGAATAATCATATATCTACCTCTGTGGTTGTGAAGAGCAAATGAGCTATGCATTTAAAACACCAAGCACAGTGTGTGGCATATGTGAAGTGAAACAAAAGTCTGTGTGTGCATATGGGTTTTTTTAGTAATAATACAGAATTAATGGTAAGTTTGATCCATGTGAGCTATGTTTTATAATTTTTAATTTCTGAATTATGGTTTGATTTATGAATTAAACTGTTTTGTTAAATGTGTGATGTTTTAATGATATTAACATTGATGATTTTTAAAAGAGAGCATACACCATTATCCGGATTAGTAAGGATTTCTATCTTTTATATGTCATTGAAGCCAAATACTTGAAAATGCATAATTTATCAACACATAAAAAATCCACTTATACCTCTTATTTATGTATGAATTCCTTTTTTGTATTCTTCAAAATTTCAGATGATTTCAACCATTCTTTTTTTTTATTTCACTTTTTTTTTTAACATCTTTATTGGAGTATAACTGCTTTACAATGGTGTGTTAGTTTCTGCTTTATGCTTTATAACAAGATTTCAAACGTTCTTGCTGCAATTTGAAGGATTCCCATTTGGAAGTTGCTCAGACAATCTCCTAGTCAAAACCTGGATCCTGGCATATGGTTAAATACAGGGAATATTTCTAGTTAAGCTTTTTCAGCTGCATAGTGATTTTTAGTTAAAGCAACTGCCTTGAACTCTGCCCACATTTTCTAGGACCACCATTCAAATCCTTGATCAGTGCCTGAATATCCTGTGTTCCTCATGTTGAAAAGCAAGGAACATTCATAGCTTTGTGAAATAGGGAGCAAAGAACTTTTCTGCCCAACAGTTTATGAAAGGTATCATGCTTTGCCCAGGATTGTTGACTGCCTTTGTATATTGTACAGCACTAGCCAGCCGGGAAGTCTCTTTAGGACTGACATCTCAGTCCTGTTCTCCTTCCTCTAGAGTAGGTGCTCACGAAATTTTATCTGGTCAGTTCTCACATAAAGGACATGCCTTATACAACACCAAACGGCTGAATGAAAATAGAAGTTCTGCCAAATGCTAAGATTTTCTGTTGACAATTATGTATCTCAGTGTTGTCAAAGATCCAGCTATTTAAAAATAACCAAACATACCATTTTTTCTGTTATCATTATATAGACTCAGAAAGTAAAGCAAAGAAATGGGACAATTTTCTGGACAATTAGGAAAGGAAAATGGCTTCAATTCTTCAATTTGCCTCTTTGCCTCCCTTGTCTAAGGTACTGCTTGAGGGCGGTGATGGAAATTTATGAAGGTTTTCTGCTATATTGATTACTTTTGAAACTGATCATTTTTTTTTGACAATTTGCTCAAGAAATCTTTGCTGAAGGCCTAATTGAATTTGAACCCTTAGGTAGTGCTATTTGTATTTCTTACACCATGAGTTCACCTAGATTACACTTAAACTTTCCAAGTAATTTTTCTGTGTTCAAGCCTCAGAGAGTTTCTCTCAGAGTCATGCGGCTTAATTTCCAACTGCTACTGGAGAACATTTATGTTACTACCTCCTGATCATCCAAGCCAAGAATCTAGACACCCTCCTAGAGATCTGATCTGAATGCCTCTCCTACCTTCACTTTCCTTTCCATCTGCACTCATCCCTTCTCTCCTGGATTACAGACTTCATCTGACACCCGTTCAGTTCATCCTTTCCACTGTGACCAGAGTGATTTTTCTTAAACACAAATTGGCCCATATCCCTCCCCTACTTAAAATCCTTCAATTCCTCACAAGAGCTTTCAGGATAAAGTTCCAAACGTCTCAGCTTAATACACGAAACCTCTGTGTAAGTAAGACCCCTGTGTTACCTTTTCCCTCCATCCCCCTCCATAGCCCTCTAAGCACTCTTCGCAAGAGCTCTGTGAAAATGTCTGTAGCAACTCAGACCTTCCCTGCCCCTGAAGAGGGCTCTCAAATGGGGGGAATGTGTCATTCCAGGGGATATTTGGCAGTATTGGGAGGATTCCGATTGTCACACTGGCATCTCATGGGCAGAGACCAGGGATGTTGGTAACATCCTAAAACTCACAGCATAGCCCTTCATAACAAAGAATTGTCCTGTCCAAAATGCCAAGGATGAGAAACGCTGCCCTAGACCAACCTTTATGTCTTTACCCACTTTCTTCTACTCTTCGTTTAAGACTCAGCTCCAGAGTTACTGCCTCTGGAAATATTCCTGTAATACCCACAGCCTGGTCTCATTTCCATTCACCTCTTCAGTCCTTCACCCTGTAGACCCCACTGCCACAACTCTTACCATAGTTACTGTTATCTTCTTTTCTCCCCTATAGATTTTAGAATACTTTGGAATGAAATCTTTGGAATCTATTAGATGGCCCACAAATGCTTATTAATTACACAAATGAATAAAGATAATTAGGGCAAGCTGGTGTTTCCAAGAAAATCAACAGCAAGGTGAAATGATTATAACCGCTTTGAGACCCTATAGTTATCTTTACTTATTTATAAAATGCCTTTGGGACAGAGCAGACTTCACCTATGTAGAAATTCACAGGGGAAAAATTAAGACATCATTAGAATATATTAATTTGGGGGTTATGACTATGTACTCATTTTCCTACAGTTTCAATTTTATATTTTGAGACTAGGATAGCTGTAAGTGTGAAAATGAACAGCTTGACGTGTAAGTAATGGACCACAGCTTCATCCAAGGCTAAACATTTCCACTCATTTATTTACCAAATATTTACAGTGGCCTGTTACATGTCATCCACCACACTGGTGCCGGAATATAATATTAAGCAGAAAGCCCTGTGCCTGCCCTCATGGAGCTGTGGGCTGGTGAGAAAGACACACAATGTAGCATTGCTGCCATCAGTGGGGAATCACAAACAGTGATGATTACTATGGGAGGGAAAGGTGTTAGGAGACCTTATAACATGCAGGGGAGAGTGTGGCTGATCTGTTTTGAAGAGTCGGTAGGGGTTTCCAGAGAGTGACACTTTGGGAGCTGATTTCACACTGGGGAAGGATACGTGGGGTGGGGAAGGGGTGTGACCGCCAGGAGAGCAGCACACAGCAAAGCCTGAGATGGGAGCGAGCCGGCATGTGTGAGGACTGAGAGAAGACCATAGGCCTGAAACACCAGGAGAAGGGAAGGTGGGAGGGAATGGGGCTGGGGAGGTGGGCAGGGCCTTTTAGGTCAATGTTCAATGTTTAGGACTTTAGGCTGGGAACATTTAGGGAAGCCCGTATGTGTATAGTCACTCCTAATATAAAAGTTAAAAGTAATGTCATTTGAGGTATACTTTATTAAAATTGACAAAAAATAACTATTGGAAATACTAAACCTTCTCCCTAGATTGCTTTTCAGATTGGAAACATTCATAATTTTATCAGTTTCCTTGGGCTACTGTAACAAATCACCGCAAACTTGGTGGCTTACAGCAGAAACGCATTCTCTCACAGCTCTGGAGGCTAGGAATCAGAAGCCAAAGGTGGTAGGAGGGCAGTGCTCCCCCTGCAGGCTGTAGGGGGAAATGTTCCTTGCCTCTTCCAACTTCTAATGGCTCCTGACATTCCTTGGCCCACGGCAGCATAACCTCAATCTCTGCCTCCCTCTGCTCCTGGGTCTTCCTGTGGCCTTCTTCTCTGTGTCTCTGTCAAACCCCCCTCTCCTTTCTCCTATAAGGACACCAGTCATTGGATTCAGGGCAGACTATAAATCCAGGATGATCTCAGCCCAAGATCCTTAACTTCATTACATCTGCAAAGACCCTATTTCCAAATAAGGTCACATTCACAGGAACTGGGCTTTAGGACTTGGACATATCTTTTTGGCGGGGACACAGTTCAAGCAACTAAAATAATGTTTATTTTAAACCAGTTATTGGACTTGTGAGTTGCTGCTGTTTTACTTCTTAGAGTCTTCATGTCAATTCTCTTCATCACTTTAATGCCACTAAAGACAACAGCTGCTACAGAGGCAAGCATTAGACTGTACTGGATGTGGGTCTCATCCTGGTTGGGCCACTATCTGCTGTGTGACACTTAATTCTTGAGAGCCTCATTTTCCCCACTCTCTTGATTGCTCTATATATGTGTGTCTGTGTGTATATATATATATATATATATATACACACATACACACACCTCTATACATTTCTCCTATGGATCTATAACTTCATGACTCTATTCATGGTTCTGCTCACTTTTTCTTGCCCATGCTGACTTTTTGGCCTCTGGTCATCCTGCTTTAAAATACGTGCATCTTTCTTCTCTTGGTCAATAGGGAGGTTGGTGGGGTCCTCCCTGACCTATGCATCAATAGCTGGAGCCCTGCTCCATGTTCCAGCTGGTCAGCTCTAGCCTGTGGCTCGCCAAATCCTTGCACAGAGACTAACATTTTTATAGGGGAGTATTTCATTGGATAATGAAGCAGTGATACTTTGGAAGCTGAGGCAATTCTCTTCTCGTTTATAGTAGAGAATCAGTCCCTAGGCGAAGTTAGTTTGGCGCTGCAGTTCAGAAGTTAGAAGAAGGTGTGAGCAAGCAGAGAGAAAAGTTTCTAATTCAGCTGAATTATAAAGAAAAGAAGTACCTTTGTACGGCTTAAAATACACATAACTCAACAACACTGAAATGTTGAGATAAGCTAAATCGACAGCATTTACTAAATCAACAGCAGCATTTTTGTCAGCGGAGGTCTGCCATAACATAACTTAGGTACAGACCAAAAATTGGCTATAAGGGATGCTTATTATACTTACGTATCATAAAAAATAGTTAGAATTCCAACTACTGGTAATGTTAGGTTTCCTATTGAAAGTGATTCGCTCTCCCTGTGTCTGGGGTTTGAGTTCTTACAGTCAGAAAACTCTGCTGGGGTGTAATGAGGATTTTAAAGGTGGGAGATGGATCCTTTCAGTCATTGTAGGTGTCTATGAAAACCCCAGAAACATTAATCTGGCAGTGTACCCAAGGGAAAGAAATAATTGAAAAAGAGACATAAAGGGGGAAGAAAGACAACTATTAAAAGGTTGAATTCTGGTAGAGTTAAGAGGATATTTTTACAACACTCAATGCATTTTTAGATAGCTTCCTCCATAGACCCCAACAGAAAATGCATCACAGAACAGGACAAAAGAGCAATATTCCTTTATATGAGACTCTGTTCATAGAAAAAGAAAAAGAAGATTTAGCCAGCAGCAGGAATTTGTTCCACCTAGCTGTAAACGGAAATCACTTTTAAAGCAGTTATGGAAAAATTTAGCTGCGTTCCCAAACAATATAACATGTTCAGTGCAAAGGCTGATTCACGGAGCTTCTGCCAGCAAATGATTATTGCGCTATGAGGGGGCAGGCATACTGTTCCAGTTACAGGAAAGTCAGAGAAAAAGAACATGATAGTCAGCAGAAGAGCCAAAGAGACCTGATTTATAGATTATATTGACTTGCTAGTGTGAAAGGAAAAAAATCCATATCTAATCTTTCAGTTCTTCCTTTGAAGCATCTTTCTGACACGGACCTTCCCATCTATGACTCCTGAATGTGTCCTCATGCCTTCTCTTACTTCTCGAACAACTGCATTGCCATCGCACCCCGCTAGTTCTCTAGCCAGGGTGTCAGATATGTGTCTGTGGCACTCAGCACCTTCCCCCCTCCTTCAGTGCTCTCCCCACAGCACTAGGACCGGCAGCCTGGGAACACGTTTTCCAAAATCCCCTGTCAACAGAGTGCCCTTGTAGAGTCTACCAGTGAGAAGCCCCTGTTTGAGATTTGGACAGTGGCAAAGAAGTACATGTGTGGGGGGTGGTCTGTAGATGTGTGGGCTTTGGTACATCCAAGGTTTTGTCGTAGCCTCTAGAAGTACTCTTATGGGTGCTCTAGGTGGCTGTGACCACTGGCGGAAGTTTCCTGTAATTCCTGACCTGGGGGGTGAGAAGCAGAGTCTAATTCACTGGTAGCCAGTGAAGAAGCTAAGAGACAGCAGTGGTCTCCTTGACCTTGGTTATTTCAGCCTTTCCATCACTTGAGTAAGCAGTTAATGTTCTACGTTATGTCCCTTACTTCTTGGAATATCTAGAGTAGGTTCTACTTTCCTGACTGATTCAGCTGTCTCCTCATGTCCATTCTCTTCTCAGTGCCCAGGAATCACCTAGCACAGCTCCTTGTTTCACAGATGAGGTCCAGAGAGACTAAGTGACTTGCTCAAGGTCACTCAGCCACTTAATTATAGAACCAAGCCAAGAATCCCTATCTCCCAACTTCCAGGCTGGCACTGATTTCTACTGTATCATACATCTCTGGATTTATAGACATCTCCTAATGTTCCTGCATCCTTTTATATATCATATTTCATTATATCTATGATGTCAGCAATTATAATTGTTTTATAAAAAAAAAGAAAAAACACTGCCAAATAAACTGATTCAATATATTCTATCACTTGAAAATGTTATATATTGAAGAAACTTATTGAAACATTTGAAAACTATACTTATTGAAAAAATACATTTTATTATTATTTATTTTTTATATTGAAGTATAGTTGATTTACAATATTATTATTAGTTTTGGGTATACAACATAGTGATTACATATTTTTATAGGTTGTACTCCATTTAAAGTTATTGCAAAATAATGGCTATATTTCTTTGTGTTGTACAATATATATGTTGTTACTTATTTATTTTATACATAGCAGTTTGTGCCTCTTAATCCCATACCCCTATGTTGCCCCTCCACCATCCCTCTCTCCACTGGTCACCACTAGTTTGTTTTCTATATCTGTGAGTTTGTTTCTGTTTTGTTATATTCATTTATTTGTCTTCATTTTTTAGATTCCACATATAAGTGATAACATAGAGTATTTGTCTTTCTCTGACTTATTTCACTAAGCATAATATTCTCTAGGTCCATCCACATTTTTGCACATGGCAGAATTTCATTCTTTTTACTGCTGAATAATATTCCATTGTATAGTTATAACATATCTTCTTTATCCATTCATCTCTTGATGGACACTTAGGTTGTTTCCATATCTTGGCTATTGTAAATAATGCTGCTATGAACACTGGGGTACATGTACCTTTTCAAATTAGTGTTTTCATTTTTTTCAGATTTATACCCAGGAATGGAATATACTGGGTCATATAGTAGGTCTATTTCTAGTTTTTTGAGGAACCTCTGTATTGTTTTCCACAGTGGCTACACCAGTTTATATTCCCACCAAGGTGTATGAGGGTTCCTTTTTCTCCACATCTTTGCCAACATTTGTTATTTGTGGCCTTTTTGATGACAGTCATTCTGACAGGTGTGAGGTGATATCTCATTGTGGTTTTAATTTGCATTTCTCTGATGATTAACGACGTTGAGCATCTTTTCATGTGCTTGTTGACCATCTCTATGTCTTCTTTGGAAAAATGTCTATTCAGGCCTCTGCCCACCTCCCCTTTTCTTTTGCTACACTGAGCGGCTTGTGGGATCTTAGCTCCCCGACCAAGGATTGAACCTGGGCCCATGGCAGTGAAAGCACCGAGTTCTAACCACTGGACCGCCAGGAAATTCCCATTCTGCCCATTTTTAATCAGGTTGTTTGTTTTTTTGATGTCGAGTTGTATGAGCTGTTTATATACTTTGGATATTAACCCCTTATCAGTCATACAATTTGCAAATATTTTCTCCCATTCAGTAAATTTTTTTGTTTTGTTTTGTGGATGGTTTCCTTTGCTGTATAAAAGCTTTTAAGTTTAATTAGGTCCCATTTGTTTGTTTGTTTTATTGACGTATAGTTGATTTATAATGTCCATTTGTTTATTTTTGTTTTTGTTTCTTTTGCCTTAGGAGACAAAAAGTTGTTGGTATGATTTATGTCAAAGAGTGTTCTGCCTATGTTCTCTTCTAGGAGTCTTATGGTTGCAGGTCTTACATTTAGGTCTTCAATCCATTTTGAGTTTATTTTTGTATATGGAGTGAAGAAATATTCTAAGCTCATTATCTTACATGTAGCTGTCCAGTTTTCCCAGCACAACTTACTGAAAAGAGTATCTTTTCTCTATTGTATATTCTTGCCTCCTTTGTATTAGATTAATTGACCATATGTGCATGGGTTTATTTCTACCATCTCTATTCTGTTCCATTGATCTATGTATCTGTTTTTGTGCCAGTACCATGATGTTTTGATTATTGTAGGTTTGTAGTAGAGACTGAAGTCAAGAAGCATGATACCTCCAGCTTTGTTCTTTTTTCTCAAGATTGCTTTGGCAATTTGGGGTCTTTTGTGGTTCCATATAAATTTTAGGATTATTTATTTTAATTCTGTGAAAAATGTCATGGGTATTTTGATAGGGATTGCATTAAATCTGTAGATTGTTTTGGGTAGTATCGTACTTTAACAATATTAATTCTTCTAATCCAAGAGCACAGGCTATCTTTCCATTTTTTTGCATCACTTTCAAATTCCTTCATCATTGTTTTATGATTTTCAGAGTATAAGTCTTTCACCTCTTTGGTTAAGTTTATTCCTAGGTATTTTATTCTTTTTGATGCGATTTTAAATGGAATCGTTTTCTTTCTGATAGTTCATTATTAGTGTATAGAAAAGCAATGGATACCTGTATTTTAATATCAATATTATATCCTGAAACTTTACTGAATTTATTTGTTACTTCTAATAGTTTTCTGGTGGAGTCTTTAGCATTTTCTATATATAGTATCATTTAATCTGCAAATAGCGACAGTTTTACTTCTTCCCTTCCAATTTGGATAACTTTTTATTTCTTTTTCTTTTCTGGTTGCTATGGCTAGGACTTCCAATACTATATTAAATAGAAGTGGGGAGAGTGGGCATCCTTGTCTTGTTCCTGATTTTAGAGAAAAGGCTTTTAGCATTTCACCATTGAGTAGTTGAGTATGATGTTAGCTGTGGGTTTGTCGTAAATGGCATTTATTTTGTTGAGATATGTTCACTCTATACCAACTGTGATGAGAGTTTCTATCATGAATGGATGTTGAATTTTGTCATGTGATTAAAAAAATAAATTTTATACTTATTGAGATAACTCTTTTTGACGTGATTCAACTTAGTTTTAAAAATCATTTCTTGCATATATATAAAAAATGAAAATATAAACAAAATAAATTGGTTAAGCTATTTCCAAAACTTCCTTCACTTTGAGTCTGACTCTTTGAATCATGTTTTAAACTGAGTCATTTGTTGCTAATTTTTTTTTTTTTTTTTTTTAAAGGATTTTCTTATTTATTTATTTATTTATTTATTATTTTTGGCTGTGTTGGGTCTTCGGTTCGTGCGAGGGCTTTCTCCAGTTGCGGCAAGCGGGGGCCACTCTTCATCGCGGTGCGGGGACCGCTCTTCATCGCGGTGCGCGGGCCTTTCTCTATCGCGGCCCCTCCCGTCGCGGGGCACAGGCTCCAGACGCGCAGGCTCAGCAATTGTGGCTCACGGGCCCAGCTGCTCCGTGGCATGTGGGATCTTCCCAGACCAGGGCTCGAACCCGTGTCCCCTGCATTAGCAGGCAGATTCTCAACCACTGCGCCACCAGGGAAGCCCTGGTGCTAATTTTTTAATATAACAAGCTTTTAAACATAAATCTCTAAGCCATCAAGCGATAAGGTGATACAATACTTCTTACACAAATTTATTAAGCAACTAAAATGCTTTGGTGCTGGGCTCTTAGGCCATTTGACATAGAGCTAGACTCCTTTTTTTACTCTTGCTTCCATTATGTTGTTAAACACATTATCCTAAGGATAATAAGTGCACCATTATTGTCTCTGGAATTTTCTTGCAAGATGCTGACATGCATTCTGCAAGTTCTGATGTTCACAAGTGTGTAAGCAATGCCTACTACAATACATCAGGACTGACAACTGGCTGAGAGTGAGTGTAAGATGTCATTGAATCTAAGATGCATAACAATTTCAGAAATAATACAATATGAAAAATTATGTGTCCCAAAATTCATTAAATTCTATCTTACCTTCTATTTCTTCAATGTGTGTATTTTCAAGGTATAGTTCATGGAATATAATTGGTTTTAGTGTCCCAGAATACAAACATAATGATAGATTGTTAAAATATCATCTTATGCCTTGTTTTAAAGCAATCAGGTTAATTACTGATAATTATTAATTTAATGTCTATAATGCATAACACCTATAGCTTTAATTCATGTTTATACCCACAAAACATTTATTGTCCTTATACTATAGGCATAGTTGCATCTGAAAAGATTATTCACTCTCTTACTTAATAAGAATTCCTCTACCTTCTTGAAGGCTCAAGGATTTCTGTGATCTCTATGCATGAATAACAAGGCTATGGTAATAGCAATGACAAAATCTTGTTTTGTTGGAGGAAAATAAGTCAGAGAAAGAAATTTAGTTCCTTAAGAGGATATACTTGCCCTTTCTGCTATTTTTCTCAGAGAAGGGGTTATGTTCTGCTTGTTCATAACCAGTACCTACCTCTTGAATACTTGGCTGAGCAGAAAACATAGCTTAGAAGTCAGCAGGAACTTGGTGATATGAAAGAACATTATATGAAATGAAATAATGCATAAAGAGCATGGTGCCCAGCAGATCTGTCTCCATCTGTTGCTTTGCCTTATCTTTTCTTCCCTCCAACCAATTATATGGTCTGCCCAGTGCCTGAAAAATAGCAGGCAATCAATTAATGATGATTCCCTTCTATTTCCTAGTCTTGCTTCAAAGTTAGAGCAGGGTAAATATTTGGGCTGAAATGATTTTTTCTTCTTTATGGCTTACCTACAGTTTTGAAGAAAGGGGGTACTCCAAGTCACCCACATCTTCAGATTCACATATTTGTTTCAATGCAAACAAGCTTCTTCATAGTGTGTTTTGGCTTGAATGGGAAGCTGGGGCTCTTCTGGCCCAAGGTTTCTGTGGAGACCCCCTTCTGGATCAGTGTGGCTCCAGGGCTCTGGGGGAGTTTCTAGGGGGCTCCTCCAGGGAGCGAGTCCATGTGATTCACCACAGTCCTGTGTGTGGCCCCTGTGGGCCTCTACTTCACTTGCAGCCACGTGATCAGTGTGACTGCTCTGTATTTCCCACCAGGATTCAGGCAGGTGCTCCAGGCATCATTCAGGATATCGTAGGCCTATCCTAACTGTTACTGTGGAAAAGACCTGGGATTCCGGCAAACTAACCATTTGCTCTTCTAATTTCTCTTGCATACACATCACTTAACACTGGAAGGCAGTATAGTAGAGGGGTCACGGTTTGTATGAGCTTTCAAGTCAGAATCCTGACTTTCCAATCCTGGCTCTGTTACCCAGAGTTATGTGACCTTGATCAGTTTACTTAATGCTTCAGTTTCATTATTTGTAAAATGGCAAAGATGTCTGTCTCGTGGGGTTTTCGTGAGAATTGAATGAGGTATGTATGTAAAGTGCCTGGCACATAGTAAATAAGCACCAAATAAAGAGAACTATTGTCATTGACAAACATGACATTTTAAGACTCCTAATTCAGCATCATTAGCTCATCTGTCTTACTGACACTTAATCAAGACGATTTCTAAAGTGTGAGCCCATATTAATTTCCCAGAAACTCAATTGTCTACTTCAGTTCATTTTCTTTAACCGAACTGAAACTAACTCCCGTGGCATGATTGATTTTGCCAGAGTGATTTCTGCATATATCCTAAACAGGATCTTTCCATCTGCTGCTCAACCCCATCTGTTCTTGCCTCCAGCTGATCCAATTTCATATCCAGTTGGTAGAGCGCCACCTGAAAAAAATCCCCATTATATTCTGATGTCCTGAAGAAACCTTGAGAAAAATTCAACACAGAGAGTTTGGCCACTTGAACACACAAAAGCCTCAATAAATTTTTAGAGAAAATGGGGAACTTGCCATATGGTGCTATTGGTAGTGATGAAATTAAATCATATTGAAGTCATATTAGAAAAAAATAATAAACTTGTGCCTAGCAGAGTGCCGAGCATATCATGACCTGACTTTATTTTTTTACATTAGAAAATTATGACACTTTAGATGATTAGAGAAAGTAGGACCTTTGAGACTTTAATTACTCTCACAAAATGTGTTCTGAATGGCATCAATGTGAGCTGGAGCACCTGTGAAGTGAGCATTTACGAGGAGGGGGACGTCTGCTCCGCGTGGTGTAGCGAAGTGTAGCGACAGCAGCACTGAGCATCACCCCCAAAACCACTTGCTCTTTGCTTATTGCATTGCAGATGTTATGATGAGCACTTTGCCTTTATGACCTTCATGTGTTTCATCAAATTAAGATTCCAATCATCGAATCATGCCCATTATTTTTTGTATCACTCTACCCCCACCAATGGACATAGCATTGATTTTAAGAATCATCTGAATTAAAGTGGGAACTGTGCGTGTCATAGGATGGAAGAATTCAGTAATCCACGGTTCCTTACATCCCCTCTATGAGGCTCATTTTACAAATGAGGAAATTGAAGCTCAGAGATATTAAATGAAATGCCTCAGCCCACTGTGCTAGGAAACAAGGTAACCTGGATTTCAGTCCAATTTTGTCTGCTCCCTAAAACCTGTATTAACCTGAGCATCAGTGGCCTGGCCCTGAGATGAGTGTGATTCTGCAGGAAATGAGAACCGGTGAGCAAGTCTCTAGAATGCACCTGTGCTTCCAGGGCCGCATCCAAAACCACAGCTTCAGATCTGAAACAGGTATACTACTCTCACCCGTTTCTCTTCTTTCTTTCAATTTTCTCTCCTCATTCATCAATGACCTAAGTCTAGAAATAATTTTTTTTCCTCAAATGCATCCATTCTCCTCCCCTGTATGGATCACGTGTTTTGAAAGCATAGGTCACATCAGAAAATGTAAGAATAGTAGAATGGGTGCTTTTTTTAAGGAAATCTTCTCCACCCCTTTCATTCTCCAGTAATAGAAATATGCTTTATCTTCAATCAAACAAATGATGGGTTTAAGCCAAGGAGGCATTTGGTTACTTGTCTTAGGCGGGGCACAACTGGTCAGCAACCTCTCCAGCAATTTTCCCTCCTTCTTTCTTATTCATTTTCTTTTCACCTTCTTGGGCTCGGTGAGAATATAGCTAGCAATACAGAAGCTATCTATTTTTTTTTCTTGTGCAGCTAAGATCCCCAAACTCCCAACCCAAAGCCTGGGGAGAAAAATTTTCCAAATGTAAATAGCATATTTAATCATTTTACAAATCTCTCTCCTCTTTCCTCCAATAAATACAAAGAAGTGAACACGAGAAGTTTTACAATCAAATTTGTTTAGTAAATCTAGTGGCTCACTCTTTAGAGTGAAAATATTCATTTATTTAACAAATATTTACTGAGTACCTACTATGTGCCAGGCTCTCTGCTAAACATGCTACATTTATTATGTGCAATTTACACAACCACTTGGTAAGATTTTTTCATAGGGGTTAAGTGGATTGCCCAAATGGAGAGGTTGGCAGGATTCAGAGAGAAGTCAGGTTGACTCGGAAGCCCTTGCTCCATCTATTTCCCCACCAAGGATGGGGAAAATGAACAAAGCATTTGGCACCAGGATGTTTTTCAATAGTAAGTAACTACTTTAGTTATTACTGACAAGGACTTTAGCCCTTAAAATTTACTCAGTATTTACTTAAAGGACATATCCATTTAATGATATTCTTTCTTACTTCTTTTTTTTTTAAATATTTATTTATTTATTTTTGGCTGTGTTGGGTCTTTGTTGCTGCGCACGGGCTTTCTCTAGTTGCGGCGAGCGGGGGCTACTCTTCGTTGCGGTGTGCGGGCTTCTCATTGCAGTGGCTTCTCTTGTTGTGGAGCACAGGCTCTAGGTGCATGGGCTTCAGTAGTTGTGGCTCACGGGCTTAGTTGCTCCACGGCATGTGGGATCCTCCCAGACCAGGGCTCGAACCCGTGTCCCCTGCCTTGGCAGGCAGATTCTTAACCACTGCACCACCAGGGAAGCTCCTTTCTTACTTCTTGATAAGACTATAATGATGGTTGGAAGAACTAACTGGATTCATTAAACTTTACTGTAACAGGAAGTTCTGTTTACTTTTACTTTTGCCATGTGGATATTATAAACATATTTCCTATACTGTTTTTTAACTTTAGAAAAAATTCCAAGCAGTTTCTATTCACCCCATTGATTTCCATCTGTTGAAGAAGGCTGCTGGTTATATCAGTCAGTGACTTGGGTTTGAAGTCTCATTGATATCTCTAATAAAACATTAGAAGAAAACCTTAAAGTATAGACACGAAATGGTTGTTTTAGAGTCATCAAATTTGAACTTGATATGTTTACGGATCAAATGCAGAGCATGGGCTATAGCTTTTTAGTTTCTATTCTCTGGCGAATAGTAAACTACAAATTAAGAGTTAATTCTTAATTACACACAAATTGACTGGTTGAGATTTAAGGGAATCTTTTAAGTTAAACTAATGTCAAATTATTCCAATTATAGAATCAGAATTATGGATTTCTAACAATTGGATAAATTACAGGATTACAGCATCACTTACAAATTTTAAAACTTTGTTGAACTAGAGCTTATAGTTTCCTTTTGCATTCCTTTTATTTTTTTTAGAAATCTCAGGCAAAAAGTCCAATTAGTTCTTTGCAATTACTGTTAAAACATTTTCTTAGTTTTTTTTGCTTTGGTCTTTCTCTAAATCCATCCTGCACATGACTGCCATACTGTTCTTTGTGGAATTCATTATAATATATTCCAGCTTGTAAACCTTCCATGGCTTTCCACTGCCTGGCTTAAAGGTAGAATGCCTACAACTCATTGGCCTGAGATGAACTGTTCCCTGTAATCTGGTCTCAAGGTTCTGCTACCATTCTTCTGCAAAAACCAGGAACTGAAGTCAAAAACTCAGTTTTACCGGGCAAAAACTCTGCCTTTTAAGACCTTCTCTCATAGTTACACCACACCTCAGTACCTCCCTCAGTATCATCTCTCAAGAAAACCTGTCTTGCCTCTCCAGTTCAGAGAGATCTCTGCTTCCCACAGGCTCTCATAGCACCCCTTACCCCTACCACTTGCTGAGTAGCTGTATCTCATCTCCTGATTTTCTGCATATACATTTTCTCCTTGCAGCTGATGGTAAACCTTGTTTAAGATAATATGCCTGTGGCTTCACATACTAAGCACACAATTTTTATTGCTTTCTATGTCCCAGCAAAAATCTTATATCCCTTTATGATGTTTATTTTAAATTTTATGAAAGATTATTATTACCACACTTCAGAATTTTTTCCCCTGAGTAACAATAACTTTATTTTCTCCTCTCAGAACTCACCTTTACAATATCTAATAACCCTATCTGTTAACCTTATTGTAAACTTCCTTAAAGTTTTACCCAACTATACTAATTTCAGTTGTGAATTAAAGTGTTAGATGCAATTATAACATGAAACATATCAACTGAGTGAAGCACAAGGACGTATCTCAATAAATTGTTGGGTCAATACTCCATTACCAACCAACCTCACGCTACAGAGAACACTCATCAAAGGCACTGCTGAGTATATCTATAAACTGCATAAACCCACAGAGACAAACATATATGTTGTTTGCCTCTTTCGATTTTCTTTCAACAACTGAACATTAATGGGAATAAGAGTTATTTTTGTTTCAAAGGATAAAAGTAAATATAACTATTGAATCCCAATAGTTTTAATGCTTTTTAAAGAAATTAAAAAATAGGTGAATATTAGGTTGAGAAAATATTAGACTCTTCTAGCAGCGTTTCACCTTCAGTACAATCTGCAGCAAGTGAATTTACCAGTGCTTTGTACATCCTGTAAAATTACTTCAATTCCCCAAACCTAATCTAATTCAAAACACTTCCTGAGCTCACCTGAAGCAAACTTCCTTCTCCCTGACTGCCTTCCCTTAATGAAAAGTGTGGGATGGCCACCACGAGACCTGTGACACACTTCCTTTGTTTCTGTTCTCCCCTGAGCAATTATCAAGAGCTCTTATTTTCAGGCACTGTGTGACCAGCCATTTACTTCTCTTATTTCCTACATATTAATTAGAGGCGCTGCAATTAAAAACAGAGGGAAGCTAGTAAGAAGGGGCTTTTTTTCTGTTTTGAGACAAATCTTCCAAGTGTTAAGAATCACACCACTCTATGCCTAGGGAGGTCAAAAGTGAAGTCCAGGAAAAAAGTAGTTCGGGGAGATCCATAGTTACTTTTTGTGGTATTCATACTGGTGATATAGACATACCTACTTTTCCCTCTCACATGAGACTTAATAATAGGCATCATCTCCGTATCGCCTCGTTTGTGTGGTAAGCAGAGCTATAAACTCTGAGGAAATTCTATAGTGTCTCCCTCCACCCACCTACCCACACTCATGCACAAATGGGTCATGGACTTGAACGAGCTAGAGAGACTTAATAGGCTCTCGGGGCTTCTCCATCATGACCAGCCTAGAGAGTTAGGTTTCTGGGTCTATATCTTAACAGACATGTCCCCCCTCCCCAACCTGCTCCTGGTAGTACTGGAAGACGATGCAAAAGGAAGAAAGTCTATTTTCTGTTTAATCTGAGACACAAGCTTAGGAATTCCAGAATTTGAAAGGCATTATTTCAGTCTTTTGAATAAAGGAGAGACTATGCAATTAAACCTCTAAAGGCCCTTCAGAGTGAATTTCTAATAAATAGACTCTTGAGACACTAAACACATAACGTTGGCATGCAGAAAGCCTGGGTACTGAATGAAAGGTTTACTGGTGTATGTAGATAAGCCATCCCCACACACGCTCTGAATGCCTGATGTTTACCAGAAAGACAGCACAAACCTGTCTTGCCAGAGAGTCAGTAAAATATCCTTCTTATATTGAGGTATTTGTTGCTCTATTTTTCAAGTGTAACAATTGTTGGATTATACAAATTAAGATCAAAAATGTCAAAATAAATAGAAGAGAGCTTTGTTACTTCGCTCCTGTTTCATGAGAGTTTTGAGCCACGCCACTGTTTGTTTTAAGGCATCACTTATGTGCACACTCTACGGCTTCAATGATTTTTCAGCCCTTGCTTGCAAGTAATTGGTATTGATTTTGCAGGTTACTTCTAATGTGTTTAGTTCCTAAAAGAATTCTAACTGTACCCCTCTCATCCTCTAGTCCCCAGGAGAAAACAGTATTTATAACTTCGGAGCAAATGGAGGTGTTATCCAACTTCCTTAGGCTAAAATGAGGGGTCTGAGTTTCTTCAAGCTTCCTACCCGAAATGTGATGATATGTTTTAAGCTCCCCATTATTTCAATTCAATGCACTAATATATGAAGTGTGGTGGGTAGTGGTTAATAATCCTAATGCTAGAGGAGTAAACAGCATAGGAATCCTTTAAGAACAAGGCCCTAGGGAGGGACAAGGGATAAGTCTTCCTCTTAAATCACCACATTCAACCGGGTCATTCATTAACAACATGGGCACTAATAGCTTTTAGCAGCAGGCAGCTTGCTGATTACAATTAGGTTTCTTGCAACGGTGGCTGCAGAAGGGGCAAGAACTGAAGCCTCCCTCAGAGACAGAAAACTGGGAGAACACACACGAGTTCAAGAAGAAGAGAAAAGAAAGTGTAATGTATAAGGCTGGAGTGAAAAGGACCCACAATTTTCCATAAGAGTTAAACACAAGAAGGATATAAGCAGACGGTAAAAAGACAGAGTCAAATATACAGTTTGGAAAACGCTGGATTATTGTAAAACAAGCTTACACCCAGAATCAGCTTGAAAAGATGGTACCTACCATAGAAGACAAAGTGTCCTTTGGTTAAAGTATTTCCTGTCCTAAATGTCATCTCTTAAGTAACAAATAGCAAATAAAAGTAGAGTGCTAAAATATTTTAATTTACATATTATTATTTTTCATAAGTAATAAGCCCCCCTAAGCCCCTCATACTTTAACTGACAGCTATATTTTTGACTGACAGTGTTGTCTTAGTGATTTTCTGCAAATCCAGTTGACATTCATTGGCATCAATCTTTGAAACACCCATTTGCTGTCTGCTTAGTGCAGGAGCGTCAGTGATCAGTCACAATTCCTTAAAGGAGTATTAACAATGGGGCTTAGTCAAAGACAGTTACTACAGCTGATGTGGGCACATGGGGTGGATAAAGGAGCAGATGTTCTGTCATTATATATGGACATTCTGGAACAATCTGAGAGGCTGGTGGAATACACAACACTCCAAAAATATTCCTAGAAGTCAGATTTAAACCTTCAGTGGAAACTTCCAATAGTATTACTTCCAAAGGGGTGGGATTATATAAAATAGACCCATTTTGAATCACTCATGGAAATTTAGTCACTAAAACACTAAGAGCACCTTGTTATAAAGCAGTTTTCCTAAGAAGATTTAAAATATGTACCAAATGTGCTAAACTAACACACAGATCTGCCCTTCTGGATATACACATCTCCGTGTTTTTATTGCCTTTATAGAACACTCGAAAGAACTGTCTAAATTTTTCTTTCTCCAATTCTCTGATTTGCTGTGTGTGTGTGTGTGTGTGTGTGTGTGTGTGTGTGGTGGGGACGGGGATATAAAATAGAGAGAATCCATTCCCGTTCCAGCATGTTCTAGTGTGTCCTCTGTTCTCACCGCTTCATAGAATTTGCTCACATCAGACCAGAGAGGAATTCTATGTTACTAAATCTAGCGGACAGTTTTCTGTCCTCAGTTGGAACAACTAGGCACCTTCTTTTTCAAACACTTTCCTTTCTTGGCTTCTGTGATAAAATTCCTGATTTTCTTCCTTTCCCATTGGCAATCCCTACTCAATCGATTCTTCCCCCAACAAAGTGAATGGTATTTTGTTTTTAACTGAGATCTGATCATTTCATTCCTTCAATAACTTTCCAATAAACTTCAACAGCTTTCCATTGCACTTAGAATAAAATCTAAATTCCTCACCGTTTCCTGTAATTTCTGCTTGGTTGAGCCCCTGCCTACCTGCACAGTCTCATCCTGTATCACTCTCACTATGCCCCAGCCCCTACCTGCCTTCCTCCTGTTTCTCCTCAGCCATTTCCATCTTCAGGGCCCTTTCCTCTGCAGTTTACTTGGCCTGGAAAGAGCCCCCCTACCATCCCCTCAGTTCTTCACACCTAGGGATCATTCTTGGCATTTGTGTCTCAGCTCATAAGTTATCTTATGTAAAAATCTTTCTCCAGAGCCCCCATCTCATGTTTGTCTTGCTTTTCTTACATTAATTTCATTCACAGCACTTATCACATTCAGTAAATATCTGTTTTATTTGTTTATCATTTTATCTTCTTCTTCCACTAGAATGTACATACCATGAACATAAATTTTTGTTCACATCTACATTCCTAGGAGTTAAAATACTGCTTGAAATATAATAGGTACTCAAATATTTGTTGAATAAATATCATATACTAACAAAATTCAGGGCCTGAAAAGTATAATTTGACCTAAGAGATATTATTCCAAAGAACGGCCACCTCAAAGTTTTATCTATTCTGAGACAAAAAAATATTTCCCATACCATTTACTCTTCTTAAAAATTAAAGTTTTGAGTAATTAATATAATCATATTGTTTAAAAATACAGTGAGAATTCTTCTTCATATTTCTGTCCCACTCCTGCTTGGTCCCCATACACTCCCACCTCTCAGAGGCAACTACAGGCACACCTCAGGGATATTGCAGGTTTGGTTCCAGACCACGGCGATAAAGCAAATACTGCAATAAAGTGAATCACACAATTTTTTTTGGTTTCCCATTGCATGTATGTTTATACTATACTGCAGTCTAGAGTGTGCAATATTGCATTATGTCTTCAAAACCAATATACATACCTTAATTTAAAAATACTCTACTGCTAAAAACACTATCCATCATCTGAACCTTCAGGGAGTTGTAACCTTTTTGCTGGTGGAGGGTCCTGCCTCCATGTGGACGGCTGCTGACCGATCAGGGTGGCGGCTGCTGAAGCCTGGGGCGGCCGTGACAATTTCTTAAAATAAGACACCAGTGAGATCTGCTGCAGCCATTGACTCTTCCTTTCATGAACGATTTCTCTGTAGCATGCAATGTTGTTTGCTAGCATTTTACCCACAGTGGAACTTCTTTCAAAATTGGAGTCAGTCCTCTCAAATCCTGCTGCTGCTTTATCAACTAAGTGTATGTCATATTCTAAATCCTTTGCTGTCATTTCAACAACCTTCACAGCATCCTCACCAGGAGCAGATTCCATCTCAAGAAACCACTGTCTTTGCTCATCCATAAGAAGCAACTCCTCATCCGTTCAAGTTTGATCATGAGATTGCAGCAATTCAGTCACATCTTCAGGCTCCACTTCTAATTCTAGTTCTGTGGAATCTCGTCACATATGCAGTTACTTCCTCTACGGAAGTCCTGAACCCCTCAAAGTCATCCATGAAGGTGGGAATCAACTTCTTCCAAAATCCCGTTAATGCTGATATTTTGACCTCTTTCTATGAATAATGAATGTTTTTAATGGCATCTAGGAGGATAAATACTTTCCAGAAGGTTTCAATTTACTTTGCGCAGATCTATCAGAAGAATCACTATTTATGGCAGTTATAGCTTTACAAAATGTATTTCATAAATAATAAGGCTTCAAAGTAAAAATTACTCCTTGATCTGTGGGCTGAAGAATGGATGTGTGTTAGCAGGCATGAAAACAACATTAATCTCAGTGTACATCTCCATTTGAGCTCTTGGGTGACCAGGTGCATTGTCAACGAGCAGCAATATTTTGAAAAGAATTTTTTTTTTCTGAGCAGTATTTCTCAACAGTGGTCTCAACTGAGTCAAAATATTCAGCAAACCATGCTGTAAACAGATGTGCTATCATCCAGGCTTTGTTGTTCCATTTATAGAGCACAGGCAGAGTAATTTAGCATAATTCTTAAGGGCTCTAGGATTTGAGGAGGTAAATGAGCACTGGCTTCAACCTGAAGTTACCAGTTACCAGCTACATTAGTCCCTAACAAGAGAGTCAACCTGTCCTTTGAAGCTTTGAAGCCAGGCACTGACTTCTCCTCTCTAGCTATGAAAGTCCTAGATGGCATCTTCTTCCAATAGAAGGCTGTTTTGTCTGCACTGAAAATCTGTTGTTCAGTATAGCCACCTTCATTAATGATCTGAGCTAGATCTTCTGGAGAACTTGCTGCAGCTTCTACATCAGCACTTGCTGTTTCACCTTGCACTTTGATGTTATGGAGATGGCTTCTTTCCTCAAACCTCATGAACCAACCTCTGTGAGCTTCAAACCTTTCTTCAGCTTCCTCACCTCTCTCACCCTGTGTAGAATTGAAGAGAGTTAGGGCCTTGCTCCAGATTAGGCTTTGGCTTAAGGAAATGTTGTGGCTGGTTTGATCTCCTATCCAGACCAGAAAAAACTTTCTCCATATCAGCAATAAGGCTGTTTCACTTTTTTATCATTCGTGTCTTCACTGGAGTAACACAATTTCCTTCAAGATCTTCTCCTTTGTATTCACAACTTGGCTAACTGTTTGGCCCAAGAGGCCTAGTTTTCAGTTCATCTCAGCTTTCGACATGTCTTCCTCACTAAGCTTAATCATTTCTAGCATTTGATTTAAAGTGAGAGATGTGCAACCCTTCTTTTCACTTGAACATTTAGAGGCTACTGTAGGGTTATTAATTGGCCTGATTTCAACATTGCTCTGTCTCAGGGAATAGCGAGGCCCAAGAAGAGGACTGAGACAGGGGAACGGCCAATTGGTGGAGCAGTCAAAAACATACAAAATTTATCGATTAAGTAGCTCACAGTTTCATACAGGCAAAGTTCATGGTGCCCCCAAAACAATTACAATAGTAACTTCAAAGACCACTGATCACAGATCATCATAACAAATATAATAAGAAGAAAGTTTGAAATATTGCAAGAATTGCCAAAATGTGACACAGAGACGTGAAGTGAGTAAATGTTGTTGGAAAAATGATGCCCAGAGACTTGATCGATGCAGGGTTTGCCACAAACCTTCAATTTGTAAAAAACTCAATATTTATGAAGCACAATAAAATGAGGCATGCTTGTGTTCTTATTAGTGTCATTAATACCTTGTATATCCTTCCAGGGTTTTTAATACATATTCAACATACATGAACATATGTTATTTTCCCCCATTTTCAGAAAAATTACCATGCTATACCAATTTTGGTATACCAAAAAATACCAATGCTATACACCAATGTATAGCATTGGTATACACGTTAGATCAATGTGTATACCAATGCTATACACACTGATCTACGTACTCTTTTTCCATCCAACAGCATATTTTGGAAATATTCCCACATTAGTACATAAAAAGCTTACCATAATATTCACTAATTAAGGTAGAGTGACACTGGTATAAGGATAGATAAATAGATCAATGGGATAGGATAGTTCAAAAATAACACACAGCTATACGCTCAACTGATCTTCAACAAAGATGCCTAAGGAATTCAACAGAGAGAGGGAAGTAATTTAAAATTTTTCAGAAACAAATGTTTCTGAAACATCTGAATAACTATAGAAAAAAAGAATGTTGATCCCTAGCTCACACTACATATAAAAATTAATTTGAAATAAGTTAGTAACCTAAATTTGAAAGCTAAAATTGTAAAACTTCTGGAAGAAAACATAGGAGAATACCGTTGTGTCCTTGGGGAGGCAGAGGCTTTTTAGATAATACAGAGAAAGCAGTAATCACAAAAAAAAGGAAAGTTAAATTGAACTTCATTAAAATTAAATAACTTCTACTCATCAAAATGTATCACTAATAAAATAAATAGGCAGGCACAGACGGGCAGAAAATATATCTTAAAGGACTTAGATCCAAAATAATGTACTTATATAACTCAATAAAGAATCAACAAAAAAATAGACAAATGACTCAGACATTTAGCAAAGTTATATAATAGCCAGTAAGCACAAGAAGTGCTCAGTATCATTAGTCATGAAGCAAATACAAATTAAAACCACACTGACATACTACCACATACCCAGTAGAGTGGATAAAATTAAATTTAAAACCCTGACTTCATCCAATGCTGGTAAGGGAGGAGCAAGTGGAACTACATTCCTTTGCTAGTTGATGTATAAATAGGTACAACCCCTTTGGAAAACTGCTTAGCAGTTTACAGTTTCTTGTAACTGTAAACATATACCCACCTCATGACCCAGCAAGTCCGCTCCTAGGTGTAATTTAAAAAATAGATCTACCTAAGTATTTACACAAGAATGTTCATAGGAGCCTTACTCATAATAGTAAAAAACTAGAAACATCCCAAATGCCCATGAACTGGAAAACAGATGAATAAATTTAAGTATCTTTATTCAATGGAATACTAACTTAGCAACATGGACAACACTTGAAAATATTGCGATGAAGCAAAAAGCCAGACTTCAAAGAGTATACATTACACTATTTATATGAAATTCTGGAACAGGTGCAACTAATCTAGGTTGATAGCCATCACTGACAGCCTGGGATAGGGCATGGAGGAATTTTCTAGGTGGCTGGAAATGTTCTATTATCATGATATGGGTGTGGAGTACACAAGTGTATACATTTGTGAAAACCTACCAAACTGTATGTTCAAAGTCTGCATCTTACTGTGTGAATATTATACCTCAATAAAAATAAGATAAAATATTTTAAAGTATAAAATAATAACAATATAACTAAAATTTAAATGAAAGGGAATTAATTTAAAAATAAATATGGGATTCAGAATTCATAATTTGGTTGGGGCTGGAGAAAGGAAGATAAAGATTAAATGGGTACTGGTTGATGAACCCCTTCAGTGGGGTTGCTGGGAGCCAAAGGGGAAACAGCACCATTAGGAAGGTATGAAGTCTGAAGTCCGGCATTTCTAATCCTACCTTTTTTTTTAGTGCTGGTGTAGCTCACAGCACAACTTTCAGAGCTAGTACCATTTATCTGAGGCTGAATTCTTTCCCCATTATATCACTAATGAGGTTTGTGCCTTTCTGTGCTTTCCTACCTCTACGATTAAAATTCTATGGTGACCTTTAGGTTGAATTAGTTCTTCTTTTATCCATAAACTGAATTAACCAGAGCCTCATCCAAAGCTTAAATTACCTGTAAACAAAACGCTCTGTAGAAGAAAGTGAGAAAAGCAACAAGAAACATGAAGAAAACTGGATTCAGTGTCTCTAGAATGCTACAAAAATCGAGAGGTGTTCTAATTGACTTCACATTTATGGAATGCACCTTGAAGGATATTATTTTAATATCCAGCTACATTGTCTTCCTTCCCTTTCTCTGAAAACAGGAATTATAACTATAAATAAGAAAATGACAGAGTCTTCTAAGAAAATGAGATTTGCTCTCATTTAGCCTTTAAGCTATTTTGTTAATTGCTTTTTATAAAGGCCAGAAAATGAAACTTAATAAAGGGAAAGGGTTATAATTAATCATTGGGAAAAAATATACACAAACTTAGAATTAGCTTTGTTAAATTTCTTTTTTGGTGCGGGGGGAGGCCAGGACAAAACTAGAATTTCAGTATTCATAGAAATAGAGAAAGCATTTCCCTCTGACATTGGCTCCACCTAATACTTCCAAAAAATACTGCGGTCTGCATCTCCCAACAGACTATGTGCCTCCTCTTGGTACACCCAGACAAGGTGCAGCAAGTGTGACTGCACTGGACACCTATCACTTCGGATTCATTAAGTCAGTCTTCAAAGACTGATCACTGCACTTCTCTCTAAGGCAAAGCAAATGTGATCGATGACTGTTCCTATTCCCTTGTTAGTACACGATTAGCTTCTGCAAATCTAGGAACAGGGTAAAATTGCATACAAAATATATGAGCAGAACTAATGTGCTTCTGATTGAAGATGGCCTATTAATGGAAATTTCAAAAAAGGAGGCTTATCAATTAACATAAGCCCCGAGGAGAAGAGCCGCAAGGAAATTAGACCAAATACTACAAGAAACCAGCAATTTAAGAGGACAATACTCAGTAAAAGAGAAACACCCCCTCATCACACTACCGAACAATAACACAATAATACTACTACTCTTTGCTGAAATGCATATCAACAGATTTAAGGTATACAATTAAGTGGGAATAAGCGATTTAAAAATTTTTAATGAAAAATTTTATGTAACAAATGTATGGTGAAAGGGAGATGGTATAATGAATCCTCACATACCCATCATTTAGATTCAACAATTATCAGGGTTTTGCCACATTTCCTTCATTTTTTTCCTTTTGCCAAATATTTTTAAAGCAAATCTCAGAAGCATGTAATCTCATGTCTAAATACTTCAGTCGCCATTTCTGAAAGCATGGACATTGTTTCCACAAAATAACAGTGATACTATCTCACCTCCATAGTAACACTAATGGGTTTGTATCATGTCCCGTCCACAGTAACTATTTTCTAATTGTCTTAAAAAATGTCTTTTTCATAGAGTTATGTTCAAATTCAGATCCAAAGAAGATACAGATATTATATGTGTCAAGTCTCCTAAGTCTTTTTTTTTTTTTTTTTTTTGATCTACAACAGTCCTTTTCTCCTCTCCCTCCTTTTTTCCCCATGCCATTCATTTTTGGCAGAAACTGTCACTCGTCCTATAAAATGTCCCTCATTCTAGATCTTTCTGTTTGTTTCATCATTGTGTCATTTAACTACTTCTTTTTCTATGTCCTTTTGGCCGGAAGTTATCTATTGAAACCCAGTTAGATTCAGGCTCAACTTTTTGACAGGACTACTTTATAGAGGGTGCAGTGGGCTTTATATTACATCACATCAGGAGAAAAATAAAGCCCTTGTTTTCCCACTTTTAGTTGTAATAAAAACCTTACACTCTATTGTCTAGTTCTCCCTCAATCTTTAAACCTCAATCTTTGTTTCATTAACACTGCAAAATAGTGACTTTCTAATTCTATCATTTCCTCTATATTTATCAACTGTAGTATTACTGTAAAGAAGAGTTTTCCCTCACCAGTTGACCATTTTGATTACTGGAAAATATAGTTCTTTCAAAGTATATTTTCCCTTTTAATTATCAATTTTTAGAGCAAGCCATTAGTACCCTAATAATTTCCAGAGGGTTGTTGAAAAAGTATTTCTAAACATAAACTAAATTATATACTAACCATCTCCATTATTTTTAAAGTTCTAGTTCAAGACTCAAATTTCCTATGAAGTGTTTCTGAAACAACTTCAGTCTCAAATGCTTTTCTTTACTCTTCTTTTCTACAAGATTTATGTATTCTGTGAATTTCACATTATATTAGAGTATATGAAATAATCAATTTGAAACACCAATCCAATAACAGGCTAGAACTTTCCCATCACAATCCCATCAGCATGTTTCTCCCACCATTCTCCCCCAGGACATCTGTGTACTGGCACCTCTACAAGGCAGGGCTGCTGCTGACTCACTGGGCCCCTTGAGACGTCAAAGGTACTCCCTACTCGGAGGAAACATGAGATGATCCTCTCTTGTTCTGGAGAGAAATTCTGGTAAAGTGATCTAAAACACCATTACTTATGCCAATGCATTAGACGATGGTAGTGAAATAGGTCATTCTGTTTTTACATAAAACCCTTTTAACTTTTCACTAGAAATTAAGCACAAGTCACAACATAGTTTACCAATGCAGTAACTGGAGTCTGAGAGTACGTGAGCACAAGAGAATGTATCCGGGGTGTGCCTCTGTGGAAATAAGATTAAGAATGGTTGAAAGAGTACTGGTTATCTCCAACCTGTGAGGCCAGTGGGCATCACTTGACTCTGGGATGGGGGCTGCTTCCTGAGCCCTGACAGCCATCTTTTGTACTTCTGCTTGGTAGCATAATTCAACCTACGCATGAATTCAATTCCGGGAGAACAACTCAAAGCATATCATATTTGTGATAGGTAGAATAATGGGCTTTTAAAGATGTTCACACCCTAATCTTCAGAACCTGTTAAGATGTTACTTTACCTGGCAAAAGAGACATTGTAGATGTGATTACATATACAGACCTTAAAATAGAGAGATTTTCCTTGATTATTTGGGTGGGCTTGATTGAATTACATGAGCCCTTAAAAGCAGAGAACATTCATGGGCTGAAAGCAGAAGAAGAATGTGGAAGAAGGGTAAGTCAGAGAGATTCCAAGCTTGAAAAAGAGTCCATGCTTGCTGGCTCTGCGATGTAAGAGCCACATGCAAGAACAGAGAGAGGCCTCTATCAGGTAAAGATGGCCTCCAGTTGATGACCAGTAAGGAAACTGGGACCTGAGTCCTACAACCACAACATACTGAATCCTGCTAACAGTCTGAATGAGCTTGGAAGGGATTCTTCCCAGAGCCTCCAGATAGGAGTCCAGCTGGTAACACCTTGATTTCAGTCTCCTATGAGCCAGAACATAGAAACTGTTGGAACCGACTCAGACTTTTGGCCTACAGAATTATGAAATAGTAAATTTGGGTTGTTTTAAGCCACTAAGCTTGTGATAATTTGTGTGGCGGCAATATAAAACTACATCAATATTGTTATTGGGTCTACAATATCACTTCATAGAAGGGCATTGCACTCTCTTATTAATGAATTACCAGTGCCCTCTGACTGTACAATATCTGAGTTATCACAAGGTAGATGAAGAACTGCTCTCACTCTTCCCCTCCTACCTCAATGCCAACTTCTTGACCTTGTCTTAATACATAGTTTAGGGCTATGACATTATTTTGTCAACTATTTTTAAACTACATTATTATTATTACTAAATATATTATTAACAAAATGTTATAATTATTTTGCTTTAGATGTTACCCTAGAAACCCAACTACCATTTATGTAACTATTTTTAATAAAATAGATTTTTTCAAATTGAAACTCAGCAGTGGTCTTTTACATCTTGTTTGACAGTTTGGGAGGAGGGATAAATCAGGAGCTTGGGATGAGCACACACACACTACTATATATAAGATAGATAACCAACAAGGACCTACTGTATAGCACAGGGAACTCTACTCAATATTCTGTGATAACCTATATGAGAAAAGAATCTAAAAAAGAATGAATATATGTATATGTATAACTGAATTCCTTTGCTGTACACCTGAAAAAAAACACAACAATGTAAATCAACCATTCTCCAATAAAATTTTAAAAAAAGAAAGTTTAAAACTACGCACATTTTACACAGTGATGACTATCCTAATGACATGTAAAAGTGCTGTACTAAAAGCAGTAACATTTTTTTATGTAAGACTAATTGGTTTCAAAATCAATAGGTTATATAAAATGAAGGTTTTAAAGGGCAATGTGAATACTTCCTTTAATTAAATAATGTGTGTCTCAAGCTGTTTTCCACAGAGAGAGTAATCAGGAATGACTATTATTAAACTAAGCTAATTTCATCCTTTTGCAAAAAAGGAGAAGAATGTTGAAGGAATGATGCCAAATGCAGCTACAACATTTTGATGGACATAAATGCACAAGTTTCAGTCCTACAGGCAAAAAAGACCAGCAAAGACACCCAAATAATTTCATAAATGATGAAAATCATGCAACAAAATCCTTTCTACATGATGGGTTAATGGGATGTTACTAATGGAAATTTTATGCCTTGTTTAACTTTTTCTTCAGGTGGAATTTTCCAGTGTGACACCCATATTTAATATCAGAGTTTCTAGGAAGATAAAAGAACTAGAATGACATTTCAGCTGCATATTCCTTGGAAGATTTGGGGGGGGTGACTAAAATATCAAAGTCACATTAGAAAAAGTAATTAACTTAAATTCCTTTTGGGAAAGGCAAAAAGAAAAGCGAATCAGACCTTAAGAATTATCTTACAGAGAACATTTAAAAAGTGCCAAACAGTAAATGTTAGCTATTGTTCCTGAATACTTTGTCCTTCTAGCCTGTCGACTTTTTAGTCACAAGGCACCACACCATCATATTGCCCAAACAATTTACATCACAAAGGAATTATAATATTCTTTTAACATGAAGAGCAATGAATTAATAAGAACCGTTATTGTACCAGATTCCTTCAATCTCAATGGAATGGCCAAATGCTAGCTGGGAAAATTACTTCAGACTTCTTAACTGCTATAATTGAAGTGAGATTTTCCTCCATGTCTGCATGTGCAGAATATAAATATTTTAATTTCATCAGTTTGATGAGTAATTTCACAGGACTGCTATTTTACAGGACTGACATTGGAAAGTTACAGGGTGAGTTCAGGAGTGGACCATATTTTTCTAGAGAGCACTTATTTTGCTAAGGGGTCCTGTGAACATGTATTCATTTTTCCCTCATTCTTTCTCCAAGAACAGTAGGAATGATCTGTTTCCGCCCCAGAAGGTAACCCTGTTGGATGCTATCAACACAACTGAGAAGCTATTAATGATTACACTTTAAAATTCTAGCTACCTTCTGCTTCCATTAGTTTCCTCTCTACCATGCACATACACATTAAGTTTAAAGACATATGACTATTTTTTTCCCTAAAAAGGCTTTCATGTTTTTAGAGATTTCAGATATATCATCCCACTGACTTGCTATCAATTACCTGGTGGAGGAAATAGTGATGTTTCTGACTTTCCCTGGTGACACTAGACTGGAGACACTAGACTCCATAAAGGTAAATTTTAATGAAATTAAAATGTAATTCATTAATTAAAGCTTATCTCCAATTAATACTTCCCAATGCATTATGACATAGTATAATATAAGCCATAAGTCCATTTCCCACCTGAACTTACTTTTATTTCAAATCAGTATGATGAAACAGCTAATTTTTCCCATCAACTGAGGATTGAATGTTCCCTCAAATTCTGTGATTTAATTAAATTCATCTTGTTCTTCAAGGGCCAGGTGACCATAATGTAATTTAATGTATTGTCTTATATTCTAAGTTCTTTAATTACAGTGTATATATTCCTTAATATACATATTTCCATGTATATATGTGTATATATATATGTATACGGCACATAATATTAATATATGATAGTTTATACCAGCAGGGCACCTTGATTCATCATGGGAACAGATGTTCCTTTGCTTTGTGAGAAAGAAAACCAACTTAACTATAAAAGGATAAGAAACAATTACACACTAGAGTGTTAATTCTGTTAACAAAGAAGTTGCATTCTGGCAGCATTTTTATGTGGCCATAAATTGTACCATCAAACAAAGAGGTAATACTGGAAGCACAGAGATTAATTCCAGGATCCAGGGAGAACTACAGGATAAGGGTAGGGATTGGACACAGGCCAAAGTCATTAACAACAACCAATTCACTTTAAATATACACATCGTAGTCTTCGGGAGGATGGAAAGAACACGGTGATGCGAGGAGCAGGGCATGCAGTAGTCTCCAGAGATGGCCACAAGCAATTCCTTTTCCCCCTGCATGAGGAGAGATGGAACTGAGGTCTCCCGCCCTGAATCTGGGCTGGCCTGTAACTTTCTTTGACCAGCACAATACCACAGAAACGATGCTGTGCCCTTTGGGGGCCCAGATGTGATGTGATGCTGTGCTATGTTAAGTGATGTCAGGAGCCCTGGCAGCTCCTGCTCTCGCTGCCGTGGATCTCAGCTGACATGCTGTAAGGGGACCCAGGACAGCCTACAGAGAGAGGCCAGGAGAGGCCCAGGGCGATGGGGTGTCACTGGGAAGGGGAGGCCACTTGGAGGAGAACCGAGGTATCCCAGTAGGTTCAGCACCAGGTTCCCAGACATGCCCACCCCAAATTTATCTACAACCACTTGCTAATGTCTCAAATCACCCCCTGCCCTTTTTTTTTAAAAATAAAAAAATAAAGGACAAGTGAATGAGTCTCAGACGTGTTTTGAGCACAGCCCATGTGACTGGCAAAGTGTTAAGGGTGCATCACTGAGAACATGACACAGCTCTTCTGGAAATCTAAATCGTGCCTCTTATTCATGATTTAACACTTAGCGCAAATCAGCTCTTAGAGAAACTGTTCTGACTCTCACCCTACAAATCATGGTGTGTCAGGAGCCCCTCATTTATGTTCCTAAAAAACGGATCTATTTCTCTGTCATATTTGAATCTGTTTATTGGTCTGTCTTATCCACTAAACCCAACTACCAATAACTTTTATCTCCAGTGCATAACAGATGCTTACTAAAGAAATATAGTCACTCTAAAATATGATTAAGTACTAGGCTAAAAACCTATGTTTCTGGAACACAGCACTTGACTGATTGGCAGATGGATGCACGGCTGGACAGAACGACTAAGCGCTCGGAGAGCACAGTGGAGGCTTAAAATGCATTCTCGTTAAGTTTCAGCTAATTAATCAAGAATGGTATTGAACTGTTTATCATTACGATTGAGGGGAAGCTGCTGGAAGGCATGAGAACGGGATAAAGGTGTGACAGAGAGGAAATTCCGGGTTCCGGATTTCTCATCTGCTGCAGAGGATAGCTGGGTTATGGGGTGAGATGCTCATCAACGCAGGGTTCCAAGAACGGAGACGAAGCACCTGTGCACAGAGCACGAGTGAGGCCATGAGTCAGAGGAGGAAAGACAGGAGAGTGGGGAAGCACTTTACTGGTCACGCAAAGGCCCTGACATTACATCCTGCACGCAATGTGGAGTCTTTGGAAGGTTTTAGGAGGGGAGTGATCTGACAAGATTTTGAATTGTGGAGTAATCTTTTCACTGACCCAAAGAAGGACCAAGGAGAGGAATAAAGTTTCTAGTGAGACTCCACACTTCTCAGTGGAAAACCCTGGTCAAGCAGACACCCCCGCCAACTATCAAGACTAAATCATTTTGTTTTAAATCTGGGGATAGCTTGGCTTTTAGAGAATCTGATAATTAAGTTATCAATTTATGGAACCAAACTACTCTATTTAAAAAAATCCCTGAGAAATATTAGTGGATGCCTTTAGACCCCTGGCAGGTTTCCAAGTAAGTGTTTCTGGTATTTGTAAAGACCTAGATGCCCAATCTGGAACTAGATTAGATCATAAGTTATCTAAAATTGGCTGAAAACAAATCCCAACAATTCCGAGTTTGCCACAAGCAATGGCACGATTGCCTTATATTGTCTTATATCGTTGAGAACACAGCAAAAGCTGCCATGAGCCGCCGAGGAAGCTAAATTCATATTCTCACTTAAATTTAAAAAGACTGATATGTAAATGACTCAGAGAAACTGAGTCCAGGCAATAGGGGGAATGGATGTGCTTTGCTGTTGGGGGGAGAGCTCTGTGCCAGGTCACTAGGTATGAACCCAGGATCTGTGAGAGGAGGTGGCAGTCTCCGTGCTGTTCCTGCAGACAAGCACTCACATTACAGCTTCCACCTTTCTAAAGGCCCCCGGCTGACAGCCTCAAAACAGGCCAAGACACAGGAGCTAAATGAAGTAGACTGAGATGAGACATAGTCCTCTGGAACCAGGTGGAGACTCCCTCTGGCAACCACAGAGGAAGGCCAGGGCTGTCCTTTGTTTCACGTCTTTCCTGCCTTTTGAGAACTGAAATCTATGACTAGCTCCAAGGTCAGCGTATCTCTAGCTCCGTGACTGTCAGCAATGACAAAGCAGCCCCCTAAAGAACACGAGAGGGGCTCCGCCCAGGACAGGGCTCCCAGTTTCTAAGCTTGTACCCGAGCACCACCTGCGCTCGCCTGGGACCCTGCCACCAGCAGGTCCAAGGATGCCTGGCTCACCGAATACCCAGGTTTCCTGGCTGCATTTCTGTAAATATGAAGCACAGGGCTGTGCTCTAAGAGCAGAATCTGGGGTTGAAACACACGGGACTGACTGCAGGGCTAGAAGTCACATTTCTTTGGGTGCAGACTTGTGCCGGCTAATCCTTGCTAAATAAGGGGGAAATGAAAATCCCACACTTACAGGGTGTTTTTTCCTTTTAAATTCTCAGTGAAAACATTTCTAAGCTGGTCTGGCCTCTTTTTCGCAAGTAACCACAGGAATGTGAGTTACAGCACTTTTCCTCTACAGCCATTTTATAATCCAATTTTCACAACCATAACATTTTACTCCTGTTCATTATTATCCCATTGGTATCACTTCCTTTCTCTCTTTATTAGGTTTTTATTTCAACTACTTAAACTACTTGTTATTATTATTACTGCTACTACTATTATTGCTGCTGCTTCCAAATGGTTGTTATTTTTTCCTATCTGAAGTGAGCAATGGTTTTGAGAAGTGAATAGTAATTCATACGTATTACTTTCAGGGGACAGGTTGATAATACTTCATAGAGGTTGGTAAAGGTTGTATATCTACTTAATATGCAAATATATATGTTTATAAAATATAATTGTATACTAATATGTGAATATTAATTATATATAACTTCAGAGTAATACATAATATCTTCTCACTATATTTGAGAACTCTGTACATATCATAGTTCTTTCTATTTGGAACTTGTCTTTGAGATGATATTAAACAGAACGCACATCCCAGACTCTGTATATACTGTTTTGTTTTCCAATATTAACTTGGAAGGTCCATGCTGGGTCTAAAGCACTTTAAAGATCTTTCTTTGGTTATTGCAGACCACAAATATCTCAGTGCTCTCTGAACGGCTGAGGCAATGTTGTCTCACCCACATGCTGTAGGACTTGGTAAGCTGAGGTGTGACTATGATGTACGAAGCTTGTTATAACAAGCATAGGGAGACGGAGACATCCAAATGAGCATGTCCTTGGAAGAAGTTTCAGCAGGAAGTTAGACACTTTTTTTCACTGATGCTGCCTTTGCTCAAAATACTTTGTTGTTATTCTCTTTTTAGAGTGCCTTAAGTTTATAGTGCTTATTTTACGCTTCACAGTTTACAGGGCAAACAAGGAAAAAAATCTCATTTCATACTTGCACCAGAGTTTTAGCCTATAAGGACATTCCTTATCTTAATCGGCCCCCTTATTCAGCTGACTTTGATACAAATGACTTTGGCAGGGTTCCCCAAATCAAATGTGCCTTCAAAGGTGAAGATTTTTATCCAGCACATAGCATACAATAAAAATTTGATGACAGCATGATTGAATTAGACACCTGAGAGGGTAGTCAAAATCAGGTGCTACTGCCTCCAAAATGGAATTAAAAATTGCCACAAGCAATGGCACTACTGCCTCATTGTCTTATATTATTATCTAATTTAATTTTGACATATGCTCTATTTGTTGTGTGAAGAATTTATGTGTTCTATTTCTTTTATTCCCATCTTCAAGTGCCCAAGGCGAAGGCTTGTTAATTACTTTCTCTTACTGCGTACATCATACAGCGTATAAGTTCCACTGAATGACTTCACTGCAAAGATCAGGGTGGAGAGAGGAAAATACTGTAATACTGAGTGGTTAAAACTCATCATAACCTGATCCTAATCTCACTTCCTGGCTGATTTTCTGCCTCAATGATCCATTGAACAGTGGGCACCATCTTTGAACCACAAAAGTTTACCCACAGCTTCCCGAACACAACTTCTGGTCCCATGCATCTATGCTTTGACTTGGGATCTTCCCTTTGCCTGAAATATTTTTTCTCCTGTAGCCTGTCTGATGACAATGTATATAGCTTCCCAAGTCCTTAACTAGTTTCAGGTATTTGGTGAAGTCTTTTTGGACTTAACTGGGCAGGAGAAAATATCTCTTGCCTTGTTTTTTCTATAGCACTTGGTAAATAAAACTACTATAGGGTCTCTCCCATGCATTATATTTACTTGTTATATCATAGTGGAGACAGAGAGCATGGATCCCTTTTAGGTCTGGGACTATGTCTTCTTCGCAGTGCTTATCCAGGACCTAGCTGTCTGTGTGATAAAGATTAGGAATGACTAAATGATTCCAGGATGAATGAATGCCTACAAGACTGTTGTTGGTACCTAAAACTAGTGTGACCTCCCCCTCTCCCTGACCCACTCTTCACTAATAAGAAAACCCTGGCCTTCTGTTCGGGAATTGTCAATTAAATAGGAACTTCTGCCAATATGTCCTGGGACATAAATAAGAAGTAAATATCCACCATTCTTTCCATCCTTTCACGTACTCTTCCCTGAGGAGAAGTGACTTACAGAATCGGTGAGATAGAGCAAAACAATCTTGTTCCTCTTCTTATTACTCCTGTATCTCTTTCTCCCTCTCTCTCTCTCTCTCCCTCTCTCTCTCTCCCTCTCTTCCTCTCTTTCTCTCTCTCTCTCTCTCTCTCTCTCTCCCTCTCTCTCTCTCTCTCTTCCTCTCTCTCTCTCTCCCTCTCTCTCTCTCTCTCTCTCTCTCTCCCTCTCTCTGTCTCTCTCTCTCTCCTGCTGCCTGGCACATAGATATGTAGAAAGAGCTGGAGTTTCACACTGGCTGCTTCTACACGTGACAGGCAGATGAGAAAGGATCAACCTCAACAAGCCTCCACTTTCTTTGCTGCCTCTAAGGTGGGCAAGTTCAGTGTAGAGGGAAACAAGTAGAAAACACGACTTGACTTTACCAGGGACCCTGTGTGTTGGGTAATAGACACTCTTGGTTGCAACTCAATATTCATTTCCTGCTCTCCCTTCTCCTTCTACTGAAACCTATTTCTCCCAGGTAGCTGAAGAAAAGGTGACTTTTTCCCCAGCTTCAGAATATTCTGATTTGTCTAAACCCATCATGGTAAACCTATTACCCCTGCTGGGATTTAGGAATGAGCATATGAGCCAATTGTGGCCAAGGAGATGTGAGGGAAAGTCATTAGGGGCTTCCAGGAAAATTTCCTTACTCCCGAGTAAGAGTGGAGTCTTTCTTCTTCCTCTGGATGTTTCTGTGTCTAGGTATCACACCTGTAACCAACACAGCCCTCTTCCTTCCAGTCTAAGGATGAAGCCAACAGATAGAGAGGGACAAAAACCAAGAAAATAACTGAGCAGTAGCGCCACAGCCCTGACATCCTGGAGCATATCCACCTATGAACTTCTTGTTATATGAAATGATACATTACCTTATTTTCAAGCTGGTTTTACTTGGTGATTTCCATTCCTCGTAGGCAAGACTGTGCTAATTGACCCAGTAATAAAGCTGATACTGTGCTTAATTCCCCATCTGACCCTTGTGTATATTTCTCAGTTGGTTGGCACCCATAAGGGAACATGATATAATTTTATTGCTGGAATTTTCACACTCCTTTGCCAAACCTACTCAAAGTTACACCACTGACCTTATAAAATCTCTTGTGAAATTAAGTGCTTTGTGTACCAACAGTAATCTGTTTGGCAGAAGTATGGTCAATATTTTCTAAATGAACAAATATACATTATCCATACATCCTACTATCTTACAATTTGATTAACATTTTTGTCTATGTAGAAAGAGAAGTTACAGCTATATTTCTTAGATAGAGTCAGAAATATCACAAAAATACTTAAGTATTGATACCATGTTATTTGAAGAGTAATTACAGGTACCCAAGATTTACATAACTTCTTTCTGTTATAATGTATTCTTCTGCTTGGAGTGAAATTCCTAATCTGTTTGTTTTAATGTTACAATTTTGATGGGGAGTTTTGTACCATCTAGAAATGAAAGTAGGAAACAAGATTTAGTCTTTATAGCCCACATATTTATCTCTCTGCCTTTATAAATTTGTTAGGACATCACTCAAGGGGTATTTCTCAGAACACAAGTCCTGCTAGATGCTCAACGAAAAATGTTGGGGGGTTGCATTATATTATATTCCCTTCCTGGAGATTCATAAGGCACGTCAGCCTATCCAGACCTCTTATAAGTCCTAAATAATAAAACCTGTTTAAATTTATTTTACTCAGTTTCCTAAACTTATTTTGACAAAATATCTATTAAAATTCCATGTAAGTAATATTCTGCAGAACATATTTTGGGGAATGCTGTCATAAGGTGGTTGTTATCAAGCAGCTTAAAAATGGAATGGTTATCCTCCAAATATATGGAGGATATCCATATATCCTCCAAATATCCACCTGTTGTTAGATATGCTTTTCATTGGTGGTCAATAAGAAAATATTTAGTTGGCTCTAAGAAAATCTGAAATCCAAAATATCAAATGGAACAGGAATTCATAAAACAGAAAGGTAAATTGAGACATTGTTACAAGGGAAGATTAAAGAGTAAAGCCATTCAATATAATATGTAATAATACATGATCATGACTAAGCATAGAAGTCTCTTTGAGATAATTTCTTACAAAAGTAATTACGGAGATGAAATCAGGGGGAGACTTGCACTCCTCCAACTAGAATTGTAAACAGGGGGATATGATTTGTAACTTAATAGCAAGTAACAACCGAGCATCAGGGCAGAACCAAGTGAGAGCTGGTTAAATTGGGCAGACACTCAGCTAGTGGCTTAGCCTGGAAATGTAACTTTCAGACTATTTCTGGATTCTTTAATCCATCAATATTCAAAAGTATTTCCATGATTTTGTTCATTAAGCAACTAGAATGTTCAATTGTCTAAGATCCACTCTTTATTAATGATGGTAAAAAATGAATACGATTAAAAAAGAGAGGTCATAAAAGTCTACCTTGTTCCATGAAACAGCTGGACCAGGAACATTTTTAAAGTGTTAAAAAATGTGCTGCAGGAGGGCATCAGCACAAAGCTTTTACAAACTAATCATCTTGGCTCCAGTCACCCCGTGAACCTCCTTCAGCTCCTCTGTACATCGTTGCCCAGCTGTGCTCATTTATAGAGAAATGTGCTTTTTTTTTTTAATCATCTATGGTTTTATGTATATTCAACTGTTGGTTATCTACCTGAGAGTCTTCCTCGTTATGGACAATTCACAAAACATTTTAAAATCCTGGACCAGCATCCTGCTTAACCAACATGCTTTGTAGCCATGTCTTATACTGCTCCGTTTGTGAGTGATTAGAAAATAGAAGCTCATTTTAATACCCTTCTAGATAAAATATAATTACATAAATAGATCTGTCAAAAATCATATTAAAATTCCAAGCCAAATAGAAATGTCTTTGGAATTATTTGTGCTAAAGTTCCCTTCAATTGTCATTAATAATTAAAACCACCCTTCTGTGTTTATTCTCCCTTTCATTATAAAATAGGGCCTATTAGAGCAGGGATCACATCTTCTTGTTACATAATAGCACATAAGCTACCCTTGAGAGGTAAACACACTGTAGACAGTCAATGGATAATGGATTTGCTAACAAAAAATCTTTACAAAATCATTGGACATGGGCATAGGACTCACACAAAGCTCTTATTCTAATGAGGCATCTTGGACTAGCTTATAGTTATAATCATTTCAAAGTCTATATTTCCTCCCATCCCCAAATCATGGTCACTCACACATAAGGGGTAGTCTGTAGGATATTAAGTCAGTGGTGTGAGCCAAATAATAATTTCACTATGGTGTATATCTAGTTGTTAAATTCTATACCCCAAAATGCTTCAGTTTTAGACAAAATTGCCTATTCTAAGAGGAAAAAGGTATGACTCTGCCTCTTTCTTGTGCTTATGTATTTTGAGCCATATAATCACTGTATTCCTAGAATTTCAGCATATTCGTGTTAAAAGGAACACTAAATGAAATCCCCAATTCAATTTCCTTATTTTACATTTTTAAAAATCAGTGCAAAAGAGGTTACTGACTATCCCATCACACAACTGGTTAAGAATAGAGCCATGACAAGAACCCAGATGTTTTCCCTAGTATTCCGTGACCAAGTCACTGAACCAAGCTGAAAGATGCCCAGGAGAGAATGATTTGTGAGGACACTCACACATATCTACCATAGGTTTAGCATTATGAAGTATTGCCCCATGAAGACCAAGGTAGAGAACTTCTAGTTTAAAATGAGAGAGTAAAGACCTCTGATTCTCCTTGCCCCCTGAAGCCAACCAAATCTAAGAAAGGTTAGAAATTTAAAAAGAAACACGATAAAATATTCACTTAATGCAATGAGAGCAGTAAAACAAAACAGAGGAACATAAAAGACATGAGATATAGAAAAAAAGTAAAATGGCAGACATAAACTCAACTATATCAATAATAACATAAAATGTGAATGGATTAAATAACCCAAGGCAGAAATTGTCAGACTGGATAAAAAGCAAGATCCAGCAATACGCTATCTACAGGAGATATACTTTAGATTCAAAAATACAAACAGGTTGTAAGTAACAGGATGAAAAAGATATATCATGCAAACAGTAGCTTAAGACACTGAGAAAAGAAGAGCAAACTAAGCCCAAAGCAAGAATAAGAAAGGAAAGAATAAAGATTATAGTGGAGATAAACAAAATAGAAAAAAAAAAAAAAGAAACAGTGAAACCAAAAGTTGGTTCTTTGAAAAGATCAATAAAACTGACAAACCCTTAACTAGGGAGATCCAGGAAAAAAAAGAATATATTCAAATTACTAAAATCAGAAATGAAATATGGGACATTACTACTGACCTTACAGAAATAAAAAGGATTATAAGGGAATAATGGAAAACTATACGCCAACAAATTAAACAATTAAGATGCAATGGATGAGTTCTTAGAAAGACACAAACTACCAAAACTTACTCAAAAGCAAATAAAATATAACAAATAAGGACTAATAATTTTTTTAAAAAATTATCCCCAAAGAAAAGTCCAAGCCCAGGTGGGTTCACTGGTGAATTTTACAAAACACTTAAAGAATAATTAATAACAATTCTTCACAACCTCTTCCATAAAATAGAAGTGGAGGAAACACTTCCTAATTAATTGTATGAGGCTAGTATTACCCTCATACCAAAACCAGAAAAAGACATCACAAGGAAAAAACCCCACAGATCTGTATCTCTTCTGAATAAGATGCAAAAACCTTCAATGACATGCTAGCAAATCAAATCTAGGAATATATCAAAAAGATCATACACCATGAATAAGGGGCTTATAAGTTTGGTTTAACATCTGAAAATCAATGAATTTAATACACATATCAATAGAATAGGACCAAAACTACATGTCCATCTCAATAAATGCAGGATAAGCACTTGATAAAATTCAACTACCTTTTGTGATAAAACACTCAACAAACCAGGAATAAGGGAATTTACTCAAACTGATAAAGGGCATCAAAGAAATAGCCACGGCTAACACCATATTTAATTGTGAAAGACTAGATACTTTCTCCCTAAAATCAGGAACAAAACAAGTATGTTTGCTCCTGCCACTTTGATTTAACATTTTACAAGCGGTTTTCACCGTGGCACAGTTATGGTCAATTGATGTTCAGCCAGGGTGCCAAACAATTTAATGGGGAAAAGAAAAGTCTTTTCAATAAATGAAGCTGGGACAAATGGTTATCCACACGCAAAAGAATAACACTGGACCCCTACCTCATGCTATATATAAAAATTAATTCGAGTATGTCAAAGATATAAATATAACAGCTAAAATTATTAAATTTTTAAAAGAAAACATAGGCGTAAATCTTCATGACTTTGGATTAGGCAATGGTTTCTTAGATGTGACACTTAAGCCATAAGCAATAAAGCAAAAAATAGATAAATTAGACACCATTAAAATTTTAAAACTTTTGTTTTTCAAAATACACCATTAAGAATGTGAAACAACAACCCACAGAAAGGGAGAAATTTTTGAAAACCATAAAGCTGATAAAGGGCTTGTATCTAGGATACATAAACAACTTTTATAACTTAGTAATAAAAAGAAAAATAACCCAATTTAAAAAATGGGCAAAGGACCAGAACAGAAATTTTTCCAAATAAGATACACAAATGGACAATAAGTGTCTGAAGAGATGCTCAACATCATTAGTCATCAGGGAAATGAAAGTCAAAACTACAAATACAACTCCACATCCACTAGGAAGGCTATCATTTAAAAAAACAGACATTAGCAACTGTTGGAAAGGATGTGAAGAAACTGGAACTTTCATGTAATGTTAGTGGGGATGTAAATTTGTGCAGCCACTTTGGAAAACAGTCTGGCAGTTCCTCAAAGGTTAAACATAGAATTACAATATGACCCGGCAATTTAACTTCTTGGAATATATCCAAGAAAACTGAAAACATACATCCACAGAAATACTTGTACACAAATGTTCACAGCAGCATTTTTAACAAGAGCCAAAAAGTGAAAACAATCCAATTGCTCATCAACTGATGAATTAAATAAAATGTGGTATATTCATGCAATGGTATATTATTCAGCAATAAAAAGAAAGAAATTTCTGACATACACTACAACATGGTTGCACTTTGAAAACATTATGCTAAGTGAAAGAGGTCAAATGCAAAAGACCACATATCGTGTGATTCCATTTATATGCATGTCTAGGACAGGTTTGTCCATAGAGACACAAAGAATTTAGTGGTTACTTAGGGCTGGGGAATTGCAGGTAAATAGTGACTAATGGATATGGAGTTTCTTTTTGTCTTGATAAAAATGTTCTAAAGTTGACTGTGATGATGATTGGAGAACTCTATGAATATACTATAATAAAACCCATTAAATCATATAATTTAAAATCGTGAACTGTACAGTATGTAAATTATGTCTCAATAAAGCTGTTATATAAAAAAGAAACCCCATCTTTAATAACATTTGGAAATGACTGAAGAACATACCACAACATATGAAGTAAAGGACTCTGTGAGCAGGGCAGGCAGTTGAGGGGCACAGAGAGAGGACTACAGACACTGCAGATCTTAGGTAGAGATAGTAGGGCAAATGATCCTTCTACTTAGGTGGCATCCGAAGGGGAAAAAACAGGAAAACCCAGCTTGGAACAACAAGGTCTAGTTCTGTGGTCTGTGGACCGAGCCTCCCTGCACTCAGTGTGACACAAAGCATGGCAGGGAAGAGAAGGCTGAGTGAGGAAACAATAACCATGGCATGTTTTCTGAAGCCAGACTGTCCATGTGGCCAAGTGGAGGAGAACCTGTGTATGACACACATTCCTGAAATTACCTTTTTGCCAACTGAAGACAAGTCAAAGCTCAAGCACCACACAAGAAACTTGTCCTGAGTATCTTACACACCAGCCAAGAGCAGATTCACTGTGTGGGGCAGAGACGCATGAGGACACAGAAGACATTAGAACAAATTGCAAACTGTGTCGTCCTGACCCTTGTTCCTTCCCCACTCTCTCTTTGTGCAAACGGCTAGAAAAGGAAAAGTTCTTGTCTGTAATGATGAGTAAACACCAAAAAGGAAGAACGTGAGACTTATGCAAGGATACTGCCTAAATTAAAAAAAAAAAAAAAAGAAGAGAAAAATGCAACAAACAGAAGGCCAGAGAAAGAAGAACGTATATCAGATAAAAAGTACCACAGAGCAGATAAAATGTACATCGCATGCCCTCTAAGTAACAAGAGCCCAAAGAAGGAATAAAAGGATAGAAGTACTCGGTAAGATGTGATAAAACAATAGAAGTAGCTGAAAAGTGAGCTGATAGATCTCGGGAAAGAAGTGGAAGGGAAAAACAAAATCATCACATAAGTGAAAGTCACATAAAAGTCAGCACAAAGAAAAATAGGCTTTACTGAGACTACAATCAGAGGCATCTAGGACTAACTTGAGAAAAATGAACAAAATAAAATTGAAAAGGACAAAAAAGTTGATTAACATTAGTAAAATAATAATGATAATGAAAGACAAAAAATACAACTGGAAATTATAGATGTCATTTAAAAAATTAATAATATAATAAGGTATCTTTAAAAAGGGAAAATTAATTCTACAGAAAGTATAAAATTTCAGTGACTACTTGTAGAAACTGACTAAAATTGAGAATATTGTAGTGAATTTATTGAAAAACAATAGTAAAGAATTCTATAGGTATCCAGACAAAAGAAAAGGAAATCAGGGTGGCCTTAATTCTCTTAGTTGTAATGATCAGTACCAAGAGAAAGTAGAACTGTGTCTGCAAAATCCTCAGGGAAAGAAGGTATGACTTGATAATTTTCATACGTAGAAAACCTGCTATAGAGATGGTGATATATATTTTCAAAAAACAAGATCTCTGGGACTTTAACTCTCATGAGCATTTAAAAAAAAATTATTAAATAAGAAATTTCCAACAACCAAGAGATGGATAAGGTAGCTGCGGTAAAAGAAAGAGTGGAGAACATAGAATCCAGCAAATACAGAACTATTTCTAAACAACTGGGAGACTCAAGTTATAGAATGGAATGTAAGTAATATTAATTATAACAACATGTAAATAATAATATGACTAGCATAGTTTGAGGGGTCGAGTGGAGTAGAGAAAGTGGGAGGTAATGCAATAGATTCGATTTCCTTATATCAGGGATGTGTGTCAACTGAGAATGTTTACAGTTTAACAATCAAATTATTGATAAAATGCAAGAAGTGTATTACTATTCTTCATTCAACAACTATTTAATGAACTCTGTATGCAGGTACTAAGGATACAGTAGCGAGCATAGTCAAGCTCCTCCAGATCACGCCCTAGTGGGGAAGACAGAAGATAAACAAATAACTTAATCTCACATAGTGATCCGCGTGAAGGAAAGAGTACAGGGAGGTAGGGAGTGCCGGGGTGGACCGTGAACTCATTTACAAACTGTGGTTGAGGAAAGCTCCTCAAGCCAAGTGGCATTTGAGCAGGAAACAGAATGATGAAGAGACATGGTACTGGAAAATTTGGGAGAAGAGCATTCCAGGCGGAGTAAGGGCAAAGGTGAGGACCTGGAAGCTGTAGGTAGATTCACATGTGCGGCTGGACGAGATGGGTAAAGCAGAGTAAGCCCTAGGCAGAGAGGTGGGCAAGAGCTGGATGGCATAGGGGCTTGCAGACCATGTGTGGAGTCAAGGTTTCATCCTGAGGGGTATGGGAAGCCAAAAGAGAATTATGAACAGGGGAGTGATTGAATTTGTATTTTAGCATACAAAATACTGTGCCGTGTAGGCAACAGGAAGGCCAGCTTGGACACAGAAGGACTGCCAAGAGGCAACTGCAGTGGCGGAGTGAGAGACAATAGTGGTTTGGGATGTGGTGAGAGAAGTTAAGTTTAGGGTCTGTCTTAAAGTTGACAATGACAGGACCTCATTTTTAACTTTAAAATGTATCCTGCTGGGTGATTCATGAGGGTCTGGATGAGGTGTGGGGCAAAGAGGAAGCAAAGAGCCTTCGGAGTTTTTTGCATCCGTGTCTGGGTACATGGTGTATCCTTTCACTGAAACGGCCAAGGCTGGAGAGGGGCAGGTCGGGTCATGCCAAGATCGGGATGTGTATCATACATCTGAAGGGAGGTGTTCACGGCAAGCTGGATATATGAGTTTCGAGCTCAGAGAAGAGAGTGATATGACAGATACCAATTTGGAAGGCATTAACATATAGATGGTATTTAAAGCCCTGGAAATGAAGAGATTACCCACTGGCAATTCACAGTGAAGATCTTCACGTCATGACTTTTCACAGTAAAGAGCTTAAGCATCAAAGAAGCACAGTCTGCAGCAGGAACCTAGGTCTTTTAACTTCCCTAACCCTTTGTTAGTTTATCTGGTAAGCTAAGTGGAATGTAAGTGGTAAGCAACAACATCTAAGTCTCCCACAGCCTGAAAGGACCATATTAGAATTATCTAATTTCATAGAGGGTGAAGTCAGATATTTTATTTCCTACAAAGCTTGCTTGTTTCCTTTAAGATTTCCAGAAGAATGTAAAATTGATTAGGATAGTTCAGTTTTCATCAAATTTCACAGTTGACAGCAATCTACACTCAGGTAGATGTTCGAAACTCTACACTTAGTTGTGGGTTTCTTAAATATGCAACAAACAATTTAAGATACTGCATATAACCAGAGAGACAATAATTTCTGTTGCCAATCCTGGTGGCAACGTATTATGAAAATGAAATGCAACCTGCTCAGAATACATCCCAAAATGTATAAAATTCAGTCCGCCTGTCATGTAAACTCAATCATTCAGGAGTTAACAAACAGAATGTACTTATGTAAGTGGAGAAAAGTAACTCTGCTTTTCAGTCCTTCTGGAGTCATTCTTTTTGGTTGGAGGAGACCACAACTTACAACTTTTGCTTAAGCAACTTACACCTTTTGCACATTCGTTACAACATATGCATTAAAGGTTGATTTAAAATGAGTCCAGTCTAATTTCCTTAAAAAAAAAGTGATTATTAACTCTCATTATTGCCTAACGTGGTGGGCTAATTACTTATAATAAAATGAAAAAAAGTCTTACTAATGGGATGTTAATAATTAGCTTTCTCAGTAGTGTTTGTGTGTGCATGTGTGTGTGTGTGAAAAGTCTACTATTTTCCAAGCCCCTTCAAAAATTACCAGCTCCTCTCCCTGTTTCTGGTAACTACTTCAGATAGGTAAGTATTGTAGCTTTTTGTTGAAGTACAGCCCTAGCCTATAACTACACAGACAAAAACAGCTAAAAAGAATTAATAATTCAAGCCAGTAACTACTTGTTTTAACCATCGGGTGTTAAGTCACTGTTGCGGAATTTCTTCACACAGAATTGATAGCTGGACTTGACTGTGTGCCACCCCCGACTGTTTTTTTTCCATGAAAACTATTAGGTACATAATTGTATCTACAGAACTGTGAAAATTCGGTTGCTCCTCTGGACATTTCCTGTGAGCTGTACCTGGTGAACGTGAATCATCTGCGTCACACCAGGTGGCCATTCAACCCCTGGGACCACTATCGCCCCATGTCCACATGCTCTGCAATCCTGTTTTCATCATTTAATAGGTTAAGTGTCAGTCCCCCCACCCCCCATCCCCCAAGCCCGACTTCATCCTCTGTGACACTGTCATCCTGACCATTTGGTCTGCTCTTTCGTTCCCCGAACCCATCCACCTGCCCACTCACCCCTGAAATCCTTCCACTGTGAGTTCTACAATCCACAAAGCTCCCTAAAATCCCCTGCCCCCAGTCTTCCCTCCGGCTCTGTGCCCGACCTGCACTCACCCGGCTGCTGCGCCCCTGCGCCTCCTCAAGGCGTGACTGCTTCTCCCTCCCAGCCCAGGTGACCCAGGTTTGTTGGTGGGACGGAGGCCAGACTTTCCACTGCTTCCACGTCCTTATGCCCGGACTCCTCATATATTGTACAACCTGCTCTTACGACGCTCATGCCCTCTAGCATATGACCCTCTCTGCCTTCTCCTTGCTGTCACCCTGACCTCTCCCACCTCCTCCTCACTGACTGAAGTCTCTGGGTCTGGACTGGAGCTTAGAGTACACAGGCCACTCATCTAAAAATACAGTTTCTAATAATTTCCCTCCTGGTTTTCAACAATCTTTTCCTGTCCATTTCAGCCACTTAATCCAGCTTACATCTTTACGTCCTTACTACGTCTCATTGACCTTGCATTTTCTCCATCTCCAAAACCTGGAATTCAAGCATCTCCAACTCTTATCACAGCCTCCTAGCTTCCAGCGTGTTTGCTCATTTACCCTATAGCTGCTGGGTCCATTTTTCTACTCCCCAGTTTCTACTCCTTCAGCCTACTTTGTTCTGGCTTTCTCTCCTTTTATTCCACCTAAGCAGTTTTTAGGGCACCGTGTCGCTCCATGCCACCGAGTTCACTGGATCCTTTGAGTTCTCATGTCATTTGATCTCTCAGCATCTGGCTTTTTCTTCCTGAAGCTCCAGTATCTCCTGGTTCTACTCACTCCAGAGGCTCCTGACTTTCCTTTTACTACTCTGTCTGTTGAAATATGTTCCTTAGTCTAGGAATTAAATGTTGAGGTGTCTCAAAGATGATTCTGAGGTACTCTTCTCATTCTATTTTCCCTGCCTAGGTGACAGCTCACCCCATCCCGAGCTCTGTCAACTATACACAGATGGCCCCAGAATGTGCACATCTCGCCAAGACCTGTCTCTGAGCTCCAGACAGAAGGATACAATTGCCTCCTTGCTCTCTGCATCGCGGTGTCTCAAAGCCACATTCAACTCAACAGTTTCAAATACAAAAATCATGGTTCTAGCTCACAAAACTGGTCCCCTTTCAGCATTCTTACTCTTGTTTATGTAAACAAGAAGCCAGGACTCACTCCTGGTGACTCTCCTATCCTAATTCCCACGCCCACATGGTCACAATATCCTGTCCATTTCACCTACCAAATACCTGCTGAAGGTGAGGGTGTCCGTCAATACCATCATTGCCACTGCAGCATGAGCCACGGTCATTTCTCAGCTGGACTTCTGCCAATCACTCAAGCCTGACTTTATCTGGTTTTCAATGCTGCTGTGGGCATATTTTTTTTTAAATATAAATCTGATCCTGCCATATGTCTTCTGGAAACACTTCAATGGTTTTCTGTTTTCTTCACATAAAGACCCTTTTCCATCTGTCTTCTCAATTCCCACTCTGCTCACCCTAGATCTTTGCACTCCAACCACACTCAAGTTTCCGTTTTTTGGAGGGAGGGTTTCTTGAATACATACACTTCCTTACACCTCTGGGCCTCTGGACCTGCTGTTCCTTTGCCTGGAATGTTCCCTTCCCTCTTCACCAAGTTAACGCCTATACAACCTCAGATCCCAGCTCAAACGTCACCTCTGCAGGGTGAGCTTCATTGACTGGCCCCCATTTAAAAACCCCATTAGCTTAAATTCACCTTTTATACCTCCTCATAGCACCAACCCTAGTTTATTTTATATTGCTGTCCAAATCGTGGTTTACATTTAATAATACACTTATTTGATTAATCTCTCCCTTCCCTAGACTATAAGCTCCACAGAACAGGGCCAGAGTCTCTTTCAATTCCTGATAGTATCTGCAGTGCCCAGACAATGCCTAGCACTGCAGGTGGTCAATAAATATCGACAGCATCAATGGGTGAATATATGAATGACTTATGTGGCTATGCAAAATATAAGGGCAAGTCGGAGCTCCTTGGAGAAGTTATAGATGATTGCATAAACACAGCAGTGATACCAAACCATCTTATATGAAAACTCAAAGGTCATCTTCTCCCCATAACCCATAACAGAGTCAGAGATCACAACTTCAAACATTGTTTTCAGCTTATAGAGAGATATGGATACAATTTTCCTTGGTACCTTAACTTTGTCTCTTTGTTTGGTTTTATTGTGATAAATGATCACTGTTATGAGTTGAACTGTGTTTCCCCAAAATTCATGTATTGAAACCCGAACCCCTAATACCTCAGAATGTGACCTTATTTGGAAATAGGTCCAATGTAATTAGCTACATTAAGAAGAGGTCATGAGGGTAGGCTCTAATCCAATACTACTGGTGTCCTTATAAAACGGGGACATTTGGACATAGAGACAAACACTCACACAGGGAGAAGGCCATGTGAACATGAAGGCAAACATCAGAGTGATGTGTCTACAAGCCAAGGACTGCCAGAGATCGCCGGGAACTACCAGAAACTAGGAGAAAGGCCTGGAACAGATTCTCCCTTATGGCCTCAGAAGAAACTAACACTGTCAACACCTTGATTTCAGACTTCTAGCCTCCAAGCTCTGAGAGAGTAAGTCTCTGTTATTTAAGTTACCCAGGAAACTAACATAAGTACCAAAAAGGATTTTGACCTCAATGTTTCATTTGGAGGGAACCGGACCACTCAGAGGCTCAGGTTGTGGTAAATCTTTTAAAGTTCTATGAAAAAGTTATTCTTAAATTAAAATCTTAAAATATGCCTGCAAACTCACAAATAACAAACAGATCATACCAAAACAAAATAATAACAGCAACTAAGCTCTCTGAAAAATCTATAATTTGAAGGAAAAGGAGTTAAAATGTATTTCCATGAACTCAATGCTAATTACAAATAATAATAAGGTGGACATAATTTAGATTCAGTATTAATTTACAATATTATGCATTCTTTTCCTGATTATGCCCTAAGGATTTTTCAAATGAAAACTAAATTCTTTCCTTTGACGTTTGCTTGCTTCATGTATTTATTTGGCAAATATTAGGGTGGCTATTAATGTAGCCGGCACTGCGTGCACCTTAAATATTCAGAGATAGAGAAGATGTGCCCTCTATTCACATGGTATCACAATCCCACCTTGCCTAAAAGATATAATATGGATATAATTCAGATATCAGTATTAATTTACAACATTATGTATTATTTTCTTGATTATACCCGAAGGATTGTTTAAGTGAAAACCAAAGATGTTTAGCACATATATAGTTATTATACAGCCAGATAGTGGGTACCTGGGAGGGCAGAGGAAAGACTAAAGTGGGTGGGTGGGGCAACGGTTAGGAATCAAAGAGGAGGAAGTCACAGAAACAGGCAAAATACAAAAAGAATGCTTCAGCTGCGAGCAATACTTTGCAAATTTGGGGTTAGGACTCTTGCTTTGTTTTTGTATTTTCTGGATCTTCCAAAACTATTTGAACCTAGAAAAGCTATTAGGGCTCATTGAATCCAATCTCTTCTTTTTATTTAATTTTGAATTTTCTATTATAAAATATTTTCACTTCAAATTCACTCTCATGGTGAGACAGATGTCCATATTCTTCCAACTGGGTGTTGGACATACACTAATATAAAATCAGTATCTTGGTCCTAGTTAGAGATTGTAATTCATAGTCATCCAAATTTGGGTGGAGATTCTATCAGGTACATACAAGCCTGTATCAACTGTGAAGATTCTAAGGATTCTCTTGTGCTTGTGATTTAATCTCAAATCTGGTCTGATTCTGAACAATACGTAGAAGGATCCATTATTCTGGTAGTTCCTCCTCTTAGAAGCCATTTATTAAGGATGGGGACTGGAGATGCTGGAAGGGCTTTCGTCAGGGCACTGTCATCATTGCGGAGTACATAGATAATCAACTTTGCTACCTCCAAAGATTCTCCCTCCCCAGCATTTCCCAAACCCACCAGCACTACCCGGACCTGGGCCACGTTCACTGCTGCTGGAGGAGCTGGAAGTCCAAGCTGTTCCTCTTGAGGATGAACCAGAGAAGTTAAGTGACTTATTTGCTGTTACCACAAGCAAAATTGGCAGATCTGAGTCTTGAGTCCAGATATCCCACTTAGTATCCAGTTTTCTTTTGACAGCAGTGTACTAGTAATAAATTGATTTCATTAAGTAAATGAAATTTCAGTAGTTATGGAGATACCCTAAAGAGTTCCTATATTAGAAAAATGACCCAAAGAAAGAAAATATCAGCACTGTTGTACAGAAATATTAAAAAAAAGTATTTTTCATTATTTTCACTCCGGTATCTTGGTGAAAGCGAAGACAAAGTTAACAACTTAGTCACTGAAACTCAGAGGTCCTTGCTGTTTGGGATGTTCTGTAACCATTTAGGGAGCTATAAGGATAGAGTTTGCCCCAGAAAGTTACATTATGTGAGCACAGGAATTCTCTGGGCCTCTGTTTCTTCATTTTAAAGCTGGAATAATACCTTCTTTTACAGTACCTGGGAAATTACAGATACTCATTAAATGGTCTTCCCTCTCTTGGACTAAGCCTTTCACACCCCAAAACAAAAGACTATAAAATACACATCCTGGGATACATGCCCCAAAGCCTTATTATTTAGCAGATCCCACTACTTATAATTCTGTTCTGAGAGTTAGACTTGGAAATCTTATTTGTTCACTAGGAGAAGAGCACAGCAAAGCATCAAAGGGACATTTGCAATGAGCTTGGACAGGTGTTCTCTAAGAAAACTTGAGGTAAACTCAAACTGAGTCATTCACTTGCTGACAGCAGCAATGAATGTATTTTTATGCATCTTATTTTTTTGTCCTGGAGATCATTCAATAATTCACACTGAAACCAGCAATTACTCTTAAGAACTAGCAGATAAGAAACTTGATTTCTAAAGTAAACGGTATTTGGATATTCAGTGGCCAGATGTAGATTTGTATAGGTGGAAAGATTGACTTCAGAAATACTCTCGTAATATCAAAACTTTTTTCTAAACATATTAATCTTTAAATAATTTCTGTTGCTTTAAGTATGCACGTGTATATTAATTAATTAACTGTACATAGTGAAGCAGCTGCTGCCAGTTCTACTAGGACACCTTGCAAACAATTTCGATCTTCTTTTCTGAACAGTGAGGACCCAAACCATGCTTGGAAAGGCAATTTTCCATACTGACATTTTGCTCTTTTGGAAATGTCCGTGTTGTCTCCTTGCCTGTCATTCAGAACAGCCTCAAGATTAGCTGTCTAATCTGTCTCATCCCCTGGTACTTTCATTTACAAATATTTGATGATAAATAAGTGCACATGCCAAAAGACCCCCTGAAAATCTTTTGTAGGAATTATACAAGGTATATAGAAAAAGGACCTTGTGGCATAAGGAAATTGGAAAAATAACTACACCTGAAATCACTCTATGTAGTTTCACACTGCATTATGGTGAGATGTGTACTTGTTAACGGGGAATAAATTATGTTTTCAAGGACCCCTCAAATTTCTCAAAGTGTGATGTTTTTCTGTTCACTTTTTTAAATTCCCAGGTAAGGAAACCAGTTGAGAAAGGTAGACTTCTGGTGAACTTCTGATGAGTTGCAAGGAGGCAGCATGTTTTAGGGCAGTCTAACAGATAGATTTGTCAAAACCTATTATTCTGCTAAAACATTTGCTATCCTGCCAAAATGTTCTTAGTTTAATTTCAATTAAATACATTAACTTCCCTGAGTCTGGAATTTTCAAAGAATGCTATAGAAATTTAACCACAGGCTTTAGGGTCATAACACATGGCTAGGAGTCCTGATTTAGTCATTTAACAGTTATTTAAGGGTACGTGCCTTCCTCTATTTGGGGACTGTTTTCAAAGAAAAGACTTGAAAAAATGATATTTAACATTAATCATAATACAAACCACAAACCATCAGACATACTGTAAGGAACTACTTGTTTTAGCCCTGTTATTCACAGAGATAGAGATTTTTTTTCTCCTACTCTAGGTTTTCCCTTCATTTATATACCCAAATTTATAAACATATGTGACCAACATGAAAATCACCACTGGTCTAAATCACGTGTGACATGCACGCAATATTAATTTTTATCAAAATCTTATATGCACTTACATTTACTTTCACTCTCAGCTCCTTCCTTCAACCCTTATTTTATGCTCATAAATACTAGGAGGATGGACCCCGGAGGAAAGGCTTAGCAGCACCAACAAAACCAATGCAGCAGGACACACAATGGTTCTGGAAAATTACAGCGGCTATAAGCTTACTTTCTTTCACTGAATTTTTTATTCACTATTATCTGAAGGGTGCATCCTCTTTGAAATGGCTGCATTATTTACAGGAAAAAATGACTGCATGTCAATTTCATAACAAGAAAAGAATAATTCTGGTAATTTTCCTTCTAGCCTTTTTTAAAGCTCTGATTATAAAAGATGGCACAACTCACAAATATATGAAGTTTTAAGAAATTTAATTAAATATCTTATTTATAATAGGTTGTTAAAGAAACTAAAAGTGCTTTGGAAGTGTATCTTTAAGTTTTTGTAATGATTGTATACAGTTGGAATCTTGTATAAATGATTTCTCCTTTCCACACATAGAGTAGTATGAGAGGCAAACCACAGGTCTGTTCCAGTAAGGGAATTCTCATGTGTGTTACAAAAAAAAATAGATAGCTATTTCATAATATATTTATCCCTTCTGGAACATTTGCAAATTAAAGCTTAATTGTCCCATCAGGAAACCAGGTCATCTTTCACTGAAACTACAGGTAGTACCTCTAACCTGTCAATGATAAGTAGACTGATAGTCACTTCTTTTCCACACATTTTAGTTCCACAGATAATAGTGCCAGCTTTTCTAGCAGGGCATTAATATCAAATAATTATTCCAGAATATAAATCCCAAGAAACAATTTTATATGTTTCTTGGTTTTGATTATATTTACCCCAAATCGTTGTCGGAGAGTTTCAAATACACAAAGAATGTAGCATGATGACAATAAAGTAAACTGTGTTTCCACATTTATTTCTTCAACAAATAACCTATCTTCTCTTTATTCCAAATTGTGACTATCATATTAGAAAATATGATAATGCCACTTATCTCTATTTAGAAAGCATTGGATAAAGGAATGAATATAATTTTCAGTGGCACAGTTATCAAAAGGTGAAAACATAATTTTTAAAACTAAATATGTAGTTGAGTTTGAGGATAGAATGGGGATTGTATGCTGATGCATGAGTCAAGTGAAAGCATTTCTGAAGTTCCCATTACCTTCAAATTTCTTTAAAATATCTATTCCCATCAAATGGCAAAAGGTCTCCATAGGAGTAAATTGGAACAAAGAAAGAATAAAAAAAAAAAAGATAAAGGTAGGAAGAAAAATATACATGTGTATGTATAAGTAGGCTTTATAATAGAGATGAGATTAGATCTACAAATATTTGAAAGATACATTAGGATGAAGATGTACTATTTAAAACACTGAATACAGAACAAAGTGATACACTCACAGAAAATTGTAGCAAGTAAATAAAATGTCAATGTATATTAATGCTGTGAGAAAAAGATGGGTTATGTGCATATGTTTATATGCATATGGGCCTAAAATTCCCATCACCACTTTAGGTTAAGTCACAAAAACACTTATAATGCAAATATTAACTGTGAGGGAAAATATATTAGGCCACTATTAATCATTAATGCCTTGGTATGAATTAGATTATCAGTTAGTTTTATTACTGTTACTTACAAAACCTTGAAAAAAAAAAAAAGGAATTCAATGAAGTAAGCTGGAGAGGACGGAGGGCAGAGGCCCAGCGCGTAAGCTGCCGCCCGGAAGTGCTGCCCAGGTAGGGGACCTGAGGCTGGCCCAGGAGGCAAGGCTGCTGGGAAGCGGGTCCCCAGGATCACTTGGCTCATGGCTATTCCATTCCTAGGGTGCCATTTTGCTGGGGTTGGGGGGCTCTTTGGGAATTTATAAAGGCAGACATTTGCCATTCTAAATTATTCTTTAGATCACCAGCTTTTTCCATATAAAGATCAAGATAACCTTATTTTCTCTCCACTTCAGACATTTCTACTCCAATGTTTAAAATAATATGCTGTGTTACGGGAGTTTATGTGTTTCAGATGTGATGGTTTTTTGACCTAAAGAAGGTAAGTTTTTCTCTTCTCCTCCTTCATAAATTCCCCAAAATACAGAAAGAAAATGTGTATTGGGTTTGACTTGCTATATTCTAATGTATACCAACAACTTAAGCATAGTCCTTATGAAGTAATACTTAAGAACAGTACAGAATTACTCTTAACCTGAGAAGTTTAGAATGTGGAGGAATCAAATATGAAATTCAAGAAGTACCCTGTCGTTTTTTTAATGACATGTATTTTATTCAGGTATGACCTTTCAAAGAAAGAATAAAAGGTTTAACAAAAAGAGAAAAGACTATTATAAGTATCAATAAAAAGAGAAAACTCAACATTTAGATTAGAAATAAAACATCATGAGGAAGACTCAGTGAAGGAATAAAAAAGATGATTAAAGAAGAGAAAAAGATCAAGATAAAAATCCCATTGCTTAGATGATGATATTAAAAGAAAAAAGCGGTAATTAAGGATATGTCTGTTCTACCTGATCCTAGAACCAAAGGAATTTTTCAAACTTCTAGTTTCATTATCTCTTGAATTTACGGCAGTAGTATTTATTTCAATAAGCAATAATTTGAAATACCATGCTTAAAGGTATTTCTCCCAGTGGTTTTCTTTCCTGTTTTATAACATTTGTGAACATCTCAGCAGACAAGTGAAAACTGAGGGTCTCAAAGACTGTAACTGATTTTTTCACAGAGCCAAGACATCAGTCTACACACTTGAATGGGCAGGACCACGAATATGATTTACCTCAGTGCAGTTCCTCACTGAAAACCAGGCCAGGACTTAAGCTAATTGTGAAGTACTATTTCAACTTTCCTTTCTTCCCCCACATTCATTATGGTTATCAAAAGCCTTTCTGCTTTACCCCCTTCCTCTTTACAAGACAATAAAGGAACCAGTCATTTTCACTTGATTGCAACATACTCATTATAATAAATAATGATTCAGTTATTTGTACTCATACAATGGCAGAATCTTCATGTTGGAATGACCTTTTGAGTCATCTGTCTTAAATCACTTCCCAAATAGGATTTCTTCTGCGTGTGCTGGGGTGATGTCTGGAACATTTCCAGTACTTTTCAATACATTTTTATACTTTTACTAGGGAACATTTTCCAGGGATAGCAACTCTAATTGTTCCTAAACTAAGTCAAAACCAACTCCCTTTAAGGGTGCACCGAGCTTGGTTTTGCACAGGGAACAATGCCAAATAAATCTACTCCGTCATCTTTATTTCAGCCCCTTAAAATTCTGAAAATAGCTTTATATTCCTCAAACTCTTCACTTCTCAAAGCAACCATTCCCTATTCTTTTAACATCCTCTGGATGCTAGTCAATAACACCTCAAAGGTGGAATCCAAGAAGACGCAACGTACATAATGCCACGTATATGTTCTAAAGTGTTGAGTGCAGAGGTACTGAGATCTCTTCAATTCAAACACTTCTCTTCTATTGATTCAGCCTAGGCTCATAATAGCTTTCTGAGCTACTGTGTCATGTTGTTCTATCAGAGCTTTTTAAATGTGTCCAGGAAGCAGGGCTCTGAGGTCATGGGACACTTTCTGTAATACAGTGGAATTCTGAGCAGCATTCATTCCATCTTTTGAACCAGGATCAATTGTACTGGCCAAAAACATATATATAATTATTTATATATATAATATATATAATTATATAGACACATACAATTATATATATTAATTATAATTTATATAAAATATAAATATATCTATCCCTCCACATTTCCCAAGGGCAGATTTACTTTTAGAGAATTATGGTCCAGAGTTTTTCCAGTAATATTTTTCCCCTTTCATATCTTTTTATGGGAGTAAGAAGATTAATTGGCAAAAAAACATAAAATTGTGGAAAAAAATCACTTAAATAACTGCTTGCCCCCTTAAAATATTGTGAAAAGATCACCATCATTAACTTCTAATGGCAAAACTCCTGGTACAGCTTTTGGCAGAATGAGTTCCTTGAGAGTAAGGTTTGAGAACCCCTACCTTATACTGATTATATATTACATAGAGTGGTGTAAGAGTCAGCATAGTAAGTGGGAAAATTGCTGAGCGTCAACCCGGATGTTGAGTTTAATTCTGCTATATACTGACTTTGTGACCTGTGGAAAGTCACTTAACTCTCTGGCTTCAGTTTCTTTATCTGTCAAGTAAGGAAATTAGCTTAAATGATTTTTAAGGTACATTTCTATCTTAGTCTGCATGGGCTGCCATAACAGAATCCCACAGACTGGGTGCTTAAACAGCAGACATTTATTTGTCATAGTTCTGGAGGCTGGGAAGTCCAAGATCAAGGTGCCAACTGATCTGGTTCCTAAAGGCGGCTCTTTTTCTGGCTTGCAGGTGGCTGCCTTCTCACTGTGCCCTCACATGGCAGAGAGAGAGGGAGAGCTAATTCTCTCCTGTCTCTTCTTATAAGGACACTAATCCAATTGGATCAGGGTCCCACCCTTGTGACCTCATTTAACCTTAATTACCTCCATAAAGGCCATGTTAAGTCATGTCTGTCCTATTGTATAAGTAATATATGGAACCAAAAAGCAAATTATTATTTTTCTCCCTGAAATTTCTTATTTGCTCCTAAGTGGGCTCATAGTTCAGTATCTGCTATCCATCAGACACTGTCCTAAGTCTGTGAAATCATTAATAAACAGAAAATGACAAAAACCCACTTCCACATGGAGCTCATACTCTACTGGGGAGGCAGACAGTGAATGAGAGTCAAATATATAATAGTATATTTTAGTAAATACTATATTTTAGTAGAATAGATAGTATTAAGAGTCAAGGCATCAAAGTAAAGCTGAAAGGGGTTCTTAAATATTGGGATGGGGGAGTTGGAACTTTAGAAGTAGAGGAAATGAGAGAAGGAACTATGTTGATATCGGAGAGGAGAATATTCTAGGCAGAAGGAACAGTAGGTATCAAAGCGTCTGAGGTAGGAGCATGCTTGATTGTTCAGGGAACAGAAGGAGGTCTATGTGACTGGAACAGATTGAATGATGGTTAGGGTAGTAGATGTTCAAGAGGTTACTGGAACAAAATCATGAGATTCTGGTTTATCATAAAATAGACTTGTTTTTACTGAGAATAATGGGAACGCATTAGAGGGTTTATCCTGGAGGAGGGACAGGATCTGACTCATGTTTTAACAAGGTCACTTTTACTGGGGCGTTGAGAATAGCTTGAAGGGGGCAAGGAAGAAGGAGAGGGACCAGTTAGGAGGCTACCACCGTGGTAGAGGTGAGAGACAAGGGCCTGAACCTACGTGGCAGCCGTGAAGGTGCCAGGAGGTAGCCAAATTCTCCAAATAGTTTGAAAATAGAGACAGCAGATATTGCTGTTGTTTTGGACTCTGTATTTCTGACCAGGCCAAGCAAATTTACCTTTAATTTCAATAATTTTTTCTCACATATTAGTTATAGCTCTCTCGTTTGTGTTTTCAGCATCTGTAATAAACATGACTTCTATCCTTATCTAAGGGTTCCTACAAAATCTCAAATGGGCTCAGGTCATGAAAAGACCAGCAAAAATGACTGGCATTTTTGAATGCTAATAATTCAATATCCTTTGAGTAACGATTGTACATCCACCAATCGCATTGAGTTCAATTCAGTTCTCTTCATTTTAGTTTGTCACTGCTAAACATCTCCCACGTGTACCAGGCCCTGTGTGAGGCATAAGGGTGGTGGTAGGGGTGAAGGCATTGACCTATAATTGTCCTAAAGAAGTGCTGAAAATCTGGTAGGGGGTGGGCACAATCACAAAGGTGGAGGGACGTGGTCTGTAATAACGGCATTTTGGGGAATGGCTTGGAAATGACACTGGAGTCAGGTGTGACAATTCTAGCTGACACGCTAAGGACTGGCTCTATGTATTGTGCAGAGTGAGAGCCATTGGAGATGACAGGTGGTGGAATGGCAAGGCTGCATGTGTGATGGAGGACACACCTGCGGCAGCAGCGCAAGGAAGGCCTGGAAAGGCTGGTGGCCAGTCAGGCTCCCTTCGCTGCTGCTCAGCTGAGAGGCTACAATGGGGCTGAAAGAGGGGGCTGGCGTTAGAGATGTCTGAGAGCAAAGCTGGCGGAATCCCGGCTGAATCAGATATGAGGAATTAGATTAAGGGAGGAGTCAATTCAGATGCCCAAACTGGGCAGCTGTGCACCTCTCTAAGTTGAGAAAGAGGGAAGACAAAAAGAAGAACTTGTTTTGTTCCGATTTGAGGGAAAATCATGTCGAGTTAGGGACATCCAGGCCAGAGTCCTGCACTATTAAAGCCCAGTCCTAATCAGGAGGTCATATTTCTCTTCTGATTCTAAAATTTCAAGATCTTTGGTACTTTCAAATATTGTTGGTAGCAAGAAAAGTGTTGCAATATGTTTTAAAAGCATAAAGCAACGTATGCACATTGACCTAGTTATCTCGCTCCTGAGAATTTACTTAAAACTACAATCTTATAGTTTGTAAATTCCATCCAAGAGGTCTCTCACTGAATTTTCTGTCATTATGAAAAAGTAAAAGTAATTTAAAATTCCCTACAGTGGGGGAATGGAAGATTAATTAGATTACAACCTGAATACACTGTAATTATGCAATTAGAAATATTATGCAAGACGATATTTCAACATGGAAAACTACTGATGTAATTTTAAGGGCATACAGAAAGGGCACAAAATATATCTAAATCATAAATCTATGCCAATACTAAAGAATCTTTATAAAGTAAAGATTATAAAAGATCTTAAGCACATGAAAATGGGGTTCAGATGGCACCTGGCCTGCAGTTTGGGCCAGACAACTTCAAATTCCCCCTAAGATACCTATAAAGACATAAAGAAAAGTGAAAACTAATGATAGCATTGGAAAGGAGAAATGATCCCCTATATAATGTCAGAGTATGAACAGAATTTCTACTAAATACTACATCTATGTGGCCTTTATGCTGATGCCAACTAGAAACAAAGCAAACCCAATGGCCGAACAAAATAGAAAGGCACCCGTTCTTTTAACTGTGGCCTCCCTGCCTTGGAAAAGTCATCCCTGAACCACAAAGTGCTCTTTCAGCCCCGTACTGCGTGAGAGTTCTTTGTCAGTTATGTAATGTTATTATCTGTATCTCTATGACTTTTCTTTCCATTTTATTTACAGCATCTTTTCATGCACAGAAGTTTGTCAATTTTTTTCTTTATGATTTGTGCTTTCTTGTCTAAAAATATGTTCTACCTGGTGGTTATTAAGGTATTTTCCTATATTATCTTCTGAAAGCTTTATAGTTTCACCTTTCACATTTAGTTCTGTGATTAACTAGGAACTGCTTTTTATATATGGTGTGATGTAGAAGATTTCAATAATCCCAGAATGATTCCTTAAAAATACAGTATTTTTACTGTAGGTATCCATAACTGCATATGTTGATTTTGGGGTTCTCTATTCCATTCCATTAACTTATTAGTTTATTCTTATGCCAAAGGTACACTCTCCTTAAGGCTTTTCTTTACAGACAGTCTTTACGATGGTACAGCATGTCCTTCTACTTTCTTCTTTCACAATGTTTTGGCTGCTCTTGGCCCTTTGCTTATGTATTTGAACTTTATAATTATCTATTTATGTATTTTTACCAAAGAAAAGCCTGTTGGAGTTTAGACTGCTATTTAATCAACTCTATAGGTCAATTTGACAAGAGTAACATCATTAAAATAATCAGTCTTTTACTCCATGAACATTCTTTATTTATCTCTCCATTTATTTAGATCTTGTTTTACATCTCTCATAAAGTTTTACAATTTTTTCCCCAGGAATACTAACATATCCCTTCCACATGTAGAATTACTTGATATTTTTGATACTATTGTAAAAGGTATTTTTAAAGATCTCATTTTTATTACACCTCTTTCTAAATCTGTTCTGAGATAGAAAATCAAAGCATCTGGAAAATATAGAAAAAGCTACAAAGCAAAATGTAAACAGTGCCAGTCCTGCTCTTTATCATCTTGAATGCATGTTTCAATTCTGTAATGACATTCTTAGTTTCTTTGGAATCTTGTTTGTCTTACCCATTCCCCCATCCCTTCCTCTTTATTCTTCCATTTCTACTTCCTTCTGTTAGACAGGAAGTAGAGGGGGCTGACGGTTCTGTGCTACAACTTTGGAATAAAACTATTAGGGAGATGATGGAAGCCATCCTGGTAGTGGTGATACTACAGACCGTGGACTGTCATAGGTCACCTGTGATCGTCCTGTGACCTACCACGTAATGGAGACAGCAAGCAAGTTCACCTTGGAGTGGCAGAGCCACAGAAGGTGACTATGAACGGGGAACTGAGCTAGGGATTATGCCCGTCAATTTGACCTCAGTGAGGTCATGCCGCACTGAGGTCATGAGGTCATTTGGCTCACGCCGCAAAGGACAGGTATATATAGTGTCTCACACACATGCTGACAATCAATAAATCTTTACAGATTTCCTCTTTTTAAGGAAAAATAAATAGAAAAAAGCCGATACAGAGCCATACTAATAAGATTTAACATTTCCTATGTGTATACTAAATGATTTACCTGTATTAGCTCATTTAATCTTCTCAATGACCTCAAAAATGAATTATGATTATCTCCATTTTGCAGTTCAGAGAACCACAGCCCAGAGCTATTTTAAACTGTGTGGCCGAGATCATACTGCTCAGAAATGGCAGAGCTGGGATTCAAATCAGACAGTTGTATTCTAGGAAAAGCTCTGACCTCTGTGTTTTCGTGCTTCTCTGCCCAAAGGAAAACATGCTGTAGAACAAAAGAAAAAGAACATCAACCTAAGGGAAACACTTCTGAGAGAGCATGGGAGCCAGAGGGCAGGAGGACAAGGCCTGATGAAATGGACTCAATGCCTATAAAGCAAGAGAGCAGGATGAGATGGAAAAAAAAAAAGAGAGGGCATGGGTGGTTTTAAAGAAACTAAAAATATCAGTACAGAACTAATATATGCATTTGAGGCAAAAAAGAGTAGAGCTAGAAGTTTATATTTTTGCTTTGTAACTTTTTATAGTTTCCAAATTTTCTATAACATACATATATTACTATTATAATCAGAAAACAATAAAATGTCAAATATTTTTCATACTTTTTTCCCCAGTAATTCCACTTCTCTGAATATATTCTAAGGGAATTATTCAAAGAGCTATTTATATGGATATAAGCAATTTCTTTCTAAAAAAGAAAACTGGAAAATTGTAAAGATTCAAAAATAAAGGAACGTTTAAGTATACTGTGGTCTGTTTATACAACAGAATATTTTATTTATATCAAAACATATGTTTCCAAAGAATACATATCCAAAGAAGTTACCACCATAATATTAAATAAAAGAGCAGTATTAAAAACATCTTATCTTTAGTGTGATTATAGTATGTCACAGTGTGTGTGTGTGTGTGTGCATGTGTGTGTATATGTGTGTGTGTGTGTGTGTGTGTGTGTGTGTGTGAGAGAGAGAGAGAGAGAGGTGTGTACAGAGATATGGCTATCTAAAAGATTACTTCGGAGTTTACCGGTTTTTTTGGTCTTTCAAAATTTTACACATATAGTATACAGTTAAGTCGTTAAAAATCATTTAAAAAGGGTAATAGGTGACTTGTTAGATCAGGAAGGTTATAATGATGTCTCTTTTATTTCTGTTATCAGCACTTCAAAAGTTGTTTCCACAATACATAGGTTTTAAAATATTTTTATTTCTCATGCTCTCTACAATTAAAAATCTGAGTCCCAAGAATTATTTTAAAATTATTTTTCTAGTTATTTCTTCTTGAAACAACAGGGTATTCACATCACTATTGTTTTTCTTTCTATGTGACTGTTGTTTTCATCTGTAGCATTGCGGTTCATGGATTTTTTTTTTTAACTTTTTATTTTATACTGGAGTATAGTTGATTAACAATGTTATGATAGTTTCAGGGGTACAGCAAAGTGATTCAGTTATACATATACATGTATCTATTCTTTTTCAAATTTTTTTGGTACATATATACAATGGAATATTACTCAGCCATTAAAAAGAATGAAATAATGCCATTTGCAGCAACATGGATGAACCTAGAGATTATCATACTAAGTGAAGTAAGTCATAAAGAGAAAGACAAATACCGTACGATATCACTTATATGTGGAATCTAAAATATGATACAAATGAACTTATTTACAAAACAGACTCACAGACTTAGAGAATGAACTTATCGTTATGGGGGGAAGGGTGGGGGGGAAAGGATAGTTAGGGAGCTTGGGATTGACATGTACACACTGCTATATTTAGAATGGATAACCAACAAGGACCTACTGTATAGCACAGGGAACTCTGCTCAATATTATGTAACATGGTTTCATCCGTTCCTTTTTCTTTCACTCCTCATATGTCAATACAAAGCCATCCTCATCAGTTTGGCAAGTCTCCTTCTGAAGACATTTCTTTTCATCTTCTGAGGGGTTCTTGGTTGTGTTATAGGAACCCAACACTCTGGTAACTTCATTCTATTTTGGGGCCCAACTGTTATTCCCCAAATACTCTGCTTCATTTTTCAAAGTCATGACCTTTAGTAAGGAACCCAGATGACATTCTACCGCTTTTTTCTGCTCCTTCAGAACCTCAGGACACTGAAGACGGTCCAGCTACTGCTGCTGCTGCTGCCTCTCCTTCCTTTCTCCTCTTCCTTCTCCTTCTCCTCCTCTTCGTCATTGTCTTTGTCTTCTCTCTCATTTTTTAAAATCAATTCTTTCCGTGTCAATAAGTGGGTAGAGTGAACTTTCTTCCTTCCTAGCTTCTTTCCTTCCTTTCTGACTTCCTGACTTCCTTCCTTTCACTCTTTATTCATGCTTCATTCTCATTCATTCATTTATTCAAACATTATTAACCACTTAACTTGTGCTAGGAAATGAGTCAGGCTCTAGGGGAATTAAAGATGAATAGATCTGTTCCTGCAGCCCTGGAGCTGGAGTTATTCACTGCTTATTTAGGAAGGCAGGCATATGGGCAAACCCAGTTACATGCATACTGTGTTGAAGGATATAGGGGGACAAACATTTAACTCCCCTTGGAGAGGTACAGAAGACTTCACAGAACAGCTAACATTTGACTTAAGTCTAGAGGAAGTTCGCCATGAGGACAAAATATGGAGGGTAGGGCATTCCAGGCAGAGGAAATAATCTGTGTAAAAGTGTGAAAACAAAAGATTGTGGTCCATTTGTAGAAGGATAGGTAGGGCTCCACAGCGTGATTGAACTTGGGTTCAAAGCAGCAAGTGTGTAACAATCCTCTCCTCTGTCCCCCACGGCAGTTCTAGTGGTGAGGGGTCACACGCCCACACTCACCGCTAAGCCATTCCCAGACTTAAGCCAGACCTGGTTACTATACTTTGCCTTGTGACCACACCGACTTTGTCCCCCAAGTCACGGCTCTTTTCACATCATGTTCCTCTTCTGCTCTTGGGTGCAGTGGTCCTCTTTCCCACTTTTTGCTTTTAGTGGTTCAAACTCAAGAAACTGAATGCATCCTTAATTGTTATTCCAAGATCTATGTATTAATAATCACTATGCAGGCATAAGTTTCCTGCTTGGTTCCTGCTAGTTCTCTGTAGCAGAAATCAAGCACCTTCCCTGGGCCCAGACTAGTGGTGAGGGTCTTAATCTCTGTGGTCAGGACCTTGGTGAAAATGGCATGCTTACTGGGTTTACAGTATTCTTCCCATAGATGGGGTGCTTAGGTAGAAACTTCCAGACCCAACTAACTGCCTGTCTGGAGATTACCATCTTCTTTCACATGTGATGTCTTGCCTACATAGCATAACCTCTGGGATAACCCAGTACACTGTACCTAACTGGCATTTAGGGTTGAGATTAACACAGGCTCCTGTGTCACTTCTGTCTCCCAAACTTGCTGTGGTACATGCTAATACCTTGATAATAGGAACAGTCAATTCCTGCCTGCTCCTGGTTTCCTGTGTGTGTGAAGTTACTGTAACTTTTTTCTGTCCCCTTATAAATCTATTTAAGGTTCATTTACAAGGTCAATATCAATTTCTAATCTATACTTTTAGAACTCTGCTTTCCCCTCCCAGATTTATTGAGGTAAAACTGACAAAATTGTAAGATATTTAAAGTGTACAAGGTGATGATTTGATATATATACATACATTGTGGAAGGATTCCTCTCCACTGAGTTAATTAATACATCCGTCACCTCCCATGTCTACCTTATTTCTTTTTTTTTTTTCTTTTTTTGGTGAGAATATTTAAGTTCTTCTCTTAGCAAATTTCAATTATACAATGTAGTGTTTTCAACTACAGTCACTATGTTATACATTAGACCCACAGATCTTATTCATCTTATAACTAAAAGTTTGTACCCATAGTTACAATTTCTCCATAGTTCCCCAGCCCCTAGACCCTGGCAACTGTCATTCTACTCTGTTTCTTTTCTTTCTTTTTTCTTTTTTTTTTTAAGATTCCACATACAAGTGATACCAGGCAGTATTTGTCTTTCTCTGTCTGGCTATATGCCCTCCAGGTTTATCCACGTTGTTGCAAATGGCAGGATTTCCTTCTTTTTTTAAGGCTGTATAATATTTCTCTGTGTGTGTGTGTGTGTGTGTGTGTGTGTGTGTGTATCACATTTTATTTATCTGTTCACCCATTGACAGACACTTAGGTTGATTCCGTATCTTGGCTATTGTGAATAATGCTGCGATGAATATGGGAGTGCAGATTTCTCTTTGAGATAATGATTTTGTCCCCTTTGGATATATATCCAGAAATGGGATTGCTGGATCACATGGTAGAACTCTCGTTTCTTTGAAGATGAAATGATATCTGCCCATTATCAATCCTCCAGCCACTCTGCAACTTTCTACAGTATTGAGACTCAGCAAATTTAAGTTATTTAGTAAAGGTCACACATATGAGAGGCAGATCTCCCCTAAAACCCATCACTTGACCTCACACATAGCTACAGCGTGCTGATTGATCTAGAAAGCTCCATAACTCATACTCCCAGTGTTAGTCTACTGTTTTATACCTAAGAATTTTTTGTATGTCTTAAGTCTTTCCCAAGTCCAGACTATGTAAACAAAATGTTAATCAAGCCAAATAATATTAATTATGGCTATCCTATGATGCAAAAACCACCACTAGTCACACATGGCTTCTTCACCTAGAAATATGATTAGTGACCACTACCAGACACTATACGTTAAAATCCAAAGGTGTACTCTCACTTTCTATCTTTTTAATAGCAAAGAATGTTCCTCCATACCACATTACCCCCATTGAAAAAATTTACCTGATATCTATTATAGTTCCATTGTAAATAATATCTTTTCAAATATTGGCTTTTTTCTTTGCCAGTATAGCTAACTTAGTTAAACTTCAACAACTCATTAGGGAATACATAATGGTATGTTACAGTATGTTGATAATTTAACAACAGATAACTAATTAGTACTCATTGATATATATTGGCACATTTCATAGAATGACAATTTATGCATATTTTAGAAACTCTTTGTCAAATTTTCAATAACCTGAAGTCTTTCAATAAAGACTGGAAACACTTAATTCTTATTCATTAAAAAAAATCTCCAGTTGATTACCTGGAACAGATGACTGATACAGGAGAAAGGATAAGATACAGCATTTCTGAGAATATATCTACCAAACTGTAAGTATATTAATGCATTAAACTTTCTGTTCCTTTTGAATTTTATACAACAGAATTAATCCAAGGAACAGAGACCCAGTACAAATAAGCTTAAGGAAAAATAGAACTTATTGGTTCAAGTACTTGAAAAGTTCAGGGTTAGAATCAGGAATAAAACAGATAATAAGACAAAATAAACCAGGAGCTCAATAGACAAGTCTCTCTTCTCTCTTCTCTTTTCTCTCTCTCTCTCCCTCCACTGCTCTTGCTCTTATTGTGGAGTTTTCATTCTTAATGAGAACTTTTGATACATTTACTTTGGAATAAAAGTATCAAAAACCACACTCTGTCCTGTCTTTGGTAAAAAACAAACTTCGGTTAATATGAATGATATTGCATTGAAAACATTCTTGTTCCTTAAACATTCTTTGGACATTTTCCTATAGTTTAGCCCAGTCTACATTAAAGACATTCTTCAGAAACTATATATTACTAGGGTGGCCATGGTCCTCTGGATAAGTAAATTTGCCAGATAACTTGAGGGCAATGTCCTAAGGGCAAACACTTACAGTATTTCAACTGCTTTTCCTGACAGTCTTTCAAAAATGACCGTATAGTCCTCTGCCTTAAGAGGGCACCCTCAGCACAATTTAACTTTTTCTTGCTCACCCAGCATCGTCCTGCACTAACTGTGCTGTAGATACACAGTGCTGATGGGATGAGGCATAGAGCTGAGTGGGTGTTGGTCTCACCTTTGGCCCTAGAGCTTGCTTTCTTTAAAAAGTATCTACAGTGAGTTTTCTTTTGGGTCACTTTCTATTTTTTTTCCCTAAGGTAATGAATAAATGATATTTGATGGCTTCATGTCTGAGATAGCATAACAAAACCAGCTTTATGCAAAGTAACCTGCAGAGTTAAAGGGTGAAAGCACAGCCTTCTGCCAAGTGGTAATTTTGACCTTTGAGAGAATTTCTGTCTTACCCTTACTATCATACAAAATACTGAATACATCATTAATACAGTGGAACTTGGGCAACATTTTGTGAACTTATAATCTCTCTTCTATTTTATCTGCACAGTTATTCAGCAGGTAATGAAGGAGCAATATTACTAGCAATATTAGGCAACTAGCAAGTTTTTATGAAGAATTGATTCAATAAGCTAAAAACATTACTGATAATTAATAAAACATTAAATAAATTTCTGTAGTTATAAAAACAGGCACCAACTTTTTCAAATTTTGTTTAATTTGCAACCAACTTTATTGACGTGTAAGTTACATACAGTAATATGCACTAATTTTCAGTGGATAGTGCAATAAATTTTGACAAGTGCACACACCTGTGTAACCACCGCCTCAGTCAACAAGAGTAACACTGTCACCACCTCTAAAGTTCCCTGTGCTCTTCTGTGGTCAATTTTCTGTCTACTCCTGGCCCCAGACAACCACTTATCTCCTTTCTATCACTATAGGTTTACCTGTCCTAGAATTTCATATAAATGAAATTATTTAGTATCAACTCTTACTTTTTTGACTTTGGTTTCTTTCACTCATGATGTTTTGGAGATCCACCCATGTTACTATCAGTAGTTCATCACAATCTTTCTCTTTTTTTTGGCTAAGTAGTATTCCATTTTATGGCTATATTATATTGACAATCTGTGTATCAATTTACCTGTTGATTTAAACTGAACATTTGGATTATTTCTAAATTGTATTTTTACAATTTGTATTATGTAGATATATATCTTCATTTCTGGAAGTAGAATTGAAGAATCGTATGTTAATTATGTGTCACTTTTTAAGAACTTGAAAACTGTTTTCCAAAGTGTTCGTAACATTTACATGCAAATATCAACATATAAGAGTTCCATTTGCTCCCCATCCTTGCCAACACTTGGTGCTATCGATATTCTTATTTTAGGCATTGCTGATGTATAGTGGTAGGTCACTGTAGTTTCAATAAACTTTACCCAGCTGACTAATGATGCTGAGCATGTTTTCATATGCCTTTCCTTAATTTTTTACTTTTAAGTTCCTCATAGTGGGTTTCCCAATCTTACTGCAATAATCTTAGAGCTAGGAAATTATCTTATGGTAAAGATATTTTAAATGATTATATCAGCTAGGAAATACTATTTCGTCCAATGGTTATTTGATGTGTTCATTCATTTTGATTCATTCATTCACTCAGTCATCATGTGACTGAGTGGGCTCTATGTAAATGCTGGAGGGACAGAGTGACTATAGCGTGAAACACTTTCTTATCAAGTCACTTATACTGTGAACTCTAGATAAATGAAGGACACTTTTGAAATGTAATAGTTGCCAAATATTTTATTTTATGGAAACTCAGAGAATATGCACCAAATTAACAGTGGTATAGCCAGAGGTATGACGTGATCAAATATGTATTTTTAGAAAACTATTCTTATTCTGTTTAAAACCGTAGTAATTGACTCACTAGTGTACAAGAGGGTAGACTTTACAAGCATAATTAAATCCGACCAGCTTTAACAGCATTATGAAGTTATTAGAAATAAGTTGTTAAAAAAGCGCCACACTATATGGCCTTTATGCTTATTATTCTAGAGTCTCTAATGCTGTGATTCACTCTGAAGAACCAAACCAAATGGGTCTGTGAACTACATTTGTTCTGACTAACCTCTTGGCTTTCAGTTGGCACTGAGAAGAGATGGGGTGACCTCTGATTTTTTTTTTTTTTAATTAAGAATTAGTCATAAAACACACCCTCAGGTGCTCTGATTTACTCATGGGCTATGTTCAGCAAAACCAGCAGGTTAATTTCCAGACCTACAATATATTTAACTACTGACCTTTCTCGGTGAGTTTTTGTGGCATATTACAAAGATAAGCCAATATTATATTGATCCATCAATATTTTCCTACACTCGACCTTTTGAATATATGTAAACATTTCTATATGCACTTTAAAGGTTAACACAACTTTCTGATTCAAGTGCCCTTTGCCTTTCCCTAGGAATAAGAGTGAGCCATACCACAGCTATCTCTGCCAATCTGTGAATCCAGGTGATGGTGGAGAAGATAAAAGTAGGGAAGATTAGAAATGCCTAAAAGAGCAAAATTAGATGTTTGGATGTGCTCTCACCTATAAGATTTGGAAGCAAAAGTAGACATGCGGTCCCCAAGTGCTGGAGACTTTCAACAGGAGTGATAGGATAACCAAACACAACGGCCAGAGGGGCACCCGTAAGGCTGGGAACACCAACCCACAGCAATGCAAGAACCCTACAGAGTAAGAGGCTGAGGGTTGGCAGCTGTGACCTGTGGTGCAGGGTAAGGCAATAAGTACTTATGAGAATGACCTCTAGCAAGACAGGGCTCTGCTTCTGGAGTAAATGAGGTAGAGCCCTGAGAACCAGCATGAAAGCTAAGAACACAGTTCATGAAGAAGTCAATGTATCAATATAAGAAGCGGTCACAGAGAGATGGCAGGTCTGGAAAGAAAGAGAGAGAGAGCAAGAAAGAGAGAAAGAGAGGAAAGAAGGAAGGAAGGAGGGAAGGAAGGAGGGAAGGAAGGAGGAAAAGAGGGAAGGAAGGAGGGAAGGAAGGGGAAAAAGAAAAGAGAAGAAGGAAGGGAGGAAGGAAGGAAATGGTAACCATGTGAGGTGGTGCATATGTTAATTACTTGATTGTGGTGATTATTTCACAATGTATATGTACATCAAATCACCAGTTGTACACTTTAAATATATACATTTTGGGGGGTAAATTATACTTCAATAAAGCTAGGAAAACTGTCTGAATAAATAAAAAGAATTTAAATGTGAATATGGATATAAGCCAAAATTTTAACAGTGATTACCTCTGGGTAACAGAACTATAGTTGAGTTTTCTTCTGGTTTAGCTATGCCTTTTATTTTTAAAAAATCGACATAAATCACTTTAAAAATTTAAAAAGGCAAGAACCCACTTGGGATCCTTTCATTTTTTTTTTTTTTTTTTTTTTTAATGAGGATCTTGAATCAGATGCGTATGTTTGATTGATTGATTGATTGATTTTGGCTGTGTTGGGTCTTCGTTTCTGTGCGAGGGCTTTCTCCAGTTGTGGCAAGCGGGGGCCACTCTTCATCGCGATGCGCGGGCCTCTCTCGTTGCGGAGCACAGGCTCCAGACGCGCAGGCTCAGCAGTTGTGGCTCACGGGCCCAGCCGCTCTGCGGCATGTGGGATCTTCCCAGGCCAGGGCTCGAACCCGTGTCCCCTGCATTAGCAGGCAGATTCTCAACCACTGCGCCACCAGGGAAGCCCGGGATCCTTTCATTTTGACTAAGCACTGGATTGATCCCTGTATGGCCAGGCCACCCATGATGGCTGTCGTCTTGTTCTCTGTACAGCCCCTGCCCCGCCAACGCCTGCTTCACCTATACCTCACTCACATGACTAATCTTCTTACAGATTTGCCCCCCTCCCACCCCCCGCAACCCCCCACCCTGCCCCAGCTAGTGATTATTATCTTTAGATCAGAACATCTCCACCATGGAGCTTATCAAATGGGCCGTGATGGGCGTGCCCCCTCTGCTAGTTTCCATGGTAACCAATGAGCCAGCCTGACTGTCAATTCCTATAACTGGTAACCTCCCCCTCCCCTGGGGGGCAAAGACTGCCACCATGTCCCGCCCACACACACACAGGCTGCGCTGTCACTCCAGGACCTTGCTTCAGACGAGTAGGATCCCCCATCCATTAGACCACTGATGTCCCTGTTGCTGACTCCCAGCTCTTTCTTCCATCTCTAGGTTGGGCAAGTACACGGCTGCAGGTCAGTGGGGTGCAGCCTGACAATCCCAGAGGCTGGAGTGTCTTGCAACTTGTTGACGAGACTGAGCAGCAGGAAGCAGAGGACAGACACTTGCGAACACCCTCCGGGGTGTAATCTGTGTTCACAGCCCTTCAGGCAAGAATACTTAGTCTCCTGAACCAGGCTCAGCTCCCCACACTGCTGCTCTGCGTCAGGTAGTGAGAGTGGAGCGGGACGTGTTCAGCTGTCTCAATGCACTCAGTTCCCAGGAAAACACTGAAGCGAAAAGGGCCTGGCTTGCCCTCTTAGCAAATGCCTTTCTGACCCCCTTTCCACACTGTAGAACTTGCCATATGTGGTGTCTTTAGAGAAACACAATGCTAACCTTAGAAGTTACTGACACCTTTAATGGCTCTTTGCCTCCCCAGACAGGAGAGCTGTGCTATCTTCAGTCTCCACAGCTGGCTCTCTTCTCCACTGTCAGAATGCATGCCTACTACGATGCTCTTCTAATCCTACCGCCACTTTGGTCGCAGGAAAGAGAAAAAGCAAGAGGATTACTGCATTCTCCTCTCCCTCTCATTTCTCCCAACCCCATAGCTTTCATCCCCGAATGGCCTGCATTTCATAGCTACAGTTCTTCAGTACGATGCTCCATTCATCTGGTTAGCAAGTCGACTCATCACAGCTGCAACCCTTGGGTGTGCTCATTTCTTCTCAGCTGTTTTCTTCTTCATTGGCTGTTCCAAAGGTGCTGCTCCTTTACTCTTGACAGCACTTTAAAAATATTGTTGGGATGCTGGAAGTTGCCCAGAATCTGACCTCATGTCTACAAATAACTGTCTGTGAACACAGTAGATCTTTAATAGAAATTTTCAGACTAGAAAAGTTCAAGGGGCAACCTAGCTAGAAAAACAAAATGATCTTCTTTCCTTCCACCCACTCATCCATCCATCCATCCATTTATCCATTTATCCATACAGTATTTGATAGCTATATAGTCATCTTCACCTCAATATAATCAAGTACTATTAATCCAGTAATTTTTTATTGAGTGTATACTATTGCCTGGAACCATTCTAGGTGCTGAAGATACAGCAATAAAAAAGATATCTCTGGAAATGGCTCATTAGACTCTATCTCCAGTTATGACTTCCTTTCCAGGGACTAGATGTGAGTGTCCAACTGGTTCTGAATGCCCTTGTAACAGCTCCCGTTCAGCAGGTTCATAACGGAACGCATCATGTTTGCCTTCCAGCAAAATAGTAATGTTACTATCTGTCTCAGAAATCTTCAGCGGCTTTATATAACTGACTGACTATAGCCCAGTTTCTTTTGCCTAATATTTATGATATTCTATAATGAATTCCCAGCCACACTATTCTGTTAGTATTTTCTAGTAAAATTACATATATTATTTGCTCTATCGCTATCACATTATATACGCTTTCTGAAGCTTAGCTTATGTTGTTACTGTTGACCAAAATGGGGTGTGTGTGTGTGTGTGTGTGTGTGTGTGTGTGTGTGTGTGAGAGAGAGAGAGAGAGATTACAGTAAAGCAGACAATTCTGCTCAGCACCCACTCAGTGAATACTGTCCCAAGTGTTAGTGAGTGTGGGATGGAAGTCCCAAATCTGCATTTGCCTTATTTTTTTTTTATATAGTTTTCTGTCTCTCGTAGGGTGAGCATAATACTGTGCCAGGACTGAGTCTAACCTGTATGTATTTTTCATGCAATATGGCCCGTAAACATAAGCCATCTACTTTACATGATACTCAGTTGAAGAATCTGCTATCTGTTCTGATCCTAAAGGAAAATCTGGCTATGTTGTATTCAGTAGATCGTTTCAACTCTGTCCTATATGACCGTATATTCTGTATTTTGTGGGTGAATTTTAAAAACTTTTGTGTTATTTTGAGTTTACACAATTTTTACCTTCTCTGATTTTAGAACTCAATGTCTGGTAAGTACAGCTTCATAGTACTGTGATTATTTTTATCTCCCCTATAAGGTTATAACCTCTTTGAGTACAGGATCTATAGCAATAATTCCCCGTGGATCATCTACAGGGCTGGGGTTGAAACCCAGTGGTTGGATAAAGAATGGCAAGTACTGAAGATGGCGACTGTTAAAGAACAGGAGAAAGCCCAGAAAGGGGCAGTTTACAGACCTATAAGACAAAAATGTCCTTTACCCCTTCATATGGTTCCAATTTGAAGGAAGCTTCTAAGGCCTCAATATGTTTAAAACAGAATTCAAATGCCATTTTTATATATAAAAATACAAAGGGACAGGAGATTCCATGTGCCTGGGGATGGGAAGAGGAGAGCAGGAAAGGGAAAGGTGGTTAGGCTTCAGAAAGTAGTATGAGTACCCTCTGCCTGGAATAGAAAACATTTAATTTGAAATGACTGCCTAAAGATTAAATTATGCAAAGGAAAAACAATCACATCAGTTTCACTGTGAGTTCAGAAAGTTTCCAGTGTGCATTTTAGGAGACAAACATTTGTTGTTATCTATCATTTCAGATAACTTTGTAATCAAAGCATTAACATTCTTATGTTAGTATTTTCAGAGCAGCTTGAAGTTTATTGATTTTCTGTGATACTGGATGATTAATTTCCTTCTTGAGTCTGGTGAAGAGTTAATCTAAGCCATATAACATAGTGTCAGCAGCTGGAAGGCATAATGCAATATTCTTTCATTTGCTAGTTACCTTTGTTGAATAACCTCATAAGAATATAACTGTCATAAAAATCTCAATTCAAAGATCCTTTGGCTTTCCACAATTCATAATTGTTTTAGTTGAATTTGTTTCCTCGAATTTTTCCATAGATCTTTATAAAGAGGTCAGGCCATGAAGGCAGCAACCATGATGGTCTTGTTCCCTACTGTAACCCCAGCATCTAGGATAATACTCTCCACAGAATAGGGGTCCAATAGCAATCTGTTCAATTAATGAATTAATGGACCAGAACTACCCTGGCCAGATGGTTTAACTAAGAGGTTTGCCTGGAGATTCAGGCTCAAAGAACTTTGTCATCCTAAGAATGAAAGGGCTAGGAACATTACCTAGATGGCTTGACGTGAAACAGGAAGAGCAGTCAAAATCAGCCAAAACAGTTTGTTAATTTGTTCAAAACAAGATTTTATAACTCTGGTACAAATGTATAATTTTCCTAAATGTACATAATTTGTTTCCAATTATTTCCCATGCCTGAATGATTTATCTTCTTGTACTCTAAATGGCTGAGAGTATGTGACAATGTTGAAGATTTAGGATAGAGAGAAGATGCTAAGATTAGTAGAAGACCCAGCAATAATCCCAAGGCTGGTTTAAGGGGAAAAAAACATGTTTAATTCCTTGGATGGTGAGAGTGACCAGTAACAAAGACTGGAAAAAACTCTTTGGAATTTCCCCTAGAATGTTTTTCCTTAGTGAACCACAAATTTTGTCACTGTCAATAGTGATGCAAAGTGTTGGATAGTGATTCTGAAGATGTGTGTATGTGCTATTTACGTTATGAATGATAAATCATCACATGGAAAACAGCATACATCTAAAAACACACAATATATTAACATCTGCTATAGGGATGGGTCTTGGGAAAGAAAGCATTTGTAGCTTGTTTGTAACCCATCTTCTCTCCCCTGGGGAATGCCCAAGAAGAGAGAAGGTGAAAACAGAAATTAGATGACCCAGTAAAGACTCCTTGTAAACGTGCTGATCAGACCTCCTGATGGTATTTACTAGCAGAGAGATAATGAGAGTGTTTTCTGTGGAATCTTTCTAGTAGGCTATATCCAGTCTGGCTAGGCTGTTTATAGAAAACAAATGAGGAATGTATGGATTTGTGGGATATGGCCCATTGGAAAGTGTTAGGTCAGCTATATTAATCTCCAAGTATCAGAGGGAGCTGTTTCATAACTGCATGCATCACGCAGAGATTTCAAACATTAAATCTGGACCAGGCCACATCTTAATGTGGCACAGAAGGACCTGGGGAGTTGACTGGTGGTCTCAGATGTTTCCATGAATTGCCTTTGTCTTCACCTGTATCCTGTGAATTATTCGCAAAGTTTAATACTTGCTAAGATCTCTGCTTCTCTGAGTCTGATTTGACACTTACCCTTTGTGTTATCACAGGTCTGGAAACTAATTTAAATGAATAATGGGTCTTTTTACAGACAACAAATGGATTTCAGTAGAAAGTAAATTTAATATTTCCTCCACATTGGTAGGCTGTAGGTGTTCATTTCAAACAGCATTGGAATGTCAATAATTCCCTTGTTTTATTTGGAATGTCTAAGGTTTCACTCATATTAAAAAAACGCTGTACTCAGAGGAACTGTCTTATGGAATTCAGAATACTCTGACTAGTCTAGACAAAAAGGCTGTAGGAACTAAGGGGATTTTAAATGGATTACTATAGTTACATGGAGCATAATTTATTTTCCAAAAATAATTTCATTTCTATCTGTAACAACCAAGAGCTAACCAGGGAGCAAAAGCACAATCTACTAATAGAAAGGTTTCTGTACAGGAAGAGAGACTGTACTGCCCTTGGGAATAGTAAGTGGATGTAAATGTAAAAATATATATTAATTTTTACTTTTTCTTCAAGGCTTTATGAGTAGTTTATTATCTGGAAAGCTCTATGAATAAGGTAATAAAAATATCTTACTACCTTGAAAAGCAGAGATCTTTAGAAACTAAGAAGAATTTCTTTTATTGGAAGGAAATCTAAAGGAAAAGATCAGCGTTCCTCCAAAGTAACCCAACACAGATGCTTGTGGCTGTCAAAGGTGAAATATTTAATTAACCTACTGAAAACCAAGTTCAGGGACCCCTGCTGTGGGTTCTCACCCCAAATGCCACAACTGAATTGGCCTTGAACAGGATATATAGCTCCTCCTTGAAGTTCAGGGCATGAGAACCTAAGCTAGGGCTTAGGGAAGAGAAATCAGTAAGAATGGCCTCTCACTGCCTGGCATGTGAGCTCCTGCAGGCTTCCTGGAACTATAAAAGAGAGAGGAGCATTATCAATAATCTGCTGGAAGGTAACTTTTTCAGTGAGGTAAGTAAAACAGTTATCAGATGTCCCAATTCAAGAAAGAGACTTTCAGCTGATGCTGGAGAATTACACTTCCTCATTGAAACTATATTTTGCCTTTGTAACCAGTTTTGTTACCAATCAGATTGGTGAGCCTTAAAAGCTATGTGCTCCTGAAATCTTATGAAGAAGAATTTTGCTCCTTGTCTGTGTTTGATTCATTTTTCAGTTTTATTTTGTTGCATGTAAAGAGACTATGAAAGATATCTATACATATTTCCTATTTTCTTTAATGACAATTTTTCTCTTTCCTAATTATTTTATACTTATCTATCTTTCCAGAGTTACAGTTTTTTGTTTAAAATAAAACTTTCTTATAAAGAGTTAAGTATGCCCTCCAAGAATTGGTAGCTAGAAGACAATGGGCATATTGAATCTATGCAACTTGCTACCTTTCATGTCTTATAAAAGTATTGCATTTGCCACATGTTAATGAGTTGACTTTTGCTAATTTACAATACTTATGCGACTGAACTCAGCCCTCAGCTTGTAGGGTATAATTATTAAAATCCAGGCTCCGGTTTTTGTCTGAAGGTCTAAGGAAACTAGTATGAGGAATATCTAGAAACACAAGAGCCAATTAAGAGAAAAATCAGAGTAGAAAATTTTAATTGTATAACACTGAAGGAAAGAACAAGAGCAACGATGCATTATTATTTTGTGCTAATTTATGCATTGGTTTTCTGTTCTATTTATATTGAGAGGGGTTAAGATTAAGGGACAAATGAAACTTAAAAGGCTTCAAATGAGTCTTTTTAGGACAGGCCATGAAATGCCATGTAGGATTGAGGTGACTTGGAGAAGGTGAGCCATCAGTCTTTGGAACACTAAACAACTTCAGAATGCAAATTTCCTTCTGCCTGGAAATCTGTTTCCTTGAATAATTTAAGGAAATGGCTTATTCAGAAATAAGCACTCTTTAAAATGGGGGAAAAAAGAAAGGAGAGAAAAGCAAAGTCAGGCAAGCCATGAGTCAGGACTGGAAGAGCTATAAAGTATTTGGACAAAAGACTGATGATGGACTGTCCCTAACAGGTGCCTTAATTACAAGTCACTTGGCGGTTTGTAGCAGGGAGAGGTAGGTCTCTAGTGTCCCATTCTTAAGCCTATTGGCAAATACTAAAATAAAAGATACGGTGACAGATTACTCCACTGGTATCAAAGTTAATATGTAAGTGAATTCTGAAGTTATTCATCCAGTGTTTAATAACTTATTTTCATGTCCCAACCATCTGACCATTTAGATAACCATCTTACTCCCTTCACATATAACAGGAAGACTCATTTGAATATTCTAGAACTTTAAAGTTCTCTGGCTAATTCTGATGAATCCACTAAAGGGATGATGCCAAAGAGACGTGTATCCAGATTCCAATTCACACTTTTATTTAGTTCTTAGGCAGAAGCTGACACCCTGTAAATCTCAGTGACAGGCCTGAGGGACACCAGTGGCAGGAAAACTATTATCAAAACGAACTGCTCAAGTTGTTCTCATGAAGGGAGGAAAGAGAGGACCTAAAAACAGTAGAGCCTGAAATCATGACACAGGCTGCAAAGACTCCTTAGGACGTGTCAGTCTGCTGGCAACCTTTCAAGCAGAGGTACCAACTTCTCTATGAAATTCTACCTTCCTCTGCTTAAAATGTCTCTCTCTCATCACACTTCATACCACGATAAAAACATTTATTATATTTGGCCTCTCAATGTCATTAATTGTGAGCACAGATTAATACAAGGAGCTGGGCTTTTGAATAAGAGGTGGGCTTCAACTCTGGTTCTATCACTAACAACCTTATGACCTTGGATGTGTTAATGAACTCTTTGAACATCAGCTTCATTGTCAGTAAAATAGGAGAGAATATTAGGTTTGCTGTGGTAATTAAATGAAGGAATTTTTCAAAGGAACAAAAAACCAGAAAGTGGAACATAATTGATATCCAGTAAATGTAACTTGTTAAAATAATTTCTCCCCATTTCATTTAGAGTAAAGACATGGCTCGTTCACTGTTGGTGGGAATGTAAACTGGTATAGTCATCATGGAAAACAGTATAGAAAGTCCTCAAGAAATTAAAAATAGAACTACCATATGATCCAGCAATCCCACTTCTGGGTGTGTATCCAAAGGAAATGAAATCACTATCTTGAAGAGATACCTGCACTCCTATGTTCATTGTAGCATTATTTACAATAGTCAAGGTATGGAAACAAGTGTCTATTGATAATGAATGGATAAAGAAAATGTGATATACAATGGAATATTATTTAGCCTTAAAAAAGAAGGAAATCCTGCAACAACATGGATGAACCTGGAAGGCATTATGCTAAGTGAAATAAACCAAACAGAGAAAGACGAATACTGCGTGGTATCACTTATATGTGATCTTAAAAAAAAAAAAAGTTGAACTCACAGAAACAGAGACTAGAAAAGTTGTTGCCAGGGGCTGGGGTGGGGGGAATAGAGAGAGTTTGGTAAAAAAGTACAAACTTTCAGTTCTAAGATGAATAAGATCTAAGGATCTAATGTATAATATGGTAACTACAGTGGTAACACTGAATTGTACAATTGAAATTTGATAAGAGAGTAAAACTTAAATGTTTTCAAGCACACAAAAATGCTACATATGTGAGGTGATAGATGTGTTAATAATCTCAATGAGGGGAATCCTTTCACAATGTGTATGTATATCAAATCATCATGGACACTTTAAATATCTTACAATTTTGTCAATTATTCCTTAAGAAAGCTGAAAAAGAAATGCAAATTAAAGCAAAAATTCTTTTTGCCCATTAAACTGCCATTTTTAAGATATGAGTATCGCAGCATTCATAATGGTTAGGTAAAACAGTCTAAAACCACTGTTGGCAGAAGTGTATGTTGGCGCAATCTCTGGGGGCATGTTTTAAAATGTTAAATGCATTACCTAAGACCCAGCAGTTCACCTTTAGGAATCTATCCTATACAAATAAGAAGACAAATATGGAAACATGTTTAAGGATAGATAATAGAGCAGTATTTGAAACAGTAAATATTTAGAAACAATAAAACTATCCAAGTGAGGGATGCCCAAATAAATTGTGGTACATCTATAAAAGGAGAAATAAATATATATGTATGTACTAATCATGGCTATATATTTAGAGAAAAAGAGAGGGAGAGAGAGAGGGAAAGAGAGAGATGGAGTGTCAATGGAGGGCAGAACAGAGAGAGAAATATATGTAGCATCAACTTAAGAAGCCATGATTTAGGGTATAATTTCTTTTTTGGTTCCTTTCTGGAATGTCAGGGGTCACACAAAAACTCACATAGAAATCTGATGGAAAGTTGGTGTCTTTGGAGGGATAAAAACTAGTGACCTGATGGAGTTACCATGAACAGTTAATTTCTAAAAAGCAACTTCCTGCCTACGGTTATAATACTAAATTCTAAGAAAAAGTATTCCCTTCTAGAAGCATCTTTTCCATATTGAAAAAGGAGAATTATGAATTATTCAAAACAATATTTCTTCTTAAAAGTTGCCTTTCAGGATTACTTTTTAAATCTGTTTTTAATGGTGATTAATTCTCATATCTCAGCCTTTCTTCAGTGTTCTCAGACCATGATTAACTTTGGCACTGTGACAAAACATCAGCCATCCTAATCCTCGGCATGCAAGATTATGGGCTGTATGGTGACAAGTGACTTTCTGGGTGACTTCAGTAAGATTTCTGTAATTGCTATTGTTGATCCATTGCTATTAATTGGATATCTCATTGCTATTTAAACCACGTACACAACAAATAGTAACCTTGCAAGTCTTGCTATTACTTCCTTAGTGAAAAGATTCTTCTATTACAGGAAAAACATAAAGCTGCTCTCAGTAAATGTATATGTTTGCATAACAAAGACTACCAGAAGAGTTCCGTATGTTTAGACAGATTTACCTTTTATTAAACTCAATATTTTAGAACTCTCAGGAAGCACACCTGCATCTGAAAATTGTATTTCAAAATAAAATTCTTGATCTAGACAGCAATCATGTTTTAAAATTGGATTTCGCTTTTGAGTGTCATTTTCATGAAGTATAGAGTCCCAAGTAATAATACAGTGCTACAGGCTGTGTTTACTTAGTTGTCCTCCAAAGAGTTGGAAAGTTAAAAAACAAAGATGCTATAAAGTGACCCTGAAGTGACTAATATCTCTCCTTCATCAGGAGAATGAATTATAAACTTAATCAAGTTCACTAGATCTCTCTCCCAACACACACACTTTATAATATATAATACACTTTAACGAGGACCGGCTGCCTAATTTGCAGACCCTGTACAAAATGAAAATTCAAAACTCCTTGTTCAAAATTTATGAAGAATTTCAGGACGGCAACCACAGAGCGTTGAACCAACTGTGGGGCCCCTCTGAGCACAGGGCCCCGAGCGACCATACACGTTACACACCCAGGAAGCTGGCCCTGGTGTTAACTGTAATACTTTTGTTTGCTATTAAATTAACAACAGTGACCTTTTAAAAGCAAAGCCAAAATACAACAAAAACATTTGAAATGCTGACAAATCACACTTTTATATTTTGCTCTTCAAATCTACCTCATGTCTGACTCACCTATAAAGATAAGGCTTGGGAAGATCACTGTTCCAAAAGTCACGAAACACAAGTCTGCCTGACAATTCTCATGACTCAGATAAACTTAAGTTGTCGCCATCCCAGCTATCAGGGTTATTTTTCTGCCTGAGGTCACAATTCCTCAGCACTTCTCTCTTTAAATCCCACCTACTACGTGTGTAGGCATCCATCTCGAGTTCACAGTCTTCTGTTTTGTATGAAGATCTTTGGGAACACATAAATGAACAGACAGTTGCAATGGAAGTTAATGCATTACCTTCTATTGTCTGTCCTTTCTTGTGTGTGCCTTAACAGTACTTTGATTTTATTTTTAATTTATTGTGAAAATTTCTAGGCATGCCAAAAGTAGAAAATATAGTCTACCTGGATCAATCACTAAGCCTCAACAATGATTATTTTGCTGTCTGTTTTATTTATTCCCATCTTTTCTCCGTGCCCCCTTCCCTTTTACTGGGATGTGTTACTTTCAACCAAATTCCAAATCTCAAGTCATTTACCCATAAATACTTCAATATACATTCAAATTTTTTTTCTTATATAAGACAGTGCATTATTGCTCCTACAAAATTAGTACAAGATAATTCCTTGCTATCATCTAATATGTAGCCCATACTCAAATTTCTCCTGTTGTCTAAAAATATAATTTTATGGTTTGTTTGCTTGAATCAGGATCCAAAAATGTTCCATGCATTGTATTTAGTTGTTACATCTTACTTGTTTCTTTAAAGCAGTCACAGTACTCCATCCTTAACCTTTTTCAATTTTTTTTCTTTGACTTATTAAAGGAACCACAAGAATGATCCTGTTAAGTCTTTGACGGTTTGCATTTGACTGATTGCTTCTTGATGCTTAGTTAGGTCCCCTATCCCCCACAGTTCCTGTAAACTGGACTTTAAATCTAATGGTTTGATTTTACTTGAGTTGTTTTCCTCCAAGCTACTTCAGAAGTGGTACTCTGCACATTACATTTGCATAATCTCGGGGGCAATATTAAGTCTGAGTGATGTACTTCAGTGAGGCGGAGATAACACCAGTGCAGTTTGGGTGGTATCGGCCTGATCCCGTCACTCTAAAATTTCCCATGAAATCTTCACTAATGTTTTACTATTTGTTGATGACCTAAATCAATGATTTCACTAGGGGTTGCAACATGATGCTTTTCTATTCCTATAATTCCTCCTGTTTAGAAAGCTTTACTGATTTCCTAAGGCCTTTAGTTAGTGTGAAGTAGAATTCCTACCAGAGGGGCAGGAAAAATGCCTACTCCTTCCCTTTAATTATCAATTTTATAAAAATTTAATTCAATTTTAAGTTTTTTTTCCTCCCAGTACATTTTTTATTGAAGTATAGATGATTTACAATTAGCTATCCATTTTGAGATAGGAGTTGGTGCCTTAGCTTCCAGTAGTACTAGTGCATTTTGTTTTGTTTCTCCAATCCTTTTGTTTCCCTTTCCTTTTTTCAATCCTTTTTTGAGCATCATTATGGACCCATGAACGCTCACAGTTCACTTACGTAATTTGCTCTAATTGCACCCACCACAACTGGATCGGCGTGATTCAGTCTGCGTGCAAATGTTAGCATGAGGGCGTGTCTCCATAGTTATTCACGGTATTAACAACAGTCATTGCTTCAGGACTGAGATGAATTCTGTCTGGGCGCCTCAGAAAGAGAGATTTCACACAAACTCACATAGCTGCACGGCAATGAGACACTGTTCCTAGTGACAGGTAGAGTCTCAGAATTAGTTTCAGTCTATTAGAAGAGTTACCCAAGAAAGACTCCAGGGAGCCTGCCCTGTCTACCCTGATTATGCTAGCTAGCCTCTTTCTCTGATAGGTAATCAACTTTTAAACTCAGTTTGAAATAGAAATAAATTGAAGATGAGGTTCAAATCAGAGAAGAGTAAGATACCTCTACACATAATGGATTGTGTATCTAGATAACAAGTGCATCCTGACCCTTCAAGATTGATACATAGCAGAGTAGAAAATATGATCACCTTTATTCGGTAAATACTACATTTATCTTAGTAGCCAGAAGAGAAACTGGTCCACGTGAATCAAGGCTGGACAGCGGGATGGAAGCACAGTGAATTCTGTTTTTATAAAAACAGGAGGGAGTTTTTCCTTTATCTGTTATTCCATGCCATGCCCTCCAACTGTTTTCTATGACACAAAAACACCAGTAGAGCAAAGCACTTTTCAAAATAATGTGGTATTTAAACTCTTTAAATTGGGAGAAAAATCCTGGCAGATGTTTTGATCCCGGGAAATGTAATGTTTATAAAGGCATCGTTCATTATGCTATGATCACATCTGGAATAGGACTGCTATGAAAATGGACCTCGGTGATGATTTAATTACAAAGTAGCCTGCCACAACTTCAAATACTTACTTTTCAAAACTCAGATGGACATTTAGAGCTCTTTTTTTTTCTTCTCTCATTTTCTACAGCGTCCAGATGAACTGTCTGCCTCCTGCAATTATGGGAGGCCCCTTCCTGTACACATCACACACAGGGCACACCCTATTGACCAAGCTCTCAGCTCACCGAAGGACAGTTCCATTTTCACAGAAGAAACAGGAAAGGGACCAACACTGCCTGTCACAATTAAGCTTGCTCATCTGTCATCATAACTTCTAGCGAGAATGTTTTATCTCAGTCTTTTCATATCCTCTATAATCTGCAGAGAAAAAAGTGTTCAAGGGAAATGCCTTGAAGATTACCCTTCAGGAAAAAAGAAAATATTCCCAAAGAGGTTTTCTTTGTGCAGAACAAATTACTATACATTCTGAAAATTTCCTTTGTTATGTGAGTCAATAACGTGTTACTTCCCTTTAGTTAAATAGGGAGGGAAAGTTAAAAAGGAGTCAAATCTGGGTCAAAAACATATTCTAAAGAACATCTTCTGGTGTTCAGCAGACTCATCAAGTCAGATAAGTAATTTCGTATTTTCTCACCATATCCACTGTGATCCTCATTAAGCAGTAACAGCCCAACTATGAATAAATATTTACTCCAATACTAGTATTTTGAGATTTGGTTGAAAGGAACTAACTAATAATTAACTAAATAAATACATCAGCTTCCCCTGTGTCATAAGCTTCATTCCTTTATGTTCCCAAAGGTACAGGAATGTGTAAGGATTTCAATCTAATTGGAACCGGAGAATATGAAATGGAAAATCTCACGCATGCAACTTTAAAAGAACGGAACTTAACTTAGAGGCTGATTTCCTGTGAGTGCCTGATTTGCAGCAGTCCGAGACTTATCTCCTGACCAACGAACATCTGCCAGGAATCTCTCCCCATCCTCAAGCCTATGAACTTCTTGCTTGGATTCTGGCTGGACTTCTCCCTCTTTGCATTTCTTGCCCACAAATACAGCCTGCCCCAAATCCTCAACAGGCTGGCCTGTAGCTCACCACAACATGCACTTCCTGAACTGCAATTCCTCTGCTATTCCCAAATAAATTCAATTTCTGGTCATTTGAGTTTGCCTCAGTTTATCTATTTATTTAGGTTATTTAGGAAGTTTCAGATAATGATTTTATAAACGGAATTAAAAAGAAAAAGGAAAACAGCATTTGAGAGATCATGAGTCTTGCCCAAGATCACATAGCGAAATAGGTCAGAACTTCTAGCTTTTGTCTTTACAGTCTGGAATCTTTTAATTGTTTTAGCCTAATCTCACTGATGGTTTCTTTTCCTCTTGATCATTTTAGCTGACAGCAGTCATCTGATCTATGTACTAGGAATTAGTAAACTGTTCTACTGCTGTCCTGCAACCAGCTGGCTACCTGGCTTTAGGCAAGGCACCTAGGAATTGCAGAGTTTACTAAAGAAGTTCTTATGTAATCAGGTTTCTAAAAAATGGGAACGGTCTCATTAATTGTTTATTATCATAAATATAACAAATACTCATAAAGAAAATACAATCAATAAAGAAAAATATAAAGAAGAAAGCAAAAATCACCCAGTGTACAAAACCTTGTGCATTGCTTGGATGAAGAGATAATCACAATGCACATTTTGGTTAATGTCACTTTGAGTTTCTATGCAGACACACACATGTATACTTTTATACAAATGTGATATTCTCATCCACGCTATTTACTCACTTGTTCATTTCAACAATTTAATGCTTTTTCCACTTAATATTTAAATGCTAAATTGTTAAATTTCCATTTAATAAAAATTATAATAACTAGGACTTGATAAGCTCTTTCTATGTAAAATCTAGCTTAATACTCAAATTTTACAAATATGAGTCACAGATAAGATATTTGCTCAAGGGCACAAAGTTGTTGCTTATTCCCATTGAGGTGCAACAAGATTTCAAGGCAGGCAATTCTGAGTTAAGACACTCCTTTATAACGGCTGCATTTTATTCATTGGATGAATATCCAGAGTTTATTTTAAATAGTTGCTGATGGGTACTTAGATAGCTTGAATACTACTGATGTTATTAAAACCTCATTGATGATCATCAAGTGCATCTTTGTGCATTTGATCAAATACTTCTTTGGATATGTTTCCACATACAGAATTTCTGCACTGAAAGGTACACATCTTCAGTTTTGATATGTATCTTGCCACAGACTGAATACAATTTTATAGAAGAGTCATTTCCCCACATCCTCAACAACCAGTGCTGTCAGTATTAAAATGAGCAGAGATTTACTCACTAACACAGACCGTCTCCTTTGGTTTTATAAATCAGAATTAAAAACATACACTTGCTGTGGATTGTAGGCCCATTATTTAAAATGTATTTAGTGACTTTAATAGTAGGCACTACTGGGAAACAAATAAGAATGCTTGCTTCATAAACCTCATAATCTAATTCCTGAAAAATCACTATTTGGGGGCACTAATAAGGATCATTCCACCACATTGCTGGTAAAAATAGTAATATTCTGCATAGAAATTTCACAACACAACGAAGAATTTTATATGTTCATATTCTATGAATCGGTAATTCCACTTGAAGGATTCAATCTTTAGAAAAATGACAAGAGATGTGGTAGCAAAATGTTTATCATAATATAATCTTTGAAAGTAAAAATGGAAAACTTAAATATGAAAAACGGACATGATTATTGCCTATGATAAATCCATTTAATGTGTTATCATTTAGCCATTAAACCTTTATAATCTCTGAAGATTAGTCATGTGCCAAAATGTTCTCAATATCTTAAACAAAAATGCAGCATTTATACTGAATTACTCTGATTAGCAAACACACGTGCTATTTGTATAAAACACAAGGGGAATTTGCCCAACAGGTTAATAGTGATTATTAGATATTTTTTATTTTCTCCTTCTGATATTTATCGTTCTTTTTTCCTCCTAAATGTCCTATAATCAGTTATATTTGTTTTATGCAAGAACAAACAAATAAAAAACCTACTTCAAAACTCACCTTTGTCCTATCATTGATACATATCTCAGAATCTAAAAGTCCTCACTCATTATCAGTCCTATATACCACTTAGATGACTTACATCTTCCCCAAAATCCTTCTCAACCAAATGCCGTGACCCCTCAAGATCAATTAATGAGGGTCTGTAGGAAATCATCTTTCTCATCCCCTCCCTTTTCGTTTCAATCTGTCCAGCACCGTTTGCTTTTGGGAAGGATCATTCCCCTACTCCACATAACCCTGTGGAATTTTTAATCAGGTGAGCTTGTCTGCCAGGCCACAGAATATCCCATCTCTTGGACACAGTAACTAGAGCAGGGCTGTAGAGATGCTCTGGGGTCATGTGCTCTAAGTTCCAGTGAGGTGTGCCAGTAACAAACATGCCACGTGAAAGCAACAGGAAGCCGAGAAAGACAAGCAGAGATGAGAGACAAGAGACAGAAGCTTGTTCCTGATGGTATCTTTTTTTTTTTTTTTTTAATGCTATTCTTGTCTGCTTACATTCTTTTTATGTATGTATGTATGTATGGCTGTGTTGGGTGTTCGTTTCTGTGCGAGGGCTTTCTCTAGTTGCGGCAAGCGGGGGCCACTCTTCATCGCGGTGCGTGGGCCTCTCATTATCGCGGCCTCTCTTGTTGCGGAGCACAGGCTCCAGACGCGCAGGCTCAGTAATTGTAGCTCACGGGCCCAGTTGCTCCGCGGCATGTGGGATCTTCCCAGACCAGGGCTCGAACCCGCGTCCCCTGCACTGGCAGGCAGACTCTCAACCACTGCGCCACCAGGGAAGCCCCTGATGGTATCTTTTGAATCCTCAGATCTACCCCTGCTGGAAGCCAGGGCCAGTCCAAAGAGTTCTTAATTATATGGGCCCCCATATTACCTTTTTTCTTTAAGCAAATTTGAGTATAATTCTGTCAGTTCTCAACAAGAGTGCTAATAAAAGATCCAACCAAATGGCAGTACCTTCTAACTCTCCTATGCAACACTCTTTTTATTCCTCTTATTTCAATGAGTATGTTCAAAAAAAGAACAATTCCAATTCATATTCAGTAAGTTTCTCACATGAGTTTTTAATGGTGCAGTGACTTAGACTCTATTTTATATATCCTTACCTTTAAAAAAATGTTTAAATGTGCAACTTAACCCATATCTCTATTAAACATCATTGAGTTCGATGCTCTGACTAGTTTTTTCTTAGCTGTCGTCGAGATCATTTATATTTATATCTCTATCCTTCCCACACACCTTGATTCAATCTGTAAAATTAATAAGAATGTTCTTTTCTCTCATGCAAATCATTCCATCTGATCATCGCTCTTGAATGGAAAAGGTCTCAGCAGAGGTGCCTGCTACAGGAATGACTGACGCCAGCGCCAGCTCCATTTGGGGTTCTCCCACTCTGGGGCACGCACTGGCCGGTCCAGGGCACCACTACACAAGACAAGCTTTGTCTCAAAATGGGCAGGGTGGGTCAACAAGTAATTAATTGCTTTCAAGGAAACTGCCTTAAAGCCATTGTAGACTTCAAGTTGTCTCCATACTGATTAGAAAAGGGACATAATACTGTAATTAAATTGTCAATCACAAAAGAAATACATTTGCATGGAGATTCATTTGCAAGAAAACTTTGGAGCATTTTTGAGGCAGAGTTGATGAAACCTGGGATCTTGAAAAGATTTCTGGTTTCAAATATAGAAAGAAACAAAGAAAGAGAAAGAAGACGGAGGAGCTGTCAGTCTGATGTAATTGAGAGTGAAAGAAAAGCACTGACCAGGTCTTTAGAAAAATGACTGGATCTGAGAAGCCAGGAGGACATGATGAGAAGTAGGGAGGGTCCTAGAGGTGTGGACCGAGATGTAAACATCATCTCAGAGGAACCGAGGAAGAGTGCATTTCTGGTTCAGACAAGGCGTTTGCAGTGAATTACTGTGGGTAGAAGCTGTAGGATGCTATCTTAATTGAGTTTGGGCTGGAAGTAAATGGGACATTTACAACCAAAAGCCAAAAGTAATCCCCTGTGGTGGAACATACAAAGGGCTCTTTTTCCACAACTCTGCTTATATCCCTTTATATGATCAGTTAGGACTTGGGTTTGAAGTTAAGGTGTACTGGCAAAAAGAAAAAAAAATTATATATATATGTATACACACACACACAAATACACATACACAAAAACAAATATGCATATATATATGTATGACAGATAAACTGGCAAAAATATATATATGTAATATAGATAAATATAAATATAAATCATATGAATCAGTGACTGTAAAAGCCCAAGCCATCACTAAGTGGAAGGAAAATAAATTAGTGTGGGCTTCAAAACGTCTTCATATTATATTGTATTATTTTCCCAGAGTATGGTAAAATTGTGAATTTGTGATGTGTCCTGTCTATAAATAGTTTGTGAAACTGAGATTCCACCACCCTTAATAAAATATGTCTATTTTAAGGCAGCAGTTAGGGTTGAGATGGGACAGAGATGGGAAAGAAACTGTTGGTCCCACTGATGTCAGTGGAGAACTCCTGCCTATATTCTTTTCTTCTGTGGCAAGGAAAGTTTCTCACAAGAAGTAACATGAGATAACTAGAAACACCTTGTACCTGGAGGCAGTGCAGGAACTGGGAGTGAGTTTTTGCATTATGATAGAAGAAGAAGGGAGAAAGGTGGTGGGCTGGAAATGTTTCATTTTTTACAACCTTTAAATATCTCTCCCTTGTCTCAGCAGAAGAGATGTGTGATTAGCTTGCCCAACTGCTTTATCTGGGTGATTCATGTGTTCCTTCAGGAAATATTTACTGACTGCCTATAATCTAAAAGGCACAAGAAATAAACAGTTGAGTTTTGCTGCTTGATTATTTTGTGTTTAAGCTCAGCATTGTTTTAAAAGTTGGTAAATTGTGTATCTTTCATGCAGTAGAGCAAACACAGAGTGGAAACCAAAGAGTTTTACTTAAAACTTTCAGATCATCTTCTGCTCTATACCCAAGTTTTCATCATTGTCATGACTAGAGATGAGCAGGGAGTTTGCTATTCTGTCATAGAAAGATCACATAAAAGTAAGATAACGCATCTCACCAATGTTACTTACACATATAAACTTGTACATTTGACTCTGTGTGCTTGTTTAAAAATGTTTCATTGAAGTACAGTTGATTTACAACGTTGTGCTAGTTTCTGGTGTACAGCAAAGTGATTCAGCTGTGTGTGTGTATATATAAATATATATATATTTTTAGATTCTTTTTCATTATCAATTATTATAAGATACTGAACGTAGTCCCCTATACTATACCTTTAGTAGGACCTTGTTGTTTATTTTATATATAGTAGTTTGTACCTGCTAATCCCAAACTTCTAATTTATCCCTCCCCTACCCCCTTTCCTCTTTGGCAACTATAGTTTTGTTTTCTATGTCTGTGAGTCTGTTTCTGTTTTGTAAATGAGTTCATCTGTATCACATTTTAGATTCCACATATAAGTGATATCATACGGTATTTGTCTTTCTCTTTCTGACTTACTTCACTAGTAGGCCCATCCATGTTGCTGCAGATGGCATTATTTCATTCTCTTTTATGGCTGAGCAATATTCCATTGTGTATATATACCACATCTTCTTTATCCATTTGTCTGTCAATGGACATTTAGGTTCCTTCCATGTCTTGGCTATTGTAAATAGTGCTGCTATGAACACTGGGGTGCGAGTAGCTTTTCGAATTAGAGTTTTCTCCAGATATGTGCCCAGGAGTGGGATTGCTGAATGTGCTACTATTCTCTATCCCCAGAGAATAGGGGTGATTTCTTTATTATGGTTTTCTTTGTATAAAACAATTTATGGATTACACCCCATGAAAGGGAAGTCTTTCGAATAATACGTCATTCTTATTTACACATCTAAAGCTATAGATTTTAAAAATTGGTGCACTTGGAAACTATAAAACAGGTAGATACATTCAAAGATGGAAAATGATTTTAATAATTCCAGTTCAATAGAAAAGAATGGCTGTGCCGATGAAGATTCTTGAATTTATTCCTTGCCTATCTTTGACCTGCTTTACATTAAAGATGTCCTCTAACTATGTATAAGAGTATCAATTTGACTATTAGGACGTTAGGAAAAAAGCTTTCTTTTTTCTTTTTATCAAGTAGCACTGACTTCATCATAGTCACACTTCTCCATTAGTTATAAAGAAATACACTCTGGCTGTTTGAAATTAAGACCTGAATGAAAATCAATTTGTATTTTCATGTTCAGACATCTTATAATTGGAATAAAGCAACACACACCATGGAATTTCAACAAAGGAGAATTCAATCTTCTATTAAAGATGTTCTTGATTGGGGTCTGTCGATGGGTGACAGTGGCTTGTAGGTGGAAGTTTTCTCTACTAACTTATTCAAAATCATGTCTAATCAATGTTGTGATAGTGAACTTCACATTTTAACATCAATATTCTTTGAAATTATGTTATGTAAGTGAACTGGTGATGAAGATTGCCTTCTCTGAAAAGGTAAAAATATACTTGCTTCAGCTTTTAGCTGGAAGCCACTGATGAAAATCTCAGAGCCTTGCCTTTACAGAGTTTTCTTATGTCTCACAACAACCTCCTAAGCATCACTAGGCTTCACTGGACTTGGTCACAGACAGCCAGAGTGACTTGAACAATTGATTTGTGTAAACTGCAATTTCACCGTGGAAGGAAGAGTAGAACCCAAACATTCTAATTCTCAGTCCAGGATCTTCAAATCAGAGTGCCAAATGTAATGCTTCTTTTTTTCCTTTCAGAAATGTTTTTATGTTAATTCATAATTGACATGGTTCATCTAAAGACTTGAGCTAAGTGTGCCTTTATCACTGTAAAATATTATTGATCTTTTAATTTTCTGATCTTTTCATTAGAGAGTAAATTTTCTCAGGGAAGGAAATGAACATGCCTTGTCCTCTGACATCCTCAACAATTAGCTCAGTTAAGCATTGCGTGCAGGAAAGCACCACATGTTTTTTAAAAAAAATGAGCTGCTGAGACATAAAGTAGGATGATGGTATTATTTCTGGAAGTTTAGGTTATGCCTCTATATCAACTATTAGATGATTTATGGCTAAGTCAACTGAAAATTTGATATTTAATAATTATATTAAGGGATTATGCTTATTGTATCAATCTTTAAAAACATCCTTAAGTTATAAAAAGGGCAGATGACAGGTATCCCAACTCTTTTAGTAAATGTTGGTCATCTACTTAAAATTTTCCCACACCCACTGAGATTCTTACAACATCTTCTAGCCTCAGTGATATTGAACACTAATCATTAATATTACTGCTATGTTAATTGAGAATACATAACCCTATAACAGGTACTGTGCTAAGCTCTTTACAGGCATTGTCTTTCTTAATGTTCACAAAAGTTTTTTGAGTTAGGAACTAATAGTATGTGGGGGAAAAAAAAAAAACCAAAGAAGGAAAGTAAGATTTGATGAGACTTCCTAACAGCCAAAGTCACACAGGTAGTAAGAGGCAGAGCTGGGCTTTGAAGCCAGATCTTTCAGATACCATGGCCTCACCAATACTCTGCTCAACAGCAGCTACCACCATGGCAAAGGCAGGAGGAGAAAGTGGGGAGACCCCATGGGGTTGATGGAGCAGGCAGGGGTGTGGATAAACCTAGGACTGAAGAAATGCTTGGTATTGAAAAGCACCATGGGGACATATAAGAGGTCAGGAAGGAGAAAATGGCATTGGGCTGAACGGAGGAAAATGAAAGCCTGAACCAAGGCAGCAGGAAAAAAGCAGAATACAAATAGCTGGAGTTTAGTGACTGGACAGTGGGGTAAGAGACTGGGCAACCGAATGACCCATAGTTTTTAGCTTTGGTGCCAGGGGAGAATGGTGATAGCGTTAACTAAGAAAGGAAGGCATGGATGGGAGGAAAAAGAAAGAAAAAACATGTTTGTTTGGGGTATTCAGTCCTGCAGCCTTGCTTAATCCCTTCCCACCAGCACAAGATTTTTTATGACTCTGATTACCTGATCAAAGTTGAACTCTTCTCTAACTCATTTACTTAGGAAACTTTATCTACTCAGTGATGGTCTAAGAAGCTAATTCCTACCAATTTCCTTCCGCCATCTGATATTCATTTTTTAGAAGGAGGTTTCTGATGGAGATTTTATTTTCCAAAAGAGTAACTATCATAGTAGAGATCTCATTATGACCAGGTCAGGGAAGAGCTATTAGGGGCTGGCAGGTCTTTGTGTTACTCTCACATTATAGTAGCTGACTATACTGTTGGCTCTGACATTAATGTATGTCTAAAAATATATAAGGTTGAGAGCACATTAAGTTTGCAATTTTTTAGGTAAATTCTGATGACAAATTTTATTATAGAAACATCTGACAGGCAGCATAAACTTTTAGTGTGTGGTGAAAATGGAATTCTCATAGGAACACATACTGTCCAAGTTTTCCTCCCAATTTTCAGCTTCTCAAGGCTTCTGACTGTATTGGGACCATATCTGGGATGATTTGCTCTGAAATAAATCTATGAAATTTACTAGTGTATTAAAGCCTATTAGAGAGCTCTCTTCTTTCTCTCACTCTATCTTTGAAAAAAGCTGTGCATTGTTTTATATAAATATACTCTCTATTCCTGAGAAGGAGCAAAGTCAGAGCCAAGGACTAGTTTAAAATATATTTTCAGAGACAACAGAAAAAGCTACACAAAATTCTTACCTTCTGCATTCAAGTTGAACACACAGAATTCTGCTCTACTTGAGCAAACTCTTATACAAAGCCTAATTCTTGTTTCAAAATAGGATGTACATTCTGGGAATTTACAGTTATGTTAAAGAGAAAAATATTGGAGAGAAGAGGAAAGATATGCCTCCTTTGATACGTATGCAGATAACATATGCTCTGATGCTCGACACATCCTGCAGAAACACTGCTGACAGATTCCAAATGAGCAAGAGAGAGGAAGTCAAGAATTAACAAGCAGCTAGGAGACTCTATGGTGAATCATTATTCAAAGAGCAAATGTGCTTGGCTATTAAAATAAATGACAAGATGTTTCAAAGAAGGGGAACTGTAGGCCAATTTTCTCATTTGAATGTTTCCAAACACCTACTATGAGCTGGTACAGTGATAAGTGTCTTGGATAATCTAAAGATGAAAGATACTGTTTTCTTTCAAGATAATAACATGGAACAGAATGGCCTAAGTACTGTAGAATGATTTCAGCAAAGTGCTGTGATGAGCACAAAAGGATGGAGAGATTAATTCAGATTAATATCAGTCAGTTCTCATAATACAAGACTGGTTTGGGGGACTACTTTACTATAATACTGCACATTACTTGAAGAGAGTCAAACGTCTGCCATTAGCAATTACCCTTTGGTATTGTGCCATCCCTATAGTTTTATTTCATTGCTATGGTACACAACTTAATACAAAAGCATGTATAAACCATGAGTTAAGAACTTCCTGAAGAAAGGATTATATATTAATTTCTGGTTAACCTCTTGTTTTAACAGATTTAGCAAGTTAAAAATATTCTATTTCTATATTATGGAAAATTATTTTTCCCTCATGTCAGGATAGAATATAATGCTCAATTTAACATTCCTTTAAGATCTCATGTAAGCGAAAGTGGGTCACAGGTCAAACTGTCACCCAGCACCAAATTGTCTCATGCAGGACCTATTTTATTTGCCATTATACTCCTGATGATTTGGCTTTTGTGGTCAGGAACCAATATGTAAAATGACACCTAGATTCCTTAACAGGACATAAAGAATGGTGCAATGTCCATCATAGCAGACAATACCATGGTCATTGCTGTGATGACCAGATCCCTTCTTATCCCATCAAACCAGGCCTGAAAATCTGAACTCATGTGTCTTAGTCAGTTTAGACTGCTATAACAGAATACCATAGACTGAGTGACTTAAAAACAACAGAAAATTTTTTCTCATGGTTCTGGAGGCTGGAAGTCCAAGGTCAAGTTGCTAGCAGAGTCAATGTCTGGTGAGAGCTTGCTTCCTTGTTCATATAGAGCTCCTTCTCCCTGTATCCTAATGTGATGGAAGGGGTGAGGAAGCTCTCTGGAAACCCCTTTATTAGGGTACTAATTCCATCATAAGGGCCCCACCCTCATGACCTAATCACCTCCCAAAAGCCCCCCCTCCAAATACACATTGGGAATTAGGTTTCAACATATGAATTTGAGGGGGGACACAAGCATTCAGTCTATAGCACAATGGAACACTTTCAATGACCATCACCTGTTTTACTCTTTGACTGACTGTCCTTTGCCTACTGGAGCTTCCAAGAGTCAGAAGGGCCTGGGGGCTTGGTAATCAATGACTGTTGGGTGTGGAAGAATGATAGCTAAGTTCCTTATCTCTGGTTGGGACAACCCTAACTCACTCCAGAGGTTCCTGGTGGAATTGGCTGCCTGTTCTCAAGGACTTTTGTCCAAGATCTCCCTTTCGCCTGGCTTCTATCTCATCCCTGTCTTGCTTCCCTGTTGTCTTATCTCTCTCCCCTTAATAAATCTCTTGCACACAAATCCTCATCTCAGGATTTGCTTCTGGGGAACTTTACATAAGACAGACAGTTTCATTATTTAATAATATGGTTGACATTTTACTACTTCTAAAAATAATTTGAAGGAGTTACTTAAGATATTTTCCCTTAAACTCATATATTTTACTTGTCTACACAAACGGTGAACTACAAGTTTCTTTCTATTCATAAAACCCATCTTGGTACAGCCACTATGGAAAACAGTACAGAGGCTCCTCAAAAAACTAAAGACAGAACTACCTCATGATCTAGCAAACCCACTTCTGGGTACATACGCAAAGGAGATGAAATCACTCTCGAAGAGCTGTCTTCACTCCCAGGTTCACTGCAGCACTATTCACAATAGCTAAAATATGGAAACAACCTAAGTTTCCATCAATAGATAAATAGATAAAGAAGTTTTATATAAATGAGAATATTAGTCATCCATGGAAAGAAATCTTTCCATTTGCAATAAAGTGAATGAAAGTTGAGGACAATATGCTAAGTGAAATAGGTCAGAGAAAGACAAATACTGTATGATTTCACTTATATGTGGAATCTAAAAACATCTACTCATAGAGAGAGTAGAATGGTGGTTGCCAGAGGCTGAGAGGGGGGAGAAATGGGGAGAAGTTAGTCAAAGGGTTCAAACTTTCATTTACAACACGAGTAAGTTCCAGGGATCTAATGTACAGCATAGTGACTACTGTTAACAATTCTGTATTATATACTTGAAAGTTGCTATGAAATAAAACTTTAATGTTCTCATCATAACAACACTAACAAAATGGTAATTATGTTAAGTGAAGGATGTGTTAACTAGCCTTATTGTGGTAAACATTTCACAATATGTACATGTATCGTCATACACAAATGTACACAGTGTTATTATGCCACTTATATCTTTAAAAAGCTGGAAAAGATAAAAATAAAAATAAAACCTACCTTGGACTGTCTGAAGCTTATCCTTATCAGTTCAGCAATTTAGTCTTTACATAGAAAATCTCATAGAGTTCACTCGTGTATTACCTCTTCCAGATCTCTTATAAGCCTCTTTAATAAGGCAATTTCTAGCAGCAAGCCTCAGTGGGTCTGTGGGGTGGGGGTAGGGAATGGGGTGTGATGGGGGTGAGGGGTTGCTGCATAAATGGTTTCCTCCATTTAAACATCTATTTTTACTATTTTCTGGTCCATTCTAAATGACAATATTAAAAATCACTTTTGAGTTGAAATTTAATTTTAAAAAAACCTTTTTCAAGTCTAAATAAAGGAAAGCTTGCTGCACACATCATAATCTTACAAAACTTTTGAAAACACTTTCATATTACCAGAATAGAATCAGAACTGCTCTAACCTGCAAAGCAATATCTCACATAGGAGCTAACCTAATTAATCCATTTCTCTGGCCCACAGTGGGCAGCCTGACTAAAATAAACTTGAAGCCAGCCCACTGTGGATGCCTGGAGGAAGACAGAGTTCCCACCGCACCTCTCCAGCTACATCATCTGATGCAGGGCAGCTCTGCACAGACGCCAGCCACAGCTACACAGGAACCCAGAGTAATGGGGCAGAGGGAGTCATGAGACTACGTGAAGGATGGCCAGCCTTGGGCAACATGGAGAACTAAGCTAACACGGCAATGACCTTGGGAACTGAGGCCACAGCAACTGGATGGAATTGGCTCTGATACTGGCCCAGTAGAGAGAGGGATTGAGAGGGCTGCAAAGCACTCAAACTCCAAAGGGCTGTCCCATTTGGGTGGACAAACTCTGCCTACCATCCCAGGAAAGAGTCAAGGACACCTGGGCTTCCCTACCCTGGTTCTCCATGCTGGCCCTACACCTGCGCCATGCAGTAGGGGACCACAAAGTTACCACTGCCCACCTGCTGCCAGAACCCCAAGCTGAAAAATAATGTAAAAACTGTTTCCAGACAAAAAGTGAGTATCTTGAAGATCTGAAGAACATAATTAACAATCTTGATGCCATGCACATATATCACACCCTGCCCCAAACCATTAGACCCACCTTTCCACAAGAACACTAAAAGTTCTTTTTTTAGTTTCATGGCTGATGGGGCTGAGAGAAGATTTGAAATTCCTATCAAGGGAAACTTCCTGGTTTTATTCCACATGCTAATAACTTGTATCATTTTTTTGCACTTAGTATTTGATAAAGAAAAGGTATTGGAAAATCTGATACATGAAAGGAAAATGAGAATGGATGGGGTTGCCCCAAGGAGGGGAAAATTTATATTAATAGTAAACTCTCTCTCTCTTTCTCTCTCTCAATAAATGATAAAAACCACTTAGATTTGGTAAAGGTACGTGGTTTTCTCTTAAAGTTTCTCATTTCCCTATCACAATAGCCCCATGAAGTCAGCAGGATAGGAAGTATACTGGTACACTTCTTACAAAACAAAGACTCAGAGTGATGAAGTGACTTGCCTAAAGAATATAGTTGTGACTGAAAGCAAGCCTGAACCTTGGCAGTTAATTTGATTTCATCTGCCCTTCTCGATGCACCATATTGTTCAATATCTTTGAACATCTGAAGTGGTTCAATTCTTTGCAAATTCTTTAACTACAATGAGAGCAGTTAAAACAGCACCCCTGAAAAAGATCTTCTATGTACATATTGAATTATAAATGATCAGATGTGCTAATTCAATAGCCCAAATATTAAAGTATGTTCCAGTATGCTAAATGAAGTCAAACTCCATCTTCATACCCACAGATATAAATGGTTGGCTATATATATAAATTCTTTTCTCTTCACTCATTCGCTTTTTAATTTATTGACGACTTAAACCAATGAAGACCTCCTCTAAATGAAATTGTCAGAGGCATTCCATTCACAGAGTGTAAACCCTGGTATCCTCATTGGTTTCCTGTCTTTTCCTATTAAAATGCATGTTCTATAATCATTCCAGAGTCATCTACCCAAATGTAAATCTGACCATATTATCCTCTGCTTAAAAGCACCCTGGTCTTCTGTTGCCTAAGTCTGACCTACTTCACCTAACATAGCATTTGTGGTTTTCTGTGATGGGCCATGTTTATTCCCCAAACTGATCTCCTGAGATTCCTTATCTCATACGGGATGCTGGAATGGGAGGCATGAATGATTTATTTATCATCTTTGTATTTCCAGCATCGAGCTTAAGTCTAGATACATAGTAGGTGCTCAATAAATGTGTGGATACCTGAGGTGAGAGGGAGTTAAATTATCTCCTTTAAAACATATTTTCCTATTTTTCTCTCATCTTTTTTTATATTAAACTTGATCTGTTCTTTTTTGTACTATTTCCTCTTTAAACTTTCCCTCCTATTTAATTCTCTGACAGTTCTCTAAACTCTTGGCATAAAAACCAGAAAAAAGTAACTGAATATAGCAGGACCATTCATTTTTCCCTAGCTCTAGACCTATAAATTAGATTGTGATAGAAAACGAAAAGAACCTACGTTGTTTCCTTAAAGGTTCCCAGGAGAATAAGCCCAATCAATTTTCTTCTCCAGAAGTCTCAATGTAATAAAACTTGCAGAAGGAAATTGATTGGGTATTATAGTGTGCATTGCCCACTGAGTTCCTTGATTTTCCTCCTTTTGCCCTTATTAATCTTGCAATAAAGGGGCTGCCTGGAAACATGAGAAAAGCTGTCATCAGCCTCACTAATTTCATGATGGCAGAACCTGCAAGGTGTGTTATAGCATCATTTTGGGGCTACTATGATCCCCACCTTATACTTATGGAAACTAAGTGATTAATGTCCTTGTGTCATTGTAACTCAAAAGAGGAAATGAATCTCAGTTTCTCTTCTCATAACTTTAAGAATTCAGGTAAAAATCCTCTTTCTCCAAAATGATAGTCTAAAACATGTCCTTGCTCGTTTAGTCAGTGATCAGTACTTGACTACTTTTATATTTGGCTTCACCTGAGAAAAAAGAATTAGAGCTGTTCATTTACCATTATAACTGTCAAAAAAAAATAGCATTAGCCATTATTATCTGAAAGATATCTATTAATGTTTGCTTACTGGATTGGGTAGAATATGGGCCTAATGAGACAAAAGCCATGGATGGTGCATTTAAAATAGCCTGCTGCTTTACACAGGGAATATCATCTGTTGTGTTATTTGTACCATGACCTGCAGCAAAACACATAATAAAATCACGTTGATGACGTCAGTGAGATGTTCTTTTCACTGGATCGATGTAATCTATCACCACTGTTAGAAAAAGTCATTTCAGACAGCCCCTCTCTGCTTCCTGCAAAAGGCCCCCACAATCCCATTATGTGATCTCAGAAATAACACTGAATCATTTGGTAAGGTAACACAAAGCTAGTGCAGTGTAATGGAAAACATATGGGCTTTGGAGATAGACTTATTTCCAGTCCCAGCTCTGCTGCTGTTCAGTGGTGAGAATCTGGGCATGTTACTTCAACTCTTCAGTCTCTTTCCTCACCTGTGAAATACGTGTCATAATTCTTACCTCAGTGTTTTTGAGAACACTATTAAATTATATAAGATGGAGTATGTAAAGAGCTTAGCATAGTCCTACCACATAAAGTTCTCAGCAAATGTTCTCTCTTCCTCACTAATGGAAGGTAGAAACAGTAACATAATTAAATGTGATGAATTGGAATAATCAGATAAAAATCACACAACTGACAGCTAATTCACTAGATTAGATAATTAATGAGGGGAATTAGCGTGGCCAGGGCAAGGTCAATGGTGTGTGTAGAGGCGGCAGTGTAGGGTCTCTGTGCTCGCACCTGTCATTTAGGTCTCGTAGTCGACTCTCAGGAGTGGTTCAATTCAAATACAGAGCAGTGACCCACATTTACAAAACACCCACAAAGAGCCAGGGCACTAGACATCGGGAAGACAGAGATGGACGACCCTGGTCCCACTGACACTTGGAGAGCTCAGTCTACTTGGGATTATGCAGGTTGGGGAGACACCCCCCCTCCCCCCCCCCCAACTCAGGACATTACCTATCTTTCATTGTCCTCTCTTTAAAAGGAAAATGTCCTCTGTGAGGGATGATATATTAAGCTTTCATCAATCAGGAACAATGTAGTTTTCATACACTCACAGACTGGAAAAAGCTAAAAGCCACACACTCTACATTCTCCACTTGACAGAGAGGAGAACAGAGGCCTAGAGTAGGTACGTGGTCTTCTCAAGTTCATAAAATTGGTTTTTGGCAGAAAGAAGACAGGAACATAGAAAGGCTCCTATCTAGTCCTGGTTTGGGTCTACAAGCATAGGTTACTGGCTCAGTGGAAACCTATGACATTTACCTGAAAAACAATTAAAAGCATGTGCCCTGCTTTGGGGTGGCTCTTATTTGAGGGTAATGGGGGCTGTTCACATATGACATCCTGGTGGGGAACCAGCTTTCCTTCTTCTTTGTTCAATTCTCAGAGCCAAAGTCACCGCTGAAGCTGGACTCCAGAGAGAGGAAGAGAGAGGAGGGGCCCCTTTTGAGCTTCCTACCAATTGTGGTATCTTCTTCTTTGCTCCCTGCCCAAGACAGGGCTTTAATCTGAAAAGGCAGGAAGCCACTTTGATCTTAAGCAATTTCTGAAGCATGAAGAAGACAGGCTTATTTCAAGAACTGCATTTAAGACAGCTATACTTTCTACCTTTGGTTCCGTAGAGGAAAATAGCATTAATTCCTCCAAATAAATGATTAGATTTTAATGGTGTCTTTAGTGTAGATTTTAGTGCAATCACTATATGTCCTGGTCTGAAAATCATGCTAAATAATGAGCCTAAAAGTTCAAAAAGATCCTTTTTTTTAACCATGGAAAAGATAATGACTCTTCAAAAGCTGACTATTTTGTAATAGCTTCACCTCTAGATTTCCAGTATGGAGCAGCAAACAAGGGAATTGTGTGAGTGTTCTTTCTCCTTGCTGGAGCGGGAGAGTTTTAAAACAACCATCTCTGCAGGGGTTACAACCAGGTTTCATCTTTTTCTGTTTCTTATCTGCTTATCTGAGAAGAGGTAAGATAAAATGGAATGGCAATCCCTTCAACTTAATTAACCCTGATTTGAAGAGTCTGGGGTAAATGTGTTGCTCCGTGTTTGTGATACAAAGAAGTGGTTACTAGAAAAAAAGCACTTAGATGATTTCCAAGTCATCTAATTATGTTTGTTTCTGGCATTTAACCTTTTCACCAACTTTACAATAGTGGCATCTAGCCTGACAGTTTTCTGCAATACTGTCTTGAAGTTGTATTATCTTTGAAAGGTAACAAGGACTATACTTATGAATTCTAGCTTTTGAACTATGATGTTGGAAGTAGAAATTACATTCAGTATATTTATCCAGAAGGATTAGGAATGAATGTAATGCTCTGATTCTTATATATGTTATGTGTGGATCATAAGGGATTCCTGTGGTGACTTTTAAGAAACAAGTTCTCTAGAGAGAGGCCTTAACCAAGGTCAACACCTCAATAGGGATTGAATCTGGCTGTCATTTAAAGAGGTGGGGTGGACGCCTTTGCAATGGAATGCAAGGAGGTAGAACTAGGACATGAAATTGAAAAGCAGAACCTGCAACTATGAGGCTTGAGGACTCTATGTACAGTACAACCTTTCTTCTCCAAGGATTCCATGGAGTCTTGGAGAAATCATAAGAATGCTGAGCACAAATTAAATGGATTGAGTGTCAAAGGATGATCTAGAAAGTTTGAGTAAGTGGTATGACCAAGATGTATGTACTATACATAGAGCTAGAATGACTTGATTAACACCAAATCAGTGTGCTCAGCCTTTTGAACTAGTGCCTGCAGGCATTTAAAAAACATATTATTTATGCAATTTAACATTTAATGGCAGTTGAGTTTTGATAGACCTTCTTGTATGGAAATTCCTGAATGCTATAAATGCTATAAATTATAGGACTGTGGAATAGATGGTAAATGTGACAGCTCCATTATTTCCTTCCAGAAATGCTTTTAAAGATCTTGAAATGCATCAGGATGGCTGTGAAGAAATGAAGGAGTAGGACAAGCAGTAGATGAAATGAAAAAAAATTAAAAAAACGCACTGCATAGACCAGAGAGAGAACTCAGAAAGCATTCCTGGAGATCGTGGAAACACTTGAAAATGTAGAGAGAAACGAAGTGAGCACGGAAGACTGAATGGAGTAAAGTGAAAGGGACCAAAATGTTTACCTGCTATGAAAGGCAGCAGTGGATGAAAGATGGTTACTATTGGCAACAGCAACAGATGTAGACTGTTCCTTTTTCATGTATAAGCAGAGTTTAGAAACTACAGTTCTAAAGAGAAATATAAAGTCTGTCATTCTGGGGTGAAAAAGCCTTTCCAGTCTACAGAGAGACCCCACCCCTTTCTTCACCAATGTCCAGTAAAGATGAACTTAATGGCACTGAATGTCAATGACAAAAGCATAGCTGCACTTCTCCAGGCCTTATTTCCATTTTTATTAAATTCCTTACTTGCCCCAAACCTGTGAATTTCTTTAGGCTTGTCCTTATTTCATTTCAGTCCCCAGTACTGTGAATCAACGCTAATTTGGGTGTCTGGGTGCTATTACACATGCTGTTTTTCATCTCCCTTTGCCTGTTTTATGACTTTAATATTCGGAAATATCTGTGCATAGGAGTTGCATCTCATTGATCAGATTTACTTTAAAATATCTTTGATTTAAATGAAAATACAGGAAACATTTCATGGCTTAGAGGAGAGAGAACTACATCAGCAGGAGAGTTGACATCGCGTGTCAGCCACTCACTGACTGTGGAAACTTTGAGAAGTAACTGCATCTCTCAAATCCTAAGTTTCCTTACCAGCAAAATGAATGAAGGTGTTAGAGCTGATAATCTTGAAGGTCCCTCCAGAGCTAACAGTTTTATTTTTTTTAATTGACTTATATTTATTTTTTTATATTTTTTATTTTATTTTTTTATACAGCAGGTTCTTATTAGTTATCTATTTTATACAAATTAGTGTATATATGTCAATCCCAATCTCCCAATTCATCCCACACAATCTTATTTTTTGAGATAAAAATCAACATCAGTCAGTGTGATGTGAGCAAAGCAAAAAAGTAGAATATCTATGGCACTATTCACAGAACCAGAACTTCAGACTTGGAAGGGTTCTTACTGTGCTTCTAACTCTCCTTTATTTTGACATTTGAGGAAACTGATGCCCAGAGAGATGAAATGGCCTGTGACACAGCTACACAGTAGCAGGCTAGCAATTTAATATATTACATATTTATAAATAATGCTATGAGCTTCTGGAGACTTTAATGGTTTAAGTGATAACCCTATTTGAGAGACCTCATAACTGTGTCACTAGGGGTTTCAAGGCACTAAAAAGGCAGAGAGTTGGAATAGGTCTTTGTGTCAGTCAGGCTTCTCCAGAGAAACAGAACCAGTGGGATATACATATATTTATTTACTACGAGGAGCTGACTCACAAGATTATGGAGGTTGAGGAGCCCCACAGTCTGCCATCTGCGAGCTTGAGACCCAGCAAAGCTGGTGGTAAAATTCCAGTCTGAGTCCAAAGGCCTGGGAATCAGAGGAGTTAATGGTGTAAATCTCAGACCATGGGCAGAAGAATGACATTCCAGCTCATGCAGGCAGCAAGGGGCCAGATGCTCCCTCCCTTGGCTTTTTGTTCAATTTAGGCCCTCAATGGGACCGGTGATGCCCACTCCCACCGGGGAGGGCAATCTGCTTTACGGAGTTCACTGATTCAAATGCTAGTCTCATCTGAAACATCCTCACAGACAAAGACAATATTTAATCTGGGCTCACTGTGTCCCGGTCAAGTTGACACATGAAATTAACCGTCATAGTCTCACATAACTGTGTCATGTAAGGGTTATAAATCTGGGAGTCAGGTTACTGAAATGGACAAAATACCAAAAGACAACCACGGAAGAAAATATATCATTTCCCATGTGCTTGTGGGCATAATTAGATGAAGGAATGTAGAAACTGCCTAATATACAATGCCCTTCAATTATGGTCAAATCCCAGAAATATTATACTTTAAAAAAGGGTTTTAAGAATCCATGTGCTTTTTAACGAATTATCAGCCACATAAATCTCCTCGAAAGTAAACCACCCTCTACAATGATATACGCAATGTGTTGCTGATGACATTTTAAGTGCTCCTGTAAAAGCATACTGTGGTTAATTTAAAATATAGTTAATGAAAGACTGTCATCTCAGAAACTGGAACATGTTACTGACAAATGAAACTAGAAGTGTGGTAGTGTACATGAAATCTAGAGTCAAAGGAAGGATCTGTCTGTGTCTCTCCTGCACGGTCTGTGTGGAGAGGGCCCACTAGTGTTGCAAAACTGGCCCCAGTTCCTTAAACAGAAATAGCCAATAGTGGGAAACAACGGATCACTGGACTTGGTAGAAAATCTCTTTAAAATACCTCCACCTTTGTCTTTATTTTCCTTGTACCACATGGCCTTTTGGTCTATAACTGAACAGATCTGCAGATCAGAAAGGCATGCCTTACCCAGGACTAGGATGTCTGGTATAAACTGAAGCACTGGTAAACAGTTGCCTATGAGTTTATAAATCAGTGCTCCAGAACTTGACTGGCCCTTGGAAATCACAGAAATACGTAGATTACCGCTTTCAGAAGTATCTCTTGAACTAGTGTCCCCCTCAAAATGCAGCCAGCTTAACAGGACACTATGAGCCTTTATTTTAATGAATATCTGAGTTTCATGCTTGATTTCCTATAGATGTTTTCCCTCAGGATACCTTGGGGCAAAGGAACAAGGAAGACATACAATCAAAGAGAAATTCATAATTTTTTAGATACTAGATTAGAGGGAATTCCCTGAAGAAATGGCACAAAGTTAAGGTAAATTTGATGAACAGAAGAGAGGAAAACTCCTTACAAGTCTCATTTCCATGGGGACCAATGTCAGCCTGGAGGACTCAGGGAAGGCCCACATACCGGGGCAAAGGGCAGCACAAAAGGCAAACATCACAACCTGACAATTTTCCTGATGTCAACTCTATCTAGATTAACAGACATCCTAGCTACTTTTTTTTTTTTTTTTCCACTTGGGAGTAAAGTTAACAGGGTTAAAGAAAATGATTGAAAACCATAAACCCTGAACACACATGTATCTTGATTTTGCCAGCTGAGTCCAAAACCAAACATAAAGAGAACAAAATTTTAAAAATGCTATAACATGACTAACTCAAGTAGAAATACATAGGCAAAAAAAAAAAAAAAAGCATTGATCCTACCACCACCCCAATCACAGATTAGGTATCATTGCCTACCTAAGACCCTAGGATTCTGTTTAAGTTAAGAAACTATGTCATAGCTTAATTTTGTTTACCAGACAGCATCTAACAGAGTGCTGAGTATAGGGAGAAAGCACTGAATAAGTCTGTGTTGAATCGATGTGCTAATTAACAAATTCAGCAGATTTGGCAACTATTGAGATTTGCCATCAAAAGCAAGTCACCAAGCCATACTACAGTCACTGGCTGTGGGCCAGGACTCAGGATCCTCATGAGCACCAGAGAGGCCTTGGAGCCCAGCATTAAACTTTGGAAAGGATGAGCTTTGTAACCTGGAACATCCATGAATCAAAATGTCCTCTTTTTGTTTAACATGATCCCACACTTCAGGGTTATTAACCTGTTGGGTGATCCTCAGCACAACAGGAAGAAAGGAGACAGAAACAACCTTCCTCAGCATCTGTTGCTTGCTTTTGAGAAGTTATTTTTAGAACAACTTCTCTCCCACAGATATAATAGTATTATGCTTAGTCAACATGTTTACATAGTTTATATAACACATAGGCTTTTGTTCTCTCTTTTCTTCTTAGAACAAAATTGAGACTCACTCGTATTCAGGTCGGTTTACATTGGAAGGAACATACATGTCATTTGATATTCGGAAAATTGGAATTCATAAAACATGTGCATCTCAGGGAGGAGTGATTAATAGATATTGAGTATAAGGGAAAGAACTAAATGAAAAAGAAAACATGAGTTAAGCTTATGTGATGAACGTAAAGAATACAGGGGTGTCTGTCTTAATTAAAATGCACATGGTGGGTGTGTCAGGAGGTGGGAACATATTAACTTCGATGTGGATGATGGGAATATAGAAAGTAGGGAATTTTCAATTATACCAGCGGTAACAAGGACATGAAAATAAAGCCTTGTCTGGTGAGGGAAACCTGAAGATGTGGGTGTTTCAATTACAGAGGCGGAAATGGAAGTTCAGAAATCGAGGTGCACAAGCCACAGTATGGATGGCGACAAGATGAATGATGGGAAGTTAAAACATGCTTAAGTATCTCACTCTGGTTTTTAATATTATTCATATATGAAATAGCTTAGACTTAGTTCACAATTTGAGTTGAACTTTCACACTCCTTGTGAGATAATTTATGACTTTAAGTGACGATCTCAGCTGAACTAAAATATTATTCAGTGTCAAACAACTCAGCTCTTGTTGCTGTTGCTGCTGCTGTTATTATTTTATGACCACTGGTAGTTAGGTAAATAATTTAGAGACAGCAGTGGTTCTGTGTAAAGTACCTAGCAGATTCACCAGATTCTGACACATCGTCATGTAAAATTATAATTAATAAGAATACCAGCCAGTTTAGAAAAATTTTAATTAATCTAGTGGTAGGCTTTGCTTTCAATTCGCTATGGCAATCACTATTTTCTGGAGTGGGTTCAGCAGTTGCATTGAATGTGAGAGATGAGAAAGACATTCTTTGCTGAGCTTGTTTACAGTCAGAGGTAAGATTCTTGGCTGGAACATCTGGAGGTGCTTAGGCACCCAGAATCACCACAGTAAACTGGCCCCCTGAAATTCTTGTGGACGGGAGAAACATGCATTTGTATTTGCAAATATGAAATAATAACCTCTTTAAGTACCTTATAATAAAAAAAATTTCCATTAAGACAACCTCAAAATATCAGCATCTCTTTATGCCCTTCTAAGGAAAGCTCCATGTTAGGGAGTTTTTCATAGCTTTTTCGTTAAAAACCCTTAAGGGAAGGTTATTAAAAATGTTTATGTCTCAGTGCAATGGTGATACTACAGCTCTTGAGATAGATCCAGAGCCTTATTATTGCTGATTGGAAACTTACAGCAATAATTTATAAGCATATATGTGTATAATTATATTATGACACTATTACATTGGGCTCCAGAAGTAATGCTCCACAGCAGAAACTTAGCATTTATATTTGTAAATGGCTACATGCCTTTTTTTTAGTAATTACTTTTTACAAGAACCAACAGTGGTTGGTCCAAATGAGTTCAGGGAACATTCTTTATCCATTTGTATGGTACTGATGGCAGGAAATAGGAAGCACCATTTAGACACAGGAAGAGTCAGCAAAACAGGTCTCACCAAGAATGATCTCAAATTCTGCTTTTTGAACTTGCAGTGTCATTATTTAACTTCTGAAGACTGAAATGTATTTTGTTTTGTGAGATTATCACTTTTAAAAAATATTAGTGCTCTGATTCTTATATGAAAATGGAGACTTAATAAAATAATGTTATAGAGTCAGTAAACATCATGCAGAATACATATTTTCCCACATCACCAAGCATTGCATCACAAGGTAATGAGGAAGTTAATAATCTTTTTAAAGAGCATTTTCATTTATAAAAAGAGCCAAAGTTTTATCGACTGCCTGCACAGTGTGTGCTCATTCAAATTACTGTGAAAGCTGGAGTTTAATAATTTTCTGTGTAGTTTTTTACCACCCACATATGAAAACTATCTGAGACAGTTATTTCATGGCTAATACAATTGTCCTTATATGGTCAAAGTAAAATAAATAAGTTAATCTGGCTAAGCACATTTAATTACAACTAATCATGCCGACATTAGTATTCATAAACCAGGCACTGTACCAGGCAAAATGGATATAAAGATGACCATAAATTTATCCTTGCTTTCATAGAGCTTACTATTTAGTTAAGGGAGGCATAGGTAAACAATTCGTTATAATAAAGTATAATTGGTGCTGTTACAGAAATATGAATGAATTCAGAAAAAGCAAGGGAATTATGCTGTTGGTGTTACCTTTGCACCGCCTTTTAAAACTCTACATAAAAATTTCTTCATCCATAATGTGAAAGCATATTGTAACATGAAATCTCTCCAGTGAGACCCTGGGGTTGCTTCCAGGATAAACATTCTGTGATTTGATACTAATTTAAGTTACAATGAAGATCACTGTAAGTTCTAAATTGGAAGAAATAAAATTCCAAGGGGCAACATTAGTAATGGAGTCAAGATACAGATTTGCCATTTTAATTTGTGACTTTTCTCCTCTGAATTTGGTTTCGAGATCCATGAAATGGGATATTACCTAACTCAAAGTCAATTTAGAAAATATATGTGAAATTAGGTGAGGATACTGTTAGTAAACTGAGCCTTCCTATGCTGCTTTTCTGCTATATTTAAATATCAGTGATGGAGATTTTAAACCTTGCAATACTACACCTCTGGGGTTATTGTGAACCTTCTGCAGATCTGATCTGCTGTAAATATGAGTGAACCTTCCAGGCCTATCATCACTGTAGCCTTCAGTGTTCTACGAATTTGACATTTCATTTAAATCTTGGTTACTCAGCAATTTTAATACTAAGCAGAGTAGCTAAACGAAAGGCAATTGCTTTTCCTTCTTTCTCTTTCTTTACAAATCAAAAGACTGGTTTCAGCCACATTTAGGTAATAGTCTCTAAGAATTCTGCTGATGTTCATGTTAAAATAATTTCACGAAGACACCGGGGGGATTCTTATGTATTTGCCAAACTTGCAGCTTCCTACTTCCTGATGTTATTAGAGAAGGGGAAGGTACAAATGTGAAGTTCACTTCAACCTCAGTACCAGACTGACCTTGTTGTGGTAATAAAGCATATGAACGCTATTTTGATGTCTAAGAAATTATAAAACATACAGTCTAATTCCTGGTTCTAGTAATATGGCATTTAGAAACACTGAAGGAAGGACAGTTAAGGAGTAGAAAGACAGATGCTATAACATGTTACTTAAACTCTTTGAGTTCCAGTTTCTCCATTCACATGAAACCTGAGTAAGAATTGGCTGTCTTATTAACAGTCTTAGCACAAGTTGCATCTTACAGAAATAAAAGTCTAATTCTACCCAATTAATATTCTTAAAAAAACAAAAGCAATTCAATGAAAGAAGGATAGCTTTTTCAATAAATGGCGCTGGAGAAATTGGATAGCCATAAGCAAAAAATAAATATATAAATGAATAAAATGAACCTTGACCTTAACCTCATATGTAATATAAAAATCAACTAAAATGGACCATGGACATAAATGTGAAACATAACACTATAAAACTTCTAGAAAAAGACACAGGAGAAAATCTTCAGGACCAAGGATAAGGCAAAAAGTTCTTAGACTTGAACTAAAACCAAAAGCATGGTCCATTAAAAAAATAAAGCTTGATAAACTGGACCTCATGAAAATGAAAAATTTTTATTCTATGAAAGACCCTGTTAAGGATGAAAATACACATAATGGACTGGCAGAAAATATTTGCATATTGTATATTTGACAGAGGACTAGTATCTAGACTTATAAATAACTCATATCTCGATATAAGAAAACAAACATAATTAGAAAATGGGCAAAAGATGCGAAGAGACATTTCAGCAAAGGGGCTAATATAGGTGGCAAATAAGCACATGACAAGATGCTCAATATCATTAGTCATTAGAGACATTAATACTAAAACCATAATGAAACATCACTGCACACCTTTCAGATAACTGAAATAATAAATAGAGAAAATGCCATATACTGGCGAGGATGTAGAGAAACTGGATCACTCATACATTGCTGGTGGGAATATAAAATGGTACAGTCACTCTGGAAAATAGTTTGACAGTCTTTTAAAATTAAAAAAACAGACTTACCATGCAATCCAGGAATCATACTCCTGGGCATTTATCCTAGAGAGATAAAGACTTATTTTTATGCAGAAACTGATAAACAAATGTTCCTAGCAGCTTTGTTCCTAGTAGCCACAAACTGGAAACTACCCAGATGTCCCTCTATAGGTGGATGCTCAAATAAGCGGTGGTACGTCCATCCCCGGGAGGCAGCTCGGTAGTAAAAAGGAGGCACTGTTGAAACATGCAACAACTTTCACAAACCTCAAAGAAATTATGATGAATGAAAACACCAGTCTCTAAAGGATGCACACTGCAGGATTCCATATATAACATTTGTGAAACATCATCACAGAAGTGGAGAACAAATTGGTGGTTTCTGTGGGTCAGAGATGAGGAGGGTGGATATGGCTAAAAGTGGGTAGCACATGGGAGCTTTGTGGTGATGGGACAGTTAAATATCTTGATTGTGGTGGTGGTGGTGGTGAAGCGAAGCTACACATTTGATAAAACCGCACACACACACGCACATGGTCCTCTATAACTGGTGAAATCTGAATAAGCTCTATGACTTGTGCCATTATCAAAATGAAAAAAAATCCAGCCCTCTCCCCATTAAACCTTGTTTTTGCATAATTCACTCAAAAAACTCCAAAGAGAGAATTACGCCTCATAATTAAATATCCTAAGCATGCCCTTCCTCTGTCTCGCTCCCCAAAGTCTCTTCTTCATAGTTGTGGCCCCCTACTCTGTCTTTTCTCCCAACCCAAACCAAATAAAACAAAAAACAAATAACCACACAAACAAATAACCCCCCCTTCCCCTTTCCTGATCTCTATAGCTACGCTTCCCCTTGCCTCCCCCAAGTACAGGTCCTTTTCTTCCCCATGGTCCCACAAACCTCTGGATCATCTCTTTATTATGTACATAACTTTAGCCTATTTTGGATTATTTTAACTGCCTCTTCAGCCATCGTTAGCAGCAGTACAAAAAAACTTGAGAACTTGAATAAGCAAACACAAAAACCTCTTTGGGGAAAGAGGAAGATTTGAATATTGACACGTTAACAGTTTGCCCTTTTCATTATCAAATGGGGTTAATAACCCCCACCACCCTTAAAGAGTTGTTATGAATATTAAATAAGATGTCATATGTAAAGCACTTAGTATAGTGCTTGGCACACAGTAGGTGCTCAACAAATGGTAGCAGCAAGTAACAGGAAGCAATTGGCACGCAAAAGAGAGTGGTAATAGAGTTCTGCAATTTAACAGTCCACAAAGAAATATTCATGAAGCATCTAATATACTCTTAGTACTTTGCCAGTACGATGAAACAGCCAAAGGAAAGATGCATACAGCATAAATAAGAACATGAAAAAGCAGTGCCATTAGTCATTAGGAAAACGATCATTAAAACAATATGATACTACCTATAAGTATGACTAAGATCCTGGCAACTGGATCTCATTCATTGCTGGTAAAAATGCAAAATGCTACAGCCACTATGGAAAAGTCTGGAAGTTTCTCATAAAGGTAAACGTTCATTTACCATGCAACTCCACTTCTAGGCAATTATCCAAGTAAAATGAAAACTATGTTCAAACAAAAATCTGTATGAGAATGTTTATAGCTGTCTTATTGCCCCACATTGGAATTTACCCACACATTCTCCAACTGGTAAATGTATAAACATACTGATATGTCCATACAATGGAGTACCACTCAGAAATACCAAGGAATGTACTACTGACACACAAAACATGAATGAACTGCAAACGCATTATGCTAAATAAAAGAATCTACACACAAAAGTCTACATACTGTGTGATTCCACACAGGCAAAACTATAGAGACAGGAAACAGATAACCGGTCATCAGGGTCTGCGGGTGGGAGGGGGATTGACTGCAAAAGGTCATGAGGGAAATATTTCAGCAATGGAACAGTTCTATACCTTGATAGCAGTGACGGTTACACAACTGCATGCATTTGTCAAAACTCACAAAAATGTACACCAAAAAGGGTGAATTTACCTTATGCAAATTTTACCTCAATCAAAAAAAATAGAAAAAATAGAATTGTAGCCTAAAAGTTAAGAACACAGATTTTGCCACTGTGTGCCTTCAGATATAACGTAAGAGATGAGATTAACACACATAAATAAGGGAATCACATGTACTCGTATACAATTTGTTGCTGAATTATGAGGTTTAGTGATAGGTATAAATTGAATTTAAAGAGATCACTGATTTATGTGCAAGAGGAAAGACTGGACTTCAGTGTCAAACATCAAAAGGGTGGGCAGAACCTGGTTGGGCTGAGAGAACTGAAAGAGCATTTTTGCCTGAAGAAATGTGAGTAAAAATAATGAGCAGTAATGAGGAGTCTTACCTGAAGGGAGCAGAGCTGGTGTTGAGAGTAACGAGAAATTGATTTGATAAAGACGATGGAGCCAGACTGCAGAGGGACTTAAATTTTAAATACAGCCCATGACAGAATTAAAGTCTTTTCATAAGACAGTTATAGTAAATTCTTGAATGAGGGTTATCATAAAAGGCAGTTTGTACAGATGATCATTCTGGAAGTAATGTTCCCTCTAGAAGAAGGAGAGAAGCCACGTCCTGGCACAACAGGAAAGGGGAATCAGTGTGTTATTTATGTTGCAGACTGAGAGTCCTTTGTGGCTTTCTGAATTGACATCTTAGCTGATTGTCTTAATAATAGATATCTTGTGTTAAAAATGGAATCTTTGAGTGTTTAGCAGAAGGGAAGCACAGCTGCCTCCAGCGGTTTGTTCCTATAGCTTCTGGGCATGGGGCACCATCTACAGGAAGGGCTGCTCAGTGGCTGCTTTCTTTTATGCCTTGGGGACTGCAGCTGCCTGGATTGCCACATGCTCAAGTCACTCCTGATCTCAGAAATAAGGAACACTCAGAAATCCTCCAGAACAGTGCTTTTCTGCTCCATCCAGAGATCAAATACATTTTGACCCCTATATGAAGTCGCTGAAGAAAGGGCATCCGTTCCTTCCTTGGAAGCCTCAGGGTGAGTATAGGAGAGTACAATTCTGCATCCTTGCTTTGGCCAGTATCTGTGCTCATGAATGCCTCAGCTCTCTCATCCATGGTTTTAGCTAAGAGACTTTATTGAGAAAGACATTATAGTAAAGTGAATAAATCTCAAGAACTTGGGTTTCTTTTTAAATTTAGTAGAAAATCCTGGAGAATTTATTCATTTTCTATTGATATAAAATTCTACTCAGAATCCTTAGAGGGATGAGGGAGTCCTGACTGTATGTTAGGTTATCATATATACAATGGAATATTACTCAGCCATAAAAAGAAATGAAATTGAGTTATTTGTAGTGAGGTGGATGGACTTAAGAGACTGTCATACAGAGTGAAGTAAGTCAGAAAGAGAAAAACAAATACTGTATGCTAACACATATATATGGAATCTAAAAAAAAAAATGGTTCTGAAGAACCTAGGGGCAGGACAGGAATAAAGACGCAGATGTAGAGAATGGACTTGAGGACACGGGGAGGGGGAAGGGTAAGCTGGGAAGAAGTGAGAGAGTGGCATGGACATATATACACTACCAAATGTAAAATAGATAGCTAGTGGGAAGCAGCTGCATAGCACAGGGAGATCAGCTCGGTGCTTTGTGACCACCTAGAGGGGTGGGATAGGGAGGGTGGGAGGGAGACACAAGAGGGAGGAGATATTGGGATATATGTATAGCTGATTCACTTTGTTATAAAGCAGAAACTAACACACCTTTGTAAAGCAGTTATGTTCCAATAAAGATGTTAAAAAAAAAAAAAGGATAGCTTGAAGAATTAGAAACTGGATATGAAATTTTCTTGAATAAATTTGTAATGTTTCTCAAATTAAAAAAAAATGGAAAAATACTAAAATAAATACCCCATAACTATTCCAAGTAAAGATGTCAAGACCAACATGCAAAGTACATTGATATGGAAGTAGGTGTGTCCCTGAGTCTTTTAGAAATCTCTTAATTAATCCTGGGATGTGCTGTATGAAGAGAGGATGTCAAATGTCTTGCTGAGTAGCAAACAGATGAACCCTACAAACAGCTTCAAGTAACAATGAGGCTAATATCAAATGCCCTTCATCTGAGAGTCCTAGAGGTCTTTACAAATGGCGTAACATTAACCTGAACATCACTCCAGAGAAGCATCAAATTAATTTCCATTTCAGAAATGGAACCCTGAGAAAGAAGCATGTCCATGATCACAACTAAACCTACTTCTTAGCATACTTAAGGCCAGTTCCTATCAGCCATCTGTTCTGAGAGTTAATTTTAGGTCCTGGAGTAAAAGAGAGAGAGCATGAAGATGTCAAAATGGAAAACAAACCATATTCATTCAACATTTGGGGGATCATTTAAAGTTAAATAATAACACAGGATTACATTTCTCAAGGTATTCACTATATATTTAGAGCAACATTTAGGGAACAGTATGGCAAGTGCCATGATAATAGTATAACTGAAGTATGATGGAAATACATGAGAGGAAGAGAATCAAACTAGGGGATCAGGGAAAACTCACATAGGAAGAGATAGTTAAGCCAAGCTTTGAAGGCTTGTAGGAGTTATCTTTAAGCAGAAAGCAAGGAAGAGAATTCTGTACAAGACAAATAGCACAGACAAAGCATGAAGCATTATAATTGCCAGTAGCTGGAATAGTGCTAGGGGGAAGGAGGCCACAAATTTGAATGTGATGTATGTGCTAAACTAAGGAGCTTAAAATGTGTACCAAATACTATAGCCAAGGGAACAGGTCAGTGGTCAGCGCACATATTCACAGGAGACCCACAGCTCCATCAGCACCATGATATCAACAAGGAGTTGTAAATATAATTTACAGGAACTTGAACAGGCAGAAACAATACCTCCTTGCAAACTTCTATTTACAATTCATGTTTTGTAAGATGCCAGTAGGTTATACTGCCCAGGAGGAAAAGAAAACAAAGTTGGTATACGACTAGCTCACCTCTGCTGTAGAGTTAGGCCAAAGGAGAGATCCATCAGGCATGGTATGATCAAGAGAAAAGTAAGAGATTTCAAAGAAAATATAAACAGAACTCAGTGATAAGTTGGATATAAGGGGCTAAAAAAAATGAGTAACTGAAATTTTGATTCTAAATCACTGGGCTTTTTAAGTTCTTCAGTGATTTATAAAAATAATAAAATAAGAAAGAATACTTAGATGGTAAAGATGAATCCACAAACATGCTCAGTTGAAGATGACAATGGGACTTCAAGTCAGAGTTCTAGGTACCTACTGGGGCTTGTCTCTGGACAACATCTACTTTCCAGGGCCTCTAACCTTGAGCTTAAGGCTGCTCAGTATGTATCAAATGATCAGTCCAGAGGAACAGTGTTTACAGGAAACTGCTAGAAAGTTAGGTGGGGTATCCTTTCTTCTGGAATAAATCCAAGCTGAGGGCTATGTCCCATCTTATTGTGGTGCTGCCCTCCTTGTGTTGCTTCCATTAAATTTGCTCAGACTTTATATACCAGCATCTTAATAAAAAGGAGCCCTGTAAAATTCATCTTTTCATCCATTATAACGATGTTGTACAGGTTGGGTTCTCTGGGAAACAGATGCTAAGATGGAATTAGAGCTGCAAAAGTTTTATTGGGAGTAGCACCAGTGAGAGAAAAGAGCAAGACGCAGGATTGGGCATGTGGTGCCGACAGACCCTAATTTAGACCTCACCCAGTCTTTGTCAGCCCAGGGAAGAGCTCTGGAGCAAAGATGGCATGCTGGAGGAGCCCCACAGGGGTTGGAGATGACCTAGCCCTTGCACCATTAATCTGCTGTCATTACCTGGAGGCCACCTGGAGGAGGAGGTGGCCTCATCTTGAAAGCTGGAACAGACCCTGAGGGAGCCAACGACTGGATGCAGCAGCTGACCACAGTCCTTTCAGCTGGGCATCTAGTCCTTTCTTGAAGTAGGATCTGAGTGATGTATCTCTGTGTCGCCACAAAGCCCTCAAAGATTTGTTTACGCAATACCCTTTTTATGAAGCCCCATGGGAGAAATAGCTCTTGGTAGCTGGCATAGCTGGGCATAACCCATACAAGGGATATGCTTCTGTATTTTGGACACCGGTATCCACATCACTGGTCAGATTTTCTTCTGTGCATTGGCTGCTATGAAGCTCAGAACTAAATTTATGGGGTTCATATAGAATTTCATAAAATACTAATACCATACCTGCTGCGTTATCCATTTCTCTTGTTTCCTTTTTACTTAGAAAGCACATAAATTACTTTAGCCAGAGACTAGATCTCTAAGTAGAACTACCTTTCCATAAGGTGATTTGTGGGATACCATCATGGATCATGATACAAAATGGACTATATTAGGGACGTCCCTGTGGTCCAGTGGTTAAGACTCCGCCTTCCAATGCAGGGGGTGTGGGTTCGATCCCTGGCTGGGGAGCTGAGATCCCACATGCCTCGTGGCCAAAAAACCAAGACATAAAACAGAAGCAATATTGTAACAAATTCAATAAAGACTTTAAAAAAAACAGTCCACATCAAAAAATCTTTAAAAAAAATAAGGACTATATTGAATCTTAGCTTGGGCCTCATCTTATCCAACTCAAAAATGAGAGAGGATCATCAATTAACTCCTTTGAATGCAAAAATGTATACATTTTTGTGCCTACTCTATAAATACCTAAATTATAAATCTAATCATTTGTGTTGTATTATTGATCTGTCATCCTAAATAGATATTTACTAACACATCTGAAAGTGCCTTTCAGTAAAGGCCCAGGGCCCTCTAGTTGGCTATTAAAAACATAAAGAAGAAATAAAATTCTGGGGGTTCCTCACTTTCCCCGTTTTCTTGCTAGTGCTTTATTAGTAACAAGGAAATGATCACTCTGAAATTCACTTCCGCTGGAGAGACCAGTATATAAAGACTATATGGTAATCACTTGCCTTAGTTGTCAGTTTTTGAAGTGTCATAATTATTGTGATCTGGGCATTAGGAGAGCAAATTTTCCTTTCGTGATGGGAAAGAGGGTTGGTAATGAGGTCGATGTATGGACAAGTGGTGAGGAGGGCTGCTCTCCAGGACAAAGCTATACTGACCAGAATGGGCCGGTCATCAGAACCCAAGAGGACGAACTTGCTCTGTGGCGGAAGTGCAATGGCATCCAGGGAAGGGGATGATCCCTGACAGTGACTAAACTATGTACTTAAAGAGAAATACTCAAAGGAAAAAGAAAAGAACCAAAGAAGATTATATGGAGTGCTTGGTTTTATTGCTATAAGCAGGCCTGGCTACATAATTTGCGGGCAAATTACAAAATAAAAATGTAGGATGCTTGTCCAAAAATTATTAAGAATTTCAAGACTAACAGCAGAGCATTAAAACAAGCATGGGGCCCTCTGGGCTTAGGTCCCTGTGTGACTGCATGTGTCACATGTCCACAAGGTTGGCCCTGGTTACAGACTCAAAAGGTAACTATAAGAAAGATGGAGTTTTTTTCCCTCAGATCACCGATTAACACCTCAACTGTAAACCTGAGAAAGTTCCGCTCCTATTTCTGTCCTTAGCCTGGCCTAGCCTGTTAGCCCTCTGGGCCCTGGGGAGGGGAGGCTGGCAATGAACACAGTGGCTACAAAATCCCCAGTCAGTCCCAACGTCTCACCAGTGGAGCTGAGTGAGCACCATTCTACTTTTAAATACTCTGTATCCTTGTTGAAATACATGTTGGACCATATCTTCCACAACACATCAAGATTTTTGGTTCAAAAGTTGGTTTGTTGTCATAATAGATTGAGAAGAGCTAACTCACTTCTCATCAGGAAACGTCATGGGATCAAGACTTCCTTTGCTAGAACTGGATATAAATACTTGGTACCACTGAGGCTGCAGCAGCCACGGCTATGGTGATTGCAGAGTCAGAGTTTGCAGAGCTGGGTCGGAGGAGGGATATCACCTCCCCAAAAGGAATTCAGGTAGAAATGAACCACCCAAGTCTACAGAATCAGAATAGTGTTGGAGGGAAGCAGGGAGGTGTGGACAAGATTATTTTGAAAAGAAGAAAAAAAAAAATTCCCAAGGTGATCTGACAGTCTCCAGGTTAAGAACTATGCTCTACTTCAATTTTTTTTTTTTTGCTCCCCCCAGGTGAGTGGGGCATAGATAGGTAAGGAACAAGCTCATGTTCACACTGGTAGTTAGAGAAAGCTGGACCCAAAACCCAGGTATATGATGTCCCTGACCAAGCTCTTTGCACTGTATCAGAGATTTCAAACTGCTTTCATATTTACTAGTTCAGGGGAAAATGTAACAAATAAAAGACAATTCAGATGTACATCGTAATGAAACATTTATTATACTGTCAATTTTGGGTTACATGTGTAAATGTATTAATGAAAATACATCACAACTGCTAGGCTCTGAATATTTTAGTTGGAGGGCCAAGTGATTTTAGATATTGACATTTATGAAAAGTTGGACCTCATGACCAGAATGAAGTTTCCTGAAATGTGTTTGGTATTCAACTTAATATACCATGTTTGTTTAGTTGGAGAAACTTAGAATTACTGTTAATTCTAAGAAATTAACTTAGAATTAATTAATTACTGTTAATTCTATAGAAAAGTCTATATGTCCGTAATTAAATATAATACCTGATTCTGTTAAAAGACTTAAAATGGTCTCAAATAAGAATCCCAGTTGAGTATGGATTAATGGGAATTAAAAAAAAACTGTTAGAAGACAAATTTCCAACCTGAATTTCACAGTACTCTGTTTGGATATGTAATTTAATAAAAATCTATCTATGGGCAAGTTACTCAGTGAATTGCTAAAAAACTGAAATACCTCCTAGCTGATAACTTATTTTTATGGCTTTTTATGGGCTGTATTCCCACACTCACTAAGTCATCTGATAAATTAACGTTACAGTAAAAGAAGCTGATTTTGCTACCATTACCATTAGCTAAAGGCAGCACTTGACAGATTCTTTCACCCAGAAACATGTAATGGAATAGTACATTTTCCTTGCAAACAAACCTCATTTATACTTTACACAAGGGTCATTTATCCATGAAGGCAAAGAAAGAAAAATGTTCAGCTACAGTGGTCCAACATCAAAACACCTTAAGTTTCAGTGAAAAGAGCCGGACATATTGAAAGACCTCACTAACAAAACTCATCTCTGAGGAGTTAAGTGCGTGAATGAGAGAAGCCCCATGAAGAACCCTAATAGAAATTCGAGATATTTTTAAAAATTAAATGATTTCTCTACATGAGGATCCCAGAGGAATATGGTGGACTAAATGCCATCCATCCTCTGAGCTTCACATTTCACAGCAGACATCAAGGCCTCCAGCGGTGCCTCTCCTTCCAGAATTAGTCCACTCTACAGTACCATTCCGGTAAAAAAGGAGACCCAGTGGGCCAAATGATGAGTAATAGTTATGAGTAAACATATTAAATGATACTAGGAGTTTAGGGACTGCTCTCATTTCGAGCAATTTCTCTCAAGCAAAACACTTAACATGGGTCTCACACTGTTCCTATTTCAGCGTCTCATCTTGAAGCTGGCACTTTCTCCAGTATAGTGCAGGGGGAGCAATTGTGTCTCCTCATAAAACACCAATGTTTCCAAGCTTCAATCGCTTTACTTCTGCTTTCATTTCTTCCTTCTGATGTTTCTTCAGTTTAGCACTAATACTATGACTCAATTCTTTAATCTTTTAGGCATATGTTTTGTGATTTTTCAACTTCCTGCCCTCTGAGAATAAAAGTGGAAAATGGTGAGAATAATTCCCAGGGATGAGTTTGATGTGTATAGGTATAAAATTCAGTTGGATAAAGAAAAATAGTTGCAACCATGAGGGTAACAGACTGGTACAGTTATATTCTTGAGTTACCTTGTATGGCTTGGACCTCAATGTGAATAGCCCTCCCTGGAGTAACACCATGGTGGCCCTAGGTTATATTTTGGTGAATTTCAATAATTCACAATCATCTCTGGGTTGGTTTCTAAATCATTCTAATCCGTAATAGATTTTACCTTCATATTCTTACTGATACCATTACCTATTCTATACGTCTACATTTAGGGATTGGTGGTAATGGGGAGTGAGTGCTCAGTGGGTATGGGGTGATCACCTTTTGGGGGATGAAAATGCTTTGGAACTAAACAGAGGTTCTTGTTGCACAATATAGTGAATGCATTAAATGCCACTGAATTGTTCTCTTCAAAATGTCTAATTTTGTTATGAAAATTACACCTTGATAAAAAAAAAAGTTCTAAAAAATAAAAAGGAAAACGATCTTTGTAGTTTTTCTGTAATATTAAAGTTATTCTAAGAAAAAATTTACTTTTTAAAAATGGAATTAGTGGGGAGGAGGCATGAACTTTGACTCCTATTTGGTTTAAGGTACAATGGAAAACCTCCATATTTTTGTTCCGTTTCTTCATCAAGTTACAGTTTTAAAAATTAAGTTATGAGCAATTATTAAGGCCATTAGCCCTTTTCCTCTCACATGTGTTAAAGTTTATTATGGAGTCAAATTTATCAGGCTCTTACTTTCACTCAATTTGTTATCTTTTGCTTTATAATGTCTGGGCTCTGTTTTCTGCTTGGAAAGATCTTTCTCACTCCATTACTTGTTAGATTTGTTGTTGTTGATGATTCTTTTCCCCTAAGGTTTTAATTTTTCTTATTTATTTCTCTTTTCTAATTACATTGGCTAGTATCTCTGATGATACATGATAATGTGCATCAGTGACCTGCCATTGGTTTTATAGGGAGTTATGTGGTCAAATTAAGTTTCTCAGCTCACTGCTAAGAAGTGAGCTGAGAAACTTATGGATAAATGGGGAAGAGTGAGAAAAAAACAGCACATGTACTAATTTTCTCATCTTTAATAGAAATCTGGTATTGGACACTATTGAAAAACAAATCGATCAAAGATGCTTGCGTATGTTATGTAATGGTATGAAGGTGGTAGTGTGTTGGAGCTCTACTCTCCCTCCACCTCCAAACTGGTTCACAAGAGATAATTGTTAAATATTCAGGAAATTTGCAAGCTGGTTGTTAAAGCTATTATTAAAAATTAAATTACATAAATTTATGGTTAAACTGAATCAAAGCAAATGTATCACTCAAAAATCATGTGAATTATACTATATTTACTATATATAGTACTATACACTATATTTTACTATTATCTATGCTCTTAAGGCTGTTTATGTTATTGCAACTGAAGGATGGAAATCCTAATAATGGTAGCTTCTGCCCATCTCTTCTCTACTCTGAATTCTGTGAGGATAGACTGGCAGCTTGAAATCAGCCAAGGTGGGAGTATTAATATTATGGAAATTGACAAATGCTGCAAACCAGGGTTTGACTTACTGCTTTTTCGATTGTCAAACTTAAGTAATAAAATGTTAATCGTGCAGATTTAACTTGTGTTGTGTCTGTGTCTATTCTGAATAGAACAAAACATTCAGAAAACATTCTTCCTAACTTTGAATACTACTATCTGATTTAGTGAATAATTCTCTCAAATCACTGACAAACAAGAGATGTCCTGACATTCACCTTCCTTCATTGTTTTCCTTTTCTTTTACATATTTTCATAAAATAAAATATCAACCAACACCCATGTTGGAACTACACTCAGAGAGCCAGTTAGCAGCACCCTACTGTATAAAGATAACTGTAAAAAAAAACCCTGAAATGATAATATAACTAACCAAAATACCGAGACAAAGGGGAAATAAACATAGTAAGCATAATTACATTACAAATATAAACAAAAAATCAATTATAAAAATTATACTGCAAATACAATTTAATTTCCTTATCTTCCATAGTGAAGAGTCAACTGATAGAGTTTAAGCTTAATATAGCTAGAAGTGTATGATTAATTATATTATTAAGATATATAATGGTAACCAGTAGAAAAATTAATGTTTTACAAATGATTCCAACTTATCAAAAGGAAACATATACACAAATCTGCATACTCAGAGGCCTCTCCTGACTCCCAGTGTTACCTCTTACCCCAGCAGCCCATATTCTAGTCCATCTCTCTGCTCTATTCTCTCATATAGTCCTGTAATTTTCCTTTATGACACGTTTAAAATGATTAGTTGCATAATCACATGATGAACATTTATTTTTTGATTAATCAATAATCTTCGAGAAGGTACAGCCTATGTCTAGTTTTGGTCACCACTGTCACAACACCAGGTGCAATGTCTGAGACACAGTAGCTGCTCAATACTGCTGAGTGAAGACCCCTTCCCCTCAAAGACCTTCTAGAAGCAGAGGGAAGGCTACATCTAAATGCAATAACATAAAGGGAGTCTGTTTAGGTTTAAAGACGTGCAAAAAGATTCATGTATTCTACCTAGGGGAATGCTTCATAAAAAATGTGGCATCTGAACTGAATCGTGGAAAATAGGCAGTTTGCCAGAGACAGAGAAGATAGTCATTTTAAAGAAAGGAAACTGCCAACAGAGAGAGAAGGTTAGTGAAGGGTCCACATCATGGAGAAGGCTGTAGACTACACTAAGGATATGGAATTCACCTGTGAGAAAACGGTGAGATCTGATTCTTTTTTATTATTATAGAAAGTATATTTAGCATGAGATCTACCCTCTCAACAGATTTTTTAAGTGCACAGTGTAGTATTGTTAACTATAGGCATGACTTTGAATAGCATATCTCTAAGTCATCTTGCATGACTGAAACTTTATACCCATTTATACAACTCCACCTTCCCTTCTCCCCCAGTCACTGGAAACAACCATTCTACTTTCTGCTTTTATGAGTTTGATTACTTTAGATACCGCATATAAGTAGGATCATGCAGTGTTTGTACTTTTGTGACTGACTCATTTCACTTAATATAGTGTCCTCATGATTCATCCATGTTGTGGCATATGGCAGGATTTCCTTCTTTTTGAAGGCTAATATTCCATTATATGTATATACCACAATTTCTTTATCTATTCATCCATTGATAGACGACGTTCAGATTGTTTTCATATCTTGGCTATTGTAAATAATGCTGCAATGAACATAGGAGTACAAAGATCTCTTAACACCTGTTAGAATGGCTATTACACATAAAAAAAAGATAAGTGTTGGTGAGTATGTGGAGAAACTGTGTACACTTGTACACTGTGGATGGAAATATAAAGCAGTGTAGCCGTTAAAGAAAATAATATGGAGGTTCCTAAAAAAATTAAAAATAGAATTACCAAGTGACCTAGCAAATCCACTTCTGGGTATTTATTGAAAAGAACTGAGATGAGGTTCTCAGTTGAAGCACCCTCTGGAGACAGTGAGGAAGCAGGAGAGGAAGGGGGGCTGGAAGGTGAATTTGGTGAGTGGTGCTCTGATTACGTGGCTCCTACACTTTAGCTCCTAGTGCCATGTGATCCAGAGAGGAAAACATGGCATAACTGCATCAGTCACAAGGTTTATCTGAGCACCTCTTTCGGCTTAAGGGGAAACCACCACTGAAGTAAAAAGGGGAGCAAGATATTGTGGCCAAGCCCAGCTTCTCCTCTTGTTATCCTCTCTAATTTGAAATTTAATTTTCATTCTTTCCATGAAAATCCACTTATTCAAATCCTGGCTCCTCTACGAAAACTTACTTTCTTAAACAATCTTATCCAACTTTAATCACATGCATTCTATAAACACAGGATTTTCATAAAGTCATACTCCTCTATGTATGCCTATGACCTCCTTCCAGATTTTCACACCTTCAGAATAAAAGGTGTAGTTTTAATTTCTTTTGTAATCACTCACAGTATGTGTAAGATGTTTAGCACAAAGTAGATTTTTGTTGAATGTTTTTTATAGCTATTTATAACACAATGAGATATGAGGATTAAAATAGGTTACTACAGAGGAGCAAAAAGAAGCAAGACAGATGTGTGAAGAGGAAAACATGGGAGATAAAAAAGACAACAGGATCTTTTCCTTAATTATATTAGAGGTAGGTCAGAGAATAAAAGAATAAAAAATGCTTTCAAAGATTTAAAAATGAGTATCTTATAAAACTTGAGGATTGATGGCATGTTTGATTCAAATTCTGGTTTTCCTCCAAAGGTAGAATGAGATTCAGAAACTTGGAATTATACAGCTTGTAATGGAAAATTTGGTTAAACAAGGGGATAATTGTTTCTTACAACATTCCCAATACTGTGAATTTTCAATGGCTATTTGATGGTATTTTGTTGTTTAAGAAAATCACTAAATTAGGAACCAAGATAGCGGAGTACAAAGAGGTGCTCTCACTCCCTCTTGCGAGAACACCAGAATCACAACTAGATGCTGGACAATCATCAACGGGAAGACACTGGAACTCACCAAAAAAAGATACCCCACATCGAAAGACAAAGGAAAAGCCACAATGAGACGGTAGGAGGGGCGCAATCACAGTCAAATCAAAGCCCATAACTGCTGGGTGGGTGATTCACAGACTGGAGAACACTTATACCACAGAATTCCACCCACTGGAGTGAAGGTTCTGAGCCCCACGTCAGGTTCCCAACCTGGGGGTCCGGCAACGGGAGGAGGAATTCCTAGAGAATCAGACTTTGAAGGCTAGTGGGATTTGATTGCAGGACTTCGACAGGACTGGGGGAAACAGAGACTCCACTCTTGGAGGGCACACACAAAGTAGTGTGCACATCGGCACCCAGGGTAAGGATCAGTGACCCCATAGGAGACTGAACCAGACCTACCTGCTAGTATTGGAGGGTCTCCTGCAGAGGCAGGCGCTGGCTGTGGCTCACCGTGGGGACAAGGACACTGGCAGCAGAAGTTCTGGGAAGTACTCCTTGGCATGAGCCCTCCCAGAGTCCGCCATTAGCCCCACCAAAGAGCCCAGGTAGGCTCCAGTGTTGGGTTGCCTCAGGCCAAACAACCAACAGGGAGGGAACACAGCCCCACCCATCAGCAGTCAAGCGGATTAAAGTTTTTCTGAGCTCTGCCCAACAGAGCAACAGTCAGCTCTACCCACCACCAGTCCCTCCCATCAGGAAACTTTCACAAGCCTCTTAGATAGCCTGATGCACCAGAGGGCAGAGAGCAGAAGCAAGAAGAACTACAATCCTACAGCCTGGGGAACAAAAACCACATTCACAGAAAGACAAGATGAAAAGGCAGAGGGCTATGTACCAGATGAAGGAACAAGATAAAACCCCAGAAAAACAACAAAATGAAGTGGATATAGGCAACATTCCAAAAAAAGAATTCAGAATAATGATACTGAAGATGATCCAGGGCCTCGGAAAAAGAATGGAGGCAAAGATCAAGAAGATGCAAGAAATGTTTAACAAAGACCTATAAGGATTAAAGAACGAACAAACAGAGATGAACAATACAATAACTGAAATGAAAACTACACTAGAAGGAATCAATAGCACAATAACTGAGGCAGAAGAACGGATAAGTGACCTGAAAGACATAATGGTGGAATTCACTGCTGCGGAACAGAATAAAGAAAAAAGACTGAAAAGAAATGAAGACAGTCTAAGAGACTTTTGGAACAACATTAAACGCAACAACATTCGCATTATAGGGGTCCCAGAAAGAGAAGAGAGAGAGAAGGACCCGAGAAAATATCTGAAGAGATTAGAGTCGAAAACTTCCATAACATAGGAAAGGAAATAGCCACCCAAGTCCAGGAAGCACAGAGAGTCCCATACAGGATAAACCCAAGGAGAAACACGCCAAGACACATAGTAATCAAATTGGCAAAAATTAAAGAAAAAGAAAAATTATTGAAAGCAGCAGGGGAAAAGAAACAAATAACATACAAGGGAACTCCCATAAGGTTAACAGCTGATATCTCAGCAGAAACTCTACAAGCCAGAAGGGAGTGGCATGATATACTTAAAGTGATGAAAGGGAAGAACCTACAACTAAGATTACTCAACCCAGCAAGGATCTCATTCAGATTCAATGGAGAAATCAAAAGCTTTACAGACAAGCAAAAGCTAAGAGAATTCAGCACCACAAAACCAGCTCTACAACAAATGCTAAAGGAACTTCTCTAAGGGGGAAACACATGAGAAGAAAAGGACCAACAAAAACAAACCCAAAACAATTAAGAAAATGGTCATAGGAACATACATATCGATAATTACCTTAAACGTGAATGGATTGAATGTTCCAACCAAAAGACACAGGCTTGCTGAATGGATACAAAAACAAGACCCATCTATATGCTGTCTACAAGAGACCCACTTCAGACCTAGGGACACATACAGACTGAAAGTGAAGGGATGGAAAAATGATATTCCATGCAAATGGAAATCAAAAGAAAGCTGGAGTAGCAATACTCATATCAGATAAAATAGACTTTAAAACACAGAATGTTACAAGAGACAAGGAAGGACACTACATAATGATCAAGGGATCAATCCAAGAAGAAGATATAACAATTATAATTTATATGCACCCAACATAGGAACACCTCAATACATAAGGCAACTGCTAACAGCTATAAAAGACGAAATTGACAGTAACACAATAACAGTGGGGGACTTTAACACCTCATTTACACCAACGGACAGATCATCCAAAATGAAAATAAATAAGGAACCAGAAGCTTTAAATAACACAATAGACCAGATAGATTTAATTGATATTTATAGGGCATTCCAACCAGAAACAGCAGATTACCCTTTCTTCTCAAGTGCGCATGGAGCATTCTCCAGGATAGATCACATCTTGGGTTACAAATCAAGCCACAGTAAATTTAAGAAAACTGAAATCATATCATGCATCTTTTCTGACCACAATGCTATGAGATTAGAAATCAATTACAGGGAAACAAACGTTAAAAACACAAACACATGGAGGATAAACAATACGTTACTAAATAACCAAGAGATCACTGAAGAAATCAAAGAGGAAATCCAAAAATACTTAGAGACAAATGACAGTGAAAACACGATGATCAAAAACCTATGGGATGCAGCAAAAGCAGTTCTAAGACAGAAGTTTATAGCTATATAAGCCTACCGCAAGAAACAAGAAAAATCTCAAATAAACAATCTAACCATACACCTAAAGGAACTAGAGAAAGAAGAACAAACATAACCCAAAGTTAGCAGAAGGAAAGAAATCAGAAAGATCAGAGCAGAAATAAATGAAATAGAAACAAAGAAAACAATAGCAAGGATCAATAAAACTAAAAGCCGGTTCTTTGAGAAGATAAACAAAATTGATAAGCCATTAGCCAGACTCATCAAGAAAAAGAGGGAGAGGACTCAAATCAATAAAATTCAAAACGAAAAAGTAGAAGTTACATGGGGCTTCCCTGGTGGTGCAGTGGTTGAGAATCTGACTGCCAATGCAGGGGACACGGGTTCGAGCCCTGGTCTGGGAAGATCCCACATGCCGTGGAGCAACTAGGCCCGGGAGCCACAATTACTGAGCCTGCGCGTCTGGAGCCCGTGCTCCGCAACAAGAGAGGCTGCGATAATGAGGCCCGCGCACCACGATGAAGAGTGGCCCCCACTTGCCACAACTAGAGAAAGCCCTCACACAGAAATGAAGACCCAACACAGCCATAAATAAATAAATAAATAAATATTAAACTTAAAAAAAAAAAAAAAAAAGTTACAACAGACACCACAGAAATACAAAGCATCCTAAGAGACTACTACAAGCAACTCTATGCCAATAAAATGGACAACCAGGAAGAAATGGACAAATTCTTAGAAAGGTATAACCTTCCAAGACTGAACCAGGAAGAAATAGAAAATATGAACAGACCAATCACAAGTAATGAAATTCAAACTGTGATTAAAAATCTTCCAACAAACAGAAGTCCAGGACCAGATGGCTTCACATGTGAATTCTATCAAACATTTAGAGAAGAGCTAACACCCATCTTTCTCAAACTCTTCCAAAAAATTGCAGGGGACAGAACACTCCCAAACTCATTCTATGAGGCCACCATCACCCTGATACCAAAACCAGACAAAGATACTATAAAAAAAGAAAATTACAGACCAATATCACTGATGAATATAGATGCAAAAATCCTCAACAAAATACTAGCAAACAGAATCCAACAACACATTAAAAGCATCATACACCATGATCAAGTGGGATTTATCCCAGGGATGCAAGGATTTTTCAGTATATGTAAATCAATCAATGTGATAAACCATAATAACAAATTGAAGAATAAAAACCATGTGATCATCTCAATAGATGTAGAAAAAGCTTTTGCCAAATTTCAACACCCATTTATGATAAAAACTCTCCAGAAAGTGGGCATAGAGGGAACCTACCTCAACATAATAAAGGCCATATACAACAAACCCACAGCAAACATCATTCTCAATGGTGAAAAACTGGAAGCATTTCCTCTAAGATCAGGAACGAGACAAGGATGTCCACTCTCACCACTATTATTCAACATAGTTTTGGAAGTCCTAGCCATGGCAATCAGAGAAGAAAAAGAAATAAAAGGAATACAAATTGGAAAAGAAGAAGTAAAACTGTCACTGTTTGCGGATGACATGATACTATACATAGAGAATCCTAAAAATGCCACCAGAAAACTACTAGAGCTAATCAATGAATTTGGTAAAGTTGCAGGATACAAAATTAATGCACAGAAATCTCTTGCATTCCTATACACTAATGATGAAAAATCTGAAAGAGAAATTAAGGAAACACTCCCATTTACCACTGCAACAAAAAGAATAAAATACCTAGGAATAAACCTACCTAGGGAGACAAAGACCTGTATGCAGAAAACTATAAAACACTGATGAAAGAAATTAAAGATGATACCAACAGATGCAGAGATATACCATGTTTTTGGACTGGAAGAATCAATATTGTGAAAATGACTATACTACCCAAAGCAATCTACAGATTCAATCCAATCCCTATTAAATTACCAATGGCATTTTTTATGGAACTAGAACAAAAAATCCTAAAATTTGTATGGAGACACAAAAGACCCCGAATACCCAAAGCAGTCTTGAGGGAAAAAAATGGAGCTGTTGGAATCAGGCTCCCTGACTTCAGACTATACTACAAAGCTACAGTAATCAAGACAATATGGTACTGGCACAAAAAGAGAAACATAGATCAATGGAACAAGATAGAAAGCCCAGAGATAAACCTATGCACCTATGGTCAACTAATCTATGACAAAGGAGGCAAGGATATACAATGGAGAAAAGACAGTCTCTTCAATAAGTGGTGCTGGGAAAACTGGACAGCTACATGTAAAAGAATGAAATTAGAACACTCCCTAACACCATACACAAAAATAAACTCTAAATGGATTAGAGACCTAAATGTAAGACCGGACACTATAAAACTCTTAGAGGAAAACATAGGAAGAACATTCTTTGACCTAAATCACAGCAAGATCTTTTTTGATCCACCTCCTAGAGTAATGGAAATAAAAATAAAAATAAACAAATGGGACCTAATGAAACTTCAAAGCTTTTGCACAGCAAAGGAAACCATAAACAAGACGAAAAGACAACCCTCAGAATGGGAGAAAATATTTGCAAGCGAATCAACGGACAAAGGATTAATCTCCAAAATATATAAACAGCTCATGCAGTTCAATATTAACAAAACAAACAACCCAATCCAAAAATGGGCAGAAGACCTAAATAGACATTTCTTCAAGGAAGACATACAGATGGCCAAGAAGCACATGAAAAGCTGCTCAACATCCCTAATTATTAGAGAAATGCAAATCAAAACTACAATGAGGTATCACCTCACCCCAGTTAGAATGGGCATCATCAGAAAATCTACAAACAACAAATGCTGGAGAGGGTGTGGAGAAAAGGGAATCCTCTTGCACTGTTGGTGGGAATATAAATTGATACAGCCACTATGGAGAACAGTATGGAGGTTCCTTAAAAAACTAAAAATAGAATTACCATATGACCCAGCAATTCCACTACTGGGCATATACCCAGAGAAAACCATCATGCAAAAAGACACATGCACCCCAATGTTCATTGCAGGACTATTTACAATAGCCTGGTCATGGAAGCAACCTAAACGCCCATCGACAGACGAATGGATAAAGAAGTTGTGGTACATATATACAATGGAATATTACTCAGCCATAAAAAGGAACGAAACTGGGTCATTTGTAGAGACGTGGATGGATCTAGAGACTGCCATACAGAGTGAAGTAAGTCAGAAAGAGCAAAACAAATATCGTATATTAACACATATATGTGGAACCTAGAAAAATGGTACTGATGAACCGGTTTGCAGGGCAGAAATTGAGACACAGATGTAGAGATAAAATGTATGGACACCGAGGGGGTGAAAGTGGCAGGGGGTAGGGGTGGTGGTGTGATGAATTGGGAGATTGGGATTGACATGTATACACTGATGTGTATGAAATTGATGACTAATAAGGACCTGCTGTATAAAAAAAATAATAAAATTAAATTAAAAAAATTTTTTTTAAAGTCAGGATGAAAGAGAGAAAAAAAAAAGAAAATCACTAAAACCACAACATAAATATGTTTATAGTAAAGAATTTGAGGGTATCATTTGGGTAAAGCTAGGGGACAGATATTTATAATAGTCATCACAATGGCTATAACTGGGCTAAAGCAACTACTAGAATCTACAGCCATTCAGAAAATTCTTATGAGACTGCATCCTGTTTAATTTGCCCCCTTCTCTGAAACTGTGGATAACCACCGCAGCTCATGGGGTCTCTGTCATTTCCGAAATATTCACGCCCAGTCTGGTGCTAGGCTCACTTGTATCTTCACCCTGTCTGTTTTAGGCTAACGTTTTTATCTCCGTCTCTTCCACTCCCCTCCTTAGGGGAAAAAATAATGTTAAAAGAAAAACCGTCGCCAGGCAAACAGAATTGAAGATGCACATGAAAATAATCATTTACAGCTTGTGACCTGATAGAATGGGCTGGGAATTGAGCTCACACTCAGGGGAAAGGGGAAAGTGTGAGCTGTGAGACACAGATCAGGACAGCAATGTGGAGTTAGCATGAGTTCTTCCATTAAAAACATTAATCTTCTAAGCATTTATTTACTTTTAGGGCTTTTGATGTCTGTTGTTTCCTATTTTTCTTTTTAGTTTTGTTTTTTAAAAATTAGACCTCCCTTTTGGGCTATAGACACTTTATTCTTTAATCACTGGTCTCTCTTTTGTAATTCCCATCCTTTATCTACCTCTGGCAACATCTACTGATAAAAACAACCTCCCTGGAATTTTCAAAGGACACATGGTAAAAAGAGATATTTTTAAAAGGCAAAATATTAAAAGGGAGAGAGATATTGAAGAAAAATGTTGGGGACGGGTCATGCAGTCCTCTTCCCCACGACATTTAACACATCCTTCCTTCGGTGAAACATGGCTTCTGTCAGCATGAACCATATGCAAAGCATTTAGAGTTATTAAGATTTCCCTACATATGAATGCCCTCTTTGCAAAATGAGGCATAGCACAAACGACGAGAATCATTCTCAATGGAGAATGGAAAATGCTCTGTTGTATCATAACATGTGCAAACACAGATCTTTTCTTTTAACTCCAGCACTGCAGCCTCATTGCTTTCACCACGTTTGCACTCTCTCTCTTCCTCATGCCCTCACTTACTTCCTGTTCCATACTTAGTCACTGCATTCACTCACTTGTATACAACTCCCTTGCCCCTCTCATGTGTTGTATACAGTTGCATAATCCCCAAACAATGGTTGAATTATTCCTTCTACCTAGGCCAAATATGACTTTGAAAAAACAATAACATGAAGAATGGTCTTACTTTAATTTCATGACCACTAAACTCATGTGAGCCACTGCTGTTGCCATCTGGCAATCCCACCATACACATCGAGTCCATTCATTCTCCTCTCTCCTTGATGGCTATTGCCTAGCTTTTCCTTCTTAAGTCTTCGCACATTCTTGTCTTAGCTTCTTACTTCGCTGAGAAAATAAAAGGAATCAGAAGAAATATGCCAAAGCTTTCACCACAATATCCTTTAACCGACCGGCGAGTGAGCCCATAGACTCTGCCTTCTCTCCTATCACTTTGGATCAATTGTCCTTGCTTCTATATAAGGCAGTGCATCCGCTGTACACTATATTTCATAATTTCTTGTACAGTCAAGGTCAATTATCCAGAAGTTTTTCTTTCTTTCTCATACATCATTTATTTTTCTCTCTACTGATTCATTCCAAGAAAAGTGGTGCTATTTCACCCAACTTTAAAAATCACAAGACTTTTTGTTAACCTATTCCCCCTCTAGATACTATCCCTTTCCCCCACTTTCCTGTCAAGCAAAACTTCATTGCATGCAATTCCTCTCCTCCTGTTGTCTGCAAATCCATTGCATCCATGATTTCACTGTATAACTCCAACAGAAACATCCATCCTCCTTCCAGGACAACTTGCTCTCCTGATTTTCCTCCTACTTCACTGGCTACAGTCTTCTTTTCTATTTTTTCTCATTTCCACAAACTACAAATCTTGCAGAGCCCAGGGCTTGGTATTCAAATATCTCCCTTTCTCTATCTTTATAACTCTCTTGGTGATTTTTTTGGACACATAGATTTAAATACCAATTCCACACTAACAACACTCAAGTATGTACCTCTAGTCTTGACCTCTTCTCAGAAATCCAGTTAGATATGCAGTTATCTACTCAACACTCTCACTTGGTTTTGAACCTCAAACTTAATCAATCTAAATCTAAATTTCTGATGTTTTACTCCAAACTTTCTTCTCCCACATTTTTCTGTATCATAGTAAATAGCCATCCCATGCTTGCTCAAGTCAAAGGCCTTGAAGTTATACGCGACTCATCCTTTCGCTCACCTTTCATATCTAAACCATACAACAATTGAGCCGATTGACTCAAATGTCAGCATATATCCAGAATCCGACCAGTACTCCCCACCTACATCACCATTATCCATGTCCCAAACGCATCATCCCTACAGTCTCCCGAGTGATACCCCCACACTGCTTCTTTTGTCTATAGCAGCTAAAAATGTTATTCTTGATTTTATTTATTTACTTTTAAGAAGTTATTTTTATTTTATTTTTAAATTTATTTATTTATTTATTTATTTATTGGCTGCATTGGGTCTTCGCTGCTGCATGCGGGCTTTTTCTAGTTGCGATGAGTGGGGGCTACTCTTCATTGTGGTGCACGGGCTTCTCATTGTGGTGGCTTCTCTTTTTGCAGAGCATGGGCTCTGGGCGTGTGGGCTTCAGTAGTTGTGGCACGTGGGCTCAATAGTTGTGGTGCACGGGCTTAGTTGCTCCACGGCATGTGGGATCTACCTGGACCAGGGATTGAACCCATGTCCCCTGAATTGGCAGGCGGATACTTAACCACTGCGCCACCAGGGAAATCCCAGAACTTATTTTTAAAAAGGAGGAAATTTTATTAATCTGCTCAAATGCTACCAATGGCATTCCCTGTCACCTAAATTAAAGCCAATGCCCTTATAATTGCACACAAGGCCCAGCAAGTCTGCCCCCAGCACTTCTGGTAACTCAGCTTCTCCTTCTGGCTCACTTGGCTCTGGCCACATTGAACTCCTTGCTCTTCCCCAGCTGTGTTCCAGTGTCAGGACTCTCATATCTCCAACTCTCAGGGCCTGGAGCAAATTTCCACTAGGTATCTTTATATTTTGCACTCTCATCTCTTTCAGATCTTTGTTGAAATTGTAACACTCCAAACCTAATCCTGTACTCACTATTCCTCTTCCTAGCTTCATTTTTGCTATAGCAATAATGCAATCTGTTGTGCTATATAATTTATGTATCTATGTATGCATTTGTTTGTTTTTCATTTGTTTGTTTGCCACCCTTTGTAGAATATAAGCGTCACAGGGTAATAATTTTTTCTCTGTTTTTCTCATTGCTGTATCTGATAGGCAAAGAACATGCCTGACACAGAGTAAGTACTTAATAAAAACTCATTGTTGAATGACTGAAAGAATAATGTGAAGCTCACCATTATTTGGATCTGGAACATATTTTGCTTATGATTAAGAATGGGCACCTGGAAAGACACAGAATGAAAACACACTTCTAAATCTCTCAAACATTTTGGATTATATTTTCAAAGGAAGTCAAGTCCATTCTGCTTCTCTTGGAAACTCCTCCAATCATAAGAATGTGGCAAGAATCATCACTCTGAAATGTAAAAATGATTTTTCAGCAAGCCATTAGAATTTGAAGAATATTCTTCAGATCAGTTTCCCTTATGCAGGTGGTAAAACAAAACAAAACAACAGTCTCTATCTTCAAATTCAGGAATGCTAATTTTTGGTATTCAAACAGTTCTGTTTTAAGAATATGGCAAACATACCCAGGGGAAAATTTCTTCACTGCTGTGTTTGCTTTTATAGTTTTAAACACTGTGGTTTTATGCAAAAGGAAACAGAATTTTGTGATGGCAACGACAGGTGAAATAAGATGTGAAAAAATGATATTTTAGATCCTCATATGTCAATAATATAAAATGAGCTGTATTTCAAAGACGTCTTTCATCCAGTTCATACTTCTAGTTGTGTTTTTAAAAGCTACATGAAAAGAAAACAATCTACCCATGCATAAAAAACCCCGAATTCTTAATGAGCAATAGACAATCAGGGTGAATTAACATGGTACTTATTCAAAAGCTTGGTGTAACTGTTAACCTGTAAGTTATAACTTCTTCTCCCACTAATAGATAACTAATCTATATTTTTCTTTTGTCAAAAGTAAGTATGGGGCTTCCCTGGTGGCACAGTGGTTGAGAATCTGCCTGCCAATGCAGGGGACACGGGTTCGAGCCCTGCTCTGGGAAGATCCCACATGCCGCGGAGCAACTAGGCCCGTGAGCCACAATTACTGAGCCTGCGCGTCTGGAGCCTGTGCTCCGCAACAAGAGAGGCCGCGATAGTGAAAGGCCCGCACACCGCGATGAAGAGTGGCCCCCACTTGCCACAACTAGAGAAAGCCCTCGCACAGAAACAAAGACCCAGCACAGCCATAAATAAATAAATAAACAAATAATTAAAAAAAAAAAAAAAGTAAGTATGGTAAACTCCCCTTTAACATAGTTGTTTCATAAATAACCAAATATTTAGTTTAATAGAATGCTAGGTTATATATCATATTTCTCTTACCAATTTCGTAAAACTTAGGATAGAGCATGATGCAATTAACATTACAACTTTCCTGAATGTGTGTAATAATGCAGAAAGTAATTCAGGATAATGCAGTCTCTCAGGGCCATCAACGGTCATTCTATTAGAACTTGCAAAAATAATAAATAGAATAATTTTAGATAACAGTGGCCTACTGTGTTACTGTCCATTAATAAGTTGGGAGGTATTTCAGGGTGCAGTTGAAAAGTGAATAGGTATATGCATGTAATATGTTTGCCAACACTAAAGAATTCCTATTGGATCAAATTTGCCTGATTGACTTTTGTAGGGAACTGAAAGTCAAGACACGAAATAGTGTTTATATTTGAAAATGATATTTCTTTGAAGGTTTAAAGTTCATTTTGGGAACTTCAATAATTTTAAGAAGAGAAATGATTGTTTTCAATGTGCTTAAAATCCATGGTGATAAAGCATACTGACAATCTCTAAGTGAAGCAGGAATGAATGTTAAACCCTACCACGTTAAAAACATACATGGTGGGGCTTCCCTGGTGGCGCAGTGATTGAGAATCTGCCTGCTAATGCAGGGGACGCGGGTTCGAGCCCTGGTCTGGGAGGATCCCACATGCCGCGGAGCGGCTGGGCCCGTGAGCCACAATTGCTGAGCCTGCGCGTCTGGAGCCTGTGCCCCGCGACGGGAGGGGCCGCGATAGAGAGAGGCCCGCGCACCGCGATGAAGAGCGGTCCCCGCACCGCGATGAAGAGTGGCCCCCACTTGCCGCAACTGGAGAAAGCCCTCGCACGAACCGAAGACCCAACACAGCCAAAAATAGATAAATAAAATAAATAAATAAATAAATAAATAAAAAAGAAAAAAAAATCCTTTAAAAAAAAAAAAAAAAAAAACATACATGGTGATAAGAGCTCATTAGGGGCTAATAGCAACTCTTAGAACATTTTATTCCAAAATGGCAAATTTGGTTAGTCTTTTAGAAAACAGCTTAATTTGTTGAAAAACTGTATCTGTTACTTTTTCTTTAAAGATGTGGTAGTTGAAATAGGATGATCTTATCACTGCTTTACTCACATTTAGGATAAAAGAATAATATACCGTATAGGATAAAAGCGGTTTTAAAATTTTCTCAAAAATTTCAAATCTGCATGATCTCTTTTTATCATCCATTCCTAGAGAAACTATCAAAGAATGAAAAAATATACTTTTAATTCATTTGTGCCTTTTAAAATTTGGATCTGACTTACTCTGTTAAAATGTTAATAATTAGTAATTAATCAACACTAATTGAATGCTTACTATATGCAAGGATTTTGGCATTCAGAGAACAAAAAAGAAGAGAAAAGAAGCCCCACTCGCTGTTCTGTTCAGGGCAAAGGATAGCAGGGGATTTTGTGGAGTTATTATGCTAATTGAATACTCAAAGAAAGCTCGAATGTGTACACAGAAAGCGGGAATTGATCTTTTTTAAAACTACTATGCATATACCTGATTTATTACTCAGGCATCCTTTATGCTTCTCAAGTTCTTATTCATTTGTTTGAACTGCTCTGAAAACACTGGAAAGAGAAAATATTGACAAGGTAATTGTTGATGTTGATACCAGTGTCTTCATACATGCAGAAAGACAAAGTTAAACTAAATCTAATAAAATATTGATGAAAGTAAGGAAAATCAGAAAAAAAGTAGCCCAATATGGAAGAGTTGGGGTATGATATTTCTTTTTTTTAAATTAATTAATCAGTTAATTTTTATTTTTGTCTGTGTTGGGTCTTCATTGCTGTGTGCGGGCTTTCTCTAGTTGTGGTGAGCAGGGGCTACTCTTTGTTGCAGTGCGCAGGCTTCTCATTGCAGTGGCTTCTCTTGTTATGGAGCACGGGTTCTAGGTGCAGTGGCTTCAGTCGTTGTGGCTCGTGGGCTCAGTAGTTGCAGCTCGCGGGCTCTACAGCACAGGCTCAGTAGTTGTGGCTCACGGGCTTGTTGCTCCAAGGCATGTGGGATCTTCCCGGACCAGGGCTCAAACCCGTGTCCCCTGCATTGGCGGGCGGATTCTTAACCACTGTGCCACCAGGGAAGCCCCGATATTTCTTTTAAGTGTGCTAAAAACGTCCCCACAACCACTCTCCTTGGATATTTCTTTGCTGAATTTTATTTACACACATAGTTCAGACAATAAACCTGATATAAAGACCACAGGACCTGAGATGAAAAGCCTTCAGTTTCCCTTTTCTCACTATTAATTATGAATCAGAGTCTGCATATATCAAGGTTTCATAATTTTACCTGTTTGAGATTAAATTAATTACATTTGTTCTTCATGGGAATGTTGGACAAACATATAGAATATAGATAAACTGTATAAAGATAGTTTATGTTATTTGAATATGTTAGGATATGTTAACTCTTAAATGAAAAAGAACGTCCAAAATACTTCTGGTGAGCTGGCAATTCAGTTGCATTAATTTTCAATAGGGTTATTGTTCTTATCCCATTTGAGATCTTGCCAAAGAAGTAAATAATATGATCAACAGAGTCCCTTCTAATTCATTCATTGTGTGTGTGTGTGCATGTGTGTACGTACAAACCCTTTAGACGTTTTTTAACCATGACAGTTTCAAAGTTGCTTTCTGTCCCCCGGCCTTATGAGGGTACTTACTCTATTAAGGACAAACAAACAAACCTCAACTGGGCATAAGAATAATTCTAATATGCTTTTATATGGTACTTGCCATAAGACAGACATCTCCATCTGTATATTGTAGACCTGACAATTTAAGAAATACAAATACCTTTCCTCACGTAGCATAATGAGGCAATTCATTGTTATCCAGGTCTCTGAATAATCAGTAGTATTCCTGAAATATGTGCTTGCGGATAATGTGTGTGAAATGTAAACATAAGAATCCCAATAACTGTTAAAACAGCTGATGTGCTCACCCTACAGTTATGTACCAGATGTGTAGTACAAATTACCTGGTGTGGCTGATATTTTGTATGGCACAAAGTACTTTCAAACTAAGTTAAACTTGCAGCTAATAACTAGACTGTTACAACTATTTCCCCCTACTTTAACATTAGTTTCATGTCCTTTATTATAAAATCCTGTACACATGTAAATTTCACCTAATTAGATTGGCCCATCAATCTGTTATTCCCCAATTACATAACAAAATAGTCATTGAGTGAGATTCATAGGTAAGGTGCTAGAAAATATTTTAAGGTTTCAGAAACCTTTATTTGTGTATTCTAATTAGCAGTTTATTGATCTTAAATGCATAAGGAAATTAACTGCTGCTTAATCTCATAAAATTCACCACTGTAATCCTTTATTACATTGCTTTGATATACATTTTTTAGCAGTTTATATATTACAGTAATAGCTAGAAGATAAAAAAATTCCATCTCATTTAAATGATAGGTTTTGCCCACTTAGACACTTACCTACCTTATATTAAAATTTTATACTTGTTAATAACCTTTGCTTTTAGTGAATTACTTTAATATTTTTTTTCTCCAACAACCCTTCCTACTTCCCTCTTTCAGAGAATCTTTCTAATATCCTATCTTTCTCTTAAAAGTCAGATATAAGAATAAATTTGTTGAAAGAGTAGTTTTTTCCCATATCATCGGGTAATAATGTTCATAAAGCAAATGATATCAATTCAGAGAACATTTATTCAGTCACTTCTGCATGTGAGAAACTAGGTGTAATACTCGGAACAGAAGATGAACTTGAGAATATACAATATAATATTCCAATATTGTTGTCATTTCTCTTTCTATATATATTATACACAATATTATATGTGTAAAATATATAACAACACAATATAATAGTAACATATATATATTATTTTGTTAATTCTACTCCAGCCTAAAGAGTTCTAAAATGATACCCTCTGGGAAGAGAAGTGTAACTTCTCCTGGTCCAAATGCCATCTGGTACTGGGGATACCCTTCAGGAAGTGCTGGTATGTCTTTAGGTTCTTGGGGTTCATATTTAAGGCCTTTACTCCCAAAAGTGCAAATGAAGCCCATTGACTTTTTTTGCAGGGCTTCACTGGAGAATTGTATTCATTTAGGTATTAAAAGAGGGCATCATTTAGCTATTCCAGGAAGCAGTAAGCAGTTTAGAAATTTGAGAAAAGCTTCTTAAGTCTTTACCATTTCTCAGTGTTTATACTGAGCTTCCAGTATAAGTCTATTCCTATAAAAAACTAAACAAACACAGACCACTGATAACAATAAAGCCTCCTTAGACTTTCATCTCATAGAATAAAACTTGACCTTTTGGGACTTCCTGGTGGTCCAGTGGTTAAGACTCCGTGCTCCCAATGCAGGGGACCTGGGGTCAATCCCTGGTCAGAGAACTAGAGTCCACATGCTGCAACTAAGAGCCCGCATGCCACAACTAAAAGATTCCTCATGCTGCAACTAAAGATCCTGCATGCTGCAAAGAAGATCCCGCATGCCGCAACTAAGACCCAGCACAGCCAAATAAATAAATAAAATAAGTAAATAAATATTTTAAAAAATCTTTATTTAAAAAAAAAACTTGCCCTTTTATACATGTGAGGTATGATTATGAAAACTTGATACTAATTTTCTCATGCAGTGCAAAAGTGGATTTTGAAAGCAATTCCATACAAGAATATAGCAATATAATATTCCAATATTGTATTTCTCTCTCTATATATATATAATACATAACAATTAATATATGTAAAATATATAACAACATAATATAATAGTAACACATATATATTATTCTTTGTTAATTCTACTCCAGCCTTATGAGTATTCTTATTCTAGTAAAACAAAATCCTTAACTGGTTGAAAAAATACTTCTAATATGCTTTGATGTTATTCTAGATTTTGTACTTGTAATATATATATCTAATATATAATATTATTTATTATTATATAGGCAATGGCAGTAGCGGAATGACTTTACTTTCTCAGAGTGACTTCCTTAGTTGTCTACTTACTTTGATTTACATGATCCACGGCTGATATTTAGTAAATATGCCCTGGTTTTGCCCTAACAGTTGCTAAAATACAGAAATATTTTTGTACAACTGGTAAACAGCTCCTGCTTAAGCTCCCTGAATCTAGTCATGATATGCACTGTACTTAACTTCCTTGGCTCTCCCTACAAATTCCCTCCTCAAATGTCTCCACATCTCAGAAACTTGGGGGCCCCAAGAAGTTGCTTTAGTGTTGTTTTAGTACACAGCTAGTGTCCTTTCTAAATGGTCAATGTCCATGACATACTTACTGGTGGTTGAATATTTTAACTACCCTTCCTGAAATGTCCTGATACTCTTCATTAAAACCACCATCATCAAGAAAAACAGAAGATACTCTCATGATGTTATAGTGATGGCTTTGTAGAAGCACTACAGTTTTAATATAAACATGCAAAGTAGCCCATATATTTTTAAGGAATAAGAATATGATAGTTCTACAGAGTCTATGACCGAATGATGAGAAAGTTTTCTCTCATATATCACATCTACTATTTCTTTACAAAGATACTGCCCATGGTCCCCTGAATTTGCCATGCATATTTCTGTTTCTGATCTAGGCAAGTTGGATACAATATCCCTATTACCCATTGCTATTGGATAATAATTGTATAAAGCTGTTGAGAATTTGAGTGAAGGCACAGTTTACAGATTACAGCTTAAGGCCAGAAGGAATGGATATACCCAGTGGAATTAAAAAAAAAAAAAAAAAAAAGGAAGGATATTAGGACTTTCAGAGATGACCAGTTGGAATTAGCACAGCTAAGAGCACCTTCCGGCCCCCACCCCATTTTATTGAAAAATAATTGACATACATCGTTGCATAAGTTTAAAACATATGTGATGGTTTGATTTATGTATATTGTGAAATGATTACAATAGGTTCAGCTAACATCCATCCTCTCATATACATACAATAAAAAAAGAAACAGAAAGGGGAAAAATTCCTCCTTGTGATGAGAACTCATAGGATTGACTCTGTTAACAATATATCATAGAGCAGTGTTGGCCATAGTTATCATGTTGTACATGACATCCCTAGTACTTAATATCTTGTAACACGAAGTTTGAACCTTTTTACCACCTTCCTTCAATTTCGCCTCCTCCTACCCTCCCACAAGTCTGATCTCTTTTTCTATGACTGTTTTTGTTTCTTTTAGATTCCATACATAAATGAGTTTATACAGTATTTGTCCTTGTCTGACTTACTTCACTTAGCATAATACCTTCAAGGTCCATCATCTTGTCCCAAATGGTAAGATTTCCTCATTTTTAATGGCTGAATAATATTCCACTGTATATACATTTGACCCTTGAACAACTTGGGGGTTATGGGCACTGACCCCTATGCAGTTGAAAATCCATGTATAATTTAACGTTGTTCAAGAGTCAACTGTATATACCACAACTTCTTTACCCATTGATCTACAGATGGTTGTTCCCATGTCTTGGCTGTTTTAAATAATGCTGCTAAAAACATGGGTGTGCAGATATCTTTTCAATTTAGTGTTTTGATTTCCTTTAGATATATTCCCAGAAGCGAAATTGTTGGAACATAAGGTAGTTCTATTTTTAACTTTTTGAGGATCCTCCGTACTGCTTTCCATGGTGGCTGTACCAATTTACAATCCCACCAACAGTGCACAAATGTTCCCTTTTCTCCACATCCAGGCCAGCATTTATTATTTTTTGTCTTTTTGATGATGGCCATTCTAACAGGCATGAGATGATATCTCATTATGGTTTTAATTTGCATTTCCCTAATTACTAGCTATGTTGAGCATCTTTTCATATATACCTGTTGGCATTTTGTATGTCTTCTTTGGAGAAATATCTATTCATATCCTTTGCACATTTTTAAATTGGGTTATTATTATCACTCTTTTTAAAACATCTTTATTGTAGTTGCTTTAAAAGGGTGTGTTAGTTTCTGCTGTATAACAAAGTGAATCAGCTATATACATACATATATCCCCATATTGTCTCCCTCCCACCCTCCCTATCCCACCCCTCTAGGTGGTCACAAAGCACCGAGCTGATCCCCCTGTGCTATGCGGCTGCTTCCCACTAGCTATTTATTTTACTTTTGGTAGTGTGTATATGTCAATGCTACTATCTCACTTCGTCCCAGCTTACCCTTCCTCCTTCCCATGTCCTCAAGTCCATTCTCTACATCTGCATCTTTATTCCTGTCCTGCCCCTAGGTTCATCAGAACCACTTTTTTTTTTTTTAGATTCCATATATATATGTTAGAATATGGTATTCGTTTTTCTCTTTCTGACTTACTTCATTCTGTATGACAGACTCGAGGTCCATCCACCTCACTTCAAATAACTCAATTTCGTTTCTTTTTATGGCTGAGTAATATTCCATTGTATATATGTGCCACATCTTCTTTAGTCATTTATCTGTCGATGGATACTTAGGTTGCTTTCATGTCCTGGCTATTGTAAATAGTGCTGCAATGAACATTGTGGTATATGACTCTTTTTGAATTATGGTTTTTCAGGGTATATGCCCAGTAGTGAGATTGCTGGGTCATATAGTAGTTCTATTTTTAGTTTTTTAAGGAACCTCCATACTGTTCTCCAAAGTGGCTGTATCAATTTACATTCCTACCAACAGTGCAAGAGGGTTCCCTTTTCTCCACACCCTCTCTAGCCTTTATTGTTTGTAGATTTTTTGATGATGGCCATTCTGACCAGTGTGAGGTGATACCTCATTGCAGTTTTGATTTGCATTTCTCTAATGATTAGTGATGTTGAGCATCCTTTCATGTGTTTGTTGACGATCTGTATATCTTCTCTGGAGAAATGTCTATTTAGGTCTTCTGTCCATTTTTGGATTGGGCTGTTTGTTTTTTTGATATTGAGCTGCATGAGCTGCTTGTATATTTTGGAGATTAATCCTTAGTCAGTTGTTTCATTTGCAAATATTTTCTCCCATTCTGAGGGTTGACTTTTTATCTTGTTTACGGTTTCCTTGAGTTTTTACTATATATTTGCTGTTAAAGCCTTATCAGATTCGTGGTTTGCAAATATTTTTTCCATTCTGTAGGTTGTCTTTTCATTTTGTTGATGGTATCTTTCACTGTGCAGAAGCTTTTTAGTTTGATATAGTCCCACTTGTTTATTTTTTATTCTTTGGCTTGTGCTTTAGGTATCATATCAAAAAAATCATTACCAAGACCCATGTCAAGGAGTTTTATTCCTATCTTTTCTTCTAAGACTTTTATGGTTAAAGGTCTTACGTTAAAGTCTTTAATCCCTCTTGAGCTAATTTTTGTGAGTGGTAAAATATATTGGTCCAGTGTCATTCTTTTACAAGTGAATATTCAATTATCCCAACACCATTTATTAAAAAGCCTGCCTTTTCTCCTCTGAGTATTCTTGGTTCCTTTGTCAAATATTAGTTGACCATATATGCTTGGGTTTATTTCTGGGCTCTGGATTCTGTTCCATTGGTCTATACGTATATTTTTATTTCTGTACCATACTGTTTTGATGACTATAACTTAATAACATAGCTTGGTATCAGGAAGTGCGATGCCTCCTGCTTTGTTCTTCTTTCTTAAAATTTCTTTGGCTATTTGAGGTCTTTTGTGGTTCCATATAAATTTTAGGAGTGTTTTTTTTCTATTTCTTTAAATAATGCCATTGGAATCTTGATAGGGATTGCATTGAACCTATAGATGGTTTTTGGTAGTACTGACATTTTAACAATATTAATTCTTCTAATCCATGAACACAGGATAACTTCCCAATTGCTTGTGTCTTCTTTGAGTTCTTTCATCAATGTCTTGTAGTTTTAAGAGTAGAGATCTTTCACCTCTTTAGTTAAATTTATTCCTAATTATTTTATTATTTTTGATGCTATATAAATGGGATTGATTTATTTCATTTTCAGGAAATTTGTTGTTAGTGTATGGAAATGTTACTGAGTTTTATATATTAATTTTGTATTCTGAAACTTTACTGAATTGATTGATTAGACTTAACAGTTTTTTGGGTGAGTCTTTAAAATTTTCTATAAATCATGTCATCAGCAAATAGAGATAATTCTACCTCTTTCCTTCTAATTCTGATACTTTTACTTCTTTTTCTTGCCTGATTGCTCTGGCTAGGACTTCTAGTACTGTTTTTGAATAAGAGTAGTGAGAGTGGGAACACCTGTCCTGTTCCAGATCTCAGAGGAAAAGCTCTCAAGCTTTCACCATTGAGTATGATGTTAGCTGGGGGCTTGTCATATGTTGCCTTTACTGTGTTGAGATATGCTCCTTCTGTTCCTAATTTGCTGAGTTTTTTTCATGAATAGATGTTGAATTTTGTCAAATGCTTTTTAATGAGATGGTCATAGGATTTTTTTCTTTCACTCTATTAATGTAATGTAGCACATCAACTGATTTGAGTATGTTGAACAATCCTCGCATCCCAGGGATAAATTCCACTTGATCATGGTAAATGATCCTTTTAATGTGCTGCTAAATTCAATTTGCTAGTATTTTATTGGGAATTTTTGCATTTATATTCATCAGGAATATTGGCCTGTAGTTTTCTTTTCTAGTAGTCTCTTTTTCTGATTTTGGTATCAGGATAACGCTGGCCTCATAAAACGTGTTTGGGAGTGTTCACTCACATTCAATTTTTTTGAACAGTTTGAGAAGAATTGGTGTTAATTCTTATTTAAAAGTGTGGTAAAATTCACCAGTGAAACCATCTGGTCCTGGCGTTTCTTCATTGGGAGATTTTTGATTATTGATTCATACTCCTTACAAATAATTGGTCTATTCAAATTTTCTAGTTCTTCATGATTAAGTCTTAGTAAGTTCTCTGTTTCTAAGATTTTTTTCATTATTTTCTAGGTTTTTAAGTTTGGTTGCATATAGTTGTTCATAGTAGTCTCTTATAGTCCTTTGAATTTCTGTGGTATCAGTTGTAATGTCTCTTCTTCATTTATAGTTTTGTTGGTTTGGTTCCTTTCTCATTTTTCCTTTGTTAGTCTAGCTACAAGTTTGTCAATTTTGCTTATCTTTTTGAAGAACCAACTCCTAGTTTCATTTATCTTTTCTATTGTTTTTCTGTTCTCTATTTCATTTATTTCTGCTCTAATCTTTATTATTTCTTTTCTTCTGCTATCTTTGGTTTTGGTTTGTTCTTCCTTTTCTAGTTCCTTAAGGCATAGAGTTATGTTGTTTATCTGGGATCTTTCTTGCTTCCTTTTATTTTTTGTTAATTTTATTTATTTTTTTATACAACAGGTTCTTATTAGTTATCTATTTTATACATAATTGCATACATATGTCAATCCCAATCTCCCAATTCATCCCACCACCACCTCCCCCTTCTTGCTTCTTAATGTATCCACTTATTGCTATGAAATTCCCTCTTTGAATTGCTTTTGCTGCATCCCACAAGTTATGGTATTTGTGCTTCTATTTCTGTGTGTCTCAAGAATCTTCTTCATTTTCCCTTAATTTCTTCTTTGATCCACTGGTTTTTCAGAAGTGTGTTTAATTTCCCTGTGTTTGTGAATTTTCCAATGTTCCTCTTATTATTGATTCTAGTTTCATGCCACTGTGGTCAGAGAAGATACTTGGTGTTATTTCAATATTCTTGAATTTGTTAATATTTGTTTTGTGGCCTAACATATGGTCTATCCTAGAAAATGTTTCATATGTGCTTGAGAAAACTGTGTATTCTGTTGTTGTTGGATAGAATGTTCTATATATGTCTGTTAGATTCATTTGTATTGTTTAAATCTTTTGTTTCCTTACTGATTCTGTTTGGATGATCTATCCACTGTTGAGAGTGGGGTATCAAAGTCCCCATCTATTATTGTATTATTGCTTATTTCTCCTTTTAGCTGCATTAGTTTTTGCTTTATATACTTAGGTGCTCTAAAGTTGGGGCATAAATATTTACAATCGCCCCTTTTTCATTATATAATGACCTTCTCTATCTCTTTTTCCCACTTTTAGTTTAAATTCTATTTTGTCTAATGTAAGTACAGGTACCCCTGCTTTTTTGGGTTACATTTCAAGTAATTATTGAGGGGTAACAGCTTACTTTTGCCATTTTGTTAATTGTTTTATGTTTATTTTATAGATCCATTGTTCTTTGTTTCTTATCCTGCTGTCTTTTTTGTGTGTGTTTTGATATTTTTTGGTATCAGTTTACTTTGACTTCCTTATTGTGTTCTTTTGTGTAATTACTACAGGTTTTTTCCTTGTGGTTACCATGAGGCTTACAGAAAATAACTTTAACATATAACACCCTATTTTAACCTAATATCAACTTAATTTCAATAGAATTCATAAACTTTACATTTTATTTCTCCTCCCTGTCACATTTCAGGTTACTGCTGTTACAATTTACATGTTTTTTTATATTGTGTCACTAATAAAAAATTATTGTATACTTATTTTTTCTACATTCTCTTTTTCTAACTTTTAAACTAGAGTTGTAAGTGAATGATGCCACACTATTACCATACTGTAGAATCTAAATATAACTATATATTTACCATTACCAGTGATATTTACATTACCTGTTTATGTTTTTATGATGTTACTAAGCATTCTTTTACTTCTACTCAAAGAACTCCCTTTAGCATTTCTTATAAAGAATGTCTGATGATAATGAACTCCCTTAGCTTTTGTTTGTTCAGGAAAGTCTTTATTATTCATTCATTTCTAAAGAACAGCTTTACTGGGTATAGAATTCTTGGTTAACAGTTATTTTCTTTCAATATTTTTGAATTTGTCATCCCATTCTCCCCTGGCCTTAAAAGTTTCTGTTGAGAAATCTGCCAGTAGTCTCACTGGGGTTCCCATGTATGTAACTTCTCTCTCTTCTCTTGATGCTCTTACAATTCTTTCTTTGTCTTTGATTTTCAACAATTTAATTATAATGTATCATGGTGTAGCCCTATTTGGGTTCAACCTATTTGGGGTCTTTTGGACCTCAGGGATCTGGATGTCCATTTCTCTTTGCAGGTTTGAGAAGTTTTCAGCCATTATTGTTTTAAGTATACTTTCTGTCCCTTCTCTTTCTCTTCTCCTTCTAGAATTCCCATAACATAAATATTGTTTCTTTTCAATGAGTCCTATAATTCCCTTAGGCTTTATTCACTCTTTTGCTCCTCCAATGGATTATTTCCAATGTCTTGTCCTCCAGGTTACTGCTTCTTTCTTCTGTATGGTCGAGTCTACTTTCAAAACTTTCTACTGAATTCTTCAGTTCAGTTATTGTATTTGTCAACAACAGGGTATCTTTTTTTTTTTTTCTTTTATGATTGCTATTTCCTTGTTGAACTTCTCATTTTGTGCACTGTTTTCCTAATTTGGTTTAGTAGTTTGTCCGAGATTTCCTGTAGTTCACTAAACTTCCGTAACAGGATTATTCTGAATTCTTTGCCTGACAATTCATAGATCTACATTTCTTTAGGGTCAGTTATTGGAGCTTTATTATTTTACTTTGGTGGTGTCATAGTTACCTGATATTTCATGATCCTTGATTCCTTACATTGTTATCTGCACGTTTGAGTAGTTGGGCTCCTTTTCCAGATTTTACAGGTTTGTTTAGGCAGAAACTGTTCTACACCAATCAGCTCAGTTTGGGTTTCTGCGTATGTCTTTTGGTAATGTCCTTGGGCAGGGGGCCTGCTATTATGGTCTATTTTTGGATGAGGCAACAGTTTTAGCTCTGAGGATTGGGGGATGTGGTTTGTGCCTCTGGATGAGAACAGTTGGATATACTGCTGTCTTGGTTTCCTACCCAAATGAGCCTGTAGGGTAGGCTCTACAGTTGCCTACATTCTCTGGTCAGGCTTACTAGATGGTCAGGACTGGGTACTATATTCAGTATTAAACAGAGCCATGAATTAGCTTCCCTGCCCTGGTAGAGCAACAGGATGGGACCCAGGGTCTGTACAACTCATTGTTTGGGGAGTTGAATCTGGCCAGAGTGTGCACTGTTCCCTGATCTGGTGAGGCCACTGGTTTTGCTCTGCATATGGGGGAAGATACAGGCAGAACTCTCAGTTCAAGTTAATAGCATCTTTTAAACTTTCACTTTGGTTGATTTAACTCAGGTCATTTTTGCAATGCTGATTTGAGATTTTGGGTTCATTTTTAATGAGTTCTGTATCTTCAAATTATAATCCTGGCCTGGAAACTAGAGACCTCTTAAATCAAACTAGGTAAATGTTAAGGAAATTATATCATTCCAAAGCAAGGCACAAGAGCATTTGTTGAAAAATGGAATTCTTTGGTTCCCTAAATGGGGTCAATCAGGGGGTAATTATGAGGCAGATTAAAATATTTTTGTTAGCTCCATAGACCCAGACCAAGAGGCAGGGGTCAAAAACAGGAGACCAAGCATCCTGACAATTAGCAATCCAGTTCCTGTTTTTATTATTTATTTATTTATGTATGTATGTATGTATGTATGTATGTATTTTCAATTCTATTTATTTATTTTTGGCTGCATTGGGTCTTCATTGTTGCATGTGGGCTTTCTCTAGTTGCGACGAGTGGGAGCTACTCTTCATTGTGGTGCGCGGGCTTCTCATTGCAGTGGCTTCTCTTGTTGCGGAGCACGGGCTCTAGGCACACAGTCAGTAGTTGTGGCTCGCAGGCTCGTTTGTTGTGGCTCATGGGCTCTAGAGCGCAGGCTTAGTTGTTCCACAGCATGTGGGATCTTCCTGGACCAGGGCTCGAACCTGTGTCCCCTGCATTGGCAGGCAGATTCTTAACCACTACGCCACCAGGGAAGCCCCAGTTCCTATTTTTATTGATGAGGAAATAAATACACCTTTACAGCATGGCTATATTTTTGGAAAACACTGTCTGGTTTTTTCTTGTTTTTTTTTTTTTGAGTCCACTTTTAATATACTTTTTTAATCTATTTGCCAATTAATAGCTTTCAGGAAGGAACTTTTAAGCAAACTTCAGACACTTTTTCCCTCTTATTCTCTGTTTACAATTTGTTAGTTTCTGTGTGGGGAAAGTAAAACCAAGAAAAATCAAAATACAAGTGTTATTTACATGATCAGCAGACTACTTCCTCAGTACATGATATTATAGAAATGGATGTTCCTGAACCAAAACCATAAAAGGTTTTTATTATATTTCTGAAAACATTTGTTTCCTTAGTTCTGTTTTTCAGAGAGCTCTTTCCCTAAATCTTTCAGATAATGGATCACACTGTAAGATGTCACCTCAAGCTAACACACTCATACATCACTGTGCTCTTCACAGTGCAAGTGCTAAAAACGGATAAGGCACCAGAGATTGAATGACATGCTCTCATTAAAAACAGACGTACCACTGACTTCTTTTGAAAATTCTTCTAAGGTAGGTACACTAGTTGAAAAGAAGTTTGAAATGTAATTTTCAAACATTTCTATTTAATTATGGCAAGGCTCAATGTGTAGCACTGCTTGGTCCTATGGTTTTATGAAGAAAAGTTTCAAACTTCTTTGAGTTTCTCCCATTAGATCATTAAGCACATCTCTAATTTAGCTCTTTCCTCAGATTCACTTATGCTTCGCAGATTGAATCCATCCCCACCCCCATTTATAAGTAGTAAAATGTATGTGTTTTTAATTGCTCTTTAAATTTCATAAACCAAAATAACATATGGTTGTTTACAAAGATCTAATTAGCATATTTACCTAAATATGCTTTCATGGTTCTAGAGACATTAAAATTAAAATGCAAATTATAATTTGCATATGAGAACTAAGCGAGGACAACTTTAACCACACTGCCTGCAGGCGTATGACTCCCCATGCTCTTAGCTTGCCATCCTTTTGGATCCTACCCTGAACAAAGAAGGCAAAGACTTTATCTACACGTTAGAAGCCTTCATTCTGTGGTCTGTTAATTCAGTATTAACAAAGCTGAGGCCTTTAAATACATCTTATTAATACAGCGAAGAATCAACTCAGATATCCAGCATCTTTTGATTAATGCCATAAAAGAAACCAATAACAAAGAGAATAATCATTAGGGAAGAATAAAGCTCAATTATTAGTAAAATAATTCTAGTTAAATTAATATGTAGGGAGATGGGTCCAAAACGATTTTCTGGAGAAGATATATCTTCAGAACATTTTCAAAGTCACCTAAACCATAGTTTGGTATTAGGCATAGGTGTAAGACAGCTGGAAGGGAGTAAAAACTTTTGGAGAGTTGAGTTTTGATGAGCTTAACTGAAGACTCATGTAGCAATCCTGGGAAGGTATGTGTATAAAATAACAGAATTCAGGGCAAGTTAGAAAGGAACCACCAGTTGGTAGTTAAAACCATGACTGGTTATCAATTTTTGGAATATATATGGTTTATTTGAAAAGGTGCAAAATTATACCTGAGATATTATTAATTGTATTATATATCCTAAAGGATGATGAGGTTTAAAAAGCAATTTGTGTTGCCATGGTCCTTGTAAATCTAGAAGGTTTTAGGGAATTGCAGGTAATAGTAGCTAACACTAAACACTAGTGCTAAGCACTTTACATACATTATTTCCATTTAAGCCTAACAACAATCACATCCTTCTGTTTGAACAAAATTAGTCATCATATTTCTGACTTTCAATACAGACTTGATTCATGTAATTTTTTCTTTTGTAACTTCTGTATGGAGAGAAAAGAGGAACTCTAAAGAAACTGAAGCCAATAGAATTACTCACTAGAAAAAAAACAATATCAAAAACAGTAGCAACTACCATTTATTAGCAAGGCACTGGGCTAACTGCTTTATATATACTATCTCATAACGTACTATCTATTATCTCACACAACATACATGAAGCTGATATCATCACCCACAGTTTACAGAGAAGGAAGCCGATACGCTAAGGAATTATGAACATGACGACATATCTTCAATGCAAGTGGCATTGGTTAGAGCCAAGCTTTAACCCAGTTTTGCCTAATTCCAAAATCTGTTCTTAACCTCTTGTTATGGATTCAACTGTATCCTCTCAAAAGATATGCCCAATTCCTAACCCCTGATTCCTGTGAATGTGACCTTGTTGGAAATAGGGTCTTTGCAGATGTAATTAAGTTAAGGATCTCAAAATAAAACCATCTGGATTTAGGATGAACTGTAATTCCAATGACTGGCGTCTTTATTAGAGAAAGGAGATTTGAGACACACAGAGACACCGAGGAGAAGTCATGTGAAGATGGAGGCAGAGATTGGAGTGATGTCCTCACAAGCCAAGGAATGCCTGGACCCATTGGAAGCTGGAAGAGGCAGGGAGGATTCTCCCTGGGAGTCTCTGAAGGAAGCCTGGCCCTGCCAACACCTTGGTTTCAAGCTTTGGGCCTCTAGAATTGTGAGAGAATAAATTTCTTTTGTTATAAGCCACCTAGTTTATGGTAATTTGTTGTGGCAGCCCCAGGAAACTAACATGGCCCTGTAAAAGGAATAATTTCTTAAGGTGAAAGATGACAGAAAGTAGAAAAAAACAGCTGATCATGCATATTATTATAAGACACATTGAACTCAAGAAAGTCTTCAAAGAATAAATTCAATGTTTAAGGACTTTTCAAATATCAACTAGAGAATCTTAACTCTAAACAGGGAAAATCTAACCTTGTGAAAAATAAGTGACAACGTTTATTTTATATTATGATGTACAAGATCCAACTAGCAATGTAAATTTCTTTGGATCTTATCATGGTGAAGATAATTACCTGAACTCTATCACATTTAAACAACCATGTAAAATACATTTTCTCCAAGATTCCGCTATCTAATCTCTTAAAAACTCAGCAAGGCACTTTAAAATACTACTTATACGAATACCTCTCTATAAGTAATATTGTATTGTTATACTGCTCATTTTTTTTAACAACAGAATGAGAACTTTCTTTACAAGGAAAAACTCTAATACCATGTCTTTTCATTGCCTGCAGCTTTAAACATTTTCAGAGGCAGAAAGTATTGTAATAGTAGTTTGCAAATGAAGTGGTTTGTAAACCTTAAACTGCAATTTTCTCCCAAACAAAACACCAACAACTAAAAAAAAAATCTCTAAGGAGAGATGAAACTGTAAAGTCCTTTATTTGGTATTCATATGTTGCTGGGTATGTTTTTAACAACAACAAAAATCCTCCATTTAAACAGCTTTTACATCTTTCCACCAAAATCTTTTCTTCTATATTATCTGCCCGCAATGGGAATGAGGCTTAGCATCTCATGCTAGTCCAATTATTCAGATGCATTATTCATTTCCTTTCTGTTTACGTATTTCATAGTTTGAAATTTCCTTTTAGAATAAATAAAAGTAAATAGTCATAGCTACAATATATCTCGTTTATTAAACCTCTCTGAAACAGCCAGTGCTGTTAATGATACACCACTTACCTTTAACAGTATTCAGATGTATTTTGGCACATGTTTTACTATTTCATCTCATAAGGCTTCATTTTTTTAAAAAGCTTTACCTGATTATTATATCACTTAATATATATTGAAAATTATTTTTTACTTTGAAAGTCATAAGGAAATACAAGTCGCCTTTGATTCCTATCTCTTCAGCTTCCTCTGATTTTTTTAAATGATTCATTTAAACTCATATTATTAACTTAAAACATAGTCTGATTCCAGTTGATCTGCCTCTGGAAATTTCATATCCCCATCTCCAGTCCGGTCATTCTCCCCGTTTGCTCCCTGGAACTATGGTTAGTGCCACCCTAGGGCTGCAGTCATCAGCAAGAGCAGCAGGTTTTAACTTAGATTCGACTGGAGCGAAGCACAGCATGTGGCTGAAGGAGGGCGGACAAGACGCAACAGTAGTTTCTCAGCGGGGTAGTAGGATAATGAGATTATTTTTTCTTGTACAGCTAGGACTCAGCATGCTCTAGTGGAATGAGGATGAGCTTCACATTCATTCCAACTTATTCCCAACTGCGGATTTACCCTCTCCATGAATAGGTACTTCACTTCTCTGAGCCTCATTTTTTACTTGGTTGGAAAATGGGAATAAGGATGTTGCAAGGATTAAATAAAATAATGTAATAGTAGCACAGCACTCAGAACAGGGGTGATACCCAGTTACACGGTAATTACCTTCAGTGAGCTCCTGCACTCCCACAACTTTGTATTTTCCTTCTAGAAAAGATAATGCCAACAGCAAAACCACAACAGTATATCAGAGTGATCAGATGGCTGTATAAATCATACTTCACGTGGAATTCATAAAATGACAGAAATTTTAAAGACTTAAGCCAGTTGCTTTGTTTAATAACACTGCTGATTATTGGCAAATGTGTAGTAGAATCAAATCCATTGATTCCTAGTCTGGAATAGGAGTCTTCTTCCTATTATTTTCAAGTCATAAACATTACTGATCAGAAAAAAAAAAACACTACCTCTAATGATGGTTGCTATCTATTATTACATGGCCAAGGGCAGAACACATGCTGAAATGTAAATATTTTTTATTTTGTGGATTCAGGATCAAACTTGGTTTTAGTTAGCTTGGGATCCAGCTACATTCAAACCAAAGCTATGAGATTTTTTGAAACAGAAGCAGCAACATTGTGAAGAAGGAGAAGGAGAAGGAGGAGGAGGAGGAGGAGGAGGAGGAGGAGAAGGAGAAGAAGGAGAAAATACAAATAAGAATGGTCTTGTGAATTTTAAGCCATGATGGTGCCTCGACAGTGGACAGCAGGTTCCACAGTGAATACACTAAAGCTGAATATTTCAGGAATAGCTCTCTGAAAGCAGGAAGGTAATGTTTTGAAGTCTGAAGAGCATCTAAAACTGTGATCTGTCTTATACGTATATTTTAACAGGAAACTATATATTTAAAAAATAGAAACCAAAAGAGCAGCTTCCTGGATTACTTTCTCAAGAAGTCATTTACTAGCTTTAAGTCTCTCTAAAGTGTTTGCTGAGAAGTCAGTCCAAATTTTCCAAAGAATACTTTCTGAATTCCCTGAACCTCTAAAAAGTATTCCCTGCTATGTTAACTGCTTTGCCACATGCCCTCCTCAATCCAAAGAAAAAGAAGGAGGAGGAGGAGGGGGAGGGGGAGGGGAAGGGGGACGGGGGGAGAAAGAAAGATGAAAGAAAGAAAGAAAGAAAGAAAGAAAGAGAGAGAGAGAAAGAAAGAAAGAAAGAAAGAAAGAAAGAAGGAAAGAAGGAAAGGAAGAAGGAAAAAAAGAGAGAGAAAAAGAAAAAAAGAAAAAAACTAGAAATTATAAGGAAGACAAAAGTTTAATACAAAAGCCTCTAATAGTGGGTCATATTTAATGTCATTTTCTGACTGTTTACTGTGTTATCCTGTTTAAACAATTCAAATTTAGAAAGTTTAACGGGATATTTGTGTTTTATTTATATTTGAATAAGTAGATAATTTGTGGTAATTCCTATTAACTTTTTGGTATCAGGAATGTGGTCAGGACTATATGTCCCTATGACACATTTTTTCCTATGGAAATAAAATCAGATTTGACACATCACTTCAATTTACAACACCTTGTCCAGGAATTTATCCCACCTTAATGCTAAGGATTCCCTTCAATGATTTCATCCTGGCATTTTAAAGTACTTTAAAAAAATCTCTTGAGTATCCAAACCAGCATTCACGTCAGACCAATATATGATTTTCTAATGAATTCTCTACAAAAAGGAGACACAGATGCCCAGACGGCTTCCCTTAATTTGGGGAATCAAGTTTTTCCCTTTTAATGGACCTTCATATTGGGCTGGCCAAAAGGTTGCTTCGGTTCGGTTTTTTCCGTAAGATGGCTCTAGTAGCACATAGTTGTCTTTAACTTCATTTGAAACGGATTTTTTTAGATTGTATGTGACAGCTGTCATATAAGTGTGCATTTAAAAAAAAACTTATCAAAATTGGTGAATTTTTGTGTAGCCAATTTAATACTGAAGATGGAAGAAAAAAGCAACATTTTTGGCATATTATACTTTATTATTTCAGGAAAGGTAAAAACGCAACTGAAAAGCAAAAAAAGATTTGTGCAGTGTATGTATGGAGAAGGTGCTGTGACTGATCGAATGTGTCAAAAGTGGTTTGCAAAGTTTTGCGCTGGAGATTTCTCGCTGGAAGATGCTCCACAGTCAGGTAGACCAGTTGAAGTTGATACGATCAAATCGAGACATTAACTGAGAACAATCAATGGTATACCACGTGGGAAATAGCAGACATATTCAAAATATCCAAATCAAGCGATGAAAATCATTTGCAACAGCTTGGTTATGCGAATCGCTTTGATGTTTGGGTTCCACATAAGTTAAGCAAAAAAAACCTTCTTGACTGTATTCCTGCATGCGATTCTCTACTGAAACGTAATAAAAACGTTCCGTTTTTAAAACAAATTGTGACAGGCGATGAAAAGTGGATACTGTACAATAATGTGGAACAGAAGAGATCGTGGGGCAAGTAAAATGAACCACCACCAACCACACCAAAGGCCAGTCTTCATGCAAAGAAGGTGATGTTGTGGTGGGATTGGAAGGGAGTCCTCTATTATGAGCTCCTTCCGGAAAACCAAAGGATTAATTCTGCTCCCATTTAGACCAACTGAAAGCGGCACTCGATGAAAAGCGTCTGGAATTAGTCAACAGAAAACACATAATCTTCCATCAGGATAATGCAAGACCACATGTTTCTTTGATGACCAGGCAAAAACTGTTCCAGCTTGGCTGGGAAGTTCTGATTCATCCGCTGTATTCACCAGACATTGCACCTTCGGATTTCCATTGATTTTGGTCTTTACAAAATTCTCTTAAATAGAAAAAAATTTCAATTTCCTGAAGACTGTAAAAGGCACCTGGAACAGTTCTTTGCTCAAAAGGACAAAAAGTTTTGGGAAGATGGAATTATGAAGTTGCCTGAAAAATGGCAGAAGGTAGTGGAACTAAAGGGTGACTACATTGTTCAATACATTTCTTGGTGAAAATGAAAAATGTGTCTTTTATCTTTACTTAAAAACCAAAGGCACTTTTTGGCCCACCCAATACTATCCGCTACGGCTAATGAGCTGAAGGTTGAATCACCAGTCCTGTAGGCAGGTGTAGCCCATATCCCGGGACAAGCACACACTGGTCCATTAAGTTTCGGGCCATCCCGTTCTAGTGAGCCTATCCTTCCCTTTAGCAGGGACTGGGTCACTGCCAGAGGAGCTAATGGATGGATTAAGTCTTTAGAGCCCCACAGAAAATCCCTGGACTCGAGCTTCACCCACCATATCGTGATGAATACTAGTGTTCCACATGTTATTAGCTGTTCCGTGGAAACATTTTAGGAAACATTCCATACTGCATTCTACTCTCAGGAATTCAAAATGCTTGTTAGAGTAAAGTAAATCAACCCAATTATTCTGACCAAATAACTTTTTAATTCTGAGACGAACATCATTGGACACTAACTTTTTGTGAGAGATAATTTGAAAAATGCAGCTCTTTGGTGTGTGATTATAGCTGAAGGGCCAGTTTTCGCTATTGAGATCAAAGGAAGCTAGACACAAGAGAGTACCTATAAAGTTCAACAACAGGAAAGCACACTGGTGGTTTCAGAATTCAGGAAAGTAGTTGCCCTGGGGGAAGTATGTTCTGAAAGGGTGGTCAGGGGCTCTGCTGGGACACAGTAATATTTCATTTTTTGGTCTGGGTCCTGGTTGCCTGAGTATATTTACTTCGTGAAAAGTAATCAAGCTTTATGCCTATGATTTTTACACATACCTCGATGGATATTATACTTTAGCAAAATTTGACTTTAAGAAAAGAGCTGCTCTGAGGTGGAGACAGGACTTGGGGTGAGACCTGTGGGCCACCCGGCACCTACACTCTGTGGGAGAGAGGTCAGGAGCTTACAAAGGTAGTGGAGGGCACTGGCTAAGAGCACTGGGTTCAGAGCCAGACAGAACTGGATTTGAATCTCTGTTTCTTGGCTCCTGGCTATGTTAGCAACAGGAAGAGCCAAAGATGAGGCCAAAAATACAGCCAGGGGCCAGACCATGAGAGACTCTACAGTCAAGATAAGGATTTTGGTTTTCATTCTAAGTGTGATGGGAAGTTATACCTATTTACAGCATAGGTCCAAGGAGATTTCATAGGAATCAAAGCAGAACAGGAGCTGTACTATACTGGTAGAGAGACAACAAAATCTCTAAATGCTTCACTTCATGTTCTACACAATACACATCCTTATTGTGAAGGAGAAAAAAGACTGAACTGAATTCTGAGAATAAATCTGAAAATTGTGGCAGAAAACCAAAAGGATGCAGGGAGAGCAAGACCACACGATCTTGCGACAGATTCTTCACATCATGTAAGAGCCTGCAGAGCCAGCAGCAGGTTTAGAAACAGGTGAAATGTTATTTTGGGGTGAAAGAAAATATCTTTGTCTTCACGGCAGTCAGAGACCCTGCTTTCTCTCCATCCCCCTCCCACCTCAAAAAAAGAGAAAACTTAAAAAAAAACCCTCTCACTGTCCTCTCACTGCTGTCATAGACAAACAGCCAAGTGAAATATTCTCTTCTCCACGCTGGCAGATGACCTAAAATTCATTTAGCATTATTCCTTTGCCAGATGTGCACTTAATAGAAATATAATGTTCTTACTTGGTCATACCCACTTGAAAATAAATAGGATTTTATAATGATAATCATGAAAATTGAAATACGTATATTGTACAATGAGATAAAACCTCCCCCAATCTAGCAGTTTACTTTAAAAGAAAAAGGCACTAATAATACATAATTGAAACTAACAATGAGGATGGCAATTTAAAAGTATAAAATGAAAAATATAATTTGACTCAATTGAAAAACTGTATCCTTATCTGACAATTGTAAATAATAGAGTATGTTGAGAAATCACCGTATTGAGTGAGAATAAGATGGATCAAGAAATTCTGTTCAACCAGATTAGCACTGTTATAACTTTCTAAAAAATCCCCAAACATATAAAGGATTTTTGCAGAGAAATAAAATTGGAGCTGTGCTTGTATTACAACAAAAGAAAACCAACCATTATGTTGACTTCTAGGAACTTTGACATATGTGCTAATAAAAAAATATTGTAAGAACTAGTATAATACCCATTAGGTTCTATTACCTCTATAGACATATAAACAGGCAATTTTTGTTCTCAGAGAATATGAGAAACAGTTGCATAGTATTCTTACTGTAATTGTGAGGTATATAAAATATAAACATTGATAAAATATGCTAAACCTATATCTTTTCACTATTAAAAATTATCTCGTGCTAAACTGACTTTACGAACTGATCACCTTTTAATTCTTAGGGGCAAGATGAAAAATTTAATCAATTAGTTTTGATTACATATTCTCTGACCTTTCAACACAAATACAAGAATGGAACCTGAGAGTCACATTTCTTTCTTTCTACATTAATTGCTGGGTATGTTTCGCAGCAAGGAAAAAAGAAATGAATGTTAATTTTTGGTGTCATCACAGATAGAAAAGAAAACCTGTTTTTACATTTCCAGTGTCATCACTTCACACATTAAAATTAAGTGACAATAAACACTCCAACCTCTCTTTAATAAGCAAGCATCTTGGGTATACCTTAGAACATGATGACCCAGAGATACTATCAGTGTGGTGTCCAAAAGAGAGTGTGGCTGTCAGAGTCCACATGTGCCTTTGAGCACTGGCTTTGCCAGTGAGTAGCTTAAGGGCACTCCTAGCACATTCTAAACCCACCAGAACCTCATTTTTCTTATCCATATAACATCACTAATAATATCTACCTCCTAACATTCTTCGAATGATAAAACAGATAACAAAAACCAGAAAACATGAAGTTGTCTAGCAAAGAGTTGACATTATATAAATATTATTTTCCTCCTTTCCCTTGTATACAGAAAGGAAACTTAACAATACTATGGTATTATTTATTCACAATACAACTGTCAAAGTAGCTGCTCTTCAAAGTAGAGTCTTAGGAACTGGACATTAAAGCCACATGATTTGAAGTAAGATGATGAATCTTATTCTTGTTTTTTAAAGATAGTACATTGTTCTGTAAGATGAAAGATGATGGATGTGTTTGCTAGGGCTGCCATAACAAAACTCCACAGACTGGATGCCTTACACAACGGAAATCTATTTTCTCACAGCTCTGGAGGCTGGAAGCCCAAGATTAAGATGTTGGCAGGTTTGTTTTTTCCAAGGCCTCCCTCCTTGGCTTGCAGATGGCAGTCTTACTACTGTATCCTTATGTGGTCCCTCCTCTGTGTGCTTTCCGGTTGTCTCTCTGTGTCCTAATCTCCTTTTCTTATACGGACAACAGTCATACTGGATTTGGCCCACCCCATCAGCCTCATTTTAACTTAATTACCTCTGTAAAGGTTCCATCTGCAAATAGTCACATTCTGAGGTGCTGAGGTTTAAGGCTTTAACAGATGAATTTGGGGGACACAATTACAGGCACACAAATTACAGTGTGTCAGGGATGTAAGAATAATTTCAATATTTTCAAATACTTAAATAATTTTAATACTGAGAAGGAACAAATTGATACTTTATTAGAGAAGTTTTCTCCCCTATGGCATTATTTAAGGTGAACAATGATTCCTGTTAAACATCACTCACTATCCGTCCCCAGTCCTTCAAAGCATGAGCTCCTCCCTCCCCCACTGTCTTTACTCTGAATATTTGGAACAATCTTGGAGTATCACTTACAACTGATTTAAAAAATAAGTTACTTCATACCAAATCTACTGTAGGTAAAAAGACCTCCTAGTATCATGGGACATTTCAGGGATGACCTGGCCCATGACAGCAGCTGTGTTCTCTGCTTTGGGCATTTCAGGTATGACCTGGCCCATGACAGCAGCTGTACTCTCTGCTTTGGGTTGATGCTCTTTTGTACATATCCTGTCTTTTTTTTTCTTTACCTTCACCTAAGGCTGGGAATCTTAACCTGGCAGCTGTGGGTGACGGTTAGGAGAGCCTGTCGCTTCCCTGAAATGTACACAAAATGATGTGTGGACCCGTGTCATTTTCCTGTGGAGATGCTTCACGTGTCTTTGCAGATCATTGAAAGCGCTTTGCGTTCTATCCTTCAATCATTCAACTACTGTTTATTATGATAATGTATATTACTATGTGCTAGGCACAGTTCTCCATGCTGGTTAACACAGTGATGAACTACAGAGACAGCAGCCCTGTCCTTACGGAGCTAACATTCTGTCAGAAAAAGGTTAGTTGCTTCACATTGTTGTGTTAGTTTCTGCTGTATAACAAAGTGAATCAGCTATACGTATACATATATCCCCATATCCCCTCCCTCTTGCGTCTCCCTCCCATCCTCCCTATCCCATCCCTCTAGGTGGTCACAAAGCACCGAGCTGATCGCCCTGTGCTATGCGGCTGCTTCCAACTAGCTATCTATTTTACATCTGGTAGTGTATATATGTCCATGCCACTCTCTCACTTCTTCGCAGCTTACCCTTCCCCCTCCCCGTGTCCTCAAGTCCATTCTCTACGTCTGTACCTTTATTCCTGTCCTGTTCCTAGGTTTCAGAACCACTTTTTTTTAGATTCCATACATATGTGTTAGAATACAGTATTTGTTTTTCTCTGACTTACTTCATGCTGTACGACAGACTCTAGGTCCATCCACCTCACTACAAATAACTCAATTTCGTTTCTTTTTATGCCTGAGTAATATTCCATTGTATATATGTACCACATCTTCTTTATCCATTCATCTGTTGATGGACACTGAGGTTGTTTCCATGTCCTGCCTACCGTAAATAGAGCTGCAGTGAACATTGTGGTTCATGACTCTTCTCGAATTATGGTTTTCTCAGGGTATATGGCCAGTAACGGGATTGCTGGGTCATATGGTAGTTCTATTTTTAGTTTTTTAAGGAACCTCCATACTGTTCTCCACAGTGGCTGTATCAATTTACATTCCCACCAACAGTGCAAGAGGGTTCCCTTTTCTCCACACCCTCTCCAGCATTTACTGTTTGTAGATTTAAAAATATATATATATATGTACATAAGAGAAAAATTTACCATTAGTGACATTTAATGTATTCACAATTTATACAGCCATCACCACTATCTAGTTTCTGAACATCTTCATCATCCTGAAGGGAAATCCTGTACCCATTAAACAGTTACTCCTTGTTTCCCTCTCCCACCACCTCCCACCCTAGGGAACCACTAATCTGTTTTATGTCTTTAAGGATTTGCCAACCCTGGTTATTTCAATAAATGGAATCATATAGTAAAAAAATAATAATAATAAAGAAAAAGGCTAGGAAGCCCTAATCTAAAGTTTAAAGTAACTTGTTATGGCTGTTCTCCTTGTATTCCAAAAATGAATAATTACTCTGCTTGATTATTTTACAAATGGATATCTTCTGAGTCATTTATAAGCATTAAGACATTTTATTTGTTATCATTAAAGAAGTAATTATGGGAAATCATGTTTACTACCTCTAAAATTGTATCTATATATAAAACTATACATACATATGCACACATAAAAATCTACTTATATACAAATATGTTATATATATTTGTGTATATATGATTGCATAAAACCTGTTCTGTTTTAAATTATTTCACTACTATGCATTTCCACCTCCTAAATGAAATGGAAAATGTATATTAGTTTAATGCTCTTAATGTCTTAGCAATTAAACAGATTTTGCTACACAGAAAACTGGACTTTATTTTTATTCTCCACAGGACTTAGAAAGTCACATAGCACAGATATTCAGCAAATGCTGGTACAAAGAATTAATGAGTTGCAGGTTGGATGAATGGGTAAATAAATGAACAAGTCCACATTTAGAAATAAAGGGTTTTAAGAGCTAAACTCCTTTGTGGTTATACATACAAAGATTATACAAACTAGTAATTCCAGGACACCATTTCACTAGAGAAACACAATTGAAAACCATTTCTTACAGCCAGCATGTTTTTGGCCAGGTTGCTTTCAGCAAACTAAGATGCCTATAAAATGCCTATTATAGACCGAGGGAAAGAACAAACTAGAATGGTCCATCATATTAACCTTGCCTATATAAACAGAAGCCATAAACCCTTTGTGGTATTGGGGCCTCTCTCCACAGTGCATTTCTTGAACGTAGGAGACTTTGTTTAGCCTTTTTCTAAAAACAACGTTGTAATTATAGGGCTACTTACAGAGTTACATGTAAGGGCCTTTGAAGCAGGAGCATTCAATCGGGCAAAAATCACACTTCTAGACTTGAATAATTTTCTTTAGCATAGAATTTTTAAGGAATAAAATTGAAATGTAGCAAAAATTGTTGGAGTCATGTTCAAATTAATCGAATTTGTTGGCTTTCCTTGGTTGTGTTAATTTGCTAGATAGTTTTAAGTAATCTGATGATAGAGGCCAGTAGGCCTATAGAGATGTTACTAAAATTTTCCAGAACTCTTCTTTTTTTTTTAATGTAATAATTGCGCTAGTCCAAAGGAGTAGGAGACACATAAATAGTGAGCTATCAAGCTGACAAGTTAGCGCCAGTAGGAATTCCTAAACCAAATTCTGTGCAGGCTACTCTTAAGGTAAGAAGTGCCCATTACTCACTCACACTGATACAAGAGTACCATCTGCTCTTTTATGGTATCACTGTCTCTTTGCAAAAAAAAAAGCAGCCTTTAGGGATGGTAGGCCTGATATTTTGGGCTAATTATAAGTTAGATAATTGTATCTTGCTTAGCTACATTTCCCAAGTAGTTTTATCTAAATTTCCTGCCTAACTCCTACACCTTAATTTTATCTTCTACTCTAATTCTTACCAAGAACTGCAATGCACCGTTAATCCGCCCCTTGATTTGGGAGATGTAGGGACTGTGCCGTCCCATCGGTGGGATAAATGACCCCTGACAACACTGGGATGTTATCCTTCAGGCAGTGATGGAGATGGAGAATCTGAAACTGGTTTGTAAAGGACAAAGGGTCCTTGAAGAGGGGAGGGTTAAATTTATTGTGCAAAGTGTCTGATGTTGCATTTATATTATAGAAATCAGATTTTGGGGGGGTTGTATATTTGATTAATACATGTGCCATCTGGCTATAGGAGAAAATAAGTTGAAAATTGGTATTGAATTTTCTAAGAAAGGATTAACTGGCCTTTCTTGCAAGCCTACAAGAGCACCAAGACTAAGGTGTATGTCCTGAGAGTTAAGATGATGGACCACTTAGGGAGAGGGCCTTGGTACTTTTATTAGTGACACAAATGTGAAGGGCAAATGGCTTTGGTGACTGGAATGTAGGTCCAACTTTCTACTAGGGTAGTGTTATGGAATGGTGCAGGCTGGTAGACTAGAGGGTGATTGCTTCAGATCAAAAAGCAATCACTTGGGAAGCAGCTGAATTTGAAAGGTTAGAGCAGAGGAATTTTCTTCAAAGCCTGGTAGTAGCACACTACTCACTACTACCAAATTCTACTATTAAAGAGCTCAGTGAGGCTGCTGTAGTCAGCACGGACCATGACTTAAAGTGGGGAACTGACCTCTACTGAACTGGGTTAAACATTTTGGCCAAAATTCTGCTTCCAGAAATAAAAGTATACAGCTTAAAGTTAAAAAGCAAGAATGTTAAAAGAGTTACCCAGAAAATGACATATATTCTCTAAAAATTATATCAGGTATGCAATAAAAACATTTGAGTTCTTGAGACAAAGGAAGGGAAAACACTGAAACACTGAAGTTTGAGGCTGGGTTAACAGGTGCATCATATCGAAGATATGGCTGGGAGAGGAGGGAAGGAAAGTACAGGAGAGGGGCCCAGGAGAGCACATACAACATCAGGAAACAGGTTTAGGATAGGTTTATAACAACCGCAACCAGGGCAGCAGAGCCCTGAGGACAGAGGTCTGGACATAAGCACTCCCGTCTTAATGTGCGTGTTTGGTGGGAGGCGAGCACGAGGATGCCGACAAGGGAGGAGTGCGTATGCTTCCATCTGCTCCGCAGCTCCCTCAGCAAAGACCTCAGTGACGGATATTTTCAGGACCAATGTTAGGTACAATGTGATTTCAAAGGCTCACCAGTCTCCCACCCTCCTACTTCTTTCTAGGCAGAAGCTGTTTAAAACACCTTTAATAGGAGATCACCGCCTTAAGGGATCAGGTCTTATTCCCTTTTTAATCTCCCACAGAAGTTAGCTTAATACCTTAAAGAGAGTAGATGGTCAATAAACATTAGTTCAGAGAATGAATGAAAAAACAAAGGAATGATGAGCAATTTCAAAATTAAACATGAAGACTTTTAAATACAAAACAATACGTACAAGGTGGTGCAGCGACTAAAAACCTTTTTATACTAAAACCTAACTAAGTAACAAATATAAAATGTTTGACAGCAGAGTCTTTCCCATTTCTGTAGAGAGGATTTTAAACACAGACAATATAAGCACTCGGTCTCATATAAAATTGGGAAGGGGGCAGCAATAAGGGGAAGATTTGTGGACCCTGGGGTGACAGAGTAATCCAAAAATTAGAGCACCAAAACTTTTTCCTATAAGCTGTTGGTCAGAAAACAGATACCTACAGGAAGAGAAAGTTCTCCATTAAAAGGACAAAGATACAAAATGAAAGAAATAAATTGCAAAAGACAGACTTCTTTGAACAGTCTTCTTAATGGGTGGCCTTATTTACAACAGTCTGTGCATAAATTAAAGCTGTTCATAGGGGTTTGTCTGGTCCTGAGCAACATGGCATAACTCACCTGACCACTGTTGCTTTGCATGATGCATACACAGCTATAAATATTTTTTAGAAAAGTGGCATAGTTATAAAGAAATCTAAATCCCAATGTATTAATTAATTTAAATATCATTTTATATTCTGAGGACATCCAGGTGGGCTCTCAGGAGAACTAATGAATCAAAAGATAGAAAGTTATTTTTAATATTTGCAAACACTGAGAAAATATTTGTGTTTTGTTATTCTGTTTTCCACCTCATTTCAGTTTCTTTGTTATTGTTTCAAAGCAATCTCTTAGGGAAAAAAGGCATTATGCAAATTTAGCATCAAGTGATATTACATCACCTCATTAGGCAACATCCTGGTAGGTGTCAGGAGTTCTTTAAAACAAAACCCATTCCCCATTCTTTCCTCTTCCTTCCCAGGAGTAAATCTACTATCAGTCTTGGATTTAATGCATCTGGCTATAAATTAATTGTATTACTCTCTAGTCATTGTCATTATCTTTATATTATCATGTGGTAACTTTCCAGTGGAGTCCCATGCAAACGCACGGCTTTCCTTTAGTATTTTCAGCGAGAGCACACAGCTGGAGGATAAGGTCTGTTCACCACAACGGTTTCCCTGCCTCGGTGGCATCTGTTACCACAAAAGCTTCCAGGGAGTGCGTGGTTTCATTTGTCATAAGACTTCTTTTGCTGAGCAAGTATTTATTCATTTTCACAGTCAATTCCAAACTGGAAGTCTAATATGAAGAAAATGATCAAAATATCTATAAAAGCTACTATGAAATAAAGTACTGTATCTGCATATTCCATTTAATCTCCATAGGGAGCCAAAATTCATGTCTCCTAGCAATGAATGTAAACATCTCAATCATCGTCATTTTCCACCCCCTCTCAGAACTGGAAAAAAAAAAAAACATTAAGGATTTAGTTATGTGTAGGACACATCTTTAAGTCTACCCAATTTTCTTTTTCTTTGTCTCTCCTATTCTTTCAAAAGGAAATTCAGTTATCCGTGTGCAATAATACAGCATTAGAAACATTTCTTCCGACAAAAAGATAGGATTGGAAAGGACTTAAGAAATGACCTCTGTTGTCTTAGGTTGTCAGCGTTGGGGTCTTGGGCGGCTTCCCTGAAGAGTTTTGAAAATAAGATTGGCCTCTGAGTTAAACTAAAATATAAACATTTAAAGGATTGGAACAAAATTACTACGAGATTAAATGGCTCCCAAGCTAGCAAGACTTCACTGTAATCTGATTGCAAATATTAGCAGAGCTTCATAATAAAGGACAGGGTCAGAAGGAAGCTGGAAAGATGGGCCAATATGGAGGCAAAAGGGTGGTGAGCAAGATGAACTTTTTATCCAACTACAGTCTAAGGAAGAGGGCTCCATGGTCCAAAGATAGTCTATTCTCTTTAGCTCTCAAATCATAATTTACTCCTCCTGTTCTGGGTCCATGCTCGAGCAGCAGGCATCTGATTCTAATCTGGCTCCTCACATGGTAACCCACCGAGGCGCGGGGTCGGGGTGGGGGGTTGGCAGGTTAGAGAACACAGGTGTCCAGTCCCTCCAGCATTACAGTTTTCGTTACATATTGATCCACTGGCATCCTGGTTTATAATCTGGCTCTCCACGTACCTTGCCAGCATAGAATGTGCCGGCCACTCCATCCTATCCCAGCAGCAGTCACTCTTCTCATTGTAAATTAATGTAACAGTATTCTGATTGCAGATCTCAATCTCAGAGGCTGATTATATTTGAGAGCCAACTAGAGTACACTGATGAAATCAAGTTCTATCACAAGAATCTGACTTTGAATCGTAGAAAACTCATTAAGGTAATGTCAGATATCTTGAGAGACAGCCTTCAAGACCTCTCCATGTGATCTAATTTCAGCTTCCAGAATTTGATGCAGCAAGCTAAGCTTCTTTTCCTTTCTGAAATTTCTATGCATAGGCAAGCATTTCATCTATACTATCCTAAGAAGTTGTTTCAGATAAAATCTCTACTGAATCCTTTCTAATATAAGTGAAACCCAGTTTCTTTGTTTTTCTACTTTCTCATTAAAAATGAAATTTCCCCAGCAGTTCAACATTATTTTTATTTTCTCAAGGACTTCTTTTTTATAGATCATCCTCCTACATATATAACTCCAATTATACTTCTCCTCCTCAGGTCATTTATGCTTTCTTTTATTTCTCTGAACCATGCCTACACATATTTTATACATTTTGCCTGAACTGCATTGTCCCTATCTTGAGGTGATACTCAAGATAGGATAACAGTGATTCTGAGTGGTAGTAGAAAAACCGATTAAAAAATTGGGGGTTATATATTTTCACACTATGCTTATGCCAGATGCTTTTTAAATTTATATTTGGTCTATGCTACTTTAGACATTTATCTCTCATATTTGACCAAAGACTACCCATCCCCACTGAATATATCTCTGTTATTGGTAAAATACTCTGGCTTCAGCTATATGATATTGAGTTAATTTAGTTTTAATTTTTTCCACCTCTGTCATTTTTAATCTTAAATTCACTTATAGTTATCAATTCAGTAAATTACAGCCAACTTTTAGTTATCTCCAGCCTGATTATTTTCCCCACAAATGCCATTTTTAACTTTAACAGCAGACACCTATTCTATATAAGTAACTTGTTTCGTTTGCATTTCAAATAAGCTCTGTGTATTATTATTTTCAATAAGTCTGTATCATATAGTATGGAAGCCTATCAGAACTAACCAGTTTCCCATTTCAGGGACAGTTCAATGGAAGAATTCAGCTTGACTAGGTTATTTTTGGAACCATGGAGGTTTTGTGTGTGTGTGTGTGTGTGTGTGTGTAGTATTTATGTATTTAAAACACATATAGGTACATTATTACAGAAGCATATGCACTGGTACATACCTCAATGGATGGAAAAAATATATATATATATATAGTTATGGTGGGTGCTTTGCTTAATCTTAATAAAAAAAATATTTATTTCAAGATTGGAAAGAAAAGGAATAATAAATTGCCTAGGGACAGAAGGAGAAAGAAGTCATCACCACTGAGTATCTTGTAACTTCAATATCATGTTTAGAGTACATTTTTAGATACTGGTTACTCCTATCTAAAAAATTATGGTAAAGCAATCTAAAGCCAAATATTAATTTTAAAATCATCTACTATATTCATTCATTTTTTTTATACATCTTTATTGGAGTATAATTGCTTTACAATGTTGTGTTAGTTTCTGCTGTACAACAAAGTGAACCAGCTATATGTACACATATATCCCCCAATCCCCTCCCTCTTGAGCCTCCCTCCTACCCTCCCTATCCCACCCCCCTAGGTCGTCAAAAAGCTGATATTGTATGTGTGTGTAGTGATTCCCAAATTCAAACCCTCTGTGACAGTCTATGAGACCTACGTACAATGACTACTCATTCAGGAAGAACACATTTCTTCTCTGCTCAGCATTATTTCATTAATACTTCCATTTTTACATGAAAACCTTATAAATTATTCTATCAGTTCTCTTTATGCAAATCCATGACTGGTTAATAGAGCTGAAACATCTATCTGCCTATGATATGTACAAAGCTTCATCTTGTAGACTTGAGTACCTCATAATATCAGTCCTCCTGACTTTGCTGCTCTGATCACCTTACCATTTTGATGTTTTGACATGAAACAAAATAAAAACTTTTGGTTTCTAGAGACCTTTACATGGCTGCCTTCTGAGAAGAAAAAATTAATAAGATAAGAATGCAACGTCGGGCAGATCATGAGTGTTAGGCTTAGTGATGTGAGTTTCTTCTGCAAAGATCAAAAAAAAAAAAAAGAAACCGTCAACATATTGTTTTCATATCTTATGTCTGAAAAAACGTGGATAACCTTTTGCGACATTTTTGTATTTCATCAATATAAAATTCACCTGTTTTATTTGAAATACCTGGATATTAAAAACATGAAAGTCGTGCTCTACAGAAAGAGAGGGCTGTTTTTATTTCTTTCATATAAAATGCTTTTCAATACGGTTCCAAACAAATTGTCATCTAAACCATATTTTTGAATATACTTCCCAGGACCAAATCGGGGATATTGAAAGTAAAAGGGTAGGATTTCAAAATGAAGGTTTTGCAGCTCTTATAAATGTATCTTTTACTTTACTGCTTAACAAAAATGCTTCAGCCTTCAACTTTAATTATGCTGAAAGCACACAGTAATTCTACAATCTAGAAGAAATTAAAACTTTCATAATCGATTAGCTTATCCGGGGCCCAATTTATTTTAGTTTAGTTTAGTTTAGTTTATTTATTTCCCAATCGCCCAATTCATCCAACACCCCACCCCCCAATTTCCCCCCTTGGTATCCATACATTTGTTCTCTACATCTGTGTCTCTATTTCTGCTTTGAACACTGGTTCATCTGTACCATTTTTCTAGATTCCACATAAATGCATTAATATATGATATTTATTTTTCTCTTTCTGACTTACTTCACTCTGTATGACAGTCTCTAGGTTGATCCACGTCTCCACAAATGACCCAATTTCGTTCCTTTTTATGGCTGAGTAATATTCCATTGTATATATATACCACATCTTCTTTATCCATTCATCTGTCGATGGGCATTTAGGCTGCTTCCATGACCTAGCTATTGTAAATAGTGCTGCAATGAACATTGGGGTGCATGTGTCTTTTTGAATTATGGTTTTCTCTAGGTATATGCCCAGTAGTGGGATTGTTGGGTCACACGGTAATTCTATTCTTAGTTTTTTAAGGAACCTCCATAACGTTCTCCATAGTGGATGTGTCAATTTACATTCCCACCAACAGTGCAAGAGGGTTCCCTCTTCTCCACACCCTCTCCAGCATTTATTGTTTGTAGATTTTCTGATGATGCCCATTCTAACTGGTGTGAGGTGATACTTCATTGTAGTTTGGATTTGCATTTCTCTAATAATTAGTGATGTTGAGCAGCTTTTCATGTGCTTCTTGGCCATGTGTATGTCTTCTTTGGAGAAATGTCTATTTAGGACTCCTGCCCATGTTTTGATTGGGTTGTTTGGTTTTTTGGTATTGAACTTCATGAGCTGATTATATATTCTGAAGATTAATCCATTTTCCGCTGATTCGTTTGCAAATATTTTCTCCCATTCTGAGGGTTGTCTTTTCATCTTGTTTATAGTTTCCTTCGGTGTGCAAAAATTTTTAAGTTTCATTAGGTTCCATTTGTTTATTTTTGTTTTTATTTCCATTACTCTAGGAGGTGGATCAAATAAGATCTTGCCGTGATTTATATCAAAGAGTGTTCTTCCTATGTTTTCCTCTAAGAGTTTTATAGTGTCTGGTCTTACATTTAGGTCTTTAATCCATTTGGAGTTTACTTTTGTGTATGGTGTTAGGGAGTTTTCTAATTTCATTCTTTTACATGTATCTGTCCAGTTTTCCCAGCACCACTTACTGAAGACACTGTCTTTTCTCCATTGTATATCCTTGCCTCCTTTGTCATAGATTAATTGACCATAGGTGCGTGGGTTTACCTCTGGGCTTTCTATCTTGCTCCATTGATCTATATTTCTGCTTTTGTGCCAGTACCATATTGTCTTGATTACTATAGCTTTGTAGTATAGTCTGAAGTCAGGGAGTCTGATTTCTCCAGCTCTGTTTTTTTGTTCTCAAGATTGCTTTGGCTATTCGGTGTCTTTTGTGTCTCCAAACAAAATTTAAGATTTTTTGTGTTAGTTCTGTAAAAAATGCCATTGGTAATTTGATAGGGATTGCAATGCATCTGTAGATTGCTTTGGGAAGTATAGTCATTTTCACAATATTGATTCTGCCAATCCAAGAACATAGTATATATTCCCATCTGTTTGTGTCATCTTTGATTTCTTTCATCAGTATCTTATAGTTTTCTGAGTCCAGGTCTTTTACCTCCTCAGGTAGCTTTATTCCTAGGTATTTTTTTCTTTTTGTTACAGTGGTGAATGGGATTGTTTCCTTAATTTCTCTTTCTGATCTTTCGTTGTTAGTGTATAGGAATGCAAGAGATTTCTGTGCATTAATTTTGTATCCTGCTATGTTACCAAATTCATTGATTAGCTCTAGTAGTTTTCTGGTAGCATCTTTAGGATTTTCTAGGTATAGTATCATGTCATCTGCAAACAGTGACTGTTTTACTTCTTCTTTTCCAATTTGTATTCCTTTTATTTATTTTTCTTCTCTGATTGCCGTGGCTAGGATTTCCAAAACTATGTTGAATAACAGTGGCGAGAGTGGACATCCTTGTCTTGTTCATGACCTTAGAGGAAATGCTTTCAGTTTTTCACCATTGAGAATGATGTCTGTTGTGAGTTGTCATATATGGCCTTTATTATGTTGAGGTAGGTCCCTCTATGCCCTCTTTCTGGAGAGTTTTTATCATAAATAGGTGTTGAATTTTGTCAGAAGCTTTTTCTGCATCTATTGAGATGATCACAGGTTTTTATTCTTCAATTTGTTAATATGGTGTATCACATTGATTGATTTGCCTATATTGAAGAAGCCTTGCATCACTGGGATAAATCCCACTTGATCGTGGTGTATGATCCTTTTAATATGTTGTTGGATTCTGTTTGCTAGCATTTTGCTGAGGATTTTTGCATCTATATTCATCAGTGATACTGGTCTGTAATTTCCTTTTTTTGTAGTATCTTTGTCTGGTTTTGGTATCAGGGTGATGGTGGCCTCATAGAATGAGTTTGGGAGTGTTCCTTCCTCTGCAATTTTTTGGAAGAGTTTGAGAAGGATGGGTGTTAGCTCTTCTCTAAATGTTTCATAGAATTCACCTGTGAAGCCATCTGGTCCTGGACTTCTGTTTGTTGGAAGATTTTTAATCACAGTTTCAATTTCATTACTTGCGATTGGTCTGTTCATATTTTCTATTTCTTCCTGCTTCAGTCTTGGAAGGTTATACCTTTCTAAGAATTTGTCCATTTATTACAGATTGTCCATTTTATTGGCATAGAGTTGCTTGTAGTAGTCTCTTAGGATGCTTTGTATTTCTGTGGTGTCTTGTAACTTCTCCTTTTTCACTTCTAATTTTATTGATTTGAGTCCTCTCCCTCTTTTTCTTGATGAGTCTGGCTAAAGGTTTATCAATTTTGTTTATCTTCTCAAAGAACCAGCTTTTAGTTTTATTGATCTTGCTATTGTTTTATTTGTTTCTATTTCATATATTTCTGCTCTGATCCTTATGGTTTCTTTCCTTCTACTAACTTTGGGGGTCTTTTTGTTCTTCTTTCTCTAGTTCCTTTAGGTGTAAGGTTAGATTGTTTATTTGAAGTTTTTGTTTCCTGAGGTAGGAATGTATTGCTATAAACTCCCCTCTTAGAACTGCTTTTGCTGCATCCCATAGGTTTTGGCTCGTCATGTTTTAGTTGTCATTTGTGTCTAGGTATTTGTTAATTTCCTCTTCGATTTCTTCAGTGAGCTCTTGGTTATTTAGTAGTGTATTGTTTAGCCTACATGTGTTTTTTACTTTTTTTTTCCTGTAATTTATTTCTAATCTAATAGCTAATTTATTTCTAATCTCTAATCTCATAGAATTATTTCTAATCTCGTTGTGGTCATAAAGATGCTTGATATGATACCAATTTTCTTAAATGTACCAAGGCCTGATTTGTGAACCCAAGATGTGATCTATCCTGCAGAATGTTCCGTGAGCACTTGAGAAGAAAGTGTAATCTGCTGTTTCTGGATGGAATGTCCTGTAAATATAAATTAAATCTATCTGGTCTATTGTGTCATTTAAAGCTTCTGTTTCCTTATTTATTTTCATTTTGGATGATCTGTCCATTGGTGTAAGTGAGGTGTTAAAGTCCCCTAGTATTATTGTGCTACTTCCATTTCCCCTTTTATAGCTGTTAGCCTTTGCCTTATATATTGAGGTGCTCCTATGTTGGATGCATATATATTTATAATTGTTATATCTTCTTCTTGGATTGAGCCCTTGATCATTATGTAGTGTCCTTCCTTGTCTCTTGTAACATTCTTTATTTTAAAGTCTATTTTATCTGATATGAGTGTTGCTACTCCAGCTTTCTTTTGATTTCCATTTGCATTCAATATCTTTTTCCATCCCCTCACTTTCAGTCTGTAGGTGTCCCTAGGTCTGAAGTGGGTCTCTTGTAGACAGCATATATATGGGTGTTGTTTTTGTAACCATTCAGCCAGTCTGTGTCTTTTGGTTGGAGCATTTAATCCATTCACATTTAAGGTAATTATTGGCATGTATGATCCTATTACCATTTTCTTAATTGTTTTGGGTTTGTTTTTGTAGGTCCTTTTCTTCTCTTGTGTTTCCCACTTAGAGAAGTTCCTTTAGCATTTACTGTAGAGCTGGTTTGGTGGTGCTGAATTCTCTTAGCTTTTGCTTGTCTGTAAAGCTTTTGATTTCTCCATTGAATCTGAATGACATCCTTGCTGGGAAGAGTAATCTTGGTTGTAGGTTCTTCCCTTTCATTACTTTAAATATATTGTACCACTCCCTTCTGGCTTGCAGAATTTCTGCTGAGAAATCAGCTGTTAACCTTATGGGAGTCCCCTTGTATGTTATTTGTTGTTTTTCCCTTGTTGCTTTTAATAATTTTTCTTCGTCTTTAATTTTTGTCAATTTGATTACTATGTATCTTGGCATGTTTCTCCTTGAGTTTATCCTGCCTGGGACTCTCTGCCCTTCCTGGACTCGGGTGGCTATTTCCTTTCCCATGTGAGGGAAGTTTTCGACTATAATCTCTTCAAATATTTTCTCGGGTCCTTTCTCTTTCTCTTCTCCTCCTTCTGGGACCCTTATAATGCAAATGTTGGTGCATTTAACATTGTCCCAGAGGTCTCTTAGGCAGTCTTTATTTCTTTTCATTCTTTTTCCTTTATTCTGTTCCATGGCAGTGATTTCCACCATTCTGTCTTCCAGGTCACTTATCTGTTCTTCTGACTCAGTTATTCTGACACTGATTCCTTTTAGTATATTTTTCATTTCAGTTATTGTATTGTTCATCTCTGTTTCTTCTTTAATTCTTCTAGGTGTTTGTTCTTTAATTTTTCTAGGTCTTTGTTAAACATTTCTTTCATCTTCTTGATCTTTGCCTCCATTCTTTTTCCAAGGTCCTGTATCATCTTCACTGTCATTATTCTGAATTCTTTTTCTGGAAGGTTGCCTATCTCCACTTCATTTACTTGCTTTTCTGGGGTTTTATCTTGTTCCTTCATCTGGGAAATAGTCCTCTGCCTTTTCCTTTTGTCTCTCTTTCTGTGATTGTGGTTTTCGTTCTGCAGACTGCAGCATTGTAGTTCTTCTTGCTTCTCCTGTCTGCTTTCTGGTGGATGAGGCTATCTAAGAGGCTTGTGCAAGCTTCCTGATGGGAGGGACTGGTGGTGGGTAGATATGGGTGTTGCTCTGGTGGGCAGAGCTCAGTAAAACTTTAATCTTCTTGTCTGCTGATGGGTGGGGCAGGCTTCCCTCCCTGTTGGTTTTTTGGCCTGAGGCGACCCAGCACTGGAGCCTACAGGTTCTTTGGTGGGGCTAATGGTGGACTCTGGGAGTGCTCTCACCAAATGAGTACTTCCCAGAACTTCTGCTGCCAGTGTCCTTGTCCCCTCGGTGAGCCACAGCCGCCCCCTGCCTCTGCAGGAGACCCTCCAAAACTAGCAGGTAGGTCTGGTTCAGTGTCCTGTGAGGTCACTGATCCTTCCCCCCCAGGGGCCTGGTGTGCACACTACTTTGTGTGTGCCCTCCAAGAAAGGAGTCTCTGTTTCTCCCCAGTCCTGTTGAAGTCCTGCAATCAAACCCTGCTGGCCTTTAAAGTCTGATTCTCTGGGGATTCTTCCTCCTGTTGCCAGACCCCCAGGTTGGGAATCCTGACATGGGGCTCAGAATCTTCACTCCAGTGGGTGGACTCTTGCGGTATAATTGTTCTCCAGTTTGTGAGTCGCCCACCCAGTGGTTATGGGATTTGATTTGTGATTGCGCCCCTCCTACCATCTCACTGTGGCTTCTCCTTTGTCTTTGGATGTGGGGTATCTTTTTTGGTGAGTTCCAGTGTCTTTCTGTTGATGACTGTTCAGCAGTTAGCTGTGGTTCTGGTGCTCTCACAAGAGGGAGTGAGGGCATGTCCTTCTACTCCGCCATCTTCAGTACATAATCTCCCAATTTTATTTTTATCTTTCCTTCTCTCTCTCTCTCCTTTTCCTTCTCACTTCCTTTTCTTCTCTCTCTCCCATCTCTCTGCCTCTCCCCTACCACTTCTCCTTTCCTCCCCTTCCTCCCTTTTATTTTTTTAAATATTTTGTTAGAAAATACATGAGTTCTAGAGGCTCATAAGCCTAGAGTTTAATCTTGGTTTGGACGCTTATCACAGTATTTACCATTTTTCCTGTGGTGAGTTAATTAACCCCTCTGAAGTTGTTCCTTCAGTTATGAAATGGAAACTGTGATACATAACTTGCAACGTTTTGGGGGTGGACTGAATGAGCCAATATATGTAAATGCCCGTGGTAAATGTTTAATACTAATGCCATTTCCCCTCCATTTTTATCATTATCTAATTTGGAGATAATTATTTTTAAGTATTATTTACCCAACTATATAGGTAACAATATATTTAGCCTGAACTCCAGATCCAATACCAAGAGAAAGAAAGAGTCATCATTTCTTCAAGAGAATTTAAAATATGAAGTGAAGGTCAAAGTGGCTGTGGCATTCCTAGTCAACTATCACTCTGCAACATTATTCACTGTCATAAAAACTATCAGTAGCTGGTTTTGGTAAATAGTAAGCAAACACAACAGGGTAATTAGAATCCAGCTGCTATTTGGGTGACTTAGTATTTTAGAGAAGTTTTGTCACTCCCTGATGGGAAAATAACAACCAACCAAACATACAGTCTTCGAAATAAAATTTATCTATTATTTCATCCATATGCAATTCTACATAGAAATGCCTAAAGATGAGTTCTTTTAAGTTTATTTCTTTGAACTTCTTTAACATTTCCTTTACTTTGCATGGCAATGGGATTTGATTCAATTATGAGTAAACAACAACAAAACTGCAAAATAATGTTGATGGGGTGATAGAACTATTTTGCAGCTTTTCTAAGGTTATGGATATAGAGTGTTCTTATTTGGATCTATGGAGATGCTCAACTCTAGGCAGAACTCTGAGTGGATAATGAGTTAATAATGCCATATCCCTGGTGGACATATGCCAATTTGGTTAAAATGTGAAATAGAGTTGTCTACAGGTTTTTTTCTGAAGCAACACAGAGAACAGGAAAATCTTTTCTTTGACTTATCTTCCTGACTAAAGTTGATCTACTTGATTCATTCAAATGGTCATCGCTGTAACCATATAAAATGATATTTCATTCGGCAACTTGATACCAGGCTCAAATGTACCTTCATCAGAAATGGAGAGATATGAGAATAAAATATCCCTCAACACCTCTAACATGTTGGTCTCACCTGTCTGATGCCATAGAGAGGTACATATTGCACAACTGAGGGAATAAATCACTGCTACTCTAGAATTTCTCAGTTGTCCATTTAAAATATAATGTTTGCTGGTCAATTTTATGTATCAACTTAGCTAGGCGAAGGTGCCCAGTTATTCAACCAAACACTAGCCTAGGTGTTGCCAAGTAGGTATTTTATAGATATCATTAAAGTCTATTATAGATTGACTTTAAGTAAGAGTGGTTATGCCAGATAATCTGGATGGGCTGATTCTATCAGTTGAAAGGACTTAGAGTAAACCTGAGGCAAATGTTATTTAAAAAGTATTATCTTTGCCTTCCTTGTATTCTCATAGCATCCAGCAGAGTATTCTGTATTCAATAAATGTTGCTGAATAAATAACTGAGCAATTTCTCAATAATACTCTAGATATTTCCAAGATATTTTTATAGTAAAACTCTCTTTTTTTTCAATATCCTGTTTAAGACAGGTATTTTGAATGGAGCTGGAGGAATCAGGCTTTCTGACTTCAGACAATACTACAAAGCTACAGTATACTACTGACACAAAAAAGACATACAGATTAACGGAACAGGATAGAAAGCCCAGAAATAAACCCACATGCCTATGGTCAGTTAATCTACGACAAAGGAGGCAAGGATATACAATGGAGAAAAGACAATCTCTTTAACAAGTGGTGCTAGGAAAATGAGACAGCTACATGTAAAAGAATGAAATTAGAACATTCTCTAACACCATATACAAAAATAAACACAAAATGGATTAAAGACCTAAATGTAAGACTGGATACTATAAAACTCCTAGAGGAAAACGTAGGCAGAACACACTTTGACATAAATCACAGCAATATTTTTTTGGATCCGTCTCCTAGAGTGATGGAAATAAAAACAAAAATAAACAAATAAGACCTAATTAAACTCAAAAGCTTTTGCACAGCAAAGGAAACCATAAACAAAATGAAATGACAACCTACGGAATGGGAGAAAATATTTGCTAACAATGCTACCGACAAGGGATACATTTCCAAAATATACAAACAGCTCATACAGATTAATATCAAAAAAACAAACAACCCAATCACAAAATGGGCAGACCTAATTAGATATTTTTCCAAAGAAGACATACAGATGGCCAACAGGCACATGAAAAGATTCTCAACATCACTAATTATTAGAGAAATGCAAATCAGAACTACAATGAGGTATCACCTCACACCAGTCAGAATGGCCATGATTAGAAAGTCTACAAATAATAAATGCTGGAGAAGATATGGAGAAAAAGGAACCCTCCTACATTGTTGCTGGGAATGTAAACTGGTGCAGCAACTATGGAGAACAGTATCCACACTGTTCCTTAAAAAACCAAAAATAGAGTTACCATATGATCCTGCAATCCCATTCCTGGGCATATATCCAGAGAAAACTCTAATTAAAAAAGATACATGCACCCCAAAGCATCACTATTTACAATAGCCAAGGCACGGAAGCAACCTAAGTGTCCATCAACAAATGAATGAATAAAGAAGATGTGGTATATATACACAATGGAAAATTATTCAGCCATAAAAAACAACAAAATAATGCCATGTGCAGCAACATGGATGGACCCAGAGATTATCATATTAGTTAAAGTAAGTCAGATAGAGAAAGACAAATATTATGATATCACTTATATGTGGAATCTTAAAAAATGATATAAATGAACTTATTTACAAAACAGAAATAGACTCACAGACATAGAAAACAAACTTTTGGTTACCAAGTGTGGGGGGTGGAAGAGGTAAATTAGGAGTTTGGGATTAACAAATACACACTACTATATATAAAATAGATAACCAACAAGGACCTACTGTATAGCACAGGGAACTATATTCAATATCTTACAATAACCTATAATGGAAAAGAATCTGAAGAAGAATATATATATATATGAATGAATATATATATATAAGTATATATAACTGACTCACTTTGCTATAAACCTGAAACTAATACACTGTACATTAACTATACTTCAATTAAAAATGATTAATAAAAACATAATTTATCGAATCTGACCAATTAGCTTTATCCTCACTTTATGATGTCATTAAAATGTATAATTATCAAGATTATGTACAACCAAAAAAGTTTGATTTAAGCACACGAAGAGACAATTTTCAAATTCTACAGAGTGATATAGGATAACTTCAAAGTTCTCATTTATTTCTATTTTAGTCATTAAAAAATGAAGCTACACACACATAGGCACTCACAAAATAAAATGCCAGCAATAAAAACAATCTTTATCATGCTATAGAAGGTCAATGTTCTTCAAAGTCTCACCTTAAAGCTCAAAATGTTGGCAACTTGAAATGAGTACACTTTTAGTAGAAGTCAGACAAGCTATCCTCAGTAAATCTGACCTTAAGATTAGTTTATTAATCAAAATATTGGATTTGGCCCAAGGCCACTTGACAAAGAGTATTTCTAATCATAGACAGAAAAAGTAAATGCCAAGAGGGAAAATGTTCTTTCATGGTGGTTGAAGAGATGGGGTGGGTACAGATACTGCTGGGCTTAGTTCTATCCTCACTTTGGTGGCAGCACACTGACCTCTCTACATGTTCACACTTTCTTAATGTGTCAGGAAAAAAGGTTTATAGTAGGACAGATTTGCATTTGAACCCCAGCTTGCCCGCTTCCAGCTGTAGTGACGTTCAGTGAGTTTATTCACCTCTTTGAGCCCTGTGTTTGCAAAATGGAGAGAATAAAATATACGTTGCATAACTTTGATAGTTAAATGAGATAAAATGTCATGGATGGTATTGGTCAATAGAATTTAATGGAAATCTCTACCTTTTTCTTTACCTCCTTTCTCAGAGCAGGTGTTCATTCTTTGCCAAGGCAATTTCATACTCTCTTTTCTCTTGTGGGACCTATTATGTTCCTTATTTGTCTTATAGCTTTAGCTTCATCCTCTTCGCTGCCTCCTACATTTATAAACTTACTCATAACTCCCTCATCCTTATAAACCCCAAACCCTCACTTGGGTTCTGCCTTCCGGTTAAGCAGCAATTCTATATACAGCCATCCCTTTGCCATGGAACTTTTTGAAAACCTTCACTTGTTTCCTTTTCCCATTCATTCTTCAGTGGCTGCACCCAGCAGACCCCACAGATGTGAAACTCCAGTGGCCTCGCAACAGCCAAAGCCAGGGGCTGACTTCCTTCTCTGATGTCTCACCACTGGCCACATCTCAGTTTCCCTGTTTTTGTTTTGTGCCCATTGATGGTTGAACACACACTTCCCTTCACTTCCCCGTTACAAGGCTTTCCTGATTGGCTTCTCTCCCTGCTGCTCTGAGCATTACTTCTCAGTCCCTTTAGTCAGCAGCATCCACTCCTTAAATTACTTTTTCAAATTAGTGTTTTCTTTCCTTCTGTTCTTTTCTTGCACCTCCCATGACCTCTTTGAGTCATCCTGTGAAGGCTTTACAATTGTTCATAGTCATCCATTTTACCTTTACCCCTGGGTACATGGGAAGACTGCATTTTCCCTTCCCCTAAAGTTACTCTACATATATGCAATCACAGATCCTGTTCATTCTACTGTCTAAACTTAAAACCGTCTTTCCTCCTAATTCCCAGTGAACCTACAGGTCATCCAGTCTCCTCTGTACTCCTGTGACATTGTACCAGATGGTCCATCATACAAACTCTGCCCTTCCTGGATTCTATCCTCCTCATCACAGCCAGAATACCCTTACTTACAACCATTTCCTTTGCCCTTGGAGCGAAACCCTTACCAACACTCAGAGACTCTGGACTGATCTCCTCAGTCTGCTTTCCTCTCTCTCACCTTCACGTTCTCTGCTGCAGCCACTCTGACCTCTCTCATTTCCTTCAAAGTCCTGTGTTCCTTGACCTGCATCTCAGAATTACTGCACATTCTCACATCTCAAACCTAGATGTCCCCCTGCCATTTTTTTCTTAGTTAACTCGAATGAATCCTTCACATCTCAGCCTACATATCACAATTCCTGATACACAAGAAACAATACATATATATGGATTGATTATCTCATCCATTATTCCAGCCAAGACTTTGATCACCTCCTACCCACACTGCTGAAATAGTCTCTACTCTCCCCTGTGACCATTCTGTCCCTTTTAACTACAGGGTCCTCTATGAAGATGCCAGTTGCCTGGGTGTAGAATATTGCTAGATTTAATTTTCTAATTTTACCTTTTAGTTATTACTATCTTCATTGCTTGTCCCATTTAATTGTATCTGCTAATGTCATTACAATTATTTAACATAATAATTAATTAGATAAATGATTAAGCTTTTGGTTAACATACTGACTAGTCACAATGAAACTCATTCACGGAAAATGCCAGTCTTTAGTTGCAGTTGAGCAATGTTTTACCTATGTTGTTTCAAGAGTTAAACATCATAGTTTCTTATAATGCACATCACAAGCTGAAAATTCACTTTTTTGATAGCTTCACCAAAGTTTAGAAATTTTTTCTAAAAACAGGTTGTAAGTTACAATGCCAGAGTCATGTTTTCTTGTCTTTTGGATGCCACTAAATCACAGTTCAGTATCATTAAAGTATATTGAATTTTACACAGCTTACTTAACAGGTAAAAATTGTGACCATAACTCCTTTCCAATAGATACAAAATCTAATAGTAAACTACCCAAAAGGATGGATAATTTGTATTGTTTCTTTCCAAAAAAGAAGCAATAAAACTATGACTTAAGAGAACAAAACTACATGGCATGATGAAAAGAAGCACTGGGAACAAATGAAATCAACACTAAATATAGTCAGAAAAATAGGAAACATATCAACTTTATCTCTCTATAATTAAATATTTATATATGTAGGGAATAAATACTTCAGAAGAAAATGCTTAATTACAAAGTATAAAGTTTTGTAAAATAAATACATGACAACAGTGCATCTGAAATATACAAATAAGCGTGTAAAATCAGGCTAATAGGTCTTATCCAAATATAGAGAAATACTTTTGCCATTTAAAAGCATTAGGATTGTTGACTAAGTCTTGACTCAAGTGGGATCTAATATACTTTCTCCTGGTGTCTAATTTATCAAATTTAAGTTCTTGAGGTATTTGTTTTCAGAAGTAGATTTCATTGTTTAAAGATTTCTGCCTTTCATTAAGTTCAGATATCAGTATATTTGCAGTTCTGGGGATATAAATATAAAACATGTTAACATACTTGTGGTTTTGGATAGTTATTAATGGTTGCTGTTTTTTTTTCCATTTGGGTAGAATTAATTTGTTTATTTTCAAATTGGTATGAAATAAAATAACCTTGTCTTTGTTCTGTGTCTTTTGTAAAGTTGATTAAGGACAACTGAATTAATAGTTACATTGCAAGGATAGATATGACCATAAAGAATGGCAAAAGCATTACTATAAAATTGATTCCGTTTAAAAATTTTGTAGTAATAAAAAGAAGTGATGGGACTTTCCTGGTGGCGCAGTGGTTAAGAATCTGCCTGTCAATGCAGGGGACACGGGTTTGAACGCTGGTCCGGGAAGACCCCACGCACCACAGAGCAACTAAGCCCGTGAGCCACAACTACTGAGCCTGCGTGCCACAACTACTGAAGCCCACGTGCCTAGAGCCTGTGCTCTGCAACAAGAGAAGCCACCTCAATGAGAAGCACGCACACCGCAACCAAGAGTAGCCGCTGCTCTCTGCAACTAGAGAAAGCCCACGTGCAGCAATGAAGATCCAACGCAGCCAAAGAAATGAATAAATAAATAAATTTTTTAAAAAGTGATAACATTGTAAGTCATATATTACTATCTTTGTAAAAGTTGTGAGAAACCATTAATGAGTAAATCTACATTTGTTAGCTAATGGTGTGGTACAACCAAAGATTTATCAAAATAAAAATGAGGTCCATATACATGTAAAATCAACTCTTTATCATAAGTATCATTAGCAACTACAGAGCCCCAAATGAACTCTTGAGGGTAAGGCTCTTAAAACAAAGAATAACATTTTAAGTACATAGCTATTACAAACCCATTTGATATCCATTTTAATTGCCATGACTATAATGAATATACTTTGTATTCAAACAGATGTCACAAGTACTACTACAGAAGTTCCAATATAATTCAACCTTAGTTAAGAATGAGTAAATGGATATTTAAAATGGAACGTTACCAGGAAGGAGGGAAAAAACCAATTACAGAAAACATCAGCTCCTTAAAATAGCAAATTAAAGATTTGTATTAAATTGTATTCTTTCATACTTGGACATATACAGAATACAGTAATACAGGAAAACTTGCTATATCAACCACTCCTTTTCCTTGCCTCAGCTGTCTATGGATTAATTAACCCTGAAAATAGAAATTGGGATATGAAAAATGACTAAGAAGAGTAGGCTGAAATTCACTTTACAATAGTTAGTCTACAAAAAGGATTTTTAAAACACCACTATGCCAATTTATTTTAGCTGGAGGAACAGGTAGTTATGTATGCCATTTTATTTCAGTTGGTCAGACAAGTTCTAATATTCCCTTTAATTTTCTCCCACACAGAGGACTGACGCCTTAAAATCCAAGATAAGAGACCTCATGCCATAAATTAAAGATGGTATTTTTCAATGTATGGTTCACAGAATGACGCATGGATGTTTGTTAAAAGCAAACATTCCTGTGCCCCAACCAAGTTCTCCCGAGTCAGAATCACGGGAATCAGCATTGTGACGAGCAACCTGAAAATTCTGATGTACACACTTGTTTAAAAACAACTGACTGAAGGTTGAATTAGGAAATATTTAAAACAATATATTTGTCATTTCATTCCTGTCAGCAAACATTTATTAAGTCCGATCCTATGTGAGTAAAAATTTGATGCATGGAGGGTGTCCCCAAAGGCAAGAAGCATACGATAACATGATTTTCAATGCACAGTTTAGTAAGTACAAGAATAACCTTCAAATGTCTGCAAACACAAGGAATATAGTGTGCTTACTGTACAGATTAACAATTCACTCTTGATTTCAGTTTAGTAGTTCTTCCTCTGAAAAGGTGTCTGGAGGTTGAAGAGAAGTGTGTTTAGCTTATTATGAGAAAACGTAATGCAAGTATTTTTAAAAACAAATTTATCCTGTTTCCTGATGGTTTTGGACATCCTGTGTTTCCAAAAGGAGGGTAATAAGTGTGTGAGGCTTCTTGGTGGCTGGGGGAAGGCACAGAGTGTACCAATGAGGGAAGGGAAGGAATGAACTACAAGACCAGAACCGCTAACAGCAAACTGTTTCTTCTTACCTCTAGCCTAATTCTCCTGGTGCCTGGAACTGTAAGATAAACTTATTTGGAGGTTGCATTGTGTTTTTTAACCACGAGAGCAAAAATTCAAACAGTAAAAGTTGACTTTGGAGTTTAACAGAAGAATGGAAGAAAATAAAGAAAACAAAGGTGATGGTACCAAGTTATTTTTCTGGCCAGCAGTTTTCCCTCACACCATCCCCCTCCAGGACTGGAATCTTTGGAAGGAACTTCTGCAAGGAGCGCTCACTCACGAAACTGAGGGCAGACAAGCTGATGGGATTCATTAGCTGTGCCTAGTGCTCCGGATTTTCTAGAATCGTTGGTTGACTTTTCTTAACACTGGAAACAGGATCCAGTAAAAATAAAATAAAAGGCTGAAATAAGTGAAGGTGGATAGAATAACAGTTGTAGGGACCTTCAGGGATTTCCATTGCCCACAGCTATGGTTCTCACAGTGGTCTCTAGACCAGCGATACCATCATCACCCGGAACGCATTGCACTAGCACGCTCAGGCTGCCATAGCAAAATACCATCTGCTGAGTGGCTTAAACAGCAGACATTTCTTTTCTTACAGTTCCGGAGGCTGTAAGTCCAAGATCAAGGTACTGGCCAGTTTGGTTTCTGGTGAGAGTGCTCTTCCTGACTCTTCCTCTTTTTATAAACCACCAATTCAGTCAGATTAGGAATCCAACCTTATAACCTCATTTAATCTTAATTATCTCCTAAAAGCCCTATCTCAAATACGGTCTCATTAGGGATTAGGACTTCAATGTGTGAATTTTGGGGGACACAATTCAGTCCAAAACACTCGTTACAAATGAAAATTCTGGAGCCCCACCTCAGACCTATTGAATCAGACATTCAGGGAACGAAGCCCAGCAGTTTGTGTCTCATTAATCCCTCCGAGTTATTCGCATGCACACTAAAGCCTGAGAAGCATGGGCCTCCAGGGAAAATTCTCAGCATCGCATTTAATTTCCTCCACAGTTTCTCCCATTTTTACTTTCCAACCTTATTTCTTACTGCTCTTTGACACGAACTCTGCTGCTGCTAAACTACTTCTCACCGTGGCCTGAAAGATCATTCGTATTCTGTCTTCCAGACTCTTGTTTACTCTCACCAACCTTGAATTGTCTTTCGACCTCTTTAATGAAGCATCACTTCAACATCCCAGCCACAGTCATGTCTTCTTTCTCCAAATAGCAGAAGCACTAATTGTCTGAACCAATCGTTTTCATATTTTACAGATTTTAGTTTCTTAGAGTTCATAGGTTACACATGTCTGTAATTTTAGCACAAGGCTTTGCACATAAAAGCACTTAAATCTTCAAAACATTATATACTGTTTTGCTTATAACTCTTCTCTGTGACTCCCTACAACACTGGCTCCAATACAACACTAATTTGGGGCATCAAACAGTCCCTTGGTCTCTGACATAATGCCACTTCCAAAGTTGTTTAATAATAAAAAATCATCAATATACTATTTGCTCTTTATTAAGTCCTTAAGTGCATCAAGACTTACAACAGGAACTTAGTATATTCCCTGATTAAATTCTCACAGTCACCCTGAAATAGGCATTATGATCCCTCTTTGACTGAAAGACACTAGAAACTGAGGCAGAGAAGTTCAATGAACTCCCCCAAAGTCACATACCTGAGAAGCAGCAAGGCTGAAAAGTGTGAACCTATGTTTCTCTGACTCAAAGCACATGCTTTATTTCTATGTTATACTACAGATGAAGAGATTTAGTTTGCTGTCAACATAATGAATTTACTGCCAAGAATCCCAGAGTCTATGGCTCTTGTGGTAAAGATACCCTTCGTAAACTCTATCTTCTTTACCCCCAACACACACACGCACAAGTCCTGAAGCACTGCTAAAAGTAAGCCATCATGAAAAAAAAAGGGCAGACGTCTTGAGACCAACAGATACTGTTAAATGACTACAGACAACACACAGCTCTAAATTCTATCGCTATTCTATATGCTATTTACCTGCAGACAGCCTTCGGAATTCTTTCATCTCTATGTTAGAGACAACTGAAGAACTCAAAGGGAATTACTTGAAAGTTCACAAGGAGCTTTGATAAACTTGTGCCCAAAGCAAATACTGATAATTATGCACTAGAAGCACTCACACACACACACATATATGCATTTAAAATTTTAAAATCGCTAAGTTAGAAACAATGGAATTTTTTTGAAAAAATGGTATTTCTTAGCTTCCTTCTCCAGAAAGAAAAAACAAGTGGTTATATTTTACTTTCACAGCTGCCCGTGCTTTGAACACTGGACTGTTAAGATAATACGCCACACCTGTTGGACTGTTCAGGTAATTCCAATCACCAGCTGAGACAGTAATTAAAAGTAACATTCCATTCTCAGCCTACCTGGGGTGTTCAACAACCTGGACATCTTGCAGAAATAGGAGACGTACTGCTCACAGTACTCGGCGCTGTGGGTGATGGCGCTGATCTGGTCCATGGAGGCGCTGTAAATGAGCTGTGTCACCGAGTATTTTTCTGGGTTGTAGCCCACCACCGTCGTCTGCATCTGCAAATCATGAGACACTATGGTCCATACTTTGTCCTCTGTGGGGAGAAAAATGCCACGACAATGGGTCATTAGTATGCAAATGCATCTTCAAATGTCAGAAAATAAGTGAGCTACACTTTCACTGGTGTTTCCCCTGAACTGCTGTAGAACAGAGCTAAATATAGTAATCCTTAAAGTAACCCCTACCCTTTCTCACACTAAGTTCTGCTTATACAGACAGAGTAGAAAAGTAATATTTTTTATTAAAAACAAACACAAGATACCTCCTGCAAATGAAACCAAATAGCCTGAGAATCTGGTTGATGCTCTAATATCTGCAGCATTGAATGTGAGGCCCATGGTGTTCCAAAGCCTTCCCGACTCTGTAATCCCTCACTCCTTCCGTAGAACGGTATTTGCTCCTTCCTAAATGAACTACGTGCTCTCAAGCCTCTGGATCTTTGTACATGCCATTTGCTCTAATCAGAATATGCATCCTCATCTTGTCAACAAATATCCTTTTCACCCTGACCTTTCAGTTATAATTAGACACTGCATGCTCTGTTATGGAAATGCTCTACACATGTGGGATGATGCAAATAAGTAATTACCTTGGTGTTCTGGACCCTGAAAATTTCAATATGTGAAAAGGAGAAGCATATATAAGATTGATGAGATTAAATGATAATCCTATATAGTACTGCATTTGAATTAGAAGCATCACTATGAACCCAGGATGACGTTATCTTTTTAAAAATGTAGGTATATGTCTTAGCTCTGTCCACTGAAAAAGTCCCCAAACAAGGACCAACCTCTGGCACCAGACGGTCATTACTCAATACCATTTTCCATTAAGAGAAAACTACGCTCCTGGAGAAATGGCTGATTCAGGGCTGGAGATGGATAAGAGGAGCCTGGAACATACTGTCACTTCAGAAACAAACTACTGGAGACAGAGAGTGGTTCAAAAAACCCCAGGGCCAAAGGAGGATGATTTTAATTAAAATCAATAAGAATTTCCTGCAATGAATTAAAATACAGCGAGTATATTTAACTCCATGAGTTTGTACAAAAAAGAAATGTCTAATTTTGGAAGATGCTAGATAACTAACTCATTACTTTGAATATTGGTAAATAGAGGCAAAGAATCCAGCATTTAGTCTACCTTAGCTATATGAAGTGTAATGTAACTACTTTCTTTATGGAAATATTTCAGCTCATAAATGAAGGCTAAATGATAAATTTTTTAACTTCTAACAAGTTAGTAGGATCTAAGTAGGATTATTCATGGTCACTAATATAACAAGTAAAACCGGAGGAGACGTGCCTGCTGGGGATCAGGAGGGGAGGGCAAGTACACAGCACTGCATGTGGAGGGGTGCGGACAAAACTCCGAGATGAATTTCACCAAGCTTATAGACCTACCTGCCAACTTCTAGAAAATATAGGGGAAAGGGGAACATGTTAAATGTCACCAAAGGGAAACAGCAAAATCCATGCTGTGGAAAATTGTATACATCATACAATCTAGTTTTTCAACAGGTGAGTGATAAATTACAAAGGAAGAGAGACACACACACAGGAGAGAGAGAGAGAGACAGAGAGCTTTAGATTAAGAGAGATGAGAGATATCCTGAACTTGCCCCTCCTGAGGCCTTCCTATTTCAGGAAATGGCAACTCCATCCATCCAGTTCTAGGACAAAAGCCTTGGAGTCGCCCTCAACTCTTCCCTTTCTTCCACCTCCTCCTGCAGCCTGTCAGGGACCCCCACCTGCTCTACCTTCAATAATTATTCCGAATCTGGGCATTCCTCACCCCACCCCCCACCACTGCTCTGGTCGAAGCCCCAGGGCCGCTCGCCTGCATCCCACAGTAACCTCTAACCAGTTCCCTCTTTCCACCCTTGCACCCTCACGCCTACCTTCAACACATCAGCCAGGCTGAGGTTTTCGAGCACAAGTCAGATTTTGACACAGCTCAGGGTCCTCACATGGCACCCAGTCTCGTTCACAGACAAAGTCTAGTTCTTAGAATAGTGAAAGGCCCTCCGAGATCCGGCTCTTCCTTGCCGCCCTACTAATCTCCCCCTTGTTCCTTTGGCTCTGCCTCCTTGGAGACTCGCACTTGCTCTTTCCTGCATCTAGAGCCGTCTTTCCTCAAGCCCACTCCTTCTCCAGATCTGAGCTCCAGTGACAACCTTTCCTTCCCGAGTCCCACCCCACCACTGATGCTCTCCATCTACCTGCCCAGCTTTGTTTTTCTCCATAACGTTTATCTCTATCTTAGGGCACATTTAAATTATTTTTAAATGTCTGTCTCCCACCATTAGAAGGGAAGAAAGCAGGGACTGTTTCAATGCTATATGCAATGTGTCTAGGATGGTAATTGGAACATAGCAGGTCTTCAAAAATATTAGTTGAATAGAAGAATGAATTAATAAAAATAAACAGAATACAAATACTTAATCTAGGAACTTTTAAAAATTACTTTGGTTCAAGTTCTGCCGAGACTATCCTTAGAGACTGTGGACAGGCCACTTCACTCCTCTGAGCCAGAACTTCACTTCATCTGTTACAACATGCCTCTCTACCAGAAGACTTTCCAGCTTGCTGTTCTTAAACTGATTAAAAGAAGTTCAGTTATGGTGTCCCCTGTAGTCATTTTCTATAGATAATTGTTTTTCCAGTTTTATCTTTGGCCTGATCAGAACTGCCTTCCTTTAGCTCCTCTGATACAGCAAGAAAAGCTACAATATATTTTGGTAATTCTGTCACTTTCTCACATGATTCTGAAAACAAACTGTTTGTCATTTATATCCAGACCTGCAGATTTACCTTCACCTAATTAAAAATTCATTAATTGAATTAGGTTACTTCTATCACTTTTCTGTTACAAAAAGTCTATGGCATAGAATTCTCAAATGTTTGATACCACTTACTTTTCCCTCCCTCCCTCCTTTCCTTCCTTCTTTCTCTCTTTTTTTTTTAAAACAAACCCTTACCAAGAGCCTTGTCCTGTAGCACTGTTCCAGACCTCTCTTTCTTTAACTTTTGATGGAACAGCATTCTAATCTGACCCTCCTTTAAATATCATAAACCCCTTTTTATATATACAAAATACGTTCATAAAGGCAAACATTAATTAAGCAAGTAAAACAAAATGATCACCCATTATGGTCTCTGTCAGTAACTTTAAAAAGACTAACCAATTTGTTAATGTTGATGAATCTCTAACATTTTGGTCCTGGTGACTTCTTGACCCTAAACTCTAGTTCCAGCCATCTCAGCACACACATTTCATCATCAAAACCCTGTACATTATATCTTTATATTTGTTTTATAGTCCACTCATTCATTCAACAAATATTATCATGTACCTACTATATGACCAGTACAGATCTAGGCACCATGGAAACCACAGCAAAAAAAAAAAAGCATTCATAAATTTTTGCAGCTTACATTCTTACATTCTAGTGGAGAATAGAAAACAGATAATAAGCAAAATTAAAAGAATACATATATATATAGTTAGCCAGTGATAATGGTGAGGAGAAAAACTAAATCAGGGAAGGGAAGAATAGGCTGTGTGTATGTAACATATTTCCATGGGATTGCATTTTTAAACACAGAGGAAACCATAAAAGCCTTGAGAAAGTGACATTTGAATAAATAAGGTAGCTATCCAGCAAGCCATGTAGATGTCTGGGGAAAAGATTCCAGACAGAGGGAATGAATATGCAAATGTTCTAATTCTGGAATATTCTGGATGTCCTTCAGGTATACAAGAAAGCCAGTGAGTGACGAAAGGGGAGAGGAGCAGAAGTTGAAGGCAGAAATGTAATGAGAATGAGTGGATTGCGACCTTACAGTGAGATGGAAAGCCACTGGCTTTGGAAGGTTTGGAGCAAGTGAAAGTAGTTTGCTTTAACTTAATCTTTGACATACTATTCTTTGCTGCAATAAAATTATACTTCAGAGGGGTTTGAAAAATAATATATATATATATATCTTTATAAAGATTTAAAACTTTTTACAGTGTCATGGCATTATAAAAGGTAACATATAAGCTCTACTTTGATACCATAAAACAATTACTGTTGATGCATCTTGCAAATTATTTTTTAATGCTTGTATATTACACATTGCAATGGCTCCTTTGGAGCTATTAAATCTTAAATGACAAATGGATATTAACAATTTTGCAGATATCCAGCATCTAGAAGAAAGTTATGCTGCATAGATTTTTCTTCACTAGTATCATAAGTGGAAAAATTAAAAATCTTATTCCCATATTCACAGTGTGTTTATATAGCATGCATTGTAGGATACGTGTGTAATGCAAATAAAAACTAATGTGTATGGAAACTTCTAATTTCTGCCACTGTCCATTTTCATGAAGAAGCAATTGATAAGCTAGTGTATTTCAAATATTCTTTTTGGATTAGTGTGTTATGAAAATGGCCTTTGTGATTACTTAGGGCTTAGTATCTGTCGCATCATGCAATTACATATTTAAAAACTGTCACATTGTGCATTGTTTTAAATATAGATGATTTAATGATATGTTTCAAATACTGGGGCACATCTGGAACATACTGTGGGAATACATCCCTCTGCTTGGCAATTACAGGGTCCTCAAGATTACCCAGATTAGTTGTCTTGACATATGTACATTAGAAAGGTCCCTCTGCTACCTGTATCAGTGACCCCATATCCTTATCCTAACTGTAATTCTCAGGTAATTCACTTCATGAGAACTCAATTCCTGGCACGGTTGGAGTTATGACCAGGGCCCAATAAAGCCAGGAAATGACCAGTGAAAAAAGCAAAGAATTACTCCTCCCAGAATATAACCAGTTTCTTCATCATGCATATGGCTGTTCTTTGACTCTTTTCCATGTTATCCATATATAATCTGAAGTTCACAGTACAGAGCAGGTCTTCATACAGCACATTTTAATTAAAGTCCAATCTGAGCTAAATTCAGTGGAAAAAAATTTTGTGTCCCATACATCTGAATATGCATCTAAGTGTTTCTGATTTTCAAGCAGCATCATGGTTCTGGTTATTGACCAATTTGTCAATCTGGGAGCTTTTTACACCTTTATTCATATTAACTCTGAAATGATCTTTAAAATTAAGGGAATATTACATTATAAATTACCTAAATTTAAAATGATGAATAAAGCTTGTTAGGCGGGCATCAGCAACATCCACTTGTAGTCCAAATCCCTGAGCAGCCCTATTATCTGTTACAGTAATTCTACAGGAATGACTTGGGTCTCTCACTCTGAGAGTAACACAACTGGAGCTCAACTATAACACATGCTTCACCTAAGATTTTCCATATTGCATGTAAAACTCGGCCTGCTGCATAAAACTAGTGAATTCAATTTTGTATATCCTTAAATTTCTTCTCTAACTCATAAACTGCATTCTGATAACTAGGTTTGTGGCTTTCTTTGAGCATAGAAGTCTTAATAGCTATTATCCTGATTCAGTAAATCAACAACTGAACCTCGACTATGAGGAAGATATGAGCAAGGATCGCCAATGAAATGCTATAGCATCAATAAGAATTGCTTACATGTTTGTAGCCCTGCAGGAGAACACAGCCAAGGGAAGAAGCCTACCATTTAAAAGAAACCATGTTCTCATGTGAAAAATTTTGAGTTCTATATAGTACCAAGATAATGTCATTTTAGAGAGCATCCATTTTGACTCTCTTCAATTAGAGATTAAGAAACCAAATGTAATAGAGTTACCACATGATCCTGCAATCCCACTCCCAGGCATATATCCGGAAAAGACAAAAACTCTAGTTCAAAAAGATACATGCACCCCAATGTTCACAGCAGCACTACTTACAATAGCCAAGACATGGAAACAACCTAAGTGTGCATCAATGAATGGCTAAAGAAGATTTTATATATATATTATAAAATAATATATATATAAAATGGAATATTAGCCATAAAAAGAATGAAATATTGTCATTTGCAGCAACATGCATGGACCTAGAGATTATCATACTAAGTGAAGTGAGTCAGAGAAAGACAAGTATCACATGATATCACTTATATGTGGAATCTAAAAAAAATACAAATGAACTAATTTACAAACAGAAACAGTCTCACAGACACAGAAAACAAACTTTCCCAAAGGGGAAAAGCGTGGGGGAAGGGATAAATTAGGAGTATGGGATTAACAGATGCACTACTATATATAAAATAAACAACAAGGATTTACTGTATAGCACAGGGAACTACATTCAATATCTTATAATCAATAAGGGAAGAGAATCTGAAAAAGAATATATATATATGAATCACTTTGCTGTACACCTGAAACTAACACAATATTGTAAATCAACTATACTTCAATTAAAAAAAAAAAGTGTCAGAAGTGATAAGTGGCTTGACCAAATGAATATGAAAAGTTAGTGGCAAAATAAAGGAAACTCTGTCCCCTAATTCTGGATTTAGTGCTCTTTTCACTACACATGTCTTTGACCCAGTGGTGATATGCTTGGTGACATGTCAAAATATTTATTGTCTTCCCCACAGCACCCCACTAATTTTCAGGGGGCAGGGGAATATAGACACTATTTTAGACTTTTTAAATATTATTTTAAATTACAATATACAAGTTATTACATCAAGAAAAATGTCATAAAACAGTAATATAATTCAATCATGAATACATTCATAAACCACTACTGAGTTTTTGATCTGTTTCAGCACGATGTTAGGTTCTGGAAGTACAAGGATGAAAAAGACTTGAGTTCCTGTCCTCAACAAGCCTGTAGTCCAATGGAGGGGAGAAAACATTAAGCTTGAAATTGCAAATTGCAAACAGGTGCTAAAACAGATATATGCACAGGGTCTTGTGAGTTCACATGAAAAGTCTGTATAACCCAGCTTTAGACAGCCATGAAGAGACCAAGAGGACATGGCATTTTCAGTGAATGATGAAGGTTAAATAGGGATGAGCCATATGAAGATGGTGACAAAAGCAGTTTCATTCTTCTTATAGCTCAGACCAAATACCTTGGAGACAAAACGTTCTGTAAATGGGATCTGGATCAATTGGAAATTGAAGGGTCTGGAATGGTGAAGTATAAGATTGCAGTCATAACAATTACATATGGGTTGAAAGTTCTAGTAGCTCGTCGCAGTGTAGGTGTTGAAATACTGTGGAGATAGAAGATTAACTTATATTTCAAAAAATATTTCTCCAAAGGCATATAGGACAAGCCCACAGCTAACATCATACTCAACAGGGAATAGCTGAAAACATTTCCTCTAAAATCTGGAACAAGTCAAGGGGAATATGATTAGGGATATACCTAGGCTTTAATTTTATATTTGATGTTATATTTCTTAATCTGGGTGTTGGATACAAACTAGAAATACTTCATATTGAAACAAACAATTAACAGGTACCTTATTTCAGGTAAACTCTGTATGAATTTCAGATTTGTAAAAGTAATAATCTAGGAAATACTGGTCATTTTACATGAGCTATGTGTGATTTACTGCATAAATCACAGAACAATTTGTTATGTAGTTGCTTATCCAAAGTATTAAATAATTCTACAAACTATGTTAGGTTATAATGATGGTAGACTATGATGGTTTTTTGTTTTTGTTTCATTTTTTAGTCATTTGTCAGAGGATCTATTTGAAAATTTCATCAGTCTTCCAGGTAGATAAGTTTAAAGACCATTAATTTTATAGACCATTATTTTGTTTAGAAGGTTTTCTCAATAGTTATGATCTGACTGACACATTTTAACTTATTAGAAATTTTTGGTGTCATATTTTTCTCCCCCCAAATATGTTTTGTGTGAGCATTACAAGCATCTCTGTAACCTAGACCCTAATATCATAGAGGTCATTTCACCGTGGTGGGCTTCGATGGTTTGAGCCACTCCATAATGCCTGTTATGTATGCAGCTCAGGTGGCATAAGCAGCTTTAATCACATGTAGAGAAATAAGGTATATAAAGCAGATGGAACCCCTGCAGGAAGCACCGAGGAAATGAACTAAAAGTACAGATGATGTTCTGCAGGTGGTGGAAAATGTTGATTATTTTTATGCTCACAATTCCAGCTCACAATTCCAGCTCACAATTCCAGCTCAAAAATGGAGTGTTGTGAGCAAGTATAAATAATGGTGGATCATTCATACCCACCTGAAGAACAATTTGGAGCCTATGTGTATCATTTTTCGAGGAAGGCATTAGCTATTTTCTGGGAAGAAGAATATTTGTTAATGTTTTTGTTCCACTGTAGAGATGTTAACATTCTTTTACAATACGGCTAGAGTTATTGACTGCATTTATATGAATACTTAGACAAGCTCATCTTCCCTTTCCTTTTTCTCTCACACTGGGTAGAGATGTAGTTGGTGTGTATTTGATAGTCGGGAGTTCACCTCTGTGGCAATAAGATTTCTATCCTGTGTAGCAAGGAAATGTTACTCTTCAATTCGTGTTGCTTATAATGGTAATTAGATTTTGATCTGGGTTCAAACTTGGACACTAGGTAAATGTCATCTTGGATCAATGACTGACCATTTCTGTGGACCTTTCAAGGTAACACTTATTTCCTATTATTTAAAAACACCTTAAAACATATTGCACACACTTGGTTAAAAAAAAATCACTTCAAGTATTTACCACACTGACCTACCTGTAGTTCAAATATGCCAGGCACTTATGCTTTAAGGCTTCTGCTTGGCTGTTTCCTCTGCCTACAGGAATTTTTCCAGGTGGTCTCAAGGCTAACTCCCTCACCTCCATTAGTCTTGATTCAAATGGCATGTTCTCATTGAGGTCTGCGAAGTCTATCTTGTTTAAACTTACAGCCCACTCTGTAAACTTACAGCCTTCCCTTCTCTGCACCCACAGCACATATGTATGGCCTTTGAACATAGTATACAATTTACTTGTTTGTTATTTTTATCGTCTGCCTCCCTACCCCACCTTCCTCATAGACTATAAACTTCAATATATCAGTGAATTTTTGAAATAAATTTTGTTGACTCATGAATCTTAAAGTCTTAGAATAGTACCTAGCAGTCTGCAGAAGTTCATAAATATTGTGCTAATAATATACCTTAACCCTTTCTTCACTTAGTTTCCAACAAATCTCTATCACAATCATCATCAGTGATTTGATGGTATTTGGTAGTATATATCTATTTGATATATACTAACAAATATAAAATAGATAGCTAGTGGGAAGCAGCTGCATAGCACAGGGAGATCAGCTCAGTGCTTTGTGACCACCTAGAGGGGTGGGATAGGGAGGGTGGGAGGGAGACGCAAGAGGGAGGAGATATGGGGATATATGTATATGTATAGCTGATTCACTTTGTTATAAAGCAGAAACTAACACACCATTGTAAAGCAATTATATTCCAATAAAGATGTTCAAAAAAAAAAAAGAAATACAGTTCATGGGCTTATAGATCTCATGAGATAGTTCTACAATTTATTAAGCTTCATAAAAAATAAATAAACATTTAGAGAGTCTTTACAGGTGGAACAAAGTGATATTTGAAATTATAAACTCCTGGTACTGTACTTGCAGTATTTACAAGATTTTTTAAATCTTGTAAACTGCAAGGATTTTTTTAAAGAGCAACATGATAATACATCCAAGATGCAATAAGCTTCTTAAAACCATCATCATTTTCTTTCTGGGTTGAACAGTAAGATAATAATCATTCTGTGCTAAGTGTGTGCACATCTCCTTACATAGCAAGAGGTCCTGAACACAGGAGCTTTCATTCATCAACAACTTGCTTTATTCCAAGCACTGTTCTAGGTCCTGAGCACATGAAGGCAAATAACTTGTGTGGCAGGCATGCCACCAAAGAGCTAGTGGGAAGAAGGTACACAAAATAAGTAATTACTGTACAACCTGAAAAAATAACTTACTTTTCAAGCAACTGCCAGAATCATCCAAGTAATGAGATTTAGCATATAAATCATAAACCCACTTATAACCTACATCACATCCTTTAACATACATAACACATTCTTTAAAATTCTCTGCTATTGTATTTATATATTTTTTTATTGTTGGGAGATTTTATTTTCTGTAAGCACTTAGTTTAAACCTAAGCTGTATCAGGCTAACCTGAGAAATTATATTCTTCTTGAAGTTTCTATCCAAAAAGCTTTGATGTAGCAGAAAACACACAATTGAAAATGACAGTTTGATTCGCTATTAACAGGATAGAATCTCATAAGATGGCCCTTCCTTTCATGTTGACCCTAGTTCACATTACTGACTGCCCCTAAAACTTGAAAAGATCAAATACATTCCAGCAATTTACATTTTGGGGGCACTAAGGGCTGTGGTTTAGGCGATTTCCCATCAGAAAGTCTGTGGTAACAGAAACAGACTCACAGACATAGAAAATAAATTTATGGTTACAAAAGGGGAAGTGGGGGGGGGATAAATTAGGAGTCTGGGATTAGCAGATACAAACTACTATATATAAAATAAATAAACAACAAGGTCCTATTGTATAGCACAGGGAACTATATTGAATATCCTGTAATAAACCATAATGGAAAAGAATATGAAAAAGAATATATATGTACATGTATACATGCACATATATATAATATATATAAAACTGAATCACTTTGCTGTACACCAGAAACTAACACAATATTGTAAATCAACTATATTTCAATAAAAAAAGAAAGTTTATGGCCCTTTTCCCTCCTTTCAACCCAAGCACCAGGCTTAAACATAATTTTTTTTGGTAATACAGATAATATTTATCACCTTGGAAGAAAATTTCCAAATAATCAACTCCTCTGAGTATTTAATTTTCCCCATTAAATCAGTTTCTATTCACTGAAGCAGCCCCCATTGTGAGGAACATTAGCACGACAGTCTGACAGATTAAGTTCCTTGGTGAGGATAATTAGCTAGAAATAAATTTTTAGGGAAAGAAAATCCTTAAGATAGCAGAATTAACATATCCAAAGGACCTAAAACTGGTGTTCTCACTTTAATTTTAACAGAAGTACAAATGTATTAGGTGATTTCACTTTAAAAAAAAAAAAAAAGATTCTCTGAGAAACTAAAATATTAAAGCTCCTCTAAACCCAGCAAATTCTTCCCCCCTGCCAAGAACACTCCCACCTGTCCTGGCTCTGAGTCCATCAAGTCTCAGCTTTTAAGTACTTTGCTAGAAAATATCACCCACTTCCCAAGCCCCAATATCAGACCAAGTTCAGATTAGATATCCATCCATCTCCATCTGCCTCCCTAACAATCCATGTTTACCACTGGGTTTGCATTTCTCATATCGTATTTGGAACATATTTGTTGTAACCATAACTCTGCTGTCCCTGAGGCAGAGTTGGATATCACTGTCATTGCTGAATCCTTAGTGCCTAACCGAGTACCTGGTGTAGGTACTCAAGTGCTCAGTAAATACTTGCTGAACTAATGAAGTGGCACGGAGTTCAACACTGGGCTCAAGAAGCAGATGCAGCTGAAGGACGTGGGGTGGGGCTCAGACTGAGGAGCCATTCTGCAAAGGGTCTGAGACTGAGAAGGAGCTGAATAAGATGCAAAGGATGATAGGAAGCCCGCAGCGAGGCAGTACAGTCAGGCTTCTGTTTTTAAAAGATCCCTCTGGCTGTTATTTGGAGAGGAGATTGGAGGGGATAAGCGTGGAAGCAGACAGGTAATGTGAACCCCTGCATAGAGATGATGGCACTGGAATCAGGGTGGTGGCAGTGGAGGTGAGGCGGCGGATGAGTTTGAAATACATTTGCTAGAAACAAAGAAATAGAAATTAGTGATTGGATACGGCAGGTAGCAGGCAAGGTGGTGGGGGGAGGGAGAGTGAAAAAGTGTGTAGAATGACCGTCAGCTTTCTAGCTTAAATGAATGGGTAAATGGAAGAACACATTTTGCTGGTGGAAAGATCAAAAATTCCGTTTTTAACAAACTAGTAGCATATAATTGCATTTAGTGTCATGGAAATGAATGAGATAACTGAGGGGAGATGTTTAGAAAGAGAGCAAAGAGAAGAAAGGCCAGGACAAGGCCTGGGGAGCTCCAACTTTTAGAGGTCATTGAGAGAGAGAGAGTCTTCAAAGGAGATTGAGGTCAACGAAATCTTGTAAGAGTCTAACAGTCAGACAAGGCACATCCTCAGTATCTCTCCTCTCTACTCCATCCTCAGCAACTACAACTTCTGAGGAGGGTCTCAGGGCAGGTAATAAGGCAAAAAGGTAAAAGCACCACGAATGGTTCAGCTAAAGTACTGTGTGCTCAAATGATCAAGTGCTGGCTGTAATTGGAAAAGCACTCTGAGAAATGAGATAAGGCTGTAAGTTATTCTGGGAAACAAGATGAAGAATACTCTTCAGTAGATCATTTGCTTCCATCGAATATGTTATTTCAAATGAGATGATGTACATCAGTAGGGAATATTTCAAAACACCTCACGTTTTAAAATGTCCCTATAAAGATCCCGAAACTTTTTCAATTCATAAGTACGAGTTACCTATCGGATAGAGAAACATTTATATCCAGACCTGCATAACATTTCCAAAATGATGCTTCTTTGGAGATTGGAAAATAAGGCGTACAATACAATTGCATGCATAAATTGGTGAATCATTTGAATGCTGAGGTTAAGAGATGGTAAATACAGATCATGGTTACTAAATCTAGATAGGAGTCACAAAGTGAAGACGGGAATACATAAAAAGTTTACTGACTATAGCTGTTATAGGACAGCAGCTGACATTAAGAATAGAGAAAACTTATGGGAATATTCATAATCTCTTTAAGAGACTTATTTTGAACTTGTCTCTGATCCTACCTGTCTGCCTATCTTAGATCCCTGAAAACAATTTGGGTATTTGTACACTCGACCTGCACTCAGGACTTTGACACCAGGCAGAGGGTGGTGTGTGGTGAGGGTGGGAGGGTGCAGGGAGCTCATGGGTCTCGCTTTTCTCTCCTCTCCCTGTCTTCTATCTCTCACTCTCTTTTTTACCTCAAACTCACTTCTTCTGTTTCTCTTTCTTTTCCACTCTGTTTTCTTCTTTTCTCATCTCCTCTCTCTTTTTCACACACAGAAAGGCTTTTCTTTTTATTGTGTGGCAAGAACTTTGTTTTTAAGCACACTCCTTCTTACTCTATAAATTACTTTAGTTAATTTCTGCTTTTGACTCTGATAAAATCTAACTTCATGCATTCAAGAAAAATGTTTTCTTCCTTTAAAATGCTATCTTGCTAAGAGTTTCTGAAAACGTAATTTGAAACTCAAAACTGAGTAACAACTCTCAGTTCTAGTGAATATTTACCCTCCCTTCACTGGAGCAACTGGACTTGGTCTGAAGCGTCACCAGATGACTTGGAAGGGATAGAGAAGGGATGGAGAAGGGAAGAACCTAGAAAGAAAACATATCAGATAGTACTTCCAAGCATGTTCTATGTTCCAGTGGCATAACTTACGTATCATTATATAGATTGTATGTTTATTTATAACTAGGTATTCAAGGCCCTCACCAAAGGCTACCTTTTTGCTCTATAAAATCTTGCTCACTGGAGTGTATGGTGAGAGGTAAGATTTGACAGCCAGAGGGCTGGGAAACTCTCCTGCCACCAGGCAAGCCATTGTCAGCTCTAGGAGCCAAAGATCAGAACCCAGCCACCAGGAGGTGGCAAATCCTCTTGACTTGTGACTGTAGGAGCTGGAGGAGTGATGTGGGTGATGGTAATAAAACACCACGTTAACACGTCTCAATTAATCCCTCTGCATCTGTCTCCTCACGGTACAATGGGGATTATCACAGTACCTGCCTACCTGATGAAGTCGTTTTGAAGAATAAATGGGAAAATACACAAAAAGGACAAAAAAGAAGAGAGCCTGTCTCAAATCAGCACTCCCTGTGTCAACTATTGTTGGTGTTTTGGGCCCTTCTCTTCCTTTGTCAACCTTTAAAATTCCCAAGAAACAGGAATATTAAAGCTGGACACAAACCAAATAGTCTGAGGTAAAAGCGTTAAAGGGACCATCTTCACAAACTCTTAAATTTGGATCTTTCAGAATGCCTTATCTCAAATAGTGGGATTGCACGTGGAATAAATGAGGACAATAATAAAAATAGCTAACACCAGTATTATTTATGAACCTGGATAGTCTTCTCACCAGTTTCTCATTTAATCTTAACACAATTTTACATGATAAGTCCTTTAAAATTAATACTTTATAATTGAGGAAGAGGAGGTTTCCACAGACTAAATAATTTACCCAAGGTTACATTGGTGTGTAGTGAAAGGTGTATGTAACCCAGGTCTTTCTGACTGCAGAGCTTGCAGACAAGTGGAATAACTGAAATTAATAACAGAGACGTCACTTATCATGAAATTCATTTCCAAGGTCTCGGGGAGAAAAGGGAATGAGTACATTTACCAAGTTCCTCAGCGTCTCTGGCCTTTAATTTCCTCAACTGTAAATGAGGCTATATGTATACTAGATGATCTGTAAGATTCCTTCCATCTCTGAAACTCTACAGTTCCATTATCTAGCCACAGAGATCATCAGCACATGAAAGAAAATCAGAGGGAAGGCTCCTAGAAACCATACCATTATTATTTTATTCCTTCCCTAAAATTATAATGTCTATTCCTTTTTGCATTTCTCCTAAGTGAAAGTTATTCTGCAAGGTTGCCTTAAGGGCAACATTTGTTTTGTTAGAGTTATAGAAAAACAAAACCATTTAGGTAATAATACTCTGTATGATGTAATTTTAATGGAAATAATGTTTTGCATGAGGTTCAATCTTTTTTCCAATCCTTTGCCTTGCCTCCTACAGCTATACAATATGTGAGCTGTGGGGATGACTCTCACCTATGCCCATTTGGAAGAGTTTTTCTTTAACACTAGATAATTTCGGTTTAAAGTAACCCCTGATCAAAGATTACACTCTTCATGTGTCCTCAGGGCCAAGACCTGGAGAAGTTATGAAGAAGGGCTTAATGGAAATTTCACAGTGGGTTGGAGAAATTTACCCTCCAACCCTTGTTATGTGTTTCATTTTGGTTCCCATGAAAATGTGGATTTGTGGTAAAATAATTTGTTGCAGATGCACTTTTATTTTCTAAACAGTGAAATGTAAAGGAGAGAAAATTGAAGGATGTTGAGAAAAAGGTGGTAAATTTGTCAACATGAGTTGGATCATGGGACATTTTATAGAACTAAGGCCATTTGAGAAATGCACAAAAGTAGAAAAAAGTAAATAAATTCTACAGACTCATCACTTCTAAACAAAAAACGCCATTTAAAATATTGGTGTATTCCTTTTCAGTGTCTCTTGCTATATAGATTTTAATTTTTTATATATGTACGGTCATACCATGTATGCCATTTTATAGTCATTATTTTTGCTTAATAAAAACGAAAGGCTTGTTTTAAACTATAATTGATCACTTTCATGATGTTGGCATTAGAGTACTGAAAAAACTTGCAGAAATGTTCCTTCTAGCTAATCTTTTTTTCTTTCATTTATTCATTCATTCACTTATGTACCAAATATGTACTAAGTGCCTAAGGGGAGCAGCCACTTCACTAGGCACTAAAGATACAAGAATAAATCAAGACACGGTCCCTGCTCACAAGGTACCCACAGTCCGAGGCAGAAACAATTCTACCGTATTGTGTTAGTGATGTGGAAACAGACCATGAAGCTATGAGAGCACACAGGAGACACAGCAAACTTAGGCAACATTGAGAACAGTGGTCTCCTAATGTTTTTCTAGGGTGATGATATGGAGCTGTACTTTTTGGGATGTATTAATTAATTATGTAAAAAGACTCAATCAGAGCAGAGGTGGGATTTCAGGCAAAGAAAATTTGCAAAGGCCCTGAACTGCAAGTACTTTGCTGTTGCTGCAGCTGAGGGGGTGAGACTTTACCTGGGAAGCGGGAGGACTGGAAATGAACACAGGTGCCCTTCCTTGAGCATCTGACAAAGTAGTGGGCATTGCCCTGAAGACTACTGGGGAACCAACGAAGGATTCAAGCAGAATAAAAGATAATCAAATTTTCATTTTTGCATGATTATTCTATCTTTGGGGGAGAGTTGATCATACGAGTATGAAGCAGAATAAGGAAATCAAACAAATTTATTCTTATTTATTTCTTAAGTAAGAAAATGGCATTAAAATGGAAAAGAAGATTAAATTAAGGTCTAAAAATAGATACTGTTATAGGCTGGATTATGTTCTCTCAAAATTCAGATCTTGAAGCCCTAACCCTCCAGTTAACTAAGAATATGACTGTATTTGGAAACAGGGCCTTTAAAGATGTGATTAAGTTAAAATGCGGCTGTTAATGTGGGCCCTAATCCAATGGAACTGGTGTCTTTATTTTTTTCCTTTCTTCCGATTTCTTTTTTTTTTTAATTGAAGTATAATTGACTTGCAATATGTTAGTTTCAGGTGTACAACATAGTGATTTGATACTTTTATGCATTACAAAATGATCACCATGATAAATATACTTGCCACCTGTCACCAAAGTTATTACAATATTATAGACTACGTTCTCTATGCTATATATTATATCTTTGTGACTTATTAATTTTATAACTGGAAGTTTGTACGTCTTAATCTCCTTCACCTATTTCACTCATCCCCCAACACCCCTCCTATCTGGCAACCACCAATTTGTTCTCTATCTATGGATCCATTTCTTTTTTGTTATATTTGGTCATTTGTTTTGTTATTTTAGATTCCACATATAAGTGAAATCATATGGTCTTTGTCTTTTTCTGTCTGTCTTATCTCACTTAGCATATTGCCTGCTAGGTCCATCCATGTTGTGGCAAATGGCAAAATTTCACTCTTTTTATGGCTGATTAACATCCTATTGAGTATATATGTACCACATTTTCTTCATTCATTCATCTATCAATGGACACTTACATTGCTTTCACATCTTGGCTATTGTAAATAATGCTCCAAAGAACACAGGGGTGCATATATCTTTTCAAATTAGTATTACCATTTTCTTCAGAAACATATCCAGAAGTGGAATTCCTAGATCATATGGTAGTTCTATTTTTAATTTCTTGAGGAACCTCCATACTGTTTTCCACTGTGACTGTACCAAATTACATTCCCACCAACAGTGCACAAGGGTTCCCTTTTTTCCACATCCTCCTCAGTACTTGTTATTTGTTGTCTTTTTGATTATAGCCATTCTGACAGGTATGAGGTGGTATCACATTGTGGTTTTGATTTGCATTTCCCTGGTGATTAGTGATGTTGAGTAACTTGTCACACGTCTGTTGGCCATCTGTATGTTTTCATTGGAAAAACATCTATACAGGTCCTCTGCCCATTTTTTAATTGGGTGGTTCATTTTTTTCCAATGTTGAGTCGTGTGAGTTCATTGGAAATTTTGGATGTTAACCCCTTCAGATATATCATTTGCAAATACTTCTCCCATACAGTAGTCTGCTTTTTTGTTTTGTTGGTAGTTTCCTTTGCTGTGCAAAGACTTTTTAGTTTGATGTTGTTCCATTTTTTAATTTTTGCTTTTGTTCTCTTTGCCTGAGGAGACATATCCAAAAAAAAAAATTGCTAAGACCAATGTCAAAGAGCATACTGCCTATGTTTTCTTCTAGGATTTTTATGGTTTCAGGTCTTACGTTTAAGTCTTTAATCCATTTTGAGTTTATTTTTGTACATAGTGTGAGAAAGTAGTCCAGTTTGAGTCTTTTGCATGTAGCTGTCCAGTTTTCCCAATACCACTTATTGAAGGCACTGTCTTTTCCCCATTGTATACTCTTTTCTCCTGTGTTGTAGATTAATTGACCATACCAGCTTGGTTTATTTCTGGGTTCTCTATCCTGTTCCATTAATCTATGTGTCCATTTTTGGGCCAGTACCATACTGTTTAATTATTATAGTTTTAAAGGATAGTTTGAAATCAGGGAGTGTGATAACTCTAGCTCTGTTCTTCCTTCTCAACACTGTTTTGGCTACTTGGGGTCTTTTGTGTTTCCACATAAATTTTAGAATTATTTGTTCTAGTTCTGTAAAAAATGCTATTTATGTTTTGATAGAGATTGCACTGAATCTGTAGATTGCCTTGGGAAGTATGATCATTTTAACAGTCTTAATTCTTCCAACCCATGAGCGTGGTACATCTTTCCATTTGTTTATGTTGTCTTCAATTTCTTTCATCAATGTCTTACAGATTTCTGAGTATAGCTCTTTAATTTCCTTTGTTAGATTTATTCCTAGGTATTTGATTCTTTTTGGTACAACTGTAAGTGGGATTGTTTTCTTTATTTATCTTTCTGATAGTTCATTGTTAGTGAATAGAAATGCAACAGATTTCTATATATTAATTTAGCATCCTGCAAACTTTACTGAATTCATTTATTAGTTCTAATGGATTTTTGGTGGTGTCTTTAGAATTTTCTATGTATAGTATCATGTCATCTGCAAACAGTGACAGTTTTACTTCTTCCTTTCCAATTTGGATTCCTTTTGTTTCTTTTTCTTATCTTGTTGCTGTGACTAGGACTTCCAAAACTATTTTGAACAAAAGTGGTGAGAGTGAGCATCCTTGCTCTGTTCCTGGTCTTAGAGGAAATGCTTTCAGATTTTCAACATTGAGCATGCTACTGGCTGTTGGCTTCTTATACACAGCCTTTGTTATGTTGGAGTCTGTTCCCTCTATACCCACTTTGTTGAGAGTTTTTATCATAAATGGATTTGAATTTTGTCAAAAGCTTTTTCTGCCTCTACTGAGGTGGTCATATGATTTTTATTCTTCAATTTGTTTATGTGGTGTATTACACTGATTGATTTGTGGATACTGAATTATCCTTGCATCCCTGGGACAAATCCCACTTGATCATGGTGTATGATCTTTTAATGTATTATTGAATTCAGTTTGCTAATATTTTGTTGAGGATTTTCACATCTATGTTCATCAGTGATACTGGCCTGTAATTTTCCTTTCTTGTGGTATCTTTGTCTGGTTTTGTTATCAGGGTGATGCTGGCCTTGTAGAATAAGTTCAGAAGCATTCCTTCCTTTTCCATTTTTTGAAATAGCTTGAGAAAGATAGGTGTTAACTCTTCTTTAAATGTTTGGTAGAGTTTATCTGGAAACCATCTGGTCCTGGACTTTGTTGGGAGTTCTAAAATTACTGATTCAATTTCATTACTGGTAATTTGTTCATACTTTCTATTTCTTCCTGGTTCAGTCTTGGGAAATTGTACATTTCTAGGAATTCACCCATTTCTTCTAGGTTATTCATTTTATTGGCATGTAATTATTTGTAGTAATCACTTATGATCCTTTGTATTTCTGTGGTGTTTAAGTTCTCCTCTTTCATTTCTGATTTTATTTATGTGGGTTCTCTCTCTTTTTTTTCTTGATGGGTCTGTTTAAAGTTTTATCAATTTTGTTTATCTCTTTAAAGAACCAGCTCTTAGTTTCACTAATCTTTTCTATTGCTTTCTTTAGTCTCTATTTATTTCCTCTCTGATCTTTATGATTTCTTTCCTTCTACTAACTTTGGGTTTTGTTTATCCTTCTTTTTCTAGTTCCTTTAGGTGTAAGGTTAAATTACTTATCCGAAATTTTTCTTGTTTCCTATTTTTGCTGCATCCCATAAATTTTGGATCATTGTGTTTCTATTTTCATTTGTCTCCAGGTATTTTTTTTATTTCCTCTGTAAATTCTTTGGTGACCCATTGGTTGTTTAGTAGCATATTGTTTAGCCTCCACATGCTCATGGTTTTTGCAGTTTTTTTCTTGTAGTTGATTTCTAGCCTCACACCGTTGTGGTCAGAAAATATGCTTGATCTTTTGAGTCTGTAGTATTTTGTTATGGCAGCGCAAGCAGACTGATACAAATATTAAGGAAATAAAAATAGAAGTACTTGTTGACTAGATAGGTGTTTGGGGTAAAAGGGGAGGAGAGAGGCAAGAAAACTCAAAGGGTTTTGATTTGAGTGACAGGTTATTAGAGATGCAGTTCACCAAGTTGGGAAACCCAAGATTGCAGTAGATGGTAAATTCAAATTGGCAAATGGACAGTCACAGGAACTTCTGGCAGATTTTTGACAAGATGGCCAGCACGGCATTAGAAATACAAATGTGAAGCTCAGGGGAGGTGTACAGATTTGCTGTTATCTCTCACTGAAATAGTTTCCTCTAAGATATTTGCATGTCTCAATCCCTCATTCAAAATAAGGGCTCAGCACAAATATCATTCTATCAGAGAGGTCTTACTGACCATTCTGTATAAAAAATTACCACCTATCACAACATCCACTTCCCTTGATTTGTCTTTATAATACCTACCACCATCATTATGTATTTCATTCACTGGCAGAATCCTCAGTATTTGGAACAGTGTACAACATGCAATAGGTTATCTATAACTTTTTTAATAAATAAAAAAAGAATGAAGGAAATAAGGGAGGAAGGAAGAGAGAAGGGAAGACACATCAACAGCCTGCCACCTGTTTTTGTATACGACCCACAAACTAAGAATGTTATTTTTGTACTTTAAAATAGTTGAAAAAAAGGAAGACTAGTATTTTGTAACGTAAAGAATTTATGAAAATCAAATTTCAGTGCCCATAAAATAGGTATTATTGGAACACAGCCATGCTACTCATTTAAGTGTTGTCCATGACTGCTTTTACGTACAGTAGCAGAGTTGAATAATTGCTGTAGAGGCTGTATGTGGACCACAAAGGCTAAACTGCTTACTGCCTAGTCCTTTATAGGAGAAGCTTTCTGGCCCCTGACGGTCACTATAAGGTGTTGCACATTGACGGTTGTTGTCCACAGTGGGGCCACCACTTCAGGATACAGCTTATCGTTACTTTACAAAGCTGACCATTTGTGTAGTCTCTTACCTAGCAATTCTTGCTGAGTATATACCGCTTCAAAGTTCTTGCACATTTAGAACAAGAAACATTCACAAGAATATTCATAGCAGTGCTGTTCACAACAGGAAAACTTACAGACAGTCCAAAAGCCTATTAATGGGAGAGTGAAAAATATACTTGACATATACCACAATGTGGATGAAGTAATATATAGTAAGTTATACACAGCATGATACTGTTTCTTTTTTGTAAACTTAATCTAAAAATATATGCTTTTTAAGTATTACATCTACATTCAAGAAAACTACAGAAAGGGCATCAATGGAAAGCAGGATTCAGGTTGACAGCTATCTCTGTGTGGTGGGGAGGAGCAGAACGGGAAGACCTGTGAGTTTAGTATATTACTGCTCTTTCGGGGGGATGATGGGCTTGCAGGCCCTTGCTATATTATTATTAAATAAAGGTTGATGAGATAGTGATGAATAGTGATAGTATGACACAAACCAAGCATAATGATTTATTGAATCCTGTGGATGTGAGGTCCCATTAGGGGAGAAAATTCCCCCAAACTTGAGTTCTAGTGTTAACACTTTTAAGAACCAGCTGTGAATTTTGGAAATTTTCTTTACTCTAGGGCTTTGTTTCTTAAACAAAATAATAAGTAAGGATGTGATCATTTCTAAAGAGCCATTCAATTTTAAATGTCTGTGTTTCTATAAAATAAGGTAGGAGGTAGAGTTGTTTTTCAATTCACTGTACAAGCAAATGTTAAACAGAAAGAAATGGATCATTTATAATATTATGTTTTGGTGGCCAAACATTCACTTAGGGCTTCGAAAACCAATTACCCTCTCTGCGAAGTAATCAACCCACCCCCTTATAATGCAGAGTGGTACTCTTGATTTAATTGCTGGTTGCTACATCCTTTTTGTAGTCCCTTCAATTAAAGAAAGAAGCTTTAAAATAAGGCAATGAACCAGTAAAAATGTCTCAAACATGAATAAGTGATGAGGTCCCTGTCTGTAGACCAGCTGCTTGCCAGTACTTGCCATGAGGTTCTGTGAATTACTGATGCTGTACAGTAGCTCCCATAAATGGCATCTACCTTAAGAGACTCAGAATGTCTCTCCTCAGGCACCAGGCTGGCTCCGCTGTCCCTCCACTGTAGCCTGGTGCTACGACGTGAGGAAAAGAGCATAATCTGAATAGTTTGGTTCTAATTATTGTGTCAACACAAGAGAAGAAAATGTACAGATTGATGATTTTCTTGGGTAGCCAAGAATGAAAACCTAGAACAATATTTCTCCAAATGCATTTAAATATTCAAATCTTTTGGGGTACAATAGCTGGAGGGTTAAGAAACAGGCACTTCTGTTGATAGACTCCAGTATCTCTGTTCACACTGGAGCCTGTTTGAGAACTGTCTCCTCATAAAGGGGCTTTTGAGACATTTTTTCTAGATTATCCTAGCGATCTAGTTATAGCTGATTGTCCGGGGAAGAGAATCCTGACCCAAACTCAGTCAAGTTGATTGTCTCCCCTCAAAATTTGGAATCGGATTTTGGAAACATCAAGTCTCTGCTGAGTACTTAGATCCTAACCATGGGTCTGGTTATAGCTCTAGTCCTTTGTAAATACCCTGGAGTCCTTATAAAACATTTCCCATTCCCCATTTCCTTTAGAAAGTTCAATGGACTTTCTTAGACTCACGAGGATCTAAACATGTCTAGTGCCTCTGTCTGTCTCTGGCTCTCTCTATTTCTCTTTGTTTCTCTTTTTAAATAAAGTAAGTCTGAGACTCTACAAAGCAATTCTAAAATTTATAAAATATTCTCCTTTTTTGATTTGAAATAGCTCTGAGTAACTTATTGTTTTCCACAGTAGTATTAGGGTACATTTATGGTTGGATGTGATTTTAAATTTGATGTGGTTCAACTGTCTCACTTTATAAATAAGAAAATAGAGGCCCAGGGAAGCACTGATTTGTCCATAGTCTAACAGTTATTCAGAAAGCAAAAAAATATAGTTTAGGACTTCTGGCTCCTGATATGGTATACTTGCAATTAATGACATTTTCTCCACTCATTCTGTTATAAAAGGGAAGAAATACAAAAAAAGAAATGTAAAATAATTACAAATGTTACGATGTTCAAATATATTGAGTTCTCTATCATGAGGTTCCAAGTGAAATACCACTATGAGTCTTATTTGTCTTGAAAAGGATGTCTCTTCGGGAGAGAGGGGGACAGTGAAGAATGGACTGGAGGATTTGCTGTTGCTTTTAGATGAATGATTCTTCAACAGAATACTTCCAACTCCGTAAGTCTGGCTTTCAGTAGCAGTCTGTGTTAGAGCTAGTTTAGGTAATTTTTAGGGTTACACAAAAGTCAAACTATACCAAGTTCAAAAATGAAGTGGAGAAATTTAAAATATGCTAAAACGTTGGCATAAGCAGCCAAGCAGAAAGCAGGGCTGGAGATTCTCTTGTCTTCATCCACTGCCTGTGGTATCCAGAGAATGAGGTTTGCAAGGAGGAAGGCTCACCAACTTCATGCTGCAAAAGCACAGGTGCAAAATTTGTCTTGACATAAATAAGTGAAATTGTTACTAGTCATATGAGTTCTGGACCTGAGTTTTATCCCAATATCACTTCTGAATTGAGAAGGTTCTACGAATGTTTTAGTCATAGTGCTAATTCTCAAGTGTTGACCCTTCCTGCTGTAAATCAAATAGGAAGTGAATATTTAATGAAGACGATTAGATCTTCTTCATCTTCTGCATCCTGTGATCTAGATTGTCAGGATGCTCAGGTGATTCTAAGGAAGCAGGTAAGCCAGCTTTCAACAACTCTCACTCTTTTTCTCACTACTTTCCTTGGGATTCCTCTGTCCAAATTCCTTTGGATTCTTATCTTGCCGGTGCCTACTCTAATCACCAAAAAAAGTAACAATTAAATTACTTTGCATGCAAGTGTCACTGGATTTTAAGAGTGTGCTTGGAAAGAGTAATGATTAATACAACAGCTTGAATTTCTATGGGTGTAACTTTAGATTCTGTGTTGCCTGGGTGTGAAAAGTCTATTTCTACCACTTGGGCCAAAGTAGCCCTTATAGTGCCCTTGTGTGACTCAGAAAAAAGTGCCATTTTACTGCGTGAATGCAGACAACGAACAAGCACGTGCTTCTGAGTGGAGCATGAGCTGACTGCAGCTCTGACTCACTAGTCTGGCTGCCTTGTTCAGGGAACAACCTGCACAACTGTATGACCAGCCCAGTGGCCACACGTATGCACAGGTAATGCTGTGATGGGTTATTCTGTTATGTTTCTGCCTCATTCTCTCACTTACCCCATCTCTCTCCTTTTCTTTCATTCTACATATATATTCTTTTAGAGGAGTAAAACACAAGAGGAATTTCAAAGAAAATAATTTAAAATAAACAGTCAATTATTTCAAGTCTAAACTAATTAAGGGTAGTAGATTATAAGCATGCATAATTTGGACTCAAATTATCTCTGCTCATTACCTATACATAGCAGTAATGCCAGATATTTATATTTATATAACATATATAAATATAATAAACAATATATTACCTATGTTAAATATATTTTATTTCTATCTATATTTATATATACAACTTCGGTGAATAAATTTTTATATATGTAAAATCTTATAGATATATATTCCATTTAATTATATAATACATAATTATATTTCATATAATTATACATAATTTTAATATATGTTATATTATATATTAGAGATTATGTATTATAATAGAATATAGAATATAATTATATATATATAAATTTGTATATATAAAATTACTCACCAAAGTTATTTTATTCCTAACTCATAGTAATAATATTTATTTTCTGTGTTGCTTTAAATGATTAGAGCAGCATATAAAATTATTCAATATATAAGGATATACATTTAAAATCATATATGTTAATTAACATCTTTAATTGGGTAAGCAAATTCACCCAAGTCTGTGAGTATATCTGCTTCTGACTTGGAAGTGACATTTGGGGATGTGACATCAAATCAAACCATAGGAATAAGATTTATGGGAACTGCTTTTGACTTTATGCCACTGTTACTGTCAAACAGGTCAGTGCAGGCAGAAGGCCATGGGCAGCACAGATATTCAAAGACACTGAAATGTGCTAGCAGACCCCAGGGACTCACAAAGGGTCCCTGAGATTCTCAGTGAGGGTCACCCGATCAGTATCTCCCCTGGCTGCGGCCTGGAGAACTCCACTCACCATCAAGGGCAGCCTTGCTTCCTGGGCTGGGAGCCAGGGGGTTTTGTGGGGGGCTTGTGAGACTTCCCCACGGAGGCCACCCCAGCAGAGCATCTTGTTCGAGCACAGAGATGCTTGTCTCCTGCAGTGTCTTCAAAGCTGAGGCATTTCTTTCCTGGGAGCATCTGCCCCAATGGAGAGGAAGAGGCAAGAAGCCCTGAATTTTTCACGTAAATAGTAGTGATACTGTCAACCTACTCTTCCAGGAAATTCCATTTCCAGATTTAACATGACATTTTCATTCCCCTACCTCATTTACAAAAATTTATATTTCTCCACTATTTTTTTCACATGCAAACCATGTGCATAATGGCTTTGACTATATAGTGATGAAATAGCACTTTATCACACTTCATGAATAAAGGGCTTTACTTTTCCACTTGCTATTTGGATAGAAATTGAAAATATCACTGAAATTTACCCATTACATCTTTCAGAATAAGGATGATGACCTCCTACCACTCTCATTCACCAGGGAGTAAAGAGAGGGAGATCTGTCCACCTCAAAGGAAGATGTTGATTCCAGCTTAAAGATTTCTAAAATGGCCAAAATATGCATAGAGATGGAATACTACTTAAAATACACATTATCATATTTCATAATTTAGGAGGTCACTGATTATAAGATATACCACTAAGAAAGAAAAACTAAAGCATCTCAAAAGAACTATTCTAATTTTACTTAATTATATTATCCTTGCACACACTTGAAAAGGAAAATACTGAGAAATGAATCGGTTACAGCATCCCTCAAATTCTTCACATTCGTCGTCATAGTCCAACTCTCCTGAAACACTTTGCAGCTCAAATCACTGATGTCCCCACAGGATGGTCCTCTGTGTCTAGAAAAGCACTGGTGATAGGGAAGTTCTTTAAAAAGTGGGCTCTTCCATTGTCTCTAGAATTTTCTTCTAAGGCACTGCAACTTAATCTGCAAGTTTTAATGCTAGTGCCACATGCACACAGGCAAAGACAACTGTGTCACAAACGCTGCTTGGCCAAGAGAGACGGCAAGAGGCTGTCCAACAGTAAGATGCATTCTGATATCAGAGATGCTAAAATTGTGAAAAACGATGTGCATCCAAGAGTCAATGAACTATTGTTTTCCCTGAGATTTTGACAGTAAATAGCATTTTTCGTATTTCAGAATGTTGCCTACAGAGCACTCCCTCTCAGAGAACATGCTGCGGGTACTCTGAGGCACCACTGAGGAGGACCCTAAACATGTGAATATGTGAGGACTAAAATTCCTCTCGATGAGTTAAACTTTAAAATTGACACATGAATCAGACTGGAAAAATGTAAACTAATCTTAAAAGATGGGGTAATTTGCAGGTCTAGAACTTCTAAGTTTAATGTTTAACATCATTTATGTGTAGAGAAAAAAAATGATCGTAATGGTATTTGTCCAACCTTGGAAACTTGGGAAAAAGAAAGAATTATAGAAGCAAAAGTTATCAAGTGGAGAGGGAAGTTTATTCAACAGACTTAAGTAGTAAAATAATGCAACACACAGGCTTAGCCTGATGTCATCAGTTCGTGTGATTTATGTAATTCCTTTGATACTGATTCCAAGCCCCCACATTGTCTGATTATGTAAGATTGCCAATAAGGGAGAAGATGCAATAGTTTTTGAGAATCAGGTTTCAATATAATTATTTCTCATCAGAAATTAAATTAATTGACTTTTTAGTTTTATACATCAATCTACTGAGTTTTAGTTAATGGGTCACTCTCCTAGGATTTCATCACCTCTTATTCTTCAACAATGAAGCTCTCTAGATAATAATAGTATCACCAATGTAACGAGTATCACTTTATGAGACTCCCTGGGGATCTGCTTGTTCAATTTCCCAGGAACATAGAAATGCATTTTTTTTTTTTTGCCTGTATACCAAATTTTTGAAGAAAAAGATAGGAAATAGCAATAGTGATTAAGTAGGCTGTGGGGATTAGAGTCAGTAGTTAAATGGATGTGAAAATTGTCTTGCATGAAGTCCAGATTAGTACTGGTAGATTCGGGTATGGTTACCTTTGTATGTGTGGCAGAGCAGAAGCTGACACAATTAATAAGGGAAACCAGAAGTAAGGAAAATTATAAGCTATTTTTTTCTGTTGTGATAATTATCACATAGAAGCCACTATTGTCACAGAGACTTCCTTTACTCTTAAATCCCTGGAGAGAATGATTTATTCATTGTAAGACTCTCCAGAGTGTTTTGTAGACACTAGATGTTTAATGACACTTGTTTTGTACTTTTCAAAGTACAGTAGTTTCAAATCTACATATTAGTGTATAAAAACATTTTCATATGTATCATTTAATTGAATACTTCTAAACAGCGCTGTGGGTTAGATTTGAAATGCCCAGAATTTGGGGCTTCAACCAACCTCTAGTCTCTCTTATAACTTCTTGCTGAGACTATAATGGCATGAAAATGGTATACGCTGTCAGATTTAGATTTGTAGAAACAGAGATTACATTGTAGTAAAATGAACCCATACAGTATGATCGATAACCAACTTAATGTAATCTCTCAATGTCACCTGCAATAAGAACATGCAATCTACAAGTGCCAGGGTAAACCTGCTCAGGGTGAAGAATGGAGGCTACAGAGCTAATTTACAGCACCACAATTTTCATTACTACAGCTAGCTGTCAATTATATGCACTCACTTGTTTGGAAACTGAAGCTATTATAAAAATTCTGTAAACGTACCAAGTCTACTAGCAAAGGATTTCAATAAACTTCTAAGTTTCTAATAAGCTACAAAATTATTTCTGTCTTACCTTTTCTCCTAAAATCTCTTAGCTCATCTTTTATACACAGGGAGAAAAAAATACATACTTTCACATCATACTTCATGACTCATATTATTTACATGTTTAAATAGCAATGTTTCATTATTGTATTTTCTGTAATCAATCAGGAATATTTATTTAATGAGTTCCTTCCATGTAAAAGTTCTCTGCTTTGTATATAATGTACACTTTTATAGCACTCATACCACTGCAAACCTTTTTGTTGTCTTATTCCAGATAACTAGGCTTAACATATTGTTACTACTGAGTTGCCATGAAATTAGCACTAGTGATTATTCACCAGACTTGGATGAGATAAGGGAAGTTCACCAGATGATAGGTCATAATGTCCTTGCCAGGGGAGTCCTACACACTTTGAGCTGCTGGAACCTGCCTTTAAAGGCTTTTCTCTTGGTTGACCAGGGGCCTTATGTTGCCTTATTTCCAGGAGTAAAAGCAAAAACACCAAACTACAAACATTTCACTGATTCTGTTATTGTGCAAAGCAATGTGTAGTGTTTTGACTGAAAATGCCTCCACGATATGGATCACATGTCTATCAGTGATCATGAATCTTTCTCTTATGAAGGTAGCTTTAAATTTTGACAGTAGGCAAAGGTTATTCAGATCTGAATCTGCTGAATGATATTTTTCCCTCTCACCTTCGATCTAGACTGAAGACTTATGGAAGGTGCGATTGAGTCTTGTACATCTCGCTAGTGTCCGACCCCGCTAGCATGGCACCAGGAGAAGGGGATGCTATAATGAAGCGACAGAGATGGTGGCCTCCAAAGTCACACAAACCTGGTGTCCACGATCCCGCTTAACAATTTTGAATGTAGGCCAGTTAACTACCTTCGCCTTAGTTGCCTCACACATAAAAGCGGACAATAATCCGACCTACCTCATGCGAACTTGTGCACATAAAGCACAACTGTGGCACACAGTAAGGGTTTGCTAAGTATTAGCACTGTATTATTGTTGTTGTTTATATGCTCAAAATGTGGGTGAAGAATGACTAAGATATTGGATAAATAAATAATATAAATAACATAAGCAAAATCATTTTGCAAGCCGATTGAAAAAGAGTCAGCAATATAAAATGTTTTTAGAAAGTGTTCAAAGTACAACATTATTATTGCGTTTCATTCTATGAGCACACACGCCCAATTTAAATCAGAGTTACGGCTGGAAGGACAAAATAAGGAGAATGTCGGAAGGTCCGATGTGGGTAACAAAGGACACTTGAGTCAACAGGTAAAACTGTTAGCAAAATAACAGATTAGGACCCAGGTCAATTATTTACTATCAAATTATAATATAATAGGAGCAGGACAGGAATAAAGACTCAGACGTAGAGAATGGACTTGAGGACACAGGGAGGGGAAAGGGTAAACTGGGACGAAGTGAGAGAGTGGCATGGACATATATACACTACCAAATGTAGAACAGATAGCTAGTGGGAAGCAGCCGCATAGCACAGGGAGATCAGCTGGGTGCTTTGTGACCACCTAGAGGGGTGGGATAGGGAGGGTGGGAGGGAGACACAAGAGGGAGGGGATATGGGGACATATGTATACGTATAGCTGATTCACTTTGTTATACAGCAGAAACTAACACACCATTGTAAAGCAATTATATTCCAATAAAGATATTTTTAAAAAATTATACTTTTTAAAAGAAAGTGCTCATGCTGAAGGCTTCCTTGAATTCAGGTAAGATATTAGATTTTGAAAATGCATATATCATGCTAGCTACAATTCTTTGTCTAAGGCCATGCAAGCTAATAATTTCCCAAAAAGAAATATTAAATTAGGTACAAGGGTTTAGTTAAGCTAGAATTTCCCAAAGAATGTGCACCGCTGATACGTTGAGAAATATCATATCTTATTATATTAGTTGTATGTCTGCAATAATATAATGTTTAAACAGCACATTAGGAGAAAAACATCAAGTGTACTAAGCACAAAATTTTATGGATATTATTGTTTTTGATGAGACTAAGTTAAAAGAGAGTTGATTTTAAAATAATATTTATTAAATAATTAAATTGGTAGTCTGTGGGCTTTGTAAAACTTATGAAGATGGTATACAAATCCAAAGTTTGGGAAATGCTGACAAGATAATAAATGATTTATCTATCACAAATTGGTTGTAAATAGCACATTAATAGCTTCATAACTTCTCATTTCATTAACTCAGTGTCTGATAGCAATGACTTGGTTTCTGATATAATACTCTGTTGGATTATTTAAAATAATTTTATACATATTTATAATACTATAAGCTCCACACAAACAGATGTCATGTCTAACATGTTTGCTGTTGTGTCCCTAGTGCCTGGCACATAATATGTACTAAGATATATTAGTTAAGACAGTAAACAAACAATTATATAAACTTAGGTAAACACATTAAAATTCTAAAAATTGTACCCAGAGGAAAACATAGAACAATAAACAGATATTTTATAAGACTGGGAAATGACTCTCACTCTGTCTAATATCTGATAGAACCCCATTATATCATACCTACCATTAAAGTTGTTGCTAATCAAATCATAGAGTTCATTAAATTAAAAAAAATAGATAATGACTGGAATTAAAAAGAGATCTGGAACCATGTCAATTAAGGATCTACTAAATACTAAGGTAACTGGGAAGTCCAAGGGCCAATTTAAAGATTATGTTAAAGAGACTGATTTGTAAGAATATTTCAGAATTGATTTTTTTCTGCATATTTACTAAAGATATTAGTATTCATAAATAACTTCAGCTATGGTTGATTTTAATTTAAAGGTCACAAGATAAGTGTTTTCCAAGCTTAGTAAAGGTAAAGAGTGGAAGAGTTACATTTGTGTTGGAAACAATAATTTTATGATATAAAGAAATGATTTCTTTTGTAATTTTGTCAAAGGAAAGTTGAGATTTGCATGCTTATAAAATTTCCATGATTTTTGTATTTTAGGAATAATTTATACACTAAATATTTTCCCACTATGACATAGGAAATTAATATCCCCTTTAAAGCAAGATTATTATCATGTAGGAACATCTTTAATAGATTTGCAGTCTATTAAAACACCATGGTATAGGAATACTGAAAAAGAAAGCCTTAACACATGGACCACTTTTGGACACTGTTTTCTTCTTTTCTTTATTATGCTTCCAGGAAAGGAAGATCAATCAATACGAATAAGACCATGTCTATAAAGCTGAAAACAAGCTGAACTGGCACCAAAAATTCATTTTAATGACATTGCAACAGAGTCAGATGCTCAGTGGGGCCACAACAGTCCATCCAAATGTTTTCATAAGGTTTCTGCCCAGGGCTTGAAATGGGAGAAAGAAAATATCCCTGGCTTTAACAATAAATCTCCTCTAAATGCAACTTCTAATTTCCTTTTTATGTAGCAAAAAACTATTAACCAAAAATATCTGAACAAGATTGTAATTACTGACGACCAAAACTGTATCATGCAGATAGGCAACATAATGATAAAATCCCAGCATCCACAGAAGTTTCTGAGCAAGCTGGGTTCTTACTCACCCTTAATTATACACAGACCCTCATAATGTGTGGCCACAGGGAGGAAGTAGTCAAATGTTATATGGGAGTCAGAGTATTTTACATTCAAATAGGAATGGAGATTAGGATTTCAAATATTAAAAATGAATATTGTATATGGGGATACTGAATCTTTCAGTAAATAGAATCTAGAATTTTCAAAGGGAAGATAGAACTTGGAGAGAGTAGAGGTGGTGGAAATATGATCGATAATAGATGATTTTCTTCCCAGAGTAAATATTCTATTGCATAATGTGTTCCTTTATATTTTGTTTCCACGTAATATTTAATTTGATTTTTTTCTCTGATCTCATCTTCCTCTAGTGTTTGTCTATAGAATGAGATAACTAGGAAAAAACAACCTGGTATAAAGTAGATGTTGAAGCAAAAATAAGAGTAAGTAGTAATAGAAATAGGGCTTGCCAGCTCTCAAACAAACAAAAACTTCACATGGGAAGGCCTTTAAAAATACTTGGGCTATTGTTTTCTGTATACGTAGGCAGAAATGACTTAGCATCTGAAAATGCTCTGTTTGAAAATATCTTCTTCATATTTTGATTCCTCTTGCTATTCTCTTTGAAATGGAAATACCACTGGGAGAGGTAACATATTACAGTAATATGTTAATGTCATATCAGATCTCTTTTCTCCCATCCAAGGGAGAACTTTGGGAGAAGGCTGTGAAAATACGGACACCAGAAAGAAGAAAGGAACAAAACAAAATGTAAAGGAAAATGGTGTCCACATTGGCCTGGAACTGCAGTTAATAACCAGCAGGAGTGATCCAGGAGTATGATTAATAGACACAGGAACATCCCTGATAACTATTACTAGGACATAATGTTGTGCTTTACAGCAATTAACCAACATACTAACAATGTTAAAGTAATCATCTTTTGCAAATGTTTTCCAAATTTACAACTTATGTTGACAAACTTCCTTTCACAAATACTTGGTAGGCAACCTGGATAGTTATTCAATTCATATGTCTTGTGGTCTGTAGCTTACCTTTAAAATACATCCACAAGGACAGTCTGATATAATTACATGTGTATTAGTTATTTTATACCCAAGAGTTGGCACAGGATTGCTCTAAGCAAAAACACACAGTCTGTGGGTTGTTGGCTAGCATTTCAAGAAAAAACAAGATTTCAGAAGTGGATACAAGTGGTACACATTGCATTTATCACCACCCAAGACCTCATGTTTTGTTAATTAGCATAAATTAATTTAATTTTAGTTACAACTTGGGGGATGGGTTTTTATTGGTGAGATTACTGATGTTCACCTAAATCGGCTAAAATATTTAGAGATCCCCCCAACTCTTGCAACAAAAGGATAAAGAAATATAGGGAGCCCTTTACCTTTTGCTTTTCATAGGTGATTTATGGCTAGGTTCTTTTTCATCCATTGAATTAGAGGATTCTGACTGCCTGATCCCACTTATAAAGTAAACTCAATCCTGCTTCTAGAATGTTTTCATATTTGCTATAGGAGAAGCATCCACACGAGGAGTAGTTGGAAAAACTAAAGGGACAGAGAGCTTGGATTTTCAAATTTACAGAACAGGTTGTACAGGCAACTTTTGAGCCTATTGCTAATAAACATTTGCCTTCTAATTTGTAGGTGAGGCAGACTTTTGTATCACACATGTTTCTTATACAGTACTGAGATTGATGGAGAAGTTACTCAGACCTACTCATCTATCTCTAACTAATGGTGGCTACTTATATCTACTAAAAAGCCAGAGTGGCACAGGTCTGTTTGGAACAGTGCATTTATTAGTGCCAACTATATACCAGACACTGCTGGACTTAGGAGTGAACAAGATAGACATCCCAGCTCACAGCCTAGATTCTAGTTAATCAGAAATTAGGAACAGGGGAAGAAAAACTTTAAATAATAATAGTAATAATAATTTATATTATTTTAGTTATAAGAACCAAGGGTTTATAGAATGTTTCAATCTATTAAAAAGGAAAAAGTGATAAATTTATGCCACTAAAAGATATGGAAGCCTCTCGTTCTCTACTTGTTGGTCTAATTCAAACCTCATTCTTTATGTAAACAGCTTTTTGTAAATTCTGTTATAGATGCACCCATGGATGATAAGATGTTTAAACACTCATTAGCTGTTTGGAAAATTTTAAAACCTGTTTGTGTCTCAGTTCACATGTCTTCAAAATTGGAATACTAATTTTGTATTGTATTACAAATACAATACAAAGGGAGGAATAGATGGAATGCTACTACAGATGAAAGCATCTGTGGTAGTTATGGTGAAGAATAGATGAAATACTACTACAGATGAAAGCATCTATCATATTACCTTATAGAGAGTCAGCAATAAACACTTTAAGAATGATGACATCCTTTAAACAAAATGGGAAATATTAATTGATATGAAAATTTGAACATTTTAATGAATTTTAAAAATACATGTTTTGAAAAATTATTGGTTCTATGGTATTAAACCAGGAGATTAAAAATGAGTTAAGAGACTTCCTGGTTAGGATGTTGAGTAAACACTGGCATCTAACTTTTCCCGCCTGAAAGTCCACTAAAGCTAGAATATATGTTATGTACCCATGTACATTCATAAATATGTATGATAAATATATAGACATATTCAAACCAGGACACTACTGAGAGTAAAAGGGAGAGCTGTTTATAATTATACGCGGGCAAAAGAAGTAAAATCGGACTATACTGGGCATACAGGACATATGGCCACTCTAACCAAGAATGAAGTTCAAGGTCAACAAGACCCTCTCACTTTTTTTTTTTTTGGTATTTTTTTCCCCACTGCATAGCATGCAGAACTTCCCCAACCAGGGATAAAACTTGTGTCCCCTGAAGTGGAACTGCGGAGTCTTAACCACTGCACCACCAGGGAAATCCAAGACCCTCTCATTCTTAATAATAAACACACAGCTAATAATTATTAGGAATCTGAGGGAAGCTGAGGAGATTAGAGGACAAAAAAAGAGGAAAATGAACAGAATAAAGGAACTTAGAAACTGAGGGAAAGGGAAAAAAATGTTATTATCCTTGAGAGACAAGAAAAGATTTTGCATATATGAAGTAATAATAGTATGCTATTAAAATGGAACTTTTGAAGAACAAAAAAGAGCTCTTTGATTTAAAACCAGGATGAAAAGTCATTCTAGGAGGAAGGAGAAAACAGAGAAATCAGAAGAGACAAAATCATGAATAGAAAAATAAAAAGAAATTTGAGGAGTAGCCAGTGTGAAAGTGAGCACCTACCAAACAGATGAAAACAGACCTATTCTAAGGCATGGTGTGAAATTTCAGAACATCGGGGAGTAAGAGTGTTCTTCTAATTTCTAGGGAGAAGGATCAAGAAACTATCAGAGAATGTGCTACACCCAAATGAGGGAGTGAATTCAAATGAAGACACGGGAAATAGGAAGCATGACTTCCAACATAGGGGGCGATGAGGAAATTGTAGGGTGAATAAACACTGGTGTGGTGAAGGGAGATTTCATGATGATGGGATGCCCCAGATATAGAGAGCAAGCAGTTTGGATTGGAGCAAGAGGAAACACTGGCAAAATGTCCACTATTATTTTACAGTCTTTTAAATACTGAGAACAGAATATGTCGGATTCTACTCTGTACTCGCCACAACAGTGCACTAATAAACTTCCTATTCTCACGTGCCTGTCCTGCTGCCTGGATCAGCTAGGGTATCAGGTAACCTCTCGAAAGCATGCTGCCTTGTCTTAGCCCTGAAACCTGGGGATACACCAAGTGAGCTTAGAAGCAGAAGGGGCAAATATGGTTCCAGTGAAAAGAAAATAGAATATATGCACATAAATCAAAAAAGGAAAAATAACAGTAATGATGATAATGATGAGGATCTAGCAAGTTCCTGAATAGTCTCATTTTTTAATGTGGATTTTGTTCAAAAATATGAGTAGAAACAGGATATGAGATTAATGATTATGTGAGGGGAGGTCAGCCCTACTGACCTCCTCTGTACATAAATACAACAAAGAGATTTTTGAGAAATTCATCCACAGTTATACTTTTATTCAAAGTTATTTTCTTACTCGTCATAAATGAGACAAATGCTGTTATACAGCACTCAATTGTGCTGGGCATTGATGAGCTTTGCTTCTACTTTAAGTCTGTCCCAGAAATAGGACTCCAATATTTGCCAGTTTAGGCAACATGTCGTATTGGTGCAGTTTATTATTTAACTTACTTGGTTGCATCAATTAGACCAAGAGAAAAGATAAAAAGAGAGATTAGCTGCTATATGAGATTCTCCTGCTAAAATTGCCAGGAATCTTCTGAAATGGAAATTGATTTACTCAGAAGGAATGAAAGGTGACCCAGCAAACTGAAAAACCTAGGGTTTGGAAAGACAGAAGCTCAGGCATAGTGGCTTTAAGTTTAGCCAGAAGGGAGGAATTCCTAGTGAATAAGTGTGAGGTTGTTCTTGTACTTTGTGCTGATTTAACTGGATTTCCCAAGGTTTTGTTTGTTTTTTGTTTTTTTTTCCACCTGCCTGCTGCACAAGCTGATTTTTATGGACTAGACAAGAGTTTCAGACCCCAAATGACAGAGGAAACCAAACAACAGTCCCTAACCATAGACAATGTGAAGCCATTCTCAGTTTTTTGAGCAGGGAAATCGCACAACAGAGGCAGTGCTTTTTAAAGCACCAAAAGGGCAGTGTGTTTAAAATACTGTTTAGGCAGGTGTGTAAAAATGTTTGAAGGTGGGCGTATTTGCATCTGGGGTACCATTTTGGAGGCTCCATATGTGATGGAGCTGCCTGTTCTAGGTCTAAGGCCATCTTGATTTTACTTGGGGTCCTGCCTTCCCTTGCTTGGTTCTGTCTGCTGCGTGGGCCTCACCAGACCTCTTATAGCTTTCCTCTCCCTTTCTTGATTTAAAGTTCGAGAACCACTTGAGAACTTTTTGTCATATTAACCTATAACTGTGACTGACACACAATGAAGAGATTTAAAAGAAAGCCTGGCAGGTAGAAGTCATCTGAGGAATAAGAGTGTGAATCTGAAAGGGAGTCTTGGGTGGTGGGTAATCAGTTACAGAGAAGAGCTCTCCTTTCAGGCTGTGTTTGATCAGCGAGTTGGTTCCTAGATTTTCAATTGGAGCTGTATGAACAGAATTGAACTCAAAGATTTTATACTGATTGTGAGGAACTGAAACAGCTGAGCACGTGAAGCGGGAGTTGCTAAGTGATTACAAAGGTTTATAACAAAGACAGCTTGTGAGAAGTCGACAAAGAGGAGATGATGTGAAAGAAGACAGAGGAGAGCTATTCTATGTGCGGGTTAACAACAGAGGAGGCAAACTAGGTTAGGAGAAAGAAAGAGGAGGGCGAATGCCTTTGATGAGAAAAAATACAAATGAGTGGGGGGGGAAGAAAATGGAAGAAGCCAGTGTTTCGAGGCTTACACTTTAGAATGTGAACACATGAGAGTATATGACACACACGAACACAAAGGGGTAGAAGCATAGCGGTGCCTGGCCTGTGAATGTTAATAAGCTCTCACAGAGAAGAGGAGAGCTGTGTGTCCTCATTTCTAGCTGGTTTCCTTGCAAAAAGAGAATGAGGTGCCACAATCATATTAAATATTACCAATGATACCTAATACAATTCCATTCAATCTTGTTACCTTCTCAAACCAGATTTTGCTAGGTTCAGTTTAAGATTTTACACTGAAAAAGTAACTAGATAATGGGAATAGAATTTAAATTATCCTTAAAGTCTGGCTCAAACCCTAAGGGATAATTAACCTAGGTACACAAGAAATACACAAGTTATCCTATAAAAGCTCTCAGAAATTGGTATTCGAGAAAATACCTGTAGCTGAATTAAGACCTAAAATTGATAACAATTGCTTAGTGCTTTATAAACTGATTTCATTTAAAATGTGTTCTCTGATGAAAAACCCCAAGGCATCAGTGGAACAATTAAGAAGTAAATAATTTATGGCAAAAGTGCTGTCCAAACCACAGATAATGAATTAGAGTTGCGTAAGGAAGTTTTGATGATAATGAAGACATATAAATAAGAGATGCTCATCTCAGGAATCATATTTAAAATAAGACTACAGAATCCAAACTGAGGAGTACCATTTGTATGCACACACATGGCCATTCGGATGAATAACACATACGGGGCACTCACACACATACAGGCATGTATGTGCACACACACACTATGAACACTGGCTCTGGATCACACAAGCCTGTCTAAGAAGTCAATCTCCATAACCCACTAGATGTGTAAGTTAGGACTTGATTTCTGTGAGTTTTACTTTCCTCATCCAAAAATTGGAATAAGAGTAGTATTACATACCCCGTGGGGTTGTTGTGAATTATTAGATGAGTTAATGTGTGTGATCTGCTTAGAACAGTGCCTGGCATTTAGTTTGCCCCCAATACTATATATATAGCTACAAGCATAAAATACAAAATCTTTATCACATTTCCTAACACATTAGTAATTGTTATCTCTAGCTGGTAAGCAATTTTTATTTTTGCTTATCTATATTTTCAAACTTTCCTATTTTGAACAATACGTTAAAAACCATAAGACAAATAATAAATAATAAAGCTTAATATTTTACAAACTAAATGTGGCACTGTTACTCAAAAGGTAAGGCTATATGCAGCTGGAATTATGAATAGTATACAGAGACACAGAGGTAGGTGTGGTAAGAAGAATAAAAAGTATTCCCCCAGTATTCCCGACCCCTAGTGCACACCCCCTGATCCCACTCCTTGAATGTGGGTAGGACAGGTATACACGATGGGCTATCACTCCTGTGATTAGGTTGCTCTATATGGCAAAGGTGAAGAGATTTTGCAGGTGTCAGTAAGGTCCCCACCTGACTTGCGTTAATCAAACAGGTGGTTATACTGGGTGGATGTTAGGCATGGCCTCATCAGGTGAGCTCCTGAGAGAGAGTCCAGAGGTCAGAGATCCTCCCACTGCCACACCGTGAGAAGGATGCGTATCTGGGACCTTGGGAACATCCTCTAGGAGCTGAGGGCAATCCACAGCCAACAGCCAACAAGCAAATGGGACCCTCAGTCTTAAAATCTCAAGGAATTGAATTCCATCGACACCCTGAATAAACATGGAAGAGGATCTCAAGCCTCAGATGAGACCACAGCCCTACTGATCCCTCATTTCAGCCCGTGGGACCCTGAGCAGTCGACCCAGCTAACCTCCGCCAGAGTCCTGACCCATGGAAACTGTGAGATAATAAATTGGTGTTACTGAAAGCTGCTAAGAAAACGAACATGACAGAGAAGGAACTGCTTTGCTTTGCTGGGGGGCTGGCGGGAGGTGATGGCAGCAGGAGTGGGGGGCAGGTTCATGATTCCATTAGAGCTCAAGCATCCACCCCAGCAGCCCATTTCCACCCCCCGCACCACTGTACTACCGGAACTCCTGAGAGGCTTAACGATAAATAAAATGATATTACTGAGTGCAAGTGCTTAAAAACTTGAGTAACAAGCTCTCTATAAATATTAGATTAAAAAGACATGAACAGCTTTTGCCATTATAGAGAATAATAGAATTTGATCAGCTAAATCCCAGGGCTTTATAAAGCACAAATTATGTAAACAAGCTTAATGGCTTTTTGATAAAACTACAAAAGTACTGCTAGGAAGAATGCAGGAGGTGTTCCTTATTTGGACTTTAAACTTCACACCGTATAGCACAGATGTTTACTTAAATTTTTAAAAATTAAATATGAATACAAAGAGAGTAAAGATGAATTTGAGGATAGAATATTAAGGAAAACATTGTTTTTGATTTAGGGATAAACAGTAATTTTCCAAGGATAATAGCTGGATCTAGCTTTATTTACTATTGTTATTATCACTGGGCAGAGAGAACTAAATGAAGCTTTAAATAATAAAAGTTCAATGTTTCTAGAAGATGATGGTAAGCATCTTAAGGAAATAGAAATAAACTGAAATGTGAGAAAAATGTACAAAAGAAAGAGGTCAATATTAGAAATATATGATAGTATATACTCATTAAAATTATATTTATGATACCAAATTTTCAGAGAGGTGATAAAAATTGAGAAGGAAGGTGAGGATAACAATGGCCACATTTTATAATGTGCCCTAAGATCTAAAAAAGGAAACCAGGCTTTGACTTGCACAGAATGATGAATTCTCCTACAAAAGATTCAATGAATATATTCTCTCCTCAATGTCAACTGAGCACTTGAGATGCTGTCATTTAGGGCACCCCCTAATTTCCAAGTGATGAAGCGCTGAACTGCAGATAGTCAAAAGGAGAATTGCAAAGTAGAAGAACTGCTTTTTGATAAAAAATGAACAGTGCCAATTTATGTCAAATGTGGCCAAGAAATGAGTAAATTCAAGCTTGTTTGAGGCAAGAGGATTTTGCTTCTCGATTATTTGAATAGTGATATTTTTCTTTCATGTTCCATGGCAATAATAGAATTTTTTTTTTTTTTAAGAATAGAAGGCAGTGTAGAGATCAACTCATTCCAATTCCTACTCTATTTATAAGGAAACTGAGACAGAGATTAATTGTGTTTAAAGTCTTCAGGGAATCTGTATAGTATCTGCCCACAGCACAGCTCCAACAGGCTGAATTACAGGCACTGAAGGCGACATAGAGTCCCACCTTTTCCTGATCTGTCCCTGCTCTTCTGTACTCCTTTACATGGGGCTACTCAAGGCAGAAACTTGGGAATCATTTTCAACTCCAATCACCAGCCACAGTCTGGTCAACTCAATTTTCTAAATATCCATCAAATCAATCCTCTCCTTTACCTGTCGGCCACCACCTTGAATCTCAACTTTAACTCCTGTATTACAACAGAGGCTTTCTGACTTGTTTCCCTGTCTTATGTATGGGTCTCCTTTGGAAAACCCTATTCCCAGCTGCCAAAACCATGCTTTAAAAATACAGTATCATCAATTGCTTGCCAAATTTCAACTGCTTTGCATCCCATATAAAGCATGTTACGAGTTGATTTATTTTTGTTATTGAACCAAACTTGGGTCCACTCACTGAACGTGTAGCAAAGCCACTCTACTGACACTGGGTTGTAGTGAAGGAAAGTAGAGTTTATTGCAAGGCACCAAGAAAGGAGTATGGGCAGCTCATGTTCAAAATACCTGAACTTCTTGATGGCTTTCAGGTAACAGTTTTGAAAGGCAACATTATGGGTGTGAGTTGTAGGGTGCCTGATCAGCTCCTGCACAATTCTCTGATTGGTTGACGGTGAGGTAACAGGGTGATGTTTCAGGAATCTCAATGATCAACCTTTTGGTTCCAACCTGTCTGGGGTCTACATACTGGTAGTCAGCATGTAGTTAACTTCTTCCATCTTGGGGGGGGGCGGTTAGTGTCTGCAAAATAACTCAAGGATATGGCTCAGGATATTATCCATAGCCCTTGAGGAAGAACTAAATGTTTTTGACTTTGTTTCATGGCTAAACTATTATTTTGTCTTGCTTGACTATTTTTCTTTGTTTCTGCACTTTCTCATTTTCTCACTTCTCTGATTAAATTTGCTCTTTGGAACTCGGGGAAGGAATAGGAGGCTAAAGCTTTTTTTTACAAATAAGAGGTGGGGGGCATGGAGGGTGGGGGGAGTCTGAACCCAGGAAGGCCCCACTGGGTCCTGCTCATTCATTATATACCTTTGCATTGATTCAAAATCACTCTCCATCCTCCCAGTCTTTTTCTCATTCTTTACAACCCAAGCAGTCAATTCGACATCCATAAGGATGACCCATTTGTCCCTAAAATTCTCTTAGACACTTTTCCTCCACTTACTTATACATTCTCCTACATACAGAATATTTCATCACTAGAAATCTGACTTATCTATCGACTTCCTAGGAGCTCATTTCGCAGATGCCTTTTCCCAGTTTACATCATCCCCTAAGTGATATTATCATTTCTCATATATTCATATGCTAACAATTAGGACATTTATGTCTCTAACCCAAACATCCTTTTGGGGCTTGTCCAACTGCAGAATTTGCATCTCAATTGAGATGGCATATAGCACTTCATATTTAAATAGGTCAAAACTGAATTCTTGAAATTCCTCTAAATCTGTTCTTTCCTTAATTTCCCACATCTGCCATATGGCACTGTAATTCATCCAGTTATTTAATCCATATATTCAGGAGTTATTCTTTTTGTTGTTGTTGTTAAATGTTTTGCTCTTTTTAATATATATATTTTTAAATTTATTTTATTATTTAGTTATTTATTTTTGGCTGCGTTGGGTCTTCACTGCTGCACGTGGGCTTTCTCTAGTTGCAGCGAGCGGGGGATACTCTTTGTTGCGGTGCACGGGCTTCTCATTGTGGTGGCTTCTCTTGTTGTGGAGCATGGGCTCTAGGCGTGCAGGCTGCAGTAGTTGTGGCTCGTGAGCTCAGTAGTTGTGGCTTGCAGGCTCTAGAGCGCATGCTTAGTGGTTGTGGCGCATGGGCCTAGTTGCTCCATGGCATGTGGGATGTTCCTGGACCAGGGCTCGAACCTGTGTCCCCTGCATTGGCAAGCAGATTCTTAACCACTGCACCACCAGGGAAGCCCCAGAAGTTATTCTGGACAACTGTCTTTAACCATCCTTCTCCCATCTGTCACCAATCCTGACAATGCTTCCTTCAAAGTACATCTGAAATTCATCTCTTATTTATCACTTAAACTATCACCACTCTAGTCCAAAGGAGCTTCTTTTCTTCCCTGGACTTTTACAATAGCCTCAGAACTGGTCCCAGTGCTTTTAGTCTGTCATTCATGGTACTCCAAGTAGTAGTTTTAATTGAGACCCTCTTACTCTCCTGTGTAAAAACTTTCCATAGATTCCCACCCACTACATTGAAATATAATTGAAAAAGTAAAAACCAGATTTTTTTTCCTGCACCACCACCTGTCCCCTGCCCATCTCCCCACTTCATTTTGGGCCCCCCTATAGGCTCATGATGCTTCAGCAACTGGGGTTTCAGTTCCTTGGAAGGAAATGATCTCTTTCACTCTGTGGGATATAATTTTTCAGGGCTCATTCCCCTTCCTCACCTTTTTGAGTGCCTTGTCTCCTTCCATATGCTAGATTTTGGCTAAAATGTTGCTTCCTAGGGAGGTTTTTTAAAAAATCTTCTATCCAAAATAAACCATTTCTCACCATTCTATTATTTTTCTCTACAGAAAAGTTACTTACTTGTTCACTTTTTTGGTGCTTGTTGCTACTGTTGGTCGTGAACACCACGAAGGCATTTATTACAGCCATTTGTTCTCACATGGCGCAGTTCCTGGCACACAGTGAATACAGAAATGAAGAAACCTAGAAAAAGGGTCCTAGAGGGATGCTTAAATATTCTGTTCTTTTTTCTTTTCACAAAGTCTATGAAGAAATTCACATTTTGGGGGTTTGTGTGTGTGTGTACATTACATTTTTAATTAAAATTTTTCTTTTAGATAATGTAAATTTTACATGCAGTTTAAGAAATAATACAGAGACCACCTCACACTGGTCAGAATGGCCATCACTGAAAAATCTATAAATAACAAATGCTGCAGAGGGTGTGGAGAATAGGGTACCCTCCTACATTGTTCGTGGGAATGTAAATTGGTGCAGCCACTATCGAGAACAGTATGGAGGTTCCTCAAAAAACTAAAAATGGAGTTGTCACATGATCCAGCAATCGCATTCTTGGGCATATATCCAGAGAAAAACATGGTTCGAAAGGATACATGCATCCCAATGTTCACTGCAGTGCTATTTACACTAGCCAAGACATGGAAGCAACCTAAATGTCCATTGACAGATGAATGGATAAAGAAGATGTGGTACATACATACAATGGAATATTACTCAGTCATTAAAAAGAATGAAATAATGCCATTTGCAACAACATGGGTGGACCTGGAGATGATCATCCTAAGTAAGTCAGACAGAGAAAGACAAATACCATATGAAATCACTTATATGCGGAATTTAAAAAAATGATACAAATGAACTCATTTACAAAACAGAAACAGACTCACAGACTTAGAGAATGAACTTATGGTTACCAGGGTGGAAGGGTGGGGGGAGGAATAGATTGGGAGTTTGGGATTGACATGTACACATTGCTATATTTAAAATAGATAACCAACAAGGACCTACTGTATAGCACAGGGAACACTACTCAATATTCTGTAATAACCCAAATGGGAAAATAATTTGAAAAAGAATAGATATCAATACAAGTATATGTATAACTGAGTCACTTTGCTGTACACCTGAAACTAACACAATGTTGTTAATCAACTATATCCCAATATAAAATAAAAATTAAAAATAAAAGAGGAAAGGTTTTGATCGATAAAAGAGTTTATAATGGTCATTTGGTGGTGAAGGGTATATTGAAGATGAGGAAGAGCTTCATGGAGGAGTTTAGGATTCAAGAAAACTCTTCAGAAATAAGTATTTTATAGAGAGTTTCAGGAGAGAATATTGTACACAGGGAGATTGTCATGAAATTTAGTGTAAAACAAGCCAAACTGAATTTAGGGAATGATGGAAACTCTACTCTGATTGGAGCAGGGGATGGCTATAAGGAAGCAGGGTAGAAAAAAGACAGTGCTAGGAAGTTTGTATTAAATGTGAAGGAAGCTGAATGCTAAGTTGAGGCCGTTCCCCATTATTCAGTAGTTGGGATGGAGCACATTGGTCATATGATCACAGTGGTGTGGTAGGAGCATTCATCTAGCAGCCTGCTGACAGGTGGCATGGAGGCAGGGGCAGTAGGAAAATATTGGAGTTGAAGGAGGTCATGGAGAGAATGTGACTGCCAGTTGACCCTTAAGCAGAACCCTGGCAACCGGAGGCTCCTCACCCTTCCCCTGTCCTTGGAATGTACATCCCACCTACTATTCCCAGGCTAGCAGCCCTTACAGGGAGTAAATCCTTGCGAGAGGTAGGTGTTGAGACCATCTGGACTGAATATGTCACTGAACCCTGTCAAGGCCTCGATATAAACTTTTAAGATCCTGTGGGTTGGGTGCAGAAATCTACTCATACTGTGTCGCCCAAGACAAGCCTTGTAAGTAAGTTCCCTTGCTTATCAAACCTTCACCTACCAATCTAGAGGGTCTGCCTCCTTCTCAGCCTCTCCTTGCCCTCCACGTACGGGGTCCAGTTTCAGATTTCACTTGGGGAACTCCCAAGGTTGTAAACCAACAGGGGCCAGTTGGGACATTACTAGAATAACCTAAACCCAACAATTGAGGGTCTGAATCAGGATGGTTGTTTGAGGAATGGAAAGAATAATGATTTGCAAGAGGCATTGGGAAGGAGAAATTGAGAATTTAACAGTATCTGAGATGCCAGGAGATATATGCTGACAGTTTGGACTGAATCCAACAGTAAAATACTCTAGCAAGGACAAACTTCAAGTCTTCCCTGTGATTCAACAGAAAATGTAATAAGGATAAGATGAAGAACAACTTACTTATTTGATAATGTTAAACATAAAACTTAGAGATATTAGTAAACAGTGATGTTGTAATGATTATTTGGAGGAACTTCTTTTCTAAAAGTCAGAGGAGACTACCTTCTTCTTGCCAGGCCCTAAATTAATTAACTGTGTTTTCATTTTGTTTTTTTGTTTTGTTTTATTTTTTAATTAGTAAGTGAATTTAAAGTTTAGTATTCCAAAGAATAATTATAAATCAGAAGTGATTTCCAACAGAGTGATTTTTCGTTTCTACCCAAATTTACATCAGATATTACCTGCCAGTAAAGTTCCTCCAGTGTAGAGAAACCAAAATCAAGACTCATATATTCACTATGTCTGTACAAGTGAAAAACTCTCCCTCATCTTAGTAAGAAGAAGGAAAAAGAGACTGATCACTGCCAAGACATTGCTTCTTCCCCAGAGAAGATATCTTGCTCCCATTTTTAAAATATGTGATATATTCAACAGTGATAAACACTCAATTACATTTGGGTTACTAAGAAGTGGGAGAGCTCTATTCTTTAATACAAATGTTGTGAATTAAGGTGCATATACAATTTCTCATGACCATAGAGTGATATCTCAAGATTCATAGAGTATCTCATGCTGTCACTCCCTCCTCTTCTTCAACATGTATCTCTTGGAAAAGCTACAGCCCAAGCCAAGCTCTGTGGTGCCATGTTTTCCTAACGGGTCAAGTTCATGTTCTTTCCAGATGAAGGAAGGGTTAATGGGTTGCAAAAGGCCAAAGAGTACCTGATGGCCTTCAAGGGTCCCTGAAACACTGGTGTTCATAACTATCTTGACAATAGAAAAAAAATCTTCTAACTGCAGAAATCATGCTGTTCTTTTCACCACTTAGACTGAATCTAGAGTATTAGGTCAAACTATAGTCATACTCTTTAAAGGAGGTATTGATGAAGAGGAGATCTGCGTTTCCACATAAGGCCTTCAATTCACAGAAAAGTGATCTCTCCCGAAAAAAAAAGGAAAAAATCCTCTTCCATTTTGTGTGTTCTTCATATGAGGATAGTATACCTTATGGTTTTGTTTAGTTTTCTAGTTCTTTTCTGAAAAGGCATATAGAAAAGTAACTAAAGTAACTTCTTAATTGTCCAAGCCCATTCAGGATGCCCTGATTTCCCTTAAGGTTAATAGTTGACAATAGTTTTGAGAAATCAACATCAAGAGTCTTTTGGATTAAGTCTAGTTCTCATGGATTCTACTTTAGTTGACGTAAGATTAGAATGAAGGTAAAGAAGAAAGTACCTGATTGCACTGACAAGTCCAACAATCAATGAACTCTCAGGTCAAGCTTTCTGGGAAGTGAATTATTTCTCTGGGGCACACTTACAGCCTTGGCATGGGGGGAAATCTGGGGACAGTAGCTCTCACTTTACCATTTTCTCTACCCACCTTCCATACTACACCCACGTCCTCTTCATCCTCCCTTCCGTTCTGTGCCATGTCTGTCTTCCTGATGTTGCCGAGTTCTCCACTGGGGTCTGCTTGTCTACAGCACTATTTAGGGCTCTTAGTTCTAGGCACACAATCCTATTTGCACTTCACACCTACTGAGTCAGTCTCCTGAGATGGAGCCAACAGGTTTGTATGGGAAGACAAAACTCCATAAACGTTTCTGAAGCATAGCTGGATTTAAGAACCACTGGCCTCAAACATATTGGAATTTGAATTTTGCCTGAATAATGTAAGCGAGTTATTTAACTCTCTAATTCTTTAAAAAATAATTATACCTTACTCCTGGCAACCTTTTCTGAAAGTTTATTATGTGTCAGACAATATGCTAAGAACCATATGTAGATTACCTTATTTCATTCATACAATAATACTATGAGGTAGATATTATTATTAATCAATTTCAAAGAAAAACATTCCGAGGCTTATTGAAGTTAGCACAGTTAATAAGTTGCCCAAGATTCTGTATCTGGTGATTAACAGCGCTAGAATATAAACCCAGGTTGTCTGAATAAAGCAGTTACTGTGGTACCCGATACATGGCAAACCGTCCATGCAGCAATCAGCATCAGTAGCATCATATAATCATCATCCTTATCATCATATGCCTCAGGAGTTCATATCGAATGCTGATCCTCTCCTGGAGCTAGTAAACAGTGCTTGCCCCACACACTTCTCCAGATTTTTGGAGGGCAAGATGCTACCAAGTGTCTGATGGAAGATGTGCTCTTATCTTACAGATCTGTACATCTTACATATGACTGTGGGAACCCGCAATCTCATTTCATAGCCCTGAAATTTAATATGGAAGTGAAGAAAAACTAGGCTCTCTTCCCCAGAAAAATTTCATGAAAGTGGCAGGTAAGTTTTGCTAGTGCCAGAATGGGCTTTCAGTACCCAGAACGGCTCCTTGTATAACCATGGCAAGCAGAGGAAGGTTTGGCGTGACCTCTGAGCTTCCTTTCACTTGGGCAGTGTGGGTGGTTTGAGAGGTTGTACTAACCTTCCCCAGTCTAGGTCCTTGTGGAGGGTGCTTCATGGGCTAGTTCTTTCTGTGGACTTCAACCTTGCAATTTGGCTTTCTAGTTTTTCCTCTACATGATGATTTTTTTAAACACTAATTATTAACCGTTCAAATCAGAAGGCAGACTTTTTTTTGAAAACCTAGCATTGAAATACATTTCACCATTTAGCCTAACAAAGACAGCAATATTTAGCTTATCACACATTATGATAAGAATACAGCACAGAAGAAACAAACTTTAGTGGTGCTATTTATTCTCAACATAGAGAAAAGCAATCTTCATGAAACATAAATATGGCATAGTTACCTGTCATGTTGCAGTAAACTTTCAGAGGCCCCAGAGGTCCACTGCCATCAGGATCTATCCAGTAGTAATTTGATGTCTGGCCTAGGTGTTTGTAGGCTTCACAGGAAGGCTCATAGATGGCTGGAACAAAACATCCCACATGAGCACAGCACCCAAAAAATGTCTCTCCAGATAAATGCCCCAGTAACAGATCAAATGCTATCAAACCACTGTTTAGGAGAGTATCCTCTTGTTAGAAAGAGCACTCTTTTCTCTACATTTAAACTCATAATCTGATTTTTAGTCTATAAGCATTGGTTCTGACCTAACAAACAAAGATAGTAAGTTCCTGCTATGGCTTTAGTTGGGGAAAGGTCTAAAACAATCAATAAATTGTTAAACAAATGTAATGTTTCACAGGTGCTCATGATCATTGAAAACTATTTAATTTATACTTATTTATAGATATCAGCTCCTTAATGTAAGGGACTTTACTGAAAGGCCATGAATATTGGCTGTACTGTTGGGCTATCAGCTAAGAGATCAGAGAAAATCTCTCTCTCTCTCTCTCTCTCTCTCCCTCTCTCTCTCTCATGCACACACACACAGGGGCACTTTTTCTTTTTGCATATTTAGTATAAATCTCCCACAAATACCACATGATTTCTAATCTTCCTTTATTTCAGGAAAATGGAAAGATACGTCTGTTTCATTTTATTTGTTACAGGTGTGCTTTAATTACATCAAATCTAGTTTTTGTAGAAAACTGACATTTATGTAATTAGATTGTAGGTTCTTTTTCATCATTTTCCTTTTTGTTCCCATGCTCCTAACACATTTTCTTTTCTCACAGAGACTGCACCTGTTTTCAGAAGTGCAAAATGGACATTTACATACCTCCTTTATAGCTGGAACTTCTAAAACACTATAGTGAAAACTTTTTTTAATAGCTCTACATTGACATATACAATGAATTTGACAGACCTCTTTACAAAACTAAGAACTATTTCTGGTAAAAATCTATCTATCTGATAAGCGGAGTCTTTTGGTAAAGTGCCCTTGAATTCAATACTCCTAGCATCTGTCCTTTGCTAAGCTATGAAGTAGGAGGTCTGATTCTGGGACCTCCCTTTTCTACTTTCCTCTCCCACGTTCTCTGTGCTTCCCTTTAGCTTTCCATGGTTTCCTCTTCCCAAGGATGCTAGACATTAAATTCTATTTCATTTCAACAAACACAACACACTAGACTAAAACAGTTCAAAAACTCTTTGATTTACTCAAGGCTTGCTTCCCACTTCCTTCCTTCCTTCCTTCTGCAAATAGTTATTGAGCCCATATGATGTGTTGAGCAGTAGATTAGGCAACACAAGCACAGCTGTGAACAACACAGACTGCGGACCTTTGGAGTAGGGACTGTTCACTCAGTACTCGTGCATTGCTCATGCAAGAAGTGCTGTCAGAAGAGGATGTGGCTAGAAAGTTAAGCACAGCCCATACACCTTTCATCTGAGTGTAATTATTAATATGCCACTTTCAATCTCCCAGTTGTCTTATTTGGATAATAAACTATGGTCGCTCTAATTCTGAATGCCATACCAAATAAAATAATGCAATAAAAGACTGAACAAATATTTTTAAACTTTCAGCAGAAAGATGCCATAATTTGACGTAGGTTTTAGAAAGAAAGTTCCTTGTAGCAAAACAATAGCTCTTAGGGAAGTGAGTAATGAGAGCATGTAGGCTGTAATTGCTATAGCAATAGGCCTATAGGCCTTTTGAAAGATGGCCAGAGGTATAGAAGATTATGAGAAAGGATAAAGCAAACAAGGCAGGATAAAGTAGATGGGATTTAAGATCAACAGGACATGGAGACTAGGTGGGTGGATGTAGTTAGGAAGCAAGAAAGAATGACTTAAACTCACAGTCTCTGAAAAAAACCAACTGCCTTATTAATTTTTGACAATCCTTCTTCAGATTATTACAATTTTTGTGTACAGTTCAAAATCCCCCAGAAGGTCAGGTTCAAATTCTTAAGTTTTCCAATTGTCCCTTCAGCCAATCTACCATTAAAAACTTTCACCTTTGTTTTCTAATATTTAATAATCATTCTTTTTCCTCACTGCCAGCACCCCAGTCATTTTCCTTATCATCTGGTATCTGATTTACAACAATCGACCTATTAATTGATTGTTCTACCCAAATATCTCTTCACTTCCCACCCAATTATGCTTTTTTATGCAATATCCTAAAACATTACTTTCATTATGTTTAAAAAATGTGTAATGGCTCTTCAGCATCTCTGATTGTATATCCCAGATCACCATCTAAGCATGTAAGACCTTCCATAATCCTTACAGATCTCTTTTGGTTTTAGCAACTCGCCAGTATCAACCTTGCTCTCCGCTCAGGTGAATCTGACACAGGAACTTGTTTAACTCATGCTCACCCTTTCTGGGGTTGCCTCTACTTGTGGTTTTCTACAGGCCTCTTTCTCAATCTGTAAAACTTCTCAGTCAGAGCTAACTATGAAGGCAGACGTGGTAAGAAACAGGGTTCCTGTCAAACAGATCTGAGTTTAAATTCTGACTCCACAAAGTACTATTTATATAACATTAACAAAGATACCTAATCTCATTCAGCCTTGTCTGGGGAATAGGTATCACAGGTATAATAGTTAATAGGTGGACTGTTTATCGTTAATATAATAATTATTATTTAGGCACCACTGACATTCCTCCTTTCTTAAGGAGGCCTTCCCTAATAAATACGTCCAGCTTTCTGTATAGTCCAGGGCATACACTGCTCGTCTCACATACTGTAATACTAGTCAATTTAGGACTTGATTGACCGCTGTTAATTAAACCATATAGGAAAATTTTATTTCCTAACAAGATTGTGAATTGTCGTGAGGGCAGGGTGTACAAAACATATTTTTCTTTTCTACTCTATATTGATCTAACATGGTAGATGTTTAAGAAAAGCTGTCAGAATGAAACTTAAAACGTGCCTACCCTTCATCCCGTTCTGATTTTGATAAATGATTAGTTGGCTCACCAGAAGAAGTATATACAAATGAAAGCACAATTGGATGATAGTAAGTATAGGTAACTACTGCATTTCTAAGTAAGCATACAAGCATTTTAAAGAGGTCTGTGGACTTTAACCCAAGTAATTGATTAAGAGTAGAGATGAAAGCATGTGGATGAGGGAAATCTGGGTAAGCAAGAAGTTCTTTCTTTTTCTTTAAAGTGCGACAATTATTCTGCTTGTCTTTAACCTATAACAGGTTTATTAGCTGCTTTTGCCTCATCAACACAAATGGAAAACCAAAACTTTAGTCCAAACTTTATCGTGTGTGAAAAATCACCTGGAGAGCTTGTTAAGACAGGGATTCCTGGGTCTCACCCCGGAAATTCTGACTCAGTAGAGAATTTGCAGTTCTAACAAGCTCCCAGCTGATGCTGCTGGTCCTGACTACATGTTGAGAAGCATGGCTCTAATCTTGAAAAAAAAAGTTAACTCAAGAAGGGTGGACTAATTCTTTATTTATATTTTAGTATAAATAGGAAAAATAGGTCACTGAAAGGCAATACAGTACAATTGTAAACATTGGGTTGGCCAAAAAATTTGTTCTAACTAAAAATAAAAGACATATTTTTCATTTCATGAAGAACTTTACGGAAAAACACATTGACTAACCAAATGAACTTTTTGGCCAATCCAGTAACATAAGGCTAGAATGCCACCTCACTTCACTCAGAATAATAAAAATGGAATGGGATACAAAACTCTAAATAAAAATACATGTCAAAAGAAATATACTTGGATGAATGCACAGAAAAATATTTGGAAAGGAATACACTCAAACAGTAACAGTGGTTATCTTTGAGTAGTAAGATTATGGATAATTTAAAACTTCATACTTCCCTGTGTTTTCCACATTACTTTATAACATGCATAAGTTATGTTATCATTAAAAATACACTTGCAAAATACATGTCTGGAGTAAAGGCACTGAGGTAAAATGGCAAGAACAGCTGTACATAGCAAAACTGCATTAGTTTTATAACTGAATTAGGAATTAAGAGATTTTTGTTCAAATCTCCTTTCTGTCATTTACTACCTGAAACTCCCCTTAACTTTCAGTTTTCTCAACTGTAAAATGAAGGCAATAATACCTCCTCCACCAAGTTATTGTGAAGATTAAATGAAATCACACACTTTGTAAACTAAAAAGCACTGAGCGTATGGAAATTTTAATGCACGGAAGGAGCTAACCGAAGTATTTAGCCTGCATGCCTCAGCCAGTTAACTCTGTACCCAGTGGAGTCCTAGCTGGGCTGCACAATTTGTGCATATCAAGCCCCAGGGAGTTGACAGGGCAGAAGGGGCTAAGCCAGCAGCCACTGAAGAAAGAGAAGGATCTGTGCCATTGTCAATAATCGAGCTTTTCTAGTAGACTGCTGGAGAAAGGCAATTGGGCTGATGGCAAAATAAATAGACTCATCAAGTCCATTGATTTACTGGAAAAGTAATTTTTCTCTGTTGCAACTCCTAGTCCCAAATAAAAGATCTCATATTATTCTACATATTCTTAAATAAATCTCAGATATTCAGAAATATTATGAATGAACATATCAGACTGAATTTCATAGCATGTAAAAATCCAGAAAGTGACAAATCCGAAGTATCTTATTAATTGTCATTAAATATTGAATGTTGTCTGTGTGACATCATATTGGGTACAATGGAAAATGACAAAGTACTAGTGTATTAGTTTCATTGGGCTGCTGTAACAAATAACCAAATACTTAGCGGGTTGAAACAAATTTATTATCTCACAGTTCTAGAGGTCAGATGTTCGAAGTGGGTTTCACTGAGCTAAATTCAGAGTCTGGGTAGGGCTGTGCTCCTTCCGAAAACTCTAGGGGGGGAATCCGTTTTCTTGCGTTTTCCAGCTTCCAGAATCCACCTGTATTCCTTGGCTCATTTTCCTATTTCTTCATCTTCGAAGCCAGATGCGGCTGGTGGAGTCTCTCCCATACTCCGCTCTGATTCTCTGCTTGCCTTGTCGCCTCTCTGTATTTGAAGGAGCTCTGACTGCATCAGGCTCACCCAGATCATCTGGGACAGTCTCTGCACGAGAAGGTCAGGCCCCCCCGATCATCTGGGACAGTCTCTGCACGAGAAGGTCAGGCCCCCCCGATCATCTGGGACAGTCTCTGCATGAGAAGGTCAGGCCCCCCCCCGATCATCTGGGACAGTCTCTGCACGAGAAGGTCAGGCCCCCCCCGATCATCTGGGACAGTCTCTGCACGAGAAGGTCAGGCCCCCCCAATCATCTGGGACAGTCTCTGCACGAGAAGGTCAGGCCCCCCCCGATCATCTGGGACAGTCTCTGCACGAGAAGGTCAGGCCCCCCCCGATCATCTGGGACAGTCTCTTCACGAGAAGGTCCTTTGCTTAATCACAGTCTCTTTGCCATAGAAAGCAATACAGTCACAGGTTCCACGGCTTAGGATATAGACATGTTTGGTGGGGAGAGGATTATTCTGCTCATCACAACTATATATAAATAATATGATTGCTCTATTTAAAGAACAAGTATAATTAAGCACCTAATGTCCTCCCAGTGTTGTTGATTAATGAAAGATGCCAACTCATTGGCAGAGAGAAAAGCAAAGGGTTTAAAAGCAAAGATGTGAAACAGGCCTAATGCGCTGGGAAATAAGGCATCACTTAAGGAATATTTAGGGTAAGGACGGAGTATAAAGGAGGAGCTACCCCCAAGGAAAAGGATAACTCTCAATACTTTGAATTGTTGCAGAAAAACGGAATGGAAATCAGCTAGGGGAAGTGGTAATACATTTAGTGAGCAGATTTGGGTGACTTTTTTAATATTTCAGGGTGGTGGTATTTGTAGAAACCAGATTATAAGAAAAGGAACTAGTTGGTGGAATGGGGTGGATGTTGACTACACTATTGTAGGAGTTTGAACCATGAAAGGAAAAAATAGAATAAAAATTGATAGAGATTGCTAAGTACAAGTGAGGGAATTTTTGTTAGGATATGTGAGACAGAATTATCTTTATTGTTTTTAATGGGGTAATTTCTGATTATAAAAGGAATTCATAGGGGAATTCCCTAGTGGTCCAGTGGTTAAGACTCTGCACATCCAATGCAGGGGGTGCACGTTCAATCCTTGGTTGGGGAACTAAGATCCCACATATCTCATGGTCCAAAAAAAAAAAAGCATCTATACTCCTTGGATTAATTCTGAAAAAGTACCCCCCCCAAAAAAAAGAAGAAAAAAAAGAACCTCCTGTTTCCCTAGCTCCAGAAGTAAATTTGGGGAGTTTGCATTTCATTCTTTTGGAATGCCAGGCCCCTCTCCTCTTTTCTAGACCTCCTTCAAGGGTATGAGAAGTTAATGTAAATAGTCAGAATCCAGGATACCTAACAGCCAGGTTTTGTTAGCCATTATCAGGGACTTGTTACTCCCCTCACTGTCTGCCACCAGGAAATTAGCTCTAAATCTGACGGTCTTGAGAGTCTTGAGAATGTAAAAACAACTTTGCCTGTTAATGCATCTTTACCAGCACTGGTTAGACTGATTTAAAACAAAATAAAAAGAAAAAAATAGTTTCTTACTTGGCCAAAAAAAAGCTTTTATTATTGTTTGATTTGTATTTTTTGATTGGAAAATTTATTTTCACATATACAATACATTGGAGAGTTTTTAAAACTGTTTTGTGAGGTATACAGTTATGCCTTTTGCCCACTTATTTATTGTCAGCATTTTTCCATTGACTTAAATTGGCTATGATAAAATCAAAACTAAAATCTATGTTCCATCATATTTGTCTTCCTTGTTTTTTGCCTTACCTTGAATATGTAGCTTTTGATGTACAATATTTTATGTTATCAACTCTATTAAGATTTCCCCTTTAAAAATTGTTTTTACAGCTCCTAAGTGTATAATATTATCTTCCATTTATGACAATAAAGGCCTTAACTAGCATGCTAAGGTGTTTGTATTTCTGTAACCATAGGCTAAAACAAGGCAGGAACATCATCAATTTTGTGTTTAAGAAGTGTCTCCTGGCAACTGTGTGGACAACAGGTTAGGAAAGTTAGTAACAACTAGGAGACTGTTGCAAGGGGACATGGAAGCTAATCATACACACATATATGATTAGAACATTAAAGTCCCTGGGAAAAGAGAGGGAAGCACACATCTGTGATTTGTGCCATGGCTTCAATTTTCACATAAATATTGATGATTCAAGAAGGACATTGCTATGGGTTGAAATGTATCCCCGTAATAGGTGTTGAAGTTCTAACCTTTATTTGGAAATAAGGTATTTGAAGGTGATTAAGTTAAGCTCGTTAGGGTGGCCCCTAATCCATCTGGACTGGTATCCTTGTAAAAATGGGAAATTTGGACACAGAGACAGACACCTACAATAGGAAGACAATATAAACAACAGGGATACTGCCAACCACAACTAAAGGATGCCTGAGGCTACCAGAAGCTAGGAGAGAAGTATGGAACAGACTCTCCCTCACAGCCCATAGAAGGACCAACCAGGTAGACACTTTGACTTCAGATTTCTAGCCTCAAAATCGTGAGGCAATAAATTTCCCTTAAGTCATCCTGTTTGTTACTTTGTTACAGTATCTCTAGGAAACTAACACAGACAGACAGTTGCCAGCTGACTGGGCCAACCTCTCCTCACCTCCACCTCTGAGCTCTTCCAACTTTCCTAGAGGTGATGGGGAGGAGGACCCTCAACCATGTTCCGGAACATCAGTGTTAAGAAAGAATATCCTCCTGGCAAAACAGGTGCTTTTGGCCCACTCTGTGCAAGGTCTTATGCTGGGTGCCCTCAACAGTACAAAGCAACAGCTCTCTAGATCTTCATGATGCTGCCGAGCTGGGGAAGGCTCTCCTAGCCCCTTTCTATGTTTCATGCTTTGAGAGAGGCCATTACGCATGTGGTATACATCCCTCCTGTTACTACCTTCTAGAGCATACGGATTGCTTGAAGTGGCCAAGGATGAACCAAGTTAAAAATGAACACATACATAAAGGTTACCTTTGGAACATCATAAGTAGTCTTTTCCTGATTGCACAGAAAGGGAAAAGTTCACTTACAATGATTTGATATAAAACTGGAAAGAAGCATAAAATAACTTTATGGTTCATTTACTAAAAAATGCTGTAACATGACACACTGAGTATTGATAATTTATGAATGGCTTCGCTTTCCTGCTCTCTTATATTGGAGGTGACCCAGTACTTACTACAAACTTGCTGTAGGAACCAGGTGACAAAAGTGCTAAAAAGGGAGGTTGGCTTACTGGACACTCTAACCTTGAATTAAGAAAGAAGTCCTTTAATGGAAAACACGGATATAGCAGAAAAAAAAACCCAATATAGTAGTTCTCAGCCCTTGAAAGGGGCCTGGGCATATCTGGGTTGGTGGCGCTCAGAACAGAATGGTCACTGGGGTCCTCCTTATCCTGATCCCTTTTAATCACTAAGCCACCTCTGATCTTAATCTGTCTTTCAAAAATAAGTTTCTCCTTTGGGAAGAGATATTTCTCATTGGAAACGAAGAAACTGACTTTCTGATCTCAATTAGGCTCTAGTGCATTTGTTTGGAGAAACTAGTTTTCCCAGGATCTAATTATTCCTGTTAAGGTAACTCCTGAGGTTTGTACACAGCCAAGCTGGAAATCCAAAGAGGCGCAGTGGCCTTGAGACCTTCCCCTGTGAAATCTCCCTAATTCTAGGACCGTTCAATTATTTTAAATTAGCACAATATAAGCTTTATAATACCTAAGTCCTTATTAACACCTGAATATTAACCTGATACTTTCTCTGTCTCTTTGGATTTTTTTTTAAGCTTGAATGAAAGCCCTGAGTAAACTACATTATTTCCCTGAGGAACTATTGTCTCATAATTGACACACAACAAATAGTGGTGGTTAGAGAGAGTGGAGGTTTAAAAACAGATATTTGCATGCTGATATTATGTCATGATTTTTCCAGAATGTAACTTCTGTGTGAGATGTTGTTCATTACCATCCTCTACTGGGTTCTTTCACCTGTCCAAGCCTCAAGGGAAAGGCATAATTTAGAAGGGAAAAAAAAAAAGATCAAGTTTTGATTTCCTGTTAATAAAACAATAGCTTGGAGTTTTCTTACCTGACAAGTCCTTCAAAAACTTTTTGGAAATCAGAATAAAATCTACTCTCTCTATAACCCACATCCATCCACTTCTGCCTTCTGTTTGATCCTTCCCGAATTCCTCCACTCTCTGCACTGGCTCCAAGGCACTACCTTAAAGAAAACAGCAATCCATACCTTTGCAACACTAGTTACAAAACTTCCTACAACTCTTCATCTCTATATCATCATGACTGCCTTATTCCTTGGTGATGTCAATATCTTTTCTTGTTACTCTTTGACTATCACTTCACAGAACATCAAATTGTCCATTTTTTCCATGACTCAGTCTGGACAAGCTCTCCTTGTATTTTCTTCATTATCACTTTTAGGTTATAGAAGACAATGAGGAGGGAAGAAAAACCCGTCTAACACCAAGCGGGCATACTATACACTCATGCTTCCTCATTTTAATAGGTCTCTACAATGGGGCGCAGCAATTATTAATGACTTACTTAGATCCTATAGAGGTCGCCTCTGTTGTCTCTTGCTCCATCTACTTATCCCCTATTCCCATTTTAACCTTCTCACTCTCATTTTTACTGTGTCCCAATAATGAGACTAAGGACATTGACTCAAGGTGTGTTAGGGCCTATATCCCCCTCCTTCAATGTAACTCTGAATTAAACAGGTCCTTTTCCCTTTCCGATGGCTAATTCATCAATTTATTTTAAATAGCTACTAATATAGTACTAGATCTAGTGCTATGCCTTGTACTGTAAGCTTAAAAAAATGAATGAACCTTAGATCCTGGCTCTGAGAAATTTGTTATCTAATATATGGGGCAGACATGTTCAGAGATAAAATAGTGTATAATTTTCTGTTATAAAAAATATATGAACAAAATACTCAGACACTTTAGATAAGGGACTGGATAACTTGGTTTAGGGCAGTCAGAAAGGTTTCATTGGTGAAGTCTCTTTAAGCTGAGTCTTAAAGGATGAGCAGGAGTTTCGCAGGAAGAGGAGAGGAGAGCCCTTCTCTCCTGCTCATTCCCAATGCCATGCTATTCCATGGAGTCCTTAGGTAATTTAAGATGACTCTTTTCTTGATTTTCCTTTTCTCTTTTTTCCATTGGTTCCACCTTCTATGTCTGATAATCTGCACTATCTAATCTGTCTTCTCTATCTTGGGTAATGGGAAAGAAAAAAAAAAGAAAATACGCATGTTGTCCTCTAGTCCTGTGTATAGGAGAACTCCTGCTTCTTCACCACGTACACCTTCACACCCTCAAACCAGAAGGTAAATCACTTCTACCGCACTTTCAAAAATGCCATTGATGTCCACACTGACTTTACTAAGTAAGTCCTCGTGCTCTGTGATTTAGGTGGACTCAGTCACTGTTGGCCATGCCCTCATGGAAGCTCATTCTTCTCTAAGTTTCTGTGCTCTTACACTTGTCTGCCTGCTTGTGCCCCTCTGACCACTCCTTTCCTGTGTCCTGCACTGTCATTTTTCTTCTCCTGGTCTAGAGAGGGAGCTATTCTCTGAGGGCTTGTCCTCAGTGCTCTGTCTCTGTCATCTGCACAGAGAGATTAGTTAGCTTGTCCAAGATTGTTCACCTAGAAAAAGGCAGAGCCAGAATTCCAACACAGGGATTCTGGCTACAGAGTCTCTGCTCTTAAATTATGCTGAACAGCTTATACTAATCTCATCTCGGAAAAGGGGGTATTTTGTTTTTATTGCTGAAGGATAGCTTGGAGAAAAGTGAGGAGGTGTGTTTCACTGAGGAAGAGTCTCTTGAAAGGAAGAGTAGACTTTCCTTATGTCTATCAGTGTGTGCATGTGTGCTGAGAAAAGAAAAATGGAGTGAGGAAATTCTGCAATTGTTTTTAGATAAACAAAACTTTAACAAAAGATCAAACCTGGCTCTGATTACAAAGTGCTAATCCCTTTGCAAACTTCAGTCATTCTGAGTAAAGCTGTCCTGGTAATTCAAATAATAAAAAGATAACTATATTTTAGACTACTTTACAGCTTAAAAAATGTTTTACTATAGTCTATCCAATTTAATGAATGAGTCAATATGACTGATTTTTAAATGCCTAATAAAGTCATTTGAATTTGATGGAAAAGTAAACCATTAAATAATATGAGTATTAAAACTTGAAAATGAAATAGATAAGCTGTTCCCATAGCAGAAAGGGTTGTGTCTACAGTATTATATAACCCAAATCAAAAACAAATGAGGGGCTTCCCTGGTGGCGCAGTGGTTGAGAATCTGCCTGCCAATGCAGGGGACACGGGTTCAAGCCCTGGTCTGGGAAGATCCCACATGCCGCGGAGCGGCTAGGCCCGTGAGCCACAACTACTGAGCCTGCGCATCTGGAGCCTGTGCTCCACAACAAGAGAGGCTGCGACAGTGAGAGGCCCGCGCACCGCGATGAAGAGTGGCCCCCACTCGCCGCAACTAGAGAAAGCCCTTGCACAGAAACGAAGACCCAACACAGCCAAAAATAAATAAATAAATTAAAAAAAAAAAAAAAACAAAACAAAACAAATGAAATGCACTCCTACAAATTAAAGGCAGTAAGGAAGAATAATACAGAGGGAAGATGTCTAGATTAAAAGTCAGAATTCTTTTTTTTTTTTTTAACATCTTTATTGGAGTATAATTGCTTTACATAGAATTCTTATTTTGAGTTTTGGTTCTGTAATTTACTGTCCATATGGCTTGGACTGTTTATGACTGAACTTTTAGGGGTATGAATTTTCTCATTTAAGGAAGGAAGATTTTGATGGGATGATAGTCAAGTTTCATTTTTGCCAAGCACTCTATGATCTTAATAGTTTATGGTTCATATTTCAAAAGGCCAGAATAACCTGGATATCTTTTCTAAGCATCTATTATTATACCTAGTTCATTATTTAAGCACTGGTATAGTGATTAAAACATTGGTGGTGTTAGAGTTCTTCTCTCAAAGTTAAAATAAGATTTAAATACAGATAATCCTTTAGACAACAGAGAACATCCATCAATGGATAAAAGTCATGACTGTTTTGGTAAAACTGAAACAGCAACAGGACATTAGCATTAACTTTAGATTTAGAATAAAGGACTTCTCTGACAGTGTCTTTCTCCAATTGCTTTTGAGATGTGAGGATGATATACATGCAGGCTTGTTTTATAACAGGACAGGTCTCAAAAGCATCAGACTATTATTATGATTAAGTGTGACTTACAAAACTTCCTGTTGCTTGAGGTCCTGTCAAAGCCATCACTGAAATGAATGATGGAGTCACTAACTTCAAAATAAGCCACTTCAGTAGAGATCTAGTGGTCAGTAATGTCAGCTTTCCTGCACACAGCTGAGAAGCAGGGAAGCAACGTTTTTAAATATTCCAGAATCTTGAACTATCTGTCACTAGTCTAGGCACGTTGAAACTGCTGCATGAAAGTATTCACACTGCAACAGAAGCTTCTGTGGCCTTTATTGTGGGTTTAACTGATCCTATGCATAGCAGAGGAAAAAAGCTGGAAAAATACGCATTATCTCGCCAAGTACTTAGTTGACCATGATAACGATATACCTGGGCCATTAGGAGAAAGCTATAAGTTGTTTGTTTTCTCATTTAAGAAGGCAGAAAAACTTGTTATACATTTTTGGATAAGATTTATCTTAATGCACATAAGAGCCATGTCATCCTTTTCTCTATATTCCCACCTGGCAGCACAGTGTCTGGCACACCTGAGTCAGTCCATAAAAGCTCACTGAATAGTTAGGTTCTCTGGAAAATATTTTTATAGAGAGTATCTCATTGTCTAGTATTTCCAGATACATTAGTGAATTCTTACAGCATTGTGGTGTGTATTAAGTATATACTTTTTTTACTTTCTACTGAAAAATTTTGTCACTTCTGCCCTTACTTGTGAGTTCATCTGCTATTTAATATCTGCTGTGGTTACTGGGGTAGAGGATCCTTTCAGAAGGTGCTTAGCCAGTTCTCTCCTTGACTGGTGCTGTCCTTCCTTTGGGGCCAGGGACAAAAAAAGAGACCCATTGCTGCTGAGTACATGTTCCATTCCCCACACAAACCCCTCCTTTCTCTTCAGTTCAGTTTGTGACTTTCTCTCACCCGTGCCCAGCTCTCTCAAAAAGAAAAACCTGTATAAAGAATAACCATCAAAAGCCAAGTCACATTCTTCCAACAGAAGTTCAGTCTGTGATCAATACGATTGGTTCTTCAAGGCATTTATTTCCTTAAGAGTGGAAGAATAAGAAGTTATATTTTTCAAGGATTGGTAATACCTCATTACTTCTACATAGTAAAACATCTTTGGGGCTACTCCCCAAACAGTGAAGGTTTAAACTTCGAAAAAGTCCTGTCAATTACCAGTCTATTTTATGTATCATGGTTTTGCTGATGATTTTATTTGAGGGGGGGAAATGTTTTGGGAAAAACACTTAGAAGTCCTGGATTAGTTAATCCTCAGGTCCTTCATTATTATTATATGATTTTAGAAAGGAAGAAAAAGAAGGTAAAAGAGGGGAAAGAAGGAAAGTGGGGGAAAACTTCAGTATTAATCTCCATAACAATGGAATGAGGTTGGTGTCATCCTCAGAGGCAGATCCAGCTTTTCTGGGACTTGAAGATAATACAATTTGGAGGCTATTGCTAAGAAAAAAAGAATATTCATATACAAATGAAAATGTAGGGATGAAAATGGGCAGTGGAAATGTGCTTGGAAGTCATTCCTAGGCCAGGACACCAGCAATAACTTCACAATATACAGACATGATCTCAGACCATATAAATATAGTCATTAAATCCAACTTTACTGTACCCCTAACTTCCCCTCAGCCACGCAGCAAAGATGCTCTAGGCTATTCCAAAGTTCCCCAACATGTGATGGGGGAAAGTGGGAGTGAAAAGAGACAGCGGTCTTGGCTCACCGCAGTTAAGACGTCTTTGTACAATTTACGTAAATATATGATCATGTGAACGTAGTGAAGGCCTTGAGCCGTACTAAATAGATTCAGAGTGAATTCCCTCTGACTATCCCCAGGTTACAAATGAAGAAACTAAGGCTCCGAAGGATTGAGTGAATTACCAAAGTCACATGGCTTGTCGGTAAGTGGACACCTGGACTCCACAGGTGCTCTGCCTCTCCAGCTTATGTTGTGTCTGCTTGTCCAGCACAAACACCTACTGCCCCATCTGCTTTGGGGGTGCCAATTACTTTGAATAGTTCAAACATCTCACTGAACAAATTCTTCACTAAGAAAAAGAAGAAAAAAGGAAAAAGATATGTATCTTCTTTACATGACGAGGTGTGTGGTAGGTGGGGAAGAACTCTTGAGTGATAAATGAGAATTTAGATAATTGTGTCATTGGCCATTGTGTCAAGAAATTCTAATTAGACGTCACTTCTGTGGTAGGGCCATTTTAAATTAAGATAGCCGTGGTAAAAATACTTGATAGTCCTCTTTTCACTCTTAGGGTTTCAAAGTACACGTGGACCTGAGCTACCTGAAACTCTGAAAAAGGGTCATGAGGAGATGCTGTGTTGTTGGCTCTCGATCCCAGGCATGTTCATTTTCTGGCCCAAAACTATTTTCTTGTTTGATTTTTCTATTACCCAGTCAGATGCCAGAAGACTTCATCTGAATCACTAGGGATCAAGTGAAATACCACATATACAGCATCTAGCGTTGTTCCATTTCTTTTCCTTTGGTGAACACAGAAAGGCCAAACTCATTTTAATCATTAAACACAATATGAGAAGGATAGAAAATATTCTTTTAAAGCGTTCTATGCATTCCAAGATCAAATAAAAATACATTGAGTATAACCGACGTTCTGAATAATTCACTCTCTGCTCACCTTACCTTATTTTGCACAATTGAAAATTGGCCATATTGATTTCTTGCCCAATATACAGTGAAACCTCATTTATCTGACATCATTCGGGAATGAGCCCTTCATAGAACCAAAGAGTTTTAGTGCTTGAGAAGACCTGAGTCGTCTAATGTAGCTCCTTCACTGTGAATAATCATAATAATTATAACAACAACCATGGCTACTTGAGCCCTTACGATAAATCATATTCTCTGCTGAGTGCTTTTGCAAGCAATATGCCATCTGTTTTTCACAGTAAGCCTACGAGGTATGTATTATTCTTTCCATTTTACAAATAAGCACACTGAGGCCTAGAGAGAGTAAAGTAACTGAAGGCTACATAGCTTAAAAGTAATGAAGCTGAGATTGTATTTGAGCCCATGGCCCCTGTTTTTTAGCCACGATGTTACACCAGCTCCAAGAATCCAGTATGGAAACGTCTTACTCAAAGTCGCTCACTTATTTCGCGTCAATTACTAGACCAGGACTTGGGTCTCCCATCTATTATCACGTTCCCTCTGTATCGTACACACTCTAACATAACTGCATCTTTAACATAAATGAACTGATAAACTATTTTCCTTCCTTTAAGCACTAAGACTCATTTCATTTTAAATATTTTCAGTGAAAATCATTCTAAAAGTTACTGCACAGTTTTCTGCCTCCTTAATCACACTACATTAAACATAAGTGCCATTTCTTGCTGACTCAAGTTTTATAATTACCTACATCAATCATTGGATTATGTTGTAACGGCAAGAGAGTCACACCAAATGATATCAGAAAACTTTGTTTCATTGACTTGTTGGTTTCCCTTTTTATAAACTATGACTCTTTACTGTATTATTACTTGGGATGTCACACTGCTACTGTGCAATTTCAAACTGAAGTTCTTGTTCAGACACACAAATAAAATTATTCTTTATATGTTATAGGTTGGGAAACAATACAGGCAGGCTTGTTTACACTGGGTATTTGAAAAATGAAACAAAACCAATATGACCAGTAGGAGTCATCTTCCTGTAGGAGGTATTAAGCTGCTTTCTGAAGGATTAAGTGGAGGAAGCCAGGAGAGGCCAGGCAGAGGGCTGTAAAAGGAAAGAAATAGGATGTGCAAAGGCTCAGAGGCCAGAGTATGATGCTCTGGGAAGGGGGTGGACTCCTGAGTGATTGAAGTCAAGAGTTCAAGACAAGCAAGTAGGAGGAGTTGGGAGTAGAATCAACCAGGGACCAGGTCTTCAAAGAACTGGTGCTTGAAATCAAGGACTTTCACTGAGTCTGAGGGGTATTTGAAGGAGTTTAAAGAAGCAGAATGAGATGATCAAGTTGTATTAAGAATTCCCTTTGGCTATGATAGGAAGACTGGACATGAAGACCAATTATAAGGCCATGGCATGGTTTTGAAACAAGATCCTCTCAGTAGAAGTCAGTATCCTCATTTCTGTGATGAGAAGGGAGAAACAATGCTGAAGACCTCTTCCACTCTAAAACCCTCTAATTCTGTGATTCTGTTAGCTTATGATTATTTCCTAATACATGGTCAATGCTACACAAAGAAATAACATTTTTGACTTGGTTTAGGTATCTTCCTCTCTGCTTGATTGCAGCTGGAAGCTGATATCGTCACTACGTTGGAGTCATAAAGCAACAGTAGTTGGCTTTTAAGGCTGTTCTGACATTGATTTACTTTCCTGGTCTGTACAAACATAAAGATTTATCATGACTAGGGTAAGCACAGCCCAGGTCAGTGTTCCAAAATCTCAATTTGTTTGGTCATCCAGTAATATTCTGAGATTATCCTAGTGGTTTCTCAACAGGGTGCTAGTTAATGGGCAGTGTCATTGTTAATCCTGACCTCTGACCCCAGAATAGTTTGACTGTTGGCTGGCTTCCCTATTTATGTGCTCTGTAAGCTTGAGCACTTCACTTAACCTACAGAAGCAGCTCAGTTCCCTTATCTGCAGAAGGAGGGTTGTAATATTATCTTTCCTAGAGTTTTGTGAGTTGTGAACATTTAATGTCTTGTACTTACTGAGTTTTGCATTAGTACTAACTATTATTGTTTTAGCTATTATGGTCCTGAGGACCATTACTCTAGAAGTGAAAAGGGCCTGTAAAGTGCTAAAGATAGATGGGAATTTAGCTTACATTTTTTTGATGTATATATATATATATTTTTAATTTTTTTTTCCTTGGACGTAATTAAAGAACATACTGGCTTCTCAATTCAGACCTAATTTATAATCATTCTTAAATCAGAAGAAACATTCTAGGTAAAACCTAAAACCAATATTAAGTCCAAAGCTGACATCATTCAGCCTCTTGTGTAAGCAGTTCCATTGAGAGACAGCTCACAGTCTTGGAAGAAAACAGACTAGTTTTAAAGAGTTCTAATTGTCCCAAAGTTCTTCTTACACTGAGCTGAAATTGGACCCTATATTACCACAGATCCTAATTCTTCCCTTTGGTTACCCAGAAAAAGCCAAATACTCCTCTCCCATGATATAGACTATTTTTAATTTAATTGCATGATTCTTTGAAATTAGCTTAAGATTTAGTCCTCCTGAAAACATAAGGCATTCCTAAATGCTATGAATATCAGTTACTTATAAGCAGGACTAACCCTAAGTAAACTTGCAAACTAGTTCTCAATTACCTCCTATTGTCCCATAGTGTCACTCCAGGGCACTCCTCCACAGTTGGTACAATTTTCCTCTAAAGCAATTCTTTCCTTCTTCTCAGATTAATACCCCAACCCCCAATAAATCTCTAGCTTTTCACTCAGTTTTTTAGTATTTGCCACAGAGATAAAGAGTTCTGATAAGCTAATTCCTATTATGACGTGAAGAGCCCCAGACAAATTTCCCTCATCTTCTTTACAAGACTGTGCTTTGGGAGGCAAAATACTCTTGCTTGCCACTAGTAAGTTTCAGGCTTTGGGGCATACAGATGAAAGAGAGCATTTAAAGGCCAGTGGCTTCCCAGCTACCCCCAAAGCATACTACTAAGGCCTACAACAAGGGGCTAATTATTAGAGGCTCAACACTTTTAAGACCCAGACTCAGGCGGATAACTGTGAGAAAGGGGAGGGAGCTTGGGGAGATGACCACCCAGGTGAAAGGAAATAGCTCCAAGAGCCAATCTTCTTTGGTCACAGTCTATTATCAATTCACCAACCGAAAAGGAAGACAGCTATTTAGAGGACAATTAAAGAAAGAAAAAAACACATTCCTTCCATTAACTATAAAGCCTTTAGTTGATGAAACTAAGGTAGTGAAAAAGAGAGTTAAAATATACAGGAAAAAACTGGCCTGCAGGTGGTATCAGCTCCTTTAGTTGAGTATTACAGAATTTGTTTTTACTCTCTTTTCCCCTGAAAACATAAAAATACAGAATTCTCTATGAAAATCTCAAAGATGGGGGGGCAATTTCTTTTTTACTGACTTACTAACAGGGTCACTGTCACCGTAGGAGACAGCTGGAAAAGTCTGCAAAGATGTGCCCTTCACATAACTGTCAGCAACAGGAAGTCTTCCTTGATTGACAACCACATTTTATTCCTCATTCTTAAACTATCGCTTGACTTTTAGGTTACCTCGATATTTATTTTCTTATGCTGATCATTTTTCAGTCTTTTTTGTCTTAAATTTGACTTTCATCATTTTGAGGAGCTGTCTGTGGAAAGGTCTTATGGGGCTCATGTAAGTATTTGTCCAGAAAATCAGAATCAAGGAAAAAATCACTAACTCGCTTTTCTGGGAGATGTATGGAGGTCTGTAAATGAACTTCTGGAAGTTCATACCAGAAGAAATGATGAAAGAAATAGAAAAAAAATACATCCCAGAAATCTGCTGTTAGCATCTAGCATGTGCTATATACAGTGTTAGGTGCTATGATGAAAATAGGATAAATGTTAAACACTGTCCTTCCTGGCAGCCCATTTTACATAGTAGCCATTTGCTGAGTCAAAGCATAAACTCCTAAGTCAGCCCAAAACTATATGACATGGATCGCTGGATGCCTGGAAAACCAAAAACATGTTGGAAGAGGCACATATGTTTCTGTAAAAATGTTTAAAGTTTTAAATTTTTATTTTAAGTGAATAAAAATCCCACATGACCTAGATCACTACCCTATAATTAAGTAGTGCCTGGATTGTATTTGTACTGGGGATTTCTTCAGTGCAAAACTACGGCAACTGTTGCAGTTTCATTTTAAAAATGGCAAAGGTAGCCTTATACCTAAGTTAGGTCACATGATGGCATTTTCTGGAGAACCTGCTTGATAGTAGTAGTCATTATCACATTTACATGAGAATAAACACTTTGCTTTGATGAAACATTATGTGTCAATAAATTAACATTGATCAGTTGAAATTAGGTTTGTCATTGGTTTATATTTAATTTTTAAATTTGTTTCCTTTTATGATTTTATGAAAGCTGTAAGCATAAAGACTTATTCATAGATATATAAAGATATAAATATACATATGTGTATATTTATATATATTAATACATATATTTATATATTGAAAATTTAGTTATTTGAAAAATACTAGTAGAGAGTGTGATTGTCTGAGTCCACCTATTAGAAAGGCTATAACTGTGTTTTCCATACAGCAGTCAATGCTGGACTAGGTCTATATGCTTCTTCCAAGTTTGGGTGTCTATCATGTAAAGTGCTAAAGTGTGTGCTGTGAGAGGTCAGAGAAGGGAGCTCTCAGTGTGGGCTGGGTTTCTAATGAAACAAGGCATGCAGGAAACTGGCTGGATCTTAACTAAAGGGCTGGATTTAGAAAGATGAAGAGAAGAGGGGAAAGTGTGCAATCTTGGATGTGGACAGAGACCTGGCATGTAAATGGAATGATGTGGTGGGAGGCGAGGCCTCATCTCTAGGAACAGGTTTCAGGCAGTTGGAGGCTATACTCAAGGCCTGGGGAGGGAGCAGCAGGCGGAATGCGCCATTGCAGGTCTCGAAAAGGAATGTGACTGGATCAGGCAGAAGTTTAGGACTGTGGTCTAGTGGCAGAGAAGATGCATTAGAGACAATGTGAAGTCAGAGAACACAGTCCTGTTGGAAGACCCTGAGCACCGGGACCAGGGAGTGGCATCCTGTTGACTGTTTTCCCAACACAGGTTAGGATTCTATGTACTTGTTTATTTTGTTTCTCTCCAACTAGAAAGGAGTTCCACGAGGGTAGGGACATTATGTGTATTGTCTCACTGCTGCATTCCCAGGACCCTCTGCATGGTAGATTCTCAATAATACTTGTCGAATGAGTAAATAAATGAAAACATAAATGAACTTATGCAGATGAAGAATAAATTGGAAAGAAATTTCAAAGAAGGAATTTATTTCTAAAGTACAGGAAAAAGAAACATGACATTTTAGTCTCATCTTGTAAACTTAGTAAAATGTAGTAATTTAAAAAGCTACCTTATAAGAAACAAGAAACATCTCAAATAACAACCTAACCTTACACCTAAAGCAATTAGAGAAAGAAGAACAAAAAAACCCCAAAGTTAGCACAAGGAAAGAAATCATAAAGATCAGATCAGAAATAAATGAAAAAGAAATGAAGGAAATGACAGCAAAGATCAATAAAACTAAAAGCTGGTTCTTTGAGAAGATAAACAAAATTGATAAACCATTAGCCAGACTCATCAAGAAAAAAAGGGAGAAGACTCAAATCAACAGAATTAGAAATGAAAAAGGAGAAGTATCAAGTGACACTGCGGAAACACAAAGGATCATGAGAGATTACTACAAGCAACTATATGCCAATAAAATGGACAACCTGGAAGAAATGGACAAATTCTTAGAAATGCACAACGTTCCAAGACTGAACCAGGAACAAACAGAAAATATGAACAGACCAATCACAAGCACTGAAATTGAAACTGTGATTAAAAATCTTCCAACAAACAAAAGCCCAGGACCAGATGGCTTCACAGGCGAATTCTATCAAACATGTAGAGAAGAGCTAACACCGATTCTTCTCAAACTCTTCCAAAATATAGCAGAGGGAGGAACACTCACAAACTCATTCTGCGAGGCCACCATCACCCTGATACCAAAACCAGACAAAGATGTCACAAAGAAAGAAAACTACAGGCCAATATCACTGATGAACATAGATGCAAAAATCCTCACCAAAATACTAGCAAACAGAATCCAAAAGCACATTAAAAGGATCGTACACCATGATCAAGTGGGGTTTATCTCAGGAATGCAAGGATTCTTCAATATATGCAAATCAATCAATGTGATACACCATATTAACAAAATGAAGGAGAAAAACCATATGATCATCTCAATAGATGCAGAGAAAGCTTTTGACAAAATTCAACACCCATTTATGATAAAAACCCTCCAGAAAGTAGGCATAGAGGGAACTTACCTCAACATAATAAAGGCCATATATGACAAACCCAAAGCCAACATCGTTCTCAATGCTGAAAAACTGAAACCATTCGCACTAAGATCAGGAAGAAGACAAGGTTGCCCACTCTCACCACTATTATTCAACATAGTTTTGAAGTTTTAGCCACAGCAATCAGAGAAGAAAAAGAAATAAAAGGAATCCAAATTGGAAAAGAAGAAGTAAAGCTGTCACTGTTTGCAGATGACATGATACTATACATAGAGAATCCTAAAGATGCTACCAGAAAACTACTAGAGCTAATCAATGAATTTGGTAAACTAGCAGGATACAAAATTAATGCACAGAAATCTCTTGCATTCCTATACACTAATGATGAAAAATCTGAAAGAGAAATTAAGAAAACACTCCTATTTACCATTGCAACAAAAAGAATAAAATACCTAGGAATAAACCTACCTAAGGAGACAGAAGACCTGTATGCAGAAAACTATAAGACACTGATGAAAGAAATTAAAGATGATACAAACAGATGGAGAGATATACCATGTTCTTGGATTGGTAGAATCAACACTGTGAAAATGACTATACTACCCAAAGCAATCTACAGATTCAATGCAATCCCTATCAAACTACCAATGGCATTTTTCACAGAAATAGAACAGAAAACTGCACAATTTGTATGGAAACACAGAAGACCCCGAATAGCCAAAGCAATCTCGAGAAAGAAAAATAGAGCTGGAGGAATCAGGCTCCCTGACTTGAGACTATACTACAAAGCTACAGTAATCAAGACAGTATGGTACTGGCACAAAAACAGAAATATAGATCAATGGAACAGGATAGAGAGCCCAGAGATAAACCCACACACATGTGGTGACCTTATCTTTGATAAAGGAGGCAAGAATATACAGTGGAGAAAAGACAGCCTCTTCAATAAGTGGTGCTGCGAAAACTGGACAGCTACATGTAAAAGAAGGAAATTAGAACACTCCCTTACACCATACACAAAAATAAACTCAAAATGGATTAAAGACCTAAATGGAAGGCCAGACACTATCAAACTCTTAGAGGAAAACATAGGCAGAACACTCTATGACATACATCACAGCAAGATCCTTTTTGACCCACCTCCTAGAGAAATGGAAATAGAAACAAAAATAAACAAATGGGACCTAATGAACCTTAAAAGCTTTTGCACAGCAAAGGAAACCATAAACAAGACGAAAAGACAACCCGCAGAATGGGAGAAAATATTCGCAAATGAAGTAACTGACAAAGGATTATTAATCTCCAAAATTTACAAGCAGCTCATGCAGCTCAATATCAAAAAAACAAACAACCCAATCCAAAAATGGGCAGAAGACCTAAACAGACATTTCTCCAAAGAAGATATACAGATTGCCAACAAACACATGAAAGAATGCTCAACATCATTAATCATTAGAGAAATGCAAATCAAAACTACAGTGAAATATCATCTCACACCAGTCAGAATGGCCATCATCAAAAAATCTACAAACAATAAATGCTGGAGAGGGTGTGGAGAAAAGGGAACCCTCTTGCACTGTTGGTGGGAATGTAAATTGATACAGCCACTATGGAGAACAGTATGGAGGTGCCTTAAAAAACTAAAAATAGAACTACCATGCAACCCAGCAATCCCACTACTGGGCATATACCCTGAGAAAACCATAATTCAAAAAGAGTCATATACCAAAATGTTCATTGCAGCTCTATTTACAATAGCCAGGACATGGAAGCAACCTAAGTGTCCATCAACAGATGAATGGATAAAGAAGATGTGGCACATATATACAATGGAATATTACTCAGCCATAAAAAGAAACGAAATTGAGTCATTTGTAGTGATGTGGATGGACCTAGAGTCTGTCATACAGAGTGAAGTAAGTCAGAAAGAGAAAAACAAATACCGTATGCTAACACATATATATGGAATCTAAAAAACAAACAAAAAAATGGTCATGAAGAACCTAGGGGCAAGACGGGAATAAAGACACAGACCGGGGCTTCCCTGGTGGCACAGTGGTTGAGAGTCTGCCTGCCAATGCAGGGGATACGGGTTCGAGCCCTGGTCTGGGAGGATCCCACATGCCGCGGAGCAACTGGGCCCATGAGCCACAATTGCTGAGCCTGCGCGTCTGGAGCCTGTGCTCCACAACGGGAGAGGCCGCAATGGTGAGAGGCCCGTGCACCGCGATGAAGAGTGGCCCCCGCTCGCCGCAACTAGAGAAAGCCCTCACACAGAAACGAGGACCCAACACAGCCATAAATAAATAAAAAGAAATTAAAAAAAAGAAAAAAAGAAAATGCTCCGTATTTCACACACACACACAAAAAAGACACAGACTTACTAGAGAATGGACTTGAGGATACAGGGAGGGGGAAGGGTAAGCTGAGACAAAGTGAGAGAGTGGCATGGACATATATACACTACCAAATGTAAAACAGATAGCTAGTGGGAAGCAGCCACATAGCACAGGGAGATCAGCTCAGTGCTTTGTGACCACCTAGAGGGGTGGGATAGGGAGGGTGGGAGGGAGGGAGACGCAATAGGGAAGAGATATGGGGATATATGTATATGTATAACTGATTCACTTTGTTATAAAGCAGAAACTAACACACCATTGTAAAGCAATTATACTCCAATAAAGATGTTAAAAAAGACCAAAAAAAGTTTAAAAAAATAAATAAAGAAAAAGCTGCCTGAGGTAGCCTAGTCCTTGCCTGATTGAGTCTAAATGCTCAGATTTTGAGACATCTGTCCCTTCCGCTGTTCAGAGGAGTATGTGTGGACTTCCCTCTTCCTATCTGCTTATACTCTGCTCTGTGTGAAATGCTATGATCAAGGCTACTGGGACTGTCTCTTGACATATTAAATGGGAAGATAAAGGAATTTAGAAAATCCTTTACTTCTTGGCAAAGCCTGTCTTTAAGCATGTTACAGCATATTGCTGGAGATTGGGAAAGCCTACTTTTGCTGATAGAGGGCAAATATTATTAACCCATTATTACTGTTTGCATTCTTATTGCGAGTTTCTCAGTCCTCCCCTCCTCCCCCCACCCCACCACCACAGATGGATGCTTTGGGATAACTGGGGAGACAGTCCTACATAGAGACACAAAGGACCAAAGCACATCAAGCTATTTCAAAATATTTTACCTCCATTACACACTCATAAGTTTAGAACTTTAGGGGAAGAATAAACCCTTTATTCATACACAAGTGAGAACACTCAAGATATTGAATAATAATTTCCTAGCAGTTATCTTGTATTTGAGGAATTTTTTATTTCTTCTTCCCTTTAGAAGTGGTAGAATATTAAAATTCAAGGGACTCTTAGACTTCCAGATTATCCTGTCCAGCTCCCCATTTCACAGGTGAAGAAATGAAAATATGAAGGTGGTCGGTGTGGCCTGCAGCAGGATATCCAGTCACTGGAGACTGAAGTTCACGCTTCCAACTCTATTTTCCAGCATAATTAGTTTTCCACTGTGACATTTAATTTTTACTTCTTAACTAGTTGATTTTAACACAGCTGCTGGCCACCTATTGTCATCAGATCTTTATCAAGTGGTAGTTCAGTATTTAACAACCCCCTGGATATTTACTAAGTGCTAGGTGTTGGGACAGGCTGCTGAGAGATGGGAGGGGTACTGAGGGGGTACAGAGGACCCAGGCCTCCTGGTGCCCACTGAGACTTCTCTCAACGAACTGCTGGTACCATCCGAGTTTGTGTGACTGAGGGGAAGTCCTTATTCATAGTCTGTGTGTCTGAAATCTTTGAAAATCCACTTCAGTATAAGGGAGAGGAAACCAGCTGAAGGAGTCATGAAGAGGCACTCAGTATATTTTCAGGGCAAGGATAACAGGGCTAAACTCTTATCACAAATGCGCTTCATCTCAGCTGTGAGGCTCAGAGTAAATTATCACTTGTTATCACTCCCCTTTGAGACTTGGATTCCTAGTTCTTTTCCCATCTGGAAGCAACTTGTCTGCACTTTAAACTTTAAAAGTCAAATCTTTGAAATAAGGGTCTACTTTTTATAAAATTCACAGATTTTGCATACCTGCAAAAGACCCAGGTTTTAGTCATTTTCTTGGGAGCTGACAAAAGTGTCAGCCACTTCATGAGACCATCAGCCTGACAATCTCTTTGGCATTCAGAATAGTATGGTTGCTCTGTCTTTGTTCTTTGAAAGGGTACTACTGGCTCCTTCCTCTGTACCCGAAGGAGGCTTGGGCCAGATGAAATTGAGCTCTATCTTCTTAACAAATAACATTCTAAGTCGTACCATACCAACTGATTTAAATAAAATATTTCCCATCATTACTCAGTCTTATAGGCTTATACCAGGGTTTCTCAACTCTGCACCGCTGACAGTTTGGGCCGGAAAAGTGTTTGTTGTGGGACTGTCCTGTGCTGTGTAGCATGTTATCAACAGCAGTGGCTTCCACACTACATGCCAGCAGCATTCCCCTCCCGAGTGTGACAATCACAAATGTCTCCAGACATTGCCACATGTCCCCTGGGGGTTAAAATCATTCCTGTTGAGGACCACGGTTCTACAAGATGCCTGAAAATTAGGTTGAGCCTCCATGTTGACGGGGAATTGTATAAGTCTAAAAGCTAGAAAGTGAAGGGCAACACTGATCTCTTTAAACCACTGAATAGCTGACGAACTTAACAGCGGTGCTATTAAGTCCTCTGAACCTCCATTTCTTCATCTGTAAATGATGATAAAAATGAAAGGGTATAATGCTAGTTACGGTAGTTTTGGTTAAATTAGTATTAATAGTTAATGCTTATTGTGTAATTGTGTCTGCAGTAAATGTTAACTATTGCTACCAGTACGACTGAAGCCAGTACAGCTGTGACTATAATCAGAGCCGTTGTTACCAGCTTAGTGGTGCCTGCTGTGCCTGGTTATCATTGACAGGATGGGGTAAGGGGTAAGTGATTTTAAAAAATAATAATTAGAGAGTATTCCCTTAAGCATGAAGATTAAACATGTGAACTTCTTTTTTACTTGTCAGCAGACTTTAAAAGATTTAATTCAACTTTACAAATATTTTACCTTTCTCTTATTTCTGCATCACTAAAAAATGTGTACAGTGAGTATCTGTCCCTTCTGCTGATTCTTCTTTCTCATTTTCACGAAGTTTATGGAGATCAGTTCTGGGAAGAATTTACTCCAAAGGCTTCAATTACAAAGTGAGGGCACTTATGTAGAAATAATCAGATTACTGATTGTTTTCATCATTTGGTAACCTTTTAGAATTTTAGGCACAGAGGCAACCTAATACTCTTTGAGCTTACAATGAGAGTGAAAATCATTTAGTATAACTGTCCTTTTTTTTTGTCTAGATCAAACTAAGACAAACAACATCCCCAAACAAACTGGATTCTAGCTATGGTTTTGTCATTATTATCTATGTGATCTTGGACATATCATTTAAACTCTTTCAGCCTAAGTATCATAAGTAAAATAAGAGTGATACCCTTTTGTCTCCTGAAGTTTTTATGAGAAACAAATAAATTTGTATATGAAAAACTGCTTTAGGAATCCTAGTACTTAGTACAAAAGTAAAGTACTATTATTGTCATCACCACCGTCACCGCCATCCCAGTTATCATTAATAATACACTGAATATTCTGAATACCTTGCTTGAATAAATATGTTAACTGATAGGCAGGGAGACAGCTAAACTCTTATGAGACAGGGGCCTTTCACCCCCAGGTGAGTCCTACAATTTCCTAGTGATTGGAATAATTTTTTCTGTGTTCAGCAACATAATGGAACATTATGGAAATAGTCAGAAAAAGATTGTATCCAGCATATATCATTTTGTGCTCTGCTGACAACAGATAAATTTATGTCTTCCTTGAAATCTCTAATAATAAAATTGTGCTGGCATGAAATTTTTATTTTATGGAAACCTGTAGCCCTAACACATGAAAAATATACAAATACACTTTGACTTTTTTATTAAAACTTGACTCCTTTGATTCCCTGGATTTTGCTTTGGAAGAAGGTGATAATATCACCATAAGTGTTCAATTTAAAATAACACTGTTACTCTGCTCAGGGAATAGGCTGTGATGGGAATAGTTCTCTGAGAGAGCCACAGTGTTATGTTGTAACCTCATGATTATATCCAAGAGGGCAGAGACCTTGTCTCTGGTGTTAACTGCTCATAGTGTGTGGTACAGTGCCTGTAATATAGTAATATGAATGAATGAATAAACAAACAATGGGAGGAAGGAAGGAAGGACAGAAGGAAGGAAGGGTAGGAAGGGACCAAGGGAAGGAGGAATGATCCTCTCTTAATGTGCTGGGGTGCACTTTGAAAAGCCAAAATGGATCACCAGAACCTGTATAAATATTAGTCAAATGTATTTGCTAACTTTTATGTCCGTTGGGAAAGAAAAAGCTGACCTTTTCATTGAGAACCATACGTATAACATCAGTCCAAATTCTCCGGTATACCTTTTCATGATAGGGTGCCATTAAACTCAGAATCCATAAAATCTCAGTGGTATAATGTAGAACATGCTCATATATTCACATTTTTCTGCACTGATAAGATTCTGAAACGGACACAGCTCTTTTCCATTTTAAGATTAGCGTAACTTTCTTACACATTACTCCACTTCTACGCTAAAAAGCAGTTTCAGAACTGTGACCTGGCTCTGTTTTTCTGCTTATCTAGTAGCTTTCAGACAGCTACTATGTTATGTGGTATGTTTCGGGCTCATCCAAAGTGTCATTAAAAAAAGCACAGATGATATCCCTACTTGTCCCTCCATTTGGTTGTTTGGTAGAATATTGATTTGCTCTGGTTGGTGCTGTAGTAAATTTACATATGAAGTTAACTCTCCAGCTCTCTCCCAAGCCCATTCTTTCTGGATTTACACATCCTACTTCTACCTACTCCCATTCGTGTGGCTCAATCTGGGTCCCTTCACCAGGAATACAGAATTGTTACTAAAAGAAAGAAGTCAGTCCTTCTTTACTAGACTAGGAGCACGTAGGATGCACACGAAGCTGGTGTGTGTGTGCGCGCACGCGTGTGTGTGAAGAGGAGAGCGGGAGGGAGAATGAGATGCTGGCACACTGAGGTCAGACGAATTCGAGGCAGAATGAGCCTTTAGGTTCCAAATCCTTTCTGGGCCCTTCTATGCCCTCGTGCGCCATGATTCACACCTACATTCTTAGAAAGCCAATCAAAGTGGTCTTAGCACAAAGAACGTTATGTTACTGGCAACCAAAGTGATCTTGACTAGTCCAGTTTGCCTTACAGCCATGATGCCTGTAAATGAGGAAACTCAACTTTACTTTTCTTTTATCCTTTCAGCATACCTCAGAGTTCAGGCGCCACTGAGGTTGAATTACTACTTATGTACAATGACAGCTTCCACCTCAAGCACTTGCCTCCCACCACAGACCCTCCTGGGCTCACAGGCAGCCTGCTGAGCCGCATCAGCCAGAAAGGGTGTGAGAGCTAATGTTCTCAGAGTCCAGCCTGAGCCAGTGGGGGGCAGAGTCAGTGAATAAATGCCCGAGCGTCCCCACGTACCAAAAGCTTCCTCAGAGACTCTCCAGGGGATTGCGCCCCAATGATGACCGCAGTCACTCACTTCTCAATGTACCTTTTGTTATTTTATCTCACCCTTGTCTCATCATCTCCACTCCTTCACTTGGGCTTTGCAGGATAACCTCCCAAGTAAACTACCTCCAGCCAAGTCCGGTTTCAGGAGCTGCTCTGGGGAGAACCAAAACTATGACAAAAGCCATTTCCTGTCATGAAAGGGCTTCATAAGGGGACTGGATTGTTATATGGCTAACACTGGCTGTTCACTCATGCGCCTACCTAGTCTCACCTGACACCAAAGTGTAAGAGAGAAGACTTGGGCCATTATAACAAATTCTGCTACATAATGTGGCCTCTGTTATAGTCCTATAATGACTCTTAGACCACATTTTTAAAAATTCATTGAGAGTTTGCATTATTTGGGGGAATTTTATACAGTATACATACATTTCTTTGTGAGAAATGTTATACATGTGATTATACTTTAGATAATTGATACTTTATACAAATGGAGAGTATACAGAGAAGACTTATACTGCACTTGAAATTTTGCACCTTTTTACCTTTAAGACCTGGGTATGATCTCTACAATTTCTGAGCCTTGGATTTCTGAGCTATAAAATGTGAAAAGAAATACCTGTCTTGCATAATTCATGGAACTCAGAAGTGTAGTGTTGTATTTGTTCAATAATTGATGGTACCTAAATGATAAGAAAAAATTTATGGCATATATTTTAAGAGAATAAATAGAAGTATATATCAAAAAAAAAAAAGTCCAAAAAAACCCACATGAGCTATTTGGAAACATCTTTATTCTATCTCTTACCATTTTGACATACTGGTGAAGAACATTAATCACGGGCACAAGATTCTTCCATCTTCACCAGTTAGGCTAGTTTTATCTACCATGCCTGAACTCAAAGAGGTTTTCACTTTCATTTAAAAGGCTAATTGATTTGGTGAGCACACACTGAAATACCTCTCAGAATGCACTGACCTATATACTCCAGGTTCTAATTCTTACTAATGTTCAAGGCAAAAATGAATATTTAGCCTTGAAAATCATAACCTTGTTAAAAATCATTCCTTCAAGCAATGTGCACTAAGCCATTATTAGAGTATTCAAGTTGATTTTACATATATATATATATATATATATATATATATATATAAATATGTCACTTGTCACCCTTGTGAATCAAGCTTTACCTCAAGCTTGATATCTATATTCCAGACAGGCTGATTATAGGATATTTTCCATTGGCTGCTAGAACATTAGTGCTAGAAGGGATCACAGATACTATTTAATTCTCTCCTACCTTCTTAGTTTGCAAGGAAAAAAAAAAAAGCCCAAAGAAATGAGGTTATTTGCCCAAAGTCACAATGTGAATTAGATGAAAAACCACGTTAAGGATCTAGGTACCTCTGTAATGCTTTCCAAAATCATTTTCTAAAGCATGTTCTGTGGAACACAGGCCCCTGTAAGATTCTGTAATCCCCGGTCCCTCAAGAAAAGATTTCTGTCGTAAAATAATTTGGGGAAACAACGTACATGTTGGAACATTAAAGAGTCCTTAAATTGATGTAGATGAAGAATGTATTTACTGACCTAACTTGGTCACAGGAATTGATTTTCTCCCCAGGTACAACCTTGTTATGTTAGGAAGTGCTGCCCTATTAAATCAAGACCTTCCAGGATAAAGTTAAAGGACTTAGGTTTAAGATATTGAACTTTGTATCACCAGCTTCTGCCTACCCACCCAACTATACCCCTGCCAGCCCTGCATCCCCTCCAGACATTTCAGCCATCCTAGTTCTCCCAGTGTGATAGCATCTCACTTCTTCTTTCAAATGCACTTTTTATCCACTTGGGAAATCTTTCAAGGTCTGTGTGAGTTGGTTTGTATTCTCTCCTCTCTCTCTGTTTCTCTTTGTCTTTCTATTTCTTACATACACACACACACACACACACACACACCATTTGCCATTTGCATAGGACAGGATATGTTCTCTGTTCTTTTGACCTAGAAAATATAGGCCCCTGATTCTCAACTTACATTAATATAAGAATATGTTATATAAAAAATATACGTTAAGAAATGAATAAGGATGAACTATTCCTTGACAGAGTCTGTCCCCAGTTGTTGCTCTCACGTCTGCCAGAAACGCCAGCCAAAGCGATCAGCAAGCGTACCTGCCAGTCCCTGAGCATCCCTGCCACCTGAATTCCACCAACAGAGCAGAAAGAGGCTGAGCACGAGCCTTCAGGGACTCTTCGGGGAGAGGAAGGGGACACTGAAAATGACATATTAGTAGAAGAAATAAATAGGTTAGTGAATTAGAATTTTCTGGAAATTAAAAAAAATATCTTGTAGGAAGGTTAGAATTCTCAGTGGTATCAAATGCTCTTGACAAGTTTTGTGCAACAGTAAGCTTGAGTTACTTTCTCTTAGGAACAGATGGAAAAACTAACATCAAATGCATCATTTCATTCTGATATTCCTCCTCCACAGTAGTTAAATATCAGTGCCTGTGTCCTGGCAGCTTAGAGGAAATCACCTTTGCATGTCTTCACCTAGTAGACAAAGTCTGAAGTTGATGACAGGAAGGAAGAAACCTAGGAGACGGCACACACAGTTGTGTTACATCTTCCTTCCAAGTATGTTGTTTAAAGGGCAGAAGTGGTGAATAAAATCGTTCTGCTGAGAACACTAATGTAAAGTAGGAACGCTCTCTGGTTCTATTTGATTTGATGTTGTACAGGGAGCTGTAAGACACGAAGTTGTTCCTATGGAATCTCTCTCTCCTTGGAGTCACTGACTTGAAATATTATGGACATAACATTAACATTCTAAACACATCATCAATCACCATACTGACTGCCAAATATGTGAGTTCATGAGAAAATTAACTGAGTTTTCACACTCTGGCTTCCCACACTCCTAATATTTTGTCCCAAAATACAGTCACTGCATTCTTGGGAAAGCAATGAGAAAAGGAAGCAAATGAGAATAAAGAATTTAAAACGTGAACAGATTTGAAACTAAAAAAAGACCCCAAAAAACCCCATGTACTAATAATATTGAGAAATCTTTAGATATGGAAGAAAAGTTCCCTCCAATGAGAAAAATGTTGACCTGAGGGTCCTTCTAAAAATTTTATGATTCTTGGATGGTCATGATGCTTTCTAATTTCTGCTGTGCCACATAGTGAGAAAATATTCAATTTTAGGAGTTTATTCTTCTTTAAAATTATCACAAAATACAACTTAATGTTTGTGGTAGGCAGAATAATGTCCCCCAAAGATGTAATCTCATAATCCCAGGAACCTATGACTATTTTACCTTTCCTGGCTAAAGGGAATTTGCAGATGTGATTAAGTTAAGGATCTTGAAGTGGGAGGTTATGCTGGGTTATCTGGATGAGCCTAATATAAACACAGGGATTCTTACAAGTGAAAGAGGGAGGCAGGCAGTCAGTATCAAAGTGATAAGATGTGAGAAAGACTGGACCAACCATTGCTGGCTTTAAAGATGGAGGAAGGGTCCCCAAGCCCAGGAACAGAGGTGGCCTCTGGAAGCTGGAAAAACCAAGGGAACAGATTCTCCCTTAGAGCCTCCAGAAGGAATGCAGCCCTGTTGATGCTTTGGTTTTTATCCAATGAGATCCATTTCAAACTTGTAAATCACCAGACTGTAAAATAATGAATTCGTGTTGTTTTAAGCCACTAACGTTGTGGTAATGTGTTACAGAAACATTTAAAAATCTAACACTTTAATTTTTAATTAAATAAGGTCTCCTTTAAAGGAGGTTGACAATGAAGACTCTGATAATGAAATTAAAGCACAGCATCTAAGGTTGGAAACAAGGTTGGCCTCCTCTGTTCAGTGCTGGGCATTTCAGCATTTATGAAATTTATAAAAATACTTAGGAGAGCACACCATACAACTCTGCCCACCTGAAGACCTGAAGGAAAGTTTCTGGCACAGAAAAACATTGGCCTTTTCACAGAGGTGGTTTTCCTACGTTTGTGTGCTGGACTGCAAAAGCCAAAGGTGGTGCGAGAGGGGTGACAGAAGAGGCCACCAAAACCTGGGCCGTGACAGGGAAAGATCAGCATCCCAGCATCCCAGCATCCCTCTGTTTCCTTCTCCTTTATCCTCTGCTTACAGGCTCTGTCTCCTATCTTCTCTCACTCATTTTTTTCTCTCCCTCTCTTCACATTCTCTTTTTTCTTTCTGACTTCTTTTCTTAACTTGGCCATCATTTGGAACTAAATTCAACTTTACTAGTTCTATTTATCCAAAAAGTTTAATTTCCTTATGTTCAATATATTTTCATTCCTTTTCAATTATGATATCTTGAAGCTATAAAAGTTATTTTTAAATGTCTTTCCATTTTTTGTGCTTAATTTTAATGGTAGCTACCAAAAATGAAATTTGCTTTTGATAAATTGACATATATATGAACTGAAAAAGAAAGAAATAGAAAATGTATCAAAGCTGATAACAGTGGTTATTTCTAGAGGGTGATGTAATGGATGACTCTTTTTCCTTTTTTATTCTTTCCAGTTTTTCCACATTACATATCTCATCTTGAAATAATATTTTTCTAAAGAGACAATATATCTTTTTTTAACACACGAAGATGACTGAAAAAAAGAACTCCCCAAATCCCCCCAAAAAACCCTGTCCCCTTAATACCATTTAATCTTACTTTTAAATCCCTTTTTAGGATTTGAAATCTAAGTTTCTGGGACCTGATTAAACATTTTAACAAAGAAACAACCAATGAAAAATAAACTGAGAGAAGATTCTTATTCCATGCTGCCCTCTTATTTACATGTGTGCAAAGGAAACAGTTTCTGTTTATTGTTTTCCTTCTTTATAATGGTTTTCTGTAGTTGGCTTACACTTGCTTTCTACACTTGTTTTGCCACTCTACTGCTACCTACTTATTGAGTATCTTTAGAAATAATTTTCCTGACATCCATTAGTTGACCTTTTATGCCCTGTTTGAACATCATTTCTCAGCTGCTCACATTAGCCATCTGTCACGGTATTTGTATTTGGTTGCCGTTTCCCACATATGCGCCGCTGGTTCAGTGTGCAGGGAAAAATGTAACAAGGAGGTTCTCCACGTCCACTCCATTAAGTATTTAAGAGTAGGAGGGTTTTCACTCCCCTCCTAGAGCCAAGGCTGCCTCTGAAGCACTAAGAAACAACTCTTTGTGAATACTTTCAGGTCCTATTTCACAATTTTCTCCTTGAATGTTTCAGCAGGACTGGCTCCAAATCTTAACCAAATTCATCACATCTTTACATTGTCTGAATAGAATCTGGGAGCTGAATCCAGCTATCTGATTGACACAGAGAACTAGAAAGAAGAAAACATTTGAAACTGAAAGTGCAAAGATTGCAAATCACAAGTAGATTTGTATGCATGGTTCTTTATTTTCATACAATTTTTTATAAAGTTTTTATACTCTTTATGATTTTATGACTAGAATTAGTGCTACTAAGAATTTGTAATATATACATACATGTGTGTAAATGTGTATTTGTAAACACATACATATGTAAGTCAAATGGGAAAACTTCTACACATACATCACCCGAGTGTAGTAATGCACTTTAACAGTATTGCTTTAACCCAAGCAGACTTAGGAAAGCTGGATTTGCAAATCAACCTTAAATGTGTTTTGTTCCCCTCATGCTTGTAAGTGGAATTTTAATATTAGCCCCTAATAATGTTTTGCAATTAACCAGCATTTTGACACTGAAGTAAGCAATAAACTAATGCTTTAACACTTACTTAATTGAAAAGATTAAGAGAAAGCTAATTAATTTGTAAACTGTATGTAGTGAATCATTCTGAGTCTATGATTAATTTGTTCTATTTGTTTTGTTCTACACATGAGTAGCTTTTTAAAAATGTACAAAACATGTAATTAGCAGTAGATAATTTTTATCAACCACTGGAAATATGTTTGTACATTTTTTACAATCACATTATAAGGGTTTTATTAGTTTTCTCATAACAATTCAAAAATCTCTCATCTTTCATTAACTTGTAGATTTTGTAAATCCTCTACTTCTGTTGTAATAGCAGAAATAGGGTCAGACTATTTTTCAGAAAGAAATGATTTGGGGTTATTTACTTTAGAATCTATACTTAAATTTTAATTTGGTTTCTACCATTTTATTATCAGTATACCATTCCATAACTATATCTTAATACAACCTCTCAATATTTTCCAACTGGAAATCTACCAAACTAACCTCTTGTAGGTCTAATTTCAGCCACTTCTTTCCAAACTAGTTTCCTTGCTGTCCCCAACACAAATAAATCAATTTATTTAATCCAACAAATATTTACTGAGGACCTACTGCTGTGCCAGGCACTATTTAAAATTCTGAAGACACAGTAATGAATAAAACAGGCAAAAATCCAACTCATGTAATCTACATTCTAGTTGCATGTGGCAGGTAATAAAGCAAATAAATAAGTATTAAAAAGTGATATTAAAAAGTGATAAGTGCTATGAAGAAACCTAAAGCAGGCAAGGGAAGATGAAGACTGAAGTGAGATGATACTGTTCTAGATATGGCTGTCAAGGAAGGTCTTAGTGAGAAGGCAACATATGAGCAGTGACTTGATAGAATTGATGCAGATGATCATGCTGGTAGGTATGTTGGGGGAACAGCAAATGCAATGGCCCTGATATGCTCATGGAACAGCAACATGTCCAGTACAGCTGAAGGTGAGTGAGTGGGTGAGCAAACAAGCAATGGGGAGGGTAGGAGAAGCCAAGATCAAGATTTCAGGGCCTTGGAGGCCATTGTCTTTGAGAAGAGGTTTGACATGACCATGACGTATATGTTAACAGGCTCACTCTGGCTGCTGTAATGAGAGTAGACTGAGGTGTGGCAAGGGTGAGAGCAGGTAGGAGGTCACTGAAATAGAGGGTAAAAGACAAAAGCGTTTGATCCAGAGGGGTAGCAATGGAGGTCATGAGAGCAGAACTAGCTGATGGAATGGATGTGGGCTGTGAGGGCAGAGAGGCATCAAAGATGGGTTCTGGCCTTGACAACTGGAAGAAGTGCCCATTCTCTCCTCTGTGCTTGGTGTGGATAAATTCTTACTGGATTATATGATCCTCTCTTTTTTATCAATATAACACACTGATTCACTTTGGTTTAAGTCTCACTTTTCTAAGAATCCTAACCTAATTAACCTCATGTTATTCTAAACACTCCATTAAACTGCATTCCCTGAGGCATGTGGATAGGTTTATTTTGTGACTCTGTCTGATTAAAATAGTCTGCCAGCTTTCTAACATTATATGTTAAATATATGTATATAAAATGTTAGAAAGCTGAAAAATTATACATATATGGTAAATATACAGTAGTGTGTGTATATATATATGTATATATATGGTAGATTTTTTTAAAGTAAATTGCAATTTTTTAGATAACTTTGTAGATCTAATAAATTTCAATTTACTCAAAAACCTATATATGTATAAAATATATAAATATATATTTTATGCAAATATAAAATAAATAATAATATATGTAAAATATATACCTATACATCTATATCTATCTATATTGTACCTTCTTGTATCTAAAAAGTGTATCTACTTAAAGGGCTGAATAAGGAAATACATTTACCTTGTATTGTTCTCAGTGCCCAATACAGTATTATAATTATGATTATGGAAATAACACTAGCAAAGTCTACTATCAGTGTATTTTTTCTCCATTTTTAAATGTGACACATGAATAACTTTTAATACCTGGTATTTTTCTTAAAAAGAGGTGGAATTTTGTTTCAGCAGATTTATGATATTTTCGTGGTCACAGCAGAGATCTGAGTCAGAAGCGCTGCCTGTCAGAGAACTCTCTGCTTCTGATGGAGAGAGCTGATGCTTGGCCTTCATTCAGATGAGGGCAAGCAAGGTGGTGTGATTTCAGCAGGGGGGTGGGGGGGTGTCCACCGAAACGGGAAAATCTGTGACTGACCATTGATTGTCTTGGCTGATAATTTCTTATCTCTGGTGAGAATGCAAATTCCACTCAGAGTAGGTTAAACTTGAGCCCATTTCCACGAGATTAAATTTGGATGAAAACTGGAGATAACACAAGAACGTACAGGACCCTGAGGGAGGGGGTGGCCCTAACGTGAAGAAGGCAGCCCCATGGACGCCGCCTACTTGTTGCTTGCTTCATGGTTTGCCTTGAGCCTTCCCTAAGGATGAGAATCCAACACCTGCTCCATCAGTGGCCTGAGTGTAACCACTGAGGTTAAAACTGATGTTCCTTTGCACATACAGAGTACTTTATAGACTACATGTCCTTGTTTTAGCCTCACAGTAACCTCCAGCAAGGCGGGGAGAGGACCTTTTGTTTATTTTGTAGAAAAGAAATATAAGCCTCAGAGAGGGAAAGTGACTTAACCAAGGCTACACATTTATTCAAAAAATATTCACCATGCATCCACAATTCTTCCTTTTAAAGAGCATTGCAGGGGGAAAAGAAAATTAATACACTGTCTCTCTCCTTGAGGAGTTCACAATCCATTAAGATATTTGTACAAATAAATAGATATTTAAAACTTGATTAGGGATTGAAAATAGAGTAGGACTTAATATCAGGTCTTTTTATTTCATTTTGTTTTTCTAATCATGTTGTACTTTACATGTACATATCTGGTCTTTTTAATCCTATTTAATTTTCTTTACCATAACATTTAAAAAATAAAAATTCTTATCATCTGTTATAAAAATAATTCATGTTCATTTAAATGCAAATAAGACAATACATAAAAATAAGAAAAATAATTTGATGATCAGTAATCCTATCACTTGGCAAAAATCACTGTTAAAATTATAAAATACCATAACATTTTATGCTTTTTATTTATTTATACTTTTAAACTATGTATTCTGATTTTAGTTTTATTTTCCTTATAGTATAGGGTGGGATTCTTATGTTTTCTATGTCAAATAACATAGCTCTGCTTAATAGTTTTCCCAGGATGTCATTATATGATCATTTATTTTACCATACTCTTATTGATGGATGTTAAAATTTGCTAATTTTTATCATCCAAAACTATGCTGAGATAAAAATCATACATAAATCTTTGTAAATATGTTTAATTATTTCCTTGCTATATAATTCCATAAACAGAATTGTTGGTCAAAGGTCATATTCAAGTTTAAAAATATTGGCCTCTGGAGTGTGAGGACAGATCTTGATTTAAATTCAATTTATAATTCTTTAAATGAGAATGAAAACTTTTATCTTTCCTAATGGTTAATAAGTTTAAATAAGCTAATATATGAAATTTCTCTTTATAATATTACTGGGAAAATTGTCCTACAGTTTTGATTTTTTTATTTAGCTATGGAAAAAACATCTTATGGAAGTTGAATATGGCCAGCTTCTGGGATAGGTCTGAGTCTCTGTGATTTAAACTGAAGATAATCCAACTAAAAGACAAAACCATAACATGGTTCTGTTGTGTGGTATGAACTTTTGTTCCCTATAGATACATTCTTCTTATGTTGCTGATGTGAATATTCAGTACTGAAGATTTAGATGTGCAGAAGTACTGTGAAATTCTCTCTTTCAGTAAAAGTACTCCCTGGTGGTTCCAGAAAAATATCTCAAAAGAACATGTCTGCAAATGGGAGTGTGAACCCTTTGATCCTATACGAATGCACACATGTTTGAGATCTACGGTCAGGGATACGGCAGAGAGTGTAGCAGACATGCTCTATGTTTTAGGATATAATGTACATTAACTGGTATCCTCAGCCTGTATTTTTTTCTCATCCAACGCATATTATTTCTTCCCTTAAAATTTGCCCAGTTTGTATCTTTCTCATGAAGATTCCTCCAAAATAGTACAGGCTACCATAATGCTTTGACAGGGTAATTACGTGAACCATGAGGCTACCGAGTGCGATTAAAGACAAACAAACAAACTTTTATTTAGGTGTGCACCGGTACCTGGATCTCCCACTATGCAAAGCACCTACAGGCATTCTTCTTTGCTCATGCAAGGTTGAAGAAAATAGGTTAGGTTTTCTCCAAGGACAACCAGCACAGTATGGACATTAGAAATAAAAGGTTTTCTGGCACCTTCCATAGTGATTTGTCTCTGATCCTTGTCATTTTGTGGCAAAGAGCTTTCCACGTATACAGTGGTAAGTGTGCTTGGATGCTGCTAAACGCTCCTAGCACAATCTGGTTTTAGCCTCTCTTTCTTGCTAATAAAAGTAGAAGAAAAAATCAACTGGGCTTAGTTTAGAAACATCATGTACACATAAAAAAATATGCACCACATGATACTAGCTCTTGGATGAAACTCATTAACTCACTATTAGAAAGTTAGTAAATTACTTCCTAGTTTTATTACAAAAAGCAAAAAAAAAAAATGTTGCTTTAAAGGATAATTAGCTTTTTCATTAAAAAAAAGAAACCAGCTTGAGGAGGAAAGAACCCTTTTCTAAAAGAAACATATAATTAAATAGTGAAATCATTACTCTATGAATTCTTGGTACTTGTATCACTCTTTAAATAGTGTATGAAGATCAGACCAAAAGGAGAAAGTGCTAGGTAGGGTTCAAAGAAGTGCAGGTTGGTATTCATGATGTACTAAATGTACTGCCTTTTGTCACTGACATAAAAGGTAGCCAGAGGGGTGAACAACTGAAAAGGACTGGAGTTGTCTGTGTGCCCAGCCAGAGCAGCTCAGCATCTACTTGGTCTGGATTCGGAACAATGGAAAACAATGCTTCCTCTGTTGTTATTATTTTTTTAAGTTGTGAGTATGTTATAGAAACACAAAATTTAAACATGTTAGAAATTAAGTGCTATAATAAAACAAAATCTACAAGCATTAATATATATCATGTATTAATCTACATCTTTTGTAAAATGCATGATTGTTATATTGCTTGGGAATTATGAATTAATAATTCAAAATGTATGGATGTCACTTACTGTTAAATAAAACTTTTGGAGATTATTCTCTTCTGTGTTGGTATCAGTTGTAATTTTATTTTGAGGGAACGGTTTTTTTCCTGACACCATTTGTAGTTATCTTAAACACCTTCAATGTTAAAAACAAAGATTCTGGAATGAATGGTTCAAAACTTAAGCTCTCCTGTTTTTCACCCGTCCACCATCCTCATGGTTGGGGTGTGAGGACGGCGAGGGACTCTCTTTCCTTCTAAAGTCCCCTTGACAGTATGCTCTGCAGGGACTTGCTTCTTGACCATGTCCTGCATCCTGGTGAAGATGAGGTGACATAAGTTCGGGATCACAAGGTAATGAAGAGCCCATCTGGCACGTGGTGAAGTGATACTCCAAGGCTTAGGTAGGATAGACAGTGAACTTGCTCTATAAAAGGTCACTAAGTGACGGGTTTCAGCTTTCAGAGCCTAGTGAACTTGAAGTCTAGGAAAGGAAAGAGAATAAGTAGAATGCCAGAGAGGCTCTATCTTCTGTTTGGAGGAAGAGTATGGAAGGGAAGTATTATCTACTCAAATTAGTATGAGTCATTGCTCTAGAATCTTCTAGTGATCTCATTAAAATGCAGATTCCCTGAGTCCATTACAGACATTATAAACCAGAAACTCTTGGGATGGTGCCCTGGAATCTGTACTCTGTAGATTTACTCAGGTGATTCTCAAACAAACTAGAATTTAAGAATCACTAGTTTAGAGAAAACAAAACAAAAAAAACAGATAGAACTGATGGACTGACTGGTGGTCTCCAAGTTCAGTGACTGAAGCTCAAACACTTCTTCCCTTCAGAAGTACCTAGGGATTAACTGCCAGACAAAACAATCTGCAGAGAAAAACTCTTAACACATTCCAAGCAGCATAAAAGGATTAAACCTTATAGTAAAGGCTAACTTTGAAAGTAAGAAAGCAAGGACAAGTAAGGTTTTTCTGCTCTGAGATTTATTTAACTGGGAACCTAATCGTTCCTTTCACAACTACAAATAAGCCAGCTTAACGTATAACCAATGGGAAAAGTGACAATGAATGAATCCCACGCGTATCAAAGAATTTCCAAATAAGTGGCTGATATCAGACCTTCCCTCATTTGACAGAGATCCGAGAAACAAAGCACAACAAAGGGAAGAAACAGAGAAAGAGAAAACTGAAAGTTTAGCACAAGCCCAACTGCCTTCCTTTAAGCAAATGAACTGCCAGTAAGTAGTTTGGGGAGTGTCAGGCTCCCTGACACTCATTCTCATTCATTGTATAATATGCATGGAATTCTCACTCATTGTATAACAAGCATTTGCTGAGTGCCTACTGCATTAGTCCTACCATGTGATTTAGTTTACAAAGTCAAATAAGGAGTTTTTTGATATCAAGAAGCTAATATCCAGGATCCAGACATGCCTTAAGTCTGCCCAGGATTTTCCATCACATTCCATTTCTAAACTCATCTCCCATGTTTTGGTGTGAAAAAAAAAAAAAAAAAAAAAAAAAGAAGAAGCAACTATCCAGTAACTCTATACTGCTATTTTGCTGACATGTTATGTATAGTATGCTGTGGGAGCACAAAGGGTGGGGTATTAAATTAGACCTGGGATGACAGAATGTTTCCTGCAATAAATGACGTGAGCTGAGTATTGAAGATGTGTGGATGAACTGCAGGCCCTCACATCAGGAGTTGGAAGGTCCCTGCAGTTACTCAGAAGGGAGGGGCGGCTGAGCTGAGGCGTAGCCCTGGAGATGAAGGTGGGGTATGAATGATATTCCAGAGATAGAATATGCTGAACTTGGGGACTGATTAGATGTGGGGGGTTTTAGATTACTGGCTTCAGTGACTGGGTTGGAAATGGACCACTTACATTTATAGGTAGTACAGGAGGAAAAACAAGTCTGGGTGGGATGAGGGAAAGGAAAAGTTGAATTTCAATCCGCTGAGTTTATTATAGGGATATAACATGAAGGATATTGAGATGTTCACACATTCAACAAATATTTATTAAATTCCTTCTGTGTGTCAGTCAGTGTCCATCAGGCAAGTTAACGGATCCAGCAGAATGTTCTGGACGAGCAATAGAGGTGGAGGAATCGTCATCGTATAAATGGACACTGAAGACATGGTTGCGGGCGTTGAGGGGAGGAGTGTAAGTGAGGAGAAAAGCCTGAGGACAACGCTGGGGAGCATCGCTATTTAAGGGTGAGGCTGAAGGAAGAGCCCAGGACGCAGACTGAGAAACAATGGTTTCACTCAAACTGAACCCAAACCAAGAGCTTGTTGAGTCACAGAAAACAAAGAAAACGTCTATAAAAGAAGGAGCCAACGTATATAAGGTACAGATGCCCCATTTATATCACTTAGCACCAGTCTGCCAATATGAGGTCAGTGATGACAGTAGACTCAGTGAAGCAGGGGAGATGCAAGCCACACCGAGGGGTCGACCAGCGTCGGAGGAGAGCAAGGAAGGACGACTTATTCTGGCTCCTTGGCTGCATTTACGAGAAGAGTTGAGAAAGATTCATCGTTTTTAAACACATACCATGCCTCATCCCTACCCTCTCTACACTCCTGCATTTTAACCTTACATTCCTTATCTCTTTTCTCTCACTTGACTTTTGTTCACCTGCAAGCACGAATGTTAGCTATTCGATGCCCTCCTGAGAGTAGGTTTGATAGAAGTGGAGAGAGAAAACACACAGTCCCTGGGCACCCAGGAAATGGAGATCCACAGTAACACCAATGGCTATAGTTCTGAGGGCCCTCGATCTGCCTGGTAATGAGCATTCACTTCACACACACTTTAAATTCTTAAAAACAAAAACAAAACACTTGCCAGGTAAGGATTACTGTGTCTCTTATACAGGAAAGGGAAGAGAGGATCAGGAAGTTTAAGTCAACAGCTTGGATCACACAGACAGTAAGTGACAAAACTGGGGCTGGAATCCCAGTCTGTCTTATTCCAGTATCCACCCTACTTTTAAAATATCACAGGAAGGAAGGAACAGTTAAACAACAGGGAGGTTGAGAGAGCTGAAAATCAGTGTGATCTGACACCCGTTTGTGTGAGAGCTGGTGCAGAACTCTGAAGAGCAACAGCCAAGGCAGTGGATAGGGCTGGTGGGACAGGCAGCTCACCTCCCAAATCCCAACTTTGTATCACCTGGCCAAATAAGTCACACTTTTAGGGAGGTAGATCAAATAGAATTTTAGAAGATGCCGTTTTTGAAAGGTCAAGGAGTTGAATACTAGCCATTGGAAAAATACGTCAATATTTAGAAACCTGAAGGGCATGAGGCTTTTGCCAATGGTGACTGCTCTGTTCTCTCTTACTGAAAAGTCTGAGCATGGTCCCAGTGTCTGACTATGTCTTCCTCTATTGCTATTAGACCTAAATCATAGGGACTATTTGTATCACAAAGAGAGGATAGCTTCCCCAGAAGGCTCATGACATTTCCTGAGCTAAGAACTGGTTTAGTCCCACATTATCTTTCAAGTTGTTTGCCCCAGTCTGCTGAAATAATAAGAGATGCTTGAGCCAGTTCTCATGAGGTTTCTTCTTGACGTGGGGAGAGGGAACAAGTGACACATTTTCATTACAAGGTCTGATCCAGACCCATCTGACTCTGATCTTTCTGGACCTGCAGAAGATCCATTTGTTAACTCAGATTTTCTCAGAAAGTCATGACAGGGAAGAAGTGACAATGATTCTGACATGAAAAAGATTTTACTGAGTGTTAGTTTTATTTCCTTTATGACCTACAATTCTACAGGGTGCAAAATACTTTATACTAGTTGGAACTACAGTGTTCTAGGGTCACTTGTTTGGTAATCGATAGCGTTACATAAAAAGAAGCTGAAAAAGAGAAAAAGTAACATTAAGGAAATGGATATGTTTATTCTATTTAAATAAATCTCTTTGCTCTTTTGCATTGTTTCTGTTCCTTACATCCTCCCAGATATGCAACTAAGTGTTGGTAACTGCTGGAAATAGCCACGAATTTTACAGAATAATTGGCTGTATTTTAAGACATACATTTTAGTGTGTACACTACATGGTGTAGCTATAAAGTATAAAATAGATTTTTGCATCTTGCTTTTGGAAATCTTTCTCATTATTTTTTGTCACATGTGGTGTATATGTGTGAGTGTGGCAACATTTTATAGTTTGAAAGTTCTTCATAGTTTTTAGAAGTTACAATAGAATTAATTGCTTTGAATTTAGTCATTTTGCACTGAGAAAATATTGATTTCTTTCCCAACACCTTTAATTTCTAATGGAGCTTGAAATTAATTTTGGATTTTAATTCTATTTTATTCTGAGTTTGTACATCAGGGCCATTAATAATGTCAGGAGAGTGCTGAGAGAACTGTTTCTGAGCCAGGAGCCCCCAGTAAGCTTTGCAGCATTTGAGTCTCTGTCTTGTACAGAGAGGAGGAAAGTCTGTGTGGGAATGGATATCGCATTAGGATTTTATGGAGTCAAAAAATATAGCCTGTAAAAAGTCAGCCTCAGATCACTTGCTGAAGTTTGCATCATCATGCGTATTATGTGTGCATATTTAATCAGATCCGAAATGGTCAGGCCAGCAAAGGACAGATTCCACTAACCAAAATGCCTGGAAAATGGGCCTTTCTGATTCATAAGGTAATAGTTTACTATTATATATGTATATGGTATATGCACACACATTTATACTAATATAAATATATCACAAACTACAAATTTTAAAATAATTTATATACAGTCTTTCTTTGAGGTTTCAAAATGTTTTTACATGATTTTATATAGTCTCTACTAAAGGGGGTGATTATAATAAATTGGCGCTGAGACTCCTTGGGGCCTATGTGCTCATACACAGCCACAAGCGTACGAGTGCCCCCCCACCCCGTTTCTCCCAGAGCTTCCCTAGTTGCCCCCACAGTAGCTGCCCACAGGCTGATGAACGTCAGTGGAGACTAATGTCGGGAGCTGTGGGATGTGACTTCCCTAACCACACCTTCCAATGTAGAGCCAACTTTTCAGGATCATTTCTCAAAATAGTCTCTATGTTCTAGGTATTTTAAACGCCCTGAAAGTTGAAAAAGCTTCGCCAGAAGGAAGGCAGTCCAGCAAAATACAGATTTCACAAAATAGACAGAGAGGGTTTGAAATCTTGACTCTGCCATGTACTTTGAACCACAGTTATTCATCTGCAAAATGGAATAAGAATATCTTCCTTACATGCAGTTTTGAAGATTACATGAACTAGTATATGTAAAGTCCAATACTTAACATCCTTCCCTCTCTGTTCCCATTAATTTTCTTTCAACCCACAGTACACGTTCAAAATTAAAAAATCAATCAACATATATGAACTATTACGTTTCTCAAAAAATATGGGAATAGTTGGCCTATGCCCACACAACTTACATTCTGGGGGAAAAGTTATGAACAAACATTTGGAAAAAATAATGAAGTGTATAAATAGCAGAAAAATCACATAGGTAATAATTGCTATTGAAAAATAAGAAAAAAGGAGAAACCTCTTTTAGCTTGAGTGATCAGAGAAAATTTCACAAAATAGAAAGAGACTATGAACTGGATCCCACAGAGCAAAAATGTGGTGAAAGTGGGAAGAAGGACATTTTGGGATGGATTTGGGAGGAGAGTGTAAGCAAACAAAAAAGGAGATAGGAAAGCACGAGGGGAGGGGATGTGTGGCACTCCATACAGGGATGGACGTGAGCAAGCAGACTGTAGAGGGTTGAACGGTGTCCAGCAAAAATGCACGTCCACCAAGAAACTCGGCATGAGAGTGTATTTGGAAAGAAGGTCTTTGTAGATGTAATTAGTTAAGATGAGTCATACTGGATTAGTATAGGCCCTAAATCCAATGACTGATGCCTTCTTAAGAGAAAAGAGAGGGAGATTCAGACACACAGACATGGAGACACAAAGGGAGGAAGGCCCTGTGAAGACAGAGGGAGAGACTGGACTACAATAGCCAAGGAACGCCAACAATTGCTTGTCAACCACCAGAAGCCAGGAAGACGCAAGCCAGGAAGATGCAAACCAGGAAGACGCAAGCCAGGATTCTTCCCTGGAGCCTTCAGAGGAGGCATGACCCTGCTGATACCTTGATTTCAGGCTTCCAGAACCGTGAGGGAATAAATATCTGTTGTTTTAAGCCACCAAGTCTGTGGTCTTTTGTTAAGGCAGCCCTAGGACACTGATACACATAACATCCCATCTCTTGGAGTCATTTATAAAGAGAAGGACAAAAAGTACCCCTCCTTCAACTTGCTTTCTGACATTTTTCTGATCATGGGTAAAGTAGAGGCTTTGTCTCATACACAGTTCACTGTAAGATTTAAGAGGGAGTCAGTTCTGTTGATAATGAAGCCCCCTTTACATGCAATTTTCTATAGAACATAATTTGGCATAAAGAAAATTTCATGGACCAGACACCAGGAACACTATGAAATGAAAAGAAAGTTAGTCTCTTACTGAGAAACAAAAAGCATTTTATTATAAGAAGCTGTGCCCCAAAGAGAGATCCTCCATTGAGTAGGCAGAGGGCTTGGTATGTTCAGAGCCTGATAAACATGTCTTCTTAGTCGTTCGAGGTATGCTATATGTGTGTGTGCACGTGTGTGCGTGTGCACATAGAGACACAATCACAGTTCAGTTGCTCTTACATTTAATACTTGTATTAAATGGCAAATATTTAGTACTTGCCAGGTGCTGAGCAATGAGTGTGTGGATGAAAATGACATGCTCAGTGCCCTGAGAAAGTCATAGTTGGTTGTGAGAGAGATTATTTCAATGTAAGGCAGTTATTGTTGATACAGATGGGGGCTGGTGTGAAGTATGCCTCAATGAGTGTGTGGTATTTGATTTGATTTCTACTTGAGATCTATCTAGTATAAGAGCTGTCAATGTGTTTATCTCTTGTATTGTAGGTGATTTGTAAGAAACCTGACTGGTCTGTTTTTCCATTAATAGTTTTAATGTAAGAATGTCTGTGCCTTTGTCTTTGATAAGTTTTAATAACTGATTTGTAAACTTCTCATTATTTCTTATGAATAGAATGTCCTTCTTCATCAAAGAGAAAAGAGTAAATGCTGTGACAGATTATAGAGCCTATAATTCACGCCCCACCTTTATCCATAAACTATTCCAAAAGAGGAATTATGCCAGTCATTCCTGCTTACTGCCATTGTAAAAAAAAATTTTGGCTTTGTTTTTGCTTTTATTTTTAAATCTTGTTCTGGTTTTGCTGAGAAAAAATACTATTCTCTTGACTTCACTTTAAAAATGCTTTTTGGCCCTAAGTATATATTTAAACCTAAGGCAGGAAGTAAACTTACTTTAAAAATAAATTCCTACTTCTAAACTGCATCTGCATGATCTCTAGGGTTACCAGAAATATGCACAAAGCTACCTCTCCATCCACACATCGCAGTGTAGAAAGCAAGGGACCTGGAAACTCCGTGCAGTCAGCCTTGCAGTTCAAAGGCTGAAACACTCATCCTCCTCTCTCCATCCACTCTAACAAGCCTCCCTCCACATTCCCTCCCCCACCACCCCTGCTTGAAGTCTTCCTTTTTTAGTTGACAGGCAGCAGGTAGCCACATTCTGGGGAAGAGAATTGGGACAAAATTCAGGAAATTAGGGTGGTTGCACACCTCTTGATAAGACGACTGTAGAAGGCAGCATGTCAGGACATGTACTTTATTTTTTAGGCATAATCTCTAATCTTAATATACTACGACATCAATAAATATTTCAAAGTATCTACTAAACTACCCCTTCTCAAACTTTGTATATTTATTCTTAATGCTTTAAGTCTACGGACAACAAGCTCATCTTCCCAAATATCAAAGTTCTGTTGGTTGCACTTTTGAAAAGCAAAAAGTTCCTCAAGATTCAAGTATGATTCTTCACTGGGATCCTCACTGAAAAAGCACAATGGAGACACCATTTTCTTAAACTAACCAATAGAAAGACTGCTGGAATCTAAATGATCCCAGCATGAAAATTACGGTTTGTGCAGATTAAATTTGTTTTTTTTTTGATTACCACATGTGAAATTGATGAGTCAAGTGTCAACGTGAACCCATTCCCTGGCTAAGGAACCACATGTGGTAGAATTTAGGGCCTGATATTCATTTATTTCATCTTAAGATAGGTGGTACATGAGAAGCATAGGGTGAGACAAGTAGGAAAAAGAAGTACCAATTTGAATGAAAACTGAACTAATTCAGAGCCCCTTAGAATTTTTTATATAGTAAATAAATTACTTGGGTTTTAAAGAAATATGCTTTTATTATGTATAAGGTCTTTCAAAATCTGATCTGTAGGTATAAGGGATAGGGGAAAATGTTGTCTATTAGTAAACTTTCTTCTGTGATTGCTAATAGCAATTCAAATGCTCCTCAACAAATTTGTCTTCCATATTATTTCTGCCCTATGAATCATTCTGTATCATTATTTTTATTTCTAAACTACATGTTAGCCCAAAAACCTAGTTCAGGCTGTTGAAATAAAGCTGGGTGAAAATGACAACTTTCACTGGAGCTGTGGCAATGGCACTGAGGCAAAGCAGAAGTTGCAAGACAGGATTGATACCACATTTTATCTGGTGATGGTGGAAAGCACGTCCTAAGCGGTGGATTCAGCGTGGATGAGAAGAGGAGGATTTGTTCTGCAGTCACTGCACTTCTGTCACCCATCACTGATCCTGCTTCCTCTCCCGGCCCCCGTTTCACTTCAGCACTCTTTGGACGACTGGCCTTGCGGCTCATCAGCTACATGGCCAGCTGAGAAGAGAAGAGGTTTTCTATTACAGCTCAGGCTTTCCCAGTAGGTGCCCTTATCACAGAGTAGTAGATGCTCTAACTGATAACTAGGAAGCAAGTGTTGCCACCTGGAGTTTCCTACCCGCCTTCCTCAAGGCATCTAATGTAAGTACAACTCCAATACTTCTCCCAGAACTGCTATGTCATGAGAAGGCAGGACAGTCTCCATTACTGGTTATTTCTCTCCTGTGGAAGTTCAGGATACCTTCTTCTCTCTCACACAGCTTAAGTCAGCTTGATTTCAAGAATTATACAAAGGAAAAAATAGTCCTTTTGGACAATGAATTAACCAAGCTTGTTCCATTCACCTTGCTCCAGGTACTGTAGGAACTTTCAGAAGAATCAATCTGGCCCAACAAAATTCAGGTTTTATTCATTCAGGAAGTCTGTATCTATGTCACTGAAACCACAAGGGAGCCTTAATATGCTAGCATTTTCTGAGTACAAATATGCTTTTCATTGAGTGTTTTAATGTTCTCTAAGTGGGGCAGACTCATCAACAGATGGCCATACGGTGGAAAACACACATAGTGTTTTCTAGATCTCTGAATCCTATTGCAGGAATATGGATGGAAGGAATTTCTCTTTCCACAGCCAAACCCTTAGAGGTGTTTCTTTATCCAGTCTAATTGGATGGCTTCACTTGCCCCTATCCAGCACAGAGAACATTGATCACATGACTTGGCAAGCAAGACGTGTTTAATTGATGTCTCAACAGGCTTGGATAATGGAAAAGAGTATTATTAGGACATTTTGATGTCTGCTAATGAATAATGACAGCAATTTTGTAGGTGTCAACATCGTCTGGCACTTAGTGCTGGCATCTGTGATGCCAAGAAAGGTCTTTCAAGAGTAGTGTTGGCATATTTTGCAGACTGGAGCCACCATGGCAGCTCTGGGACAAACTTACCTGGTGAGACAAAGGAACTACAAGCCATTAGATCTTTTCCTTGCTATACTTGAAAATAAGACCACGGTTTTTAAGGCAAATCCATACACATTTAGAATATTTCACTTTCACTTGACTAAAAGATTTTCAAATAAAACATTTTACTAGAATTTGGAAGCAGTCAGATATGAGAACACCCAAAAAGTGAACCAGCAAAATTTTCTTGGAAACTGCTGCACTTTCCATGGGAAACTTTTGCTTTTAACAGAATTAGCTGTTTACAACAAATATAATAGAAGAACATTATTTGCGTGGATGGACATTTTCATTCCAGATTCCAACAATCTGAACTATACTGTTCTCAACACTTTTGCCAGGAGGGAGTAGAAAGGAGGAAGAAAAGCACAATGCAACAATAATAAGAAAAGAAATGGAGAGAGCTCTTTGTTCACCACCATTTTGTAAAGATAGAAACAGGAACCAATAATGCATTCTTCAGTTTTTCATCATGTGAGTGTTAAAAAAAAAAACATGATTGGGACTGATATATATACACTACTATGTACAAAATAGATAACTAATGAGAACCTACTGTGTAACACAGGGAACTCTACTCAATGCTCTGTGGTGACCTAAATGAGAAGGAAACCTAAAAAAGAGTGGATGTATGTATATGTATGACTGATTCACTTTGCTGTACAGCAAGAAACTAACACAACACTGTAAAGCAACTATACTTCAATAAAAATTAATAATAAAAACATCACGAGATTCATTATTGAGTAGTTTTTTCACAAAGAGCTTGGCAAACAAAGCCAGGTGTCTTGAAATTTAAGGAGTATAAATTTGACACAGCTGGGTCACAGCTGGAGCAGTTCCTGAAGGAAGAAAGCTTCTCATTCTTTAGGTTTAGGTTAACAACCACAAAGTAACCTTAAAATTAGTTTTGTCTTCATCAATTGTTGCCTAACATTATATTATATCCTAAACAGTTGAGGCAAACTTTAGTAACGCAAAAACATTGCTGTCACTTTCAGTAAAAGAAACGCTGACTGTTGAAGTGACGCCACGTAATCCAATGGTTCTTTATAAATGTTCTCCAAACATTGTTCAGTAGTCTTAGACGTTCTCCTTAGTTCAGAGATCATTGTAAGCCAATAGTCTGTTAGGCAGACTTTAAAGTCATTTATGGATTGACTCGGTGAGGGAAACTCAACTCTTTTCGTCCAAAGAATAAAAGTAAATTTGTTTCACGGTAAAAGTGAGTGATGAAGAATCGCGTCCGAAGTCATACCTTGGAACCGAGGTACTGAACGACCACTGTCCTCCGGCCACCTCAACCCGCCTGCTTGACTCCACATCCTGCTGTTCCTTTGTTGGGAACAGTCTCTTCAAAGTGTTACCTTTGTAACTGTAGCTATCATCTCTGGAGAATCACCTGTGTTGATTATAACTGCACTAGACATTTTACACATTATCTGTACGCTTCACAACAATACTGATAGGAGACACTATTATTCTCATTTTATTAATAATGAAACAGGGCAATGATATTCTGGTAAACCAGTTTTACAAAAAAAAAAAAAAAAGTTTGTATTTGTAGGGTTTGTCAAGTTCCATGGGGTAAATTCTCCCACTGTACCTGGTTCAAGGTACCAAGCTTTAACAACCAGCTCACAGAGTTCCTGAATACTTAACAATCCTGGCTGCAGCACACCATTCAAACAGGGTGGTGCTAATCTGGGAGATTTAGCAACTTCTCCAGGATCCTACGACATGTACAAATCTAAGCGAGTATTCCCCTTAAGGCCTGAGGACTCCAGAGCTGGGTCTCCTCACCAGCATGCTTCTCCACGCTCCATGCTTATCTCTGCCTTGGACTCTGCCAGGCCCAATCTTTATTCCCCAAAAAACAAGGAATTTAGCCAGGGTTCAGTTCCTCCTTGAACCCTTCCTGACCATCTTGGTTGCACTGTTCTCTCTCTCCTATTACATATACATACTAGCCTTTACACCAGTTTGGCACATAAACATCTACTAATATATTAATGTTTCCTGAATATTTGTGCTGCTTCCTTTTCTAACTACCTCATCTACTTCATAAGGAAATGGGCTCTTGTCTGTATTTCTGCATCCACGTAGTGTGCTGCATACAAAATACACATAATATTACTGAATGAATTGAAACTGTCTATGAGTTAGAGATACTCCTATACACCAAGCTTGTAAAGCTGAAGACTTGAAATAGGAACACAGTGACTAATGTCAATATGAAAGCAAAAAAAAAAGTTTGATTCGGGAGATGTCAGATGGATCAAAGGAGAGGTACATAGTGCTTTTAACTTTAATTCTCCTTTCTTGTGTTTTGAGTGGATATAAACATCTCAGAAGTTTCCTTCCTTATCTTTCAATTAAACAGCCCTCCCTCCCTCAGACTTATTCCCCCTAATGGAACTTGGCAAAGGTGCAGAGATGGGTGTTTTCTATCCCTTTTTCTCCTCACTCTGAACCTTGGATGAGATAGTCACAGGGGAGCTGAATGAATAATGCCAACTCCTTCAAGACCTGGCTCTGGCATTTTATCACCTCTGAGAAGTTCACAGGATCACAGCTCCTCTGTTGGTAGAGCAGTCTGCTTTTCAATATGCATTTGCCCATCAACTTTTTGCAAAGGCTCTTTATTCAAAGAGAAAGATATAGTTTTGAAACTATTGAAAGAGTCTTTGTAAAACTGAAATTAAATCCTTTCTTTCTATGTTTTATCTTAGCCATCTTTCCAAAGCAAGGCATGAAAGAGGGGATTAATTTGAAATTTGGGGTGCCTTAGAAATGTAAAGGTGCTTTGGCTGTGTTTCTCCAAATGACCTGCACTATTGTAATCCAATGTAATTTATTTGGTTGTAACTGAAAGAGAGAATGGCCTCTAAATCCCCTTCCAACATTTCTACACAGATAACACTCCCCACTTCTCTACACCTTACTTTATTTACAGAGGCCAGGTGAGAATGTGAGCAAAGGAGATGCTGGGATGATTGTGTCTTTTCCTAATAAGTGTGATTTCAGGAAGTGACAGCACTTGTCATTTTTCCTCTTTCCCCAAATGCTCCAGCTCTGGTAAGAAAGTGAGCTTCTCAGCTAGAGAATACACACAACCAAGCATGAGCTTGCCAATCTCGTAACTGTACATATTCTATTGATGACTGCTTTCTCTACCCAGCACCACGCTGAAGCTGCAGCCTCCTCACCCTGATTTCTCCCTGCCAATCTGATAAGACAAAAAACAGAAATAAACAAGTGAATAATCTGATAATAACCTCTGAAAAGATGAAACGATTGCTTAAAACCATAAAGAATTTGTGATATAACATTAAATAATTTCGCATATAATTACATTTATAAATATTTTGTAAACATGAAAATTACCAAGCTAGCCTGTAAAAGGTAAGCACATGGTACAATCTACCCTCAGCTCACGATCCCAATGAACCAGGGATATGAAAATGAATTAAGATTATAAGGACTTTTGGGGCTTCCCTGGTGGCACAGTGGTTAAGAATCTGCCTGCCGATGCAGGGGACACGGGTTCGAGCCCTGGTCTGGGAAGATCCCACGTGCCGCGGAGCAGCTGGGCCCGTGAGCCACAATTACTGAGCCTGCGCGTCTGGAGCCTGTGCTCCGCAACAAGAGAGGCCGCGATAGTGACAGGCCCGCACACCACGATGAAGAGTGGCCCCTGCTTGCCGCAGCTAGAGAAAGCCCTCGCACAGAAACGAAGACCCAACACAGCCAAAAATAAATAAATAAATAAATTAAAAAAAATAAAAAATAAAAAAAAAAGATTATAAGGACTTTTATTTTTAGTGAAACTATGCACTTCTTTGGAGGAGGCTGTCCAACCCTCTATTCTAGTATCCCTGCCTTGTTCCATTCTCGTCTCCACACTCCACACCTGTCCTAGATGCAGGACAGGGTCAGCTACTGAGGAATGAATAAATGATGGTAGGAATCAGAACCTTGGTGTCCCACGGCTCTACAGTTGTACCCCATAGTCACTCTTTAATGACAAGGACACATTGAGCATATGAAGTAGTTCATGGTGTAGGAATGGAACGGGGGGATGAGAGGGAGGTAAAATTGGAAGAATTTGGCAATTGTTCACTTGATAACAAAGAGGCACAGTCTGGCTACTTAATGCCATGTCTACATTAGAAGCAGCAGATTCACCCTGTTCATATAAATCAGCCTGGGTAGCCATTATATTTGCTAATACACCCTTTTATCTTTACAATGAGTATTGGCTAAAATATTTAGACACTCTCTGATCTTTTCTTTGAGAATCAACTGTATCAGTACTCCGTATCCTTAAGCTACTTATAAGCAGACAAAAATTTGGCTGGCTGTTTTTTAAGACTTAGCAGTACAATAAAAGTTACAACAAGATATAGGATGCTTTCTATATTTACAAAGCACTTTAAGAGGCAATATTTCATTGAATTTCCCAGAGGAAACTTAAGTTCAGAGAGGTTAAGTGATTGTCAAAGCACAAAGCCAAGGCAGCCCAGAGGGGGAAATAAAGGAGGCAAGAAGGAAGTGTATTAAACCCAGTGCTTCTCATTTAATTGCTGTTAGTGACCTGTAACTAACAGCATGTAATGGGAGAGCTGACCTCACCCTCCAAGGGTGTAGGTGGAATCCACACAAATGTGCTAAGAGCGCTGGAGGAATGGGAGAGGGTACAGTCCTACACTAGGCACGCTCAGCTGATGAAGGAAGAAGGCTGGCCAGATAGCCTGAGGGTTTCACAGTAGATCATCTGATTTCAAACCCTGAGTTCTTTTCCCTTTCCACAGTTCTACTGTAGTAAGAACACACACATGGTATTACATGATAAATCAAAGGATTATGTTCATCTTATTCAAATTTCATACCAAGTTTAAACAGTTTTTTATCATTCACTAGATGGTCAATATTTAAACATATCTATATTTATTTTATTTTATTTTTTAAAAATTTCACTTTGTTTGCTTGTTTGTTTGTTTGTTTGTTTGTTTATGGCTGCGTTGGGTCTTCGTTTCTGTGCGAGGACTTTCTCTAGTTGCGGCAAGTGGGGGCCACTCTTCATCGCGGTGCGTGGGCCTCTCACTATCGCAGCCTCTCTTGTTGCGGAGCACAGGCTCCAGACGCGCAGGCTCAGCAACTGTGGCTCACAGGCCTAGTTGCTCCACGGCATGTGGGATCTTCCCAGACCAGGGCTCAAACCCGTGTCCCCTGCATTGGCAGGCAGATTCTCAACCACTGCGCCACCAGGGAAGCCCCTATTTATTTTATTTTATTTTTATTTTTTTTGTGTGTATAAGTTGAAATCCTGTTAATATGACTTTTTTTTAACATCTTTATTGGAGTATAATTGCTTTACAATGGTGTGCTAGTTTCTGCTGTATAACAAAGTGAATCAGCTGTACGTATACATACATCCCCATATCCCCTCCCTCAGATTTATTTTAGAACAGCTCATACAATCAGCCAGCACAGGAGTTAGTTGACTGCACTATGTTATCTAAGATCTTTTGTTGTTATTGCAACTTATTTTGCCACTATTACTATATAGTCTCACAAGTTACTTTAGCGAATGGTGTCCTGACATGGCAATATTTTCCTCAAAGATTATTTGAAACGTGTGGGTTTGTGTGCCCATATATTGAATCTGTCCATATAATCTCTTAAAACTCTACACCTCTTGTGATTGTTTGTGCTGTCATGTCTATCACGGCGCCCTCTGCTTTGAATTAATGCATCTTTTATTCTCTACCCTCCTTTTTCTGTTTTCTTTTTTTCCCTTCGGCTTTACTCTCTCAGCTTTACAACCTTCATAAATTTGGATAAAGGACATTGATTTTTAAAAAGCTCTTGATGCTTCTTAGGTTGTCTGTCATTTATTCACTCTTTGATTCAGTGCATATTCACTGAGCACATATTATATGCTGGGTGGGCTCTGGGGATAAAATGGTGGACAGAACCTGGCACTATCTCCTCTCAGATATTATAGTCCAGTGGAAAAGACAGATATTATTAAAGAATCACAAATGATAAATGCAAAATCACAGCCATCACCAAGGCTAAGAGGAAGATATATGTCTTGAAATAAGAGGACTTGACCTAATTACGGGTTCATGGAAAGCTTCACTAAGGAGGTAACTACTGAGCTGAGATCTGAAGGATGACTAGGAACATACCAAGCAAAGCAGAGAGGGAGGATGTGCAAAAGTCCTGTAGTCGTGGCAGTGGGAGGGGAAAGGGAACAGTTCGAGGGTACCATGCAAGTATGGAAAACTGAAAGGAGGCCAGTGGGACGAGAGGGGAGTCAGGGATGAAGAGTATGGCCGAAAACCAGGTTAAAGACACAGCCATACCAAGTAGGACCTTGTAAGCCAACTGAACTTACAGCTGAAGGATGGATTCCAATTCCATAAGGCCATGATTCCACCCAATGACTGCCCTTTTTTGTTTTTGTCTTTTTGGTAGCAATGGTCAAATTCCAAGTTGTCTTCATTGGTGTCTCAGTTTGTGGTAGTTCCAAATGGATGGGGGGGACCATATTTCCTTGTGCCAATAAATCTATGTTTTTATGCCCTAGGTTAGTGTAACTTTCAGCAGGTAGGAATAATTTCTTTTTAAAAAATTATGCTTTGAATTAAGTTACTTATGGGTATAATGGATTGTAAATAACATGGTGTGAGCTATTGAAATCCACTTCACTTTTCATGTGTACAGTAATAAGGTGCAGTATAATTTATGGTTTACAAATTTACAGACCCAGAGTCGTAGCTCCAGACCACAGAATGTAGAATAGTTTCCTTTTAAATTTCAATTTTTCTTCTAAAACTGGCTGGTGAAAAATTTACTTTTGCATTTCTGTGGCAACAACAATCCCTGTTTTTTCTTAGTATTTCAGAATTCAGAAATCACATAATTTTAAAATTGGAAGAGATCTTCATAGGTCATCTAACTTACCTCCTCCTACTTCCTCTGGAAACAGTCATGTCTGTATATCTGGGCAAGGTGAAAGTCCCTCCTTTAATAAAAAGATACCTGGAAAAATATTTTCTCTCAGAATGAAGGTCTGGCATCTAGTAATTCTTATAGAGTTCCACCCCAAAACATTGCTTATATTTGTCAAATATCCTCTTGCACTTGTGAAAATAGAGAAAAGGTTTCATATTATTGAGGATACCCTGGGGATTTTTAGGGCAGTTCCATATAGGGGACTAATAGTATATGTAAGAATGACTGAGGTCAAAGATAGACCCCAACAGCATGAGAAAAAATATCTGCTAAGCCCTGGGATAAGGGATAGGTTTTTGAATTAATTCATGGAAACCAGAGCCATAATTATGAAGAGTAAAGAACACACGTGAAAAAAATGAGATGATAATTCGATCCTAAAAAGCATTTGAGGTACTGGAATGTGAACTTGGAGATCTACTGAAAAGGGTCTATCTATCACCACTAAGAGAAAAATACTGTAGCTATAAACATGAAGTTTTGCTCAAAATAAAGACAAATTCTTACACTTTTGGGAGAATGAAGTAGGGATAAGTCAACGTAACAAAGCAAATAAACTATTTAACATGATCATTCTACCCTCTGTGTCTCTGTATCATGATTTTATGTTTTGACATGCTACTAGTCAGTTCTTAGAAATTGATTGAGAATGGAATACCTGCATAAGGAAATTTTAAAGGTATGCAACTGCAAGAATGTAATGTATTTGCATTTTTTCACAAACTAGCCTCTTTAGTTTTTGAACACGAAAAACTGTCTCTGCCTTTCCTGCAATCTGTGGCTTTTCTTGTAGGATTTCCTCACCCAAAGGATGACACCCTGTCTCCTCATGGGAGTGGTTTGTAAATGACAATCCTCTGAGCCCTGTATAGAATTCACTTGAAAATTAATTCCTCCATGTATAAGCAACAAATAAACAGATAGGTCTAGGACATACCCAGATCACTTTTAATATTCTTCAATTCTTCTGGAAAAACAAAACCCTATGGAAACCAATCATTCACGTCAAGCTCAAATCTGCCATGGAAACGATAGCAAACAATGAATGGCAGCATGAAATTAAGTGACAAATTGTGTGATATGGACAACTACTTGTATAGAAATTCAGAGCAAAGGGATGATTGTTCTGAATGGGATGAAGTGGCAATAATTTACTGAGTACTAACATATCTAAAGCCCTTCTCAGTGTTCTCCACAAATCATCTCATTTAATCTCACAATGGCTTTATGAGGTGGTGCTGTTATTAATCTCATTTCACAAAGGAGAAAAATGAAGCTCAAACGGTTTTAGTGCCCACAATTACAAGGAAGTCGACCCAAGTTCAACCTCAGGCAGCGTGACCTGTCAAAGAAGGGCTTCGAGCCTCCATCTTGGACCACAACCCAGCCCGACAACCACGCACGGAGCAGCTTTCCCATCCCGGCCAAGCCTGGACCAGGGAAGAAAACGCCTTAAGCAGTGAGCAGCCTAACTGTAATGTTTGAAGCGCTCCTAAATATTTAGTTTTACTAAACTTCAGACTTGAGCTGTTCTTTACCTTTTTAAACTAGTACTATTTTTAAATTACCATAGTTCCTTTACAAAAGGGACACCTGGTCTTTCACTGAAAATAATGAGGTAAAAATTTAATAATGCTAACAAAGGTCAAAACCACAGAACACAGAATAAGTAACTGGAAGTCTCAGCTCCTTGGATTTCAGAACTGTAAGAGACCTCAGGAGGCATTTAGTCGACAGAGGAATTAAGGAAGTCCAAGAGAAGAGAATGACTTCCTGCAAAGGCACCCAGCATGGTGACCTCACAGGCAGCATCAGAAGCCCATGCAGGGGACTTCCCTGGTGGTGCAGTGGTTAAGAATACACCTGCCAATGCAGGGGACACGGGTTCGAGCCCTGGTCTGGGAAGATCCCACATGCCGCGGAGCAACTAAGCCCGTGTGCCACAACTACTGAGCCTGTGCTCTAGAGCCCGCGAGCCACAACTACTGAGCCCACGTGCCACAACAACTGAAGCCCACGCGCCCAGAGCCCGTGCTCTGCCATTGCAGAAGCCACTGCAATGAGAAGCCCATGCACAGCAACGAAGAGTAGCCCCCAATCGCCCCAACTAGAGAAAGCCTGCGCACAGCAACGAAGACCCAATACAGCCAAAAATAAAAATAAATAAAATAAATAAATTTATTTAAAAAAAAAAAAAGAAGAAGAAGAAGCCCATGCAGTCACTGACTACATAAAAATGCCAAACTGTTCCTTCTGTATCAAACTGAATAGCATATATTACATAATTTTCACAGCATTACGTGCTGGGCCAGACCCTCCCAATTTTTAACTAATTCATGGGAGTAACTAAGAGATATATCAAGTCTTTTAGCTTATTTGGAAGCATGTGCCTTCTACAACCCACAAGATATATTTTTCACAACAAAATTGTGTCCAATCAATCCTTTCTTGAATTCTGCACTATGGTCTTCTAACCTCTATTTATGCACACACATGATTTTCAACATTTTGGCCTTATTTGGGGAAGACAACGAGCGATCAGGCTTTCATTGTTAAAATGAATGATTCTATATTCATACACACAAAAATTAAATAAAGGAAGAGTAGAATAAGCAGCAGGGAAGAGATAATTTCCCTCTTTTACATTTATAACTTCCCACAAGAGCCAAATCTAACCACACTTAGGACATTTCTAATACTTGGAGTTGTTAACTCTTTAAAAAAAAAACAAAACACTCAACTATTCAACTACTGGCATATATTTTAAATTTTAATTTAATATGTTTAAATTTCTTTTTCTTTGCTGTGTATTCAATGAAAGAAGCAATTATAAAAAAAATTATTTGCTTTTACATTAAATATAAAAGTGGTCGCTGAGATAGGAAACACTTGTAACCACCACCAATTTCTTGTTCTTTCCTTTAGTTAGAATTTCCATTCTCAGAAACAAGATTGTGATAGTTAAAGGTGGTATTTATAACATATTATATAAATTCTACTGGTAGAGTGAAGGTACTTTGTTTCACCTAAGATACTTAGTTCAAGCATTATGTATCATACAATGAATGTTATATGATGAAAGTTAATATTTTGATGTGATTGGAAGGGTACAATTTTAGTCATAACTCCTTAATTCTAATTTATTTCAATATCAATCACTTCGGTTCTTTATTCATTAAAATATTTTTTACATATCTATATATAAATACTGTAGAGATGAAGAATCTACTAAGTGGCTGTTTTAACTCTTTTATATCACCCTATTAATGTTAATTCTTCTAGTTCTTTTTGTCTCTTGGTTTTTTAAAATATCCTCCTAAACAAATTAATAAGTGCAATAAAATAAATTAAAATTATTTTTTCTTAGTTGAGGTCTTACAATTTACGCTGAACTCAATGTCTTATTGTACATTACTACAAATAATGATATGAAAAGTCTCAGAGAACGGTATTGCATTTTTACTGTCCCCAGAACTCTAATAATATTTTGCTTGTTATTATTTTCTAAAAGTGAAATGAACAGAAAGCACTCTGTATACTTAGAGGATTTAGATATTAGATTTTCATAAAGAGACAAGATTGAAGAAGACTGAATCTCTTTCCTCCTTCCTTCTTACACACACACACACACACACACACACACACACATTCATGCTACATAACAGATGACCTTCTTCTTTCAACTATATGCTTTATGGCAAATCTGTCTTCAAAAGTGCTATGCATTATTGGAAAATTAACATTACAATTATAAAGTTAATATTCAGTTTTTAATAATCTTTGAATTATAAAAATATAATTTTTATTTAACTTTTCAGGGGAAAAGCTATTATGTAAAACAAGGCACATCTGTGTTCTAAAAGACATTTTTGCATGCTACTTTTTATTTTTTAATATTTAAAAAAATTTGACTTCTTGCATTTTTATTTTACATATACAACTTCAATGGACTTTCTTCCACTTTCCAGCTCATTTTTCTGATCTAAAATATGTGGCGCAATAGTTCTAAAAGAGCGCTGAGACAACTATCATCCAGAAACTAAGTGTTCAAATTACACTCTGTCTGCCTCTCTGATGAACTGATAAACGAGTATCCAGTCAGAGACATCACACTAACACAATTTTCCAAACAATCTATCCAGACAGATGTGGCTTAGACATGTAAAGGCACATCCAAGGGCAGCATTCCAATCTCAACTACATGTTTATGGAGCTTCGGAAACGTTGGTCCTTCTTTTTGAGTCATTAGGCTTGAGAGAATATATTTTGACAACTAGAATACTACTCTAGGAAAGCAACAGTGAAATCTGGGTTCTTCAGAATCAAGTGATTTACTATGTGGATTATTCAGGTTGCTGAGCTTTAAAGCATAGCTGAAGACCTGGGATTCTCATGCAATTATAAGTTTAAAGTGAGATAAATTGGCACTCACAGTTGTGGCAGGTGGCCCCACTGTATCCCGTCTCATCACAAGTGCATATGAAGCTGTCCCACGTTTGCGAGCACTTCCCACCATGCTCACAGTGATTGGGCACACATCTGTCAGAGAAAGAGACAAACAGAAATAAACCAACAAACAAATGAGATTTATGAGTGGCTAAATTCCAAGCTGTCTGGGCAATACATCATTTCAATGCCAGGTTGCCTTACCAAGGCAATTAATCCTTGTTAGTTTAAGCAGATTAATATGATTCATGATGGAAGGTGCCAAGTGCATAAAAGATGATGCATCACAGGCTTGGTGTTTCCCATTTTTGAGTAAACAGTAGAAATTAACAAACAGTTGAGAGGTTCATTTGCACATCACAGATTCATTTTATTTTCCTTTTGCAAAAAAAACCAAAGACACTAGCTAAATTTCCTCCTGGTGAGAGACAAAACATTAGCCATCTTGTTTCCTGTACTATCCTTTATCAAGGCCAATAGTACCAAGACAGAAAGGGGTAATGCTGAGGTTTTTTTTTTATAGCAATATGAGCTTCTAAAATAATGCCACAGCAATGAGAATATACTAGCCTCATAAGAAAAGATTTCTAAGTCTTCCTTACCTCTCCTCCCATGCCCCACTGGCTAATGAAACCCACCTTTATAAGGAGGCAGCAAGTATAGTATGGGGGAAAAACGCAGGTTTTGTGTTCAAATCTTTATCTTTTTATTTACTTAATAGCCAGTTATGATGATGTAATTTAACCTTTCTGATCCTCAACTTTCTCATTTGAAAAATGGAGTAATTATACATACCTATCTGGTAAGTATTGGGTTGGCCAAAAAGTTCATTTGGTTTTTCCTTAACATCTTATGGAAATGAACTTTCTGGACAACCCAATAGTATTGAGATTAGGAGGTAATGTTCATAAAGTAGATAATTAATAGGCAAGAAATAGAGGGCCAATAAACAGGAGCTATAGATATCTGAACCATTGCTTGCAGGGCACTGTTTTATAGTCTGCCTGTATCCTAGCAATAGTGAAGTTGGAATTTGTTCTGGAAAACTCCTGTTTCCACAGCACAAATTATTTTCTTCTTATGTACTAGCATTCACAAAAGGTTTCTAGCTTTGAATAGGAAACTCTCTAAAGTAGAAAAGTCCACTCAGATTAAAAAGGCAGAACCCATAATAGTGGGTCACAGGTTGCTTGATGGAGAGCCACACTTTGACCACCAATAATCATAAAGCCCTGGTAGCGTCTTGCTGCAAAATAGAATAGGACTGGACTCAGAGATAATATTCTCCATCCCCTGTTCTTGACTCACCATTAGCCATGCCTAAAACTACCATAGCAGGGCATAGCCCAGTTTGGCATGGAACTCTGTTTCTTATATAGGAATGCTGTTCCTCTACAACTCTTTGCAAACCTTTAGTCATGCAACAAACAATTATTGAGCACTGTGGGAAATAGAAGATGAATAAGAGTCTATTCACTGGGGCTTCCCTGGTGGCGCAGTGGTTGAGAATCTGCCTGCTAATGCAGGGGACACGGGTTCGAGCCCTGGTCTGGGAAGATCCCACATGCCGCGGAGCGGCTGGGCCCGTGAGCCACAATTACTGAGCATGCGCGTCTGGAGCCTGTGCTCCGCAACGGGAGAGGCCGCGGTAGTGAGAGGCCCGCGCACCGTGATGAAGAGTGGCCCCCGCTTGCCACAACTGGAGAAAGCCCTAGCACAGAAACGAAGACCCAACATAGCAATCAATCAATCAATCAATTAATCAATAAATAAATAAATAAATAAAATCTTTAAAAAAAAAAAAAAAAAAAAGTCTATTCACTGCCTTTCAAGAGCTTAAGCCTAGGAGAACAGGATTGTAAGAGAAGAAAACGAGAAGAAGAACATTATAAGGGGGGAAAATACAACATAAGAGAGCATAATGTTGGATTTCCAGGAGGTGGGATGGAAAATTCACTCTACATTAATAGGCAGTTCTATTCCATATGAATTTGGACTTGGTGTTATCAAGGCTACAAAGATGTTTCTTCTCCAAAGACTCTATAACCTATGTGGAGGGGCGGTGGGGGATAAGATTCATGCGAGATACAATACTAGGCAGAATCTGATCCGTCATCAGAGTGATATGAAATGTACAGAAATGCGGAGACCAGAGTAGTTATGGGTAGACTATAAACAAAGCGCTTAACCAAGCTTAGAGCATTTCTCTTGGGCATTAAAAAGAGAAGGTGCATTTTTATAATTAAAATATTGAAAACTGTTCCCAGCAGAACAAGCAAGAAAGCAAGAAGGAAGAGTTAGAACCATGATCAGAGGGTGGGTGGCCCAGGGTTGTTCGGGTCTATTGCCAGAGCCATTTCCCTCTACAGGTGCCCAGGCATAGGCCTCAGCAGAAGGCATTTATATCCAAGAGTCCTGATTCTCCAGACCATGCGAGGAAGCAATGATACAGACACTCCAAAATTACATAAAGCTAAAAAACATCTTTGATACTTAATTTGGGATTTCAGTACTCATATGTCTTTGTGTGGTATATTTACCTTCTAAATTGTTGTTGGTTAACAGTAACTCAGCCTAATAGTGAAAGTAATTTACATCAGCTCATTATATCAATTAATTCAGGGGAAGTAGTACAGAGTGTACTGAGTCTCTAGGGAAAACCAGGTTGGAATCTAAATGTGCTCTAAATAATGCACAAATGAGAAAATCCACATCAAAATGATAAAAAATATTGGTGTGCACTTAACACACACATAAGCATATAACAGTCAAGTGAGGTTAACTGAATATTTATAAAATTCAGTATTAAGCATTTCTTTAAAAGTGATCTTTTATTTAAATAAAATGTTAACAGTTTATTTTAAATGTTTGTTTCTTAATATTTATCTTTTTTAATTGACATTATCCCTATGTTGATTACTGGCATTTTAATTCCTAATGGTGAGAAATGTTTTATTTCTAAATCAAGTTGATTCAAATGTAATTTCAAACCATAATATTTTATCACTATATTAAAAAAAAATGTTAGAACCAGTTACCAAGCAAAACAAAATCTGAATTAACCTAGCTTCCCCTTTCCTAATTATTTATTTCTTCTCTTGTACTCCTATGGAACCATTTGTATATGTCCAATACACCATCATCACATTGTTTAGTAATTATTTGTTTGAGCATCTGTCTCTTCTAAACTGAGACTGCAGTGAGGGATTTTGATCTTTTGATCCTTAGCATGACAAGGCATATAGCCCACTCAGTAAATGCCTATTGACAGACTGAAGGAATGGATGAACACAACGTTAGAAAGTTACACCAAGGAACTGAAGTAATTTCAGAGAAAATATATTTTACTGTGAGAAATATAGATTATTCCTATGTACGATTTTAGTCTTAAATCCAGACTCTTGCTCTAGTGAACGAATTATTTTAGTAGGTCACAGGAAATGTATAATTTGTTTCATAGCATGTGCTAGCTTGAAAGTTTGATTCACACCAAAAAGTAATCAAAATGACTTTGCTGCCACGACTTGAGAACTACTTGACCAGGATCAGGAACATACAGGGGAGAAGTTGGCAGGTGTCAATTTGTTGTGATCAAAGGGCTCCGGAAGAAGTGATGCATTCAATTTACTCTGTTCTGAGGTAGCCCTGGCATTAGAGACTCTCAGCTGGAGTCATCCTTTCCGTGTGGCAATGCTTTTCAAAATGCTTTAGAACTGAAAAGCTATATTTTGGAAATTCAAATATATAACAATTAATTAATATAAAATCAGTATGAACAGAGTGGCTGTTTGGATGGACGCAACAACTCTATCCAGGGTTATGGATGACAGGTGCAGTTTTATGTTACCCAGAGTATCTCTTTTATTTCTATACTTGATTTTAATTGCAAAGCATTGAGAAAATTGGTATTCACAACTATAAGAAACTGAAAATTGTACCACATTTGTTTGTAGCAGCTCACTTTTTAGTCTATGGATACTAATTACTTAAACGGGGATGGTGGAAGAAATTTTATTTCAAATCTAAAAAATGTTAATCTGATAGCATAACTGAATGCACTGGTAGTCTTCAAAGCACTTTGAAGGTGCTGTATTTCTTTTTCTCTACAGTATTTAAAAATTAAAATAGTTTTATTTATTTTTTAAAATTTATTTTATTGAAGTATAGTTGATTTACAAGGTTGTGTTAATTTCTGCTGTACAGCAAAGTGATTCACTTATACATATACTGTATATACATTCTTTTTTACATTCTTTTTCTTTATGGTTTATCACAGGATATTGAATATAGTTCCCTGTGCTATACAGTGGGACCTTGTTGTTTATCCATTCTATATATAATAGTTTGCATCTGCTAACCCCAAACTCCCAATCCATCCCTCCCCCACCTCGCATCCCCCTAGGCAACCACAAGTCTGTTCTCTATGTCTGTGAGTCTGTTTTTGTTTCTTAGACATGTTGATTTGTGTCATATTTTAGATTCCACATGTAAGTGATATCATATAGTATTTGTCTTTCTCTTAGTATGATAATCTCTAGATCCATCCATGTTGCTGCAAATGGCATTATTTCATTCTTTTTTATGACTGGCAGTATTCCATTGTGTATGTATATATGTGTATATATGCATGTATGTGTATATATATATATATATATACATACACACACACACACACATATATATACCACATTTTCTTATCCAGTCATCTGTCAGTGGACACGTAGGTTACTTCCATGTCTTGGCTATTGTAAATAGTGCTGCTGTGAGCATAGGGGTGCATGAATCTTTTTGAATTATAGTTTTGTCCAGATATATACCCAGAAGTGAGATTGCAGGATCATATGGTAACTCTATTTTTAGTTTTCTGAGAAACCTCCATACTGTTCTCCATAGTAGCTGCACCAATTTACATTCCAACCAACAGTGTAGGAGGGTTCCCTTTTCTCCACAACCTCTCCAGCATTTGTTACTTGTAGACTTTTTAATGATGGCCATTCTGACCGATGTGAGGTAGTACCTCATTGTAGTTTTGATTTGCATTTCTATAATAATTAGTGATATCAAGCATCTTTTCATGTGCCTGTTGGCCATCTGTATGTATTCTTTGGAGAAATGTCTAGTTAGGTCTTCTATTTAGGCCCATAAAATAGATAGTTTTAAATAAAATTCAAATCAAATCTTTGTGTTACCCCTACAACTACATTTGGTTCTGGAGAACCCAATGTAAAATCCACAGTGCCAGCACCATGGCTTCAGAAATAGGCTCCCACAAAACCAAATCACAATTAACAGTGGAGTGTTTATCAGAAAAGCTAGCTGTTACTAAGATCCCAAGATACTGGCATGCAAAAGCAGTGTTTCTCAAAATTTTCTGTGCAGAGGAATCACTTGAAAATCTTGTTAAAACGAAGATTCTGATTCCTTAGGTCTGGGGTGGAGTCTGCGATGCTCCTTGGTGATACTCATGCAGCTGGTCAGAGAACCGTGGTTTTAATTACAAGTCTCTAGGGATTTCCAGTTCACTGCAGTAGGATCTCAAAAAATGAGCACACCAAGAGAAGAAACAGCCCAAGAATGGAGGGCACAGAGGGGAGACAGCATGTGGAAAGGGAAAATTTGATCTATGCTGCCACTTCTCCTGAGACTATACTTTTTTCATAGGCTCTCCTACCAATTTTTAATATGATGGATTCAGAGTGACAACATAATAATCTACTAATCTCATTTAGTAGGTTTAATCATTTCAGAATCTGACTGTAGACCTCATGTAATTCATAGAAAGTGATCACTGACTATAAAGGCAGTTTCATTTCACCTTAAAATGAAGCTCCCTGTTCTCAATCTGAGTCAGCTGAGGTTTCCCACCTTCTTAGTTCTTATACAGAGGCCAATACTAGGATACTTAATTTGCTTTTAAATTAGTACAAATTTTATACCTAGACATTACATTCGCCTTGTTCTAAACTTTAGAAAGGAAAACTGCAGGTTACTTGTAGGATACTTTGTGAACGATTGGAATTTATAAATTACCATCTCAGCATAAACGAGCTCCTGAATTTATGATTTTTCCCCTTCATCTCGGCTCCCAATTTTATTTTTGCTTATCAAGACAAGAAATTCAATTAGAAAGTTTGGTTTCTTAAATGCTATTTTTCATACTCCTGGCTCTCAGAGCTATTTCCACTATCAAGGCAGAGTTTTCTTCTGCATTACCTTCAATATCAATCTCAACAATATTTTAGTACTTTTATTCTCACCCTAATTAGATTTTATTTGAAGGCATACTCTCCATGGAGTATATATTACTGCCTTATATTTCTTCTGTTCAAACTGAAATTATATAGAGAAGTAATCATAATTTAGCAACTAATTTAGAATTTCATCACTACATAAGTTAGTTTCATAGTCGTATAACCAGAAAAACTAATGTTTAGGTAACACCTCACTCCGGTTAAAATGGGCATCATCAGAAAATCTACAAACAACAAATGTTGGAGAAGGTGTGGAGAAAAGGGAACCCTCTTGCACTACTGGTGGGAATGTAAATTGATACAGCCACTATGGAGAACAGTATGGACGTTCCTTAAAAAACTAAAAGTAGAATTGCCATATGACCCAGCAATCCCACTATTGGGCATATACCCAGAGAAAACCATCATGCAAAAAGACCCATACACCCCAATGTTCATTGCAGCACTATTTACAATAGCCAGGTCATGGAAGCAACCTAAATGTCCATCGACAACCTAAATGTCCATCGACAAGCAACCTAAATGTCCATCGACAGACATTCGTCTGTCATTTATCAAATGGATAAAGAAGATGTGGTACATATATACACTGGAATATTACTCAGCCACAAAAAGGAACGAAATTGGGTCATTTGTAGAGACATGGATGGACCTAGAGACTGTCATACAGAGTGAAGTAAGTCAGAAAGAGAAAAACAAATATCGTATATTAACGCATATATGTGGAATCTAGAAAAATGGTACAGATGAACCAGTTTGCAGGGCAGAAATAGAGACACAGATGTAAAGAACAAATGTATAGACATCAGAGGGGAAAGCGAGGGGTGGGGTGGTAGTGGTGGGATGAATTGGGAGATTGGGATTGACATGTATACACTGATGTATATAAAACTGATGACTAATAAGAACCTGCTATATAAAAAAAAATTAAATTAAATTAAAAAAAAGAAAAACTAATGTTATATTGATAGTGCTCCTTCAACAAGCATTTATTTTTTTATTTTTTTTTATTTTTTATTTTATTATTATTTATTTATTTATCCATTTTATTTTTGGCTGTGTTGGGTCTTCGTTTCTGTGCGAGGGCTTTCTCTAGTTGCGGCAAGTGGGGGCCACTCTTCATCGCGGTGCGCGGGCCCCTCACTGTCACGGCCTCTCTTGTCGCGGAGCACAGGCTCCAGACGCGCAGGCTCAGTAATTGTGGCTCACGGGCCTAGTTGCTCCGCAGCATGTGGGATCTTCCCAGACCAGGGCTCGAACCCGTGTCCCCTGCATTGGCAGGCAGATTCTCAACCACTGCGCCACCAGGGAAGCCCCAACAAGCATTTATTTATGGAAATATTTAAATGCAGATATATTTACGATACCTCCTATATTATGCCCAAAATTTCCATTAAAAATCATCAAGTATCTTTGGTCCATATCTATCTAAGAATTGTACATTTTTACACTAATCATATATATCATTAATTTTAGCCTTACAATATAAACATCTTAAAAATAATTTCTATTATAATAAATGTGAATTTATTTTGTTATAATTTTACAACATATTCCTCCAAATTTTATGAATATAACATCTCTTAAGAGATCATAGGCTCATAAGAGGAGAGAGAGGTGCAAGATCATTACCTTTTTCTTCGTTCTTTTACCTTTTTCCAGGTACAACTGTATTTAATCTAAATAAATAACAGTAAGCTCTTTATAATCAGAACCTGCTCCAGTTACTGTAAAACAAACTATGGAGAAACAAAGAATAAAGCATGTTTTGTCCTTAAGAAATTGTATTCATTTTTTAACATGTAATTAGCAAGTTAGGTCTCTCTATGCTTAATATTATAAACATTGGTACAGGGCTTCCCTGGTGGTGCAGTGGTTGGGAATCTGCCTGCCAATGCAGGGGACACGGGTTCAAGCCCTGGTCTGGGAAGATCCCACATGCCACGGAGCAACTGGGCCCGTGAGCCACAACTACTGAGCCTGCGCGTCTGGAGCCTGTGCTCCACAACAAGAGAGGCCGCGATAGTGAGGGGCCCGCGCACCGCGATGAAGAGTGGCCCCCACTTGCCACAACTAGAGAAAGCCCTCGCACAGAAACGAAGACCCAACACAGCCAAAAATAAAATTTAAAAAAAATAATAAATTAAAAAAAAAAAAAAACATTGGTACAGGATTAAGGTAATACACCACTGTTGTATGAGTATACTGAGGTTTTATGGAAAAGTTCATCTTTGAAAAGAAATATAGACTTAGCTTAGCCTGGAAGGTGGAGTGGAGGAGCACCTTTCCACATGGGGAGAAAGCAGGGCCTGTACCAGTATGAGTTAGTGTAAAATGTGATTATGAAATAATGGACTGTCAAATTTGGCTAGAGAAGAAAGTGTGCATTCAGGAGCGAGGATTATAGCAGAAAGTTTTGGATATCTGACCAACAGCCTTTCCCCCTTTCTTCCTTCCTATCATAACCCTGATATTTTCAGGTATCTTCTCTCTTTCACGTGGCTGTGTGCTTTTGGAAGAGAGACTATCCCAGTCTCCAGGGGACAAAAAGTAAAGAACCAGTTTTCTCAATGAAGTCATTTAACCTGTTGTATGTTGTTCCCCCAAATCTATGATCTGCTTCTTCTATAGCAATAGAATTTATGTCTTGACAAAGAGCTAAAGATACCATTTTCCACACTCTTTTTAATTTAGGGAGCAGGTACTTTTTTTTGTCCTCTTCATCTCCTTCCTGTGAAGAACCTATAATGGTGAGACCTGGAACAGACATCTCAGAACACAAGAGGATGGCACAGGAAAATTATTAGGAGACTGGGTTCCAGATAACATACCAGCCCTGGGCCACCTACCCAAATGTTTTTATGAAAAAGAAATAGATTTATGTTATTTTGGTCTTTGTTGCAATAGCAAATACATCCTAACTAATACAGACCTTCAGTTAATCTACCCTGAGGTTGCCCTACATCTATTCTTCTTTTGATGGTTACTGTTGTTTAAGTCATTATGTGTTGTCTTACACTACTTGCAACTGAAAACAGCCAAACCAACAGATAGTAAATTTATTTATTTATTTATTTTAGATTAGTAATTCTTCTACTTAGTGCAACCCTCTCGGCTTTCTTTTTTTTTTTTTTAATTTATTTAATTAATTAATTTATTTATTTTTGGCTGTGTTGGGTCTTCGTTTCTGTGTGAGGGCTTTCTCCAGTTGCAGCGAGTGGGGGCCACTCTTCATCGTGATGCGCGGGCCTCTCACTGTCGCGGCCTCTCTTGTTGTGGAGCACAGGCTCCAGACGCGCAGGCTCAGCAGTTGTGCCTCACGGGCCCAGTTGCTCCGTGGCATGTGGGATCTTCCCAGACCAGGGCTCGAACCCGTGTCCCCTGCATTGGCAGGCAGATTCTCAACCACTGCACCACCAGGGAAGCCCCCAGATAGTAAATTTATGAACCTAGGTTGAGTTCAGGTCATAGAGTGTGTTGTTTATTAAGTTAGGGATTTTCCTGGAGAATATAACCTTGTTTATTCATTCAACGTGTATTTACTGAGTGCTTATTATGTATAATAATCTGTGCTGTTTAATTAAGCTTTCTTATCAAGACGTTTAAGTGCAAGAACCAATATTTACAGGATATTGTGTGAGGAGGTGCAGTCCATCCACTCCCCAAGAGATTCCGAACTTTATCCACAGAAAAATAAAGCCAGACCATCAGAGAAATGCATGGTGGAATGGTATGATTTTGACCCCTAATAGGATGACTTTCACTAACTCTGGGATTTAGAACATTTTTTTTCTAGCAATGAGAGACACTGGAGACTCTTAAACTTACTTGATAAGTAGACATTTTAAGACATTAAACTAGTAAGAATATGCAGGATAGACGGAAGAGGAAAAACGAAAGGCAAAAAGATCAACTGAACAGCTGTTTTAAAGCCCCAAGTAAAATATCACAAAATTCTGAAGTAGAATGAGACTGTGAAGAAACAAAAGGATTAAAGAGACTATACTATTAGCTGATTACTTAGAAGTAGATCAGTTAAAAATGCCTGATATTCTGCGTTTAGGAAACAGTGACAGTGACATTTTCAGTTTGAGGCAATAACTTTTCTTATATAACTAAAGGTAGGTAAATTTCAAACTCTACCAAAACTTTTAAGACAGTAATTTTTAAATTTAAACTCATAATTTAAAAAATAAGTTTCCCAAATGAGCTAAATTTAGAACAGCTGTAAACTGTACTCCTCCAAAAAATGTCATTAAGTTTTATCTCAGTTTCATCTCCTTTAGTGGGGGAAAAGATAATGGCAAGGACAACAAAAAGGAGATATAAGAAACACTGTGTCAGAAAAGTAAATTCTCTGCAGAGTAGGAACTCATACACTGAGCTACATGTTTTAAGTATCAAGTTTGAATTACATGTTTCTTATCCATAAATTCTTACCCATGGATTGTTTCTTTCAGTGTTAGGTCTTCGTTCACTAATTGCAGAGGCAGACTGAGAGAAGTTTAGGGCTAGGCATAACCTAGGAGAGAAAGTGGCTATGCAGGGAAATGTAGGTAAGAGGGAGGAAGATGCAAGAGAGAAAGCGGGAGAGAGGAAGATATTCAAGGTGCCTAAATCTTGCTAGGAGAATGTTAGCATAAAGATTTCTAATGAGAAATTATAAAGTCACTAAAATTCTAAAACTTATGTGGAAAATATACACAAGAGACAGGAACACTCTGAAATTGGTGCATGACAGAGTAAGATGATTCCTAGTGAATAATAAAACACTTAATAGGTCTATAATAAGTAGAAATTAATATTGGTGCATTAAGAGAAAGACCAATAGAATAAAAATGAGAATCCAGAAATAAATACAATGGCATATATAAATTAAATATATTAACAGTGGCATGTTAAATCAGTGGGCAAAATGGATTACTTAACAAATGGTTAAGACAACCAGCTACTCATTTAAGAATAAAGTCCCCTACTTCTTGACACCAGAATAAATTCCACACAGATGAAGCTTTTAAACATGAAAAGGCAATTTAAAAAAAAGTATGAAGGAGTTCATTTTGTAATCGGTAAGTATAAGAGGTATCTCTAATGAAGACACAAAACCCAGAAACTATAAAGTGAAGATTAACAGATTTAACTACATAAAATTTTTAAAAGATATCTTGCATGGTCAAACATAACCAAGTTCAAAGACTAGTAACACACTGGGAAAACTTTTTAATATGTCAGACAAAGAGCCAATTTCTTTATGATATAAAGAATCCTTATGAATCAATAGGAAATAATTCAGGTAAAACATGAGCAAAAGGCAGGCATGAATGGGGCTGTTCACACACACACAAAAAATACACATGACTTTTAAACATATAGAAAAGTGTTCAATGTCATTCAAAATCAAAGAAGTGTAAATTAAATTTCAGTGAGATTCATTGATCTCTGATACTTAAGAAAAGGCCTTTTTAAGTTCTCCTGATCAGAGTGTAGACTGCTTGCAGGGTTACTTGGCAAAGTCTATTAATTTCAAATTTTGACCCAGCTAATTTATTTCTAAGAATTTATCCCACAGGTATACTAGTACACTTTCACATAGTCATATTTAAAATGTCTACTGCAGCATTATTTATATCAGCTAAAAACTGGAAAAAACGATATTCGTGGGTTAGGAACTCACTAATAAATTAAGGCAATAATATAATGAAACCCCTGGAAGCTGTTAAAAGGACAAGGCAGATCTATGTGTACTGACAAGATGCAATCTCTAAGATATAGTGTGGGCGTGAGAAAGCAAGATGTATAGACCAGTGTTTATAATATGCCTCCTTTGTTTTAAATGCTGATTGCTGTAGTTGTCATGTGAATAGTGAAGTGATTATGATGATGTATGAAGGTCAGAAATCTTCCATTTGCTGTCAGTCAGAGAAAGACAAATAGTGCATGGTTTCATGTAGATGTGGAATCTAAGAACACTGAACTCACAGACCTAGAGAGTAGATTGGTGGTTGCCAGGGGCAGGGGTTGGGGGTTGCAGTTAACAGGTGAATGTGGTCAAAGGGTACAAATTTCCAGTTATGAGATGACTAAGCTCTGGGGATCTAATGTACAATATGGTGACTATAGTTAACAATACTCTACTGTATACTTGAAAGATGCTAAGAGTGCAGATCTTACAAGTTCTCTCCACACCAAAAAAAAAAAAAAAAAAAAAAGCATGTGAGGTGAGGGATGTGTTAATTTACTTCACTATAGTAATTATTTCACAGTATATACGTATATCAAGTCAACATGATGTACACCTAAACTCACACATTGTTAAATACCAGTTATGTCTCAATGCAGCTTGGTGGTGGGGTGGAGGGACTGTTTGTCACTCCAAGAATCACTCTCAATCTTTCTGCACCCTGCTCTCAGCTCCACGAAGCAGATACATCGAGAAATCCTAACCCTCTGACTTCACACTGGGTTTAACCAATGGGAGTCCATGGCAGGAGTTTGGAGGAAGGGTGAAGCGTTAGGTCAGAGTATTCATTTTCCTGGTTCTCTCCTTGTGACGTTGCGTCAGTCTGGCCGTGTCCTTTGACTGAAGGTCACGTCTCCTCTCAAGTCTGCCCTGTGTTACACTCTAGACGTCTGCGTTCTCTCACCTCGCTCTCCCCTCCTCCCTTTGAGCTGAAGAGTGGGGCCAGCTCTGCTGCTGCTAGTGCTGGGCTGTTCCTACATGATCGCGTGCAGTCCCCTACGTGCCTTGTAATTAACCATTTGTAAATAAGCTTTCTTCAAATTATCTTACAGTGGTCAGCTCTTTCTTCTTGGCACTCTGATACAAGTAAAAATGGAGAAAAAAATATATATGTACATACACACATACACCTAAAGAAGACATAAATATTCTTGTATGTGAACAGAATATTTCCAAAATAAATACTTTAGATCCTATAGCAGTGGTTTCCTTGAGTAGGACCTGAGATGAAGGGAAAGCTTATATTTCACTATATGCCCTTTTGTATTACTAAACAAAAGTTAAACCATAGGTGCTTATTATTTTCTCTATTAAGACAAATTCCTCAAATTGAAAAAAAAAATAAGGAACCGGTTTGGACCATCCACATAATGACACAGCTAGAGCAGGAGAACTTCCCAGGTTTCTGCCACCATGTGAAAGGACCACATCTGTATACATGTGCTCCGCATCCTGTCTCCTCGGGCTTTTTCAAGGACATAACGCACTGAGTCACTATTTTCTCCAGAATTATCAACTTTTTCCTCTCCTGAATCATTCCCCTCAATACACAGCCATTCATTTCACCTAAAACAAATCTACAAAACTCTCCTTTTGACTCCATATCCCCCTGCAGTCCCTGACTGGATTTATTTATTCATCTGATTTTTTTTTATCCATTTATCTGATCCCTTTAACAGCCAAACTTCTTCAATATTTTTTTAAGCAAGTTCTTTCCACTTCAATCAGCTCCAATATAAAATCCACTCTCATCTGTCCACAGAACACCTTTTGTCAAGGTATGCACAATCCCAAGTTCCCAGCCTATGGATGTACTTGAACTCACAATATTGGTCTGAGCTGAGCCCCATTTCGTGGCCCCACCTAAACTGCCCTGACTCTTAGATGTTGGGGTTCTTTGCAAGGCTCATCGCTTGGTTCTGTCTAGAATGCCTCCAAGCTTGAATCTCGAGTTGAGAGTTCAGAGCAGCGTATCTAACTGGCTCCTTGACATACCCACTTGGGTGTATCAGAGGCATCACAACGTTAGTGTGACCAGACATATATTTTGATTTTACTCCTAACTTTCTTACCCCCACTGTTCAATCTCATCCTGTCACCTTCTATCCTGTCACTCACATCAGAAAACTGGAAGGTGTTCTTCTTTCTACCACTTCTTCATCAATCATTAACAAAGCTTCATGAATTAAGCTTCGGAAACTCGCCTCAAATCTGTCCACTTTTCTGTGTCTCTACCACCCCAATTCAAGCCACCATCACCTTTTTACCTGAACTACTTGTTTCCTTACTCCTCTACCCTTCTCCATTCTTGCCTTGCTTGAATTCACCATCAACAAAATGCCAAAGTGATCTTTAACATCATGTCACCCTACTGCTTAAAACCCTTTGATGGAGTCTCACTTCACTTTTGAAAAACTTGAGCTTCTGCACAATCTGCTCTCCTGCTTCTCTGCTGCCACCTCATCTCATGCTCTCCTTCCTCTCCCATGTTCTAGTGACATCTGCCCTTCTGTTTCTCCAATGGGCTCTTTCCTTAGTGCCGCTACACACACACTGCCTTTTTTCTAATGCAGCTTTTCATCAATTTTACACACAAAAAATTTCTTGTTTCCTTTAGTTCTCACCTTAAATGTAATTTTTCAAAGTGGTCTCTTCTGACTTTCCAGTCTGAAGTGGTCACCACCCTCATCTTCACCACCATTTTTTTTTTGGCTTTCTTTTTCATCTATCACAGTTTCTAATTATATACCTATTGGTTTTTTTGTTTGTTGTGAGGGTTCTCCATTGAATGATATCTTCCATGGTGGTAGGGACTATGCCTGTTTGTTTACCACTCTTTATCCATTGCCTAGAATTCTGTCTGGTATTGAGTAGGTGCTCAGTAAATAATCATTGAATGGATTTTGAATAAATGAATATCAATCAGTTTGACTAGAAATGGCTTTCAGAACCATTTTGCTAGTATATTAATGCATAGAAACAGGGAATGTCTCAGGCTGCTGCATTTTAAGCAAGTTTTGGATTATCTGTTCCATTTCTCTCAAATCCATCATATAAACATTATACCATTAAACAATAAGTTAAATTGTCTGACCAAAGGCTTTACATAATTTCCACATCTACCAGAATGCTATTTCATTTATAGATGAAAAAATAACACATCTAACATAAGCCCTTTAATTTGAAAATTAGTGAAGACTTTATGTATTGCTATAACTGTGAGAATAGCAAGTCCAAACTTGGAGAAACCCAATAGTCAAGCAAAGATAGTATACTTACAAGTTAATCAATTTACAAAAAAATACCAAAAGAATGATAAAATAATAGTTAATACAAAAATGAAGCCCCATAAATTTACAGGTTTCTTTTATTAAAGAAAGTAACAGCATGAGTAACTTGAAAGGATACTACAAAATTGTATTGTTATTAGATTAGGATGATTAAATATTTTAAACAAAGTGATATTATTAATAAAGTTACCATGAAAATAGTTAAATTATTTTACAGTTTATGTTTCCAAAGGAATACAAGTAGTTATCATTATTTTTAAAAAACTGATGTAAGTTTAACAAATAAGAAAAATTTACACAAAAAATAATACTATTTGAAGGACAATGTCTTTTTTAATGGGTTCACCACTTCTTACAACCCAGAAATCAAACTGAAAACATCCCCTTAGATAGGCATCATTGCATTCTTATCTCCAAACATTCACTAACAAAGAACATTTAAAATGTCCTGTTTTGGTGTGATCGGGTTTAAAAAGTAGCATACATGTTGAATCAATAGTCTAAAGAATAGGGAGACACAAATGGCTTCTAATGGTCTATACAGAATGCATTCAATTAAAGAAAATTCTCCCAAGGCAGAAATATATAACTAATAGATTCTTGTTTTCTAGATATCAATATGGCAATGTTTTCACTTAAGCTACATACACATACACAAACACATATACACACAAACAAGCTAGATATGGTTAACCTGTTTAAGATGTCTATTCAATGTTGAACTTGTAGCCAGGAGATTCAGTAAGGTTTGCACCTCCTCTCCTCCAAAATAATAAAAACAGTAACCAGTGAAGAACTGAATTAAGGAAGAGATTCCATTATTACATAATTTGTTAAATGAAGACACCCATGACTTTGGAACACATAATGCTCACGGCTTTCCTAAGACAGGTAGACATTTGGCCCAAGACTTTGAAAACCAAAACTGACCCTGTCAAGCCAGAGGATCTGACAAATTTTTTAATGAAACAGCAAACCAAAAAGGATGAGAGTCTGCTCAAACACTGGTAATAAATCCATTGCTCTATGCTTGAGTTGAGCAATTTGTGTACCATGTAGACATGTTCTAAATTTTTTAAAAAGTCAGCAGTCTAGAAATGAACTCAGATCTCCTACAAGAATAAACTATTCATGTATATACAATCTCTAGGAGGGACTACTGTCACCAGTAATATTGAAAAGAGCTGTAGATGGCAGAAAACCTCAAATGAAATACATATTAGGAGAGAATTATTATAATTAAGCCTCTTTACCATGCAGATTGTTTATGCAGTCTCAGATATATAATGTTATTTCCACTTCCACTCTTAATGTTAAAGATATTTTAATTTTTGTTTCAAACATGAAGTTAATAAACTACTAAATTTATGATTCCATGAAATTATCATAATACGTGTGTGTGTTGCTGTTTTTTTGGATTTTTTTTTTTAATTCTAAAATTATCATCTGTATATTTCTGGGTTATAAGAAATCTCAAACCATTGAAATAGAGTGGTAAACGTTTAGATCTAGAAAGAATTATAGAATTCCTTGTTTAATCCCTTTATTTTATAGATGAAGGAACTAAAAACTGGAAATTCAGTGAAATTAAGTAGACCCAAGGTGACAAAGGATATTTGTGGCATAGTCAGGTCTTGGGCACAGATGTTTATCTAGTGCTTTTTAAATGCTACATAATTGTCTTAAGTTACACTAGAGAATCATAGTTGCAAACTAGAGATCTTTGGGAAGCACATAATTAACAAATAATTCTTACTTCCCCTTTTTTGGGGAAGTAAGAAAGAAACAGAGTACATATTTATTGTCTTTAAACAACTGGAATGCCTGGATACAGTCTCTCCAATGTCTGGCTCTATCAATTCTTTTTTTTTTTTTTCTTTTTAAAAACTGGATCCAAGTAGATATACTATATTTATGCAGATTTTTAGTATCTGTACAAGGAAGAAATGAGATGAATATTTCTGACATTATTTTTATAGCTGATTCAAAACAAGTAGTGTGGTAAATGATTTCAACAACTGCTGTGGTTTTGTTATTACCCTCACTGTTTAACTTATTATTATTACTTTTCTGAAAAACATGCTAGTCTCTTTGAAAGGCAGTGTTTGTTGTAAATTGAGCTGGTCAGAAGTCTCTCTGTCGGAAGCAGTTTGTGACAGATATAGTTTGCAAAAAGGCTGTATGTAGATTTTGACTCTCTAAGGAGTACAGAAAAGAGACTTCGCTAATGGAGATGGGGATTTGGAAAATATTTGAGGGGAAGAAGGCAATTATCATTTAGGAAGCCAGAAGATACTTGATTAAAAGTCCCATGACATAGGGTTTTGTTTTATCCCATGATTATTTTACTGTACCTCAACTAGATTCTAAATATCTTTAGGTTGGTATTTGACACATAAGACCTGTGTCAGCCCCTGAGACATAGTAGGCCTTCAATAAGTGCATGTTGATAAATTACTTAATCAAAGCAAAACGTGTCAGAAACTTCTCATCTATTATAGATGTTCCAGCACAAAAAGAATCAAAGAACTTTCAGATTGTAAAAAGTTAAAAAAAGAAATCTGTTCTTAACACTTCCTTCAGAGATACACATAATTCTGGGCAAACATAACATTCTAAACAGCTTTCCAAAGGTCTCACAGCTTGTTACTGCCAGAAATAAAATTCTCAGATTAATATCCTCAATCCTAGTCTTCTAGTGTTCACACTTGTTTCTTTTCTATTAAAAAAAGATAGAGGATCCCAGGGCACATCTGATATCATAAATGTCAATATCTCCCCTTGATATGTTTACTAGAAGACAGTTTCCAGTTTATTACCCACTATTATCACCATTTATGTTAATACTTGGCTAAGCAAGAGTATAGAAATAAATCATTTCAAATTTCTTCTCATTTAAGAACTTTCATTTGTCTATAGAAGTCCTGGGTAGCATGCTGTAGGACGACTATCTCATTAATTTGATTTTGTTCCAAAATAAACTGCTAAAGATTGTCCTATTTGTCTTTGTACGGAATTGAATATATTGTTATCTTCAGGGTTCTATTTGAGAATTTACATTTTACCTAAGAATGAAGCTGGCAGTGTAAGTAAACTGACTAACATTATTAGGGGTTGGAAAATGAAATAGTTTCCAGAGACGATGTCTTGCAGGTTCACTGAAGAATAAACTAATGAGAAGTAGGCGATAGTTTAGGTCTTATTTATAAATGGAAAGAACACTTGCTGAGCGCCTTTTATGGTCCATGCAGTGCACGAAGCACTGGGGATTCTAAGGGCATGCGGTAAAATCAACACACTGTCGCACGCGGCACTGCAGAGACACCGACAGGATACTCTGGGAGGATGCAGGGTGGCTGTGCAGATGATGCTATGGTGGGGGTGCGGTTGCCCATCATCAGGCCAGCTCTTTGGAAATGGGGCTTGAGCTGCTTTCAGGATGAAGGAGAGTTAAGAATCTAAGAAGTCACTCCTGGATGTGAGAACAGCACGGACAGAGATAGGTAGGAAGGCTTGTAACAGCCTGGTGAATCGCGCATGTCAGGAATCTATCATTGCTGGAAATTTAAGAGCAAAACTGGGAGGGGTAAGGAGGTAATTTCATTATTTTTATATGTGACTAATAATGACATTAAATGTTAGACAGATGTTACATTGTTCTCTTTCCTAGAAGCTGACTCTGCATTCACCTAGACACTGTCACTTCCTAACTAGGCACTCAACCTCTATTTCTAGTTTTAAGTTAAGAAATCAAGATTGCACAAAGGATGTGATAGCAGGGCTATAATCACTGTTCTATGATAGATACCATAAAGTTATTTATAACAACATTATAAAGTTGTTACTATGAACTCATTATTTTGCTAATCTTCAGTTCACTAGAAACAGAAAAAAAAAATAGTAAGTCAAAAAACAAGTCATTCACTGTTCAACTCAGATTTGGAGCCAGGAAGAACCCTCACTCAACATTTAAGAGTATACGGTGAAGAGAGGTGGAAATTACGGAGATGTTTACAATTTTTTTCAAATCCACAATAATAAAATTTCAGAATACCCCAAAGCTGAACCACTTTCAACAAAATAAGTCATCTCAAATGAAATAATTTTAAAGAAAGTAATAACAATGAAAATCTAACTGTTTAATTAACACGCACTTGATTTTATAAATGGTCATGAAATGATTTGGCATGCTTAATTTTAATTACAAACAGCTCATTTCTGCGGACTTATTATCTCACTTAAAAGTGGTCTGATTGCCCTATAGAAAAATTGATAGGCTGTAATTTGCTTCTGGCTAGAGTTTCTTGATCCTGCTTTTACTCTCAAGTTACTATGGCATTATCATTTATGTCAAAACTGTTGAGTCTTTCTCAATGTTTCAGATTATTAATAAACTATGGGTTTTTAGAGGCTTATGCCTCAGGTCGCAAAAGTATATCCCCAAACTTAATTATTCAAGCCTAAACTTGAGTTTGCCACCAAGTATTTTATTTCAAAACAAAATTTTTTTTTAGTGCTGATTGTTTTTGTCACTGGTGCAAAGCAGATCTCACAAGTATTTCCTTTACAAGTGGAGTGACAAGTTTCCATTGTATGTGTACATATTAAAAAGCAAGTGAAAGTCTTTAGCATTTCCCTTCTATGTACGTCTAGGAATTCATTTTTGGTTTACCATGACTGAGGTTAGTTAGCTCAAGACATACCACAGTAATAGAAATCCCTCCAGATCCCCCCATGGAAAACAGCAAAAATTCTGCTCCAAAGTAATAATTCAATGTAATTAGCCAAGCAATTGACCAAGTACAAAAAATCAAAATTTCTGCTTGAATGTCCTAACCAGATATAGAACACCGAGGTCAAAATTCAACTTCACAGCCCTATATGTAACCAGCTGCCCTGACTCAGACCAGGTAGGATTTTATGGTTAATGCTGATGAAAGCCTCCCAAATAACCCATTTCCTCTTAGGTGTAACTCACACAGGGAATGAAACTGCAAAAACAAAAACAAAGAACATTTATGAAAATAATGAGGGCACTGGTTCTTCTCTGATGGGGAAAATCTGATCTAGGTGCATTCAAAGCCCAATTTCAAAAGATTAACTTCAAAACTAAAGTTGGTTTAAGGAAAAATTTAAACCAAATTGTAAAGCAAAACAAAACAACAAGAGTAAAGTAGTTTTTCTGCATGTATTCAACTTATGCAGTCACAGAGTGGGTAGGAGTTGGGGTGGGAAGGTGGCAGTTCTGCCCAGCCTCAGTGAAGAGCTGCCTTTCATGGACCCCACATGGTGTATGGGTAGATGTCTACTCACATTTGAATAGGTGAAGTGGCAGGGATAATTTACTCACAAGGATCCTCCTGCTTTAGAGGCAAAGTGGACTTTGGTGGCATAAAGTAAGTCTGCACATGCATTTTTGCTGGGCACATACAATTGAGTCCTGGCCCCCCGTGTGGAACATCATTACAGACCTATCTTTTTCACCACACACCAAGGTACTGGGCACAAGCGATTTTCTAGGGCAGCATATTAGTTTCCTATTGCTGCTGTAACAAATTACCACAAACACACTGGATTAAAGCAACACACATTTATTATTTCACAGTTCTGGAGGTCAGAAGTCTGAAACGTGTCCAGGGAGCTGCACTCCTTTTGCAGCTTCTGGGGGAGAATTCGTTTCCTTGACTTTCTAGCCTCTGAGGCAGCCCATGTTCCTCGGCTCACTTCCTCCATCTTCAAAGCCAGCAGCACAGGATCTTCTCTCCGCTCTGATTTCTGCTTCTGTCCTCATAGTTCCTTTTATCTTCTCCCCAGCTCTAATTCTACTGGCTCCCTCTGAGAAGGACATGTGATTACACTGGGCCCACTCAGGTAATACAGAATAATCCCTCCATCTCAAAATCCTTAATTTATTCACACCTGCAAAGTCCCTTTGTCATGTAAGGTGACTTATTCGCAGGTTTATCAGGATGTCATTGTGGGAGCCATTACAGTATTCTGTCTACCACAAGAATTCTAATGTTTTGAAAACCCACATAATATATTGTCAATTGATCCATTTTTGGTTTTATAAGTAAAATCAATGGGTCATTCTCAAGGCTGATTTTTATGTCTAATTTCCTCCCAAATCCATACTCAAGTTAAATTGCAAACTCTTGATGCCTAGGCTCTTAAGCAGAAACAAATGCCTACCTATTGAGATGCTGCGTTGTAAACATGCTAAAACTCTCTAGTTGCTTCTCTCTACCTTACGAATTAGGGCATTCTTACTTTAGGGCTGAATGCTGCATAAGCATGAACCAATCCTAAGTAAAAACAAACCAATTATATTTATTTGTAACCTCCTCATTGCTTAATATCAGATAATCAAGCCTTACTAGAAATACTGAACAAATATACAACAAACAATTCACAACAATGTTGTTTCCTTGTTCTTCTCTTAAATGATTCTATGATGATAAATACAAAGCGTTATAATGACAGAGTAGATATCTTTATATTTTATGTCAGCGGTCCCCAAACTTTTGGGCACCAGGGACTGGTTTTGTGGAAGACAATTTTTCCACGGACGGATGGGAGCAGGGGGTGGGGATGGTTCAGGAGGTAATGCGGGCAATAGGGAGTGATGGGGAGCATGGACCACCGCTCACCTCCTGCTGTGGGTCCCGGTTCCGAACAGGCCGAGGACCTGTACAGTTCGGGACCCGTTTTAGGTCATTTACATATAGATTTGCACACAAATGATAATGAAGCAGTAAGGACAGGATTTCATGAAATAACTCAATCTAGGATGCCACCTGAAAGTTTATATTTACAAAAATTTATAAGTAATAAAAATAAGGTTAAAATGCTTTTTAAAATTTAAGGTTTAGCTGTCTATATGTCTACACATTTGTCACTGTTTCTGCTATATTGGATAACTTATTTTACTGGAATTTATTGTTATGCTCATTTCTTCTACTGTCACATGTATGATTTTATATATACTAAGCCATGATTATATACTGTTAAACAGCAAAGGACTCTGGGCATCTTTTTACTCGTATGTGCTAAATATGAACAATATGCTAAATCATGAAAATACTAATATTTTGCAATTCTACAAGGAGCTAATGAACCAGATATTTATTTAAAAGGAGTTTTTCTTTGGTTTTAACAGAGCAGGGAATCCTAATGGACAGGTAAGACAAATTAATATGTGAAATACTCATATGCCTATTAAATTGGTAACATGTCAAATGTGGATATGTCTTCTCTGGCTATCTACATTATCTGCAAGAGGAAGTCTTAGCAAGGTGCAAAATGCAATAGACATTTGCAGTCCATTTGTAATGAGCATATTTCTTTCAAAGAGAAATGTGAATGTAAGATATAGAAGCATGCCTCAGGAATAGTCTCATGCATTCCTTGTCCCCTCAGGATGTCTGCGGGTTATTCTCTCATCTAGTGTGAAGCATCAACTATGCAGATCTGCAAGGTGGTCTTTTTTGGCAACCTACAACCATATCTGTCTTTTGTCTTGCGCTTGGTCAGTTGCCTGTGATGATTATCCTGGCAGGACAGCGGAGCTGATCTCTACATCTCCTTTCAGAAGTGGACTATATGGTATCATCTGAGTAAAAGTTACAGATGAGACAGCCTGTACTTCAAGACTTGGAGGAAACAAATGCAATAATGTAGTTTCTTAGAGCACGTCTCAGATTAAAGGCATAGATAATAAGGCTTTAGATTAAGAAAAATATTTGTTTAAGAATGAAAAGATTGAGGTATGACCATCCAGAGAGTTTGATAGAAAATGAGAAAATACAATCTGGCTCTTGGAATGAAGGAGACTCTTCTTCCCTTACCCCAAGGGGCTTGGCATTTTTCTTGTTTTTGTCTGTAAGCTGTTTTTAGGGATTCAGGCTTGAAATCACAAACGTTCTTCGCTCCTTTATAGATTTGATTCCTCAATAGCCAACCTGTGAGCCCATCACATCAATTCTATTTCTAATTGATTTTGCATATACCTATGTTTTACCCTGTTGTCACTATTTTGAGAACATAGCTTCCAACAATGTCCAGGACATCCTCCTCACTTCCACCTCCAACCCTGTACGGTAGGCAGGTTTCTAAAAAGCCCCTAACTAAGGATGTCCTGCCCCAGTTCCCAGAACCTGTGAGCATCATATCACTCCCACGATCACATTATGTTCTATGGCACGACTGACTTTAGGATGATCCAAATGGTGTTGGTGTAATCATATGGCCTCTGAAAAGCAGAGACCTGTCTCCTGCTGGTGGCAGAAGAGGAAGTCACAGAGATTCAAAGCATGAGAAGTCAACCTACTATTGGTGGCTTGAGGATGGAGAGAGCCACATGAGAAGGGACTCGGGTAGCCTCTAGGAGTAGAGTAGCCTTGGCTGAACCCAGCGAGGAAATAGTTCTTAGTGCTACAGCCACAAAGAACTGAATTTTTGCAACAATCCTGAATGAGCTTAGAAGTGGGTTTTTCCCCCTCAGAGTCTTCAGGTAAGAGCCCAGTTGAACCAACCTTGATTGTGGACTTGTAAGAGCCTAAGCAGGGAACCCAGCCAAGTCCACATAGACTCCTTATCTATACAAACTGTGAAATAATAAAATGTGGGTTGTTTCAGGCTGCTGAGTTTGTGGTAGTTTGTTACACAGCAATAGCAAACTAAGCAAACTAAACCATATTCATCAGCTTGGTCTTCATAAAAGACTGCTTATCTGAACATTTTTTGTGTGTGAAAATCTACAAGCCTTCTCATGGCTTTGGATCAAATTCAACACCTTTATTCTGATTTTAAGACATTCCATTAAATTAAGCCAAACTTCCCTATCCTACTATATTTCTTACTAAATTTTTTTTTACTATTCTTAAATGAACATGTTCCCATAACACATTGTTGAACTTGATCTCCTGTTTTTTATACTGCGTTATAATTTTCTATGTATTTATCTGTCACCCCATTGAACTGAACACTAATTCCTTGAAGATAGGAGCATTTTTAGGGGCTCTTCATATGCTCAGAATCCAGCATGCCTCTCGGCATTGGTAGGTCTCAATCCCACTCATGGATGAGCCTTAACCACACGGAAGCCAGGCCAGATCTTTACTGTCCTTTGACCACACCTGCCTCTCTGCCTTTCCTCATGCACCTTCCTCAGCTGGAATGTCCTGTGTTTCTTCCACCGTCTAACAACGTGTTGAGGGAGTAGTCAACATAGAACATTAGTTGAGGTAAAAAGCTACTCTGGGGCTTCCCTGGTGGCGCAGTGGTTGAGAATCTGCCTGCCAATGCAGGGGACACGGGTTCAAGCCCTGGTCTGGGAAGATCCCACATGCCACGGAGCACCTGGGCCCGTGAGCCACAACTACTGAGCCTGCGCGTCTGGAGCCTGTGCTCCGCAACAAGAGAGGGCGCGATAGTTGAGAGGCCCGCGCACCACGATGAAGAGTGGCCCCCGCTTGCTGCAACTAGAGAAAGCCCTCACACAGAAACAAAGACCCAACACAGCCAAAAAAAAAAAAAAAAAAAAAAAAAAAAAAGCTACTCTGAGCTAATGTCACCTACATTATTGCAGAACATGGTGATAAGATCTGGGAAGAAATAAGAACACTAGGTGTAGCCAGAGAGTCTCCTTAATACCAAAAGAATACAGGCCTTCAAGATTTGTTTGCTGTTTTGTTAACAAGACTACGAATTTCTTAAAGAAAAGAACATTTTCAATTTTTTTGGATACCATTAATAGCATTCTGTTGACATAGAATATATGCATAAGGAACCAAATTTGTACCCAAGTTTCACAAATTTCAGAGAATAAAGCAACTGTCACAACTATCCTACCACTCATTTCATTGATATTTCTTTGATTCAAACTCCCTACCTGTCTTGACCCACCAAACTGAAGCTGGGAATAGGGGAAAGAGTGAGAGCAAGAGCCCAGTGAAGACCAGAGAAAGTGGCCTTTCTCCAGGTCACAGGGCTGGAAAGAGGGGCTCCAGCATTAAAACCTGTGCGCTGTGACTCCACAGCCCGTGCTCGTCTCATCGTTATTCCACACCCTCCCCCACCCCACTCACTAACACTCAGGCATCAGCGTCCTTCATATTCCTGCAGAATGGTTCAAGTGGGGAGTGGAAAAGGGGGGACATGAATTATTTTAAGATAAGTTTTGTCTACAAATGTTAGAGATTGAGACTAAAAAGGATTACACAGAACTGTGTTTATCTGAATACACACACACACACACACATTTAAACTCTCTGTCCAACTGCTGGATGTGTCACACCCTAATTCCTTAGTAGTTTTAAATATTTTCCTAGATAAATCATTTTTAATATTAAATGGTATATGGCCTTGACTGAGTGCAGTCAGGTCCACACTATATGGTTCTGCTATTAGTCTAATTTGAACTTTGAGACTGATCTTATAAATCAGGAATGACCTTTTGATAATGTTTTTTCATCAATAAATTTAAAACCACTCGAGGGGGCTTCCCTCGTGGCACAGTGGTTGAGAATCTGCCTGCCAATGCAGGGGACACGGGTTCGAGCCCTGGTCTGGGAAGATCCCACATGCCACGGAGCAACTAGGCCCGTGAGCCACAACTACTGAGCCTGTGCGTCTGGAGCCTGTGCTCTGCAACAAGAGAGGCCGCGACAGTGAGAGGCCCGCGCACCACAATGAAGAGTGGCCCCCGCTCGCCACAACTAGAGAGAGCCCTCGCATAGAAACGAAGACCCAACACAGCCAAAAATAAATTAATTAATTAATTAAAAAAAAAAAACTCGAAGAATTTTAAAAATCCAATCAAAAGCACAATTTCAAATTAAGTGGCTCAAATACTTTTTCCCCTGTATATCAGCCTGATATAGTACAAATAAAAAGTGATAGTAAGAAACTATTTTAACGTACTTACATGATGAAGAGAAGTTAATGCTAAATTTTGCAGAAGGCAGTTGTACTTGCTCACTGGACATGTTATTAAGCATAATTTATGTGTGGAATTGACCTTTGGACTGAACCTGATATACAGACTGTAATTACATTACATTAGCTAGATCACGGAGGGATCAGGTCTCCCTTGAATAATGCCTGATATATGAGCACTGGAGCAATGCTGTTGAATGGAGAGAGGAATGGGAAGTAAGGAGAAAGGGGAAAGGGAGGGAAAAGAGAAGGAAGACAAGGAAGAAGGAAGGGGAATAAGGAACTAGAAAAAAATTAGAAAAAAATAAGAAAAAGGATAGAACGGGAGGGAGAGAGAAGAGGAGAGAGGGAGGGAGGGAAGAGAGAAGTACAAGGGAAGGGGGGCGTGGAAAAAGGAAAGGAAGGGATGCTCCTCGCCCTCTTCTCCTGCTCCTCTCCCCTGCAAAGACTACTGCTCAGCCCTAGAAAAGGCTTGTCCAGAACATGCCAACTTCCTTAGGTCTTAAAGCTTCCTAGTCACCCCAGAACTGTTTTCTTCCTGTAAACTTCTCCCTGTTAAAAATCCAAACAGGAATGCCTTCCCCAGTCCCCACACCCCAGGAAGAATCTGAGCTATTGTTGTCCCAGTTTCCTTAGTACCTCCTGTCTCCTGGAGAGTGAAGTGTAGACTTGGGTTAGAAAACTGCTCTCATTCTTTCATAGCAGTTGCTTCACTCATCTGTACTCTCCCCATTAGAATGCCATCTTCTTAAGGTGGGAAATTGTCTAATTCATCTTGTGTTACTAGACCCTTGCATAGGGCTTGGTTCATAGGAAGCACTCAATAATTCTATAAATTGCCACTTCTAATTCTCACAACTAACCATGTGAATTAGGCACTATATTCCTCATTTTACAAAAGAGTAAACCTAGATTCAGATTATTTAAGTGACTTGTCCAATATCATCAGTATAAGTTGAGGCTGAAAATCATTCTTTGGTTCTTGCTAAGATATAAAATTGAGAGAATAATTCTGAGAATTAAAGAAAGAACTATGAAAAGCCCTTCAGTGTGTTTTAATTATGAATTTTTTGAGAAATACATTCTTTCTACGTATATATAGTAGGAAAGTTAAAATTCATGGTAATTTATGAAATAGGAACTTAAGACACATCATTATCTGTTATGTGTTATCTAAGAGAACTGATTTACAATACTAGAGCAAAAATAAATTTTTAAACATTCTATAATTTAAAGCATTTTGCAGTTAAATCAAACTTATATAACTTTACATCAACAGAGGATTTATTTTTGCTGTGTTCTTTCATATATCGATTCAATAAATATCTCCTTACCATATATGCTAAGCATCGACTCTGTTTAATTTTACCTTACTTTTACACTTGTTAAAATATTGTCCAACACCATATATTTCCAAGTCAAACATGGAATTTTCTTCGGTGATTTTTTAGGGTTTTTTTCAATCTTGGATTTTGCTTATTTTGCAACACGATTTCTAGTTTAATTGAAATATTTATTCAGCAGAGCCAGAGCTGCATTCCTCTCGTTTTATGAATTGCCATCATTTATACAACGCTTTCCCCTCTTCTATTGAATTATATAGTATTTTGTGATTGTCATTGTTTTTAGAATTATGATACGGGTCATATATTCAGTATATAGTTTTATATTTGAGCAAAATCACAACTACATTAATATTGCCAGGACAGTTTCCCAACAGGGCTATGATTTCTGTATTTGCCCTCTAACTTCAAGAACACAACAAAATTTAATTTAAGGATTTAAAATCTAAGCAGGATTAGTGCTGCTTCATCAGGGGTGCATTGGATGGTTTATAAATCAAACACCAAAATGGTTAAAAGAAGGCTTCTCCTGTAGGCCATCAACCTTCAAGAAGCCTTAGCTTTTCTTTTCTGACACAAGTGAAGTGAACAAGATTTTAATAAAGTCCTGAGTAGATATACCTGAAGGGTCAGAGCTCAGGATGAAGCTGCCAGCACTGCAACTTTAAGAAAACATCCCGGTGACTTCTAATAACACTGGGTCTGCCAGTGCTCATTGTGCAGGATCTGTATTTGAAAATTCCATTTGAGAAACCAATCCCCCATTTGACCGGATCATGGTTTTTAATCTTCTTTTTGGTGTGCAAGAGTTGACTGCATGCCCTGTAGAATATGGTTCTCATGACCTCAGGAAATACTTTCCTGTAGTGACAGACAGGCAGCCCTATCCTCAACTTTGACATTCTGATCATCCATTTCATTAATACTAAGTGCTCGACATCTTCTAAAAGTAGAAGAAACTTAATGTCACAGAAGTAGACAAGGTTCACCAAAGCTTCTATTCCACATATTTTCATTTTTGTCCCTTAATCTCTCTTCAAACTGTTTTAAGTTGAATAACCCCTGAAATTGGGAATTGGTGACATACAACAATAATTTCCATATCTATGTATGCACTAGTAGAACAAAAGTAAAATTATCACCATAAGCTTAACAGATGTTATAACTCCCACTTAATAGTGAGAAAAAAAAGATTTTAAAAAATTAAATAATTTGCTCGAGTTACACCAGTAATAATTAACAGTGCCAGAATTCACTGTTTTCAGGTCACTCAGTTTAAAAAACTCATGTTATTTACAATCTTCAAGACGTATGTCTACATTTCTGACCTCATCATCTCAATTTAAATCAATTACATGAACAAATAGCTCTTTGGAAGCTTGGATAACATTACAGGTAGAAAAGAAAAGCTCAATTTAAACTATTTCAGAGCATAGAAATAGAGGAAAACTTCCAAATTATTTTCATGAAGTAATTTCAGCAATGACAAATCTGACATAGATTTTACCCAAACAAAACACAAGCAAAGACAAAAAAAAAATTCAGACCACTCTCACTATGAGTATCAACACAAAAGTCTTAAATAAAATAATATTAAACAGAATTCAGTCACACATTATAAATAATATTATATCATGAACAAGTGCGGATTCTTCTAGAAATGCAAGACAATTCAATAGTAGGAAGTCTAATGATATGAGTCATCACATTAATAGAGCCAATGAGATAAACAATATGATCATCTCCAGGAATGTTGAAAAGGAATTAGACAAAATTTAATACCAGTTCTTTAAAACAAACAAACAAACCCAAAAAACGACTCTCTATTAAATAGGAATTAAAGGATGAATACCTCTTTAACATGATCTTATGTATGTGTACTTATATCTGTATGTATTTTTTTGTTATTATTTATTTATTTATTTTATTTATCTTTGGCTGCGTCAGGTCTCAGCAGTGGCACTCGGGATCTTCGTTGAGGCCTGCAGGCTTCTCTCTAGTTGCGGCATGTGGGTTTTCTCTCCCCACTTGTGGTGCGAGGGTTCCAGAGCGTGTGGGCTCTGTAGTTTGTGGCACGCAGCCTCACTAGTTGAGGAGTGCAAGCTCAGGTGTTGTTGCGTGCAGGGCTTAGTTGCCCCGAGGCATGTGGAATCCTAGTTTCCCGACCAGGGATCCAACCTGCGTCCCCTGCACTGGAAAGTGGATTCTTGACCACTGGACCACCAGGGAAGTCCCTCTTTATGTATTTTTATGTCCATTTCTCCAAAAGCCAGCATCTATCAAAAAGGACAACAGTAGAGAATTCCCACTGGAACAAGATGATGCCGCCCACTATTTTCCTCGTGATTTAACATTATATTGCAGATATATAACAATAAAAAAAAAGCAAGTAGAATCCTGGACGAGCCCCCCCACCACCAAAAAAAACCAAAAAGCAAATAGAGGCATACAACTTGAAGATAAAGAAATAAAACTACCTCTATTTATAGATGATATGACGATCTGAAAAACTGAGAAAGATCAATGGAGCAACTACTAGATACAAAGAGATGATTTAATCACATAGCAAGGCATAACTTTAACGTACAGAAATCAATAGCCCATATATAATTAAACAAAAACAGGTTTGAAGATATAATGGAAGGGAATAGAAAACTCCTTATTTCAATTTCAGATAACAGTAGCTTCCAAGAATCTTTTTTTTTTTCCATTTGGGAGGTAGGGGCAAGTGTGGTCTGTGCAGAGAACAATGAGGAGATTGTGTGTTTTAGTGGAAGGGGAAGGAAAGAGAAAGGGAGATAACCAAATGGAGGACCTTGAATGGTGCAGAGTGAAGTTGGTTCTTAAGAAGATTGGGGCCAAAATGCAACTGGTGCCTTAGAAAAATTAATCATAGAGAAAAAATAGATAGGCTGCGACAAGAACCTGAAAAGATGAAGCAGTGGTATAAATGGTGCTACCTACATATGTTCTTATCTCTTGCCCTAATTGATTCAAAAGTTAGGAAGTAGTCAGGTGTCCAGTAGGGAATCAAAACTAACTGGACCAGAAATCTTATTTCTGCCCTGACATTTTCCTTTGTTCTCATGCTTCCATCCCCAAAAGCCAAATATAAATGCACCTCATTTCACCGTACTGTATTAAGAAATACGAGTTACAAAAGGTGGAGAACAAAGGAAAAGAACAGATGAAAAATAACGGTGGAAGTTGTAAGGGAGTTCTGAAAGTTTTCTCCAACACTCACAGGTTGGAAGATGGAAATCATCAAAAATGTCCTTCATTCTACTTCGACCAACATGCTCCCACTTCAGGCCCTTTCATGTACTATTTTCAGCCAGGGAAACACTTCCCACCATGTGCCTCAGCCCTGACCACGTGGTCAAATGCCTCATCATCAGAAAAGCTCAGGCCTCACATAGAGAATGGGCTTGAAGACACGGGGAGGGGGAAGGGTAAGCTAGGACGAAGTGAGAGAGTGGCATGGACATACATACACTACCAAATGTAAAATAGATAGCTAGTGGGAAGCAGCCACATAGCACAGGGAGATCAGCTCGGTGCTTTGTGACCACCTAGAGGGGTGGGATAGGGAGGGTGGGAGGGAGACGCAAGAGGGAGGAGATATGGGGATACATGTATATGTATAGCTGATTCACTTTGTTGTAAAGCAGAAACTAACACATCATTGTAAAGCAATTATATGCCAATAAAGATGTTAAAAAAAAAAAAAAGCTCACGCCTCACTGTTTACTCCTCCAAACTTGCTTTATTTTTTCCCCCAAACTTGCTTTATTTTTACCATAGCACTTACTTGACTATACTTAGTTGTTTATTATTTGTCTCCTCCCACTAAACCATAAGCTCATGTTTACAGAAGGGTTGTTTTTGGTTTTTTTGTTTTTCTGTTTCTTTTCCTTCACTATTATAATTCCCAGTGCATAAAACTGTATCTGCCACATGGTAGGCACCCAAGAAATATTGTTGAATTAATAAATGATAAAATAAAGGAATGAACAAGTTATGGTAATAGTATCCTAGAAAATTCTTGCAACCATATTTATTTTACAATCAAGACAGTTTTGAGGAAGGAAAAAATTCTTGGAGCATTTTCTCCTTAAAAAAAAAAAAAAAAACACACACACACAAAACTCCATAAGCCTGGCTGAAATCCCTTGAATTTTAGCACAGATTCTCCCTTCTTAGGTGACAGTTTTGCTCTGTCATTTTAATTCATACAAAAGTATACCAGCAAATATATATCTATGTATTTTTATAAATGCTATACTTGTCCTATTCTTTTCTGTTTTAACTGACAAAAAATTTATTTGTTTAGTATAAAATTATTTTCCTGTAGGAAACCCCCATCCTCTGGATTTTTTCCCTCTGGGAACAGAGATATAAAATAATAGATTACAATATATTTTTCAAGATTTAAAAATTTTTAATGTCTTGCAAGTGCTTTCATTTCTTGCAAGCAGTTTGTTCTTTGTATAAGCAAGAAGGGCTCTTATTTATAGAATAATTTTTAAAACTCTCTAGTCATCTAAGCTTCTGGGTCCCTGCAAATTATAAATAAATAAATACATAATTACAAAAATAAATAAATAATAAGCCATATCTATGCTACATAGATTTTTAAAAAGAAGAAAAGAATGTTATGATCATCCTTAGTTCTTGAGGTCACTGGTTATTCCAGAGGGAGGCAGTTATTCATTTTGGGGGGCAGGTTGCTGCATTTTTGGCCATATCTTCTCCAGCCCTACTCCAGATCTTTCTTTTTATGTTGGGTTACTTCTTCTTTTAGGAAACGTTCAGACACTCCTTTATTAAGCCTCAAAGCGCTCCATGGTTTTATTATGGTTTTTTCAGGATAGAGAAGAGATCATTAACTTTTCAATAATGGTGATAAAGTTTAATAACTGATATAACTGTTTCTCTTAATACTACCAGAAAGCACAAATATGAACAATTTTCTACTTCTCCCTTACTGTTGTGTATTCCTCTTCCTACGTGATGGCTCCTCGTTTTCCCCTTCATTTGTGAAAGGAGATAATCTAGAGAAAAAATAACTTAAAATTTAAAAAGAAAATCTCTCTAGATGTAAGTTGTTTAATTTAATTCAGAACTCTTAAGTGATTCTCATCTAGCATTCTGGAGATAATTCCTCATAAATAATATGTTTTAAAAATGAAAAGAAGATTATTTATATTTTCAGAAACAGAGAAGATGAGGAAACAGAAATACTGCATATCACATTCAGTTGCAGGTCACCAACATTAATTTAATTTTAAAACTGTTGCATTATTGAATTCTAGTGTCATTTAATGGCAAAGGGCAATTTAATTAAATCAACCACATTATTAATTGTTGCCTTCTTAATTTTTTAAGAGATATACCTAATTCATGGAAAAATTGAGAGAGCTTACAACACAAGAATTTGCCATTTAAAAAATTATTTTTTATGTTAAAAGCGCTTTAATACATTGGAGAAGTGGGGAAAAGTTTTATAACAAAACTTGAATGTTATGACTCTCTTAATACTAGCCCTATTTATAATTTAGTTCCCATAATATTTTGTTAATGTTACCTTTATTATATGTTAATATATCTTACTTTATATATTTATAGCTCATTACAGAATATTAGGAAAAAAGAAAATGTAATGAAGAAAAATTGTCCCAAATACTACCACCTTGAATATAGTCACTGTAAAACATTTTGTTGCATTTTCATACCCTTTTTCCTAAGTATATGCATAAATACATATTCTATATACATACATATGTGTTTATGCTATGAATTGAATGTTTACATTCCTCCAAAATTCAATCATGTTGAAATCCTAACCCCCAAGGAAATGGTATTAGGAGGTGAGGCCTTTGAGAGATGATTAGGTCATAAATTTGGAGCCCTCATGAATGGGATTAATACTCTCATAAAAGAGATCCCAGAGGGCCAGCTTGCCCTTTCTGCCATGTGATGTTATCGAGAAAAGAGGTTATCTAGGAAGAAGGACCTCACCAGACACCAAATCTGTCCGTGCCTTGATCTTGGAATCCTCAGCATCCAGAACTGTCAGAAACAGTTTTTTGTTGTTTAGAAGCCACCCACTCTATGGTACTTTGTTATAGCAGCCCAACCAGACTAAGACAATGTAAACAGATCTATTCACAAGTAGAAGAACATGCTGTGCAGGAACATGCAAATGCAAGTTATTTACATGTCATTCTCCAAAGCTCTTCTGAAATCCATCCACTTGACTATATCTACTGGCTCCATCATGGATAAAATGACAAGCATCTCTTATCTGGTCCATAGTTAAATGTGTATGTCCTTGAATTTATTCTTCATACAGGAACCATAGTGATTTTTAAAAATAAAAGCCTTTTGAACTACTTCCATGTTTAAATTCCTTTTCTTGACTTTCTACAGCACTTAGAATAAAATGGGAAGTCTTAGCATGACCTACAAGGTTCTGCGAGATCTGACTCCTGCTTACCTCTTCAGCCTAAAGCCATCCCATTCCCCTCTCTGACCCTTGTCAAATCACACTGACCTTGCTTCTCTCATCAGGCACCTAAAAGTGCTTTTACCTTCACATGCTACTCCTTTTATATAAAAGGCACAAGATTTATCTTACATTGTTTTTAATGACCAGAGAAAATATAACATTTAAAATTTTGCCCATAGCTGACCTTGTCCTAACCATGAGTTCCCACCAGCTGGCGTGTGTGGCAAGAATTTAACTAAATAATCACTATATATTAAAGCTTAGTCTGATTCAATAATTTAAACAGTCAGGTGTTCAGGTACTCTTGAGAAAACCTGTCTTCCCTCATTGTCTCCTTGTGAGGAAGAGAAGAGGTTAGATTCGCCCACAGTCATGGCTGTAAATAGGGGCAGACCTGGATATGGCTCTAAGGTCTCCAACTCCATAAACCTCCATCTACTGCTGATTCCATCACTGACAGCATGGACCAACTAAATACTGGTAAGTAAGGGCCCTGATAACCCCAAACATTCTAGTAACACAAACAGTAACCATTTTCAGGAATATTCTTCAGTAGCAAGACTCTCAACTAAAAGTAGTTAGAAAAGAATCCTATTTCCTTTCATTTGAATGCTGTAACATAAACAGTGGCATACATAAGCTAAAAAGAATGTCAAAGAAGGAAGATTGCCTCCTGTAATCTAGAAAACAAGACACGGTAGCTCAAAAATTAAACAGGATTTATCTAGATACAGAGAAACACACATAGAAATAATGACAGAGAGAGTGCATCCTACTCTGATGTTGTACGCTCGACAGCCTTGGGACTGCTTGAAGGACTCCATGATGGTGCACAGGGGTCGGGTGGTGGGTAGTTTACCAGACGCTATAGAGCCCAAGAAAAATACATACTATAACCACTCGGACCCTTTGTTCCGCTTTTTTTCCCCCTTCATGTCAAAATGAATACAGCTTCTCAATTAATTTGGTACTATGAACAGACTATTCTGAAAGGAGAATAAAATAATTAAATGTAGACTTCATAAATTAATAAACCTACATATGCCTGCTGAGAATTCAAATAAGACCAACAACTAACATTTGTTGAATGCGTTGTGTCAAGCAACATTCTAATGCTATTTTATCCTCGCAACAACACTTTAAGTTAAATACAGTTTTTATTCACAGCAACCAATAAGGAAACTGAGGTAGGAGGCTATTCTGATAAGTCTAACTGACATAACAATGCTATATGTGAAAATAAAGTTTCTGGATCTACAATTTTGAGACCAAATCTGTAATGTGGTATCCTGCTTAAGCTAATTCCACCTGGCAAGGCTCTTTTGGAATCACCAGAAGATCTCCAGCACCACAGTCCTACTAGGTTGTTGGGTTTTTTTTAAATTATATATTTTAAATGAACACTAAAATACAAAGCAAAAAAATACGGACAGGAACAGCACCATCTTTTGTCACAGTCTTCAAGTATTCCTAAAGCAGGAGGTCACCAGTACCTGGTGAGAGAACAGATGACATTAAGCATCCTGCTAGGTAGGCATACTTTTCCTGGACTCACTTTCCATATCTGTGCTCTTCTCCTGTGCTTGCTCAATCCCTAGAATTTCTTTGGTTCTTGCCTTCCCTTGCGAAATGAATTTTTTCAAGAAACATTTATAATTAAATGATCTATGTAGAGCCACCCCTTCAGAGAGAACCTATAATATAATTATAATAACCTAACAAATACAGTTTGGTGGTTTTAACTTCACTCTTAGCAACTAAGAGGAATAGTGCCAGTAAAAATAAGGAAATTAGACTAAAAACAAATAAATCATGAGATTTCTAAAGCAAACAAAATCCTTCTTACACAAAACACGAAGGAATAAGTAAGATTTGGAATTCTCTAGCCATTTTATTAAATCCTTTTACTGACTTCCATTTTTTGAGGATAGTTGTTTATATAAAATTATTTTAAACCTGTGCCAAGACCCTGGCATTAAGTTTTATTCTGTGTTGGGCTCTGTTTTGTTGATCTTTTCTGCTCTCAATTACCACTGGCTTCGGCCAGTTTTTACCCTGCCTTTCTTTATTGGGAAAGCAATAAGGTTAATGACTGCTGTGTTTTCCTAACCATGTTCCTAATCTAGCAATTCTGCCCTTTAGAGGGTGGAATAGATTCACCACCGACACATAAATAATAATTTCCCAGGGACCTTCAAAAAGTGATTGATTGATGCCCTTGCCTTTAGGTGTCTTTTCTTTTAAGTGACTGATGGGAACAAAACAAAAATTGTACAAAAACCTTTTCACTGGGAATAGCAAATGCAAATAGTGGATGAGAGACTGAGACCTAAAGAAGAATAAAACCAAACAACAATCAGGAATGAGGGGCAAACAAATGCAGCCAGCACAACTCTGCTTCTCGGAGAAGTTGATCTTCCTGGAACAGAATGACAACCAGTTGCTTGCTAATAGATAAGGGCAGTGTTTATTTAAACAGTGTATTTGGATTATGCTCTTTAAAGTTTTAGGATTGGTGGATCTGAAATTGCATATTAAAGAGAACACAAAGCCATAAACTTGTCCATACACATATTTACCCACATCGCTCTGGCCTGCGTGGGAATTTAATGTTTACAATATTGCTGTGTGCTGGAATACAGGAATCCAAAAGAGAGCTGGAAAGGGCTTTATAAAGTAATGCTAAACTTTGAGGCCAGGAAATGTAAGAAATTTCCCCAATGTCACTCAGCTAAAAACCTAGGTCTGATGTAACTGATCACATAAGGAGACAGAGCAACTAAATAATGACTGGAGTAGTTGAGGGAATTAAAAGTTTTTTTCCCAACTACATACCAAAGATAATCATGTAAAGCAGTGTATGGAAAAGTTACAAATAAAGTTGTTTCTTAATCTGTATTACTTTGGCTGTATTCATCTTTTGCCTCTGAATTGAAGCATTTGCCTAGAATGTAGAGATAAAGTCAGCAAAAGGGCAAACCAAAATATTTAACCATTTTTCAAATGATTTATTTTGATGTAAAACAACTATATCCCAATAAAAAATGATTTATTTTGAAATTAATTGCTAATAAACCTATAATATCTCCTAATAAAAATCACATGATTTGGGTGTCTCTAGACCTATTCAGTTTTATAATGTTTATGACTTGGAAAAATTGTGTTTTCAGTGATTCATTAATCACCCCCCACCGCCCCCCCACATCACCACCAACATCAACAAAAACACAGGTTAAGGGTGGGGAGTAGAAACTGGAAAGTAAGAATTTGATATTTATCTGGAATTGCTAGGCGAGAGAGACTCATGAAGCACAGACATTGTATTGAAGCAGAAATAGTTATCTATAATCTATATGAGCTGGAGTAAAATATTATTCTAAAACATCCCAATTGTTTATTTTGTTAGTAAACAATTGATTATTAATTTGGAATATATCTGCTGACAAAAGCAGCACTACACAAAGGCTGTAATATAAAGCTGTTTAGTTGGACCTTGAATTTGAAAAGAGGTTACGGGAATAAAAATAAATAAATGGAATCATCTGAAGAAAAAGGAAGTGAAAGTCACTTGGCCCATAAGGTTAATAGATCAGGGTTTAGACAGATGGACCTTCAGGAAAGGCTCTCTGTAAACTAGTGTTTAAGTCAGGAGTCAGAGTATACCATAACAGTACAACATAACAGCCGTCCCTCTCCAAGTTGTAACATTACACAACTTCCCCATCCAGGCCACGATATTACACTCCAACTTTCCGACAGGAAGAATATTTGTCCGGGTCCAAAATGGACAAACTTTAAACCCTTCTTGATAACATGGAAGTTTCTCCACACCTATTGACTGAATGGATAGTACATGAAATTTTGAGCACAAATTGTGAAACAGAAGTCAATTCTCTTCATTCTAGATTGTTGAAAGCATTGAAATGGATGCCAAAAACATGCCCCAAAATGAGCACCAATTCCTGGCAAGCTCTGTCCCCACCAGGCCAAATTAAGATCTTTGATGAGGATTCATTATTGCAGGTGAGGGAGGGAGGGCAAGGGGTTGTGAGGTTAAAGATTATACAGAGTCACTGAATAAATATGAATTAAGCACTTGCAGAGGTAGCAGAAGTCATGATTTCTGATTCTTAAGCTCTAGCATACTCTGATCAGGGTCAGTGAGAACAATCATAATTGCCAAAGAAACTTGTTTACAAGATTTTGTTTTCAGGCACGAAATTCAATTTCCAAAACTCTTCCTATTAATTAGTTTTGAGTTTTGGAATATTAATATTTTTTGCCTAGCAAAATATCTCCATCAATATACTATGTGGATAATTTTGAGTATATTTAATATTTGGACCAGTGAAATTTTTTTGGAGGGATATTTTATTTTTTATATCATGAAGTTGAAATATAATTGCTACACAGAATTCACAAGCAAAGCAATTTTATCAAATGGCACAGTTTACAGAAACAAAATTATTTCATTTGATCCTAAGAACTATTTCTTTTTGCTGTATAAAATGTCAATTTTCTTATGTTGAAAATTTGTAGCTATAGCTCTTAACTGTCTTCTATTACAGGAACTACTGTAACATCAAAATTCTATAGTAATATTTGACTGGAGTTTACACTGCACAAATACGTCTGTTTGCTATGTGCCCCAAAACATGCAGTGAAATTAAGGAACTATTGAAATGAGCAATGCCAGAAGTAGGACTCACACTGAATGAAGAATACACGTCTCAGGAACTGTGGATTCACACATTCCTAGTATAACTTAAGGAGAACATCAAGTCCAGCTGTTCAAAATTCCCACCTCCGAGCAGGAATCAGAAAGCCATAACTCTAAAGGTAAATCATCTTATCATGGGACCCAGTCTTTGTTAAATTAGGAAACCAAGGGTCATCGGTTTCCTAATCTAACAAAGGAATCTGTTAATGAATCTATTTGTAGTTACATGGTAAAGGGACCCCAGGCCTTCTGTCCCCTTGGGTTATACCTATCTGAAGTCTTCTCAAGTGTTCTTAAGAATGGTCATTCATAGTTCTGGGAACCTATTTCTAGAACTTTATCACCTTAATAGTCTTCTAATTTCATTTTATGTAGTAATTTTTCTCCTCTTGGCCTCAGTTTACTCATCCACAAATTGAAAGAAGAATCTTGAGATCATATGGTTCAAAGTAATTCAACCTCAAATATGATTTAGGAACCTCCTACTTGGTCACAGTACTTTTATCATAGCAGGTTTTAGAATAATAGTTTTAATTTGAGGATTTTAGACTTGGATAATAAGTTGCTTGTACCTCTCTACTCACAGCTGAATCACTTTCCAGCTTCTTGGGTGGTAGGAAGTGACATGAAGGGCAGCGGAATCAAAGGTAGCCCTGCAGTTCCAGATCATTTTTAAAAAGCTATGAAAATGATGAGTGTCTTAGACCAGGATCTATTCCACGGGGCCAATGGTACAAAGACACAGCAACAAAGGCCCACTCACCCTGACTTGTGGACACTGGGTACTGACAATGACAACTGCCATATGATTGAGAGCAGCAAGCCTTTAACGAAGTACCCAAGAAATTGCAAGTGTGTGGGCTTGACTTCAGAGAATTACACAAAATGAAAAACCTATCTCCTTTGGTTCCTTCTATGCTTTACTCTGTTCCTGTCCACTATTTTGTTCAGGACAGTGTGTGGTCTGCCTACATACTTGCCCGTATTAGGCTAAGGCTTCCTATTCATTTCATTCTGCCTCATTATCAAAAATGCAGGAATGTTCTCATCCACCAGGCATGGCACCTCAACAGTCCTTCTCTTGTTGGTTTCTTTCCAAGTGTGTTCAGACCACATATGCTGTTGTGATTAAAACTATGTAAAAAGTAGGTGCTGACCAAAACAGGCTTAATGTTCCCCTCAACTTGACTAAATTTTAGGTAGGTTTCTTTCCGACTCTAGGCTCCTGACCTTCCTTTTCTTAGAGCACTTAATTTAGAAACCTGTAATTGTAGATCCTTTCTCTGCCCCACTGAGATGTACATCTTTTTTAAAAGCCTCTTACCAGTTCTACAACCCAGGAGTGCTTTTCTTAGGGACCTGGCAGTCATCCCTTTGAAATGTAATAATTAAGGAAGATAGGACCCCTATCTCCCAGTCTGTGTAAGATGGTAGGAGCCTAACTTCAAGGAGCCTTAATCCAAGTTGTAAAACTACCTCCTGTCATGAAGATAGGAGAAAGTTTACTTTCCTTTTGGGTAAAGCCAATAGCAAACACAGATGGCTTACACAGATTTCGCTATCCTGTGTTTCAGTGGAGTTGAGCTTGGACTGAGTTCTGGCCTCTCTCCCCTATTGCAATAACCTTGAATAAAGGGTTCCTTGCTTGTTTAACTTTGTCCAGTGTAATGTTTCTTTGAAAGTGTTAATTTCAATTTTTGTCTTGTAGTAATCAGAGCTGTCTGCTTTTGTTTCCATGTAATTTTTTAGTTTGCTTTTTCCTTTGGAAATAGGCTGATTTTCTCAGGTTACATGATAGTAAACAGTGCTTTTCATTACCCTAAAATGTCTTTAAAAATTAAATTTAAATTTTCTAGAACATATTTAAATTTCTTTAAAAACTAAACAAACACATTTAAAAAAATTCTTTTGAGTGTTTCTCAATGAACAAGATTCCCTGGCTGGTCAATAAGAATATTTAATCTATTTGGCACAGGCTATTGTTCCTTTAGTGAAGAATAATTTTCACAACAGTTATTGAGCAATGAAGTAAGACCTCTCAATTCCGCTAGCTTCTAATCTTATTTCAATTGCTTAGGATGATGCTGGAGAGAGCACCATAACTTTTCTGGTTCCCTTAATGCTTATATAAGTTTTAATTATAAATTAATAAATTGGCATACTTGGGTGGTAATGTGTGAGCCTTTAAGTCCCTTCAATAGCTAGCTATCAAGAATAATGTAATAATAAAAAAAATAAGGAGGAGAAAGAAAGCTGAGATTTATTAAGTACTTACAACTTGTCAGGCACTGTTCCAAATGCAGTGTATGAATTATTTAAAGAATCCTAATAGCAACATTAGGGGTAGGTGCTATTATTATTCCCGTTCTATAGATGAAGAAAGCATGGTTCCAAGAATGTAAATATCTTGCCCCAAATCACACAGTTAATAAATGACAGAGCTGGGATTTGATAATCTAAGGAGTGTAGCACTAAACCCAACACGTTCAACCATTACACTACATAGCATCTAGGCTTGCAGCCTGTCAACATCAGATATGAGAAAATTGATTAAAATAAGGTAAAATATACAAGACCAGCTTAAGTGGCTAGGTCTTCAATTACAGTCTTGCTAGGTCACAATTATCCTTTAAAACAATTCTTTCTGCTCCTTGCTGTAGTCGCACTGTCTAAGGCAGTGGTTCTCAAAGTGTGGTCACAGCAGCATCTGAATCGCTTGGTTGGTTGTTAGAAATGCAAGTTCTCCAGCTCCTCCCCAGGCCTACTTAATCAGAAACTCTCTGGGTGGGGCTCAGCAATCAGTTCTACCAAGCCCTCCTGTTGATTCTGATGCTTGCTCAAGTTTGAGACTCACTTGTCTAAGGCAAATTTTGGCAGAGATCCTTATCTTGCTGTTGCCTTGGCTCTTGTGCAGAGTTATTACCTTAATAATACTCTGTAGTGATTTGTAGATTTCCAGACTGAAGTGGGCTCCACCCATTTATTGTGGAAAAATGTACAGGAACTATGCCTTTTCTGGGCAGATTTTGATACTAAAGATCAAGAAACTCACACTTCAAAATCTTGCCAATCCCTATGTTACCAAGGACAGAAGACACACAAAATGCTTTCTTCAGAACTATCTGTTGGATGAATCAATAAAATTATCTCTACTTCTCCCTTTCCTGTTCCCACAGACTAAGAGTATAAAGCTGAGGAAATTTGCAAGAATCCACAGTATACTCTATCCCCTTCATGTACACATACACATATCTGAACTGCAAGTGAGACAAAAGATAATGTTTTTAGGTCACTGCCACAGTCCAACAAGGGAAAACAGGAGTCTGGGCAGCTGTCCAGAACCCTGGCATTTGGTCGTCACGGCATGGCAGACCATGGCTAATTTATTTGAAGTGCTACAACTTCCCAGAGTAGCAGGTGCTCCCATGTGCAACTGAAGTCACAAAATACTTTACAAGGACTATATAAATTTCTTTATGTTATACTCTTTCAGATAATCAAAACCAGTTTTCCTACTTGTCCTTGTCAGCCTCTCCTTAGTAACACAGACACATCAATTATATGCAGAACAAGCATAGCCTTAATTTTTGAATACATGTTAAAAGTGCATATACAACCATATGCTAATGGAAGATATTATGAAGCTTTAAATATGAATATATTATTATTGTTGTTGTTTTCCTTGGCAAACACTAGACAATTCCATTTCTCCCTCAGTATAGAAATTAGAAGGGAGAGTTCAAACATTAAGATAAGGTAAATATACAATGTCTAAATATCTTGGTAGGTAACCTTCCAATCTGATTTTCAAATAACCTTCAAGGAACTTTTAAAAATACTCCACATTACAATTATGAAAAAAAAAAGTTTGTTTTTTATAGCAGTCATGCAGAGGAATCTATTTTCATATGGCTACTTTTAGTTAACATATAAAAATTTAACATATTTATTTGAGGGAAAAATGTTTGCTTAAGATATTAAGCTCAGCAACTGTGGCATATCATACTGCAACTACTGACAAATCAAGAGAGGGCATAACCTTGAACTTGAAACCCAGCTGAATAGTTATCAAGAACATTTTTTCCACTTTCTACTCTCAGTTCTAATTTTTCAGGCCCTGTGACCTTCAGTAAGTTTCAATTTTTCTCCATCTTTTTTGCTATTAGCTATTCATTATTTTAGTGGACTGATAATTTTTAGAGAGTATAACAAGTTTCCCAATACTTTAAAGTGTAGATATTATTTAAAATGACAACAAAGCATTACTATTTTAATAGATTCTAATTTCATGGTTCTTAAATATTTGAACACGTCCGAATTTTGCCATTGTCCCAACCTAGGTCATAAAACATGAAGACGTATCAACGAAAATGAGTTGCTTTTAAATTTTGATATTTCAACTCTCTGTTAGACATTCACAGAGTTCCGGATATTAACATAGTCACTGTCTACCTATGAGCAGTTTGAAAACACCCAGAGGCATATAGTTTTATTGTAGTTTGTAGGACGTGGAGGAGAAAGCAGGTTCACAACAAATTCTAATTGATGTGAAAATAGGAAAATCTTAAAATAGGGTCAAAATTTTACAGGTAACATTACATTACACTATAAAATTCACAACATGTCTTTCCAGACAAGTGTTCAATTCAGTCCTCAACACTTTTGTCCACAAGGTCTTTTATTAATCAATTCACAAAGCAAATACAAGGGTTCACTCCCTTGTCACCCAAGAAATGTCGCAGGGTTCCTGAGTAGCACAGCCCTGTCTTCTGGAGATCCAAAAGTAAAGGAAACTCACTGTGACTAAATAAACTACTATATATTGCCTACAACTGTTCCAACCCAAATCACTTGCATGTAGAATATTCAGTTTAAAACCCATGAAATTTGGTAGGGTAGAGTAAAATTTCAAATAATTAACTAATGCATTTACCACCTAAACAAATTTTTCTTAAACTTATATGTGTATAATACTCACCCAGGCAATTAACAGTTTTGAAAAACAGTATTTTTAGAGATGAATGGTGGAAGATTTTAAAATTATGATGCCCAGGAAGTGGTATGACATAGAGAAAAAATACTATACTTTATGGATGACCAGTATATCAAGGATTTTTTTTTAGCACAGTTCTGATTTCAAGGGGTACAGGGAAGGCCTCTTGGGAAAGTGATGTCTGAGCTATGTTCTAAACATCACTGTTGTACACATACATCAAAACTTTTCAAATTGTATCCTTTAAATATGTGTAATTCATTGTATGTCAGTTATACCTCAAAGCTGTTACCAAAAACAAAAACTCCTTTCTCATCCCAAAGACAAGTTCAAAGGGTAAAACGATCAAACTAATTCAGTTCAACCAGTGTTTACCCAGCTAATCACTAATGTATACCAGACACAAAGCTTAGCCTAGGACACTTGGCTTCAGTGACGGTCACACTGATCACAAACAACACCAGTTTTTTTTGTTATTATTTTACGTATTCTCCTAATAGCATTGGCTTTGGAACCTTACAGGTCTGTGGTATTTATGGTTCTAACACTTCCTTGTGAGTGATAGGAGTACTATCTCAGAGCCTGGACTTCCTTATCTATAGAGCGAAGCTAATACAACCTAACAATCCTAGGTAGGGGATATAAGAGCTCAACAAATGGCCACTCTTATCATTTTCACATAATAAATTCAAACATGCACAGGACTATGTCTCTGAATTATTTTCCATAGCATAATGCCCTCAAAGTCCATCCATGTTGTCACAAATGGCAGGATTTTTTTTCTTTTTATGGATGAATAACATTACATTTTACATGTGCGTGTGTGTGCGTGTGTGTGTGTATCTCCTGCATTTTCTTTATGCATTCATCTAGTGATGAACACTTAGGTTGTTTTCATATCTTGGCTATTGTAAATAATGTTGCAATGAACATGGGGGTGAAAATATCTTTTTGAGTTAGTGTTTTTTTTCAGGTAAACACCCAGAAGCAGATTTGCTGGATCATACAGTAGTTCTTTTTAAATTTTTTTTTAAAGAAGCTCCATACTATTTGACATAATGGCTCCACTAACTTACAATCCTACCGACAGTGCACAAAGGTTCCCTTTCCTCCACATTCTCACCAACACTTGTTTCTTGTCTTTTTTGATGACAGCCATTCTAACAAGTGTGAGGTGATAAGGCAAATCTTTACTTGGACAAATTTTGTGAAGAGTATTTTAGATAACTGAAGAAATTCATAAGCTGTAACTAATGTGGAAAATATTGATGTTTCAAAAAATCATACCTGAACTGATAATTCACTTACTAGATTTCTTATTATTTTCCTGCCTCAAATCTTTTGTACCATAAAAACTTCGGCATGATTTCTGTTGTTTAAAAAAATGCAGCTTACCCTCTTGTCCTCCTTATAAAGCTGTGGTTCTCAGTCAGGGCTGATTTTGTCTCCCTGGAGCATTTAGCAGCTTCTGGTGGTCACAACTGGAAGGCAGTGCTATTGGTATCTAGTGGGTATAGGCCAGGGAGAAACATCCCGTAATGCACAGGATTGACCCTCACGATAAAGACCTAGCCCAAAATGTCAGTAGTGTCATGACTGAGAAACTCTGCTGTAAAGTGTTTTAAAAACTAAAGGTGTTTTTCATTGTCTCTTAACCTAAAGTATAAGGTAAGTATTTGTGTATTTCTTACCTAGAAAACATGTGGGCAGCCAGATTTCAGGATATAAGGAATGGCAAACATGTTCAGCTTTGCAAGTGTTGCATTTGAGATGCCTATTAAGTAAACCCAGATATATCAAAAGGCGGGTCCTGACTGGAAATTTAAATTTGGGATTTTTTTTTTTTTGGGCAGCGCTGGGTCTTCGTTGCTGCACGCGGGCTTTCTCTAGTTGAGGTGAGCGGGGGCTACTCTTCATTGCAGTGCGTGGGCTTCTCATTGCGGTGGCTTCTCTTGTTGCAGAGCACGGGCTGTAGGCCCGCAGGCTTCAGTAGTTGTGGCTCGCGGGCTCTACAGTGCAGGCTCAGTAGTTGTGGTGCACAGGCTTAGTTGCTCCGCAGCATGTGGGATCTTCCCAGACCAGGGCTCGAACCCGTGTCCCCTGCATTGGCAGGCGGATTCTTAACCACTGTGCTACCAGGGAAGCCCCAAATTTGAGAATTTTTAAGGGTGCACAGAAATTGAATCCATGGGCATGGATGAGAAGACCTAATCCAAAGAGGAAGCATAAAAAGAGAAAGGAGCCTGAGTCTTCAGGAGCCCTCATTTAATGACTGGATAAAAGAGAATGAGCCCACAAAGGAAAATTAGCGGGACCAGGAGGAATTCAAAGAAATAAGAGAAAATAAGAAAGGTGTGATGTCACGGAAACCAGTATAAGAGATTATCTCAAGAAAGAAAAACGGATTTATAGTGTCAAATGCATCAGGGAGAAAAAGCAAGGAAAGGACAGAAAAGTCCATTTTATTAAGAGACACAGAACTCATTAGTGACCTTTGAGGAGGGCTGTCTTGCTTGAGTGATGGAGGCAAAAGCCAGACTGGAGTGCACCAGGATTAAGTGGCAGCGTGGAACTCGAGACAACTCTTCTAGAAATTTTCCATTGTAAAGGGAAGCAGAGGTTGTAGAGGCATATGTGTGGAATCCAGGTTAACATGGGACAGACCTGAGTGTGTTTAAAGGTTGATGGCAGTGATTCGATTCGAAGCTAGCAGTCCAGTATACAGGGGAGAAAAGGAAAAGTTTATACTGTAAAGTTTCCCTGAAGTTATAAGGGGATAGAATTGAAAAGATATAGAGAGTTTGGCTTTATTGCTGAGGGCAATCACCTCTACTGTAAAAGAGGGAAGAATCAATAAATATCATTATTGATTGGTTTTCACAGAAGAGATACAAGATTTGTGGCCTATTGTGTAGCAATAAATATTTAGTCCTCAAATAAAATAGAATGAGAAGGGGTCAAAAACATGATCTGCTATGATCTGAATGTCTGTGTTCCCCCTAAATTCAGATGTTGAAATCCTAACCACCAAGGTCATGGTATTAGGATGTGGGGCCTTTGGGAGGTGATTAGGTCATGAGGGCGGCATGAATTAAATTAGTGCCCTTATAAAAGGGACCCAGGGAAGCTCCCTTCCCTTCTGCTGTGTGAGGTTATGGTGAAAAGACAGTTATCTAGGAAGTAGGGTTTCACCAGACACCAAATCTGCCAGCACCTTGATCTTGTGCTTCCCAGACTCCAGAGCAGTGAGAAACAAATGCTTGTTGTTCATAAGCCATTCAGTCTATGGTATTTTTTTTTTATTTTTAAAAATTTATTTATTTTATTTATTTATTTTTGGCTGCATTGGGTCTTCGTTGCTGCACGCGGGCTTTCTCTAGTTGCAGCGAGTGGGGGCTACTCCTCCTTGCGGTGCGCGGGCTTCTCATTGCTGCAGCTTCTCTTGTTGCAGAGCACGGGCTCTAGGCGCACACGCTTCAGTAGTTGTGGCTCGTGGGCTCAGTAGTTGTGGCGCATGGGCTTAGCTGCTCCGCGGCATGTGGGATCTTCCTGGACCAGGGCTCAAACCCGGGTCCCCTGCCTCAGCAGGCGGATTCTTAACCACTGCACCACCAGGGAAGCCTCCAGTCTATGGTATTTTGTTATAGTAGCTCGAATGGACTAAGACATTATCTTTTCAGTTGTTCAAACCAATCTAATCAGGAATTTCCAGAAGCCAATCATAGGAAATGGCCTGCACCTGCACGTCCCCTAACCTGCTGCCCATGCTGTTCCTTTTACCAAAAATATCCTGTCTACTCCTTGTCCTCTGGAAAGCACTCCTTGCACCTTCAGGTGGAAGTGGATGCCCCCTCCTCCACGCTGAGTAGCACACACTATAGTATATACAGTAACGATTTCTTTACCTGTTTAATTCTTTCGCTAGATTGGGAGCTGTTCTGGGGTGTGGTCACGGCACGCACAGAACACTAGTGCCCAGTGCCTGTCTCTTGGCAGGTGACCAATAAGTGCTTGCTTAGGAGATGAGATTTCCTTCTTATTTTTCTTATAAATATCTCCCAAATGGAATGCTATCTTGCATTGGCAAAATAGTGAATCTCTAAAATCATACATTGAACTACCAACTCATATTTATATGTACGTACACATATGTGCCTCTGAGAATGACCCCTTAGCTACAGGCTTCTCTATTCTAAACAGCTAAACAGATGGGTTAATCCTGAGTTAATTAGAAAATTCAGTTAAACAGAAATTCTTCTAACTGCAAGCCTGCACTTCATAATCAAGCTAATTAACTGGGTGTTTATTGAATCTTTCTTCCCAGACTGTGGCCTCAGAGAAGGTAGGACATTTTTCTCCATTTTTCCCATTAAATTAAATATAAAATGCATTTGCCAAAAATGCTTATTGAAAGAAATAATTGGACTAGTCTCAAAGTACAACTGGGGAGAAGAAGGGTTGGAACACAAGAATAAGTAGAATCAGGTTTCTAATTCCAAATATCTACTCCCCTCTTTTACCTCTAACATATACGACAAGGTCAAACGTAAGCTTAGGAGAGCAGATATCATATAAGCAATAAATGAAACAGTGGAAGAATTCTTCTTATCCCTGTTTCTTTCAAAAATATAAATCTATGTTTTAAGTGGAAAAAGGCAGTCCAAAGGACAGAATTCAATTTATCAATGGACTCTAGAATTCTATATAAAAAAGGGGTAGCTGTATAAAATTATAAAATAAACTGAACAATAATAAATGACAAGCTCCAAAAGAAGGGTCAACTATAAATCAAATCCTCCACTCTGGAGTAGAAGACACTGGCAATTCAACTCAATGTAATTGATGTAATGCTAATGATATTGCAGTTTTAATCATTAAATGAGAAGTATAAGATTCAAGAAAAGTGTGAGGGCCCTCATCTTATGCTATCTATTGAAGAAATAAGATATCAAATAGTAATACAGAGCAGTTTTATCATTAACTACAAAATTATGAAGTAAAGTTAATAAGAATAGAGTCATTTAGCAATACTGAGTAGGTTACAAGGCTCAAGCCTTTGGTGAAGTCCTGAGGGTACACTGTGGGTTAAACTATCCCCGAAAGTCTTCATGCAAAAATAAATTTGAGGTAGACTGTGATGGCTTTGGTTTTCCCAGTTCATCATTTGTCAAATGACAAATCAAGCTGTACTGTTACCCTTGAATATTTTTTTAATGTGAGCCAATTAAATTAGTATGCACTTTGATTTATTTGTACTGTTCTTTGCAATTTAAATGTTTCTACTTCAAAATGAATTTTACTGTCTTTTGTATGCAACTGCAACCCAAACCTTTAGAATATGCCAGATTTCCCCTGCCATATGGCCTCTCTTTCATTATTCTCTTCTAAGAATTACATATTTAAGTTTGCCTGTAAAAACTGAAAGCCATCATGAACAAAACAACTGGGCTGTTTCTACCCTTTGACGCAGCTTTAACCTTGCCCTCTTCCTAAAGCCCAGGAAAGATAAAAGCTGGTTGCCTGGAGCCCTCCAGGAAAATGAATCACGGGTAGAGAAGTGCATGTGCCTGCATTTGCGAAGAGTAAAAGCAACCCAGAAAAATGTCTATTTTCTATGAATACTTCTCGTCATATACTTTACTGTGGCTACCATTCACTTCTATGTGTTTTCAGTGTGAATATTATGTACTTCATATACTCCCTGCTATTTTTTCTATTTGTTACCGAGCCAGTAAAATGCCTGATCTCTGACTTAGCGTTCAGTGTCCATAAGGTGCACCTGCTGGTTTTATTTCTATATTTTAGCCCAACTATTGTTTGACTTTCTCAAACTTGTCCTACATTCTCCCCACACAGTCACCTTTGCCTCTGTCCTGATTGGATTCAATTTGTCCATATTTGTTTAGTTTATCTTTGCTCTTAAAAAGAACCCATATTCCATAAAACCTTGCCAGACACTCTCAGTTACAACTAGTTGCTGTCTCCTCTGGGTTGTTTTGGTCACTTGTCACAAACTGCCTTGCATTATATCTATTTGCGATGATTTAATACCACTTATATTTAGAGAATGAGTATAGGATCATTCATCCACTCATTCATTCAATGAAAATTTTCATTTGTCCAACAAAAGTCTGTCATGAGATTTTCCCTGGGCTAGACACTGAAGATAGAGTGGTAAACAAAATAGATTCATTTCCAGACCTCTTAAAACGTAACAAATTAATGAGATGGTAGACATTCTGTGAATTGAAAAAGTTATAAGTGCCTGAGGTATGGGTGCTATGCCTTTGGACACATCATCTTTCTAAACATCTTCTGTTCTGTCCCTCTCATTAAAGAGAGAAAGAGATTCTGTTGGTAGGACTAGATGTGTAGGGCACATTAGAAGAAATTAAAAGTCCTAGGGTGAAAACTGAGGGTGGTATCTGCTCAGTGGAAAGGGGTAGCTAAGCATTTTGACTGAAGCTGATTTGAAGCTTCAAGTCTCTGGGATCCACAGTCAGAGAAGACATGTTGAGAAACTTTATAGTGTTCATACTCAGTGAAAAATGTTTACTTATATCCATTACAAACACACACCACCACCACTGCCACCACCACCCTAAAAGCATGCAGGTGGGGGCTTCAATTTTTAATACTGGAATCATAAATGATTAAGGCTAAAGCAACTCCATAAAGAATAATGGAAAATAATAAGTATTTATATACACATGAGGTTTCTAATTATTAATGCTTTTAAAAAAACACACCTGGCTTAAAAGTAAAATAGGCACTATTATGCATATATCTTTGTATACTGGGCCTCATTACTGACTGATACAAGACACTGGTCTATGGGCAAAGGAGGTCAGGATAAAATTACCATTTCAGAATTACTAATTTTTCAATCCCTAATCATAAAGTAATGAGAACTGAGATATAACTATATAATATGTCCTTATAAGAATTCTGCAATAAAAGGAGTTCATACCTTTGCATTTGAAGTCAATCGACATTGAAGTTTTTGAGCTATAAAATTATGTTTAATACTGGAATAAATAAAATATGCATTATAAGATGCAGTTGTAAGTATCACGTTAAACCTCTGAGTGCAAGAACAAAATCAAGTAACAAATGATCAAATCAATAGGGAAACATCCTCTCAATCAACAACATTGATAAGACATTCAAACATGAAATTTACACTGATGGGGTTAATTTCATTGACCAATTATCCTTCCCTGGGCATTTGGAACAAGTGGTCAACAGATACAACAGGTGCAAACAGAAGAATTTTTGCCAGAGAAAGATGCAGAAGATAGGCAGTGCCTGCATATTAAATTCCACATGGAAAGTTTTGACAATAGGATGGAGAATGACTAGATGACTGCTTGGTCAGGGCTGGTTGTTCAGGTCAGGGAGTGTCTAATAATGTTGATGGAATATTCTGTCTCTGGCTTCTGGGCCTTTTCAGGAGAGTCGAGTGAGCTAGGATAGGAGTTGTCAAAGGTTAGAAGGATCTGGAATTTTGTCATAAGAATTTTTCATAATAATACTTCAACTAATAACAGGAAGCAATTTTCTTTCTTTATGATAATAGTAGAGACTGTAAATAAATGACTAATAATGATACCACAAACACAACTTAAATCATCTCTATTCTCAGGATCTGCTTGCCTAATCCCAACCCTGGACAGTGATTATTTAAAAGCAATAGCCACTGTGTGGAACCAATAAGAAGGATTATAAAGTTTTTGTCACAGTGTAGAAATACTCCTATTAAATATGTATTATTTTCTTCATCTGAAAACAAAAGCAATAATTAATGAAGAAAAACTTCACTTGTAAAGCCTTTGGCTTCTACACTAAACAGGAAGCAAACATCTCATATAAATGTATCACTCTGACTGCTGTGTGGGTCGATTAGGAAGTTACCGCAACAATCCATACAGTGAATGACTCAGGAGTGGAATTTGCGAAGATGGTAAGAGACAACTGAGTACTGGATATATACTGAGGGGAGAGCCTTTGCTGATAAGTTGGATTTGGGATGTGAGGGGAAGAAGAGTCAAAGATGTAGCATTCCATTCCAAAACAACAGAATACACTTTCTTCTCAAGTGCTCATGGAACATTCTCAAGGATAGATCATATCTTGGGTCAAAACTCAGGCCTTGGTAAATTTAAGAAAACTGAAATCATATAAAGTATCTTTTCCAACCACAACACTATGAGACTAGATATCAATTACAGGAAAACAAATCTATAAAAAATACAAACACATGCAGGCTAAACAACACACTACTAAATAACCAAGAGATCACTGAAGAAATCAAAGAAGAAACCAAAGAATATCTAGGAACAAATGACAATGAAAACACGATGACCCAAAACCTACAGGATGCAGCAAAAGCAGTTCTAAGAGGGAAGTGTATAGCAATAAAATCCTACCTCAAGAAACAAGAAACAACTCAAATAAACAAACTAACCTTACAACTAAAGCAATTAAAAAAGGAAGAACAAAGAAACCCCAAAGGTAGCAGAAGGAAAGAAATCATAAAGATCAGATCAGAAATAAATGAAAAAGAAATGAAGGAAACAATAGCAAAGCTCAATAAAACTAAAAGCTGGACAGGGAGATCAGCTTGGTGCTTTGTGACCACCTAGAGGGGTGGGATAGGGAGGTGGGAGGCAGGGAGACACAAGAGAGAAGAGATATGGAGATATATGTATATGTATAGCTGATTCACTTTGTTATAAAGTAAAAAGTAACACACCATTGTAAAGCAATTATACTCCAATAAAGATGTTAAAAAAAAACAAACTAAAAGCTGGTTCTTTGAGAAGATAAACAAAACTGATAAACCATTAGCCAGACTCATCAAGAAAAAAAGGGAGAAGACTCAAATCAACAGAATTAGAAATGAAAAAGGAGAAGTAACAACTGACACTGCAGAAATACAAAGGATCATAAGAGGTTACTATAAGCAAGTAAATGACTATAAAACGGACAATCTGGAAGAAATGGACAAATTCTTAGAAAAGCACAACCTTCTGAGACTGAACCAGGAAGAAATAGAAAATATAAACAGACTAATTACAAGCACTGAAATTGAAACTCTGATTAAAAATCTTCCAACAAACAAAAGCCCAGGACCAGATGTCTTCACTGGCAAATTCTATCAAACATTTAGAGAAGAGCTAACACTCATCTTTCTCAAACTCTTCCAAAATATAGCAGAGGGAGGAACACTCACAAACTCATTCTATGAGGCCACAATCATCCTGACACCAAAACCAGACAAAGATGTCACAAAAAAAGAAAACTACAGGCCAATATCACTGATGAACATAGATGCAAAAATCCTCAACAAAATACTAGCAAACAGAATCCAACAGCATATTAAAAGGATCATACACCATGATCAAGTGGGGTTTATCCCAGGAATGCAAGGATTCTTCAATATACACAAATCAATTGATGTGACACAACGTATTAACAAGCTGAAGGAGAAAAACCATATGATCATCTCAATAGATGCAGAAAAAGCTTTTGACAAAATTCAACACCCATTTATGATAAAAACCCTCCAGACAGTAGGCATAGAGGGAACTTACCTTAACATAATAAAAGCCATATATGACAAACCCACAGCCAACATCATTCTCAATGGTGAAAAACTGAAACCATTTCCACTAAGATCAGGAACAAGACAAGGTTGCCCACTCTCACCACTATTATTCAACATAGTTTTGGAAGTTTTAGCCACAGCAATCAGAGAAGAAAAGAAATAAAAGGAATCCAAATCGGAAAACAAGAAGTAAAGCTGTCCCTGTTTGCAGATGACATGACACCATACACAGAGAATCCTAAAGATACTACCAGAAAACTACTAGAGCTAGTCAATGAATTTGCTAAAGTAGCAGGATACAAAATTAATGCATAGAAATCTCTTGCATTCCTATACACTAATGATAAAAAATCTGAAAGAGAAATTAAGGAAACACTCCCATTTACCATTGCAACAAAAAGAATAAAATACCTAGGAATAAACCTACCAAAGGAGACAAAAGACTTGTATGCAGAAAACTATAAGACGCTGATGAAAGAAATTAAAGATGGTAAAAACAGATGGCAAAATAAACCATGTTCTTGGATTGGAAGAATCAACATTGTGAACATGACTATACTACTCAAAGCAACCTACAGATTCAATGCAATCCCTATCCAACTACCAATGGCATTTTTCACAGAACTAGAACAAAAAGTTGCACAATTTGTAATGGAAACACAAAAGACTCCGAATAGCTGAACCAATCTTGAGAAAAAAAAAACAGAGCTGGAGGAATCAGGCTCCCTGACTTCAGACTATACTACAAAGCTACAGTAATCAAGACAGTATGGTACTGGCACAAAAACAGAAATATAGATCAATGGACCAGGATAGAAAGCCCAGAGATAAACCCACATACATATGGTCACCTTATCTTTGATAAAGGAGGCAAGAATATACAATGGAGAAAAGACAGCCGCTTCAATAAGTGGTGCTGGGAAAACTGGACAGCTACGTGTAAAATAATGAAATTAGAACAGCCCCTAACACCATACACAAAAATAAACTCAAAATGGATTAAAGACCTAAAGGTAAGGCCAGACACTATAAAACTCTTAGAGGAAAACATAGGCAGAACACTCTATGACATAAATCACAGCAAGATCCTTTTTGACCCACCTCCTAGAGAAATGGAAATAAAAACAAAAATAAACAAATGAGACTTAAAAGCTTTTGCACAGCAAAGGAAACCATAAACAAGATGAAAAGACAACCCTCAGAACGGGAGAAACTATTTGCAAATGAAGCAACTGACGAAGGGTTAATCTCCAAAATATACAAGCAGCTCACGCAGCTCAATATCAAAAAAACAAACAACCCAATCCAAAAATGGACAGAAGACCTAGACAGACATTTCTCCAAAGAAGATATACAGATTGCCAACAAACAAATGAAAGGATGCTCAACATCACTGATCATTAGAGAAATGCAAATCAAAACTACAATGAGGTATCACCTCACACCAATCGAATGGCCACCATCAAAAAATCTACAAACAATAAATGCTGGAGAGGGTGTGGAGAAAAGGGAACCCTCTTGCACTGTTGGTGGGAATATAAATTGATACAGCCACTATGGAGAAGAGTATGGAGGTTCCTTACAAAACTAAAAATAGAACTACCATATTACCCAGCAATCCCACTACTGGGCCTATACCCTGAGAAGACCATAATTCAAAAAGAGTCATGTAGCACAATATTCACTGCAGCTCTATTTACAATAGCCAGGACATGTAAGCAACCTAAGTGTCCATAGACGGATGAATGGATAAAGAAGATGTGGCACATATATACAGTGGAATATTACTCAGCCATAAAAAGAAACGAAATTGAGTTATTTGTAGTGAGGTGGACGGACCTAGAATCTGTCATACAGAGTGAAGTAAGTCAGAAAGAAAAACTAATGCCACATGCTAACACATATATATAGAATCTTAAAAAAAACAAAAAACAAAAAACTATGGTTCTGAAGAACCTAGGGGCAGCACAGGAATAAAGATGCAGACCTAGAGAATGGACTTGAGGACACAGGGAGGGGGAAGGGTAAGCTGGGAAGAAGTGAGAGAGTGGCATGGACATATATACACTACCAAATGTAAAATAGCTAGCTAGTGGGAAGCAGCCGCATAGCACAGGGAGATCAGCTCGGTGTTCTGCGTCCACATAGAGGGGTGGGATAGGGAGGCTGGGAGGCAGACCCAAGAGGGAGGAGATATGGGGATATATGTATATGTATAGCCGATTCACTTTGTTATAAAGCAGAAACTCACACACCCTTGTAAAGCAATTATACTCCAATAAAGATGTTAAAAAAAAAAAAAAAAAGATGTAGCTAAGGTTTTTGACCAAAGCAAATAGATGAATACAGCTGACACTTAGATGGAGAAAACTGAGGGAGGGACATTTGTTTTGTTGTTGTTGTTGTATTTTGGTTTTTTTAAATAATAACTTTATTTATCTACTTATTTATTTTAATTGAATTATAGATTAGTTACAATGTTGTGTTAGTTTCAGGTGTACAGCAAAGTGATTCAGTTATACATACATATATATTTTTTCAAATTCTTTTCCCTTAAAGGTTATTACAAAATATTGAGTTACCTGTGCTATACAGTAGGTCCTTGGTGGTTATCTATTTTATATATAGTAGTGAGGGAGGGATAAATTAGGAGTTTGGGGACTTCTTTTTTGATGGACAGTGGTTTTGAACACAAAGGGTTTGAGATGCCCATTAGACTGTGATGACTGTGGATTGGCAGTTGGGTTTGAGGCTCAACAGAGAGGACCCTCTCTATCGAGCTAGAGATAGAGCTAGAGATATAAATCTGCGAGTCCTGAGCATATAGGTGGAAGATCTCCCAAAGAGCAGGTGTAGAAAGAAAAAAGGTCCAAACCCTGTAACCTGGGGCTCCCACTGTTTACATATGACAAAAATGAGGAAGAACTTAAATATGAAGGAGTAGAAGGATGAGAAGAAAGAAAGAAACACCACGTGAACACCAAGAAAATGTTTTAAGAAAGAGGGAATGGTCTGTGTCTAATGCTGATGGTTAGTCAAGAAGAGGACTGAGAATTCCTCACTGGATTTAGCAACATGAAGACTGCTGGTGAGTCGACAAGAACGGTTCTGCTGTGGATGAAAGCCTTTTGGAATAGGTTCAAGAAAGAATGAGACAAAAGAAAGTGAAGGCCACAATGATGACTAATTTAAAAGGGAACAAAGAAATCAGCTGGTATTTTTAATGAATGGGGAAACATAATTAGCTGAAAGGAAAGAGAACAGGTTGGAAGTGAGAAGATGGAATGAAATGGAAGGAAGCAGAGTTGCAGCCCCAGGGTCTCACTTGAGTCAGTGGCCATGAACTTAAAGTAAGATCCATCAGGATAGTTGTGCAGTTTTCCCAGCCACATCCCTCCTCCCTGGGGAGATACAAAGCACATGGAAACCTACACTTCACCAGCACTGGCATTTTTCTGAGGAAGTATAATGAAAAGAGAAAGGAGCAAAGAAACTGAGGATGATTATAAGGGAGTCATTATAATGCTCAGACACAGAACTGAAAGTGGGTGGAAGGGAAGTGAGGGCGTGAGTGAAGAAAGTATAGGAAAAATGTATTTCTGTTATGGTTGATTTAGGGAACTAGAGATAAGGAACAGAAAAATGGTGGAGTGGTTGTAGTTAATGATCATGTTGAGGTCCAGGGGATGACCCTGGAAGTCAGTGGCTATAACATGTTGGAGGAGGAGAGAAGGTCCAATAATTGGGACAGATAGAGCTTTGAAAGCTCCAAAGAACATGACAGGGGAGTTATTGGAGCATGTGGCAGTGGTCCAGGTATTGAATCTGCAAAGATGAAGAGGTAATGGGCCAAGAGTCTGTAAATATCCACAGTAAGAAAAGGTAGAACGTGATATAATTAGCTTTATCCTGGGGCAGTGGAGGAGGGAGGTGTAGGGAATTGCTTATTCAACAAACATACACAAAATGGAAGACATGATTTTGGAACCATTTCAAAAGATGTAAGTAGTATGTGCTCTATAATTAAGATTATTAAAGGTATGGTCATTATATTAAACATTTTAACTGGATTTTTCTTGGGCATATAAATTACTGCTTTGCTGATTCCATGATCTCTGTGACAAAAATCAGACTCGCTAGGCTAACTTAATTAAGAGACTCCTGGAAATTAAATTCCATCACTACGTGACAATCACAGGCATTTCACAAAAAATCTAGTTTAGGGAGTTGGGAAAAGGATCTGAAGGGTGGTCATAGTGTGCCTTTTATTTTTCATTACATGTCTTACAATTAGAAGAGGTCATTAGTCCAAAAATCTACATATCTCAGCCTGTCACACAGGACACTCAGAGCGTGATGGTGACTTGCCTGTAAAGCCTTAGCAACACCTATTCAGCTCAACCTAAGCACCTGTTTGTAGTCCATGACTGGTAAGAAAAGTAGCTCAATTGATCCTAATCTACAAACGATTTCTAACAAAGAGCTGAAATATGACTTTTTTTTCTTCTTAGCAAACTCATATACAGACAAGTCCCATGTAAAAATTGACCATTAGATATTTACAATTGGGGCACTTTGTTCCAAAGCAATAGTCACAAAGTATTCTGTGAGTTTATAAAAATATGTTCAAGTATTTAAAGTATTTTGGGAAACTACATTTACTTCGAATATGATGTTACAGGAAGTAATTCTGGTGTGTTTCCACGTACATTTCTGTGAACTAAAAATTGATCCTCTATGTGAAGAAGGTATCCCACATTTAAGTACAAGTAACTTTACTAATTATCTGTGACTATTTTCTGCTTAGATGGGGGTAATTATTAGTGATCCTGCTGAACCATCCCTTTAGCTTGTGTGATGTCTTAGTTAAAGAGACTGCATCTGCCAGGGTCTAAATGGTCTATACATCCCAGAAATGATGTTTATATTGGTATATTTATCCATGATTTATTTTTTAATAGTTTTAAATAGAAGGATAGGTGATGCAACTATATTTTGAATGGATAGAAATGCTGATAATCCTCCAATGTAACCTTTCTGTATAGAAAAGAAACTGTGATGTCTATCATCTATAAACATTTCTCTATAAAATTGTATCACACCAATATATCCTATTTCTCTAATTTCAATATTTTTGTACACACATAGATGAGTTACTAATAGAAACAGGCTTATTAGAAAATCTTCTCAGTGGAAATGAACTTTTAAAATAACATCTTAAATGATACTAAACACTACTTTTCAAAACACCGACTCAGGTGTTAGCTGCTAAACCTACAATGAGCCAGTAATAGCTTAATAAACCAGTGATAAAATACAATTCCTAAAGGTCAAAACCAAACTCTTTGAGTAGAGATTCCATATGTGCTCCTTTTCACTGTATTTCTATACTGCAGGGATAGGCTTTTCTGGTGCAGCTTGCATTAAAATTATTTTCAGTGATGATTTTCTTCTGATCCTCTGTTGGAGATGAACCAAGAAAACACTCGATAACCTCCCTCTTTGTCATGAATTTTGTATTCTCAGAGGACTAGATGACAAATATTGACACCGTTTTACAGTACTCATGTACAAATCCATGTCTGCAGCTGATTTTTGCAGTTAGGATTTTTGGTTGCTCTCAGAAATTGTTCATAATATAATATTTATTAGTGCAGAGTAAAATTAACAATGAATAGTTACTAGTGTCAATCATACACAATGTAAACTCTATTTAGAAAACTAATACAATATTAACATTTCATAATCCCTTTTAAAATGTATCAATTTAAATAACTATTTTGAAGGGGGTAACTTTCAAACATTCATTCGTGCATCCTTGCTGCCAAAGATGACCTGTGGCAGAATGTGACAAAATGAGTTTACACACATGAACATCCTTCATTGCAGCATTATCCACAGTGGTCAAGATATGGAAACAACCTACGTGTATGTCCACAGATGAATGGATAAAGAAAATATGATAAATATATATCTATATCACAAATATTTATATCAAATATATATACATACATACACACTCATACACATACACACAGTGGAATATTATTCATTCTTTAAAAAGAAGGAAATCTTGCCATTTGTGACAACCTGCAGGGCATTATACTAGGTGAAATAAGCCAGACAGAGAAAGACCAATACTGTATGGTATCACTTACATGTGGAATCTAGAAAAAATAAAATTAAAGTCAAACTTTTAGAAACAGAGTGAAATGTTGGTTGCCAGAGGTTGGAGGGCGGGGGAAACCAGAAGATGTTGGTCAAAGGGTACAAACTTTCAGTTATAAGATGAATAAGTTCTAAAGATCCTACACAGCATGGTGACTATAGTTAATAATTCTGTATTGTATACTTGAAGTTTGCTAAGAGAATAGATCTTAAGCATTTCCATACACACAAGAAAGATAATAATGTGAGGTGATGAATATGTTAATTAACTTAATTGTGGGTACCCTTTCACAATGTATATGTATATCAAATCATCACATTGTACACTTTAAATATAATAAATTTTATTTGTCAATTATACCTCAATAAGGATGGGGAAAAAAACATGAAGATCTTGAGCTGTATACAAATAAATACTACAGTTTCTCTTCTGGCCCTCTAGAAATATTGTTGAATGAAAAAATTAATTCTCTGGGAAAATTCAGGGAGCAATGTTGAACACATCCTATTTCTAACTTTATTTTGCTCTTCTGTTTTATTCCTCTTGACAACACTGCAATATTTAGTGAAAAGAATTCAGTTTAATATCAAAAATTGTGGTGTTCAATATGTACTTTGGTTATTTCATTTTCAGAACACAAAAGAATACTTTTTTAAAATTATACTTAACACTTTAGAATGACTTGGCACTGCTGGAGGCTTTTTTTTTTTTTATAGCACCTCAATAGAGATGACATTTTGACATAGAGTCCTCTCATTATACTGGAATTAAATAGTAAGTGCAGATTATTGCTTTGATTCCTAGCAATATGTACTTGGTGAATGGTGTAATTTATAATTTTAGGCAAATGTATGCCATTAGCAAGTTCAGTTTTTTTCCCCTTGTCCCAAAATTTAACATTGAGATTATTCACAAACGTTAATTTGTACCCTTTTGTATCTTGTAGAACCTCTGCTTCTCAGGTTCCTTTGATAAGATGACTGGGTAGGAAAGGAAAACTGACTCCTTTTGTCAGTTTTTTACCCGCCACAGCAAGTGGCAAAGCAAAGACTCAAGAGAGAGCTCATGGCACTGGATTAGAGAATTTTGGAGGGACCATAACTAATGACTCTTCTAGGGCTCCAACTCTGGATACATCCTACAGGTTTGTGTGCTTCCTGGCTCACATCTGAGCCCAGGTCAAGAAGAATTCTCTCTAAATTTGCCACAGCAATGTTGGTTATATACTAAACCAATACCCACAAAAATGCTGGTAAACAGTCCAACAGGCAACCCCAGCTGTGTATGTTGGCTAATCCCGTATTTCCAACAAATATAATAAAGCTTCCAAGAAACTTCAAGCCAAATTTCAAGCTCAAGCACAGGAAATATATTAACTTCTGCCTTCTTTTTTTCCCTTGGCCCCAGTTTTCAAGCTTAATTGGAAATAGGCAGTTTATAAGTAAAGTCATTAAATAAAAATGTCATCCTGCCAGATAGTGTGTTACGATGTAGAACACAGAACTCAGGGCTTTGTTTTTGTTCGTGTTTCTCGCTTTTTAAAATATTCCTACCAAACATCAAGAAAAAAATTTCCCCCATAACCCCGGCCAGTTGTCTGCATCTAGGTGGCAGAACAGAGGCCCCACACAGATGAATGCCGCCAGGAGCAGCGGCAGGGGTAGAGAGGGGCTGTCAAGCGGCAAGCAGGGCACTCCTGTGGTACCACTCTGAAGTCTGAAAGCTTCTCCAGTCAAGCCCTAAGGAACTTTCCTGCAGGCTAGAAGATGGCACGACAGGCAGGGGGCAGAGTGAAGACAGGACGGCAGGAATCCTCTTCCCTGGGAAATAAACACTCATCCGGAATCTGTTTATTTGAATGACTATTTATTGACTTGCTCACATGTCTCATATGGTGGTTACAGATTCAATGTTTGGAAAGTGCTGGAGTTTTTTTGTAACACTGGTGTCGAAGGGAATGTTTCTTCATAGGCTAAATATGGTTTTTTTTTTGGAAACATGCTTTGAACCATAGCATTTCAGAGTCCATTTAATAATGAGTACTTTCACCAGAAGGTTTAGCAGAAATTTGATTCTCTATTAGACACAGCAGGCATGAAAGCAAAGGCAGAAGGATGTGCTTTAGACGCCATTCCTCAAAGAGAATAAAGCTGGAGCCCCCAGATTGGAGGCATTGCCTGAAGCTTTACTTACCTTTAGATGTCATCCTAACTTGTAATGAAGTGAAATGTTGGTGATTTGTCCCACTTTATTTTCTAGAGAAAGTAACTTGTGTTCTTTGAATAAGTCTAACCGTTTATTAACAGACGACATTAAAAAAGTGCATTTACCAGTCAATTGTTTGAAATTCAGACTACTTTTTCCCTTTGAGTATAAAAATATGCTATAAATAGACTTGTTTCGCAGGCCAGCCCACAAAGCCTAATCCTAATTATCAGCCACTGCTCCTAATTTTTAGACTACTGTTACTATGGGGAAGTGCATTTGTAATTTTATATTAGGGCTTTAGGAGAATATTTTCCCATTTGGTGATGGCCCCTCAAATAACAAGCCATGTCAGATGGACAAGGGGAGATTTTCTTGGAAACATCTGACTTTATTAGCTCACTGTGTATCTATGTCTATTTAAGAAAAGGGATACTCCAGGTCGTATGTTCTGAATTGGAGAATAAAGGTTAATTTCAGAAGTCAGAACCAGAACTTTCCCAGTGTTATTAATCATTCTTTTTTTAATTAATTAATTTATTTATTTTTGGCTGTGTTTGGTCTTCGTTGCCGTGCAGGGGCTTTCTCTAGTTGCAGCAAGGGGGCTATTCTTCGTTGCGGTGTGCAGGCTTCTCATTGCGGTGGCTTCTCTTGTTGTGGAGCATGGGCTCTAAGCACGCGGGCTTCAGTAGCTGTGGCGCACAGGCTTAGGTGCTCCGTGGCATGTGGGATCTTCCCGGACCAGGGCTCGAACCTGTGTCCCCTGCACTGGCAGGCGGATTCTTAACCACTGTGCCATCAGGGAAGTCCCTATTAATCATTCTTTAATGGAGCATTCATACATCAGGAATCTCCCATTCAGTAAAAGATGTGCTTTCTCCTTTGATCAAAGGAAGAGCACCAAAAATCAAATCTTCTGATTTCCTACTAATGGAAATTTCATTGTGGAAATCATCAGGATGGGGTATTGGAGGAAAAGTATTAGTTTTAGAAAATAAATACCATAAAATTATGCCTTCCATCACCTTGTGAAATTGTGGGTATAGAAATGTAATTATTATGCAGTTATAAGTGACTTCTATAGAACAAAGGAAAGAAACTAGCTAGAGCAACATGAATTAACTCTTATTTCACTATGTTAACTAACTGACTTCTCTTATTCATCAAACCAATTTGATAGCAAACATTTCATAATAATTGTACTGACTTTTATGCAAATTTTAAATGGTACCCTTAAAAAATTCTTTCCCTCGATTTTAATTAATCTTGAATATTTAATATGCTTTTGCATAACTTAAGCAAAGGCTTATCTTTTTTTCTTGCCTAGGGCTCCTTGAACTTCAATTAGTATGCATCATATCTTAAAATTTTGGTGTTGCTTTTAAGGAGCAATAATTTTGATCCATTTAAACTCACCATCATCAGATACAGTTTCCATATAATAATAATAGTTACATTTCAAAAGGAAAGAATAAAAATGAGAAAAAGGAGGGAAGTTTTTCAAACTTCAACTTTTTCTTTGTAGGTGTTCTCTAAAACGTAAAAGGTGAGTTATAGTATCTCTAAGTATTTCTATAGTGTTTTTGTGATACATATCAGCAATTCAGGTGTTACAGTAAAAAAGCAAGGATTATTGGGATTGACATATATACACTACTATGTATGAAATAGATAACTAATGAGAATCTACTGTATAGCACAGGAAACTCTACACAATGCTCTGTGGTGACCTAAATGGGAAGGAAATCTAAAAACGAGGGGATATATGTATATGTATAACTGATTCACTTTGCTGTACAGCAGAAACTAACACAATGTTGTAAATCAACTATACTCCAATAAAAATTAATAAAAAAGCAAGGATTATAAGTAATACAGAGTATGAAATTATATCTTTATAGATGCCCCCAATACCTGTCCTACTTGTGCTCTCCTGGAAGGAAAACTGACACAGCTCTTCTGAGGGGATCCAGCCCCCCAGTCAGCCCCCGTGACTGGCTCCTACTGGGCACCTGACTTAGGAGCAGCCAAAGATTTATAGCAACTTATGACTAGAGCCTGGTGAAACAAGATAAATTGAGCCAACATATTTCCTTTCTAGAATTTGAAGAAATATGACAATAATTGGCCAGCTAGCCATGGTAGCTGAAAAAAAGGTCATAATAGAGTTGTAGGGCCAAATACGGGGCACTGTGAACACTGCAGTTGCATTAGTTTGGATGGTTTCAGTTGTAAATAACAGAAAACAGCACTGGATCTGCCTTCACAAAAAAGGAAATCAGTTGGTCCAAATAAATGAAAAGTATGGGGTTGGGTGTAGGCATGATCAAGAGGCTCAAGAAAGTTAGCCAGATTCCGGCTTGTTTGTCCTTCCAAGGGCTCTCTCTCCACTTTGTCTTTCACCTAAGGCTGCCCCACCCATCATTCCAGAAGGTTTCCAGGATGGCTGGCCTGGATCACATGCATTGCTGTAAAGTAGCCTTAGTAACCACGGGTAGAGATTTTTTTTTTTTAATACATTTATTTATTTACTTATTTATTTATTTATTTTTGGCCGTGTTGGGTCTTTGCTGCTGCTCGCAGGCTTTCTCTAGTTGCGGCGAGTGGGGGCTGCTCTTCATTGTGGTGCGTGGACTTCTCATTGTGGTGGTTTCTCTTGTTGCGGAGCACAGGCTCTAAGCACGCAGGCTTCAGTAGTTGTGGCACATGGGCTCAGTAGTTGTGGCTCGTGGGCTCTAGAGCGCAGGCTCAGTAGTTGTGGTGCATGGGCTTAGTTGCTCTGCTGCATGTGGGATCTTCCCGGACCAGGGCACGAACCCGTGTCCCCTGCATTGGCAGGCGAATTCTTAACCACTGCGCCACCGGAGAAGCCCACAGGTTGAAATATTGATTGTACCTGAAGACAGATAAGCTTCCTTGAACCCAAACAGAAACCAGGAGGTGTTGAAAGGGATAGGGTAGGGGCAGCCCACAAGAAATCGGCTGCTGACCAAGCAAGCGACGTGTACCCATCACAGAACTTACAAGAGTACAAGAACTATAAGCAGAGCGATCCAGCTGGTTTATGGATTAAAGGGGGAAAAAAATGAGGGCTCAAATATGTAAATGCAGAGCGTTTTGGGTGAAGAACTTGTGCCTTTTAAACTGTCTTGAACTAAGAACTCCCTCTGGTTCCAGTCACGGCAGGATCCACACCTGTCGGTAAGGTTGACCATGCATCTCAGCTTGTTCAGCAGAGGACCCGTTCATGCCTGTTACACTCCTTTCTTTCTCAAAAGTGCCCCAGTTTTCTGGCAAATTATATGGTCATCATACTGTGATGGCACCTACTCTGGAATTTCCACACATTTTCCCCTCATCATTTCATGCATAGCTTTATAATAAGTTGGCTTTACATGGATTCGTTTGAGTTTGTCTCTGTAGAAGGCATATCTACAATATCAGGAGGAAATTCCAAGATAAGTGGGAGGCCAGGCAGCACCTTCTACTGAGGAGGACTGGGGTGGGAGAGCAAGCATGAGGGTCCTGCAAGAAATGTCAGCACAGCCAATTGGATGCTCCCAACTGAAACTAAAATTTGGCAGGGGCACGCAAAGATGCAGGGTCATAAGGGATATCTGGGGGGCTGAGGGAGTCTGGAACATTGTGTTCTGGTGAGAGGTAAAAGACCTTGGCTTCTCTTTACCCATCTTGGTTCTGCCTTTCATCAATTCTGAGCTAGAGAATGATGTTTCTTAAATTCAGCAGAGTTTTTACTTTATTTACTTATTTATTTTTGCTAGTTTGTTTATAACCAAGAAACTGACTTGTATAATTTCCTGCTATGAATGGGCCAAATTAACTCACAGTTGCTGAGAGAGAATCTAGGAATGAGTCAGGCAATAAGTTTGGAGAAACTATCATAAATTTAGATATTGTGTTATAGTATGTTGTTTGTATCCTTTCTATACATAGAAACAGACAGTGATTTATTAAAAAACAACTTTCTGTTTTCCTTTCTAATAGTAATGTAAGTCATGGAAGGAACTCTAAAGAGAACAGGTGATACAGGTGAGAAACAGACTTAAAGTTTTGAGAGAATGCTCATTATTTCCTGTGGTGCTCCAAGCACTGTGCCATGCTATCTCATGTGATATCATTTCTACATCATCAGCTTTAATTTATTTTCCCTGCAAAGGGTGGAGAAAATAGGCTTCTTCCTTTGATAAGCCACAACACTTCAAAGGCCCATAACACCAGCCTCCCTTCTCATCACCTGAGCTGCATTTTCCTCACATCTGTGAGCCAAGGTGCAGAGGCTAGGTCTCTGGTACACTCAAGGTGCAGAGGCTAGGTCTCTGGTACACTCCAGGTGCAGAGGCTAGGTCTCTGGTACACTCCAGGTGCAGAGGCTAGGTCTCTGGTACACTCCAGGTGCAGAGGCTAGGTCTCTGCTACACTCCAGGTGCAGAGGCTAGGTCTCTGCTACACTCCAGGTGCAGAGGCTAGGTCTCTGCTACACTCCAGGTGTGGCCCATGGACCAGGGGCATCAGCATCACCTTAGAGCTTGTTAGAAACGTAGGAGCTCCATCCTCACTACAGACCCACTGAATAGAATCTATCTTTTCACAAGATGCCAGGTGATTCACATGCACATACAAGATTGAGACGTCCTGGACTAAAACATTCCGTCTCCAAAAAAAATTGGTCATACTCCTCTCTGCACCCCATGTTCACCTGCACATCATGAGCTTGCATCTCCAGCCAACCCCCTTTATCACCCATCCCTGTTATTGAAAGTACTCCTCTCGGCAAGATATTTACCCTGTAAATAACTTTTGGACTCTTAATTTTTATTCTGATCCTTATCAGCCATGCTATAGTGTTTCCACCTACCCGTCCAGGGCTTCTTTATGAAGTCCTCTCCTAGGGAACTGTTGTTGTATTTAAACAAACTCCTTTTGACCTTGAACATTTTTCTCCAACACTTCTGTACATTCATAACTACAAAATCTAGTTTCTCCATTAAGAAAACATTCTACAGTAAACTTGTCAATAGAAACCAGTCATTTCCTTTTCTACTCAACTCATTATTAAGAGAGAAGAGTTTACAACATTCCATAATTCTAAACCATTATTTTTAAATATTTTCAGTAAACTCTTTTCCTGTGTACCCACTTGTAGGATTTTCTGACCACTGACTCAAAGAGGATGGGTAGGGAAAAGAGAAGCAGATGAGTTTTAAGAATGAAGGAGTTGAAATGGGCTTTCCTTCAAATGGATAAAATCTGATGACTCAATTCCTCTGGGCTATATAGAGTTAAAAACAAGCCATGGGGCTTCCCTGGTGGCGCAGTGGTTGAGAATCTGCCTGCCAATGCAGGGGACATGGATTCGAGCCCTGGTCTGGGAAGATCCCACGTGCCGTGGAGCAGCTGGGTCCGTGAGCCACAATTACTGAGCCTGCGCGTCTGGAGCCTGTGCTCCGCAACAAGAGAGGCCGCGATAGTGAGAGGCCCGCGCACGGCGATGACGAGTGGCCCCCACTTGCCACAACTAGAGAAAGCCCTCGCACAGAAACGAAGACCCAACACAGCCATAAATAAATAAATAAAAAACAAATACTTTAAGGAAAAAAAAAAAAAAAGCCATGGGTATATTCCAAAAAGTTAATGGTTTTTCTGACCTATGGACTATAGCACACGTTCTCAGGATGTTTTTTTCAGACATTCTGAGAATTTGGGTCAACTCCCTGTTTCAGCCATGTCCCATGCCTTAGTTTAAATTGTCCATTTTCCCAAGACAGGTCTCTCCCTTATCATCTGATGCTAGCTTTTTTTGCCCTTGAAGGACCAGTTTTAATCCCGTATCTTCCAAATGCATTGCTGAATTCCTCCACTTGGAATTATTCTTTTCCTTCTTTGTACTTTTATAGCCTTTTTGTGTGTGTGCTACTATTGTACTCATTCATTCATTACACACCCAAAAAATATGTATTTAGGGCATATTGCATGTCAGGCACTTTGTTAGGCACCGCAGTCAAGTGGGGAGCAAGCTCAGGTCTGTATCCCATTCTTACGAAGCTTAAAGTCTATAAGAGGAGATAGAGATGTAAACACAGTCTTGAATGTGTGATTATAAAGAAGTTTAAAAGAATTTGGCCCAGTCATAGAAGGTCTGGGATGGCTTCTCTGAGGAAGTTATCTTTGAACTGATCTGAAGGATAACAAGGCAGAGGAGAGGTGATGAGAGTTGGGGGTAGAGCAACTCCAGACCCACAGCACAGTGCAGGCAAGGGCCACTGAGGGCACACTCCAGGCACTGACCATAGGCAGTGTGGCAGGGGGTGTGGAAAATGATGTAAGGTGGAGCTGGAGCAGAAGCATAAGAACTAGAGTTTATAACCACCTCTGCCATTCTATTATAAAATCATTGGCGATCGATACGTATCTACAGATCCACACATAAAATTCCTGAAGTATCTTACTCATCCTTGAATGCCCCAAAATGCCTATCATCTTAGACTCAAGATTGATAAATATATTTATTTTTCAGTAGTTGGAGGAAAAATATAAAATATACATATAGCTTGAATAGTTATATAAACGCTGCATCAATTTTTTTATGGAAGCATAATTTTTAATTAAAAAAGCTTTCTGAAATATCGACTGGGCTATCAACTGCTATTTGTCTAATTACAAATTTTCTTCTTCTATCTCAGTAACAAACTCCCAAGTTTTAGTAAGCACATTACCACCTAGAATAAGAGAATAATTCCCAGTCTATCTTGCAATTCACTGCAGTTTTGAATAAATCTGGCCAATGAACTGTAAGTGAAAGGGTTGCATGAAACTTCTCAGAATACTAATTAAAAGAGGAGGTGGGCCCTCCTACTTTCTTCAGGAGAAGCAGATGAACTGCCTGGAGTTCTAGCAGTCATTTTGTGACTGGAAGAATGGAAATCATGAGCTAAGGAAATTAAAGCAGAATGGTAGAGTCTGGATCTCTGGTTGCTTTTAGGACTTATCATACAAGCTTTGAATTATCTGTTTCAGAAACCTTACATGTGCAACTTAAAATTTCAGATTTGTCTAAGAAACTGTAGTTGATAGGATCCAGCAAATCCACTTCTGGGTATTTATCTGAAGAAAACACTAACTCAAAAAGATATCTGCACCCCCATGTCCATTGCAGCATTATTTACAATAACCAAGACATGGAAACAACCTAAGTCTGCCAATGAATGAATGGATAAAGAAAATGTGTGATATATATACACAATGGAATAGTATTCAGCCATAAAAAAGAACAAAATCTTACCATTTTCAACAACATGGATGGACCTTGAGGGCATTATGCTAAGTGAAATAAGTCAGACAGAGAAAGGCAAATACCGTATGATCTCACTTATATGTGGAATTTAAAACAAAAGAAAAGCCACAGAGCTCATGGATACAGAGAAGTAGTTGGTGGTTGCCAGAAGGGGCAGGTGGGGAGGGGGGAAATGAGTAAAGGGGGTCAAAAGGTACAAACTTCCAGTTGTAAAATAAGTAAGTCATGGAGATATGATGTACAGCATGGCGACTATAGTTAATTATGCTGTACTGCATAACTGAAAGTTGGTAAGAGAGCAGATCTTAAAAGTTTCATCATAAGAAAAAAAATTCTGTAACTATTTATGGTGAGGGATGTTAACTAGACTTATTGTGTTGATCATTTCACAATATATTCATATATCTGGAGCCCAGCTCATTGCTCTGTGATGACCTAGATGGCCAGGGGGTGGGGGGAAGAGGGAGAGGGAGGTCCAAGAGGGAGGGGATATAGGTATACATATAGCTGACTCATTTCCTTGTACAGCAGAAACTAACACAACACTGTAAAACAATTTTACTCCAATAAAATAAATAAATAAATAAACTTGACAATGCAAACTTCAAAAAGAAAATCATGATATAGTATACCTAAAACTAATATAATGTTGTATGTCAATTATACCTCAATAAAAAAAGAAAGAAAGAAAAGAAGAAATTGTAATTGTCTTTGTTCCTATCACCTGAAAGCAATTTCTAATTGAAACCCAACCTTTTACTTCAGGGATGTCGACTTGTACACATTTGTATGACTGACACATTTTAGTGGAAGAAATTAATCTTTGAGTTCTAACTTGTGCTCAACTAAAATATTGTTTAGTTAATTTAGGCCTCATTCTTTTCAGTGAATACTTTTCATTTTTAATGAATAGGGAATTAATATTCTAGAAGAAAACCAACACATCTGGATTCTAAGTCTGTAAAGGTACTCTCTGGAGATGGTCTTTCAAGCAGATTTAGGGCTTAAGAAAACTTCTAACTAATTAAAAGGGACTGAGAATTTCAGAATGATGCCAGCTTCACAGACCTTCTGGGAATCCCCATTGTCTCTGAGATAAAACAATTCTAAAGGGCAACTTACTGAGTCTTATCAGAAGTTGCATGGATCTTTTAACTCACCTTTGGACAAGACCAACACAGAAGCTGGAGGGCTTTTTACAGCTGCACAGTATCCAGCTGAAACTATGCAGGGATTCTAGACCAGCAATGTCCAATAGAAATACCATGTGAGTCACATACTATGTGTAATTTTAAATATTATGGTAACCACATTTAAAAAAGTGAAAAGAAAAAGGTGGAATTAATTTTAATAATATTATATTCCTTTATCTATCCTAAGTGTTCACAACCTAGTGTGTATTGTACACTTAGAGCACATCTCAATTCGAGTAGATTTTTAAGTGTCCAATAGCCAGATTTGGTTAGGGATGGCTATGTTCAACAGTGCAGCTCTTCACATCTCCCGTCTTCCTCTTTATTCCATAATGCCATGACCTGCATTTCTAACTCAGCTCTGCCTTTCTATTTTAACTTTCTTTTACCTCTCCCCATTGATCAAATGCTGCTACTAGTTTTCACCATTTTTCTAGATCCCAGTAAAACCTTATTCCAACTGATATACAGCAGCTCCCCGATATCCACAGGGGACACGTTCCGAGGTTCCCAGCGCACGCCTAAAACCTTGGACAGGCATCCACTGGGGACCTTGGGGAAATCCTATATACACTATGTTTTTTTCCAATATATACATACCTATGATAAAGTTTAATTTATAAATTAGTGACAGTATGAAATTAACAACAATAATAAATAATCTTAACAATGTAATGTAATAAATGCTATGTGAATGTGGTCTCTCTCTCTCAAAATATCTCACTGTACAAGTTTAATGCCTTTTTCATCTTAACTAAGTACCTGTCACACAGTGTGGCTATAACTCTTACAGTTTGAGATGCGACAGCAAAACTAGCACAAATTTGTTTTTCCCTCTTCACAATGTCACGGATAGAAGATTCGTTCTTACCATAGATCTTGGCAACCTCAGCATATGATTTTTTTTTTTCATTCCTTATTAAGTCCAGGACACTCACCTTTTCACTCAGAGGAGGCACTTTACGGCTTCTCTTTGGCTTATCTGAATTGGCAGCATCACTACTCTTGGGCTTTGGGGCCATTATTAAGTAAAATAACGGTTTCTTGAATACAAGCACTGCAGTACCAACAGTTGATCTGATCACCCCGATGGCTACTAAGTGACTAAGAGAGGAGATGCACTGGACTAAGATATGATTCATAGTCCCAGGTGGGATGGAGCACGACGGCCGGAGACTTCGTCTTGCTACTCAGAACGGTGCCAACTTAAAACTTATGAATTGTTTCTGAAATTTTCCAATTAATATTTTCAGACTACAGTTGACCATAGAAAGAAAGTGAAACCGCGGATGAGGAGGGACTAATATGCTCACGACTAAACAGTTAATTAACTTACTATTCATGTCTTAATAACTACATAACTAAATATTCAGTCAGGACATTGTTCAGGGACTAGTGGAGGTAGCCCTTAATCTTCCAGGAAAGCATCTTCTCACTCTGAAACCAGTTTCTCTTTCCTGCAATACCTTCCCAACCTCCACATCCAATGAGTTCTCCTCAGTCCAGCTCCTAAATACCTTGGATTGACCCTCTCCTGTCCACTTCTATGGCTACTGCCATAGTTTAGGCTCTCACCACCTTTGCTCAGACATCAGAGCAAATGTCAGTAATGCAAAACTGACTTCCCTGCAAATCCTTCAATGATTCCTTATTGCCTGGAGGATAAATTATAATCTTTTCAGTAGGCCTGTTTCCAGTCAGTTCTCCCTAAATATCTAGCCTCAGATCTCCACATGAAATTTCTAGCTTCACACTAGTAGCTGCTAATGTCTGGAAGACTCTGCTATAACTATCTGAGTTCCCTGTGGGTCCCCATGTCACTCACACCTGCATCCTTCTGCATCTGCTTTCTGTCTACCTAAAAAGTCCTTCCTGTGTGCCTGTGAACTGCTCCTCTGTATGAGATCCTCCATCCAAATCTCAACCCTTGGCTGAATAAGAAGTGCCATCCCTCTGCATACTTCAATTCTGGCATTTCCCAGTTTTTTCAATAATAATAATAATTTTTTTAATGTCTGTCTCTTTTATTAGCCAGTAAGGATGCAGCATCCATAAGGTTACATCTTATCATCAAGGCTAACACTATCCTTGGCACATGGTAGGTTATCAGTGAATGACTGTGGGATGAATGGATAAGTGAATGAATGAATGACATATCTTTCCACCTCTTCCTTGACCCCCTACACAAACTTCCTGCATTAACTTAAATAGTCACTTTACTGTTTCAGAAATATGGCACGGTCATCTGTGCTTCCACAATTCTGCTCATGCTTTTGCTTTGGCCTGGGATGTTCCTTCTTATCTGGGGCTACAGTTCCTTTAAAGTTCAACATATTTCTTTGAAGCCTCTACCAGCCACTGTAGCCCACAGTGATTCTCCCTTCATTAATTTCCTATGAAAACAATTATCTGTAATGATTATGAAGCACAGGCTTCTTACACAGCTTTTAAACTTGTTATGAATGTTTCATATTTCCATGGCTAAAGTAGTACATTCCCCATGAGAAGAGACCCCATTCTGCATCTCTTGATTTCCTCATTGTGTACATCCGTAACAGCGCTCTTACCATCTCGGGATATTAACAAATGTCTCTTGACTTAATAAAATATAGTTGGCCCTCTGTATCCATGGGTGTTCCACATTTGTGAGTTCAACCAACCTCAGGTCATAAGTATTTTGAAAAAACATTCCAGGAAGTTCCAAAAAGCAAAATTACATAGCATTTACATTGCATGTACAACGACTTACATAGACTTTACATTGTATTAGGCATTGCAAGTAATCTAGAGATGATTTAAAGTTTACAAGAGGATGTGCATAGGTTATATGCAAATACTACACTACTTCATATAAGGGACTTGAGCATCTACAGATTTTGGTATCCTGGGGGGTCCTGGAACCAATCATCAGCGTACATAGAGGGACGACTGTGTAATAACTATGTGAAAGGAATTTGCCTCTTTGTGTATTGTGCTTCCATCTAACCTTGGAAATGTCATTCTTTAAGATTTTAAAGGTTTTTTTTTTTTAATTTTCTAATTTTCAAATGCCTGAAGTTTCAAGAAAAAATAATTCACTTTGATGTCATGTCCACTTGCTCAGGAGGGGTCTTCAGTGAAGTGTATCCACGAGAATAGTTTTCATGTTGATGAAGCCCTTTGGGGACTATGCCAAAGGATCAAACATCATGAAGCTACTGGAGTAAAAGTTTACAGGCACCACTTGTTTAAGGCAAACTAAGTTAATCTTATAAACAAATGTTGCATTCTACTTAGAGGGTCTCTCTTTATCACAATTGTAGATTATGATCTATTTAAATCAATCTATTTACTGATTAAGATACCCTTCTCAGATACTACAATTTGTCTGTTAAAATTTCTTACAGATTTGCTTTTTAACAACATTCCAAACAAACACGCACATATTCCCCACCCCTTCCATCTGCATTCCCCTCTTGCTCATGTAGCATTCTTTTTGATGCAAGCAAGATTTGGTAAGCAAAATGAGATTCAGACTCTAGTAAGTTCCTCAATGAATTCAAAGACACAGACAATGAAGAAGTATTTATCTCTAGTAGGACAATGGGTACCTTGCAGAATTTTAAACAATGTTATCTAAAACATTTAGCTTGTTAACCCCCCTGAAACTAGTTTTTAGGTAGTATAAATACAATCACAGGGAGAGGAAGTATTTTTGTTCAATTAACAAATGAAATTAACAAATTAACATGAAATAAAAATAATGACAAGTCCCAAGTCTTAATAAAGCTGTTTTTCCTGGCACAGAAAAATCTATGACTACTCTCTCCTTCTTCTCAGGTCATGGATAATTTAAATAGCAAAGGAAAATTCTCAAAGAAAATATCATTTTAAAACTGCAATAATAAATAGACAGCATTGTTTAATTTTTATCCTGATTTCTATTTTAATGAAAGTAGATAATGTCTCTTATCAATAAACCAGAAAGCAATGTGAACTAATAGTTTTCCTTTCTTTCTTTCTTTCTTCCTTCCCTTTCTTTTCTTTCTTTCTCTCTTTCTTTCTTTCTTTTCTTTCTTTCCTTCCTACCTTCCTCCTTCCCTTCCTTCCTTTTTTCCTTTCTTCTTCTCTCCTTCCCTCCTTCTCTCTCTCTCTCCATTATTTGAAATATAGAAAGCAAAAGAAAAAAGCAAATTCTACTTCCTTATTTTTCCAGATTAGAGAAGTAAGAAGTAAAGAAACTAAACATTAGTAGGATACTTATCTTAATCATTTTAATTAACTTAAAACCCTTCACCGTGTAAATTCAATAACTCACTTGCCAGAGGGATTTGCTCTGGAGTCATTGGGTATGGGACCGCTGATTGGAACTGTTTTTTTGATGAACCATTTCCATCACCCTTGATTTCCAGTCCTGGCTTCTTAAAGTGTAGTGAAAACTAAAGTCACCAACGAACCTGCAAATTTTTACATTGGCCTTGTCCGTCGTACCTAAACTGATGGTTTTGTTTGTTTCTGGCCACTTGCTTTTCTAAAACTTTTTAATTTGGCTTTAATGGAAACTACTTCTTTCTGTCCCTACCTACTTAAAAGTGTAGTTAGTATTTAATTGGACCAGGTTATTACAATAACAGGTATGACTTGCATAAACATACCTGGGGAAGAACACCTAACTCCTACACAGCATGTGGGAGAGTACAAGGGGTGAAAGATGGTAGCCTACTAGCTCCAGCTCTTCATCCACCAGGCTATGGGATCATTCCCTATATTTTACAAAGTGAATGGTGAGTGTCTATTAATCCATAAGGTTGGTTTAAGGGGAGGGCAGTTAAATGAGTTCTTAGAGTTCATTCAAAATTTTGCAATATAGCTAAGAAATTGACAAAAGCAATTATCTTAAGAAGAAAATATTTGTTAAGGCAGATGTTTTAAATACATTCTTTAATTACTTGCTTTTGTATTTATTTTTCAGGTAATCTAATATCAAAAGCAAGAAATGAAATTTAATGACTCATTTAAATCTCTCTGTAGTTGATTTAGCTACATGTTAAAATTATTTATCTTTTTCCTTCCTGCTTATCTTCAAACACATAATTATTGTGTGACATTACTTTTATGCACCGGGCCCTCCTTGCGATTTAAACGTCAAAGCACAGCTATATGCCACACCAAAAGTAAATAGTTTTCTTTTGTCCTAATACATGCAATACATCAAAGAAGAATAAGGCTGCTGTTGAATCTTAAAACAGTTAATTCAACTTTTTTTTTTTTTTTCTTTTCTCCTAGGAGAGTTATCTCCTCTGGCATTTCACTACTGTATTTTCTCATTAAAAATAAGTTTTGTCATTCTTTCCTGTTGATTAGAAGGGGGTGCTGGGAGTGGTATAAGCAGACAAGAGAAAGAATCACGCTGAAGGCAGTGGAATTCCAGAGCTGCTTATATCACTTTGGAATTGATGCAAAAAGAAAGGAGCCAAGTGCCTCCAAAAGACTGCCCTTAGTCATATAAAGAGAACACGTGAAGGACCATTAAAGCACGGCTGACCTTTCCCATCAAACTAAAGAAGGCTCTTGACTTCTCTGGCCTTGACATCCTCTGAGGGTAGAGCTCAGAAGGTGTGGAGGGAATTTGCACCAATCTGGCATCTTGCTGTGGTGCTGCCCCACGGGAAGAGGATTCTGATTCCTAACAGAAGCAGATTTCCAGTGCAAGAAGTCCATGGGCCCAGCGGCCCCAGCATCCTGCCACCCCTATCTCCTTTAGTAGCACTTCTGAATGCTTCAGAGAGGAACACTCCAGGAATGTGTCCAGTGAGAGCCATGTGGCTGACAGGGTTGTGGTGCTCCGGCCGGGTGTCAGGCCTGAGCCTCAGAGGTGGAAGAGCTGAGTTCCGGACACTGGCCCACCAGAGACCTCCCGGCCCAACGTAATATCAATCAGCAAGAGCTCTCCCAGAGATCTCCGTCTCAATGCTAAGACGCAGCTCCACTCAATGACCAGCAAGCTCCAGTGCTGGACGCCCCATGCCAAACAACTAGCAAGACAGGAACACAAACCCACCCATTAGTAGAGAGGCTGCCTAAAATCGTAATAAGTTCACAGACACCCCAAAACACACCACTGGACTCGGTCCTGCCGACCAGAAAGACAAGATCCAACCTCATCCACCAGAACACAGGCACCAGTCCCCTCCACCAGGAAGGCCACACAACCCACTGAACCAACCTTACCCACTGGGGGCAGACACCAAAAACAATGGGAACTACGAACCTGCAGCCTGCGAAAAGGAGACCCCAAACACAGTAAGTTAAGCAAAATGAGAAGACAGAGAAATACACAGCAGATGAAAGAGCAAGGTTAAAACCCACCAGACCAAACAAATGAAGAGGAAATAGGCAGTCTACCTGAAAAAGAATTCAGAGTAATGATAGTAAAAATGATCCAAAATCATGGAAATAGAATGGATAAAATACAAGAAATGCTTAACAAGGACCCAGAAGAACTAATGAGCAAACAAACAATGATGAACAACACAATAAATGAAATTAAAACTTCTCTAGAAGGAATCAATACAGAATAACTGAGGCAGAAGAAAGGATAAGTGACCTGGAAGACAAAACAGCAGAAATAACTACCGCAGAGCAGAATAAAGAAAAAAGAATGAAGAGAATTGAGGACAGTCTCAGAGACCTCTGGGACAATATTAAACGCACCAACATTCGAATTATAGGGGTCCCAGAAGAAGAAAAGAAAAAGAAAGGGACTGAGAAAATATTTGCAGAGATTGTAGTTGAAAACTTCCCTAATATGGGAAAGGAAATAGTCAATCAAGTCCAGGAATCACAGGGAGTCCCATACAGGATAAATCTGAGGAGAAACATGCCAAGACACATATTAATCAAACTATCAAAAATTAAATACAAAGAAAAACTATTAAAAGCAGCAAGGGAAAAACAACAAATAACACACAAGGGGATCCCCATAAGGTTCACAGCTGACCTTTCAGCAGAAACTCTGCAAGCCAGAAGGGAGTAGCAGGACATATTTAAAGTGATGAAAGGGAAAAACCTACAACCAAGATTACTCTACCCAGCAAGGATCTCATTCAGATTCGATGGAGAAATTAAAACCTTTACAGACAAGCAGAAGCTAAGAGAATTCAGCACCACCAAACCAGCTTTACAACAAATGCTAAAGGAACTTCTCTAGGCAGGAGACACAAGAGAAGGAAAAGACCTACAATAACAAACCCAAAACAATTAAGAAAATGGTAATAGGAACATACATATTGATAATTACCTTAAATGTAAATGGATTAAATGCTCCAATCAAAAGACACAGACTGGCTGAATGGATACAAAAACAAGACTAATATATATGCTGTCTACAAGACACCCACTTCAGACCTAGGGACACATACACACTGAAAGTGAGGGAATGGAAAAAGATATTCCATGCAAATGGAAATCAAAAGAAAGCTGGAGTAGCAATTCTCATATCAGACAGAATAGACTTTAAAATAAAGACTATTACAAGAGACAAAGAAGGACACTACATAATGATCAAGGGATCAATCCAGCAAAAAGATATAACAATCATAAACATTTAACCACCCAACATGGGAGCACCTCAATGCATAAGGCAAATGCTAACAGCCATAAAAGGGGAAATCGACAGTAACACAATCATAGTAGGGGATTTTAACACCCCACTTTCACCAATGGACAGATCTTCCAAAATGAAAATAAATAAGAAAACACAAGCTTTAAATGACACATTAAACAAGATGGACATAACTGATATTTTTACGACAGTCCATCCAAAAACAACAGAATACACTTTCTTCACAAATGCTCACGGAACATTCTCCAGGATAGATCATATCTTGGGTCACAAATCAAGCCTTGGTAAATTTAAGAAAATTGAAATCATATCAAATATCTTTTCCAACCACAACACTATGAGACTAGATATCAATTACAGGAAAAACACTGGAAAAATACAAACACATGGAGGCTAAACAATACACTACTAAATAACCAAGAGATGACTGAAGGAATCAAAGAGGAAATCAAAAAATACCTAGAAATAAATGACAAAGGAAACACAACGACCCAAAACCTATGGGATGCAGCAAAAGCAGTTCTAAGACAGAAGTTTATACCAATACAATCCTACCACAAGAAACAAGAAAAATCTCAAATAAACAACCGTAACCTTACACCTAAAGCAATTAGAGAAAGAAGAACAAAAAAAAAAAACAAAAACCCAAAGTTAGCACAAGGAAAGAAATCATAAAGATCAGATCAGAAATAAATGAAAAAGAAATGAAGGAAATGATAGCAAAGGTCAATAAAACTAAAGGCTGGTTCTTTGAGAAGATAAACAAAATTGATAAACCATTAGCCAGACTCATCAAGAAAAAAAGGGAGAAGACTCAAATCAACAGAATTAGAAATGAAAATGGAGAAGTAACAGCTGACACTTCAGAAATACAAAGGATCATGAGAGATTACTACAAGCAACTCTATGCCAATAAAATAGACAATCTGGAAGAAATGAACAAACTCTTAGAAAAGCACAACCTTCCGAGACTGAACCAGGAAGAAATAGAAAATATAAACAGACCAATCACAAGCACTGAAATTGAAACTGTGATCAAAAATCTTCCAACAAACAAAAGCCCAGAACCAGATGGATTCACAGGCACATTCTGTCAAACATTTAAAGAAGATCTAACACCTATCCTTCTCAAACTCTTCCAAAATATAGCAGAGGGAGGAACACTCCCAGACTCATTCTATGAGGCCACCATCACTCTGATACCAAAACCAGAAAAAGTGGTCACAAAAAAAGAAAACTACAGGCCAATATCACTGATGAACATAGATGCAAAAATCCTCACAAAATACTAGCAAACAAAATTCAGCAGCACGTTAAAAGGATCACACACCATGATCAAGTGTGGTTTATCCCAGGAATGCAAGGATTCTTCAATATACGCAAATCAATCAATGTGATACAACATATTAACAGACTGAAGCATAAAAACCACATGATCACCTCAGTAGATTCAGAAAGAGCTTTTGACAAAATTCAACACCCATTTATGATAAAAACTCTCCAGAAAGTAGGCATAGCGGGAACTTACCTCAACATAATAAAGGCCGTATATGACAGACCCACAGCCAACATCATTCTCAATGGTGAAAAACTGAAAACATTTCCACTAACATCAGGAACAAGACAAAGTTGTCCACTCTCCCCACTATTATTCAACATAGTTTTGGAAGTTTTAGCCACAGCAATCAGAGAAGAAAAGAAATAAAAGGAACCCAAATTGGAAAACAAGAAGTAAAGCTGTCCCTGTTTGCAGATGACATGATACTATACACAGAGAATCCTAAAAATACTACCAGAAAACTACTAGAGCTAGTCAATGAATTTGCTAAAATAGCAGGATACAAAATTAATGCACAGAAATCTCTTGCATTCCTATACATTAATGATAAAAAATCTGAAAGAGAAATTAAGGAGACACTCACATTTACCATTGCAACAAAAAGAATAAAATACCTAGGAATAAACCTACCAAAGGAGACAAAAACCTGTATGCAGAAAACTATAAGACACTGATGAAAGAAATTAAAGATGATAAAAACAGATGGCAAAATATACAATGTTCTTGGATTGGAAGAATCAACATTGTGAAAATGACTATACTACCCAAAACAACCTACAGATTCAATGCAATCCCTATCAAACTATCCATGGCATTTTTCACAGAACTGGAACAAAAAATTGCACAATTTGTAATGGAAACACAAAAGACCCCGAATAGCCGAAGCAGTCTTGAGAAAGAAAAATGGAGCTGGAAGAATCAGGCTCCCTGACTTCAGACTATACTGCAAAGCTACAGTAATCAAGACAGTATGGAACTGGAATAAAAACAGAAATGTAGATCAATGGAACAGGACAGAAAGCCCACAAATAAACCCACACACCTATGGTTAACTAATCTATGACAAAGAAGGCAAGAATATACAATGGAGAAAAGACAGCCTCTTCAATAAGTGGTGCTGGGAAAACTGGACAGCTACATGGAAAAGAATGAAATTAGAACAGCCCCTAACACCATACACAAAAATAACCTCAAAAGGGATTAAAGACCTAAATATAAGGCCAGACACTATAAAACTCTTAGAGTAAAACACAGGCAGAACACTCTATGACATAAATCATAGCAAGATCCTTTCTGACCCACCTCCTAGAGAAATGGAAATAAAAACAATAATAAATAAATGGAACCTACTGAAACTTAAAAGCTTTTGCACAGCAAAGGAAACCATAAACAAGATGAAAAGACAATCCTCAAAATGGGAGAAACTATTTGCAAATGAAGCAACTGACAAAGGATTAATCTCCAAAGTACACAAGCAGCTCATGCAGCTCAATATCAAAAAAATAAACAACCCATCCCAAAATGGGTAGAAGACCTAAATAGACATTTCTCCAAAGAAGATATACAGATTGCCAACAAACACATGAAAGGATGCTCAACATCGCTAACCATTAGAGGAATGCAAATCAAAACTACAATGAGGTATCACCTCACACAGGTCAGAATGGTCATCATCAAAAGCTCTAGACACAATAAATGCCAGAGAGGGTGTGGAGAAAAGGGAATCTTCTTACACTTTTGGTGGGGATGTAAATTGATACAGCCGCTATGGAGAACAGTATAGGGGTTCCTTAAAAAACTAAAAAGTGAACTACCATATGACCCAGCAATCTCACTACTGGGCATATACCCTGAGAACACCATAATTCCAAAAGAGACATTTACCACAATGTTCATTACAGCTCTACTTACAATAGCCAGGACATGGAAGCAACCTAAGTGTCCATCGAAAGTTGAATGGAAAAAGAAGATGTGGCACATATATACAATGGAATATTACTCAGCCATAAAAAGAAACAAAACTGAGTTATTTGTAGTGAGGTGGATGGACCTAGAGTCTGTCATACAGAGTGAAGCTAGTCAGAAAGAGAAAAACAAATACCATATGCTAACACATATATATGGAATCTAAAAAAATAAAAAGGTTCTGAAGAAACTAGGGGCAGGACAGTAATAAAGATGCAGACATAGAGAAAGGACGTGAGGACACGGGGAGAAGGGAGCATTAATTGGGAAGAAGTGAGAGAGTGACCCCGAATAGCCAAAGCAGTCTTGAGGGAAAAAAACAGAGCTGGAGGAATCAGACTCCCTGACTTCAGACTATACTACATAGCTACAGTAATCAAGACAATATGGTACTGGCACAAAAACAGAAATACAGATCAATGGAACAGGATAGAAAGCCCAGAGATAAACCCACACACCTATGGTCAACTAATCTATGACAAAGGAGGCAAGGGTACACAATGGAGGAAAGACAGTCTCTTCAGTAAGTGGTGCTGGGAAAACTGGACAGCTACATGTAAAAGAAGGAAATCAGAACACTCCTTAACACCATACACAAAAGTAAACTCAAAATGGATTAGAGACCTAAATGTAAGACCATACACTATAAAACTCTTAAGGAAAACATAGGAAGAACACTCTTTGACATAAATCACAGCAACATCTTTTTTGATCCACCTCCTAGAGTAATGGAAATAAAAACAAAAATAAACAAATGGGACCTAATGAAACTTAAAAGCTTTTGCAAAGCAAAGGAAACTACAAACAAGGCAAAAAGACAACCCTCAGAATGGGAGAAAATATTTGCAAATGAATCAACGGACAAAGGATTAATCTCCAAAATATATAAACAGCTCATACAGCTCAATATTAAAAAAACAAACAACCCAATATAAAGATGGGCAGAAGACCTAAGTAGACATTTCTCCAAAGAAGACATACAGATGGCCAAGAAGCACATGAAAAGCTGCTCAACATCACTAATCATTAGGGAAATGCAAATCAAAACTACAATGAGGTATCACCTCACGCCAGTTAGAATGGGCATCATCAGAAAATCTACAAACAACAAATGCTGGAGAGGGTGTGGAGAAAAGGGAACCCTCTTGCACTGTTGCTGGGAATGTAAATTGATACAGCCACTATGGAGAACAGTATGGAGATTCCTTAAAATACTAAAAATAGAATTACTATATGACCCAGCAATCCCACCACTGGGCATATATCCAGAGAAAACCATAATTCAAAAGACCCCAATGTTCACTGCAGCACTATTTACAATAGCCAGGTCATGGAAGCAACCTAAATGCCCATCGACAGACGAATGGATAAAGAAGATGTGGTACATATATACAATGGAATATTACTCAGCCATAAAAAGGAATGAAATTTGGTCATTTGCAGAGATGTGGATGGATCTAGAGACTGCCATACAGAGTGAAGTAAGTCAGAAAGAGAAAAACAAATATCATATATTAATGCATATATGTGGAACCTAGAAAAATGGTACAGGTGAACCGGTTTGCAGGGCAGAAATAGAGACACAGATGTAGAGAACAAACGTATGGACACCAAGGGGGGAAAGTGGCAGGGGGTGGGGGTGGTGGGATGAATTGGGAGGTTGGGATTGACATGTATACACTAATATGTATAAAACAGATAAATAATAAGAACCTGCGGTATAAAAAATAAATAAAATAAAATTCAAAGAAAAAAAAAGTGAGAGAGTAGCATGGACATATATACACTACCAAATGTAAAACAGATAGCTAGTGGGAAGCAGCTGCATAGCACAGGGAGATCAGCTCAGTGCTTTGTGACCACCTAGAGGGGTGGGATAGGGAGGGTCAGAGGGAGACGCAAGAGGGAGGGGATATGGGGATATATGTATACGTATAGCTGATTCACTTTGTTATACACCAGAAACTAACACAACAATGTAAAGCAATTATACTCCAATAAAGATGTTAAAAAAAAATAAGTTTTGTCACTCTAGTACTTTACTTGTACTTAAAAATGAAACCACTTCACATCACTTCAGAGAGGCAACTGACTTGAACATAGGTTCTCACCTGGGTGTGTGATACTTTTACGTCATTGAGCTTATGTTTTTTTTGCTAAGATAGATGACTATGGTTTAAATGTTTACGTATCAACAGGATACTCCTCTCTGGATCCTTCTATAGGAAACCCAATGGCTCTGGCAATGCAGTTAAAGACTAAAGGGGAGTCTAGGTTTAGCTTGGAAGGCCAAGAAAATTTATACAGAGATCCATGCTTCTAACACCAGAAATGAATCAGATCTAGCATGAGGAAACAGGGCTTTCCAGAAATCTACTAATAAATAATTTGATTAAGCTCAAAGAAGGAAAGAACACAGCCATTTGCAATATAAAATGGATGGAATCCCAGATGGGGAGTCAACTGAGATAAGGTGAAGAGACAAAGTAAACATACCAAGAATAAAGAATCACAATATGAACTGTCATATATGAAAATTAAAACTGAATTATGTAACTAGTCTTTTTTTGTTTTTTATTTTGAGCTAGAGATCTGGTTTTAGGACCCTGAATACCTTCTATCCTAAGGGTGTTTTTGAAGGGTGTTTCCCAAAAAGAAATCTAGTTTCATGCCTGGAAAATTGCTTGCTGGCTCCAGTTCTCAGGGAATGAGTTCCAGCTGACCTGTTCTTTGCTCCTTTGAAGTCTGATGGGATCCGAGCCACAGTGAAGTCAGAATTGAACAGGCGTGAAGTTCTGAATAATCTGAAGTTTATCTGAGGGACTTTCTGCCTCCTTTACCACTTTTGCGTAATTATCATGAAGTGAAAGTAAGATATTCCCGGAAACCTACAGTTTTGTAACAAGAGTCTAATGATAGAAGACAAAATGTTTCCCAGTGTAAAAGAAGCACTAGCACAGTTTGACACCAGCCTAAGTGACCACATGAACATTTGTAAAGAAGAATGGAAGGAACCATCAGCCTGCAAATCTATGAAAAGGTGCCAGAGCCACAGGGTGGCAATTTGCAGGTAGCAATATCCAGGTGAAACAGAAAGGAAATCTGGCATAAATACCATAAATATTTCATAATATTTCACTGCAGAAATACCCATGTTTGTGAGAAAAGCCTTCCTTTCCCTATAGCGGAAATAATTTTTAGATATTTCAAGTCAAAGTTTTGATTTTATTTATTTTTCTTGTTCAGTGGATCAGCGACATGTTTCACAAGGAGTGGGGGCTGGGAGAGTTCACCTCTGGACCCTGGACTGGAACACAAAGTTAGTAGACATGCAGATTCAATTTTGGGAAGATGGTCTAAAGCCCTGGGGTTCTGGGGTTGAAAGAGGTCTGTCTTTGAGAACAAAGGAGAGGAACATAGTATTAGCACAGCATAAGGTCTGATCAACGACCCTCCCTCCACTACCTCAGCATTAAAGCTCCAGGAAGAAATGTTCACTGAGTGATCTTGAATAAGTGTTTATTGACTGAATGAATCTCAACAGAGACTTACAAATCTTCTGGCAGTGGTGGCTTGTGCCTTGCTTTCCGCCTTTGGGAATCTGATTTATAAGAGGCCCCATGTCAGCCTGAGGTGTACAGAGTAAAGACAGAGCATGGTATGCTGAGCCAGAGCGGGGCCTAAGATAGTTATCCCCACTCCCCACTCCCACTCAGCTTGTACACAGTTCGCAAGAGATCTCAAAATCACTGTGTGTCCCTATGGGGGTCTATACAAGTGCTTGGATGGCTGGTAGACCAGAAAGGGAACTTAGGAGAAGATCAGTGCCCAGAAGGTAGATGGATCTTGAGTGACCAACCATTGTGGTTTACCCAGAACTGCGGGGTTTCTCCAGGTAAAGGGTTCTCAATCCTAAAAGCAAGACAGTCCTTGACAAACTGGGACAGGTTACCTTCTTACCCAAATCCCAAAATGTGAGCCCAGCAGGAGCCAAGGCTTATCCCACAGCCAGGAGGAAGAACTGCCAGAGCAGTGGGGAGCCCAGAAGGAACCTGAGTAGAGCAGAAGCCAATCCTCTGATGATGTTACATAGTTAGCTGGGCCTGACCCAAGGGCTATGCTGGAGAAGTCAAGGAGGACACTTAAAATGGGACAGGAGCCCCGAATGGGAGCTTGACCTTTGACTAAGTTTGAATCCCATATTGACTTATATATATAGTTATTAGACCCGAAGGTATGTGCTCCAATATTTATTTTTTGCTGCTACTGACTGGAAATGGGAGCTTATGAACAAATGAAGATCAATTTTAGAAAAAAAATGTTACATGTATTCTTCATCTCAGGACTGTAAATCTTAAACTTGCTTTTATAAGAAGTCATGACCTCCTTCTGAATTGTTAGTATTAATTTATTCATTGTTCACCTTTCCAGCAGAGTTAGCTTAGTTTTGAAGCACCTCACACTGTATCTATCCAACCCTCATTTAAGTGCTCTTATAAAAAATCTTACACTTTACTTTCAAGGAAAAAAAAAAAAAATCGAACAAACTGGGTAGGTGTTCTTGAAAAGAAAGCACTGAATTAAAAAACAATAACTAGGTCTGTGATCATGCATTTCCATCCAAAAATAAAAATGAAGACTTAATTACTAACTCAGAAATAGGATCCAGTCTCTTCGCAGTTTCTCAAGGGGAATTTTGTGGGCTGTACTTAAGCTGGGATGTCTACTCTTCCTTTTCCGCTTTCTGTGCTATCCAGAACGTTTACTGGTTTTGTTTCTAAATATATTTACAAGGGAGGTTATAGAAAAGGTATAGAAGATTCTAATTCTAATGAACTACTTTTACCAGGTTTTCTACCAGATGCTGACTAACGATATGAATTTGCTTTGGCCTCTAAACAGCCATTTAGTCCCCAGGTTCCAATCTCTAGGGGACATCACTGGCATGCAACTTAATATATTCTAAAATAAATTTATCATCTTTTCTTTCAAAGCCATTTCCATAATCAGGAATTTGTTGTTCTGTGTTCTAGTAAAAAGATGGTATTGGTTTATTTTAGACATGGAGGATGAAAAAAGGACAGATGCTTTCAGCTCCAAGAAAAATAATATTTGACTCACAGTGACTTAAATAAACAAGGACTGCTTTTTTTCCTCACACAAAAAGGAGTGAAGGTGGTTGCTGACTGTGGTTCACTGGCGCTCTGGTTTTCTTGGTCATACAGCTGCAGGCATGGTGTCTGCATTTGAACAAGGACAGTGGAAAGTAACAGGGGACCTCTGTATCAGAAAAATAAAAGTTTTCTCAGAACACCTTAGCTGACTTCTGCGTACCTCTCATTAGCCAGGACTGTACCACATCATCACTGCGGATGACAAAGAAAAAAAAAATCTCTCCCTGGCAGGTAATCTACAAGGGTGATTTTAGGATTGATGTAAGTCACAGAGAGCAAAACGGACTTTACTGTTACTCACAAAACAGAAAAAAAATTGCCAAACCAGTCATGAACACCACTTACTTCAGCTCAAAATATTTTAACACCAGCTTCTCCATTCCATATGACGTGAATCAGAATCACAGACAAACAAGCAAGAGCTCTGCAGGGATTCACAAGTTCCACCCTCTGGTGCAGCAACTCTCCTAGTTTATAAATTATGACCAGTACCTGCCAGGACCCTCCCAGGACTCACTCAGACCCCCGGTACCCTTTCCTCACTCCCTTCCTCTCCCCCACCTCCCTCTGAGAAGACCCTTGGTTCTCTTTTGGTTCCCACTTGCAGGAGGAAGTAAATAAACCTAACTTTAGTTATAGGAGTGTTTTTGCAGGCTTTTTGCCTCTCAGATTTTCACACCCAGAAAGAGGATAGCGAGAAGTGGGTTGAGGACAGGAGTTGAGTCTGGTGCCTGAAGATGTCTGCCACAGAGAACCAACAATGTGAGGGCGCAAAGGAGCAGATAAAAAATGGTACTCATGCAAGGAGAAACAAGGAGATTATCTGCTAGATATCTTACTGTTTACGGAGAATATTCTAGCAACTGAGGGTTTGATGAAGTCCTCCTCCCTAAGAGCAGGGTCTCACTCAAAGGGTAAGGCTACAGGCTCCTGACATTGGAAGAGGCTTCCTGCCCACTATTCACCCTCTCCCTTTCTAGTTCTTCTGCTGTTTATGAAATACAGCTGAAGAAACCAGAGGTCTTCCAATAGATAAGCACGACGATTTTGTCAGACACAACACCTCACTGTTTAATCTGCAGATGTGTGCTTGTAAGATACATGTATCCAACTGCCTTCTTGAAATGTCCACTTAGATGCCCAATAGACCTTTCAACTCATGCCCAACAGTGAATTCCTGATTTTTTCTTCCACCCCATGACTAATCTTCTCCACCACTAGCCTTCCCACTGGAGGACATGGTAACTCCTTCCTTCCAGCTGCTGTTACCAAATCATTTCGGTTTATCCTTATATCTTCTCTTCCTCTCATGCCTCGAAACCAATTCATTAAGAAACCCTACTGACCAACCCTTATCAGTATTCAGAATTGACCACATGACACTACCTCTTGTGCTAACAGCACCCCAGTCTTAGTCCACCAGCATCTCTCACCTGGATTACTATGACAGGCTCCCAGCTTCTACCTTTCCTCCTCCCACAGCCAGAGTTATCCTTTAAAAATGTAAGCTAAAGCATGCCACTGCTCTACTCAGAAACCTGCAATGACTCCCTAGTTCTCTCAGAATAAAAGCCAAATCCTTACCGTTACCTACAGGTCTCCAGGACCTGGCCTCCAGGATTGTTCTGGCCTCCTCTTATACGGCTCTGCTCCTCGTACTTCCAAACTTGCCACCCTGGCCCCTTGCTAACCCTAGATGATACCAGGCAGCCTTGCTGCATTGACTATTCTCTCAGCCTGCAATGGTCTTTCCCCAAACTGGTGAATTCTATTACTCTTTCAGGTCTTGAACTAATAATTGAGGCTAACTCTGACCAACCTATTTAAACAGCAACTCAACACCCATCTGTTGAAATGCCAGTCCTCCTTGATTTGCTCAACTTTTTTTCTTTCTTTTTTTATAGCACTTATTCCTTCTAACTTACTATAATATTTATCTATCACGTCTGTGCTTCCTCCCCTTCCCCCAGAATGTGAGCTTCTCAAGTGCAAGGATCTCTGTCTGTGTTGTTCAATGATTTATCCTAAGTGCCTAGAACAGTGCCTGGCACCATGGATGCACTCAGAAAATACTACTGAACAAATAATTCTATAGCTTGGCATGCTTGCTCTTTCCTTGATTCAGTGCTGTGTTCAGAAAGCAAACAAATAAACACAACAAGGCACATGTAAATCCACACCCAAAAAAAGAAAAAGAAGTTCAACTCATAGGATATTTCAGTATGACACACAGCAAAACTCCTTTAGAATCATCTTCCCAAACTATTTCCCTAAGTTCTACTCATAAAATCATTGCAGCTGCTCCTATAATCTCTAAACATTTTATAAAAATCATGTCTGTGATTTCTATTTTTTTACCCTATATTTTCATTTATGCTTTTTTAATTTTTTCAAAAATAGCTCTCAAATCAATCAAGCTGAAATTTGAAAGGATAAAAGTAAGAAAGAGACAGTGTAGGCTTGCTTAGGGAGAATTTAGGTAGTCTGAAAATAAAATGGTAGAGATCAGGCAGTTGCAAAGTTTCAGTCAGTGAGGGGGAAAAGATCAAACCAGAGAAGAGCCAGGGATGTATCATTAAAATGTTATCTGATGGGTCACAGCTATGTGAGGACAGGGTAACGTCACTGGTACTCTCATATGCAAAGACACAGATTAAGGGTGAGCTCATCAATGAGCCCCTCAACGGTTTGAATAAGGTGAATACAGCCCTGTATCATACATGCAAAAACACAGCACTTCACAGATTAAGATTTTGAACTGGGCACATTTTGGGTGAATAAAGGAATCTGCTATTTCACACATTGGTAATTAATGTGCAGAAATCATTGCCCTGGTGATCATTTCAAAATATATGTAAATATCAAATCATTACATTGCACACCTGAAACGAATATAATGTTATATGTCAATTATACCTAAAAAAAGAAGTCATTGTCCTCAAAAAGTAAGACAAGCAGAAAACGTATTCAATAGTGGATTTAGGAAATCTGTGATGCATCAGAGGTGACTACTTCCCTGTAGCCACTCTTCCTGGTTATCACCCTGGAGGATAAGAAAGACATATTCCTTGTTCTGTCAGCTACAGGATACTTGGCAACACAGACACTTGCATGATGCCATTGTGGCAAAAAACTATTTTGTATATTTCTCTACATGCTTAAAATTGAAATTTGCATCCCCTATTCTACATCGTCTCTTGTGTTGTTCTCCTTACCAGGAGTGCCTGGTTCGTTTACCAAAATCTTCTGTTCTCTTCATTTACCAAAATCTTCTTCTGGAGATATTTTAACTCCTAATCTTGCCATGGGGGTAAAACAGTAAAATCTCAACACCTCACCCGCACTTCTTTGGTAGCAAACAATTTAAATTTAATGCCCAGAAAACATGCTGTTTGAAGTGAAATAGCAACATCACCATAAAATCTAGCAGTTTACGAAAGCTGGATGAACTAACTTGGGTATTGACAGAAATTATTGTATCATTAAAGTTACTGACATGGAAAATGAACAAGGTACTAAAATGACTCAATATACTGTCTATTACTAAGAAGGAAAATCTTCCTGTATGGAAAACCATTATTAAAATTTATGAATACACATCTAATATCAGAATATATTATCTTAAAACATTCATCTCTCAGTTTTTGTGATTATTGCCACCACTTGCTTTAGGCAGAAATAACAGCTATTACATTATTGATGGTTCAAAAATTAGGAGTATATTTTTATTAAAATTGTTTGCTGTTCTGTTTAAATATAAATTGTTTAGGCTATCAGGACCCATATCTGCATATATGTAATAAAAATAAGCACTATGTTATATTTTATTATAAACATATTAAAGCCTTAAAAAGTTACATTCTACAGACATCATAAACTGTAATTTACCATTCATGTGAATACTACTTTATTAAGATTATATGGAAGCAAGCTTATTTCATAATAGATGATTTTTGTATATTTTTAAGATTCATTAGATGTCTTTGGATGACTTCCCCAAGGATCCCCTCTTAAATGAATTAAGATTATTAGAGACTTAAGGTCTGTACTTTATTGGGGGCTGGCTAAGATTTATAGAACTTTTATCTTCAAAATATAAAATTAATAAAATTCTTTTCAGAATAACATAGTCCTCTCATAAAAGATTTGAAAATAGGACAGAATATCACCTAAATTCACCGGGTTAAATTCAACTCAAAATTAGATGTAGTTTGTTTGTGGGCAAAACATCTCAAAATGAAATTTTTTCATGTTGGAATGAAAGGCACTGTTTAGAAGTATGTTAAGGTAGTACATGTAATGCTGTCATAATATTTCATATAAAGGTTGTATCTTTCCACCATGTGAGAGGTCAACTAAGTTTTTATAAAAAGTTTCTCCCCAGATTTGCAAAAACTGACAAAGATGAGATCTTGTAATAATATTTCAGTATGTCTGTTTTGTAAGCAGACTCAACTACATTAAATACTCTACTTCAGTAAATCCCCATACTGCCTGCCAACACATTTTAATGTTCCTTTTCCTTTAAGAGGGGCGTTTAGAGGGGACCATATACTGAGGATGAGTCATGACCAAGACAAGGAGAAGAGGGACATTTCTGCTGTGGGCATCAGAAGCAAAACTAAAAATAAACTAAGTTCCTTTTCCAGCTGTTGCTTGCAAAACTACATGCATAATGCTCACCTTCACCAAGGGAGGCTGAATGGGTTAATGTGACATCACATATTGTTCTGTCATATATAACCATGTCCTGATATAAACATCACTGCTAACATCACAAACAAAAGCCACAGGCATGGCAATGGCTCCCGTCTCCTTACCCCTTACAGGGTTGAGTGTTCGGGTGTTCCACTTGTCCTACAACAAAAACATGAATTGCGAAAATTGGAACAATTCAAGGGAGGATGCACGACCGTTCACCTGTCTATGATGGCACACATATCAACGCTGACGTTCGCAAAACTTCCGGGCCTCCTTTGTGCCACTTCGTATAAATTTACAAGTTGATCATCCACTTGAATGAGCTGCATGCATCCTTGGAATGAAGGCTGAAGGACAGAGTGACTTGAGCTATTCATCTGGTTCAGATAACCTGTGAGAGAGAAAAAATGGGAATGTTGAATTGTGTTGTCCAGCATGCTTCACTAAAACTCCTCTGGGTGTTTTCCCTGACCACAGCCATCGTGTCCAACTACTGTGTTTCGCTGATCCTTGCTGATGCTGCACTCAGTGTGGAAGAATGAAGTCTTCTGAGAAAACGGTATTATTTCAGGGGAAGTTGTTAAGGGTTGAACCTAGGCAAATGTCTGTCTCTGGTCTATGTCTACGAAGCATCCTTCATATTTTCTCTTCTGGCATCTTCTTTTTCACTGTCACATCTCTGTCCATCTGCTCACGGCTACACTTCTTCATCCGACCCTGTCTTCAGAGATCAGGATGTAAAATTTTAGACCTTTCCCAACCATCCAACCTCCTTCCTTTTATGTCTTTAATATTTACTGTTATTTTCTTAATTCCTTAGAGGTCTGTTATTCAGCTGTCAAGAAGCTAAACTTACTATTATCAGCTAAGGTGGGTTTCTTTTATAGATTAATATCTAATTCAATCCAAAGAGACATTTGCATTACAAATGATTTCCCAATTTATAAAACCCAAAGAAACATAAAGAGATAAATTTAGGCATAAGGGTCAGTCACCTTGCTCTGAATATCCATCTCATATAAGGTACCTAACATGGTATAGGTAGCATAAGTGATAAGAAGTGAAACTAAAAGTTTAAAAGAATGAATAACAAAACAAAAAAAGAAAGTTTCTATTAGGGTTAGCAACTACTGGTTCTATTACAGAGTAGGATATACATATACTAAGGTTGAGATCAAATAATTTTAAAAATTTTATTGCAAAGTAACTTTAAAATAGCACCACAAATAAATTGCCTTTATGCTTTTCAATAGAAAAAATCATAATTCATATTATGCATAGAAAATCTGTAGGTCATATGGAATAAAATTTCTTGATCCCATTAAATATCTCCACAAAGTCCCCCAAATGAACTTCACCTATCAGAGCAAATTTAAACTGTAGTAATTTGTCTGCTTAAAAATCTTAAGTTGGGCTTCCCTGGTGGCGCAGTGGTTGAGAATCTGCCTGCCAATGCAGGGAACATGGGTTCGAGCCCTGGTCCGGGAGGATCCCGCATGCTGTGGAACAACTAGGCCCGTGAGCCACAACTACTGAGCCTGCGCGTCTGGAGCCTGTGCTCCGCAACGGGAGAGGCCACGACAGTGAGAGGCCCGCGCACCGCGATGAAGAGTGGCCCCCGCTCGCCACAACTAGAGAAAGCCCTCGCGCAGAAACGAAGACCCAATGCAGCCAAAAATAAAATAAATAAATAATTAATTAATTAAAAGAAAAAAAAATTTAAAAAAAAAAATCTTAAGTTATTCACACATTCTTTTCAATCTAATATTATATCTATAGCAAAAAAACAATTTATACAAAATGGGTTGGTATCAGGATGTGCCATTAATTGGATAAAAGGGAATTTTCAATAAAAACATTGTCCAAAAAATGACCATTAAGTGATTTTTTATTTTATTTTAAATATTTATTTTATTTATTTATTTATTTATTTTATTTATTTTGGCTGCGCCGGGTCTTAGTTGTGGCATGCGGGATCTCTACTTGCGGCATGTGGGCTTCTTAGTTGTGGCATGCGAACTCTTAGTTGCGGCATGCATACGGGATCTAGTTTCCCCACCAGGGATCGAACTCAGGCCCCCTGCATTGGGAGCACGGAGTCCTACCCACTGGACCACCAGGGAAGTCCCCATTAAGTGATTTTTTTTAAATGTCCTATTCTGTTTGACTAGTAACAGTAGTTTAGAACAATAGAAATCTCCTTCTCCCTTTACTAATGGGTTACAATAATTAAAATCTAATAATTATCAATTGAATCCTCTTTAAGGATTAATCACAGAAGTGTATACAATCATTTTCCATCAACACAGTACTATGTAAAAATATGATTATACTTAATTTCTTGGCTTAAAAATAAATAAGCATCTATTTCAATGTCAAACATATGGTATTTTTTTTTTTCTTTTTTCTTTTCTGAGTCACTTTTTTTTGTTTTTTTCATTTGCATTGACTTAATCCTCTCAGAAAATTGCTGATCTTAGCTAAGTGGTCTATTTAGACTAGCTGTATGCATACATATGATTTTCACTCTGCCTAATCAAGATAAAATTGAATGGAGTTTAATGTCTAAACTTAGCAAAGAGAAAACATCCAGCTGTAACTTTATTGACTATTCTTAACGAGACAATCATATGATTCTGTTTTTTGAATACTTGGGAGTCTCTAAATATCCACACTTGCTTTGAAGTATTCCAAAATGGGTAGATCTATTGTGAGAACAAGACCTTCTCAGAAGCAAGGCAGCTGCATAACACACAGATCCCTATCAAATGGGTATAGTTAAGTTCATAAAACAAGACTTCATCAGTCACTCATAACAATGTTGTTTGGCCCTGATGAATTCTGGAGTTTGAAATTGTCAATTCCTTTCATTTTTCTACACAGGATACATTCTAGGAGAAGATAAGTATAGTACAAACTACTGCATGTCCATTATAATGTAGCCAAGGAGCCTCATGGCTCATGACGAGGTTGTCAGTAATGACTGATAGGAAGGTGAGGAAGCAATGTTACTGGAAATGGAAGAAAACTGGATCACTGCTATGTTGCAGTGGAAAGTTTAGCAAAACTGTGATAATGTGGAAAGGAAAACACTGTACTTAATGAACTGCATAATCTAGCTAAGGACATTTCCACACAGAGTATTCTGGCGTCTTCTCTTTGTTTATAGTAAAAGGGAAAAAGAAGAGAGAAAAACTAAAGACAAACTGTTAAATATGAGGAAGCTAGGTCTTGATGGATTTGAAAATAAAATATTTTCTTAATTTCAGTCTCTCCAGATGTTGACTGCAAAAAAATTAAGAAATCACTTCATGGCAAATTTCTACTACCAGGAAAACATGATCTAAAGATGATAATGAGGTGTGTCTATAAAATCCATATTAAGACCTCAGAAATATCTTAGATGGTGCCTCCAAGAACCATTCATTCAGACAAAATAACTTCTAGCCAGCTTACCGGTGTGTGTTATAGAGCCTCTGAGTTAAACAATAATGGTTCTAATAATCTTATGGACAGTTTCCCCTCAGCATGTCAGTGGAAGCCCAATGTGAAAAACAGCTTATCTTTATGAAAGTGTGGATATGGCTCTTGTTTAATGAAGTAAAGCTAAACAGCATTCATAGGAAGCCTACACAGTTTTAAGAGAACTGTACTAGTAGAATGTTGACCACTCCCTTATAGTTATTAGCACTGGGTTAAAGATGTTGAGTCTCTGGTACTGAAATTCTGGGTGCTCTAACACCCTCCTACCCTTGAAATGGAGGACAGCATATTATTATTTATTTCTGTTATTGTTCCCTGTATGTACAAATATAATTTCAGTAAAAAATCTTCGTGTAATAGTGTCTGTGATACTTTCAGTGACTAAAGCTTAGGATTTAACCTACTTAGTAGATTAACAGCAGGACTGTTTGGAGAAAAAAATTTGCAGCTGGGATTCTGAGGGTCAGAAATGAATAGATATAAAATGGATAGAAGGTTAAACTCAACTAAAATTTGCCAAGTTATTATAAAAATTAAAAACAGTAAAAAAGTAAACTTTTGCTTGTTTTGGCTTAGACCTTTAAATTTATTATATCTATGAATTTGAAATAAAAAATACAATGTTTATACATGGGCTGTAGTTACTGGTGATCTGACGATATGTTGTAATACCCACAGTGAATTGTAACTGTGTCATTCTCAATTGCATCTATCAGTGAACTGGGTCATTATAATTATGTTACCTTACTGGCATGTTTGAGATTTCCATTTCAAGACCTGGCATATAAAAACTTTATACCTGATTTGAAGTCTTTTCAGCATTTTGTTATTCTTGTTGACAAAAGAAACACATGCATTTTCAAGGTTTTAAAATTTTAACTCAGATATACATTAGTGAAAAGCATGATGCTATTTGTTTTGACATTAAAATGCCAATCTAAGTTGTTGTAAATTATAATGGTAACTTGATGGGACAAGAAAAGCAAACGACAGGCAACAGGGCTGAATATTTTACATGTCTAAAACTACATGCATACAAGATGTCTCTATTTATACTTATTTTAAAGTTGGGAAGTTTGGGAGGTTGAGAAAGGCTGGTAGAATGCTGTAAAGATGCTAAAAACCATTTAGGCTTTTCCTTTCAAAATAACCTTGGAATATTGTGCAAAGTGTCTACTAATCTCTACTGTTTACCAAACCTTCCTAAATAATTCACCCTGGTGGGGTTGGGCCCAAGCAAGCAGTGTGTTAGAGTGAGCCAGGAGTGAGCCCAGTGGTGCTTGGTGCCTGCAGTAAGGACAGCCAAGCACATGCCCACCTGGCACGGCTGGGAGACTGACTACGATACAGGTTGATTGAGCAAATAAAAAAATAGACTGACGATAGTGGGAGCCAGGTTCACATTGTCAGGAAAGGAGGGTACAAATGAAAAAAGGGAGATCTTGAATGGATCCTATGGGTTTGGATTGGAATTTAATCTATAAGTGTGCACTTGTGGTTTTCAGTATATAGAGATACAGAAATAAATCTAGATGGAATTGTGTATATGCTCAATATACAGGTGGTTCCTACCATCCACTGAAGATGATCCAGAGCAGGATTATACCCAGAAGAAATGAGTCCCCTTACAGTTCACATCTTAGTTTCTCTACTGAATAAAACCAGGACTCTTTGGAGAAAGGCTGATCCTTCTGGGTCACAGAAAGCACAATATGAGCCTGGAACATTTTGCTGCCCAGGAAAGTAAAGAAGTGCTCAAAGAATGATGGTGTCATGTCAGAATGACATAGGGGCCAGTCTGAAGAGGGCTTCTACTGCTCCGATCTGGACAATTTTAAAACAAAATAAATAATTTGAGCATCAGAAAGATATTTTGAGTGTCAAAAGAAAGGAAGGAAGGAAGGAAGGAAGGGAGGGAGCGAGGGAGCGAGGGAGGGAAGGAGGAAGGAGGGAAATAAGAGGAAAAGGAAATAATTTATAGATATATTTCATCAAATAACAGGAATCCATGAGTCTACTTGCATAAAAATGAATAAATAGGAGAATATAAATATCTTCCTGTGATAACTAACAAATGTAAAAAGCATGTTGGAATTAGAAAGGTACAATCTGGCAACCAACATAATAGTAATTAATTCAGGCAAGAAATATTAACTAATGCTCAAATGAGTGGGTGAAATTTGGATGATGAACAGTCTCAAAGTGTCTCCCTATGAATATATTTACTAATTTCAAAGGGGAAAGTAGTCATTTTACAGCAAAGAAACCTGGCAGACATCTTTGTAATCAAATGATCAAAGTTATCACCACCAGTAATGGGACCCACTGACACTATGGGACACACCTGATAAGTTGCAATGAGAAGAATGCAATGACTCCTGGTGGTACTCCTCCTGCCCAAGACACATATCCTAGGTCCAATCATGAGAGAGCATCAGACAGACTCAGACTGAGAGGATCTTCAGGAATGATAAGGTTGTGAAAGCCAACAAACAGCAGAGAATCTGATTTCAGTCAGCAGACTGGAGAGGCAGGAAAACAGGGTGTAACATGTGATCCCAGACTGGGTGTTTTACTATAAAGGACGTTACTGGACAATTGACAAAACTTGAATGAGTTCTCTGAGTGAAAGTTATACTGGTGGCTTTTGAACTCTTCTTGCAAATTTTTTTTTTCACATTTTAAATTGTTTGAAAATAAAAACTATTTTTAAAAAGATTATGATCCATTTGACATGAGATGGTGCTTTACGCTAAACATAATGCCATTCGAGAACCTTATTTTGGATTAAACTATTTCCCAATAAAAGGAAATTATCCTGTCTCCATTTCCCCATGTCCACTTTATTCCACTTTAATCTGCATTCAGTGCCCATGAATTGTCAATGAAATTGCTCTTCCTAATTTCAGTGATCATTTTCAGGTAACCAAAGGACATCTTTTACCCCTTAACTAGACCTCCCGGTGGCATTTAACACTTGATCCTCATTTTATGTTCTATGTTACCAGGCCAGGGTGACTTTTGCGGCCTTAAAAGACTGAATATTCTGAATCCTGCCCACATTCCAATTTCAATTCATATCCCTCTTAGCCAGATTTTTAGATCTAGGGAGTTCCTAAACCCTAAAAATATTAGGACACATGCAAACACTCAAATCCCCTTCCAAGATTTAAAAATTAAAACAATATTAGTTAAACCATTAAATAAGTATAAGAAAATTCTACAAAAGATTGATTTTTTTCCCTCAGTATATACTTTATGCTTCAAATAAATCTGTCACATTTAAAAATGGTTCTGCTGTCTTTTGGGGTGACTACTAGCTCCCAAATTAATGCTTTAAGATGTCTATTCCTACTCCCCTCAAAAAAATCTGAATCACTTTGATGTACACCTGAAACTGACACAACTATACTTCAGTAAAAAAAAAAAGTGCCTATTCTTGCTCTCTATGCTTCAGCCACCCCCATTCTCTTGCCTGTGCTTTAGGAAAACCAAGACCTTTCTGCCTGGAATTTTCTTCCCACTTGCATTTTTCATGGCTGATTTATGATTCAGGTCAGCTCAGGTATCACCTTCTGAGAGGGAGCCTTCCACGACCACTCTACTTAAAATTATTCTATCCATTTTCTCATTCCAGTTCCTCAGCTACTTATTTCTTGTCATAGAATTTGTCACAATTTATAATTATCTGGATTGGTTTATTTATTTACTTACACGTGTGTGTGTTTCTGAATGTGTTTTTCTCCCCTTTAGTATAATAGTTTCATGACAGCAATTGTATTGTCTTATTTCTCTATGAATTTTTTAAAAATGTATTTGTTGAGAAAAACACACATAGCATAAAATTTAGCAACCTATTTATATTAAAACAATCCATGGGATATAAGGGAGATGTTCAAGATACAAAGTGTCTATTATAAAGTTTGGAAATAAATTATTTTTCAACAGATTGAAGCTCTCCTTTATAACATAATATAATCTCCATTTTTCAGGCTTTATTGACCCCTCTGTATTTGTTAGGTGAATGATCAAGTGAGTGAATATGTTTGCATTTTTATCCTGGCATGAGGTGATATCTAACCTTGCATCTTCACTTCCTTCAGGACTCTGTTTCAGTTACCTTATCAGAGAGGCCTTCTCTGATCACCAGTTAAATAACATTCCCCCACCCCCTTGATGCTCTATCTCCCTTATATGATTCATTTTTTCATAACTCTTATCACCACATTATATATTTTTGTTTACTGTTTTTTCTCCTTTTACTGGAATGTACCCTCCATGAGACTTTGACTCCTAGATCTCTTACATAGTAGGGGCTCAAACATTGTCTACTAAATGAACAAAAAGTCACTGAAGAATTTTGAGCAAGGAAATAACTTAACCAATTTGTATTATGTTATTTTCTCTCTGGTGGAGATAGGAATAAGCTGGTAGAGGGAAAACCGGAGATAAGGATTGTTTTACAAAAGAGTCATTGGATAAATTACAAATTCTTATCTAAAGTATGTCAATGAAGCTGATGTAGAGGGAATGGATGAAAAATATTTCACAGGAAGATATGACAGCACTGGCTGATCTACTGGATATGAGTACTGCACAGAGAGACGACTAGAATGACTCAGATTTCTGGGTGAGCAACTAGATGGATGCTTTTGCTTCTATGAAAAAGAAGATGCAGGAAAAGCATCAGGTCTTTAAGGAGTGGGATGAAAGGAGAGGAGAAAGGGTGGTGGGTGGTTCTGATGAGTTCAAAGCTAGCCTTTTCAAGTCTGAAGTACCACTGGGATATCTAAGGTAAAATATTCAATCCATAGATTAATATTAATATCTGGACATCAGGATAGGGATCAGAATTTGGGGAAGTTTTTCAGTCACTATGCTATGGTGGTGGAGGAGATTGTATAAAGAAATTGTATAGTGCGCTAAGCAAAGAACTTCAAGGCTGGAACTCTAGAAATAATCTACATATCAGTGGTAGAAGCAGGAAAATAAACTAGTGAATAAAACTGAGAAAGAGGTAGAAGAAAAACCAAGGAGTGATATTAAGCAAGTGAAGGAATGATAAACAATATCAAAGATCACAGAATCCAAATTACATGAAGACTTAGGGCTTGACTTGGGTTTACCATTTAGATCAATGGGAAACTGGAAAAGTGGGTGTGGATAACAAATTGCATTGTTTAAAGAGCACACAACATGTGGGAGAGCAGAAAGCACAGCGCTCCTAACATTCCATTATCAAACAGTGGTCTACTAATGAAAGGCTAACTAACATCTTTGGAGGTAATTTTTATGAGTTAATTTTAATTTTGTAAATTATTTAATATAATCTGTTGGTTTTTTCAAATTTAGGATGTCATTTATGTTTATTACATTTATGTTTATCTACTATTTATTTATAATAAATGAGTAGTAGATATAATATTAAGAATTGTGTCTCTATCAATTTTTTCCCCTTGGGGAAATTAATTAAATGCTCTGTTTCTTATTTCTTTATCTATAAAATAGGAAAACTTACAATATTTTATAAAACATAATATTTTATAAAACTTATGAAATGTATAAGCACAGGAGGTTGTTGTAAAGAATCAGTAAGAATATAACTACAAAGTAAGTGCCTAGAAAATGCCCAGAGTATACACCAAAAAGATCCAGAAGTCAACATCATCACCATTTCTATTATTTCAAATGGTTTATACTATTTCAATTGTCTTTGTATTTATCAGAGATCCAAAACTGTGTTATTCTTATCCTTAAGGATGTTAAAATCTCATTAGGAAGACAGGTCTCAGAAACATGAACATAACTGTATTAAAAATGTTACTGCCTATCCAAATGAGTACGTAAAATGCAAGTAATGGAAGAGTTTGAGAAGACCATTCTCACTTCTTGAATATTATATCTCTTTCCCTGGCTAACAGAATATTATATTGTCCCAGGTTTTCTTTATACTTTTCTAGCAGTATCATTTCAATTTCATTTACTGATTGCTTGCCTCCTACCTGGTGTATAAATGTAGGAGTTCATCAAAGTTTGTCCTGGGCCATGTCAGTTTTCTTGGTAGTCTCTCCACAATAATAGCATTACCCAAACCCATTGCTTGAACTACCAACTATATGAGTAGGTCTCCAATAATATCTCCATCACAGGTCTTTCTTCTGAGCTGAGGACTAATGTATCCAGAGGTTCTTGGACTTCCCCATTCTAATATTTAACACATGTTCAAAACTCAAGATATATTGTTCTTGATCCCAGGTGGTATTATGTCATTGTCCCTATACCAGCAGTCACTCAAAAAGTCAACTTCAATTTCCTCATCTAAAATGTTGCACATATTAAACAACCAAGAGTAATCCCTGGCACCTCCATCCTCACTCCCTGTATGCACAATCACGTCATGTCAGTTCTATCTTTTAAATAATCCTCAGTCTCTTCATGACCATCTGAGATCAGACTATCACACCTTCTCCACCACCCACTTCCAATCCATCTCCAGCATGAAGCCTAAGTGATCCATATTAAAAATATTAATCTGATCACGTTACAACCTGATCAGGAGTCTTTTATTTATTTCATAAAAAGAATTAATAGGATTTTTAAAAAATTTCCAAGGTTTTTCTTTCCCTCTAATGTTCTAGTTTTCCAAATGCAAAATATATTTACAGTGATATACAAAACATGGGTTCTTACATTATAAAAACAAAATTTTATTTGTTTTTAAAAATAGTATTTATCAGTTTGACTTTACTTAATTAAAATTAATTTAATATAATTTATTGGACCACTTAGGTAGCTAGATTAATTTAAAATATGTATATATATATATTTTTAACTTCTTTATTGGAGTATAATTGCTTTACAGTGTAAAATATGTATATTTTAGAATATTTAAAAATATATAAAAATTAGTATCAATATATTGTTTAAAAAACACTGTTTATCAAAACTTTATTGCCTTAGCAGGATCAAAATTTTTCAAATAAAATTATTTGTGACTCTCCCCTCCTATCCTCATACAATACTCATAAGTAAAGTGTATTTATACCAAAATTAGCTTAAATTTAGAAGATACTGGACATATTTCTATGAGTGTCTTTTAATAATCATGAAGAAAATTACAAGAACATAGAAAAATAAAAGGAAATCTCTCCTCAGAGAGTTACCAATTTTTGGTGTGTGGTGAGAGGACCTGAAATCTGTTCTCTTAGCAAATTTCCACTATACAATATATATGATTAATTATAATATGATTAACACCATGCTGTACATTAGATCTCTCTCTAGACTTACAATTCTACATAACTGTGTATTTGCATCCTTTGACCAACATCTTCCCCTTTCCCCTAACTCCCCCTGTCTGGTCTTAACTTCAGTTTCTTCAGCTGAAGAACAGGATTAATAATACCCAATTCATGTGGTTTTTGTAAACATTAAATAAAATACTATAAGAAAAGCACCTAGCACAGTGACTGGCACTCAGTAGGTGCTCAGTAATGGTAATTATTATCATTAGGAGCCTGTTAAATGCATGGCTTTGATTAAATAACATGCTAATTTCTCACATTTAAAAGTATTTTGATATTTGAGAGATTTGTTTTATACTGTAAAGAAAATTAGAAATTAGTTTCTCATCACTCCTATAAATGGTCCCATTTTAAAAGCCTTTGTATTTTTTAATATTTTGAGGGGGGAGGACTCCGCCTTTCTTTATTAGTATTTTTACATGTGAAAAAGGAAAATATGAATGTAAACTAGAATCACATTTATCTACATTACAATAATATATATAATCCAAAATACTAGGAAATCAAGGCAATTTCTACCTGGCTGTGGAATGCTTCTAAATATGACTGTATTTGATATTCTGGAAATTAACTTCAAATCAATACAAAGCCATATTGTGAAGATTTATTCCAGGAGTTGCTTTGAAACTGGATAGGCAAGAAATTTTCAACCTGTTTTGGCTTTGGTGCTTAGAAGGGTGCTTGGCCCAAAATAGGAGTCCATGACCTATCCTTTTTCCTCCTCCTTCCCTTCTACTTGGTGTTGCAATTATTGTTGTTGATGATGATGTTATTACCCTTGATGTGATCTTTTGAGACTTCAGTGTTCTGCACTCTGTACAATGATGGTGATTTTCTTCAGTTGTGATAATGTTTCCATGTTCATCAATGAAGTCTGATGTTAGAGTTTGAAGGTAAAATATTGGGTTGGCCAAAACGTTCATTTGTTTTCTTACGTAAGTTGGCTCTTGTAGCACTTAGTTGTCTTTAACTTCACTCAAAACAATTTTGTTAGATTGTATGTGATAGCTATCGTATCAGCATGCATTTAAAAAAAGACTTATCAAAATTGGTGAATTTTTGTGTAGTCATTTTAATATTGAAGATGGAAGAAAAAAGGCAAGATTTTCAGCACATTATGCTTTATTATTTTAAGAAAGGTAAAAACGCAACCGAAACGCACAAGAAGTTTTGTGCAGTGTATGCAGAAGGTGCTGTGACTGATTGCACGTGTCAAAAGTGGTTTGCGAAGTTTCGTGCTGGAGATTTCTCGCTGGATGATGCTCCACATTTGGGTAGACCAGATGAAGTTGATAGTGATCAAATCGAGACATTAACTGAGAACTATCAATGTTATACCACATGGGAGATAGCTGACATACTCAAAATATCCACATCAAGCTTTGAAAATCATTTGCACCAGCTTGGTTATGTGAATCACTTTGATGTTTGGGTTCCACATAAATTAAGTGAAAAAAACCTTCTTGACCGTATTTCCGCAGGCAATTCTCTACTGGAACGTAATGAAAACTTTCCGTTTTTAAAATAAATTGTGACAGGCGATGAAAAGCAGATACTGTACAATAATGTGGAACAGAAGAGATCGTGGGGCAAGTGAAATGAACCACCACCACCACACCAAAAGCCGGTCTTCATCCAAAGAAGGTGATGTTATGTATATGGTGGGATTGGAAGGGAGTCCACTATTATGAGCTCCTTCCAGAAAATGAAACGATTAATTCCAACACACACTGCTCCCAAGTAGACCAACTGAAAGCAGCACTCGATGAAAAGCATCCAGAATTAGTCAACAGAAAATGCATAATCTTCCATCAGGATAACACAAGACCACATGTTTCTTTGATGACCAGGCAAAAACTGCTACAGTTGGGCTGGAAAGTTCTGATTCATCCACCATATTCACCAGACATTGCACCTTCGGGTTTCCATTTTATTTAGGTCTTTACAAAATTCTCTTAATGGAAAAAGTTTCAATTCCCTGGAAGACTGTAAAAGGCACCTGGAACAGTTCTTTGCTCAAAAAGATAAAAAGTTTTGGGAAGATGGAATTATGAAATTACCCAAAAAATGGCAGAAGGTAGTGGAACAAAAGGGTGAATATGTTGCTCAATAAAGGTCTTGGTGAAAATAAGTCTTTTATTTTTACTTACAAACCAAAGGCAATTTTTGGCCAACCCAATACTTTTTAGAATGCTTCAAATTTCACTAACTCAATGCTCTCCAAAAATGATAAATTTCCCCAAAATGCCAACACTGTCTATTCTGAGTTACTAAAAACAGACTTGTTGCATATAAATACCATTTGTAAAATTTCTACCACATCTCAATTTTTTAACATAACACAAATTCTCTGTTATGAGAATTTATTTAACAACATTTAACATTCAAGAATAACATACTGTAGAGTATTTAGGAAAGAGAGACAAATAAATAATCTCTAGATAATTCCATTTCCTATGATACAACAATGTGAGGAGCCTGAAACTTACTTTTTCAGTTCAAAACACATAAAAATGCTAGATAAAATGTAACACATCCTTTAAATTATATCTCTATGCATCCAATAAGGTAGGAGAAGCTTTCAGGGGGAGTGAAAGAAAGAAAGAAAGAAAGAAAGGGAAAACTCTAAATTACAGGGTACCTGATGATACTGGGCTGTTAGTATTCAGAGGGTATTTGCTCATCTTTGTAATGCAGAAGTTTGCATTTTAAAGGCCAAGCAGAATTAGAAATCAAGTGTTGGACTTGTGCAAGGAATAGGAACACCCCTCCTTGTCCACCCCCCCCACCACTAGCACATAAAGCCTAAAAATGCTAAAATTGCAGTTAACGCAGATACTGGAGAAAAATTCACTAGTCAGCAAAGAGAGGTGACAAGGAAACTTGTCTCTCTTCTACTGGCCTATAGAAAGAAAACAAAAAAGAAATTACTTTCTGAGAATTCATAAGCCACAGGCTTGCTCAACAAAATTACAGCTTTCAAATTTACTCTGGCTAATAGGGTATATAACTCCCAAGCCAAGAAATTAAAGTACAGAAAGTAGTTCTAAATTGCTGTCTTTTGAAGGAAGCATAAATCCTCTCTGGATTGACTCTGGAATTACAAGATTCCTGAAGATAAAAGCCAGAGAAATTTAAACTCATAATTTAAAGATGCAAAACATAAGAAAACAAGCATAATGAACAAGATTCAGCAGAAACATCACACATAAAAATTTGGCCCCTAGTAAATTTTAAGATTGAGAATATGGTAAAACATTCAAAAATTATTTAAAGAAATAAAAGGTGGAACAAAATATATAAGAAAAGAATGAGCTAATATTTAAAAGAACCACCCAGATTTGATAAATAACCAAACAGATTCTCCAAAAAGAAAAATATATTATTGAAATTAGAAACTCATTAGTTGTGTTAAGCAGATGAGACAAAGCTATAGGATGTATTTGTGAATTGAAAGATAGATTGGACATCTAGTAGTCTAGGAGAAAAAGTGATTAAAAATATTAAATACAAATATTAACATGTGGAGGATAAAATGAGGTCTAACATATATTTGATTAACATTTCAGAAGGAGAGAAAAGAGAGAATTATGGAGAAGGAATTCAAAGACAGAATGTCTAAGAGTTTTCCAGAACTGACTAAAAGTTTAGATTCAGGGAGGACAATAATTCCCAAACAAAATTTTTTTTAAAAATCAATCTTACACACAATGGTGTAAGAGCAAATCACCAAGGAGCATAAAAATAAGCAAGAGAGAAGAGAGATTACTCCTAAGAAACAATATTAAAGCAGACGGGAAACTTCTTAACAAGGGGAAACAAAAGGTAGAATGCAATAGAATAATACATTGAAAGTGCTGAAAGAAAATAAAATTCCAATCTAGAACTGTACATCAAGCTAAACTATCACAAGAAAGAAGGTGAAATTAAGATATTTTCAGAAAAACGAAAATTGAAGCAGGTTACCAACAGACCCTGATTAGAAACCATTAAAAGTAGAGAATGTGTGTCAAATGGAAAGGAAATAAGTCCAGAAAGAGGAAAAACACAGGAAGTAAGAGAAAAAAACTGGCAAACATGGGAAAACCTAAAAATACAGTGACTACATAAAAATAAATTTATAAAAATGATAATATTGAAGTTAAAAAAGAGGTAGAAGAAAATTGCAGGACAAAAGTAGGATACAGGATGGTAGGGGATGAGCACAGTTATGCTATGCCAAGTGTCGTGGACTGTATTTTATCCCCCTCAAAATTCATATGTTAAAGCCCCAACCTCCAGTGTGACTGTTTGGAGATGGGGCCTTTAGGTGGTAATTAAGGTTAAATGAGGTCATGAGGGTAGGCCCCAATCCCATAGGACAGGTGTCCTTATAAGAAGAGGAAGAGACCCAGAGATCGCTCTCTCTCCCCATGTGCCCAAAAGAAAGGTCATGTGAAGGTGTGGTGATAAGTCAGCCATCTGCAAGTTCTGAAGAGAGTCCTCACTAGAAACCAACCTCGGCACATTGATCTTTGACTTCCAGCCTCCAGAACTATGAGAAAATAAATTTCTGTTGCTTAAACCACCCAGTCTGTGGTATCCTGTTATGGCAGCCCAAGAAACACCAAGTTTCTTTCATAGTTCAGGACAAAGATCAAGATGTTAAGTTACTTCTGACTTTTATAAATATTCATTTAAAAATTACAGAGATAATCCCTAAAATCGGAAATTTACTAGTGGGGGAGATATATTTTTTTAAAAATATTTGATGGAGCCAAAGGAAGGAAAAAACGAAGGAATAAAAAGGAACAAAGAAAAAGCAGGACCAGGGGTGGAGTCAATATGGCAATGTGGGAAGACACAGAGTTCACGTCTCCCCACAACTAGGGCGCCTGCCGGACGCTGGTGGGGACCCCGATGCCCAAGGAAATGGGAGGAACCTTCAAGCGAACCACCAGGGATTGGGCCATAGCTCCTGCAGTGGGAACTCTTGAGTCCAAACCACTGGACTAACAGAAAACCTCAGACCCCAGGGAATAGTCATTGGAGTGTGGTCTACTGGAAGTCCTCATCTCATCACCAAGACCCAGCTCTACCCAAGAGCCTACAAATTCCAGTGTTGGAAGCCTCAGGCCAAATAACCAGTAAGACAGGAACACAATCGCATGCATTAAAAAAAAAAAAAAAAAAAAAAAGAGACGGCAAAAAAATATGTCACAGATGAAGGAGCAAGGTAAAAACCTACAAGATAAAAACCTACAAGACCAAATAAATGAAGAGGAAATAGGCAATCTACCTGAAAAAGAATTCAGTATAATGATAGGAAAGATGATCCAGAATCTCGGAAATAGAATTGAGGCATGGATTGAGAAAATACAAGAAACGTTTAACAAAGATCTAAAAGAACTAAAGAACAAACAAACAGAGATGAACAACACAATAACTGAAATGAAAAATACACTACAGGAACCAATAACAGAATAACTGAGGCAGAATAACGAATAAGTGAGCTGGAAGACAAATTGGTGGAAATAACTACCGAGAAGCAGAAAAAAGAAAAAAGAATGAAAACAACTGAAGACAGTCTGAGACCTCTGGGACAACACTAAACGCACCAACATTCAAATTATACGGATCCCAGAAAAAAAGAAAAAGAAAGGGTCTGAGAAAATATTTGAAGAGATTATAGTGGAAAACTTCCCTAACATGGGAAAGGAAATAGTCACCCAAGTCCAGGAAGCACAGAGAGTCCCATACAGGATAAACCGAAGGAGAAACACACCAAGACACATGTTAATCAAGCTAACAAAAATTAAATTCAAAAAAAAATATTAAAAGCAGCAACGGAAAAAAAAAAAAATAACGTACAAAGGAACCCCCATAAGGTTATCAGCTGATTTTTCAGCAGACACTCTGCAGGCCAGAAGGGTGTGGAAGGATATACTTAAAGTGATAAAAGAGAAAAACCTACAACCAAGATTACTCTACCCGGCAACGATCTCATTCAGATTCAACGGAGGAAGCAAAAGCTTTTCAGACAAGCAAAAGCTAAGAGAATTCAGCACCACCAAACCAGCTCTACAACAAATGCTCAAGGAACTTCTCTAGGCAGGAAACAAGAGAAGAAAAAGACCCACAAAAACAAACCCAAAACAATTAAGAAAATGGTAATAGGAACATACATATCAATAATAACCTTGAATGTAAATGGACTAAATGCCCAAACCAAAAGACACAGACTGGCTGAATGGATAGAAAAACAAGACCCATATATATGCTGTCTATAAGAGACCCACTTCAGACCTAGAGACACATAAAGACTGAAAGTGAAGGGATGGATAAAGATATTCCACGCAAATGGAAATCAAAAGAAAGCTGGAGTAGCAATACTCATATCAGATAAAGTAGACTTTAAAATAAAGACTGTTATAAGAGATAAGGAAGGACATTAAATAATGATCAAGGGATCAATCCAAAAAGAATATATAACAATTATAAATGTTTATACACCCAACATAGGAAGCCCTCAATACATAAGTCGAATGCTAACAACCATGAAAGGGGAAATGGACACTAACACAATAACAGTAGGGGAATTTAATACCCTACTTACACCAATGGACAGACCATCCAAATAGAAAATAAAAAAGGAAACACAAACTTTAAATGACACAACAGACCAGATAGATTTAATCGATATTTATAGAACATTCCACCTGAAAGTGGCAGAATACAGTTTCTTTGCAAGTGCACACAGAACATTCTCCAGGACAGATCACATCTTGGGTCACAAATCAAGGCTCAGAAAATTTAAGAAAATTGAAATCGTATCAAGCATCATTTCTGACCACAACGCTATGAGATTGGAAATCAGTTACAGGAAAAAAACTGTAAAAACCACAAATACATAGAGGCTAAACAGTGTACTACTAAATAACCAAGCGATCACTGAAGAAATCAAAGAGGAAATCAAAAATTACCTAGAAAAAAATGACAATGAAAACACAATGACCCAAAATCTATGGGATGCAACAAAAGCAGTTCTAAGAGGGAAGTTTATAGCAATACAATCCTACCTCAAGAAACAAGAAACATCTCAAACAATCTAACCCTACACCTAAAGCAACTAGAGAAAGAAGAACAATGAAAACCCAAAGTCAGTAGAAGGAAAGAAATCATAAAGATCAGAGCAGAATAAATGAAATAGAAACAAAGAAAACGATAGCAAAGATCAATAAAACTAAAAGCTGGTTCTTTGAGAAGATAAACAAAATTGACAAACCCTCAGCCAGACTCATCAAGAAAAAAGGGAGAGGATGCAAATCAATAAAATTAGAAATGAAAAAGGAGAAATCATACCTGACACCGCAGAAATACAAAGGATTATAAGAGACTACTACAAACAACTATATGCCAATAAAATGGACAACCATGAAGAAATGGACAAATACTTGGAAAGGTACAATTCTTCAAGACTGAACCAGAAAGAATTAGAAAATATAAACAGACCTATCACAAGTAATGAAATTGAAACTGTAATGAAAAATCTTCCAACAAACAAATGTTCAAGACCAGATGGCTTCACAGGTGAATTCTAAAAACATTAGGTAAAAGCTAACACCAATCCTTCTCAAACTCTTCCAAAAAACTGCAGAGGGAGGAACACTCCCAAATTCATTCTACGAAGCCACCATCACCCTGACACCAAAACCAGAAAAAGATATCACAAAAAAAGAAAATTATACACCAATATCACTGATAAACACGAATGCAAAAATCCTAAACAAAATACAAGCAAACAGAATCCAACAATATATTAAAAGGATCATACACCATGATCAAGTGCGATTTATCCCGGAGATGCAAGGATTCTTCAATATACGTACAACAATCAATGTGATACACCATATTAACAAATTAAGAAATACAAACCATATGATCATCTCAGTAGATGGAGAAAACGCTTTTGACAAAATTCAACACCCATTTATGATAAAAATTCTCCATAAAGTGGGCATAGAGGGAACCTACCTCAACACAATAAAGGCCATATATGACAAACCCACAGCAAACATCATACTCAATGGTGAAAAACTGAAAGCATTTCCACTAAGATCACGAACAAGACAAGGATGTCCACTCTCGCCACTATTATTCAACATAGTTCTGGAAGTCCTACACATGGCAATCAGAGAAGAAAAGGAAATAAAAAGAATACAAATTGGAAACGAAGGAGTAAAACTGTCACTGTTTGCAGATGACATGATACTATACATAGAAAATCCTAAAGATACCATCAGAAACTACTAGAATTAATCAATGAATTTGGTAAGATTGCAGGGTACAAAATTAATTCACAGAAATCTCTGGCATTCCTATACACTAATAACAAAAAATCAGAAAGAGAAATTAAGGAAACAATCCCATTTACCATCGCAACAAAAAGAATAAAATACCTAGGAATAAACCTACCTAAGGAAGTGAAAGACTTGTACTCAGAAAACTATAAAACACTGATGAAAGAAATCAAAGATAACATAAACAGATGGAGAAATATACCATGTTCTTGGATTGGAAGAATCAATATTGTGAAAATGACTATACTACCCAAAGCAATCTACAGATTCAATGCAATCCCTCTCAAACTACCAATGGCATTCTTCACAGAATTAGAACAAAAAAATTTACAATTCGTATGGAAACACAAAAGACCCCAAATAGCCACAGCAATCTTGAGAAAGAAAAATGGAGCTGGAGGAATCAGGCGCCCTGGCTTCAAACTATACTACAAAGCTACAGTAATGAAAACAGTATGGTACTGGCACGAAAACAGAAATATAGATGAATGGTACAGGATAGAAAGCCCACAGATAAACCCATGCACATATGGTCACCTAATTTACGACAAAAGAAACAAGAACATACAATGGAGAAAACACAGCCTCTTCAGTAAGTGGTGCTGGGAAAACTGGACATCTACATGTAAAAGAATGAAACTAAAACACTCCCTAACACCATACACAAAAATATACTCCAAATGGATTAAAGATCTAAATGTAAGACCAGACACTATAAAACTCTTAGAGGAAAACATAGGCAGAGCACTCTCTGACATAAACCACAGCAAGATCTTTTTTGACCCACCTCCTAGAATAATGGAAATAAAAACAAAAATAAACAAACAGGACCTAATTAAACTTAAATAAAAGCCTTTGCACAGCAAAGGAAACTATATAAACAAGATGAAAAGACAACCCTCAGAATGGGACAAAATATTTGCAAATGAATCAATGGACAAAGGATTAATCTCCAAAATATACAAACAGCTCATGGAGCTCAATATCAAAAAAACAAACAATTCAATTAAAAAAATGGGCAGAAGACCTAAATAGACATTTCACCAAAGAAGACATACAGATGGCCAAGAGGCACATGAAAAGATACTTAACTCACTAATCATTAGAGAAATGCAAATCAAAACTACAATGAGGTTATCACCTCACACCGGTCAGAATGGTCATTATAAAAATATGTAGAAACAATAAATGCTGGAAAAGGTGTGGTAAAAAGGGAACCCTCCTGCACTGTTGGTGGGAATGCAAATTCATACAACCACTATGGAAAACAGTATGGAGATTCCTTAAAAAACTAAAATTAGAACTACCATGTGACCCAGAAATCCCACTACTGGGCATATACCTTGAGAAAACCATAATTCAAAAAGAGACATGTACCACAGTGTTGTTTGCAGCACTATTTACAATAGCCAGGACATGGAACCAATCTAAATGTCCATTGACAGATGAATGGATAAAGAAGATGTGGCACATATATACAAGGGAATATTACTCAGCCATAAAAAGAAACGAAATTGAGTTATTTGTAGTGAGGTGGATGGACCTAGAGTCTGTCATACAGAGTGAAGTAAGCCAGAAAGAGAAAAACAAATACTGTATGCTAACGCATATATATGCAATCTAAAAAAAAGGAAAAATGGTACTGATGAACCTGGTGGCAGGGAAGGAATAAAGACATAGACATAGAGAATGGACTTGAGGACACGGGGTGTGGGGCGGGGGAACTGGGGCTAAGTGAGAGTAGCATCGACATATATGCACTACCGAATGTAAAACAGATAGCTAGTGGGAAACAGCAGCATAGCCAGGGAGATCAGCTCGGTGCTTTGTGATGACCTAGAGAGGTGGGATAGGGAGGGTGGGAGGGAGGCTCAAGAGGGAGGGCATATGGGGATATATGTATGCATATGACTGATTCACTTTGACGTACAACAGAAACTAACACAATATTGTGAAGCAATTATACTCCAATAAAGATCTATTGAAAAAAAAAAAGAGGGACTTCCCTGGTGGTGCACTGGTTAAGAATCCACCTGCCAGTGCAGGGGACATGGGTTTGAGCCCTGGTCCGGGAAGATCCCACATGCTGCAGAGCAACTAAGCCTGTGCGCCACAACTACTGAGCCTGCACTCTAGAGCCCGCGAGCCACAACTACTGAAGCCCATGTGCCACAACTTCTGAAGCCCACACGCCTAGAGCCCGTGCTCTGCAACAAGAGAAACCACCACAATGAGTAGCCCCTGCTGGCTGCAACTAGAGAAAGCCCGTGCGCAGCAACAAAGACCCAGCGCAGCCAAAAATAAATAAATAAATTTATTTATTTAAAAAAAAAAAAAAAACAAAGAAAAAGATGGACCCAAAGCAAAAGAAATGGTAGAAGTATACCGAAGTATAGCAATAATGAAAATCGATTTTAAAAACACTGAATTTCATACTGAAAAGACAGATTGTACCATAAGATTTTTTTTAAATCTAACAATATACTATGTCTAAAAAGCATGTCTGAAGCATAGGAACTAAGAAAAGTTGAGAGTAAAGGAAATGAAAAAATATAAGCAAGGCAAATACAAGTTTAAAAAACCTGGTGTGGCTATGATGATATTAATATACCAGCCTTAGTGATATAATCCAAAAATACTGATAACAGTGTATAATATTGGCTTTAGCATTAATATGTGAAGAGGTAGAGTTTGATCTTGCTTTTTCTAGTTTTCCCAATTTATATTTCACTAAATTACTTAAAAATTGAGCATCATGGTTTTTCATCTCTAAAGAGAGAAAATAATAGTATCTATCTTACAGTATCATTTTGAGAATGAACTGAATACACATATATTATGGACTGAATGCACGTAAATTGTTAAGCACAGGGTCTGGCACACAGTAATGTTCACTGTTTCTGAGGAGGATGAAGTGACAAAAATCTATTTTAACATAAAACCTAAAACAAATGAAGGAAAAGGCACCATGAGGGATAAGGAAGGTTAGTACATAACAACAAAGGTAAAATTCACTAGAAAGTTATAAATATTCTAAATATGTCTGCACCTAGTATTCAAATAGATAAAATAAATTTTCAAAAAATGCAAGCACCACTCCCTCAGGAAAACCTTCCCGGATGATTGCTCCCTTACCCCCAACTCTTGGTCCCTTTCCTAAGTGCTTCAGGAGCTCCCAGTACATAAATTAGATTATAGGCTCCTATCATATTAGTTATAATTCTTTGTTTCTCACTTCTCTCCTACCAAGTGCTTTAAGCTCCCTGAACACTAGAACTACCTTCTGTATTCTCAGTACTGGGTTACAAACATGATACCAAGTAAGCATCCAAAACATGCATGCTTCACAATTAGTAAAAAAATGGCTTTAAAAGAAAAAGTTTGACAGACACAGCTTATTTTTTTTCCAAAAAAGATTAACCTTCCTCAGCCTATGTAGGAAATCTCCACACATTATTGTATTTTTTTTTCCACCCATTCATCCTATCCTAAACCCCAGTATTATGCAGACTGTCATATGTACATACATTTCTGTGAAAGATGACAGAAACATTCATTAATTTCTCATAAATATCTATGAATCGCAAACATATAAGAAATCCTGACACAGGGATTGATAAATTGACCATGGTTCTACTCTTCTGTCTCTGAAAATTCACCCACATTAACAAGATCAATAAAAAGTATAAATTTTGCAACGTCAAAGAAATTGGAGTGCAGTGATGGGGGAGAGATTTCAACAAAGTTTTAAAAGATAGTGAAGTAGATGAGATGTGAAAACAGAGATGATGAAGAGGAAAAGTACTTAAGTACCTGTGGAGAGAAATACCCAAGAGAAGTGAGCCAGGCTTCAGGGCTGAACCTCAGAAAGGTTCAGACTCTGGAGGTGCAAGGTGTCATGAGAGATGACAAACGACAGACAGCATCTCTCCTCCTTCTCTCCCCTGCCCTCCCCTGAAAGTCTGTGAGAGACGCTGACACTGGGAATCCTAGTTGGATTCAGCCAGTGGTGGAGGAGGGTGTGTGTGCCCTTGAGAGAGTGAAACTAGGATTGCTAGTGATACTGCAAATTGGACAGTGGAATCCCCAGGTGCCTTCCCTTCCTGTGCTTCCAGAACACAGCCAGAAACTACCAGATTGTCCTCTGGAGGAAACAGTCTCATAAAAAGACTTTGGAGTACAGTTTAAGAACCACTTCATTGTCCCTGATTATGTGATAAATACAGCAGTCAACAAGCCTCACCTAGAGACAAATACCTCTTCACGGCACTTTGTTGTTTAATATGTACAGGGATTGGGAATGCATATTACAAACCACATATGGATAAATGATTCACAGGCATTGCTTCAGATTGTTAAAAAAAATTTTAAATCAACACTGATTTAAAATAAATGCACTGGTTAAATTGCGGACGAGTGAAATGTAAGGGTCCATAGAGACCTATAAATTACTTTTTACTTATAACAGTGGAAAAATCATGTTACAAATAAAAAAGCAGACATTTAGCCATTTAATTGAACCCCTAAAGGGCCAAATTCCTTCTTAAGAAGTCTATAACATTAGCAGATTTTCACCTTCCTAGTCATATTTTTGGGAAAATAGGGATAAAACCTGCTCCTTTATGAGTAAGGGGAAAAATGATAAAATTTGAATTACAGTCTGAAGGTTTACAGGGCTCAATGCAGGCCTATTGGAATATTTGAGATTCATCTCTGTGGAATGAGTTTTATTGTCAGTATGGCTTTCCATTATTTAGACTAAACTGCTACCACCTATGAGAAAGATACATAAAACAAATGGATTTGCAGACTATGTTTGCTTTCTTCTGATGAATGAATCTGTCCCAAGTCTTCTTTTTGGAAGCGTAAGTAAAACATTGGCAGTTTATATTTTTTAAAATGTTTATTCTACCTCCAACGTATATCTTTTTCTGCATATAAAAAAATGCGCCAAAGAAAATATAATTATTTACCCAGCCAAAAATTAAAAAATAAACCTGGGCTTGGGTACAACAAACTAATACGCTCCTGCCCTGACTCTCTGTGATTAACAAGCATTGCTATCCGATTCAGTACCAGGATCTACACTTAATATAAAAACTGGTAAATTCAAGGAAAGTTTCTGGACATAGTATCTTCTACTTACTGCCTATGCCTAGAAACAGCTCAAGGGAGTGATACATTTGTCAAATGAAGAAGTCTCCTTTATAAAGTAATAAGTACGCTCAAATAATATTTCAATGCTCTAACAAATATTAAAATAATAAGACATACCCTCTTTCCTTTGGGCTTAATTTATCAAAATAATAAACCAGTAAAAGAAATTTATATTACATTTGCAGTAAAGAATATGAAAATATTATTTTACAATTGTCAGGGCTGTAGTCATTTTTGTACCTACCTCAATTGGTAGGTAAATGGTAAGTTTAATATAATGACTTTTCTTGGTAAAAAAAAAATCTAATAAGATAGATATTTTGATAATATGCAAATCATGGGAAATATTAGCAACTTTGAGGCTGGCCATTTGGAATGCTGTAAAAAGTGGTATCCTGGGGGACTTCCCTGGCAGTCCAGTGGTTAAGACTCCACGCTTCCACTGCAGGGGGCGTGGGTTTGGTTCCTAGTCAGGGGACCAAGACCCACATGCTGTGCAGCCAAAAAAAAAAAAAAAAAAAGGTATCCTGGATTAAAAACAGTTAGGACATCCTTCATCTTTTCTCAGTGAGGCCTCTCTGATCAGTTAGATTGAAATATTGTGTTTGAATAGGCTAATGTATATAAGGTGAATATGAACCAATGGAGGCTTGGTCGGCAAGCCAATATAGAAGCAAAAGGAGCCACAGAGGAAGTGAGGACATGGCTCAGCCAAGCCCCACCGGTGGAGAGGGAGCTTTGCCAAGGACTTTGAGTATCAGGTTCACACTGGCTTAGCCATCCAGCATAGAGGTGAGTGGAGTCTAGGCTAATGCTCTCAAGTGTTCTGATGCCATTTGCATTGTGGAAATGCATGCAGCAGGCTTTCTAACTTTATGCCATTAAAAAAAATAATCATATAACTGGCTAAAACTTTCTTCCCATTAACTCTCAGGGAAGATAAAGTCTCAGTATTAATTCTATCACTCGAAACAAAGCTGGAGATGCAGAGTAACTGTCATACGTTTAAAAGATAGGATTGAGTAAAATGGTACCAAATTAATTACTAAATTACTGAAGACTGATCTATTTCTCTTGACTCCTGATAAGAGTGAGAGAAAAAAAGTTCCTGGGATACATTTCAGGAATGAACAACTGAGTATAACAATTTAAACTGAGGAAAATTCTGATAGGAGCCAAACAGAAGATGAAATGTTGCCAAATGAAAAAGCTGAAAGGGACACTAAAATATAGCTCAGACGGCCAGTGTCTGTTCTTAAGTGGTCTCTCAAGGCACATTCATCAACTTACAGTTTTAGTTACCTTAGACCACAGCGAACTGTTTTCACTCTAATAGGCTCAGAAGATTCGCTATGCCAGCATTCCCAAACCAGATTTATCTTTCAGGGGTGAGAGCATGTCAGCTAAGTTTCGAGGAATGTTTGTTTATTAACATATTAAAATGAGAACTGTAACTGTGCCGTGGCCTGACAGCCTGTGCAGCTTTCTCCCCGCAGGTAGCGAAGCTATTTCAAATGTTTCAGCCTATCGCTGGCTGTGTTGTGGGGAAATGCTCAGGATGGGGAGCTGTATCCTCTCTCTCAAAGCCACTGTGGTAGTAACAGCATCTGCCATCCACTGAAAGCTCTGCTATGCAATGTGGTTTAGAGACTGTTTACATAACCTTGTTCCTCGCTAAACAATACAACCCCATCCCTCATATATATTTAAAGACACACACATAGGTGTACTAATATATATGTATGACTATAATATGTATTATTAAAATATGTAACAAAATACACACACCCTCATGCACATACACAGAGTACACACACATGAACGAGTGAGCCTGGAGAGGCTGCCAGAGCAAACAAACTAGCCCTATATTTCTTTTCATGTCAAACGAGTGATACTTGAGTTTAATAGTGAAACGATTCAGACACAGAGAACAGACTGGTGGCTGCCAAGGGGGACGGGGTTGGGGGAGGGATGGAGTGGGAGGTCAGGCTTAGCAGGTGTAAGCTTTTATATACAGGATGGATACACAACAAGGTCCTAATGTATAGCACAGAGAACTATATTCAATATCCTGTGATAAACCATAATGGAAAAGAATTTTTTAAAAAACGTATATATGTATAACTGAATTGCTTTGCTGTACAGCAGAAATTAATACATTGGAAGTCAACTATACTTCAATTTCAAAAAATAAAAAAAAAATTCTCACATAAATTTAAAAAACAGTGAAGTGATTAATATGATCAAAATATTTACTTTAACCATGCCATGATCAAACATTTTGCACTAAATATGTTCTGTTAATGTAACAATTGTTAATAACATACTACTGATTTGAGAAAGAATGTCCATTTAAGATTTTTATCTGAAAATATCTGAGAGAATATAACCATTCTCCAATTTTACCCAGCATATTCTTCAAGCCCACGGTCGTTCTGTGAATCTGGGAGAATTTTGTAATTGGCAGCCTCCACAATACTACTAAAGACTCAATTCAGTCAAGAGGAAAAGCATATGAGAGTGGAAAAATAAGTTGTCAGGCAAAAATGTCAATTTTTATGAATTTCAAAGCATATAAAAATTAAAGGTCTCCTCCTGCAGAGTCAAAGCAAAGGCTAAGAGTTAAAGTCAATGTAATAATACATTTTTTATTATTCACTGGGCTATGCATCATACATAAAACTGAAGAAAAGTCAGTAGCAGTACATAAAATAACCAAGTTAGAAAGGTGAGCTGTAGTTTCTTGGGAAATTAAATGGGACCTCTACTAGACCATCATCCTCATAAATTTGTAGTTGTTAAATTCCACCACAAAAGAGATATACAAAGACCACAGGAGTCACTGCATAGTCACATAATACATATATTTCCAGATTTTAAAAAATTATTTACTAATATCTTAATTTCAGACACGAATCTTCACATTAATGTCCACATTTAAGCAATAGGAGGATGGATGGATTGAATTAAATCCCCTTTGTGATGTGAGCTCACAGTGTTAAAGTTTAAAATATCCTGGGATATTTTCACCTACCCATTCATTGATAATCAGTTGTAGCACATATACTATAGCTATTTCTCTTTGATATTGGGTTAGATAAGATCAAAACCAAAAAATCATAAACAGCATTTATTAAGAAATGTCCCCAGGCAAAGACTAAAGTCACAACTGGTAACAAATGAGAAAGATCAAGTTTGGGGTGACAAGTAGTTTGATTCTGGATATGTTCAGTTTGAAGGGCCTGTAGGATGTTTAGGAGAAGATGTCCAATTGGAAACTGGAAATACATAGTCACAAAAAGGAGAGAGAAGGAATAAACAAAATTAATCATAGCAGGTTTTTTTTCAAATGAAAAAACATGGTTATAAAGTATTAAAAGCCTCCCATACTTTTTTCTCTTATACAGACTAAAGTCCAGAGGTTCTTAACCCAACCAAGTGATTGTGTAGAACCTAACTGCAATACAGCACTCCTTCCTTTGTTCTATGTCTGTGCCTTCTGTGAGTTTTGTATTTTAATGTTTCGATTTACATTTTAATAACTGCATCTCTACAGTAAGCCCCTGAGAAAGGGAACTGTGACCTATTCATTTGGGCATCTTATACATAGTAGGTGTTTATTAATTGTTTTTAATTAAGTTGATGAGTTGACAGAGATGTCAGCTCTGTTTTCATTGGGTGTTTCAACAATATGAGAAGAACATAGGAGACCTTACGAAGACACGATTGGCAAAAGCAACTGTGAGAAAATCACTTCAGAGAAACCATGCAGTGGACACACAGTGCCCTTACTTAAATGGAAAGTACAGTACTAGAGAGGTTAGGTGATTTGCCTGAGGTTCACCGTTAACTAGAGCGGCCCCTGAACTCAAACTAGTTCTCCTTCTAGCACTGACTGGACCGTGGGGTGGGGGAACAGGACAGGTCATACAAGGTACAGGTATTTAATCATCTCCACCATAAGGTCTGCAGACTGTGGCTTCCCTTATTGAAGTGTTTCAAAACATTAGACACCCCTACATTCAAAATAAGAACAAAAGTACTATCTAAGAGCTAAAGTAAAAGTTTCTAAATTAGCCATTAGTTACATTAAAGACAGAGAAAAGAACAACCAAAACTTGACATTCCTTAGAATATCCTTTAAGATATTTTGTTTGTTGTTTACTCAAGAAATGTTCTCAGTCTTCTTCCATATCAAGAGAGCAGGCCAGCTTTCCAGAATACAGGCTGAACATGTCAGATACTTAGTTATCCAGGATTCCATGTAACTATGACATAATCATGTCTAAGAAGATCTGAAATAAAATCTGTTAGGGGATTCTGGCGGCATATTTCTCACGAAGTGTGTGTGTGTGTGTGTGAGAGAGACATTGAGAGAGAGAAAGAGAGACTGAGAGTCCTCCTCGCTTTTGTGTACAGCTATGTAAGAACAACCCATGTCCGGAAAAAAACCTGACCACAAAGGCTAGCCCATTAAGGATTGTGAAGTCAAAAATAAAGTGCCTAGCACCAGTGGGCCATAGAATTAGCCAAATCTGAAACCCCTTCCCTCCAGGCTTCTTATTAGATGAAATAATAATGACAATTTTAAGTTCATTATTATTTAGGTATTCTGTTATTTGAAGCCAAAAGCATTAAACTGGCACAATCACTCTGAAATGGAACGGTTTAGGTCCATCTATTTCATGAATAGCCAGAATGAGAGTAGGTAAATTCCTCTATTCATGAATGCATTTTGCCTTTTCTATTGTGTGGCTGAGTTATATGAAAGCACAGAGGAGTCTTGCTTCCTACTTCTGAGTTCTACTTATTTAATATTATTATGTCCTTTAACTATGTACTGGATCATGCTGGGACTAGCCTTACAGCGATTTTAAAAGTTCTTTTTACAGAATCAATTGGAACTTCTATTCCTAGGCATTCCAGATCTCATGGCCATCTGGTCATACAACCTTTCCAGTACTTTTACCCTGCTGTGACACCACAGAACTGCCACAGGCAGCCAAACGCTCGTTTTCATTTAACTAGTTCTTGTTTTTCTGCCAATATAGAGGTGCAGCTTAGAACTGGGAATTCCCTATAATAATATGTGGCCATATAGCCCTACAAATACACCTCTTCCAGTAAAATGAAATGCATTTTATTGTTTTTAAAAAATTGAAAAAGCAAGTTGATCTTTATGAAATACTAATTGAAACAATGAGGTGGACAGGGTTTGCCGCATATTATCTAATAAACATCAGTCATAAATTTTAATAAATTATCTTGCTTAACCTTACAATAATAAACTGGACACTCAAAGTTCTTAGATCTAAAGATACATAAATAATTCTGTGTTCAACAATTAGAGAATATACAGTCTTCTCCAGAAAACACAGAACCGTTACAGTAACTGGCTATATAAAAATCCATAATGCAAGTCTCTCAATGAATATCCAAGAAATAATATCTCTGACTATAATGTGTTTATACAGAAATCACCAATAAAATACAAGTTTCTGTGTGTATGTACATCAAATTTTTTAAAAACTTTAACACAAGGACTATTAAAAATCATGATGGATATTAAAAGATATTGAACATTACTAAACAATAATGAAAATACTATATAACAAAACTTGGGGGATGCACCTAAAGGGGACCTGTAAGTGAAACTGATAGCTTTAAACACTTACATTAAATATAAAGAATAAAATATCAGTTGAGGGCTTCCCTGGTGGCACAGTGGTTAAGAATCTGCCTGCCAATGCAGGGGACACGGGTTCAAGCCCTGGTCTGGGAAGATCCCACATGCCACGGAGCAACTAAGCCCATGAGCCACAACTACTGAGCCTGCGCGTCTGGAGCCTGCGCTCCGCAACGGGAGAGGCAGTGACAGTGAGAGGCCCGCGCACCGCGATGAAGAGTGGCCCCCACTCACCGCAACTGGAGAAAACCCTCGCACAGAAACGAAAACCCAACACAGCCAAAAATAAATAAATAAATAAATAAATTTATAAAAAATATCAGTTGAGCATTCTTAAGAAGTAACAAAAATTAAAACTAAATACAAAGAAAGTAGGAAGAAGAATAGATACTAACAATATAGAAAACAAAGTTGAGAAGAACTATTAAGTCTAAGAACTTGTTCTTGGAAAGATAACAATGTTGAGAGTAATGAAGACAAGAATGGAGAAGGTACAAGTGGAGGCAAGATTTGAGATTCACTCAACGTTAAGAAAATAATGAGAAGGCTATGAACAAATTTATGCCAAAATTTTGAAAACTTAATGAAATGGACAGAACTTTAGATTGTGATCCCAACTCTACAAAGAACAGGATGCCTGAATAGCACCATAACCACTGAACTAATTGAGTTTGTGAGTAAAAAATCTCACAAAAATCTTCATATGATAGTACAGGTGAATTTTACTGTATACAAAGAATGCCGCCTGCCCTATCAGTAAACAAAGGAGGCTGCGGCCATCAAGCCAGCAGCCTCTGCAGCCACCCTGACTGTGCACCCTGAAGGGATTCAGGATGGAGAAAAACAGGTACTTGCCCCAGGTAACTGAGGTGCATATTAAAGGAATAATTTCAATAAGCCCAGACCCTTGCATCTTCCCATATATAAAAAAAAGCACTAAATTCATTAACTTGAGATGTCTGGTTTTTCTTTAATCAGCAGTAATGTTTTGATGTCCTACTACCTGGGTTTTTTTTTTTTTTTTTTTTTTTGCAAACACTCCTATATATCCTGGCTTTTCCCTTACCTCTTCAGAACAGTCCCTCGGGGCCATCTGACAAGGTGTACCCTCAGCTTAGGTCCTCAGTAAGTCCACCGAATAAACATAATTCTCAGCTTTTAGGTTGTGCACTATTTTTCAGTCAACACTACCAATCTTTCAAATTCATTCCAATCTTACAGCAACGGTGAACAGGGGAAGAAGAAAGAAAGAAACAATTCCCTCTCAAATAATTTTTGTGGATATTATAACTCTGACACTAAAAATTGTGACAAGAAACACGAGAAATGACAATTTAAGGCCAATCTTACACAAAAATCCAAGCCAAATATTAAGAAGACACATTTAAGAGTTAAAGAAAAATGCTACAGAATGTTCATTTTTACTCATGTCAAGTAGGTTATTTAGACCAACTATGAAGGTGATTTAAAAAAACTAAGGTTACTTGAAAAAATATATTATTTCTAAATGGAAAACAGTGTGCTGAGCATCAAAACCATGATTTAAGTGAGGACATTTGCTAATCCCAGCAAATAGGGGTATTTTGACAACCTTTGCAGTTGTGGGGCAAAAGTCAAGGATCCAAGCTTAACAAACGTGGGGAATTGGACTAAGCTAGGATCCCCCTAAATTTATACACCCAGGGAAAGATGAACTAAAATTTAATGCCTCATTCCCATCCCCTTTAGAGGATGCCTTGGTTCTGAGCAAAGGAGAAAAAAAATAAAATGAGAAATACCCTTTATTAAGACACTTGGGTCATATGCTAGTTCTCATGTAGATTTAGGTCCAGCAACCTCAAGTCATAAACTTGGTTAAAGATGGTCCTCTAAAATAACTGGAAAAGTGAAAAAAAAAGAACTGGAAAAAATGAAATAGTCCCATGATGTCTTATCTTCCATTAACACGTAAAAATGACCAATTATAAACTAATGAACATTATCCTGAATTTCATGATTTATAATGTAAAGTTAAAACAGAATGATGCAAGATAGTATCTATTACAATTATTCACATAATATAGAAAGAAACTGAGTCCCTCTTAACACCAGAAAAAGGTAAATATATGAAATGTCATGATACTTGCATGGTGTACATATAATTATATATGTATGTAACTATATATGGGTACATTTAATTATATACAAATACATAAATATAATTTTCAAACTGTTCAATACATACATGGAAATACCCAAACTAGCATACTTTGGAAATATTACACAATGACACTCATTTCCAATAATACTTATTACTCAAATGCTTGCGGTCTTAATCCACATTATTTTCAACAGCATATAAAGTAGTTTATGTAGGCAAACAGAAGAACACAACATAAGCTTTCAACCTGATTATCTGACAATAGAGAATATCCATACAATCTGTTAACCAAAAGGAAAGCAAAACTACTAAAATCCTATTTGTTGCACATTTGTTTCCTATAAGTATCTCTCATTCACTGAAATTCTACAAATTATTAAATAAATTGAACAAAGTAAGGACCAAACTAGTTATATCAGCTGATGGCAGGAATAAGCAAGGTCTGTTTAATGGAATAAGATTATTTTAAGATTCACATGTTTTCAATGTCAGAAAAGGCACATCCAAGATGAAACCAGCTCTATGAAACTGCATGTGATAGAGGCAGTTTTCAGAAACTTGGCATTGAAGAATTTAGCCTAAACAGATGAAGAATTACTGGCACATTTACTTTATGGTATATTTTCCTGAAACTCTGTGGATATTATAAAATAAAATGTGGATGGTAATAGAAAATAGAAAAACAGTGGACAGGCAATTGGATTGGAAATGACTCTAAGACCAAATTGATACACAATATACATTTTAACAAATGATCTATCAAAGTTAGTGGATGCAAAGTCATAGAAGTTAATATCGATTCATGAACTTGAAGTGCAAATAGTCAAGAAAACACATTTGAAGAAGTATATGGTACAAGAAAAAACAAAGTGCAACCATAAAAGGATGCATACGATGGTTAAACTGTGTAACGTTATTTACCTGAATGCTCACACGCTCTTTAAAATGAGTAACTGCTATAATGGTTATTGATAACATCAGAAATAAAGAACATCCAATACTTCCTTAGGCAAAATGGCCTAAGTTTTAAATTACAGCTGCAAGTACTTCAATAATTCTCCCAAGGAGAGCTGTGGTCTGCGTTCCTTCCCCGGGAATCTGGGTGGCCTTAAGATTGTTGTGACGAATAGAGTACAGTGGAAGTGACATCATGGACTTCTAAAGCTGGGACTTAAAAGATCATGCAGCTTACTTATTGCTGGAAACACTCACTCACGAGCCCTGCACTGTTATGTACTACATCAGACTACCCTGAGACTGACTGCCCGGAAATGTCACATGTGGGGACTTGGATCCTTGGTTCCAGCTAAACCCACACTTCAGCCATCCAAGCCCAGGTCCCAGACACAGGCATGAAGAAGCTGGCACATGATTCAACTCCCAAGCTGAGAGTCACCCCTTAACCATTCAAGTCATGCCAGCTGAGCCTCAGACATCACGTAACAGAGACGAGCAACCCTGTTGTTCCCTATCTGAATCCCTGACCCACAGAATCTTTGATCACAAAAAAAAAAAAAAAAGGGATTGTCTTACCCAGTAAGTTTTGTGGTTACTTATTATGCAGTGTTATATAACCAGAATAGGTAACTAAAGGATGAAATTAATTTAGGACAGTCTATTATTAATAAGAAGATAAAGCATACTTACTGTCTAATGGAACATGATTTGAGTTAAATTATTCAGGGTATAGAATGTATTCCTAGAAATTCCCTGGTAAGCAAGAACAAAATGGGCAGATCAAATAATGGAACACGATGAAAATGCAAAAGCATGCACACAAAACGGGACAGACTAACCAAACATTAAATTATTAGTGTTCACATTACTGTTCATATATCAAGAGCCTTTAAAATTCATGATCATCAGAAAATCATGGACGCTATTAGCTTAACGTACTTTTCAGAATAGAAGAAAATATATCAGGAGCTCAAAAAGATCCCATGTCTTAAATGAAAAATGTTCACAATTATTTCCCAAACTGATTCTCACTGTGTGGCTCTAGTCCTTAGAATTCCAGCGTCTTTGCTTGATCTTTCTTGGTTCCTAGATTTTAGATCTGCTTATTTATTTATATTTTGACTACAAGCGCCAGCACTCTGACATTTCTTGACTTTCCAGGACTTCAGCCTTTATCTCTGTGAGCTCCCTCATCCTTCATTTTTTGGCATAATATAACCCTTGATCCTGGTTTTGGGTTCTCTGACCCTCAGTTGGAGAGATTCCAAATGATGAATTCAACCCCCTCGTAATGTCCAAGAAAACGACTTTTTTTCTCTGACCCCTTCTGCTCCAACCTATTCTTTTTTTTCATAGAATTTTGTTGACTCAGCCCTAATCTTTGTTGATTTCAATTTTGGGGGACAGCTGAGAATCCACTGGCGTTTCTAGTTTCTACACAAAATTGATAAATATTCATGGACACATAGTGGTCATGGAAACAACAGAAGAACTGCAATGTGATATCTACATTCTTTCTTCTTGCAATAAAAGCACTATCCCTAAGAGAGGGAATCTGGTAAATTGAAGATATACGGAGAATGAAAAAGGCTCCATGATTACCTTACATGGAGAGGTTTCAGGCAACAGAATTAGCAGTGAAAAAAGAAAATAGCCTAATGGTCTCAATTATAGATGTTAGAATATTGAAAAACATCTCACATCTTTAAAGGTGAAGACCGTCATGGTCAACATACTATTGGAGAAGGAATTAAAAGGTGTATTTCAAATATCTAAGTCGGGGGAGAAATTTGAGAAGAGAAAAGCATACATTAAGACTGTAATGTTCAACTTTAGGAGACATTAGGACATTGAAATCTAAAAAAAATAATCAATTACTAATTAAGTGCCAAGATATGGACAAGATATCATTGCTGAACCACAAGAATGAGGACACAGGATCAAGCTAAGGAGTTATATGTAAGAATTTATGAAGATGCTAACTGAATATATGAAAATTCATAAATAAATTGGATCAAAGGCTCTAAGCCACATATGAATATTAGTAGTGGTATATCCTACTAGTCTAGGGTTGTTATGAGTTTTGGAAAGAACCATATATCTTTAATATATAGGTGTTCCTGTGTGTCAATCACTTACTTTGGGTCCAAGGATATGGAAGTGAACAAAACAGACCGAAATCCCTGAAATTTAATAAGAGTTTTTATTTTAGTGCAGGGAGATAGACAATAAGCGAATAAAGAACACATTATATTAGGAGAGATAAGAGTTTCAGACAAAAAATAATTAAGCAGACAGAGGAAAGGGAATAGGGAGTAGAGGGGTGGGTGGGAGGAGTTGTTTCCACTTTAAATAGGACAGTCAGGGAGAGCCTCAGCAACAAGGTGACATTTGGGCAAATACTTGAGGAAGATGTGAAAGGCAGCCATGTGGACAAGCAGAAAAGCATTCCAGGCAGAGGGAACAACAAGCTCAAAGATCCAGGGCAACACTATTCCTATCATGCTAGAAGAGCGTAGCTGAAGCAGAGACAATGAGGGGAAATTAGGGGTGGGTCACAGAGGTTTCAAGGACCTCTTATGCAGAGCTTCAAATACTGTTTCAAGGATCATGAATTCTTCAGTGGTAAAACGAGAAGCACTGAAAGGTTGTGAAGAGAGGGTGACAAGATCTGGCTTGCATTTTAGAAGGATGATTCTGACCATTGTCTTTGCTGCAGGGGAGCAAAGGCAGAAGTGTGGAGACCACCTTAAAGATTACTGCAATAACCAACATAAACGTGTGTTGGCTGAGGACAATGGAGCAGCAGATTTTGCACATACTTTTTTAAGGTAGAGCCAACAGGATTTGCTGATGGATTGAAGCTGAAGAGAAAGAAGAAAGTCAAGAATAACTCCAAAGTTTCTGTTCTGAGCAATGAGAAGAATAGTGTTGTCATTTATGAAGATGAGGGAGAATTAAATAGAAACAGGATTATTGGGAAATATCAAAAGCTTTGTTTGGGGTGATTTGGGATGCCTATTAGACATTAATGTGAGATGTAGAAAATCCAGATGAATATTGAGTTTGGTCAGCGGTAACTAATGTATAAATTCTCAAAGATTAAGCAAGTTATGTAAATGAGGTATGGAGACAGATATAAGACAATTACTTGTGAGCAAGAAGTGTCCTACGGCCTTAAAATCCCTTTAGGGTATACTTGGTGCCCAAACACAATACTTCTGCAGGCCAGTTTTGACTTCTAAGCTCAGTCTCATCAATCAAAGAATAAATAAGCTTTAACAAAGGAGACAGTTCTGTACATTTTTGTGTAGGGAGTACATGAATGGCCTTTCAGAGATGAATGCTCAAGGTAATTCCAAGAAAGTCTGGGAATGTTTCTGAGGGATGGAAACATTATTAGAATAACGATATAGCTTTTTAAAACTATTTGAGAAGAATATTTCATTTAGATTAATAAAGTTTGCTTGTCTTTTTGTTGGGAGAAAAGGGCTTTTTATAGTCACTCTTATGTGCATTAAAGTCCCACACTGACGGACACACATTCATCATCCACCCTTTATGTTAATTAAAATTGATGCCATAAATTAATCACAAATGAAAACTATAGGTTTTACAAACATTGGTCAAATTGTGTTAAAACTGAAAAGATGTTCAACATCGCTAATTATTAGAGAAATGCAAATCAAAACTACAATGAGATATCATCTTATAGCAGTCAGAATGGCTATCATCAAAAAAATCCACAAACAATAAATGCTGGAGAGGATGTGGAGAGAAGGGAACCCTCCTACACTGTTGCTGGGAATATAAATTGGTACAGCCACTGTGGAGAACAGGATGCAGGTTCCTTAAAAAACTAAAAATAGAGCTACCATATGATCCTGCAATCCCATTCCTGGGCATATATCCATAGAAAAACATGGTCTGAAAGGATACATGCACCCCAACGTTCATTGCAACAATGTTTACAATAGCCAAGACCTGGAGGCAACCTAAATGTCCATCTACAGATGAATGGATAAAGAAGATGTGGCACATATACACAACGAAATATTACTCAGCCATTAAAAAGAATGAAATAATGTCATTTGCAGCAACATGGATGAACCTAGATATTGCCATACTGAGTGAAGGAAGTCAGGCAGAGAAAGACAAATATCATATGGTATCTCTTATATGCGGAATCTAAAAAGATACAAATGAACTTATTTACAAAACAGAAACAGACTCACAGACTTAGTTTGGAAAACAAACTTATCATTATGAAAGGGGAAAGGTGGTGGGGGTGATAAATTTAAAGTTTGGGATTGACATAAACAGACTACTATATATAAAATAGATAACCAACAAGGCCCTACTGTATAGCACAGGGAACTCTGCTCAATATTATGTAACAACCTAAATGGAAAAAGAATTTGAAAAAGAACAGAAACATGTATATGCATAACTGAATCACTTTGCTATACACCTGAAACTAACACAACATTATTAATCACCTATACTCCACTAAAAAATTAAAAGTTCACACACAAAAAAAACTCCCCTCAAAAACAATTACAAAAATAATTGGCTGTAACCTACTCTTCAGTCATCCTTACTCAGTGAGTAAAGTGAGGGTTTGCTACACAAGAGGAACTTAAGGGTGATATATCGCTGGCAATGTGGGAAAAAAAATACACATCTGTTTGACAGGCAAAGGTTTATTTATGGGAAGAGGAAAATACTAGTACCACCAAAAACTGAGGTTTGTTTCAAAAAATCAGTTGATTTTTCAAGTATGTTAGAAGTTTTCACAAATACATATTTTTATGGCAATAAGACCTATTTACTGGAAAATTAGCAAAAAAAGGCATTTACTTGAAAACCAAGATTTTATTTTGGGGAAAATGCTATTTCTCAAGTTATATTTACCCCTAGCGTCTTCATTTCCTAGTTTTTAAGCAATAATGTTTTGTGAAAGTTTTTAGTATCTAATTTATTACATAAATCACACTGAAGCCTTTTCAAAGAAATAACCATTAAAGTGCTAAATGCTATTTTTGTTATTGTGTATAAAGTTTGGAATAGACGTGGACACAACTGCAGCTGTAAATCTGCTTTATGTTTTTCATTCTCAATAACATTTACACAGCAGGCAACTGGTTAAGTATCTCTCAGGGGTCCTTAAAATGAAAGTAGAAGCTTTATTAACTCATTTCCCACTGTTCTTACTGAAAAACCATATCCTGAAATTCAGCAAGTACTTAACAGTATGAAGTTCTAAAATGAAAAAATTACAACAAAAAAGTATCCACTGGATGGTCAGTATGAGGGAAACTGATTGGAATTCTGATAAACAAGACCGTAAAACAAGATTTGTGCCCAGGAAAGTAAATAATGATGTGTATAAGGTAAAGCTTTTTGATCCATTTAGTCAACAGGTGCTAATTAAGGAACAGAAGATAAAGAAAAAACATCATCTAGAATCACTAAGCTGGAAGAAGAAAGGTCAAGAAATGATTAAATGTTACTTCTCTCAGCGGTGATTGCTGCTGGTTCTAGGATCAAAAGATTCCATCACCAGAGATATCTGACACTGCTGAGACCTCCCATGAGCAGGAGAAACAGCCTCCAGGGAAAGAAGGAAATGCTTTCTGACAGTTTGCTCTAAAGTGATAAGGAAGACTCCCTAAATGTTAGGGAAAGGGTTCTGGCACTACAGCTGAGCTCAGTTTTTCAGGACCCAATCCAGATGCAGGAACACAGAAGACAAAGATGTCAAGATGTGGGAAATAAAGTTTCATGATGATGAGCAAGGTGTGTAGTCAGACCACAAGTTCACTTACCAGCTCTCCAAGAGGTAGCTGGGTAACAACGGGGGAAGATACAGAAGAGATGATGATACAACCTGCCTCACAGGATTTCTGTGAGGATTTATGGAACCATCCCACAGAAATAATGTAAGAGAATATTAGCTCTTGTAGTCATTGAAAGTAGCAGATTTTGATGACTATGCTACAATTAGAAAGATGCAGGTCTACATCTGAATGAAAGACAAGGATATAATTTCAAATGATATTAGGTGAGCTTCCAGTACAGAAGACAACTCTCAGGACTTCACTGTTAACTGGTGACCATGCAATCTTAGCCTGGTTTTATTTTGCAGTAACTTAAGACACAGCCTTAAATAAGGAGGGGAGAGTTGCACTAAACTTGAATGAGGAAAATGAAATAAAGGTAACTTCTACTTCATTAAAATACCAATTTCAAATTTGGAAATTATATTCCCCTTCATGAAAAAGCATTCATGAATTGCTCATGTGCACATTATACAAATGCACAAAGTGTTTCTTCATTAAACAATAATTTCTTTTAATTCTACTATGAATATGACACTTGATTAGACTACAATGCCAATTGTTTTCTCTAAAAGCTTCAGTAGGTGGTAGACGAGAAAAAACTTTCCTAAAACAACGAAATGTTAACTACAAAATGCTAATAAGCGCTGTAACAGAATTATGTTTATAGGATGCAACTTCATATGAGGGACTAACTGCTATATAGAGCAATTCAAAAGGACCAAAGGTTGAGGCTTAAAGAACTCAGGCCTATCAGTAAAGTTTAAGTAAATATCAGAGTCACAGGCTCATATTTTCATCTATTAAGTTGTGCAAAGTAAATGATCGTATGCATTACTATTATTTAGCATGCTACTAACAATCATATTACTTACTTATCTACTGCCTAAATTATAAGATTTTCTTCTGAATGGGAAAACATACTTTTGCCCTTGAAACAGAATAATTCACTAACAGGCAATATAACAGGCAATGTAACTGAACAATGAGAATTCTACCATAGCCACAGGTCTCATGTTTTTAAGAGGGAAAAACTACACTGAATCAATTAAACTATTTGAATGTGCCAATACCATAGAGTATAGTACCAATTAGTTATTTACTCATGATACAGATCATAAGGTCCCTGAACAACTTCTAAAAACTCGAGAGCTAGTCTAAAATTTTCTTAAAGCAAAGACCTTTGACTTGACAATGGATAAAATGGAAACAATATTTATTTAATATGTCATTTAAATACCAAATGTGATTAGGATTAGAGGAAGAAACAACTATCCTAACAAGGGCAGTTAATTAAAATTATGACTTAGAAATTAACATTATTAGTCCTGAGGGAAGCCGGATCTTCTGCCTTCTCTCAAAAGTGCTTAAGTATACTTGACACAGAGCACAGTGTTATAAATTATTTCCATTTTCGTTATATTATAGTCACTGCAAGCAAAGTAACTGCACACATGCTAAATTGCCTTTGCATAAAACTAACATATTATAGACATATTTCAAATGTCTTGATTTCTTGGGCCATGACAGGCATGGTATTTCTGAGAGCTGAGGAACCTGTGGACAAAATATAATAAATTAATATAAAGCAACAAGTAGACCAGATGGCCTTTGCTGATGTTATTTATTCATTTTTTTAATCAGCTAATTCATTTGAGGCAAAACAGTTTGTTATTCATCACTGAAGAATTGGCATATTTTTTTTCAGTGAACACCATGCAATGTCATGACCACTGAAAGACTTCTACCTTAAATCACATGTTGCCTAATCAATTGCCAATTTGCCCTTAATTTATAGAACTCCTTGTCTTGAGGAATCAGATTTATACAGTCCTTATCTACTTTTTAGATACCACTGAAGATTTAGCTTTGTAGCTTTCGTTTTAATAATTCTTTACAATACTCTCAGGTGTTTGACTGGAGGTCTAGTGCATCAGTGCAAATTACTGGGTAAATGATTTATAAAAGAGGGGCCAAAAGCATGAGTTTAGAAACTGATGAATTAAGGTAAACTTGCTTGGCAATTTACAACTTATTAATTAGAGATTTAGACCATAATATATATATATTTAACACTATTCTCCAGAAAGTTACAGAAATACAAGAGAGCACTGCTCTATATCAGAAATATAGATAACCACTATATACTGCTTTAAAATAATTTGTAATCATCTGAACTTTATAACAGCTGTTATGAAATTCCCAGATTGCTCGAATGGCTATTTTTTCCCCTCCCTTCCTCCTTCCCTTTTCTTTTTCATAAATTGTGCATTGTTTTACGATTATTCTATGTTGGTTATTTTAAAAAGGAATCAGACTTAGTCCACAGTTTAAAGAAGCTCTGGTTTGTGCTTATAATATTTATGAACTATTATATGTAAGATTAATAAATTTAAATATTTTATTTTCCACATCATTGCGGAAATAAATAATTTATTTTCCACATCACCAATCAAGTTTTCAAAGCGTAAAGAGATAAAGCATTGTATGGGAGACCTAATATATTTTAGGAATATTTTGAAACTTAAAAACAATAACCTGAATCTAACCACATAACTAGGAAAACACTGAAAAGAAGAAAAAGGTTTTGATACTAGCTAGAGTTGCAGATACCCTCTAACTCAAAAGATAGATTGTTCAAATGCACTGGTTTAACTGAGTCTACTGATTGATAAAATGTTTCATTTCCTTTTATGAGAAAAAAATCAATTTATCTTAGGTGCTGTAAAATAATTTCGTCCAGGAACACTGACTAAGGACAAGTATTTTCTGCTTTCAATGCAGGGTTGTACAAGTCTGGCTTTTAAAACCAGAATAAAAATGGTACCTAGGTTAAGTCTGATCTCTGAAATATATTGCCTACTCTACTGACTGCACATTTTATATCAATACTATGGTATTGTAAGGCAGCACTGAAGAGAAGAAACAAATGTCCAGTTGTAGAAAAACTTTCTGATTCCACAAATGTCAGGAAAAACAGAATAAATCACACATACACATACAAAGAGATTAAAGAACTAAACAAGAATTCCTATGTACGATATTTTATTTTGATGAACAGAATTTTGCCTTATTAAATCAAGAGTTGACTATTGCTCACTGTTATTACGGAATTTTGAATTATCTGTGGGAAATAGGGTCTATGAAGTGTATAAAAGTATGTTTATCAGTATTCATGATCCACTTTGAGGAAAATTACATGGCACCACGAATGGAAAGACTTAAATTAATATAACGTAAATGAGTCATTTCATCTGTGAATCAATATGTTCTGCATGCAAAATTTAAAATCCTGCATTATTTTTGCATCAGAAAGGAGAAATTAGATGTTGCATTTCAGAATTCTACTCAAAATCATATTTTCTTGTTTTAATCAAGTGTTTGTAAATATACTGACTGTGAATAAATTAAAAGGTGTTTAACATTTACATCATTTATTGGAGACTGGTTCAAGATGGCAGAGCAGAAGGACATGCGCTCACCCCCTCTTGCGAGGGCACCGGAATCACAACTAACTGCTGAACAATCATTGACAGGAAGACACTGGAACTCACCAAAAAAGATACCCCACAACCAAAGACAAAGGAGAAGCCACAATGAGACAGTAGGAGGAACGCAATCACAATCAAATCAAATCCCATAACTGCTGGGTGGGTGACTCAAAAACTGGAGAACACTTATACCACAGAAATCCACCCACTGGAGTGAAGGTTCTGCACCCCAAGTCAGGCTTCCCAAACTGGGGGTCTGGCAACATGAGGGGGAATTCCCAGATAATCAGACTTTGAAAGACCAGCAGGATTTGACTGCAGGACTTTGACAGGACTGGGGGAAACAGAGACTCCACTCTTGGAGGGCACACACAAAGTAGTGGGTGCATCGGGACCAAGGGGAAGGAGCAGTGACCCCATAGGAGATTGAACCAGACCTACCTGCTACTGTTGGAGGGTCTCCTGCAGAGGAGGGGGGTGGCTATGGCTCACCACAGGGACAAGGACACTGGCAGAAAAAGTTCTGGGATGAAGTCCTTGGCATGAGCCCTCCCAGAGTCCACCATTAGTCCCACCAAAGCGCCAGCAGCCTCCAGTGTTGGGTCACCTCAGGCTAAACAACCAACAGGGAGGGAACCCAGTCCTACCCATTAGCAGACAAGCAGATTAAAGTTTTACTGAGCTCTGCCCACCAGAGCAACACCCAGCTCTACTCACCACAAGTCTCTCCCATCAGGAAGTTGGCACAAGTCTCTTAGATAGCCTCATCCACCGGAGGGCAGAAAGCAGAAGCAAAAAGAACTACAATTCTGCAGCCTGTGGAATGAAAACCACATTCACAGAAAGATAGACAAAATGAAAAGGCAGAGGACTATGTACCAGATGAAGGAACAAGATAAAACCCCAGAAAAACAAGTAAATGAAGTGGAGATAGGCAACCTTCCAGAAAAAGAATTCAGAATAATGATAGTGAAGATGATGCAGGACCTCGGAAAAAGAATGGAGGCAAAGATCAAGAAGATGCAAGAAATGTTTAACAAAGGCCTAGAAAAATTAAAGAACAAACACCTAGAAGAATTAAAGAACAAAAAACAGAGATGAACAATACAATAACTGAAACGAAAACTACACTAGAAGGAATCAATAGCAGAATAACTGAGGCAGAAGACCATATAAGTGACCTGGAAGACAGAATGGTGGAATTCACTGCCGCAGAACAGAATAAAGAAAAAAAATGAAAAGAAATGAAGACAGCCTAAGAGACCTCTGGGACAACATTAACGTGACAACATTCACATTATAGGCGTCCCAGAAGGAGAAGAGAGACAGAAAGGACCCGAGAAAATATCTGAAGAGATTATAGTCAAAAACTTCCCTAACATGGGAAAGGAAATAGCCACCCAAGTCCAGGAAGCGCAGAGAGTCCCATACAGGATAAACCCAAGGAGAAACATGCCGAGACACATCGTAATCAAACTGGCAAAAATTAAAGACAAACAAAAATTACTGAAAGCAGCAAGGGAAAAACGACAAATAACATACAAGGGAACTCCCATAAGGTTAACAGCTGATTTCTCAGCAGAAACTCTACAAGCCAGAAGGGAATGGCATGATATACTTAAAGTGATGAAAGGGAAGAAACTACAACCAAGATTACTCTACCCTGCTAGGATCTCATTCAGATTTGATGGAGAAATCAAAAGCTTTACAGACAAGCAAAAGCTAAGAGAATTCAGCACCACCAAACCAGCTCTACAACAAATGCTAAAGGAACTTCTCTAAGTGGGAAACACAGAGAAGAAAAGGACCTACAAAAACAAATTCAAAACAATTAAGAAAATGGTCATAGGAACATAAATATTGATGATTACCTTAAATGTAAATGGATTAAATGTTCCAATCAAAAGACACAGACTGGCTGAATGGATACAAAAATAAGACTAATATATATGCTGTCTGTAAGACACCCACTTCAGACCTAGGGACACATACAGACTGAAAGTGAGGGAATGGAAAAAGATATTCCATGCAAATGGAAATCAAAAGAAAGCTGGAGTAGCAATTCTCATATGAGACAGAATAGATTTTAAAATAAAGACTATTACAAGAGACAAACAAGGACACTACATACTGATCAAGGGATCAATCCAGCAAAAAGATATAACAATCATAAATATTTAACCACCCAACATAGGAGCACCTCAATACATAAAGCAACTGCTAACAGCTATAAAAGAGGAAATTGACAGTAACACAATAATAGTGGGGGACTTAACACCTCACTTACACCAATGGACAGATCATCCAAAATGAAAATAAATAAGGAAACAGAAGCTTTAAATGACACAACAGACCAGATAGATTTAATTGATATTTACAGGACATTCCATCCAAAACCAGCAGATTACACTTTCTTCTCAAGTGCGCATGGAAAATTCTCGAGGACAGATCACATCTTGGGTCACAAATCAAGCCACGGTAAATTTAAGAAAATTGAAATCATATCAAGCATCTTTTCTGACCACAACACTATGAGATTAGAAATGAATTACAGGGAAAAAAATGTAAAAAACACAAACACATGGAGGCTAAACACTACGTTACTAAATAACCAAGACATCACTGAAGAAATCAAAGAAGAAATCAAAAAATAACTAGAGACACATGACAATGAAAACACGATGATCCAAAACCTATGGGGTGCAGCAAAGCAGTTCTAAGAGGGAAGTTTATAGCTATACAAGCCTACCTCAAGAAACAAGAAAAATGTGAAATAAACAATCTAAAGTTACACCTAAAGGAACTACAGAAAGAAGAACAAACAAAACCCAAAGTTAGCAGAAGGAAAGAAATCATAAAGATCAGAGCAGAAATAAATGAAATAGAAACAAAGAAAACAATAGCAAAGATCAGTAAAACTAAAAGCTGGTTCTCTGAGAAGATAAACAAAATTGATAAACCATTAGCCAGACTCATCAAGAAAAAGAGAGGACTCAAATCAATAAAATTAGAAATGAAAAAGGAGAAGTTACAACAGACACCGCAGAAATACAAAGCATCCTAAGAGACTACTAGAAGCAACTCTCTGCCAATAAAATGGACAACATGGAAGAAATGGACAAATTCTTAGAAAGGTGTAACCTTCCAAGACTGAACCAGGAAGAAATAGAAAATATGAACAGACCAATCACAAGTAATGAAATTGAAACTGTGATTTAAAATCTTCCAACAAACAGAAGTCAAGGACCAGATGGCTTCACAGGTGAATTCTATCAAATATTTAGAGAAGAGCTAACACCCATCCTTCTCAAACTCTTCCAAAAAATTGCAGAGGAAGGAACACTTCCAAACTCATTCTATGAGGCCACCATCACCCTGATACCAAAACCAGACAAAGATACCACAAAAAAAGAAAATTAGAGAACAATATCACTGATGAATATAGATGCAAAAATCCTCAACAAAATACTGGCAAACAGAATCCAACAACACATTAAAAGGATCATACACCATGATCAAGTGCGATTTATCCCAGGGATGCAAGGATTCTTCAATATACGTAAATCAATCAATGTGACAAACCATATTAACAAACTGAAGAATAAAAACCATATAATCATCTCAATAGATGCAGAAAAAGCTTTTGACAAAATTCAACACCCATTTCTGATAAAAACTCTCCAGAAAGTGGGCATAGAGGGAACCTACCTCAACATAATAAAGGCCATATATGACAAACCCATAGCTAACATCATTCTCAATGGTGAAAGAGTGAAAGCATTTCCTCTAAGATCAGGAACAAGACAAGGATGTCCACTCTCACCACTATTATTCAACATAGTTTTGGAAGTCCTAGCCACAGCAATCAGAGAAGAAAAAGAAATAAACGGAATACAAATTGGAAAAGAAGAAGTAAAACTGTCACTGTTTGCAGATGACATGTTACTATACATAGAGAATCCTAACGATGCCACCAGAAAACTACTAGAGCTAATCAATGAATTTGGTAAACCTGCAGGATACAAAATTAATGCACAGAATCTCTTGCATTCCTATACACTAATGATGAAAAATCTGAAAGAGAAATTAAGGAAACACTCCCATTTACCATTGCAACAAAAAGAATAAAATACCTAGGAATAAACCTACCTAGGGAGACAAAAGACCTGTAGGCAGAAAACTATAAGACACTGATGAAAGAAATTAAAGATGATACCAATAGATGGAGAGATATACCATGTTCTTGGATGGGAAGAATCAATATTGTGAAAATGACTATACTACCCAAAGCAATCTACAGATTCAATGCAATTCCTATCAAATTACCAAGGGCATTTTTTACGGAACTAGAACAAAAAGTCTTAACATTTGTATGGGGACACAAAAGACCCTGAATAGCCAAAGCAGTCTTGAGGGAAAAAAACGGAACTGGAGGAATGAGACTCCCTGACTTCAGACTATACTACAAAGCTACAGTAATCAAGACAATATGGTACTGGCACAAAAACAGAAACATAGATCAACAGAACAAGATAGAAAGCCCAGAGAGAAACCCACACACCTATGGTCAACTAATCTATGACAAAGGAGGCAAGGATATACAATGGAGAAAAGACAGTCTCTTCAATAAGTGGTGCTGGGAAAACTGGACAGCTACATGTAAAAGAATGAAATTAGAACACTCCCTAACACCACACACAAAAATAAACTCAAAATGGATTAGAGATCTAAATGTAAGACCAGACACTATAAAACTCTTAGAGGAAAACATAGGAAGAACACTCTTTGACATAAATCACAGCAAGATCTTTTTTGACCCACTTCCTAGAGTAATGGAAATAAAAACAAAAATAAACAAACAATAAATGCTGGAGTGGGTGTGGAAAATAGGGAACCCTCTTGCACTGTTGGTGGGAAAATCAACTGATACAGCCACTATGGAGAACAGTATGGAGGTTCCTTAAAAAGCTAAAAATAGAATTATCACATGACCCAGCAATCCCTCTACTGGGCATATACCCAGAAAAAAGACACATGCACCCCATCATTCAAAAAGACACATGCACCCCAATGTTCACTGCAGCACTATTTACAATAGCCCGGTCATGGAAGCAACCTAAATGCCCACTGACAGACAAATGGATAAAGAAGAAGTGGTACATATATACAATGGAATATTATGCAGCCATAAAAAGGAATGAAATCGGGTCATTTGTGGAGACGTGGATGGACCTAGAGACTGTTGTACAGAGTGAAGTAGGTGAGAAAGAGAAAAAGAAATATCGTATATTAATGCACATATGTGGAATCTAGAAAAATGGTACAAATGAACCAGTTTGCAAGGCAGAAAAAGAGACACAGAACAAATGTATGGACACCAAGGGGGGAATGGGGGGTGGTGCTGGTGGTGGTGGGATGAACTGGGAGACTGGGATTGACATATATACATTAATATGTATAAAATAGATAACTAATAAGAATCCGCTGTATTAAAAAAAATAAAATAAAATTCAAAAAATAAATAAATAAAATTTACATTGTTTATTTCTATAGCCCCTCTCACATTCTTTTCTAACATCCATAATCAAGGCAAAGGACCCTCACTTGCAAATGAACATCCTTCATATTAGAAATATGAATGGAACTATGATTTATTAATTTGCTAATTGCATTTTGTATACATATTTCAAAAACTGTAAGAGCTTAGGCATATAATTCTTTTTTTTTTCCCCACATGGTTGTGGTAACAATGAATTAGCTGCCAGACCACAAAGTGGTGGTGTAGACAGAGAAGATGAGAGGACAATCCCTGTTCACTCACGAGCTCCTTCCCCACATCTCAATGTACATCTTTGATGATGTCTATTTTTTTATTGGAATGTAGCTTACTAATACTTTTCCAACTTTAAATTCACTGGAAGGTTGGGGTGGTACATATGTTTTCCGGTGGATTTAAAACCATTAAAATAATCATTTCAGCCCTGAGTTCCAATAAGAAGTTTGGCAGCGTGGCAAGTGAGAAATCAAAAGACCAGATATCTGGGCTCCATCATTTTCTTTTATTTTACAAACCAACTTCTAAGATTACCAATTTGCTCCTTTAAATTAGAGTATTACCATATTTGTTCTATCTACCTTATAGGGTTGTTACAAGACCTAAATGTCATAATGTTGATGAAAAGCACCCTACAAAATACCAGGCATTAATTTACATCATTATCTTTAGGATAAAAAAAAAAATCCCATGCAAGATTTTTTGTTTTAATTCATGAAAAGCACATTTTTAGAATTGAAAATCGCACAAATATCTTTATCTACTTTTGCTTTTCAAGAAACTCAGGCAACTTCATATTTAAATTGCATGAGTATCTTTCAATTATTTTGATACAGCTGGTTATTTTCAGTGGTCATTGTATTAGTTAGGAATCCTTTGGATACAAGTAATGGAACACTCTGACTCAAACTGGACTAAACATTAAGAACATTTACCCTCTTTATCTTCTCACATAACCAAGAAATCTAGAGGTATGATGATCTTCTTATCTTCAGCTTGTTTTTGCCCAAACACAGGCTCTCTCTTTGAGATACAAACAGCCAATTGACCAAGATTGGCTCGTAAGTATCTTCCTCATTCAATCACCAACAAGAGCAAAAAGAATTTCCATGATTGGCTCATACTGACTTTTTAACATGGAATAGTCACCTTTATTTTTTGTAGAAAAGGACTGATCATTTGTTGATCATCACCATCTGAAAACAGATCAGGTTCGGTTTTTGACCCTAGTGCCTTGCCTCTGTTTAAAATTCTTCCCAACACTCCCTGTTTGGATTACACAGGCAGGGTTTTGTTATAATGTTTACATGCTCTTCATTCCTCAATCAGTTGTGAGAACTTTCTCCAGAATAAGATTTAATGATTAGTTGTGAAATAATATTGAGTCATGAAAGTAATCTATTATATTAGATACTTCCAGTGGTACTGAAATACTATCTCTTTATATGTATTTTATTCCATATATATAATTATGTGTCCCCCGTATTTTATTTTTCCTAATCAAACACAGTGTTCTGGCCCTGTGAATTCTTCTCTTTCCTTCTTTCACTTGTTTATTCATACAAAAATGTTTATTATGTACCAAATATGTGTATAGACACTATAATGTGGGCAATTTTAAAAACTGCTTTCTTCAGTAATAACGGTAATTGAGAAGAATATAAGTGCACATTAGGTTGAGATAAATTCAAGATTTCATGATTTATTTATAGAATGAGTAATATAGGCAATAAATTTGGTGGCAGTATATAGAGGGAGAAGGAATTATGACCTAAAATAAATATGGAAGATATGATAAATTTGATACCTACAGCTTAGATAGGTTTTGCACACTTGGAGAAAGCATACTTTATTACTACTTATTAAAATGTACTCTCAATACTGTATTTATATCTCTTCTATTAGACTCTGAGTTCCTTCATGTAAGAAATTACGTTTTCTTAATTTTTATATCCTCAGTGCCTAGTATGTATTTTTGTTCATAGAAGTATGAAAAATGGGTGAATAAGTGAATGAATAAATGATTTCTAGTAGGATAGTAATGAATACAACTAAGAAAAAGCAGGAATAAGAATAACATGCTTAAGAAAAAGTGATAAAATCAACATCAACATGACTTCAATGGAGAAAATCAGTCAATTAAGCAAATGGTAAATAAGGTTTAAAAGATAAATTTAGAACAGACTATGCAGAGTTTTCAACAGGTCAATCTAGAAATTTTAAAATATATCGTGTAAGCTGTGGTAGTCCCTGAGGTTTCTGAGCTGGGATTAGCATGATGAAATAAGTTTTGTGTCTTAATGTCCCTTAATTCTCTCTTCTTCACATTCACATGGATCATTTCTATACAGATTGTCAGATCCACTTGGCATTTAATCTAATTTATCTGAAGGTCAGTGTTGATGGACATAACAAGGAAAAAAGGATTGACAACAGGGATGAATAAACTTTGAAGCTTGGAAAGTCTCAATTATGTGACGGAGGCAAAAATAAACCTGTAATGTCATATTTAGTCCTCGTCTATAGAAATATAATGGTTTTACGGCTATCACAAAAACATTTCTTCCAAGGTTCTTGAAATTAATAGGTAGAAAATTAACCAATTAATTTTTTACAGGTTATTAATTAAGTAAGCTTGAGCCTAAGTATACAGAAACTGGCAAAACTTTGGAAAAGACTCAGGGTGCTTAAAGCTTCCTCCTCTTCCCAGGTCTTATCTTAGTTCCTCCTTGTAGAATTACTATATGATGCTCTTGCAATTTTCCTGAAATTCAACTGTGGAAATTCAGTGCTAAATTTAAGTGTAATTCCAAAATATGCTGTATAATTTGAATACAGTTCATCTACACCAACTTTGCTGAAGGAAGAGAAAAGGTAGAAAGCATACACTGTCTTTAATGAGACAGAAAGAACTGTCACTGACCAACATTTTTGAACATCATTTTTTAAATAGGCACCTTATCTTTAGCAAACATATGTTAGCTAGGCATTTTAACCAAGCAAAATGAAGTCTCGGAGTTGAGCAAAAACTGCCACCTTTTGCATAAAATTAAATTGAATACAGAACATTCACTTCACAAGTTCTAATTTTAAAAAAAGTAAAGGAAAATATCTACATATATTTGATCCAAACAAGGAAGCAAAATGTTGAGTTAGGGACATTCATTTCATAATCACCTATGTGTAACTAAAGAATTCCATTTTCATTCAATTAACTATAAAAAGAATTTATGTAAGCTTTTATATAAAGTTATAAAACTATCTTATTAAAACAGATTTAGACGATTTTTTTTTGCTATCAAATGCGTATAAATAAAAGTAAAAAAAATGACAAACTGTATGGAATTAATATACCACCCACTCAGAATACACATTTTCATTGTTAACAGTTCTATAATTAAATGTAAATGTGATGGTTCTGTATTTACATATGTCACCGGGAAACTTCAGGATGTACTATACGTATTGGTTCATGAATCCACAGCACATTCTTAAATTTTATAAATATCCCAAGTAATCTATATAAAAATAAGCATATAAAGCTGGAAAAAGGCATATAATATTCCTGACTATTTAATAGAATAATAACTTGGGTCTTTAGATAATGAGCAAATTTAATTTTAGTTACAAAACGGTAAGCTACATGGCATATATAAAGAAAAGAGATGCTGACCTGGATATGTAAAATTACATTCTTTCAACTATACAATCTTCACAGAGAGATCAACAGAAGAATCAGACATTATGTGGAATATTTGGATCTTATACGTAGGTTCAGTAAAAGAGATTTTTTCCCTTAATTTTCAGAAATATTAACAATAAAAATAATATAGTAGAATAATGCATTTTATTAATACTTCAAAGAAATAAAACAGGTAAAGGGAAGCTAATTTTTCACAGATTAATAAAAATGGGTTCATAAACTGCACAATCATCTGTTTAATGCTGAAGTGCTTACAAGAGATTCATCATGGGGTTTTACCATTTATGTATAAAGGACATCTTTTTAACTGGAAAATATTTAATATAAGAGTTTGGTTAAAAACTTGTTAGAGAACAGAAAAGCTGCAAAGGGAATGTTGAGGCCACACTGAGATAATACTTATGGGAAACAGCTACCCCTCTTAGGATGGGGCAACAGTGAGAAGCGATTGGAGTCAGCAGAAATTAGAAGCTGAAGGAAGAAACCACGTGGAGTTGGGATTCTGACCTGTTAGGAGGAGCTGCAACCTGGCCAGTTCTGCTGTTTTTGAGAAGACATGATGAACTCGGTTCTGAGAGTACTGGGGTGGAAAAAAAAGCAGGCAACTGGAAACAGTCTCCTGCAAGAGCAAGCACGTGGGAAAAGGCAAGCTGTATTTCCCTGCCTCCTGTCTTCCTGTCTCCTTCTAAGGTCCCCTGTTGATGGAACCCAATAGAAAACCTGCTGGTAAAGGATGAATGTGGCTCGCAGAATCCCAGTTCCTGCATCACAAAGAAGAAAACAGACCAGTGGGCTTGGAGCTGACAGGCCATGGTTTAGTATTTAGCACATGATCATCCATCCTATAACTCTCAAGGATTTGACAAATGCTAACACTCATATTCAATGAGGTGGATGGAGTTAGAGTCTGTCATACAGAGTGAAGTAAGTCAGAAAGAGAAAAACAAATACAGTATGCTAACACATATATATGGAATCTAAGGGAAAAAAAAAAAAAAGGCCATGAAGAACCTAGTGGCAAGACGGGAATAAAGACACAGACCTACTAGAGAATGGACTTGAGGATATGGGGAGGGGGTGGGGTGAGATGTGACAGGGTAAGAGAGGGTCATGGACATATATACACTACCAAATGTAAAAGAGATAGCTAGTGGGAAGCAGCCGCATAGCACAGGGAGATCAGCTCGGTGCTTTGTGACCACCTAGAGGGGTGGGATGGGGAGGGTGGGAGGGAGGGAGATGCAAGAGGGAAGAGAAATGGGAACATATTGTATATGTATAACAGATTCACTTTGTTATAAAGCAGATGCTAACACACTATTGTAAGGCAATTATACTTCAATAAAGATGTTTGAAAAAAAAAAAAAGAAAAAAAAAAAAAAAAAAAAAAAAAAAAGAATGTAAATATGTAACCCAAGTGTCTGTAACTAGGGAATCCCCTGGTGCTTCCATCTTCTGGGAACAATTTTTCTTTAAAAATTTTTATAAAATGGTAGGGATGGAGGTTGGAGCTTAAATACCTGTCTTACATACTATATGATTGATATCCAGGGACTTAAAATTTTCTGTACAACTCACAGGCCTTATTTTCCTGATCACCTCTAATTCCAATTTTCTATTTTTACTGCACTTTTCTTTTCACTGAAGTCTCCCCTTAGGAAGTTTTCTTTTTCTCTGCCTTGCATCATCTCACATAAGGAATGGGACCATTTCTCCTTAGAACACTAAGGGAGCACTAACAAAACCAGTTATTATCTAAGGTTTAGAGAAATGAGGGGCTGTTGTACGATAAAAAATTAAAAATTACATAAAGAACTTTTAATATATTTAGCAGAAGACTAAGATTATGGCAAGGATAACTGTATTTCCTATTGGAAAAACCACAGAAAGCTGTATTTTACTGTTGCTCATGCAGTGAACAAAGTGGTCTGTTTTACCTTTTTTCTCCTTAAACTGCTTAAGATTTAGGAAATACATGGGCTTATAGTTGGCATAACTTCACCCACATTTGTTGCAATTCAACAAATGTGTATTGAATGCCTTGTCTCTGTGCAAGGTTTGGCATTATCAGTGAACAAATCAAAGATGCACAAGGCTCCAATAGATTAGAATGGGAGACAGACATGTATATTATTAGCATAAGAAATGTCATGGCCAGTGCATAAAGTGAGATGTAAACAAAAAAGGAGGGGTTACAATGGAAGGTCTCTGAAATTCGAGAAATGTTTCTCAACCTTGGGAGCACTCTTAGTTTTCTTGTGTTTCCCTTTTCCTTTGTTATTATTTCATTTCAGAAGGTCAACACCCATTAATGGTTTTAATGTCGCATTTCATTACCGTTCATTACAGTAACTTGTATTTCAGATTGTCTCTTTTTGTTCCTATTGCTCTCAGATAAACAAGTTATTTATATTTTATTATGCCACCTGGGTTAAATCCTAAAACCTAATTTTGTCTTTGGATAAGCACAACTGAAATTGCTATGGGTTTCACTGAGTTGGTGCGCTGAAGTAAATATACGTTTCATGTATAACCACATCTAAGGGCAGAATCTTCTTTAAAAAAACCAAATACAGGGCTTCCCTGGTGGCGCAGTGGTTAAGAATCCGCCTGCCAATGCAGAGGACCCGTGTTCAAGCCCTAGTCCAGGAAGATCCCACATGCTGCGGAGCAATGAAGCCCATGCGCCACAATTACTGAGCCTGTGCTCTAGAGCCCGTGAGCCACAACTACTGAGCCCACATGCCACAAGTACTGAGCCCACATGCCTAGAGCCCGTGCTCTGCAACAAGAGAAGCTACCCAATGAGAAGCCCGCTCACCACAACAAAGAGTAGCCCGTCCTCACCACAACTAGAGAAAGCCCGTGCACAGCAATGAAGACCCAACTGCAGCCAAAAATAAATAAAAAATAAATTTAAAAAACAAAGGAAAAAACCCACCAAATACAAATACTAGCTTGGAAACATGTCTGACATTAAACTGGGCAGTGGGTGCAAAATCAGATAACATATGTGAAACATATTACCCCGAAAAGGATAAAAAGCAGCATGAATGTAGTATCACATTATCATCATTGACAGGAAATAAGAGATCGTGAACAAATGTTTCCACAGCCCACACTCTTTTATAGATGTATTAGTTACCTTTGCTCAAACAAAACTCAAAGAGACAAGTCCTTAAATTACATATAATATTGATAAAAACCTCATAAGCTACCAAATATTACGTGTTTAATTATCACAACATATTCTGCTTTCAATGTATATAATCCAACTTTATGTAACCCAACTTTTAGGATGAATAAAAATTTCTTATCCTTAAATGTGATATGATATTGTGTGTGTGTGTGTGAGTCTAGATCAGGATCTGGCTGGGTTTGGGAGGGGTGGGGGGCTGCTTATTTACAAAGTAAACCTTCACCAGATGATGCCCATCAAGAACCGCTAGCTAGTCTTAAAACAGGTTCACACTGCTAGTTAAATGCAGGTCACATCAGATATTTTCTGATTCCGAAAACTCATGCTCCTAAATACTAACTATGCTGTATCAACTTCAATATGTGCAGCTCTGAAAGATGCTCATGAGCGTTAACTATACTGCAGTTAAAAACAAAAAGGAAAAAAGTTCATGAGAAATTCATCCAACTTTTCAGACAATTTCATTTTTAATCTATCCATTCATTCCATGGACATTTTCTGCATGACTGCCACAGAGCAGATATTTTCCCTGAAGAGTAGAGTGGCAATATATATATATGATGCTGGAAAAGACAGGCATGTCTGCAGTTAGTCTGGAGTAGTATTACACATGTGTTAACAGAAATATGAACAAATTCTTACACAAACATAAAGGAAGGAGCATCTAACAGTGTAGGTTCAGGGGAGCAGTGGGGAGAAAGGTCTTGTGGAAGCAGGACACTTAACCTCAGGAGATAATTAGGAGGTTATTCCAGACAGAGAAGACAGTATTTGTAAAAGAGCAGGAAAAGAGGTGATTATTTTGATACAGCAGGACCATTGAAAATACGAAGGGAGGTTTGGGAAATGAGTGTGAAATTATAGGAGCTTAAACTTTACCCAGATTTAAGTATCAATATTTGAAATGAAATGAGCAATTACCATTGTTTTTTTACAAGGTCAGAATCTGTGAAGTGTTTTAGTGACGTAAGAGTTGGCCTTCAGAGAAAACTTTAATGGCTGGAAGTTGACAAAAAGCTTCAAACTCTGCAAGTATGGAAGATATTATGGGCAAGGAGTCCCACGTACTTGCCCACCAAAATGGGTTGCTCAGTCAGAGAGAATGTCACACTGTCTTTAAGCCTAGGTGATGGCTGAGACAGTGGGGTTATGTGGTTGAAGAGTATCCTACAGAACAGGAAATCTAAAACCACTGAGAATCATCTACAAGGTTAATCCGCATGATTTAAGTTCTGGGGCGTGTGTGTGTGTGTGTGTGTATGCGGTTCAGAAGTGTGACATCTTACATAAGTAACACATATTTGTCCTAAAATATTGTTCCTTTTCTGTACGTTGGATAAGACAGGCTTGCTGTGCATGGGGGGCACCAGTGAGCAGATACCCCCAAACTTAGAGGTAAGGGAGGCTGCCCTCTGACAGGTAACACATGGGGCATACAGAATTGCTTTCTGTACTTTCACGTAAAAGCTATTACTGGATAGTTGCTTTATCTGTGACAAAAATACATGCCAGGAAAAGATCTATCAGCAAAAGGGAAACAGAAGGAGGAGAGTCAGAGGGAAACCTCAACTGAGTATGTTGCAGCACCAGTGGTGAGAAGATTGGCTGGACCTGGAAATCTAGCATCTAGATGCTCATTAAGTGCAAGGACATTTCATCTGAAGGGAAGAGTAAGGGCTTTGAAATTAAGCTGCCTGAGTTCAAATGTCAGCCCTGCCACATACTATGACCTCTGGCCAGTTTAGTAGATCTCTCTTAGATGTTTTTAAAATGAGCAGAATTATTTTAAGGATATGCAAAAATATAAGTACCTTTTCAGACTTTACCACGGCATGGATGAAAATGATTCCAATTAATCATACCATTCCAATGGAATCATACCATTCCATTAATCATACCAGTGAGCACTAATTTGGCTTCCCAAGTAGATAAACAGAAAAAGGAGATGCCTTTGAAAGGGTATTATCATGTCATAAATGAAAAGAAACACTTTGAAGTATGAATTAATGAACTGTTTTTTCAGTTTCATGCATCAGTCTCATGTGAATTCACTTGGTAAGAGAGTGACATCAGGAAAGTTCTTACCTCTAAATAGACAGTAAAGTCCTGCTTCAGGGCCTGAGTGTCCGAAGACCTCTAAAGCACAAAATATTCATCAAGGCAATTCCTTTTTAGCCACCCAGACGACCTGGCTGGATAAATTTACTACCCAACTTCATAAAAACTATGGAACAGTGAAGTCCAAATAAAGACAAAACAAGGAAGCTACTGATTTATCTGGAAAACTATTGTGAAGAAACAAAAATACTAAAAGTCACTGGATTTTGGATGTAAAATGCTTTCTCTAATCTTTACTGCTCAGCATTCCAAATTTTAAAAATAACTTACAAAATGTAAGACATGAGTAACATTTGCAAATCAAGCCACATTCTTTGGACCTACTGTGTGATTTTTTAAAAATACTTAAAACTTGTAAATTAGCCAATTAAATGATGGTTATTAATTTGTAAAGGAAAAAAATCCCTCCTGCTTTGATAAAATTCAGCTAGCTTTCTGGATGCACAGAAAGCTTTATCTCATTTTTAATGATAATAATTGTTGATTTAAGTGCAAATTCATAATTGGTCAAGGTAGGCTATTCATTGATAATAAAATTATGTTTATGAAGCACTTTGTATTTCTTCGTGGGGGGACCGTTTAATATATATTTGCCACTTAACAGTGCCTTAGTTTATTATTAATTTTTAATTAAACAAGTTATCCATGAAAAAGAATTCAAACAATACAGAAGCAGGAAAGGCAAAAATGATCATGCCCCTCCACTCTCACTTTCCTCTTCAGAGATAACCATCCACAGTTTGGTGTGCATCCTTTCACACTTTCTGTAAATCTACATGCAGACACACACCAGCAAACACTAATGATCAGAATATTTGGTCCTTATTTAATGAAAAGGGAATTTTATAGAGTCATTTTTTATTTTCTCTCCTTTAACCTGAAAGCCTGATTTAAAATGTGGATTAATATGAAACAAGTCTCTATTGGGATGCTTTAGTTATTCTTTATAAGATTTTCAGTTTAAGTTAGATTTTTAAAACCCGAGTATTAAAAATTTGAAAAGAAGTATGCTGATCTAATAGGCTTTAATAATATACTACTTCAATTCTAACAGCTAGCTGTATGATAGAACCACCTCTCTGACTTATTAACAATGGAGAGGGCACTGACTTAATGAAATAAAGAGCACTCTTTCTTCTTATGTTCTATAGCTGGTTTTAAAAAAATAAATAACAAATAAGCAGAGTGAACTGCCCTTGCTTTTGAAAGGTGACTAAGATGATCACCCTAATCTTATTTGATTTTGTGTATTTTTTACGTTGGGGAAAAGAAATATAGACTGAAAATGTCAAGTTGAGAATTCCCTCTGCATAGAAATCACACTGGAGTTGATTTTAAGATTGGCCCCTGCAATGTGCTGGGAAATTCCAGAATAGTCTAGTAGCTAAATATCTTGTTTTAGAGATGGGATCATAACACTTCTATCTAGTGAGCATCTGTGAGCCAGCATCTTGTAATTTGAAAATCACAGGAAAATGGCAGCCATCTATTCCAGCAGTACACATTATGCACACCCAATAACATAGTGATGGATGGGATTACAGGGGTATATGTACCTGAAGGTAAAGCACTCGATATCCAGATTTTGTAATCTGTTGGGGTCCAGGGCAGGCTGCTCCAAAATATGCCTCATTTGGCATATTGATTATTTAGAATTAAAGTTACTTAAGAAATGTCCAGTGCAAGAGGAACACTTTGACCCTCCTCTCTGTCTCCCTGAAAGCAGGAAATGAATCTTCCCTGTGAAAGATTGCTCCCTATACCAGGAGGTGGAAAGACATCCTTATCACCAGAGACAGCAAATTCAGGGCTAAGAAGCCTGTATCAACAAATCTTGTTACTTCTTTACTAATTTACTACCTAAGCCCAAACTTTGCTTAAATTCCTTACTAATTAAACACCCAAACCTAATGCTGCCCTGTCAATTCTTCCCAAATTTATTGTTTCTTTGTCTCAAAAGTTTAAAAGCTGCCTGCTGTGGCAGCTCCTTAGATTCCATTTCTATGAGACCTCTGCGCAGGACTGAAATTTATTTCTTTTTCTATTAATCTATCCTGTCAATTTTATTACCAGTCCAGCCACAAGAACTCAAGATGGGTAGAGAGGGAAATCTCCCTCTTCCTGACAAGCCTATTCCTTATTTCCAGGGTAAAAATAAAACCACAAACCAAATATTAACCAGTGAGAAGCAGTGACTTGCTCTCTCAAATGTTATCAGCCAAGGTCAGTCCTCTTGATGTGTAGACCTAGAATTTGCATTGATAAGGTCGAGTCAAGGAGTCAATTATTTAGATAGTCTTATTGATGAGCAGGGTTATTTTTCTTTAATTCCAGTGATCAAACTGATCCTAATTGGAGCCACCTGCCATCCTTTGAATACTACAAATAAGTCTGAAAACACAATAACCAACTTCATTCTGAAGACGATGGTGGGTTAGAATATGGATTTTACTTGAGATAAGAATTGATGACTGCAATATTGAGGAACTGCAATAGAGACTGTGATATTTTGTGATAATTTATAAACAGACCTTAGAGTCTTTTTATGGATAGGACTTAGTTTTTGAAGGAGGTCTCAGTTAAAATATTGGTCCCCCCCAAATTTTTACATTATGCCCCTTAACTTAGAAAAGCACTACTATCAGTTTATTTTTATTTGTAAATTAAATTATATAATACTATACATATATATATATAAAGACAAAACTAGAAATTTTATACAAATAAAACTTTTAATATTTTATTACCGTTTCTCCAATTGATTATCTTGCCTCTATCCCAGGTATACAATACTACTTAGGAAAATAAGGGGAAAAAAACCCCAACTTGGCTGATAATAGCACCTGATCTAGCATTCAATTATAAAATTTTACCAATTTCATAGTTGAATTAAGAGGGAAATTCCATGGTTTGTTCCATAGAATGCTGTGCCCTTTTCCATAGTTCTGGAGAATGGTGGGTGCACTTAATCAAGAGACAACTAATACCTGGGTCCCAGCATTGAGGGAGCAGAGACTCAGAGGTGAATGGTGGAGAAGGGACTGAACTAGAAATTTAGTGTCCTGAATTCTGATCCTAGCTTTGCCACTAACTAGTTCTATGATTTCAGCAAGAGATTTCTTCTCCACAAGCCTTTATTTTCTTACAGATCAAGGAACTATTTACTAGAGGGGCTCTGAGTTCCCTTCCACCTGTAAATTCTGCAGGAAAGCATTAACTGACAATTTTCATCAGCAGGGGATGGTAAAAAAATTTCTCTTGAGTATTTTTACCCATATACTGAAGGAGTGAGAGAGTTCAGCGAATTAAACCAAACCCTAAGAACCCTAAGGCTCTGTGAGGAAATAGACTCTTGTTTCCTGTTTAACTTCATTTTCATATAGTTGTGCTTGAATAAGGTCCCTTTTGGTACATCTTGTGCTAGACACGCTGCGGCATCTATGTGAGCAACAAGTATAAAGGAAATTAAGCAGCAAGCCTCTAAGATTTGGAAATGTGATCACAATCCAATGGGGATATGACATTCCTAAAACAAAACCTTTGATTTTACTTATAAATAATATACAGCAAAATTATCATAATAATTATTAAAATCACCTAAAGTTCAAGAGCTAACATATCTGTCTCCTGAAATTATTTTCATTCAACAAAGGTCATATCAGATAAACTCAGTTTGGTCCTAATTCTCAACATTTCTATATTCTCACTGATCGTAAATGCAAGATGAAAACGTGGGGGAAACGCCCCAGGACCAGAGTCTCCCCACAAAAACATGTTTAATTACTCAGCACCTCTCACTGGTCCACACTGCAGCCACCTCACACCGCTGCTGGTTCGTCACGTCCATGCTTTCTGACTCGTATAATGGGATACAGCTGCGAAATTTTGTTTTTTTCCATCTCACATTTGTACAGCAATGACCTTTAGATACTAAATGTTAAGTTCCATGTTGGGAACAATAAGACTTAATTTAATAATATGGAAGTAGAGTGATTCATGCTGTGAAATCTAAAATATTATGACACAATTGAGATGATGAGTTTGATTTCTAAGAAAAGTATTACAAAGAAAATGTTACCCTCAGCTAAACAAATAATTTATTTCTATTTTAATTTGATTGCTTTGATCATAAGATTTCATCAGTCTCTGTTTCACTTTAAATGCTCAGATTAAAGCCTCTCATTGCCATTTGTTCAATCATTTATTTTCTTTGGGGGCTCAAGAACTCCTGATGATTTTGTTTTCTCTGTGATAGTGGATTCTTTTTTACTTTCATGCTGGAAGCCAAAGATTAATCCTCTGGAATCTCAAAGAAGCACCTAATTAGTAACTTACTAAAAATGAAATGAGTTAATTATGTGTAATTTCTTCATAAAGATCAAATGACAGGCAAAGCACTTTCCTAAGGCTAGTCCCTTCATTTGAAGCATACATGTGAAAAGCAGAAATCAAATAAAGTTTTGATTAGAGCTGATAGCACCACAATACAATAACAGATTTCTAGGTTATTCTATTAGAAGCATCAGCTCAGCATGAGTCCCTTCCTTGTATATTAGTTTTTAAGAAAGTATCCTACTCCATAATAAGAATATACTCATAAGCCAATTCACTAAAATACACAACTCTCAAGCTAATTAAATTCAACTAATATAAACTGACTACCTACTAAGTACAAGATAGTATGAATTCCTGCTCCACCACTTACTAGTTCTGTAACCCATACCAAGTCACTTAAATTCTCTAAGCTTCAGTTTCCTCAAATGTAGAAAAGGGACAATAACATGTGGTACCTCCTAGGATTATTGAGATGATAAAATGAGATAAAATGTGTGCTAGGTATAACAAGTGCTGAAGAAATATTATCTTTCATTAAATGGTACCCACAGTAAAGGAGGTAGACTTCTGTAGTAAAAGCATCCCGCCATCAACGCTAACCTGGATGTGAAACAAGTCCTTCCTGGTTTCCACACATACAAACACCTATGGAGCCAAGTATTTCATTCGGTTGGTTAGATTTGCTGGGGAACTGGTGATCACAGTGAAGGGATCACATCACACGGAGGGTTACCTCCTGTCATCTCACTGATCTCCTCAGCCCCCCACTCTGCTGCTCCTTTCCTCCAGGACTACCTTCTGCATTTCCAAATCGAACAGATCAATTCACTTCCAGTCTTGTCTCCAAAGGGATATAACGAAAACCATCAAGAGGTTTCAGGAGAAGAAAAGGCCAATCATGTAACAGTTTCCATCTGTTACAGAACGTATTTATGGTTATAAATAACACTTTTTCTTCTTGCTAGTTTATTGTTTTTATTATTAGAGATGGTAGTAAGAGCCAGAACGCAGTGCACCAACAAATAAATGGCAAGTGAAGAAGGTCAGGCAACAGATACTGAATATTTTTTTTTAAAAGTTTCACCTATTAAGTAATGAAAGAGGCTATTACTGTGAAGGAAGGGCAAGGTCAAGGGATGATTTGCAGTTTATTTGGGGTTTGTTTACTTGTGGAATCAGGGAAACCAGAGCATATTAAAAGACGGAGGGGAAGAAAGAAGCAGATGGATTAATTCCAAGAGACTGTTTGATGTCCCACAGGAGAGAAGAGGGGGGTTGGATTGAGTCCACATTAGCTTTGAGATGACCAAAGTTAGACATGTCTTTCAGACAGAAGTGAAGATGGGGAGTAGGAATAAAAGAGTAGAAATTTTAGTAGGGAACCCACTAAACTACTAATTTTAGTAGGGAATTCTAGCATATGGCCCCATTGACGCTTTTGGTAGCTTTTGCTTACAGAAAACAACTGAGTCTCACCTTAGATCCAAAGCCCCTTCGATGTGAAGGGTCCTGATTTACCTTTGCCAGTCCAGGGATCTGGGAGGCTAAATATCATTATATGTGCTTAACAGTTGTACCTACACTGTAGTCAACAGACTGCCTATGTATTATCATTTTCTACTTGCTAAAATTCACCAACTCTTTTATTATTTATGGCTTATTTATTGTAGTTAATAAGGAAATATTTGTACAAAGGTTTAGAAATAAAGAATTAGGATGGTTATATTAAGCATTTATTTTGAAAACTATACAACATAAAAAAATTAAGAAAATGTTTCAATGCATTTATTTATAATTCAATTATAGTTGTTTAGTAATCTATCCAAAGTGAATAACTAAAAATTTTTTTTAATTTAGTAAAATTTAGTATTACCTTCAACAATAATTCAGTTCTTTTATTATCAAAAATTGTTAAAAAGGAATCATTTTCTGTGGACAGTTCTCAAGCAAATTCTGTTTAATTACTCCCATCCAATGTCAATTTGCTTAATTTTATTTGATATTTATCTACATAAAAGGTATTTTATGAATTTTTTTGCACTTACTCATCATGCATATAATGCCTTTGATTTAGATTTAACCTGTATCCACACAAATAAATATAAAAATATGACTGCATTAAATAGAAATAAAAATCATGAGAGGGCTCACCATCTCATATGCTTATTTTACCATTACTTCTGAACTAGATATTCAGTCTCATCTTTTCCTTCTGTAGTTGATCTTACACATTAATGTCACTTTAATCTTCTCTCAAGAGTACTTTCCTTCTGCTACACACCCCTTCATACAGTTAAAATCTCTACAATGGAAACCATACTACAGTCAGGCCCTAATATCCTATTTGTGTTTTGGCTAATGTTGCCTCTTCCTCCTTCTTTCTGCTCCTCTCCTTACTTCCTAGATCAGTTCTCCAAAATGTGTTCTGAGGAGTACTAGTGTTCAAGACAGTCCACGGCTTAAAGGTCAAATAAATTTGGGGAACTCTGTCACTTGCACATTTCCATATTAAATACTGAGGAGTCCTGCAAACAGATAGCTGTATGCTTTAAAGCCAACATCTCCCAAATCTATGCATCCATGGAAACATTTGTGAAAAATCTACCAAAAAATTTTTTTAAACCTAGATTGATCATCAATGTACTAGAATTGTTTTTCTCTTTCAGCTATTTTCTCTTTTCTGACTGGGAGGCCCTGCTAAAAGTTTCTGATTGCTGATTGGCAGTGCTGAACTTCTCCAGATGTTAGGCAGGCATTTGCTGAGTGATCAGTGGAACAATCCACACTTTTAGAGAAGAAACCAGAAGGGAGCTTTTTGTTCTGAAAACTTTGTCCAGTTGGTTGCCATTATGGATATTTTCATCATATAAAAGCAATTTACAGAACATTTTCCATTTCGTCCTCTTCTGGATACATTCAAAGGGATTAATTTTCTTAAAATTTGGCACCCAGAATAGAACATAGTATAATAGATATAGTTTAACTAGTGTAGAGAAAAACACAGCTATTGTTTCCCATGGTCTTGACTCTCTTCCATTAATGCAGAATAATATCATCTGAATATTGTATTTTAGCAGCATTATCACTCTGTAGATTTATATTTAGCTTGATGTGAATAACAATTTTCTCCTTCCTTATTTGGATTTCCATCCTAACTATTGTCAAAGCCACTTCCCTCATGGTGGACCTTAACAAGGAGGGAGGATCTGAGAACAGCTTTTCCAAGACATGTCGGTTTCATGAGAACGGCAAAGCCAGATGACTGCTGGGGAACTTTCTGGATACCGAGGCAGCTGATGAGATCACTTCTAAGCGAGGATGCTCTTGGAAAAGTCTTGAAGAATTGATCAGTGCTTAGTCCAAGGGGAACTGAAGTGAAGGAGGAGTCAAGACTGGAGCATTTTCAGGTGGTGGCCAACAAGGAGCGTTCCTAGTTATCTGGGTGGGTCTCCAGATCCCCCCTTGCCAAACTCCACAACTTCTGATCCTCTCTCCTCCCCTGGTGGCTTCTACACCCCAGTTCTTTGTCAGCTACTCTACCTGCTACTTCTAAGTCTCATTTGAGTCTCATTTGAGGTTCTGTCTCCTCTGTCCACTCCTTAAAGTTAATGTCCTTTACTGCTTAGACTTTGGGACTCATTCCTTATTCTATCCACTCTCAGCCACTTTCACAATTTTGACCATCATTACCACTGCTAATGCTATGTCGGTGACTTCCAAGTTATCTTTTCTGAAGTTTAAACTTATTTACCCAATTACGTATGAGATGTTTCTATATGGGTATCTGAAACAAACCTCCTACTTCATATATGTAAAATGTCATCTTTACTCCCAAACTGACACTTCCTTCTTCTCACCACCCTGACTGATATGAACAGCTTCACCAGTTGTCCAAGCTAGTAACCCTGGTCATCATCTTTGAACTCCCTGAACTCCTCACCAAGCCCTCCCATTCAATTTGTTACCAAAATATATTGTGCCTCTGGGCAAATAGATCTGGGTTCTAATTATGCTTCAGTCTCTTACTAGTCTTTAGCTGTATGTGTAGTTTGCTTGACTCATAGAGCCTTACTTTTCTCATTTAAAAGAAAATTGAGGCCCTCTAGTTAGTGGTTGAGCTGAAGCTTGAACACAGATTCTTAAATTTCCCTTCTATTCCTTTTTAACAACTTCACTGTACTCTTAGCTATTCCACCAGGCTTGTGTCATCTGAAACTTTGATAAGCTTAGGTTAATGTTATTATTAGAATCTTTGATAAAAGTGTTTCACAGAAAAGGGACAGGAAATGGCTTAGGGTTGCCTCTTGAAGAGCTCACTCAGCTGACCATTTCTATAGCACAAGTGCACTCTACAAGATACCTGAGAAAGATGTTAGGTATAAATTGAGAGCTACAAATTGAAATCTGAACTAGCAACTAAAGAAAAATTACCTGAGGTACTAAACAAGAACCACATGGTAAGGAGAGGCCTGCCTTCTGCCCTCCTCTGTATCTTCTCCCCAGGCAGAGATGGCTACATGCTTTACATCCATGGCTGTGAGGCCAGGATGCTGGCAATCAGATCCCATATCACAAATATAACAACTAGCTGCTTACAAAGCTTAATAGGTCTCCCTAAGATAGAGCAGCTTCACAAACAACTACTACCATTATTCCATAAAAATCAGGCCTTTTGTAATTCTTACAGTTCACTGGTCTTCACCTCAAGTGCTCAGATCCACTCTGCTATCCATGATGGTGGTTAACGATATGATACGTGTGCCTTTGTGTGTGTGTGTGTGGTGGGGGGATGCTCAACCCCTTGGCAGTGCCCAACCCACCACAAGTCATCAGAAAATGTACTGTGTTTTCTCAGCCCATTACTAATTTTGTCTTATTTATCTTCATAGGTGCAAGGTAGAGAGAGGTGGGGAGAGGTTGAAATCAGGACATTTTGTAAAGACAATGCATTCCTTTCGCTTTTTCTCTTGGATTATGTCTATTTAATTTGGGGTCAAAATTGCACATTGATGAAAAAGCTACTGAATTCAGGATTTTAAAGTTCAACTCCAGATTCTGCTATAACAGATTTGCCAAAATAAATCGAGTTAAAGGTACAGTGTCTTTCAAGTTGTCAACCATATTTGTCCCAAGACAGCTGAGGATATAGTGCACTCCTGAAGCCTAGCTTTATTTTAGTAGTAATTTTCAAATGGTGTGTGCATGCATGAGGCTGGGGGCTTCTCCTCTACTGATCATCACTTGTTAATGAAAGTCCCTTGATCTTTCAACCTGTCAGTCCTATCAAAAACTACAAAAAAAAAAGTCCTGGGGCAATTTATTCATAGTGAGACTCTTCACTGTTTCATTAATTAGCAAGTATTGATAAATCATTAGTTTAATAATCAATGTTTATAATTTTTACAGAGAGTAAAATCAGGCTTCCACTGCCCTGTGGCCTCTGGAATCCGTCCTGCCCCGCTTTATAAATGACCACTCATGGCGGCCCCCGCCATTTTCATCTGTAACTGAGAGACCATCCATAATGTGATCACAACTCTCAGCTATCTTAGGCGCCAGATGCATAGAATGCATGATTTTGTGTTTAACGGAGAGTTAAAATTTGTATCCCTGATCTGCATCCTTTGCTAAGAGTTCTTTTTAGAGACAACTAGAAGCAAGAGCTGGTTTTAGATTCCAGTGTCTTTTCTCTGATACTTGTTTTTCCTTTTCTAGTTTGAAATCCATTTTCCTCATGGAAGAACACTGAAGGAAAATAAGAGTGAAGTAGCCTACCTTGCTTCTTTCCTATTGTTTGTTAAGACCACATTCTCATCCTGACTCGTCCTCCACATTTTTGTTCCACATACTTAAGTATTTTTCTCTAAAATCTGTCTCGATATTTTTCATAAGCTCCAGCTTATTCAGGCTTCTTAGACTCTGATGTTTTTCTTAGAGTTAATTCTCTCAAGATCCTTTTCTTTCTGATCAGACAATTCCTGCTAAGGTGCTGATGGCTGATAATGGCTTAATGTATCAACCTTTTAGGATAGCATTTGCATTTTCACAACTGCTTTTAATTCCTTAACCCAGAAGAGTGCATGATTGGAGATTTCAAATATTCTGGCAGAGACAATAAGAACTTTGAAAGGAAGATAGTTTTTCCTAAAGCCCCACTAATCACAGAACAGATATTTTTAAGTACTTACCTATATGTAAATGTCTCGTTTCTTTAAATAACATAAGGAAAGTCAATAAAAGAAAATATAATGCACATTCATCATTGAAAACTTCAGACAGCTATAAAATAAAGGCAGGAATAGCTTCTCCATGTCTTTAGAGGTTTCTAAAATAGAGCTAGTATGATTTTTCAGAACTTTTACTCTGATCTGATCTATTTAATTTGATTAAGTTTTAATGTAAGGATGTTCTGTAGGGCATTTAAAGCAGTGATTACAATTTAACCTGGAAACTAATTAAGAAAATGCCAATTAAATTCAGGCATTGTAGTGAACAACACATTATGTTGATTAGGAGTTTAGTGTCTAGAGTCAGACAAGCCTTGATTCAAATCCTACTCTGAGTCTTAAGAGCTGAGGGTACTTGGGCAAATCATATAACTTGAGGCTTAATTTCTATTTCTGTTAAATGGGCATAATAATAAAGCCACCTGATGAGGCCATCACGAGCATTTAAGAGATAAGTAAAATGCCCAGAATAGTTTCTAGAACACAGTAAAAAGCCAATGAATATTACTGTTGTGAGTTCTATTTTTTAAATAGAAAAACATAACAAGATTCTTCAAGTCAGCTTTGGGGTTTCAGGGTTCCTAGAGGTTTTCATAGCTTGTCTGATCAACAAAAGGAAAATTAACAGGTATTACTACTGAGATACTAAGATGCACTCGTCTGTTTATTCATTTATCTTTTCTTCCATTCTTTTATTCATGCACCATATATGAAGCACCTATTATATTAGAAGTTGAAAAACAGTGGTAAACAAGACATATTCTCCCTGCGCTCAAAGAACTTCTAGTCTAGTGGTATCACTGCAGAACAGGAAGCAGGCTAAGTGTAAAAGCCAGGTGTAAGAGGTGATAGGCAACATTAACCTCAACACATTTCACTTCTCCATAAAACAAAACCAATCACTTCACACCCTTCTGGATGGCTGTTATAAAGAAAAAAAGAAAGAAAGAAAGAAAATAACAAGTGTTGGTGAGGACATGGTAAAATTGGAACCCTTGTGCACCAAGGGTGGGGTCGTAAAATGGTGCAGCCATGGTGAAAAACATTGTAGAAGTTCCTCAAAGAATTAAAATAGAATTACCAAAGGATCTAGCAATTCCTCTTCTGGGATTATACCCTAAAGAAGTGAAAGCATGAATTCAAGCTGATATTTGTATACCATCTGTACATGTATTATTCATAATAGTCAAAAGGTGGAAGCAACCCAAATGTCCATCAAAGGATGGAGAAGCAAAATGGATTAACATATAATACACACACTGGAATATGACTCAGCCATAAAAAGTAATAAAATTCTGATACTACAACATGAATGAACGTTGAAGACATTATGCTTAGTGAAATAAGCCAGACACAGAAGAACAAAAATCATGTAATTCCACTAACATGAAGTACCTAGAATAGTCCAATTCATAGAGACAGAAATGGAATAGTGGTTACCAGTGGCTGGGGGAGGAAGAAATGGGGACTTGTTGTACAATAGGTACAGAGTTTCAATTTGGTGAAGATGAAAACATTTTAAAGATGGATAGTAGTGATGGCTCTGTCACAAAAGGTGAGTGTGCTTAATATCACTGAACTATATATTCACTTAAAAATGGTTAAAATGGTAAATTTTATGTTATGTATATTTTACCCCAAAAATTCATACATTGTGTGACTTCAACAGTTAACATAGTTGGAAGTTGTGACTAGCATAATTTTTTTCCCACTGTAATATTGGGAATCTTAGTTGTTACCTGACTGGTTGAAAAAAAACAAATCAATATTTAGACAGCAATAACAAATAAGGGCTATGTTTTCCTGTTCTGTATAAGTTGAGAAAACATTTGCTGCCCTCCGTCATTCTAGGACTCTCCTCCCACCAAACATTTTATTCTTTCACTTCACCAGGGAACAAGCAGGCATAGCAAGAGAGATGGCAAATGTGCAGACTTAGCACACAAGGTCCAACAGTCTGCTTTGACAGAAACATATATGACCTTCAAAAACAGTAAATAAACATTTCTTACTACTGTAAGCTACGTTTAGTTATGTTTAAGTACTCTAATTTCATTTCTCCAAAACCATTTTGAAATGTTGGTGTTTTAAAAATTTGGAGGATGCTTTCCCTCTCATGATGTTATCTACAGCCATGTGCAGAATTTAATGATGCATTCTTCTCTACTTGATATTTGTGTTATTTCAAACAAGGACAAGGCTGAAATGTGTCTTTGTTTAGCTTAAAAGATTTTTTTCTTTGAAAAACAAATTATACATTAGAAAACGCACCTTCCCAAGGGACAATATAATCTTCAAACATAAAAATAAGTCTTAGAAAGATTTAGTGAAATTCTTACAAGGAAAAACTGGAGATGTTTATCAAGGAAACACTAAGGTGTTCTAGAGTGCATCTGTAACCTTTAAAGTTGATGTCGGGGAAAAAATCATGCCTTCCTACAGATTATACTTCAATGCCACAGTAAGAGGTAAAAATATAAGGTGTGGAATGGTGTATCTTATACTTTTTCAGTAGCAAAAGAAGTGCAAAAAAAAAGTTTAAAACACTCACTGTTGCCTGCTAGCATAAAGTAATATAAACATGCCTAATAAAATAATTTTTAATGATGTGGTTAATTAGCCTTATTAATTCGTAGAACAAATGTTTAATTAGCACCTTCCACATGTCAGGCACTGAGATCTGTCTGCCTATACTGGGATGAGCAAAACTGCTCTCCTGGAGCTTAAACTCATGTTGTCCACCTGATACACCTCACTTCTTTTTAAGCTATAAGCATTTTCCTACATCCAAAGACAGTTCTTCTGGCCTCTTAATTCCCATTTCTCCAGACTAAACAATCAGGATCATATTTCTCCTTTTCCCTTTTACTTCCACCATCTGCAAACTAAGAAATGTACAATCATTTACTTTCTAAGCTAAAGAAAAAAGTTCTTAGATAACAACCAGCATTAATTTCAGTAACTTCTGGTGTTTTAAGGAATGGCCAAATAACTCTTCTCTCTTAATTTAAGGCAAGAAATTTATTGAATTATGCTTTTTTATGGGGAATAGAAATATGATTGGGAATGGCAGAGATATAAATACATGATTAGAGAATATTCTATTGCTTTTAAAAAACTAATTTTGCTTCTCTAAATTATTTGCCATAAAAAGCTTCAGGCTAGGGGGCTGCCCTGGTGGCGCAGTGGTTGAGAATCTGCCTGCCAATGCAGGGGACACGGGTTCGAGCCCTGGTCTGGGAGGATCCCGCATGCCGCGGAGCAACTGGGCCTGTGAGCCACAGTTGCTGAGCCTGCGCGTCTGGAGCCTGTGCTCCGCAACAGGAGAGGCCGCGATGGTGAGGGGCCCGCGCACCGTGATGAAGAGTGGCCCCCACTTGCCGCAGCTGGAGAAAGCCCTCGCACAGAAACGAAGACCCAACACAGCCATAAATAAAAATAAATAAAATAAAAAAAAAATTAAAAAAAAAAAAAAAGCTTCAGGCTAGGATGATGGATAATTAAAAACTTGGAAAAGAAATGAATCCACTTAAATGTATTTCCCAAACTTACTATCTTTAGATTAAATTACCATACACAGATTTTCAAAATTTGCCCAAGGAACGAATAATAATATTGGATGCCAGTTTATTAAGTAAAATTGGGTACACAGACTATAATAAATTCAAAGATAATATCAACTGTTTAATATTAAAAGAGGAGTTGTTACAGAGACTGCTAATTACCCTCCAATATTTATTTTCCCCCTCTTGCATATAGACATTTAACTGGGCACTCGGTTATCCAATCTCCTTTGTTTGATCATGTAAGTTCCAGCCAATGCAGTGCTTCATACATAATATGAGACTTGAGGGAGTGGTCTTGAAGGAAGGGGGCAGGCCCTCTCATTCTCTTCTCTTTGCTTCTGCTTGGAATTTGGATATATTTAACGTCTGGAGCTTAAACTGACAGCTTGGAACCACAAGGCAAATACTAAATGTTGAGAATGGTAAAGCTGAAAGATGGGAAAAGCTTGACTTTCTGACTCCATGACTCCAGAGTTTACCTTCTATCTATCTTCTTTTATGGAAGAAAGAAATAATTCTCTACCCTGTTAATTGCAGTCTGTCACTCAAAGCAGAACCTAATCCAAACAAATACTGTATTTGGTATTATATTTAAAAATAAGATGTTATGTGTGACAAAACCTAAGTTCATGGAATTGCCTGCTATAAGCACTGGGCCCTGAAGCCTGGGATATTACAGGCTTGACAAGCTGGAGCCTTTATTATTTGTAGCAAAATATTTGGTCATATCGTCAACTGCTGTTCCTTGGAAGGCAAAGCAGGTACCAACTGAGACTTTTAATATTAGGAGCAAAGTTAGGAAAAAATTAAATGCTGATGTGCGTTGGCTCCTTCTTGCTATGTTCAGCAGTCTTCAAGAGAGAGATGAACTCAGTCTAGGACTAGCCAGTCAGCAGGCTGAGAGAAAAGAAAAACCACTTTGAAATGGAAGATGGAAGGCTCTCTGCTTCTGCTGGCAATCTAAAATGATGGAGAATCTTCAATTTACAAGCTTGAAAAAGTAAAAAAAACAAAAAACAAAAAACAAGAAAGCCCTCCACACACATACAAAAACTGTATCCTAAACTAAGGTACAGCAATTATAAGCCATAGCTGCCAAGAGGTAGCCTTAGAATGAAGTAAAGCTGTAGCCCAAGATGCCTTTTATCACCTTGAGGTAAGAGTAAGGATGGGGAAAAAAAAACTGTGAGAGATAGGCATCTCATTGATTAGGACTTGTTATATTAGGATTTAATTCGTATCTGATGCAAATATATAATCATCAGCAGAACTCTGTATGTACTCTGTTATTATAGATAATAAATAAATAAAATAAAATAAATAAATGAAAGGAACAAATAATTACAACAACAAAAAGAGCCATCTACCAGAAAGTGGGAAACAGTCCTATGGCAATAATCATACTTAGGATATTATCATAAAGGGTTATTCTTTCTCAAGGCCACAAAGTTGAAAGGGGGCATAAGTTGAAAGGAGGAAGGAGAAGAAAAGGATGGATCAGCAAGTTCTACTGGAGAGAGATGAGAGTGGCTCACCTCCATTGAGAATTAGCAGAACACAGAGGTAAGTAAATAAAAGAACAGAGTCACCAAGCTTAAAACTACATCAAGGGACTTCCCTGGTGGCGCAGTGGTTAAGAATCTGCCTGCCAATGCAGGGGACACAGGTTCGATCCCTGGTCTGGGAAGATCCCACATGCCGCGGAGCAACTAAGCCCATGTGCCACAACTACTGAGCCTGCGCTCTAGAGCCCATGAGCCACAACTACTGAGCCCGCATGCCACAACTACTGAAGCCCGCACACCTAGAGCCCATGCTCCACAACAAGAGAAGCCACTGCAATGAGAAGCCTGAGCACCGCACTGAAGAATAGCCCCCACTCGCTGCAACTAGGGAAAGCCCATGCGCAGCAACGAAGACCCAATGCAGCCAAAAATAAATAAATAAATAAATAAGTAAATTTACTAAAAAAAACACACTACATCAAGAACAGATATTTCGATTTGGTTACTTGCACACAGAATCGTCTTAAAGAAAATAGATTACAAGACTACAGTGTTTTTGAGGGAATGAATTTTCAGCAATTAAAAAAAAGTCCCCTAAAATCATTTCTTCTATTTGTTTGGCCATAGAAAATTAGGAATGTAAACAGAAATACCAACTTTATTAGAAAACAAAACAAAATTTATTTTCTGATTTATAAAGAGGTTTTACGAGAGAACGTCCTGAAACTATCTTTGTTTTCACTTATTTGTATCATTACTCAGTAATTTGTGGTGGCCAAGGAGGGATGCTGGTCGTATCTCCCCTCCTGTTTGAGGAGCAGAGTTGGTTGGTCTAATTGGGGTCCACAGATGTCCTCCTGCTGAGGCCATGCTCCCCGAGGCTGCCCCAGGTAATTACTAAACATGGCAAGAGCACCCGAGTCAGGCCATTTCTGTCTATCGTGGGACTCTAACAGGCTATTTTTATGAGGATTGTGGCTGACACTGTCTCAGTGCTTTGCTACAACCTGGGGTTCTCTTCCTACACAATCCTCCTTCCTTCCATCACTCCTTCCTCAGGTGTCAGACTTCCTCCTCCTCTTTTACCCCTTTATCCTTCAGAGACATTTTGCCCAGTAAATCTTTCAGTGTCTAATTCTGCCTTAACATCTGTTTCTTGGAGTACGTGAACTGACACATTACTCATGAAAAAAAAGTTTCAAATTTTTTTTTTTTTTTGGTAAAGCATTGTAAAATCAACTGGATAGGGTAATCTGTAGAAATGTTTATGTTCTCCAAATAATAACCTGACACACATATCACATATTGACATGAGATATACAAGTCATCACAGTTTTAAAATCTTGCCAATTTTTTTTTTTAACTTAAGAGCATTTTAGATACAGAAAATATTTTCTAAAGGATACATACAAAAAATCATATTCAATCTACATATTTATAGTTACCTATATTTCTACAGTCAGAACATTATGTTCTTTTAATCTAGTGATTTTAAAATAACAAAATTAATATAAGGAGAAAAACCCCACAAAATAACAGTGATAAATAGCCACAGGGTTAATACAATTCCTGCAAGTCAAAGAGTTTTTATAATTTCATGATTTTTTCCTTTGAAAAACTACTTATAATTCACCCTTAAATCTGAATACTCCCAGTGCAAGCCAGTCATAAGAGCCAGAAAAAAGCAAAGGCATGTTGAATATCACAATAATTCTAATGATAATTAGCCCAAATCATAGCTCTAATCAAATTTTACTTCTAGGAGGTATAAAAAGGTCTTTGGAATTGGGGGCTATGTAATGAATACTTTCCTATCTCCAACAGAGAAAGAGTTTCTGAAGAGGTTAATATATTCAATTTCACTGTGCAATTCCCTTCCTCCTCTGTGCCCTTTTCTTTTATGCATGTAGTTGGAAAACAAAGTAAAACAACCAAAAGTTCCTTGGGAATTGGATTGAAAAAGAAATGTGTCTCTTCTTGTTAATGTTCTCATAATGGAAAGAAATGGCTTAAAAATGTATTTTTTAAAGTGGGGAAAGAATTTGCTTAGAATAGCAAATATTGATCTAAATATTTTTATGGCAAGTGGTTGTTTTAAACAACCAAATTCTTTTTAAGAAGTTAATAATTGAGAAAGTTTCTAGGTTAATTCACTACAGTTAAGGAAAGACTAACTCTCTAAAGCTGAATAAGAGAAAAACAATCATGTATAACAATGAACCAGGGTGAAATAGTAAAAGCACAAAGGAAAGATATATAAATAAAAAATTAGTGAATGGGTTTGGAAACAATAAAAGAAAACTTAATTCCAATTATTATACAAAGTTAGCCAATCCAAATCAAAATAATTTTTAACAACTTCCAGGAATCCCTAAGGTTCTAAGATGTGATTTCCTCATTTCTCGTTTTGCTATTTAATAAATTGTTAGTCGGTTGGTCAGAAAAACTTGACTCTTGCCATAGTATTTTAAAGGGAGGTATATTACATAAAAGTAAAATGGGCATCGAAGTATTTCAATATTAATAAGTGATGTTCAACACTATATAAATGTAGATGATGGTGAACTTTCATTTTATTTTTTAAAAGGCAATAAATAATTTATCCCCTGATCCCTTCTAACCTCAGTATAGTTGGGCCATGGGTGGAAGAAAGACCAAGAGGAAAAGATGATGACTAGTCCATGCTTTCAAGTTGGAAGTATATCCACTAGACTAATATTTTTAAAGACCATTTATTTTATAGCAGTTGTTTAGCTTTGAGTCGAAGTTCTCCACTTGCCTATTTCTGAGTGGCACTGCAGTCCCCAAATCAGCGACTGACTGGAATTTTAGTTTACCAAAGCTGGTTTTAAATCAGTAGAATCTTGAGTCTTGTTATACCCCATGTGTGATGCAGCAAAAAGAGCATCTGGGCAAGGCTTGAAAGATTTGAGAACTAATTCAGAACCCATCAAGGAGTGAGAGGATGCAGGGAACTGTGAAAGTGTGTGTGTGTGTGTGTGTGTGTGCGCGTGTGCACGCATGTGTTGGGGGGTTAGGGGGTTGGTTCATGGTCTTGTTAATTTGGGAGGAGGAATGACAGGTTACTCCATGGATAGCAATACCTTCAGCAGTTCCTGACGCACAGGTCAGAAGTAGTCTTTAGGGAAACACTGCCAGATGGACCCCAAAATGCAGAAGGAGAAACAGAAAGTGTGGAGTAGAGGAAAGGGTAAGCTCAAGGCTTTTTGTCAGGCTGACTGCTGTCATCTTGACTCCTTTTTGTGTATTACGGCCCATATCCCACCTGTCAGCAAGTCCTGTAGGCTTGACTCCCAAAAATGTATTCAGAATTGACCATTTCCCACTCCTCCACTAGTCTATCTTCCTTCGTCTGGGTTATTACAATAGTCTCCATTGTGTTAACTATACTGCTCCCTTATCTGACCATACTCTTTTCTCAAAACAGCAGCCTTAGAGATCGGTTTAAAATGTAAATTAGATTTTGCCATTCACCTGGTTCAATCTTCAAATGACCACCCCCCTCACTCAGAGTAAAAGACCCTTCACGATCCAGCCTCTGCAGCCTCGCACTCCGGAAGCTGTGTGGCCTCCTGTCCTCAAGGCCTCCATGTGCTCATACCTGTGTACTAGTTACACTTCCTTTTCTCTCTACCAGAGATGCTCTTCTCCATATCTCCTCTTGATGTGTTTGCTCACATCCTTGAGCTTTTTGCTCAATCCTTGAGCTCTTTGTTCAGGTGCCATTTTCTCATTGAGGCTTCATCTGTCAAATTGTTTTAAATGGTAATCTTCAACATCCCCCTTCCCCCAGACCCTCCTATCCCCTTCTCTGATTTATCTTCTCCAAAAATACTCATTTCACCAATTTGTTATCTCGACTGGAATGACAGCACGTATTTTTTTCTGACTTGTTCAATGCTCTAGCATGAATAATGCCAGGTTTTAGTAAATATTTAGTAAATAAAATGATTTGAATCCTGGCCCTACTCCTCACTAGTCATACAGATAGTATGTACACCTAGATAAAAAGTGCATCTGATCTAATACAAAATCATGTTATTGTCAAGACCCTGAAAAGTTATTCCTGCCAAATATGATAGTGAAATACCAGTGGCTGTTCTCTGCCAGCACAGTCAGTATCCCTTACCTAAAGTTCTCTAGGGGGAGAGGAGTGTGGCAGAAGCTGGCCATCTACGTGGGGATGAGAAGTCCTCTAGCCCCTTTTGCATGTAACCATTAAACGTAACCATGGGGACTGTTGATTAATTTAATCAATGACTAAATATAGAACTATTATGCAACAGGCATTCTTCCCCAACACTTAATATAGCAGAAAATGTGAACAACTAATATCCTTGTCGTATTAGTGCTTACATTCTAGTGGAGATTCCAATAATAAACAGTCAATATAGCACATAATGAAGGATGTAGAATGTTAGAAAGTGATTAAGTGCTGTGGTAGGGGAGGGAAGAAAGTAGAGTGGGACAACAGGGACCAGGGATGCTGGGGGTGGGTGGGTCAGGATGTGCTGGAGCAGGAAAGAGAGGGCCTGGTCATCCTCCTGGAGGAGGTGAGACTTGGGCAAAGTTTCTAAGGAGGAGAGTAAACCAGAGAAGAGTCAAAAAACAAAACAAAAAAAATAAGGGTCTAGGGAAAAAAGAAAACATTATAGGGACAATAGAAACCAGACCAGTGGTCGCCTGGGACAGGGCAGGAATGAGAATTGACTGCAAGGGGCAGAAGGGAAATTTGGGGGACTGGGGAAATGATCTAAGAGCTGGACTGTGGTGATGGCGACACTACTGTATAAATTCACTAAACTCACTGATTTATACACTTGAAATAGGTGGATTTTAGCATATGTAAATTTTATCTTAGTAAAAGCAATGAAAAGAGAGAGAGGGAATAAGAGAGGTAACATTAGAAACATAAAATTAAACAAAATAGAAAAACATGCCTGTAGAAGACATGGATATCATAATTAGAAAACTGTAAAAGCAGTTTCTGGTATTCCTTTATCTGTACATTAAACCAGACAATCTGATTATATTTTTATTTGATGTTTCGAATCCAGAATCCAGGATATATAAAAGTACGCTGTGATGGTGAGTTTTACATGTCAACTTGGATAGGCTCTAATACACAGTTATTCAATCCAACACTCATCTAGGTGCTGTTGTGAAGGTGTTTTGTGGATGTGGTGAACATCCACATTCAACTGACTTTAAGTAAAAGAGATAAGCCTTGACAATGTAGCCCTCATCCAACCAGGTGAAAGGTCTTAAGAGCAAAACAGATGTTTCCCCAGGTGGAGCTTAGAGTAGGTATACATTAATAAGAGAATCATACCAACAATGTAAAATGATAACTTTATAAAGGTGAGACATACGGGGGGATGAGAGCAAAAACTGTAAATTCTATGAGGGTAGAGATTCTGGCTCCTGTTTGGTCGCGGTATATCACCAGCACCAAGCATAACCCCGGAGTTATATGAAGGGCTCCATAGTCTCTTTGGATATAAATGAATAAATGTAGATCTCAGTTCTGTAATAGAAAGATAAATGCATGTTTGAAAAGAAAGTCCTAAAGATAACTAAGGATTTAGAGAAATAGGCCCACAAAAAGATTAAAAGATTTACTATTATTTCAACCAGTTAAGAGAAAATTGAACACTGATCTAATAACAGAGTTGAAGGATTTCAATTCCCAAAGTAATACCACATTTGTTTTCTTTGAAGGCATTTCTTGTGAGAACACTTAATGTGCAAAACAGCACATGTACCCAGCGTTTATATGTTAAATGTAGGAATGATCTTACTGTCAGTAAGGGACTGGACACATAGCCATGGGTGTCAAGTATGTTCTCCTGAACTTTTCTGGTTGTTTTAATATGAACAACTCTCTGGCAACACTTCATTATATCTTTATGACTCTAAGCCTATGTTCTACTGCTCAGTATATACACATTATGCAAAATTCCAAGACCAGTACAGCATACCATTAGGATGACAATTTATTCTTAAACACATGTGATTTCAGAAAAGCCACTTAAACTCTACTGAGGGAAGAGAACAATTCCAGGATTTCATCTTCTTTTCATGGCACTCTTTTGTATGTGTGTGATTGTTTTATTTCCAGCATTATTAGTATCTACAGCCAAAGTCTTTACTATTTTCATTTCTTTGGTAGTGATAGGTCCCACCATACTACAAATCAAGGTCAAATTCAAAATTCCTCCGTTTCTGAAAACTTCCAGGTCTGTTAAGCAATGTGGATAGACTTCCCCCCCTTGTCTTTATGTATGATCCTGCCCCTAAAGTTTGCTAACGCCAAGTCTGTGATAATTAATTTTATGTGTCAACTTGAGCAGGCTAAAGGATGCTCAGATAACTGGTAAAACATTGTTTCTGGGTGGGTCTGTGAGGGTGTCTCCAAAAGAGATTAGCACTGGAATCAGTAGACTAAGTGAAGAAGATGGCTCTCATCAAAGTGGGTGGGCATCATCCAACCTGTTGAGGGCCCAACAGAACAAAAAAGGCAGAGGAAGGGCAAATTCCATCTCTCTTTTTGATCTGGGATGTCTATCTTCTCCTGCCCTTGGACGTTGGAGCTCCCAGATTTTCGGCCTTTGGACTTTGGGAATTGTAAGAGGAAGCTTTGAGACTAGGAGTTAAACCACTGGCTCCCCTGGGTCTCAGGCCTTTGGACTCTAACTGAATTGCACCACTGTCTTCCTGGTTCTCTAGCTTGCAGACAGCAGATCGTGGGACTTCTGGGCTCCATAACCCTGCACATATATATATATATATATATATATATATATACACACACACACACACACATATACACACACACATATATATATATGAATCCTGACTGATACAAAGTCTAAGCTGTATGCTCTTTTTTTCTCACTCTAATTGTTAGTTTCTTACACATGGGATACATTTTCAAAACAATGATTCCTTTACTTATCATTTGCACTTTTGTATTGCTCTGTTTACACAAAGCTTTCTAACATTTATCAGAGATGAGTTCTCACCATGACCAAGTGTGGTCATGGAATTTTCTCAAAAATATTTTTTATTGATTTCCTTAAAATTCTATACTCAGTCCTATTTAGAGGTCAGAAAGTCATGTTCAGAAATTTGGCCAGCAGTGCTGTTTTTATCCAGTGTGCATAGTAGTTTAATTTTTGTTGTTGCTGTTTGATTGTTTGAATGTCTCTACCTTTTAGTTATCCACATTGCCTAAAATTTGTTTGACTTTCAACTCTTATAAAATTCATCTTTGAAAATGAATAATATTAATCCAGAAATATGAATCTCCCTTAAGAAGTATGGTAACTTTAATTAAAGGGAGCTATGAAGCAAATCACTTATATCTTATTATGGGCTGACTTGTACCTTCCAAAAAGATATGTTGAAGTCTTAACCCCTAGAATCTGTAAATGTGGCCTTATTTGGAAGTAGGGTCCTTGCAGATGTAATCAAGTTAAATGAGGTTATAATCTGATCGCCTAATGTATCCCTAATCTGATGACTGGTGTCCTTAAAAGGAGAGGGAAATTTGGACACAGAAAAACAGAGGGAAGAATTCATTTTGAAGATGGAGGCAGAAATTGGAGCAATGTATCCACAAACCAAGGAAAACCAAGGATTGCTTGCAACCATCAGAAGATAGGAGAATCCAGAAAATACTCTTCTTTGGAGACTTTAGAGGGATCAGGGCCCTAGTGAACCTTGGGCCCTGCTGAACCTTGGTTTCAGACTTCTAGCCTCCAGAACTGTGAGGGGATAAGTTTCTGTTGTTTTAAGCCACCCAGTTTGTAGTTTGTTGCAGCAGCCCTGGAAACCTAATACAAAGAAGTTTGCTTAAGATTCACTTTTCAGACCACTGAGGAAGACATCATCTAACGTACCATATCATTTGATAAAACATTTATCACTCCATTTCTTGTGGAAAGCAACAAAAAGGAGCTAGAAAACAAATCTCCAAACAACAGATTTTCAGTAGGTGCAACAACAGGCCAGTTGGCCCTTCAGAGGAAGGAAGACTGGACCATAAACAGAGTGCTGCAAGGTCCTGCACATATTCTGGTGACAGACGGGTCAACCCAGGAATTCCTGAGAAACTATCTGGGAGGCCTTTCATGACTAAGTTGTGGTGTGTTTTAGATCACTAAGGAAAGCGTTAGGCACTCACAGCTGGTGGCATTTTCCCTTAAACAGCCAGGAAGCACCAGCACTGGTAACAAGCCTCTAACTGATTCAATGAGAACTACTTTACACAGATATATATTTGAGACAGGGACCTGGGACACTTTGCTGCAGTACTTGCACCTGGACAAAGGTCTTCTCGAGCAACAGAACACAAAGAAACTATAAGGAACTAAAAATAATTGTGTGCATGTGCAACTGGGGCAAATTATCAACAACAAAATACAGAAAAGATCAAAATAAAACCCCAACTGCCACTTCCGCAGAGCCAGGAGCAAAGGCAGGGGGTCGGGAGCCAAAGCAGGGCACCGCCCATGCTCCCCTCACTCACCACCACCTAAGGGGAGGGCAAACCACCTCAGCCACTCCTCCGGCCCGACCCCTGGACACACCCCCTACCCTCACCCCATATGAGGAACCAGCTCGCCCCGCCTCGGGAGCAAGTGAGCAAGGGAACCTGTTTTTGTTCTCGCTCCCCCCTGCTGCAGCAGGGGCCCCAGTAAAGCCTTGTCTGAATTTCTTGTCTGGTCTCTGATCAATTTCTATTGATTAAGGAGTCCAAAAACCCTGGTCAGAAACATATTTACATATCAATCTAATAACTATTTAAAATTCATGCTCTATTTCAATGAGGAGTAAAAGGCTATATACTGGTGAGCCTAGATTTGTAACTGGGAAGGGCTGTGCCCTTTTATTAAACTTTATTAATTCCATTCCTATCAGACTCTGGCCAGTTCCCAATGCCCCCCATCTCTCTGGTCACCTCCACCTAATCTGGCACCTTCTTGAGAGCTGCCACCCCCAGTGTGTTCCTTAGAACTCCCCTTCCAACAAGACTGGATCTTTCTTACCTCTCCTCTTCAGCCCACAGCTCCTTTTCCTTTTAAATTAAAACAAATAATCAAAATACCAAACCTAAAGAAATTTTTAAGTTTAAAAATCTTTCTACTCTCTCATGATCATGGGCCCTGGCCTGTATCAGAAAGCAAATTCCCAGGTAAGCAGTCAATAATAAATTGAATTATTTTGTTTAGAATTCTTTTGATTATTAAAATTAATGAAGTGTTATCAAAAGGAATTCAAGTTGGGAGATAGAGAAATAAGGTAAAGCAGCTAAAATAACTTCCTGAGGAAACATTCCCAAATGAATAATCTTTCTTTTTCTGTTTATTCCCAAGAAAGAACAAGGCAAGATAATTCTTAGAGCGTAAACGTCTGATTGAGAGTGTTACAGAGGAGAACTAAGAGCCCTCCTGGGATGAGCAGGGCGCAGGCGCGGAGAGAAAAGGCTCCGCACTGGTGGGCACAGCCGTGCCTGTGGTGGCAAAAGCGGCTGTGTGGCCAGGACTTACTTCAAAAGAAGCAAACTGTGGACATGGTTAAGGGCAGAACGCCTTTACGTAAGGCTTTCACCCAGCGGGAAAACAATTTGATTTTTACTGACTAAGGAGGAAGAAATGCTTTGAGTAGCTGTGCAGCTGGTGAGAGGCCTCAGATGAGCACATGACCTGAAATCTGAAATTTTCCTTGGAAGGGGCTGTCTCAAAAGGAGTTTAAGAAAAGACCCCAGATGAACTGGAAAGGCAATCAGCATTTAGCATGAAACCCTGGGGTCAGACCCTGGGGTTAACAGGTGATCCTGTGTAATGTTCACAGAACAGATCCTATTGCCTTTTAATAGATAAAGAAAGATAAATTATTAAAATGACCTATCAACTAAGAGAAGACACCGTCCCAAATTAGGTGTGTATGATTCAAAGTTCTTATTTTAGAACAAAGTCAATTCTCCTTTCCACTATACTAATATTTCTTAAGATGTCATCATTGTAACATCTACAACTTACTTTACATTTTCAGCACAGACAGTATGAAGTCGTGTGAGTGTGTTCCAAGTGACAGTCCAGAGGCGGCTATCATTCTAATCAGGCAGCCACGCGCCAGAGGCAGTCGAGAGCGCGCTCTCAGAAACACTGCAGCCACTCCAGACGCAACTGCTCCAGGATTTCTGCTGTCTATTCCTCTCATCAACTTTCTGAAGGTCAAGTTGGGTTTTCTTTGGTAAAAATAGTGGTCTCTTAATTAGCATAAATGGTAGATAAATGTTATTAGGAAAGAGATCTCAGTGGTGAAATTAAATATATTAAGGTTATGCAGTTTGGCAAAACATCTTTTAGAAACACACCTTGTGTGAAAATGGTATAAGACTCCAGTGAGGTCTGTGACCTGAAGCCGTGGAGACGGTTCTGGATTCTGGATCAGTGAACCTGTGCCAGCTATTAGCTTAGGAGGCTTTCTGTTGCCTGGCACTGGCTCTGGGTGTAGCTGAATCCTGCCTCTGAAACACTGCTACAGCTGCCTGAAGAAAACAGTTTGTTCAAGGTAAAGCAAGTCAGAGAGCTAGGACTTTGTTGAGCTGACAGAGGAGTTTGTATTAACAGTGTTGTTCCAGCTTGCTAATAAATGTTCATTTAATAAATGTCTCTATGTGCACCAGACCCTGTCTGGGGCTTCCTTTCACCGCTCCATGGTGGCAGAGCTGTATGAGAATAGCTGTTTCTTACTTATCTCACTTGTCAGTGGCTGACATTGTTTTTTAAAAAGAATATAATATATATGCATGCAAGTTGGCTAAGTCAGATCTATAATTCTGTTACTCAGATCATTTGTTTCAGAATCACTTGAAGTTTAGAATTCTTCGATTTCTCAACATCCTGCATTCTAAAATTCTAGGAGTGTGGCCTGAGAATCTGAATTGTAACACGTTCCCCTAGTGATTCTCATATACTCTGAGGATTCAGCCAATGAAGATATAACCAAAGAAGCATCATGATCATTTGCTGACAGCATTTCCCAATGGCAGACTAAAGACCCGAGAGGGAGGAAATATGACCCTGACTGCTGGGTTTGAAAACCCAAATCTGTAAAGCAATAGTAATAGCACACTATAAAGCCCTCATATCCTATAAACTCTATGCCATAAATTTGTGGTTATAGCTTTTTGCCTACCCATCTAGACGGAAATAGATCAACACTTGCCTTAAGCATTCAGCAAGCTCATTCATGGCCAAAGATATTCCACTGTCATTTGGATGAGTAGGGATTATCAATAGCTTTCCAACTGAATACTGTCATCCATTTTCTGACAGCAATGAAAACTGTTGGCCAGAAGTCCATCTTGTTAAATACGTTTTGGGAGAAAAACCAGTTTAGCTACTGGGTTGCTTTTTCTCACATCAATAAGCCCAGTTTATTCACTCCTAAGACATCTTGTCTGACTTCATCCACTCATCAAATATTTATTGAGAGACTTTTAAAAAGCATGTAGCTTTAACTCCCAACAAAGACCATGGAAGATTAAAGAAGCAGAGGTCTAGTTCAGGACTTCTGTCTCTGAGCTGTCACTCATCATCATATCATGATGCAGAGGGGAGAAACACCCTCATACAGGAGTCAGAGGTTTTGAATTCGGGGGCTGGCTATAGACTCAGCGGCAAGTCAGTATAGCTCTTAGGGCTTCTATTTCTTCTTTTAGAAATTTAGGAATAAAAGGCTTGCCTTGCTTATTTTTCAGAATTTACTAATTCATTTACAAATATTTATTGGTCATCTACTATATTCAGGAATTTTTCTAGGACCTTGGGGGATAAAGCAGGAAACAAGACATACAAGATGTCTGTTGTCAAGTAGTCTTATTCTAATAATTAGAGAAATATATACAAATGGTGATATATAAACATATATTTATATATACAAATAGATATAGGAATATTAATAGGCATATTTGCAGAGGCAAGTATATGTACACATACTTTTTAAAGCTTAAACCAAAGCCTTTTCTAAGGATACAATGTATATTTTTAGATCTCACATAGGGTGATTAGAATGAGAAAGGGAATAATCTAATGAAAGATTATTATTGATCTAAGCAACACACCTAGCATTTTAATAAAAGATATCCCTATGTTTCATTAATGAAAAAAAACATTTTCTGGCAGGATGCATTTCTCAAATTAGAAAACATGCCAGGTCTGTGTTCCAACACTTTTTCACATATAGAAGTAGAATTTATCATTAAAAGAATCTTCCATTCCACTAATCTTTTTATTACTTAAGAATCAAGATATTTGTGATAAGGTGGCTTCATGTAAGGCAACCTGTGTTAGGCAGCCTCTCAGAAGGCCCCAATAACCCCTGATTTCTTGTGTAATCCCCTTGCTTTAAGTGTGGGCTGGATTTAGTGACTTGCTTCTAATAAGTTGTATATAACAGAAGTGATGGGATGTGAGTTCCAATTGTATATAACAGAAGACTGGATTATTAAAAACAACAACAAGAACAAAACTTTTATGGCTTCTATCTTGTAAATTTTCTCTCCCACTTACTGGCTTTTCCCTCCCCTCCCCTTCTCCCTCCCAACCTCTCCACTTCTCTCCACCCCTCTCTCTCTCTCTCTCTCTCTCTCTCCCCCACACACACACACACACACACACACCCCACCCCACCCCATCATCTATAGAAGAAACCACTTGAAGAAGAGAGGCCCCGAAGGATCAGACCTGCATAGAGGAGAACCAAGGCACCCCAGCCAATAGCCAGCACAAATGATCAACCAAGTGAGTGCACCTTCTTGGAAGCAAACTCTCTAGCACAATTAAGGTTTCAAATAACGTAGCCATAGCCAACAGCTTGGGTATAACCCCATGACAGACCCAGGTGGTCAGAATCACCCAGCTAAGTCATTTCTGAATTCCTGGTCTAGAGAAACTGTGAGATAATACATGTTTGTTCTTTTAAGCCACTAAGGTTTGGGGTAATTAGTTACACAGCAAGAGATGACTAATGTATAATCCAAGGACATGATTCTTGAGAATAGTGTTATGAGAATGAATGGATTCAAAATCTCACGCTTTATACTTAGAATATTTGAATTGGACTAGAAGAATATGGTGACATCATATTAACACTTTATCATGAAGAAACAATACATTTGATGCTCCTTTTAGTTCAATGAGGTTACAGTTTGCTTTTTTCCTGAGATCCACTGAGTCCACTGAATATAAATACTTCATAATCAAACTTTTTTGAAACTCCATTTTTAGCAATGTATTAGTTAACCAATTAAAAAAAAATGGTAGTCTTACCTCCAAAAAAGTACTTCTCGCCAGTTTTAACTTGAAGAGGACTGTTAGTTCGAACTGCTGAGGCTTCATCTCCATCGATAGTGAGAATAACAAAATTCTCCTTAGCCAGGAAACGGACCTCATGCCACTGGCCGTCATTCAACCCAGAACCTGTTAGATAAAGAGAAAAGGCCATTTCTTTTCTTAAGATGATTCGGTTTAAAATAATTTTTAATAACAACTTGAGTCAGAGCTTTGTAAGTAAAAATTAATATATTTGCATCTAGGAAAATTGAGTGTAGCTACAATTAATGTCTCATCTTCTTTAATATTATAAGTAGTTCTATCCTCCGCCAGACCAAATACGGCGTTAACATAACCCAATCAAGTAGGGATACAATGTGCCATCAGGGTACATAAGAAACTGGAGTGAATTAAGTTGTTTGGGAGATGATGATGAACTATTTTAATTTAATAACTTATTTTCTAGTTAGCTTTACTAGACTTCACTCTCAGATGAGAAAAAGGATTTGTAATTTTATCTAATGTCACTCTCTGTTTTTAAAAACTATTTTTTGTACTGTCATTGTCTCTCAATAGCCACATCTGGCAAGCATAGCTAATAGAAATGAAGGACTAAAGAATAAATGTGTGAGTATGTGCAGTGAAGGGGAGCAGAATATGCCACCCCAACATGTGCCATTTCAGCATACTGATTATTTTGAATTAAAGTTACTTAAGAAAAAGCAAGTGCAGTAAGGATACTCTGACCCTCCTTTGTCCCTCTGAAAGCAGGAAACAAATCTCTCATGTGAAAGGTACCATCCCTGTACCAGGAGGGAACAAGGCTTCCTTATCACTAGAGAGAGGGAAGTTAGGGCCAAGAAGGCTGTATAAACAAACCATGTTACTTCTTTGTTAATCTACTACCCCAAACCCAAAACTTGGGTTACCAAAGTTACCCAAAAACTTCTTTGTCTTGTTAATTCTTTATAAAATTAATCTTTTTCTTTGGCTAAAAGGTATAAAATCTGCTTACATTGGTCACTTCTTTGAGTCTCATATTTCGGAGAGGTCCCATACATACAAAATTATATTTGTTTTCCTCCTGGTAATCTGTCTGATGTCAATTTAATTCTTAGATTAGCCAAAGAACCTAGATGGGAAGAAAGGAAGTTTTCCTTCCCTACAGCAGTTATTTGTGCTAACTGACCACTAATAGGTATGGGAAATGATACCAGGATCATCTGATCATTTACAAATAAGGTATCTTTATAATGAATTAGGTTATATTTAAACAGATAAACACCAACAAAATAAATCAACTCCCTAACAATCATATTCCACTCTTGCCTAGTACAAAGGTCTTCAGAAACAGAAAATCTATTTAGTTCTCCATTGGACAGAAAATAACATAAAGTTTCTGTTTAGTTTGTGTTCATTTTTCAAATAATAATTTAAAAAATTAAGGAGTAAAGAGAGGAGAACAGCCTTTGAACAAAAGTATCTTGAAAGAGTTTAAGGAACACTAAGAGAGACAGAAATCTAAGTGAGTCAAAGTGACTTTCTTTCACCTTATAAAGGCCTATGCAAAGGGAAACTATTTTGTTCTAGACTACTCCAGATGGCTTAATCTAGAATCCATAGGTAGAAGTTATTGAAGGTACACTTCTGCCTCACAAAAGAAAGAGAAGCCTAGCATGAAAAGGTATCCAGAAATGGAATGAGAGAACATCAGTGAAGCACGAATGATGGCTTCCAAGCTTCTGATCAGAGGTCTGCAAACCACAGCTTATAGGCTAAATACTGCTTGCTGCCATCTGTTTCTGTGCAGCCTGAGAGCTAAAAATAAATCTCACATTTTAAATGGTTGAAAAATAAATAAAAATAATAGCAATATTAAATTACATGTGAAAATTATATAAAATTCAAATGTAGTGTCCACATAAAATTTACTGGAATACAGTTAAACTCATTTGTTTACACATTGTCTGTTCTACAGAGTCAAACAGGTGCTACAGAAACTGTATGGCCCACAAAGCCTATACTATTTACTGTGTCATTCTTCATAGGAAAAGCATAAACTAGTGACTGGTTTACATTATTAAACAGAAACACCATTTTAAAGAAAAAATTAAGGCTTCTTGGGGCTTGAAGATAGTCACGTATATGTAGTATTAACTAACATTGTACTAGTAAATATCATTACAAATGATCATCCCTCAGGTATTTTTTTTCAGGATTTTCAAATTTTAACTTAGTGACATTTATTGAGCACATTTTATTTCAATGGAGGAAAACAGGAAAACAGCTCTAAAGTAATTAATACTAAATAATTTTCAAATTATGAAATGTATAATACATACAAATACATTTTTTTTGTACTGAAATTACTATGTAAACATACAGTATTATTCTAAAAGTAAAGTCAGTTAGCTGTCAGACAAGAAGTAGCGTTTACTGAAACAGTTCCTTCTCCAGTAGTTTGCCTTTGGGTTCTCCCACAAAACTGATTCATGGAAGACTGTACTGTCACTATAACATTTTCTGTTAAATTGTAAAACTGGGGTTAGTGTTAATTAGCCATAGAAGTGTATGGTTTTGATTTTGGTTGTTATTTTTGCCTTTACAATGTGATGAACCCTGCTTTGAAATGCAGTTTTGGGGCATGGGTCCCAAGGACAGTAATGTTACGAATGTTTAATCCTAAATAGTCACATATTCAGAGGAAGTCACTTACAAGCTGTCTTCAGCGACAGGGCTTTCTGTTCTAACCGGTAGACCAGAAAGCCTTTCTAAAAATTCTAATGAAAACCTCTTCATCATAAAGTTAATTTTTAAAGGGAAAATCACCAGCTTAACTGTTCATGACAAAAAGGCCTATTATTCCATCAGATTAAAATAAAAAGGTTACTTTATTTTTTCAAGAAACTTAATCACTACAGAAATTGGACCTCATATAAAAGCAGCCTTGTTGATAGCAGCCACTGCAGTATCTGAGCTTAAGGTGTGATTTCCATTCATTTTAATTCCAATTATTATTTAGAACTGTTAATGTTAATCATCAAGAGGGTTTTTTAATAACGTGTGGATAAAGAAAAATTTTTAAAAGTGACATATTTTCTTTTGAGAAATTAGGTCATCCTTGCCCCACTGAAGAATGAACTTCATTATATTTGGGGCCCATTCCTATCACAGATTGCTGAGACATACCTCTTGACGATTAACATTAACAGTTCAAAACAATATTTCACAGAAAAAGATGTTTTTGAATTACTATCCCCAATAAATAGGTGAGAGAACTGAATCTAATAACGTTTAGGCATCCCATATGTGGTAAATGTCAGAACTAAGAACTGGAACTCAGCTATATCTAGTTCTGGAGGCTGAGTTCTTATAAACAGCAAACAAACAAAAACCAACAACAACTAAACATGGTATATAGACTCTGTGCATCTGTGATCAGAGTTCTCTTGTACCACACACACACACACACACACACACACACACACACACACACTTCCATCTGCCACCACATCTAGAGGGAGTTTCTGGAGTACCCTCGTCTCATACAGCATCAGGGTTGTAAATAAACTGAGACACCGATCCGGTTTCATCTGCCAACTTTCAGCATTTGCGTCATCAGATTTTTGTTGTAATGGAAGACCCACTACTACATGTCTTTTAGTATTTTCTTTTTTTTATTTTTTTATAAATTTTTTTTTTTTTTAAGTTATACAATTTTTATTTATTTATTTATTTATTTATGGCTGTGTTGGGTCTTCGTTTCTGTGCGAGGGCTTTCTCTAGTTGCGGCAAGTGGGGGCCACTCTTCATCGCGGTGCGCGGGCCTTTCATTATTTTGGCCTCTCTTGTTGCGGAGCACAGGCTCCAGGCGCGCAGGCTCAGTAGCTGTGGCTCACGGGCTTAGTTGCTCCGCGGCATGTGGGATCTTCCCAGGCCAGGGCTCGAACCCGTGTCCCCTGCATTGGCAGGCAGATTCTCAACCACTGCGCCACCAGGGAAGCCCTAGTATTTTCTTACATTGATGTTTCTCCCCTTTGTGAAAGGGGTACCTTTCACAATGTTTAAAATCGTAATTTGAATGGAAATTTTATAAGTAGAGAAGCAAATTCTAGCATTATTTCCCTAAGGCATATTAAAGTAAGCCCAGGAGCATTCATTTAAATCATCTCCATACTTTGTGAAACTCAGCAAAGAGAACTCTGTGTTCACTCCTTTCATTTTATAATGAGTGTATCAATCAATGATCTTGAACATGCTATCTTTTGTCAGTTTGTAGAGGTGAGATCCTAATCTAGACCTTTTGCAATCAAACAGTAGTTCTTCCCACTCAGAACACAGCCATTAAATTTTATGGTGCGAAAAAAGAAGATGCCATAGTTTCAGCATAATTTCCCTCCTCTTGTGTCCCTTCCCTTCAGTGCAAGGGAGACCTGAACAACTTTGTATGAAACACGGACTACTGAGTTTTGCCTTTACCATTTCCTGGGCCACCTGCCACTTGGGAAGTAGTACAGAATTGTTTTGCTTCAGAGAAACTATATGGAATAGCCTCTTTGAGGCATTTTTAAAAATTAACAATATTCTTTAGTAATTTTTAATTCATATGAAACAGAACATTAACGAAATTTAAGAGTTTTTAGAATTCAATATGTCAAATTCACTCAGAACCGTGCAGTTGATCATAAGATATACACTTAAAATACCAATACAGTATTAAGAAAAAAAAGTATCATCATCCCAAGTTTCATTAGAAATCTGTGAGTTGTAAACAACAAAGAACACATCACCAAATAGGATTAAGGCATCACTTCTCATTTGCTATTAAAGAGATGGTATCCCTTCACTCAATATTCTAGAGCAATGAATGTCCCAGGGAATAGAGAGACTCACCAGGGACCCATAATCCCAGACACAGTGGGGTCTTGGTGGCTGGAGAGTGACGCAGGACCAAACCAAAAAAGGACGCTAGTTACTGATACTTAAAAAAGAGACCCACATCTCATACGGCTAACATTTCCTAAGAGCCTGGTATGTGCCTGGCACTACCTAACTCTGTATGTGTCAATCTATTGCCTTTTCTCAATAATGAGCATCAAGATGGCAGAAGGGCAGGAAAATAGTGTGGCAGCTAAGAGGACTGACCCAGGAGCCAGGTTGCCTGTGTTTGCTCTGGCCCTTGCCAACCTGGACAATTTACCTAACCTCTCTGTGCCTCAGGCTTCTCCTCTCTAAAATCAAATAGTAGTATCCACTTTGTAGATTGGTTTTAAGGAGTAGATGAATTAGGGTTTGCATAGCATTAGAACAGTGCCTAGCAGCTAGGAAACAGCATATCTGTATCTATACCATTAGGTCAAAAAACAAAGAAGGCTGTTGAGTCCCATTTTACAAAGAAAAAAGCAGAGACTTAAACGCAGTACTTTTTCTTTGGGGGTTATTGCATTGCAATTACAAATATTGGTGTAGTTATAAATAAGCCTTCTAAACAAGACAACAATATAATAACTCAACAACGTGGAGATCATGAATATATACATATGAGACAACTGAAAAAAAGTGTCCTAACATTATGCTAATGGGCACTTGAAACTTAGAAAAACATGTCCAGTGACAGCATTAGACATGGGAAAAAATTTCTGTATTCAAACAATTTAGAGCTGAAGATGATCTGTTCTGCAAAAATGTGTTAGATGACTCACAAAGTTATGACAAAGACACTGATGTTAAAGCTGCATGTGAAGAAATTTGAACAAAATTATTTCCAAAAAGTGAGAGTGAAAAATGAACTTTCTAAATTATTTATGTATGTAATTTTAAAAACAATAGTAATTAAATATTAGAGACATTTTCACCCACAGCCCTAAAAGTTTATACATGCAAGTTAAGCCAAAAGGTACTCTTAATTATCTCGTTGGGAAAACGGGGGATTGCCTTTCATTTGCGGTCATATTTTATTCAAGGTGACGTGTAACATGCTCCACAAGAGACAGAAGTAGATTAGAAGCCAGGGGTGTCTGACTTACAGACTCACCCTCAGAGAGGCAGAACAGTATAAGGGTCTAGAGCACAGACTCTGAAGTCAGACATCTGGATATAAATCTCATTTCTGTTCACCTAATAGCTGGGCCTTCAGCAAGTTAACCTCTTTAGGCCTCAGTTTCCTTCTCTATTAAATGGGAATAATAACACTATCTACTTCATAGAGTTCTGAGAATTAAGTATATACACTGTCACTTAGAACAGTGCCTGGCACACAGTAAGTTCGCTCTCAATAGATATTAGCTATTGTTTCACATTCGGTGAGTAAGACTAGCTCTCTAAATACCAACTTGGGTTGTTGTACATTAATTCTATAAGTATTAACTATTATGAAATGAATAAACATTGGTTTTCTTTATGAATAAATACCCACCTCCCATATGAATTTTATAGTACAAGAAAAGTCTTGAGGAATTTGGGAAAGTAGCTAAATATATATCTCTTGTTAACATCAGGGTCAACAATTTCTAAAGCCAACTTTGAGCTATACAATAAAATAGGTCTTATTCCATCATAGTCACAGATGTACTTTCACCTCCGCAAAATGTGTTTTGTTTTCAACTAGATTATTCAATAGGTGTGGTTCTGAATGTCTGTGGAATATTTCCAAAAATCAAATCCAATTCCAAGCAAGGACTTCACCTGATGACTAATTTTGAGGAGACTGATATAAACTGTAGTACATATTTTCCAAAGTATTTTTGTTTTAAAAATATACACTATTCAACAATTTTGATGTACTTTTACACTTAAAGATTATTTGAATTTATTTTATGATAGATACCTCCAGTTATTCATTAATTCATAATCATAAGAACTTTTCAACTGTACATTACAAAAGAAAACTGACATTTTTACAAAGAGACTTTTTAACCTAAAATCAACATCTTTGAAGCCATATTCCAGCTTCTGGCTTTAATTCTTTCATAAAATAACGAAACTGTTTTACAATATTTTCTCTAGCATCTCCCTAACTTGTAACTTCTAGAAAAACTTGTTTTGTATACAAATGTAAAATGTTAATGAAGCATATTCTATCCAGGCTGACTTTCTAATGGTATTATTTTTAAAGTAAGACTCTTGAGGTGGTTGCTTTGATTGAACAAGAAGAAACAGATGTTTCTCTTATTAGAGACAAAAGAAGACTGGTTTAATGAATGTTGAAAAAAAGAAAGTATTTAAAATATAGTCACAAACCAAGATGTAACATCTGTTTGAAAATGCTTCAATAAAATTACAGTGACTAGAGTTTTCAGTCTTTTGCTCAACATTTAATCTTGAGAGAAAAATCTCAGAGACTATAAAATCCGTCTTTAGGTGGTTACAGTATTCTCTGAGGTGTTAATAATATATCTCGTAAGTTATCAGTTACCTATTTATGCAATAAGAAAAAAGAGAATATACATCTCTATGTAGATATGCCACATACTATTACTTATATTATCTATATAAATCCCATAAGGAAATCAATCCAATTTAATCTTGCTCACTTTTACACATCAATCCAAACCATATAAATATGATCAACTGCAATCAGACAGAACATGTAATACGATACTTGGGTAGGCACAAAATACTTGTATTTTTTAAGTTGAAGAAATTGGCAAATGCTCCTCTGTATTGGTATAGATAGAACGTCACTTTGGAATATGTCTTTGTTCTGAAAGAACCACTTGAATGGAAGCTTTAAATTAGAAATACACATTGGGGAGAGCCTACTGCATGACATTTTTTTGTGTTGCTAGATATGACTCCATCAATAATTTAATATGTAGAATCTTAGAGATGGGATGAATTCTTTCCTTTCAGGCACTCAGAATCTTTTGAGAAAGAAAGAGCCCAGATTAATAGATTTTATTACATTGTCTGCACCTTAGAGTCATTTGGGGAGCTTTAAAAGTTTCACACCGAAATTTCCAAATCATTGCTGGGAAATTAAACTTTTAAATAAACAGATATATACGATGCAATCCTAGTCAGAATCTCAACACTAGTCTTTGTAGAAATAAAAATAGAAGATTCTAAAATTTATAAGGAATTTTTAAAACCTTAAATATTCAAAATCATCAAAAAGAAAAACACAAGTAGAGGACTTATCATCTGATTTGAAGACTTGTTATAAAGCTATAGTATTCCATAAAGAAATCAGAACCGGACCCAAACATATGTGATCCACTGTTTTTTGGAAAAGGCTCTAAGGCAATTCTATGGGGAAAGAAAAGGTGATTTTGTGTTTGTTTCTTTGTTTTTTCCAAAAAATGGTGCTGGAACAACTGGATAAATAAAGGGAAAAATGTATCTCAATTTCTACTTTACTCAACACACAAAAATTAATTCTAGATGGATTTTAGACCCAAAAATAAAAGCCTAACTATAAAGCTTCTGAAAGATAACACAGGACTTTGGGGTTAACAGAGATTTCCTAGAGCAGGGGTCCCCAACCCCCAGGCCAGGGCTGGTACTGGTCCGCAGCCTGTTAGAAACCGGGCTGCACCGCAGAAGGTAAGTGACGGGCAAACAAGCAAAGCTTCATCTGCCACTCCCCATTGCTCGCATTACGGCCTGAACCATTCCTCCCCTGCCCCCCCCCCATCCGTGGAAAAACTGTCTTCCATGAAACCGGTCCCTGGTGCCAAAAATGTTGGTAACGGCTGTCCTAGAGGATATCAAAATCACTTGATAAATTGGGCTTCATCAAAATTAAAAATTTTCCACTCATCATTAGACATAGTTAAGAAAATTCAAGGCAAGACAGACTAGAAGAAAATATTTGCAACATATATATCTGAAAATGGAGCATACTAAAATACACTAAAAGCTCTTATAAGTCAATAACTGGAAGACAAAAATGGGCAAAAGTCATACCACAAATAAAGGTAAATTAATTACCCATAGCCATGTGAAACATTTCTTGACATTGCTAGTCATCAAGGAAATTAAAGCCACAATGACGTACAATTTTACACCACTTCAGAGGCTAAAAATTAAAAGGACTAACTAGGACCTGGATCAATGTGAACTCTCATACATTGCTGGTGGGATGCAAAATTGTACAGTCCCTTTGGAAAATTCTTTGATAGTTTTTAAATAAAGTTAAACATATATTAATCCTATGACCCAACAATTTCCCTGCTAAGTATTTTCCCCCCAAAATCAAAATGCACATTGCAAAAATATGTGTACGGGAATGTTTCAGCAGCTTTACTCATAATGGGACTAAACTGGAAATAATTGTATAACCATACAGTGTGTACTCAAACAAGAAAATGTTGCTAAGTAATAAAGAAGAATGAACTAGTGGTTTGGACAACATTGTTTTGCATGAAAGAATGTAGACACACAAAAATAATATACTGAATGAATCCTTTTATAGGAAATTTTAGAACAGGCAGAACCAGTCTATGGTGATAGAAATCAGGACATGAGTTGCCTATGGGGGGAGGGTGCACACGGGCATGCTGTAAGAGGCACAAGGAAACTTTCTGAGGTAATGAAATGTTCTGTATTTCGATTGGAGTGTTGGTTGCCTAAGTGTATATATTTATCAAAATCCATTGAATTGTGCTCTTAAGATCTGTGCATTTCACAGAGTTGATTCTCATTCGTGGATTCAGTACTTGTGAATTCACCTTATTGCTAAAATTTATTTCTAACCCAAAATCAATACGGTGATGCACTCTGGTCATTCACGGACTCATGCATGAACAGACTGGTGAAAAACTGGAGTCGCTCGACTCACAAGTTCCCAGCTGAGGTCAAATAAGGCATCTCTTTGCCTTCTTGTTTCAGCTCATATCCTGCAATCAAGTGTTATTTTCACTGTATACTTAGCGCCACGTTTTTTTGCATTTTTGTGCTTTTTGTCAATTTTGCCATTTAAAGTGGTCCCCAAATGTAGTGCTGAAATGCTGTTTAGTGTTCCTAAGTGCAAGAAGGCTGTGATGTGCCTTACAAAGAGGAAATGTGTACATTAGATAAACTTCTTTCAGGTATAAGTTATAATGCTGTTGGTTGTGTGTTCAATGTTAATGAATCAATTATATGCATGAAACAAGGTAACTTTAAACAGAAATACATAAATCAAGGTTTGTATTGATGCAAATACAAAAACAAGGTTATGTATTGATGCAAATGTTGTGACCAGAGGTCCTCAGGAACCTAACTCTGTATTTCTTGTAGGAACAATGGTTCCGTATTCACTAATTGAGTGTTTACAATGACTATGCAGGATATAACTATGATGAATAATGAAAACCAAATGTACTTTATAATTTTTACCTCAAAAATATATAAACAGTTTAAATCAGATAAAAGGAATGATAATATTCATTTTTAAATTCATCTAAATTTTATCCAATGCCCACTTTATACTTTGTTTATTGCATTATCAAACAATGAGAAACCCAATATAGAACATACCATTATTTGCTACTAAACAGGGGAAACCCAATGAGACTCTGTATTATTATGTTTAACTTTTTGATATCAATATTTTAGGAAGTTAAAAAACTTAAAATAACTACTCCAAGACTAAATTTTCATGTAAAAACCTCTAAAAATTGTTTCAACCATTACTGATTCCCAGCCGAAAGCCAAAGATCATTATACTTCAAAATCTCATACAAAGATTTATGACCATTTTAATGATGACTGTTTTCTTGAGACAATCTTCCAAAGCAAGTATCTTTAGTAGTAATATGATTATGTGAATATCATCTTCACATTTTACAAAATTTTACAAAAGGAAGACATATTTTGTGAGTTGTGCATGTATCTACTTAGGGCAGATAAAGGCATATTAAGCAATGGTAGCTTAAATGGATTTCAGATCATAAGCAGAGAACTTTTATAATTTTTTTCATCTTTAAGATAAAACTTATTGAAGAAAATTTGGAAAACTAAAAAAGTATAATAAAGGAAAAAAAAGATTCATTACACCAAGAGACATTACACTTAGTATTTGATGTACTTTACTCTAGCTTTTATCATAAATAACTGCAAACCATTCAGACTGCTGTGATGCTATGATTGAAGGTGAAAAAGTATAAAAGGAAGAAGCAAGTGATCATCATCCGCTAAATTCTCTGATTTGTGCTGATGGAGATTTGGCAGCCTTGTCCTTTCAGTTTAACTTTTCAGAATCTAAGGAGAATAACATGGAAATTTACCTCCACTAGCCTAAGTTCTTCTAAAGTTTTATTCGGAACTCATTTATTGATCTCTTACCAGGTAATTGGCATTGTTTTAGGCACCAGGATATAATGGTGAAGAAGAAAAGGTCTTGCCCTCTTGGAGCTTATATTCTTATGTGCAGAGACAGACAATAGACAAATAATGAATAGGTTAACAGGTACAATTTCAGATGGTGATAAATGCTATAACAGAAATAAAACAGATGTTGTGATAGAGAGATTCATGGGATAAGACTGATTGACAAGGGAGAACTCTCTGAGGAGGTGACAGTGAATCTGAAACCTAAAGGATAAGAGGCCAGTCATGAGATAATTTGATGCAAACGCCCTGAAGGGAGACACGCTTGTTGTACTGAAGTACCAGGCCCTAAGATAACTACAGTGGTTTGAGTACAGAGATAAAGGGGGAAGGATTGAGAAATGGGAGGAAAAAGATAGGCAATAGTATAATAAGTTAAGGGCCTTGTAAGCTGTAATTAGAAGATTAAATGTTAAGTGTGATAGAAAACCTATGTTTTATGCAGAAAGTGGCATGATGCTATTTTAAAGATATACGCTAGCTACTGTACAGTGAATGGTCTCAAAAAGTTTGCCTTATTGTACCATCTAATGAGGTTTAAATATCTTTACATACATTTTTATAATTGCTATGAAACATTTCCCTATATTTTATAAACTGGAGTGAGATGGCTCAGGAAAAAGAAATGAAAGATAAATGAGGAAGGCAAAATGTAGCTGAGACGACTTGGGGATCCAGCTAGGGATCTTTGACAAGAGGTGATCCCAAAGGTGGGCACTCCCTTGTTGTGCACAGCCTTACTATAATAGGCTGTTAAAACTGTTGATCCCCCATCTTCCCGGCTAGCATAACCCCACTCGTGAATACTAGAATGATTACAGAGTACCTTATCTCATCCATGTCCCAAAGGCACACTGTTCCTGTCCTCCTACACATCAGGGAGAAAATAGAGCTACATGACACTATCAGTCAATGACTGTTTTTCTATTCTGTCCCATCGGTATTATAGAAGTGACACAAAAAGAATACCTTCGAGAAAGAATACTAGGAACAGCATAAATGAAGATAATAATAGCAATTTAGCCCAGGTTAATTCTTGAATCCATTTTCTCATTTTTCTAAATTTTGATAATAAAACAAATTCAAAGCTTAAAATTAACAATTGTCAGAATTTAAGATTAGCTTTCTTTAAAACAGTACATATAACAAAATTCCCTCTTTTCTTCTAAATATTTTTCAAAGTCTTGGTTTTATCATAACCATAGAGAGCTGTGAACGTAACTGGCTTTGATTAAAACAGAACTTTTTTATACCTGTGTGTGCTGGATAACTCCAGTGAGAAAACTGTTCTTAATTTAGAGAAGTTATCCAGACATTCAGGGGTTCAGAAATTTCTGAGTTCAGAGGATAATCACAGGCAGAGTCCTGGCATGGAACAGATATCTTAAAATATTATATTCAGGTATAACATTTTATGATTTGAATATAAATCATTTTTAAATTGCATCATAAAAGTCATAATAAAACCATAGTTTCTCATTTCAAATAATTCTGCATTACTCCCCTTTAACAGAACTTTGTTTTTATACTTGCCACTGAATAATTTTCACCCTTTACTCAAAGGTAGGGTCTAGCTATTGTACCTAGGTCACAAACGTAGGCAAAGATTCAGTCCCTACCTTTTACAAGTAGTTGTTTTTCTGTCAACTTCTCTACTACTTGTTCTACTATGTGACTCCTAGTGTGAAAGGCAGCTTCTGTGTGTTTCAGCTCAGTGTCATTTCCTCCAACTGGACTACTAATGAGCACTGAACCATGAAGGGCATGTCCCCAGATATTTATAAACTACTCTCTGCTGCAATCTTCAAGTCAACAATCCTTTTTGAGTGTCAACTGCCTTTTGGTAGGTTTTCTCATCCTTTGTGGCAAAATGCAAGAGGAAAAATGCTACAGGTAAGCACACTGAAATCACACTTGTATAAAAAATGTTTCATATATATTTAGGTTACAAATTTATTCCATCCATCCTTTCTTGTGGATTTTAATCTGGACAAGATAAGCATCGGATAAGATTAAAAATTAAAAATAATATTTTAAAAAATAATATATTATTAGAGCATAAATTTTTTAAAACACTGATTTATTTTTTAGTGTGGTTTCATGGATTTGCATTAGGTACACAAGTTGTGTGTGTGTATTTGTATATATGTGTGCACATATGTGTGAAATTCACTACAGGACACATAAGATAGGAGTGCAGTGTGATACACTAAAATAGAGCCGGATTAGAATTTAGATAGCATGGACACTAATATTACATTTACCTCTCTGGCCCAGAAATCTTTATCAGTAAAATGAATGATTCATACCAGTTGATTACAAGATTCCTCTCAGCTCTAGACACTTAAGACTACAATACATTCATGTACTGCAAAGGGGAATAGAAAAACCAATGACAATGTATCAATTAAAAAACGTTATGCGGGGCTTCCCTGGTGGTGCAGTGGTTGAGAACCTGCCTGCCAATGCATGGGACACGGGTTCGAGCCCCGGTCTGGGAAGATCCCACATGCCGCGGAGCAACTAGGCCCATGAGCCACAATTACTGAGCCTGCGCGTCTGGAGTCTGTGTTCCGCAACGAGAGGCCGCGATAGTGCGAGGCTCGCGCACCGCGATGAAGAGCGGCCCCCACTTGCCTCAACTAGAGAAAGCCCTCGCACAGAAACGAAGACCCAACACAGGAAAAATAAATAAATTAATTAATTAAAAAAATTTTTTTAAAAAGTTATGTGGAGCATATTAATAAAGCAAATACTGATATAACTGAAGTTGTATATTTTGGTCTATAAATCTGTACTTGTCCTGCTGGCTGACTCTAAGCATTAAACACAATGGTCATGGACCACTCAAAGTACATGGAAGAGACTTTGCCTGAGATGAAAAGAGAAGAATCCACGCTGAAAAGACAGACAGTCATTTGAATTTTGTACTATAGTGGACAGAAGATGGGGGACACAGATAGCTTCATGGAAACATGAGAGTAAACTGATGGCAGACCAACTTGGAGGGTGGATCCAGCACTGTGGAAGGAATTAGGGTCTTTCACTGTTTCAATTCTGAAAGAGAATTCTTTGCCATTTCTGTGATTTAACGTAAGAGGTAGAGTCCCAGAAAATACTGGCAAATTGAAAATAGAAGTAAGGCTTTTGGCAAGAGCATCTGTCCTTTATTGCAGAAATTCTCTGGAATACTAATAAAGGATTAGGAAGAAGATGTCAAACAGCAGAATCCCACAAAGGCTGTTATCTGAGGGAATCTGTGGAGATTAGATGCCTTACAGTGCTAAAATTCTATATAAACATTTATCATTTTCTTATTAACAGGGCATATCCTATCTAAAGATAACATCAGAAATATCTATACATGGATTTTCTTCCATACCATATTGCACAATCGTGTTTTTTAGTAGTTATTTATTGAACATTGTTCAGCATTGGTTGCTATATGAGCAACCCTCTAGTTAAAATCAATTACTGACTTCAGAAGCAATCTGGAGTGTTGGTAATGGTCTGTCTCTTGATCTGAGTGAAGGTTACATAGATGTGTCCAATTTTTCAAAAACTTCATTAAGCTGTACATTCATGATATGTGCATTTTCTATACGAATAGTATATTTCAATAAAAATAAAGCAAGGTAAGAGTCTATGTGATGTATAACCTAATTGAAATAAGTAAAACTGTAGACAATATTAAGGCCACTATTATCTTTAAAGAGTCAGGAGATAAATGCATACAGAAGCCATCAAAAAATTATGAAGTATGCACACAGTTGTCGAATATTAAAACAATAGTAATTTAGCAAATCTGATAGCTATTAATGCCGTTAATTTAACATGAATTGTGATGTACAAGAAAAATAAAGATTATTGGGGGACTACAACCAGGTGAAGACTTCATAAAAATTCTGAGGTGACTTCAGGGCACTTTCAAGGGCTTTTAACTGTGATGTCATTTTTCACATTATGTCTAATTTCATTTCTAAACTTAAGGGCTTTCCTGTCTTTGATTAACTTATCAACCACGATTATGGCCCTTTCATGTCTCACAGATACAGGGAATGCACACTGCTTTCACTCATAAGAGAGAAAGAAAAACCCTCTGATATAAATATATTCCCTTTCTTTGTTTGCTTTCTCTCTAAATTTTATAGTGTCTACCACTTTCCCTTTAAAATTTTCACTTTTAGGCTTTGTTTCCATTTTTCTTGAGTTCACCATCTCTGTATCTTAGACTTAAAGGTAAAATAAAATGGTTCAAATATTCTAACGCTGAGATCTCATGAGCTCACCACTGTCACAGCTCACTTAGTTTGAGAGTTGTCACAATCTTGTTTCTGCTCTCAAACACCTGAGAGAGAATAATTTCATCAGAAACTATGGCTCACAACAGCAGTGATTCTCCATGAGAGGCCAAGCCTTTGCGGTTATAAATTTGAAAAAGCATACGTGACTTGAGAAAAAAAAAAATCACGTGGCTGCTAATTAATTTATATAGATTATACTGTTATACATAGAGTATACACAGAACATACTATATTCATATTACATACCATAAATACAAAGCACACTTCTAAGACTAATAGCTAAAGCCAGTGTACCCTTTGTAGGTAGCTCAGTCCTTAGTAATTGTACTAAGTATTCACACCTGCTAACAAACCCCCAAGGCAAGGCCACCATCTCTGAAAAACGAGGAGGAATAAGAAGACAGACTTCAGGGAGAAGGTGGAATCTGATTAAGTAGCTCTTGGTCTGAAGTCGACTTTGGCCTCTAACCTCTCTCCTTTTGGAAGAAGGGGTTCTTTCCCTCCTTCAACAGAGATTTCACAGGAGGATATCTCTGCCCCCAGGTTTAGAGAGTGGTGAGCTCCAATAGCCAGTAGCCTACCTGCCCATGATCATATCAATCAGAGTCAAGAGAGGGGGCTCTCGGTCAATTCACTGAGAACCAATTCTCTAAAAGTGACTGATCAAAAATAATTATCCAAAGAATCAATTCATGAACAACTAATTCACTAAATTCATCAAACTTACAAATTTATCAGGGAACTGTGTTAAGGAATATTCTTCTAGAATATATTCTGTGAATATGAATATATTCTTCCCATGAATATATTCATGAATATATTTCTCTTAAGTAGGTTCAATAAATGTGAATATATTAGTAGAATTTTAAGGGTTATTCAATTTATCAGAAGCTTAGGGTCACAGGTTCAGTGTTTTAATGAATATATTCATTAAGAACATATTCATGAAGAATATAGTTATGAACTAAATCATGCCATGAATACAGTGAAAGAGGATATAGTCAGTGAATTCTTTCATTCACTGACTCAATATTATGGTACAGGTAATGCCCTAGACATTAGGCTTACATCAAAATCAAAGCTCCTGGGCTTCCCTGGTGGTGCAGTTGTTGAGAATCTGCCTGCCAATGCAGGGGACACGGGTTCGAGCCCTGGTCTGGGAGGATCCCACATGCCGCGGAGCAACTAGGCCCGTGAGCCACAATTGCTGAGCCTAGCCTGCGCATCTGGAGCCTGTGCTCCGCAACAAGAGAGGCCGCGATAGTGAGAGGCCCGCGCACCGCGATGAAGAGTGGCCCCCGCTCTCCGCAACTAGAGAAAGCCCTCGCACAGAAACAAAGACCCAACATAGCAATCAATCAATCAATTAATAAATCTTAAAAAAAAAAAAAAGCTCCTGACCTCGTAGACCATAGATTATTAATACATCTATTGCCTTTAAAGAAGATTAGTCTTCAAAGTAAGTTTTTCACAAATAGATTTTGTAAATTTTGTGAATTCACCTGCTTCCAAGGGAGATAATCATAAGTGATGTTGGGGACTCCTACATCACATGCTTATGATTTATTATAAAAATCTTGCACCAGAAGTTCATAATATTTGTCTTTATCAGCCTTTATTATGGACTTTGAAGAAAGTTACATGTGAACATTATAAAACAATAACTAGTCATTCTGTGGATAACCAGAGCTACTCCCCACTTTGAAAATGAACAAATGAGTAAATCAAGACTCAAAAAGTGAAGAGTCCTGCCAATATCAAGCAATACGTCGCAAACTTGGAAATAAGACCCAGGGTTGTGGATTTCAAGTCAAAGATTTTTTTCCACTTTCCAGAGCTGCACTTATAATTATCAGTATTACAACTTTGCATTTTCCAAAATTTGAGTGCTGGTAGCTGGGCTTAACACTGGTTATTAACTCAAATTTCTAAAATAACAACAAACAAGACACATTGCTATATTTAAAACAGACAGCCAACGAGGACCTACTGTATAACACAGGGACCTCTGCTCAATATTCTGTAATAACCTAAATGGGAAAAGAATCTGAAGAACAGATGCATGTATATGGGCAACTGAATCACTCTGCTGTACACCTGTACAACATTGTTTAAAAAAAAAAGATATCTTACTTTTTGTTTCATTAGATTTGTATTTCCCAGCAGCATTTTTTAAAGCAAATTATGGTACACATATAATACACCTGAGCAACTTCTATGTTAAAGCGTGAAAATAAGGTTAATATGAGTATAACAGTTATTGTTACTAACTCTTGTTTTTATTAAGCAATGAATAGCTTCATTCAGGAACACATTAGTCTTTTTTTGTTAGCTTCCTGAGAAAGAGAACAATGAAGCTGCTTGTGTTAAGCTTTGTGTGGCTTTTAAAAGAGAAAATGTTCTTTCCCGAAGGGCACTACAAAAAAAAAAAAAAAAAAAAAAACCAAGCCGAACACTGTTATTCTGTGAGAAAGACATCAAAACAAAATGAAACTCTTGGCATTTTAGTGGACCCGTTTGCATTTTACTGAGCACGACTTCCACCGTGGTCGCTGGAAGAGATGCCTGAATATGAGGCGGATCTGCCGGAGGCTGTCTTACCTCTGTTTTTGTCTCTGAACTGAGCAAAGGCACAAAAGGGCTTCTGTTACTATTTTCCTGTGCACAAGTCAGTTGTTTATTTCTTCCCAACGAGTTCTCAAAAAGAATTCGAACAAACAGGAATTGGACACTGGGCCCTCTTTTCACTATTGATTTTGTCTGTTTATAAACAGAGGTTTTTCAACGTTGGCCATGTCTCGGCTCAAAGAAAAACGTATGGTTACACGGGACATAGTTTCCAATCAGCTCTGATCATTAAAACAGTCAAACACTATTTACATCGTTTAAAAAAAGGGAATGATCACTTTGTTTCCGTGTGGAGTTGAATTAGTCCATCGTGCTACACACATATTAAGAACAAATCCTATCCCTTTACCCAGGCGGTGCCTGCACCTGTGAGGACAGACCTCTTCCCAACACCTTGTAAATATTAACATATTCCACTCTGACTAATAAAGCTTAGTAATAACGTCACCGCTGTAAGGATGGCGTCATCAATGATTTCATTCTTGGAGCATTTAAACTGGCTAAACCGGCGCAGCCCGTTAATAATTCTCGGGAAATAAAAATAGAATCTGGGTAACAAGATAAAGCCTAACCTTTTTTCCTCTTTTCCTTTGCGCTTAGTCTAGTTTCACTTGCTCACAGGAACCGCGAGCAGAGGCCTCGCTCCCCGGCACCTCAGAACGGCGTTCCTGGTGCAAATGGCTGCTGCCGTCACCTCAGCTCCGCGGGCCGTGCGCAGAAGCTCTGCGCACGACACCTCCGTTCAAGATGGCCGCGGCAGCGGGCCTGCGCAGAGACGCCACACCCAGCCCTGGGAGCTGGGTCAGTGAGCAGCCCGCCCCGCCTACCCCGGAAAACTCCGCCCCTTCCCCTGCAGACGAGATTAAAGCAGCCCCGCCCACAGCCTGGCGGGTAGGGGAGAGCATGTTCTCTTAGAGCACAGCTACCGAACTCAGGCTCGTTTTACTGGTGCGGGCGACATGGGGCAGGAGGATCCTTGTTGACTTTGGAAGGTTATTAACAAGCTGACCAGGATTATAAATGAGTAGTGTGTGGTATGAGGGTGGATCTTCTTGGGACTTGTCTACATAGCAACACGAGGAGCCCAATTAGCATGAGTTTTCTTTTTAATTAGGCACTGTATAATCAAAACTATAATTTAGCTCCTATTATCTAATGACAATGAGGTATTAAGAAGGTAGAATAAGTCTCTCCCTCAGGGAAGTTAGGTGCTAGATGAAAATGTGTTCTATATGATTATTATATCCTATTGGCATAAACGTAAAGAATAGTGACAATGAAACTGGGAGGATCTGGTGCCTAATTTTATCAAATATTTACTGATGTCTACTACGAGAAAGGCATTCATTTTCATCAAGATTTATCTTCTCTGGTTTGAGTCGATGTTTTAGGAATGAATGATAGTCTCACCTTCAGCTGTTCAAGAAGTTAAATCGTGATCTACTTTTTCCTTTGAAAAGATAATTTTTAATTGAATCATATTTTTAAATATTCATCCTGTGCAGAACTTTTTAATGCATTATCTGAAATTCAAGTATATCTATCACTAATAAATTTATGTACATTATAACAACATGTTGAAATGTAGATAAGTATTACTAACATATTTGGCATAATATAAAGATAAGGTTCAGAGTGATTAAATTTGGAGTTAGTTATTTAATCATCTTCATTATAATTCTTATTTCAAGTATATATTTTTGGATGTGTCTAGCAAGCTATGTATAATGATCTATATTCAAGATAGAAGCTAATTTGTACTTATTGACTTTTACAGTAAAAAAATGTAAGCTCCATTCTGTTAGAAGGTCAAGGTTATAAAATCCTATAGATGCAAAATTATAAATTTCACTTATTCATAATTTTAGAATCATTTTTAAGGTAATTGTGCAAGTTTTATTACTTAACACTTTATGAAAAGATTGAAATACTTTTAAAGGATTATTTATAAAACAAAGTTTTATTGCTATATTATGGAGAAAATCATCATGCTTTTCTTAATTTTCAGTAGGAATGTTTCATTTTCCTTTATAAAAATGAAAATTTCGTTCAATATAAAATTGTATAAAATGTTGTTTTTCATTTCAATCATTGAATCACTTGATTTTATACCTACGGAGGTCATGGTTGAGAGAAATGGTAACTTTTTTCTCCTACATTTGTAAGGAGGTGAATGATTAAGGAGAAAATAAGAATGATGCTGCCTCCAAGAAAACATGAATGATTTTACTCATTCAACAGGTATGTGATTTTTCTGTAGTTACAAATTCTGTTGAATGTAGGGGATAGGGATTATTTGGAACATTATCCTCGACTTTAGAGATACTTACTGACTTTTGGAGGGTACATGTATGTAAATTAAGTAAATATTGCCTAGTGCTAAAATAAAGAACTGACAATTAACTTTGGAATGGATGGCTTACTGTTTTTTTTTTTCCTTTGTTTAATGTTCAATTTATTAAACTCATGAATCTAATACCCCAAACTGAAAATGAATTTTTTCTTGGGGCCTTTAAATATTGATTACAGATTTATTGAGCATATCATTTTAAATAGTTTAAACTAACTGTATTTATATATTTAGAACAGCTGATCCTTTTAAACACTTCGAAACCATAATTCACAAACATATAAAACAAAGGCTATAGAACTTATTGTTATAGTTTCACTTAAATTTACTCTAAAGCATCAATATCATAGGTTTAATGTCTTTCTTATTTCTCTTCTTGTTTTTCTATATTTGTTTTTAGATACCCTCAGAGTTTCAGCATTATTAATTTTATTCCTTTCCTTGGGTCATAAAATTCTTAGCAGATCCTGAAGAAAAGATTACCTTATCAGAACTGCCTAGATTGCAGAACTTTGGTTTATTGACTGACTAATTCTTGATCATACTTGTTTGTTTCTCTCAAGGTGATTCCAACCCAAACCACCTTTCTATATTAAGCTTTTCTATAAAAGCTTAACTATAAAAATTAACTATAATTTTCTATAGTTAAATTACACGTGTTAATGCCAGTGCGACTATTTCAGGCCTTATCTTATGCCTAGGGTTTTAATTTTGCAACCTAGTATTTATCTCTGATTTTTAAAAAAAAAATATCACTTGGCCATTGTTATATATAACCTATTATCTTATCATAATCAAGTATTGATTTTTGTCTCTTAGCTTTAAAAAGTTACACCTCCCGGGCTTCCCTGGTGGCGCGGTGGTTGGGGGTCTGCCTGCCAAAGCAGGGGACACGGGTTCGAGCCCTGGTCTGGGAGGATCCCGCATGCCGCGGAGCAGCTGGGCCCGTGAGCCACAATTACTGAGCCTGCACGTCTGGAGCCTGTGCTCCGCAACGGGAGAGGCTGCGATGGTGGGAGGCCCGCGCACCGCGATGAGGAGTGGCCCCTACTTGCAGCAACTGGGGAAAGCCCTAGCACAGAAACGAACACCCAACATAGCAATCAATCAATCAATCAATAAATAAATCTTTAAAAAAAAAAAAAAGTTACACCTCCCTTATTAGCACTGAGATTTAATCTCCTAGGGGTTGAGAGATTAAGTCTGTGTAGTTAGCGTTCCTCTGTAGGTCATCTGGCAAACACTGTGGAACCCGCTTTCTGGTTGGTTATTGTGGGTGCCCACCCAAACTGAATAGTCCTTCCTGTTCTTGGCATCTACATTTTCTGGGGCTTTTTTTTTTTTAATTAATTAATTAATTATATTTATTTATTTATTTATTTATTTATTTTGGTTGTGTTGGGTCTTCGTTTCTGTGCAAGGGCTTTCTCTAGTTGCGGCAAGTGGGGGCCACTCTTCATCGCGGTGTGCGGGCCTCTCACTGTCGCAGCCTCTCTTGTTGCAGAGCACAGGCTCCAGAGGTGCAGGCTCAGTAGTTGTGTCTCACGGGCCTAGTTGCTCCGCGGCATGTGGGATCCTCCCAGACCAGGGCTCAAACCCGTGTCCCCTGCATTGGCAGGCAGATTCTCAACCACTGCGCCACCAGGGAAGCCCCTCTGGGGCTATTTGACTTACAGTGTCCAGTGTTTATTCTTAACAGATAAAGCAGACATATGACTGTGCTTTATAAACATACAAAATTCACGGAAGAAATATCAAACCCTCTGAATTATTAAAATCAATAAAAAATAAACATGATCTATTATAGTCACTACTTTCTATTACAGTCATCTTTCGGGCAAGCTTCATAATAACTTTTCTATTTTGAGTCATTTTGAGTTCATGGTCTTTCACAAAACTCATCTTGTCCTGTAAACCATGATGAAGATTATGATGGTGATGGTGGTGGTGATGATGATGGTGACGGTGCTTTTGATGCTCAAATTGTAACTTCATCCTAAGAGATGCATCTTTTTTTAAATGGGCAAGAGTAAACTATAGTGTTTAAGGATGCACATTTGGGTGATAAAACCAAAAAAACAAAAAGCAAGAAAGTCATTATTATAAAAGTGAGGCTATGAAGAAGGGGAAGGGGGTGTGACCAGAATGAAGCTCATGGAAGGAGCTTATGGAACAGGAGGCAAAGTTCTATTTTTTGACCTGGGCAAATATTTGATTCGTGTGTGTGTTATATCTGCTCTATTTGTAGAATAGTAATTTTATTTTAAAAACTGTCACCGTATGGTCACTGGGGGGCCCTTTATGTTGACTCCTTTATCCTTTATACACTGCCCCTAAAAAATATGGAACGCTTCATGAATTTGCGTGTCATCCTTGCGCAGGGGCCATGCTAATCTTCTCTGTATCGTTCCAATTTTAGTATATGTGCTGCCGAAGCAAGCACTGGCTTACTTTCTTTTGAGGGGATTAGGGAGGAGTTTCATGAAAACTTCATGGAAGAGTTGCTATTATTGGAAATGGATGGTAAGGCTACTTGAAATGAAGGGATTGTTAAGAATAAAGGAATGGAAGTTTAGCAGGTTATTTTGTTTGCATGATTTCTGCCCCTTCCTGAGCTCCTTGAACACATAAATGAATATATATATATTCATGAATCCCCAGAGCTAAAATGCTCACTGTATGTTTGCTGAATGAACAAATGGACTACGTGTCCTTCAGTAAGAGCCCTTTGCATGCAGGAGATATGACAAGAGGTACTGGTTGAAGACAGCTCATGAAGGACTCTGAATTTCAAGTTAAGAAGTTTGAACTTCATTCAGAAGAAGTTTATGAAGTGAAGGAGTGGCATAATTAGAGATTTCTTGAGAAGGTAAATCTAGCAGCTATGGACTGTAAGTAAAACAGAGACTTGTTACAACATCCCCACAGTAAAGATGTTTATCATGTGCATGTGCAAAATTTTAAGATAAATTTATATTAATTATACTTAGAAACCTGAATTATCTCCACTCAAAACCAAAAATCAGAGGGAGACAACTCAGAAGTTCAAATAGGATTAAGCTAGAACTGTTTTATTCCCATTTTGATACTCCATTCCATGATTTATTTCTGAAAAACTAAACTCATCCAGTCTTATCCTTACCTCAGTAATGTTATGGCCCTTCTCTTTTTTGTCCCCATCTAGCTTTTGCTCCTTTTCTGAATTGCTCTAACATACGCCAAGGCTTATTATTGTATATCTCTGAACTCTCCTGCTATGACTATATAAATGGAGAATGCAATCTGATTTTGAGCCAGTCTTAAGTGTTCCTATTTATATTTCAGCTACTCATGCACAAACTTGATTACGAATTATGTGTTCATAGCCATAGTTAGTGAATCCTCAAAACATACTGCAAGCACATCGTATTTCACTCACAGGAACAACAGAATACTGGCTGTCATTGGTGTTTTACGAAGATATATTATTGAACCACAAAAAAAAATCACGAGATGAATGGTAACAGCACTTGCACTTCATCCCTGAAGGCATTGTGGCACTGCCAGTTAAACACTGGTGAGCACAACTTAGTTCTGATTTCTAACAGCATTATTGTCACTACTGACAACTCTACCTATTATAGGATAAGTGGGTTCTTCCCAGGAAGCCCACAGGGCTAAATTGCATTGCACATTCTGTTCTTATGTACAGCATCTGTGCTTCATTCATTTTTTTTTCTTTGTCAATTGAACTCAGCATCAGAAAGAGTATTTGCTTATAAACCAAATGCATATATAAAAGTATATCAATGCAAAAAAAAAAACCCAACATAGTCATTAATATTGCAAATCTCTTCTCAAAACACTAGAAGAGCTTATGAACTCCCAAACACACTTATATTTTAGTGAAATGTTATGTCGTTACCGTAGAAAACAGTGCTTCAACCTAATGAATATACAGAGAAAAATTGTATCTATATTAAGACCATTTTTCTCTAATGTGAGTTCCAATATTGGCACCAAATTTGTGTTTTCATTTGTTTGTTTTTGCAAGCTACGGTCTCTGGAACATAGCTGAGACAATGGTTGCTTCTCTTAAATCAGTTTACTCTATGCCAGGGATAAAGAAGAGTTATTTAATTCAACTTACAAACATTTTATTGGTCTTAATTGGGCTTAGAAATGTGTACTTGGGTGACAGTTCTGTTTAAAAGACGTTGCTCCTCAATACATATGACTGGTAGCTTCAAAATCAAAGCATTCTACCATGGTTGTTCATTTTCAAACGATAAGAATGACACAATGACATCAGTTAAAATAACACAAACAAAAACCAGAGCCACCAAACCTAAACTACAAATGTTAGGCAGGATGGTGACAGTCAGGTGGGATCCACTGCTGCCTTGCAAAGAACCTGCAAATCCTTGATGGAGGGAATCCAGGGTGAAGCTATCGTACCAGTGAATATATTAGTAATCAAAGACATGATCTGATTTTAAAAGATAGTCATGCGGTTCATAGATGATATGGAGCTAAATACGTAGGTATGTCAGGGCTTCTGCAGGCTGGGAGTGGGCCAGAAAGCAGAACATAGGCTTCCAAAGACAGGCCCAGTGGCATGTGAAACCCCAGAGTATGCCCTTCCCTAGTTCAAGGTAAGCCAGGGTCCAAGCAATGTGTAAGGAAGAAGACCAGATGAAAAGGGAAGTGTCCTGGAGGCCTCTCTCTAAGGCCTACAAATCACATGGCCTTTTATGTACTATGCTTCCAACCCCAGATAACTTGTTAACACACGTAAGCAAATGGAAGCATATTAAAAGATAAGTCACTCAGATGGTGAATGGATTTGGATGACACCACTTGAAGAAACTGGGAGCATGTGGCAGTAGAAAAGTCAGAAGATGGAAACACAGTAGTTGTATTCAAATATCTATTCTTTCTACCCCTTGAAGACAAATGTGAATTGAACTTAATCCCTGCCCTCCAGTGCTCACTTGTGAGGAATAAACATATGTAAATACATAACCTGAATTAGAATTCAGTACTAGAGTTAGATGAGATACCAGTGTCCAAGGTAGTTGGGGAAGATTCACAGAAGAGGTAACATTTGGCGGGGGGGGGGGGGGGGGGGGGGCGGGGGCGTGTCAGAGAGGGTAAGTGGCAGTTTGTTAGATGGAGAAGGGTTATGAAACTCTAGGATGAGGGAAGAGTAAAGTCAAATAATAGAGCTGTGAAGAAGCAGGTGTGCATTTGGGAATAGTGTGTGCACTCTGGCTAACGATCAGGGTGCCTGGGCCAGAGGGAGACTTGGGAGATAGGTGATGCTGGACTTGCGCTTGGACCAGAATGTGAATGACTGAGTGCCACATAAAGACATCTGGGCCTTGCGCCATAGAATCTGAGAAAGTCTTAGAAGTTGCTTGAATTTGTTTAATGAAATCAATAATCTTAATGAAGCTGGAGTTAAATGGAGAGAAAAAAAAAATCCACTCTTACTCCTGCTGTTTCTCAAGTGAATGATATTTTAAAGGAACATTAACTTACTTAGTAGCTAAGACAAGGATCTATTCAATTTAACAAGGTGTTATCATGATCTAGGCAAGTTGTTCTTTCATGAAACGACTTAAAATTCTATTTTAAAAACTGAAGTTCTACGTTTGATAATGTTACTCAAAATGTAATGAGCTGGCAGAGATACAAGGTCTTCTACAAGTCCAAAGGAGCTGATTTCTGAAAAACCAAGCTATAAAAAGCAGTTCTATTTCAGTCTTTGCTGGGGGCCTCCTAAGAGGAAGAGAAGAGCCCTGCAGTGAAAAGAACCTGCAAATCCTTGATGGAGGGAATCCAGAATGAAGCTGCCATCCCATCAAACACCTTAGTGATAAAAGAAATTATCTGATTTTAAAATATAGTCACCCAATTCATAGATCATACCGAACAAAATGAGTAAAAACACCCTCCTGTGGTGTCTGCCCTTCTCATCTATGGGACATGAGGAGCCAGAAAAGAATTTCTGTTAAAGAAGAAGGCTTCTAACAGACCTGTAAATACAAGCTTGCATTTACATGATTTTGAGTACCAGTATAATTGAGCTTTCTAGGCTACATAAGGAATCATTATTTTTCTCAGACTCTGGAAAGACTGGTCCTGTTGTTATGAAAAACCCTTGAAATAAGGGTCAGTTAAAGAGTTTACTCTGAAAAACAATGATAAATATCCATGATGATGGAAATGTTAAGTTAAAACAAGGAGATGCCTAAACCCAAAATGTTTTATTAATTGGAAATGAGTGTCTTTGGGGGGAAAAAATGCATAGAGAAGCTTGTGTTTGTCACTGTGTCTGTCTAGTACTACCCCCTTCCAAAACAGACTTCACCCCGAGTTCGCGCTGAGGGGCGGCCATAGACGGCCATGTTTATACATCATGAGCTTGCATCGCGGCAGACAGACCAAAAGCCCGCCACTTCTACGTCTGGCAAACAGGGCCACCACGATGTAGAGCCTGAAGAAGGCACCAGTCACATTTTTTTCTACTTAAATGATCTCCCTGGAGTTAGGCATTCCTCAGCCCAGGCTGCCCATTGACATTACCCTACTGAAAATGGCTTACCAAAAATGATTTTGCACATAAAGCTATCCCCCGTCAAAGATTCCTGGAATCTGACCAGATTCAAAGAGACCACTTACCCGAGGCATTCCAGCTGAAAGAAGCAGACCTAAAACCTGTAATACATACATTTGAGCCTTTTACAGGAGTAGCCTGTGAATCACAAGTGCTGCAATCACCCAGGTCATTTGTGTGAAATGCAAACTCTTAGCCTGTACCCTGAGAGGTTCTAATTCCCGAGGTCTACGGTGAGGCCTGTGGGTCACGATGAACAGCCAGGGCTGAGATCCATTGCTGGAGCAGTGCCATCCCATAGAAACATCAAGCAAGCCACAAAGACAAGGCACATTCGCAAGTTTAGATTTTCTGGTAGCCACACTTAATAAAAGGATAAACTGGTGGCTTAATTTTAACAATATATTTAATTTAACACAATATATCCAAAACACTCTTTTAACATGCAATGAATATGAAAAAGTTACTAGTGAGATATACTGCACTCTTTTTTTTTCATAGGAAGTCTTTGAGTTTTTCAAGCACTCCATAGACACATGTGGCCAGCACTAACATAATGCACAGCACAGACAGAGAAGGAAGTTGGGATTTTCTGCTTTCATTAAAGCTATTGTGAGTCCTAAACCAGCCCCAGGCTTGAGTTACCAGGCTACATTGGTCTTTGTTATTCTTCCCTCTTAACCCCATGGCCTGAAACTCCATATCCCTCATCCCTACCACTTTTACCTACTAAATTCCTATCTGTCCTTAAATTTCAGCTCAAATAGAACTTCCTCTTGCTTGGTTGCCCTAGCCCCTCTCATCCCCCAACCCTGACACCACGAAAAGCCAAATAAACATAGCAAACAAGAATGTAAACAAAACCCTGGGTACCTAGTTTCATGTTTCCTTGTTATATACTCTCAGAACACTGTGTATCTTTCATAACACTGTCACGGTTGGCTATATATTTATTCCTGTGGTTGATAATTATTGACTGGCTCCTTCTCCCCGAGGGATGGTACTGGATCTGTATCCTGCAGAGAATGTATATTCAAAATAATTATGTCGAATAGGCAAATGAATTCCTAGTTCTTGAATTGAGCCTTGAAAGATTCATACACACACACACACACACACACACACACACACACACGGTATTTCTTTTCCAAACCTTAAGGGCCAGAGGGAAATTTAATATGAGGCTAACTAAGCTCACTTACGGGACCACCATGAGACTGGATATTGCTAGGAGTTTTCTTCTAGGGAGGGAAGCCAGGTAACATTCATTTCTGGTAAATCACCTCATGAGATCTCAGAAAATAAGGGACCTGAGCCTTGAAGGGTCTAGTAATTTGTAGTGAGTTTTTTCTCATTCTAAATAAAGATTCTACCTTATACTTAATTTTGTATTTGTAATTCGGTATTCCTTTTTTGTAAAGAGTTCCCCCAACTCCAAATTGTATGACGCCTCATGTTCCACAAAGCATGGGTCTACCCCTGCAGAGAACATAAAAGCTTTAATCCTTTGATCATTTTGTATATTAGGAAAAAATTCAATCCTTTTCCAAAAATTTGGATTCTAATGCTTTGAATTGTAATGACTTTTCTTATCAAAGTGAAGGGTCAGCACCAAGGAGGCTACATACAGGTTAATGTTGCCAGATTTCAGGGGAGAGTGAAGGGGTGAGTGCATGGGGAGGGGTGCATCCCACTGCTTCTTACACAGCCCTAAATACCATTCTGTGAAGACCGGAAAGACCACAGGGCTGACACCAGATTTTCCTTGGGCAAATTGTACTCTCCTTCATTAGGTTAACTTCACTAGTTAGAACTGAAGATTGGGGGGCTAGGGAAATGAAGATTTGTATAATCTAAAACATATTCAGCAAATACAAAATTTAGGGGAGTACTATCAAAAATTAAGTGCAGCTTGCATGGTATTCACTCGTTCACACAATAAGTGAATTCCTATGAAATACAAACAGTATGGTAAGTGCTGGGGGTATAATAGGAGGCGAATGGATCCCGTCCCTGCCCTCAGCAAGTCTAGAGTCAGAGAAAGCATCACTATTACAGGAGTTCAGAACAACAACAGAATGATAACCCTGGTTGGTGTGGTTAGGTAAGGCTTTATATAGAGGGTAAATCTTGAAATGTATCTGCAAGGAGAGGAAAAATGTGTACAGTAAACATGAAAGGAAACAAGATCCTAGGGGAGGACATCACCATCAGAATTAAATTAATAAAATAATCTTACCATTTTCTCTATCATTCATTGTGTGTCATCCAATGACACCAAATCATAGGACATCATTTATAATGTTTCTATTACCTTTATTTTTTTTATTTTTTATTTTTTAAAAGATTGATTGACTGATTGATTGATTGATTGATTGCTATGTTGGGTCTTCGTTTCTGTGTGAGGGCTTTCTCTAGTTGCGGCGAGCGGGGGCCACTCTTCATCGCGGTGCGCGGGCCTCTCACTGTCGTGGCCTCTCTTGTTGCGGAGCACAGGCTCCAGACGCGCAGGCTCAGTAGTTGTGGCTCACGGGCCTAGTTGCTCCACGGCATGTGGGATCTTCCCAGACCAGGGCTCGAACCCGTGTCCCCTGCATTGGCAGGCAGATTCTCAACCACTGCGCCACCAGGGAAGCCCCTATTACTTTTATTGTTATCTTTTGAATGTCCATGCTTTTTTTTTTAACTTTATTTGTTGCGATTTTTGAAATATTACAGGAATATGTAATGTTCCTAGACTTAATAAATATAATTTTTATAGCAGGAATAGGCTTAGCAATGTATAAAGCATGCTGCCTGGACTACCATAAGGCACACATTTATTCGAAATAAACTTCATCTCTTCTTCTCTTGGCCTGATTAACAGGAACCTGGGATTGAGATGAGCAGGAAAGTCAGGAGGCCATGGAAAATCTGCTGTTGAAAGTGAAGCTTAAGTAGAGATGAGTTTGATGTGTAGCCTTCCATGCCCCTGTTAATCCTCACTGTTAAGTTGCTTTAATTTCAAATCATCTCTTCTTTTTACCATTTAACCATCATGCTATCCTAGACTGCTGAATAGCTTTTGCTGGAGAAAATGAAATAGCTATTCTCTAACCTTTAGAGATGTAACAAACAAAAAAAACAGATAAGTTAGAAACTTAAATAAAGAACTAAAGTTAGAAACTGAATCTTGCTTGTGATAAATGACTTAATAAAAGAGAGTAAAAAAAACAACTGTTATTAACTACTCCCAGACTCCCAGTTCTGCCATAAAAATAATAATTAAATCCAACAATAGGTTCAAAATCCCATTTTGTTCACTGTAATAATAGATAGGGTTTTAAAATCATTTTTATGAAAGCACAAATTTCTCAGTGAATAGAACGCTGCAGAATTGCTCTTAGGCTGCAGAAGTATCCTAGCAGGACTCTGTTCTTTGTAGTACTGGTCTCAGAGCACTCAGATACTTGGAGCTCCTGCAGCAAGGAGATGGTTACCTATCAAAGACCCCAGTGCTGCTTCACCTGCCCGGGTCCCTCAGGATGATACATCATGCAGGAAAATGACTAAATCAGGCCTCTACAACTTTTTTGTACAATTGAAAATTTTAAAAAGGTGGCCTACTGGCCTCATAACTTGGTCAATTTAAAACACATTTGTGAACACTAGAAAGTAGTGACCCTTATTCTGGGTGTTCACAGCCCTGCTTGGCAGGGGCTCAATTTCAACTCTCGCTTACCCCTTACCAGAGAGTTCTTGTGCAGTGAACTACCTGTGCAACTGTAAGGGTGAACTCAGTCTCAATTGCCTAAGAGATGGTGCCCTTTCTATAAGCCAAGACATGTCTCCTCAGAAGTTTATTGCACTTTGCAGAATTCTCAATAAATGATAACCTTCCTTCTATCTAGAATTTGAAACCTCTGTCTAGAAAATGCAGAGTTTCTTTATTTTTCTGGATCTCAAGATGTCTCAGAACTGCTTAGGAGCAATGGCATAATCAAGCAGGGGGACGTTGTTGAATCTATAGCTCTCTTGAGGTTCTGATGCTCTAACATGTCCTGCTTCAGGCTGCCATGCGATTGTGATTGGCATTTTTGCGATTCCTGCTGTAAAGGTTCTTGCAGCTGTAAGGGTTCTGTGCAACTGCTCCAGGCTGGCCACTTTGGAAGTTCCCCAGGTATAAGTCTGGTGGTCTGACCTGTGCTGGTGGGAACCAGTGAGTGATGGCTGCTCTTCCCGTGGCTCATCCACCCCTGTTTGGCATTCCTTGTCCACAATCCCTCAACTTCTTAAAATGTTTTCCCTCCCCACTTTAAATTGTGGGATCTTTTTTCCCCCTCCCCACCTCATCCTACCATTCTGCTCAACTTTGTCATGGAGGAGAACGGACAAAAAAAAAAATCCTCATTTACGCTAAGTATTTGTATTTCAAAAGTTGCTTAAAAATACTTCCTACAATAAATATCTAGTTGTAAAATTCCATGCTTCTTTGGGCAAACAGTTTTGGATGAGAGTGCTTTTCCTAAGAGCCTCATATAACAATATGAAAGCAAGAGAAGATTCAGGCTCTGCCCGAGGTCTCTCTTATTTTGTGTAATCATCTTACATGTCTCTACTTCCTCTGCTTCTATTTTCCTTAACTTTAGCCTTTTAAAAATAGAGTAGGTTCACCCCACATCTGTCTGTCCCTGTCATATAAATGTCAACCAAATAAAGCAAATTCATTGCTTATATCTATAAAGCTTCCCAGGTTGGAATCCAGAGGGCTTCACTGACCTCTGGGATCAGGTTTGCTAGATGCTATATCTCCAAAGACTCAAACAAATACACACACTCTCTCTCCCTTGTATGTCTTACTTGCAAACTGTTTTTTCATTTTATTCAAAGTGATTCCCCAAAGAATGAAACAGATTTAAGATTTTTTTTAGGGGGATAGAGAAATGAGAGAAAAGGTCATTTAAATATCAAAGTATCCATATGTATGACTCAAGCTAAATTGAAGGAACTGTGTGTATTGGTTTCTATACTGTAACAGCATGAGGCCCCTTAGCCTAATTCACTCCTTCTGGGTACAGCACCTTCAGAGTGAAGGAAATAAAAAGATATTGGAAAAAACATACCATAATGTCACTCTAACACTATTTAATACTATGTATAAGTCAAAATATTTCAGGTAAATCTTTGATCTGGTCCAAAGAAAGGTAGTAGATAAATTATAATGGAATCCTGACATGTTCCTGTAGTTAAGTTTGTTTTTTCTTTAAGGAGGAACAATGCTTACTTATACCAGTGGTTAAAAATAGACAATTTTTGATTTAAACTATTACTTGTTAGAAGACTTCACAGACTCCCAGATAATCACTATAGTCAGAAGCTATTTATATTTATATTTTTTATATTTATATTTTTTATATTTATATTTTAACTAACTCATTGCAATATTCGGTTCATTTCCTAGTGTTTGTTCCTCTGAGGACACCGTCTGTAGAAAGTTACTGCCTATATTAGTTTGCTGGGGCTGCCATAACAAAATACACACACTTAAACAATAAAAATTAATTTTCTCACAGTTGTGGAGGCTAGAAGTCCAAGACCAACTTTGGTTTTTTCTGAGGCCTCTCTCCTTGACTCGCAGATGGCTGCCCCCAGGCTGTGTCCTCACACCATCCTCCCTGTGTGTGTCTATGTCCTAATCTCTTCTTATAAGGACACAGTCATATTGGATTAGGGCCACCCTGAAATCCCCATTTTAATTTAATTTAATTACCTCTTTAAAGACTCTGTAGCTCCAAATACTGTCACATTCTGAGGTACTAGGGGTTAGGATTTCAATATACAAATTTGGGGGGGACAAAATTCAGCCAAAACACTGTCTTATACTTAGTTCCTTTCTAATGCTTAAGGTTCTATTTTCAGTCATTCCCCAATCTTCTCTCCAAATGAAATCAGTGCAGTGTTTTAAACGTTTCAAACTGAGTCATAAGATTCTTAACATACTCCACATTCACTATCACTACCCTCCTCTGAATTTAGCTTAAGTCTTACACATTCTTTTTGGGTCGTGGTCCTTAAGAACAGTCTGCATATTACAATAAAATACTATTATCTTTTCTTTGTAACTTTTGCTTGGCTCCTAACACAGTGCCTTGCTCATATTAAGCACTCAAAAATCTTTAAATAGGATGAGTAGAAGAAATTTTATTATTATACATGGCTTTAATAATAAGTGTTATAATCCTGACTTATGTCCAGCTTCTGGTTAATTATGACTCTCAAATCATCTCCTGCTTTTCCAGCAACTAACTAATCATTTTTATTTGAACAGATGCTTACCCATCTGTGGTTCATCAAAACCTTTCAAAATCATTGTCCATTGTTACAAAATTCTAGGTAACTGAGATTTTCAAACTTGAAGATTTAAAGCAATTGGTTCTCATCATACCCTACATTTTTAATATTAGCCTCAGCTAACCATTTTTGCATCACTGAATATTTATGAATTACTTTTCCATTTTTTTCCCTAATGAATATAATTTTAAAACACCACTTGAACATCATTAGTGCTGAAAGGTCACTTCTCTGACCTACAGATCAAAAAATGCAATAGGAGAAGTTGTTCTGGGTGACAGTAAGACTTCTGTTTCTATCCCCTTACCACTTGACAAGAGCCAATATGGAGAAATTTCTTCTCTAGAGCTTCAAAATATTGGGACCAGCCCTAGCTGCACAACATGAGTGCGGAGACTTTTAGAAATGCAAAAACCCAGGAATTGTCTTAGACCTTTTGAATCAGAATGCCTGGGGGTAGAGAGAGTATGTTTGAAGCTGAAATGGCAGTTTTGATGCACAGTCAGAGCTGAGAACTTTTGCTCAACAAAGAAATAAGGAACTGGTCCTTACATGTACATTGCACATTGGAATCACCTGGGGAGCCTTAAAGCAAGCTGCTGCCTGGGTTTCACCCCACTGCCTGGGCATCAGGATATTTAAAACTTCCCAAGTGCTTCTAATGTGAAACCAAAAGGACACACTAATGAGAAATTAGAAGGGCATTACTAGTTATATATTTTTAAAATATATTTGAAAGTTAAAATTATAACACTAGGACTGATTCTGAATAGCATGTTTATTACAAACGGTTCAGTATGACTTGCCAGAGACTGTAAAACATGGGCACAGCAGTGGTTCTCGGCTCTTAAAGTGTAGCTGCTTTAGATCAGAATCCCCTGGAAGGCTTATTATAACACAGATTGCTGGACCCAACTCCAGTTTCTTTTTTTTTTAAATTTTTATTGAAATACAGTTGATTCACAATGTTGTGTTAGTTTCAGGTGTACATCAAAGTGACTCAGATATATATATATATTTTTTTCTTTTTTAGAATCTTTTCCATTATAGGTTATTACAAGATACTGAGTATAGTTCCCTGTGCTATACAGTAGGTTCTTGTTGTTTACCTATTTTATATATAGTAGTGGGTGTCTGTTAATCCCAAACTCTTAATTTATCCCTCCCCCCGCTTTCCCCTTTGGTAGCCATAAATTTGTGTTCTATGTCTGTGAGTCTACTTCTGTTTTTTAAATAAGTTCATTTGTATTGTTTTTTTTTTTAGATTCCATATATAAGCGATACATATTTGTCACCATTTGCAGCAACATGGATGGACCTAGAGGTTATCATACTGAGTGAAGTAAGCCAACTCCAGTTTCTGATTCACTCATTCTGGGGTGGTGCCCAAGAAGTTACATTTTTTACAAGTTGCAGGGTAGTATGGATGCTGCTGGTCCAGGGACCACACTCTGAGTTTCTACTTCCATAGGGAGGTGGATGTCCTTTCATGCGGATGAGACTATTCATTCCACCTCCCACATCTTGCAAAGAAGAGACCATCCCCCCAAAGTATATGCACCTGTTTTCAAAGAACATTCTGCAAGATGCACACTACAAGATATTCTCACGGAATGCCATGTTCCCTCCAAAATCTGAGAAAAAATAGGATTTGGCAGAATCATATGTTATCCTTCACTATTTTCACATACTCTAAAATATAATAATAATAATGGTAAATTAAAGTGTGGATACTACACCTTTAATCTCAATTTGTCATTTTATGCTCACTAGAGTATTTTCAGAATTTTTCTCCCCAGTTTAAATGAATGGTTGGAATTCAATTCAAACTGTTGAAGATAATACATAAGCTAAAAGAATTCTTTTTAAAAAATTTTCACCATATAGTAAAAGTGTTTGTGATGCTGTGACACTAAAATTTTTTGCCATATATTAAAAGTGTTTTTGATGCAGTGGTATAGACTTCTATATGGCATCATACCTTGGGCTTTTCCATGAAATGTAACTTGGAGACAGAAATAGAAAAATATTTAGGTTGTTTTTACTCATTAAATTCCTACATTAACTGTCCTAGGGGATATCTCTTGAATCCCTGAACACAAGTAATTGGGCATATTTTCTTAGATCTACCTTAAAGAAATTTCATGTTAAATTGCAAACTAAAGAACTATGACCTCTCCACCTTTCTTTAGATGTGGCTCATTACCTCCCTCTTCTCCAAGGTTGACTTTCCTCCTGTTCTGGATCTCTTCCATGGTTTCCTTGGAAAGACATGTTCTGTTCAGCAATCCATGTTACTTTCCAAAGCCTCTTTACTTGCTGATTGATTCCAACATGTTTGACTCGATAATAAATCTAATCTCTTCCTTTTTGGGGGGAGGAAGGCAGAGAGGGTGGGAGAACAACTGAAATAGGTATAAAGACTAAATGTTCTCAAAATTGAGTTCATGTTTAAGGACCCTGTATAACCTAGAATTTTATGTCATCTGGCTTCTTTCAAAAGCCTAATTGTGAGAAGTCATATTTAGGTTAGATAATATAAAAATACAGCATTCCCCACATCTCTCAGTATTCTATATTTGACATTTGCATTGACTTATCCTAAACCACAGAATGCCTACACCTTAGAACAAAGAAGCTTCAGTTACTGGGATTCACTTTTAAGACTATGTTCTTAGCTTTTATTGAAGCCTTTTAAAACAACAACAACAACAAAAAGTCTTATAAGCACTGCTTTCTATTTGCTATGATGTCCTCCATATAAGAAAATTCTCTTTGAATTTTACCCTGTATAAACTGTTTATCTTCTCTGAAAAACTTGCATTTAAAAAATTATATATGTATATAAAATACTAAAATTATATATATATATATATATTTTTTTTTACCCAGTTAGGAAACTCAAACCTTACTTTATTTCCCTCTTTTCCTTAGTATTATCTTCATGTAAGATACTGATTTCCCTATTTCTACATCACTGAACTATTTTAAGGAAAAGAAAGTGGTTGCATTGGTGATAAAATTCCAAAAGAATCTGGATACCAGAATTTAAAGAAAAATAAAAAGGAGTAAAGAAATGTACCAAGCAAAGTGCCCTATGATTTTCCACATTTTAATTTGTGTAATCTTCAAGCCTACTCTGACACTAGACATAGCAACCTCTGAACTGATGCCCAGAGAAGTTCAGTGACGTGCCCTCAGCTAGGTCCCTAGTGCCAACTAAAAATTGTCACTCACCATCTGGTTCTACAAGAAGTCACTAACCACCTTAGTTGCTGACCTTCAACACACCCTGAAAGAAGTTCAGGGTGGAGGTCAGGAATGAGGCACTCTGTGCTCTGGGAAAAACTGGCAGAACAGGCCTTCAGATATTTTCAGGAGTAGATTTTATGAGCCTTATTTCTTGCATCTTCTCATATTTAAACAAGCACTAAAATCATTAACGGAGACGTCTGCTCCTCGTGACTAGCAGAAACCTTCCGCCAAACTGTGTGCTTCACTGCACGTATTCCCTGTTCACTAAAATCATATATATACTGACCTCCCCACACTCCTTCTGAGCAGTTCCTCAGAGCCATCTGAGAAGCTGTCTCCCAGGCTATAGCCCTCATTAGGCCCCAAATGACACAACTCACAACTCTCACGTTGTGCATTTTTTTTAGTCAACACTAGTAAACTTCAGGGAACACGTTCAAACACAGTTTTCTGACTATAGCACTCATGCTAATTTTACTAAATCATCCTGGAAGGAAACAAATGGAAACCACACTCATTTAATACAATTCTGTGGCTTGTACCTCTAGATTATCACATGAAAAGATCCCTTATTTCCATTTCCTTTACACGTCTAGGCAGGCCATGCCTCTTCTTCCCACCTCTGTGAGTTGTTAAAAGTTTGGTACAGAAATGTTTGACCCATCAAGGAAAAAAAAGTGATTGTAGAAAAGGGAATGTGGAAGCACATATGGAGGCTCAGGGGACTAAAAGCATTTGCTTTTCCTCTGGAGTTATTGGAGACAGCAAGGGGTAGTGAAAAGAGCACTAGACTTGGAATTTGAGTCCCCACTGTCACCAAGTACCTACACGAGCTTAGGCAGCCACTTCTCCAGCCCTCAGTTACCTCACCCATATTGTTTATTTAACAAGACTTCATCATCATTGCATGGTACCAATCTAACACTAAGGTGTTCAACTTGGGATTCTCCATTTGCACTCATTATTTGAATCAAACAACTCCTTATCGCGTATTTACCACATCCTTAAGGCTTTGTTACATGCTGAAAGAAACACTGAGGTAGGATGCCATCTGTTCTGCTGTCTCTCCCAATCCCCCACTGGACCTGCACATTTGAGCAAGTCACTCAACATGTTACATTCCTCCAAGCCCCACATGGTTCTTCATGCAGATCGGGTTTCAGGATGAGCCATTTCACTTCTGTGTTTATCATCACCCTAAATATGTAGGGTCCTTAGCCATTTTCATGCTCATCCCTGACCTGGAGACTCCCTCCTGCCCCAGTTTGCTTATCATCCTTCTCATTTTTTAATAAATTGCACTGGAGAGGAGAATATCATTTTGCTGTGAATGCCTCATGGCCATTCCTTAGCTTTGGGACCTAAAGAGAGTGGTGACTATTGTAACTGGATGGGTTTGACGCCTATGGAATTTTTATTGGAGGTAACATCCACAGTGAGAAAGAGACTAGGGCAGGGGGCTCCTGCACCTGCCATTGTGAATCTCATCTCCTCGTGCCTGAGTTGTTACCTGGGCAACCAAAGGGCCTGCCTCCTGCATATCAGGTGAGACAGCTGAGTGGAATCCTGCAAGGACTCACTGAAAGGGCCACCTGATGTTGCCCTGTCTGGCATGTTTGCTTCCTGTTCAATAGGCTTCTGAGTAAGCTGGTGTCTTAATGTTTAATTGGACCCTGAAAGACTGCCTAGTGAGCACTGCACTACTGTACTTCTATAATTAGTCCCTTATTTCCTGTTAACCTAAGCAACTCCATCACTCCACTAAAACTATCTTCTCAAAAGCCACCAGTGATTTCTTTTTCTTTGTCCAAATCAAAGTCTTTTTCAGTCTCTTGATGCCCAAGTGTTTTTGACACTTGTCAGCGTCTCATCTTTCCTGAAATTCTCTCTTACTGGGGCCTCATGCTTTCTTTTTTTTTTTTCCGTCTCACAGCACTTCTAATCATTCTTCTCTTTCCAGGGCTGATTTCTTTTTTTCTCTTTGATTTCCTAAGAATGCTGAATTCTCTAGGAACCAGTCCTCTGGCATTTTTTCCCTAGAGTTTCCACTCAAAGTCAGTCAATCTTATGACCGAACTTCTTACACGCAGCTCTTCATCTACAGTGTGAGCATCTCTCTCCTCCCTTACTCCAGTGCTGTATATGTAAATAACAAATTCTAATTGTTAAATCCTAAGTATGTGGTCTCATTTTTCAAAACCCTATGTCACACATCCTTTTCCCTATTAAAACCTGCACAGAGTTTTGTACCCATCATTTATATGCAAACGGGTGAAAAGTGATTTTATTATAATATGTATATATAATATATAATATGTATATATAATATATAATATGTTCATTATTCTCTACGTTTGATGTCATGAAAGCTTTATTTAAAGAGTTATAAAATTCTAGAATAAGTAAAAAAAATTAAACATACTTAACTTTCATGTAAAAAATATATAGTACTCAAAGCCTAAAATACATAGTTTTCAACACTGTTAAGCAAATATAGGTGCTGAAAAAAGAAAGCCAATCAAAAAGGTGAAGTTCAGATTGCTGCTATAAACATTCACTATGCCTAAATAAATAAACGCATAAATAAATAGAATTCACTTTCCTTGGCAGGGGATCATTGTTAGGCAAACTTCCTCTTTGTTGCAGGCTTTTTCCATCATAATTTTGCAACTAAATTGTTCACATGTGCTGCCAATATATGATTGTAATTATAATTTAAAAATAAAGGCAATTCTATGTTTCTTCCCCTTTCTGAGCAAGATAATTATATTTCTTTGGAATATAAATTGTCACCATTTTTAGAGTTAAAAATTCTTCAAAGAACAATTAAGTCTTTGCTGAAACATGAAATAGAAGATAGTTCTAGAGAATATAACAGCGTTTCAATTCAGTGCTTCCAATGAGAACAAAAAAATTGGCTTAACTGTTGCCCAAGTCAATGATTCTGAATCTAAGATGTCAGGCTGTGTATTTTGAATGAGCTTAAATATATTCAGCAATATAAGCGAGCCTTGTAAACTATAAAGTCATTGAAGTGAATCAAATGTTTACTTTCTCTACATAATTGAAACTAGGAAAAATCATATGGTTGTAATATTAAACATCATGTACTTTTAAGTAAAAGTTTAAAGCGTTTCTCCATTATCTTATTTCTTTTCCAGGAAGAAGGAATCAAAAAACAAGCAAAAAAGTTAAAGTTCTTAAAATGAGGGAATAAAAATTTCCTGTAGTTCTAAACTATTATCTGGTTCAAAAGCAGTATTTTTAGAGTAGAATTTCATTTTTACACTGGTGCTTAGCTATACATTTTTCTTTTCCATTCCTGTAATATTTCGGGGATGTTAGAGCCATGTTTTTGTTGTTCTGATGTAGCTGTGAATATGGTATTGTAAGTTGCATTACAGGAAAGTTTATGGAACCTTTCATTAGAGGCAAAGACCAGCAGTAGTAGCCTTCTGGTGATTGGAGGGTCTTCCCAAAGTTATGAAGTTTCTACTAAGTCACAGTGGGGCAAGTTCTGCCCTACAACCTGAATGAAATCTCTCATTCTTACAAGTAAGCCATGGAAGAGGGAAAACACATACACACACACACACCTGGACACAACACTGGCATAATACGAAAGCAATACAATATCCCAAATGTCAAGGATTCAGAGATACATCAGGTTAAAAGAGCAGACACCGACTGCTAAGTTGGAGCCAGAGAAATGGGTGAATGAACCCTGTTTTCTCTATTTACTGTGTGGATGGAGCGAGTACTTAAAATACAGGACACTCATCGGTCAAATAGGAATAACCTTATGTCATAGAAGATTAAGACCTGCCTATAAGATACTGCATCAGCACAGTGCTTGACACATAAGATACACTGAGAAAATGCTACTCTCAAGTATATACTATCCAGAGACCACTGGTCAAGCCTGAAGCCTGAGGATTGTCCCCAATTGTGGACACAATATGAACAGAATCATGTGTGTCCAGCTGCCCGGAAGTAAGGCTCTTCCCACTTGAGCTCTGCGTCCAAGGGCAGGGGGCCCACTCTGGGGCCTCTCACACCTGAAGAAGCAGTTTTGTTGGTAGCAGCCGTATACTTACTAGTTATCACTATTACACCTGATTATTATTGGTTTTTAGCCTTCAGAATCTTCAGAGATCTCTGGTTTCTTGTCTCCAGCAAGGATCCTTTCATTTTCGAGCTCAGAAGGTGGTTTTACAAAGCCTCAAGAAAATGGCAGGGTCTCTAAAAACATCAAGGCAGTAATATCTTCTATCCTGGTATGGTACATTTTTTTCTTAAGAATAATGTAGAGAACCTGCTAGGTAACCAGCAGCACTTACAGTTGACCCTTAAACAACATGGGCTTTCGAAAATCCGTATATAACTAACTTATAGTTGGCCCTCCATACAGGCAGTTCTTCTGTACCCGTGGATTCAACCAACCACAGATTGTGTAGCACTATAGTGTTTAGTGTTGAAAAAAATTTGCATATAAGTGGGCCCATGCAGTTCAACCCCGTGTTGTTCAAGGGTTACCTGCACATGGGTAGGGAACCCTCATTTGTCAAAAGAGGTGTTTCTAGGTCACTTTCTTTACTATCTTCCAGAATGACAAGAAGGTTCAATCCAGGGACAGATGACAAATATAAATGCACAAGCATCAGAGCGGGCAGTGGGATACAATTCAATAGAAGGAAATGACCTAGGCTCTAATTACCTGGACTAGATATTTCATTCCCTCCTACTGGGGCTCTTTAAAGTTCAACTTCTTTAAGACTGACACCATCTGATCCCTGACAAGTCCCAACCTGACTGGTAGAGAATCAAGCAGAGGGACAGGATATTGATTAGTGAGCAGTTTATTGAACACAGTCTTTGGATGCAGCTTCCTGAGTTCAAATCCAGGCTCTGCCACTTACCAGATACTGTGCCTGGGCTGGTTATTTAACCTCTCATTGTCTCACTTCTATCATCTATAAAATGGGGATAATAATTGCACCTGCCTTGTAGGGTAATCATGTAGATTGAGTTAACTTTTGTAAGTGCATAGGACATGCATAACACATAGCAGGAACTGTTTGTTTGATAAATCACATAGAATAAATAAATCTACCACAGGTTTGGCATTATGGTTGGATCAGAATCCAGGGATAGAAAACTATATCTCGTATTACATTTTTCCTTTAATGCATAATTTTGATTAGTGAGTCATAGAACTTGAGAGACTCTAGAGATTTCTTTTTTCTAGCCTCATTCTTTCACTTGGGTAAGAAATTATTTCTCCCACTTTATAGGTGGAGCAATGGAGAGTCAGGAAGTTTAAATTACTTACTAAATGTGAAACAACAAAAAGAAACTCTGTGAGAAAAGATGAGACTAGAAACTGAGGAAAAAGTTGTCCTAAACCTGTTGTGAGACAGGACTTTTTTGCGAAATGCAATTCACAGCTCCTCCTGAAAGCAATTAAAATCCTGATAAAACTCCCAAGCAATTTTCTACGAGACTTTGATGATCTTTCAAGATCCTTTCTGGGAATGTAGGGTCACCCATTCTGCTATAAGTTTTGGAACTTCCCTACCTTTTAATCCATTTTGAGACGAGCCTAATAGTCTCAAACCAGACATTTCTTTATTGTTATTGCCTCTCTTTTTTCCTACAAAATGTTTTTACTAGCAGGGGGCAACTTGAGTGTGGCTTATCAGCAACCTCTCATTTACCAGCATGTTTGAAACAAAACTGTGATGTGGGCACAAAATTATTTTATCTGAGAAGTTGTCTTTAAATATATACATATTTCCCAATTGAATACAGCATTCCTTCCTATATTCTTAATGATTCTTATCCCCCACTGCTTTTCATTAATCCTAAAAACTCATAGATCCATTGAATTAGAGTTGGAAGAGATATTAGGGATCAACCAGGCCAAATTTCTTAATTGAAAACATAAGCATCTTCTCAGATGCAGCTCTGGAGACTTAAAGAGAACGTTATAGTAAATGTAAGTGTCCTGAATAAGCCATTACTTATCCTTTCTATGGGCAAACATGGTTTCTCTATTTGCAGAGGGTTTGTTTCTTTATTGCCTTCCTCCTTACCATCCAGGCTCTAGACAAAAGTGAAAGTAATAAGAAGTCCCTTTTTCCACCTTTTCTCTCTCTCCCCCGCCAACAGTTGGAAAGGGTAAGACCAGAGAAAACATGAGACAACAGTGGTTCTCAAACCTGAGTTTGCCCCAGAATCACCTGGAGGGTTTGGTAAAACACAGATTGCTGGGCTCCACTCTGGAGTTTCTGATTCTGTAAATCTAGAGTGAGGTCCAAGAATTTGCATTTCCAACAAGTTTCCAGGTGATGCAGCCGGTGCCAGTCAAAGAATAACCCAGGAGCTACCTCAATGGAAAAATCTCTTTTCGATCATCACCTTCAGAACAGACACACCTTTTCTCGCCTTCCCCCAAACGCCAAACCTTTCCCTCCCCCTGCGGGAGGGGATGGACTAAGAGAGTCATATAATCCAAATGCATAATGTTGAGAGACTGTCAGACTGGAAGGACAAGTGCTGAGTCAATAGGGGATTAAAAGGTGTCCTGAGAGAGGCTGTCGGGAAGGTTCCTGGAGGATCTCGGTGGGAAGTTCCCTGTGGTCATAAGGTTCTCACCCTGAGAAGCCACTTCTGAATCTCCAGCATCTGGCACTTTACTGAGGTTTCGACTGTATCAATTTAAACTGGAAGAAAGAACTGGTGGAACTTTCCTCAAGACTCTCTTAGGAAAAGCTCAGGACACTCTTCACTATTTGAGTTTCAGCAAATTTCTCCAGGAGAAGGGGTGGGGAGACAGTGATCCACGCTTGACCCAGAAGTGTCTTCCTTGGCTCCTTCAATCCAGAGTCCCCTCCCCCGCATCCCCAAGGGCCTTGTTCTCTAGAACAAAGGGGTGGGGAAAATGAATGCTATTGACTGTAATGTGATCCCTTCTCCCCATTTTTAAATTCCTGCGGGTGGGATAGGTCTAAGAAGGGGCAGGTTCTCTTAATCAAAACGATCCTCCTGAAGGTTCTCCTAGTAAGAGGTTATTTGGCGGTCAGGTTTGACTTCTACAAACACACCCTTCCTCCCCCACCCCCATTCCCCACAACATCCAGTAACATCTTTGGAGTTTTTTTTTTTTTTTTTAATTTTATTTATTTATTTATTTATTTATGGCTGTGTTGGGTCTTCGTTTCTGTGCGAGGGCTTTCTCTAGTTGCGGCAAGCGGGGGCCACTCTTCATCGCGGTGCGCGGGCCTCTCACCATCGCGGCCTCTCTTGTTGCGGAGCACAGGCTCCAGACGCGCAGGCTCAGCAGTTGTGGCTCACGGGCCCCGTTGCTCCGCGGCATGTGGGATCTTCCCAGACCAGGGCTCGAACCCGTGTCCCCTGCATTGGCAGGCAGATTCTCAACCACTGCGCCACCAGGGAAGCCCTGGAGTTGTTTTAACCAGTGTTCCCAGTGTCATCAGCATCACGTAGGGAGCACGACAAACTACCAGGCCAGGACTCCACCCCAGACCCACATCATCAGAATCGACGCTGTGATTTGGCGTCCGAACTGTTAAGGTTCCCAGGTGATTCTGCTGTGCCTTCTAAGGGTCAAAACCTCCCTGATTTCATCAGACAGCCAGTTACATGTGTGGTGGAGCTGCCTGTCTTAATCCGGGCAGTGAGGAAACGCCTCAACCACGGCCGATTTAGGCAGCAGGGAAACTGCACGAGGGTGCTGTGCGTATGGAAAAAGAAATAAGACCGGTGGTGGGAGAGCCCTTCTGAAAAGGAGCCGCCATCAAAGACCAAGGAACTTCGCTAGAAACATCCAGTATGTTACCAAACTTGCTGCCCCAAATCACCAGTGTCTTCAGTCAACTATGGTCTTTTGAGAAGTACAACAACGGAAAACCTCAGCTTTCCCAAGTCAGCGGAGTTTCCGTTCCAGCTCTGAATCTGCAGTGGGGTGAGGGAGAGATTGAAGGTAAGTGTTTGAAACTTCTTTCATCTCCAAAGTCTTCCTTTATTTTAGGGCATAGCTGTGTTATTCAGAGGGTCACCCTAATTATGGCTTCTTTATAACTGGCAGACTGCTCTTGGGGCGCTTAAAGGCGTCAGCGCTTGGAGGATGCCCGCAAAAGGGGACAGTGGTTATTTCATGCAAGATGAGGCTTTTTTTTAACTTTGCTAAGATAGTTGTGGTCTGAATTTCTCTTGGAGGAAAATGGGGTGCATTGATCATTTGTGCCTCTTACATGGTGAATAGAAAACAAATTTGAAAATCTCTGCCTGTTCATGAACTTAAAACTCAGTGACTCACATTGTGAATAAACCCTACATCCTTAGGCAAAAAAGAAGCAATTTGTTTTCTAAAGCTTTTCTTCTGTCTGGCTGCTTTTTAACTATTTGACCCAAGGAGTCCTCAGAAAACTTCTAGATAATGGGCTCCTCCCGTGAGCATGTAATGCTTCAGTATTTTTCTTAACATGTACAAACTCTTCATTCACGGAGTTGGCTTTGTATTTTCAACTAACTAGGTTGGGCAGAATTTTCCCTCACTCTCTGGTGTTTTGAAATTGTGTGTTTTCCTCCAAGGCTTAAATACTAAGTTTTTTGGGTTTTTTTTCATTCTCACAAAGAACAGGTGGCTCATCAAGGCCAGAATTTTTCTTAAGTAACATCGCTATGCTTAGTCATGACTCTCTTATAAGCCACTTGGCTCCTTTATATTAACGAGGCTCTCTATAACTTTCCTTAAATTCTTGTTCTTTCTTTATCTCTGTTTTCAAAATGGGTGAAGGGAGTTAAAAAGTACAAACTCAAAGCCATAAAATAATCAGTCATGGGAATGTAATGTATATCATGGGGACTATAGTTAATAATATAGAATATAATTTTAAATGTCGCTTTGATGTTATTAGGACAGACTTCAATATTCCAAATACTCAGGTAAATGATGTTAAATAGAAAAAAATCTTTAAAAAACTTAAAGGTATTTTTAAAAAACAATATTTCTACCTATTCTAATAATCTTTATCCTCAGTGTTTGAATAGTATTCACAAATGCTTGACATCGAGTGAGGTCTTAGTAAATCTTTTTCAATGAATGCATGCATGAATAAATGACCGAGTGAGTAAAGGAAGGAATACCCATTGAATATTTATAAATGAGGAAAAGGACATATAGATAGAAAAGTATAGGAGTTTAGAAGAAGGGATAAAAACTGAATCAGCAATCAAGGGTAATATGGTTCCACAGTTCTGCTAATTAATCCACTGTTTTAATGGGCATAATAGTTAATGCTTGTCAGCTGACAAGAATGCAACTTGATTCTATTGCTTAGCAATAGTACTGCAAACGATAAAATGCATCTAGTGTCCTATGGAAAGCCACTTTATTAATTTAAATTACTAAGACTCCTGAGGAGAGAGGAGATGAACTCCAAAGAAGAAGAAATGATTTTTTAATGTAAAAAATATTACGTACAAATACAATATCAAGAAAATATTCCCTAGCTGGATTGTTAATTTCAAATTAAACTCTCTATAGCTCTTTATAACTGTGATATTGCATTCTATATTAGACACACAGTAGGGACTGAAATAGAGGCTTGTAAAATGGGGTAGAATGAAGTGAACTAAAAGCATCCTCCAGCTCTATTTAGTGATTAATCTCCAGAACCTTCTTTCTTGAGGTGAGATTGTAGTCTTTACTATAATTTTCTAAAATAATTTGCCTTTCATTATTTTAAAAAAATGCACACAACTTTTTAGTAGCTATTTTTAGTGTTCCAAGTTCAAACCCAAGTTTGAAGATAAAAGCTGAAGTAATTGGATTTTATTCTAACACAGAGTGTTATTTGTGATCTAGATCAGCGAAAGCAAATGAGTTTACTCCTCGTAAAGACCAGGTCCAGTTGATTGGCAGAGCTACCTGGGACGGGCCCAGTGTAAGAAAGTCACTGAAGCCAGAGTGGGGCTCAGTGATGCTGCCACACTTAGAGGAGAATAGGGTAGTGCCACAGGCTGCTGCTTTACTGGCCCGAGGAGAGGCAATTCCCTCCATCCTGACAGCATGCTCGGGGAGAGGTGTCCTGTGCACAAGGTAGTCTCATGTTTTGCAGCTCTCTACAGAATCTCTCAGTGCTCGACACTGAGGAAAAACCTTTTTTCTTAAAAAAAAAAAAAAAAAAGATGTTATTTTTCTCCTTCAGTGACAATATTAAAACATTTTACCTCCAAAATGAGAATTAATAATATTTTGCGGGCCAGCAAGGGGAAAAAAAAGTACTATAATTTACCTTTTTAGACAATATCAAAATTATTTTAAAAATCCGCTAAGCATTTGAGGAAATTGCAAAATTAGACCTTGAGAGGTAGAAAACATGTCCCCCATCCCCCTAAAGGCTTCTAATATTTTTAGTCCCTTTGTGGGGGAACATAAGTGTTTTCCTAACTGGTATTGTTTTGCCCAGTTGCTTTCTAGAGCAACTTCCTTTTTTTTTTTTTTTTTTCACACTCTCATAGTTCATTAAAATGAGCATCACTAAGAGTCTAAGATGTATTTCCATAAGAGAAAATAATCTGAGGACTAGTAGTTTGAGTTATTTTTAAATGAATGATTTTAAAATAGTATGGGCGGTGGAAAAGGTTTCCTTGGCCTGATAACCGTGAAAGCACAAAATGAAAACCTCTTCATTCTGGCCATAGCTCGAAGGTCACCCCTCAGAGATGCCTGCTCTGATCACCCTTAAAAAAAAAAACGGTTGTCTATCCACCTACCCTGCTTTATTACATCCTATACCTATTTGTTCATTGTGCATCTTACCTACTAAAATGTAAGTTCCTGGAGGACCAACGCTTTATCTCTCTCGTTCATTATTGTATCATTAGGACCTAGAATGGTGCCTAAAATATTTATTCAATGAATGAATTGGGTAGATGGCTGGCAGGGGGAATAGATAGACTGCTTTATACTATAGATATTTAACTAGCCATTAAGAGAATTATTAGGACATCTGAGAAATATTTTCAAGGCAAAAGGAAGTCATTTATTTTAGCCTATGGGACTCTACTAAAGTTTACTCCCTATAAATGACCATCTTCATCCTATTTTATTGGGCTAATGATGATTGCTGACCTCTGATCTCCCAAGGGACCTGATAAAGAGATTATCATCTACCTGAGAGATTGACAAGGGTCCTTTCTTCTCTAGCCCTCTGGACTCGGGGGGATGGGGCATTGGGTTCTTGTGTGTATTGCTTCAATTCTTATATACTTGGAACAGGGCTGCCAGCCCCAGGATGAAATGTACACAGAGCCAGAATGGGGAAGCGAGGCAAGTTTAGTTGAGACAGTGTGTCATTTAGCTCAGCAGTGGGAGATGAAGCTGGAAAGGAAGACTGGGGCAAAGAGTGCCGAGTCATGGAGGAAGATGGCGGCTAAGGAATTCAGATTTATTAAGTCAAAAATGGAATCCCCACGCCCACCCTAAACAGGGGTGATGAGAGATGTTCAGAGAAATAAAACTGTCCATTTCTTCATCAAAAGGACCTTTTTTCCATTGAGGAAAATAACCATAATTATAAAGTTTTATTTTGGTTTGTTCTTGGTGCTGACTAGTAGTTACACTGTTAAGTTTATGAAAACCTTTTTTCACGACATGGTCCTTTCAGCACTGAAGACCTTCTTGTATTTTGCAAAATGATACACTAAGCAGATAATGAAGACAGCAGGCAAATGTACAAAAAATTTTGACATTAATTTATAGGCTGTGCAGTGAGTTTCTCATAACATTAATATCTTTATCTACAAATTTCTCATCCGCAAGTAACCACCAGGGACATGACTAAAAATCAAGAAATAAGCAATAAGGCCTCTAAAGTCACCAAACATTTAATAAGGTTGATGCATAGGTGAGTTCCTTTAGGTACGATTTACCTTTACCACTATTTACCTTTACTTTTCCCATGATCTTGAAAAAATGGGGGACCTAAAACCTATAATCAGAGACAAAAAGAAATTAGAAAGCAGAAAGTCATGTGGGAAAACTGGCAATGATGATGGGGGAGGCGTGGGTGGGTAAGGAGTGTAGGAGGTGGGCAGTTGTACAGGTCCACATAACCTAGCACTCGACAGGAAAAAGGAAGAATAGATAAGCAGACAGAAAGAATGGTAATCTGTGGTATTTAACAAGAGAAGGAGAGTGTGTAATGCCAACACTTAATGTATATGATATTTATAGATAAACTATACATCAACATTTTCTGCTTAAAGAGACAGAAAAATGTAGTCTGTCTCAGAAAAATTTCAATTACATATCATCAACATTGATTAAACAATACTTCTGCTTTTAGAGGGGTGAGTCTGAGCTATCAGGGAAATTTTTTGGCAAAGCCAGGTAAATAGAATTACTTTATTCAAAAGCCCACTGCAGGACTTCCCTGGTGGCGCAGTGGTTGAGAATCTGCCTGCTAATGCAGGAAACACGGGTTCGAGCCCTGGTCTGGGAAGATCCCACATGCCGCGGAGCGACTAGGCCCGTGAGCCACAACTACTGAGCCTGCGCGTCTGGAGCCTGTGCTCCGCAACAAGAGAGGCCACAATAGTGAGAGGCCCGCGCACCGCGATGAAGAGTGGCCCCCACTTGCCACAACTGGAGAAAGCCATAGCACAAAAACGAAGACCCAACATAGCAATCAATCAGTCAATAAAGAAATCTTAAAAAAAAAAAAAAAAAAAAAAAGTTGCTTATATTTAAAAAAAAAAAAAAAAGCCCACTGCATATCACATTTAAGAGTATATACTAAAATCATACATAGCCCCTTTCCTTAGACTATTTCATTTGAGAGTTTTTTAAAATTAGGAAATTACTATATGGGAAAAGATTATCATTTAGTTAATGCCTAAAATATACCACACAATGGATTGGCTGCCAGAAGATGTTATATTTAATCCTCTTAGCAGCCCTGTTAGATAAGGATTATTATCCCTGTTTTTAAAGATAATAAAACCGATACTTAGAAAGTCATTCAATCTGTCAAAAGTGAAGCAGCCAGAACTTCACTCAGATGCCGTCTCTTTTCACTGCATTATTATTCCATTTATTAAAGGTGTGTTAAGAATTAAGATAGATGGAAATAGTAGCTTGAAAAAAGACTGGGTTGATCAAAGAGAGCATCCTATAAGTGATCAGAAAGAAAAAGAAAAATGTTAAGGAAAGGAGGGTTGTCATTTTGTACTTTGGGTGGAGGTAGAGTGGACCAGACTTTAGGGTTGGTGAGATAAATGCACAGAGAGGACTTCAAGTTAGGTGGTCCTGTTTTTAAATAATTCTGGTGAAATGTAGATGGTGGATACTAACAGAAGGGAATGAGTCGAGGAAGAAATAATGGATGGAAAAATTTTAAGTTTGTATTTGATCCGAAGTGTCCTAAAGACAACTTAAGAGTCTGGGGAACTCATGATCAAAGTATCAGCCTTTAAAAAATCGACAGTAGTGGGCAAAGTGTCCTGGAATGGGTAGAAGCTGGAAGATCCACCAAATGGAGATTAATCTTTCTATCCTGGTGCCACAGATTTCAGGGGAAAAATACAAAGATTTTGCTTTAAACAAGAAATCCATAGGAAGTTACAGAAACAGACACATGTAAAGAAGAAAAGGGGAGTAGTATTTATTCCAGAATACTGAGTGTGTAGAATAGAACAATTATATTGTCCTTAACATAGTCTGAACTTGGCAAAGAGAACGTCAGTAGAATGATGACCCTATGCTATTAAAGAGTTGAGTATTCCTTAATAAACTTGTCATTCAGAGAAGATATAATAGTAGTAAAAATTTTGGAATCATTCTTTTTCACAAGAATGAATGGTAAAAGTAAAAATGTTGAAGTAGGAAAAAAAAAAGAACCAGGACATTGAAGGTTAAACAATGATGAAGTTGATTGCATTGTAAGGAGGAGGCAGTCAATGAAGACAGATATTCATGCAGCAATTAAAAAACCAGAAAATCAAGTAAATTCAAATCAAGAGGATGCTTGGCAATTCTGCATAGTGAGAAGAAATAAACACATGAGGAACTCACTTTTTATATGTTTGTTCTGTTTTATAAAGGTATAACAGATCAGGCTTGCTGGATTTAACAAATAAAAATACAGACCAAGTTAAATTTAAATTGCATTGGACAAACTTAGACAAAAGCATTGTTCATTGTTGGTCTGAAATTCAAATTTAACTGGGCATCCGGTATTTTGTCTGGCAATTCTAAATCAGATTCACTGAGATTTCATCCTCTTAATCATTTTCAACCTGAAAGAAAAGTTGCAAAGGGCAACAGAGGGCAACAAAAATTCAGACACATAGGAATAAGAAAAAAAGATGATATGATTTTCTATGAAGAGACATAGAGTTTTATCTAGGATTGGACCAGAGATTCCATTGCTCTGATATAAAGAGCTTAGCAGAATGTGCCAGAATTCCAAAGATGAGAAAGTTACGTTTGTCCTTGCCCTTAAACGGAGAGGCCTACCTGACAGAAGGGAACTTTGTGTAAAGATTGATTTGCTTCATCCTTGTACTTTGAAGCAATATCTGTTCCTAATTATTCAGTCAGGTCTCAATAGCTCAGGACAGACTTGATGGTCTCTAAGTGCAGATGTGATCCTACTTGAAAGGTTTGGTCATCACCTCTTCATTAAGATGTTTACTCAGCAATAGGTACAAAGATTGAGCAATTTACTTTTGCAAAATTCAGAAAACAAAAGACACCAGAATAAAAGTTGCACCTCTCTCTTCTCCCTGCACAAAAGTAAGTAAATAGATGAACAAAGATTGTGATACCAAAAAGTCTGTGTGTTTAAATGAGATGAATCATAATGTGGGAATAATGTCCTTCTGCACAGAATTTTAAATCTATATCTCTGGTATTTGTTTTCTTTTACAAATATTTAATTAAACAAAGATATGTTAGGACAGTAAACATGATGTGGATAGTTTGCTGCTGGCCAAACTGAGCATCAGCTAAGACCTATTCAACACAACAGCTCGGTAACTGCAGTGGAGATGCCTTGTACTACAGAGGTGATCTACATCTTGTGGGGCTCAAGCCCGCAGAGGATGCCAGCGCTCAGAGCTGAGTGGAATGGAGGGAATATGGAATTAGTCACTAACTAAATTGTTTACTCCACAGCTGGAAGGGAAAATGCCTGGGGCTTGGGAGAGAAATCACCATATTTCCTTTACACAGGTAAAGTGAGCTAATGGTCTTATTTGTTGACATCTTACTCTCTGACAAGTTTATTCATCTACATGATGATATAAAATGAGTACTACTATTGTTCGCATTTTATAGATGAGGCACAAAAAGTTTATGCAGCTTTTCCAAAAATGATTTGGCTAGGGAATGGCAGGGATGAAATAAAAAGGGTTTCGGACGTGGAGCTCACACCTGCCATATTGCCACATACTCTACTGTGGAAAATGCCTTCAATTACTGAAAAGAGAATGGGAGTATCTATAAAATGTATGATATTGTTGTAGTTTCATAGACAGTAATGCCACATGAATGGTTTGGGGTTTACAACATATTTTGTTCTGTTTGATTAACTTCTAGAAACAGCAATAAAACCCTTAAACATTTATTAAGCAAAATTCATTCAGCTATATTGTATGATCCATCGTAAACACAACCATTTTTTTCAGGCAGTTTCTATGTCCACTACATTCAGGTGTTATTGATGTTAAGTTCGTATGCACTATCATGAATATCAATGAGGTGGCCAAATGTTGAGATGCCAACTCAACAGACATAAAAAAGCACTTTCATGATATTTTCATTGATGTAGAGAACCAATGCAGAGTATTCCATCTACTGACTACCAGATTCTTTGATAAATTCTTAAGAAAATTCCTTATCTATAAAATTACCTACATTCTCACTTTTTTTTTTCCTTCTTTGAGTTGGCTGGTGAATGGATTGCCCATTTCCTTGTATATTCAACTGCACTGAATTATAACCATTCTTAAGGATAGTTGCTCTTAAATCTCTTGTGGTTCACCCTGAGGCAAGACTTAACAGTAAATATTGAAACAGTAAATAGTAAGAGCAAGGCTTAAAAGTAACTCTTCTACTTTAAAGCATAGCAACATAGTAGACTGGATGAAGCTTTTCAGCATTTGTTATTAACTTACAGGATGTTAATGGTTGAATCCATATCTGGGAACAGGAAGGAGGAATAAAAGGGAATGTCTGAGCCTGTATTTGCCTATGTTTACTGGGAAATAAAGAAATAACAGATAGGACTAAATCTCAGAGATCTAATGTCATATACAGAAGCTATATTGGGCACAGACAATTAGAGATGAAATGTATTCTCAAGGTTAAAATTAAGCAGAGGAGTTTGCTAACATTTATTGATCCTGATGCCAAAAAAAAAAAAAGAAAAAAGAAAAATTTGATGGCATTCCATTCAAACCAACAGGAAAGCTGCTTCCTGCTTCATAAGGATTAAGGTGACTGTTAAGAAAGAATTAAGGCAACTAGGGAATATGCCTGCAGGAGTCTGTGTGTTTGTGTGTCTCTGTCTATGGGAATGAAACTTTGATTTATGTAATCTCGTGAAAGTCAAAATCTAGTGTTTACTACTATGCTTTCATCAGCACTCCCCCATGGAGTTTAGGTTTCTAGACTTTATATTAACTTTTTATTGATTTTTAAAGCAAGTTGAGTGTTTACAACCTGACTAAATGTGTTTGTGCAGGACTGTCTTAATGAACAGGGATAATCATAACTCATATACTTATTTTTAAAGTGTTCAATGTTTCTGCTTTAGTAAGACTTTATAGGGATGTATATCTGACCAATCTTCTACCATTATTTTCTTGTACAAATTTACTTGCACAGCCTTATTTACTTACTTAGCAGTAGCCATAGTTACACATAAGAATGCCCACAGCTGACTCAACCAATAGTCACAGATTTTGCTCCTTGCCAGTCTGTAATAGGAACTGCTAATGCACAAGTAAACAGACAACAAGGCCTTAAGGAACTTGCACTCTACTGGAAAGACAGACATTCAAATAAGCATTTATAATACAAATTGAAATGAGCTGCCCTGGAGTTGTATATCAGATGCATTTGAGAGCACGGGGAGAAGGAAAGTCTTCCCACCCAGGGAAGTTAGGAAATCCTTCAAAGGGGAGCCAGCTAGCAGTTAAACTAGTTAGAGAAGACAGTACTCTGAGCATGTGCATGAATAACTCTACAAAGAGTTATTGCTAGGATAGAATTGAAGAGGTGAAGACCAGAGGAAGTGACATAATATGAGGCTAGAGAGGCAGGAAAAAACCAAATTACAGTGTTATTTGACAATCCAAAGGGTGTGGATTTTACCTGAAAGAATTTTAGGTACAGCAATCACAGGGTGAGATTTACAGTTAGATCAGTATGTGAGACAGACAAGGGAGAGCTGATGTAGGACACTGGTGGTGAGGATTTTAGGAAGCTGAGTTGGAAGAAGTGAGTAATTATTTGAATGTGGGAGATAGGGGAATATAAGAACTATAACTTGAGTCCCAGGTTTCTTGTATCAAATGAAAATAATGCAGTAGGCTAAATCGTTGACAGTGCCCCAACTCCAGGCAAAAGAAAATAAGTCTGTTTCTAGAAGAAGCATACCCAATTTAGATAATCAAGATTCTCACGGGTTAAAGTTAAAACAACTCATAATCAAAACATCACCAAAGGATGCCATATTGAATAAGAGTCAGTAAAAACAAGAAGCAAAATTGATAGACTCCAATGACACAGGAATTATCAGATACAGACTATTAAGTATATGAAATGTTTAAAGAAGAATACAAATCTTTTTTAAAAAAACTGAGCAAGTATTTGTATGAGATCATGGTCTTCTATATATAAAAATATAGGAAGAACTAAATATGGATGTAAATGTATGTATATCTACCTACATATCTACTTACCTAGCTACCTACCTATGTACACCTATACATGTTTTCCGTGACTCTGTCCACTGAGGGGACCTGGAAGCAGCAACACCACAATAGTAATGAGTACATCTAGTACCCAGATGATGGCTTCTAAAATCATTTTCCACCAAAAGGAACACAGATTCCTGAAGAAAAGGCTGATTCTAGTCTGGGGCAGAAAAAGTAGAAGATCTTGAAACGTCTGTTTAGAGCAGAAAGCAGGAAAATGCTCAAAAAAATAATGGGTCCATGATAAAAGGGAACAGACACCAGCTTGAAGGGCTCCCATGGGCCAAATCTGGGACAACTTGAACATCATTTAAAAAGCAGAAGGAGCAATGGATTTTAACTTATTAAATCAAATAGGAAACCAGTAATCTATACCGGTAAAAGTAAAGAAATAAATGGAAGATTTTATTAGGTGAGGACATTTACATGTTTCAAAGGACCTTCACAAAATGCTTATTAATTATAAATGAAAAAAGTGAATTACAAAGGAAAAAATCTTTTCACTTTGGAGAAGGCTGGCAAGACACCACCTTAATCAAATGATCAAAATCATGGGATGCTTTGAAACTGTGCATCACAAAACCAACACAGCATCTCTATAGTGATACTCCTGCCAAAGATGCATAACTTGAACCAAGTCATGAGGAAACACAAGATGAAGTCAGATTGGGGGGAATTCTACAAAATACATGGCCACTAACCTTTAAAATGGCAAAGCCCTGAAAGTTAAGGAAAGACTGAGGAAATCTTCCAGATGGAAAGAAACCAAGGATGAATGAAGTTAAATGCTATGTGTAACTCTGGACTAGATCCTTTTGCTTGAAAGGGTGTTACTGGGACAACTGGTGAAACTCGAATGTGATCTGAGGATTAGAAGGAAGAATAAAATAATGAAGTAATAAAATAATATTAATTTCCTGATTTTAATGGTTGTATTGTGGTTATGTAGGAGAATGTCCTTGTTTGTGGAAAGAAGACACCAAAGTATTTGGGGATGATGGGATATTAGGTTGCTCTCAAATGACTCAGGAAAAAAATTCATTCTTCTGTATTCTGTAAGCTTGAAATTGTTTTAAAATGAAATAAGTGAAACATTAATTAGATCTCTTACTGAGTATTATTTTTTACTGTGGAGATTTCTCATAGTATTTACCATGCTAATTTGTGTTTTGCATTTCTAAGAAATAAAATATGCAGTATTTCCTATAGATTTTTTGAACAAAGCATCTCCTGGAAACAGAGGTATTTAAAAACAATCTTTTCATTAAAAAATTATAAAGAAACATAATAAATATACCAAATTCTAAGTGAATATAGCAACTAATTACTATTATGTAAATAGTAGTAAATGTGGTCAGGACTGACAGTTATTTAATCAAAACAGTTGATTAAAGAAGGAAAAATTTTTTTTAACTTTATTGAAGTATAGTTGAATGACAAGGTTGTGTAATTTCTGCTGTATAGCAAAGTGACTCAGTTATAAATATATTATTTTTCATATTCTTTTCCATTATGGTTTATCACAGGATATTGAATATGGTTCCCTGTGCTATACAGTAGGACCTTGTTGTTTATCCGTCCTATATATAATAGTTTGCATCTGCTAATCCTAAACTCCCAATCCTTCCTTCCCACTTGGCAACCACAAGTCTGTTCTCTGTATCTGAGTCTGTTTTTGTTTTGTAGATATGTTCACTTGTGTCATACTTTAGATTCCACATAAAAGTGATATCATTTGGTATTTGTCTTTCTCTTTCTGACTTGCTTAGTATGATAATCTCTAGGTGCATCCATGTTGCTGCAATGGCATTATTTCATTTTTTTTTTATAGCTGAGTGAGTAGTATTCCATTGTATGTATATATGTGTGTGTGTGTGTGTGTGTGTATACATATATATATATATGTATACACACACACCACCTCTTCTTTATCCATCCATCTGTTGATGGACATTTAGGTTGTTTCCATGTCATGACTATTATAAATAGTGCTGCTATGAACATAGGGGTGCATGTATCTTTTTGAATTATAGTTTTGTCTGGATATATGCCCAGGACTGGGATTGCTGGATCATATGGCAACTCTATTTTTAGTTTTTTGAAGAACATCCTTACTGTTTTCTATAATGGCTGTACCAATTTACATTCCCACCAACGGTGTAAGAGGGTTCCCTTTTCTCCCCACCTCTCCAGCGTTTATTATTTGCAGATTTTTAATAATGGCCATTCTGACTGGTGTGAGGTAGTACCTCACTGTTGTTTTGATTTGCATTCCTCTAATAATTAGTGATGATGAGCATCTTTTCATGTGCTTATCTGTACGTCTTCTTTGGAGAAATGTCTATTTAGGTCTTCTGCTCATTTTTCGATTGGGTTGTTTGTGGTGGTGGTGTTGTTGTTATTGAATTGTCGGAGCTGTTTTTGTATTTTGGAAATTAAGCCCTTGTTGGTTGCATCATTTGTAAATATTTCCTCCCAGTCTGTCGGTTGTCTTTTTGTTTTGTTTTTGGTTTCCTTTGCTGTGCAAAAGCTGATATGTTTGATTAGGTCCATTTGTTTATTTTTGCTTTTATTTCTATTGCATTGGGAGACTGACCTAAGAAAACACTGGTACGACTTATGCCAGAGAAAGTTTGACCTATATTCTTTTATAGGCGTTTTATGGTGTCTTGTCTTATATTTAAGTCTTTAAGACATTTTTTAAAAAATTTTATTTATTTATTTTTATATTTATGGCTGTGTTGGGTCTTCGTTTCTGTGCGAGGGCTTTCTCCAGTTGCGGCAAGTGGGGACCACTCTTCATCGCGGTGCGTGGGCCTCTCACTGTCATGGCCTCTCTTGTTGTGGAGCACAGGCTCCAGACGTGCAGGCTCAGTAATTGTGGCTCACAGGCCTAGTTGCTCCATGGCATGTGGGATCTTCCCAGACCAGGGCTCGAACCCGTGTCCCCTGCATTGACAGGCAGATTCTCAACCACTGTGCCACCAGGGAAGCCCCTTTAAGACATTTTGAGTTTATTTTTGTGTATGGTGTGAGGGTGTGTTCTAGCTTCATTGATTTTCATGTGGCTGTCCAGCTTTCTCAACACCACTTGCTGAAGAGACTATATTTTCCCCAATGTATATTCATGCCTCCTTTGTCAAAGATTAGTTGTCCATAGGTGTGTGGGTTATTTCTGGGCTTTTCATTCTGCTCTGTTGATCTGTGTGTCTGTTTCTGTGCCAATACCATGCTGTTTTGATTACTGTAGCTTTGTAGTATTGTGTGATGTCTGGGAGGGTTTTGCTTCCTGCTTTGTTCTTTTTCCTCAGGATTCCTTTGGCAATTCTGGGTCTTTTATTGTTCCATATAAATTTTAGGGCTGTTTGTTCTAGTTCTATGAAAAACGTCATGGGTAATTTGATAGGGATCTCATTAAATCTGTAGATTGCTTTGGGGAGTATAGCCATTTTAACGATTTTGATTCTTCCAATCCAAGAGCATGGGATATCTTTCCATTTCTTTGACTCATCTTTAATTTCCTTTATTAATGTTTTATAGTTCTCAGCATATAAGTCTTTCACCTCCTTGGTCAGGTTTACTCCTAAGTATTTTATGTTTTTAAATGCAATTTTAAAAGGTATTGTTTTTTTACATTCTCTTTCTGATATTTCATTGTTAGTGCAATAAAGAAAATGTAACCAGTTTCTATATGTTAATCTTGTATCTTGCTACCTTGCTGACTTTATCAGTTCTAGTAATTTTTGTGTGGTGTTTTAGGGTTTTCTATATATAGTATCATGTCATCTGCATATAATGACAGTTTTCCCTCTTCCTTACCGATTTGAATATCTTTTACTTCTTTTTCTTGTCTGATTGCTGTGGCTGAGACTTCCAGTACTATGTTGAAGAGAAGTGGTGAGAGTGACCATCCTTGTCTTGTTCCAGATTTTAGTGGGAAGGCTTTCAGCTTTTCACCATTGAGTATTATATTGGCTGTGGGTTTGTCGTAAATAGCTTTTATTATGTTGAGATATGTTCCCTCTGTACCCACTTTCGTAAGGGTTTTTATCATGAATCGATGTTAAACTTTATCAAGTGCTTTTTCTGCATCTATTGAAATGATCATGTGGTTTTTGTCTTTTGTTGATGTGGTGTATCACATTGATTTTGCATATATTGAACTATCCTTGTGACCTTGAGATGAATCCAACTTGGACATGGTGTATGATCTTTTTTTATGTGTTGTTGGACTTTATTTGCTAATATTTGTTGAGAATTTTTGCATCTATATTCATCAAAGATATTGGCCTGTAATTTTCTTTTCTGGTAGTGTCTGTCTGGTTTTGGTATCAGGGTGATGGTGGCTTAATAGAATGTCTTTGGGAGTCTTCCCTCATCTTCAGTCTTTTGGAAGAGTTTGAGATGGATCAGTATAAGTTCTTCTTTGGATGTTTGGTAGAATTCACCTGTGAAGCCATCTAGTCCTGGACTTTTGTTTGTAGGTTTTTTTTGTTTGTTTGTTTTTACAGACTCCTATTTCACTTCTAGTGATTGATCTGTTCAAGTCATCTATTTCTTCTTGATTCTGTTTTGGTGGGCTGTATGTTTGTAGAAAGTTGTCCCTTTCTTCTAGGTTGTCAAATTTGTTGGCATATAATTGTTCATAGTATTCTCTTTTTTTTTTTATTTTTTGTATTTCTGTGGTATCAGTTGTGATTTCTCCTCTTTCATTTCTTAATTTGTTTATTTGGGTCTTCTCTCTTTTCTTGGTGAGCCTGGCCAGAGGTTTATCAATTTTGTTCACCCTTTCAAAGAACCAGCTCTTTGTTTTATTGATTTTTTTTCTATTTTTTTAATCTCTATTTCCTCTCTGATCTTTATTATCCACTTCCTTCTGCTGACTTTAGGTTTTGTTTGTTCTTTTTCTAATTCTTTTGGTGGTGGGTTAGATTGCTTATTTGAGATTTTTCTTGTTTCTTAAAGAAGGACTGTATCACCATGAACTTCCCTCTAAGAACTGCTTTTACTGCATCCCATAGATTTTGTATGGTTGTGTTTTCATTGTCTTTGCCTCAATGTATTTTTTAAATTTCTTCTTTGATTTCATCATTGACCAATTGGTGTTTTAGAGGCATGTTGTTTAGTCTCCATATAATTGTTTTTTTGTTGTTTCTTTTTCTGTGGCTGATTTCTAGTTTCATCTGTGTGGTCAGAAAAGATGCTTGAAATAATTTCCATACTCTTAAATTTGTTTTTTTTGTTTTATGCCCTAGTATGTGGCCAGTCCTAGAGAATGTTCCATGTGCACTTGAAAGGAATGTGTATTCTGCTTTTTTGGGGATGTAATGTCCTGAAAATATCAATTAAGTCTAACTGTTCTATTGTATCATTTAGGATCTCTGATGCCTCATTGATTTTCTGTCTCAAAGATCTGTTCACTGATATGAGTGGGATGTTAAATTCTCCTAGTATTATTGTATTCCTATCAATTTCTCCCTTTATGTATGTTAGGAAGGAAATTATTTTAAAGTTATACATATATTAAATATTTTTTTAACTTTAAACATATAAATTTTCAGTAATTCACAAATATTTTTATATAGGGCACTTTTTTCCTTTTCTCTCTCTCTCTTTCTGTCTTTTTTCTTTTTGAAAAGGGGTCTCCTAATTGGATCTAGGCATAATCTTTTAAAAATTATATGTGTGTGTGAGTGTGTGTGTAATAAATTCTTTAGAATGAAATAGGTAATCATCAGGTTGCTCTCTTTTTTTCTTACTATTTTTATGCCTTTTTGATCAATATTTTGCAGTTGTCTCACTACAATAATGTGAGATAAAAATTTTAGTAATTTTTCATTGGGAGTCTGTACAAATCATTAAAGTATGTTTTCTTGGAATATGTTTTCTCTATTTATAACGTTTTATAGGATTATGTACAATTTAATTAAATTGTAACATTAATTTAGCAAGTCAAGATGCTGTAAAATGTTAAGAGAACAAATATTGCAGAGTTTTGTTAAGCAGTTCAGTTAGTGGAAGCAGCAGCTTTGCCAGATGACTAGGGAGCAGTCTGTGAGTCAAATATTCATTGTCATGGACACAGGCAGCCAACTTTATGAAAGGAATAGGAAATGTTTGTTAATCCAGGCAAAAAGGTCGTCAGATGTTTTCTCTAGGGTAGGACTCCGGGTTATTTTGTTCTCTTCCTCTCTGTATTTTTCATCTTGTTTGTTTATAAAGATACTCCACTGATTTTATAATGGAAAGCATCTCTGAAAATATAATGAGTCTTATTGAAGGAATATATAAACCTACTTTTAACTTGGTTCATTTTCTTTGGTCAGAAGCAATCTGAGAGGCCAAATTTCCAGCCATAGACTGGATCACAACACAGCCTGTCTGATTTGTTCATAAATATAGAAACGTCAAACTATTCTTAATTCTGAATTTTGAGAATATTACCACTGAAACAGAGTAGCCACGCAGCATGCTTTGGTTTGCTTGCCAGTTACAGATCATATAGCAGTCGAGACAATTTCAACAAGTGCTCTTCAGAGAAACAAAAACATGAAAGCTGAAGTCCTTTTGACATTTTGAATGCACAATAAACTCAGTAAGGGAAAGGGTAAGAAGCATCAGATTTTTTCAAAAGTATGTTCTTCTTTTACCATTTGGTGAACATATGAAGTAATAGAATCATTTATTTAATTGCATATCAATATTAGAAATATTTTTATGTTTGTAAACAACATATTAGTAACTATATTTTTACATAAAGCTTGGTTACTTGTACTGAGAGGCATTACCGAGTCCCCCTCACCTTTTTAGCAGGATTTATGTTTAATACTTCGGAAAATGTTCTGAAATTATGGAATGTAAAGCATTAACATAGCCAAGGATTAGATGTGCCATTATTTTCTTTCAAACCCGAATAGCATTTATTTTTATTTCATTAGATTTGGGTTTCAGTTCTAACCTGCTTTCATCTACGTCATCAGAAAAGATAAAAATAATCTACTTTTACAAGTTTAATATGATGCCTTTGTCTACATAGACAAGAACATATTTTAAATGCAATGGTAAGTGTGAAGATATTGATTATTACCCTGCAGTTTCCGCTAAGCCTGAGTAAAACATTGTCCACAACTGTAATTCCATTAACCCAACATGATAAAATATGAATGGTCTTTTCCACCAAGTTCATTTGAAACCTGTCACTGTGTTTGCACTGATATCTGTGGACACCAACTGAAACAGTCTGTGAGCTGAGTCCAGAGGTTTTGTTTTGGCTTGCGTAAATTTTTGTCAGGTCAGAGTTTTCATTGTGGCCTAAACAGAGATAGCAAAACATTTCCAAATGGACTGCCCGTCCACTCAACTGCCATATCTTAAAATGCTTTCATTGATTCAAAACCAAAGAGTTTTCAAACCGTTGAGTTAAAAGTTTGACTAAAATGAATTTAATTTTAGTGGCAGTTTTTTAAAAGAGTTTAATTCAAGCTATTCCTTGTGCTTGAGCAAAGCTATGAATCCCAGTTCACAAATGAATGAACTCATATATAAACTGGAGTTGCTATAGGCTCTGCCAGACAGAAGGGCAAGAATAAATTTTGTCCTCCCTAAGTGGGCTACATTTAACCAGAGAAGTGTTTTCCCCAGGGTTATATTTGCATAGTAGGATTTAAGAGGCTCTAATTAGTTTCTTCTCTATCTCAGCAGAAAAATTTACTTCCGTCTCCTGATGGAAATTCTTCATTTTAAATTTACTGAAAGTGTATGAGTAGAGAATTATTTAGTTAAATAGCGTCTTACATTTAAATGTGAATGATCCTGGAAAGGCTGAGGACTTTACATCTACCCATTCATCTATACTCAGCTTTCACAGCTGTTAATTAGGTCAACTGCCCTTTTTCTATGATGGGTTTCTTCCCTTATGCATTGAACCCTAACTCCTCCCACCTGCTCAAGGAAATGTGTCCAGCAGTTTCAACCCTTTATCCTGCATTATCAATTGTTTTCCTCTCTGCTAATTATTTTCATCATCATATAAACATGTTTCTTCCATTAAGAAAAAAATCTTAACCATACTTCCCTCTCCAGCTATTGCCCCATTTCTCTACCCTCTTTTGCAGCAAAACTCAAAAAAAAAAAAAATAATAATAATAATAATAAGGATCCATGGTCACAGATTCCAATTATTTTCTTTTCATTCTTTCCTGAAACTGCTCCAAACAGACATACCAAAACATCTCTTATGGTCACCTTGGACCTGCTATTGCTGAATATAGTGGTCAGTTTTCAGTCCTCATTTTATGTGACCCATCAGGAGCATTTAACCTAGTTGTTCACGCATAGTTCCTTGAAATAATTTCATTGGTAGGCATCTAAAACACCTACCTTTAGTCATTCCTTCTTCACCTACTTACTGCTTCCGCTTCATCTCACCAACTACTTAATATTAGAGTTCAAATAAAGAACAGTCCTTGGACCTTTTCTGTTCCTTTCTGCTCTCATTCCTTCAGCAATCTCATCCATTCTCACAAACTTAAATTATCATCTAGATGTTAAGGATTCTCCCAGTTTTATATCCTCAGCCCAGATGACTCCTTTAAATTCCAGACTTGTATATTCAACTACCTATTCAACATCTCCCCTGGATAACTAATACATCTCAGACTCAACATACCTAAAATTGAACTCTTGATACTGATGCAAAACTTGCTCTGCTTTCAATTTTTGCCATCTCAATTTATAGCAACTCTTAATTTCCCAATACTTTAGTCATGAACATTTGTGTCATCAGTGACCCCCTCTTTCTCTTCCTCCTTACCATCCATCTATTACCAAGTCCCATTCAGAATCCAGCAACTTCCTACCAGCCTGACGAATGGCTTCACCTGCATATTTGTGATAGTTTCCTAACTGGTCTGCTTGCTTCTACTTTGCTTCCTTATAGTCTATTTCTAACATGGTACTTAGCATGAGCTTTTTAAAATCACAAGTCATATCATTTCTCCATTCAAAACCCTCAAAGGCTCTATTCTCCATCTGCCTCACCTTCCGTAATCACTTGACTTCATCTCCTCTAATCTAATTACACTGGTCTCCTTACTCTTCTTAGACCATGATGGACATCTTTCTGCCTCAGGGCCTTTGCATTTCCAGTTTCTCCTGCCTAGACTGCTTTCCCCCTTTATATCTTCCTGACTTGCACACTTGGTGATTTTATTCAGTTGTTATCTCAGTGAAGCTGTTCCTAACAACCATTTGCCACTAAAACTCTACTTCCAGGTACTTTCTATCCCTTTCTTTTGCTTTGTTTCTCCTTACAGCACTTATTTTCTTCTAACATACACAATGATTTGTTCAGTTAATTGTCTGCACCCTCCCACTAGAATGTAAGCTCACTGAGGGCAGGAAATTTTATTTTGTTTTCTGTTGCATAGTCAACAGCTGGAATAGTGGTAGGCACTCAATAAATATGTTAAATTAATATGTAAACCTTGAATAAATTCTGGGCTAAGTATACTGAAGTAGCATGAACTGCAAAAAGTACAGGATAGTAAAGGGGAAGGAGAAGACTGATATCTTATAGTAAGTGAAGAGGATAGTCCCCTGAAACTCTCTGAAAGAGGCAACTTGTAAAGCTAAGGGCTTGGGATTGGGTTATGAAGGGAGGTTGGAGAGGACAGAACAATTTTCTTTAAAGCTCTCCTTGACCTTAATAGTACCTGCCAGAGATATGTTGAATTCAAAATAATTATGGATGAAAGAAAGGGAGTTTCCTCTAGTGATTTTTTTCCTGCTCTGTTTTTTCCTGGCTCCCAGTTTGTGGAGGGGGGTGAGGGAGTAGGAGATCAGGGAGGAAAAGGGCTCAAGGCTGCTTGTCCAGGCTTCATTTCCAAGCCGAGGTCTGAAGTGACAACTAAGTTCCAATTGCCAGACCAAACCCTAGAGCAGTTGATCATTGTTAGACCAAGTTCCCCAAACTAATCAATTTATTTTACTGAAGACTGATTAGGAAAAAGGAAATTATCTCTTAGAGCAAGAATTACAGTCGTCCCTCAGTATCTGATAGGGGACTGACTCTAGGACGCCCCCTCAGATACCAAAATCGGAGGATGCTCAAGTCCCTCATGTAAAATGGTGTAGTATTTGCACGTAACCTACCCACATCCTCCCTTGCACTTTAATCTCTACATTACTTATAATACTTAATATGATGTAAATGCTGTGTAAATAGTTGTAAGTACAATGTAAGTGCAATGTAAACAGTTGTCAGTGCATGGCAAATTCAAGTGTTGCTCTTTGGAAGTTTCTGGAATTTTTTTTCTTATATTTTTGATCCGAGTTTGGTTAAATCTGAGGATGCAGAACGTGCACATATAGAGAGCTGACTGTAGAAGGTTTTCATGGGTCAACAAAGACCCTGATCAGATTACAACAAAAACAACAATATCCATTTATTAAGGGTTTACTGTGACTGTTGTGTTGTGTCTATTACAGTTGACCCTTGAACGACATGGGCTTGAACTGCATGGATCCACTTATACATGGATTTTTTTCAATCAATATGTACTTCAGTACTGTACGACCCGTGGTTGGTTGAATCTGTGGATGTGGAACCATGGATACAGAGGGCCAACTATAAAGTTACACAGTTTTTCAACTGCACCCCTAAGCCCCACGTTGTTCAAGGATCAACTGCATTTGTAATCTTAACAAGAACATTTCAAAGAAGGGATAAGAATACCTTATCAGATGAGGGCACTGAGGCTTTGAAAGTTACTGAGGCTAAATATCTGCATGCCCATTCTGTTGTACAAAGCACAAATGATTCCTTTCTTTCTTTTTTTTCATTTAAGGAATTCTTTGGGGTGGAAGGAATTCCAGTCTCCAACACTGGAATGCCAAGGGGAGGCAGATACAAACCAAAGACAGTAAATCCTAATGCTGTTTCATGTTAAAGCTGGTCTTACATTTAAAGCCAATTTAGTATGTTTTTTAAAAGTTTTATATAATATCACTGAGTTCAGTGATAGAAAGCAGCATGGGAAATGAATCATTCCAGTTGTACCCATTAATCATTCTCCACACTGAGAGAGAAGGTCAAACTATTTACAAAGGGCCCCTTAAACATAATTAAGAGCAAGAGTCATGTTGTTTAGATGGGGTAACATTTATTTCCATACCAAGGAGAACAAAAGCCATTTTCACTAGGTATTATGTTTATCTCTAGCACTTTTTTGAGCTAGTAAAATATTTTAGCAAAACAAATAATTAATCATGTTAAAAATATTTAGAACTACAAAGCAAAGGGGACCTCCCCCCCCCCCAAAAAAAAACTTTCCACTCCGTTACAAGATAGTGCATTTTCAAAGTTCTCACCATTCACATGTTGCCACCGGAAACTGAATTTGTAATTGACAGTTGTACTTTGTAGAACAATATGGTACCACACATTTATTCCTCTAATTATTTCAGAACTTTTAAATTGCGGCTTTTATTTGAAAGGCCTTAGGACATGGTAAACACAGCCAAGATTATTGAGGGTTCATTGTTTGAGATGTTTTACTTAACTCTAAGTAATTTAATTGAAGTCAGTAAATCTCAACGAAGATATATCAAATGGTCTACGCTGTGCTTGCAACATACGAGGCAACGGTTGGGGATTAAAAATTGTATAAGATACAGTTGTCTCCACATTTAAAAACATACATTGAGAAAGCCATTTGAGAGCTTGGCAAGAGGAATCAGAAAATAAGCCCTATTCACACAAACCGAAAAACCAAAACAAACTTTGGTGTTAAAAAGAACAGGAGTAATTAATGCAGCATGAATATATTTGCCTTACAGTCCTGTATCTTACTGCCAATATGTTTAATTATAGACAGTATCACTGATTGACATCTATATGTATATATATGAATATGTATATACAAATTTTGAGAAATACTGATAATGTGAATAAAGTTATGCAAATTCAAAAACAATTCTGACTTCACCCATTCTATACTTTTTAGAGATATTAAGTAATCGTTTCTAACAAAAAATGTCAAACTAAAGATTTCTTAGCATTCCCTTTACTTGATTTCTTGGAAGAAATGAAACATTTATTGAATTATTCTAGTGTTATCAAGAATGGAAGACAGGGTAACACTGTTTATATTAAAATATCTCCCAGGTTCCTTAAAAAACTACAAATAGAACTACCATACGACCCAGCAATCCCACTACTGGGCATATACCCTGAGAAAACCATAGGTCAAAAAGAGTCATGTACCAAAATGTTCATTGCAGCTCTATTTACAATAGCCAGGACATGGAAGCAACTTAAATGTCCATCAACAGATGAATGGATAAAGAAGATGTGGCATATATATACAATGGAATATTACTCAGCCATAAAAAGAAATGAAATGGAGGTATTTGTAATGAGGTGGATGGAGTTAGAGTCTGTCATACAGAGTGAAGTAAGTCAGAAAGAGAAAAACAAATACAGTATGCTAACACATATATACGGAATCTAAGGGGAAAAAAAAAAAAAAAAGGCCATGAAGAACCTAGTGGTAAGACGGGAATAAAGACACAGACCTACTAGAGAATGGACTTGAGGATATGGGGAGGGGGTGGGGTGAGATGTGACAGGGTAAGAGAGGGTCATGGACATATATACACTACCAAATGTAAAAGAGATAGCTAGTGGGAAGCAGCCGCACAGCACAGGGAGATCAGCTCGGTGCTTTGTGACCACCTAGAGGGGTGGGATGGGGAGGGTGGGAGGGAGGGAGGTGCAAGAGGGAAGAGAAATGGGAACATATTGTATATGTATAACTGATTCACTTTGTTATAAAGCAGAAGCTAACACACTATTGTAAGGCAATTATACTTCAATAAAGATGTTTAAAAAAAATAAAATAAAATAAAATATCTCCCACAGGTTAGCAAGCAAACTTTCTGTAAAGAACAATAGTAGGTATTTTAGGTTTTGTGGTCATACTCAGCTCTGGCATGTATGTTCCAATAATTTTATTCGTGGACACAGAAATTTTAATTTCATGTAATTTTCATGTGTCACAAAATATTGTTTTGATTTTTCCCCCAATCATTTAAACATGTAAAACTGTACTTTAAAAATTATATGCAAAAACAGGGGACTGCAGACCCCTGATATAACTTGTTTTCCCGGTCCAAGTCACAAAATAGCTTTCATGGTTGTATACATATAAACTATCCCTCAGGGATATAATAATTGCAACTAATCATTTAGTGCTTATATGCCAAACATTATTCAATATACTTATTAACCTATATAAGCACCTTTAATCCTCAGGCCAACCCTAAAAGTAAGGAATATTATTGCCTCCATTTTACAAAGAAGGAAACTGAGGCAGAGTAGTGAATAACTGGCTTGGTGTCACACACTTATGGGATCAGGCCTAGAATCTGTGCTCTTAGCCTCTGTTCTTTGCCACCTGGCTGCCTGGTGATGTGCTATGTTTCCAGCTACAGAACAGGGAACTGTGAACTACTTAAGCTGTTTTAAATTTATAGGGATGGTGTTTTTATGTGAACTGGTAAAGACAAATGCAAATTGTTCAATTTTTGAGATTCTTTTTTGGCAAGTAGAGTATTTGAGACATGAAGTAATACAGTTGAGGGAAAAAAAAGTATTGGTGATAATGTGTATAGCTGACTCCCATCACAAAAATACTAACATATTTTCCTTGGGTTGGGAAATTCTAAGTGTCTTGGAGAGTTAACTCATTTGACATCCTGATGCCAGAGAAACTTTACCTAAAACACAGCAGGATATTAAGTATATATTTTAGTTTGAGTCATCTCTTAATTGTCACATTGTTTTTCTATGTAAGAACTGTTGATATTTAAACTGTGCACAATCTCTTTTAATTCTTTGTATTTGTTTTAAATGCAACATGAGGTGTTCATAAGTAATACAAATAAAAACTAATATTTATTATCCAAACTCCTTTCTTAGAATAACTTAGCACACATCTCTAGAAATAGATTATGTATTATTTTATACATGGCAGGGAGGGATGGGGTTATTCAATTTGGTAATTACATCACCATTCTTTGGATAGTATTATGCAATTTCTTGTAAGATTAATCCATTAAATAAATTCTTTTTTTTTAATAATGCGCTTGATAGATTAAAATAGCTCATTATTTTCCTTACTGTGACAATTTAAACTGTTCATTAGCAGGAATATGCCCATTATTTTGCAAAGCCTCATAATATTTTTATAATGCAGTTGTACTTATTCTTTTGTATAATTGCATTTCTTATACCTTCTATAATTATCCACATAGTATTTGCATATATTAGAGACATTTCTGAATATATATGTATGTGTGTGTTTATCATAACAATCATGAAATGGCCATATTTGTGATTTTAAGCCCAAACCCAGAATATATATGCCCTCTTTAATTTTTTTTTTTTTTTTTTTTTTTTTTTAAGGATTTTCTTATTTATTTATTTATTTATTTATTTATTTATTTATTTATTTTTTTGGCTGTGTTGGGTCTTCGGTTCGTGCGAGGGCTTTCTCCAGTTGCGGCAAGCGGGGGCCACTCTTCATCGCGGTGCGGGGACCGCTCTTCATCGCGGTGCGCGGGCCTTTCTCTATCGCGGCCCCTCCCGTCGCGGGGCACAGGCTCCAGACGCGCAGGCTCAGCAATTGTGGCTCACGGGCCCAGCTGCTCCGTGGCATGTGGGATCTTCCCAGACCAGGGCTCGAACCCGTGTCCCCTGCATTAGCAGGCAGATTCTCAACCACTGCGCCACCAGGGAAGCCCTTGCCCTCTTTAATTTTTAATAAAGCTTTTATTTAATCTCTTCATCTAGGTCTTTTAGATGATCACACAAGAATGTAAATAAAACAATTCACAGTAATTTCTGTACAGTCTTCCCTACTAGATTTTGTATCTTTGCCTAGAGATTTTCTACTCTACCAAACTGAGCTGATTAAAGGTCAGGGAAGAGTTTTAAATGTTCTTACTGAAGTAGAAGTCAGAGGAAAGAGAGATCATGATTGAATTTTGAACAAAAGCCAGTATGAAAATGTAGACTGGAACTCTGTCTGGCTATGAAACTGGAACAAAATAATGACAATTTAAAAAATCATATGCAAAACAGAGCTGATAGAAGATAGAATAACTGAAAAACATTAGCAGGGATAGAATGACCTGGAAAAACTCCTCCTGGGGACTTGCACTCCCTCTGCAGACACCCAGTATGAGTCCCCAGGGTAAACAATTCCATTCCAATAAATGTTGTTGAAAAGATAACTTTTCTTATCAGACAACAGCTAAATGTATGACATAATTACTCTGCAAAGGAGAGTAATATGCTCACATAATTTTTTTAAAGAACTGATTGCCTGTTGAAGGTTTGTTCTCCCAACAATAGCCTGTGGCATCCATCTTGATAATGGACCAGATAACAGATGGTATTTCTTGAAGGACACATTCAAATTAAAGCACTACTTCAGAGAAAAGCAACTTTATTCCTCTATTATCATGGACATTGAGAAAACTTTTTTGATTTTATGGTTTTTATAAGTTAAGGAGATCTCTTGAGTAGTCACCTGGTTATTGACAAAGCCTAGCCATGGACGTTCTCTTTCCTTTTCAGACTATAGCATTTATTTTAAAAGTAACTATAACTAGACTATAAAATAGTGTCAATTGGGCAATGTTCTATTTTAGAGTTGATTCCTAATGTGACATTAAACTAAAAATCTTAGCATTGTTCTCCAGGTTTTCTACATATTACCTGAATAGAGTCTTATTTTTTGATTCAGAGCCTCATTTTTAAAATGAGATTTTACAACGTCTGCAACACCTAATTGTGCATTTAGAGAAACTTTACTATCTCTACAAAGTTGGAATTGTATAGAATCATGCTATATGTTATAATAATGTAGGTTTATACTATATTGCTTTATAAATGGGATTTTTTCATTTAACTAAAACAGTGAATATCTTTTCATGTCATTGAAACATGATTTCTCATGCATTGCAAAATAAGATATTTAATAGCTGCATAGAATCCCATCATAGGATACTATTAGCATTCACTTTGTTGACTTTTTTCTTTTTCTGTTACATCAGAATTTCTGTTGATAATTCAGTACCATTACTCCTACATCTATGTTCTCCCCTTTATTAAAGGGCTAGACACCTGGGAACTATGTTTTCCAGAATCCCTGACAACAGGTTTCCACATAGATTCTGCCAACAAGAGACACTTGAGTAGAATTTAGAAGGTAGAGAGCAGAAGTCATTACTGTTCTTGTGTCTGCAGTGGGCAGATACCCACCCACTTTCTTGTAGGGAATGAGATCATCTGTAGCAGTTTTCTGTAACTCCCCAATTTCTAGTTTTCTGAAACAAGCAGCAATTTCTCTCACCTTTGTTCTCCCAGTCATCCCAACAATTTTGTAAATCTTTGATCCCCTGTATTTCATTCTGATTAAAATACCAAGAGGGGTTTCGGGGTTTCTGGTTTTCTGACACAACCCTGACTGAAATAGTCATGACTATTCAAAAAGGACTGAATCAAAAATTATGGACCTTATTAGGTTTTTGGTAAATTGCCAGAAAGGTTTCCAGAAAATGTGTGGTAGTTTCATTAGCATGACAATACTTTTTCATACTTTACATATGAAAGTAAATTGTTCCACGTTAATGTCATTGTATGTCATTGTATATAGTTGTTGTTAAAAAGTTTTTGCTAGTTTAATATGTTAAAACACGGCAACTTGTTCATTTATTTCATGGTGAAGAACAATAAATTAACAATATTTTCTTTCTTGGCAATTTTTATTATTTGTAAAAGATTTTTGAACAGCTTAGTTGTAACATTTTCTCATTTTTTAAATAAACTTTTAATTTTAGAACAGTTTTGTTTACATAGGTTCTGCACCCCAGTTTCTCCTATTATTAACATCTTACATTAGTAGGATGCACTTGTTACAATTAATGAACCAATATGATACATTATATTATCTATAAAATCATGAATATAAGTAATCAACACTAGGAGCATACACACCCAAATTGAGAAACACTGATTTATGGCTTTTAAAAACCATTTTTATTTGAAGATACAGATTTTTAATTGATTTTGTGATCATAAATTGGTTTCTATTTTACTTCTATTTGTTTTATATACAATGGAGTTCCTCAACCCAAGAGTCAACAGATATTTATTAAGATAAGTTTATTCCCTAGTTTCTTTATAGATACATCTTTGATCTATTTGGTACTTACTTTGAAAAATTGAGTAAAGAATCTAAATTTAACTTCCCCTTCATAGTACAACACATTTTCTAGGATGATATATTGAATAATTAATTTCATCCCCTTTAATTTAAATGCAACATTTACATCTAAATGTCTTTGGAGTTTAATTCGTTCCAGGGATAACTTTCCGTTCTTTTTTCAGTTCCTCATTGTTATATTTATTGTATATTTAAATAGGTTTTAATGTATGTTGGTACACGCTGCTTTCTCATTTTTTTCTTTCAGAGTAATCTGATCATCTTAATAATTCTTCTTCCAGATTGACTATAGAATCAGTTTGGCTTCAAAAATCTTTTTGAAATTTTTATGGTAATTGTTTTAATTATTTTATAGAAAGTTAAGAACTTTGCACTATATACTTCTGTGACACAACTTTTCTCTTTAATTTTTTAAGCCATATTTTGTACCTTTCAGGGAAACTAAGACTTTCTTATCAATATATTCTCACATCTCCTTCCTACTGCATTTAACCTCAGATTTAGTTTATCATGTTATGCTGTCATGAACAATCTTTTGTTGCTTTTTATTCTAAGTGATAATTAGTAGGAGAGAATAGTAGGAGAATGCTTGATATAACACTGCAACTAGCAATTTTTCAAATGTGTAAATATGGTGTGAGTGTGTGTATATTTGAGCTTCTATATCACTTATAATTTTTACTTCTGTTGTTTTCTAATTTTTCCTGTATATAGGACTATCTTGATACCAATGATATAAATGTAAAATCAAACACAGCATTGACTTTATAATAATATAATTTAAAATTGTCTTAGGAATTTATATTATGTGTATTTAAGTGTATAATAGCATTTTTCTGGAAAATCTTTTAAATTACTCTCATGATTTCTCTATTAGACAGTTATGACAGTTTTAAAAATTACATTTTAATCTTTCTAATTATATAGCCCTATTCTTTTTCTAATTGCATTGGCTTAAAATTCAAAAATTATATTATTAATATTGGTTATAGAGTTCTCACTCTCAAGTTTAATGGGAATAACTATTTCACCATTTAGTATGTATTAGTTATTGATTTGAGATTAGTATCCTTTTTTCATGTTGAACAGGTAAAATTCACTCCTAGGTTACTAAAAAATTTAATCAGGAATGGGTACTGAATTTATCAAATTTTCATATCAATGTAAATATTATATAAACTAATTTTATCTATTACTGTGATGTATCATATCTCTACACAGCTCAGATTAATGTCCTCTCACTTTATATAGATCTTTGAACTTACAAGTGAATTTGGCTTGAAGTTTTTCTTTGGTAGACAACTTTTATCAGGTGTGGGAGTCAGTTATGTATTTGAACATAAATAAGAATTTTTTTCATATTTTCCTATGATCTGGAAAGGTGTGTATAGCAAAGGATTGATCTTTTCCTTGAAAGATGGACAAAGTTTACCAGTAAACTCTCAGGGTCTCTCCTAATACCTCTTGAAGGGTCTCAGTATTTTGGATATATGGCTGTTAGTCTGAGATTTTACCTTTCTTCATCTATTTTTTAGTCTATTTTGGTAATCTATATTCCCTTCAAAATAATCTAGATCACGGATTTTCAGGTTTGTTTTTTAGAATCATGAATGCTGTTCTCTTACAATTTTCATTTTCTCATGTCTTATGTCTCCTTTTTCCTTACAATTTAGATTTCATGTTCTTTAATTACTATTTTTGGGTGTTTGGATTTCTTTTTTAAATCGGGCTAGCCAGATGTTGGACTATTTTATTATTTTCTGAGATTATCTGTTATGAGTAGTAATTTTGTTTTTCTGCCTTTTAATTCATTAATTTTTACCTTTATTATTTCCTCTTTCCTGCTGCCTTGAAATTTCTCCTACCCCATTTAATCAAATATTCATTATTTTTAGTCTTTCTTCTTCTAATAATGCAAATATTTATGGTTAGAAATTAACTGACAGATACAAATATGGTAGCATTCAATACAGAGTTCATTTGATCTATTGTGTAAGCTCTATGTCATCACTTCTTGCTTCTTTTCTGTTAATATATTTTTTAGGTTTTGCTACAAGGGAAGTGTTTTGTTTTCCCTCCCCTTCTAATATATCACTTTGCATGCACAGTACTATGTTTTTATTTCATCATCTCTTTCCTTCTAAAAATACAATCAAAACAATTTTTAAAATAATATGACACTGTATTCATATCTTGCTGAATTGTGACAGTGAAACAGTCAGACTCTGTGTTTTGCTCTGCACTGATCTCTTCCCCCTCACCTCATTCCTATCCAAATTAGGAGGGTTAGTGGGGTTGTTTGAGTTTATCTTCTGATTAATTCCCAGTGATACTACTGTTGAAAATGTCAGAAGGTTATACAATCCTACAATTGTCTTCTCCCTCACCTATGCCTGTGCATTGGGGAAGCTTTCTTCTAACCATGACCAATGCAGGAGAAAATGGGTTATTAATAATCTTCAGACAGTGTGATAGCAGAAACCAAGGTTAAATGTTTCTTAGGAATTTGATACGTAACTTAAGAGAATAAAAACAAACTGGGCATAAAAGTAAAAAAAAAACAAAAACAAAAACTGAAAAAAAAAATCTTTTTTATTTTTTTCCATCACAGTGATTCAGTTATATACACTTTTTCAGATTCTTTTCCATTATACATTATTACAAAATATTGGGCATGGTTCCCTGTGCTATATAGTAGGTCCTTGTTGGTTATCTATTTTATATATAGTAGTGTGTATATGTTAATCCTAAACTCCGAATTTATCCCTCCCTCCTCCTTCCCCTTTGGTAACCATCAGTTTGTTTTCTATGTCTGTGGGTCTATTTCTGTTTTATAAATAAGTTCATGTTGATCTTTTTTTTTGAGATTCCACATACAAGCAATATCATATATTTGTCTTTCTCTTTCTGACTTACTTCACTTTGTATGATAATCTCTAGGTCCATCCATGTTGCTGCACATGACATTATTTCATTCTTTTTTATGGCTGAGTAATATTCTATATATACCACATCTTCTTTATCCATTCATCTGTTAATGGACAATTAGGTTTTTTCCATGTCTTGGCTATTGTAAATAGTGCTGCAATGAACATGTGGGGTGCATGTATCTTTTCGAATTAGAGTTTTGTCCAGATATATGCCCAGGAGTGGGATTGTAAGATCATATGGTAACTCTGTGTTTAGTTTTTTAAGGAATCTCCATACTGTTCTCCATAGTGGCTGCACCAATTTACATTCTTACCAACAGTGTAGGAGGGTTCCCTGTTCTCCACACCCACTCCATCATTTATTATTTGTGGACTTTTTGATGATGGCCATTCTGACTGGTGTGAGGTGATACCTCATTGTAGTTTTAATTTGCATTTCTCTAATAATCAGCAAAGTTGAGCATCTTTTCATGTGCCTGTTGGCCATCTGAATGTCTTCTTTGGAGAAATGTCTATTTAGATCTGCCCGTTTTTTATTGGTTTTTTGTTTGTTTGTTTTTTGGGTTTTTTTGGATATTGAGCTGTATGAGCTGTTTGCATATTTTGGAGATTAATCCTTTGTTGGTCGCATTGTTTGCAAATATTTTCTCCCATTCTGTAGGTTGCTTTTTGTTTTGTTTATGGTTTCCTTTGCTGTGCAAAAGCTTTTAAGTTTAATTAGGTCCCATTTGTTTATTTTTGGTTTTATTTCCATTACCCTAGGAGATGAATTCAAAAAGATATTGCTGTGATTTATGTCAGAGAGTGCTCTGCCTATGTTTTCCTCTAGGAGTTTTAGAGTATCTGGTCTTACATTTAGGTCTTTAATCCATTTAGAGTTTATTTTTGTATATGGTGTTAGAGAATGTTCTAATTTCATTCTTTTACATGTAGTTGTCCAGTTTTTCCAGCACCACTTATTGAAGACACTGTCTTTTCTTCATTGTATAATCTCACCTCCTTTGTTGTAGATTAATGGACCATAGGTGTGTGGGTTTATTTCTGGGCTTTCTATACTGTTCCATTGATCTATATTTCTCTTTTTGTGCCAGTACCATAGTGTTTTGATGACTGTAGTTTTGTAGTATAGTCTGAAGTCAGGGAGCTTGATTCTTCCAGCTGTTTTTCTTTCTCAAGGTTGCTTTGGCTACTTGGGGTTGTTTGTGTTTCCATACAAATTAAAAAAATTTTTTTGTTCTAGTTCTGTGACAAATGCCATTGGTAGTTTGATAGGGATTGCATTGAATCTGTAGATTGCCTTGGGTAGTATAGTCATTTTAACAATATTGATTCTTCCAATCCAAGAACACAGTATATCTTTCCATCCATCTGTGTTGTCTTCAATTTCTTTCATAGGTGTCTTATAGTTTTCAGAGTACAGGTCTTTTGATGGCGATGGTAAACAGGATTGTTTCCTTAATTTCTCTTTCTGATTTTTTGTTGTTAGTATATAGAAATGCAACAGATTTCTGTGTATTAATTTTGCATTCTGCAACTTTAGCAAATTCATTGATGAGCTCTGGTAGTTTTCTGGTAGTGACTTTAGGATTTTCTATGTATCATGTCATCTGCAAACAGTGACAGTTTCACTTCTTCTTTTCCAATTTGGATACATTTTATTTCTTTTTCTTCTCTGATTGCTGTGCCTAGGATTTCCAAAACCATGTTGAATAAAAGTGGTGAGAATGGGCATCCTTGTCTTATTTCTGATCTTAGAAGAAATGCTTTCAGCTTTTCACCATTGAGTATGATGTTAGCTGTGGGTTTGTCATATTTGGCCTTTATTATATTGAGGTATGTTCACTCTATGCCCACTTTCTGAGAGTTTATATCAGATGAATGTTGGGCATAAAAACAAAAAAAAGCTTTTCTTTACCATCATCCTCATTGTCTTTTGTAATGAAATTTTATGCCTCCAAAATACCAGAAACTAACAATTGATGATTGGGACAGGGCTAATTTATTTACGTTCTACACTGAGAATGTGCACAATAAAGATTAAAGGTTCCCCAAGGGAGAACCAAGAAATTGTTCAGGGAAGGAAAAAGCCTATGACCCTCACAACACTGTCCCACACCCAGACTAATGACTGAAATCTTATTAGCTTTAGGCTTTAGTCTCTGTTGAATGTAAAACACTCAGTTGAAGAATCAGGCTTTAAGCCAGTGTTTTCCTACCTTTTAAGTCCGTCTTTACTTTTCTAAAATACGCAAATATCAAAAACACTCATATAACACTCAGTTGAGAATGCTTCAATCATATATTTGAACACATCTCCACCATTCAAGATTTCTTTTGAGCTTTATATTTTATTTACAGAAAAGAAAAAAAAAAACTAAATTTTTTTCTCTTCCCACTGCACATGTGGAATTATTTTATTGGGTATTCTTGATCAAATGTCCATTTTAACCTCACACCAATGGCTTCCTAAACAGACCCTTCCACATACGTAGACGACATGCCTGTTGGAGATATTCTCCAGGATCCTGTTGTGTTTCTGCCCTTCCTATGAGCACAGCAATGACCACGTTTTGTTCTGGACTTTGTTTTCCAGGCTATACTGTATTGTGAACAGCCTTGGAAGACAGAGGTAGTGGCATCTGCCTAAGCAGAGTGCATGTGTGTTTGCTGTCCCCTCTAACCAAGATGATGTCCCCTTGGGGGCAGATGCTGGCTAGGTTTGGTTGTGGTCTTTCATAAACGACTGGTGTTTCCTAAACTTGGGACTCTTCTACTGACATGTACCCCACTATGTGGAAAGGCATTCCCTGGCCTCCATGGTGCCACCCTGTGGAAATTACAGCTCAGGGTCCTGGGGCAAATGCTGATACTCTGGCCATTGCTATTGCAATGTATGAGGAATACACTGTCCTTTGTCTCTGACTCAGAAGCCAGGTCTTCTGCCAACATCCATGCAACTGTGGCAGGCTAACTTGTTAGCTGGTGAGCAGGGAACAATCCCAGTCCCCTCAGGGTTTTTGACATTGTTCTGTCTGTCAATCCGAGTTTTAAGATGCTTTCATTTAAATCTGTTTTCTTCTTTCTTCCTGAGTACTGGTGTGACTGGGGGAAACAGGGAAAAAGAAGCAGGTGGTCAAAGCGTACACTGGGTACCAGAGGGGAAGATAAACAGGCACAACAGGTGGTGAGAAAGGGCTCTAGACAGAGAGAAAGAGGTTAGTGGCTCCAAAAACCAGCTCAATCCACTTCACAGCTGAGCCTGGGGCCCATCCTGCTGTCAGCCCACCTCTTCAGTGCTGTTCCCCAGTGTGGTTGAGGGTGGTTAATTACGCCTCATAAGCATAAACCAGACCTCTTAGCATGTGTTTATATTAATTCTCACACAAATCACTCCTTCAAATGAAAAATGAGACAACCATCTGTAACTAATTTCATATTTCCTGAGATGATGAAACAGAATGCTTTTTAAAAAGAAAAAAAAGATGGCAACTACTTTTCTAACTTCTCAAAAGCAGTTGGTCTTTCCTAAATCTCAGTATACTCTCTGCTTCCCTCAAGGAAGCATGCCAGCATAATTGTAACAGACAAACTTCATTTCTGTAAAGAATCTCAGCATTCATCCACAATCTCCAAGGAACTCATTTAGCTAGCAGTGGAAAAAAACAAAAACAAACAAAAAAAACAAAACCTCAATCTTGAAAAAAAAATTTACTCTTCAATCAAAAATTAGAAATGGCCCTAAATGAAGCAAAAGCACATCATCTACAAAATAATCCATTTAAAAATCAGCAGGAGACTGTTATGTGTTTGAATAATTAGTTAGTTTGAAACATAGTATACTATTTTAGTTTTCATGGTGTATTACCTGGAAATGAAAGTGTTACATTTTTTACTGTCTACCATTTGAGTTGAACTTATTTTCATGCTGTGGACTTTTAATACTTTTAATTATAGAGATAAATAACTCTTATTCTTTGAGGAAAACTTTTATTTGACTCCATCTCATGGCATGATGCTAAAACCTTGATTAGTTAGCCACATTGCAATATTCCAGACTGTTGATCTTTCTGCTTAAATTCTGGCTAAGTTCTGATTAACCAGAATTACCTATTTGTTTGTTCATTTCATCTTTTAAATCTTTCAAAACTGTATTATTGTGGTTTCTTGTCATTATAAGGCCATTGCAATAAGTCTAAATGAGTGTTTCCTTGATGAATAAGGATGACTCAGGGTCTAAAGTTTCATATCACCAATTACCACTGGAAATCACTATAAATGAATGTTGTATAGTGTTATTGGATGGCAGGCAGCCGAGTTGATTCCAGAGTATAAACTTGAAGTTTGTTTATTAAACAACAAAACAGCAGAATGGTGAAATCTACAATTGCAGTTTGTCTCTTAAAGAAAAATAACCCCCACAACTAAGAGTATTAGAAATCTATTATACTAATATTTTGGTTAGCCATGTTTTATTTACACTTTTTTTTGAGGTGGTGTTAAAATATTTAATATGTTCTGTTTTATGAACAGATTTTAAAATAGATCATATGTTAAATGTAAAATAAATTATAAAATAGATTTTATAAATAGGTTTTAAAAAATTTTAAACTATTCTATTTGTCTTCAACTAGCCATTATTATCTTTAAAAAGTATTTTAAAAGAATAATACTTCTTTTCAAAATATTTAGGCATAAAATACTACATTTTCCAGTTTCTGAGGTAACTTTTGCTTAAGTCTTTTTTTTTTTTTTCAATTTTTTTTAAAAAAATTAATTCATTTATTTATTTATTTTTGGCTGTGCTGGGTCTTCGTTTCTATGCGAGGGCTTTCTCCAGTTGCGGCAAGCGGGGGCCACTCTTCATCGCGGTGCGCGGGCCTCTCACTGTCGTGGCCTCTCTTGTTGCGGAGCACAGGCTCCAGACGCGCAGGCTCAGTAGTTGTGGCTCACGGGCCCAGTTGCTCCACGGCATGTGGGATCCTCCCAGACCAGGGCTCGAACCCGTGTCCCCTGCATTAGCAGGCGGATTCTCAACCACTGCGCCACCAGGGAAGCCCTGCTTAAGTCTTTAAAAATAATAAAAGCTGCCTTCACACATTTTTAAAGAATTCAAAGTTTTGAGCTCAAACTGTTTTTGCCAATTTTTAACAAACAAAAGTAACTGGAAAAAAAAATACTGAATGACCTCAACAACTTAGGACATAATACATATTTTAATAACAATGTTATGGAAACAAATGTGGCAGTAATAGAGTAGACATTATAATATTCTTAAACACCATGCTTAAATATTTGAGCCGTGGGACAGAATATGTGTAGTACTTATCACACCAAATTTTCTACTCTCTGGAGGGTATTATTGGATATTCTAAGTCTTCTGAGAAAAATCCTTTCATTGGGTTGCCAGTAGCAGTTGAGGTGAGGGTGAACTGCATACTTTCTTGGCGATTTCTCCCCTGTCTCTCTCTCTAGGGCTGTGAATAGTGACCAGGAGGAAGCCATCTGCACAAGGAATCACGAGATGAGCAATGCACTTCACACCCACACTGTCTCCTGAGCCTCCCGATGGCATGTTCCTGCTACTTCTAGCTGTATACTCTCCACACTACTCGGTAGTTGCTCTTTCATGCTGGTTCCCTTCCATAATTTGTGATACTGCAGGAAAGTGACAGAGGAAGCTGCCTTTGCTGGTTGCCATAGGGATGGCTGTTCTAGATGACCGATTCTCAAGTGGGCATGAAAGACCGTCAGAAGTGCTGAAGTGGGCTTTTCTTCCTTTGTATTCAGGCGGGGGCACATACTCGCGCTCTGCATCTCAACAAGAGAGGAAGACTAAAGATGAGGTTAAATTTAACACAGCGTTCCTTCATGCTAAGGGTTCAAATGCTTTCTGTCGCGCTAATTCATCCTCCAGACAGGTCTGCGGCTGAAGTGGGGAGTCTTTGTTTTCTTTTTTTCCCTAACAAAAATATAAAAAGAAAATGGGATCTTGGAATGACCATTCCTAGCTAACATTTCACTTAGAGCAAATTCACACATTTGCCCAGTGGGCCTGATGCTAGCCATAGAAAAATTTCCAGTACATAGTTGTTTTTAATTTGAACTGGTAGCCATTGTTTAAGATATGGGAGATTTAAAATCTGTGTATTAGTTTGCTTGGGCTATCATAACAATGTAGTGCAGACTGGGTGGCTTAAACAACAGAAATTTATTTTCTCACAATTCTTGAGGTGAGAAATCTGAGATGAAGTTATTGGCAGGATCGGTTTCTCCTAAGGCCTCTCTCTTAGGCTGGTAGATGGCCATCTTCTCCCTGTGTCTTCACATGGTCTTCCTTCTGTGTGTCTGTCTGTCCTAATCTTTTTTTATAAGGACTCTAGTCTTATTAGATTAGGGCTCACCCATACAACCTCATTTTAATTTAACTACCTCTTGAAAGAGCCTGTCTCCAAATACATTCTGCCGTATTGGTGGGGAGGACTTCAACCTCCCTCCAACATGAATTTTGGGGCAACACAATTTAGCCCATTACAATTAGAACCCAGATATCTGGCTCTTCTTAAAACAGTAGAATACAGGGTGGTTCTGGGCACTCATTTCTTCTAGTTTTCAAATCCATTTCCCACACTCTTAGTAATATAATCTTTCTGAATCTCATTTGTTTGCTTAAAAGTATTCCCAGTCTCCCCATGCTTTCTAGACAGATTCCAGTTCCTTATCAGGGCCTGAAAAATCCTTGTGGTCTCACCTCTGCCTATTTCTTCCTTCTCATCTCCCTCAGCCATACTGAGCTTGAAGTTCAAGTAGCCAAGCTTTATCAGGCTTCTTCCCCTTTGCAGATGCTATTCCTTTTACCTGAAATGCCCTTTTCTGTGTTCTCTTCCTGTGATTTGTTTCCTGGCTGACTTCCTCTGACGAGGCTTCCGTGTCATTGCCCCTAGGAGGGCCTCCATGACCCCTCACCTGGGGAACATGCCCTGTACATCATCCCTGCCCCCCTCAGCCCCCTGGGTGGTTCTAAATCATGGCTCTTCGAGAAACAGTGAAATGGTTTAGTTATCAATTTCTCCACTGGGACACAAGTCCTTGAGGACTGTGTCTGTCTTCTCTGTGTTCCCAGAGCCTAGCCCACTGCACGTCGGAAAGCAGGGGCTTAACAAAAATGCCTCGAATGAAACTAATAAATACACAAAAGGATGAATCCACAGGACAGCCCTTCCCAGCAGGTATCATTAGCAGCCTGTTCTACAGATTTAGACAGACCTTGGTAAGAAATCCAGCTCACTGCCTGCTTTTAGTTATATTATTAACTTGGACAATTCCTTAATAGCTTGAAACTTCAATTTCTTTGTCTGAAAAATTGGAATGAAAATTAAAATTACTTCATTGGGTTCTGTAAAATTTTAAAAAGAGAAACAGGAGTGACTTTGTATATTGTGAAGAATCAAAATATTAATAATAATTTTTATTATTGTCCCACAATGCAGGAGCCAGGGTCTCAACTCCAGCTACTGTCACTGACTGTCAGCACTTTTCTAAGACATCGATGATATGTTTAGTAGACTGAGAAAATACCAATCCTGTTTACTGAATATTATTGTACTTCTTCTCTGGACTAGTTCTGAGTAATACCAGTAGGATAGGTCCACTATAGTCAAACAGAGCTAGAGAGAAGAATCTAGCAATCCATAAATCACTAGAGCTACTTTTCCAGCTTTAGATAGCCCTGTAATTAAAATCCATCCAAATGTGTAATTTCTCAAAATGCAAAATACACTGATTTTGAAAATTGGTGGGTTGAAAAGCAAGTAGAGTAAGAGAAAGAAGAGGGACCAAGTGCTCTGAGGAACCTGACAGTTGTGGGATAGAGAAGCCCAGGCTATGGTGTGATTCTTTTAAAAGATGGAATATACTAGAGCTTTGGTGCTCAAGCATTGGCCTGCTTCAGAACTACCTGGAGGGCTGGTACAACAAGATTACTGGGCTCCATCCCAGAGTCTGATTCAGTAGGTCTGGGGTGAGGCCAGAGAATTTATGCTGCTGGTTAGGGGACCACACTGAGACCTGCGGGATTAGAATATAGGAAGAAGACGTGAAACTTTCAGGACAAAGAGGGTATAATCAAACGTTGGACAGGTTTTCTGTGACATGGGATGAAAGACACAAAGAGGAGGTCACTGGAAAACAACAAGGCCCATATCTTCCTGGGAGGCTAGAGGAACACACCTGTGAGGAAAGGAAGCTGAGGCGGGATTTCACCAGAAGGTAGAGTGGAATGTTACCAAGCACCTGGGACAGCCAAAGCAGAGAAATGGATCCTGAGTCTCTTGAGCTTGGCCAGTTTGGAGAGTGTAGTTGAGATCAAAGTACTATTCACTTCTATTTTATTCTAATTAAACATTTATTTCCTTCTTAAGAGATGTGCATGAAACAACCTCTCAGAAATTGTGGGTCCTTGGCAAATGAGTGTTGTCCATTATAACCATGCTTATACCTCAAACATAACCCTCCATCCCCCGCTCCCCAAATGTTGGCACACGTTCTCCTCAGAATAATTTACTATCAGGCAAGAACAGGATGTTATGAGATAAAATTCAGTTTTGCTTTTTTAAAAACAAGCTTGCCCATATTTTTGTTATTTACACTTCTCTGTGGCAGTGTTGTCTAGATGGGGTTAAGAAGTGTGGAGCATTTGGAAAATTCTGAATTCCTGAAGGGTTTGGAGACTCGAGGCTCTTCTGAGCTGTGTAGGAAAAGAAAAGCAAAAAATAAAATGAAATAAAAAAAGAAATAGAAAACCTAGAGTTAACTGGATTGTTCTTTTCCCCTCCAGAAATAGTATTTTTCACTGGCTTATATATGAATGTCTGCAATAAAGCATACCAGACAAACTTGTTAGGCAGAGTTTCCAGAGATCTAAGACATGACTGTGTCTCTGCACTAAAATTGTGGCTCACACCACAGGCCACCAGAAAAATGGTCCATGGCCTCCACTCCTGCCCTCTAAGCAGCCATGGCTTTTGTGAGCTAAGCCTCTCAAGTCCATGGCCTTTGCCTTTTATAGGACTCTTTATTTATTTATTTATTTTTAATTTCAGGATTTGGTTTCAGTTTTGTGTACTGATAAAGACAGTATTTAACTTTAGTTTTAATGCAAAATTTATGGAAATTAGTCTTTAGCTTACTCTCTGAATTAAATTTAACCTGGGCTCTAGTGGAAATACACTTTATTAGGAGTTAGGAGCCTGTCACTTTCACGCTGTGTTGCCTTGGGCTAGACCCTCACCTTCTCCAGACTTTGGTTTCCCATCCACAAAATCTGAGGGATGAAAGATAATTTCCCAGGGCCCCTCAACTCTCCCTGGGCACCCCCTGCCAACCTGGCTCTCTACTTCTAGAATATAGAGTCAGTCATTTTTATATCCTTTTTCCGCTCCTTTTTCTGTCTTTCTCATTTAGAACATTGCACCTGATATGTATATCTTTAAACTTTCCAGTTTAGAGTCCAGATTGCTTTTCTTATCATTTGAATTTAGTCCTTTAGAAACCATAACGGGCTTACGCCAGGAAAGTGGTAATATTCAGCCCAAGTATTATATCACAACCATTTTTCTGTCTTCTGAGATCAGTTCAGTTAACATTGTTCATATCTCCTTCACAAAGCACTTTATGTAAGTTTAATGTTACAGTGAATTTAATCTAACAGTGACATAGTTTAATGCTTCAATAAATTCTCTGGTTTGCCAGCCAAATGAATGCTGCAAACTAACTGACAAGGTGATGGGTATACCATTGCTGGTGGTGATTTATGCAAATTGTTTATAATTATTTCTTTTTTTAGGAACTGTCATGACTAGAGTGCATATCAATATCTTCAGTCCTCAGGCCAACACTACCACAATACTAATATCACATTCAGTGTTCACTGCTATGGAAATTATATGCAGATTATATGTGATAATGAACTAAAGAACAATTGATAAAAATTCCTTACTTTGACATTCTCATAACCAGAATATTGTAATACACTCTATTTGCTGAGAAACTTTGATTTCACAACATAGCTCTAGCAACAGAACAATATAGAAAACAACATTAAGGACATTCCTATTTGGCTTTCTGAGCACATCAGGAAAATAAGTTTTGATATTTGATTTTGGCATATCACCTTCTCAAGAGCTTATTCCAGACCACTTAAATAATAAATTATCTAAGTAATGGCTCTTTCAAATTGGTTTATAACATGATATAAGAAGGAAATAAATTCTTCCTCTTCTTTTTGAACTAGAATGAATGGTCAAAATGAAAATGTACTTTTTGTTTTTTAGGACACTAGTTTTGATATTAACCCCTTAACACAGAGGTCCCCAACCCACCAGTCTGCGGTCTGTTAGGAACCGGGCCACACAGCAGGAGGTGAGCGGTGGGCAAGCGAATGCAGCTTCATCTGCCGCTCGCCATCACTCACACTACCGCCTGAACCACCACCCTGCCCCCGCTCCGCCCCGGGTCTGTGGAAAAATTGTCTTCCATGAAACCAGCCCCTGGTTCCAAAAAGGTTGGGGACCGCTGCCTTAACAGATACATGGTTTGCAAATATTTTTTCCCATTCCCTAGGCTGTCTTTTCATTTTGTTGATCCTTTCTTTTGTTGTGCAGCAGCTTTTCAGTTTGAGGTACTCCCAATTGGATTTGATTTTGTTGTCTGTGTCAAATCCAAAATGTCATTGCCAAGACCCATGTTAAGGAGCTTTTTCCCTATGTTTTTCTTGTAGGAGCTTTAAGATGTCCAGTCCTACATTTAAGTCTTTAATCTACTTCAAGTTAATTTTTGTGAGTGGTGTAAGAGAGGGGTCTAGTTTTATTCTTTATATGTGAATATCCAATTTTCCCAGCACCATTTATTGAGGAGACTGTCTTTTCTTCATTGATTATTCTTGGCTACCTTGTCAAACATTAGTTGACTATATATATATACATGGGTTTATCTCTGGGCTCTTAATTCTGTTCCATTCATCTTTGTTTCTGTTTTTATGCCAGTATCATGCTGCTTTGATTATCATAGCTTTATAATATAGCTTGAAATCAGGAAATATAATGCTTCTCACTTTGTTCTTTTTTCTCAGGATTACTTTTGCTATGTGGGTTCTTTTGTGGTCCAAATATATTTTAGCATTTTTTTTTCTATTTCAGTAAAAAAAAAAAAAAAAAAAAAAAATTGGAATATTGATAGAAATTGCATTGACTCTATAGATGGCTTTAGGGAATATAGACATTCTAACAATATTAGTTCTTCCAATCCATGAACCTGGGATACTTTTCCATTTATTTGTGTAGACTTTGATTTCATTCATCAATGTCTTATGGTTTTGAATATAGAGATCTTTCACCTTCTTGGTTTAAATACTTTTTTCCTAAGTATTTTATTGTTTGTGATGCTATTGTAAATAGGATCATTTTCTTTATTTCCTTTTCAGATAATTTGTTGTTAGTGTATAGAAACCCTACTGATTTTTGTATTTAATTTTGTATCCTGCAGATTCACTGAATGTGTTAAGTAGGGTTTTTTTTTTTTGTTTATTTTGTTTTTGGTGGAATCTTTAGGATTTTCTATATATAAAATCATGTCATCTGCAAATAGAGATAATTTTACTTCTTTCTTTCCAATTTTGATGCCTTTTATTTCTTTTTCTTGCCTGATTGCTCTGGCTAGGACTTCTAGTACTGTGTTGAATAGGGGTGGTCAGAGTGTACACCCTTGTCTTCTTCCTGATCTTAGAGAAAAAGTTTTCAACCTTTAACCATTGAGTATGATGTTAGCTATGGGCTGGTTACATACCTTTATTAGGTTGAGGTACTTTACTTCATATCTAATTTGTTAAGAGTTTTTAATATGAACAGATGTTAAATTTTGTCAAATGCTTTTTCTGCATCTATTGAGATGATCATAGGATTTTTTCTTTCATTCTATTAATGTGGTGTATTACATTGATTGATTTGAATATGTTGAACCATCCCTACACTCCAGGGATAAATACCACTTGATCATGGTGAATGATCTTTTCAATGTGCTGCTGAGCTTTATTTATTAGTATTTTATTGAGAACTTTTGCATCTATATTCATCAGGGATATTGGCCTATAGTTGCCTTTTCTAATAGTGTTCTTTTCTGGCTTTGGTGTCAGGATAATGTTGGCCTCATAAAATGAGTTTGGGAATATTCCCTCCTCTTCAATTCTTTGGAAAAGTTTGAGAAGGATTGATGTTAATTCCTTAAATTTTTGGCAAAATTCACCAATGAAGCCATTTAGTCCTGGGCTTTTCTTCATTGGGAGATTTTTTGGTTACTGAATCAATCTCTTTACTAGTAATTGGTCTGTTCATATTGTCTATTGAATCAGTCTTAGTAGGTTGTGTGTTCTAAGAATTTTTCCATTTCTTCTAGGTTTTCCAGTTTGTTGGTATATAGTTGTTCATATTAGCCTCTTATGATCCTTTGTATTTCTGTGGCATAAGTTGTAAGGTCTCTTTTATTCATTTACAGATTTTCTGATTTGAATCCTTTCTCTTTTTCCCTTGGTTAGTCTAGCTAAAAGTTTGTTAATTTTAACTTTTCAGAAAACTAACTCTTAGTTTTATTAATCTTTTCTATTGTTTTCCTGTTCTCTATTTCATTTATTTCTCCTCTAACATTTATTGTTTCCTTCCTTCTGCTAACTTTGGGCTTAGTTTGTTCTTATTTTTCCACTTCCTTAAGGTGTAGAGTTAGGTTGTTTGAGATCTTTCTTGTCTCTTAATGTAGACATCTATTGTTATGAACTTCCCTCTAAGAACTGTTTTTGCTGCATCCCGTAAGTTCTGGTATGCTGTGTTTCCATATTCATTTATCTCAAGATACTTTTTATTTCTCCTTTAGTTTCCTTTTTGATCTGTTGGTCATATTCTATTTAGAATGCAAGTTGTCTTTAGATATTTTCTTATTTAGTTCTTATTACTCAGCACTGCAGTATATGTACCATCTGCATTTTTTAAATGAGGAAACAGTCTAAGGGAGGTTAAATAATTTGTCCGTGGGTACTGTCTTGGTAGGAGAATCCCTGGTCCATCCTCTCTGTGGAAATATTTTCAGCACCAGACCTTTCCCTACCACATCCTAACACAACAATTTATCTTTGTAAAAAAGCTTCTGTTCTTTGGTCATAAGTACTAAAATAGTTATGAGTTGTTGGCATTAGATACAAAAAATGGATTGATCCACCAGAATAAAAGAATAGTAGTTTGGATTCATCTTGTTATACAAATGTGTACTTGGCTGTAACAATATCATTTAAAAAGAATTGTGCATCACTTGAACTCAGCAAGCCTACTTCTGAAGTCTGATTGTCTTTAATGTAACTGGGCAGCCAAGCCCAATTGTCAGACTACACTTAGTAAGACCCAAGACTAAACCAATGTGTCTTTACAAGGGGGTAGGACAATGAGACAGCAACAGGATATGCATCTATTCTCTGCAGATGATGTTGCATATGATTGAAATCCACTGGCAGATGGTCTTCCTGTGAACTCACAGAGAACAGGTTTTGCTGAGAATCCTTACTCTACAAAAATAATTCCATTCACCCTTCTCCATCATCAGCATCAGGCTGGTATGCTATATCTGACAGTGAGAAGCTCTAATCCTGCCTGCCCTCCTTGGCCTGAGATCTCCAGTTTAATCCCTACTAGGTCTTTGGAGGCTTGGGATCAGCCATAATAGTTCCTTGGACATTCTCCACATTTGGTGAGCCTACATCTCTATGAAAGAGACTTCTAACTAAGAACCAGAATATTCCTACATAGATGATTATAGTCACCTCGGGGGTCAATAAAGACACTATGGAATACAGATATTTTATTCTAAAATCCAAATTGTTTTTGTTACATCACTTTAAAGGGGTAGAAATTATCACTTTCTATTTCTACAAATCTGAGCCAAACCTACATTCCATCCTCAACTGCTGTCCTGTCCTTCACTTTTCTCTGTTCCAGCCACACTCAGTGTTCCACTATTCTCACATCTAGATGCTTCTTCCTCTTCATATCTTTATCCAGATGGTTTCTGGTGGCTGAAATGTCTTTTCTAACTTCTAATCATTTTACGATACTCAGTTCGTATGTCAATATTTTTGTGAATTTTTTTTCATGCTGCTCAGTCGCCCTTCAATTTCCCATGGTATTTCACACACAGCGCGTTTTAGTCCATATTGAAGTAGGAATCTGCAACTTTGGTCTTCCCTCTGAAAAGTGTCGGAATAGGGAGAGGTAGTACAACAAACAAAGGAAGGGGCTTTGGAGCTACAGAGTAAATGGCCTGAACCGTAGCTCTGTCACCCCCTAGCCATGTTTCTTGGTCTCTCTAAATTTCAGCTTCCTCACCTTTAATGTGAGGGTAACAATAACTACCTCAAAAGTTTGCCACAAAGTAAATGAGATAATTTATATAAAGCATAGACTAGAAAATATCTTCTCTAGAACATAAAAAAGTTCATCATGTAGTATTTGAAACACACAAGAGAATTTATATAATGTGTAGGTTATGTAGCATAACAATCAAACACCTTTGAATGTATCAGTCAACATAAGAATTAGGGTATTGGCACTAAGATTGATCTGCAGTTGACCCTTGAACAACATGAGAGTTAGGGGCACTGACCCTCTGCACAGTCAAAAATCAGTGTATAACTTATAGTCAGTATCCACAGTTATATATACAGTATCCCTGTATCCACAGTTACCCCATAGATATGGTTCCTCTGTATCCAGGGTTCTACATCCAGGGACTCAGCTAACCATGAATTGTGCAGTACTGTAATATTTACTATTGAAAAAAATTGCACATAAGTGGACCCACACAGTTCAAACCCATGTTGTTCAAGGATCAGCTGTACTTGTGTCTCCTTCCCTCTCCATCCTCTTTACCCCAAATGGACAACTATTCTGAAATGTATGCTTTTCCTTCTTTTCTTTTTCAAAATGTTGTTTTAACATATGCATGTTAGGTTGCTTCCATGTCCTGGCTACTGTAAGTAATGCTGCAATGAACATTGGGGTGCACGTGTCTTTTTGAATTATGGTTTTCTCAGGGTATATGCCCAGTAGTGGGATTGCTGGGTCATACGGTATTTCTATTTTTAGTTTTTAAAGGAAACTCCATACTATCCTCCATAGTGGCTGTATCAATTTACATTCCCACCAACAATGCAAGAGGGTGGAATATTGCTCAGCCATAAAAGGGAATGAAATCAGGTCATTTGTAGAGATGTGGATGGACCTAGAGACTGTCATACAGAGTGAAGTAAGTCAGAAAACAAATATTGTATATTAACGCATATATGTGGAATCTAGAAAAATGGTACAGATGAACCTATTTGCAAAGCAGAAATAGAAACACAGACATAGAGAACCGATGTATGGACACCACGGGGGGAAAAGAGGGGTGGGATGAATTGGGAGATTGGGATTGACATAAATATACTACTATGTATAAAATAGATAACTAATAAGAACCTGCTGTATAGCACAGGGAACTCTACTCAATGCTCTGTGGTGACCTAAATGGAAAGGAAATCCAAAAAAGAGGGGATATATGTATACATCTAGTTGATTCACTTCGCTGTACAGCAGAAACTAACACAACGTTGTAAAGCAACTATACCCCAATAAAAAACAAAAACAAAAAAAATGCATATTAACTAAAATTTATGGTTTCATTTTATGTGTATTCATATTTCTGTGTGTAGTTGTGGTCAATTAAATGTTACTATTGGATAACATTTTATCATTCGATTATTCCACAATTTATTTAGCACTATACTGTCATTAGTATAATGATGTGAATATTTGGGTTGTTCTCAGGTTTTGCGATTATGAACAATTTTTTTTATTGAAATATATATGACACATAACACTGCAAATTTAAGGTGTACAACACGTTAATTTGATACATTTATATATTGTAATATGATTGCCATTGTAGTGATAATTAGCACCTCTATCATATTACATAATGGTCCTTCCTTTTCAGTGGTTGGAATCATTAAGTTCTAGTCTCTTAGCAAGTTTGATAATACAATATTGTTGTCTGTATTTACTATACTGTTCATTAGATCTCTAGGGCTTACTTATTACTCATTGCAAGTTTGTACCCTCAACAACATTTGTCCTATCCCCCAATCCTCTGGTAACCACTATATTACTTTCTGTTTGTACAATTTTGGCTTTTTTAGATTCCACATGTAAGCGATGCTACACAGTACTTGTCTTTCTTTGTCTGACTTACCTCCTTTGGCACAGTACTGAACACTGTTAATATGAACATTTTGTACAGGTTTTCTATTCCTGTGTGAGAATTTCTCTAATGCGTCTACCTAAATTGGAGTTGTTGATTTGTAGGTTAGTGCAAGTTTAACTTTACTAGGTAGTGTCAAATCTATTTCCAAAGATGCTATGTTTATAATTGAACATATTCATTGTGTAAATTGGCCTTTTGAAAGACCTTCTGGTCTTTTGATCATCTTAATTAGTGTCTCCTCTTACCTTTACTATTTATTCCTTTCTACTTTCTTAGGATTCATTTTGTTGCTCTATTCCTTACTTCTTAAGATTGATATTTATACAATTTTTAGCCTTTGTTTTCTAATGTCAGTGTTTTAGGAAATAACATTCTCTGTAAGATTCATTTAAATACTTTCTGGTTTATAGAATTTTTGGTCCATATTTAGCCTTTTTAAATGTTTTCTTTTATTCCAGTCCTACATGTTAGATACTATTGCTATTTTATATAGGCAGTATTTACAAAGTGGCATCACCTACATTTTCTCAGTGGTACCAATGTTTTAGTTTTGATTTGTAGTAGATATAGATCACTTGGTTCTAAATATTTTACATTTACATGGCAAGTCATTTGTTTTGGGCATTTAGAAGTGTTAAATTTTCCAAATATGTCCTTTCTTTAAAAAAAAAAATGTTACAAGAACAAAATCCATCTGCCTCCACCTCTCCCTTCCCTCTCTCTCTCTCTCTCTCTCTCTCTCTCTCGTCTCTCCCTCTCTCTCTCTCTCTCTCTCTCTCGTCTCTCCCTCTCTCTCTCTCTCTCGTCTCTCCCTCTCTCTCTCTCTCTCTCTCTCTCTCTCGTCTCTCCCTTTCCCCCTCTTTCTCTGCTCTCTCCCCTCTCCCCTCTCTGTCTGGTCTCTTCCTTCCTCCATCCTTCCTTCTCTCCTTTCCTCCCCCAACTAATGTGCTGATCCACAAGTGCTGTTGAGGGTACCCGTTGAGGGTACCCATTGTTATCCCAGCCTGGAGTTCTACAAGGTAAGAAATGGCTGGAATTTGTACCATGATGTCACCCTCTCCCCCTTTAGGATGGGCTGTCTTCAGTCTGCTTCAGTCATTTTATTATTTACCTGGCTTCTGTTTTAAAAAGTCTTTCACTATAATGTGTACACCTTACATGCTCCATAAATAGGTCCCACAGACCTTCACTCTCAGTTTTGAGACTTTTCCAATGTGCATCAGATAAGACCCTTTGGTTTCAAGCAAGAGAGAATCCAAATCCAGCTGGCTAATCAGTAAAGGGCCCGGGTAGCAGAAAACTCAGAAGCAGGGCAGCCTTGGGAGTGATCCAGTCTCTCTAGAGACACACTTACCCCTTCTAGCAGTGACAAAGCGGCAGGGAGGTAATTCCTATGCATCTTTGAACAGCTCTTATTTGTCTTTGAGGTGAAGAATGTAGGAGCTGTAAAGGCAGAAGGAATCCCCGAGACCATTTTACAGGAACTCAGGCTTATCAATACTTATTCTGGAAGTTAGTCACTATTTCACCCAAAAATTATTTAATGGGTAATTAAATATCCTTATTTTAGATTCTTGCTGTGGGTGACATTCCTGTGATGGATCAGAAGTTTACATTTTTAGAAAAAGCTCACAAATTCTCCCTAATGTATAGTAGGTACAGTGTATCAGTGATTATTCCTGTCAGGTATTGTCTGTTTGGCTTGATATAGGAATTAAAACTAATTACAATAGCTGCTTCTTTACTGGGCAAGTACTACATTCCAGCCCCGGTGAGACACAGTGATTCTCTGAGACAGAGGTTATCACCCTCATTTTGCAGCTCAGGTAATGGTCTCCATTCAGAAATTATAAAGCCTGTCCTAGAGATAGCACATGATAGAGGAGGGTTTAACATCTTACTGAATTTGTCTAAAAAAATACGCTTATTTAACAAATTGCCTGAATACACCAATGAACAGCTCTGGCACGTTGAGAAAGGCAAGTAATGAAAATGAAGTCCACGTTGGCCATCTGTATCATGGGATGGTTGAACTAGATGGCATAACAGGCCCTTCCAAGTCTGAGATTTGCTGTATAATTTAACTCTCTACTTATAAGTCTCAATTAGGCTTTACTAGACTGAGCTGCTTGAAGATACTCCTGATTTATGATGCATCTATTATTTTTTTAGCTGCAAGCCAGTGCCTGTTTCTGTTTAGGTTTTCAAGACATTATTGGTGACTTGAATTAGAACATACAAGATGGAATTTTGATATAAAATAAAAATAGATTTTAAAGATTCTTTTCAACTTTAGATGAGACAGAGTTCAATTTTTCACTTTTTATGGCTCCTTCATATTGGCAGTCGTTATGCACTGTCGCAGTTTGAACTTTATTCAAGTTTGTTCTCAGCTGCTAGCTAGTGAGAGTAACCATGGGTAGATAACACATTAACACAAATTCTTGTAACTTTTAATAAATTCCAGTTATAAAACTAGATTAAAATAAACCATTTATGACTTTCAAAACACCTCTACATTTATCACATTTATTTTTAAATACACTTGGGTGGTTGGTCTAAGTTACTGACTGAATAATAAAAATAGTCCTAATAATAAGTATGAATATGATTAATTTATGTCCATTCTTATGTACCGAATACATGCTGCTTTCACAAACACTGAAGTTGTTTCAATTATGTGACATAGAAAATGGAGTACTGTAACTCCATGGGTTACAGGATTGTAAAACAGAAGCAGCCTATTTTATTATATAAATAATGAAGTTTAGGAATAGAGCAGACAAAAATATCATCCAAAAAAGCAAGGTTCAAGGTCAGCAACTTACTTCTGTACTATAGCAATAGAAAAGATACCCCTCAAAAGATATTTAAGTTTCAATCTAAGGCAACTAGTAGGCTTCAGTAAAGAACAGTAATTATGGAAAAATGTAACACTGGAAAAGAACTATAAATCGAAAAACAAGATTCAAAAATGAGACTAATGGTTGGTAAAGTTAAAGAGGTTGTATTTGTCTTTGAACATAATGTGCTTCGTGATTCTACTTTATTTTTAGGTTATAGTATAATTACTCCAGCCTCTCTAATGAAATTTATTAAAAAGGTAATTTTAAAATGTAACAAATTAACACCAGGATGCTAAAAAAAGTATTTACTGAGGAAACAGAGCAGGGTGATATTGATTTTTTTCTCCTTATTAATTAATAGGCTGCATTATCATAGCTGTGCAACGCTGGCTTATTAGTGTTAACGGGCTTTGCTTAGCCAGAGTGCTTTGCTTTTCTTCTTATTTCTCTGGTTTAATATGGAACTTACTCTCGAGCACATTTGGCTTTGACAAAGAGCCACATTTGATTTGTAGCTTTCAGCCCTTCTGTAGAGGATTGCCTCAGAACATTTTATAATGTTTTCCAAAAGAACTGAATATGAAAGCCTCCCTGATATCCTGACAACTCATAGAGTGAAAAGAGCATTTTGATGAATTTCTTAATAAAGTAAAATGTCCTCCATCAAAACTCCTTTGTACCTCCCCTGCTTTAAAAAAAATAAAGTTTACCATTTTGTTCAACTATTTCTCAGTGTTATTATATTCTCTTCTTTAGTCAATGTCAATGATAGGTTTTGTAAATTTGTAAATATTCCCTTTAATTTCTTTAAACCTGTCATATTTAGTACCTAAAGATGTACAGAGATTTATATTTTCTGAACATGGTAAAGGTTTCAAGTAATTTTGCTTTTAAGTTTATGGAATGAGCAAATTTTTTTCCTCATAAAATAATATATCTATGTGAATTCTAATGCCTAAAATATGCACCCCCCCCCCCACACTTCTAGAAGGAGGACTGCTTTAGGTATGATTCTCTGTTTTCTCCATTTGCTCTGCCCCTTGCACAGCAGTCATGCATTTTCTCTTATCTCTGGCCTCTGGTCTCTCTCTGCTACCCTGCTTCCAGATTAATCTTCCTGAGGTCAGCAATGTTATAAGACTTATTGTCTTTTATAATGACTTATTTCAAATTGGACCTACACTGTCTCGTGCTTATACTTTTCCCACCTTTGCAATGTTCTCTGTCGCTTCTATTTGATCCATCGTAGGCATTGTTTATGGCTATCCATCCAGAGTGTGAGGCGGATGTTGGGAAGCAGATGCCTGCGTGGATTGTGTCCTGGCACACTCTGCGTCCAGCAGATGTGGCAGAGTGGTGGTGGCGGTGGCAGTGGTGGCAGTAGCATTGTACTGGGCTCTGGTCAGTGGAATGCAGGCGGAAGTGATGTGTGCCCTTTCTATGCCTGGACCATAAAAGTCTACAGGCATGATCCCCCACCCTCTTTTTCCACTCCTCGTGTGATTTTTACACCCTGAATGACTACGTAGAGGAGTGCACCCCTCACTCTCCCTGCTGCCATCAACTGGATTTCCAGCAAGTGAGAAGTAAACTTCTGTTTTGTCAAACCACTGAGACTTCATGGTTCTCTCTTACAGTGGCCAACTTTAACCATTTTTAAACTATGTCCTTCATGACAACTTCCCAGACTTAGGCAGAGTTTATACTTTCTCTGGGTACACTTAATAATACATATATAGCTCAATAGAAATACAGCAATACAAAGGACATATACATGAATGAACTGTCAAAAAACCCAAATGTCCATAAAATAGACCATGGTGATTGGTCTATCATGTAGCATTTGTCAGCTACATGATTACTCTCATAGGAAAAACTGGAATGCAGTCAGATGTGACTTCTACAATGAAGCTCTTAGTATAATAGTACCACAAAAATTGATGTTGAAGTGAAGAGTTACATGTTTGATTGTATATGATCTATATAAAGTTACACTATAAAATAATATTTCAATGAAAAGTTAAATATGAATTGTCATAAACTCATAAATTTTCATATGTAACTTCTCTAAAACTAAAGTATATTTCTGGGATATCCCAACCTGATAATGTCATTTATTTAGAATAAAATCCCAATTCTTTACCATAGTATTCAAAGTCCTGCATAATTTGGCTTCTGCCTATTTTTCAGTCTAATATTTTTCTTCTCCTTCCTTTTTCTTTTATTTTCCTTCTGTTAAGTTACATGCTCTTCAACTGTTTATATTGTCAATGTTTTCAAATTTGCCTATTGATTATATATAAAATACCTCATTTATGTCATTATTTTCATTTCCCTAGCCACAAATAATGTTAAATATATTTTTCAAACGTTTTTTCATTAATTTTTCCTCTTCTAGGAAATGCTTCTCTCCTTTGTCCATTTTTTCTATTGGTTAGTAGTGTTTTACTTATAGATTTGCAGTTCTCTATATATTCTTATTACTAACCATTTGTCTGCTGGATGTATATATTCTGCCATTTTTTACTTTTTTTCCCACATTCTTTAAGATATCTTTGATAAGAAAATTCTTACGTTAAATGTATCAAATTTTTATAGTCAGTCCTTTCTGTCTTCTGTAAGAAAAGTTTCCCCAACCCAAAATCTAAAAGATACCTATACATTTTATTAAGAATTTTAAAACTTTATTTTTAACATTGAAGCCTTTAATGTCTGGAGTTAATTTTTAAAATATCTATGTTGTTTGCTTAGTGATAACCTCTTTTCTAACTCCATTTATTGGATATAAATCTGAAATGCCATCATGGTTAAATACTCAGTCTTTTTCTGGGCTTTCTATTCTCCTCTACCAGTCAAGTTCTTTATCCCCTGGAATTACATTATCTCAATCTCTACAATCTTGTAATTGTCACCAGAACTGTCCTCACAGTTGTCCTCACACAATTCATAGTATGGATTCCTCTTTTTTGCTCTTCAGTGCTTTCCTGACATTCTTGGTTGTTTACTGTCCTACACAAATCATAGAATCCACTTATATAATTCTAAATATTAAAAAAATCTTTGAGGATTCTTCTTGGCATTACACCACCTCTAAAAATTAATTTGAACAGACCTTGTCTTTTTTTTTTTTTAAAGCTTTATTGGAGTATAGTTGATTTACAATGTTGTGTTAGTTTAAGGTGTACAGCATAGTGATTCAGTTATACATATATATATATGTATAACAGACCTTGTCTTTTGACAATTTTGTTATATTCATGTTCATGTTATAATTTTTTAAGTTATTTTTAATGTTGTTTAATATTCTAAAATTTTTTTCCTGAAGCAGTGTTGTACATTTTGGTCATATCCATTCCTAATAATATTACTAAAATAATCGCTGGTAATAATGTAAGCTATGATTTTTTAAATTATATGTTCTAAGTGTTTGTCACCAGTATATTGTATATCAGTGTTACCTCCAGTCACTTTGCTAAACGATCCTATTTTTATAATAATTTTTCTCTATATTCTTTAGTACTTTTCTATGTAGATGTTTTCAACATCAGCAAATAATGACAGTTTATTTCCATTTTTTCCATTTTTATACTACTAATTCAATTGTTTATTAGAATGCTGGCTTGAGTCTCCAATTAAAAGTTGAATAGAAGTGATTCTAGTAAGCATCCTTGTCACATGATTAAAATATATGATGGCATTTATATATTTCAAATTGCTACTGTTTATGAAGCCGAAGTTCTAGTCCCAATTTACTAAATTTTTATAAAGAATGGGTGTTATACGTTACCAAATATATTTTCTGTATCTATTGGAGTGACTGTTTTTTCTTTTTTAGGCTGGCAATGTGTTCAATATATTTATGGGTATTTCCAATATCGATATGTCCTTATACATAAAGTTTAAACACAACTTAGTCATAGAGTAGCATATTTCTTATAGACTACTGTATTCCCTTCGCTTATATGTTGTTCAGGATTTTTGTATTATGTCAAGTATAACATGGACTTTAGTTTCCCCTCTCTTAGTGACTGTATCTGGTTTTTATATTACGAATATTCCAGCCTGGTAAATGATTGTATTTTCAGGAAGAGTGTGTATAATGTTTGGATATTTGTACTCTAAGATACTCTAGTGTATCTTTGTTGTTTAGTTCATTGATTCCTGATCTTATTTTACTTTATTTCCTATTTCCTGATACTGATTTCTATTCCATGAAGTTGCTAATGTCTTCCTTACATTTTCTTTTATCTGGAAGTCATGTTATCTCTTGTCATCACATGGCTAATTACCACCTCTGAGAGGCCTTTCCTGACCACACGTCCTAAACCAGTCTCCCACTGTTTCTCATGATACTCTATTGTGTTACTGTTTACCGTCTTCTTGACATAATCATAATCTTAAATTATATTTTTTATGTACGTTTGCTTGTTTACGATCCAAGTCCTCCCCCTAGACTGCAGTAGCCTCTGGGACTAAGACCCTGGTTTTCTGCTTTATTATTCTACATCCAGCACAGAGAAGAGCTTATGGCATATAAGAGATTATCTTAAATATATGTTGATGAACTTTCTGCAACTTAGCCCTGGAAATTACTGAAAACACGAAGTTTAAATGTTGACATTCTCAGTCCTCAGAAATAGAAATAAACAAAAATAAACAAATTACAGATCACTTACAAAGCCCATCTTTGTATGTGTTTGACAGTGTTCTTAGTAAACTCTGTTACATTGGAATAAAACATAAAAGTGTATGACTTAACATTTTTTCAAAAAAACCTAAGAACAACATAATTTACAGTACATATAGTTTTCCTAATGGGATCTTGGAAAAAACAAGGGGATCTTGAGAGAAATTTTGTAATTTTAAATAGTTACGAAGGTTCATTTTAATTGATAGGAATGTCTTTAATAACGTAAATTGCAAAATTTAATTATATATATGTGTGTGTATATACACACACATATATATAATTAAAGAAGTAAAAAAGAGAGTAAAGTAAATTGAAATGAACCACTTGGCGAACACAGTATATGTGATGGTTGACTTTATGTATTAACTTGACTAGGCAGTGGGGTGCCCAGATGGGAGGTTAAATATTCTTTCTGGTGTGTCTGTGAGGGTGTTTCTGGATGAGGTGACATCTGAATCAGCAGGCTGAGTTAAAGCCAGTTGTCCTCCCCAGTGTGAGTGGGCTTCATCCAATCTGCTGAGGGCTTGAAAAGAACAAAAATGTGGAGAAAGGAGGATTCACTCTCTCTTCCTGACTGAGTTGGGACACTGGTCTTCTCCCGCCCTCAGACTGGGGTTACTCCATCGGTGCTCCTGGTTCTCACACCTTTGGACTCAGACTGGACAACACCAGCAGCTTCCCTGAGTTTCCAGATTACAGACAGCAGATCATGGAACCTTTCTGCCTCCATAGTTGCAAGAGACAATTTCTTATAAGGAAAATTTCTCTCTCTTGATAGATTGGTATATAGACAGATAGACAGACAGACTAGAATCCTATTAGTTCTGTTCCTCTGATGAACCCTAACACGGCATATATACAACCAACAGATTTTCAATGTAGCTAATGATTTCAGGTGAGTTCAGGTATCTAATGGGTTACAATTAGATATACAGTAAGTCTTAGAATAATTTTTAGGAAATATTTTATTTAACTTAAAAGGTTAAAGTATACCGTAGCCAACTATTTAAAATCTTAGAATTATTTTATTATGCCCTATTAATTAGCTATCACATTGTATTTCTATTCATTTGTTTAAATATGAGTTTCACCTAAAAGACTAAGGCCAGTCAGGACAAGGGCCTGGCCAGGACTAACTCAGGATCTTATATCAAATGAAAACTGGAAAGGATTATATATGAATCAACATATATGCATAATATTGATTATTATATATCATAATGCTTTTTTAAAAGAAATTTTTATAATTCCATTTTATTTGCATTATATACTTTAACTCTCCTAATTTCAGTGTGATATTTTATTACCTGTATTTTACAGTGGTGAAAGCTGAAACTCAGGTTAAAAACTGTTGATATTCACATATAAATCTGTACCAAAAATAATATAGATCGATAGCATTGAAAGACATAGTTCAGGAAGTCACTATGGTAATATATATTTAGCCACTGGAAGAAGAAAAATGAACAGCATATGCAATATATGCGTATAAAAACATGCAATACTAAGGTTTATTTTTTAATTAATTAATGAATTTAAAAAATCCCATCAGGCAATGAAAGAAGATTAAATTATTTATATTAGAAATTAAAATATGACTTTATAACATTTACTGAGTATCCAGCAATGTTGGGTAATTATTAAAAAGAAAATGCAATATATCTAATGGAATTAATATTAATTCAATATTTTATATTTATAGTTTTCAAAATAATTGGCTGATAATATTAATATAAGGTAAACTAAAATTTTAACTTCAATTGGGGTTGGAGAAATTATTTTAGAACGTTTATGCCATAAATTCTAACAACTAGTACATTACAGGAGCAAATATCTACAATGTGTGTGCCTGCAAGAAGTGGTGAAGGTGGTGAGTAAAGGGGCTATAATGTGGACTCAGATAATTTCCTGGTGTCTGATGACAAAATGTACTAAATTATAGTTGGGATACACTCCAAAGTATATTCAATGGAAAAAGTAATTTCCAAGAAAAGTAGAAGTTCATGATGTCAAATGCTTTTTGAATAGTCTGAAAGGGGTCTGATCAGAAGTTTATGAAAATCTCCAGGATTTTCAATTTATAGAAACACAAATGGAAGGACTTAAACTCTAAATTGGGGAACAATTTAAAAAATACTATTGTTTCTTTGAGGAAATGAACAAAATTGACATGGGCTGCCAGTTGCAAGATTGTTTCTATGTTCCTGATAACCCTTGTCAGTCAGTGCCACCTGCCTCCCGGCCAGAAGGAGGTCAACAGTCTCAGGTCAACATCTGCAAGATGCCCGTCGCACAGCTTGGCGTCTCAAGTTCTGATAGCCTCCCCTCCAACAACCATTTCTTCTAATCTATCCCTGACACCCATTCACACTGAACAACCTGAATTTTCTTTTTAATTGAAGTATGGTTGATATACAATATTGTGTTAGTTTCAGGTGTATGGCATAGTGATTCAGCATTTTTGCAGACTGTATTCCATTATAGGTTATTTTAAGATAAGGGATATAATTTCCTGTGCTGTGTAGTATATCCTTGTTGCTTATCTATTTTATATATAGTATTTTGTGTCTGTTAATCCCATACCCCTAATTTGTCTTCCCCCTTCCCTCTCTCCCTTGGTAACTGCAAGTTTGTTTTCCATATCTCTGAGACTGTTTCTGTTTTGCATATACATTCATTTGTGTTATTTTTTAGAGTCCATATATAAGTGATATCATATAGTATTTGTCTTTTTCTGTCTGAGTTACTTCACAAGCATAATATTCTCTAGGTCCATCCACGTTGCTGTAAATGGCAGGATTTCATTCTTTTTATGGCTGAGTAGTATTCCATTGTGTATATATACCACACCTTTTTAATCCAATAATCTGTTGATGGGCACTTACATTGCTTTCATATCTTGGCAATTGTAAGTATGCTGCTATGAATATTGCATGTATCTTTTGGAATCAGTATTTTCATTTTCTTTGGATATATATACCCAGGAGTGGGATTACTGAATCATATGGTAGTTCTATTTTTAGTTTTTTAAGGAAACTCCATACTGTTTTCATAGTGGCTACACAAATTTACATTCCCACCAACAGTATAGGAGGGCTCCTTTTCTCCACATCCTTTCCAACATTTGTTATTTGTAGACATTTTAATGATAGCCATTCTAAAAGGTATGAGTTTATACTTCATTGTGGTTTTGATTTGCATTCTCTAATAATGTGTGATGTGGAGCATATTTTCATCTCCCTGTTAGCCATCTGTATGTCTTCTTTGGTAAACTTTCTATTCAGGTCTTCTGTATACTTTTTTTTTTTGTCTTTCCTTTTGTTAATGTGATGTGTCACATTGATTGATTTGCATACATAATCATCCTTGTGACGCTGGAATAAATCCAAATTAATCATGATGTATGATCCTATTACAGTAAGACCCCTATATATGAATGAGTTCTGTTCTGAGAGCATGTTCATAAGTCCAACAAAGTTAGCCTAGGTACCTAACTAACACAATCGGCTATATAGTACTGTACTGTAATAGGTTTATAATACTTTTCACACAAATAAGTCATAAGAAAACAAACACAAAAAACAAAGAAAACACTTTTAATCTTACAGTACAGTACCTTGAAAAGTACAGTAGTACAGCACAACAGCTGGCATACAGGGGCTGGCACTGAGTGAACAGGCAAGAAGAGTTACTGACTGGAGGAGGGAGAGGAGGTGGGAGATGGTAGAGCTGAAGGATTGTCAGCAACAGGAGACGGAGGGCAAGCTGCAATTTCACTCACACCTGACATTGATGGCACAGGTTCTGGTTCCTTGCTGGATTCAGTTCTATCTACCCTCTTGAAAATCGATCCAGTGATGTCTGGGTAGTAGCACGTCCACACCTTTGAAAGTTTGCAACTTGATGGTTCATATGTAGGGGACTTATTGTAATGTGTTGTTGGATTCAGTTTGCTAATATTTTGTTGAGGATTTTTGCATCTCTGTTCATCAAAGATATTGGCCTGTAATTTTTTTTTTTTTTTTGTATTTTCTTTGTCTGGTTTTGGTATCAGGGTAATGGTAGGCTTATAAACGAAAGTGGGAGTGTTCCCTCCTCTTCAGATTTTTGGAATAGTTTGAGAAGGACAGGTATAAGTTCTTCTTTATATGTTCAGTAGAATTTCCCGGGGAAGCTGTCTGGTCCTGAAATTTTGTTTGTTGAGAGGTTTTGTTTTGTTTTGTTTTTTCCCACAGATTCAATTTCACATCTAGTGATCAGACAGTTCAAATGGTCTGTTTCTTCTTGACTCAGTCTTAGCAGGTTGTATGCTTCTACAAATTTATCCATTTCTTCAAGGTTGTCCAATTTGTTAGCATGTAACTGTTCATAGTATTCTCTTGTGATTTTTTGTATCTCTGTGGTTTCAGCTGTTATTTCTCCACATTCATTCTTATTTTGTTTATTTGGGTTCTCTCTCTTTTCTTCTTGATAAGCCTGGCTAAAGGTTTATCAATTTTGTTTAACTTTTCAGAAAACCAGCTCTTGGATTCATTGATTTTTTTCTGTGTTTTATCTCTATTTCCTCCCTGATCTTTATTATTACCTTCTTCTGCTACTTTTGGGCTCTGTCTGTTCTTCCTCTTATAATTCTTTTAGGTGGTAGCCTAGGCTGTTTATTTGAGATTTTTCTTGTTTGTTGAAGACCAGTATCACTATGAACTTCAATCTTAGAACTGCTTTTGCTGCATCCCATAGATTTTGGAATGTTGTATTTTCATTTTCATTTGTCTTAAGGTATTTTCTGATTTTCTCTTTGATTTCATCGTTGACCCATTGGTTTTTTAGTAGCGTATTATTTAGTCTCCATGTGTTTGCTCTTTTCCCATTTTTCTTCCTGTAGTTGATTTCTAGTTTCACACTCTTGTGGTTGGAAAAGATGCTTGATATAAATTCTGTCCTCTTAAATTTGTTGAGACTTGTTTTGTGACCTAGTATGTGATACATCCTACAGAACATTCCATGCACACTTGAAAAGCATGTGTAGTCTGCTTTATTTGGATGTAGTGTCCTGTAGATATCAAGTAAGTCCAACTGGTATACTGTGTCATTTAGGACCTCTGTTACCTTTTTGATTTTCTGTCCATTGATGTCAGTGGGGTGTTAAGTTTTGTACTATTACTGAATTATTGTCAATTTCTCCCTTTATGTCTGTTAGTACTTGCTTTATATATTTAGGTGCTCCTGTACTGGGTGTGTGTATGTTAATGAGTGTCATATCCTCTTCTTGTTATCAATCCCTTTATCACTAAAAAATGCCTTTCTTTGTGTTTCATTATATCCTTTGTTTCAAAGTCTGTTTTGCCTGATATGAGTATCACTATCCCTGCTTTTTTTGTTTCCATTTGCATGAGGTATCTTTTTCTATCCCCTCTCTTTCCATCTGTGTATGTCTTTCACCCTGAAGTAAATTTCTTGTAGGCAGCACATTGGAGAGTCTTGTTTTTTGTACAATCAGTCACCCTAAGACTTTTGATTGGAGCATTTAGTCCATTGATATTTCAAGTAATTATTGATATGTGTGTACTTCTTGCCATTTTATTCCTTGTTTCCCAGTTGTTTTATAGTTCTTTGTTCATTTCTTCTTCTTTCTATTTTTTCCTCTTGTTTGATGATTTTCTTTTGTAGTATGCTTGAGTTCCTTTCTTTGTTGTTTTTGTGTATCTATTGTAGGTTTTGAATTTGTGGTTACCATGGGGTTAATATATACTTATATGACCCAAGATTGTATCTATTTGCTTTACACTGATAGTCATTTAAGTTCAAATACATTCTAAAAGATCAACATTTTTTACTCCCCTCCCCCACATCTTGTGTTTTTGATATCATATTTTACATCTTCATGCTTACCCCTTTATTGTAGTTATAGTTGCTTTTAAGACTTTTTGTTTTTTAATCTGCATACTGGTTTATTTAAGTGATCTTCAATCCTTTTATTTATTTGCCTTTCCTATTGGGATTATCCCTTTCCTATAGATCCTTATTCTATTCTATTCTTATTATTATTCTTATTCCTATTCTATTTAGAGAAGACCCTTCAACATTTCTTTTATGGTATGTTTAGCATTGCTGAATTCTCTTAGTTTTTGCTTACTTGGGGAATTCTGTCTCTCTCCTATTCTAAATGATAATCTTGATGGGTAGAATACCCTAGGTTGCAGGTTTTTCCCTTTGAAGACTTTGAATATATCATGCCACTCCTTTCTGGTGTGTAAAGTTTTTGCAGAGAAATCAGCTGATAGCCTTATGGGGGTTCCCTTGTAACTGACTCTTTTTCTCTCACTGCCTTTAGAATGCTCCCTTCATCTTTAACTTTTGCTATTTTAATTATAATATGCCTTGCTATGGGTCTGTTTGGGTTCATCTTATTTGAGACCCTCTGTACTTCCTGTACATTGATATCTGTTTCCTTCTTTACATCTGGGAAGTTTTCAGCCATAATTTCTTCAAATACATTTTAGATCCCCTTATCTCCCTCTTCTCCTTCTGGAACCCCTATAATGTGGATGTTGGCACATTTTATATTATCCCATAGATCTTGTATGTTGCTTTCATTTTTTTACTTGTCTTTCTGTCTGCTCTTCTGATTGGGTGATTTCCATTATTCTATCTTCCAGATCACTTGTGTGGTTTTCTGTGTCATTTAGTCTGCTATTCATTGTTTCTAGAATGCTTTTTATCTCAGAAATTGAATTATCTATTTTTGATTGGGTCTTCTTTATAGTTTCTAGTTCCTTGTTAAAACGATCTGTGCTTAGATTGATTCTCTTTATTCAGTTAGCATTTTTATTACCAACTTTTTGAACTTATTGTCTGTTAGACTGATTAACTTTGTTTTGTTATTTTTTCATAGGTTTTCTCTTGCTCTTTCAATTGAGAGTAGTTCCCCTGCATTTTCATTTTACTTAACTCTCTTGATGTCTATAAATTTAGATGAAAGTTATTTATGGTGGTCTTGAGTGGGTGTTTTCATGTGGGAGCATTCCTATGTAGACTGTGTGTGTCCAATGTCTTTGATGCAAGGGGTGGATTTGATGTGGATGCCAGCCACGTCTTTCCTCAGGGTGTGCTGGCCACTATCATCTGGATAGGGGGTGTGGTTTGTGTCAGAGGATCACACTGTGCTGAGGGTGATGCGGGATTTCCTCTCTGCTCAGTGGCAGTTGCTGCCCTTTCAGGGGCAGGGTCTGTTCTGAAGTTGCTGGAGTGGATGCCCTGAGGGTCAGGCTTGAGCTAGCTCTGTTCTCTTCTTGTATATTCTTCCTTCTCCCTGCATTGGAGATTTTGCCCCAAAGGAGGAGAGTGTTGTAGTAAATGGGGCTCATGTGCTTACGGAAGTTGGATGTGCTGCCTGTGTGATTACCTGTGGCTCTGCTCAGATGCAGCAACAAGGTCGTGTCTTTTCTCCTGTTGTGGTCATCCCATATCTAGTGCAAGGTTATGGTGTGGAGTGGGCGGGGCCAGAGCATTCCTTTGGCAGGCATTAGGGGTCATGGCATTGTGGTTGCGGGAATTGAAGTGGCTGTTTCTGTGCCACTGAGTAAGCTCCAACAATGGCAACTGCCACCCCACCTGGACCACATCCCAAGCCCCTGGGCCATCTCTGTGTCCCTAGATTGAGTCTTTTTCCAGGAACTGACTGCCCTAGATCGGGTGCCAACCTGTGGGGTGGAGTGAGCGGGGCAGGGTTTTCACTCAGCTTTGATTCAGGAGCTTGGTGAGGCAGTAGTCACTAGGGCAGACCTCTCTCCGTCCTGTCTGGTGGCAAGCCCAAGCCAGTACCCGTGCATGAGTGGAGTCTAGGATTCTCCAGACTTTCTATCTGTCCCAGTAGTTCTCCAAGTAGACAAGTGGGCTTGTCTCCTTTCCATAGAATCCCAGGACTGGGATGTCCAGTGTGTGGCTCAAGCTGCTCACTCCCCAGGGTGAGTGTCCACCTGTGCAATCTCCCTTTTCCTTAGTCCCCTCCTAGGGACACAGGTCCAGACCTGATGCTTTTCTTCCTGTCCTACCTGATTACGTGGGAATCTTTATTGCAGCCTTGGTTGTATACAGGCTCTTCTGCCAGTTTCCAGTTAGTTTTCTGTGAGAATTACTCCACATATAGATACATTTTGATGTGTTTGTGAGGGGAGGTGAGCTCCACATCCTCCTACTCCAGCATCTTGAGCCTCAACCTGACCTTTCTTCATAACCCGAAACTATAGCACATCTGACATCTTGATTGCAAACATCCCATTCTCCATAATGCATCTCTCCCTCCAGACCACTTATTCTAGTACTCCTGTTACCAAATTATTGTAGCCCATGATAGATTTTTCTTTGAATCTATCCCCTTTCCCCCATTTATCAGCTTTCTCCTATATTCATTGCCCACCTCATTCAGCTTATATTTCATTGTTTATCAAGTTATTAACTACTTCACATGGACTCTCCCTTCTCCACTCTTTCATCCTTCATACCCATAAACAGAAACACAGTTTGTTGAAACCAGTGATCCACTCTTTCTTGGTGAATTTTTATTTGTGAAAAATCACGAAATGGAACAACTAGTTCCACTTTAAGTTTATGATCACAAACTTTAGTCACTCAACACTGCTGGATAATGTCATTATTTCTCACTTTCTGAAATGACTATGTCATATATTTTTCTCTCTCCTTAAATCACATTCCCTTTTTTTTTTTCTCCCTCACTGCTGGTCGTACCCTCTCAGTATCTTTTCCCGTTTCCTAATCCTTCACCCAGACATCCATTGGTTCCTAGAATCTGAGAGATGGTCTCATTTTAGAGAGCATCTAAATGATTTTTCATTATGATGTCATCTCTTCAGAGAGGCTCTCCTTTACCTGCAATCACATCCTCTTTACTTTTATTTTATTTCACATACCACAATCTCAAAGTAAACTTGGAGTTTCAGTACTTTACCTTTTTGTTTCTTCCAGAAGGATTCTTTGTAGTTTTTCTAGCCCTGGTAAATAATAACTTCTCACTACATAAACATCAAAATAACTAATGAATTTATTGGAATTATTGGCATACAAATCTGGAAGAGACTAAAGAGGGCACTTCATATAACTCTTTGAGTTAACAAATATGGACTCTCAGAAAGGTCCATTGACAGTTTCACACGCCACAGCACTAGAGTTGGGACAAGAACTCATCTGGTTTTCTACAGTGATCAATCCTCTGATTAAAATATAATAACTCCTGTGTTATCTGGAGCCCTCAGTTCTATCAGAGTTAGCCTCTGCCTATGAATTTGCCAAATCAGATGTTAAATTCTCAGTGTAGGTGCTTTGAACTTTTAGTTAGAAAGGGAACAAAACAAAACTTCCTATTTGTGGCAATAGTGATATTATCATTTTAATTTTTTTCTAAATACATATTTTCTTCTCCCTGTTTCAGAGACCCAGGCTCTGGATTAATGAGAAAATTGAAGTAGCTGTTCCTAAGTATATGGACAGCATTTGGGTAGGGGTGGCAGAGTAGTACTGCTATTTCTTTTCTTCCTAGCTTTCTATATGCATTCAGAAACTTAAACTCCAGAATGTTGTTTTGGATGGTATATTAGTTTTCTACTGCTTTCATACAAAATTACCACAAACCCTGTGCCTTAAAACAGCATAAATTTTATTATCTTAGACTTCTTTAGGTCAGAAGTCTGGTGTGAGTCTCACTGAGCTAAAATCAAGGTGTCAGCAGAGCTGCTTTCTTTTCTGGAGGCTCTAGGGAAGAAGCCTTTTCCAGCTTCTGGAGGTGGCCCACATTCCTTGGCTCTTGGCCACCTTCTTCTTCCATCTTCAAAGCAGCAACAGCAGACAGAATCCTCAAGATTTTTATTACTCTTGCCTCTTCTTCCTTTGTCCCGTCATTCTTGGACCACAGCCTGGAAAAGGTCTTCCCTTTAAAAAGAACTCATGGGAACTTTGAGCCCACCTGGCTAAATCAGACAACCTCCTCATCTCAAGGTCTGTATCCTTGATCATATCTGCAAAGTCCCATTTGCCATGTAAGGTAACACATTCAAAGGTTCCAGGGATTAGCATCTTTGGGGATGGGGGTATTACTCTACCACAGAAGGAGTTTAAAGGTAGGATGGAAACTAGTATATTCTCTACATGTAAACCTTTATAATCAGATTTGTGGTCAGAATAGTATATTCTGGACAAAGTATTTTTAATTTTTTATAGGTATGGAGGCAATAAGCAAAAGGAAAAGATCTCACCTCAGTTACTCAGGGTTGCACTAAATGCTTATCTTTGATATTAGAATTTGAAATAAGAGCTATACCCATAAGTCTACCCTACCCATATGCCTAACTTGGGTTTCCTTCAACCTTTAAGTGCACCTAACACACTGAAAGTGGTAATCAACTCACCTTCTCAACACCAAGTCTGTGTATTCCTCCACACATTTGGGGTTGAAGAGAAAAAAAAAAAAAAAAGAAATCAAGTACATTTTTTCAATGGAGGAAGGAGAACATTATCTTAAAATTTAAGAAGAGTGTATATCCACAAATCATTGAATGTAGGAGTGAGAAGTAATTGTTATAAAGTGCTTGTTTCTCTCAGTAGGATGAAAGAAGATATGGTCTCAGTGGAGGAGTAAAATGACATAAGAGATTGGATTGAGATGAAAAGATAAAAGAACATGAGTCTAAGACAAATTTGTGTGTGTGTGTGTGATCTATCTTGATCATTTCACACAACTAGTAAATGGCAGAACTGGGAAAAAGAGGAAGAAGGCATACAATGTTGTACATACTACAAATTTCCTATTTTAAAGAATATAAATATTTTAAGAAAAGTCATTGACCATCCACCTAGCATGATACCTGACTTATCATAAGTGCTCAGTAAATGTCTGTTTCATGATTAAAATAATTACAATGACCAATGACAGAGTAAGCAGGAAACTGTTTGAAACATGTATTAAAACTACAGTGCTAAACAGTATAGGCATTGCTGAGGCACTGAAGGCATCATATTTAATTACCCTTTTATGTTGAGAAATACTTATTTTCCAAGTGATGAGGTGAATGACCTTCAATTCCTACTTCATTATGTCTTGAAGTTGACCCAGGGTAGGCTTTCTGACCTTCCAGGCGAGTATCTTCAGAAAAGTCCTCATTAAGGGAATCATTACCCTGAGAAAAGGAGTCCCCTTTCAGATGTAGCTATCAGCACGAATATGGAAATTCTACTAAATGTGGAGAGCTGCCTTATGAAAAGTTTTTAGATTCCCATCTGGAGTAGGGGCATAAAAGACTTCTCCTCCACTCCATGTAAGCACTGATATTAGGATTAATTTGACCTATCATTGATCCAGGTATTCATGTCATTCTGATTAGCTTGTGAAAGGAAGTTGGGAAAAGTTTGATAAGTTTGCAAAACAGTATTGATGCTGATTATAGACTGTTAGAGAGCTTGCTCTATTAGTCCTAACTGCTAGACACTCTTACACAGTTTTATCTGCTGACCACTGTGATGAACACAGGAAGTAGGAGAGTCAAACTGTTCCATACTGAATGCTCAAGAGGTCATCCTGAGATGTAAGGGGTATCGTTACCACACACTCCCTCCTAAATTCTTGTGTACAAATGCTGTGGGTGAACTCAGGGCCAGTTCCAGGCACACGTGTGATTTCTTTCTCTGTGTCCCTCCTCCTCCTCCTCATTTTTCACCCGTTGGTGGTTTCATGGTGGGGGGAGAGGCATATTCTGTGTGTAGAGAAGGAGGCAGATTGATATACGTGTGAAAATGTGCATAAGAAATGTACAGTTTAAAACAAAAACTGAGTAATAGTATCTCACAGAAGATCCATGGTTCATCATCAAATGAATATTTAAGCCAAAGTCCAGAGTGTGGACGAAGGACTTCAGGCCAGAGTAGTCAGGAAGGGTTTAAAAGGAGAAGAATTTGAAGGATGAGTGAGATTTGGTGGAAAAACAGCAGAAGGGCCACATATTTCCATTAGGTGGATCTGACTTGACAAAATCTCTGATCTTGGAAGGTTTAATCTTGAGTATTTTAAGACCAGTAAATCCTGGAATTAATATTTAACTTTCCTGTACACAGCTAACAAGGTTTAGCATTTAAACTGCCGATCCCTCAGCGAGCTATCCAGCAATATGTCCTCTTTCAACTGCATAGGGTTTATGTATGTCTTTATCTATCTTCTCTATGGAGGGAATTTTACTCCATTAAGTGATTTCTGAGATGTTTCCTCATTGTAATGGAATCGGCAATGCTTTTGATATGAGTAATATTTCAACTTCAATTTCAGAGAACCTTTACAGTTTTCATTATTATTGCTTCTTACAGTGTGATGTATGGTAAATTTATACTCATTAGGATGTCCTAAATATTACAAAGGAGTAGTCCAAAGAGTTACAGTATACATGGTATTTGTCTTTCAAAATTTCTGTCATGTATCAAAATTCTTTTTATTTTCTTGATGGAGAATGACTGGTGTAAGCAATCCAGAGGTTCTTTATTTTGTCCAAAAGGTGCTGAGAGTCTAAAAATCTGAAAAGCGCCGTAAAATCAGCATCTCTATCATTTATGTGGACTTTTGGTTCTCACTATATTTCACAGGGCTACTTCATAAGTCATGGTTCCTTTTTCATAGAACAAAAGGATCAAAAGACACAAAATACAGTTGGGCCTTGTCTGGCTAGTAATTTCAGGCTTCTTAAGATTCACAGTGGAGAAGTATTGAAAAAGCATGACTGGAGTGATGTGATCAGAGTTGTGCTTTATTATGACTAATAAGATCATGCCAGACTCAGACTGGCTTGAGAAAAAAAAATGTATGTCTGGATCAGAAATAGCATTTTGGAAGCTAATTCACTCATTTCATTGAGCGGTAATAAGCATTTGGGTGGCCTTGGGGAAAGACAGTCAGGTATGTACCGGAATTTGGGAAGGAGGTGACAAGTAACTAGATGTTGGGAAGAAAATAAAAGTTGAAAAACTGTAAGGCAGAATGACTGTAATATGATGTTACCATCAATACGATTAAGGAGGTTAGCAGGATGAACTGCAGTTTGTTGGGCTTGCTGTGCCAATAGGGCATTTTTGAGGACACAGTTCAGAGGTCAGCGTAGAGAGGACTGACCCCTGTTTGAGGCGTAGTTAGTTCTCTGTGCCTGCTAGCGATGTCTTGAGTTATAGAGTGTTTTACACAATGCTATATTATTTACTGGTTTTTGTATCTAGAACACATTTTTTTCCCATCTGTACTCACCCCCCAATCCCATGACAGTATTAAGTAATGGAGCCCATGAAAGATGGCAATTGCCAGGGTTTATGGAGATGCAAACTCCCCCAGCCCCCACTGCAGTCAGCACCTGTCTGTTTAGAGACCCCTTGCTTTCCAGGATGACTCCCAACCTCCATGTCCTTGCACTCATTTGTATTATCTCTGAATGGAAGTTGGAAGAAGGTACTATTGGAGGGCTGGAGACATTAGTCTGGTTACTTTGAAAAGTCGGCATCCACCTGGTGAATGCCCATGTGGTTTTATAGCTGGTACAGGCCAAGTGTTTCTGAACTAGGGGACAGGAAAAGAAATACAAACTGTTTCTCTTCTACTTTCAGGTGCCCACACCAGGCCTGTTTCTGGCAGAAACATCATGGGTGACCCCATTTGTTTTCATTAATCTAATATCATCTGCCTTACAGGGAATGAAATTCCCTCCACACAACAGATCAAAGTCAGTTCTACTTGTCTCATTATGATCTTCAACTTCTTTTCTCTAGGTTCCTCATAGATATTTTATTGGGAAATTGGGACAGCCTGTGTCAGGCACTGTTAAAATAGCATCTGGTTAAGACAGGAGATACCATATGTATAAAAGTTGTATACGCACAGCTTAAGTAAATGTCCAAGTATACCTTAGGCTTACTAAACCATGTGACTGACTCATTCGCTAAAATAAAATCTGAATTTTTCAAATCAATGCTAGTTATCAAGGAGATTATAATAAATATTATCATGTGGCACCTAAGGATAAAAATCTAATGCTAACTGTATTGAAAGTTCTCTCTTTGGAACCTCAAAATAGTATTAAGTTATTGGCTATCCAGTTTCTAAAAAGTCTTTAAAAATTGTTCCTGGAGAAAACTAATGAATATACTCTCCTCAGTTGCTCTACTATAAATTTTAAATTCTCTTAGATGCATTCACAATTCATTCACTCAGTCATTCATTAAACATGTATTAAGCACTGCGTGAACTTATCCTCAAATTATAAGAAAAGCAAAAATACAAATAAATGACATTAAAACTATATGATAAGTACAGTAAGAACAGGAGGTGATATCTCTGCTCTCAAAAGATGAGTCACAGAAGAACAGAAGCATGACACATGTACCAAAGGGCTGTAGCAGGCTGGCAAGAAGCAGCATAGTGTATGTACAAAAATCCAAATAGTTGGGGGTTGGCACATTTTAAAGCATCAAGCAGGGTATGACACTGTTAGCTTTGTAGTTTAAGTAGATTAGAATGTAAGTTGTCTGGAAGAAAAAAATGGAAACTGAATAAAACTTGGAAGTTTTTTTTAATTTAATTTTTATTTTATATTAGACTATAGTTGATTTACAATGTTGTTAGTTTCAGATGTACAGCAAAGTGATTCAATTATATGTATATTCATTCTTTTTCAGATTGCTTTCCCATATAGGTTATTACAGATTATTGAGTAGAGTTCCCTGTGTTATACAGTAGGTCCTTGTTGATTATCTATTTTATATATAGTAGTGTGTATATGTTAATCCCAAACTCCTAATTTATCCCTTCTCAACTTTAGCCTTTGGTAACCATAAGTTTGTGTTCTATGTCTGTGAGTCTGTTTCTGTTTTGTAAATAAGTTCATTGTATCATTTTTTTAGATTCCACATATAAGTGATACATGATATTTTTCTTTCTCTGGCTTACTTCACTTAGTATGCTAATCTCTGGGTTCATCCATGTTGCTGCAAATGGCATTATTTCATTCATTTTATGGTTGAGTAATATTCCATTGTATATACATACCATATCTTCTTTATCCATTCCTCTGTTGATGGACATTTAGGTTGCTTCCATGTCTTGGCTACTGTAAATAGTGCTGCAATGAACATTGGGGTGCATGTATCTTTTCAAACTATGGTTTTCTCTGGATATATGCCCAGGTGTGGGATTGCTGGATCATATGATAGTTATATTTTTAGTTTTTTAAGGAACCTCCATAGTATTCTCCATAATGGTTGTACCAATTTACATTCCCACCAACAGTGTAGGAGGGTTCCCTTTTCTCCACACCCTCTCCTGCATTTATTGTTTGTAGACTTTTTGATGATGGCCATTCTGACTGGTGAGAGGGGATACCTCATTGTTGTTTTGATTTGCATTTCTCTAATAATTAGTGATGTTGTGCATCTTTTCACGTGCCCATTGGCCATCTGTATGTCTTCTTTGGAGAAATGTCTATTTAGATCTCCTGCCCATTTTTCGATTGGGTTGTTTGTGTTTTGATACTGAGCTGCATGAGCTGTTTGTATATTTTGGAGATTAATCCATTGTCAGTCATTTTGTTTGCAAATATTTTCTCCCATTCTGTGGGTTGTCTTTTCGTTTTGTTTGTGGTTTCCTTTGCTGTGCAAAAGCTTTTAAGTTTAATTAGGTCCCATTTGTTTATTTTTGTTTTTATTTTCATTACTCTAGGAGGTGGATCCAAAAAGATACTGCTGTGATTTACATCAAAGAGTGTTCTATGTTTTCCTCTAAGAGTCTTATAGTATCTGGTCTTACATTTAGGTCTTTAATCCATTTTGATTTTATTTTTGTGTATGGTGTTAGAGAATGTTCTAATTTGATTCTTTTACATGTAGCTATCCAGTTTTCCCAGCACCACTTGTTGAAGACACTGTCTTTTCTTCATTGTATATTTTCACCTCCTTTGTCATACATTAACTGACCATAGGTGTGTGGGTTTATTCCTGGGCTTTCTTTCCTGTTCCTTTGATCTATATTTCTCTTTTTGTGCCACTACCATACTGTTTTGATAACTGTAGCTTTGTAGTACAGTCTGATGTCAGGGAGCCTGATTCCTCCAGCTCCATTTTTCTTTATCAGGATTGCTCTGACTATTCAGGGTCTTCTGTCTTTCCATACAAATTTAAAATTTTTTTGCCCTAGTTCTATGAAAAATGCCATTGGTAATTTAATAGGGATTGCATTGAATCTGTAGATTGCCTTGGGTAGTATAGTCATTTTGACAATACTGATTCTTCCAATCCAAGAACACAGTATATCTTTCCATCTGTTAGTGTCATCTTCAGTTTCTTTCACAGTGTCTTATATTTTTCAGAGTACAGGTCTTTTCCCTCCTTAGGTAGGTTTATTCTTGGGTATTTTATTATTTTTCATGCATTGGTAAACAGGATTGTTTCCTTAATGTCTCTTTCTGCTCTTTTGTTGTTAATGTATAGAAATACAAAAGACTTCTGTGTATTAATTTTGTATCCTTTAACTTTACCAAATTCATTGATGAGCTCTAGTAGTTTTCTGGTAGCGACTTTAGGATTTTCTATGTATAGTATTATGTCACCTGCAAACGGTAACAGTTTTAATTCTTTTCCAGTTTGGATTCCTTTTATTTCTTTTTCTTCTATTATTGTCATGGTTAGGACTTCCAAAACCATGTTGAATAAATGTGGCAAGGGTGGACATCCTTGTCTTGTTCCTGATCTTAGAGGAAATGCTTTCAGTTTTCACCATTGAGTATGATGTTAGCTGTGGGTCTGTCATATATGGTGTTTATTAGATTGAAGTAGGTTCCCTCTATGCCCACTTTCTAGAGTTTTTAAAATCATAAATGGGTGTTGAATTTTGTTGAAAGCTTTTTCTGCATCTATTGAGATGATCATATGGTTTTTATTCTTCAGTTTGTTAATGTGGTATATCACAGATTGATTTGCAGATATTGAAAACTCCTTGCATCCCTGGGATAAATCCCATTTGATCATGGTGTATGATTCTTTTAATGTATTGTTGGATTCAGTTTTCTAGGTTTTTGTTGGGGACTTCTGCATCTGTGTTTATCAGTGATATTGGCCTGTAATTTTCTTTTTTGTGTGTATCTTCATTTGGTTTTGGTATGAAGGTGACGATAGCCTTAGAGAATGAGTTTAGGAGTGTTCCTTCCTCTGCAGTTTTTTTGGAAGAGTTTCAGAAGGATAGGTGTTAACTTTTTTCTGAATGTTTGATAGAATTTGCCTGTGAAGCCATCTGGTCCTGGACTTTAGTTTGTTGGAAGTTTTTAAATCACAGTTTCAATTTCGATACTTGTGATTGATCTGTTCATATTTTCTATTTCTTCCTGGTTCATTCTTGGAATATTGTATCCTTTTAAGAATTTGCTCATTTCTTCTAGTTTGTCCAATTTATTGGCATATAGTTGCTTGTAGTAGTCTCTTATGATCCTTTGTATTTCTGTGGTTTCAGGTGTAACATCTCCTTTTTCATTTCTAATTTTATTGATTTGAGCCCTCTCCCTTTTTGTTTTGATGAGTCTGGCTAAAGGTTTATCAATTTTATCCTTTCAAAGATCCAGCTTTTAGGTTCATTGGTCTTTTCTATTGTTTTCTTCACCTCTATTTCATTTATTTCTGCTCTGATCTTTATGATTTCTTTCCTTCCACTAACTTTGGGTCTTGTTTGTTCTTTCACTAGTTGCTTTAGGTGTAAAGTTAGGTTTTTTTATTTGAGATTTTTCTTGCTTCCTGAGGTACGATTGTATTGCTATAAATCTCCCTCTTAGAACTTCTTTTGCTGCTTCCCATAGCTTTTGGATTGTTGTGTTTTCATTTTCATTTGTCTCTAGGCAATTTTTGATTTCCTCTTTGATTTCTTTAGTAATTCACTGGTTGTTTAGTAACATTGTTTAGGCTCCACATGATTGTGGTTTTTTTTACAGTTTTTTTTCTTGTAGTTGATTTCTAATCTCATAGCATGGTGGCCAGAGAAGATGGTTGATATGATTTCCGTCTTCTTAATTTTACTTAGCCTTGCTTTGTGGCCCAGCATGTGATCTATCCTGGAGACTGTTCCACGTACACTTGAGAAGAATGCGTACTCTGCTGCTTTTGGATGGAATGTTATATCAATGTCAGTTCAGTCCATCTGGTCTAATGTGTCATTTAAGGCTCTGTTTCCTTATTGATTTCCTGTCTGGATGAGGTGTACATTGATGAAAGTTGGGTGTTAAAGTCCCCCACTATTATTGTGTTATTGTCGATTTCTCCTTTTATGACTGTTAAGAGCACCTCGATATATAAGGCAAATGCTGTGTTGGATGTATATTTATTTACAATTGTTGTATCTTCTTCTTGGATTGATCTCTTGATCATTATGTAGTGTTCTTGTTTGTCTCTTGTAACAGTCTTTATTTTAACAACTATTTTGTCTGATACGAGTATTGCTACTCCAGCTTTCTTTTGATTGCCATTGCATGGAATACTTTTTTCCATCCCCTCAATTTCAGTCTGTATGTGTCCCTAGATCTGAAGTGGGTCTCCTGTAGACAGCATATATATGGATCTTTTCTTTTTATCCATTCAGCCAGTCTATGTCTTTTGGTTGGAGCATTTAATCCATTTACATTCAAGGTAATTATTTATATGTATGTTCTTATTTCCATCTTGTTAATTGTTTTGGGTTTGTTTTTGAGGTCTTTTTTCTTCCCTTCCTCTTTTGCTCTCTTCTCTTGTGATTTGATGACTATCTTTAGTGTTGTGTTTGGATTGCTTTTCTTTTTTGTGTGTGTTTCTACTGTAGATTTTTGGTTTGTGGTTACCATGGGGTTTTGATATAGCAGTCTATATATATACAAGATTGTTTAAAATTGCTGGTCTGTTAATTTCAAATGCATTTCCAATATCCTGCATTTGTATTCTTCTCATGATTGCTGGTTTTGATATCATATTTGTGTGTGGATGATTTCCTACCATAACTGTATGTTTGCCTTTACCAGTGAGCTTTCCCATTAGTAATTTTCTTGTTTATAGTTGTGGCATTTTCTTTTCCATCTAGAGAAGTTCCTTTAGCATTTGTTGTAAAGCTGGTTTGGTGTTACTAAATTCTCTTAGCTTTTGCTTGTCTGTAAAGCTTTTGATTTCTCTGTCAAATCTGAACGAGAGCCTTGCTGGGTAGAGTATTCTTGGTTGTAGCTTCTTCACTTTCATCACGTTAAATATATTGTACCACTCCCTTCTGGCCTGCAGACTTTCTGCTGAAAAACCAGCTGATAACATAAAAGGGAATCCCCACAAGGTTATTTGTTGCTTTTCCCTTGTTGCTTTTGATATTTTCTCTTTGTCTTTAACTTTCGTCAGTTTGATTTATATGTGTCTCGGTGTGTTCCTCTTTGGGTTTATCCTCAATGGGACTCTGTGCTTCCTGGACTTCAGTGAGTGTTTCCTTTCCCATGTTAGGGAAGTTTTTGGCTATAATCCCTTCAAATATTTTCTCAGGCCCTTTGTCTCTCTCTTCTCTGGGCCCCCTATAATGCAAACGTTGATGTGTTTAATGTTGTCCCAGAGGTTTCAGACTGTCCTCATTACTTTTCATTCTTCTTTCTTTATTCTGTTTCACAGCAGTGATTTCCACCAATCTATCTTCCAGCTCACTTATTTGTTCTTCTGCCTCATTTATTCTGCTATTGAGTCCTTCTAGTGTATTTTTCATTTCAATTATTGTACTGTTCATATCTGTTCTTTTAAGCTTCTAACTCTTTATTAAACATTTCTTGTATCCTCTCGGTCTGTGCCTCCATTCTTTTTTCCGTGATCTTGGATCAACTTTACTATTGTTACTCTGAATTCTTTTTCAGGTAGATTGCGTATCTCCACTTCACTTAGTTGTTCTTCTGGGGTTTTATCTTGTTCCTTCACCTGGAACATATTTCTCTGCTGTCTCATTTTGTCTAACTTTCTGTGTTTGTGGTCTCCCTTCTTCAGGCTGCAAGACTGTATCTCTTCTTGGTTCCGGTGTCTGCCCCCTGGTGGTGAGGTTGGTCCAAGGGCTTGTGCAGGCTTCCTGGTGGGAGGGACTGGTGTCTTCCCACTGGTGGGTGGAGCTGGGTTTTGTCCCTCTCATGGGTGGGGCTGTGTCAAGGGGTTTTGTTTATAGGTGGCTGTTGGCTCAGGATGACTTTAGGCAGCCTGTCTGCTGGTGTGTGAGGCTATGTTCCCATCCTGTTCATTGTTTTGCCTGAGGCATCCCAGCACTGGTGGCTGCAGGCTGTTGGGTGGGGCCAGGTCTTGGTGCCAAAATAGTGACCTCTGGGGGAGCTCACACTGATTGGTATTCCCTGGGGTGTTAACTACAGATAAGAATAAACTCTGATCATATGAGTAACAGATATGATAGCTAGAACTTGGGGTAAATAAAGTAAAGATGGAGAAAAACATTGGGTTATTGGACATTTTAAGAGATAAACATCAGGAGGTCTTGAACTTGATAATTGATTAAACGGGCACTGAAAAGAGAAGTCAAAGATGATGGCTGGATTTCTAGCTTAAGGAATGGGATGGAAGTATGGTGATACTGCCCAAATGAGCTGAAGATATAGGTTGGAAAAAGAAAAATGGAAGAAGAGGAGTCAGTCTTAAAAAGGGAGGAATATTCAGTTTGAGGCATTATGATATTGAGGTGTCTATGGAACTTTCAACTATAACCATAGCAGAGAACTAGGTATAAATCCAATGACCTAGGTAGCTGATTAGGAAATTTAAAGTTGGAAGTCATCTGGTTGTTGAAAGAATGATAATGGACAGCATAAACTTAAGAAAATGCATCAAGTTAAGAGTAGTAGGTGAAGGTGGTAACCACAGAGCATCAACATTTAAGATAGAAAACATTCATGATGGAGACAGAGGAGGAACAGGGTAGCATGAGAAGAACAAATAAGCAAGGTATTGTGGAAATCAAGGGAAGAGAGAGCTTTGAGAGTGAATGTTTAACAGGTATAAAGTGTAGCAGAGAGTATCCACTAGGTAAAAGGTGAACAATTTCCAGGAGATCTGGGCATAAAAAAGACAAGATTTAACTTACAGAATTTCTGTTAAGGTAGTGAAGATAGAAACCAGGTTTCAGGTGATCAGTAAACGAAAAGTGAAACATAAATTTGGTGCTATGTTTTTACGAAATTGGGTGAGTAGGAAAGGAGAATCACTAAAGGTAACTAAAGTAATATACTGACTAGTTTATGGGAAGCCAAAGCAAATCAATTTAGATAATCAGAAAGCTCTATCCCTGTATCATATTAGAAAAAAACCTTTACTGGATTTAATTTTATGTCCCTAGATTTAAGAACTCCATTTTTGAATGTGGTGTCATAAGAGTTGTTGAGAATAGTGCCCACTTCTCCATCTTAAGACCCGAGCAAGAAGTTGTAGATTTTAATGCCATCAAAAAACATTAATTGCTTGAGGTACAGTTCTTTCTTTCCAATAAGATCTATGTAAGGTTTGTATTTCCTTTTATGTGTTGGCTGCCAACAGGTGCAGAATTAAATATTATAGTCAAATTATAGAAAATATAGGTTAATCCTGATGGTATGTATTCTTTCTTTCCTCCTTGATTTGTCTTCTGTTCCAGCTTATTAAGATGTTTTGTGGTAAGTGATTGTACTTTTTAAAGAAGCAGGGTATACACATACCAAACGATGCATGTGTGCTATGGTGTCTGCCCTTGAAGTCAGGGATGAGGGCTGGAGTAGCTCATAGAAAGAGCTTGTGCCTATGGATATAAAATCCAACATTAAGTTACAAAAACATCCTGATATCTTCTCTTAGTTTAGACCCTTGTGTTCAACTCCAAGACATCTAACAAGTTCTATTTTTCAGTCTTAATTTCTCCACTGGAAAATATTGATGGCTTTTTTTTTTATAAGTAGGTAACCACTTTGTCTTTGTCCCTGATTGTGCATAATCACCCAAACAATGGAAAAAGCTTATATTAACATGAACCAAGAAACTGTAACAATGGAGCTTATATTAACATGAACCAAGAAACTGTAACAATGGAGTTACAAATGACTTTGAAAATATTTTGATCAAAATCAAAACGTGAGTGTATGGCAGTAATTCTATTGAACAACAGAATGAGTTATAGAATCAATTAGCCAATATTTGAAATTAAAAGGGAATGTGTAATTCATCATTCTCTGGTTATAATTCAGTCAATCAATTCAAAGTTGACCTACTGAGAATCTTACCTTGCTTTTCACACTTTTAATGTTAAATGTTCGCTATTTGGAATACATTTGATTTAGGTAACCTTTCACAGAGCACAGGTACATGTATGCCATAAATGTCAAGGAAAGAATAAAACTGTCTCTTCACACAGACATATAACAAGAATAAAGCTATTATTGGTACACATTAGACAGTCATGGAAAATCTGCTTATCTTTAAAGTCATCAGCTGAGAATAGCATCATTAAGAAAGTTAATGTAAGTGGAAATTAAAATCAACCAATATTAGCCAGAGAGGGCAGAAACATCATGTTAATCACCTCTGTATCCTCAACAGCATCTAGTGTAATGTTTTGAAAATTCTTGACGTTCAGTAAATGTCTTTTTTTTTAATTTAAAAATTTTTTTTTTACTTTTTGGCTGCACTGGGTCTTTGTTGCTGTGCCTGGGCTTTCTCTAGTTGCGGCAAGCAGGGGCTACTCTTCATTGCAGTGCGCAGGCTTCTCATTGCTGTGGCTTCTCGTTGCGGAGGACGGGTTCCAAGCGCGTGGGCTTCAGTGGTTGCAGCACACGGGCTCAGTAGTTGTGGCACATGGGCTTAGTTGCTCCATGGCATGCGGGATCTTTCCGGACCAGGGCTAGAACCCGTGTCCCCTGCATTGGCAGGTGGATTCTTAACCACTGCGCCACCAGGGAAGTCCCAGTAAATATGTCTTTAATGAATGGCATTTTGAGTTATTTAATTGCAGGTATCCCCATTTTTTTCCCCAAGGAATGTATTTCTCTTTTAGGTTTCATGATCATGATGTGATCCCCAATTATAGGTGATTGGGAAATAGAATAACTAATTCCTGACATTATTTTAATCAGAAACTGGTTAGCCAACATGACTTATTCCAAGCGCCAAACTCATTGTTATAGACTGAATGTTTGTGTCCACCCCCCGCCCCCCATTCAAAGGTTGAAACCCTACTCTCCCAGTGTGATTGCTTTTAGAGGTGGGGGGCCTTTGGGAAGCAATTAGAATTAAATGAGGTCATGAGGGAGGATCCCATGGAAAAGTCACAAAGCTCTTGCTTCCTTTCTCTGCATTCCAGCACATGCAGATACAAGGAGAAGTCAGCAGTCAGCAAGTCAGAGGAGGTCCTTACAAGAATCAGACCGTGCTGGCACCCTGCTCTCAGACTTCCAGCCTCCAGAACTGTAAGAAATAAGTTTCTGTTATTTATAAGCCACCCCGTCTGTGGTATTTCTGTTATAGCAGCTCAAACAGACTAGGACACTCCTTATTTGGCTTCTTAGATAAAAGGTTTTATATGACATGTACCACATACATAGTTGGAGAACACAGAAATTAAGTAGATTTTTCATGATACTTGTAACCAAACTGAACCAACCACATGATTTAAGCTTCAAAGAAAAAAAAAAAAAAAAAGAAAGAGAGCAAACTGACCCCTGTACCATTTGGTTACTCAACTAATTCTGTTTTATCACAGGTAGCATCACTTTTTGGTCACTTGTGTAGTTAACACTGAATGATATAAGTGCTCTGTTTTGATTTCCTTTGCAGGCCTAGGTGCTCATTGTTTCCATATGTTTTCTTTCTTTTCGAAGCTAGAACTTAATACTTAGGCCAAGACTTGTGAGTCTAAAGATTTAGCCACTCCAAGTCTATTAGTTTTCCTAGGTCAAGATGGTTTCATTAGAGTTGTAGAGATGAACAGAAAAAAAGAAACATTGATTGAAATCCAAATTTCCATATATATTCAGAAGAGTAACATTTACTTTCCTTTTACTAGTTTCTCATGACCATTATGCATAACACATTTGGAATTACTTGAAAGAGCGAAAATAATCCCACTTGATTAAAAATGACTTGCATTTTTAATGAGATTGATAAACTGATTTTATCTTATAAAAGCACTTATTTGCCTTATAGTTGGTATAACCACTCACCCTTACATATATCACATATGATGTAGAATGCTCATTATACTGCTGCTTTTCCCTCACTGGAATCATATTTACAGAAGACTAAGAAAGGGAATAAACAAAATTTCTAGCTTATAATGTCTTGCATTTGATTTGTAATAATCTGTTGAAAAGATGACAAATGCATTGAAATCATTTTCTCATTAACAATTAGGGAAAAGAAAATACACTACTTTCTAAAACTTTAGGTACAGAATATACAAACATTTTTTCCTAATTTACAGTAATTGGAAAAGGTTCAAAATGAAACTCCAATATAAAATATTAAAATCTTTCAAATCTTCACATGAGTTTTGTTCATTTTCAGAAGAAGCATGACACTGCTAAGACATTTTAGAAATGAACTTGAATCAAACATAACCTTTATCCTATGTGGTGACTATAAATACTTACATACCCAAGCAAATTTAGGCGAAAATTAGGCCATTAGTAACTGCTCTCGTGTCTGAATTAATTAGGAACAAATCCATATTTACCATAGCAACTTCTTCCATTTCAAAACCTGTGACAAACAAAGCTTTTAAAATAACATCAATAACTCTTATCTATCATTTTTAATGTCTACATTTGACATTACATACAGATGACATTTGAAACACCTTTAAATCTAGTTATACACATATATTTTGAAATTTGCAGTTAGTGTTATAATTGAAACATCTAATCAAGAGACTAAAAGTGATTACAAATGTTAAAGAAAATTGACTCCATTATAAAAAGTTCACCATTTAATATCAGAGGTAGACTATTATACCATCATTCTGAGAATCCTGGCAAAGAACATGAAGATGCTTGAGTGTGAAAGCATAAGAGATATGGGGAGAACAAAAATTAATATCAACCATTAATGTAAAAGTCAAAGATGTATGAATGAGAATGGTTGAGAGAGAAAAATGTCAGTTTCCCTATGATCCAGGTAAGAAAAAGAAGAGGGAAAAAAAGCAGTCTTATAGTGGTAGGGCAATTCCAGATGTAATATTAAAACCACTATTACATTTGTTTAAAAACTGGGCAAACCATTTTGCTATTGTATCCTAATTAATTCTCTTAGTTTTGAAATAAGAATGGTGGACTTTATCAGCAGTTTTTAAACAGGGGTCCATATTGGAATCTCTTGTGGAGTTTTTCAATAATATGCATGTTGGCACTCAATCTTGATCAGTCTCCTTGGAGAACAGTTAAGTCTAATAATTGTCAAGCAAGATTCACTTTTTCTCTGGCAAGTGTCTTGGGTAATGAGATTAGGAGTATAAGGAAATTACTTTCTTATGGAAAGAAAATGATCCTGAAAATACCAAATTTCTTATCAAGGCTTGGGTTTCATTTGAAATCCTTAAAGAAGCATAGAGAGCCAGCCTGGGGACTTGAACACAGCAAAAACTATGGAAGGACCAATTTTAGCCAAAAGTTGATGGTGACCCCTCAATCTGAAGAGCAAAATTAAAGTTAAAATCCACAACAAGTGGAAGAGAATAAGGTTTAAACCTTTCACGACATCAATTTTCTCATATTTAAGATGAAGAGTAAGCAGCCTTGAATTTTACTTCCAAGTCTAAAAATCTGTTAGACTAAAATGTTACATTTACTTAAATATTATTCCTTATTACATTTAACTATATCTTACAGTAAAGAATAAAATCAACTGTTATTTTAGTTAGTAAGTAGTTGTTTTTTGTTTTTAAATTTACTTATTTATTTATTTTTGGCTGTGTTGGGTCTTCGTTTCTGTGCAAGGGCTTTCTCTAGTTGTGGCAAGCAGGGGCCACTCTTCATCGCGGTGCGCGGGCCTCTCACTATCACGGCCTCTCTTGTTGTGGAGCACAGGCTCCAGACGCACAGGCTCAGTAATTGTGGCTCACGGGCCCGATTGCTCCGCGGCATGTGGGATCCTCCCAAGATCAGGGCTCGAACCCGTGTCCCCTGCATTGGCAGGCAGATTCTCAACCACTGTGCCACCAGGGAAGCCCAGTAAGTAGTTTTTAAAAATAAAATAAAAGCACATATAAATAGGAACCATGTGTTTCATGCAAGCCTTTCTTAGCCAGACTTGGAACAGAACCTAACTACTTGGTTTATCCACCATAAAACAAGGTCCCATTTACCTGGAGGCAGCTGCAGGCCTGGTGTTTGGAAATGAATAAGCAGCCTCTATTAGGCCTGCTTTGTAAACTCGGGCCTATTAAATAATGGCACTGTCACAAATGGCTTTCAAAATAAGAGAAATAGTTACAAACAGTCCTTCTCTGTTTCCTAACTTACCGAAATTTGAAAACAAGCTTTCTTTCAATTATGCTTTTGCTTTTCCAACATGAACGTGCCAAGATCACTTGAGAATAAAATCTTCCACTTATCTGTGGAATAGTTCAGGCATAAACAGCTGTCATGTGAAGCTCTGCTACCAAAAAAAAGTCAATATGTCTGTCTCCAGTTGTGGAGGGATTTACAGTAGAACAGATTTTCATTTTCTCGAGTTTCAAAATGCACCTTACTTCATAAATTAAACCTTGTACAACTGAATGTCTGAGTCAGAAAAGCTAAAACAATTTTGTTAAAGAAAATGGGAAAGGGGTGAAGGTGTAAGTTCCTTCCTTTGTTCTGCCAGATAAGATGTCCAATTTAGAAATCACAGAAGCCTATACATTTCCAAAGTAGGATGTCTGTTTCCATCATTAACGCCACATATAGACAGAATACATTTTGACAGCAAATAATGACAGTTCTGGAGAGGTACAGAAATAAAGGAAACTGTTTTCTAATATCAAAGTGATTTCTCTAACACAAAACAGTTAATGACTGTACTTTGTTCAGTGTGGCTTTCTGATAAAAGCCTTTCTTGATTAAACATTGATATTGGAGATACTCATTGACAGAAGTTTCTTCAACACCTAACTTCAAAGCAATCTTTTTGACACCATAGAAGATGCAATCTATTGCCTGCCCTAGAGAAAGTTCCAATTTAATTAGAATGATGAAATAGTCATATAAAAAATTCTATGGCAAGATGAGATCTAAATAGTTGTATGCTAGAATAATAAAGGAGTTTTTCATAAGGTGATAGATCTTCCCCAGCCGTAGGAGATTAATAAACATTTTGGAAGAAGACATCTAAGTAAGTTAGGGTTGACAAAAAAAAATGGTAATAAGAAAACCTGTTAAAAGTACTTTCATACATTTTCAACTTATTAATACAACAAAATGACACACTAAAAGGATATACCACATATTACTATACAGTGGGCCCTCTGTATGCATGGGTTGTGCTTTCATGGATTCACCCAACCACAGATACAGAGGGCTGACCCTACTCCACTATTTTATAGAAGAGACTTGAGCATCTGTGGATACTGATATTCGTGGGGGTCCTGGAACCAATCCACCACGGATACAAAGGGACTACTGTATTATTTTACCCAGTTTGATAAGTTTCAGAATATTTTCTCAGACATTTTAAGGAGAGGACTGTTAAATACTTTTTTTTCTTTCTTTTTCCACTGAGTGTGTAGTCCACTTCTTTTTACTTTTATGACAGGAGACTCATGGTCCCCTCCCTCCTGGCTCTTGCCTCTATCAGCTGTACTGGACACCATGCCTCAACTTTCTTGCTTCTCACAGATATGACACCCTGGGGGAGTAGCTGTACATACTGAGTTTAGTTTTCCTGGCTCTCATTCACCCTTCCTTAGTTTTCACCACAAAGGCTTGTGCTTTGTGTGTCTGGCTTAGGGTAGTGAGTCTGCCATCACCGTGAGAAGAGCAGACCCTGGAAATCCACTGGTCCCAGGATGAGATGCACATGGAAGAAACTTGAAACCCAACCCTGGCTTATATAAAAACCTGTGAGGAGAGTGAGTCCCTGCTGCTATAAAGTGTCTGTGTTTGTGTAACACGGTTATAGCGAAACATTATTATTAATGCATATGCTTAAGTCTCCTAAGAGTCAGACATGTTTTCATGCTTACTTAGCTCAGGTGACATTCATTAGGCAAAATTATGTCTCTGCTTCTAGACTTGCTAAAACTGAGTACTGATTTGAGGGTGCTTTTAACTATTACATCGGATCCCAAACTTGACCTGCCATGCAACCCACTAATGGGTGGAGACAGAGAAAGTAAAGTGGACAGTAAATAGGTGTAAAATGAGTATTACAACCAAACTTTTCCTGCATAATTACATTCGTAGAAGATATTTTCAATCGCTAAGGTTATACCTGTCTACACCCACGTGCAACGCATGGAGGAATGCTGGATTGCTTTTGCCATTGATGATGGATTGACTATTAACAGATCAGAAGCAAGAACAACTATTAGCTTATGAAAGGAAAGTGACTTTTTTCTCTTATTTTGTACTGTACAACATTATTCAAATAATAGTTAAAAGACAAATTACTTTTTTCATTTACTAAATGAGCTCTTCAGATAATCTAAAGATTAACTCTTAAGCAGTGATATATGGGTGCACATAAATACGAAGCTATGTAAGAATATAGATGGTCTATTCATTAGACCAGCTATAAATGGGTGTTTCCACATGCCCAGAGTAGAACACTGATATACTTTATGAAGAGACAGGGGGAACATTTGTTAGTGTGCAAAAAAGCAGAAAGGAATTGCCAAAGAGGCCTTTTGATTTTAGGGGACAAGACACTGGGTATGGTTTTTGTTGTTTTTAATAGCAAGATATTCCATGCATAATATATGCTCTGGTCACATACATGGGGCAAATCCAAGTCCCTAATGAAGTGTTACCATACAATACAAACCCTTCCTGTGTTTTCCTTCTTTTGCTCTGGAGCAAGAGAGACAGTCAAAGCAGATATCTTTGTAACAAATGGAAATGGCATTCTTGATGAAAAAAGGAATAAAGATTCATTAAATAAAACTTGTAAGATTCTCCTGGGATCAGATCTCCACAATAATGTCTAAGAAGGAGAACTCTTGAATGCGTAGCTTCACAGGAAGAGATTTCAATTTTATCTGAAGCAGAAATAACCTCTTCAAACTGAGGACAGGGGTTCTAAATAAGGAGGTCAGCAGATCATCCAGTGAAGATGCCAGTATTTACCATGAGAGAGCACAGGGAAGGCTGTGTAAGCTCTTTTCTCTTAAACTGAACTAGGAACAGGAGAACTTGTACTGAGACACTCAGAAAAATCCCTCTTAGCGAAAAAGGCTCAGTAGATCCCCAGAAATATCCAACACATTGGAGTTGAGTTCCTACTACGTGCCAGGCACTGCACTCAATCGCAGATGTAAAGTGGCAAACAGACTTATGTACCTTATATATGCATAACCATATACATTTCTGTATGTATATATGTGCTCCAAGGAGAGGCAGCTTAACAATATTACTCAGGATATAAAATAAACACTCTCACAGGAGGATTATGTATCCTTACCCTAAGTACCAGGAAAAGAATCTACATTTTCCTACTTCTGGGTAATGCAATCTGAGTTGGGGTGTCCTAGTGGCACTGCAAACACTACATGTCTTAAGCTGCATTCATCATCCCCATGTATGTTTCTTTCATATTTTGTACCTCTGTTGTTATCAATATCATTCATCAAGTTACCCATGTCTTAAATTAGGGAGCCCTCATCACCTCCCCTTTTCTTGCTTACCTACACATCCAACTGGTCACCAAATCCTTTAAATTTTTTCTGCTCACCACCTCTTGATTCTGTCCCCTTTTCACCATTTCTACTGATGCTAGTAACAAAAACTGATGTTACTTCCAAAGCTTTTAATGGTTTCCCCGTACTTTCAGGAGATAAGCCAACTTTCTTTACATGGAATCCAAAACTTTTCATAATCAATTCTCCGTTTAGCCAACAGATGCAATGCTTGCTTCTTTCTTCTCCTCCTAGGCTTCTGAGTACCAAAACATCTCTGGAAATTTGTGTATTCTGACCTCACTGAAAGCATTACCCTTCCTCCTGCCCATTCTACTATGCTTACACAGTTTTTTGACTTAAACATTAACAAAAAGAACAAAAATAAATGTTAAGTCTCCAGCCAACCCCCCTTAAGACTTAGTTGCCTTTTAAAATGCATACTTAACGCGCGATATTGTAATTTTATATCTTGTTTATTAAATTCTGAACTCTTTCAGGGTTTTAAATCTCTAAATTTCTTGTGATGAGCACACTGTGTATAATAAAAATCACCAGTGCTCAGTAAATATACACTTAATTCATAAAGGTAGGTGGTTGTAGTGGTTAAAATATAGCTATAATAATTAAAAAGTAAATTTCTTGATAGGGTAAGAAGCATTTAGCAAAATAGTTTGTAACTTGGATAAAACTTCTATAGTTATAAACTCCCAGCAATCTTTTTCTCCTCTGAGCCTTAACTGGGCATCTAATTCTATATTCCCATAATTTAATAAATAAGCTTGGTTCCTAAAAACATAAATATAAAGGAGATAAATGGCCTGAATATAATAATGAGCATCTATCAACATCACTTATATGACAGGTCTGCATATTGAATATTTACTTTTATAACAATCAAAATTATCCTGGAAAAACATTTCAGTTCAAGAAAGCAGCTGTCTTAGCTTGTGATTGCTTGAGATACTGACAAACGAATTTGTTAGTCACAGTGGTTCAGTGACTGGATAGCTCAAAATAATGTAAACCTATCCAAGCAAACCTCTTATGTTTCTAGGGTCATATAAATTGTGTTTTCTCAACTACTTAAAGCCAAGTAACTGAAACCCTTGGATAGTTTGTCATTTCTCTGTTGTAGCTTCTGCCTTGAAAATATTTGATTCATATCATGTAAAGATCTGATTTGTAAATGGATACTAGATATACTTAGATGTACTAAATTCTTAGTTAAGGTTTCTGCATAGTTACCAGTTTAGGTATTGGTGGCGTGCTTTCAACACACATTCTGAGCTGTGAGGCACAACTATAAGGTTGGACAAACCCGAATAATGACAGTTGGAGGTACACAATTAATTGTGGTTTGATTTTTATACTGTTGCCAGAACTGCTCCAGGTATTTGCTCAAAACCCTCCACTGTTAGCAGGAGTGTCCTTGCTCAAAACTTGCCACTACACCATCCCCTGCCCCCTCATTTAGCAGGAGTGAACATAAATCTTTAAGTTAAAGAAGGGTCCAGAGATAAGAAACGAAGCTATGTATGCATGCACAAGGGGAAAAAACAGATGGAACCAGCTGGGACCAAGATGGCGACGAATCTGACCTCCAACAGACCCTGAGTCTCATTATATGTTGATATTACTACACACCTATTGGTGGCCAGGACCAGATATTAAGGACCAAAAAAGGATAAAAAGGGGGTGGCACCCTGCTCCCTCAGGGAAAAAGCCCTGCTCCTTCCCTGGTAGACTAATGCATACACCTCCCCATCATTACTAGCCTCACTCCTCCTCCCTTTGTCTTTACTGTTTAAAATTAAACCACTCTTACCAGAAATGGGCGAGAAATTGATCTGTGAACTTAGTTCCTGCTTCTTTATTTGTTGGCCACTGAATAAAGCTTGTGCTGTGTCGATCTTAGTTATTCGCTTACTGGAACCGAATGGAAAAAGAACAGTCCCCTGCCAAGGCAGAGAGCCTCGGCCAGTCTAGGGCCCGAGTAGTGTCCGTACGGCTTAATTCAGTAATAATACCTGAGTCAATCATATTGTATAAATGAATTAATAAGTACAAAAAATATCTGTAGGTCATGCACTGATTCTGGTCTTTAGAAAATATGGTTATCACTGAAAAAAGATGGGTATACTTTGTTTAATATATTTTAAAATGACGACTGATAAATGTAATCAACATTGAAGAAAGAGTATGGTTGATTTATGTTTAAAAAATTTTCTTAAAAGGTTTCAGCCAAATTAAACAACATTTGAGCACCATAGAGCATTTAGAAAGTCAGATATACCTATTTATCTATTTCTTTAGTTTTACCTTATTCTAGTCCCATTTCCTATAGAAATTTTAATAACTTGCACACCTTTAAAAAAAATTGGTGACCTTAAAAATCACATTTCTAAAATGCAAATTATCATATAATCATTTGATAATATAATTCTTTTACTTATCTAGTTCTAATAGCTACCCACAGAAATATCATCAAAGTTCCCTAAAAGGACACACAATATTTCCCAATTTGAATTAGTGTAAGAAACTTCTGCTTCTCTTCAGTATTGTTTGTGTGCTCCAGACACGCCTAAATTTCCTTGAAGAATCCTGTAATTTTATACCAGGCAGAGGCTGTTCCCTTGGCTTCTTTAGACTCACTTACCCCCCTGACCAAGTCGAGAACCCTGACTTTCCATTATGTCTCAGATCACATGTTATTTCCTCTGTCAAATATCCATTGAATCCCCTGAGGAAGCAGGTATGCTGTTGTTTGTAGGCAAATGATCTATATGCATATTTCATAGAATTTATTACACTGCACTGTAATTTTTTGTTTCAAATCTGTTTCCTCCTTTAAAGTATAAACTGTTTCTGATTTGGGAGCCTGTTTTATTCCTCTCTATATTTTCTAAGTGCGTTTCTTGGTGCATGGCCCCCAGTAGATGCTCCACAGCCCACAATTCATTCCAGCAACCAGAAGAAGGAACAATGACAGATATAGAAAACTCCACCATTCAGCTTGTGCTATAGATTTAGGTATTGCCAATGCTTTTTAATATTGAAGAAAAATCACCCTGAGACACAAATACCTACATTTTATTTTAAGATGTGCTAATGGTTGCATTAAACCACCACGTCTTATTCACAACAAATGAATAGGTTAATTGTGCTGAATTTCAGGTCAGCAAAATAAGATGTGATTTAACTGAGCAGTGTGAAAAGTGGTATCTTTTCATAAATAAATGCAGCGCATGGTCCTGTTGTGCATGTAATCCATGGTGCAGAAATAAACTCTCTGAAGAACTATTATCATAAATAGCATTATTAGGGATAAGCCAAACTTCTTTTTTTTTTCAGCTATCAATCAATCATTCAAAATTGATTTATCAAAACATAAAAGGTCTTTTAAGCTTGGTGAAAGCTTGTTCCATTAGAAGCTGATGTGGTTATTACTGGATGTTTCCATATGACTGTTTTCCAGAGGCCCATGAAATTTTAATTTACTTGAAAAACTAAAATGCAGAATTATTTGTTTTGACATGTTTAATCACTTTTCCATTTTAAAGCTAAAGATGAGAAATTGCTGGGGAAAGTTAAAAAATAGTGTCAGTACGAACACAAAGAAATGAGATTATCAAATAAAACTTCACATTATTAAATTGTCATTTAGTTGCAGTGTTTTTATTCTTTAGAACGTGAAAAGCATATAAATTGTTTCTGTTATTGCTGATTTAATGTGAAATTATTAATGTACTTTAAAAAATCAATATAATGTCCCACTGCATGCCACTAATTGAATTACTGATGATGAAAACATACATATGTAACATAAAAATTTGAATTAAAATTTAATAATTGTACCTTTTCTGATAAATATAGGCATTTATATTTGGGTGGAGTAAAAAGTATCTGAAACTCATTCATACTATTCATTTGGTTTATCTGTCTAGCCAAGTGCATTGAACATGTATATCTGTGTCAGGTACAGGACTAGACTCCTGGGAAACACTGTGGAACCAGGGATGCGGAATCCTGATTCTCAAAGAGCTTATATTAGTGGTAGAGATAAACAAGAAATAGAAATTGAAACAAAGCAATCACATATTATTTTTAAAACAGATGCCAAAGGGCTATACTGCAAAGCTACAGTAATCAAAACATCATGGTTCTTGCACAAAAACAGACACATAGATCAATGGAACAGAATAGAGAGCCCAGAAATAAACCCTTGCACCTATGGTTAATCTACAACAAAGGAGGCAAGAGTATACAATGGAGAAGACAGTCTCTTCAATAAGCGGTACTGGGAAAACCGAACAGTTGTGTGCAAAACAATGAGATTAGAACATTCCCTTACACCATATACAAAAATAAACTCAAAATGATTTAAAGATCTAAATGTAAGACCTGAAACCATAAAACGTCTAGAAGAGAACATAGGCAGAACACTCTTTGACATAAATCATAGCAATGTTTTTTGGATCTGTCTCCTAAGGCAAGAGAAATAAAAACACAAATAAACAAATGGGATTTAACCTACAAGCTTTTGCACAGCAAAGGAAACCATCAACAAAATGAAAAGATCACCTATGGAATGGAAGAAAATGTTTGTAAATGATATGACTGACAAGGGGTTAATATCAAAAATTTATAAACAGTTCATGCAATGCAACAACAAAAAACCCGACAACAACAAAGAACCCAATCAAAAAATGGGCAGGAGACCTGAATAGATATTTTTCCAAAGAAATCATAGAGATGGTGAACAGGCACATGAAAAGATGCTCACTCAACATCACTAATCATCAGGGAAATGCAAATCAAAACAACCATGAGGTATTATCTCAGACCTGTCAGAATGGCTATTATCAAAAAGTCTACAAATAACAAATGTTGGTGACGATGTGGAGAAAAGGAACCCTTGAACACTGTTGGTGGAAATGTAAATTGGTGCAGCCACTATGAAAACAGTATAGCGTTTTCCTCAAAAAACTGAAAATAGAACTACCATACGATCTAGCGATTCCACTCCTGGGTATATATCCAGGAAAAAAATGAAAACACTAATTTGAAAAGATACACGCACCCCAATGTTCATAGCAGCAGTATTTACAATAGCCAAAATATGGAAGCAACCCAAGTGTCCATCAACACACGAACAGATAAAGAAGAAGATGTGGTATATATACACATACACATATATGTGTATATATATATGTGTGTATATATATAAAATGAAATATTACTCAGCCATAAAAAAAATTCTGCCATTTGCAGCAATGTGGATGGACCTAGAAAATATTATGTTTAGTAAAATAAGTCAGAGAAAAACAAATACTGTATGGTAGCACTTATATGTGGAATCTAAAAATAATACAAATGAATGTTATAGCAAAACAGACTCACAGATATAGAAAACAAACCAGTGGTTACCAGTGGGGAGAGGAGCAAGTTTGGGGTATGGGATTAAGAGATACAAACTACTATGTATAAAATAGATAAGCAACAAGGATATGTTGTGCAGCACAGGGAATTATAGCCATTATCTTATAACAACTTTTAATGGATTATAATCTGTAAAAATACTGAATCACTATGCTGTACACCTGTAAATCAAATATACTTCAAAAGGAGAAATGCTAAAGGAAATAGAGTTCAATAATATAAAATAGAGGTTAGCCTTGAGTAGAATGCTCAGAAAGAGTGACCTGAGGAAGTGCCTCAAAGCTAGAGAATGAAAAGAAACATGACAGGTGCTTTGAGAATTGCATTTACAGGAAGGCACCATCCTTTACAAAAGTTACATTTGTTTCCAGCCAGGCTAACTTTTTCTCTTCCCTTTTCAGTATCATCTCCCTCCTGATCATTTCTGGTACAATATTCACACCAAAATCGGTTCTCAGGGAAAAAGATGTAAAACTTCTTCCAGAAATATTAGAATTTTAATAGGGGTCGAACCCCCGGTTCATCACAATGGAAAGAAATAATGTTCTAAAACTAACGTTTCTGGCATTATGTGCTTAGTACACTTTGGGGACCTGTGGGTGGGGTGGGAGGAACTTTCTTGGCCACCCAGAAATGAGGCCAAAGAGGCAATAACTAAAGGTTGGCCTTGTTGACAATTTCTTTTTTTAAATATTTATTTATTTGGTTGCACCAGGTCTTAGTTGTGGCACGTGGGCTCCTTAGTTGTAGCATGTGAACTCTTAGTTGCTGCATGCATGTGGGGTCTAGTTCCCTGACCAGGGATCAAACCTGGGCCTCCTGCATTGGGAGCGTGGAGTCTTATCCACTGTGCCACCAGGGAAGTCCTGACAATTTCTTGAAGATAGGTTTTTTTCCCCTTGGGCTATGAGCAGGATAGTAAAAAAAACACCATGTCCAGAAACATATGGAGAGTGGAGTCAGGTGTGTTTATAATCTGGGTTTTACTGGAAAGTAAGAGTGAAGATGGAAACAGACATGGTTGTTTTCGTAATAGGGAAGAACAAATCTGACTCCATATTGGATCCGTTCCTTTTACTTTAACCTTTGTATTCTATTACTTCTGCTACAAGTTAATCACTAAAGGGATGTTGCCTGTAGCTTAAAGTATACATAATGGCCCTTCTCCGGGACCCCTGCCTCCCATGCCTGAGCCTTAAGCTAAAATACCTGTGTTTAAGTACGGCATTTATGAGGTTAGTTGGAATTTCAGAGATGAGAACAAGGCATTCACTTCTGTGTTTATTTCCCTCATGAACTGTAGGTGTTGAATTCACTGACGTGATCATAGAACCTTTTTGAGGTTCATCAATTTGTTCAATATCAGAATTGGCAACTAAACATGATTTTTACAGATCAATAGGCCAAAACACATATTTGACAGTTTTGTCAGATACTGAACTATTGTCTCTCCTGTCAAAATATCTACGCTTCTCTATTTTTATTTTGTGATGCTGCCTATGAGACTCTGACATTACATTTCTCCTTTACCAGCTGGTTTTGTGTTAGATTCTACCGTCTGGGTGCTAGAGGAAGACTGTGAGGCAGAGGGAAAAAGAAGGAACTGGTCCATTCTTCTTTAGTTTGCTGTTCTTACCAGTGTTGCCACACAAATGGCCCTTTACCTGTGTACCTGTAATTGGTACCCGTAGCATTTGGTTACCACTTCCAGATTTTCCCATACTCTGAAACATGTCAGTGAGGCAGGGGATAGATGGGCCCCTGGGGCAAACAGTTGGAGTTTCTTCTCTGTGGACCTATACTCCAAGAGGAAAATAGCAGGACAATCAAGGGAGGTGGCTGGGCCCTGCCCAGATAGAAGATAAGAGACCGTGTATTTCTTATTCTCGAAGTCAGGAGACCTCCCCGACTACACAGGTGCAGAAGAGCTCCTTGGAGGTCAAAAAGGGAGTGGGCACCACTCCATAGTAAGTGATGCTAATGACCCATAGGCCTCTTGAGTAGAATCCATCTTGGCTAAGAGATGCGTGCGCACACGGGAGGACCCTGAGATATACCAAATACGGACTCTGAACCAGGCAAATCAAAATGATCGGCCAAAGGAAACCCGAAGAAATGCCCCATATAAGTGATTTAAACTGCCACGAGGGCACGACTCTCTCTGAGCCCACCCATACTAGTACTGTACTCTGTTTTTTTTTCTTCCTAATAAACACTGTACTTGTTTCACTACTTTCTGTCCTTGCGGGAATTCTTTTTCCACAAAGCCGAAGAGCCACGGCCTTGTCACTGACCAGTGGTCTAGTGGCTAGGATCTGGTCCTCTCACTGCTGTGACCCAACCTCAGTCACCGGCAGGGGCTGAAACCCTGCTTCAAGCTGCTGCGAGGCCGAGGCCGCGTGAAATCATCAGCACACACCGGCAGGCACCTGTGCTTAGAGGACTGACCCTGACCCTTAGGGTTCTTCTTCCAATCTCAAAAGGTACCAACAAAGGAGGGCGACATTGCTTCCTTTCCCATTAATATACGCGCTACTACTACATATGATTCGATTTACGTAGAACATACTATGTGTTTTCATACAAATATATCACAGAATGCGTTAATACAAGCATGTGCTGATAGTCTTGATAGCACATAATACATATTATTTACCATATTTAATTATGCATAATATTGTCTCCATGAATATTCTTTACTAACGGTTATTCATGCATTTACACAGGGCATTGAATCCTTAGCTATAAGTAGTGTGTTCTACTAATTAAATCTCTGTCAACATTCAAGTCACTTATGCAGAGGTCTGGGTTCCAGTTCTGCAGGAGTCCTCCTCCAAATCTCTATATTCTGATAACCCAATATCTTCCCTTCATTTCTCCAGCAATTACTATACTTGTGTTACCTCAGTTTCCTTTTGCCTTTTTTTGGTCTGCCTGTGTCTATTTAGCCATTTCTCTCTATTGAATTCTGTTGAAATAACTGGATGGTTTCTGTTTCCTCACTGAACTCTGACTGATACAACAACATATAATGAGTCTAGGACATCTTCTAAATACACCAGACCATATCCCAAACCATACTGTATAGTTTCTTATATTTACAATATTTAAAACATTCAGTAATTAGCAGTTAGAAAACTTCTTGGAAACAAGGGTGGTTTTAGAAGTTACTGGTTTCAGTTCAATATTTCTTTTTGAAGGCAGTTGAAAATAGAGCTCTCTCCATTTTGGTGCATGATATGCATTTTGTTTCAATTTACCAGAAGTGTTGATGAGAGGACAGAATGGATTTTATTTTCTTAGCAACTAGAATGCAGGAATAATTAATATAAAAATGAGGAATTATTTTAAAGTCAGTAATTATTATCAATATGGTGAGCATATACAATTTCTTATGATTGGTCCTATATTTTGAATGATTTTAAATTCTAGGTGAAAATTGATACTTCTCTTAAACAGCTTTACCTTAACCCAATCTAGAAGAGATTCAAAGTGCTCCATAGTTTTGTAAAACCTAGTAGATCACTCCTTGCCAAACTCTTTCAACTCAAAAAAAACCCCAAAAAACTTTATCCCAAATTTCCCCTCCAGCTACTCATTTTTTAATGCAAAATTCCTCACATGACATGGTTTACTCCTGATCTGCAATTTCTGATCTTACCCTCTTTCTCAATTAAAACCATTTTACAACAAGTGTTGCCTCTACCACCCCACAGAGTGTGCACTGCTTTCTCTTGTCAAGATCTCTTATCTCTTGTCAGGATGGATGTTATCCATCTGATGGACTTAATTCTCAGTCCTTATCTTATTTGAGATTCTAGCAGCAACATACATGGTGGATCACTGCCTTCTTCTTGCAATTTCTTTACTTTCTCAACACCACATTTTCTTAGTTATCCTTAACTCTTCTCCTTGTCCTATACAGCATATCCAATCTCTCAGTAAACTGACTTCAAATTATATCCAGAATCCAACTACTTCTCCACACTTCAAAACTTCCACTACCACACACTCTGGGCTCACCTGGATTTTAACAGTTCTCTCTGTTTCTATAGCTGGACCTTGAAGTCTATATTTTTAACACAGCAGCCAGAATGACCATTTATAATGGGAAACAGATTATGATTCTTCCACTGCTTCCTTATTTCATTCCGGGTAAAAGGCAAAGTGTTTGAGGCGGACTGTAGGTCTTATATGTAATGAACCCCCATTACCTTTCCTCTTTTACTACTCTCCTGTCACTCACCTTTCTAGAAACGTAGCTTCTTTGCTTCACACGTTTTAGGCATGCTCCTATCTTTGGGCCTTTGCGTTGGCTTTTCTCTCTCCCTGGGATGCTCTTCCCCAAGATATCCACTTGGATCGCTCCCTCACCTGTTGGAAGTTCTTTTATCACCTTTACTATGAGGCATATGCTGATCTATTTGATACTGTTATGTGCGCAACCCGCCTGCCCTCCAAATAACACTCCAGATCCCTTTTATCCTACATCTTCCTTTGCCATAGTGTTTTTCACTTATTTTCTAACATACTACATAATCTCTGTATATTTTATTTATATATTACAATTATAAGTTAGTCTTCTACCACAATTTAAGCTCCATTGATCAGAAGTCTTTGTTTTGTTCTCTGATTTACACCAGGTGTGCACAACGCAATAAGCTTGGCATTCAGTAAATATTCAACAAATATTTGTTAAGTGAATGTAGAAATTTATGTAACCACCCACTACTCCCTGACAAGTCTCTGCATTCCTTAAACAACTTCCTCCTGTTCTATGGGGGAGATAGCAATGTGCCTATTTACTTTACGCTTTTAATTCCTAAAACTCTTCCCTCACCCAGCTAGATTGGAAAAGTATGCCAAAGCTCCACTAAATCCAAAGCTCCACTAAATCCAAATATAATCCTATATATCTGGTATACCCTTCCCTGACCCCCATTAATTTGACATAATCTCCTGTTCCTAATTTGAAAAACCAACATGGACCAGTGGAAAAAAGTCCAGGAATGAACATCAGAAAACTCTCTGCTCTGGGTCATGTTACCACATAGCTGTGTAACCCTGGGCTGAACTTTTTTTTTTTTTTTTTTAACACCTTTATTAGAGTATAATTGCTTTACAATGGTGTGTCAGTTTCTGCTTTATAACAAAGTGAATCAGTTATACATATACGTATGTTCCCATATCTCTTCCCTCTTGCATCTCCCTCCCTCCCACCCTCCCTATCCCACCCCTCTAGGTGGTCACAAAGCACCGAGCTGATCTCCCTGTGCTATGCGGTTGCTTCCCACTAGCTATCTATTTTATGTTTGGTAGTGTATATATGTCCATGCCACTCTCTCACTTTGTCCCAGCTTACCCTTCCTCCTCCCCGTATCCTCAAGTCCATTCTCTAGTAGGTCTGCATCTTTATTCCCGTCTTGCGCCTAGGTTCTTCTGACCATTTTCTTTCTTTTTTTTTAGATTCCATATATATGTGTTAGCATACAGTATTTTTTTTTCTCTTTCTGACTTACTTCACTCTGTATGACAGACTCTAGGTCCATCCACCTCACTACAAATAACTCAGTTTCATTCCTTTTTATGGCTGAGTAATATTCCATTGTATATATGTGCCACATCTTCTTTATCCATTCATCTGTTGATGGACACTTAGGTTGCTTCCATGTCCTGGCTATTGTAAATAGAGCTTCAATGAACATTTTGGTACATGACTCTTTGAATTATGGTTTTCTCAGGGTATATGCCCAGTAGTGGGATTGCTGGGTCGTATGGTAGTTCTATTTTTAGTTTTTTAAGGAACCTCCATACTGTTCTCCATAGTGGCTGTATCAATTTACATTCCCACCAACAGTGTAACCAACAGTGCTTTTCTCCACACCCTCTCCAGCATTTATTGTTCGTAGATTTTTTGATGATGGCCATTCTGACCGGTGTGAGATGATATCTCATTGTAGTTTTGATTTGCATTTCTCTAATGATTAATGATGTTGAGCATTCTTTCATGTGTTTGTTGGCAATCTGTATATCTTCTTTGGAGAAATGCCTATTTAGGTCTTCTGCCCATTTTTGGATTGTGTTGTTTGTTTTTTTGATATTGAGCTGCATGAGTTGCTTGTATGTTTTGGATATCAATCCTTTGTCAGTTGCTTCATTTGCAAATATTTTCTCCCATTCTGAGGGTTGTCTTTTCGTCTTGTTTATGGTTTCCTTTGCCGTGCAAAAGCTTTTAAGTTTCATTAGGTCCCATTTGTTTATTTTTGTTTTTATTTCCATTTCTTTAGGAGGTGGGTCAAAAGGAATCTTGCTGTGATTTATGTCAGAGTGTTCTGCCTATGTTTTCCTCTAAGTGTTTGATGGTGTCTGGCCTTACATTTAGGTCTTTAATCCATTTTGAGTTTATTTTTGTGTATGGTGTTAGGGAGTGTTCTAATTTCATTCTTTTACATGTAGCTGTCCAGTTTTCCCAGCACCACTTATTGAAGAGGCTGTCTTTTCTCCACTGTATATTCTTTTACCATTGCAACAAAAAGAATAAAATATCTAGGAATAAACCTACCTAAGGAGACAAAAGACCTGGATGCAGAAAATTATAAGACACTGATGAAAGAAATTAAAGATGATACAAATAGATGGAGAGATATACCATGTTCTTGGATTGGAAGAATCAACATTGTGAAAATGACTCTACTACCCAAAGCAATCTACAGATTCAATGCAATCCCTATTAAACTGCCACTGGCATTTTTCACAGAACTAGAACAAAGCTACAGTAATCAAGATGGTATGGTACTGGCACAAAAACAGAAATATAGATCAATGGAACAGGATAGAAAGCCCAGAGATAAACCCACGCACATATGGTCACCCTATCTTTGATAAAGTAGGCTGGGCTGAACTCTTAACATCTGAGCCTGCTTCCTCATTTTTTTAATGAACCAGTGGTACAATCTGATCTGTAAAATTTCTTTGGATTCTAATGTTATATGACTGTAATTATAATTTAAGCACAATGTTTATAGTGTATATTTATGTAAAAAGCACACCTCATAAACTGGTGTTATTTTACCACTAATTAAATCTCATATTGTTTTTAACATCATATAGATAAGTCAGGTGTCCATTTATTTACTTTTTATCTCCTCAACTATACTGTAAATTATTGGAGATACTGATTCTGTCCTCTTTGTTTCCATACTACCAGGAATAAGTAACAATAACATAACAGTAGCACAGCCTAATATTTATATGAGCCAGAGACCCTTCTAACCATTTCACATTTAATTCTCAAGGCCAGCTTGAGAGGTAGATACTATTATCATCTTCATCAGATCATTTTACAAACTAAGAACCTGTGACCCAGAGAGTTTAAGTAGTTGATGGATACTGAACATAATGGTAGATTTGAACCCCAGCATTCAGGTTCTAGAGTTCAACACACTGCTCCTTATCTAACTCTCAATACATATCAATTACTTAGATAAGAGGAAGGCAGAGGTCAGAACAAATGAATAAGTAGGTACCTTTTTGATTATAAAATGTTTGAATTTGAATAGATTAATATCTGGTTTCCTGAAGGAGAGTTCATCTTCTGTGTACACAAGTCAATATTGTTGCTACAGAATGTTTCTGCTGGGTACTGGCAGTGGCAACATTGTCTTGATCACTAAGTTCAAGATACATATTTGGGGGCATAAGGTATGATGCTTCTTACCATTTCCCGTTGGCAAAATTCAGGGTAACACGGCTTTTCCACGGCTGCATCAGGGAAAAGAAATTTGGATGCGTAACTACATCCAAAAATCAAAATTAACAAGAGAGGTTTCCCAAAGACAGTTCCATTTCCAAATTAGTATGTGGAAGCCAAAGGAAGACCCTGCTGTTCTTTCCAGCTCTGCGCTCTGGTAGCAACCATTCAGCAGCAGTGAAAACATACTGGAGCAACGTGTTAAAAAAAAAAAAAAAAGATCCCTAAGAAGAATCATTGTTTTTTTCTGGATTTGCAAACAAAACAGACTACCAAATACATGCCAAATGAAAGTTATGTTTTATATGTGCATTTTTTTTACCCTTTAGAAACTGCTTTCCGTAAAATTATTGGCAAAGAAACAAAACAATTATATTCATGCACGTGAAACCGAAGAGTGGAAATACTAAACATAGGCCACGAAAATAGACTTTTGCCTGAATACCCTGACAAGATATAACTATTTGATGTATCTGTATTGAGAGAAGTTATTTCAAGGGATCAGTTGAAAAGTATACTTTATATTCGATTATATTTGGTTGTTATTATACAACAGCCTGCATGCTAGATATATACTGACTTTACTATCAATTATCTGCCCATTTCTCACTTTTTTTCTTACCGCCTAACCTTATGAAACAGTAACTCTAATCCTACTCACCATTTTCCTTTCACCGGTTTCCTCTTATTTATCCTTTGATTTACTTGGTATCTCAACATTTCCCCTAGCTTTTGGAATACCTGCCACTATTTTATTGTCTTTGTTTGTTTGTTTGTTTTTTTACTAGCATGGGGTACTAGAAAGTGCATGGGCTTAGGGAGAGAACCAAATTCATTTCAAGTACTAACTCTGCCACCTTAGAACTTAGAGAATGGGTATAATCTTTATAAGCATTGGCTTTCTCCTTATAAACGGACAATGGCCGTTTCAGGATTTGTTGTGACGATCATGTGAGGTGGAATATATCAAGCCCCCAATATCTGTCACAGAGTGCCCCTTAGTATGCTAGCTCTGTTCTTTCTAATTGTTGTTTTTCATGAAACAACATTGTCTTGGTTGATATTCTATTCCTTTTGCAGTCCTTAGAGTTCTTTCCAGGGTTTATCTCCTATGTCCTTCAACAGTCATTCCAAATAGATTCAATTCATTTTCCTTAAGATACAATCTCATTATTCATCTATTTTTAACTATTTTTGTAAACTTTCACCATTTTGAGTATATTTATTGTGACTTCTCATTGGAGATGGCAAGAAGCGGGTTGAACAAGGAGTGGACAGTACTAATACCATAATAAGAGACAAATACACATATATGTATAGATTATAATAAAAGCTATAAAGGAAATAAGCAAAACTATATGGTAAAGAGTAATAAGTATTAAACTTAGACTCAGATATAAAAGATAATAAAAGGGTCAAGCTGGGATAGGAAAAACCTAAAGTACAAAGACCCTACAAATTTAAAGAACTTGACTATTCAAGCAATGTAAACATAGGGCAAGAAGGAAGAGCTGTGTTTGGAGAGGTAGGTAGAAGCCAGATCATGGGAGGTGTAATAAGCTATGGTAAGAAGTTAGGGTTGAAACTCAATGAAGGATTTCTTCTCAGGGAGTACCATGATCTGATTTTTAAATGATCTCCCTGGCTACTATGTGGATAGCCAAGTAGATAGATAGATAGATAGAAAGAAAGATAGATAGATAGATAGATAGATAGATAGATAGATAGATAGATATAATAGATAATAGATTATAGAGTGGGTTTATACACAGGGCACTCTGTTTATATCCTCAATGCTTTAGCACATACTTGGTACCCAATGTGTATTAATGAATGAGTCAGGAAATAATGTGTGTGAGTACGTGAGATTGTGTGTGTATGTGCATCTATGTGTATGTATGTAGATAAGACTGAAATCACATACTTGAGTGGATTTTTATGGAAAACTGTGACTTTTCCCCTCTTACTTTATAATTTCTCTATTTTATGATTCTCACAGAGTGGTATGTGAATTTTTTGGTAGATCAAAGACTAGGGTAATAAAGGGACTTCTGGGGAGATAAAGGTAGCAAAGAGAAGGCTGGCCTCTCTGCTGGTCCTCTGTGGAAGAGGAGGAGCATCTCAGCTGTCAACAGTCCCACAGTGAGAGGAAGCCCACTTAGGAGCTGATAACAGCAAGGAGGAGCCCATGATGAGAAGGACAGACTTCTACACTGACTCCTCAGAGAAGGTGCCGGATACTTCCTCTGGCAGAGGAAGCTGAACGCTGGTGGGAGAAAGGCGTCCATTGCTCGCTCTCTTCCTTGCTGAATCCTACCTTCACTTATCCCTCTTTTGTCTCTCAGCTTATACCTCTAAGGAATACGTTTTGAAAACTAATAGATTCCAGTTAAGGCTCATTTCCACTCTAAAATTCTCTTTCTCTTACCTTTATTATAGTTCATTTTTTTTCTAACACTTGAATCTAATATTGACAGTCGATTATTTTGACCATGTAGATAAATGCCTACTGCCTAATGCCAAACTCACACATAGACACATAATTTATGTTTGTGCCTGCTACTGATAAAAATGAGAGGAACATGTTATAGTGAACAAAGCACTAGAGAGTACACATATTTAGAAAAATAGAGTTTAGAGCTTGTATAAAACAAGAGTACAAATAATAAAGCATGGTTTAGAATAGCGCAGAAGAGTATTTGCTAGGAGAACAATCTCATTGTATGATTAGTTCTGACCATACTAGAGAAGAATCAACAATGTCTCTTCATTGTTTAGGAGTGCAAAAACTTCACAAAGAAAGCAAAAGTAAAATGGAAGGTGTCTAGGATTTTTTCAAAGCACATATATACTGGGAAAGGGGGTAAAAAAGGAGGAAGATCAAAACAGCATAGAGCAAAATGATAAAGAAAAGAAAAACTCTGAATGGTCCTAAAAGGAACCTCAGGAATCAGCTTAACTTATTTACTAGAGAAGACAACGGAAGTCCACACACGAGGGGAGGTGAGCCTGGATTCCTCCCTTACGGGCACTGGGCTTTGGGAGTGTAACAGAAGAGACCTCTCAACTTGGGCACTATTGACATTTGGGGCCAAATACATCCTTGTTTGGCAGGGAGGAAGGTTTTTCCTGTATTTTATGGGATATTTAACAGTATCTTTGTCCTCCATCCTCTGGATGCCAGGAGTGTATGCACACGTGCGCACACACACCCATCCCCCAATTTGTGACAACCCAAAATGTCTCCAGATATTGCCAAATATCCCCTGGAGTCAAAATCACACCCAGTTCAAAACCAGTGCTTTAGAAGTTCTGTCCCTTAAGATTTCTTCTCCCCACCTCCCTGTATTAATATCCATGGTTTCATTAAGGGGAAAATAGGGAACCAGAAAAGCTAGGAACTGTTATTATTATTATTATTTTTGGTAAATGCTCAAATGTGTGAGAAAAGGGAATGGAAGAAAGCAAGCACTTTAGAAAAGTTCAGGAAGAGCTATAATTCTGACTTTAATGTCACATCATCTTACTGATTAAATCTATTCTAAACCATTCAAACATGGCAAATGGAGACATTACAGCACTCAATTAGAAATAGAATTAGTGAATTTTAAGGTTTTTAACTTCATTAAAGATTGACGTTTTTAAAGAGCATATACACCTACACACTCCTACACATTCACACACCTATCAGCTGCATTCATTACTGGAGATCCACTCATTCACAGCAACAGAGCTCACAATCTGTATTTTTTTTTTTCAAGAGTGATGCCCATTGGCTGTTCTATGTAATAAATTGCACTGTGCATTACGGAACTGCTCCAGGCAGCCAAAAATACATAAAGATATAGAACACCCTCTTTTTCAGTTTCCTAAGGGAAATATTTCTTATAGAGACTATCAAGGGTTTTATTTCCCTCATCAAGCTTTTAATGAACGAACCATTTGTTAGGTACGCCTATGGTGCTGATTATCCTGCATGAAATAGAATACATAGCTCTTTGGTTAGAAAAGGTTAGAAGTGTACCTGCCAATGCATCTACATGGACAATCCAGATTTCACGTTTTCCTCTACAGCGTTGAATTATAAAGAATACAGGAAAGGGCTTCCCTGGTGGCGCAGTGGTTGAGAATCTGCCTGCCAATGCAGGGGACACGGGTTCGAGCCCTGGTCTGGGAAGATCCCACATGCCGCGGAGCAACTGGGCCCGTGAGCCACCACGACTGAGCCTGCGCGTCTGGAGCCTGTGCTCCGCAACAACAGAGGCCGCGATAGTGAGAGGCCCGCGCACCGCGATGAAGGGTGGCCCCCGCTTGCCACAACTAGAGAAAGTCCTCGCACAGAAACGAAGACCCAACACAGCAAAAATAAATAAATAAATAAATTTATATTAAAAAAAAAAAGAATACAGGAAAAGATAGAGAACTTGTTAGCTCTGTTCTTCCCATCATAGTGAATAAAGTGTGCTAGAAGGGCAGCAAGTATGCACCATATGGTCCTATGTGAACCTAGGAAAAATAGGTGCCTGTTCTGGGATTGGGACGGAAGGAAGGTGGAGGTGCTATTTATTCCTCCATGTCATGTATAGTGTCTCCTGTGAAGTTACTTTGAAGTTTAGGTTTTATTAAGTTATCCAGTAGAGAAAGGGTTATTGACTGGAGTTACCAAATAGAAGTCAGAGACAACACAATTTGATCACCCAAGACATCATTTTCCTTGACAAAGAAAGTCAGACTAGGCTCCTACAACAAATGGAAAGTCGTTTTAAGTAAGTGTAGAACTGACTGGAGATCAGGGGCCTTAAGTAGAAGGTTGAAAAAACATTGATTTCCTTATTTTTCCCTGGCATTATCATGTCAAATGCATTCCTAAGACTGAAGAATAAAGCTAAATTAATTTTAATCATGCACATTTCTACCTTTTTGTATTCTATGTGGAAATAATAAATACAAAGGGAATATGACTAATTTCAAGGTTTTACTTCATGTCACGCTCCTGAGAGTACATTTTTCGGCAAACGCGTAGATATACTTTTATTTTATTCATCTAAGAGTTTACCCAGTACAGCTCTAGGCTTCAATGCGCTAAAAAACAACTCTTCCTGCTATAAAAGTATCACATCAAAATTCAGGTCCTCATCAATTTCACACACATTAGCCTCCTACAGTTAAGCAATTATTTCCTTGAGATACTTGCTACTCTCATTTCACAACTAATTTGGTTCATATAAATTGATGAAGACAACAGAATTATAAAGTTACATTTATAACATCTTGGTATCAGTTCATTAAAAAAATCAATCAACTGGATATTGGGAAACATGCCACGTATAAGATTGTGCTCAGCTCAGAGGTAGAAGTAAGAACAGGAATTCTGTCCTCTGAAAGCTTTAGGAGATTAAGCCTTTTCAACCAGGGTAGTCAAACATCTGAACTACATAATATACGATTTCAAACTAGTGAAAACAATAAAAGTGACTTAAAATTTTAAAAGGATTTGAGATCACCATGGGATGAGTGTTCAGGCTTTTTGTGGAAAACACATGGGACTTTGTCGTAAAAACTGAGGGCTTCATGGAAGATTTTCCAATGGGAACATGATGACACAGCGGAAGCACTCACTTTGGAATTTGCATCAGGAGGGGGATGTATGGAGTGGACTTGTTGAGAGGTGGGAAGCAGAGAGAAGAACAAGGACACTGCCACTGCCCAAGTGTAGCTCCAACAAAAAAAAGCAAAGATGAAAATATTGATCACCTATTCTCTGCCAAGTGTTGTGATAAATTCTAGGAATCCAGAGATGAGTGAGACGTGAGAGTGGAGGAGTTTACAATTTAAGATGGAACAAAGAGCGATTGTTATTATCCAAGATATGGGGTGCCACATATACCAGAGGATGGTAGATTATTCTCTGGGGTTTGAGAGAGGAAATGATACTAAGTTATTACTAAATGTTACGAAAACTGAATCTTGAAGGATGAGTAGGAGTTTTCTGGGGTAGCATTTAGAGGATGGGATTCTTGGCAGATAGTGGAAAGTAGTCAGAGTTTATGGTGTAAAGCAGGAAAAATGAGGCCAAATAACTCCAGCTGGGCTCAGGTTGGGCATACTCATGAAATTAGTCTGCTTAGAAATTAGGACTTATAGCTAATGGAGAAAATATCAAAGTATTTTCCTTGCATTTTAGAAATATAAACTTGGATAATGTGAGAGAGAGAAATGAGAAACAATAGGGAGAGTATGAAAAAGGCTCCTGGGAGAATCCCAATGAGACGTGATCAGGGCATCATTGGTATGAGGTGCTGCGTTCAACAAATATATCAGATGTGTCATATTCAACAATGTCTGATCCTCGGTGAATGAAAGCCAGTGTGTTGAATTAATATGAGAGGCTGTGTGGTAGAATGGCTAAAAGTGCTGACTTCAGACTCAGATATTTTCTGGACCCTTTTTCAAACTTTTCTAACTACTAGCTGGAGTGGTCTAGGTGAGTTATTCTATCTCTATGCCTCTGTTTCTTCATCTATGCAATGCAGATGATAATAGCCTTTATACTGAGGAGTTATTGAATTAAATGATTTAATACTTTGTGCACATTATCTTTGTTTAAACAGTGACTGAAATAGAGAAAGACCCCAATCAGTATTAGCCACTGGGAAATCTGGCTCCAGAGATATATGCTTATAACTGCTAGGCCATAAAAATAGGACAGTGATTGAAAAGAAACACTCATTCTGGCAAGTAAGATGGCCTTTATTATCTTTTTAAATGATGGCTTTTTGAACTAGGAAAAGGAACAGATGGAGAAAGCACTTCCAAAGAACTGGTGGCACTTGCTAAATCATTACGTGTGCCAGGCAAAGATGAAGAACAAAATTGGAATTTTCTAAAGGTTTTGAACTTGGATACTACAAGAATGATTTTACCATTGATATAAATTAGAAAGAAGGTTTCACAATTGTACCTAGCTCACAAGTCAACTGAAGCCTTAAGCAAGTTAATGAATTGGGAAGGACTTAGCACAGTGACAGGCATGGCGTAAGCATTCAGTAGCCATTAGCCATCATCACAGTCGTCACTGCAATCCCAGGAGTAGATGAGAGACACATCTGGATGACCCTGGAGTCTCATTTCTTCCAGACTTTTAGTTCCATAGCAGAGCTGCATCGGCAGATCTGAGTCAACACAGCAGAGAAGCAGACTGATATCAGCCACTGGGCTCCAGGGGGCCTCCCTTTTCTAATAAGGCAGCTTTTTTTTGACTCCTTCCCCCATCATGACATGAAGCATTAAAAGTGAAGGCTCCTCTCTACTGGAATCTTGGCTATGGTGTCAGCCAACCATCTACGCCCTGTCAAAGCTAAGAACTTGAGGCACTGTTTGTATCAGTACTTTACTACTTCTCTTATAGTTCTCCCCGTGTCTCTCAATAAACTGTGTCATATCTGTATGCCAAGAAGCAATAGGCATTTGATGAAGGAGGGAGGTGGAGATTTGGCATAGGTCTGCACAGGAATTGAAAGAGGCATTTCGGGTTGGGAGATGGTTGAAACTCATGTCCAAAGGGGTAGGCGATATTTACAGGCAATAGTGGGTTGTAGTCTAGACTCAAGTCAGCAATGTCAGGATTAAAGATAAAATAACAGGGAATTTGAAAGAGGGGGAGGAAGACTGCTGGGAAATCAGAGGTGAGCAGTACTCCAGTATCCAGGCAGGGCACTGGCAGCATGGTGAAATGTCCAGGGGTAGCAAAATCTCAGCCTGTGGACAGAGGTTTGGCAATAGGGATTCGATCTCTGAAATGATCCCAGAAAGACTAGAGGTGCTAGAAGAATGAGTGGCAGATTATCAGCATCTTTCAGAAAATATCAGATGCTAATAAGTGCTACAGCAAAGATCTAGACAGAACTTTACTTGTAAAAATTAGATCTTAAGGAGTGAGAGAAAAAAAGCAGTGGCTGGAGAAGAAAGAGGACTCAGAAATAACTGTAGGAATTCAGTTATCAAAATTAGGGTCTGTGCTTAGGTTAGAAAGGCCTCAAGGGAAATGTGTCAGAATAAAATAAATCGTAAAATTGAATTATGATCAAAGATTCGTCCATACACATAATTATTTCCTGATACAATGTTACCAAAGGTAATACTTTCTAAGCAGTATTGTGTGGCTTCCCAACAAATTTTCTTGTTAAGAGCTTTTATAAACAAAGGAAAGAGACTAAGAAATACTTGTGGTAAACATCTCAGAGAGCATCCAGAGGAATCATTCTTTAGGCTGATCTCAAATCAATTTCAGAGGTTCCCAAGTAGCTCTCCAAAATCAGCAGGAAACCTATCGCAAAGAGACTCATTTCCACAACTAATTATAATGAAGTCATAGATAACCCAATAAGCCTAAATTCTCATTGCTCAAATTGCTTAAATTCATCAAAGAAAAAAAAAAGGAAGATGATAGTCAAATGGTACTATTTCACAGTCTGAATTTCCTGGTTAATTACCCAGGGTAATTCTCATCATGAGGGTTTGGGGGAGAGGTTCCAATCCAATGAGTCTGCATTATTTCAGATTATGAAGGTAAATCTCTGATTTTTCTATGCCAACACTATTTTTATTTTGTTAACTATTTAAAACAAAATTATATACTCAACGGTAAAAATATCTATGATGTGACAGTTAATTTCATGTGTCAACCTGACTTGGCCACAGGGTGCCCAGATGATTGGTTAAACATTATTCTGGTGTGTGTCTGTGAAGGTGTTTCTGGGTGAAAGTTACATTTGAATCTTAGCCTTAGTAAAGCAGATTGATCTCCCAAACGTGGGTGAGCCTCATCCAATATGCTGAAGGCCTGAATGGAACTAAAAGGCAGAGTAACAGGGAATTCCTTCTCTTTGCCTGATGGTCTTCAAGCTGGGACACTGGTCTTTTCCTGCCTTCAGACTCAGGCTGAAACACTGGTGTTCCTTTGGTCTTGAGCCTGCCAGCTTTCAGATTGGATCTCATACCATCAGTTTTCCTGGTTCTCAGGCCGTTGGACTTGGAGTGAAATTACACCACTGGGTCTCCTGGGTCTCCAGCTTTTGACCTCTTGGCCTCCAGAATTGTATAAGCCCATCCTTTATAACAAATCTCTTCCTCTCTCTATATACATCCTATTGGTTTTCACTGGAGAACCCTGACTAATATGGTTGACTTATCATCTATTATATAAATCTATATTGCTTAAATTTACCAATTACTCATCTGTCAGAGAAGTTTCAGTTCTTAAACTTATATGAAGCATAAAGATGAAGGGCCTCTCAGCAAAACTACTCTGCTCTGTGTCCTCACTTCTCTTGTTTTGGAAGCATATTCAATGCATCCATATATTAAGTTTGGGACTCCTGAGCTGTGTCCTTTGCTGGTCTTGCATAATTCATTTTTAGTCTCATAGTTTGTAGTAGTGATGTCTGATTTTTTTCTCTTTGATTAGTTCATTTGTACAGTAAACTAAAGCTTTTAAAACATGACCCGGTCCCTAGTGGGAGTTTTTAACCTCCATTTTATCCACCTAAGTTTACTAAATTTCATCGTCTCCTTGCAACTTTTAAAAATTATTATACACACACACAATCATGTTATATTCATCTTGCCTGAAAAAGGCAAGGAATATTTTAAAAGGCCCCCAAACCTTGTAGAAGCTAGAGTGGGTATGGTATCCTGCTGTGTGATTATAAATTAAAATGTCCCCTTTGCTTTCTAAAGAATAAGTCAATACCTCATATCACAAAATGTTCCCCCCAGTCTCTTTTTTCTTTCATGTTGGAATATAATGCTTCTATTGATGTGGAAATGCACCAGCATGCAATGAAGTATAATTGAAGGTAGATTTCCACTCAGCTGGCATGATGATAGCACAGCCACTTTGGGAATTGAAATATAATAAAAAGTCAGTTAGGTGACACTACCTAGGAGCAACACACTGTTCACTCAGACGCTTTTTACTTGGTACCATGTGACTCTTACAGCAAGTCTATTTGTGAATTTGGGAGAATAAAATCAGCAATCTGTGTTGTAGGTATATCCAAGGTTATCTATATTTATATCTGTAGATCTGTATCTATAGCTCTATGTGCATCTCACTTTTGGCTGTTGCTAAACAAGAGGAGATATGCTATCCTAGCACACGTCTAGGCTCCTAATTAAAATGATCACGATGCCCCATGAATCAACCTTCCTCAGGCTCCAACTCCCCTAAGAATCCAAAGCCATGTTTTGTTTTCAGAATTGTAAAATGATGGATTTCTGAGTTTTCCTTGAACACTTTGGATATCTAGAAGACCATCAAAAAGTAAAAACTTCTAAAATCAATTTTTAGATACTTTTTTGGTAGAAGTATATGTAGACTATTTGGAAATAGAGAGATTTGTATCTATTGATTCACTATTAAGAGAGAAAAATAAAATCTGTTTCTCCCTGATAGCTAGCAACAGTTTTAAGGGAAAATGCCTTTATATATGAATTCATCTAGCTCCCCCTCCCTTCCTCCCTCCCTCCCTTTATTTATCCTGAAAAAAAAAAAAAGTTTTAAAATTAGTTATGTATATTTTCAAATAAAAGCTCATAGACCCAACATAAAATGTTCCATTTGTTATGTAAATGCCATTAAGGAAATTAAGTTGAAGCCCATTGTTTAAGGACACACTTTTAAAAAACGGATTTTATATATATGCTTCTGTTTAAGTAGGGAAACTATACTTTTTAAATCGATATAACCTACTCTCTGTAATTTCCATTCATAATGTTGTTAAGCATTATACTTTTTAGGAATATCATTTCACCCTCAATTATTTATGCTTGGTGTTTGTTTTGGAAAATTTGGATATTATGGAAAATGTATTAAGAAATTAGTAATGGACTGATAACCTACCAATTAGAGATAATTAGTTAGCATTATCCAGATTTTATTTCATTCAGATCTCTTTTCTAACTATCTATATATTTATAATAATATTGGGGTCATAATCTATATAAATTTTTGTAAACACTTTTAGTCACTGTATTTTCCAATGGTATTAAATATTTTTGAGAAACATGATTTCTCATAACATAATAGTATTCCACATAAGAATATACTCTTTAAAATCACCTCTTCATTTAAAATATTTACTTGTTTTCAAATACTGTAAAACAAAGTACTTGACAAATGTGAAGTAATGCCTAAACATTACTTATTTTTTGAGTTACAGAAATGTAAGAAATCTAGAAAATTACCTGCAGTTTGAAATCATAGAGCTGAAAATCAATTCTCAATAAATAATTAAAACATAAAAAATAGTATTATAAACTAAACCAGTTTTTCTTATGTGAGGAAAAAGAAATCTCATGATGCAAGTTATCACTGAACTTTGAAATTGGTGTGAATTAATTCTTTCAAATATTAATATATTAACTACATTTTCAAACGTTCATAAAATCAAGAGAGGAGATATCCTAACTGCTTAGGATAGACAGTGCCAGGAGTAGTCCCAGGGAAATAAATTTGCTGAGACTGAACTGGGAACTTGCCAGTATCTGCCAGCAATTTCCCCAGCTACACAAAAAGCCAAGAAAATGTCTACTCCTTAGGCTACGGTCTGAATGTGTGTGTCCCCCAAAATTCACATGTTGAAATTTTAATGCCCAGTATGGTATTAGTAGGTGGGGCCTTTGGTAGGCGCTAGGTCATGAGGGTGGAGCCTTCATGAACGGGATTAGTGTTCTTATAAAGAAGACCTCACAGGCTCCGTCACCCCTTCCACCATGCGAGGACACAGCAAGAAGTCTGCAGTCTGCAACCAGGAAGAGGACCCTCACCAGAGCGCAAACAGGCTGGCACCGTGATCTCAGGCTTCCAGCCTCCAGAACTTTGAGAAATAAGTGTGTGTATACGAGCCATGAAGTCTATGGTATTTTGTTATGGCAGCTTGATTGGACTAAGATCATTTCCCTTAAAGCACCCAAATGGAAGTTTATCAAGGGTTTACAAAGGAAATTGTACTACAAAACAGAAATAAAAAGAGACCCCGGAAAGATTCCCTTTGGAGACAGAAATACAAAGATGATGTTTGCTGAGTACAGGTTTCTGAAGCAGTGTGGATGCTGAGAAGTCATTCTATAATTGAAGCAATGTCTACATGAACAGAATGAGGAGGTTTGAATAATTCAGCTTAGCAAACAGCTGATTTAGGAGGAAGGCATATTCTGAATGGCTCTTCTAAAAGGCTTTGTTTACATGGATAGAAATTGATTTTTTTTTCAATAGGTGAGAAAGGTCATTAACAGAAATCACTTTCCTTCCACCATATGAATGCTGAACCACATTTTATGACCTTACTGATATGGGCAGACAAAAATTTTAGAGTATGATTCTAAACATCTGTCTGTAATTTAGTGGCATAAAATTGAGGCAGTTTGCAATAAAAAACATTTCAAATGGTAGGCAGGTTTTTTGTGTGTGTGCTTTGTTTTCTTTTGTTTGGCTACGTATCAGACAGTAATACACATGGACATTTTTTTTTTACTACTATTACAATATTATAATATTGTTTCTGGAAGATACATTTAGTTTCCTAATATGGATTGATGGAGTACATACCCTCAGGCAATTAGAACTTTAAAAAATTCCAACTCTTCATATGAGAAGGCCAATCTGCAGGTCAGTGTTTTCCTAATTATGGGTTGCAGCTTGTTTTTAGGTCATGAAATCATTTAGTGGGTCATGGCGATTTTTTTTTTAATGGAAAAGAAAAAAGTTAGAAAAGAAAACATCAAAATTATGAGAGCACATTAAAGCACAAGGTAAATTTTATTTCATAAAACTTTGTTTCAGTAGGTATTGAGTATGATATAAAATATTTTCTCACTGTTTTGATTAAAATCATTTGAACTTGGAGGATGTTATGCTAAATGAAATAGACAAAAAAAGACAAATACTGTATGACCTCACTTATAGGTAGAATCTTAAAAGACTAGAAGTCATATAGAATCAAAGAGTAGAATGGTGGTTGCCAGGGGCTTGTTGAATATTGGTCAAAGAGTACCAACTTTCACAGTCAGGAGGTGAAAAAGTTCTAGGGTATCTAATGCACAGCATGGTGATTATAGTTAAGAATAAAGCATAGTGTACTTAAATACAAAATAAAATAAGAGAGAGATCGTAAGTGTCCTCACCACACACACAAAAGATAACTATGTGAGGTGATACATGTATTAATTAACTTGTTTGTGGTAATCCTGTCACGATGTACATGTATATTAAAACATCACATTGTACATCTTTAAGAAAAATCACACTGTACAACCTAAATATATACAGTTTTAATTTGTCAATCACACCTCAGTAAAGCTGGAAACAATTTAGGTGCACAAAATCATCTCTAGGTCCACCTTTCCCAGGGTAATGGATATGAAAGTTAAAATGAAAATTATTCTCAGAGTGAACATAGGTTATCCATTTGACCCTTTCAGCATGTTTTTTTCTTTTTAGCACTTATTCCTAGTTAAAGGTAATGCACAAATATATATTCACCAGTCAGTGACCTCTGTTCTAAATAGAAATAAATGTAGTGGAATGTTTTATGAAAGCTGATGTTGCAAGTTGGAAAATATTTTCACAGAGAGATAACCCACTCTGCAAATTCAAGGTTACTCAGAGTTTGACTAATTTTTACAAGTCATAGTCAATATCTAATGAGACTTAAAAATTAATCACAACTTAGACGGAAAAAATGTGAGGGGGTGAATAATATATTGAATAGTCTCTAACTTATCGAATTTATTTTGAATTCATCACCAAAGAACAATATTTTCCAAGATGGCTTTTCAACCAAATGACTTACCTTCATCTTGGACTACAGAACTTATTATTTAGAAGCAGCACACACATGTGTGTGTGTGAACAACAACATGTTATTAGTGTTTTCCTCTTCTAGATTTTCTGTTATCTCCTACATTTTTGCAACCAAGCTATTTCAAAAAAGAAGTAAAATAGGACTGTCATTCTTCAGTGCTCATGCTGTTGATAAGAATAGGGTAGATATAGTTCTCAGTGTATAAGACTTTCACCTCCAAGGTAAAGGAAATTGAAGATGATTCAAAGAGATGGAAAGATATCCCATGCTCTTGGACTGGAAGAATATTGTTAAAATGGCCAAACTACCCAAAGCAATCCACAGATTTAATGTGATCCCTATCAAATTAGCTATGACATTTTTTTCACAAAACTAGAACAATAATCCTAAAATTTATTCGGAAACACGAAAGGCCCAGAATTGCCAAAGCAATCCTGAGGGAAAAGAAAAAAGCTGGGGGCATAATCCTTCCAGACTTCAGACAATACTACAAAGCTATAGTAATCAACACAGCATGGTATTGGCATAAAAACAGATATATAGATCAATGAAATAAACCCAAACACCTACAGTCAATTAATCTTTGACAACAGAGGCAAGAATGTACAATGGAGAAAAGACAGTCTCTTCAGCAAGTGGTGTTGGGAAATCTGGACAGCCGCATGTAAATCAATGAAGTTAGACTACTTCCTCACACCATACACAAAAATAAACTCAAAATGGCTTAAAGACTTAAATATAAGACAAGACACCATAAAACTCCTAGAAGAGAGCATAGGCAAAACATTCTCTGACATAAATCATAGCAATATTTTCTTAGATCAGTCTCCCAAGCCAAAAGAAATAAAAGCAAAAATAAACAAATGGGACCTAATCAAACTTATCAGCTTTTGCACAGCAAAGGAAACCATAAACAAAATGAAAAGACAACCTAGGGACTGGGAGAAAATAACTGCAAATGATGCAACCAACAAGGGCTTAGTTTCCAAAATATATAAACAGCTCATACAACTCAATATCAAAAAAAAAAACCCAATCTAAAAATGGGCAGAAGATCTAAATAGACATTTTTCCAAAGAAGACATATAGAGGGCCAAGAGGCACATGAAAAGATGCTCAACATTTCTAATTATTAGAGAAATGCAAATCAAAACACCACCAGTCAGAATGGCCATCATCAAAAAGTCTGCAAATAATGAATGCTGGAGAGGGTGTGGAGAAAATGGAACCCTTCTACACTGTTGGTGGAAATGTAAATTGGTACAGCTACTATGGAAAACAGTCTTGGAGGTTCCTTAAAAGATTAAAATTTGAAGTACGATATGATCCAGCAATCCCACTTCTGGGCATTTATCCGGAAAAGACAAAAACTCTAATTCCAAAAGATGCATGCACCCCAATGTTCATTGCAGCACTATTTACAGTAGCTAAGACATGGAAGCAACCTAAGTGTCCACTGACAGATGAATGGATAAAGAAGATGTGGTACATATATAAAATGGAATATTACTCATTCATAAAAAAGAATGAAATGATGCCATTTGCAGCAACATGGATGAACCTAGAGATGATCATACTAAGTGAAGTAAGTCAGAGAAAAGACAAATATCATATGATATCACTTATATGTGGAATCTAAAAAATAATAAAATGAACTTATTTACCAAACAGAAATAGACTCACAGACATAGAAAATAAAATTATGGTTACCAAAAGGGAAAGGGAGGGGAGGGATAAATTAGGAGTATGGGATTAACAGACACACAATACTACACATAAAATAGTTAAACAGTCATGATTAACTGTATAGCACAGGGAACTATATCCAATATCTTGTAACAACCTATAATGGGAAAAGAATCTAAAAAAGAATCTATATTTGAATCACTTTCTTGTACACCTGAAGCTAACACAGTATTGTAAATCAACTATACTTCAACAATAAATGAATAGGGTATATATAATACAGAATGATTTCCCTTTGTTAAACCAAATATTAGTGTCCTCCATGTATGGGAAAAAATGGAAATCTTTGAAACATAAATATTTTCTTTGGACTATGTAAGAGTGAGACTATATAAAATTTTGGATTTCACATCTGTTCTCCTTAATTTGCACAGATTCTTAGCTAAATTGACAAAAACGTCTGAAGTCTACTTTTATCATATTTAAGCAAATCTATTAAGGTAAATTAGTTATTGCATATTGGATTCCTTTGTTCTTTCATATTTTAATAAACACAGTTTAAAATAGATGAGAGTATCTTGGAGTCCTAAATTAGACCAAATTAAATTAGCAAATGTCTATTAATCACTATGTTTAAGATCCTGATAATGGTTCCTGTTATGTGGAAAACCACCAAGAGGTTGGGTTTGCTCAGTGAATGCCAGGAGGGAGGCCTTCATCCTTATATTTTTATGTGTTTAAGCATTAGAAAAGAATCATTAAACATAACAGAATCTAGTGGGGAATTTCTCAACTGTGGTAAATATTTGTATGTGTATTTGTTTTATGTGTTATTCTGGTCTCTCCAGATAATTTCTATTTGCTCTAAATCTCCCCAGGTGGATTTATACTAGGAAGTAGTGATAAAATATGGTGATCAATCATTTTGACTCTGAACATTCAGGGAAAAAGCAAAACTAACAACATAAGAACAGAAAAAGTAAACATCTAGGTATTTCACAATAGCTTTTGATTTCTATAATTCAGAGACATCTGTGACATAATGATTCCTGTCTTCCTTGAGTCCTTTTCAGTAATAGTCCACAGAGCCAGGCCATACAGAAACACACAGCCTATTGTATGAAAAGACACCTATCCTTGAGCAGGAGATATTGTGTGTGCAAGGAGCCAGAGTGCTGAATTCAAACATTCCTGGAGCACCTCTTACGTTACAGGTGCTGCTCTATACGCAGGGGCGTGGCCTCTGCCTTCAAGGAGCTGATAGCATAGAAGAGAAATGAGATGGACCAAATCATACAACATGTTAGCAACTGTGTCAGGTGTGTGCATATGGTGTCACGAGTGAATACGGAATATTTAGAAATCAGAGTCCACAGTCACACAGTTGAGCCTTCTCTTATGAACTTCCTCTCTCAGTATTGGTACATCTGTAAGGGGCTCAGGAAACATTCTTTTTCCTTCTGTCTTCCATTTCTAAATAGTTCTTTACTTAACATAAGTACTTACTTAAAACACCTATTGCAAGAAACATCTAGAGAAATTCGGTGATTTTTAAAATTATTTATCAGTCCCATATCATACATTGTTCTCTTTGTTTATGACATCTCACTTGGCAATCTCAGTTTTCTCTGCACCATCATAATCAAGGAATATTCCAAGGTCGCCAAGTTTGTTCAAATAACAACAATATTACCTAAGTCTCAGTTTATCACACAACTACCATGTCAAGTTTAAAAATTACTCTGCTTAGCCAGGCCAGTCTGCCCTCAGTCGATACATATCTCTTGTCATTCCTCTTTGTACTCACCCGCCCTTTTTTTCTGACACGTTGTACAATAGCAAGATCACTTTGAGCTTTTGATTCAAGCAGTAGAATATACCTTTAAAGTCATAATTAAATCAATACAGTCTTATTACTAATAGTAAAAGGTATTTGAATGCCCGTAAAGTCAAAAGATAAACTACTCTTTCTTATGTTAATCAAATAAACATTCTTTGTTTTTAAACATATAACATTAACTTAGAGGAGTATCCACTGCTCTATTCAAAATGAACTAGCATTTGCAAAAAAAAAAAAAAAATGGAAGATTTCAGTCCTCTGAGACAGTCTCAACCAACTTTCCTCCTCGCCCACCCTCACCATCTCAGCGAGGTTCTGTTTCCCTCATTCAATCTGCACTCAGGGCAGCTAAGAGAGTACCTCAAAAGTCTGATTCCAAACATAATCACGAGCATGTGACACCAACACAGCAACAACAGAACTTTAGCTGCGGAAATCACGATAGCAATTTCAGGAGTGAACATTGAATAGATTTCACTGACCTGAGGAAATATCTATTTGGCTCATCTTGGTCTGCGTGATGTTGATGTGAACGCTGACTTTGCTGTCAGTGAGGTCAATCTCCACGTTGCCCAGATTATCCGCAAAATGACTGAAAAGCAGGAGACCATTGGGGTTCCAAGTCCTGAACTGGAAACTAACCGAAAACAGGTCCTGGTGAAGCCGTCCGGGCACCTCCAGGTAACTGGTAGCATTGAAAAAGACAGGTACCGTGTAGGGCTCCACGCACGTGAAACTCAAATTTCCCTGGAAAACAGAAGGGCATGTTTTAAGGAAAATGTAGAATAAAATAAGCATCCATGGAAGACAGTAGACAAAGCAACAGTTTTACAAATTTCAAAGCAGAACTTGAGCCTGTGTGAAATTCTCATGTGCAGCCGTGTGACACGGATGCAGCAATTGGATACCTCGGCATGTCCTTCCTGCGATAGCGAACAGGGTACGGCAGTTGGCTATCAAGTTGAGGGATTCGTACAAGCACCATCCATCATGGAATTGAGAGACTGACAGCCTGAGGTGATGGGCTGACTATGGAATGGATGTGTCCCTGTGCGGTGGGCTTGGGTGTGGACCACTGGACCTTCCGAAGACAGCGAAGAGCTGCTTTTCCCTCCCCCACTACTGATGCTGCATCAGCCAGGGAGGGAATGCCTTTGTCCTCTTTTGGATGGCCTTGGTCAAGTGTTTATTAATATATAAATCTGGTCTCAGTGGGAACTATGATCATTTGGTTGCTATTTATTAAATTATTATGGGGCAAATACTCTTGGGTTTTATCTCAATACCTAATACATATGAATTAATATTAACTATTTAGCATCAATATGATTGTGATTATCTCAGATTATTTTGTTATTCAACTCAAAGTCTCATTTAAATTCCCATGAGGGACTTCCCTGGTGGCGCAGCGGTTAAGAATCCGCCTGTCAGTGCAGGGGACACGGGTTCCATCCCTGGTCCGGGAAGATCCCACATGCTGCGGAGGAACTAAGCCCGTGCGCCACAACTACTGAGCCTGTGCTCTAGAGCCTGTGAGCCACAACTACTGAGCCTGTGTGCCACAACTACTGAAGCCCACGCGCCTATAGCCCGTGCTCCGCAACAAGAGAAGCCACCGCAATGAGAAGCCCACGCACTGCAATGCAGAGTAGCCCCCGCTCGCCGCAACTAGAGAAAAGCCTGTGTGCAGCAACGAAGACCCAACGCAGCCAAAAATAAGATAAATAAATAAATAAATTTATAAAATAAATTCCCATGAAGTGTGCATATATAACACATTAATGTTTGTGGAAACAGTGACATGAATGTACAAAAGGAAAAGAAAACTTGCAATAATTAAAGCTTCCTCCTTCCCCTTCACACTCCCTCTATTTGGTACAAGGAAATTTGATTTATTATTCAACTACATTGAATTTTATATTCTAGTGTCTAAGTACCTTCCTTTTAAAGATATGAAAATCTACATATTCTTCCATCTTTTTTTAACCCACCATATCTTGAGGAATATGATTTGGAGACATTTTCACTTCAATTTTTGTTTGTTTAACAACACCGCATATTTGTCCCTAGATGCATAGCTCTTCCACTTTAGTACATTAAGCTAGGCTGTCTCTCTGAATTAATATTCAAATTAAATTTGTGCTGTGACTTCACAGATGATTATTTTTAAATGCTTACTTTTCCCGATGAAAAGAACTGGTTGTGCATAATAACTGAGATGTCATAAATGACTGCATGCCTGTGCTATGGGGATTGTCTCCCCACAAAGTTAAACGTGTTTTCTGAGTAATGGTGCTGACTCTGGATCCACCGTATAATGAGGAAATGGGTGTGTATATAGAGAGGGGTGCAGGATGAGTGCTGAGTCAATTCCACTGAAATATCAGCACCTGACATCTTTGAAAGCAAATTTCCTACGTAAATATTTGCCTTTGTAAAGCTGCTTGCAAATGTCCAACTTGCCTCTATACTGCCTAAACTTTTAATACATAGGTATATTTTTGTTTAAAAGCCTTTTTTATGTCTGCTCATTCTATTTTAACAAATATAATTATAGATAATTCATGCTTTTCTAAATGTATTTGTTATTCAGGTTAAAATAGCATTGATAAGCACAATATATTTTGTGGTTAAAGCTGATTTTGGAATGAGTCTCTGGAGTGCAATTCTCTGTAGTTTGGATACCTAATTAATACATTTGAGGACCAACTGGGAGGTCTGGGCAGAAATAACACTTTACTTCTTAAAGGTGTAAATAATGGAAAAGGTATTATGATGATTTGGATTCTGTACCCTTCTATCTTAAGTAACAATTTCTGAGGAAGCAAAAGGACTCTGATGCCATTTTATCCAAAATTTAAAATAGCCTATGTATAAATACTGCTCTAGATAAGAAATAACACAGCATGGAAAGAGACCATGACCTCAGGGGTCGGATACTGTGAATCCACAATCTATGTTTATTGGAAAGTTATTTTTCCAGTTTAAATCTCAGTTTTCATCTACAAAATGTTTATGACAATATCTCCCTTGTAGTATTGTTCTTAGATTACCATAAATGTAACAGGTCTTGTACAGTGCCTTTTGCCTGTACATGGAGCTATTATTATTTTTCTCTACAGTCAATATATCTTATGAGAAAATTTCACCAAAGTTCAATTTTTAACTATTAGTATAAATTCATCATTATTTTTAAGAAAGATAATTAGTAAAGAAAAATTTTGCATTAAATTATTATTTTATAGTTTCTTATATCCAACCTGAACTCTTGGTTATTCATTCAGCATTTCCATTTGTCCAATAATTTTATGAAAACCCTAGACTCAAGTTTGGGGTAACAAGACCAGAGTCTTTTAGAGCATAGCACAAATACTCATTATATTATCCACTCCCACTGGCTCCCAAATATATGGATCTCTGGATTCCCAGGCTCTTCTCAATTACATTTTGGGATTAAAGAAAATCCTGCTCTTGCAGAGCCATAAGGAACTCACATACCAGATTTTTAAGTTGATATCTTGTAGTGATCCTATACGGTGTCATAGGAATGCAAGTGTGCTAGCATGTTCTTTGATTTCTACTCTCCTTGAAATAGCTCAACCTGGAAACACTCAGACCAGAGTCAGAGAAGACCACTGTGAGCTTCTGGGTCACAGATTTCACTATCTAATCTAATCAATCTTTATTTAATTGCATAATATTTATTTGGTATGTTTAGCTTTGACAAGAAGTTTATTTCTTTACATATTTGAGTGAATTAACTTTGGAAACATGGAAGTAAATATAATAAAGTTCCTGGTTTTAAAACTTTTTAAATATTGAATTACATCATAATCAAGAAATGCAGAGCTATATACGATGTGACATTTGGAAACACGAGGCTGCCGATTTAAGGGCTGCTGAACAGCTGGGCTGAAGTATGCCTGTTCCTCTGCCATGGGGAATCCAGAAACACTGGGGCTGAAATTCTGGGCCCCATCTGAATCAAACTTATCGTCTATTTCTGGTTAATTTAACTCAAAAACTGGTATCTATTCTCAGAGTAAATTCAATGTCTCCATATCTTCAGGTAACTCTAAAGTTAGTTTTATACGGTTGAACCCACCACAAGCCTGATGATAAATGCTATGATGCTGTTCTTTATTAACAGTCCAGACACAATACAATTTCTTTGATTTTTCTATGAACCAATATTTTGGGGGTGAAAAACCTTACCACATTTGAGGGTTCTAGTTTCTTCCTTCTTGCGAGATCAGTTATGTTGATGCCATTGTAGTTAATGCTTTCCATGCAGCCTTTGAAATTCTTTCTGCTGCTGGAACTTGGCTTACCGGAGAAAGGTATGCCTCCAAAGGTTATCTTTGAAAAAAAAAGACAAAATGTCAATATTCACACTGTATTCGACTTAAAAAAATAAATAAAAACATTTACAATAAATTAGACAAAACTACCAATAGATCCAAGTTCAGTTATCTTTACCTCGGCCAATATATACAGACATTTTTTTCTGCCTCCAAAGTCTGTTGCATATTAAATTATGTTGTTATTGAAGTATATGCTAATTGTCATTAATTCTGAAAATTAGATTATAACTTGAACAAGAAAATAGCAACAACCCCTAGCATTTTAATACCCGGAAGACAGTTTATCAATTTTCCTGGGAGTGTTTTAAAAGATTTTACACAGCAAATATCTTTTATTAAGTAATATTAAGAATACATTTTTATGCTTATCATTCAAAGACATACTATCAGTAAATGCTTCTAGCCATTATGAAATAACCAGCATTAACATATTAAGTTTATAAAACTTCAGCCAAAAGCAAGGAAAATTGTATTCAGCCTATTTAGACATTATAGTCTAATGACCATTAGAGTAAAAAATTCATTGGTCTTATTGTGAATGCAGAAAATAGTTCCAAAAGTCTAACTGCAACATTGATTAAGAACATCTTCAGATTTGGGGGCTATAATTTGAGAAGTACAGGTTTAAAGATATAGGTCTCCTAGGTCCTAAGGAATAAGGTCAATCTCCTTCCTGTGATTCTTAAGCAATCATCGCCTATAAAAAGAGAGTATATAGTTTTCTACATATTTTTGATCAAGTTATAGTACTAAATATCAATTTCATATAATACAAAATTATACTTAATTATGTATTGCCAATGACATTTACTGCTAATAAAGAATTAGTAGTGAATGAATCTATTAATCATAGCTGTAATATCAAGATATATAATCCAGATATATTTCTCTTAATTATTATTAAATTACCAATTTTTCTTACAAAGTTTTGAAAATGAAAGACAGATTTCAATGTCAAGACTTCATATTTTATATATAAAGCAGAGATCTTTGGGTTTTAGAAGACACAAATTATGCTTCTGTTATTTATGTTTTGGCATTTTATTTTAAAAAAATTTAAATTTTTAAAATTATTTTTAACCATTTTAAAATTTTTTAAATTATTTTTAACCATTTTAAAATTTTTAATGTACAATGTTGTTAGTTTCAGGTGTATAGCAAAGTGATTTAGTTATACACATATATATATTCTTTCTCAGATTCTTTTCCATTATTGGTTATTACAAGATATAGAAAATAGTTCCCTGTGCTCTACAGTAGGTCCTTGTTGTTGATCTATTTTATATATAGTAGTGTGTATATGCATTTTAAACGCTTAACTGGTTTAAGGGAAAAAGCACAAATTAATGATGGTTTATGAGACAGTATAAAAAACCAAAAAACCTCACTTAAAATAAAATTAAATGTATTAATACCAGTTAGCTGTATATATATCATTTACCTTAGATTTTAAACATGGGAAGAAAAGAGAAAAACTAAGAATAAATACATAAAAAATAATCAGGAAACTACAAAATGAATAATAGAGAGTATTCTAAAATAGATTAGGAAAATATTTTCAAGTGGCATTGAACTGAACTTATTAGGTGCTATATACATGTAATTAATAACAAAGGTAAGAATTAATGATACTTTAATGGAGTGTTGTATTTCTCATCTAAAATTCATTTTATCAATTTTATCAATCTCTGCTCCAGTAATAAAATCTTCCAGGCTTAATGACATGCAGCATCACATTTTGAATAATATTACTAAATGCTAGTTAAAAGTATTGTTTTATTCCTTCTCTGTGTGCGTAGTTTCTTTATGGGGGGGGGGGACTCTCATTTTCCTTCCGGATGATGATTCACACACTCCTTACGGTTTCTCTGTTTTCGACAACCCTTGGCTCATGTTCTACCTTATAGAAGGTACCCTGGTGAAGCATCACAGGCTCAATTTACCAGATTCCTTACAATTAAGAGATGTGGGTTCAAATCCCAATTCCTAATGTAACTCATCATTTGATATTAGGTGCTCACTACTTGTTTCTTGTTATGTATTCTCACCAATAAAAGGAAACACGTTCTGATATTGTAATCATTCTCATGGTAAAAAAAACTGTTGCAGTTGTTAGATTAATAATCTGATATTGCTATGACTCACACAATTGCCTTATGAATGGCACTGCCATTCAATGACGATGTTGACTCTAAAAAAGAATTGCACTGACCATTTTGTTAGCTACCAAGAGTTTCCAAAGGGTGGCAGAGACTGCTAGATACCTCTGAGTGTCCTTTCTCCCACCTTCTTTAAGAAAAAAACATTGCTTTTCAGCTAGGCACATGCTCCCCAGACAATACACGGCATTTACCAACCTCTTTGAACAAGTTTTGGTCTCATGAGATTTAAGTGGAAGGGTTGCGTGTGACTCCAAGAGCTATAATTAAAGGGATGAGGGGGGCACAGTCTTCTTCACTCCCTGCCTTCGCACTGTCTGGAATGCAAAATGGAACGTGAGTAACTATCTCGGAGTGATTTGCAGAGGGGATGGGGTAGCAGCAGGATAAAAGTAGACTGTGGTCTTGATGACCATGATGCTGCCATTTGAGCCCAGGGCTACCTGCCCGCAGGCTCCTTTTAAGTGAAAGGAATAAACATGTATCTGTTATGTTCAGTCTTATTAATTATAACTGATATATGTGGTGATTTCTATTACTTCCTGTTGTCTCCTCACAGAACCCTATGAGCAATGTGCTATTATACTCACTTTATAGAAAGGGAATGTGATTTCACCACTGTCACACAACCAGTTAGGGGCAAAAAGGGATTCAAACCCAGGATTATGGCTCCAATTTGAGCTCATGCAGTTGATTCTCTACAAAATCCCAACGGGTTTCTAAAATCCTAGCCCAGTTCTGCAATGGACAAGGGGGAGGCATTCTTCTACTTCCCAAGCAGAACTGTATGGCAAAGGCAAGGGCATAACATCCAAAGTGGGTGTATATTGGCATTTGGATAAAGAAGGGAGAGAAGCCAGGACAAACACCAGTCTGCTGTCCTGCCCTGTGTTGTCACTGGCTGGAGGAGGAAGAATGAAGCGAACTGCCTCTGTACACCCTTGCACGCTTCTCAGGTCACCATGTAGCTACAGCTTGACTGCAACGGTGATTGGCTCACTTTTAACAGGCTACAGAGAGGTCAATAAGGTGAATGGTTAAGGCTTCTCCCCCCCCCCCCCCCCAGAAATGCCCACATTGAGTTATGTCAAAGGAACAAACTTGTCTTCTATTGCTTCTTTCATGATGTTTCAATATATCCCCGGGAATGAGGCTAGGTATTATTTAATGAACCGCTGGCAGTGGTGTGCTGGATCCTGCCAATACTGGCTCATGAGAACGGACTGTTAGAGTCATTGTTAAAAATTACATTATATAAGCTTTAAATTCAATACATTACATTAAACAAAAAATTAATAACTACTCAGAACTCATGTCTACATTTTCCTATCATGTATGCTCTTGAGGTTATTTACGTTTATTTTGTCTACATGATGGAAATATTGAATAATGGTGTAGTATAATAAATATTTTTGGTCTTTGTTCCCAGTTCCTGGCACAGAGCTCCTAAAATCCTTGCAATTTCCTGAGTAATAGGTGTGTCTTTTGTTAGTCATAATGAGCCCTTTTGTGCAAGGAGATGTGTGCAAAAACACTGAGAGACTGATTCTACTATAGTCCCTAATTTTCTTTAAACAAATAAGCCAAGAGAATCTCCTTATATTCAGGTAAACATGTAGAGATATAAAGGTAGGCCCAACCATTTTCATTGCAGCTTTTGCCAATAACTGCAGGATCTGAGGAAAGTAATCAGGTAGTAGCTCTACAAAGAGAAATATGTTGAGTCTCTCCTGATTCTTTCTAGTAAATTAAAATTTTTTTCCTGTGTCTCTCTAACAAATATGTCTCAGGCATTTTTGTCTACAGGTGAGGCTCTCAAACATGATATTCTATCTAGAGGGACTTCGAAGTGTCGATGAAACTGCTGACCCCGTAGAAAGCATTGTGTGTGCATGAATATTCATAGATTTCACTGCAAACTCAAAGGGTCTATAACCCCAAATTTTTAATTCTGTTTTTTGAAAATTGGAATTGTGTTTGCCCATTACTAATGTTCCAGGATTTCTCACCTCTTCTATGGTACTTCAAAGTTTATTAATGGAGAATGAATAATTCATCTTTAAATTCTCTCCTACAGTAGGAGATAAGCCACGTCAGTCAAGATTCATATTAATTTACAGAAGATAGAAATTTTGGGGATTTTCACATTCTTTCCCTTTCAACAATCATTTTTACTTTAAAGAGATGTCTGGAGGAGTAATTATTTCCTGATAACCTTAGATATATTTTAATGTTAATAAAGTCTCTATATCAAAGTTTATATGGCATATTCTAATCTAAATTTCTAATTAGAAATATATGTAATGTATGTATATTACAGAAAATTTAGAAACTATTTAAACATATAAAGGAAATAACATAGTTGTAAATCCTGACTTTTTCACTTACTACTTTATGGTAAGCACATTCTATGTTCTAAAAGATTTATGTGTGGATATCAGTAACATACATATATGTATATGTATATATCTGCAATTTCAAAACTGGGGGCCAAGGCACATGGAGATGGCACGGCAAACTCATAGGGGTGCCCCAGTGATGAACATCTTCTTACAGAACTTTTATCCCTATTTATGATTAACATTTTTGATGGACATTTTAAGGTTGCACTGCTCTCCAAATAATTAAAAAACTTGATATGCCTACCAGTATATTATGAGACTATATATTTTTTACTGCACCAATATGATCATTGATTATTTTTTAATCTTTGATCATTTGGAAGGTAAAAAAATATTTTTATTTATGGACAATCTCTTTAAAATATTCTATATTTTTACTTCTTTTATGACAATGATATCTGAGAAAACAGAACTTGTCAAAAGAACTATCTACAGACAGGAATGTATAAATGACTTAACATATACCAGAACTCAGGATTTCTTATTCAATATTTTGTAATAAATATTAGACAATCCTATGTACATAATATACCGTACATCATCAAGAACAGGCGATTTATGTTATAATTAACTACCAAAGAAAAGATTACAACTTAAATTTATTCTGGTTTTGTTAAATGGCCCTGATAACATGATAAATGGTCCTTCTCTTTTAATATATCAGTATGTTATTTTGGTACCAAGTTTTTAAAAATGTTTTAAGAACTCATTATGAATAATTTAGAAATAAATACAACGACATATTAACAAATTAGGTTGTGAAGTTGTAAGTTAAGTTTTCTTTGGAGGATAAAATGAAAATGGTATAGGAAGGTATATGATTGATTAACAATAATACAACAAGACAGTAGGAAACTGAGGCAGCCACTTGATGCATTACAACTTACACATCCTCAGATTTACCTCATAGTCCAAATCCAGGTAGTCGAACTCCCCATTGGTGCGGAAGTGCTGCGTGCTTCTGTCCAGCGTGAGGTTGAGGCTCCGGCCCTGGCGCTCAATGACCACAGAGTGCCAGTGGTGATCATCCAGCAGACTTCCTGTCGTCACGGACGTGTGGCCATATATGGGGCCAAGCTGGTTGCTTCCTGAGTCACGTGAGTGGAAAAGAAACAAGGCAAAGCCATCACGACTCTATGTCAAAGTAGACCTTTCATCTACAACACCAAGGGTGGACGTTTCTCTAAAGCTCTGTCTACTGAAGTTAACTTGGGAAAACCCACATGTAACTACACTTAAGAACAGTTGTATGTTCAAACTACATAAAAGCTATTAAAGATGGAAAAAAGTCTGCTCCCTTAAAAAACATGAGCTTTTTTTTTTTTTTTCAATTACTGTACCATGAATTCTGCTAAATTTGGTAGATACTTTATAAAGCCTGAAACAAGAACTGATCATATGGCCTCACAAAAAAGATCATTACCATGTCATTGGAAAGCAGTTTGCGTAGAGTTTTATTGACTAGAATTTATGACAGCCATGGAAACACATCCACTCAAATATCCGCTGTCACTCTTTAATGCTGTTACCTATGGGCTCTGGGGCCAGAGCTCTGGGGCCAGAGCACCTGGATTCTGATGCTGGTTCCACCATTGGCTTGCTCCATGATCCTGGCCAAGTGGACAGTTCTCTGGGCCTCTCTTTCCTCACATGTAAAAAGGGAAGAATAATAGTACCTGCTTTACAAGGTTGCTGTAAGGATTAAATTAATTAGTACAAGCAAAGAACTTACACACTTCCTGACATATAGTGAACATTCATTAAATGTTACCTGTTAATTTTTTATTATTGTTGTTGTTATTTTTGGTCAAGAAGACACGGCATGACAATTTTCAGTTGTTTTTTTTTTTTCTGATTCCAAAAGCCATAATCAGTATAATATTTAATGTCATGGAAAGTTTACTCAAGTTATACTTTAAAATAAAAAACTGCAAAGTTATATATGCAGCATTAATCCAGTTTTGAAATAAGATCTCCATAGCAACAAGACTATAAATAAGAGTGGAAGGTTGTGAGAATCTGAAATGTTTACTAAGGTCATCTCTGGAGGCTGTTTACATATTTTTTACCATTTTTTATTTTGTCTAATCAAGTATTGCTTTTGATGGTCAGGCAAAGCTAAATGCTATAAAAATACAATATTGCTTCAGAATAAATAGCATAATAGAAATCAGAGAAACACACAATTGACTGAAGAATTATTTTCATTTTTTTCACATTTAGGATGCTAATATGCCTATACCTGACATTTTCTATGGATTTCCTAGATGAAATTTCTTTCCTTTTGGTGATGAAATCAAATGTTGCCCTGTGATTGTGATTATGATTGTGTATGTACATTGGCGGTGGGACAGGGAGAAAGAAAAGAAAGAATACATTTAAGTGAAAGACTACATTCAGTTTCATTACTTTAAATATTTAGACTAGAAGACAAAGCAGCAACTCATGTGCCTGATATTTAGGCAACAGCATTAAAGAGTGACAGCGGATATTTGAGTGGATGTGTTTCCATGGCTGTCATAAATTCTAGTCAATAAAACTCTGCGCAAACTGCTTTCCAGTGACATGGTAATGATCTTTTTTGTGAGGCCATATGATCAGTTCTTGTTTCAGAACAGTAATGTCACACTCTTACAAGCCCCAGCGGCTTTTAAAGGCTACTCTATACGTTTCACTGTTTTTAAAAAAAACAGGAGAAAGGTTTGAAAAATAAACTTCTTTGGATATGATTCAATTGTTCTGAGTGTGTGTGTGTGTGCGTGTGCGTGTGTATGTGTGAGCGTGCATGTTTTTAAAAAGCACTTATGTTTGGTTTTCTGGTTTCTCTTCCCCCATCCGTCCTTCTTAGCTTCTACTGAACCTTTTTTTCAAAAACTAGGGATATTTTTCTCCCAGGTAATGCATGAATACATGTTCAATATTATAAATAGAGAATATTATAAAGAATTAATGTGTAAAACATTAATCACTCATTTCCATCACTAAAGATAGAGTGGTCTATTTCCTTCCAGATATTTTTCATTTACATACATGTAATTATATATACATATAATTATATAATGCATATAATTCATACACATAATATAAAAATATTGATATATTATTTATATTTTCCTACAGTTTTCATTTAATGCTCTACAGTATTCCCCAAATTATTCACAGACATTTTAAACACATACCCACCTATTTCTATATGTTAAGCTTTATTTCTTTAAATTTTTGTTATTGTAACAAATATTGCAAAGTACGTCCTTGGACTTAAATCCTAAAGTTATTTCTTATTATTTCTTTATGATTATTGGACCAAAATATATAAAGAATTTAAAATATCTGAAGATACATTATCAAATTGTTTTCTTGAAATATTTTCAGGAACAGTACAAAGAATCCTTTTTGTCACCTAACTCACCAACACAGATACTATCATTTTTAAAATTTATTTACTTGAAAAAATTGGAATCTTGTTATTTTATTGTATATTTCTTTTATAGACAGTTTGAGCATTTGGTGTTTATAGATTATTTATAATGTTTCTTCTACAAGTTTTCCTTATATTTTTTGGCAATATTTTCCTCCTAAAGTCTTGGTATTATTACAGAGTGGAATGAATTTTTTATTCACGAATGACATTAAACTTCTATATTTGACATTTGCATTTTCCCAGGTTTTGGCAGGCATTTTCATTTTATGATTTTTTAATATAAAAATTTAAATATTTTTGTGTAATTATATAATCAGCATTTTTGGATAATTTCCTTTTTTGTTATTGAAATTATTATTTCTATCAGAGATTTTGAATGTGAAAAGTTTTATAATAAAAGATAAATCTTTGTAGACACTATAGCAAGTATTATCAACCAAAAAAATTAACTGAAGTTTTAATTTTTAGTATAATTTTGATTTTCAAAGTAATAAAAGTTAATATACGGGACACAAGCCGTATTTAAGAATGTTGGAACAACCATATTGATAAGGAAAGTAAATAGGCAGGATCTCTTTTTGTGTTCTAATTTTTAGTTTTATAGCTTTCCATTGGGATGCATTTAACATGTGAATTTTAAAAGATTATAAAAGAATTCTATAAAGATTATAAAGTCTTTTATAATCTTTATAGATTATAAAATCTTTATAGAATTCTAAAATCACTGCAGCATAAAAAATACAGAATATATGATGCCCTTCAAACAACTCTTGCATAAATCCCAAAATTTTTAGGCAAGCAAGAGGAGTATAAATGTACTGTTGATTTGCATGAATTGTAACTCTGAATGTCAGTATCTGTGTTGTGGATCTTCCCTTTAGCTTTAAGGAAACCTTAGCTACATTATCAACAACCAAACAAGTATTAGGATTCTCCACTTAAAAACAACAACAAAAGCCCAAAACAAAACAATAACTCCTTCTTTGAGTTTCATCTCATTCTCCAGCAAACATATCATTTCTCTGATTCCTTCATTTCTAGTTGATAATATTAAAAATATTCATTCCCACACCTTTCATCTTTTCTTAACTGATGACAATAAAACTACTGTCCTTTCTATTCCACTGAGAATAAATCAACAGTAACCACAATGTTGCCAAACAGTGACCTCACTTTTCTGTCTTCTTCTTTAAGTGACATTTTAGGCGAATTTGACGCAGTAGACCATAGTAGACCGCCTCTTGTCCTTCCCTGGTCTCTGTGATGCCACATACTAGCATTTCTTCCTATCCACTGTCCACTTCTCCTCAGTCTCCATGTAGCTTCTTCTCCTGTTAATCTCATACATGCAACTCCCTAGTTGAAATCTCAACTTTGATGCCTAATAGGCAACTAAAATGCACCATATCCAAACAGATCTCCAGACTTCCTCTGTTGGAAGAAACTAATACTTCTCTATTAGAAGAAACTCTGTGGAGAAAACAAAGCTCTCTGTATTTCTGAAAATGGTGCTAATGTCCATTTGGAACTCAAGCCATACCCTAGGAATTATCCCTTATACATTATCTTTCTTTCTTACTCCGTATCCAAATCATTACAAATGATACTGAGTTTACCACCAGTGGATCCAATAGCCAATATCAGTGGATCTGATAGCCACATTCTGCAAGCCATGCTGTCTGTCTCTCACTGTACCAGACTCTCATGTTGATGCAAGTGTTTTCTCTTACAGAAGCCTCAGTACATTAAAAAAAATAAGATCATGATGCTATAGTTTAAAGCCTACTAATAGCTTCCCATTCTTAAAATACTATCTAAACCTTTTACCACGCCCTAAAGGATACTACAGGATTTCAACAATCCTCAATGTTTGGATTTCATCTTTTATCCTACTTACTCATTACAAATATCCACACCAGCCTTTTCCTGTTCCTTGAGCATGTCAGGTCTTAGTCTTTCGTGATTCCCTCCTCTCAATTAACCTTCTCTCAGATATTTTTAGGGCTTGTTTTTGTCATCACTGAAATCTCAGCATGAATATCTTCTCAGGGAGGACTTTCTTCACTACATATTCTAATGCTGACCCATCTTGCCTATGCAATATCCTTTATATATTAACCTATTTAATTGATTTCATTCTCCTCATCATTATTTGAAGTCACTTCTTTGGATTTAGTTGTTTCATAAAAATAGTAATAGATAATATAGTGTCTGATGCCTCCACTGTGTCATAAACTTCATGAACTCAGAGAACTCCATTTTTTCACCCCTGTATCCCAGATGCTCATGTAGTACCTGCAGAGTACAGGTGTTTAATACATATTTTTGAATGAATAAGTGTATCAATATATATCAACCATTATGAATTAAAACTGGATTGACAATATAATGTGAACTCTTTTTGTAATTTACATTTTAAGGGTTAAAGACCATTAGCATTTAACTAATGGGAAGACTAATAAATGAAAAGAATGGTGCCAAAAGTCAGGACATACCTAGGTTTAAACTGAAGACCAGCTTGGCTTTTTTCAGTTCCAAAGTAATATAATCCCCTTGCTGTCCTTCCCCGTGCAAGAGTACCCCTTCACTTTCGGAGGTTTTAAATTTCAAAGCGATGACATCTTTCAGTGTTTTCATCTTCTTGTTTCTGAATCTATATGGTAACACAACATGGCCATCAAAGTTGATAACATCAGCCCCTAAAAGAAGAAATAAATAATATGTTAGTTTAATTATTGTATGTTGCCATCCAGTGTGAAGTATATCTTCTTTCAGTGGGTGTCCACACAGAATAAATGAGAAAAAAGTGTTTTTTTTCCTGAAAACTCTTTAGCCCTGGGTTCTTGTTCTGTTTCTTATTTTGGTTGATTGTGTGTCCTGAAGTGGATTTTATGGGAAGTACTCATAAAGAATGATCACAGAAACCTTTATCAATATAAATTGTAATACTAATAACATAAATTCCATCAATGAGTTTTACAGGCTTCAAATTTTTAACTTAGAAGTTTGGAGTTTACTTGAAAAAAGTAAAATTTTTAATCCCTGAGATATTATGAAATTTTATTATTTTCCTTCTTAAATGAGGCTGTTTATGATTTCAAATATACATCAATATTTTGCTCACAAATTTTCTTTTCTATGACATAACAATGAAGGATCTTGGAATGCAGGGTTTATGGCATACTCATTTTTCTAATGGTTTTTATATTCTACTACAGTTTCACTTAACTTTATGGTAGTGCCTAGATATAGTGAACTGAACTTTAAGAAGCTTTTACCATTTGCTTCTAGGACTCATGTCTGTCTCAAATTCCTTGTTAGCCCCTTGCCTTTGGAATGGAGAATTGGGTTGCCTATGTTTTCGACTACACTAAACAAAGATATCCTCACCCATATATAATTAGAAGAACAAGTATCTAGCCTATACTATGATAAAAGTAGTTCTAATTTGATTTTAGGGAATTTCATTGAAAACATGAAATTATATAAACTTTTTTAGAAATATGAACAATTTTTTCACCACGCTCAGAAACAGGGGATGGTGGGCAATAGTTTAATAATTGCTACTTATTCACACCAGAAATAGAAAATGAGATGATTTTATTTATTACACACTGTTGGTTAGTGGGTTGCCAACGCATGGAATGGATCAGCGATGAACTGTAATCATTCAGATCAAATTTTAAGTACAAATAGAAGCTTAGTTACCATAATTAGACCTTTATCATTGAAAATACTTTTAGCTCTTAATATTAAATTGTAGAGAATCTAGACAAATTGGACAGTTCTAATTATCTTAGAATTATAAGCCAGGATGAAGCTGGCTCTCCGTTTGGGGTAAGGTCTTGCCAAAGAATCCACAGGGAGACATTGGAGAAAAATAATAGCAAGTTCAAAGGCTGTCAGAGAAATATCTTCTGATTACATGTCCTAGTTCTCTGGCACTGGTTTCCTTCAATCAGCATGGGGACTACTTTGGATCCCGGTAACAGTAACAACAGCATGCTACATCATGGCAGCCTAGGTGGAGGAGCAGAGCTACCATAGGTATATTCACTCTTTCTGTGCAGTACTGGAAGTATATTCACTCTTTCTGTGCAGTACTTGCCAGTATAAGTTTTGCTTTTAACTAATTCTATAAAGTGAATTGATATGAATACAGTTATTTCAAATATTGCTTAGAATATCTCCAACTTTTCCCTTCAAATCATCAATAGATTTTGAATATTTAAAAATATCCTACCACCGCAAACATTTATGTTTGTAAATAATAGTTCAGAGAATTGTTACATTCTAAAAAGTTCACAAAGAAAAATATAACTTGGAATTTTGTTTTAATTCTTATAGTCGATAATTTACTATAAGACTTCATATAGTCATACAAATTTTCTTAATCAACAGAATTCTGTTCTGAGAGTGTGAATCACAGAGGTTTATTTACTATGGAGGAAAAAAAGCAGCCATTAAATTTTGGCTTCTGCTAACACTGCAAAGCCAATTAGATTTTAGCTTAATCACCTGTACTGTCATAGCTGAATTCCAATTGCAATATCTTTATCATCTGTGATGAGAGATAAAACAGAGAAAACGTGGAATCTGATTATTGGATCCCAGGTTGAATTTATAATCCAGCAGCTGGTTGAAATTACTTTTTGTCTTGAAAAGTGCATAAACAGAAAGTCAGAAGGAGGGAGTAAATTCTGAATTCCAGAAAGTAATTTTGCAGTCAATTTCATATCAATGACAGTTGAATAACAGACACATCATCGTTTTATACACCTTCAATATATATTAATTGCCAAAAAATATTCCCCATTCATCTCTTAGGAAGTAAATGTTCCTGGAGCTTAGACAGAGGAAAGAATTCACCCCTCCCCCGTTTTCTCCTAACTCAAAATATACATTCAGGTCCAGGTACAGAATAGTGACTTATGCAAATGTTGATGCCTTTCTTCCTTACTTTTAGGGCAATGAAATAAGTGACAAGAAGGATGGTCATCATTTAGACAGTCCTACGATGTTAAAAAAAAACACAAGGAATGTTTTTCATGAGGACCAAACCTCATTTTACAAATAGTAAGTGGTCAGTGGTCAGTTGAGAAACTAATAAAAATGCTCTGCAAGCCAGATCACTCACATCACAAAATCCAAACTGTTCTTCTAGGAGTGGGTTAAATGCTTGCACAATATTAGCAAGTTGGCTTTGAAATTACAAAATTCCTAGAAATAATCTATGATATATAATTTATACATAAGCACACACCATACACTTTTAAGAGAGTCTGGGATATTGTAAAATCCATCAGAGTTTAGTTCCATTTCCTACAAAATACATTACAATTTCATATGACATCTAATAGTATGTTGTGCTTATTTTGGGACAAGCCATATTTTTCCCCCTATTACCCTGATTGCTTTTCACTCCCTAGAACAAAGTTTTCTATGCAGTGATTAAATATGTGTGGTTGAACTGTTTAAGCAATCTGAACAACAATATGGCTAGTCAAAAAGTGAATGCAAAATCACAGTGCTTCCATGATTTTGTTTCTAACAATAACTCAGAGAGCTGGTAATGTGCCCAATTCATCAAATCGTCACAGCAGAGAAGGCTTTTATTTTAAAACATTTCATTGTTACTTAGTCTTTACTTTCTGAATTTGGAGATACTCAGATGAGATATTTTGGAAAATTGTTTATCATCTAAAGATTTTATTATTTTACAAAAGTACCTTTGCTAATTTTTACTACAAATGTAATATATGTTTATTGTTAAAAAGAAATGAACAATACAGAAATATAGAATGTAGAATGTGAATCCCAAAAACAAGAGATCACCAGTCTTAATGGGTAACCAGTATTGACGGTGTGTCATTCTAGATTTTATGCATCTATCTCTCTATCTAATGTATGGAATAATGCAAGAATCTATACATTATTACATATACGTGTGTGTGTGTGTAATTAGAGAGAGAGAGGAAGGGAAAGAGAAAGGAGAATGTCATTTCATTTAATTGTGGTTCAAAATGTATAATAATAGCTTGAGCTTTGGGCAATCTATTTATAAATTGGGGAAATTGTAGGTTTTAGCAAATTAGTATGTTTTATTGACTTTGGTGCAGCAAGGCACTTACATAAAGTAAGAATGAATATAATTAGAAATGTAATTTATGTTATTTATTTGAAAAAATTAAAAATGTATTTGAATATAGCACCACAATGTAAACAAATAAGTACTTAGGAATTACTTTTGATTTCTTGTTTTCTCATAAATGTTTCATTTTCATATAGAAAATTGAGAATAATAGGAAGGTTTAAAGAAGAAAATTAAAAGGACATAATTCTATTTTCATGAAATAACCACTGATAACTTACATTTCTGATTATTTTAATTTGTATATATGTAATGTATATGTATGTACATAGATACACAGAAGGATCATACTCTATATAGTTTTGTTACTAAACACTATAGTTTTTTTTTTCAATCTCATATATTGTTTTTCCCAAAACAGGATTTTAATTAGCTAAAAATATACCATCATTTGGATGTCCAGTTTCTTCAATAAGAATCTGTTCTGCAGTTTTCTTTTTAATAAGCTTTTTATTTTGGAATAATTTTTGATTTAGTGAAAAGTTGCAAAGATAGAACAGTGAGTTCCCACACACCCTCCACCCAGTTTCTTCTAATGTTAACATTTTACATAACCGGTACATTTGCCTAATCTAAGACATAACTTAGGTGTAACACTATTCACTGAAATACAGACTATATTTGGATTTCACCAGTTTTCACAAATGTTTTTGTTTGTTTGCTTTTCCTATTCCAGGATCCAGTCCAGGATCTCACATTGCATTTCGTCATCATGTTTCCTTAGTTTCCTTCAACTCCTCCAATCTGTGATGTTTTCTCAGTCTGTCTTTCATAACTTTGACACTTTAGAAGAGTACCAGTCAGGTATTTTGTAGAATCCTTCTCATCCTGGCTTGGTCTGAAGTTTTCTTATGACTAGACTGGTGTAGTTTGGGGAGAAAACCACAGAGTTGGGGTGTCCTCAGCACTTCCTATCTGGGGAGGCACGATTTCAACATGACTTTCCACTTGTGATAGTGGTCAAGGTGATGTCTGCCAAGTTTCTTCACTGTAAGGTTACTATTTTTCCTTTTCCGTACTTTATTCTGTGGAAGTGGGTCACCAAGTCCAGTCCATGTTTAAGGTAAGGGGAATTAAGTTCTACCTCCTGGAGGGGGAGAATCTACATATACTATTTAGAATTCTTCTGTAAAGAAGATTTCTTCTATTTATTCATTCATTCAATCATTTATTTATATAATTATGGGATTGTGCATGTTTATTTATTCTTTGAGTTTAATTCAATACTTAATCATTATTCAAATTTTTCCAGCTTTAGCCATTGGGAGCTCTTTCAGGTTGGCTCCTGTGTCTCTTTGACAGGTGTGGCCCCTGCTGCTTCCTCTTCCCCCTCCCTCTTTTCCTCCTCCCCTCCTGCTCCTTCTCTCCCCCCCTCCTCTCCCCCTTCCCCCTCCTCCCTCTCCCCCTTCTCCCTCTTCCCCCTTCTCAAGCCTCCCTCTCCTCTTCCTAGTCCTCCTCATCCTCTTCCTTTTTCCTCTTTCTCTTCTCTCTTTCTGTCACTATATGATGCCCTAAGCTTATCTTGCACTTTTCCTGCCCCAGACCTAGAATCAGCCATTTTCCCAAGGAACCCCTATTTCTTTTATTGTAGAATGGCCCTGAGAAGCTTGCAGGTTTTTTATTTTTCCACTTTGCACACAATAAATTTTCTACAAATATAGTTATCATCTATATGATCTATTCTTCCACAAAATCAATAAATTATTCAGAAAAAAAGGACAAAAACTTATAAAATGTTTCTTAGTTATCTATTTCATAAGGATTTGCAATATTTTGAAGCTCTTTTCATGTTAATCAAATGTTTTTGCATAAACAGTGACTTTTAAAAGCAATAATGATAATTGCTAATATGTATTTAAGTGATTACTGATTACTCCTTAAATAAATTTGATTATTAATATTTAAGTGGTAATGCATAAGCCCTAATATTTAAAAATAATTTTGTTTTATCTTCATGAAATTAATATGTACTCACTGTAAAAAATTTATGTCATGTTAAGAAAGCAAAAAAATAATCAATTTAAATTAGTTACAGGGCTTCCCTGGTGGCGCAGTGGTTAGGAATCCCCCTGCCAACACAGGAGACACGGGTTCGAGCCCTGGTCTGGGAGGATCCCACATGCCGCGGAGCAACTAAGCCCGTGTGCCACAACTACCGAGCCTGCGCTCTAGAGGCCACGAGCCAAAACTGCTGAGCCTGCGTGCCACAACTACTGAAGCCCGTGCGCCTAGAGCCCATGCTCTGCAACAAGAGAAGCCACTGCTATGAGAAGCCCGCGCACCACAAGAAAAAGTAGCCCCCGCTCAGCGCAACTAGAGAAAGCCTGCATGCAGCAACAAAGACCCAACGCAGCCAAAAATAAAAATAAATAAATTTATTAAAAAAAAAAATTAGTTACAATCATACCACATAGATATCAAAATACTTTTTGTACGTCTGTCTAAGGAATTTGTGGTTTTCTACAAATACCAACATTTTCTACAAATCCAAACATTTCTATTGATATAATGAGCATTCTTGTAGTGAGATTCTTGAGCACTGGAACAATTATTTTCTGACTTTAAATTTCTAAAGTGTTTAATTAAAGCATTTGAATTGCTTAAAGACATCAGTAGAGATGTATGTTAATGAGGTAGTATGAAATCTAACATTATGTAATTTATATAAATACCCAAGTCACTTTCAAGAGTTTGAAATATATCTCTGAAACTAAAGTTGAAAAATACTACAAGGTGGAATTTGCTTAGTTTTGCAAATTTTTACATAGATGCGCATCTATGTATTGTTTCTCTTTTTTTTAAAGTCAGATGTCAATATTCTAGATATGTTGACCTTTCTTTACAAAATAGCACGTCTGCCATCTTCATCTCTAGCTACGTATTCACTGGTCTTCTTCTTCATAGCATTTATCTCTACCTACTACCTGATATATTGACGGGCTTATGAATTTATAGCATGCCTCCACCTCCAAGAATGTATATGCATCAGAGACTTTATTTTGCTCCACCCTGAAGATCAGTACTTACAACAGTGGGTAAGTCAATATTCGTTAAGTATTTGTTGAATGATTGCATGTTGTCATGCACACTCAAAGCACTGGATTAAAGTAGAATAAACTTCTTTAAACTTTTTCTTTAAAAATCTGAATCACTAGATTGGAAGAAATTTCAAGAATCACTCTGATCCACCCTTGGTGCCACAACTACTATTATAACCAAGGTTTCAATTGTTAGAGAAAAAGAATGGTAATTTCGTGTTACTTTTTTTGTGATGGGGGAAAAATTCATGCCATTATGATTAATTGACTCGGTGTTATTTAATTGACAGACATTAACTCTAGTGGAACCGAGTCCATTTCATCTCATCTGCAGACTGTTTCTGATTAATCACCTTCTTCTAACCCACTGCCCTTTCCTTTCAATATATCTGTGGTTTAAATGTAAATAGATAGTTTAAATAGATTCTAAAATGTCAATAACAGCTAATTTAGAGTAGTAGCAGCAAATGAGCCTTCTTCAAATCCTTTAAAATATAATCTAGAGACAGACTTAAAAAAATCACTTTTACTTTGGGAAAAATAAAACAAAATAAAAACCACAAAGGCTCTTTCATAAAGGCCATCATCTCACATTTTGTGCAATATTTCTCCTTAAAATGTGTTGCTTTGCCCTTAAGAGCTTGATAACTCATGGTAGGACAAGAACAATCACATCAGAGAAGTCTGATTTCATTTATCCACAACATTGGGACTCCAGTATCCAGTTGCCTGAAAGACTGATCCACATGGACCTTCCACAGGCATATCTAACTCTACCTGCCCAACACATAATTCTTTCTCTGGGTCTTACTGCTCCTGTTCTTATATCCATTATCCAGTCACTTAAGACAGAGCTCTGGGCCTTTCCTTAGCTCCTCCCTTTCTCATGCACCTATGTTCTGTCAGTTCCAAGTCCAGTGAAATTTAGCATGTCCGTGTTTTTCAAACACATAGCTGGCTTTTTATATGCACTGCCACCAGGCTCCCATCGCCTCACATACTGTCTATCGCATTAACATGGTGAATGAGCAACTCCCATCCTCCGGTCTTATTCCCCTTAAATTTATCCTCCACACTGAAGCTAGTAAGATCTTTCTGAAATAAACTCTTTTACTGAAAAACTCTTCAGTGTGGCCTGCAAGACCCTCAGTGACAGAGCTCCTGCCTTCCTGACACCCTCACATTTTAGCACCATCTTTTTCCTTAAGTGTTGCTGATGGTAAACCAACTAAATCCCTTGCTAATTTCACCTAGTGCCTTTCCTCGCGGTAAGCTCACTTCCTTCAATGAACAGCTATTTTAAAAAAATCTAGTTTAAGTTTAGGCATCCTCCAAGCTTCAGATAAAGCTCAGCTACTAGAAAGGTTTCCTTGTGTGAAACAGCCCTCATCTATTCCTCCACAGCACTTGGATACCTTTATCGTATCCCTTCTCATCTTATATTGAAATTATCTCTTTATGGGTCTGATTTCCTCTGAACTTTAAACTTTCCTAAGGTACAGTAGACTCTGGTTTGTTCGACTTTGTATTTCTCACACAATAAACGTTTCTTAAACTGATTTAAACATAATTGGTATTTGAGCGGCATGCACCCCAGTGTTCATTGCAACACTGTTTACAATAGCCAAGTCATGGAAATAACCTAAATGTCCATCGACAGATGAATGGATAAAGAAGATGTGGTACATATGTACAGCGGAATACTACTCAGCCGTAAAAAAGAATGAAATGATGCCATTTGCAGCAACATGGATGGACCTAAGAATTATCATACTAAGTAAGCCGGAGAAAGACGAATATCATATGATGTCCCTTATATGTGGAATCTAAAAAAATGATACAAATGAACTTATTTACAAAACAGAAAGAGACTCACAAACTTAGAAAACAAACTTACGGTTACCAAAGGGGAGAAAGAGGGGAGGGATAAATTAGGAGGCTGGGATTAACACAGACACACTACTATATATAAAAAATAGATAACCAACAAGGACCTACTGTATAGCACAGGAAACTATACTCAATGTCTTGTAATAACCTGTAAGGCAAAAGAATCTGAAAAGGAATATATATATATTACTGAATCACTATGCTGTACACCTGAAACTAACATGATATTCTAAATCAACTATACTTCAATTAAAAAATTTTTTTAAAAACATAATTGGGGGGCTTCCCTGGTGGCGCAGTGGTTGAGAATCTGCCTGCCAATGCAGGGGACACGGGTTCGAGCCCTGGTCTGGGAGGATCCCACATGCCGCGGAGCAACTAGGCCCGTGAGCCACAATTACTGAGCCTGCGCGTCTGGAGTCTGTGCTCTGCAAGAAGAGAGGCCGCGATAATGAGAGGCCCGCACACCACGATGAAGAGTGGCCCCCACTTGCCGCAGCTGGAGAGAGCCCTCGCACAGAAACGAGGACCCAACACAGCCATAAATACATAAATAAATAAATAATTTTTAAAAAAATTGGTATTTGAGACAACATGGCAAAAGGGGCATTCCTCTGTTCTCATTTTCCTTCAAAACCATACCTGGTGCAAGCAGTTTTCTCTCCAAGAGTACAGACTTATACATGTTTTAATGACAGGTATTTATATAAATATTACAGGGCTTCCCTGGTGGCGCAGTGGTTAAGAATCTGCCTGCCAATGCAGGGGACACGGGTTTGAGCCCTGGTCCGGGAAGATCCCACATGCCACGGAGCAACTAAGCCCATGCGCCACAAATACTGAGCCTGCGCTCTAGAGCCCCCAAGCCACAACTACTGGGCCTGCGTGCTGCAACTACTGAAGCCCGCACGTCTAGGGCCCGTACTCTGCAACAATAGAAGTCACCACAACCAGAAGCCCGTGCACCATAAGGAAGAGTAGCCCCCACTCGCGGCAACTAGAGAAAACCCACGTGCAGCAACGAAGACCCAACGCAGCCAAAAATAAATGAATAAAATAAATTTATAAAAAAAAATATTACAACTGTGTGTTTCTGATATGGATAAATACTTTAAAACTTGAAATGCTTTCATTACACTAATACTGGAGTTATTTTTTAATAAGTCAAAAATGAAAATATTTAACTGTAGTATGAGTTGAAATACAAAATATATCTTTTCCTTTTAATTTAATGCATTTAAGGGAAATAGTCATTCATTCACACACACACACACACACACACACAGAGGACATCTGAAAATCAGAGTGCTCCACTTCTGGACAGGGTTATAGCTCTAATACATCTAATAATACAGAGATAATAAGCAATTTCTGAAAATTAGCACTAAAAATTAGCATAAAATCTATTGTAGGAAATCTATGTGGAAGCTATTTTTATTTATTTTTGAAAATCGAAAAGTCAAGCAAATTAGACTTGCCTTCTCTGTGATAATATTACTGTTTACTGAAAATAGCTCTACAGCTTTTCACCATATGCAATCTATTTCTCTGCTAAGGAGGAGACTATCTAGAATTACAAGCCCTAAGTAAATAGCTCACAGATGAGGAAAGGAACCAGACATCAAGAAATCCCCCAGAATGTCTTTTAATATAAATTATTCTTAACATTTATTTCAGATTTTCTGTATCATTACTCAATTAAACTTACTTCTACTTCTAGTTCCACTGAAAACATTATTGTCAGTGTTGGACCCAAATTTCAACACTATATTGGCTAAGGGATGGCAGGTTGATTTAGGGGCTTGTTTTGAGGCATTGTTTTCATGGTAATTTATACAATACTGAGGAAAAGATAAACTATCCAGATAAGTAAAAGGGGAATGGCGGAAGGGGTGTCAACACCCTGGCAATTTCTCCAAGCTACCACAGCTGGCTTCCACTTTCCCCTCGGTATTAACCACATCTTCCGTTTTCTGTACTTTGATGTGTTGACATGTGGGGCCTTGCTGACCCTGGGGGGACTGCCCCTTCCAGGGTGAACCAATTCCTGCAAACACTCTCTCCAAATACAAACCAACCAATCAAGACTCCACAACCCAGCTACCTCCTCTCTCTGGTTGTCGCACTCCAGGCCACTATCCATCTGCCCTAATCACCCCAGGCTCAGGTACCAAACAACAAGGGAAGCCCCTGTGGCCCAGAGCCTCTGAGATAATTCAAACGAGCCAAGCCTGAACCTGCTTACTCAGCCTCATCCATTCCTTCCTGTGGAAACCACAATCAAGGCTCTTTCCTGCCCTCCCCTTCTCCTTCTGGCCTCCCCATCCCCCCCACGGCGGATGTGCTCTCTCCTCTCGGGAACTGTTAGTAATAAACTACCTTTTCAATGGCAGCTATTTCCTGATATGTTGGCCTTATTATACCTCAAATAATCTATATTCTGAAATATTTTCTAAATTCCCTTATTATATCTTAGAAACAAAAACTTTTTAAATTTGGTCAAACAAGGAAAAAAATCTTAAAATTACTGGCAAGACTTATTCCATAGATCTGAAAAAAAGTGAATCTGAGAAATCATTATGAAATGTCTGATATCAACTAGCACTCACCGAAATATCTTCTCCATCCGTTATCACTGCACCAAGAAAGTGGGGCAATGGAGGTAAAGAGGTGAGTTTTAAGAAAGAACTAATAGATGAACTCCCCTGTTAAAAGAGAATTAAGATTAAGAGAAATCCAGACAGATAGGGGAAGGGCATATGCGGTTGCCTTAAAGAGCTCAGCAGTTCTGCGTGACTTTAATACACAAGGGTCATGAGTCCTGGCAGGGTTAAAACTGGAAGAGAAGGGTCTACTGCTTCATATGGAAGATCTGGGTCTACCTGTGAAAAGACGGCGCCCTGAGGGGAAGGTGCAGGACCAGATCTACATCTTGGGAAGATAACGCACCTGTGTTGATGCGGCAGAACACTTGGACTAGAAGAGAGTGCAGAGGCAGAGAGAGCAAAGACCTCCCTCAAAGCAGGTAACCATCTGATCGTGTTGATAAAGGTTATATGAAGCCACAATGCAGAAGATAACTATGTCGTTAAAGAACGCAAAGCTTGCTGATGATGGATGGTTGCTACCCAGGATTTCAAAGCAGTTATGTCTTCTACAGTGATTGAAGAATTTCAGACGAATACTTACTATCATGGTTTTCTCCAAAGATATGACAAATCCAATATCATAAAAGCATTAGGAATTTTAGTGGAATTGAAACTACCCTAAAAACAGAACCAAAATGTCAAAAATTCTTCTTTGAAATATGTGAAATATTTGGATTCACTTATTTGTACCACCTTAATTTTTAGATGGAATCTCAGAGGTCTGCCATCTTTAGCTATCACACATTTTAATGCTCTATCTCATTCAATTCCATGTCTTAAAAACTTCACATTCATCTCAAAATGTAAAATCAGTGTTTTTCCAAACAGCAGATACTTCCCCAACAACTCCTACAAAGTTTCCTGGGCAAGTAGCAATATGTAATAGGTGACTAGTAAAAATTGTCATTTTTATTTATTTCACTCTCTGTACTTTCCTGAAAGCCAAATGAATTGGTGCAGATGATTTGCACTTACTTGCAAGAAATTGGGACATATGCTTAGAATGTCTTGAGTTCATGCACAGGATGTAGTACGTTATAGCTTCATTTTATTTTTGGTTTGATTTCACATACCTTTGGGTGAATCTTTTATCTCAACCGTAAAACAGGATTAATAAAGCTCAGAATGTACACATGTTGTGATGTAAGGTGTTCTTTCTTCTCCTCTACAGCAGTGGGGTCCTGTCTGATAAAATACTAAATGGTACTCTGTGACCCCGCCATCAACACACCTCAGTGACTCAGGCATTGGAGGGGATCTGATTCACTGGGAACGTGGGTGCCGTCCATTACTTCGTGACAGCCGCACTCCCACTGAGGCCCTGGTGAGCAGGCTGAATTAATTCATTTCCATAAATGAGCAAAGTTCCCAGCACTTGTGCAGAGAATCAGCCCTGACAGGGCTAAATTAATTGGAAGCTCCTGAAATTAGGAACTTCACTGGTCAGAGGGAACAAGCAGTTCATACAAATCACTGATGCTAGCTTATTGTAAAACCATGGAGCACCATTGATCTGGGTATGATTTTCTGACTTTTGATAGAGATAGGGGTAACAGAGACAATATTCTCCTTGATTAAAAAATCAACAGGGATGGGCTTCCCTGGTGGCGCAGTGGTTGAGAATCTGCCTGCCAATGCAGGGGACACGGGTTCAAGCCCTGGTCTGGGAAGATCCCACATGCCACGGAGCAACTGGGCCCGTGAGCCACAATTACTGAGCCTGCGCGTCTGGAGCCTGTGCTCCGCAACAAGAGAGGCCGCGATAGTGAGAGGCCCGCGCACCGCGATGAAGAGTGGTCCCCGCTTGCCGCAACTAGAGAAAGCCCTCGCACAGAAACGAAGACCCAACACAGCCATAAATAAATAAATAAATAAAAAGAAAATAGTCACTTAAAGGACAAAATTAAAATTATAAAAAAAAAAAAAAAAATCAACAGGGAAAAGATGCTACATTAATGTCTAAGAAACTTGGTCTTGCTAGTGGAAAAACAATAGGGAGTATTTGGGATGTATTACGGGCATGAGGGAGGTAGTCTCTCTCCACCTGTGGCAAACTGAGGCTATGCAGCAATTCTGGTGTTATTCAAACATTCAACTTTCTAGAAAACTCAAAACTCCAACATTTTAATGAAATCTCCTCTGCTTTAGCAGACGCTGCTAGCTAGTACTCTACAGATATGTTTTTTTTTGGCCACACATCACTTTAAACTTGAATACTGTCAAAATATAAGACTAAGTAGATCATAACAAGACTGAACAATTAATCTTCCACGATACCATAATTTACCTGTGAATTACTGCAGTATGTATCAGCAAGAAATTTTATTTCTTAAAAAGCAAATTCCTTAGAAAATAAGTCAGTTGGTGCTAAATAGAGAGTGAATGGTTAAAAAAAACCCTAATTTTAATGGTATAATAGGATACAAAGATAGACCACTCTATGCCACCATAAAACTACAGGCAAATATTACACCAAACATTGGAAGGAAGGAAGGAAGGAAATGAGGAAAGGAGGTAGGGAGGGAGAAAAAAATCTGAGCTTCATTCACTGAGATTTTGGACTTAAGACTCTATCTTAAAAGGAAATATATATATATATATATATATATATATATATATATTTTAAAGTATTACTGGGACTTCTCTGGTGGTCCAGTGGTAAAGAATCCACCTTGCAATGCAGGGGACTCAGGTTCGATCCCTTGTCAGGGAACTAAGATCCCACATATGGCAGGGCAACTAAGCCCACGTGCCACAACTACTGAGCTCACGCACCTCAACTAGAGCCCGCCTGCCACAAACTACAGAGCCCACACGCCCCACAGCCTGCACACCACAACTAGATAAAAGCCCACGATCCTCAACAAAGATGCCATGCGCCGCAATTAAGACCCGACATAGCCTTAAATAAATTAAAAAGTCTACAAACAATAAATGCTGGAGAGGGTGTGGAGAAAAGGGAACCCTCTTGCACTGTTGGTGGGAATGTAAACTGATACAGCCACTATGGAGAACAGTATGGAGGTTCCTTAAAAAACTAAAAATAGAACTACCACATGACCCAGCAATCCCATTACTGGGAGTATGCCCTGCGGAAACCATAATTCAAAGTGAGTCATGTACCATAATGTTCACTGCAGCTCTATTTACAATAGCCAGGACATGGAAGCAACCTAAGTGTCCATCGACAGAGGAATGGATAAAGAAGATGTGGCACATATATACAATGGAATATTACTCAGCCATAAAAGGAAACAAAACTGAGTTATTTGTAGTGAGGTGGATGGACCTAGAGTCTATCATACAGAGTGAAGTATGTCAGGAAGAGACAAACAAATACCATATGCTAACACATATATATGGAATCTAAAATAAATAAATAAATAAATAAAAGGTTCTGAAGAAGCTAGAGGCAGGACAGAAATAAAGACACAGATGCAGAGAATGGACTTGAGGACACGGAGGGGGAAGGGGAAGCTGGGACGAAGTGAGAGAGTGGTATGGACATATACACACCACCAAATGTAAAATAGATAGCTAGTGGGAAGCAGCTGCATCACACAGGGAGATCAGCTCGGTGCTTTGTGACCACCTAGAGGGGTGGGATAGGGAAGGTGGGAGGGAGACGCAAGAGGGAGGAGATATGGGGATATATGTATACGTACAGCTGATTCACTTTGTTATAAAGCAGAAACTAACACACCATTGTAAAGCAATTATACTCCAATAAAGATGTTAAAAAAAATAATAAATATATCTTTAAAAAATATAAAAGTATTACCAATTAACAGATACAGTCAATCCTTCATTACTGGCAGATTATGTATTTGCAAATTAGCCTACTCACTAAAATTTACTTGTACCCCCAAAATCAATACTTGTGGTGCTTTCCAAGTCACTCACGGATATGTGCAGAGAGGCAAAACATTTGAGTCACTGGATGCTCATGTTCTCAGCTAACGTCGACAAGGCAATGCTCTGCCTTCTTGTTTCAGCTCTCACACTGTATAAAAGTGTCCTTTTCATTTCCTGCCACATTTTTTGCATTTCTGTGCTTCTTGTGGAAGATTTTGCTGTTTAAATACCTCTCTCCCACGAGTAGTGCAAGAGTGCTTTCTTGTGTTACCAAGCACAAGAAAGCTGTGAGGTGCTTTATGGAGAAAATACACACATGTGTTGGACCAGCTTTGTCAGTTCTGTCAACCGTGAGCTCCATGTTAGTGAATCCACAATACACACTAAATAAGGTGGTGTTAAACAGAAACACAAATGAAGCACGGTTATATAGCCATTGACGAAAATGTTGTGACCAAAACCTCACAGGAACCCAATCCTGTATTTCCCGAGATCAACAGTTCAGTATTTGTTAAGTCAGGGTTCACGGCAACTTTACAGAATGTAACTGCTGTGAATAGTGAGAACTGACTGTATTTACACTGCATTCATTTCTTTAAACAGGAAAATAAAGGATTATTTCAAACTACCACATATGTGAAAGTGAAAATATAATCAAGAAATATTTAAATTATCCTATGGAAAGTGATCAAGGAACTGCAGCTCTCTTCATAGGTAAGAGGGAGGCTACATGGTATCATTCCACAAATGGACTGCTTTGTTTTCTTCTCACTGCTTGGACGTGCATTTATTTCAGTACACGTGACTTCCTTGCAGTTTACAAGGACCAGTCTCTCATTCTTCACATGCTAATTGCAACTAAACTCTGTGGTTTCCATGTCTAATTATTAAAATTCACTAGGCACTTTATAACTAGTAAATCCAGTGTTAGCAGTACATTAATGTTGAAGGGGTTCAGAACATGCCACCCCAAAATATGTCTCTTTGATATATTGATGATTTTGAGCTGAAGGCACTTGAGAAACAGCAGATGCAGGAAGGGCTCTCTGATTGACCTCTTTCTACCTAAAAGCAGGTCCTAAAATTTCCCATGAAATGGGCACTCTCCCGGCACCAGGAAGACAATAACAATATTCTTATCAACAGAGTCTGGGAGCCAAAGCCTAAACAGGCGTTGGAACCTTAACAAGTCAACCTACAAAAACCTCTTCTCTTCAATTACTTTCCCCAAATATTTCCTAATCACTGTCTCAATTAACTTCCCCCAGCCCAAGCCCTTTGTCTTATTACATCCTTATAATTTAGCATTCTTTGTTTAAAAAGGTATATAAGCTTTGGGGCCTAATGGCTTCCTTGGGTCTTCATTTTTCTTCTGAAGACACCCATGTACATATAAAAACGTTACATAAAATTTGTATGCTTTTCTCCTCTTCATCTGTCCCATGTCAGTTTAATTTTTAGGGTAACCACAGAACCTAAGACGGTGAAAGGAAGTTCTTTTCCCAATACATTGTGTAGAATCTCAGATTCCTGGGGAATCACAGAATCTAAACCACACCCACCATTTACATTTCTAATGAGGTAAGGCCCAGAATTTTCCTTGTTTATTTAACCGTTTGATTATTACCCACTTTTTCTGATCTTACAAGAAATAATCTTCTTGAAATTTGCAGCATAAAAATACAGATTTTATTGAGTCTATCAGAAAAGGAAAATTAGTCCATCTCCCCTCCAAACCCTAATTTACTTGAGTATAATTATATTGTATAATTTATATAATGATTAATATCATATACTGTTGTATAATTTGTATAATTTATACTTTGAATTTGTTTTCCTAACATAAATCAAGGGTTTCCCTGGCATTTTTTCTTGAATAAAAGTTGAGCTATTGGAAAATTAGAAACATATTGGTAAAGCTGCAGAATTTTATAGCCTCAAAGAGGGGGATCATATTTGAATTCAGAAAATAAAAGGGCAACTGTTACAAATTCACATGAATCTTAGGAAAGATTTTTTTGTTATTTTGGTTTGGTTTGCTTTGATTTCAGTTGTTTTTTTTTTTTTTTTTAATTTACTTATTTATTTATTTATTTTTGGCTGTGTTGGGTCTTCGTTTCTGTGCGAGGGCTTTCTCTAGTTGTGGCAAGTGGGGGCCACTCTTCATCACGGTGCGCGGGCCTCTCACTATCGCGACCTCTCTTGTTGTGGAGCACAGGCTCCAGACGCGCAGGCTCAGTAGTTGTGGCTCACGGGCCTAGTTGCTCCGCGGCATGTGGGATCTTCCCAGACCAGGGCTTGAACCCGTGTCCCCTGCATTAGCAGGCAGATTCTCAACCACTGCGCCACCAGGGAAGCCCTGATTTCAGTTTTGAAGGGTTAATAAGAAAGGAATTGAATTTGGAAATAGGACACATAGTGATACACTGCCTACACATCCTATTTTCAACTTTCTGCACTTGACATTTTTTACAGTTTAGGTCAATCCTAACAATTTATGCACTTTCCAAGGCATGACAGATATAAGGCTGTTACAAGTGCTATTTATAGTAGGTCGGTTAAGTCCTTAAAATGTCAATGGCTGAGTTTCTCTTAATGTAGACCTAGAAGCAAAGCACAGGTTTTCATTCCAGGGGGATAAAGGGTGTGCTGTGACAGAAAATCTATTGGGAAATTAAAGTGATGCCAGCTTTCTCATGACCCAAGAGGTATGGCATGGAAGCAATACCATTATGACCATCCCACAAGGCTTCAGGTGACCACTGGACCGGAACCCAGAGACCTCAGACCGAACCCTGGCCTATCTGCTCTTGGGGACGTCAATTTACTCTCTGGGCCTGTAAAATGAAGGCAGGAAACAGGTAATCTCTTAGATTCCCTTCAGCTCCAAAATTAAGCATCTCTTATTCTGGGTGACTTGGTCAAGCTTACATTCATTTTTAATTTTGGATTTTAAATCAGATTCTAGATTGGCAGAATTCTGAACTTTAGAGCATATTCACATTTCCTGATTACTTTAGCACTTTATCAATTGGGCATTCTCAAAGAGAACTGTAAAACATAAAATCCACAGACATTGAAACATTTTATAGATGACTACTATGGGCTGCTAAATTTTATTTACAAAGTGTCAAAATTTGCAAATTAGAGTAAAACTGTGACATTCTAACTACTATATGTAATTAGTTATATTAATTTAAAAATGATAGGGGCTTCCCTGGTGGCGCAGTGGTTGAGAGTCTGCCTGCTAATGCAGGGGACACGGGTTCGAGCCCTGGTCTGGGAAGATCCCACATGCCACGGAGCAGCTGGGCCCGTGAGCCACAATTGCTGAGCCTGCGCGTCTGGAGCCTGTGCCCCGCGACGGGAGGGGCCGCGATAGAGAAAGGCCCGCGCACCGCGATGAAGAGCGGTCCCCGCACCGCGATGAAGAGTGGCCCCCGCTTGCTGCAACTGGAGAAAGCCCTCGCACGAACCGAAGACCCAACACAGCCAAAAATAAATAAATAAATAAAAATAAATAAATAAATAAATAAGAAAATCCTTTAAAAAAAAAAATGATAAACATTTATTGTATGGAGGTTTCTAGAAGTGGAATCTAACAAAATGATTTGAGATGATAGAGTAATAGTTAACTTATATTCTTAGTGCCTTGATAATGTTCAAAGAGAAACATAATTAGTAAGACTGAATTATTTTAACTCTAGAACATGGGAACAAAATTACTTATCTGAGTAAATTAAGGGAAACACTCATTGCTACAAATACCTGGGGCCCGTAAGGATGAATGGATGACTCTGAGCAAGTATAAAAGCGCTGGCCACATTCAGCTATAATATTTCATGTTTCCTACTCTTTTTGCTAGTATTTAGTCTAGTGTAACCACACAACTCTTGTTGTAAATATCAAAGAATTGTAACATATATATGTATATTTTCATATCTTACTAAATCAAGATCACCTTGAAGGGAGGGACTTTGTGTCCTTAGTGCCACTAACCCTGGTTCACAGTAGCTGGAGCAGTTGACATAGATTTAGTTAAGACTGCCAGGGTTTAATTCCTGCTCTGCTGCCTTAAGCTATGTGAACTTCAGTAAGTTACAAGACATCTCAAAGCCTCAATTTCCTTGACTGTCAAAAGGTGAAGGTAACAACATAGCAGTTCTTTGCAGAATTGTGAAGATTGAATGAGTTAATGCATGTAAAGCACTTAAAACAGGATCTGGTACATTGTAAACTGCTAATAAACATTAGCTTTTATTGTTACCATATACTAAGTTCTTGTTTAATTGATTTAAAACAATGAATATTCTGAGCACCCACTTGGCAACATTGACTCAGGCCTGGAAAGAGAACAGGGTCATGTTATTACAATACAATTCATGGACTTAGGACAAACTGTGGTTCCCTGCTTGGTGACGGTAGGACCCACCCTACTTCCTGTTCCATATTTCTGCTGCTTTCACTGACATAGCTTATTTTGCTCCCCAGTGAGGAAAGCAGCAAAATATAGAGAAATAAAGGGAAAGGGAAATATTCTGTCCCTTCCCTTCACTGCTCCACATAACAAGCATTTTGGAGGTCTTTCGGTACAGCCCTCTCACTATGACCTAAGAAACCTGGGGTGCAGGATGAGGGCCGGTGCCCTGTCCGAACAATATCAGATAAAGATTTTCAAACTGAGGCTTCACCTCAACTCCATCATCTGTGACTATCCACAGCAGTGCAATGTAAGTCATACTTTCTATATAGCTCATAATTTTGCTATCCAGAAAGCAACTAATATTTATTGAATATAGGAATTCACTGTTACAACATCTGGTTGAAGGAATGCACTAAATGTAACCTATTTTCTTTCTTTTTTTTTTTTTTACACATTTAAAGTTACCAAATTTAGGTAACTCCAACCCAAAGTCTAGAATTAAAACAAAGACTAGCTTCCAATTTTGTATCTTATGACTAAATTCAATGAAATTCTGAAGAGCTCAAGATGGAAAAAAAAAATGTTAACTGCTAAATCAGAATGCTGAATAGACAATGAATCATCGCAAAATTCAGGCACTGGACTTTGGGAGCAACTGTAGACTTGGGGTTAACTTTCTGCATCTAATTTGTTCCTGGTTTTATGTTTATCTGAGTTTAGCATTTAGAGCTTATTATCATTGGTAGGTTTGTTTATTGATTTGGTTGTTCTCTTCCTTTATATATATATATATATATATATATATATATATATATATATATATATATATATATATTCCTTTTTCTCTTTTTGTGTGTATGTGTATGCTTCTTTGTGTGATTTTGTCTGTATAGCTTTGCTTTTGCCATTTGTCCTATGGTTCTGACTGTCCATTTTTTTTTTTTTTTTTAAGTATAGTTTTTAGCACCTGTTATCATGGGTGGATTTGTTTTTTGATTTGGTTGCTCTCTTCTTTCCTTCTCTTTTTAAATTTATTATGTTTCATTTTTTATTTTAAAAATTTTTTTTCTATTTTAATAACTTTATTTTATTTCTTTTTTTTTAATCCCCTTTCTTCTGAGCCATGTGGCTGACAGGGTCTTGGTGCTCTGGCCGGGTGTCAGGCCTGAGCCTCTGAAATGGGAGAGCTGATTTCAGGACACTGGTCCACCAGAGACCTCCCGGTCCCATGTAATATCAAATGGCAAAAGCGCTCCCAGAGATCTCCATCTCAACACTAAGACCCAGCTCCACTCAACGACCAACGAGCTACAGTGCTGGACACACTAGGCCAAACAACTAGCAAGACAGGAACACAACCCCACCCATTAGCAGAGAGGCTGCCTAAAATCATAATAAGTTCACAGATACCCCAAAACACACCACTGGATGTGGTCCTGCCCACCAGAAAGACAAATCCAGCCTCATCCACCAGAACACAGGCACCAGTCCCCTCCACCAGGAAGGTTACACAACCCACTGAACCAACCTTACCCACTGGGAGCAGACATCAAAAACAACGGGAACTACAAACCTGCAGCCTGTGAAAAGGAGACCCCAAACACAGTAAGTTAAGCAAAATGAGAAGAGAGAGAAATACACAAGCAGATGAAGGAGCAAGGTAAAAAACCCACCAGAACAAACAAATGAAAAGGAAATAGTCAGTCTACCTGAAAAAGAATTCAGAGTAATGATAGTACAGATGATCCAAAATCTTGGAAATAGAATGGAGAAAATACAAGAAATGTTTAACAAGGACCAAGAAGAACTAAACAGCAAACAAACAATGATGAACAACACAATAAATGAAATTAAAAATTCTCTAGAAGGAATCAATAGCAGAATAACTGAGGGAGAAGAACGGATAAGTGACCTGGAAGATAAAATAGTGGAAATAACTACTGCAGAGGAGGATAAAGAAAAAAGAATGAAAAGAATTGAGGACAGTTTCAGAGACCACTGGGACAACATTAAACACACCAACATTCAAATTCTAGGGGTCCAGGAGAAGAAGAGAAAATAAACAGGACTGAGAAAATATTTGAACAGATTATAGTTGAAAAATTCCCTAATATGAGTAAGGAAATAGTCAAGCAAGTCCAAGAAACACAGAGAGTCCCATACAGGATAAATCCAAGGAGAAACACACCAAAACACATATTAATCAAACTATCAAAAATTAAATACAAAAAAAAAAATTAAAAGCAGCAAGGGAAAAGCAACAAATAACATTCAAGGGAATCCCCATAAGGTTAACAGCTGATTGTTCAGCTTTATCAGTTCAGAAACTCTGCAAGCCAGAAGGAAGTGGCAGACATATTTAAAGTGATGAAAGGGAAAAAGCTATAACCAAGATTACTCTATCCAGCAAGGATCTCATTCAGATTCAACAGAGAAATTAAAACCTTTACAGAGAAGCAAAAGCTAAGAAAATTCAGCATGACCAAACCAGCTCTACAACAAATGCTAAAGGAACTTCTCTAGGGAGGAAACACACGAGAAGGAAAAGTCTTACAATAACAAACCCAAAACAATTAAGAAAATGGTAATAGGAACATACATAGCAATAATTACCTTAAATGTAAATGGATTAAATGCTCCCACCAAAGACACAGACTAGCTGAATGGATACAAAAACAAGACCCATATATATGCTGTCTACAAGAGACCCACTTCAGACCTAGGAACACATACAGACTGACAGTGAGGGGATGAAAAAATATATTCATTGCAAACAGAAATCAAAAGAAAGCTGGAGTAGCAATTCTCATATCAGACAAAATAGACTTTAAAATAAAGACTATTACAAGAGACAAAGAAGGACACTACATAATGATCAAGGGATCAATCCAAGAAGAAGATATAACAATTGTAAATATTGATGCACCCAACATAGGAGCACCTCAATACATAAGGCAAATGCTAACAGCCATAAAAGGGGAAATAGACAGTAACACAATCATAGCAGGGGAATTTAACACCCCACTTTCACCAATGGACAGATCAACCAAAATGAAAATAAATAAGGAAACACAAGCTTTAAATGATACATTAAACAAGATGGACTTAATTGATATCTATAGTACATTCCATCCAAAAATAGAAAATTACACTTTCTTCTCAAGTGCTCATGGAACATTCTCGAAGATAGATCATATCTTGGGTCACAAATCAAGCCTTCATAAATTTAAGAAAATTGAAATCATATCAAGTATCTTTTCTGACCACAACGCTATGAGACTAGATATCAATTACAGGAAAAAATCTGTAAAAAATACAAACACAGGGAGGCTAAACAATACACTGCTAAATAACCAAAAGATCACTGAAGCAATCAAATAGGAAATAAAAAATACCTAGAAACAAATGACAATGAAAACATGACCCAAAACCTTTGGGATGCAGCAAAAGCTGTTCTAAGAGGGAAGTTTATAGCAATACAACCCTACCTCAAGAAACAAGAAACATCTCAAATAAAAAACCTAACCTTACACCTAAAGCAATTAGAGAATGAAGAACAAAAAACCCCAAAGTTAGCAGAAGGAAAGAAATCATAAAGATCAGATCAGAAGTAAATGAAAAAGAAATGAAGGAAACGATAGCAAAGATCAATAAAACTAAAAGCTGGTTCTTTGAGAAGATAAACAAAATTTATAAACCATCAGCCTGACTGATCAAGAAAAAAAGGGAGAAGACTCAAATCAACAGAATTAGAAATGAAAAGGGAGAATTAAGAACTGACACTGCAGAAATACAAAGGATTATGAAAGATTACTAGAAGCAACTATATGTCAATAAAATGGACAACCTGGAAGAAATGGACAAATTCTTAGAAAAGCACAACCTTCTGAGACTGAACCAAGAAGAAATAGAAAATATAAACAGACCGATCACAAGCACTGAAATTGAAACTGTGATTTAAAATCTTCCAACAAACAAAAGCCCAGGACCAGATGGCTTCACAAGCATATTCTATCAAACATTTAGAGAAGAGCTAACACCTACCCTTCTGAAACTCTTCCAAAATATAGCAGAGGGAGGAACACTCCCAAACTCGTTCCACGAGGCCACCATCACCCTGATACCAAAACCAGGCAAAGATGCTACAAAAAAAGAAAACTACAGGCCAATATCACTGATGAACACAGATGCAAAAATCCTCAACAAAATATTAGCAAACAGAATCCAACAGCACATTAAAAGGATCATACACCAAGCTCAAGCAGGGTTTATCCCACGGATGCAAAGATTCTTCAATATACGCAAATCAATCAATGTGATACACCATATTAACAGAATGAAGGAGAAAAACCACATGATCATCTCAATAGATACCAAAAAAACTTTTGACAAAATTCAACATCCATTTATGATAAAAACCCTCCAGAAAGAAGGCATAGAGGGAACTTACCTCAACCTAATAAAATATATGACAAACCCACAGCCAACATCATTCTCAATGGTGAAAAACTGAAACCATTTCCACTAAGATCAGGATCAAGACAAGATTGCCCACTCCCACCACTATTATTCAACATAGTTTTGGAAGTTTTAGCCACAGCAATCAGAGAAGAAAAAGAAATAAAAGGAATCCAAATCAGAAAAGAAGAAGTAAAACTGTCACTGTTTGCAGATGACATGATACTATACATAGAGAATCCTAAAGATGCTACCAGAAAACTACTAGAGCTAATCAATGAATCTGGTAAAGTAGCAGGATACAAAATTAATGCACAGAAATCTCTTGCATTCCTACACACTAATGATGTAAAATCTGAAAGAGAAAGTAAGGAAACACTCCCATTTACCATTGCAACAAAAAGAATAAAATACCAAAGAACAAACCTACCTAAGGAGACAAAAGACCGGTATGCAGAAAACTATAAGACACTGATGAAAGAAATTAAAGATGATACAGACAGATGGAGAGATATACCATGTTCTTGGATTGGAAGAATCCACATTGTGAAAATGACAATACTACCCAAAGCAACCTACAGATTCAATGCAATCCCTATCAAACTACCACTGGCATTTTTCACAGAACTAGAACAAAAAATTTCACAATTTGTATGGAAACACAAAAGACCCTGAATAGCCAAAGCAATCTTGAGAAAGAAAAACGGAGCTGGAGGAATCAGGCTCCCTGACTTCAGACTATACTACAAAGCTACAGTCATCAAGACAGTACGGTACTGGCAGAAAAACAGAACTATAGATCAATGGAACAGGATAGAAAGCCCTGAGACAAACCCATGCACATATGGTTACCTTAACTTTGATAAAGGAGGCAAGAATATACAATGGAGAAAGACAGCCTCTTCAATAAGTGGTGCTGGGAAAACTGGACAGCTACATGTAAAAGAATGAAATTAGAACACTCCCTAACACCATACACAAAAATACACTCAAAATGGATTAAAGGCCTAAATGGAAGGCCAGACACTATCAAACTCTTAGAGGAAAACATAGGTAGAACACTCTATGACATAAATCACAGCAAGATCCTTTTTGACCCACCTCCTAGAGAAATGGAAATAAAAACACAAATAAACAAATGGGACCTAATGAAACTTAAAAGCTTTTGCACAGCAAAGGATACCATAAGCAAGATGAAAAGACAACCCTCAGAATGGGAGAAAATATTTGCAAATGAAGCAACTGACAAAGGATTAATCTCCAAAACATACAAGCAACTCATGCAGCTCAATATCAAAAAAACAAACAACCCAATCCAAAAATGGGCAGAAGACCTAAATAGACATTTCTCCAAAGAAGATATACAGATTTCCAACAAACATATGAAAGGATTCTCAACATCACTAATCATTAGAGAAATGCAAATCAAAACTACAATGAGGTATCACCTCACACCAATCGAATGGCCATCATCAAAAAATCTACAAACAATAAATGCTGGAGAGGGTGTGGAGAAAAGGGAACCCTCTTGCACTGTTGGTGGGAATATAAATTGATACAGCCACTATGGAGAACAGTATGGAGGTTCCTTAAAAAACTAAAAATAGAACTACCATATGACCCAGCTATCCCACTACTGGGCATATACCCTGAGAAAACCATAATTCAAAAAGAGTTATGTACCACAATGTTCATTGCAGCTCTATTGACAATAGCTAGGACATGGAAGCAACCTAAATGTCTATCGACAGATGAATGGATAAAGAAGATGTGGCACATATATACAATGGAATAATACTCAGCCATGAAAAGAAACGAAATTGAGTTATTTGCAGTGAGGTGGATGGACCTAGAGACTGTCATACAGAGTGAAGTAAGTCAGAAAGAGAAAAACAAATACCGTATGCTATCACATATATATGGAATGTTAAAACAAAAAAACAAACAAAAAAAACGATCTGAAGAACCTAGGGGCAGGACAGGAATAAAGACACAGACATAGAGAATGGACTTGAGGACACGGGGAGGGGGAAGGGTAAGTTGGGACAAAGTGAGAGAGTGGCAAGGACATATATACACTACCAAATGTAAAATAGATAGCTAGGGGGAAGCAGCCACATAGCACAAGGAGATCAGCTCGGTGCTTTGTGTCCACCTAGGGGCTGGGGGGGAGACGCGAGAGGGAGGAGATATGGGGATATATGTATATGTATAGCTGATTCATTTGGTTATAAAGCAGAAACTAACACACCATTGTAAAGCAATTATCATCTAATAAAGATGTTTAAAGAAAAAATATGCAAATTCCATGTTCTACACCAGACCAAATACAATTGGATCTCTAGTGGAAGATCTACAGAGCTGAATTCTAACAGCCTCCCTGTGGATGCTCATGCAAATGTATGTTTGGGAGTTGCTGTTTCATTTAGAAAGTGGGTTAGTGAGGAGGCCCAAGTTTTGGGGTCTTTTGAGAAATATGGGCCCAAAGGCTGAATCCACTTACTACCCGGGTAACACCGAGCCCTCGATTTTGTGTAAATATGAGGATAATATAATAGTTAGTTTACAGGGTTGCTCTTCTGTGACACTGCTGACATTTTGGGCTGGATAACTGTTTTCAGTGAGGGCTATCCTGTGCAAGGTAGAATGTTTGGCGGCAACCATGAGCTCTTCCCAGTAGGTGACAATAGCAACACCCCAGTAATGACAATCAAAAATATTTCCAGACATTGCCAAATGGCCCCTGGGGAGAGGGGAGCAGAGTCACTGCTGGTTCAGACCCCCTCGTTTAAAGGATTGTTGGATCTAATAAATGTGACAGGGTCTGACACATGGTAGGCTATCAAAAAATGTTTATTATCTTTCTTCTCCCTCAACTCACAATGAATCCCCAGAGAAGAGAGCTCTGACAATTTTCACGAAGGTCCTCAGTGTTTTTTGTATTTTCCACACCTCCTCTGTTTCTCACCTGGCTTTATAGTCAGTTAAAATGAGCAGGCATCCAGCTATAAAGTTAACTTGATTTTGTTCTTAATATTACACATTTTCAGAAGCAATTGGGAGTCTTAACTTTACAATTCATGCACATCATATGTAGAGGGGTGAATATGGGGTGAAAGCTCAGAGCCCTTATATCATTCTTAGAATTACTTTGACAACAGGTCTTTCATAGGCTAATTCCCCAGCTCTCTAATCAAAGCACTTAAAAGACTGGATTGCATGGCCCATGGGCTTCTCATCTAACGCAAGTCAAGATTCTCCATCTGTGAAACAAAGAGGTGGGACCAAAGTCTCAAGTTCCTCTAAAATTCCATATACTTTAAAAAATTCTATGATTCCAATTAACTCCTAATACTTTCTTCTAATTCATCAATAATTTTTTACTTTTAGTATTAAAACTTAATAACTATGATATTTTAACATTCACTCAATAAACATTTCATCAAAGTAAAAAAAAAAAAAAAATATATATATATATATATATATGGCATATATAAATTCACCACTCTCCCTATACTCAAACACATGTGTGCACGTATGTACTGAAATCATTCTTACACTGCTTACACACGTCTCTGCCCGGGCTGGCCATTGGTTTTTAAAAAACTAAAACGATGGAAATGGATGTTTCTCTCTTTGAAGTCCTTCCATTTCAGTGATTGTCCACTCCTCCTTCACCCACTCAACATGCTAACAGACACAGTGCAAAGTATCTGATAAAAGAATTCATATTAAGACATAATTATCTCATGACACTTAAAGTTTTAAAGACTTAATGGGAACAGCACTTAACGCAAAGGAAAGAAATGCCACAGAGGGACCTTGAAGTCCCAGAGAACAGTTAATGAAAGGATGAGTTGACTGGAAGAACAGTTCCTTGAGTCTTTGAAGTTCTACCATGTAGAGAGCAACCAATAGCACTGGTAATGGTGAGAACATATATGAAACTACAGACACAGTTAAACTTACTGATGCTTACTGCCTCCCAATCATAACAGAGGCAAGAATAAAATTATCCCCAGTATGAGAAGCTAACAGAATCAAAAATTAACCCTGTCTTTACTTTTTTAAAGCTTTGTAGGATACTTTGCTGAGGTTTTGCCTATACTTTGCCTTGACAATTTTTTTGCCCTATTAAAGATGAAATCAGTCGTTTCCCAGATGAAAATTATTTGATAGAGTTACATGAGGGAGGGAGTCTGAGATTAAGTATTTTCCATACATAGATCAAAATGAAGACAGTTAAAAGATGTTATTCTATCATTAAGAACAAAAATATTAAATCGCTTTGTTATTTTCTCTTATCAGTTTCACTCCTTTGCTTCTCTGTATCTATTTTCTCGCTTCTGACTCTTGTTTCTTTTCTTTAAACTCATATTTATTCTTCAAACATCTTTCAAAACTCATTAAGCCAAGACATATTCCTTTTTGCTTTTTAAACAATGCGATTCAGTGTTTTCATTATATTCCCATTAAAATGCCCTTTAATAATATCCCTATTAAATTTTTCTTAGAGGTTGTGCCATTGATTAGTCTTAAAGTTGAAAACATTATAATGAATTTTTCTTGGAACTTCCAGTAGGAAACTGCTTTTGGTGACATGCCTCACTGGATTTCCTGTCGTTTCAAGTTGTGTTATAATGAGACTCTAGGGTTAAAGGCAAATGTATTTGGGAAACATGACTACTGTTTGACTTAACAGAACTTTTGGGTGTATGTAATGGCTATATAATTACTACAGAAACATGCAGGGCATTTGGATTGCATATGCAAATGATCTGCTCATTGCTGTTAATCATTTATATCTCCAGATCACTGGATCAGAGGATGACATGTAAAAGAGTTTCTGAATGACATGATGGGAAGCAACACACGTCTAAAATGAATAGGCATAAAGAGGATTTAAAAATATACAATCTGCTGTGAAGGACTGGCCAGATGATATACAGTAAAATTTTTACATTTATAGAAAAAGTCTCTATATTTCCAGCTCTTACAAATATAAGTATGCAGTTTTAGGAGAGTTATCACCTACCATTTTCTAACACAGACAAAAGGTATACAGACAAAGATAACAATATTGCATTTATATAATTTTAAATTTAATGTACATATTAGGATATATGTTTAGTAGAAGTGGGAGTTGACATTACTGTTTGCTTCTCCAAATCACTAATGAGAAAGCATATTATTCTCCACATTTCAAATACTAGTTTGTCATTAGTATTGTTCTTCCAGAAACAGGAATTTATATTAGGGATTGTAGCAGACACTCTGGGTTGCCCAGTCAACATTCATTTCCTCTTTTTGTTGTTGTTGTTGTTGGATGAACCTTGATTTCATTCAGGTGCCCATCTCTTCCCCATGTAATTCAGGGGAAGGAAACCCTTTTCTCAGCAACAGAGCCAATCATGAATTGACAAGTCAACCATGGTGACCCTATTCTCTTTGCCACTACTTGGTTTAAGGGCACATGAGCTAGTTATGGCCACAGTGGATGAGGAAGGTGTACTGAGAGGTCCCTATGGGTAAGGTTTCTTGATTCCTAAGGAGATGGCAGAACAGATGGTCTCATCCTGCCTCTGAAAACTGCAGTGTGTGAATGTGGAAAGTGAAAGGGTCTGGCCATCTTGACATGAGGATTGGAAGCAGATGCACATACACAGATGCAAGAGAAGTTTACAAATCATCAGGTTAATAAGTCTACTGACTCTGATATCTACACCATCACTGAACTTTTGTGATGTGGGAAATTAAATTTCCTTATTTTTGAACGAGTTTGAGTCAGGTTTTGTTACATAAGACTAAGGTAACCTTAAATGTATATTTAACATTTTCTCCTAAAAATATGACAATTGTTCTTTTTAAAAGCACAGAGAAGAAGGAATGCCCTATCTCCTCTAGCCCTCTAGGGACAAGGAAATAAATGATGTGGCAGAGACTACTAGCTATTCAACAAAAGAGCAAGAGAAGGGATATTTTAATGATAAAAATTCCATGTTGTAGACTCACGGACATAGAGAACAGACTTGTGGTTGCCAATGGTGAGGGGGGTTGGGGGTGACTGAGTAGGAGGTTGGGGTTAGCAGATGCAAACTATTATCTATAGAATGGATAAACAACAAGGTCCTACTGTATAGCACAGGAGACTATATTCAATATCCTATGATAAACCATAATGGAAAAGAATGTATATATAAGTATAACTGAGTAACTTTGCTACACAGCAGAAATTAACACAACACTGTAGATCAGCTATACTCCAATTAAAAAAATAAAGAAAAAGAATCCATGTATTAGCTGGCCAGATGGCTACAGAACTATGGCTAGTTTTTCGATTTTCCCTTGCAGCTGGATGTGGGTGGCCATGTGACCCAATTCTGGTTAATGGGATGTGAACAGATGGTGTATGCCCGTTCTGGTTCTGTTCTCAACTGAAGAGTAAGCTCTTATAAACAGAAATGTGGATCTCATCCTCAGTCCAAAGAGACAGTGATTAAATGCCTCAGAAAATCTTAAAGAACAGGAGAACACGATTGCCCCGAACCCACTATTCTTTAGTGATCACCATCCTTATTTCCTTCTTCCCTCTTTGTGGTGCCACTTAAATTAAAAAAAAAAAATTTTTTTTTAAGGATTTCAAAAGTTAATACACTTTTCTTCCTCCAAGAGTTTATTTTTGGTAAAAGGCAGAAAAATTAGTTTTTCTACAAGGGAAATCTGCTTCTAAATGCTACTTTGAAAATCTTAATATATATTATATATTAAAAAAAGATACACAAAAATAATGAAGAAGTAGGAATAACAGATTAGGTACTGTAAATTTATAAAGGCTGGCCTAAATCAAGAAGTAGCACACACACACCTAATTTATGCAAACTAAAAAAGTATATAAACAGCACAATATTGTGATACTGTATCATGATACATTACCTGTGCACATAACTCCTACTGTTATTAACAAACCTTGGAGACATTCAGTTTTATGCCCAAGACATCAGTAAGTCTTTAAAATCTTCTCTTCCTCTTTTATGGGAGGGTATTTCTAGACACTAATTTTCCAATCTAACTAAATGTTTAAATGGCAGCAGTCAATACCAGATTATCTCTACTGTTAAAGTCCAGCCAATAGTTGACTTTAGCGCACATACATATGTGTATATATGTATATATATACACACACACACGCGCATATATACATATATGCGCATGTGTGTGTATACATATATATATATGTCTGTGTATATATATATATATGTGTGTGTGTGTGTGTGTATATATATATATATATATATATATATATATATATATATATATATGTATGTATTTTGGTAGCAATCAATGAAATGATTGTCTTTCCTGCTTGAATAAACCAGTGCATAAGTGATCAAGGGCCATTGTGAATTGCAGTCTCCCAGTTCTAAAAAACATTGTTATTCTAATCCAAAATAATATTAGCCAGAAGCTATTGATCTCCTAGTTCCCTCCTTTTTAGAGCACCAGTATATGAATCATCTACTATGGTTTCCTTCTAGCGGTGCAAGCTGGGCATAGAGGACAATAGCTATGGCAAAATACTGTCAACAGTCAATAGCACAGATGGGGCTCATCTAAACTGAGGCTTTTAATATTCCTATTTTACCAAGTTTCCTTTGATAAAGTAATTAGGATTAGTTAGTATCCTATTTTTTAAATGATGAGTGGTTGAGATTGCTAATTTTAATTTTAGCACAGATTCCAGAGAGAAAAATACAAATTGCATTTCTTGAAGGAAAGAGATAGATCCTATATTAAGGTTTGGAGTGAATTCTATAGCAGCTTGTGAGGAATAATGATACGATGGCCTCTCAGCTATCCACTAGTGGATATACTTTCTCATGAATTCATAATCATTCATTCAACTGCAGCTCAAATATCACCTGAGAACTACCTGAAACCATGAAGGCTGTTTCTTTGTGAAAATCACTGTTTATAGTCCTTGAATCTTAGCATTAAAGTATGTTTAATATACCTCTCTTTCACTAGAGTACACATTCTTTGAGAACAGGAATTCAGAAATTATATTTTGTTGAATATATACTATATAAGGTTCATATGAAATAAAATTTAAGTGTTTAATATATGAGGGGAAGTTAAAAATGTTATGGGTAATCTTTCAAGTTATTTCAATTTTCAATTCAATCTTTCAATCAATCTTTCTCACCTTTTGGCATACTTAGCTAAAGTCAACACTTGCTTATGGATGGGGCAGGAGGATGGGGAAACCCAGGGAAATGGAAGGTACTCAAAACTGATTGGAATCAAATAGCAAGAAATTATAAATAGTTCAGAACTGAAATGATATAAAGATATACCACTCTGTGCTACCATAAAACTACACTAAAGTAGGGTATTAGTTGAAAAATAAATGTTTTTATAGATACAACTGGCCTTTTGATTGTGTTTGATGACTATAGGGAAACCAACTACAGAAAGTTTATTTTTTTTCTATTCTTTCATACATGCCTTAATTAATTTATTAATTATTTAATTGATTCATGTAGTCAACATTTATTAAGTTCCTCCTTTATGCTGGGCAAAGTGCTGGGGGTACAAAGATGAACAAAATGTACAACCCAGATCTAATGTGTAAAGAAAAAGTCTATGTACCTTTGGAACAATTAGTAAGTATTTACCTTAAATAATTATTCCAATGTTTCCACAGTGGGAGAAACACCGAAACATCATTCTCTTGTATCTAACTGACTCCGGGCATAGTGACAGATGACTTTTAGAATATGCACAGATCCACAGGATCAAGTTCATATCACACAAGAAGAGGCTAGGGGGAGATCTGGTTACAATATCAGTTACCTCATCAGGGAGATATTTGACCGCTAGCTGAGTGAACCTCATGTCCATCAGACCTCTTTTCAGACTAATGTGTTCTAAATAACCAGTTAATAGAAAATAGAAAATAAATCATACAGTTAAGGGGAAACGTAGGCTAGAAATTGACTTCTGATTCTACTACTCACCAACACTGTGGCCTTTTATGGGAAGTATCACTTTTCTGAGCCTCAGTTTGAAAAATGGGTAAAATATATATGGTACTGATGACACATGAAGAGAATCATCAGGCGTTACAACACTGTACGTAAAAGGATAAAGAGATGGTGATTCTCAAAAAATAGAAGCTGCATAATTGTTGTTTAATGTTGTTATTGTTTTTATTAATCTAACACAGTTATTAATCTAACACAGACTATACTCAATTTTTGTCTATTACATGACTCCTATCAGGTAACCCAAAAAGTCAGGATGTGCTTTTTGTAGAAAGACTAAGGTTTTGGCTCTTTAGAATATACCTTTTCAGCAGAGCCACTTCTTAAAGCGCACGTCCTACTATTTGAGAGATAGAGACTCAGCTCCCTAAGGCTCACGCCGTGGTGGCTAGAAGCACGGGCCCTAGAACTAGCATCTGGGTTCATGCTGAGCTCTACTACTCCACAGCTGTTTGATCTTGAGGATGTAACTCAACCTCCCCGTGGTCTCAGTTTCCTCATCTATTAAATGTGGATAATAACATCTATCTCCTGGCATAATTAGTGATGATTAAATGAGTCAAAACATGTGACATCCTTAGAACAATGCTTAGAAAACACTATCCATCAAAATACGCCTGGTTATGTTTTATTACAGAGGACAGTAAGAGTAAATTAAGGTTTAGCATCAAACCAAAGAAGACAAGTCAAGAAGAAAGAAGATATATTCTAAATTAGACTAGAAAATGGAGCTTTTTTTTTTTTAAATGAAAGAAAAATGAGGGAGACATAGAATAAGGTTTTTTGTATTAAAGCATTGTGGCCAAGGGACCTATAGTTCCTCTTTGGCCTGTAGTCAAAATGGAACCTGCAGACATCAAGCAAGATCTGTTAAGAAGTAAAGAACACCAAGGTGATAGAGCTTTAAAAAAAAATCTGTGCTTTCAACAGCATCAGAATTCCCTGTCTAATCAGTAACAGCTTATCAAGCATGAGATGGGAGAAAAACAATCACTGGGACTCCAGATGGAAATGTTTAATGCATATGCAGTTTCCAGGATGAATATAAATTGCAAACAGGGTGGTTTTGGGTTAATCTGCTGAATAAAAAAATATTGAATTAATGAGTAACTGAATATTTGATGCAGCAACATGCTTAACCCTTTCACATAAAATCAACTACCAGTGATTTGGCAGATAAAGTTGGCAATGGCAGTGTTATTCTCCTGTCCAATGTCATTCTTCCAGAGCATGTTTTGCAACAGAAGTGAAATCTAGATGCACTGCAATCTATTCACTGCACTGAAGATAAACTATGTGTCGATTTACCTAACTGTGCAGACTACACTGAAGAAGACTACAAGTATCATTTAAAATGTTTAGTGTGCCTTGAACACAAAGGAAGAAAGGTAAACCAGATGTCATGGATGAGAGGAATAAGGGACTTAATATTCCCTGCTAGTGGGTAACAAGAAACTTGAGGATACAAAGGATAATAATGGGGAGTGAATAAAGTGATACCTTTCTGTCTCTCCCTATTTCTCTATCTGTAGCCTGTCTAAATTATAGTCACATTTTAATTGTATATATTTTATATTTACATAGTACTTGCTTTATGTTCCAGGACCTTTATAAATATTAATTTAATGAATCCTCATAATAACGTTATAATATAGGAATTATTATTATCCCCATTTTACAGGTGAGAGAACTGAGGCACAGAGAGGTTAGGTAACTTGCCCAAGACAGCTACAAAATGGCAGGGCTGGGTTTTGAAACTTGTATGCTTCCAAGGATTTTTGCAGTCAGCCACTACATAGGTGCTTACCTAGATCATAGCCAAAACAAAAACTGCAGACATAGATGAGTTTGATATGTCTCCACTGACAACAGTGGCAACAAGATTAGAGAAAGAGTTAGAAAATGTTTTGCTAATTAGACTGAGTTTCAGGGAACATGGGAATTTGCTTCAACCGAAGAGTATGAAATTGCCCACTACCCCTGTTGCTGTTAAGTCTTTCCCTTTTGTGAAGTTAGGGGAAAATAATCATAAGCCCATCTTTTGTTTTCACTGAATAAAATGTGCAAATGAAAAAAAAATCACAAGTGCGTTCCCTTTCCTTAAACACCAAAGGGAAAGGAATTAAGGCCACCTGTCATAATGCAGCTAAAGATGCAAATGCAGGTTACTTTTATAAGGAAACAAAGAAGAATTAACCTTTTAAAACAATTAGGTTGTTTCATTAAAAAAACAAGAAAGATTACAATATGACCTACAGAAACAGTAGGACTAAATTAGAAAACAATGAAAACAATTTAAGTAGATTCTCTATTTTCTGAAACTGAAACTAGTTTTGTTATTTTAAGAAGTTGAATGAAAAAAATATTTTCTAAGTAACAATTAAAACGTCTAAGGCCAGGAAGAGATGCAGTTGTGCTTTAAAGAAACTCAGGAAACTAATACGATGGTGCTTATTTACCAGCTGATGGGTTCTTGCTATATGTTTGCAGTATTTGCCATTAGAAGAAAGGTAGTAGCTATTTAAAAAAATTAAAATAGTTAATTTGACCTTGACAGTGCTATTTTTCTTCTTCTATTGTGTTTTTTTAAAATTATAGACCTTGCATTTTTTTTCTGTAGTAAAGCCAGAATTTCTGTTAAAGTTGAAAACAGTCTAAAAATTGTACATTATTCATTGACATCCCTCATAATATGAATGAAACATACATTGACAAGGAGAAGGAACAACATCCAGAAGTCCTTATTTGAATTTAAAATTTTTTCCATTATTAAAAATCAAAAACTTCACCAATCTGCAGCAGATTCAAAATTGCTTTGAAAGCTGCAACTGATTTCACTTAGAAATTTATTTAGTTAGCAAGATCATGTTAAAAATTCACACACTCGTATACTATTATTGTTAGGATGGAATGGTTTATGCACATGATCTTATTAATTCCCACCATATTACCCAAAAAAGGCAAAAAAGTATCAGAATTCCTAGTGACAGAAGCTTTTGTGCTTTTTGTGGAGCTGGGAGGTGAAATGTATTATAATCTAGTCTGCACTTCATGCTACCACCTGCCATGGGAATTTTTAAAGTCTTAGGTAAATGGGTATATAAAAGCAAAGGGAATTGAAGCAATGTGGCAGTTAAGAGAACCCAGGCCTTAGGTGAAATCAACACACGGCATAAGAATAGATTAATGACACCCCTCACCCAGTAATTTCAGTCAAATATGCAATCAAATATTGTTTACTTGCACAAAATACATATCAATTTACATAAATGGAGTGTTTACCTTTAAAATAAGATTTATGAGTGGATTTTTATTCCCATGCATTACTAGTTCCACTGTAGTCAACTTTGAAGTTTCATAATTGTGAAGGATCATTTTAAAACGGGCCTATATTCAACAATCAGAGAATATAACACCACTGTGTCAACCTAGGGCATCTAACAACTTCCTAAAATGGACCTGAAGTTCACATCTCGATCTCAATTTAATGCACATCCACAGTGTTTGACCCCAAATAGCTTAGTCACAAATGCAGTGCCTTCAGTTATAAGAAAAAAAAATGCTTCAGAAGGAGCAAAACATCTTTAGACGTGTGAAATACGGCTATTAGAATAGTTCAAGCTTTGAAATCTCACACTTACAGGTTTAAGAGTTCTTGACTCTAATCTCACTTTCAATAAAAATTTATTCATAAAAAAAATAAGATACAACGCCCCCAATCTATGATGAAATTTTAAGGTACCATAATACTATCATGATAAAGAACATTTCTGATTTTTCATTTGATTTGTATTTTGATCTATCCTGTTTCACTGGCACAATTCTATTTATTCATATAATTCTATTTATAAAAGTTACCATACAAGGAAGGTACTTGGAAGGAAGAAAAGATAAGAAAAAGCAAAAAAGCAAATTTTCTACATCTGATGGGGTTCTTAAATTATGAACACGAAGAAATGTTAATCAATGCATGAGACTACTGTTGATATTTTTTAAAATGTCAATTGGCCAACTATATAAATAGAAAAAGTAGGGTAAAGATGAGGAAAAGGAAAAGGAAAAGATGGGTTGGTAGCAGTGCCGTATGTAGTCAAGAGGAAATGAACAAATATTATTTGTAGCCAAATGATACCTATTATCTTTAAAGGGGAAGGCGATGTTATTACCTGCCTATTTACACCCATACTTTAGCCCAACCAACTACACCATCCAAGAATATTAGGCAGATGATCAATGAAAGAACAGATGGAGATCTCGAGAAACAACAAAAGAAGAGAACAGAATGATTTTCAGGGAAACAGGTTGGTTTTGGGGGGATTCTACTGAAAATTTTGGATTCTATTTCAGGTTCTTCATCCAGGGTGAATAGAATGAAGTAAATTTTACAGAATGGAATATTTACTAAATCATCATAAACTAAGAAATAATAAAAGGTTAATTTAATTCACAACCTTGATTCCCAAAGCAAAATTGTCTAAGGGAACAAATGAACTGCCTGGCACTTATTTTATTATATGATGCATGTTTAACTTGGAAATGTCACTCTCTGCTTTCTGACTAAATCTCCTAAACTCTCACACAACTCCTTAATTTACGTCACTCTGATGTCAATCCCCATAACTTCAATAAACAATACATGCCAAGGTCACCATCAAGTTCAATTTTACTAATTTAATGCACAATTTTTTTAATCCTCACTTTAAATTGTCTCTTAGTAGCATTCACCGCTGCACCCATTCCCATCTTCCTGGCATGTTTTCTTGTGACATTCCTTTCTGGGTTTCCCCTGACTTACTTGCCATTCATTCTCTGCCTCCCTTGTAGCTTATGGCCTATTGTTCAGCCATTAGATTTTGGGGTTCTCAAGGATCCGTCTTGGATGCTCTACTCTTCTCAAACTCTATTCACATCCTAGACAATCTCATCAAGTATAGCTTCAGTTATTTTCCTGTCCATAGTTAAACCACAGATTTGTCTTCAGCCCCTATTGCCACTGAGTTTCTGAGCCCTTTATTAGTGAGCTGTTCACTAGACACATTGTGGATGTTGAAAACACACTTCAGATTCAACATTTAAAAAATGAAACTCATGATACTTCCTTCAGATTCTCTACCATCAGTCCGTACTTCTGTGCGTGGCCTTGCCCAATCGCTGGTAAGGCCAAACAGACATGCAAGAGTCATTCTCAAGTACTTTTTTCCATCCAAGTCCATATTCGACCCATCACCAAGTCTGGTCGTTTTTACCTTCTGGTATCTCTTAATCCTCCCGCTTAACTCCCACTCTGCTACCACCACCCCAGTCCAAACTGCCGTCTCTCACCTGGACTAAAGCCACGGCTGATTGGTAGCCCCAAGTCTTCTGTTGCTGCTCTGAGACTTGCCCTCCACACTGCGGCCGTGGCAAGGCTTCCACAAAACGGATATGAGGATGTTACACTTCTTCCCTTCCCCTCACTCCCGATACACACAAACTTTTGGTGGAGATACTCCAATGACATCCGTCTGGGCTTCTAATAGAAAAAAAATCAATAACCTGGCAGAGGTTATTTATAAGGTGTCAGATTCCCCCAACTCTCCAGCCTTATTTCATATCAAAGCACCGTTCAATTTCTGTGCTGCAGTCACACCAGTCTTCCCTGTCTGCCCCCAGGGTTTTGAATATGCTCCTTCATCTACCTGGAACATTACCCTTGCTCCTACCTTCAGCCACCTCCAAAGCTCAACCCAACAATCACTTCCTAAGGCAGATGCTCCCTTAGCTTCCCAGTGAAGAGCCATCTCCGTCAGCATCTATTACCCTCGGAGCCCCACCGCTCTCCGGGATGAGCACAGTTGTAATGCTACCTCTCTTGTGAGTTCTTCCATGCCAGTCTCCCCATGAAGGTAAAGACTGGTTTTCCTCCCCATGACAATACCACGGGCATAACCCCAGCCCCTAGCACATGATTGGTTCAAATACTTTTTATTGAATACATGAATACTATTATGACCAGACAAAAGTTATTGATACAAATGGCCAGAACTTGTAAGAAGGACCCGAAACAAAATGTTTTTAGTCTTCTGTCTATTATTGCATACGCCAGTATTTTTCAGTCATTCATTAACTTACAAGTTTATTTATTGTATGCTGTGCCCTTAGCTCTAACTACCCTTGCCCCCCCCACATTTTTTTTTTTTTAACATTTCCCATTCTTACTCATTTTTCAGATCTCAGCTTGTGTTACTTTCTTACATACAGCCAGCAAATATTTGTTAAATGAATGATGGCCTTATTAAATATTTATTGATTGCTGTAATTAGGTGCCAGGCAGCATACTAGGGCCTGGGGTTACAAAAATTGATATGAAATATTTTCTGTCATCAGGAACACATTGCATGTTTGGGGATTGCACTCATGTAGGGAGATAATTAAAGCATAATATAAATGGTACCAAGGAGGGCTGCACCCCCTGCTGGTTGAATCATGCTCAGGGCAGCCCTGCTTTTGTTCCCACGGAACACGGTTGCAGGAAGGTATACACCCTTTTTTCAAGAGAATCTGCCTTCTACCTGTTAGCTGTATGAATTCGACCATATCACTTAATTACCTGTTACAAAGAAGAAAATCGACTATTTTACAACATTGCTGGAAAATATCTTTCATGGAAAAAAATTTAACAAAACATGTTGATGGGCTATTTGCAAATGATACGATAGGCCACACAGCATCAGTAAGAAGGCCAGATTGAATTGCTTTACATGGAAAAATGAAAGGAAGGTAGCTCTGGTGGATCAGTTGGATGAGGCAGAGCAAGAGTCCCAGAGAGAGGAAGACATGTCGGGAGATTTGGTGATGCTCTGGAAGAAGAGGGGGTTGAACCACATACCAGGTCCTGGGCATAAGGACACACACACACACACACACACACGGCTAGGAATAGATTTCCTTTGGTTAAGTTTCTTTTGAACACAGAGGTATCTGTTACTTAGTTTTATATTGTTGTGTTCTCATATAAATCCTTCCTAAATAAGAATCCTTCTCTCGCGATTCCTTATACCCGTCAGGCCTCAGTGTAAGTGTATTCAAGAGAAATTGGTACGGGCTACTGAAAGTGGCCTGACACATATTCTTGGCTCTAGGAAGAGAATGAAAGCATAGGGCCCTAATCATCCTTCTCTGCCCTAGCATCCTCACACTGTACCCTCTTGGCAAGACTATATGACTCCCACTTTCATGACAAGTGTAAAGTCCTTTAGATTCCCCAGCGTGCCACCTTAGAGTAGAACCAGAGGTAGGCTATGTAGAAATGAAAGGCTAACAGTCCTAGCATTTGGGTGATCTCTGTATCAGACCAGCTGGCCTAGCAGGTACTCGAGCTCTCTAGGGCCCAGCGGCTGGTGAGACTCCCAATTGGGAGTCTCAGAATTCCTCATATAGCGAGCCACTGACAAATGTGGTTAATATGATAACATATCTCAGGGTCTATGAACCTTGAGATGGGTTATCTATACATATTATAGAATATAAAACTGAGAGGCTGAATCACCTGACACTAGAGATGTCATTTCTCCCAACAACAATGTGCTTTTTCTGCTCCTGCATCTATGCCTGTTGACATTTTATTCGATTGTTTCAGATAAATCTAGTCCTCCTCAAAAGACTGTAATTCCCATGTGAAAAGAGACTATGTCATATACTTAACTTCCATCTCTGGTTGCAGATAGACACAACATATCTTCTTTAAAGCAAAAAACAATGCACACAAAGAAAATTAATGCACAGAAATCTCTTGCATTCTTATACACTAATGACGAAAAATCTGAAATTGAAATTAAGAAAACACTCCCATTTACCACTGCAACAAAAAGAATAAAATACCTAGGAATAAACCTCCCTAAGGAGACAAAAGACCTGTATGCAGAAAATTATAAGACACTGATGAAAGAAATTAAAGATGATACAAATAGATGGAGAGATAGACCATGTTCTTGGATTGGAAGAATCAACATTGTGAAAATGACTATACTACCCAAAGCAATCTACAGCTTCAATGCAATCCCTATCAAACTACCACTGGCATTTTTCACAGAACTAGAACAAAAAATTTCACAATTTGTATAGAAACACAAAAGACACTGAATAGCCAAAACAATCTTCAGAAAGAAAAACAGAGCTAGAGGAATCAGGCTCCCTGACTTCAGACTATACTACGAAGCTACAGTCATCAAGACAGTATGGTACTGGCACAAAAACAGAAATACAGATCAATGGAACAGGATAGAAAGCCCAGAGATAAACCCACGTACATATGGTCACCTTATCTTTGATAAAGGAGGCAAGAATATACAATGGAGAAAAGACAGCCTCTTCAATGAGTGGTGCTGGGAAAACTGGACAGCTACTGTAAAAGAATGAAATTAGAACACTCCCTAACACCATAAACAAAAATAAACTCAAAATGGATTAAAGACCTAAATATAAGGCCAGACACTATCAAACTCTTAGAGGAAAACATAGGCAGAACACTATGACATAAATCACAGCAAGATTCCTTTTGACCCACCTCCTAGAGAAATGGAAATAAAAACAAAAATAAACAAGTGGGACCTAATGAAACTTAAAAGGTTTTGCACAGCAAAGGAAACCATAAACAAGACGAAAAGACAACCCTCAGAATGGGAGAAAATATTTGCAAATGAAGCAACTGACAAAGGATTAATCTCCAAAATTTACAAGCAGCTCATGCAGCTCAATATCAAAAAAACAAACAACCCAACCCAAAAATGGGCAGAAGACCTAAATAGACATTTCTCCAAAGAAGATATACAGATTTCCAACAAACACATGAAAGAATGAGCAACATCATTAATCATTAGAGAAATGCAAATCAAAACTACAATGAGATATCATCTCACACTGGTCAGAATGGCCACCATCAAAAAATCTACAAACAATAAATGCTGGAGAGGGTGTGGAGAAAAGGGAACCCCTCTTGCACTGTTGGTGGGAATGTAAATTGATACAGCCACTATGGAGAACAGTATGGAGGTTCCTTAAAAAACTAAAAATATAACTACCATACGACCCAGCAATCCCACTACTGGGCATATACCCTGAGAAAACCATAATTCAAAAAGAGTCATGTACCACAATGTTCATTGAAGCTCTATTTACAATAGCCAGGACATGGAAGTAACCTAAGTATCCATCAACAGATGAATGGATAAAGAAGATGTGGCACATATATACAATGGAATATTACTCAGCCATAAAAAGAAATGAAATTGAGTTATTTGTAGTGAAGTGGATGGACCTAGAGTCTGTCATAAAGAGTGAAGTAAGTCAGAAAGAGAAAAACAAATACTGTATGCTAACACATATATATGGAATGTAAAAAACAAAAAAAAATGGTCACGAAGAACCTAGGGACAAGATGGGAATGAAGACGCAGACCTACTAGAGAATGGACTTGAGGATATGGGGAGGGGGAAGGGTAAGCTGGGGCAAAGTGAGAGAGTGGCATGGACATATGTACACTACCAAATAAAAAATAGATAGCTAGTGGGAAGCAGCCGCATAGCACAGGGAGATCAGCTCGGTGCTTTGTGACCACCTAGAGGGGTGGGATAGGGAGGGTGGGAGGGAGGGAGACACAAGAGGGAAGAGATATGGGGATACATGTATGTGTATAACTGATTCACTTTGTCATAAAGCAGAAACTAACACACCATTGTAAAGCAGTTATACTCCAATAAAGATGTCAAAAAAAAAACAAACCAATGCACATGGAATTGCCATCTGTAAAGAGCATATTACTGAACTAGTCTGTTTCATTTCAGGTTAGAAAGAGATTTTCAGGTAATTTGTTGATTGCATTCATATTAATAAAACAAATGCTGAAAATGCAGACATATCACAGCTCTTATTTAAAGCCAAAATTGTCCATATTCCTATGAAGTCCAGTTGTGACAGTAGATTATTCCTCTAGAGCTGTTCTAATACTGCATCTGCTACCCACATGTGGTTACGGTTACTTAAATTTAAATTAGTTAAAATGAAATAAAATCTAGAATTCAGTTTTCCATCATACTAGCTACATTTCAAGTTCTCAGTAACTACATATGGCTGGTGGCTTCTGTGTTGGATGGTACAAATATAGAATATTTCCTTCATCACAGAAAGTGCTATGGGAGAGCCTTGCTCCAAATATCATAGAGAACAGAGAATGAGAATAAGCAAACAACTTTCATTTTTCCAGCTAAAGAGTTTTGGGCTACTGGATCTATAATTATCAACACGGATGAAATGTTTATATCTTTTGATCAACGTCCATGTCTAGTTAGATTCTGGAGGAGCACATGTCCTTACTGGTCTTTAATTGGAACTGATCACAGCAGGAATTTTAGGAAACCCAGAATTTCCTATAATGTTGAAATAAAATTTGTATAACAGGTCAGAAAGTGTGACAGACCTATCTGTAAGGCAAAAACAATTTCCACATGATACGCTGTTCAGTTTCAAAATAAGGGAAGCCCATCTATTAGGTGACTTTAGCTGATTATGAGAACTGAGAGGCAGCAACCTGAGGTGTTACTTGGATTAGTCTTACTCCAGTTTTGGCAAACAGAGGTGGGATTTTAAATGTTCTAATCTCTTGGCTGTACTGGTAGCAGAACTAAACGGAATATCATAGAACTGGCAAGATCTGCCAAAAGATACGGTCTACAGACGTTTAGTTCAGTTTAAAAAATTGTTACGGATGATTGAGAAGACTTTTTTCTCTCTTCTACTTGAGTAATAGGTCGATGTGACCTTTGTTGCCTTAGAGTATCTGTACATCAAAAGCCAGCTACAGATGTCAAGTTTTTGCTCTTAGACCTCTGAAATAACTTGAATCTCCTCCCTTACAAAACTACTTTTCCCACCTTAATTCTGCTTTAGGGTTCAGAAAGTCTATAGATACAAAACATTAGGAGTCAAGATTATGATCACTTTCTCCATTTTCTTGAAGACTCCTGACTTTAATATCCACTAAAACCTAGGTCAAATCTGAATTATAGTTCTATTCATTTCCACCTTTAAAAAATCAACTTGAAAATGAGTACCTGCTTTGTGCAAGGTATATTTTTGGTTGCTGAGGACAGGAATGCTACCCAAGAAACAGTTTGTGCCTTCAAGAAATTGACACTATACTTGGAGAACATACTAATAAAGCATAGTGAACTCCTCATGACATTATATGATAAGGGGCAAAATGAACATAAAAGTGATGTGATAAAAGTGGGGGAACTTTTTGCACGTGACAGACTTGCGGGTTTGAGATTCTGTGTCTGCCACCAACCAGCTAGTTTGCAATCAGTAAATTGCAGCCACTCTGGATTTCACTTACCTGGTGTTTAAATAAGAGTTGGAAAAGATCATCTTAAATTGTATATATAAGATTTACACTTCCTCAAAGTTCCTTAATAGTTGGAACTAATAGGCTCATACTTAGATTGCAAGTTTGTCTTCAATTTGATCTCATCCTTAACCAAAATATTTCTTGGCTTAGAACACAAAATGTTCTCTAAGTAAAGATTTAAATGGCTGTCATTTATTTTAAATGACTCTGTATAAGACATTTTCTATTAAAATCTTCAACTAATACTTAACAACATTAAAAAAATTATTCATATTCACCTTACAAAAAGGAAATTGATTTTAGAAAAGATTGATGACTTGTCCAAGTTTAAGAGCTAATAAGAGCGCAGCTGGGATTTGGACAAGATGCTATGTGATAGCAGGTTTCCCTTCCTTTTGTGCCTTTAAATTCAATCTCATCTACAAGTTTTTCTATAGGAAGCAGAAATTAGAAGAAAAATTATATAGGACAGATTTACTTAATTACAGAGACATTACATTCAAGGGTCCAGGATTTTATTTTCCATTTGGGCAGATTAAACACGTTCACAGGCTCACGTTAAAGGAATCTGAGCTCTGGAAATTATACAAAGTTGATGCGGGATTTAAAGAGTTGTAGTTATTAAAATTTTTGGTTTTCTAGTTTAAAATAAGTCAGTCAACTGTGAAGATTTTAATAATTTCTAAGAAAGGATTTGTTATAGATATGTTGAAAATGGGGAGAAGAGTTTTCCATTCACTAGAAGCCTTTCTTCTTCATTTCTCTTTATATGAAGATATTTTGGCATTTAATAGGCTCCTCTATGATTCACTGAATATTTTGTAACTATTTATGGAAAAATATCCTGTAAACACTGTTGGCTGGAGATGGGCAAGGGGGTAGGAGAGGCGAGAAAGCAGGCAGGTGTGTATTCAAGAGAATCCAAGCAGCCCTCACCTTCTGTGAAGATGCCACACCAAGCACCGGGAAATGTCAAATCTATACAGAACAGCATGGTCAGTCAAAGAATTCTTCCACATCATTTAGCAGTTGAGATGCTACCCTTTCAACAACAAATAGCCTCTTGTTGTAAGGTGGAGAGGTTTTTATGGTAGAATACAGAATGCATAGTAGTATACTCTCTGTCTGTGTGTGCGTGTGTGTGTATTTTTTCTTTTTTCATAATGGGTAGAACAATGCTATGAACTATTTGTCATGAGAATTCTGATGTCAATTTGGTTGATGTTGGAATTTTAATAATTCTTTGTTAATACTCACTCACATCCTACTAATAACTCTCCAACATTAAAAATTAAAATGACACATTAAATAGCATGTTGATGGCCACTTTAATCATTTTAAGTCAGCATTTTAAATAATACAGAGAATATTAGTTCTGCTACTTAAACGATGTCATTTCAAAAGGCAAAAGTGTTATATTTAAAATCATTGAAGGACATTTGCTAAAGATTGAGAAAAGTGCTATGAACAAACATACATTTTGTATTTATGTTAATGTTTCCTTCTCTTTTTCTTTCCAGCTCTCACTTCTCCCTCTTTATATCTTTCTTTGTCAACAGTTACTGTAATTCTTAGTCAATTTACACATCCTGACTCTATTAAGTCAAAATGATCATACAAATATTTTGAGAAATAGAAACTGTGATTTGATAAGAGTAGTTCTCATAGTGAATTTATGACATTGATTTATCGAACATAAGGTAGTCTTTTCAAATAGGCCTGTTTTTAATTCCAAATAAATGTTAATTATTACATTTTTTTTTGCCTTCCTTTCCTGATTCCTATGAATATTCCCTACCTCACTGGGCTCAATATAACCCTTCACAGTTCCACTGAGCTTGCAACAGTCCTTTTCATTTTCCTGAGAAACTGAGCTTTTTACTGGCTCCTTATCATTAACTGTCAGTAAAACTGCCATGTTGGTAAAGGGGGCCAACTGAGTTCCATCCCTGTGGCTGCATAATTAGCCTCTAGTGTAAATTGCTGAGCAATTAGTTATTTCTCACACGCTTTCTACATATTTAATAGATAAAATAGGGACTCATTCTCTCAAAAATATTTCAATAGAATACACTACATGCAAGGAAGAATGTTCAGGACCAACACCCACCTACTGACTGAATTCTAACACGAATGAATACATACATGTTACTTTTAATATGCTACAAGAGGAGAGATTGGACTAAGTACTAAAACAAGATCTGCTATGGTTCTACCTCTAGCTCCTCATGGGGTGGTCTCAGGAAAACCCACTTTATCTCTTTCAGGGAGCTCAGGATCTGCAAACTTAGGGGCTGAATGAGGTAATACCCAAGAAGCCTGCCACCTCTAAGCATTTTCTGGCTCCATGACTCCTGTTTTCTGCTTTTCCTTAATGTCAGTCATTTCAGAGAACCTCTTCTCTAAATAGAGGAAATTACATTTTGATATGAAGGCAGCCCCTTTTACAAAACAATTATTACTCTGTGTGAGCATTAAGACCTCATTTTTGATGTTAATTAATGTTGAAGGTACATTTTCTTATGAGGTTAAAAACAGATGTTGGATAATAAAATTCATCTCGGGGCTGAGAATATAAGAAGTAAATGAACAGCTACTAAATAATCCTATGTGCTACCAAAGAGAGCAAGGAAACATGAACAAAAGCAATAATAATAATAACAGCTAATATTTTGAGTGCTTACCTTAAGCCACACATTTTGTTAAGCCCTTTACACTCATTTCATTTAATCCCCATGGCAAATCTATGGAATAAGCATTATTACTCCCATGTTGAGGTTGCAGAAATGGGGATTTGGAAATCTGAAGCAACCATCACGAATCACCCATTAAATAAACACCGAATTTACTTTAGATTTAAATCCACAGAGTCATCTCCTTACATTGTTTTACATTGCATTGTATTATATTCAAAAAGGATAATGTTACACTTCAAAATACAGTTAACAAATAATCTTTATACATGCATATTGTTTTCAAAACTAGAAGTGATGTTGTGAAGCAAATTTTTTCAAATGAATTCCAAATATGTTGATGATATATGAAATCCCCCATGGCTCTATGCAATATTACAGATTGATGAAAACACAACTTATTTAATTTGAAAATTGATGTTGTATAGTTTAAAGTAGAAAAAAAGGTGTGATTTTGCTTAAGATAACCTTTTATCCTTTCTGATCTAAATAACATGCTTTTTATCTTTTACACTGTTTTCTTGTTATAAACAGTATATTTATTCTTCAAATTATTACAAATCTAAGCATTCTACGTGATATTCAGAGATAAATTTTGAAATATAAATCACAATAGTATAGAGATATTACCCTGCTTCTTTTCAGATATCACTTAAAATATAACCTTTAGGTACTTCTAATGGTATTACTAATTTCATACATATCATAAAGAAGTTTTTGAATTATTAGCATCTGAATATAAAATAAACTGGTTTATTCAGGAAGCTTTATATCTTCCTTTGAATACAGTAACGGGTTGTTCTTTTGGAGTAAGAATTGTTAGGTGCACCATCCAATAGGTTCCCAACTGGTTCAAGTGCCCAGGACTGCTGGAGAAGCAACAGTCACTGAGTTTTGGGAGAGGAGGGGGTGCGGTTGGGGTGGGGACTGGTGAGTCTCAGGCTCAGCCTCTGTGGACAGACAAGTGAGTATACACAACGACACTGAGTAAGAACCCAAAACGGAAAGACAGCAAGATCAACTGAGAGTAAATTTCACCAACGAACATCAAGATGGGAGCTTGAAAGTAAAATTGTTGATAAAGTGATGAGGATTTTCATACACATCTGAATGTGTAAATAGAGATTCAAATTTTGCATACATTTGAAGACCATCGTCTGGTTATAGTAATTTTCAACTTTTAGTAACAGAGTTACAGGATATTAGTAATGCAGAAAAATATGTAAACAAAAGTGAAAGTTATCCATAACACCACATCTCAGATATAAATACGGTTAACATTTGAAGTATTTTCATACTTTGTTTTAACCAACTGGCAAGTTGAAGAGATGCTGCTTTTTTAATTTTGGCCATGCCTAATTTTTGTTTTAATTGAAATATAGTTGATCTACAATATCGTGTTAGTTTCAAGTATACAGCACAGCAATTCAATTATACATATATAAATATATCTATATATATTATCTTCATACTATCTTCCCTTAGAGATTATTTTTTTAAAAATCTTTATTGGAGTATAATTGCTTTACACTGTTGTGTTAGTTTCTGCTGTACAACAAAGTGAATCAGCTATGCATATATGTACATCCCCATATCCCCTCCCTCTTGCGTCTCCCTACCACCCTCCTTATCCCACCCCTCTAGGTGGACACAAAGCACCGAGCTGATCTCCCTGTGCTATGCGGCTGCTTCCCACTAGCTATCTATTTAACATTTGTTAGTGTATATATGTCAAAGCCACTCTCTCACTTCTTCCCAGCTTACCCTTCCCCCTCCCCACATCCTCAAGTCCATTCTCTAGGTCTGCGTCTTTATTCCTGTCCTGCGCCTAGGTTCTTCAGAACCTTTTTTTTTTTTTTAAGATGGCATATATATGTGTTAGCATGTGGTATTAGTTTCTGTATGACAGTCTCTAGGTCCATCCACCTCACTACAAATAACTCAGTTTCGTTTCTTTTTATGGCTGAGTAATATTCCATTGTATATATGTACCACATCTTCTTTAACCATTCATGTGTCGATGGACACTTAGGTTGCTTCCATGTCCTGGTTATTGTAAGTAGAGCTGCAACGAACATTATGGTACATGACTCTCTTTGAATTATGGTTTTCTCAGGGTATATGCCCAGTAGTGGGATTGCTGGGTCGTATGGTAGTTCTATTTTTAGTTTTTTAATGAACCGCCATACTGTTCTCCATAGTGGCTGTATCAATTTACATTCCCACCAACAGTACAAGAGGGTTCCCTTTTCTCCACACCCTCTCCAGCATTTATTGTTTGTAGATATTTGATGATGGCCATTCTGACCGGTGTGAGGTGATATCTCATTGTAGTTTTGATTTGCATTTCTCTAATGATTAGTGATGTTGAGCATCCTTTCATGTGTTTGTTGGCAATCTGTATATCTTCTTTGGAGAAATGTCTATTTAGGTCTTCTGTCCACTTTTGGATTGGGTTGTTTGTTTTTTTGATATTGAGCTGCATGAGCTGCTTGTAAATTTTGGAGATTAATCCTTTGTCATTTGCTTCATTTGCAAATATTTTCTCCCATTCTGAGGGTTGTCTTTTCATCTTGTTTATGGTTTCCTTTGCTGTGCAAAAGCTTTTAGGTTTCATTAGGTCCCATTTCTTTCTTTATTTTTTTATTTCCATTTCTCTAGGAGGTGGGTCAAAAGGGATCTTGCTGTGATTTATGTCATAGAGTGTTCTGCCTATGTTTTCCTCTAAGAGTTTTATAGTGTCTGGCCTTACATTTAGATCTTTAATCCATTTTGAGTTTATTTTTGTGTATGGTGTTAGGGAGTGTTCTACTTTCATTCTTTTACATGTAGCTGTCCAGTTTTCCCAGCACCACTTATTGAAGAGGCTGTCTTTTCTCCATTGTATACTCTTGCCTCCTTTATCAAAGATAAGGTGACTGTTTGCACATGGGTTTATTTCTGGGCTTTCTATCCTGTTCCATTGATCAATACTTCTCTTTTTGTGCCAGTACCATATTGTCTTGATTATTGTGGCTTTGTAGTATAGTCTGAAGTCAGGGAGCCTGATTCCTCCAGCTCCATTTTTCTTTCTCAAGATTGCTTTAGCTATTTGGGGTCTTTTGTGTTTCCATACATTGTGCAAGTTTTTGTTCTAGTTCTGTGAAAAATGCCATTGGTAGTTTGGTAAGTATTGCACTGAATCTGTGGATTGCTTTGGGTAGTATAGTCATTTTCACAATGTTGATTCTTCCAATTCAAGAACATGGTATAGCTCTCCATCTGTTTGTATCATCTTTAATTTCTTTCATCAGTGTCTTATAGTTTTCTTCATAAAGGTCTTTTGTCTCCTTGGGTAGGTTTATACCTAGGTATTTTATTCTTTTTGTTGCAATGGTAAATGGGAGTGTTTCCTTAATTTCTCTTTCAGATTTTTCATCATTAGTGTATCGGAATGCAAGAGATTTCTGTGCCTTAATTTTGTATCCTGCTACTTACCAAATTCATTGTTTAGTTCTAGTAGTTTTCTGGTAGCATCTTTAGGATTCTCTATGTATAGTATCATGTCATCTGCAAACAGTGACAGTTTTACTTCTCCTTTTCTGATTCAGATTCCTTTTATTTCTTTTTCTTCTCTGATTGCTGTGGCTAAAACTTCCAAAACTATGTTGAATAATAGTGGTGAGAGTGGGCAATATTGTCTTGCTCCTGATCTTAGTAGAAATGGTTTCAGTTTTTCACCACTGAGAACAATGCTGGCTGTGGGTTTGTCATACATGGCCTTTATTATGTTGAGGTCAGTTACCTTTATGCCTTCTTTCTGGAGGGTTTTTATCATAAATGGGTGTTGAATTTTGTCAAAAGCTTTCTCTGCATCTATTGAGATGATCATATGGTTTTTCTCTTTCAATTTGTTAAAATGGTGTATTGCATTGATTGATTTGCATATACTGAAAAATCTTTGGGGAGACCTTCAAGATGGCAGAACAGTAACACGCGATGATTACCTTCCTCCCCACAAATACATCAGAAATACATCTACATGTGGAACAACTCCTACAAAACACCTACTGAATGCTGGCAGAAGACCTCAGACTTCCCAAAAGACAAGAAACTCTGCACGTACCTGGGTAGGGCAAAAGTAAAAAGAAAAAACAGAGACAAAAGATAGGGACAGGACCTACACCACTGGGAGGGATCTGTGAAGGAGGAAAAGTTTCCACACACTAGGAAGCCCCTTCACTGGCAGAGACGGGAGTGGCAGGGGGAAAGCTTCAGAGCCACGGAGGAGAGCACAGCAATAGGGGTGCAGAGGGCAAAGCAGAGAGATTCCCACATAGAGGATTTGTGCCAACCAGCACTCACTAGCCCGAGAGGCTTATCTACTCACCCGCAGGGATGGGTGGGGGCTGAGAGCTGAGGTTCTGGCTTCGGAAGTTGGATCCCAGGGAGAGGACTGGGGTTGGCTGTGTGAACACAGCCTGAAGGGGGCTAATGTGCCACAGCTAGTCAGGAGGGAGTCCAGGAAAACGTCTGGACCTGCCTAAGAGGCAAGAGATCATTGTTTCAGGGTGTGTGAGGAGAGGGGATTCAGAGCACCACCTACATGAGCTCCAGAGACGGGTGCGAGCCGCGGCTATCAGTGTGGACACCAGAGATGGGCATGAAATGCTAAGGCTGCTACTGCAGCCACCAAGAAGCCTGTGTGCAAGCACAGGTCACTATCCACACCTCCCCTTCCAGGAGCCTGTGCAGCCCACCACTGCCAGTGTCCTGTCATCCCGGGACAACTTCCCCAGGAGAACCCACGGCACGCTTGAGGACTGTTGCAACCTCATGCTGGCCTCTGCTGCCGCAGGCTCGCCCCACATCCATACCCCTTCCTTCCCCCAGCCTGAGTGAGCAGAGCCCCCTAATCAGCTGCTACTTTAACTCCATCCTGTCTGAGCAAAGAACAGACGCCCTCAGGTGACCTACATGCAGAGGTGGGGCCAAATCCAAAGCTGAACCCCGGGAGCTGTGCAAACAAAGAAGAGAAAGGGAAATTTCTCCCAGCAGCCTCAGGAGCAGTGGATTAAATCTCCACAATCAAATTGATGTACTCTGCATCTGTAGAATACCTGAATAGACAATGAATCATCCCAAAATTGAGGCAGTGGACTTTATGAGAAAAGCTATGTATATATATATTTCCTTTTTCTCTTTTTGTGAGTGTGTATGTGTATGCTTGTTTGTGTGATTTTGTCTGTATAGCTTTGCTTTTACTATTTGTCCTAGGGTTCTGTTTGTCCTTTTTTTTTTTTCTTTTTTAGTATAGTTTTTAGCGCTAGTTATCATTGGTGGATTTGTTTTTTCGTTTGGTTGCTCTCTTCTTTCTTTTTCTATTACCTTTTAATTTTTTTTCTTTTTAATAATAATTTTTTATTTTTAAACTATTTTAATTTACTTTACTTTCTTTCTTTCTTTCTGTTTTTCTCCCATTTCTTCTGGGCCATGTGGCTGATAGGGTCTTTGTGCTCCGGCCGGGTGTCAGGCCTCTGCCTCTGAGGTGGGAGAGCCGAGTTCAGGACATTGGTCCACCAGACCTCCTGGCTACACATAATATCAAACAGCGAAAGCTCTCCCAGAGACCTCGATTTCAACGCTAAGACCCAGCTCCACTAAATGACCAGCAAGCTCCAGTGATGGACACTCCATGCCAAACAACTAGCAAGACAGGAACACAACCCCACCCATTAGCAGAGAGGCTGCCTAATATCATAATAAGGTCACAGACACCCCAAAACACAAGACGGATGCAGTCTTGCCCACAAAAAAGACAAGATTCAGCCTCATCCACCAGAACACAGGAACTAGTCCCCTCCACCAAGAAGCCTACACAACCCACTGAATCAACCTTAGTCACTGAAGGCAGACACCAAAAAAAAATGGGAACTATGAACCTTCAGACTGTGAAAAGGAGACCCCAAACACAGTAAGTTAAGCAAAATGAGAAGACAGAGAAACACACAGCAGATGAAGGAGCAAGGTAAAAACCCACCGGACCAAACAAATGAAGAGGAAATAGGTCGTCTTCCTGAAAAAGAATTCAGAGTAATGATAGTAAAGATGATCCAAAATCATGGAAATAGAATGGAAAAAATACAAGAAACATTTAACAAGGACCTAGAAGAACTAAAGAGCAAACAAACAATGATGAACAACACAATAAATGAAATTTAAAATTCTCTAGAAGGAATCAACAGCAGAATAACTGAGGTGGAAGAATGGATAAGTAAGTAACTGGAAGATAAAATAATGGAAATAACTACCGTAGAGCAGAATAAAGAAAAAAGAATGAAAAGAAGTGAGGACAGTCTCAGAGACCTCTGGGACGACATTATATGCACCAATATTTGAATTATAGGGGTCCCAGAAGAGGAAGGGAAAAAAAAGGGACAGAGAAAATATTTGAAGAGATTATAGTTGTAAATTTCCCTAATATGGGAAAGGAAACAGTTAATCAAGTCCAGGAAGCACAGAGAGTCCCATACAGGATAAATCCAAGGAGAAACACGCCAAGACACATATGACTCAAACTATCAAAAATTAAATACAAAGAAAAAATATTAAAAGCAGCAAGGGAAAAACAACAAATAACACACAAGGGAATCCCCATAAGCTTAACAGCTGATCTTTCAGCAGAAACTCTTCAAGCCAGAAGGGAGTGGCAGGACATATTTAAAATGATGAAAGGGAAAAAACTACCACCAAGATTATTCTATCCAGCAAGGATCTCATTCAGATTTGACAGAGAAATTAAAACCTTTACAGACAAGCAAAAGCTAAGAGAATTCAGCACCACCAAACCAGCTTTACAACAAATGCTAAAGGAACTTCTCTAGGCAGGAAACACAAGGGAAGGAAAAGATCTACAATAACAAAGCCAAACAATTAAGAAAATGGTCATAGGAACATACGTATCGATAATTACCTTAAATGTAAATGAATTAAATGCTCCCACCAAAAGACATAGACTGGCTGAATGGATACAAAAACAAGACCCATATATATGCTGTCTACAAGAGACCCACTTCAGACCTAGGGACACATACAGACTGAAAGTGAGGGGGTGGAAAAAGATATTCCATGCAAATGGAAATCAAAAGAAAGCTGGAATAGCAATTCTCATATCAGACAAAATAGACTTTAAAATAAAGACTATTACAAGGCACAAAGAAGGACACTACATAATGATCAAGGGATCAATCCAAGAAGAAGATATAACAATTGTAAATATTGATGCACCCAACCTAGGAGCACCTCAATACATAAGGCAAATGCTAACAGCCATAAAAGGGGAAATCGACAGTAACATAATCATAGTAGGGGAATTTAACACCTCACTTTCACCAATGGACAGATCATCCAAAAAGAAAATAAATAAGGAAACACAAGCTTTCAATGATACAGTAAACAAGATGGACATAATTGATATTTATAGGACATTCCATCCAAAAACAACAGAATACGTTTTCTTCTCAAGTGCTCATGGAACATTCTCAAAGATAGATCATAGCTTTGGGCACAAATCAAGCCTTGGTAAATTTAAGAATATTGAAATCATATCAAGTATCTTTTCCGACCTCAACTCTATGAGACTCCATATCAATTACAGGAAAAAAATCTGTAAAAAATACAAACACATGGAAGGTAAACAATACATTACTTAATAACCAAGAGATCACTGAAGAAATCAAAGAGGAAATAAAAAAATACCCAGAATCAAATGACAATGAAAACAAAACCTAAACCCAAAACTAACTGGATGCAGCAAAAGCAGTTCTAAGAGGGAAGTTTATAGCTATACAACCCTACCTCAAGAAACAAGAAACATCTGAAATAAAAAAACCTAACCTTACACCTAAAGCTATTAGAATGAAGAACAAAAAAACCCAAACAAAAACCCTCAAACTTAGCAAAAGGCAAGAAATCATAAAGATCAGATCATAAATTAATGAAAAAGAAATGAAAGAAACAACAGCAACGATCAATAAAACTAAAAGCTGATTCTCTGAGAAGATAAGCAAAATTGATAAACCATTAGCCAGACTCATCAAGAAAAAAAGGGAGAAGACTCAAATCAATAGAATTAGAAATGAAAAAGGAGAATTAACAACTGACACTGCAGAAATACAAAGGATCATGAGAGTTTACTACAAGCAAGTATATGCCAATAAAATGTACAACCTGGAAGAAATGGACAAATTCTTAGAAAAGCACAACCTTCCAAGGCTGAACCAGGAAGAAATAGAAAATAGAAAATAGAAAATACAAACAGACCAATCACAAGCACTGAAATCGAAACTGTGATTAAAAATCTTCCAACCAACAGAAACCCAGGACCAGATGGCTTCACAGGCAAATTCTATCAAACATTTAGAGAAGAGCTAACACCTATCCTTCTCAAACTCTTCCAAAATATAGCAGAGGGAGGAACACTCCCAAACTCATTCCACAAGGCCACCATCACCCTGATACCAAAACCAGAGTAAGATGTCACAAAGAAAGAAAACTACAGGCCAATATCACTGATGAACATAGATGCAAAAATCCTCAACAAAATACTAGCAAACAGAATCCAACAGCACATTAAAAGGATCATACACCATAATCAAGTGGGGTTTACCCCAGGAATGCAAGGATTCTTCAATATACGCAAATCAAACAATGTGATACAACATATTAACAAATTGAAGGGGAAAAACCACATGATTATCTCAATAGATGCAGAAAAAGCTTTCCACAAAATTGAACATCCAATTATAAAAACCCTCTAGAAAGTAGGCATAGAGGGGACTTACCTCAACATAATAAAGGCCATATATGACAAACCCACAGCCAACATCATTCTCAATGGGAACAACTGAAACCATTTCCACTAAGATCAGGAACAAGACAAGGCTGCACACACTCACCACTATTATTCAACATAGTTTTGGAACTTTTAGCCACAGCAATTAGAGAAGAAAAAGAAATAAAAGGAATCTAAATCAGAAAAGAAGAAGTAAAGCTGTCACTGTTTGCAGATGATATGATACTATACCTAGAGAATCCTAAAGACTCTACCAGAAAACTACTAGAGCTAATCAATGAATTTGGTAAAGTAGCAGGATACAAAATTAATGCACAGATATCTCTTGCATTTCTACACACTAATGATGAAAGATGTGAAAGAGAAATTAAGGAAACACTCCCATTTACCATTGCAACAAAAAGAATAAAATACTGAGGAATAAACCTACCTAAGGAGACAAAAGACCTATATGCAGAAAACTATAAGACACTAATGAAAGAACTTAAAGATGATACAAACAGATGGAGAGCTATACCATGTTCTTGAATTGGAAGAATCAACATTGTGAAAATGACTATACTACCCAAAGCAATCCACAGATTCAGTGCAATACTTACCAAACTACCAATGGCATTTTTCACAGAACTAGAACAAAAACTTGCACAATGTATGGAAACACAAAAGACCCCAAATAGCTAAAGCAATCTTGAGAAAGAAAAATGGAGCTGGAGGAATCAGGCTCCCTGACTTCAGACTATACTACAAAGCCACAATAATCAAGACAATATGGTACTGGCACAAAAAGAGAAGTATTGATCAATGGAACAGGATAGAAAGCCCAGAAATAAACCCATGTGCAAACAGTCACCTTATCTTTGATAAAGGAGGCAAGAGTATACAATGGAGAAAAGACAGCCTCTTCAATAAGTGGTGCTGGGAAAACTGGACAGCTACATGTAAAAGAATGAAAGTAGAACACTCCCTAACACCATACACAAAAATAAACTCAAAATGGATTAAAGATCCAAATGTAAGGCCAGACACTATAAAACTCTTAGAGGAAAACATAGGCAGAACACTCTATGACATAAATCACAGCAAGATCCCTTTTGATCCACCTCCTAGAGAAATGGAAATAAAAAAATAAAGAAAGAAATGGGACCTAATGAAACCTAAAAGCTTTTGCACAGCAAAGGAAACCATAAACAAGACGAAAGGACAACCCTCAGAATGGGAGAAAATATTTGCAAATGAAGCAACTGACAAAGGATTAATCTCCAAAATTTACAAGCAGCTCATGCAGCTCAATATCAGAAAAACAAACAACCCAATCCAAAATGGCAAAAGACCTAAAGAGACATTTCTCCAAAGAAGATATACACAATGCCAACAAACATATGAAAGAATTCTCAACATCCCTAATCATTAGAGAAATGCAAATCAAAACTACAATGAGGTATCACCTCACACAAGTCAGAATGGCCATCATCAAAAAATCTACAAGCAATAAATGCTGGAGAGGGTGTGGAGAAAAGGGAACCCTCATGCACTCTTGGTGGGACTGTAAATTGATACAGCCACTATGGAGAACAGTATGGAGGTTCCTTAAAAATCTAAAAATAGAACTACAATACAACCCAGGAATCCCACTGCTGGGCATATACTCTGAGAAAACCATAACTCAAAAAGAGTCATGTACCACGATGTTCATTGCAGCTCTATTTACATTATCCAGGAGATGGAAGCAACTTAAGTGTCCATCAACACATTAATGGATAAAGAAGATGCGGCACATATATACAATGGAATATTACTCAGTCATAAAAAGAAACGAAACTGAGTTATTTGTAGTGAGGTGGATGGACCTAGAGACTGTCAAACAGAGTGAAGTAAGTCAGAAAGAGAAAAACAAATACCGTATGCTAACACATGTATATGGAATCTAAAGAAAAATATGGTTATGAAGAATCTAAGGCAGGACAGGAATAAAGACACAGATGTAGAGAATGGACTCGAGGACAGGGGGAGGGAGAAGGGTAAGCTAAGACGAAGTGAGAGAGTGGCATGGACTTATATATAGTACCAAATGTAAAATAGATAGCTAGTGGGAAGCAGCCGCATAGCACAGCGAGATCAGCTTGGTGCTTTTTGACCACCTAGAGGGGTGGGATAGGGAGGGTGTGTGGGAGATGCAAGAGGGAAGAGATAGGGTGATATATGTATATGTATAGCTGATTCACTTTGTTATAAAGCAGAAACTAACACAGTATAGTAACGAAATTATATTCCAATAAAGATGTTAAGAAAAAAAAAAAAGAAAAAAGAATCCTTGCATTCCTGGGATAAACCCCAGTTGATCATGGTGTATGATCCGTTTAATGTGCTGTTGGATTCTGTTTGCCAGTATTTTGTTGAGGATTTCTATATCTATGTTCATCAGAGATATTGGCCTGTAGTTTTCTTTTTTTGTGACCTCTTTATCTGGTTTTGGTATCAGGGAGATGGTGGCCTCGTAGAATGAGTTTGGGAGTAGTCCTCCCTCTGCTATATTTTGGAAGAGTTTCAGAAGGATGGGTGTTAGCTCTTCTCTAAATGTTTGCTAGAATTCACGTGTGAAGCCATCTGGTCCTGGGTTTTTGTTTGTTGGAAGATTTTTAATCACAGTTTCAATTTCGGTGCTTGTGTTTGGTCTGTTTATATTTTCTATTTCTTCCTGGTTCAGTCTTGAAAGGTTGCGCTTCTAAGAATTTGTCCATTTCTTCCAGGTTGTCCATTTTATTGGCATAGAGTTGCTTGTAGTAATCTCTCATGATCCTTTGTATTTCTGCAGTGTCAGTTGTTACTTCTCCTTTTTCATTTCTAATTCTACTGAGTCTTCTCCCTTTTTTTCTTGATGAGTCTGGCTAATGACTTATGAATTTTGTTTATCTTCTCAAAGAGCCAGTTCTTAGTTTTATTGATCTTTGCTATTGTTTCCTTCATTTCTTTTTCATTAATTTCTGATCTGATCTTTATGATTTCTTTCCTTCTGCTAAGTTTGGGGTTTTTTTGTTATTCATTCTCTAATTGCTTTAGGTGTAAGGTTAGGTTGTTTATTTGAGATGTTTCTTGTTTCTTGAGGTAGGATTGTATTGCTATAAACTTCCCTCTTAGAGCTGCTTTTGCTGCATCCCATAGGTGTTGGGTCATCGTGTTTCCATTGTCATTGGTTTCCAAGCATTTTTTGATTTCCCTTTGATTTCTTCAGTGATCTCTTGGTTATGTAGTAGCGTATCATTTAGCATCCATGTGTTTGTATTTTTTACAGGTTTTTTTTTTTGCTGTAATTGATATCTATTCTCATAGCGTTGTGGTCAGAAGAGATACCTGATACAATTTCAATTTTCTTAAATTTATGAAGGCTTGATTTGTGGCCCACAATATGATCTATCTTTGAGAATGTTCCATGAGCACTTGAGAAGAAAGTGTATTCTTTGGTTTTTGGATGGAATGTCCTATAAATATCAATTAAGTCCATCTTGTTTAATGTGTCATTTAAAGCTTGTGTTTCCTTATTATTTTCACTTTGGTTGATCTGTCCATTGGTGAAAGTGGGGTGTTAAAGTCCCCTATTATGATTGTGTTACTGTCGATTTCCCCTTTTATGGCTGTTAGCATTTGCCTTATGTATTGAGGTGCTCCTAGGTTGGGTGCATCAATATTTACAATTGTTATATCTTCTTCTTGGATTGATCCCTTGATCATTATGTAGTGTCCTTCTTTGTCTCTTGTAATAGTCTTTATTTTAAAGTCTATTTTGTCTGATATGAGAATTGCTATTCCAGCTTTCTTTTGATTTCCATTTGCATGGAATATCTTTTTCCATCCCCTCACTTTCAGTCTGTATGTGTCCATAGGTCTGAATTGTGCCTCTTGTAGACAGCATATATATGGGTCTTGTTTTTGTATCCATTCAGCCAGTCTATGTCTTTTGGTAGAAGCATTTAATCCATTTACATTTAAGGTAGTTATTGGTATGTATGTTCCTATTACCATTTTCTTAATTGTTTTGGGTTTGTTATTGTAGATCTTTTCCTTCCCTTGTGTTTCCTGCCTAGAGAAGTTCCTTTAGCATTTGTTGTAAAGCTGGTTTGGTGGTGCTGAATTCTCTTAGCTTTTGCTTGTCTGTAAACGTTTTAATTTCTCTGTAGAATCTGAATGAAATCCTTGCTGGGTGAGTAATCTTGGTTGTAGGTTTTTCCCTTTTATCACTTAAAATATGTCCTGCCACTCCCTTCTAGCTTGCAGAGTTTCTGCTGAAAGATCAACTGTTAACTTTATGGGGATTCCCTTGTATGTTATTTGTTGCTTTTCCCTTGCTGCTTTTAATATTTTTTCTTTGTATTTAATTTTTGATAGTTTGATTTATCTGTGTCTTGGCATGTTTCTCCTTGGATTTAACCTATATGGGACTCTGTGCTTCTTGGACTTGATTGACTATTTCCTTTTCCATATTAGGGAAGTTTTCAACTATAATCTCTTCAAATAATTTCTCTGTCCCTTTTTTTATCTTCTTCTTCTTGGACCCCTATGATTTGAATGCTTGTGCATTTAATGTCATCCCAGAGGTCTCTGAGACTGTCCTCCATTCTGTTCATTCTTTTTTCTTTATTCTGCTCTGTGGTAGTTGTTTCCTCTATTTTATCTTCCAGGTCACTTATCCATTCTTCTGCCTCACTTATTCTGCTATTGATTCCTTCTAGAGAAGTTTTAATTTCATTTATTGTGTTGTTCATCACTGTTTGTTTGCTCTTTAGTTCTTCTCGGTCCTTGTTAAATGTTTCTTGTATTTTCTCTATCCTATTTCCCAGATTTTGGATCATCTTTACTATCACTACTCTGAATTCTTTTTCAGGTAGACTGCCTATTTCCTCTTCATTTGTTTGGTCTGGTGGGTTTTTACCTTGCTCCTTCATCTGCTACATATTTCTCTGTCTTCTTATTTTGCTTAACTTACTGTGTTTGGGGTCTCCTTTTCACAGTCTGAAGGTTCATAGTTCCCGTTGTTTTTGATGTCTGCCCCCAGTGGGTAAGGTTGGTTCAGTGGGTTTTGTAGGTTTCCTGGTGGAGGAGACTGGTGTCTGTGTTCTGGTAGATGAGGCTGGACCTTGTCTTTTTGGTGGGCAGGACCATGTGTAGTGGTGTGTTTTGGGGTGTCTGTTGACTTATTATGATTTTAGGCAGCCTCTCTGCTAATGGGTGGGGTTGTGTTCCTGTCTTGCTAGTTGTTTGGCATGGAGTGTCCATCACTGGAGCTTGCTGGTCATTTAGTGGAGCTGGGTCTTAGCGCTGAGATGGAGATCTCTGGGAGAGCTCTTGCCGATTGATATTACTTGGGGCTGGAGGGTCTCTGGTGGTCCAATGTCCTGAACTTGTCTCTCCCACCTCTGAGACTCAGGCCTGCCACCTGGCCGGAGCACCAAGACACTGTCAGCCACACAGCCAGGTACCTGGGTAGTTTCTTGACTTTTGGGAAGTCTGTGGTCTTCTGCCAGTGTTCAGTAGGTGTTCTGTAGGAGTTATTCCATACGTAGACGTAGTTTTGGTGTATTTGTGGGGAGGAAGGTGATCTACACATCTGACTCGTCTGACATCTTGAAGGTCCTCTGAGATGCTGCTTTGTATAAACTATTTTATAGTCTGCTTTTCTTTCTTTTTTTTTTTATGGGTCTTAATTTTTTTTAATTTTTAAAAAATATTTTTTTATTTAGTGTGCTTTTCTTTAATACTATTTCATGACCATTTTTTGTTGTCAGTAAAAATTCTTTAAGTTTTTTGTAATGACTGTACAACATAGTCAACCATTCTTCTCTTTGTTACAACTTTCAAATGATTACTTTTAGGAAAAATTTTATTTTAGGTGTATCGTGCTTTACTCAGACACAAAGAAATCTAATTTTTCTTTTCCAATTGTTCTTTTGGATGCATTTGGGAATAGGCAACCAATAAACAAACAAATGAACAAACAAATACTTCTTTATCCCAGTTTTTACCCTTAGTGGTTGAATGAGTAAACAAAAACTTATTTAATTGCTAGGTTTCTCGCTGGTAAAATGGAGACAATAATAGTTCCTAATTTGTAGCAGTACAAATACAGCACTTAGCACAATATCTGACAAACTGTCAATGCTCAGTCAATGCTGGATCCTCTCATGTAAATCATGATAATAATATTTGTTATTACTACTATCCTCAGTATCCTCTGTTATACTCTGGCTTTAAGCTGTTTAGGAGGTAACATGCTTTGGTGGAAAGATTAAAATTTAGATGGACAATGTTGGATATGTGGGTAAATTACTTCATTTTTTGAAATGTTGGTATTCTCATTTGCAAAGTGGGGATAACACCACCTATTTTGCAGGATTATGAGGACATTATTGAATAGGCCATAAACATTTAATATTACTCAGCCATAAAAAGGAATGAAATTGAGTTATTTTTAATGAGGTGGATGGACCTAGAGTCTCTCATACAGAGTGAAGTCAGAAAAAGAAAAACAAATACTGGATACTAACGCATATATATGGAATCTAAAAAAACGGTACTGATGAACCTAGTGGTAGGGCAGGAATAAAGATGCAGATGTACAGAACAGACTTGAGGACACAGTGGGGGAAGGGGAAGCTGGGACAAAGTGAGAGAGTAGCATTGACGTATATACACTAGCAAATGTAAAATAGATAGCTAGTGGGAAGCTGCTGCATAGCAAGGAGGTCAGTTTGACGCTTTGTGACCACCTAGAGGGGTGGGATAGGGAGGGTGGGAGGGAGACGCAAGAGGGAGGGGATATGGGGATATATATATATACATGTAGCTGATTCACTTTGTTGTACAGCAGAAACTAACACAAGATTGTAAAGCAATTATACTCCAATAAAGATGTAAAAAAAACCAAACAAACACTTAATAAATAGTAGTTATTTCTCAGCTTCTAGATCCGATATTTCCTAGCAGATATATTTCTGATTCAAACTAGTGAGAATTAATCTAAACAAATGATAGTTTAGTTAACCAAATCACCCTCTTTTTCCTTAACTGAAAGGCAAGCATGGGGGAAGGAGGGGTGGGGGAGGAATGGATTGGGAGTTTGGGGTTATCAGATGTAAACCTTTATATATATAGAATGGATATAAAAAACAAGGTCCTACTATATAGCATGGGAAACTGTATTCAATATCCTGTGATAAACCATAATGGAAAAGAATTTTTAAAAGAATGTATATATACATAAGTAAAACTGAATCACTTTGCTGTACAGCAGAAATTAACACAGCATTGTAAATCAACTATACTTCAATTTAAAAAAATATCAATTTTCTAAAGAAAAGCAAGCAAGGAAATAGTGATATACTTAATTTTGAAATGTGGCCCCAGTATATTACAGGAAATAAGATCACAACCAACAACATTCCTATACTTTACTTCCACCCCCAAAAGAGGTATCAAATTTCCTCTTACCAAAAAAAAAAAAAAAATCAACTTGTGGTCAATATTATTATGAAATAAGTGAATTAGCTAAACCATATTGAAGCTGCCTGGAACTATCCAGATAGCTCGGATTTGATCAGTTCAATTTATAGCAATATAAAATCAGCCAAACCAATTTAATGACATCACCCACTAAAGAAACTGTTTGAACCTCTATATAGAGCATGGTTCTTTCTACATATTATGCCCCACTATGTACATCTCTGAATCAACATGATTAAGATGATACAGGGATTCTACTCTCAAAATCCAAAAAGCATTCACTTGTATCTCATCATTCCATTTCTTACCACAGGCCTATGAGGTAGGGAAGGAGAAGGTGGCATAGCATTTCATATGGATTGCAAAGACCTGACACAGATTACTGAACATATTCACTGGGTCACATGGCGTTATGTGGTCAACGGAAGTGTTATTAAAAATGCAAAACCAGGCCTTCCTTCTTTCCTTAATCAGTAGGCATGCAGCCCTTTGAAAAGGAAGTTGAGAAGTAGGACAAAACTTCATTTTACTTATGTATTTATTTCCTCTCTTTCAGAGAAAATCAGCCTTTACACTATACATTAAAGGTCAGTGTTTCTCAAATCTGAATGGAGTATGTGAAAACAATATGAATTTGTAGACTATTAGCAAGGCATATTCTATAATATGTCTATGGTTTTTAACTGTATATTGGAAAAAGTAAAATGTAAAGGAACAACCATACAAATAATACTTGACTCAAACTAGGTAAAGGATGCAGTCAAACTTAAATTCACATTAAGGAGAATGTAAAAAAAACAGCCAAAAAAAGAATATAGATTCAAACTGATCCTAGCTGAAAAGACTATATAACTAATGACAAAGTAATGATGATCTGACTATTAATCAAAATAAAACAGCTTGTATTTTAGAAAATTAGAAGAAATTTTGCATGATTCTCTACAAATAGCACAGATAAAAGATATGAGAATTCAAGGGGTCACTTTTCCTTTCAATACTGGTGCCAATAAGGTGATATAGTAGTGTTTCCATCTACAGTGCATACATAGGAGATTTATCTATATAAGTACAGTATAATACCATGACTATCACCCTTATCAATATTAAGTCTAAGGAAATCTCAGCATGCAGGATGTACTTTCTGCACATAGCAGGCACTAAAATACAGATGAAATAAAAATTAAACTGATTCTAACAGTGTGTCTATTTCCTTTATTTCAAAGTGACTAACAATGTAACAAACCAATTACCAGGTGACTAGCACCACCTACGCAAGCAGTTCTCACCGGGGGCAATTTTGCATCCCTGCCTTCCCCCAGGAGACATTTCCTAATGTCTGGTGTCAATTCTGGTTGTCAAAACTGGAGGAGGCATGAGGTACAACCAGCATCTAAGGGATGCTGCTTACGATTCTACAATGAGCAGGGCATTCTCTTCCCCACCATGTCTAACAATAAATTATCTGGTCAAAAACATCAAACGTGTCAAGGAGAGACTTTGACCTATACTGATATTCACCGTGAGCAAAGTATAAAATACGATTTGTTTTAAAACATTTATTTATTCTTTTATTTTAGAAGAAAGTTACAAAACTAAGAAAAAAATAAAGAATAAAGAAAGAATGAATGCCACAAATTATAAAAGCAGGAGGTGATGAGGTAATCTAGAGTGACTGTGGAAGGTCATGTGAGAGATGGAGGAGATTCTACCATTATGCTGAGCGGTTTTTTTTTTTAATTTTATAAATTATTATTGATTGAAGCACTTCTTTCTTTTTATTTTATTTATTTTTTATTTTTGGCTGCATTGGGTCTTCATTGCTGCACGCGGGCTTTCTCTAGTTGCGGCAAGCCGGGGCTACTCTGCGTTATGGTGTGCAGGCTTCTTATTGCGGTGGCTTCTCTTGTCGTGGAGCACGGGCTTTAGGTGCGTGGGCTTCAGTAGTTGTGGCACATGGGGGTTAGTTACTCTGCGGCATGTGGAATCTTCCCGGACCAGGGCTCGAACCCGCGTCCCCTGCATTGGCAGGCGGATTCTTAACCACTGCACCACCAGGGAAGTCCTGCTGAGCGGTTTTGAGCCAAGTCCAGAATAAGTCTACATTGTTGGCTGACAAAGGAGGAAACACAATGCATTCTCCAGTCATCTTATGATCTTGAATTAAGAGGACTTCCCTTGTAGCATGGTTTTAAATGAATTTGTGTTATGTTTTACCTTAAACATGGTTGAAAAAAGCTCCTTTGAAGAAGGAATTGAAACCCCTTGTTCTGCTCTACCCCTCACACATGCTTCTGGACCTCTCACTGGGTTGTGCTGTAATAATTACCGAATTTGCTTTTTGACTGCTGACACTAGCATTAGTAAATATACTTTATTTTGGGTCAACTGAAAGCATCCTGGTAATAGATGGATACAACTCTACTCTAAATTTGGAGTAGAGGTTAATCAGAGAGGTCATTAAACCAATTGTGCTCAGAGTCAAACACTTAAGAGAGTGAGTTTAATCATATTTTCACCTAATCCTTTGCAACATAGGACAACCTTGTAAAAATGATTTGAGAGAAAGATTTATCTTTTCTATATAAGCACCATGCCATAGGAAAGAGGATTCCCCTCCCAAATATTAAAACATTTACATTTCTAAGTAAGTGTAAGGAGATACTTGCAATTCTCTAGATTCATTTGGTACAATACACAAATATGGCTGATAGAGCAAGTTTAAAATAGCACAAACCACTCAATATACACAACCTGATAAACAGTAGGCTGATTGCAGGGGAGGAAGAATGTTGCATGTGGTTTTGCATGTTGTTGATATGACCAAGGCTAGTAATTAATACAATCCATGTGGTGATATTTGGATCACATGGTGAAATCACATTTACACAGATAAAGGTTTTATCCAGAGCCTAATTTTACCAATAATTTCAGGAAATAAGCAATCAAGAGACTTTGGTATAAGGCCTAAAATTAAGGCCCAGTATTATGCATACGTTGACATCTAAGAAAAACCAGGAGGGTCTAAAATAACATACCGCCAAATTTCCCTCACACCCTGCTCCCATGGATAAGGTCCCCTAGCCAAAACTCCTCCCTTATCTCAGGAGTCAGGCATAGTTCCTGCTTATTCCTGAGTGTTTAGGTTATGAAACATCTCCATTCAACACCTCAGTGATTACCTAGCTTATGAGTTATTTTCCAGGGAGCTGTGAACATAAATCTAGAGAGGGAAAGCAACCTAAAACAGGGATATCTTGCTCAAAACATTCCATAGATAAGGACTTTTCTCCTAGAAGAGATAATTATTTTGGGGGTGCTTGGGGGTACAGTTATTGGAATGTTTAAAGAAATTGGTCCAGATCAATTGCCTTCTTTCTCCCCTAAGATCATTCTCCCAGTAACTGGGAGTGAAATGGAACATAGGACAGCTTCTTTAACTCCTCCCAGCCCACCAAAACAAGCATGAAAGGCTGAAAAGACTAATATGACACTTTCTGGAGCATAAGAAAATACTACATATGTGCTCCATCCAGAATAGAAGTATAAAAAAGAAAACTGTGATAATTCTCTTCAAGTCTTGGTATGAAGGATCTGACACTAGTCTCATAGGAATAAAATGATCAAATGTTTTAAAATGACTGATTTCTAATTTTTAAGTGATATATCCAAGCAATCTGGGTTGCTGGAAATTTAGAAGTCAGCATACTAGATGATTATTTTATTATATTGTTACTTTTTATTCATGAGGGTGATAATTGCCATCTTAAATATTTGTTCTTATCTCCCTAGCTAAGTTAATTTAAATAGGTGATAATTAAGACTAACAACTCAAGAATAAAAGCTAATAAAAAAATCTCTTAGTATATATTTGCAGCATTTTAAATTTTACTTTCCTCACATCAAACAAGGATTATAAGTGAAATATTGATGAACTGCATAACTGTAACTTGGACTTTAATACTCTTTGTAATCACCTAACATATATAAGGATTAACATACACGTAAAAAGGAGCTAAAATATCTCAGGAGCTGAGATTTCCTCTAGACATATACTGATGTTGATCAACTTTCTGCACAAAAATGCAAAGAAAGCTTGAGTTGTGTTGTTTGCAAGCTGTCCTCAAATGAGTGTATTTTGAAGATCAGTCATTTAAATTGTCCTATTGGACATTTGGGATGTGCAATATTGCTGAGATATTTTTCTTGTTAAATATCTCCTTCTATATGTTCTTATGGTGAAAACTGTGACAATGTTTTAGTCACTAGAATCTACAAATATTTTCTGTAGGTCATTGCTGTAATTATAAAAGTCCTTGTGGATGGAGAAGAAGAAAAGAATAATTAACAAGAGGGGAGAGGTATCAAATGTCAGAGAGAAAGCAATGCTCTAGACTGCTATGCAGGATTCCTAGGTCTGCAATTAACTCTTTTATGCAAGTCACATAAACCTGTGAGTTTCGGTTTCCTCATTAGTCCAATAAGGGATTGGGCTAGGAGGTCTCTTGGGAACTTTTTAAAGTTCTGGTAGAGTACACATACAGCTCTTTGTTTTAATCAAAATGCCTTATTTGTAAACCATGCTGAAGCATGGTCATTTTTTGTTATTTTATTCTTATCTTCAGTCAATTATCAGAAAATATTATGCTTTGTTTTAATATGTTTATTTTTCTTGGAAAATTGTTTTATGAAAATAATTTTGGAATAATATTTGCAATACAAATATACCCTCTCTTATTCCATAATAGAAGTATATGATTATTCCTAATTTGGGGCTGCAAACATGGGTCTGATTACATGTTATTCTGTACTAATAATTCTGGTTTGCTTTAAGTCAACATTGTTGATTTTATAAGTGAACTTTGAAAATTCCTGAGGGTAAATTTAAAGTTAGATTTTGCAGTAAGCAATATAATGTAACCCTAACTCTAAATCAGTTGACTTACTAAGTATTTCTCCAAAATATGAACTAGCTGTCACTTGTGACTGTCTTGTACTTAAGTAGAATGTTATACTTCCTATGCCTTCTCATTGAACAGACTCAATAGTAACTATTTTCCAAGTAAATAAATTACACTGGAAAAACTTAATTAAATGCTGATAGCTTGTATCTCCACAGACACGAAAAATGAGAATGAACGTCTTTGTTCTTCATTATCGTAAATCTCATTTCAATGCAAGTGTCATCCTCAAATTTCAATCCAGGGATGAGACCCACTGCGTACCTGACTTTTTATTACATAAAATGATAGTACCTTATTATCTTTTAATATCTATACTTTTAAATGTAGATTGCTAAAAAAGTAAAGACTGTGACACAAATGATCCAGTATATTTTCACCATCTCAACAAACAGCAGACTACTAGTGCAAGAATGATCAGTTGCTGCATTATCACCACAGAGGTGAACCACAGTTAGATATATAGAAATAGTCTATTATAGAATATTCCAATTCCAGTTTGAAATACAATCTACTTTTTAAAGAACCAAAGAATACAACATGTGCTTGAATCTAAATCCCATTTCTCTTAATAGCAAGACCATTTCTGGTTATACACAGCAAATGTATTTATTTTTTATCTAACTGCACACAAGCTTAAGATCACAGTGTGTCCTTGCATACATAATATACTGGCATGACAATTTTAATTATCTCTTTACCATGTATAACTTGACTTTGATAGCTATTAAATCTATTTTTATATGAATTTACTTTTATTTTCACATCACTCAATATAAAGTTCAAGTTAATTAATGAGTGTGGTATTTTCCCCTCTGATGCTAAGCAATTTATATTTGTAATCCATGAAGCAGCCTCATGAAAGTGTGCTTTAAGATAATCTTAAATAGAAATAACACAAGGTCTAGAAATATTTAACTAGAAAAAGAAATACTGAGTTCTTTCTTTTTTAATATGGCTCTTCTGGTACACCTATTAAGACATTCAGTTTAGCAATTATTTCAACATTCTGTAGGCCCCTAGAGCACCATTCAATATGATGTGATAGAATCATACCCTGTTTGAAAGAGAAATTAAGGAAACAATCCCATTCACCATTGCAACAAAAGAATAAAATACCTAGGAATAAACCTACCTAAGGAGGTAAAAGACCTGTACTCAGTATAAGACACTGTTGAAAGAAATCAAAGATGACACAAACAGATGGAGAGATATACCATGTTCTTGGATGGGAAGAATCAATATTGTGAAAATGACTATACTACCCAAAGCAATCTACAAATTCAATGCAATCCCTATCAAATTACCAATGGCATCTTTCAAAGAACTAGAACAAAAAATCTTAAAATTTGTATGGAGACACAAAAGACCCTGAATAGCCAAAGCAATCATTTTTTTTTAACATCGTTATCGAAGTATAATTGCTTTATAATGTTGTGTTAGTTTCTGCTCTATAACAAAGTGAATCAGCTATATGTATACATATATCCCCATATCCCCTCCCTCTTGTGTCTCCCTCCCACCCTCCTTATCCCACCCTTCTAGGTGGTCACAAAGCACCAAGCTGATTTCCCTGTGCTATGGAGAGCCAAAGCAATCTTGAAGGAAAAAAAACAAAAAACAGAGCTGGAGGAATCAGACTCCCTGACTTCAGACTATACTACAAAGCTACAGTAATCAAGACAATATGGTACTGGCACAAAAACAGAAATATAGATCAATGGAACAGGACAGAAAGCCCAGAGATAAACCCACACACCTATGGTCAACTAATCTATGACAAAGAGGCAAGGATATACAATGGAGAAAAGACAGTCTCTTCAATATGTGGTGCTGGGAAAACTGGACAGCTACATGTAAAAGAATGAAATTAGAACAGCCCCTAACACCATACACAAAAATAAACTCAAAATGGATTAAAGACCTAAATGTAAGGTCAGACACTATTAAACTCTTAGAGGAAAACATAGGAAGAACATTCTTTGACATAAATTGCAGCAAGATCTTTTTTGACCCACCTCCTAGAGTAATGGAAATAAAGACAAAAATAAACAAATGGGACCTAATGAAGCTTAAAAGCTTTTGCACAGCAAAGGAAACCATAAACAAGGTGAAAAGACAACCCTCAGAGTGGGAGACAATATTTGCAAAGAATCAAGGGACAAAGGATTAATCTCCAAGATATATAAACAGCTCATGCAGCTCAATATCAAAAAAACAAACAACCCAATCAAAAAATGGGCAGAAGACCTAAATAGACATTTCTCCAGAGAAGACATACAGATGGCCAAGAGGCACATGAAAAGATGCTCAACATCACTAATTATTAAAGAAATGCAAATCAAAGCTACAATGATGTATCACCTCACACCAGTCAGAATGGCCATCATCAAAAAATCTACAAACAATAAATGCTGGAGAGGGTGTGGAGAAAAGGGAACCCTCTTGCACTGTTGGTGGGAATGTAAATTGATGCAGCCACTATGGAGAACAGTAGGGAGGTTCCTTAAAAAAATAAAAATAGAACTACCATACGACCCAGCAATCCCACTACTTGGCTTACACCCTGAGAAAACCATAATTCAAAAAGAGTCATGTACCACAATGTTCACTGCAGCTCTATTTACAATCACCAGGACATGGAGGCAACCTAAGTGTCCATCAACAGATGAATGGATAAAGATGTGGCACACTATATGATGGACTATTACTCAGCCATAAAAAGAAATGAAATTGAGTTATTTGTAGTGAGGTGGATGGAGTTAGAATCTGTCATACAGAGTGAAGTAAGTCAAAAAGAGAAAAACAAATACCGTATGCTAACACATATATATGGAATCTAAAAAAAAAATAATGGTTCTGAGGAAACTAGGGGCAGGACAGGAATAAAGATGTAGACCTAGAGAATGGACTTGAGGACACAGGGAGGGGGAAGGGTAAGCTGGGAATAAGTGAGAGAGTGGCACGGACATATATACGCTACCAAATGTAAAATAGATAGCTAGTGGGAAGCAGCTGCATGGCACAGGGAGATCAGCTTGGTGCTTTGTGTCCACCTAGAGGGGTGGGATAGGGAGGGTGGGAGAGAGACACAAGAGGGAAGGGATATGGGGATATAAGTATATGTATATCTGATTCACTTTGTTATACAGCAGAAACTAACACAACAATGTAAAGCAATTATACTCCAATAAAGATGTTAAAAAAAAAAGACACATGCACCCCAATGTTCATTGCAGCACTATTTACAATAGCCAAGTCATGGAAGCAACCTAAATGTCCATCGACAGACGAATGGATAAAGAAGATCTGGTTCATATATACAATGGAATATCAGTCAGCCATAAAAAGGAATGAAATTGGGTCATTTGTAGAGACATGGATGGGCCTAGAGACTGTCATACAGAGTGAAGTAAGTCAGAAAGAGAAAAAGAAGTATCGTATATTAAGACATATATGTGGAATCTAGAAAAATGGTACGGATGAACCGGTTTGCAAGGCAGAAATAGAGACACAGATGTAAAGAACAAATGTATGGACACCAAGGGGGGAAAGGGGAGGGGTGGGATGAATTGGGAGATTGGGATTGACATATATACACTACTATGTATAAAATAGATAACTAATAAGGACCTACTGTATAGCACAGGGAACTCCACTTCGCTGTACAGTAGAAACTAACATAGCATTGTAAGACAACTATACTCCAATTAAAAACAAAGGAAAATACACCGTCAAAAAGCATAATTTGAATAACATTAATAAAAAGAAATGTGTATTTGTAATAAAAATATCATACCCTGTTCAACCAATGAAGGAATTTATACAACATCAAGTAGTAAATAGTAATCAATTTTCACTGAGGGAATAAGGTAGGTCTGCATCATTTACATCTGACATTAGTTCAGTTCAGCAAACATTAATTGCGTGCAGGGAGTCTGCTAATTAGTGGGATGCCAATGACGGCTAAGATGACTGTGTCTGTCCGGTCCCCCCAGTATCTTACAGTCTGCTATATTTTGGAATGTTTTGATGAATATTCCACTAGAAATATTTACATAGTGTAAACGGAGTAAAGAAAAAATGATGTGCTTCATTCTGGAAATTCAGAGAAATCTTCTTGTTGGAAATTGCATCTCGAGTGAATCTTGGAGGATAAGACAATTTGGTCAGAAGAATGATGGAGAGGGTACTGCAGTTGGGGAGGGTATCTAGGATGAACACATGTTATGGAAGCAGGTCATGTATTTGGAAATACGCATAGTTTGTATTAGTGGAGCATAAAGTACAACATGGAAATGATAGGACATTAAGACGGCAGAGGTAATAGGAACGGCACTATATTTCAAGCGAACAACTTGGATTTTATAGGCAAATGTAGGATCATAAAGTGTTTTAAGCACAGGCGTGATATGATCTGATTCGCATTTTAGATTTTAAATTAGAAAAATACTTTACAGATCGAATTCGATAAATGCTAATGGATTGATGAATCTGTGTCACAATATATTGATCCTTAAGCAACATACAAATCTTTTACTTCACATATGTGTGTGTGTGATGAACACAAAACACAATAATACAAGTATTATGCAAAATGAAACATCTAACGTAAATAGGAAAACATGGGTTGACATTCAGAAGTGTTTTTAATTTTCTGCCCAGCTAAACTGATCTACACAGAAATTCTTACCAATTTTAATGAATAAATGTTGCACTGGATTGAATAATGTTTCCCCCAAATTCATAACCACCCAGCAACTCAAAATGTGGCCTTATTTGGAAATAGGGTCTTTGCAGATGTAATTAGTTCCTTTAAGATGAGGTCATACTGAATTAGAGTAGATCCTAAATCCAATGACCGGTGTCCTTGTAAAAAGGTCATGTGAAGACACAGAGACATAGACACACAGAGGGAAGATGGCCATGTGAAGGCAGAGGCAGGCATTGGAATGATGTAGCAACACTGGTCAGGGAACACCAAGAAATGCTAGCAACCACCAGATGCTAGAGGAGAGGCATGGGATGGTTCCTCTCTCTGAGCCTCCAGAAGGAACCAACTCTGCTAACACCTTAATTTTAGACTTACGCTCTCTAGGACCATGAGAGAATAAATCTCTGTTGTCTTAAGCTACACAGTTAGTGGTATTTTGTTACGACAGCCCTGGGAACCTAACATAGATACACCTGGCAGCATCTCTTGCCTAGGCAGCACAGGAGCTACGGCAGTTAGTCTGTGGTCCCTAGGAGAGAATATTCCCATTGGCACAGCATGAAAAGACCAAAACACTGTCCTTCTTCTAACTGTACTTGGCACCTCTTGATATATTTCCCCCCCGCCCCCGGCTGGCACTTATTTTCCACCAGGATTTGCATTGGGTAACATATATATATAGGCTTTATTAATTATTCATCCAAATTGAAAGCATACATAAAAATTACTTTCGTTTGTGTATATCCTGGTTTGCCAAGGTGCTGACCTTACTTTTATGAAGACTCTGGTTAAAAGCTAATTTAGTATTTGCCATCAGAAAATGCTCACTGCTTTAATCAATGCACCATGTAGGGCTTTTGTAAGATGTATCTTTGAGTGCTTCAGACATAAATGATTTTTAAAAGTTATTAGACTGAGACCTCTCCCTTCTGCTTCATGCAGCCCCTTTGGTACAGAGTAAGAAGATTAGCATCAGTGTTTTGGGAGAAAGCTTACTGAGTCAGAAGACACTGGGAATATCATTAAGTTTTAAAAATAACAGCACGCACTTATTTCAACTACACTTGAGGGAAAACCAAATGTAGAGGGAGCAGAATTTAAAATGAGTCTAAATTCATTGAAATTGGAATTCATATTATCATCAAGACAAGTCAGGAAACAAAAACAGCAGAAGCCCTAAAGGCTTAAAAGCAGTGGCCTGGAAATAAACTTCTCCCTCCACCTGGAATAGAGTGAACTTCTTACTTTCAACCTTGAGAAGTATCTAACTTCTCAGATGACAGAGTGACCATGGAAGGACTGCAGAGAAGAAAGATGACAAATACAAGGGGAATTACAGTAGGTACACACTTCCACAGAAGCAGCCTCATACTGATGTTTTTCCTTCTCTAGTTCTTCTGGCAAACTTTGAAGTAAAAGAAGTACAAACCCATTCCTTAACCTGCAGGTATAAGACAGATCTCAGATAAACCCCCTAAAGGGTTTCTAAGAAGATGAGAGAATTAATTTCTTTTCCCTAGGAGTGATCAAAGCCTAGTATCTCCTTGCTGGACCCTGGAATATACAGGATTGCTGTTATTAAGGGGGCAAAATGGGAGTGTATCTGAGGGACACTTCCCCTCTCAAAGATCCATGATTCCCTTCCCACTGAAAACTCAAACAAAGCCCTTGAGGCAGTAGCTCACTAAATGGAAAAAAAAAAAAAAGAAATAGAAGGCCATCTTCTACGAGGCCACTCTAGTCTGAATTCCAGTATAGGTAAATTTAAATCATCGTTTAACTTTGGAAAAGTTGTCCATAACAAATATGTTTAACACATCTTTTTCTTATTATAAACATGTATATTTTTCTTGTAAAAGACATAAGTATATTTTGCATTCTTCATACATAGATACATGAAAAATAATGGGATCTGGACATTGGTTAGAAAAATGACCTGGTTAGAGGAATGACCAGTCATAAATTTTTGATAGTACAGACAGCTTCCATGATGATTAAATTATTGTTTTCCAAACTAAGAAAAAAAAATTAGAGACCGCCATTTAAATAATAAATGTTTAAAAAAGGACACAGGAGAAAAATAAGAAGCAGACGTTTTGGTTCTTATAATCTGTACCATCCAATACGGGAGCCAGTAGTCATGCTACTTAAACTCAAATTCAAATGAATGAAAATTAAACACAGCTTAGTTCTCAGTTGTCTTAGCTACATTTCAAGTGCTCAATAACCACATGTGGCTAGTGGCTGAAGCAGATCTAGAACATTGACATCTTTTTTTTTTTTTTTAATTTATTTATTTTTATTTATTTTTGGCTGCATCGGGTCTTTGTTGCTGCACGCGAGCCTTCTCTAGTTGCTGCAAGCGGGGGCTAATCGTTGCGGTGCACTGGCTTCTCATTGCCGTGGCTTCACTTGTTGCAGGGCATGGACTCTAGGCACGCGGGCTTCAGTAGTTGTGGCACACGGGCTCAGTAGGTTTGGCTCGCGGGCTCTAGAGCACAGGCTCAGTAGTTGTGGTGCAGGTGCTTAGTTGCTCCGCGGCATGTGGGATCTTCCCAGACCAGGGCTCAAACCCATGTCTCCTGCATTGGCAGGCGGATTCTTAACCTCTGTGCCACCAGGGAAGCCCCCTGACATCTTTGTATAAAGTTTTATCTTACTTTATGTTGCCAATTTATCATTTACTCCACTGGTATCTATTGGTATAAAGATTAATCCAGTTTCCCAAAGTGTAGGATTATTTTCCCCCCCAGAGAGGTTTGTAAACTAGAAAAGTCTAGCATCCTATTTAGCTTCAAGCATTTTTCCTTCATGTCTTGTGATTGCCAAGGCCCAGGCTTGATGGAAAATCTCGTGATAGCACTAAGTCAACATTTTACAAAGCTACTTGAAATGATTATAGAACACATTGTCATACTTTAAACCACACTTGAGTCAACGGACCATGTGCTTTTTGGCAAGCTGCTTTTGCCCTTCACTGTGGATTCTAAAGTAACTTCATGGACAGTGCTGGTTTTAAAATGGCTATTTTTAAAGAAAGCCGTCTCAAAAATAAGATGCATGTCTATATAGCATAATGAGAATGAGAGAGAAAAAAAAGACAGGGTTGGCTTTAAAAACTACTCAGAAAAACAGATAAATAGAAGACAATTCAACAGAAGTATGGGCACAGTTCTTGAACAAACCCTTCAAAAAAGAGGGTATACAAATTACAGTAAGCATAACCTCCTCAAAAATCAGGAAAATGTTCACTAACACTAAACTGCATATAATGAACAAGCACCAGAATGGCTAAAACTTTCAAACGTTCATTTCTAAATGTCTGAATTTGTGGCCCAACTAGGAACCCTAGTACATTGGTTTTGACAGTCTAAATTGATAAAACCACTTTAGGAAAATTTTCTCATTATTAACAAAGTTAAACATACATATATCCTAATTTGGTATTACCCTTTCCTAGCTCTATACCTATGAAAAACGTTCATAGCAATTCTATTGAAATAACCAAAAACTGGAAACAACTCAATGTTTATCAACACGAAATGAATACATAATTGTAGAATAGGCATACAATAGAATAATGTTGTTCATGAAAATAAACAAATACCTCAAATAACAACATGGGTAATTTCACAAATATTTTGAACAAAAGAAGTCAGAGGGGAAATAATGTATATTTTATAATTTCATTTGTATGAGATTTTAAAATTAAAAAAACTACCCTAATCTATGGGGATAAAAATCAGGTGAATATTTACCTTTAAGAAGTAGTAGTAACTGGGAGGGGGCTTGATGGGTGCTTCTGAGGTGTCAACATAATTGACTTATCAACCTGATGAAGGTCACATGGGGTTCACTTTATTAGAATTTAAGAGCAGGAAAACAGTAGTGGTGGTGAGCTCTTATACCACCAAGATGTCTGGTTTCCCTTTCAGCTCTGTCACTTAGGCTGTGTGCCTTTGGGAAAATTTTAACCCTCATTATTTGTATCCTAATAAACACTACTACTGGATTAATTGCTCCACTTTCTCTCTTACCACGTTTTTCTTATTTACTGTGATATTATTAACATTTAGCCTATTTCATGACCCATGGAAATTGCTCAATAAATAATTATTAATAAAATAAATTATATACATCATGTTTCCATGGAGAATATTACTTATTTTTCATTTACTGAAAACTGAACATGCTCCTTAGAAAATATGTCATGCAGACAAAAACATTTTGTTTTGGCCTTCCCATCATGACGCTGAAAGCTAGAATATGTATGAACACAGAGTTCTGTGCCCCTGAATACCCAGACCACATAGTAGAAAGGCTCCCAGTTTATGTTGAGGGTCACTTTAGGCTTCTGAAAAGTTAAATCTTCTTCCTGAAGAACTAAATCTGTCTCTCTACTCTTTATATTTGCTACTATAAAGTGATGACCAAATAAAAGAAACACCTATAGAATTTATTAAATGATCTCTTCGGCCCTTTTTTAGTAACCAGCCCAGTTTTCACATAACAGTATTGCCCATGAATAAATATGATTTGGTCATCATTACAGGTACTAAATTCATACAAAGGTGAAAGCTTTATATACTTTTTATTATAAACTACCAAATGTTTGGTTAATTTTTAAAAGCTTGCCCAATAGGACATTTGCATTTTCTGATTACAGTTAAGCTTTTGTTGCTATGGGTCTGCAGGAAGGGGTAGGGGAGAGTCTAATAGGAAACTCCTTGCATGAAGCTGATCTCCTGATTCCCTGCCCTATCTGTATCCAGCAACCCTCCTCCCCCAGCAACTGGAACAGGAAGAAAAACTTCCCGGGAGGAAATGACTATTTTACTAGATACTTCATATTCTAAAGCTAGCGTCTGGGGGAATTCCCTGGCGGTCCAGTGGTTAGGACTCAGTGCTTTCATTGCTAAGGGTGCGTGTTCAATCCCTGGTTGGGGAATTAAGATCCCGCAAGCCGTGAGGCGCAGCCACATAAAATAAAGCCAGTGTTTGCAAATCATGTGTTTGCAGACTGAATGTGTAGTACCTAGTGGCCTCCAAAAGCCTCAAATAATCTTGAAAGTAATTCTGTGTTAGTACTGCCTTCATAGAAGCAAATAAGATACATCTTCTCCAGAAGAAGCCACCATCAACCTTCACCTAAAAGAAGTTCCACAGATAAAGTTTTGAAGAAACTGAGGTCACAGTTCAAGAAGATAGATGAGCATAAAGTTAAAGACAAGAAGGATAGGCAGATAAGAATGCTGAGAAGAAGAAGGAAGAAAGGAAAGTATTAAGAGGAGGAGGAGGAAGAGGAGGAGAAAACAAGCACCACTAGCAAAACTGGCTGAAACAATAGAGAGCAGAATGCCAATCCCTAAAACTCCATATATTGGAATCATGAGACAGAGATATAATGTATTTAAAAAATACAAAAGGGTAATCAAAAACACGATGAAAGGAAAAGAAACTTTTTAGGTGACTAAGTTTTTTAAAGGAACAAATAAAACTTTTAGACATATAAAATATAATTGACCTTAAAACTCAGTGGTTGGCTTTAAAATAACAAAAGGTATGTATAATTAAAGAGAACCAGAAGGAAGTTCTTAAGACTGTTTTCAAATCCATCACAGAGTCAAAAAGATGAATAAGAGTATAAGTTTCTGTTTTTTAAATATTTCATGAGACTTCAAGCAACTTTATGAATAAGCTTTGCTGTTTTAGTCTACTGAGCAGAAATCATTTCCCAAGTCCTCTACTTAAGGTGTCCTTAAGATATTCTTATATGTGTGTGTGCGTAAAAATGTAAATATATATTTATAACATACAAACAACCTTATATATTATTTATATAAAGAAACATTGCAGTTTACTGTCAGAGAAAGCAACTATTAAATAATTCAAAATAACAAAATTACTAATTAAATGAAGATGACAAAATCCACTACAAATTTCGACAGTATGGTACTCACAGTAAGAACAGCCGTAGACCTCAATTCTGAGTCCAATGCGGCCTTCTCCGTTCCAATCCAGAGGCACGATGCGCACATAGCGGGCGATTACTGGATGCTGTAAATCATGCCGAACCACACTATCGGAGTTGACGTTCCCAGGAAATGCCTGAAAAATAAACGGGATTCGAAAATTAGGGGAAAATACTTTAGAAACAACTAACCATGTTCTCTATGTGCTACAATAAACATAAGTTTTCTTATCCAGTGGAGGGATTTCATATTCCCTAAACCATAAACAATTTGAAAAAAGGTTCTATACATTCTTTATTTGAAAACAAGTCCAATTTTAAATGGGAACTAGGCCAAAGTTTCCATGGGTCCTTTCATATGTGGAAATGCACACATAGGTTAAAAGAATGAAACACTGTGGCGCGCACCACAGTATCCAGTAAACATTTAAATTACGAGTTCTATTATTTCACATTTAAACTACACTATAAGCAATTTTTCACAGAATCCAACCGTATTTCTTGCTTTTTAAAAATCTTCTCTATGTTACCTTCCCATGCCATCATTACAAATTTGAAAATTTTTTCAACATCAGCTCGGTAAAAAGAGCAATTGAATATGTTGTGCAGAGGCCGGGGACTTCTACCTTTTATTAGCATAAATATATATGAGTGGATCAGAAACATGTTTATTTCATTTTTCTTATTTATAGAAGATTCTGTCAAGAATCATTTGCCATGAATCTTTTTTTATGTTGAAAGTTCATATTGTCTATATTTTTTCAGCAGAGAACAAATGGATTTTCTTTGGGCATGGCTATCATTCATCAGCAAACATTTATAAAACATTTACTGCATAATAAGTATAAAGCAAGATAATACGGGGGGCACAGGGATAGGGAAAGCCATAGATGCCACACTCAAAAAGAATAATAAGAATTTAATAATAGGAAAAATGTCAGTATAAAATTACAATTTAAAGCAAGGATGATTTAAATCAAGAGACCATGATATTTTAGAATATGTCAAATAAATGAGAAATATATGTGTGAACTGTTTTAAACATGAGCCGTTTAATTTCATATATACATTCTAGCTGTCCCTACCTTAGATAACTTTAGGTTTTGGAAAGCTATATTCTACATGAGATCCTCTTTTATATTTGTTTAAATAATCTCCTAAACATTGAAATAAAAATTTTAAAAAGAACACTGAACTTTTTTAGTCATAAAAAGATACAACGTAAACACTATATTACATTGCTAATCTGTTGTATTCTTGACCTAAGGTTTTGAATTTGCTTCTATATAAAATCAGGAATTTCATCTTTTTGAAATCTCTTTTATAACAACTTCTAAGAGTTATAAAATTAATAAGAGGCAAGTAAAGAGATGCTTTTAATAAAAAAGTACATAGCAGCTTTGAAATGGAAGGCTGTGGTTTAACTGCATACAAATATCACAAAGGTAAGTTTGTGGTATAAAGTTGGTTACCCAGCGCTCATTCTCCACTCACACTCCTGGCCTCCAAAATACAAAATGTATAATGTAAGACCTAGTAATACAGGGAGCATACTGAAATATTTCCTCAAGATTTAAGCTATTTTATAGAACATAAGATGGTTCCAACAATCTGCATCATGGGTAATAGTCTATGACATGTACAATTGCATGCTTTGGAAACTGGGATCCTCTTTAGCAATGATTTTTGTTGTGTTCTCCTTGGTTTTCCTCAAGCTACATATTACCACTGCCTTTTCAAAATAGCCACACCCACTTCAATCCTTCATTGGACAAAGCCATTTGAGCTTCAGGTCTTAAATTTCATCACTTAAATAGACATCTTCTTTGCATCTTGTTGACAACATTTAATTAAGGAAAAGAGTAAAAAGTTTTTTTTTCTTTTTAGGTATTTTTCTAACCAGTTTTTAGTTTTACAAAGAAGCTACAAATCTATTTTATTAAACCATGGCTGAATTTTAATATCACTATTGGTTGTTCTAGCTTCAAAAGCAACACCAATGAGAATCCCTGTCTAAAATCACATGAATTAAATCCTTGATGGCAGATAGGTTAATCTAAATATTATGGGTTTTAAAAAAAATTAATTTATTTAATTAATTTATTTTTGGCTGCATTGGGTCTTCGTTGCTGCGTGGGCTTTCTCTAGTTGCAGTGAGCGGGGGCTACTCTTTGTTGCGGTGCGTGGGCTTCTCACTGCAGTGGCTTCTCTTGTTGTGGAGCACGGGCTCTAGGCACATGGGCTCAGTAGTTGTGGCACGTGGGCTCAGTAGTTGTGGCTCGCGGGCTCTAGAGCGCAGGCTCAGTAGCTGTGGTGCATGGGCTTAGTTGCTCCACGGCATGTGGGATCCTCCCGGACCAGGGCTCGAACCCATGTCCCCTGCATCGGCAGGTGGATTCTTAACCACTGTGTCACCAGGGAAGCCCTGAATATTATCTTAAATAATATTCAGCAAAAGCCACCAAACAATTTTAACTTAAGGATCAACTATAAGCTTAACATGGTGCTAGGTGGTATATGAATATTAACAACAACAAAGACAGCAAGTAACTTTCTTGGAACCCTGCTTCTGAGACATTTGTAGCCTTATGAGGCCTGAAACAAGAAAAATACTCCTCTGCGTTTCTCCTCTACTCCCAGTGCTTTATTTCTGACACCAGATGTAGGTGTTTTCCCACACATCACACAATTCTTTATGGACACCAGCTGGTGTCCCATAATTTAACTTAATTCTAATACTATCTACCTGGAGATAGATTCAGATCCCACAGGTTAAGGGATCTGTCCCACAAGATGACCCCCACTTCAGATGCCAATCTCAAGTCCAGTTTGTCACCTACGCTTCTGACAGACCATACGTCGGAGGTTCCCACGACCCCCTCCTTAGATTCAATCACTTGCTGCACAGCTCACAGGACTCAGGAAAACAGTTTATGTACTAGATTACTGGTTTATTATGAAGGATGTAACTCAGGAACAGCCAGATGGAAGGGATGCATAGAGCAAGGTGGGTGCAAAGAGGTGCCAAGCCCTCTCCACACGTACCACCCTCCCAGCACCTACACTTACCAAGCGTTCTGAACTCCTGAACTTCTGGATTTGTATGGTGGCTACAGGATGCAGGCATGATGATTAAATCACTGGCCACTGGTGACTGAACTCAATCTCCTGCCCCTCTCTCCTTCCCAGAGGTCAGGACGAGGCTGCAAATTCCAACTCTCTAATCACACGGTTGTTTCCCCTGCTAACCAGCCCCATCTTACAGTTACCTATGGGCTTTCCAAAAATCCCCTCATTGACATGAACTCAGGTGTGGTTGAAAGGAACTTGTTACTCATAACAAAAGACACCCATTTCAGCTTTATTGCACTTATCACTTAGGAAGTCCCAAGGGTTTTAGAAGCTGTGTGACAGAAAACATGGATCAAGACAGAAAAAATATATTTCTTATTATAAATCATGATGTCACAGGCCTTACTGCAAAAGGCAGCATCAAAAGGAAGTACAGAAGTGCGCGGCATAGCTAGTAATTTCAATAGTACTTGGAATCCTATGAAAACTATGTAATCAGGAACACTACAGAAAGAGATAGACCTCAGCTGGGTTGGAGGGCAGAATGGTGTTCAGGAGGTAGAAAGGGAGTAGGACACAGGAGAGAACAGGAAAAGGCTGGCATAAAGAAGGAGCTCAGATCTAGGGCTAGAGACACCCAGAGTCAAGTTGTAATTGTGCTGAAATTTTGTTCTTTAGGGGTAACTTCTCCAGACCTCAGTTCTTTTCATTCCTTCTCCATGTGTCTGTCCCCCCAAAAATGATTTGACTAGCTTATCTGGAAAATCTACTTTAGAACTAAAATTGTGGACTCTGAAAACATGAACTAAGGTATATTCAGGAATAAGTAATAAGGATATAAGTCTGATTGGAAGGAAGTGTTCATATTGGAAAATCATGAATGTTTTAACAAGTTCTGTCTGATTACGGACGAAAGAACCTAGCATGCATTTCTTTTTTTTTAGATGACAGAATAAGAGCCATATTCAGGAGATCCTGGGTGGTGGGAGATCATCGTGGGGGCAGAAAGATTAGCAACAAACAGTTAAGAGTCGATGCCACATGGTGGTAAGGGAAAGTAAGAAAATAAAAGAGAATATATTTCAAAAGAAGAAGTAACAACATGTTGAGAGAAGGGAGTAAGACAAAAGATACAGAGCAACCTATTCCCAGGTATTAACATATTGGCATTGGTGACAGAAAGAGGGAAGGGGCATAAAACAGTAGACATCCATTCCTTCCTTCCCCAGCAAACTCTGCTCTTTAAGTAACAGCATCCAGATTTTCTTTAAAATTTCTTTAAACATTACCCAGACTTCACTCTTAATCCACGTGATCCAGGAGAGGCAGGTGCCTCTCTCTGACACCAGGGGTGGGCACCTAACTCAGTGAGGCTCAATTTTAGCACTTCTGCTGGAATAATTCATTCATATATTCACTCATTCACTTATTCATTCGCTCAGGAAATATGAGAGTCTTTTATGCACCAGATACTGTTCAAATCACCGGGGAGATGGGGTGAACAATACAGAGTTTCAGTTCTCATTTATATTATTAAAGTACATAGTATGGCAGTACAGAGTGGAGCAGATAATAAATAAAATACAATGAATATATTTACAATAGCTAGGACATGGAAACAACCTAAATGTCCACTGTCAGAGGAATGGATAAAGAAGATGTGGTACATATACACAATGGACTATTACTCAGCCATAAAAAAGAATGAAATAATGCCATGTGCAGCAACGTGGGCGGACCTAGAGGCTGTCATACTGAGCAAGTAAGTCAGACAGAGAAAGAAAAATATCATGTACCGCTTATATGTGTAATCTAAAAAAAAAAGTACAAATGAACTTATTTACAAAACAGAAATAGTCACAGATGTAGGAAAGAAACTTATGGTTACCAGGGAGGTAAGGGGGGGAGGGATAAATTGGGAGATTGGGATTGACATATACACACTACTATATAAAAAATATATAACTAATAAGGACCTACTGTATAGCATAGGGAACTCTTCTCAATACTCTGTAATGACCTATATGAGAAAAAGATCTAAAAAAGAGTGGATATATGCATATGTATAACTGATTCACTTTGCTGTACAGCAGAAACTAACAACATTTTAAATCAACTATACTTCAACAAAAATTTTAAAAAATAATATACAATGAATATATATATATTGAATATACCAAGTTATACAATATGTATATATTGTTATATATTACAGGCATGCCTCATTTTTCTGCTTCACAGATATTGTGTTTTGTTTTCTTTTTCTTTTTTTTTACACAAATTGAAGGTTTATGGAAACACTGACTGCAGCAAGTCTATTGGCACCATTTTTCCAACAGCGTTGCTCACTTTATGTCTCTGTGTCACATTTTGGTAAGTCTTGCAATATTTCCAACTTTTTCATTATTATTATACTCGTCATGGTGATCTGTGATCAGTGACCTTTGATGTTACTACTACAATTGTTCTGGGGTGCCATGAACCGTACCCTATAAGATAGTGAACTTAATCTAGAAATGTGTGTGTGTTCTGACTGCCCCACTGACCGGCCATTCCCCCATCTCTTTTCCTCTCTTTGGGCCTCCCGATTCCCTGAGACAGAACAGTACTGAAATTAGGCCAATTCATAAATCTAAGTGTTTAAATGAAAGGAAGAGTCAATTGATGCAGCAAACTTCATCGTTGTCCTATTTTAAGAAAGCGTCACGGCCGCCCCAGCCTTCAAGGATCGCCACCCTGATCGGTCAGCAGCCGTCCACGTGGAGGCAGGACGCTCCACCAGCAAAAAGATGTCAACTCCCTGAGGGCTCAGATGATGGCTCACGTTTTTTTTTTAGCAATGAAGCATTTTTAAATCAAGATGTGCCCATTGTTCTTAGACAGAATGGTATTTATTGCACACTAAATAGACCACAGTATAGTATCAACATAACCTTGACACTGCTTTACGGGGAAACCAAAAACGTCACGTGACTCACTGTATTGCGATATTCTCCTTATTGTGGTGATCTGGAACTGAACACACAATATCTCCCAGGTATGCTTATATATATATATATACACACACACACACACACACACACACACATATATGTATACACACATATACATATATGTGTGTGTGTGTGTGTGTGTGTGTATATATATATATATATATATATATATATAATTACATATACTGTATACACAAAGGCCAGAAATGCAAACATCTTGAGTATACTTTGCATGTTCTGAGGACCCTAAGGAAGCCAGAGTTTATGGAGCACAGTGAAGAAGCAAAGAGGGCCTGCAGGCCATGATAATGTTGTCAGTTTCATTTTAATTGGGCTGGAAGGAAATCCATTGCAGAGTTTTAAGCAAAAAAGTCACATAATTTAATTTTTAAGATTGGGGCCAGTAAAATCCCCCTCCCAAAATAAAGCAAAGTTCCTAGGAAAACAGAAGAAGACTATAGCATAATATAAAACCTAGGATAGTGGTGGATGGAATAATCTGGTGACATGTGCTCCAGAGGAGTGGGGTTGTTTATGGAAAAGGTAGGAATGATGGAGTGGACGTGAGTGCTGGAGAGGAGCGACAGGACACTTCTTGTATCCTGGATCCCAAATGTGTGACATATGTGAGGAGAAAACAAAACAATACACAGAACCACTAGGAATGAAAGCTCTCCATCCACTGAGCTCCTGTTGGCCACTGTATTATAAAGGGATGCATGTCAGAGAAAGACAAAGTAGGCCCATCTGTGATGACATCATTTCAGCATCTAAATTCAGAGCTTGCTGAAGAAAGCCTACAGGCTTTTTGATTATTTGAACTGTGTTCTCATTTGTTTGCTTTTTAGGAAACTGAAAGAATATCGACTAATACAAAGATATTTAAAGGGAAAGATAATTAGTGAAGATTTAAATATATTGCATTTGAGACTTCTCCATCAGATTGGAAGGTCACATAGAAAATTTGAGATGTTTAGGATAGCTTTTCAGAAAGGGTAACATTTATTATTTATGAACAAATGCAGGGCATATGGTATTCAGAATTCACAGCATCAGTACATTGTGTTTTTTACACTTCTTTTCATTTCCAAGCATATTGAGATTTAAGACAGTACCCTAAATTGAAGTTTAAAACATTTCAAAAGAATGGTGTAGGTGTTACCAATCATTGTCTTGAATATAAAGGTGTAAATATATGTGAAATGTCTCATCTATAGCAGTATTTGGAAAAGTTAAGAAAAGTAGAAGGAGGTGTAGCCATTGATTTTATAAAAACAACACCTAATATTTATATATCACTTTATTATTTAAAGCATTCTAGTACATTCTGTATTGTTTGTGCCTCATAGGAAATTCTAAGTTTGGAAGGGATGCTATTTTTTCAAATCGGGAAACTCAGGCTCTGAGAAATTAGAGGACTTAACTGGATGTCGAATAGCTAGTCTGGGCAAACCAGGGCAAAGTAACAAGAGCATCCACTCCCACACTGACTTTTGTTTGAGAATCAAATTTTCAGCTGGGAATAAAGCTTTTTCTATTTATGCACAACACATTTTATTTTTGATATTTGATGTTACCTATTTGAATATCACATTTAAAGTTTGATAGATAATTTTTATCCTACCACATTTTGGATGTACACTTGATTTCCAGCCCACTTATTAGCATATTTTGCCTGCATCCTTTACTTTTCTCAGCATTTTTATTTCCATGAATTTTGACAACATTAATATCTTCTTTTCTCATGCATTTTCCCCAAAGATGCTCCTACCGTGATCATTAGCCAAAGCTCCTCTGCAAATTTTAATACAAGCAATTAAAAAGTTTGAATGACACTGTTTATTATGAAAAGAAAGGCAGGTCTGCTATAGTGCAAGTACTATTTAAGTAGTAATGGCTACATTGTCATAGGGTTTGAAAAGAACATTTTTTTCCCCACATCATTTGACTCTCACACTCACTTGCACTTTTTCACATGAATGTAAAAAAAAAAAAAAAGGAAGGAAAAAACAAGGTAAGATATACAGCTGATGTTTACAAAACCTTTATGATTTGGAAATCTGTATCAAAAATTGAAAAATTACAAAGGAATTTGAATCTTTCTTGCATAGAACACTATCCTTTAAAATTCAACCTTCATGGGGCTTCCCTGGTGGCGCCGTGGTTGAGAATCTGCCTGCCAATGCAGGGGACACAGGTTCGAGCCCTGGTCTGGGAAGATTCCCACATGCCGCGGAGCAACTGGGCCCGTGAGCCACAACTACTGAGCCTGCGCGTCTGGAGCCTGTGCTCCGCAACAAGAGAGGCCGCGATAGTGAGAGGCCCGCGCACTGCGATGAAGAGTGGCCCCCACTTGCCACAACTAGAGAAAGCCCTCGCACAGAAACGAAGACCCAACACAGCCATAAATAAATTAAAAAAAAAAAAAAATCAACCTTCATTTAGACAAATGTCACACAAAATGTATGCTTTGTGGATACATGGAAGCACCAGCCAAATTCATCATTTTAAGACTGAAAATCAATTTACATAAACTTGTGAATTACATGTCACTGCTACTAAATCTCCCGTACTGGCTGTGATTTGTATATACGCTTAGAAGGATTTTTTTTTTTTTTAAAACTAACATAGCATTTATGTAATTCGCCAAGCTTTACACTTAGTAAAACTGAGAACAATATAACATAATGCTAAACTTACGGTGCTCGTTCTGAGTTACTGTCTTATAAATTATTAAAATATACAGCCAAGAGAGATTTTTTTTTAAAAAAAATTGTGAGTTGTTCAGAAAGCTAACTGCAGAATAATCTAAGTATCACTGAAGTTTTAATAACTGAAAATTTCTCACCATGTGCACTAAATATTTCTTCTAGTTCAAACAATAATTCCGATGGCCTAAGAGAGGAGAGGCAGACTTTTTCTGTAAAGTACCAAATAGTAAATATTTTCGGCTTAGCAGGCTGCATACCTTTCAGTCCCAGATTCTCCTTCTCCTTCCTTTTAATTTTTAACAACACTTGAAAAAATGTAAAAACCATCTTAGTTCACAGATGTTAAAAGAACAGGCATGGACCAGAGTTAGCCCATGGGCTAGAGTCTGCCAACCCCTGGTCTAAGACAATCTTTCAAATTAATAAATCCCCCCTCAGATAGGACGCCAAATCTAAAATCATCAGCAGACTTTTGAGCCACTTGGCATTTAAAAACCAACAAACTTTGGAAAAGCATTTTGTCAACCCTTGAAGCATATGATTTATCAGACTGGAGGAAAATATATAGGTATTTAGAAGGATGTTATGTATAATGCAGGAACTAACATTTTCCCTCAAATTCATTATTATGCGGTTTGAAGTATAACTTAGAAAGTATTTTATGAAGGGAATAAATATATTTAGTCTTCACTAAAACCTCACCTTTTCAGAAACCTAAAATAAGGGATTGCAAGCTCAAGGTTTTGCTTAAGACTGAAAAATGTGTCTAAAACACCCAGCTCTTGTATAAGCAAGCCTAGGAGGAGCTTTTAGTGCTACCAACAAGTCTCATAAATGGCAAATTATGTGAGAAAAACAACAACACACGAATACTTCTTAAAGTGAGAGATCTTATTCTCTTAAGACAGAAAATGCCGCTGCTGCCATAGAAACACATATTGATGAGTCCTTAAGTTGATGTCATAAACCTGTGATCATTCTAATTACTGTTCTTTCAGTGAAATTTTATTTCTTGCTGGATTTTAAATGTTATTGTCCTCATGCCATCAATTCATATCAAAAGGTAGAAACAGATTTTCTACTGTGCAACCTTGATCGGAGTCTGCAAGCCTCGGTTATACTCCCTGCTGAGGCAGAAAGAAAAGAAGTACCTTCATAAAGTACTACACGTTACCACCCCACTCTGGCCTCTTCACGGGCATGCTCTTGTCATCCTCTTGGTTCGGCTGTACAAACACATCCTGCAGGACTCAGCTTACATAAGCTTCTGCAGTAAGTCCATTCCCTGATACTCACTCCTCAATCACCCACCGTTCTGCAGGGAGCCTCATAGCATCCTATACTTTTCTTTCCCTTCATTCAATCGTAATAACTTCATGATGTTTGTGATAATCCACCTAATCACTGTTTCAGAAGTATGTAAGTCAGCATGGAAGCTTGTGATCAAACCTCTGGTCCACCGCTATTCTGCTGCCCCTAGCACAGTGGTTGGTGCTTAGTGAGTATCAGTTTACTGCCCGGTTAAATGAATAAATAAAAGTGTTCATTCCCAAACTCCCACCTGTTTACATTTCATAGCTCTTATTTTTGGATGTACCAAAAACTAGTTCAAAAAATATTTATAGTTAATAAACCATATGTTAGATAATATCCTACAGGAAAAAAAAATAGAGCATGCTTGTCTGATTCGACAAGACACTAGGTTAACAAAACAAGTTTTCCCAGAGTTATGGGGATGTCATTATCAATAGATAAAGTGTCTGGGAATTCCAGCGATCATGGGGGAAAAACAGGAAACAGTCACACAAAAATCACATCAAAATCAGGGGAGAAATGCTAGGATCAATGTGAAAATTAACACACACATACACACACACACAAACCTGACCATCAAATCTCTATGTTCACTTCTGTAATGCACTTGAACTCTGCTAAAAGCATATTCTTTAGATTTCTAAACCGAACCGCAGCAAATATGTTGGGGGAAAAATGCCAACATATTTTATCTACATATAAGCAGCAATACTCTCTCTGGACGCTTCTGCTTCTGACTCAGATATTTCTTATCCTTTTCGTGTTATGAACAGATTTTAGAATTATCTCACTAGAAGAACCATTAATCAATTAAAAATTATGATGTAAAACAGTCATTTTGACTTAAAAAAAACAATAAGGCAAATATCTTTAAAAATCTAGCTCTTTCATCAATCTTTCCCTTTATTTTTTATGGGAGTCACATGGTGATGGTGTTCTATAGGTTTCATCCTTTGCTCAGCTGCTCTCAGTACACCCAGAAGGTAGATCCAGTCTTTTGGATGGCTTCATTGTCTCCCATAGCTTATTCCCATGGGATCTTGGATTCCTCTCTCCCTCCTTCCCTTTCTTTTGTCCTTTTCTTTTTCCTTCTTGTCTTCCCTCCCTCCCTCCTTCTCTCCCTCCCTCTTTTCTCTTCTTCCCTCCCTCCCTCCTTCCCTCCAGTGGTTTAATGTACTACATGAGCCTTTCTTGCTCACATTTCAGTCTAGCATGGAAAGAAGAGACAGAGGGACTCTGCCCCACATAGTCATTCAGGGACCCAAGCTCACCATATTTGGTTCTCATCATTAACCTCTGGTTCTCAAGGCCACCAAAGAAACAGAAGAAAAAGCATGGAGAAATGTACAGTTGTGGGGCTTATATTCAGATTTAGAAGTAGAGGGTATCACTTCTATATACATTCCACTGGTCATGTATCTTTCTGGCCTTAACCTTAGTGTGGAAGAGGTTGGGGAATGCAGCAGAAAAATGGAACAGGTTTGATAAACGCATAACATTGTCTCTGCCATGGAGAGGTTACACAATGCTCATGCATTTTTGAAATTCTATGCTTATCTATATCCTAGCACTTACTGTACTGAACAGTAAAATTATATAAGATCATTTGTTGGTCTCCCAACAAACTACAGACAACATAGGCAGCAACATGGCTTTTTTAAAAATTGAGGTATAATTTACATACAGTAAATTGCAAAGATCTTCAGTGAATAGTTTACTCAGTTTTGAGAAATATATTCATCCATGCAAATCCCTCCCCCATCATGATATAAATATTTCTAATAACTCGGAAACCTCCCTTTTCAATCTCCTCAATCAGCACTCTTCTTAGTTGACACCACTCCCTACCCCATGTAACCACTTTTTCCATTTCCATCACCATAGATTAACTTTGCCTTTTCTTGAACTTATGAAAGGGATCAAACATCACTTTCACTCAGAATGATAATATCCCCCATGCTTTTATATGTATCCATAGCTTATTCCTTTTTATTGCTGAGTAGTATTTCATTGTATTATATACCACAGTTTGTTTATCCATTCTTCTGTTGACAGACTCCAGGGAGGTTTTCCATTTTTTACTCATATGAATGAAATTACTATTAATATTTGTGTAAATGCCTAGGAGCAGAATTTCTGAGCCCTAGAGTAGATGCATGCTTATTTTTTAAGAAATTGCCAAACTTCATTTTAGTGTTTATAGCAGCAATCATGTATTTTAAATTAATACAGCAGAGAAATCTGCTGTATATTCTATATAACCTAGATTCATTATTTTATGCATTTATGTTATTTTCTCTCAAAATGTGCCTACATTTTTTTCATCATCCTACATGTCAAACCATAAGAACGGATGAAAATCATTAGATAAATGCTATCAATTGTCTTTTATTCTAATACTTGAAATAAATATATATATACAAAGTAAAAAAAAAAACACACAAAAGCAATGTCATCAAGCTTAACAATGTTAAAGTACAACACAACTGACAGAAGTTTGGAGATGGAAAAGTTTGAGAGAATGGAGAAGAAAGGACCTGGTGAATAATATCTGTGTCCTTCAAGTAAGGAGCCAAAAGATATTACCAAAGTTTGACAGAACAGCAAACCCACTTGTAAGTGTATTATCAGAAGTCACAAAACTAACAAAAAAGGAATTTAACACATTTGAAAAAAAATCGATATAATTCCTAAAAACAGGCCCAGTATGGGGGAAAGTAGGTTAGCTAATTACAAATTGATCTATTAAGAGTCAGTAGTCAGTAGGTAATTTCTAAGTTGATAAGTGAACAAACTGCTATATAAGTGTATAGGGAGAATGTAACCAGGGATGGGGAGATATTGGGAAGAGAACTTTTGCTTTTTAAATTAAATTCTTTCTGTACTACTTGATTAAAAATATTTCTCCATATACTACTTTGATAAAAATAAACCACAAAAAATATTTTTTGGAGGGTTGTGTCTAAAACTTTGGCTTTCAGATTTTTGGCAAACTACGCAGATGGAGACCCATGCGGTTGTGAGATTCATGTTGTCTGTAAAAATAAAATCTAACCAGTTGCTTGGCGAAGCATTAAGACTCCCGGTAGTGAGCCCAGAAAGAGATTTCTCAAATGAGTCCGATGTAAAAGGAACCATGCTACACAATGAACAAAGTGTTCTACAACATCTGTATGAGAAGATAGCAGCAAATCTCACAGGGAGGTTCTTACAGTTTCTAAATGCCAAAACACAACGGTAACCAAAACTTCCAATGCAGGTATTCAGCTCTCTGCTGAACTGACTTAATCTAGAAACGGTTCAGGGTATCTAGAGGAATGAATGGATTGCACTGTCTTCAGGCTATCCTTCATAAACACTGCTTTTCTCCAGTATTTAATGTTTCAATGGCAATGAATTTGAGAATATACTTGGAGGTACCCAGAGTACATCTCATTCTAAATGTGGAACCAAATGCGTTCATAAGCATAAAATCAACAAAACCATCAAGTTTTATTTAGGGTGAGGGTCAGAGTTAGCAAAGTAAATTACCAACTTTAAATTGCGTCTTTTCAAAATGTGAAATTCTTCATTTGGATAGCTTTATGCCACGAAATACTAATAATTTTGACACTAAATGTATTCTCTACTTGCACATTAATAGTGACTTTATTCTTTCTCAATTGAATATACTTATACTCAATTGAATATCCTACCATTTTTATATTCTATAGCAAAATTAATACCTGGTAATGTTTCTTTGAAATACAGAGAAAGAACCAAAATAACTAACACTTCTTGGGTCTATAAAAGCTAATTTTTTCCAATATATTTGAATCTTACCTTTTATAGGGAAAAAACCCCCTAGCATTTTACATTATATTCCTCCACTTTTACTGGTCCTAGTTTTCTGCTCCTTTTCTTTACAAAATTTCTCAAATAAATGGGCTGCGCACTGCATGTCCCTCTTTCTCTATGCTCTCGTTAAGTTTTCAGCAATTTGCTAATTGCTATCTTTTCTTTTGAAACAGAAATCAGAAAGATCACTGATAATGGCCCAGTAAATTTTTTCTTGGTTTTTCAATTTTTCTTCAACTTCCTCTACAATTAGTCATCTTCTCCTTGAATCTCTCTTATTCAGGGACATTTCCATTTTGCACACTTCATTTGGTCTCAGATTACTTCTCCATCTAACTGGATATTTTTAATCTCTCTGTGGACTATTAAAGATCTTGGTGTTCTCCTTACCCTTCCACAAGTGAGATCATCCACTTTCACGCCTTCAGACTTATATTCTATGAGGACATTTTGCTGTCAGTCTGTTTCCTCCACTACCCAGATTTTATTTTCAGTCCTCGTGGGAGCCTGAGTAATGATGAAGCTAGCTGTTATAGATTGAATTACTCAGGCTCTCTTACCGTCGGGCAGCTGATTCTATTCCACCAATGGGACACATCAGCAAATCATCAACTCTTCTCAGGCAGCCTGCCTTCCGGGGGGCCAAGCTTTCACTGGTCTTTCATAACACTGTTTCCTCCCTTTGTTCTGTGAGCCCCAGGAATGGTAATGGCTTCCCTGGGCTTCTAATTCATAAGTGTCTCATCATCCCTTCTTCACTCCCTTAAACCTGGTCACACTTAACTGTCCCGTCACTACATTCTATTTAGGAAAACCCTTTTGAATGTGCTATCTGCTTCTGATCAGAACACTGACTACTACATGAGTACAAAATTCCTATTATAATCTCTCAACTTTATCTTCAAAGTCCTTAGAGTATATCCAGTTGAAAATATCTGTGCAGAATTCTAATTTTCCAATATCCCAATTTCCCTAAAATCTTTGGTTCTATTAACTTTACTCTCCTCTGTGCTTTTCATTATCCAATTCTAGTCACTGTTCTTTATATTCATTTATTTTTCATTGCAGGGTTTAGGCTCTTTTAATTGTTTCCTACCTGAGATTGTATAATTTCCCAGTTTTTTCCCCCTACTTTCAATCTTATTCTTCTACAATGCAAAATATTGTACTAATCATGTCAAGGCCTCTGACTAAAAAATTTGGGGAAATCCCTACTTTTTACTAAATAAAATTCAAATGGAAGGTGCTATTAAAAACTATCTTGCTATGATCACACAGTACTTGGAAGTTACTTGTCCTATCAAGCAAAGTTGTCTCCTAATTTAAAAGATTTTGTTACAGTATTACGCTATAAAATTAATACAATTAGGCATTTTAAAAAACACACTTTAAAATATGCTAATGAGTAATAACTGAAGTCTAACAATTTGAACTCCTCTTTTTTGTCGGCTCACACAGACCATTCTCTCTTATACTAAAATAGATACATAAAAATAAAGCAAAAATCATGCATATGTAAAATTTATTTTAGTTGCAAGATACTCAGATTATTCTTACTGTTTGTATCTTCTCACAAGAATAATTAAGTTAATAGCACTTTGATGTAAAAATATTTTTATTTAGCAAGAACCAAAAAAGATAAGAGGGTTAATGAGACATTTAGTTTAAGGTGCCAGTGGCCATGTAAATTGCCCAAAATTGTTTACTGTTTCATGTGTACCTTTGTTTTCTTTTTTGAATTTCATAATCTATAGGTAATGGCCATGTCTAAAGAAAATATCTATAGTTTAAAGAAAATTTTCAAAATAGGCTGAGGTAGTTGATCAGATAGCATTATCTAATTTAAAGAGTACAGTAACCACCTGATAAATTTAGTAATTTTATTTCAGATGAGAAAAAAAAAGAAAAGAAGCAAGAGACAAGCTATTTAAAGAGAGATTTTTCTATTTACAATAGCCAGGACATAGAAGCAACCTAAATGTCCACCAACAGAGGAATGGATAAAAAAGATGTGGTACGTATATATAATGGAATATTACCCAGCCATAAAAAGGAATGAAATAATGCCATTTGTATAGAGCTGGCCAAAAAGTTCATTTGGGTTTTTCCATAACACCTTACAGAAAAACCTGAATGAACATTTTGGCTAACCCAATAGCAACATGGATGGACCTAGAGACTGTCATACTGAGCAAAGTAAGTCAGACAGAGAACAACAAACACCAAATGATATCGCTTATATGTGGAATCTAAAAAAAGGGTACAAATGAACTTATCTACAAAACAGAAACAGATTTACAGATGTAGAAAACAAACCTACGGTTATCGAGGGTAAGGGGGGAAGGGATAAACTGGGAGATTGGGATTGACATATACACACAACTATACATAAAATAGATAACTAATAAGGACCTACTGTATAGCACAGGGAACTCTACTCAATACCCTGTAATGGCCTATATGGGAAAAGAATCTAAAAAGAGTGGATATATGTATATGTATAACTGATTCACTTTGCTCTGCACCTGAAACTAACACAACATTGTAAATCAACTATACTCCAATAAAAATTATTAAAAAAAGAAAAGAAAAAAAAAATCTTCTCCTTTTATGTAGCCAAGAACATACAGCCCATTACACACATGTTAACAAAAGTAAAATAAAATAAAATAAAGATTTTTAATTTGCTCTAAGGCGAAGATCCACAGCTTAAATACCTATTCACTGGGATAATGTCTATTTTCAGAGAAGCCTATTTACTCTTAGCAGTTAAAAGTAATATGCTGTATAAGAGGCAAGATAAAAAGATGTACTTTGTAGAAATCACATATACATATACAGATAGGCTGACCATAATTGGTGTCAATCCAGGTTGTTTCCCAAGTTGGCCAAACAATCTTAAAAAATCATGGGAATCTCTACTCTGTTGTAGGTGTATAAGAAATAGTTCATTTATGCTAGTTTATGCTAGGTTTAGTTTGCACATCTTCTTTTATTTCCCCTCTGAATGGTTTAACTAAATTCTTACTCTTCTCTGAAGAGTCCGCACATTCTCACTCCCATGCTCTATAAAATGCTTCATTTGACCTCATAAGCCAGGACCTAAATAGGAAATGAGTAAAGGAAATACCTTCTATATTTCCTGTTATTTTAAAATAACTGCATATAGAAAATGTTCTTGTGCATAGCCATTCCGACTAGTAAATTTTAATAAGAATTTATTAATAAAATACTATAATAATGGAAAATTTAAACATATAACTTTCATTTATGGATACATCAGACAAAAATCTACTAAGCATACAGAGACTTAGACAAAATAGTAAGCTTAATGCTATTGATTTTAAATACCCTGCAAATATTTTTCAAAGCATCGATTGAAAAATATATGGAAATTACATATTTTAGGCCTTAAAGCAAGCCATAGTTGACGGCTAAAAATTGGTATCATACAAAATGCATTATCAGAAGACAATGCAGTTAAGTTACATTGACTAAAAATTAAAACAAAACAAAAATATAAGCTCTGAAATTAAAAAAAAAATAATCCCAATTTGCCACCAACTAGCAATATAATCTTGGATTAGCTCAAACAGGAGACACACACAAGGACAAATATACCTTCGTGGTCAAAAAAGGAAATCATAATGGTATTAAAAACTACTGAGAACAAATTTGTCATAAAAAGTATGAGACATCAAAACTGTGGCATGCCTCTAAAGTAGTATTTTGAGGGAAAATTATGGACTTTATTACTTGCAGTACAAAAGGAAAAATGGTGAAAATTAATGACCTAAGCATACTTCAGAAGTTAGAGGGGAAAAAAAGACCATAATCAATTCAAAGAATGTATAAGAAAAGAATTAGGAAAATAAGAATATAAATAAATAAACAAACAACTCGTGAAGTTCCAGAGGGCCAAAGAATGATTCTCTATAAAATAAGTAAAATTGGAAAATCTCTGGTGAAACTAATGCCTCAAGAGAAGGAAAAATGATCAATGTTAGGAATGAAGACAGGATACAGCTATACATAGAGACTGAAAATAAAATTAAGAGAATGCTATGAACAAGCTTTGCGTCAAAAAAATGTTAAATGAAAGTGAAATGCTCACTACAGCACAAAAAACATAATGTAATAAAAATGACCCAGGAAACAATATAAATAATAAAAAATCCTCATAAATATTAAAGTTAAACAGAGAATTCAAAAATCTACCCACTGCTGAGAAACAGTTCAAGGAACTGTGCTCAAGTTCAAGGATACCTTGTAAGCAGAGCTTTTGTTCCAGACCATCTTTTTAAGGCTGGTTGCATAGCAAGCAGCTGGGAGGTAGATACAGTGTTCCTTCCCCAGGAAAGGGGCAGATCTGTTTACAGTCCAGGACAATAAAGATAATACCTCCTGTGGGGCAAAGCTCAGTTGGGTTTGCTTGCTACTCATAAAAGAATGAGGTGTCTGAAGCCTAGGTTTCCTTAGCAGTGTTCCAAATCTCCTACACATGCAGAATCCACATGGGCCTGTCTGCATCATCCCTTTGGGTTTTGATGTGCAAAGAGAACTGATGTGATATGAATATGAAGCTCATAAATAAAAACAAGCCAATAAAAAAAAACCCTGAAAATACCAAGTGCTAATGGAAATGCTATGTAGTAGAACTCTTGTATATCGTTAACAGGAATGCAAATTGGTACAGCCTGTTTGGAAAACAGTGTGGTAACTTCTTAAACATACCCAGCAATCCCACTACTCAAGGATAATGAAAATGTATCTTGACATAAAAGTCTGAGTGTGAATTTTTGTGGTAGCTTCATTCATAATCATGCCAATCTAGAAACATCTCAAATATCCATCAAGCAATGAATGGATAAAAACAAGAGTGTAGTACATCCACAATCCACTGCTCAACTGACTCCTTCCACAGCCCATCAAGGAGCAAGTTACACTTAGACTATTTTCCCCCTTCTTCTCATTTAACTCTTTCCTCCTTATTTTCCATTAGCCATGTTTCCACGGTGCCTTCCTGTTCTAAAAAACAATCTGCCCTGGCCTCGACACTTTTGATGAAACAAATCAAGTGTCCTGATTTAAACGAAAAAAGAAAGGAAAACTAAATCAAGAAAAGCAAAACAACAAACTTCTTTTAACCCTCCTCATTTCTTCCCTTATGATGCCATATCTTTCTTTACTGACCTCCCAAACTTCTTAAAAAGGCAACTTTATATCCAGTCTTCCAAGGGTTCAAGTCTCAGTACCCACTTTTTCCTTATTCTCCTATCTTTAGTTTCCTGCACTAATATAGTGAAATCCAATGCTTCTTACTCAGTTCTGACCCTCTGCAAGCAGTTTGTAGCACTTGGTATCCTGATAGTATCTTTACCTCTTTAAGACTATGATCTCATTTTGACTCTGAAACAGGAATCACTTCTATCCCCTTATGTCTCTGATTCTTCCTCTTAATCCTCTTCTGGGTAAGGTCTCATGCTAAACCAAATATTAGACAGTGATTTCCATACCCATATCTGCAGCCCTAAGTTGGATTTTGAGATCTAGGCCAGAATTTCCAACTGTCTGACATCTTTTATTAGACAGCTGGAAGATGTTTCAAATCAAAAGAGAGAAGTTTTTGCCTTTTCTTTGCTCCATTTCCTATTTCCCCCATACTGTTTGCTGACACTGTCATCCTCCTAATCCTCCAGCCCAGAATCTTCTGTCACATCTGTACCTTTGCCTATTCCTTATTCACGTCCACAATGTCCTGAGTGCTGGTGGTCTTGTCTGTCCAGTAATGGCTCTTCAACGTGTGTGGATACTGTACTTTTTCAAACTCTCATCCTCCCTGACATCTCTCTGAATGTTCTTTCTGCCTCCAGTCTCCCTCTCCTAAAATTTACTTTATATACTAGCTGAAGAGGGATCTTTCTAAATTACAATCTCATTCTATGAGAATCTAATTACTTAACCCAAAGTATAGATACAGGTTGCCTTTGTTCACATGTTGTCGACTCAATAAATTGAAAAGAATAATTTGTACAGTCAGCACCCTTTGTTGTGTTTATAGGATGCTAAATGATTCACTTAACAGATTCTTTTCAACAAATTAACAAAATTGACTTCGCTGAACAAATAACGTTTGTTATATTGGCGTCATGCATATACAACCATTGAGCTCCTTTTAGTTAGAACCTGAGAAAAGTAGCCAGTTAGAGCTCCTGATTTACAGAAAATCTATACTGCAGTTTCCATCTTTAATTCTTTCTTTTCTAATGAAAGATGACCCATTTCTTGTGCAATGAGATTACTGTTTCTAGAGCCTGACTATACTCCCCTGTATATATGAAAATTTTATTTGCTTCCTGAATTGAATAATTTAAAACTTCAACTAAATGATCACCACTTTAATTCTGAACACGTTTTCCTCAACTGAGGGGATGGTGGGGAACTAAGGGGATTGTCTCCAGCTTGGCCCCATTGACTGCATATGCAAATGAGGATACTAAGTGTGAAGAAAACACTTACGGGAGTGTTGAGCTTTTTTACAATTTTACTGTGAAACACAAAGAGCTTTGGAACCAGGAGGACTCAATTACATCTCTAGTGGCGATGAAGGGATTCAAAAGGCAGCTGGAAGCAAACATGACTTCCACAGAGGGCAGAAGCCTAGAAGTCATAGCAGGTGAGCAGCGGTCACAGGGCGGCAGCTTCTAGCAGAGTGGACTTAGTGAGGGAGATACGCTCTGGTCTATGAACGCAACAGATTAGTGGCTGCTAGGAGTAAGGGAGGATATGGGGTGAAAGGGGAGTAGGGGTGGCTATGAAAAGATAACCTGAGGGATCCTTGAGGTAATGGGAATGTTCTGTATCCTTACTATACCAATGTCAATATCTTGGTTTGGATTACTATACTATAATTTTGTAAGATGTCACCATTGGGGAAAACTGGATAAAAAGGGGACATGGGATCTTTCTATATTATTTCTCACAAATACAGGTAAATCTATAATTATCTTAAAATAAAACTTTAATTTATTAAAGATTATATGCTAAGCACCGTGTCTCCTTGAACTATCAAAATCGGTATCTTAGAGATTTATCGTTTTGCCTCAAAATAAATTTTTTTTTTTTTGGCTGCACAGCATGGCTTGTGGGATCTCAGTTCCCTGACCACGGATTGAATCCAGCCATGGCAGTGAAAGCCCAGAATCCTAACCACTAGGCCACCAGGGAACTCCCTCAAAATAATATAAAAATTTTAAACAAATGTTGGCACATGTAGAGGGAGAGTAACAGGAAATCATAAATTCCCTCTTCAGAAGTTGAAAGTATTAGTTGCTTTCCCCATGTTCATCTCAACCTATTTCCTCTTTTAATATCCTCAAAGTAGAATAAACTCACAAGGATCTGAATACGTCATTCTTTTATGCAAAAATCATCATAAGGCAAAAGGAACCCAGGTCCCTGAACTACAACAGCCAGGCATCTGATAAGTTTGTTTAAACTGTCTCTACAAGTGACTGTAAGTTATGATTAATGGTTTTCAGTTCCACAGATAACAAACCGGTGGACTCTTCCATTACAAGTAGGATCACTGAATACCAAATACGTACACCGAGTATAATTAATGCCAAGTGACCATCACTACGATGTTTGATGAATAAAGTTCTGTGATTAGGAAAAAAAAAAAAACATAGGACTTAAGAAGAGTCCTTTATCTGATGGTTTTCCAACTTGAAGAAAAAACATTTGGGCAAAATTCTACAAAAATGATATTCAAATCACAAATGATTGTTGTAAATATTTTGCTATGGATAGAACAGTAAGTAGTTTATTATGTGTTTGCTTGGTGCAAACGTGTTAACAAAATCCAGAGTTTGATGTTTATGTTAATGATGAAGAAATAGAAAAAATGTACAATTTATAATTTATGTTTGTAGACAATCCTAAGCACTTCTGCACAGTGAAAATCTAGGCCATTGGGGAAATGTTGCAATAAAATATGTATATGGGAAAGTGGCTTTAACATATTCGATTTATGGCGATTTTCTAAGGAAGGTGGGAGCCTGTCCAAATTTGTATTTCTAGAATAGTGGCCTTGTTACAACTGAGGACAGACCTAGGAGTCACTGTAGATTATTCTTGGCCGGCAATGGCTCACTGAGCTCTCACAGGGAAGCCAGAAGGAGGAAATGAAATGGGAAGCTTTATCCCCCTACAGTAAAAGACAATGTTTCTGTGGGATACTATTTGTAATTCTGGTCACCAAACTGCAACAAAGAAATAACAGAACTCTGGAAGGTCTAGACAGGGAAGCTGAAATGGTCAAAAGAAAACAGAATCTTCCCTATGTGAATAAGGGGACTTAAAAATATTAATCACATTACAAAAAGATAAAAAGAGGAGAACACAGGTTTGCACAGCCATACTCAATGTATTCAGTAATACATCAGTGTCAATTGTCTGAGTATCCTTAACGCTGTGCTGGAGAGTTCTTTCCTCAACCCTCTACAAGTCAAAAATTCATCTATGTGTGATGAAGGCAGATAAGATACTGCTATCAAACTCTCAAAGGATATAAAGCTTAGGAGAATAACAAAATATTATATGCCTGAGGCAATATTTGAAGATTAAAAAACCACAAAGAGAAGCAAAATATAATAAGTTCATGTTTGGTAAACAGAAGTGTAAATATCTTAATTAAAGTGAATTAAACAAGTAGGAGGAAGGTCAGAGATGTTTTAAGAGCCTGTTGACTGGAAAAGCCATGAGGTTTTTCTTGACCTCAGTTCACTGTGAGTTACCGCGTGTTCAATCAGATGTGAAGTGTGACACATGACAATACTACTTTGACTTCAGAATGAATTGTTAGAAATAAGATATCCACGCCAAGGGAAATAATAGCCCTACTGTATTTTACATGGGCCAGGATTGCAATGGTCTGGAAAACAGGTCATACAGATGACTGGCTATAAAACAACAATAACAACAACAAAACCCATATATGAACATTGATTAAGACTCAAAATTTTACTCATACCTGTTAAACAATGGTCTCTAAAGAATGTGTAATTAAAAACAACAAGGGGATACGTTGGATTATTAGGAAAAACAGACCAGGTTCTAGAACTTCTGGAGGTTCCTTGAACTTAAGTGACTCTTATGTAATCATGTAATAATTTTAGGATTTTCATCAAAATGTTGCATCTATAAACCTGGGGTACTGGGGAGGCTCTCAGGTTGTCTCACTTTTTTAAAATCACAAAACACTGCACAATGATAATCTGAAATTCATTATAGTAATGATATTTCTAAGAATATGGAATAACATTCTTTCTTTGTCACCTAGTATCAGTGTTCTCTGACTGAAGTGTGTCCCACACCATGCTTTTCTCTGTTTTCTCAGATTTTTGCTGGGGTGAAGATGTTCAAATGACTTCTGAGTAGATTCATCTGTCCAGCCCTGACATAGTTAAAGATAATTTTTAAAGGTGATACTGTTAGAGAACTTGGTGTTGATGACACACGATTCCTGGGTTTTTATAGGAAACAGAGTTGTACAGCATCATGCCGCTGCTCTGCGTTTCCCCTCAAACCTGGACCTCTGGGTATATCTGAGTAGCAACAAATGCACTGGCGATGCAGCAGAAGGCAGCCAAGACTGACTTTCTCCTCCAGGTAACAGCTTTAAATGGGTCCACTCACATGAGAGCTCCATTAATCAAGGAACCTAATCTAGTGGTTTTACGGGAGATGCAGTGCTCCCATCAAACAGTTAATAAGCAAGGTCAAGACACAGGTTGCCCACATCCATCATTCCAGGCTGGATACTTTCAACACCATTACCTCTCTATTGTGTCATTATATATTCATCCTAATTAGGCAGTCAAACTCCAGCTTCACACTCTTTCAATTAAGTCTCTAGAACGACAGAGAAATATTCTAAAATAGGTCATATAAAATATTCTAGAACAGTTTATATAAATATTCAAAAGCCTTCACTGGCATTTTGGTACTTATTGCATAAAGTGTGAATAAACACACACACACACACACACACACACACACACACACACACACACCTCAGCCTAGGATTCAGGATCATTTAGGATATACACAAAGTCTATTTCTCCCAATTATCTACCATCACGGACAGGCATTACATGTTTCACCTACACTAATTACTCCATTGTCTTAGTCCTGTCTTATGTTTTTTGTTTCAGCCTTTTCTCATGCTATTTGCTATAACCTGAACCTTTCTCACCACTTAATTTTTCTCTTAGCTTAAGCCTATCTATCCTTGAAGACCTACATTAACAACTCCCTCTTTTATAACTTTATTTTGACTACAACTAATTTGTTGTGAGCCCTTCTGATTCTGAAACACCACTACTGTACAGAATACTTTCTGCTTTGTAGTGTAAGAATTAGCACACTTGTTCTCATACTGTATTTCAGGCATACTGAGTTGGGACCAACTGTTTTTACTTATCTGTATTCCCTTCAATCTGGATTTCTGACTTACATATGCTAGGCAAATGGTATTGAGTGTAAAATAAATAAATTGAAAAATAATATGTTAATACCAACATCATGATGAATATTCTAATATTCACCTATTATACTAAACACATGAAGTTTAACCTATTAAAGGAAAGCCTTTCTAGGAAAGTTATATAGATATTGATACGGGTTCTTTTCTTTTGACATTTGCTTTGTGTTTGTTTCTGCTTTTGCTGTGAATTTTTAAAATAGCATTCTCAACTTGGGAGACGCCATCTAGAGAACAAAGCCTTCCATCAGAACTGCTGTTCAGTCAACTATTATAAGCCGTTATTGAGTGTCAGAAGGTCAAACAGCATATAAGATAAACCCAAGGAGACGGCACCGCACCTGAATACAGGAACATTTAGAAATGCATTTCTACCCTCAGCTACTGCTGGTTACACAAGAGAGAAAATACTTGCTTCGTTGGAGGTATATTTTTAAAGTGCTATGAGGGTTTTAATGTGAATTTTCAATTGGTCAGGAAATTCCCAGTACTACTTTAAAAATATAGAAGTTACTATAAGAACAATAGAGATTTGCACAAACTAATTTTTTACTCTTGGGTTAAAGTGTCTCATTTTTATTATGCATTCTTTACTCAGAGCCTATAATAGTACTCCATGAAAAGGCATTTGGGACTTCCCTGGCGGTCCAATGGTTAAGACTCCGTGCTCTCAATGCAGGGGGCCACAGGTTCGAGCCCTGGTCAGGGAACTAAGATCCCACATGCCACACGGCACGGCCAAAAAAAAAAAAAAAAACACAAGTGAAAAGACATTTGTAGCAGGGGCAGATAGATAATATTGGGTCACTCCAACAAAACCAGGCAGCTGATCTTCAGTTGGTAATTATACAAATTATCTATGAGGTATTAGAACTATCATTCTCAAGGCAAGGATTCAAAACATTTTTTCAGAAGGGGATACCTATTGGTCAAGGAAACTAGCAAGTTCTTAAACGCTATCATGCCTTTAGCTTACCAAAATTTAGAAAACACCTGATTCTTGTTTAATTTTTTTTTTAGCTGGGCCTTGTTATCCAAACAACTATTTCTTTAACTGGTTCAGAAGGTCAATTTTTTAAAGAGAACATTCGCAGCTATATATGGCCTTTAATTTCTAAGTCTGTTTCCTCAGCTTTACGCTTAATGGAACCCTTTTTCATCAAAGGTAAACCTGAACACAAGATCAGTCTGTCAATCAAGAAAGCAGATTTTCTCTGAAAAAAGCGTGGGTGAAGAAAAGATTTCCATCTATGTGTTCCTCCTTGTCTGTCCTGTTTCCTCATTCAAAGCAGTTCCTGAGTTAAAACCATAGTGACCTGTGCAACCCAGGTGGAAAATCACTGTGTATTAATCTCATCAAAGAAGTGTGAACGGTGCAGTGTAGGGCACGTGGCAAGGTGGGTTCTGGGAGGGGAATGTCACAGGCCAGGAGGTCGAAGTTCTCCTTCACAGCGGTTCAATTTTCAAAAAAGAAAGTAGGCTTGTCCTCTAGCTCTATACCTTCCTGGAAGATTCGTACCTAACCAGTGTATTTGGTACTTTTATTGGACATAATATGGATTATATATAGGAATTAGTAAGAAAAATTATCCAAAATTTGGAATTAAGGTATAAGAATAATGAGTGCACTAAATCCCACTAAAATATTCAACTTATTATAGATTACTGAATAGAACCCTGGTTCTATAAAGACAGGTGTTAATTTATAGAAGATTAATACATTTCCATCTAATAGAAATAATGGCTCTGTTATAGATTTATTGCCTTGTACAACATTAAACAATTTTGTATCTAACTTATTTTGACATTCTTTCTTTCACTGACCATATACAGTATTCTCTCAGTTCTTTTATTTTTAGAACCAGCTGTAGCATCCTTCAGGCTTCTTTATTAATGAGTTAAATAAATCTTTGATAAATGCTCACTGTATATTTGTATAAGAATCATGTTTTTTTAATATATATTTTTTGAAATGTATACTTGGGAAGTACATTGTGAAAAGAGTTGTTCAGTGAAAATAGTCAGTTTACTGCCATTTATTTACTGTTTCTTAAATCTTTTGCATTTTATCAAAAAATCAACCTTATACGGAGAAGAGATTGGTGGTTACCAGAGGGGAAGTGAGTGGGGTAAAATGCATAAAGGGGTCAATTTTATGGTGATGGATAGAAACTAGACTTCTGGTGGTGAGTCCGCTGTAGCATACACAGAAGTCAAATTATAATGTTGTACATCTGAAATCTGTGTAATGTTATAAATAGATGTTACCTTAATAACAAAAACTAAAAAACAGTCTATCTTTAAATAGAAAATTGAGTGGGGGATATTGAAAACTTAAAGGGAATTTAAAATACCAAATTCTACTCGAGATACTTTTAGGAAGCATTTTACAGAGTTTTCATCTGCATGGAAAAATGCCATTATACAATAAATAGAAACAACAGAATAATATGATAATTTCAATAACCCCGCTGCACAAAGAAAAAATACAGCCTTTCAGAGCACTGTGATATAACAAAGGGCATTCTATTAATGTTACATGTTAGGAAAAGGCTGCCGTATAAAGCTTTCTGGTTTATTAACACGTGCATAAAGTTGAGAAAGGTAATGTGAAGCCAGTGGTGAAGGTGGGTGGGTTGGGGGAATGACTGAAAGGATGGAGGCAGAGAAGGGGAAACGGAAGAGAAAAGAAGAGTGTGATGGATGAAGTAGAAACAGAGGGACGGAAGGAGACGAGCCCTTGTAAAATGTGTCAATTCACTTTACCTACGGTGGGAAAAGAGGACAAGGAATCCTTTAAATTGCTTTTTTCTTCACTAGCTTAAATGACCAAGCTATGGCTTAGAGTTAAACTGGCCTAACGTTTCTAGGGCAGCACCAATCTTCAATCTTCCTCCTTGCAGTCTCTCCAGCCTCCACGTTGCCCCTGGACTGCATCCGGATTTTTCTCTGCGGGTCTGCCCTTCTGAGCACGGGGGCCCTTCCCAGCCGTCTCTACCGCATCCAAGTGGAACTTCTCTCTGGTCCATTCTTTCAGATTTCTACTTTTGATTGCCAAACAACTAGCTAATCTACAAACTATTTGATGCTTTATTAAGCTAAGTGTTCTGTAAGAAGTAATATGGAACTCTGTAGCCTCCCGGGGGGGAACGGAAAAGGCCTTCAATAGAATGAGGAATTTGAAAACTGGAACTTTAGGCACTTTGGCAAGTCAAAGAAGAAAGAATTTATGTAAAGGGACGATCTGTCACTATACCTTCAAAATGACCTATTTACTCTTCATACAGGACCCGTTCTTATGAAGAAGTCCTAGGAACAAGTAGTTTGTGTGGGTTTATGATAATTTAAAACTTATACTTTATTGTCTGTTTTTCAGTTCAGCTATTTCAAAGATTATCTACAGCAAACTTTATAATGGGCAAGAGGGGGAGAGATTTGAATATAGAAATATTTGATTCCTTAAATCCACGGAATGAGGTATTGTTGAGATTTCTTACCATGCTAAGTACAGGAGCCCATTTGGCTTGAAATCAGAAAAAGAACAAAGACACGTGCATTTCACCAATGACACTTAGACAAGCAATCAGATAGTAGATTAAAAGACTGCCACCGCTCACCGGTTTTCCGTGCTTTTATCAGTTGCGGGAGCTAGCTAAGTTCTACTCAAATTAGCACTGATGTGTCAGAAAAGTTTTTGAAAAGTCGCACAGCTTTCAATCTCCTAGAACTCAAATAGAAAATAATCAAATTTCTAGTGTTCCCAAGGGATGAACACGGTGCACAAGCAATGAAAATCAGGTAAGTACCATAAAAATATTCAATTAGAGATTTTGCAACCAGATATACCTTATAATAATGTCTATTGCTATCTAGAAGAGGTGACAGTTACTTTGCCTGTCATTCCTAAGAAGGAAGAAATTGAGGGCTGGTGTACTAGCTTCTAAGCTCTTAACTATATTTAGACAGTACACCTTGGAGCCATACGCCAGCAAGTTGGATTCATACAAGTTAGAATTTAAGTTTGGTGGCGGTGAAAGGGAACAGAAGGTGGTTTATGAGATTTCTAGGACCTCTCTTTTCTATATTTACAATGTTTCTGGTGTTTTTAATCTTTCTTAAATTAGAAAGAATACAGCTTTCAAAAAAGCTGAAGAATGTGAAATGTATATATTGATACAATAACAATTCAATGACTCAAGCCCATTTCATCTGCAAAAACACATAAACAACCAAGAATTACTACAACCTACACATTACCATGTACACAGTATTACATCACTGAGATTCTCCTTTATGAACCTAGACAACCTGTCAGCATCTCACTGATGAGGCCACTGAACGTGAGCATTTGGCCATGAGGGTTATATTATCACCACTACCACTCACTAACAATCATGAGTTTCTAGATATTACAATGGCATGGTGTTTTTAAATGGATAAGTTTTTAAAAAATCAGGATGATTCTCTTTTTCGGATGATGCCAGCATTTTGGCTATAAAATAAAAAAATGATCATCTATTGTACTTGAAGACAAAATAATACAATATAATTAAAAATAAGAAGGGCCAGAAATGTCCTGAGAGCTTCTCATGTTTTCTCACTTCTCCCAGCAACTTTATTACACCCATTTTACAGATCAGGATACTGAGGCTGAATGTTTTAGCAGTGTGCCCAAAGGCACTTTGCTTATCATTTCTATGCCCTTTAACCCTGACCTAGTCCTGAATCAGACAACCATTAAACTACCTTAACCATTCCTTTGTCTCGTGTTTTCTAAACCACTTAAAAAGCAAATACTATGAGAATTACAAAAAACAAAAAAACAACAACAAAACACTCTGCAGAAAGCATCCATAAACATTCATTGAACACAATTAAAGTTAACAGATTCACTGAAATGATTTAAGAAATTAATTCCTTAGCGTTTACAAAGAACTTTTACATGACATTTTTAGCACTTTTTTTCTGTTTGTCATTAATAATCTTAAAATTATGTATCAATTTGTCAGGCATCTCAATTAGAGCAGCCAACAAAAGGGAATAACATATTTGCATGCTTTCCTGAATGCTGTATACAAACAGCTGAAGAGTCTAGGGGCTGATTATAGAAGAGTGGGTATTATTTAGGCCTCTTCTTTCTATTTTGTTTCCTGTTGCCAAGACTTGAGACCTTTCACTACTGATTAACACTCTTTCCACCAAAGACTGGCAGGGGGGCTGAACACTGATTGATTTAGGCAGGGAAGCTAAATCAATCCACTTTGGTGTGTGGACAGCTGTGGTGGGTGAAGGGGAGTTGATGGGAGAGGCAGGATTACAGAACTAAACATTTTGTGAAAACCAAGGAGGAAAGAGTGAATATTTGGATTACTCGATAATCTGTGAATTCCTTTTATCCATGCTATGTCCTCTATTTCGAGCTACCTAAACAATAATGTCCTCATTTGCTTCTGTAAAGTTAACTTATTTATTTGCTGTTGGATGATGTAGTAAAAGTCTCCATGATTACTGGTAAAATATAAGTTACTGTATCAGTGATTATAAAATAGAGCATAATTATTATTTTTTTAATAGTATTATATTATTTTATAATAATATAAAATAGAACAGAACAAACCAGTGTAACAGAAATGACTTTTACTTTAGAAAAGCAGGACATGCATTGTAGCTAAATATATGTTTTAATTCGAAAATTTTAACCTATCAGGAATGCAGATGTTATAGAGTTTTTTATATTATACCCCTGAAGTTTGAATTCCTGCTGGGAAAATGCATCTATTTAGAAATATAGAAAAATTAACATTAAAATGAGCATAAATAATCTATAGATTGCTTTAGTGAGTTCATTTAATGATATCCAAGAACTTGGACTCAGAAAGCTGTAGCAAGAGTCTCCCAGTGAAAAATATTGTTATCCTCCTTAATGTCACGTCACAAGCATCCTTTTTCCATTCATAACTCTTTGTGCTTCTAATACACATACATTTAGCACTATGCATTCATATTTTTAGCTATCCCTCTCTTTAATTTATCTAAAATTTGTCCTCAATACAAAAGCATACCGGACGAGAAAAAATAATTAGCTTTTTCTCCTCAGCAACTGGTACTGTATGTGGATCACAATAATATTCAATTTCTACAAACAAGGATATTCTCCTATATAACCAGCATAACTTTCAAAATTAGATAACTTTCAAATTATCATTAAAGTTACTAATCTTACTTAGATTTCACCAATTATGCCAATACTGTCCTTCATGGAAAAAGATCAAGTTCAGACTCACATGTCACATTTAGTTTTTACGCATCATTAAATCTAGAACAGTTCTCATTCTTTCCTTGACACTTTTAAATCACCGACCAGGATTTTGTAGAATGCCCATCAATTTGGGTCTCTCTCATGTTTCCTCACAATCAAATTCAGGTTATACATTTTGGCAGGAATATCACAGAAATGAACTTTCCTACTTACAGGTGGTACATGATATCAATTTGTCCCGTTACTGATGATATTAACTTTGATCACTTGCCAGCCTTCTCTACTATAAACTTACTCTTTTTCCCATTTCAATTAATAACTATTTTGGAGGAAGGCACATTCAGATAATGTAAATAGTCCACTCTCCCATCAAATTTTTACCCACTAGTTTTTGTATCCATTGCATTTCTTGGCAGAATTAATAATTGCTGTGATGCCTGCCATACTGTGATTTTTCCGATTCTCTCATTCCTTCTACCTAGCTTAGTTGCCCCTCTTCTGTAAGGAAAAGCTTTCTCTTCTCTTCCCTTCATTTATTTATTCATGTTTTTATTTATCACAAGAGAAACTCAAGGATTCTTATTTTAATACTAGAATCTGTTACTATCATTATTTTGATGTTCAAATTGTTTCAGATTTGGGAAACAGGATTCCCTTTAGACTAGCTCCTATGCACTTCTGACATGTCATCATCATTCTTGAGCACTTCCTTCCTTTCTGTCTGACACAAATAGATGTGTCAGACTCATCTTGCACTTTTCCTGTCTTAGCCCTGAAATTAGTCACTTTTCCTAAAAAGCTGTGATCCATTAGGATCAAGATCCATTCAGGAGGTTTTGGAGTAAACGTAACTTTCCTTTAAAAAAAAAAAAAAAAAAAAAGATCCATTCAGGAACCAAGATCTAGATGCCTGGCATGCTCAGTGCTATTGGAGTGTTGCTGCTTTCAGTCCTTCCATTGGAAAGAGCCGCACATGCATTTATATCAATATGTATCTATATTCATCTATAAACATTGAAAACTGTAAAGTATATACCATAGTTTGTAAAGAGGAATCAGGAATGATTCTGGTGTAATACCCTGAAATTCAAGTTGATGGCTTTATCTCACCTCTGGAAATCTAGGTTGACAATTTGCCCCTAGTGAGAGCTTTCATTAATGTTGTGGACAAGATTGATAAATATCCTATTAGATGGTGAGTTATTTTGTATGTCTTTTTCTCCCTTAAACAAAGCATTATTTTTAATCTGAAATGATCCATATTTAAATATACTTTCTTCCATTCAATTGAATTGCAAATTCAAGACAAACACAACTTGAAAAGTCCACTGGCTACAAATGATACCCTTCCAAAAAGAAATTATTCATTCAGCAAAACTCCAAGGAAAATAAATACACAGTTCTGCAGCCAAGGTAAGCACACATACTGGATTGAGACTGTATGAAAAATATTCCTTTGTCAAAATTCTGCAATCTGATAAACACCAATTCTGTTAAAAACTACATGGCTTGATATTTTTAACCAGTGCTTTCCTCAGTCAGACATTAAGTTTTTGGAAAATCTCATGTTATATAAACAGAATGAGAAAGAGCATCTGATAATTATCAGAACGTCACTCTTACTGCATCTTGGGTTATCCCCCCCACGAAATGGTCTGACACATATTAAGCAGGAGATGTTGTAAAATAAAGACTCATAGCTACCTCTGGCATGGAAACTTGTACCACGTATGTATGCGTTAGTGTCTAAGTGTGTGTGTGTGTTTTCTGTACACGTATGATCTAGATCCTTATAATGAATCTGTGTAATTGTTCCCATTTGTCATTGTAATTCCTTGAGAATGGGAACCACTTCACCTTTCAAGCACTCCACACACTTCCTTTCTCCATCCTGCCAGAAATTCTTCTCATCTCTGTTAGATCTCTGGTTTTCTGAATCCTTGTCCTCTTTTCTAGATTCACTTCTTATTTGGAAGGGAACATCTTCTATTAGTTTCCTTGGCATGAAAGCAAAGGAGATAAATAATTGTATGACTGAGAATATTTGTGTTTATTCTCACAACTGAGTTGTAATTGGCCGGATATAGAATTCTAGATTAGAAATAGTTTCTCCTCAGAATTTTAAAGACAGTATTCTATTGTCTTCTTGCTTCTGGTCTAGCTGTTGAGCAATCCAAAGCCATTTTGATTTATAATCTTTTATATGTGATAAGGTTTTTGTTTATTTTTTTAGAGGAAGCTTGTGCTACCTTCATTTTATCCTGATTGTTCAGAAATTTCATAATTATGTGCCTTGATGTGAGTGTATTTTCATCCATTTGGCTAGACATTGTTCCTTGTCATTCTGAAAACATGTGGCCCTCAGGAAAAATATTCTACAAATATTTTATAGAAAAATTCATCCCTTCTATTTTCTCTTCCTAGAATTTTTATTATTTAATATTTGCCATCTCATTTTATTACCTTTCGTATTATGTTTTCCATCTCACTGTCTTTTTGTTTCATTTTCTGGGTGATTTCCTTCCTCAATTTTATTCCTCAAGACTCATATTGGGTATTTTCAAAATTTCTGCATTATATTTTTTAACTGATCTCCAAATGCCATTTATGAGAGCATTTTATTCTTGTTAATGGATAAATTACTTTATGAGTTCAGTCTGAAAACATTACTATTTTTAAGCCTTTCTTCCCTCTGTATAGTCTCTATTTCTTACACATTTTTCTTTTTTTCTCCACTTTTTTTTTTCCTCTTTTATTCCTCTTTCTTTTTTTTCTTTTTATTTTAAATCAACGTGCAAGATTTCCTCAGATATCCATAAAGCTTTGTTTGGGGAAAATGAATTTTAGAATCTTTATGATTTTCCTCATTGGCGGTGAGATTTCTGATGCAACTGGGTACATAAATCCTATATTCTATGAAGAAGTCAGGGCTGGAGATAAAAATCGCAGAGACATCAGTGTTTAGAAGCTATTTAAAGCTATGGAAGTAAATCAACTTGTCTTGGACAAAAATATAGATTAACAAAAGGGAGGTCTCACCAAACCTTCTTTTCAAATGAGCCAAGCAGTAGGGTTTTCTATGCATTATGACCCACGGTGGTTTCTTTAAACTAATATGTGGTGTTTTGAACAAATTCACATTTAACTCTTCTACATATCTGCAAAATAATGAAGTGCGTTTTAAGTGCTCCGTTTAAAGGCACTTAAAGGTCATAGAAAAAGGATATCAGAAATAGTTAAATCAAAAAACAACCACAATGAGAAAAATCATCTTTAAAAATAATAAATTACATTAATACTCATAAAATAGATTCCATTAATACTGACCAACATGGTGATTTCACATAATTTCAGATATGTAAAACTGCCTTTTATAATTGAGTACCTGAAAATAATCTAAGCTCAACAATCGCTAATTATATTCTTGGGAGGAAGGAAAACTGCTGTATGGTATAATAACCAAAAAAACAAAACAAAACAAAAAAACCCACCAAAATCACATTATATGAGTTACTGATTTATAGCAGATATCATTCCCAAAATTTGCTACAAGGTTTATTTCTATCTTTCATGTGATAGTCACTATAAAATTTAAATTCTATACAGCTAGAAAAAAATCGCTTTCCTAATTATCATAAAATTACACTTAGGAATTCATCAAACCTTTAAAATTAAAACTTCAAAAAGGGAACAAAAGCTTTCTAGTAGAACTTTAACAGTAATGCTCAAAATGTTAACAATAACACTGATCTATGCTTCAAACAATTCATAAAATTTCTCCCCTAAAAAGGTAAATATAGTGCAATAGAAGAAACTCCAATAAGATTACTTGCATTGTGTTTGAGAGAATCTGAAAAGTTTTAGAACAATGGTTATTTTTTTAAGAAAAAATCAAATGCCAGCGCCAGTATTTATTACTAGTAACCTACAATGTCGTATGTTCCTTTCCCCATAGGTTGAACTTAAATAACTTTTTAAAAATCTTTTTCTGCTACCGCCTGTATTGTTGGTATAGTAGTCATCTACAGGAAGTTAGAGTATTCCCATGACATGCACTGCCTGCTTAGCAACAGAAAATGATCATACATATAAGAGTACAAAGTAGGTCAGATACCAGAAGAATTCTGCCTTCCTTAAGGGTTTACATACCATGTTAAAAGGCATTGGTTGGGCCTCAAAAATATTAAACATTTTCTGAAATTGTCAATTGCAAACTTTTTCCTTTTCAACTAGAATAATGAAATCATGACCCTTAAGATGTTAGTAGTAGCCAAGACAAAATGATGGATTTGTAGCATGACATTTTAAAAGATGTGTGGGCACAGAACAGAACATGAAAATCAAATCACTATCATTTATAATCTGCAGCAACTTGCTACCATGGGAGAAATACTTTCCCAGGAAAGAGATAAAATATCAATTTATTTTAAAGTATCCTTTGCAATTTCAGAGAGAAAATCCAGGCAAGGATTTATTTAAAAATCCAGAGAATAAGTATCTTTTGTACAGTTTTGTTGCTAACTGTGGGTATTCACATTAGAGTAGTTAATTCTAACAAGAGACACTAACATGACCACACTTTCTTTATATGTGTCAGATTTAATGACATTTGGTTTGGCAGTAGGAAAATCTGGACTGTAAAATTATTACCTTTATTGTCTTCACAACACTTCTGGTTAGGAGGTATCACTCTAGGATCAAAAAGAGTAGTCCATCTGATTTTTTTCTAGCTGTTCAGAATTTAAATTTTATAGTGACAATCATGTGAAAGATAGAAATAAACCTTGTAGCAACCTTTTTTAACATGAACACATAGCAATACACATGTAAAAGCATTCATGTTTCTAAATATGCGTATCTAAAGGACACCATTGGCTCTTTACACTGCACAGTTATTCCATGGTACAGATTCATAGCAGAAACGCTTACAAGGGAGTTGTATGTGTATATAATAGTATCGTTTCTCAGTTGGAGTCTTTTGCTTGATGTAACAGCAGAACCTTGAAATGAATTGTGTTTACTGAGTAGAGAAAAGGGACAAACAAGAGCTATCATCATTCAGGCAGTAACAATACATTTATGTTAAGGCAATAATTTCTTCAACGTGAACTCTTATAAAGGCATTCAGCAATGCATAATCACTTCTCCCTCATGCCATTCACTTTGTTAGGCTCTGAATACACAGATCACCATAACAACATGGAAAATGAAGAAATATGATCACTTTGAGTTTTGTTTTTCAACCATCTCAGCACTTTTCCTGATTCAATACATGCCCAATTGTTCCTACAAGTGAAATTGAGTGATTTTCACCATTATGTTGCTCTTTCTTCTTTAAAAGAATGTAGCAAAGTCTCTAGAGAGGTTTATGTAACCCCAGATTTTCTGAATCTACTCCCTTATTGCTTTTAGAAACTATTATTATTACAAAGCATGAATTTGATGAAAACTATTTTGTTTGTAGCCTCTTTCTTCCTTAACAACCTTGAAAATTTGTCATTAGGTTTCAAGGTGTTCTGTCTCATGACAGTAACATTCTGATCAGGTCAAGATATTCTGCCTAAACATGTTACCACATTGGTGGGCCCTACTCAGCCATTCTCTCTTTCTCTGCCTTCACTCTGACCTCTATATTTAATGATATTGCAATGCTAACTGCAGATCAGTGTCTTTCCTCTTACATTTGAATTAAATTCTCTTGTTATACTATGAAGCGATTTCAAATTCCAACATATTTTAAAGTTAATGACATTCCAAATTAAATGATTTATACTCACATATTACTTCAAAGGCTCTGGTCAAATTTCAATATTTCAATTACAATTATTGTTCAATTCTGATCTGGCCAAATCGAATCTCTCTTTTTTATACTTTTTAAGTATATTTTTTTACTTTTTAAGTATTTTTTAAGTATTACTTTTTAAGTATTTTTTTAAAGTATATTTTATACTTTTTAAGTATTTTTTTAAGACAAATGTTTTATACTTAGTTTTTTCTCTTACCCTGACTTATGTGAGTCATGCTTTTCTCTCCTAACTAGACTGAGATTTCTAAAAGATAGAAATCAATGTATTTCCCACAGAGCCCTGGAAATTTTCCTACAGAATGAAGAAAAAAAGAAGTGTGTGTGAGTGTGTGAGTGTGTGTGTGCAGGGAGCGGGGGTTCACACATGAACTGATTCTTGGCGGCTGCCTCTTTCTCCCAGAATCCTATGAGTATGGCACCACACTCGGCAGAACCAGAGTCTCCTTTGGCTGTTCTCACCTGTTTGTAGTCCCTTCTGAGAATAGTGCGGAAATCTGAGAGCACAATTTTCCTTTTGATTTAGCCCATGAGGTTTTCTTATTAACATTTTAAAACTAAATTATCACTACCCAAATACAAACAGATCACAAAATGGGTTTGTCGATCGAAACCTAAATGACTTCTAAGAACAACAGCAGCACGACAGAGTCCCATCACTCTTCTGATTGCACAGTTTCCCTGAAGAACCAAACTCAGTTAGGTAAGGAATGTTTAATGACAAACAAAGTGTTCTTGGTGGAATATTACTTGGAACTCAGGAAAAGAGAATGTGTTGAAATCAGAGAGAAGGATAAAATCAGCCACGGAATAGAGTAGAATACTCTAAAACCAAACTAACTTGAAACAAAAACAACTAAGACTAGATATCTGCTTGCAGTTGTAAATAGAGAGTAAATTGGAACGAGGGAAAAAGGAATTGAAACACAAGTACCCACCCAAACTAAAAATCTTCTTCACAAGAAAGGAGATCATCAACAAAATGAGAAGGCAACCCATAGAATGGGAGAAAACATTTGCAAACCCTATATCTGATAAGGAGTTAATATCCAAATAAATAAGGAATTCACACAGCCCAACATCAAAAAACAAATACTATGATTTAAAAATGGGCAAAGGATCTGAAATAGACACTTTACCAAAGAAGACAGGCAGATGAGCAACAGATATATGAAAAGATGTTCAACATCACTAATCAACAGAGAAATGTAAATCAAAACCACAAAGAGATAACTTCTCACATCTGTTGGAATATCTACTATCAAAAAGACAAATGTTGGTGAGGATGTAGAGAAAAGGGACCATTGTGTAATGCTAGTGGGAATATAAATTGTTACAGCCACTATGGAAAACAGTATGAAGATATCTCAAAAAGTTAAAAATAGGACTATCATGTGATCCAGCAATCCCACTGTGTATATATCCGAATAAAATAAAAACAGGAGATTGAAGAGATATCTGCACCCCATGTTCATTGCAGCATTATTCAAAATAGCAAAGACAAGAAAACAACCTAAAGATGGATTCATTTGTCCATCTACAAATGAATGGATAAAGAAAAAGTGGTGTATACGATAGAATATTATTCAGTCTTGAAAAAGAAGGAAATCCTTCCATTTGCAACAACATGGATAAACCTGGAGGACATTATGCTAAGTGAAATAAGTCAGATACAGAAAGACAAATGCTACATTTTCTCACTAATGTGTGGAACCTAAAATAATCAAGCTAATAGGAGCATAGAATGAAATGGTGGCTGCCAGGGGCTGGGGAAAGGTAGAAATGGGGAGATGCTGGTCAAAAGATATAAACCTCCAGTTATACAACCAGTAAGTTCAAGGGATCCAATGTACAGCATGGTGACTACAGTTAACAATACTGTATTGTATACTTGAAAGTTGCTAAGAGTAAATCTTAAATGTTCTCACCATAAAAAAGTAACTATGAGAAGCAATAGATGAGTTAACTAATCTTATTGTGGTAATAAGATTCAAAAATATACATTCCTGTATAATTTCAAAAATATAATTTAAAAATATACATCTATCATATCATCTTAAATTTATGCAATATGTCAATTATATCTCAATAAAACTAAACAAAAAAAAAAGAACTCTCTGCATCAGGAGAATTATGTATTAGACAGGCGAGTTCTCTAATGCTGGCTTTTATCAAACATAGGGTAGGCTTTCCAGGAGTACTCTGAGGTGATTTACAGAAGGACTAGAAGATGAACAAGAGTCCATTCAAAAAAATGATGTCAAAGAACACAGTATTCAACTTGAAAGCCCTCCCACTGGTCAAATTTGAGAAAATTTTGAGGCAAAAAAATATCGACAGTAATACACTATAACCCAGAGGATAATGGAAGAATCCAGGAGTCCATATTGATAGCGAGAAAGCTCTTCCTTACAATAATATTCCAGGTAATAAATGTAGAAGGAATGATGGAAATTAATATTGCCATTTGCAAGCATCACAGTAGTAAAAATCATCCCAATGCATGCTAAAATGAATGGACGAATGTTAGATGAAAAAGTATAATGAGAAACAGGATACTGACACAGTCTTAAAAGTATTTTCCCACGATGTACTTATTATAAAAGGAAACAACAGTAACTTTAACGTAGAGAAATCGCTTCAAGTGATCAATGTTAATGGTACCAGAAATGAGACACAGCAAGTAGGTTGTGCCTCCTGATACGATGCACTGACAAGAATGTGGCATCATTTGCCAAAAATGCATCAACTGAGGAAATTGTGGACAAATTCAAAATGAGCGACATTCTAAAAACTAATTGGCCAATGCGCTTCATGTTTATGAAAGACAAAGAAAGACTGAGGAACTGTCCAAATTAAAAGAGACATGGCAACTAAATGCAGTGTGCAGTCCTGGTCCAGAAAAAAGACATTGATTGGTCAAGTGATGAACTTTGCAAAAGGTCTATAGATTGAAGTGGTATATCAATGTTAATTTCTGGATAGTGATCAATGTAATGCCATCATATAACGTGTTGACATTTGGAGAATCTAGGTGAAGGCTATATGGGAATTTTGTATTATTCTTGTTAACTGTTATGTGAAGTCTGAAAAAATTTTGAAAAGTTAAAAAAGAATAAATAAAAGATATTTCCAAAAAGCAAGCAAACAAACAAAAAAGGTGGCGCTAGCTATAATGAGTAGCACACAAGAAGAAACTCCAGGAATCAGTGGCACCAAAAAAGTAAAATGTGTGCTTGGGAGAATGAGGCTGCAACAGCTCTATGGTCCAGACTGTTGGTTCTTCAATTATAAACTCAGGAATTTGCTTCTGACTCCCAAAGGAGAGCCACGAGAGCTACTGAGCTGGCTAATGATGTGGTATAGAAGAGTTCTGTGAGCTTGGGCAGTATAGTGAATAAGGAATGGATTGGATAGGTCAGATGAAGGCCAGTTGGGAAGCCTCAATTATCTATACATACCTAGATGTTAGGCACTATAAATGCCTAAACTAGGGTGATGGTAGAATAGCAAAAAAAAAAAAAAAAAAAAGGGAGAGATTAAAATCATGAGGAAGAAGTGATTTGATGACATATACCATTTTATTTAAGAAGTCCACAGTAGACATTGTTATGCACTGACCAGATACCACTCCATGAGTGAAGGGCTTATTTCCCCTTTGGAGTTTCCATGGTGAAAGAAAGTCACTGTGTCCAAGATCACTTCCCTTTCCCTGGGGAAACTGCATCCAATAACTGTCAAAGTGGAATAGCAAGCCCCAATCCCATCTTCCCATTTTCAGGCCAGTGCTGAAGGACCATCCTAGATTTCAGGTACTAATGAGGTCAGCTGGAAGCTTTATTAAGAGTACACAGCAGCACAACTTCTCTCTCTTCCCCAGCCTTCCTCCCTTTCTTTCTCTTCTGTTCCACAGGCAGTGATCCCAAGAGCATCCCTAGTAAGGCCCTACATGTTCATCTCCATCTCAAAGTGAATCAATAACATAATCAAGAATGATGCTGAAGGTTCAAGCTTGGGTGAAAAGAGACCTGTGATACCACACACCAAAAAGCTGGCAGACATGAAAAAGTGTGTGAGAAAGGAATATGGAGAGGAAGAAATGAAGAGTGGATTTTAGAATGCTAAAATTGAGGAGATTGTGGGGTGGCAATATCCAGCAGGTAGTTGGAATACACAGGGCTCAAATTTGGGAGCGAGTTCGTAATAATGGATACAAACTTTGCTCTTTTCCACATAGAGAAAATAGTTCAACTCCTATTTTGAGTACTGCTGTTGCTGCCGTTGCTTCTATGATCCTGTGAGGAAATCCAAATAGCCTAAGATCTATTATGTGATTCCTGTAAGATTTCTTTAAACAAAATTTTCTTTGGTCTGTGTATTAGTCATGTGTTCAAACAGCCTAGCTGAGGATTTAGATTAGCATCTTGGACAAGTTTTGAGCAATGTTAAACCATTTCATCTGCTCAAAGATACAAGGACTGCTTCTTTTTACAGCTTCCAATGAGATAAGAAATACCTCCCATCCAAATAAGTCATTTTAGTCAGGGACAATATAGAAGTTAGTGAAGCCCTGAATCTTAACAAGTAAGAAGTTCAAGCCTTTCAAAGAGAATCAGGCTATCAGGACTCAAACAGACCTTTTGGGAGTAATTTAAAGTAATTTTTTCTGCCTCTGTGAAGAATGGAACCTCAATGGTGCCTGTGATCTGAATATAAGAGAGAAAGCATATCCCAATCTATATGTAAAAATAATACCTTGTTTTCTTATTCTGAGCACTTACCAAAAGCCATTTTAACCAGTTTTTGTAAAGATTTTCTTTCTCTTATAACTCGAATTTCAGAATTCAAAAATGTTACATTCCACATTAAAGTTTTATTCATTTTATGTGACCATGAATTTTAATCATACACACTTAAAGATATTTTCTCATATGGGAGCTTAACAGTAGGTACATTGAAAAGTGAACTCAAGAGGATATATTTTCATTCATTCATTTACTCATTTGCTCAAATACTAATTAAACTAAACTCTAAATCACAGAATTTTAGCATGTGAGAGAACGTTAGTGAAAAAACTGAGGCCTTGGTAAAAAGATAGCATCATGGGAATTCGGGCAAGACAAAATTTGTTGAGTGCCTTCAATGAGCCTGCCATTGTACTATGCTAGGTTCTTTTTTTTTTAAGATATTTTTTGTTGTTGTTTTGATGTGGACCATTTTTAAAGTCTTTATTGAATTTGTTACAATATTGCTTCTGTTTTAAGTTTTGGTTTTTTGGCCACCAGGCATGTGGGATTTTAGCTCCCAGGCCAGGAATCGAACCTGCATCCCCTAAATTGGAAGGCAAAGTCTTAACCACTGGTCTGCCAGGAAAGTCCCTATGCTAGGTTCTTTAACAAGAGGTTTTCTTGAATTCTTATCATTCCTCAATTGTTATAGGATGGTTGTAACTGTCTTACAACCAACCTACAGTTACCAGTAGTATTAAGCAATGAAATTGAGACCAAAAGAGGCTAAGTACGGCAAACGTCACATTGGTAAGTAACTTTTCACTTGTCCCTGTTACCTTTCCATGAATGTAATACCTAAAACACTCAGTAAGTTAGTTACTTCAGCATTGGTACTACGAGAAGCACACATGTTTCAACTTATTTCCATGATAATATCATCAAGTAACTTTACATCTGTTTTCAAACACCTTCAAGGAAGACAGAATAAGGCAAGAATGACTTCTCCATTTTAGATTAATCTGGAAACTTTTCAAATTAGTCCACGCTGAGTAACAATTGCAATTCATCCTAATCTGTATTAGCTTGATTATCACCACTTACTTAATCTCAGAGTATTCAAAATGTCAATAGGGATCATGGTGTCAAATGTTTTCATTTTCATTTGTTTAACTTTTACTACAAAAATATAGTTTTATCATGCAGGGATAAAAATGGAAACAATGAGTACTAATTAATGCATTTCCTAATAACAAACACTTTTAAAATAACTCACAAGCTGTTAACCCAAACCAACCTTTGAAAAATAGATTAATGCCCAAAGTATGCTTTGGAACATTTTCACAAGATTTAAACATTTTTCGGGCATTTATTAACTCATTTTATACCTAACATTGGCATCTAAAGACCAGCCTGGCATTTAAGTACTTAGTTATTGGTTTTGCTAAGCATCAAAACTGTAGTTTGGATTTATTGACTTCTTTGAGCTCTTTCTATACGCCAGGGTCCTTGTCAAGAGCTTAACAAATATTATCTAATATAATTACCAACAATAATCCTCTGACAGATAACATCATGCCTGTTATATGACACTGAAACCTAAAATGTTGTAGCAACTGGCTCCAAACCCCACATCTTGTGAGTGAAAATATACCTCAGGTCATTTGACCTCAATGCCCTAGCTCTGAACAAGAGATTCTAGGAATTTGCTACTTATTTCTCAGCGAGACATTTGCAACCTGTTTAGTAAAAAAATTAGTATAGAGTATGGTTAGACTCACTTGGAGAGCGTGGTTCCTCAACCAGCAGTATCAGTAACACTGAAAACTTGTTAGAAAACCAAACTCTCCTGCTTCCCCATCTTAAACCAATCAGAACCTCTGGGGGCGGGGCCTTGCAATCTGTTTCAACAAGCTCTCCAGATGACTCCAATCACCCTATACTAGGAGAATCAGAGCAGTAAAAAAGTTATTTACTCTTTAAAACCTATTTTCCTTTCTTTATATATCACAATAAGTAGAGAAAGAAAGCTTAAAGGAATTTTTCTCCAACAAGATTATTCTCTGCAGTTCCTTCAGTGATAGATACAAACTTATTTATACACAATAATTGCTAACTGCCAACTGCCAGTAAAACAAGTCATAATAATGATCTAGCATAGACCAAAGATCTCTTTAAAAACTATTTCATTAAAAAATCACAACCCTGGGGCTTCCCTGGTGGCGCAGTGGTTGAGAATCTGCCTGCCAATGCAGGGAACACGGGTTCGAGCCCTGGTCTGGGAAGATCCCACATGCCGCGGAGCAACTGGGCCCGTGAGCCACAATTACTGAGCCTGCGCGTCTGGAGCCTGTGCTCCCCAACAAGAGAGGCCGCGATCGTGAGAGGCCCGCGCACCGCGATGAAGAGTGGACCCCGCTTGCCGCAACTAGAGAAAGCCCTCCCACAGAAACGAAGACCCAACACAGCCAAAAATAAATAAATATTAAAAAAAAAAAATCACAACCCTAAGAGGTACAGAAAATTTTTTTTTAAAAAGAACTAGTCAAGATTCTTTAAATGAACTTTAAATATCTAAATGTTTTGGTAAAATTATATATATGTGTGTGTGTGTGTGTGTGTGTGTGTGTGTGTGTACAAAACTATAACTACATACATTTTTTTTTAGTGAGCCAGGTTTTGTACACAGGTTTTGTTCACAGTTGATAGTTGGCCAAGGACATTGTTTAGTAGCTTTAATACTGCCCAAAAGAAGTATTAAAATTTAAACCTCTTATTCCTATGCATGGTTTCTCTATTTGAAAGGAAAAAAGGTAAGTATTTATGAAAAACTTGTTGACTCTGCTGATGGTTAACTTTACTGAAGATGACGGTTTGAACTAACAAATTAGTTCAAAAATCCAACTTAAGTATAATCCTAATGGGAAATTTCAAGCGCTTTGTTATGTTTAGGTATTTTGCAGATAGCTAACATCGCCACTGATACTGAAACAAATGTCACAGTGAGTTGGAGTTTCAGGTCAACTCCCATACTTACTGATGGCACTTTACAGGATAATTGAGGAAGCCTGGTGTTTGCATCCTCTTTTCAGAACCACTTTCATCACTCTATGAATTAAATTAACAGTATTCACTCTCTTATAACTACATAGAAGCGATTCAAAACAGTGTGAAAGCTTTTGCCTAGAATAGTATGTTTTTGTGGCAAAAGGTTAATTTCACTATATTCACTCCATTAGAATTCAAAGAGGGCTACTTCACTCAGATATTGAAACACATGAATTGGGACTGCCAAAGGCAAATTCCACTAAAATTAAATGCCTACTTAAAAAGAATTGTGCTTGCATTTCAAAGCATTACATTTAGCTCATGGGATGCACAATTGCCAGAATATAATACTGATTTATAGGATTTCCACTGCCAGGAAACATTGGGGAAAATGGAAGAACCAGAGGGATTTAAAAGAAATCTGGTCTTTTCACGGAGAAAAAAATATATATATTAGGGCTAGAAATCTTATAAAAATAAATGTAATGAGGTTGTGGAACTATTTCAATCAACCACATTATTGAGAGAAGTGAGAAATCCTGACGTTGGAGGGCAGGTGCCTTTCTTTCTTTTATTATTACCTTGTCTTTTCAATGACAGGATGAGTTAGCTTGCTGAAAGGACAACTTCTTACCATCATGTCTAAACCAGAAGTCATCTTCATAGGAGGATAGCATGATTTGGAAAGAAGAACAAGAAGAACGAGAGGAGAGAATAAAAAAGAAGGGAAAGAGTAAAGGAGAAAAGGAAAAGGGAAAAAAGTCAAGGAAATGGAAGATAAAGCAGGCTGAGTAATCTGCAAAGGTAATGAAAATGAGGGAGAGGAAAAACAAAAAGAAAACTCGAACTGGCCAAGAACAAAACGCCTTTATTTGCATGTATAGTTTTCTAAATGGCTCATGATTCCTCATTTAATTTGGTAAAACTGAATGAACCTGAAAGTAAACTGCTTCCAAGTAGGTCCTATGTACCGTGGGTATTCGTAACATTTAAAAAAAATATTCTTCTGTATTAATTTTGTTTTTCGCTGTTAACCAGTGACTGCATTTCCTTTTCCAGCCCTCGTGGCTGGTTAAGAACAGATTTGTGGGCTTCCCTGGTGGCGCAGTGGTTGAGAAGCTGCCTGCCAAGGCAGGGGACACGGGTTCGAGCCCTGGTCTGGGAAGATCCCACATGCCGCGGAGCAAGTGGGCCCGTGAGCCACAACTACTGAGCCTGCGCGTCTGGAGCCTGGGCTCCGCAACAAGAGAGGTCGCGATAGTGAGAGGCCCGCGCACCGCGATGAAGAGTGGCCCCCGCTCGCCGCAACTAGAGAAAGCCCTCGCACAGAAACGAAGACCCAACACAGCCATAAATAAATAAATAAAAAAAAAAAAAAAAAAAAAAAAAAGAACAGATTTGTTCTTGCAAACTTGAAAAGTGTACCCTTAGTCGACTGAAAAGAAAAAAAAAGCACAACCTACAAGTTGAGAATTATGTCTTATCTGGTGGACAAAACTGAGGACTTCAGCCCGGAAGACTGCTCCAAAGAGGTAAGGGAGGAACCAGGATATAGAGGAGTTTTGCAATAGACACCAGGTATTTGGAATATCAAAAGATTACTGTCAATGAAAGAAAACCAAACATCTCGAGGAAATGAATTTAGCGCTTTTCTATGTGTGGGAAGATGCAAGAATCTGGGATCACTGAAATCATTCCTACGGTATGTACCTTAACTATCTAGGGTCAGTATCCTGCTTTTCTCCATTCTGAATCCCCTCAGGGTGCACAGATGGGGGCGGCTGCAGTGGTTGCTCGCTTGATGGCCACAACATCCTTTGTTTACTGATATGACAGGTGACATTTTTCATCCACAGCCTTCACAATCAGAGCTCCAGTGAGGACATCTGCAACAAGCTCAGAGGCAGTGCACTTGTCTGCCAACTTACCAAAGGAGAAACAACGAAGTTAGTGAGCACATCCCCACACACCCTGCTTTTTCTGGAAAGAGAAAATTCAAATGTGAAACAAAAAGAGTGTAGAGTTTTGGGGGATACTTATGGGGGGTGGAGGTGCGGGGCGATTCATGAAGCAATTCATTAATGCATTAATAATTCTTGCTTTGTGTCAACAACTGCATTTGTTCTCTTTTGGTTTTTGTCTGTGGTCTCTAAAATTTTGTACTTTCTCTCAAGTACAGATTGCAGGATATGCCGAATTTCCTGAAGCAGAGGATTGGGAAAAATACACTAGCACTGACCCTCTATCTATAGATAAAAGGGTAAATATAATTTCAGAGCTAATCAAAAGCAAGAAATGACGGTATTATTTCCTAGCCTTCAGAATCCCACCTCAGTTCAATAAGCTCTTTCAATAGAAGAAAAAAAAAAAAAGTAAAGCCCTTTCTAAAAACTTTTGTCTCAAAAATGATTATTAATTAATAACTGTAAACTAGAAGGTTGAAATAGATGGTTGAAGGTCTTGTATTGTGACAACTTATCAGTCTATTATTTCAAGTGGGTAATTATCAAATAAAACTATCACTGTACATGATTTTAGCAGTGTACTTTTAATATCCTGGTTCAACAGTGAAGCTGAATTAACCATTAGCAACATATTTTCTATACCTGTATTTTTTTTTCTCTTTCTGCAGCCTAGGCAAAAATCCCTGGATACATGTAGATAATAACAAACAAATATCAAACACATAAAACTTAAACGAGACCAAAGAATTGGAAATAGGCATTTATTTTCAATTGTTGTTAATCCAAACATAGAGGTAGAGCTGTCTTTTCCTCTCTGGACCTTTTGACATCTGCAGCGCCACATTCTGCATTTTACCCTGTCATCTGTGATACTGGAAATGAAATGCTGTGTCTGATCAGAAGCATGAAGCATGAAGCCAAGCAGAAGATACGTAAGTATCTTACGGTCCATTGCCCATGGTGATTGAGCTAGCGGCATCTAAAAGGAGAGATCTGACACACAACATCATCTTTCATTTTCAATCTCTCTCACTCACACTCACACACACACACACACACACACACACACACACCAGTACACACACGCACAAAGAAATAGCCTTCTCCATCTGGTGGCTACTAATTGACTAATTGAGGAGTAGGCCTTGAAAGTGTGCTAAACAGGAGTAGGACTGAAAATTTCTCCCACTTTGAACTGACCTAGGATAACTTCTTAGAGTTTCATCATTGTAAGTAGCTTAAAAAAGGGGGGGGGGTGGTTAAAGTTTATGTGAAAATGTGATAGTACACATAATGCCATCTCACATCTCATGTACTTTAAGCATGCATTTTGTACAATTCTATCCTAAATGAGTATGTAGAATATAATAATGTGTTGTTATAGTTCACACATTTTTTTGAATACAACTTATTGAAATTAGCTCTAAATTGTGTTTTTATTTTCTTCTCTCTATACCAGGGGGAGTGAACTAAATAGAAAGCCTGTGGGCCCAATCCAGCCTATCTCCTAGTTTTGGATGGTCCAGGAGCAAAAAATGGGCTTTACATTTTTAAATGGTAGGGAAAATCAAAAGAAGAATGATGTTACACAACAGGTGAAAATTATATGAAATTTAACTTCCAGTGTCCAGTAGTAAAGATTTATTGAAACACAACCATGCTCACTTACATATTGGCTGTCTGCTTTCATGGTATAATGACAGACTGAGTAATTGTGACAGAGATCACATATGTCCTGCAAATCCTAAAATATTAACTGTCTGGCCCTTTTCAAAAAAAAAATTGCCAACTCTTGATTTATACCATGTCCATCTACATCAGTTGAAGTAGAAATAGTAAAGTCTAGTAGTTTTGATTTAAGCCCTTTTCAGACATATTCTCTTCCAAAAGTTAATTCTTAACTCAATAATTTATGAAAATATAACACTTCCCTGGCTCTTCCTCCACCCCCAACTTCTGCTGAAATAATAATTTCTATTATATTCTAAGCCAGAACACAAAATTGCTTATTCAACAATGAAACTGAAATATGCCTTTGAGATTAAAAAAAAAGTAGAAAACAATACAAGTGAGGAATATAAGACTTTAGTTACATAAGCCACAGTAGTTTCAATGGGCTAGATTTCACACCAAGATACATTCCTATACAAGTGGTTTAATCCAGTCGGCAGCAGCCTTTGATCTGGAAATGGGGATAATTTATGTAAGTGCTTGTCATCTGAAAATGGGAAGATAAGATATATCAAAGGAAAGAGTCTACGTTTTACTAGTTTAGCCATATACAGGGACTCGTTTGCCAACATTCTCATCTATTTTCCTATCACAAAATTTACATGAATAAATCAGACATAGCTTTGAATTACCATAATTTGTGTACATCTTATCTCTTCCAATAAATTATAACTTTGTGAGAATGGGCATAATATACTAGGTAGCCTCGTACTTCTAGATGATCAATGAATATTTATGAAATGAAAATGTCCTCATTGTAGATTTCTCCACCATCCTGGAAGACTGGTTACTGCCTCTCATTATACGTGCTTCCCCTTCCATAACAGCTGTCCATCCAAGGACTACATTTTCTGGCTGGCTTGAATAAACATGGAGCCTTGTGTTCTCCACAAGCAAATGTGAGCAGACGTGAAGAGTGTAATTTCTAAGTTAAGAAGCTTAAAATGCAGTTGTGCCTTCCCTTTCTCTCTTTCTCCAAATTCACTGACTGAATGCAGAGGACTCCGGGGTCCTGCAGTGGGATGGGGCCAATGGAAGAAAGGAATTTGGTCCCCGAATTACCGTAATGAAGGCCACTTGCCAACCAGGTACCCCTACTTTGGACTGTGCTGTGATTAAGAAGCAAATTCCCTTGTGCAAACCACTGTCATTCAGGGATTTATTTGTTATAGCAGCTTGCATGACCCTAACCCAGAACAGTTGCCAATATATCCTTGTTGCTAAATATAAAGGCTCTAAGTCCTTATCTCTGTTAACTTGTCCACGGTATTACCACTATTCATCACCTGCTCCCTTTTGAAATTCCTCTTACCTTTGCCTTCTGGACTAGAATCATGCTATACAACACTCCCTGTTCCCCTTTAACCTTTCTGGCTTCTCCTTTGCATCCTTCTTGGGCAGCTCTTCTTCTCTTTCAAAGTTCATATACTCCAAAAGCTCTGTCCTAAGCCCTTTTCTTTCCTAGGGCAATCTGACCACTCCAAACCTCTGGAAGAAGCCTTACTTCAACAGCTAGGACCTTCACCTGGAGGAAGGTGACATTTTATGACTTAGGTTAAACTATCTTAAACACACAGGAAACATAAGAAAATGTCACACCTTCCTAATGTGATGCACATTTCACTGTTCTCTTTTGAAATCTTACTGTAAGGATTCAGTCATATAGAGATTTCAGCAAACATGGTCATTTTTTTTTCCCTTTTACAAATGCATCTTTTCTGGTACCCTCAAATCATTATACCTAGTAGGTCTTAGTTTTACCCTATGCATAATCTACGAGAACCAGAAATCTTCATTCCTTCAACAAATAATTATTAAGAATTTATGGGGGGGCTTCCCTGGTGGCGCAGTGGTTGAGAATCTGCCTGCTAATGCAGGGGACACGGGTTCGAGCCCTGGTCTGGGAAGATCCCACATGCCACGGAGCAACTGGGCCCGTGAGCCACAACTACTGAGCCTGCGCGTCTGGAGCCTGCGCTCCGCAACAAGAGAGGCCGTGACAGTGAGAGGCCCGCGCACCGCGATGAAGAGTGGGCCCCGCTCGCCGCAACTAGAGAAAGCCCTCGCACAGAAACGAAGACCCAACACAGCCAAAAATAAAATTAATTAATTAATTAATTTAAAAAAAAATAAAAGAATTTATGAGTCAACATTGCTCCAAGTGTTACAGAGATACAGTGAAGAGGAAAGTCAATATTCTTGCTTTGATGGAGCTTGTTTCAAGTGGAAGAAAACAGATGATAGACACATAAAATAATTTCAGATGAGACAAAGGCTATGAAAACTATAAATTGTAATCATGGGAATACATGGGGAAAATGTAATCATAGGGGAAGGACAAGTTTAAGAAACAGTAACGCACTCTCTAAGGACACAAACCGAGATGATATCTGAATGGTGAGAAGGAGCCGGCTATATCTCATATTTTTGGATTCACTTTTGCAAAACATAGAGGTTGGAATAGATAGGCATTCGTGTTTTATTTGGGTCTAGAAAATCAATAGGAAAATCAGTAGACCTTTAGAACTTTCACCAGTTGCATATCCAAAACACAAATTAACTTTAGTCAAACTCTCAAGGCTACCCTTCCATTTTTTACTGTGAGTAAATATTATTCACACTTCTGCTTTCACGCTATTGTATAACTTATCTTTCCTTATTTATTTTCCCAAATAGACTAAAGGCTACTTGAAAGGTTAGACTTTTTCTTATTTATCTGTGGGTCTTCAGAGATGAACATGTAATGCCTATTCAATTAATATATATTTAATGAAGTAGTAAGTTGAGAGTTAATTATGTATGTCTCTTCTGCAAGATGAAGACTAACCAAGTCCCCTTCTAACTCTTTTTATAATGTGTTCCCAAGGGTCAAGTTAGAATCACAGTGCCTTAGATTTTTACTTAGAAGAAACTCTAAAGACCATGTTTTCTAGCATTATTATTTTATAGATAAGGAAAATAGTAACCAGGGGATTTGCAAAATGCTCATGTTTTTGCAATATAGAGAGTCATAAGAGTGTATGTAGGGCCATGGAGAGTTAAGACAGGTAACCCAACATCAAATGATGAAGTCATTTCAATTTTTGGAGTCTTTATTGCTGGGAACAGAACTAGTTTTCCTGGTCTCATTTGAAAAGGTTCTTTGGCTGGTGATAATCAGCTTGTGCCCTCGGTGTGTAGACTGGAACTGTGCTGGGGTGAAGGTCAGGTCCACTGGCTGTGACCTTTGTTTATGAAACACTGGACCACCACTGTCACTTCCAGTGGAGTGCAGAAATGACAAACTCCTTGTACACCAGATCTGCTTAGATAATGCAAAAATAACTGAATTTTATTTTAATTTGAATTCTCTCAAATTTTCAAAGAAGGTCCCAAATACCTTAGCTAGTAAAACCTAGAAATTAATAGTTTGGTGAACTAAAAAAGCTCCTAACCAGAGCCTAGTCCGGGGTGTTACTCTATAGGAAGAAACTGCAAAAGGGAATGTACTTTTTGCTTCATTGCTTAAGTCATTTAAGTCCCTTTCTATATTTACTCCTATCTTATCTTTCCAAAAAATGCCATTTCTTCGCGCAATGTTCGATCTCTTTAAAAAAAAAAAAAGCCCAATGTGTGTGTGGTACCACATAGATTTTTATACTGGAGTTTTATTTACTTATCTCTTTTCCACATCAACCCACACAATTTGATAGGACCCCTCATCTGAGGTTTTGAAGATCAGAAACTCAGAACAGACTGAAGGCAATGAGAAGTCTGACAGTTACAGATTTCACTTGTTCACCAAAACAAATATTGAATAAATTAAAATGTTTAAAAATGTAAAATATAACATTCATGAGAATATTCCACTTAAACTGCTAGCTCTTCAGTTTATATCAGGTAAGAGTTTGTAAAAAAAATATATGTATATCTAACAAAATGGACTAACACAACATTGTAAATCGACGCTTCAATTTTAAAAAATCTAACAAAATGGAATACCTAACTTACTCTTTCGTGGCTAGGTACTCAACGATCTTAGCTTTGTTTTCAACATTCTCTCTCTCATCTCTCATTCAGCGTGTGATTATTCATGTGTGGCAAAAAGACTAACAGGCCATCCAAGATAATAAACATTTCCTGAGAGTCACGTCATATCTGATCATCCTTAATTATAATTTTTCATTCTCTCCTGGACTCTTATCTGTTAGAATTCTCTTACATTTGCATTCCTCCTCTTCTCTACCCATTCTTTCGTTGAGTTCATCTATGAATAATTATCAATACCTATGATATCTTGATGTCTTGCCTTTCTTCTAATCCCCTCTGTGTGTGTGTGTGATGAACACCAAGAAAGAAGTATAATTCAAGTATTAATTCTTTACTCATTTTTTCATGCAAGTTTTACACTGAGTGATAAACAATAGTTCTTTCTTCTTTTTTTTTTTAATTTACATTAATTCATCACTTGAACTAAATCTACAACAGACTTGGCACCCTATTTTAAATTGCATTTAAGGGTTTCTGTTTTCAGACTCTCTGCTGGTTGTGTCTATAACACTGTCTAAATAATTATATATATACATTTCTTAGCTCTTTCCCATTAGACGTTAAATGCTTGGCTTTGTGCCATCAAATGTAAGGAATTTGGCTCACTTACGCTATCATCCTCCATAAATCTTCCTGCCCTTTTCTGAGTAATAAAAATATTATTTTTATTTCTCTAGTCCTTACCATATGTCTTTATTTTTTAAATTTTATTTTATTGAAGTAGAGTTGATTTACAATATCATGTTAGTTTCAAGTGTACAGCACAGTGATTTGGGGATACGGATATATATATATATATATATATATATATATATATATATATATATATATTCTTTTTCAGATTCTTTTCACTTATAGGTTATTACAAAATACTGAGTAGAGTTCCCTGTGCTATACAGTAGGTCTTTGTTGATTATCTATTTTATATACAGTAGTGTGTATGTGTTCATCCCAACCTCCTAATTTATCCTTCCCCCTTCCCCTTTGGTAACCATGAGTTTGTTGTCTATGTCTGTGGGTCTATTTTTGTTTTGTAAATAAGTTCATTTGTATCTTTTTTTTTTAGATTCCACATATAAGCGATATTGTTAAATATTATTTTTGAACTTCTATTTCTTAATTCATATGTTCTCTATAAAACTTAAAAATTCTATCTAGGAAGGCTTAAGACTCCTAATATGTGTTCTGGCAACTCAAAATAGTATTCTAGTGTTTTTAAATTATGCTTAAAATTAGTACTTCTATAATGACTTTCTATTGCACTTACTGTCTTCTGACTAAATATAAATGCAAAGGAGGAGTTGTTTTACACTCTAGACCAGCACTGGCCAACAGAACTTTCAGTGATAATGGAAAGGTTCTATATCTGCACTGTCCAATCATAAGGGAAAACATCAAAAGGTGCTATTCTTGTTCTCAAACAGTGGAGGTATGGCTGATAGGTAGATATATCTGAGAAAAATGCGAGGTAAATATAAAAGGGTTTAACCATTATCTAATGCTCTTCTTTAGTTCCAAAAGATTCATACCTTACATATAATTTGGTATTACAAGTAGAGGAACACATTTTAGACCGCATGTATTTTCCAATACATGTCTTTGAACTTTGCCTCTGCTTGAACTGCCTCAGGGACTTGAATACAGACCTGGCATGTATACTTGTTAAAGGGTCTCTTGAAGTTTTAAGAGTTTACAATTCACACTGACAGTCGCTGTAACGTGGGTGGAAAACAGTCTTAAAAATAGCCCCATGTGGTAAGTGGCAACCACTGGACAGTTTTTGATAAATAATGATCATGTCAGAAGTCTTTTTTTCATCCAAACAACAATTAGTGAGAGCCTTCCCAGTGTCACTAGACTGGCCTACAATTGCCAGGCCAAGGGGAAAACAAACTAGTGAATATTTTTTTTTTTTTTTTTTTTTTTTTTTAATGAGGATCTTGAATCAGATGCGTATGTTTGATTGATTGATTGACTGATTGATTTTGGCGGTGTTGGGTCTTCGTTTCTGCGCGAGGGCTTTCTCCAGTTGCGGCGAGCGGGGGCCACTCTTCATCGCGGTGCGCGGGCCTCTCTCGTTGCGGAGCACAGGCTCCAGACGCGCAGGCTCAGCAGTTGTGGCTCACGGGCCCAGCCGCTCCGCGGCATGTGGGATCCTCCCAGACCAGGGCTCGAACCCGCGTCCCCTGCACTAGCAGGCAGATTCTCAACAACTGCGCCACCAGGGAAGCCCCAAACTAGTGAATATTACAAAAAAGAGGCAGACTCACAGATACAGAGAACAGACTAGTGGTTACCAGTGGGGAGAGTGAAGTGGGGAAGGGGAACATAGGAGCAGGGGAGTAAGAGGTAGAAACTAGTAGGTATAAAGTAGGCTACAAGGATATATTGTACAATGTGGGGAATATAGCCAATATTTTATAATAACTATAAATGGAGTATAACCTTTAATAACTGTAAATCACTATGTTGTACACCTGTAACTTATTTACTATTGTACAGCAACTATACTTCAAAATAAAATACAATAAAATAGTTAAAAAATAAGAACTTATAAAAGAAAAAAATAAAGCATGAAAGAGTGAGAGGTATACTGAGTACACCTGCATTTCAGTTTTGGCTCTGCCATTCACTAGTTTGGGTCTCTTTTGATCTTCAATTTCTTCAACTATAAAATGGGAGGGATAATGCTGAATTTGGAAGACATGCATGATTTTTTTGGCAAAGGAAAACTGCCACATGGTAGTTATTTAGTTGATGGTAGCTAATGTTATTAAGTTATTTTTTGCATTAATTATAATTACTTTAAAGGTATTAAACATTTTGTTCCACATAGGGTTGTAAAGAAGATCAAATTAAAAGAGATGCAATGTAAAAGCCCTTAGCTAGGTACCGTCACACAGTACCTGACCGCTCATCGTTAATGCCATGTGATCCCTAAACATTTCTCTTATTTCCTCACCCAAGCAGAATTCTATACTGTGGTTTTATTTCACATGCATTCTACAGGATGCTACATTCCTGCAGAGTGCCTGTGCTCTGTCTCCAGGTAATTATATATTTCTCACCTACCATGTCTTGTGAAACAATGTTTTTTTTCCCTACCTTTGCATTACCCAGAATTTTAAATTGTCCACCAGATACTCTTTTGCAGTATTTAATATAATAGATTTAGGCTGAACTAGATACTGAGTTCAGACACTGATCAGTGGCGGCAATGAAGCCTTCACGTGGCTCAAAGATACAAACACTTGCCTGGTGAATGAAGTGGTCCCCAGTAAGACCAGACTGCAGGAGAAGGTATTCAAGCCTTCTGGACTGATGAAGCAGACTCAACCTAAGGCCTGAGTCAGAGAGGTCAGCTGTTTCTGGGCACACACTGACCACTTGGGCACCAACGGTGCTCCCCAGTGGGAGACGTCCATGTGCCACATGAATTTGCATATAAGTGCATGTGTTAAAGCGGAAAAAGCTTACAGGTAAGAGTGGTAACCATTTGGGCACAGACCATCTATATCCCTAATTAGGCACAGAGGAATAGAAAATTCTCCCTTTCAGGTCACTGGAATCCTTTCTGCTCACTTCTATGCAGGTGACACTAAGATTAGAAAGCGTAAGAGCAAGATTGATAAGGCTTAGAGTAGATATTTTGTATAGGACAAATGACAATGACTTCCGTCGCCATCATTAGCCCCAACATGAATGGCTCAAGAAGGCAATTCTGTGGAGCAGAAACTGTGGAGAGCCCCCCTACACCCCGCCAGCAAAGGTACCTGTCCTTCTACTTCACTAGGAGAGGTGGCACATGAGAGCTAGAACTGATGCAACAAATGACACAGGTACCTCTGAACAACCATGAAAATATTTTGGAGAGACAGACTAGAAGACTAGAATTCTCGTTGGTCTAGCACATTGCTTTCAAAACCACTGCCATGTGTGTACTGATGCAAATGACACCTGGCTTGCCCTAAAAAATGTAGGTCTCCTGACACACCCGTAGCCTATGTGCACCCTTTTTCTAGTTGTTTCTTCGTCTTTATTCCTCTGAACAAAATTCGAGCAAGCACAACAAAACGGTTCTCTATAGCCTGTCTTTTATAACTTTATCTCCTAAATAACTCTTAACACAATGCTGTACATTAGAGGTTGGCAAACTGTGCCCCCCCCCCAGACCAAATCCAGCCAGTCACCTGATTTTGTAAATTACATTGTTCGGAACACAGCCACACCTATTTGATTAGGCCTTGGCCTTGGCCTCTCTCACCCTACGACAGCAGAATTGAAAGCAGAGATACTGATGGCCTGGCCCTAAGGCCTACAGTTTTTATACCTGGCCCTTTACAGAAAGAGTCTGGGGACCCCTGCTATACATGAAAAGGAGATTCAGTAAAGATGTGTTTAAAAATTTAAAACTTGCTCAAAACTGTTTCTAAACTCATGAAAGAACAAATTCTTCCTTGTAGTTGAGTTCTCAGAATACAAAATCTTAACACTAAAGAGAATTCATCTGGATAAACAACAAGGTCCTACTGTATAGCATGGGGAACTATATTAAATATCCTGTGATAAACCATAATGGAAAAGAATATGAAAAATAATATGTATATATATATATATATATGTATAACTGAACCACTTTGCTGTACAGCAGAAATTAACACAACATTGGAAACCAACTACACTTCAAAAAAATGAATTTAAAAAATAAAATAAAATAAAATAAAGAGAGTCATCTGGTTTCTCTTAGTAACAACTAGCCAGTGTAGCGCAGGAGGATTCCCAGTGTGTACAGACCAAGCAGATCTGTACTTAGTATTAGCAAACTGTTCTCGGTTCACACCTTTGTTTTTAAATTTTATTGCCTTCTATTAAGGCATCTGGGAATTAAATTTAAAGTAAACAGTTTTAAAGACAAACCAAAAGAAAGCTTGATGGCATGATATTTTTCTGTTGAAACAGATACTTCATTTAGTCAAGTGACAGTGGTAAGAAATGTTGCACATTTTAATAACATTTTGCAGTAAATTCCATTGTCTTACAAGTGTTCACTGAGGTTTGGCTCTTGATTGACATAGCAATATTCAAAATAAAACCACTAAAAAAATGTTAGTTTAATTCAGGAATAGTGGGCTGAGGCTGTGGAGAGAGCTTCCAATCCTGATTTGGGTTTCAAATGGGACCTTAATAAATCAAGATGAAGCGCATGGATTTTCTCATGCCTCTACTACTGGTGATCAGCGCACAGGGATGGCTTGTTGCTTAGAGCCCTCTTCCTCAGAATTTTCTAATCTTCTAACAGGCAATCACTCACCATAAATAATCATCCTGTCTTGCCTAATACAGGGAAATAAATAAACCAGTGTCTCCCTGCCTGGGAAGATGAGCTTTCAGGTTGTTTCCTTGCAAATCAGAACCCTACTGCATCGAGCTATTCGGATTTTATAAACTGTACAATATCCAAGGCACCTTGACTCTGATAGCGATGCTTTAATTGCTTAGTGATGCCTCAGAACAATACATAACAATTTTAAAAAACCTCAACAAATATTAAACACCAAATCAGTTTTTCAACAATATGACATCTCACGTGATGTTTATGTTTACCTACTCCGTTTTAAACCTAGTTGAATGTAGTTAAGTGGTATACGTTGTATTTGAAAGAAATCTAAATTAGTTGCATGACTGCAAAGACATTGCATTTTATTTTCTGAAATAAGGAAGCTAAAAGGGAATACAATGTTAGTCTACTGTAAGAGAATTCTAAAAAAAAAGAGCAAGGTAAAAACTACACTATGGTACCTGAAGCACAATATTAAAACTCATCTTGAAAATCAGACAGTTAAATGAATAATAAACACTGAGGACGTGTGCTTCCTCTAATAAATATTTTCTGAGGCTGGCTAAATTGCCTTATGCAAGAGCAGGTACATACAATTTGGGATGAAATAACTGCTTTTGGAACAAGGAAAAGTAAAAGTGAATATGTAATTCATAGTCATTTAGAGACTTATCAAATGAAAAAAATTAGGGATAGATACATTTGAGAAAATTGCTAGTTTACTTTCAGTTCATCACTTTTATTCCAATTGCATTCTTTATTTATAAATTGACTAATTTTTATGGTAGAGTAATGGCTTCTGTCTGAAGAATCCATCAATATCCCTTTGGTGAGGCAGCAAATCCTTTGTACAGCCACGGCTCCCTCCCACTCAGAGCACTTGGCATGTTCACACTAACTCAGGTCTCCTGAAAGGCATCGTTAAATGCAATTTGCATGCTCACCTATTTGATTTTAGGCATATTCCTGTCTACCTTCAAAATATCTGCTGGCTCCTGATCTGGGGAGTGCAGTGGAAGGTGGGTTTGAAATCTTGAACTGCATTGTCTGTAAGATGCTTTTAATTAAAATTTCTATAATGTTAACATTCATTTCACTGTAATCTCTTGTCTCTTAACTCCTTTTTACCAAAAGCAGAGGACTACAGACTATATTACTAGTAACCTTTAAAACCTTCAAACCCACATAATCTCAAGCCTTTCTTGTTCAGTCAGAAGGAGGTTTTTGGATGCAAGCTTAAGCCCAGGTTGACAGGTGCATTTGTAACACCAGGACCTTTAGCAATAACAATAGGATGTGTTAAAGGAAAAAAGTCCACAAAACACAGCTCTAAGAGTATTCATTCTTGCATATGTTCAATAATTATTTTATCTACTAAAAGTCTATTATTTGGGGTGGCATTAAACTAGACCCTTAGGATATAAAAAAGAAATAAGGTACAATGTCACCGTCCTCAAGAATCTCACAAAAGTAAGGATCAAATTCATGTTAACAAATGAATTGTACGGAATAAACAATGTTAAAAATCTAAGTAATAGAAATGTGGTGTTTAGACTTATCTAAACAGGTTACATAAGTAAGCACTTCGTAACTCATATAAATCATTTTACATCTTGACCAAGAGATGATGTGCGTTGTCTTTTGCTTGCCTAGGTTTCTCTGCGATCTCAAAAGGCTCATTAGTTACTCCAAGTCTACAGCAGATTTGGAGACCGTAATCCCGGCCACCACGGTGATTTCGGGAGTCAAATTGAGCTCATTCCCCTGAGCATGATTCATTTTTCATTTTGAGAGGGTAAGATCACACTGCAACTTCCCACTCTCAGTAGAGTCATAGCAATGAGAGAAAGAGCTGAGTCCTTTCTCTCTTTAGATTGTAAAAGTCACGGTCCTGATTCAAAGAGCCATAAAAATCGTGGGGAAAAATACAGAATATGATGGAAAGGCAATCTTCTCAGTGTTGAGTTAAACGAAGAAAAATAATGAGGAGAGGATTTCTAAATTTAAGCTTACTTAAGAAGTCTAATGAGGAGAAGCTTTTCTATTTCATTTGTTCATTCATTTAATTAATTTTAATTGGCTACCTATAATGTGACAGGCAACAGTCTAAATACTGAGGATATATGAGACAGATGACAATAACTGAGATAATAATTAATTTAAAATATATACAAATGTGCTGTGAAGAAAAAAAGCACCAGTACATAACAACAACAAACTTAGATGCACTATTTTCCTCTGAATTTTATACCTGATGTTTGAACACAAAACTTACCTCCTTCATCCATCTGGATAATTCCTACTTGAATCTCTGGAAAGAGATCAAACGTCATTTTCTCAATGAAGTATTTTTATCCCTACTCCACACAGAGTTAGCTGCCCCTTAATGAGGTAACTATGTAAAACTCCTTAGGCACACATTAGAAACCTAGTAAATGCTAGTTTCTGGTTCCTCCCTAATTATTCTCTGACAGTACCATGCAGTAGAAGTCAAATGAATAGACAATATCAAGAATATGTTTAGGAGATTAACCAAGATGGCGGAGTAGAAGGACATGCACTCACTCCCTCTTGCGAGAGCTCCAGAATCACAACTGGCTGCTGGACAATCATTGACAGGAAGACCCTGGACTTCACCAAGGAGGATACCCCATGTCCAAGGACAGAGGAGAAGCCACAGTGAGACGGTAGGAGCGGCGCAATCAGAGTAAAATCAAATCCCATAACTGCTGGGTGGGTGACTCACAGACTGGCGAACACTTATACCACAGAAGTCCACCCACTGGAGTGAAGGTTCTGAGCCCCATGTCAGGCTTCCCAACCTGGGGGTCCGGCAACGGGAGGAGGAATTCCTAGAGAATCAGACTTTGAAGTCTAGTGGGAATTGATTGCAAGACTGTGACAGGACTGGGGGAAACAGAGACCCCACTCTTGGAGGGCACACACAAAGTAATGTGTGCATCGGGACCCAGGGGAAGGAGCAGTGACCCTGGGGGAGACTGAACCAGACGTACCTGCTGGTGTTGGGGGGTCTCCTGCCGAGGCAAGTGGTGGCTCTGTTTCACCGTGGGGATAAGGACACTGGCAGCAGAGGTCCTGGGAAGTTCTCCTTGGCGTGAGCCCTCCCAGAGTCTGCCATTAACCCCACCAAAGAGCACGGGTAGGCTCCAGTGTTGGGTTGCCTCAGGCAAAACAACCAACAGGGAGGGAACCCAGCCCCACCCATCAACAGTCAAGTGGATTAAGGTTTTACTGAGCTCTGACCGCTACAGCAACAGGGAGGGAACCCAGCCCCACCCATCAACAGTCAAGTGGATTAAGGTTTTACTGAGCTCTGACCGCCACAGCAACAGTCAGCTCTACCCACCACCAGAGCCTCCCATCAAGCCTCTTAGATAGCCTCAACCACCAGAGGGCAGACAACAGAAGCAAGAAAAACTACAATCCTGCAGCCTGTGGTCCAAAAACCACAGTTACAGAAAGACAGAGAAGATGAAAAGGCAGAGGGCTATGTACCAGATGAAGGAACAAGAAAAAACCCCAGAAAAACAACTAAATGAAGTGGAGATAGGCAACCTTCCAGAAAAAGAATTCAGAATAATGATAGTGAAGATGATCCAGGACCTCGGAATAAGAATGGAGGCAAAGATTGAGAAGATGCAAGAAATGATTAACAAAGACCTAGAAGAATTAAAGAACAAACAAACAGAGATGACCAATACAATAACTGAAATGAAAACTACACTAGAAGGAATCAATAGCAGAATAACTGAGGCAGAAGAACGGATAAGTGACCTGGAAGACAGAATGGTGGAATTCACTGCTGCAGAACAGACTAAAGAAAAAAGAATGAAAAGAAATGAAGACAGCCTAAGAGACCTCTGGGACAACATTAAACGCAACAACATTCGCATTATAGGGGTCCCAGAAGGAGAAGAGAGAGAGAAAGGACCAGAGAAAATATTTGAAGAGATTATAGTCGAAAACTTCCCTAACATGGGAAAGGAAATAGCCACCCAAGTCCAGGAAGCGCAGAGAGTCCCATACAGAATAAACCCAAGGAGAAACACGCCGAGACACATAGTAATCAAAGTGGCAAAAATTAAAGACAAAGAAAAATTACTGAAAGCAGCAAGGGAAAAACGACAAATAACATACAAGGGAACTCCCATAAGGTTAACAGCTGATTTCTCAGCAGAAACTCTGCAAGCCAGAAGGGAGTGGCATGATATACTTAAAGTGATGAAAGGGAAGAACCTACAACCAAGATTACTCTACCCGGCAAGGATCTCATTCAGATTCGATGGAGAAATCAAAAGCTTTACAGACAAGCAAAAGCTAAGAGAATTCAGCACCACCAAACCAGCTCTACAACAAATGCTAAAGGAACTTCTCTAAGTGGGAAACACAAGAGAAGAAAAGGACCTACAAAAACAAACCCAAAACAATTAAGAAAATGGTCATAGGAACATACATATCGATAATTACCTTAAACGTGAATGGATTAAATGCCCCAACCAAAAGACATAGACTGGCTGAATGGATACAAAAACAAGACCCATATATATGCTGTCTACAAGAGACCCACTTCAGACCTAGGGACACATACAGACTGAAAGTGAGGGGATGGAAAAAGATATTCCATGCAAATGGAAATCAAAAGAAAGCTGGAGTAGCTATACTCATATCAGATAAAATAGACTTTAAAATAAAGAATGTTACAAGAGACAAGGAAGGACACTACATAATGATCCAGGGATCAATCCAAGAAGAAGATATAACAATTATAAATATATATGCACCCAACATAGGAGCACCTCAATACATAAGGCAACTGCTAACAGCTATAAAAGAGGAAATCGACAGTAACACAATAATAGTGGGGGACTTTAACACCTCACTTACACCAATGGACAGATCATCCAAAATGAAAATAAATAAGGAAACACAAGCTTTAAATGACACAATAGACCAGATAGATTTAATTGATATATATAGGACATTCCATCCAAAAACGGCAGATTACACGTTCTTCTCAAGTGCGCACGGAACATTCTCCAGGATAGATCACATCTTGGGTCACAAATCAAGCCTCAGTAAATTTAAGAAAATTGAAATCATATCAAGCATCTTTTCTGACCACAACGCTATGAGATTAGAAATGAATTACAGGGAAAAAAACGTAAAAAAGACAAACACATGGAGGCTAAACAATACGTTACTAAATAACCAAGAGATCACTGAAGAAATCAAACAGGAAATAAAAAAATACCTAGAGACAAATGACAATGAAAACACGACGACCCAAAACCTATGGGATGCAGCAAAAGCGGTTCTAAGAGGGAAGTTTATAGCTATACAAGCCTACCTAAAGAAACAAGAAAAATCTCAAGTAAACAATCTAACCTTACACCTAAAGAAACTAGAGAAAGAAGAACAAACAAAACCCAAAGTTAGCAGAAGGAAAGAAATCATAAAGATCAGAGCAGAAATAAATGAAATAGAAACAAAGAAAACAATAGCAAAGATCAATAAAACTAAAAGTTGGTTCTTTGAGAAGATAAACAAAATTGATAAGCCATTAGCCAGACTCATCAAGAAAAAGAGGGAGAGGACTCAAATCAATAAAATCAGAAACGAAAAAGGAGAAGTTACAACAGACACTGCAGAAATACAAAACATCCTAAGAGACTACTACAAGCAACTTTATGCCAATAAAATGGACAACCTGGAAGAAATGGACAAATTCTTAGAAAGGTATAACCTTCCAAGACTGAATAAGGAAGAAACAGAAAATATCAACAGACCAATCACAAGTAATGAAATTGAAACTGTGATTAAAAATCTTCCAACAAACAAAAGTCCAGGACCAGATGGCTTCACAGGTGAATTCTATCAAACATTTAGAGAAGAGCTAACACCCATCCTTCTCAAACTCTTCCAAAAAATTGCAGAAGAAGGAACACTCCCAAACTCATTCTATGAGGCCACCATCACCCTGATACCAAAACCAGACAAAGACACTACAAAAAAAGAAAATTACAGACCAATATCACTGATGAATATAGATGCAAAAATCCTCAACAAAATACTAGCAAACAGAATCCAACAACACATTAAAAGGATCATACACCACGATCAAGTGGGATTTATCCCAGGGATGCAAGGATTCTTCAATATACGCAAATCAATCAATGTGATACACCATATTAACAAATTGAAGAATAAAAACCATATGATCATCTCAATAGATGCAGAAAAAGCTTTTGACAAAATTCAACACCCATTTATGATAAAAACTCTCCAGAAAGTGGGCATAGAGGGAACCTACCTCAACATAATAAAGGCCATATATGACAAACCCACAGCAAACATCATTCTCAATGGTGAAAAACTGAAAGCATTTCCTCTAAGATCAGGAACGAGACAAGGATGTCCATTCTCACCACTATTATTCAACATAGTTCTGGAAGTCCTAGCCACGGCAATCAGAGAAGAAAAAGAAATAAAAGGAATACAAATTGGAAAAGAAGAAGTAAAACTGTCACTGTTTGCAGATGACATGATACTATACATAGAGAATCCTAAAACTGCCACCAGAAAACTGCTAGAGCTAATTAATGAATATGGTAAAGTTGCAGGTTACAAAATTAATGCACAGAAATCTCTTGCATTCCTATACACTAATGATGAAAAATCTGAAAGAGAAATTATGGAAACACTCCCATTTACCATTGCAACAAAAAGAATAAAATACCTAGGAATAAACCTACCTAGGGAGACAAAAGACCTGTATGCAGAAAACTATAAGACACTGATGAAAGAAATTAAAGATGATACCAACAGATGGAGAGATATACCATGTTCTTGGATTGGAAGAATCAACATTGTGAAAATGAGTATACTACCCAAAGCAATCTACAGATTCAATGCAATCCCTATCAAATTACCAATGGCATTTTTTACGGAGCTAGAACAAATCATCTTAAAATTTGTATGGAGACACAAAAGACCCCGAATAGCCAAAGCAGTCTTGAGGCAAAAAAATGGAGCTGGAGGAATCAGACTCCCTGACTTCAGACTATACTACAAAGCTACAGTAATCAAGACAATATGGTACTGGCACAAAAACAGAAACATAGATCAATGGAACAAGATAGAAAGCCCAGAGATTAACCCACGCACCTATGGTCAACTAATCTATGACAAAGGAGGCAAAGATATACAATGGAGAAAAGACAGTCTCTTCAATAAGTGGTGCTGGGAAAACTGGACAGCCACATGTAAAAGAATGAAATTAGAATACTCCCTAACACCATACACAAAAATAAACTCAAAATGGATTAGAGACCTAAATATAAGACTGGACACTATAAAACTCTTAGAGGAAAACATAGGAAGAACACTCTTTGACATAAATCACAGCAAGATCTTTTTCGATCCACCTCCTAGAGTAATGGAAATAAAAACAAAAATAAACAAGTGGGACCTAATGAAACTTCAAAGCTTTTGCACAGCATAGGAAACCATAAACAAGACGAAAAGACAACCCTCAGAATGGGAGAAAATATTTGCAAATGAATCAACGGACAAAGGATTAATCTCCAAAATATATAAACAGCTCATTCAGCTCAATATCAAAGAAACAAACACCCCAATCCAAAAATGGGCAGAAGACCTAAATAGACATTTCTCCAAAGAAGACATACAGACGGCCACGAAGCACATGAAAAGATGCTCAACATCACTAATTATTAGAGAAATGCAAATCAAAACTACAATGAGGTATCACCTCACTCCTGTTAGAATGGGCATCATCAGAAAATCTACAAACAACAAATGCTGGAGAGGGTGTGGAGAAAAGGGAACCCTCTTGCACTGTTGGTGGGAATGTAAATTGATACAGCCACTATGGAGAACAATATGGAGGTTCCTTAAAAAACTAAAAATAGAATTACCATATGACCCAGCAATCCCACTACTGGGCATATACCCAGAGAAAACCGTAATTCAAAAAGACACGTGCACCCGAATGTTCATTGCAGCACTATCTACAATAGCCAGGTCATGGAAGCAACCTAAATGCCCATCAACAGACGAATGGATAAAGAAGTTGTGGTACATATATACGATGGAATATTATTCAGCCATAAAAAGGAACGAAATTGAGTCATTTGTTGAGAAGTGGATGGATCTAGAGACTGTCATACAGAGTGAAGTAAGTCAGAAAGAGAAAAACAAATATCGTATGTTAATGCATGTATGTGGAACGTAGAAAAATGGTACAGATGAGCCAGTTTGCAGGGCAGAAGTTGAGACACAGATGTAGAGAATGGACATATGGACACCAAGGGGGGAAAACTGCGATGAGGTGGGGATGGTGATGTGCTGAATTGGGCGATTGGGATTGACATGTATACACTGATGTGTATAAAACTGATGCCTAATAAGAACCTGCAGTATAAAAAAACAAACAAAACAACTAATACTAAACTTTCATTGGGTTACTTGTATGGAAATATGTTAATATAAATGTTTCAGACATTACATGAAATTTCTAAAAATCTTATATTTGTATTTGTATGGAAATATGTATGGAAATATGTTAATATAAATGTTTCAGACAGTACATGAAATTTCTAAAAATCTTATATTTGTATTTGTATGGAAATATGTATGGAAATATGTTAATATAAATGTTTCAGACATTACATGAAATTTCTAAAAAAAAAAAAAAAAAAAAAAAAAAAGAATATGTTTATACAGTAAAGTTGTATCTTACATTCAGGCCAGATTCTAATGGCTCTGCCTAAGTATAAATTCTGTATATCCAAATCATTCTTGAAAGTTTCACTAAACCACACATAAAATATATAAAATACTGTATATATGGCTTTGTGTACACACATATAAATCCATCAATTCATTATTAATTGTTCTAATTCTTTCTTAGTGACTTTCTATGGCCCGCAACTAATCTTTCATTGTCTATCCCAAGAAAGCCATGGAAAATATCACTCTCCTCTTCCTTGGCTGTGTAGGCAATAAACTTTCTTTCTTTTCTATGGCCTGGGAAACTTTAAAGTCATTTGCACATTTATTCCATAGCTTTCGGCATACTGGCAACAAGTTTTTCAGATTTCCTTGCATTTACTGCTTGGGGTACACTTACAGAGTGGAGTGGAAAGTCAAGTGGTCTGCTTAAATAGCTATATTTTCTTTTCCTCTTTTTCTTTCCGTGGGCATACAGTTAAATTCACTTAAGTTCAATGACCCTATGAGATAATTTTCCTCTACACTCTTCTTGTTTCATTATTCTTCCAAATTCATTTAACCACTGATCTCATTTATATTTACCCAATACGCAAGTCTATTAAAAGGTCCATCCGGAATGTTAGCCTTTTAGTTGCTTACATGGGAGGACACTTGTTTCCTCCAGGCTTCTGGGGACTATTACTTAACATACACAGAAGTCTATATCCAAAAAAGGGAAGTCCTAGAAATTGTCCTGAGTAGGAAAAAGAATGAATTTATTCTGTATTCATAATATTGGCTATTTTCTGATTCCACACTCTTTTGGTAGAGTATATTAAAAATTTTTCCTTCTCTTTGCCAGCACAAGCAGGGAAGGGAGATAATTACAGACTGCTACGTACTACTGGCTTTGAGCCCAGCTGAAACAGAAAGAGGAAGGAACTGCTTTCCTTTTCTTCCAAGACAGACCTATAGGACGCTCAGATCCAGGAGAAAAAAGTCAAGCTAGGTAGTGGATAAATAAGAGTAAACAAGATATTTCCAATAAGTGGAAGGAAACACGTTGAAAATTTTTTGAAAAGGCCTTGTAGATGCTTATACAACTATTAGTATATGACTGTAGTTATGCACTAAATAGATTCTAATAAAGAGCAGTGCATAACATCTTTGCAGGGATTTCTAACCAAGTTAAAGAACTTCATTTCTGAATATCAAGACTGTACCTAAAGCAAAACAAACAAATGAGAAGCTTAAAAATATTCTTAAAAAACTTGTATTACAGCTTTGTCTCAGCTAGGATATAAATGATCTCCTGGATCTATTTCATTTTCAAAATCATTTGTGTTGGGATTGGGTATATGAATTGATTTGGAGGAGGAAAGCTGCCAGTGGAAAGAAAGACCTACACTTAATAAGATGGGATAGAAACCTATCAACGTGGCTGGTGTTATATAATGTTCTATCAACCTACTGACTACTATTTACTGAGATGACGAATATATTTAATATTGAGTATCCGTGTTAACCGCTAAAGGCTATGTGTTGATGAATCTCCATCAGATTTCTCTCTCATATTCTACACTATATAAATTGACCTGCTAATGGAAAACAAAACAAAAACTAAGTATTTAATGCAATAGAATCATTCTAGGTTCCATAGATCTCTTTCAACAGAGAATAGTGAACGAATAATGCATTTTAAGATAATAAACATAACATGCTTTAAAAGAAATATCTCTAGGGTTATCCTAAAAGGTACTGCCAACTAGAAATTGTCACTTGCCATCTGCCTCTACAAGCATTAGGTCACTAACCACTCCAGTCGCTGACCTTCAACACACCCTAAAAGGAGTTCAGGGTGGAGATCAGGAATGAGGCACCCTGTGCTCTGGGAAAAACTGGCAGAACAGGCCTTCAGATAATTAGATATTTTCAGGAGAAGATTTTATGAGCCCAATTTCTTGCATCTTCTCATATCTAGATAAGCCCTAAAATCATTAACGGAGATGTTTGCTCTTCGTGACTAGCAGCCGCCTTCCGCCAGACTGTGTTTGATGGCACGTAGCCTCCGTCCACCGAAATCACATCTACACTGGCCTCCCCTCTCATCTGTTCGGAGCAGTTCCTCAGAGCCATCAGAGAGGCTGTCTCCCAGGCTATAGTGCTCGTTTTGCCCCAAATAAAGCTTAACTCAAAACTCTCAAGTTGTGCGTGTTTTTTCAGTCGACAGTACACTCCTACAATATATTTGATAAAATTTTCATATTTAAAATTGCTTGTTAATTTAACACAATAATAATACTCTTTGCCTTGTTTCCCTAGGGAGTGATTGTGGTTCAAGTAGCTCAAAGTTTGTAAAAAATACATTCCTGGTTGGAAAACAAGTTTTTTCCTCAGTGTCTTCCTTTACTCTGTTTTAGGAGGGCACTGAGCGACGAATATTTTCAGACACTTTGTGTGTGGCATAGACATCTCTGTGCCCAGAAAATTCTAAACAGCTTTTGAAGTAAAAATCTTACAACTATGTTGATAAATAGGCTTACGTCATCTAGGATATAAGTAAGATTTAGCAAAAGCATGAAAATTACCAGCTACTAAAAGAAAATGCCTCTTGGCAACAACGCCAAATCATCTAGAGTTGAATGGGGGTCAGGTAAGAGAACACATGGGAGGTCCAAGATAACAGTAGGAGATAAGCCTAAAGCTATATTAGCAATTTTGTTCAAGTGGGATGCTATATATATATATTTTGGCAGGGAAAGGGATCACTTATACCATTCGGATGCCAAGTAAGGTTGCATAACATGTCAGGTGGTAGGTCCACCCACAAGAATAGAATTCTCAATAAAGGTTAAGCTACCAGGAGATTTAAGATCTCCATTTTGTTTCCTTCTGCAAAAGGTTGGTGATTGCTTCTCCACTCCCTGGACTGACGGATTATTCAATAAATGTTTCTGCGACCCTTTGACACATACAGATGAAAAAGCTAGACCTGTATTTCACATCATATACTAAAATAATTTCAGGTGAGTTAAAGTTGTATAAGTGATGTTTTTAAATTTGAGAAGAAAACAATGCTTTTTTGATATCTGGGCAGAGGATTTTTCTTCCTCTTCCTCTGAGCAATAACACACACATCATAAAATATTGATCAATTACACTAAAAGAACTTGGCACAGAAAATCAAAAATATATAGAAACAATCTGAAAAGACAAGACAAAGGCTGGGGAAAAAAAGTCCATTAGATCCATCAATTACAACAGAAAAGTATCTTCTCTGATAGAAGGAATCCTTCTGTCAAGTTCCTGATTGATTAAACAGTTCTCTTTCGGATGGAAGAATTTTCATGTAAGGAAGTATGCCTTCCTTTTTCCCTCCTACATATAGTTTTTTGCCTCTTCCAGTCACTTCACCACGCATGCAAAGATTGTTTTCATCCACGCCCTCTTTCCAGGTTTAAGGAGCCATTAGCATATCATTTCCATTACAATGGTCACAATCATTCTGCTCCAGCAAAGCATACATTTCAAAATGTAAAATGTGCCCACTGTATGTCCACTCAATATAACATCCTAATTTTAGAAAAAAAAAATAGCAGTTACTCTTAATGCCATTTTATTAAACGCCAGAAGAAACCATCATGTGTTAGATTATAAGGTAATGAAATGTTATTGCAAAGGCATATAAATGCAGGAATAAAATTTCAAAGCAGGAAATAAGATTGCAAAGCCTCTTCCTATCAATGTGGCAATTTAAGAAAAAACAAATAAGAACTGATTTTATTTGGAAAGCTCATAACACAGAGATAACATGACAGTATCATAATAGTTGATTCTATAAAAGTATCAGGAACAACTAGAAACAGGTATAGGTACTGCTCTTTCACTTACATTTCCATATGTGTGACACTCTGCAAAAAGATTCCTGGTAGATTCGCCTCCTACTGTTAATAACAAAGCCTTCCCTTCAAAATGACATTGATAATTCATACAGTTTACCACCGATGTAGACATTAGGGATGAAAAGTTTTAGCTATTTTTAAAATATATAACTAAGAGATACATTGTTTCAGCCCTCAAAACTGCCTCTGAGCAGGTTATTCATTTCAATTAATGCCAAAGCAAACAGTTGGGCAGTCATATCTATACTAACATTTACCTTTCACTTAACGTTTTTTTTTGTTTTTTTTTTGTTTTTTTTCACTTAACGTTTTGAAGCTTTGGGTATGATTAAGATTTGTTATAGTTTATTCACCACATTTTTGTATCTTGAAGTTAACTTTTTCAATGTCACTTTTCTGTTATGTGGTGATTTTAATACTACAGCTGAGATTGTTAGTTTATTCAGCCTTTGCTGCCTTAGGTTCAGGTACTGTACTAGGCACGGAGAATTAAGAAATGAATATGACATCTCCATATTCAACACATTCACAGCCACTTTGGGGCAAGGGAAAATGAAATTAATTAATAAAGATTTTGTTTAGCAGGGACTATAATGTTTGATCACATACGATGCACAAGGCATTGCTTTATGCATTACAAATACATAATTTTTTGTCTTTATTACAAACCTATACAGAAGTTATTATCCTCTACTTTCCAGAAGAGGAAAAAAAAAATAATAGCATCTATTGACTGAACACCAAATGCTAGGATTTTATACAGAACTCTTTTATTTTGTTTTACCTATAAAATAACCCTCTAGGGCTTCCCTGGTGGCGCAGTGGTTGAGAATCTGCCTGCTAATGCAGGGGACGCGGGTTCGAGCCCTGGTCTGGGAGGATCCCACGTGCCGCGGAGCGGCTGGGCCCGTGAGCCACAACTACTGAGCCTGCGCGTCTGGAGCCTGTGCCCCACAACGGGGGGGGCCGCGATGGTGAAAGGCCCGCGCACCGCGATGAAGAGCGGTCCCCGCACCGCGATGAAGAGTGGCCCCCACTTGCCGTAACCGGGGAAAGCCCTCGCACGAACCGAAGACCCAACACAGCCAAAAAAAAAAAAAAAAAAAATAACCCTCTAAAATAGTATTCCTATCATCTTCTCTTTAAACGTGAGGAAATTCACTTAAATTAATGTATCAGTCAAGAGTTCTCCAGAGAGACAGAAGCAATAGGAATAACTCCAGTCCAAAGGCCAGAGGACTTGAGGTGCAGGAAGAACTGACGCCCCAGCTCAAAGGTCACCAGGCAAAAAGAATTTTCTCTTACTTGGGGAGGTTCAGACTTTTTGTTCTATCCAGGCCTTTACTGGGGAGGGCAATCTGCTTTACTCAGTCTAACAATTTAAATGTTAATCTCATCCAAAAAAAAAAAAACCTTGTAGAAACACTCAAAATAATATATTTGTCCAAATATCTGGGCATCCTGTGGTCCACTCAAGTTGACACATAAGATTAACCATCATAGTCACTATCTGAAGGTCATATAGCCTACGAATGGTAAAGCTTGCACACAAACCTGAAGCTTTGCTCTTAAAAGCCATGAAAGGTTAAGAAAGTACTTCAAGGCACACAGCTAGTGACAGATACATATGTAATACCAAAGTACATGCTCTTTCTACTATATCATGATGATTTTAACCCTTGAAATAGTATTGGTTCTTTGGGACTTATACTGCCTTGAGCAGCAAAAATGCTCATAAGACCAGTTATATTTGTCTTTATTACCTGCTATTGATTTACTCAGATCTAAAATAGCACTGGCCACCCATGAAGTGTTATTCTACACCTAGGTACTGCCTTAGTTGAAACCAATCTGAAGAGCTGAAAAATTCTGTGCTCTGTTGATTTACCTCCAAGAAATTCAACAGAAGTAATTTCATATTCCAATGAATATAATCTTAACCATCAACACAGATCAACGATCATTCCAGAGCCCTGTCACTTACAATAAGCATATGTGCTTGCGTTTCCTTTTGAAAGGTGCTGTGAAGATGAGTATCTATAAATTCAGAAATTCTAAAGAATCCACATAGAAAAAAATTGTACTAAAGGTATGAAAAATAAATCTACTGAACATCTTCAGCCTCTATGCTCTTATAAAGGCCCTTTTGAAATGGTTAAAAAGGATTGGGGGCTTCCCCGGTGGCGCAGTGGTTGAGAATCTGCCTGCCAATGCAGGGGACACGGGTTCCAGCCCTGGTCTGGGAAGATCCCACATGCCACGGAGCAACTAGGCCCGTGAGCCACAATTGCTGAGCCTGCGCGTCTGGAGCCTGTGCTCCGCAACAAGAGGCCGCGATAGTGAGAGGCCCGTGCACCGCGATGAAGAGTGGCCCCCGCTTGCCGCAACTAGAGAAAGCCCTCGCACAGAAATGAAGAACCAACACAGCCAAAAATAAATAAATTAAATAAATAAATAACCCCCCCCAAAAAAAAGGAATGGGGGGGAGGTCCTGAATAAAGAATGGCAAAATTAGGAATTCCTAGGTTAGCAGGTTGTTAATCATGTATCTTAAATCTTTTATCAGCATCTTGAAACAAAGCTAAACCATATATAAATGCTCACAGATAATATGATTGTTCCAGAAAGTTGTTGGGTATACCTGTTTCAATATATACAAGCAAAATTTTCTAATGGACTTAGGAAATCTGCCTCATTTGGGCCTCTGATATCTAAGGAAAGATCACTGTTTTTACGGCTTCTGTTGTCAGGTAAGGCATGTTTTGCCTTTGGGGCATATTAATGGCTTCCTGGACATGAATTTTTGCCAAATTCTTCACACATCTTATCATCAGAATGTTGTTGCTCTTTTCCCCACTGTGATTAATAAGAACTGATGTACATTTTAAGCAGGCAAAAAAATAATAATTAAAACATCGTACTCATCTCCTTCCACATGGCTAGGGTCTCTTCATCTTGCTTGCCTCAGCCCTGCCCCGTATAATGGGCCTTGGACAGGGAGAAATGTTAGAAGCCCCCATTCTGATCCTTAAGTCACTCAATTCAAGGCAAAAGGGGCACGGGAAACATAATAGCTCTCTTCTTTAAGGAACCGATTAGGAAACTGAGGCTTGAACTTCACACAGTTTCAATGCATCGACTTTATTGTAAAATGACTGAAGAAAACAAAATAAGATATTTAGATTCCTTGGCAGAAATAATTACAACTGACCAATGCAAGGGTTTTTCTCACCCCACTCTGGCCAGAACCTTAGAGAATATGCATTAGGCTGGAAAATTTCAAAAGTGTGGTTATGTAAACATGAACTAGTGAAAGGGACAGCAGGGACGAGAATCAAAAGTTCTGGACCATTTAGGTTTAGCAAGCACAGTGGAGAAGTCAGAGGGGAGGGTGAGGTAAAAGCTAAGGATCAGAAAAATCCCAAGCACCAAAATCGTTCTGAGATGATGAGGGGATAAGACCCGGGGAGGAATGTGACGTGATGGCTATTTCAGTGATGGGGCAACGCTTTGGGGTGGAAGTTTGCATGTATCTTAATTCCATTTATTTCTGTTTCAATATCATAATAAAATTGTTTGCTAATCTAGGCTTTGTATTTTCTGATTGGCTTTCAAAATTGCTTTACCCTTCTTCTGCATGCTGATAGGCAAAGATGGATGCAAAGATGGAAGACTATACAGCTTAAGAGTCTCACTTACATGGTCTGTTAAAGACCCTCCAAGAGCCTCTTGTGATATATTCTCATACCGGGTGTTTTTTAAAAATTTGCAAAAGGAATGTATTTTAAGCAGTTGGCTACAACCATCGTCTCATTCCTGTTTCCACCACACTTCCCCTCATGCCTGGTGACATTGGGACTGTTCCTTCTATCCTTTGAGCCAACATACACAGCATGATGACATGAATTACAGAACCAGAGGCTGTACGAGATTAGGGAATACGTCTTGTGGGACCTGGCACCATCAGCATGTGTTTTATAAAGAAAAAAATTTGTAATGTACAGAGTCATAAGTTAGTCTGTGGAGAGTGCTTTCAGAAACCAGATGTGTAAATCTGTAACTAAAGTATTTAGTTCAATGCCTCACTTGATAATGTAGCATATGCAATTATAAGCTCAAAATACATTGTTATACTGAAGGAAATGGAATATTTTATTAAGCACTTAGATGCCATGTAAATGCAATAGAAAAATATGTTTCAATTTAAAAATTTGAAAACTTCAAACTCTTGATTAGGCCCTATATAAAGATTATGTTTTTTGTCAGACTAAAGGTTATCTCTGAAAGCACTGAAAGTTCAGATGCAAATTAATGGAACAAGAAACAAAGAAACAGATGAGCAATAAAATTAATAGAAACTATGCTGACATCCAGAAACAAACTGTAACAAAAATTCTCTTACATCAGGAGTTGACATAACTTTTTTTCTGTAGAGGGTCAAGCAGTAAATATTTTAGGTTTTGCAGACCATACTCTCTCTCTGTCACAACTATTCAACTCCATAATTATAGGGAAAAGCATACAAAGGCAAAACGCAAAGGAATGAGCGTGACCAATTTGCACCCTGTTTTAGATCATACTAAAAGCAATACTTCATTAAGAGAAAGAGATAAATAGCAAATAGAATAATAGGCTCTAGGATTTCTTGATAATCCAAGTAATAAATCATATGAACATCTTCATTCAAATGTACTTTCTCCTCTTTTGACAAAATATACTGACATCAACAAAAGAAAATATGAAGCTTATATTATGACACTACAAGGCAACAAAAAAGTTAAAAATTCAAAGAGTATTTAAGATTAATCACCACATCATAAAATTTTAAATGCTCTGAAATCTTTAAGCATATATCTATAAAAGGAACTTGGTAGGGGTGTTCCCAAAGTTGATAATTATCCTAAAAATTTACAAGTTTGTATGACCTTCCTAATAACAAGTTGAAAAGATAGAGGAAAATATTTTTTTTTAAATACCAACAATTGAAAAAAAAGTAAACATACGTTCTAAGGGAATGGCCAAATTATCTTTTCCCTGTATTGAAAACTTTATTAGAAATCATTGTCATAAAAACTTGATAATGAGAGGATTATAGGAACAAATTATAGGAACAAAAGTATTTACAATGTTGGTATTTTTAAATTTTATGAACAGTTGTATTTGTCTGCTCTTTTTAAATTATCAATATGAAATGATGATTTCTTTTCTAAATATTCACTTTTAAACCTCATTATGTATTAGTAATTTTGAATGATTTTTTTTCTAATAGGAAGCTCCCCAAATTACTAAGCTTCCCCAAAACCTGGAAAAGTTTTTATTAAAACTCAATAATTAATCTTTAGATTTTGAATATTTAAAATGATATTCGAATGTACTTTATATAATACCTGTTACATCAATCCTATAAATATAAGTACCTGAGGATTGTTTTGTCAAAATATGTCATAAAAATAAAGTCAGGTAAAGAATCATAACAAAATGAATGCAGTATTTTCAAGCTATGGAAAAGAACAGAGAGGGAAGAGGAAATAGTTTCTCTGAGCCTTTCTCAGTCTGGTGGATTCAGCCTTAGGGCACAGACATGCTTCTGATTCTACAGAATAGTAAAAAAGAGTATATTGAAGTTAAAAAAAAAAAAAAAAAGGAAAGAAAGAACAATACGAATCGTATCATTTTAGTTTTACTGGTAGAACAACCTTCCGAATGTCTCCCTTTGAATCCAACTTTCCCTGTCCTAAATTGGGAAGAAAGAGACTGTTGGCAGCCTCAGCAGTAAGAGGTTTTAACACTAGGGCAGGGTCAGTGCTGTGGGGATTGTTCAACTACACAGAAAGAGGAGGATTCTTATACCTCACCTGGATCTGTTTTCTTCTGAGTAAAATGAGGGATTAAATAAAATGATTTATATATTTCCTTACATTTCCAACATAGATTCTAAGAAGAGCAGCAACACCATCCTTAATAGCGTGGGTTGATCGCAGTTAATTGTAGAAAACCCACGGAGACAAGAACAGATCAGCATGAGTCTGATTGTAGTGACTGTGCTAAATATACAGACCGAATTCTTAGTGAAGAGGGACGGGACGAGTGCACTAAGTGATTCACCAAGCGTGGGCAAAGAACAAGGTTTTTCAATTAAAGATGTTTCCCAATCCCTCAAACTAGCTGGGTTTTTTTTTTTTTTTTCCTATTTACTATTTTTTGATATGAAGCCAATTCAAGATTTGATGAATTACAAATACTTGAACCTCAATAGTGTAACCAATTTATCCTGGTGGAGAAACAGAGATATCCCTGAGCTGAGCCAGAAAAACCTTACAAAAATCAAGGCTGAAACACTAGCCTTCTTACTTAGTAACAGAGAATTACACATGGTTACATTATAACTTTAAATGTGACAGTGTCCTATTCTAAGAGTTTCTCAGCTAATCAGTGATCCAGATATTTTATAAAGAAGGTTACAGAGGGTAACAAGTACAGACAAGATACTTTTGCAAATGGAATTCTTATGCCTGTTGCAAATTATCCCCCAAAGAAATAAAACCTGAGGGCAGTTTTCAAATGTCAGTGAGACTATACAGGATGCTCTCATACGATTATTATGAATTGAACTTATTTTTTTTTTTTATTTTAGAAGTAGCAGGTATTCACAGGAGAAAAATATAAAAAGAAATGCCAACCAAAAAAGAAGAAAGATAAATCACTCACAATCTCACCACCTTGAGCGACTCCCATTAAATTATTGTATATAACTGTAAGGTTTCTCTATGCATACAAATATCTACATTAATAATCTTGCGGATGTAAGGACATTGTTTCTGGTATCTTACTTTCTTAACATTGTTCTATTATAGGTATTTTCTCATTTATTATCATATTTAAGACTACCACTTAATTTTACTGTATAGTTGTAATCAAGTCCATGATAATGATCACTTTATTTTTTTCATATTACGAACTATGTTACAACGAAAATGTTTCAGTGCACTTTAAGAGCTTATCCTGATCTTTCTTGATAATAAGTGGACCACTTAGGTCAAGTATAAGCCCATTTCAACGTTGGCACATGCTGCCAAACTGCTTTTGGGGAGATGGCACCAATGAATATTGGCATTAGCCATTTTCCCAAACACACTAAAATAGGCACTATAAGTAATTTAAATTTCTCTGAGCCAAGAGGCAGTCATGTTATTTCATTCACAGTTTTATTACTAATAGGTTGAACATACAGTTTTTTTTTATTGGCCGATTCTGGGCCATTTTGGTATATTATCTATGCATACTTTTTACCCGCTTTTTTCTCCACTGTAGTGTTGGCCTTTTTATTATTAATTTGAAGAAGTTATTTATATTTTGAATATTAACTAATGTATAACTTTGTCATAACATTTCCAGACATTTTCTTCAGATTCTTTGAACTATTTTCTATCCTTCAACCACAGTCTCCTGCTCGTCCTATATTTCTCTCTTCTTCCAAGCACCTTCCACTCTCCTATTTATTATTTAGTCCAGCTACACACGCGAAAAAGTCTTTTGTTTGAATTTGATAAGAGCCTTTGTAACCAAGCAGGACCCTGCAGGGCCTTCCTGCCACAGACCCCACCCATAACTTCTGCTGTAGCTTCTCTCTGAAGTACCTGGAAAACAGTACCTGCTGCACATTTCCTGAGTTGTTTTATAGATGTGAAAACCTTCACCAAATGGAAGATGTTAACTATTTGATGACCATCAACACTAGCCCCCAGGCCTACTGGAGCCTGAGGATGGATAATGTTAACCCCTGTGACACAGCCCTGTTACCCCACCACCAACTAATCAGAGAATTGTGCATGAGTTGATCACATACCCTGTGAGACCCTTCCCTCACCTTGCCTTTAAAAATGCTTTGCTGAAACCCATTGAGGAGTTTGGTTTTCCTGAGCACTAGCTGTCCTGAACTCCTTGTTTGGTGCCCTACATCTATATCTATCTATATCTATATGCATATAGATGGATAGATAGATATGACTTTCTATCAATACTCCATTATTCAGCCTCTTCCTTACCCCTGTCTTCTACTTGTGCCTCCAAATGCTAAAATTCTGAACCAGGGTAGGGGAGGAACATGACTGATGTCTATCAGTCTATCAGTGTTTAACCCCACAGCCTTTGTGACTGAAGATTTCTCTGCTCAGTTAAATCAGTTATAAATACAGATATGACAAATATAATGTAAATTATATGCAAATCCAAATAATGCAATAGAAACAAATGCAAATACTTCATCTATCAAAACTTTCTTGAACTCACTTGACTGCTATTCTCTTTTTTCTTGAGGATTCATACTTTTCACTTTTCAAAATGTTGTTTTTCTTTCTTTACTTCCATGCAGGGGAGTCTGCCAATATATATGATTAAAGATATAGAGGGAACTAGATCATGTGGAAAATTATAGGTCATTGTAAGATTTATGGATTTTATTCTAAGCGAGACAGGAAGTCGTTGAGATCTGAAGCAAGAGATCTGACATAGGATGATTAATGCTTTCAAAAGATTAGTCAAGCTATTATGAAGCTAACGTATAATGGGTGTTCAAAAACGGATACCAGAAAAACAGACCAGTTTGGAGGAAATGCAGAAGTCCAGATGAAAGATGATATTGGCTTGAACTAGCTTATTAGAGATGGAAATAGAATAAAGTGGAAATTTTAAGATTCAATTTGATGGTTGAACCAACAGGCCTTAATAAAGAAATGGAAGTGGGAGGTGAGGAAAAGAGTGATGGGGACCCCTAGGTTTTTGGTTGAGCGGTTGGTGTATTTTATTGGGATGGAAAAAACAGCATGTACTAAGAGAAGTTTATTGAACTTTCTCCATCCTCTTTGTACTTCTAACAGCTCTTGGCACGTAAAAGTTAATGGTAGTTTAGCTTTATGGTATATTTCACTCTTCATCTTCAAATCTCATTATTTATTGATCCTTAATAAGGTTCTATAACTTAAATTCAATTTTGTCTGAATCCTAGTTTATTCCTTTTGGTACTTCTTTCTTCATTCATTTTTAGCTGTTTTGATTCGCTTTCTTGTAGAAAATCTATAGTTTTTTAATTAAATTTGTTTGTTAAGTTTAATACTTTTGTTTATCCCATTGGTCCTTATTGTTGAATCAGAATATGACTACTCCTTACCACTCCACTGCTACTATCTTAGTGCAAAAAACCATCTCTTACCTGACTATTGAAACTTCCTCAATGCTACTGTTATCGAGTCCAAGCTCGCTCTGCTGGCCGCACGACAGGCCGATAAATAGAATATGACTTCATTTGGAAAGCCGGCAGAATGAGAAGATGAAAGGCTAAACTCTCAATATAAACATCTTATTGGGGTCTGGATGCCAGTTTCTTTTATAGCACAGAGAGGGGGAGGAGATAAGGAAGTAAAGTAAAAAGGCCATAAGTTTTGCAAATAGAACCTGGAATGGCCAGCCTCGGGGAGGGGATGTGTTCATTTCTTCTTTCTTGCAGCCATCCACAGGTGGACAGGGTCCGGATGTTTCCCTGAACAAAGGCACTTTGGTTTAACATTCAGGCAGAGGGGCAGGGCTCCCCAAGGCAGGCCATTGTGTATAGACATTATCCTTTCAGTGAACAAAAGCAGCAGAAAGCAAAGGTTAAAGGAAAAGAAACAGATCCAACGTAGTCAGATTTGGCTCTTTCCTGTTACATTACCACCCTTGATGTCCTACAGTATATTTTCACATGGTTCCTAAATTAAACTCTTTAATCATAAGTCAGATCATGTCACTCCATATCAATACATAAGTAAATAACAGAATAAAAGAAATCTCCAGTGACTTTTCATTGCACACAGAATAAAATACAAACTTTCCAGCAAGTCAGGTAAAGCCCTATATGATCTCCTAATCCTGCCCCCAGCTCTCTGATATCATCTCCTAAAACTCTGCTCCATTTTCATTCTGTTTCTAGCTATGTTGGCCTCTTGGTGATCACACCAGATGCACTCCCACCCCATAAACTCCAGCCTCAAAATCTCATTCTTCTATTTAGTTCAATTATCACCTTTGCAAGGAGGCTTTCCTGGATAGATCAGTGACTATTGACAAGAATATCACAACAGCGTGGTGAATATGTTGCTTAAAGTGCACTGATTAAAGATATGGCTAAGGAGATTTGTAAGCAGAGCTTCAAAATGTTCATTACTGAAAATGCTAGGTAACAAGGAGATTAGTTTTGGGTCACAAATCTCTATTTTTGGCTTTGTTAGTTGATTTGCTTTTAATCAAATACTTAATTGAGAAGGTGCAAAGGATAAATGTCAAAATTAAAATGATAAAACATTAAGGAGAAACTAATACCATCATTTTTAAAATGTATACTGGTACCAATATGGAGGTGACCTGTTAATATTGTCTTTTGCAGAAATAGCAAATGAAAAATTTTTACTTCAAATCTCTGAAATGGACAGCCATTTTGAAATCTCATCAACTGTATATAAAACATCATTTATTGGAAGAGATCTAAATTCTTGACTAATCTTGAAACAAAGTCGTCATTGAAAATGAACTAATTGGGGGAAAGAACCGCAAATATAGTTTTTTCTCCCTTTACAGTCCTCTTTCTGAACTTCCATGCACAGTTAAAAATCATTTGGAATATAAATGGAGGATTTTAAACAGAAAAGAAAATTAAAGATTTTAAACAAAATGGAAATATATTAAATATAAATTATCCTACCTCATTTCAGATGATGCCAACTAATGACACCAGAGATGGGGAAGCCATCAGCATTTCGTTAATGTATGACAACTGAAAATGAGATTTTAAAATTGTCACTTTCTAGCTCTAGACCAAAAATAAATAAATAATATGATGAACTGCCATTCTAAAATCAAGAGAAAAATACCAAGCCCAAGTAAGTCCTTTTATATGACATGGACATTTTAAGCCTGTAAACTTGCAGGGAGGGTAAATTACAGAGGAATCACAACTTCAGACCTTTGTTCCCTACATTAAGGACATAAGAACGATATTACTAGGTCAACTAGCATAAGAAAATAACAACCAAAACAATATGATGCAGCCACCAGCAATTGTCTAGACTCTAAGGAAATATAATGTGAAAAGGCAAGAGAAGAAAACTTTTACAATGTCTGTGGAGCTAAAATTCTATTTCAAACTATAGTTTGGGCAACAAAATAACATGAGAATGACTTCCCATCATTACATCTATAGTGCTATAACACACACACACACACACACACACACACACACACACTTTATTAAGATTTCCCCATTCTAGTTTTTAAAAGGGAGGAGGCAAAATATGATGCACCTTTTTTTTAATGACATGAATGGAACACTAAATTTTTAAAAATATATGGAGTACAGGGAGAAAATTCTAACTGTATGGCAATGGTGAGCTCTGTTACTCTTTTCTGAGTTTACAAATTGGTAATTACACTGAAACACTATCTCTTCTGTAAAATAAACCTCAGAGTTTATAGATCTCAGAGTTAGTTTGGCAACATTTCAAAGTCTGTGGCATGCATCAGTCCTGTGAGATTTCAACAAGCCTACGATGTCCATAGAAATTTAAAAGAGTTGGAGACAAAATGTCTAAAACTGGATAAAAAAGGTCTTATTTATCGTCAGTTAAGGAAGAAATTCTAAGTTTTGAAAAATATAATCTTTAATGCATTGCGGTTTCCCTTGGGCTTTTGTCTTTCCTGAGCTGATTTAGTTTTTCTCCAGGTACTAAAATCACCAAGTCCTGCACAAAAGGAAACATTTTGCCTACTCAGTATGGAGTCCATAACTGTAAAATTGGGATGTGTTAAGGTCCTCAGCTCCTTTTATTGCAGGCACATTAAAAATCCAAGGGGTTACAAATTGAGTATCAAGAAGAAAAAGAGCATCAAGAAATCCAAAAAGATTTTCTTTCTCATGGGGACACTGAACTTCTGGGAAGTAAATGACAATCATATTCCCACAGCTATTACAGTGCTACTGAATCATTTCAAACTATATTTTTTTACTGGAAGAAAGATTTCAGAGAAAAAGGAGAAAAACAGCCAATTTTTTAAAGTCTCTTTTGTTATTTTTATGTTACAAATGGATGGGAGGCAATTTTGAATTTGCTGTAGACACATTTGCTATATTGAATCCTTTCTCTGCTACTAAGAGAGGTGGACGAATGGATGAAGAATGGATTCCCCAAGTGGAAAGTGATCCACAGAGAAGAATTCAAAATGAACTCCCATGGTGAATTTCTGAGCTATAGTGCAAAGCAAGGAGCAAAATTGTAGACCGGTGTTTCCTTAGACTTACTAACGCTATTCTATGTGGGGAAAAAAATGCATTTTTTTCTCATTTGGGGGTGGGACTTATAGTTGATGATGTGTCTCTTCTTTAGTCAATATCTAGAATTTGTTTTCTATTATTTCCTGTGTTGTTAATGCTAAATATTTGACCTCCTTGATACATTTCAAAATTACATATTTTGGTAAATGTCAAGTTTCCATTTGTCTTACAGTGAAAGCTACTCTGCACTGACACCCTCTTCCTGTACTCAGCCTTAGGGAGGACAACAATGAATTCATAAATTCACCTCCAATAATCATTTAGTTTATCAGAATTGTCATATTTCTGAGACCACCAATGTCTAACTCTTGGCCTGGTATATAGGAAGGTCAACAAATATTTGGTAAATGAGTGAATAAGATGCTATCTTGGGCACGGAGGATGAAAAATAATTACCAAAGTTTCTGGCCCTCAAGATGCTGACGAGGTAATAGAGGAATATACAAAGTAAAATTAGCATGCCAGGTTTCAAAAATGTTTTGGAAGGATAAAGAGCAAAATAATTTTACATGGAAAATAGAATTAGCAAAATACAAACATAACACTCTGTAGTAAACAGAATTTATGAGTTAAAATGAACAAATAAGCAAGCATTAATGGAAAATGATTGATGAAGACACAGACAGGGAATAGAGGGATTTTTTGAGTTTTTGATGGGGGAAGGACAGCATTCTCAGGTGCTGAACACAATATATTGGAGAAGTATTATATATAGATTAAATACATAATATTATATAATATATAATATATAGCAATATATTTTTAATGTTGTAATTATATATATGTATATCATATGTATATGTATAATTACAACATTTTTAACATCCTCTCTTTTGCCTGTATGTTTTTTGTAAAATAGAAATAGGGGAGATAGCCAGTGGCAATTGCAAGTACAGGCTTCGGGTAGTTTACCACCTATGTTGGTATTCTCACCCCAGCCACTCCTTATAAACCCAGATAAATCTCTTAAACCCAGACAAATGCAGCTCTAAGGAAAATTTGCTATTGTCCCTTTACACACAACCAAACTGCTTCTCCTAAATAGAAATAAACTCTGAAGCCAATTCTTGTGAGAACAATTTAAATTTTAATATATTCATCATTTTGATACTGCACAGTTTTAACAGTTGACTTTCACCTTTAAAAATCTCTTGATGCGAGACAATTTTTGAGAAGTTCCTGAACACCATTTTCAAAGAATTAAATGTAGCTTTTCTTGATTTTACGGAACCGCCATAAACACCCTAATACTCATATTCATGAACATATTTCAAATCAAAACTTTCTTAAAGACTTTCACGATTAATGCCACATTGGCAAATGGTCTGTTTAGTCTATTGACTGCTGTTTACTTTTCTCTGAGTGCATCAAATTCTAGAAAGATGGTGATCATGATGTTGCACGGTCAATGTTTACTTGACAGTGCACACTGATGTTGTACATGTCTCTGCTCATTCAGTAAGAGGCAGAGCTTAGAAATGATCAATTATCTATTTAATAGTCCCTTCTTCCCAGAACTAAAATTGATTCAATCACGAGTCAGTGAAAATAATGTCTGTCCTTTGGGAGCTAAAGATAGTTTTCAAATAGCATTGTATATTTTTTCTCTTTAAAATTATATATGTAAATATATGTCCATTGCTGAAAACTTGGAAATTACAGAATAGTTAAATGATGAAATAATAGAACTTTGAACCCACCACCCAGAACTAGAGTTAAAAATTTTGATATATTAATATACCTATAGCAACAGTGCTTAGAAGATATTGTAGTTCAAATAATTTTATGGACAACTGTTGAAATACATTTTCTTAAAAGTGCAATTAAATACTAACAGCAGGGTTTTCCTTTAAAAAATTATGGAATAGCAATACAGTTGAATATTTTTCAGTCAACGGAAAGTGTAGGGACTGAAAATGGTATCACATGGTTTTGAAGGGAAGGTAGGAGACTAAACAGAAGCCATGGATGTTTTATGAAATTCCACTAAGACAATGAAGCATTTTCTTTAAAGACAAAACTGTATCTAGACCAAAACTGTTGAAGAGACAACAGGATAGAAAGAGGTCCACAAAACAGATCCTGGAAAGCAGACTGAGCGTTAATTGGTTTAGCAGAGCAGAGAAAGCTAAACTCTAAAGGTCGGCTTTGGGTTGTAGGAGTGGGTAATAAAGGATGGAGAGCACAGTCTATTTGCACTGCAAAACCCTGGTAAATCTGTACAGTTCAGGAAGTCTAGGCAACAGGAATCTCTGAAAGTCAAGGTATCCAATGCGACCAGAAAAAAAAAAGTTGAAAGTCCGGATATGAGGTAGTTAGAAGACACTCAGTTCCCTTGACACTCTGCACAGCCAAACCCCTCACCCCCTCCTCTCCATGGTAGAAGATGGAACCTTACTTTCTGGAGCAGGTGGGGCAAAATCTGTACCTGGGACACCAGACGCAAGTGATGGAAGCAACCCCTCCCAGCCCCACTCAGGTTCCAGAACACAGCAATTAGGCTTATCCAAGTAAACCTAAGATTGAAGCCTTCTTCTTCGAATGCAAGGTCTCAAAAGTTTTACCTCTTGGGCACTTTTTTTTTTCCAAACCACTAGAGTATGTACACAGTAAAAGAGAATATGAATCAAAAAAGACTATGGAAAATAAGGAGTCCAACACTGGCTCAGAAATTTCATAGAACTGAAGGGAATGCTCTGGACGATGGCAAAGAGAAATCTAGGAAGTGCCAGTCCGGATAGGAGTAGGAGGATGGAGGGTTACGGGAAAGCTGTTTCAGAGGAAAAAATACATGTATAAAATTATATAGGTGTATAAAATACCTGGCCGGGCCTTTGGGCCGAGATGCCACCTCATGTGACTCTGATTTGGAGGAGTGAGGCGTCCATGTGGACTGAGTTTGCTTGATAGGTGCTGAGAGCAGGACTCCTGGTAGACGAGTCAGGAAGGAGGGTCCCAAGTGTTTCATCGTTTCCCTGGGGACTCCTGAAGCTCTGCTGAGATCCCGCGAGATTGGTCTTCTCAGGTAAGAGTGGTCTCCACACGGGCGGGCCTCAGGCCGGGTTCCACGCTCTCTGAGCCCCTGACATTCAGCACATCCCAGGCCATCGTCTACCTGCCCCTCCATCTGGACCCACATTACTTCCCCAACACACCTGAAGCCACAGAGCGCACCCTTTGGGCCCCAACTGCTCCCTGTTTCCCTTCCTGGGAAACCCCACACTCTACCTACCCGGACCAGGCCCCATCCCAGCCAGCAGGCAAGCTCTTGTTGCTTGAAAGAGGAGAACTCTTCTTGGCTTGGGTGATGAGGTCTGCTCCCCCATCACCAGTGCTGGCAGAGGGCTAGGTGAGAGAGAGCGATGATCCAAGATTGTTCTTCAGGAAAAAGGCTCCGGGGAAAAAAGACTGTATACGTGTATGTGTGTGTATAAAATATGTATTTACATATATATATATTTACACTCATAAGTTATTTTACAAACTTGATTATACTGGGAGGACACTTAAAACTTTGGTGGAGAGTTTAGAAATAAATTAAATAGGTACTAATAGAACACTAAGCAATTAAAAAATAAGATAAATATTTATTCCAAGAAAAGAGAGTTTTCATGAAGGAAATGCGACCATTTTTTACACTTTGGAGCTCTGATGTAAAGATATAGTGTCAAAATCATATATCAAGAAAGTTTGATATAATTATATTCACAAGTTTTGCAGAGACGTGTAATAAATAGAAGCCAGTACAAAATATTTTACACAAAAAAAATCAAGAAAATGCAAATAGTCTATCATGTATAAACATGGATGCCTCATTATAAAAATGGCAGAATTGCAAGAGATTGTCTCTAGAAAGTGGCGATCAGGGGTTGGAATGAGTGGGGCAATGTTGTTTTCATGTGTAAATCTTTTAGAACAATTTTTTTTTTAAATCTAACATATGTATTGCCTTGATGAAAAAATAAAGACAATGCAATGCATGCTATTTTTATTCCGTGTGTAATATTTTATATCTTTATACAAATAAGAATTTATACTATGTTTTAATCTGTTAGATTCTTATATACTTTACTTGCAACATAAGTTTTGCAAGGGAATCTCATCATATATGTTCTTAATCTTGGAGAAACCACAGAATCCTCTCATCAGATTTACTTAATCATAGCTAGATCGCTGGGGTCGTGGTCAAGGATTAATTGTCACAAGATGTTAAGCAAATTAGCCATATTGGGCAAATTTAGTTTTCAACAACTGAATAAACACAGTTTTCTATAATATAGTCTAACAAATACAAAAAACTTCCCTAATTTCAAGGTTATAAACCATCCCGTCATTGGAACTATTAGAACACATGTCCAAGTCTTACAGAGAGCAGTTTACCAGTAAACAGATTTAGAAAATTAAAGTTTTGATGACATAAAAAGAATAAAACTCTTTAAATCTTACGGTCAATGGTCTGCCAAGATTGTGTCTTTATCTAGATAAGTAAAGACTCAGGACAAACCCAAAGCTCTTGTGTCAACAGTTTCTTTGCCAGAAGTTTCTCTTAAGGATTTCTCCTTCATTAATAGTGGGAACATGTGGTTTCTGGGTTCACAGTTTTCAAGGCTGACTCAAAGTTATTGATGATTTCTCTTATTTCTATATCCATTGTGAAATAAAATCGCAAAAAATACCACATTCCTTTATAATATATTTATCTCCTAACAATGACTTGCATATTTTGTGATTCTATACAGAGAAACTCTGCTTTGTTTTAGAGAGAGTTCCCTTACAACGCCACAATATTTATACTTACTTCGTAGTTGTTACATCATTCCTACCATAATGAAAGCAATTTAAATGCTACATAAATATTATAATGAGCACAAACCTGGCTACAGACCGATCACTGAAGTTGTAGAAGGAGGACCTTTCAATAACTCATTCATTCATTCAGAAATATTTACTGGGGGTCTATAATGTGTCAGGCATTGCGCTATGTGCACATGAGCTTACTACCTATGAAACCCATGGTCTGGATGGGGAAGAAAGATACAAAATTCCATTTCACAGAGATGAAACTCAACTGGGATTTAAATGAATAGCAGAGAGGAACTTTTTCTACGCAAGGTGAATGGGTGTAATTTTGTGGTTAAATATGTCCTCCATATTGGTAACTAAGAACAGATGAACAGAATCAGTTTAAGAAGTGTTAAAATTTTGTTATATTGTCTCTAAACACACATACACACACGCACACACACATACGTCTCAGTTTAATTTTAATACACAATTTGAAATGGCCTAGTCAGAAATACAAGAGTCCATTTTTAGTTATTTAACAATGAAATATTCTGAGAGACTGGTTAGTTAGCAGCTAAGAACTTGAATCAAAAGGCCAAGCACCAGAGCCAGCTGTTATGAGCACTTTACGTATTACTATCTTCAATCAATGTCAGAGGCTTGGTAAATAAGCACAAGCATTCTTTCAGATGAAACAGTAAATGGTTGATTTTTCTCGTTTGCACTGGAAATGCCATACAAACACTCCTGCCCCTACAAGAATAGAGTGTAGGTATCTAGAGAGCTCAATAATCTATAACCCTTCGGACTGTCACCCTAGCCTTAAGATTTGAATTGGTCCTCTGTTCAGAAGCTTATTGGAGGATTTCATTGCTTGACCCTGACCAGAATCCAGTAGCTGGATGCTACTGCTAGAATATTATGGTTTATGTCTTGAGTAAACAAACATTCAAGGTGCTGTCAGAGCATCAAAAAGAGAGCTGGGATTTAATGGAGCTTAGAGGGTTGCATGTCACTTATTGTGCCTGCTTTTACTGTCATTTGTTCTGATACTAGTTTTCTCTGTGACTTATCAGGTATGGAGGAGAGCTAAAGCTCTCTCCTTCTTTAACTATTATATCTCACTGATTATCTACCCTTTATGAACTTATTCACTGTGAATGATCAAATTTGCTTAGGTAAGCCCCTAGCAATATATTTTATTATCTGGATTTTTTCAAATACATTTGTCACCTTGTACTACTTAATGATCCTCAACATTGATTTTTAATGAAAGTAAATTAATTCTTATGCTTACATTTGATAATGTATATTTAAATATAATTTGCTTGATAATTCTTAGTGCCTGACCACTCTGTAAAGGTCAGTGAAATTTGCTACTATTCTTCAACCAGTAATAGTGACCAGAAGTAACAAATATCTCCAGGAAAGGAAATAATAAATCTTTCTAGAAAACATCTTGAAGACTTTCTAAGTCTTGCTCTGAAAACTGAGACTCTTCAATGGTGATTTTGATTATCATACTTACTAATGTTGTCTTGAAAGATATAAGTAATATATTTTCAGGTATGATGTAGCAATAAACTTATGAAAAATGTGTAATGCCTAGAAACACTATTAATAGTAAGGGTATACTTCATAAATGATGGATATGTTTTAAAGCCACTTCGATAATTTATACAGGTGTTTTCAAAAGTTTACATTTATGCTTATTTTATGCCATTAAAAAGAGAATAAGGTATTGAAATTCAAAATTCCTGTCCTTTCCACCAGGTATGCAAAAATAGGTTGATATACAAAAGACTCAGTCAAGCAATTATCTTATCATGGATATCTTTACAATGGGTTTGACTAATATCTTTTCCCCTCCACAAAAAAAGAGAGTAGATTGGTTGAATAATTAATAAAATTTGGTTCCTTAACTTACTTTAATTATGAATTTGTCAAATGTATTCCAGGTCTCTCAGAAACAGATTAGATTTGTTTTTCTAACTTTTCAATTTATTAAAGAATACAATTTAAAGAATAATAATTATTTATAAAATTTTATAAAATATAACTTGTTCCTTCAAATTATAAAGAACACACATAAAGGAAACTTATTTTGGAGTCATGGGTTTTATAGTTTTTTAATATATTAAGCTTAAAAATTTTGATGATTTCCAAATGGATAAAATTTAGGACCAGGCATTGGAATTACTATTATTTTTCTAGAGACTCTATATTTACCACCAAAACTACAGTTGCACAGTCTTATATCTTATACTATGGAGGCTTATACTTTAGTTTAGACAGTTTCCTTATCTATTTAGTTTATAACTATGAATATGCCTTAACCATAGGGATTGATGGAGTTTTTTGTTATTTTGCTTCAAGCAACCTGTGAGTCCAGAACTTGGTAGGAAATAGCACCTGGATTAGAACTAATTGAAGAGAGTTTAAGAAAGGGACTATTTATAAAGGTATGGGCAGGGTATAGAGACCACATGGTGAAATGCATACCCCAGGGATTCTGTTACAGCTATTTCTTAGTCTATCAGAGCCTGGAGAGAAAAGGACATGTGGAGCAGGACCACCCGATGGAAGTGATCAAAGTTCACCTTTCCTCAAGAGACTCAATCAGAAAGTTGAAGCCAGTTGTTTTTCTTGAAATTCCCGATTTTCACATGCACCAATAAATTTTCCTTTTTGCTCAAAAAACAAAGAGAGAGAGAGAGAGACTCAATCATCCTGGAGTATCCTTGCAGAGAGGGGACCAGGGAAAAATTACCCCAAAATAGCTTGCTCTCTCCTCCAATCTCCTGCTAGTGTTGCTATGGGCAGAAGCCAACTGAAAGCCAGAAGGCTGTTAATGTCAAGTAGAAAAGGATAGAAAGTGAATAGGGAGGGGAAAATAAAAAATATCCGGTCAGGAAACTAAACACTAATCTAAACACTAACCGTCTTCTGACTGAGTCTTCTGGTTTCTTTCGAGAACAACACACTTGTGGCCCATATGCGTATGGGCTCACTCAAGAGTCACCTCAATCTTGTGTAAGTGTCTTCCTGAGAGCAGATGTTGGTAAGATAAAACTACATTTTCCACGCGTCTTTATAGTAGGTGTGGTTTACATTATGCCAATCAGATGCAAATGCCTAAGTCATCGAACTGGGGCTGAATTACATGATGACAGTAAGGTCTTGTATTCGTTTTGCTGCTATGGATTGTGGCAGAGGTAGTACAGGTCTGGATTCAGCAACTATGTCAACAGCTTGCTAACGCCTAAGAAGCAGCAGCTGTCTTAATGATCCAGGTCTATATATGGTTCGGAGAAATTATATTGAAAAATCAGCTTAAAGCCCATTTCTGCTGTCCTGTCAATTTACTAGGTACATACCTTGATAAGTTAGTTTTTCCCTAAAACACCTAAAATATCATTCTGGCAGGCATTTCACAGAATATTCTCATCACTGTCGACCTTCCATACTGAACTTATTTTGATACTTAGCCTCTCTGTAATCCAGAAGTAAAGGCTGGATTTATACACGTGAAGGGTAAATTGCAAGTGATTAGTCCTTCTGTTTATTTCAACAGTAGATATACTCACTATTATCAGGAAAAACCCAACAGGTGTTTATATTATTATATAATCTGTGTAAAACAAACAAATTTAAAATAGGAAAGCATTATGCTCTTATACAAGAACTAACAACTCTCCATAAAGTGTGTTAGACTGACCCAGAGCACTTGCTATGATGATTTGAAGATCTAGGAGAATAAGTAGAACATGGCATCTTAACTAGAAAACACACGTTTTTTAAACAAGTTATTCTTTTTTTTTTTTTTTTTTTTTTAAGATTTCTTTATTGATTGATTGATTGATTGATTGCTATGTTGGGTCTTCGTTTCTGTGCGAGGGCTTTCTCCAGTTGTGGCAAGCGGGGGCCACTCTTCATCGCGGTGCGCGGGCCTCTCACTATCGCGGCCTCTCCCGTTGCGGAGCACAGGCTCCAGACGCGCAGGCTCAGTAGTTGTGGCTCACGGGCCTAGTTGCTCCACGGCATGTGGGATCTTCCCAGACCAGGGCTCGAACCCGTGTTTCCTGCATTAGCAGGCGGATTCTCAACCACTGCGCCACCAGGGAAGCCCTAAACAAGTTATTCTTTTTGAATGACATTCTTCCACTGTATGCAATCAAAATTGTTGACATGCTGACATTTTCCTTCAGTGTTCTGGGTTGGAACACATATATATCAAAAGATATATAAAATAATTCACAGTGGTGAGCTTTAAAACAGCTTAAACACACAAAAAAATGAACAAACAAAATTTCTTCAGATCTTTAAATGAGAGCTAGGAACAAGAATGTTTAAATGTGTTTTCAAATAATTGTGATAAGTCAATGATTTAGGTAAGAAAAACTTCCTACTCTCATGAAGAGAAACTGACATCTTTATCTTACATTCCCTATTTATCATCTTATATTTTCATCTTCAATAACAGCTACTGGCTCTTCAAGTTCTTAAAGGAAAGTGGGAATGACATCTCCAAGTAGCCTTCTTTGATGACCATCAAATGCAAAGAAGCTCTGAATGTCTTACATTAATTGCTGTAACATTATAAATCTATCACCTATTACTATCTATTCTATGATTTGTGAACACAGAGAGGGAAGCTGTGAATATGGAGAAGAGAATATATGAATATAGAGAAAAGAACAACGCCTGACTGCATTAGGACTTTCTAAGCCTCCAGGCAGAAGTGGTGAGACTATTTTGTGGTGTAGAATATACCTCTAGACACTATGATTAACTCTCATAAAGAAGGAAAGAATTTTTTAAAATGTAAAGTTTTGGAGATGGTAACTTGGAAAGATCCAGAATATATTTAGGGATGAGAGAGCTGACAAGGCAAGCCTTAGCTTGGGATTGTGTGTAACATTATTGGGAATAAAGTGGGGATGTCATTGTTCAGTTACAAGATTTCATTCAGCGCAGACTCTATTATTTATTCAAAAAATCTCTGCAGAAGGAAGAATAAAATTTAAGAGTTAGGCTACAGTTTGGGGAAGCTACAAGGCAGAAGTTCTCAAATGTCTGTGTGCATCAGATTCACCTGGAGGGCTCATTACAACACAGATTCTAGGCCCGATCTCCAGTTTCCGATCATAGGTCCAGGGCGTGGCGCACAAATGTTCATTTCTAACAAGTTGCAAGAGATGCTGATGCTGTCAGCCCAGCCATTATACTTTGGAAATTGATACACTAAATGAATGGGCTTGGTGCTTAAAGATGGAGAGATAGCCTCATCAAATGAGAAGACTTATTCACTGGTGGGGCAGGAGGTAGTTACAACGACCAATGCAATAATAACAAGAGCAAAGCCCACCAGCAGTACTGGACAATTCAGCAAAGCAGGCACAACATAGTATTTTTTGGAGCAGAAAAGCAGTCAACATTCCCTTCCTTGGAGCGAATACCATTACATTTTTGTTTCCCCAAACTCTTGTTTCCATTGGAAAGAAAATAGGTATACTCACCCTTAGGGTCACTTAATTTAAAAATGCTTCTGAGCACATATCACATTCGAGGGATTGTGCCAGGCAACGGAATACAGAGAAGAATAAGACTTAGTCCCTTCCCCTGTGGAAGTCAGTCCATGATTAACGTAGTAAAGTCTATAATGCAGAGACAATGCCTGGGCATCTTAGTATCTTATTCAAACTTCATCGCGGTGACTTGTGCATAGAAAACACTCAATAAACATGCTGAATAAATGTTGCATTCATTGACACGAAAGTATCAGCAGCACATTCCCCTGATCCCTACATTTGCTGAACTCTGATGACATACCAGATACTTTGCTTAGTCTCTCTTAATTCTTACAACCACCTTATACGGGAAGTAATTTTATTATTTCTGTTACACAGAAAGGAAACTCAGCTTTACAAGATTATGCAACTTGCCCCACACAGCTGAAAGCGTCAAAGCTGGAATTTGAGTTCTGATCTGTATGACTTCCAACTCCCTTCTACATCTGCTGTGCTGTCTTACAAAGTAATTGAAAATAATTTTTTTCTTAGTTAACAAACATGCATTCCTGTGATCTTTACTCTAGTAATACGCATAAGAAATAAATATTTTTACATTCTCATCCATCTTTTTCCACTCATCTACCAGAGTACAAAATGTCAGATATAACTTAATGAAATAACCCAATATACTGCTCTAAGTTATAATAAAAAGAACTAACATTTAATGTATTACAGACATGTTAAATGTCATAACTCATTTTACTTTCAAAAAGAAACCACATAAGTATTATTTTTCCTCCCACTTTATAAATGAGGAGTTAGAAAAATTAAGTAACAGTTTCTTAGCCATGGAGCTATTAGCAGATGGAAAATTTGAGCCCTCTTTATTCTAACTTTAGAATTGTCGCTAAGCATGACTACTTCACACTGCCTCTCCTCAATTTCCACCTATTTCTAGACAGTCTGCTCGGAAAGTACTCATCATTATGCTTTCACCTTCACTTTTCTATAATGAAACTTGACAGCTTAGCCTCCAAAAACAATACTATGCATGGATCAAAGAGTGAAGGTAGTCACTCACATGACATATTGGTATTCGGCTTACCACCACCTTCAGAACATGGGGAACTTCTACGCATTTTATACGTGGGTTAAGCAACAGGTAATGCTTGCAGTTAGTTTGTGAATGTGACAAAATGTATACAACATCAATGAAAACAAAATTAATGTGGTTCCAAAAGGAAAATTGAAAAGGTTAAAAGTAGTAAGCATTTTATTTTCCTGTAGTAAGTATGTTCTCTGAATGTAGCATGCAATATGTGAAGGAGTTATAGAGAAAAATGCACAATTTACAATGTAATACTTTATTTCCAAATTTAGACAAATATACCAATATTGTTTTACACATCTTTGTGTATGTATTAAGAATTATTGCTCTCATCATGTAAACAGAGATTATTAATATTGCTGGGTAGATCTGATAGGGTTTATCTTTTTGAATAGAATCAATAAAATGAAAATTTCCATTATGTACAGGAGTCATGATAAGGGAGGATTTATATTCAAATAGTGATTTTCTTTACTCTGTTGATCCAACTTCTCTCATCTGCTTCCTTCTCTAGTTTCAGGGATGTCTATGGCCTAGAATGGCCCCTTACTTTAGCACAGATTACATACAAACCTCAGCCAGAGTGAAGAACATGTCTTAACATCAAGTTCCCAATGATGACCAATCCCATTATTTCTCACTCTTGTCTTTCCTTAGAAGGCTCAGGCCAACCTTGCCTTCCTGTTCCTTAAGCAAACCAAGTATATCTCACTCCCTCAGTTTGTACTTACAGACCCTTCTGCCTGGAACATGTCATTTAGATCTCAGCTCATATGTCATGTTCTCAGAACATCCTTTTTTCCCTTTCATTTATTTACTTAGCTATAATTTAGAAATATACATTTCCTTTTTAGTGTATAGTTCTGTGAGTTTTGACAAATGCATAAAGTCATGTAACTACCACCACAGTCAAGATAGAGAACAGATCCTCTACCCACAAAAATTTACTGTGCCCCTTTGTTGTCAACCCCTACTTCTACTTTGTGCCCCAAGGAACCACGGATCTGTTTTCTGTTCCTATATTTTTTCCTTTTTTAGAATGTCATATGTGTGGAATAATATATGTAGCCTTTTGAGTTTGAGTTGGGTATCCATTCTTCACCACTTACATAATGTTACCTTACAATTTACTCTCTACCACTGTGCTATCTTATTTTATTTTTGTTATAGCACTTATTATTCCCTGAATACATCATTTTATTTATGTGTCTATTATCTACTTTCTTTCCTCTGAGCTGAAACAGCTACATATGTGACACTTTTGTGCAAATTAGATTTTGTTTTTCAGATTTACCTTCAACTCATGTACTTAAACAAAATTTAGCCTTCAAAGGCATTTCCAGGCAAAAGATTATATGAAGTCCTCAACCCTCAGAGTGGGCTGGTCAACATTCAATTTACATACAGGTAATAATACATTCTGAATAAAAAAGCAGTGCAATGAAAGATGCAGGGATGAGTTGTAGACGACATATAAACTGACTTATGAAGATTCAGTTATCTAGAATATAGATTATCAATAGAGTAACAAAAAAATTAAATTATGCTTGTCCCTTGTCAGTGCTTTTGTGAAAAGCAGATTCCCTATATGACAAGGACAGAGATAAGTATTTATAAATAGAGATCAGTGGAATATAATATACACCAGACATGCAGAGGATAAAAATTACTAATAATGATACCTTCCACCTCTAGTGTTTTATGTGTTAAACAGCAGTAAATTAAACAAATATTATAGACCCAATTACTGTGCTAAATCAATGCATGATCAATGGCAAATGCATTTAAGAACTTCAAAGAAATTAAAAAGAAAATTTCTGGGACCATAAGATAAAGGTATCTCTTGATGTAAATCGTGCTAAAATAGCCACTGTGAGGCAAAATATCTGATGGTGTTTATGACTCATTGGTAAAGAACAGTTTTAGATACATTCCTAGATGTCCCTTACCTATTAATCTTACTCCGTGGAAGGAATTTTAAAATGTGACATTTTCTGTTTTAATTTCATCTAAGTTGCTAAATTCAACAACAAAACATGAGGTTCCATAACCCCAATATTCAAAAGCAGAGCACAAGGATATATATATATGGGCCTAGCAAAGGGAAGGTCCAAAAATCTCTCTCCCATCCTATCCTATTATACTGACATAACAAACTGGAAAGAAATATATAATAAATGAGAAAAAAATCACCAAAATTGAGTTGTTTACTTGTTCTATTCCTCTTTGTTTTCGCTAAGTTCTTCTATATGGTTGCATAATCCTTACCTAATAAAGCCATATCCTAAGGCTCAGAGGTATTATGCTGTCCTGATTTTTCTATTAATTTTCTGACTTCTCTCTCTGTGTGTGTGTATGCGTGTGTGTGAATTTGCTACCCTTCTTTCTTTCTTCCACTCTTCAAATGTAGATAAAGTCAATGCTTACTTTATTTTTTCTCTCTCTTTTCTTCCTTCTTGAAAGGTTAACACATCTATGTCTGTCTGTCTGCCTATTTATTTATATCCCTCTACACTCCAGAGATTTGTGGAAATAATACTTATCTCCCATAAAATGCTCTGCAAAACCAACCTTTTTTTTTTGCATACTTCTGTCAATTTTATCCAGGCTCAAAACCACACTCTAATCTATGATTAATTGTTTTCCCTACAATGTCAGTTTTATATGCTGTTATTCATCAGACCCTGAGCATACTCTATAATGCTTCTTGTATACACTACTTCCTCTGCATTTCCACCCTAGTGAAGGCCCATTTCTTTATACATTAGCCTCTAAGCAATTATTTTCAAAACAACTAAACATATTTCCTGTTGCCAGGCTTTGCTATTCACTTAGGAAATCATGATTTTATTAAACCTCACTTTCTGTCCTTCTCTGTTTAAAGACATGCATCAAACTTCCCACTTCCGCCTCCTATAGGGAAACACTCACACCTCTAAGCCTGGCATCACATGCCTCCTCTGCGCGTGGGAAGCACTGATTTTGCAGCCTCTTCACTTTCCATACTTCCTACTCCCTCACAGACACTATGCAGTCCAGCTAACATGACCAATAAATACTTGGGGAACTCTACATCTTCCACATACACTTTTTTTTTTTTTTTTCCCACATACACTTTTGAAAAGTGTCCCTCCTCATGTGGCTACTCAAAGCTCAGTTAATTTTCAAGGTTCAGGCCCTCTTTCTCCATGAAACTTTGCCGATTCACCTAAACCAATGGTTTCTATGGATTCCATTTGTCATTTACCCTCCTGTTATGAGAGGTTACAAACTCCTCTGTGACCAAAAAAAAGGAGCCAACAATTGTCCCGAAGATATCAATTATAACTTCCAAATCTAAAATCAACAAATAATGGAGCAAACATTGTATAAAATACATCAATTGCTGTGCAGTTGGGCAGAAGAAGGAATACCAAAATAACCAAAAGAATAAAGGGGAATACTATTCTGTAAGCAAAGTCCCTAGCGTAGTGCCTGGTTTCATATCGGCACTCAACAGTACGGTTTGCATTCCCAGTCTCAAATGCATCACGTTAAAATATTTGATTTTGGGGGCTTCCCTGGTGGCGCAGTGGTTGAGAATCTGCCTGCCAATGCAGGGGACACGGGTTCGAGCCCTGGTATGGGAAGATCCCACATGCCACGGAGCAACTGGGCCCGTGAGCCACAACTACTGAGCCTGCGCGTCTGGAGCCTGTGCTCCGCAACAAGAGAGGCCGCGACAGTGAGAGGCCTGCGCACCGCGATGAAGAGTGGCCCCCGCTTGCCACAACTAGAGAAAGCCCTCGCACAGAAACGAAGACCCAACACAGCCATAAATAAATAAATAAATAAATTTATAAAAAAAAAAAAAAATATTTGATTTTTTTCCCTAGAAAAATGATGTTTGTCTAAGAAAGTTATGCCACAAATGGGAAAAGTGAATAAAAATTTTATCAGCCAATCACAAAAACTAGAATTTGAAGTGTTGCTTAGTTTGTGGGAGATATTACAAATCAAGTAAAGCAAGGTCTTAGCATAAAGCTATTTCATTATAATTTGATGCCAATATAGGAATTACCATAACATGGACTCGAAACAAAGTGTCACTTCGAGAACCCAGTACACTTTTATCACTCAATAGCTAATGTAGCATTTTCCACAAAAAACATTATTTTGATTTGTATTTTTCCTTATTATGGATATTGTCATGCACTTTCCAAATTATTAGACATAAGTGATACACACTGATATGGGACTTTATCAGTATGCGTGTTTGAGAAAAATAAGGAAACTTGCTTAACCTAATAGGAGCAGAGGCAAAAGAATTACATTTTCAAAAACTACTGTAGTTACATCTATTTTAAAAAATTTATTTATTTATTTATTTATTTATTTATTTATAATTTTGTCTGCGTTGGGTCTTTGTTGCTGCACGCAGGCTTTCTCTAGTTGCAGTGAGCAGCGGCTACTCTTCATTGCCGTGCACAGGCTTCTCATTGCGGTGGCTTCTCTTGTTGCATAGCATGGGCTCTAGGCACGTGGGCTTCAGTAGTTGTGGCACGTGGGCTCAGCAGTTGTGGCTCGTGGGCTCTAGAGCACAGGCTCAGTAGTTGTGGCACACAGGCTTAGTTGCTCCGCGGCAGGTGGGATCTTCCCGGACCAGGGCTCGAACCTGTGTCCCCTGCATTGGCAGGCGGATTCTCAACCACTGCGCCACCAGGGAAGTCCCATTACATGTATTTTTAATGCTTTGGAAGCACCTGTCAGCAAGAACATCTGCATCTTAATAGCCTATTTTAAGGAAATTTAAATCATTCTTATGCTGACAAATACAGCCATATTCCAAATAAGTGCATCTCATAAAAGTAAATACATATTCAATGACTCATTAAAATCAGACATTTAAAAAGAATCATGATTCAGGACCCAATACATAGTTTTAAAATAAAAATATTTCTCAATGAAAGAGTTGTATAGTGTACCGTATGCAAATATTTATCTCATTTAATAATGATGATTACTATAAAAATGTCTCTTAATCAAAGGAAAGAAATCATTACACCACACGTCTCAATATAATTATTTATTCCTCTCTAGGAAATACAATGTGTGTTTGAGATACTTGAAAATTACTATGTATTACTTATATAATAGTCATAATGTTCTTGAAGATTGTAAACCAAATTTTACTGTTTTTACTAAATGCAAAAAATTGTTGTAGTTTTACTCCCCTAATATGATAACTCCCATTGGTTTGCCATCTGATTACCCACTGGGTTCCCATGCTTCAGAATGAGGGCAAATGACATCTATAAAGGAAAGTTGTTTGACTGTCATATTAGATTTCTTTGAGTCTCTGCATGAAAAAGGCTGTGAAAGCTAGTCTTTGTGAAAGCTAAAAGTAGTTTCTAAATTTCATAAGCTCCCTTTAAGAATCAAGAGCCAGACTTGGCCAACTCCGATCAAAGAATATTACTCCAAATTCTTGCGGAAGGGTGGCCGACGGTCTTGCTTACAGGTGAGATCATTAGGGAATCACTGTCTATCGTAAGGACTTGTGATGTTTTTTTTTTTTTTTTTTTTTTTTTTTTTAAAGGATTTTCTTATTTATTTATTTATTTATTTATTTATTTATTTTTGGCTGTGTTGGGTCTTCAGTTCGTGCGAGGGCTTTCTCCAGTTGCGGCAAGCGGGGGCCACTCTTCATCGCGGTGCGGGGACCGCTCTTCATCGCGGTGCGCGGGCCTTTCTCTATCGCGGCCCCTCCCGTCGCGGGGCACAGGCTCCAGACGCGCAGGCTCAGCAATTGTGGCTCACGGGCCCAGCTGCTCCGTGGCATGTGGGATCTTCCCAGACCAGGGCTCGAACCCGTGTCCCCTGCATTAGCAGGCAGATTCTCAACCACTGCGCCACCAGGGAAGCCCAGGACTTGTGATGTTTTAATGAGTAATGTGAAGGGCAGTGAAGGATTTTGAGCACTGGAGTGACATGATATAATTTACCTGTTTAAATGATGAACTTTGCCTTCTGTTTCGAGATTATGAGAGGAGGATGGGGCAGAGGCTAGAAATGGACCCTTGAGGTAGTAAAAGATGTTGTGAAAGGGGTCTGATTCAGGATCTATGTTGATGGTGGGGCTGTATTTGTTGGCAGGTTGGCTCTTTGAGAAGACTCAAAATGAATCCAATAATTTTGCAAAAATAAAGAACAGAGCCGTCATTTGCTAACATGGGGGTGTATAGACCAAATGCTATGTCCACCCCCCGCAAATTCCTATGTTGAAATCTTAACCCCCAATGTGATGGTATTAGGAGTTGGGGCCTTTGGGAAGTGATTAGGTCATAAGGATGGAGCCCTCATGAATGGGACTGGTATCTTATGAAAGAGGCTCCAGTTGGCTGGTTTCCTCTCGCTCTCTTTCTCTCTCCCTGACATGTGAGGATACAAAACAGGAAGAAAGAGCCCTCACCGGGTACCAAATCGTTCAATACCTTGATTTTTGACTCCCAGCCCCCAGAACCATGAAGAATGCATGTGTGTTGTCTAAGCACCCAATCCATGGTCATTTGTTAGAGCAGCAGGAGCTGACTGAGAGAGGGAGAGACTAGGAGGGCGTAGGAATCTGTTTCACTTTGTTTTGTTATGTTGAGGGGGCTCAGAAATTTGGTTTTTAACCTACTAACTTCAAGAAGCTTATTACATCTAAGTGAAATTAATGAATACACAATTGGATAATGAGTGTGGAGTTCAGGAGAGAGATCTGGACTAGAGTTATAAATGTGAGAACTGTCAGAATAGAGATGGTATTTACAGCTGTGAAACAGGATGCTTTCATCTAGGGCATTGTTTCTCTAACTACCTGTGGTGAAAAAACAGGATCTTATTCCATTCCACAAGGACTGACATTTGGTCATACTATATGTGGACAATCTTCACAAGGGAGTTTGGCATCACCTGAATTGGATTAGACTCTTTCCAATGACACAAGCCTGTGGATTAGGTCTTGGATGCTGTAGCAATGTGAAATTGATAAAAATGTTTCCAAACTCTTAATCCCAATTTCTGTTGTTATCTCATTGAGGAGAGGTAAAATCAGTTGTGGTCTAGAATCAGTCTACATTTTCTATTTAATCATTTGGTTTTTAGTATGTGATCAGATTGATACGATTCATAATCTCCATTTTACTGTGTAAAGTAGACATATCCTGAGAACTGGAAAATATTCAAATGCCCTTGCAAAAGTTATGTATGTACACTTATGTATACAGAGATATATTTAACAAATATTAGCTAGTGTGGTACACCGTATAAATATTAAAGAAAGGGAAATGTTTAGGCAATAATGAACTGAGAAGATCCAAATAACGTGAGAAAATTGCTCAAGGTTATTAATTCTGCCAAATAATACAATTTTCTTAATGCAAAAATATTTTGGAGAAAGAAAGAAAAAGTGAAAAATGGAACTTACATGCAGGAAAAATTTTAAAGGGCTCAGAGAGCAATTTGGAGTTCACATCGCTATAAGGGGGAGAATAAATGATGTAATTAAATGTCTGGAAAAGTAATTGTTCTTAGAACCCTGATATTTTCTCAAGTATCTAATACAATTGACACCATCTGTCTTTTAGTTTTCAACATCCAATCCAAGGAAGTCCCGACATTTCACTTTTGATTGTAATAATTCATTAAATATTTACATTTTTCCTATTGAAAATTCCAGAAAGGATTCAGAGCACAGACACAATTTTAGAAAGTTCTTTTGTTTGATTCATGTCCTTTGCCTTTTATTTTATTTTTCAGTTTTAAGTCAGATTTCATTTTGTAGGACATTGCATGTTCAATTATTCACGATATTGATAAAGTGTAATGGTATTCAATTCTCTCCCTGTGTACTCATCCATGTATTCAGAATATCTGAGAAATTATACAAAAAGCTAGTTTTTAATTGCTTTTGCCTTTTCTTTTTGAGACCAGGTTAGAAGAATACATATAGATATTTTATGTTTAGTAAACATCTGGAAAGAATTTTTGTTTACTTTGTTTTCTATGGAAACATAAAACTTCATTGGATATATGGCTTTTACTCAGCAGTAATTGCTAAGGCTTGAGTGAATTAAGCACTATACAGAACTATTTTCTCTGTATTACTGCTCTATTTATATTTTGGTAAGTAGCTGCTATTTGCACTAAGTGGATTGATTTCCTGTCTTTTAGCCTCATACAGATCTTCGAAAATAGCTTTTTATTCTACCAGAGTGTTGACAGCATAGGGCTAGAGATAAAGAAAGTTTATTACTATTATTACTATTACAATTTTAATCAGAAGGGCATTTACTAGGTTCTATATTTTCTGAAAGATGATTTTAGAATATAAAATAAAACACTTTATTAAGAGGATAGGGATTCATTTATTCATTGAATAACGAACTAATATTATTATGTGTCTACTATTGACAGGAATTATGCTAAGCACTGGATGAGTAAAAAGAGTCTAGACTCCCAAGAGCCTCAGTGCAGGTAGACAAGAGAGCCAAGTGGGCACATGAGTTTAATGGTAGCCAGTAGTACTATGCACTCGGACAGCAGTATGAATAGAGTCCCTTGTAAGTTCTGAATGAAGTTCAGAGAAAGCTGACAGAGGGGCTGCCTTGGTAGAGCATGGAGGGAAAAACAGAAGTTAACCAGGCTGGATGGGAAGGTGTGTATGTGTGTGGAGGGGGTATGGTAAACGGCTGTGAAGTAGGGATGGGGTGAGCGGCAGGAAATGGGATTGGAAATATAGGCTGGGGCCTAATGGGGTAAGGTCCTATCAGCCATTCAAAGAAATGTAGATTTTATTCTAGCGAGAACTGAAGGACTTAGAGAGGTGGGTTGGGGTGGGGAGTGGAGGGATGGTCACATAATTAGACTTCCCTTTTGGAAGGATCTCTAATGATGAATTGACTTGCAGATGGTCAGGAATGGAAGCAGAAAACTTATTTAGGAAAGTATTCAACTAACTTGAGTTGGACCATAACAGGGCTTAAACTAAAATAGAAAGATAAAGAACATTAAATCTATTCTAGAGATATTACAGTCACAGAATTGACAAGACTTGATGATTGATTATGTTATCTATGGGACAATATTGGAAAATATCCTGAGGGCCAGCAAGCTCCTGACATTATATTTAATAAACCTTCTTTTTTTTATTTTTTTACTTTTAAGAAGCCATTTAAGACTCATAAACAAATTACAGGTTGAATTATCTGTTGGTGAAAAATGACTACATGCTCAATAAAAATATAATTGATTTATAATGGATTTTTTGAGAGGAAATTTCAAATAGATTAAAACTGTTGTTTTCCTTTAACCTGCCCCCCACTCCAGCCACAGGCACATCTGTCTTCAAGGGGTGCTGGCTAATATCCAAAAACTCCCATAAACAGGACTACTTTGCTCTCATCATAAAGCACTGTCACACAGAGCAGGTTGCTAAGAGCTTGTGATGGGTATTTGATTCTGACAAAATTCCCATTGCTATTTTCTGTTCCTGCACTAACTCTGGGTCCTCTAGATGTTGATGTTGTATTACTGAGACAGGAAAACCTCCCATGGAGGACCTGTCTTCTTCTTCTTCTTCACTCAGCCTGTCTATCTGGAGCTGGTTGGAGGCTCCAGGTGGTTATGTGTGGACAGCATAAGTCAATCATCATCTATTGCATATTCTCAACTGCAGCCCACCCTATTTTATCAGGCATTGTTAGGTAGAAATGAACACGACTACTAACATGTAACCTCAGGTGCAAATTTAAGACATGAGCCATGGGGTAGAGGATCAATGCAGGGAGAGTGAAAGGGAGAGAGGTCAAGAATGAATCTGTCCTCTAAGATCAGGAACAAGACAAGGTTGTCCACTCTCACCACTATTATTCAACATAGTTTTGGAAGTTTTAGCCACAGCAATCAGAGAAGAAAAAGAAATAAAAGGAATCCAAATCGGAAAAGAAGAAGTAAAGCTGTCACGGTTTGCAGATGACATGATACTATACATAGAGAATCCTAAAGATGCTACCAGAAAACTACTAGGGGTAATCAATGAATTTGGTAAAATAGCAGGATACAAAATTAATGCACAGAAATCTCTTGCATTCTTATACACTAATGATAAAAAATCTGAAAGAGAAATTAAGGAAACACTCCCATTTACCACTGCAACAAAAAGAATAAAATACCAAAGAATAAACCTACCTAAGGAGACAAAAGACCTGCATGCAGAAAACTATAAGACACTGATGAAAGAAATTAAAGATTATACAAACAGATGGAGAGATATACCATGTTCTTGGGTTGGAAGAATCAGCATTGTGAAAATGACTATACTACCCAAAGCAACCTACAGATTCAATGCAATCCCTATCAAACTACCAATGGCATTTTTCACAGAACTAGAACAAAAAATTTCACAATTTGTATGGAAACACAAAAGACACCAAATAGCCAAAGCAATCTTGAGAAAGAAAAACAGAGTTGGAGGAATCAGGCTCCCTGACTTCAGACTATACTACAAAGCTACAGTCATCAAGACAGTATGGTACTGGCACAAAAACAGAAATACAGATCAATGGAACAGGATAGAAAGCCCAGAGATAAACCCATGCACATATGGTCACCTTATTTTTGATAAAGGAGGCAAGAATATACAAGGGAGAAAAGACAGCCTCTTCAATAAGTGGTACTGGGAAAACTGGACAGCTACATGTAAAAGAATGAAGTTAGAACACTCCCTAACACCATAAACAAAAATAAACTCAAAATGGATTAAAGACCTAAATGGAAGGCCAGACACTATAAAACCCTTAGAGGAAAACACAGGCAGAACACTCTATGACATAAATCACAGCAAGATCCTTTTTGACCCACCTCCTAGAGAAATGGAAAAACAAAAATAAACAAATGGGACCTAATGAAACTTAAAAGCTTTTGCACCGCAAAGGAAACCATAAACAAGATGAAAAGACAACCCCTAGAATGGGAGAAAACATCTGCAAATGAACCAACTGACAGAGGATTAATCTCCAAAGTATACAAGCAGCTCATGCAGCTCAATATCAAAAACACAAACAACCCAATCCAAAAATGGGCAGAAGACCTAAATAGACATTTCACCAGAGAAGATATACAGATGGCCAACAAACACATGAAAGGATGCTCAACATCACTAATCATTAGAGAAATACAAATCAAAACTACAATGTGGTATCTCCTCACACCGATCAGAATGGCCATCATCAAAAAATCTACAAAGAGTAAATGCTGGAGAGGGTGTGGAGAAAAGGGAACCCTCTAGCACTCTTGGTGGGAATGTAAATTGATACAGCCACTATGGAGAACAGTATGGAGGTTCCTTAAAAAACTAAAAATAGAACTATCATACGACCTAGCAATCCCACTACTGGGCATATACCCTGAGAAATCCATAATTCAAAAAGATTCATGTACCACAATGTTCATTGGAGCTCTATTTACAATAGCCAGTATATGGAAGCAACCTAAGTGTCCATTGACAGATGACTGGATAAAGAAGATGTGGCACATATATACAATGGAATATTACCAGCCATAAAAATAAATGAAATTGAGTTATTTGTAGTGAGGTGGATGGACCTAGAGTCTGTCATACAGAGTGAAGTAAGTCAGAAAGAGAAAAACAAATACCATATGCTAACACATATATATGGAATCTAAAAAAAAAAAAAAAAAAAAAAGAATGGTTCTGAAGAACTTAGGGGCAGGACAGGAATAAAGATGCAGACATAGAGAATGGACTTGAGGACACAGGGAGTGGGAAGGGTAAGCTGGGACAAACTGAGAGAGTGGCATGGACATATATACACTACCAAATGTCAAATAAATAGCTACTGGGAAGCAGCCACATAGCACAGGGAGATTAGCTTGGTCCTTTGTGACCACCTAGAGGGGTGGGATAGGGAGGGTGGGAGGGAGATGCAAAAGGGAGGAGATATGGGGATATATTTATATATATAGCTGATTCACTTTGTTATAAAGCAGAAACTAACACACCATTGTAAAGCAATTATACTCCAAGAAAGAAAAAAAAAAAAAAAAAAGAATGAATCTGGTTTCTGGCTTTTGTGGCTGGATGCTCTACTTCTAAGTTTTCAATACAGAGCAGGAGCAAGCTGGGGGTCTGACCTGGCACATGATGAGGGACGGGCATGAATTCTTTTTGAGTATGTTGGTTTCAGGACCCTGAAGTAAAGTCCTATAAATGTGTCCTGTAGGGCTTCCCTGGTGGCGCAGTGGTTGAGAATCTGCCTGCCAATGCAGGGGACATGGGTTTGAGCCCTGGTCTGGGAAGATCCCACATGCTGCGGAGCAACTAGGCCCATGAGCCACAACTACTGAGCCTGTGCGTCTGGAGCCTGTGCTCTGCAACAAGAGAGGCCGCGACAGTGAAAGGCCCGTGCACCGCGATGAAGAGTGGCCCCCGCTCGCCGCAACTAGAGAAAGCCCTCTCACAGAAACGAAGACCCAACACAGCCAAAAATAAGTAAATTAATTTTAAAAATTAATTAATTAATTAAAAAAAAATGTGTCCTGTAGGCAACTGAGTATGTGTTTCTGGAGCTGAGCAGATGGGGCTAGAATCGAGATGGAATTTTGGAAGTCAGCAACATGTGTTTGAAGCCTAACGAAAATTATTTAAGAAGAATGTGTGGTATGAGAATAGAAAGCAGTGAACTAACCTTTGGGAAATACCAAGACTCTCTAGAAAAGGCAGGTCCACGAAGGAGGCTGAGAAAAGCTGGACAAAGAGCTTGGAAGAAATTCAGGGAGAAGATATTTTAAGAATCTGAGGGGCTTCCCTGGTGGTGCACCGGTTGAGAGTCCGCCTGCCAATGCAGGGGACACGGGTTCGAGCCCTGGTCTGGGAAGATCCCACATGCTGCGGAGCGGCTGGGCCTGTGAGCCACAGCGACTGAGCCTGCGCGTCTGGAGCCTGTGCTCTGCAGCAAGAGAGGCCGCGATAGTGAGAGGCCCGCGCACCGCGATGAGGAGTGGCCCCCGCTCGCCGCAACTGAAGAAAGCCCTCGCACGGAAACGAGGACCCAACACAGCCAAAAATAAAAAATGATAAAAAAAAAAAAAAAAGTACAACATACATTCAGAAAGATGCGCAAATTTTAAGTGCACACAAGTGTACAGCTGAATATATTAAAAAAAAAAAAAGAATCTGAGAATGAAGGGAAAGTGTCCAGTGCCACATAAGGTCAAATAAGTTACTCACTTAAAATGTGTTCCTTGGATCTACCATGAGGACACAAAGATGATTTTACAAAAACAGTTTCAGTGGATTGTTCAAGATGGGAGCAAGAAGGTAGAAAAAGCAAATGAAAAATAACTGGCCAATCAAACATTATAGTGAAATAAGAGGAATGTTTTAAAATTTAACGGCTGTACACTGTTTTTCTAGACAATTCTCAAAACAGCTTTACAATGCTGGTAAAATTGATCTCTCATGGTGTGTCAATAAATCTGGGACTGTTCATGTTGAAAAAAATTGTTTTGGTTATTGCTGCATAACAAACTAGGCAAGATTTAGAGGCTTCACATTAAACCATTGTATTATTTCCTGTGACTCTGTGAGTCAGGAATTTGGACATGATTTAGCAGAGCTGGGGCATCTAAGATTGTGTCATCATAGATTTAGTGCCTGGGCAGACTTGCTTCCCTTTGCAGTGTCTCTTTCATGTGATCGCTCCAGCAGAGTAATTGGATTTCTGATAAAGGTTTTCAGGGATCCCCAAAGCACAGAAGTGGAAGGGGCCAGGCCCTTTTAAATTTAGGTCTGGAAAGCGTACAGTGTCATTACTCCCAGTACAGTGTTCTACTGGTTAAAGCAAGTCACAGATTAAGTGTAGGAGGGGACCACACACAGTTATGCAGACTGGGCGGATCAATGGGGGCCATCTTGGAAACCAGCTACCGCAAAGATGAAGATGAACATGTTCTGATATCTTATAGATATATATTCCAATGCAGCTTGCAAGTATAGTAGGGTAGTTTTTAATCATCAGTCAGACTATTTAAACACATACACACACCAGAGATTTCATTTCCTTAGGAAGTAAGAGAAATTTAGTTTTAAAATACCAGTAGCAAAACTTATTTAAAATAAAGTGCTTGACAGGGAACTATATTCAATATTCTGTAATAAACCATAATGAAAAAGAATATATATATATAAATATTATATATATATATAAAACTGAATCACTTTGCTCTACACCAGAAACTAACACAACATTGTAAATCAACTATACTTCAATAAAAAAATAAAAGAAAATAAAGTGCTTGAAACTCTGTTAACCAGGAAAAGCAAACACACAAAATTTCTTATCTTGACAATTCTAATTAATACATACGTCTTAGATCCTATTCCTAAGTGATTTCTTTGCTCTGTATTTTTATACTTAGCTAAGAAACAAATGGAAAAATAATAAAATATTTTTAAAATTGTACCTTTCTGGCTAGTTTCAGTGATGATGGATAGTCTCTACTTTTTTATCCCATAAATCCCTAAATCTTCAGAAAATATTGTACAGTTCTGTTAAAACACAGAAGATCATTTCTGAGTCATCAATAAGTTATACACAGTTTGTACTTAATTTTGCATCTCAATCTTTTAACGATCTATCAACAAGAGTACTAGGGCTTCCATGTGCCTTATTATATGTTTAATTTTAAGAATCATTACTTAAGAGCAGCTCTAACTTACTTCTGGAATGCTAATGAAATTTATACATCCCAAACCATTTGTAACTGACATTCACTGAGTTGTACCTCTAGATATTAAAATATATCTTCCTTACATAAAATTATGGCAAAAAATTGAGGCATGCTCCAAAGCTTTTTCTTCTCCACTCTCCAGGGAAACATATAAAATTCTTAAAAACATACTAAACTTACACAACTATATCTCTTATAGACTTGAAATAATGAGCCTAACTTGAAATTTTCACTACAGTCAACTGATTTTATAAGATGGGTGGGTGGAACTATTACTCTCTGAGATACTGCTTTAGTAGAAAATAGCTGTGAGAGATGGTCATCACTGGTATGTACTAAGAAATGGCAGAGACAAATTTTTAAGGGAAAACTTTGGATCTCAAAAGTTTCCAGAGCTGAGATGTTCCCTGAAGGCTAAGAAAAAACATTTGTTGTGTGTACTGAGCAAGAAGTCAATGTGTGAAACCCAGCTGTATTATTGTTGGATTCTGCCACAGAGATCTCAGGCTGGTGGTTCTCAGTCTTCAAAAATCACAAACAGGATGGTTTGACCCAGTTAAAAAAATATCTTTAATTTATTGTCAACATTTTAGAAACATGATGTCTTGTACTAAAATTCTGATATCAGGAATCTCTTAAAACACCCACATATTTGGCAATGCTGGGCTCCAAATTCACAAATGGCCCACCTCATTCCGTTACCTCAAATGTCGTCGGATGTGTGTTGGCATTCCATTTTGAGACCCTCAGCTTAATAAGAAGTGCCAGGGTAAGTTTCTGTCCGGAACTTGAAAGTAGGCAAAATAGAGCACTGGTTATCTTCTCCATGCCATGTTTACTAGGTTATTTTACAGACACCTCTGTGATGGCTGAGAGTAAGAGAGTGACTTGGAGATTTTTGCTAGTAGAGACGCTCACAAACTGAGGTTACTTGCACTGATTATAAAACTAATCTCTGTCCAGTGGTATAGATAACCTGACAGTTTATAGTTTATTTCTCCATTACACATTACCCAGTTTTATATCTCAGCCAAAAATATTATTTTAATACACATTTATTAAATGCTCTGTATATACCTAACTCCTTACATACACCGTGGTCCAGTTTCAACATCTTAAAAGTCCCCTGATTAACTAATAAGCTAAACGAAATCTTAGACTAGTGTTTATTTTCTATTTGTCTAGAAGTCATCATTTTACCTTATTAAAATTATACTTTAGCAGAACATAAGCCAATTAACCCAATGATCAGAATTGTTTAAGCAAAAGATTGTATTTTCTTATTGTACTTGGCTGGGGTTTAGTTTTCTATTCTACTTGATGTTTGGTTTGTTCATCAGTCAGATTACATTCTATGAAGACACAGTCTAGCCCTCAAGAGTTCAAAGCATAGTGGCTGAGACATATAAAAAAGATAATAATTACAATGCAAAGGGTTAAATGTAAAAATAGATATTCACAAGATATTATGAAAAACAGAGGAAAATCAAGTACCTAAACTGAGTGTGGTGGCGGGGGGGCGGATTAGGGAGGCTTCCCAGAGGAGATAAAGAATGTACCCTGACATGAGGGATAAGTAGGTGTCATCCAGGTAAAAGAGAGAAACAGGAAGTCACTCCTGCAGGAACAAGAAGCAGGCATTGCCTAGAAGGGTGTGTGTAGGTGAGGGGTGAGTGAGGTGACAGTAAGTTATAGAAAACCAAAGTCTAAGAGATGACGTTATTTTTGTTAGATGTGTAAATTAATCAGTCTGGATTGTAATGTGATTCTGAACCTTCTTTTGCCACTCTGAAGCTCAATTTGTCTTTTAGACGTAAAGTTGTCTATATTTATGGCATTACATATCATAATGTATCCCAATAGATTACCTTAATGTTGGAGAGAATAATTCAGTTCTTGGAGGAAGCAAACTGATCACTCGAGGTCTTACTTGAATTCTTAATTCATACCCAGATCTCCAGCAGATATGAAAGCGCAACATTTTATGATAAATTTCCATAGACATATATCTTAGTAAGTCTGATTACATCAAATAGTTACACCCACTAATGTGGAAATGGGCATTTATTCTGCCAAGAGTTGGTATTCAAAAGAACTTTAATCATGTCCCTGGGAACCAGGAGGTACTGAGTTAACTTTTTAAGTATGAAAAATTTGAGGGTATCCCACTGCATTTCACTTTTCAAAAAAGGAGCTCTTTTCTCTAGAAAATTAAATGCGTCCATAACGCTATCATATTCATCTAAGAGCGATCTTTCATCTAGTAATATTTTTATGTATTTCCAAATGGCTCTAAATTCATGTGTAGCAAAGAGTGTCAATCTCGTGTCTGTATAACTACAGATATACATAATTTGGTTATGAGGTTAATTGTACTCAACACATAGAGCTCTTATATCGTTTCCTGTTATTTGTACTTTTAGATCATAGGCGAATCTCAGTAAAAGTCAGTCAAAATGATTTTGATTTGGAAGGCTTTGCAATATAAAGAAATGACTTAAGAAAGAAAAATAAAAGCATAATACAGTTGAATAAATTGTAAATTTCTTGAAGACATAAATCTTAAGCTAAAATATTAGATTTAGGCCTATTTGTTCTTCTTTCTTTATAGTATAAGAAGCATTGTGGTGTAAGAAGGAAAATCTCTTCTCTATAGATATGATTCCAAATACAATATAAATACCGGAGAATTATTTTATAGTAATTTAAAATACCTAGGAGCATATGGTAACCTAAGCAAAGAATAACTGCTCACAAACCAACTTTGGGACTGACAATTTCTATCGTGTTTTCAAGGATTTCTTCAGAATTCTCAACTTCTCAATTATTAAATATTCTTAAGGTCAGCCATCAGCAAACAATTCATTCATATTTATTGAGCACCAGTTATATGGTTGCTGATGGGAATATAAAGATAACCTACATAAAAATAAGTTTTCTTCAAAGAGTCAGGCAATTAAGTATTAAAGAAATTTTACTATCTGCTCTTATAGAGGTAGGTACAAGGTAATAAAAACATAGCAGATTGAAAGCCAAAACTAACTCTGCAGAGGGGATGTACAGTTGAAGAAACTGTTCAAAGTTGTCACTGTAAATTTATTTATTTTTCATGGTGAACAACTGTGGCATCTGTATTCCAAGCTCAAAAACTTGCTTGTGCAAAGGCATGATAAAACAACTGGTTAAAAGAACAACAGAAAACAAATTAACCTTAGAGTTAAAAATTGCTAAAGCAGAGGGTACAAGAGGGATTAGGAACAGAAGATTAACTTGGAAATATAAACATAGACAGATTTTGCAGGGTATTGATTCCCATATAAAGCAATTTGGCCCCTATTTTGTAGACTGACCTGGGTTAAGGAACAGTTGCCCAGAGCACTAAAATATCCCCAAGGCATTAATATGTCACTGGAAATTTAGGAGACAGAAAAAAAATTTTTTTTATGCCTTTCACTTTATGCCCTTTCCAGGTAAATGTTTACAAGTGTTTGGAAGAAATGGTTTGGAGAGTTGCTTGGTGTGGAGCACGAGGTCACCAATGAGTTGTAATTGAATGACAACAGCTCGCTTAAACACCTTTGGAGGTGAGCTACCATCTTCCCTACGTAAATAATCAACAAATATTTCAAGAACGTAGTTTAAAGGACAGCCAAAATATTAAATTCTCCTAAGTGTTAGCATAGATTCGTTTCATATTCAATGCAAGTAACCTCAGTTTGTGAGTGTCTCATAGCTCGTTAGCATCTGTTTTCCAAAAAATGGAAGCAGCCACCTATAACATCTTTTTACCTCTTGATTTAGGGCTTCTTCCCCTACAGTCAGCCATTTGTTTGCGAGCTTAGCATATTAACCCTCAACTCACAGACACACAAATAATCCCTGAAGGTAGAAATGTATGATGGTAGGAATGATATTTAGATTCCTTGAAGACCATAATAAAGAGACAGATAGTGTAAACTGGTTATGGTGGCCAGTCTTCAAACATTAGCCATCATTCACCAAGCTTCTTGCCAGATAGGAAGCTAGGCACATAGGCCACACATACTCTGCCCACTTAGAAATGTCCTTTTCTAAACCTGCATATGGTTCTACTGCAGGAGAGAGAAAATTTGTTTTCCTCCTGGAAGAAAAAATACATTGCATCACTGGATTTTCTGATTTTTTTCCTTCAGCATGCTACATTTTCCCTGGAAGGGATCTGCCAGTCAAATCTATAAAATCCAAAGACCCAAATTAAATAAACCAAAAGGAATGTATTAGGATGCCTTGTATACCATTATAAAAGAACATATGAAGTAACTCATTTTATACCAGTCTTAGATAGAAGAATAAAGGGAGCAAAATATCACCTCTTTCTCCCAGCACAGAAATAGATCCTATAGTGCAGAAGATATGAAGTATGCATTTAGGTTAACTATATACATATCAGACCACAAAATCCTCTATGTGTAAACATGTTTATGGGAAATACATCTATTTTTGTTTACCAATTTCTGTCACTATAATCTATCATAATTTTTAATGAATTTATGTGTGATATGTTTACAAAAATCTGTTTCGTTTCTGCATATATAGATTAAAATTTTAAAGTCTAAATCTTTAAGAAACTTATTCAGACGTGTATACTTGAAATATTTTTATAAATAGTCATTTTACTTGCTTAAGTTGTCTAATCTACATGCAAAAATTTAAATCACTAGAGGAATTACATAACAAAATTCCTAGCTTTCTATCTGGCAGGACCTTTGGTGAATGGTGGCTAAATGTTTGCAGACTGGATAGGCTGCCACCATAACCAATTATACTTCCTCATCTCTCATCTCTCGTCTTGAATACAAATATCATGGTGAATTAAAGATGACCACAGATTCTTTGACACGCTTCCCATTGAGAGGTGGAGTCTATGTCTCTGTCTCTTGAAACTGGGCGGGCTCTGTGACCGCCTTGACCAATAGCAGTACAGGGACGTGGCACGGTGTGGATTATGAGATGCTGATGGAGGCCTAGGGAGAGGACCACGGGGAGGCCCACATGAAGGGGAACCGAGGCCCCAGCCGAGCTGACAGCAGCATCGACCTGCCAGTCCTGGGAGGAAACCTCTCGGAAGAGGCTCTTTCATCCCAGGTTGACCTGCCCCACCTGATGCCACATGAAACAGAAAGGAGCCATTGACATCCACCTGCCCAAATTGTAAATTCATGAGCCAATGAATGTTGTTGTTTCAAGCTACTAAGTTTTGGGGTGGTTCATGATGCAGCAACATATAACTGAATTTTTTTTTTTTTTTTTTTTTTGCCAAAAACATCAATCAATGGGTTGCAATGACAATGAGGATTAGAATCGGTATGAATTCTATGTGAATTATATCACAAACACTGTCAGCAACACAAAAGTAGTGATACTTAGAACAGGGGAAAAATAGGTACGAGGTCCTGTGCTAAATTCATGGAGATGTTGCGGCTTCCTGGAGTGCTCTGTTGACAAGGATTGTTATGACAGCTGGTTTCAGCGGGAAACCTGATTCTGATTGATTAGCTCTTTATATTTGTCATTAACAACCTTCAGTGATTGGCCCATTTCAGGTGTCGTTATATTGAAGCTAGGAGATCCTCCATAGTGTCACTATAAAAATAATTCACCAGAAAGACAACAACAAGAAGTATTAAAATTCATTTGGACACTTGGACTTGCCAAAACAATATACATAGTTGATATTTCACCTTTGCTGAGGATCTTCTTAGTAATTTCTGACTTTTTCTCACCTAAGATGTTACATATTTTCAGCTAAGATACTGGGTAAAACATTGTACAAGTATTTTAAAATTCGAATTCCAGGACTAATATCAACTGATGGTACGTGAGCAGGGCTAAACACATTGCTCTTGGGGCCACTGGTAAGTGGGTGAGGTCGCCTAGGTTAGAAACAAATTTTGGTCATTTCCAAAATGTTCAAAAACCTCAAGGAAAGTTTACATTTACTTATATAAGGACTAATGTAAATATTCATTTCTTTTGGCTGGGTTTATTTAATTTTTTAAAATTCAAGTATAATTGATCTACAACACTATGTTAATTCCAGGTGCACCACAGAGAGATTCGATATTCTATACGTTACAAAATTATCGCCACTATTTAACTTCTTTTTATTTACTCTGGTTAGCTCATGTTCATCAGAAATTCTGATTGGAAGTTATACATGCTTGATTAGCAAGAGTGGGACATTAATCATAACTTAATAAATGAGGGTTGGTAGAGAAATGTTTAAAAACATGGTACCTGTGGGTGAACATAAGCGGTAGTTGACAGGGAAAAAAAAAAGTAGGAGCCATTTCTATGCTGAAAAGACAGTGCTTGGATATGAAGGTGAGTGTCTGATCTGGATTCTGCATCTTTTCTGCCTTTAACTGTCTGTGACATTTTGGGCAAATCACTTCACCACCCCACCTATTTTCTCATTTGATAAACCAGAACAATGATTCCCCCCTTAACTCACTATTGTTAAGAGGCTGAAATAAAATAACATGCAAAATAAAATACTTAGAGATCTGAAGACATCCTCTGAATGCGGACTGGTAGAAAACAATACTGGGGTTCTAACTCTCCTACATCCTTTTTCGGAGATGAAGAACCTTGGGACACAAGTGGCATTTTCATCCTTGCTTCCAGTGGAAGTTGGAACTTCGGGAGATAAAAGATGCTGGCGGGTATGAATATCTGGCTAAATTGCTGACTGGCAGCACTTAATGTGATTTGGCTTTTCATCCACGAATAAATCCAGAGTGATAGGCAGTTGGCTGAGGCACCTGAGAGCTTCTAATGAGGAGCAGAAAGGAAATGTCTGCCTGGAAACTTGCCAATTTCATCAATAAGACTCAGATTCAAATTAGAAATCAGAGAGAGGGAAAAAGTCCCAGATAAAATTATTCAACCAGATACCAAGAAGGATATGTGGAGTGATGAAGAAAGTATAATCAAGACAGACATGCCCAGTAATTTGTATGGTAATATAACAGGAAATGGCTTCAGAAAAAACTTTCTATGGACTCTGCTGTCTATATACCGAGAGCATGTGATGAAGAACAAAGTACTCTGATTTTAACAAAGGAACGTAAACATAAAATTACAGATACAATCAAGACTCAATGGTTGGGATTCAACTAGAAATTGATACTGGGAATGTATACTTTATTTAATATGAGAAGGCCATTCAGAATGAAACAGTTAATTACAAGTAATTTTTGTATAGAAGAAAAAGATGAAAGCATCAATTCACTTTAAAAGTGAGAAATTGCAGTCAGCTCTACCCACCACCAGAGCCTCCCATCAAGCCTCTTAGATAGCCTCAACCACCAGAGGGCAGACAACAGAAGCAAGAAAAACTACAATCCTGCAGCCTGTGGACCAAAAACCACAGTTACAGAAAGACAGAGAAGATGAAAAGGCAGAGGGCTATGTACCAGATGAAGGAACAAGAAAAAACCCCAGAAAAACAACTAAATGAAGTGGAGATAGGCAACCTTCCAGAAAAAGAATTCAGAATAATGATAGTGAAGATGATCCAGGACCTCGGAATAAGAATGGAGGCAAAGATTGAGAAGATGCAAGAAATGATTAACAAAGACCTAGAAGAATTAAAGAACAAACAAACAGAGATGACCAATACAATAACTGAAATGAAAACTACACTAGAAGGAATCAATAGCAGAATAACTGAGGCAGAAGAACGGATAAGTGACCTGGAAGACAGAATGGTGGAATTCACTGCTGCGGAACAGACTAAAGAAAAAAGAATAAAAAGAAATGAAGACAGCCTAAGAGACCTCTGGGACAACATTAAACGCAACAACATTCGCATTATAGGGGTCCCAGAAGGAGAAGAGAGAGAGAAAGGACCAGAGAAAATATTTGAAGAGATTATAATCGAAAACTTCCCTAACATGGGAAAGGAAATAGCCACCCAAGTCCAGGAAGCGCAGAGAGTCCCATACAGAATAAACCCAAGGAGAAACACGCCGAGACACATAGTAATCAAAGTGGCAAAAATTAAAGACAAAGAAAAATTATTGAAAGCAGCAAGGGAAAAACGACAAATAACATACAAGGGAACCCCCATAAGGTTAACAGCTGATTTCTCAGCAGAAACTCTGCAAGCCAGAAGGGAGTGGCATGAAATACTTAAAGTGATGAAAGGGAAGAACCTACAACCAAGATTACTCTACCCAGCAAGGATCTCATTTAGATTTGATGGAGAAATCAAAAGCTTTACAGACAAGCAAAAGCTAAGAGAATTCAGCACCACCAAACCAGCTCTACAACAAATGCTAAAGGAACTTCTCTAAGTGGGAAACACAAGAGAAGAAAAGGACCTACAAAAACAAACCCAAAAGAATTAAGAAAATGGTCATAGGAACATACATATCGATAATTACCTTAAACGTGAATGGATTAAATGCCCCAACCAAAAGACATAGACTGGCTGAATGGATACAAAAACAAGACCCATATATATGCTGTCTACAAGAGACCCACTTCAGACCTAGGGACACATACAGACTGAAAGTGAGGGGATGGAAAAAGATATTCCATGCAAATGGAAATCAAAAGAAAGCTGGAGTAGCTATACTCATATCAGATAAAATAGACTTTAAAATAAAGAATGTTACAAGAGACAAGGAAGGACACTACATAATGATCCAGGGATCAATCCAAGAAGAAGATATAACAATTATAAATATATATGCACCCAACATAGGAGCACCTCAATACATAAGGCAACTGGTAACAGCTATAAAAGAGGAAATCGACAGTAACACAATAATAGTGGGGGACTTTAACACCTCACTTACACCAATGGACAGATCATCCAAAATGAAAATAAATAAGGAAACAGAAGCTTTAAATGACACAATAGACCAGATAGATTTAATTGATATATATAGGACATTCCATCCAAAAACGGCAGATTACACGTTCTTCTCAAGTGCACACGGAACATTCTCCAGGATAGATCACATCTTGGGTCACAAATCAAGCCTCAGTAAATTTAAGAAAATTGAAATCATATCAAGCATCTTTTCTGACCACAACGCTATGAGATTAGAAATGAATTACAGGGAAAAAAACGTAAAAAAGACAAACACATGGAGGCTAAACAATACGTTACTAAATAACCAAGAGATCACTGAAGAAATCAAACAGGAAATAAAAAAATACCTAGAGACAAATGACAATGAAAACACGACGACCCAAAACCTATGGGATGCAGCAAAAGCGGTTCTAAGAGGGAAGTTTATAGCTATACAAGCCTACCTAAAGAAACAAGAAAAATCTCAAGTAAACAATCTAACTTTACACCTAAAGAAACTAGAGAAAGAAGAACAAACAAAACCCAAAGTTAGCAGAAGGAAAGAAATCATAAAGATCAGAGCAGAAATAAATGAAATAGAAACAAAGAAAACAATAGCAAAGATCAATAAAACTAAAAGTTGGTTCTTTGAGAAGATAAACAAAATTGATAAGCCATTAGCCAGACTCATCAAGAAAAAGAGGGAGAGGACTCAAATCAATAAAATCAGAAATGAAAAAGGAGAAGTTACAACAGACACCGCAGAAATACAAAACATCCTAAGAGACTACTACAAGCAACTTTATGCCAATAAAATGGACAACCTGGAAGAAATGGACAAATTCTTAGAAAGGTATAACCTTCCAAGACTGAACCAGGAAGAAACAGAAAATATCAACAGACCAATCACAAGTAATGAAATTGAAACTGTGATTAAAAATCTTCCAACAAACAAAAGTCCAGGACCAGATGGCTTCACAGGTGAATTCTATCAAACATTTAGAGAAGAGCTAACACCCATCCTTCTCAAACTCTTCCAAAAAATTGCAGAGGAAGGAACTCTCCCAAACTCATTCTATGAGGCCACCATCACCCTGATACCAAAACCAGACAAAGACACTACAAAAAAAGAAAATTACAGACCAATATCACTGATGAATATAGATGCAAAAATCCTCAACAAAATACTAGCAAACAGAATCCAACAACACATTAAAAGGATCATACACCACGATCAAGTGGGATTTATCCCAGGGATGCAAGGATTCTTCAATATACGCAAATCAATCAATGTGATACACCATATTAACAAATTGAAGAATAAAAACCATATGATCATCTCAATAGATGCAGAAAAAGCTTTTGACAAAATTCAACACCCATTTCTGATAAAAACTCTCCAGAAAGTGGGCATAGAGGGAACCTACCTCAACATAATAAAGGCCATATATGACAAACCCACAGCAAACATCATTCTCAATGGTGAAAAACTGAAAGCATTTCCTCTAAGATCAGGAACGAGACAAGGATGTCCACTCTCACCACTATTATTCAACATAGTTCTGGAAGTCCTAGCCACGGCAATCAGAGAAGAAAAAGAAATAAAAGGAATACAAATTGGAAAAGAAGAAGTAAAACTGTCACTGTTTGCGGATGACATGATACTATACATAGAGAATCCTAAAACTGCCACCAGAAAACTGCTAGAGCTAATTAATGAATATGGTAAAGTTGCAGGTTACAAAATTAATGCACAGAAATCTCTTGCATTCCTATACACTAATGATGAAAAATCTGAAAGAGAAATTATGGAAACACTCCCATTTACCATTGCAACAAAAAAAATAAAATACCTAGGAATAAACCTACCTAGGGAGACAAAAGACCTGTATGCAGAAAACTATAAGACACTGATGAAAGAAATTAAAGATGATACCAACAGATGGAGAGATATACCATGTTCTTGGATTGGAAGAATCAACATTGTGAAAATGAGTATACTACCCAAAGCAATCTACAGATTCAATGCAATCCCTATCAAATTACCAATGGCATTTTTTACGGAGCTAGAACAAATCATCTTAAAATTTGTATGGAGACACAAAAGACCCCGAATAGCCAAAGCAGTCTTGAGGCAAAAAAATGGAGCTGGAGGAATCAGACTCCCTGACTTCAGACTATACTACAAAGCTACAGTAATCAAGACAATATGGTACTGGCACAAAAACAGAAACATAGATCAATGGAACAAGATAGAAAGCCCAGAGATTAACCCACGCACCTATGGTCAACTAATCTATGACAAAGGAGGCAAAGATATACAATGGAGAAAAGACAGTCTCTTCAATAAGTGGTGCTGGGAAAACTGGACAGCCACATGTAAAAGAATGAAATTAGAATACTCCCTAACACCATACACAAAAATAAACTCAAAATGGATTAGAGACCTAAATATAAGACTGGACACTATAAAACTCTTAGAGGAAAACATAGGAAGAACACTCTTTGACATCAATCACAGCAAGATCTTTTTCGATCCACCTCCTAGAGTAATGGAAATAAAAACAAAAATAAACAAGTGGGACCTAATGAAACTTCAAAGCTTTTGCACAGCAAAGGAAACCATAAACAAGACGAAAAGACAACCCTCAGAATGGGAGAAAATATTTGCAAATGAATCAACGGACAAAGGATTAATCTCCAAAATATATAAACAGCTCATTCAGCTCAATATCAAAGAAACAAACACCCCAATCCAAAAATGGGCAGAAGACCTAAATAGACATTTCTCCAAAGAAGACATACAGACGGCCACGAAGCACATGAAAAGATGCTCAACATCACTAATTATTAGAGAAATGCAAATCAAAACTACAATGAGGTATCACCTCACTCCTGTTAGAATGGGCATCATCAGAAAATCTACAAACAACAAATGCTGGAGAGGGTGTGGAGAAAAGGGAACCCTCTTGCACTGTTGGTGGGAATGTAAATTGATACAGCCACTATGGAGAACAATATGGAGGTTCCTTAAAAAACTAAAAATAGAATTACCATATGACCCAGCAATCCCACTACTGGGCATATACCCAGAGAAAACCGTAATTCAAAAAGACACGTGCACCCGAATGTTCATTGCAGCACTATTTACAATAGCCAGGTCATGGAAGCAACCTAAATGCCCATCAACAGACGAATGGATAAAGAAGTTGTGGTACATATATACGATGGAATATTATTCAGCCATAAAAAGGAACGAAATTGAGTCATTTGTTGAGAAGTGGATGGATCTAGAGACTGTCATACAGAGTGAAGTAAGTCAGAAAGAGAAAAACAAATATCGTATGTTAATGCATGTATGTGGAACGTAGAAAAATGGTACAGATGAGCCAGTTTGCAGGGCAGAAGTTGAGACACAGATGTAGAGAATGGACATATGGACACCAAGGGGGGAAAACTGCGATGAGGTGGGGATGGTGATGTGCTGAATTGGGCGATTGGGATTGACATGTATACACGGATGTGTATAAAACTGATGCCTAATAAGAACCTGCAGTATAAAAAAACAAACAAAACAACTAATACTAAACTTTCATTGGGTTATTTGTATGGAAATATGTTAATATAAATGTTTCAGACATTACATGAAATTTCTAAAAATCTTATATTTGTATTTGTATGGAAATATGTATGGAAATATGTTAATATAAATGTTTCAGACAGTACATGAAATTTCTAAAAATCTTATATTTGTATTTGTATGGAAATATGTATGGAAATATGTTAATATAAATGTTTCAGACATTACATGAAATTTCTAAAAATCTTATATTTGTATTTGTATGGAAATATGTATGGAAATATGTTAATATAAATGTTTCAGACACTACATGAAATTTCTAAAAATCTTATATTTGTATTTGTATGGAAATATGTATGGAAATATGTTAATATAAATGTTTCAGACATTACATGAAATTTCTAAAAATCTTATATTTGTATTTGTATGGAAATATGTATGGAAATATGTTAATATAAATGTTTCAGACATTACAGGAAACGTCTAAAAATCTTATATGTTCTGGTATAATGTTATAAGTAATAATCCTAGTTATTACTTTAAAATGTATATCTCAGAAATAACTAATTTTCTTGTCAACTGCATTATTATGAACTTTCATCAAATCTTTAACCATGGTCATTTTTAAGTCTTTTGTCATTTACAGACAGTTCTGGGTGTACTCTGATGATTTTGCAAATATGTTCCTATAAAAGAGTTTCATCTTCAAGAAATTCATGGAAAAGACTCTGACAAGTACAGGTTTCTGGTAACTGACTGTACTGCTGAACTGAATGAATAAGCATTTTCAGAACTCTAATGAAAAACTGATGAACTCATAAAAGTGCTAACAAAAGATCAAGATGAAAAAAAAGAAATTAATTACATGGGACTGAGTGAACTGATGAGGATGAGTATAATTTTTGTGACTTTCTGTCTGAATTAAAAAAAAAAAAAAATCCCACAAGGACTCAGAGGAAAAGAATATACAAATCAATTTTCACTGCAAAGTAAAGGAGCTGTTACAGTGGAGGATTACTGGACTGAATGTCAATGTTATGACATAGTATAAGTGTGTTTCATGTTTGGTAATTGCAATCATTGTTGCTTTTGTTGTGGTCATCCATGTACAATGCTTGGTGTCAGTCTATCTATCTCTTGTAAAAATAAAATACAGTGTGTGTGTGTGGAAAAAAAAAAAAAAAAAAAAAAAAAAAAAAAAAAAGTGAGAAATTGGAAACTTGTAGACTATTGGATTAAAAACTAGAAAACAAATATTTATGAGTCAGGCACTCCCTGTATTCTCCCATATTATCCTCACCATGCATCTGTGAGGTAAGGAGTAATGTAGTCTTACTGACATAGGAGGGCACATGTGTGAATCATTATAGAAATCGACCACCAATAATCACGGTACTGCAATTAGTTTTGTTTGTTTGTCTGTTTTAGAATTATACATAATTCTGAATGTGAGGTTGGGTGATACTCAGGTATAAGAAATATTCCTTTTTTTTTTTGAAAAGTAGAAAGAAAGTGGGCAGCAGGAGGGAGAACGTTAAAGTCAGAAGAATGCAAAAAAGTAGTACCAAAAAACTATGAAACAAAACTATGGCTTTAAATTCTTCCTTTTTAAATCAACTTAGATTTTAGAGTTGAGGGGTATATTAAGATATAACCCATCAATTTTTTTTTTATAAAGGCAGCCAGAGGAAAATTCGGTTAAGTTTACAAAAGCTTGTCTTAAAGTAATTAATACTCGAATGTATCTATTTTTAAAATCTAGGAAACATAAAGGGAAAGCACACACTCATACACACACACACACACTCACTCCGAGTAAAGAAGCAAATCAAGTATGACAAGATCTATCCTGTGCAAAATAAGTACAAGTCTTACTGAAATGCTCAGTTTACAACTAATGTTGAAAAAATCTTTTCAGTGATAAGTCAGTTGTCAAAACACTAATAAAGCACAGTCTAAGATAATATGGTAATTAGAAGATGACAAATACAATCACTTATGTCTTCTCTGGCTCTTTTCTATCCCTGTTCAACTACACGGCTTTCCTTGCAAAAGGGAGTTCTGAAGGCAATAAGAATAATTGTTGCAACTTTCCATGTAAGATTAAAACCTTAAATTATTAAAGTTATCCATTTATATGATCTACATTTATCATTTATTGTTCCTGCTTTGTTGAGGGAGAGCTGGAGGAAGAAACTAGATTCAAATAGTGGAAACGTGTGCATTTCTACATCAGGTATGTAAGGGCTCGTTTTGCCAAATTCTTTACACTTTTGAACTGCAGGCAATGCCACACATTTAATCTCTACCTATGTGTGATTTTCCCCATGAAATTACTTACATTAGACTACTGCCCAATTGTTCCTGCTTCTTGCCATAAGCTTATTTTTTTTTAATATTTTTCCTATGCAAAATAATAAAAAAGCTGTATCTGACAGAGGCTGAAGGCTTTTTGTTGGGAGGATTAACATTACAAATAGCCAAAGATATGACAGATAACATTAACATTTAGGAATGAAAATATTATTCCATTTTGTTTATATTATTTCTGCTTCCCCTGAAAATCTTATTTCTGCTAATAACTACAAAACCATTCAGCACCTAACTATACTAAATACAGTGTAGTTAACATAACTGATTTAACAATTTTGCATGTTTTTTCATTGAAAACATTATTCTGGGGTCTGTATAATGAGAAAGATGCATACAAACTCTCAGTAGACAACCATTGTTCTGAGATTATCAAATGCAGTGATTAAACTTGTAGAGGCTCTCCTTTTAAAGGGTATATTTGATACTGAAGCTGTAAAAGTATTGAAGGAAACTAAATTTTACTCTGCCTGACAAGTTTTTAGAACGACCGTAATTAGCACACTTTTTATCTTGAGCAGTATACTCTCATTTACAAAGTACTTTGCTTTCTGCTTCCTCTCCCTCCTTCCTTTTGCTTGATGGATCCCTGCTCATCATTTTGTCTCTACTTAGACATCTCTTTTTCCTGGAAGTCATCAGTGGCACCCTACTTCTTAAGCTCCAGTGGGCCCCGCACTTTCCCAGCCCTAGGGTGCAATGTCTGTGTTCATCACCTGAGTGTAAACCTCAAAAGGATGGGACCCAGTCTACCTCAGGGAGCATTATATTCTCCGTATCTACAAGAGTTATTTGGTCCACAGCTGGTGCTCAATAAACACTGACAATTAAAATGTCTCACTGAATTCCCAGGACAGCACTGTGAGATTTACTGATGCCCAAGAAGATAAGGCAATTTGATAGCATCACACAGGAAAGGCGTATCATTGTTTCACTCTTCCCATGTTCCTTCCCGGTCTCCCTCTGCCTTCCATCTTAGCTCAACAGAGCTGCAAATGAATACAAAGCATGAAAGGGGCTATCTATTCATTTCTTCTTAGTTTACCCTGAAGTAATCTAGTAATCTTTCCTTTTTACACATGGTTATTATCAGTGTGGTCTATATATAATTTGCAAGTCTTCTATCTGGAAAAGTTGAATTCAGGTCAACTGTTTCTCTAACAGATTTGTCTTTAGTGCCTCAAGAAACTTCTGGAATTAAGTAAAACTTCAATGTAATGTTTACTTAAAAAAAATGAATGACCTGCTTTTGATATAAATTATTAAATGAAAACAACTTCTACAGCTGAATTGGTATAAGGATTAAATGGCAGCGTTCAGGGGATCAATTATTTTATCTCTTAACTATCTCTCCGTCACAGCTATAAAATTATTTTTTACAATCTGTTCTTATTTCTTCCAACACAATATGGAATCCCTCTTTATAATTTTGAATTTCCTTGACTCTTTTACTCTTTCCCCAGATGTATTACCTGTTCTATGCTTGAAAAGCTGAATTTTACAAACTTTTAACGGAAGCTTTATCACTAAAAATTAGTAGCATCATCTTTAAATTCAAATAATCAAAGTAAATAAACTGATTTCTTAAGACATAAATTCTTACATTTTTAACATCATTTCTGTAGATCCACGGTAGTACCTTTCCATCAAATGTCCATCAAATGATACGTGTCCTTATAAGAGGGAGAGAGGTAGCCTTTTCTCTGTCTCCACCATGTGAGGATACACAGAGGAGATGGCCGCCCCTAAACTAGGGAGCGGGCCTTACTAAGAACCCAACCATGCTAGCACCCTGACCTCAGACCTCCAGCCTCTGGAAATGTGAGTAATGACTGTGAGAAGTAGAAGCCCAAATTAAGATAGGCCTCATACCTCAGAGGATTATTTTCTTTTAATTCCACTCTTTTACCAAACTTCAGGTTAAAAAACAGTTTCGGATCCACTTAGTACTTACACAGAATAGAACTAGAAATGAAAGAGGTTGATAGGGAATCAGATAGAAAAAAACAGGGTTGTGCATGCATTATTTAGCTTAGTTTCAATTACGATATGGTATAGTACAAAGAACTAAATACCTTTTTTTCCCATTCATCAATAAAAAATAAGTTATGATTTTTTTTAAATTGCAATTTCAGGTTATATTAGGGTCTCTGTCTCCAGAAGAATGTAGACAACACTGAGAAATATCTATGTTCCAGGCATGTGGCAATATTGACTAAAGAAACATATACTTAGCCCTACAATTTTATTTATTCATGTTCAAACATTCATAGGCACTCAGATCCACAGAATTCCAATAAGTTGACAGATAATTGAATCCTTTTCATCAAAACAATAATTCACAACATTCAATAAATGAATCAGTCCACAAAACATGGATTCAACTCTCCATTTGTAATTATGGGGTTATTTTTATAACCACAAACAAACAAAAATGTAGGCCATACAATATGCTCTTTCTGACTCTTATAAGTGAAATAGACCAGCTAGAAGCACCCTACCAGTTGAAGACTGCCCTAAATTAGGACACTGATAGATACAGGAAAAGAATTATTCATTCCTGTAAAGTTTCTACTGGTTCTACTTTTGGGCTCTAGGAAGGAAATTAAAAGATACCCATCTGGAGACCTTCCTCTCTCATTCTTCTGAAACTCTCTGATACAATCTTAATCTCCATAAAGCACTGATTGTCTAATTTTATCAAACATAATAGCGACTGGGCCACTAACATAAATATTACAATCATACTGTTACTGGTGTAATAATGATTATGAATCACACAGCTGTTTCCATTGAAAATGTCCTATTTACAGGATTAAAGTTCATTGAGCATCGTTATTAATCGATAGGTCATGATTATAGCTTGTAACTTTAAAAAAAAATACTAAAAATAATAAATGAGCTTCAAATATAGATAAATTATTTCACATATTAGAAAGCAGAAGGACTTAAATAGGTTAACATATTCTCTTTAATGTTAAAAATTGCTTGAAAATATTCTAAATAATTAAACTATAAAATGATATTGAAAGAATTGGGGAAACTATTTTTTAACATTATAGCATGTTTGACCTTTTGTCAAGAGCTATATTTTTAACTATTCTGTCCTGGTGTTTTTAATTCTTTCAGTGAAATTATCACAACCTAGTAGGAAGGGGTTTCATAAGCAAAACTGTGTGTTCGCTGGCAGCACAGGGTTATGGATTTGAGAGGAAGGAAGTAAAGAGGCAGAGACACATACATTTGCTAAATTCCTATTAATTTTACTTTTCTTTGCTATTTTAATTGCTAAATTAAAATAAGTTGAGTTGTTTTGAGAATCAATATTCCAATGAGAATAAAAGCTATTTCAGGACACCTTCCCTTGAAAACTTAATAACTACAAATTGAATACACAGAACAATATTTGATTTCCTGAGAATTACTACTAACAACTAAAGAAAAAAGAATGGTAATTAATTATTTAAAAACTATGCTAAAAGCTTAAATATAATTTTCAAATTATCTAAATTTATTGGAAATATCTATATAGGGAATGTTGTACAATAGCACTGAAAAGAATAACATGCTATTTTCCAGCTTTAAAATAAATAAACGTTTTGACAAAGAATATGTACAAACATATTCATGGGCGAAATAAAGTTCATTAGCTTTTCACATGTTTATCTAACACAACATTTATAGAAGTTAAACAACATTCTAAATGATTAAAAAGTACAGAAATCAGTTTTCCAAACACAAATGACAAATCACAGAACTTTCTGGGGGCAAACATTTATATATATATATATTACTGTATTTCTTTAGTTTTGGACTATTCATATTTTCTATTTATTATGTCAATGTTATTAATCTATGTTTTTCAAAAGACATTGTCAAATAAAATAACCAAATATATTACCAAATATTTGACCCCCACTATTTTGTAATTTAATGAGTGTTTTCAGTTTTTATTAAATTTTTGAGAAAATGGCAACAATAATAGAGCATTAGTTTTTTAATTGAATATTTTGTCTTTTGATGGTCTTTTTTTAAATTTTGTCTTTTTCTATGTTTTTAAATTTTTGAGTGAATACTCTTTTTTAAACAAAAGCAGTTAAGAATTTACCCCAAATAAAACTTTAGGCATAAATCCATAAAAGTTTGATATATAGAGCTCCAGGTTTCATAATCTTTTCAATGATTGTTCAAATTCTGAGTTTTTATTCCTCTAATGATGGATTGAAGACATATTCTTAAATACCAAATATTTTTTGAGGGGGGTGGTAATGGCAATCTGTACATTTTCAAAATTTATTTCTAGTATCATAATATTCTTATTCTTGAGGTACAAGTATTTGACCAGTATAATATCTGATTTATAATCTATCCATTCTTTTTCTTTGTGACTTAATAAACAATCAAATGTAGATGCATTCTCTGGTTTTTATGTCATATAAATACAGATTAATTTTTATTTTAATAATATTTTTCCTTTCTATATCCTTGATTTATTATATATTAATATTGGTACATAAACTTTTTTATCCACAATTAATTTTTATAAAATCTCCTTGTATGATACCTTTTTTGATGTATGTATTATATGCCAATTAGCATCTAAACTTTGTGACTCATACATATTACTTATAAACACTGATTTGGTAATATAAAGTGATACTCTTTCTCCTTTTTATTGCTTTTATGTTTTTTGTTTTTAAGACATTATTCATTCATTCAAGAAATAATTTTGAGTGCTTACTATGTGCCAGACACTCTTCTAGGTGGTGTGAATTCAACAGTGAATAGTACAGTCAAAAATTCCTGGTCTCCTGGGGCTTATGTTTGGTGATTCCTATCTTCTTTCTTCTTGCTGCTTTGTTTGATTAAATTTGTCTACTCATAATGGTTTTCTGTAAGTCTTTCCATATTATGTTGTTTTGTCATTTTAATAGATATTTCTATTAAATAATATACGTATATATACTTATACGTATATTATTTAATTTTTAAACACATTCTGACAAATTTTTTCACTTAAGAAAAGTTTTAAATTGTTTGCATATAAATCATTTACAATCCATGCTGTGTTAATGGATATCTCTGCTCTTGCATTACTCATTGTGTTTCCTGTTTTATGAAATATGAATACTATTTTGCTTGCTTCTAATCACTAGTATTAAGTGAAGGCTTTAAGGATATTCAATTCTATTGCTTTTTAAGGACATATGTGAACACATATTCCTCTAAATATTATGAACAATAAAATCAACTCTCCCCTGAACCCCTATCTTACGCACTGTGATAGGTTATTTTCCTTCTTCCAAATTTACACAGCAAACACCTACTTTTGAGTCTTAGATAAGGTGATCTGGAATTACAGATTTAAAGTTTCATTTCTATATCATTATATCTTCAGTTTGAAGCTTTCTATCCAGAAAGTTTTCATTTTGTATTTAACATACACCCAATGGATACCAAAATCCAAGGATGTTCAAGACCCGTGCATAGGTGATATTTGCAAATAACCTATGCACATCCTCCCATATAATTTAAATCATCTCTAGATGACTTATAATATCTAATTATAGTGTAAATCTATGCAAATAGTTGCTGGCATTCAGAAAATTCAAGGTTTGCTTTTTGGAACTTTCTGGAAATTTTTTTTCTGAATATTTTCAAACCATGGTTGGTTGAATCTGTGGATGCGGAGGGCTGACTGTAGTTCTAAATGTTCTAGAAAAGTATGGAAGTACAGCTCCTCTTCTATGCCAAAGCCAATTTGTGAGAAGATTTTAAATTAGGTTGACTCACATGTGCAGGGATTGACACAGGGTAATGGAATGGTGGCACAGACACCAGCTCAGCAAATCTATTAATGTGTTTGCCTGGCACTGTATTTCATCTAACAAATGTTTATTGAGCAGTTACTACAGCCTACACTGGTTCTTGGTTAGAAAATGTGATTGTAAGCAAGCCAAGGTCCTTTCCCTTACAGAGATAATATCGTACTGGAGAAGATAGGTATTAAATGAATAAACAAAGTTCACACAAGATAGACGTTGCAAAGCAAAGATACATGTTATAAAGCCAAGTAAAACAGAATAGGAGTTAGAGAGAAACTCGGGATGCTTTGAAGTGACCAGCCAAAGCTGCTCCGAGGGGTGATATTTGAACGGGGAGTCACTGAGGTGGAGGGAGGGTTATGAAGATCAGCAGACAGAGCCACGTGGTGCGAGGTCATGAGGCAGGAAAAAGCTCATCTCTGAGTAACTGCAAGAGGGCTGAAGTGCCTGGTGTAGCGGGGACAGAAGAAATGAGGTCAGAGGGACGGGCACCACTCCGTTTGTGAAGGGCGTCCTGACAATGAAAGGAGTTTGGATGTTACTCAGAGGGGAAAGTAAAATTATTAAAATAATTTTAGAAAGAGAACTGTCAGAGTCAGATATAAGTTATCTAAACAATCACTGTCTCCTAACTCCTACTTAGATCACCTGTACATAACATATTCTCCCGGCTGGAGTAATCTTATTAACAAAACCAGCAGTAGTACTAGGAAAGGGGGAGGGGGCTAAGAACAGTCTTCCTCAGGATTTCCTAAATCACTAGCAAAATGAATCTAGCCTCGTACAAAAAGATAAGACATCATCACTTTCCTCCCTCCCTCTCATCTCCTATCCTAGTTCTCTGTTGGCCAAATTCAAGGAAAAGCTTGAGGACAAGGAAGTCCCTAGAATCCATAGAAGTCAACTCCTGGCCAGATATCAGGGTAAAAATAATAAACAGTGGATCTGGGATAATAAATGGAAGATATCTACAACTCAGATTAAGGTGGTGGACTTTGCATGAACAAATATCAAGATTTATTATATAGCTGAAATAATTAAGGGCCACTGGTTCATGAACAAACAGTACAACTCCAAAATAAGGAAATAAATTGTGAAATAAATTTAAAAAATAAAGAAAATGACTAAAAATTTAAAAATAACAACAAAAAAACCCAAAAAAAGTAAATTGTGTCTGCAGTAGCCATTTTAAAATGTAAGAGTACAGGTTCTGAATCCTTTTCTATGTATTTTATTAAATATTTTATTATGAATTACTTCAAATGTACAAATAAGGACTAGAAATGATATATGTGCATCTAAAACAGTTTGCTGAAGAGGAATAATTAACGAAATGTATACTATGAAGAGAGGTAACTTGGCTCAATAAAAATAACTTATAGAATTTCCAGTTCTCATTCTGTGCAGGTAATGAACTGAGAATCTCCAATAACAGAACAACTATCATGGAAGGTGACATCATAAAAGGCAAACAGTCTTCACATGATCTTGCTTCGTGCAAAGTAAATAATCCAAATGGCACTGAAAGCTGTAAAATTTTCAAATTCCTTCTCTATATTTTAATAGATAAATTAGTCTTTTCCTTATTTTTATTAACTTTCATTTTCCTATTTTTAAATGCAATTTTGATATCCAACTCCTTTCTTACATATACCACATAATAAGATTTTTGACATCTTAAGTCAGATTGAGCATAAGTTAATGTCATCTCAGATTTTGATTCATCAATGAAAACCAATTGCTGTAGTGGTTAAAAGTGGATAGTTACAAACATACCAATGAGGAGAATGGTGAAATAGGAAAGTGAAATATTTTTGTATTACGTTTACTTATTTTCGATTTAAGCCAGAGAAACAAATATGCATGCATATACTAGAGAAAAAAAAGTTGTATTTCTTCCATAGTCTTTTCTGAATCTTTCAGACTTTCTGGGTCAGCAGCTCATAATGTGTATTGGGTCAACATTGCATAAAAATGATCTGGAGGGTAATTCTGCAATGTGACAATCCGTATTTTAAATCCTGTATGCCTAGAATGGTTCCTGGCACAAATTTAAAGGTTCAATAAATGGTTATTGAATGGGTGATGATATCAATGATCAGAGAAGCATTCTGAGGCAAAATGAAGTTATAATTTTTCTAGAAATCTTCTGAAGCTTTAGCCAAGCCAAATATCCTCAAAGGGTAAATAATTTTTTTATTGTATAGTTTTATTTCCTTTGTTTTACATAATCTCAATTGCATACTTTTTGAGAGTGAAGTTACAGTCCTAATAATGTGAACGATATGCTTTCTTTATCAGGGAGTTGTTTTAAGAGGAAATGATAGGAATGAAATAACACAAAATGATATATGAGAACAAACTTACTGTACAGAAGAAGGTTAAAGAACATATCCTGAGGCACTTATCAGCAATACTTAAATCTTCAATAAGAACATAAACATCGGTGTCTGTGGTATTTTTCAGCCTGGGAACATTCAGGTGACACAAGGATAGGCTGGGCTAAGACCTCACCAAGCCTCTATGTGCCAAAGAGATGGAAGTTCTCTGACTCACAGCTGATGTGATGAGCTCCTTATGGGTCCCTTCAAAGCAAAAATTGCACTGGACAAAGGTAAACAGGAAAGGAAGGCTATTTGCAATCGTGGAGAGAGGGAAAATCTCAGTTTGAGCTCTACGTCCTGCAAGGGCGGGTGGCGGGGTTGAATCTTAGGCCACCTGTGTTTGCTAACTGACTTTACACCGAGGAAAAGTAAACTTTCTCCTATCTTCATCACTGGAGGTAATTTTCCAACTTGCAGTGAGGGGCCCACCAAAGTTAGCTTCTTCTCTCCCATCTGACACTGGGAGATTGGGGCGCTACTGCCCTTGATGTTTTCAGTTCAGAGATGGCTCCCAGGCACTTGAAGGAAGGTTCTGGATTGCAAAACAGGCAAAAGGCCAGTTTTAGAAAATTTACATCTAAAAGAGACAGAGAAAGGATTTACAATGACAAGTGTTCTAAAGTAAATGCTCTGAGAACAAGGAGACTAGGAGCCTAGAGTCAGAAAGGAAGCTGTCTAAAGTCAGGCTGAGGGGAATAGTGAAGACCATATTGGCCAGTTCCTAAGACATAACCTGGTTAATACCCTGGTTAGTATCGACGTCCTCTTCGTAGGAGAATTATTTATCTGTATCCCCTCAGTTATGAGTTTGTGCAGAGAACCCAAACTTAACTTCTCATAAAAATATGTATAAAAATGGCCACTTATTAAGTTCTCCATTCATTCTTTTCTGCTTTTTTACACTAGAGTCCACTTTTGCCTTTCACATGGATCATATTGTATTAGTCAGTTATTCACTGATTATAATGCAAATAGAATGTAAATTGACTATAAAATGAAATTGTGAGCGTTTACTAGCCTTGTTATGGTGATCATTTCACAATGTATACAAACATTGAATTTTTATGTTGTATACCTGAAACTAACATAATGTGATATGTCAATTATACCTCAATCTAAAAAAAAATTAGCAAGTATTAGAGGAGTGTCAGGGACTATCACTCAAAAGGCTTTCTTCTGAAAGAAAGAAAAAAAAAATGAAATTGGAAATTTTACTATAGATAGTGGCCTTCCTAAAGTGAAAGACACTGATGTGGAAGAGTTCAAATCACACACACAACAATGGTTAGACCAATTCTCATGAGGAAAAATTGACAGGAAGGATAACTTAAGAGGCATTTCAAAATAAAAGTATTTGAATAATCAACAGACTTCACTGGAACAACCGATAGTGCTCTTAAACTATTGTTAAAATGTCTTTCATTGTGACGATGCTGCAAAAGCAGAATGAAACATGCTCTCAAACGATGTTACGGGAAGAATCATGTCAAAATTTGGCAGAAAATTAATTTGAAGAATTAGAGTATAGCTGCAAATACAAAGTTCTGTTATAAATAAAAATAAACATTTCTTAATTTGTTTTATTTTTCTAGACAAAGTTCTAATGGATTCTCTTTTCCCTTTAATTATGTCATGTTTCCTATCATAAGTCAGTTCACATTAATGAACTTTCCTCACGGACAAGTTACCTTCAATATCTTTTTTATACAAATGCCTCATTTCTGGCCTCAGGTTTCAACTTCAGACTTCGTATCTCCATCTCCCTCTGTCCACTGTTCTCTTAAATTTAATAGTGGTCCTGCTTTTTGGGCACTGAATTGGCCCTTTACCAATAAGTCCGCTTTGTTCTGGTTTTGTTCTCCTGAAATGTGTGTTACTCTTTTTTATTTATGACTTTGGTGCCCCCTCCAAATCCTAACCTATTAGGCATATAACAGATGCCATACTTCCTAGAAAAAAATAATATATTTGATAAGTATTATTTTTGAAGCAATGTCAAAAGGAAGGGTTCTACACCTTCTTCCTACCTGTGTGGCCTTTTAGCATTCTGAGGTTGAAGGAAAGTACTAGTGTCCCAAAATTTGAAGGAAAACATGTATGGACAAGACATGGCCCTAGACCCTCTGAGACTAATAATCACTGCCTCCCCCAAAGGCAATCATAATACCTGTGCCTCTGCCCTCACCCTCGCGTCTATGGTGATACAGAAATAGCAAACGCCTTGTAGGTCCCCACACAAGCTCTATGTGCTCTTCTCTGAGCTTTTAATTTCTTCACACACACACACACCCTATTCCCATTCCCTTGACTCACTCTCATTCATAATTCAAATCCACCGGGACCCTATCTCTGACCCACAGAAGGTCACTGTGCAGCCTCTGAAATATGTGCATTTTCAGGTAGCACCTTGAACCTCTGAGCCTCACAAAGTACCTGACACACAGCAGGTAACTAATTATTGTGCTCATTCAACAAACATCCTTAACAGCAACAGTGACATGCAGCACATCCTTTGAAATACTAAAACAAGAGCCAGACTAGGTTGGTAAAAAGAGATGTTTTGAGAAGAAATAAAAATTGGCCATACGAATAACACAAATACAATTTTTCCAGTGGCAACTCATTATAGTTCCTCCTTGCTCTGTGTCAAAATCTGTCCCCTGCTTAAAATTCTTGTTGTGTTTGTGTAGAGAGGAGTGGGTGGGAATGGAAAGGGTTATTTCCAGTAATATTAGTTTAAACTACACACCATGTACAGCATGAATAGGAAGTCACACAAGGAAGTCATGTTGAAATTCACCTGCTGTATTGAAAAGTCATCAAGTCACACAAGGAAGTCATGTTGAAATTCACCTGCTGTACTGAAAAGTCATCAAGTCACACAAGGAAATCATGTTGAAATTCACCTGCTGTATTGAAAAGACATCAAGAATTCTCTAGTGATAGGAGTTTAAATCAATAATTACTTAAACATTTAGATATGTGAGCTACCCAAGGATTAGGAATGGGGAGTCTGGCACAATTTCTCATGGGTCAGAATATTGGAAAGAAGCAATAAGTAAAATATAACTGTTTTGTTTGAATAGCTAGGAAAAAAGAATGTTCCCATTTGAAATAAAAGATGACTCAAACTTTGGTGGAAATGTGCTTTTCCCCAGACAATACTCCTCAGGTAAACAGATACACTGAACCATTTGCTTGTCTATAGTATTTGCTAAGATAATACAGTATTCTTAAGACCGTCATTTAAGTATGTGAAAGAACTTCCCTGAACATTTTATACACATTGCTCTTCAAAGATAGATGTTAAGTCTTCTAGTTATTATCTCCTAATGTGCATACAATGTATTCGGCACTTACTTTGATATGTTTGGGATGCATTCATACCTTCCAGGTAAAGCATGTGCTATTCAATTTAGAGGCCTTAAACAAGCGCCCAGTATTTTTGAGAGCTAATTAAAACTTCATTATTAATACAACAGCCGTACCACATTACTGGCTTGATAAGAAACCTAATAACTGATAGTGTCTAGGTATGTCTTTCAACTGACACATAATTAAGTCGTGTGGAACGCACTGCCCCCTGGAATCTCTTTTTAACAAGAAAACAAAATAGTAAGAACAGTAAGCATGAAGTGCAGGGTTGATTTATGTTAAAGTGGAGGCAAAGCCTGGATTCTGTCACAGATTTTCAAAGTTTTAAACTTTCCTTTTCAGTCAGAAACATAATTATATTTGAAACACTTATTTCACAAAATTTACTTTTTTCGAAGGGTGTACATACAGTTACCTTTTTTCTCTTGTGATAGTTGTTTTCATACAGATGGATGACATACATTTCAATGAAGAATTCAATAAATAAAAAATGAACTTAATAATTTAACCTGCCCAAAGGGGAAGACAGATAAGTACTAATATAATTAACTCTATTTTTTTTTATTGATAAATCCTTAACAGTTGCTTTTTAATATAAGTTGGCATCCTCCCATCAGCCAACATTGCTTCCAGGCAATTTTCACACAGACATCATGTTGTGTTATGGGAGTGGCAATGAACTTTAATATTGTTGAGAACAAAGCATAATTAGGAAAGACATTTTTTGGGGAACAGCAATATGTGATGAATCAAGTTGCAAAGCAAGAGTTACAGCGTGTTGTTTAAATTTATTTATGCTGATAAAACTTAGAAGAAAAATATCCTAAATTTTTCACAGTTTCTCCATGCAAATAGATTACTGTCATTGACTTAGGATAATTTTAATTAAATCATAAATTATATTAATTATAGCCCAAACACACCCATGTCAACTACTTAATTGTAAATATTATAATAAGAATAGAGATATCAAAGGTTAAAGTGATTGTCATGGAAACATAACCCAGAAAAGGGAAATCAAATCAGAAAATATTTCTCAGCAAATGTTCCTCAAGTCCTTGCCTCAAAACACAACAACTTTGTTGACTGTGCCCAAAATACAGTAACTTTTCTTACCTGTAACTATTTATACTAGCCTATCTTTGATGACTGAGCTAAAGTAGCTGTTTATGAAGTGACATGAGTAAACAAAATTAGTAAGCAGGAATTAAATAGCCCTATTATTTAATTGCAAAGACACATACTAGAATTACCTAACAATTAAGGTTTGGGATCTTCATTTCCTATTGCAGATTTTACTTTCATCTTGGACTGTCCTTGCACTTGTGCGTGTACTTAAGACGTATTAGCCTGAAGCCATTCCAATTTTTATCATTAAGAAAGTTAAAGAGGTAGATGGAAAACTATCAGGGGAAGACACAAGAACTATATGAAAAGTAGCATTAAATTCCTTACATAAAGCATTTTGTTATTATGGTAGGACAGTACCTCAGAATGACAACAGAAATTGGTGGATTTTCTCAGAATTATATATATATATATATATATATATATATATATATATATATATATATATGAAAGAAAAGAAGAATAATGTGTTAGTTCGGATCCACTGAGAAGCAGACACCAAAATAGTATTAATTGTGCAATTTTTTTGGAGGGGGTCATTGTACATCTGGATACAAGGCTTTTGCTAGATTTATGTATTGTGAATGTTTTCCCAGTCTGTGCTCTTGTCTTTTCATTTTTGTAAGGGTGTCCTATGAAGAACACTTTATAATTTTATGTATTATACTTCTAACAATTTTTCTACTATTGCTACTAACGTTTTGTGTCCTAATAAATTGTTGACAACTCCAAGATGGTGGATATTTTCCCCTATGTATTTTTCTACAAGTTTAAAAATAGTAGTTTCTACCTTTAGGTGTATGATCTATTTTTAGTTGTTATATAGAGTGTGAGGTAGAAGTCAATGTTTATTTTCCCCATATGCATATAATTGTCCCAGCACCATTTGTAGAAAGACTATCCTCTTCCTCATTGAATTGTGTTGGTAGCTTTGTTAAAAGTCAACTATCCACATACATGTTTGTTTTTTTTTTGTAGAATCTCAATTTTTTACCCTTTACCTATGCGTCTATGTTTACATCTGTACCACATTGGCTTTATTACTATAGCATTATGGTAATTTTTGAAATTCTTAAAAATCTTTCAATTTCTTTTTCAAAATAGTTGTACATATTCCAAGCCTTTTGCAGTTACAAGTAAATTTTAAATCATCTTGTAAATTTCTAAAAAAACAAAAAAGCCTTTTAGAAATATGCTAAGAATATATTGCATCTATAGATTAATTTGTGAAGTATCAATACATTCACAATAAGGTGTCTTTCAATCAATGAAAATGGCATATCTCTTCAGTTAAATATACTTCTATTTCTTACAAAAATATTTTGTAATTTTAAGTGTAATTTTTTATTATATTTTTTACATTGTGTTTAACTATTGGCATTTTAAGTCCTTGATGTTATTTTAAGTGATATTACCTTTGTAAGTTACATTTTGCAAATGTTCAATGCTAGAATATGAAATATTTTTTGTATTAGTCTTGTCTCCTGTTACCTTGCTAAAGTCAGTCATTACTTATAACAGATATTTTTAAAAAGATTAAGTTTTTTAAGTGGAAAATCATATCATCTATAAATATGGACAGGTTTACTTCTTCCTTCCCAAACTTTATACTTCTATTTATTCTTGTCTTATTGCACTGGCTAGGAGCTCCAGCATAACACTGAATAAAAGTGTCAAAACAGATGTTCTTTTCTTGTTTATAAATCCTGGGGAAAACACTGTTTTTCACCATTAAGTATTACCTTGGTGATAGGTTTTCATACATGTTCATTATCAGTTTGATGTAGTTTCCTTCCAACCCATTTTTTGTTGAGAGTGTTTTATCATTAATAGATGTTGGATTTAGTCAAATGATATTTTTTTACATCTACTGAGATAATTACATATGATGATTTGCATTGACTGATTTTTTAATGTTGAACCAACCTTGCTTTCCTAGGATAAATCTTAGTCATAATGTATTATCTCTATATAAGTATTGTTGGATTTAATTTTCTAATTAATTTTTGTGTCTATATTCATTATAAATATTGATCTGTAATATTCCTTTCTTGTAATTTTTGTCTGGCTTTGGTAAATATTATAATGCCCTAAATTGTTGAAAGAGGACTGTAAAGCTATTGAATGACATCATATATCGAGAAAGATACACAGTTTAAAATGTCTAACAATAACCACCAAAAGTGTTAGAGAATTTCAATTCTAAAAAAAAAAAAAAAGGAATAAGAACACACTATAACTTCAAATATAATCTCAAATCAATAGCAAAGAGGGCAAAAAGGAAGGAAGAAAACAGAATTACAAATCTCTTGATAAATATAGGTAAGCATTTAGTATTTGTTTAAGGTGAGTCTTGTTTCTTGGATTTGTGTTCCCATTCTCTAATAGTTAACTAATACATTTTTCCTTAATTAGTCTGCAAGGAAATGCTAGCAAGTATTTTATCTTCAAACTATCTTTTGAAACCCTAAATTGCCTAGCTCAGTATTTGGGAAATGGTATGTGCTCAGGAAAGCTTTTTTGATTCTTCTCAAGGTTAAATACTTGGTTGGTAAATGTCTAGTAACAAGGGAGGAAAAAAAATAGCATATTTTTTCATTAGGATTATATGTATTATATATTTTCATTCAAGTCTGATAATTCTTCCTTTAATTAACCATCAGTGATTTTTATTGAATCACATTCTGTATTTAATTAGTATTTTTGAATTGAGGCTATTTCTCATTTTACAAGTTTACTGTGGAAATACCTTTTTGACATTTGACTAATACTTTAATTAAAGCATAGAGTCATATGAAAGATATACCTCTTACCTTTGATAATTATCAGTTATTGATAATTATCCATCTCTACTGAATAAACTAGTAGCATGATTATATAGTGGCAAATAAGGATTATAAGCAAATAATTATCTAATGCTTTAATAAAACTCCTCCTTTCACTTTATTTTCTTTAGTTATTTATACCTTTGTTTTAGCAAAAGAAAAAAAGTCACCTTTCAGTACAGTCATAAATGCCTACTATTGAAAGATATTTTTATAGATTTGAGTATGTAAATTTTTCATTTACTGATTTTCTTTGAAATCCATGTTCACTGTTCACTTTATACTTTCACATAACTACTGATCTAAAGAAGGGTTTTTCAAGTTATCAAATAATTACCTTTTACAAAAAATACATTAAGCAATTAAAAGTTCACTAATTTTTCCATATTAAAGATCACTGTATAAGACTGTATGCATTCAATACAATAGCAATAAAGTATAAATCTGCATGCATTAAAGTTTACTCAAGCACAAGAATGAGTATAACACTGGTTTATTTCTGAATCTAAGATAGCTTAATAACTGGAGGTACCAGAATGGCCACATTATACCCCAGAGTCTCTGCAATATCTCTGTACCATGCAGAGCCATGTGGAGAATGACATGTCTGTATGCATGGCTGCACACAAGTACAAGAATATGAGTGCACATGTATGTTTCATAGAATTTTGAATTCCTAGCCAAGTTAGTTTAAGAAAATCTTCAGATAAAAAATGAAAATAGCATCTAATTAATAGCACTTGCTTTAACCTTTGAGGGCTCTCTGCAAAGTCTTAGACAGCCAAGCAACATCATGCCTTTCCCCCAAGGTACAAATACAAATATTATGAATAAATATTAGTTCTCATTCATAAGGAAAATAAATGTGTTGCATTGAGTATTATTATTCTCGGATAAGATTACCAGATGTCATGGGGCATTTGTAGCATTACTGTTACAAGGAAACATGATAAGAAGTGATTCATTATTCTTTCTTTAAGAGATAACACAGTACTATGCAAAAGTGGCCAAAATATACAATTTTTTCACTTTCACTGTCATAGCGAAAGGTCCTGAGATCATGGAGTCTCTAATGTTACAAAATCTGAAAATGATATTGGAACATAACGTAAGATTTAAAGTAAAGAATTCATTCAATATATCAAATACTATATTCCTTAATTGTTAAAATACAGAATTAATTAAATAGAATAAATGGCTCTAACATGAATGAGTAATCTAAAGAATTGGCAGGGGAAAAAGTTCTAGTTTCTGAAGTCTTATCACTGCCATGGACTTTGCATTAGATCAATTATTTTATCTTTATTTTTCTCAATATTTTAACTGAGAAAATGAGCATGTTAGCCTGTATCCACACGAGGATGCTTCATAGGATGAATTATTAAAAGGGTTGGCAAATGCTTTTTCATTAAAATGGCTACACAATTGCCAACAAATAATAACCCCTTCATTCAAAATCGAATGCCAGAGGTTAACTAATTTGCCAAGGTCTTAAGCATTATTTTTTTTAATAGATCTTTATTGGAGTATAATTGCTTCACAATACTGTATTAGTTTCTGTTGTACACCAAAGTGAATCAGCCATATGCATACATATGTCCCCATATCCCCTCCCTCTTGAGCCTCCCTCCCATCCTCCCTATCCCACCCGTCTAGGTCATCGCAAAGCACCTAGCTGATCTCCCTGTGCTATGCTGCTGCTTCCCACTAGTTAACTGTTTTACATTAGGTAGTGTATATATGTCGATGCTACTCTCACTTCACTCCAACTCTCCCCTCCCACACCGTGTCCTCAAGTCCATTCTCTATGTCTCCTCACGTCCATTCTCTATGTCTATGCCTTTATTCCTGCCCTGCAACTAGGTTCATCAATTTTCAGACTGTTAAATACATTCACCTCTTAAATATTTATGAAGCACCAAAGTTCCAAAATTCAGTAAATTATATAAAAGTATGTGCTCTTCATCTGATCAGATGTAATTTTGTTCTTTAGCCATTTCATGTGGGCAGGTGAAGCAATGTTAATACAACCCTGATAACCTTGATAAAAAAGACATACCAGGGCCATAGAATGTTTGAGCTGCAGTACATGTTTTAAAACAATCTCACTGAATGCTGATAGTCTTCTGATTATAGGCCTTAAATTAGGATATTTTCATAGTTACCCCATGCTTACAGATAGACTCACAGTCTCCAGGTATCAGGTATTTAGGCTTAATTAGAATAATACTAACAATAGCACTTATAATACTACTTTATTCTTTACTAATGGCTTTCTATTGATTTTATCAAATAAGCAATTTTATACAATTGTTGGGCACTTAAGAAAACAGCTCATTATAAGATAATTGCTAAATTTTTGAGGTTTAAAATATGTGTAAGAAAATAAGAGATTAAAGAAAAATGTGAAAACAAAATGAAAATCCACATAATGCAAAAATAAGCAAACAGCAAAGAAACAAATTCAGCCCACAATTTTGCCATTTATGGGTGTTCTTTCAATAGTGAGTGTGACAGCTGGCCGCCACAAAGAAGAAGAGGTACAAAAGCATGGCACTATGCATCACGGTTATTGAACTTCTTTTCACTCAGAGAAGGGTTTTACTGTTCTGGGGTTAATTCTACCCTTAAAGCCCTGGAACATATATTTTAACAGATTTGACCAAAAGTATCACACTTGATAATAATGAATTATTGTTTTCTGTTTCAAGAGGTATTTTCCATTTATTTAAACAAAAACTCTAAATGAACTTAGATGGCTTATTTAGGTTTAGAAAGTACATTTAAATCTAATATAGTTGATTAATATATGTTTACTTGTAAGTTAAAGAAAATAGAGTATCTTCTCTTCAATCTTCATAGGAATGATCAGAAGACAAAGAGGAGGTATTTTTTCTTTCAAATGAATATGCTCCTCTCTCATTTGTGTTCTTGTTGGACTAAGAGGCTGTTGCAGAACTTTCTGACAACCAAGTAACATATGGCAGAGTGCCTGGCACATGGCAGGATCTCTATATACGGAAACACATTTGTCCCCAGCCCACAAACTCTGTCACCCACAGATCCTTTCCACTGGCTCCTCCTCTTATTCTGCAAAGAGGTTCAACTTTTTTCTAACCTCCAAAAAAAAAAAGTTATTTATTTTCCCAAGTTACTTATCTTCTTCTCTCCCTCTCTCTCTCTCATTTTCCATCTCCAATTATTTTTTAAAGTATGCTTTATAATCACACCTTTATATTCTAATTAGCTGTCGTCTTCATGAGGGTAGAGACTACACCTCTTTTATCGCTCATTGTTCATTATGTTCTCTGTTCTATAAGAATGAACTTGATAAGTATTTGTTAATAAGTGAACCCTCAACATGTATTTGTACTTATGTGACTTCTCTATGCATTATTCTATTTAAAATCCTGTTTTTAAGTTTGGCCATGAACCCACCTCTAAAAGCAATCTCAAGTCTCATGTTTTTGCAGTAACTGACTCTCCCTCCTCCTCTTCATGCTAGTTTTCCTAATATTTCTGACTACATTTTTGTTTTGTTTTGTCTTGTTTTAATTTTCTCTTGCATGGTTTCCTAATCTGACAACTGAATTTAGAGGTTTCCCTTGTATTTATCATTGGCTCTCTCTTCCCTTTCTATTTACCCATGGAGTAATCACATATAATATTTTCTTCTTCATTGATTACTCATGGTTTATGGCTCCCATATCTCTATTTTCAGCTCTGCTCTTTCTCCAGAGCTTGAGAATTCAATGTCTATTGGCCTGCTACACACTTTCTAGATAAGCCACTTTCAGTTCAAACCTACGGACTCCCATCTTTTCATTCTTGTCCTCCAGGCATGAGAAGGTGCAAATTTCTGTAGGTTTTCATCCAGCCCTCTCTGCTATTTACCTTGCCAGTCCCCTATCTCAGGCTCTTCGCATCATTCCCCAAGTTATTTTTTTATTCACCCTGATCCTGACAAGTACTTCTATACTTATATATGCTTTACACTTCAAAGCTATGAGACAAAAAACCTGTTTTCTAGGGGTATACCTAGAACATAGCTTAGAAAGACTTCAGAAAAAAGGTATGAATTAATAATACATTAAGACAAATAAGTTCTTACTAGAAGAAACAATGAAAGTAAGCAGGGGTTTCAAACGTAAATAATAATTTACATTTCTTAAATAATTTCCTTATATTTGTAACTTGTTTATATTTACATTTATAAATACTCAGGCAATAAATATGTGCATAGTTAACTTGAAAATTTATCTTGGTTTTAAGGAAAGTAAAAGTGGTTGGAGGAATAGGCCTTAAGGGCTTCACATCTATGCCCTGTGGAGGTCAGCACGCCCGAAGACAATGACGCTGACAAACTGATATGGTGACAATTGCTCAAACTGTAGCTACAAGACACTTGCGTTTTGGAAGACCTTTGAGGAGTTGACGGAAAAGGAAGTTTTCTCAATTTTCTGTTCTGAGTGATAGGTGATGGTTGGTGGTGGTTGTCTGGAGGAGTATGCTAAAGTAGCTTTTGAGGTTGCCTCCAGGCTCAGTAGGAAAAATTGCCATCATCAGACAGTAATATCTACATGGGCACTAGGGATGTGAATGATGGTTGGTTCAATGTGGTAGCACTTTACTGGTCCAAACTAACCTTCTTCAGGCTTCCATGCACTATCACATCCTGATACTTGGTGAATGTTCTCTTTAATCGTGCCAGTTATGATTTTATAGACTGTGGCTTTATTTCCACTTATTTTTATTCATTTTCTTGATTTTACTGATCCTTTAGAATTTTCTCTATATTACATATTTTTGCAGAAGGAGCATATACCAAATATTACCATATATTCCATCATTCCATCAAGGTACAGACCTACCTCTGGTTAATTCAATTCTAATACAATCCAATTATGGGATCTTACTCATATATTAATCTTCTCTCTCTCTCTCTCTCTGATACTATTCTTTCTGATATTCCAAACTCCTCTGATCTCTTTGGTATTAGTGCCACATTTTGCCAATATTCTCTTAAGACAAAAGAATTACTTCTGGGCTCATTAATTAAAGTCGACAACATGAAAATGTTTGAATTACATTTCTATATGTTTATTTACTTTTACCTCTTACTTGCACGTTTATCTGCACTTTCGAAGAACTAAAGAAAATTTCTGAAAATAGTCTTCATCTTTTAAAGTTACCTTTGCTGAAGAACTGAGAATTCCTCAGTTCAGGAAATATATGAAAATCTAAGAAAGAAAATCAATGCGGCATTGTTCCATGTTTTTCATTTCTTTTTGACATCTTTAAATATTTGAGTTTCTCAAGGTTCACTGTCATACCTTTCTCATCTCTATTCTCTTTCACTGGTTATGAACATGATTATTATGACTTTAAATACCATCTACATGTTCATGACTCTCAAATTTCTCTGTCTAGTCCAGACTACATACTAGTTCTAGACCCTTTCATCTGACCAACCCTTAGGCAGAGACAATCATCCATCCAAATTCATGCTCCCCCTTCCATTGTATAAGGTTGTAGCTGGGCAGTGGTTGACTAACCTTACCTACAGATCCAAGCACACCCTTCCATAGAGCTGTGGCCACACGCCTAACTCTCAATTGAACGTTAGTGTAAGTGATGTGTATTCCTCCCTGGCCACGGCTTTTAAGAAGTAGGTTTGTCTTCTCCAGTCTATCTTCTTTCAAGCTACTAAGATGGAACTCAAGATAAACCTTGAAAGCTACATCTTGATAATATTGGTATCCAAGGTGACTTTTGAAATGTATCTTGAATATGTCAGAACTTGAGAAGCGTCTCTGAATGACTGGTTGCAATAAAACTGTCACCAGCAAAGCCCATGGATAATTGCCAAGAAATAAACATAGAATCTGGGTAATAAAATAAAGTCTAACCTTTTTTTTTTTTTTTTTTTTTTTCCTTTTCCTTCGTGCTTAGTCTAGTTTCACTTGCTCATATGGTGCCGTGTGAAGAGGCCTTGCACCCAGCACTTCAGACCAGAGTTCCTGGTGCGAAAAATGGCTACACCAGTACCTCAGCTCGGCGGGCTGTGTGCACAATTGCTGCACGTGACACCACAATCCAAGATGGCGGTGGCGGGCTGTGCGCAGAGAGGCTGCGCACGACACCTCAATCCAAGATGGCGGCACCTGGCGCTGGGATCCGGAGCGTGAGCAGCACAGCCAACCCTGCGAGAACTCCAGCCTCTCCCTGCTGATGAGATCCCTATAAAGCAGCCCTCTCTGTGGCCTGTTGGGAGAGGATGCTTTCTAGAGGCCAAGCTCGAACCTCTCCATTCTTCGACCAAAGAATAAAATTGTCCTTTGCCTCTAAACCAAACTCCGTCGCTTCTGTTGGCTCAAACTACACCAAGCAGGAGGACCCTTGCTGGGGACCGATTAGGGAAGGTCTATAACAGAACTACCCCCACTTTCCAGGAACCCTGAATTGGACTGTTGGTGGGTGTTGCATGTGAAAAAAGAGACATTCTATTCTCACTGAGCAATAACTCATTTGGGGACCCTGCTGCCATTTGCTAACTAATATGTGGCCATATTCCCCTGTTTCACAAGTATCTCACACTGATAAAGCTCAAGCTTGATTTTTGCCCCTAAACCTGCTCCTCTTCCACTCTTTCCCATTTCATAAAATAATTTTTATATACTGACTATGTTTCTGGTAATGTTCTAAGTGTAGTAAGTATATTTATTCATCTAGTTCTTACAATAACTCTATGAGAGAGGTACTGTTTTTAACCCAGATGTTACAGATGAGGAAGCAGAAATACAAAGACATGAAGTAATATAACAAAGGTCATTCAGCAAGTAAGCCTCAATGACAGGAATCAAATCCAGGGTACTGGCTGCCTGGCCCATTCTCTTCAGCATGTCACTATACTGCCTCTGATTCTCGGGCAAGGCTTTTAACCAACAAATATATTATTTTTTAAATAGTTGGAGGAGTTGGAGTCAAGAAAAATATGGGTAGGAGATGATAAGACTAGAGGTAAAATTAACACATAGAAATATTTTGACCATATGTTAAACAATACTACAGAGGGAGGTTTAAAAAAATCGCTTTTAGCCACCCAACTCATCCCTAAATTACTTAGTTGACAAAATAAAGAAAGAAAATGGGTTCACAGCATTAATACCATTTCCTGAATGAGGAAATAAAAACTACTCTTTCAAGTTTTTAGAATTCTAATATCAGAGAAAATATTTTTCATTTTTGTAGTCAGGAGGATATCAGAGGATAGAATATTCTAGGTAGAGTAAATATCCAGTGCAAAAACCCTAAGGCAGGGGCATTCCTGGAATGTCCTAGGATCAGTGTGTCTGAGTGAGTAGGGGGAGAGTAGTAGTTGAGATAAGAGAAGTAACAGGGAATAGAATCTTATAAATCCTTTTAGGCAATCATAAGGACATTGGCTCTTACGCTAAGTGAAATGTTGAACAATTGTAGGGTTCTGAGCACAGAGTAGTTACACGATCTGCTTTATATTTTAAAAGGATAACTCTGGCTGTTCTGTTTGCATCTGTCTATATGGGGGCATGGGTAGAAACAGAGAAATCTGTTGAAGTTCTTATAATCATTCTTATAATCATTCCCATGTCAAACGAGAGAGGCAATAAGTAATTTGATTATAGATCTATTTTCATGGTTAAGTAACAGGATTTTCTAATGGATTGTATACGAGGTGTGAAATGAAGAAAAGACTCAACAATAACTCCAAATGTTTGTCCTGATCACTCAGAATAGTGGAGTTCACATCAAGGGAGATGGAGAAGGTGAATATATGCTATTTACGTTCATAAGACCGATTGGGATCTCCAAGGAAGTGAGTAAGCGTAGCTGAAAAGAAAAGAAAACCAAGAACTGGGCCCTGGAGCATTCCAACAGTTAAAAAATGTCCTGGTTACAAGGAAAATCCAACACAGGAGACTGAGAGGGAACAACTGGCTAAGTAGAAGGAAACCCAAAAGAATGTGGTACCTGGAAATCAAAGAAAGTATGTCACAGAGGAGGAAATGTTGAACTCTGTTGAATTATGAAGACTGGTCCAGTACAATGATGATGGAAGAATGACCATTGATGGGATAGGGACAGTGAAAGCCAGCTTGGAGTGGTCTAAGAGAGAATAGAAGAAGAGAACTGAACAGAGCAAGTCAAAAAATTTTTGAAGGAATTTTTGCAACAGAGAACAAAGGAGTAGAGCAGTCACTGTTGGGCATCAAGAATAACTTTTTAAAGTCTAAGGAAATAACAATATATTAAAATGCTGAAAGATCTAGAGTGAAAATGTGACGAGTGAGAAGGAGGAAAGAGTTTCTAAGGTTGTGTCTCAGAGTACATACCATGGATTGGGACCTAATGCATAAATGGTAGGATTGGCTGTAGATAGAGGCATGGATGTGAAGTCCAGCTCTGTCCATCATGGGGCTGCACCACCCCAGGCTGGCAGCAAGAGGAGCAGAGAGTGCAAGGCTCCAGGGGAGCTAATTTGGGGGCCAGGCCTGGGAGTGTTATACTTGACTGCCACCCATGTTCCATTGGCTACAGAGTCAAATGGCTATGCCCAACTCAAGGGAGGCCAGGAATTGGGCTGTGTGACAAGGAAAAAAGGGACATGGGTTTAGTGAACAGCTAATCATCCTCTCCCACACCTTTACTTCCTTGATTCCCAAAAAGACATCAATTGTAAGACTTATTACTGATTAAGTAACAGAAATGTAATGAATAAAAGGGAAAAAAGGACACTTACAGTACTATCTACCTTAAGATATATCCTAATTGAATAATGTTAATATGAGGAAATATCTGTTGATTATTGCCTATTCTGAAACAATACACTCTGCAGTGCCATTTGCTTTTACTTACCTTTAAAGAACTATTCCATCGATAATGTGATTTGAGGAAAGCTTTTGCTTTTGTGTTAAACTTGTTAGCTCAGTTATTCTTTAAAATAACCTCCTAAATTATAATTAAAGTCAATGATAAATGAATGCCTTAATATTTAAGGGATCGTAAACATATTAAGTAAATCTCATGTTATTTTTTTGCTCTTGTTACATGACTGGGTTTTCATCAGAGAATTGAGGCTTGGGTTCAAGTTCAAGTATGCATTTAGTAGGGTGAGGCTTAGGGTTAGGAGTGGAGCTGCAGTTGAGTTTAGAGCCAGGGTAGGTGTCAGGTTCAGAGTTAGGGTTAGGGATTAATTTTGATAACTTTTGACTAATTTTGAGATTTTTTTTTGATTGATATCCTTGGTAACGTTAGGTATGGATGTATAATGCTGTATTGATCTTATTCCGTCAACAAATTTGTTTAAATCCTATTAATCATGGAGACAGATCATGTTCTTTGTGCCCAAATCCCATTTTAGTGATGCTTTTTAAAATAAACTCTGACTCTGTCCTGCTTTTCTTTAAGATTTGACTTGCTCTTTGTTGAGGAAATTGAAATACATTTCCTAATCTCTGCTGAAGTAAACCTGAAAATCGAATGTAATTTTCTATGAATTGTCTCAAACTTTTACCTTTATGCTCAATCTCAATTGCTTTTAATACCATTTCATGCACAGGCTCTGAATCTACATCCTGTGTCAGCACTTTGGCCTTTCTTCTGAAGGTTTGGGAATCATCTGACATGTAAATGTAAGACCTACGTAGCTTTAAAGAGTTCACCCTTAGAGTAGTGTGCTCACATAATCACTTCCTCAATGCTGGGCTCTCCCTGGTATTCCAAATGCATCAAGGTTGAAAGAAAGGCATTTCTGCTGACATGTGCAACACTACATGAAATAATTGAGGAACAACAAATTGTATCTACATGAGAGACATGTTAGTAAATTTAAATGATCATAATAGAAACATCAAAAACTGAAATTATGTTATTTATAAATATGACTACCTTTCAGGGATTGATATTATTAAATATGGGGTATTTATTTAAAGAACAACAGTTCATCTTAGAATGAATAAAAGAATTTCAGAGTTGGTAGAGAAATTAGAAAATGTTTAGAGCCAGCCCCCTGCAACTAGGTATAAATTTTGTTCTCATTGAGGCATGTTCTTTCTGATATCTGAACAGAATAAATAAATGCAGAGAATTTGCAAATCATATTTGCCTGAAAACCCTCTCCAAGAAACATTAAGTATTCCTTTGTCAAGAGAAACCTTTCATTTCTTCCTTGATCGCCCAATGTAGATCTGGGTGATTTTTCCAGAATAAGATCTAATTGTGATTTATTGTCTTCAGCCTAGGCCCTTCACGTCTCTTCCTACAGATGCTTTCCAAATACTGAATTATTCTAAGCCAATTTCATGTCTGTCTTATTTCTTTCCACTTTCAAACTTACTCTGACAAGCATGCCTTGTAGGAGTCTTTGAGTTCTTTGTGCCTGAGGGCATATTCACAGTCCGGTGCTTTCAGAAGACTGTTGCCACCCCCTTCACCCTACAAATACTGTGGAACAAAAATGCTTCTACAGTGTAATGTTCTAAATAAATAAGTTTATTTTATTTTTGTAGTATCTTCGAGCAACTGACTACTGTCATCATTTTAATCAGAACCAGTTCTAGGTAACACTGTTATGTTGATAGGTTGGCTGTGGGGTTTTCCTTGCATCAGGCCTCCTCCTGTCAATTCTTTCTTTCTTTCTTTCTATCTAGCTAGCTAGCTAGCTATCGCTCATCTCTATAGACTTAAGGATTCATATTTTTTTCCTAAAGGTTTGTAATCCATTACTGTCCTTAATTATTTTTGTGCTCAAATTGTCTGGATTTGGCCAATATGAATTTTTTCAAGCTGAGTCTTGAGGCCTTTTTGTCATTAATCCTCATTGTTTCCTTTCATTCTGAAATGAAAAGATGTTTCAAACTCAAGTTGTATGTTACTCGACCAAAATCATATATAATTTCTCCAAGCAGATCCGATTCCTTTTACAGGGTAATGGTATTAGTAACTAAGGTCTGCACTAGGTGTGCTCATTGTCATGGTGTCATAGTTTCTAGACCCATTCAATAGTCACAGCTAGGAAATACACACACACACACGTAAAAGTAGGTAGATAATATATGTATGTGTATATATATATGTAAGTATGTAGATACATATATGCATATTCACACATATTTTTAAATGGGATTCTTTCTTGTTTTCTTTTCTTATTCTTTATTTCTTACTTCCTTCATAGTGAGAACCACAGCTCCCAACAACCATCAACATATTTACTCATTTGCTCCATCTATAATGTATTTAAATATCTTCAGAATTGCTTCAACCACATATACATGCTTTCTCATTTCTCATTTCTTACACGAAAGTTAGTACATAATAAATGCTCTTTGCAACTTTTCTTTTTTCACTGAACAATGTATCCAGGAAATCCAGCCCATACCAACTCATAGAGATATTTCTCAGTTTCCTTTATGGCTGCAGTGTACCCATTTTGCGAATGTAGCCTAGTTTACTCAACCCATCTCCTGAATGTAGTCATATAAGTAGTTTCCAATATTCCGTCATTTCAATAATGCTGCAATGAATGACCTGTGTATATGTGTTTTCATATTATTGGAGCCGTACCTTTAGGGTAAATTCCTAGAAGTGAGATGGTTGGTTTGAAGAGTAAATGCATTTATATCTATTGTATGAGCTCTCTATTCATATATTTTGCTTCTGTTTCTACATTTCCTCAATTTTAATTGGGGAGACATTTTAGACATGGAAACTTTCTTTGTAATTGTTAACATCTATCATATATAGATGGCAATTATAAGTATAAAATTGAATTAAATTTAGTAGGTTTGGGCATTCATCTTACAAATAGGAAAAAAAAAAAAACCCAAACAAACCTAGGGGTAGCCAAAGATTGGCTTATCTGCCAGTTCCTACGCACATTAGCTGCACACAATGATGTCTGTTTTATATGCACTCATCTTTGTTCAAGCCATAGGCAATGAGAGCCAGACATGATGATTCTTTATAATTATTCTCTTCATTAGCAAGAACTAGATTGTGCTACACCAGGTACCCATGTGTTAAGTGTGAATAGAGCCCCATGTATTCACATAAATGCTGCACTTACAGAAAGACTGAAATAATCCCCCCATGGGTTGCAAGTAGGCTTTTAAGGTGCTTTGCTAAGTCCCCTGGTTGTTCCCTTTTCCTTGGCCCACCATTTTTCTCCTGCAGTTGTTTTTGGTACAAGAGATCAATTCTGATCCTCTTCCCTCAGAACTGGACCTTGATTTCAAATCTGATTAAATTGTCTTCTAAAATGTACTATTGAATTTTAATGGACATAGAGAAAAGTACACGTCAATTTAGAGCTTGATGAATTTCCACAAGTGTGACAAGGCCCTAGCTCGTGAAACAAACAATTATCAACACACCCAAAGCCTCCCTTCCAGTACCTACCCTTCCAGCCACTACCCTCATGCAAAGGAAACCATCATCCAGACTGCTTACAGCATAGGTTTTACCTGTTTATGCATTTTGTACGAATGGAAACATAGAATATATAATATATTCTTTTGTGTCATGCATCCTCCTTTTGCACTGACTGTACTGTTATCCTGCACTCAGCCTTTGTGAGGTGAGAACCCTCTCTGAACTGTCACCAGGTTATCTGCACTGACCCGGGGGCCAGCTCAGATTCAAGTTGGCCACATATGCCTTCATTTGGCATTAGCTCCTTGACATCTCACTCGGCAACCCGGAGCTGCTTCCAGGTCTGAGGGTTGGGTACACTTTGCTGCCCTGGTCAGTATTCCCAGCCTTCCTCTTATTTACAAGCTGCTGTGACCTTGGCTATATTTTCTCCCCTATGGAAATCCTGAGCTTTTCATGCGTTCCCACAATGGCATTTTTGACATTTTTCTCCTTTCAATAGACATAGATGTGTGCAACATTTGTCGGTATTCACTCGATAAATATAAATTAAGAAAATGAACATTATTGTCTAAGAAATGTGCATCTAATTATAACTACCTATACAAATATCCACTAAATCCCATAATTCAGTCAATCTGTTAACAAATATTTACTGAGCACATTCAATGTGCAAGATACTGTCCTAGCTGGGGAGGCCCAATGTTTAACAAGACAAATAAACCTCTCTGAGACCTTACATATAATCACCCACTGTTATATCTTCTTAGAGCAAAGACAATGGGGACACAGAAACCAAGAACCAAACTTGGTCTCTCACCTTCCCTGATCTTGTCATAGTATTTGACCCAGAAAGTATGCCCAGGTAAGTACTCAGGGAATGGTAGCTAGTATTAGAAGTGGTGCTTGATCTTAGTCAAAATGCCTAACGCCTCTGCACTTCAATTGAATCAGTTGAGAAATATATCTGATTCTATTACGTATCCACAGATTTTATATGATTGGGGGAAGATTAAGAGTTATTTAGTAGTAAGGGTTGAGTGAATGTGTGTGTGTGTGTGTGTGTGTGTGTGTGTGAGTGTGTACGTGTTTTATTTCATTATCACTTACCCCAACTTCAAACATAAAATAATTACCTGAATAATATTTCTTTGGTCTTTGACTTTAAAATAAAAAACAAACGACATTGACATTACTGCTTATTTTAAGTAAAGGTACAGTGTATACTCCTGTCTATTACTATTCCAAGAATAAAACTGCCAAATTATAGATATTGAGTACACACTAACCTTTTTATTTAATAAGTCTTGTGAAAAACCCATTGTGTGTGTGTGTGTGTGTTTGTGTGTATATATCATCTGATATCACATCACAAAATCCCTTCTAAGGGAAAGGAAATTTCTCCTGTAGTTTTTCAGTTCTGTTATCAAATAGTTGTTTGTGCCAGGATGAACGGAAACAGCCTGAATAACTTTATGATAAATTCACAGTCTTTTCTGTTGCTCTAGGCTATCACATACAGCTCTATTTTCCACTTTGTATACTGTAACAAAACTGAAAAATACACAAACAGGACAGTCACTGTGCAGATAGAATGAACAATTGTGCTTGCTCTGTGCATAGGATGAATAATGCCTTCACCCTGGGCAACTTAGCTTTCATATATGAAATGCGGGGGGATGTGCTTCTTAACTTTCTCTGAAGAATACTGTGAAAGCTAACTAATGAAGCCTGCTGTTTTCAAACAGATGCTCTTATACTCCAAATAAAATGAACAATTACATCTCAAGATGCAACTGGAGAAAGCTGTTTTAACTTCAGGAGAGCTCTTTTCTTTGCTGAGAGAAGAAATGTCTATATTGTTTAGAATGCATGTTTTCTAGAGTCCAGTTTTTAATAAAGAATACAGAATTAAATGATGGTCATAGTGTAACATGGTGTTTAATTCAGAATAAAGTGCTGTGTGAGGTTTGAAACTTGGACATTTTTTAAAGGCCAAACATTCCTCATGGGGTGGGTTGAAGCGTTGGTTTTAAAAAGCATCTTTGGCTCATTTGTCACCTAGGAGAGAATAATTCTGAAAATCTTTCTTTGAAGTTTTGCTTGTAAATAAATGAACGCAGAGAGTCATCAACCAACTTCTCATGGTTTGACTGAGGAATATTTCCTGAGTTCATGAGGACAAATGTACGATTCCTCTTAGAAGCCATTGTTTTTCTTATAAAACCATTCCCTATTCTTCAAACTGTACACAACACTGTCAACACTGCAGTGGTAGCAAATAGGTTTTATTGGCCTAACTTTATAAGGCTCTTTTCTAACAGTTAGGTGTAATGGGTTGAACTGTATCCCTCTAAAATTCATATGTGGAAGTCCATCCCCCAGGACCTCAGAACATTATCTCATTTGGAACCAGGGTTGTTGCATATATAAATAGTCAAGATGAGATCACACTGGGGAGATTTGGCATTTGGTACATATGACATTCCATCATGTATATGTACAGCCCATTACAGTTAAAATGTGGTGGTCACCCAGTTTTCTGTGGACAGTGAAAGAAAGAACCGAGGAGGGCCATGGTGGCGAAGGTCACAGGCAAATTAATTAGACAGCCCTGGTTTCAAATCCCAGCTCCACTGTTCATTCACCATGTGTACCAGGGAATGGACTGCCTTCTTTAATCCTCAATTTTTGCATTTGTAGAATGGGCCTAATAATAATAAAATCCACATCATCATATTTCAGTTATTTTGCAGATTAAATGAGGTAAAGCATCTCAGACACTTAATCAACCCTCAAAAATGCAGGTTCACTGTTATTATTTATTAACTGGTACAGGTAGAGTTTTTTGAATGGCTCTGCTACATCACGGGAGGGAGTTTCCATATATTTCACTCACTACTGCTGCATATTAATATGACTATAAACCATTTAAATGGGAATTACAATAGACCCGCTGTCACATCAAAATGTATCAGTGAAGTTCATGGGAGAAATGCCATTGCTTATCTCAAATAATCTTTTATTTTGGAAGTACAACCTAGTTTTTCCAGGAGGAAGTCTTTTCTCCTTCTCTAGGCTTCTGAAAAGGCACTGATGGTAACTGAATGAACCGTTCAGACAATCTATCAACACAACTTCTTATTGCCAGAATGATAATACAGCTTATAATTAAGCAAGTTTATTCAAGCAAACAAAATTTATTTGCCAAGACGTTTTAACATTCTATTAGTTCTTTCTCAAAGTCAACATTGAATAAATTAGTTACCTGGCAAAATTGTGTGCATAAATGACACATGTAGTACAGATATCCTCACGGTCACCAGGGGCACAAACATACTTAAAGTCACCCAAGATGACCGGGCCTTTGTTTACAGTTATCGGAGTGACTTTTACTGTCATTATAACTAGATTATATTCTTCTTGAGGACAGATCTATCAACTATTTACTGGAGATCTTTAAACCACTTTTAATATTGTGTTCTATGATTGATGATGATATTAATAATAATAATACTGATAAATAATTAGGAGGAGGTGAAATGAGAGGAAGATAAGAAGATAAGCCTACATTTATGGTGCATTGTTGTAAGCAATTTAATCTATCCAATTCTCACAAAACCCCATGAGGTAGATACTATTATATCCCTTTTACAACTAAAGCGACTAAGGCCCATAAAAGGTTGATTAATATGGTTAAATGTTGACTGTTACAAAGTGTTAGAAAGGGTTCTGATATTTCAAGTCCAGCTCCAGAGCCCACACTCTCTTGTTCTATATTGTATATGCCATCAGATTGTTTTCATTTAGTCAAAATAAGCAAGTGGTCATTATAGTAATGGTACTTCTTGCTAAACCAAAGAAAGGTATTTGGCTCCATATTGAGTATTGGGGTCAGTATACCTGAATTTGTGGCTCAGATATAAGTAACATCACATCTTTCAGCTTCAGCCCACTTATCTTCAGAATGAAGTACTTCAATTTAATTCTACACTCTTAATATTTATTTATTTATTTATTTATTTATTTATGGCTGTGTTGGGTCTTCGTTTCCGTGCGAGGGCTTTCTCCAGTTGCGGCAAGCGGGGGCCACTCTTCATCGCGGTGCGCGGGCCTCTCACTATCGTGGCCTCTCTTGTTGCGGAGCACAGGCTCCAGATGCGCAGGCTCAGTAATTGTGGCGCACGGGCCTAGTTGCTCCGTGGCATGTGGGATCTTCCCAGACCAGGGCTCGAACCCGTGTCCCCTGCATTGGCAGGCGGACTCTCAACCACTGCGCCACCAGGGAAGCCCAAATTCTACACTCTTAAACATGTATTTTGTGCTTGGCAGTGAACTCAGTACTAAGAATGTTAATGAGGTGTGCCCTAGAGGACTGCATAAACTCCAACATTCTTCCAAGACGGAGAGTTCACAGTATATAACTTAGACATTACTGATTTAAAGGATATGATTTCAGAATTCTAAAGAAAAGTCAGCTTTTTATCAATTTGTATATTATCTGAAAATAGGGAAAGAGACATGATTATGTACAGAGCCTCTCTATCCATTCCTACCTATTTCAGTAGAAGATTCATCTGCTAGCAATGACTTCCTGTAACAGAGAAGGACAAACCTGACTCCATATTGATCTATTCCTTTAGCGCTAATCTTTGTGCTCTCTTGCCTGTGCTTAGTCATGCTGGCTCTGCACCTTTGTAATAGAATGTTGCCTACAGCCTGAAATACATATGACAGTCCATTGTCAAGGCTCTGCCTCCAAGGCTTGACCTTTAAAGATATAACACTTTTCACTCATATAGAGATAAAAAGTTGCAAAACAGAGAATAACATTTGTCTTGTTGGAGGTTTATAGGAACATTGCACCCTGGCCTAGTGGACGGCTGCAAGAACAAAGGATTCAGGGACCAAGAAGTCTGCAACAACCAGCCACGCCCCCTCCGCTTTTAGCATAAAAGAAGCCTGAATTCTAACTCCCGCACAATGGCTCTTTGGGAGACTAGTCTAGCCCCTCATCTTCTCCCTCTGCTGACTTTCCAAATAAAGTTGCTATTCTTTGCCCCAATACCTCATCTCTCTCTCGATTCACTGGCCTGTCGTGAGGCGAGCAGTGTGCGTTTGGACTTAGGAACATTCCCACTTTCCTCTGCATCCCCAATTTCTTGGTTACGTAACTAAGGACACTCAGTTCCTCAAGAAGCCTCGACTGACCATGACCCTCGAGCGCTCTGAATGAAGCATTTTTTTGTGTGTTCAACCTGTGCATCCTCTATCTATTAGGACACATATAGTCATACAATATAATTATAGATTTAAGTATTTAGCATTACCACTAGATTTTTTTGCCCCTAGAAGGCAGTAATTGTGTTTATCTCCAACCTTCAGTAAATTGTAGGCCCTCAGTAAATGCCTATCAAAGCTGATTCTCTTTTCATGATCTATCTGCAATTTGCGCTGCAAATTTTAATTCTTCCAAATCTGCCTTCTGGTTTGGAAACACAGGAGCCAATTTTAAGTCCTTTTTCTCACGAGAGTTCTTCAAATATTGAAAACAACACACTCTAACGTGTATACACATCACTTGTGAATATATATTTTTAAAGTTGAAGCATAGTCGGTTTACAATACTGTGTTAGTTTCAGGTGTATAGCAAAGTGATTTGGTTTTTCATATATATGTATATATACATATATATATACATGCAATTCTTTTTTTCAATTCTTTTCCATCATTAGTTATTGCAAGATATTGAATATAGTTTTTGTGCTAGACAGTAAATCCTTGTTGATTATATGTTTTATGTATGGTAGTGTGTATATGTTAATCCCACGTTCTTAACGTGAATGCTTTTAAGCTGTAGATTCTGATTTGAAAGGTCTGTGGTGGGTCCCTGAGATTCTGCATCTCTAACAAGCTCCCAGGTGATGTTCCTGCTGCTGCTGTAGAGACATCTTTGAGCATCTGGCTTCCAGGAGGCCTGACACTCTATCTGCAGGTTCTCTACCTCCATGGCTAACCAGCAGAATCTGTTTCCGCGAACACTTAGAAGTCTGTTTTGGAGTCTGCTTATCTTATTCTTTTCAACTAGCCTAAGAAGATAGGAAGGAGGACTGTAGTCAAAAATAGGTTATTTTCCTTGATTTCCAAAGTTAATAAAAGTGAATTCATTAAACTAATTTAAGGGAAGCATCATGGTCATATTTTCACTGAAGTTTAATAAAAAACATATGTGAAAGACCTGTCCAGACGCAATTTGTACTGCGATGCACAGGACTCCATGTGACAATTAATAAGATCACAATTCAAATGACATAAATTAAATTTGCATTCTCAATTATACTTGAAAATGAGTTATTAGTCATTTCAGGCTGAGATGCACAGATGTAATACAATGCACTTCCCAATGCATTAATAGAGAAAAGCTATTATAAAGTGAAAGTAACAGGCTCTTTTGAATTTTCAAGAATAAATCCAATATAAAATACTATGGTAATATATCTGGAAGTCACAAATTTATAAAGTCGAATAACAATTAAGTGGTTAATATGAGTAAGTCATTGTTCTAAACTCTTCATGTGAATTATCAATTTAATACCGATAACCTGTATTGAGATAAGTACTATTGAGGTAGGTGAAGTAGGTACTGGTATTAGTTATTATTATTATTTTATAGATGAGGAAATTTAAGCATAGAATGGTTAAGGAAACTGCCCAAAGTTACACAGATCTGTGTAGCCTAGTTATGACGACTGGCCTGAGTGGTCTGATTCCAGAATGTACCATTGGGCTGTTATCTTCACTGCCTCTCAGGGGCTGCAGTCACACAGGCAGCATGGTTTACTGTGCTCTAAATCCCCCCTATAGGCCTCCTAGTGTTCCTCTAAAATCCACTAAGTTATCACTTGAGCAGAGTAGAGACATGCACTTTAAATGAGGGAACTGATATTTATTTATTTAAAATATTTATTTTCAAATATTTATTCAATATATTTGTAGGTACCTATCTATCAATATGTTATATAAATTTGCATTCGCTTGGAGTCATTTAGTTTCACGTCACCGAAATCCAACCTTGATCTGATAAGAAAAATATTAGCATCTCCGTTATTTGAGTCCAGAATAAAATAAAACACCTGAGAATATCCTTATGCTTAATGACAACACTCCCCCTTTCAGAGAGCTCTCCCAGCAATCAAATATACTTTAAAAAATTACAACAATGATTACATATATCCTCTTTTATCTCATAGATGGAAAATACACTAGACAGAATGAAGGATTATATACTGTTATTCCATTGTCTGTAAGAAAACTTATAAGATTATATCATTTTCCTTTTCCTAACTATGTATGCCAACAATATATTCACTATTATTAATAACATTTTTATCTTCCAAATTTTTGGAAAAAAACTAAACACATAACCATGTTGGTTAGAATGGTTCTATATGCGTGTATACGTGTAGAATAGTGAGTGACTCACAAATTGACACAAGACAAAAATCTCATGACCTCTTAAAATGAGAATCTCACAATACAAATGTATATTTAGAAAGGTGATCAAAATTCACTAGTAGAAGCATTACAGTATATGCAAAAGGATCTGGACTATCCACTTAACTTATTAAAATTCATGAGACTTTAAAAACACTACCTATCCTAAGAGAGGTGTACATAGAAAAATCTATTTCACAGAAATAAGAAGCCTATTCTAAGTTCACCTTGGAAATTATTTTCTTCCATACAATTCCTGAAGATTTTTTACCCTATTTATATCAAGGGTCATTTCAGAAAGGGTTTAATGCAGATTACTCTGATATGTTTTATTTCTCAATAAACTGTCTATAAAATTATTCTGAATATGCCTGCCTGGTCCATTTCCCCAAGTGTCTATTTACAGCAACAATGCATGTGTGTACCTAAACAAGCAAGGGAAATTCCTATCTATTGGTGAAAAAATTCCTTTATTGTCCTAAGTGAAGAAGAGGCTGTTATTATCTGATGGAAGATACATAAGCAAGTGACAGGGATAGTTGTCTTCCTCAGTGTCATATGCAGGAAAAATTCTAGAATTTTTTGGTAAGAATTTAAGTATACTATTGAACTGTGAAGCAGTTATGTTTTACATCTATAACTGGAACAGATTTTTTTAAGTGATTTGAAAAATTAGTGCAACCACTACAACAAATGGTTGAAAAGATAGAACAGAATAATCCATTCACTTTTAAACACTGTCCCTTTACATGGCCCATTGGACACATGGCCATCATTATGGTAACGATTTGTTTCAAGCACTGCAATGCACTTGGCATAGAGCTAGGTCTACCAGCCGTGCCTCACAAGCCTAGCCTGCACTGCACCAGCAATGGCCGCTCCATTTGTGAATCGGAAAATATGCCAGAGATTTGTCCACATTCCACTTCCTACTTTGTCATGTTTCCTTCGTCTACAATATTTTCAGATATTGTAAATCATGAATAAGGGTAAAAAGAGGTCAATTGGACCTGGAAAGGACAGAGGGAGACTAACAAATCTGGAAATTATAACAGACTCTAGTCACTGAATACAAATACTACACTAGTTTTATAAAACGCTTCTAAGATTGGCAATTGATGACACACATTTCTAAATCCTTATTGTTTGCAAAATTTCTTACATCATCTCACTTAAATCTCCCAAAAGGCATCATTCCCATTTCTCAATTTAGGAATTTGAGGCACAAGGGACTTCTGCGATTTTATGAACCAAATAAATGAACCCAGATACTTGAATTCAGACCTTTTGAATCGATATCTTGGCTTTCTCTTTCCAAGTACCTAGGCTAGGTAGGCTACCTTCTAGGTAGGCTAACCTAGAAGGATGTTTTGGGAACGTTTATTATGCAAATATTGGTTGATGGGCTCTTTGGTTAAAAAAAAGTAGAGAATACATGTTCCAGCTATTGACTTGATATTCATAAAATCAAAGAATTTACTAAATTAATCTGTTAACTACTATTTGCTTTCCAGATTTTTTAACTGTTTCAAATTTGTTAGAAACAATTAAGTTTTATGTGTGTATATATATATGTGTGTGTGTGTGTGTGTGTGTGTGTGTGTATTTGGGGAGAGCATGTAAGCAACAAAGAGATCTGAGTTTTTTTTTAACAGATCTAGGAAATTAATACTCTACTTACTATTGCTTAGAGAATACAAAATTATATACTTCTATATTCTTGATAAGGATCTAACTATGTAATTTAAATATAATAAAACATTCCTGTTCTGTGGGACTTTCCTTTCAATATATTCAGTGATTACTGATCCCACTCTGACACTATTTATGAAAGGGATTAAAACAGTTTTAAAAAAATAATTAGGAATATATAAGCATATTCTCACTATTTAAAGACAATTTTAAAAAGAGAAAGAAAAACTGTGTTTACATTGCAGGTAAATTTGTAGTATGTTACTATCCTGAAAAACAATAATAGTATGTAAGGAAGGCATTCACTATTAATACTCCAATTTCCTATTTTGACTCCAAATATCTACATTCAAAACCAGTAATTGAATTACCTAAGCAAAACTAAATGCAGCCACTTAGAAAAACATGCTGGAATTCTTATTGAATTAATGTTCAATGGACTTCTGATAAGAAATGCTTATATAAGAATACTTCCTTTCTCCCTAACAGATTATACATAGGAAATCTGAAAATACCTTGAAAAGTATGCAAATTAGAGTTTGTGGAATATGTAAATGCAAATTAATTTTTGGCAATTTTACCAACCTGCACATATTTTCCTTTTATATTGGAAAGGAAATTCTAAATAGAAGGAAATGGCATTGAGGATAAAGTGTAAAGGAGTCTATTATGCTTAGTATTATCAAAGAGAAATAAGAAGCTTGACTAGTTTTGCACATTTAGCAACTCACATATCGGAGTATTAAATATTCAGCTAAAGTATTCTTCAGAGGTCTTTTCAAGAACCATTCTCATCCGCAGTAAGACTCATGACTTTAAAATCTTGTGAGACTGTCATAATTTCTTATCTACATGACCTGTTCCTCACTTATTTTAACATATCATCCAATGGTCATAAAATAATTCAGAATCTCCATATGGACATTTAATAAAAATATTATAATAAAATTGGTCATGGTTGTCCATTTCTACAATCATAGAAAGAATAACCATTGACATTTGTTAAAAACAGTATTTAAGTGATTGAACTTACATTATTTTGCATTCTTCTCAGGTAATCAATCATTTTAGGAAAAAATAGGAAAAGCAACCTTAAAACTTCATCAATTTTGAAATCTTTTGACTCTCTGAAACTTTACATTGTATAAGGTGTTACCCATCAAAAAGTTATCCAATCTTATCTATGTGAGAAATCTTTTTTTTTTTAAACTAGCCTTCATTTTATTTTATTTTTTCTAACATCTTTATTGGAGTATAATTGCTTTACAATGGTGTGTTAGTTTCTGCTGTATAACAAAGTGAATCAGCTATATGTATACATATATCCCCATATCCCCTCCCTCTTGCATCTCCCTCCCACCCTCCCTATCCCACTCCTCTAGGTGGTCACAAAGCACCCAGCTGATCTCCCTGTGCTATGCGGCTGCTTCCCACTAGCTATCTATTTTACATTTGGTAGTGTATATATGTCCATGCCACTCTCTCACTCTTTTAAGTGCAATATACATTACATTAAACAGTTGGAGTAAAAGAAAGTCCGATATTTGATTACCATTTTTAATAAACTTAGGCCCAGTATATTTTTGGTTGAGATTTGTAAGTGCTAAATTTTAATTACTTAGTGCATGTTAAGACATAAGTTCAAAAGTACTGAAGAACTTTTAGGAAACAACAAATTTTATCTCTTTTAGAATACATCGAAGTACTGGACTATTTTTCAGATTCGCGAGGGTTAAAATATTTCTATCATAGATCATTAAAGTAATGTAAATTATGTTGCAGGCTCATTGGCACTTAAGTATATTTTACAATGTTTAGTTTGTGTCTCAAATTTGTTTTGATTTTTAAAATTTTATAATTAGCTCACTATATTTTCATCTAGAAATAATCATTCATTGCTCACCACGTACTCATTTTTAATGAGAAATACATGATTTTAAAGGAAGCAACCAAATGAACACCAGAAAGGCAAAAAACAATAGCAATACACCCCTTATCACCATCAGAAAGGGCTGAGAGTCCAGTTTGTAGATGTAGCCTACCTTCACAATTTGTGATATTTTCGCTGAATGACCTTGTCTCCCTGACTCAACCACTGGCATTTTATGTAAACCAGAAGAGTCCAAGTCACCCACCTTAGTTCTTTGAACTTACCTCTCTGTATTTAGTCAGAATGGGACCCTCCCTTACTTCTAAGTGTCTGATAAGTAAAGCTCTAGTATCACTGCATTTTAGCAGTGATCTTTAGAGCAGCCATCTTTATAAACTACCTTAGTACATTATGATAGGAGAGGATTTGACATTCTCTCAACTGTGGGATGAAAACGTTACAGAAACAGAAATCTGAAAGATAGTTTGGAGTCTGGCTGCAGCCACTCAAGTAATTAATTGCATTTCCGGTTAGCAACCACAAAGAGTTAGAAAATAATGAATACTCTACTGGAAGAGTTTGTGATCTGACCCTCACTCATCTACACCCAGTTAGTTGTTTGGTCTGTTGTTTGGTTAGTCATTTGGTCAGTCTCTCTCTCTCTGCTCAACTTTAAGGAAGGTCCTTTCTAATTTTCTCTTCTACCACTGTTTTTCACAGTTGATCTCCTCTATCCCCACCTTAGCTACAGGCTGAAAACCAATCTAAAATATGGTTCTCAATGTCGACTGCACATTAGAATGACGTGGGGAGCTTTAAAATCTCAACGCCTAGACCATCTAATTCCAAATCTCTGGAGGTAGGGCCCAAACATCCATGTCTTAAAGCTTTCTAGGTTCCATTGTGTATCCAGGGTTGAAAACCACTTTTCTATAAATCATGCCTGAGACTTTAAATTATCTTAATTGTGAGATGAAGAATTTCCATAAAGAGAAATTTTCTCCTCTACTTGCTTCCTACAATTTACACATCCCAATATACAGATGTTCTTGCCATACAATCATGGCTTAATAGAAGTTACTTCTAAAGGACTACTCTGTCATATGTACTTTTTATTATCAGGATATTATAAACTTATCTCACATGACAGCTATGATCACTGGATACTGCTGTGGAAATGACCACCTACCCAAGCTTGGAGCACTAAACTCTGCATACTCACAAAAATTGCTTGAGGATTTTTAAGATATAAATTCTCTAGGAGTGGGCCCTGATCATGTTGAAAATCCCCAGCATTCTGTCTAATACCTAAATTAAAAAGAATTTCCTCCCATTCCTCCTTCTCCTTTTTGTTTAGTATTGATGGTTTTACTTGATTTTGTTTATGGCTGCCTTTTAAAATAATGAAACTAAAATAGATCCCTCAACATTTAGTATTTTATAATAATTTATTTATATAGTGTGAATATTTAATTGAATATACACAACTTTCCAATATAATTTAAATAATTTTAAGAGCAAATGGATTAAACTTTATATTTTTCTCTCCTAATAAAAGGATAAAGTGCCTATAGATCTGTAATAGGGGTTTAAACTACTACTATAATATGAGAATGTTCTTTTCTTACCACAAATCACTGCTCCTACTCCTCTAAATTATTTCTTCATAATTTCAATAGTTTACTCAAATTGAAGATCTCTGTTTCGAAAAATATCAGTGTCATTAATATAAATTCTACTTACATGATTCTGATTTAATTGGTCTGGGTGTGCCTGGCATCCATATACTTTAAATTCTTCTCAGGTGACTCAAATGGATAGCCCAGATTGGGACCTGCTGCCCTAAACCTTGAATAGAAACTGCAGCCTACGGAAACTTTCTTCAATCAACAAGAATGAATGAATAGCTTCTCAGTGGTTTTAATAGATAAATACTGGCAAATGCACACACCTCAGAGTGAGGACTAGTAATATTTTAGAACGTTTAACACTGGGGAGGGGATGCTAATTGTGGTGCCTGATGTGTTCCAGAGCTATGGTTGGTCTTTCATTTGCTTTTTCTTTAAAAGAAAACTACTTTTCTACCTTATTTTTCTCTTCATAGGTAGCTAAGAAGTGGTGCTTCATCCAAACAGGCCCTCAGTGAAACAAAATAGAAAACCGGACTGGGGCTGGCTTCCAGCAGGAAGTGAACCGTTTCAGAGTTCACAGTTCCCCTGCCCTGTGTCCATCAGCTCCTCTAATCCCTGTTGGCAATAGACCTTCTTACCTGTTGCCCTTTAAAGATTTAATTAAATATCTTCAACAGAAACAGTCTGAGGCAAATAAGTGTGAGCAGATATAAGAAATGGAAACCTAAGTCAGGAGAATTTTTTTTTTCATTCTATTTGCTTAATTCTCAGTTCAGAATTTGCATACAATGTGTACCACGGCAGATCTGTTCTACAGACAAAAATATAGTTACCTGAAATATTGTGCTTAAAGAATTCTAGTGTTCTATCATCATTACATTATTTACCAGATACTTTTCTTTTTTTGTTCAGGTTTCAACACAGTTTTATTGGGTGGTTTTGTTTTCTGTGAAATACACCAGAGGTTGGGGGAGGGGACACATTGAGTTTACAATATAAGGGTTTTCCACCACTAAGGAAAGGCACGGGGTGGGGCAGGGTAGGGCATACTGGGGATTGGACTCATTTTCCCACCTTCTTTTGCTTTGCTCACATTTCTTTTCTCTCTTAGCAAGTACCATAGGACACAAACACAAAGAAACAAAAATAGCAAGATGAACCTCCAACCAGGCTACTCCCAAGCCTTTCCCCAGGTGCACCAGGGCTGGGAGGAGCCGGGTAGCTGCTCCCCAGCCCTAGGACACACGGGAGTCTGCTACCATTTTCAAATATCTGCAACTCAATTCTACGTCTTTGCGTTTCTGACAATGACTCACCCAGATATTCCCATCTTGATGGTAGGGTTTCCAATTTCTCCCTGTGTCACTGTAGAGCATGCGGTATTGGGTCACCCAGTCTGAGCTGCTGTATCTTCCTTGGGTTGCTATGGCACTGATCTGCTTTCGATTGCCAAAGTCAACCTGAAGCCATTGATAATGGTCACTGTCTGATGGAGACCATCCCCCAGCACCTGAATAAGGTAGAGACAAGAGGGGGAAATAGGTATTTAATGTTGAACTTCTACAATTGACAATGGATCATTCTGCATCTTTTAATTGCCTTGGTAGTACCATATTTCACAGATACATTATGAAGTGTCCTTCATAGATGCCACTGGGACTTCAACTAATATTCTTAAAGCTGGGTAACATTGATACTCTAACCTCCTTATGGTGTAATTATGTGCTCATTTTCTCCTGAGCAAATGTCCTCATAATTCCTCAATTAGGTCTTATTAGTACATGTTGAAGTCTAATTGGCTGAGGGTTGATCAATTTACCATGAATTCTTCAACTAAAAGTCACTAGGAAAAGATATGTAACAATCTATTATTTCCTCGTGTAAGGGTTTATCTTTTAGTAGACCATAAATGAAACAAAAAGTAATTATACACAACTCTACAATATATTTTACTTTAGAAAGTTCAGAGTTCAAAGAATGCTAGTAGTTCTCAAGGTGAGGCCTAATATTGCATTAAGCCCTTGGACTCCTGAGAACTAAGACATATAGTAAATCAGGCAATACATTTACTAACACTTAAGAGGTAGACAACCGATGACTCTAGATAAACACATTTCTAGGAAAATAATTTGAGTCACTAAATGAAGTGAAACTTCTTTTGGTAAAATAAAATAAGTGACTGGCAAATAGTAAGAATGCAAAAAACATTTATCAGAAAAATAACACTAACATAGAACAAAAAGAGTCCTAATTTATAGCACTATGTAAAATAACTACGGTTGTACATAAATACATTACAGAAAATATGGCATAATGCTTAGTGCTAAGAGGTGATATAATTTTTTGAGTAAGTTTTGTTACTAATGGGAGTAAATAATAGAAAAATATTTAACAAATTATCCAATATACAGTATATCAAAACATGTGCCTCACTTTTCAAGTAAGGAATTTAAATGCTGCCAATAAAATAATTTATTTTATGGGAGTATGCTAATAAAGATCATTTTGTAAATCATCACTGATATATCATTCATTTCATGATGTTTATATGGCTTACTTCTGCTTTCAGCCATGACAGAATAGCTCTCCCACCACAAAAAATTACAAAACTGACAAAATGTATACAATTACCCTTTTAAGAGATTGGACAACAGAGAGTATTGGACCCTGATCCATGAGAGAAGATAAAAAAATGAGGTGAGCCCTGCCAACTTCCTGGCTTTCTGCCTGGTTCACTTTCCAGATCCCGGCACATGGAAGACTATTCCAAACAGGCAAAGCAGCATCACTGAGATGGAGACAGAGCAGAATCAAAGCTCCTGAGGAACCTGGAATTTATAGGACAGAGTACCAGGGAGGGGGCAGCTGTGTAGAGAAGGGGCTCTGGAAATGTACATAGGGTCGCCAATGAGTCTCTGCAGTTCAGACTCTGAATGAATACTAAGTTGTGTATTTGCAGATCAAGACTCCACTAGACCAGGTAAGGGGAGATCTGAAATGAACAATAGTCAGAGGCTGCACAGGGCTGGAAGTAGTCTGATTTCAGACTGGACAAGATTGAGAGAACTTGAACAAACCTAGGCATTCAGTAGAGATCTCAGAAAGGGAGTAGAATAAGTTAATCCTAAATAAGGATTCTAATTCTAATCCTACTGTGGACACATCTGAACAAAGGTTGGTAACAAGCCTGAAAAAAGATCAATCTGACTCACAAATAAATTAATTCCTCGGTTGAATGAAACTCAACACTCCATTAAGGAAGACCATGAGAGTTTACTTTTCATGAAACTTTCATGAAAACATGAAAGAAACAACAAAATAGAATACATAATGTCCAGTCCAAAATTTTTTAAAATATTAGATATTTGGGGAAGCAGTGAAATGTGACTCATAACCAGAGAAAAGTCAGTCAATAGAAATAGACAGAAAGATGACAGAGATGATGAAATGAGCAGATCAGGACCTTAAAACAGAGATTATAAATTTGTTCCATATTTGAACAAGAACATATAGATACTGATGAAATAAATATGAAACCTTAATGGAGAAAAGAAACAACAGAGCAAAATGGAAATTTTTGAACTAAAAATTATACCTGAAAATAAAACATTTACTGGATGGGCTTAACAGCAAATTAGAAACTGAGAAGAAAACATTAGTATACTTAAATACAGGTCCATACAAACCCTTCAAACCAAAGCTCAGATGGGGTAAAAAGGCTTAAAAATGAACAACACTTCAGTAACCTGTAGGATAACATTAAATATCTTAACAATCATGCAAATGGAGTAAGAAAAGCAGAAAGGGTAGAGACTGAGGCAGAAAAAGATACATCTCAAGAAATAATAGTTGAAAAATATGAACCCAAATATCTGAGAAATTCACTGAACGCCAAGCAGGGTAAATACAAAGAAAAACACACCAAGGCACATCATAAAGAACTGATAAAAAAAACAATGCCAAAGAGAAAATCTTAAAACTGTTCAGACGGCAATAACATCTCAACAACAGCAATGCAAGCCAGTGAACAAGGGAACAACATTTCTGAAATGATGAGAAGAAAAAGAAAGTGTCAATGTAAAATTCTACATCCAGCAAAAATATCCTTTAAACATGAAAGTAACATAATGATGTTTAGGACAAACGCTGAGAGAATTCATCATCAATAGGTATGCTGTATAAGAAATGTAAAATTTTTAGCTTCAAGGAAAATCGGCCATACGGAAATTCACATGTATGTGAAGAAATAAATGCTGAAAATGGTAAACATGTCACTAAATATAAAATATTTGTTCATGTTTTAAAATTTCTGTAGAAGATAATTGAGTGTTTAGAACAAAAATAGTAACAATGAATTAAGAGGGTTTATAACAGATGTAGAAGTAAAATGTATGACTACAATAGCACAAAGGGTAGGAAACAAGAAATAAATATACTGTACTGAGTTCCTTACGCTACATTTGAAGTGATACAGTATTACCTGAAGCATTAAACCCTAGATCAAGGGTTTGCACACGTTTTCTGTAAGGGGTTAGACACTGAATATTTTAGGCTTTGCAGACCATGCTACCTCTCTTATAACTACTAAACTCTGCTGTTGTAGCACGAAGCAGCCATAGAAGATCCAGAAACGAGAGTGTGGCTGAGTTCCAATAAAACCTTATTAATAAAGACGGGGGGCTGGCTGGAGGGCTGTAATGTGTCAACCTCTGCCCAAGATCAACTTCTGAAAAGAGAGGAAATTTAAAAATCTGCACATTTTACTATATCTAAATTATACTTCCAAAACATTTTTAAAAGATTTATGTGTATAATGTGTGTGTATATATTTAGTCTACATACATGCTTTCTATAGAAAGTGTGTATAACTACCTCATAACTACTTTCTCAGTCTTCATTCTCCTATTTCTTCAAACCACACTTCTACAAGAATGATGTTTCTAAACTACAAATCTAATCATATTTACTCCCAGACCAATACTTTTCAATTGATCCTCATTGCCTCCAGAAATAAATGGCCCACGCCTTCACACACAAAAGACATGCCTGGAACACACCCTCTATACCTACACAAATCCTCCCTCAACTTATCCTGGGGAATTATTATTTTTCCTTCAAGGATCAGCAATTCACTCCAAACATCACCTCTGCAGTGGATGCTGTGACATGCCATTTTGGTTCTCCTTTATGACTGGAGGACTTATTCTTTCAGATATTTAGAGTGCTGTCAGAACACAGTAGTTAGCTGTAATTCCCCTTCAGGAATTTCCTTGGTTAAAAAAAGAGGCATTTTACACAAGGTCACATCCCTTCCTAGGTCTGTACAGATGCAAGGATGGGGATATAAAGGGCCAGTACCCTTGCCCCAACTTGGGAAAACTATTGAGGGTCACTACAGTCTCAGAGGTCCCTGAGGAATTAGTTGAAACTTCCATTGAGATTGCATTGCATTTCAACTACTTCCTCTGCCTATTTCTGCTTCCTTCCCTTCTCTGCCACAGGTTTTCATCCTGAAGGTACTCCCTAAAAAATTTCCTACATGCTCTTCTCCATTTCAGAATTTGTATCCTGGGAAATCCAGTTCACAATATTTTCTTGGAGCCACTTTCCTTTTAATCTGCTCACTAACAGTATGTGTTAGTTGCCCCTGCTTTGTACTTTGTTATTTTTATGCTGTTTTTTTTTCCTATTGTAGCATCTAATATTTCCAATATTCATATATCATCCACATGTCTATTTTACCGAGAATTCTGTAAAATTTTGGAGAAGCCATAGATGGACAATATACCTAGTCATCAAGAGATCATAAATATATTTTCTTATCTGTTAGATATATAATTCCCAACTTTGGAAAAATGCTATACCCAACTGCACATAAAGTTCTATCTGTGCATTATTAAAAAGGTGATTTGGTCATTGAAGTAAACAAGCAAATATTACTGTGAATGAAATGAGAAAAATATGTGCAATTGATTGATGAAATTTAGAATATTTCCCCTAACTAGTTTTTCCAAAAAAAAAAAAAGAATCCAGAATAAATTTTCTTAAGTTACCCATTTTTTGCTACATTACAATTTTTCAATAAGGAAACAATTAACATACAGCTACTTAATCCCATTTATCTCATTACTATAAAAAAATGAATTTATTGTCAACTTTAAGGGAAGCAAAAAATCTAAAAGCAATGAAAATGTAAGTCAAAACTTATTCCTTAGCAGAAGGATATGTGGAGAGAATAGTGACTAGCCTCAAGGAGAGGGCAAATGTCAGGCTTTCATGAGGAACATTGTGGAAAGATGGATGAGAAGTTTCTTGTTTCTCTTTGATCTCTCCAGCAATGTAATTTGGGGAGGTTGATTACTTTGTTCATTGGGCTTGTGACATGTGTAACCTCTATTGATCCAAGGATTAAGAATGATACCTCTTTCATGACAAAAACCTCAGGAAATGGTATATAAGAGAGCAGCAGGGCTCCCCCAATATATCATGGAGAGTATAAGAAAGAGGGCAAAAGTGTTCCCAGTGGATACTGCGGTAGCTCAAAGGAACTACCTTTGAGCTTTGAGCTTTGAGTGGAAAGTAGAAGAGGAGGTAAAGGAGGTGGAGATACTGAACATTCATAAACTCTTAGCTTCTAAGATGATTTAAGAATAACTCTTACCTAGAAATAATAGAACCAAATTAGATGACTAATAAATTGTTACAGTGACTTGAAAGATACGTACTTACATAGAACACCTACTATTCCCTAAACACTAGGAGGCTGTTCCCTCACCCCCTTTTTCTTCCTCTTTCTCTTTCTCTCTCTCTCCCCTTTCACCTCCCTCCACCCCTCCCTCTCTTTCTCTCTCTCTCTTTTTTTCCTCTCTCTCACATACACATATTTCTCTCCCTCCATATATGTGTGTGTGCATGTGTGCGGGTGAGTGTGTGTGAACTATAAAGATACTAGTGTTTGCATTCTGGATGCCCACCCTACTGGGGTTCCTTGAGCAAAGAATTATAATAGAGAACTTGGAGAAATGGATGAAACCAACACTCTAAACTCAGGGATAGCTTATAATTGTGATAGACATTTCCGCTTTGTAATTTGTAAATTAGTACCTCTGAGAGCAAAGAGAAACTTCGTGTGTGGTTCAAGAGAGGACCTGGAGTTTCTTTTCCAGTGATAAATGGCTCCTGTATAAACCTGATGCCGAAGCAGATGGTTATAACACCACCAGAGAATACAAGCCTCGATTCTAATTTAACAGAAAAAGGTAGAAAAACATTTAATTAGGGGCTTCCCTGGTGGCGCAGTGGTTGAGAATCTGCCTGCTAATGCAGGGGACACGGGTTCGAGCCCTGGTCTGGGAAGATCCCACATGCCACGGAGCAGCTGGGCCCGTGAGCCACAACTACTGAGCCTGCGCGTCTGGAGCCTGTGCCCCGCAACGGGAGGGGCCGCGATAGTGAAAGGCCCGCGCACCGCGATGAAGAGCGGTCCCCGCACCGCGATGAAGAGTGGCCCCCACTTGCCGCAACTAGAGAAAGCCCTCGCACGAACCGAAGACCCAACACAGCCAAAAATAAATAAATAAATAAATAAAGTAGCTATACAATTAAAAAAAAAAATTAAAAAAAAAAAAAAACAAAAAAACATTTAATTAAGGCTAGAACTACCTTTAATGACTGGTTGAGAAATATGTATCAGATGAAAAGAATAAATTGAAAAGGAGACTTGCAGGCCAGATAGCATTATGAGTTCTATCTGAAGTAGGATAAATATGCTTCAACCAAGTATAGACACTTGTTGATTGGAAGTAGCCAGAAAAGAGAGCCATGGCCTTTAACTAACGTCTGTCATGAGCTAGAGAAGGGAAAACGGCCATGCCACCATCATTCCTAAAATATGGAATAAACTAATAAAACAATTCTAAAATAAAAGAGTGTAAAAGCTAATTTTGAAACAAAACAGAAGAAAAAAGATGTGATTTTATCAGAGTACAGGAAATTACCTCCAGAGACAAATTAGGACATAAGGAGAGAAGCACAGCTGCTTTAAGTTTTTGAAACATTCAGATTATATCTCAAAGGACTGGTTTTACTCATAAATGTAACGTTAGCTTCCTTGAATATTTATCAAAGGAGCTGCCAGAAAAGTAAAGGTAGGTAAAAACAAACAAAAAACAATAACACACCCTCCAAAAAACAAACAGAACATAAAATTTCAAAACAAAGGACTTAGAAAAAAAATAGACAAGAAGGCTCTTCTTTAAAGTCAGGTGTGTGGATTATGAACATTTAGAATAAAAGGGAAATGGTCTGGGGTGTTGGAGATACTGAGGGTGGTGTTGGTGGGTTATAAGGATTTCCTGTTTTGATCACGTTCTTGTTTAATAGGAGACAGTAAATTTCATCGTTGTACCTCCAAGTTAACTTTAGCAAAGCATTTGGCAATATCTCTGATAAGTATAAAATAGTAAAATGTGGTCTGGGACATAGCAGTTTTAGGTAAATTCAAAAATGGTTAATAATCATGCCCCAAATATGTTGATTAAGGACTGCGTCAACTTGAAGCTAGGTCCTAATGGTATGCCACAGGCTTTCGTTCTGTACACTGTCATTTTTAATACTTTTATTATCTAAGACATGGAAGACATGCTTATGAAATTTGTCAATTACATAAAGCTGGAAAAGAGACCTAATACAGTAACTAGCTGAATTATGATGTTAAATGTTCTTGACTGGCTGGAAATCTGAGCTTCTCCTAGCAAAATTTGTTTTAACATCAATGATAACCTAAAATGCACATTTTGAACAAATGCATTATCAACTTCATTATTAAGGTGCATGATGCTTAGAAATAGTTAGGCAACCTTAATTTACTTTATGGGTAATGCAGTGTTAAAATTATGCCATCTAACTATGATACTCTATTTGCAGTACTGCATTCAAACATTTTGATACATTTTAATTAAGGCTTTACACATAAATAGAAAAAGAAATCACAAGCATCTAGTATTAGGAATTATCACAAAATGAACAACCATATAATCACCACCCAGATCTATAAGGAGACCATTGCCAGCGACACAGACGTTCTCACTGTGTCCTTTTCTGAACATGGTCACCTCTCTCCTCCCCAGTGAACTGCCCCAGAGATTCATCCATGGCATTGTGTTTAGCAGTAGACTCTTCATTTTCTTTGCTGCCTAATACTACATTGTGTAATGTACTGTTCTTTATTGATCCATTATTCTAGGGTAGTGTTGAACATGTGTATATCTCCAGTTTGGAGTTGTTATGAATAATACTGCCATCAACATTTTTGTTCATGTTTTTCAGCACCTCTTTGTGCTTTTCTGTTGGGTATATGCCCAGGAGTGGAGTTGTGTGTCCAAAAATGTTTGTATTTTTAAAATTTAGTTTATTTTGCCAACAATTTTCCAAAGTAGTTGAACTGATTTTTATCCCCCTCGCCCAATACACTCCAGTAGTGTCACAAGTGTTTCTGCTGTTCCACATCTTTGCCAAAACTTGGCATAGGTAGCCTTCTTTTTTGTTGTTGTTGTGTTTTAAATTTAGTTTAGACATTCTGGCTCATTGCAGGTTTAATTTGCATTTTCTTGATAACTACTTTCATTCTGTTGATACCAAGACTTATTATAAAACTACTGTACATTAAAACAAAATTTTATGCGTGCAAGGATAGACAAATACGCCAAATAAACAAAATATAGATCCCTGAAACAAAACTACATGTATACATGTGTATATCAGCACTTAATTTGTGACAAAGGTAGCATAGGAAAATAGAGAAAGGAGGTATTTTTTCAATAATATATTCAGGGTCAATTGGATATCCACATGAAAAAAAGGGAAATGTAGCCCTGCCTTATACCATACTGAGATCAAGCTAAAAATGTTTAGATTTAATTGTGAAAAGTAGAACACTGAAGCTTGTAGAAGATGAATTAAGAGAATAACATTATATTCTTGGGGTTGGGAAAGATTTCTTAAACAGGACTCAAAAGCACTAGCTATATAGGAAAAGATGGATAAATTAGATTATGTTAAAATTAGAGATTATTTTCAAAAGATATTAATAAGAGGGTGAAATGGCTAACATGGATTGGGGGAAGGTATTTCCAAACATATAACAAGGAAAATGCTCATATCCAGGAAGGTATTTCCAAACATATAACAAGGAAAATGCTCATATCCAAAGTGTATAAACAAGTCCCACAAATCAATAAGACACATTCAGACAACCCAATTTTAAAAATGGGCAAGGAACCTTAACAGGCAGTTCACAGAAAAGGACAATACTCTATAAAACATCTAAAAGGTGCTCAACATCATGGGCTTGACATTTTCAAAAAAACAATTACAAAACTAAGAATGTTCAAAGAGAGTACCTACAATGATAAGAGGACTTAATCTTACAATATTGCTTTGAAGGGACCAAAGACACTTATGCTTTGTAACAGAAAATGAAGGAATAACTTAATTTCCAACTTCTACTATTTAAAAGACTAGAGATGTAAAGTTTCTAGTGATGTAACAATACAAAACATTCCAAAAGTATATATGCTTTATGTAGAAAAATTATTTACTTTTAACTCATCTTTTTGAAATTAATATTTTGCTTAAACTAAATGAAGATTTTACCTTTTAACTCAATACTCTCAATTATATTTGTCTGTCCACAGATTACTCATTATACCATAAATTCTTTTCATTTTGGAATTTGACCAAGGAAGAAAATTGGGGACTTCCCCGGTGGCACAGTTAAGAATCCGCCTGCCAATTCAGGGGACACGGGTTCGAGCCCTGGTCCGGAAGTTCCCACATGCCGCGGAGCAACTAAGCCTGTGCGCCACAACTACTGAGCCTGCACTCTAGAGCCCGCGAGCCACAACTACTGAAGCCCGCGTGCCTAGAGACCGTGCTCCACAGCTAGAGAAGCCGCCACAATGAGAAGCCAGAGCGCCGCAACAAAGAGTAGTCCCTGCTCGCCGCAACTAGAGAAAGCCCGTGTGCAGCAACGAAGACCCACCGCAGCCAGAAATTAAAAAAAAAAAAAGAGAATTGAATATCAAACTGATTTTAAGAAATCTGAAACAAATACTCTGCTGGGAGAACAAAAGTTTCCTTCTTAAATATGATTGTTCCTTCAAGCGTCCGGCATACTACACTAAGAAAATTTGCAGGGAGGTCTCTTTACAACGTTGAAAATATCCAGATATGAACTGCATCATTAGAATCAGCAAATTTCTTGCAATTAGGAAAAATTAAAAGCACATTCATCTATTGAGGCCTCTATTTACATATTCATCACTTCAGAGGCTGTATCTGAGTTGCGAGAAATAGACACTGCAGGGCAAGTTTAGTTTCATGTACTTTTCAAAAATATAAAACATTTTCAGGGAATTTTATAGGTCAATTATATATTAAGATCTTTGATTTAAGAATGTCAATTTGTTTTTGAAAATGTCAATTTTTACCTTAGGATTGTGCTGTAAGAGAGAAGAAAAATGAAACCTACACACAAGAACTGTATTGCCGCATAAACTGCATTAAGGCTAGATAGGAGTTGAAACTAATGTGAACCCAAAATTAAGTTTGATCAGCTTTCTGTTCTAAATAGAAGACACAGAGCAATTTCCATTCTCATCACAAAGAGTAAATCTTCACAGGAGGTAAGCCTGGGCCAGGATGTAAAAGTGAAACTTGTACACAAGTCTAATGAAAAATAATAATTACATTTGATTAGAAAATCTTGAACCGTAATATGACCGTAATTTTTAAATTTACTTACCAAATAGTGTAAATGATGTATGATCTTATTTTTTAAATGTCCTGGAAATACTATGACTGGGAGAAAACAGACTCTTTGTGTGTGTTATTTCAGGTAATGGTATTAGGAAAGGAAAGTTAAAGTTATAAATAGTCAGATTTCAATGTAACAATTTTTAAAAACATCAAAATAACACCAGCAGTAGAATGGATTATCACAAGAAGTAGTGACCTTTCCATTACTGGGGATACTCAAGTGAAAGCTGCATAATAAGAATTTCTTTATAGGGGAATTTTACATAGGCAGGGAGATTAGACTCAATGTCCATTAATTTCATTTATAAAGAAAGTTGAAATGAAATATAAACTATTATGTTTAATTTTTTATCAAGTTGTTTTAAATTTCTTATTGCCTTTAAACTAACAGTTATGATCCAAGTTTTGGTTGATCTATTTTATTAACATCAGGGGAGATGTTACTTATACCATTGCTAAGTAACATTTGACTTTTATTATTAAAAAGAATCTGGTCATTTCCATTTTTACTATGAATAATTCTCCTGGTTCACTCATTCAGCAATTATTTACAGAGTACTTCTATAGGCCGGCCATTAAGAATTTTTAAAAATAATTTTTCAATAAGCAATTTTTACTTGACTTTTTTTATACTTGAGGATACAATCTATTTATTTGGAAAGTGTACAAGAATATTCTTTATTTAATAAGCATTTTATTACTGGGAAAACGAGATACCTAATATACTTTTAATGTGCATAGAAATGAGGTCTTATTTGAAAAAAATAAAGGCAAATTAAAATACCACAAAGTCAGGGTCAGTGAAGTCATGTTTCTTCTTTGCACCTGCTAGGAAGCTGCTATTTGATCCTCACCTGTAAGAAATGCTGAAGAACTTCACCTTGTATTGATACATGTGGGCAAGAGGTCAATTTTATGTTAGTAGATCTACTGTTTACTTCATCTCTGGCATGCATTCCTATTAAAGTCTATGGAATTTTGAAAACAACATGATTAATTAGAAACGATTTGCCAACTGGTCAAATGCACATTCGCTGGCATTGTTCTGAAAATGTCATCATTCCCAAGATGTTATTCTTTGTGATAAGAAAAGTAAAAACACTGTTCTCTGTGCAGCTCACAAAAAATTGTTTGGTGGAGGTGAAGGAGATAAGTTTATAGGTTAAAAAGGGCTTCAGAGCTCAAACATGCATCTTTAGGTTATCAAATATATCTGACCTCTATTTACAGGGAAGACTGAAAGACGGATATAGCTGCAGAAATCAATTAAGTCATGCAACGCCAAACAAATCCTGAACAAGTGCATAAGTAAACTCAGGATAACCAACTTTTTCAAGTCAAGGATTGAGTTTTATTTATCATTTAATAACCACCATCAAGTATGGTTCCCTAGACATAAGAATAAAGACACTCAATAAATACATGTTAAATAAATGAATGCAAGAATTAATTAAATTATGAGTGAATATATGAATGGACAAACTGATAAATAAATGACATTCTGGAAGTAAAAGCCCTGAAACAAGAGAGCAAAAATCTTGGGCCCAAGGATCTATGCAAGAAAGGCATAGATCATGAAAGACAAATATAAATGGATCTGTAATAAAAAATAATTTTTGAATAATATTAGTGATTTACATTGTATTTTCGATGAAGAGGAATGGGAATTTTTGCCATTGCACTCACTATATTTATTCTAAATATTATTCTTGGCTTCATATTAGTGTGTTCTCACTCAAGAATATGTGTTTCTTCATTTAAAAAAAATCATTTGGTTGCTGTTATCAATTAAATCTTCATAAATTAAATCTTTAGCCATTATCTTCAAAAGGACCTTGGACTGTATCAAAACTCTAGCACTCAAAGTGGACAAAACTAGGAATGGAGTAGTTGTCTAGAATTCCACTTTAGCAAGTTTTGCTTGGTCTACAGTTATTCCTCATGCATTAGCACGGCCCAACATGGCAGGAAGCAATCAGCCAACAGGGGTCAGGAGAGTGAGTGGACAGTGTATTTTGTTGAGCTGGAAATGAGCAAGGGCCTTCTCAGTTGTTCCACGAGGGATGGGGGATCTTGGCATTGGTCTGCTCCAGAGGTGCCCAGGAGACTTGACTGAGAGGAAGCATAATTCAAAGTGAAAGTTTAAAGAATTCAGATGTAACTCATCACAGTAGGGAATTCCTTTAAGTTCTGTAGCAGCTTTTAGCTAAGTGGCTAAAATTAAGTGAATTTTAAAATTGATTCTCATGTATATCATTAAAACCTAGGCTCCAGCTAGAATTTTGTACAAAATAAGGTTTGGTTATTTATTATTGTTTCCTTCATTTAAGAAAGAATAAAGGCCAGAGGCACATTTACAAAATGGAAATATTCTCACTGGTAACTAAATATAGTTTATTGTTTATTAACAAAATAATTCAGGATGCAAATAATATATCCCTGCCATCTGCCTCAGGGATCTCTTTATTGAAGCCTCATTATTTTCTGGGGCAGAGGCTTTGCCATAAAAGAGATCACTGGAAGAAATGCAGAATTGCAAAAGGAAATGCACATACTGCCTGTGCATTAACAAAATCTGTGATTGTGCATGGAATCACGTCAATGATATATGCAAATAATATATGCAGAACTGTATGCAAAATTGTCTGTGGTGGGTACAGTGACAGTCAACTGATGGATGCAAATTTTATATGTACAATGACGCCCGCACAATGCAAAGCTGTTCTATGCAATGACACAAAAGGGAAATATCTTATTGTACATGCAATGATTTTTAAGCTAGGTCCACATGAAAGTACAGAAAGATGAGGCCATTTTCCAGTGACATATCATGATAATTGAGACAGATATTTCTGCTGACTTGAAGTGGAAAATTGACTTACATCTCCACTTTCCAAATTTGCATACTCAGGCTCAGACTAGGATGGAGCATTTCCAAATGTTTGAAAACATAGGTTACAGAGACTTTCTCTGCTAAACTAAAGTTCTATTTTTTTAGAGAGAAGATGCAAAGGGATTATGCTCAAGATCAATATAGTTAAGTAGAGTAAACATATCCTTTAGATCACATTCAAATGTATTTTATGAGTTCTCTGATCTTCCCCATAACTCATGCATAATAAGTGCCTTCCTCCTCTTAGGTCAGCACTTCCTGTGCATAATTTTTATTTCAATCCTAACCTCAGTTCCTGGATGGCAGCAGTCATTATGTCGTTCCCAATTCATGCTTAGAATTCTTTTTATCCTTATGAAGGTGTACAGTACTATAACAGGCTTTTTCAGTAAATATCTACTGTAACTACAGAAATCTGTTTTAGTAAAGATTTTTGGCATTCATATACCTGGCAACACAAAACTCTCACCAAAAATGTAGTGGGTGTATTTTGATATAAATAGAAAATATTAATAGTAGTTCCATCTCCCTAGGCACTGAATGAGTAGGGAAACAACACTAGGAGAGAGATATATAACAAATGGGCCTTGGAAATACAGTTGTTTTTAGTAAAATCTTCTATAAATGTCACCTTCATATACATAAAGGTATCAATTTTCCTTGCAAAGAACTTCCTTAATGGGTTTTTCCATAGGGCAAGCTTGAAATTGGCTGTTCTAGCAGTGGAACAGAATGGCAATTTAGAGAAAAAAGTAAAAAGACATATCAGAACAAAACAGGACCAAAATGTTTTATACATCTTTACAGGGTTAACATGTTCTGCTTTCATGAAAAATGTCTCACATCTTCATGACCACCAAATCACTAATTTTGACTCTTCAAAATAGAATTATATCTATAGTCTGAGATTGAGGCAATATAGTATAACAGAAAGCCTACTGGAGTAGAATCAGGAAGAAATGGGTCCCTTTGTACTGCTATAATAAGAACACCACAGATTGGGTGTTTTCATAGTTCTGGAGGCTGGCAAGTCAACAATCAAGGCATCGGCAGATTCCGTGTCTGGAGAGAGCCACCTTCTTGGGTCATAGATGGCCAGCTTCTCCCTATGTCCTCATGTGGTAGAAGAGGTGAGGGCTCTCTCACTGGGGACTCTTTCGTAAGGGCACTACTGTCATCATGACAGCACCACCCTCATGACCCAAGCACCTCCTAAAGGTCCCACCTCCAAATATCATCACAATGGGGGTTAGGTTTCAACACATGAATTTTAGGGGAACACAAACATTCAGTCTGTGGCAGGTCCCAAACCTAGTTACAAGATAAGTTTGTGTTACCAAATGTAAAATAGATAGCTAGTGGGAAGCAGCCCCATAGCACAGGGAAATCAGCTCGGTGCTTTGTGACCACCAGAGGGGTGGGATAGGGAGGGTGGGAGGGAGACATGAGAGGGAGGAGATATGGGGATATATGTATATGTATAGCTGATTCACTTTGTTATAAAGCAGAAGCTAACACACCACTGTAAAGCAATTATACTCCAATAAAGATCTTAAAAAGAAAAAAAAAAGAAGTTTGTGTTGCCATATGGAATATGGTGTCCGAATGATAAGCCTCAACATTTTGATTCAGCCATGGTAAAGATTCAGAGAAAAGTCATAATAGTATTTGATGAGGAACTTTGTAACAAGAAGACATAATATTTTTGGCATAAGTGTTTTGATAAGTAATGTTCTCATGATTTTGTCAGCCAACTCATTCACAAAACATTGCATTAGAAAAATACCTAAAACCCAATGATTGTAGGAGTCAAGCAATGAGCAGTATTAGAGACAAGTGCAGGTGAGACAAATAACTAATGTAAGTTGAAAAACCATTTCCTTTTTTTTCTGTTTTGTCTATTTTTCTTTATATTTACTGACATACAACAAAGGAGCAAGAAATAAAGGCACTGAATTGCTAACTAGACGTTTTTGATTAATTCCTCAATAACATAATCTTCAACTTTGCGATAACCACAGAGCTGATAAAAAACAGTTGTAGGAAACTGAATATTCATATTTTAAGCTACCAATCAACACCAGCTTTGTATTAACAAATTTACCAATATAAAGAAAAAAAAACCCCACAACTCACCAGCCTGAGGGTAACTGACCTCATATTTATACTACACATATTCTCTTGTAATTCAGAAAGCATAAGATGCTCTGAATTTCTCCATGAACACTGCTTGTAATATCTAATAACTTCCAATCAAATCACAATGGTAACTTTGTTTTATGTTGGAAACAAAATACCACAATAACTGGTACATGAAGAACAATAAGGGAGTACAGAGGCTAAGAGAAGAAGTAAAAAAAAATCACAGGTGACTTGGTGTTTAAGGCCCTGTTGGCAGTGGGTGTATAGTGAAGTAGATGGATGGGAGGACTTAGAAAACATGCTGCTGGGCTGGACTTTACGGTGAGGGCTAGTGGTGGCAATGGTAAGGGAAAAGAAGAATCAAGAATGTGTGGCCAAAACGTAAAATAGATAGCTAGTGGGAAGCAACCGCATAGCACAGGGAGATCAGCTGGGTGCTTTGTGACCACCTAGAGGGGTGGGATAGAGAGGGTGGGAGGGAGGGAGATGCAAGAGGGAAGAGATATGGGAACATATGTATATGTATAACTGATTCACTTTGTTATAAAGCAGAAACTAACACACCATTGTAAAGCAATTATACTCCAATAAAGATGTTAAAAAAAAAAAAAAGAATGTGTGGCCAAAAATAAATTAAAAAGAAAAATAAAAAAGAATGGCTTCCAGATATTTTGGCTTAAGGGAATTAGAGTGTGTTTGGTGTCAATTCCCAACATTAAAAATAATAATAATAATAAAATAAAACCTATTGGAGAAACAGATTTGGGGAAGAAGATCAGGAGTTGTGTTTCAGCTTTAAGTTTGAGATGTCTACTAGACATTCAAGTCAAGATTCCAGGTAGGTTGTAAATATGCGTCTGGATCTCAGGAAGAAGTCAGGGATTAGGATATAAATATATAAGCCATCGGTATATGGATGATATTTAAAGATGACATTAGAATGAGATGATCTAGTGAGAGAAGTGAGGAGACTCAAGGACGTAAGAGGACATGCCAAGGCTTGATAACTATTTAGAGGAAAAGGAAAAGGAAATCCAAGTGAGGTAGGAAGAAAATGAGGAGAGTATAGTGCCATGGAAAACCAAGCATAAAAGCTTCTCTAGAAAGAGGAAGTGGTCAACTATATTATTTTTTTGAGGCAATGTGGCAACATGCTTTTTTCATGAGTCAAAATATCATCATGCTTTGAATCTATTAAATCCACCTTGCCAGCATTGAAATATTTTTTCCTGTAGGAATAACTCATTGCTTGCCATCCCTTCCTTCCCCCAAAGATATATGTACATATATATGGTTTTTGTTCCATTATACCACTATTTAGAATCAACTGAAAATGGGCACATCTATATATATTTTTATAAATGGGGGCAAGTTAGGGAACTTTGGACAAAGCAATTGTATAGAATGCTTTGTAACCAACAGATATAATAACAAATATTATTTTCAAATTATTTATGAAAAGAGCAGAATATGAAACTAATATACATTGATCAAAAAGAAGTAAACCTATGAATAATATGGTCCAGAATTAGTATAGAATAAAATTTCACATCTTTACTAGTTCTATTTATTGCTATTATTTTAAAATGTAAAAGGGTTTATCACTGTAGTTTTACCTTTTTGCATGTTAACTAGTGATGTTATTTTCCACATACACACATTGATTATAAAACTACTAATTGAATAATCTCTTTATAGCCCTTGTCTATTTACTTATTGATGTCTTAATGATTTTCTTATCTTATTTTGGAGTTTTTTAAATAATGGAGATGCTAATCTTTAGTTTTATCCCTGTAAATAAAATACTAATTTAAAAAGGAAACATTCAATGACCATATGTAATAATAGATTTGTATGTTATCTTTACCAAAATTCCCATTTTACATGTGTTTAAAAACAAAATCTTGAAGGGTTTAGGTGACCAGCCCAGGCCACAGAGAACAAAGGATAGAGATCAGTTTGACTGTGAGGGGTCTGATTCCAAAGCCCATGCTTACTCTCTCCATGGAAAAAAAGTAATTTTTTATACAAGACATTTAAAAGAACGCTGAAACTTTAAACTCTTGACACCATCTATCTTTTGTTTTCAAATGTGGGTTCATTGAATAAAGAAACATGGAAAAACATGTTAAACAGAGACGACTATGCAAAATACTTTGGCTTTCTTAAGACAGTGAAAGTAAAGGGATTCCATAAACTTCTTAATAGGCAAATTAAATCCCTTTAAAAATTAATGAAGTGTCACTAGTTTAATACTGAAATAAAGACAAAAAGCATCATGGTCCATTAGTGACACTTTCTCCTGTTATTATTTGAATTGGGGGTTAAAGATGAACCATTCTCACCATTTGTTGGCAGAAAACTTGACAATTCAATGCAGCTATTAAAACTGGTACAAGAACCAATAAGGATATCTAAAATTAATAAATAATAGGAGAGAAAATGAGAAGAAGGATATTATAACCAAATGAGGAAAAATAGAAAATGCAGAAATGTTTAACTATCTTACTAATACATATCTAGTTCTCAATTTTTACTCTAATATTTCAAAAATTATAAATGTGTTGCTGGTGAGGAGGTACAATTTGATTTAACACACTTAATATAAGGCTGTATGGATAGACTGATTTATACAAAATACAAGAATTTCTTTTATGATCAAAGGTATCTATCATCTGACTTATTACATCTATTGAATTCTTGAAATTGCTACTACTCAACAGTGAAGCAATGTGGTATCGTGTATTTGCTACAGTCCTGTCAGCAGATAAAAATAAGGTAAGACAAGAAAGTGCATTCAGCCCTAATTCATGGGAAAAAGCATTTGCCATCTTGAAAAGATGCTCTCAGAAGCTATAAAAGTTAGTGACTATGAATTAACTCTAAATAGTTTGTGACTTCTATGAAATTACGGGTCAGTGAATTGCAAGGTACATGTTCAATAACTGAAAAATGAGAGTTAATTTTTCAAAACATGAGGCCAAATTATTTCTTTAAATTAGTCATACATTTTCTTTTTTAAAATATATATGCTATAATCTCAGGAAATGTTACAGTCATGTCATACCTACAAGTGGATGCATTATGAACTTCTTTATACAACAGGAGCTTGGGGGATTAATCTGGTCAGACCACAAGCGAATGAAAGATTTGTCTTGAAGTTGGCTTTGCATAGCTAATCATTATTTTTATTTACATATATAAGTACCATCATATATATACACATGTATATATACTTATATACATATATGTATATATATATCATATATATATATGTATAATTATTCTTTGGGGTAGCTTTAGGGTGTTACTGATAATGCGTGTGGCCAAAGCCCATGCCTTCTTTTTTTTTAAATTTTATATATTTATTTATTTATTTATGGCTGTGTTGGGTCTTCGTTTCTGTGCCAGGGCTTTCTCTAGTTGCGGTGAGCGGGGGCCACCCTTCATCGCGGTGCGCGGGCCTCTCACAGTCGCGGCCTCTCTTGTTGCGGAGCACAGGCTTCAGACGCACAGGCTCAGTAGTTGTGGCTCACGGGCCTAGTTGCTCCGCGGCATGTGGGATCTTCCCAGACCAGGGCTCGAGCCCGTGTCCCCTGCATTGGTAGGCAGATTCTCAACCACTGCGCCACCAGGGAAGCCCAGCCCATGCTTTCTTATCATTCATCCAGCCAGCCACTGTTATCAATTCAAGCTTAACTTTGTTTTCAGAGTGTTTGCTGATTCTCCTGCAATCCTAACAAATTCTGCAGATCGTTTAACAGAAGAAAATCAATTATCAAGGGAAGAATTTTCGATAGCTAGTTTTCAAGAGCTAAATTAGCATGGGATCCAAAGACTTGGTCTTGTCTGCAGTTTGTGCTCTCTTTCCTGGAACTGCTTCTTCACTTACACAAACACGGCAGTAGAGTTCTACATTGTTGTTAACGGTTTTATTTTTTATTTTCTCCATTTACTTCATATTTACTGTTTGATAAGCATCAAGCTAAGCTGGTTATTTCTTTACTATTTCACCACAGGCCTAAGAAATGGATGTTATGCCTACTTTAAAGATGAAGAAATTAAAGGTTAGAGGGGTCTGCTGATTCTCCTAAGGTTGCACAGATGGCTTGGGGAGGGGGCTGGATTCAGATCCAAGCCTGGGAGATTCTAAACCCTGGGCACAAGAGTCCATCAGTATCAGTCAAACTCAGTGCAGCTGACTTTGGTTTATTACCTAGTAATTTCTTTCATTTATATCTGGGTGTCTCAGGGAAGAGTGTTTTCCTAGTAAAGGAAAAAAACTGAGTAATAAGATAAAGAGTAAGAATGATAATTGTATCAGAAAAATTAAAGTCACGGGTCAGCAAAAGCAGCTGACCCGTGAAGCAGGAGTCTGCAATCTCTGCTCTCTGAAGGACATTTTAAGCTTAGACTGATAAAACGATCTAAGTTGAAATGCAATCTAGCCACACATTACAATTTAGTTTACATTCTTTACAGTGATCTCAATCAATACACAGGATCTTGTTATATTACATGAAATATAAATTACAAATATCTATAGCAGCATTACTTGAAACATATAATGTTGTTGTCTTTGGGGTTTAATTTTGTATATTGTAAGGAGATGAAAATAAACCCCTAAGGCAGAAACACAATTGTATGCTTCAATGAATAAATTATATTAGGGAATGTACTTCAGAGATGGCAAGGAACATAAGACAGGCCGCTTATGTAATAAACTCGGTTTCCAGTGAAAAGTAACAAACTTTGTAGGCTGCAATAACTACATCATATCAATACTTTTTGCTATTTTCCAAGACACTTATTATTTCTCCACATTTAGAACCAAAATGAAAATGTGGCTTTCTGGAGGACCATCACCACCAAGACCACCAGCAAATGTAATACACCAGAATCCCCTCAGGGTGCACAGTCAGGGCGACTGCAGTGACTGATGACTTGATGGCTCAACATCTATTGTTTACCAATACGGCAGGTGACATTCTTCATCCACACCTATTATTAGATGATTCCCTATTATTAGATAATAGGATCATTTGATCCTTAATTACAAATGAAGGAAGGAGGTCATTACTTTGAAGTTAAAACAAATTCTATGAATGTTGGGAGATGCGTACATCATAATACATGTCCTTAGCAGCACTGTCTTCATAAAAAGGATGGAAAAAAAAGCAGGATACTGGTCCTAGATAGTTAAAGTGCATATCAAAGGAATAATTTCAATGAGCCCAGACTCTTACATCTTCCTATACATAGAAAAGTGCTAAATTCATTAACTTGAGATGTCTGCTTTTTTTTTTTTTAATTAACATTAATCTTTTGATGTTCCAACTACCTGTTTTTGTTTTGCAAAACTCCTATATATCCTGGGTCCTCCCTTACCTCTGCAGTGCAGTCCCTTCAGAGCAGTCTCTCCTGGGCTTAAGTCCTCAGCAAGTTGGCCGAATAAAACATAATTCTCAACTTTTAGGTTGTGCATTTTTTTCAGTTAACATAGGGAATCAGTTTAATAACTAACTTATTAACAATATATAAGACTATGGGATCATGCTTATAAAATTATAAGTGAGAAAATGATATTACAAATGATGTATACAGTTATATTGCAGGATTCCAATTTAGTGTATAAAAAGTAGAAAAATATAAATAAAACATTATCAGTAGTTAATCCCAGGTTATAGGATTATGGGTATTTTTTATTTTCTTTCACTCCAGTTATTTAATTTCCAAGCTTTCTACAATGAGTATGTATATAATGTTTTATAATTTTAATTGATGTAAAATATGAATTAACAAAAGCTCTTGACATCTATTTAAAACTTGAGGAAGCTTTTTCATTTATTTATTCGTTAGTTTATTCTTTCATTTAACAAGCACTTCTATGGTGCCTACCATTTGCCAGACATTTTTCTAAACACTTTACAAATATAATCTAAACTAATCTACTCATTGATTCTATTAGTAGGTCCTATTATTATGCCACCTTTACAGTATGTGCCAGAGCTGGGATTTGAAATCAGGGAGATTCTGGCTCAGAATCTATGCCTTAAGCACTATATTCTGCTGCTCTGTTCTGACGGGGTCAGATAAAGCTGCCCATTTCAAGGGACGTTAATTTGGAGGCCTCATTTTTAGTGGTCAGAATGGCCTCTCTCTACAGACATGATAAAATCAAACTTGAGAATCGTATCCTACTCCCAGGCTTGTGGTTCCTCATCCCTGTTCTATGCATATTTTATAAATAGGCAGATTAAGGTGAAAACACAGAACAAGTCCTCCTGAGACTATGCACATTTGTGACTATGTGGGCAGGGTGGTACCTCACATTTATTGCAAGTATATTACTGAAATCTTTACCCACCCTGGCAGTCACAAAGGCTTCCCCTATTGTAACAGCTAGTGTGGGATACATAATTAGTGTATTACCAATGACCATAAAGCCTTTGACAGGCATCTGTACCCTCATGGAGCAGGGAGGAGTGATGAGTCATCTAATTCACAATGACATGCTGCTAAATGAGACTGACCTATCTTGTGTCCACAGGGCCTTACTTCCTGACTTATCACAACCTGAAAATATGAAAACATACAGCTTTAATTATTCTGGCCAGCTACATTTTTAAAAAATAAAATTGATTTCTGCTCCTTATTATTCTCATTCTCAAATATTGCAGCCACGTTAGTCTGGGTTAATAATAGGGGGACTAATACAACAGTTCAAATTAACACATAACTTCTTCTACGGTGCAAACTTTCCATAATTCCTCACCTCCTTTGTCCAGTAAGAGTAACCCTACTTGCTCTGGGCAACTGTTCCTATTGCTTATGATGGGACTGCTCCCCTTGCTGACCTGGAAATGAATATTATGATAGAACTACAGTATAGACTGTGGGACATTAAATAATGTCTATCCTTAGGCATTAATCTCCCTCCCTCCCTCCCTCCTTCTTTCATTTGCTACTTTACTTCCCTGTAATAAGCAAACCTCTACTTTTTCAGATTCAACTATCAATTTGGTGTAGGCCTACCTTATGCCCAGTGATTTGCTTGGTACTCTTCAGTCTATAATGGCTGTTTCTCCATGATCCTGAGGGTTTAAATGCGGGGAATGTGGGCCTTAAGCCCATAGTCTGGTTTGAGGGATCACTGGTCGTTTGTTCTTCTCTGATGCTGATAACTGATTCATATCTTTCTTTTCCTCTCCTGTGGACCCCAAACACTATGATTACTTTCTTTACTCTGCTGACATGAGCTACAGAAAACCTCCTTTCACAAACCCACCGACTGCGTCCACTCAGCCCTTCATTCTCCTCTTGTTTGAGTCTTTTTTTCTTTTTGTATTAGAAAAAGTTTCTTTTCTTAAATAAATTTTTATTGGAGTATAGTTGATTTACAATGTTATGTTAATTTCAGGTGTACAGCAAAGTGAATCAGTTATACATATACATATATCCACTCTTTTTTAGATTCTTTTCCCATATAGGTCATTACAGAGTATTGAGTAGAGTTCCCTGTGCTATACAGTAGCTGCTTATTAGTTATCTATTTTATATATAGTAGTATGTGTCAATCCCAATCTCCCAATTTATCCCTCCCCCCCATTCCCCCTTGGTAACCGTAGTTTGTTTTCTACATCTGTGACTCTATCTCTGTTTTGTAAATAAGTTCATTTGTACCATTTTTTTTTTTAGATTCCACATATAAGCAATATCATATGATATTAGTCTTTCTCTGTCTGACTTATTTCACTCAGTATGACAATCTCTAGGTCTATCCATGTTGCTGCAAATGGCACTATTTCGTTCTTTCTTGTGTCTGAGTAATATTCCATTGTATATGTGTACCACATCTTCTTTACCCATTCATCCATCAATGCTTCCACATCTTGGCTATTGTAAATAGTGCTGCAATGAATGTTGGGGTGCATGTATCTTTTCGAATTATGGTTTTCTCCGGGCATATATCTGGGCACATATTGAAAGGAAACTTCCCTGAACCTTCTTGAGTACCATTCAAGGTGGATTATGGGTAATGGGGAGGGGAGCAAGAGAACATCATTTAGACGAGGGTTTGTGTGACTCTGTCATTTTATGGAAAGTTCAGACCAGATAAGTGTTATTTCTTGTTAATTAAATCTCTTTCTAAATTTGTATAAAGTGTAGCTAGAAGTGGTGTTTATGAGGCCCTTCTCTAAGATTTATATTTCCAGGTGCCAAATGGAGATTAATGCCAAGTGACATTTGTTGTATTGTATATGTAATTATTTTTATATCTAGTTATAACCAAACTTATGTACAACCAAAGATTTGATGTGGTTAACATATTGTACTTTGAATACTTAGAGCATTTTTCTCTCTTTTGCTTTACTACATTTTTCCATTCAGAAAGAAAATATGTATTTATCTCTCCTCCCTAGTAGATTAAAAGCCTCTGGAGGTTGAGGGATGTATCTTGCTCATCTTTGCATCCTTCCGGTACCAACCACAGAGTCTAGCCAAAAGCATTCAATAAATATTTGTAGACTTGAAATGATTTAGGATTCTGAGGACAGAATAAATTTTCCTTTATGAACGAGCATGACGAATAAACCTGAAGCAAAAATGTTGTTTTCCTAGCAAATAGATCATTAGCATCTAAAAATAGGATCAGTGAGTTTTTGCCTTCTGAAACTGAAAACATGAACAATCGTAAGAAAGTTCTATTTCTTTTACAGATGAGAGGAGCCCCTTGCCTCCCAACCCTCCTTCATACCTTGCTTCCCTGGCCACCCCACCTCTAAAACTGTGCCTGCACATATATTCTGAAGATGCAGTCAGGCGGTGTAGGCTACTTCTAATGGATTTATCTCAGGTAAAACTCAACAACACTCAAATCCAAAGGTAGAATTTTTATCTGTAAATTGAAAACCTTTTCAAACCTCAACCTAGAGCAATTAAATTTTCCCACCCTCTGCTTCTCATACCAGGAATGAAGCACCTTTGAAATCAAAGGGAGCTCTGCAAGGAGATGGGGAAGCCAGATGAAGGAATTAAAGGCTCTAAATTGCGTTCTGGCATTATTTGAAAATATGCAGCTCACATAAATCTATACTAAGGCTTGCCTCAGAGCATACATTTTAACACCCAACTAAATATTGTATCATGCATGCAGGGACACTGTTTCTAAATAATTCATTGCCACTTTTACAATTCGTTTAATATTTCATGATTATATCTTTAAAATGATATGCATCTGTATTTCTGGGAAGAGTAATCTACCAAGCTCCTGCCAGACCAATCCCTGGTACTGATAGCTCTTTTTGTAGGAATAGATTATATCCCGTTATCTGCTTTATTCATTCATTTAATCCAAATCACCCCCTTAAATTTTATTTATTATGTATTTATTTATTTATTTATTCATTTATTTCAAACTTATTGAGGACTAACTATGTGTTGTAGCTCAAAGATGCAAATGCACCATTGCTGCCTTTGGCCCACGATCCAAGACAGAGTTGTGCAAACAAGAGAGGATGCATATTAAGATATTCTCCCATAAGCCCATGCGAACACGAGAAGATGCACATTAAGGTATTCTCCCGTAAGCCTTTCCCCTTTCCAGCCCATTCCATGTTCTTACAGCCATACTTCTCACATAACCTGCATTTTCATCCTCTTCGCATCCCATCCTCTCACTTAACTGTAGTGAACTTTTCCTCAGGTGACGGGTTCCTCACACAGTGAGTCCTTCACAGGGTGGTTTCTGCTGCCTCCACTCTGCTGGGCACCTGGGGCGGTCAGCTTATTCCTTCTGCCTCCCTACCGCAACCTCAGGGCCAACATTGGACCGCTACCTCATAAATCTCGCCTCTTTTTTAAGTTGACGCCGTTTGATTTGAGGTTGCCTCTCCCTCTTCTCCACAGAGGGCATGCTCTCTTTCCCTCAAATTTCATGACTTGTCACATAAATGGGTTCACGGTAAAAATCAATTAAGTGGACAAATTAAGCATTAGTCCCAGGTTCACAATTTTCCTTTTTTTCTCTTCTTCTTCCTTTACTATTAGGTGTTTGCAACTTTCACATTCATGTTACTTTGAACTTCTTGGTGTCAGAGTTACCTGACCTCCTCAAGTATAGTGATGCCTGTTTTCCCTTCCTCTCTCAACCCCTGGCATTTGCTTGCATAGGTGAAATTTAGATCTTTTCATTTTAAGACTTGATTTTATTTTACCTGCAGAATCTCAGATTTTTACTTTTTGTCTTGCCAGTATAAATAATCTTCCTTGATTATATCATTTACTTCTCTTCATATCACTTCTAGGAGTGTAACTCTTAAATCTGTATCTCTAACTTCAGCATTCTTCCAAGTTCCAGAGGGCACTTCTAACTGCCCACTATTTCCCCAGGACTCTCAGATGGCCCTAGGGTTTCCTGCCTTAAGCTCTGGGACTGTGAATATGATGAGACAGCACAGCCACGATTATGCTATATCGTATGGCAAAGGGAATTCTACAGATTTTCAGTTAGGTTACTAATCAGTTGATCTTATGATAGGAAGATGATTCTGGAGGGATTAATCTAATCAAACAAGCAGAGAGTTGTCTCAAGTTGGTAGCAGAAGCAGAAGTCAGAGAACTTCCGAGCATGAGAGACATTTGATGTGAGGGAGGCTCTCCGCTGCTGAGGCAAACAGGGGTCTCAGTCCTACAACCACAAGGAATGGACCCGTCAACCTGAATGAGGTCAGGAGCAGATTCCTCCCCAAAGCCTCCAACTGACTGAGTCCCGCCAACATATTCACTTCCATCTTGTGAAACCTGGAGCAGAGAACCCAGTCCAGCTGCCTGGACTTCTGACGGGGGGGACCGCGAGCTGGTAAATGGGTGTTGTGTTAAGTCACTGAGTTTGTGGCAATTTGTTATACAGCAATAGAAAATGAATACAACACATTAAAATAAACACACTTTATCTAAGCGAATGATCTTTCCTCCAAAATGTGTTTCCCATCACTTTTCTATGGATGTTAACGGTACCACCGTTCTTCCAGAATGGTCCCTGAGACTCACATCTGCCTTCCTCCCCACATCTACATAACTGCCAACAACCATGGCATCCCTATCATCTGCACCTCCCTTTCCACTCTGTTCTCTTTACCACCATGCAGTTAAGATCCTCCTTACCGGTTGCTTGGGATAATGAAGCAGTTTTCTAATCGCTACCACCACTTTCAATCTAAGGACACTGCCAGTGGAAATTTCCTGCTTTAATCATGTCAGTCTCTTTGTTGGAAAAACACCAAAATAATAAAATGAATGTTGGAACTGAGTTCTCTGGCTGGCATTTATCATCACCCCAGCATACTGCTGGGCCCAACCAACTTTTTAGGTAAACAGAACAGCCCATCTTAGCTTGAAAATTCTCTGTATATTCCCACATATATAACTTTCTTGACAATAAAAACTTTTATTTCTGAAAAAACTCTTTCACTGTCTGTACCAAGTTTAATACTGCCATGAAACATATATTGTTGAACTCTGTATCTTCATTCTCTCTGCAAAAGGCCTTCAGTAAATGTTTGCACAAAGAACAAATAAATGCCTCCTCTTTCCTCGTTCACGTTTCCTTCAATGCATTTCCAGGGCACTTATGCTCCTCGCACATGACATGTGACATAATGTAAAGCCTATTCTTGACATCTTCCTTACCTCACTGTAAAGGTTCCGAGCAGGGTATCTTATTGTTCTCTGTATCCTGAGTGCAAATCCTACAGAAGGTTGCACCCAGCAGATTTTGTTTAAGGATTTTGAAATCAATGCAAACATTGAAGCAGTTTAAACTCTGTGTGAGAGCTCTACTTAATGGTACTGATATACCAGATACCAATCATCTCTATCAATTAAATAAGCCCTGACGGTTCTCACTTGGACTGGTTGATGAGTCCTCTTCTGCTTAGTAACATGTGCCTGGGGACACTGTCCACAGTGTCCCTATGGCCAGCGGACAACTTTAAACAACTGCCTATTTGGGGAATTTCAGACTTTCACTTTTTTCAACTTTTCTTACGGCTTGGGTAGAGGCACGTGACTTAAGTTCTGCCCAACAGAAGGAGGGACACAAAATCTTGTTCTGGAAGTGTATGGGGTAGACATGGTGGCTGGGCAGAACTGGGTTTCTGATAAGGGTGGTGTCAGGGGCAGCGGCCCTTTCCAGCTCCAGGTGGGGTCCTGGTACCAGGGCATATCCATGCAGTGGGAACAGCCATGCTCACCTCACAGGAGCAGCGGAGTAGGGTGTGTTGGCCTTGCTGGCAGCCTTTCAAATCTGACTCTAGATCTCCAGAAGTTTCTGCAATTCTCTAATATCCTTTAACAAATCCTTTCCTGTTTGAACATCGAGTGTGGCTGCTATGGTTCACAACTAGAATCCTGAGCAATATGTGCCTAGAAGTGGGGAAAAATGTAACTGAGCAGGACGCTATGGGGCCTTCCAGGGATGTACCCCTCCCCCATATCCTGTGCTGTAGCTCCTCTCTGAAGTACCTAGATGATAGTATCTGATGCACATTTCCTGAGTTGTTTTACAGATGCTAAAATCACCACCAAATAGAAGAAATTAGCTACTTGATGACCATAAGCATGTAGCCCCCAGACCTACTGGTGCCTAAGAATTGATAGTGTGAATCCCTGTGACACCACCCTGTTACCTCACCATCAACCAATCAGAGAATTGTGCATGAGCTGATCACACACTCTGCAACTCCCCTCCCTCACCTGGCCTTTAAAAACGCTTTGCTGAAACCCACTGGGGAGTTCAGGCTTTTTGAGCACTGGCTGTCCCGACTCCTTGTCTGGCATCTGCAATAAATGCTTCACTTTTCATCACCACAACCCAGTGTCAATAGATTGGCTTTACTGTGCATAGGTGGGTGGAACCAAGTTTGGTTTGGTAATAAAAACACTTACTCAAAAGAATACCCCATATTAGTTATTAATAACTCCCAATGCATGCTCCACTATTCAGAATTAGAATACGGTTACATCTTCATGCGTGTAGTTTGTTACTAGGATAATATTATATATTGTCATTCAAAGATTTTTTTAAAAAGTTTAACAGTTTCTTGAGTCCCATAATCACTCTTATACAACTATTATAATGTGCCAGGAACTATAAATTTTATACACATTGAATAAGTTAATTTTATTAACTCATTCAATCCTTCAAATATCTCCATGAGATAGGTACTATTATCAAAGTTATCCTCATTTTACAAGTGAGGAAATGAAAATCACACAGCCAGTAAGTAGTAGAGAAAGGCTTAGACTTAGGTAGTTAGCCACTCTTCATATTCTTCTTGCACAGTTATTATGAAGTACAGTCAGCATTTTCATTCATTGCCTTCTGATATGTTTGAACATGACTAGTCTCAATGTAGTTCAAGCTCTTTGGAAATTAGCTTATTTTGATGTGCATATAGTTGTCTATAATGTGATAAAAAATTCAGAAAATACTAAATTCAAATGTGCATAAAGGTAGAGATGAACTCTTTTAACCAACAAACACTTATTAGAAGATATTCTATGCTGACCATGATGTTAGGTGCTGTGGATACAAATAAACATAGAAAACAGTAGTACCTCAAGGGGATACCACCTAAGGAATGACATCAACAGGCAAGCAACCAAGAACATTTCAGTATGGTATACCTCGACTATCCTCGACTTCATAATGATGTTATGAAAGTCCATTGCTGCCCAAGGGAAGATGGCCAAATTCTAAAGACTCACTCCTCCATTTCACTTTAAAAACAAACTCAGAAGAATTGATCTAAAAAAAAATCTATTTTCACACAAGAAGAGGTAGAGTTCTTATAGGTAGCATATAAAACCTAGACCCAATATTCACCACTATTTCCATTACATTAATTCAAATAATGTGACCCATATACCAAAAATACTCCCTCAAAATGAGGACATTAGGTCGCATGAGAGGACATATCCGTGTATGTGCCCCAGGACCTGGAACAACACTTAGCACATAGAAGGTGCTCAACAGTACTTTTTGGAGGCAAAAACATGAGAAAATGGCTAGAATTGGTTGGAAGCCTTCTAGGACTGTTAGCTAAGTTTGGGCGATTTGGAAATTATCATTTTCTTTTTGAAAGGAATCTCCAGGAGGACGATGACTGTTTTGTTCATGAGCATAAACAGCACTGACAATGGTACCTGGTCCCTAAAACAGAAATTATTTTATGAACTATGCTTCAGTCTTTAGTCAGAAATATCTTTTACGATAATTTCACCTGATGGAGTGCTAAACTATGTCAGATTGTGTCTGTTTCAGACAGTGTCACAAACACTATCAATTTAATTGTCATACCAATTGCTTTGATGTGACAACAACGGTTAAGACAATATAAATGAAAGATTGAAGGTTGTGATAATCCATGTAATGAATGTACACACAGATATACCTGAAACATATTTTGGGGGAGTTTGTTTTGCTGTCTTATCAGCAGTTACAGAAAAAGAGTCTGAAAAACGGCAGTGACTTAGTACATCTATTTTGAATGCTGCAGCCCACCCTGGATGTATTTTAGTGAGAAATAAACCTGCACTGTTGTAAATCACAGTGAGATCTGGGGTGTAGTCTGTTGTGCTGCACAATTTTCCCTCTTTTTCTCTTTCTACGTCCAAAGCTAAAGGGTTATGGAGGATAGTTAATTACAGAGAAACAACCATTTAATCTCCCCTCTTTCTTCATCTACTGCTTTGCTGAAGTCCATCAATATTTTTCACTTGAAATAGCTTCTGAGTGGTCTTCTTCCGACAACTTTGTCTTTTTTCAGTTCATCCTCCAAAAGGCCTACCTGGATCCTAAGTAATTTGATTAGGTACGTTCATGTAGAATCTCGCCAATGCATCACAGATACCTCCAAGACAAACTCCGAATTCATGAGCCAGCCTCACGTGATATCAAGCGTCTTCTGCAACCTCCCACACAATCCTCCTCAACACTCTCAAACACCTCCTCATCCTTTTCTATTTCTGTGCTTTTGTACAGGCCAATTTCTCTGACCAAAGTGACCTTTCTTATCCTGTGTTGATTGATGATCCCGAATGAAAACTACTTTAATACGTCTTTTCTTAAAGGTGAAACTGGCCCACCCTTTTTCAGTGCAATCAAACTCCTGTATGATGAAGAGAATGTCTGTTTAAGGAACACATGCCATGCCACTGGCTCTGCTTGAAGCATTTTACATGTATTAACTCATGTAATCCTCACAAGTGAATGAGGCAGGTAGCATTATTATCTCCATTTTACAGATGAAGAAACTGAGGTTCCGTGAAATTAACTTTTCTAAGGTTATTCAGCTATTAAGTGTCCTGGGTGTGTTTCTAACCAAGGCATTAGTCTACCCTCTAAGTCCCTGCATTGTTGTATCACTCCTTTAACTACAGAACTCTGTTGTTGGAAACTAGGTCTTATTTAAGTTCATATCCTGAGCTTCTACAAGAATTCTTCGCTCCTGGTCAGCACTCAAATATTTGCTGAGTGAATGCATTATGAATGAGTAAACTGGAGGGAACGCATGACTTTCTTTCTCTGCCTTAAGCTGGATAATAAGTTTTTTCTTATCGACTTTTTAATGACTTCAACATAAACAGAAGAAAATATATATGTTCAATTTAAAAATAAGCCCACTAATCTAAAAAAAAAAGGTACAAATGAGCTTATTTACAAAACAGAAGTAGAGTCACAGATGTAGAAAACAAACTTATGGTTACCAGGGGATGGGGGGGGGATAAATTGGGAGATTGGGATTGACATATACCCACTACTATATATAAAATAGATAACTAATAAGAACCTGCTGTATAGCACAGGGAACACTACTCAATCAATACTCTGTAATGGCCTAAATGGGAAAAGAATCTAAAAAAAAAAAAAAATAGTGTATATATGTATATGTATAACTGATTCACTTTGCTGTACACCTGAAACTAACACAACATTGTAAATCAACCATATTCCAGTAAAAATTTAAAAAAAAATAAGCCCACCAATTTAAGAAATGAGTATTATTGACACCTTTGAAACTCCCAGTGTATCTCCCAATACCAGCCCCTCCCTCCAACTCAGTAGTAACCAATATTCTTTATTTTCACATAAGCTTTCTCGTCCCTCTCTTTATGGTTTTATCACGTATGCATACATTCCTATATAATATATGGTTGTGTTTTACCTGTTCTTGAACTTTATATAAGTGGAATTATGTTGCATATATTCTTCTGTGTCTTATTTAATCCACCTTATGGTTTTCGTGTTCATCCGTGTAAATATGTTTATCTGTAGTGCATCATTCACTTTCAGTTATAAATTGTATCTCATTCTATAAAATAGAGTTTACTTTTCCTAACAGTGATGCTATTGATGGACATTTGGGTTGTTTCCACTTTTTTGGCTATCACACACAATGTGATACATTTCTCCGTACATTTTTATACATTTCTTCTGATCAAAATGTGCAAGTATTTTACTAGGCTATCTTCATATCATTGGAATTGCCAGTGTATAAAGTATGGACATGTTCAACTTCATTAGGTAACAGCCAGCACCTGTGTCTTCAGAATGACTTCAGGTTGTCAGAACTCACCTGAACATTGGAGAGCTGAAATTTGTGAAAATTTACCACTGTCTGAAGGATGTAGGGGTATAAATGCTCTAGCTCCCAGCTGCTGTTTCAGACAGCTCTGAGGTGTGACTTGTCTCCAGAGCTGCCCTGTAGGGTCTGAGCCAAAGTCACATCCACAGAATTGGGCTGGGGACCAATCACTGGCTTTCCTTCCCCATCTCACTTTCCACACCCTTGCTAGTCTTCCCCAGGAACACTTTCATCTTCACCTGTATTCTCATCTTAGCAGTAATGCATTTTGTACTTTGATTGGTTCTTGGATTTTGATTTGCAGGGTCAGAGTGTATTATGGGAAACACAAAGTAAAGCCAGAACCAAGAAGGGAGTCAGAGGATTAGCATATTGTTAGCAAAATGTCCACATACAGAATTGAATTGTTTAAAATATCACCAGCATAGTCTCTTTTTTTCAATATTTATCAAAGACATTCTAATTCCCCACTAAGCTATACAATGTAAGAAAGTATTCTTTTTATTATGAGGATTTATTTTTCATTATCAATGTTCAGATTTCAGGGAAAAACAGTTATATTCATATACTTCCATTATGACTGTGATTAGCATTTTTTCTTTAAATTTTTCACTGAAAACTCCTCAAAGGCAATGGGTGCCCTTGATTTCTACTTTCTCTGACTGCTCTGTCTACAGCATATAAAGCTGTAGGTTATATTCAGAGATGCTGCATTTTAGAGCAGAACTTGATGAATATATAAGGCATTACATAATTAATGTAGTAAAAAACCCCACATATTATTAATATTTTATTTCATAAAAAAATTTTTTTTGCTTTATGCATTTGTTTTATGGAATGATGTTGGGACAGAATTTTGCCACTTAGAAGTTCCCTTTATTTTTTTTTTTTTCTGGATGAATAATTGGTATAGTGCATTATGTCACCTATGGCTTATTACGGCAGCTTGGGGGGTCTCCAATTGTAGGCAGTTTCTCATTGTGAAAAAAAACACAAAGTTAGGTAGATTTTGATTTTTAATCCTGGTTCCAACACATATGAATCTGACACCTTGGGGAAATTATTTAATCTATCTGTATATCAGTTTCCACCTCTGCAAAATTATACCTTACCCACGACTATGAATACTTTAATCTCCATTTTGGGACTTTAAATCATGACTGATATCTTGGGTCATGCTATTTATGACACTGATACTTTTCAGCAGAGAAATAATTGAATGATTTTTATTTTTAATGAGGTACATTATCCTTGCTAAAGAATGCATTCTCTTGTAATTATTAAATAATGTCCTTCTGTCACCTTTTAATCATCAATCCCCTGAAACTTAATAGAAATTATGCATATGCAATGACTTGGACAAACTTTTTGACTCTGATACTAAACAGGAAGTTCCATAGAATGTTCAGATATGTGAATGCAACATTACTTTACATAGGCATAGGATTTAGTCTACACTAGAGTGACTGACGAATCCAGGTCCATATTGCTAGGGTTACACCCATGAAACAAAATATCCAGAGATATTTGGTCCAGACTTCACTGAAAGAATAACATTCTCTCAAACACCATGAGATACCATTCATCAAACACCAATAACCATTCTCTCAGTCTGGTTCCATGAGAAGGATTTGGCTGCAGCTGTCCAAAACAAAGATCCTAGTTCTTCATCAACAGAAGCAGCAGCTCTCTTTGGGGCCTGATGAAAGAGTTTTGGCTGAGCACACCCCAACACGATCTTGGTAAACGTCAGGCAGCATATACTATGTTCTGGAAATGAAAGGAAGCCTCTCGGGTTCCATCTTCTTCAACAGTCAACAAAGCTCCTTACTTTAAAGAAGCTCCTCTTCTGTCCCCTAGAGTTGTAATCCACACACTAACTACTCTTCTTTAGCTTCAAAGCATACTTCCTGACACCTCTCTTGTGCTTGAAATCCAATGCTGGGCCAGAGGCTGCACTTAGCCACTGGACCCCCTCCCCAGCAGCCTCAAGGCTGGAAGAAGTACTGACCCTACATCTCAGACACCCAAGAGGAACCCCCCAAACCCTGTACTTTCCTGAAGAATTTCTAGCACTAAATAACAGCTGCCTCATTCTTGTCTCTGATATTATTGCTTTTCCTGATAAACTGAGGCTGCCCTGTGAGTTGGTATCAAACACTTAGCTCCCTCCCTCACCCTTCAATTATTACAATTCTGTTGTCTTCCAGCCACCACTTGGCTTTAACTGAATTCTGACTCTTCCCCAAAGATCAACGTCACCGCATGTGGTTATACACTGCAAATCCCAAGAGTCAACATTCACGTAGACCTAGGCTGACCAATACCTATGGCTACCGGGCACTTGACCTGTGGCCAGGGAGACCACCACCTGTCCGAGAGAATGAGGAACTATATTTAAATTTGTATTTTAATTAATTTAAAATTTTACATTTAAAAACTGACAATTCAGTTATTGGAGGGCACGTTCAGTATTCGGGGCACAACTTGGGTATCTGAGTCTAGTTGTCCAACAATAAATTTTATGAAACTTAAACAGAGATTAAATATTTCTCTTCTTTTTCCTTTCTATTTTTTTTGCCATGTCTCATGGCATGCGGGATCTTAGTTCCCTGACCAGGGATCGAATCCACGCCCCCTGCAGCTGAAGTCCAGAATCCTAACCACTGGATCTCCAGGGAAGTCTCTAGATTAAGTAATTCTAATGAAAATTTAGCTTCTGAATTAAGATGTGTTATAAATGTGATATACATGCCATACTTTAAAAACTTACTATGAAGAAGCAAAATATCAAATTAATAATGTTTATATTGATTACATATTGAAATGATACTTGGATATATGAGGTTAAATAGAATATATCATAAAATGTATTTCACTTGTTCCTTTTTACTTTTTGAATATGGCTATTGGATAATTCACAATTCCATATGGGACTCACTTTATATCTTACTGGGTAGCACTGGCATACACCATAAGGCGGATGATGCCCTTTAGAGTCATGCAGTGCACAACCTACAAAACCATATTTGTTGGCTTTATCAATGACAATGATTCCTCTGCAGCTCTTGGGACGGTCTAGTAGTAGCTCAACATTCTTCATTCTTTATGGCTCTAGAGGACCATTTTTCTCATTTTCTAGACACATTTTCAAATGAAACAAACAAAAAACACACAAATTCTTGTCCATTGAGGTTAATGCCATTAGATTCTACCACTTTCTACCATTTTTTGCTGTCATCTACTGAGCTTGTGGTCACTTCCCTCATTTCCTGAAGACGTTAGAATCTGACTCCATTTTCCTGTTGAACTTAAGACCTGTCTTCATGGTGTCCACGCCAATAACTAATCCAAAGTCACAGTCTCAGGCTTTTTTGGCTTCTTCATCTTTGATGACCTTTCACACACTGGTGATTATTCTCGATGGCCACACCCTGGACTTAGTCATTACCCAGATGTCTGATTTCTCTGAAATCTTATTCTTCAATAGCCGATTATCTGGTTATAATCACCTGTTCTCCTAGTTGTTCCTTGTCCTTGGCTATATTATACATGGTCTTTGGTTGCTAGGAAACATCCTGGTCATGACACCTCCACTTTCAGTCAGGCTTCTTGGAGCCACTCATGTTATCTACATATATACATAATCCTAAGGACTTTTATCTGAACATACTTAAATTCCTGACATACAGAACTTCATGTAATATATATCCGCAGAACTCCAACCTGTCTTCTCTCTTCTACTCCTGTGTGAATAAACACTGCTAGAGAAAATGACATAATTTTACACATTCATGCCTCTTTAAGTAATTAAATTGATGATCTTCAACAACAAGTGTGCCCTTAAGAATGTCTACTGGGGCTTCCCTGGTGGTGCAGTGGTTGAGAATCTGCCTGCCAATGCAGGGGACACGGGTTCGAGCCCTGGTCTGGGAGGATCCCACATGCCGCGGAGCAACTGGGCCCGTGAGCCACAACTACTGAGCCTGCGCGTCTGGAGACTGTGCTCCGCCACAAGAGAGGTCGCGATAGTGAGAGGCCTGTGCACCGCGATGAAGAGCAGCCCCCGCTCGCCGCAACTAGAGAAAGCCCTCGCACAGAAACGAAGACCCAACACAGCCAAAAATAAATAAATAAATTAAAAAAAAAAAAGAACGTCTACTAACATTATAGTAGTTTTGGCTTGAGTCCTCTATCATTTCTTTCTATGTGCTTTCCAAAAAAAAAAAATCTATAATCCCCTCAATCCTTCCCTATCTACTCATAGCAGAGTTTCCCTTAAACTTTACTGCGAAATCTAAAGTTATTAAGTATGATTATCTTTGAATTATTTTCTCCTCTCTACAAACTCCTATTATATATCCACACGATTTATTACCTCTCTTCCTCTGGTATCAGAGGATAATTGTATCCTCTTATACCTGTTTAAGTCCAATACCTGTATCTGTATTTACAATGAATAATATCAATACAGATAATAATTAAAACAACCTTCATTTCATGAGAGCTAACCTTGTGCCAGGTAATGTGCTGAGTACATTACAAAAATTAATCTCATTTATACCTCATAAAAATTTTATTGGGGCGATATTATTATACCCATTTTATGTATGAAGAAATAGAGTTGAAAGATGTTTAATGACTTTGCCAAAATTGCATAGCTTATAAGTTGGAAGAACAAGTTTCTAACTCAGGTCTGAATTAATACGAAGGCTGTGGTCTTTAACATCGTACCATAGCAGCACATAAGAGAGCCCTAGGATCTCTGAAACCTTACTCCATAAGTTGTGGAGTTTCTTGACTGTAATTTCAACTAACTTTCTTCTTTCTTTGGGCTTTTTCTAAAACATTCATAGATCTCACTCATATTAAAGAAGAAAACCCAACTTGGCCACATCCCGTCTCTGGTCTTATCTAATTTTTCTTCTTTTCTTTCATCCCCAAATCCTGAAAATGTCGTCTACATGTGCTGTCCCCACTTCTTCACCTTAAATTTATTCTTCTACCCAGAAAACTTTGGATGCTTCTTCCAAAATTCTACTGGAACCACTCCTGTAAAGGGCATAAGTGACCATCATATTGACAAACAAATGTATAGGATCTAGTCTTCATATTACGGGAACTCTTTGCTGCATATGACTTTTTAATTTTCTTGATCACAAAGACACCCCACTCTTGTTGTTTTGCTCATTTTTTTGTGATCTCCAGGTTTCTGTGAAGGCTTACTCTCCCTCTACCCCTTAAACACTAAACTTTCTTGGTTCTATGTGCCCAGTTCTTCTTGTCCCCTGCTAAATAACTGTAATATTTCCACTCTCAGCATTTTTTCAGAGACCTTGTGTACACCAATATCTCTTAAATATGATTACCAAGCTAATTTCTATCTTGAATTTCTACTCAGTATATGTAAATCTGAATCTTCAAATCTCTCCCTCTCTCTGCTTCTTTTCTCTACCTTAATTGTTGGCCTCACGGAGTGGCACAACCCTCTTATTCACCGAAGATAGAAACTTGGGCGGGGAGATCCTTTATTCTTGCCTCTTTCTATGTTTTGTTATCTCACATCTCCAACTACCATTTCCTTATTGTTTTTTCTCTATAAATCTTTTAAGAATTTATCATCATCTCCTTCTTTTTAGGACTGTGAACCAAGTCGAGTTATAAAAGTACATGGGGAGGGCTTCCCTGGTGGCGCAGTGGTTGAGAATCTGCCTGCCAATGCAGGGGGCACGGGTTCGAGCCCTGGTCTGGGAAGATCCCACATGCCGCGGAGCAACTAGGCCCGTGAGCCACAACTACTGAGCCTGCGTATCTGGAGCCTGTGCTCCGCAACAAGAGAGGCCGCGATAGTGAGAGGCCCACGCACCGCGATGAAGAGTGGCCCCTGCTTGCCGCAACTAGAGAAAGTCCTCACACAGAAATGAAGACCCAACACAGCCAAGAGTAAAAAAAAAATTTTTAAATTAAAAAAAAAAGTACATGGGGGAAAAAATGAAGGGCAAGTGTCACTGGGAGAATCAGTGAATGAGTGGGAAATTTTTTATGGGGCTTCTAGATAAGGCTTCTAGAAGGTGGTGTCATTTGACTGGGAGCTTGAAGGAATTGAGTGTGATAGTACTGCAAATGGAATGTTAGGCCAAGGCAGCAGCAAGTACAAGAAATAGCAAGGAGACCTGTGTGGCTAGAGAGGAGTGAGAGACCCTAGGACATGAGGTCAGAGAGATGATGGGTATAAGCAGACAACTAAGGCAAGAGCTTATAGGTCCTTGTAAGGACTCTGGGGGCTTTTACTCTGAGTGAGATCAAAGTCTGTTGGAGAATTTTCAAGTGGAAGAATGACAGGTTCTTTTCTGATTTTCAAACGATTACTGTCCTGCTGTGTTGATAAACTGTTTGGGGCAGCCAGAATGGGGCAATAATAGAATCAGGGAATAAAATTGAAAGCAGGTACTATCTAATCCAGATAAAACAGGATGCTGGATTAGCCCAGGTGTTAGTTGTGGATGTGGTAAGAAAAGGTCAGATGTTAAATCTCTTTTGAAGGAAGAGCTGGTAAGGTTTGCATGTGGGGTATAAGAGAAAGAGAGGAATGATGGGAGATTCCAAGATTTCTGGCTCAATTAGAAGGTGGAGTTGCCATTTATTGAGATGGAGAAGATTCCAGAAGGGTTGGTTTAAAAATCAGGGGTTTGTCTTGCTCCCTAGCATGACAATCAAGGGTCTCAATGATCCGACCCTTGTCCATGTGAATCCATACTTCTTACCACATGCTAACTCTTGCTTTAAGTGCTAGCAAAACCAAATTACCAGCTGATCCTCCTTTAACAAACAATGTTTTTGACTTTGGTATCCTGGATTATACTAAACTCTTTAAATGAGATTCTACAAAGTAAATTCTATTATGACTTTAACCTCCTTTAAGAACTATTCCCTGAAGTCTCTTCAGCAAAATAAATCATCTGTGCTCTATGATGCCAAAATAACCTTCATATTTATATAATTTCACTGCCACGTGGTGGTGTAATCCTTATGCAGTCATCATGTTCACACCACGCCCCCTAACCCAGCTCCTCAGTCTGTGAGCTACTTAATGGAAGTTCATTGTTTCATATAAAACTAAAACAAGTTGGCATTTAAAAAATATTTGAGCAAAGGGAGTATATAAGGAAGGAAAGAAGAGAGGGAGAAAGAAAAGAAAGGAATAAGTATTTTTGTCTGTTCTACTAGAAAACTCAGGTCTCTCAATGGAGTAATGGGGAGAAACTCTTTAATAATCCTCTTCATTAAGATATACATCTATGCCATTCTGATATACACTCAGATGTCACCTGAGCCTTCTCTAAATTTGGATCTTGAGACACTCACAAATGTGCTTCAGACAAACAGTGATTCTCCTCATAATGATGGTCCCACTTCAGTGTTCCTAAAAAGTTCCCTTGTCAACTCTCCAGATGTTTAAGCCCCACATGCAAACGTATCTGTAGTGGTGGTGTTGCTCATTTCAATGCATGTTTATTGATTGACTGGGCTCCCTTATTCTTTCTAAACTGAGCAACATTTCAAGTCTTATTTTGTTACTTACTTAGTCTTCTCTATCTGGACTTTCCAGGTCTTCACCTGTGTCACTGTGTATTAGAACTACTTGAGAGGCCCATGGTTGAAAGAATCGATGATGTTATCATAGTCTGTATTACCACTCTAACAGAATTGGTCCTAGTCCATTCGTTCAGATGGCTTCTTTGAAAAGACACAGCCGAATGTACCTTGTTAGCCTTGTTTTGTTGAAGATTTAACAAATCTCAATTCGTTAAAATTTAGATTTACATGCAGCAGACAGGTTTTTTTTTTTTTTTTTTTTTTTTAGCACTTGTTTTGTTCCTTCTTTTAGATACAGGATGTCTTAGTAATAAAGAAAAAGAAAGATTGCCAATGTTCTCTCCCAGCCTGAATAACTCAGAGTTACATAAGTGTTCATGCATAACGAATGTCTGATTGAGGTGCCTGAAATATGAATAACTGTACTATTCCAGACTAGAGTGAGATGTAGAATTCTCATTCGGCCGCAGGATTTTTATTTCCCCATCTCTGACTTCTGTTATTCCCACTCTTGTGTGTGAAACTAGCACAGGTAAAACTTTAGAGCTTCTGAAGGAATCAATCTCACTTTTTTCCATACCAGCTAAGCCATTCAAACAAAGAAAAGAATGGTAGCGGGAGATTCCTGTGAACTGAGAACAAAGTGAACCTCAAATCTTGATGAATCCAATACACAGAAATAGAATCCCAGGGTTTTAGATTTCAGTCTCACTGAGAAATCTATTTGAATTTAAATGGTTGGCATTCCAGAAGCTGATTTACATGTTCCAGGCTGTTAATAAAACATCTTGCCTCTCTATCTCTCCTTAGTGAATCCTTGCCACTTTACTGATAAATTGCTAAGGAGAACTGATTATTTCCAAATGTATGTCATATCAATAGGAAGGAAGGTTCCAAAGCTCTCACAATAAATCGATATGGAAGTACAACAAAAACCAGCATCCTTTCTCTCGGTCTTCCTCTGAAGAGTATGCCTTGTCTCTCTGAGTCCTCCTCCCCAATGCCTCAAGAGGCACAGCAGGTCCTGGTGGGCATATCTGGGCTTGTCCACACACACTTCTCCTCTTTATGAACCACAGGAAGCTGGGCTATAGACTAAGGAACCCCAGACCAAATCATGTAGATCAGGCAGTATTTTTACTGGAGTTGCAGCATTGGACATACCCAACAAACATCCCCAAGATGGGTCACTGGGGTGTCTCCTCCCAAGTCTGACTGCAAGTGTTTGAGAGTCAGGCACTCACTCCTGGGGAAGAGGTTAGGCGGCTTGCTGGTTATACAGTCTCTCTCTTCCTCATGCCCGATGCCTAGCTAGTGCTAGCCTTTTCAGTATAAGACCAATAAACACTATTTGTTGTTGAAAATACAACTATTTGCTTTCTAATTTCTCTTTCAATTGTGGAAATTCAAATACAACAGTTTGCATTGAAACCTGAAGGCATTTTGTGCTTGTCTGAAATTCTCTTTAGAAAATTATTTTCCGTCATCCATGATTAAGTCTTGAATTTTATGTAGAGAAGATAGATAATAATAATTTTGAAGCAATTGGTCAAATAGCTTTTGATTTCCTTATGCCAATACCTGGTATACAGAAGTTGGGGGAAAAAATAGAATCAATTCCCTTGGCAGTCTCTACAGGTTTCCAGAAAGTATGATCATTCGACTAAACAGTAACAAAATGAAAGGCAAGATGTAATACTGCTGAAACCTTCATTTGGAATGGAAGAAACAATTCAGTGATTGAGAATGATCATACAGGGGGATATTGTTATTATTAATCCCAGATTATTCCCATGTCATACCAAACAGAGATCCAGTTTACGGCATATCCAGTAGATCGCAGACATTTTCCATTTTGTGGTTGAGTTTTATCTCTGTTATTCATTTCCTTTCACTTTGTACTGACTTACGGCTCTTTCTCCATGTTAGTGACTTAAAAAATATTGCTTCTGTCAGTTTCTAGCAGTTTCTAGCATTTTCTAGCATATTGATGCACACCAGTAGTTTTTTCTTATTTCAATTCTTTTCTGGGAGACAGAATGTTGGTCTCATTGTTTTGTTCCAATCTTTGGCTGTTCTCACATATATAATATTTCAAGTGAAGTAATATCTTTTTTGCCTACCACTTCATACCATCCAAATACAGAAACAAGACTGAAGGAATGTAGATTTTGGCTAGGCTTTGCGTGTAGGGGGAAAAATGGGGGGGCGGTGGTGTGTCTTTTAAACCTATATTATTATATGTAAATACTTAAAACAACGTCTTTACTACTCTTGGATTATATAAGACAAAGATAATAAGCATGCAAAGAAATCACATAGTCATTATATACTCAGAAATAAAATAGAGAAATGTGTCTGTTTATTTTCTAAGACACCAGTGGGAAAAATTTAACTATGTTCTAAAACCAACTCAAATAGTATTCCAATTTTTCCTAAAGAGAAGCTCACATAGACAGGGAAGACATGTGGAGAAGAGAACAGTAAGTGGTTTTGAAATCAGAAGAGGCTGTTTCAAATGCTCAAATCTGCTTTCTGTTAGCTGTAGCCATGGGCAGGAATATAAACTTTCTTGAATTGAAGTTTTCTTATCCATGAAACTGAGTTTTATTCCGGCTAAATTCTTTCCTAGGGTTTTTGTAGGGCTCAAATGAGATAACGTATACATGCCAGCGTTTTTTTTCTATCTGTATTTCATCTCTGCTAGGCACCGTCCTAGATGCTGGGTACCCACAGATGCAGGAGACGTAGGGCTTGTGTTCCACTCACACCCCTTCTTGTGGGCTCAGAGAAACAACTCTACGGTCCAATACCGTATACGAAGTTCTGAGATAGAAAGTAATATGGTGCACCTCGAAAGACAGACAGAGACCTCATTTAGCCACCAGTAACAACTTTTTGGCAACTACTGAAGGACAAGCAACTTAAAAATGTTGATGCTGTGGATGAAGAACGATCTATATAATAAAAAATCTGGAGGCCAATAGGAACTGCTGATAGCTTAATACAGTTTGAACCTAAGATGTGGATTGATTGCGGTGGGGGCATTGCTGACACCCTCTGGTTTTCTGGCCTCCCTGGGACGTGTTTGTTGTGGGTTGCCTGCCCTTCCACAGTGAGGAAGGGGTCATCATTTCTACCCTGTCTATGTGTTCCTCCTGTTGGAACTAGTCAAAGCACAATTTAATCATCCTCTTTCTGGGACCTCTATTTGGAATGCATGGCCTTATCAAAACGTAAACTGAAGAGACTCTAACGACCACTTATGAATCTGTAATATCACAGAAACACATAGACCACAGAAGCATATGGTTTCAACTTCCACTCTCTAGAACACTCAGAGGGGAACAGTAGGGGAGTCAACAATGCTTTTGGTCATCTTAATAGGAGAGCATTATAGGGCTTATCTCGTGTTCTAAGCATCAGCCGAAAGCAAAATAAAAACAAACTCAAATTAATAATCCACTGAAATACATATGTGCCAGAAACTGGCTAGGGAAAAATCCACAAAACATGCGTATTTATACATTGTTCACACACGTGCTCAGGTACAAACCTTCTAATACAAAACAATTCACCCTGTAGGCAGAACACTCTACCTGGCGGCAGACGTCTGGTGATGTGGAGGTGGCAGATAAACTTCAGACGAGGACCCTCTAACTGGAATAAAATAGCATTGCCCTCCGATGTTAAAGTGGAAAACAGATACGAAGGAAGTAAATTCCAGAAGCTACTGAGGGACAAAACAAAGCAAAATAAAAACATACAACTCGAATTCCTTATATTGCTAAGAAAATAAAAATAGCTAAGAAAAAGTAAAAGTGACCTCGGGGTAAAAACCAGAGGAATAAAGCTTTCTACAATTTGTGTTTACATTTTAATGTTAAAGAGGCAAGAACAATGACAGTAGACTGTCTTAAATGTCCTGGTTTATTGTCAGCAATATTCATGTCAAACATACATCTAGGTTTTAAAGCAAGGGGATGAGTAAACAATGCAGATGTGGATGGCTCATTTGCAGAGTATAGGAAGGGCAGTACGCTAACAGAAGCTGGACTGCTTTGAATTGTTATTAGTGACAATATTTTTAGAATTCGTTTTGCAAGGTATGAGTATAAAAGAGAGGGCAATTCTAATTTTTTTATTCTTCCCGAAGAAAAAGGGGCGGAAAAAGTCATTAATTCGCTAAAGGTATTAAGGCAAGGGTCTATTCATTCTGATGAGTATGACCCAACCAGGTTGCTAATAGAGCCATTACTAGATTAAATCCTCCCAATTGTCTTGGAAATAATTTGGCCTGTTTTTCCTCTTACTGAAGGAAATAAGGGAGAAGAGGCAAATACGCAAAAAGCATGGAACTTCCTCTAATCATAGGAGAGTAAATATTGAAGAATGATGAAGAGTCACTCATCTGGTGTAGAAGGAAGGAAATTATAGGGTTTGAAGTATATTTTTCACACGTGTGGTTGTTTGTGCCCTAACCTTGTTGAATGAATGGGTCTTGTGCAGTGTCCCTCACTGGGCAGTAACCTTCCTATGATCAGTTGATGTGAGTTCCCCACACAGCAACTTGTATACATGCCGAGCTCATTTCTGGCCTTTGTTTCTGCCCAGAGGCTACAGTGTTGCAAATAGGACACAGAGTGTATTCTTTATGGGCCAAACACAAGGACTGATAGAACATAGACTGTCATCCAAAGGCACCTGTTACCCGGTGGATGCAGCAGCTAAAACTGAAAGCCTCATCTGTGAAAGAAATATCCTGAAATAAGAAGGGCATGCTTTACCAAATCAACATCATTACCCTGATGGTACATATTCCACAATTTCGAAAACGTTGGAAGATACCAATGGGAACATTTCTCAGTTGTTCTGCGTGTACATTCTAAAAAACTGATATTTAAAATTGTTTATTTAGAAATGATGATAATAATGTTTGCTATGGTCACTTATTCTCTATGACTGTCTGGAATTCAGCTGGCTACAACAGTGACTAAATAACTTGTGAAATAATTTTTTTTGAAACTGAAAAATGTTAGTAAATACCCACTTCTGATTTAACAAATCATCTCAACAGAGAAGCAATAAGCCTCTGAGTTTAAAGTGGATAGAAATCTATGCAATAAATATGATTCAGTACATTTGTTCATTTGTTCAGAAAATATTCTTTGAGAGTTGAACATGTCCATAGTACTGTGTTAAAGTGCTTTGAGATTGTGTGAAGAATTCTATTTTTAAGATGAATATTTCTTTTTTTTTTTTAACATCTTTATTGGAGTATAATTGCTTTACAATGGTGTGTTAGTTTCTGCTTTATAACAAAGTGAATCAGTTATACATTTACATATGTTCCCATATCTCTTCCCTCTTGCGTATCCCTCTCTCCCACCCTCCCTATCCCACCCCTCTAGCTGGTCACAAACCAGCAAGCTGATCTCCCTGTGCTATGCAGCTGCTTCCCACTAGCTATCTATTTTACGTTTGGTAGTGTATATATGTCCATGCCACTCTCTCACTTTGTCACTGCTTACCCTTCCCCCTCCCCATATCCTGAAGTCCATTCTCTAGTAGGCCTGTGTCTTTATTCCCGTCTTACCCCTAGGCTCTTCATGACCTTTTATTTTTTCTTAGATTCCATATATATGTGTTAGCATACGGTATTTGTTTTTCTCTTTCTGACTTAAGATGAATATTTCTGATATGGTACAAATCATTCACATAAATTCTCCACCTTCTTGGCAGAAATGTGGAAAATATTAAAGCCTCTCTTTGAATAAAATTAGCAGAAATGTGGAAAATATTAAAGCCTCTCTTTGAATAAAATTAGCAGAAATGTGGAAAATATTAAAGCCTCTCTTTGAATAAAATTAGCAAATAGCAAAGGAATAATTAAACATTTAATCTCTAAGCATACCATTGGCATATATTCTGGAATGGTTTAGAAAGAAAAATTCAACTTGTAAAAACTTTATTTCATAAAGGTTTTCTCCCAGATATCTTAGCTACTTTCAAAGTTGTTTAGTCGGAAGCATCTCTGTGCCCAGAGGACGAAGTAGTCCAGACTATGAGAATCTGTAGTGGCTCATTAAGTTCAAGACCAGGGAATTTGATCTTGGCTACATGGTGAGGGTGTTCAGAGATGACAAGGTCCTAGGGATCATCTCGTCCAAGTTTCTCATTACAGAAGTGACATAACTAGGGAAATTAAACAAAGGGAGGAAGTAACCCAAGATCTCTCCAAGGGTAGAAGGGAAACCTAGTTCCTCCAACTCCATAGCAGCATATCCAAAAAAGATATTTTTAATCAGTATATCTTCTCAAAATGAATAATTATTTAGATATATTTCTTTGCTCATTCAGATGTCAAGATTTCCCACCCCATATGTCCTAAACTTTATAAGGCAAGTACCAAACAGCACGGTTTTCAATAATGTGTGTAAAGCAAAATGACAAAGCGTATTATCTCAATTGATTATTCACATTTCATTTTAGACAATCAGCTATTAATACTGTGATATAAAGAGAGTGTTAGAAAATTAACATCCCAGAGCCATTTCAAAGATGGTAGCAGGGGTTAATATAACGGCATTGCTCCTCATCCAGCTTATGATTTTGTCAGTGGCAAATATTTGCTATGAACATGGCAAGACAGCAACTTCCTTAAAATAATTAACCAAAATTTCTTCACTTCAAATGCCCCAAATCTAAAAACTCCCTTTCTCCAATTAAACCTATCTGCTAAACCAAAAATCATCATCCATCATACTATTATCAAAGAGGCTTCAAAAGCAATATTGTTAGAAACACAGTAGTGAACTCATTGGACACAACTGTACTTCTAAGCATATTAAACAAACCCTGTTTAAAACCATTGATGTGCAGAATGTTTGGCTAGATTTTATAAGAGCTTCTTTCAAAGTGAAAGTGTGTTCTACTGGCTCTAAAGACGTCCCACGATAAAGGGGCTCTCTTTGGTTCCCCTAGAGAGGACCACCAAACAATATTTGCCTGGCTGATTTAACTGTGGAAACGTTGTGTATATATGTGTTGTGTGTGTTCATAGCTTGTATTCACATCACACACCTTGAGACACAGTGCTCTATGGGAAATGCTACAAAACCCAGCATAGATTTCCATGGGGAACACAAAAGAAGGTATTAAAATTCCAACATTTTAAAATTTGATGCCAAGCAGAAACATAGTAATATTATTTGCAAATTAAAAAGGCAAGTCTAAACAAACTTGTGAGTTATTCCCCAGTAAGTATGCTTCCAGCATTCTAACATTTTTTAACAAGTATCAATGATACAAATGTATCCTGTATTGCATATTTAATTTTGTAAAGCTCCTGGTGAAGCCAGAATTTTGATTCACATTTGAGAATTAAAATTTAAAAATAAATAAATTAAAACTTAGAATGTTAGTTAGATGGCAACTCTCATTCAATTGTAAAGGTGAATACAAAGACCTACTGAGAGCTTTGGAAGAAATCATTTAAAATACATTTTTAAAAATAGTCAAAATTGAAATAGATGAAGGGAAAAATGGTAGTTTTTATTCTCCCTAAAGTCCAGAACAATTCTTTTTGGCTTTTCTGAGTATCATAAAATTAATAAATATATATTAGATTGGATTCTATAAGATCTAATTCAAATGACATAATTATAATAAGAAGAACAAAATAACATTTGAAAATCAGTGACCTAAATTCATTTGAATTGAAAGGAGTTTGAAGTGAAAGACTAGGGGCACATTTAAGTAAACAGCAGTCCAAAATTTATGTAAAGATCATGAAAAATGTTTAAATGTTACTTTATTGATCTTTCGATTATTATGATATCATTTTTATCTTACATGATGATAGAGGAAAAACACATTGGAAAATACACAAATTCTAGCAATCACTTTTTAGGGAGGCATTGCTTTTGTGATGAGAAGAATATTTCATTCAATCCATGTTTTAAAATATTAATATCTGGTGTTGTTTTAGGAGTTGAGAGTCATTGATGAGAAACAGACTAATATTTAAATGCAATACAGTTTGTGTAGAGTATTTCATTTAATCTTCACAATAGCTCTGCAAAATTGTATAATCGATTCCAATTCAGAATATAAACAGGAGTACCATACCTGCAGGATTACCCTGGTGTAATTATTAATAGCACTGTCACTCTCAAAAGTGCCTGGTTTGGATAATAAATCATACAACCATAACCACAGAAATCAGGAAGCTGAGATGCAGAAAGTCAAAATAATTGACTAATAACATCCTCATCCTTGGTTGATTCCATATTGGAACCTAATTATGCATGGAGACAGTCATTCTCCTTCCACTGCTTAGCACTGCATGAAAGGCGGCAAAATCAGCAGGGCTTTGCAGGGGAGTAATTCGAAGATGAAGAAGTATAACCAGTCCAAATAGGAATGTCAAATATTCTGAAATGCTATACTAGAAAAACAGTTCTCTGGATTTTTCTGCTCCTAAGGATTTGCTCTTAAAAGGCAAATGTAACACTTTGACCAATGAATTCATACTAAAGTAACAATGAATTACCAGTGAGTGGATTAAGAGAAATACGGAATAAGTGGTAGAGGCTAGAGAAGGAAAAGAAGGGAAATAGTGGAATGGAAGTTGCCAAAAGGGACAGAAGCTCACTGATTGGGAACTTCAGTCTATTTCATAATTTAAGCCTTGATGTTACAGTCTAAGGGAGGAGCTTCCTGATAAAGGTTAAAGACACTACCTGACCTGGCAGATACTGAAGGCCAGGCCTGGGCACCAGCAGGAAGTATTAATGGCACAAAGAAACACAAAGTTCTCAAGGAAGCATTGTAATTGCCTTCCCAGTTCCTAGTGTATCAGCTACGCTACGTTCCGGGTTTAATTAGTTGTGACAGATCCTTTCACTATTTAAGGCAGAAAGAGGAGAAAGAATAGAAAGAAGAAAAGGAGGGGCATTACAATTGCAACTAAGGGACGAGAGAACTGACACTGCAATGGAGGAAAGAAAATTTTGCTTTCCAGGAGTAGCAGGAACAGATCTCTGGAGAGCAGAGTGAGGTATGACGACTTGCTGAGCCACCTAGGAGCTGCAAGAGGCGGTCCAACATGTGTAAGTGTATAAGTGTGAACTGGAGAAGAGGTTGGCATTACGCTAATTACTAAAGCTCCCTCTTGGCCAACAGGAAGAAGAAAAATGACTAAAGCAATGACTGGACCAAGCCTAGGCATCAAGGCATGGTAGCAATGATTAACTTCAGTGGTATATTTTAAGGGAAGGAAAGGACTGCAGTTCTTTTTAAGATGCAAGTGTGGACATTAAGTGACCTGCTCCAGCGGCCTTTCCAGATGTCTCTTATATACGTATTCCTCCCAGAAGTGATCATCACTTCTATGACCTACAAATGTAATCTGTTCTCCCTGCTGGAGGAAACAAAGGATACAAAAGTACAAAACAACACCACTACAAGTCTCTGCCCTGGGTTTAAGAGAGAAGACAACAGATTCCTAAAACAGGAGGAATTATCCAAGAAGCAAACCTAAAAACAAAAAGTCTGAGGAGCAGCAAGCAGTGAAATATCTACTAAGTAAAAGTAAGTGGCAAGAGGGTGAAAGAAACTTGACTCAAACTTTCCATCTCTTTGTAGGTTCTATCTTTGGGTTAATTCAAATGCAGCACTGATAATGCTTCATGGTTTTTAATCAGGAATTCTTTGGTAAATAGGAAGACAGATTTACTAAAATTAGCTCAGGCCAGAGGAGGTGATTATTAGAGTTAGAAAAGGTAAGTTTGACAGGCTCAAGCAGAAGTACAGCCAGAGGTGACGGCACACAGGCAGCAGAATAGGAATGAGACCAGAGACTTTGCCCATCCTTCACGTGGACGTATGTGGCCTCAAGCCTTCACTTCTTCTCCAGCAGCTGCTTCACTCCTCTCTGTCTTATTTACATGCGGCCTATCGTGCTTTACCCAGTAGTCCTCTTGGTTCCTAAGTTTATGTCGCATAAATTAAACAGAGATTCTGATGGCATCAGTTGAGATAGTGGGTTCTCTCTAGTGGGGGGATGAGAGGACCATGTGGTAGAATGACTGTCCCTTTGGGGCAGTAGAGAGAGGATGACTTCTACAAAAGGCACGTGGAGGGCTTCCCTGGTGGCACAGTGGTTGGGGGTCTGCCTGCTAGTGCAGGGGACGCGGGTTCGAGCCCTGGTCTGGGAGGATCCCACGTGCCGCGGAGCACCTGGGCCCGTGAGCCACAGCTGCTGAGCCTGCGTGTCTGGAGCCTGTGCCCCGCAACGGGAGGGGCCGCGATGGTGAAAGGCCCGCGCACCGCGATGAAGAGCGGTCCCCGCACCGCGATGAAGAGTGGCCCCCGCTTGCCGCAGCTGGAGAAAGCCCTCGCACGAACCGAAGACCCAACACAGCCAAAAATAAATAAATAAATAAATAAAGTAGCTATAAAATTTAAAAAAAGAAAAAAAAATATAGTAGAAAAATATTAAAAAAAAAAAAAAAAGGCACGTGGAGTAGAAAGTTGACAGTTTGGCAGAAGAAATGATTGGCATCTCTAACTTATTCTATCTATCAAGGTTGTTGTGACGATTAAGGGACACTTAGAACATGTATGAAAGCATTTTATAATCTGTAAAATACTATGCAAATGTCAGGTGGTGGATACCTTCCACAAAACTCTCAAAGGGTTAATATCTGTGCTACCCTTTGGAAAGAGTAATCCATCTAATTGCTATTGACTCAGAATGACACAAGACTGGGAAAGCTCCAATGCATTAAGAATGGGAAGATAAATTCAGAACACAGATCACAGGAGGTAGGTATTGTTTTAAAAGAAACAAACAAAAATGAAAACAAAAACAAAAACCCTTAAAGCAGTAGGCTCCAAAAGACTTGATAGAATTACAAGTGGATTCTTTCATTTAAACACCACATTTCCTCCCAGTTTTGTCATGTTCTGGTCCCTGACATCCAGGCTGTAGCAGATGGATTTGTACTGCAGGGGCCCAAAAGCTAAACTCCATTCTATAAATGTGTGTCAATCTGTTGTCTGAATGTATATTTGCATTTATATTTTGCTTTTCTATGTACTCATAAATCTATCACTCCAAAAAGTATTTGAAGACTATCATTTAAATAAATGATAAAAACTTGAAGCAATGTTTATCAACATAATACTCAACTGAACTTGTTCTTTTCCGTATTTGTATAATTAGTAAGTTACATTCTTTTATCCTTCTCTGGCAGTATAATATCTTCCTGCTTTCAGATGGTTATGTGGTGTATGTATCAGATGATTCTTGCCAATAGTCAAGTAAAAAAATATATCACTAGCATTTCTTGCTTCCCTGACATATACCATATTTTCTTCTCCCTTTAGAATTCTCTGCTTTATTTTTATGATATATAATTTAAGGTATATATTTATTTCTAAGATATGTAATTTTGTGCTGCACTAAAAACAAAACAAAACAATTCTCACTCAATGCTGGTCATTAGCCATTTATACCTTAGCCTGAATCTCAGTCAACATGGCTCCTCTTCCAAGGGCATCTGCATATAAATTTTATAATGGAATAAAAAGCTTCTTTTTTTTTTTTTTAATTGAAATAACCATATGCGGAGTTCTTTTTGTTTTTTTCTTTTTTTTTTTTTTAGATCAATATTTTTCAAATTCTTTTATTTTAAAGAGTACCGTTACTGTGGAACATTACATTGGTCACAGATTCATGTTTTATGAACACTTTAGTGGAAATTATTAATGTCTGATTTTGTTTTATTATACTTGTTTTATTATACTTCCAGGATAAATTCATTTCTCCATGCCCTGTGACATAGAAATCAAAGATGTTAGCATTCCATGTGTCTTAATTTTAAAGTAAAACTGCAAACATATTTGAGAAAATTTTAATCTTCATAGCATTTATATTTTTCTAAATAAATATATGCCTTTTAGGCTCTTTAATTTTTACAAGAGAATTATCTACTTTATATCAGCTAATGGTTAAAGTACCTGATTATAGGGCAACATAGACTAGTTGTATTCTAGGTATTTGTTAGGTATATAGTCTCTCAATTACTATCTCCTAATGTCTTTCAAAAGCACTACCGAGAGAACTAGTATTTATAGATTACCTAAAACATTAAATCCAGCCATTTTTCTTGATACTCTAAAATCTATTGCCAGATTCATCTAAGTTATATAAAGCAAATGGTTAGTCTTATTCCTACGGACTTTTGATTTAATTACTTTGAGTGAATGGTACTTTGAAGCAATGTCATACACCTATATGTTAAAACACTGTAAAAATTGTCTTATAAAAGTTGCCGCTGTGTTACTTACAAGGATGCATATAAAGATATATATATATATATTTCTTTTTTTATAAACCACTTTATTGAGATAATATATCACACAATTCTCCCATTTGAAGTACACAATTCAATGGTTTTCAGTATATTCACAGACTTGTGCAACCAACACCAGAACCAATTTTAGAACATTTTCATCAACACAAGAGATAATCCCCCCCCCCCCAATAAGCAGTCATTCCTCATTCCTGTCACCCCAGTACCTGGTCACCACTGCTCTGCTTTCTGTCTCCATGGATTTACCTCTTTGGGTCATTTCATAGAAATGGAATCATTCAATATGTGGCCTGTCGTGGCTTCTTTCAGTGAGACCATGCCTTCAAGGTTCAGCCATGCTGTAGTGTGCGTAAGTATTTCATTCCTTTTTTTTTTTTTTTTAGTATTAGTTGTTTTGTTTGTTTGTTTGTTTGTACTGCAGGTTCTTATCAGTCATCAATTTTATACACATCAGTGTATACATGTCAATCCCAATCGCCCAATTCAGCACACCACCATCCCCACCCTACCACGGTTTTCCCCCCTTGGTGTCCATACGTTTGTTCTCTACATCTGTGTCTCAACTTCTGCCCTGCAAACCGGCTCATCTGTACCATTTTTCTAGGTTCCACATACATGCGTTAATATACGATATTTGTTTTTCTCTTTCTGACTTACTTCACTCTGTATGACAGTCTCTAGATCCATCCATGTCTCAACAAATGACTCAATTTCGTTCCTTTTTATGGCTGAGTAATATTCCATTGTATATATGTACCACATCTTCTTTATCCATTCATCTGTCGATGGGCATTTAGGTTGCTTCCATGACCTGGCTATTGTAAATAGGGCTGCAATGAACATTGGGGTGCATGTGTCTTTTTGAATTATGGTTTTCTCTGGGTATATGCCCAGTAGTGGGATTGCTGGATCATATGGTAATTCTATTTTTAGTTTTTTTAAGGAACCTCCATATTGTTCTCCATAGTGGCTGTATCAATTTACATTCCCACCAATAGTGCAAGAGGGTTCCCTTTTCTCCACACCCTCTCCAGCATTTGTTGTTTGTAGATTTTCTGATGATGCCCATTCTAACTGGTGTGAGATGATACCTCACTGTAGTTTTGATTTGCATTTCTCTAATAATTAGTGATGTTGAGCATCTTTTCATGTGCTTCTTGGCCATCTGTATGTCTTCTTTGGAGAAATGTCTATTTAGGTCTTCTGCCCATTTTTGGATTGGGTTGTTTGTTTCTTTAATATTTGTTTTTTTCTTATAGAGGAAATAACCCTCCTCTCTGATGCTGGGTACCTTGACCCATACTGAGGTTATTAACCTCAACCAGGGTTAAGCTAGCCCTGTGCATGGGTGTCTTGTATGCACACGCAGAGGCAGGGCAGTGTGAGGAGTGGAGACGTGGCCATTTGTGTGACAGTCCCAAACAGGTAGACAGTGTGGGCTGGGGTGGGTGAGGAAGTTATAGGCAACTACGCACATACACCACTGAGAAGCAAAAGGGGTCTCTGGGAGTCAAAAAATAAGTAACTAAACCTTCCCACATAACAAATATTGATAAAATGGACCATAGGCAAGCATAAATCTATAACTATATCACAGACAATACTTTTTCCCAATGAACTACAACATCAGGGTTTTACCCTAACATGTGATAATGCATTGTATCAATAGTCAAAGATACAATTGTATCAAAAGATACAATTGTATCAAAAGTCAAATAAGCTTCCAGTCATACAACTCAGAAACCATAAATTGTGTTTTATAATCATTTGACTTCAAAACAACTTTCTTATTGGAAATGCATTGTATTGGTACCTCTATCTATGTACATATATGTATAGGTATAGATGTATACATTCTATAAACTATAAAGAAACTTATTATAAAGAAAGTGAAAACATTCCTCAAATCCCATCCTCCAGGTTTAAAGAAAGTTAACATTTTAGAAGTTTAATTTCAGATACCTCACTCTACATATACGAGTAGATAAATAGATAAATAGCTCTAAATAATTCAAAGTGGCAACTTGTACTATTTTAAAATGAAAAAATATTTTAACATAACTTTACTAGAATGAGAACAACAAAAAAACTGTTGATGTTTGTTCATAAAATATATTAATTCCTAAAAAAACAAAAACAAAATAAATCTGCACTTAAAGTTACAGCATCTAGTGGCCTCTCGTTCAGAAAAGTTGGGGGCCATCTGTATCTAATCCCATAGTTTGGTATTTTTACCTTCTTGCATCTGTAACATTTATACTCTGTTCTACAACTGTAATTCCTAAATTATCTAGTCACAATCTTACATTTAAATGAATTCACTGCTCAGTATCCATCATTGGACCATGGTTTCTTTCTTTCTTTATTTTTTTCACTTATCTCACTGTTGGTTGGATTGTTTCATTTGTATCCCCGAAGAGGTTGTACGCTCGACATAACTTGACTTGCTCAAATTCACTGGGTATAAAATTCATCAGTCATATTTTCGCACAGAACTTTCTAAAGAAATATTTTGAGACTGCTTCCTTTCATTAAAGTTGTTTTTGATCTCTCAATATCATGACACTTCCTTTAGGGAATATCACATCCCCTTGACATCTGGGGGTATATGTATTGTTTCTTTTCCCTTTTATATTTTGTTCCACATTTATTAGTGCTAGGCTGGCCTGCATCATAATTATGATTTTGGGTAATGGCAAGTTCTCTGTTTCATGTTTTTCTATCTATATTCTTTTTTCTTTTTTTGGTTTGGTTTTAGTGACTTGTATGGAAAAGGAATACTTTAAAATTTTCATTACTTTGACATATTTAAGGAAAATTTTTGGAAACTTATAGTTACTCACCAGGTCTCTCATGCCCATAGCCTGATGAATATCACGTGATGAAATGAGTGTAACTACGCAGATACAGAGAACAGACTGGTGGTTCCCAGAGGCGGGGGTGGGGTGGGGAGGGGTTAAGTGAAATGAGTGAAGGGGGTCAAAAGGTACAAATTTCCAGTTATAAAATAAATAAATCATGAGGATGTAATATGCAGTATGGTGACTACAGTAAACAATAATGCACTACATATTTGAAAGTTACTAAGAGACCAGATCTTAAAATCCTCATTGCAAGAAAAAAAGTTTGTAACTGTGTATAGTGACAGATGTTAACTAGACTTATCGTGGTGATCATTTTGCAATACATACATGTATACACATATGAAATCATTATGTTGTATACCTGAAACTAATATATTGTTATGTCAGTTATACCTCAATTTGAAAAAAAAGAGCTCACTGAAAAAAATAAAGCAGCTGATGAATACTACTTTTAAACCAAAGCTGTATATATATTTAAAATTTATTTCCTCTACCTCTGTCTGTGTATCTCTTTCACCAAGTTTTTGTTTTTTGTTTTTTTACTGATTAAGGTATCTTCACACTTGTGTGAATTTCTGTATATATTATTCTACTTCTTCCTTACATATTTTCTTCTCCCTTTTGGTCTTTCTGAATCTCTCTGATATTTTTTTCTCTCTTTTCTGATTTTTTTTCCTTTCTTTCCCTCTTCATTTTTCTTCGCCTTTTGGGTTTTCCCGTTCTCTTTTTTTTTCACCTTTGTTTATATTTTTTCCCTCCCTCCTTTTCCTTCCTTCTTTATTTTTTCACATTTTTTTCCTGAATTGGTTGTTATTTAAGCTTAGTATTTCCTGTTTTACTGAAAAAAAATTATGGTCTTTGTTAATTGATACATATTTATCCAAGAAAATATTGTTTCTTCCCAACTTGTTGTTCATTGATATTTATATCAGCATTCCTTTGAAGCAAAAGAGTTTTAAGTTTCTGTTCTTAATCATCTTCGTTTATTCTCTATCAACTGCTGTCTACTTTGAAATCATCATTTACTAATTAATAACATGTCTTTAAAGTCCAAAAGTCAAATTTTAGCTGCAAATGTACACAAATTTTTACATGGCTTTAGTAACAAAGCTAAATTCTGTGTGCTGGGGGAGAAATTGCAAAGGGTCATATTTTTTCATCCTGCATTTTCAATAGAAACTAAGTGTGTACATTAATAAAAAGGGAAAAAAGCAGTTAATACAAAGTATTCTTTTTCGTGCATGGTACACATATTTGGAACCAATTCGTTTTTAACTTCTTTCTAAATGATTTTCTGATTAACAAGACTTCCCTTAACTCAGAACTTTTATGTCATTTTGAATTCATTATCATATGCAACTCCAAAAATCCTTCCTCTTTAATTTACCATCTCTTATTTCTAGCCCATTTTTTTTCTATATCACTCCACAACAGTGGCTACAAAAGAGGTTTATAGCAAGTGTCTATGTCTCTGTTAACAAAAGCAAAGAGAATGATTTTGGGTGCCAGCTAATAGCTCTTGTACGATAAAATATACTTTAGAAATGCAGTTGTAAATATAACATGTTCTCCTTTAATACATTTGTCGACAAATGAAATAAAAGTTGCCTTACCCCCTCGCTTGTTGATCTTGGCATAGCCAGGAGAATAGCTCCCAGACATAGAGCATGAGCTGCTGAAAGCTACGTGGGGGAGTCCAGACACAAGTGGCTCATCACATTTTTCTGAAAAGACAAGAGAGAGAGATTCAATAAAGATCTTTAAATATTCATTGGATAAAATGATTTGTTAAGATCATTTGTTAAAATAATCATTGAATATAGTACAAAATTTAAAATCTATCTAGCAAATGATTGGAATTTCGGTAACTCAACTCTGATAATTCAAATAAACCACAGGCACAGTTTAAACCACCTTCTGATTCTCAAGAGTTAAAACTATGATAGAGTGCTTTATTCTGAGGGGCCTCAACGCAGGCCTGCTATCTCAGAATCATGAATAACATTGTGGTTGCTTATTTCCCAAGCTTTGGAATCTGGCATCTCCTAAAAATCTTCAGTTATTTATTCATTCTAGGGATTCGGGGTTAGAAACATGGAGACTGAAGGAGGGAAGACCAGGAGGAATAATATCCAAACTAAACGATTAGGAAAGAGGTGTCAGTAAGAGAAGACAAGATAATCGCCAACACGAAAAGCACTGCTGTCTAAAAAAATTAATCAGTTTCCGTCATACTTGACTAATCAACTGCACTGGAACCAGCCGATCACTCAGTTCTACTCCTCGCTTGGCGTCTACACCACCATTAACTTTCTTTCCCTCCTCCCTTACTACTGCTGACTCTCCCATTTCACTTTGAGGGATTGTTCTCACCTTCCTAATGTCTAAATGTTAAGGGGCCCAGGACTCAACTCTTGGGGTTCTTTTCAGTCTCCTCTCACTCTCTGGGAGACTGCACCAAAGGCCATGTCTTCTCAGACTGGAATATCCCCAATCCTACCACCTCATGTCACCTGGTCATCTGGTCCAAGAAGCCATCCGCGATCACTGCTGTGAAAGACTGAATAGCCTTCCTGCTTCCTCCCTTGCTATAGTCCTTCTGTACACAGTAGCCAAAGGGACAGTTTTAAAAATACAGGTGGGTAAGGTGGCTCCTGCGCTCAACATATCCCCTGGCTCCTGTTCTCAGTCACTTGGAATGAAGTGCAACGTCCTCCAATGGCCCACAGCGGTCCCTGCAAGAGACCACAAGCCTCGTCCCTCACCTCCCCCAGGCTCTGCTCAATGTTATCTCTCACAATGCAGACGAGCTTTCCTAGTCCACCCAGCTACAAGAATACCGCACTGCCCTCACTCTCTGTACCCACTTCCAGCTTTATTTTCCTTCATAGCATTTAGAGCCATGTGACACGTTGTGTTTTCTCTCATTCAATTGTTTGGTTGCTTTTCTCTTCCACTCGATTGGAAGCTCTACGGAAATAAAGTTTTTGATAGTTTGCTTAATGCTTACTTTCCAGTGATCTGAACAGTACCTGGCACTTGGCACACACTCTCATGACATTTGTAGAAGGAAGGAAGGAAGGGAGGGAGGGAGGGAGGGAAGGGGGGAGGGAGGGGGGATAAATGAATGAAAAACAACAACAACAACAACTAAACCCAACAAACTCAGAGTCTCGAAGCATGATGCTGAATTACAACATGGTGCAACACCTAACTTTTAGAGGGATGGTCTTAAATCCCCAACAAGTGTTTACACGTGTTCAGTATTCTGTTTAATATGATACAGAACTACTGTGTGTTCTAGAATGGCTGCTCTCTCACATATTCATAAACAGGAAAAAAAACTAGCAGTAGAAAGAATGAACGAGTTTTCTTGAAAAGTCACTCAAGTGGAGTGAAGTCCCCAGTGATACTGGGGAAATGAATTATTATTCATTATCTCACCACTCAAGTGTGTACAAAACTGAAGTTAAAATGAACACATCCATCCTTGTAAATCATAGTCAGATTTCTTATTTTTCTTAGTTCTGCTGCAAGTACCTCTGAGAAATATGCATGTGTGAATGAATATAGTCCCTGGAAAGTTAAATGTAAAAGAATGAAACGATGAACATAAAATTTACTTTAAAAGTATCAATTCACAAAGTAAGAATCCACAGTGAAGGATTTCATATTAACTGTCTAAAAATTTACTATTCAGTTTAGATGCCAGTGAGCACACATATAAAACCTTGACTTCCTAGCTTCTGACTCAGTCTAACTTTGTACAGTCTTTTGATGTAAATTCTGCATTTAACTTTAAGGAGTAATGGTTACTTCAGAAGTTTCCATTATATTAAGACTGTGCTAATGTTCATTCATTTTTATTTTATTCATTCATATAAAATAAGAATCTATGACATATAGACACTAATATATACAAAACAAATAACCAATAACCAACAAGGACCTACTTTATAGCACAGAGAACTATACTCAATATTTTGTAATAACCTATAAGGGAGAAGAATTGGAAAAAGAACATATATATATATATATATATATTTATGAATCACTTTGCTGAACACCTGAAACTAAGAAAACATTGTAAATCAACTATACTTCAATAAAAAAATAAAAGAAAATAAAATAATAAAAATAAAATAAATAAATAAATATGTAAAAAAGAACCTGTGCTGTGCCAGGCACAGGAAATGCAGCAGTACATGAAACTGACAACATTCCTGTCCTCATAGAATTTATGTTCCAGCAGAAACTAAAAATAAGTAAAACAAAAACAAACAGGTAAAAACAGAAAGGTTAATTTATAGTATGAGACGGTGAGAAATACTACAGAGAGACGCTAAATATGAAAGAGCGGGCAAGGAGTTTGGGGGGTGGGGTGGAGGCTGAGAGAGTTGCTGTTTTTTGCTGCCTAGTCAAGAAAAGCCCCTTTGATCAGGTGACATCTGAGTAGTAATTTGAAGGAAAAGAGGAAGTGAGCTCTGCTAGAAATCAACAGGATCGTGCCAGGAGGAACCTTTTCTAGTCTAAACCTGCTCAATAAGGCCAGCTTATACCTGGTAATAAGGAATGACACATTTTCCAAAAGTAAGCATTCAATGCATATATAGTTACATGTTACACATGGAAAGTAATTAAAATGAAGTTGATAAATAATTAAGTGATCCATTAGCTAGTTTAAATTTAGAATTTAATACATAAATATATAAAATATATATATATAAATATAGCAGTTATAAAACCTGAAGATAGTTTATCCTTATTATATTTTTTTAAAAAATTTGACTTCCATAACAAATTAATCATCTTCATACCAAATTAAAATTTTTCCACTGATTTTTAAAACTCATATAAATCAAAATAACAAAATTAGAATAAAACTTGGATCAGGAAAGATAAGAGCATATAAAAGATTATTTGCTTTTTTTAAAAAAGGTGACTATAAAATTATTATCAGATTTTAAGCATCGGCAGCCTCACAATCTTCTAAACTGAGACAAAATCTATAACCATGTAATTAAGAAAAATGCTACATAATTGTATGTTCTCCTGGAAGACTTTAACCACAAATATTTCTTGAGATCTTACTCTATGCTCCGTACTGTTCTAACAAGTTTGGGCAATAAAATCTACCTATGTATCATCTATCTATCTATCTATCTATCTATCATCTATCTACCTCCCATCCCCTCATGAGATGCAATAACATATGGACCCACATAAAGCAATTAAACATGAAACAAGAGAATAATACCACCAGTTTGTAATTCAGTGCTGAATAGAATATAATCAAGTACTGAAAGTAACAAATAAATTAAAAATGCAGGGCAATTTTTTAGGTGACTTCCTTGTCACTACTTGCTCTGTCCTAAGTGTGTGACCTTGAGTATGTCAGTTAACCCCCTTTCTACAGATAACTCACATATAATATGAAGAAATTAGCTAAGTTTCTCGCAAGCCCTAAAACCCCCGAGCATTGTCAAGCACAGGAGTCCACAACTATATCCCACAGGCCAAATCTGGCCCACTGCTTGCTTTTGTAAGTAAAGTTGTGTTGGAGAACAGCCCCACTCACTCATTTATGTATTGTATGCGGCTACATTCACAGGGCAGCACAATGTCACAAAATGAGACTATACGGCCTCCACCTATGGGATGCAGCAAAAGCAGTTCTAAGAGGGAAGTTTATAGCAATACAATCCTACCTCAAGAAACAAGAAACATGAAACATCTCAAATAAACAACCTAACCTTACACCTAAAGCAATTAGAGAAAGAAGAACAAAAAACCCCCAAAGTTAGCAGAAGGAAAGAAGTCATAAACATCAGATCAGAAATAAATGAAAAAGAAATGAAGAAAACAATAGCAAAGATCAATAAAACTAAAATCTGGTTCTTTGAGAAGAAAACAAAATTGATAAACCATTAGCCAGACTCATCAAGAAAAAAAGAAAGAAGACTCAAATCAATAGAATTAGAAATAAAAAAGAAGTAACAACTGACACTGCAGAAATACAAAGCATCATGAGAGATTACCACAAGCAACTATATGTCAATAAAATGGACAACCTGGAGGAAATGAACAAATTCTGAGAAAAGCACAACCTTCCAAGACTGAACCAGGAAGAAATAGAAAATATAAACAGACCAATCACAAGCACTGAAATTGAAACTGTGATTAATAATCTTCCAACAAACAAAAGCCCAGGACCAGATGGCTTCACAGGCGAATTCTATCAAACATTTAGAATAGAGCTAACACCTATCCTTCTCAAACTCTTCCAAAATACAGCAGAGGGAGGAACACTCCCAAACTCATTCTATGAGGTCCACCATCACCCTGATACCAAAACCAGACAAAGATGTCACAAAGAAAGAAAACTACAGGCCAATATCACTGATGAACATAGATGCAAAAATCCTCAACAAAATACTAGCAAACAGAATCCAGCAGCACATTAAAAGGATCATACACCATGACCAAGTTCGGTTTATCCCAGGAATGCAAGGATTCTTCAATATACGCAAATCAATCAATGTGATACACCATATTAACAAATTGAAGAATAAAAACCACATGATCCTCTCAATAGATGCATAAAAAGCTTTGGACAAAATTCAACAACAATTTATGATAAAAACCCTCCAGAAAGCAGGCATAGAGGAAACTTACCTCAACATAATAAAGGCCATATATGACAGACCCACAGACAACATTGTCCTCAAAGGTGAAAAACTGAAACCATTTCCACTAAGATCAGGAACAACACAAGGTTGCCCACTCTCACCACTATTATTCAACATTGTTTTGGAACTTTTAGCCACAGCAATCAGAGAAGAAAGAGAAATAAAAGGAATCCAAATCACAAAAGAAGAAGTAAAGCTGTCATTGTTTGCAGATGACATGATACTATACATAGAGAATCCTAAAGATGCTACCAGAAAACTACTAGAGCTAATCAATGAATTTGGTAAAGTAGCAGGATGCAAAATTAATGCACAGAAATCTCTTGCATTCCTACACACTAATGATGAAAAATCTGAAAGAGAAATTAAGGAAACACTCCCACTTACCATTGCAACAAAAAGAATAAAATACCTAGGAATAAACCTACCTAAGGAGACAGAAGACCTATATGCAGGAAACTATAAGACACTGATGAAAGAAATTAAAGATGATACCAACAGATGGAGAGATATATCATGTTCTTGGATTGGAAGAATCAACATTGTGAAAATGACTATACTACCCAAAGCAATCTACAGATTCAGTGCAATCCCTATCAAACTACCACTGGCATTTTTCACAGAACTAGAACAAAAAATTTCACAATTTGTATGGAAACACAAAAGACCCCGAATAGCCAAAGCAATCTTGAGAAAGAAAAACAGAGCTGGAGGAATCAGGCTCCCTGACTTCAGACTATACTACAAAGCTACAGTCATCCAGACAGTATGGTACTGGCACAAAAACAGAAATATAGCTCAATGGAACAGGATAGAAAGCCCAGAGATAAACCCATGCACATATGGTCACCTTATTTTTGATAAAGGAGGCAAGAATATACAAGGGAGAAAAGACAGCCTCTTCAGTAAGTGGTGCTGGGAAAATTGGACAGCTACACGTAGAAGTATGAAATTAGAACACTCCCTAACACCATAAACAAAAATAAACTCAAAATGGATTAAAGACCTAAATGGAAGGTTGGACACTATAAAACTCTTAGAGGAAAACATAGGCAGAACACTCTATGACATAAATCACAGCAAAATCCTTTTTGACCCACCTCCTAGAGGAATGGAAATAAAAACAAAAATAAACAAATGGGACCTAGTGAAACTTAAAAGCTTTTGCACAGCAAAGGAAACCATAAACAAGATGAAAAGACAACCCTCAGAATAGGAGAAAGTGTTTGCAAATGTAGCAACTGACAAAGGACTAATCTCCAAAATTTACAAGCAGCTCATGCAGCTCAATATCAAAAAAACAAACAACCGAACCCAAAAATGGGCAGAAGACCTAAATAGACATTTCTCCAAAGAAGATATACAGATTGCCAACAAACACATGAAAGGATGCTCAACATCACTAATCATTAGAGAAATGCAAATCAAAACTACAATGAGGTATCACCTCACACCAGTCAGAATGGCCATCATCAAAAAATCTACAAACAATAAATGCTGGAGAGGGTGTGGAGAAAAGCGAACCCTCTTGCACTGTTGGTGGGAATGTAAATTGATACAGCCACTATGGATAACAGTATGGAAGTTCCTTAAAAAACTAAAAATAGAACTACCACACAACCCAGCAATTCCACTATTGGGCATATGCCTGAGAAAACCATAATTCAAAAAGAGTCATGTACCACAATGTTCACTGAAGCTCTATTTACAATAACCAGGACATGGAAGCAATGTAACTGTCCATCGACAGATGAATGGATAAAGAAGATGTGGCACATATATACAATGGAATATTACCAGCCATAAAAAGAAACGAAATTGAGTTATTTGCAGTGAGGTGGATGGACCTAGAGTCTGTCATACAGAGTGAAGTAAGTCAGAAAGAGAAAAACAAATACCATATGCTAACACATATATAGGGAATCTAAACAAACAAACAACATGGTTATGAAGAACCTAGGGGCAGGACGGGAATAAAGACGCAGACCTACTAGAGAATCAACTTGAGGACATGGGGAGGGGGAAGGGTAAGCTGGGACAAAGTGAGAGAGTGGCATGGACATATATACACTACCAAATGTAAAAAAATCGATAGCTAGTGGGAAGCAGCCACATAGCACAGGGAGATCAGCTTGGTGCTTTGTGACCACCTAGAGGGGTGGGATAGGGAGGGTGGGAGGGAGATGCAAGAGGGAAGAGATATGGGGATATATGCATATGTATAGCTGATTCACTTTGTTATAAAGTAGAAACTAATACACTATTGTAAAGCAGTTATACTCCAATAAAGATGTTAAAAAAAAAAAAAAAGAGACTATATGGTCTCCAAAGCAAAACTATTTACTATCTGACATTGTACAGGAAAAGTTTTCCAACCTCTGGTTTAGTATAATACAGATTCCATGTATCCACGAAGAAGAAAGCTTAATGATCAATTATGGTAACAGGTAACATACAAATAATGAATACGACCTGAAGAATTGAGGGCATATAGATGAAGAGGGTTGAGAACACTGTAGAGAGAGGAAACGCTTAGGCAAAATCATGGAGAGTACAACGGGGATGAAATTTCCTGCAGATGGTTGTCGCGACACTCCACGTGTGTCCACATTGCCAGACTGACTATGAAGATGAACTGTCCATTTTTATCTCCAACTGTAATAATAGTTATTACACATTCCATCTTCCAAAGAGACAGCTTGCTTGTTGTTCTAGAACATGTGTCTCAATATTCTGCAGACATTAAATATTAGGACATCAAGCAAATCCCCAGAGAAAGTTAGAATTTTCATAGTAGTAGTAGTAGTAGTAGTAGAGAGAGAGAGAATGCTAACATTTGAAATAATTTAGTATTGTATTTTCCCATACTAGGATGTCTTCCAAAACTACAGCCACACAGTTATGGCAAATATTCGGTCTCCAGTGTACTTCCATTCCAGGGAATCTTGGATGAAAGCTAGAGGAGCAGATGGGCCTTGAGTTTTATTTTCATACAATTTCAGTCAGTCTTCAGATGAGCTGTAAGAATTCTGTACGAATTCAAGCTGGAACAGAGGAAATGACTGGCGAAGAGAGGTGAAATGGCTGTTGCCCTTCACCTGCGAGAGTGTGTCCAAGAGAGATCTCTATTGGCAAGCAGTATGGGCAGGAATTTGCAAGGTCACATGACTTCAGAACAGATGTAACTGACAACAGAGTATCATTCAATTTTATCTGTGATTGAAAAATAATGTTGGAAAATTTTCATAACACATCTTTAAAAAGTATAGCACTTAAATATATGTTTTATATCACACATTTGGAAATACAAACCGGATACCCAGAAAACAATTAAGACTAGCAAAGGACTCCAACACCAAACAGTGCTATCAGGATGGAAATTCTAGCAGTATCTTCGATTCGTATTTAGGAAAAAAAACAACAACAACTGGAAAAGGCATATTCTCACGGGAATACATAACTCAATGGTCTCCTTACATCCTATGCATTCAATTCCTAACTTTTGAAGCTAGAGCTACATTACTCTTCCTGCCTCAGGTTTTATGACCCTTCCTCTCCATTGTCAGGGAAAATTTAAGAGGCCAGACCTCGCCCTAAACTCTTCTGTTTCCAATCAATAGCCTCCTGCCTTGCTCCTTATGGCCAAAACTATCTTCAAATACAAGCTAAATGTCTGTGCTAATTCCCTAGTAGCAACTCATTTCCTCCAGAGATGGTCTCTCTTCCCCTGACGCTCATTTCAGGGTCAGGAGTCCCATCTCGATGCTCCAGGACTGCATCGTGCCTCCCGCTCCCGAATTTCCTGAGGCTCTGTCTGCTCACCCAGGTGCCCAAACATAGCCAACTGCTGTCCTCACCAGCTGAGACTGCAACTACCTGTGTACCCACCTACTGATGACGATGCCATCCTCTGTACCATCTCCCTGACTTCCTAGACAAAGCATGCTTTTTGTTAATTTGCTTCAAAGACAGTGGAAAATCCTTTGGACAAATGAGGTGTTATTTCTTGTCTAGCCTAGTGGATAGTTTCAGGATTTGAATGAAAAGGAGACTGAAGTCATGACTCAGGTGCTTCCTGAGTAATCACTGAGGTTAATATCGCCCCTTAAATTCTTCACAAATTATAAGAAGCATCAGTTTCCACACTCTGACCAAGAGAAGACTTGTATAGGATCTAGTACTTCTTTATTTTAGAGACTTTATTCCCAAGATTATGATTCCTTGTGTGTGTTTTTTTTAAATTTTCCTCTCAATAAAGAGGAGAGAACAAGGAAGGAAGGGAGGTAGGAAGGGAGAGAAGGAAGGACGGAAGGAAGGAAGGAAGGAGGGAGGGAAGGAAGGAAGGAAGGAGGGAAGACAGCACTAACAATAACTTCACAATATTTCTTTACAGCTGTGGCAGATCCACTATTTTTACTCCCTATAAACTTGGGCCGCTGCTTACAGAAGTATTTTGTTTTGATGCACTTAGAAACATGGTGCTTTGTCTTCTTTCCTTGACACGCATTACTTGAATAGGCTCTGTATTTTTCACCTCAGGGCTTTGCTAACTTTAGCATTCTATTAAAAAACCAAAACAAACTGAGCTCATTCCACATGTAATCTGTGGAAATCCCATACCCCAATTACTTCTCTCTATGGAAAGGGTGTAATCCTATCTGGAAGCCAAATGTCTTTAAATTTAATAATTTACAGATGTATTTTGACATATAAGTATTGTATTATTCCTTGAATGTATGGCAAGTACAGGGAATATAAATAAGACTTTCTCTTCCAGTATTTTTTAATAATTTTTTTCAAGTTCAGTTACTTTAACCTAACCTGGTCTAATAAATATTTTCTTGGGATAGTTGTGACTTTCAAAGGTAGTATTAGGCTGAGGTTTCCCCAATATTAGCACATTAGCACATCCTGCAGTTTTACATAGGTGTTCTCAGAGAAAACCATAATGAATCAGCCACTCAGTTGATACGCCTACATCCAATGAGTACAACATTCAGCAAAGGACATCAAATTTATTCCATTTATTCATGTAATAAATATTTATTGGGTACTTATTTCCTGATTCAAACTTTATCCCTTTAAAATCCATTTTCTTCACAGTCGCCAGATGGATCTTTTAAAAATGGGGATCAGATTATTCCTGGCCATTGCTCCTGATGGCTTCCCCTCGCATTGAGTATGTTATCCCAACTCCACCAAAGCCTGCAATGGTCTGGCCCTGAGTGATCTCTGGTGTTATTTTATTTCACTCTTCTCCTCTGGGTCACTAAGCTCTTCATTTCACTCTCCTTTCTCTTTTGCAGACACACAAAGCACACTCCCTCTCACAGCCCTTTCCCCCTTCCCTGCCTCCCGGCTAGAATTCCCTTCATCAGGTCTAAAGAGGGCTGGCTTCTCTCCACGCTGCCCCCAACTCAAACACCATCCCCTCTTCGGCCAGTGTCTAAATTCACCAACTCAATTTTCACCTTCATATGCCCCAAACATTACTTGCTATTCAATGGATTGCACTGTTTGATTTTGTTCACAGCACCCATCACAATCTAAAATTACCTTGACTGTTTATTTTTTTTAAATGTGTTTATTACTTGTTGACTGGGTAGTAAGGACAATGGGAACGGGTCATGTGCCTGTCCTGTTGAGCCTGTATTTCCAGGGCCTAAGAACCTGGCATGCAGCACGAATGCCATAAAAGGCTATTGCATCAATGAATTACTGACAATGATAGGTAATAAATCCATCTAAATGTGAGCAAGGCACAACAGTTCCTAGTTTTGGCTGTTGAGATGTATCCACTTTATCTAATGGACATTTTTGCATTTTTCCATTTTAAAAACTGCTTGTGCATAGAGAGTTGACTTTATCCCATGATGTTACGTGTAGATCTTCCTTGCTGTATCCCACATGAAAGAGAGCATCTCTCTGTTCTTTACCACCTTAAAATCACCTGCCATTTGAACCCTTGGATTATATTGAGGGTTCTTCTATATCATCAGTACACGCCTTTAGAACTTTTAAAATATCTTGGCTCCAGCAAATGAAGTTTGTAAGAGTTGAAGTTACTGACTTTTCTGAGAGAGCTCTTTTACAGCTCTTCTTTGTTTTCAAAAGAACATAAGAATTTGGTATTTCGAATATAACACTTTCATCCTGTATCATTGACAATCTACTGTGATAAGTATCTCTTTATACTTTGATCTCCCTGCTATGTGGTAATTCTTCTGGAAGGAAGGGGACTTCATTACATTCTCAATATATGGAAAATAGAACATATAGTAGGGATCTTCATATACTTTGAAAAATATTGAACACCATCAGTTCAGTAGCATCTGAAAACGAATAGCTTCAATGTTATTATCTAAAAAAGTCAGACCAACTTTCTTCCATTCTGCCTTTTTTTAGTCCAATAGCTATATTCAGAAAAAATTTAAGGTAGTATAACTAGAAAATCAGTCACGTTGCAAGAATCATGGTTATAAATCAAATAGGAAATTGTCTGGTCTGCATGTACCAAGGGCGAATTACTCAAGACCTGTAGTTCAAATTTTGCTGGACATTTAACAGCTGCAGCATGTTTCTGACATATGGTTTAACAGATTAATCAGTTTCAAATTATCTACTGAACTGTTAATACTAGAAAAAAATTGATTTGTGAGGCTTTAAAAGTTTTTGTCTCCTCTAAGTCAATCTTCTAATTTCAGAGAAATAAATCCTATCACAAAAAATAATATCAACTTTTACCCTTTGTGTAATATAGAAAAGGTTGTGAGATTTAATTCATATTACTTCTTGAAAAAAAGAAATGGTATTCAAAAATAGCATCAACTATTTGCCCTGGAGCCAGGCAGAGGTTTTAATCTCTAAAATAATGGTGAACAGTGTCCTTTCTTTGTTCTTTTAACTTAACTTCTAGTCTTGTAAGGAGGCAGAGCTACCTAGCACTTTTAATAAAGCAATAATTTGAAGAGTGTCAAGGTCAACTGCAGTATGACTAAATGAACTTGAGGACTCTTCTAGCTGTCAAGGGCAATCTTCCTATGGATGAGGCTATTTTGGATTGCAATTTGTTGGTTCACTGGTAAACGTCTCAGTTTTTGACCCTCTAGTTTCATTTACTGGTTAATTCAAAGACAGTATTCACCAATAAGATGCAATGTACTTATTGACAACCAAGTCTGTTTCTTAGTCTACTTAACCCACTTCCACTTTTAAATAATTAACTAAAGAGCTATAGATAAACATCCTCTGGTGTTCCTGACTCAAGTCACGTCAAATTTGATCATGCATTTAATTGGTACAAAGTGGACAGTGGACCATTAGACAGTCAATAAAGTGAAGAATGTTGAAGAATGTTTAATTAATTGACAAATATTTACAGGACGTTAAGATAAAGAAAAATGGGCCATGAAACAGTGCTTATACTATACTCCCTATTTTATCAAGTGTATATTTATAGACCAAAATATGGCTGAAAGAATATGTAACCAAAATGTTAACCATAATGTTACATTTATGATGATAATTGCGACTTTTATTTTCCTCTCTGTTTCCTACTTTTTTTGAAATATTCTTCAAATAACATGTATTGATTTTATAATAAGATATGAAAAATAACTGGTATTAAGGAAAACTGCTCAGTGATTATGAATTTAAGATGATATGCATTTATTTATTCATTCAACAATTATTTATTAAGTGCCCACAGTAGGTATGCAGCCGGGAACAACACAGAGTTTTCTATTATAATAAATAACACATTTAAAAAATACACAGTGTATCAGATGGTGATAATTATTATGGGGGAAAACAGAGCAGGGAAGGAACTTGAGGGTACGTACTGGGGGTTGGGGGGGGTGAGTGAATGTCCTTTCAATGAGGCATCTGAGAAGCCCTCATTGATAAGATCATTTTTGGGCACAGATTTCATGGAAAAGAGGGAACAAGCTATCAGGTTTCCTAATATCTGTGGAATGGTGGTTTCAGGGCGAGAAATAAAAGTGAGAAAGACCAGGAGCAGGATGGGCACGAAGGCCAGTGTGGAAGGAGCAGGAGAAGCATGGGGTAAAAAAAAGGAAACAGATCAGACAGACGATGGGGAGTGAGGGAGAGGCTGGGCTTGTAGGCCCTTGGAGGGGATTGTAAGGAGTTGGGCTTTAGCAACTTTCAAAGGTCTTAAGTCCTTAGAGCAGAAAATGTGATATTTTACCAAATTTAATATAAAGGAAGTGAAAGTTTAATGTAAATAGTTTAATGTATTTTTTAAACATCTTTATTGGAGTATAATTGCTTTACAATGGTGTGTTAGTTTCTGCTTTATAACAAAGTGAATCAGCTATACATATACATATATCCCCATATCTCCTCCCTCTTGCGTCTCCCTCCCACCCTCCCTATCCCACCTCTCTAGGTGGTCACAAAGCACCCAGCTGATCTCCCTGTGCTATGCGGCTGCTTCCCACTAGCTATCCATTTTACATTTGGTAGTGTATATAAATCCTAATGTATTTTTTATAAGACCGATTTTTTACAGCAGTTTTATGTTTACAACAAAATTGTGAGGGCGGTACAGAGATTTCCCATACACCCGCATTCCAACATGATTATCAACATCACTCACAAGAATGTTACATTTGTTACCAATGATGAACCTACATCGACACATTATAATCTCCCCAAATCCATAGCTTATTTTAGGATTCACTCTTCATGTCATACATTTAATGGGGGCTTGAACAAATTATGATGACATCTATGCATCACTGTAGTGTCACAGAATAATTTCACTGCCCTAAAAATACCCTTTGCTACATCTATTCATCTCCCCCAAACTCCGATTTTTTTTTACTGTCTCTATCATTTTGCCTTTTCCAGAATGTCATATAGTTGGAATCACAGGGCATGTAGCCTTTTCAGATTGGCTTCTTTCACTTGGTAGTATGTGTTTAACTCTCCTCCATGTCTTTTCATGGCTTAATAGCTCATTTCATTTTAGTGCTAAAGAATATTTCATTGTCTGGATGTATCACAGTTTCTTTATCCATTTACCTACTGAAGGATATCTTGATTGTTTACAAGTTTTAGCAATATGAAAAAGCTGTTATAAACATCCATGTACAGGTTTTTGTCAGGGGTAAGGACAGTTTGATGTTTTAATATTTAATGAAAACATGGGAGGATAAGAAAAAATTCATCAGATAGAAGATGAAAGAGAAGAACATTCAAGGCAATGGAATCAGTATCACAAAAAGGCATAAGTATAGGAATGCCTAGTGCCTTTAAGGAGGCATGAGACACAAGCTAACAGAATCTTAAAACAAAACAAAACAAACAAACAAAAAACAAACAAACAAAAAACAAAAACAAACAAATAAAAAACCTCAACAACTTATTGCAGCTGCCTAACACACTCTTTTCCCAATATTCTCTTGGGTAACTTATCACATCTTAAATGACAGGAGAAGAGACCTTCTCCAACTCTACCATAACTTAAGCTACATTTAGCCTGTCTCCATTCTTTCTCAGAGAACCTACTTCCTTTCCTTTGTAGCAACTATGACGAATAGGACTCATGTACTCATCTGTGCATTTCCTTGTTTAATGATGACTCCACCGTGAGTTGTTCATCCTCACGGATGAAGTTCTCGATAGTTTTCTTCACTTCTCTGTTCCCAGCACAGATTGGTGTCCAGAATGAATGAACAGCAGGTGGTACAGAGGGTAGCAATCACTGAATTCATAGAGGGGTTGATCGGGATAAGGATGCTGAGGCCAAATTGTGTAGAAAAATCTCATTTGTTCATTCCTGTTTCGCTTGTTCTCAATTATTCTCTCAACAAATGTTCATTAGGTGCCTATTATGTTTAAATCTAGGTATCTTTTATCCAAGACTTCACAGGCTAGTGAATTCCATGCTATAAATGTGGGTTATATTCTGTGGGCCTTGAGAAACCACTGAAATGTTTTGCTTACTAGGGTAGGGATATGATCCAATCATATCTATATTTTAAAAGAAAGAAAACTTTGGCAGCGGGGTGAAGGAAACTTGGAGGTATGCTCTGGAAACAATCAGAATATTACAACATTGTAAATTAGAAGTTGCACGGAGGTGAACAGAAGCCAGTGGCAGTGGGCTTATAAGAGGGGAAAGATGCAAAAGATATCTTGGAAGGTGACTGAAGTTGGTTTTACAGGATGTGTGAAGTAATAGAGAAAAGAGAGGCAAAAATTACTGAGATTTCTTATGTGCGTGAGAGTGTGAGTCTTTCATCAAGTAAAGACTATAAAATATGCTATTGGATTCATTTGCCTGAATTGTTTATTAAAACAAGAAGTTGAGTCATTTAAGAGCATATGCTGAGATTATATCTTTACTTTAGTTAACAGTTAGGCTATTAACTAAAATTATCAGTCATTGGTTCTGTAATTCATTTGTTGAAACAATAAAGTTTACTTAACTAGGAAACAGAAAGCCAAGAATACAGCACCTATAAAACCTCCCTAAGACCCTTCAGATTCTCACTGGCCTTCTTTAAGACAAAACTATCCAGTGCTTCATTTTACATCTACATATTAAATTGCAAAACTTTGCCTCCTTCACCAAAATACTTTGCTGTTGAATAAGATTTCTCCAGCAAGTACAGTTCCCTTAATTGGTGTTCTGCTAACTTGGTACCTTTCTTCATAACAGTAAACAGTTGTGCACTAATGCCTGTCCATTCCAACTTCTGATGGACTTTTCTCTCACCTTTTTTTCTTCTTATAACATTTTTTTATCTTGTTCTTTCTAATGTCTTTGGCTTTAAGCACAAGCAAATTTCCCTAGTTTAGGAAGAAATCCTTTTAATGTCACTGCTGAACCTTCCTCTCAGAACCAGGCCCCTTGTATAAGAGTTTTGTATGCCACCACTAAGTAAATGTCCTGGGAACTTGGGGCAAATCTAAAAGGAATAACATGCTGTATTGATATCCAGGAATGTATTCTATTCCAAAGAAAGTCACTTGCTTCGATATATATATTTTTGACAATGTTTAAATTCTAAACAAAATTGTTTTTTCAGAAGGTTTCTATAAAAGGCAAAACCCATACCAAATGAAAAGAAAACAGAAACAAAATAATTATTTTCAAATACACACATGTCGATGGAATGGAAGTCAGAAAAGGAGATTGACTGGATCATTTTTTTCCGCCATTCCCAGCCATGAATGGCAATGGATGGCGCTATTTCACTAGGAGTGCCGCCAGTAGGAGGTTTTACAGATAAGCAGACAGGGGCTGAAGCATGACTCTGGTCTTACATAGGCAAGTCCAGAAAATTCAGGTCAGGAAGGAAAGATCAAAAAGAAAGCCAGCTATAGGCAAATAAGGACCAGAACCCAGCCAGGCTGCTGAGACCCAATCCTGGGAGAAGCTCTTCCATCTCTGTGGTTCTTTACACAAACTGCTGGGCATAAGAAAAGAGGCCCTACAACCTTAGGAATTTTTAATAGTTAAAAGGAAATCTTACACTTTCCACAGGGAGGAAGAAAGAGAAACCACAAGCAAGCAAAGGCCCAGAAATGAGACTAATTAGAGGTTACAAAAAGTAAGTTTGATTAGTATGCCAAGTGCATTTGGGGAAATGGTTGGTAAGAACAGGGATTGAAAGTAAGTAGTGTATTGAGCCTTGAAAACTAAGCAGATAATTTTCAACCTCCTGCAGAAGGGAATTGGGAACAATCAAAGGTTTCTAAATAGAGAAATTACAGAGTAAAAGTACAGGGAAAATTACCAAAAAATAAACACTGCTTGGTTTTTAAGCTTCTTTAGAGAGGGAGGTTCCCAGAGAATGAATTCCAGATGAAACAAAAAAATGCATCTTGAGAACACAATGCAATCAGAAATAAGTAGGAAATGCAGACAGCCCAATTCACAGAATTCTGTATTGCTGAAGTTCACGCAGCTACTGAGAGATGACGAAAGTTGCTGATTTTACATTTTGAAATAAGACGCAGAGCCATAGCAGTGAAATATAAATGAGACATATATATTCATGGCCATCACAAGGGAGAGATGGCTGCAGTCTCATGGAAATAATCACACTGTTTTTCCCAACACACCTACATTTTAACAGAAGTTGGCCTCCAAACCTGAATTTAGAAAACCTGAGTTCTAATTCCTATTCAACCTCCAACTATCTTGAGCAAGTCACATATTCACAGTGAATCTCAGTTTCTCCATCTACAAAGAAGGAATATGGGACCTAAAATCCTCAGGGTCCCTTTCATGGTTGACATTCCCGGATTCTCTAATGTCATAAAATGCTCGTGAGAGGACAAAATTTTAAAACGCTACCCTGTTCCTTACTATCCAAAAGGTGCTTGCTTAATCATTTCTTGTTTATATGAAGAAAGTCAAAGTATTTCAAGAAAATTACAATATAGATCTCTTAATGCTGGCATGAATTGATAGCAAAGCACTGAAAGAAAATTCTTCTGCACCGTATTTCTCTCTCGGGGCTGGAAGCACGTACTGTGATCTAAATGAGTCATTGTAAGTAACGGATGACGCTGCATTCCTTTGTCAATAAAGCCTGAGCTATGCCTCCAACTCTGCTCATTTGAACATCCCCAGATTTTCAAGAATTGACATTCATTTCCTCCTGCTTTCCTAGCACAAGTGGCTGGTCTTGTTTTATCATCACAATTGAAAGGAATTTTGCTTTATGATGACTTTATTCAATCACACTCTAAAATGGAAAGTAGATGAACGGCGGGGTGGATTAGAAACAACTAGAAGTCAATAACCTGGATCTATATTTAGGGAGCAGTCCTGTAAAATTAATATTTTTGATAGTACTAAACATTTGTTTTATAAAGATTATTTAAAATCGTCATATAAACAAATATATATATTACACAAAAGTTTAGTGCTATTTTAAAATACTTCTATATTCATTATTATAATATTCCTTATATTGTAGCCCTATAATTTCAAATAGGCTAAGGATAGGGAAAGATGGAGAGTAAAAGCACAGGCTGGGGATTTAGAGTAAGGATGCCTAGAACTGCATCCTGGTTTACCTCTCAATATTATGTGTTCCTGGCTGCATCTCTTAATGTCTTAGAGCCTCACTTTTAGCTTAAGTAAGATAGTAGTTAAATCAAAGTTAATAAAGTCTTACTAAGCATCAGTAGGCAGATGAAGTTTGGGAAGGGGGGAGTGATGTAGATAATAAATATCTACAGATGAAGTTTGGGAAGGGGGGAGTGATGCAGATAATAAATATCTCTTACAGATGAAGTTTGGGAAGGGGGGAGTGATGCAGATAATAAATTTACAGATGAAGTTTGGGAAGGGGGGAGTGATGCAGATAATAAATATCTCTTGCTGGATGGGATTTTAGAGCTCAGAAAAGGATAGAACATGAACAGATACCTACCATACAGTATTCAGTGCTGTAATAGAGATATAAATGTCAAAAGAAAGTGACATGGGTGTATAGGGGTAGAACAACTAATTTTGTCTAGAAGATAACATCACCAAGCATATCACTATATTAGTGGAGAGTTCCACAAAATTATATAAAAGAAAATGTTTTTTAAACTTTAAACTCACATAGGAATATTAGTTTCTTTCACTTATATAATTGAATAAACAACACTGGAGTTGATTATTTGATATTTTTCATATTTCTCATGATGAATTTATTTTAGTTAAGACATGAGACATTATTAGGTATATAAAGATACACAATTAGTTTTTGTAGGTAGTTGAAAATATTTCATTATCTCTTGCCTGCCTTTGTGTAAACAATGGAGTAGACCACAATACTCCTTTCACCTATTTTTTTTTCATAGAAAATCCACTTAGACTCTAGAATTTCAAATTGATGTTTAATTTGGAAAAAAAAATGCATGTCAACTAGAGACGTCTAGAGAATTTCTTCAGCTAGCTGCCCACTTTCTATTCATACTCATAATCATTTTTAAATCTTTACTAAGTGTATTCTCTTTAAAGAAATCCACCATCATATGGCAAATAAACCTGTGTTATGAAACCAAGGCAGCCTGTCTGCATTGGAGACCCCACAGGACAAGAATTCCTTCTGTAATAACTGCAGGAATATCTATAACAGAGTCTCCTATAAATAGCACTGTGTTATTTGAATGTTTCAATAAATCAGTTTCCAGATGCACTCTGCACAGTTACATTTCCATGATACGTTTTCTGACTATGTCACAAGTTAACCTAAAAAGATTCAAATTTTGTGTTTGCTGTTAGTTCATCACTTGACATCCCATATTTCTTATTGTTCAGAACAAAAGAATATGCACGTTTATACATTTTTCTAAGTTCCACTTATTGGTGTGTGTTATTTGAAACATCACATGAAAATGCACTTGCAAGTTACCCTGGAGGTGATACAGCAATTTACAAAGAGAAGTATGAACATTGTGCATTAATGGCAGAGCAATCTTCCCTTTTGATTTGAGTTTTCTAATATCTGCAAATGCCACTGTACACCAATAACAATTTATTTTTTGGTACCACCATTGGTCATGTGGAAAATATTTTTCCTGGATTTAAAAGAGCACATATATTCAAACATGCACTTACAGTCTGTCCTTGTTCAGGATATAATTTCATGTAGATTGCAGACATTCTCTACTGTGTCTGATTCATCTCTGAATTTTCACGCCTAGCAAAGTCCCCAACACAACACCAATGCTAGACACATGTTTGTTGGATGACTAAACATGTCTGTTTATTCCTATCTCTTAGGATGGGAAGTTTGTGGGGTTTACAGGCATAAACTCCAGTTACATCTCCAACTAGCACAAACCCTAGAACTGCTGAGTCCAATCCCATTGCAGGAGAATGCCCCCCAAAAATACTCCAGAAGATTGTATTCTGGGGTTTTTCCCTTCTATAAATTGGGTTATATAATACAGATATAATGGAGGAAAGATTATCTTTGTCAAATTTGAAGTAGTTTTCTCCTGGAGTAGAAGCAAATTTAATGTGAGCTGCAGCATTTTTTGCTGTTGTTTTTGAGAATAATCCTTTACTTTGAGATGATTAGAATAAATGTTGAGGGAGAAAAAGGAAAATAATTTTGAGAATATGATGTGTGGTTTCCCGAAATTGCCCTTCTTAGAAACAGATCACCTAAAAAGTATTTTTCCATCCAAAACTACAGGAACAGAATAAATAGCATCTCTTTCCTAACCCCTGCCTACATCTGCTACACATTTTGCCCAAGAATCCTAAGAAGACCTGCAGAAATACTGTTTGGCTCTACGACACAGCAATAGAACTAGTACATGGAGATAATTTGGTCAAGGTCAGCATAACTGTTGTGGTCAGGGAGATTCAGTAAAAAAGAAAAAAAAAACAACTAACAACCTGCATCATTTAATTTTCTTTCTCAGATAAAAGCCATGATAGGGTGTGTGCAAGACGAATGGTAGTCAGCTGATGTGCATTTTTATTCCTATTTCCAAGGACAGCAAAAATTGCAATGAAGGATAAATCAAAAGGTATTATTTAATTGACATCCTATTTTCTCCTGGAAGGGGAAAAAATGTTTAACCTTACTTTGCTCCTTTTATTGTTTATTGCAGGCTTAACTCTCCATGTTACCACATCTGTTTGTCCCAGGGTTTTATCCATTTTCCTTAAGAATTTGATTCCTACTAAAATAAAATGTTTCTAGGAGAAATACCATTGGAAGGTGCTATGAGGTCCTGAGAAAGAAGGCTTTGAATACAAGCTTTCATGGGTGGGTGGGATGAAAGAAACAAAAGAAAAACATGAAAATATGAGATATTAAACTGCAGGGACAATAAAATTTAGGTCTTGGCTGGAAGCAAGGGAGGCAGTTACTACACCACCAGTTTGTCTTGGACTAGATCCGCCTGTAAATAATTTATCTATGTGTCCACAGAAAAATCGGGAATAAATGTAGTCACAGCTGATATTTTCTCACATAACAACCTAAAAATAGATTATTAAGCTTATATATTTTTAAAAGATTTTGTAGATTGAATTTTCATAAAGATTCCAAACATCTGGATCTGCATGGAATTTCACCCTATATCTTACTCACCCTTTCCACCACTGCTTAGTATTACAGATAAATCTAAAGGTAACACCAGATGGTAGAGTGATGGTTGAGAAAGGAGAGCTGGCAAATAAATGTGCGTAAGATGGAAACTTTCAATGATAAACATGGGTGAAACTGGTTTGAGTATCAAGACAATATCTGCCAAGATCATGTAAAAAGAAATCAATTTCTGCTTGTATATTCTCTAAGGAATCTATGTTGCTTTAGTAATGCACAAGAGATGAAATTCAATATGATTTCTATGTACTTTGACTTTTCTTTTTTGGTCTCAATTTTATGCAATTGAGTCTAGAATGTTGAAAGCCATTCCTATAGTATTTTAAATTACATGGAATTTAAAAAAATATACCATAACATAAAAGAGCAATAACATACTTTTAAAATGAATGGTACCACAGATGATATATAAGGAGACTACCTCTGGTCTATTTTTTTATTCCTGAATTCTGATTTGACTTAAAAAGAATGTACCAATATGTACACTGGAAAATTGTAGAAAAATACTAGATATAATTAGAAACTTTCATAATTTCTTTTTTGAGAATATATTTTATTTTAATCACATAAGCACACACACGTGTGTATCTGTAGATATATATATGTACATATAAAGAATACATATATGTATATATGTATCTATAAATAGCACGCACGTGTAAATGTATGTATTTTAGATAGGTAGATATTGAGTAGAGAGGGAAAGAAACCTCTCACAATACCTGATATATCGTATGCCCTCACTACATACTATCTTTAGCAGGAGAACATCTTAAAAATTAAAGGAGATTCAACAGCTTTGAAACAAACTACAGGTGATTTGCAGTCAAATGGCTGAATTGTAGGCTTGCTGAGCATAAAGTATAAAGACCACAAGCCAGAGGTCGATCTATTAATATTTAAGAAACAGCTGAGTCACAAACTGTTTATATCTTAGAAATTGTCTAGTTCACCTCCCGCCTATTTCTATTCAGAAATTTGCCAATCTTCTTAATAGATAGCCATTTAATCTCCATTTAATCAAAAAGTTTACTCTTTTCCATGAGTCATTGTCAAACAGTTCCATTAAAAATGTTTCCATTGTATTCTAAATGTTTTAATTATATCGAGTTAACAGCCTTAGCAAATTTTGCAGTCTAAACTGGTGACAGGTGACACAGGATATAAAAAATCATACCTTGGTATAATCATAATAATTGAACTTTCACCTTTTCCTATCATCATCCTTTTATTGCCTTTTTGTTTAGTAAGAGGAACTATGGTTTGAGGTGAACAAAATTGGGTTTGAAATCCCAGCAATTATACCTAAAAGCTGTATAGACTTGAACAAGCAACTTTTCTCTCTGGGTTTCAATAATCTCACGTCTGAAATCAGAATGGTAATTTATATGGTTAAGAAAAAAAGAAAAAGAAAAAGGAAGAAAACAGAAGGAAAGAAATAAAACAGAATAAAATTCTGCTTTATTTACAGAACAGAAGTAGAGTCACAGATGTAGAAAACAAACTTATGGTTACTAGCGGGTAAGGGCAGAGAGGGATAAATCAGGAGATTGGGACTGACATATACACACTACAATACATAAAATAGATAACTAATAAGAACCTGCTGTATAGCACAGGCAACTCTACTCATTACTCTGTAATGGCCTATATGGAAAAAGAATCTTAAAAAAAGAGTGGATATATGTATATGTATAACTGACTAACACAACATTGTAAATCAACTATACTCCAATAAAATAAAATTTTATTAAAAAAGAATAAAAGAAAAAAAAGAAATAAAACTTCTATGTTTTTTGTATGTTGTGTTATTTCAGCTCTATCGCAGGCAGTTTCACCCACTGTGTCATTTAATGCTCATTTATATTGGATAGATATTATCAAATATATATTTAAAGTTGAAAAAATAAACAGTTCCATCAAATTTAAATCAAATCCCCTGTATTTATAGAGCTAGAAAATAGTTCATATTTATTTTAAACCATTATGTAAGAACTTTCCAGGGCAACTTTCTAAGAATCTACATTCATGGGAATCACTCTGTAGTGCTAGTCTCATATAGCTCACTTAAAAAAAAAAAGGAAGAAAAATTCCCTCAACTTATATCAACACAAATTTCAATGGGTTATTTTGCTCTTTGCTTTTCATTTCTGTTTTAAAATATAAACCAAGTCTTTAAAGAATGTTAATATTATTTTTGCATTAAGCACTTGGAAAACTTTCATGGCGGTAAAGAGTGATATGCACTTTGCATTATAAAAAAGGACAAAAATACTTCCAAGAAGCATAGGATTTCTCCCCCAAAGAATAAAAACAATTATTCACGGAGAAGACAACGACAATCAACTTATTTCAAATCCTTTCTCAAAAGGATAAATACACATAGAGATCGAATATAAGGAAACTACTACTGGTCCAAGTAGGAAGACTAAATTCTAGCCAATGTCCTTTCTGAGGCTCACTTTTTTCCTCTGAAAAGTGATGATCAAACTCTCTTCCTTGTGTTTCTTGCAAGTATGTCATACACTTCAAATCAGGTAATATGTGTGAAAGTTCAGTGAAAACTATAAAAATCTACTCAAGTACAAAGGACTATTATTCAACAGCCATGCAAATAAGACAGCCACATATATATGCCATTTCAAAAGTTTTAACACCTTTAAAATGTAAGTAATGAGCACATTAGGTGTCATGCCAGGTGCCAAGGCTACACAGACGGATCAACCATGCTCCCTAAGCATTCAGAACCTCTATATCAGGAGCTTCAGACATACTCATACTCTTTGATTCAATAAACCCATTTCTGGGGATTATTTTCTACAGAAATAAAATCCTAAATATGGGGAAAAAGATCATATCAAAAGCCTTTTGGTGCATGGTTATTTATAATAGCAAAAATATTTGAAATGATACAATTATCAACTACAAGCATATAGCTAAATTACATAATTTCATTTTCTTAATGAAATATTAGAGCCATTAAAATTATAAAGAATATGACTGGAAAGTCCGTTGATCTAACGGTCAGTTGAAATAACCAGGATAGAAGATTGTGAGTTAACTATAATTACCAGTGGATAAAATTTTATAAAGTAAATATTGTCATAGGGGAAAAGTAATGAAAAGACATATACAAAGCTATTAACTCTTGTTAACTTTGGTTGGTAATATTACGTGCAAAAAATTCAAAGGGGAGCCTCATTTCTATATTTTGCAATTTTCTGATGGATCTACTATACTTATAATGGCTTTTATTATATATATTTATTAATGGCTTGTTATTACAGAGATGATCATATGATACACAGGAGTGAGCTCAGTAATAGATTACATTACTGCTGAATAGATGTAAAACTCAGATATTTCTAATTTGCTTCTAATCATGTTTGCCATAAAAATCATTAGAAAAAATAATATACGTCAAAAATTTCCCAACAACTTCACTTAAAATATATAGATCATGCTTTAATTAATAGCTCTCTGGGCTAGCAAATTAAAAAAAAAAACAAAAAAGCACACTTTTCTTATTTCTACTCATTATGTCCCCAACATTAATTTCAACTGTCCTAATTTCTCTTGCAAAGTTAACTTTTATGACCAGTGCATTTTGTCAAGATCAAAATCTAAATGCATGAAGAATTAACCTTGTACAATAATGAATTAACAAGATCTGAAAAAGAGAAAATGAATCACTAAATGATTATCATTAGTAAAATGTTCCACTCTGTTCTCTTATGGGGAATGATGGAACACTCTTTTATTGAACCCCATTATCCTAATGAGAAGATATTCTACACTTGATCATAGCCAAAAGGCTGGAGAAGATATTGTAATGACTCACTGCCAGTGCTTAATGAAGAGATTTCATAATTACTGAAACCACATCTGTTTGATTAACGAGTCCCTTCCAATATCCATGCATCCTCTGCTCTTTAGTGTGTGGCAGAATGTACACACTGCATATAAACTCTGGTTTTTCTTTCATGAAGGGAAACCTTATCTACCAATGGCAAATGCTGTTCTGAATGAACTTAAAAAAAAAAGGTTAAGTTTCCATTTTGTGCAGCCTTTATTTAAATCTTGGTTCAATCACTTACTGATTTGTGACATTGGGCAGATCACTTAATACTCCATTGCCTTAGTTTCCTTTTCTGGAAAATATAATACCAACCTTATAGTGCTATTGTGAGGATAAAAGGAGATAATAAATTAAAAGCTCTTAGAATAATGCCTGCACAAGAACTAATTCTGTGTACCTAGCACTGGACATGATTCTAAATAAAATGAAAATTCGGGAATCCATCAGAACCTTGATATTATTATTGGGTACATAAATTAGTAATGCATTAGTTGTTTCTTTTTTAAGAACACGATGGGATGATTCTGTTAACGTTTCTAACGTTTCTATGCTCTTCAAATGACTGTCTCACAGACTCACAGACATAGAAAACAAATTTATGGTTATCACCGAAGGGAGTAAACATAACATTGTTACCAAAACAAATTTATGGTTACAAATTAGGAGTATGGGATTAACAGATAACAAACTACTATACATCAAATAGATAAGCAACAAGAATTTGCTCTATAGCACAGGAAATTACATTCAATATCTTGTGATAACCTACAATGGAATATAATCTGAAAAAAATAACTGCAGCACTTTGCTGTACACTTGAAACTAACACAATATTGCAAATCAACTATACTTCAATAAAAAAATTAACTAACAAACATGATTATTCTCAGTTACTCCGACTTACAATGCCCTAGAGCAAGCAACCTTGAAATTCCAAATTTGTTCTAACAGAAAATTGGAATAGGAAGTTGCATATTTACAACTTTATTATAAAAAAAGAAAAAAAAACATACAAAAATCACATCAATCTCGTTGGCTTCACACAGCACAAGTATACTTTCTACAGAGGACATATTCTTCCCATTGTCTTCAGCCCTCAATTACGAAGGTAGGGAAAGTGGGACTAACTAGGGCTTAACTTGAGCTATACGTGTAAAATCATATTAGTAGAAAGGCCACTGGATATCAAAGCTTCCTTTATTGTATTCACCCGTGTAACTGGCCTCCCCTGGAAACATGTTTACCACCAAGATAGAAACCTGAAACAGCCATGTGTCCTACTGAATTTGTGTAAGATGAAAGGTAGTTCCAACATGGGAGGTCTTGGTAATCTATACTAAACACGTAGGAAAAGCTGTTGGCATCTTAAGAGTTTTGTCCTAACAATTCCATTTTCAGGCAATGAAGCCACACCAAGAAAAGCAATTTGCTCCTTGAAATTCTGCCATCATAAAATCTCCAGGACACTGCCAAGTACATAGAAACTACTTGGTAAATGCTTGCTAATTAAATGAAAAAATTAGGTGAGCCAGAATCAGTTTCTGGTCTCTCTACTAATTTTAAATAATGAAAGAAGAATCAGCTTGAAAATGGAAGTCTTTGAAATCATCTCTTTAAATAAGGTTTACTTCATTGCTAATATTTAGTATACATCTAGATTAATTCTTTGATATTTAACCAAGTTGTCAAGATTCTTGTTAAAATGGTATTTAAAATTAAATACATTTTTTATTGCGAAAACTACTAAGTTAAAAAAGAAAACTCTTCCTGAACCCTTTCAAATTTAAGCAAAAACATTTGCAATTATTCCCACAAGTTAATGTCAAAGTAATATTTCCCAGACTGCTTCTGTTTCTGTCATGACTTACAGTTTGGCTTTCTTTTGGCTGTTGTTCCCTATGGCTTGGTGCTTAAAAATATTAGTTCTCCTTTGTAAACATCATTCATTAGTGCTGCTGATTGAAGGCCACATATAGTCATATTACAATTTTATTCATGTAAATTTATCCAGAGGCTAGTGTCATGCATGCTTATGATTTTCAGACATATACTTAAAAGACACATGTTAAAATAAAATGTCACTGCATTAGGCGGGAATTGCAAAGAAAATAGTGAATTACAATGGAGCTTCCAAAATGTCCTTCTAAAGTGAGTGACCTTTTTACTTTTTTTGAGCTAAAGACAAAAGTATACATGCATAACTTGATCTAATCATCAGCATGTAATACCATGCATTTCTAAGCATTCTGGGGATGACACATACCCCTGCTGAATAAGGTCATCGTGTCAAGTTCAGAAAAACAGGCCTCTACAACTTTGTCCAATGAACTCTTCCGATGGTTCAATTTTAAAGGAGGCACATGAGCCATCCTGTCAAGTCCCTTGTCATATAATACCTATTGTTATTTCCTCTGGACTCTTGACACGCTGTCCCCATAATAACAAAATAGGGGAAATTTTCATTCTAATTCACAAGCATTGATCTTCACTAACCAATTCCACTATGTCAGAGTTGATAGCATATTGACTGATGTAACCAAGTTAACTCTAGATTTCAAATTACAAAAAAGCAGTGGCATGAAATACCTATCAGGGTTTCAATGCAGATGTTTGAAAGAAAAAAAAGTTTTGCTAACTTCAGCCAAATATTTTCCTGCAAAAATTATCTAATTTCTATTGACCTGTATTTTTTAAAAAATGAAAGCAATTTAACCTTCACGATGTCAATCTCCTTTATGGGATCTAGACCATCACATTATGAGAATACTGGTAATACCTTTAAAATATTTGTACATTTGTCTATACTCATGCTACGGCTGAAAATCAGTGTGCCTAAAACAAACTCACAGTTTTCAGCTCCTTGTTAGTTCTCTTCCTGAACATTTTCATTAGGGCACCAAGTCATTTCAACTGTATGTTATGTCATTTCCTCCATTTTCACATCTAATAAATCATCGATTTTTACTGTTCTATCTTTACCTATTTAACTGCTCTCCTTCATTTCCAGCGAAATCAATTCACATTTATGGGACTGTGCAGCCTTCTGGTTTCTCTTCACTGCTAATCTTCCTCTCTCGAGTCTGTCCTAAGACCATCCCCACACCATGCTTTCTAAAGAGTTTACTTAACAGTATCACCTTCTACTTCAAACTTTACAGTGGTTCAATATTACCCTTCGGTCTGGCATTGAAGACCTCGAATTATCTTTCTATCCTCACTATTTTCCATAAGTTAGTTATGTATATGAACCTTATGACTGGATTAATCTTGTCTATTCCTTTATAAGTCAAGAAGACTAAGGGTGAATGTGCTGGTGATGGGTCATCAGAAGGCGATCATGAAAAAGTGTTTCTAAAGAAGACTCTTAAGAATGATGGGAACTGATGCTGAACATCTATCCTCATTCTATTTGGTTGCTGCTTTAGAGAAATAAATATTATTTATTTATGTTCTGGAGAAGTAAATAAATAAAAGACAAAAGAAAAGAAAGAAAAAAAAAGACTGCAAACTAAGCAGTCAGGAAACCAAGGCAGATGGATAAAAATTCCACAAACTGGCTTGCTGGAGCACTGCCAAAGCGAGCTTCAATTTTTTTTTTTTTTTAATGTGATCTAAAAGGAGAAGCAAAAGAGTGAAAGCACATAATTATTATTGTTATTATCATCACTACACTCTGTAACAGTTGCTCAGTAAGGAGAGTTTATTATATGGTTTGCAAAACAGGCCAATACATCTAGCTAAGTTAATCACTTCACGTCTCGATTATTTTATTGCCTCTTGTTGGGTTTTTTCTTTCCAATCTCTTCTACTCCCTTACTATCTTCCAACTCCATCCTTCTCAGACCCAGCCCTCCCCACTCCTGTTGCTACCCTCGTATGTACAGAGTGTGCTCCGGTTTCCTACCATCTACTACTTCACTTTCAGCTCCTGGAGAGCGCTCACAGTCTGACAAGACTTTCAAGTCTGTTTCCTTTGTCTCCCAGATTAACCTTGAGCTTTGGTTATTCATATGTCATTTCTCTCCCTCCAGGCTCATATCAACATCAGAGATTTTGCTCTTGATATTTTCTCCATTGAAAAGAGTCTCCAGGCACCTCACCATGGATCCATATCCTTTGTCCTTGGACTTTCTAACTTTGTGCTCTGGACTTTCGAACTCTTGTTTGCTTATCTCCTCTGTCATATCTATTGATAATATTCTATTATCTATAAAATGTATTAAGCCACTATGTGTCTCTTATATACCCAAAACTCTTCTCATGTGAAATATACGCCAGTTGTGTCTTGGTCTTCATCTATACAGTTCTCCTGTAGCTCATAGTAGACAGCATAGCAATGGGCGAGTAGTTAGTAGCCAAAAATGCCTCGCAATTGCTTTCTAAAGTAACTTGCCAGCGATAAAAACCCTAGCTCATCTTATGGATTCTTTACAATTTCATACAAGTATCATATTTAGGATTGTTTTACTTTTCCTCACACTTTAATTCTTTTCTTAATGGAATACAAACTCATGGTTAAAAGCTCCCTCTACTGGTTATTTTTAACATATCAAGAAGAAATTTTAAAAACAATTATCCAAAATTACCTAAAATATATTTCCTAAGAAGTTATCATTCATCTCAAATATAATTCAGAAAAGTCATCAGTGATATGTCTTTTCATTCATCTGTGCTTATACTCATATGATCCAGTTTCTGAGGAATATATGCTACTATAGTTCGTAATCCTTTATTTCTTTGGATGAAATACTTGATTTTTCTTCTGTCCTCTGAACTGCCTCTGGCTTGATGCTTTATTAGCTGCAATTAACCTGATGAATTCATAAACATCTGTGTACCTCACTTTCCTCACAAAAGAAATGGGAATAACAATAGTTCTTTTCTCATACTATCGTTGCAGGTTTTAAATGTTCAGTCAAAGCATTTAGCACAAGTAAGTACTACATCTTCAGATCCTGGTAAGGCCATGCCTCACTGCTCCCTCAAAAGCAGAGAATGAATGCAATTTGTGGAGTCTTTTTTCCAGTGTGTTTGACTTTTTTTATTCTCTGAACTTTGCCATGATTCTGTTGTCAATGTCCTCTATCTTCTTCCCAGAGCTTCCCAATGATCTTGTTTGTATTGCCTTCTGTTCATTTATTTTATTTTTTATCACTGTGGTAAGGACACTTAACATGAGATCTACCCTCCTAACAATTTTTTAAGTGTACAACACAGTACTGTTATCTACATACACAATGTCGTATAGCAGAACTCTAGAAAGTATTCATCTTGCGTTATCTGGAACTTTTATCCAAAAGAATTAGAAATCAGGATCTCAAAGACATATTATCATCCCCATGTTCACTGAGGCACTATTCACAATAGCTGAAATGTGAAAACAGCATAAATGTTCACTGATGGATGAATGGATTTTAAAGAGTGGAATATATCTATGATGGGACATTCAGCATTAAAAAAGAAGGAAATTCTGTAATATATGACAACATGGATGAACCTTGAGGACATTATGCTAAGTGAAATAAGCCAGGCACAGAAGGACAAATACTGCATGCTTCTAAAATAGCCTTCCCCATATTTTTTGATGTCTTTCAATTTACTTGCTAGATATCACCCAAAATGGTTCATACTCCTGACTTGTTCCTTGAATGAAACACAAAGGGAGTTGGCACACACTTTCATTAGAGTCTTATTTTATCCTTTTCATTATATCTCACCAAAGACTTTCAACTTGAAAGAGTTGATTTAATGATTACTGGATTTCAGAATCACGGCTGCCAACTAAAACACATTTTCTTCAAATTACATTCCCTATGTTTAAGAGCATGTTTATTGATGTGAAGTATATGGCTTGTAGAATATAAGGTTAGGCATGTGGACCCTGGAGACAGAAACGCTGGTCCTATAACGTGTTTGTCCTTGGCAGTTAGGTAATCTCGTCCTTCAACTGTAAAACAGGTATTATGCTTATTTCTGTTATTTTCATATAATTAAAGATTATTGAAGTAGATTATCATGTAGCCTGGTTCTAAGCCCTACCTATTATCTCACAGGTATATAGTTGAAAATATCTGTAATGAGCAGTGCTGGTAAGATTAATATGAGGTATCACCACAATATACATTTAAGTATATATATGTTTCAAGCTAATTTTTTAAACTTCAATTTAAAATCATATTGACTTTGGTTTTGGTAAGAATGATATCCCAGGAATCTATTTTTATCACCCAATGGTAAAGTTAAGATGAAAAAGAAAGAATACTTCCCACATAAATCTCAGAATGTTGATACTGTTCACCATGAAGGTCATTTCAACAGCAAATTGTTTTGGTCTTCATGATATTTTGGAAACATTTCAGCACATTTCCAAAAGACTGTTTCAAATTTAGATTTCATGGTTAAACATCTGGGTTTCTTTCTTGGTCCATTTAGCTGCATTTCATATATATACCCTCCACTCCTTGAGAAAATAAAAATAGATTTTGTGAAAACTCAGGAGGTGAAAGATAACAGCATTACACAAAATTAAGGGGTCTGGGTGACCTAGTTTGGAGAGTCAGTTTTAATTCTAGAAAACACATTGAGATTCTCTGAGGAAAGGATATTATGCATATTTTAGCATCACTTTGTAAAGGCAGAGTTTTCAGAAGTCGGGAGCACCGCTAAAATTCATTTGTTCAAATACAAGTAGCCTCACCAATATTTAAGACTGTTTAGCATTCAATATTACTAATCTTGCATTGTACAGTCCTAAATACTTGATCCAGAGTTCTTCCCTTTATAACCAAGCCACATTTTAACTTATTGTCTTGACACTGGATATGTTGACTTATGCAGAATCTATATTGTATAAACTTTATGCAAAAGTTATAATCAGTCAGCTCTAGAAAGTCACATGAGATAATTTTCTGTATTCATAAAATTGTTATTTTTCCCACATGAAGATTTTTGAACTGGGTTGTTGAACACTTAAATCTTCAGATGTTGTTTAGATTTTTATCTTGTTATTTTTTAGTAGCAATGTATTTACACTGAATTCAGGACTCGGCATCTCTTCCTTCTTCTACAGTTACCCCCATCTTTAGGTAACATCCTAATATGTTTTTTGAAAACTCTTTGAAGGTTCCATATTTCTATTTTAATATGTTCTCCCAGTTATCCCAGAACAACTTTCCTTTCTTTTGATAAGCCTTCCATAGTTTTCAAATTATATAGTAGATGTATGCCAAGTCTCCAAGATTACAAGCAATGTGGAGCCTTTATAAATGTCCCAAGTTAGACTAGGGCTTGATCTACCTAAGTGCTAAGTATTAGCTGTTGTTATTGTTGTTGTTGTTATTGTTATTGCTGGATGCATTAATAATCCTGCCTTTCTCAAGAGAACTCATACTGCGATGATATAAAAAGAAGTGTGGAGAGTGCAGCTCAATAGGTGGATAGCCCTAAATTTATCCTTGTGAAATAGAAATATATATTTCCCCAACTGAGGTCACATAAATGAAAACGTAGGATCCTGCCACCTTCGTTTTTGTCTGAGGTACCAGCAGGGCAGTAGAGAAAGGTCATTAAGTGACCATGGTCCACTCCGCCCACAGAGATTCCAGTGTAGAAGAGATTTATCTGATTCACTATCCCCAAATGATTCTGGTTCATCTTTAATAGCACTGTATGATGAAAAAAAATTTTTTGTTTTGTTTCGGTGATCAGAATTATGGATGCAGACAGCCAACATCTTTATCATTTATTATTTTAAGCAAAGCAATGGCAGACATATTGGAACTGACTTATTCAATTATTGTAAGAAATCAGTATATCAATGTAGCAAGATTTGAGAAATTCTAGAAGATGAGAGAGCAAGGAGAAGGGTTTTATATTCTATCAAAAATACTTGTACATTAAAAAACAAAGAAACCAAAAGAACTATGAAAAACTCTCATACCATGTATATGATTAAGAAACAGATGTAGGAATAGAAAGCTCTTCTCCCATCCCCAACCTCACTCATCCCTCTTTTCAGCCTCACACTCAATACCCCCATCGTCACCTCTCCTCAAGTCTTGTCTGGTTCCTTCTTTTCCTCACTTGTCTTTCTCCTTCTCAGTCTGGGCAATTTCTACATGCCGGCACATTTTAACCACTCAACCTCAACTGTTAGCGTGCTGCAACTTTTTAGATGCCAATTTATTCACATTAGGAAACAGTAGTAAAATGAGGTAATTCTTGTTTAATCTTACTTAGAATATGAAACCTCACTAGTACCAACAAACTAGAAAAAAAGGTTAATTGAAATTGTTTCAAAATCTAAAGTTAGATTTTTAAAATACAGCTTAAAATGTTAAATTAAAAACATTAATGTATACATTTAGTTTTATTTCTTGGGTTTTAGCTCTTTGAATGTAATAATAATAATGCAAAGAATGAGAGAAACAAAAATAATAAACAAAAAGAGAACTAAAGAGAACTATGCTTTCTCCCCAAATATTCCATTTCTATGTTTGATTTCATGGATAAATACTTTTATTGATGGCACTAAGTAAACTTAACATTGGCTTAGTTTGCAGTTCTCACAACTTCAAATTGCTGAGGGTCTGGATTCCTGAACATTTGACAAAACTGAGTAAATGCCTATTTACCATGGATTTTGGAGAAAGTAGCTATTAGCAAAATTAGTCTACACAGCCCATTAGAGATTATTTTCAGCCACAGTAAAATTCTTATTCTTAATCCCAATAGGATTCTTTCCAGTAATACTCTATGATTATTAGTGGATGGTAGTTTTTCTGATTACAATACCAACTTTTGAAAATATTGTTTCTCTTCTACATATCTTAAATATATTCTTTCTTTCTTTTTTTTTTTTTTTGGTATGATGATCAAATCAATTTTAAAGAGAGGTTGGAAATCTATTACATGAAGAACAACAATGTGGGTAAACCTTTAAATTATAAACGCACTGAATTTCTCTGTCTTCTTTATAAAAGTGATAGAATATTATATAACAACAACAATAAAAGCAGAAGATAATTTCAACAAGAGAGAAAAATGAGGCTAGGCCAGGTAGCTGACATAAAATACTTTCTTCACTGACAATGGATAGAAGCAAGGAATGCATGACAAATTCTGAGTTTCACTGGAACAGCATGGTAAACTCATTTCAAGTTGAAACAAAATAATGACATTTGAGGGAAAATAAGTTTTAGAATATGTGACATGGATGTGTTTGTATAATGAGCTTTATACATTATCCATGCTAAACATAGAAATGACACCTGCAAAATCATTAAATTTAAATTGTGTGAGATCTATGCAAACCAATTTGAGGCTACTACTACAAAACTCTTTTGAAACATCTTCATGAAGTTTAAATTCTGGCATTAAATGTTCCTAAGGAAAAATAGGATCTACTTGATAATTTCTGGTCTCTGCATAAAGTGATTTATGTACTAATTCACTGATGTATAATAGATAATCACTGGGAATAATTATGTAATCCAAACTGGGTAGTCAGCACTAAATATCATCGTATTTTCTATGGATGCTCAGATATATGTACAATTTAAAAATATATATGATTATTACCAAAAATCAAATAACTATTAAAAACTTAAAACTAAGAAATATACGCTTATATATTTATTTAACAAATGATTTAACACTTTCTAAGTTCCAGGCCCTGCACTGTATGCTGGGTTTCAATGATGAGCAAAACAGAACCTCTGCCCTGAAGCAACTTCTGCAAAAATGTTAAAGAAATCAAATATCAGGCACAGATGATAGTTTTCTACTTTTCTAGCCCACATCTTTCTGTGCTGTTTAGCTTAACAAAGTTCCTGGCAAATTCTCAGTGTGAGATTTTCAGGTATTCTTCAACAGAAGATACACATTTCCAGGTTGCCAATCTGATACGGTGAGTTATATCACAGGACTGCAGACAATGTTCTAAATTTAGGAAAGGTTTCTTGGTTCACTCTCCCTGTACTGCTTAGGTCTTTGAAGCCAGATCTCTTGGGTCCTGCTCACTCAATGTTCCTTATACACTGAATTAAAAGCCTGATGCAGATAAAAAGCAGTGGGCAAATATTCATGTAATTCCATGTTTCCCTGTGATCTGCTCCCTAGTCTGACAACGCTGGTGCCTTTGGCCTGCTTCTTTTCCTAAGCTGTCATCCAGCCTGAGACATCAGTAGTTTAGAAATCACGAAGGCTCTTGTATAATCTGGACACAGCAAGGCCTAGTGGACTTCGGTTTCAGCCTCAGCTGCCACTCACGAGTGATCTGACCTTTGGCAAATCATTTAACCCTCCCGCCGTTCAGGTTTCTCACGGGTAAAATAAAAGTTTGTCCTAGATGCTCTCCAAAGTCACTTCGAGCTGGAAAATGTCACGAGTTTATGAACACAGTAAACACTAGGCTTCTGCCATTGTGGCACAATCCGAGTTCAGTTTTTATGGACGGAAAATTCCTTTAAAAATAAGCTAACACTGCATTCAATGAAAATTTTTAAAAAGTAACTATTATTTGCCGATGCGGTAATCATTTAAAACAAAGGTATGAAGGCAATCATTAGAAGTGGGGAGTGATACAATCAATCATAAGGAATCCAAAGGAGAAATGAACTAAGTGAAAGGCTTACGAAGTCACTAAGTCAATGAAAGAGAGAGTGGGAATTCTATTCACTGAACATTAGTCACTCACTGGGAAACTTTTATTGAGCATCTATGTTCTAAGTATGGTTCTTGACCCTGAGGACACAGCTGTAAACAATACACACATGGTCTCAGTCCTTATATATTTATACCATAGTCAGGGGGAAGGAAGGAACATAGGTAGAGAAAGAAATGAGATAATTTTACATAGTAATAAACAGCAAGTTATAAATAAGGAATAAACTGGGTGAAAGAAAAAGGAGGGGTCTAGTGTTGGGAGGCTGCTGACTTAGGATGGTCAGGAAGGCCTCTCTAATATAAAGTAACAGAAGAGTGGAGACCTTAGTGATGACAGGATGCTGTCCATACGACCTTCTCAGCATGGAGCCTTCCAGATGAAAGGTCCACCAACACTGGACGATACCGGAGTAGCAAAGTTGGAAACAAGCTCAGACTTGAATAATGGAGGCCAGGGTGCCAGGACCACAGTGAGCAAAGATTGCAGGTGGAGCCCAATCTCCCTAAGGAGTGGCATGAATTTGGGGCTTTATTCTATCTCAGTGGAATATGGAAATGTCAAGCAGCAGACATTGGATGCTTTCAAGAAAGGTGGCAATATCAGTATTATCCATTTGAAAACATTTGTTTGCCTGCTGGATGGAGATGAGATCTAGAATGGTAACAAATAACATCCATGAGATATGTTAGTATTTAGAACTACAGGAGAAAAAAAAATGATGAGATTTCAGGAGACTTAGGTAAAATAGTGCATTAAGCAATTCCTAATTACAGTGAATAAAGCCTTAAGGTTAAGTGAAATAAGAAATGTTTGCCAGGTGAAGGCAAGAACTAGAAGAGTCCATATTTAGTCATACTTGTTTGTTTGCAAATGGAGGAACTATTGTGTCATTGCATAGTGAGCAGTAAATAAGGCTTTTTTTTTTTCAGAGTCATAGTGGGCCCGGACTTTAACTTGTTCCATTTCCTAATGTTAACAGTTAGAAAGCCTTAGGGTGGTGGTTACAGAGGGTGGGGTGGTTGGACATTGATATTAAAACAAAGAACATAGAACAGATTCTGGGAATTGCTGGCAAAGTTTTATTTCCTGGATGGTGTATTTTATGACAGAGTTTGCTTATAATATAACTTACTAGGCTATCCATATCATAAAGTATGGATAGTCTAAGTTAACTATGGCTTCAGTGAAGGTGGCAAGATGCAAGTTTCCAACTATAGTGGTTTGGAGAAACAGTAGCAATGTACTGAAAATCCATGAATCCATGTTGGTTTTGTTTTTACCCCAAGGTATACAGTACAGGTGAGGTTACTTAAGAAGCCAAAAACTATTTCCACGTTCTGCTTGGCTGAGGGTAAGTTGGAAAAAGAGATGGAATGAAGATGTGTAACATACTTTGCCCTGATGTTTAAGCAAACACAATTGTATAGCAGTATAATTGCCTAATCTGTCCATTATTCATCTAAAAGAGAAGTTATTACCACATTTCTCCAAAGAAGACGTACAGATGGCCAACAGGCAGATGAAAAGATGCTCAACATCGCTAATTATTAGAGAAATGCAAATCAAAACTACAATGAGGTCCCACCTTACACTGGTCAGAATGGCCATCTTTAAAAAGTCTACAAATAACAAATGCTGGAGAGGGTGTGGAGAAAAGGGAACCCTCCTACACTGTCGGTGGGAACGTAAGTTGGTGCAGCCACTATGGAGTGTGGAGGGTCCTCAAAAAACTAAAAATAGGGTTGCTGTAAGATTTAGTGATCCCACTCCTGGGCATATATCTGGACAAAACTATAATTCAAAAAAATACATGCACCCCTATATTCATAGCAGCACTATTCACAATAGCCAAGACATGGAATCAACCTAAATGTCCATCGACAGATGAATGGATAAAGAAGATGTGGTACATATATACAATGGAATACTACCTAGCCATAAAAAAGAATGAAATTATGCCATTTGCAGTAACATGGATTGGCTTAGAGATTATCATACTAAGCGAAGTAAGTCAGAAAGAGAAAGACAAATTCTGTATGCTATCACTTATATGTGGAATCTAAAATATGACACAGATGAACCTATCTATGGAATCTAAAATATGACACAGATGAACCTATCTATGAAACAGAAACAGACTCAAAGACATAGAAAACAGACTTGTGGTTGCCAAGGGGGGGTGGGGTGGGGGAGGGATGGATTGGGAGTTTGGGGTTAGCAGAAGCAAACTATTACATATAGAATGGATAAACAACAAGGTCCTACTGTATAGCACAGGGAACTATATTCAATATCCTGTGATAAACCATAAGGGAAGAGAATATGAAAAAGAATATATATATATATATATATATATGTATAACTGAATCACTTTGCTGTACAGCAGAAATTAAAACAAAATTGCAAATTAATTATATTTCAATAAAAGATAGATAAATAAATAAATAAATAAATAAATAAATAAAGTGACCCATTGTGCCCCTCATCCAATTCCATCACTGGTTCATTCAGAAATCCATATTGCAGATGTGATATAGTTAGGTACCGTCGGGTACATTTTACAATACCAAAGCTATCAACTTACTGAGAAAATGTCACAGGCTCAATTCTGTTCAGCTTAATTATAGATATTAATTTAATATGTATAATGTGGGATGAGACGAGGGTCTGCAGAGGATGTTCAAGACACAGGGGCTTAAAATGTATTGGGGAAAACAAGGCACATATGGAACAATTAAATGAGAATGAAAGTTAATGTGATATTAAATGACAAAATTAGTTAGAGAGACAATAACCTTTATTGAAATCTAGAAAAGGGAAAGACAATAAATCGAGTTTGCCACCAACCAATCCCAAGCAGCCAGTGAAAACACTGTTATATGTTAGAAGCATCATTTTCATCATTGTATTCATAGAATGTTGCTCTTGATTTTGGGTTAGGAAAGAGTTGTAAGGGAAATGATAAAGTTATATCATCAGATGATAAAGGAAACAGAAATTTAACAGCTGTTTGGATGTAACAGATAATGGCAAGATGTTGCTGATTTACAATTAATTGTGTACTAAGAAGCAGGCTTTCCTGACTGGTGATGATTAACTACCCAGCTATTAATCATCTAATTGTTAAACTGATTAACTACAACCTTGCTAGCATGGTAAATTAGTTTTACTGCCCTTCACCTTTTATAAACAATGTAAGTTTTCAAAATATATTAGAATTTTGATTAGACTAACAACAAGCTGTCCACTTTAGGTTCTTTTTGAGGTGAAGAGTCCTTCGAAGGGTTTTTGGAGAGGTAATTTCTCTCACATTTTGCAAAGAAATGGATGCAAACGATAAACAGATGAGAACAACCAAATTGGCATAATGGGCCTTTAGACTAAGCTCATTAGATGGGCTACTAATTTAATAAAATCCTAATCTGTTTTCTATTAGGTAGAAAGATACATCTTTATATATACATATATATGTATATACATATGTATATACAAATATATATCTACTTACCCAATACACACCACACACAGTAGAAAAATATAGAGAAACACAAATATGTGTGTATATGCATACATGTTTTAATTACATATCTATGCTAGTAATTGTTTAACACAATTTCATTTTATTTTTGGAGTCATACAACAGTATAAACATGCATTTCTCTAAATTTCCTCTTTTTCTTCCTTAGTATAAATGGCGTAGTACTGACTGTTGGAATAACATCCTGTCTGGCTTGTCCTTCTCAAATTGATCCTTCCCCTCTGCCTTCAGCTTTCAAAAATTGGACTCTACTAATATCAATCCCATGTTTAAAACTCATTGTTATAATGTCTATACGTTACTTTAAAAGACTTTTGCCTCAACAGTGGGATATACGCGTACATGTTGTTTTGATCCATGCCCTAGAGATGGTGAGTTGACATATGAAGAACCCTCGTGGAGAATGGGGTTAGTGTGCTGGAGAGTTAGTCACCAATGGAAAGACTCACCAGAAGCCCATCTCCCTGAGGTAAGCACTAAAATTTCAATGGCCCTACTCTCTCATCAGCCCTGGAGAGTTTATTTGGATATTGAATGACCGAAATGATTTTTCACTGGTGAAATGAGAGGCATTCAAGATATGTGGAGACTAGTAATATTGAGTGGGCATCTCTCCCCGTTCCTGAACCAAAGGAACCAAAGCCAGTAGTCTATACCAAATACATTTCCATTGAGAACAATGACCCACCCTAACAGCCCCTCTCGTTCTACCCTAAGCTGCTGACAGAGGATTATGCTGCTTGCTTCTGACTAGATGTAGCCAAGCACTGCTGCTTGAATATCGTCACATCTGCACATGAGCCTTGAATTGAAGATCTTGTTACAGTGTCTAAAAGGCCAGAAAGCTGCGGATTTCATTTAATTCACAGAACAGATTGTGTGACTGCTTCTTGTTACTGCCTCTTAATAAATGTTTTAATTTGTAGTAGAGTTAGGACTGAGGCTTGCTTTCCTGTTAACAAACTGACTGTAGCCATTACTTACATCTAAGTACTGGAAGATATGAATATCGAACAAACAAAGGAACAAACCTAATAAACGTGAATGACCAAATCGGCTTACGTCGTTTGCAATGCACCACTGGGTGCGTGATAAAGGTGAAACTCACTTTTAAGTCCTACAGGCTTTCCACGACCTCTCCACTACCTCACTCTGCAGCATCTTAACAACATCCCTGGCATCCTGTACTGTTACATTTTCCCCCAGAACCAACATACTGTTGGTTCATGCAGTTTATCAAGATGTTCCCTTACCTGCAGCACTCTGCCCTGCACCTAAATCTGAATCATCTGGACAACCCAATTTAGATGTTCTCTCCCGCACAAGGCTTCCCGGTCTTTGAAGACTGGGTTGACCACCTCCTCCATATGCTTCCAGAGCACCCTTCTGATACCATTTGCCACAATGTGTTAAAACTGTCTGTTTAGCCACTGAATCCCATCTCTCTATTTCATCAGCAACATGAAAGCAAGTGCCTTGTCTTTTCCTGACATGCATAATACTCAGTAGAATGCTAGCTGATCCGGATACAATCTCCGGTGACTACTTCCATGGACGTTTAGAGAAAACAATACTTGCTTCCCTTGTCCAAGAAAAAATTGTTGTTTACAATGAGCATTTTCTTCAGATGTGGGTCCATATAGTAGCAGACTAATACAATTGTCATCAGATGTCTCCTCTGCTAACAATTGTAGATGCATTCTTACAGAAATACCTACTGGATAGATCCCGCCGTTCTAGATTTGCAGATGTTCTTACATAATGCCAACCTGTCCTAGAAAAGGGGACACTACATGTCCAAGATCTGTATTTAGTCAGCATGCCAGTGAAAATAGCAGGTGCTTGGGAAATAGCTACATAAATTACAAGCAGGCTATCCAAATTAGTTGATTTTGGTGTGTAAAGATACGTGCTGGTCGAAAATTTCTTCTGTGAGCAGCCACAGAAATTGTCTCACCATCTGTTAGCTGATGGACGTGGCTTACAAATGACCTCATCTCTGTATCCTTCCTGTGGTAAGTGGCCTGGATCTAAGGCAGAGTTCTCTTCAGTGCTAGTAAATTATTGACTTTGATTATCTTTAAGGACGATAACATCAGCTCCATTAGTATGTGCATTTATATTCCAAATACACTACGGAGGCTTCAGTGAGTCAGTTGTTTCCTGGAAATTAGCAAAACAGGTGTACATAATCTATCCTGTTATCCTTTGCAATGCAAAGGACACTGTATAGCAAGTAATAGTTTACTGGACAAGAATAATATCATGGGTGGTATTTCTCACATTTATTCTATTGATCACCTGAAAACTGATGGTGGTTTACAGGACCAGATGTTTTCTATAGTAAATCCTCCTTCATATAGCAACTAGAATTACAGTCATTCCAAATTCAGGCATTTATAATTTCAACAGAAAAAAATGCCAAAAAACAAACAATGCCCTATAATCTCCCCACAAGAAAAAAAGAAAAGCAAAACCCAAACAGTAACATACACCTGTTTTATTTAATCTCCATGTCTGAGTGGTTTTTTTTAAAAAAATTAAATGGAGAAGGGAAGAGAAAAACATATTTTGAATATTTACCATGTCAAAATCTGTTACAGGCACTTTACCAACGTGAAATATCTTAACTTGGCAATGTCATTATGATTATGCATTTAATCCTCATTTATAAATGAGTAAACTCACATTTAAGGTCGTTCACAACCCAGGACTTTTCTTATTTCTTATACCACATTGATTTTGGAGGTATCTGTAAAAGTTGTAATTTTTAAGAATAGCTATATTCTATCTGTTGGCATTTGTTTCATTGTCTGAGCAAATTTATAGACATTTCTTTGGAAAATGGAAAACAGATTTTCATGCAAAAATATTAGAGTTTAAAATATCTTGGCATTCGGCTCCCTGGTTATACAATTGAAAACTGAATAATACTTTAAAAATATTGAATAGGTCAAAATAGAGAGATGAAGGCCCACAAATAAGGGAAGATGGAAAAAAAATGTTTCTATTACTAATTTTACTTTTCTCTCCCGTATTTCTTCCTTGAAGTTGGAGATTCTACGCTGTGAAGTTTATCTTATAATTACAAAATGTTTAAATATAGTATTCCTATATTACCACCTAGGTATGCGTTTCCCTAAATAGTTTCTAAAACTCTGCACTAGAAACATTGGAGAAAACGCTATATTTTTAAAGAGAACATTTTCATTTCTCTACACCAATGATAAACTGCATGGGACATCTCAAATATTACAATAAGCTTCATCTCTATTGTTATCAAAAGCAATTCTGAGGCTCTTAAAAAGTTCTGAAGCGTAGACACAAGGTTGTTGTGGGTTGAATTGGGTGCCCCCAAAATACATGTCGAAGTCCTAACCCTGAGTACTGTGAGTGAACTTATTTGGAAATAAGGTCTTGGCATCAATCATGTGAAGATGAGGTCATACTGGATTAGGGTAGGTCCTAATCCTATATGACAGATGTCCTGATAAGAAGAGACACAGACACACACAAAGAGAAAGCCATGGGAAGATGGAGGCAGAGACTGGTATTGCTGTGACACAAGCTAAGGGATGCCAGCCAGAGATCCCTAAGGAATGCCAGAGATTGGCCAGAGATCGCTATCACCAGAACCTAGGAGAGGCATGGGACATATTTACCTTCAGAACCTCTAGAAGGAACCACCCCTACCAATGCCTGGATTTCAGACTCCTAGCCTCCAGAACAGCGAGAGAATAAATTTCTGCTGTTTTAAGCCACCCAGCCAGTGGTACTTCGACATAGCAGCCCTAGGAAAAGAATACACTCGTGATATCAACGTATCCATACTCAACAGGAGGACTTCTGGATGTTTCTAAAGTCAGATGCCTCACGAGGCACTAAGGATTAGAGATTATCCTTAACAAATGCATGCACGCAGCCGTCTCTTGTATCCTGCCTCCGGACACAAGATAGTTCTCTACTAAGCATTACTTTGGATGATGAAAAAACAATCTTACGCAACATTTACAGGGTCCTGACTATTCAACAGGAGCCATTCCAACACAGATAATGGACTACCTCATTTAATCACCAAAATCACCCTAAGACTTTAGTATTACAAACGGCTCTGAAAATCGTTACTGACCCCTTGAGATAGTAAACAGGCAGTAACAGGAGTTAAGTTAATGTGGTCACTTCCTGGTGATGATTCTTTGGCTTCTCATCTTGGGTCTCTTGGATATGACTTTTACCCCTACCTAGGTTGCCACATTTAGCAAATGAAAATACAGGGCAGCTGGTAAAATTTGAGTTTCAGATAGTGAATATTTTAGTGTAAGTATGCCACAAATACTGCATAGGACGCACTTATACTAAAAAAAGCGTGTAGTGTGTTGTTTATCTGACATTAAAATTTTAACTGGGCTTCCTGTATTTTACCTGGCAACTCTACTCCTATAAGACCTGAGCTTTGGGAATAGAATGCATGGTTAGCATATAGAGAATTCTGAAATTTCACAGAAGATTCCTAAAAGGAAATATATGGTCTTTGTTACACGCAGAACCTGATTTTTAACATCACCTCTTATTTATCTTTGCATCCTTGTTTTCCCAAAAGGAAGTGGGATATAGTAAATTCACTGTATGTTATCGAACAAATTGAATTGACCATTTTAACTAATGTCTCTAAATACAAAATGTACTCTTTGAATAACCTTAACAGTCCTTCCCAGGTGAGTCACTAGTGACAATGCGTCTCATCTGTAATTTATTAACTGAATCTAATTGCAGCTTTATATGCCATAACTCTGGTCAACTTCTTTCATCCAACTTGTGAATATTTTTTAACAGGTATAATTTTAAATGTTAAGGAAAAGGTTACTAAGTGCATATCAAAGTACCACAAGGTGGATAGCTTAGAACAACAGAAGTGTATTGTCTCGCTGTTCTGGAGGATAGAAGTCTGAAATCTACTAAACCCATGTGCCGGCAGGGCCATGCTCACTCTGATCCTTCCTTGCCTCTTCCAGTTTCTGGTGGCCTCAGGTGTTTCTTGGCTTGTGGCAGCATCACTTCAGTTTCCGCCTCCATGTTCACATAACTGTCTTCACTCTGTACCTTGGTTGCCACGGCATTCTCTCTTTTATCAGGATACCAGTCAAACTGAATTAGTGCCCACCCCAATGACCTCACTTTAACTGGATGATATCCGTAAACACCCTATATCCCAATAGAGTCACGTTCACAGGTACCAGGGTTCAGGCCTTCCCCTTTCTCTGGGACATAATTCCCCGTATAACACTAAACTATAATATAGTTTTGACATAATGCCCACTGTCTTCTAACAATGGCAATCCTGCAATTTACCTAATAAATGTTCTAAATCACTAATCCCTTGGACAAAGGAGTCCTATCTGTATCACCATATCTCACCAGCTAGAACTAGAATGAAATTCCCCAAACCATTAATGCATTAAGGATAAGAAAAATTATTGTTGCTGGTTCTAAACCTTTGCAGTAATCTCTAGATTATCCATCTAACTAAATAGAACAATGATCATCACTCGTATAGCACTGATGACACATCAGTACAATTCATTACTAATTTCATCCACTCTACCCCAAGCTATACATGTCTGGAGGGCAGAGATCATGGCTTAGGCGTCATGGGATGCAAATGGGCCAAGGTTCATCTAATGCTTGGTCCAGGTGCCCCTCTCTCAGCCACTGTTCATGTTGTATGCCTTACAAAATAGTGTACACCCCACAGTCTGACATGTTTAAGCAGATAATCTCTCTCTTTATAAATAATATCTTAGTAATACTGTTTTATTTGCTTTCTGTATTTAATGGTCCCACACACTTTACACATTCAATAATATGTTATTAACATATAACATAGACAGTAGACTTAAAGAATTAAACCAAAGAAAGACATACAATCTACCAAAAAGGCATGAATACATAACACATGCTGAGTGGAAAGGGAAAAGAGACACTCCAAAATAGGTGTCCATTTTATTTTTATTTTAGAGTTCTTTTGAACATTAGTAATCACCATGAAAATTATTCAATATTTGCAGTCACCCTAGAAGGATGATTCTTTAGTAAAAAATGTGGTGTTTTTAACCCTCTATCCAGAACTCAATTTGTATTTGTTGGCATCTTAAATTGATTCGGGACAGCCCCAGCAGGAATGGAGTTTGTAGGCACTTCCCTGCATGAGCTGTTTTTTTGTGTCCCCAAAGCATAATAGATAATTGCCTTCTCTAGGGAGACTACCAGGGTCTTTTGTATTATGGAAAGCTGCAACATTAGCAAACTCAGGTATTCTAAAGTGAGCGAGTAAAGAGGTACCACTCTACAGGATGATAAATGGGGCTGGAGAAACTGTACTGACAGCATTTTGGAGCAGACAATAAGAAGTACAAACATCAGAAATGTGCACCAAACCAGAAGCCCTGTCCTTTCTTGTGAAAATAACTGGAAAATAAGTTTTATATGAGGATAATAAAACAAGAGACCACAGAAACACTTTTCTTTCCTTTATAAACAATTAATTGTGAAACCAGAAAAAGGCCTCTTGTTTTTGAGGAAAGAACTCAATATATTCAGTTCAATAGATGTTTCTCTCCATATGTCAACATTTGGGTCACCATAGGTCTTTATGGAATGGAAACCAGAGATCCTGGAGGCTGTTCCCTAGGGTTTATGCTATAAAGATAGTTTGGGACATTTATCAGTTTGTTATTTCCTGTCCCTGTTTTTTATTATAAACAATAGTTTCCTCTTGGAGAAGAACAAAACCAAAAAGCCACCTTGCTTTAGAAACAAAACATTAGGAGAGAGAGAGAGCCAGGGAGAGAGAGAGGGAGAGATTTCGGACATTTGGATGTCTTTGAGAATTGAATTCAAGGACAAATAAGTCATGCCTTTTCAATTAGAAATACGTAATATGTAAAGATAGCAAAAATATTAAGCAAGTCATTGGGGGATAATGAAAAATAAGAATAAAGTCTCATCAAAGACCATCACTCAAGCAGAGGTAACTGCTAAAGTGGTTTTGCTTTGTTCTGTTTTAAAATCTGGAAATCTGCCTGTGAACTGAAATGTGGATTTCTAACATAGTTCCAATTAATTCATTTTGAAGCCTGAAAAAAAAAAAGGAAAGGCAAAAAAATAGAATTTTATCACTTTGGATGCCACATTTCTCCCCGATTCTTTTCTATTTCTCTCTGATTCTTTTCTATTTCTCTCAGTTTATTCCATTTAAAGTTGTTTTAGGGCATAGATTAGAACTCGCTAAAACTGTATTTTCTCTCAGATCAGCAGCCATAGCGTTGTTTGTAAAATGTCCAGCTTAGCTTTCCTCTTTTATGTTAAAAGCCAATGGCGACATTGGACATCTTTACACACTCAGCAAATGTGACTGTTGGACTAAAGAATCAAACAAAAAAAAGATGCTGAAACCCAGAAAGGAACAGAACAGAGAGGGCCAAGGAAATGACATGACATTCCACATCCTATGCAGGCAACCTTCGCTTCTTATGAAGAGTGAGAAGAGGCAGAACCTTTGGAATTAGAGAGCAATGGAAAACATAAATACTATTTTTGCTTTAACATTGGATAGGGGAGAAACTAGATTTAATTAAAAAATAGAGGGATATATTTTTGTGAGAGACATCTTCCTTTACTTTAGGAGCTAATAAATGTGAATCACCTTGTGAATATGACAATTCTAGAAGAAAAGCAGATGCCACTTTCAATGAATGAACAAACATCATTGTAAAAGAAAAACAGGCCATGTTCAAGTAGTAAATATGAGGACAGAAGTCGCACACTTAACTTTGGCGGATTTGGAACACAGAAAGGAGCCCTCTCCAATAAATAACTGTCAAAGGAACCAAATAATGAGACAAACGTGAACATCTTGGGGGAAGAGGCTATTACTTTTTCTGTATTTATGATTTCTTGGTGGAGGGAAGGGGAGCGCCTGTTAGCAGGTAATTAACTATCAAACAATAAAACAAATACTAAGAAAATGGAGACAGGTATGTCCTCAGTAGAACTGCAAGGATTATTTAGTTGAATGATAACAGATAGTGTCAGCCAGGGATCCAGAATTTTGACTGCTCCTAGGTTGTAAAAGTAAAGCTTGCTGTTTTCAATCATTTCATTGCTCTTTAAGTGAGCATAAAATCCGGCATCCTTCATTCTAATTACACAGAAAATGGTTTAAGGAATAGATGTTGTCTTCAGCGGCTGAACGCCATTTCCCCCCCCCCACCCCTTATCAGACTTACGGCAGCCCTGGCACTCACACACACAGCTACCCACGAAGAGACACAAGTCTTCCGGTCAGAGACCACAGACCAACCACAGAACCTTTTATTCCAGTCCTCACGTTTAAGAACCTGATCTTTGAAAGAAAAGATTAGCCTCAGGTTATTGAGAGAAAAGGGGAAATTCAATTTATTTCATTGGTGAGTAGACAACTCATCTTGTGCAACTGGAGGAAAACAACTGAGATTTTTATAAGGTGACAGTGTAAATATTTAGTCCAGTCAATAATGTGTGCATTGTTTACAGCTTTGCAGATGGTAAACAAAATGGACGAGCATATGGAATATTAAAAGAACACCTGAAGTTGGAGGCACATACAGCAAATTAAAACTGTACTCGGTAACATTTGGGAGCTTACTGAGCTGCTGCCTAAAATGTGTTTCCTTTTTTCCTTTTTTAAGATTTTTTTGATGTGGATCATTGTTAAAGTCTTTATTGAATTTGTTACAATGCTGCTTCTGTTTAATGTTTTGGTTTCTTGGCCACGAGGCATGGGGAATCTTAGCTCCTCGACCAGGGATCGAACCCGCACCCCCTGCATTGGAAGGCGAGGTCTTCACCACTGGACCACCAGGGAAGTCGCTAAAATGTGTTTTCTATCATTTATTTGTTAAACATGTCTAATAAGCATCAGAGAATAGTTTCAAATAAGTTGTTTAACGATCTAAAGTCATTTCAACCCTATTTTCACAATGTCTTGGGTCATCCATATGACTTGTTTACTCAAAGAGCTAACATCACTAAGCCTCTGTTTAAGCATCTGTACAGTGGAGATCAAAGGTTACTGATTCACCAGGATCACCAGAGTACTATATAAAATACTAAAGAGCTGTGACTCTGGCACAAACACTGTCATTTCCTGTCCTTGTCATCATTACTCAATGAGTAAAATCAAGGTGAGCTAAAGGAAAGTGTCAAATTTAAAAGGTTTACGTCTAAAATTTTGTGACACAAACCAATTCACCGCCCTCTGAATTTTTTGATGGCTCTCTCCTTGGCAATTTAAAGTGGACTATTTCTAACTTATGCTAACCAGACATAAGAATCTTCCCCCTCTATGGCTGCACCCAAGGAAATCCACCCAAAGTGAATGTCTATTAATACAATCAAGAGAAGCATTTCACAACCAGTCAAGAAAACATACTGGAGTTATTCTGTATCTTGCCACAGACTTCTCCCGTAATGAGAGTCTGTCTTCTTGAATGTCTTTCTAGATGTGATTGGGGCCCCCGTTTATTTCAATTTCCCTGATTATTGAAGGCATTGTATTATAAAATACTATAACTGCATAATAGAGGTGTGACCTTATCTGGCAATTATCTAGTCCAAGCTGCATCCTTCCTCACTAACGAACACTTCTTCCTACCTAAAGACTGCCAAGCATGCTCACATATTGATCACCTTCAATCCTAATAACCACTGAAATAGGCAGACAGGTATTATAGTTACCCGCTCCACAGCAGAGATGAGAAAACTGGGACCTGGCTACATTAGGTGACTTGTCCAAAATCACCCAGGGAGTCCACAGAATGATAGACTCCTAAAATGTTAACCCAATTATCTGGTCAAGGTGTGTCAGACATAAGTACATGCAAGGGGCAAACCCTTAACATAAAGGCATGTACCAAGCCTGTACAGGCATCAGAAGAGAATGTGATTGTATTGTAACAAAGCACAACTGTCTAGTAGCACTGCCTTTTAAGAAACACTTCGGGAGAAATTTAAAGTTGTTGAACAAACAAAAACCTCTCAGGGCTAGATATTGTTGAAGGATCTGGAGTTTTGATCTCTGATTTCTTGAACCCTGGTACTCTCTTTTTAGCCCAAAGAGAGGAAACAGTAGGTTCAAGTTCACCCCACCAGCATTAGATACCCCCGAGGCGGGGCTGACAATGGGCCTTCTGCAGCCCAGCCCGGAACCCAAACCACCCTTTTCTCTGCAGACTTAGCTTTTTGCCAGTGGGCCACACACAGCTCAAGGCAGGAAATTCAGATAAAGTTTCAAGCCATTGTTTAGCTGTAAGTAGCATACTTTAGGTACTTTGGCCCCTGTGCCAAAAACCTGTGTACTTTCCATGTGGTTCTACCTCAATGTTGTGGGTAGGTGAATGATGGAGAGAGCATGTTCATGACCTATTACAGCTGCTCTGTCTCTCTCCGGCTGGCATACGGAAGTCATCACCCCCAAGGCCCAGCACTGAGACTGAGATGCTTTTAGGAGCAGTTTAACGTTTTCTGAATCCTTGTATCAAGTCTTGGAGCCAATGATGGGGATGGAGAGATGAACATGACAGAGCTCCACATGCCAAGAGCTTACAGCGCTGCTAAAGCAGGAGCTCCCACGTTTTCCCACCAAGTCCTTTAGATAGGCAATTAATTGATATTCATTAGGCTAAAATATTGAAATACAAAGGGATCTATATTATAACTTGGCTTGTACCAATAGTCTTTTCCTAAATAATAATTGCTACGATCCTGGAGAAAACTATATTAGTGATTCATCAAACGCAGCATGTTTGTGCCTATCAATTTGAGTAGGGTGATGTTCTTTTTTTCTCCCAGAGGTAAATGAAAATGAATTCAATATACAGTCTATGGAGAGTTGTTTGCTGCTGAAACTGTACATAAATCACAACTAGAGCCACTGCAATGTGAGAGGTCCAGCTAGATAAGCCCCTGAGAAGATGAGTGAGGTAGTAGACAAATAGTACTGGATAATATATGAGGTCTAAAGTGACAGGCCCCTCTTACTGTACATATACTTCAAAGACCCAGGAACTCGCTCTATTTCACAGTACCTGCAACTTTATGGAACCTGCAAGTATAATAAACTTGTACTTGCTTTATCTCATTTCCTTCTCATAGATACCATTTTAGCAGGTAGGAGAGTATTATTACTTCTTATTTACAGAAGAAAAAAACTGGCAAGCAAAGAGATTAAGTGACTGGCCTCTGGTAACACATATAATAGGGCTAAAACCTAGAGTCCAGAACTTCAAACTTGTGAAGACTACCTACCACAGTGACTCTCTCTGTGTCACATATTTTGAAGGAATAGTGAAGAAATTCAGTAATGTGTCATCAGGCATTTGTATAAGTATGCATTTATTTTTCTCAATTATATATCCCCCCAGAGCGAATTTTCTATTTACTTTCCATGCCCGGACAATTACCAAGTGGTCATTTTAACATGACTTTACAACTTTGTCTGATTCTGTATTCTTATGGTCATGGCTATTTCTGTTTTCTATAGGCACGTACTTCAAGAAAAATAAATAATAAGTAATGCAAAACTTATAAGTAGGTCTGTTAATCCTAAACTTACCAACAAATCTCACCTGAGCTTTAAATATGAAATAATTTTAGAGTCAGCCTCAAAATAATCCCCAGTCTAAAATAGCTCTGATATAGTGTCTTAATTCCAATATTAGAAACTAGTTATTTTTAGTACTGTATGGTATTACCAGGGTCCTACTTACAAGCAAATAGCCTATCGTGTTCCAGGCACATGATAACAGAGGGAACTGAAAGGATGAACAAACACATTCGAGCAATAGTGATTCTCACAGTCTAGGAGAACAGCCAGACGTGCAGTGCAGTCAAAGGCAGTGTAACAGGTTGTATAATGAAGCACTCACAAGACACTGTGATTGAAGGGACAAGGAGTGAATGACAGCCAGTCAAGGAAGGCTTTCGAGTGGAGGCTGAGACAGATCTTAATGCATGAGTCAGATGGAGAAGTGCATTCCAGAGGAGAGAAGAGCAATCATAAAAGAGAGTACTAATAATAAGAGCCAGATTTGTTCATTATCTACTCTGTCCCATTCATTCAACAAATTGTATTTCAGTATCTTCCAATCTCCAGGTAACAAGCTAACTCTTTATATACATACACTTTCTCATTTTTTTCTTACAGCAACCCTTGGGGCTGGCTATTAGCTCCGCGGATAGGAGGTGGAGTCTTGAGAGCTAAAGTCACCTGTCCAGTGTCACAGAGCGAATGGCCGACAGAGCCAGGATTCAGCTCACATCTACTGAGTCTAGAGCCTGGGTTCTAACCAAGCTCTCCTAAGCTCTATGCTGTGATGGACACAAAGGATGAGCAGGAAATCCAGGCTGGAGTCACACTGGAAAGGAGTTTGTTATAATTCGAAAACAACATAAACTTAGCTCTTTCAGCATTTTATGCAGTAAGAATCAACGTAAGTGACAACACTGTGAACAGCAGATTGCAGGGGAGATGCTGAGGTAAGAACTGGGATCTGGGGAAAAAAATTCTCCACCTTCTCTAGACCCAGCACAGCTTATAGACTGTGCTGTCAGGGTAGTCGTTATGGGCAGGAGTGACAAACACGAGGACAAGCTGAGTCATTTCCCATTAAGAAGCAAGCTACAAAGCAAATGGCCTGCCAGAGAAGCAAAAGTATTCATTGGGCATTTAGCGCAACTGATGGAACATTAATTAATAACTGCAGCTGTCAGGAAGCAGTGATTGTTTGCTTTCCTTATAGATTTCTTCCCTTCACTTTCATTTGCTTTAATGTTCAAAGCTTTGTTTGATGTGAATTTCATGCTTCCTTTTCTCATTCGGTTAATTCTTTGAGTATTTTATACTGTATCCTTTTGTGTATGTCTGTATGATTTTTTTCCCTCTTGCATTCCTGATGTTGTATTTAGGGTCCTGAAAGTCTGAGATTTCTTACAACTTTTAGTTTTGAAAACCAAATGAAGTACTTCAAAGAGGCGAGTGAACCTCAAGGTGAAGGTTAGGAAGTGCATTTCATCTCTGGCAATAACTTTGAAGGCAGGGACCACAGGTCAGCTTGAAGAAATCAACATCACGGGGATGTGTACACATTAAAAGAAAAAAGTGAACCAACAGAAAAAATAAAGGCAACCCAAAAAATCCCAAGAAGATTATCTAAAATATATTATTATGAAGCCATAGTGAAGACTTTTGAATTCAGTGACAGAAAGGGGTAAAAAGTGAAAGGTAAATTCTAAAAATTAAGTAAGGTGTAAATTGGGGGAAAAAACCTTGTTTATAATCAATTTTGACCAAGATGTACTGTGACTGTTAGGTTACCTATTTTATCTTAAATTGAAAAAGCTGATCAGAATTCTAGCGGTAGGAGGAATTTTTTTTTTTTTTAAAGGAAAGAAACTGACACACAGGAAGGCAGAATGATCAAGTATTAATACTTTTTTAAGGGTAACACTTTTATACAAATTGGTCTGCTTCTCCAACTATTTTCACAGCTTTGGGGGAGGGGGGAATCTTAATCAAACACCCAATTCAAATACCCCCAAATGATTATCTTTTATCTTCCTCCTCTATATTTTGGGATCACGCATTTTTATATGCTTTCCATTTTCTGCATATATATATATATATATATACTTATAAAAAATATACAGAATCTTTCCAATCTGGATTGATAATAGATAATTATATATATATTATATATATGTAATACATATATAACATCTTTTTAAGAGGAGCAGTGATTACATCGTGCCCACCTCTGTGTCCTTCCTATACTGAGACATGATGTGAGAGAGGAGGAGGAGGTCACCAGCATAAGTGAAGGATTAATTGGGCAGTCAACACCCAGGGAACCAGGTGGACACCTGAACTTTTGCTCAGTCTGCAGTGCTTTGTTTTTGGCCAATGGGACAGCTTTTCACTTGACTAATGATTCCCAACAAGACAAGCTAGATATGGATCTATACTGAGTGAGGAGTCCTAGCCCTTTATCCGGAACTGTCCTATAATCTTGTGACATAGTTCTGAGAGGTTTCCAATGGTCACTGATTCCAAGTTAGCGACTACCCTGATGACGCTAAGTGGTGTCTGCAATGACCACTGTCTCCAGAGACAAAACCTTTAAAGTGTAAATTACACGTAAAAGGCCAAATAAAATAAGGGAGTAGAAAAGAGAAATAAAACTGCCTTCGTGAAGATGAGGGGAAGGGACGTCCCCAGACAATGGCTCAGGTGCCCCTAGAAAAGATAGAAACTTTTTTTATGTACTCCCCATCCCTTCTCTGCTATAGCAAAAAACGAAATAAAACTAATTAAAACAACAAAAAAACTACAAAGAATGGACGGCAGTCGATTTTACTTACTGAGTAAGGTCTCTGTGTGTATAGGGAAGACACAGTTCTGATGGCTAATTTCAAACCTTATTTAAAATCCACGTCAACAGAAGGGAGATATTGAGAGAGCCAGGCCCCTTGTTCTGTACTTTGCCATGGATACGTTTGCCCCACTTGTGGGATCAATGCAACAACTTCCAAGCAGCGACTGTTAAGTTCCTTTGAGACTCAATTCTGATGATCCCTCCACCACATTTCTTTTTGTCTGTCAAGGGTGGTTGTTAGCTTTTGTATTTGTGTTCCAGTCTTGATCTGAATCCATAATTCTCCCCCTCCTCTCCCTTGCTTTCATGCATCTCTTATTCCTCCAACGCTGTGTTCCAGCGTGAACCAGCCTTCGTGCCTTGGTCTCTGGCCAGTTCCTTCGTGCCTTGGTCTCTGGCCAGTTCCTTCCTGCCTTCGCTATGGCCCTTGTTCAAACTGCCCCTTTCAGATCCTCGTGGCTGGATCTTGGTCTTGTCAGGCTAACTCCTCTAAGCTCTCAATGGCTTGTGTAAACAGGAGACTCTGCTATAAAATACTGACCTTTTTCTCGCTCTAAACCTCTGCATAAAGAGCCAGGCTGTGCTTTCCCAAACTGCCAGATGTCAGTTCCTGGACCCTGGACAGAGCTTGGGCAGTCAAAGCCTGCTTTTCCATCTGGCTTCCTTCCTGCCCAGAGCTCCTCTCAAGAAACACGGCACACCCAGAGTTCTCAGTTCTCCAATTCTGGCTCTCCTCGACTTGCCGGATTCTACCACCATCCAATTTCTCTTCGGAATCAGTGGAGGTGAGACCAAGAGTGGAGATCAGAGTATTATCATGAATCAAACTTAGATTTATGCAGTACTTCTGAATTATCCTTTCTGCTTATGCCTCTGTGCTATTTAGCTAAGTGATTCTCTGGACCATTCCATCCACAATTTTATTTTCCCACTCAGCAAGGGAATGGTTGTGCACTGACATGACTCAGAGCCTGAACTGGCCCGTTCTCATGAGTGACGTCCTCCAAGCCTTCTGGACTGGGGTTCTGAGTCCAGACACAAACGTCAACCACTCCTGTGATTGATCTCCCTCTAGTGTAGGTTTCTTACTTATTAACACCAGCAGTTGGCATGGAGCTATAGACCTGCATTGGTTTTCATGATTAGGGCCCATGGTGGTGAGGAGGCTGAAATGAGAATTCATACACCTGCTCTGGTTCTGCCACCTGCTAGTTAAGGATCTGGGGCAAGTCCTCTGAACACTGAATCACAGTTTCCTCGTGTCTTAACAAAAAGGGAATTAAACTAGGCTACCTCTAGAACGCTTTAATTCCATAATATGAAAAAGAAGTATTTGATCCACATAACATAGCCCTCTATTTGTCTTCACAGATGAAATCACAAGTTTGTTACCCAGATAAATGGTGTTTACAGCTGTGATTTATTTCATATGCTCATACATAGAAAATAATCCCCTCAAAATCTCTTAAAAGATCGTATTTAATTCCCGTGGTGACTTGGAACCTTTATACTTCTGAAATTTAATTCATATCTAAAACATTCATAAATCAACCAAGGCACCTGAATTTAAGAATCAACCTTTTCTTTTTTTTTTCCTTAAACAGAGACTGGAGAGCACAAAACTGCCATTTTAAGGTACAGTCACAGTGTACAATAGCATGCTAATGTTTCAAACTAAAAAGCTCATTTGTATGTACTAATTAGTGTAATTATTTTAAAATTATTTAAAAGCATTTAATCTTCAGCAAAAGAGTTTCTCAAAAGGGAACAAAAAAAAATGATGCCAAAAAATATTGCCAACAAGTGGTACCTTCTTATTTCTGTTGACATGTATATATACTGAATAATTTGTTCAATACGTAGTCATTGAAGACCCGCTCCAGGTGAGGTGCTGCACGTTACAGTGAAGGGAGCTGTAGCAGCAAGTAGAAGTGAGTTCTTTATAGCTTAGTGGGGAAGTTCAGGGGTCTAAGTTATATAATACCAGGTAGACAGTAATGCATTCTTAGGTAAAGAGACAGGCTCTTTCTTGTTTCATGTTTATTTCTTTGGTATTTTTATAGAGTTTTGTTTTTCCTAGTTCTTTTACTAAACTGCCACTTCTCAGGCCTCAGGTGTAAATACAGTAACTTTATCTTTGGCTTATAAGCCCATCATTCATGTAACAGATACAAACAGGTACCATAGATCATAGCTGCTGATGCATATATAATCAAAAATGTCGCTTTGTGTGACCTGCTCCCTGCATGAAATGGCAAGAAAAGTGCTATGCCTACCCTTCAGACTTCTCTATCAATTATCAAGAATCAAGTAGTACCTTATGGCTGGGCCTGAAGAATTAACCCTTGAAAGATTGAGGGAACATTCTTATTTTGATTATCAAACAAACGTATGCACAAAAAATTTTCTTTTACTTAGGGTTTCCATCAGTTGAACAGAGAACCTAATGACAGACCTGAAAAGAAATGAGAAAGAGGAACGAGATAAAGTGAAACCTGACCATCTCAAAGTTTATTCTGAACTAAAAACTCAAGAAGCAGGGGCCCTGTTGAAACGTGGTGATGATATCACGGAGACACAATGGTTAACCAGGCCGTCATGACTGAGGAGCGCCAGACTCACACCTGGAGAACAAGGAGTGAGGAGGTGATGGGGCAGGCATATGACGTGGCCAAGAACAGAAGCGGAAGTTTTATTAATATCCTCTTAACTTATGAGCCTCCCCCTAAAGAATCCAGGTACCCCCACTAGCTCTTGATCTTGGCTTCTAGAAATGACTCTGATAGGGCAAGCACCAATGGCTACTAAGAAAGACATGAAAAATGTCACCACTACGCCAATAGATTATACAGGATAATTCCTGAAATTTCTGAATTCACATAGAGTCAGGCTTGCCAACTTTTACAAGGGTGACTTTCATTTCAAGGATGCATTTTGCTAGGCTATCCCGCAGTCCACCATTGGATTTTGCAGTTTGTACTTCAAGGCAATGGAACTTAATGCATTTTAATCTCGAGCATCCAGAATTTGGACATTCAATGGCTTCTCGATTTACTTAGAATAAATTCTTAATTTATTAGCGTGACATGCATGAATCTGTAAGATTATGGCCCTGATTCTCTCCCCAGCCTCAGCTTGCGCCACTGTTCTCCTTACTTATTCTGCTCTGGCCATCTGAACTTTTATGATTCCTCTATTGCGTCAGACTCTTTCTGGGCTCTCGGCCTTCCCTCCTCCTGAAATTGATTTTCCTATAACAAACCATCTAGATAAATCCCACTCATTCTTCAGATTTCAAAACTTGCCCAGATGGCCTTTCCCTGGCCACCCAGGCTGAGAAGATCCTCCATGGACCTCATTCTTTTCCTTCATCTCACTTACTTATTACAATTAGTCATTTGTATTTACTTAATTGCTTAATGCCTGCCTTAATCACTATGCTACATACCTGAGGGCAGGTGTCATTTCTGTTCCGGTCACCAGTGTATCACCAGCACCCATAGAGTACATGAAACACAGCAGGTACAACACAAAGGTGACTTCACATCCATTCCTCTACCACAGTGACTCTCAGCGCAGGGAGATCTGGCTCCTTGGGGAAGATTTGGAGATATTTAGAAATATTCTTGGTTGTTGTCACCAGTAGGGTTGTAACTGGCATCCAGAGGCTAGGGATGTTGCTAGTCATTCTACAATGCACAAGACAACCACCGCAACAAAGAACTATCTGCCCCAAATGCCAAGTGTTTCTCTGTCCTATCTAAATGGATTATGTTAGTTAATATACTGAGACTGAGGTCAACACCTCACCCTAAACGCTTTTTAGCCCAAATCTGTTATTGAAGCATTACCACAAGGGTAATGTTTGAGCATCTTAAAATCATGAGATGACCAAGGGAACAAGGGTCCTTCCCAATCAAATAATCAAATCCTTGCTGTTGAGAGGCCCCTCCTCTCAGCTCAGTGGACAGCAGCTGGCCATTTTTATGAGAAAATTTCAGCATTTTATATCCCAGAAGTTTTAGGGATCTGATCACCTAGGTAGAACGGCGTGCCCTTTTATTTTTTTAAATGAATTAATTGATTTATTTTTAGCTTCATTGGGTCTCCGTTGCTGCGTGCAGGCTTTCTCTAGTTGCGGCCAGTGGGGGCTACTCTTCGTTGCATTGCGCAGGCTTCTCATTGCAGTGGCTTCTCTTGTTGCGGAGCATGGGCTGTAGGTGCGCGGGCTTCAGTAGTTGTGGCACGCAGGGTCAGTAGTTGTGGTGCACAGGCTTAGTTGCTCCACGGCATGTGGGAGCTTCCTGGACAAGGGCTTGAACCTGTGTCCCCTGCAATGGCAGGCAGATTCTTAACCACTGCGCCACCAGGGAAGTCCCAAGAAGTGCCCTTTTAAAGAAAGGTTGCCAGGAAAGGAGCTTTTGGTGACATTTCTCCCCCACTCTTAGAGTCCATATTTATGCTTGGGTTTCGCTTACCTTGAGTCAACAGACAATACCTAGATAGGGTTTGAGGGTGTTTCTAGCCTAATATCCTAATAAAGAACCAGACTGAATTTCTATTTCCACCTTGTCAGTTACTCAAAGTTCCCTGACTGCCCTTGACTGTTTTCCACACACCTGACATATGTAGGATGCGGGGAATATTTGACACCAACTAACCGTACATTAGTTTCGTGTTCTCTAGCTCAGGGGTCCCCAACCCCCGGGCCACGGACAGGTACTGGTCCGTGTCCTATTAGGAACCGCGCTACACAGCAGGAGGGGAGCGGCGAGCGAGTGAAGCTTCATCTACCGCTCCCCATCGCTCACATTACTGCCTGAATCATCTTCCCCACCCCGTCCGTGGAAAAACTGCATTCCATGAAACTGGTCCCTAGTGCCAAATAGGTTGGGGACTGCTGCTCTAGCTTATTTGGCAAACACAGGACCCAGTTTACGTTTAAGTATACCCTATTTGTAAGAGTCTGATAATAACATGGACTTAGGATCTCTCTATTAATTACAATCTGACCTTGAACAGGTCACTCAGTCTATCACTATATCAGCTTCTTCATCTGTCAAATGATGAGTTCTAAGATTCCCTCTAAATTCATAATTCTATATAATAAATTAGTATCTGCATTTATCAGATTTCCATCCCAAATCATGTTATCTAAAACATTTTTTATTCCCCTGCCCCATATATCATTACTAGAATATAATATAACGTAATTTCTGGGAATGGGCAGTGAGGCTAAGCTTACAATGGCATGTGGCACCCTGGAGACTGCTGGCATAATTAAGTAATTTTTTACAGTGAGTGGAAATGACATACTTTAAAATTGACCACGTGTGTCAAGGCAAAAATATTCTGTCTCCATGCTTGCAGGGTATAAAATGTATTTACTATTTGACATTGTTTCTTTCTCTTTAGAGCTCCAACATTTTGTATCAATTAATTTCTTCAAAGGCAATTTTGAAATATGATTCACCTAACAATCAAAATGGATGGACATATGACCTATAGAAGTCTCTTACTTAAAATATTTGAAGATGAAATGAAGAAAGCACTGATGGAGAGAGTTGATCAGAGAAGAAAATAAAAATGAGAGACTTGGAGCAAAGAAAGGAGAGAGAAATTGAAAGACAAATAAAACAAGACCAGAAGTAAAGTAAATACAAGAAAAAAAACTGATAAAGATGAGTTTGCAGCCTATTTAAGACCACAGATGTTTGTTTTGTTGGACCTTAAGGATGACAGAGTTACTAGTTCTAAAAATAGTTTACTTGGTTTGATTTCTGCCTTCTTTGTAGACATAACCAAATAAAGCAGTCATGCCATGAGGCTACTATGCTTAACCAGCCCTCCTGGAATTCCTTCCAGAGAAATGTCTGTTGCCTCTGTTTCACTTTGTTGAAGTCATGTGGCTTATTTCAGTTTAGGATGTTGATTTGTCAGTAGAACTGAAAATAATAGTGTTATTGAAGTTCCTATTAATTGACTAAATGTTAGCGCACAATAGGTCCAGGATATCTTACGAGCAGAGATACATCTGCTAACTCTGCTTCCTCTCCTGTAACAATAATGAATTCAGAATTTATTGGAAGGATAACTTGCTTTGTGAGAAAAAAAAAATCTTTGTTTTTAAAGATTCCCTTGAAGATTTGTTTCACATAAAAACAGACACTATCAGTATGATGTAAGAGCAAGAGCAAAGCTTTCCTGGGGTATGTTAGCAACGTGGTCAATGCATATATTACTTGCAGGGAAGTAAATTTGTCTTAATTTTGAAGTTTTCAGTATTGTCTACATATGATGCTTAGTATGTTCAAGGACGTTAAAAACAGGCATCTGAAAATTAAAATGGAAGACATGCAAAACCATTATTTTTTAAAATACAAATTCTGACACTATTAATAATCATTCAGAAATGGGAGACTCTGGGTAAATGGGTTACCAGATGACTAAAGTTCAAAAACATATGGTGGTGCTGTCCATTGAAGTACCTTAGGCATGAGAAGAGTTTAATATAAATTTAAGATAATGAAAAATTAAATGAAATTTAAAAATCAGACCCTTGTCACACTAGTCAAATTTCTAGCTCTCAATTGCCACAAGTGGCTATTGGCAATTATACTGGATAAAGCAGATATAGAACGTTTCTACCCCTGCAGAGATTCTATTGGACAGCTCTGATTTAGAGTGTAGAAAAATCTTTCTCAATAGAACTCTTTCTAAATAAGTTTGCAATGTTCTGCCCTTCTAATAGAATAAGATTAATAGATATTTCCTGATTTATGTTCATCTATTTTGATACAATGCTTCAGAGGTAGTAAATTGCACAGATGTAGGAATAAGTCGATACCAACTTGAATGGTTTCTCTAGAACTTGCATTCAAGAAGAATTATTTAATATCAATTAGAGTCTGTGTTGTTGTTTCACAATGAAAAAGAAAAAGATTTGCCTTACTTGCTTTCAAAGAGAATACAACATAGCTACTTTTCTTCAAAATTAAATATGTAATAAAAAGCAAATCTTCCTCAAAATGATTAATTCACTCTTCAGCAAAGCTCATCCTTCTCCCTGTTTCTTGTTGTCACTTTGTTGAGACAAGAATTTCAACTCAAATATTACTTTTTTCATCACCTTCCAGGTGGGTCACACGTATATCTTGTATTTTTTCCACTCACGTTCACTGGATTGCCTGCTGATTGGATACGAGAGGCCATCTCTTTCATGCTTGTAAGACTTGGTGGAAAGAGTATTTTGGGGATGGGTTACTTTAAAACCTATGAACTTCTCAACTTCAGAATAAATCTGCCAATAGGATACCAGAGTATATATCATCCTATTAGTTCTACTTCAGAAACAATTCTATATATATGCAATATTTTAAAATCATACTTAATGATATCATTTGTATCCAAATGACTACAGGATTGAAATTAAAGGTATTAAACTCTAAATAGCACCCCTGTCTATAGGTTAAATCATTAAAATAATTTTAAAGATGGGAAGGAAGTTTCTTGACATCATACATCACAGTCTGCTTCTTCCACAATTTAAAGGATGATATTCCAAATATTTGACAACCAGTACAGCATGGGCACTGGCCCAGCATGACAAACATGAGAGTAGGGTGGTGGCAGTACTGTGACCGTTAAGTGCTACCTGCAGCTTCAAATAGGCCAGGCGCTTTGAGGAGACCTCCACGGATGGCTAAGCGGCAAGGAGCATCTGGGGGACTAGGGTTAGTGGCTTCACCAAACATTGAGAAAAATATTTAAGTAATGAATAGAGATCTCCCGAAGCATACCAGCTATCAGTGCTGTACAACTGTCTAGCTAAAGAATAACTCTGTTGCCATCAGATAAGCCCCTGGCCTTATTTATTTTTTCCTCTAAAGAACAAAATGGTGATAAAATGGCTTAGGAAAAAAAAGTCCTTGTTTAATCTACATTTTTTTTTCCCCCAGAGCCTTGACTCCATATTATTCAGGTAAATGATACTAAGTAGAACCTAAGCAATTTTTTGTGCATATCCTTTTTGGATTTTGCACTGCCCTCGGATTCCTTTGATAAGGCCAGTATAATTTTAGGTATGCTTCCTAATTTTCCTTAGAGGATATTGTGATCCTTATCATTGGCTGGCTTGCAAGCATATGTTCAGTGTGCAGTATTTGATGGATTGTATCTTAGTTTTGCATTGTGCTACAGGAATACCCCCCATGGACTGCAGACTCTGTGGGTGTTCATTTATGGTGGTCTACCTGCATGCAGAGCTAACTAACGAGATTTCGAGATAAACAAAGACTGATATTTTATAGTTTCTTTTCTATAGGAACACATAGCTATTGCAATCAAAGATGCCTTAAAAAGGTAAAAATATGTAAATACACCTTTGACCTCTTATTCTTTAAAACCTTCCTTTGAATGCCTGGCACAATATATTTTTACTGCCGAGAGAGGTGACTTTTTCATTGTCAGATGGAATTTTTATAAACATATAGGTACTATGTCTTTATGTACCATTGGGCTTCCTGAAAGCAGACTCTCAGAAAACTGAAGTGTTATCTAGTTGTTGCAAACGTACTTTAAAAAAAAAAAAAAAGAGATTAGTTTGGTCAGACATGTAAAGTGCTTGGAAATCATTAATCTAGTCCTCACAAGAAAAAAACTGAACAAACAAAAAATCAGTAATGCTTCTTAGCTTAATCAGAGAATTGAGGTCACCAGGCAAAGCAGAGAGAGGCAAATGTAGAGAATCACAACATACTGGGAATAGAAATCACTGCTGGAGCCAGCAACCAGTAGGAGAACATAAAGAGTAATTGACTAATTACTGGAGACAGAGTGTGGACTAGCTTCAGAGACAAAAATCCTTGGGGGCCCAGCCTTGGGAGGAGGCACCCACACTTTCATGAGATTTACCTCTGGGAGGACCACCAGGCTTTCAGAATAAAGGTGGGATAAAATCCTTGCGCTTCCAGCAGGGGAAAAGGAAAAGTAAAAATTTTGAAAAACAACCAGAACATTATGTACTCCTTAAAATAGGCCTAGCCTAGACTTACTTGGCCCTAACAGACTGGGGTTTGACTAGAGCCAAACCAGTCTTGGCGAAGAGAAATGCCCAAGTCCAGCCTCCTCTGGTCTTCCACATGGTGGAAGAGAAATTACCATTTTCAGCCACCTCTGGTCTTCCTGTATCACATAAGGGGGAAAACGTACTTGTGAAGGTCACATACCAGGTGCTCAAGCTCACTAAAAGACTGAGACCTAACACTGGACTACAGAATGTTTGCTCTCCACTTAGACCTAACTACACATCAACAGAACCACTGTATAATCATGGGAATACAACAGAAAGATCTGCCCATCTCAGATTAAACAACATGCTACGAATAACCAATGGGTCAAAGAAAAAAATCAAAAGGTAAATAAAAATAAACTTGAGACAAATGAAAATGAAAATATATCAAAACTTATGGGATACAGCAAAAGAAGTTCTAAGAAGAAAATCCATTGCAATAAATGACTACATTAAGTAAAAAGAAAGAGCTGAAAGGAACATCCTAACTTTATACTTCAAGGGACTAGAAAAAGAAAAATAATCTAAGCCTAAAGTAGCGGGAGGAAGGAAATAACAAGCATTAGAGTGAAATAAATGAGATAGAGCATAAAAAGACAATTTAAAAGATCAATGAAATTGAGAGCTGTTTTTTTGAAAAGATAAAATAGAGAAACCTTTAGCTGGACTTACGAAAAAACAACAACAGCAAAAAAAGACAAAATTATAATTATAAGTGAAAGAGGAGACCTTACAGCTGATATCAGACAAATGCAAAGGAACATAAAAGACTACTATGAACAATTACATGCCAACAAATTGAATAACCCAGAAAAAATGGACAAATTTCTAGAAACATACAACCTATCATGAAGAAAATGAAAATCTGAACAGACCAATTACTAATGAGGAGAATGAATCATTAATCAAAGACCTCGCAACGAAGAAAAGCCCAGGACCATATGGATTCACAGGTGAGTACTACCAAACACTGAAAAAAAGAATTAATACCAATCCTCTCAAAATCTCCAAAATCTCCCAAAAAACTGAAGAGAATGGAACATTTCAGACTCCTTTCATGAGACGAATATAACCCTAATACCAAAACCAGACCAAGATATTACAAGAAATGAAAATTACTGACCAATACCTCTCATGAACATAAATGCAAATATCCTCAACAAAATATTAGCAAATACAATCCAGCAGTGTATAAAAAGAATTATACACCATGGCTAGGGGGACTTTATTCCAGTTATGCAGGTTTGGTTCAATACTCAAAAATCAATTAATGTAATCTATCACATCAATGGGCGAAAAAATAAAAATCTTTTATTTATTTATTTATTTTTAATTGAAGTATAGTTGATTTACAATGTTGTGCCAGTCTCTGCTGTACAGTAAAGTGACTCAGTTATACACATATATACCTTCTTTTTTTAATATTCTTTTCCATTATGGTTTATCCCAGGAGACTGGATCTAGTTCCCTGTGCTATATGGTAGGATCTTGCTGTTTATCCATTCTAAATGTCATAGTTGGCATCATGTAATCATGTCAATAGATAAAGAAAAGACTGAAAAGCCAACGCACTTTTATGATAAAAATTCTTAGCAAACATGGCATAGATGGCACCTTCCTCAACTTCATAAAGAATGTCTACAAAAACCTACAGCTAATAGCATACTAAATGTCAAGAAACTAAATGCTTTCCCCTTAAGATAGATAGCAAGCCAAGGACGTTAACTGTCACCACTCCTATTCAACATTATAAATTGAATGGAACAACTAGCTAATGCAATAAGATAAGGAAATTAAAGTTATACATATTGGGAAGGAAAAATGGAAACTGTCTTTGTATGTAGATGACATGATTGTTCATGTAGAGAATTCCAAAGAATCAACAACAACAACAACAAACTCCTGGAACAAAAAATGATTACAGTAGGTTGAAGAATTCAAGGTTAATATACGAAAGTTAATTGCTTCCCTATATACCAGCAATGAACAATTAGAATTTGAAATTAAAAACACAAAACAATTTACATTAGCACATGAAAAATAAGGTACTCAGGTAGAAGCCTAGCAAGATACATACAAGATTTATATGAGAGAAATTACAAAATGTTGATGAAATAAATCAAAGATGAAGCAAATAAATTCAGAGATATTCCATTCTCATGGGTAGAAAGACTCAGTCCTGTTAGGGTCTTCTTTCTTCTCAGTTTGATCTACAGGTTAAACACAATCCCAACCAAAATCCCAGTAAATTATTGTGTGGATACTGTTACACTGATTCTAAAGTTTATATGGAAAAACAAAAGACCTAGAATGACCAACAGAATATTTCTGAAAAAGTTAGAGGACTCACAGTACCTGATTTCAGGACATTATAAAGTTACAGTAATCAAAACAGTGTGGTATTGGTGAACAAGCAAATAGACAAAGAGACCAATGAACAGAATAGACAGCCCAGAAATAGACTCGCAAATACAGTCAATTGTTCTCTGACAAAGGAGTAAAAACACATGAATGAGAAAAGGATAGTCTTTTCAAGAAATGGTGTTGGAATAAGTGGAGATCCATGCAAATCTAGATACTAAAAATGAAATTATTGTTTATACACTACTCCAACTACTTTCATAGAAAAAGTATTTTCTTTATTCCTTACAAACAGTAGCTCTCCTCCTCAGCTCTCTGGGGGATCTGAGTTTTAATTTCATCACTTGTTGTTTTTTTTTTACATTAACACTTACTTTTCTAATTTTCTAATTATTTTCTTAAAGTATCTAATATATCCCTAAACTCAAAATATTATTTTCAGCTTCATAAAACCAGGGTATAAATATTGAAACTTCATGTTTACCGATGTCTTTATTCCGGCATTCTTTAATATAGTAACACTACTTTGTAATTTAAAAATGTATTTCATTGCTCAGAATTTTGTTTGATATTAATAAAAACAGTACCATCAGCAACATCATCATTTGATGGATGAGAAAACAACAGGTGAGAGAGTAGAGGTGACTAGTCAAAGGTCATAATGGTAGAATGGGAACTAAATCTATGATTTCCAACACATTTTTCTTTTCTAAGGACCCTGGAGCCTAGGTTAGCTTAGTAATAATTTATACCTTAACCATTTCCAATAAAAAGAACTCACATGCAATAAGAAAATTAAAAGAGGAAAACTCAAAAATACATATAGAGAATATGAGGAAACAATTCTAATGGATTACAGAAATTGGACCGAATAAATTAGTTCTGTTTGCAGAATTTTTTTGGCAAACAATGCCCAAAAAAAGACAACTAAGCCTGGATGGGAGGGGAGTCTGGGGGAGAATGGACACATGTATATGTATGGCTGAGTCGCTTTGCTGTGCAGCTGAAACTATCACAACATTGTTAATCAACTATACTCCAATATAAAATAAAAAGTTAAAAAAAAAAAGACAACTAACTCAAAGCACTGGCATAAAAAATATATCAAATTGTAAAAGAAAACAGACTTAATTCCAAGTATAAATTTCTGAAGGCGCTTACTATATTTGGAAGCAATTTATTAGCATTAATTAAACACTATTAAGTCCCTAAAATGTCAAGCACAATGCTACCTTCTTTCATATTATGTAACTCTTTCAATGATATCATGAAGTAGGTCTCTGTTTTATAGCTAAAAAGTCTGAGGTTCACAGATGTTAAATGATTTGCTCAAGATCACATGAGTAAACAACAAGACCAGAATTAAAACTCACTTTCCTGATTTCAAGTCCAGAGCTCTTTTACTGTATAGTAGAGCTCAATGGAAGGAACATTGGTGAGTATGATGGACAGTGTGTTTCATAGCAGTTTTACACCATAGTGACTGGTTAAATGTAGGGTAAACAAAGGACTACATTTTGATGTTATGGTAGGAAGAGCATCAAGGTGATTAATATTCATATTAATAGTCATAACAGCCATCACTTCCTAGAGTAGCTGTCATATGACTTACACTGCGTTAGGTGATTTAGAGCTTCTATCTCATTTCCCCACCACGACTTTACAATAAAAGCATGATGATCCCATTTTACAAAGGAGAAAACTGATGCTTAGAGTTAACTAGGTGACTTGTCCAAGGTCAGACAGCTCAACGTTTGAACTGAGGTTTGTTCCTTGAGGGTCCACACTCTTCTGGATATATTTTAATTCTTTCTTAACCACAGTCAAAATGGTTGTTTTCATCCTTTCAATTTTCCCTCCTGACAATAGGTTAAAATTGCACATGCAATTAAACATTTCTTCAGTTTGCTAATTGTGTGCCCCATTGCATATTCTGGCTGAAAGCACCTACAATTAGCCAGTGCTGATTAGAAGCTTATGCAATTTCCTAAAGGATAACTCTTACTAAGCATAAAAGGAGGCCAGCTTTTAAGACGTTGGCCTTTACTGGTATATGTTTTGAAGATTTTTATGTAGGGAAAATGTCAATTCAAATACAACATGAAGGTGCATTTTCTAAATGCATCTTAAATGCTTGCAACTGTGACAGGCCTTGATGTAAATGTTTATCATATGAAAGCATAAACTCTGACAGAAAAGTATTTCTACAAGACAACAGGGAGTGTAGGAGACTAGATAAGACTACTGAGATGACAGTAACTAGAGATGAAAAACACGAATGTGCCCGTTGTCTGAAGGAACCTGAAAAACACATTCCTTCTTTTCTGGTTACGATGTCACCTCTGACCAGTTTTAAGGCATTTTAAAGTCGGTGATTCTGTGCATCCTGAGATGTCTCAGCAGATTAGTAATGGGCTTCAGGACCTTAAACTTCTAGGTCACTGGTTTGAATCCAACCCAAGTCATTACCATTTAAAGGTCATCCATTGTTAAAGTAGTCACTGAAAATTGATTTGCCCATTTAATACATCTCTGAATACTGTTGGATTTACACATTAAATCCTTGTACTCATGCCAAGGTGACCACTGCCTGATACACGGATTTGAGATGAGCCTGAGTGAAAAACGTGGAAGGGGTAACTTGAGGGCGTAGATAGTAGGGGTAGAATTCACTGAAGTGACTAACATTCTAACATTTGGGAAAAAATACTGGGTATGTACAGAGTGTCCTCTCCTATCTTCTGGTTGAAAAGAAAAAATACACGCTTTTCTCAGTGAACGAATCGCTTAGAGAAAAGAAACAAACACAAATTACTACTTTTATCTTTATCATTATTTCTCAGTATTTTCTTAAAGAAGCTGAATACCCAATGGAAATATTAAGAAAGTTGAGATACTTGCTTTGTTAAAGTGGTTATCAACTGCATGTAATTAAGAAGTTATGGGCTTCCCTGGTGGCGCAGTGGTTGAGAATCTGCCTGCCAATGCAGGGGACACGGGTTCGAGCCCTGGTCTGGGAAGATCCCACATGCCGCGGAGCAACTAGGCCCGTGAGCCACAACTACTGAGCCTGTGCGTCTGGAGCTTGTGCCCGGCAACAAGAGAGGCAGCGACAGTGAAAGGCCTGCACATCACGATGAAGAGTGGCCCCCGCTTGTCGCAACTAGAAAAATCCCTGGCACAGAAATGAAGACCCAATACTGCCATAAATAAATAAATAAATACATAAATAATTTAAAAAAAAAAAAAAAAAAAAAAGAAGTTATACATGTACATAGGGATATGCATCACATATCATGTAGGTATTAATTTGGAGTAAGATTCCAAGACAAATTAAAATTAGGAATGAGTGCATTGTGCATTTTCCCAAATCATAGCAGAATCACAAGATGGCGAATTTGTGAGGAATCATTCATTTAGGAATTGTTCCTGTGACAGTTTTCAAGATTATTTGAAAAATTTTTCTACAAGTTTTTAATCAGGAGGACAAATGCAATGTACTATTTGCTTCACAAACTAAATTTCATTTTCTCCTTTATACCCAAAATAAACTGGCTCAGAGATTAGAAAAAGAAAAAAGAAGGCCTTTAAAAAAGTCAGTCATGATGCATTTCCCTTTCCTTGATAATACATGGGAGCATAAGAAAACGTTAACTTGTTCCATAAAACTGCTTTTAACACAATTTTTGGCAAATGCTGCAATCACTTTCTCCCGGTTAAGAGCAGATTCTTTCTTCAAGAAGCATCAAGAAACTTGCAAATGAGGATATTAAAAAGCCTGGAAACTTTTTAGTGATACAAAATATTTATTTCAATCTCTGGTAATTTTAGTTTCCAGACTCTAGAGCAACCAAAACCTATTAATAACCATGTGCTGAAAAGACTTATACTGTATGATAACACTTATACGTGGCATCTAAAAAATACAACAAACTAGTGAATATAACAAAAAAGAAGCAGACTCACAGATATAGAGAACAAACCAGTGGTTACCAGTGGGACAGGAGAGGCAATATAGGGGAAGCAGGGATATGTTGTACAATATGGGGAATATAGCCAGTATTTTATAATAACTATAAAGGGAGTATAACCTTTAAAAATTATGAATCACTGTATTGTACACCTGTACCATATAATATAGTACATCAACTATACTTTAATTTAAAAATATGATGGTAAAAAAAAAAAAAGCAACGATAGTAAAAACAGCTCAATAAACAAGACAAAAGACTTATAAATGTTGTAACAAAATGGGCTTAGCCACAAGGCATTCTGAGAGCTCTAAGTGGCCAGAACAGCAGCACAGAGGTCCTTTCCCTGCAGGAACTGAGTAACAGACGTGAGGTGGCTAGACTTTGAAAGACGTGACATGATTGGTGACTGATCTTGATGAGCATCTGTTACTTCTGTATCTATGAACTAAAGAGCTAGCAGCAACGTTTGTACTTTATGCAATTACAGTTCAAATGCCGTGGACCGAAAATGTGAACCCAGGTGTTGGGAGACTGGTATTATTTAAAGAGACAGTGGTAAATGAAATTGCTCAGATAGGAATCCTGTTAAGAGAAGACTTCCTGTAATTATGTGAATCACACCGCATTTAGGAAACTCTTACGTGAGGTCATTTGCAAAAAATATCTCCTTAGAGAATAAGAAATTTTAAACATGTATTATTTCTATCAGCGAATCAAGTTTTGATTAAAATGTGGTTCCTCTTTCTATAGGGATCCTGTCATATGTGGAAACCTGATACTTTAATAACAATTTTTTTTTTTCAATTTGCCTATGGTTCCTGCCCTTGATGATCTCATGGTCAATTAGTGAGATTTACATTTAAACACATGTTTAGAATATAGTAGAAAAGGGATAATAAACACACAAAGAATTTCATGGCAATTTGCTGCTTTATAACTCATCTATCTCATTTGGCTTTCAGAAGGCAGGGTGGGCATTTGGAGGACCAATCATAAATGAGGGAACTAAGGATCTGCAAAAGGGAGTGATTTGCTCAAGGCCACCTGTTCATCAGAGGCCAAGTCAAAAAGTAAACAGTTCACTTTTGACTACAAGTGTGTTTCCAAGGTACTGTTGTGTCTCTTTCCTTCTGATTATAACAGGATTGTCAAGTAAAATTGTAGAGAAAATGTTTTTGAAAATGCCAACATTTACAATTATTTTGATTTTTTGGGAAGCATCCCGTAGGCTATATACAAAAGATAAAGGCAGACAGTTTTAATAGCTAAATATCTTAGTTTTGCAAGTTATAATTTGCCTACCCATTTTATACATGGGTGCTCTAATCAGCTAATAAGAGTCGTAGTTAACTGATGAAGAGCTTTGATTTCCTTTCTAGGATAATTAGGATAATCATTAATAGTCTCTTCTTCATTTTTATGTCATCCCATGGCAATATTTTCCAGTGGGTTTGTGATACATGATGACACAATAATTGTTATAAAATTCAAAGTAGAACTTGTAGAAGAACAATTCTTATGACTATTGCTGTGTCATGAAATAAGTTTACTCTGATTAATATCATTAAAATAAGTAGCACAGAAATTAACCGTGACTCGAGTGGTATTTTCAATTGGTGGCTCCCTTATAAATGAATCACTTCATTGCAGAGCTTGTGCCAAAGAAAGTCTGTTTAACACAATGGAATTCCATCTCTACTTTGGGTCAATAACTGTTAGGGAATCAACTGTGTCTGTCTTGAGAACTCTTCACCTTCAGCCATTTTTAGACACAGAAATCAAATTTCCGCATGACACCCTCTCAACCATGAAATATAATCCTTAATTGATTGTCATGGAGAAAGTTGGTGTTTAGCCAAGTATAACATAAGAAAACTTGTACACAGACACAGACACACACAGACATCCTGCCACCTCTTTCTATGGAAAGTGTTGTTGTTTGATTGCAATAAAATTAAATGAATTTCACTATGAACAACTAAATCTTGCAAAAGCAAATGAAGTTTTTGCTTATTTCTTCTGTCTCCCTTGTCACCCCTCCTTTTTTGCATGATTATCCCCTATGCCTAAACATATTCCCTAAATTTTCAAATTTTCAATGCAAATTTCCATTTTCACTAGCTTTAAAATACCTGAGAAAAGAATCATCCAATACCTTGCTTCTAAAAACCAAACCACGTAATACCTATGCAGCCTAAAACTATCACAAATATATACCCATGTAGTCTAAATTCATGTGTCTGTATCATTTATGTGAGTACCACCAAACAACTTTTAAGTCTAGTTTACCCCTCATTGCTATGGTGATACGTGACAGAGGGGAACAAAGGCTACTACAAAGGCAATGACAACGATCACAGATAACATTTGTTAGGTGCTTACAATGGCAAGACAGTGTCCATGTATTATCTCATTTAAACCTCACAGTGGTCCTATAAGGCTGGTGTTATATTTATTCTGTTTTTGTATATCAGGAAATTGAGGCACAAAGAAATTATCATCTTGCTCCAGGTCACATATCTGGTAAGTGTCTAAGCAAAGATTTTATTCATGGCAGTTTAACTATAGACCCTGGGCTTTTAACCACCAGTTATTACTTACAGATTTTAAGGACTGTTTTTTGATAGATTGTGTGGCTTTTGAGAGCTAGGCACTGGAGATACTGAGTTCTAGAGTTATTCAATTGTTGAGAAATAAAAATTTTCTCAGTGAAATGATAAAACTATGATTAAATGACACAATTAGTAACAGTGATCTCTTAGGTAACTCATGTACCTCTCTCAGAGAAAGGATGCTAGTTAGACTTACAAGTTAATGTGCTTTATTGGCAGAATACTTGATTAAATAAGTGTAATCTACATAGCATTTAATTTTTCTAGTACAGCATTGGAACCATGTGGGCAGCAAGGACCATTGGCACCATTTGTCCCTATGTTATGATAAATATTGGCTGAATCTACTCCAAAGCCCCACGAAAAAATACATTGACCACATCCTAAGGTGGTATCTGGAAGTTGTATGTTTCATTATGAAACTTCTAGAGAATTAAAGGAGTCAAGTCATATTTCTTATTATTACATAGTATTTTTAGGCACCTATGTATAGAGGCCAATGTTTTGTTCTAATATACCATCTGAAAAGCAATGTTATAGAAAGTCATCAAGAATGAGGAGAAATAATAATCCCTTAAAACTTATATTTCAATTTCCTTTTCTACTAAGTCAGTGAACTAGAAAAGGGGGCAGTCTGGCTATATGAATGAAAAGAAGATTCCAAATTAATTGAAGATAATTTAAACTAATATTTTTATAATTTGTGGTTAGTTTTTAATCCCATAAGAAGATAATAAATGCTGTTCTCATGTATAATAACTTTCTTGCACATGACTACCACATTGATCTGGCATTACAGAGAAGGGAATTATTTTCAAATAATAACATTTTCATAATAACTGATTCTTCCTATTAGGCTAGGTATCAACATTTATTTTTTAATGGGAATCCTTTAGAAACCAATGATAAGAAATATTCAAATGCATCTGGACATAAAAGAATATATTCAATATATATCCTTCATAGGTACTTCAATATCTATGAAGTAGTCATAGCACTGATGCAATTCAAACTCTTGGATTTAAAGATTACCTATTCCTCTGCCTTGTAGAAAACAGAGCTCTCCAGCAGAATGTAGGCCCTATGAGAGCAGGATATTAGTCCATATTTTTCCCCAGTGCCTGGCACATATTTAGTGCCCTTTAAATATTTGTTTATAACTTGAGAAATGAATGCAGTGGAATCTGATTGAAATTTCAGAAGTACTCATGGAATCGTGATGTGCTCACCATATGCAATACATACAGGCTCAACCTAGCAGCACTGTTACTCTATTCTTGACTTCAAAGGTGGTTTTGGATTATTTGTTCATTAACATTGCATGGTCACTATTACCTTAAGTGTTATTAAATATTACCTTTCAGTTAAACCAAGTAAAAGAAACATATTTTCTAGTACCAGTTACTACCACTGGGCACCTAATCTGAGGAATTTAGACTGAATGTTTTCCTCTTTAACTTCATTTTCATGTACATGTATTACAAACAATTCTTTTCATTCGACAGATAATTATTTCTAAGCTTAATAGAAAATATACCAGTAAGTGAAATGGATATACACATCTATTAGATGTCAAAAACTTTTTTTTTCTAATTACACACCCAGAAGTCTTTCTCAAATAGTCTCTTTTACTTTATGACAGAATAACTACTCCTTTTCACATTATTATTCCCACTGAGATTTTTTTTTTCTTTCAAATGATCTTTATCTAGTGCCTATTATGTGCAAAATACTGTTCTGTGTGATAGTAGAAGTGCAGAGATAAATCCAGTGTGGATTATTTCCTCAGGATGGTAACACAAGTTATACCTAAGAAAAGCAGTCTTTTTCAGGTTCCTCACCCTTTCACCATTCTGTGATGGAAACCCTATCATTATATAAACATTAAAACTCATCATTTTTCAGTTTATCTGGCCCACACAATTTACCTTTCACAAGTCACATAGGCCACACATGCCACATTATTGAGTAGTACGAGGCTCTACACTGATTTTAAATGATCAAATAATTTTAAAATGGAACGATAACTAGCTTTAACAGATACTGATTTTGATCTCCATTTTACTTTGATATACATATAATTGTAAAAAGTGTTCACTCCATACCCCTTGCTAAGTAAACAGGGGTCATAGTTTAATGAAATTCCATGTTTGGTACCGCTTTGCTCTTACTTTGCTCACTGATAACAGCAGTTGCCCTTTGCCCTCAGACTGTTCCACGTGAGTTCTTCAACTTGTTTGTACACTGGTCTTCTATTTGGTACATAGTATAGTATCCAGCAACCCCATCCCTGGGAAGCAGAAGGATGGGGCAAGAGGTCTACTGAGAGGCTTTGCACCTTTGAAGGTAGGGCCAGCTCACAAATGGTGGATCAAGGGGGGCTGCTCGGAGAGGTAGCACGCTGACTGACTTGTTATCTCTGGAGGGCTGGACAGAAAGAAAAGAGACAGGCTTGCCAAAGGAGAGCAAGAAGTCTTGAACTGGAAGGTGGGATAAGGAGCTGGGGCAAATTCCCTGGGTCATATGAAAAGGGTGACTGCTGTGACTATTTAAAGGATGCCGGGGCTTCCCTGGTGGCGCAGGGGTTAAGAATCCGCCTGCCAATGCAGGGGACATGGGTTCGAGCCCTGGTCCGGGAAGATCCCACATGCCGCGGAGCAACTAAGCCCGTGAGACACAACTACTGAGCCTGAGCTCTAGAGCCCTCGAGCCACAACTACTGGAGCCCGCGCGCCTAGAGTCCGTGCTCCACAACAAGAGAAGCCACTGCAATGAGAAGCCCGCGCACCTCAAGGAAGAGTAGCCCCTGCTCACCGCAACTAGAGAAAGCCTGTGCGCTGCAATGAAGACCCGACACAGCCAAAAATAAATAAAATAAAAATAAATTTATAAAAAAAAGATGCCAGAGGTCTCAGGTGGAGCGACAGAGTCAAGAAGAGCACCAATCCTGCAAAGCCACAGAACTATGTTCATATAATCCATCATACGTAGAGCATGTGTCTTAGGAGCATATGTCTTACATAACCTGTATTATGTGCAACAAGTGATATACTTTAATCTCCCATCAATAGAAGAAGCATTTCACTCATTATCCTCAGGCATTTTTAAAATTCCTCTAATATGACAGGTGGTGTATGGCTCTTTTAACACACATAAAAAGGCCTAGTATGCTGTAAATGGGAAATAAACTACTTGCATACTTCTTTGTTTTTGTGGTCTGTCTAGAGTAATTCAAATGATTTGAAAAGCAATTAATGTCCTATCTCGTATGACATACTGCAGAAGTTTTATGTGTGTTTTATTGAACTTTGGTTTGAGTTTCACTCGTTCCCAGGGATTCTGAGAGCTTCAAGTGTAGTGATGACCACTGTAAATATGAAAAGGGAGACACCTATGGAGGAAATCAAAATTATCTGATAGTTTAATAGATTTTTGAGGATTATTTTAAGGAACAAGGACCCCCCCCCAAATATTTTAGGTTAAAAAATCTTATACATTTATTATAATAAATATTATGTACATTTATTATACACACAGAGTAGAGAGAGATTAATGTGAGGATGAATAGCATAGCTCTTCTGCAGTTTTAGTGAATCATTTAATCTCACCAAGATAGAATGTATTCATAATTGAGAGAATAATGTCCACCTATAAATTATCATCAGGATTAAATAATTTAGTTTTTGGAACACAGCTGGCACAAAGATTGCAGTATATCTAGCACAAAGGAGGGTCTTAAAATGTTGCTTCTTTTTTCCTTCTCTACTTATAATCTACTGATTATATACACATGGTGTGTCTGCTCGACAATGCAAAAACCTTTGCCCTGAAATGTCGGTTGACAAAAAACCCTTTTTTTCTGGGCATATTCTGGTTATTGCTATAACTTTTACAGCCCTTTTACATATGAGGGTTATCATTAGATCTTTAACTTAGTATTTGTCTGTGGTTTGTGCTGCTTGAAAAAAAGAATTTTTCTCTTCTCTAAGTTTATGTAGTTTGATATTTTTTCACACTATTATGCTTGCAACCCAAGAATAAAGACAACTCATGCCAAATAACTAGAAAAAGTGTTAGGTATTAGGTATTAGATCTATAGACTAACATGCAGCCAAGTAATCATGATTTGCTTGTCACCTGTATAATAAGACACTGATAAAACCTGTTAACATGGTCCTTATTATATGTTCCCCAAACTCTTTTATCTACTGAGCAGTGTTCAAAGATTAGTCTGACATATCCTTTGCTGGCTGAAAGTTATTATGTTCTTACCCTGGGTTTATCACTCTATAGTGAGAATTTTCTGAATGAGAGAGCTCTTGCCTTTTAAAACAGTATATATATATATATATATATATACACACACACACACATATATATGTAAGTATATATGTATATATATACACACAGACATATTCATATATGCATATATATCATCTTTCTGTAGTGAGGAAACTAGATCAAAACTCTAATTTAAAATTTGATACAGAGAAGTTATAAGATTAATGATATATGTGAAATTCACTTTCTCATTTCACAAGCCATGATATTTATTGTCTTATTCTGAGTAATGGTTCTGTGACTTAAAATATCAAAGCGATCATACATGGTTGTGTAGCTTATACATGCGTTTTCTGTGTTTTCAACCTGTGAAACTTTGGGTGGTTTTATCTCAAGCATGATGTATTAAAATACTCAGTATTCTGAGATACTATGTGGAATATCTGGATACAGACAATGAACTAGAAACCTAGATATTATAGTGGGAGAGGGAAGGAAACCCTAAGAGCCCCTGGTTTCTAGATATGATGCAAGAGCATATGTCTCTATAAGTTTTAGCAAGGCATTTACACTTTCGAAGGCTCCACGTTCTCATATATGAAGTAGAAGTAAGAACAATCTTGCCAACCTAAGATCTAAGTTGAGGGCCAGATGAATAATAGATATGAAAGCACTTTGTAGATGATAACTCAGTATACTCAAAGAAACACTTATTTGTGTGTCTGATATACACTAGGTCCTAAACAGTTAGAAAACGGTCTAAGAGGTCATCAGAGGGATGAGCATATATCCAGCTAAGCTGTGGCAAAAGTTGTGGACCCAAAGGAAGCCCTTGGGAGAGAGCAGGACTTCTTGTGAAGGATGAACAAGTCCATTAGAATGTTAACAAGCAGAGACAGGCAGTAACAGAGACGTAGAGAAAGACTGAGAAAGAAAACCTAATGCACGGAAACCCAATAATCAACTGAGGTTATAAGGCGTCATCTAAGGGCAAAACTCTATGTGAAACGTCCCAACAGAGATTTAAAAAGTTTTGTTCTGTTATCCCAACAACATGTATGTTTCCAAAATATGCAAGGAAATTCATAAAGAACAAAATTGTAAAATGTGGTCAAATCTTGAAGAGTTGTTTTCAACATCTACAGGAAGAATCGTAGGGAGAATGAAAAAGAAACAGCCTGTACCCATTCTTATTCTATAAAACCATATATTCTGCAAAATCACATGTAAAATATAACTTCTAGGGCATAATGGGCCATTATTTACCTATGTATAATAGTAACTATGGATTTAGTAACTATTATGCTATTTGTTAATGCTGTTGAATATGGAAAATGGAGGTGTGGAACAAGGTAATATTGACGCTTGAGGGTGGGGCAGGGGAACATTTTCTCAAAAACCATGAACAAAATTTTGAGAAGAAAGAACTTTAATAGGGGAGATTACAGTATTCTTCAGGGTCCCTAGGAATAAAACTAAGAATTTAGCATCATTCGATTTCTACTCTATATACACACATAGACAATATATGTTATATATGCATGTTTTAAATATATAAGTATATACATGTGGTATATTTATACACATGAATTTAATAAAAGCAACAGCATTTCAAAACATTAAAAAATTATAATTTATAAACTTAACTATTATATTGAATATCTTCTCTTTCCTCTAATCCTAGCTTCCCTAACTCCTCCTCCCCCCACCCCCACCCCCACCCAATGCACACCTTAACCACACAGAACGTTCCAAAGTCCTCTGAACATGCCATGAATTTACGTATGTTGGACCCTCTTTTACTTCTCTCCCTTCTCTGCAATACTTAGTCACCTTTCCTGTAAAGCTTTCTGTGAACCCCCCCACCCAGGTCACAATTGATTACCATCATTCTCTGATCCCTTAGCAGCACTCTGTTGACACTGCCACTAGGATTATTTTAGGATATTCAAAGGTTCTAGCGTTTTGAAATTAGTAGCTCTGGCTTCTTAAAGGGCCAGTGTCAAACTCTGATCAACAGTTCTTCATATTCACCTCACTAGCTTTCCCATGAGGTCCCACAATCAATCCATATGAATCCCATCCATCTTACAACACCTTCATCCAATTTCTTCAGAATAAATAATGCATATAGTACAACCCATGTAAAAATGCCTTTGTTTGCCTCATGAACATTGGCTTTACAGCATGTCCCTGGTCAATATAACCACAGTTGATGTGACTTTGCTACATTTTGCATTATTGCCATTTGTGCACTACATAAGGGAAAATAGATGGTGTCAATAAATTATAATCTGACTTACAGGACCACACAGAAAACTGTACTCCATAAAGTCAATTTGCACAAATGCTATGCTATGACAGTGGTATTGAACGTTTTGTATTTTCCCATAAAATGAACTAAGAATAGTGCAGGTGAAAGATTAAAATAGCTTCTAAGAACACAAATAAGAGAAGGATTAAGAAAAGCCGTAGCTTCCTTCTTTTCTCTCAAGAGTTCTTCAGTTGCTGTGATCAATATTACAAAGGTTTTCCATTTCGCTTCAACACGCCCCTCTACTAAGCTGTTAAGAAAGAATAAGTATAGAAGCTGACAGCTGACATATTGACATAGCCTAGAAAACAGAATTTAGCATTTAGTTTTTGTTTGGGGTAATGTTTGTTGTTTGGGTTTTTTAAAATTTGTTCTTCTTTATTTTCGTCTGCATGCATAATATATGATTATACAATTTAGACAGCCTGGGTTTGAATCTTAATTCTATGGCTCACAAACTGACTACCTATACAAAAATTACTTGATCTCTTTGTGCCTCTGTTTCTCAGCTATAAAATGGTCATAATAATGATACCTACCTCAAAGGAACAAGGTATGCATATTTAATGATTTAATTATGACAATTAAATCTATTAATATTGGGAAGTGCTTCTTATAATGGTATCTGACACATAACATAATAGGTGCTACATATGTGTTTTAAAAATAAAACTATACATGTATCATGATATAATTACTCTTTACAACTAAAACAATGGAACATATTCCTTAGATGCTATTATTATTATTATTATTATTAATTTGTATTGCAAGGCAAAAAACCCTTTAAAATGTCTTAGAATTAATTTGGAATATAAACAAGTATAAAGCTTTAAACGGGAAAATCCAACCAACTTATATAAATTAATGTTACTGCTTTGTTTGGGAACACAGGCAAAAAAAGAAAGAAGGAAGAATGGAAAGAGAGATTGACCAAGAGAGAAAAAAGGAAGGGAAAAGGCAGAAAGACAGAGGGAAGGAAGGCCTGAAGAACGTAAGGTAGGAAGGCTGGCAGACAGAAAGGAAGACTTTAATATACCTGAAGAAAATATAATCCTGAAAAGTTGACATAATAATCAAAATACCTAAGCTGACATAACTTTTATGAGTGTTAGAAGGGCTTTTTGAAAAACTAATTTACAATCTGAAGACACATTAGTTATTATGAGTAGTACCATACAACTTCAAATTATTTCACCTACTTTACCTGTCCATTAACTTTTCAATATTTAATTAGCCTACTTTAAAACATTTCATATTAATTTTGTCCAAAATTAAAAGGAGAAAAGGAAATTGAGGATGTGTTAATGTTTTTTATAATGTTTGAATTAAATTAATTAGACATTTTCATAAACCTTTTATGCAAAGTTTGCTTTCTTTGTATAAGCATTAATTTGTAACTTTCTAATATAAATTATCCTAATTGAACCTAATACGTTCTATTGAGTATTGTGGAATTATTCCTTACTAAATTATAAATGCAAATTTTCAACAGTGTAAATTGAGTTATTTCTAAGCTACATTAAAACTAAAAGCAATTATTTTGCATTTGTTTGCTTTTTTATATTTGAATACTCCTTGGTTTGCTTTAAAATATTACACTTGAAAATTATAAATATTACAATTAAGATAATAAATATGCCACTTATATGTACATAAAGCTATATTCATAAGCATCTTTATAGTCAAATATCTAAACATCCAACAGCAGAAATTCTAGGGCCAATGTATTATATTTTCGACTACATTTCTCAATGAATATTGTTTGATAATTACACTTAAATTATTAAATTATGTGGAAAACATAACATGATTGATTATATACAAACTGTGTTATGGTATACATTTTATATTTAGTTAGCCTAACAAATGTTTTCCTAAAAATATACATTATAGAATATTATATAACACAATATTATAGAAAATATTATAGAACATAGAAAATCAAGAATAAATTTATATTCAAAAATAGTTCAAAAAGGATAGAAAATTTTACCGACATAGCATGACTGAAGTAGTTCAAGCATTAAATTTCCCTTTGAGCTTCCCGGTATCCAAGAGAACTCGCAAAGAGGGTTATGCAAGTCCGTTTGACTTATGAAAGGAAGCATGAATATTGATATGGAAGGCAACTTTTATATCACTGAATTCATAAGAATGAAAAGCATTAAGGACATTATCTCCAACAACAGACATACTTATGGCTCATTTACATAAGAACTTTTGAAAAAGCCAATGCCATAATAAATTGTTACAATTATTTGTGTGGTGAGTTGCACTTACATAATAATAATGGCTACGTTTATTGAGCTTTTACTATGTGGGCACTCTTGAAGCACTTAATATGTATCAGCCTGTTTAAATGCCACAGCAACCGAAAAAAGTAGGTACTATAAGGCATGCATTTATTCAACCATATGTATCGATTACCTATTCTGTTCTAGGCACTTAGAATTCATTAGTAAACAAAACAGCAAAAAGCCTTTCCCACTGTTTTAGATTAAAAAAACTGAGATTTAAGAGGGTAGGGAATCTAAGGTCACAAAGCAAGTCACCTGGTAGAGCCACTGTTTGAACCAGGCAGTCTGTTTAGCCTGAGTTCTTACAAATTAGGCCAGACATGCTTCAGATATGTAAATATATGCAAATATATATTAGTAATACATGTTAGGATTTTTGGAAATCCATTTCCAGTGACCAAAAGTCAGAGTTCTCTCTGACCAAATGGGAGGATGTGTTGCCTGTAGGAGAAAAAAGAGAAAGTGGGGAAAGAGCCAGTTTGGGGTGAAAATAACCAATCTCCCCAAAGCCAAAAATATTAATTAATTAATCCCTCAATTTATTTGTCTTTCTCAAACCTCTACTGAGTACGTACACTGTGCTACGTACTGTTACAGACCCTAGAGATCTCTGGATGACTAAGATATGATGTGTTTGTCTTTCAAGAGTCACCGTCTTGCTGGCTACTGGGGTGCTGAGGAAGATTCATTGCTGACAATTCAGTGAAGAAAGTACAACTATGTCCATATGCTCTGAATATTGAGGCATGGAGAGGGGGTGCCTATCCAGCTTGGGGGACAGGACAAGGAAGCAGTCCTGAAAGTTTTAGAGGAAGTTCGTAGTCAAAACATCAAATATCCCAAAATTAAGATGAATGTAGATTAAGGGGAAATTATTTTTTAGAAAGCAAAGGAGAAAGGCAAGCCAATCAATCTTATTAGATAGGCACAGAGAACAAGAGAAAAACAGATGACAGAGCAGGAGGGAGAGAAGAGAGCAGGGAACGGAGAGAGAACATGAGAGAGACTGACAGAGACAGACAAAACAGAGACAAAGAGACAGAGAGCGAGACAGAGACACACACACACACAGAGAGAGAGAGAGATAGAGAACTGACTAGATGACTAATGAGAGAGCCTAGAAGAAAACACGGGTGAGAGAATCAGCACTTTTAGCCATTTAAATTGGGATCAATACTGGTTTTACCACCTAGTAGTCTGGGATCTTAAAGAACTTCTTACCTCCTCTCAGCCTTTGTTTTCTTATTTCTAAAACTAGATAAGTAATATCCATCTCAAAACATTGCTGAGAGAGTAAATACGATAATGCTTATGAAATATCTGACACCTAGTTACTCAAATAAATAGGACTTTTCTCCTTTCCACTATATATATTATTTTGGATGAACTCCTTGAGGTCTGGAAAGTGATGGTATTCCATCAGGACTCACTACCCCTATATTTGACATATTGCATATTTTAAGATAAAGGAACTTGAGAAATGGTAGCTTAAGGAAGAACTTTCCGACCTTCCCCTGGAAGCAGGTCATAAAACCCTCAAATGAAAGGTGCCCTCCCTATACCTAGAGGAAAAGAGCTCCCTTATCTCCAAAGACAAAAGGCTGCTGAGAAGAATCCTAGTGAACTGGCCGTGCTAAGTCTTCCCCAGTTCACTACACCTGGCTCAGACCCTGTGTCTTATCCTATTTTTCCATGACTTTCCATTCTTCATCACACCTAGAATAAAAAGGCTCAGGTGTAACCTCTTCTTTGGGTCTTCATTTCCTTATGGAGTCTCCCAGGTCATGTAAAACTTAAATACATTTGTATGCTTTTCTCTTGTTAACCTGTCTTTTGGGAAAGAGACCCAGCCAAGAACCTAGAAAAAAATTTTTTTTCCTCCCCTACAAAAGAGCACTAACTTGGACTTTTGAAGATTTTAGAAATTTCCCTTTAAACTAATATCACGTTAGCTTAGTAGTTGTAGTTGGTAATGACTTCATTCATTCATTCGTTCTTTCATGCAGTCTTTTTTTGGTAACTGTTTATTAAACAGTTAGTGTTTGGTGATATACTAAATGCCACAGGATCAAATTCAGTGGCTCCTGCCTGAGAGAAATTCAAAGCATTCTCAAAAGTAATTGCAGGGAAACATTCCAGTAGGGAGATGTAAAGAGTGTACCCAGAACACAGAGGCCTGAGTAATTTGATCTGGGCTGTGCTTTGTTATTGTTGCTTGTGTTAGGAATCAGGGTTCCCACAAAACATGAAAGTAACATTTCTGAACTACATAATTCTTCCTTGGCTGAAATGCTTTTTCCTAAATCAAATCTAGTTTGTGGTTCTAATAATGCAATTCTATCGGAGATGATGAATAATTGGCAGGAAAAATTGTACAGGGCAAATCCTTCTAAGAAATAAGGGGGTTAAAATGTAATTTCTGAGCAGTCTTGTTCCTGAGTTAATTTAGTGTGCCTGAATTTGTGTAACACAACAAACTAGATTGTGTGGGGGGAAGGTTTGTTTCATTCCCCTAGATATTTGACGATTAAGTCTTCTAACTACTACTTGTGCTACTGACAATACTTTTTAGCTACTACTGTCTGGCTTACACGAATTCCATCACATCATTCCTCCTATAACTCAAGAATGCTTTTCTGTAAAACATTTAGACATGATACAATGTACAACAATATACAATACTCTTCCATAGTCATACAAGTTAATAGTATCAATAACCATCAGCTTTTTATTTATAGAGTACCCTGATTATAATAAACTCTTGCTTAACACAAATAAAAAGTAGGAGGGGAAGAGTATAAAGTTCCTTGTTCTATACAACTTACAGGAAATTAAAAGTGTGTGTGTGTGTGTGTGTGTGTGTGTGTGTGTGAGAGAGAGTGAGAGAGAGAGAGAGAGAGAAGCGGGTGCTGTGAATATATTGGGGGGGCCAGATTACTTAGTATTATGATTATATTTATGAAAACATCTCCCCTTTCAGCTGCTTCATTTTGCTTCCATCTCTACAAAGAGACACCCCCCACTGGATGGTTAACAGACTTCATGGCCAAGTCCAATGGCCCTAGAACTCATTCTCTTGGCTGCCCCATTACCCTTGACAGTTACAACTTCTTTAAAATGCTCTCCTGAGTATTCTTCTCTTAACTGCTTTCTAACATGCCTTGGCTTTCTTTGGGACTTCTGATTTTTGCCTCATAAATGTTAAAGCCCTGGCTTCCAGGTATCTTTAAACTTACATTTTTAATGACTTCTTCCATTTTGTTAGTTTCTGCGAAATGGATAAAGCAAATAGCTCATTCTCTTGTACTCGTCTTTAACTAGATCTCTTAGTCACTCTTCAAGTGCTTAGGGGTCATTCCCACCAGTTCTTTAAACCATCTAATATCATCGTTCTTCTGAAACTACCTTCCCTTTCTCATTTCTTTGGTTTGTCTCTAAAGATTCTTCCTTCCTCCCATTTCCAGAATCCTAGAACCATTTTCTGTCACGGGCTTCTCTCTCTTCTCTCTTGTCTTCATGCCTGGAAACTTTATCTATACTTCTTGTACACCCCTACCAGATTTCTATGATTTATATCTAATTCTCTTTATACTACTATACTGGAAGAAACACAATTTGAAATGGCTTAGAAGATAAAGCCAAGACTCCTAAATTTGTAATTTTAGGCTATTTATTATCTTAACTTTTCATGTGCATACTTAATGATAGCTAAAAAGTGCTAAACAATGAACATTTATCATGATCCTTCTTAATTTCTTTGCATGTTTTTCCATTTCTTCTTCATTAAAAAACATGAAATAGAGATGATTGTTTTGCTCCTTTAATAGAAAAAGAATATGAAATTTTGAGTGGTAAAATACCATACTCAAAGTCATAGACAACCAAAGATTGGTGGAGAAAGTGCTCTAAGCTAGGTCTATAGAGACCAAATCATTTGCTTAACCTTTTACTGCCTCTTCAATACAATCAACCTTCTGTCTACTCATCCTCCAAATGGAATTTCTGTTCTAGGAAGTTCAGCATCTCTTTATCAACCTTCACTTGACCTCAAATTTATTTCTATACCGTCTCCTAACTCATCCTTTTTTCCTATGTTGAAATAATTGTCTCCTACTTCTCCAAAAGTGTATATCCAACATTTTCCTCAAAGTCTAGTTAAAGCTTTTCTTCTCTGTGAACTCTTCTTTGAAAAGCCTTACCTTAAGTAATATTTTTATTGTTATGTTGTCTATCACATAGATATGCTCTATGCTCTATTGGCTTGCAACATTCTTAATGTTCCCACTGGTACACCATTTAGCTCTGCAGTTTGGTTTAAGTTTCATGAGGGTAGAAAGCATATTTTCTAGATCCCCTTCCTGAAGTCAGAGGGGGAAACTGGACCAGACTGGAATGTGTTTGTGGAGTTGGGTGGGTAAGATATCCCTTTTCCAAGAGGAAATGGAAAAGGATTGCCCAGAGAGACAGTGTCCAGTGATGGGACATATCTCCATCAGAGGTGGACACATCATCCAACCTGCCACCCATCAAAAGGCATGTGCAACAGACAAAGCTGGAGTAAAAGACAGAAATAAGGCATTTAACAATTTTTTAAAAAATGATCAAGGTGGGACCCTGAATTGGATCTTGGAACAGAAAGAAGGTATTAATGGGAAAACTGGTAAAATTCAAATCCAGTCTGGAGTTCAGTTAATAGTAATGTACAAATGTCAAGCAGTCAGTATGGGGAAGGAGACGTAAAGGACTTTAAAGACACATTTTGAGCTTAGGCAACATAGGAAACTTTTTGTAACCTCTACAGGATGATATGGTTGCAGGACATAACAGATACAAAGCTTTTTATATCAAAACATACTTTATTTAATAAAGGAAACAGAAAGATTCCACTTTATTTCTGGCATAACTGTTAAATATAAGACGTAAATTCTTCTATTATATATTTTAAACCTACCATTATGTGTGATATGTTGTGACCAAACTTTAGTTAAAACCGAAATGAGCATTGTGATGAGAAAAATTTACAGATAAGTGATTTTTTTGAAAATAGAATGGATGGCTTACAAATTACTGGAAATAACACAAACCAGAGGAATTCAATGACAGGCAATAAAAGATTCTGAAATGAAAGCTCTAAAATATCAAAACCAATGAGGGTCATTCGAGTATCAAAGAGCCTATGCATGAATCTATGATCCTGAACTAATGTAAGAAGAAAAAATACTCTCCTAAAATTTACATCATTTAATGGAAAAAGAATCAAGAAGTAAATCAACCAGGAAGAATTTTGATAAGAAAAAATTGCTGAGCAATAGGCAGTAACCAAAACCATAATGACAGTTTTAAGTGGAAAATTACATTTATGGCTTTAATATATTCAGATTGCAAAAATAAAATAAAAGCCTAATAATAAAAATATTGGTCCTACCAGTACAGGAACACGATGATACAAAAACAAATGATTCTAACGCTAATAGGAGGTTCCAATTGTACATGTTAAAACTATGTGTTCTCAATAGGTGATTGTTTCATGATTTTTTTTTTAAGTCTCCAATATTGCAGTCACCTTGTATTTCCTTGAGGAGTCCTAAAACCATGGCTTTTACTCTTAGAGAACTTATAATATTATTTGGATGTAATAATGAGACGTATTAACACAATGTCAGTGATGCCAATTATTTCCCAAGAGGAGTATAGCCAGTACTCCCATTCCCACAAGCACTTTTGTGATGTGATTTTATCACCCTTTTCGTAAAATCAGGAGTCTCTTTCTCAGCTCCTTCCCCCACCATTAATCTTGCTTTGGCCAAGAGAACGCAGCAGATGCAGATACGATGCTAAATGGCTTACGGTTCTGAGCCTTAGAAAACCTTACAGCTTCTATGCTTCACCCTCTCGGATCTCTGTCTTTGTTCAAAAGTGACATGACTGTCTATGTAAAATATCTCAAAGAGTCAACAACAACAACACAACCCTGCTGGAACCGATAAAAACTACTTTTGTATAAGAATAAAAGAAAAGGAAAGCAATGGGGGCTGTTTCAATCAAGAGGTTTATAGGAGAGGAAAGCACGATGACTGGTTTTTGGAATGGTTAGGTGTAACCAAGAGGGGAGAGAATTTCTGGTGAGGGTACATGATGGGGAGATAACTTCAGATGAAAATAAGAAGGCCATATCTGCACAAAGGTAAAGCTATTTCGACTAAAATGGTGGGAGAAATACAGGGCTAAATGACAGCTATTTACTTTTACTCTGGTTTTGGCATTGTCCTAAAGGCCGTATGTGAATTATTGACTTGTTTATCACAAAAATTTATACGAGTTCTGAATTATTAGCAGCCATTTTACAGCTGGGGAAATTGAAGCTTAGAAAGTTAGGAGCTTACAGAAAGCACTCTCTTCAAAACTAACGTAGCCTCAAATTCTAACCCCAAATTATGGTTGACACTTTGAACTTTACCCAAGAACGAATAGAGATGACATGTTTGGTTTGTTTTTTACAGGGTTGTCTCCATATGAGTGTGTGTGTGTGTGTGTGTTTGTGAGTGTGTGAGACAGAGAGAAAGAGAGAGAAAAGGAGGGAGGGAGGGAAAGAGAGAGGGAGAGAAGGATATCAGGGGGAGGGAGACAGCTTAGAGAAGGAGCACGCTAGCAAAGATAGAGACTAAAAGTAGCCCTCCTCCTTTTTTCATTCCTCTGCTCAGCTGGTATATGCACCTTGACATCACTTAAGGGGTCCTGGAAAATCCCAGTGCCACTAAGAGTGGCCTCAGTTAGAAAGGCGGACAAATAACCTCATTGTCTAGGGAAAGGGGAGAGCGATCAGTTCATTTAAATTTTGAAGGTTTACGAAGAAAAGCTACTTAATCCCAAAGAGGACTTAAGTGGAGGGAACGCTTGGAAGTTCCTTTTAGTTAACTTGTCTTGGTTAAGCATTCAAGGAGCTGGCTGGCACCATGGAAACTGGTTGTGTTTATGACTTGGGAATCTGAGTGCTAACAGTTGTCACAGTTGGAGAGCATGGGTAGAGAATATCTAATTAATTAATAAGAAAGGAGCAGGGTTGTCTTCTCTCAACACCCTGGATTCTGAGTGAGGCTTCATCTTAGTAACGGTCCATCAGAGTGAGCATGCCAAGCCCTCAGTGGCTGCCAGGACAGGAATGGGACTATGGCTCTGATGGGATGTACGGCCCCCTTATGGCTTAGACTGTGTAGGTACTAGGTTTCTTGCATAAATGTGTGTGATGGGATCAAGATAGACGTCTGATATTTTCGGTTAATAAGACATGTGAGAGCGTAGGCCATTAAGAGGATAAAATGAAGATGAAGTGTTTATAGTCACATCCCAAATTTGTGGAGCAGGTTTTATCTGTTTTATTTTGAAATAAACCGTGAAAGTATGCTGAATCACAATGTGTCTCTAAGCCTATTTAACTAGGGCAGGAGATTTCAACACTTCCTTTGCCAGACTTCACACACCTAGAAGTGAGAGTTTTGTTCTGTCCTCTGGGTTTCAATGCCAGGAATATCTCTGGCTATGTTTGTCATAGATACAGAAACACTGTCCATGACATAGGCTGGTATTCATTAGGGGCAAGACTGACAAAGTACACCCACAGGTCAGCATTTAGTTTCTCCTGCAGCCTACAGTTTCCACAAGTGATACTCAAAGATGGGATTTTTCCAAAAGTCCTCTTACCGAAGATTTGAAAAAACACTGGGGTAAGCAGCATGGAACTAGTTCTATGTGCTTAGTACATGTTGCCTAAGGAAAAGTGAAAGGCCTGCAATTTCTAGTTCCTCAGAAGGTATTTACTCACTCTAGCGGCATCTGAGTCTTCCTAAACTATTACATAATCTTTAAAAAAAAGACAAAACTACATTGAACAAATGCACACACTAAAGCATCAAAAGAGCCAGAAAGAGTGCCTTCCTATCTATTCCTTTAGAGGGACTGTGGCAGACTGAATCATTTTTGAACAAAACATGAATATATGCTCCTTTAAAGATTACAAAATTTGACTGTTCTGTGGAGAATCTGAAAGACAAGAACTACTAAAAAGCTGTGTTCATTCCTTTTTTGTCCCTGAGAGCTGTCTAAGAAAAATAATGTGAGAAAGCAGTTGCATTAGAATAGAACTGCACAGCTGCTTTGAAAAATGTTGTAGTTCTGGTATTAGAGTTTAAAGGAAAAGGCTGAAATCATTTTTAATGCAGGACATTGATTTTTCTTAAACTCTTTTAAATACCCATTTCTAAGGTGGCAGGAGATAATGTGACCTTTACATCTCTCCCAGTGTTTACACCTGAAGTGTGATCCAAATAGCACTGCTGCTCTGGGACAGTTCTATCAACACATGTTGGTCCAAAACCAAAATCACCAAAAATCTGATATACTTTAAAGCACATTTTCCACAGAAGGTGTTCATATACCTTTAAGAGCACAAACAAAATCCTAAGCAAACATAGATTTGCTTTTGGCATGTGACTGGTTATACGTGATTGATATTATGACTGAATTATATTTGAAAAAATATGACCCTTAAGCTCTCCCCTGCTCTGAACATTACTTAATCTCTGGTCTACAGTAAATGGGGATGAAGACGAAGTGACAAAGTCTGAAATGTAACAGGTTATTTTTTAGGTCTGTGTCAATACAACTACAGCAAAACCACTATGTCAAAGTGATGAGAATATACTAATGGAGAATGTGGGTCACTGAAAATATATGCTTATCGCCTCTTCTTCAATTTGTTGCTATGTGGCCTCAATAACTCAATTTCAAGACCTTGAAAACAAAGTAAAAACACACTGTGCTATCAATGTGGTTGGGGACAAAAGTTTCCCTAAAGCTTCTGGCCTAATTTTTTAACTACAGGCATTACTAACTCTTATACTTCTTATCTTTTCCTGTATCTTTCAAAATATGTTTGCAAGATAGTATCATCCTATCAATTTACTCGATATTTATAGAATACCCATAACAGGAAAATGTACAAGTACAGATGGGACATCCACCAAGACATATCATATCCTGGGACATAAAACACACTGCAACAAATTTAAAATAAATGAAATCATACAATGTAAACTCTCTAACAATAAAAAAATTATACCAGAAATCAATACCAAAAAGATATCTAAAAAAATCCAAAAAATTAAAAAAAATTTAAAAACCACACAGATTTCTAAATAACCCATGGGACAAAGAGGCGCTCACAGGGAAACTATAATTAGAAATCAGTAAAATTTTTAAAAGATTTTAAAATTACAGAAAAGAAGTAAAACAAAAAGCTGGTTCTTTATCAATGATAATGATAAACCTCTAGTCAGACAAATCAGAGCAAATGAGAGAGAGAAAGAGAGGGGGAGTAAATTACCAACATCAGGAATGTAAAAGGGAATACCATGAGGATCCTGATGCTATTAAAAGGGTGATAAAATAATATTATTAACAAATGTATGTCAATAAATTCAGCAACTTAGTTGAAATGAACACACATGCAAAGATATAAACTACCAAAATTTACTCAAGAAGAAATAGATAGCCTGGATAGTCCCATATCTAGTAAAGAAATTAAATTCATAGTTAAAATCCTTTCCAAAAAGTAAATTTTAGGCCCCAATTGTTTACTGGTGAATTCTTCCAAACACTGCAGAAAGAAAGAATACCACTTCTATACAAATCTTGAAAAAAGAAAAGGAAGAAAACCTTTCCAACTCATTTTATGAAGCCAATATTACCCTACAGCAAAACTTGTCAAGAAATTATATAAAACAACGGGTGAATATACTTCATGAATATGACACAGAATTATTACAAATATTAACAAGTCATGTCCAACAATTTATGGAAGCAATAATATATCATACCAAGTGGGGTTTATTCCAGGAATATAAATTTGATTTAATATTCAAAAATCAACCAATATAATTCGCTGTATCAACAAACTAAGAAGAAAAAGTATATGATCATCTCATTACATGTAGAAAAATTATTTGACAAAATTCAACTCAAAATAAAAACTTACAACAAACTAGTCATAGAAGGGAACTTCTTCAACCTGATAAACTATCTCTATAAAAAGCCTTCAACTAACATTATACTTGATAGACAAAGACAGTGCTTTTCCCCTAAGATTGGGAACAAAGCAAGGACTCACTACTCTCATTTGGAGGTCCTAATCAGTGCAATAAAGCAAGCAAAAAAAAAATGAATGAATGAATACAAATTAGAAAGGAAAAAAATAAAACTGTCATACTCGCAGGAGACGTGGTGGTCTAAGTAAAAAAACCTCAAATAATTTACAGAGAAGCTACCATAGTAAGTGAATTTAGCAAAGTCACAGGATACAGGATACAAAAATCATTGCATTCCTTTACATTAAATGAACAATTAGGAATTAGAATTAAGAAATAAGAGTATCATTTAAAATAGCAACAAAAACAAAATAGAGCTGGCAAAAAATATGCAAAACATGCATGCTTAAAAAACTAAAACATTAAAGAGATAAATTTTAAAAGCCTAAATAAATGGCACTATATAACATGTGCATGGACCAGAAGACTCAATATTGTTAGAACGTCAATTCTTCTCCGAAAATGAACTATAGATTCAATGTAATCTCAAAAATAACACCAGCATAGTTTTTGGTAGAATTTGGCAGACTGACTCTAAACTTTATATGGAAAAGCAAAGGTTCTAGAATGGACAAAACAACTTTGAGAAAGAGAAGCAAAGAAGGATTCACACTATCGATTTCTATAGGTACTTAATTTAAAGCTGAGAATTAAGACAGTGTAGTACTGGTAAAAATGATATAAGTATACATCAGTGACAGAGAATAGAGAAACTGAATATAGACTCACAAATTTTCCACAAAGTCACCAAGACAATTCAAATGAGAAAAGGTATTTTCAACAAAATGTTCTGTAACAATCATGTCTCCGTATACAATTTTTTAAAGAGATCCCAACTTGAAATACATCATAGTCCTAAATGTAAAATATAGAACTATAAAACTGCTCAAAGAAAACACAGAAGAAAATATTTGTGACATAGGTTTAGGCAAAGATTTCTTATATAGGACATAAAAAGTATGAATCATTAAAAAATTTGATAAATAAAAATTAAAACTGATGCACTTTGAAAGAAACACTAAAGAGATTTAAAAAAAAAAAGCACAAAACAACAACAACAGAAACTCCACACAGACTACAAACAGTATTTGCAAAACATATATATGATTAAGGACTGGTACACCATATATATATATATATATATATATATATATATATATATATATATATATAAAGAACTTATATATATATAAAGAATTTATGTATAAAGAATTTATATATATAAAGGATTTATATATAAAGAATTTATATATATATAATTTATATATATATAGAATTTATATATATAAAGAATTTATATATAAATATTTTATATATATAAAGAATTTTCACAGCTCAGCAACAGGAAAACAACTTGATTAAAAAAGTAGACATAGGGCTTCCCTGGTGGCGCAGTGGTTGAGAATCTGCCTGCCAATGCAGGTGACACGGGTTCGAGCCCTGGTCTGGGAGGATCCCGTATGCCGCGGAGCAACTAGGCCCGTGAGCCACAACTACTGAGCCTGCGCGTCTGGAGCCTGTGCTCCGCGACAAGAGAGGCCGTGATGGTGAGAGGCCCGCGCACCGCGATGAAGAGTGGCCCCCGCTCGCCACAACTAGAGAAAGCCCTCGCACAGAAATGAAGACCCAACACAGCCATAAATAATAAATAAATAAATAAAATAAAATAAAAGACAAAACTGTAGTTCCCAGAGGCTCTCAAAAAGAAGCATCCCTCCTTTGTTGCAATAAGACTGGTAGATGAATGAGTGCAGGGATACAGAAGATACCAACAAATAGTTTAAAAGAGTAAATCAATGATTGAATAAATAAATTAGTATTGTTTGAAGAGTATAGCTATCAATTATTTAAAAAAAAAAAAGTAGACATAATATTTGAACAGACACTTCACCAAAAAGAGATAAAGATGTCAAACAAGCAGATGAAAAAATGGTCAACATCATTAACCATGAGGAAATTGCCAATTAAAACCACAGCGAGAAACAATTACATACCTATGAAAATGAATAGGCATATATATAAACAGACAATAGCAAAGGCTGAGGAGGACGCAAGACAATTGGAACTCTCATACTTTTTCTGGTGGGAATACAAAGTGGCACAACCTCAGCTTGCCAGCCTCTTGTGAAGTTAAATACACAAGAAATACACTTGCCATACAACTACCCTATCTAGGTCGTCACCCAACAGAAATGAAGACATCTGTCCACACAATACCCTGTACGTGGAAGCTTATAGCAGCTTCATTTAAAATCTACAAAACCAAGAAGAAACTCAAATGCCTGTCACCCAGTAAATGGCTAAACAAATTGTGCTACAGTGACCAAGAATGAACTACTGATATACGCTGTGCAACTAGGAATCGTTAAGAGCTTTATGATAAGTGAAAGAAGCAAGAATCAAATTGTTACAAAACGTATTATTACTTTTATATGACATTCCAGGCAAGGGTAAATACTGTAGAGACAGAAAAGAAAAACAGTGGTGTCACCAAGTTTTGGGGACTGAGGGAGACACTGATTACAAAGAAACATGAGGGACCTTTTGGGGGCAGTGGAACCAAAATCTGATTTTGGCACTGGCTTCAGGATTATTTATCTTTGCCAAAATTCATAGTCATATATCTGAACAGGGTGGATTTTAATGCATTAAAGTATGATTTAATGGACCTGACTTCCATATTATATATTAGGATTAAATTATAATTAAATTAGCTTAGGTATGGCTTAACCCAAGGTTGTCTGTAGACATTTGAAACAAAATGCTGAAGAATGAAAAACACATGATTTTCAGACAGAAATCAGAAGGAGACTGTTATTGGGGAGAAACCTTTCTGGAAACCCACGACTCACCACACAGGAAGCCCTTATTCAACCTGTGAGTCAATCCAGGTCAGAAGCAACGTGTGGAGTGACAGCTCAGTGTCTCTGGAAAAATGCCAGCCTCAGAACTGCGTGAATATCAGGGACAGATCAGCTGCTGAATCTTTCGGTCCAAAAATCAAAACTGGACCTATTCCAACACTTTTTACCCTCCATTTCCCATCCTTATCTCTGTGTTTCAACCACTTAATCACAATCCTTTCACATTCCCAGCCTCACTTCATGTTCAGAACGTCACTCCTCATGCGGATGGTGAAGTGACTGGAGCCGTGAAATAGGAGAAAAAGATGGGGGGCTGAGGACCTTCAGCCTATGAAAGAAATGATGAGGGAATTTACGATTCCTATTTTCAAATACTTGAAAGACTGTCAGTAAAGGAGAAAATACCTTTATGGCATGAAGCTCCCAAGCCATAATGAGGATGAGGGGGCTCAAGTTACAGGGAAACTGAAATTCGTTTAATATAAAGAAAATGCCTATTACCATTAGAAGCTGCCAAAGAATAATAATAACCGCATTCATACATTTGAGACAGTGTTATACACATTATCTCTTTTAATCTTATTACAACCCTTTGAAGTAGACATTTACAGATGATATAAAATACTTAAGTTCATACAGCTAATGACCAGAATAGCAAAAATTTGAACCCAGGTCTTTCTTTGCTCTGCTATCCTATCTCCCAGTGGGTTGCATATGGTGGTCCTGACTTCCCATCATTGATTCTACTCCAGCCTACTGGGAACCACTTGGCTGGGATACTTTATAAGGGATTCTACAGTAGATGAGCTGGGTTCCATCTGCTTGCTACTTAGATATCATCAAATGATGAGATAGCATGAGATTCTTTATTAGTGTATTTTCTTATTCACATAATAAATGAATCTGTACTGTCCCCTTTCCTTTTTGCGTGTGTCCATTACTTTCCAAGTTTATTTCTCTCACATGTAAAGGAAATACATCATTCTTCATAACTACCTTATGCCACTAGAGTTACGTTCGGGTGAAAGAGAAGGATTTTCAGTCAATAACAGCGTAATTGCACCCTTGCCAGCGAGTGGAGTTTGCCAATGGGATAATCTGCTCTCACACACAGATGCTATTCCTGGCCCTGACATTTGAGGCTGGCAAGTTGGCTGTCACCCTTCGATATTGTGCCAATATCTGCGTAATATTTTCCTACCCAAATCTTGCACAGAACCCCAAAGGCTTATTTGGAGCATTGATGGATATTTATAAGAAAAGTTCAGAATCCTGAAAAGGGCTGAAAAGAAAGGCTTGATGTTTGTTTCGTACTCTTTCTTCCAGGTTATTGAAACTTGTCGAATATATTCAATTCCTTTTGTTAGTTTCTTTTAATGTTTTGGATATCAATTCATCTCTTTTTCATATTTTGTTATTTTTAGATGAGTGGTTTAGAAGTCATAAAATTGTAAAAATGTAAGGACCTCTCGATGCCACTCAATCCAATCTACCACCTACTACAAGACTCCCTTCTAGAGCATCCAGGAAAAAAAAAAAAACCTATCATCACATTTTTGCTTGAACACGTCACTTAATGACAGAGTGATCATTCCAACATGCACTCTAGTTAGGAAGAAATGACTTTTATAAGTACCTAAATTTCACCTCTGAATAACTTCTATCGTGTACTCAGGGCAACAAAGAACATCTTTTCTCCGCCTTACATTTGTAGGTATGAATCCTTCTATGAGCATTTTAGCAGTTGTCTCTACATAACCTGCCTGGGTCTCTGTTTCTATAGCACCTTTTAGCCCTATTTGTGCCAGCTGGTAACCAGTCCCATACCTACCCCTCCATCGTCTCCCCTGTGCACTTTTCCTGGATCATTGAGAATCAGACAACTAACATTTCCAAGACTCCACTGCCAGTTGGATTTGGTCAGGTTTGGAGGTTAGCTTGAAGGCCAGAGAAGAAAGAAGGCATTGAGTTTCTGGCAGCAGCCACCTGAAATACCAGCAGAGTCGCCTGCAGCAATAGCAGCAGTGGTCGCTCCTATAGCCGTAGGGAAGGTACCTCCTGCTCAAGACAGCAGTGAGCGTGGGGTCCTAGGATCCAGGTACAACTTCCTGATATCTCAATAATCCCACCATTTCCCCCCTTTTCCCTACATTCCATCTCTCTCCACCTGTGGTATTTAGAGCTATTTGTTTTCCTGACTGTACACTGACTAAGAACCATTATAACACCACATTCTCCACTGTGGTACAGATTTCTGTGTTCACACCTTACCTCACCACTCCATCAGGCGTGAGGATGACACCTAGCATTTGATAATAAATTTTAGGTTGCAATTTTTTTGTCATTTGGAATCATGTCTCCCCTTATCTGCCTCTTCTTCAGACTGCACACACCCAGTTATTTCACTGGTTCTGACAATGCGGAAATAAACAAACCATTCCGGTTCTGGTCTAATAATAACAAGACTTCGAAATGAGAAGAACGGATACTTCTTTCATTATCTGAGTACTCTCTGTTCATTAATGCAAACTTTGATTGTATTTGCTTTTCAAAGAAATCACATAATGTAAAAAACTCATTCAAATTCTGTTCAAAAACCAACATCATAAATTAGCTTGGAATCCCAAACTCTCAAGATAATTTCAGCCATTCATTCCTTTATTAAATTGAAGTATAGTTGATTTACAATGTGTTAGTTTCAGGTGTACAGGAACATGATTGAGTTATATATCTGTATTTTTCAGATTCTTTTCCACCATAGGTTATGACAAGATATTGAATATAGTTCCCTGTGCTATACAGTAGGTCCTTGTTGTTTATCTACTTTATATATAGTAGTGTGTATCTGTTAATTCCAAAATCCTAATTTATCCCTCCTTCCCTGCACCCCCTTTTTCCCTTTGTTAACCATAAGTTTGTTTTCAATGTCTGTGAGTCTATTTCAGTTATCCATCCTTTTATCTTTACCATTTGTAAGTTTAACACGCTGCTGTTCTATGCCCTCATTCAAGATACGGATAACATGTTCAGTAGGACCATTCCAATACAGAGCACACACTGTGCAAAGCTGGTGAATCTAGCCTATTCCTAACCATGAGTTAGATGGAACTAGAGGGCTCTTTACTTCTCACCACTTCATTATTCCTCTACGCTAAGTGATGATCTCAATCTCTCACTAGTCAAGAGTTTCACAATTCAAAGTTGATTTTAAATATGACATTTATTTTTCAAATGTATAAATGCCTGAATTTACATTTGAGAGGCTAAAATTTATTTTTAAGATTTGGCACTGTTGATTTTCTAAATAATAAATTCATTTTGTCAAAAAGAAAAAAATTATAGTTATATCATTTGTTTCACTGTTGTTGATGTTTAATCAAATTGAATTTCCTAGATACTCTGTATTCTCAAAGGATTCTTTGTTTTGGCAAACCATTACTTTTAAAAAATGAACTCTTCTTAACAATGAAAATTATTGATAGGATGGACATATGGTTCATGGAAGTGCATGCAGGAGGCCTTGTAGCAAAATACTGGATTCTGGTTTTGATTTTCATTTCCCAGATGACAGTGAGGTAGATGTTTTCATGTACCTGCTGGCCATTTGAATATTTTTTTCAGAAAAATATCTATTCGGGTCCTTTGCCCATTTTTATTTGAATTATTTGGTTTTCCTTTTTTGCTACTGAGTTGTATTAATTCCTTATATATTTTGGATATTAGCACCTTATCAGATATGTGGTTTGCACATATTTTCTCCCATTCTGTAGTTTGCCCTTCATTTTGTTGATCATTTCTTTTGCTGTGTAGCAACTTTTAATTTGGCGTAGCCCACTTTTTAATTTTTGCTTTTGTTGCTGTGCCTAGGGTGTCATATCCACAAAATCATTACCTTATATATGGAATCTAAAAAACACAAACTCACAGAAACAGAGAACAGATTGGTGGTTGCCAGGTGTAGGGAGCGGGGGGATGGATGAAGATGGTCAAAAGGTATGAACTTCCAAATAAAAGATGAATAAGTCCTGGGGACGTAATGTACGGCATGGTGACTATAGTTAACAACATTATATTGTAAAATTGAAAGTTGCTGAGAGAGTAGGTTTTAAAACACACACACACAATATAACTATGTGAAGTGGTGGATGTGTTAACTAACCTTATTGTGGTGAACATTTCCCAGTACAGTATATACATATATAAAATCACTATGTTGTACACCTAAAACTTACACAATGTTATATTTCAATTATATCTAAATAAATCGGAAAAAAGAATATTGCATTTACAGAATATTAAGGACCAGGCTGGAGATTTGTAAACCAGGGCTGAGGAATAAAGTGCAAAACCCAGAAGAACTTTAAATACCAGTACAAGACAACCTTAAAGCAATGTCATAAAGATAGGATGGAATGTGGAATGAGTTATAAAGATGATAAAAGCTCAGGAGACACATATACCACTTCTTAGTGGAATAGTTAAGGAAAGTTTTGTGTTAGAAGTCAAGCCCAATTCAGGGATAAATAGGGAATTAATATGAGGACCGTGGAGACCATTTTGGTTGTTGATCAAGAATATTTGTATAGACATGTACATGCACACACAAGCAATGAGGTCCTTGGCATATTCTGGAGAGTAGCTCAATCTGTTTGCACAGAGTGATACTGTCTGAGCCAAGGTTGTAATAAGATATGGAAAAAGATGGAGGCAAGATTGTATTGGAGCTTCAATACCCAAAAAATGTTTACTCTAGTCTATAGGACATGGGAAAATATTGAAGCGTTTTGAATAGGAGATTGATATGATGAAACATAATATGTTTATATTCTATGTTCATTATCACAAAGGCTCTGGTCAATGATATAGCCTCTCAGGCAATCTGTCTAGTAGTAAATATTCATTGATTAAGGTGTTTGTAGTCTGCTCTTTTAAAGCCAGACATCAAAGAAAATATTCTGAGAATATTTTGCCAAAGGTGACATATTTTAATCACCAATTCAGATTAGAGGTTTGATGGGTAAGGTCTTGCCAAAATCTACCCGACTCCCTTAAAAACAGCAGCTTTCGTCTTTTCTTGCCTACGCTGGTACACCCGTTAAGCCACCGAGCCCCTAACTGCTCAGGAAACCAACAGAGTCAACCAGCCTGGGAAAGATGCAGTCTCTCCCGGATGCTTAAAAGTGGCCATTTAGTAAAATGTGAAAGTAGATTGCTTCAGTGTTGCTTGCTGAATTTGACATGGATCAATGGCAATTTCCAACATGGCGCAGTTTCAGAGTGTCAGATACATTGTTTCAAGTTTTTGTTTTTAATACACCTGATTACTTTTTTGTTGTTGTTGCTTATAATTTTAATGGTCCAGTATTTGCAAGATAAAATGAATAATAATGAAGACGGAAAACAGCTTTGCTTAGTTCCTTTGCCAGGTAAAATTGTTTGGAATGCAAAACAAGTGTGTGTGCAATGATCTTAGCAGACAGACAGAAAACGGCAATAATAGATGAACTTTGGTCTTCAGCCAAAAGACCATAAAGGGTGAAACACGCAGAACCAGTCAGAATGATTGAAGGTTGTTTTGGTGTTTAAAGAGGGTACAGTTTTATTCAGTGGTTTGTCTTTACTGCCAGATAGTAAATTACAAATTTTCTAATACTGCCTGTTTGCCATCTGCTTTTGAGAAATTATATCTGATAATAGATGATACAAAAGCACGACCTTGCTAAGCTTCAGTGGAAACCACCCAAACAAAATCCACTGCATATTTTTTCCCTTATTTCTAGAGAGACACTCAGAGAAGAGACAGGGAAAGGAATTTGTACAATTATACCATAATAATATTAAATTTTGTTTCATTTATTCAAGGGGAGATCACAAAATGCTGGTCTTATGAAGACTCTATTTCATAATTAGCCATGATTACATAAAAGATAGTTTCCATAAATATCTTTAAAAGGACTTAACAGATAAAACAGCAAATCAACTAGTAATATATTTTCCATGCCTATGTTTGTCAGAAACACCTGTTGTATTACATTAGAGTCCTCATTTGTGTTTATTTTAAGGAAGTAATATCCAGAATAATCAATTATTTGCTATATTTACAAGCTTTGATTTTAACTGGTATTTATCTGCTTCCAAAAATCAAATACACCTTGGAATGGAAAAAGCTTTTCACTAAGGATGATTTTCAAAGGAATATATCTGCAGACAGGGCAAAACAAGGCATGATTTTAGGCAATGAAAGTGATATTGAAATAAGTATATCTTTTAAAAATGTACATATTTAGAGAAAACTGTATTCATATCACATATTGTGGACTATGGCTTGAGTATGCTTGGTAAATACCTGTCACATAAATTTATAATCATTAAGTATATAAGTTAATACCATGTTATGTTGACATGTATAATTATAGATTTTCCATAAATTTGTCTATTGTGTAAAAAGTGCATTTAATTTTTATAAGAGAAATCCACTTAATTTTCCAATGAAAATATTCATAAATGCAACTTGGATTTTCATCAAAGTTCCTAGTCATCATATGGTTTCATAACAAATGCCTAAAACTTGTCTTAGAACTCAAGAAAAATAGCTAGCTGTTGAAACTCTTGGGATAAAAACAGGAGTCTAAAAGGAACTGTTTCTACTATACACCACCTTATTTCTTAAACTGTCATACCACAAATTATTTCATTCAAGAAAATGGTAAATTAAAAAGCCACAACATAAATATTAAAGTATGTAACCAAATCGGTATATGAAACTAAATTCAGTCAATGCTTCAACAACAAATTATGCGACTCTAAATATTTATTTTGGACTAATTCTGTATGTTCGTACTACAAATAATATTATTCTTAATCCTTAATATTCATGTCATTTTACCTAGCTGCAAATTGCTTTTCACATGAATCATATCATTTACTTCTGGCAAGTCAAGATATTAGGCTACTTGTCTCTCAATAGAAACAGAAAGATACATTCTAGAGTGCGTTATGCCTGCTACAAAACCCACACAACTCAATATAATGATGCAGACTAGGGATACCACACACACATTCATCAGTGTAAACACAGGTGACCTGAGCATGCCAGGCCATCTATCTGCTCCGAGCTGCCATCTTGCAGAGACTGGTCCAGCTCGCTGACAGTAAATCTTTACACCATGATTTTATCCCCGGTGCTGACAAGACATCTCGTGCTGTGAGCAGCCAAATGTTTATGTGCAACGACAGCACGTCCGTTACTGTTATTAGTTCTCTGCCCCCATGCATGCGCGAGGAACATTAAAGGCCAAATGGGTGAGAAAGATGGTTTCCCCTGCGCCTCCGCTTTACAAACGGAGCCTGGTTCCTACGGAATGTGTGAAGGGATTTACCTTTTAAAAATATACAAGCAACTGTTCTGAAACGCTAATTTATAACCAGGCAGTCCGCGGGAAAAAAAAAAAATTCAGAAGAGCAGAGTAATGAAGTTTGTACTAGATCAAGTGGTGAGAGATGTGATTTCTATTTCTGCCACTAACCAGCTATGCGACCTTAGCAAATCCCTTGCTCTGGTTGTTAATTCTCTTCTATTGCTTTCTCTTTCAATGAGAGGTTTCCTTTCAGCCTCTCCAAAAAAATGTATTAAAGACTAAGTGCTCAATAATGCCCTACCCATCGCTCTCTATAAATAAACTTTCAAGATAATTTCCAATACTTCCTAAGGTAATTTTGCCAAGTGATTAGGATCTAAGGGTGCTCAAGGAAACCCTTCTAAATTGTTTGCAATTACAATCTTTTCCTCGTCATTTACCACTGCACTGGCATTCAACTATTGAATAATCTGGGCTAATTTTAAAACGTAGTATTTCTTTTCCAAAAGACACTTTGAGATTTTGTATTCTTTTCAAAAAGTAGTTTACCAGTGTTGATAAGTGTCAATACAAATGCTGCATTTCTGTTAAAACATAAAGGATTACTCTAATATTTACCCAAAAGCTTGTGTGGGAAGCTCTATGGAGGCAGTGGCCATGGGTGTCTTGTTCACTATTAAATTTTTAGGTGCCTAACAAAATATCTGACACACAGCAAGTGCTCAATAAATATTGATAGTGGAAACTGAGGTTAAGCCACCATGATGAAAAGTAAAGGTACTAAGAACCAAACTAGCATCCAAGAAGAATGAGAGCTGTCCCAGTGATTAGAGAAGTTAAGGAAAGTCTAGCATGGACCAAAAATAGAAACAGATTACTCAGTGAGGAAGAAAAGTACATAAACTAGCAAGCCTTCCAATCTTCTTTTTTTTATTTTAATTTGTTTATTTATTTTTGGCTGCGTTGGGTCTTCATTGCTGCACGCGGGCTTTCTCTAGTTGCAGCGAGCGGGGCTACTCTTCATTGCGGTGCGTGGGCTTCTCATTGCGGTGGCTTCTCTTGTTGCGGAGCACGGGTTCTAGGCACGCGGGCTTCAGTAGTTGTGGCACACGGGCTTAGTAGTCGTGGCTCACGAGCTCTAGAGCGCAGGCTCAGTAGTTGTGGCGCACGGGCTTAATTGCACCGTGGCAGGTGGCATCTTCTGGGATCAGGGCTCGAACCTGTGTCCCCCGCATTGGCGGGCGGATTCTTAACCACTGCCCTACCAGGGAAGTCCCAAGCCTTCCAAATCTTAATCTTCTTTTCATCTGAAAGCAGCCTGCGGTTTTTGTTGCAATCAAAACACTGTCCTGTGAATTTGGACATCCTGCCAAATGAAGGGGAAAGGCTTTTTCTATCAGATTGCTTCCAGAAAGGAGTTCTCGTTTTCCATTCTCTGGATGGTAGCAAGAAAGTGAGAATATAGGCAGGCTATCCATCATTTTTCACCACAGTTAAATCTTCATAGCTACTTATATATAATTGCTTTCTTTTTCCTTTTGTCTACAAAATTGCAATGGCCAATAGAAATAGACTAAAATAATACAGTTCTATCACTTCATTGTAATTCCACCCTTCGACCCATGCCATGATCTATTTAGTCTGAAAATATCCCTATGTTCAAATACTCATTTTTCTTCTTTAAAGTCAAAGTTATTTTACATGTCTTGACTTAATATGATAGAAGTCTATAATATCCTTCTATTTCTCTTCCCTTAAGAATAAGTCAGTCATTCGCAGTTACCCAAACTGAAAACCCATCTCCAGAAGTAAAAAGATTTTTAAAGGGGTCATGACAGTAAAACTTTTCGTAAAGTCAAATGTCTTGAAATCTCATTTGCCAATAGTACTTGTTAAGAATCTTTTGTTCAAAAACCTCAGAGGAATTTACACATTAATTCTGACAGCAGCCTGGTAATGTGCCTACATCACAAATAATGATTGGAAAAAGACGTAGCCCACAGTGAGATAATCAGAGAACTGATAATCTCTTAGGTCAGTATGGAGGTTCCTTAAAAAACTAAAAGTAGAGCTACTATATGATCCAGCAATCCCACTGCTGGGCATATATCTGGAGAAAAACATGGTTCGAAAGAATCGAGTCTCCATTCTGACTCTCTTCTCTCTATCCTTCAGAAAATGTTCCTCTTTAGAGTTACTTCCACTTTGTGCCGTGGAAATCACAAAATAGGGTAAGAAGCCTTGGAAATTTTCCTGAATTCCTGTGATCCCAGCAATATGTTATCTAAAATAATATGATAATCTATTTTACAGAGGATTTAGTTGTTTTCTAATGTGTGAAGCTTTCAGAGTAACTAATGTACCCTCCTGCCAAAAGCCACGATTACGCATTTATGCTTATTATCACTACTGTTTCATTTTCCCTTCAACTGAAATGTACATCTTATCATCTACTCTTTCTAACACATAGTTGGGTGTAAAATGATCAGTTTTGTATTCAGTTGACCCTTGAACAACAGGGGTTTGAATTGCACATGTCCATTTATACGTGGGGTTTTTCAATAGTAAATAGTACAGTACTACACGATCTGTGGTTGGTTGAATTTGCAGATGTCGAACCAGGGGTACAGAGGGCTGACTATAAGTTATACATGGATTTTTGATTGTGCGGAGGAGGGTCAGTGCCCCCGATCCCACCATAATTTTCAAGGGTCAACGGTATTTCTTTTTAGGTTCTCCCACACTGTAGTTTGGGGAAAAAATGGGAAGACAAGAAATAGGAAGAGGAAAATTCTGTTGGATGATGACTATAATAGTCCAGAAGAAAAATTATGGCAGTCTAGACTAAATGACATCATGAAAGATAGAAATCAGCAGAATTAAGTAAAGGACACTTCCCATTGAGAAAATGTAAATTTGGGGAAAAGTTTTAAGTGAGTTTACTTAACAAGAATGGTTATTCATACTAAAAAATGTACAATATTCACTTTCTTCAAGTTTATTGTGGGATAATATTTTTTAAAAATCACAAAATTTTAAAAACAATAGTGAAGAATTCCTGCATTCATTTCACTGAAGTTTGAAACTATGGCAATGTGTAGCTACATGAAATTAACCCTTTGGTAAAGTAGTCAGATTATTTTAGTTCTGTGACTTTACACATTCATCACAGTCAGTATAAATAACTGTATCACGGTATACTGCACAGATTTTCATTACCATTTTATTGGAGATTGCCATTGATCAATAGAATTGGTTTTGCCATTGTTCTAATTATTCAGCTAAACTTATCAGCTGGAAAACAGATGAGCAGCATAAAGTCTTGAAAATAATGGTCACTCAACAAATAAATATATGTATCGACTTGAATATGAATGCTTTACAAACTACAAATAGTTTTCTAATTCATTTACCAAGTTTTCATTTGAGAATGCAAAGGGGCAGTATCTCCTTAAGAGGTTCATTTTGGTTTCCATTGTCAGTTTACTCTTTGATTCATCCTACTGACATTCTGGCCTTTTCTTCCGTTTTCTCTCCCTCTCTCTGTCACAAAGCAAAGCTATATTTCCTATCATCTGTCTGCTAACAATGAGAGTTAATATGATTAAATTGGGAATTATCCTGAGAACTACAGTAATCAGCCACTTTCTCCCCTCTGTTGATTTGATTCATTCTTTCCTTCTATTTCCATTTTAATAATTATTTTATCATTTCACATTAATTTGCTTCCGATAAATTACATTAAATACATCAAAGGGCCTCAAAGTAAATTAGCTTTTTGCTAAGTCAGATCTTAAAGATCCAAAATGTGATTTTGTTTTTCACTCTAAATTATAAATATCCATTACACATTGGAAAAAGCACTTTCAAATTAATTTTCCATTGCTTCTAAAATATCTGAGAATTCCTTCAAGAACAAAAGAAGTTTCATCATGAATCCATTATGTCATTTAGGCTCAAAATCTTCATGAGAGAAGTTTATTTTAGAAAATATTAGTTTCCTTGTAAAAAAATTTAAAAAGCATTGCTTGACAAAAATTTCACTGACAGACTAAAAATCTGATTTTTAGCTTTTTCTCTTTCTAGGGAAAGAATTCCCTAATTTTAAATGTCTCCCTACTATTTTTTATAGGTTTGAAATGGTTTCTTCTTTATTTTTATTTTTTAATTAATTAATTTTTTTGGCCACTCTGCACCGAACGCAGGATCTTAGTTCCCCGACCAGGGATCAAACCCATGTCCCCTGCAGTGAAAGTGCGGAGTCTTAACCACTGGAACACCAGGGAAGTCCCAATGTCCCCCTACTATTGCTTTCATTATTTTATCCTTATTATAATTATACAGAGAAAAAGACATTTCGTTATAAATTTATAAAGAGTTCCATCCTTTCTCATGGGGAAAAGTATTCTTTCACCTCCCCCCCCTCCCCGATATCCTTGGGACACAGAAAGGTACAGCCATAGAGTTTATTCCAACAGATCACTCGAACACTTATATAGAATTGAAAATCTATCTTTTAGAAGATACAAAACACTGTATTGAAGTTTCTCCACTAGTCTGCATGATACCGCTGAAGTAGAGAAGTATGAAAGTATTTTGAGAAAGATTTATCCAACCTGTGATATCGGACAGACGGACTTCCGATGTAAGATGTCAGATTTCTCAGCTCTTAGGTGATGTGTGAAATGTCTATGGCCAAGATCCAAGCTTTGGTAGGATAAGGATTGTGGTGGTTTGAGTGATGAGAAGCAATGGGGGCTAAGCTCTAACTTAGATGTTTATGAATTCATTTAGTATTTATTGAGTGCCTCTTATGTCACACTGCTATCTACCTCTGGCATATGAATATAAAACATATTTTTCTTACATGGGACTCCCTCTCAGGATAAATATAGGTTAGTAGAGTAGTAAAACATTCACAGAAAACTCGAGTAAAAAGAATAGGTAAAGAGATGAAAGTTTACAGGAGAAAGTGAATACTTCTAACTGTTGGGATCAAGAAAGGCTACCTGGAGTTCAAGCCCTGGGTTCCCCAAGCCAAGCACTTTCCCAGATTCATCCTTATTTTCTCCTCTTCAAGCCACCATGGGAAATCCTTCTCCTAATGCTCACTGCTTCCCGCCAGTTTCTCTTTCATTGCTCGTCAGGGAACAAGGTGGAATTTTATATCTTTTTGTCAACAAGATTAAGCAATTTTTGTTTTATTATTTTTTTTAGTGGTAGAGTAACAAAGAAACAGACAAGAGTAACATGTTTATGCATTGTGTTCTTAATTACTAACCATTTTTTAATCTAATCCCTCAGCCAAGACTCTTACAAAGATACTAATATTTTTCTTTTAATGTATATGGAGGACCAAAGTAAGTTACTTTTCTCCCTTCTTTTTTTAAAAAAGAAGGACACTATGCTCAGGTTTTCTGGCATTTCTTCCCAGGAACTGAGGCAAGGCTGAGACCGCAGATAAGGTCCAGAATAAAGTCCTTTAAGGGAGGGAAACTGGATTCCGGGCTGAGACATCACAGGAACTCAGGATTCGCCTGCTCTAGTACTAGCAACAGGTGCTGGGATTCACCTGCCTCTGTACTCCCTTCTGTCATTGACATGGCAGACTCTGCCCTTGGCCAGGCCTCTGATAAGACAATGGACATATGTCATGGAGTCCCTCGGCTCCTGCAGTGGCTGAACTGGTACCCAGCCTCAGATCCTCCTTCGATGAAGAATAATCACACATCATTTCTCTCCAGTGACCCCCCAGGACTCGCTTTCCAATTTGTCCTGTGGCAAACTGGCTGGGTTCTGACTATTTCGTTCTTGTTCTTCTTCCCTGGTCACCAACGCTGTGTCCCCAGCAGACCTGTGTTTTCACCCCTTCTTTCAGGTTCAGTGGCTGCAAATCACAGAAGACGAACTCCCCCTGCCTGTGGCTGTCATGGTCAGATAGAAAGCCCAGAGATAAACCCATACACCTATGGTCAACTAATCTATGACAAATGAGGCAAGAACATACAATGGAGAAGAGACAGTCTCTTCAATAAGTGGTGCTGGGAAAACTGGACAGCTACATGTAAAAGAAGGAAATTAGAACACTCCCTAACACCATACACAAAAATAAACCCAAATGGATTAGAGACCTAAATGTAAGACCAGACACTCTAAAACTCTTAGAGGAAAACATAGGAAGAACACTCTTTGACATAAATCACAGTAAGATCTTTTATGACCCACCTCCTAGAGTAACGAAAATAAAAACAAAAATAAACAAATGGGACCTAATGAAACCTAAAAGCTTTTGCACAGCAAAGGAAACTATAAAAAAGACGAAGAGACAACCCTCAGAATGGGAGAAAATATTTTCAAATGAAGCAATGGACAGAGGATTAATCTCCAAAATATACAGACAGCTCATGCAGCTCAATATTAAAAAAACAAACAACCCAATCAAAAAATGGGCAGAAGACCTAAATAGACATTTCTCCAAAGAAGACATACAGATGCCAAAAAGCACATGAAAATATGCTCAACATCATTAATTATTAAAGAAATGCAAATCAAAACTACAGTGAGGTATCACCTCACACCGGTTAGAATTGGCATCATCAGAAAATATAAAAACAACAAATGCTGGAGAGGGTGTGGAGAAAAGGGAACCCTCTTGCCCTGCTGGTGGGAATGTCAATTCATACAGCCACTATGGAGAACAGTATGGAGGTTCCTTAAAAAACTGAAAATAGAATTACCATGTGACCCAGCAATCCCACTACTGGGCGTATACCCAGAGAAAACCATAATTCAAAAAGTCACATGTACCCCAATGTTTACTGCAGCACTATTTACAATAGCCAGGTCATGGAAGCAACCTAAATGCCCACTGACAGACGAATGGATAAAGAAGATGTGGTAAATATATACAGTGGAATATTACTCAGCCATAAAAAGGAACGAAATTGGGTCATTTGTAGAGACGTGGATGGACATAGAGACTGCCCTATAGAGTGAAGTAAGTCAGAAGGAGAAAAACAAATATTGTATATTAACGCATGTATGTGGAATCTAGAAAAATGGTACACATGAACTGGTTTGCAAGGCAGAAATAGACACAGATGTAGAGAACAAACGTAAGGACATCAAGGGGGAAAACTGGGGTGGGGGGGTGATGAATTGGGAGATTGGGATTGACATATATACACTGATATGTAAAAAATACATAACTAATAAGAACCTGCTGTATAAAAAATAAATTAATTAAATTAAATTAAAAAGAAAAACAGACCCTACCATTAGATGCTGATGAGACACAAGTCTGTTCAATAATAGGACTTTAAAAGGAAACCATTTATTCCAGAAAATTTGAAGGCTATGTTTACAAATAGGAGAACTTCCAGAAAACTATTTAGAAATGAATTAGTATCCTCAATTAAAATTTAAAAATATATATTACATATTATATCACTATTTAGATCTATACAACTATTACATATATATAATTAAACTATATATGAAATCATATATTTATATATGATTTTTATATATTTGACACATTTTATATTTTATGTAATAAAATAAATATTTATATAGTATATATTATGAATACTATATATATTTTTAAAGTGCCCTTTTAAAATTTATTTATTTTATTTTATTTATTTTTGTTTGTGTTGGGTGTTCGTTGCTGCACGCGGGCTTTCTCTAGTTGCGATGAGCAGGGGCGACTCTTCGTTGTGGTCCGTGGGCTTCTCATTGTGGTGGCTTCTTTGTTGCGGAGCTCGGGATCTAGGTACGCAGGCTTCAGTAGTCGTGGCATACGTGCTCAGTAGTTGTGGCGCATGGGCTTTGTTGCTCCGGACCAGGGCTCAAACCCATGTCCCGTGGATTGGCAGGCGGATTCTTAACCACTGTGCCACCAGGGAAGTCCCTACTATATCTGTTTATACTAGTTATGTTATTTATTTCTGAAGCCTGTAAAGAATTTGCTATATATAATTAAACTGAGTAAATTTTCTAATGTAAATATATATAGATAAATATGTATATGTGTGCACGTGCACACACATATGTTGCACACTTGTCTAGTGCATAAACACAAAAGCAAATGATTAACATATTTGAGCTCCCTTCTGGAACGTAGAAGCAAACTACATTATGTTATTTTCTGAAATGAGGATTTCTCTACACCTTATTTTGCCAAGCTTTTAAATAGTTATGTTTTCACTTTTATAAGAACGGCTGAGGCTTAGCTAATCTTGGCAAGGTGTGTATAAGTTGTGAATAAGAGACTGTACATCATTAATGTGAATTTAGTGTTGGAAGCCTTTTCCCTGATGGTTTTAATACTGTAATTCATTTGTCACCTGAAACAGTGACATATGTGACTTTTCCATGTAGCTTATAAAATTCCAGGCAGTATCTTCAGATAAAATACAGTTCAGAGAATTCACCGGGAAAACTTGCCAATTTTATAAGGGAATGACCAACACTTCTGAAGAGAGACAGATCAGGATGGCCTGGGGACTTGGTGTCCCTCCCCCTGCTCTCCTACCATGCACACACATACTCACATGTATGTGTCCACATGCACACATGTTTACACACATGCACACACGATCATACACACACACACACACACACACACACACTCATAGGGTAGAGTATCTGCGAGCTGACTCCAGAGGTCTGACTTAGCTCAAGGATGCATAACTCTGTAAAATACTAAAAGCCCTTGAATTATATACTTTCAATGGGTCAAATGTAAGATATGTGAATAAGTATATCTCAATCAAGCTATTAAAAAAAGTGATGCAGTTACTGTGTTCCTGAATATCCCCCACTTCCATCCCCTCACCCCTCATCTCCTCAGCCGAGGAGCTTTCACTGTTTCACTGTCTCATATTCTCTGCCCTCATTTCCTGTAAATACGTAGAGCATTATCGGAGTGAAGACCCTCCTCTACAGGAACCGTGGGGAACGCAGACCCCCTAAGCTTGGCATCGGATGAGGGACGGTCATCAAGGTCGTTGTGCGCTCTCTACTATTGCTTTGATTTTAGGTCTCCCCATCCCCGCCCCAACGATTCTATGTTAGATCCCCACCCTGCTTAACATTAATGGTGAATCTCTGTGACACTTCTGAATGACAACCATGTCTATGATTTTCTCTTGTGATACACATACTCATTCACTCACTCATTCAATGAACTGTGCGTCAGGGTGAATGTGGAGATAGAGCAGTGAACAAGACAGATGGCGTCCTTGCTCTTGGGAGCTTACATTATCAGAGTATACAATCCCTGGGTACTCTAAGCACTCTTTTCAGAAGTCCTTGCCAATTTTACTAATTGAATTTTTTTTTTTTAATTTACTTATGGCTGTGTTGGGTCTTCGTTTCTGTGCGAGGGCTTTCTCTAGTTGTGGCAAGCCGGGGCCACTCTTCATCGCGGTGCGCGGGCCTCTCACTATCACTGCCTCTCTTGTTGCAGAACACAGGCTCTAGACGCGCAGGCTCAGTAATTGTGGCTCACGGGCCCAGCTGCTCCACGGCACGTGGGATCTTCCCAGACCAGGTCTCGAACCCGTGTCCCCTCCATTGGCAGGCAGATTCTCAACCACTGCGCCACCAGGGAAGCCCTAATTGAATTTTTTTATTTCTACTTCCTAAATAATTTATGGCTTGCTTTCCTTTTTTTTTTTTTTTTTTTTTTTACAAAACAGTAAATATAATTGCATCGACCTAAAAGTTCTCTTCCATTATACATATTTCATATCCACCATATTCCTATTTTGTTCCATGGTCCCTTTTCTGGAAAGTTTTCATTTACACACTAGGGGTGATTTTTAAAAAATCAAATCTCTCTTGGAGCTTTAAGAATAATTTTATCATCACAGTTGCTATACCAAATTTACAAACAATAAAACTAAAACCACAAAAAACTAGGTTTTAGTATGCTTACTCTTGGTTAGGCATATATTTAACTGTTCTGAATCTTCAGTGTCTTTGTGAAACTGTGTTTCTTTTTGAGATGCTAAAATTGTTAGGAAAAACATTGCTTTTTGCTCTCTCCTCCCGAACACCTGCACAGAACTCGAGTACAGATCAAAGAGAATATAAGCTATTAGACTGTCAGCAGCAATGGGCCACTGTCACACTAGCACCTGCCTTTCAGAACCACAAACTGAAGGGCGGAAATAGATCGACACTGAAAGAAATAGTTGTAGAAACAGAGCATAAATGAAAAGCAAGGAAATCCAAGAGGAAGCAAGACTGAAACAAAATTAATTGTCCTCCTACTCTTATTGAAAAGAACTTGCATAATAACTAAGATAAAATGTGTTCTCTTACAAATGATCAGTATAGAATCACCCAGGCACTTGAACTTGTTCTGGGAGAGGCTTGTTTTCCTTCCTCTCAAATTCCAAACTATGGGAGGGCTGTCTTCACTTTATTCCCAGTTAGCCTTTTACACATTTTAGGCAATTTTTCCCTCTAACTCAAGCATTAATAGATAAGCCCTATTCACTAGAAGCTGTCTTCCTTACGCTTGCTTATGATTCTTTCCACATGACCTCTAGCAGAGACATTTATTCCCCTTTTTCTTTCTCTAAGCCTATCTATTATTTTCCTTTGCAGAGAATCAACATCACTTCATCCTTCAGACACTGGAGTTTAAAATTCACCCAGCTAAGATGCTTTATATTAAAGAAGAGAAAAATCCACCAAAGAAGAGCAGATCTGTGCAACCGCTGGGCTATTGGCTCCTTTACAGGAAGCGATTACTGCGGACAGTCTGGATAACCTCAGCTGAAAAAGAAGTTGCATGGCAAAATCCTCCTTTAGTCAAATACAAGTCCTCAAATAGATACTATAGTGCTATTAGACTAACTTGCTAAGTTTATCCCCTCACGCACAGTTTATCACTCCACTTAGAGAACATACTCTACGCAATGCAAAAAAAAAAAAAACAAGAAAGAAGGAAAGAAAAGGAGAAAGAGGGAGGAAGAGGAGGAGGAGGAGAGGGAGGGGGAAGAGGGGGAGAGGAGGAAGAGAAGAATTGGTACATCTTCACTAAGGTATCAGATTTATTCACCGAAGATGTCTTTCTGGCCCTAAGAGGTCATTCGTAACTGATCTACAATATACACAATACCCAACGACGGTGCAAATTATAATCATCCCCCAACGACGCTCACTCTCTAAATGATTTCCTGACATTTCAGAACTTTAGAGAAGAAGTATATCTTTCCTTTGGGATTCACATCAGTGTTTGGTCTAATTTCCTTGAACTCCAGATAGAAAGAGTCCAAAGAAGGAAATAACAAAACAAAGCCGTAACTAGGACAAGGGGTTTATGTTTTTGAAGGAAAAATGTTTTGCTAAGATAGTTCGTAAAAAGCAGAGACTTTTACAGTTATCTTGTTTTCATCTGGACAGAACAGGTGGGAGGAGTGCCCAGGCAGGTATCTTGCCACGTGAGTTCAGAAGCCCCGGCAAGACTCTCTTATTTAGGTTTTCCCCACTATCTGAAAGTAGAGGGTTCCTATGACACCTTTCGTAAGCCAAAATGAAAGGAAGATGCGATTACCTTAGGATACATCTTGCTAATGGCTGCACAAAATAAACTGAGGTGAAGAACAGATGCTCACGGACACAGTTCAAAGCTGTGGCGGCTGATACTGAGATACCGAGTGTGGATCCCAGGAAGGAGCCTGGTGGTGTCGCTCTTGCTACCTGGTGTGCGCACCGCCTCTGTAATGGCTTGATGCAAAACAAATGCTCACAACTTTTGCTTTTCGCCTTTTTTTCATAAAAGCGGCAATCCTATCGATTTCTTTCAGTTAGCAAAAACAGGTACTTATGTAGATCTTTCAGAAAAGCAAAGTGTAAGGCAAACTTTTGAAAAGCAGAGGATACCTGTACTCTGAACTCACATTAAAACAACAACAACCAAAAAAAAAAAAAAAACACACACATCCTCTATGGTGAAACTTCATAAACTACTAAGACTTGGGTGATGCTGGCCACCTCCAAGTAGTTACTAGAACAAATCCTGGAGTCAGATTCCCTTTCTTCCTCTCCTGACTCCATCACTTTTTAGCTATGGTGTAACCATGGGCAAAGACTTAACTTTTATAAGCTTCAGTTTCCCCTTTGACTAAAATTTTGATGATAGTATGATCCCCATCTTTGGTATGTTCTGAGTACTACATGATACAATGCCTGTAAGTACTGACCATGATGCCTGACACATAGAAAGTGCTCAGCAATCACTAACTACTGCCTTTATTACTAGTGATTACTCAGATCAACTCTTCTCCCCTGAGGGGGGATTGGGAAATGGGAGATCACAAGGCTAATGTGGAGATCATAACATTGACAAAGTGCTCATAAATGGATCAGGATAAACGGTGGTGAGGGGTCATGAAAAGCCATTTTACCCTCAAGGCAATTTTATTTTAACTTCTGAAGTCCAGTTTCCTTCCCCCCCCCCCAAAATGGGGATAGTATCAGGATCTCTCTTAGGTGATTCTTGTGGGGATTACCTGAAATAAGATAATACTTATAAAGCTGCTGGAACACACAGAATGAGGCACATAGTAAGTGCTCATTGAAGGTGGGTGGTTATCAGGTATTTTTATTGTTGAGAATGATGTCGTTTTCTGCTTTTTACAATAATATAGTTTTTTCTCTTTAAGTATTGGCGATGAGAACAGCACTAGTTTCTTTCTGATAGAAAAAAAATGCTTACTTCTCCATCTCTCACCTTAGAATTATCTAGGAAGAGTAAATAATGCTGTACTACCCAGCTCCTGGATGGGTCTGTATCTCCAAGCTGAGAAAAAGCTCTACATACAAGAGGAAATATAATTTGATGTTTGGGAACCAAGGAAGAGAGCAAGGGACTTGAGACAACCAAGGTTCACAAGTGAGTCAAGATTGCAAAGCACAGACAAGGGGAGAGGACCCAGGAGCAGGAAAGCAGAGGTTAGCCATAGAGAAGGGAAGACCTGGGGAATACGAAAAGAGCTTGGGGAGGCTTAGAGCTTCCCTAGAGCATGGATCTGGGGTCTCAGGCAACTCTAGACCTGAAGGGCTGGGTGGTCCCTGTTGATGTGGAGGTCACATAAAGATATAAACTCAAACTTTCATGCCCTAATGTTTCTACAAGCCATTTTTAACTCGCTTGTTTGAGCATAGTTTTCTATATGTTTCTGTAAACTGTGGCTATCTCCACTTTAACTGCAATCAAACCCAGATTATGTTCAAAATTTTAAACGATAGTACAGAGAATACTGAATTTAGGGAGACCTTGACTACAATGCTTACTCTGCCACTAACCAGATGGAGGACATTGTCAACTGTTGTACATCCCTGGACCTCAAGCTCTTCATTAAAGATATTAGGTAAATGATTAATACACTTACATTAATAATTTATCTGTACTCCTAATTTCTTCACTGGAAAGGGTTACACGACCAAGTGAGAAGGAATATAATTTGAGAAGTAAAATGACACGATTTTTAAATATATATACATATATAAAATAAAACACTGGAATATTGACCCTTTAGCTTCAATTATGTAATATTCACAGAGATGTCTAAACTACCAGATGGAATCAGAGATACAGCACTGAGATACAGCACTTAAGAAATGTCATTGTCAGATCCACAAAGATCTGCATATTTTTTTGATGGACTGCCAAGTGAGATTTCCAGTGATAGTTGCCACAGCCCAAATAGAATATGCATATCAGGGCTACCTTCACATCCTCACCTACCGTGTCCAACAAGCTAGAGGTCATTTGTCAGAGCCTCAAGGAACTCAGTGCTGCAGCGAGACAGGGATTGCTTGCAATGCTTAATAATTTAAGCTCTTGTCAGTTCATCCTTTTGGATATGCTACCATTTGGGAATAGTCATAAACTCCCCTTTAGTTCAGCTTCTTTTAACCTTGACATGAGCTCAGAGACAAGAATATAAGAATGTTCAATGCAAGCAAAAACAAAAAAAAGGTTGGGCTTACCACTAGACTGATTTGGATTGCCATATAACCTGTCTACACAGCATGAGTTACTAGGACAGGTGTGCATATGACTTAATGTAAGGTCATTATAGGCTCCCTGTGTGACCACATGGGTTATGGACAATAATTATGGACTACAGATACTGATGATTCTATAGAAGAATGCAAACTTCTACAACTCAGATAATTTAAATATTGATATTGGGTTTTGTTCTTTTAAACAAAATCAGGAATAGGATAAACATGGTTAATACTGACTTGAATAATTAAACTACTATAGTGATATTTTCGGATAGTTTAGTATTTTGCAATTTCACATTCACTTGCTTTTCTAAACCAGTCTGAGTGACACACCTGTGGGATGCAGGAATCACTTCTTTCTCTACATAGATTGGAGGCACCCTGCACACAGACATTACATACAAGTGTCTGTTCTACTTCAAAAACTGTCCGGGCTCTGAGCAAATAGAGATTAAGAAGGATCAAGTCTAAGAGCATTTTCTAATTGTGATAATATAATTCAAAGAATATTGAGCAAGAGTAAATAAATACACCTGAGCTACCTCTGAGAGACTACTGGTAAGATGCAATATAAAGCAGTTAGTTGTTGGGGCAAATTAATTGGGCATAGAGCTTCCTATTAAAAAAGAAAAGAAAAAAATGCTAGTGAAATTACAAGAAGAAAGAAAGGCAAAGCACGTGACCCAATGAGGTTCAAACTGTGGCTACAAAGAATATTTTAAGAAATATATTGTCAATCAACGGGTAAAGCACAAACTCAAAACTCTCTTTGTTTAATGTAAGATTTTCAAGCAGCTTTCATGTGTAATACAACTTGAAAAAAATGTGAAATAAAAAAACAGAATGTTTTTATGTTTCTGTAATTTCACTACATTACAAGGTGCCCTGATTAATGTATCAGGGAATCTTCTGGTCATATGACTTAATGACGCTGCTACTTGACTTTATGAAGCATTCCTTTGATCATTTAAAGTGAGCTACTCAGCAAAATTTCAATATTAGGTTTTCAGGAATAAACCACAATTTCTTCTTAGGTTTTTATGTAATTAAATTTGTTGCTACATTACTGCCCAAACTGTGAATTCCATACTAAAATTTTCAGAGATGTGTAATTTATATGTGTGTCCAATAACACTATGAGAGTGTACTTCTCTCTGTCTATGCCTCTGGCTATGACTGTAGGATAAATTTCAGTTTTAAGTTTGGAATATAGTTGAGAAGTAAGGTTATGAGAGGATTTTGAAATCACAGCTTAGACTTGGCAAAAAGAGTCCTAACATTTTCTATACAAACAAATGAAATGCCAGAGCAGACTCTCAATGTCAGAGCTTTTGAAAGAAATCTGGTTTGGCTCAACTAGAGTTAGCTGTGTGTGCTGAGACAATTTGACCTAGAAACAAAATGCTCTCTACAAATAATCAGCGAAGCTGAAAGGAAATTAATATGATTTTTAGTGTTTGACTTCAGTTGAATACTAGACAATTATGAGAAAATAATAATTATTATCTGAGCATACATTGTGGAATAATGACCATTGCTAGTATGAAGTTGCCAAGTAATTTCAGATTTATTTAGTTGTTTAAACATAGACTCATAAGAGGCAAAAACTGGAAAAGATATTGGAAATAATAGCCAATTATAGCAATGTTTTAGAAGAAACTCAGGCTTGTTTCCAGTAATATTCTAGTATATTCATATATATATATATATATATATATATATATATGTATATGTGAATCTTTAGAATCGTAATACAAAATCTTTCTTAAAATTCATTTTAAAAATTAAAGTATAATTTACATTCCATAAAATTCATCCTCTTTAGTATAAAGTTCTACAAGTTTTGACAAATGCAAAAGTTGGGCAATCCCCAGCACATTCAATATACAGAACAGTCCCAACATTCCCCAAAACTCCTCTGGGCATCTTTGTGGTCAACCCAACCTCCAGGTCCTGAAAAACACTGGTCTGCTTTCTATTTCTATAGCTTTGCCACAGAACCCATATTTTAATAGCAGAGAAAATGCACCTGTCTATTTTTTCAAGATGGTTGAAGGAAACGTTATTATAATATTCTGCTTATACATTATAAGGAGGTTTCCTAAACGTGAACAAGCAATACATAGGTTGGCTCCATTTATTTGCTATTGGAATCATAGCTCCTTGCCCCTCCCGTACTTCCAGACCCAGGCTTGGCGACTGGGCATCTGAATCTTCTTGGTAGATTAATTTGATATCCCCTCAAACTGACACTCTATAAATACTTAAACATTTTTTTAGAGAAGCCCAGAACCTGGCTGAGTGCAAAGGCAGAAAAGGAGGATTTTGAAAGATAGCACCTTTGCTTCTTGCATAATCCACTTGGCCAAACAAACACACAATTAATCAACAACTCTTGGACATAAAGCTTTGTTATGAGCAGAACCAACAAGATCTTCTTACTGTCTCTCCCAGGCAGTTTAACCAAGAATTCTTTTTAATACATCTAGTAGTCCCTTTAGGAAGAATTCTGAAAAATACAATTTTCTTCTTTGATTTACACTTTCAGGGATGTTTTATTGAAGAGTGTCCTGAACTATTGCCAATCTGACCTTTTGTTCTTTCTCTACAATGTATTTGCTCTACACCTCACCTAAGGAGCTCAACTAGCCATCGAGGTCCCCCTGACACTTTAGGACTCTCATCCTCTCCCCTAACTCCCACGGTACCCTGGGGAGTTGACCAGATGTATGGGAAACAAGTGCCCCCGCTGGTAGTTGCTAAGAAACAGAGGGGTGGGAAGAGTGCCCCTGTTTCTTAGAACCAGCATTGAAAATTGGATTAAGTTTTCATATTGAAACAAAGTTTCAATCATAGATTTTTCTACTATAATGGTATAACACATTCAAATATTTTTTGTTTATTTGTTTCTTCTTTCATTCATCCACATATTGAGTGCCTGCTATGTTTGAGGCATTGTGCTTATCACTGGATACATACTTTGCCCTCAGACAGCCCAAATTAAGTGAGGTTAAATCAGCTTCTATAGGCTGGCCTAAGATCTGATCATGCTTTGTTAAATCATTTCTTAAGGAAAATATGTGACTCAAGTTCCAAACAGTAGATTTATAAATAAGCTTTGGTAATCCCAAAACCATTTATCAACTTGGAGTTGCTCGCATGTTAGAAATGAACTAGTTCTCTATTAATCAATAACATGTCTTATTTCATTAAATTCAAGTACCATTGATTTAATTGGAGTGAGGGAGGAAAAAGCTGATTGCTATCCCTGTGTTTTGGATTTAAGAAATTCTCCTTTCCCTTACTGCAGATATGTTACATGAGATTTAACAAAAAGAAATACAATCCAACAATAAAACCCATCTTACTTGCTCTTCTTTCCTCACAAATTAGGAATGGAAGCTTGTCATCACATTACACGATTGGTTGCATTTTAATATTCAGAGTCTAATGACTGGCATGTGATAAAATATTCATTAAAATATTCATGAATAATCAGATTAAATGTCACATCTCTAAAGAAAGATCATCTGATAAGTGGTAACATCAGTTAATTTCTTTATTTGTTTATAGAGCACTGTTAAAGTGAAAGCAATCAGTATGAAAAACCTTTCTATTGGTATGTGAATTACATATAAATTATGCGTTGCCTCGCACTTGGAACAGCAGAGAAAAATCAGAAAATACTATTTCCTCCGTTTTTAAGAAAAATGGATGAGAGGGAACTATTTTCAATAACGCTCTAATAATTTTTTTTTCCACCAGTACACTACTTCTGTATTGATTGCTATAACTTTTCCAACTAAGGATTAAGAACAGGAACTCTGATTTTCAGAATGATTTGAGAATAAGACGCACTGAACAATCAAATGTTTTGGTTACAAAAGAATTGCAATACCATAACCTTGTAGTGAGCAGGTGACCTCACTGAAAGTCTTTGTGCTTAATTTGGCAATTATGTACCAATGCGAGCTACAGAACTGAAGTAAAAAGGGTAGAGTTAGGTGGTAGAAAGCTGGAGTTGGTGCCTTGAAGAAAGGCATCTTACCCTCCTTCAAGGAGAACTAAAAGTGCCCAACACTGGCCCATAGGAGCTGTCAATACTGGCCCAGTCACACTGTAGCCACCCTGCCAGAAGGCAAAGGGGGAAAAGGCTGTCATTTCTTTTAGAGGGGACTCAAAAATGACACCTACTTACCACCTCACAATAGTCAGAATGGCCATCATCAAAAAGTCTACAAATAATAAATGCAGGAGAGGGTATGGAGAAAAAGGAACCCTCCTACACTGTCGGTGGGGATGTAAATTGGTGCAGCCACTATGGAGAACAGTATGGAGGTTCCTTAAAAAACTAAAAATGGAGTTGCCACATGATCCAGCAATCCCACTCCTTGGCATATATCCGGAAAAGACAAAAAATCTAATTCAAAAAGATACATGCACCCCAACGTACAATAGCCAAGACACGGAAGCAACCTAAGTGTCCATTGATGGATGAATGGATAAAGAAGATGTGGTATATATACACAATGGAATATTACTCAGCCATAAAAAAAGAAGGAAATAATGCCATTTGTGGCAACATGGATGGACCTACAGTTTATCATACTAAAAGTGAAGTAAGTCAGACAGACAAAGACAAATATCATATGATATCACTTATATGTGGAATCTAAAAAAAAAATGACACAAATGAACTTATATACTGAACAGAAATAGACTCACAGACAGAGAAAACAAACTTACGGTTACCAAAGAGGACAGGGGGAAGGGATAAATTAGGAGGTTGGGATTAATATACACAAACTACTATATATAAAATAGATAACCAACAAGGACCTACTATATATCAGAGGGAACTATATGCAATGTCTTGTAATAATCTATAAGGGAAAAGATTCTTAAAAAGAATATATTCTTTTTCAGAACATATCTATGTATATAGCTGAATCACTGTGCTGTACACCTGAAACTAACACAGAATTGTAAACCAACTACACTTCTACTTAAAAAAATGACACCTACTAATGCTCTACATGTTAAATATGACTTTCTAATACAACACCAGCATATCTATTTTTAACCAGGGTTACTGAAACCAAAATATTCATGATGTTCAGGTAATAACAGCATTAATATACACAATTTATTATGGAATTATATGACAACCTATCATGGAGCTTGTGATTAACTTCACATTAACATCAAAGTCATATGATATCCTACGCATTCACTGAACAAAGCTATCTCTTTAACATCACTTACTGTAGATTAATGTATGATTTGGCAGAAATGCTAAAGAAGAACACTATCCCTTCTCAGATAGAGAAATTTTAGCAAATAGAAATGCATTAACCTTGTTAATTTTTACCCTCGTTCCATCCAATACGCAATGGCTCTAGGGCCAAAGATATTTGCCCTCAACATTTCTCACCTTAGTTAGAGTTGTGGATACATTTGGTAGACCTTGAGTTTAGAAATTTATCTAGTCTGAAAAGTTCAACCTGCAGGGTGTACATACACAAATATTCCCAGGATTGGATTTCTCCCACTGAGAAGAGAAAAGCGTTCATATGGTAAAACCAGAGGCAAACAGTTTATTGAAAAGGAGACAATGGAAGAAAAGACAGTTCCCTTTTGTTTCAGAATATCTTTTCCACTATGTTGCCTGGGGGAGAGCTTTCATTTTCTTAATTCAATGACTTCTTCCAATATTTAAAAACATTTATCTTTGCCCCTGGTATTTTCTTATGTGTATAGTCACTTAAGTGACCATATCATTTACAAATCAGCTAACCCAAGTTGCTAAGTCATGTAAATAATAAACCGTCCACTATAAATCCAGAGTCTTGTTAAATTCTAATGTCTTTCAATATCTATGTCATAGATTATAATCTTATATTCTTCATGACTATGTGATTGTAATTTACATTCTTAATTACACTAAAAGATAATATATCCTATCTAAAAATAGGCCAACACTTACTGACAGTCTTTGTAAATTTCAGATAAATAGGCACAGATTTTTAAAGAATATCTGAATTATAAATATTATTCTACATTATTTAAGATCTTATTTTTTTTCATTTTTGTCCAGAATTTGTTGTTGATTTTCAAATAATTAACTCAAAAACAATCATTGGATATTTGCAGTACATCATATCTCAGTAGTTTTTATATTAAAATCAGATTTCTCAGAACATGGGACGAAGGTTTCTTAAGTCTATATAGAACTTTAAATTCTCATTTTTCCCAAACTTGCTATCATTGGGTGTAAATATATTTGAGACGTTTTATATTTGGTTTTGAAAATTGCATGTGCTGTACTATGTTGCTCATATATTTTTAACATCATATTTTCTTAAATGTAAAATTTAAAAAAACTGTACTCACACAAAATGAAATTGCAGTTTATTTTTTAAATTTCAAATCTTAAAATCTCTGGAATAGTTTTGGGAATAGGTATGAGAATTTATGAAAGAAAAACATGACCTCTAAGAATCCACTTAGGTTTCCTGATTTAGTCATTCTTTTCTGTTCAAATAATGAAACGTCCTCATTCTTCATTTGAAGAAAATAAAGCACACGGAGATACAGTAACACGTCCATGGTCATCTCTGTGAAACCAAAGCCACGTCTGTCTTATTGGCAGAGCACTGCTTTTCCTAGAAGTGTCCCTGACACAGAATAAGCATATCATACCGATTGTTTGGATAGATAATAGTGTATTTATAAACAAGTAATTTTAAAATGAAATTTTAAAAGTATTTCCTGAAATCTTCCGGGCAGACTTTAAACAATAGACTAATTGTAAGATATTGAAACTTTGCAGTTGGTGGAACAAGAGAGTATTCACTGACTTATTCACACTTGGAAATTAGTCAAGTGAGTTAGGTATGTGAATGAAAGATTCTTAACAGCTACCAACCAGTATGCAGTTCACCATGAAATAATTTAAGTATTGCCTGGATCTTAATAAACCACAGTCTCAAGACAATTCAATAGTGTGCCACATGACTACATATAAAACTTGTTCCTTTCAGAATTGTCGCTTTAAAAAAGAGATTTGTAAACTAGAGATGGATAACAAGAATTTTGAGATGACTAGAAGCTTTCTCTTATGAAGAACAACTGAAAAAAAAAAATGGCATCATTTAACGTGGCTGGTAAATGCATCTTAAAGAAAGCATTCGGTATCCGTCAAGTCCTCAAAAGGCTCCCAGGTAGGAGAGGGTGCAGACTTACCTTGGAGCAGAATTGAGAGCACTTAGGGGAATAGCAAAGAGGTAGATTTCGGCTCAGTGCAAAGACACTTCCAAAATAAGTGCCCACAATGGAAATGGGTCCCAAATAGCTATCACTCTGATGGAATCACTTTCTGATAATATTAATTAGCAGAAATTAATTAACCTTCTTCAAATTCTTCCAGTGTGATTGACTTGCACTGACCATTTCAAATCCTTGCTTTCTTTTCAATGCAGTCTAAATATTCATATTTGGGACCATAAGATTCTATGCATTACATGGATGAAGTTATTTTATTCAATAAAATTTCTTAGCTATCCAATATCTAAATCTTCGTAAAATATGAAGAAGCTGAATACAATACAAAGTTTACTTCTCCCTAATGAATTCATTATCACAGCATTTCTTATGTTAACTATTGATGTCAGTTTCTGCATGAAATACGCTAAAAAATCAGGTTTTGATTTGCTTTGGCCACTATTATTTATGAGCAGTGTGTAGTAAACCTTTGGTATTTTTCTAGTAATAAATAATTTTCCAAAAATTGTTTTTATACTGCCTATTTTACAGTTCCAATAACTAGTAGGAACTCCCCAAAACATCTTTGATGGTGATCAAAGGTCATCCAGGGTCAACAGAAATTTTAGATAATCAAGGGGGAAATATTCCCTTGCAGGAAATCATATGGCATGATACATTCTTTGGTGTAAAATATTCCATTATTTAAAATATTTTAAATACTAGCATACACAAATAGTATCAAAATGATAAGCCTAGGGAAACCATTCAACTGCTCTATTATACATTTTAAAATACACATTTTAAAATATAACTTTATTTTTGACAAATGCGTTTTAAGAAATCACATTTAAAGAAGACATAAATGTTAACTTTCTATGAGTTTTAGCAGGAGTGGTACTAAGACTATTTGACAAATAGTACGGCAAAGACACTAAATCTACCATGCCTGCCTTACCCCTAGATTTCTAGATTGTGCGAATTTCCCAGTCTGGACTAACCAGGAGGGATGGGGTAATTCAAGGGAGGAGACTTGGGAAAGTAGTTTATTGTTAACCAGAAGAAATTGCACGCAGCTTGCAGTGTGTGACAGGCATCATATTACTTTTCAGTAAGTACATTTTTGAATTAGGTGAGTATGAAGATAGACGTCAGCCAGGAGCATGAATCATGACATTAAAGATATCAAAATCATTCAAACAACATAAGGATTACTTTGGTAGACTGGAATTGTAGGTAATCTCATAAGTATGTAAAAGTTTGAGGCTCACTGTACATGCTTATTTCTCTATAGCATATTGTATAGAATTATAATTATATAGAATAGAGTAGGTTGTTATGAGTCTCCATTTCCATTCATTAAAAAAAAAAGCCCTGAAACACTGTGGCCAAAAGACCATTCTGGAGTTGCTTGTTAGTGCCCTAGTTCTGATCACTTTGCTCTGGTCTATGCAGGATCACTGTTTTTGCTTCAGAGCTCTTATTACTAGGTCCCTTTCTACTCATGTTCTTGCTTCAAGTGTCTAAACACTGACATTAATTTGATGGGACAGTTTTTCTCCTTCCAGTGTGCTCCAAGATTTGGATGAGACAATGGGTACTCTGGCTGTAGAGTTCTCTAATGCTATACTTTAGGCCTATAAGCAACTAATCTTCCCTTCAGGGCCCAATACGGTCTGCATGCTGTGATCACGGGAGTGATTTGAAGCCCATTTCAGTCTAAAGAATTACTTCTTCCTTAAAAGAAGTAGAAAAAGACATCCCCTGTGTGCAAGCATGGGTGCCAAAGAACATCTACACAGCACTATCAAATATCTCTTTGGAAAAAACTGGACACAAATATTATTGTATAATCAATCACACATATATATGTAACCAACTCTCACTCACAAACACATATAAATTAATTTATACTTAATGCAGTGCTTTCCAAAACCAAACAGAACAACAAAACTGAAGAATTAAAGCTGAAATTTAAAACCAATTAAGTTGCATAAAAGGAAATAGTAAACTTTTGCTCCTTCTGGTGCTTCCATAGAGCTGAAAACAGTCTTCTAAATTTTAAAATGCACTTATATTCTAGATTTCTAATTTTTTAAATTTTTATTATTTTTTTCTTTTTGGCCACGCCACGTGACATGCAGGATCTCAGCTCCCCAGCCAGGGATTGAACACGTGCCCCCTGCACTGGAAGCCTGGAGGCCTTCCTAACCACCAGACCACCAGGGAAGTCCCTATATTCTAGATTTGCTAAACCTTTTGGACGTATATAGTGAAATTGGTGAGAAGACTATAATAACTGTAAGTCAAACCATGATCTGAGACATTAACGATGTCCTAAAATAATAGGTCAAAAAATACACACTATTAAGGGTCACTATATACAATGTTTAAGTTCCTTGGCTTAAAATTCAAAATTTCCTCCCAATATTAGCGAAGTCAGTTCTCTTTGAAGTTTTTAAAAAATCAGACATGATAGGAGAATGACATGAAGAGGTAATCATTATAATCAGTATTTCTCTCAACTTTGGTTTTGAGTCTTTACTCATTCTTTTAATCCTGACCAATGAAGTATTTTCCCCTAGTTATGGTACAAAATTGCTTTCTTTGGCATAATAAGTCATCTTTTGTTTGATCAACTCCTAAGTTAACATGAAGGGATATGCATTTTCATACATAATGCATAAAAATATCAAACCATCAATTTAGGAAATGAATGAAAATGAGTGGGGAACTGAAAACGAAGCATGGACTTGTGGAGTTAGAGATGACCTCAAAGAATGGGTCTGCAATCCACCAGAGGGCAGACAGCAGAAGCAAGAAAAACTACAATCCTGCAGCCTGTGGAACAAAATCCACATTCATGAGGGCAGGCAGCAGAAGCAAGAAGAACTACAATCCTGCAGCCTGTGGAACAAAAACCACATTCACAGAAAGATAGACAAGACGAAAAGGCAGAGGGCTATATACCAGATGAAGAAACAAGATAAAACCCCAGAAAAACAACTAAATGAAGTGGAGATAGGCAACCTTCCAGAAAAAGAATTCAGAATAATGAGAGTGAAGATGATCCAGGACCTCAGAAAAAGAATGGAGGCAAAGATCGAGAAGATTCAAGAAATATTTAACAAAGACCTAGAAGAATTAAAGAACAAACAAACAGAGATGAACAATAAAATAACTGAAATGAAAACTACACTAGAAAGAATCAATAGCAGAATAACTGAGGCAGAAGAACGGATAAGTGACCTGGAAGACAGAATGGTGGAATTCACTGCTGCGGAACAGAATAAAGAAAAAAGAATGAAAAGAAATGAAGACAGCCTAGGAGACCTCTGGGACACATTAAATGCAACAACATTCACATTATAGGGGTCGCACAAGGAGAAGAGAGAGAGAAAGGACCAGAGAAAATATTTGAAGAGATTATAGTCGAAAACTTCCCTAACATGGGAAAGGAGATAGCCACCCAAGTCCAGGAAGCGCAGAGAGTCCCATACAGGATAAACCCAAGGAGAAACACGCCGAGACACATAGTAATCAAACTGGCAAAAATTAAAGACAAAGAAAAATTACTGAAAGCAGCAAGGGAAAAATGACAAATAACATACAAGGGAACTCCCATAAGGTTAAAATCTGATTTCTCAGCAGAAACTCTACAAGCCAGAAGGGAGTGGCATGATATACTTAAAGTGATGAAAGGGAAGAACCTACAACCAAGATTACTCTACCCAGCAAGGATCTCATTCAGATTTGATGGAGAAATCAAAAGCTTTACAGACAAGCAAAAGCTAAGAGAATTCAGCACCACCAAACCAGCTCTACACCAAATGCTAAAGGAACTTCTCTAAGTGGGAAACACAACAGAAGAAAAGGATCTACAAAAACAAACCCAAAACAATTAAGAAAACAGTCATAGGAACATACATATCGATAATTACCTTAAACATGAAAGGATTAAATGCTCCAACCAAAAGACACAGGCTTGCTGAATGGATACAAAAACAAGACACATATATATGCTGTCTACAAAAGACCCACTTCAGACATAGGGACACATACAGACTGAAAGTGAGGGGATGGAAAAAGATATTCCATGCAAATGGAAATCAAAAGAAAGCTGGAGTAGCAATACTCATATCAGATAATATAGGCTTTAAAATAAAGAATGTTACAAGAGACAAGGAAGGACACTACATAATGATCAAGGGATCAATCCAAGAAGAAGATATAACAATTATAAATATATATGCACCCAACATAGGAGCACCTCAGTACATAAGGCAACTGCTAACAGCTATAAAAGAGAAAATCGACAGTAACACAATAATAGTGGGGGACTTTAACACCTCACTTACACCAATGGACAGATCATCCAAACAGAAAATTAATAAGGAAACACAAGCTTTAAATGACACAATAGACCGGATAGATTTAATTGATATTTATAGGAAATTCCATCCAAAAATAGCAGATTACACTTTCTTCACAAGTTTGCAAGGAACATTGTCCAAGATAGATCACATCTTGGGTCACAAATCAAGCCTCAGTAAATTTAAGAAAATTGAAATCATATCAAGCATCTTTTCTGACCACAACGCTATGAGACCAGAAATCAATTACTGGGAAAAAAACGTAAAAAACACAAACACATGGAGGCTAAACAATACGTTACTAAATAATCAAGAAATCACTGAAGAAATCAAAGAGGTAACCAAAAAATACCTAGAGACAAATGACAATGAAAACACGATGATCCAAAACCTATGGGATGCAGCAAAAGCAGTTGTAAGAGGGAAGTTTATAGCTATACAAGCCTACCTCAAGAAACAGGAAAAATCTCAAATAAACAATCTAACCTTACACCTAAAGGAACTAGAGAAAGAAGAACAAACAAAACCCAAAGTTAGCAGAAGGAAAGAAATCATAAAGATCAGAGCAGAAATAAATGAAATAGAAACAAAGAAAACAATAGCAAAGATCAATAAAACTAAAGACTGGTTCTTTGAAAAGATAAAACTGATAAACCATTAGCCAGACTCACCAAGAAAAAGAGGGAGAGGACTCAAATTAATAAAATTAGAAAAGAAAAAGGAGAAGTTACAACAGACACCGCAGAAATACAAAGCATCCTAAGAGACTACTACAAGCAACTCTATGCCAATAAAATGGACAACGTGGAAGAAATGGACAAATTCTTAGAAAGATATAACCTTCCAAGACTGAACCAGGAAGGAATAGAAAATATGAACAGACCAATCACAAGTAATGAAATTGAAACTGTGATTAAAAATCTTCCAACCAACAAAAGTCCAGGACCAGATGGCTCCACAGGTGAATTCTATCAAACATATAGAGAAGAGCTAACACCCATCCTTCTCAAACTTTTCCAAAAAGTTGCAGAAGAAGGAACACTCCCAAACTCATTCTATGAGGCCACTATCACCCTGATACCAAAACCAGACAAAGATACTATAAAAAAAGAAAATTACAGACCAATATCACTGATGAATATAGATGTAAAAATCCTCAACAAAATACTAGCAAACAGAATCTAACAACACATTAAAAGGATCATACACCATGATCAAGTGGGATTTATCCCAGGGATGCAAGGATTCTTCAACATACGCAAATCAATCAATGTGATACACCATATTAACAAATTGAAGAATAAAAACCATATGATCATCTTAATAGATGCGGAAAAAGCTTTTGACAAAATTCAACACCCGTTTATGATAAAAACTCTCCAGAAAATGGGCATAGAAGGAACCTACCTTAACATAATAAAGGCCATATATGACAAACCCACTTCCAACATCGTTCTCAATGGTGAAAAGGTGAAACCATTTCCACTAAGATAAGGAACAAGCCAATGTTGCCCACTCTCACCACTATTATTCAACATAGTTTAGGAAGTCTTAGCTACGGCAATCAGAGGAGAAAAAGAAATAAAAGTAATACAAATTGGAAAAGAAGAAGTAAAACTGTCACTGTTTGCAGATGACATGATACTATACATAGAGAATCCTAAAGATGCCACCAGAAAACTACTAGAGCTAATCAATAAATTTGGTAATGTTGCAGGATACAAAATTAATGCACAGAAATCTCTGGCATTCCTATATACTAACAATGAGAAATCAGAAAGAGAAATTAAGGAAACACTCCTATTTACCACTGCAACAAAAAGAATAAAATACCTAGGAATAAACCTACCTAGGGAGACAAAAGACCTGTATGCAGAAAACTGTAAGACACTGATGAAAGAAATTAAAGCTGACACCAACAGATGGAGAGATATACCATGGTCTTGGATTGGGAGAATCAATATTGTGAAAATGACTACACTACCCAAAGCAATCGACAAATTCAATGCAATCCCTATCAAATTACCAATGGCATTTATTACAGAACTAGAACAAAAAAATCTTAAAGTTTGTATGGAGACACAAAAGACCCCGAATAGCCAAAGCAGTCTTGAGGGAAAAATGTGGAGCTGGAGGAATCAGACTCCCTGACTTCAGACTATACTACAAAGCTACAGTAATCAAGACAATATGGTACTGGCACAAAAACAGAAATATAGATCAATGGAACAAGATAGACCAGAGATAAACCCACGCACCTATGGTCAACTAATCTATGACAAATGAGGCAAGAACATACAATGGAGAAAAGACAGTCTCTTCAATAAGTGGTGCTGGGAAAACTGGACAGCTACATATAAAAGAATGAAATTAGAACACTCCCTAACACCATACACAAAAATAAACTCAAAATGGATTAGAGATCTAAATGTAAGACCGAACACTCTAAAACTCTTAGAGGAAAACATAGGAAGAACCCTCTTTGACATAAATCACAGCAAGATCTTTTTTGATCCACCTCCTAGAGTAATGGAAATAAAAATAAAAATAAATAAATGGGACCTAATGAAACTTAAGTTTTGCACAGCAAAGGAAACCATAAACAAGATGAAAAGACAACCCTCAGAATGGGAGAAAATATTTGCAAACGAATCAACGGACAAAGGATTAATCTCCAAAATATATAAACAGCTCATTCAGCTCAATATTAAAAAAACAAACAACCCAATCCAAAAATGGGCAGAAGACCTAAATAGAAATTTCTCCAAAGAAGACATACAGATGGCCAAGAAGCACATGAAAAGCTGCTCAACATCACTAATTATTAGAGAAATGCAAATCAAAACTACAATGAGGTATCACCTCACACTAGTTAGAATGGGCATCATCAGAAAATCTACAAACAACAAATGCTGGAGAGGATGTGGAAAAAGGGAACCCTCTTGCACTGTTGGTGGGAATGTAAATTGACACAGCCACTATGGAGAACAGTATGGAGGTTCTTTAAAAAACTAAAAATAGAATTACCATATGACCCAGCAACCCCACTACTGGGCATATAACCAGAGAAAACCATAATTCAAAAAGACACATGCATCCCAATGTTCATTGCAGCACTATTTACAATAGCCAGGTCATGGAAGCAACCTAAATGCCTATCGACAGATGAATGGATAAAGAAGATGTGGTACATATATACAATGGAATATTACTCAGCCATAAAAAGGAATGAAATTGGGTCATTTGTAGAGACCTGGATGGATCTAGAGACTGTCATACAGAGTCAAGTAAGTCAGAAAGAGAAAAACAAATATCGTATATTAATGCACATATGTGGAACCTAGAAAAATGGTACAGATGAACAGGTTTGCAGGGCAGAAATTGAGACACAGATGTAGAGAACAAATGTATGGACACCAAGGGGGGAAAGCAGTGGGGGATGGTGGTCGTGGTGTGATGAATTGGGTGATTGGGATTGACATGTATACACTGATGTGTATAAAATGGATGACTAATAAAAAAATAAAAAATTAAAGAAAAAGAAATCTCTTGCATTCGTATGCACTAATGATGAAATATCTGATAGAGAAATTAAGGAAACCCTCCCATTGACCATTAAAAAAAAAAAATTTGGGTCTGCAGAGTGACCTCCATTTAAAAAATTTTTTTTGAAATATAGTTGATTTACAATGTTGTGCTAATTTCTGCTGTACAGCAAAGTGACTCAATTACACATATGTACGCATTCTTTTTCACAGTCTTTTCCATTATGGTTTATCACACGATACTGTATATAGTTCCCTGTCCTGTAGAGTAGGACCGTGTTGTTTATCCATCCTATATATAATTGTTTGCATATGCTAATCCCAAACTCCCAATCCATCCCTTCTCCATCCCCCTCGGCAACCACAAGTCTGTTCTCTATGTCTGTGAGTCCGTTTTTGTTTCATAGATAAGTTCGTTTGTGTCATCTCAGATTCCACATGTAAGTGAATTGTACGGTATTTGTCTTTCTCTTTCTGACTTACTTTGCTTTGTATGATAATCTTTAGGTCTATCTTTAGGTCTATCCCTGAGTGACCTCCATTTTTAACCTGTTGGTTATAACTAGTTGTTAGACAATTTAAATGAGATATACATAGAGAGCACCACAGCCCTTGAAACACAGATATGGAATAAATATATATTTATTTATAATTATAATAAATATAATTATAAAATATAAATATAATTATAAAATTATAAAATTCCAATTTTATGTGGAATAAAATTGATTTATGCTAATATTACTTTTATTTTAATGTACATATTATCTGAAAAAAGTGTTTCAATTTGCTTTTGTACATTTAAATTTTTTTTATATCTCTTTGATCAAGTCTTTAATTTATGATGGGCTTGTTTTTGTATACAGTGTAAACAATGAAGAAAAACACTCCTTATGGCCCAACTCTAACAGCTGTGCATTTATAATTCAATTAATAATTATGTTTTGCAGGTTTGGATGTCTACTTTAACTACATATTGAAATATATGATTTGGTCTCATTCTTGGAGTGCTATTTTGTTTCACACAATTACATTTCCATTTTTGTGCTATTTCTTACTCTGTTCTTTACTACTGGTTTTATTTGCTTCAGCATTTAGTACGAAAGTTCCTACTCTGGCTTTTTCTTTCGTCATATTGTTTATTCTTGCATATGGATGTTAGAAACTTTTTCCTTTGTTTTCTTAAAAAATCCTAGTTGGGGATTTCTGGATTAAATTCAGTCAATAAATTAATGAACGTCATTGACATTTATTACATATAGCATGCTTAACAACATACAAAATTTATGTACATGTATACTTGTATACAAAGAGTACACATGAACTCTTTTCAAACTTCTTGAATGCATTTACTTAGACCTTTGAAAACTGGTCCCTAGTCCCTTTGGTTATACCAGAGTTTTTTGACCCTGGTTTATTTAATGGCATTCTTTCACCCCAACCAACTATGTTTTCCATATGAAGTTCCCACGCAGTATCACCAGGGAGAAAAATCAAGAAGCAGTCTCCACCCTAGGAATTTATCACCCCTTCCTTCTACTTCATGTCACAATGTAGTGTTCAGACAGTAAAATGCCCATCACGCTCTAATATCACTACTATTTGTACTCCTTCTTTAGTCTACATGTTCCTTGGTGAAAGAATCTTTGACTCAAATTCCAAGTCCCTAGCAAAGTTCCTAGCATGCTGTAAATGCCCAATAAGTGCTTACAAAAATCTGATGAGCAAAAAGTGTAAATAAAAGAAAAAAAAGAAAATCATGCTTAATCTTTTGAGACTTTGTAAATAGGAAAGTGTTTAGCATCTCATCTTGAAAATTTGTCTTTGACTGTTATTTTAGTAGTCTGTTTTTTTAATCCATAAAGCCATTTATAGATTATAGTTTTGCCAAAATTATTTAAATGAAGTCTTTGAGAAAATTCCTTAAAGTGATCTCAAAAACATGAGCTTCAAGGGATTGTGACAAGTGCAAATTTATATTTTTAGGTGTGCATATTTTAAAGAGTTTGCATTTGCAATTGAGTGCATATATATGTGTGTATATATATATATATATCTTTAAGAGAGGATCTATACATTACTTAGGTTCTCAAATGCATTTATGATCCAGAAAACTAAATACCTTATAGGTTTTCCTAAAAGAGTTGCTAGATATTTCAGTTGAGCAATGCTTGTGAAGCTTCCACAAATTTTAGATTTTTATTATAAGTGTGGTTACTTTTAATGTAATCTTTGATATTTTTCATGAATTTTTCATCAAAAATAATTGTATTTTTGGAAAAACATAAGAACAAAATAAAATTAATATTGATAATCAAATCTCAATGTATCCTACATTTATTTACATACTCCATTAATATTTAAAATATAGATGGAGAGTATAAATAAACATTGAATACATGGAGATTTCATTATCAATATTAATTTTTATATATGGGCACATAATCATACACTTACTTTAGTACAAAGTACTGAAATTATACACAATTCCTTCTTATCAAATGTAAAGTAAAATTAGTAACTCTATAAACAAATAGGACCTAATTAAACTTAAAACCTTTTGCACCACAAAGGAAACAATAAACAAAATGAAAAGACAACCTGCAAAATGGGAGAAAATATTTGCAAACTACATGACCAACAAGGGATTAAGTTCCAAAATATACGAACAGCTTATACACCTCAGTATCAAAAAAAAACAAACAACCCAATCAAAAAATGGGCAGAAGATCTTAACAGACATTTCTCCAAGAAGACATAAACATGGCCAACAGACACATGAAAAATATGCTCAACATCGCTAATTATTAGAGAAATGCAAATCAAAACTACAGTGAGGTACCATCTCACCAGTCAGAATGGCTATCATCAAAAAATCTACAAACAATAAATGCTGGAGAGGGTGTGGAGAAAAGGGAACACTCTTGCACTGTTGGTGGGAATGTAAATTGGTGCAGCCACTGTGGAGAACAGTATGAAGGTTCCTTAAAAAACTAAAAATAGAGTTACCATATGATCCTGCCATATATCCAGAGAAAACTGTAATTCAGAAAGGTACATGTACCCCAATATTCATAGCAGCACTATTTACAATAGCCAAGACATGGAAGCAACCTAGGTGTCCATCAACAGATGAGTGGATAAAGAAGATGTGGTATATATACACAATGGAATATCAGCCATAAAAAAGAATGAAATAATATCATTTGCAGCAACATGGATGGACCTAGAGATTATCATACTAAGTGAAGTAAGCCGGACAGAGAAAGACAAACATCATACGCTGTTGCTTATATGTGGAATCTAAAAAAATGATACAAATGAATTTATTTATAAAACAGATATAGACTCATAGACATAGAAAACAAACATGGTTACCAAAGGGGAAAAAGGGGAGGGATAAATTAGGAGTTTGGGATTAACATACACACACTATGATATATAAAATAGAGAGCCAACAAGGACCAACTGTATAGCACAGGGAACTATACTCAAAATCTTGTACTAAACTGTAATGGAAAAGAATCTAAAAAAGAATACGTGTGTGTGTGTGTGTGTGTGTATGTGTGTGTATGTCTGAATCACTTTGCTCTACACCTGAAACTAACACAATATCGAAAATCAACTATATTTCAAATTTTTTTTTAAAATTAGTAACTCTAAGTCAATGTACTTGATAATAGAATTAGGCAGGATTGTAGTTTACATTTTTCATGTATGCTGGACTCCATTAAGTTTTTAATATTTGTTTTTATTATTTATAGACACCCCTAAACTAATCCTTTCAGAAAAGAATAAGAGATATAGATACAATGAATTGAGTTGCAAACCAATGCTTTCTATTTTTTAAAAAAATTTGATACCATTAATTAAGATTTTGGATGTCTTACAACAAAAATATTTCCTTATAAACAGACAGCAATATAATTTTGCTTTAATATATAAGTGGGCATTTTTAGAAAACTGCCCACTTACATATTACTGTTAATGTGTTTCATGTTAATAGCTATCACCTTTCGATATGGCAGTTCATTTGTTTTGTGCTTTGTGTTTGTGCACATGTGTGCATGCTACTGCTTCAATTAAAGTATCACAAATTTGAATATCTGAAATTGGAATTTGAACAAAAATACAATGCATATCTTTCAGAGGAAATGAGAAATGATTCATCCATTTCCTATCTAGTGTTTGGAAGATAAATAACTTCTCATCATTTAATATGTAGCTCATAAAGTACGTATTGTGAGTATGGTATTGTACCTAATAAGAAACAGTTCTTTTTCAGCTTGAAGTTCCCAGTAGCATTCCAGCTTTTGTGGGTACACTGAGAATAAATTATTCCCTTGTAGGAGAATTCATTAATAGTAGCTGATAGCTCATGGCTGAATTGCTTATGGGAATTACTGAAACCATGTTTTTCTGATATAAAAAAAAAAAACAAAAACGATTTTTAAAAAAATAAATCTTTTGCTGGCATGTTAACTAAATTATTGTTTGGAATATTTACTTCCTCATATGTCTTTGCTGGTCTTCCCTTTCTATTGCATTTTGAAATTAAAAAAAAAAAAGTCTTTTATTTGAAAGACAATGTTCCTTAATGTGCTAAGAACTCGTTTAAATATACAGAATGGGCAACTCTCAGAACAATGATAGGCTATTAATTTGAAAACAAACATTTGGATTCAAATAATAAGCCTACTGTATTTTACATTCTAAACATTCTATGATATCTTGATCATTGCTTTTCAAGTTTAATTTTTTGGGTAGAGAAGAATGCTATTCTAGGTCATTCTTTCTGGCCCTATAACTTGAAAATCTTACTTATTTTCTTCAAAGTATTCTTTCCACCACTCTTTGTTCTTTCTGAATCTCTACCCCAAAGAAATAGTTTCAGCTTTTTCCTAGTTTCATGTCCTTTATTTTCCCCTCCAGAGAGTTCTGTATCTGGCCTCCTCCACCATCTAATTAACAGTGAAGCACTGCTCCTTGAGACTCCTTTTTTCTCTTACCATATGTGGCAATCTTCTGAATAATGAATTTCAATTTCATTAGTCTCTATAATATTCAAAGCAGACTCATGATTAATATAACTTCAAATATATTATGATAAAGTTCTCATAGGAATATGTTTGGAAATCTATGAGAATGACTCAGGTCTTTGCATATCTATTTAATCTTGAACTTTGCTATTTGTTTTATGCAGGCAATTTGTCTTTTTTCCTCTTCTGGAATTAATGAATTATAATATATATTTAACGGGGCAAATGCACATGTTGTCAGATAATGGTACAGAAATTTTCATTATTTCGCAGGATAAAAACAAGAGACTGTTGAAGATGCATTCCATGTCACGGGTGGTTAGACTCAATATTGTTAAATGTCAATTCTTCCCACATCAATCTATAGATTTGACACAATTCCAAAAAAATATTCCAGCAGGTTTTCCTGTTATACTGACAAACTATCTGTATAATTTATAGAAAAAGGAAAAAGACATAGAAGGACCAACACAATTATGAAGAAAGAACAAAGTTGGAGGACTCACACTACTAGATTTCGAGACATACTGTAAAACTATCATAATCAAGACTGACATTGAGGGGCTTCCCTGGTGGCGCAGTGGTTGAGAATCTGCCTGCCAATGCAGGGGACACGGGTTTGAGCCCTGGTCTGGGAAGATCCCACATGCTGCGGAGCAACTGGGCCCGTGAGCCACAATTACTGAGCCTGCGCATCTGCAGTCTGTGCTCCGCAACAGGAGAGACCGCAATAATGAGAGGCCCGCGCACCGCGATGAAGAGCGGCCCCCACTTGCCACAACTAGAGAGAGCCCTCGCACAGAAACGAAGACCCAACACAGCCATAAATAAATAAATAAATAACCCCCCCCCCAAAAAAAGACTGACATTGATGTATAGACCAATGGAACAGAATAAGAAGCCCAGAAATAAACTCATATAAACACAGTCAGTTGATCTTTGATGAAAGAAATTCAGTGGAGAAAGCATAATCCTTCTCCTTTCTTAAACCATGTAGAAAAAGTGGTGCTGGACATTCATATGTGAAAAATAATAATAATAACATAGACACAGACTATACATCTTACCAAAAATTAACACAAAATGGATATAGACATAAATGTAAAATGAAAACCTATAAGCCATTTAGAAGAAAACCTAAGAGAAAATCAATGTGTCTTGGATTTGGAGTGGGTCTGAAGACACAACACCAAAAGCATGATCCATGAAAAAGAAATTGATAAGTTGGACTTTACTAAAATTTTAAAAGTTGGATTTTTAAAAGACACTGTTAAGAGAGTTAAAATCAAAGCACAGACTGAAAAAGCATTTGCAAGATACGTCTTGCAATTGTATCCAAAATAAACAAAGAACTCTTAAAACTCAGGAATAAGAAAGCAACCCAATGAATAAATGGGCAGAATATCTGTACAGACACTTTTTTCAAAGAGAATATACAGATGACAAATAAGACAACATTTATGGAAAAATGTTCAACCTCATTTGTTATTAAGTTAATGCACATTAAAACAACTGTAAGATGCCAAACAACTGAGAATACTAATTCCTAGTGAGAATGTAGAGCAACAAGAACTTGCATTCATCGCTGGTGGAAATGCAAAACGGCACACCCACTTTGCAAGACAGTGTGGGCGGATTCTTAGAAAGCTAAACATAGTCTTACTATATAACCCAGCAATCAAATTCCTACTATTTACCCAACTGAACTGAAAACTTATGTGCACACACACACACACACACACATACACACACACCCACACACTCATGGATGTTTATAGCAGCTTTATTTATAATTGGCAAAAACTGGAAGTAACAAAGATGTCCTTTAACAGGTGAATGAATAAACAAACTGTGATGCAACTGTACAACAGATAAAAAAGAATAAATTAACAAGCCATTCAAAGACATGTGTGAATCTTAAATGCATATTTCTAAGTAAAAGAAGCCAGTCTTTGAAGGCTATATGATTTATGCTTCCATTTATATGACATTCTAGAAAAAAACAAAACTAAAGAGATCAGTGGTTGACAGGGATTTGAGAAAAAGTGGAATACATAAAGCATAGGACACTTTTTTAGGGTAGTGAAACTGCTCTGTATGATACCATAGTAGTGAATATATGACACTATACATTTGTCAAAACCCATAGAACTTGACAAAAGGAAGAGTGAACCATAATATGCAAACTAAAACTATTTAGTAAGTCAGGGGATCACAGGATGGAATACAGAAGGTGACAAGATAACCTAACTAATGACAGTGTGTGAAACAGCCTCATTGATGTGGGAGTAGGGGGAAAAGATTCTGACCTAGGTAACTTTGGAAATGGGTAGAGTTTGTAAAATGAAAGCTAGAAGTAACTGCCCATAAATGCTGTACTCTAGTTGATAAAGTTACTCCCCATGCAAATATGAGTTAACAATTCTGAAACTATTTTACATGTGGACTGGAATTGAGCAATTCATTAAATGGATGGAGGATTGTGGGATCCACATTTCTCACTTTTAGAGTGAGAATTTACAGATAAGCAACAGGGTGGTAGGCTAGAATGATTGAAGTGGTAATGGATTATTGATATCAGTATTAACCCACTGTAGTTTAATACAGATAGATAGATATAGATACAGATAGATATAGAGATACTTATAGATATGTATATACACGAGGGTTAGTATACACACATATATTCTCTTGCTCTGTCAGCTGAGAGGGTCTAGAAGCAATGACACACCAGTATCAACTAGTATAACTAGCACCCAGATATTGATTTTCTAGCACCATCCTCCAATAAAAAGAACCAGGATTTCTTAGAGAAATGACTGACTCTAAGACTGGGGCATAAGATATATAAAATGAACCTGATGCTTCTTGTATGCTTTCTTGTCCGCCAGAATGTACGGACGTGCTTTAAAACTTCAATGATGAGGGTATGTCAAAGGGACACAGGACAACTGAAAGTGCCCCCCAGTGGCCAAAGCTGGAACAATTTTAGCAACAAATATATAAAGCAGAATTAGATTATAACCAAAGTATAAAATCAATATTCATGTGCCCAAACAGATATAAATCAAGGATTAATTACATAAATAGGGAGAATAGATACATTCCCCATGAAGAATAATTCCAAGGAATTTATGTTGATAATGTGCCTTCAAAGAAGTAGGACATAAATCCCCAATCCTTAAATATGGGCTGTACACAGTGACTTCCTTCCACAAAGGGTTTACTTTACAGTAGAGAAACCAAACAACCTGACCTAAGCTAGGTAATCAAGATTAACCTTGACAGTAATGAAGTATCTTGATAGTACATACCCTAGATATAATGTGATAAGAATGGCACTTTACTTGTATGATCTTCCTCTCCAAAATCAAAAATACCAGTCTAATCATGAGAAAAACATCACACCAATCCCAACTGATGGACATTCTACAAATTTCCTAACCAGAACTCCTCAAAACTGTTAAGGTCATCAAAAGCAAGTTAACTCTGAGAAACCGTCATAGACAAGAGAATCCCATGGAGACATAATGACTAAATGTAATTGGTAAACTGGATGGGATCCTGTAACAGAGAATGAATTAGGTAATACCTAAGGAGATTGGAATAAAGACTGAACTTAATAATATATGAATATTGGTTTTTATAATTGTGGCAAATGTTAACACACTGAGGTAAGATGTTTAGAGGAAACTGGTCATTGGTTATACGGGAAATGGGGACTCTACTTTCTTCACAACTTTTCTGTAAATCTAAATCTATTCTAAAATAAAAAGTTTAATTTTAAAAAGGGGGGTTGCAAAACTTTATACTGACACATAACAAAGGGGGGTTCTTTATCATTGTGCCTTCTTAAATTTCACTCTAGCTTGGCATTTGTCACTGGTAGGAAACTGAGTCAAGGTCAGGATCAATATTGGGTATCTGTTCCAGTACACTGTGACTAAGTCAGGAAATCTCTAAAGTATGCACAGTTCGAGATGACAAAGTTAATGGAGATGATAAAATATCACAGATTTTAACAATTCCAGAATGATGTAAAAGGTCACTTTATTTTCTCCCCTCTCACCACTTGATATTTAAAATTACTTGGTTTTCAAATTTTTAAAAAAGTAGTCAATTAAATCCCAGGCATGAAATGAGCTCCTAAAGATGAGAAAGAACCTGGAGAGAGGTGAGTATACACAGAAGTGATGTTAATAACAATATACAGTGCTGTCCTTTTCAAAATGTTCTCTCATATGGAATCTGATTCAATCATCACAAAATTCTTCTCTGCTAGGGTAAGTATAATATTTCCAGTGTATTTCAAGATAAATGTGGCATAATACATGTGGAATATATGGGACTCAACTTTAAGGAGTTAGAAGAGGCTATAGGAGTTAGCATTGTATATTTACAAACATCACCCAGCCTCTGCATTTCAGGACTGGAGTCGTGGGGTAGAATTCTCGACCCGTAGTCCCCTTGGTAATACTGATTTACCTCCTTCAGTCTCTATTTCTCACAAGAAAAACAGAAATGCTAAAGAAATGCCTTGCAATTTCAAGGCTATGATTAACATTTATGGGAAGAAAGGTGAAGGAGCTAGCTAGCAATTATCAATGTACTGCACTGCTCTACATCTCAGGCAAGAACCTTTTTGGATCAAGTACCATGCAGCACTGTCAACCATGAGCTCCCACAGTCACAATGAGGCTGTAGCAAGATCCAACAGGTGTCATTAACACGCTATGCCAGATGCAGAAAAAATGCAGTCATGTTATAGTCAAATCACAGTCACAAATCCTTATCAACTTATATTACACTAACTTAATTTCGCTATTTTCAGAGATGATGTATGATCGGATTCCATACTATGAACAAATGAACAGACTTCCTTTATAGGAATAATGAAGGTCAACTAGGCTATAGAGATTGGCCACATTCATATAGGGAGTTAACATTAACAAAAACTATAACCGCATCTTCTTAACTCTTGTTAAGTAAAATAAGTTTTCCCCTACTTCTTTAAATGCTGCACAAAATGTATAGAGATAATAAAGAGAGAATATTTTTCTTCATACAATATTTTGAATTTGGGTTTAATCCATCATTAGGATTTGGTATACCTTATATTTAACAAATGGTGTTGAAGATAGTAAGAAATTAGGCAAAGATAATTTAAATATTACACACTAATCTCTGGCTACTTAATGTTAAAATTAGCTACATTTCAATAACTTTCATGATGCTTTCTTTACACTTTTATGAGTCTTAAAAAGGACTTTTATAATATAATTATTTTTTTAATTTTAGGAACTTCACTTGTATTTTTCTGTTTATATCATGTTTGACACAGTTATCCTTACTTTCACTTGGCTTCAATTATTTTGTATAAACATATATACATTTTTTTCAACAAGATGAGTTGAGATTCAAGTCAAGCATTTATTAAAAAAAAAAAAAACTAGCATTCTGCTCTTATCAGGTAAAGCAAATATGCCTATGCTTACATGCTCAGAGTTGCTTTGTTGCCTCAGGACTGAATTTTAGATATGGGTTAATTATGCTTTGGATTTTGGAAAATATATTTATTCATACTCATGGGAACATCCTTCCTAAAAATTATGGTCATGTTCTTTTCTTAGACATAATCTTTGTGTGTTACAGATAGGTTGCAAATAATTTGAAAGCATTATCCTAAAATAATACATATTGTGATCTCTGGTTAATTTAGTTAATCTTTGGAAAGAAAATCCTAAAATGTAAAAATCACAAGCTTTATCTTAATGGATGACTATTTTGAGAGAAATAACATGATTTGTAAATCAAAAATAACTGTGCAAAAATTACAAGGGTTAACGATATTGAACCTCCATACTACATTACTCTCTTTCAAGCTTTTCTCAACAAGTGCCTATGAAGCAGGTGATTTTTCTTCTGAACCATAGCCCATAAAATAATTGAACCTTCTTTCAATGAGGCAGCGTGTCTGCTCCACGCTGAGCAGTGAATCTGAAGGTTCAAGGAGTGATGAACATCCAATCCAACAAACTACTTTCTCAAGCGTTTTTTTTTTTTTTACTTGTTTCCTATGTTTTTATTTCTTTTTCTTAACCCTGCAGAAAAGAGAGCAAGAAATAAAAGCACACCAAATAACAACCCCACAACAAAAATCAAATAAATATTATTGTTAAGACATACTGATAGTATGAATTAAGGTAATATTCAACTCAGAAAAACACTGCCTTATTTATTTAAGAAACACATTTTATTTTAGTCATTTTTATATGTGGTGCATTTATGAACCTCCTTACATTCTGAAGGACCTCAGAATTTTATTTTTGATACTTGACTTTCACGAGCCTCCTAAAAGAAAAATACCTTTTGTTTTACTTTAGCCACTACTACTAGGATTTTTTAAATGCCCTGTTTCTTGTTGTATTTCTGTCCAACTATACATCACAGTTTTAGTTTGTCCTAACATTGGACAACAGATCAATTTTTAATTGTCAAAGAACCTAAACAATCCCTTTATATGTGAAAAACTTCATGGCTGATAAACCATTATTTCAAGTTTATATGTAACTTTTATATTTATTTAAGGGACAAGTTTGTTTCATAAAAATGGCTATACAAAATCTCTATAGAGGTAATGACTCAAAGAATAATGAAGCAAAGAATATCAGACAAAAGTAAGATCTTCAAGCCATTACAATCCAGCAATTCTTAAAATGTTCTGAATAACAGCATCCTTTGAGAATCTGACTAATAACTATGTCCTTTGTTTCAGAAAAAAGTGTGCAGGTCCACAAATTTTTGCATTCAGTTTCAATATATCTGAAGCACAAATTGGAAGTCTATCCGTGGACTCCAGGTTGTAGAATGTTGGGGTATCATTCAACCTCCCTATTTTATAGACAAAGGAACATAGTTCATCAAAGTTAAATGACTTTCTAAGGCTACACAGCTAGTTCCAGCTAAATGTGGAACAAGAAGAGGTTTCCTGGAACCAGCACTTTTTCTGTTACACCCAATATTTTAATGATAGTCAACTAGAAAGAAGTATTCACAATAACTAAGCCCATTACACAATCTTAGGTTTTGGTCCATATAATAAACTACACCTTATTTCATCATTGCCTGTTTCAGTACAAGTGATAACTCTGTAGAGACCCTCATTTCTCAGTGAGGTTAAATAGTCCCTGATATAGAGCAGGTACTCTGTAATGTCTCTTGAATTTCAAATAAGCCGACCTTCTTTGGACATTGGAAAAGGACTGTTGGGAAACTGGCACAAGTATACTATAAGAGATGCTAAACTCCCTGAAAAACTAGACGTTTCAAGATTAAATCATATTACAAAGTATTAAGTAGGTCTGAAGATGTTAGCTGATTGTTAAGAAATGCCTCCCTCCATCAGCTTAAGTTTTCTTCTTTGATACGTACATTCATGGAATTGGCGGGGACTATAGAATAACATAATCCAAACTCATGTCACACACACTCTGAGAAATACCATACAATCTGAACAATTTCAGCAATGCAGGGGTTAAGTCATGGAGAGGTGGCTTTACCCTGGTAAGTGATCTTGATTAGCAAGTCCATCCTTATACTGAACAACCATCATCTTCACTGGAAGCTTCACTTATTTGTTGAAATTCTTCCACCCAGACCAATACACATAAAAGTAATTCCCTTTCTTCTCCCTCTCTCTCTCTCCCTTTCTCTCTTTCTCTCTCTGTCTTTCATATTTGAAATCACTCTGTTTTGTTCATTGTCCAAATTTTCACCAAACCATTTCAAAATAATCTTACTTTCTGCAAACATACCTCAATGGCTCCCTGCCTTCCCCGCAACTTTATTTTCTCAATTACGTTTCCTAGGTTTAAGTCCCTCTTTCTTTTCACCTCCCTTTTTATTTTCTCTTCCTGTTTCTCTCCCATCCTCTCTCACTCCTGTAAACCTTTGCCCTCTCCCTTATGGATTATCCTTCCTTCTTTTGCTACATTTGGTGGGCGGGGGGTGGGGGGTGGGGGGGGGCAGTGGGTGAGGCAGGTGGTCCTTAATGAAATGTTAAAAGATCACCAATCCTGATTCTGATGTTAAAATTCCAACTTCCAGAGCTAGGACTGTAAAGTAAGTTTAATTCCTTCGTAAGAAGATCTTGAACAAATACGTGAATGCCAATATTTTTGATGGGGAAGTCATCCCAAGAAGCACCAGTATGAGAGGGGGAATGAGGCACAGGATAGAGGAAGTCAGTAAAGCATGTTCTCTGTGGGCACCTGGAGAACTTTGGAGCCCGATCCCACTGGACAACTCTGGGAGACAGTGCAGACTATGGCTCTTTACCCCAACCAAGGAACAAAGGAACTAGGATATTAATGCACCAATGCTGTCAGTTACTGATCAGGACGGCTCCCTGGTGATGTTAACCCCTGGCACTTCCGTGCACACTTCTGTTGAGCCAGATGCCTTGGGCAGAAAAGCCTTCAGAAAGAGTCCCAGGTGTTTCCAGTTGGAATGTCCGACAATGGTGTGCGCTGATGAGATAGGAGGGCGGCACCAACAACACCTGCAAAAATTACTTCCCGGCTATGTTTTTGTATACTTGTTTAATATTTAAATGGGACTTTAATTCTGATACAAAGTAGACTTTAATATGTGGTTTCTATTATATATTGACTGTTTCATTGGGGCAATCCCTTGGCCCCTCTGTCTGGCTCTAATATGTACACTCGTGAATCTAGTGATTTGTAAGAAGGTACAATGTGCCACGTGCCTATTTAGGAGCGCAAGTGGCAAAACTCAGAAGTGAAATTTCTAGTTTTATCCTGGCCTGGGAGCAATGTGCAAAGAATTGAGCTTTGCAGTTGTATGGACCTAGTTTTTTTTGTTTTTTTTTTTTTAATTTACTTATTTATTTATTTATTTATTTTTGGCTGTGCTGGGTCTTCGTTTCTGTGAGAGGGCTTTCTCCAGTTGCGGCAAGCGGGGGCCGCTCTTCATCGCGGTGCGCGGGCCTCTCACTATCATGGCCTCTCTTGTTGCGGAGCACAGGCTCCAGACGCGCAGGCTCAGCAGTTGTGGCTCACGGGCCCAGTTGCTCCGCGGCATGTGGGATCCTCCCAGACCAGGGCTCGAACCCGTGTCCCCTGCATTGGCAGGCAGATTCTCAACAACTGCACCACCAGGGAAGCCCTGGACCTAGTTTTTCAGTTGATTTTCTGTTAATAATTGTGGAGTCCTGTGCAATTTAATTTCTTTTTTTTAAACTTATTTTATTTATTTATTTTTTTAAACATCTTTATTGGAGTATAATTGCTTCACAATGGTGTGTTAGTTTCTGCTTTATAACAAAGTGAATCAGCTATACGTATATATATATATATATATATCCCCATATCTCCTCCCTCTTGCGTTTCCCTCCCACCCTCCCTATCCCACCCCTCTAGGTGGTCACAAAGCACCGAGCTGATCTCCCTGTGCTATGCAGTTGCTTCCCACTAGCTATCTATTTTACGTTTGGTAGTGTATATATGTCCATGCCACTCTCTCACTTCGTCCCAGCTTACCCTTCCCCCTCCCCGTGTCCTCAAGTCCATTCTCTACGTCTGTGTCTTTATTCCTGTCCTGCCCCTAGGTTCTTCAGAACCTTTTTTTCCCCTAGATCCCATATATATGTGTTAGCATACGGTATGTACCTCCCTCAGTGTTCTCCTCTTTTGGGAAAAGATAATTAAAAGCACACAGCTGTGGTGAACACTAACAGAGACCAAGTAAGGCAGCCAGAAGAACACAATTTTGTTACTTAGTAGGTGTTCAGCTGTTGTTGACTACTTCCATCCCCCCACGTTCACCTCACATCCGCATGATTAGGATTTTACAACACAAGGAATGAAAACGGTAACATTATCCTGTACTTTTTCTCAAATAAAGGTCTAATCTTGTTTTTATATGTTCTCATAATCTGTGAAACGTGGATGTAGGCAGCACCATAGTTGGATGTATAGAGTGGTAGATAGAAAATTAAAAAGAAATCACCCAGTTTCTTTTTTTTTCTTTTTGGTATGATAATGGCCACAGTTCACTAGTTTCTGTAATGCTTTCTTCCAAAACTTCAGTTTTTCTAGGTCACCCGAGTGTGTGGTATTTTATAAGCAAAATTGTTGCCGTGAATTGCAATGGAGCCTAGTTTTCTTCTCCAGGATGACTTTACATTATTACGGGCCATACTGACTTTATCGTCTTTTTTATAGGCATGCAGAGAAAAGACTGCAGGCACAACGTTCAACAAGTCTACCTTACCATTTTCCCTGCGGGTTTTGCACTCAGCTGGATGGTTGTGATGTTACAAGGTAAATCCCCAGTAGACATGACTGTGGCCTTTTCTCCATCACTGCACCACCTCTTCACACCTGAGTACCCATTCATAGACCCTGATTTCTCTTTTTTCTTAGTGTCTCTGGCTTCGCTGGTTATATTTAAGCCTATCTGGTGGAAAAATTTTTTACTAAATTTTCTAACCAACTTTGTCTATGAGCTTAGGTTACTAGTAAAATTCATACTTTGCTGACATTTATATGCATTTCCTTAACTCCTTACTTAGGGAGCATATAAACATAGCTTCTGTAAATAAAGTCTATCTATGAACCATCATTCATAACCTAATCAGTTATTAGTCAATTTACCTTTATTACATCAAGACCATTTAAATATATTTATAAGAGGAACTCAAGTATTAGCAGGAAATGAAAGGTTAACTGTAGTAAAAACAAATTATACTAATGTATTACTTTAAAATTAAATGGGATTTACAGGAGATTGAAATAAAAGTTCAAAATGCATTTAAGTGTATCAAGGGGAGAATAACAACCAAGAAATAAGTGGTGTTCCCTGATGGTAACAGGACAAAGGGTATACATAGGGAACACTTCCCAAAAGCAGACAGCTGATGATGAGAAAAAAATGAATTACCTTTTCCTTTACTATCAATGACTTTAGGAAGGTATCTTCCTTCTACTTGTTTCTTGGAACACATAGGTTAGAGATCTAAAAGTCATTCAATAGAAAAATGTAAAAGGTAAATTGAAAGGAGTCATAAAGGTCATCGAATCTATATTCTTTAGTTTGGAATTGATCCTGCACTGACCAATATGGTAGTCACAAGCCAGCATTACTAGCAAGCATTTGAAATGCAGCTAGTTCAAACTGAGATGCAAGTGTAAAATATACCCTAAAATTGGAAGAATTCATTTAAAAAAAGTCAAATATCCCATTAATAATTTTATATTGATTACAAGTTGGAATTATAATATTTTGGATTTACTGGATTAAATAAAATGTATTCATAAAATTAATTTCATCTTTTTTTTAACTTGTTTTTAAATATGACTACTGGAAAATTTAAAATCACACATGTGACTTGCATTATATTTCTACTGGACTGTTGGATTTTACAGTAGGCAAAAGTCACAACATAAGCCAAATGAACAAAATAAATATAGGCATATCATGGAGACCTGATAACAATTTTCTTAGTGTTCTGAAATAATGAAAGAAGGAAATTAGGGAACTGCTTGACCAAAATGTAAGCATCATTCTTATGGAATGTTTGTCAGAGGCCTTTTGTGTCAGAGCCTTTGTGTGACCACCGTGATAGTATCTGTTGATGAAAAGTCTTCCAGTGATAACTATAGGAATTACAGACAAATGAGTTTCATTGGAACAGTGGAAACTTTAATAACTTGTAGATACAACCAAGATAATGTGTCTGCAAAGGTCTGACACTTCTCATTGAGCTCTTTGAGGAAATAAATAGAGAGGAAAATATATTGAAGCCAATTATCCTGTCTACAAGTGTCTTGATAAATTGTCGTATTGAGTCTCCTTGGTAGTGAGTGGAAAGGCAAAAAAAACCACAGATAACTACTAGATGCAGGAGCAAAAGAGCTTGTAGCAAAAAAAGAAAGACACCCAGGTATGTAAGTAGAAGAAAAATTGTCCCCAGATATAAGTGATGGGTGCTAATCTCGTTTAACTTTAAGCAACATTGAACAATATCGTTTAGCATTTTTGGAAATGAACTAAAGAAGGGACATTACAAAAAAACAATCTCTGAGTTTTATGAGACAATAAGTTCTTCATTCAGATTAAGGAAAGGCCAAATTAATGAATAAATACTCAAATATTTTTCTCTGTGTATGTGGTGGTGGGGATGGTTGGGATGGGAATGATATGTGATTTTTTAAAACAGGTGATACAAGCAGTTCCCATCATAAGAATCAGTCTCATGTTGAAAATAACAATGGTTTTTAGAAAATAAAAATATCTTTTGAAATATATATTTTTTAAAAACTTCTTATTACTCTCTGTTTCTTGGAGTTCTGACTCTTTTGCCTTAAAAAATAAACAATTAATCTCTGGCAAAAAGAATGGGATCCAAGATAAACTGTAGCCAGATTTCCTGAGAACATTTCTTTTTTGTTCTTTTATACTCTAAAACCATTGGTAGTATCTTTTAAAAAAACTTTTTAGGGCTTCCCTGGTGGCACAGTGGTTGAGAATCTGCCTGCTAATGCAGGGGACACGGGTTCAAGCCCTGGTCTGGGAAGATCCCACATGCCGCGGAGCAACTCGGCCCGTGAGCCACAATTACTGAGCCTGCGCGTCTGGAGCCTGTGCTCCACAACAAGAAAGGCCACGATAGTGAGAGGTCCATGCACCGCGATGAAGAGTGGCCACCACTTGCCACAAAAAGAGAAAGCCCTCGCACAGAAACAAAGACCCCAATGCAGCCATAAATAAATAAATAAATAAAAATTAAAAAAACTTTTTAAAATACAAAGGTCAGTTGAGCATTTCCCTTTTCTTTCCTTTTTTTTTAGGTTTCTTGAAATGTTATTTATCTAAAGGAAGAGAATATCTGAAATAATCTCCCTTTCATTTCTTATTGTCTTTCTGACCTGAAAACTAATTTTGCTGTTAACATGGTATGTAATGAGAAAGTGCATGTTTGCATATGAGAGAGAGATTGCCATTTTATAACACAAAGAATATAAATCACGTGTTTAATAATAGTAATAGCTACTTTTATTAAATGATGATCCTATCTACTACGGACTGCTCTAGACTCTTTTAAAAAATTCAAAATCTAATTTAATCTTCACAACACCATGAGTCTACTACTGTCCATTTAAAGATATATCAACTGCATATTGTCAATTTAAAGAAACATCAGCTCAGTATTAGAGAGATTAGGTACCATAGTCTAGAACACATTGCAAACAAGAAATTTCAAAATAAGACTCCTAGAAACTAACATAAGAAGGCTGGATACTCAACAGATGCATCCATAAACTTGCTTATTTAGGAGGTGGCCCAATTCTGATATTTGTGTTTGAAGCATCTCCTCTGCAGAGCTCTGCAGAGCTCAAGCTCCTCTGCAGCTTGGGGCTGCTTTCTAATACAGCAGTTAAAACCTCTTATTTTTGTTCAAGAATGTGTTAAATATATACACGTTCCATTGACTCGCCTATGAATAAGAATAATCTTTTCTGTACTTTATGTACATATGAGCAGGGAACAGGGAAGTTTAAACAAATCCTCCTCAAATTGAAAGGTCTGAAAGGCAATTTTGCAAAAAAAAAAAAAAAAACCTTTCTGTTTGGCCTGAGGACAATGCAGGTGCCCTGATGTTCCAGGCTAGGGCAGCTGCTTGAGCATAGGGTGTACTGAAGGCACAATGCATATGAAAAGCATTACTTCTGTGTAAAACTTTCCTAGACTTTTACCAAAAGATACAATTTATGTATTTCCTTTGCTGTTTTAACAATGGTTCTTCTCATTGAAGGGAGATATAGAAAACAAAAGAGAACATTTTACTTTTAAAGAGTCTATCTTAAATGTATAAAGAAATGTCCATTATAGAAAGATTGTAAAATTGTAGCACCATAAGATTCCTATTTCAGTAACCATGAATCTGCTTTTTTTCACCTCAAGTATTTCTGCTGTTAGGTCTCAATTATTTTTCCCTATGAATGGGCAGCAAATTTTAAGAAATACTAGGTATTTTTCTCCCTTCACCACATTTCTACAGACAGAATAAAATAAAATATTTTCCAATTAATACTCTAGTGGTTTACTAACTTTTAAAGCAAAATACATAAATGGCTTTGCCTATAGATTCACAAGTATCATCTGAATGCTCCTTAAAATCATTAAAAAATTTATGGGCAATTTGGCTACCATTTTTTATGCTCTTTTAGCTTGTTTTAAATTCCTGACTCAAATCCCACAGGTTGGGACTTTCTTATTTGCATTAATATACTTTCTTCTTAAACATATAAGAGACTGACTAATGTATAAACAGCACCGGGGCACCCGGGGCTCAAGACAAGAATATAATTACTCTGGGGATAGAACATTTTCAGAACATATTCTAATTCAAAATAGGTTTACGTGCTAATGTGCTCACAAATGACTAGCACCATTTCTAAATCTAGAAGGACTACTTGACTTAATACGTTCAGAGACCAGATTACCTGTTGAAAATAACTAACCATGTATTGAAAACAACTGAAACATTTTAGGGTCTAGATTTGTACAAGTATAAATCAAGATTATTTTGGAAGGAGATACTAATTAAGAGGAATGTAATCAGGTCTCAAGAATAGGATTTAAAATATTGATGCATTGTGAGATAATAATAGGAAATCACAATCAGGTTAACTACTTTTACTATACTAAATTTACTGGGATTGTTTGTCTTTTTTTCTGAAACTGACAATATCTACCTAGAATATGTTATAATCGAATCTTTTGATTCATGCTACACTTTTAGCATTACCTCACCTCACTCCAAACTTGTACACATGAATACGCACAAGGAAACAGACAAAGGCAGTTTTTGTATTTAGGTACCCACAAAGTTACCGTACCTCTTACACTTACATTTTTTTCTGCCCTGTCAAGTCTTCCAAAACTACATGGGTGCTGCCCATGTTCCAGGCCTTTCCAATCTCTTAATTTTTTTAATTTAAAAAAATCTCCCAAGAAAAAATAATTTTAATTATTTGTGCAAAAAACCTGGACGCAATCTAACCATTTTAGGAGAAAGTTTTAAAAGTATATATATTACTGGGTTTTGCGACAGTAAAAATTTAAAATCCAAAATCATAAATAGAAAAAATAATGGAAGACTTACTTTTAAGAAAAAGAAGAGGTAGGAATGGAACACATTTAAATAAAATGGAAGAAAGCAACAATTTACACTGAAGGCCTTTAAAAAGACCTGATTGGTTAGTGGGAATGCTTGGGGGACAAATGAAAGTAAGTGGTGAAAATTTTCAAAGCACAAAAAGACAATTTGTTATACATCAATCATTTTGAATAGCATATTCTGTGAGAGAGGGATAAGAGGATAAATACATCACCTCACGACTCTATGCAGTTGTGTACCCAACAATGTGCTTTATTTTATACAAAAGAATGTGCTTCACTGAAGCAGTAATCTGTATTGCCATTATTATCTCAATGAAAAGTTTTACTTTCTCTTGACCAGCGTCCTCGCACATATTTTCCTTCTAGAGAAGCGAATTAAACTCGCTTATTCACAGTTAACTCAAATGGATCTGTATCACTAAGTGCATTCGTTCCACAAATAGTGAATTAACATTATATACTGTACATGATCTATTTTCTACAAAAAAGCATATAAGCATGTGCTTTGGCCTTAAAGAGTTTTAAGTCTGGCAAAGGGAACAATATATTTGCCTCAATACCTCCAACAAACTGTATGGGGCACTTAAGTGAAACTGACAGTGTGGGGCAGGAAGGAGCAAATACTGCTTAAATGACTGAGAAATACTGGATGATGGAGATGATTTTTTTTTAGTTGAACATTAAAAGATGGAGAACGTGAAGTGTAACTCAAAATATTAATAACGCTTAAATCTGGATGATATCTCAAGGGATTTCTATGTTCTTTAAATGTTTCTGCATTTTCTATTTTCTTTCAATGAACGTGTCACTGTTATAAAATGAAGAAAATAATAAATATTATTAAAGCAAATAATGGAACTGAAGGCAAAGGAAACTGTAAAGGACAAAAGAACAGAATCTGTTAACTGATAAGATTTTGTAGGTAGAAAAAGCAAAGTATTATGTTTGGTAAGAAACTCGTGACAAAATACCAATGCAATAGGTGATTGGAGAAGACAGGGGATTCATCTGCTTTTAGACTTGCTGAATTTGGGTAATGCCTGCTAAGGGCCCATCAACGCAGGTGAAAGTAACACTAAGAAAAGGAGCTTAGGTGGTGCTGGGAGTTCAAGGACAGAGGCAATCATCGGATTCATGGGACATAATTAATATTTGATTGAGATAAATCCAGAATCATATTGAAGACTGAACCTTGGGAAATACTTCCGCAGACAATTAAAATCTGACCTAATGTATATTTGAGATTAGCTCAAAACCTGACAGATTATCGATGTTTCTATACTATTTTTTTTTCCCTGTAGGGCTTTCTGACCAACTAATACTAACATAATCTTAGAAACCTTGAGTTAGTAGGAAAAAATATACCTTCATCTCCTTTCTTAAAGGAAGAACATGAATAGTACTATGCATTTAACTGTGAATTCTTCGTAAGAGTAAAATAAGAAGGCTGACCTTAGCCTTGGCACAAACTTGCTTTGCTGTATAGTTCATGGCTGCACAAAAGAGCAGATAGGGTTGTCAGAAGATCGCATTTAATTTCTGCCCTGCCTAACTGGGCGAACTCCATGGAGACGATGACAGCTCCTTGACATCACCGGCACTCACCGACTACTTATTCACTCATTGAGAGTAAATGAGTGTCAGCTGCCAGAAAATGGAAGGAACAAGGTCTAAGACAGACAAGACACTGCCTTAAAATGATGATAATTTCAAGTACTCAATCTCAGGCACCTACTGGTTTTGTTTTGCAATTCCTAAAGCAAAGTAAGATTCTATTTCTGCTTCTTGAATTAAACATCTGAGGTCAAAGCAGAATAGGTTCCAGATAATCATGCGATAGGGGTAAAACATAAAAGTAAATGTTTTATCTATCTATCTATCCATCCATGTATCTATCTATCCATCTGTCTATCTGATCTCATTATATCTAGAGACATATATCTAGATATAAGTATCTAGGCTTAATTGACTGACTCAATAAAATATGGAAATATGACCAATATTTTTCAATCTTCTCAATAACAAACAATAATAGATATTTAAGTATGCTTCTTTATAGAATTTGATATTGTACAATTTGAGAGTCTCTCTTGGCTCCCTATCAAAAATTATCTTGGGCTTCCCTGGTGGCGCAGTGGTTGAGAGTCTGCCTGCCAATGCTGGGGACACGGGTTCGGGCCCCGGTCTGGGAAGATCCCACATGCCACGGAGCAACTGGGCCCGTGAGCCACAATTACTGAGCCTGCGCGTCTGGAGCCTGTGCTCCGCAACAAGAGAGGCCACGATGGTGAGAGGCCCGCGCACCGCGATGAAGAGTGGTCCCCACTTGCCGCAACTAGAGAAAGCCCTCGCACAGAAACGAAGACTCAACACAGTCATAAATAAATAAATAAATAAAGAACGTGAATTTCTTTAAAAAAAAAAAAAAAGAAGTAAAATATTAAAAAAAAAAATTATCTTTATGTCACCTAATTCCTTCTAAATAGTAAAGTCTCATGACTTCTAAAATAACTTACATGAAAATTTATTCGTGTATTATGCAAAATTCCATTAAAAATTACATACACATAGTTTCCCTGACCCAGTTTATTCATGACATCTAGGGTCAAATGACCATCTTCTCACTTTCCACAAGATTATGTAACTTTTATGTAACTATTATCTATAATAAGAAAGCACACATAAAATATGATATAAAGTTGGAGAGGAAGAAGATTTGTAGTATGATGCTATTTTAAATAGCACACTCATTCATATTTATAGGTAGAATAATACTAATTATATTAATATTATGCCACAATAGTAAATGGTTGGATGCCATCAAAAGCATTTAGCATTTTAGCAAATTTACAACTGCAATCAAATCTGCCTCCAAAAATGTATATATAAATACCAAGGCTCTAAGTAAATCAGAGGTTTACATCTAAATTGATCCTACGGAATAAAAAGAGTTGACATTCCTGCTCTACATATTTGACTTTTCTCAAGTCAGTGTAAATCCTTAGGTTCAATATGATATATGTTGAGCATTAAACCAAATTCTATATATTTATAACCCTTGGAAGAATCCAGCTCACAACTTTAAGACTTTTTTCAACAGCATCCATGACAGATAATCACCTGCCCTCTGCCTGATCACCAGCAGTAAGGACTGATCACATCAGGTATTTCACTATGCCAGTTATTCAACAATGCTCTCTATTGAATTAAAATGTGTTACGTCTACCATACCTGGTTTTAAGTTCTCTTTTAGGATTCAAATAAAAATAGCAAAAATAACATTTAAGCATAATTAACATCATCCATCTATGATATCACAGCCTTCAAAATATTGTTAAGAGCTCAATATCTGTTCTTCTTGGCTCCACATTGAACATCTGTGGTTTATTTTTGCCATAACTTGGCTCTGGGACCCTTTACCATCTTAAACTCCTTTTTTCTGCATAAACCGTATCTATATTAAGGGCACTAATACAGCTCAGGTACTGGGGCAACACCACAAGGTGGCTAAAAATTTGCCCTTTGGAGTCAAAGAGTTATGTCTGATCTAGAGCAAGTTACTTAAGCTCTGAGTTCTCTTCCTCACTGGTAAAATGTAAATAAAATAATAATAGTAATAATAATAAAACCCAGCCCAGTTGACAGCACTGGAGTATGCAATAAATACAATAATACATAAAACAGCACAGCCCCTAACAATATAGAAAGATGAATACAAATATAGAAATAAGACATGGCCTCTGCCTCCATGAAGCTTTCACATTAGAAAGGAGATAAAACCATCACAAGTAATAACATAAAGAAGGATTATGTATTGGAGGGAAGGTATAGCAGCGTTTTTTAATTTACATATTTTACTAAATTAAATTTCCTTGCACAGAACCCCATGCTTCATAGACATGTTTTATTAAGATCTAAGTTATACCATCTGGTTATATTTTCTCATACTTTTAATGCATTTGGAAATTGAAGCAAGATGATCTTGTCGTCTGGGAAAGACTAAGGAACTAGGGCATGGGGTTCTAAAAGCCCACCGAGGTGGGATCACCCAGGTGAATTTTAATATTACTTTACCTCCTTCATAATATTGTACAATCTTTGGCATTTTAGACTTGAAAATTTCACTCTACACTCCCTCTTTCATATTATTTAGAACATAACTGAATAATACTCCTGCCAGAACTGATTCTTAATAGATCCCTGTATAACATTTCTTCACCTCCTGAAATAAACTGTTCTACCTAGGTATTTCCTCATCGGTGAAATTTCTATTTTAGTTAGAGTATAGGGTGATATAATTATGTAATATTTATCATTGATAAGACAAGCATTTTGGAAATGGTGACTTAGCAAAATACAATAAGAGATCCCTATAACTAATCTCCTTTTAAAAATCAGGTAAACATTTTTTTTGAAAGGGAAATTGAAGATGATTGAAAGAGTGTGAAAAATAGAAAAACTGTGTGTGAAAAGTAGAAGCACCATCTCCTTGTGTTCCTTATTTTGCCACCTTTGCACCTCTTGTCCTACTCTGCACATATGGTGACCTCTTTGCTGGTCACATTTGGTGCTGCTGGTCACCTGTACATTCTTTAAACTACCTCATCTCCCGTTATGTCCCAGCTAGCATCTCACTACTCTCTTACTTTCTTTCACGTCTTTTCAGTGGATATGACCAAAAGTTCATTCTTTGCATCTTAGCTCTTTTCCCTAAATAACCACATAATATCTAAGACTTCTCTGTGCAAATGAATATAAACATTTTCTTAGCCTCAAACACAATTTCCATGTTGTACATAGGACATCCCCAGGTTTCTATTGCCTCAAACGCATTATTTCATCCCAACTCAAACCAGTTCTGATACCACGCTCTCCATCCTCCTCCAAATAAAACATTTGTCTTCACCTACAAGTTCCTGTTGATTTTTGCTTTGAATGACTTCATATCCATTTTCCCTCTGTCTATAAAATTACAGTCACTACTCCACTGACTACCACGTTAGTACATTTCAACCTTTGAACTCTTTGGAATTTTGCCTGTGTAAGGGGTGAGACAGAGACAACTTAATTTTTTCTGCTTTGCTAATTGCATTCACACCATTTTCTATGTACACAATTTTTCCACATGTATTTGGGTATATTGCTGTCCTGTTTCTTTGTATCCGTTCCCTACTGTTTTAATTACTCAGACTTTATCATATGTTTTAATAGCTTATAAAGCTAGCCCTCCTTCATTGCTTCTCTTTAACAGAATTCTCCTAATTATTCTTGCAGACTTGATTCTCATATAAACTCTAAAATAAGTCTCTAATTCAAAAACACTATTATTTTTCTTTATTTCAGATTAACCTAAGTATGAATTAATACAGAAAGAACTGGCATCTTTGTAATATTGAGTCTTCCTACTTACAACTATAGGATTAATCACAAAGAGTGATTAATAATTACATTTTTCCTCTGAGATTACTATTAAAATAGCAATTTAAGGACCATTTCATTTTCAAGCTCCCCCTGAGTATTTAGCTGACAAGATAACCATTAACATTGTTTGCATCATATAAGTTCTTTATACATTTAAGCAAAAATCTCTCTCTATTTTTTTCATATATACAATTTATCTGCCGTGTGATATTGCAAGCTCTCAGGAAAGAGCTGTATCTGTATCCTGAGTTGAACTTGGCATGTAAAGCGGATTCATGTCATTCTCAACCTAGGCTTAAGACAAATAGTACAATAGTCACTTTGTAGTCTAATTCTAAAATTAGAATTCTAATTTTCTAATTCTAAAAATTGGGGTATTCAGTCTAATTCTAAAATTGGGGTATTTGAGAAATCAGGGGGAGAGATATAAAAAAGAAAACACTGGGAAAATTAGCTTGTTAATATCTTAAACAATGTTAAAAAGAATTACACGTTTTTATAATTTTAATTTCTTAGAGAGATTAATTACGCTAATCATCAGTACAGCATTTCAAGAAGGGTTTAATATTCAGAGTGTTCCATATGTGAAACCCTAGAATACCATTCAGATATTGCAGAATTAGTATAATTCTGGTAACAGTTTGCAAAAAAGCTGGCTTAGTGCATTACATAGCACTAAAGATCAACTGCAACTTTTATTGACCAGCTACTACATGTCGGACACAGAGCTAGGTTTTGGAAATGCAGAAATGAATAAGAAAATAAGTCCCACACTTTATTTTGAGGCTCACAGTATGTGGCAAAGATATAAATATATATGGTATGTAATATATATATCATTTATGATGCAATGTAGCAATGCAACAATAGAAGTATGAAAAACTGCATAATACATACATATACACATACACATTTATTTATATGTATACACACAAAGTACAATATGAAAAGATACTGTAAGCAAATATTTTAGGACTGGTAACTTTTGTCACCTCATCTTTTAAAATTCTGATTGCATGGGCAAAAAATGGAAAGAAAAAAAACCTTGGAAATAAAAATATTTCTTTGTGAAATCAGTTATATAATTTTTTTCTAATTTGGGTACTAATATGTACAAAAAATAAGATTATTTAAGCATATTTTTAAGTGGCAATACAATTTAATGTCAAAATGCAAATCACAAATATACAGTACGTTAAGTTCTAATAAAAAGAAAATATCCACCTTTCTGTTACTGCACATGGCCAGGACTTCAGGAGTGCCCTGGAATTAGCAAGCATTTCCTTCCATCTCAAAATTGACTATGTGGAGTGTTGTTAATAAATACTTAGAGAGTCACCTGGATATTTTAATACCTCCTTAATGGAAGTTGTGTAGGAGAAATGAATGTGGCTAGGTTGCAGGCTTACAAAGAGAAAATGCTCTGAGAGATAAATGTTAGACCCCTTAAGTGTGTTTAAGGTCATTTTACTCCCCAGGGAAACATGTTTCTGAAAGCATAATGGAAATTAATGGAAAAAATGTAAGTCTATATAAATCATCTTTCTGCACATAGTTTTACAGAATATCATCAGTAGCATAGAGTACAAAAGCAGTAAGTAATGACTTGCTAAATTAATTCATCCACAAAATTAGTTAGTGTCAGATTTCACACATTATTGTAAAGCACTAGTGATTCAGCAGTAAATAAAACTAGTATCTATCTATGGCAATTTAAATTTTTTGTGGGTGGGCTCACATAGTAACCAATAAATTGATAATAAGCCAGTGTTGTGAGTTCTATGGAAAACACTGAAATAATGTAAATAACAGGAATAAGGCTCTTACGGTAGCAAAACAAGGGGAGTCCACATTTTTATATCTATAGGGTGATCAGGGAAATGGCCTGATTTCAGGGAACATTTGAATAGAGATTTGAAAGGAGAGGGGAGAAGGCAGGTGGGATAGTTCTAGGCAGAAGATAGAGCAAGTTTGAGGTAGAACATGCTTTACCAAGAGGGAGAGTAGTAAACAATGAGATCAGAGTGGAAATAGGGGAGACACTCAGAGCCACCCTAAGACTCGTGGGTTTTATCCTGAGTGAGACACTAAACAACTGGAAGATTTTGGGCAGAGGAGACACATAATATGACTTATTATTGAAGGATCATTCTAGCTAATACATTGAGCATAGATGAGTAGACAGGGGCAAGAGTAGAAGCAGAAAGAACAGTTAGCAAGTTGCAATAATTTAAATGAAAGACGGTGGTTGTCTGGCCAGGGGTGGTAGTGCAAGAGTGGTAAAAGGTAATTAGACTCTGGGGCTTCCCTGGTGGCACAGTGGTTAAGAATCTGCCTGCCAGTGCAGGAGACACGGGTTCAAGCCCTGGTCCAGGAAGATCCCACATGCCGCAGAGCAACTAAGTCCGTGTGCCACAACTACTGAGCCTGCGCTCTAGAGCCCACGCACCACAACTACTGAAGCCCACGCGCCTAGAGCCCGTGCTCCGCAACAAGATAAACCACCACAATGAGAAGCCCGCGCACCGCAACTACCGAAGCCCGCGTGCCTAGAGCCTGTGCCCTGCAATGAAGAGCAGCCCCCGCTCGCCACAACTAGAGAAAGCCCACACACAGCAATGAAGACCTAACGCAGCCAGAAATAAGTAAATAAATAAATAAAATTAAAAAAATAAATAAATAAACTCTACTTACTCCAATACAAAATTAAAAATTAAAAAAAAAAAGTAATTAGACTCTGGATACACTTTGAAGGGACAGAAGACAGGATTTGCTGATAAGTTACATGTGACCTGTTAGAGAAAGTAAAGAACCATGGATGACTCTGACATATATGTATGTGTATATATTTTATATATATATAAAATATATATATTTATATTTTGGCCACGCCTTGAGGCATGTGGGATCTTAGTTCCCCGACCAGGGATCGAATCCGTGCCCCCTGCAGTGGAAGTGTGGAGTCTTAGCCACTGGACCGGCAGGGAATTCCCTGACCCCAATATTTCTGATCAAAGCTAGAAGGTTGGAGTTGTCAATGACTGAGATGGGGAACTGCCAAGGAGGAAGTTTGGGGGGATTGGAGAATTTCCCTTTTCAGCACATTCCATTTAATAATTTAATCACTGAAATGGAGAAGACGTAGTTTGGATCTGAAAGAGTGGAGTTCAGGGAAGAGTGCTGGGTAAAGATATATATTTAGTCCTCAGAGTATAGATGATATTTATAGCCATGCTCCTCAGCATGATCATCTAAAGGATGATTTAGATAGAGGAAAACTCTGAGGAAGGGATTCTGGGGCACTCTGCAGAAGTTCCAACCACAGAGATGGTGAAGAAATGGATAAGAAAAGGGTTCCAGGAGTCAAGTGAAAGTACTCCAGTAAAGAGAGTGGCAACTGTGTCAACTATTGCTGATACGATCGATTAATAAATGAGGAATGTGAACGAACTATTGAAGTTAGCAATGCGAAAATCATTGGAAACCTTGACAAGACCTATTTTTGATAGATTAGTGGGGACCACACCTAAACTGGAGGTGTTCAAAAGACAATTGGCTGAGAGAAAGTATGGACAGTGAGTGTAATCAACTCTCCAGGAGTTGTGCCCTGATGGGGTGCAGAGAAATAGGTAGGAAGTCGAGCACTCTGTCAGCTCAAGGTTTGCTTGAGTATTTAAAAGCAAAAAGAACAGCATGTTAGCATGTCAGTGGAAGTGACCGAGTAGAAAGGCATAACTGGAGAAACAGGAAAGAGGCAATTGCTGTATGGATGTCTTGAGTGGATGAGTGGAGATAGTGCCCAGTACCATAGGCCCATTTAAAATTAGTGGTCAGGAGTGGAATTGCTGGATCATATGATAATTCTATTTTTAGTTTTTTAAGGACCCTCAATACTGTTTTCTATATTGGCTACACCAATGTACATTCCCACCAATATAAATCAAACTAATTATCTATCTATCTATCTACCTTCCTATCTATCTATCTATCTATCTATCTATCTATCCATCTATCTCAATCTAAACTGGTGTACTAGGGTTCTGTGTTCTCCACATCCTTTCCAGCATTTATTATTTGTAGACCTTTTTTTTAACATCTTTTTGGAGCATAATTGCTTTACAATGGTGTGTTAGTTTCTGCTATATAAAAAAGTGAATCAGCTATATGTGTACATATATCCCCATATCTCCTCCCTCTTGCCTCTCCCTCTGACCTTCCCTATCCAACCCCTCTAGAGGGACACAAAGCACCAAGCTGATCTCCCTGTGCTATGCAGCTGCTTCCCATTAGCTATCTATTTTACATTTGGTAGTGTATATACGTCCATGCCACTCTCTCACTTCGTCCCAGCTTACCCTTCCCCCTCCCCATGTCCTCAAGTCCATTCTCTACATCTATGTCTTTATGCCTTTATTCCTGTCCTGCCCCTAGGTTCTTCAGAACCAAGTTTTTAATTTTTTTTAGATTCCATATATAGGTGTTAGCATACGGTATTTGTTCTTCTCTTTCTGACTTACTTCACTCTGTATGACAGTCTCTAGGTCCATCCACCTCACTACAAATAACTCAATTTCGTTTCTTTTTATGGCTGAGTAATATTCCATTGTATATATGTGTCACATCTTCTTTATCCATTCATCTGTCGATAGACATTTAGGTTGGTTCCATGTCCTGGCTATTGTAAATAGGGCTGCAATGAACATTGTACTACATGACTCTTTTTGAGTTATGGATTTCTCAGGGTATATGCCCAGTAGTGGGATGGCTGGGTTGTATGGTAGTTCTATTTTTAGTTTTTTAAGGAACCTCCATACTGTTCTCCATAGTGGCTGTATCAATTTACATTCCCACCAACAGTGCAAGAGAGTTCTCTTTTCTCCACACCCTCTCCAGCATTTATTGTTTGTAGATTTTTTGATGATGGCCATTCTGACTGGTGTGAGGTGATATCTCATTGTAGTTTTGATTTGCATTTCTCTAATGATTAGTGATGTTGAGAATCCTTTCATGTGTTTGTTGGCAATGTGTATATCTTCTTTGGAGAAATGTCTGTTTAGGTTTTCTGCCCATTTTTGGATTGGGTTGTTTGTTTTTTTGATATAGAGCTGCATGAGCTGTTTGTATATTTTGGAGATTAATCCTTTGTCAGTTGCTTCATTTGCAAATATTTTCTCCCATTCTGAGGGTCGTCTTTTCGTCTTGTTTATGGTTTCCATTGCTGTGCAAAAGCTTTTAACTTTCATTAGGTCCCATTTGTCTATTTTTGTTTTTATGTCCATTTCTCTAGGAGGTGGGTCAAAAAGGATCTTGCTGTGATTTATGTCATAGAGTGTTCTGCCTATGTTTTCCTCTAAGAGTTTTATAGTGTCCGGCCTTACATTTAGGTCTTTAATCCATTTTGAGTTTATTTTTGTGTATGGTGTTATGGAGTGTTCTTATTTCATTCTTTTACATGTAGCTGTCCAGTTTTCCCAGAACCACTTATTGAAGAGGCTGTCTTTTCTCCCTTGTATATTCTTGCCTCCTTTATCAAAAATAAGGTGACCATATGTGCGTGGGTTTATCTCTGGGCTTTCTATCCTGTTCCATTGATCTATATTTCTGTTTTTGTGGCAGTACCATACTGTCTTGATGACTGTAGCTTTGTAGTAGAGTCATGGATGGACCTAGAGAACAGTGTGCTTAGTGAAATAAGTCCGAAAGAGAAAGACAAATACTATAGGATATCACTTATATGTGGAATCTAAAAAATAATACAAATAAATCTATATACAAAATAAAAACAGACTCCTAGACATAGAAAACAAACTTATGGTTACCAAAGGGGAGAGGGAGGGGTGGAGGGACAAATTAGGAGTATGGGATTAACAGATCCAAATTACTGTAGATAAGATAGACAAGCAAAAAGGATTTATTGTACAGCATCGGGAATTATACCCAGTATCTTGTAATAACCTATAATGGAAAATAATCTGCAAAAAAAGAAAAAAAGAAAAAAGAATCACTATGCTATACACCTGAAACTAACACAATATATATTGTAAATCAAATATACTTCAATAAAAAATGTTTTTTTGTTTCTTCAATTTATTTATTTTATTTTATTTTTGGCTGCATTGGGTCTTTGTTGCTGCGCATGGGCTTTCTCTATTTGCGGCGAGTAGGGGCTACTCTTTGTTGCGGTGCATGGGCTTCTCATTGTGGTGACTTCTCTTGTTGTGGAGCATGGGCTCTAGGTGTGTGGACTTCAGTAGTTGTGGCACGCAGGCTCGGTAGTTGTGGTTCGCAGGCTCTAGAGCACAGGCTCAGTAGTTGTGGCACACGGGCTTAGTTGCTCCACGGCATGTGGGATCTTCCTGGACCAGGACTCGAACCCATGTCCTCTGCATCGGCTGCGCCACCAGGGAAGCGCAATAAAAAATGTTTTAAAAATAGTGGTCTTGAAACTCAAAGGAAACTAGTCATGCAAGGTGGGTGTTTTTCTTCAACCTGGCTTAGTTGCCTGTGATAAGGAATAGAGTACGCAGGGATTGGAATTAATGTGAGCTGGGGTTTCTCCTGTTGAGCATGACAAAAGAAGAGAGAATACACCCATGCCCAGCAGGACGTGATTTGAGGGAAAGCAAAAAATCATGACTTGAGAAGGCTGCAGGCTTTTTATGGGGAGAGCCAGGATTCAGAGCCCAAAGATGCACAGCACACTGAGAGCAGAGGGGATGGTGCTGATGGCTAGGACTTCAGCAATTTTGTGAATGAATATTTAATAGTTTAATTAGGGCTATACTTTTTTAAAATTAATTTTTATTGGAGTGCAGTTGATTTACAATGTTGTGTTAGTTTTTGCTGTACAGCAAAGTGAATCAGAGTATACATATATCCACTCTTTTTTAGATTCTTTTCCCATATAGGTCATTACAGAGTATTGAGTAGAGTTCCTTGTGCTCTACAGTAGGTTCTTATTAGTTATCTATTTTATATATAGTAGTATGTATATGTCAAGGGCCATACTACTTATTATTTATTCTACCAAGATTAACATATAATAATGCAACGTGAAATTAGCATAATAGTATGTTTTCTCAACAACATTGATCTATATAACTCGATATATTTTCCAACTTTACTTATAACTCAATTAAAAAGCAGTATTCCTAGAAATTCCGATATTTTCAGAGTCAAAAATAGTTGTTTGCTTTTTAAATCATAAAATAATATCTCTCAATTATTTGTAAGTCAGAATGCTAAGTATAATTAGAGTGCAGAGACGACAAAGGATTAATGGAACAGTGCATGAGTATTATGTAAAACTACCAAGAATGGGCAAACATTGAGTTGTAAAATATATGTGACAAAATAATTAAGCTGTATAGTTGAGGCTCACAGTTCCGCTAAATGTATTCATTTGTTAATGGCCATTATGTACTATCATGTATTTATTTCATCTCTAAAACTAACATTGAGATCATTTTCTGTGGCTATGTAACCAGAGGCTACATGTTCCTGGGTATTACAGCAGACATTCCTGTTACAGCAGAGGACACTAAATAATCCTTAAAATCTTATCCAAATCTATAATTCCATGATTACGATTTACTTCCAATGCCCCACCCTCTGTGAAGTTCTATCAAGGATGCTTTGAGAGTTTCTTAATGAGAATAGAGCACTTCTGTGCTGCAGTAACAATTTTTTTCATCTCCCTCCGAAGGAATGTATGCCCTGTTTCATGCTTATTTTTGAAAATGTCTTTGATGGCCGTGTGAATTCACTCAGTCCCAGTATTTATGGATGCTATTTGCCACTCTATTCTCTAGGCAGTGGAGATGAGAACATTTTCATCATGTTGGACACCGTGCCAAGGGCTTTCTTTGCATTATTTCATTTAATACTCACAACATCTTTATGAGATATGATATCATTTTAATTATCATTTCACAAATGAGGAAAGAGAGACGTAAAGAGGTTAAGTTACTTGTCCAAGGTCACACAAGTAGGAAAATGGTAGAGCTCATATTCAAACCCATGCTGGCTAGTGCCTGAACCCAAGTTCTACACCAATATGGTATAGTAATGAATAAGACCATCACTCCTCACGTTAACTTCCTCATCATCTTTTTTTTCTTTCTTGTATGTTGTTTTTTGGTGTGAATGTAGCCAAAAATCGTTTGAAAGAGCTCTTTTTGGGTTATAACTGTAGCCACATTTATAAAAAGTGATGGTGTTTATAGCTTAGGCGTATAATGTCAGAGCCTATGTACTCTTTTTAATCACGATGCTCATGATTGCTGATTATTTACTCTTCTGCCTGTTGCTGTTTCCTCTCATGATTACAGAGCCTGCTGTATAGCCAGGCACTGTGCTTCTGTGTGTCCCTGTAGCATTCCACCCCACTTTAGCTTGTCATAAAGCAGCTGGTTTCCTCTCTCACCACCCACTTAATATGCCCTGAGGAATTGTCTAACCGAGATTCTACTTGATATGGTTACATTCTACTCACAGTAACCTAAAATCTACATGGCTATAGATTGAATACATGGATATATAGCAGAATGAATGCTATTGTTATTCTATAGACTGTTCTGGAGCATGTTGTTTCATTGGTACATGATCTCAAGTAGTTGCAGACATTGGTCTATTACTTGATTTATCCACAACTTACATAAATTTTAGATAATCCAGTGACAACATTTAGTGCTACAGTGCCAATTAATCTTTTTTTTTTTAAAAGGTATCAGTGATAGCAAATTTGCTTTATATAAAGGCCTCAGCAATGACCACTTACACCTGGACAAGTTAAAAGCATGACTAGAAATCAATATCAAAATAGAACCGCAAAGATCAATGGTACTTCAAGAACAGCCATTGAACCACGTTATAGCCAGAGCTGTGTCAAGAAACAAACTTTTATATATATGTATGAAATTAAGAAACCACTCTACCATTGAGTGTCATTATAGGAAAATTAAATATACATAAAAAGACTAGGTTTAGTAAGCAATTACTTGGATGTGTTTGATGTTATGAGATCAGGTGGTGGCTTAGGAAATGTCTGGCAGTTATCCTGACTATAGGCAATTCTGTACCTTGGTGAGTAGATTTATACCAACTGTTTGCAGAGTGCTCCTACCAAAGGCTATTAGCAACTGTATAAGATACTTAGATATAATATATAATGTACCATCATTTTAGTCTGTGGATTAGTAGTCACTGGGGGTATAAGAATTTACCCACATCTTTCTGAAAGTTTGATATTTCTCTAAAAGAATAATATTGTTCTTGATCACCACAATTCTATGTACTAACACTATTATGTATATTTTTTCCATACGTGCTTTCTTTGTATATTCATATAACATGATAACTGGATTATTAATATGTTGGATGATTGTCTTAAGAGGTTGTGATGATTCTCATAACACTTTAAAACAGCAGAGATTTTAAGAATAATACTGATTAAATCAAATATCATATAGTATGTTTCTTGATGACTGATCTAGAATCAATTTTTAAAATTTATTTGTAAGTCAATTAATATTCCTGTTTCATTCTTGAGAATGTAATTATATAATTGAATATGCTATAATCCATTCTACTGGTGTGCTGGAGTTAACTCACATCAGTGGTTGAGTGCTGATAGCTGAATTTTCAAGGATTTGCAAGCCAGTTGTTAAATGTATCCATCATTAAAAATTACATTTTATTATTATCTATATCCTTGATGTTATTTACATCTCTTGTATCTATAGTGGAGATACTTATACAATGACATAGCACCACCCATCTCTTATCAACTCCAGGAACAGTAACATCGTTGTCATTAGAAATCTGTCATGGTGGGGGTATTTACACTATATTAATCAGTAAACATTACAAATTGGGGCTTTTAAATTTTGGGGGAGGAGCCAATTGCTAAAAATATACCAGTATACTATGCCTATTATGTATAACATATCCTCTCTTTATCTATTAGAATGAGTAGATCAGATATGAGGACACAAAACAGCAGAGGATCAGTTATTTAAGTTAAACCATCTATGAACCAACCACCATTGACAGATGAATGGATAAAGATGACATGGTATATTTATACAATGGAATACTACTCAGCCACAAAAAAGAAGGAAATGTCATTTGCAGCAACATGGATGGACCTAGAGATTAGCATACTAAGTGAAGTAAATCACACAGAGAAAGACAAATATCATATGATATCACTTATATGGGGAATCTTTAAAAAATGGTATAAATGAACTTACTTACAAAACATAAAGAGACTTACACACATATAAAAGAAACTTATAGTTACCAAAGGGGAAAAGGGTGGGGGAAAGGGATAAATTAGGAGTTTGGAATTAATATATACATACTACTGTATATAAAATGGATAAACAACAAGGACCTACTGTATAGCACAGGGAACTATACTCAGTATCTTATAATAACCTATAATGGAAACGAATCTGAAAAAGAATATAATGTATATATGTATATATATGTATAACTGAGTCACTTTGCTGTACATTTGAAACTAACACAACATTGTAAGTCAACTATACTTCAATAAATAAATACATAAATACATACATACATACATACATAAAAGCATAACTATAGAGTTTTGATTCAAAGAACAGCGCCAGATTCCTCCTTTCATATGCAAGACTTACACTTAAACATTTTTCTTTTTCATTCAACACTCTGTTCTGATGGCCCCCCTCCATCAGAGCCCCAGGAAGCTGAAGGGCTTGTTAACCACTAACCAGACATGCAATTCAGCTGCCTCCTTCCCAGATGCAATCTGGTTACTGATGGACTGGCCTAATTTAGGGCTGTCTCCAGGAATAAAGTTTTAAAATTAATTGATTATAGACCAATGTTATCAAGACACATACTCTACGGTATTGAGCGTATCAGTATTATTCCTAAAAACTCTTCTACTGTAAAGTGTTGTAAAAACCATCAAAATCCCTCAAGACATTCACTGAAACCCATTCATAATCTAACTATGAAGGTGTACAAATGTACCATTAAGGCACTAGCTCTCAGAGAAAAGATTGTGAGGACACCACGAGTCAGAGACCAACACGTGTCCGTGTCCATGTGACAGCACTAATAATCAGGGAAAATATGCCCATGCAAATGAGGGAGAAAGATAAAACTGGAGGTCTCCACATGCATTAGGTGGCAGTCCTGGTCTTGGTCAGTAAGTATATCTCTGTACTGAATGACAGACTACAGCCTTCCCACACACTTTAACCTGGCGGAATGTTTTTTGAACTTGAATTCCCACCTTGGTTCCTACCTGTTCCCAACCATCTTTCTGTACCAGGAAGTAGGAATTTGGAGGGGTTTTTTTTCCATGTACTAGGAATAATCTCTGGAATGGCTGAGTTCTTGGGAATTGAGGCAACACATGGCTCACGCATATGGTCCAGAGACCTGGTCACACACACTAGCAAACACGCAGCTTCTCCACAGACTCAGGCAGGAAAGCAGGCAGACAAGCAGGGCGTGGTGCCTTTGGTAGCACCTGGTCCAAAGGCAGGAGTGCCAGCACTACCAATATCTAAGGGGAATTCTTCCACGCCAGCATTTTCCAGATCTTCTTGCAAGCCTTTTCCAGATCTTCTTGCAAGCCTCTTGTCTTTCTCTTTTCTGGAGACTATTCTCTCCCAGATACTCTCCCCCTGGGCATCCATCTCACTCCAGGTGCCACAGGGATCCCCAGCCCAGAATGAACTTTCTCTGCAGGAACCTGGGAGCCTTCTAAGCCACGGAGATTTTCCATCCTGCTGAATTGACACTGGCTTTCTCTTCCCATCCAGATTTCACGACCAGATGTGAGTTGGCACAATTGGCCAAAGCAGACATCCTGGGCTCAGAGGTCAAGACTCTTCCTTCTCTTGGTCGTGGCAAATGTGTCAGAGGAGATGAATAATTTTTTTGGCTTTCACAACTGGTGGATGGTGATAACAGGAATTAATGTAGAGATTACTGAAGGAGAAGGATGAGAAAGGAAGGAGAGTTATCCTGAATTGAATCTGGGACAGATTAAGCCTCGGGTGGATTTAGGACATCTTTGAGTAAAGATCAGCACAGAAAATAAAGAATCAGGGCTCAGAAGAGAAGACTTGGCTGGAATTATAGACGGGGAGTATTTTACTTATTGATGATCCATGATGCTGTGAGACTAGTGACGTCATCCACAAAGAGTGAGTTGAACACTAAGAAAACAAGGGTAAGTGTACCTTGGGGAACTTCTAGGCATAAACGTTACACTGCGTAAGAGGCTCCAATGAAAACAACCAAGGCAATCCAGTCATAAATGCTGAAGAAAGATGGAAGTAATAAATGTAAAAATCATTCCAACTGTGCTATATTCCATGCATTGACAGTCATATCTGGCAGCCAAAGGCAAGGGGACTTGATCAAGATTTTTCCAGGAGAGTGTTAAAATACTACATCTATTTTTACAGTCTGATATTCTTGGCCATTCTCTCAATTATTTTCTACATCTTGACATCCAATGACACAGTTAAAGGTACACATTCACAGACTATTTTGAACCTTTTAAAGTCACAACAAGTTTCTTTGAAGAACCTACAGTTTTGCTTCTGTGGTCAAGGGCTTGACCACACGAGAGTATGGGAGTATCATCATTGAGAGTTAGAGGGTGGAAATTGTTGTCTTCGTTAACTAAACAAATAGTCTTCATGTTCTAGGCACTTGGAAAGGAGCTGTGGTATACCAGAGGGCGGACTGGCATGGTCATTGCCATTGAAAGGCCTACAGACTACTTGGGGAAATAAACATTCATCAAATATTATTACAAATGTTACAAGCTGTGTGTTATGAATAATAATATGAGGCACCATAAAGGTGTAGAGCAGATATCCCTGGAAAGATAAACCTTTGAATTGAGTCTAAATGAAAATTAGAAGTGAACTGACTAAACTAGGTGAAGTTAAAAGCTTTCCTTGGAGAGAGAACAAACTGTATCAGGACCCTATAGTGCCTTCTGGAAACTAAAAAAAAAAATTAAATTAAAAGAAAAAGGTCAATATGGGTCAATATGTCTAGAATACACAGTGAGAGGAAGACATAGAGATAAATGAAGCCAGAGAGCCAGGTAGATGTCAAGTCATACAAGCATCGTTCCCTTTCTTCCTGGCCATTCCTCAGTCTCATGGGCAGTTAGAGCTTGAGCTGCTGCCAAAGTAATGTTGAGTGTCAATGACACATGTTCCCTCTACAGGTGGCTCATAAAAACCTTTCTCGTGTGATGTCCCACTCTTCCCCTTCTTCATTTTCCATCTGGATGCAGAGGAACCAAGGGAGAACTTTGGTTCCCTGTGTGACATGGAGGAAAGCCTTCCACAAACCATGAACACACGTTCGAACTTTGAGTGAGAAATAAACTTACATTGCATTTATCTATTCCATATTTGCGGACTTGTTTTTTACAGCAGCTAGTGCTGCCCTCATTAACATACCTATTTTATGGTAAGCATCACCTCCACCCCTCCTCCAATCGTATTCTTAGAACAACAATATTCATACAGCTCAAAAACAATGTTCTATAAAGCACTCCAACAGCTTTCGAAAAATGGAGTGGGAGGGCTTGGGAGTATGTGAACTAAAGTTACAGGAAATATTCAAGGTGAGGTTCTGTGTCAGTCTTATAGGGATGGTGAGGAAGAGGAAAGATATTGAATAAGGTGCCTGTGGTTTTTAATTTTATGTGTCAACTTGACTGGGCTAAGGGATCACCAGATAGCTGGTAAAACACTATTTCTGGGTGTATCTGTGAGAGTTTTTCTGGAAGAGATTAGCATTTGTATTGGTAGACTGAGTAACGAAGATCCCTATTTCCAATGCGTGAGCATCATCCAATTTGCTGAGGGCTTTAATAGAACAAAAAGGCAGGGGAAGGCTAAATTTGCTCTCCTGCCTGAGCTGGGACGTCCATCTTCCCCTGCCCTCAGACTTTGATGCTCCTGGTTCTCCAGCCTTTGGACTTAGACTGGGACTTACACCACTGGCTCCCCTGGTTCTCAGACCTTCAGATTTGCACAGAAATGACACCACTGGCTTTCACTACACTGCAATGAAATATTATTCAGCCCTGAAAAACAAAGAGATCTTGCCATTTGTGACAACATGGATGGACCTCGAGGGCATTATACTAAGTGAGATAAGTCAGATAGATTAAAAACAAGTACACTATGATCTCATCTATATGTGGACTCTAGAACAAACAAACAAAACTCATAGAAAAAGAGATCAGATCTGTGGTTACCAGAGGGGGAGAGGGAATTGGAGAAAGGTAGTCAAAAGATACAAACTTCCATTTGCAAGATAAGTAAGTACCAGTTAACACTGTTGTATAGTACATATGAAAACTGTTACGAGAATAAAACCTAAGAGTTCTTATCACAAGGAAAAAAATTCTTCTTTTCTTTTTTTTTGCTTCCTTTTTTTAATCGTATCTATATGAGACAATAGACGCTAACTAAACTTACTGTGCTAATCCTTCCCCAATATATGTAAGTCAAACCATTATGCTGTACACCTTACAAGTATACAGTGATGTATGTCTACTATATCTTAACACAACTAGAAAAAAAAAAAAAAAAGAAATGGTCATGTGACCTAAATCAGGTCATTTAGACATAGAGAAGCTTCTGGTAAAAGAAGTTTCCTTACTATGACAAAAGCACTCATGCTCTCTCTTCCTTTGAATGATGTGGTGTGAGGCTGTGAAGCCAGATTTCTATGAAGGAGGCCCCTGAAGACAAAGCAAGCACATCAAGGAAGGAACCACGTGGGAAAGAAGCTGGACTCAGCTCATCTTCCAAACTATGCGAGCAAATACATTCCCTCCTTGTTTAAAATGCTTGTCCTTAATTGGGCCCTCTATTACTTAACAGCTAAATACATCTTTCTACTATTTTTGCTATGTCTCAGGCACTCTATTAAGCATTGCTTAAATGAATTTTTATAACAACCCAATAAGGCTGATTATCCACATTTTATAGATAAGAAAACCAAAGCTCAGGGGACACAGAGGAGCCATCATTTTAAACAAGTGTGTTTTTTTCTTCACTCCAAAGCCTATGAATTAAGCAGCTTCACTTTGGGCGGGAAGAAAACCCCCATAAATTATTGCAGTTTTCGTATATCAGTACTATCATGGTTTATTAATAATTTTTGAAATGTTACATCTTACAAAAATGGATACAAAAACTTGGGCAGCTAGGCCCAAAGTTAAACTGGCCCTATAAATATAGATTTATAACCACATCAGATAGCAACATATATAAGACCCATGAACTTGCCTACAAAATAAGTGGCGTACAAAAACACATTTACCAAAAAGGGGCCTCAATTCCAAGTCACCATTGTAAAACTAGCTGACTTATACCAGGAAACGTCACACAACTGTGTATAAATATAGCTCATGATACGTTTAGGGTATTTGTCTGTATTTAATTTCAACGGGTTATGCCACTCATAACAAAAAGCAAATGTGAGTAAAGTGTATGGGCAAAGTCATTCAAAAGTAATGCTAAAGGAAATTTATAAGTATGTAAATTGCATTATTTTTAAGAATGGAAACATATGAATAGAGCAAGAAGCACATGAATCTTGTTACCTCAATGCTTTATAAGAACTGATTAAAACATGTTATTTTTCCTGCTATTGTATCAACATTCTCTTGTTCTTTGCCTTTATCTCATTAGTCTTTAAAAAGAATTCAGTCATTTGTTAAACAACAAAACCCAGAGCTTTTCTGACCCACCTCCCCATGAGTTACAAGTCACCTGTGTCCTTTTTTCGTCTTCCTTCTGTCCTCAGACGCTAACCCTCATCTTCATTCCGTCCGATCCCCAGACATCTCACAATTTTCACTCGCTGGGCTTTAGAGACTGCTTTCACTACAGAGAAGGAATTTAATTGGAAATTCCAACCGATACATATGCCTTCCCTACCTGACCTCTAGTTCTTTTGTGAGATGTCCTCCTTCTTCATCTCCAGGACGCCATGCTCTCCTAGTATTCCTTCTGCCTGCTGCTTCTTCTCTGTCTACTTTCCAGATTTTTCTCTGTCCATCCTTCAATGCCAGTTCCTCAAAGGTATGTCCTTAATTTTCTTCAATTCTTATCAGACACATTCCACCTGAGCAGCGATTCCATCCACTCCCACGCTTCAATGTTTATCCACAGGCTGATGACTCTCATTGCTCCCACGTGGTCATCATAGCGCCACCACGTACTACAAAGACAATGATCTCCAAGATATTTAAAGAGAGACCAAAATACCATGGTGTTGCCTAGTTATTTATTAATGAGTATTCCATATATATCAGAAGGAGGATATTATAGAGCTACTCAGAAAAGTTCTTTTAAAGAAGCAAGAAAATCAATTCCTTTTTCTTTTTAGACACAGGGAAAGTTTATTCTGCATTATTGCAGATCCAGCTATGTTTGGTAAAATCTATGAAAAAGAAAGGCATTTAGAACAATCTGGTCTCTGCACTGCTTGGAACAACCTTAGCCAACGTTATATTAGTACCGCTTGGCTGTTACTCACTCTGGGTGAGGCTTTCTAGCGTCGCCCATGTGGGAAACACCTTGATCACAAATCAGCACCTCCAATTCTGAGCGTCTGCCCTTGTGACTTTCAAATTGAGGCTCGTGTTATAAGTCACTGTTTATTTTCTCTCCCTGTAACACATGAATATCTGTGGCATGTCTTTTATGATCAGCAGTTACAGCATTCTCCACGGATGATAGCCTACGTCTTTGGGGCGTCCTCCAAGCCTTCCCATCGTGAATTTAAATGATGACCCAACCTCTGTTTTAAGTCAGGTCATCCTAAAGTATCCTCTAGAGAAAACCCATCCAGCTGCTTTTGTGTAACCCAGTAAGAGAAACAGGGAGAAACTTATGTTTATTTATATGACATATACAAGACACCAAAAATGTTGTCAACAGATAATCTCAAAACCTTTGGGAAGTTATAATTGTTTTGCTATGGTGAAATCTTTCCTTGAAGACACCCAAGATTAGATTTCTTCTGATGGTAGGGGACCTGTTCACTACAGATCCAGAGAAGGCTTGTTTATAGGAGAAGGAAATCTTATTTTCCCTAGCGTCAGATGACTCTTTCATACTTCACTGGTACCATGGTCATCCTTACATTATAGCTGCTCATGCATATGACTGTATTTCTAGACTGCGAAATCCTCTAAGTCAGAAACACCTTATATTATCAATTCCTGCCGCATGATTTTGTGCAAAAGGAAAGAAAGTCCTGGAAAAAGACACAGCGAGCTTGAACAATGCCATCTACTTGCTATTTATTTGGCAATCTACTCGGAAACCTATTTCCTCTGTAATGTGTTCAACGACAATGAAGTAACGATTAAATACTTTTAAAAACCATAAATATTCTCTTTTTAAATTTGAGAAAAAAATATTGTCTCAGAGAAAGTAAAGTCAGAAAATTCAAATAAGCTGGGTTTTTTTCCTTTACTAAAAGTAGCTGTCATTTTCTTGTTTACTATAATACATTACACTGAACCTTAACTTTGATAACTGTTTTTAAAAACTATGTTGCATTGGACTTCCCTGGTGGTGCAGTGGTTAAGAATCCGCCTGCCAATGCAGGGGACACGGGTTCGAGCCCTGGTCCGGGAAGATCCCACATGCCGCGGAGCAACTAAGCCCATGAGCCACAACTACTGAGCCCGCGTGCCACAAGTACTGAAGCCCGAGCGCCTAGAGCCCGTGCCCTGCAACAAGAGAAGCCACCGCAATGAGAAGCCCGCACAGCACAACGAAGAGTAGCCCCCGCTCGCCGCAACTAAAAAAGCCCACGTGCAGCAACAAAGACTCAATGCAGCCAAAAATAAATAAATAAATTTATTAAAAAAAAATATGTTGCATTAATTCACCTGATTTTTTGTGATGCAAATTTTCTCTGCTTCTTCTCAGTATAGGTCCCTTTCAATAGTCTATCAGCTGAAGTATTACTGTTTTCATAAAATCCCAATTCTAAATCAGATTTATGTAATCTTGCAAAAGTTCAGCTATTGCTGTTATAATTTGTCATTGTCTTACTTTTGTTTTTTCATAACGTTGAAACATTAAATATCATTGCAATATAAAAAAATAAAAAATATATCTTAGGGGATGCCAATTCTGACCTTGCTATTATCTAGTGGAAAAAAGCATAAAAGTTGCTTTCATTTATTACACATAACATCCTGTAAAAAAAGCTCCTTCTGGAAACTCACAGTTTAGTCACTTAGTAATGGAGGCTTTATAATTCAAGCATAATTTACCATTCTGATAATGAGGCTAGATTTCCACCAATTCTTCGATCTGTATATTTTGTAGCACTGATCATACACAGAAGGTACTCTTGTCAGACAGTATTTCCTTGGAAGGCTTGAGGATGATGATAGCCCAGAATTTTAGCCTTAGTAATTATTCAGTCATATGGTTGTGAATCAAGTTATATTTGACAGTTAGTTCTATCAGCTGAATTAATTTTCCAATTTTCTCTAATGGCTTTTTCTATCTTAGGGTGATTTTTAACACAATTTTGAGGTGGGAGTGTCACGTAGCCAAGCGTACACTTTCAATTTATTCAATGTATGTTACTGAACTCCTGCAGGCACTTTCAGGCACTGATCTAGGTAATGGGAATAAAGTTCTGGTTAAAACATACCACATTTCTAGCCCTCATTGAGATTACACTTTAATCGTCTTTGCCATCATATAGCTTCTCAGCAATTCCAACCCTTCCTAAATATGATCTCAATAGACAAGTGTTTTAGGTATTAATTCATTATAGGTATTTATTAAACCAAACATCAAACATTAAGACAAAGCATAAGTTGATGGGGGTACTAGCCAGCAAAGGGAACAGAATGGAGTAGCAGATAATAGCTTGGGCTTTGCTCTCAGAAAAACTTGGGCTTGGAAGAAAAAAAGAAAATTGGGCTTGTGTTCTAATCTTCTTCCTCATCTTGAGAGCTCACTGAGTAATTTACTAAACCTCCCAAGTCATCAGTTTTTCCTTTTGTTTTTTAATTTAATAATCCATTTTTCAGGGTTGTTTCAAGATCCCATAATTATATAAAATACTTTAATTTTCACCATGTAGCAATTAATTGAGATGATAAACAGGCATAGTCACTGCTTACTCCCTCCTTTAAAAACTTTAAAATCTAATCTGAGATGCAAAGTTCAATAAAACATCAAAGCCACATGAAATCATTATGTCACTTTCAACACAAAAATCATATAATTCTGATTTTCTCAGTATGAAATCAGGTGCTATGGATAAATTATCCCTGATAGATTTCCACTGATACAAAATTACCCTATAGATTGAAAAACCAGAAAATCTAAACATTGGAAGCCTTTAGTACTTAAACATTAGTATTTAGTATTTTTTAAAGTCATTTAAAGAAATACATGCCTTAAGGATAGAAATGTAATTGATTATATAAGGGCAAAGAGTGTGATTTGTGGCCAGTTCTGGACCTGCTGCCTTGGTTGGGTCTAAACTTGCAGGACTCTGAGAAGCTAAAAGCATCACGTAAGATTTGGGAAACAGGATCAGAAAGAGGTTCAGTAGCATGTGGGTTAAAAATGAGAGGGGTTATCCTCTGCAATATTACACAGACTGAGAAACTTTAAAGCGAGCTGTTATTTTCATGCCAATACATTGTTTTGCATCATGTAATAATGAGGTTCCAGAAATTGTATCTGATTTTCCACGCAATGCCATTCAGATGTTTGGGCTGCCTCTTAGCTTCGTGTTGGGGGATGGAATTAAACAGCTTGCATGTGCAGTGATTTTTAGTCTCTTCCTGGCACCAAATCTGTGAAATGATCAATGATCAATGATGAACTGCGTATCTTTCAATGAGTGAGCCTCCGGTGGGTAGTCAGTAGCAAACACAGCACCAATTTGACTGATTTGAAAGCTCAAGTGAAGGTTAAGGGTCTGTTTAATATGTGTAGCTTTCTGGAGGGTTGCAAACACTATTTACTGTAATGGTAACTCCTCTGTGGCTGGCATTTTGGCACACAAAGAGGTCTGAGGTGTTTCATATTACAACATTTTCATTAGTGAAGAGAACATTTTATGTAGGTTGCTATTATTATCAATACAATCCATCTAAGATTTCTAGGGGCTGTTTGCTTATTTATGTTTATAAATCCTATCATATCTTTCTTTTATAGAGCTCAGCAGAGAATAAGATTTTGAGGAGTAGCTGTTTGAGACCCGATACAAATAACCCTTGTTTAGAAAATGTTTCACAAAGATGACATTCTGAGAGCAACTCAGGTGTTGACTATTTTCCCAAGTGAACTAATTCAAGAACTGAAATTTCTCTGCTGGATCAAACATGTAATGAACCCACCTAAAGAAAGCAATTTCAGACTGGCATAGTCAGTGGTTTTTACCAGCTAGAATATTTAGTTAGTAGATAAGCAAATAAACCAAAAGTCAAACAGTTTAGCTGTAATGTTGGAGACCCAAATCTCAAGGGAACGGCTATCTGCTATACAATGTTGAAGACTGTTTAAAGGGCTTCTTCATTTGGAGAGTGGTAAGAGTGATATTCTTGGAAATAGAAATAATTGAAAGGGGAGTTTAAGGAACAGAAATTAAAAAAAAATCTGACTGTAACTCTTATTTACTAGATGTCTAGAGTAGTCACCAAGCCACAACTATAAATATATTCATAAATACATAATTCAGAGTATGAGTTTTGGAATTGACATCCTGACGCTTACCACTTAAAGGCTGGAAGATGTTGAGCATGACAGCTCACTTCTCTAAATATTAAATATTTTTATTTACAAAATGATATTTAAAGGTTAATTACCTTTAAGTGTCTAATGAGAGGACACAAAAATGCCTAGTTATAGTACGTATTCAATAAAAGGATAGTAGTAAGTAGTAGGTAGAATCAAAATGTAAATACATTGAATACATTGTACCAATTATGGTATTCCTTCTTCCTTCCAAAATAGCATAATGCTACTTAAAACAACTGACTTCATTTGCAAACTGAATTTTATAAGATTCCCATGTGTCTTGTTTAAGGATGTATTTTTTTCTGAGCAGAAGATAAATAACATGTGTGCATCTAAGATGCAGGTGTGGGATCCAAGTAACACTCTATAATGAGAAGTTAAATATTCAGCACCTCAAACTTTATCTGAACAAAATTTAATACAGACTCGCTGATTAACACTTGGGGAAGTGGAGATTTAATAGTAGCTCCAGGCAAAATGATCTCACTCAATTAAGATGACAGTTTAAATTCCAGTTGGTGGGTTTACTTTCTGGGAAATACACTATAACTTAGAAGTATTACTTAGTGGACAAAAAAAAAAAATCTTTGAAATACTTTAAAACTATGAAAAGCAGTCAAAAGAAATCTGGCAGAAATAATTAAGAGTATTAAAATAATTAATAACCAGATATAAAAACTTAAAAGTATAGTCCACAGAGAAGAATCCGACGATGACTCCTGTGTAGCTATCTCTCTGATCTGGGTTGTTCCCCTACTATTTGCCATACCTATGCCTCCAGCTCTCATTACATAGGTCCCCACCCCTCCCAAGCAGCCCTAATTCAAAAATCAAAAACAAAATCACTGACCTTATTTTTTACTTTCAAAAGTAGTGAAAAATGAACAAATTCAATATTTACTTGTATACATTATAATTAAAAATGAAATTAAATATTAATGTATTCAAATATTTATTGCACATTTTAAATGAGCAAGGAAAATGACTTTATAAATACAAATCTTATTTGGCCTTTATATAGTTATTCAACCATTTTATCCTTACATACTAAGCTTCTTTTGTATGTTATCTAAATAGAAATTTCCTTATTCCTTTTTTTTTTTAAGTTCAAAGTTTTCTGATTGGCTAGGTATTTTAAACTTAAGCAGGTAACAAAATTTTACAAATCTAATTTGATCATAACTTTAATATCATGGTAGAAATGTTAGATTCTTCAGAATTATGGCCACCATTATATTCTATAGTCACAGTAGAAGTCATTTAAATTTTGAACTTTTTTCTTCTTTTTTTTCTTTTGGCTGAGCCACGTGGCTTGTGGGGGTCTTAGTTCCCCGACTAGGGGTTGAACCCATGCCCTCGGCAGTGAAAGAGCAGAGCCCTAACCATTGGACCACCAGGGAATTCCCTAAATTTTGAACTTCTTAAAAAATTGAAATTAGGTTTGTGAAGCCCAGCATATATTTTTGATATGGATGTTGATAAACAGGTAAATCTCCTCCTACAAGAAGAAAGCTCTAAATTTAGTCTCAATACATAGGTTGACAAACTACCTGCAAACCAAACAGAAGTCACAGATATCTATATAAGCAATAATTTTGTTCTACTTTATTGGTTAACTACTGTTTTTAACTAACCAGGGCATCATTGAATCCACTCTCCACCCTTCATTTTAAATATTAAATATAAATTATATAAGAATTTGTTAAATTGTTTAGGCTGATCTAACTCAGGTACCTAAGTTACACATAGAACTTAAACTTTACAAAAATAGATGTTGCCAAATGACAAGATTATCAGATATCAGATAGCACTGATTTTAATTTGGTAATTCCAAATGAAAGCCTGGAAAATTAAAATGGTTATTATGGAGCCCTAATTATTCTTAGTATCCGGAGATTTTATCAATCATTTAAATACAGTATTTTATTTTAAAGCATTTATAACAGAGGATTGTTATTTCAGTCACTAAAAAAATGAAACTAGAAAAATTGTCATTATCCATGGTTATAAATATAAATGAACTATTTTATAAAGCTGCTATGGTCTGAATGAGTGTGTCCCCCCCAAATGCATATGTCAAAATCCCAATGCCCAGCATGAGGTATTTGGAGATGGGGCCTTTGAGACTTGCTTATGTCTTGAGGGTGGAGCCCTCGTGAATGAGATTAAAGCCCTTTCAAACGAGATCCCAGAGAGAGCCCTTGCTCCTTCCACCTTGAGAGGGAGGACACAGCAAGACTTCAGAAGTCTGCAGCCCAGAAGAGAGCCCTCATCTGACCATGCTGCACCCTGAGCTCAGACTTTCAGCCTGCAGAACTGTGAGAAATAAATATCTGTTGCTTATAAGTCACCTAATCAGCGGTATTTTCTTACAGTAGCCATAATGGACTATGGCAAAAGCCATCTCTAGAACTCCAGAATTTGGAGGCAAGCAAAAGGAGGAATCCTTGCATGCGAATCCTTGGAAAAATGAGGAAAAGGTAAACAGAGATTGGGAGTGGTGCTTCCAAGGCCCCAGGTCTTCATCTTCCTCTTTTACAAAAATGTTGGAAAAAGTTTTAAATTTCTGGTCAGAATGTTACCAAACTTGGCATGTGTGTCAGAAGGAAACATGGCAAAATGATGAATGATTGCTTAAAATATCACAGTCACATCCACAATCAAGAAGCACACAAGAGCTGCAGGATTTTTAGAGACAGAGGTGATAAGGAACCTGACATACCTGTCTGACTGCCCTGGGGTTCAGAGCAAACACGTCTGGGATTGCTGCCCATGCTCTGGATTCTTCCCAACTTGGCCTGGTCAAGGGCACTGGAGTGTACATAAATCTGAATAGTTTTAGGATGTCCATATCGGCTATAGAGACATATTTAACCCCTAAGAGTGTGGAAGATGTAGTCTGGTTGGGAAAATTCTCCCTTTAAATAGAGCTTTCCTTCCGAAAGTAGTTTATAATGATTACAGTCTATTAAATAATGATTCAAGATGGAAACATAATGGCAACCTGGAAAGAAAACCCAACACATCTTATCACATGGGAGTCACATGTGACTCCCAAATTATCCATTCATTATCTCTTCTCTGGATCTTTTTAGTGGCTTAACAAGGTTGTATATTTTGTGACAGTATCCACTTCCTCACTGTCAGGGTCTCCCACTGCAAATTACAAACAGATGTTTGTTGCTTTCAAGCCAGATGCCAGCACATCAGCAGGTGTTGAAGCCTATTTATTTGTACACAGAATATGCTGCAGCCTTGAATCACAATTTCAGTGTGTCTTCACCTTCCTCTCATGTTCACTTGCTCTGTTTCTCCTTTTTTTCTTTTGGTAAGCCACTCCATACATAAGATTTAAGCTGTTTGGTCATCATTCCTGGGTTAAAATGGTCCCAAACAAATTACCAAAATTAACTGCCATGTGGGTGCTAGCAAGTTGTAGTCTTATGATATTTTTCTACCAAGTTTAGAAAGTTTTTATTGCCTTAGAGTCTTCAGTAATAAAATTTTGTTACACTCCACTCAAACTTTGTTCCCACTGATGACGTATTTCAGCCTCCAGAGTTGACAATCTGGCCTTTTCCACCAGCACTGAAATTCCCTCAAAGAGAAATCACCAGTGATGTCTCACACCTTGGCTAACTTGAATAAATTAATAAGATCAGTTTAAATGATGTTTCTTAAATATCCTAAACTACTTATTAGATCGGTCCTGAGTATTTCATTCTTGAAAATCCCTTCCCAAATAGTTAGTTATGAATAACTACAAATAAACACTCGCTCAAAGGTAGGCTTTTAAAAAATTTTCTTCTTCTGAAATATTAGTGTTTAAATTGTGTCACCAAAGTTAAAAGTGAATAGTCTTTCTGTCTGTGAGGCTGTTGTGTTCTAATTTTTCACTTTCAATCACTGGCTTTTTGCCCAAACCGATCGCCCTCTGAGATAGGAATGCATGAAGGAGAGAGACTAAAGACTACAGGGGAGGGGAGAGAGCCAAAAAGACATTCTGCAAACTCGCTGCCACCCTCTGCTTCAGGATGGGGTTCTTAACCTGGAGATAACAACTTCTGGTACTGAGGAAAAGTTCTCCAATTCTTTCAGCTAGCAGTTCATTATTTACTGCTTCTACTATTTTCAAAAAAAACAAGAAATTAGACTTCTGTTTCACCGATAAGCTAAAAGCAAATGTGTCGCATTTATGAACCAGTCAGCCTAAATGAACACTGTATTCTTGACCTGAACAAAACAATTTAACTTTAGGTCAAAAGTGGAATTACTAAGTAATTTTACTACCTGTGTATGTGTAAACACGTGTGTGTGAGTAGAATCTAAGGGAACAAGACAAAACATACCACTGAATTTTATGAAGGAAAATGAGTATTGTTTCTGCTTTTCGTTTGTTGTTTGTTTCTTATAGGAGGGAGAGATGAAGTGACAGCCAAGCATCGGAAATACTCTTTACCTGCTAGAATCATGACATACAGGTTTGGAATGATGCTTAGAGGCCTTTAATTCTTCCATATTTGAGACTCTCCTCAATGATAAACCCATGAAGAGATTTCTATGCCTGAGGCTAAAATTATGCAATGGTGGGAAATATTTACCTTCCTAAACAAAGTTTTAAACTTAGTTATAGCCCCTGTCATCCAATAGACTAAGTCTAAAATGTCTTTATTCAAGTTCAAAGAGAGCTAGGTCTTCTCCAGTCTCAACATCTCTAACTTTGTCAAACATGATTCATATGACAGGTTGCATTCTCTTTTCCCTTCTCTTAACATGTTCCAATTAGCCTATATTTCTCTACAAATGAGGTGCCCAGATACAAACTCAAGTTTCCAGATACAACCAAATGAGACAAAATAATAATACCTGATGTTTACTGAAATAATACCACATTTATTATGTACCAAACACTATGCTATGCAATTTATCATTTATCTCTTTTAATTCTCTTAGCAACCCTATAAAGAAAACTCTATGGGGAAAAGTGTGAATTAAAAAGCACTAAATAAACTGACCAAGAGCAAACAGCTCATGTTGAAGCCTGGATTTACACCCAAGCAGTCTGAAAGCCTCAGGAAGACAAAATCGCCACACTGATCTGTTCTAAGCCCGATAAGTAAAAATAACTGAGTCCCCTTTATGCACTACCGCTAAATCATTCTAGTCCTTATGTGGGTGTTCTTTTCCAACCAAGCGTAGGCTAGTGTGTGTAAACATTTTAAATACGGTATTTTTAAATTTCACACAGTGTTCCAGGTGCTTGAGTTATGATTTGGGGGCATGGTCCATCATACAACACTTCCATCATCTTTCCTGATTTCTTAATGTCATCACTGGGAAAAAAAAGGGGGGGGGAAGGGGGGGCACATATGTTTATATATCTTTTTCTAAATCATTTAATCATTTTATAGATCATAGAAACAGAAGGGCCCAGAGAGACAAATGTCACTTGACATTTACCTTCAAGGTGATATCACGTGTCAGCGTTTTTTTGCATACTGTCCCATCATTCACAAATTTATCTGTTTTCAGCTCCTGTACACGAATATCAAGTCCATTTCACCGACTTGTTAAACAGTCCTTTTCTTCCTCTATGAACAGTTATTTTTCTGCTTCTTCCACCTTTCGTTTTACCTCTGGCCCTAACTCCATATTTTTGTAGAATATGGTTATTTTTAGCCAAGGTCACACATACAAGAGGAAATAAATCAAACATTCTTTCTGGGGAATTCAACACATAAAAAAGCATCACCCTTTCTTTACTTTCTGTGACTTTACTTTTTCATACTTTTTTAAAATGAATTTTTATAGGAGTATCCTTGATTTACACTGTTGTGTTAGTTTCTGTTGTACAGCAAAGTGAATCAGTTATACATACACATCTATCCACTCTTTTTTAGATTCTACTCCCATACAGGTCATTACAGAGTACTGAGTAGAGTTCCCTGTGCTATACAGTAGGTCCTTATTAGTTACCGATTTTATATATAGTAGGGTGCATATGTCAATCCCAATCTCCCAATTTATCCCTCCCCCCATACTGTTTTATATAACATATTTTATTATAGTCTTGACAACCATAATGGCAACATAAAAATTTTGTTGAAAATCCCTTGTTTTTGGAGAACGTGTTAGGTGCCCCCTCCTACCCTGCCCCCTGGGTTCTTTGGGATTTCCATTACTAGGGATTCTCAAAGTCCTTTCCTCTGGATGTAACTAGGGATTACCAAAACAACAACCACAGAAAAAAACAACAAACAAAAGAATGGCAGGATTGCTGGTCAAGTTTGGGAAATTCTAGATTAAACAGTCTAGGCTAAGCAAGCCTCTGGACTTCTTGACCTCCAATAAACCATAATATAATAATGTCATTTTGCATCTCCAAGATTGTAACAGAGTGTTTAGTATCTTTAAATTTATATAAGCCCAGAATTCCAAAGGAGGAAAATGTAAAGTGTACATATTTATTATGAAAATTATCACTATTAGTTAAAGGAGAGATATACTTGCATCACTTTTCGGATACTTGTAAAAAGTCTAAGTTTCGATATTGACACTTTTTTCCTTGGTACAGAAAAAAAACATAACTCCGAATTTTACAAAGTGATATGCAAAAAACATATACATAGATATCAATTATTTGATACAAGATAAGGCACTATCTCTACCTCCCCTACCCCCAAATTTAGAACAGTGAAGCCAAAAGGTAGAAGCAGATTGTTCAAAAATAACGGCTCACCGTATTCCATTCTATTAGAGAAAGTTATATGTTACATTAGCCAGCATTTACTGGTCAGGCAATTATTCCTTGATAATCAAGGAGAGAGCAAAAAAGAGATGCTCAGTGTCTACAGACAAAAGTACTGAGGCACCTTACGTCAAGATTCATATGGAAATTTCCTCTGCAGTACTGAGTTGTACTTAGATACTAGCTGTGCTGAAATGGGGCAGAAACTAGGATAGCCAGTCTCAGAAAGAAGCAGGGAAAAAGCAACTTTCCTTGCAAAAGTCAGTGAGGTGACTTGCACACCTTGATACATCTTTGGAGGGGGAAAATATGCATGTAGCCCCTGAAATGGGCTTTGGGAGCTCCTGCATTTAATTACTGTCAGATCCATAGAAAGCTACGATGACTTTTCATAAAACATTCAAGTATAAACTTGTAAGGCCATCTCATTAACACATCTTGACACTGTCTTGGCAGATAGTAAGTTATAACAACTTAGATAAGGTGACACGTGACACTGTCTTACAGGAAACTCATTCGGCCATCTGCCTACCCAAACAGATATCGTGCTTTTCTTTTCTGTAATCTCATTCACAAGGAGCAGAAAAATGTTTTATCATGCTCATCCGTGAGCCTGAAAGTCAACTGAGCTCTGGGCTAGGCTATCTAGACTAATTCACTTTCCACTGTACTTATGAAAATAAAAACTATGGCATTATTTTCCAAAACGAACTGAGGTGCTGTAAGTGTACTGAGCTAATAATCAGGGCTTTGGGAAGGCTTAATTTATTCTATTGGAAAATGAACATTAAATTTTTCTCAAGGATATCAGGAACTAGTGATATATCAGGAATTAGTCTTCCATTCTTTTCACTCAAGATCAAGTATGTAAGTGTAAACCACACATAGGTGGGTATGAAAGAGATAAACAGAAAAGTCCCCATAGGGAACCAAGGATGGAAGATTGTTAGTCTAACGCTAGAAGTAGCCACAGAGAAAAAGAAAGATGGCAACTTGTTATTTACTTGACTTGAGGGCACGCCTAAATAAATTATCTCATCTAATCCGAACAGCCACCCCTTGGAATAAATATTACTGTCATACTGCCTCCATTTAGTAAATTGTTAAGGTCAAAGAACTAGGACACCGGGAACCAGAAAACAAATGCAAGTCTTTCTGACCTCAAAACCCGACTTCTTTCCTTTAGAGTATTTGGAAAGATTTTTTCATGTAGTGCACTGGTGAGAAGTTGGTTTCTTTCCAATAAAAATCAGGGAAATCTGTGAAACCTCTCTTTGAGGCAAAAGTACCTCATTGGAGGCAATGGTACCTTGAATCAAGAGTTCATAGGCAGGGCTTCCCTGGTGGCGCAGTGGTTGAAAGTCTGCCTGCCAATGCAGGGGACACGGGTTCGAGCCCTGGTCTGGGTGGATCCCACATGCCGCGGAGCAACTGGGCCCGTGAGCCACAACTACTGAGCCTGCGCGTCTGGAGCCTGTGCTCCGCAACGAGAGGCCACGATAGTGAGAGGCCCGCGTACCGCGATGAAGAGTGGCCCCCGCTCGCCACAACTAGAGAAAGCCCTAGCACAGAAACGAAGACCCAACACAGCCAAAAATAAATAAATAAATAAATAAAAATTAAAAAAAAAAAAAAAAAAGAGTTCATAGGCAGCCTTCGCAGGTATGTGGCATAATAAGAAGGGGATTTGTAACCTACAGAATTTAGGGTAGAACATAGAAACAAATATTGTTAGAGCTATAGAAACACAGTTGATGAAGAACTGTTATTTTAAATCAGAATGTTGATCAAGAGATTGATAATCTAATACAGTATTATTAATCAGTAATTATTAGTAATTATCTAAATAATTAGATTAAAACAGTATTACTACCAATATAAGGAAACCGCTAATTTGTATTAATTAAAAGGTGAACTAAATGTCTACCTCTCTAAAGGAAATTAGGAGAACAACAGCAACAAAATGGTGAGAAGTAGACAAGAATCTAGCCAGAGATATTGCCTCATCCAGGTCTGACTAAAGGTTTTATCACTACTGGAATTGGGTGCTTTTAATAGGAGATTGCACATGTCGTTCAATAGTAAGACTTCAGCCTTTCATCAATCCTTTTGTCATCAGTAAGACTTCAGCCTTTCATCAATCCTTTTGTCATCTTTATTAAATCTTTAGAAAGCCCAAGTTGAAGGAAACCATTTGGGTCTTCTTGGCATGGATGGATCTACCCAGTTACCTCTGCAGTCAAGATGCTGATGCCCTGATTGGTCTGTCATGCACAGTGCTAGCACAGGTCACAATCTTGGTGCTACTTAAAGTATGCATACTTCTCAAAATTAAGTATTTGGAATGAATTTTACTTTTCCATGTAATCAAATTTGAAAAATACGTCAATATATTAAAATGTTCCAATGTTCCATATGTTTAATGTTCCAATATATTAAAATACACACCAAACTTAATCAAGCCAAGTGTTCACTAAACAGCATTAATATAACTATTTAAACAGTGAAAGTAACAATTTAGTGGGTTTTCTGATATATCCTTGACAAGAATTAAACTAAGCAGGAAAGGAAATATAATTGGGTAATTTAGTACAAAAATAAATTAAATTAATTAAACCAAATAACCTCAAAGTATAACCCTACTTTAAAATTTCTTTTTATAAAAAGCAATGAAAATAGTTCCTAGACTGTGGTCTAATAATTAAAACTATATCTTTTTCTACTGCTATACTTTCAAATATTATTAAATTGGTTGATGAAATTGGTTGATGTTGATATCTAAGTCTATTTCAGAAATTTGTTTTGAAAGTACTAATATCATTCATTAATTGTTCTTTTTTTTTTGGACACATGACACTTTAGGATAAAAAGGAAAAGAAAAAATACATTATTATTAATATGTGACTTCTTTTTTGAGACCTTTTCTTGAGAAAGAGCACGGTATGCCAAGATTGACATAGAATGGATTCCTATATTGGCTGTGAAATGTGGTCTCGATGTAGTCTAAACCTCTTTCAATATCTTATTATTCTTGTATTTGGTATCATTCCTAAGCCATTTGTTACAGAAAAGGGTGTGTATTGGGGGGGGGGTCTTTTCTAAATTTCAGTTCTATTTCACAATTGCACTGTCTATTGAGAACTATACCCCATTACTTCAACCAGAAGAGGAATATCTAATGTAGTTGTCTATAGTTCACTGTGTGATTCCAATTAGTTGCTATCAAGGTAAAGAAAGAAGTAACTTTTTTTTAAAATGAAGTATAGTTGGTGCTGGGGTGTATGTTTTCTTTAAGTTTTTAACTCAGACACAAAAGTCCAAAAGCATCCTTATACTGTGAAAAGCTTCCTAGGATTACAAAAAACACAATTGGCAATGAGAGGATTATATTCCAGATTAGGTTACTTGCAAATTTTCTGCTCTATCAGTGGAATCCTTCAAGATAGGTTCCATTAAAAGTCTACAAATTCAAGGACTGCGTCTTAGAAAAATAATTACTATGAAATGCATTTGATTCTCCTAGAAAACAACAAAATACCTGATCCCTTACACCATGGAAAGCAAAAGATAAAACCTTTATTAAAAATATAAAAGGTCATCTCCCCTTAGGAGAACTCTAGCTGTGAATTGGATAGAATTTATTGCTACGTGCTCACTCTTGTGATAAATGTTGCAGCATCTTGAGGAAGGTTAAAGAATTGCTGGTTAAAGGACTTGTAGCATCAAACTGTAGTCAACTTCACGTTGCCTGAGATCTAATGTGACCTGTGAGCCTAAAATGGTGACAGGTGGCCCGGCTGGTGCAGCTCTGTCCTGCTGTAGCTCCCTGGCAAAGAGGCCACTGCCATTCCAGAATCACTGAGTGATTTACCGGTGAATATGCATGAGACACTAATTTGCAAGGATTCAGTGAAAACTAAGTGTTTTGATGAGGAAGCCTGGAATAACAAGAAGGGAGGAGTGAGGAAATGGGGTAAATATACCATAAGCCTTGATTACCCTGAAAGTACAGCAGGCATCGAGATTATCTTTTCCTGAAAGCTTGCAGTTTTATTTCCTTGCCTGTTTTCAGCATGACATGGGCCACTGAGAGAAGAGAGTCAAAACCACTCACAGTTTATTTTAAATGGAAAATAAATGGTTTATGAGCAGATTTCTTCTAACAACTTTAAAAAATAATTTGAGGCCTACGTTTTGAAGATCTCAATTTTCTGTTGTTGTTAGCAACAAACTTCTAATTTACCTTTAGACCACAAATGGTTTTCTATATCTAATCAGTCTTATTCATTAGCTTTACCTTGTTTCTTCATTAAAAAAAAAAAAAAAAGCTACAAGCAAATTCCAGAAATGGAATGTAGAGCACAACAATGTATTTTTCTCCCCCTTACTGTTATTCTTCCTGAAGTTGTAGTACTGTTTAATTAATTCTGACATACGCTATGCTTTCTTCTGGAACAGAGTCTGTTATTTAAAATCAACAAGTAAGAAATAGCTATGAATATACCTTCAGATGAACAGAATGAATTCCCTGAAGAGGATTCCTAATACTTTTTTCTTTTTAATTGAATTTCTCTACATTGTACCAATTGAAACATGTACTCAGCAAATGAATAAATACTATAGAACCTCCCACAAAAGATTTACCTTGTACAGGCTGTTCAGGAACCTTGGAGCTACATATCGCGCCCTGAGAGATGTGTGTATGTGTGCGTGTGCATGTTAACTTCACAAATATCTGAGTCTAATGTTTAAAAAAGAAAAATAGACAATTAGAACTGAATTAAAAATAATGAGACAGAGTGAACAGAAAAGGCAGAGTCGGCTGTGGTGGAAAAAACACTGGATTAGGAATTAGAAGATCTAAACTTAGACCTTCACGTTAATCACGTGATCTTTGGCACTCACTTAACCACTCCGATACTCAATTTCTTATCTATAAGTATGTATAATAAAGACCGTTTTCTGTAAGGGAGTCTTAGGAGGATATAATCCAATAATATATGTAAATGTACTTTGTAAACTACTAAGTGCCACATATGTTTCCTGTAAATTCAGTTGATAGCGTCTGACATTCATGTCTTTGTATCTCAGTTTTCTCATCAGTAAAATGAAAGGACTGGGATTAAATGCTTTCTCAGCATTGTTAGGAGATCCAAATGTAATGTTTTTTTTTAATACAAAGTGAGGTTTGGGCATGTGCTCAGACAATTGTAAAGTCAAAGGGAAGGGATCAAAAATACAGAGGAAGGTGCAGAGCAGAGAGTGGAGGCTGCCATTATGGGGGAGGGGGAAGGTGGCAATGGATAGAAGGCAAAATAAAGGAAAATGCATTAATTAGTATTAATTATGAATTTGAAACAATGGACTCAAGTCATAATATTGATTTGAGGTAAGTAACAAATGCTATCTTACTAGATCTAGTCAAAAAATAATTCAGGAAGAAATATTACTCAGATGGCCATTTGAGACTTGGACATATTGACTTGTCAGTCTCCTTGTGTGTCTCTGATTGTCTTTTTATTAGATTTAGACCTCTCTTTCTCTCTCTGTCTCCATCTTCATTTTTATTTAGGCATATAAAAGCTTCCAAATCCTACCATTTATCTTTATGTACACAAAATATGGGAAGTATGCATGAGACCCTCCCTTCGCCTACAAGCTATTAATTGTAGCTTCTAGATTCTAAAATACATTCTGACACAAAGACAGGAAATCATATAATCAATGGCCAGGAGAGAGGTCAGGCATCCAAGACCAACACTATAAATCCAAATCACAAAACAGCTTAAATACAGCATATGTCTGGTCTTAACTGGGTAGAAAAAATGCCGAGTTCTCTCAAAAGGAAGTAAAGAAAATAGGCAGTAGAAGATGCCCGTTCATTAACGAGCTGTGTGAAAATCTACCAAGGATCATTGCCCATCATGTTGTGGTAGCCCTAAAAAGTGGGTTACTCAAACAAAACTGAAGTAACCTATTATAAAAAAATATATTTATTAACCAGTTTCTATGCACCACAAATTATCTAATTTAATTCTCATGGTGACCTTAGGAGATACAGGAAATCAAAGGCTCAGAGAAGTTAATTACTTGCCTAAGGCAATACTGGGAGTAACTAGAACAAGATTTCCACCTCAGCACTCAAGAATCTCATCCCCTAAGCAACATTGCCTTTCTTAGGCATCAAGAGGCAGAGTTCCACACCATCCTCTGTTTTAGTCTGTGTAGCTGGTCCCTGTGATCTCCAAGAGTTTATCTTCAGGGAAACTGTATTCTTCAAGTCTATTACAAAATGTTAGTAGGAACTTCTTTTCTGATTAGTTGATTAGATACTTAATAAGAGCTTGGTACTTAAGATACTTGACAAAATCTCCTACTTTGCCCCTTGGTTGATCTGTAGAATTCATAGAAAAAGAGCATTTAACTTACCTATTAATGCTGGACATTAGGGGACATATAAGAATCTGAGCAACACCCATGGGTCTAAGATGTTGTAAGACAGGATCACCGGACAGTATCTCCAAAGATAAACATCTTGAATAAACTAGGGGGACAGTGTTCCATTTATAGGCTTACTTCTACTATCTTTCCTGAACATTCATCCACAGTTTATGGAGGGAATTGAGAATATGCGTTTGAGGCTAAAATGAAAGATGTTGTGATGGGACGAAGAAGCATAACCTCTCCAAACTTTGCTCAAAATTAATTTCTTTGAACCGGTCTTACAATATTGCATTGCCTGTTCCCATGATGCTAGCAGACACCATGAGATCAAGAAGTTTACTTATATTCTGTGAATCAACTGTTCTCTAGCTGTACTATATTATCCTATCACTCCAGGGAAGCCAGAACTCTAGCAACTGGTAGTAAATAAATATTTTGATTGGATAATTTCTGTATGGCAAATTCTTCACCATGCCCTCTGGATAATGAGAAAGGAGGCAATGTATTTTACGTCTCAGGATCTAATGATATGTAGTATTAATGACACCATAAGATGAGTCTAGAAGTTCTTAAATGAATGCAGGGTAAGAGCTGTGAGAGTTCAGAGTGCAATGGTTTGGAAGTCTTCTTTGAGCTTGTAGCTTTCACTTGGCCTTGAAGGACGGGTAATATTTAAAGGAAAAAAAAAGAATGGGATCTTCCAGGCATGAGGAACTGCAAGAATAAAGTTGCAGAATTGGCAACACTGGTCATATTCAGGGGACTGAAAAACAATAAACATCTGGTTGGACCACAGGATTCATATTGCAGAGCAAGTTCCTGAAAATGTAACTGAGAACAGAATCAATTAAGTTGTCCATATTTCTTAGTCAAATAAATGTGATATTTAACCCTGTATCTGCCACCCTGGACAAGTTAATTTCTCTAAAACTGTATTTTCTATCTGTAATATAAGGATGCTTGCTCACAGAGTAGGAGAGTAAAATGTGATTCTCTATATAAAGAATCTAATACAGTGTCTGGTGTGTAGTTTAAGTATCTACATGGTGTTTTAAAGTTATAATAATAAATACACTAATAGCATTGGATTATCCTCACTAAATTGAATTTTAGTTTTAATAAATTGATTGAACTGTGAAATTCTTTGATTGCTCTACAGAAAGCCTAGAAATTTAACTTCAGTTTTAGCTATAGATTTAGTACAACTGAGCTTTTAGTTTCTGAACTTTTTGTTTCTTCATCACATTCTTTAGTACAACTGAGCTTTTAGTTTCTGAACTTTTTGTTTCTTCACAATTTTAATGGTCATAAAATTTAACGGAGGTTTCAAGGATATACACAGTAGCATTAAAAATAATTTTTAAAATGTCAAATCATAGTTGTCATTAAGTGTTGAGACAAAGCCCTATCTTAATAAATTCAACCAATGTTTCTTTCTTTTTTTTTAATAAATTTATTTATTTTTGGCTGCATTGGGTCTTTGTTGCTGTGCACGGTCTTTCTGTAGTTGTGGTGAGCGGGGGCTACTCTTGGTTGTGGTGCGCAGGCTTCTCATTGCGGTGGCTTCTCTTGTTGTGGAGCATGGGCTCTAGGCATGTGGGCTTCAGTAGTTGTGGCACGTGGGCTCAGTAGTTGTGGCTTGTGGGCTCTAGAGTGCAGGCTCAGTAGTTGTGGCACATGGGCTTAGTTGCTCTGTGGCATGTGGGATCTTCCCAATCCAGGGCTGGAACCCGTGCCCCCTGCATTGGCTGGCGGATTCTTAACCACTGTGCCACCAGGGAAGTCCCCTAATGTTTCTTTTAAATCAGACTATTGCCAGCACATTTTAGCATTTATTATGTATTTGTCTTTAAACATGTCACATTGCTCCTTGTTCAATTTAATTTTAGTTCTATTTATGAAGCACACATTTTATAAGTTACCCTAACATGTACATTTTCTGTATTTAGTATTTAAAATTCAAGAGTTGATCTTTTTAATCACTTAGAACAACCTCTAATTAACGGAAGCCTTGATTCTAATTTTAAAACTTAGCCTGTCCAAAAAAAACCATTCAAAATACAAGTACAATATATTTCAGTAATTTAGTTTTCTCAAAATGAAACGTCATTCAGATTTAAAATTTTATTCTAACTTGAGAGTGTTTTATACTAATCCTGTTAAGAGCCAGAACAGCTTTAATGCCTATTCATATCTTCTTTTAAGTAATTACTGGAAATAAGAATACTGATTTATAAGTAAGTTAATAACAGTAAGATTCAAAAATGTTTTCGAAGGGATAACTTTTATTAAAAAACACATTTTTGGAATTTTCACATCAATCATTTTCACAGTTACTATATCTACTGCTGTTATGCAAGATGATATTCAAATTTTTTTTCTAAGTAGAACCTCTCTATTCTGATATGGGTACCACACCTTCATAATTATTCTTATTGCTTGTGCCTGCCAGTAAGGTAAGTTCTGCTCATAAGATTAGATATTGCCTTCATGGAATTATTTGAAAGGCATCCCAAGACATTGTTGACCTAGAAGGAGAGGGTCTTTCTCTACTGTCTTCTACGGAAGCTCCTATTATTAAAGAAAATATACAAGAGATAGAAGACACTACTACAAGTCTCAAGGTAACCTGGGAAGCAGTGGGCAATTTCTTTCTGCCTTTTATATTATAACACAGATGAATTTTTAAATGTTTTTATTTGTGGATAATATATAATTGACACTGGGATTGTGAGCTCAAGGATCGTTCCACTTAATCCCCTCTTTAATGAAAGCCTACTATTCACGAACTGCTCTGGTGATACCAAAATGAATGAGAAGTAAATTAAGGTCCCTTGAGTTGACACAAGAGAGGTGGAGACCAATACATAATCAAATCATGGCAGCAGAGTGCATTGAAAGGCTGGAATAGAGGTATGTATGAGGTGCTACTGGAGTCCAGTGGGAGAGGTGGCTGACATTTTCTCAGTTAGGAAAAGACCCAAAGAGAGGCCCGGAGCTTCACCTTAAAGATGTCAGACGTCACTCTTTTAATATGACACGTGACAAGTCCCACCTCTACTCAGTCGGCACGGAAGGATCATCGCTTATTCTGACTCTACTATAGCAGGATTCTGAAGAGACTTCAGCGATGGCCAGCTGTTTTAGAGCTTGGGTTGATAGATGCTAAAAGTATCATCAACAGTATCTCAGAATGAATCTCCCCAAATAAACAAATGCTTAGTCATATGAGAAATGCTTATTAAAATTGTTTACCCCGATATATAATACCACTTGGCTATATTACATAAAAAATGACCTGATTTTTTAAAATCTCTAATTAACTAGAGTAATTTATAGAATCTCATTTGTATTTTCATAGACTCACTGGCATTGAAAAGAAGCCATCAAGCAAGATGGCTTATTTAATGCATTTTCCACCTGTGTACATCTTGACTCAATGGAAGCAAGACAGGATCAGATAACAATCTAATTACCTTGCAAAGGCATTTAGCAACTGGCAATGGGATTAATATAATAATCAACTTCCAGCTGGAACTGACTGCAGTATTTGCTACTGTTTTATTAGAAAATGGTAACATTTCTGCAAGCAAATAAAGGCGCTTGAAGTAATGTAAGATAATAATTATGCAATTTAAATACTGAAAAAAGGACTAAAATTACAGTCTGTGGGAGGGAGTAAATGACCAAATGGGCAGATGTGTAAATGTGTTTGGTTGTGCAGAGAGGAGGAGAGCTATTGCAATGACATCTATTTAACTAGAGCTGTGTCATTCTTAGCATGTAATTTAGATGACAATTTAACGGCATTCACCAAGTATATGAAATGTACTTATCCAAAGTAGAATGAAATGATCTTTAACAATACATAAAACAAGGAGAATGGATGGTTCACAACAGTTTGAAATCGATCCAAGATATGAACTAAATATCAAAATTTATGATATTGAAAGAATATTCTACTATAGATGAGCCTTCCATGGCAAGCAATAGAATGCCTAATAGACAAGAAGTAAAAAAATTAGAAAGATGTTCTTGGTTAGTTATGTTTCTAAAACTAGCATTTCAGATACATTTTTGTTAGTTTTGTGGGACAGTTAGGGAACATCTGAAAAACTCAACACAGCAAACACTCCCCGTAGGTTGTTAGCATTTGTTAGCAAATAAATCAGAAGCAAACACTCCAGATGTGGTTATTGTTAAGCTTCAACTATGCTGATATCTAATAACCTCACAAGTTTCTTCATTATCACCCTAGAGAGTAGTAATGATTTTTCAACAGTGCAATAAGTTTCGTTAGTGAAGCAAGGCGTGCACTTACTAAGATACCACATGGGAGGCCCTGCCTCGCGCGGACAACACTCAGGACTGACGTGCCTGGTCTCCTCTACTCTTCACTGCTGCCTCCGGCCACGAATTCCATCAGGTCCCAAGAGCAACCACCTCCAGAGGATGCTTTGGCCTTATTCCAACTATGTGGTAACTAAATCCTGCTAACTCTCACGCATGGTGTTTGTCAAAGTATCAAAAGACAAAAGGCTGGGTACTTCGTGAATCTCTGAGTAGATTTTATGATTTTTTCTACTTGATTGCTAAGAAGAGATTGAATGGGTAGTAGACTTTGATTTCTGTGATTTACCCTCATTGTACTACGAGATTATATTACGATTGGGCAACAGAAGAACTATAACGCCCACCTCTAATAAGAGAATACCAAGGGACGCTGCAAAGGAAGTCATCAACTGTGGACACTCAAGATGGCTTAGGTCAATTTGCAACATAAACACTCACACACAGAGCATGTGAATATCCAGGTTTCCCTAACTAGTGAGTAAGGAAATAGTTCATTAATAAAGAAGAGTATTAAGATATTTGGGCCCTAGTCTTAGTCTAGTCTAAGTTGAGTCACAGGCAATTTTCCATAAAGCCTTTCATTTCCTGACAATTCCAGACTGTAGGACTCTTTGGTTACTTTCAACCCTAAAAGTTTATACATTTTACCAAAAATGTGATACCCCTAACTGTACTCTAGTAGACAATATGATTAATTATAAAGACAACTTTTCTGGAACAACCTTACAGAATACAGTGAGATTCACTTGCAAGCATTCCTTTCTTTGATCGTAATACCCAGTCCCCCAAATGGTCATCATAACCAGTTTTACAAAAGTCAGTAGACTTCTTGCCTGGGAAAGTAACAACATAGTACATACTGTGCCTGCCGTTGTCCCCATTCCTTCTTTGTCCCTTCTTTTCTCCTGCCCTTGTCCCCATTCCTTTCTTTCCTTCTTAAAAGCTTCACTCCTTCCATAACCTAAATACCAAGAGTGACTGTGACCGACAATTCTCCCTCTTATACCTTTAATGGCATTATTGGGAGAAAAGTCAGAAAACGTGGATATCAATCAAATTGATCATTAGGAAAATAAACATCATTATGTGCAACTATATTAATTTAAATTGTATGTTGCTTTGAAATCTTTCATCCCAGGAGTACAGTGATGTCCATATGCCTACTCCAAATCTTAATATTTGTACAATGTTAAAAGGGTTATTTTCCCTGTTTGCTTAATCAACCAGAATTATCTGAAAAGAGCTTGACCATGTAGAGCAAGAGTCCTCAAGTCTAATGCTCCCATGTTTCTCTTCCATGTGGAGTTATCTGTACTGAAAGCTAATCCCTTCCACTGAGGGAAGTGAGATTTATGAAATAGTGCCAGCTCACGAATGTCAGATTTCACTAACTCTCTCATCTCTTCGCTGTCCTCTTTGCCCCTGTAAATATTACGCTTTGCTTCCTAAATAAATTGCGCAGCCTTTCTTATGAGTAATGTTTGTTTTGGGCAAACATTGGTTCCAGTGAAATGATTAGAATTTTCAACCACTTTGTCTTCTCTACACACGTTTTTCTCACTGACTCTTCTTACATGCCTTAGAATTTCTGCTGTGCTCCTTTGGTTCCTGGAGATGTTATGGTCAGAAGGATAGGAACGGAGGAATAAAGAAAGGAAGAGAAATTGAGGAAGGGAAATTAACATGTATTAAGCATCTACCATAATGCTAGCTCTATTCTACATCATTCACACGCATTATTTTAGCGCTTTTACTATCAGAACTGTGAGGTAATTATTATTTTCCTCACTTTATGAATGAGTGTGTTAGATCTCGATGAGATTAAGTAGTTATCCAAAGTTACAAAGCTAGTAAGGATCAAAGCCAGAAATCAAGACCCTGTATGTCTGGGATACAATCCCTTTTACTTTCCATTGTGTTTTGCTGCTTCCTCTACCTCCTTCTTCTAAATACTTCAAAGGAATACAATACATAGTATTTTAAGATTATATTCATATTTTTGAAGTAAGTTTTCAATTGCAACTTGAGCAAAAAGTAGTCTGACTTTACACATTAGAGAAAAAAATGTAACAGTGAAAAACCTTATTTCTGCAAGCATTGCTTGAAAGAATATTTTCTGGAATTCAGTCGACACTGCTGACATAATACTGATATCTAATGAAGTCATGAGGTGTTTCTATTTAATGTGGCTGATGAAGAATTCCAGGTGTGGAAAAAACAGCTCTTTCTTTTGAGTGTGTACCATATGCTACGCACTAAGCTTCGGCTTTCCATACATTAACCATTTAATTTTTGCACCACTTCTGTAAGTGCATGAGCATCACTTTGTGCAAAGTAGGTTGTGTGGCTCAGAAATTAGACAAGTCACTTCGGTCAGCCCGGTAATAACTGACAGAGCCAATTATTCACTCGGCTTCTGACACCGAGGCCAATCCTTTCAAACCACACCACAGACTGTCCCTTAACTATCACACCGTGTGCTCACACCACACACTTTGGAAGATGATTATATCAAATGTAATACTATTTTATACTCTTTTATTGTTCTCTAAATTTTCTTATATATAAATATATCTCTCTCTAAAGTCTACAATCTCCCTCATGGCTTTTGTTGTTGTTGTTGTGAACTAGTGTTTTAAAACACTTGCTATATTGAAAAAATGATAGATTTCAGATAGATAGATAGATAGATAAAGACAATATTATGTATAATCCAATAGAAGACTTAAGTACAGTAATGTAAACCTAAAGCAAAGGCAAGGTTTATTTTCAAGGAGGAGGTGGGATGGGGTAGGAAGGTGTGTCTAGAATTGATCAGATTCAACTGTTATCACACAGCATCCTTCGCTTTTCAGTTGATTTTACCTGTGCTCCCTGAGGCAGGGAGGGGTTATGGAAGGGAGGACTCAGGAATGGAGCTCTTTGGAACCATTCACTCCAGGACTCAGCTCAGCAACAGAGGACATGTTACCGCTGAGTGAAGAGTAAAAACTTTCGGACTCAAGATTTGACCCCTGACTCCATCTCTCCTTTGGCAAATAAATTAGCCTCTCTTAGCCCCCATTTACTTCATTTGGAAAGTGGGGGAAATAATACTTAAGTAGATCCCTGGATTATTATGAAGTGTGATGAAAAAGAAAGCAAGTGAAATGCAATGTGTGAACACTTGAGTGCTATATAAGTGCAATTTCCCTCTTTTTCACCCTGGCGAACACCTGTTTTGTCAAAAAGGTCTTGATGGCTCTTGCCCTGACCTGCCTCTGGGACTCTGTGTCATGCTGGCCACCTGTCTGAGCAGCTGTCCACAGCCAGTGCCCTGCACATCGAGTTTAGAGTGAGTAATAGCAAGAGCAGGTAGCAGGGCCAGTCCCCACGCTACATCCATTGCTCAGCAGAAAAGCAAGGAAGCCAAACACTCCACGGTCTTTAAAAAATTATACCAGTCTCACCCCCCCACACACAATCAACCAGCAAAATAAGAAAGAATAGAGGGAATGGAAGAAAAAAAGTTGATGGGGCTTTTGAGGAACTCGTAGGGGGAAAGAAATAAAAACAATACAACATATCCTTTAAAAATATTTATCTTAATTTTGTAAAGATGAAGGACTACAAAAAGAAAAGGTTTCCAATGAAAAATATGTTGTATGGTTTATTTGTTTTGGAGTGAAATCACCTTTAAGAAAATGTATTTTGAAATCAACATGAATGGTATCTAAGGCTTTAAGGGTGAGAAATAATTCCCACACTGAGGACACATTAGTATTGTTAGAAACTATAAGATGAGTATTTGTTAGGAGTTTCAAATCTCAGTACCTCAAAGCAAGAGCATTGGCAAACTTGTATGACAAGACAGAAGGTTGAAATTATTCAGCCATTACAGTGCAGCTGAAAATTGTGTGAGCAAGTCTCCAGTTGTGCGCAGATGCTTTTTGGTTTAGATTCAACACTCATCACAAGGCATTTTCATCAGTCTGAGAGAGAGGAATGAGTGTTGAAATGATATTTGACCACCAAATGGAATGCCCAAAGGACAACTATGTAACTCCTTTCTGTATGTGTGTGTGTTCACGTACATCTTGCATTTATTTAACCCAAACAACACAATAACAATGTCATGCCAGTAAATGTGAATAAACCACATAACGTTTATATTTACCTAATTAAAGCTGGCACTTCTGGAAACATATGCAGATCATAAGAACATGGATATTGGCAAGGTTCTCACTTCTACCTCAGAAGTGTAAGAACTCACACTGACACAGGAACACATTTTTTAGGAAATGAAATCTCAGCATTTCTATAGCATTCTATTGAAATGCTCACTAAGTGATACACCAACTTTTAAAAGTATCATATTTATGTAGTAACCTTTTTATAGCAACCTAAATTGTACTAACCTAAATTTTCTTTCAAAATTAAATAAAATCATTAGTCCGAGTTTTATGAATGCCAATCATTTCCTTGAAGAGAATGCAAATTCTACTTTCATATTGAAAAACAGAAAAGAATTTGTGCATCTAATTTCTTCTAATTTGAAATATTAATAAGTAAATATGCACTCTAGAAAAACCATTTATTTATTGCATTAAAACTTTTTTTCACAAATATATCTAATACTAAACATTAAATGAAGAACATTCAAAACAAAGAAAACCACTGCTAGAAACTAATACTGTAGTATTTACATCAACATTTTCAATTTGGTGTTTTTTGGTACTAAAAAGTCAATTGAATCATATAAACTGTGAAGTCATAGAATTTTTAATAGACTTCCTACATGTTAAGGTCAGAAGATAAAGATAAATCTGTGTTCTAGTTTTCCAAATATAGTGAGAGCAATGTCAAATATTACCATGTAAACTGGGGATATAATTTCATAAATCCATGTATTCAACATACATTTATTGAGTACCTCCTAGGTATTAGGCACTGTTCTAGTGAAGGGGTTACAACAGCAAACAAAGGAGAGTAAAAGAGATGTTTCATGGAGCTTTTTCTCCAGTGGGGGAAAAATAATAATATGGTAAGATGGGGAATGTGAAAAAATGTTGGTGAGGAGAGATAAAATTTTAGACAATGTGGCAATGTAAGGCTTTACTGGGAGTGACATTCTAATTAATATTTTATGGGAAGTGAGGAAGCTGGACACACATTCATGTGAGGAAAGGCAGAGGGAATTATACATACACTGTGTGGAGAATGCTCCTTGTTTAAGGACCAGTAAGGGGACCATGTGGCTGCTGCAAAAACCAGAGGACAGTAAGAGATAAAGACAGAGAGATAACCAGGAGCACAGTTCAAGAAGGGCCTCATACATTACAGTGAGGGACTTTGATTTTTACACTGAATGAGAAGCCATTAGAGAGTTTTCAGGAAAGAAGCACCATGATGCAACAGTATAAGCAGGACCTTTTTGGCTGCATATTGTGGGTGGGAGCAAAAGCAGGAATCCAGTTAGAGATCTACTGGAAGATTCTAGGTGTGAAAAGACAATGGTAACTTAATTTGGGGGGTAGTTAGAAGTGATTAAACCCAGAATATATTTGGACAGTAAAGTCAATGTGTTAGGTGTAAGAGAGAAAGAGTTAAGAGGAGACAACAACAGTACCAAGATTTTTGATCTGCACAACTGAAAAAATGGAGTTGCATTAATTGTCAGAGAAACTGAGGGAGGAACTGTTGAAGGGTGTAGGGGTGGCATATGCGGAATCTGCCCTAGGATTATTTAAATTGGCAGAAGAACAATTTTATTATAATATTTTTCAGAATATTATTGTTTCCAACGTATAGAAGAACGTTACACAATAACATTTGGGCACGATAAACATATAATGAACATATAATAATAGTTGCAACCTTGTTTCAGTGGTTCCCCAGGGCCTTTAGAAAGCTCTGAATTCCACAGAGTATTGTAGGACCCTTTCTGTTTTGACCACAGTTTATATTGATTGAGTGTTGTTGTCTATGTTTCCAGGGAAATATGTAGATATACATCTTAATTATATCAGTAGTCTCTAGTTGAAACTAAGCGGATTGTATCTTTTTACTCATATGATCACATACATTAAAATGATGACATATTAGCTGAACAACTCAGAAATGGTCAATGCAGTCTGTCTCTGAAAGGGTGGAGAAAATGGAAGGAGGAGATGGGGAGATAAGGAGAGGAAGGGGAAGAAGAGAAAGAAGAAAAGCAAGCTGTGTCTATGGTCATAGGCTGCCCATCCCCAGAAGTATGCTCAAAGACCTGACTGTACAAATGTGGTGCTGTGGTGTCACTCATACAAAACCTGAAAACAAATAATAGCACGTGCATAAAAAAGACATGAAGTATAGGCCTCTTTCACTTACTGTTTTGAAACTGAATTTAGTTGAGTGTGAACAGCACTTTTATAACATGCAGCATAAATGTCTACCAGGGGTTTCCTTATGTCAGTTTCTCTTGACTCCAAATATATTCATTATGATCAGATGGCCCTCACTAAAACATCACTTTCATCTTGCCCTGGTGAGGAATCTAAAATGTTTTGTGATCAACTTTAACTTCTGCCATTTACACATTTTCCCATAATTATGCCTATCACCCTGGTATGGTCATTCTGTTCCCCTCCTGCTTACAACCTTTGCTCTCTTTCTCTACCCTACTGGATTCTAGACCCCCTCCAAATGCCACTTCCTCCATGAAGCATCCTCTGAATGTCACTCTTTAATGGCCCTTAGAACAGATGTTAAGCACTAAATTGTTCCTAAATATCGTCTCTTGTTTATTGATATTTACTGAGTATAGACTATGTGAAAGCCCTGTGCTGGTCTCTGGAAGCAGAAAAAGAGAAAGAGAGAGAACACTTTTTAAACAACTTCTTAGTCCAGTATCCCAAAACATCTTAATACATGCAAACACTGTGATACCTGCAAACACTGTAACCATATATGTTATAATCATAATACGGAAGAGGAAACAGTTGTTGGCATCTTGGGAAAGAGAAGGGAAAACATGCACACACACAAACAGACACACACACATCTTATTTAGGCAGCAATGTCTTAAAATCAGGAATTCTAATGTTTCCTAGAACAGAATTTCCCAAGCGCCTGTATTATCAGATTCACCTGGGGGTGCTTTATAAAATGAATACAGATTATAAATCCCACTGCCTTAAAGTTAAACTCAGGAATTCTGAGTTGCTGGCCCTGGAATGTATACTTTAAAAGCTCCCACTTTGATGTTGATGATGAGTCAGCTTTGACAACTAGGAGAGTCCCAGAAAAACCGGGATGAACCCTACCTACAGGTTTCAAATTGCAGACCCCTGGACACGGGGAATAACTCATTTCTCTTGGCTACAACAGTTTGCACAAGTCTTGAATACAGAGGTGGGGCTCAGGAAGAACTTAACTGGTCTTCAAATAATCCACGTCTGATGCCTACTCACCCTGCTCTCCCAATTCTCATCAATCTTATCTTCACCCTTTTAATTTTTACATTTGAAAACTTCAAAGTGATTGCTTTTGACAGGAGCTGTTTAGGTGCCACGCTGTCCTTTCTGATGTTTGCTTTAAGTGGATCCAATCCTTTGAACTTTAGAATACCAGGTTAATAATGTAGAGACTTAATCAATATATGGCATTAAGGTTATCTTCAACCTGTTACAGAGCTGATTCTCCTGCTTGTGTGATGTCCTTGGCAGGGAAGTTGATACGTGGGTGTGTTTTACCTGGACAGGCTTCTGCCTCTCAGGGCAAGAATTGTCAGCAGATGACTATTTTACTTATTGATGTTCTTTCAATCCTTCACTCTACTCTTTTTCTATAAAAAGATCAGTGTGTTATTTCCCTAGATTAACAGGATAAATTTAAATTAATGAGATTGGTCAGGTACTTCAAATTCACATTAACATGAATTTATAGACAATAAGAGCCTTCTTCTGTGAAACTCAAAATAGTTTCCAAGTAATAATTTTATGCCAGGAAAGCTGCAAATAGATTTATGCATACTCCATGAGACTGATAAGCAAAATCAGTCTCAAGTGACTTAGCCCCAACTATGAATCAAAATAATTGCTAAATTATTGTTTTAACCATATTTACTGGTAATTTCTAAGGTTTTCAGTAACTTGATTAAGATCCCAAACCAATTTGTTTTCCCTTGGAAAATAAATATTTAAAACACATAATCATATTTTTGTGTAAAGATTTCCTTTAATATTGATTCAATATAAATGAATAAAATGCATTTTGCTCTGTTAGATTTAAATCAAAACTAGAATGTGTCTGTAACTGAAATACTAAAAACTGTAAAGGATTACAGTAAAGAGATCTTATATCAGAACTTAATGTGGCATATGTTATCAACTTAGTAATTTAAACGGTCAAGCATACGCTTTCCTCATAAAATGTACAGTATCAACAATTCTCATTAAAATGGCATGAAATGCATAAATTGAGAATAAACATTATAAGAATTAAAGAAAAGGTTGAAGTCAGATTAACTTAGAAGCTAAGGCTTAATTAACGATTCAAAATAATAGAAAAGAAAACGATCATAAGAATACTAGATCCTTATGTAAAACAAGAATGCCTCTGGAGGGCTTCCCTTGTGGCGCAGTGGTTAAGAATCCGCCTGCCAGTGCAGGGGATACGGGTTCGAGCCCTGGTCCGGGAAGATCCCACATGCCACGGAGCAACTAAGCCCGTGCGCCACAACTACTAAGCCTGCGCTCTAGAGCCCGCGTGCCACAACTACTGAGCCCACGTGTCACAACTATTGAAGCCTGTGCGCCTAGAGCCCGTGCTCCACAACAAGAGAAGCCACTGCAATGAGATGCCCATGCACTGCAACGAAGAGTAGCCCCCGCTCGACACAACTAAAGAAAGCCCATGCGCAGCAACGAAGACCCAATGCAGCCAAAAATAAATAAATTAAAAAAAAAAAAAAAAAGTACAGCTAAAGAAAAAAAAAAAAAAAAAGAATGCCTCTGGAAGCTGGACAAGTCCTGACAAATCTCAAAGTCCTATGTACCCATGAAACTTGGACTTAGACTGTGGCTTAAAGGCCAAATTAAGTTCTTCTGACCTAAGTGGTCCCTCTGTTTATCTTCCTGTTCCTGGTAGATACTCAGATACCCATTACTATTGGAATGACCTATGCATGATAATTTCTGAGACCAAGTATTACCTAAAGGGTGCTCATTAGAAGGAGGAGAAGGGGCAGCAACTGTATCACAAGGAAGACCAATCTCCTTATCCCTCCTTTACAGAAGGTGGTTTCAGTTAGTGGGGGCCTGAGCTTCAGGTTTTAATGTTGAAGCCATTTTTGATTTTGCAATGCCTCTAGTTCCACCTTCTATTTTACCCTTAGATTTTTCTACATTCTTTCTTTGGTAGCTTATCTTGCTATCCATCCAACAGATCTTGCTAACACCACCCTGTATTGTACAACACTTGAATACTACATGCAACTCACCTAAACATATTTCCATCAGACCACCTTCCTGTTCAAGAAGAGAGTCAGAAACTTCCTACCAAATCAATTTCAAAATCATTACCTCCTGTCATAACTGCCAGACACACCTCAGAATCTTTCGACCCCAGTCTCCCCCTCTAAGCTGCACACACATGCACACACACGCACACACACCCCCCCCCACTACCTCACATTCTTCATCTTGGAATGCTTTTCCCTCAATCTCATTCTGGTTCAAAACCCACATTTTCTTCAAGACCATGTTCCACATCCTACATGAAGCCTGCTCTGAATGCCACAACCTCTCCAAAGCTTAAATTTCCCCCAAATCTGATAATATGAATTGGAATGTATCATAGTTCATTGATTTCATTGCTTTTTTATATCTTAATTTGCTTCACTTGCCTGCCAAATACCGTAAAAACAACTGAATAAATCAGTTCACATTTTCTTTGATATGAAGGGAACCTAGAACAGTTCACAGTGCCTGGTAATTTTATATATACATATATATATATACAAAACATATATATATAAAATATATATATATATATATATATATTATATATATATATATATATATATTATATATATATATATATATATATATATATAAAATTGTAGTTCTTTCATTACACACATCCCCCAAATATTTTGAAGACTCCCATGACCCCGGGCAGAAACAAAATTACTTTAAATAAAATACAAGCCCTAATGATTCTGGCCCCTACCTCCTTCCCAGCCAGTTTTCCTCCTCATCCCAGAATCTCCTCCCTCCCCCGTTCCCTCCCATGCGAGCTTCTCTTTGGTCACAATAAACCACCCCAAAGACACCTCGAATCTGTGCTCTATTCTTTTTGTCTGTGTGCTTTCCTCTGCCTAAACTCTCAAATCAATCATTTGCATTTTGCTTACTCAGACTAGCTCTTCATGGAACTTCTGACCAATGAAAACCAACGAAGGCTTTGTAATCAGATCCATGTTTTACAAAGATAAAGTCAGTAGCAGAATGAAAAATAAAGTTCATTGGACTATGAACTTATGATATTTATTAGGATATTTATTAAGATGTTGATAAAGACACAAGAAACATGAATGAAGAGGGATTAGAAGATATGTGAGCCCACTTATGCCATTAATTAGTTCTGTGATCTTGGGTCACGTAACCAAGGGTTTCAGTCCCACCTGGAACATTAAATAATTACAGTAAACCACATCTGATGAACTAATCAAAGCTGAAGCTCCACCCTTCTAGGCTGACATTTCCTGGTCTCTGTCAGCCATCTTTAACAACCTCTCTCATGTGTGCTGTCAAGAATACGTAAAACGAATCTATGGTGATAGAAAAAAGGACAATGCTTGCCTACAAGAGGGGATTGACTGGAAAAGGGCATGAGAGAAAGTTTTCAGTGTGAAAGACTGATGGAGGTAATGATTACCTGAATTTTACATGTGTCAAGATCACTGAACTGTACACTCACTTTGGATCTATGCCTTTTATCCATGTAAATTAAAACTCAACTAAAGAAGTACTGAGGGGAAAATGTTCATGTCTTTAACCCATTGGTTCTCATGCCTGGCGGCTCATCAGAATGCCTTGGAGAGACTTTACAAGATATTGTTACTTGGGTCCAAGCCCCAGAGATTTTGATTTAATATGTTTAGAGAAAAATCCTAGAAACAGATCATATATGTTAATTCAAAGGTTTACCTATCATATCTTATATGATTTCTAGTTTTATCTCTCATTTTCCCACTCCTCCCATGTTACTTGTCAAAGCCTACCAACTGAGGACAACCATCAAAACCATCGACGTCAAACTGTTAAGTGATGAGTTTGCTGTACAAGGAAATGCATTCCAGCAGAACCAAGAGCTGTCTCTATAAGGTGGATTACTTTTAGAGTCTGGGGGCTAGAGGAAGTGATAGGATGGTCTGAGCAGGGATTGGTCTGATTTTATAAATGAGCAGACTTGTTGGAACAGGGCTCTTAGGATGCACGACTTTGCAGAGTTCCTGCTGGATCAGTTTGCCTCTAATCTTACCTTGGAACATACAGATCTAAAGGAGCCCTTGTAAAAGGAGTTAGTGCTTAGACTGTCTGCGATGGTGGATTGCTTTGGTATAATATAGGTATTTTGTAAGTCATAGCACAGTTTATTTTGTCCATTGTGGTTTCTATTTCAATGCTCTGTACCTCCCTGAGCACCTAGTTGCCAGTCGGGATGTTTTTCCCTTTATTACATTAAACTAACAGAACCCAAACATTTGCCAGAGCTCCTCATCCAAACTAATCTCCAGAAGAACTAAACAAGAAGACACCAGAATGGAGAAGCCAAATGAGTTTAATTTTCTTGAGAGATATGACCCGCCTTTCCACTTTCTGGTAAGCACACTTCACCTAATTTTTAAGGATTTGAGTACCTGAGGAAATGTTTATCTTCATGGCTAAAGTCATAATTTCCATCCTGAGGTGACTGTAGCTTTCTGTTATATCAACCCCACTCACGGCTAGTTTTTCTTACTATTAATATTAACTTAGCAAGATGAGGAATTCAATAATATCCTGGCAATCAATCATTCATGGATAGCATGCCCAAGGCAGGACAAGGGAGGACTTCTCTGGTGAAAACGTTCCTTAAAAGATTCCATCATCTTTATGGGATTGTGTGTCCCTTTCCCTCGTCAGCGACAGGAAGGCAAACATCATCTTGTACGTCAGCATCTGTCCTAGATAGTCATCTTTTACAACTGTCCATCATTCTACGTTTTGTTGTTGCTATTAATAACCTCTCACGTACCCAAAGGATACAGTACTGGAAGAGAATAACAACTAAAAATGGGAAAACATCAGGCCTGCAGAAGTCCATGATGTAAGGAATGTTCCTATAGAGCCAGAATGAAGTGGCAGAGACTGCCTGGGAAGTCTTACTCTCATGCACTGCATTTTGATTTCATCATATACCTTTCTCGTTGTATTTAAAGATTTCAAAATATAGACGCTTCCCCAAAGATCTTCCTTTCACAATGGATACATATACCAAATCATCACACTGTATACTTCACATACCTTACTATTTTATTTGTCAATTACACTTCAATAAAACCAACCAACAAACAAAAAAACAAAAGTAAATGATCTTAATGTTAAAGCCACAGTAGCCGATAGATCTCTCCATACTAGACCTGAAAGGAGAAATGTGGGATGAAGTGTTTTTTATTCAGTTGGGAGATCAACAAACACAGTACGTGAGGAAATCCTCCATGAGACTTGTATTATATTGTGATTTCACAATACATCTCTCACCAAAACTCTGGACAGGGCAATTACTGGATCTATCATTTCTCTCTCCTGACAGAAATAATTTTGTATTCATTCCTTTTTAGTTCCGAAACACAGGAGGAAGAAGAGGAGCAGGATGAGGTGAAGGCAGGGGTGATAAAATGGTGCTGTTTCCGTGTGGTCTGAAAAAATGGGTACTAAAAAGGATTCACGGTAGAGTTATCTTCAGCCTAATTATGTTTTACGGGGTTTCTAGACTCAGAGGAATTGCCATCAGAAATCCAAAATGACTGGGCTTCCCTGGTGGCGCAGTGGTTGAGAATCTGCCTGCCAATGCAGGGGACACGGGTTCGAGCCCTGGTCTGGGAAGATCCCACATGCCGCGGAGCAACTAGGCCCGTGAGCCACAATTACTGAGCCTGCGCATCTGGAGCCTGTGCTCCGCAACTAGAGAGGCCACAATAGTGAGAGGCCCACGCACCGCGATGAAGAGTGGCCCCCGCTCGCCGCAACTAGAGAAAGCCCTCGCACAGAAACGAAGACCCAACACAGCCAAAAATAAATAAATTAATTAATTTTAAAAAAAATTAAAAAAAAAAAAAAAGAAATCCAAAATGACATAGTCGAAGATTATATTTGATGGCACCTTTGGGATGTGAAACTTGACAACTGAGCTCTCTTTGGGTCAAACGAGACAACCTGCAAGTTCTTCAACCATAGGATATTCATAACAAAACACACATCTAATAAGGGAAACATTTCCCAAAATGCAGTAGACACTTTTCTAATAGTAAGTGGGAGGGATGTTTCCTAGAAATAGGAGAAACAGGGGTGTTCAAGGGTTCTTATACCTGGTCCCCTAATTGTCTTAGCCCCCAAAGAGCAGTATTGCATGTCATATTGTTTGAGGCATTTCTTCTTTTTGGTAGCCCAGGAGTTTGGGTAATGCCCGGCTTCTAACCAATGTGGGTAGATTGTGATTGCTTCTTCTCTTTGGAGCACATAGCTGTGACACATTTTGGTCTTACAGGAGGCCAAGAGACAGACAAAACTAGCGTCGAAGGGGCTAGAAAAGCAGAGGAAGGAGTTCTGTCAGTCTTAATAGCTTTCTGTCTTTTAGATGACAGGCTAATTGCAATCTTTCTTGCTATAATCAACCTCCTACTGTTTATAATACAATGGCAGTTTCAGCATTCTGTCATTTCTTCTTTTTATTTCCTTATCTGCTTTTACTTTTGTTTGTAAGGTTTTATTGAGATATTATAATTCACATGCGCTATCAATTCACCCACTTGAAGTCTGCAATTCAATGGTTTTGAGTTCCACCATTTCTTGATGAAATGTCTGGCAGAGGATGAGACCAGAGAGACTTTACTCATCTGGGACATGGAGTAGAATCTTCCAAAATCTCACAGAATTGGTAAATTCTCAGCTAAGTACTGAGACCAACATAGTTGCCTGAGTCTATGTCGAACAGTACTGAGACCAATAAAGATCATTTAAGGGCTTGCTCCTGAAGATAAGGTCATGAACCAGCTAAACAGCTTACTTGTCAAGACCAAGACCTTACTTATCCAACCACTTTAAGATTCTTGCCTCATGGCGCTCCCAGATCCAAAGCTATTAGGTCATTGACTCTGCCCAGTCCTAACCAGCGCTCCTCATGCAAGACCTGCCTTAAAATCACTCAGCTCAGTCCCGATGCCTCTGTAAATATCCTCCTCCAGCTTCTCCCTTCAAGTCACTGCTCTGATGAGGTAATGTTCCCTTTTAGTGCCATACATCTAATAAACTTAGCTTTGCCTCATCGACGGTTTTTACTTATTTTTTTTAAAGAAATTGACAGTCAACACAACACACATTTCTTGAGTCACACAACTGGTGACTTTGGGAACTATTTTACTGTCAAGTGAGGAAATGAGCACCGCTTTGGACTCAAAGGCAATCTTAGGCAGAAATTCAATACAAAAACAGGAAAAAAAAAGAACTGCTTTTATGCACAGAATTCTCAGATTGACTTTGGATGTCTGTGAAACTGAAAGAATATCTTCATAGTTCTGTATACTTATTTTTTTAAATTATCCTTGAACATTACTAGTATCTACTGGAACTTTTACAGATGTCTAAATCTGTTACCACACAATAGAAATATAAATTTAAATGATTAATAACAGTTTTTTTAAGGGAGTTATACAAATTCTTTTATTTTCTACTCATAAAATTATAATATTCCTTTCTTATCTCCTCTCTTATAAGTAATCATTAATGAAAAAAAAATAACATGCCAAAAAAAAAACAATTGTTCACTCTTTGGAGCAGCTGGGGTTCACGGGGTTAACCCCCCCTCTCCTTCCCATCACATCTAAATGCAGGGTTCTCAGGCATCTTGATAGAAATCCAGTTTAAAAACACAAAAAAAGAGAAACTAAAACAAAAACCCCCAAACCCCACACTGCTCTATAAGATGTACAATTTAGCCCTGTTTTCTCCTCTACTCTGCCAGCCCTCCCATAGCCTATACATATACTTTTTTTTTTTCATGTTTCAATCGTAGCTTTGCGTCTCTGAGTAATCATGAATGAATATTTAACCATTTCACCAGCATTTGCAGCCTAGCAAAGGTTGAACTCCATTGAACTGGCAGATTGCTTTTTAATTTTCTGCTTGGATGGGTTGCTTTTCTTGTCCTGTAGTTTCCAAAATATGTTACGAGTCTTGATGGAGAGGCTAAAATGCTTGCAAATTTTGCTGATCTCTGCCAAAAGCTGATTAACCCTCCCTCATTCTTCAGAAACCCATGTACCAGCAGGCTTAGGTGATGTAAGAAACGTGTGAAACAGTACTTTCACAAAGGCTGCAAAATACTACTTCTACACAAGGGATAAATACCTTGATAATTATCCTGTGCAGATTTTATACTGGTTTTCTGTTTCCGTAGTGGAGGGCAATATTTATGACTCTTACAGGTGTGAAGTGCAAAGCAGCTTCAATAACACTGTCCCTTAAATGCAGCTGATGATCTGTGAATAATAATTATATGCCTTTGAAATGGGCTACCCTTATGAACACAGATTTTTTTTTTTAATTTTATTTATTTATTATTTATGGCTGTGTTGGGTCTTCGTTTCTGTGCGAGGGCTTTCTCTAGTTGCGGCAAGTGGGGGCCACTCTTCATCGCGGTGCGCGGGCCTCTCACTATCGTGGCCTCTCTTGTTGTGGAGCACAGGCTCCAGACGCGCAGGCTCAGTAATTCTGGCTCACGGGCATGTTGCTCCGCGGCATGTGGGGTCTTCCCGGACCAGGGCTCGAACCCGTGTCCCCTGCATTGGCAGGCAGACTCTCAACCGCTGCGCCACCAGGGAAGCCCGAACACAGATATTTTTATGACACCATGTTAATTGCTCTGAACCGTGTAGCTATTTCACTTCAAATGATAATGACCTGGTACCTTGGTTATCTCGTGGCCTTTGTACAACTGATCAGACATCCAGAATAACTTATATTTTCCATACCTCATAACAGATTTTTTAAATGTTTAAAATAATGGAAATAATGTGATATTGTTATTATCATTTTTTAAAATACATTTTTAAGTCTATTCCCCCCATTGTCTTTTCCATCTCAGGGGACCGCAACTCTTTTTCTGGTTGCTCAGGCCAACCAGAAAAACCAGATTTTTCTCTTGGTCTGTGATGAGGCAGGTTGTATTATGGTTTCTGATGATTTGCTCCCTTCTCTGTCACATAAAGAGACCTGAGGGACCTCCCCAGAGGAAGAGCGTTTGTGTCCACCTAGCTGACCATGGGCTTGGCAATGGTGCTTTGGGCAATAGCATATGAGATGTGATTGACACCTTGTCTCCACACAAGTTTTAAGAGGAATGCCCACTTTCAAGAAGACTGCAAGTTCCCTAATTGGAACTGCTTCTCCAGCGTGAATTCTGGGATTCATGGACAACAGGAGAAGGAGCAAAGCAGGGCCAGGCAGACCCACAGATGAACATACCCACAGCTGCCTGCATGTAACCTGAGCAAGAAATCAATGCTTGTTGTTGTAAACTTCTGAGATCTGGGGGAAGACTTGAAGTGGTCTGTAATTGCAACATAAATTAAAGTTGACAAATACAGCTCCTATCCAAGATACTGGCTAATCCTGTACCTCTTTCTTCCAAATTTTTCCAATACCAGTCTACTTCTCCTCACCTCTGTCGTCTAGACCACCAAGCTCTCGTATGCAATTATGGTCATAGCCTCCCAATGGGCCTAGATGTTTCTTCCCTTATTATTTGACCCACCGTCTATTTTCCACATGGTACTAGAATAATTACTTAAAAAAATAAATCCGATTGTGTCACTCCTGTGCACCAATCCCTTTGATAGCTTCCCACATTACCAAGATGACAATCAAAATGCTGACATGGCTCACGCAGCCATCGGAGGCTCAGACAAAAAGCCTCCCTCTTTGGGGCCCTCTCCAGACTCCCCTGCTACTCATCTCCCTGTGCTCACCCGACCCAAGCCATCCTGGCCTCATGGCGGTACGTCAACCTGGCCAGCACGTGCCTCCCTCAGGCAATTGCTTAGTTCTTCATGCCCTTCAGTTCTTTACTCAGATAGCATCTACTCAGTGACATCTTCCCAAACCACCCATTTTATTTATTTATTTATTTTTATTTTTTAACTTTTTAGCTTATATTGGAGTATAGTTGATTAACAATTTTGCATTAGTTTCTGGTGTACAGCAAAGTGATTCAGTTATACATATACATGTATCTATTCTTTTCCAAATTCTTTTCCCATTTAGGTTGTTACATGATATTGGGCAGAAAATTGCAAAGCCTCTCACCCCTGGAACTTCCTCCCTCCCCTTCTTTTGTTGTCTCCTCGGCACTCACAGCATCTAACATGATACTGTTCACTTGTTTATTCACACAATATTTCTACTAGATTGTAAGCTTCATGATGGTAGGAATTTTTTTTTTTTTTTTTACTGTTTTGTTTCTAGCTGAGGTCTATAATCTTAACAATAACTTAGTAAATACATGAATTTGTTGTATGGATGAATAAAGGATTTATATTTTAGGAGATAAGTAAAGCACTATATTAATTTTTTTTCTGTGCTTTCTCTCAGAGGTAACTTTTTTCCACTTATTTTCAAGACATATTTTAAATTTAACATTTAAAATAGCAGATAGCAATGTGTCAGGGTTATCTCCTAAATACATTGTATCCCTCTAAATAGAACACATCCATAAGATTTATGGAATAAAGATCTTGTCAAGTACATTTCAGAATCCAACAAAATTTCTATCAAAACTTACCACTGTATCTCTGTAGACATGCCTAGCACTATATATTGTTAAATTTTTCCACAAACCCAGGCCTTAAATTATTAAACACTGGGGGATTTGGGGTAATAACCTCAACCCCCCAAATATAAATGTCTTTCCAACTTACACAAGATTCACTGTTAAGAAACAGCCAATTTCATATCTGGAATTATTCTAATGGCTAAGTTTAAGCATACTTGTCTGAGAAAAATATTATGCTATTCCAGTGATTACAAATAAAGAAGTTTCTAAAACTAATAAGAGTGATTTTTCTTTTTTACATGCTTACTAGTATACTGGAGACATTTATTATCACCTGTGGTAGATACTTACAACAACTGTCTAATGACCCATGCCTCCCTGTGTCCTTGTCCCTTTGCAATGTGACTGTGGATGTCTTGGGGTACTTCATTACACAGCAATAGATAACTGATACAAGTACAGTATTTAGTTTTTCTGCTCTAAATGCATTAGTTTCTCCTGTGTAAATGATCAGCCTTTACGAATGGTGAAGTGATGGAGTGGTGAGCAAGCTAGGCAAGCAGTGAGCACTAAGTATATTATCAGTGTACTTTTTCTCATCCATCCTTATTTCTCTTCTACCTGTTTCCCTGCTCCCCTACCTAGCCCTCCTTCAATGCACCATTGAAACTACAGAAGAAAATGCTCAATCAGTGAACTCCCTGATTCTTCTTCCTTTGGACCAAAGCACTTAAATCTCAAACATAAATCCCAAGTTGGAAAGGAAACTCATTACTAATACCCATATTAAATCATAGGCAATCAGTTTCTCCTCCTAGCCTCTATCTTATATGCACATGAGCGGCAGGCATTGTTTCTAACTGGTAAACAATTGCAGAAAGGAAAGAGATTTGGATGGAAAGATACAGCTCCCAATGAATATTGTATAATTCTGGTGCAAATCGCTGTCCTTTTTGAACGTGGTTCGAAATCATAATCTTTCATCAGGTGGCAGAACTTCAAATTGGATTAGGATCCAACCCTATCTGCTTTTCACTCATTGTTACAGAATGAAGGAGGAAGAGGAAAATGAATGTGGTCATCTGATGGTTGCCTGTGGTCACACAACACATTTCTTTTCTCACTAAAGTTCCTGATGAAGGAGATCCTTTCATATGTTTCCTCTTTTAACCTTAATGTTTACCACAGTTCTTTATGGGAATAATTAAGTTCCACTATAAATAAGCACCCCATTCATCTACTGAATGACCTCAAAGTGGGGAGCACAATCCCTGTGAGATGAATTTTTCTAAAGGGCGCTTTTAAAGGATTTATGTATCATGCTTATCAGAGTAGCCTACTGTGGTTATAGAAATAGAAATACTTTTGAGTAATGGCCATGGTGCCATTTTTAGTTTTTATTTTTGTTAAAAGAGCATTTTTGCAAAGTAAGTGAATAGAAAAGATGAACACAGAATGCCTAAGTAGGGGTGTGTGTATCACCTATGTAGAATTTTAGAATTTACACACATTTACTTATGTTACTTCTCAAAATCTTTACGCCTAATCATTAAGTATTATTGTTTTTTATTTTTCTTTTTTTAAATTTAATTAATTAATTTATTTATGGCTGTGTTGGGTCTTCGTTTCTGTGTGAGGGCTTTCTCTAGTTGAGGCAAGCGGGGGCCACTCTTCATCGCGGTGCGCGGGCCTCTCACTATCGCGGCCTCTCTTGTTGCGGAGCACAGGCTCCAGATGCGCAGGCTAGGCTCAGTAGTTGTGGCTCACGGGCCTAGTTGCTCTGCAGCATGTGGGATCTTCCCAGACCAGGGCTTGAACCCGTGTCCCCTGCATTGGCAGGCAGATTCTCAACCATTGCGCCACCAGGGAAGCCCCCTATTTCTATTTTTTATTGTGCTACAGAAGAAAAAAAACCTGAAATTCTGATTGCCTAAGACCATAAAGGAAGTAAACTGGTCAGCTTCGATTTGAACCCAAGTCTTGAGAGTAAAGGATAGAACGTGATAGAAGTATACTGGTTATGTCTAAATTTTCTTATGTTAAGAGTAGGCCACAAAGCAAGCTTTAAAATTACTGTAGATCGTTTATACATGCATTTTATAATATATGAAGCCAGTTTTCCAAGAACAACTATCTCTGTGGTCAGGAGCGATTTGACACATGTTGCTCTCCTTTCCCTTTTATTACTGACCATACAGTTTAAACAAACAAAACTTTTCTATACATGGGCCCTTTTATCTGAGCCAAACACCGATCAACCACACTCCTTGACAAATTGCTGGCTGTATACATACTACATTTGCAATTGACAAATGCATAGACTGTCATAAGTAAAAGGCACTCATATTGCATCACTGTTATTTCGGTGTCAACCAAGTCCACTTCCATGACAGCTGTTCCTAAAGCCTCAGAGGCCTAGGAAGTTTCTGTTGCTGTCTTTGTCAGTTTGCATATTTCACTTCCTTTAAACTACATAACAAAAGAACTGTCTCCAGAATAGGAGAAAAAAACCCACAGAAAATAAATCAAGTTCGGTTTTAGTCATAGGCTTGGATTGTATTTTTAAATTTCTACCAGGAAGACCTCTATCTCCCCAATTTTCTCCTTTTAAGTCTGTTTTCATACCACAAGTCCTTCAAATGCAGTGAGTCAGCTATTGGATCATCCTCTTAAAAAATGCAAATATTCTTTGCAGATATCACACATCTACACACTCTCAGTCATGGACATATGATAAATTAGTTTATGATATATCATCTAAAATGACAGATGACTTAAGAGTAGAACGTCATTTTAGGTCTGATGTTCCCAGTAAGATTAGAATTTTGCCTAGACTATTTTTTTTTAAATAAACTACATTCTTAACCACACTTTAATGCTATATACTCTTTTAATACACTATTTATGTTATTGCCAGCAATGTCTAGTACATAATTTGTAATTAATAGCTATTCATTGAGAAAAACAACTGGCAAATTGGGGTTAAATCAGGCTAGAGAGGAAAATCTCTATGGTATACAGAATTGTTTCCTTGGAGAACATTTGGTTCTGTCCTAAATGTCCATGAGACATTTGGTCCACACCAAAAAGTCTCTGAAATTTGGTCCTATCCAAAATGATCATAAGAGACTACTACAAGCAACTATATGCCAATAAAATGAACAACTTAGAAGAAATGGACAAATTCTTAGAAAGGTACAATCACCCAAGACTGAACCAGGAAGAAGCAGAAAATATGAACAGACCAATCACAAGTACAGAAATTTAAACCATGATTTAAAAACTCCCAAAAAACAAAACTCCAGGACCTGATGGCTTCACGGGCAAATTCTACCAAACATTTAGAGAAGAGTTAACACATATCCTTCTGAAATTATTCCAAAAAATTGCAGAGGAGGGAAAACTCCCCAACTCATTCTATGAGGCCACCATCACTCTGATACCAAAACGAGACAAAGATACCACAAAAAGAGAAAATTACAGGCCAATATCACTGATGAACATAGATGCAAAAATCCTCAACAGAATACTAGCAAACAGACTCCAACAACACATTAAAAGGATAATACACGATGATCAAGTGAGATTTATCCCAGGGATGCAGGATTTTTCAATATCCTCAAGTCAATCAGTGTAATACACCACATTAACAAACTGAAGAATAAAACTATATGATCGTCTCAGTAGATGCAGAAACAGCTTTCAACAAAATTCAACACCCATTTATGATAAAAACTCCCCAGAAAGAGAGCACAGAGGAAACCTACCTCAACATAATAAAGGCCATGTATCACAAACCCACAGCTAACAACATACTCAACGATGATGAAAACCTGAAAGCATTTCCTCTAGGATCAGGACCAAGACAAGTATGTCTACTCTCGCCAATTTTATTCAGTATAGTTTTGGAAGTCCTAGCCACAGCAATCAGAGAATAAAAAGAAATAAAAGGAATCCAAATTGGAAAAGAAGAAGTAAAAGTGTCATTGTTTGTGAAGATGACATGATGCTATACAGAGAAAATCCTAAAGATGCTACCAGAAAACTACTAGAGCTAATCAATGAATTTGGTAATGTTGCAAAATACAAAATTAATACACAGAAATCTGTTGCATTTCTATACACTAGCAACAAAAGAGCAGAAAGAGAAATTAAGGAAACGATCCCATTTACCATTGCATTAAAAAAATAAAATACCTAGGAATAAACCTGTCTAAGGAGGCAAAAGACTTGTACTCCAAAAACTGTAAGACTCTGATGAAAGAAATTGAAGGTGAGACAAACAGATGGAAAGATATACCATATACTTGGACTGGAAGAATCAATACTGTCAAAATGACTCTACTACCCAAGGCAATCTGGAGTTTCAGAGCAATCCCCATCAAAATACCAATGGCATTTTTCACAGAACTAGAACAAAAAAATTTTTTTTTTTAATTTGTATGGAAACACATAAGACCCCGAATACCCAAAGCAATCTTGAGAAAGAAAAAAGGAGCTGGAGGAATCAGGCTCCCTGACTTCAGACTATACTAAAGCTACAGTAATCAATTGATACAGCCACTATGGAGAACAGTATGGAGGTTCCTTAAAAAAGTAAAAATAGAACTACCATATGACACAGCAATCCCACTACTGGGTATATATACCCTGAGAAAACCATAATCCAAAAGGACACATGTACCCCAATGTTCATTGCAGCACTATTTACAATAGCCAGGACATGGAAACAACCTAAATGTCCAATGACAGATGAACGGATAAAGAAGATGTGGTACATATATACAATGGAATATTACTCAGCCATAAAAAGGAACAAAATTGGGTCATTTGTAGAGATGTGGACTGACCTAGAGTCTGTCATACAGAGTGAAGTAATAAGCCAGAAAGAGAAAAACAAATACTATGTATTAACACATATATGTGGAATCTAGAAAAATGGTACAGATGAACTTATTTGCAGGGCAGGAATAGAGACGCAGACATAGAGAATGGACATGTGGACACAGGAGGGGGAAGGGGAAGGGTGGGACGAATTGGGAGGTTAGGTTTGACATCAATATACTACCGTGTGTAAAATAAATAGCTAGTGGGAACCTGCTGTATAGCACAGGGAGCGCAGCTCGGTGCTCTGTGATGACCTAGATGTGTGGGACTGGGGGTGTTGGTAGGGAGGTCCAAGAGGGAGGGGATATAGGTATACATAGAGCTGATTCACTTCATTGTACCACATAAACTAACACAGCATTGTAAAGCAATTATACCCCTATTAAAAAAAAAACAGTATGGTATTGGCACAAAGACAGACTTATAGATCAGTGGAACAGGATAGAAAGCCCAGAAATAAACCCCCACACCTATGGTCAATTAATCTATGACAAAGGAGGCAAGAATACACAATGGAGAAAAGACAGTCTCTTCAACAAGTGGTGCTGGGAAAACTGGACAGCTACATGTAAAAGAATGAAATTAAAACATTCTCTAGCACCATACACAAAAATAAACTCAAATTGGATTAAAGACCTAAATGTAAAACCGGATATTATAAAACTCTTAGAGGAAAACATAGGTAGAACACTCTTTGAAAAAAATCGCAGCAGTATCTTTTTGGATCCACCTCCAAGAGTAATGAAAATAAAAACAAAACTAAACAAAGGGGATCTAATGAAACTTAAAAGCATTTGCACAGCAAAGGAAATCATAAACAAAACGAAAAGACAACCCACAGAATGGGAGAAAATATTTGCAAATGATCTGACCAACAAGGGATTAATCAACAAAATATACAAACAGTGCATGCAGCTCAATATCAAAAACACAAACAACCCAATCAAAAAATGGGCAGAAGACCTAAATAGACATTTCTCCAAAGAACACATACAGATGTCAAAAAGCACATGAAAATATGCTCAACATCGCTAATTATTAGAGAAATGCAAATCAAAACTATAATGAGTTATCACCTCACACCGGTCAGAATGGCCATCATCAGAAAGTCTACAATGAATGCTGGAGAGGGTGTGGAGAAAAGGGAACCCTCCTATACTGTTGGTGGGAATGTAAATTGGTACAGCCACTGTGGAGAATAAAATGGAGGTTCCTTAAAAAGCTAAAAATATATATCTGGAGGAAACCTTAATTCAAAAAGATACATGCACCCCAATGTTCACTGCAGCACTACTTACAATAGCCAAGACATGGAAGCAACCTAAATGCCCATTGACAGAGGAATGGATAAAGAAGATGTGGTACATATATACAATGGAATATTACTCAGCCATAAAAAGAATGAAATAATGTCATTTGCAGCAACACGGATGGACTTAGAGATTATCATATTAAGTGAAGTAAGTTAGACGGAGAAAGATAAATATATGATATCACTTATATGTGGAATTTTAAAAAAATGATACAGATGATCTTATTTACAAAACAGAAACAGATTCACAGACTTAGAAAACAAACTTAGGGTTACCAAAGGGGAAAGGTTGTGGGGAGGGATAAATGAGGAGTTTGGGATTAATATATACACACTACTATATGTAAAATAGATAATCAACAAAGACCTACTGTATAGCACAGGGAACTCTACTCAATATTCTGTAATAACCTATAAGGGAAAAGAACCTGAAGAAAAAAAAAAAAAATATATATATATATATATACACACACACACACACACACACACATATAACTGAATCACTTTGCCTACACCTGAAACTAATACAACATTGTAAATCAACCATACTCTAATATAAAATAAAAATTAAATAAACAAACAAACAAAGCCAAAATATCCACGGGCCCATTTGGTCCAAATGGTTTTGGACAGGTCAAAATATCAGGGACCTACTGGCCTGGATCAAATGTCTTATGGATGCTTTGGACAGGACCGAATGGTCCTGAAAATATCAAGAACCTTTTGCTGTGAACCAAAGATCTTATGGATCAAATGCATTACAGTTGTTTTGGACAGGATCAAATATCAAAGAACTTTTGGCGTGGACCAAATGTCTTACAGAAGTTTTAGACAGGACCAAATGTCTGCTAACCAACATTGCATATACAGTGACCTAGTTGGAACTAGAAAGAAGACAAAGAAACAAAAACTGGGTATTGCATACAAGCTTGCCCAGCATGAAGCCGAGAAGTTAGTCTCCCATGCACTTAGAAACCTAACAGCTGATGGAGCCTGAACTGGGGTCAAGAAGAAAGAAAATGGCACATAGGCGGGATGCCAGGACCCTGAAGAGCGAGTGGGATTATGGTATTTTTTCAGGACTGTCTCTGGAGCAAGAGTGAACATGATGAGTCATGGAACAAAAATCTCATCTTATTTTCCCACAAGTGGCTGTATTCACAAGACTGTGCGCTTTGCAATAAATTATCGTCCTACCAGGAATAATCTCATTTTCTTTAAGATTGTAATTCTCCCCTCAGCAATGCACAAATGGACACATTCAGTAATGTTGGATATAAATTAGTTTAACAACCTGTAAGATTTACATTTTCAGTGTTTTTTTCTTTGATTACTTTGTCCTCATCTTTTTTACAGCATGATTAACTTTTATGGAGAGCCTGTTTCCAAATTCTTTTACCCACATATAGCCTAGAGGTAGATTTACATTGAAGCAAATAACGTTTAAGCTTCAAGGTTGACTACCCCCAAAACCCATGCAGTGGCGCTAACAAAGTGTCACATGATCATATGTTTTTATAAAGTTGGAAAAGATGACTTTTTTTAAGCTGCAGTTGATTGAGATGGCCACATCATTCTACGCTGACTTCCCTCTATGACACTTTTCTTGTGTCAGATGGTCGTATACCCAGCATCAGAAGAACATGGGAAGGAAAGGAAAAAGAAGGTTTGAAAGGTTCAGAGCCAGAAGCTAGTCTGTAGACAAATCTAATAAACAGCTGCATATAACTGTAAGCAAAGAATTTGTTTCTCTTTGATAACTAGTTAAAATGAGTTCTCCTCAGTAAACATAATTTTTAAAATTTTTGTTGGGAATCATGCAATAGAGAATGTCTTAAAATCTACGTATTTTGGATGTACACACTGTAGAATACTACCAGTATAAATTCCAATTAACCATCCAAAAGAAAAGACTAAATCGTCTATTTTCCCTATAGAGAAAAATTTATTGTCATATTAAGGAGGAATAAAAGTATTAATTTATAGTCATTTATCTCATTTTAGATACATATTCATTGTATGCCTAATTCTGAATGACCACTTTTGTATTATTTTTCTTAAATTGTATGAAACTTGATTTCCCCTAGATTCATCCCTTTATGGCCAAGATTAGGATTTTTTTTTCCTTTTTCTTTTTACTGGAAACTGTCAATACTTTTCCAACATGCTTCCACAATCTTGTTCAACTGGACTCCAAGTTATGTCATTCTTTTTCATTCAATAATGAGACTATTTCTGCTTCTGCTATTTCTGCTTCTTACATCTTTCCCCTCACATAATCAAAAAGTTGATGTTATTTAAACATGTTATCTATGATCATCTTTATGGCATTCTAAGTCAATCTGTTTCTTCCAAACTTTTTTTTTTTTTTTTTTTTTAAATTTTATTTATTTATTTATTTATGGCTGTGTTGGGTCTTCGTTTCTGTGCGAGGGCCTTCTCCAGTTGCGGCGAGCGGGGGCCACTCTTCATCGCGGTGCGCAGGCCTCTCACTGTCGCGGCCTCTCCCGTTGCGGAGCACAGGCTCCAGACGCGCAGGCTCAGTAGTTGTGGCTCACGGGCTTAGTTGCTCCGCGGCATGTGGGATCCTCCCAGACCAGGGCTCGAACCCGCGTCTCCTGCATTGACAGGCAGGCTCTCAACCACTGCGCCACCAGGGAAGCCCTCTTCCAAACTTTTAATGATTACTTTAGCATTAGTATTTGCAAGACCATGAGTTTAATACATATGCTTTGTCTTTGTATGTAACTTTCTTAGATTTCCTTTGGAAGCTTTAACTTCATCTGTCACTCTGTTGCACTCTATTGCACATTCTAAAGTTTCCTCTCGTCTTACAGATTTTCTTTTCTCCAGAAAACTTATTTTCCTTCTAATTTTTCAGTATTAGCCAATACAATATGTTTTTTGCCTTCCCTGCCCAGATGACCTTAATGCTCCTTTCTTCTAACCCCTTGGAAACTCCACTGAAAGCTAATCTGTAAATATAAGCTGCACGTGTCATGTATGCATTAGTCATATTTAGTTATCTTTCTTCAGATCAGTTGTTTCTAAACTTTTGGGACAAGAATAAAGAATGTGTGTGAAAATCAGATGAAAGCTATGGGCTATCTCTTTAGAATGACATCTCACACACCAAACATCTTGCATTTAATCTCAAGGGTATTGACCCCATGTTAAGAATCTCTGTTCTGGACACAGAGATTCAAACTATATCCTGACCATTTTCTTTGTTTCCCAGAGAAGTCATCTTCCAGGTGATGATGGGTGTTTAGTTTTATTCCTCTTACTTTCAGATCTTTTCTCATTTTTCTCTTTGTGTATAAATAGAAAAACAGAACATTTTAAAATTGAGATTTAGCTGCCATATAACATGGATAAAGAATATTATTCAACCAGGAGAAAGAAGGAAACCCTGTCATTTGTGACAACATGGATAATCCTTGAAAGCATTATGCTAAGTGAGATGAGTCAAACAGAGAAAAACTGAAAACACGTATATTGAAAAAATTTAAAGTCTCCCATGAGAAGGACCACATGCTGTGGACTCTGTTGGTAGAAGATTCATATAAGAAACATACAAGTAAAACAAAAAGAGTAAACTTCTAATTTTTTGCTCTAAGTTTCCTTTCATGTTTATTTCATTTAGTCTGTAGTTTTGGCACTGTCTGTTTTACAATGTACATCAAAACTACATCTCGCGCCACACCTTTCTTTTTGTATACACAATATCATGATATTTCCCTTTTGTTTCTTTCTTAGATCCTCCTTCAGCTTTCTTGATATATTACTCATGTATTTTAACTAACCCCTTTATTCCTGTTCTGTAACTACAGTCTGACAACGTCAACATTCAGTATAATTGGGCTCAGCCTGCATTTCACTGTCTCTTTTTTATCTTGACCTTCCACTTCTCATATGTTTGACAAGGATTTTCTTATGAAAGGCTATGCATTCTCTAGTTACCATTAGTATCCAGTAAGTGTGTGGCCAGGCTTGTCTCTTTTCCTTTCCTATCCATTGGTTTATAATATTCTCACTGATTTCAACACCTTTTGTGCCATCTCTTTGCATGGCTTTGAAGAGAGAAAGAAAAGTCTCTCTATTCCTGATTTGGCTAATTTATTCCACTAAGCATAATAGAAATACGGCCCATATTGAGCCCTAGTCCTACTTAATGATTTGTTCTTAATATTGAGTGAGAGATTTCTGGGATGCTTGCATATTGCTAATGCTTACTTCTTGGCTTATACTATAAACCTTCTCAATCATATTTGTCAGACACTATGCTAAGTGTGCTGCATGGCTTGTTTTATTTAACCTTTATAACAACCATAGCTACTCCTACCCTGCTGTACAGATGAAAAATAAGGATTACAAAGAGAGAACAATGCATAGTAACTTAGAAATTGAACCCAACATCTTTACTCCAAAGTCCACATTTTAACCAATACTCTCTAACTTGACTATACAAATTTTGTATCAACTCTCACCTTTTCTGTGTAATTTTTTCACTGGCCCTCCCTCTTCCAGGATGGATTTCTCTAAAAAGTCCCCTATCCTTTTTCATCCAGTCCTCTTAACAGGGGTAAAAAAAACGGAGCTTGGGTACCCTAGGGTTGTTTTTGACGTCCTCTTCAAGAAGATTCTGGGAAGGATATGAATAGAAAGAAGATAATAAAAAGACAAAGTTTCTCTTTCTGTTCATTCGCTTTTCATTATTGATTATGGCAGCATTTTAAAATAAGACAAGCTGTACCGTGTAATATAGAGTTAAATTTCCCTAATGAGAATTTTGATTAAGAAAAATCTATCCTGGACATTGCTACCTTTAAATGATATAATTTTACTCCTATGGAAATAAGACTTTAACAATTCAATTTCAAATGATTTAATCACATTTAAAATGATTGAATGTGTAGTTCAAACAGCCCATCTACAACATCAACTACATGTCAAATATTATGGTTTTATGATGATGTTAACCTCTACAGAAAAGAATAATAAAAGTTATACTATTTTTATTTCATTATCCCTTATATGGGATTTTGATGCCTAAACTTTCAAGAGATAATTCATTCTTGAAGAAAGTGAAATCCAATCCTCAAATATGACAATCAGAAAATTAATGTGAAATCATCAATTTCCAATATCACCTTATTTTGGTGGTCTATAGGTAGCGCCTATAAATAGCATTTGTGGACAGATGAACTCCAGACGTATGAACCTGAGTCTGATATCCACATGGTTCTCTTGCTTACTTTCTGTCTCATGCATGAGAGGGAGAACCCTGTCTATTTTACCTTGCTCTGCATTCTCAGAAAACAGGAAAGTGCCTACTATATATTAGGTATTCAATAGCGATTCAGTGAACAAGAGAACAAACCCTGCTTTCAGAGGTCACAATCTAATAGAAAGCAAGTAGGTGATCACCAAATGCTTATATACAGTCTAAGCAGCCTTCTTGGTGGTCCTTGAATTATTTCAAGGTACGTAGTGAATATTATTCATTATGTCTTTCCAATCGTGGTGCTTTTGCAGTTATGTAGACCGTGTTAGTAATTGAAGTTGAAAGGAAGCAAATAATTACATTTTTATAAATGAGTAAAAGAGTTTTTTTCCCTAAAAAAATGTTGTTAGAGGAGTTTTGCATCATAAAAACTGTTGTAGTGATGGTCACGATGTAAACTGACCTAACCTTTTTCTCAAGCAGTTTGTAAATGAATGTAATGAGTCTTAAAATGCTTAAATTTTAATAAATCCCACTTCTGGAAATTTAATTTGAGGAAATAATACAAAATTTTTGGATGTTTCAGTCTATACTGTCTACTAGGGAATTATTTATAATATCAAACAATTGGGAATAGGCTAAATAGCCAAAACCAGGCAAAAGTTTAAATAAACAATTGCACACATCATAAATAATGATATTCATACATATAGATGCATATCAAAAGGAAAGCTATATGCAGCCAAAATTTCAGCGACAGTTTTCTTTGCGTGGTGAAGCCGGGTCCCTTTAATAATTCATGTATTTTTCTAGTTTTCTTTCTATTCCTGAATTTCTACCGTAATATAGATTTATTTTCAAGTGAGGAAAAAAACAGACTTTGCTCAGTTAAAAGTCTCATGTTTACTCTCTCCCTGTTTCCACCTTCTCTCAGTGACGGCTTCCCCCAATTACCCCACATGTGTGGTTCTCATCTGCTCTATGGCTCCTGTGACCTCCTAAGCAGATAGAACACATGTATTGGGTTTGTTTCACATTCATGTAAAACAGTAACATTCTCCCACCCAAGAGTTGCACTGATGAGGCGAGAGGGTTGATATCCCAACAGGACAAATGTAAAGTAATAGCTGTCACCTCAGCTCCTTCACCAGTCCAACAATTCCACACATGCCTTGGAAGCAGCCTATGGAAGACCCCGAAGCAACATCCGAGGGGAAAAGAAATGGCACGGAATCACCAGTCTTCTGCTTCTTTTTCTTAATTATCTAGTTTTTAACGCATGATTGAAGACAATCTGCCGATGTTCTTTTATTTGGCCGTACCACGCGGCACATGGGATCCTAGTTCCCCAACCAGGGCCTGAACCCATACCCCCTGCAGTGGAAGCCCGCCTTCTTAACCACTGGACCACCAGGGAAGTCCCTCACCTATCTTCTTTTACATAATAAGCTCATGCCTACCAGAATAAATAATAAATATAGATAGATAACTAGAAAAAGAGAAAAAGCAAAGGATCATTTTAATTCTCTTTTCCCATTACTTCATTACACTTGCTTAGCTAAACATCCATCTCTTTCTCTCTTTTGGATACTTATACTTGATCCAGAGACTTGTTGACTTTGGCCTGGACACCCATTTTTAACAGTTATGCCATTTGTCTTTTCTATCAATAATTCTCAGAAGTAAACATGGGGCTGTTACTAAATTTTTTTTTTTTTTTTACAAACAATGGACAAGGACAAAAAGCTTCATTTCTGTCTTTGAAAATCAGTGATTTGAAGACTGGTTAAGTGAGAACCAGGAGCTTTAAACTGTGTACACAGGATTAACAAGGCCATGCCCCAACAATCCCATTCTACTGAATCACAATCAAATTATAATCTACTTAGCCATGATCAACTTTTCTCATTTTTTTCTCAGCTAAAACAATCACTAGGATTCGTTGGTCCTGTACACTCTTTACTCCTGAAAACAGCAGAGATTTTCAGTTGTTTCTGACTTGCTCTGCTTTTCCCATGAAAGCTTCCCAATTATAAGGCAGGCTATCATTTGTAGGGACTCCAGTGAAATTGCTTTTAAGACTAGAAAAGCTAGGAATCTTGATTGCTTACTCAGAAGCCAGGAGAGCCCTTGACAGGGTCTCCTCAATTGAAATAATTTTTGTAGAAGAAATGGTAATATACTGTATCATGGAAATTCTATTTCATGTGATTTTCTCCAGTTGATTCTAAGGTGTCATAACTACATAAGTTTTGCACCCTGTATTTTATCATCCTCTTACATCTCCAAAGAGTCCTTTAGTTCAAATAACACAAGATGTAATGTAAGGTCCCTGGTGACACGTGGAGCCTTCTGCCTATTCCAAGGCACTGGAGTGGGGGAACAAAAGCTATTCTTGTTCCTGGCATAGTGCATTCGTATTTTACATTGAGTGATGTAAATTGTTAGAAAAAAAAAAAAAAGAAGAAAAGGTCAGATACAAATTGTGTTCTGTTGGCACCAATCAAAATCTTTTCTTTTCTATGACAAGACAGCAAATTGCAGTGAGTAATGAAGACCCTTTGATATGCTACCATGCAAATAAGCTGCTATCACACAAGGGCACAGAATTGGAAAAGAATGAAATATGGTCATTATGATTTCTACCCTGAGACTCCTAGGGATGAGGAAAGATGATCCCAGATTTCTGTCACCAATTTTTAAACTCTCTAATATGACTTGAGGGAAGATAGAGAGTAGATATTTTACCAGAGATAAGGAAAAGTGATGGGATTACAGATTCATAGAAACTTTTTAAGTGCTTGGAATTTTCTTTATGGGCCTCACGTGAGCCATAGACATAGTTGGTCGATGTTTCAACAAAGCATTTGACAGACTCACATGATACTCTTGTGAACAGAATGGCAAAAAGTTTGGTAGAGTTTTAACGGGTTTAATAAGAGAGCCCTGGGATAATGATTAATGCTTGACGTACACGTGGAGTTTAGCTTACTGGAAATGTGCTACAGAATTTTGCTTGGACTTTTTTTGACGAGATATTTAATCAACAACTTGAAGGCACATGCCAAACAAACATAATTAAATTTAATAGGAAGAAATAGAAAGTACGATATTTAGAGAATCAACTACACAAATATGGAATCTAGTGGGATGGTGGCTTGATAATACCTCAAATTAAAAACAAATATTCTTAGGGATTTAACTGAAAAAGATCAGAATTATCCATTAATTTGACAGGGTTTCTATTAAAGCTTTTAAAATCTGGGGTTTTATCAATAGGCATTTACTATTTAGGTCAAAGACATACTTGTACCACTTTGCCATCCTTATACTCTATTTGTATTATTCTATTTGATTTTATATGAAATTTTTAAGGCTTTGATTTAACAACAAAAAAAGAGGTATATGTCCAACATTATAATGGCAAAAAGGAACTGTAAATCTTATAGTAATAAAATGGTTAAAAGAGGTTAGGAAGGTTATCTTGGACAAAATACGATTGGGAGGTGATAGTAGCAATTCATTTTATTTAAACATTTTAAAAGCTATTGGTGAGAAGAAAATAGATACTCTGTGATACAATGATGGACAACTAGATCCAGGGAGTACAAATTACAAGAAGTCACATTGTTTCCAAGTAAAAATTTGTTTAAAAATTTATTCATAAAATGGACTGCTCTCCATCTCTGGGGAAAAAAAAAAATATATATATATATATATATACTTTTTTTTTAGTTGTTTGTTTTTAAGAAAGAGAACTTACCAACTTTAAGGAATAGCATAAAGTGTTTTGAAATTGAGAATTGGACCAAAATTCCACTAATGATATAAAAATATTTAGCCATCTAAATTTTTATGCTAGTCATTATAATTAAAATAGTAGACTTTTATTTTACATGATATCACTTCAATAGCCCTAAGCCAGTTTCTAACATTGTGGAGTAATTTTCGTTCCTTATTTTTTCCGAATACTGTAACATCTAAAACACTTTCCTGGAATTTCAAAATTTAATTGTAACATGAAAACCATCCTACCTTGACCTCAAGATTTCAATACTCATTTATGTGGTAAGGCTGGGCTGCTCAAACATGTTATTATTGGAAACAAAGAAGAGCTGCTTTCAGGGAACATCTCTCTTGTTTCCTTTGGGGTTGTATGATGTGGTTATGACACACTAGTGGTGCGTGCCACGTATTGACACCTGCTTTGGTAGTGAAATTTAAAGCTCTGGAACACTGCAGTTCATCATTTCTATTTGGAAATCTACTGCCTGACTTGAAATAACTAAATTTTAATAAAATTTGATAGTTTTGTCTCCAGTATGACAGAGTATTTTATGAACAGGTACTTCAATAATCTCTCTGAACAGGAATTCATAATCTCAGACAACATCCTTCTATAACATCACTCAAAAAAAGAGACACTGAAACTTTAACTCAGGCAATTTTATCTACTGCAAACATTTCATTAAGTGGCCCTCTTCTCTTAAGGAAGAATGGCAACCTTTGAAGGAGGAGGAGAGACTAGCTCTTAAAAGTCCTCAGGAAATTACTGGAAAAAAGACAGAGGATAGTGGTTTTGTTTTACAATGTGCTCTATTAAATAAAATGATTATGAGACTTGCATGGATTTACTATTTATTACTAACAACAGTGAGAGTTGTCATCATTTGTGAATTTTACAACAACTAAGAATTGCCTCTGTTACAGAATTATTTGGTACTGAAGAAGGAACAGAGAATTAAGGCCTTTGAGTGTTTTAGAATTTTTTAAATCTAATATTTTGTAGTCATCTCAAGATTTGAAATCAGACGATCAAAGTTCAAATCTTAGATTTACTATTTCCTATTTATTAGGTCTATTTACCTTTCTAAATCTAAATTTCCTCAGTTGGGAAACGGTGGGTGGGTGAGAGGATTAGATTAAATATTTGTTGAATCTAAACGTGGCTGAACCTCCATAAATATCTAATAGTTGGACTGTTGTCTATGGAAATATGGTAATTCTTGTTTTTAACACAGTGAGTGGGATATTTTTCTACTATCAGATAATGCTTATTTTGTATCGGTAATTCCCTTTCGTGGTCTTCCTCCCTATTTTAACCTCTTCTAGAGAGGTTAGAGTAGAAAAAATAATGGAAGAAAAAAGTAAAGCATTCCAAATTGCTTTTGGAAATTCCTGGCAGAAAAAAAAGAAGCTGAGTGAAAGATCTTCCTGTACTCCAGACGCAAAGTTTATGCCATAAACCAGGAGCCAGCAAACTATACTGTACTCTGCAGACCAAATTCAGGCCACCACCTGTTTAGTAAATAAATGGTCTGGGTACAGTCACATTCATTCATTTACATACTGTGTATGACTATCTTCATAATATAATGGCAGAGTTGAAAAGTTGTGACAAAGGCTTTATATATTGAAAAGCCTAAAGTATTTACTATTTGGTCCTTGACAGAAAAAATTTGCCAATCTCTGTCACCCACCACAATCAGGTAAGAAATAATAATTGGGCAAGAGCCCCATTTGCCATCTTTTGTCTTTCATGCTACCTCTTCACTTTTTCCTAAACTGGGGAGAGATGAGGGATCATAAAAGTCAAGTTTTATAGAAGACAGTTAAAACCCCAGATAAATTTTGAGGAACTAGAAGGAAAGAGGGTATTTGTGTCAGAGTCCTGTCTGGAACATGAAAAGCCAGAGCCCTCCCAGAAGGTCCCCACAGCAGCACCAGTGCATCCAGTGACTTCAGTGGGGGTTGAGACGGTGTTTGGTGCCAGGAGCAGAGGCATCCCAATGTCTCTGAGAGCCAGGGTAGCCAGGGAGAGCAGTCAATAATAGACCAGGAGGCACCATGGGCATTTTGGAAGACGTTGCTATGCAACAGTTCCAGCTTTGAAGGAGGACAGAACTGGGGAAAAGACCCCGAATAGCCAAAGCAATCTTGAGAAAGAAAAACGGAGCTGGAGGAATCAAGCTCCCTGACTTCAGACTATACTACAAAGCTACAGCAATCAATACAGTATGGTACTGGCACAAAAACAGAAATACAGATCAATGGAACACGATAGAAAGCCCAGAGATAAACCCATGCACATATGGTCACCTTATCTTTGATAAAGGAGGCAAGAATATACAATGGAGAAAGGACAGCCTCTTCAATAAGTGGTGCTGGGAAAACTGGACAGCTACATGTAAAAGTATGAAATTAGAACACTCCCTAACACCATACACAAAAATAAACGCAAAATGGATTAAAGACCTCAATGTAAGGCCAGACACTATCAAACTCTTAGAGGAAAACATAGGCAGAATACTCTATGACATAAATCACAGCAAGATTCTTTTTGACCCACCTCCTAGAGAAATGTAAATAAAAACAAAAATAAACAAATGGGACCTAATGAAACTTAAAAGCTTTTGCACAGCAAAGGAAACCATAAACAAGATGAAAAGACAACCCTCAGAATGGGAGAAAATATTTGCAAATGAAGCAACTGACAAAGGATTAATCTCCAAAATTTACAAGCAGCTCATGCAGCTCATTAACAAAAAAACAAACAACCCAATCCAAAAACGGGCAGAAGACCTAAATAGACATTTCTCCAAAGAAGATATACAGATTGCCAACAAACACATGAAAGAATGCTCAACATCATTAATCATTAGAGAAATGCAAATCAAAACTACAATGAGATATCATCTCACACCGGTCAGAATGGCCATCATCAAAAAATCTACGAACAATAAATGCTGGAGAGGGTGTGGAGAAAAGCACTGTTGGTTACACTGTTGGTGGGAATGTAAATTGATACAGCCACTATGGAGAACAGTATGGAGGTTCCTTAAAAAACTAAAAATAGAACTACCATACGACCCAGCAATCCCACTACTGGGCATATACCCTGAGAAAACCATAATTCAAAGAGTCATGTACCAAAATGTTCATTGAAGCTCTATTTACAATAGCCAGGACATGGAAGCAAGCTAAGTGTCCATTGACAGATGAATGGATAAAGAAGATGTGGCACATATATACAATGGAATATTACTCAGCCATAAAAAGAAACGAAATTGAGTTATTTGTAGTGAGGTGGATGGAGTTAGAGTCTGTCATACAGAGTGAAGTAAGTTAGAAAGAGAAAAACAAATACAGTATGCTAACACGTATATATGGAATCTAAGAAAAAACAAAAAAGAGGTCATGAAGAACCTAGTGGCAAGACAGGAATAAAGACACAGACCTACTAGAGAATGGACCTGAGGATATGGGGAAGGGGAAGGGTAAGCTGGGACAAAGTGAGAGAGTGGCATGGACATATATACACTACCAAACGTAAAATAGGTAGCTAGTGGGAAGCAACCGCATGGCACAGGGAGATCAGCTCGGTGCTTTGTGACCACCTAAAGGGGTGCGATAGGGAGGTTGGGATGGAGGGAGACGCAAGAGGGAAGAGATATGGGAACATATGTATATGTATAACTGATTCACTTTGTTATAAAGCAGAAACTAACACACCATTGTAAAGCAATTATACTCCAATAAAGATGTTAAAAAAATATTGTAATTCTAATAGCTCTGTGTTTTTTTAAAAAATAAATTTATTTATTTATTTATTTATTTTTGGCTGTGTTTGCTGCGAGCAGGGGCTACTCTTTGCTGGAGTGTGTGCGCTTCTCATGTGGTGGCTTCTCTTTGATGCAGAGCACGGACTGTAGTGCGCAGGCTTCAGTAGTTGTGGCATGCGGGCTCAGTAGTTGTGGCCCACGGGCTTAGTTGCTCCGCGGCATGTGGGGTCCTCCTGGACCAGGGATCGAACCTGTGTTCCCTGCATTGGCAGGCGGATTCTCAACCACTGCGCCACCACGGAAGCCCAGCTTTGTGTTTTTAAATACCTTGATTTTTTCAAAATGGAAGCCAACGACTGATTTTATCCATATTGAAAGATAAGCTTAGTAAAATAAACAGGTAAGATAATGTCATTAGAAGTACAGTCTGGCATTCTTCAACCCTAGAGGACAGTAATGTCCAGTTTTTGAACTAATTAAGTAAGGAAAATAGAGTAACACAAGCTCTTCTTGGGAATATACAGAATAGAATTTTAAAAACTTTTTTTGTTTTTTTGGATTGAAGCCTTTCCCACATTTCACCACTGTTATTAGTCAACAGTGTGTTAGGTTATAAATTTATTCATTTTGTCATAAACTGTATCTTTCCACTTAATTGTGAGAGGAACCAATATAATTGTAAGTACCAGAATCAATTTTGGGATTAAAAGACCAATTTCTACATCCCATATAAAGAGCAGCTAGGAAAGAACAATTGCACTACAAAAATAGTTTAGTCTTTGGCCATCATCAGAGATTCTACCTTACAAAAGAACTGTGGTTTGGAATGGGTCATTAGACTGCCTTATTTTCCTCACATAAGCTTTACTTCCTGAAGCTTCCTTGCTTAGAGTATACATCAGTCTCACCATCCAATTAGAGGAGGCTATGCTCATTCAATTTAATTCAACACACATCTGTTGAATACCTAGTGTTATCTCTCCTCATGGTGATCAATGCCATGTTTCTCTTCAGAGGTATATGTCTTAATTTTAAAGTTGCATTCATAGTAGCTTAAGATATATTGATGCACATAATGTTCAAATATTAACTTATATACATTGGGGAGATGAAAATCAATAGATTTGGCCTAAATTTATAAAATTATTGCCAACATAATTAGTTAGCTTATGCCTTTTCTTTCCTCATTGGAGATTTTAAGCCATGGTAGAAACTGGAAAAGTAAAAAATTGTGCAAAATGCTTGTTTGTGTCTCCATGGCTAATTACTAGATGAACGAGGTTAACATTCATTTGATAGACTGAGGGCCTCTGAGAAAAAGAACCAGTGTATTTAATATACTTTAATATACTTTATTCACTCATTCCATATGGTTTTTATATACATTTTAGTGGTTTCAAGTTTTTTTTTTTTTTTTTTTTTTAGTGGTTTCAAGTTTTAAGATTTCCCCCCCAAAAGAATTTTTTGGATTCCTCAGAGAAGCTGCAAAGGTAACAATGCAAAATATTAATGAAGATATATCCTGTTATGTTGATACTTAATTCACAGGGTTCCATGACTAATAAATTTATAAACCAAAGAACAGATTGCATATGCACTATTCAAAGGCTAGCTTCAGATTTTCAAGTATCATTAGTGAGATGTTTCAGTAAATATCCTCCTCTGTGTATTTATTTACTGCTTGGTTTTGAGCCCTTATCTTTCCTATATTTCTAGGTTTCTCCCACATTTCAATTCGCCTCTTAAAGTCAACATCAGAAGATTTGCAACAATGAGCTCAAATGGATTCTCAGAAAGCAAAGAGAACTCTGTAACACGTGGTGAACAGCTGACTGGATGTGAAAAATACCTCAGTCCGGTATATTCTGTTATGTTAAGCAGACTTTACTGTTTTACCCTTAGATCACCAAGTAATGGTGCTAAACATAATAGACCTATTTTTAAATTCCTACTTTGAAATGTAGAACCTTAGATGAGTGGACCTGAAAGCCTCTTGAAGACTTCTCCAATCCATCCTCCCTCCACCATCTACCAGCTCTCCCCAACCTGATTTACTCTTGAGCCAAGTGTAGCCTCAGATGATTAATGATTTGTCCGTAAGATTGTATTTCAACTACTAGGACTAGAGACCCTTGTGAATTCTTCCTTTTTAGAATTGCAAATTCCCCAAACACTTCTCGTCAGCACCAGATATTCAGAACATATCATAAACTGCCTTGCATTATTATTAGTCAGTTATCAATAATCCATATTGATTATGCCCAACAATGTTTCAGACACGACACCTGGCACTTGGGACACACTCATTTCCCTGAAAAACCTCACGGTCTTATAGAGATGCAGACACGTGTATCCAAACAAGTATGAATACCAAGGCTTATAATCAATTCGGTTTGATGTGGAATGAAAAGCTTCACAGATGTGACACATAAATTGAAAGATAATTAGTAACTGGATGTCCAAAAAGGTAAAGAAGGGCATTCCACACAAAAGGAATAGCATGCACAAGTCACAAATACATCACTGTGTAGCCTTGTATCCTCAAGTAGATTATAAATATATTGTAAACAAGGACTGTGCATGGTGTGTTTTGAAAATTACCCCACCCTCATCCTCTTGTTTCCTAACTCAGTAAGTAAGTGAGAACTGATTGACTTCTGCCAGCAAATAAGTTGCTATTATTCACTCCTTTTGAGTTTCATACATCTGAGGCTTTCTTCCAAAGTGTGTGACATGCATTCTCTTTATGACTCTATTCTTAACCAAAATGTCTGAATTATTAGGCACCTAAATAATTTCTTCTAATATTTTCCTGGCTCTTACAAAAACTAGTTTTATGCAAAAGTAAGCAATTTCTCCAAAGTAAGCATCTGCCAACTTATTTTCCACATGCAGAGCTCGTGGTAGATTTAGGCGATTCAGGATAAAGTTGAACATTTTAATGAATATAATGAAAGTTAATAATAAGCATAAAAATGAACTGCCTATTGAAAAATTTACTGGATGCATAACTTTTCATTTTATGTTGAGCTCTGAATTACATAGACAAAGTTTTTATTGGTTTATTTAAGTTATTCACATTCTCCCGAGTTTAATTTTGAATTAAAGCCAAAGAGAGGTTTAATTATCAAATATCCTCTGATCCCTACAAGGTATTCTGACATTACTTCAAGTCTGACTTACAAATCTAAACATGAAAATCTACATTAAATTCTATAGCAATGTTAATATATACATTAATATATAATGTATGAAGAGCATCCTGTATTTGAATGATATACAGAATGCTCTTCATACATTCCATTAATTCTTATTTAAAAAATTAAAATTGTACTGTTACAAAGAATGGTTTGAAAAGTTAGGATGGGGCTTCCCTGGTGGCGCAGTGGTTAAGAATCCGCCTGCCAATGCAGGGGACATGGGTTCAAGCCCTGGTCCGGGAAGATCCCACATGCTGCGGAGCAACTAAGCCCGTGCGCCACAACTACTGAGCCTGTGCTCTAGAGTCCACGAGCCACAACTACTGAACCTGCGTGCCACAACTACTGAAGCCCGTGCTCTACAACAAGAGAAGCCACTGCAATAAGAAGCCCGGCACGGCAACGAAGAGTAGCCCTCGTTTGCTGTTAACTAGAGAAAGCCCGCACGCAGCAACAAAGACCCAACACAGCCAAAAATAAATAAGTAAAATAAATAAATTTATTTTTAAAAAAGTGAATGTTAAAAAAAAAATTAGGATGACTAAAATATTATTCTTTATTATAGTAAGGGTTCTACCTTATTCCCTTTCAATGGATCTTCACAGGGTCTCAAAGCTGTAAAAGAATGCAATTTGGAGAATAGGAACTTAATAGTAAATCTCAGAATACACACTGATTACTCGGATTTTAAATTACCCCTTCCAATGTTTAACTAAGTCATGGTACATTCATATAATGGGCTATTGTGCAGCTGCTAAATAGAATCCAAATAATTTGGCCATCCTCCAAAGTATCCTAAATCAGGCCAGTTCTCCCTGCTTCCCTCCTCTCTGTTGTTTGTGGTTTTTTTTTTTTTTTTAACATCTTTATTGGAGTATAATTGCTTTACAATGGTGTGTTAGTTTCTGCTGTATAACAAAGTGAATCAGCTATACATATACATATATCCCCATATCTCCTCCCTCTTGTGTCTCCCTCCCTCCCACCCCTCTAGGTGGTCACAAAGCACCGAGCTGATCTCCCTGTGCTATGTGGCTGCTTCCCACTAGCTATCGGTTTTATGTGGCACATGTACACAAGGGAATATCACTCAGCCATAGAAAGAAACGAAATTGAGTTATTTGTAGTGAGGTGGATGGACCTAGAGTCTGTCATACAGAGTGAAGTAAGTCAGAAAGAGAAAAACAAATACTGTATGCTAAGACATAGATATGGAATCTAAACAAACAAAAAAATGGTCATGAAGAAACTAGGGGCAGGATGGGAATAAAGACGCAGACCTACTAGAGAATGTTTGTGCTCTTAATTGAACTAACTTTAGAGCCTCCAGAGTCATCCCTCTTGCCCATCAACCAGTCCTTTCTCTATAAAGCTGCCAAAGTGAAATTTTAAAACACAGATCATATTATATCACTCAGCTGCTTCCATCTCCCCAGTGGCTTCCAATTCCTTTTAGAATTAAATCTAAATCTATTCCCAAGTCCCTCCATGATCTGTGCCACTCTCCACCCCAATCCCATTTCCGTCCATCTATACCTGAACCACATCGGATTTTCTCTGACACTAATTTCTGCCTTCTCACCTTCTGTTTCATCTTCCTACATTACTATTCTCCAAGATCAATACCCATCTAAGTGCCATTCAAGTTTCAGCTAAAATATAGATTTCAGAGGAGTGTCCTGACTATGAAATCTCACATTGTCCCTCTTCTTCAAGTCTCTACTGTATAATAAAAAATTATTACTATAATAACTGTTTAATTTAAAGATACATACCACTCTCTGAAAAGGAAGATAAATAACACTGTATATATAAGATTTTCATTACAAGTGGGATTTCAAAGAGGAGTTTCTAGAAGTACTGTCTGAATTTTATTTATAGCTGAGAAACACTGTCAGAAAAGCAAAGGAGACTAGCAAGGGAAGGGGAAGGTGGGCAAATAAGGGGAGGTGAGTAAATCTAGTAGACTTTTTCAGCCACATTTTCACATCCTACCATAATGGAGTTCACTCTGGGTTGCCTGGCCAATGAGCTGCCCCCTCACACCTCACCAGTTGGAGGCACTATGACAGTCTCAGTCTCCCACAGGACCAGTGGTTTCCTCGCTCTGGCAGTAGGAGCTACAAACTTCCATAGGGCTCAAGGCCCTTAGGTATTGGGCATATGCAAACCCTATGTTATCTAGCAATCAAGAATGTTTCAATATTCTAGGTTGCTCTTAAGATTTCCTTCATAAATAGGGAAGCGACAAAAGGGGTAGGGGTCTCTCTTCTCCCAGTTTGCCTCTGACTGTGGAAAGTCAGGAACTTTGGCATGTATATTCCGTAAAGAGTCTATTCCTCAACTCATGCTGTGTGGTGTTACAATACTGGTCCCAAGTCTGATGCATGACACAACCCATCAATTACTATAGCCAGGCAATCTATGGCATAGGATTAATTAATTACATCCTTTAAAAATTTGCTTAGTTCTTTTTTATGGCTGAGTGTATAACTGAGTCGTTTTGCTGTACAGCAGAGATTGGCACAAGACTGTAAATCAACTATGCTTTAATTAAAAAAAAATTTTAAGAAGTTACTTAGTTATTGAGTTTTTGGTACTTTTAAATTGATATGAAAATTTCCTATGCTATAAAATTAAAAGGAAAACATAACTATTTTCAATAAAATATAGTAAAACAGTAAACTTTTAAAAATCATTATATTATTTTTTCCCCTGCCTGGCCTGTCTTCTGCCTTTGCCTTTTTCTTATCATCTTTTATTTCCCAAAATATTAATAATGACCTTGCAGAACAGCTCTCAAGCAGATGAGAATTTCAGATTTAACCATGACCAAACCCTTTGCTGTGTTATCATTAATTAGCCTAACCAACAGTTCATTTGAAGAAAGTTCCTGAAATGCTCTAAATTCATAGTTCCCAATTAAATGATCCCTTCTTCTTACTCTTTTTTTTTTTTTAACATCTTTATTGGAGTATAATTGCTTTACAATGGTGTGTTAGTTTCTGCTTTATAACAAAGTGAATCAGCTATACATATACATATATCCCCATATCCCCTCCCTCTTGCGTCTCCCTCCCTCCCACCCTCCCTATCCCACCCCTCTAGGTGGTCACAAAGCACCGAGCTTATCTCCCTGTGCTATGCAGCTGCTTCCCACTAGCTATCTATTTGACATTTGGTAGTGTATATATGTCCATGCCACTCTCTCACTCTTTTGAGAACAGTTGTGAGGAGGAGGCCTCTCTTTGGCTGTGCTGCAAGGTGTGGGGAAGAGGGAGAAAAGAAAGAAACCTGATATTGATCACGAGTCCCTGAAAGCTACAGATTCTGCATAGGAATCACTTCACATACTAAATTGCAGTGGTATCAGCTCTAGAAAATATAATGAGGAAACAGTTGACAGTGTATGGTGCTATCTTATTTTCCTGTAATGTGCGATAATGAGATAATTTGGGCTGAGCTAGGACAAGACTAATCAACTTGAATTTCCACCGGATTTAGCAAAGCAGAACCTAACATCATTTCCTATTCCACAAAGATTTCATTTATGGCTCATTTAGTTACATATATAATACTCAGCTTTACTCTTGGCCATATCCACATTGTGGCTTAATCAGTGCTGAGCTGCTGCAGGATACATTGTTTTGTCATAACTCAACACAAAACACATTTTGTAGCATCTGTAAACAGCACAGATAAGCAAGAGCTTCAGAAAGTAGATATTAAAACGAATTCAGTTTTTGTTACAGCAGATCTTACAATGAACATTCCAGAAATATATTAGCCCAACTTTGGACTCTGATGTCTGAAGTCACTGTTCACTGTGTCTACAGAAACAGATGATGGGCCTCTGACCTCTATGCCTTTCTTTTCTGCTACATTAAAAGTTTTTTTGAGGGCAAGGACTACATTTTATTTCATTTTATATCCTCTGTGCCAAATCTAGTGTTTGGCACATGGCTGATGATCAAAAAGTGCTTGCTGAATGTGTTTCTGTAAAACAGTATCTGTAAGTAGGTTTAAAGAACAAGAGTCGTGAAAGTTATACTTTTGGGCTAAAATCTTGGTGATTGGAAAGTATGCATACATTTTGTGATTTTGAGGGGTAAAAGTCTCTAATTATTAAATCAGATTCTGATTTATTCTTTATGCTTTTCTTTCTAAATAAATACAAGGTCCTGTTTATAATTAATCTAATATTGGACTAAAATGTAAATATATGACTTCTTATCTCCCTTAAAAAATATAACTTTAATCTGATTTAATATTAGATTGCAATTATGTTTATTTGAATGTCTCAACAACTAGACCATGTGGGGAAGAGCTCTAGATAGCAGAGTGGCATCTTCCTAAGAATAAAAGGCTGCCCTTGTGTCTTTCCACTGAGAGAGTGGCATGGACATATATACGCTACCAAATGTAAAATAGATAGCTAGTGGGAAGCAGCCACATAGCACAGGGAGGTCAGCTTGGTGCTTTGTGACCACCTAGAGGGGTGGGATAGGGAGGGTGGGAGGGAGACGCAAGAGGGAGGAGATATGGGGATATATATATATGTATACGTATAGCTGATTCACTTTGTTATACAGTAGAAACTAACACACCCTTGTAAAGCAATTACACTCCAATAAAGATGTTAAAATTTTTTTTTAAAAACCAAAACAACTAAAGGAAACAATGCCTAAAGGATTAAAGGAAAGCATAAGAATTTCCTCTCACCAAAAGTAATATGAATAAAGGACACAGACATTTTAAAAATACTTTAAATCAGCTATTATAAATATGTTCAAACAACTAAAGGAAACCATGCCTAAAGAATTAAAGGAAAATATAACCATTTTCTCTCACCAAAAATAATATTGATAAAGGGGAGACATTTTAAAAAGACCCAAATAGCAATTACAGAGTAGAAAAGTGTAATAACTGAAATGAAAAACTCACTAGGGAGGTTCAACAGAATATTTGAAATGGCAGATAAAAGAATCTAGGAACTTCAATAATAGTCAGCTGGGATTATTAAGTCTGAGGAACAGAAAGAAAAAAAATAAAAATAAAGAAAAGTGAACAGAGGCTCAGAGACCCATATGACACCATCAACTGTATCAAAATATGCAAGAGTTTGGAACAAGAGTTCCAAAAGTGAGAAGACAGGGAAAGGAGCAGAAAGAATACATGAGGAAATAATGGCTGAAGAATTTCCAAATTTGATGAAAAACATTAATCTGGACATCAAAAATCTCAAGAAAATCCAAGTAAGATCCAAGGGGATCACAAAGATATCCACATCTAGACATCGTGGTCAAACTATTTAAAATCACAGACAAAGTGATACTCTTGAAAGCAGCAAGACAACAGTGGGATGATGTATTCTACATATTGAAGAAAAAAGACTGTCCACCAAGAATTTTATATCAAACAAAACTAGACAGGCAAAAACTGAGAGAATTCATTGCTCGCAGACTTTCTCTACAAGAAATCGTAGAGAGTCCTTGAGGCTGAAATGAAAGGGACCTGTAATGAGAATATATATGTTACAACTTAACAATAAAAAGATAAATAACCCAATTAAAAAATAGGCAAGGAATTTGAATAGAACTTTTTCCAAATAACGTATATAAATAGACAAAACATATATGGGAAGATACTCAATCTCATTAGTCTTAAGGGAAATACAAATCAAAACCGCAATAAGACAGTGCTTCACACACACTGAGATTGCTATAATTAAAAAAAAAAAAAGATGAATAATATGAAGTACTGGAGAGGATGTAGAAAAACTGTGATACTCATACATTGAAATTAGGAATGTAAAATAGTTTGGTCAATTCCTCAAAAAGTTAAACATACAGTTACCTTATGACCCAGCAATTATACTTCTAGGTATATACCCAAGAGAACTGAAATCATATATGCACATGAAAACTTATAATGGATGTTCATAACAGCAGGATTCACTATAGTCAAAAAGTGGAAACTATCTAAATGTCCTTCAACTGATGAATGGATAAACACAATGTGGTAATCCCATGAACTGTAAAAATGAATGAATTATTGATACATGTTACAACACTGATGAACCTTGAAACATTATAAGTGAAGGGAGCCAGTCACAAAAGACTACATATTATATGATTCCATTTATATTCAATGTCCAGAATAGTCAAATCCATAGAGGCAAAGTAGATTAATAGCTACAAGGGGTTGGGATGAACAAGAGAATGGGGAGGGATTGCTAATGGTTATGGGTTTTTTTGGGGGGGGGGGATGAAAATGTTCTAAAACTAGATAGTGGTGATGGTTGCACAACACTGCAAATATATTAAAAGGTATTTCATTGTATAACTTAAAATGGGGAATTTATGGAATGTGAATTATAGCTCAATAAGAATTTCATTTAATCAAACAACAACAAAAAACTGTCTCCTGAATTCCAGTCTTGTGGGGTTTTTTTCCTTAGCAATACATTTCTCTTCCAAAACAAGAATTTTTAGAGGAAGACTGTGTTATTAATGTGAAGATAATTTCTGTCAGTAATTATTTAAAATGACAGTGTAACAAAAAAGGTCTATTATTTTTTTAGATGTGATATGGTTTCACCAATATAGAACTCTTATATGTAACTGTTTTGGGAAGGTGCAAGACTAAAGAGGTTCCAATTTGAAGGAGATACGCACATACACACACACAGACACATCAGAATGACACATTATAATTCATGTCAATAGACAGCTCAGTAAAAGTTGATAAAGTACAGATAATCTATTTAGGATAGAGTATGATGAAGACATAAAGAATTTGTATGGAAGGATGAGTGTTGTGGACTTGCTTTGAGATAAATAGGATTTCTTCTGAATGCAGTGTGTAGTATTAAAAATGTGACATCACACATCATACGTCCTGATCCTTTACTTCAGCAGATCATGTCTGGCTGGATTAGTACATTAGCGCTCTTGACAAAGAATTAATGTTCTAAGACTTTTCAGCAGCCATACTTTTGGAAATGTGTTTCTGTGCTATTTCCCCTCTCTAAATTGATATATGAACCATCCACTGGCATAAAATCAGTTTTCCCTCTCCAGAAAGTTCAAAATATGATAGTAGGTCCCTATCTAAATGAACTCTGAAGTGACAGGATATTTTTGGCAGCATTTTTCCTGCACATCTTATTTTTCTATTATTTTTTGTTCGCAGTGTATATAAATGGATGAAAGAAAAAATAGGTGAAAATGATTAATTTCATTACTAGAAGTAAGTACATTGGAAATGCAAAGTTCTGCCATCAGAGTCCTATTTGATCCAAGTCCCTGACTTCAAGGGAAAAAGCTTGTAGAATTTTAAGTGATGTGAATTAAACTGGTTTATTTTACAACAAATATTTTTCACAAGATGTAGCAAGTCCAGTTTCAAAGCATGGTTTCAAACAATCACTGGTTATTTCAGGTAAAGTATAGGAATCTCAAGAACAACAACAAAGTAAAGTAGAGCAACTTACCATGTAGGAAATTTTAATGTTTTTCTCTAAGAAGCAATTGGAAGCATGAGAGGAAGGCTCCCAAATTCTCCATCACAGTCACTGAAATTCCATTCTTTGTGGGTAAATATTTGTATGTGGTCTAGGCAAACCCATGTTATACCTCCCACCTCCTCACATATTCTTTCCCACCTTTACATTTCCAGATCTTTTATCTTTTAGAAACAGTCCAAATGCCAGCTTCCCTATAAGGTTCTCCAAGATCATCTCCAGGTACCAGTAATCCTTGTTTAAATTTACTCAATTCTGTATCTGCATCAACTGCATGCATTTATTTGTCATGTCCACTGTTAACATCTCTTACAAACTTGTGAATGCATTTTATTTCTGTCTCTTCATTCCCGCAGCGGTGCAGTGCCTTGCTTTTAGTCAGTCATCAATACGTAAACATTTATTTGAGTAAATGTTTTAAGACTACATGTGACTCGGGAGGGAGAACTTGAGAAATTACAAGGCGTGAATTCTTTAATATGAATCAATTTAACAAGACACAGTCTTCTTCTGAGGGAGGGATGAACATTGGAAAGGTGAGGATTTTGATGAAGGGCAGGAATGGCAGAATGGATACGGATCACGGGGCATTTACTTAGGAGGGAAAGTTTGGAGGAGCTACTGTGGAATGAGGTACTCGGAAGCCTGAAGTTGGCTGAAATCGTTGGGTTCTCTCAAGAATGGGAAGTGTTGTTGACTGGAAGGAAAAAGGATACTAAGGCATTATTTATTAATAAATAGTATATGAAAGACTGTACAATCCAACTTGGAGCATACATTAACTTGAACTCAATAAAATATTATACAAAGGATAGATTAAGGATAAACCATGTTTTAAATCAGAAAACCAGTAAAATCCTTTAAGAAATCGGGGATTTACTAAATGAAGATTTCTCCCCAATATTCATTATTTTTCACCAATAGACACAACTCCAATCAGAATTTAGAAACAGAAGAGACAAAAGACTAAGTTCTGTGACCACATTAAAGAAGTAGAAATGTTAAAAAGGTATTCACACAAGAGAAAGAACAGAGACTAAGACAGCATTCACTCTGAGCCTCTGTTTTCTCAATTATAAAATCACAAAAAACCCTGCTTCACAGGGTCATTACAAAGAGGAAAGGAGATTACGTATACAACGCGCCTCATACATAGTAGGCGTTCACTAAAAGGTAATGCCCACTGTATAATTCAAATGGGCAGTTTCTGAATTTCTGCCTTATAAAGGCAAGTGGCATTAAGTTCATTATAACTCAAGTACTAAAGATGTATTAAGAGGCATTCTGTAATTCGATGATATAACTATACAGGGTATGACAAAATTAAAAATACACTACTTACTTCCATTTTTGTTAAACCTGAGTGGCTAATACGCTCATTAGGCTGTTATTGTCAGATACCATCTTCTAACAGACGTTCATTCCCATGAAATTCATGATAAGACCTGTGAAGTTCCTGGTAGACACAGGCTTAGTCTTTGACATTGACATTGGAAAAAGAAGATTTTTGGGGGAGGAAGTAAAGGAAAATCAGGATGGCAATATGCTCTGTTCAGCTTGTCAGATCCTTGGAGGACAGAGCCCTTCTGTGAAGATCCCATGGGATATCCTACAACATTGCATTTCTAGCTTCACAAAATTCCTGTGTGTTATTTTTTCCTAGTTGGTTGTACTTTTTCTTTCTTTCTTTGTTTTATTTCAATTGTTCTCCCCTAAAACCTTCCCTAGTCACAAAACAGAAATGCAGGCATTGTTTTTCTTTTCTTTTTTTTTTTTTTTTTTTGTAGAATGTCTCATAAAAAGCAAAATTTTAAGACTCAAGAAACTGACCAAGTACATGAAGGGCTTTTCATTTTTAACTTTCCCATCCTTTAGTGTGTGTGTGTGTGTATGAACCTGTGCCCGTGGGCTTTCAAGAAAGTTGTACAAGTATCCACCACCTATACTGAAAGGCATGACTAGAGACCACTTAGGTGGAGACAGGCCTCAACTATCCCCTGAGAGGGCTCTTTTTTTTTTCTTTGGCCAACAAACAATCTTGGTGACATCAGGGCGGTGAAGAGCTAAGGCAAGGTCCCATTCAACACAGACACACACACTCTTTCTTGCCATCCTCTGTCCAGGTACACGTGGGCTTCTGCTTAGAACCTGCAAGAATGGGAGAGGCAATCATAGCCTGTGCCAGGAGAAGGTCATCATCCCACACTCCCTCCTGACAGAGCCCTCACAATATCACTAGTAGATCTTTGCTACGCGTTTTCCTCCTTCCTCACCCTCTTTTGAAATCTTGGCAAGTTATATTTGAGATCCACCTTTTAAGAAGTGGATTTTGTCTCAGCATTTGCACCCGTAAGTTTATCTTGGTTCCTATGCCTTCATTCTCCTATACTCTTCTTCCTAATTTTCCTCACCCCCTGCTGACACTTCTGCACACATAGTTAAGTATTCCTGGAATGCAAAGGGAAATCACAAAACATTTTAAAAGCTACCGTTCCATCTCAAATAACAGAATATAATCTTATCTCTATGCCATTCTCATCCTTGGAAATATTCAGTATACAAAAGTAAACTTAAGGCTTATATTTTAGTGCTCTACATTGAAGCAGAAAGGAATGACACGTTACAGGTGGCAGGGCTCTCCAATATGGTTTAGAGCATCTTCATTATTTTGCACTGAAGAGTCTGAGAAGAAAAAGGGTAAAAGTGTTTCCTCGAAGGTCAGAAGTTAACTAAGTATCAAAGGCAAGGCCAGGACATGGATAGTTCCCCTGAATTAATCTCCTTGACTTTCCCCCACTTCACCACGGCTCTCAAGATTTTTTGTCTCTAATCTGTGGCCAGCCAGAACATATCTTACTTGGAAAGCAACATGCAATATGCTTTATGCAATGTGTATATATTTGCATATATTGCAACATGCAATACGCAACATGCAATATGTAATATATTTCTTACTTATTCAACCTGGAAATGGGAAAGCAATACGGGGTTTTATTAAGCAAGCTGCCTCCTCCTTTGGATCCAAAGACAAGTCAAACATAAAAAAATGTCATTGTAACTAGGGGCCCAGACGAGCTGACCCTGACTAACCGCATCACAGCCTTACCGCAGATATGACAACCTCGGTTATAATTTTATCAAGAGATGCTCTACTTCTACACTGCCCAAAGCATCTCCTTCAATTTAATCACTTATAAAACTCCATGGCTTCTGCTAGAATGGATGATAAATTGATTTTATCCTCTGGTAGTTGGGAAGCACTAATCGCGTTTAGTTTTTGCTGTGAGCGTTCTATGGAGTTTACATATGCACACAAAACACACACTAGATTTTTTTTTTTAATTAATTTATTTATTTTTCATTTCTGTGCGAGGTCTTCGTTTCTGTGCGAGGGCTTTCTCTAGTTGCGGCAAGCGGGGGCCACTCTTCATCGCGGTGCGCGGGCCTCTCACTATCGCGGCCTCTCTTGTTGCGGAGCACAGGCTCCAGACGCGCAGGCTCAGTAATTGTGGCTCACGGGCTTAGTTGCTCCGCGGCATGTGGGATCTTCCCGGACCAGGGCTCGAACCCGTGTTCCCTGCACTGGCAGGCAGACTCTCAACCACTGCACCACCAGGGAAGCCCCCACACACTAGATTTTGAACACATTCCTAAATGGGCAGGTGAATTGCCTTCACAGAGCAGTTCATTTTATTATTTTTGAGTGGGAAATGAAACAATGTGATCAAATCTCCAGTTTAGTAAATGTATGTAAAAACCTCATATCTTTTAAAGGGGATACGCTTAAATATAAAGTGAAATAAATGTATCACAGTGTAACTACTGGGCACAGATCCTCTGTAATCCTGTCTGGTTAAGCAATTTGCATCTTGGTCAGCATAAAAAGGTCCATAGCAGTGATCATCTATCACAAAGGGTTCTCTCCTCCTAACTCCTGGTTATTTGCATTTCATATTCAAGTCTCATCCTGTTCTCTTGACAGGGTGTCAACGCTACTTCATTTAAAAAATAATTTATTGACAACTTCTGTAACAGAGTTTGGGAGAAGATATTCTTTATGCTTTCAGGAAAACTATTTTATTGTTACTGCTTAAAAACGGTTATTACTTAACATTTTCATATCTTCTAGTATTTTACTACATACAAAACATTTTTGTGGCTAATGTTACCTAATTTAATGTTGTCCTATTTTATAGTGAATTGTAGGTTGAATTTTGTAAATAAAGTTGGTCAGGTTTTTCAAAAAATTGTTTATTTTCATTTTATTCTTTCTCCCTTTCCTCAACAATGACCTTATCAGTATTTGTTTTGTAGCTGGAACTCACCCAAAGATAATGGTTTGAGATGGTAGATGGGCAGGTAAGAGGAACCTCTAAAGGCCCTGTTAACTGGCTTTTATAACTCTTGCTCAGTATAGATATTTTTAGACCCAGGCTCTTTATTTCCTTATCTCCCCCAGAAACCTCAACATGCTGTTTTCTGTTTCATAATTACCTTCTTTCATCTCCTTTTAGGTTCCTTCTCGATCACTCCAAACAACACTGCCTAAACAACAACAGAAATACAAACACAACCTTTTTCCAAACCTATCAAATTTTATTTTCAAACTCCTTAAAGTGATTGAAGACAGGACACAAATATGACCCCAAAGCAATGCATTCATTTTAGAGATTCACCACTATGGAGCTGCTACTCTACAGGACATTTTCTTTTTTAGAAGTTTTGAAAAGATGCTAGACAACAGCCGTAAAAATGGGCCACTTGTCAGGAATAGATTTGACATCATTAAACAAAACCTAGATAGCTTTTCTGCTGTTGCTAAAATCAATTTTGACTTGATCCATGTGTATAAACAGAAGTGTACAGATGAAAAAAAAATGTGTGATATTCAAGATTGATCTCAAACAGGGTTCATGGCAAGGAAAATAAGTTACTCCTTTACTTACAAGGGTTATTATTTAAATACATCTGCCTGGATTATAAGCTTAATAAAGTAAAACAATGTGCTTACCTTGTTCATTATATCACAAAGCTCATTTTGTTTTGTTTTGTTTTCCCCGTAGTAATAAAAGCCTAGTAAATATTTGCAGACTAACCACTTCAAATAAAACCTCTGCAAGATGAGGCAAACCTGAGCCTTTACAATCACCACTAGCAAATGTTTAGCCTTTAATGTGTCCTTCCCCCATGAAGGTGCATTGTGATATAACCGGTGCACACGTACCTACGTGCAGAGACATGGAGCCGTGAGTCTTGCACGGGCTTAATCTGTTTTAGAGCTGCTTACAAAGAATTCTGCCCAAGGAGTTGGGTTCACACCGGTTTGAGGAAGATGTGGGAAGATTGACAAACTGATGTCTAGAATAAACAACTCAAAGCAAGAAGCAAAGAACCATGATCAAACTCCAAATTTTTTTAAAAAGATGGATTAATTCACGATAACTAACCTAAATAAAAGAGTTTACCAAAGATATTCTTAACAGCAAGACAAATGTGAGGATGAACACAGAGTTTGCCAAGGGAAAGTTGGTTTTTCAAGTTCTGTTTTTTACATTGTGGATATCAAAGAAATTACCTGTGCCTTTCTTTCTCTCTCTCTGTCTCTCTCTTTCCCTCCCTCTCTACATTCCTCCCTCCCTCCTCCCTCTCCCTCCCTCTCTCTCTGTCTTTTCTATATGTATTTGTCTAAGCAAACATTTCCAATGGATAGAGGGCCACTGTGTTGTATAAAGATGAAACTTAGCAAGATAAATTTTTTTTGTTTTGATACTGTTTACTCCCATTCCAAGCAGCAGGCTTCTAAGATAACACTTCTCTTAGTTCAGTACAGAAAACCATAGCAGTTTTACTCTTCAGAGATCCTTCTGGGAGTCAAGGAAGAAAGGCAATATGGCTTTTACCCACTTTTCTAGCAGTCACTGCCAATTTTGCATCCCCACATCTTTAGATTATGGATTCAGAATTTCAGTGCAGGACCATTCTTGGGTACGCTTATAGAGGATATTCTACTAGCAGACACATAATAAAAGCAGACGGCCACCTTTCTCTGAAAACTTTGATTCAGGGAGTAGTTCCATTTCAGTTTCTGTATCCACAGAAGAGTCACTTAGCAGCAACAGGTTTCTAAGGGATAGGAATGCTCTTATGGGTGCCCGGCCCCCTCTCCAGCAGCCTCTTTGAATGACTGAAGTGAATGAGCCTTTCGTGTACAACCCTCGTACGCTGTTATGTGTGCCTGAGGGTGTTAATCTCTTGGCACTGCAGCTCAGATATGAAGTTTAAAACATGCTAATCTGAGCTGAAAAAGTGCCCTTGGGGAAAAAAAAATGAAATATATTAAAGAAAAAGAAGCTCACTTTCTGATTTCTCCTCACTTTGGGATAATTTTTTTTCTAAAACAAAGGAGAAGAAAAAAAAAAGGATCCATTTACTATGAGCATCATTATGTCATTATGTAAGAGAAATTGGCAAAATTTCTCCAGTACTCCAAAGCTCACAGGGGCATAGGTTAAAAGGAACTCTCTCAAGATACCATTCTGTGATGAGAGCCCACGTACAGAATGCCACTCAAAAGTATCTGTAATCACTTCAGTTGTATATGAATTTATAGTATTTTCACATAAAGTCCTTATAGTTTCCTCATTTGGGTTTTTCTTTCTTTGCAGAAATCCAATGCTCTTATTCATATCATATGCATTCTAGATACAATAAAATTTTAAATAATAGTGAGAGAAATAAAAGCCACATTTGTACAGAAATGTCTACTAATGGACATGCCGTATTTTTCCATTGGGATAATTATATAGTTGGCTTAGATTTTACACAGACAAGCCACCATCGCAGAGTGAGGAAAACTTCGCTGCTTCACTACTGGGAGGTATCCCATCCCCAAGATAGATACAGAATCTTAACGGCTATAGTTGAAACCCAGTATTTTAAAGCGGATACAGAGATCCAGTACAATTCCAGAGTGAGTTTGGTAATTTAAAGAGAATTCCAGAGTTACAAACCTATACTCACCTAAAGTGATCAATTCTTATTAAAAGTATTTATATGACATTTTAAGTGCAGTCTTTCATCTTAGTACTTTCTTACTTGCTAGTAGAGAACCTTATGTATAGTAGGGGTTTCATAAATATAATTTTCAATTGAATTTTGCACTTAAATGTCTTACTGTTTTCTTTTCATACTTGCTTCATTCAACAAACATTTGTTGGTCTTTACTCAAAAGCCACTATTTCAGGAAGACGTACCCTGACCACTCTCCTAAATCTCTACCCTTAATAGTTCATATTCCTCTTCTGTGAGTTTTTTTCCCCTATAACTTAACCACTACCTATCACACTTTATGTTTTTCTTATTTAACTTGTTTATTGCTTCTTTGCCTATCCAGAATATAGCTTCCTGAGGACACACATGTTCGTTTTATCCACTGCTGTATATTTACCCTAGAGCTTAGAACAGAGCCTGGCATATAGGAGATAAACTATATAAATAAATATTCAATAAATATTTGTTGAATGAAACAAATCAATGATTATTGAAACCAGTGAGGTGTCCACACAAAGGGATGATACAAAAATAAAATGAAAGTATTTTTTAATACTATATTGTTTCAAGTTGACTGTACACGATACCATCACTACTGTAAGAGCAATAAGGAAAAAGTTGTTTTCATTAGACAAGTTATTTCCTTTTTTAAGGCCTGTGTATCTTTCTACTCTGATCTCCTACTTCTTTCCAAGACAACACTTGAAATATTGAAATGTAATCAGAGAAAAAAGATCCTGAAGGCAATGAATAGGTGCTAAAGGGTTTTGAGATAAGAACTACTCAAGAAATGAATTGGACAGTAGCAGTTAAAATGCAGATCTGGGGAAATGGCCCCAAAGCTACTGAGAAATGGAGGGTAACTTAAGACATTTCAGATGAATGTGGCTTCAGTCCCCTCTTCGGTGCAGTGCACAGGTGCTCTAAGTGAAATCACTAATGTTGCCATGTTTCCAGTAAGATTTCACTGGGGAAGACTTTTCTGTTTCTAACATGTTAAAAAAAAAAAAAATACTGTTTTATGGGGTTTCATTAGACAGCAGCATATGGTTGACTGAAGAAGCAGTATACACAGGGTTGACTGAAAAAAATGTAAGTAGGGGGACCAGGTGAGAAGGTCTCAGGGTAGTATACGTAGTCCTGATAAAATAGAGGGTGTGGTTTTTCAAATGACTACATATCCCAGAGATGCCAGCAGCCCTGATTTACATACTTTCACTCTTCAGTAAAGGTGATCTATGCCATACGTAAATACATCTGATGCAATGTTATTCCTTTATAACTTTCCAATAATAAATGCATGCATTAAATGGAAGGGAGGGAGGGAGGAATGAGGGAGGAAGGGATGAGGGAGGGAGGAAGGAGAGAGTGAAAAAGAATGAAGAAAAGGAAGGAGGGAAGGGAGAACATTCTGTGACAGTGGAAATTCTGCATGTGTGAAACACTCTGAAGAAACAGCAAGGGCAGCTCCAAGTCCTACTAGATGTGATGATAATACCTAGGGGAAGAAATCAAGGTGTGTTCCAGATTTTCAAAACTAAGGAATTAAGAAATTTGAAAGAAAAAAAGAAGCCGTCTGGATGGTAAGCTATATTTGGAGAAATAATGATGTTTGGTTTTTAGCCAACAGTCTCTTGTTAACACTTCTCAAACTTGTTGACAAAGTCTCTGAACATTAACTTCACGGTTCCATGAACCTTTGAGGTCCCCTCAGATTTGTTTGGGTCTCTCTCCACCTAACGTGTCTAATGTGTCCCCTATCCACCCCCCACCCCACTTGATAGCAGGGCTGCCTCTAGGAAAGACTGGAAATTAGGCAGGTTGACTCGGGTCTCTTACATACATCCCCTATCTCTGCCTCACCACCTTCCTTTAAGTACCAGGTGCCCAGTGACCTCATACTATTCACTCATCACCTGTTTTAGTCCCGCTGCCTCTACTTCAGTTCGCTGCTTAAGCCCACCCACCCCAAACGGTGCCCAGACTTTACAGTGACCACGTATTTTGAATTTTCTTAGAACAGTCCCAGTGTCAACCATCTCCTTCTCCTATCTCAGTCTGCAGTTTGGAAAATTATCACCAAGTCACTCCTCCTCTCTTTACCTTCCCCTCTCAAACATAACTTGTCTTAACTATTTGTTAAAGAAATTAAAGACATTAGCGTTAAGTTATAATTCCCTCTAGTAAGAGGTAGCCAGCCCTACGTAGCTGCCTTAGAAGGGCAACTACCCTCTTACTTAAAATAAATCCAGACATGCTTGTCAGAATAAAACCAGCATCAGTATAAGATGTCTAATAAAATTAAGTGTCAATCATTATTTGACACTGAAACAACTTAGAATTTACGTTCTAGTCTATCATAAGCAGCTTTTGTTACCTTCTAATATGGGTGAAATGAATCAATGACTTACATCAGTGAGACCACGGTTTATGTGTATTGGTATTTAGTCAAAGACGATGCAGGCACTAGCAAATCTCATCCCCTAAAGAAAAACATCAAGTTTAAAAATACTGCTTTGACCATGCATACCTGATAGAGACATCTAAAAGTTTCTCCAGTTTTATTTGCAATAAAACTGTGTTAAATTCAAGTCACAGTGTGCAGTTACAGTACAGCTGGAAAAGATAAAATGTTTTCTTAGAGAAAATGCTTGGCATCCAGGTGAGGAGAATACATAAAGGAATAATACTTAGGGAGCTAAGAACAGATGTGAAAAAATGATACAGGAGCCATTTGATTCTCTGAGGCTTGAGGCCAAGTCTCATCTGTCAAGCACGTCTCTTGGCTTTCCCAAAAGAATCATGTCTCCAGCTCTGCAGTTTGTCCTGGCAATTAAACGTGTTCCAAGACCTGTCACATTTATCGTCGTAAACTTCTCACAACGGGCTTCCACCTGCGCTCTGATTTTCCATGATTATCCATGATCTCCGTGGCCTGCTGGTGACCCTCCCAGGCCCACCTAAGGTTTCTCCACAGACATTAACACTATGGCAGCCAGAGCCAAACTCACCCCCAAAACACACTTCCCTTCTTTAAGTATTTAAAGGCACATAAGCTTCCTGGCATTATTTTTTTCACTGGAAAGTACTTGGGAATTGCTCTCCCTCGAAGGGATAAGCCCTCTATCACACCAGGAAACAGGAAGGAAACGGCATGTATTACGGAATCAGATCAATCGGGGTAAAATTCCAAGCCTGCCATGTACAGCATGAGAAGGTTGTTATACCTCTGATCTGACCTCCCTCATCTCTAAATTGGCATGATTATTCAAATTTCTTAGACTTCCTGCGAACACTCAATAGGCTAGAATACCTGACACACAGGACACGTCACAGGAGGTGAATACATCTCACATCCTCCCTTGGGGTCCACCTGTCTGCCATGGCATCCCCCAGTGAACAAGTGGTTAATAAAGGCTGCTTGATGATGGTGATGATGATTTTTCCCTTGTTCTATTAACTTTTTTAAACATCACCACACTGTACTTTCCAACATTACAAAAAAGATTAGCAATTAACAGTTGTTTTCCCTTTTTTGCCATTTCTTTAAAAGATCATAAAAGCCGAAAGTCAACAAAAGAGGGTAATTACCACCCTTTGTAAGGTCACTAAGCAAAGTCAGAACATAATACACACTCTCACTGCCTCTTTCTCTGTCTCTTTTTCTCTGTCTCTCATACATACACAAAATTGTTATAATGCTATTAGCAAGACATTTTTTCTCTTTTACCATTGCACTTTTGTCTACATGATCAATATCTAAATTATGTTACGGCTTTTCGACCAAGAGAAAAGAAAATAGGAAATGACTGGATGAACATCTGCATCTCAAAAATAAGACTATGAGAACCTTGGGGAGGAAATGCAATGCTCTAACTTGCAGATTGAAAAATCATTAACAAGGAATCAAGGCAACAGTGCTCATCTCTACCCATGAGATGTAGAAATAAAAGCACCTTCACTTTAACAAAATATCTGCCTTCTAAAAGGCTAAAAAGTTTGGTTCCAAAGTAAGGATGTGTGCATGTGTATATGTGTATATATGTGTGTATATACATATATATGTATATATATATATATTTACTGATTGTGAAATAATTTTTGAGAAATATTTTCAATACAATGCCTTTTTTGCCTACTCATATTGTCATTCTTATAAAAAGATTTTAACAACTCTTTTGTGAATGTATCAAATCTCATACAGCATCAAAGAATCCTGTGTCTACTAGGATAAACAAAGTGAAGATTTATGTTACGCTGTAAGTCTGATGAATGCAAACTGAAAAATTCAAGACCAAAATACAATCACGCAAAGGATGTAGATCCTAAATGCTATTCTGTAAAATAATAAATCCGTTTCAGGTAGAATTCAGGCTTTTCCAAATATGCTGTTTTCTAATTAACAATAACGTTTTTATGCTCCCGATTTCAGTAGGCTTAACTATACGGTGTGAAAAGGCGAGTTCATCTGAATGGTAACAGGGTGCACTTGGGCAAAGGAATTTATTCATTCTACCTCTGCTATTATGCCAGCACGTCATCTAACTATGATTATTTTAGCCTGGCAGCATTGCTCACCTGTGGGCCAACCAAAGCCTTTAAATGGATTAAGAAATGCTCAAGTCCTGGGGGTGTACTCCAACGGGCATAAGGCAGAGGTCTCTTAAGCACCCTACTCCTAGGGTCCACCCAGCGCACAGATATTAGTATATAAAAGAAGATTCACATGGTAGATGTATCCTCATTCTTGGAATAATCTATATAAACTAAAGGAAAAAAAAAGAGGAAGTTTGTAGTGTAATCATAATTTTCAAAAACCCAAATTACTAGGAAACAAAAAACACAGGCTTTAAAAATGAGACCAGCTCTTTAGGTCTTCCTTCTGACATATTTATGACCTCATTTCTTCACCTGGAAAATAGCATAATAATGCATACGTGTCAATATAAAGTAAAACATATAATTCGCCACTTTGTGCTCAAATCTATTGTTTCTAAATTGTGAAGTGGCAAATGAAATTTATAGTATTGATAACACAATACACGAAAAACATCTTCACAGCTTAGATACTTTTGTCCACTATATATATTTGTTAGTAGAAGACGATTATTCTCTAACCATGAATGTATGCTATATCCTATTATAACCATTTCTTCAATTAATATCTTTCTCATATATCTGATGTTAAGAAAATATTTTTTGGTTAAATTAAGATAAATGTGGGTATTTATGTGTGCATACGTGTGTATAAACATACACTGATACCTCTATATGTATGTATACACATAACAGAAAATCATACTTATCCAAATTGTATAGGTAAACTTATATGCGTATACAAGATTTACATCTTCTTTACAAGCACTTTACTCTACAGTAAGTCCCCCTACCTATTTTTAAAATCTGCCATATTTTTTTTTTTTTTTTCATTCTTAGTCTTTGGTTCTTCTACTGTAGGTCTTAGAACCAGCTTGTCATTTCGCAGTGAGCACACAGGGAATCTTAATTGCAATCTGCTACTGTTGCCTTGGCTGACCCTTAATTTTTCTTTTTTTTTGGCTCTCTTATGCATTTTTAAGTTATTATCATGTTTCATTATTGATCATTATATTCATAATAAATGGAGCTTTATATCTTGGGCATTCTTTGAAGTTTAGATTGAAGGTGCTTTCCTCCAGAGAAGATTTGTGTTTGCTTCTGACAGGCTTCTGAGACACTTCACAATAAATTCTGAGCTGAGTCTTTCTTTCTGTTCAAAGTCAAGGTCAAGTTAATTAGTGTATTTATCCTGCTCTACAAGACACACCACTGCCACCACCACTTCTACTTTTGTTGACGATTTGGCCCATTGGATGTTAGCTATATTAAGAGTCTACTCTCAGTCAAGAATGACTAAAGTTATAGTATTAGTACAAGGAGCTAAGAATAATTAATTCCATAAATCGATTCCTCTAAGCAACAGTAGAAATCATGGCATGTATTTTTCTACAGTGCTTAAACCTCCCGGTAGAATAGGGATAATGGTTGAAAATAACAACCATAATAATTCTAGTGGTGATGAACAGGAGGGGGAGAAATACATTTGAGCAATAACTATTTCCTAAAAATTGTGCTAAGTGCTTTACAGTACTATTCAATTCTCAAAAAAAAAACCAAAAACCAAAAAACAAAAAAACCAACAACAACCCCAAACTGACTACTGCATAGTAGATGATTTTATTATCTTCATTTTACAACTGAGTAAACTGAAGGTAAAAGACAGTGAGTAACTTGCCAAACGTCATGGAAGTGTTCGATGTGGCATTAAACCTCAGGTCTGTCTGACTTTAGAGCCGAGCTACTATGCTATATTGTCTTTGAAAATTTTTGGTAATACCGATATTACCAAAACATTTCTCCAAATGTCAAGAATGTATAAAAAGTAAAGATGTTTGACCTGGGCTGTTTAGCAAGAACTAAAGCAGGAAAGTCAGGGGTATTGGGAGATACAGTAAATTAATCTATAGAATACCTATTTATATTGCCAGAATATTAATTGATGCATCTTAGTGATTTGAAAGAGTTCATAAACCTTTTATAGGAAGTGTTTACTACTACCTGGCAGTTTCTGTTTAGGCCATTTTTTGGTAGATATTGGTGGAGTTACTAGATTTCTTAGATCTAGACTTAACTTTGAGATTTCAAAAATTCATTTCATTAGTATACCCAGTTTCTGAGAAATTGCTTCAGTCACAAAAATTGTGAAACCACTAGTGACTGTCTAATTGACAGTAGGCATTTGCATTCTGCAACCCGAGACACAGAATGTCTACAAAGGGGCCCTGTCTATCATCTATCTATCTGCTATCAATCATATATCTATCTATCATCTATCTGTCTATCTGCTATCTATCATCTATCTAGCTATCAGCTTTTTAAAGTTAGGGCAACCTATTAAAATCGTACCTATCTTTATAAAGACATGGGACCGGTTACGTATAATCAAATCACTCTCTCTTGCTAACAAATTCTTCTTATCGCCTTTCTTCTAGCCTCCAAACTTCTTTCTATTCTTCTACCTAAAATGATTTTTTTTACAGACTTACACTTCTGCATTTTATAGTTCCTAATTGTATTACATTTATCCATTATGTCAATTATTTTTATATTTCAGATAAATGTTAAAATAGTAGGACTTGATTCTATAAAATTTTTGCTGTAAGTGGATTCTTGTCACCTCAGTCCCAGAGGGTGGCACTTACATGGACACAACTTTCTTGTCTAAACTTTTGGGGGCTATTATTTCTACCCACTTAAATGCATTCCTCTCAAAATGCTTAACAATTTTCTCTTTTAGTTTATAAAGTTAACTGTTGACTGCATGTTTGTAAAGTTTACTTATAAAAAGTTGATAAGTTAATTGCTTATCAATTGTTGAATTCATGCTTAAACACTGAGAAAGAGATAAGAGAAGGTACTTCTTTTCTCTTTAGGCCTTTTGGCATAAGAATAATCTTAGTTACCATATGAGTATTATTTTCATAATAAAACAACAGTTTTAAATTCAGAAAACTTATAAATTTATGTGATATAGCTAATATGAAATACACTTAAACATTTCTAGGGAATGAATATTTATTGTTGAATAGAGCTTTGGAAAAAGAAATATCAAAATAGGACTGCCTCTATTACACCTGTTTTCTGACGAATTTCAGGGATGTGTTTATTGAACAAAGAACAACTGATAGATAACTTATCTTTATGGGCTGTCTGTTGCCATGGTAATGGTAACGTGACATCCTTCCAAGGGAAGGTTTTGTTCCAAAAACAATAATGAGTAACATCCTGCAGCTTCCATTCAAAACTGAAAATGAGTAGGTTGGGCTTCTTTGCTGGAACAGGTGGTAGTGCAGGGTCCTGACAGTCTCTCATTGAGGCATTCCTCGCCGTCACATCCTATTGCCTGCTATTCAGAACATTTCTTTCTTTTAGTGTATAAAAGTTCCTATTCAGTGTTTTCCTGCTAGAATATTAACTACGTAAAATAAAAACTTTTGCTTTTGGGGCAAAGAACACAAAAGGAATGAGTGTGCCTTCAACAAACTGTCCTATTTGTTGCAGCGATTACCTGGGAGAGGTCCCCATCTTCAACTAACAGATCGTCTAACTATATTAACTCAAAACAAAGAGACAATTTTAAACTAAAACACATTAACAGAAGCCTTCCCCAAGTGACCCAAACTCCCCAAACTTTTACCCTTCAAATGTTTCTCAATAGTCCACTGACACATAGGGCTCTTTATTATTTGTTCAGTAATGTTGCGTAGAATTTGCCAGACACATATTGGTCAGAACATAGCGTCCTTCTGGGTGGTGGGGATCCAGAGTGAGTAGAAAAGGCAGAAGTCCTTAGCAAGGAATAGTAAACCATTACGTGTGTGTGTGTGTGTGTGTGTGTGTGTGTGTGTTGTGCAACGAGGGGTGGGGTTGGCCGTTTGGATTTCTATATTTGAAGGAGAAGCTAAGCATGACATTAGGCGTATTGGATACGGCACTTGGATGATTCGCTGGCATGAAGAGTTAAGAAGTACTAAGTCAAATGAACCTCACTCTTTACATTCAGGACTAATACGTGGATCTCATGACAAGGGCGTTGCTGAAGGGAGGCCAAGTCAAAGAGGCTCAGCCCAGAGGATGTTTATATCCAGGAAGCAAAAAAGTTTAAACCAGCTTATAACTGAATTAGAGCTGTTAAGTATTGATCGCCCTCTCCTGGGTTTTTATTCTCACCATTCCTTTCTACCTGCTTGGTCTTTGCTTCCCTCATTCCTCCAATCTCTCTGTTCCTTTCATCTCTCCACTCTTTCTTGGGCTTTCCCCTTTACTCTTCTCCCAGGCTTGGGGTGATCCTTAGGGGAATTAGTTGATGAGATAACAAAGGAGGAAAGAAAATGTCCGGACGTGGACTACATCTTTATACTTTGCCATAAAACTGCCGAAAACCAGTTTCCCACCTGTGATGTTTTACCTATGTAACCTTGTCACCTGCTCCCAAAACAAATTCTCTGACTAGGGTTACAAAAAGGTAGAAGTTAAATTTTCTACCACTTAGTCTTTCTGGGGCTTTCGTATCCAATGTTCATTTGGTATCAAGGGGCAGGTGTGTTTGCAGGGGATGGGGAGGCACATGCACAGTCATTCAGGGCCGACTATATCTCAGGTTCTGTATTACTCACTCTGCTCCTTACCTCATTCAATCCTAACTTCAACCATCTAACTCAAGTATCACTGTCTCCACTTTAGAACCAAAGACTCAAAACCTGAAGCAATCTGTGGGCATCACATGGTCTGTAAACACATGGTCTGTAAACGAAGAATTTTTTCTAATGTAAAATTAATCTGAGTTGAAAATCTATAAATTTTTACTATATAATTTGGAAGATTGTGTGTGTGTGTGTGTGTGTGTGAGAGAGAGAGAGAGAGAGAGAGAGAGAGAGAGAGGTATGGAGAGAGAAAGATTGCTGAAGGAGAATGATTACTGAAATCGTTGAATACAGGAAGCTTAAGTGGAATTTCTAAGTAACAGTTAAATCAAAAATGATTAAGATAAATCCAGCACAACTCCACATATATGGTAAAAAAGTCACATTATTAATACAGCTTTCTTACTTAGAGTAAATCTTTATGCCAGAGACTCAGAAACTATTTAGCAAGCTTAACATTTCATCACCAACTTTAAAATATACAGAATGGACTCTTCCATGAGATAAATAATAAAATTATAATTATCCAAGGAGCATATTCATAAAGCAGTTACTTAGTTGCAGTCATTTTATACAATAAAGATAGTCCGTAGACCACAGCTATCTACAGCGCACATATACCTTGTTGTCCTACACTTGGGGTCATTGCCAACAAAATTAAATCATAAGATTCTACCTAAGGTTAGTCTTATTTGTACTTCAAAATAACCAAATCAACTGACTCTTAATCCAGTTGTTTCAAAAAGGTTATCTCTAGTCTATACAGATTTTCCATATAAACCCTGGCAGACATTTCAGGGAAAGGGAACATGAAAACAAACTTCTCTCTACCTTCAAGTATACTCTCAGTTCATAGCAAAAACTCTTCCCTTCCCTAAAATTAAAAATAATAATACTACAAACAATAAATGCTGGAGAGGGTGTGGAGAAAAGGGAACCCTCTTGCACTGTTGGTGGGAATGTAAATTGATAGAGCCACTATGGAGAACAGTATGGAGGTTCCTTAAAAAACTAAAAATAGAACTACCATACAACTCAGCAATCCCACTACTGGGCATATACCCTGAGAAAACCGTAATTCAAAGAGAGTCATATACCACAATGTTCATTGCAGCTCTATTTACAATAGCCAGGACATGGAAGCAACCTAAGTGTCCATCGACAGATGAATGGATGAAGAAGATGTGGCACATATATACAATGGAATATTACTCAGCCATAAAAAGGAATGAAACTGAGTTATTTGCAGTGAGGTGGATGGACCTAAAGACTGTCACACAGAGTGAAGTAAGTCAGAAAGAGAAAAACAGATACCGTATGCTAACACATATATATGGAATCTAAAAAAAAAAAAGAAAGAAAAGAAAAAAAAAATGGTCAGAAGAACCTAGGGGCAAGACGGGAATAAAGATGCAGACCTACTAGAGAATGGACTTGAGGATATGGGGAGGGGGAAGGATAAGCTGGGACAAAGTGAGAGAGTGGCATGGACATATATACACTACCAAACATAAAATAGCTAGCTAGTGGGAAGCAGCTGCATAGCACAGGGAGATCAGCTCGGTGCTTTGTGACCACCTAGAGGGGTGGGATAGGGAGGGTGGGAGGGAGGGAGATGCAAGAGGTAAGAGATATGGGGACATATGTATATGTATAACTGATTCACTTTGTTATAAAGCAGAAACTAACACACCATTGTAAAGCAATTATACTCCAATAAAGTTGTTAAAAAAAAAAAAACTGGAGTTCAACTTATAGTAAAAATATATAGCTTACATGGAATTATAGACTAGCCAGATTTTTATATAAATTAGTTTGCAATAAAAATCCCTGAACAAAAATTTTTTTTTTAAACATCTTTATTGAAGTATAATTGTTTCACAATGGTGTGTTAGTTTCTGCTTTATAACAAAGTAAATCAGCTACAGATATACACACGTTCCCATATCTCCTCCCTCCCACATCTCCCTCCCTCCCACCCTCCCCATCCCACCCCCCCCAGGCGGTCATAAAGCACCGTGCTGATCTCCCTGTGCTATGCGGCTGCTTCCCACTAGCTATCTATTTTACATTTGGTAGTATATATATGTCCATGACACTCTCTCATCCTGTCACATCTCACCCCTCCCCCTCCCCATATCCTCAAGTCCATTCTTTAGTAGGTCTGTGCCTGAACAAAATTTTAAAAAGTAATTAATAATAATTACAGTCATGCAAAAGAGAGAAAGAGGAATCAGTTTTTTTTTTTTTCAGAAAATAAATACCAAGAGTTAGATTGCTTTTATTTTCCATAGCAGCCATGGATTTTTTTAGTATCTTCAAAAGTCTGAAGCTTGGACAAACAAGTATATAATTTTTCTTTTGTTGAAATTTTGGATATAAAATAGAATTTCTAATGAATATGAAAGTTTACGAGATTCCTTTGGTGACTATTGTAATTACTTGACAAGAGACACTGAAAACCTATTCTAAATCCATTCTTGTAACTGAAGATTGAAAAAAAAAACAACAACACTGTACGTTTAGGCTTAAAGGCAAAGCAGCGGAAAATAAAGGTAAAAATGATATTCTTACTTTATCAGAAACCAATAAAAATGCCCAGGTTTTTATACCAAAGAGTAGAAACCTTAATGGGAAACACCCTTCAGCGAGTGCTGGTCCACAGTATTTGGTTTCAACTACTACCAATTAAGAGATAGCTCCCTAATCAATATCTATTTACCTGACATCTCACTTGGGCTACATTTCAATTGAGAGTGCCTTTAAGATAATTTAAGTTTTCTAACCTAAAAATAAAAATTTAGTTGAAAACTAAATTCTTCACCTTCTCAGAGACTTTACATTCCCAATCTGCTGTGACAACATCTGTAGTTCAAACTCCTTGGCTAGAAATATATGTGATATGTTTTGGATATTGGGAGGAGTCAAAGTATGTTCAAATACTGTCAGTTACTCACTTGCCATTTTTTCAGGTATACTCATTCCTTTCCATTTCTCTTGTCACCACTGTGATATAGGTTCTTGTCACTTCCTATTTAGATTATTACAACCACTTCCCATTGGTATGCTATCAATTTTCGTCTCCCAAATTTAGACTGCATACAATTCACTGCCAGAATAAAGACCCCCAAACTCCAATGTAATCATTATACCACCCTGTCAGAACCATCCAATGACTGGTCCTGCCTCCTGCAAACTATTTAACATAGCTTGGTCTTTAGAAGCCTCTTTAGTCTAAATGTATCTCCCCCTATTTCTCAGTGAGAACACCTTCATTCATTTCAACCACTCTCTTCTCATCCTCAAGAAGTGCTGTAAAACATTTTAATGCAGAACTTTCTTCTTTTAGGCTTAGACTGCCTTCTTTCCTCTGCTCTAGCAATTTACATCTTCTTCTCCATTTAACCTCATCTCTGACATGAAGCCTCTCCTTACCAGCTTAGTGCCTGGTGAGCCAATGGACAGATGAACCCAACAAGCTTAGGACAGCTAAAAAGGGTATCGAGCAGGATCACATCATCAAGTAAATTTGTTATCCAAAGTTTAAATGCTTCAAAGACATGATTTTTTTAACATTTAGTCACAGAAAAAAAAATCATGTGTGTGTGTGTGTGTGTGTATTTCAGGCCAGTGATAGAATCACAGAACGTTAGGAAACTGAGACCCAGATAGGGGAAGTGACTTGCCCAAGCCTGCATTTGTGGCAGTTGAGACTTAACCCAGCTCCTGTGTTGACAATGATTGAGATAAGAAGCTGCATCAGATTAAGAAATCTACTTTTACCAGACAAAAATGTCAATATCTTTCTTTCCTGAATCTAGATGCAGCCAGGTCTAGTTTTACTTTTCTTTTGCTTCATTAATTATCCATTATTATTATGTAAAATGCAATTAACATGAAAATAACTTAGATGTGCTTAGTTTGAAAAAGGTGTATTTTCATTGTTGATACTAAGACTGTGTTATTCCCAGATCGATTTGTGATTTATAGTTCACATAAAGTCAATAATTAATCTTTTAGCAATAACAGAGCTTTGCTGATAAACAGGAAAGATAAGAGCAGAGACTGTCATCTTCCTCAAGTGCTAAAGTTCCAACCATGCAGAAAAATACAGCATCTTTCTTCCCCCTTGGGGTAGATATATATAGGACAATATGAACAGAGGTAGATGGTGATAAAAATAATTTAAAATAAAGATGTATACATATATTACATTATAAATTTTATTATATGAATTATAAATTTTATAAATTTAAAATTTTTAAGTAATTTAAAATCCAGATCTATCTATCTATAACTGTCTGTCTGTCTATCTACCTATCTATCTAAATAAATACAAATCATTTATGTGGAAAAGTAGCTTAATAAATTGGGCTGTGCCCTCTCCTAGAAGCAAACATCCAGAGTGCAAAATAAATAAAATAAGGCAAATACAAATACACTTTGAAACTGGAACAACCTAAATAAGCCCCCAAATATCTTGAAATATGTTGTGTAACAACATTGATTAGTAGTCAGAATCTTCAAACACTCTATTTCAATCTTTATCTGCATCTTGGAGTTCATTCCAAGTCAGGCTCTGTACTGAGTAAAGAGAGTTACACCAGCCAATCATGGTAAAATACTCTATGCCATCCACTCTGTTAGCTAGGTCAGATTCTGACTGAAAGATGGCTCTTAATAAAAATAAATGCTGTTATTTTTACTGTGGACACAATACTGAAACCTTTCCTCCATAAGACAGAAGAAACCAAAGTGAAAATATGAGTTTTAAGGATGTTGATACTGGAAAAACAAAGAATCTGGGGACAGACCTGTGGTACTCAAGAGACTGGATCTCACTGTGAATGACTGAACTGAACGAACTAATGAAAAAAAGCAGTCGAAATAGATATTTAGAGATACACTGTATCAGAAAAACTATTACATTCTTCAGATTTGAATAGTTTTAGTTGTAGGTGGAAAGAACATTAACTGAATACAGGTAGATCACGATGAAAAATAGAAAAATAGTTTTAAATTAAGGGGAATTTATTGAGAAGAATTTCCTAAGAAAACTACAGTATCCAAGAAAGAAGAATATTGTCCCCCAGGCAATCAAAAGATTATTTAGAGCAAAATTCAACCAAAATATACAACGAAGTATTTGGTTTCTTGAGGGACCAGGAAAGAGAGAAGCATGCTTTTGAAATCTTTATATGAGACAGGAGAAATACAAAAGGAAGAAGGAAGAAAAGAAAGAAGGGATAGAAGGAAGAAAAAAGTCATACAAAGCCATAAGATGATACAAGGACCTTTTTTTTTTTTTAATACATTCTCTCCATAAATCACCTAATAAGCTATGACCCTCAGAACTTTTTATACAGTACTTCTAGGCTTCTAGAGTTGTCTATGGGCACCTTGGGCGTTAACCGAAAGGAACTGAGGCCTTTTTTTTTAAACCTAGGCAGTGATTGATTGCCTCCCACAGAGTCTGTAAACTTCCCTTCAGAGATGCCAGATCATGGACCATTCCCATGGGATGCTCAAGGTGTGCTCTCAGCATATACCCCTCAGTCTAGATACTTTCTTTTCTACCTTCCATTCAATCCACCTTCCATTCACTTTTCCTAGAATAGCATCCAGCTATAGGGAGCTTTCCCCTCCATAAATTATAATAGTGCCTTGTACCATTCGCTTGGAACAAATCCCATATTTACGTCTAAGCAGAAATCTAAAGGATAGGATAGGACATGGGTGAGAATGTTGTAGGCAAATAATATGCCTTATATCACAATAGAGCATTTCATTTTCAGAAACGGATAGAAGGTCAATTCAACTGCAGAATAGCATGAGGGCAAGGAGCAGTATTAGGCTGGAGGTGAAGGACACATGCTAAGAGGGGCTCTCAACACATGGTCCCTCTCAAGGAGTCAATGACATTTTCCCTTAGGGATTTGAGTAATATGATTTGATATTCATTTTACAACTTTGAACGTGCATATGGAGAACTCTTTGCAGGGGCACAGGAAAGTGTTGCTTGAGCCCAAGCTTTTCTTTATGTTCATGACCACTACGGGAGGTGGCCTGTGTTTAGAGTGACCAGGATAATGCTCAAATTTTCTTCAAATCTCAAATGTTGAAAATTCATGCAAATATATATCCATTTCTCTCAATATGAATAAAATGATTTCCTATCCTTTCTAAACACACACATAACAATTGTGCAAATAACCTTGGGTAGATGGTTTATGTTTATCATTTGGCTCCACCGATTTATTGCCCCAATGCCTATGCCGTTAGGGTCTAATCTTCCTTGTTTAAAACAAAAGGGTGTCAATGATAGTATATAAAAATGATAATATTACAAGGGTCTCTATGGCACTAAAAAAGACATACAGACCAATGGAACAGGATAGAAAGCCCAGAAATAAACCCACCCATCTATGGTCAATTAATCTATGACAAAGGAGGCAAGATCTTTTTGGATCCATCTCCTATAGTAATGGAAATAAAAACAAAAATAAACAAATGAGACCTAATTAAACTTAAAAACTTTTGCACAGAAAAGTAAACCGTAAACAAAACGAAAAGACAACATACAGAATGGGAGAAAATATTTGCAATCGATGCAACCAACAAGGGATTCATTTCCAAAATATACAAACAGCTCATGCAGGTCAATATAAAAAAAAAAAGAGCCCCAAACAACCCAATCAAGAAATGGGCAGAAGATCTAAATAGACATTTATCCAAAGAAGCCATACAGATGGCCAACAGGATCATGAAAAGATGCTTGACATCGCTAATTATTAGAGAAATGCAAATCAAAACTACAATGAGACATCACTTCAGTGAGAACAGCCATCATCAAAGAGTCCACAAATAATAAATGCTGGAGAGGGTGTGAAGAAAAAGGAACCCTCTTACACTGTCGATAGGAATGTAAATTGGTACAGCCACTATGGAGAACAGTATGGAGGTTTCTTAAGAAACTGAAAATAGAGTTACCATATGGTCCTGCAATCCCACTCCCGGGCATATATCCAGAGAAAACTATAATTAGAAAAGATACATGCACCCCAATGTTCATTGCAGCACTATTCACAATAGCCAAGACATGGAAGCAACCTAAATGCCCATCGAGGGAGGAATGGATAAAGAAGATGTGGTACATATATACAATGAAACATTACCCAGTCATAAGAAAGAATGAAATAATGCCATTTGCAGCAATATGGATGGACCTAGAGATTATCATATTAAGTGAAGTAAGCCAGAGAAAGACAAATATCATATGATATTGCTTACATGTGGAATCTAAAAAAGGGATACAAATAAATTTATTTACAAAGCACAAAGAGACTCGCAGACATAATAAATAAACTTATGGTTACCAAAGGGGAAGGAGTGAGGGGGGATAAATTATGAGGCTGGGATGAACAGATACACACTACTGTATATAAAATAGATAATCAACAAGGACCTACTATATAGCACAGGGAACTCGACTCAATATTTTGTAATAACCTATAAGGGAAAAGAATCTGAAAAAGGATATATATATACATACATATGTATATATATATATGTATAACTGAATCACTGTACTGTACACCTGAAACTCACATAATATTGTAAATCAACTATACTTCAATAACTAAATAAATAAATGTTCTCTAAGCTAACAAAGTAGAATTACAACTAGGATTATATTCAAGGAGTCAATGGTATTTGGTTGCCAAAGTACGATCTACTCAAACTAACCCAGACTCTCAGCTAGGCTAACTGACTTTTTAAAATATCAGCTATGTCACCAAGAAGGGAGAATATCTTCATCTCTTTTAGAAAAAATATTTTTTAATCCAATAAAGAGGCAAGAGAAAATATTTTAATTTGCTTGTAAAGAACCTATCATTTTAAAGTTTGAACACACATTATATATTTTCCCCATCCTTATCTAAGTATTATACTTTCTAATATTTATACTAATTTATTTATGGTATATATGAGTGTTGGGTCATAATAAATTTTTAGATTAATGGTGAACAAATAGTCTGAAAGAAAATTGATTTGAATGACTATGTTCTTGAGGTCCTAGTAATTATCCAAGTTCAAGGTAAGTGTTGTTTTAACTTTGAGGCTGCAGATTATGTTTGGTTCAGAAATCAGTTATCTACTTAGAAAGCAATTTTCTCCAGCAGAAAAGATGTTATTTTTCTTTAAAACATGGAACATAATAGGTGTAATTATTTGGATGCAGGATATACAAAACTTCACTGTAAATGGTACATAAATGTGGCCTCATTTTGTATTGATTTATGAGCCATATACAGCCCAGCCCTCCATGTCCCCTGCATCAGTTATAAATATATTGAGGTAGAACTGAAAATTCATATCCACCCACTGTGAAACAGAATTACCTGAAACAGTACAGAATAGTAGCCTATGTAATGGTACATTTACACAATGAAGATAATGTAAGGATGTTAAACTGACCTACATAAAATGTTTATAATATTTCTCCAAACCAGAACACCCATCAGAGCTTTTATTATCACAACTTTGGGGTCGTTTTCATCCAAACTAGCAAGTCCATTTTCGATTCTGAAATCTGGGCAACTGACAGAATCTTCTGGAATTTTATTTATTCAACTACCCAAGTTGGTAGTGGAGGTCCCCATTTCCCACAATAAATGACTCAGGGACCTTAATTTCTGAACTTTAATTTTGCTATCCACAGAACCCCTGTAATTCTCAATTATAGGTGATCACCAACACTCATAGGAATGAAAAGTCAATTCTCTGGATAATTAGAAATGTGCCTAAGCTATCTGAAGAGCTCCTGTAAAAATAATTTTATGTGAAATATGTTTGCTTTAAATGACAAATCCAAACACACAATTTATCTTGTAGAGGTGTCATTTGAACGTTCACTGATTATGGAACTTGGAAACACAAATTGAGAGGCTACTATGTGCAGGGCTTTATGCTAGAGCAGGTCCATGAGGAAATGGAACCAAAAGGGGTGCTATCCATGCATCACAGCCAGCGTCGTGGAACTCATTACCTTTTTGCCATTGGAAAAAAAATTCAGGTTTGATTAAACTCCGAGGCTATTTCTTCATTTTCGCTTCACAGCTGGGATACTTCATCATTCAGAAGCAGAGAAGCAACAATGTTCTAAGACCTACAGAAACACAGTGCATACAGGCAGATAAAGAGAACTTGATCTCAGATGAGAAACCACAACTTGTCTGAACTCTGATTCAAGGGAGTGACCTCCACGGCCGGAGACTGGGGAACACGCAGAGAGGGATCAACGGACAACACAGAGCAAAAAGCACACCCGGATTATGGTTTCACTAAATCCTCTAGTAAATAGGGATTAAAATATTTATCAGATCCACTCTGTACTGTATTTGCAGTTTGTTTTCACTAGAACTAAGATTTATCTAACTCTTCAGGAAATTATATGCAATTCTCATTCCATTCCCAATCATTTTGTGGACTTCATAATTTGTTCATTAACCCAGGTCAGTAGAGTTGCAAACAAAAATGGTAATCGGGTCCAAGAGTCTGAAAGCCAGGGTGGGACCTTTTACAGAATTCTGTCTCAGCAAGGCTTATTTCTATCTATCTGTACTATTTAGTAAAATAGATACTTGGGATTCAGGTAACAAAATAAAATATGGCTATCAGAGAGAGCAAGAAACTCAATCAAGGAGAATGAGAAAAATCATTCAGGGAATGATACTTGGCCAAGGTCTCTACCAGGTAGAGAAAGGAAAGAGGGACAACTCACATAGTGGGAACAGTATGTGCTAAGCCTTTATCAAGTACAAGTCGTTTCTTTCTCTGCCCTTTATTAATAATGCGTAACTTTTCATTTGTCTCACTGTTTTTTCTTGTGAGCTCCTTTTTTATTTCCTTGAACCTTCAGATGCCTCAGTAACAAAAACAAAATGAAGAATAACATCAACGGGCTAATTCCATGCATTATAAATTTCAAAAACATGGAAAAGAAAACATGATGTAGGATTGAAAATACAGGATTCAATTCATAAAGGAAAACAAGAGAATGGTAAATTTACAAAAACAATTAAGAGAGTGGTGACCTCTGCGGTAAGTGGGAATCATTCAGCATGAGAAAGAGTTATGCACATGGCTTCAAGGGAAATGGTTATATTCTAATTCTTAAATGGGTGAGTGGCATCACTTTTTATTCTTTAAACATTGTCTTAGGGTGGGTTCTTTGGGAAGCAGAGTCTGAGATGGAGTGCGTATGTAGGGCATCTAATACAGTTTCCCTTTGGGATCAATACTGTGAAAGGGAGGGGAAGGAAGCAGGATTGGGCAGAGGGAGAAGGCCAGCTGCGATGCAGGTCTGCCACCCTCAGCTGAACTCAAGGGAGGTCCAAAGCTGAACTGTCAGTCATCCCCAGGTAGCCTTTATAACCTGCCTCATCAGTCATCAGAAGTGAGCCATCCCCAGAAAGACATGATCCCCGGCAGCTGAAGTTACCCCTGAAGGGGCTGACAGCTAAAGGCTGTCTACCTACAGCATTTCCAACAGCTGGGACGGCAGAGCCTTCCTTGAAGGGTGATCTGAATGGGGCATATGACCTTGTAAAATACAGTATTTTAGAAAATATATTTAAAAATAATTGGGAGATTGGGACTCACATATATACACTACCACGCGTAAAACAGAGAGCTAGTGGGAACCTGTGGTATAGCACAGGGAGCTCAGCTTGGTGCTCTGTGGTGACCTAGATGGATGGGATGGGGGGTGGGTGGAAGGGAGTCCAAGAGGGAGGGAATATATGTATACGTATAGCTGATTCACTTCGTTGTACAGCAGAAACTAACACAACATTGTAAAGCAACTATACCCCCCCCCAAAAAAATAACCTCAACTTATCAAGGTTTTGATTTTAGAATCAGACCATTTCTTTTATTTGAAATTAAAGAAAACATACATTCTACACATTATACAGGTGCCTCTTTCTCTTCCACAGTTTTTTGATGGAAACACATTTTCAAATTCTTTCATTACCCTGGGACATATGGTCAGGTTCTAGAGACTAATCTCATTTAATTTGGCTGCTCAGTCCCTTACATTTTGCTTCACCCTTATCAGTCTATAATTTCCATCTTAACAGTATTGTTTGAACTCTTTCAGTTTCCCAACCATTTCTTCTGGCTGAAGAAGTTTGAAGCAAAAGATGAATCACCTTTTTGCCTTGCTTTTACAGCTGTAATTTAGCATCTCACAGACTTTCCCAAGCAGAAGCTGTATTTTTACCTTGGTATTCTGTTTTAAAAAACTAAGTATGTATTTAGCAGTTTTTCATGAACCTTAGCACAACGGTTTGACTAATTCCTGCTGATATTTATCAGATTCAGCTTTAATTTTATAGTCTCTTGCCACTTTGTACATACTCATTAGACTAGGTTATACACCCTTCCCAAGACCTGCAACACTTCCTGTGGAGTACCTATTGTGATCTTTATCACACTGTGCTTTTGTCACCAGCTTTATTCTTTGTCTATATGCTAGACTGAGATAATTTTGATGTGCTTCTATTTTACCCTAAATATCTAGACCTACTCTTCCCCTTGCCCCCAAAGTCTCTTTCTATACCTTCAATTAAAATTTATTTTCTTCTTGAGTTACTTTTTTTCTTTTAAAAGAATCATATTAACGATTCAATTAGAGAATACAAATACCCATTCTTCATGAAAGTGTTATTTTTCCTCTTGAATGTTTTTTCTCCCAAAATAAAAATGTTTGTGAAGTCTATAAGTATACGTGTTTTTAATCAACTGTTATTACATTGAACAGCGTTTCCTCCACACTGCACCAAAGTATTAGTTAATACTTCAATAATATGACAATTTTTATAAATTTGTGTTTAATAATTAGTAATTTGATCTAGCAGGTGGAAATGTAGAGTTATGTGAACAACAGATTCCCATGGATCAAAGTTATTCTACTTAAGTGTCTCACTTGAGATTCAAGGAACTTGTAAAACGTTTATTTGGGATTTACTTAAATAATTATTTCTCAAGGAAACTCAATAATTATGAAACAGAAAATTAACACTCTTTGAAATATATTCTTATCCATCTTGGCAGGAAAAAGAAACACTCCAAAGCCATTTAATCTAAAGATGGCACTTTCTTTAAAATTGCCCAAATTATTTCCTGTAGATCTTACTGAACAGGCTGTTCCAAGAGATGGATGGACAGTCGAGAAAGAATGCAGAATAATCAACTGAAATGACAACAACATTTAACTTTATCAGAAATGACCTGAAAACCCATTTACCACAGTCATCTTTTGCATCAGCCTGTGTAATAGTGCTTTTAATGAAAGAGACAAGCATAACTTAACTAATTACTTATAGACACTAAAATCAGTCATGTCAATGACTCCATCACACACATTCCCTTGGTTTTTCCAATAGTTTTTCTTAAAGACGAACTAATTATCAGAAAATTCTATATATTAAAAAAAAGCAGGGCTTCCCTGGTGGCGCAGTGGTTAAGAATCTGCCTGCCAATGCAGGGGACACGGGTTCGAGCCCTGGTCTGGGAAGATCCCACATGCCGCGGAGCAACTAAGCCCGTGAGCCACAACTACTGAGCCTGCGCGTCTGGAGCCTGTGCTCCGCCACAAGAGAGGCCGCGATAGTGAGAGGCCCGCGCACCGCGATGAAGAGTGGCCCCCGCTCGCCGCAACTGGAGAAGGCCCTCGCACAGAAACGAAGACCCATCACAGCCAAAAATAAATAAATTAATTAAAGAAACGTTTAAAAAAAATACTTTAAAAAAAAGCAGACCAAATGGTGATATTTTTAAGAATGCTTAAGATTTATCTAAATTAATGCAATAATTTTCAAATATGATGGAGTTTGTAAATTCTTTAGGATAATTAGAATATTTTAAGAATAGTTCATGTGGGGGCTTCCCTGGTGGCGCAGTGGTTGAGAATCTGCCTGCCAGTGCAGGGGATACGGGTTCGAGCCCTGGTCTGGGAAGATCCCACATGCCGCGGAGCAACTAGGCCCGTGAGCCACAATTACTGAGCCTGCGCGTCTGGAGCCTGTGCTCCCCAACAAGAGAGGCTGCGATAGTGACAGGCCCGCGCGCCGCGATGAAGAGTGGCCCACACTCGCCACAACTAGAGAAAGCCCTCGCACAGAAACAAAGACCCAACACCGCCAAAAATTTAAAAAATAAATAAATAAATAAATAAATTTTTTAAAAAAGAATAGTTCATGTATTTTACTTGTTAGCACTGAATTATTAAATATCCATCATTCCCCCAATGACAGATTACAGAGGAAAAAATATAGAAGTAAAGAAATCTGAATGTACGGAAAAGACATTTCTAAATAGTTCTATGTAAGTCATATTAATGTTCATAAATATCAACATAATCATCAAAACCATAGCTGTCTTCAAAGATATAATAGTGTTCTAAGTACAACACAACATAAAGTAGAGATGCCTTAGATCTGACCTTCCAGTTTTAGTATTCACTAGTTGCCTGTCAATAATTTAGCAATTGATCTGATCCAAAGGTCAAGCCTAATCAGACTTTTCAGTGGCTAAAATAACCAAACCAGGATTAGTGGCTTCAGACATATGTTATGCTTGAAATTATTACCCTTTTATTAGGCTTAAAATTACTGATTACTTCAAAATCAGCATTTCCTCGTGGCATCCAGAATAAACATTGGTAAGGGGATGAAGACGAAGGGATCCTGACCAAGGGTGAGAAGAGAGATGAAATTTACTTATTTGTCTGCAATAAGTATCCTTTCCATTAGTTCATATGAGGTAAAATTTATCAGAGGTGACCAATGTTGAAAACAACTGGCTGTTAATAAGTATTTGTTCAGCATTGGTGTAGCCCAGGTTCAGGCCTGCAGTACTGAAGCCTGAATAAACAAGAAGACACATCAAGAAACAGAGCCAGGATCCCTGAGTGTGGTACATCAGGGACTCCTTTGAAGGTTGATGTGATCTTGCTCCCAGACGTTAGCACGAAAGTCTGCAAATCCACGCTTCTCAGTTCCTCTGACTTGCTGCCTTCTTCACTTTGTGTGCGTTGCTGAGATGGCCAAATATCAGCCTGTGGAACGGCTTCCATCAGGAAGAAACGGAGGTTTAGGGATCCTAATCTACTCCCTTGGTATGTTGCTTCTTTGCTGGATCCATAGAACTAAAAGCAACCTTAGGCTGGCTTGAATCATCATTCCATCCAGTTTTTATAACAAAACCAGCTTTCATGGTCTAGCTTGGCGTAAATATCCAAAACCAGACTGCAGGTCCAGCAGAGGCCTCTGACTCAAAAGCCTACTACTCAGGTAAGTAGCAAACATTGTCACTTAAAACAATATGTGACCCAGTAAAAAAGCAAACAAAACCGTTTCTGACTCCCAATTAACAAAGATTTGCATAGTCTTATACATAATAACTCCAAATTAAATTTATTTTTATTACTGGGTTTGTGTCTTAAGGTCTTAGCCAGAGAATCACACAAACACTACACCAAAATAAACCACATCAATTCCCATTTCCTGAACTATGAAAATATTTTCATATATTAACCTGTCCTAGAGTACCAGTCTCTAGTCCTCTGATATAAACGAGGTGTGAAGATGGCAAACAAAATCTCAGAACATCCAATTTTAAATGACTCTCTAGGAGCTACTGGAATATTTAAGCACCCTGTTTAAAGGGAACTGATTCCACCACATTTACATGGAATGGAGAGGATAAGCTCTACGATTTGATGATTTGGAGGGACCAGAGCACAACCCATTTAATACTTCTCTAGAAACTAGTCCTAGGACTTCAGTTTACCTTAGACACATTAGTAAAACTCACATTGAGTAATTGGGACTAGAAATGCTAATGGCCCTGGGACTTGGATGGAGGGAAAAAATGACCTGTATCCAGGTACGTTTCCAACTGCTCTATGCTGGAGACTTGCATCCTAATGCTTTGCTCAGGCCCACTCCACAATATGAGCCCTTTTTGCTGTTCTCCCCTATCCTAATACCTTTAAAGAAAAGGGAGAAAAAAAAAAACCCCCAAAACTCAGCAATCTTTGCATCGTAATAGAAAGGAAAACGCAGCTAGCTACCATCGTCCTTTCCAGTCTCTGAACATTTGGGCTCAAGACTGCAACATCTTGCACCAGAAAACCCAAATTTGAACGAAGGGCTGTGGTTTCATTTAGACAAGTGAGAGATGCTTTAACAGATGCTTTCACGAGAGATACTGTGATGGAAAAGGCTTTTGATGGTCTTTCCAAACAGTTCAGAGATAATTGGGGCCACTAAAGGGGGCCTATTAAAGCAGAAGCCAGACTAGGTTCAGAAACTGAGTGATCATAGACTGAAAAAAACGCCGCCCCCAAACTGAAGTAAGGGTGATGAGATCTAAGCACTGAGACAGACTAAGAAACCATTAAAATTCAGGAAAGCACCTGGGACCAGAACGACACAGTGACACAACTCTCAAACTCATTCCCACTTACCCAACCAATTTGAAACCAACAGATCTTGAACAGTCTGTGACCAGAGTTGTCTGTAACGTTTTTTCAACATACTGCACTAAGTATGGTGCCAGGCTTCCCATTTTTCTGTTAGACACATAAGAACAGTCTAGAAGGATGAGACATTCAATATTAGAATGCATGACAGATCCTTCAGAATCACACTTTTAGTATTAAAAAGGATGATAAGTTAGCAAATACAGGAGATAATTCATGGCAGAATTGGAGGAGGAGAAGGGAGAGGAGGAGGAGAAAAGAGGGAGGAGATGCAGGTATGTGTTTACACACTTGTTTTTTTTCAAAAAGGATCTCTCCCATCTACCTAATGGGTTTTATGGATTATTCTTAATTAGCTAAAGTTTCTAATTTCCACAAGGGAGATTAGTTAACAAATAAGAGCTCCTCTTCGGTTCTCCAGTATCATTCATTTTAGGAAAATATATTCAATATGCTTTATTATGCAGATTTCATCTACCATCACTGTAATTATTTCTTTCCATAACTAACTCCCTTTTTCAATATTCTCATAGGGTGGGAAAAAGGCTATAAATCTGCCTTAAGAATTTTACCTGGAATGATGGGTTTTTTGTGGTTATTTGTTTGCTTCTTTGTTTTGGGAGGAAGAAAGGCAAGAAGGGCAAAACAAGCTTCAGGAACAGAAGGCGTTGAGTAAAAAATAATGTATTCTGTGAAAGGTGGCTTACTAATGAACTATTTTTAAAGATCAAACATAAACACTTTAGTTTGAAAATGCGCTGTGACCAAGTTGAGTATAAGAAAATGAGTGGGACGCTATATAAAATAATGGCAGGATTATAGCCAGGATTCTTGATCTGCTCTCAAATTCAGATGTTCTAAAGCACTGCTTCCCAGACAACCTCCCCTTCTGAAGCCACCTAAAACCATGTTCCACTCCAAACAGATGATGTCAACTTTTTTTTTTTTTCTATTTTGGTTCGAAAAAAATAAGTGAGTGGACTATATTTTTTCATTTTTACATTTCTCCCATTTTTTCCTCACATTTTAGCACTTGTTAATACCTACATATATTAGAATTTAGTATTGAGGGCCAACTAATTTCCTCAAAGTAATATTTTTTTTTTTTTTTTTTTTTTTTTTTTTAAAGGAAGAGATCTTTTGGATACTTCTTTATTTATTTATTTATTTTTGGCTGTGTTGGGTTTTCGTTTCTGTGCGAGGGCTTTCTCTAGTTGCGGCGAGCGGGGGACACTCCTCATCGCGGTGCGCGGGCCTCTCACCATCGTGGCCTCTCTTATTGCGGAGCACAGGCTCCAGACGCGCAGGCTCAGCAGTTGTGGCTCACGGACCCAGCCGCTCCGCGGCACGTGGGATCTTCCCAGACCAGGGCTCGAACCCGTGTCCCCTGCATCGGCAGGCAGACTCTCAACCACTGCGCCACCAGGGAAACCCCCTCAAAGTAATACTTTAAGTTACTTTATGATGTCAGATTTTGTATGTCACATAAATACTGTGACATTCATTTAGTTACCTCATCACAGTCACATTTCAGAACAATGTTCTGTACATGTAGTTAGTCAACGTGGAAAAATAATTGAGCACTTTGATTCCATGGTGTTTTTTAGCGAAATAATAATTTCTCTATATTGATGGGGAGATGATCTTTTCCTTGAATTTGGAACTGATGGGGGCATGAAGGGAGAAAAAAGAGATAAGGAGGAAGGACAAAAGAATAAAAGAATGAAGGTAAACACATGGAGACCAGGGCAAAATAATAATACCGGCAAAACTCATTTAACATAACAAGCCCTTGAGAAAGCTTGGAATAGACCCATCAGAGATGAAAAGAACCAGCAAGATGATTCTTCTCCTTCATTCTTCTCTCTCCTTTTCTTTTTCAATTTTTATTTCCCCTCTTAAATTTCCTGTCTCTTTCTTCCCATTTATCCTCTAAGATTTTCTACTCTCCAGGGTTCTTTCCTTTTACACCTTCCATCACTCCCTCTCCCCATCCGTGGAGATCTGGAGGGTCATCTCACCTGGAAAGGAGGAAGGGTGATGTCTGATGGTCAGCACTCTTTGCTCTCCTACCTATTTGTAATTTTCCTCTAAAGAAGACTCCGGGAAATGGCTGGCCTGACACTGAGTAATTTAAAGGACTTCTAGAAATAGTACTTGTTTCTAAACTATTTGGAAAGAGATGACATGAGAGATACCCAAACTGGGGATGAATGATGCAATCCAAAATGCTATTAAGTCAACAAATCGTTCCCCACACAGCGAGCAAAGTAAGTTTTTCTCGACGTCGACAGCCTTGTGTGGGCCTCATATATATTTTATCCTGTATTAATCACAGATTTTGACTACAAAATCCTTTTTTCTGATACTCTGGAACAGATCCTATTTTGCACACTATATCTGGCTCTGATAAGAAATATTCTGAAAACAAAGTGTATTAAAGGAGCACATCTCAACATCGGGAGACGTATCGCTTTAACAAGAAGACAAACTAGTGATGAGCATCCTGAGATGCTCTGAAAGGAGAACTCCAAGGGGAGAAGTGAAGAAACATGTCTGGGTTATAAGAGGCTCCCCCTTATCCCCAACATTTGAAGGGGAAAAGCGTCTGTGTTGGAAAAGGAAGGGTCATCTGTTTTCCTTATCGGGAGGCTGCATATGAGCAACTCTGGTATTCTTATTCTCATTCAGATCTCTTCTTGAAGAAAGGGAAGACAAATTGCAAAGGAGCAACAAAGAAGAAAAGAGAACTGATAAATTATACAGCAAAGCAAGTCTATGCTTTGTAGTTTAAGTAGAAATGAAATGGTTTGTTACATGCTGAAAGCAATTAATGAACCCAGGTAGGCATATCTGCTGTTACTCTTTTCGAACCTAAACTAGTCTTTGGATTACATCAGGTCCTTTGGAAGCTCTTCTAACTCATTCAGGTCTCAGAATAAGCCCTTCAATGTGCTCAGTTAGAAATATCTTAACTGAAAAACTATGAGAAAAAAAATGGATTATTATTATTTTTTTTTTTTTTAATTTTATAGCGACTTTATTTATTTATTTATTTATTTTTTGGCTGTGTTGGGTCTTCGGTTCGTGCGAGGGCTTTCTCTGGTTACGGCAAGTGGGGGCCACTCTTCATCGCGGTGCGCGGGCCTTTCACTATCGCGGCCCCTCCCGTTGCGGGGCACAGGCTCCAGATGCGCAGGCTCAGTAGTTGTGGCTCACGGGCCCAGCTGCTCCGTGGCATGTGGGATCTTCCCAGACCAGGGCTCGAACCCGTGTCCCCTGCATTAGCAGGCAGATTCTCAACCACTGTGCCACCAGGGAAGCCCAAAATGGATTATTTTAATGGACATTTGCACTGTGTTTCAGAAATAAAAATTATGTGTGGAGGAGTGAAGAGACTCCTTAGGGAACAAGAGAAGAAGTTGATCTTTTCCATTTCTGGTCATTTTTAATAAAGACAGATCACACTGGCATAAAAAGAGTCCAGCCCACATTGACTTTTTCTTTTTTCCAGAAAATTGACCTACAAATGGTTAAATGTGAGGATTATGTGTATTATGAATGCTCTCTAGCTATGTGGGTTTAAATTATCTATCCCCAATTCACCTACATTTTGACAGCACTGAATTCTTTTTTTCATGTATTTCTCACCGCGTTCAGCATGTAGAGTCAAAAGACAAGGAACTGAATTCTGACTCTACCACTTACTAGATCTGAATTTAGATAATTTACCTATGTTTATCTAAACACGCTTTGCCACAGCTTTCTAACTCCCTTATGATATTTTTATGAGAATTACATTTAAAAATTGTTAAGGTTTTTGCAAAGAAATAAAGATGCTAAAAATTATTATTGTATCTTCTTACTCATTTCTTGTTGAAAGAAATAATTTGCTGAATGCCTCTCACTGAGGAGGTGGATTTAATTCTCTTCACAATTTCAGAATATTGTATATATAAACAATCACAGGTCCTGTCAACAACCTCTTGAGGTTTGGCCAGTTTCGTAACCTGACCTTGTTCCAATATTTCTAGATTTCATGCTTAGTCTCCACTGTGATGTTAAACTTTCTCTTCACTCCATCTTTCATAAGCATCTCATGGCCTCTATTTTAAAACTTCCTCCTGGCCTTTTGTATCTTCTTGCCTTTCCTCATCTCATAATAACCAGACACTCAAAAATTTATACAGATGTCATTTTCAAGAAATATTTTACTTTCTGACCCTCTAACACTTCATTGGCTTAAGGAAAGTTACAAGAAGAAGCTAGTTCCTTTGAGGCAGGGGAAGGCATCAAGAGAGTGACCTGAGCTAGGTGCAGTGTATGCTCTGGTGTTGATTTTATAATCGGGTCCAGTCCTGAGTCCTGACTAGTCCATCACTATCAGAATCTGAACTAGCAGAGGTGGTGAGGTGGTAGAGTCTTCTGGGCCAGTATCCTACAGTAAGTGCTAAAAGCATGTGAAAGTTCATGTTCACAATTGCACATACACCTATATCAATCATTCATATGTTTTCTCTTTCTTGGCGAAAAGTGAAAGAAGTCAGCACCCATGGGGAAAAACTCAATCTTGATACGTATTCTGAGAAAATCAATTTCACTCGTAATGTACAGGCCAAGTACAGATGACGAATTAAGCAGGCTTGATTTCTCTACTATATTTTAGAAATTTAAAGGGGGGAGTTCAGTAAGTTATAACATTTGAATGAAATTTAATCTTGTTGCTCTTTGATAGTTAATTAGCATTGAGTGCTGAGAAAGTTTTTGAGATCTGAGGCTGTATTTATAACACCAAGAAAAAACATAATTTATATGAGTATTGAATCAGTCGAGGCTCTTTAGAGAAACAAAACCAATAGGATGTGTATGTATATAGAAAGAGATTTATCATAAGGAATTGGCTCATGTGATCATGGAGGTCTAGCAAGTCTTCCAGGGTGAGCTGGCAGGCTGGAAACGCAAGGAAGTCAATCGTGCAGTTCTGGTCCAAAAGATGGCAGGCTGGAGACCCATGATATTCCATTTCTAGCCCAAAGACCGTCTGCTACAGAACCAGGAAGAGCCGATGTTGCCGATGAGCCTAAAGGCAATCTGCTGGAGAATTCTCTCTTGCTAGGCGGAGGCTGTTTTTCTTGTTCTATTCAAGTCTTCATCTGATTGGATGAGGCATACCCACGTTATGGATGGCAATCTGTTTCACTCAGAATCCACCAATTTAAATATTAATCTCATCCAAAAGCATCCAGAATAATGTTTGACCAAATATTTGAGCACCCCATGTCCTGGCCAAGTTGACACATAATTAACCATCATAGGTATTTTATATAAATATGTATTATTTATATGAACACCTGTTAGTTATCTAAATAAAATATATATTATTCATACAAGTTATTATATTAAATATAATAACTGAATATTCCATAAAACCTAAGATACTAAGATACCATCTAACATTGTCATATGCACTGCATACCAAAATTCCAGAAAAAAGTACATGTGACGGTGACTGGAACTTTGCTTCTGTTAACGTACATTCCTGGGTGGATTTTTTTATAGATGGGATTTTTTAAAGTGGACTTCAGATAAAACATGACATTCACTTCATCACTGAATGGTGATCACATTTTAAATTAGCGTTTCTTAAAAATAATTTTTCACATATTAAAAATGAAAACACATTATATTGATTCATTTATACCTTCAGAAATGTAAGTATTAGCATAAATCTTTAGAACAGCCTTTCTGATTAATTGTTTAGTCATTAGTTTTATTCATCATGTGAAGTCTCTCGATGATACTGCACTTTGCTTCAGCTTCTGAATCATGATTCCACACTTTATCTACCTCACATGTTCATTACTTGCTGTAAAGATCACAGAAGTATTGAGAATATGAAATCTAATTCAACACTTCTAAAAAATACATCTGTGATTGCACAGTTGTCTTTAAGGCATTTATCTTAAATTACTGCTTGACATCGCAGTTAGCAAATGACAAGCAATGATTCTAATCCACTTGGGCCAGATTCCACAGTGCTTTCCACACCAAAATGGTAGAAGTTTAACCTGAATGAGGTCATCAAAATAAAGACCAAAGTGTCATGCAATACAGTTTGAAAGAACACATTTAAATAATAGTTAAATTATGCAAAATGTTTTGTACAAAGCGCAGAAGGTTGTCTTTGATACCCTGTGGATTAGATCATTTCTAAGACTGTCTTTCCTGACAATTTCTTTATACTAGTTACTACCTGTTCTCTGTCCAATTACAGCAAGACTGTAAGTGGGCTACTGCATATACAGAAAGTATGTCATCTATACTAGGATGAATGCTTATGGAGATTTTCTATTTTCAGTAAAACCCTAAGATAGAGATCAAAGGGACACTCCCTGACCTCTTTTAGGCCTGGTGCTCAAAAGCTAGCACTTAGCAATATCACACCTGGAGAAAATGTTGTGAGACCTTAAGGAGAACTTGAGAGATTTGAGGAAAGATTATATAAAGATCAAACCTCAAAAAGAACAATTCACCCAGGGCTGAAATGTTCAGATTTGGAGGAATCTGGAGACTTTAGTTCTATTCTCATATCATCCAGCCCTTTAGGAGGATTTAGGAGACTTGGAAAAGTTTATATATAGATCAAGTCTCAAGCAGAACAAGTTTTCACATCCCAGCTTTCAGATTTGGATGAACCTGGAGCTTTTTGTCTATTTCTGATTCCATCAAGCAAGTTACCCTTTGTAGATACACTTAAACTACAAGTACATTAGGGGCTTTCATTTAACCACCAGACCTGCCTGGAAATCGTATCATTATTTGAAGGTCCACCACTTTGTTTTCAGGTTTCCAGGTGGCTTTGCTCAAAAAAAAATTTTTTTTAACTAAATACATAAATAATGAGACTTCTTCTGATTTTGGAAATCAACCAACTTTTTTTTGTTTTTCCTGGCATTTGTAAGCTTCCAAAAATATCACATTTAATCAGTCACTATTCAGGCATTGTCATTATGGAGATCAGTAAAGAGTTTCCATGTTTTTAGGAAATTGAGCAAGTATATTGAAAAATAAAACTTTTTTTCATTTTTGTAAGAAAAAGTTATGAGGGATATGTGTACACGTGCTCAGAGCTCACATTGTTTCATGGTTTACACTTAATATAGCACAACTTTATAAACATAACAGACTACAGGGTTCATATGCTCTATATATCTCACTTTTTAAGTGACTTTTAAGGTTGCTATTGTCTGATTTTTTTATTATTTATTTTCCACTTATTGACAGGTTTTTGAATTAAAATACAAAGAACAACTGACCATTTTTTTCATCTATACGAGTTAACAATCAATGATGAAAGCTATTAAAATATGCAGTTATCTAATTATCCTTTTCCTTTTATGCCCAGGACAAATAACAAGCTGGATCTATTAAATTAGTTTTTCTACTCTAAAATGAGTTTTCATTTCCTATGCCACTCAGTGGTGTCTACCTTTCTACATAAGTCTCTATACACTTAAAAATCATGCCAATTCTATATGGAATAAGAGAAGGTCTAGCAGGAACTACCAAGGAAACAAGAGAGAGATGCCCCTGTCTCTTTAACCAGATGCCTGCACTCATTCTCTTTTCTAAGCTCCTGTACAAGGTGCAGATGTTTGTTCCAAACTGGAACTTTGCCCTGTTATTTGGTCCACATTTGTTTATTGACTAGGTCTCATCCAGAAGAGGCTGTGAATGGACATTTTTGAAACTGAAAAGAAAAGCATACAAGTATTTGTATTAGAGAAAACAGAATGATGTGGACCAGAAAGAGAAGATAGACATAAGGACTTATTTATTAGTAAGAAGAAGGCAGGGCTACGATGACACTCTGAGGTCAAGGGTCAAGTCATCCTTTAGAAAGATTTTTTAAAAACAGAATAAAATTACTTTCTGTATGCCCATATAAAGCTATGGTTCTCTGCAAGGGTTTTTAATATGATTGATTTACGTGGAGAGTAAAGTTGCTTTTGTATGCTCATTACATACAACGCACTAAGGCTCTAAAAGAGCCCACAGTGGGGAACAAAGAGAGATGAATTACACAATGGACACACATTGGGCAGCTAAATTAGGACTGGCTAGTGTTTCATGCAGGCTGGTTTCAGACAAAGAAAGGAACTTTGAGGGAAAAGTATAGTATAGTTCCTCCATTAATGGATATCATTTATAAGTTAATATGTATTTATTATACTCAATCTATTCCCTCCAAATTTTTAAATCCATCTATCTGTGTATGTAATATATGTTTCCATACATGTATGTGTCTCTGTATCTACCTATGTATTTATCATCTATCTATTTATCAGCTATCTATCAACTAGGTATTTTGTTTAGCACCATTTTGAGAGTTCAGCAATTCATTTGTTTTAGCTGCTCTGTGAAACTAGCACTTCACTTTATCTGACCTAAACATGCAGTAGTTAACCAATTAGTGTCCCCTTCTTAATGTATGCCCAAGATTAAGTACATGGATCCCTACTACCTTTTCAGGTTTCTTAATATATAGTGAAATTTTTAAAAGGTGAGTTACCAAGTTGGACTCAACTAGGTCATTATCCTATTGAAAACAAGACTTCCTTTTACAAAATCTATTACTTCTGTATAAACAAATTCAGTTAAAAGTAAAACTTTCATTGCAAAATTATTTGCCTTATGTCACCTACCCTCCTATAAATATGTAGAGGAATAAGAAACACTTCTAAGAAGTACTCAGAAATGGCAGAAAGGCCTTCTGAGGTTTTAAAGATTATACCAAGAAGTGATCACATTTTATAAAATTAATCTATGAGTATGGAACAAGTAGCAATTACATGTGTGTTACTATGATGAACCACATTCAATAATACCTGAGAGGGCTTCCCTGGTGGTGCAGTGGTTAAGAATCTGCCTGCCAATGCAGAAGACACGGGTTTGAGCCCTGGTCAGGGAAGATCCCACATGCCGCGGAGCAACTCAGCCCATGCGCCACAACTACTGAGCCTGCGCTCTAGAGCCCGTGAGCCACAACTACTGAGCCAGCGAGCCACAACTACTGAAGCCCACGCACCTAGAGCCTGTGCTCCGCAACAAGAGAAGCCACTGCAAGGAGAAGCCTGCGCACCACAATGAAGAGTAGCCCCCGCTCGCCGCAACTAGAGAAAGCCCGTGCAGCCACGAAGACCCAACGTAGCCAAAAACAAATAAATAAATTTTAAAAAATAATAATAATACCAGAGAAATGTACAGTATGACCTCAAAAAGCTTAATATTTTAAGCTTATCTTTAGTTTAAACAATTCGATTATAATCTACTTTAGCGTACTTTTCTTCATTTCTCTTCTAGGTTTGGTGAGATTCCTGGATTTTTAAACATAGCTTTCATAAAATTTGGACATTTTTGAAGTCATTATGTTTTTAAATACTTTTCCTACTTCTCCATCCTTTCAGGACCCCAAGTTCCCCCATAGCTCATTGATGGTCTGTTCATTTTTTTTCAGTCTTTTTTCTTTTTGTGTTCCATTTTAAATAATTTGTCTTCAACTTCACTCATCTTTGACAATGTGTAAGCTGACATTAACTGCATCTTATGGATTTCTTAATTGACAGAAATTAAATTTTGATCTTTTTTATATCTTCTATATCTCAAATTTATCATGCCCAATCTTTCTTCTAGCGTCTTGAACTTATGATAATAACTGTCTTAATGCCCTTATCTACTAATTCTATTATCTGTGTTATTTCTTTGTCCATGTTGTTTTCTTTGTCTTCATTATGGGTTATATTTTCCTGCTAATTTCCACCCCTAGCAGTATTTGATTGAATAGCAGACACTGTTAATTTTACCTTGGTGCATCTGGAATTTGCACATACCTATAAATATTCCAAGTTTTGTTTTACGACTCAGTTAAGTTTCTTGGAAATATCTTGATCATGTGGGGTCTTGCTTTAAAGCTTTGTTGAGTGAGATCAAAGCAGCACTGAGGGCTAAACTTGCTCCACTACAAAGGCAAACATTCATGAGGGCTCTATCCCATGTCCCGTGAAATATGAGGCGCTCCTCTCCAGCTGGTGGGAATAGGCACTGCTTCCAGCCCTATGTGAGCTCCATATATCATTCCTTTTATTCATTTACAGACAGTAGTTCACCCTCCAGCTGCTGGTGGTTTCCTCACACATATACACAAATCAGGACCCCACTGAAGAGTCCAGAGGGATCCTTTTCAGAACTCCGGAGCTCCCTTTCTATGCAGCTCTCTCATCATCTCCAACACTCTTCCCTGAGAACTCCAGTCACCTTGGCCTCCCAAGATGCTCAGCTCTATCTCCTCAAACCAGGAAGACAGCTGAACTCCTCCTACATCTGCACTGCAGCCTGGAACCTAGGCTGGCTCTGGAAATGATCTCCAGACAGTAAGCTGGGGTAACCATAGGTCTCTCCTCAATTGTTCATAATCTCTCAAGGATCACTGTACTTTCCTGACTCTTGTTCAATGTCCTGAAAATCATGACTTCATATGCGTTCTCTCATTTTGTGGCTGTTTTAGATGAAAGAGTAAACTTGGTCCCTGCTATTTATTCCATCTTGGACAGAAGTAGAAGCCTGTCCATGAACTTAGAATCTAGTTGTGGATGAGTATGCAAAGATGTATTAAGGAAAACACATAGAATATAGCACATCAGTAACTGTTAAACTGTCTGCATGACTCTTCCTGCCTCTGGGAAGTTATATTTAAAGGAAGAATTTAAATTCAACTAATAACGGCTTGAAGGTTGTTGAATACCTGGTAACAGTATGTTTTATATTTCCAATAAGAAACAAATAGGGGGCTGGAACAAAGATCCTTAACTGAGAGGAGTTGGTAGAGATAAGAGGTAAACACAGCAAACAAATTTATCTGGTGTTGAAACTACAGTGTCTGCTCATAATATTTTAAAGACAAGGATACATAACTACATTGTTTCATCTAGTCATTTGTTCTTTTATTTAATCACAGATTTATTTAATATTTACCATACATGTCATGGACTACATACCAGGAAATTGCTAAGAGTGTAATAATGAATAAGGCATGTTTTTTTAAGCACAACTAATGGAGGAGAAAAATTTACACACAAATATTCGTAAAAAAACAATTACTATAATAGAGGCTTATGACAAGTGGCATGGACCCAAGATATATAGAGAAAAGAGCCCCTTATTCCCTCTGCAGGTGGAATGGGGGAATCCTAATCATTTTCAGAGGCAAGGCGATATTTAAGCTGCATCTTGAAAAATATTTGAGAACTTGCCAGGTAGAATACTGTGAGGAGTAGAAAGCTCATTCTAAAGATAAAAATCAGATCAGCTCACAATTTGTGGGACCCAGTGCAAAATGAAAATGCAGCCCCCCTGTTCCAAAATTGTTAAGAATTTCAAGATGGAGGTGGCAGAGCATTGAACCAAGCGTGGAGCCCTGTGAGTGCAGGACTCTGGGGACTGCGCAGGTCGTGTACCATGAAGCTGGCTCTGCTGTTCATGTCTGAAGCATAGGGTGGATAGTGGTGGGAGGGTCAGGGATGAGCCTGGAAAATACATACAGCGCATGAAGGGGTGGGATGGTTGGACTGAGTTCATGCCAGAGAAAAGGGAAATTGAAAACTCTTAAATTTTCTTTAAAAACTAACAATAGAGCTAACCATATGCTCCTGCAATCCCACTCCTGGGCGTTTATCTGGAGAAAACCATAATTTGAAAAGATACATGCGCTCTAATGTTCATTGCAGTACTGTTTACAATAGCCAAGATATGGAAGCAACCTAGGCGTCTACGGACAGATGAATGGATAAAGAAGATGTGAGCTATATAGAGATATATAGATATGTAAAATGGACTATTACTCAGCCATAAAAAAGAATGAAATAGTGAAATAATGCCATTTGCAGCAAACATGGATGTACCCAGATTGTCATATTAAGTGAAGTCAGACAAAGGCAAATGTCACCTGATATCACTAATATGTGAAATCTTAAAAAAATATACAAATGAACTTACACAACACAGAAATAGACCCACAGACATAGAAAACAAACTTATGGTTACCAAAGGGGAAAGGGGGAGGAATAAATTAGGAGTTTGGGGTTAAAATATACACAGTACTATATATAAAATAGATAACCAACAAGGACCTACTGTAGAGCACAGGGAACTATACCTATAATGGAAGAGAATATAAGAATATATATATATTTTATAGATATGTATAACTGAATCACTTTGCTGTACAGCAGAAATTAACACAGCACTGTAAGTCAACTATACTTCAATAAAATAAAAAATAAAAAAATTATTGTTGTTTTAAGCCAGTCAGTTTTGGGGCAATTTGTTACACAGAAATAGAGAACTGAAACAGAAATTAAATCTACCCAGAGATACAAAACATGACGTATCATTATGTGCAAACTTCACATGTTTTCTTTAAAATGCAATAGATTTTAAACATGCTACTAATTACGTTTCAAATGTTATTAATTATTAAAAAGAATAATGACTATTACCTATTTTTGCTGGTTTTTTTTTATATCAGTTTGGAAGGACTAACTTTGTAGCAAACACAACACATAAGTAGCATTTGTAAACACCTTGAATAATACCATATTTAATAATGTGAACATAAAATAAACTGAGGAGTAGCAGGAATAAAATTAAAATTGGGTGCTATATATGTGACTGTTGATTTAATTATAACTGGGCAGACCGTATGTCAATGTTCCACAGAAGTCAGTCGGTATGAACATAATTGGCAAATAAGATCTTTCCTCACCTAAATGCAATGAGCGTGGATCAGAGCTGACAGGATAGTGCAGCCTCTCAGTCATCACTGATTACAATCTGTAATCTGACAGATCTTACATGCCTGTCAACTAAAACATCATTATTGTAAAAGGCATATCAACCAGCTTAATATCATGGATATTTGTGAAATATGCAAAAACCTACGACGCCACCTTAAACATCTTCCAACGTTCATTTCCTCTCTTTCACTGACAGCCTCTATCATACATATCCATAGGACCTCACACTACCTGGGTCTTCCACTTCTAGACTAAGATGGAACAGACACACATGCTGTTATTCTTGCTGCTAAGTGCAGTCTAACCCCTTGATATCCTAAATAAAACAAGTGTAAGATGACTGAAAATCAGAGGCGGGCTGGCTAGGGACATTGGGCTCTGAGGAACAACATGGCAGTGATTTCTCAGGGTTTTCTTTTTGCCTCACATATCCCAGAATGGTTGCTGGCTTCTCCAACAACCCAGAAACATCAATGGACACAGAAAAAAAAGAAAAAAAAAAGCCCACAAAAGCCAGCTTCCTCTAGCCAAAGGACTAGCAAAGGGGCAGCCTAGCAAGACAGAACACTTTCATACAGTAAACACCTGCTCCAGCAAAACATCATAGTAAAAAACCCACCTCCATGCCCATCAGCAAGGGCCAGATGGCAAGTCTATACTCCCACCCATGCCAGGCTCCACCCAGACATGTCTCTAGCCTCTCCCCACCCCATGGCAGAGTGGCTGTCAGAGAAGAGTGGGGACCCCTGACTTCTACCCCACCCAAATGAAGCAGCTCTCTTCCCTCCAACCAGGACAATGTCCACTGAGGCTTAGCAGGAAGCGTAAAATCCCACCTCCACCAAGCAGTTAGAAGGCATCCCTCCCCACAGGAGGTGTCAAAGGAGGCTGAATGAGAAACCTGGACTTTCACCCCATTCTGGCAGTAACAAGGTAGTGTAATGTCAGGGAAGAACCACTGAAACAGAAAATTTAACAGATGTTCAGAGTCTCATAACATAATACCCCAAAATGTCCAAGATAATTTCAAAATCACTCATTATACCAAGAAGCATGGACATCTCAACTTGAACAGGTCATATAATTGACAAATGCCAACCCTGAGATGACACAGAAGTTGGACTTGTGTGACAAGGATTTTAAAGTAGCTGTCACAAAAATGATTCAACAAGAAATTGTGAACATCCCTGAAACACACAAAAGAATAAAAAGTCTCAGTGAAGAAACAGAAGATCCAAAGAACCAAACAGAAGTTTTGGATTAAAAAATACTATAAGCAAAATGTAAAACTCTAAGGATAGACTCAACAGCAGAATGCAAAGGGCAGAGGAAAGAACAAATAAATTAGAAGATAGAACAACATAAATGACCCAACATGAAGCTCAGAAAGAAGAAAAACAGACCGGAAAAAAACAAAACAACAAAAAGCAAAAACAGAGTCTCAGGGACCTGTGAGACTATAAAAAAAGGTCTACCATTCATTTCATCAGAATCTTAGAAAAAGAGATAAACGTGGGTAGAGCTGAAAGATTATTCAAAAGAATAATGGCTGAAAAGGACTTACAGGGATTTAAGATTTCTACTTCCAGTACACTGCCATAAAATCATCATGTGTGGGGCTGCTGGGTGGTGGCAGATTTGGCTGTAATAGAGTGACGTGCAGAAAATGTTTGTGGTGACAGAATACCTCTGTATCTAAACTGAATGGTGGTTACATGAATCTATACGTTTGATAGATATTATACGCACATTGTACCAATGTCAATTTATTGCACTGTAGCTTTCAAAGATGTAACCATTGCAGGAAACTAGTTGGAGGGTACCATCTTTGTACTAACTTTGCGACATACTGTGGATCTATAATTATTTAAAAATAAACATCTAGGGACTTCCCTGGTGGTGCAGTGGTTAAGAATCCACCTGCCAATGCAGGCGACACAGGTTCAAGCCCTGGTCCAGGAAGATCCCACATGCTGTGGAGCAACTAAGCCCATGTGCCACAACTACTGAGCCTGCACTCTAGAGCCCGCAAGCCACAACTACTGAACCCACGTGCCACAACTACTGAAGCCCATGCACCTAGAGCCCATGCTCCGCAACAAGAGAAGCCACCGCAGTGAGAAGCCCGCCCACCACAATGAAGAGTAGCCCCCGCTCGCCGCAACTAGAGAAAGCCCGCGCACAGCAACGAAGACCCAACGCAGCCAAAAATAAATAAATTTTAAAAATAAAATAAAATTGTTACAAAAAATAAATATCTACTATAACGATTCTATATTTCCTGTCCCTTTCTTGAGACCATAGTAGAGTATAAGGAAAAGAATTTTGACCTGGAAGACAGGAGACTCAGATGTAGTTGCCACTTTGTGGGATGTCATCTTGGGCAAGTACATCATCTTGGAACAACATCATGAGTTTTCTGTTTTATTTCCTTAACTGTGAATAAATGGATAAGACGAGATTTCTGACATCTCTAATTTTATGATTTGATACTTTTGTCACCGTTAACAGTCATACTGCGTGATCTCACTATGATCACTAAGTACATGTAGGTAGCATTACAATCTTGTCTTTACTCAGTAATTACTATTTCAAGATACTTCACAGGAATCTAGTGGATAAAGTTAAAAATACATAGGGAGCTTCCTGTCTACACAGTTATTTAGACTCTGAGAGACTTTCTAATTATCATTCAATTATGGAAGCCGCTGTTAAGAAAAGGTCACAAACGTATAGTCCTATTTTCTTAGACATGTGTATCACCATGTAAATTCAAAACTCTGAGAATTAAGGAAAGAAAGGAAAGAATGCAAGTGGAACTTGAAAGATAGAATTGGTTCTTTGATCTGATTCAATTTAAATCCCCAGGATAACAAGCAAACTACATTGATATTCTTTTATCATGAAGAATCCATTTGGGGATGTTTATTAACTCTAAGAATCTTCTGCTTGGTATTTGAAACTATTAAAATAAACACTCCTGTGATTATTGCAATTTGAAATATTACTTTGTCAAACTGTTAAACCTCAATTTATAGCACGGGTGTTAATGAGGCATGAAAACCTTCTCAGCCTGATTTGCAGTTGCAAGATTCTCATATTTTATAGCAGTGCAATTGTTTTTAAGTTTACATAATGCCAAAAAAAAAGGACACTGTCTTTACCGTTATATACTCTGTAGTAGATCATCAAAATAGCAATTCAGGGGACGATTTGAAAATAGTCAACTCGTTCTAAAATAAACAGAACACAATAGGGAAAACTTAAGTCCTGAGGTCTTTAGAGGGGCCATTCAAAATTTTGCAAAAACGAATGCAGCTGCTAATATTCAACCTGTGAAATACACATCCCTTCCCCGAATATAACATAAGAATAGAGTTAGCCCTTGAGACAATAAAATATCTTTCCTCCTTCACTGAAGCTATATTCTTGGCATAATTGTGCTGTAGCACATACTCTCAATTAAGCAATAAAAGTTAAGCCCACAGCAGCATTTAAAATCATGTTAATACATTTGTCCTTAAATTTTAGATTCAACGTAGAGCTAATAGAAGTATATTATTTAAAATGTGACTTGAGTAAATAGTAAGGCCTATTTTCTTAGGCACATTGACAAGTACTTTATGAAATAGTTTTAAAAGTTATCTCTTTAAAGTAAATGGCTTTTAAAGTTAAATTCAAAATAAAATAAAAATCTGATCTCTACGTATGTTGAAATTATAGTTATGTAAATTATGAATTTATAAATAGTTTAGAAAAATTAAGTGTCTTAAAATTAATACCCTGTATACAGAGCTGGACTTGGGTAAAATTTTATACGAAGTCTACTTCATAGAGTCTCTGGGGCTTTTTATAGGGTATAAAACAATAAAAGCAGTGAGATGTTTTGTTTAGCCAGGGCAAGACACATAGATGAGCGTACTGTATATTTCAACTAGATTTCTCTGCAGGCATCGAAATAAGAACCTTCAAAAGTTGCTCAAGTGCTCTGTGTCATATTAAATATTCAGAGTCGAAAATAAATCTACATGTGATAAAACCCACCTGAGAGCTGCCTTCACCAACTTCTCACTCACTGTTTCAATATCTCACAAGTTTTGTTTCGGTTTTTTCCCCCTAAAACCAGTTGACCTTTTTCTTAGCTCAGTGACCACAAAGGCAAAGAATAATAGGCATTTGTTTTTAAGAATAAATGTTCAATGATGTGAATCTGACACCACAGTACTCCCAAGAAAGTGCCAGGGTGCTTACAAATATAATTTCTTTTTTCTTTTTTTCTGCTACACCCTTGGCCTTGTGCATTGAAAAAACTACAAAAAAAGGGTTTTTAGATCGTTGTTTATACAAGCGATTTCTCTAGATACTTTAGAACTGAGTGCAATATTAAAATGTTCACAGCCATCATCCTCTGAATTGGTTTAGTCTTTGATAATAACTTAGCAACTGCTATCCGTATTGCATTTTAGTTTCATTATGCTTACTCCATACTGTGTCATAATTACCACAATTATTACTAAACCATAATATTTTTATTTAAACGGAAGCACTTTACATTCACGTAACCTCATGATTTCAAGTTGAATTCTTTGGGGTAAAGACTGCCTTGCACAACCTTTCTCAATTCACATGCAAGATCAATTCATTTAGTAAGAAAGATCTATGATTCTTTTCTACTCTGGAGGTAAACTGATTCTTATTTTTTACAATGTAATCGGCAAGAAGCAACATGGTCATTTTACCAAGATTGATGCCATTACCTGAAGGGAATTTTAGAGAATATATTTCTAATGATTCCCCACAATAAATTTCCTACACACACACACACACACACACACACACACACAAATTTCCTACACAAAACATCAGAATTCTATTTAGAAAGAAAAGCAGCAACAGATATTTGTTATACCTTCAAGTTAACCTAGCTTTTATAAAAACTACTGTCATTCCTGCTATAAAGTGGGCTTTTAGTAAATGTTATTTCCACTCCTACTTCATTCTTCATTCTTTCCCCTCTCCTCTGCTTTCCTCTATTACATGCTATCTTTACTTCACACAGATTTCAGAAGTACTGCTAAAATAAAAGCAGAATATTCAGAAATTGCCTAGATATGTGAGCAAACAAACAACAAGAAACTATAAAGAGATAAATACATGCACATAAATGTACACACACACACCCTCTTCAGTTATTTGATTTGCTAATGGAAGAAAGATTTCTTCTCTTGAACAATTTAAAAAATTATCTTTATCCTATACCTCAGACTGCTAGGGATCTGGAAAATCTTTTTGGGAATTATTTTGCTACCTCACATGAAATTGTTTACTCTGGGTTTGTATTATATAAGATATCCTGTTCCAATAATTAAAATGCTATCATGTCCTAGGTATTTTGTTCTTTTTGATGCAATGGTAAATGAGGACAGAGTTTTCTATCGAGAAATGGGATATGGCTTAATTTCCAACAAATTCAAATTCAGCAAAAATTTACTAACCACCAACCTAGGGGATGATACCAGGCATATTCATATATATTATTGGTTTAATTCAGGTTAAAGCTCAAAACCATCATGAAATGGCTTTTATACTCTCAATTAACAAATGAGAAAATTGAGGCACAGAGAAGTTACATGGCTTATAGAAGGTCACACCACTGACAGAGCTAGTGTGCCAACTATGTACATCTTTTACCTCCAAGTCCAAATGTCTTTGTTTTTAAAAAGAGATTGGTACTCACGCAAATCTGAATATAAAATATGGGCCTGCTATTTACTAAATTTGGGGTTTCAGAAATCTCCAAACAACACTGCTTTCACTTATAAAATGGCAATATCACTAATCTCATTAATTTTATATACTAGTTTTTAGGTGGATTGAATGAGGAGTTACTATTTTAAAAAGGTTCACAATAGTCATTGCTCCCTTGCCCTTATTTCTCTTACTTCTCACCCTGAGCGTCTGCAGCAGCCCTGAAATTTCTAAACAGGGAGGTGTAAGCACAGTGATCTAAATGAAAGGGGGGAGGGAGGGCCGGGGCAGTGCTAGAAACTGCTTTTTTTTTCTAAAAAAGTTTAATGAAATGTCCATTTAACCCTTTAAAGATGGTGGTAGACTGTAATAATTTTTAGTCAAGTTAGCACCCTCAAAACCTGACTATGTTTTTTATTTTTAATGAAAACAAACAATCAAAAGGACAAATGATGGATTATGAGTGCATACTGGAAAATACTGTGAAATCTGGATCCAGGAGAGGAAGAATGCTGAGAGCTTACACTCACCTCCTCAGTCCTCAAGGCCCAGGTGTAACTGTTAGAATCTTGAATCGACATGTCAAGATCCAAGGGGGACAGGGTGTACAGGGGTAGGTGTCAGGGGACAGGACATGACTAAAGGACAAAGGATGCTCACAGGCTATTTCTATTATGATGAGGTACCCACTCCCCCCCCAAGATGAACCATCCCCACTTGAGTTGGGGGTGAGATGCCCTTAAAGAGGCAACAATTTAACACAGAGAGCTTTGGGCCTATTGAACTGTGTTGTGAGGCCAAAGGGCCTGTAGGATCAAGATTCTGAGATGTTACACACACACACACACACACACACACACACACACACACACACTCCCCAAAGTGATTCTGAGGACTTCCCACAGTTCCCTTTACCCCATTCACACCTACCTCAGCACTAACACACAAAATAGGTAGAATTAAAAACCTACTCTTAAATCAAAGAGGAAATCAAAAAATACCTAGAAACAAATGACAATGAAAACATGACAACCCAAAACCTATGGGATGCAGCAAAAGCAGTTCTAAGAGGGAAGTTTATAGCAATACAATCCTACCTTAAGAAACAAGAAACATCTCAAATAAACAACCTAAACTTACACCTAAAGCAATTAGAGAAAGAAGAGCAAAAAAACCCCAAAGTTAGAACAAGGAAAGAAATCATAAAGATCAGATCAGAAATAAATGAAAAAGAAATGAAGGAAACGATAGCAAAGATCAATAAAACTAAAAGCTGGTTCTTTGAGAAGATAAACAAAATTGATAAACCCTTAGCCAGACTCATCAAGAAAAAAAAGGAGAAGACTCATTAGAATTAGAAATGAAAAAGGACAAGTAACAACTGACACTGCAGAAATACATAGGATCATGAGAGATTACTACAAGCAACCATATGCCAATAAAATGGACAACCATGAAGAAATGGACAAATTCTTAGAAATGCACAACCTTCCGAGACTGAACAAGGAAGAAATAGAAAATATCAACAGACCAATCACAAGCACTGAAATGGAAACTGTGATTAAAAATCTTCCAACAAACAAAAGCCCAGGACCAGATGGCTTCACAGGAGAATTCTATCAAACATTTAGAGAAGCGCTAACACCTATCCTTCTCAAACTCTTCCAAAATATAGCAGAGGGAGGAACACTCCCAAACTCATTCTACGAGGCCACCATCACCCTGATACCAAAACCAGACAAAGATGTCACAAAGAAAGAAAACTACAGGCCAATATCACTGATGAACATAGATGCAAAAATCCTCAACACAATACTAGCACACAGAATCCAACAGCACATTAAAAGGATCATACACCATGACCAAGTGGGGTTTATCCCAGGAATGCAAGGATTCTTCAATATATGCAAATCAATCAATGTGATACACCATTTAACAAAGTGAAGGAGAAAAACCATATGATCATCTCAATAGATGCAGAGAAAGCTTTCGACAAAATTCAACACCTATTTATGATAAAAACCCTCCAGAAAGTAGGCATACAGGGAACGTTCCTCAACATAATAAAGGCCATATATGACAAACCCACAGCCAACATCGTCCTCAATGGTGAAAAACTGAAATCATTTCCACTAAGATCAGGAACAACACAAGGTTGCCCACTCTCACCACTATTATTCAACATAGTTTTGGAAGTTTTAGCCACAACAATCAGAGAAGAAAAAGAAATCCAAATCGGAAAAGAAGAAGTAAAGCTGTCACTGTTTGCAGATGACATGACACTATACATAGAGAATCCTAAAGATGCTACCAGAAAACTATTAGAGCTAATCAATGAACTTGGTAAAGTAGCAGGATACAAAATTAATGCACAGAAATCTCTTGTATTCTTATACACTAATGATGAAAAATCTAAAGTGAAATTAAGAAAACACTCTCATCTACCATTGCAACAAAAAGAATAAAATATCTAGGAATAAACCTACTTAAGGAGACAAAAGACCTGTATGCAGAAAATTATAAGACACTGATGAAAGAAATTAAAGATGATACAAATAGATGGAGAGATATACTATGTTCTTGGATTGGAAGAATCAACACTGTGAAAATGACTACTACCCAAAGCAATCTACAGCTTCAATGCAATCCCTATCAAACTACCAATGGCATTTTTCACAGAACTAGAACAGAAAATTTCACAATTTGCATGGAAACACAAAAGACCCCGAATAGCCAAAGCAATCTTGAGAAAGAAAAACAGAGCTGGAGGAATCAGGCTCCCTGACTTCAGACTATACTACAAAGCTACAGCAATCAAGACAGTATGGTACTGGCACAAAAACAGAAATATAGATCAATGGAACACGATAGAAAGCCCAGAGATAAACCCATGCACATATGGTCACCTTATCTTTGATAAAGGAGGCAAGAATATACAGTGGAGAAAAGACAGCCTTTGCAATAATTGGTGCTGGGAAAACTGGACAGTTACATGTAAAAGTATGAAATTAGAACATTCCTTAACACCATACACAAAAATAAACTCAAAATGGATTGAAGACCTCAATGTAAGGCCAGACACTGTAAAACTCTTAGAGGAAAACATAGGCAGAACACTCTATGACATAAATCACAGCAAGATCCTTTTTGACCCACCTCCTAGAGAAATGGAAATAAAAACAAAAATAAACAAATGGGACCTAATGAAACTTAAAAGCTTTTGCACAGCAAAGGAAACCATAAACAAGACGAAAAGACAACCCTCAGAATGGGAGAAAATATTTGCAAAAGAAGCAACTGACAAAGGATTAATCTCCAAAATTTACAAGCAGCTCATGTAGCTCAATATCAAAAAAAGAAACAACCCAATCCAAAAATGGGCAGAAGACCTAAATAGACATTTCTCCAAATAAGATATACAGATTGCCAACAAACACATGAAAGAATGCTCAATATCATTAATCACTAGAGAAATGCAAATCAAAACTACAATGAGATATCATCTCACACCAGTCAGAATGGTCATCATCAAAAATCTACAAACAATAAATGCTGGAGAGGGTGTGGAGAAAAGGGAACCCTCTTGCACTGTTGGTGGGAATGTAAATTGATACAGCCACTATGGAGAACAGTATGAAGGTTCTTTAAAAAACTAAAAATAGAACCACCATATGACCCAGCAATCCCACTACTGGGCATATACCCTGAGAAAACCATAATTCTAAAAGAGACATGTACCAAAATGTTCATTGCAGCTCTATTTACAATAGCCAGGACATGGAAGCAACCTAAGTGTCCATCGACAGATGAATGGATAAAGAAGATGTGGCACATATATACAATGGAATATATACCCCCAAGATGCTTGCTGGGTTTAGGCAGATATGCCGTAAAAAGAAACGAAATTGAGTTATTTGTAGTGAAGTGGATGGACCTAGAGTCTGACATACAGAGTGAAGTAAGTCAGCAAGAGAAAAACAAATACCGTATGCTAACACATAGATATGGAATCTAAATGAAAAAAAAAAAACGGTTCTGAAGAAGCTAGGGGCAGGGCAGGAATAAAGATGCAGACGTAGAGAATGGACTTGAGGACACGGAGAGGGCGAAGGGTAAGCTGGGACAAAGTGAGAGAGTGGCATAGACATATATACACTACCAAACGTAAAACAGATAGCTAGTGGGAAGCAGCCGCATAGCACAGGGAGATCAGCTCTGTGCTTTGTGACCACCTAGAGGGGTGGGATAGGGAGGGTGGGAGGGAGGGAGACGCAAGAGGCAAGACATATGGGAACATATGTACATGTATATCTGATTCACTTTGTTATAAAACAGAAACTAACACACCATTGTAAAGCAATTATACTCCAATAAAGATGTTAAAAAAAAAACAAAACCGACTGTTACATATACCAGAATAAATTTGATGTAAAGAAAACAGAAACATTTTAAAGGCTTTCAGAAACATGGAGCAAAGGAACAAACATCACATGGACATTAGATGTCCTAGCTGCAAAAAGATAAAGGATAAACACTTCTAAAATATAAAGGGAAAAGAACCTGTGGTCCATAATTTTATATACAGCTATTTCATCACTTAAGAGTGAGGATAAAATCAATATATTCACTTCAAAAGCTTTTGCCACACGCAAATATACATAGAAACAGTATTTGAAAGTACCCATAGAGAAAGAACCCCACCAAGAGGAGAAATTATTCCAGAAGGAGTAAGAGGGCAGAGACGTGAGGGATGGGCAAATATATTAAGGTGCTTGTCCTGTTTTGGGAGAGTGTAATGTACTATCCACTGTACAGCAAAGATAAGACAAATTAAGGTCATTAAGTGTTTCACCTTTCCTTTGTTTCTTCCACAACATCTCCAGGGAAGGAGGTGATAGGGTGTGAACCAGTGAATACCTGATAATCTCTGGCCTGTTTCCTCATCTCTTGGCTGGAGACAAGGAAGTGAGGGAAGGAAAGACAAGGAGCAGTGATGAGCAGGGAGAGGCTGGTGGAAGAACTCCCTGCCTCCTTCTCAGGTAGAGCCTCTGGGAAGTGGCAACAACCCAGAGAGGATTGGGAGATTAAAGAGCCAAGAGGATCTTCCTGAGTAGACCCCAGAGGGCCAGCAAGACCTCAGAGCAAGATGCTTGCTGGGTTTAGGCAGATGGGCTTATCTTGTACATACTCACATCCAGTGGTATGGAAACCAGAGGATGTGGTCCATGCCCACACATGTAATCAGCAGCAGAGAGAACCACTATAAATGAAGTGGTCCTGTGGGCAGGAAAGAGAGTCTGTGAGTGTCTGTACTGAGGATCGAACAGGTTGATGGACCTTTCCGGAGTTGCCTGCTTGGAGAGATGACTTGATGACATCATGTATATTCATTATCTAGCAATATGTAAGTCCCCTGAGACTTAGTCACAACCCCAAGTAAAACACTTCTTTGTCCAACTCAGAAGAATAGGGATTGGGATAGTTCTTAAGTTGGCTTCTAGATAAAAGTTCTTGCACTGCTATATTTTTGAACTGAAAGGCATACCCATCACATATGCTTGTAGTATTAATCTGCAGTTTTCATACCAATATAGTTTAAATAAAGGTCTACAACATTGTTGAATATATCCTATGATCAACTCTTTGATCTCTACAAAGTCTTCACTGTATAAGTATGTGAAATACACCTAAATTTCTGGCTCTTAATTTAGAAGTCTAAGGTAAGTTGTCAACGTAACCTTTTGATTTACATCCAGAGGGAACTAGAATAAATTTTGTGACATTCCAAGTATGCAATGAACTGTCATCTTAGATATTTGATGATAAAGGTGATGTCTCACTGAACTGGCATCTCTGTGTCTCAAATTCCAATATTGAGTTTTTCAGTTAATGAGGCAAGCAATTGACATGAAATAATAATGATAACAGAATCAGAAATGGGAATCTACTTATATTACTGTAAATGAAGCGTGGGTTCTCCAGGATTGCTAATATTTTGAAAGATTTGGGAAAAACACTAAAGAGTATTAAATAGTTTTAACTCTATCATCACCAGTAAACTTTAAACAATGTGAAAGTGTGGAATATTTTCAGAGATAATGTTTTGGTGGAGAGCTAAGTAACAAACATTCCCCAGAGATCCTCATAAAAGATGAGGATACCCACAGAGACTTTATAGCCAGTGTGACTTTCAGTCCTCACATCTTCTCTTCAGGTAGGAGACATATCCATCCCCTTCATTAAATGTCAGCCTATATTGCTATTTCACAGTCTTTACCTTAAGGGCTTTCATTACCTCCTTTGGATTTTAAATTGAATGTCAAATAGAATTTGGGTAACAGAGAAATAAAAAATCAAGAGTTTCTTCTAAGAAAAGTGAACGAATAAGTTTCAACACTTCTCACATACTTTATTAAATGTTAGGTGTAATAAGTTTTAACTGACTACACTTTAAAATTTTAAAAAATATCATCTTTATATTCCCTTTTACTCCACCAAACTTCTTATTCCTATGGTGCATGTTTTCAAAACCCAATTCAAACAGTGAGGCAACTGGTTAGGCAAATTCTAACATACTTATGTTAATAACAGGAGACACACACACACACAAAACAAAACAGGTCAGAGTATTTGAATGTGAGTTTACCTCATAAATCCAGAACATATACTCAGTATGCATGCAGTACAAGGAAAGCTGATGTGTTAAATAATCCCTCCAAAGCATGTAACCAAGTCCAACCTGACTTGGACAATAGTCATATCACTCCCAGACAAATGGAAGGAAGGAGGAAAGTCTACTTTGTGGCGAGTTATAGAATGTGTAAGCCTTGAACATGAAGAAGTGGATGTGCTGGAGGGTGCTGATTGAGTTGTGTTTGGGAGCATCTGGATGTATGAAGCGAGTTATTGAAATCTGGACTGGACAGGTGATCTTCAAATCACCTACGTGGAAGTAATGGTTGAAGGTAAGGAAGTAGATGTGACATCTGAGGGAGAGAAAACAAAACAAAACAAAATAAAAAGTCAAGTAAGTACCTTAATGAATGTCTGTATTTATGAGAAGGAGTAAAATCTGATATTGTCTCTAAAATTGGTCTGAGAAATAGAGAAGAGCAACTCTCATTTTTATATCAAGGAAATCAGTGACATCTACATCAATAAGCAATCCACTAAACACTTTAGCAAGCATACTACACTAGATAAAAGATAACATAATTTTGATATATGGCCTTGAAATTGATGAGAAAGTTTGGAAAATTGTCTTAGGTACAGGAAATATAAGGAAGGGATAAATACTCCCTTCTCTGAGCAGAAATGTGCTCCCTAGTAAAGAAGATGTATCAATGGTGGATACTCCAACCATGAGTGCTGGGACAGTATTACTTTTAATAAGTGATCCAAAAAATGATATAATGAAATACCAAAGATTATAGATTATCTTACCTTGGTTTTGAAAATGCAATGTCAAGCTAACACGAATAAAGGAACAATTTGTCAGGTTATATAAATAGACTGAAGAATAGAAATGATTTTAGAGGATAAGAAAATTATGCTTCAGGTGATAGGCAGTAGTCAACAAATTTCAAATTTCTAAGAGAACCAGGAAGCAAAATGAATCCTATTTTTTCCAGTGTTCTCTAGTATCCACTCTAAATCTTTAAAGATGTCAACAGAAGCCCAATAGAAAAAAACATATCTCACTCCTTTATAAAACATATTGCAAAACATTTGTAAGAAAGGTTTTTGAACATCAATTATGAATAAGAGAGCTCAGGAATATCCAGAAAAGAACAACTGAAGACTTGGAAAATTACAAAGGAACTATTATTATTATTGTTGTTGTTGTTATTTCACGGAGAATAACCTAAACCATCTGAAAAGGTGAAAAATGAGATAAGATATGATTAAAATGCACAGTAGTAAAGAAAACATAAACATGATCATGGATTTTCAGTTCATTATAAATATGTATCCCCAAATTCGGAAGGTAATTTTGGACAAATAAAAGAAAGTGCTTCATTATTTTATCCAGTGGATGATAAACATTCAAAGTGCTTGATCCCACACAGTTAGAGGACGATAACATAAGGTGAAGAATTATTTAAAATGAGTGTTTCATAAACTGTGCTACACAGAACACCAGATCAAAAGAATATGAATAGATTCTGGGACAAAAAGGGGGTCTCTATAGTCAAATACATTTGGGATATAAGAGAGAAACAATTTAAGAGTTCCTTTTACCATAGGGCTTCTAAGAGTTTCTTATATAATATGCATTATACATAATTATATGGTCAATATAGGCTAGATTATATCTTGACAACAAACCCTGAACTCCTAGTGACGTAACGCAATAAATGTTTATCATTCACACTACATGCCCATCACAGGATAGCAATGATGCTTTTTTCCACAAAAATCCCTGACTGGGTACCACCATCTTGCAGTAGCACCATATGTAATGGGGCTTTTTTCCTCACTATGGTAAGAAAAGGGCAACGAACAAACAAACAACAACAAAACAAAGACTGAAGAGTTTTCAAGTCTTATTGAGTTTTCCAGTGTCTTATCCCAAAATTTACTTCACTCTGCTCACATTTTTATGGTCATAACTGGTCACATATTCCAGTATGCAATGGGGACTGGAAAATACAAAGAAGCAAAATTATGTTTGGTGAACACTATTATCTTTTTCCCTAGGATCCCAGAGGGAATTTTCAAATGCAGCCTTTCCCAAACTTATTAGAGTGCAGAATTAATTTTCAGTGTGGTATTTCATAGAATTAGGTGTCAATGACACACAATTTGAGAAATACCCAATTTAAATAAGCTTTTGCTTGATAAGAAGGAATTTAAGCAATATGCTTACAATTCAGCCATACTATTTTGATGTAAATACATGGAAGAATGGTAAACAGATAATAATACCTGGGCACCATAAGATGAAATACCAGGCACCATGAAATATAGTTTTGATTCAATTTTATTCTGTTAGGGTACAAACCACATATACACACATGAGCTCTTTCTGTATCTTTAAAGGAGTAGTTTCATTGTTTGTAACTACTCTTTAAAGAGATTCTTTTCCTTCCAATATTTCTACAGTGTTAGTGTTAACAATGCTCACCTTTGGTATTACTTGTCAACAGGGAAGTCAGCTTAGCCCCTTATCTGTACTATATTCTCCATCCTTTAGTATCACTGAATAACATGTATATATTTAATGCTCCATCAAGCTCATACACCAAGCACTTTATGTTGTACTGTTTAAGAAATTCTGTAAACTATTTTATAGTTTATACCTCGAAGTCAAAGTTGGATTCTGAAAAAATATCTATTAAGTTTTAGAAGCTTCCATTTTCAGTAGACAAATATTTCCTCTGTGTTTTGTTTCCTCTGTTTATTTTTCAGCATCATCGTAAATATTTATCATTCTGCTTTTAGTCATCTATTGGATTTTAATAAGTATGCTAAGCTATTTTAAACTGGAATAATTTTCTTTTTATCTGTTTATTCTGTTGGTTTAGGTGCTTATTTCTTTTTAAAAATTAAGTATCTTTTCTTGTTTTGTATTATATATATCAACACAAAACGTTTCATAATAGATGTGTTGTTTTTCAAGTATTTGAAGAACTATGAATCCACACTTTTATCATCACCAGGGCAACATATATAGTCTCACCCACCATTGTTAGTATTTATGCCCTAATTCTCTGCACAGACATGCCTAATAATATCAATAGCATAAGAGCATAGCTACTTTGCAGACATTGTTTGGTAATTAACTCAAGAATTGCCAAGTTGCAAAAAGGGAAAAAATGACTTTTACTCACTTTTCCATCACAAACGTAAAACTTTCAAAGTATTATTCTGATTTAGACCTACAGTTCATTCTATGCAAGAGTCTACTTCTGAGAGAGATACACAACACTAGTTAGAGGAGATTATCAGTACTTCCATTGTAAGTTCAGAATATTACAGACATTCCCTAAATTGTCACTGTTTCCCTGAAAAACTTATCCAGTGTTCAATAACTGGATTATTTGCAAATAATGGTATATTTGCAGATGGTATATAGCGGTCATTTCAACAAGTTTGGGATTTGATTCAGTGACATCATTTTGGTATATCACTTACCCAAAATAGTATTTACTAGCTATTTACCTTGGGTTTGACCAGAAAACAACTTTTTGCAGATATGCTGCTATTGCTACAGGCTCTTAGGTGCTAAATCATCTCTTTTAAATATATGATACCATATGCCCATTTCTTTCTCTGAGGAGAGGAAATGACTGTCAGCAACATTATCTCCAAAAAAAAAAAAAAACAAAACACTGAATAAAAAAGTTGGAAATACATATTTATGAATAAGTGATTGGCACGCATGACATACACATGAATTTGTTGAGTCTCTCAGAAGCACTAAGCGCTTATGTAATATATTCGCTGAAATGCAGGTACTGTCAATCCCCCTTTATGTTCAAGAGCCCAGAGGTTAAAAAGTTCAACTAGATATCTTCACAGCCAATAAATAACTGATGGAGGTGGGGTCAAGTCTACCTGATGCCACATCATGTGCTCTTAAAAACTCTGCTCTCACAAGGCACAAGATTAACTAAGAGACAAGAAGCAGAACTAAAATGAAAACTAATAAAATGTCAACCATAGGTTTTTAGTAGGTGCTGGGAACAGCTGGTACTACCACATTACTACATATTTTCTTGCAGTGGTGGAGGGGCGTGTTAAAGTGATAATTTATAAAAGTTATAAATTGTAAAAATTATTACTAAAAATCTTATATTCTTGGTACCAAGTTTGGGGTTAAAAGAAATCAGTGCAATTTGATGCTAATAACACTACATTTTAAATTCCAGACTTTATATCCTCTTCTCACCATTTAAAGCTATCATTAAAGCTTTAGTCACATTAATAAAGAAGAAAACTAGTAAGATTGCCTCTTAGAAATTCTGTTGAATATTTTGGCTCCTATTTTTATGTCACTTTATTGAGTAGAACCAAACCAAATGTAACCTCACAGGGTTAATTCTCTCGTGAATAGCTCCTGCAGATTTAGATTAAAATGGTATCTGGCCATATAAAGAAAAAGCAGTTTAATGCTACAGCGAACACCATTCCCTAATCCTCATGTATCATTTGTGAAATTCAGTCTGTTTGGCAAAAATAAATGCCCTTTGCCCTTAAATACTCTGCAGAGATGGATGGAGAGTCTGAAAACCATACCCAGGACCTGGCTGCTTTTTGGGGAAAGTAAAAAACTGGGATGGTCAAGACCATTATTTTCTTTCCAATAAACCAATACACAATAAGCTTTTTCAAGAATAAAAGGAGAAATTCTTAAATGTGGAACCTGTGGCTAAGTTTGCTGCTTCTACATGTAAGACTGGCTTTATTCTAAGATGATCACATTTCTGTGTGTACATTCAACATATCTTGACCAAGTTCTCTTTTGCCCCAGGCACTGCGTGGCAAGAAATGCCAGGCTCTACCCTAGAGGTTTTCACAGTTGTTGTATCACACACCACAACACAGCAGGCGGAGGGAACATCCAGAGAGAGAAGCATTTTGCAACCTCTTTTGCATTCATACCCTCTTACTGGCTTTTTCACTCCATCGTCCGCATTCCTCCACCAGGCAAAAAATGTGTACCTTTGAGTTTATATTATGAGAGGAAGAAGTACAGAGAAAGCCTTTTTCAGATCACATCCCCAACTGCATCCCCACCCCACCGGTTTCCCCCTGCAGGTTTTATTGTGTTTAAAATTTGTCTTCTCATCCTTTCCTTCTCTCCAGTCCGTGGCATCACAACTCCAGAGTCGCTGAAGTGAAGTTTTGAATTATAAGATGCAGGCTGACCCCAAACAAATTAAGTTAAAAGGGACCACCAGTGTAGCTTTTCTGTTTCTAATTATTCATTTGCTTTCTTTCTGTGGATGCAAAGGTCCAGGTGATCACCAGTAGCAAATATGCTAAATTCAATTTGGCAGAGAACACATGGATATTGAGATCCTTGATCACTCGATGTTCTGGACCCGCCAAACACTTTGTAGTCAAAACAAAAGCTATTACAAAAGAGCACTTATGGTTAGATAATGCAAGACACCGCTTAATATTGGAGAAAGGAAAAGTCAGCCATTCCAAACATAGCTGTTTGGGGCTTTAGTTTTCATTGGCTCCGGTCTCTGTGAACAGGTGGCCAGGCCATGGAATGACACTGCGTTAATAAGTGCACGTACACCCCATCAGTGTTCCAAAGTCAACCAGAGTAGACAAAACTATAATTTGAAAAGGTATGTCCACCCCTATGTTCATAGCAGCACTGTTCACAATAGTCAAGACATGGAAACGTGGAAATGTCCATCGACAGAGGAGTGGATAAAGAAGATGTGGTGTATACACACACACACACACACACACACACACACACTGGAATACTACTCAGCCATGAAAGAGAATGAAATAATGCCATTTGCAGCAACATGGATGGACCTGGAGATTATCATACTAAGGGAAGTAAGTCAGCCAGAGAAAGACAAATACCATCTATCACTTATATGTAGAATCTAAAATATGATACAAATGAACCTATCTATGAAACAGAAACAGATGCACAGACATAGAGAACAGAGAGTTGTGGCTGGTAAGGGGGAGGGGTGGATTGGAGTTTGGGGTTAGCACATGCAAACTATATTGGGTTGGCCAAAAAGTTCATTCTGGTTTTCCATAACACCGTATAGAAAAACCCGAACGAACTTTTTGGCCAACCCTATATATAGGATGGATAAACAACGAGGTCCTACTGTATAGCACAGGGAACTATAATCAATATCCTGTGATAAACCATAATGGAAAAGAACATGAAAAAGAATATATATATGCATAACTGAATCACTTTGTTGTACAGCAGAAATTAACACATTGTAAATCAACTATATGCCAATAAAAATTCTTAAAAGATATAAAAAAAAAGTCAACTGGTGTGGCCAGAGTTAGTTTCTTATGAACCCAACACCAACACTGTAAACTCTATTAAAGAGAATATAGCTAATTAAATGTTTTCACTAATTGTTATTTTGGGTTTGCTCTTCACACTTTAAAAACAGAGTAGACAGCAAAATGTATGTAACAATACAACTTACGAACTAAATGAACCCTTTGCAGCTATTCAACCCCACTACTCCATTTTACCAAATGAGGAAAGAGGTAAATTAGTATCAGAATCTGTGTAGAACTCTTATTTTCTGATTATCTGACCGGCATTCCTCCCACTATAAGAGACATTCTCAAAATTACTTGAAAGAGATTTATTTATTTATTTTTGGATCATCCAGGAGCATCCCATAGAAGTTTTGCTTCCATAGCTACTACATTTATAGTGTTTTATCATGAGAATTTATATTTAGAAGACGATAAAGAATGGGAGAATTCTGAATGAGCAAAACACATACAGAATTCAATTTATTTAGACACAGAGAGCAGACTTGTGGTTGCCAAGGGGGAGAGGGGGTGGGAGAGGGATGGCCTGGCAGTTTGGGGTTAGCAGATGCAAACTATTACATATAGAATGGATAAACAACAAGGTCCTACTGTATAGCACAGGGGACTATATTCAATATCCTGTGATAAACCATAATGGAAAAGAATATAAAAAGAATATATATATGTATGTAGTATAACTGAGTCACTTTGCTGTGCAGCAGAGACTGGCACAACATTGTACATCAACTATACTTCAATTAAAAAAAAGAAAAAAAGGATTCAATTTATTTATTCTACTGAACTTACTGAGGCAAAAAGAAAAAATAATGCCTTAAGCTTTTCAGTATGTAAAAATAGTGAACATGACTCCAGATGATAATTCATCGCAAGATGTTCTCTGAAAAACTACAAAAACAACTTTCTCTATTCAATCATTATTTAACAGAAAACACCCCCTTCTCTTGATCTTCTGATTTAAGTGTTTTTTTCTTGAATATGTTTTTTTTTTCCCATATCAATGGGTAGGTGGAATCATGTGAGTCTGACTTTTCCATGTGACTATTGAGAATTAGGTTGTTTGGTTTAGAATACTTTCTGTATTACAACTACTTTTTAATAGGGCCACTGAACAAGATTTCCTGTTCTTCATGACGCTTCAATATGACCACAAGGTAAAAAAAAAAAAAAAAAGAAGCTAGTTTGGCCAGTTTAATGATTGGGCTTTTCTGTTTTTCCTGTGCATGAAATACCAAAGAATGAGGAAAGGGAATGTTCAACATAATAGTAACTATATTTCTCAGATTCTAGGAAAGATATTTTTAAAGAACTTAAGAGTTATAGGGATATGACCCAATGACCAGCGATTTAATAAAGCACAAAAAGAAATTTATTAATTTACAGGTTAATAGCTCAGGTCTTAGAGCTAGACTGCCTGGGTTTGAATTGTGACTCCCCATTAACTAGCACTGAGACTTTGTTCCAACTACTAACCCTCTCTGTAACTCACGAGCGAGCTGTGTCGCTTTAACCTCATGATAACTCAGACTCCTCATTACGAAAATGGAAACAGTAATAGAAGCCACCTCATATACCTGTTATAAAAATTAAATTATCAATACACATAAAACATATAGATTTGTGCCTGGCTAATAGTATGCACTCCATAAATGTTAGCTATAGTTACTATAGTAAGAAACATGGAAGTCACATCTTACGAAGAATAGTTTAAGCAACTTTTATGACGAAGAGAAGGTAGATCTCCACAGAGTTACTCCAAAGAGCAGAGCTAAAAACCAACAAATGGAGGTTTTAGGACCACAGACTTAAATGGTACTGGAGGAAACACTCCTTGATAACTTCTAATGTCTACGAAGAGGATGAATGACTTCCAGAGATCCTAGAAGGTGTTTTTATCCAAATTGCCACTAGATGAGCACAATAGCTGTCTCTCTGATTATAAGGGTCAATGAGGTTATATGAGCAAAATGGAGCAAATCTTACTAGAACCTATGTGCTGCCTGAGTTAGCATTTCTCTGGCCACAAGCAGTAGCAGACCTAAATTCTACCAAGCCTATCCAACTCCCACTTCCTCTTCCCAGGTGGAAACATTTTTCTTAAAAGGTTTCACCCAGAACTGAGCGTGATACTATTATTTTACTAACATAGAAACATGGAGTTATTAAACAGGTCTGAATCTGTAGTCTACAAAAATAGACACAGGAGCCTGTGACTTATTTTTAATATTTCAAAGAGCCTAACAGGACACTTACTATTTCCCATGGTGAGGATGAACAGATTGACTAAACTGTTAAGTTTCTTTATTTTATTTTATTCTATTTTATTTTTTGGCCATGCCGCACGGCATGTAGGATCTTAGTGACCAGGGATAGAACCCGTGCCCCCTGCAATGGAAGCACAGTCTTAACCACTGGACTGCCAGGGAAGTCCCTAAGTTTCTTATTTTAAATTGAATTATCTTGATTATATTATATTATCTCAGGTTTTCCATCATATGAAGCTCTAGATGTTTTCATTATTATAAACCAGGAAAATTAACCACTGATTTATACAAGCACTTCAGTGTTTACAAACTTTCAAAACATGGAGTGCTTTGGTTAAAAAATAATGATAGTAGTAAGAAGATCAAAAAGATTGGAAACCTTACTCTCTATTAAAAGTCAGTTAAACATTAGTTCTTTTAGGAGACAAGATGTCTCGGAGTCAGAAGAACTGGGGTTTGTCCACACCATGCTCGTTGATTGTTTAGAGACCTTGAATAAATTATGTAACCTCACCGAATATCAGTTACTGCCTCCTTAAAATGAGGAGAATGTCAGCATTTGCTTATTTATTGATTTGGTCACATCTTGCCTACCTCCATAAAAGATTTGATATATATCGTCAAATCAAAGATAGATTACGTTACAAATGGAAAATATTCAAAAACTGGTTTTACCTTAAGAAATATTTCTCTTGCTCTCAAGATATTCTGGTCCCAGAAAAAATATTTTTTTAAAAATTATGGATCTGTTAATAAGACATAGACAGTTTCTGTGATTATCACCGGGTTTGTGGATGGTTAGTAGGCTTTCTGCATTCACTGGCATTTCTTAAGGAACAAATCTATGGGTCAGACTAGAAAACAATTAGAGAGGTTTACAATGTCAGTTTAATATTTTATGATCAAAATCATAAACAACTGAAAGCAGAAACAAATAAACAAACAATCAAAATGCAATTCCTTTGCAGGGTTAAGCAATCATGGACTATCCATGGATTACCCTCGAAGTTTTTAATTATTCAGACTCAGGAACAGCAAACACTGGCCCTTGGGCAAAAACCTGACCAATGCCTAGATTTGCTAGATCCTCGACCTAAGAATGGTTTTTATGTTTTTAGTGGTTGGAAACAATCAAAAGTAGAATACAATTCTGCGACACGTGAAAACTATAAGAAATTCAAATTTTATTGGAACACAGCCTCACTTATTTATTTACATATTGTCCACAATGGCACTGTTAAGTTAATTGTGACAGAGATTGCCCCCCAAAGCCTAAAATATACTTAGTCTCTGGCACTTTACCAAAAATGTTTGCCCCTGATCTAGGTGGCACAGAATTGAATCACTTCCACTGTTTATTTCCAAGTCATAAAGTAAATATGACTTTGGAAGTGAAAACCTACAAAATATGTATTTAAAGATGCATATGTGTAATCTTTTTAATCATTATGAAGGGCCTGAAAAACAATCTTACATTTTCAGACATTTAACATGTGGAAGCACTTAACTAGAAATGAGAAAGTTTTAGACAATTAGTGTAAGAGAAGCAGTTATTGAAATGTCACTGAAATACATTTTGACTTAAAATGGATTTAACTGACTGATGCTCTTAAACTTTTTAAAAATATTTTTTAAATGTTTTAAGGTATATATTTCTTTATATATACATATATAATACATACACACACACACACACACACACACACACACACACACTTTTATCCCCCTGCCTACACATAAGAACACTGAGGCAAAAATCAAGCTAAAATGGTAACATCCAGCCTCTGGTATCACAGTGCTAGTACGTGAATCTCTACTCTGCTCCTCTAGCGGATATTTGGGGAATTACACTGTCCTTGCCTTGGTTTCTTCGTCCTTGAAATGTGAAGGATGATAATTATGATAATAAACACCTATGTCACAGAGTTGATTTAGAGAATTAAATGAGGTACATATAAAGCACGGAGAGCAGACAGTGGCACATATTAAGCCCCGAACAATGTTAGTCAACAATTATTCTTGTGGTTGTTTTTGCTGTTACATTTTCCTTTCCCCACCATTCAGAAGGGTCTACAAATACATAAAAACATCTTCCAGGACATATCATCAGTCTCGTCAGCCTAAGGCAAGAAAGGTGCCCACTAACCTGAATATTTCACTCTGTAAAAATAATCACTTATGTCATAAAAGGTATCGATGGGGTGGAAGGGGTCACAGATGCTAGGATTTTTTCCTTTCTATCATCTTTAGCAATGCTGATTGCCCTGCAAATGTCTGCTAGTTAACTGTCTTTATTGGAAGGAAGCTTCTGTAAGAAAAAAGGAGAAAACAACTGTGAACGTTTTCCACTTTCTTATAGGGATTAGGTCAATAAGCAAGAAAATCTTACCTTTTCTTAAAACAAGATTTGTTTTTATCATTCATCTAAAAGTACAAAGAGCATAATAGTAGACTACAAAAAATAGTATTAGGAAAGGTTTAGAAAAGTATGAGGACATTCTGATAAGCAAACCCCAACAGAATACAAAAATAATTTAAAGAGTCATAAATTTAGCTTGTGAAAATTTAAGAAAGAGGCAAAAACCATATTTTGGGAGAAGAGGTGCTTTTTGTTGTTTTGTGTCATTTGTTCTGTTTGTTTTGTTTAATCTTTCATCTAGTGCTTACACGTATGCAGATAATGTTGCCTCTATCACATTTCTCCTGCTGGATTAGATTTTTGGCCAATGATGAAGAATAAAACGTAAGTAAGTTGTAAATGTATTAGACTATGAACCATTGATAATTATAAAGCTTGATTTGTAAAACTCTTTTTCAATATATATCTGGAATGCTTGCAGCAATTGTTTATAGACAATATTGTAATGGCTGTGTAGGGCAGATTTTGTCTTTCAAAGACAGGTTTGCTGTTCATGTTGGTTCTTCACTACTATAATCTTTTCCCAGAATGCTTCTCTGCTGCAGTGTATATACAACCTATGCAGAAGCAAACAAACAGTACGCTTGAGGCTGCTATCCTTGCAAAGGGCTGCTTACAAGGCTGGCACTTGGCAGTTGTCCATGAACTTGAATGATAAACAGTTCCTACACTAATGTAAAACTTTCCCTAAACGAAAAGAGCAGTCCACTGTGCCTAAACTGTGTGTGCCAACTACATGGTTTATAGTGAATACCTGCTTTCCTTCTGGGACACTGAATCTGTTATTTGCTAGATGGAAGGTGCCTATCTATTGACACACCCAAAAAAAACCCTTGACTTTCTAGTCTCAGGCCAGCTTCCCTAGTAGATGACATTTCTCATGTGTTGTCACAACTCATTGCTGGAGGAATTAAGTGCCTTCTGTGTGACTCCAGTAGAAGATTCTTGGAAGGTTACACTTGGTGTTCTCTGGATTTCACCCTCCCTGTCTTTTCTCCTTGCTGATTTTATTTGGACCCTTTTGCTGTAGTGAATCATAGCCATGAGTATGACCACATGCTGGGTCCTGTGAGTCGTACCGAATCATATAAACTGGGGAAGGGAGAACAGGGGGAGTCTTGGAGATTCCACACACTACTCAACTTGACCTTGCTGAGAATCTGATGCAGATGAATCCCATGGCGTATAGCTGTTCTATAATTTTACATTAACTATGAAATTGAATTTCTTAAGTTCAACACCACAGATTGGGAATGCTTTATGAAATTTCTCCCAACTTCTCCTTGAAGGAAGTATGAAATGTACTAACAGTCACTGAATATTCTGAGTGACTCAGAAATATTACAGTGATGCATTTAATAGCTATATTATCTAAGTTTAATCTCAGGTTTGTGTGACTTTAAGGCCTGTGCTCTTACCATTATGCTACACAAACTCTCCTGAAAATAGCAGAGAAAAGAGCTGCCTTCTGTTTTGTTCTAAAGATGTTTGTTGTAACTGTGTATGGATTTAACTGCTGTTGAACATAATGAATACTTAGTGTGCAGAAATGTCATGCCCAGAAGAACAGTGCAGACCTAAGGAGGTCAATCGTGTGACCTAGAGCATCTGGATAACGGTTTTGGTCATTCCTCACATGTGTCACTGTCACGTGTCTTCCCCTGTGACGGGTTGCAAATTGGGTGGTTGCTAAAAAATTGGAACACAAATATCCTGGATTTGTAAGTAGGATGCTCAAAATGGGAAAGTAGAGATCCCTCGCTCATCTCTCCAGCCTCCCTTCCTTTATAAATTCACATCTAAAACTTCTGGCATTTTCTTCATGACTTTTAACCCTGCAACTTTTCCCTCATGGAGTTAACTAATGATAATGATATAACCATTAATCATAAAATGCTTGTAGGCAAAGACTGTACTATTCAGTTTTTCAGAAAAATAAATATAAGCAAAGAAGCTAAGGAAGCAAGCAAAGAATCTACCCACAGAGTTTTGTCTCTATTGTAATTATAACATGCACTAAATATTTAAAGGATGCAGGGTTCAAACATCATTTCACAGATGGCTGTTGTTCCTTCCCAAGAGAGAATAAAAAAAGAAATGAAAATGTGAACTGTAATAAGAAAAGTTGCCCTAGAGATGAGAGACTCAAAGGAAAGGATATCAAATAATATGAGAAAAGAAGAGACATATTAAAAGGTTTTAACAACAGGTATTAAGTAACCAACATTAGATAAATTTTGAAGGAAGCTAAAAAGTAATTCTAGTGGTGTCGTAACAGTATTTTCTTCATAGAAAATAGACAGTTAAAGACAAAAAAATTCTTAAGTTACTTTGATTTATGCCTCATCCCTTTTATCATACAATAAACTACATATAATTCAGAAAATTTATGTTTTAAGAAATTGTTAAGATATTAATAAATCAACTTTTTTTTTTAATGGGCATGGTATGGCTAGCTTGGAAGAACACATTCATACTAGCAGATATTTTGTGTTCTATGCTACCAGACAATTTATAGGAAAAATAAAGCATGGTCTTTCAGGTAGCATAAGGAAGGGTTTGTAGGGTACAGAAAGGCCAAAATAGCATAACTCCACTTTGAGGATAGAGAATAAAGCCCTGACACAAAAATTGTGACTTCAGTGTCTTACTTTTTCATATGTTTTACACAAGAATGAAAAAAATGGCTGTATAAGAATGTTCACTTCAATACTGTTTGCAATAACAAACATCATATAAAATTTTCTCCATAGTGAAATGATACATTGATACCACCTCTATTGAAAAGAATGAAGTAGACCTTTGTGTGCTATTATGAAAAGATCTTAAAACTTACACTCTTTCCATCTAGAAAGGCTCACTGTATAAAAAAAAAGGATCTATCTATCATCTACCTATCTATTTATATATGTGAGTGTATTTGAGTGTGTAAGCGGGATATTTCAGAAGAGATACAAAATAAATTGATGATACACAGAATTGATGATTCTTTGGAAGGTGACTGAGTGTCTAGAATAGGAGAACTCTACTTTTTCTTGTATACATGTTTGAAGTCTCCTATGGTTCTAGATATATTTTATATCTATATTTTAATAAATGGTGGTTTGACTTTTACTATATTTAGGTGATTTTTACAATATTTTTAAAAATTCTGAAAATTGCTCACTATTTAAAAACTGCAAATATTTAGATTAATTAATTATTTAAATGACTCAAAATATTGAGATGAGTAATATTTAAATGACTATTTAAAATAATTAGGTGATTATTTTCTGAATACTATACCTTACCTACATTTTTTACTTGTTGCAAAGTTCAAGTTGAAATTAATTGTATCTGTGATGAAACCTTTTGTATTAACATTAATACACATTAACATTATTCTAAATGATTATTAAAATAGATCAATGGATTAGAAGCTAGCTAATCAAGAGCTGTGAAATTTTTGCTTAAATTTTTCATGTCTAGTAGTATGCTTCATTATTTCTCTATATCTATTTAATAATACAATTAATAGCCAACTTTTGCTATTAGGATAGCTTATTCTATTTCTATGTCAATAACATACTGTACATACTTGGGAGAGGAGAAATGTAGTCAATATCAAGATAGAGTCCATCATTTTAGGAGCAGATATAACAAATGGCCAACCTGAAAGTATTTCTATAAAATCAAAGTACGGTTTCTCATTTTTACTCCTCTTGACATGATGGTTTTTTCCACTGTATACCTGTGATTGCTCTTTCATTTTGAAGTCCATTTTTCTCCAATGAATCCTTCATATAAATGCAGAAAACCTTTGCATAATATAAGTTAGAAAATGACTATCAGACCGTTCTGAACATATCAACACAAATGCTTGCATAACTTTTCTTCTTTTCTTCATTCATTAGTCCTCAATGAAATCTAAGAGCCTACAAAGTTCTAGGAATGCCGTTTGACCAAAAATAGAACAATGAAGACCCGTGACGAGTCCAACATTCATGTTGTATCTTACGTAAGTCAATGCAATTATTCTAATATTATTAATAAATTTCACAGGTTTTGAGCTGCTGTAAAATGGATCAGGCACTTTTATGAGCTCCCTACCAATAGGAGTGTTCAGTGGGAAAATGGATAACCACCCACAGGAGCGTCGTAGAGGGGACTTTGTTTAGGGTGGGAGAGGTGGACAACTAAGGCTACATCAAATTGTGAGGTACTGTTTTCAGGTATACTGCCATTTTTAGTTTTTTGTTTGTTTGTTTTGTTTTGCCAAAAATGTATATTGTCAGCAAATGCTTATTAAGAATATTTTTCACCTCAATAATGGAATATTGAAAATATTGAGAAGAACTACCTTTTTAATACAAATTCATTATTTATTACAAATTCTCCTCGTGAAGATGGATAAGACAGCAAGGAAAAGACATTTTAGAGAAGAAAGTCCATGTTCATCAAAAGAGACACTTGCAAAGACACATTAAGTCCTTGACATAAATTCCTTCTGAAGTCAAAAGACAAGTTCATTCAGCACCCTCAGGCTTGAAGGTGAGATTCCAATAGCTGAGCTATACAAACTGCCTTGGCTTTTTCACCAACTAAAAGCTAGTAGTGAAAATGGAAAAACGGAGAAATTTTTCAAGTCTCTGCAGGCTCTTTAAAAATCACAAACTCATAAAATTTCAACATAACCTTAGAGTTCATGTAATCTAATACTCTCATATTATAGATCTGCTAAGTGAAGCTCAGAAAAATTAAATGCCTAGCTTGATAACTTTTCAATTAGTAACTTTCTTGGTTTATTGTCCTCTGGCCTTAGAACTTTTCCATTGGTGCTTCTTATCACCAAGGAATAATGGATCTCATTATCTAACTCTGCATTTTAAAAACTGGCCTTGTCTAAAGAGGTTTGGCCTTTGCCCTTGGGAGGTAACCTATGTCACACCCAACAGGATTATCTTTGTTTAGAGTGAAGATTAGCCTTACCCAATAGTCTTAGGGTGAGGGCTGCCCAAGTCAGAAGGACCAACCGTGCGATTTAGGTTGGGGGCTTTGGGTCATGACGGATCAGTTGACCTGGAGACTGAATTCAACCATGCGGGGCAATCATTCTATCAATCTTGCCTATGTAATGAAGCCCCAGTAAACACTCTGGACACCCAGCTCAGATGAGCATCCAAGGGTGGCAATACTCGGTGTATTGTCACCACCATAACCAGGAAGAGTCACACCATGCATGACTCAGTGGGGAGAGGACGATCAATTTCTGCCCTATGTGTCTCTTCCCTTGGCTGATTTTATTCTACATCCTTTCCCTATACTATACCATAATCATGAGTATAATAAACTTTCTGTGAGTTATTTGAGTCCTTCTAGTGAATTATTGAAACTGAGGGTGGTTTTTGGGAATCCCTCCTCAACACTTGCAGTTGGTGTCAGAAGTCAGGGCAGTTTCGTAGGGACGGTTCCCTCAAATTTTGCAGTTTGGCTAACTTTGTATACTGACTTAAATAGTCACATATAAAGATGTCTTAAAAGTTACACTGCCTCATTTTTGGAACTGATAAAATGAAGTTACAAGAATAAACACTCCCTATACAAAGAAGCTGTGATGGTTAACTCTATGTGTCAACTTGGCTAGGTCACATACCCAGCTATTTGGTCAAATAATATTCAGATGTTTCTGTGAAGGTATTTTTTAGATGAGATTAACATTTAAATCAGTAGATTCTGAGTAAAACAAATTACCCCCTACAATGTGGGTGGGCCCACACACGCTCTCTCTCCCTCTCTCTCCCTCTCTCTCTCTCTCTCTATATATAAATATATATGTACACACATATATACACACACGTATACATACATATATACGTATACACACATATACACACACACACACACACACACACACACACATACACACACTTCCTATTGGCTGTGTTTCTCTGGAGAACCCTAACACAGGGGCATTTCTGCATATGAATAGCACCAGTAGGCCCTCTAATCTTCAAGATCTTCAGAAGCTGGGAAATCCCAAATGATAAAATGAAATTGATTGATGTGAGATTTCTAAGTGTTTTCTTATACTGTTACATCAACAACTTCCAGAGTTTGTAAAACCCTAAAGTCATATGTAATAGAACAGATATTTACAATTCATTTAAAGTACTCTTATATCGAACATCATTGACTCAGCTTGGCAATAATCTACATGAAGACTAATACAATCAACAGGAAATAAAAAGGAAGGTAACATCAGGACAAAGGAAAAAGTGCTGACAACTGCCTCATTTTTCCTTTTCCTTGCAGCTACAAATATTTCTTGAAATTCCTCTGCGCTACAGGAGGCTAAGAAAAAGTTATTTGACAAACCTCTGCTTCCTCTTTCCCATACCATTCTTAGTGGGTGGCCCAGAGGAAAACAGTTCTGTCAATGAAAAACTCTTTTTTCATAAAGAATTTTCACGGACCTTATCTATCTGTATACCGTGTATAACAGGGTCTTACCCACTGACTTCATTCATCAGTTGTCTTGGTAACAATTGACAACATCTTAACAATTCAACCATAACAAAATCTTATGGAAGATAGTATATTATATGATTTCATATAACATTGGTTTCCTTGGAGTTGCAGGTAAGGGGAAGAAAGATATTGAAGAAGGATTTTTTCATTGTATATTTCAGAATATTTGTGTACTTCATAATAAATATATATGTAATATATTTATTGTATTATTATGTGATATATATCTTTATATATACACATATGTATGAATTATTTACCTATTTTTTTTAAAGTAAGCAAAATATAGTGGCAGATTACTATATTTTCTAATACAATTTCTGCAAAAAAAAGCTCAGGAAGTTGTTTATACAACTATTTAGAATATATTTAGAAAAATGCAAACCCAACAGTTAGTAGTAATTACCTCTGGGAAGGAAAACTTCGGTTGTAAAAGAAGTATACAGGGATTTAATCTTTTATTTTTCTCTCCTTTCTATTTAAAACCCATTTATGATTTAATTTCAGAGTTTAAAAAATCTTTTAGAGACCCCCCCCCCACTAGGATTCTTTAAAGGGTCTGAGTCAGTGCTGGGATGTGTCCTGCAACTTAACAGTCTCCGGCAGAGTGAAACAGAGCTACCAGGGAAAGGAGCTCCTGAGATCACCCACCTGCACACACAGCTCAGAGCTTTGGGCTCTAGCTGAAAATGGTAATTTTAACTGTATTGTCCTGTAAAAGAGGCAAGTCACATATCCTAATTCCCTTTCCCAGAGGAGGAAGAATGTCTGAGAAGTCAAAAGAGGAGCAAAGGGGTGCGAAAGAGGAGTTTAATCTGCATCCATTTGTTTCCATGACTTCACTGGTCCACAGATCTTTTTCTTGTTTGTGCCTCTTCTCTCCCCACTGGAAGGTATGCCTTCAAGAGCAGCAACCAGCACATCTCTCTTACCTCTGCCCCGACAGCCTAGGGTGGTACTGGCCACCTAGTACACTCAACATATCTGTGCTGAATGAATGAATGAGGACTTCTAGCAAAGATGCTTATGATGTATCTAACCAGAATGGCTTTGTATCTAATAAATAACCACACAGTATACATAAGTATGTATAAACTTATATACTAAACTGCCTCTTCAAACGCCTTGTAAACTTCAGATCTTATCATTTTAACTAATAATGAATTTTAAATATATATATTTTTCATGACAATGCCAAAACACACAAAATTTTAAAACTATGTAGTAATAGAAAGATGATTAAAAATGATCTTAGGAGAAATACTTAGGAAGGGAGTCAAGATGGCGGTGTGGGAAGACATGGATTTTGTGTCTCTCCACAACTAGGGCACCTGCCAGATGCTGGTGGGGGACCTCGATGCCCAAGGAGATGGGAGGAACCCCCAAACGACCTGGTAGAACATGGGAAGACTAAGGGAGGAGGAGAAGTGGAGGCCGGACAGGACAGCTGCCCCTGAGGGGTGGCTGGGACGGGGGAGGGGTTCCTACACCTGGAGGGACACTTGCGGGCTCAGATTGGGGGGAGCGTACCTAGAATTTCCCTGCCCAATCATCCCAGAAAGCCTGCCTGGCTCTTGGGCCAGGTTCTACACCCTCAGAGGCCCCCTCCGGGCCACATTGGTCATGGGGTTGTAGGAGGGAGGCCAGGGAAGAACAGGAGTGGCAGGCAGGAGGGGCCCTCCAGGACCAGAGGAGTGGGAGAGGAGCAGAGGGTGTTAGCCCTGCCCACTCCGGCCACGAAGGCCGCTGGACTCCCAGGCCAGGTCCCCCACCCTCCAAGACCAGAGGCAAGGTTGGGTACCTTCTGTTGAGCCTAAGCCCCACCCTCTGCCACACCCCCGCCCCCCAGGGCCTTTTCCAGCCCTATGGATCCTAAGCATAGGCCCCGTCCACCACCTAAACCCTGTCCCTGCCTAAGCCCTGCCCCCCACGGCCAGGGCCTTTTCCCCCTTCTTTTTTTGTTCCTCCTCTTTTTTACTATCGTGGTTCTGTTTCACCTTCCGCTTGTTGTTTCATCTATATTTTTATTTTTAGATTCTTTCTAACATATCTGTTAGTTTCCTGGTCTAATTTTATTTTTTACTTTGTTACTGTTCTGATCCTTTTTTCTTTTTTTTTTTTTTTTTTTTGCCACCCTGAGCAGCTTGTGGGATCTTGGTTCACGAGACAAGCTGGGGGTCAGGCCGAAACTCCTGCAGTGGGAGCTCCAAGTTCGAACCACTGAACTAACAGAGAACCTCAGACCCCAGGGAATATCCATCACAGTGAGGTTTCCCAGAGGTCCTCATCTCGGCAGCAAGACCCAGCTCTACCCAATAGCCTACAAACTTCAGTGCTGGAAGCCTCAGGCCAAACAACCAGTAAGACAGGAACACAATCCCACCCATAAAAAAAAAAAAATATGTCACAGATGAAGGAACAAGGTAAAGACCTACAAGACCAAATAAATGAAGAGGAAATAGGCAGTCTACCTGAAAAAGAATTCAGAGTAATGATAGTAAAGATGATCCAGAATCTTGGAAATAGAATGGAGGCACGGATTGAGAAAATACAAGAAATGTTTAACAAAGATCTAGAGGAACTAAAGAACAAAGAAACAGAGATGAACAACACAATAACTGAAATGAAAAACACATCAGAAGGAATCAGTAACAGAATAACTGAGGCAGAAGAACGAATAAGTGAGCTGGAAAACAGAGTGGTGGAAATAACTGCCGACGAGCAGAATAAAGAAAAAAGAATGAAAAGAATTGAAGACAATCTCAGAGATCTCTGGGACAATACTAAATGCACCAACATTTGAAATATAGGGGTCCCAGAAGAAGAAAAGAAAAAGAAAGGGTCTGAGAAAATATTTGAAGAGATTATAGTGGAAAACTTCCTTAACATGGGAAAGGAAATAGTCACCCAAGTCCAGGAAACGCAGAGTCCCATACAGGATAAACCCTTGGAAAAAGAGACCAAGGCATATATTAATCAAACTAACAAAAACTAAATTCAAGGAAAAATATTAAAAGCAGCAAGGGGAAAACAAAAAATAACATACAAAGGAATTCCCATAAGGTTATCAGTTGATTTTTCAGCAGAAACTCTGCAGGCCAGAAGGGAGTGGCAGAATATACTTAAAGTGATGAAAGAGAAAAACCTACAACCAAGATTACTCTACCCAGCAAGGATCTCATTCAGATTCCATGGAGAAAACAAAAGCTTTTCAGATAAGCAAAAGCTAAGAGAATTCAGTACCACCAAACCAGCTTTAAAACAAATGCTAAAGTAACTTCACCAGGCAGGAAACACAAGAGGAGAAAAAGACCCACAGAAACAAACCCAAAACAATTAAGAAAATGGTAATAGGAACATACATATCAAAAATAACCTTGAATGTAAACGGATTAAATCCCCCAACCAAAAGACACAGACTGGCTGAATGGATACAAAAACAAGACCCGTATATACGCTGTCTATAAGAGACCCACTTCAGACCTAGGGAAACAGACAGACTGAAAGTGAGGGGATGGAAAAAGACATTCCATGCAAGTGGAAACCGAAAGAAAGCTGGAGTAGCAATTCTCATATCAGACAAAATAGACTTTAAAATAAAGACTATCACAAGAGACAAAGAAGGACACTACATAATGATCAAGGGATCAATCCAAGAAGAAGATATAACAATTTTAAATATTTATGCACCCAACATAGGAGCAGCTCAATACATAAGGCAAATGCTAACAGCCATAAAAGGGGAAATTGACAGTAACACAATAGTAGGAGACTTTAACATCCCACTTTCACCAATGGACAGATCAACCAGTATGAAAATAAATAAGGAAACACAAGCTTTAAAGGACACATTAAACAAGATGGACTTAACTGATATTTATAATACATTCCATCCAAAAATAGCAGATTACACTTTCTTCTCAAGTGTTCATGGAACATTCTCCAAGACAGTTCATATCTTGGGTCACAAACCAAGCCTTGGAAAATTTAAGAAAATTGAAATCATATCAATCATCTTTTCTGACCACAATGCTATGAGATTGGAAATCAATTACAGAAAAAAATCTGAAAAAAAACACAAATACATGGAAGCTAAACAGTGTGCTACTAAATAACCAAGAGATCACTGAAGAAATCAAAGAAGAAATAAAAAATACATAGAAACAAATGACAATGAAAACATGATGACCGCAAACCTATGGGATGCAGCAAAAGCAGTTCTAAGGGGGATGTTTACAGCAATTCAATCTCACCTCAAGAAACAAGAAAAATCTCAAATAAACACTCTAATCCCACACCTAAAGCAACTAGAGAAAGAACAAAGAAGGAAAAATATCATAAAATCAGAGCAGAAATTAATGAAATAGAAACAAAGAAAATAGCAAAGATCAGTAAAACTAAAACTTGGTTCTTTGAGAAGATAAACAAAATTGATAAACCCTTAGCCAGACTTATCAAGAAAAAAAGAGAGAGGATGCAAATCAATAATATAGAAATGAAAAAGGAGAAATCACAACGGACACCACAGAAATACAGATTATAAGAGCCTACTACAAACAACTATAAGCCAATAAAATGGACAACCATGAAGAAATGGACAGATTCCTGGAAAGGTACAATTTTCCAAGACTGAACCAGGAAGAATTAGAAAATATAAACAGACCTATCACAAGTAATGAAATTGAAACTGTAATTAAAAATCTTCCAACAAACAAAAGCCCAGGACCAGATGGCTTCACAGGCAAATTCTATCAAACATTTAGAAAAGAGCTAACACCAATCTTTCTCAAACTCTTGTAAAACACTGCAGAGGGAGGAACACTCCCAAATTCATTCTATGAAGCCACCATCACCCTGATACCAAAACCAGAAAAAGACATCACAAAAAAAGAAAATTATAGACCAATATCACTGATGAACATAGATGCAGAAATCCTGAACAAAGTACTAGCAAACAGAATCCAAAAACATATTAAAAGTGTCATACACCATGATCAAGTAGGGTTTATCCCAGGAATACAAGGATTCTTCAATAAATGCAAATCAATCAATGTGATACACCATATTAACAAATTAAGGAATAAAAACTGTATGAGAAAAAGTGAGAGAGTAGCATTGACATATATACACTACCAAATGTAAAATAGCTAGCTAGTGGGAAGCAGGTGCATAGCACAAGATCAGCTCTGTGCTTTGTGACCACCTAGAAGGGTGGGATAGGGAGGGTGAGAGGGAGGCTCAAGAGGGAGGGGATAAGGGGATATATGTATACATATAGCTGATTCACCTTGTTATACAGCAGAAACTAATGCAACATTGTAAAGCAATTATACTCCAATAAAGTTGTTAAAAAATTAATTAATTAATTTTTAAAAACATATGATCATCTTAGTAGATGCAGAAAAAGCTTTTGACAAAATTCAACACCCATTTATGATAAAAACTCTCCAGAAAATGGGCATAGAGGGAACCTACCTCAACATAATAAATGCCATATATGACAAACCCACAGCAAACATCATACTCAATGGTGAAAAACTGAAAGCATTTCCACTAAGATCAAGAACAAGACACAGATGTCCACTCCACTACTCTTATTCAACATAGTTTTGGAAGTCCTAGCCACGGCAACCAGAGAAGAAAAACAAATGAAAGGAATACAAATTGGAAAAGAAAAAGTAAAACTGTCAGAGTTTGCAGATGACATGATACTATATGTAGAAAATCCTAAAGATGCCACCAGAAAACTGCTAGAACTAATCAATGAATTTGGTAAGGTTGCAGGATACAAAGTTAATGCACAGAAATCTCTGGCATTCCTATACACTAACAATGAAAAATCAGAAAGAGAAATTAAGGAAACAATCCCATTTACCATCACAACAAAAAGAATAAAATACCTAGGAATAAACCTACCTAAGGAGGCGAAAGACCTATACTCAGAAAACTATAAAACACTGATGAAAGAAATCAAAGATGACATAAACATATGGAGAAATATAACATGTTCTTGAGTTGGAAGAATCAATATTGTGAAAATGACTATACTACCCAAAGCAATCTATAGATTCAATGCAATCCCTATCAAACTACCAATGGCATTCTTCACAGAATTAGGACAAAAAATTTTACAATTTGTATGGAAACACAAAAGACCACGAATAGCCAAAGCAATCTTGAGAAAGAAAAACCGAGCTGGAGGAATCAGGCTCCCTGACTCCAAACTATACTACAAAGCTACAGAAATCAAGACAGTGTGGTACTGGCACAAAAACAGAAAAATAGATCAATGGTACAGGATAGAAAGCCCAGAGATTAACCCACACACATATGGTCACCTAATTTATGACAGAGGAAGCAAGAACATACAATGGAGAAAAGACAGCCTCTTCAATAAGTGATGCTGGGAAAAATGGACAGCTACATGTAAAAGAATGAAATTAGAACACTACCTATCACCATACACAAAAATAAGCCCCAGAAGGAGTAAAGACCTAAATGTAAGACCGGACACTATAAAATTCTTAAAGGAAAGCATAGGAAAAACACTCTTTGACATAAACCACAGGGAGATCTTTTAATGAAAATAAAAACAAAAATAAACAAATGGGACCTAATGAAACTTAAAAGCTTTTGCACAGTAAAAGAAACCATAAACGACATGAAAAGACAACCCTCAGAATGGGAGAAAATAGTTGCAAATGAAGCAACTGACAAAGGATTAACCTCCAAAATATACAAACAGCTCATGGAGCTCAATATCAAAAAAACAAACAACCCAATTAAAAAATGGGCAGAACACCTAAATAGACATTTCACCAAAGAAGACATACAGATGGGCAAGAGGCACAGGAAAAGATGTTGAACATCACTGATCATTAGAGAAATGCAAATCAAAACTACAATGAGGTATCACCTCACACCAGTCAGAACGGATATTATCAAAAAATCTAGAAACAATAAATGCTGGAGAGCGTGTGGTGAAAAGGGAACCCTCCTGCCATGCTGGTGGAATGTAAATTGATACAGCCATTATGGAAAACAGTATGGAAGTTCCTTTAAAAACTAAAAATAGAACTATCATACGACCCAGCAATCCCACTACTGGGCATATACCCTGAGAAAACCATAATTCAAAAAGAGTCATGTACCACAATGTTCACTGCAGCTCTATTTACAATAGCCAGGACATGGAAGCCACCTAAGTGTCCATCGACAGATGAATGGATAAAGAAGATGTGGCACATATATACAATGGAATATTACTCAGCCATAAAAAGAAACAAAATTGAGTTATTTGTAGTGAGGTGGATGGACCTAGAGCCTGTCAAACAGAGTGAAGTAAGTCAGAAAGAGAAAAACAAATACCGTTTGCTAACACATATATATGGAATCTAAAAATAATGGTACTTATGAACCTAGTGGCAGGGCAGGAATAAAGATGCAGACACAGAGAATGGACTTGAGGACACGGGGTGGGGGAGGGGAAGCTTGAGCGATGTGAGAGAAGCATTGACATGTATACACTACCAAATGTAAAACAGATAGCTAGTGGGAAGCAGCAGCATAGCACAGGGAGATTTCGGTGCTTTGTGACCACCTAGAGCGGTGGAATAGGGAGAGTGGAAGGGAGACTCAAGAGGGAGGGGATATGGGGATATATGTATTCATACGGCTGAATCTCTTTGTTGTACAACAGAAACTAACACAGCATTGTGAAGCAATTATACTCCAATAAAGATATATGAAAAAATGATCTTAGTTTATGTTGCTAATAGCTTCCAAAAAAAAAAACCCAAACAAACAGAAAAAGAGAACTCAGATAACTCCAATGGTAAAGAATACATATTTGACTTCAGACAAAGATGTAAAGTTGTCTTCATGTTTAACTTGGGTCTGCTTTAGAATTCTGCCTTAAGCACAAAGGGTAGCATAAACTTGCTGTTTTTGAGAGCTCCTCTTAGCAGAGAGGCACTTAGCATGCAAATCTGTAACATAAATTTAGTTTACAAATGGCATTGCAAAATGATTGCTGCTACATCTTACTTTTTAGTCACAATGGATGTGAAAAAGATAACTAGTGAAATAACTATAATTCAAGTAGAAAAGTGACATAAGGTCCCATAAATTTCTCCAAGTAGCTTTACTTTTTGACACAGAGTTCTTTACACAGATATATCTTTTGGTTCCGTGACAGTTTTACTAGAATAAAGGATGGGCAAGATTTAAAGTGCCTTAGGGTGGTTAAATATAAGCAGATATAGTTAAGAATTCTCTTCTGCTGTCCCCTAATTCTCATCAATTGTCAACCTATTGTATACATGTGAGAGTGAGTCCAATGCATAGTATTTTTGGATAGAATCCAACTTATCCTCACTTAGTTTTTCTAAAATCAGGGGATAGAATGTCACATAATATTTAGGAAAGAATCTTCTTGCTTGGGGGATTCTGAGTTGCAATTTAGTGTATCAGTTTTTAGTCCATAGATGCTATGTGTTTTATTATTTTTTAAAATTTTTATTGGGGTATAGTTGATTTACAGTGTTGTGTTAGTTTCTGCTGTACAGCAAATGAATCAGTTATACATACACATATATCCACTCTTTTTTAGATTCTTCTCCCATATAGGCCATTACAGAGTATTGAGTAGAGTTCCCTTTGCTATACAGTAGGTCCTTATTAGTTATCTATTTTATATATAGTAGTGTGCATATGTCAATCCCAATCTCCCAGTTTATCCCTCCCCCCAAAGACAAATATCATATGTTATCGCTTGTATGTGGAATCTCAAAAAATGGTACAAATGAACTTATTTACAAAACAGAAATAGAGTCACAGATGTAGAAAACAATCTTATAGTTACCAGGGGATGCTATGTATTTTAAAGAGATGAAAACAATTGATTCATCCTTATCTTCATTTCAAAAATATAAGTGGTGGATCAAATATGATCAGAACTTAAATTAGGTGGTATTTGAAGTACAGTAGAAAGATAGTCATTTCTGAATAAAAGGAACTCGAATAAACAGAGACACAACTAGTCATAAGACAGTAAACACAAAGTTTCACGAAGTCTTAGCCCCTTTTACTAATTGTATGGTTATAAGTTGAACGGCTACAGAGGCGTTGGTTTTTTGTTTCTTGGTTTTTTTGTTTTGTTCTGTTTTGTTTTGTTTCAGATAATAAGCTACATAGAAATTCCTAAGTTAATTTAGAAATAAAGTGTATGTATATAATATGTATATTGTATATTTTAAGTTATGGTGTTCAAAATGCAATAATATAGATTTATCTAAATTATCATTTTAGATGGAATTTCATTTACATAAAATAAATGGCAGTTGAAATCTTATATATGAGAAGATATGAAATTATCACTTTTCAAACAGTAATAAATATAAATATAAGTAATACAATGGATATTCTTTCAGTGTTACTTTGTAACTAAAATATTTTTTGACATGACTTTGAATAGAAGTCCTTTAATTTCATAGAATATCACACAAAAAAATCTATTCTCTGAAATAGAATTTGATAAGAAGAAACTTGAAATTGTGAAATTATTTATTGAGGTAAATGGGTAGTCATTACTGTCACCTGGAATACAATTTATACTGACTTCTTAACAAACAAGAACAATTTAGTTCCATAGTTTTAGAGAATTTTCCTAAATTCTAGCTATATAAATATCATTTGCAGCTTTTCTTTTTTACTAAAATATGAAGAAAGAGTACTAAAATGAGAAATAAGTGAAATCTTTGGTGGCAAAAATATTTTTACATGGTTTTCTAAACTTATAAGGAAAATAAAATGTAAGAGATGTTCCTACAATTTTAAAGAGTGTCTCAATTACAAGGACATTAAACCCTGTGGGTCAAATACAGCAGATACATTTAATGGAAGTCAGAATGAGTTGCATTAAGGTAACAGCTACAGTTTTCAAAGAGTTCATTAAACATTACATTTAATTCTTCTTTTGGCAATAAAAACCATTCGAGTTTCATTTTATTAGCTGTAATATTTTTGTAAGTGCAAATAAAGAAATTTTACTTAAAGTGTACCTAGCCAATTATTTTGAAGTAAAAATGCAATGTGCTTAAATTGATTCCTATTATTGTAAGAAAACAACATACCGGAAATGAGTACATTTAAAGTTGGAAATACCAGAGGAACACAAAAAAGAATTAATTTGAAAATCTACCACTCTTCCTTCAGTGAAGCGCTCATTTTTTTCTGAAGCTGAGTGCTCACCTGGGCGGTTAATTTCTTCGTGGATCCTGGTGCTTTGCTCCTTATGAACTGAAGCTGTCAACTGCGATTTTTTTCACTTGAAGCCCTGTTACAAACTAACATGCTTCGCTGGGCACACAGCACTTGCAATCTAACCAGACCGCGTTCTACCCTTTGCTGCCAAGGGACTCCTAAGTTACTCTGGCAAGGAGTAGTCATTACAGAGTACTCTCCACTATTTCCGTATAATGCTCCTTTTCTTCCACCCTACTCCTTCAAAAGAAATGATATTTATTTTCTTTTATTGCAAATTTTACTTATGTAAAAAAGTGGGATGGAAAACCTCTGTTACTCTGTTCTAGAAAAGCTGGAAAGGATATTTTCTTCCACATATCCCTGACATTCCTCAGGATGAAGGCTTTTAAAAGCATCTCTCTCTCCTACAAGCCTCTCCCACACTCGCAGCCTGCTGTCCTGCTCCCAGGTGCTGAAGAGTGCTCTCCCCATTCTTCTTGTGGCTGCACCCCAGAGCCCACCTATTTCCAAAGCCAGCCCTTTTGCCTAAAACCTCAAAACTCTCCCCCATCCCACTCTTTCCAATCCCCCTCCAGCCACTCCTTATTGATCTGGGGGGGGGGTGGTAGCTCCAATATCAACAGGGCAAGGACAGGACATCAGTGAGTGAAGCTCAGGGGTAAGACACCGGGCAGATGCCTGGATGGTCACCTTCCAAGTCATGGTGTGGGGGAATGCAGGTCCAGACCTGCCAGAGCCTCAGACTTCTCAAGAGGAGTCACAGTCTCTGGATATGTAATAGAGAAGAACAATCTGACTCTGTATTTGATCTGTTTCTTTAACTTTTGTATTTTGCTTTGAGTTAAGAATATTGCGTGTAGCCTGAAATATACAGGATAACCCATTCTCAAAGCTCTGACCTTTAAGAGTACAACACTTTTCCATTCACAGAGAGAGATGAAAAGTTGCAGAACAGAGAATAACATTTGTCTTGTTGGAGGTTTACCGGAACTTTGCGCCCTGGCCTACGCGGACAGCTGCAAGAACAAAGGATTCCCACGCCAAGCAGTCTGCAACAACCAGCCACGCCCCTTCCTCAACTTGCCTTTAAAAATATTTTGCCAAAACCCTTCGGGGAGTTCAGGATTGGGCGGGGCATGAACCACCCGTTCTCCCTTCAATAAACCTTTCTCTGCTCCAAACGCCAACGTTTGGGTATTGTTTGGCCTCACTGTGTGTCGGGCACAGGAACTTGCATTTGGTAAGAGATACTCATGAAAAGTTTATCAGTGTTTAGAAGCAGACCTACAACTATTTCTAACAATATTATGTGGGCTAGACAAAACAGTTCTGTGATCCAGATTTGAGCAGCGAGAGAGCAGAAAGCACCCCACCCTCTTCTTCAAATTCTTAAACACTTAGAACACTGCTTCATACCTAGTTGATAACCCCTAAGAATTTATATTATTGTACATATATGTATGTACACATAGATACATATACAGTTGGCCCTTGTGCTGCAAACATTACATTTACAGAAACATAAAGGCTGGCAAGTTTGGCATTTAATATAGTTGACGTGCCTGGCTTTTGTCCAAAAAAAACAACTAAGCTTTGTGAGTTTTGTGTATCCAAACAACTTGACAAACTCTAGAGGCGGCAGGATATCTGGTCTTTGAGGCCATTAATGCTTCACTGAGGCTGACAGGGGCCAACACAGCTTCACACAAAAAAATGGTCTTATAATCTCCAAAAACAAGGAAAGAAGGATCAGTAAACGTTTTCCTTTTACAAGGCTTATGTTGAAAGTTTGCCCTAGGGGAAAAGTCTAAGTGTAATTCATCTGAGTAACTTAAATCTCTTATGCAATGACTATGCAGAAAGGGTAAGAGAAGAACAACCAAAAACGTTAAAATGTGAAGAGATGAGTTCACCCAAAGAAGAGGCTGTGAAATTCTTACAAGATCGAAGATATTTTCAGCCTTCACAGCTGATCTAGAGCTTTGTTTACAGTGTTCTTTCCCCACAAAGAGAAAAGAACCTGCTTCCAACAATGTGTAATGAGTCTTTACTCAGCTTCTTATTTTATTTTGCTTAGAACGACTGAAATTTCTCTCTTTATTTCTCTTTCGGGAGTTTGCGAAATGCACAAGAATAACTCCACACCAAATTCCAAGTAGAAAACACAACCTGATGAAGGGGGTATGGTGATTCCAAATAGCATTCAACAACTGTCCCCACATGAGCTCAGACCCTCTCTTTTCATAACACCGCATAGTAACTTTTGATTATTTTCATACCTGAGTCTTTCTCATGCATTAGTTAAGAACGAATACTAACCCGTCTGAGGGCCTTTTTCATTCTATACACTAGAAAAGACCCATTCCTTTACCATCATGTGGCTATATTTTGCTGCTTTTTTCATTACTTCAATGAAAATTGCTTTTTTTGGTTTGTTTTTGCTTGTTTTGAACAACCCAGCCTGTTCAACTGTAATAACCTGATTAGTCAACAACCAGCTGTGTTTTGTGGCCGATCTAAGCTGAGCGGTCTCCTTTTCCTATGGGTCAGGATCTAAAAGCTAGTCTCTCTGACTAGAGATAGAAAATGTACCTATTTCCATGAGGCATAGATTAAAGTAAGGCATTCATCCCAGGACTTTAGGTTTCCTCTATGACTAAACTGAAATCCTTCCTCTTCAGCTTTAAGATTTCACAGTAATATTTGAGGAGCTACCGAAAATTCATCGGCTTTATGAACTAGCACATTCTACTTCTGTCAGCTGGCTATAACTAATGAATTAATTCAAAGCAAGACATCACAGGGACTTAGAGCTCCGCCTCACAGATAAGGCATCGCTGCTTTAATATGCAACTAAAAGAAATTGCCACAGTAACTTTAGACTTCTCTACCACATGTCTTCAGCACTTTGGAGGGAAGAATGTGACATAAATCTCACAAATGGTGGAAGGAACACATGGCTGGAGTGGGCATTATTCACAGAGGAAAGGCAGTAGCATATGTGCCCTGAAGAAATCTAGTCTAAGCCTTGTCTGGATTCCCTGTCCTGATTTGACTGAATTAAATCAAACAAGGAGTATCTCTTCCTGACACTCTTCCCCTAGTCTTTAGCCCTGAATTGATAGAAAAATAAGAAAGCACTTGCACAAACCTAATCTTTACTGCATTGGAACACCTTTCCAGGCCGGTAGTGCACCAGTGTTTTCTCTGATTTACAAATAAGAAGCCTGCAGCTGTGAAAGGAACAGTGACTTTAAGACTCCCATCCTGGTGTCGGGGCCAGGGCTCCTAGACAGCCTGAACCGACCCGCAAGGCTCCAGGTGGAAGGTGGCTGCTTTGCCCGCAATGCCCGCCATGCCCGCCCCCCGCCAAAAAAATTCAAAATAACAATTTTGGGGGTGTTCAAAATAACTTTACAAAATGACAGGTCAATCTACTTAAAGCCGATTTTATACCAAACCACCCTCTCTATGGGATTATTTATCCCTTCTATTAATGGGAAAAGTTGTGAATCTGGGCACAGTATGATTGGAACTACTATAACTATTTTGGCAAAAATTAATATCTTACAGATAATTTAAAGGGCTCACTGGAGTTCCAATCACATCCACTTAGAGATTCATGGGGTTTGCATGTAATCCTCTAGGGCAGAGGTCAGCAAACTCTTTCTGGAAATAGCCAGACAGTAAATATTTGGGGCTTTGTGGTCCGTAAACTCTCTGGCACAACTACTCAACTGTCTTTGGAGCATGAAAGCAGCCAGAGGCAACAGTAGGCAAATGGGTGCGGCTGTGTCCCAATAAAAGATTATTCACAAGAACAGGCAGCTAGAAGGACTGGGGCCACTGGCAGTGGTGTCCCCTTCCTTAGAGAACGGCATTTGCGATGACATGAAAATCACCCTCAATATTTAGCATGAAGAGAAGATGCAAAAGTCCAGAGAGTAGGTGAAAGAGAAAAGCAAGGGTGGTAGGAATGAACACTTTTCCTGAAAACAGATAATTACTTTGATCCTTAGGTCCCTTCCAGCTCCAACTTTCTCATTTACAGGACCACTAATTAGTCATTACAGAGGCCTTGGGAGACACACAGCCTCTTCAGAGAGAGACAGAGTTAGAAGAACACGGAAAGTCATCTCATCCAGGCTCTTGCCCTCTTTTGATATTACTGAGACCTTGGAAGGTTAAGTGTCAAGTCTTGGTCCATTACTATTTCTGCTCTTTCACCCAGATCCAGGTAACCGCCTAACAGTGGTTCTTAAAGAAGATTTTATGGCTTGAACTAGGAATGAGATGCCTTAGCGGCAGGTCAGAAAGCCTTTTAGGAGGAAGATGCAGTAATAAATTTCTAATAAGGCAGAATATTATTTACTTATGGGAAGGAGCGAATATCAAGAAAACTAATAAATCTAACACTTGAATGTTCTATTCATGACTCAGTTTTTGTGATAGGTATTTTATATGTCCATTGACATTTCTGATATTTAAAAGACAAGATGTCTGAAAAGTCTAATTAGTAGGATATTTTCTATTTTGCTTCTTGAATAATTTAATCAAGTGTTTATCCTGTGATATATGGATTATGCTGCCAACTATTAAATACGTCTAATGTATTTTTAAAACTAAATTACTTAGTTGCTACTAAAATTCTATGAAAAAAGTTGTGTTTACAAGTTTGTTTTTAAGTGATTTCAAGTAACTTGTTTTAAGCAATTGTTTTTTAATCATAAATAATAAGACAATTACATTTGCTTCTCAAAACAACTGAATTTTCCAGATTTTTTAGTATTGTATATATTTCAAGGAGAAAAATCAAAAATTGACTCAAAACTCAAATAGCCTTTTAAATTACTTCATGAAATTTATTTAACGTCCCCAAATAGAGTTGTGATGTGCAATATACAGGCATACCTCACTTTACTGTACTTCACAGATACTGCATTTTTTTTTTTTTTTTTTTTTTTTTTTTTTTTTTTTTTTTTTAAAGGATTTTCTTTTATTTATTTATTTATTTATTTGTTTATTATTTTTGTCTGTATTGGGTCTTCGGTTCGTGCGAGGGCTTTCTCCAGTTGCGGCAAGCGGGGGCCACTCTTCATCGCGGTGCGGGGACCGCTCTTCATCGCGGTGCGCGGGCCTTTCTCTATCGCGGCCCCCCCCGTTGCGGGGCACAGGCTCCAGACGCGCAGGCTCAGCAATTGTGGCTCACGGGCCCAGTTGCTCCGTGGCATGTGGGATCTTCCCAGACCAGGGCTCGAACCCGTGTCCCCTGCATTAGCAGGCAGATTCTCAACCACTGCGCCACCAGGGAAGCCCAGATACTGCATTTTTTATAAATTGATGGTTTGTGGCAACTTTGAGTCAAGCAAGTCTATTGGCGCCATTTTTTCCAACAGCTTTTGCTCACTTTGTGTCTCTGTGTCACATTTTGGTAATTCTCACAATATTTTAAACTTTTTCATCATTACTAGATTATGGTGATCTGTGATCAGCGATCTTTGATGTTACTGTTGCAAAAAGATTATGATTCACTGAAGGCTCAGAGGATGGTTATCATTTTTGAGCAATAAAATACTTTCTAATTAAGGCATGTACATTTATTTTAGACATAATGCTATTGCACATTTAACAGACTACAATATAGTATAAACATAACTTTCATACGCACTTGGAAAGCAAAAAATTTGTGTGACTCACTTTATTGAAATATTCGCTTTATCGAGGTGGTCTGGGACCAAACCTGCCAATGTGTCTGAGGTGTGCCTGTAATTTACTTATGATAAGTGATAAAACAGAATGTAAAATATAACCAAAATTTGTTAAAAAGTTTAAAAATAAACACAATGGTCTAGCTTTTAGAATTGTTGCAAAGATTAAATGAGATAACCATATATTAATCGTTTTTGCCTCTCTACTGATGGATGAAGAAGCTGGGTTCAGAAACTAAACTGGCCAATGGTGGCATGTTCACTTGGGTGTGGATTTGAATCCAGGCCAATGTGGTTGCAAGGACTCTCTCTTCTGTTGACTCTATTGGCTGTTCACCATCAAGGAGATATCCAAATTTTCAAATTACTGTGTGTAGTTAATTTAAAGAGATCGTTGTGATAGTTCTCATTGTTTTTGAAGAACGTAAATGCTGGGTTTTTGTGCACAAATTTTTGCAACTAGTTTCCTTTAGTAAACAATCCTTGACTAGAGGAGGAAGAAGTGCTATTTTTATAAATGTATTCTGTCAGCCGATAGTCTCTATAGAGAGAAATGGACTACTTATTTTAATGGTTAATTTTGCTTGAATAAATTAATACTCCAATGTTTTCTCATCTTTTGTAGAAGATTTGCAAGACCTTTTCTGTATATATTATTTAACGTTCAGTGCCCATGTTACCCTAGGTGAGCGTTTTCCAGTTTGGGATTATTTATATACTTTATTCTGAAATTCCAAAATACATGACTATTATTGACAGTCTACAGAACTCTCAACATATTTCATGTCTTTAAATAAATCACAAGAAAACTGCCTGAGTGGTTTAATAGAGCTCTTGTTCAAGGAAGTCACATGTTTCTGAGCTTCTAGAAGAGCAGGTAGTAAATGATTATGAGGTCAAAGAAGTACCCACGTCCATGACTATTCCAGAAGCTTCCCGGAGGAGGTTGCCTTTATGGATTTGCTGTACCAACTGAGCTCATTTTCTGCAATTGTCTCCTCAAAGTTGCCTTATAGCCACAACACTTCAGAATAATTTCACAAAATTATAACTCACAACATAAACCACAATATACTAGAACAGAGTGGATTAAATGTGTCAAGTCTTGACATACTTATGTTTGAGTTGGTACACGGATGCCTGATTGTTCAATGTAGAGAACACACTATACCAACAGAACCCCAGAGATGAAATCATTTCATGATTTTTATCACTATGCTTATCTCTACATCTTTTATTATTTCACATTTAACTGATTACACTTTTTCCACAAGACACCAAATCACTTGAAATCAGATATTAATATCAACTTCTTTTAGTATTACTAAAAAAAAAAACCCCAAATTGTTCATTTTTCCTGATATTGTTATAATGAAAACCATAGGCAATATTAGAAATTTACAAACTTTATTCTGGGTCTATCACTTTTCCTTTCTACATCCTTTTCACACTGCTGATGTCCTCTCTGACTAGGTACCCAAGGCCCTCCTTTGGCACCCACAGAGGCCTACAATAGATCAAAACTACCATCCCATCATCTATCATTGTTTTTAGTTAGAAAGTAATCTACAAAAATAAGCCATTTTTTCAAACCTGTGACCTAGGTGATGAGTTGAAGAACATACACCAGAATTTTAAGAATGTTTAGAACATCCTTTCACCTGGAAATTATAAACCACTATAACCTCTATAGTTCTCCGTATCCTATGTATATACACGCCACCATCCTTCAGACCTTAGGATGCTCATCCTGAACAATCACAGCAGTTGCTCTGGCTTTCCGGTCACCCTACTCTAATACAAAAAGTTCTGCCATTTTGACGCATGAAATCCCCATGAGGATGACACACACCACCTGCTATGACACCACGTGACACTGCGCTTCAACCCAACCCTGACACACCCTTGCCCTCCTGGATGCTTTCTTCCAGCAGCTCTTGACTGGGTGCGTCAATTGTGCACATCCATAATTTCAGTCTTTCCCAGATCTTAGCTTTGCTATACCTCAAGATCTTAGTTTCTTATCCTCTGGGTTTTTGTTTTTGTTTTGGTCTTATTTTTATTGTTTTAGTGAACCAGAGAAGAAGAAAATAAAAACTCAGTTTTGTAACTGTCCTCGTTAGGAATATATTAAGAGTGTCATCCTCAGAGACAGATCCTCAACTATTCTCTGAAGAGACATAATTCACATGCTATTTAACCAATTAATTTGTCTAATGGATTAACACCTGCTCTTTTTTTCCATTAAAACTGTATGTATATTTTTAAAACATAAGCAGGACTTTACAATAAACCTTTTTGTTAATAAATAGAATTGAGGGATTTTGATTTTAAATGGCATTTGGCAAGCAGTGCCTGATGAGTCCTGTCTCAAGGGAACCACACTACACTTATGAAGGATCAAGAAGTTTAAAGAGTGAAAGACGGAAGGAAGGAAGGAAGGAAGGAGGGAGGGAGGGAGGGAAGAAAGGAGGGAAGGAAGGGAAGGAGAGAGGGAGGAAAGGAGGGGGGAAGGGAGGGAGGGAGCAAGGGGAAAGAGAAAGAAAGAAAGAAAGAAAGAAGGAAAGAAAGAGGGAGGGAGGGAGGGAGGGAGGGGAAAGGAAGGAAGGAAGAAAGAGAGAAGAAAGAAAGAAAAAGAAAGAAAAAAAGAGAAAGAGAGAGAAGGAGGGAGGAAGGGAGGAAGAAAGAGAGAGAAAAGGGAAGAAAGGAAGGCAGACAAACCTTTAGAACGTATCTTAATTAGGAACCATTTTTCTAATTCTAATACATAACTAAATATTCATGTAGCTCTGAACCTCTGGCCCATGCTTTGACCATTAGACCATCATTTTCAGTTACAGGGAGTACGATTTATTTATTTAGGTTCATCTTAAAAGGCTCTAGCAATTACCTTTTGAGAATGAATTCTCAAATGCCGCATTTCCAGGTACAGTAGGGGAACCGGTGGGTAAGTCACTGTGTTCAGTCGAGGTTCCTCACTAGGGGAGTTAACCTCTCCCAGTGCCACTCACTCCTTCTTGACTACTGTGTGCCCCTAGTTGCCACAGTGACAAGAGGAGGTTATCTGGGGGTTTCTTCCTTAAGTCAGATTGTACTGGGCCTCATTCTGCCTTTGCGAAGTTAAACATTTACCAAGCGTGTGTAAAATGTGATTTGTATATCTTAGGTCTGAACAGTCAAATGGTTTTGGTGAAATAATCAGATATAAACCACTTAGATGAAAATAAACAAGAGGGGCTAGATCAAACTAAAAAGCTTCTGCATGGCAAAGGAAACCATCAGCACAATGAAAAGGCAACCTATGGAATGGGAGAAAATGTTTGCAAAAAACATATCCAGTAAGGGATTAATATCCAAAATATACAAGGAACTCCTAAAAAGTAACAGCAAAAAAAATAAATAACCCAATTTAAAAATGGGCAAAGGACCTGAACAAACATGCAAATGGCCAACAGGTACATGAAAAGGTGCTCAACATCACTAATCATCAGAGAAGTGCAAATCAAAACCACAAAAAGCTATCACCTCACACCTGTTAGAATGACTATTACCAGAAAGAGAAGAAATAACAAATGCTGGCAAGGATGTGGAGAAAAGGAAACCTTTTTGTGCTATAGGTGGGGATGTAAACTAGTACAGCCTCTATGGAAAACAGTATGGAGGATTCTTAAAAAATTAAAAATATGTCATATGATCTAGCAATCCCACTTCTAGGTACATATACAAAGGAAACAACATCACCTCGAAGAGATATCTGCATTCCCATGTTCACAGCAGTATTATTCACGATAGCCAAGGTATGGAAACAAACCAAGCAACTGTTGACAGATGAGTGGATAAAGAAAGTGTGATACATATACATAATGGAATATTATTCCACCTTAAAAATGAAGGAAATCCTGTCATATGCAAAATGGATGACCTAGAAGGCATTGTGCTAAGTGAAATAAACCAGACAAAGACAAAACCACATGATATCTCTTATATGAGGAATCTAAAAATAAAAAAAGTTGAACTAATAGGAAAACTGGTTGCCAGGGAGGGAGGACTTAGGGGTAGGGGAAATAGAAACAGGTTGATTAAACAAACAAGCAAATAAATTCCTCTCAGAAACCTATTCAAGCCATTCTGAATCTCAAACACATAAAAATCTGATTTTCCATAATTTCAAAAGATTCACTAACTTAAGTGTGTGTTATTTGTAACCTGTTTGTTTTCTTAATCATTTTCTCTCTCCATGCATAACTTGAGAAATTTACACAGAAATATTATATATATATATAATTTTTTTCTTTAAATTCAGGAACCCTGAAATATCTCTAAAATGTATTTCATTTATCCCATATTAAAAAGAAAGGTAATTATAGGCTCTGTCTACCAAAAATTTTAAAGGGGATTGATAATTGCATAACATGTATTCATTTTCAAATTTTTACTGAGTACCAACTTTGCTGAGCAAAGCAGGCAAGATCTCAGCCCCCGTGGAGTTTATGGTCTCATAATGTATGGTTGGTGGTGGGGGTGGTGGTGCTGTTTTTATTATTTGTTATCCTTGCCCCTGAGAGAAACCTAAGTCAACTGGATTAGAAATCAAAGTAGAATTTTTATTGACTTACGTTACTGTAGGTGGCTTCAGGGAAAACTGCAATGTCCACCAGACCATCTCCACATGCCTTCTCTCTTAACTCTGCATTCCTCTGTAGATCAGTGTCTTCCACCAAATAGTAACTATATTCCCTTTCTTTCTTCCAACTCCAAAAATCTTGAGGGAAGTCTTTGATTTGCCAGATTGCATCATGTACCCAGACTGTGCTCCATGGGGCCAGATTTGATCACCAGGAATCCTTATTAAGAACTTTTTTTTATAATCATGGCAAAAAAAACACCATGAGATTTATTCTCTTAAAATGTTTAAAGTGAACCGTACAGTACTGTTAACTATAACAATGTTTTAAGCAGAGGTCTAGAAATACTTCCTCTTGCAAAACTGAAACGTTACAGGCATTTAACAGCTACTCCTCGTCTCCCCTTGATCCCAGCTCCTGGCAACCACCTTTCCAGTTTCTGTCTCGGATTTGAGGACTCCAAGTACCTCTTATAGGTGGAGTCATGCAGTATTTGTCTTTCTCCGGCTGGCTTATTTCACTTAGCATGATGTTCTCAAGATTCATCCATGTTGTCACATATGATAGGATGTCCTTCTTTTTTAAGGCTGAGGAATGAACGAGATGTGCAGGATAAATAGAAAGCTAGGCTGAGAGGGTTGAAGCACCGCAAACTCCAGCTAATGGCCAAGTAAGGAAGAAACACAGTGTGTTCGAGGATCTGATAGATGTTCCTGGACTGGGGTGATGGGAATGAGAACCCAATGGCTGAGAAGGACCAGCAGAGCAGCAGAACGAAGCTGGAGAGCTGTGCAGAGGCCAGACCCTGTAGGACCTTGCAGCTTTCCAAGGACTTTGGTCTTGATTCTAAAAGCAATGCATAACTACTGGGGGAAAAAATCAGCATTGATTTACATTTTTAAAAATATCGCTCTGGCTGAAGTATGAAATTGGTTTACAGGAGGTAAAAATGATATGGAGAGACCAGTTAGGAAGTTCTTACAGTCATCTACAGGAGAGACTGAGCTTGAACTTGGGAGACAGCACTGGGAAGGTGGCTGGGGATACCGCATCTGCTAAAAGGGACAACTCAGCAGGATGTGTGCCAGATTTAGTCGTTCCATCCCAGGCCCTGATTTGCTGTTCAAAGTCAAGCTGCATAACCTGGGTCTGCCTACCTGCTACCGGCTTCTCTTCATTTCCCAGTTTCCTTCCATCTAATTCAATCCACAAATATCGTGAAACACTGACTCCGCACGAAGTGAGACTCTTCAGGAAAAAAACAGACCTCTTCAAAGAGTATTCATTTTCATCTCCTTAATTCCCTGTTGCTAAAACCAGGAGGGTATGTTCTTTGTTCTCCTTAGATTAAGTCGGAAATTGTGTCCTTAGTACAGCAGAAACTCTGGAACGTTACGACTGTCTCAGGGGAGAAAGTGGTAGTCTTGATTCTACTCCTGTTACCGAACCAGACCCATTTTGCCTGATGCACAGCAAGCCAAAACGCTGAGATGCCAAGGTTTGCAGCAAAGAGAGGGTTTACTCACAAGGTAGCCAAGCTAGAAGACAAGAAGTCTCAGATCCACCTTCCCAAAGGCAAGGAGCTGGAGTACTGATGGGATAAAGAAGCAGGGCAGTTTGAGGCGTGGGGAGCGTGGAGAAAGGTGATTGAGAAAAGGTGTGGGAATCATCATTCTGCACAGGTGTAACGAAGCTACTGGCCTCCGCATGTTAAAAAACCGGAGCGCTTGGTATGATCTGAGGGTGGAGTTTTCAGCCCTCTGACGTAAAAAGGTCATCTAGGGGACACTTGCGCATGCCCAGATGGCGGGTTGGCGGTCCTATCCAGTCTTAACAGGCTCAGCTTGAACTAGGCACAGCTGACCCCAAGTTCCTGGAAAACAGCTCGGGCAAACATCTTATTGTTTCAGCTATGTGCTGCTTGGAGGACAAATTTTTGTATCAACAATTAAAACGACCTTGATTAGTGAAGGCAGGTTACAGGTGAAATGGATTTAATTTAATGATTACCCACGGTTGCACTTCTATGTTTGGGAAGAATTTTTGTAAGGTTTTCTTTTGTCCAACAGTGTTATTCAACACTGTCAAATATTAGTAGAGCTTAGAGGAACTCGATTTAAACTGTTATTGTCTGGGCTTTTATTAGGTGAAGGTCTTTTGTTGCCAGTGGGTATTTTTGTCATTTTAAGATAACATCTATTTTCAAAAATAGATTTCAGCTCATCAATGATCAACTTTTCCCCCAAAAGTAAATATATTAACTAGAAACTAATCAAAATTTAAAATAGCAAATTTACATAATTTAAAAGTGTGTTTCAAAGTTTTATTACAAACAAAACTTTAATATTATATAACTCCTATAAATTAACAACTCTCAAATAATTGTAATAAAATTAAAGGGAGCCAGCCATTAATCAAATGACTAAAACTTTGCTTAAGATATAATTAGTTCATCTGATTAAAACAGTAAATGCCCACTGGTAATTACTGAATTATCACTCACATTATTTTGTGAATTTCATAATTGATAATACTGAAAAGATTATAATTAATTTTTCAAAAATTCTGAGTACCATGGATAAAATCTTAATGTGAGTTGACTAAACTCTCTAGTCATGCCCTTAACAAAAAATGATATACATTTAAAGTAAAACTGACAAGTGTAGGTGTCGATTGAAATTCATTAAAAGCTAGAAAATTTTCATTCAAGTATAGGTGCCTTCTGCAAAACACACAAATATATAAAAATAAGCTGCGAAGTTATTAATCATATTGCATAGCAGATAATTAATAAAGGATTACTTCAGTAATTTAAATAAAGCAAAAGTAGAAAATAAAATTACACAACTATAAACTATAATTATAAATTGTAAGTTACTTAAACTCAAGGATTTGAATCCATGAAGTGTTCGAAGATTTATATTTTAAAAAAATCTTTATTTGCATTCATTGTTAAACTTTCTAAAGTTTCAAAATTTTCACATCTAGTCTGCAAGTTATTTTACATCCTAAACGTCTTTCCCTCATTTTCATGTTTATGTATATATAATATGAATACATAGAAACCTAGCTGTACTTAAGAAGCTTTTTCAACTCCTACAAGAACCAGTCTGAAAGCTCACAGTATGTACACTTAAATTGTTTACTGACTTATCACGTGTGTTATAATTACTTGCCCATTTGCCTCTTTTTGTAGATAGATACAGATGTCACAGTTATGCTGTTAACGTACATAATTACTTCAGTGAATAATTTTATCTGTAGTATAGTTAACCTAGCCTTGTGATTTTACATCTTATTTTAGAACGATTAAAAGAACAATGGCTATATCTGATTCTGGATAGACCCTATTAAGCATCTGGTCCCTGGACTCATGCCTAAGCAGGAGAGATTCTCTCTGACCCCTTCGGTATTGAGAAAAATGTGGATTTAACAGTTCACGTGCAAAATTCAGATTGTATTTTTAGCTCAAATACACAGAGAACAGCTGGAGCACACGTTTAAAACCCATATGCTGATGGTGCTCTACAAAGTACAACATCAATAAAGTAGTTGGAAATTTGAAGGTTTATTGCAGATATTAACAATGTGAAATAAACACATACTCCTCTTTTAAGAATACCTGTTATAGCTGCCCAATGTGAATTATATAAAAGATGATTATATATGAACACATTTTATGTGGCAGATTTTCAACTTCCGAGGAAAATTTATCTCTAGATATAATATTTATAATAGTAATACATATATATCATGCCCTTAGTTGAAAATAAAACACAGTTTCATCTTTTAGATCATATGCTTCCAATATTATGGCTATAAATATGAGAAATATATTTTCTAAATACCAGCTTTACACTGTGACCAATTACAGTATGAAATATTTTTTGCATACAAGAGTATTTAGAGATATATATTTGGCAGTGATGCAATAGACTTTTGCTGGGGAAATTTTTAAGGAAAATAGTTAATAAATTATACTATTTTGCCCAAACAGCTCTTTGCTGAATAGAAATTTAAATAAAGGAGAGAACATAGCTCACAAAATTTCATGGAATGGAAATGAAGTCAAAAGAAAATGCAAAAGATATAAAGTAGATGTAAATCATTCATCAAGATAAATGTCATCAGTCTCTATTAATTGGAATGTAAACCATAAAGATGCTACTAGAACACACTTTGCACATGTTTGAGAAATAAGCGTATGTTTTGCTATAAAACCAACCATACTACAAGCATACCAAGGAATAGGTGTATGGGGTACCAAGTAAATGTCTGATCACAAAATACTGTGTCAGGAAAAAAATGAGGGAACATATGAGTTTCCTACCTGTCAAGTCCATTAGCTCCATATGTTCTTTTCTACTGTATTCTACTTAGTTCACTTATTTCTATTTTTCTCTGCCACCAGCTCTGTTACTTGTCTAGTCTTTGGCCGTATCAACTAATAAATACATTGATTTTTAGCTTCTGCCTGCCCTGGTGTCTTAATTTTTTTAAAGATTTTTTTGATGTGGACCACTTTTAAAGGCTTTATTGAATTTGTTACAATATTGTTTCTGTTTGATGTTTTGGGTTTTTGGTCACGAGGCATGCGGGATCTTAGGTCCCCAACCAGGGATCGAAACTGCACCCCCTGCATTGGAAGGCAAAGTCTTAACCACTGGACCACCAGGGAAGTCCCTACCCTACTGTCTTAGAAATAATTATACCCTCCTCTTTTTTTATTTTACAAAGTGAGTTCTAGCTGCTAGCCCAGTAGCAGGTGGTATGTATAGGAAATATTAGGACAGTTACATAGACTCAGGAAACTACAAAATGGTACTATTTAAAGTCATTCCAGGTATGCAGTGAAATTTAAATAGTGCTTTTTTTTCTTCATCTATACCCCTTTTCCTGACTTGTTCTCTCAAACGTTTCTTTGGAAGACTTTCTGGTTGGTTGGTTTGTTACTAATGACCCTCAAACAATACCAAGCCACTGAAACTATTACTCAGATTTTGGTTGGTGTTGGTTTGCAGCTGGGTCAAATAGGATTCTCAGTTTTTCAAAATCTGCCTGCCATCCTTTGCGAAGAGAGAATTTCCTTATCAATCTAAGAGTTTTCAGACCACTCCTGTAAAGTAACACAGATTTCTGTGCCTAAAAGTTCCAAAGTCTTCAGCCCTTGGAACCTCTTACATACCGTAAGCCCATTTTTCTATATCCTATTTGGGTTTCTGAGATGTGATTGACAGCTAATTGTTAAAGCTGGTTCTACCCATATATGATGTTCACATCATTTATTTATTATTCAAAGCTTGTTTGTGATTGGTTTGAAAGAACCAATCCCAAATGTCCACTCTGTGTGTCTCATTGGGACCTCTACTGACAGTTAATTCCCAGCTGGTTCGCAGAACTGGAAATTCCTTTCCCCTGTTAGATCTCACACTAAATTTCACTTTATAGTTATGTTATATCCTTAGTTCTTAACTCATTGAGACAAGTAATAATTAAAACAACTTACATACGATGAATATCCAAGGCTTATTTTGCATCCAGTTATCATGTCTGTCTGTTTACCCCAACTGAACATAATTCACTAGAGCAGAAGTAACAGGCAAGAAGAATGTCTACTGTTGAAGAAAAAGGTAACTCAGGGAAAACTAGTAACAGTTTTTCTATTGTCTTCCAACATCCTCTTCATTCTTAATTTTTACTAGAATCCTTTTTCTTTAACTTATTCAACAAATGCAGGCAACTCTGCTTCCATTTCCCTTCTAGAAGTTTCAGTGAATAGTTGAGAGAGAGTTGTAGCATAACTGGACAGTACAGGATGAGGACATTATTGGTTCACTGTGGTCATAGGGAGGGAGGATTGCCTTAGGGACCATCCCTGGCCCAGGGAAGATATCGAGGAAAGAGTTCTGTTACTAGAACTGGAGTTTTTATCTCTCTCCCGCACAACTACGGTTGGCCACCTACTTCTGTTTTCTCAAACTACTACATGAGTGTTATGGCCCATGCTATTTAAACAACAGTAGTCTCTGCAGCATGGACATATATACACTACCAAATGTCAAATAGATAGCTAGTGGGAAGCAGCCGCATAGCACACGGAGATCAGCTCGGTGCTTTGTGACCACCTAGAGGGGTGGGGTAGGGAGGGTGGGAGGGAGACGCAAGAGGGAGGAGATATGGGGATATATGTATACATATAGCTGATTCACTTTGTTATACAGCAGAAACTAACACAACATTGTAAAGCAATGATACTCCAATAAAGATGTTAAAAAAAAACAAAACAGTAGTATAGTTGAGAGATAATATATTTCCCTTCTTAGTGAAGTGAATCTGAAATAGAAATAATAAAATTAGGATTAAAATGTGCTCTGTCACACAAAAGTAACTACCAGTGAACAAGTGAGTAGAAACATGTCTACTTAACAGAGGAAAAAAAAAATTAAAGTTCAAGGTATTCTATCTACATATGTGGTTGTGATAATATAGAAAATAGAAATCCTATATATTTTTACTTAAATAGTGATTCAAATATTTTAAGAGGAAATATTTTCTAAGATTTTAAATTCATAAGAAAAATATTTATTTTCAGCTTCTCTCTACCCTGGCTGGCTCCAAAGTTTAGAAAGCCAAATAAATGTTTTTTCAAAGTAACCTGGGTTGACTTGTTATAGAGTCAACTAACTTATTCTCTTGAGGGACAGACTTCAATGTTCAGAGAATACAAAACATGTTTAGACCCAGCTTCACCTCACTCCAGAGAGGAGAGATACTTCTCACTTGTGAACTCTTTATCAAAGCATGTTTAGCTTCAGATTTTTAGATTCAGAGAAAAATGCAATATAAGATTCTGGTATATAAAATAATTATGTAAAATTCTGTTAGCTAAAATTATTCTCGGCATTCTGCTAAATAAAATGTCTGAGTTATTCCAAAGTGCCCTCAAATTTTGTTCCCTTTCACCTTTGTGACATGTTTTTTATGACAGTGGATTATTTCTACTCATACACTGGCATGACTGATGTAATGCTTCCTTATACTGATGTTGAAAGTTAACGAGGGAGGAGAGTATATTTCCAGATATTTTGAAAATATTAATCTCACAATTACTCAAGGAATTGGGAACATGGGGAGTGTAGATACTTAGGACAACAAATCATCCTAACTGCACAGTTCAGTCATTAGTAGCAAGTTCTTTCCTTATCATCTTTCATGGCCATTTTCACAAGTTGCCTCAGAAACTTTCACTTGAACCTGACTCATACTGTGGCCCTGCTGGGTTAATTGACCATAATGTTTCAGATTCTTATATATTAAAATAACAAATAACCCTTTGAATGACATCTAGGCAGTAGGGATGACAAGCAATCAACAATATCCTCGGGAAGGACATGTAACTACAGTACCTGAAATGCCCAAGGATCACTGCTGTCAGGAGTAACTACTATAAATGCTGCCTCCAGGAAATGTATTTATGTAAATCCGCACAAGAATCTACTGACAAGCAGCAGAAAAGTCAAGGCCTCCACTATGACATGTGGAAGTGTGTATACCAATCAAGAGAAAATCCAGAGTCAGTGTAAAATGTTATTAAAGCCAGGGGGTCTAAAATTTTCAGAGAGAACGAAGTCACTTCACAGTGAATTTCAAGTAACAGTCCATCCATTCATTGTAACAGAAAAGTGAAATAATAGAGGTCAAATAAAGGATCAAAGGTCAATATTATTTGGAAGTCCATTATAAATTGTGAAAAATAATGTATTGCATGAATCAAAAGGCTGCAATAAATTTATAAACTTCTAAAAAGTTAAAGTGATATGTTTCTCAGATAAGAATTAGAAAATTTATTCCCTTATTTATTAATGCATTAAAGGAATAGTGTATAAAGTACTGTTCTCACTCTCAATTAGGCAAATAAATATCTTTATTTCCTGTTTAATACCCATACATTCCAGTTGTCTAAAAAAAGGTTTAAAAAGTAAAATATTATTTTTTTCCTAACAGTACTAAGAGAAAAAGCATATATTTTACAGAATATATGTATTTGACATTCTCTAAAAAAAAGAAAGATAGGAATTCAATAAAGAAAGGAATTATTTCCAAAGTTTAAGATGAAAATGTTTTTGAATAATAATGGCACCTATATTTCTACAGTATTGCTATTATCACATTAATTCCACAAAACATTTAAACTCACTTCATTATTCACTCACACCAAAAATTTTGTTTTCTTATAATTCCCGAATTGAGTAAATCCTAATTGAAATAGGCTGTGAGTACCTTTGAAAATGCTTTGAAATTCTAACCTAGAATTAATGATCTGGTATCAATAGTACTTATTAAACTTACAAAATAAAACTACATGGTTCATTAAAAAAAAAAACAACTTAACAGATGTTTTAAAATAGCATATAATTATATTTAAAATTATGACATATGAAACAGTGGAAAAATTAAGTATGTAATTTAGGAAAATTGTTGAAATGTTGCAATTAAAATATTAAATGAAATATATATATATATATCCTGAAAGGAAAAAATATTTCATGAAATATGTTTCTAAAAGTCTTAACAAAATATGGAAACTGACTAGATGAGTGTGATTTTCTCAGAAATCTGAGTAGTAGAAATATTATTTAATACATGATGTAGGCTATAGTATGTTAGAAGAAATGATCTATCGGGGTGAGGTCAAATATGGAAGGAGGGAAGTATATTAATTAAAGATATGGAACATTTACTCTGTGCCGAAAATATTCAGGAATATTAACTTATCTAAAATTGCAGCAACACTATAAATGAAAACATCCGCCAATTTACACATGAACTCAACTTAAAATATTCTAGGAAGATTTCCCTGACTAATGCTCTCTACATTTTCCTTTCTGAGATATTCATTTTGCCCTTCCCTTGTAGGTAAAGCTAGCTAGCTAGATATTTATCTACCTGTCTATCTGCTTACATACCTTCCTATCACCTTTTCATTTTGTTTTATATTCTGCTCTGCTACATGGAACATTTATGGTTGTGATGCTATTATAAACTTATCAATATAATTATTCATACCGAATGCAACTTTTAGCTGTATTGCTATTTATTCATATCAATCTAATCTGATTTAGAATATTAGTTAGGAAAGTAAGGATGCTGTTTGTTCAATTCATTTTCTATAGCAATACTTTCAAACTGCGATCTGTCTAATATTTAGTGCCTATCCTCGGGGCTGAGGATATGAGTGGGAAACCTGTGAGGCCCCGTCTGCCCCTCACCCTCCAATGGGAAGGTACCAGAAGAAACTATTTAGCATCATTATGTGTTGAGTATTTACCGTGTACAAAGCAACACCTGTAAAATTTGGTATATATAAATTAAAGAATAATAAAACACCTCCCCTTCCCTCTGCATGTGGTGAGGTAGTTAAGGCTCTGGTGTTGGACTCCCTAGGTTTGAATGTCACCTCCGCTGCTTACTAGCTCTGTGCCTCAAATTCCTCAGCTGTAAAATAAAGTGATAAAAGTACCAACCTCATTAGGTTACTTGTGCGGAATAACCACACCACTTTTTAGGTGTGTAAAATTCTTAGAACAGTTCCTGATACATACAACAGATAGTATTTTTATTATTGGTGTACAGATGAGACACGAATATAAACAGGTACAAGAAACAAGCTTTGACCTTAAATACTCTTAGTTTACCTTCTTCAGCCACGCGGTCACTTAACCTTACGTGAAAACATTTATTAAGCGTCTTTCTGTGCCAGGCCCAGAGTCATGCATTGGACTTGCAAATAAGAAGAGATGAAGCATTCTACCACAGATTTCACAATCCCCAGAAAAGACTCTAAAACCATATTTATTAAATGTGGAAATTAGTCTTGTGCTCTGGATTGAGCAATACAGGATAGTTGAGATTCTTCTCTCCAATCCAATCCAGTTGCCACTATTGTTCACCAACTCTCAGGCTCTGTCTTATCTTCCATGTACCTTTCAAGTCTGGTATAACATTACTTAAAAAGGAGCATTTAGTTACCTGCTCCCCAGCCCCCACCCCACAGTACTCCTTTATTCCATGACTATTTCAATAGCAGATCTTTGTTTTCCTTCCCTTTAGTCAAGGAATCCAGATACAATTCCAGATGAACTTCTCTGGCTAATTTAAGTAATGCCATCCGAAGGCCCAGGGCAATCCACAGGCAGCACTAACCCTGGCAGTAAATCTCATTCCTCCAAACACAGATTGCGATGGGTCAGCCAGATTGATTCATGCACATCAATCAATCCCTTTGAATAAAGCAACAATAAGCAGGCTTTGAAAAGATCTAAAAGAAAGTCACTTAGCGACAACTGTGTCATAAGTACCTATTAATAAATTCTGTCCCTTTGTAAATGAATGTAACATTAAAATTAGACTGCCACTGAATGTATTTAGGTGTCTGGCTCTTTTTAACTGTTGTAATTTTAAATGTTTATATTTTATTTGGTCAATTTTCAGGTGTTCGTCACCCAATTTTTGTTTTTTTTTCTTTTATATAAGGCTAACCAGAAAAAAACATTAATCACATGGTATTGTTTAATCATCCATATCTATAAAGAAGTATTCCAGAGAATTAGGCAAGAATCAAGAGATAACAAACTGGACTTCCCTGGTGGCTCAGTGGTTAAGAATCCACCTGCCAATGCAGGGGACATGGGTTTAAATCCTGGTCTGGGAAGATCCCACATGCTGTGGAGCAACTAAGCCCGTGCGCCACAACTACTGAGCCTGAGCTCTAGAGCCCGCGAGCCACAACTACTGAGCCCACGTGCCACAACTACTGAAGCCCGCGCACCCAGTGCCCGCACACCTAGAGCCCATGCTCCGCAACAAGAGAAGCCACCGCAATGAGAAGCCCACGCACAGCAACAGAGTAGCCCCTGCTCGCCACAACTAGAGAAAGCCCACGCGCAGCAATGAAGACCCAATGCAGCCAAAGTAAATAAATAAATTTATTAAAATTTTAAAAACTTTAAAAAAAAGAGAGATAACAAACTACACTAATGTGGCCCATGCACGGGCTTTCAGCTCCACTGGGAGAGGGTAGATTGTGGTAAGGAGGCTCCAACATGGAATTCCCCAAGTAAATAGATACACGCTTCCAGGTCTATATCAGCAAATGAGGCATGAATGGTGTCAAGGACATCCATGATTCCTCCCCATTGATTGGCCCTATTATCTATCTTAAAAACCTCACAGAGGAAGACGCCCTCATAGCTATACTGACGTGTGCTTTATCAAATCAGTATGAAATCTGGTGGATTTATTTACTCATTTATTTTGCTACTCCAAGCTGGAATAAAGCATCTGTTATATCATACCAAACACTCATTTGGGGGTGAAAACTATAAATAAGTCATCTTGTTTCCAGATGGGAAGAATACTAAAGGACTTTCCACTGGAAAAGCACTCCAACAGATTTATAAGCACCTGCCTGACTATCACCTGCTTAGTCTAAGTCCTGTTATCTTACATACTTGACATAAAGCATTGCATGGAAAAATCCCAACAGATTATACATGTTATCAGTTAGAAGGTAATTGCAAAAAGCAGTATTTTCCTCTTTATTTCATTTAAGCTCTGTCCTTTGGATGTTTTGAAGGTGAGCCATTTCTCTGGGTGCTATGGTTGCCAGCAGAACTAGACTCTTTCCCCTTTCCCTCAACCAAACCTCAACTATTTTGCAAAACTCTGCCTGAGTGCACATGATTACTCGGCAATCACTTTCTTTCAAAAAAAGATTTGAACATGATTGGAAATCTTAGCCCGAGGGAGTTTTCTAACATCCTTTGGATGAGGCACAATTACTCTATCCCCACACGTAAATGCTAGTACTGAAAACCACAGTTTTGGTGAATGTTAAGACATTGCTCTAAAAATCAAAGAGAAAAACAAGGGAAAAAATCCCTATCATTATATTGTAAGCTTTATTAGGAAAAAGAAATAAGAACCATACAAGAGAGTTCCACTCTGCAGAATGAACCCTCAGCGTTATCCAAGTGGACACATATTTCTAACATTTTCTCAAATATCTGAAATTCCCAATTTCTATCTCTGTGCTTCCAACTTAAAAACAGAGCAGATTTTGTCAGAGAGGTAAAAATGGATTCAGATTTGGCCCAAGATTTAGAGGACATTTGTTATTATTTTGAATCATCCTTCTTTAAACTTTATGTCATGATAACGCACACTCCAGTTTTCTTGGTTTTGTTTATTTTTTGTGTTTGTGAACCATCTTTACTTTCTTATACTTCTCAATAATGGGATGATTATGATGAAAATGATAATAACAAAAATAATAATACCAATGGTAAACATTAAAGCTATGTTAAGTGATTAATATGCATTCTTTCTCATTGTAACATTGTAAAATACACCCAATTATTAAATACCATTTAAAAGTTGAGAAAATTGAAGCTTAGAGGCATACACTTATCTCCAAAGTGGATTTTAACCCAGGTATTCGACTTTAGCTCATTTGAACTTAACCAGTACCCAAGTTTTTAAACAGTACCCACTGTCCTATAAATACACATGATTTCTACAGAAGTTTTCTTTCTGCCTGTTTGAAATTTAGAGAAAACATTTAATTCCTCTTCCAGTTTATTTTACCTACTTAGATTAATTAAAAGCAATTAAATGGACAGGAATCTTTTTAAAATGAGTTGACAGTTCTTTGAGCATTTGACTAGAAAGTGGAATTACTTTAAATGTATATGGTTAATGTATATGATACAGGATCAAAGTTGGGCATATAGAAAATAAGTTAAATCCTTAAAAAAGTCTTGGACTTCTACTTAATAAGGCTTATTGAACATAAGTATATATCCCTTCTCCTTCTTGAAATCCCATAAAATTATGAGAATAAAAAAAATTATAAACCCATAGGGAGAAAACAGGGAGACTAGAGTAGATGAGACATGGAGATGAAAAGTAGATGGATGAGGGCGGAAAACCTCAAAATATCTGATTGCTGATGATGTTTGTCAGCTGCAGGGGTGGGTTGCAGGGGGAGGCACCATGAAAAGCAAGCCTTTCTTCCTGTAGAACTAGAATGGACCGTTAGACACATGAAAGAAACTGTGTGAGCATTAGTTACACACCCCAGAACGTGTTCCCCACCCATACTTTTCCAGGATCAATGAAGAAGTATGCATTGCATTTATTTGTCATGTTTTCTTAATTCTAGAACATCCCCAGTCTACCTCATATTTTTTAAACCTCATGACTGATATACTTAAAGAGTCTGAGCCAGTGTTTTGTAGAACTTGCCACAATCCGGATGTGTCTAACCGGTTCTTCAGTGTTAGATTTGGGTCACACAGTGAAGCTTTGCACTTCTCACTGGGCCTCACAGAAGGTGTATCCCGTCAGGACGTTGCATTATTGGTGACGCTCAGTTTGATCACTCATTTAAGATGGTAACCTACTTTTCTGTGCCTTACTCTTTTTATTTTCTCTTAAAATGATTTTATAATTTGGGTAAGTTGACAAAGAAAAAAGGAAGAGATCAATTTTATTTTACACAATCAAGGCTTCCTTCCAGATGTTTATTTACTGAAAATCTGTCCAAATCAATCCTCTATTCACTGTGGCACAAAAAAGTGAATAACATCTTTTCCCCCAAAGTTGAAAACATTTCCATGTTCAAACTATAGTGTCATTTCATGAGTCTGAATAAAAAGGAATATTCTGTCAATAACAACTGGAGTTGTCATCAAACATGCTCTTCTGACGGGTGTGCTTCATTCAACTGCTATGTGTGATGAGCAATGAAAGAGTAAAACGTTCTAGCACTTTCCTACCATCACTCCAACTTTTTACCCCTCATTCTGTGCCTGAATTCTAAATTCACTGTGTTCTGAATTCCAAAAGCATAAAAAACATTATGACTTTCCAAAATCACAGTAAGGAGAAATTATTTCCATTTTTTCCTAGATTGAAGATGGTACCCCCGTTCTCTAAATATATTTGATTTAAAGAATATCCCTTCAATCACAACTCATGGAAATGTATAACATTAAAATGTGTTATGGATGTATGCCTTACTCTTAATAGTAAACAAATCAAAACCAAACTAAACCAAAAGTCAATAGGCAAGTGCAGGTGCGTCAAGTGTAAAATATGAAAGACATAGACCAAGATAAAAGGAAAAAAAGCACAGAAAAAATGCAAGGAGCATAAAATATTAAAGCCTTCAAATGTGAAAGAGATTTAAAAAATATTAATTCTACGGAAATAAAACAGATGTTATGAAAAGCAAAGAAAGAGAACAAGAAAATATTCTTATATTAAAATAAAAATTTTAAATACAAATATTTAAAATTCTAAATAAAAAGTTGAGATGAACTGGACAGACGTTTGAGAAACATTTCCAGAAAGAACAGCAAAAAGACAAAGATAGAAAATAGGACAGAAAAGATAACAGTAGAAGGTTGGTCCAGAAAGAATTACAAAGATGATGAGGATGATATTGGGAAGAAAAATATATTTCAAAAACATCTGCTAGAACTGAAGAACATCAATCTTTAGTATTGAAGCAGAAATAGTTGTTGCTTCCAATGATTAAGCACTTTACATTCTACCATCAGAAAAACACAAACATGTACCATTTTATACACTGAGATAAATCTAAAATAATAGGATTGTCCTGATTAGTTCTTGAATAGTTCTCATATCTGGCTTCCTAATAAAAATAATTATATGCCTAATTTTTGCTATACTGATGTCTGAAAATAAGTCAGGTCCTCTGTGAATACGATAATCTTGTGAGAAAGTTGCTGTTTTCCACCATGTATAGACTAATTAAACCGATAATTTGAATATTTCACAGGTTTGTTTGTTTATTTTGTTTGGTCCTTTAAAACTTGTGTTTTCTATTTGGCAAGTTAGTTCTTCTGAATTCTGACTCCTCTGAACACTGTGTAACTTCTTTTCTTTCTGAAATACTTATCTCTGTCTCTCCTTCTGACCCCAAATTGAAGGGAACCATACCAATATATACAACCACAAAATTTTAGATACTGTGGATCAAAAGAAAATACTAAAAGCTTTCAGACGACTCAGAAACAAAGAACACACACACATAATATATCAGGATCAGAAATCAAAGTGGATAGAGCATCTCAAAAATAAGATGCTAGAAGACTATAGAATGCCTTTAGTATTTTGAAGGAAAAGTATTTTCCCCCTAGACATCTAATTAGTCAAATTAACTAAGAGTGACACTAAACTAAAGGCATCTTTTTGACATACAAGTCTCAAAATTTATCCCCTATATACTCTTTCTCAGGAAGTTTGTGAAGGAGCTCCACCAAAACGAGAAATTAAAACAACCAGAAACAGATGCCAAGACACAGGAGATCTCATATGAGTACAAGAAAAAGAAAGCTCACAGCCTGATGGAGAAATTAAGTCCTACCAACGAGGCAGTGGGCCTAAGGAACAATCTGTTTTTGAATGTGCTACCTAAGTCTTCCGGAGTCATTTCTTCAAAAAATGAGGAAGAAAGCAAGAAGAAAACACATGACTTCATGAATGTGACCATCTGTCCTACCAAGAAGATGAATTATTAGGAATCCTGGCATCCTCTTCCAAGGTCCACCAATCCAGAGGAATTAGAGAAGAAACAAAAAGAAAGAAAAAAGAATGACACAAACATGGTGAAAACCTTCTGGGGTCAAGGGGAAGTGGTCTGTTCTAAGCTTGTTTCATGAATCACCTGGGGCAGGAGACAGAGGACCAGGCTATGGGAGAACAAGAATCTTGAATGTTTGTTCCTGTCCCCTTAATTATTGGGGACAGAATAGTTCCTGCTGTCAGCTATGACCTCGGGTGCAGGTGTTCTGGCAGTAAAGACTAGAAAGCCTCAAAAGCCCAAAAAATCATTGCGAGAAAGTGAGAAAAACTCATGACGGTTATTCATTCACTCCTCATCTTCCTCAGAGATCCAGGGCTGGTGAATGACAACCTAAAGAATGTCGCCCTCAAATGCTGTTTTGCTGAAAGTGCAAATGGTGGATGAAGTCCTGAATTAGGAATACTTTTGGGGGGGTTGGGAGCGGAGACTGGTTTTACTGGTGCCTCTGGGTTCCCCACCCTGAAGGCAGCCATCCTATGCTCCCTGAATTCTTAAGGGCAAACAGGACTTGGAGTGGCCTTCTTGCTCTCTTGAGCCTGACCTAGCAGTCCATAACCCTCAGGGAAAAAGACAAGCCGCTGGAAGCACATACTATTTCAAAAAGAAAATAACGTATTAGATTACAGGTGTTGTGAATTTGATCATTCTTATAAGTATTTTACGGTTCTTCTGGAAATTTCGGAAAAGAACTAAGGATACAGAGAACATAAAACAAATGTGAAACTGAGGCAATCATTAACATCAAAGAGAGAAAAAGTTATAAAATACAGGACTTAAAATTATAGTCTGCTATGTGGTTAAACTTGAAAGAGTAGCTATGTCGTCAAAATAAGGTGAGCACTGAAAACTGATTTCAGCAAAACGTTTGATATATTCTATAACGGGAGACTGGGAGCACGGGATGGGGGCATGTGCGTCAAAGTGTTGGGCAGAAAGTAAATAAACATCTAAAATGGATACACTGAGAAATAGTAGTAAAAATATTCCATTTATAAATATAAGGGTAAACTCCAGAAGGAATAGCTAAGAAAATGCAAGCTATGCAGCAACATGGATGGACCTAGAGACTATCATACTAAGTGAAGTAAGTCAGACAGAGAAAGACAAATATCATATGGTATTACTTATATGCAGAATCTTAAAAAATGATACAAATGAACTCATTTACAAAACAGAAACAGACTCACAGACATAGAAAACAAACTTATGGTTACCAAAGGGGAAAGGTAGGGGGGGAAGGGATAGATTGCGAGTTTGGGATTGACATGTACACACTGCTGTATTTAAAATTGATAACCAATAAGGACCTACTGTACAGCACAGGAACTCCACTCAATACTCTGTAATAACCTAAATGGGAAAAGAATCTAAAAAAGAGCGGATATATGTATATGTATAACTGAATCACTTTGCTGTACACCTGAAACTAACACAATATTGCATATCAACTGTAGTCCAATATAAAATAAAATTTTTTTAAAAAAGCAAATGGGGCTTCCCTGGTGGCGCAGTGGTAGAGAATCTGCCTGCCAATGCAGGGGACACGGGTTCGAGCCCTGGTCTGGGAAGATCCCACATGCCGCGGAGCAACTAGGCCCGTGAGCCACAACTACTGAGCCTGCGCGTCTGGAGCCTGTGCTCCGCAAAGAGAGAGGCCGCAATAGTGAGAGGCCCGCGCACCGTGATGAAGAGTGGCCCCCACTTGCCACAACTAGAGAAAGCCCTCGCACAGAAACGAAGACCCAACACAGCCAAAAATAAATAATAAAAATAAATTAAAAAAAAAAAAAAAAAAAGCAAATGAAAGCTATTGCTCTGGGGAGCAGGACATAGGTTGTGGGAAAGGATGAGACTGAAATTTCTTATTTTCCACTATAAGCCTGGTTGTAGTACTATTTGATTTTTAAACTACCTATGTGTGATATGCTGATAAAAACAAAAATTCAATAAAGCTCTATTATTAGTTCATTAACTACCTGCAAAGCAGTTCGGTTTTTGTCTGTCTTTTAAAGTAGCTAAAATACAGTGACAGCTTACTACAGAAACCTCATCCAAGGAAATGCAGAGCAAAGTCCATTGTTGCAAGTATTTTAGAAAATACATTTTTACAACAGAAAGAAAACTATTTTAAGTCTTATATGACAAGGAAACAGGCTGCTCTGAAACCCCAAGGAATCAGTAACTAGTGAAATTCCTACTCTCGGCTGACTAGAAAGCAGGAAAGCAAGATCATCCTCAACCCTGAATGGAGTGTAGGAAAGGAGGCCAAAGACATCTCATCCAATTTCAGCTAGAAAAGAGATTACTAGGCTTGAGTTTACATTAGCTTTTTATTTTGTTCCCTATTTTGAAATGATTGTACTTAATCATGAAATATAATGTGAATAAATTGTTCCTAGCTGACTTACAAACAAACATTAATATATGTAATGTTAGTGGTATATTTGTTTTTAGTTATTTAGTTATTAGTTTATTAGTTTTAAAACCAAGATAAGACCAAGATCATTTCCTGGGAACAACACAGCCCAAGCACCTATAGGTAGAAATACAGTAGGGAGAGAAATCTGCTCCCTAAGCAAGGCCTTCAGGACTTCTGCTAGCCCTGGAAAAGCATCAAGATTACAAGAAATAGGAAGTTATAAATCATGGAAATTGGTAGGATTAAGGAATTTTAGAGCCAGAAAGGAACTTAGAGATGGAAAAATGAAATCGAAATGGGAAAACATCAATATTCTACCCTTACATTTGGTGCAATCTAGGGATAGAACATCCATAGTCAAGGAAATTACAGAATTGAGTTCAGTTTAACAAGTGTACACTAAGCAACTTCCATTTACAGGCTCTGGCCTAGAGACTGCAGACGTAAACTCTCACTCATTCACCAAATGTACGAAGGCCAACTACGTTCCTGGCTTGCTCCAAATGGTGGTGATAAAACAATGAACCAAATAAGCACATTTTCTGCCTCCAGTGATTAATATGGCCAATCCGGCAGGTAAGCAAACTATTAAAGTATGATGAGATTATGGTAGGGGAAGGGAAATATTCTCTGTGGGTGCAGAGAAAAAAGCCTAACACAATCAAGGCATCAGGGAACTTTCACAGGCAGCAACCCAAAGGGTGAAAGGCAGAGTTTCCTGTCTTTAAGCAACTCCTGGGTTAACCAGACACCTCAGCCCAAATGTATGGCTTGACTGAGGAATTAAGATATGTATAACTTTTTACCATTCAGCTTGGCTATCTGCTGTCAGCAGCACATTGCTTAATGATAAACAAACTGAAAGAAACCAACTTTCTCTACACAAGATTATACAGTGATGGTTGATTCGAAATCAAGACCACATCAAGACCTCTTGGTTTGCATGCAAATTTTCAACTACTCAGTACATTTCACAACTACAGGGGGAAAAGCAGCTCAAAATGAAATTAGAAGATAAATGTAAGAAACCACCATTTACAACTCCATTAATAAGTACTTATTGTCTTTGATGACTCAGCAAAGGGCAAAAGCACCAAACGCCTTCAGCTTGGTTTATGCTTCTCATTTCATGGCACCCTGGATGTCTTCACTGCTTGAATAAATGTTGCAAGCTACAAGTCTTGTGCTCCACTGAGCTTCCTGTTTCAATATGCAGAAATAATTTCTGTACAGTCATGGTTCTAACAATCAGAGTGGCTAGAGAATGACATTAACTTTGCTAATTACTCTGAGAAGAAGAGAACCCAATTAACTTTGCATCGTATTGTATTGCATTGTTTCCATCTTTCTTTTTTATTTTTCAGATGTATTTCCTTGGATATTTTTTTAGAGAAGCTCAATGAATTTCAGAGTTTTCTGTGTGTTCCTTTCGCAGCAGAAGACCTTGGATGCTCAGAGCTTTTGCTTTGTCCCATCTGTGAAAGCCACCTGAGAGTAAGCCAAAGCTTTCTATGAATTACTGATGCTCCTTTCCACTACAACTGAAAAACAGGCTGAAGATGGGGTTTGCCCATTCTTTAAGACAGAAATAACCTAATTCATTGATGCTTTTTATGCTGCCAAAAAACCTGTTGAGACTACAGATAATAAAAGCCCTGAGTAATGATTCCGGATATGCTAACTCTTCCCAGAAAGACATCTCCAGCCTCATAAAACATGGAACTTAACATAAAAAAACATAGCTACTTCCCAGATGATATAATGTGCTTTAATCCAGAATATCCAGGGTCAGAATTTATTGAAGACAATCAAAAAACATTTTTAAGAATGAGCCAATAAGAAAGCATGCCAATTTAATTTCTTAGCACTAAACAATGAGACATTTACAATAAGTGTAAAGTTTCAAACTTATAATTTGAGAGATCGGGTCCAATCATGTCATGCTCAAAAATGAATCTGTATCAAAAGTATTCTACAATTTAGAAAGTATGGGGTACTTAGAGATCATGTAACTTGAATTTTTTGAACAGCTTTTATTAAGGTACAATTAATATATAACAAAAATTGCATCTTATTAATATACAGGTATACCCCAGAGATGTTACAGGTTCAGCTCCAGACTGCAATAAAGCAAATATCACAAAAAGTGAGTCACACAAATTTTTTGGTTTCCCAGTGCATATAAAAGTTATGTTTCATTAAAGGTAGTCTATTAAGTGTGTAATAGCATTTTTATTACGTCTAAAAAATCACTGTACATAACTAAAAAAATACTTTAGTGCTAAAAAATACTTTATTGCTAAAAGAATGCTAACCATCATCTGAACCTTCAATGAGTTGTGATAGTAACATCAAAGATACTGATTACAGATAACCATGATTATATTTCGTTAATATAATAATAATGAAAAAGTTTGAAATATTGCAAGCATTACCAAAATGTGACACAGAGACAAGAAGTGAGCAAATGCTTTAGGAAAAATGGCGCCTATAGACTTGCTTGATGCAGGGTTGTCAGAAACCTTCAATTTGTAAAAAACCCAGTTTTTACAATAAAGCAAAGCTCAAGAAAGTGAGGTATGCCTATATATAATCTAAGGATTTGGCCATATGCATACACCCGTGACACCATCATCACAATCAAGGTAATACACATATCCATCACCTCCAAAAGTTTTCTTGTGTCTTTTGTGTGTGTGTCAAGAACCCTCGCAACAAAAAAGCCAGCTGCATGATTTCTACTTTAATGATCTTTTCAGTATGTCACACTGCTTGTTATACGATTTGTGTGAAACTACACTGAAGGGCTAATTTTAAATAGCTACACAAATCTAGTTTATAATTTTTGATTAATTGGATTAAAAGTGATTTGATGAACACATTTTAGCAAGTCAAAGCTACACAAAACTAATCAATCTGTGTCAGCTACTGATGTCTTCCTTAAAATTGGCACTCTTGTGTATGATTCTTAAATTCCAGAGTAAAGTGCATCAACATCTACAACATGAACTATTTCACACCCATCCTCATTGTTTCCATGACGCTAAAGAATCACTGAGTTCAGTGAAAACACTAGCTAGAACAGATGACCTTTTAGCTACAGTGGAATTTCAAAAGAATAAAACAGATTTTGGGGCAAAATTATCAGTGAAGGGGGAAAATCATATTCCTAAACCAAAAAGAAAATCTCTTTTATTTTTGGAGTTAAATTCCAAAGATTCTATACAGTTGTTTCAAATTTTTCATCTATATCTTGCCACATATGCTTTAAGAATATTTTTCTCAAGCACTTGACTATAGCATACTTATTTCCAGGTTCATCCTAACTCATAACAGGACAGTTCCAAAAGCATCTAAGTGTAGTTCACTGCACTCATGAGAATAGCTAACTTTATTTATTTAAGCAGACCTTGATATGGAGATTAGATTGCCACCTTAGGTTTATTAGATGATTCTGTTTACAGAGCACTATGCATTTCCATAGCCAAGTTGGTTTAAAAATCTTTAAATGTTATTTATCTATTATATTTGTTAAATTACTAGATGGAACTACCTGGAAAGTAATTATATGTACCCTGAAGGGTAATTACACAATTTTATTGATAGTAGGATTGGTGTAGCCTAATGAACACTGACATAATTTGCAAAAAACATCAGAAATTTCTACCTTGTTTTCAAGCAAACTTCCCTGTCAAAAGACAGGCATAAATGAAATGGCACAGGAAAGCATTCAGAAGGTGGGTACTTTCCCCACTAAACTACCTCCTTACCGTGTCCTTTTCCTGCCATATCTCTGAAAATTATTTCATCCCTTTCATCTCTCCAACTAAAGTTGCCACCTTCCTTTTCCATGCACCATTTTTCTTGTTTTTCTCACTGTTTGCACCTCACTCTTCAATGCAAAGATCACAAACAGTTGGAAGTCTGTGTCACCCACCTGTTCCCAAGTGTATCTTCTTGGCCTCTTCTTCCTATTTTCCCAGTCTACCTTTTAGTCCCTGCATTGATTTGTCAAAAAGCTTCCAACAGGCGTAACCTGACAACACTTTGCTTCAGCTGTCCAGAAACTCTCTTGATATTTCCAATAAGTCTTTTCTGATGCCTCTGCAATGGCCACCTGGAGGAACCCAACCCCAAATCCCTTGTTAACAACATGCGATTTCCAAGGAAGTTATCATCCTAGAGTCAAACTTTGATCAATGAGGAATGAGAGCCAGTGAATAAATGCTCCTCCCTCATTTTTTGTGGGACAGATAGTTCTAAGGTCCAGTCTACATTGCTTTAGTCAAGATCAAGCCCCATGGACCAGCAAGAGAAACCACTCTTGCATTTGGATTTCTCTCCATCTTTGTTTCATTTTCTCCAGTCCTCTACTTCTGACCCTGAGATTTCTTCCCAAAATAAAACTAATTCCTGTAGGCCTTTATCTTTGGCTCTGTTTCCTGGGATCTGACTCCTTAACTGACCGAGGTCCTTGAACTTTTGCAAGGAACTTGTCCTCATCAATGTCTCATGTCTAATCCTTGTCTATTTATCTGACAAATAGTTATATAATACATGCAGCATGTACTGTTTTAAGGATCATAAAGTATTAACTCAGTTAATTCCTCAAAAACCCTATGAGGTATGTACTACTATAATCACTAATTACAAATGAAGAAATAGGCACAGAAAGTTTAAATAACTTTCCCAAGATCATATATCTGCTCAGTGGGGCAGCTGCAGTTCCAAATCATGCAGTCTTGCTCTAGAATACACACTCTACAAATAAGCTGGAATCTTCTTGATTGCTGTTGTAACTCCGTTATAGTGAGTGATATGTCAATAAGGGCCTTACTCGTCTCAAGTATGTGTTTGTTCAACTTTCTGAACAAAATCTTATTAGATTTGATAGTCTTTACATGGCAACCTCAGGTCAATGATCAAAAAAGCACATCCCAATATGCAAATGCTCATCAAGTCTTTGCTTATGCCATGTTTGCTGATGTCCCATTGGCCAAAGCACATCACACACGGCCAAGTCCAGAGTCATTGTGAGAAAGGAATATATAAGAGCATGGATGTCAGGAAGTAGGAGAGTTTTTTTTTTTTTTAATGTTTACTTTGAAGTTAATAAGTTCTTATGTGTAAATACAATAAAAATAATGCGAATGGAGACTAATGTTGTACTGTTTGCTACCATGATAGACAGAGACAGATCAATGGAAAATGCAAAACAACTCACTGAAACATTTTGGTATGTTTAATGCACCAGAAATTTATTATAATGACTAAAGAGAAGAGTAATTGCCATGATGGTCAGGCTTTTTAAAAAGTGTTTTGGAAATTGGGTGAAGAATAATGAAGAGACAAAAGTAGAAATGTTTCAATAGTAATTTTGTTCATCTTCCCTTATCTAGAGAAGATGACATAAATTACTTTTAGCCAAAAAACTACTTCTGCTACTTCTGAAATTCTCATTTAACAATTCTGAATTTACCTCATTTTTATTTAAGTCCTTCATAGAAATATGAGATATGACACTTTTACTAACACTTTGAAATGCTCAAATAAAAAGCACTACTAAACAGTAATTAAATGCATTGCATCATTACCTCTTATAGTTGCTATAGGCAATTTGAGTGTATTTTTTTTTTTGCAGTATACAGGGATATGCTCAGTTAAAAAGCAAAATCATTATAAGACTGATTGGTCTCAACATTTTCTAAGCAGAAATTTAAGATTTTTTATTCTCATTCAAGAAGTCAGCATTCTCAGAAAACACATTAAGTTCAACATATTCAACTGTTTTTAAGTTACCTGAAAAGGGAAAAAAATGTATTTTCCTGTTTTAGAAAAAAAGAATTGCAGAAAGTCTGTATATAATTTAAAAACAGCCTACATTTATAACTTCAGGCTCTCTAAGTGTTGATTATTCAGTAGGAAACAAATGCTTAGCTAAATTTGAAAGCTACCCAAAAAATCCTATTATGAAAGTGTTTCCCTTTTATAAGGCTGACTCCTTTTTATATTTTTGAAATGTATACAAAATCTCAAGGTGTGACCCAAATTTTGGTCCCAAGCACTTACAAAAGTATATTAAGTGATCCTCAGATGATTTTCTTGTTAATCTACATGTCAGAGTTTAAGCGGGGAGAGGAAATCTCTTAGGTGAGGACGTAATGTCCAGAAAAAGGCCAGTTTCAGTACTGGCTCTTCTTCAAACAGATGTGACAATGGAAGCCCTTTCTGCATCGTCTTATAGCAACTCAAAATGAACAGCTTTTACTGTTTTGAGAAAATTCACTGGGGATTCGGAGAACAGGAATAGGAAGAAGTTGCCATTAGTCAGATACCCTAAGATCACAACAGTATTTTTAGGGTCTCACCTCCAATTCAAGATTAACTCTCTACCTTCTCAAGATCAACGTGTCCACGTTATCTCTGGAACAGCTGATTGGTTCAAGTTCCATGTACACCTCCTCTGACCAAAGATCTGCCTCCTTGTCATCACAGGGAGAACTTCTCTAGGGAAGCGTCGCACAAGCTCTGGAAATTGGAAGGAGCCCATTAGCAGGAGATTCCAAGGTCCTGTGTACCCAGAGCATGCTTTCAAAGAGGGGTATGGAGGCAGAACTCCAGAGAGACAGATCTCCTAGGTCCCATCTACTCTGTGCCACTTGGGGTACAGGCAGAGGGGAGTCACATAGAGTCAGAGCAAACCCCGCAAGAGCAGGGCTCATGTCAGTGGCTCTGACTGCTCGGTCTAAATACAGTAATCTTGCTCTACTGCAAATTCGTCCTCTTCCTTACACGTCTTTCTCTATCTCTCTCTGCTTTCTTCATTTCCCTAAAAGGATTACTTTTGGAATGTTTATATGACATTTGTTTCCTCTGAACAAAGTTTACTCCTTCATTTGCCGTATATGAATCCTATGTTCACATCATTCGGCTGAGCAATATTTTAAAAATAACATTAAACACAATTCTACATTTAAACTATGGCTTGCAATATGTATCCTGTCATCATAAGTCAATGGTTAAGAGCCGAGAGTCACATGGCCTTCGTTTAAATACTGGCTACACTATGTACAGTTTGACTGATATTAAGAAAGTTATATATCATTTCTGTGCTTCATTTCTCTCATTTGCCAAATAAAGATAACAGTATCTACTCCACAGGGCTCACACAAAGGTAAAATAAGTTAAAAATATAAAGCACTTGAAATAGTTTCAAGTAAACAGCAGGTACTCAGTAGAGGGTGGTTGCTGTTGATAACACCATCATCATCATTATATCATCTCCATCATTATCATCTCCATCATTATCATCTTCATCATTATCATATCCATCATTATCATCTCCATCCTTATCATCTCCATCATTATCATCTCCATCATTATCATCTCCATCTTTACCATCTCCATCGTTATCATCTCCATCATTATCATCTTCATCATTATCACCTAAGGCCCAGGTTCTTAACATTGCTTGCAAATTAGAATTAGCTCAGGGAGCTTTAAAAAAGGCAGCATCTCAAACCAATTAAGCCAAAATTTTAGAAGTATGACCCAAATATCAATAATTTGTAGTCTCACAACCAATAGTACTTTTTTCAGTTTCTTGCCCAGTTTCGTGACTGTGCCCTATTAGTCAGCCCAACATCTATTATGCATCTGTTACTGTTGCCCAGATTGCCCTCCATACTATTCTGTTATCAATATTTACTAAGTACTTACTCTCCATGCACTGAGCTGTATCTGGGATGTAGGGGTAGCTAACACAGGTAAGATGCATGCCCTTATGGTGGGAAAAATAAACAATTTACAGGGATAACAGACAAGCAAATACATATCAACATTGTGAAATTCCCATTAAGGAAAAAAAAAAATGATGTCATGGGGTAACTGCAAACATGGTAGAGGGAACTTAAAGTAAGGCCTCATTTCTTTGCTTCTCTGCCCCTGGTAGCTTGTTAGAACTGCAGAAACTTGGACGCCACCCCAGGCCTATTCAGAATCTGCATTTTATGTTCCCCATAATCTAACTTCAACAATTATAAACTCATGGCCAATGTTTCTTTTATAGCCCTTGCTCTAATTATTTTGAAGCAAATCTTCAACATCTTATAAGTATATCTATAAATATTTTAGTGTGTATCATTAAAGATAGACTTCTCCTAGGTTTTTAATTTGAGTAACTGAGTAGATGCAGATACTATTTAACATGATGTAGAAAACGGAGAGAGAAGTTGACAGGGTGCTTGTGAAGACTGGCAGGAAATGATGAGGGGGACAAGGGTTATCCTTTAGACATAGTGCATATCAGACTCTTATTAGGCAACCCAGTAGAGCTTCAGGGATGCAGCTGGATGTATGATCCAAGAGATCAGGGGAGCCCTCAAGGTCAGGGATATACAATATCTAGGTGGTATTTAAAGTTATATGACAGATTTGAAGGAGAGGGTAAACAGAGAGTGAAGGAAGTCTACTCCTAGGCACTTGGACATGTAGATGACAGGAAGAGAAGACCAAGCCAATCCGACTAGAAGAAAAAGAAGTGTGGAGCTGTATGTAGGGCCTAAGACAGGAGAAGGATTCCAGGAGACAATGCTCCATGATATTGAATGATGCAAAATAAGATGAGTACACATTACTGTCTGTTGGATTTGGCAACTGGTGACATTAACAAAAGAGGTTTATGTGAAGAGGCCATAAACCAAAATGGAATGAGTGCTAGATTAAGCCAAGAGGCCAGCAGCGTTTCCTCAGAGTTTCACAACCTATGGATGTGTCCAGATCCATTATGTGGTATGAGGAAAATACCAAAGTTTTTGAATTATTTCCTTTTTTCTATAAACTGGATAAAAGAATGACAATAAATGCAGATGAAATGGGAGAAAATAAAAAATAATCAATATAGACAACTCTTATGAGACATTTTGCCATGTAGGGAGCAAAATAATGAGGTAAGAGCTGAGAAAGTTTATGGTGTCAAGTAAAGATTTGTGCTTTTAGCTGTTTCCTTTTGATTTATTAGTTTTCCTTTACTTTATGGATGAGAGATAATCATAGCATGCTGTATCCTAAGGGGAATGATTATGTAGAGGAGAGATGAGCGATGCAGAAAAAGAACAGGAGTAGCAGATACATTAAATCTTTAAGAGTGAAAAAGGGCAAGGGATTCAGAGCCCAAGTATGGGATCAGACTTAAAAGGAGAAGTAGCAACATTTTTTTTTCCCCCATTGGATCCAGAGGAAAAAAGGCAAAGGTTATGGATATGTGTGCTGCAAATCTGTATATCACGTAGTGGGAAGGTGAGGGTGGTTGTCTCTTGTAGTTTTGTTTTCACTGAAATGTAAGAAAAGTAGTTAAGTAAAAGAGTGGAAACTCCATTTTATTAGGAAGAGGTAGCAACATGGCTTACAATGTGGAGTGTCAATTTGAGAGGACCTGCTCAAGATTTTAAAGTAAAGCCAGTCAACCAGGTTGTGTGACTTTCTTCACCAAAATCTGTTTAGGTAGGGCTTCCCTGGTGGCACAGTGGTTGAGAATCTGCCTGCCAATGCAGGGAACATGGGTTCGAGCCCTGGTCTGGGAAGATCCCACATGCCGCGGAGCAACTGGGCCCGTGAGCCACAACTACTGAGCCTGCGCGCCTGGAGCCTGTGCTCCGCAACAAGAGAGGCCACGATAATAAGAGGCCCGCGCACCGCGATGAAGAGTGGCCCCCACTTGCCGCAACTGGAGAAAGCCCTCGCCCAGAAACGAAGACCCAACACAGCCAAAAATCAATAAATTAAAAAAAAAAAATGCCACCTCAAAAAATGCCACTTTGGCATAAATAAAAAAAAAAAAAAAAAAAAATCTGTTTAGGTAAAAGCAAAAAAAAAAAAAAAAAAAGGTGAAGAGCTGGGTTAGGTCTATGGGGGTTTCCCCAGTTAATACAATGTGGGGGACGGGTAATGGATTTAAAGGAAATTTCCTTGGAAGTGAATAAGAGAAGCTTATAAGGGTCTCACCAGGGGACCTTATTTAATATCATTCAGAGTCCTGCATTAGGGCCCACATAAAGAGAGATCAAATCTAGATCTGCATACTTCAATAAGTTTAAATGAACTGACTTAAATGGAAAATAATATTATTTCATTGTCTGGTTTTCTTTATAAGGGCTGTCAGAGTTTCTCCTGAAGACATGCCAAAAACGATAAAATCTGTCAGAAGAAAATATAAAATGGACTAATAACTGATTAAGATTTGGAGAATAGAAATAGAAACTGTTCTGTATGCCTCCGACTTTTCATTATTCTTTCATCTGAGGACTCTAAGACTGTGGTTCCCTGAAGACGCTGATTATGTAATCATGAGTCACACCATACACAGCAAAAGACACTCACTAATCCCTGCCCTGACCTTGCTGAGGCTGGTGCCCAGTGTGTGGTTTGGCTTGGAAGAACATTACTGGTGATTGTGTGGGCAAGACTGCTCTGGTCCCCACAGGTCCCCACAGATGTCACAGGGAGGGTATTCTGGTTGGAGTTCACACGCCCACCACATGAGTGGTGACTGCTGCGGAGAGAATGCCAAATGGGTTCCTTTGAACAGACGAGGTAAAATCAATGGTTGAAGTCGTTCTTTTTTTTTTTTTTAACAACTTTATTGGAGTATAATTGCTTTACAATGGTGTGTTAGTTTCTGTTTCATAACAAAGTGGATCAGCTATACATATACATACATCCCCACATCTCCTCCCTCTTGTGTCTCCCTCCCACCTTCACTATGCCACCTCTCTGGGTGGACACAAAGCACCAAGCTGATCTTCCTGTGCTATGTGGCTGCTTCCCACTAGCTATCTATTTTACATTTGGTAGTGTATTTATGTCCATGCCACTCTCTCATTTCGTCCCAGCTTCCCCTTCCCCCTCCCCGTGTCCTCAAGTCCATTCTCTACATCTGCGTCTTTATTCCTGTTTTGCCCCTAGCTTCTTCAGAACCATTTATTTTTTCTTTAGATTCCATATCTATGTGTTAGCATATGGTATTTGTTTTTCTCTTTCTGACTTACTTCACTCTGACAGACTCTAGGTCCACCCACCTCACTACAAATAACCCAATTTCGTTTCTTTTTATGGCTGAGTAATATTCCATTGTATATATGTGCCACATCTTCTTTATCCATTCATCTGTTGATGGACACTTCGGTTGCTTCCATGTCCTGGCTATTGTAAATAGAACTTCAGTGAACATTTTGGTACATGACTCTTTTTGAATTATGGTTTTCTCAGGGTATATGCCCAGTAGTCAGATTGCTGGACTGTATGGTAATTCTATTTTTAGTTTTTTAAGGAACCTCCATACTGTTCTTCATAGTGGCTGTATCAATTTACATTCCCACCAACAGTGCAAGAGGGTTCCCTTTTCTCCACATTCTATCCAGCATTTATCGTTTGTAGATTTTTTGATGATGGCCATTCTAACTGGTGTGAGATGATATCTCATTGTAGTTTTGATTTGCATTTCTCTAATCATTAATGATGTTGAGCATCCTTTCTTGTGTTTGTTGGCAATCTGTATATCTTCTTTGGAGAAATGTCTATTTAGGTCTTCTGCCCATTTTTGGATTGGGTTGTTTGTTTTTTGATATTGAGCTGCATGAGCTGCTTGTATATTTTGGAGATTAATCCTTTGTCAGTTGCTTCGTTTGCAAATATTTCTCCCATTCTGAGGATTGTCTTTTTGTCTTGTTTATGTTTTCCTTTGCTGTGCAAAAGCTTACTAAGTTTCACTAGGTCCTATTTGTTTATTTTTGTTTTTATTTCCATTTCTCTAGGAGGTGGGTCAAAAAGGATCTTGCTGTGATTTATGTCATAGAGTGTTCTGCCTATGTTTTCCTGTAAGAGTTTTATAGTGTCTGGCCTTACATTTAGGTCTTTAATCCATTTTGAGTTTCTTTTTGTGTATGGTGTTAGGGAGTGTTCTAATTTCATTCTTTTACATGTAGATGTCCAGTTTTCCCAGCACCACTGATTGAAGAGGCTGTCTTTTCTCCATTGTATATTCTTGCCTCCTTTATCAAAGATAAGGTGACCATAGGTGCGTGGGTTTATCTCTGGGATTTCTATCCTGTTCCATTGATCTGTATTTCTGTTTTTGTGCCAGTACCATACTGTCTTGATTACTATAGCTTTGTAGTATAGTCTGAAGTCAGGGAGCCTGATTCCTCCAGCACCGTTTTTATTTCTCAAGATTGCTTTGGCTATTCGGGGTCTTTTGTGTCTCCATACAAATTGTGAAATTTTTTGTTCTAGTTCTGTAAAAATGTCATTGGTAGTTTGATTGGGATTGCATTGAATCTGTAGATTGCTTTGGGTAGTACAGTCATTTTCACAATGTTGATTCTTCCAATCCAAGAACATGGTATATCTCTCCATCTGCTGGTATCAACTTTAATTTCTTTCATCAGTGTCTTATAGTTTTCTGCAGACAGGTCTTTTGTCTCCTTAGGTAGGTTTATTCCTAGGTATTTTATTCTTTATGTTGCAATGGTAAATGCGAGGGTTTCCTTAAGTTTTCTTTCAGATTTTTCATCATTAGTGTATAGGAATGCAAGAGATTTTTGTGCATTAATTTTTTATCCTACTACTTTACCAAATTCATTGATTAGCTCTAGTAGTTTTCTGGTAGCATCTTTAGGATTCTCTATGTATAGTATCACGTCATCAGCAAACTGTGACGGCTTTACTTCTTTTCTGATTTGGATTCCTTTTATTTCTTTTCTTCTCTGATTGCTGTGGCTAAAACTTCCAAAACTATGTTGAATAATAGTGGTGAGAGTGGGCAACCTTGTCTTTTTCCTGATCTAAGGGGAAATGGTTTCAGTTTTTCACCATTGAGAACGATGTTGGCTGTGGGTTTGTCATAAACGGCCTTTATTATGTTGAGGTAAGTTCCCTCTATGTCTACTTTCTGGAGGGTCTGTATCATAAATGGGTGTTTAATTTTGTCAAAAGCTTTTTCTGCATCTATTGGGATGATCATATGGTTTTTATCCTTCAGTTTGTTAATACGGTGTATCACATTGATTGATTTGCGTGTATTGAAGAATCCTTGCATTCTTGGGATAAACCCCACTTGATCATGGTGTATGATCCTTTTAGTGTGCTGTTGGATTCTGTTTGCTAGTATTTTGTTGAGGATTTTGCATCTATGTTCATCAGTGATATTGGCCTGTAGTTTTCTTTCTGTGTGACATCTTTGTCTGGTTTTGGTATCAGGGTGATGGTGACCTCATAGAATGAGTTTGGGAGTGTTCCTCCCTCTGCTATATTTTGGAAGAGTTTGAGAAGGCTAGGTGTTAGCTCTTCTCTAAATGTCTGACAGAATTCGCCTGTGAAGCCATCTGGTCCTGGGCTTTTGTTTGTTGGAAGATTTTTAATCACAGTTTCAATTTCAGTGCTTGTGACTGGTCTGTTTATATTTTCTATTTCTTCCTGGTTCAGTCTCAGAAGGTTGTGCTTTTCTAAGTATTTGTCCATTTCTTCTAGGTTGTCCATTTTATTGGCATATAGTGGCTTTTAGTAATGTCTCATGATCCTTTTTATTTCTTCAGTGTCAGCTGCTACTTCTGCTTTTTCATTTCTAATTCTATTGATTTGAGTCTTCTCCCTTTTTTTCTTGATGAGTCTGGTAATGGTTTATCAATTTTGTTTATCTTCTCAAAGAACCAACTTTTAGTTTTTTTGATCTTTGCTATCGTTTCCTTCATTTATTTTTATTTATGATCTGATCTTTATGATTTCTTTCCTTCTGCTAACTTTTGGGTTTTTTTGTTCTTCTTTCTCTAATTGCTCTAGGTGTAAAGTTAGGTTGTTTATTTGAGATGTTTCTTGTTTCTTGAGGTAGGATTGTATTGCTATAAACTTCCCTCTTAGAACTGCTTTTGCTGCATCCCATAGGTTTTGGATTGTTCTGTTTTCATCGTCATTTGTTTCTAGGTATTTTTTGATTTCCTCTTTGATTTCTTCATTGATCTCTTGGTTATTTAGTAGTGTATTGTTTAGCCTCCATGTGTTTGTATTTTTTACAGATTTTTTCCTGTAATTGATATCTAGTCTCATAACGTTGTGGTCAGAAAAGCTAATTGATACAACTTAAATTTTCTTAAATTTATCAAGGCTTGATTTGTGACCCAAGATATGATCTATCCTGGAGAATGTTCCATGAGCACGTGAGAAGAAAGTGTATTCTGCTGTTTTTGGATGGAATGTCCTCTAAATATCAATTAAGTCCGTCTTGTTTAATGTATAATTTAAAGCTTGTGTTTCCTTATTTATTTTCATTTTGGATGGTCTGTCCTTGGTGAAAGTGGGGTGTTAAAGTCCCCTACTATTATTGTGTTACTGACGATTTCCCCTGTTATGGCTGTTAGCATTCATTCTTAAGAGATAGTTTGATAATAGAGAAGCAATGAACTAATAAAAGTATTACTTAAAAAAAAAGTGAAACTAGAAAAATGAAATTGCTATAGGGAGTTTTCTGGTTTTTGTTAACACAAGTGAAGTCTTAAAACTAAAATTTTTAGTGTCTTTTTAAAGGCAATATGAACAAACAGAATGTGTGTCTCCTTTTGTGGTTCTATCAGTAGCCAAAATATATCTTTGATATATTTTCCCTAGAACTAGGCACTTTTAAGCTAGCATATCAACATAAATATCTGTTAATAAGGCTTTATGAGATTTAAAATAAATTCTAGAGTTGAACATTCACTCTCAATTGTATATTCCATTTACAGAGTCATCATACTGTTGAAAAGACCCTTAAAATACACCAGAACCACAAATATTGAAATCTTAGCTATTATAATATGCACGAATGGTAAGACTCACAAAGAGATTTGAAAATATGCCTCTGTTTCATTATTTTTATATGCTTTAGGAAAAACTAAAACACATTATTTAAGTTCCACATCCCCTCTGACCCTAATTACCAGCCCAGCGTATTTGCTTGTATTGTAAGCATCAATTAAAAAGGTTCAGGTCACATTAGCTATGCATTTATTCTGCTACATCAAAGGCCTTATACTAAGGACCTGCTCTTCCTTTAAATACTTCCTTGCAGCTAAAGTGAATTTTTAAATTTTAAGTTTTTAATTATAATTTTTAAAGCTTCTTGTGAATATCTTTCTTGTCATTCCCTTCTCTCAGCTATTTTGGTGTATTTGTATATTTATAAGGATAAATTGATCTTTTAACAGCAAGTAGATACAACAGATTGAGTGAAAAGGCCTTAAATATGTCTATGGCTATTGAGAGTGATAATATTTGTAAATTAGGTTCTGATAAAATAAAATCTATGCACTTCATAAATGTTTTTAATTTGGATTAAAATCATGTGTGATTTTAGACCTTTCTAGTTAACTCCTTTTTTAAAAAATTTAAACTTTGACATGTATTTTATTATTTTTCATAGTCACAAACAAAACTTTAAAAGTCAAATTTGATTAAAAACATACAAAAGCAAACCCTTGTTCTCTGCCCCTTCTCCCTTTTTCTACTTTGCTATCCAGAAGCAGCCTTTCCTCTTTCTTGATATAGATCCTTTTTTAAATGAAATATATCATCAGACAAGAGAAAGTATGTAAATTGTTAAAAATTTGCACAATTGAAAATTTTTAAAATAAATTCTCACATCGATTTGATAAGGTGATTGAAAAACTATTTTCCTTCAAACAGTTAAAGGCTTTGCTCCATTTGCTTCCAATATTCAAGATGGTGATTCTGACACAATCTCAGATAATTTATATGGGATTTTTTTCTTTCTAGAAGCTTTTTTTGAGTTTTCTCTTTATTCGCTAGTAGTATGAAATTTCTCAATAATGTTTTAAATCTGGAGACTTGGGTCTTTCAGTTCTGGGATATTTTCTTTATTATATTTTTGATAATTTTTCACCACCATTTGCTCTCTTTTTTGGAGGTTCCTATTACTTAGATTGGTTTTAAAGTTAAATTCAAAATAAAATAAAAATTTGATCTCTATGTACATTGAAATTATAGTTGTGTAAATTATGAATTTATAAATAGTTGAAAAAATTAAGTGTCTTAAAATTAATACCCTGTATACAGAGCTGGACTTGGGTAAAATTTCATAAGACGTCTACTTCATAGAGTCTCTGGGGCTTTTTATAGGGTATAAAACAATAAAAGCAGTGAGATGTTTTGTTTAGCTGGGGCAAGACGCATAGGTGAGCGTACTGTGTATTTCAACTAGATTTCTCTGCAGTCATCGGAAAAAGAACCTTCAAAAGTTGCTCAAGTGTTCTGTGTACAGAGCTGGACTTGGGTAAAATTTTATGAGAAGTCTACTTCATAGTCAGAGTCTCTTGGGCTTTTTATAGGGTATAAAGATGGGTTGATACTCCAAGTTTCTTATCTTTTCTTCATATGAGTCCATCTCTATCTTTTTGATCTACTTTATAGGCGATCATCTCACTTTTCTTTAACATATCTATGATGTTCCTATTCATGAATTTTGTATATAACACCATCAACATTATCCATCATTGTAATACAACATCATATTACCTCTTGAAGGATGAATTTGGTCTCTTTGAAGCTTTATCTTCCTGCCTGAATTGTGAGTGTGTTTTGTTTTTGTGTTTATAGTTTCTATCTCTCCTCTTATGCCCAAGGATTTCTTCAGATTCCTGGGGATATTTGGGAATCTGTTTCTGGTTTAGGGTGAGGCACTAAATAGCTAAATAGAAATTCTGTGATACACAAGAGGGCCTTGCTCATTTCATAGTTTCATTCTTGTGCCATCAGTTAGCTATTTACATTTTTGCAGAAGATCCCCAAATATCTGTAGTTAAACATCTTTTCTCCAGGGCAGATCTAATTACCCTGAGAAAGATCTTTTAATGTCTGCCATGTCTCTGAAATAGAATGGAATGGGCAATTGTACCATTTGGCATGCTCGCTTCTTAAGATATTAATTTTCTTCTACGTGTATTACCATCCTGATTATCATATGTCCCTATATCCACAGCCTGTCACATGCTTTTTTCAAATACTATGTGACCTGTCTCACAGACATCTGGAAGAAGGGTAGGCACCTGACTGAACCAAGTTTGTACTGATAACCTAGGAGTCTACTGTCTCGTATACAAAGTTGAAAAAAAAATCTCCCTGCCTCACGACTGCTTACAAAGTACCTTCTTTTTGGTGTCTTGTACCCCTTAGCTTTTTTCAAATGGTCTCTTGTGCTTTTCTCTAACTGAAGAATCCTAAAATTGGGCCCCCAATTTCACCCACTCTCTGCCTTCATTTAAAGTTCAGAATTATAGATTTCTTCCAGGTTTATTGAGGGTGCAGTTTATATTTCTGCTTTTTATTCTCCTCTTCATTCGGGATGATGAATTGGAAAAATGAAAATGACTTTGCTGAAACTAAAAGTTGGATTCAGTTACTTTTAAAATATGTGATGAATTTTTCCATACACATTTATTTGATGAGGTAAATAAAGAAAAGGTAGTGCAAGGAACTGAATAAATAAAAAGTAGATAAATCCTGAGAGAACTTTTATCCAAAAACTTCCAAGTGTTTTATTCATCTAGCTTTGGTTTGTTCCCTTTGTTGCTTCCATAGAAACCTTAGACAATCTGCTATTCTGGAAACCACTTACAATACATAGTAAAGCCATTTTATGGCGCTAACTAGAAAGAAATAGGAATTTGTGAAGTTTCTTTAACAAATCGCTATAGGTGGCTTTATACTCATTACTTACTCAAAATAAAGATATGCTCAATGTAAAGATGAGTATTGAGAACATCAGAAATGGATCTTTAAGGGTGCTTCCTAATAGAGATGGTTTATTACATCTGTTCCTTGCCCTCATTCTGCCCTCAATCAGTACCCTTTTCACCAATCCTGTAAATATAGGTCTTTCCAATTTTATCTCTCTCTGGCTTCTCTCATTAGGCAGTAACATTTAAAATATTTATATATGCAATATTTGTTCCAAAAAATTTATAAAAGAATTAATATTGGCATGTGTAATACTGCATAATGACTACAATACAAGCAGTAAAAAAAGAATAGATATTTGCACTTGTATATGTATATGAAAAGTTGTATTTTAACATTGTGCTTAGTCAAAGTAGCAAAAGCATTCCTATAAAAGTCCACAATCACTATTATTAAACACTTTGCTATAAGTAATAATTTTTGCATATGTATAGGCAAAATGATAAAAATAGCACATGCACACAGGCAATGGATAAAGTAGAATTATACAATAATAATGATAATTATAGTATGATTACTTACTCAGAAAACTCAAAAGAAGTAGAGAGATCATTATTACATCTTACAAGAGTATTCAGTATGATGCTTAGTATAAAATTAAAATTTTAGAAATTCTTAGCTATCATATACTAACTACATTCACAACTTCAACATAATTAAGGAAAAATACTGTTTATAGGATAACTCTACTATCAACTTTTAAAATTTACAAGAAATGTACAAGATCTATGTAAAGATACTTTAAAACTTTACTGAAATACATATAAAAAGCCTTGAAAAAATGGATTTTTATCCATTTTGGATAAGATTTAATATTATAAAGTAACAATTATCACCAAATTATTCTATGAATTTACACATTCCCCATACAAATATTAGACAGTTCTTTTGTTTGTCTTCTTATTTTTGTTTTTGTTTTGGAACCAGTCAAGCTGACACTAAAATTTATATGGAATTTTTAACATTTAAAAAAGAAAAAAAGATTAAAGAGTGGTGACTAGCACTACTAAATATTTAAGAATATTTTAAGATTATATGAATTCACAGTGTGGTGCTGGTGTCTGAATAGACGAAAAAATTTGATACAAAATATAAAGACCCCCAAATACAATAAAATGCACAATATTTGCTTAGTTGATAATAATGATGGCACTTAAAATCATTAAGAGAAAAGAAGTTTTTCAATAAATGCTCTTTACGTGACTAGAAAGCAATCTGGATGAAAATCAACAATAAAACAAAATAAAAGCAAAGTTGAAGTTATATCACTTCTTACTCCGTAATAAACCCAGATTTAGCAAGGATTTAGACATGACAATAAATAAAAATACACAAAAATCATTGTTTAGGAAAAGCTTTTGAAGCATCACCCTAAATCCAGAGGCTAAAAAAGACAATACTGGTGTAGAGAATAAATATTAGCAATCTGTGGATGTTACAATTTACAAACACAGTCAAAGGTAAACAGTAATTGTGATAAATGTGATATATTAAAAAATCCTTTTTTTTAACAAGGAAGAGACTTCAAAATCAGTAAAAGAAAAAATAACTAGCAGTCAATAAAGAAAATGAGTGAACAATGAACTATAGAAAAATAAATGGTTCTGAAACCTATGCTCTATGTGCTATTACACTCATATAAAAGTAAATATTTATTTAAAATATAACATTGTTTTTCAGCATTCATAATGATAAAAATTGTAAATTTCCTTTCAGTAATAATGTGTAGATACAGGAAGTGTTGTACATTTTTAGTGAAAACATAAATTCCTATAACTTATTAAAGGATAATTCTGCAGCACCTATCAAAATAAAGAGTGCTCACGCCATTGACCTTAAATTTATTAGAACATGTCCACAGATATACTTGCCAAAATGTGTTCTATTTATTGCAACTCTAACTATTGTACAAAATATCAGAAAATGTCTAAATGTCCATGAAAAAGAGAGAAAGTGAATAATCAGATCCACATCATAATTGCCTGTGGGAAGGAGAACGAGAATTTAGGGTTTAAAGGTGGGAAAGGGACATTTTCACTATATTGTTCTCTTTGTTGTTTGATGTTTTAATAAGTGCAAATATTACCTTTTAAAACATACACACACACAAATAATGCTGGTAAAGGAAAGTAGTCCAAAGGGAGAGTGAACAGTGCAAATTACATATAATGAAGCCGACTAAGGAACTGTATGAAAATTTATTATATGAGGTCTACATATTTGCAAAAGGTGGGACCCAAATATGTCTTTAATGTGATGATAAGGGCATAGCCATATATATAAATTGGTGACAATAAGATTAAAAACAAAAACAAATTCTAAAAGAAGCATAACTATGTGTGATACTGAAACCTCTCAGTTGGAATAGATGATACATAATACACTTAACAATATCCTTACATTAGAAAGTGATATAATTTACAAAAAGCTCTCTTTTTATAAAATGTTATTTATCATTCCAAAGTATATCTTAAATTTTAAAATATATATTTTATAGGAGACTATTATGATGGATTTCAGGCTTTCTGACTTTACGGCTTAATTCAGTAATACAATTTTGAATGTCTACAAGCTTGGAAGAATGGTATGGGTGTTATTTTTCTCTACTGAGGAACTGAGTGATATTATACTCCCTGACAATTACCTGGAATACAGCAATTCTGTGTTCTAGGTAAATGCAGAGCTGTACAAATCCACAAAACTGGGGGATAGGAGAATGATTTGTCTGAGAACACTGAAGAGCCACTAGGACATTTATCTCAATGAAAGCCAGTGCCATCTTGGATCGTGTAAGGTTCGTACAGTTTGTAAAGCCCTCTAACATAAATCGACATTTTACTTTTGACTGGAGAAGCAACTCTGAGTGGCAAGGGAAGCTATGGATGAAGAAACTACTTTGTGCGATTAGGTCAGTATCAAAGGAATAGGTAAATGGCAGAGCCAGGTCTTAATGCTAGTCCTCTTTCCCTCATACTCAAGTCATCGACCTCATTTATATTACTTATATATATATATATAATATTTACATATATAAATATGTACATTCCCTCCCCAGGGTATTTTGGTGTATTGTTTTTTTTGCTATTTATTTTTTCTTACTCTAAATCTGATTGATTCTTTTATGATTTCTGGGAATCTATTTTTTTGCTTGGCTTGGACTTTGGATACCTAAAAAGCAATAGCTAGAGAGGAATATGGGGTCAAAGAGGATACACATACCTACCCACCCCCACCCTTCACACACACACAGGCACAATCATGTGTAAGGATAGAACATATATGATTGCTGTTGAGGAGAAAGGAAGATATTGGAGATTAGAGAAGAGAAAATGAACCAACAAGGACCTACTGTCTAGCACAGGGAACTATACTCAGTATTTTATAATAACCTATAAGGGAAAAAATATGAAAAAGGGTATATATACATATACATGTATATGTGTGTGCACATATATATGTGTATGTGTGTGCATATATATGTATAAAACTGAATCACTCTGCTGTACACCTGAAACTAACACATTGTAAATCAACTATACTTCAATAAAAAAAAATGAAAGGTAAAAAAAAGAGAAAATGCTATCTAATATATAGACATACCTGAGAACACAGAGCAAGAGATAATCAGAGAAGAAATGGAAGGTTCAGCCTTTGAAGGAGGAGAGACTTTTCTTACGCATCATAGGAGAGAAAAGAAGATGGGTGGAAAGAACTTTGGCCAGTCGGTCCTTACTATGCTTTCTTTAAAGGTGGGTACCAAGCCAATGTTCAGATTATACTGAATCACAAATTCATGACAAATACATTGTATTTCATCACATAATGATATTGAAATAATAATTTATATATATTCATATATATTATATATAAACCTCTATTAGTACTAAGGAGGAAGATGTAATCAAAATGTCTTAGTTTTAAAGTTTTAATGGATGTATTAGAGGGATAAAAAGGCAATCAAGCTATTGTTCAGAATGGACTGAGAGGTATAGAGAGCTTAGTGATGAAAATCTTTGATACGGTTAAAATACAATTAAACTTCTGAAAGAACTGTGTAAACTCTTAAGTCTTACAGAGAGGAAGAGTTGTGTTGTGAACATGTGTGTACCTGCTTTATCCCCAGTGCTAAACTGCAAATATCCTAAGAGTGAAAACCTTCTTTTCCATCTCTCTATCTTCTTATAATACATTGTTTCACATATGCCCATGTCATGTACAACCTTTACATTCTTACACTAAAGAAATTGTTTTTTGATATATAAATATACCAAAGACATATGTTTGTATGTTTGTTTCCTGAACCATACAGTCATGAAATGAAATGTTTAATTGCATTGGCTCTGCCATCTACAAACTGAATAGGTTGTTTAACCTAAAATCAGTTTAATAATAATTATCCCATGGCTTTTTAATGAAGATTAAATTAAATAATTCATGCAAAGCACATAGTACAATGTGTAGCCCATGGTAAACTTGCCATACATGTGAGCGACCATCACTTAGTACTCCTCATCAACTGATTGATCAATTGATCAGCTGATGATGACCTTGCCTAAAAGAAGAAATCATGCTCACTCTTTCAAAACATTGGAGATGGGAATATTCTGCTTGTTCACTGGGTCTCATACAATGCTATAGTTTGGTAATTCTCAAAGCAGCTACTTTTATGTACTTCATAACTTTGAAATTAACTACCATATAGTCTTTCAAGGTAAGATACAACTGAGAAAGCTTACATCAGGTTTAGTCTCATGATTTGACCTGACAAAAAGTTCACCTCTGCCTAAAGATGGACTCAGGGTTTCCTATGAATTTTATGGCATTCTCCAAAAGCAGATCTGAGCTGCAAGGCTCCAGAGCCCTGTGAAGTACACCTTTTCTCTCAGAAACAGGATGTATTTTGGCTCCAAATTGCTTTTTACAATTCTTACCTTCAGTACATGACTGAAATAAAGATCAATTCAGACTCCAGTCTCACTGCAGATAAATAAATGATGGGCGATATCTCCAAGACAGGTGGAGCTCTTGATGGATGGACAAGCTGAATACATAAGCACACATGAAAGACCAGTTCTGAGCACACATCCTAAATCCCTTTGGTTTTCTTGGGCGTATCACCTGATGTCAAAAATTCTTTTTGTGGAAGAATTTTCTTTGAGGTTTTCAGGGTATATGTAGGTTTGTTTTCTATCATTGTTGTCTAAACAGTAATGTGATACAAGATTCCTGTGGATTCAAAGCAACTGACTTACCTGATACATATATATGATTTTTTCAGGATAACTTTCATCAAAAAATATTACAAGTGCATTACGAAAATCTAAATGAATTGATTATTCTGCGTTTAGAAAATTCTTGATTGTTTTTTTTGGATAAATTCATTTTAGAAAAAATTTTCAGCACTAAATTCTTACTGTGTCAGAAAGTATGAAAAAAATAATTAAATCCAACAGCATGTACGTTGTCACTCTTTATATATGTAAATGACTACCAGTATGTAAATATCTATCTATCTATCTCTGTATTATCTGGTTCAGATTCAATTTCATGATGAGAAAAAAACTGAAGAAAAAATAAGGACATCCTCATTATTGTAGATAGTGACAGTGTTAGTTCTTCAGTTAAGATACAGCCCTGATGTAGGTCATAAGCTTTCTTTAATTTAGTATAATCTGGAATTGCCTGCTGGGTACTCGACACAGGAAGAGACACACATAGCTGTTTACCAGATAGTACAGGACAATGACTAATTCATTCTCAGGCTTATGTTTATTTGTAGCACAAATTTAAACACTTATTTTGCAACCTTTCTCTCATTTCTACTTCTGATGAGAGCAGCTCATTCAGTTTAAAGTTGTCTTATTAAATGAACAGACATGTCCTCACAGTCTAATGTTAGGCACCAAACAGGGAAAGGAATTGACCACGAGACTGATTTAAACAACATAACACAACTGACTCATGTTACCATATTATTAATTATTAATTAGTTCTTAATTAGTTCATATTTTCCTCATTTTTGCAGAAGGAGGTAAATGCCAGTATCTTAAACAATCTAAAACATTTTCTTCTAACAACACAAATAAATGTAGACAAGTAGGTGAAAAACACTGAAATAAAATTGTATGTGTGTGTATGTCTGAATGTTTTAATAAAGTGAGTTCAGTTCGGGCTCTTGGATGTGAAAAATAAGGACATATGTGCCTCTATTCATAATAGCCAAGACATGCTAACAACCTAAATGTCCATCAACAGATGAATGAATAAAGAAGATGTGGTACATATATACAATGGAATACTACTCAGCTATGAAAAAGAACAAAATAATGCCATTTGCAGCAACATGGATGCAACTAGAGATGATCATACTAAATGAAGTAAGTCAAAAAGAGAAAGACAAATACCATATCATATCATTTATATGTAGAATCTAAAATATGACACAAATGAACCTATCTATGAAACAGAAAAAGAATCAGGGACATAGAGAACAGACTGGTGGTTGCCAAGGGAGAGGGGGTTGGGGGAGGGATGGAGTGGGAGGTCAGGGTTAGCAGATGTAAGCTTTTATATACAGAATGTATAAACAACAAGGTCCTACCATATAGCATAGATAACTATATTCAATATCCTATGATAAACCATAAAGGAAAAGAATATTTTTAAAAAGTACATATATGTATAACTGAATTACTTTGCTATACAGCAGAAATTAGCACAATGTTGTAAATCAACTGTACTTCAGTAAAAAAGACATATGTGCCCTCTTTTTATGCTTCTGCAGATAGAAATTTAATTATTGTCAGTGTGCTAGCCTGGGGCATGCCCTTAGTTTAGTTGGGAATGCCATCCCGGAGCATGTGTGAGGAATGAGGGAATGAAAGGGAAGGAAAACCAAAATGGGTTTCTATTATGAAAGGTGGCTGCCATTTTGAGGGACAGATGTGCAATCTTTGGGACTTTCATTGGATCCTTAGGGAGAAATTTAATCTGCAGGGTCTGAGATGCTGTTAGGTTGCACCTGTGATAAGCTTTTTGATGACCATGTGAAACTGGCCACCACATACACACTGGTTGGAGTAAAAGACGTGTGTATTAAATGGTTCATTAAAAGGAGTCCAGGGGCTTCCCTGGTGGCGCAGTGGTTGAGAATCTGCCTGCCAATGCAGGGAACACGAGTTCGAGCCCTGGTCCGGGAAGATCCCACGTGCCGCAGAGCGGCTAGGCCCGTGAGCCACAACTACTGAGCCTGCGCATCTGGAGCCTGTGCTCCGCAACAAGAGAGGCCGCGATAGTGAGAGGCCCGCGCACCGCGATGAAGAGTGGCCCCCGCTCGCCCCAACTAGAGAAAGCCCTCGCACAGAAACGAACACCCAACACAGCCAAAAATAAATAAATAAATTTATTAAAAAAAAAAAAGAGTCCAGAAAAAAATTAAAACAAAAGTTGAGGATGCCACATTAATATAACTAGACTGAAGCTATACAATAAATAATATGATTGAATGGAAAACATATAGTTCCCATAGAATACTGAATGTAAAATTTCTCTTGGCATTTTATAGTAAGAACTTGCAAATTTGACAGCGATTCCACTAGAAAAATTTTAAACAGACATCTCTCTCAGTTCTATAGGAAAAAATATGAACAAACACACACATAACCTTTGAAAAATAGCCACTGCTATTTTAAATCAGCTCTGCTAAATGAAGAACTGTTAAACTTTCTTTAAATTGCTTCTTTGGTGCATGTGTGTTCAGAAAAGCAGAACACTGTCTTTCACTGCATTTTCCCTTATATAATCAGGCTGTGTCTAATCACCTAAGTATCCTGATTAAAAGTTAATCAGGCAATCCCACAAGGACTCAGAGGCAAAGAATATACAAATCAATTTTCACTGCAAAGTAAAGGAGCTGTTACAGTGGAGGATTACTGGACTGAATGTCAATATTATGACATAGTATGAGTGTGTTTCATGTTTGGTAATTGCAATCATTGTTGCTTTTGTTGTGGTCATCCATGTACAATGCTTGGTGTCAGTCTATTTATCTCTTGTAAAAATAAAATACAGTGTGTGTGTGTGGGAAAAAAAAAAAAAGTTAATCAGGCACTTGAAAAATTCTTTTTAAAAACTAATTGTATATACAAGGAGTTCTCATTAGGAAAATCTATGCCAGTCACATGGAGTCCTTTGACTTATTTTTCATCTTACAAAACAATTATATCTGATTTTCATGATTTAAATGGTTACAATCTCCACCACAAATTCCACTAAATTTTCAGTGAACAAATTCATAATCCGTAGTCATATATTTTATTTTAAAGAGCCTCCTGCCTCTAAAGCAATGGAGAATTACATGGAAATGTTGGGAAAAAAAGCTGCGCAGGGAGTGAAAAGACAGGAGTTCTACCCTAAGCCCTGTCGGTCCCCGGCTGCACACATCTGGGAGGCTGCTTGAGTTCCCTGAGCGTCACCACTTACTTACTGGTGAATAAGTCAATTTCCAGCTCAAGAATGAGTTTGGAGCCAGGCTGATTGCTCAGATTTTATCTCCAGCAATTACTGGATTTTTGATTTGGGGGCAAGTCACTAAATTCCTCTGAGTTTCAGTTCCATCAGCTGTTAATTAAAAACTTAAAATACTGATTCAGAGTTTTTGAGAACTAATTGAAATAATATATGTAAAGTATTTAGCATAGAGGTTGACTCATTTTAAACAGTATTTAGCTGTTTCTCTTTATTTGCCCCTTTCCAGAATACAAAGCAAGAACCCACTGGCCAAAGTTCTCTACTAGCCTAGCACACATCTTTTCTCACATATGCTAAGAAGGGGAGCTCCCTCCTCCATCAAAGGCTGAAACTTCCTTTTCTTCCCTGAATCCTCTCTTGCTTTGTTTCCTCAAAAAGGCTTGTATATTGATATTGTTTTCCCTTCTGCATCCTCAAAGGCTCCCTTTTCTCTCAACCTCAAAGGCTCCCTTTTCTCTCCCTTTTCTCTCTCCCTTTTCTCTCCTTTTCTTTTCTCTCTCAGCATAGACATATGTTCTATTGCTCTATCTGTACCCGTGTGTGTTGTGTGTGTCGTGTGTGTGTATGTGTGTACTTCTCCCTGACCCAATATATCTCTCCAGCTATTTCTCTCTGTTATCACCACAAAACTCTAAAGAGCTGTCTACATATTCTATCTTGATTTTATTTCTCATTCACTCTAAGAAAAAAAAATTAACATTTTTTAAAAGATTTCACTGAAGTATAGCAGACATGCAATATTATTTTCATTCACTCAATCTCACCTGTCAGGGTTCTTTTCTATTGTACTATTTCATGGAACCTTCTCTTTTCAGGGTCAAGAACAATTCCCACGATGTCATCCTATGTCATCTTATTCACCTCTTCGCGGGACTCGGCAGAACCCACCCCTCATTTTGTCTTAGGACACTCCCCTATCTTAGTTCCCTGTCAACCCTCCATCCTGAGTTTCCTCTTATTACTGGTTCACTGATGTTCCGTCCCCTTTGCTAGTTGCATCTTTTTACCCACCTGCACTGTTGGGGCCACTCATGGCTCAGTCCTGGGTTACTTCTCTCAAAACTTATTCCCTAAAAAACTCTCATATATTCTCATCCTTAATGCCATTAATGCTGCTTATACACAGCTTTTAATAGATAGAAGATAGATGTACCTAGCTAGCTAGAGATATATAGTTAATTATTTAGGGCATACGACTGCTTGAGTTTAAATCCTAGTTTTGCAACTCAGTAGCTACACAACTTTGGCAAGTCACGTCACTTCTCTGTGCCTTACTTTAAATCTATTTCATCAAATTATTGACAGTATTAATAAAGGTTGAGTCCTTAAAAAAGTGGCACATAATGTGCTATGTAAATAGTTAATATCATTGCTATTTTTACAGTAATTCAGATTTTGTCACTCCCCCACTTAAAACCCTTCTTTCATTGTACTTAGAATAAAATTCAGCGTCTCTGTTAGTTTACAAGGCCCTACATCACCTGACCCCAGATTTTCCCTCCATCTCAACTCACACTCCCGCGCGCCCCCCACCCCCCCGCACCACCTCCTTGCCTTGTTCACTAGCCTCTAGTCACATGGGTCTTTTTTTTTTTTTTTTTTTAGCTCCTCAGACATGAAAACATCTTGTCTCTGGGGATTTTGCACATACCTCAGTCCACCCTGCTCTCCTAGGCAGCTCCTTCACATCCTTGGGTTTAAGTGCAAGCCTGTCTTCTTATTCCTTTTATGCTTATTCCACAGTCACATATCTGTGGCTGTGCCCCGCTTCCATATCCCAATTATTTTCTACCTTGGACCCTTCTTTGTTTCCTTCATAGACTTTATCACAATAGATAATGCTAATGCTTTTGTTTTTGTTCTTTCCTGCTAGAGCATGAGTTTGAGTAGGTGAGAATTCTATCTTTCCCTTCACAGTGTCTCACACTTACTAGGCACTTAAAAGTATTTGTGCAATAATGAGCAAAGGAAGATATAGGAAAGTAGTTTTTAACCTCAATATAAGATAAAACTGTCTAACAGACCCATCGAAAAAGCATCTTACAAAGCAGTAAGTTCAAGCAACATTACAAATCCAAGGGTTGGAGTGAAAATCTTCTTCATTTCTGTACCTTGATTTCTGTATCTTTTAATGAACAAAGAAAAGGATCAATACTGTTTTGTAACATTTTTGTGTACTATCACAAATAGTCCGTGCTTCTGAATAATAATGATAGACAGTACCACCTTAATAACAAAATTCAAGTACCTTGTTCTCACTATGCTTACAAAATTTTACGTATTTTAAATATTCTAAATATTCTCTTCCATGTCGTTATATTTACCTATTGGCTTTTCAAGCTTTCATTGCAGGCATTTAGAGCTTGTGATAATCCAATCATGACTATTGCATGACACTTTTGCCGAGCGTTAGCCTGCCAATCATATGGAATCTGATTTCTCATTTAAAAATGGATCCTGTTTTACAGAGAACCACTGGGAGTAATCTACTTTCTACCAGAGAGCAACTGAAACATTTGAGACAAATTCAGTCTTTTAGAGCAGCAGGGTACCATTTAGTAATTTACCTCCTCTGGGGCATTAATTGGTACCCTAAAGTACTGTAAGAGTTAATTTACCTCATACAGTGAACACTTGAATCCTAGGAAAGGATGTTTAGTTTAGCTCAAAACAAAGCAGGATTAAGACAGAAATTAAAAGTAGCTTAAATAATGTACTATAACATATTTAGGTAAAAAAACTACTTTGGTTAAGGTGTCATTTTTCTTTCACGAGTATTTTAGGAATTTGTAGTTATTAAGCTCCATGCCTCTTTCCCTTGCTTGAAAAAAACAGAATTCCTGTTGCCAAATATTGATACATTTGCAATTAATATAGGGTGTTGAGTCATTCTCAAAGATCATGATGCTAGAACATAATTTCTAATAAACACTCCTGTGAAATTCTACTGAAAGCAAAAAGAAAAAGAATCATGAATGCACTCAGCAAGTGTATAGTATTCTGAGTGGCCCTGGTATCACATATGGCCCTAAACTGATGAATCACTATTTCACTTCAGTGACTTGGGTAACAAGTGCCACTATCAATTGAGAAGGTCCGCTTTTTATCCACAAATTTCCTTGAAAGTGAGAATCAATTTGAGAATTCCTACTAACGCCACAATGCACTATCATTCCAGTAGAAAAGACCTGTGGTTTGCAAACTTTTTTAAAGCCATAGAAAGCCAGGGGAATTACTCTGAATGAACTGGAATTTGGAGATCTAAGATGTGCGCCACAACTACTGAGCTTGCGCTCTAGAGCTCGCGAGCCATAACTACTGAGCCCGCGTGCCACAACTACTGAAGCCTGCACACCTAGACCCCGTGCTCTGCAACAAGAGAAGCCACTACAAAGAGAAGCCCACACACCAGATCAAAGAGTAGCCCCCACTCACCGCAACTAGAGAAAGCCTGCACACAGCAATGAAGACCCAACGCAGCCGAAAATAAATAAATAAATAAATAACTTTTTTAAAAAAGAAATGATTATAATCTCCTTCATTGAAAGTCAAATTTACCCAGCTGAAACCTGAAGGAAGAAAAGGATTTTGCTGGCATGAGGCAGGAGAAGGGTATTTCTATCAAGGGAGACAGACATGATAAAGGCTTAACAATGGAAAAAAAAGAGAGATTTCAGGCGTCTGAAAGTAGGTCAGCATTCCTGGAGCTTAGATTGCGTCAGAAATAGAAATGGTGGTGGACGTCAAGCCTACAGATGTTAGCAGAACTCTGGTATTGAGGAACCTTTTATTTCAGGTTAAGAGTTTTGCATTTTATCCTAAAATAATGTGGAATCCTTAAGCTGAGAGAGATCTTTCCAGATCTGTAAATCAAAGAGATCAGTCAGACTACAAAACTTTATGTTAGCAGTGAAGACTACTGAAGTCACTGAATTTGTTTGTTTTTTTAATGATGTATTTCTTTTTATTTATTTATTTATTTTATTTATTTATTTTTGGCTGCATTGGGTCTTCATTGCTGAGCGCGGGCTTTCTCTAGTTGTGGCGAGCGGGGGCTACTCTTTGTTGCGGCGTGTGGGCTTCTCACTGCGGTGGCTTCTCTTGTTGCAGAGCGTGGGCTCTAGGTGCACAGGCTTCAGTAGTTGTGGCTCGCGGGCTCTAGAGCGCAGTCTCAGTAGTTGTGGCGCATGGGCTTAGTCGCTCTGTGGCATGTGGGATCTTCCCGGACTAGGGCTCGAACCCGTGTCCCCTGCATTGATAGGCAGATTCTTAACAACTGTGCCACTAGGGAAGCCCACTGAATTTGTTTTTGATATCACAATTCATATTGCTGCTGCACAACTTCAAACGTTCACACGTGTGTGTGTGTGTGTGTGTGTGTGTATAGACATACACACACATACATTCAAATAGAATATCTCTTATAAAGTCATTTGGGATATTTATAAGCTACTGCCTATAACAAAGTTAATGTCTACATGTTATTTATCAGACCCTAGGCCAATTTCAGAATCTTTTAGAAAAAGAAACATTGGACTGTTCATAGACACATGTTTTTCTACAATCCTACAAAAAAATACACAAAACTCTACAGCTATATTAACCTTCAACTGCATGGCATCTGTGGGTAGTCATGGCAGTATGCCAGTGAACAAGAGTTCGCTCTAACGAAATAAAGGAAATAAAGGAAAAATTGCACAAAATACATTCTAACAATACATTGTTAGAATACTGTGTGGTTACAAAAAATTCAAGAGTTAGAATCACAGCATGATGGAATTGACAGACCTTAGTGATCATGGAACCCAATCTTATTTCCACACATGAGATGACTGAGCTCTCTGGAATGAGAGGAACTTGCTAGAGTCCTCACGTCTATTCCTTGCGTACGGAGGAGAAAGCTTTGAAAGCCTTGAGAGATTTCCCACATCCACCACATAAAATGACCTACTTACTGCCTTATGCTGTTTGGTGGTGCTCCTGTGTCTCAGGTTGAAACACAAGAGCTCTGTTTCCAGCCTCACATATTCTCTTCTGAAAACTCCTATTCCTCCTAAATTATGGGGTCATTCCTCTGATCTTAGAATTCCTTATGTAATAGAATCAGAATAAATGGGATCATAGCTTCCTTCTACCATAAAATAATCTTTTTAATTGAGATCAACCACAACCAAAGGAAAATAGCAGTAGCTGCTTCCCAGCCAAGATTTAGTGACTCACAGCTTCTGTTGGCAACATCTTAGTGAGAGGATGGAAAAAACACCTGATTTTCCTCACCTGTGGAAACATCACCAAAGACCACCCCTAGCTGCACAGCCCAGGGAGTGAGAGGGATAAACCACTGTCTTCCTTTCATTCATTTGTAGAGTCCATTTCATAATCTAAAATCACTTTGAGTTCAGTTTATTTTAAGCATAGTGATTAATTGAGCATCATTATTTTAGGTTTTCTTTTTTCCTTATTGTTTTTGGAAGTATCCAACTCTTCTAACACTAGTAACACTCTAGAATAATGAAATCTAATCAACAATCTTTAGCCTGCTGTTATCAAAACTCTGTATTTGTTAATACCATCTTTTCTCAAAGTTCATCATCCAGCTGTAATGATTTCTTTTGATCTTCCTTTCATTAGATGCCACAGATCTGTAACTCTTCAATATTACTCTTTTTCCCAAACTCATCCTGGCTGTCAGATCTTTGGTCAAAGTGTTCTAAAGAACTCAGTTTTGCTTACCCTGAACAAGATGTTATAATGACCTCGATCACTGCTGCTGGATGTTGTTTTTGCAAGAAAGGAGGCTGTGCTTGATGAGATGAGGGAAACATGGCAGAACTGTTTTCTGTGCAAAAGCTGTAACCATAAGCAGTGACCTGAAGAAAAGTCACGTATAGGCGGCTTCCAAGTTGTCATGCTTAGGAGCGTAAGGGAACACTGAAAGTAAATGTTTAAAGAAAGTGTGTGTGTGTGTGTGTGTGTGTGCTTGTGTGCATTTAAGGGGTGGAGGAAAGGCTTGTCAAGATCTAGCAAAGCAGAAAAATCATATGAATCAATGCTCTACATGAAACAGTAGTTCCACGCCCATGTACAAACTCCATAGAGAATCTCTAACTGTAAGGCTAGGATGAAATAAATAAAATAATGTTTAAAAATTGGCACATTTATCCATTTTGCATAATATCCTGTCTTGATAATAATTAACCTTTTTTCACATTCAAATTAGAGATCAAAAAATTTGACTTTGTATTGACTTTCATTAGCTTATTGCTTTAAAAGGAGGTACTATTTATGTTTTTCAACACCTAGGAATGAGACAGTAAATTCTTCAAATCCTTAATACCTAGTTTCTAAATGTGTGGTTATAACTCTTTTTGGCTGGCATAAGAATACGTAATGTCTTCTTTTATCACCTTGTTCAGTGATTCATTCATTCACATTCATTCCCTCTATCCTATACTTTCTTTTATTTTCATGTGAATGTTTCTGAGACAGAATGTTCCTATGCTACTTCTCCACATCTCAAATAAAGAGGGAAGTACCTAGAGGTTAGTTATGTCTGATGAAACCAGAGGCTATTACTTAGTAAGCAACAGGGGCACAAAATAGTGAAGGACAGCAGCTAAGGTTGTTGGTCAGACATCAGGAACTTGCATTCTAAATGCACCGATTGTGAGAATTATAAACTCGGGTTATAATCCCAGAATCTCCTGTTGAAGGTCTTGAAACAAAAATGTAGACTTTGAGACATAACCTATCTGATGTCAATGGACAGAGCTTCCCAGGAAATATCATTTGACTTCGCAAAACTCTATAGTGTGTGTGTTTACGTGCATACTTTTTTATATGTTTCCTCAATTGAGACTTTTAGCTAGAGAGGGTTATTTTCTTGTTTGAAATACATAGGTAAATCATGGGACCAATTACTGACTCTGCAGTAAAAGTAAGGATATTCATACACCCCTTGTCCTTGTGTTGTACAAGATGAAAGCAATGTTTTAAAACAAACAAACAAAAAACACCTGAGAACTCAAGAAACCCAATGGGAGAATGAAAAAAGTGTAAAAAGTACTACTTTGATGAACACCTATATATCTGTTCATCCCTCCACCAGCTAAGACATGCAAGAGTTAAAACGTGCTTAAATAAGAAAACAACAAAATATATTAATTAAAATGAAAAGACTTTTGACAAAGGTATTGTGGACTGTGTAAATTAATGTCATTATATAATCTAATTTTATTTAAGTAGGGATTAAACAGAGAGCAGAACTGAGAACTCCTCTGCATTCTTTTCTGATGGGCTCACTACACATCACCTGCATGTGTTTTAGAGATTATGGGAGAGATTTATTATCACAAAACAGGCACAAATAGCTCATGACCAGCGACAGTTTTGAAAGGTGACCAATACCCATGAGGAACATGATTAGCTGACTTTAAATAATGCAGTGCTGTCACCATGGGGGTGCTTCCTAGACTTGGATGAAATCATGCCTAGAAAGTTGCTCCAGTGTTATTGGAACCCCATGCTGTTAAGTAACATTTACCTCAGTTATCTGGCACTATTAGCATTATCCCCCATTGGTCAGCTAATTAGACATAAACCTATTAAACAAAAAGAAACTTTTATGTACACTCTATTGCTTAAATCAAGCTTTTGCATATTTAAATTGTCATCTTGTTTATGATGTAAAATACATTCTGATTCTTCTTTATGAATTTTAAGAATGGATGAAGGAAACAGTTGATAAGGTTTATTTGTTCTGATATACATGGAATTTGAATAAAGCAAAAAAAGAATCTTAAAACTACAAACACATTCGTACTGTACTTATGTTTAGAAACCACACGTCCCCTGAGAACCAGTTTATATTGTATATTTAAATATGCAACAAACTTCCACATATAGTCAACTGCGTAGACTTATCACTGTTGCCAATAAGACACACCTGAACCTATTGCCAATCCTTTTGCCTGCTACATCATTCCATGAATCCTCTTTCCAAACACAAATTTATGCCATTGACATGCCTCATATTTTCCTCCTTACCCCACTGAAATCATGCTGCTTTTATGTTACCAGAATATGCCCAAAGGCCCAGCTCAATTTCTTTTTCCCCCTTAATGGTCTGAAATTGAATCTATTGAGAAAGAGACCAGGTTGCCCATTTAATATAAGAAAATCATATGATCCCTTAAAAGACCAATAAAACAGGAACTGAAGAACGAAATATGCATATAGCTACAATGATATGAACACTGACAATGCCTTAACTTTAGATATTATCAAAACAGTTTCATTTAAATCTTACAAAGCCCTGAGAAGTGGACCAAGCTATCAACATTATACTTATTTCTATATATAGAATCTAAAGCTCACAGCAGATAAGTGTCTCATCCAAGGTCACGTAACTAGTAAGTAGCAAAAAAATGGACAAAACCTGGTTTTTCTGACTCCTGGTGTAGAATATTTCCTCTACAAGAGTAGCTTTCTAACGTGCAGTACAAACCGTGTAGGGCTGCAGGTTACTGCGCTAAGTGTAAATATTCCTCAACCAGCACCAGGATTCAACTGAGGAACACATGTTCACAAATATTCTCACCTGGTTTAGGGTCACAGCATCTGGGGTACTACGAGGTGGCCAAACCTCCCCCCTTTCCTTTCTCTCCCCAGAATGGTTAGAAGTCAGGGCTTTGGAGTCAGACAGATACGAGTACATATTCTGGTTCTACTATTACTAGCTTCCTTACTTTGGGCTAATTACTGAATTTTAGGCCTAAGTCTTAGTTTCCTCAACTGAAAGTAGCAGTATATGTAAAGGGCTTAGCACCACTTAGCTAACATGAATTAATATTACTAATTATGATAGCAATGTTTTTAATATATGCAGTTGGTGTTATAATAATAAAGTATAAATTTAAATTGTAAATTAATTTAAATAAACTTTCCATTGGTATATACCTTATTCATAGATACCAATAATTTTAACTCTATTCTATAGTCTATTGTTATTATTATTACTATTAAAATAGGCCATCATAACCTAACATTTTGTGAAATATTCTTCAACCCCAATGCAGCTACTACTTTTTTCAGGTATATGGGTACATACTCTACTTTTTTTTTTTTAATTTATTTATTTTTTTTTATTTTTGGCTGTGTTGGGTCTTCATTTCTGTGCGAGGGCTTTCTTTTCTCTAGTTGTGGCAAGTGGGGGCCACTCTTCATCACGGTGCGCGGGCCTCTCACTATCGCGGCCTCTCTTGTTGCGGAGCACAGGCTCCAGATGCGCAGGCTCAGTAGTTGTGGCTCATGGGCCCAGCAGCTCCACGGCACGTGGGATCTTCCCAGACCAGGGCTCGAACCCGTGTCCCCTGCATTAGCAGGCAGATTCTCAACCACTGCGCCACCAGGGAAGCCCCATTCTCTACTTTTGATATGAAGGTTTCCAAGTAGCTCGACTGCCATGCATAGTTGTTATTCAAAGAAATTTTCAAAATACCTCAGTGGGAAGGCATAAAATCTTGATATAAACTTTCAAAGACAGCAAGAAGTTGGCGAAGCATATCACTCACTGCCAGAATTATCACACCAAAATCATGCACTAAATAACTGTGGGATAGATACTTGAAACCTAGCCCAATGTTTTGTGAAAATATGCAAAAATTGTCAAACTGCTTAGTGAATTTTCACCCTTGCAACATAACAGTTCACAATATTCTAGGGGAAAGCTGATACTAAGGTTCTGCGTGGCTTATAAATATGAAAAGAAACATATTTCTGCAGACTTTTTGGGACTGCCAGCTAGTATGATGCTAGCACCTTGGTAGATAAACATTTGCATATTCTTCATATGGGCACAAAAACGAATGATTGATATTCACTCATTCAACACATTTATTTAGGATGCAATATATGACACAATGTTGTAAGCAATAAATATATAGTGATAAAAAAATCACGAAAGTCATTGACTCATGGACCCTATATACTAGTGGAAATTAGATAAATATGTAAATAACTACATGTATACACCTTGGAGTCTGAGAAAAAGCTACTGATAAACCTAGAGAACAGGTGAAGTAATGTTGGCAGGGGGTGGAAAAAGGGGTGGGCCTAGCAATTTTAAATCATTGGTCAGGGGATACCTCACTGCAAAGATGCTATTTGAGCAAAGATATTAAGGAGTTGAGGGAGGTCATCATGCAGATAGCAGAGGGAAAGGTGCTCTGGGCAGAGGAAACAGCAAATGAGGCAGAAACATGACTGGCATGCTTGAGGAACAGCTGGGAATCCTTTATGGGTGGAGCTGAGTGACCATGTCAGAGAACTGAAAGATGTCCTCAGAGGGGTAGCGGGGCCAGAACAGGTAGAACCTTGCAGGTCTGAGGGTAACAGAAAGCCACTGGTAAGTTTTCACAAGAGCAGGGACATGCTCTAACACTTAGTGTATAAAGTATCATTCTGGCTGCTGTCTTCAGCACAGACTGAAATGAAAAATGGCAGGAATGGAAGCGAGAGGGTGACTTTGGAGGTTATAGAAATATTATAGGTAAGAGGTGATAGTGTCTTGGTCCAGGGTGGCAGCAGTAGAGGTGCTAGGCGGTGGTTACCTATTAAGGAGAGAGAAAGGATTTAGGGATGGTTGGGATGTGAGCATGAGACAAAGTGGAATCAAAGATGACTTCAGTGTTTAGATCCTGAGGAATTGAAGGTATGAAACTGCTATGAACCAATATGGCAAAGACTGTGAATGGGGCAGATTTTTAAAGGACAAAGAAGATCTCGGATTTGAACATTTTAAGATTATGATGCCTATTAAACATCTCAGTAAGTGGTGATGTCACATAAGCAGTTGGGATACAAGTCTGGACTTTTCAGGAGAAGTCAGGAGGGGAGATAGACATTTGGGAATCATCAACACATGCATGATATTTAAAAACACAAAACTGTAGGTAATCCACAAAAGTAGATAAAGAATAGAACCAAGGGTGGAGAAGAAAAGCATTTAAACAATTCAAGGCCAAGGACACTGGGGAAAAGAGTAAGAAGGAGTGATCCATTATACAGAAGAGAAATCGAGGTCAAGAAATGTCTGAAGCTACATACAGAAGGTGTTTCAAGGATGAAAAAATGTTCAACAATGTCAAGCACTGCTACTGGGTCAAGAAAGATGAGGACTGAGGAGGAAGCATTAATATCTGTAGCATCAACAAGAATAGTTTTTGTAGAAAGCTGAGGACAAAAGCCTAATTAGAGTGAATTTTTTTTTTTTTTTTTTTAGTGAGAGAGGAAGAATTAAAACCATAAGTGCCAACCAAATGTTTTTCTGAGTTTTGCAATAAAGGTTGCAGAGAAATAAGAAAATATCTGTCATAATACTGGAATCAAGTAAGTTTTGGTTGTTGTGGTTGTTGTTATTTTGAAGATGAGGTCACTTGAAATGTGTTTATCCTGCTGGGACTTTCCATTGGAGACAGACTGAGAAGACAGATTGGAGATCCATACTCCTGTGTAAGGGAGAGACGAAGGAATGTAGTACATTCACTGAGCACAGGGGCATTCTTCCAGAGAGACCAGGAAAAAAGTCACACTGTAGAAGCAAAGATGCAAACAAATGGGTGCTATGATATTCAGCTGAGGAAGTTCTCCGCTGATTCTTTCTGGGGTAGAGGATGCAAGAACGTCAGCTGAACGTAAGGATTGTAGAGAGAAGTTTAGATGAAAGAAAATTCCATATCCAAGTGAAATTTAATTTTTTCAGATGGAATAAACACATGAACCTGAACAAAGCTAACAGAGAAAAACATTAAGTCAAAAATATTTGACTGGCAAAAACAAAAGCAGAAACTTTTAAGAAGTAGGGAAGATGTCCTTCATTATATATGAAGTGGTGATTATTCATAAAACCTATGAAATTTTTGAAAGGGTCATCCATTTGGTCCATTCAAGTGAATTATTAGTTTGAAAATGATGGCCAAAAATTAAATTCAAATAAAATTTAGGGGACAGTGGTTAAGAATCAGCTTGCCAATGCAGGAGACACGGGTTCGAGCCATGGCCCAGGAAGATCCCACATGCCACGGAGCAACTAAGCCCGTGCGCCACAACTACTGAGCCTGTGCTCTAGAGCCTACGAGCCACAGCTACTGAGCCCATGTGCCACAAATACTGAAGCCTGCAAACCTAGAGCCCGTGCTCTGCAACAAGAGAAGCCACCGCAATGAGAAGCCCGCACACCTCAACAAAGAGTAGCCCCTGCTCACCGCAACTAGAGAAAGCCCACGCACAGTGATGAAGACTCAATGCGGCCATAAATAAATAAATAAATAAGTAAATAAACAAATAAATTTTTAAAATAAATAAAATTAAAAAAATTTTTAATCTCAAAAAAAATCAACACAAAGAGCATTTAGGCGAAGAATTTGTCACACATTCTGAAAATTAGTAAAGATCATACATTTGTCCTGATCTTCCAAGGATCTGGGGACAATGACTGAATATGAGGACAACATTAATTAACAACAATGAAATATGTAATTCAAGCAAGATTTTAAAATAAAATGAAAATATCATAGACTATTAAAATATTTTCATATGGAAGAATTTTGCTTATCAAAATTATAAAAGAAGACTAGGTCTATTACTTTCTTTGAATTCAACTGTCATTGTTGATAATTAATCCATCAAAGATGAGGATGGTTGGTTTTACATACATTTTATAGATTTTACATACTCTTTATAGCACTAAAGGAGTAAACCATGTTCTAATGACTGTAAAATAGGAGGAAAAAAAGCAATTTATTATTCAGCTTGATTATATATTTTATGTACCGTATCTATTCTTAATGACTTAAGCTCATTTCTAAAGATCAAATTTACATTTAAAGATTGGAGACTTCACATACTTTTATGTAAAGTAAAAGTCAGAATAGTCTCTGTAGAGAGTATTCTGAATGGAACACCTTGAAAATTATTAAAAATGATGATTTTGTATAATTGTAATTCTAGCCATGTTTATAATAAAACTAAAAATACAGTAAGATACTTCAATTAAAATACTGTGATGCTACATTATGAATACTACACAGCATGAAAATACGTGGAAAAACAAAGAACACACCATTAATGTAATGTAAACCAAACCAACACAAAAAGAAAAACTGATTCAAACTATGGACTCTAAAATTATGTATTTGAGCTCCAACTCTGCCATTTCCGAGCTCTGTGACCTTGAAAATGTACTTAATCTCTTGAAGTCTACCTTTTGTACTGGCTCTATTTTGACACTCACCAGCACAGACCAGTGTTGGACAAATCCTTTTAACTTTCCCCCAAATAAATTAACTTGTTTTAAAGCCTGAGAAACTGATACAGGTTTTACTGAAGCTTTCATAGAGGGGAATAGATATGATTTTACATCACATACTGCACAGCAAAGAAGTTAAAATACTATTTAGATAGCAGTATCCCTTTCTCTCTAACATCCCAGTAGTAAAGTTCAGAAAAACTGAGATAATGCTAACGAGCAAGACAAAATAATTTGGAAGCCATTCAACTTACAAAGAGTATAAAGTAAGTTAAAACAACAAACAGGAAACAAATTTTTGTGTCATAATAAAAGACTATGATTAATTCGACAGTCTGTACCTGAGGTAAAAAGGGAAAACAAATTTGAAAAAAGGTGGGTTAGTAAAGCAGTTTAATGAAACAGGTAAACTTTCCAAAACATTAATAAGTTAAAATTTTCTGTCTTACCTGGTTAGAGCTCTAATGAGTAAACAAGTATCATTTAATTAAACTCAATTTAATGTAAGTTGTATATAAAACATTTATGCTGTCTTGAATTTCTTACAAATTGATATAACATTGAAAAAACAAAGCAAACATAAAACCCCACTAAACAAACTCTTAGACTAATATAAACTTGGTAAATGATAATTCTGCATTATTTCCTTTAAATGCACATTGTGTTTTTTATTTGATGGGCCAGTTCTTCTGAAATCAAATTTTATTACAACTTCTTTTCAAATCAACTTATTTATCTTCTCAATTCTTTTGACTCTGAGTCTTCCTTTCATATAGTTGAAAATTTTTATACATGCACAGGTTTGCAATTAGCTTTTCCTTTTCTTCTTTATTATGTCACATGCAATTCAAGAAATAAAGAAACTGGAAGTAAGAGATACTATTAAGGGTAAAAGGCTGTTGCTAAGTTATCCCATGTGTGATAGACAAAATTTTAGGATGGACTTTGTGATCCCCACTCCTTGGTATCCACACCTATGTGTAAACCCCCTGCTTCCCACGCCTTACCTGCGGTGCTAAAAGAACCTGTAACTTATTTCTAGAGAACAGAATATGACAAAGGTGAAGAGATTTTTTTTAGATGTAATTAGGAGCTCTCTGCAGGTGACTTTGAATTAATCATAAGGGAGATGATCTTGGATGGGCCTGACCTAATCAGGTGAACTCTTCAAGTAAAGGTCCAAGCTTTTGGCTGTTTGTCAGGCAACAATTGAAAACTAATACACCATGATTTTAATATCTTCTATATTTGAAATTCCCTACCAAATCAACAACATAATTAAAGCAGGGGGAATGAATTTAAGATTACTTTGAAAGTAACTGATGGATACATAGAGATTCACTCCATTATTAAATTTTTTATATTTGAAAATTTAATAATATATTTTTAATCATGAAAGCAAAGAATTAAAAAACCTTTTTATCTTTTTAACATCTGTTTTGTTTGGTGCTAATGAGATAAGATATAAAGACCAATCTGTTACTGTTCCTACTGAGAGCTGATAAAAAGCAGATAATTTTAATATATCAAAAGGTAAGTGAGAGATATGGGGATATATGTATATGTATAGCTGATTCACTTTGTTATAAAGCAGAAACTAACACACCATTGTAAAGCAATTATACTCCCAATAAAGACGTTAAAAAAAAAAAAGATTGTGTTGGAAATTTTGCTTTAACCAATGTTCCTGTTGCTTTGTATCTATTAAGAGCCAGTCAGGAAAAAAATACTATTATATTCTGCTACTAAGTTTATGTGTTCAATAAGTACAGTTTATCTCATTCCCAGTTCACTGAGCCAACGCTAAAGGGCCACAGAGTTGTGTTTATTCTTCCAAAATCGTAAATAAAAGTCTACCATCTGGTGTTAAATGCTTCAGGTGCAGACTTTTAGTAAATGTGAAGCTCAAGGTAAAATAACTTCCTATTGTGAGCATTTAATGGTCGACCATGAAACAAAGAAGAAAAGCCGATGCTGACTGGAAAATTTAACAGAGAAAGAGAACGTCCTGTATGTTTTTTGAAAACTTCTGCGTCGCCCATCCAGGGAAAATTTTGCAGACTGACCACTTATAGGATCCAGGAGGTTAAAGACAGAAAAAAGTCTCGGAAGATTGACCAGATGACCTCTTCCAGCCCTCCCAATTTCAGGAACGTTTGATTCTAGTATCTGGTTCAAGGTCTTTCTTCAGCCGCTGGGAGTCGAAGGCCTGAGGCAAGTCTGGTTTTTCTTGGTAATACTGACACTGTACTCTCTGCTCTCCCCTTGGTCTCTGACTGAACATTTCCCCTGTTTCATTTCTAGCTTTGAACTCCTTTTTCCCCACCCATCCTTTAATAATTACAGCATCCAAAAGAACTGAATGTAATTGAAGTAAACGACCAAGGCTGGTTTTAGAATGGAGTCTGGGTTCCTAGCCACACCCTACAAGCTTTCCATTGTGCAGTGTAAACAAATGCTCCAAAATACAGCCTCTTGCCATTGCAGGAGCATTAGACTCTATCTCCAACTTTATAGTCATGGTTCCTTGTGCTAAGGCATTTTTCATCTCTTCCCTTCCTCCTTGCCTAGCAGGGGCTCCACAGAAAGAAACAAACAAACAAACAACCTGTATTCTCCCGTGGTACAAATTAGTGGCCTTATCAGCCCTCCGGATGAATTCATTAACTCTTTATTGTCTTTTCTATAAGCGTGTCCCTTTTATGTGCATCTTGCTTTAATATTTTCTCCAGCTCCCTAGAACCCCCACTGTGAGAGTGTCTTTATCTCTCTCCTTTTTACAGAGGCAGAGCATCGCTGAGCTCTTAGTAGGCACTCAATAACTATTAATTCATTGATAATCCTCACACGGATATCCACTACTAGACAAAGCTCACTTTTAAGTCATGCACCCCAGGACTAGTGACAAGTCTGTGTTTTACACATTGTTCCTGGCCCTCTTCCTCTTCCTCAGCTGTACGACTGGGAAAGAGTTCCCTTTAAGCTTGCTTTAGTATCTAGAGCAAAATGCTGTTTTCTTTTGATTTCTCTTTTGTTCACATAGCAGTTAGAAGACATTTTGGGCAACTCTGGTGGTAAAAACTGTGATGTCTGAAATCACTTATTAAAAGTGGAGTGGAGTGGGAAAAACAAATGACTGGGTCTAAGGTCCCATGCTGGTCCTGTTATTAATAAACTGTGGGAACTGGCATTTCAGAGTTCTCAGGGTTGTGTGTGGGTGTAAGTATGATTGTGCGTGTGTGTGTGTGTTCTCACTTTAACATAGCAGTTTGTGCTATAAAGACTGTGGAGAAGCTACATCTGTCTGAACCTTTGCTCACTGGAGTACTGAAATTGAGAAGAAATATGAACTTCACAATGACCCCCAACAGTCTTATCAGGTGTTTCCGGCCAACTTCGTATAATTAATCCAAAAGGACCCTAATAAGCCTTAAGAACAAAGCCTAGATTCCACCCTTTCACCTAATATCTTGAATCCTACAAAGGACAGGAGGAAAAATGCAAACTCATTAGGACATACGAAATGGAAAAAAAAATCTCTGGTAATACATATGCCATCAAAAAAATGCGTTATCATTATTGGAACATCATGACGGACCATTTATCAATTTCATAACTTACTATCTAGTCCACATACAAAGTCCATCACAGTCAGGCACAAGTCCACCAAGCCACTTAGAATGTATGTTTACCTGCCTTCCTACACCATCTACACTTAAAAAGCGCAGTCTTTGCTAAATTTTAAATCCATTCCAATTAGTGTCACCATAAAAATGGAGAACCAGCTGTTCATTGACCTTGCATTACAATGTTCAAACTTATTATTCTCCAGACTATTCTCAGCATCTCTTTTTCATGTTCATTAATGTCAGACTTTTATATTTCTCACAAGGGTATTATTTTTGCTCAAACTTTTAGTAATCTTATTGTGTTTGCTCTAAATTTTCTTAAGGTATATTAATTATTGGATTCAATTGTTTAACTGCCAGGCTGAAGGTAATATTCTATTAAATGTTAGTCCAATGACGAATGGGGTAGTAGAGTTACCAGACACCAGCCCTGAATAAGCAGGTTTGTTTGAAATATCAGTTTAAGACACCTATGAGAAACTAATTTTATTTTCATGATTTTCCTTAAATAAATGACTTCTATTTTTCTACATGATCACTTAGGATGTCAGAATTCCTATAGTAAGGACAATTTACTTTGGTGAAGATAACATACTGGAACTTACATTCCAGCAAAGACAATTTACAGAGCAATGTTTGATTGACCTTTGGTTATGCTGATGGAGGTACTGTAGCTTGAAACCATTCTCTTCAGAACATGAGTGATATAGTGAGGAATTATTGCAGAGGAAATAATTTTTACAGTTTTGAAGTTAAATAGAAAAACACTGCTCTTCAAATTTTGTACAATAGCATGTTCTCTATACCCTTCCTTTTTATATTTTAGACATTTACGATTTTTTTTAGAAATTGGACATCCACAAAAATGATGTTTTGTTTTTTTTTTCCACAGTGAAATCACATCTTTAACGGATGACCATTTGGGAAGTTAATTTTTTTGGCATGAGTCTACAAATGAATATTACTGATGTTGTATAGTTTTAACGGCATGGAATTAAAATCCTAGAAATGTAACAAATCCCAGCAAAAATGACGTTTTGAAAACTACAGAAATATACAAGAAAATATTTATATTGCTCATAATTTCAACAGAATTACTTGTACAACTTAAAGAAACATCATAATATCTTTTGCTTTTAATATCTCACTTTTTAAGAGCCTGCAGAATCTCAGTTAAGTATTTTACAGCATTTATTCCAATTTACCAATTATGTATAGATATGAACACAACTTTGGTCTGAAACACAGCTTTTACTTTTTCCTAAACTTTCAAAAATATGCAATTAGGATGAAACAAATTAAATATCCAATTTCCTATATAAATTGATAATTTAAAAACTCTAAATTGCCTTTCAGACAATTTCTTTTAGTTCACTTACTTCAGATTGTTTCAATTGGGCACATATTTTTTTTTTTAACACCATGTTTTAAGAAATCATCTGCTTAAATGTTTCAAACATTACAGCAAATTCCTCGTCTCTTTTTAAAAAATGGATTACGCTTGATGATTTATTTAACTTTTTAAAAGACATTTTAAAGAGTTTCCATGAACAACTCTAATATATGAGGATAGTTATTTTTGCCCCGTTCAGGGTCATTGTAGCAAAGGATAAATATATCAGATAAGTAACATACTACACATTTATGGGTTTAAATGTGACAAACACATATGTAATATGTAGGGGATCATTTTCTTTACAAAAAAAGTGAAGTATGAAATTAAATCATTTGTAATTTCATATCCAGCTTCAGATTTATAACCTAACCAGAGGTGCAGTGTTTAAAGCTTGTGTTTCTCGAATAACCAAAGGCTAACACTTTATATACCAAATTGAACCCATTTATTCCTATGAAAATCTTCACAGAATGTATTGTTCATCGTTCAGTAACAGAGGAAATCATCTGTTAGAGATTAAAGTTAACAAGAAAGATACATAACCTACATTAAGGAAAAAGAAATTAAAAAAAAGAGTTCTTCACCAAACAACGTAAAACACAATTTGAAAAAATGGAAAGTCATCTTGTGTCTCCAGATCCCATGTTTGCAAAATACCAATTATTCATAACTATAATGTGATTTCACTTTGTTGGGGGGGGAGGGACTTCTTGAAAGGGAACTTGACAGTAAATCTGAAGTTAAATTGGAAAATTAACAAGAAAGAACAGCCAAATAATTTTACAAATAAAGAATAATGAAGAAGTCAACTCTTCCCCTAAAATGTTAGTAGGTGCTACAAGCATAATACAATTTAAATGTTGCGGTACTAGTACAAGAATTGTCAAATAGATCAATGGGATAAAGCAGCTCCAAACCAGAACTTTACTAAAGATACTAAGTATTTAGCACAGTATTACTCAAATCTAAGACATCACCACTTGGTAGATATACCCCTTAAGAAGGGAAACATCCAGCCAATTAAATTATGTGCTTTCTAACATGTAGAATTTTTACATATATTGAAAGAACTTATTCACCCTTTATTAAAGACAGATTTTATCACCCACATACATAAAATATATAAGCAAAAATAAATTAAATTAATTAACATTCTATAATTTCTTCACATCTGGAACTGAACTCACCTAAATCACTTTTAGATCTAGAGTTCTTAATATTTTTGCTTTTCCACACAATGACATTCCCTGGGCTCTTAAGAGCATTGGTTATGTGGTATTTCTGAAGAAAAGCCAGTGATGTTGGCATTTGAAATGTGACTTTGCAACTACGTGGAACTAGCCATATTTTGATTTCGACTTGAAGTATATTGGTAAACATACCTGATTCATGATCTTCTTCAACTATTATTCTATTTGGTTCCTAGGGATTAAAAGACCACTCCACTATTGTCTCTGGAGAATGATTTCCACAGGGACACACATTCTGCACATTTTAATGCTGGGGCTTTTAAAGTTTGCACATGCGCAGGTAATGGCAAGCATAGGCTGACTCTGCCTGAGTGACCATAGTTTTTAGATTTCATTGTTTGCAAATGTTCCAGTGAAAGGTAACACATAAGCAGTGAAATTCAGTGTGTTACAGACATCAAGAATTATTGCTATAAATACAGAATTATTCAAAAAAGTACATAAACAATTTTTTGAAAAAAAAAATTCCACCTCTTATCTAAAGTAATGAATGATAATACCGGCCATACCTACCCCAAAAGATGCTTTGAAGATCCAGGCATGTGCATAAAATTTTTAAATTATGAAGCACTATACAGTACTCTAAAAGTGAATAATTTTTAGACAATTTAGCAAGTCTTTTTTTGTTTTGTTTTGATGTTTCTTTTGTTTTCCAAAATTAACACTAGAATTAAACACTAAAATTGCTTTCTCATAAGTGGTTTTTCAACCTTTTAAGTTCGTTATCAAAATCCTTTCTTGCTAGCAGTATGGTAACATGACATTATTTGTGATCAAATTATTTTATTTATATACCAGAATTGCAGTATTACTGTACAAAATTGTTCCAACTCTTTGTATATCTTTCTTACATTTGACATATTGACATATTGACACATTGCATGCATTTCCTTTGTGCTAATATATCTATTAATCAAAACTTGTTCAGTCAAAGGCACTTACAATTTTTACTCAATCTTACACTTACAAGTTTTACTCAATCTTAATTAAAATGAAAATAAATGTTAAAATAATTTAATTAGAGATATGTTGGGATTTAAGACCTGGAGTTTCTGCATGATACATCAACTTACTTGTAAAATTTCTTAACGATACTTTACATTCTTAATGTCATGTAAGTTAGTGGCATTACATTACTAACTTATAACCTGATCATTTTGTAAAAATTGATCAAACTTAGAATAATAATGCCAATAAAACAGCACAGTTAAAATAAGCATGAAACAAGCAAATGTCCTCAAATGTTTCAACAGAAGGATAGATAAGTTGATTTCAATCACTGTTGAACATTACAAACTGAACTCTTACCCCTTGCACAAAAGGAAAAGAGAAAACATACTGAATTACACTTTTCTTGCTGATAAAAGTAAGCTCAATAAATCATCTTGAAAGAGATATTTCCTTCATGGCACTAAGCTCTAGACAGATTTTCTGGGAAAATACTAGTCAGTATCTTCAACCACCTTTTGTAAAAATGAAGAAATATTCTTTTATTACCACTTCTATATTCTCATCAATAAAACATTAAAGCATAGAATTATATCTTACTTTAGCAAAGATTTTCCTACTCAGAATTCATAAAACATAACATAGGAACAGCTGTGAGACCAATCCACAAGGCTAATATTTGTCAGGTAGAAATAAGAATGATAGTAGACCCACTTCTACTTCCTTGGGGCATGATCATGACAATTTAAAAAAACTGTTATTGTGGTAACATTGGTTCATAACATTATATGAACTTATAACATTATGTAAGTTTAATGTGTACATTATATTTTGACTTTTGTATACACTGCAGTGCGCTGACCACCAAAAATTTATTTTCCATCTGTCACCGTACAGTTGACCCCCTTTACCTATTTCACCCCTCCCCCTCGGGTAACCACTACTCTGTTCTCTGTATCTAAGTGTTTGTTTTTGTTCGGTTTGTTCATTTATTTTGTTTTTTTGTGCTCTTGTTTGTTTGCTTTTTTATATTCCACGTATGAATGAAATCACACAGTGTTTGTCTTTTTCTGTCTGAAATTTCATTTAGCACAATACCCTCAAAGTCCATCCATGTTGTCAAAAATGGCAAGATTTCATGTTTTTTATGGCTGAGTGGCATTTCACTCTGTGTGTGTGTATGTGTGTGTGTGTATGCATAGGGGTGTGTGTGTGTGTGTGTGTGTGTGTGTACACCACATCTTCTTTATCCATTCGTCTGTTGGTGGGCGCTTAGGTTGTGTCCATATCTTGGTGATTATCAGTAGCGCTTTGATGAACATGGGGTGCATGGATCTCTTCTCTCTGTCCTTTCTCACCTCTGTCATCTCAGTCAAGATGGTGAAAGGGGTTAACAAGGTTACTTTTGATTTGGAAGAAAAAAATATCTTTCAGGTTACAGATTGCTCAAAAATGTCTTACCAATTAACTGCATTAATTCCTGTTTTGAAGCTCCAAATACTTGTCTTTGGCTTTCAATGTAGAGGTTTGCTGTTTCATTATTTCAAGTCCATTTATGGGTGAGGCACCAGTGTGCACACTGAACATTCACACACAAATTATAAAAACTTTAAAAATACTTGTAAATGGACCAATGAATAAAATAATAATCTTGTACTTTCCAAGGTAGAATAATTAAATATCATTTTTTCTTTAATATGTTTCTTACTTATTGTTTGGGATTTAGTCTGCCTTGAGACTGACAGTATTTTCTTCTCACTTTTGTAAAAGCTTAGCTGGGAGTGGGGGACAGGTAGGGGGTCTGTATTAGTTGGCTAGGGCTGCCATGACAAAATACCCCAGACTATGTGGCTTAAACAACAGAAATTTATTTTCTCAGAGTTCTGGAGGCCAGAAGTCCAAGATCAATGTGTCAGTCAGTTGGATTTCTTCTGAGATCTCTCTCCTTGGCTTGTAGCCTTCTTGCTGTGCCCTCACGTGGTCTTACATCTGTGCACACACATGCCTGGTATCTCTCTGTATGTCTAAGTTTCTCTTCTTATTAGGAAACCGGTCAGATTGGATTAGGACCCACCCTAATGGATTCATATTCACTCAATTACCTCTCCCAAGGGCCTCACTCCAAATACAGTCACATTTGGAGCTACCAGAGACTTTGGCTACAAGATAAGAATTTTGAGGGGACACAATTCAGCCTATAACAGGGTGTTAGAGCGATTATTGTCTAAAAGTTTCTGTCTTACTTGTCTGCTCTTCCTGATCCATTTATATAAAATGCAGGCTTTAGTTGGGTATTCTTTTGTCCACACTCACTGGCATTTCTGCTTTGCCAACTTCTTCACCACTGTGTTGTTCCTTGGGCCCCAAGATCCCTATCCTGTTCACCTTCATCTTCCACCTTTCAGAGCCTTCCTTCTACTCATTTCGTATATAATAACCAGGGTTGCAGTTGTACTTAGCAGGAAGAAGCTACTCCACCTCCCCACAATCAGGATTCTTCCCCTGGTTTTTGTTTTTGTTTTGTTTATAAATTTATTTATTTTTGGTTGTGTTGGGTCTTCGTAGCTGCATGCAGGCTTTCTCTAGTTGCAGCGAGTGGGGGCTACTCTTTGTTGCGGTGTGAGTGCATCTCATTGTTGCGTGTGACTTCTCTTGTTGCAGCGCACGGGCTCTAGGTGCATGACCTTCAGTAGTTGTGGCACGAGGGCTCAGTAGTTGTGGCTCGCGGGCTCCAGAGCGCAGGCTCAGTAGTTGTGGCGCACAGGCTTAGTTGCTCCGCGGCATGTGGGATCTTCCCGGACCAGGGATCGAACCCGTGTCCCCTGAATTGGCAGGCCGATTCTTAACCCCTGCGCCACCAGGGGAGTCCCCTTACCCTTGTTTTATAAAAAACTTTCTAAGAAACAAATGATGATTAGAATCAGAAAAGAACTGCACTGAAATATAAGACAATAGAAAAAGTAAAGAGAACTATAGTCAAACATAGTAACTTAGTAAAGCTCTATTTTCCATAAGAATTTCAAATGTCAAAATCCCTACTTCTTTCTTCCACTATTACAGCCCCTATGCTTTACTTGAAGCAACATTAGTGACATTTAAAATAACTGATCTTCCATACGTTTGGCAAAACAAAGACGTGTACAAATGTTATGAGCCAGAGATCCTCAAGACAAAGAGAGATAACTCATATCCTAAGATTTTCAAAATAAGTTCAATTTCCAAGTATAGAATTTGTTTCCCCTTTGCTCACTCCATCACTTGAAAATGAATCAATATGTTATGTGCCACTTTGCTCCAGTTTAACCTAACGATTTCAGGAACTGGCTTATTACTCATCTTAACAAATACTGTGTCAATTCACACCAAACAGACAAAGTGTACCTTACCCTCATGACACTAGGATGGCAACATTCTATAATAGAAAGTGACCTGAAATTTAGTCCTGTTTCACCACTAATTTGGTTCGTAGCTTTGGGTAATTCTTTTTTTCCCCCTCATACTTAAAAAATCAAGCAGCGATATCAAGCTACAAAAATATCGCTTATATTTTCACCCTTTTTACTAAACAGCTTCTAAAACTTTTTATATATATCTCATGTTTTTCATACATATCCCATGGTAAATGTACTTTTTAAAAAATATACTTATTGATCTTCTGCAAACATGTGTTTTGCTGTTATGACAATTTAGCAGAACTCATTTCTCCTGCTATGACACAGTTTCTAGGCCTGCCTCAGGACTGTTATACTGAACAAAATGCCAGGAAGGAGACAATATGAAGCAGATAATGAGAGCTATGAATGATTAAAGGAGATGTAGTAGCACCTCTCAGAGACAGCAAGAGGATAAAAAAAAAGTAGCAAGGCAGTGGGATCAGGCATAGGCGTCATGTGGTCCCCAAAGAGAAATATTGCAAGAGTTTAAGGGAAAAATCTGTGAGCACTGCATTCACCATGAAACTCAGCAAGATGAGGCTTAAGACCCTTCATTGCTCTGGCCTTGTAAATGCTGGGAGTTCTAATATCTATAGAAAGTTCTAGGTGAATTATGCTTTTTTCCAGATACCTGCACCCCAATCTTCATTGCAGCACTATTTACAAATAGCCAATACATGGAAGCAACCTAAATGTCCATTAACAGATGAATGGATAAAGAAGATGTGGTATATATATGCAATGGAATATTACTCAGCCATTAAAAAGAATGAAATAATGTCATTTTGCAGCAACATGGATGGACCTAGAGACTATCATACTAAGTGAAGTAAGCCAGACAGAGAAAGACAAATATCATATGGTATCATTTATATGTGAAATCTAAAAAAAAAAAAAAAAAAAGATACAAATGAACTTAGATACAAAACAGAAATAGACTCACACACATAGAAAACAAAACAAACTTATGGTTACCAAAGGGGAAAGTGGGGAGGGATAATAAGAGTTTGGAATAAACATATACACACTACTTTATATAAAATAGATAACCAGACCTAAATGGGAAGGAAATCAAAAAAAGAGGGGATATGTGTATATGTATAGCTGATTCATTTTGCCATACAGTAGAAACTAACACAACATTGTAAAGCAACTATACTCCAATAAAAATTAATTAAAAAATAGATAACCAACAAGGACCTACTGTATACATAGGGAACTATACTCAATATTCTATAATAACCTATAAGGGAAAAGAATCTGAAAAAGAATACATATATATATATATATATATATATATATATATATATATATATGAATCACTTTGCTGAACAACTGAAACTAACACAACACTGTAAATCAACTATACTTCAATTAAAAAAAAAAAAGAAAGTTCCAGGTGAAATGGAAAATCTATGGTTCAAAGAGTATTTCCACATAAACATTTCTGGTCAGTTACCTAGAAATCTCAGAAGCAAGGAAACTAAATCTCCAAGGCTCTATATATTTGTTCTGCTTACCTGTCTCATTCAAAATAAAAATATTTAATTTCATATCTGATTTCACATTTCCAATTTTGTATTCTTTATCTTAAAGCATAGAGTCCCCTTCCCAGGAACAACATCATATAAGCACCTAACATCTAACTCCCTGCAAATGGGAATCACAAACATTCTGATGATATGTGGAAGTGTACATTAACTAAAAGTACCTGTGGGGCTTCCCTGGTGGCGCAGTGGTTAAGAATCCGCCTGCCAATGCAGGGGACACGGGTTCGAGCCCTGGTCCCGGAAGATTCCACATGCCACGGAGCAGCTGGGCCCGTGAGCCACAAGTACTGAGCCTGCGCGTCTGGAGCCTGTGCTCCGCAACAAGAGAGGCCGTGATAGTGAGAGGCCCGCGCACCGCGATGAAGAGTGGCCCCCACTTGCCGCAACTGGAGAGAGCCCTCGCACAGAAACGAAGACCCAACACAGCCATAAATAAATAAATTTAAAAAATTAAAAAAAAAAAAAAAGTACATGTGAATGCTCGTGGGAACAAAAGGCCATGAAGAAGCTGAAGAGTTAGATTACAGTGTTGGAAGGGAGACCAAAACAATGCAGAAACAAATAAAAAAGTATCCTTATTTTCTTCTACTAGATCTTCCTCCAGAAGGATGACAGAAACGGGCAAAAATGGAGTCATGAAAGAGACTCATTGCAGCTGCTCTGCAGACAGGGCTCCAGTGCAAAGAGCTCCTCAAGTAAAATCTAAAGCTGGGAGTCACCTTCTCACAGTGGAGGGCACAGAGGACAGCAGTGACCCTGCCAGACCCTGATTCTGATCCATGCCATAGCAAGGATCCCAAGGGGATTTTTTTTTTCACACTTGTATTTACAGGATTTCTGTAGCATTTTTGTGATCAAATTTATTGAGGTATAATTTGCATATACTAAAATGTATCCATTTCAGGGTGCGGATAGATGAGTTCGGGAAACTGTATATACCCTCATAACCAACACCATAATCAAGCAATAGAACAGTAATGCCTTTTTGTTATAATTGGAACTCTCAAAATAGGGGTTTGATGGGAATTTCAGAGTAGGGTAGCCCAGAGTAGTCAGGGGAGGACTTCACATCATTTAACAATGTTTTTCTGAGCACTTGCCCACTGCCAGACCTTTTGCAAGGTGCCCAGGATGCAAGATGACAATGAAATAATCCCTGACTTCAAGTTGCTCACAGCTGAGTGGGTGAAATAAATATGCAGACACCAAATGTACTACCAGTGATGGAAGAGGAGGCAGTCTGAGATGTGATCAGTGAGGTTTGGAACCTGTGTAACTTTTTGTCTGGATGGAAGGGATGCAGGTAAGTGAGGATGCAAGCCGGCATGAACAGGGAAGTTATGAGAAACGATTAGTGCATGAGCAGGTCCACAAACATGCGTGAATGTCATTGTTCCAAATCATAAGAGAACACATGTCAAGTCCTTGGTGTGTGGGGGGCAGTGGAACACTATTCCCACTGAAATCCTCTCTTTACCACCCTTGCAGATGGGGAGTGGAAACAGTGACACTCAAGTCACACGAGGATCTCTTAGAAAAGGCATGGTATCTATTGGTGTCAATAAACTATCTTTGACGGTTTTAGACACACAATACAGAATAAATGACACACACTGTTCACGTGCTTTTATTTTTCAAACTGTCAGTGGTTACATGTGCCCTGAGAGAGAAGGCGGAGGAACAAGCTATGGATAAATTTTAGTTCTATGAGATGCTCAAAAATAATTCTTGATAACTGGGGCTTGATCAGAGGCTTCAGTGAGCCTCCTCCCGGACCTCCGGGCTTCCCTGTGCCTTCTGTCCGTCTACTTCCTTTTGTTGATCTCTGGGTCCTAGACAGAATGAACTTTCTCTGTTGCGGCAGAGCCTGGCCAACTTCTCATCAAAATCATTGTATCTTCCTTCTGGGCATACACCTGGACTATACTTCCTGGGCTACTCGGCAGTGAGGTATGACCTGTGAGTTTTAAGTCAGTGCATTTCTTCCAGGACTAGCCCATGAAATTTTTCCATGCATGATTCTCCATATTTTTTTCACCTGCCACAGACCTAGGAAAGATAAATATAGTGATCTGAGAATTCACTTTGAGGATGGCGTAGACATTGGGTGAAGTGATCTGGAGTCCTTGAATTATTGCTTTGAAAACAGTTACCACTCTGGAGTACCAGTTTTGTACGTGAACAAGAAATCACTTTCTATTATGCTTGAGTTCTGATACATTTAGGAGTTTACTTTTTAGTAGCAAGTTGACTTAAATAAAATACCTGCTATTTGATATTAATATTGTGATTGCTAAAGTATTCTCTGAGTGAATAAATAGGATTTCAACTTTGAAGCCTGATTCTTCTATCACCTTATATAAGAAGGTGCGCTGTGGGAAATTAATATTCAGTAAGAAATATAATGTATATATATTGTCAAGAAGTAACATATTTAATCCATACAATTTTTTTTCTAGGGCATGAGAGATGAGGCACATGTTTCTACTCTGATATTTAATATGCTTTTGCAGAAACTGACATCTATGAGCAATGAATTTTAGGTCAATAAAAATTATTTGAAAATGCAGAAGTAAATCACCACCATCCCCCTGATCATCCAACAACACTGGGAGGGAGCATAGCCACACCCCCTTGACTCTAAAGAACTTTCAGGTTGTCATAACCTATTCTTTTAAATGAAGGACTTGACCTTGGTTCCTAATCACTCTGGGAGCCCTCCTGATCATTCTTCATTTACCCCTCACGGTGTATTTGGGCATGCATACATAAGATACCTCCTATGTGAGGGACATGTTTCAGAGCAGAAAATCAAACAAATCTAGTATCCTAAAACGTAAAACAGAGTAATCATTTCCATGTTTAGTGATATTTATTATTTGCGTCACAAATGAAACATGTTAGTAATAATTCTCAAATGATGATTGTTACTAGATAATGAAAGCTTATATTCACAATTTACTTTCGCTCTTTCATGGATGCAGCTTTCCATGTGGAAATTTCTCTGAGATCTCTCGATAATTCACGCTTGGAGATAATTGAATATACGGCACATTTTGAAGGGTAACTGCTGATTTCTGATTGAGTAGATAAATAAATTATTCAATGAAAAGAACAGTTGGCTCAAGGTCACTACAATGAAGGGCACACATTTCCAGATTCATTACTCCTCACAAAATATTCAAGACATTCTAATTAATTTAAATTTTCCTTTAGGCCATCGATTTCCTGATGTTTTCAATTCTGTTTTTCAGCAAATATCAGCAGTGTAAATACATGAGAGTTTTATGATTGTTTTCCCTCCCTATTTACTTCTTGAGTAAATACCTCTAAAATAAATTAAGTAATCCTAAACTAAAATTATGCATTTGGTTATAAGATTTAACACTTTGAGTCACTTTAGACCTTTAGTAATACAAGTATTATTACATTTTTAGGAATGTAAATACCATACCACTTTATTTATTAGTGGGATGTATGTGTGTGAATATGTGTGTGTGTGTGTGTGTATACACATATACATATATAGTAAACTATAACTGAGGAATAAAAAATTAGTTTATAATTTTGTCAACGAAAACCTTTTTAAAATATGTGATAACCTGTTTCCTGATTTAGTAAACAAAGTTTTTTGAACATACTTTAACATTTTTCATAAAGATTAAAAGCATCCTCATGTAGATCATCATTATATTCTGCAAGATTATCATTATTAAATTCTGCATTGTCTGTTTGGCAGATTAAAGGTGGCTGCAAATGCTTTTGCAGTCCTTCCATCGGCAAGTAGAGTCTAACTCCTGTTCCTTGAAACTTGCTTCCCCAACCGAATGAGGCAGTGATATGGAACACGAGAGGCCCTACAGCTCCTTGGGAGGCCTCTTAGAACGCCGGCTTGGAGGCAAGTCAGCCCCCATGGAGGAAGTACAAATACCCGGAAACCATTCTCTCACGAGAAACCCAAGCCACGTGGATGAGATGCCACATGGAGAGGAGAAGATCAAAGAACATCCAGGGCTTCCCTGGTGGCGCAGTGGTTGAGAATCTGCCTGCTAATGCAGGGGACACGGGTTCAGGCCCTGGTCCGGGAAGATCCCACATGCCGCAGAGCAACTAGGCCCGTGAGCCACAACTACTGAGCCTGCACGTCTGGAGCCTGTGCTCCGCAACAAGACAGGCTGCGACAGTGAGAGGCCCGCGCACCGCGATGAAGAGTAGCCCCCACTTGCCACAACTGGAGAAAGCCCTCGCACAGAAACGAAGACCCAACACAGCCAAAAAAATAAATAAATAAATAAATAATAATTAAAGGTGCTAATAATTAAAAAAAAAAAAGAACGTCCAGCCCACCTGACCTGTCACTGATGAACCCCTCCTCCGGGGAATGGATCTTCCCATCCTACCTCAGCATGAATCAGGGGTGAATAGCTCATATGAGCCCTTTCTGAATTTCTGATCCCCCCAAATCATTACCAAATTAATATTGTTGTTTTAAGACATTAAGTTGGGGGGACTTTGGTATACCACAATAGACAACTAGAACACGATAAACAAATTCAAGGTGACTAGGATAAACTGAGCTTAATTAACTAGAGATCAGTAGACTCTAATCTGGGAGCTGTGGTGTTTCTATTCCTAACCCAAGAAAAGACAATTGAGTTTGGCATTTACAAAGTTTTTTTAGGAGGAGAGAAGGTCCTTCTTAAAATTTTCTGTTCCCTCTGATGTTCAAAGCTGATTTCTGCTCACTCTGAGCTTGAGTCTATACTGTGAATGACAGAGGCAGCTAGAAATAGATCATGCTGCCGGATTAATGAAGTAAACCTGATAAAGGACAGAATGAGTTATGTGATACTTGGTTATTGAGTAACACCTTCTGATTATTGCTTATATCTTATAGACAGTTTGACCATATTTTAGACCTTGAAGCCATGAAATCGTGATACTATTTTTTTCTACAAACCACAGCACAATCATATTTGGGGTAACTGAAAAGAGACAATGAGGATCTACTATCCTGGGTCTATAGTGTATTACTCGTACATGGTCACTAATTGGTAAATTACAAAGTTGATGCTGCATTTAACATTCTTCCTCACTTTGGGCACCACGACCCTCATCCACGCCACCTTGTTACCTTTACTGGCTTTTCCTCCAGTAGCTGAAGATGCTCTAGCCTCAGGATCTTTGCTCTCGATATTCTTTTAAAATGGAAATTTCACTGACCCGACACCATGTATGGCTTGTTCCTCACTTCACTGGGGTTATTTATAAAATCAGAGAGGGTTTCCTGGAGCCCTCTACATAAAATAATACTTCTCATCCTCCTCAATACTCCTCATTACTTGTATCTTACGTTATTTTTCTATATTCCACTTATCCCCATATGACATATTTTAATTTTTATACTCTCATTTGATTATCTGCTCTATGAGCAAAAAGTTTGCATTATATCCATCCATTCAACTATTCCCCTCACACACACACACACACACAAAATGATACAGGAACTCTGCAATATTTCCAGAATCTTGAACAGTGCTTCTTTGGAACATGATGGGTTGAAGTTCATGTAAAAAGTGGTTTGTCAAGGAGGAAACAGCTGGACATTTTGGATGGCATAGCTAAGACCAAGAACATTACTTTAGTATTTATGCATACCCTATGGTTACTAGAGTCTGGAGCGAAAATCATCTTGTCTTTAATAGTTAGGACATCATTCTGTGATTCTTTCCAGCAATGGCTAATTTCCCAGCTCTCTTTACAACACCCTTTTAATATCCTGGATATCAGCGCAAAAGTCCTAGATCTCAGGTCCTGCCCATTTATTGCACAAAATAAAGCTCTTAATCTTTTCACTTAAGGCAGGGCACACTTAATATTCTTTTTGTTTCTGTATCAAAAGTTCACTTTAGTTAAGAGGCCATTAATTCATTCGTTTTTATTACAATAACCACTGAGAATTATGCTCGTTTAAAATTATGCAACCATAAAAATTGACCTTCAAAATGCATTGAGCATTTATAACCTTCTCATTTGTTGATAAGCAATGAAAATATGAATGGACTGCTTGCTAGATGAACCGTAAGTCATAGATGTGGGGTTTCTTAAAAATTTAATTTCACTTGAAGTATCTCAGGTGTTATATTGTGTTGTAGTCGCAAAATTTTGCAGAATGAATAGGCCACTGTTTTCGAGTATTTATCAAAGTTTCATTGTTTTTGTGCGACCAGATACGCAATTGTTTTTATTATTTAAAAGGTGCCCTCTCCTATCTACCGGATGCTAATGTTTTCAAAATTTAGTGTTTAACCAACACAGTTGATCCATCGTGTACAAAAAAGTATACAGCATATTGTTTATAGTACCCCTATTATTTGGCTAGCTCAGATTGCCCTTAAATCAAGATTTCGTGTAAACATGGCTCAAAGAAATGGAACCATAGAGAACCATAAATATTAAATGTCTTCTGTTTTCTCTAAATATCCTTGAAGAATTAAGTTTAAGGAATAAATGAAATTTCTCTCTTGCTCACTCCATCCCAGGGAGATTTTACTATCTATCTTATCATCATGTCACTTTTTAATGCTTTCAGTATAAAATAAATTGTTCTATTTTTATACTTTTTCCTAGGGGTGGAAAAGATACATCAAACTACTTTTATATATAGGATGGGAAATAATTGATTCTTCATACTTGGCATCTAAACACAAATGAAAGCAATGAAATATGACTGTCTTTCCATAAGAAAACTGGACGGGCCATCCAATGGGCAGCATGTCACCCAACAGGCCTATTTTTTACACTTGGTTAACACATCTTGGATCAAGATGGTTCAGTCACAAAGTGAAGAGCAAAATAGTTCTGTGAGTTGGATGCCAGCAGTACTGTCCACAGCTGTCACAAGTTCAATGTGAAAAGTTATCACTCTAATCTATGGGGTTCTTCCTTTTTTGTGGCAGAGGTTTGATTTGTGCATATACCTCTCCCTGGGCTCTTTACTAGTCCCTTGCGGCTATGATGTGTTCATCAACATATATAAAATTGTAAATGGGATAATAAATTCCGTAATCCCTCAATTTAGAATAGTACCAAGAGGCACATTGCAGTTTTGTCCTACATGGATTGAGGGCTCCTTGAATAAATTTGCTATCAGCAAATGACACCCACTCTCAAGCAACTGATTCATCACAGCTCTGACAAGAAGTAAAGACTCAGGAGCTTCAGGGAGGAGATGTGCAAGGTAGGTTTCAGGTCTTTGAAAGGGACTGTGTTCATTCTCTTTGAGGACTTTGAGAAAACAAACAGAAATCATAGGTTGTTGACTTTCTGAGTCATGTATGTGCAGGTGTGTGAAAAATTAATGCAAGTGTCCTTCACCGGCCTCAATACAAATATCTGTTTTTCCCTCTTCATTATGAGTTGTGTGTGTGTATGTGTGATCTTCAGTAAAATGAGGATTTTGAGAATGATAACAGCGAGAGTATTTGTTAAATATGTCCTGTCTGAGCATATTGTGGAACACTTAATAATTACATATCATTGTAGACAGAATCATTCACTTAGATCTTAATACTATTTTGCCAAAATACAACCTCCAGAAGTGAAACAACATTAATTGAAAAGTGTGTCAAGATTTCCCAGTCTGAACAATTCTTTTGGAAATTGGTAAAGTCTATGGCCAGAGGAATACCTAGACAAATCTAAATAAATATGTCTAATATTTTCATATCAAGTTGTATTTAGACTGGGCATTAATTATTGTTACCTGAACTGTGTTCACATGATCTGTCTTGGGGACCCAATATTAATAACTTTAGAGATTTTTATTTAAATTGTATCAGGCAGGGGAAGTAGGAAGGAGGGAAGATAGGAGGAAATAAAGAAATGAGGAACTAATTCTTGAAATGCCTATCATGTGTTAGTGCTATCTTATGTTCTGTTCATATTCACATTTAATTTCTCGCTGCCTCTAACTGTGTGTGTGTGTGTGGAGGGGTGCATGTGTGTGTGTCTCCCCCCTCATTCTCTCACCTGAAATTCTAAATAGGAATTATATACAGAGCTCTAAGAACATATATAAAACAGGAAAAAGGAAAGACAATATTCAGTAAGCCATGTAAGTCTGGTATTACAGGTCTCCTTAGGCCAGGAAAACACTCATACACAAAAATGAAATAGGGGGAAATATAAGTGAGTATGGAATACATATAAGTGAGACAGGAATATGACCTTTTTGATTACTTCCTAATATTTTACATTTTAGGACATCATTTTTTGTTTAATTTAAATTCTCAAGATTTTTCTATTTTCTAATATCTTACAAGTTTAGTGTTCTGTGAAGATGAATTAAGGTATGTTGCCACTTTTATTATTTTGTTTTATTAATAGTAGTCCATGAATTTTGACTTCTTGACTTATTATGATAAAATTACATGTTAGCATCTAATTATTTTACAGGTTGTTTGAGTTCTGTTTTGGGGCAAATAAATATTTTTTTTATATTAGCACATAACTATATATGATTACCTTTCCAAATAATTCTGTGCCTCTCCCTACTGAAATGAATTAAATTGGGGAAAGACAAAGGAAAGAGCTCTTTCAAAAATTCATGGTATCATAAGAAAAGGGGAATATATTTATATATAAAACACCAAGCCAATTAAAAATAGAATAAAAGATGGTTCAATTCTAATCAAGGAATCCTAGCTGGGAGATGGCAGGACTGTAATACTAAAAGGAGCTAGACAATCCCCTGCCATCTAAGTATTCATACTATGAATATAAAGAAAAAACACCAGACCTAAGTATTTGAAGGGCAGAGATTATATCTTTGTATGGTTAGTATCTAAGGTCTCATGCAGATGCTCAATAAATGTTGATTGTAGATGTAAAAACAAAAAAACAACAAACAAAACAACAAGGTGTTTCTCTCTGTATAGTAGGAATATCTAGGTAGTATTCCTACTAACACCTAAGTAGTATTCCTACCATATTAATACTTCAATTTAAACAGAAGCTATAGTATAACCTTATTACAGAACAGAATTACGTGTGTGTGTGTGTGTGTGTGTGTGTGTGTGTAATTCCCTTCATTTGCCTTTATGGTCTGGACTGAATGTGTCCACAACTGATTCTGACACCCCATAGTAACTCTCTCCATTTAGGTTTCCGGATATTAGAAACCTGAGGTTAAGCATTTTTCTCCTTTTATGGGTATCTTAAAATGCAACTTATCCCTGGAATGGCAAGGCATGAGATCAATTTAACTCTTTTGATAATTACTTTACTAATGCAGTCCTTAGAAGAGAAAGTTCTTTAGGAAATATGATAAGAAATAAATAACCAGGACAAAAGGGGACTGGGGAGAATAGAAATGAATGTGCATCATATCAAAGACAAACATCATTAACTTCATAAGGTCAAGTGGTATAGGGAGAGAAACACTTTCAAGAAATGGTGCATTTATTAAAAAATAAGGAATTCTGTCTTTTTAGGATTCCAGTTTTCCTCAGAAGCTTTAAATTCAAGAATGGGTAGAAGCTATTCCTTCAGGCTTATCTTTTATAAACTCTATTTTAATGCCTTCCTAGGAATATGCTTGGCCTGTAGCTTCTCTTTAAAGGAGCTGTATCTCCCTCCTGGACAGTATTATTTATGGATCTACCATGGATTCATATTATGGATGGTATTAAGAATCTGCTGTTGGATCTTTTATGGATCGATTTATGCCATTTATGGATATAAGGGTGCTTAAAAGAAATACACCCAACAGAGTTTTATTTTTTGGTTTTAATTTTGTCATTTTCATGCATTTATAGCAGCTAACTTCCTTATCTGTTATTATAGTCTTGACCAAAATCAGTGCTACAGTCTCTCTCTGGTCAGCATGATATTCTGATTCTTTTGATCAATGATAAAGACATTGTGTAAAAGCAAGAGACAGAGATCAAAAGATTTTACTCTCCTATTCTCTATCAATTACAATTTCGAATACTAGACAGGGTTTTGACAAAGAACTGTTACATGAGCATAATTAATGAAGAGGAAAAAAAAACCTCTCAACAAAAGACCTTTAGACATTTCATTATCTGTAAAACAGGCAAGTGGACTCTAGCATATTTTGCTTAACCTGATGATTTTTACCTCATTTATTTCCCATAAAAAGAAAAACTTCTAACATGGTGTTTTTTAGGAACTTTAGGTCACACATAGGGAATTTTCCAGAAAGTTTCCCAAACATACGCGATATAAGAAGTCTAATTTGATGGTATACAACTCCTTTAGCTCTAAATATCCATGGACTCTGCCAATGTCATGTTATCTGAAACAGTAGAAAGACCAGAACAATATATTGCAAGAAAACACTAAAGTTACTTATTTCCAGTATTGTTTTCTAATGCTTATCAATTCCTCTCTTTCACTATAACAGAAGTAAATTCATATCCTCTGATTTCCAATTCATATCCTATTCTGTGTATTATACAGTAAACCACTCGCTAAAATCAGATTTTCTGTTTTTCAAATTCAACAACCTGTAGTCACACTGTCATCAGTACCACTTCCGTCTGTGTATTTACCCTGTTTACATTCTCCATTGTGCTTTCGTGTATTCACTGGAAAAACAGTGAATGAAGCCCTACTCAGTGCCAGTGACCATCATAGTCATTAGGAGTAAAAAGGATGAATACAGCAGTCTCATCTTATTCTCAGAGAAAAAGGGTCCTTGAAAATAAAAGACGATCCAATAGATTTCCCAAATTCAAGTGTATATATTTCATTCTGAGACTGCACCATGGATAATTCCAGAATATGAACAACAATGCCCTAGATTGGAATAAAACCTTTCCTGAACATTTGGATAACTGCTAAGTTTCCAACGGAAATATTATGCTTCTAAAAATGATAATTTTCCGCCAAACATCATGAAACTCTGGGTAATCACCAGTTCAATCCATTATACCTGTAACCAGACTTCACTGATCCTTTTAATTGTTGCTACAAAAGACTTGCATGTCCACAAAAGACTTGCATGTCCTCCACGCAGCAGGAAGCCTAAACAGTAAGATGTTTGCCCAAGTTGTTGTCCATGAACTTGGACTCATCTGTGCCTAGTTCAAGCTGAGCTGGTTAAGACTGGATAGGACCGCCAACCCTCCAGCTGGGCATGCGCGAGTGCCCACCAGGTGACCTTTTGACGTCAGAGGGCTGAAAACTCCACCCTCAGATCATGCAACAGCCACCGTTTTCTGAACAAGTCCCGTGAAGAATCCTGTAGCTTAGTGACACCGGGGCAGAATGACAATCACCTCACCTTTTTCTTATTTCCAATCATCTCTCCCAGGCTCCCCACGCCTCGGACCACCCTGCCTCTTTATCCCCTAAATACCTCAGCCCCTCGCCTCCAGGGAGGTGGGTTTGGGATTTGCTCTCCCGTCTCCTGGCTTGGCTGCCTCGTGAATAATCCATTTCTCCGCTGCAAACCTCAGCATCTCGCTGCACGCTGGGCAAAGGAACCTGGCTCAGTAACAATCCTGCACATTGTTAACAGGCCAGCTGAGGTCCTCCCAAACCTCACACATCAGAGTTCGTTAGTTGATGGTTACGAATCAGAAAGAAAACTTCAAGTGAAGCAGATAATGGTGTTTATCTCACAGCACAAATACTGGCCCGGTTGTTGAGTTTACTCACATTGAAAGCTAGGTGCTGCCGTATCTGTGTGCTGGGCTGTAGAAAAGAAATAAAACCTAGTGATCAAAACACATGAATATTTTAGATAGCTATCAGGGACAAGCTCTAAAATGTGTTGTAACTTGGACATCAGCTGGGTTGTAACTATCAGCACCAGCCTTAGGCAGCAAAGAAAAGGGAAGGTTATCTGTCTTCCTTTTTTCCTCCGGATCCTTTTCTCTAAGGCACCGCCCTCCCTATGAGTTTATTTCCACATGGCCTTGGCATCAAGTTACCCTTGAAGGCCTATTAACTGTGCTAAAGCAAGGGAATTCTTTTTCCCAGATGTTTTTGCACATTGAAACTGTACTTTTAAAAAAGGAAAAATTGTTGGTTACAAAGGGAAGAATCTCTAATATGTGAGAGCTTCAGGTCTTGCGTACAATTGGTGGGAGAAAATGAACCCAGTAATCCCACATGGAGGCTCCGATCCATTCTGCATGTTTTTAAGCCTTGCCTTTATGACCATAGATGAACATTATTTTCCTTCTTGATATTTTAAGCACCCACAGGCAGGAGAGAACCACTGTGTGCTAACGGTACGTAGAAGAGCATCTTTCTTCTTGGCTTTGTCTGTTACTCCCATGCGCCATGATCATGCCGTGTCACGTAACTTTAATTCGGGGGCGAGGCTACCCTGAGATTCCGTCTGCATTCCACGTTTCCTCTTCTCTGCTCTTGAGGCTGCGGCAGTGCCTTGTGATTCTGATGAAGGCTCCGCTCTGCGAAGCCCAGTTAGGCAAACTGAAGATCGAGCTGAGCTCCACACAGGGGCTTCTCTCCTTTCAGAAGGTTCAGAGAGAAATTCTGCTTTTCTAACATTTGAGAACCAGGCAGAAAGCCACTGAACTGTAGGTAACTGAAAAAGTAGAACAAAGTTTCCCCTATTTCCCCATCTTAATTATTTCACATCTGATTCTATGACAATCAAATTACTCAAATGGAGATAATGGCCCTTTGAGTACTTGATATCTTTGAGTTTGCTTTTATCTATGTCTTCACTCTAGCCCCCTATTTTTTCCTGTGTTTTCTAAATGAGTGTGTCATCATACTTCAGGCAAAAATATTACCAACTGAAATCTCACTATACTCAGGTACTTGATAATATATTTCGGATAATTATTTTAAAACTGGCCTAGTCATTTTTTGTAAACACTTCTTAATTATTACTTGACCTTCTAAAGATCAGAAAATCTTTCAATATGACTGCATTTTTTTCTGCTCCCTGGAAATCAAGCCCTTTAGAAAAGGACTTTTATTTTCCCTTTTTGTCAGTGACTTATTTAACTCTAATGTTTGAACTCAGCAATTCAAAGAAACTTGAATGAATTGAATAAGTGGCAATAGAAAATCCCCTTCTACATGATTTCATACTTGTATTATCAGCTGACTATTCCCTGCTAAATCTTGGTCAATTAAATCAATTTACCACTTTGAAAGCCATATGAACTATTCTTCAAACCTTCAGTACGCCCAAAGAAGAGGAAAAAATATATTTCTGATCATCGAGTCAGATCTTGGAGAGGGGGAATGAAGATTAATTGCCATTGCAACCTGAACATGAAAATAAATAAAACATTGTAAAAAACTCTATCTAATCTGGTGTCTCTTTCTTCTTATTATGTATAATCTTCTGCCTGAATATAACTTCGAATTTATATACCTGTTTCTCTATGGAAAGGAACCATTGATAGCTGTCGAACTCCAGGTATTATCTCTTTGTATTAACATCTTTATTTGAAATATGTTGAAATCACCATCACTCAAGAACAAATAAAAACAAAACCTAAAACTGCAGAGATATAATATCTGAAAAGTGAAAACTATAACCAGAAAAATTTCAGAGTTGTATTTATCGTGTTTTATTATTGCAACAATAACCATTTGGAAACATGCTATATACTTTCTGTATTACATAATTCTCATATATTTTAAACAGCTTATACCCAGAACTTTCTTGCTGTATTCACAGAGAAAATATTAATTTAGATATTGATTTCCATATAAAACCATTAATGGAGTTGTAATCGTTTATGTACTAAAAGTATGAGGAAACTATTTTAAGCGAAAATGGAAACTTCATGTGAAATCAAAGGAATGTGTTGGCCTCTTCCTCCCTTCATGTAGTAGGAAGTGCGGCATCACTCAAGAGAGAAGTTAATCAGTAACTGACAACATAGCCACGCCCCAGCGATGAAAATGCGGACACAGCCCGGGCACCTACTATTCTGCTGTCCGCCTAAATTAGACGAGCCACACAGAGAACTGTTTTTATTAAATTATGCTAAAACAAATAAAATATCAGATTCAGTGACCACTCAAGTTATTCAATGTTCATAGACATCAAGCAGAATAATCAATTCACGTTAGAAGGGAATTGAGTCCTAAATCTACAAACGTATGTCAAGTTTGGCTTCAGAGTGTAAGAAAGCAAAACAATGCGAGTCCAAATTCATGAAAGATACACTTTTGAAGAACTTCGCTACAGCGGTGAGTGCAGATTTTGTGTACAGTGTTATTTTCTAACCTTTGTTTGTCTAATCCACACCCTAAACTCTTACAATCCCTATGGCTTTATGGGAAAGTCTTCCCTGAATGTATAGATTAAGGCTTTTACTACTAAGTTTTAAATCTTACATTAATATAATAGTCTATACAATTTGATGACATGAAAAACTGGAATTCCTTTATCAGTTGGTAATGTGCTAAGTCTTTTTAAAAGCATCTTTATTGTTGTGAACCTATATAAATGACATAGGGTAGAATAGATTTGATATATTCAAACTCGCCTCTGTGCCACGGAAAAAGAATAATTTTTTAACTCTCAGAAAAACATTAACAGCCTAAGAACAGTAAAACTTATCTGACCTAGAAGATAAAGATGATTCTGTGACACCACACCTTATTATGGGGAAACAACAGAGCAAGACATTCAAGGGCAATGCTTCTAGAACCAGACTGCCTGGGTTCAAAACCAGCTTTACCACATGTTACACCTATGACTGTGAGCAAGTTACTTTACCTTTTGTGCCTCAATTTTCTCATGTGTAAAATGGGATAACAGTAGTATCTGTCTCCTAGGGCTCCTTTCAGTCTCAAATCAATTAATATTTGCAAGCATAACAGTGTCTCGCATAGAGGAAGTGATCCAAAAGTGATCCAAATCACTTTAGCAAAGTGATTTGCTAAATTAATAAACTAAAGATTAATTCATTACCATTAATTTTTGTAACATACTTTTAAATAAGGCAAAATATATATCTTAAAATTTACAGATAGAAATATTCATATATTCTCAAATGTGTTTTAAAAAATGTTTACACCACCCATCCCTGCCCCATCATCACTCAGTTGACGTAATTCTACAATTTGCTATTGTAGATGCTTTCCCCACATCTCTCTTGAAACGAGACCAGTTCATTCTTTTCTGAATACCTGCAGTTTGCATAAGATGTGTGCTTTCCAAATATAGAATATTTATAATTAGGGAGAGAAGACATTAAAATAAGTTGTAAGCTTATTCTGAATATTGAGGTTTATCTGTTTTTATTTCATAGAAAAAAGTTATAGCGTGTGTATAGTGAATTTCAGAAGCCTAGACTATAATTTTTTTTAATGTAATTGACATGTGTATCATCTCATTTCACCTGCATAATATATTGAGAGTGAAGTAACATGACATTATTATTGGTATGGAAATAAGACCATCTATAATGACAAAATCTGCTTTGAGATGAGAGCTCATGTTTTTGACATTTAGGACTTCTAAATATTTTAACCTTCTTTTCACTCTAAAATATATAATTAGAATAGAACTAAATATGGAAAACCAGGGTCCATTTTGCTACTAGTTTCAGAATCATGATAATCATCATTGTACCACCACCAGTACTGTGATGGGAAATGTTACATTCAATCTTTCTCATAAAAAAGCCTCAAGCCACTATTACATGATTTTGAATAAGTTAACTGTATTTCTTCAAAAAAAGTTGACATGTGCAACATGAGCTTGATCTTTTGGAAATTCTGTCCACAAGTATGACAGCATCAGCAATTACATAGCATGTTTTTGTGTAACACAAAAGAACCATTTAGAAAAGAATAGCTTCATTTCAAACTAGTGGTGGAAAATAGAGAAAGTTGGAGACCTCCTATTTCCTCCTATTTCAGAAAACAGGGGTGCATGACTTTGGAAGCAGAGCAGCTTAACTGTATTTGTATCAGATTGAGAAAAAAATCAGTACTTTCCAGATCATGCAATGAGTGCCTGTTTACCAGGATAAATTACTACTGCTGAAAGAATTGTTCAAAAGGAGTACCAGAAAAGAAAAGAGGGATTTTTTTCTTTAGACCTGACATTATTGTCTAATTATACAAGGATTCTCAGAAAGACTGGAGAAAAAGGCAGGGAAGTATATTGAGTGTGTACTTCTTTGGAATTTAGGGCTTAGTTTATATGATTACCATTTTGTTTGTGTTGTCTTAACAACTATACATTTTATTAATAAGTCATAAAGTCAACTGGTAATTTCTTTGTGTGTGATAAGAATTTTTAAGATCTACTCTCTTAGCAACTTTTAAATATGCAACACAGTATTATCAACTATAGTCACCATGCTGTATATTACCTCCCCATGACTTACTTATTTTATAGCCGGAAGTTTGTACCTTTCAACTCCCTTCACCCATTTCACACTGCCTCTCCGCCCCATCCCTGCCAAGCCTCTGGCAACCACCAATCTGTTCTCTGTATCTATGAGCTGGTATTTGGCTTTTTTGTTTTTGTTTTCTTACATTTCAAATATAGGTGAGATTATATGGTATTTGTCTTTTTCTGTCTGATTTAGCATAAAGCCTTCAAGGTCTATCCATGTTGTCACAAGATTTCAATTCTTTTTTTTATGGCTGAACAATATCCCATCAAACAGATATACAGACATAAATATCAGTACCTGTATCTATATCTATATCTACACACACTTAATGCCACATTTTCTTTGTCCACTCATCCACTGATGAACATTTAGGTCATTCCCATATCTTGGCTATTGTAAATAATGCTGCAATGAACATGGGGGTGCATATATCTTTTCAAAGTAGTGTTTTTGTTTTCCTGGGACACGTGCCCAGAAGTGGAATTGTGGTCAGACAGTAGTTCTATTTTTAATTTTTTGAGGGACCTCTCATTGAATTTCTAATTTCAATGTATTACAGTTATAAAGAATCTTATACTCAAAGGAAATCCATACATTATAACAATCAAATATTAAAACTTAACATGAAAACATGAAAAGGGATTAAGAAAATACCAATGTTATCAATCTTTACCACTCTACAGGATAGGAAGGCATGGTATTATCCACAATGTAAAGTGGTAAAGCAATAAAACTGTCCATCTGATTAAGAGATTGCAGTCTGACTGGTTTGTAAATGTATTAACAGAATAAATGAATGAATGAGTGAATGAGTCCCTGTTTGAACAAGGCCTACATGCCACTGGATTTGGTGCCCTTCCTCTGATGGGCTCTTTTAGTTGGGCAAATAGGGCAGCAGAACAAGAGCAGCAGTGCCATTCTGATAAAAAGAGAGTTCAAGCTCTCGGGAAGAGTAGAGGAGCTTCGGGGAGCCATGCAATGGTTGGAGTGAGTTGTTTTTCTGAAGAACATATTCCTGAACACATCTATAATGTCTGTGATATAGAAAACAGTTACAAATATATAACGTCCTGTTTATCCTTTAAGTCTACAATGGGGTCTAATGTTATCTTATAGACAAACAGTCGTGAAATCGCTACCTCCTGTCAAGGGTAGATTTGTAATAGGATTTTTAAATATATACTCACCTTCTTTCCCCTCTTTGTTTCTAATTACCATCTCTACACTTTGGTTTAAGTCTCTTATCTAAATGACCAATATTAGTCTTGCCTTCTCTCTACTTATCTCATCAGGATCCCCGGTAGTGAAATGTCAGTGGAAGAGTACAGGGCACAGCATTTGAATAAAAGACTCCAATAAGACACATATCTGACCTTGAATCAGTCATTGAACCTCTTTCCTCTCTCCCTTCATTTCTATAATGACAGCAAAGTAAAGCACCAGATTTTAGCTCTTTAACTTGAAGGTAAAAAATAATAAAACTGTTATGATGTAATGAAGTATATAGAAAAAAGCTGTTTTAAAAGCATATTATCATTATCAACTAATAACCACAGATCATATGATAAAAACAAACAATTAATAAGGAGCGCAAATGGCCTCTTTAACTTAAACTCAAAAGATTAAAAGGCATTGTCAAAAATTAAATCTTGAGACAAATGATCATATATCTTTTGACTGTAGTTTACTTGATTTGTTTGAAAGAACTAAGAGAAATAAACAGTTACGTCTTAATTTAAAGGCTGTTTATTATTTCAAACAGGCAGCCATGTCTCAACGTATAAGCGCTTTTTTTGTTTTGTTCTTTATAAAAAGAGAGAACAGATGAGTTTCTGTCTGGTCCATTTCAATCTGTTTTCTTTTGTTACTAGAATTATTATATTCTAAGGCAATTCGAAGTCCCAAGAAGCTCTAGTTGTAATAGGAAATTAAACATAGCAATTAACCTAAGGCTACTCATAACTGATAGCATAAAATTGCATTCTCGCATTGTGACATTACTAACTAAAACACAAATGCATAAACAAAATCTAAATAAACACAAGTCAAAAATTCCCAACACATTGGACCCTAACAGTAAAATGATGCTATGTTGCAAAAACGTGTTACTGGTTACTTTGGGTTACTCAAAATTCAAGTCTACTCATCAACTAACCCTCACCTGTTGGCGCAAGTTTCTAACATTTAAGCTCATCTCATCAGACACTTCCTTTGCAGTAAATTAATGTCAAAAATTTCTAGAAGTTGCTCAAGGTCATGGAGGTTAAGAAAGAATCCTATCATAGCCCCTTTTGATTTATCTTAAATTTTAAGATTGCAGATAATGTGGTTTTAAAGCGCTGGCAGTTTATTTGTTGCTCAGTCTGTTAGAGATAAACTCAGAATAGGGTGGGGAGTAAGGCACCCTCTCCTCTCATTGAGAATCTTTGTAAGAACTTAAACAGATAATACCAACCAGCTTTTGATTAACCGGGGTAGCTGTTTATATAATATATATTGATTATCTTTCCTCTTTTCTCCCTAGTTGCTATATGCCATCTAAGGGACGAATAGACAAATAGACATTATTTGTATGTTCTACTTTCTTTTCCAAAAAATTGAGTGTTTTTTAATAAACAAGTTTGATTTGTCATAAGAAGCAATCACTGGCGTCAATGATTTAGAATCAGTTGATTTTCTCTCAACAAAAAATTAAGTGATGCATGTATTTGCTATTTCAGTAATTTGCTGTGTGGAAAGAACCTGGTCCCTTGCTTTTAAGTTAAACTGAACTGCACAAACCAAACTTCAGTATGAATTTGAATCAGAGATCTGCTTCGCCTCTATTTCTCCAATTAAAAAGATGTTTATTCTTAAAATTCATAACCACATTTTATGGATTTCAAATATTATGCCATGTTATTGCTTTGTTATCAATATAATACTATCAGTCCTAAAGAAAAAACACTTCAAAATCACAATGAATTGATTTGCTTAACTTAGAAAGACTAGGACCCTGTCAACCACTGATATTTCTTCCTGTTTGACCATACTGAGTGCTATTTACTAAGAACTAAAACTTAAATAAACATTTCTGCCTGAATGATTTTACAGAGTATTATGTTGAGCTGCATTAGTCAAGAGAAGCAACTGTTAAAATACCAAGTATCTGGAAGTTCTGAATTGCATATTAAGGGGATTGAACTGCCATTGTTAAAAGAGAAATTTATAATACTGAACTCCAGTTAGCTTTAGTGTGAGTTAGTCCTGGAAATCCACAGTACCTGATGGAGGGAAGAATAAATGGGTGGATGGGTGGATGGGTGGACGGATGGATGGATGGATGGATGGACAGATCATGAACACTGCCGCTCTACTGACTATGATTGTAGAAAGTTAATCACAACAGTAATCACAAAATGGGAGACTAGACAGAGGGATATTAATAGTTAAAAAATATCAGTGTTAGTTCAGATACTATCAATAAAATGTAAATCGACAACAGACACATTAAAAGCACCAAAATACCTAAAGAAGCCAAAAGGGAAAACCAGGAAAATAGTATACAACTACAGTTACACAGAACTACTCAATTTCTACCTCTAACTCTTCAAAGAAAAGGAAAACATGCTGTATCCATGCACAAGGCACTAGCTTCTACTCCTTGGCTTTTTAAAAAGCTGAGTAATCAGAAATAATTCAATTCATAAAAACAACTGATACAAATCCAATCACAGCCTAATACGATATTAGAATAATATCAACATAAACAATAGCTTCTGTGTAGTACGTAACAATGATAGGTAATCTCATTTTAATTAAATGTCAGGATGAAAATTCTATTCATATTTTTCATACTAACTATGCAAATCATGTACGAAAAGAATCCAAGCAGCTGTTTGAATGTGGTATTTTCATTCAGAGATATTGTACCTGCTGGCATTCTGATTAGTGTTTACTCATTTTAGCATTAAAAATACCAAGTTTAATTTCTGACATACTGTGGAGTACTATCAATATGATATAAGATAATCATACAGAAAACCACTTTGCACAGTCATTACCCAATGGCATATTTGCACTAGTACTTTGTCACAATTACATGTCAAATACCAGCCAAGAAATTTCTTTGAATTTGGCTCTGATTGTCAAATTACAGTTCCCCTTTTTTACTAGAAGTCTGATATGGAAGCAGTGTGAAGATTAGAAGCCCTGGGAAACGCCTTGAGTTCTAGCTGCTGCAGTAAGGAGAAGTGACCTTTAAGATATCTTGCTGCAAATCAGAAATGCACCCCCTGCCCCATGCTCTTGGGGAAATAAGCTTCTGTTCCATTGCAGCTCACACATATTCCCTGAATCAGGACCCCTTATTTAGGGCACAAACTACATAAACAAGCATGGCAGCCATGAGAGTACTGTTAAAACAATCACACTCTGGAGACCCAGCAAAATCCCCTATAATGGCTCTCTCCAAAGTTAAAGTAGGAAATGTTTCTAAGATTTCAATGACCAACGGAGAGAGGTCTTAAAACTATCTTAACCGAAACAATGCCCTCAGTCATCTCCAATGATGGTAAAAGTATTTCTTCTCACTATCTAGTTCTCTAACCTGTACTCAATATTTAGAATGAGGCCCAGTGTTAATATTGGATGTGAAAAGCAGTCTGCTGTTCTGTATTTATTTATTTTCCTTATTACTAATATTGTTTTGAATTTTTATTTTATTTATTTTTTTATACAGCAGGTTCTTACTAGTTATCTATTTTATACGTATTAGTGTATATATGTCAATCTCAATCTCCCAATTCATCCCACCCCCCCCCCCCCATCCCCACCACTTTCCCCCCTTGGTGTCCATATGTTTGTTCTCTACATCTGTGTCTCTATTTCTGCCCTGCAAACCGGTTCATCTGTATGGATTTACTTTAAAATAATATTTTTAAAAGTTGAGGAAGGTATATGATTTGAGACTGGCAAATTGCTCATAACTTTATCATGCTCTCAATCATTTTATGTTTGAAAAGAAAGAGATTTAATAATTATGCCATGGGACTTCCCTGGAGGTCCAGTGGTTAAGATTCCGAGCTTCCACTGCAGGGGACACGGGTTCAATCCCTGGTCGGGGAACTAAGATTCCACATGCTGCACAGTGCAGCCAAAATAAATAAAAAATAAAGATTATGCCAAAGTTTTCCTTTTATTTCCTAAATCCACATCCCTCTTGTTTTTCTCAAACCCCTTGTGCATCCCCACTTCCATAACACACACACACACACACACACACGGACATAGCTGCTTCCACCTCGAAACCCCAATAGCATTAGTTTAGTGCCTATTACTCTAGATTATATTTTGTGCACCTACCTTTCTCTACCCTTAGAAGCTAAAACTTTTGAGGTCAAGACCAGCCCACAATAACAAGTGTCTGCTATACTACAGAAATTTGGTAACTTTTTGTTGCATAATAAATTTACTACAAAGGTCATATCTATATTGGGGAGAGGAAACTTTTTCACCTATTTAAACATGAAATGTGTTTCTAGAGATGAATTTCTAGGGACAGAAATAGAGGACAAGGCTATAATAGCAAAGAAATAACAACAGTAATGATAATAATAATATAATGATGATGACAAAGACCTCCATAGCCATGGTCTTCCATTTGGGAAATGTATGGTTTGGTCCACAGATCCACAGACCATCACTTTATCCTCTGTACTCGAGGCAACACATCATACTGTTTAAGAATTCTGACTCCAAGGCAAACTGCCTTTTCAAGTCTCCCCTCCAACACTTATCAGCTGTGTAATACTGAGCAAATTATTTAGCTTCTTTGAGCCTCATTTTCCCCTTCCATAAATTTTGGAGAATAATCTATCTCAAAGGCTCCTCACAAGAATTAAATGAAAATATGTACAACACTTAAAAGCATGTCTGGAATATAATAGATTCTATATGTGTTCGCTATTAATATTTCTGTCATGTAGCAAGCACTCAAATATTTTAAGAAGTGAATAAGTAAATGAATGATCACATACATAAACCATTTTGACTTAGTTAGTTGAAAAGTTATGTCATTAAATACTTCCTTCCTAATCTGATGGACACAGAAGTTGAGACTGTCAAAATGCTTTAAAATCATCTATAAATGACAATAAAACAAACATCTATTACCTGAGACTGTAAGGGGATTGGGTATTTTTTATTTTAAATCCTGATATTTTGTCACGTAGCAAAAAGTTCTATACTATGTCTTAAAATGTTTTGCTTTGCAGAAAACATTTGTCCAGCCATTTCATCATTAACTGTACCTTTTTCGGTTCTTTCAAAATTATCCAATTACCACTATAACCACTTGAAAACTACCCAGGACAATTTTCTTCTATCCTTGCAGAAAATAGGCTCCCATTAGTTTCTCAGAAAGGGTGAAGGAAGAATGGTCCCTTTGCCAAACCCTGAGTTTTTGCCCAAAAAAGAAATTGCTGGGAAAGACATTGGGGATAAGACTCACAATGCAACCAAAATCATTCCCCTTTCTTCAGCTGAGAAGAGGTTTACCATCAGCCTTCATCACAACCACACCGATTTTCTTGTCTGCTTCCACAACCAGCATGCAGGCTGTACCCTCCTGTGTTCGTGTTTGTTCCTTCTAGAAAGTTTTAGCACTTTTGTGTATATAAATATATACATATATATATATATATGTATACATATATATATGTGTATATATATATATATATATATATATATATATATATATATATATATGTATATTTATTTGAGATCACCCACAGAATTTTGGACATTTGTAGGCACTCAATCAGTGTTGTTAAAATGACACCAGGTAGACCTTCTGTATGAAAAGGAGACAAATAATATTCTGTAAAAAGGGAATATGGAAGAGATCATTTTTTTCTTCCATTCCCATATGAATCCTGAGGCAATATCACTGTCTCTCAAATGAAGCTTCACAGAGCCCAAGAGATTTCAGAAATGTCATTAAAATTTACTACATCTACCCCTAAAGCGCATTAATTATATACAATATTAACTTTGATTTTGTTAACCTGGAATGTTGGGATCTTCTACTAGCTTAAGGAAATGTTACCACTGAAGTGTAGCCTCTTAACTTTTATAAAAAATGAATGTACTTGTTGTCCTAAATAGTGTGTCTGTGAAATTCAAGTTAAAGATAATCATCTGTATGGTGAACAATATGGATTTGGATACAAGCACAAAAGTCTCTGTGGATCAGGTCTCAATTATTTTCACAAACATTATAAAATCCATAATACATTTTTCCTTTTTGTCTTAGCTGTCAGGAAACTCAGAGTTAACATCAGTGTGCAATGATATTAAACTCATTGAAAAGTCCTAATGACATTTTTTCTGCTGACTTTCGATAGTGCCTATATTAATTTACTTAGTAATATCTCAGGATGCTACACGTGAAATCTGTAGGTTTCTAAACTCTGTCTTGAAGCAGGTGAGTATAACTTTTAAATACGTAAATTCATTGTTTTTTGTTGTTGCTGTTAACTTGATAACTTGAAACTCTATGGTCCGCCTAAAAGGCTCTGATTATTTTTCTCCATAAAAATCAACCAGCCATACCATTTCTAATATTTAAAAAGATAACATTTTTGTACATTATGGGGGCCCTCAAGTCGGTCTGTTTTTAGGAAGATGTTCTTAAATTTTAATGTAGTGGAACTCTCAAAAGTATATCTATTTAATGTTCTCTCTCTTAATGCTTCAAGCATAGGTAGCATTATTTACCCAGTAGTACCAATGTCACATTGGTTAAACTCACACAATTGCTTTCACTTCGTAACATAAGATGTATGCGGTATTTATTCACTAATCCTTAGATTCTTTAATAATAAATTAAGGACACTTGATTTAAGTTTATGGCTGAACCATGCTTTTCTTTTATTACTGTTTTACCTATAGCATTCTTATTCTTTATTCTGTACATATGGATTCCTACAGATTCTTCCTTCTTTTCTTACAGACTTAGAGCTTTAATATAAAAACTTATTTTACTTTCAGTCAAAATTATTCCAAGTTCTCCTCACCTCATTCCTTGATAACTGCAGAGCCTTCTGGCTGTCGTTTCGAAAAGAGTCTTTGAACTTCAGTCCCTCTTGCATAACACAATTGATTAAACTTCCTAAAACCAACTTCTATTACATCCACATTCCCAAGTAGATAATGGTTTCTTCTGACCTGTCCTATTGACCTAAAATTTTCCTGAAGTTCAAGCTCTGCCATAACCTAGAATGGGTATTCTTCATACTTAACCTTATTTCCTGCCATCACAAAACTTCTACCTCGAATTCCAATCAGGTAGCAACCCTCCCTAACCACAGGCACTATGTTAATTCCTACATTTGTACATGCTTTTCTTTATATCTGAAGTAAGATTCTTACTTCCTTCTACCTACATAAAATCTACACATTCTTTAAGGCTTAATGTAAATTTTACCTCCTCTATAGTTGGGGAATATACTGGACTCTAAATTGCCAATGGTTTTGAGATTTTTTTTTAATATTTAACAATAATATTGATAATAATAGTTACATATGTTCATGCGCCAAACACAATATGCACATTGTGTGCACTCTTTCTTTTAATATTCACACTAAAATTTTGAAGTAGAGAATATTATCATCCATATTCTACAGGAATTGCATGTTAAAGAAATCTGCCTAGGCTTAAATACAGGAGCTGAGATGCAATCCAGTGTCAAATTGACACTCAAGGCCATGCTCTTATCCATCTTCAAAGAAACTAATACACCCATCCTCTTTAAGAGGTCTCCACGCCATTACCCTCAACCTCTCCACCTGCGCCACTGAAACAGAATTGTCCAAGATCAGAAATATCCAACCTACTGCCTTCACTGTTGACTTGCATTGAAAAAACATGGTTTTGAGACATTCACTGTGGATCACACAGTCAGGCAGATTTTATGAGAAATAAATGGATGAGATAGGGAAAATCAAAGCCCAACTAAACCCCAAGTAACTTGATAATTCTAGAACTGGACAGTAATCCATGTTAATCTTATAGCTCCCAACACCTCAGAAATTTAGGTATAACCAATATTAGAATCCACAATCACTCCCCCTCACAATTCTACAGATAATAGATGTTAATTAAGTCCTCCCTGAACCTCTCCTGAATTTTTGGAGGGGGTGGGCAGTAGGGTGATTTGCTTTCTAATGGTATCTTCTGTTTCCTGAGCTAAACTACTGCACATGCTCTTTCTATGCTTGAGTGTCTCACTTTCTGTAAGAAAATCCTCTATTGCAAGCATTTGTGAACAAACCTTTTAAAGCTGTGTGGAGACAGAGCAATGACTCAATAATAGCAAGGCAGACAGATTCAAATGGCAAATAGTGGCTTTTCACTAAGTCCCAGACTCATCCTTTCCCCTCATCCTTTCCCTCATCCTGTCTCCCTCTTATTCCTCACTCCCTCTATCTTCCACCTTCTGCAGAAAACCAACCACTTCCTCTCTTTATTGCATTGGGAGGAGTTTCCCTTCCTTTGGTAAGTTGATGGCCACTTTCATTCATGCCCACAGCACCTCATCTTTTATATCAAGTGGCAAGAGGCTTATTACGGTGTTTCCCCAAACAAATATATTTCTCTGTACTACCAGTTAATATAATAAACTTCTCATCATTTATTTATGCATTTGTGTGTATACAGTAGCATTTTCAGGGAATGTGTCTGTAGCATTCAGTTTGGAAAACTGGATGCCAGAGACAGCTTTCATTAGGCCTGTAGCACAGAGAATGTGTTTACTCTTGTTATGCTTATGAGTATAGAACCACCCATAATTTAAACATTAGAAAAACCTAAATGCTATCAATACTCAGTAGTAAACATTTCAAGGAGAAGCATATAAAAGTCATAACTCTCTGATGGTTATTACCTAAATGGAATCCGTGTAATATGTACTGAACCTCTTACATTTTTTCTACCTCATCTGCCTATTACTTTGCCCTCCTTCCAGCACAGGTTCTAGTTGCACCTTTATTCTCTCTGGTGCTTACTCATCCATTTTCCTTGTTGGCCTGTAACCTTCTCATTTGTATTTCCTGGGTCTTTAAGATTTTATCTATTTTGGTCACCCATCTATTTTTCCCCTTTATCCTGTTTCTAGTTGCCACAAATGGCTATAAAATGGAAATAAAGTATATACCTAATATTGAAGATTAGTTCATCAAAACTTTGCCTTTGCTCTTAATTTATAAAAAATGAGAAGATATCCTTTTCTTTAAAAACCATCAGCACAGATAGAATCTTAATATAGTTACAGTAAGAGAGCACACTAATAGACCAATGATCCTTAATTTGAAATTTTAATAATAGATATATATATAAATATGCAGATATATGTAAATATATAACCCACATGTATATATGTATATTTACTTATATGTAAATATATATTACATACCATAGTGAGAGATGTTACAGTAACATGTGATATAAATAGAATACATTCATTCAAGAAAAAAAACTGGATCAATAGCCTGGGAATCAAAACACTTTTACTTCTTGGCTTTTACTATATTTAAAAAAACAATACAGAAAAAATGTTATTTCTATTGTTTCTATTCACATTTAAATAACATTCTAGGAATATGTGGAAAGAAATAATATAGGTGCTAATATCTGCCTTATTCTTCATCTCAAAGAACTCAATACTCTGCTAACCTATTTTCTATAAGTACTTAGAACTTCATGTTTCGAAAAACTGAACTTTAAGCTTTTATATATACAATTTTTTCAACTTCAATTGTACACTTTTTGATCTCACCAGGATCTTGGTACTTTCGGTTTAGGTGACAAGATGACAAGCAGGCCATTATTTGCACCTTTATTATCTACAGTAAAATGTGTGGCCAAATTAATTTGTATGGTTTGTGTTGTTAGTGGATGCTGGGTTAATTACCAGGGCAAAGCCACAACACGTAGTATAATGGGCGTGGGACAGCCATACAATATCCATATTTATAAGGCAGCATATACCCTTGACATTATCACAACAGATTAGGAATGCCACCTCCTGAAGTCTGATTCCTAAGACTGCTCAAGAGAAAAATTTTGCATTGCTCTGTGAAACATTCTCCAGCAAACAAAAGTTAAATAAGGCAAAATCAGATAATTCGTATACGACAACTTTTCATGGTTTCATGAAAATTTTGTTTCTATTTTCAGGACAATAATTCTAAGTTTCCTGGAACAGAAACAATAAGGCTACAAAACTTATCTGACCCAATCTGAAAAAAAATAGGGAAATATTTATTGTCTTTATTTTTGAGGGGTGTGAAAATCCATTGAAAACAAAAATGTTTCTAGGATTTGCAGAGAAAAGTATTTTAATGAGTGAATGGGGGGGCATAATATCTATTTAGCTTATTACATCTCTAAAAAATTGAATACTCTGCAAGAACAATTCTCAAACTGAGTTTGAGACATTATTTACAAACCCATGTCTTTATGGACATTGTTTCAAAGATCAGCCAGCCAAGGAAACCAGAAGGGTGAAACCCCATCCTCACATGCTTCTGTAGAAAAAAATATTTCTGTTTCCACAACTTCTAACCCACAAACCCATTTTCTCTCATCTCTCCCTGTGACTAGCGGTACAAATAATACCATTTTGTCAAACTCATCTTGATATTTTCATTACAGTGACTGACCTATAGTAGACATTCCATAAATGTTTGTTGGCTGAAACAAATGGGTTATGACGATCTTGTCAATTTTTCAGTGTAAAACTTATGACTTTCTGCATCTGTTACTTAATAATTTGAAATTATTTAACTAAAAATGTAATTCAATTATTTTCATCTTGATGATAATTTAGTATTTGGGGGTAAAAAGAAAAAAAAAAGAACAAATTAGAATCTATATCACCGTATCACCTCACAACGGTCAGAATGGCCATCAACAAAAAGTCTACAAATAATAAATGCTGGAGAGGGTGTGGAGAAAAAGGAACCCTCCCACACTATTGGTGGGAATGTAAATTGCTGCAGTCACTGTGGAAAACAGTATGGAGGTTCCTTAAAAAACTAAAAATAGAGTTGACATGTGATCCAGCAATCCCACTCCTGGGCATATATGTGGAGGAAACTCTAATTCAAAAAGATACATGCACCCCAATGTTCATAGCTGCACTATTTACAATAGTCAAGACATGGAAGCAACCTAAGTGTCCACTGACAGATGAATGGATAAAGAAGATGTGGTATATAGACACAATGGAATATTACCCAGCCATAAAAAAGAATGAAATAATGCCATATGCAGCAACATGGATGGACCTAGAGATTATCATACTAAGTGAAGTAAGTCAGGCAAAGAGAAGTATCATATGATATCACTTATAAGTGGAATCTAAAATATGATACAAAGGAACGTATTTACAAAAGAGAAACAGACTCGCATACATAGAAAACAAACCTATGGTTACCAAAGGGGAAAAGGCAGGGGGGATAAATTAGGAGTTTGGGATTAACATATACGCACTACCATATATAAAACAGATAAACAACAAGGTCCTTCTGTATAGAACAGGGAACTATATTCAATGTCTTATAATAAACCATAATGGAAAAGAATATGAGAATATATGTATGTATATATATATGAAAAAAGAATCTCTATCACCTTATAATTTGATTGGCTAATAGCTAAATATAACAAATAATTCCTCAATAAAAGTTTCTTTCCATTTAGGAAAACTTTTCTTTTGGCAAACAAAAATTAAGCTGCTATTTTAATAACTAAGTCCAAAAACCATACCTAAAAACAACATTAATATATCACATCTCAATATGATTGATAGCATTCTGTAATTAATTCAAAACAGGGAGAAATATGTTAACTTATTAATTGATGAATACTTCAACCTTAACGGAGTTTAAATCTCTTAAGGTTCAGGCTTTTGTTCCTGGATGTTAACCTAACAATAATAGTGTCAAATGATAAAAGTAAGATGACTTTTATCCATCATAACTTAAACCAAAACATGGTAAGTGGAAGGAATTATCTCAATTATATAAGGAATATATGGTGGGGAGATTGTGTTTAATGGACACTGACAAGTATGTTAGACAAACTTCTTTGCAGTAGTTTACATAACACAGGGTTTCCATAAGCAAGAAGCTGTCTGGACTACCCAGCCATAAAAAAGAATGAAATACTATCATTTACAGCAACATGGATGTAACTAGAGATTATCATAATAAATGAAGTCAGAAAGAGAAAGACAAATACCATATGATATCACTGGTATATGGAATCTAAAATATGACACAAATGACCCTATCTATGAAACAGAAACAGAAACACAGACATAGAGAACAGACTGGTGGTTGCCAAGGGGGAGGGGGTTGGGGGAGGGATGGAGTGGGAGTTTGGGATTAGCAGATGCAAACTATTGTATATAAGATGGATAAATAACAAGGTCCTACTGTATAGCACAGGGAACTATGTTCAATATCCTGTGATAAACCATAATAGAAAAGAATATAAAAAAGGATATATATATACACATATATAACTGAATCACTCTGCTGTACAGCAGTAATTAACACAAAATTGTAAATCGACTATACTTCAATTAAAAAAAAAAATAATAAAGAAGCTGTGTGGAAACAGACCAACTGGCACTGGCAAATGTTGCCATCGTCACCTCTGAAGGGGCTGTTGGTGACCTCTCCTCCTCACACCACTTCTCCCAGGAGGCAGAGTCCAAATATCCTCTCAACTCAGGAATCCTTAGCATAGTCTGGCCCAAGTAGGCTCTCTGTAGAAGTTATTTGAATTCCTTGGTTCTGGGTATAACTGTAAAGCTTTGAATTGTTAAGGATGCTTAAGATGAATGGCTAAATGTTTAATTTAATTTTGCTTAGGTCCCATATTTACAAAGCCATTAACCTATATTTAAAAAGCATTCCCCCCACTTTGTGATTTTGTTGAATTGCCATTCAGCTCTAATCATTAGCCAGAAGGAAAGCCCAGTCAGAAAGAATGGGACTGAAGATGAATTCCTTATGGGGTTGATTTCCCTCTCTCTCATCGAGTAAGTTGTGAAAAGTTTTCTAGAAACTGGATCAATGACCCTTCCTAGAACAACTTTTTAGTTGCTATACGTAGAAAATTTGAAAGATATGTATTTTTTTAATAAGGGGAGAAGGCTCTTTTATAAAACAAAATAACTTTTACATTTTGAAAGCTCACCACATTGCATTTTTTTTAATTCTTTTGATATTATTGTATTATTTTTCCTACGGTATTTCAGAGTATATTAGCAGTATATTTTTTCAAATTAGTGAATTCAGAGGAATAAAAAAACAGCAAGCACCAAGCCAAACCAAAGAGAAAAGAACAATACAAAAGAAAATGACAGCCTCAAAATCTACATGCCTATACTTGACAAAATTGTAGAGGACATGGATAGGTTAGATTACTTTCTCCTAAGGGAAAATTCACATCCTGTAAGAAGATGTACTTGTATATTTAGTTCCTAAATGCTAATAGATGATGATAATACGTTACTTCCAGAAGCATACCTCCATTACAGAGAAACTCTTCATTAGAGATTTTGTATCACAGGTATATTCATGGTATTAGCCAGCTCTGGACTTGAACTAATCAGTAAACAATCAGATGCCTAGGTCAAATTATCAATTATAGAGAATGACTTTCTTTTCCATTTCATTAAGAGAGATGAAAGATATGAGAATTCAGGTAGGTCTAAAACTGAACAATTAAAAAAAAAAAAACTGACAGATTTTTCATTGAGTATAGTCTCCTAAGCCTACAACTGCCTCATGTGAATTCCTATGCTCATAGCACTAGAAATTTTAAACTGCAGTGATTGTGGCGGTCATTTATATATTAATTATTTTGATTGTTTCAATTAAACAAAATTTTATTTACTTTTTAAAAATTATAGATATTCACTCCTTTTTATAATAAGAAAATAAGCTCAATGTTTTATATATTTATCTGCCTTTATACATTATGTGCACACCTATATGCTAAACACTTAGCCAGGTGCTAAGGTTTGATACTCCCCTGCCTTCAACGCTCTCTTGCAGGGGCCAGCAAACTTTTTCTATAAATGTCCAAGTAGCAAATATTTCAGGCTTTGGGGGCCATATATTGATTCTATGGCAGCCACTCGACTTTCTGCAAGCAGCATAGACAATACGTAAACAAGTGGGTGTAGCTGTGTTCCAGTAAAACTTTATGAACATTCAAACAAGAATTTCATATACTTTCTCATGTCACAAAATATTATGCTCCTTTCATTTGTAAAAATCATTTAAAAAATACTTTTTAGCTGAGGGCTGTACAAAAATAGCACCTAGTCATTGAATCTAGCTTTTGCGTTTGCTAGCCCTCAGTTCAAAATATTCAAAGAGGGAAGTTTTTCTTATGTGATATATATTTTTCATTACAAAATATTTCCCTATCCTCTGAAGTCTCACAGACCTCTCACTTAGAAAAATTTTAAGGATTTTTTGTCAAGTTTTTACCTTACAGAAAGATTTTCATCATTTGCCATCTTAGTATACTTGGCTCCAAATTGATATAACTGATTCTAGGAAATAGAAAAAAAAAAAACAAAACAGAATAAGATGTAACATTTTGTAGTTGGCAAGGGAACTCTACTACAATATCTGCTGCCTCTGTTTGTAAAGGAGTATGGCAGAATAAGAAAAAGTGCTTTCGACCAATACAACGAGTCACACCTACTGGGAGCAATGCATTGCTATACAGGAACAACACTCTTGGCACTGATTTTGCAAGATGCTGTAGTACACAGGGGGATATAGACATGCTACGTTTTAATTTAAATGAGCCATCATCACACTCAGATCAGTAGCCTCAACAGCTTACGTAATACATGATGAAATCTGAGCCTCAGTGTATTTAAGCAGCTTGCCCAAGAGTCCACATATAATCTCAAATCATTTCTTTCTGATTCCAAAATAAATACTCTTTCCCCTATAAACTGACTCCCAGGATGGGGAGACACGAATTTTTTCAGAACGAAGTAGGAAACTAGGCATCTTAGCTTCTAGTGCGCAAGTAATTAGTGACAATTTAATTGGAATTGAAAGTGTTTTCACTGCATTAATAAAGAACATCAATATAAAAACAGCTTTGCTCCGCTTTAGAACTGTGCATTAGCAGATAATCTTACCAGTTTCACAAGTGGCAGAGCCCTGCATAACTATTTCTTAGTTCTATCAGCATGGATGTACCAAATTTATTTGCTCTCTTGTGACTGAAGTTAGGGAAGCATTTGCTGTACTTGGGTTCAAAATGGTATCCATTTTCAGATGAGAATTAACGAGATTACATCTAAGGTTCATTGCAATGGTGCTGCTTCCGTCTGTAAATGGACCTGCAATAAGGACCTCCCTTCCCCTCCCCCCCCCACACACTTTTTCTCTTCTCCTCTTAAACATATGAATTATATAAATTAGGTAACCTATATAATTACTAATTATTTTAGCTTAAATACTTGAAGCTTTCATTCATCAAAGGATAACATAAAATTCTTATTTGTCTTATTCTGCCAGTAATCTTCCAAGTTTATGGTATAAAAAGTATTCATTTATATGTTAAAATTATAATAACAATGAAGTACAGGAGAAAAAATTGTAGCAGCTCCATATTTTATTGCCAAACATAAAAGATTATAAATATTGAAATAATAAAATTGGCACTTTTTGTTTTAGAATATTTGACACGGAAAATGTTTTGTACTAAGGATTCATCTTTTTGCTCTGGACTACAAAATGAGATAATTTCCTATAATGAAATTTCTTTTTTAATAAAACAGATTGTTGGTGTGAAATTTGTCTTTTCCTCTCAAAGAGTAAATAAAAATAAAGACAAATTTTAGCTATAACCTGGAATATAAATGTTCTCTTTCTGAAGGCCCAAATCACTCATACATAATGATGAGTGCCTTGTACAGGCAGCAGGACTTAATATGATTTGTACCTGTTGATTTTATACTACTCTGGTGAAACATGAACATTAGTAAGGCCAGGTTAATTTATACTTTTTACAATTTCATTCAAGATTTTCAAAGAAAATAATGAATCAAGGCAGAAAAATGTCTTAAGGAAGAAGGAAAATTAAACATAGTCAATGTCTTCAATGTCTATTTCACCCCCGCGGATGCAGAAAATAAGTCACATCCCTGGATACAACTCTCTCCATCCTACCTTTTGAATATCTTCATTTTTCCAAATAAATTAATATTTTCTACCATTAATCAAGTGCTAAGTCTTTATAAACATAAATATATGCCTGTCTTACTTTGTTCTTTGAAGTTTGTGCTTTCTGGAAAGAGAAGGGAAGAAAATCTGTACCAGGTGAATGGAAAGGAAGAGGCTTTCCTCTTCACATTCCATCACTCTGAGTGAGTGGTGAGGTCTAGAGCACAAAATATGTTAGGTTTACTCTACTGTTTGCCTTTATACTGGAGGCAAATTAGAAGACTGATTAAATTATCCACAGTTCTGCAAAGTACAGTGACACTTATAATTACCTGATTTTATGAACATGAAATATTTGCATATTCTAAAATCAGTGAAAAATAATTCACTTCCCTGTATCTTCCAACATTATGTGTACCCTAGTGTTTAAGCCAAGAAATATAAACCCTGTATCACATAATTAAGTATATTGGAATAGATTTTCTAATTCTAAAACTGGGAGATGAGTTTAATATAAATTTATATATTTGGACACAACTCTTTTTGTACTTCTCCTTAAGCAGATGTAACATTAAAAAATTTTCAATATCTTTTTTCCAGGTAAGATAACAGTAACTTTTTATATATATTTATAATTTTAAGGTTCAAATCTGGAACTTCTTTGCCCTTTTCACATTAACAAAACCTTTTATCTAAGCAGCAAAATTCTGGTAAACTTCAAAATAGCTCAGTTTGAGATTCTTGTCATATCACCTTCTGAATGATCAACTAAATGTACATGAAATCTCCCCGTCTATTGCTATATCTGTGTAAGCATGTTTGTCTAGTTAGAAGCACATGATCAGAAGTCATAAGCCTTCAGAAAAAGATTAGTGTCTGCTGGAAACTCCCTCCCTGTGGCACTCAGTTTTGTTTTGTTTTTTCTGAGGTCATTTCAGAGTTAAGGATAAGTTGGAAAATAAGCTCATATCTTTGCAAACGAGGATTGTGGGGAAAAATACAGCTTCAGGACTCCAGGGAGACAGTGCCCTGACAGGCAACCCATTAAGTTCAGCAGGCTTATCTGCCTCTTGGCACCTGCTGAAATCAGCCAACACGTTTGCCAAGCAGGCCTTCTAATGCTAATTCGATGTTCCAGTGGGGACACCTACTTTGAAGAGATACGTCCCAATGTAAATTATTAAAATGATCACGTGGCCCACCGATTGATCTCATGTGAGTTTCAGCAGTATGAGTCATGCCCCCTTGGGACGAGCAAATTTCGTTATTTTCTGAAAGGGCAGAAAGGATCATTTGAAGGCAGTTCATTCTTTAGGAAAAGATGGCAACAACTGAAATGTTCTCTTCTGTCTCACTTGTTTTTTCTCTAAGTTCATATTCACGTTGCATTTGCCTTCGTGTGACTTTTAGCAATTCCTGCTGTTACTACTGAGATTTCTCTGTGTGCTTCTGATGGATGGTCTGATCACCCACGTGTTTTTAATGGAGTCATCTGTCCTATTACCCGATGTTTGATGATTTTATATATAGGCTTACAGACATACACTGGGTGAAGAGTGAAGGGCAGTCATAACTACAGTGGGGGTCATGGACAGTAGCATCTTCATGAATTATTGCTCTGTTCTGCCGAGGTGGACAGGGTCAGACGACCCAGACCCTTGAAGTGACATTAAAGATTTGGGCTCTTATCCCAGGAAAGATAGGAAGTCATTCAAGAGATTTTAGCAGGGAGTGACACAATCACATTTTCATTTGAAAAGATCATTCTGGCTGAGTATAAAGAATGGCTGAGTGTTGAGAAAAGCAAAGTTCTTAATGATTCAGGAAACTGCCTGGAGAGACAGAAAAAAAGACGAGGGTGACAAGGTGTAGGCTGGTTTGTCCCTGCAGATATTTCTATTGAAAAGATTTTAGTGGCTAAGTGGCATTTACCTTGGTGAATTTATCACCAAGTTTTGCAGAACCAGAAACAAGTTCTTACGATGGAGATTTTATGCAGAATCAATGAACTCTCAAAACCAAAAAGCAAGGAAGTTATCATTGTTCCCATTTCACAGATGAAGAGACTAAAAGCTCGATAAAGCAGATAGTTTTCCCAAGTGACAAAGTTTATTGGAGTTAAAGTGAGATTCAAATTTGCTCTGTATGATTCCAAATCCCATGCTATTTCTACCTTACATACAGCCTCTCTGTTGAGAAATGTAATTGCCCATGGATTAGACAGTCTCTCCTGATGAACCAAACAGTACTTAGGAAACCCCAGCTCCTTAAAGCAAACAAACAAACAAAAAAATCTTAGCGTATTTGGAGATTAATTTTGCAAGGACTCATTTTAGAATTTCTGGGAGCCTTAATATGGTCAGTATAAGGTAAACTTTTATCTGTTATTTACACTAACATGTCAACTTTGACACCCTTCCCAAAGGGAAAGGTAAGATTTTCTTCTCAAGGAATTACACTTAATCTAAAAATGATTGACTTCTTAATAAAAATTCTAAATGTTTTCTCTTTAGTGTACAAACTTTACCATTTTCACTAACATGGATTGATATTAGCCATATTCTCTATGCTTGATTCAGTGGAAATGTGGATATACTCATAACATTCAACACTAATTAGTCAGGGATTTATATTGCACCTGCTTTCAAAACTGATTTGAGATCATTGTTTTACTAATACTCATGTCTCTATCAAGTCAATATCTGCAGGGTAAACATTTAGCTTCTTTATTTAAAACCACTTTGTTTAAGTAAAGAGAGGATTATTTTAAAATTTGCTCATGATTCTTTCCTTTGGTGAGCTTAAACCTACATTATCTATTATAGGGAAGTGAGTTGAATGCTTATTGTTTTATAAATTTCCAAGAAATGTCTAATTATTCTTTAAGAAGGTTAATCTCATGAATGAGTGGTGAATTTGCTGTCGATATAGTATTGATATGTCTATTACTTTTAAAAAGTAAAAATGGAGAACATCAGATAAGACGAGGACTTTGTTTTGGCATCTAGGCTGCCAGTTAACTGATTTCAGTTTTATCTAAGTGGATTGTTTGCAACTAAAATTGGAAGCTAGAAGAATACAGAATTTGAGACCATAAGATCAAGGATCAGGTTTTGTCTCTCAAAATCTTGATTTCATAAAATGGGGAAAACAGAATCAACCTCATATGGCCTTTATGTAAAATAATGTATAACATGTTTGAAAACAGGCTGGTACATTATAAAAGGTGTATATGTTTTTGGTTTTACTATAGCAACCAGGTGAAATAATTGGAGTATACTTTTCCCCTACATCAATCATCTCCAAATATTTTAGATGATGTAATCCTATCAGTAAAATAATTTTGAGTTTGCAACCCCTCAAAAAGTGTATTTTAAAAAATAAAGTCTTTATATGAACAGCTATCACTAGTTTATCATCAACAACATATACAAAGTCAAACTTATTATTAACAATAACAGATTTATCCACATTTCAAATTACTTCCTGGATAATTTTTTGTCTCTTATCAGATCTGATTAAATCATCATTAATTTTTACCTCATAATGTGACCAAGAAAGGGCTTGTATTGGGAGTATAAATATCAACCCTGCCATTTTCATGTTGTTTTTGTTTGTATCTTTAGTGTAACATTCATTATGAGATTTCTTTGTAAAAATCTTCTTTAGCCATTTTTCATTTTAGGAGAGTTAATAGACAAAATGTCTATTGTCAATCCGTTTTCTCTTCTGCTTAGGAATTATTGGCACCATGTTTAAAATATGAATAATGCTTAATTTATTTCAATTTTTAGATGAAAATAACTAAAATTAGAAGATCTGAATTTTTCTTTCCATGTTTCATATTCCATACTTATGTACTCCTAGCATCTTTACTTTGGGGATCACTCACCTGGGTAAGTCTAATGATTGTTAATAAGACAAATACATACATCTTAATTTCTTTAGAAACATTCACGGCTACTGATTTTTCTCCCACGATTCATAACTAAAAATTTTAGTATTATAAAAAGAAGATGAATTTAAAAGACTTGAGATTTCCCAATCTACTGCATATCTCTTTATGAGACAGTTATCACTAAAAACTTTCAAAGATACATTTGATGTTGCTAATTTTCACAATATTACCAAATTATAAAGTATTACTATGATCTGTTCACTTAGGTGAGATTTATTTTAAAAAGCAACATAGTTGGAAATGTGTGCTAGCATATACTAAAGAGAACACAGAAAAAAATCTAATGTCATGTAATACATATTAAGACATGCATAGAGACATGAAAGAATGCTCAACATCATTAATCATTAGAGAAATGCAAACCAAAACTACAATGAGATATCATCTCACACCAGTCAGAATGGCCATCATAAAAAAATCTAGAAACAATAAATGCTGGAGAGGGTGTGGAGAAAAGCACTGTTGGTTACACTGTTGGTGGGAATGTAAATTGATACAGCCACTATGGAGAACAGTATGGAGGTTCCTTAAAAAACTAAAAATAGAACTACCATACGACCCAGCAATCCCACTACTGGGCATATACCCTGAGAAAACCATAATTCAAAAAGAGTCATGTACCAAAATGTTCATTGCAGCTCTATTTACAATAGCCAGGACATGGAAGCAACCTAAGTGTCCATCATCGGATGAATGGATAAAGAAGATGTGGCACATATATACAATGGAATATTACTCAGCCATAAAAAGAAACGAAATGGAGGTATTTGTAGTGAGGTGGAGGGACCTAGAGTCTGTCATACAGAGTGAAGTAAGTCAGAAAGAGAAAAACAAATACAGTATGCTAACACATATATATGGAATCTAAGGAAAAAAAAAAAAAAAAGGTCATGAAGAACCTAGTGGCAAGACGGGAATAAAGACACAGACCTACTAGAGAATGGACTTGAGGATATGGGGAGGGGGAGGGGTAAGATGTGACAGGGTGAGAGAGTGGCATGGACATATATACACTACCAAATGTAAAATAGATAGCTAGTGGGAAGCAGCCGCATAGCACAGGGAGATCAGCTCTGTGCTTTGTGACCACCTAGAGGGGCGGGATAAGGAGGGTGGGAGGGAGGGAGACGCAAGAGGGAAGAGATATGGGAACATATGTACATGTATAACTGATTCACTTTGTTATAAAGCAGAAACTAACACACCATTGTAAAGCAATTATACTCCAATAAAGATGTTTAAAAAAAAAATTAAAAATAAAAATAAAAAAAATAAAAAAGACATACATAAAGGCTAATCTTGTTCACTTACAAAATTGCAGGCAGGGTTATCTGTTTCATAATAATTGACAGTACTTAGCACATAAGCATTCTATAAATATTTGAGAATTTGATATTCCAGTTTCAGAATCATATGAGTATTGTTGAATAAAGTAAACCTTTAATGTTAAAATGGATCATTGGAACCATGGACCACATTTGGCTATGCCACATAGCCAAGAGCAGTCCTTATGTCATCATTGTATGGTTCACGCTTCTCTAGAATATTTCAAAGCTTCAAATATTCTGACCTATTATCAGGCCATATTTGTTTTGACAGTATGGTTACAGCACCTATTACTCATAAAACTTATAGTTCATTTTAAAAGTGGAGCCTACCTTTAACTGACAGTGAAAAGTTTCTCTGATTGAAAATCCCTGTTGACTCAAAACTTATTCCTAGTCTCTTATCAATTGCTCTTTTCTTCCTGAGAACAGACCAATAGTACTAAGTCAGAATCTCATTTTAAAAAATTCTATTACTATCAAGTGCAATGGTATGTATGTACCTTCCTGAATCATTTTTCTGTGCCCTGTGAGTTGGGGTTTGGATTTTACTCACACAATAAACCTATGTCGACAGGCATCAGACAGACTACTGAAGTTGTGTCCTGTTCCAAAGTTATGGCAGGTGAAGTGGGCTCAGTCTTCATCTGATCATTTCACACCAGAAGGGGAGACACACAGGTAACAGATATAATGAGTGGAGCAATGGCCTGTAGACAGTGTCTTCAAGCATCACAAGGCCTAATTTTGCTTTGGAGCTATAAAGCATTTCTCCCTTGCCTTTCAAGAGCTGCAGTCTTGGGAGCAAGAGGTATAAAGCACAGGTTAAATTAGATCAAGGATGGGACCGGACCGTTCAGGTGAAGCACTTCCATGACCGCTTCTGTAAAGAATCAGCTTCTAGTCATAGATCTACAAATTATCAAGCCAAAATAATCAGTCAGCCAGGTAAGCACTGATGACCGTCGTCACACCTCTGGAGACTCAATCAGCACTGTTAACATAAATTTTTCCTTTTCCAATTCTTTATGTTTAGATTTCAGGACTTTTTAGATCTCTTAGTTCTATAACTAAGAGAAGTAAAGCACTTAGGCATAGTGTAAGGACTCCCTCATTCTATAATAATACGAAATGACCTGTTTTTATTAACGTGTTAGCCACCGTGTTAAGAAATTTTCCATACATTATTTCATTTTATCCTCACTATAATCCTATGATATATGTACCTTTTACAGGTATATATAGGTAGGGAAACCTAAGGAAATTAGATAACTTAAATGAGGTCATACAGATAGTAAGATAGTAGACATATGAATTTGTGTCTTATTTCAATATGTTTTTGTTAAATGTTTAATTAGATAAAATTCATTTTAGGAATGCCACGAAAGTACCACCCCTATCATATCTGCTTACTGATGCCTGAAATTCTACCATAAAAGACTCATTCTTTAGTAAGAAGCTACTCAACTTTCGTTAAAATGAAAAAAAAAATTGCTGGTTATAGGAGCATATTAAGCCATATCAATGTTTTAGACGTCAGTGTGACAGAAAGCTTTGCTGGTTAGAACACCCTCACTTTGACAGAAGTATAAACTTGAAATGACACAATTCATAATATTTTGGTTCGCATAAGCTAAAAAATCCAGGCGTAGAAGCGTGACCAGGCAAGGTCCAGGTAGGACTTTGACTCCGGTCTGTAATTCTTCTAGATCAGCCCCGCCTCTCCACTCCCCTACAGCGTTCATCTTCAGGGTGAGTGCAGGATGGCCAAGCTTTTCAGGAAGAGTGAAAGTCACTGCAGGAGACTTTCTCGAAGACAGAGAAAGCTTTTCTTTTCCTCCCTCTTAGAAGCACTCGGGAAAGCTGGCCTGCAGTCTCATTGGCTCGGAGGATGCCTTAGCCAGCCCTGAGGCTGGTCACTCATTGACGGGCTTACAGCTCCCCATCCTTGAAGAAAGAACTTTGGAAAAAGGAATGGGATGATATTGACAAGATGAGGCCAAAAGTTAGTAAAGTTGGCTGGGTCCACCCCTAGGAGCTTTGGCAGTGCCTGTGCCTGGATCGAATCTCAGACAAGTAAGATTAGAATCCAGGGGTGGGGAGGTGGAGGAATGCATACGGTAGACAACTGGCAATCATACTTGTAAGAAACATCTCCAAATGATGTTAAGGTGCAGCCAGAATTTAGAATCACTCTGGTTCAGACTCTGGAATAGGGGTCAGAGTCTATTAGAGTCTATTACCTAATCCATGTGGCTGCAAGAGAACATGGCGGGTGGCAGGTCAAGTGGAATGAAAGTGAGACCTCAACATTATACCAAGTCTTAGTGACAGATGACATAAAGGAAGTGAGAGGGCAATCTGATCCCTTGAGATGTGAAAAGGGGCAGGTATCGAGGGACAGGGCAGGGAGGAAGAAATACAGAAAAAGGGAAGGGAAGAAAGAATATGAAAGTTTCCATTTCCTGTTTCACTTAAGGGTCATTCTTAATAATAATAAAGACAATAATTACAACTCCATTTACATAAAACATTTAAAAATACTTTCTCATCTACTGTCATTTGCGTATGTTATATTTTAGCTGCGTTTGGGAGTTTCAGGCTTTTGTCAAGTTAAAAGTTCTCTGATGAAGGCAACTATTTCTGTACAAAAGATGACATGGATGAATGAAATACAGCTTAAGTTTTAGCACTGTAAAAAATATCAAATCACATTTAGGAATATGCTTGCTGAATTACCAATCAAAAGTCTACTGAGTGGCACAGTGGTTGAGAATCTGCCTGCCAATGCAGGGGACGCGGGTTCGAGCCCTGGTCTGGGAAGATCCCACATGCCGCAGAGCAACTAGGCCCGTGAGCCACAACTACTGAGCCTGCACATCTGGAGTCTGTGCTCCGCAACAAGAGATGCCGCGATAGTGAGAGGCCCGCGCACCGCGATGAAGAGTGGCCCCCGCTTGCCGCAACTAGAGAAAGCCCTCGCACAGAAACGAAGACCCAACACAACCATAAATAAATAAATAAATAAATAAATAAGTCTACTGAGCTTTGTGTGTATGTACAATTTAACCATATTAATCTAAAAATTGCCCAAAAGAACATATAGATAAGTCTAGCTAAGACAACTCTCACATATAAAAATAAGAAGGTGAAATTAGTTCTACACAATATTAAATATATCTCAAAGACACAGTCTTTAGCAGTGCTGTGTTCATGAAAGAATAGACAGACAAGGAGAAAAAAATGAAATATCTAGATAAGAAATGAGCCTTATCAAATATCTAAGTATCAAAAGGGCCCTAAATAAGAGAGAAAAAAATGAGAAAATTCAGGAAAAGCTACAAAATGACATTAACTGCTTGGTATCTTTCTGCTGATAAAAGTGATTAAATACTTCAAATATCATGGAAATATGTAATTTAGAAATTAAAGACCCTTATAACTCATCCTCCAGGGATTAGCATGTTAACATATTGGTAGATATTCCTCCAGATTTGTGTATTATTATAAAAATATTATCTTTGTTTTTCTTATTTATGTTTTTCATTTCTTTTTTCCATCTTTTAGAAATCTAATTCATTTTTTTCTAACAATAAGTTACTGCAAAATATATTTAACCAATCCCTAATTGATGAACACGTATGTTGTTTATAAATTTATCACAATTAATGTAATGCCGTAATCAATATTTCCGAACAAGTAACTTTGTAGTCTCCTATTCATATCCATATTTTGATAGAATTATTAAAATTTTATTAGTAATTTCTAAATTTAAAAACCAATATTGTTCAACTTGATGAGAAAAATAATTTCTTCCCAATTTACACATGGAAAAGACATAAAAATAATAAATTGTGAAAGAGGGAATAGAAGTTGCTAACCTACAGAAGAAATGTCAACTGTCACAGAAATCAAAGATATCCCAACTTAAACATGGAGCTATCACTTTTCACTCAGTACAATTATTTTACATTCTTTTAGAAAACTAATATGCATCAAGATCTTTAAAATGTTGTAAATCAATCATTATAAATAAACTGAATATTAGCCAACATCTAAAATCAATTCATGAAAAATTGTAATTAAAGTTGGATATAAGTAATAAATGAAAGAAAATATAAAATTACAGTTATAACTATAAAAATTTTAAAATAGGTTGAAATAATTATATCACCATGTTACAAGGGTTTGAAAGCAATATGATTTTTTATTTCTGTGTGTATATATGTGTTTCCCTCCAAGTGTACTTCTTTTATAAGGAATAAAAACGTTCATGACAAAGACGAATGATTTTCCCCTAATTAGCTGCTATGCATTTATATTCTTGTATACTGGCTTTTCAAAAACTAATGCCTAACTTTGCTGTAACAGATGCCATTTTTACTTTAATGATAGAGCACAGTATTGTAACTTAGATGACAGAAATTTTTATCATATATTTTAAGAACAACAAATAAGAGTTCTCATTATTTAGAATAAGTGCAAAGAGTGATTTACTACAGTTTTCAAAATACAACGACAACAGGAGTTTCTCACACGGTTTCCATCCATTTCACAACATTCTTTAGAAGGTTTAGAAAATTACTGTGTTTGAGATGTTTGAAGAAAACATATCCTCCAACATTCTTTGTGTCTTTCCTTGTGGGCCCAGTCAGAACCTTTGAGGATCCGAGTTTTGAAGTTATTGAAAATGATTCACCTTTAATCATCACATGTGTGAAGGCTACGGCTTAGTGCTGTTCCCATCCCTGACACAGTGTTCTACACCTATCTTAACTCTGGGCAAGAGCGACATGGCATTCATCTATGCCTTCTTATTTCGATGATTATATTTAGCACTGCAATGAAAGCAAGCACCAACCAGAAATACTGATTACTCCAATTTTCTTATCTTCATTTTACTCCAAATTCTGAGTTTATTAGATTTCTGCATCACCACAAAATAAGGTTAATCAATCACTATTTTCTGCTTTTTGCTTATACTGTCAGGCAAAATGATACCTTCAAAACTCACCAAATTATAATTTATATATGGGTGGAGATGCCCGGTTACATTTTTTCATACTAAGGAGCTACTAGCACAGTGATTGGCACATAGTAGAAAACATAATAAATTCATGCCCAAAGGAATTAAAAAGAAGCCATAGTCCTTTTTTTAATCACTGGGATTAAAGGGATTAAACATAAGGTAATCTCTGTTTCACTAGACTATTTTAAATGTTTTTTCTTCGGCCGACAAGGGATTAATCTCCAAAATTTGCTAAGGGCTCATACAGCTCAATATCAAAAAAACAAAAAACCCAGTCAAAAAATGGGCAGAAGACCTAAATAGACATTTCTCCAAAGAAGACATAGAGATGGCCAACAGGCACATGAAAAGGTGCTCAACATCGTTAATTATTAGAGAAATGAAAATCAAAACTACAATGAGATATCACCTCACACCTGTCAGAATGGCCATCAAAAATTCTACAAACAATAAATGCTGGAGAGGGTGTGGAGAAAAGGGAACCCTCTTGCACTCTTAGTGGGAATGTAAATTGGTGCAGCCACTATGGAGAACAGTATGGAGGTTCCTTAAAAAACTAAAAATAGAACTACCATGAGACCCAGCTATCCCACTACTGGACATATTCCCAGAGAAAACCATGGTTTGAAAGGATACATGCACCCCAATATTCATTGCCCTGCTGTTTACAATAGCCAAGACATGGAAGCAACCTAAGTGTCCATCAACAGAGGAATGGATAAAGAATATGTGGTACATATATACAGTGAATATTACTCAGCCATTAAAAGAATGACATAATGCCATTTGCAGCAACATGGATGGACCTGGAGATTATCAAACTAAGTGAAATAAGTCACACAGAGAAAGGCAAATACCATATGATATTGCTTACATGCAGAATATAAAAAAATGATACAAATGAACTTATTTACAGAACAGAAACAGACTCACACATAGAAAACAAACTTATGGTTACCAAAGGGGAAAGGTGGGGGGATAGATTGGGAGTTTGGAATTGACATGTACACACTACTATATATAAAATAACCAACAAGGACCTACTGTATAGCACAGGGAATTCTACTAAATATTCTGTAATAACCTAAATGGGAAAAGAACTTGAAAAAGAATAAATATATGTATATATATCACTGAATCACTCTGCTGTACACCTGAAACTAACACAACATTGTAAATCAACTATAGTCTACTAGAAAATAAAATTTTTTTCAATAAAAATAAAAAATAAAATGCTAAGTATAAAGAATATTAAAAAAATTATATACCGTTATTTTTCTATAAGTCCATCAATTATTAAGAGATGGAATATTTTTAAAGTTCTTATTCAAATTTGAGGAATGTTAAGAGATGGAACATTAAAAAATACTTACCAAAAAAAAAATTTTTTTTTAATTTAATGAGTAGGCTTCACACTGATGTCACATAGAGGACATTAACTCAAATTCCAGAGGAAAATAATAGCTTTGTCTCCCTATCCTTAAGACATCCAGAATTTCAAATGTACGCTTTGTCAGAAAAATCAGGAAAGAGGTACAGGAAATTATATCAGACATCTGTACAAGGTGCAACTAGTGAAAGGATCTCAAATATATCTTGAGTTAGTAACTGTGAAGTAATCTCACAGGGATAGAACTGCATGAGTCCCTCTAACGTTAGAGTCATATCAATTGTTTGAAGAGGCAGCTTATCTTGGCGCCTAAAGCTCCAATACTGTGGGAGACATTATTCTAATCGCCTGACAGTAATATTCAGCGCCCTTTGCTTCTCTATCGCCCCCACGTGGTCACAGCCTGATGCTGCTAGACAGTAAGATGAACCAAATGATTACGCGTCTCTCTGCTTTAGGTTTTTTCTTTTTTTCTTTTTCTGTCCTGTCGTTCCATCTCTTATTGCTCAGTTGAAAAGTACCTACTCAACTTTCAAAACATGCTAGGGATAATTTAATAATTTTATCCAGGAAACGTCCCGTGAAATTTCAAGGTGGACCAAGAGTCCCTTTTAGGTGTTCCCTTAGCATCCTGTACTTGATTTCTGCTAAAATGCTCATCATTTTATATTGTGATTTTCTACTCCTATATCTCTGCATGATGCTGAAACTTTAGGACTAATAGGAAGTTTCCTGTAAGAATAAACAAACATAAGCTCAGGAAGTGCCTGACTTGTGATACATTCTGTGAGGATTACCTACCTCCTTTAGAACTGATGCTTTGCTTGGCAAATACATTTCTCATTCTAATTTGCTTCCCTTGTAGCTTTTCTAGAGGGAGGAAATATTTCCATTAGTAGATATCATTATCTTGGTCCTCTTGACAGGTCTGGTTATCACTGCACATGGAAACCATGACATTCTGAGATATATACTAGTTTCTGGGAATTTGGTTAGCATGTGTGCACTCATCTCCACCGGTGCCACTGACATTTTAGCAGAGTTCTTGGTTGCGGGCAGGGGCTGTCCTGTGCACTACAGGATACTTAGTAGCATCCGTGGCCTTGACCCACCAGGTGCCAGTAGCAACCCCTCACCTCTTGTGACAAACAAAAACATCTCCGGATAGTGCCAAATATCCCCTGGGGGGCAAAACTGCTCCCGGTTGAGAACCATTACCCTAAGAGTAATTCAGGCAGTCTGAATTACTGAATTAGGTAGAAATGGAAAAAGCAACACCTCCAGTTCTAGAAACAAGAATCTTGGATCAGCAATACATGGGCTCACTCACTATGTACCCCAACCATTCTTGTGGCTGCAAATGGCTGTGTCCTCAGCTGGGAGGATATAAAGGCTCATCTAAGCCAGCGTTTAGGATCTTATGTGATTTACTTCTCTTACCCACAGCCAGTTTGTCAGAAAGGGGACACTGGAGCTTAATACAACCTGTGTTTCTAGGAGAATTTGGCTCAGTGGCTCCCGTTTGCTGATTAATATAAGAGCTTCTCCAGACTTACAAGATCTTTTGCCCCATCTAGAAGAAAGTGGTTTAAAACACAGCATGCTTTAGGCATTTTACTTTAAATACCTAGAAGTTTGTGTGTGTGTGTGTGTGTGTGTGTGTGTGTGTGTGCGTATACACACACGTGAGTTTACCTTGATTGTCAGCTTTAGAAATACCCGTTAACAGAAATGTAGTCACTGTTTAAAAAGAATTAATTATAAAAAAGGAAAGGAAAAATAAAAAGCCCACTCGGCTTAAAATGTAGGTTGACTCTTGTAGGGAACGCTTTTCCTTCTGATCAATCACACCTGACCTCCGAGGTTGCCTATATACTCAGAAATGAGCCGGAATTGCACCTGCACTGCACATTTCTCCCTCATTAAATCCTTCCTCATCCATGGAAAACTGGCTGATGCTTACCATGCCCCTCCTGTGTGTCCTGAAGAACTTTAATGGGGTGGAATCACATAATAACCGAGCACTCCCTGGTCTGGTGAACAAACTGCACATACTGAACAAGCAGGGGCAAATGTTCCTCCAAAGGGCTGATGAGTCCATTGACGGTTTAATTTAAGGCTGTCCTGGGGTAGCCATGCCAACTCACCTGGTCTCTTTATGTTTGTGTGACCATAGAATCAGACCAATTCCTTCCTTTTATTCTGGGACTATGGCTTCCAAATCACAGAAGAATGAAAACTCTCCCCTGATATTCATCTACAGACTCAGCTTTGAGGTTACTGGCCTCCATGGCAATTGTCCATACCCATTCCTTACACCATTTGCAAAGCAGCTCTGAGGGGCTAATAAGAAGGGTTTATTGCTGTATCTGCCATGCCCATGGATGACAACGCCAGCCTTGCACTTGAAATAACTTGGCTTAGTCCTTTCAGGGGCCATGTGTCAAGAATTCATATGACAATTGTAATGGACCTTTAAAATATTAATAATAATAATGTTATCTGACATTTGTTGAGTATATACTATATGTTAGGCACTGTGGCCAACCACTTCACATATATCATTTCATTTAATGCCTACAACAATTATGAGATAGGAACTATATATATATAAACATGCCAAGGTCTTACATATAAGCATTAAACTAACTTTCTCAGATTTTGCAATAAGTGCTAGTGATTCCCTTATGCTTGAATAGTGTGGTACTTTAGAGCATTTACCTATGTGTATTTTATTCTCATTATGATCTGTGAAGATTAAAGACAATGTCACTGCCTCAATTTACAATGGCAGCCTCTAAAGCTCTCAAGTTTTAAGTAACTGGGCAGTAGAAGTGGGAGGGCCTTATAATCCAGACCCACTGACCACAAAGTAGAGGTTTTCCCCTGTTCTGTTATAAATAGAAGAAAATCTTCTTGACCCATAAAACATATAATGACAATTGAAACATGGCCTTAAAATATCCTGAGAAAGCAAAGGCTTGAGCTTACCGCTGCATTTTTTCATTGACTTGTGTTTTAGGCCAGGAGTCAGCAAACGATGGCCCGTTGGCCAGATTTGGCTGCCACCTGTTTTTGCAAATAAAATTTTATTGGAGCGCAACCATCTGTCTTTGTTTAGGTATCATCTACAGCTGATTTTGTGCTACCAGGTACAATGTCTTACAGCTACAATGTCAGAGTTGACTACAGTCGGCCCTCCATGTCCCCGGGTCTCGCATCTCTGGATTCAAACAACTGGATCCAAGGTTGGTTGAATCTGCTGATGCGAACCTCATGGAAACAGTGGGTCCCTGTACTCACTGCACTGCACCACTTTATAAAAGGGATTTGAGCACCCACGGAGTCTGGTACCCCTGGGGGCTCCTGGAACCAACCATCACCCCAGTGGACACTGAGGGACAATTATAGTTGTGATACAAATTGTATACCTGCAAAGTAAAATATTTATTTTCTGGTCCTTTACAGAAAAAAGATCACCAATTCCTGCTCTAGGTTATAAATGAATTCTCCTTTCCTCATATTTGGCTTGGGAATGATTGTGAATAAACTTTTTTTTTTGTTAGGCAACCTTAGTACAGTGTCAGTCTTCATAAAACAAATAGAATGAGTTTGGAAATATTTTGCAGGAGAGACATGTGTTATTAAAAATCATTTCCCAAAAGAGCACTTGTGGCTTCGCCTCTGGCTAAATCCTCTGCCCATCCTTGCTCTCACACCAGCCTGGGGCTGAGTGCCTCCCAGCCCACGGTCACGGGCGCTCCTCTACCTGCCCTGTGGACGCTCAGCCTCACACGCTCAGTGAACTCCTCCATCACTTCCGTTTCTGTGTACTCTATTTTTAGCCTACTTGTCCTTTCTTATTATTGTTTAAACAGGTTAAAATCTCCCCCCAACATAAATAATATTGCTTAGGTCCTATCTCTTCTTCTAGCTACCAGTTTGTTCTGTCTCCCATCTTTTATGGTGAGCTTCTTGGAAGGCTTTTCTACGATCACTGTCTTTGCTCCCATTTACTCCCCAATCCATTGCCTTTGGTTTTCTGTCCACATCACAGCCCATGTGGGCATCTGTATGTATGTGGATGTGTGTATGCACACAGACACACACACACACACACACACACACAGGCGAAAATTTTTGAAAATGCCCATTACTTCTTTTTTTAATAAATAATTTTACTTATTTATTTATTTTTGGCTGCGTTGGGTCTTCACTGCTGCGCGCGGGCTCCTCATTGCAGTGGCTTCTCTTGTTGCGGAGCACGGACTCTAGGCGCATGGGCTTCAGTAGTTGTGGCTCACGGGCTCTAGAGCACAGGCGCAGTAGTTGTGGCGCACGGGCTTAGTTGCTCCGCGGCATGTGGGATCTTCCCAGCCCAGGGCTGGAACCCGCGTCCCCTGCATTGGCAGGCGGATTCTTAACCACTGCGCCACCAGGGAAGCCCGCCCATTACTTCTTGAGGATTAATTCATAATAGTGGAATTGCTGAGTTAAAGGTAGTAACATTTTAAGACCTCCAGAAAAGGTCTGCTTATGCTTCTACCAGCAGTGAACAAGAATACTTAATTCCCAGGACACTGCTGTGACAGTGGGATATTATCATCTTTAAAATCTTAGTCAATTGGATTACAAGTAATAGTTTTGCAATGTTATATTAATTTTGTTTTCTTTGATTACTCATAAAGTATTACATATTTTCATAGATTAATTGGTAGAGGATTAAGATCCAATTTCCAGAATACGGTTTTTGAAAACTTTTCTTCTTTTTAACGTAAAACACTTTAAAAATAAGCCGGTAATTTAAAAAATTGTGAAATACCATTTAACCCAATTTTATCAGTAATTTATCTGAAATAAAGATGGCCATGAAGTCTGAATAAATGTGACATATTAAATTAAGAAAATATCAAGACATAACTTCAAATGTCAAAAATCTGTGAAAATTTGACTCTAAAGTATTAGATTTCTAGGGGAAATTTTTAGAAATTATAAGAACTAGTGGGTATATTTCATTTAATATTTCTCCTTGAATAAGATAACCAAACAAAACTACAAAAAATAAAAGACTCAAATAGAACAATTTCAGCTTAACATTTACGAAATATGTTTCTATTTTGTTTTCATGAATTCTTCCTTAATATATGATGGAATAAAAGCATATCTTTTATAAAAAACTAAAAGCTTATTAAAATACTTTACATTATTTTTCACCTTTTTATTGGGGCCTTTGAAGCTAAGGAGCTAATAACTCAATTTAGATAGGAATTAAAATATGACAGAAAATGGGAAATAATTTTGCTAATGAAATAGTCTAATGTTAGATACAGCGAAACAATAATCTTACAGTGTGTGTTCTGTACAAAATACTTGAAACCATATGGGGTCATTTGACACTATTCAGATGTAAATAGAAACTAAAGTATAAATAACATACATAGAAATTGCTTGGTTTCAGGGCTAAGGTTTGATAATAAATTTGGTCAAGATGACTAAATATGGCTTAAAAATATCTTGTCAGTGAAGGTGTGAGACTCCTTTTGTGGACCTGTGATGTCTGTTAAATTAATTAAAAAGCAAATTACAAGATAACACATTCTGAAAATATTAGCAAGTGCCGTTAAAGATTAATCCTGGAGGGCACCACATTATTTTTAAAGGACAAGTGTTTTTACTTGACTCCAAATTAATTTATGCATTTTGATTGTTTACATAATCACCTTCTCCATTAAACTGTAGTCCTTATATTTCTATTTATTTACCACATTAAGTGTTCCAGAAATGTTTATTGAATGAATGAATCTCTCTTTTGTGACAATTGAGACTTCATGGTTTTTAAACTAACAAAGTTAAACCTGTATTATGTTTAAAACAATGTACTCTTCTTTATAACCATTAAATGTAGTCATTTGGTTATAGCATTAAACAATCTGGGTCTGAACTGATGTGTTTAACAGAACCATTTTACAGTATACAACATAAGGCTTAAAGTTTATATAATCTTTGGCCCTGGAATTCTGCTTCAATGAATATGTTCTAATGACATAATAATAGATTAGGGCAAAAATTGATTATAAAACAACATATTTTTGAAATATTAAAATTGTTTAAAAATTATCTTCCTTCGATATTACACTTATTAATGCTGCTATTATTGATGATTACCAAAGCAACTGAGCAAAATGAGATGGATGAATCAAGAGAATTATGAAATTATTTGTAATCAAGAAATTCTAAATCTTCTAATGAAGAGATTCTAGGTTGAAAATTTTTTAAGCAATTGCCAAAAACAAGCAAAATTCATCTATGTCTGGAGAACAGGTCATCATTTGGTGGAGGGGGCACTTAATCACTCATTGATTCCCACATATATTTTCTCCAGGGACATCTATCTACCGAGAGACTACTATGTCCAGGCTCTATGCTAAATGCTTAGGGACCAGAATCACTGATTCAGGACCATGGAGGGTCTTGCATATAATACAAGAGACTTAGTAGTTTATCATGTGAACAGTGGGGCAGAAGAGTAACATGAGATTTAATATTTAAAGATGATCATTACAGTGGATCCAGTTGTCAATCCAGTCTTCCAGGGTAACAGGAAGACTAGAGTGAGAAACACCAGTTATTAGACTCTTGAAATGTTCCAAGTAAGGGTAAAAGGAAAGCCTGAAGTAAGACAGTAGCCATAAACACTGAAAGAGGAGACAGCTATGAATGCCAGCAGAGATGGCATGTTTTGAGTCTCTTGTTTTTTACAAGGACAACAGCACATAAAAGATACTGTAATGTTTGAAACGGGAGGGTATAAGAGGTAAAAGAGGACTTCGCTGAGCAAGGTCTACAACGAGATGTAGCCATTTGTGGGTCAGCTGGTCAAGGTTTTCTCTCAGCCTTCAGTTAGGGAGTCCATAGCCCATGCATACAAGCAACAAAGGCAATCATCTGAACAAGTAATTGCAAGCATTGGAATGTGGGTACAAAGTGAGTGGCAATGAATTACGTTTACATTTATTTAAGTAATTATTTAAATCTGTAGACCCTTTCATTTGTTATTTGAACACTGATTTTCTTCTCTTTAATACTTAATCCTAACACAAAGACCTCAAGAGTAAAATAGTATTGTGATATGTTTTTTCTTTCTTTAATAATTGAGATATACTTGACATATAACATTATGTTTTTTGTCAACTATGAATTATGTAATATAAATCTTGAGTCATTTCCCCAAAACAAATTTAGCACCACTTTGAAATAAAGTTTCAAATGTATAAAAGATCTAATTTGGGGGGCTTCCCTGGTGGCGCAGTGGTTGAGAATCTGCCTGCTAATGCAGGGGACACGGGTTCGAGCCCTGGTCTGGGAAGATCCCACATGCCACGGAGCAGCTGGGCCTGTGAGCCACAATTGCTGAGCCTGCGCGTCTGGAGCCTGTGCCCCGCGACGGGAGGGGCCGCGATAGAGAAAGGCCCGCGCACCGCGATGAAGAGCGGTCCCCGCACCGCGATGAAGAGTGGCCCCCGCTTGCCGCAACTGGAGAAAGCCCTCGCACGAACCGAAGACCCAACACAGCCAAAAATAAATAAATAAATAAATAAATAAATAAGAAAATCCTTAAAAAAAAAAAAAAAAAAAAAGATCTAATTTGGTAACCCCTCTTGGCATGCATTAGTTAGCATACCTATGCCACCTATGTAAAATTTCCCTTACCTTTACTGTAGGATAATGATCCCTTCCTAGTTACCTCTTTCCACGCTCCTGCTATTTTCTCCAGCACAGCTCCCTTTCACCAGCTGCTGTAAAGTCTCTTTAAAAGTTGAAGACTTTGATCACTAGGTAAACATGGTGGCTTTAAATGAAGCTATTCTCTCTCATTGCCTCACAGATTTCCACAGCAATTCTTTCTAGTGGGATTTCAGCTGAGTTTCACCCAAAAAACACAGGTAGTTGTTGAACTATCTTCTTCTTGTGAATGTTCTGGCCAATCAATCAAATAAGACAATTCATGTAGAATATGCACGTGCTCTGGATAACATGGTATAATGTTAATTTACCTTTTGTTCCACCTTGAAAGAATGTGAGTTATTTCCGCCTTAATTCTATTCCAAGAAAATAATTAAATGAACTCTCCTCTGAGCTCTCTATCTCTGGGTGTCCCTCTGGGTGCAAGCTCAAAAAACCACCTTCTACCCAGGAGCTATTTTAGATAGATGTGAAAAAATAGATCCAGCCAGAGGTGAGCAAGAGAACTTTGAAAGGAGGGAGGTTATAAAGATGGGTGGTTATAACACAAGGGAGAAAAGAGCTATGCCTCCCCAGGTCCCCAAGTCTGAGCCTGGCTTTTGTTGCTGTAGTTGTTTGTTTTTAAATCCTATTCAAGATGAAAAAAATGGGGAAAACAAAAATTATCAATAATCAGAAATGAAAAGGAGGCATCACTAGAGATCCTTGAGATATTATAAGGACTCATTTATTCCATAGATCTCTGTGACTTCATAAGCATAAGATTCACCTATATTTTTCTAAAAAAATTACAGGAATTCTTTACATATCCTATATACAAGTACTCTGTGGCTTCCTTTTATCTCTCTCAAAGGTGCTTTTTGAGGAATGAAATTCTTAATTTTAAGTAACTACAATTCATCAAACTTTAATTTCATAAGTAGTGCTTTTGGTACCGTTAAAAAAAAATCTTTGCATGCCCAAAGACATGAAGGTATCACCCTATATTTTCTTCTAGAAATGTTACTAACTTGGTTTTCACATTTAGTCTGATGATCCATTTCAAATTAATTTTTGTATGTTTTGAGGTAGTGTCAAGTTTCATATCTTTCCACATTGAAAAGGACAATCTTTCCCACTGAATTGCAGTGGAAGATAGATAGATAGATAGATAGGCAGACAGAAAGATATGGAGATATGTATATCTGAAATGTTTGGAAGTGTTTCTGGACTTTCTATTCCATTACACTGCTCTATTTGTCTATTCTTATGCTGATACAAAACTAACTCAATTATTACACACATAGTAATGCTTGATAACTGAGAGTGTAATAAAACACCTTTGTTCTTCAAAAGAATCAATAGATCCATCGATCTTGTTCGTGGTGAAAATCTATTTGACCTAATTCCAGTACCTTCAGTTGGTTAGTTAACTGATTATAGGATGACAATACAAGGTGGACTTGAAATTCTGTGGTCATGCGGACCAAGGCTTCAATACATGGCAGAGGAGTAGACATCACAACACCACCTTACAGCAGAAAGAGCAATGGTTACTACGAAGGTTGACCTTAGTCTGTGAATACCACAGGCTAAGCATCAGATCTGCCTTGTTTTCTAGGTACCATGTAAGTTTCCTGGCTATTTATTCAACACCAGGCAGAGGTAGAAGTTCTCCCAGACCTGATTAAGTTTGAATGTCTTGCTATAATATTTAGCTGGAGCTCAGAAGAAGATACAAAATTATTCTGATAAAGAACAGAGAGACATCACGGTATTTTTCACCGGTGTGTTATGAAGTGAAGTTATAACCACCAGACATTTAGAAATACTCACTTCTCTTGCTTCAACCAACTCTACAAAGGCAGGGACTACAGCTACTTCATGTTGCCATCCCTAGATCCTATGGCATATGCTAATCAAATCAATAAATCCCATTATATGTAGCAGATTGGGACTCTTTGTATGATAGCTCTTGTTTACTGTGATATCGATGGTATTTTTTTCTATAGTATTTAGGATTTAAAGCTCTCATTCAATTAGCACCTTTAGCAGTTCCAAACCACGGAGCAGACCATGTAAATATGCAAATAACTGGCCTCCAATTGGTTACCTCTCTCCCCATCTTTTGCATAACTTAGAGCAAGTTTCAGCACTTCATAGCACCACTTGCTATATAAAGATATCTCACAAGCCACGATGACCAGAGGAGATTTTAATGTCCACTGGACGAGAAAATGGAGGGAGGATTACGTCAAACAGTACTGAGCATTTCCCTCTGAGAAAATCCTCCTCTTCCTTTCTTTCCTGGACTTCCCCTGCTCCACACCCCCCTCCCCAACCTCCCCTTTTTTATGCAAAGCTATTTGCATCAGCTCAAGCTCTTCCAATTTTGTTTCAAGTGTCCAAACATCTATCACCTTACACTGTGGTCAAGTATATGAAAAGCTATTACATTAAAGAGAACTTTAAACTTAACTAGAAAAAGCAATCCAGCAAGGTGGAAACTTCCATAGAAGAGTATGTATATGCCTGCGTTGACGTGCTGGATTTGGGATATGGAGTGACTGTGAGTAAACAAACATATTTTCCCCCTGTCACAACATCTTTCTTGTCACATATGCAGTTGAAACCCAGACTGTATATTTTTTCATACCGATCCTGTCAGCTTCTTTAGAGAAGTCTTTTCTTTCTGTTGTCTTGTTTTCTCTGCTTAGCAGTTTGTACTTTTTACTGCCTCACATTCCCCTGCAGGAAGCAATTTAAAATCCTTTTTTTTCCTCTTTAACATTACAACTCACTTATGAATACAGCTTATAACAAAAACAATTTTTGAAGAGAAAGAGAATATCAGTCTCTCCACAAGTTAAATTTCATTCCAAAAATGAATAATCAAGTTATGGTCCCAAACTTTGCTTTTATCTACTATACTTGTCAAGGTTTTTAGTTGAAAGCAACAGAAACTAACTCTGGTGGATTGGAACAGAAAAGGAATTTCCTGAATTCTTAATTGTGTTAGCTTATAGAATTAGCTAGAGCCTTTAAAATACCAGCTCAGAAAACCAGAAGAGACAATGAAAGGCTACACAGCTAGAATCAGAGTCTAAAGTCATGCCACATAACTGTCTAGGGAAGACACTATTGGTACCATTTCTCAGCATTAGATGCTTCAGCTTGTACGTCTCTGGCTCTGAAATATCCCAACTCACTGTGAACTGCCCATATCCAAAGGGGCCTTTGCTAGTCTTGTCTCCTTGCTTCTTTGGTTCTCAGATTGATGCTTAAGATTGGCTGAGCTGAGATCATGTGCTTATGTCCTCACTTTCCTCATCAATAAATTAAGATATGTTGTATATAACCCACAGAACTTTTTAAATTACTTGCAGGGGAGCCTGGGGAAATGCATATTTGTCCTTTCAGGAGTCTATGGTTTTCCTAAATTCTAAGACTCATTGGTTAGAAATCTCCAAACATAAGGAGGGTCAGCTCCACTTGAAGAAGCAAAACAAAGCAACAGGATAGCACCAAATGTCCCATTACAGTAATACGATCATGTAGAAATTTCTAAATTAAATTTGATTAAATTACATCTAACTCAGCATTCTAGATTTGAACATATACCCAAAGGATGGCCTGTTTAAAAAGTTTAGAAACATGCCTCAACAATATATTGCCATATATAACAGTATTATATATGGCAATTTTACAATATGGTAATAGAATGCATTATATTCATGTATAATATAATACTAATATAATAATTTATATACTTATATACATATATATAAAGTATATACAGTTGACCCACAAACAACACAAGTTTGAACTGCACAAGTCCACTTATACGCAGATTTATTTCAGTAATAAATCCTACAGTACTACACAATCCGAGGTTGGTTGAATCTTCAGATACGGAACCTCAGATCATGAGGGCTGACTGTAAGTTATACACAGATTTTCCACAGCACAGAGAGTGGGTGCCCCTAAGCCCTTCATTGTTCAAAGGTAAACTGTACATACTTTTTTTTTTTTTTTTTAAAGAACAGGGCTATGTCCTTTTAGCATTCCCAGGCTCACACTATGTTCACTTTAAACAAAGCCATTATGATTTTATAAGCTTTGGTCTTTTCCCTCTTTGCTGCCTCTGTGTATTAAGATAAATAGTCATAATCTTCTATTTGACCTCATACTGAATGCGGCTACTTATTTAGTCTCCGCTGAAACTACTGAATTGTAGGATTTTAATATCTTTAAGATACAATAACCAGAATAGCATTTCCAGTAGGTAAGTCATTTGGCAATTGCATTTAGAGCATCGTATTTTGTAATCACTCTATCTGCTTTGAATGGATGCCACCGCTCTCTCTGCCGCTGCTTCCACCACCATCTGCTTCTCTCCTACTAAATGTGTTGTCAGTAATTGACACTTCGGGAATTTCAACCACCCTCGATTCTTCTTTGTTGCTTCCTTGCTTCACTGGCACTTCTGTCCTATATTATTTCAAGTTTCCCTTTCTAGTATCAGATAATCCCTTGTTCCATTTCTATTTCCTGGGGTCTCTCATGTCAATGTTTGGATCACTCCCACCATCATTTTTGCCAAACATCATACTAACAGATTTTGTCAGAGAAAGCCATAAAAATGAATTCAGTTACCCAATTTTACTGGACAGATCCTATTTTTACTGGGCATATTCTTCTCTTACTGACTCACAGCCAATTGTTTTATATAAACATGTTTATAAAACTTAATTTATCTGTAAGAATCTTTTAGCGCTTTTGTTGTTTCCTTTACATTGGAATCTCCCAAAGTGAAACCACATTCTCACTCACTGGTTCTCACTTCTGACTCTTCAGAGGAGAATGAATTCATTAGGGATGTCCGAAGGTCCTAAAAAGGACACCATCTTTAAGTCAAAGGCATCTGGAGTGAGTATCTCCTCTAGCTTGTTATTTCTGTGACCACAGGCAAATCTGTTCTCTTTTCTATGTCTAACTTTCTCTATCAGTAAATTAAAATAATTACATCTAACTCATACAACTATCATAATTGCTTCTCAGGGAATCTCTCTGGCTTTAATTCATTCCTTTATACTTTAAATGTGGGTGAACATTGACACTTTCCTATTTCCCCTTATATTTTCTTTTAGAGTTCTGTCTTCAAGTCTCTTTAATTGGCTTCTCAAATGTGATTTCATAGATGACTCCTGATCCCAAATGTTATCCCTTGACTCATTCCTGGTCTTCTGTTCTCTATTTAATGGAGCCGTACCCTGCTCTGTCTACACCCCCCAGGATGGCACAAGAAATGAATTTTTATCTAAACAGTTAATCAGGCAGGCCTTACAAATCATCATTTCAATATTTTCTTGGAAAATATAAGTCCTGATCTGCCTGTGAGGTTAGAAAAAAAGCTGAATTGCTTTGATACAAAAACATGAGATTACACTTTTCTAGTACTTTTTTTTTGTTTTTCTCCCGAGAGACTAGGGTTGAAAAAGAGAAGAAATGGAATGGAAATGAGGATAAGTGGGAGGAGAGAAAGGAGAGTTTACAAGTCAGAACAAAAGGATTATTTTAAACATGAGTTTTAAAATTATTATTTAATTTTAAGTTGCTTACATAGTAATAGACATTTGTACTTCTCCCTAAGCCTGCATTTGTCTTGTTTGTGTGGGACTTTGTGAAAGTTCAGGAAAAGAGCTGGTTTCTATTTCCAGCTCAACATTTGAGGAACAAAGGCAGCCTGTGGGCAAAAGTTCTGGGGTTGAACTGATTTACCAAAATGAGGAGTTTGTGGCAGAGGTGAATGTAAGAGTAAAACCCCTGGGAAATTCATAAAAAAAATCTGGGGGATTTCAGTAACCTTGCAACAAAGAGTGGGGTAGGAATTCAAGCCATTATTATTAAGGTCTTAAGGATCACGTCAAGGTGATTCCTACATATACTCCCAACTACTTACTGCATATTTATAAGTATATACCTTACTCTTAGCTCAAATACAGTATTTCTAAAAGTAAAATCATATTTCCTAAATAATGTCCAAAATCGAATGTCTATTACTCTTACAGGTACCAAAATAATGGCATCAACTTTCCCCCCTTTTCATGCTGTTTGTTACTAAGCTTCATTTATTATGAAGTCTGTTCGACAGTAGGTACCATCAGAAAATCTACTGTCTGTAGTTTGGCAATATTTCTCATCAAAATAACTGCCTAAGTAATGTTTCCTTGCTTGTTTGCTTACTTTTTAAAAAAGTAGCAATAGGAATCTTGACATTGTACACACTGGGAAAAACTACATGCATTGGAAAAGAAGAAATAATTTTTTCTTTCTGTATCTTGAAAGCATACAAAGCTATCACTTTTCTTGTTAGGATTTCTTGGAAGTTTCTGGGGGATCCAGAACACTGTTAATAGAACTTATTCAAAAATTCCGGGTAAGGGAAGACTCAAAAGAAGTGTTCTAACTTGTGGAAGGGGCAGGAATTTAATAGAGGGTTAGCAAGAGGGGTCAGCTGAGGTTCAGATAGTTTCCAAAAAAGCTGGTCAAACATGGTGTGTGGAAAAAGGCACAAATTGTTTTTGTGGTTAGTAGCCATTTCATGGGCAGTCTGGGTTGATCAAGATGGGTAGGGAAAAAGTTAATGGTTAAGGTCCTACAGAAGGGGATGAAATGGGGCACCTGAGGGACAAAGACTGGGGACACCCACTGTGGAAAGTACTCACCCCCCTGGGTCTCTCACCTTTCCCAAGCAGCACAATAAAATACAGCAGCAACACACACATTGAGAGTTCTTCTAACAACTGATGCAGCGGAATATTTTAAAATTCTCCCTGCAGGCTTTCAGAGGTTTTTGTTCATTGATTCGTGCACGTTTATGTTTTCCTGTCCATAGAATCATTGCTTCTCAATGCCATTCAAACATAAAATCCACGCAAACACTTGTAAGAAAAATAGGCCCAGGTAAATGATGGGACTTAATTTCAAAGTGAAACCTAATATTTATTTTATTTGGAAGAGGGTGGTGTTAGCTTCCCTCAGGTTATCTTTGAGCAGAAGAATTCTGAGCTGCTGAATTTCTGTTTTCTAGAAACTATTTACTAGCTTTAAGTTTTACAGATTATGGCATGCAAGTTATCAGGATTTTGAGATTCTGTGTTGGGGAGAAAAAGAAGCAGATAGCCTAGAAATGTTTTCCATCTATTGCGAGTAGAAGTGATGGGGTAGCTGGCTTAGGGAAGGAAATTCTGCAAATGACCACATATAGGCAAACAGGAAGTTTAGGAGTTTTATCTGCATATCTATGACGTGCCCACTTGCTTTCATCCTTTCATAAAACCTTAGTAAATTCTATACTATTTACCACAATTGAACTTGTATGCGGGTTGGCATGGGGAGTTGAGAGGCAGAATGACTTAAATTAGAACAGCACAGCCGAGGGGACCAAATCCAATTCAATCACAGATATAAAATTTGGGGAAAACTTGTCAGATTAAACACCGTGATGCTGAGTGAAAAAAATGATGTTGTTAGTGACTTATTGACTATTAATAATGTCAGGAACTTAGTATCTTTAAAATAATGAAGAAACATTTTCTTTTTAAATTTTGCCATACACCTATGATAATGACGGCATGGTTTACACAACAGAACTTTATCAGAGATTAGGCAGCTAAGGAACTATCACTCAAAAGAGAGTAGCAATTATCAACAAAATGTTCCAGCTCCAATGCCTTTATGTTTGTACATCAGGAGACTATGTGACTGTAGGACTAGATTTTTCCTTTTTTTTTTTTTTTAGGACTACATTTTAAGAGAAATAGTTTAGAGAGTTTATTCCTCTCAAAACATTCTGACCCTTGAAATACAGTAGTAGTAAGTAAAAGTTACACTTGGTCAAAGACTATAAGGGTACGCAATCTTTTTTCATAAAGAAAAATAATAGTAAATTAAAAAAATCTCAAAAGCATCAACACTTTAACCATTTTAATTGGCTTGGTTTTACTTTCAATGCTGTACATATGGTAAGCATAAATATTTAGAAAACTGAATAAAGTAGAAAATAAACACTGTTGTGTTTGCTAGAAAGTATGATTACCCGTTATTTAATTTAACAAAAAGTAAATTTGTTTTTACATATTTTCTTTCAGTTTCAAAAATATATATTAATTTGAATAATTCAAATTATTCAGAATTCAGGCATATAATGAACTACATTGACAAGGAAGTAATTTTTGTATATATCCACATTATATTTGCTTATATCCTAATTTTTCAATAAATATTTAATAAGTGAATGAAATACTAGCGGGATAATCAAAGCAACTTAATTTGTACAAAAAGTAAACTTAGCAAATTGTTGGAATATTAGCTCATTTCCTCTTGTTGACAACCGTTATGGCCTGACAGCATAACCAGTGCTTCTTAAAGTGAGGTCCCTGAACCAGCAACATTAACACCACCTAAACATTTGTAAGGAATCTGTGTGTTAACACAGCCTTCCACTGATTCTGATGTGGACTAAAGTTTCAAAACCACTGGTCTAGGCTGCAGTGATGGTCCCCTGCTTCCATGTTTACTACCTCATAGAACAGAACACCATCCAATAGGACACCTTGACCAATCAAATTCTCTCCCTCTAGAATTTAACCTAAGAAACCTAAACACTGGAAATTTCGTAACAGGTGATAGTTTTTGAAGTTGGGAAGTCAGATACACTTACGTATAACTTGAACTGACATTTTGGGGCCTTGTGAACAACACCAGGTGTTGGTTTATTGACAAAAGTAGGAAAATAGAGCAGATATGTAAAGAGATGAGAAAAGAGACACAGAGATGACTAAGTAGCCACCGTTGTTCCTATATTTTTCTTATTCTTGGTTCTGGTCCCATGTCATTTCTGGCTGCATTTTTTGTTTGTGGGTTTGGTGTGCTGTCTCTGTATAAATGATCTATCCCACTCTCCCCTTTATTTCCATGAGCTTAGATCCCTTTCTCTTTCCTGCAACAAAATCATTCTAATACAAATGTGTGCATAATAGTAGTCGGTTAGTTGTTTAAATAAAGGAAAACAAGAGTGATCAACTGCTGAGTATGGCTAAACGGATTTGCAATTGGTTGGTGGATGCAGTTATTTAAATGAACCTTTTCAAACACAAGTAAAATGCTAAAAGCAAACAAAGTGAAGATATATACTTCGGAGCATTGTGGGTAAGCGTTTCTAATTAGCTATTAAACTATCCTACGGACGCACATTTCTAGAATACACTCTGGTTGTTCTAGTTTAAATGAATCCCGTGAGGCCTTGGATATTTCTCGATGTAGCAGGGGAAAAAAATCCTCAAAGCTTTAGCTTGCTGCTTATTTCTTATTTGATTTTAGACTTTTTATTTACCCCTTCAGAACTTTCAGGTTTTTCTCCACTTCATACTGAAGAAAATATCTATTGCAACACTGTGGTAAGGCACGGGTTTTATATGTAAAAGAAATGATCTTATCTTAAGATATCTCTTACCTTAGAGGTTCTCTTACAATATTTCTATCTAAAATTTTCTTTAATTGGCATTTTATTGATACTAAGACACAGGCAGCAACTTTAGTGATTTCTGTGTTTGAATCATTATTATTCTAAAAAGTATTATTCTTTGGTATAGTTAGTATTCATTATTTTTCTTTAGTATCTTGACTAGAAATGTTTTTTTCATAGAAAGCCAAAATATTACATGCATTTTTTTCACATATCAATAACTACAGATAAATATATTTAAAAAATTTTTTTCTAATTTTTAGGAATTCCATGGACTAGACCTTACATAGATTTCAGGGCTATGATCATGAAATAAAACGCTCAAACTGCATTACATTTTATCGTGCATTCAACCAGTGTGTTTAGTTATAATAGAACTGACTGTAGAACACTTTTAATGAAATGGGAACTTACCTATTCAATTATCAGAACTTAGAATGCAATGCTGATCTGTAGAAGGTGCAAGAAGAAAAAGGCCAGAAAGACCTATGACCCTAACAAGCTTCCAGAAGGGTTTGCCCCAACACACTTGAAGCATGAGTGAATTCCTTCCTTATTGGCTATTTCAAAACACCTCTGCTGCTGAATGATGTTCAATAAAATGAACTAATTTTTCTCTTTTCATCCCTGATTGACACTGTTAGTAATAACCTCTTCTTCTGCAACAAGATTTATACACAGCCTAAATTAGAGAAGAAAAGAGAAAATACAAATTCCTCTGAAGTGGGTTCATCCTTCTTATTTTCACTTTTATTCCTCTACCCAAGCTTCACTCTGTCAAACCCAGGATCTTGCCCTCACAGTGGACCACCCCAAGGAAAGCATCTGGAACCTTGCTCTTACACTTTCCGGCTACATCATGCCACCTGTCCCCTAGCTGGTACCCACAGTCAGTCACATAGGCGCCTTGTTGCCACTTCCCATCATACCACCTCTAAATGAAGTCAGCACAGTAAGCTAGGATTACTCACTGCCCAGGTTTGCATTCATGAGAACTGCTTTAAGTCATTCTTTACAACTGTCCCAGATGCCTTTTTTCTTAACTCTTTGCATGTTCTTTCTACCTGTCTGTTGCTGCCAACATCTTCTTATGCTAATCAGGATCCCAGGTCACACATATGTTACTAAGGAAAGCCACAGAAATGTATGTCTTGGCTCACTATTTGCCTAATGTCAAATCAGCCTCTCTACTGCTTATCATTATTGATAATTCATATTACAGAATACTAATCTATATTCCTAAACTTCACTATGAAAAACTTAAATTTGGCCGATTTATTAGTTTCCTATACTTATGGCCATAGTCAAAGTAGGCTACAAGCCAAATAATTGAAACTTAAGTTTCTGATCACCTCTTTCCCTCTTCACAAATACTTTCTGGATCCTTATTTTAAAGACTTCATTCATCTTGCATGCACCCTATTTTTCTAATTATTTTCTTAAGTTACTACTATATCAAATTAAACTCCAGATAAAGTGTACAATATATTATTTCCTTAAATTTGGCAGGTACTTCCCTGGTTTCTCTCCTTTTGTCCTAAAATGCCTGCCTTGACTATCTATTGCTAACTAATAAAGCATTACTCATCTGAACCTATCTGAAAGGACATTTCTTTTGGAAATCATAAGGCCAAATCTAAATGACTTCTCCTCTTGCTTCGTTCCTTCCTGCTATTATTTTCATTCTTTATCATTTTTACTTTGTGTAGGACCTGTATATAAGGGACAGTGGTGAAAGGAAAGCAATGTTTATTAAGAACTTATGTGTCAAGGAATATTCTAAACATTTTTCATTAAAATGCACTATCATATTCTCTCTTATCCTCCTATCATATAACATTAGATGTATTATCTTTACAACAAAAGGAACCAGGCTCCTTGGAGAAATGCCTAATTCTATGGTTGGGCAGGGTTAACACTAGAGTAGCCTAGAACATCATGTAATCCCAGAAAGTAAGAAAGTGACACCACCTCCCCCCACCCCTGCCAGAAAAAAAGGATGGGAGCATATCAAAAAGACACCAAGCACACAGGAACCAATTAAAAAGAGCCCCGAGTGGCCAAAGTTGGAACAATGTGAATAAATAATTAAATCAATAGTGTTAGCACTGGATTATAGCCCAAAGAAGAAAATAAATATCCATGAACCCATACTAATAGAATGATTGAATTAATTATGGAGTAAAAGGACAAATCTTCCTTAATGAAGAATTCCAAATAATAACTGTAGAAAGAATGGAAGAAATTGAAGATTACCAATAGTATGCTATAATAATAATTGCTGTAGGCAAGATCCACTGATGAATGATACAATTAATGAGCAGAACTTTAAGGAGAAACAAGATATTTACATAGCCTCAAAGCTCCTCCTCCAAGTATTTATTAATTATTCCCATAATTTTCCACAAATTCTTTGATACTCCTCCCTTGTAAAGGTGGAGCATAATTCCATTAAGTGCAGTGTAAGGCGGACTTCATGATTTCCTGCTCACAAATACAGTATGGAAAAGGAAACAGTAAGTTTACAGAGGAGAAACCTGGCAGACACCACCAGAACCCAGTGATCAAGGTCACCTCACCAACAACAATTCACCTTGATATTATATAACTCCAGGTATGATGCAAAAAATCCACAACCCCAGTCTAATCATTAGCAACATCCTGCAGATCCAAATTGAAGGATGTTATACAAAAGTACTCTTCAGAAACCATGAACTACAATGAAAGACAGGACCGTCACAAACTGGAGAAGTTTAAGATGTGATATTTCAATGAAATGTGGATCCTAGAAAATCAATAACAAAAAGATATGTGTAGAAAACTGGTGAAATCCAAATAAAGTCTATTGTTTAGTTAACAGTAGTATACCTTTGTAAATTTCTCAATTTTGATAAATATTCCATGGTTATACCCAATGCTAACATCAGGGGAAGCTGGATGAAGGGTATTTAAGAACTCTTCATACTATCTTTGCAACTCTTCTGTGAATCTAAAAGCACTTCAAAATAAAAATGTTTAAAAATCTTCCACTCTATCTTACAAAGAGGAATCCATTTCTGAAAACCTACTTCCATGTGCGTAGCTATTAGGGAGAACATCAGACTAAAGGGTTTCTTTCTAAAATGATCCACCTTCCTTGGAATGCCAGGATTTTTTTTCTTGTTACACTTGAATTCTGTCTTGTGACAAAGCACTGCCGTGAAGAGGTGAGTAGATACTATTAACTGTTAAAAATATTTCAATGATTTGTTTTAAGTTTGTAGATTATACACAAAATATTCAGTCTCTTCCCAAATCTTTGAGGGAAAAGTGTAGTTTTCGTTCCCTGAATTAGTCACTTTGGCTGCACAGTTTGATAATGCTCAGCAGATAACTGCTTATCTTCTCATATTTCTTTTCAATTTAGACACAGAATTTCAGATACACTGCTTAGGTTCTGTTGATAACGTGATCCTTTCAGATACTATTAGATTCTGTCCCCTCCATCACTAATAGAGTACTACTTGGAATTATAGATTTTTCTGTAAAATAACGCCAGCTACTTCACAAGACTAACAAAGTAAAAATCATAGGACTCTTTATCTCAATACAATGAAGTATGCATTTATGCATTTGTGATACCTGATTTTTATCCTGAAAGATTTCTAGAAGAGTTTGTTAATAGATGACACGTGTGACCCTCTCCTCTGTGACAAAAGCCACTAGAGGTTTTAGAGCTTGATTGCTTAATTTTAAGAGCTAAATAAATTTATGTATTTATTTTTTTATTATTTTATTTTATTTTTGTTCAGTCATTTTCTTTTTTGATTGAAGTACAGTTGATTTTTAATTATTACTTTAAAAAGATAGAATGTGTATGCAATCTTCCAATGCCTCTAGAAGAAATGGCATATATATGAAGAAAGTAAAATATTACACTTACACATATTGATATATGTAGAAAGTGGAATATTATATTTCAGATTCGTTAGGGTTTTCATTTTTTTTAAAGATTCTGGTAAAGCTATTTCTTAAATTCTAATTTTTATGATCAGCACCGTCAATATTAGCTATTGTATCTGATCATCTCTGATGACTGTATCTAATATATCCACGTCTCTATTAAAGGTACATATTAAACATATACAGCAAAAACTCAGTTTGGCTATTGGAATTCTCATTCATTTACTTTAGCAATTCTTAGAACATGCACTGGAATATCAAATAAAATAGGAATAAACAAGATCGCTAAGGTGTTCACACGTGGTGATAAGATGGTGGAAGACAGATGACCCAAAGACAAGGCTAACATGCAAAGACAACCCCAGCTCCCTGTGTAAGTGGTCATGATAGTGGGTCTGGGGGAGAAGTTACCTGTGCCTGGTGAATGCCTTCCTAGTACAGGTGACTTAAGGACCGTCTCTTTTTTTTTTTTTTTTTTTTTAATATTTATTTATTTATTTACTTTTGGCTGTGTTGGGTCTTCGTTTCTGTGCGAGGGCTTTCTCTAGTTGCGGCAAGCGGGGTCCACTCTTCATCGCGGTGCGCGGGCCTCTCACTATCACGGGCTCTCTTATTGTGGAGCACAGGCTCCAGACGCGCAGGCTCAGTAGTTGTGGCTCACGGGCCCAGTTGCTCCGCGGCATGTGGGATCTTCCCAGACCAGGGCTCGAACCCATGTCCCCTGCATTGGCAGGCAGATTCCCAACCGCTGCACCACCAGGGAAGCCCCCAGGACCATCTCTTAAAAGAGGAATTAAATTCATCAGATTGGGGAAAAAGTAGTGTGGCTAGAAAAGACATTCCAAGCAGAGACGCTCATGAATGCATTGTCATAGACGCATGGGACAGAATGGGAGAATGAGGCAAAGTTAAGCACATAGCTGGGTCTGTACTTCAATATATGTATCCTAGAGAGGAAGGCAAGAGATGAGCCCAGAAAGATGGTGTGGGACAAAGTTGTGAGAACACAGTATTACACATTTTTAGAGTATTGTGGTGATTAAAAGAAAGGACCTTGCGACTTGACTGGTGGCGCAGTGGTTAAGAGTCCGCCTGCCAATGCAGGGGACACTGGTTTGAGCCCTGGTCTGGGAAGATCCCACATGTCGCGGAGCAAGTAAGCCCGTGTGCCACAACTACTGAGCCTGCGCTCTAGAGCCCGCGTGCCACAACTACTGAAGCCCGCGCACCTAGAGCCTGTGCTCCGCAACAAGAGAAGCCACCGCAACGAGAAGCCCGCGCACCGCAATGAAGAGTAGCCCCCGCTCGCCGCAAATAGAGAAAGCCCGCGCGCAGCAACGAAGACCCAATGCAGCCAAATAAATAAATATATTTTTTTTCAAAAAAGGACCTTATTAACTATTTGAATTTGGTAAAGTTATTTTTCTCATATTTGTTGTGAGGAATAAGAACTGCATATAAAGCTTCTAGTGGACAGTGCAGCATTTTATAGGCCAACAGGAAATGGCAAGAGTAGTTGTTCTTGCTATTAGTGCTGTTGCTGTCATTATCTTCATGACCGTGTAGCAGTAAGACACTATGGGCAAATTTTAAGTAAGAAATTAACATGATCATATCTGTGGTTTAAATAGGCATGTTTTTATCCCATTGACTCTGTTACTGGCTATTAAATGTTTTATTTTTCTTTCTTTTTAAAAAGCTAGGGCCATGGAAAGCACAAAATTTAATCAGCCTAATTCTGCATTTGGAAAAGGGAGAAGATTGGGGGAAAGTGTTCTCTCTTCTGGTCTTGAACAGGATCTTCTCTACAATCTTGCTTTCGGACTCCTCCTTATCGCTCTGTGCCTGACATACACTAAGCTTTCAGGTCCCATCATCTCTGCTGTCTCCGTTTTCTCTGCATTTTTTTTCTACCCTCTCTAGTCCTACCACAGCTATTTTCCCAAAACAAAATAGGGAGTGATTCGAAACAGGCAGTCAAGCTAAAAGTCTGTTGTTTAGAGTTTGGGCAAAGGACAAGGGTCTGAAGTTGGGGTTCAGGCAGTGAGGACAGAAAAGCTATGGGAAAATGAGATACATTTTAAAAGTAAAATCTAAATGAATGAATTAATAAAATTATTTTCTTCCCTTGGGGTGAAAATGTGGTCATATATGGAGGCAGTTTCTATGGGGTTATAGAAAATAAAGAGAGACCTTTTAGTGGGGCTGGGTCTATCTGCCCAATAAAAATCCTCATTGGAAAGTTTGTGAAGTGTCACAGTTGGACTGAGATTCAGTGTTGGTGATTTGGATTTGGTGTGCATGACAGACTGGATTACTGTTCCCAACTATTTGCTCAGCCCCTGCAATAGGATTATATGGAATCAGCTACACTCATGTGAGAATTCCTGTTCGTTCAGCAGGATGAGTCTGGTCCTCCCTGACCTTTGCTTGGTCATTGACATGCTTTGGCCAATGGCCATGAGCAGCCATGGCATTTTCTATGATTAAGGGGAAGCTCTGAATGTGATTGTCTGCTGTGCCTCAGCCCCTCGCTCTCTCTCTCCTGTTCTGTCCTCCACCCTGAGAACTGCATGACCCAGCTGGTGGCTGTGTTTTCACTCTGGGGTCTGGAATTGGATGCCAAGTGAAACAGAGCCCTGCAGAGCCCAACTGGACCCAGCCAATCTGAACCCACCCTGCTGTCGTCACGTGAGCAAGAAACAAACGTTCTCTTCAGCAGCCTCTGAGACTTGGGGGTTGGATGTTATTACAAGAAAAGAGCTGACTGACACAGAATGCCTGCACCCCACTTATATTATCCCATAAAATCAACTCTGAATTTTCTAATGAATACCAGGGTATTTACTTTATCCACAAATTAAAATCCGTATGAAAATACATGATGCCTAGTCTAAAGCTATGAGTCACACACTGGAGTTTGAAAAAACCTTTGGAAATCACAATGGAGTACTAATTTAGATTAGTGTGGTCTCTACATCCTAAATTTCCTAGTTACTTCATCCTCTGATTTGTACTCCCTTATCATGCCATTTTTCACTCAAAATAATAAAGGTAATTAAAATGAACACCTATTATATGTTGAGAGTTCCTTGAAAGTAAAAATTAAGTAACTTTTTGCTCTATGCAGCTAGGCAGGAATATCAATGTTCAAAATGAAGTTCTTAATTATTTTATACTTCTTAATTCTTAATTATTTTGTTACAAAATGATATGAGGAAAAGAGGTAAGTTTTAAATTTCAGGTGACTAAAGACTGGGAGAAAATACTTGCAAATGATGGGACAAACAAGGGCTTAATTTCCAAAATATACAAACAGCTCATACAACTCAATAACAGGAAAATAAACACCCCATTCAAAAAAATGGGAAGGAGACCTAAATAGACATTTCTCCAAAGAAGACATACAGATGGCCAAAAGGCACATGAAAAGATGCTCAACATCGCTAATCATTAGAGAAATGCAAATCAAAACTACAATGAGGTATCACCTCATACCGGTCAGAATGGCCATCACCAAAAAGTCTACAAATCACAAAGGCTGGAGAGGGTGTGGAGAAAAGGGAACCCTCCTACACTGTTGGTGGGAATGTAAATTGGTGCAGCCACTATGGAGAACAGAATAGAGTTTCCTTAAAAAACTAAAAATAGAGCTGCCATATGATCCAGCAATCCCACTCCTGGGCATATATCAGGAGGAAACTCTAATTCTAAAGGATACATGCACCCCAATGTTCATGGCAGCACTATTTACAATGACCAAGACATGGAAGCAACCTATGTGTCCATTGACAGATGAATGGATAAAGAAGGCGTGGGTATATATATACAATGGAATACTACCGAGCCATAAAAATGAATGAAATAATGCCATTTGCAGCAACAGGGATGCAACTAGAGATTATCATACTAAGTGAAGTAAGTCAGAAAGAGAAAGACAAATATCGTATGAATCACTTACAGGTGGAATCTAAAATATAACACAAATGAACTTATTTACGAAATGGAAACAGACTCACAGACATAGAAAACAAACTCATGGTTACCAAAGAGGAAGGAGGAGGGAGGGATGAATTAGGAGTTTGGGATTTGCAGATACACACTACTGTATATAAAATAGATAAACAACAAGAGCTCACTGTATAGCACAGGGAACTATATTCAATATGCTGTAATAAGCCATAATGGAAAAAAAAATGAAAAGAATATATATATATATATATATATATATATATATATATATAAAACTGAATCACTTTGCTGTATACCAGAAGCTAACACAACACTGCAAATCAGCTACACTTCAATAAAAAATTTTTTAAAAATTTCAGGTGACACCATGGCTGGTTTTGATTTATAATTGTGTATAAGTTTATATTTGTGCATATGCAAGAAAAAAAACCTTAAAACTCCATTGTAATTAATAAATATTTTTGAAAGTTATCTACTTTTTTCCTATAGAAAAGGTAAACATTTTCAATGTTATGCCATATAATGGAAAGATAAGATAGAGCAAAAAAATACAAGCACATAAATAAAAACAGGGTGGAATTAATAAATTTGGAATCTGTCATTCAAAATAAAGTTATAATTTATGTAAAACTAAGGTAACAAAACTTACTTATAGTCACAAAAATGAACATTTTATAGGCTAAAGTTTTTTTTTTTTTTTTAATTTTTTTTTATTTTTGGCTGTGTTGGGTCTTCGTTTCTGTGCGAGGGCTTTTCTCTAGTTGCGGCAAGCGGGGGCCACTCTTCATCGCGGTACGCGGGCCTCTCACTATCGCGGCCTCTCGTTGCAGAGCACAGGCTCCAGACGCGCAGGCTCAGTAGTTGTGGCTCACGGGCCCAGTTGCTCCGCAGCATGTGGGATCCTCCCAGACCAGGGCTCGAACCCGTGTCCCCTGCATTGGCAGGCAGATTCTCAACCACTGCGCCACCAGGGAAGCCCTAGGCTAAAGTTTTAATGAGGAAGGGTAATTTGATTATACCTTTATGGTTGAAATACTTTTTAAAAGTTATATGTACTTGTCTAATGTAAGATTACATTTTGTATCACTGTGATGGTTCTATATTCCATGTAATCAAATCAGAGAGTCATGAAAACTGGATATAATATTCTGGTTTATATTGCCCTCATTTCATATTTATGTATAAGAAAGACTGATAACCAAGACTGTCAAGTGGAAAAGACTGTCACTAATACAAACAATAAACTAAATGACCCTTACTGTATATAAGAAAATAACGTGTTTTTTTTGCCACCTTGAGTTACCTAAACTATGATCTTGTTATGTTATTGAAGGACAGTATGTAAGGTAATCTAATATCTTGTTACATACTTGCTAGGCATACATATTAACATCCCATATAAATGATATCCTCCCGAATCTAGAATGAATACAATGTCTCCTAATTTTATAAATTTGAGGTCATCAAATATGATTAATATCAGTCTATGACCAGCATAGCTACCTACACGTATCCACATCCAGTCTTACCTTCCATGTAGAGCAGCTATGATGGAAACCTGCCTAGTAAATTACCTGTCTGCGCGAAGGCAATGAGCCCATTGATGCAGTAACTAGAAGCCATGGTGATGGGGTAGGTCGAAGGCTTGCAGAGACTACCAATAAGTCGGCAGTAGTAGGAGAGTTAAAGCCAAGTGTTAAGTGAGGCACTGGGACAGGCTGAAGAGAGGGGTTTGTCATAAACAAATCTGCCTTGCCCTCTATCCATGAGAACTTTGGTTTGTAATTAGCAAATACTGTCCTTGCTAAAGGTCAGGTCTATGGCATAAAACCCAGGGGTGAATAGCAAACTCACAATTATTGGGGGATGCTTAGGCTGAACCAGATGAAACTGTTGCTTTTGTATCCGCAAGATGCTTGAATATTAGTAATCTGATAGAGTTAAACCTCCTGGGCAGTATTAGAAGCTTTACATATGTTGACTTATAATTCTCACAACACAGACAAGGTATTATCATCATCTCTTTTTTAATAGCTGCTGAAATTTATTATCAAGATGTTAAGTAACTCTGACAACACTATTTTAGGTTCACTTGGGTGTAGTTTGTTTCTGGTACCTAACAGGCTCCATTTACACATCTGGTATTCTAGAATGACTACAGTATTTTATATCTACAAATGAATAAGATGTCTTGGAGTTTGAAAATGCAATTTAAATCTTTCCAAATAATGAAGAGAAGCTTTCCACTGAAGAGCACCTTCATATGCAGGCCTTTGACTCAAGGAGTATTTAAAATTAAAATTTCTTAGTTTTTCCTTTTCTTTTGCCAAGAAATATCTATCATTCTTTTCAATAAAAATGAGTACAATCTAAATCTTTCCTGACATTTCTAATCTAATGAAGAGGCAAGGAAATAAAAGGCTATGTTTCTTGTCATCTTTTCCCAAAAGGCTTTGAAATAAACTTGTTCAGTGATGACAGCATAATAATGAAAAGTGTATAATGAAAACAGCACTCTGACGGGTTTTCAAATACCTATGTGGAAATAAGAAAAGTAACTCATTGCATGGCAGGACTGAACAGACCAAGCCCAAAGTTAGAAATAGAGAAAATAACACTGAGGCCAAACATAACAAGTGAGATTCCTATTAAAAGGGACATGTGGGTAATTAACAGAGACGTGTGACCATGTGTTCAAAGCCAAGGCACTGGCTGCCAGGCAAGAGACTCATGTGAGATTAGATGCCCCTTGCATATATCATACATTTACTCTAGCAGATATAGGATAAACAAAAAAAAAGGAACAGCTATGTGCTCTGAGATTCATATGAAAGGAAGAGGAATAAAATTTCCCCATTTCAGTTAGGGGATATGTCGATAAATGATAATTTGGAGATTTTTTTTGAGCAGTGGAATTAGATAAAATATTTTCCAGACTAGAAAACATAAAGATCTCCAGAATATTCTACAGCAATGATAATAAGTATTCCTAATCATTGTACTAACTGAATTTACTGAGCACTTACTATCAAAAAGGAATGACGCCCTACTTATTCCTTTATCATTTCATTTAGGACTCATTCCAAATGGATGAGATCGGTATAAATAATCCTATTTAATAGGAAGAAGCCTCAGATTTTACCAAAAATGAAATAGCCATTGTTACAAAGTTCAAATTTGAACCTTTAATTCAAATGTTAAACACTGTGTATTAAATTCATTGTTATAGAAAATTATTTTAAACCTGTACTTTACATTTAGGATTTCTTCAATCATTTGAGTATATGCTCTGTTATTGAACTGAGGATAATAATGGCCAACTTTATTGAATGACCGACCACAGAGAACGCTGAGCTAAGCATTTAACATGCGTTATCACATTTAATCCTCACAACAATCCCATAAGACACATATTAATATTGTCCCCATGCTATAGCTCAAGAAACTGACATTTGAAGAGGTTAAGTAATTTTTGCAAAGTCATATGTTTTTTAAACGATGGAGTGAAATTTCAAACATATTTATTTTAACTTCAGTATGAGCAAACTTAGCTATATTGAAGTACATCAGGGTTCTAGAAGGGCTTGCCTTCTTATTTGAGTATTTTCATTTATGAATTTTTAGTTTCAAATTTTAAAGAGGTCATTGAATTCTTCTTAAAGTTATGGACTGACTTTAAATTCTGATTACTTGAAAAGATGTCAAGTCTTATTACACAAGGAAAATATAATGGGTTGTGATTATATACCTTATATCAACAATATTTCACAATTTCCTCTAAAATTTAGAAATAGCTTTGTGGAAGGCTTTCTTGCTAAAAATGTCAAGTTAACATCTGAGGCATCTTCATGGAATGAGTTAGTATATCTCCTGAATTGTCTTTTTAAGTTAGTTTAGTGAAAAGTACAGCCAGTTTTCAAGATAATTTGGTGTCTGGAGGAAAGAAAATTTTACTATTGAGCAAACATTCATGCTTGTGTGTGTGTACTTTCCTGAGCACAATAATTATTGTTGTATGGATAAATAGAGCTTATTTTTATGTGACAGCCTAAGTAGAATAATTAAATCCATACCCACATAAATTATTATTTCCACACAAGAACAGGTGTATTCTTTTGTTTTAAAGAAACTTCTGTTTCTTTAAACACACCTCATTTTGGTGAACTGCAGATACAGCAATAAGATTTTGAAGTCTATGCATATATTTAAATGCCTTACCTCCCAACATTCTTTTCATATTCAAGCCACATGTGAATAGCAAACGTAAGTTTTTTAAAACCCTCAATTTTATGGACATACCACTTTATATGGTATTAAATGTCTTTGGTTCAAATGCTGGAATTTCAGTTTTCCCATCCTTAATTCAAGAAAAAATATCTGCTTTGTCTATATCCTATGGCTATTGTGAGATAATGAGATAATATACATTTTTAATGTATATAAATAGAAGGCATTATTAATAAATTATTAATTGATGAATATGATTATGAGTAACATTCTCATTAGAGGAAGAGTTCTTCCCTGAAAAATAACTCATTAGGCCTTTATTTCAAGGTAATGAACTTTTCTGTATTTTACCAGCTTTGACTTATTCATTTATGACTTAGAGTCCACTTTGTTCCTTCCAAGGCTTACAATGTTAACTGCATATAAAACAGAACAGGAAATAAAATGTAGACAAAACTATACCTTAAGGAACAGATAGATGCACTCTTATCTGGATATCCTAGATAAATAAATTTCTGTAACTGAACAAAAATTTAGGCCAGAGGGGAACTATAGAACCCCAAAGTTAATACAGTCTCCATGTTTAAAAGAACATAAAACTACCAAGAGGTGCTCAATAAACATTTATTAAAAATGGCTACATGACTGAGTTAACCTGGAGAGCTTCTATTACATCTCAAGCCTCCTGACCTTAAGGTAGGTGTGACATATCTTGTCGATCTTTACACAAAGGCCATTGAGTGACATAACTGTTACTCCGCAGACCAGATAATGGTTTTTCTGATGGACATTTTATACTGCCCCTTTAGAAATCTAATTAAATTAAATTAAATTAGAACCCACTGAAGGCACTTCTATGAGGATTTACAGGATATTCTAGTTTTGAAAAATGGATTTCCGTTTATCCCATTTAGAGACCTTAGATGAAAGATTAATTAATGTTTTCCTGAGACATGTTGCATCTCACCTGGGCAAATGTTTGAAAACAGCCTGGTTTACTTTACGATTTGGTGATTTTTCAGGCCTTGCTTAATGATATCTATAAGGTTGACTCATGAACCACCATCAATTTTGACTATAAGACACAAGCGTCCGACCTACCCGTGCTGATTTGAAAATTGGAAATCTGACCTGAAATCGTGTTCATAAAAAGATCACACAGCCTGGAGGCAGTCTGAAAGGAAGTTGGATGACTGTAAGTAGATTATTTCAGTGTCTACACACAATGTCAGCGCTTACGGGGAGCCTGGAGGTTATCCCATCGACTACACCTCCACGTTTTACTTGAGAAAACTGTGCCTAAGGGTTGACTCTTTCAAGGTCATATGGCTGGTCACTCTTCTTGTGAAGCTACTGGCTTTTTAATCATAACATTTTCTTGGGACTTTGCTCTTTATTCACGGAATAAACAGACATCAGCAGAAATGAGGAAGAATTCTGAATTGAAAGTGGGTCACCAAGGTGCACTATTATCCATTTACACAGAAAAATAAAGGTGCTGCAGAAAAATAAAATCAAGGGGGGAAAATGTCACTGGAACCAAAGAAGAGAATCCAGACTAAAAATTATGTGTATTCTAGCATTACCAATTTCAATCTAATCATTGTTGCTACTCTCTGAATTTTGTGTTTTTTGCACCTAAATCTTCTAAGCGCTTATCTACTCTAAACCTGGAACATTTTCCTGGAGATACTGTTTTCTGCTTTAGTATCATACTCTCATATTTCTTCCTAATGCTCAAATCACATTCTTCCTATAGCAGATGCCGACAGTACTGTCAACTGAAGAAAAAAGCACAACTTAAAAGATGAGAATTATGTTTTATTTGGGGACCTTACTGAGAACCATAGCCCGAGATACAGCCTTTCAGATAGCTCTGAGGGACTGCTCCAAAGAAGCAAGGGAGGAGCCAGGATATACAAGAGCTTTGCTGAAAAAAACCCATGTAGTCAAACGTCAAAAGATTATAGCTAATCACAAAAAACAAACAAACAAAAAAAACCCCAGACATCTCAAGTTAAAACCTCAAGTTAATGGGGCTTCCCTGGTGGCACACTGGTTAAGAATCCCCCTGCCAATGCAGGGGACACGAGTTGGAGCCCTGCTCCAGGAAGATCCCACATGCTGGGGAACAACTAAGCCCATGTGCCACAACTACTGAGCCTGCGCTCTAGAGCCCCTAAGCCACAACTACTGAGCCCGTGTGCCACAACTACTGAGCCCATGAGCCACAACTCCTGAAGCCCATGCGCGTAGAGCCCATGCTCCACAGCAAGAGAACCCACCGCAATGAGAAGCCCACGCACCGCAACGAAGAGTAGCCCCCGCTCGCCACAACTAGAGAAAACCTGCGCACAGCAACAAAGACTCAATGCAGCCAAAAAATAAATGAATAAATAAATAAATGAATAAAATACTTTTAGTGCTTTTCTAACTCTGGGAAGATGCAAGAGTCTGACCTCATTGAAATTATCCAATAGATATGCATCTCAGCTATCTACGGCCTGTATCCTGTTTTTCTCCATCTTGAATTCTCCTCAGGGTGGCTGCAATGGCTAATGACTTAATGGTGGCCAGCATTCCTTGTTTACTGGAATGGAAAGCAAGATTTTTGTCCAAAACACTGTCTTTTTATCTCACCAATAAAAAAATAACGATTGCTTGTTGCCAATCAGCTCATATCCCTCCTGTAATGTAGAACCGTTTTGGGGTACCATTCCATGGTTTTCTCTTCAGTCCTCTAATTTTTTAAGTCTCTCTCTGTTCCCTCCATTCCAACCTTCAGGCATTTTTGATGCTGCTACTCCATCATCAAGCTCTTCCGACAGAACTTAAGTTTTTGATACCAAATTAGAACAGGTATTTTAATTACTAGAAAACTGTGTACTGACATAATTATCTCCTTATTCATTCCTGTAACTGTAATGTTAACCAACTTAAATATTGTACTTTTAAAAACCATCCTTCATCCCTCACATCTATTTTCTAGGGGTGTTCAGCTATATTCTCCTTGACTGAGAGAACAGCTTTCTGAAACTATCTATTGCAGAAAATAAACATTTACCTTTTGTATAAGGATGACCCCCCTTTATACCACTATCCCTAGAGTAGGATCTGAGGGAATGTTGGTAAAGAGGTGAATTTTATATTTCTCTTCTTTTGTGTGTCCATATATGAAGTAAAAACAATCACATATATAGAATCTTGCTTTTTGGGCAAAGACAGACATTTATACTTGAAACAGTGATAGATTTCTATTGCTTTGTAGAGTAACTCATTTTTCCCTAAGTATCTAGTATCTCAAAGGATGTCTGCTCCTCAGAAATGTTAATATACTTTTATGATCAAATAAGCTTGGGAAATTCTGGGTTAGAGATAGACAGGTGAGTATGGGTTATCTCAGAGCCTTTAATATGCTAATGTGTTCTGTGAATCACCAAAGGGTTTCAAGTTGCCCTAATATTGGTACTTCTTTTTTTTTTTTTTTTTTTTAACTTTTGGGTTTATTTATTTATTTATTTTTGGCTGTGTTGGGTCTTCATTTCTGTGCGAGGGCTTTCTCTAGCTGCGGTGAGCGGGGGCCACTCTTCATCGCGGTGCGCGGGCCTCTCACTATCGCGGCCTCTCTTGTTGCGGAGCACAGGCTCCAGACGCGCAGGCTCAGTAATTGTGGCTCACGGGCCTAGTTGCTCCGCGGCGTGTGGGATCTTCCCAGACCAGGGCTCGAACCCGTGTCCCCTGCATTGGCAGGCAGATTCTCAACCACTGTGCCACCAGGGAAGCCCAATATTGGTACTTCTTAAACATATTTCACCCCAGAACTTCACAGCCTTAATTCTCTCTGTGGTGTATGCTTTGGAAAATCCTAGTCTAGACACTTGTTAGGATGTAAGAGTAATGACTCTCTGAACTCTCTTTCAAGTATATGGCCTTAGTTCATATACAAAGATCACATAACTTGCGAATTACTCCAAACCACTCAAGGTGCAAAGAGTGTCAAGTTTCATTAATTCTTCTAAATCAGATTAATTGGTCCAAACGATCTACTCGATGAAATTAGCAAGAATCCCAGTATTTCTTATTTGTCATGACTCTCTTTCCCTCCTCATGTGTGAAGCTTGACAGGTCACTGGTCTATAGTTGTCTGCTGTGGTGTCCTTTGTTCATTTAAAGTGGTGACTTCTTTGACAACATCCCCTCCCTCTGGATCAACTCTGACTGCAGGGATCTTTCCTTTGACTCCAGAGTCCAGTGTCTGAAGGCCACATATCCACCTCCTCAGAGGCCCAGCCTCCTTCTTAGCCACCAATACGGCTACCATTTTGGAACCATCTGAGTGTCATCACCAAGGACATTAAATCATCTTTCTCGCTTTTGTTTTGGGTCCCTCTTTCTCTTTTTTCTCAAAATACCAGCATTACTACTTTCCCTTAGGACAACTCAGCTTAACTGTCTAAAATACACAAAGTCCCTCAAATGCTATCTTGAGTGTTTGTCTACACCTAATTGTTCAACCCTGAAACATGAAAAATCTATTAACTTCCGGCAGAAACAAGGGACTCAGAACTCCGTCCTATGTGAAGGAAATATATAAAAGACCAAAACTAATTTATTAATAACTTATAGTCACATTTATAAAACAATCCACCTTGGGGTACTTGGTACACAATTTGGTGTATACATCTCAGATTCACAGTGTCAAGTGCTCAGAAGCTCCCCAGTTCCTGAGAGAAGGAAATGTTTGAAGAGTTTAATTAACTTGCTGCTCTCACTGGCTAAGTGTAAGATCGATATTAACCCTGAATTTATGATCCCATGAAAAGAAAATCTTAACATCAGAACATTCAAAGATATACTTCCCAGTCGTTGGTATTTTTTTAGCATGCAGCATAACCTATTCCCAGATGTTATCATGTAGATACTTATTTTCTTAAAAAAAAGAAGGCAAACAAAGCCATTAAAACATAATTAACGTTCCTTTAGAAGATGGCGGAGTAGAAGGACATGCTCTCACTCCCTCTTGCGAGAACACCAGAATCACAACTAGCTGCTGGACAATCATCGACAGGAAGACACTGGAACTCACCAAAAAAGATACCCCACATCCAAAGACAAAGGAGAAGCCACAATGAGATGGTACGAGGGGCGCAATCACAGTAAAATCAAATCCCATAACTGCTGGGTAGGTGACTCACAGACTGGAGAGCACTTATACCACAGAAGTCCACCCACTGGAGTGAAGGTTCTGAGCCCCACGTCAGCCTTCCCAACCTGGGGGTAGGGCAATGGGAGGAGGAATTCCTAGAGAATCAGACTGTGAAGGATACTGAGATTTGATTGCAGGACTTCAACAGGACTGGGGGAAACAGAGACTCCACTCTTGGAGGGCACACACAAAGTAATGTGCACATCGGGACCCAGGGGAAGGAGGAGTGACCCCAGGGGAGACTGAACCAGACCTACCTACTAGTGTTGGAGGGTCTCCTGCGGAGGCTGGGGGTGGCTGTGGCTCGCCATGGGGATGAGGGCACTGGCAGTGGAGGTTCCGGGAGGTACTCCTTGGCGTGAGCCCTCCCAGAGTCTGCCATTAGCCCCACCAAAGAGCTCAGGTAGCCTCCAGTGTTGGGTTGCCTTGGGCCAAACAACCAACAGGGAGGGAACAGAGCCCCACCTATCAGCAGTCAAGCAGATTAAAGTTTTACTGAACTCTGCCCACCAGAGCAACAGTCAGCTCTACCCACCACCAGTCCCTCCCATCAGGAAACTTGCACAAGCCTCTTAGATAGCTGCATCCACCAGAGGGCAGACAGCAGAAGGAAGAAGAACTACAATCCTACAGCCTGTGGAACAAAAACCACATTCACAGAAAGACAGACAAGATGAAAAGGCAGAGGGCTATGTACCACATGAAGGAACAAGATAAAACCCCAGAAAAACAACTAAATGAAGTGGAGATAGGCAACCTTCCAGAAAAAGAATTCAGAATAATGATAATGAAGATGATCCAGGACCTCGGAAAAAGAATGGAGGCAAAGATCAAGAAGATGCAAGGAATGTTTAACAAAGACCTAGAAGAATTAAAGAACAAAAAAACAGAGATGAACAATACAATAACTGAAATGAAAACTACATTAGAAAGAATCAGTAGCAGAATAACTGAGGCAGAAGAACGGATAAGTGACCTGGAAGACAGAATGGTGGAATTCACTGCTGCGGAACAGAATAAAGACAAAAGAATGAAAAGATATGAATACAGCCTAAGAGACATCTGGGACAACATTAAACACAACAACATTCGCATTATAGGGGTCCCAGAAGGAGGAGAGAGAGAGAAAGGACCAGAGAAAATATTTGAGGAGATTATAGTCGAAAACTTCCCTAACATGGGAAAGGAAATAGCCACCCAAGTCCAGGAAGTGCAGAGAGTCCCATACAGGATAAACCCAAGGAGAAACACACCGAGACACACAGCAATCAAATTGGCCAAAATTAAAGACAAAGAAAAATTATTGAAAGCAGCAAGGGAAAAATGATAAATAATGTACAAGGGAACTCCCATAAGGTTAACAGCTGATTTCTCAGCAGAAACTCTACAAGCCAGAAGGGAGTGGCATGACATATTTAAAGTGATGGAAGGGAAGAAACTACAACCAAGATTACTCCACCCGGCAAGGATCTCATTCAGATTCGATGGAGAAATCAAAAGCTTCACAGACAAGCAAAAGCTAAGAGACTTCAGCACCACCAAACCAGCTCTACAACAAATGCTAAATGAACTTTTCTAAGTGGGAAACACAATAGAAGAAAAGGACCTACAAAAACAAACCCAAAACAATTAAGAAAATGGTCATCGGAACATACATATTGATAATTACCTTAAACGTGAATGGATTAAATGCTCCAACCAAAAGACACAGGTTTGCTGAATGGATACAAAAACAAGACTTATCTATATGCTGTCTACAAGAGACCCACTTCAGACCTAGGAACACATACAGGTGAAAAGTTAGGGGATGGAAAAAGATATTCCATGCAAATGGAAATCAAAAGAAAGCTGGAGTAGCAACACTCATATCAGATAAAATAGACTTTAAAATAAAGAATGTTACAAGAGACAAGGAAGGACACTACATAATGATCAAGGGATCAATCCAAGAAGAAGATACAACAATTATAAATATATATGCACCCAACATAGGAGCACCTCAGTACATAAGGCAACTGCTAACAGCTATAAAAGAGGAAATCGACAGTAACACAATAATAGCAGGGGACTTCAACACTGCACTTACACCAATGGACAGATCATCCAAAATGAAAATAAGTAAGGAAACAGAAGCTTTAAATGACACAATAGACCATACAGATTTAATTGATATTTATGGGACATTCCATCCAAAAACAGCGGATTACATTTCCTTCTCAAGTGCACACAGAACATTCTCCAGGATAGATCACATCTTGGGTTATAAATCAAGACTCAGTAAATTTAAGAAAATTGAAATCATATCAAGCATCTTTTCTGACCACAATGCTATGAGATTAGAAATGAATTAAAGGGAAAAAAAACGTAAAAAATACAAACACATGGAGGCTAAACAATACACTACTAAATAACCAAGAGATCACTGAGAAAATCAAAGAGGAAATCAAAAAATACCTAGAGACAAATGACAATGAAAACATGATGATCCAAAACCTATGGGATGCAGCAAAAGCAGTTCTAAGAGGGAAGTTTACAGCTATACAAGCCTACCTCAAGAAACAAGAAAAATCTCAAATAAACAATCTAACCTTGAACCTAAAGGAACTAGAGAAAGAAGAACAAACAAAACCCAAAGTTAGCAGAAGGAAAGAAATCATAAAGATAAGAGCAGAAATAAATGAAATAGAAACAAAACAATACCAAAGATCAATAAAACTAAAAGCTGGTTCTTTGAGAAGATAAACAAACTTGATAAACGATTAGCCAAACTCATTAAGAAAAAGAGGGAGGTGACTCAACTCAATAAAATTAGAAATGAAAAAGGAGAAGTTACAACAGACACTGCAGAAATACAAAGCATCCTAAGAGACTACTACAAGCAACTCTATGCCAATAAAATGGACAATCTGGAAGAAATGGACAAATTCTTAGAGAGGTATAACCTTCCGAGACTGAACCAGGAAGAAATAGAAAATATGAACAGACCAATCACAAGTAATGAAATTGAAACTGTGATTAAAAATCTTCCAACAAAAAAAAGTCCAGGACCAGATGGCTCCACAGGTGAATTCTATCAAACATTTAGAGAAGAGCTAACACCTATCCTTCTCAAACTCTTCCAAAAAATTGCAGAGGAAGGAACACTCCCAAACTCATTCTATGAGGCCACCATCACCCTGATACCAAAACCAGACAAAGACACTACAAAAATAGAAAATTACAGACCAATATCACTGATGAATATAGATGTAAAAATCCTCAACACAATGCTAGCAAACAGAATCCAACAACACATTAAAAGGATCATACACCATGATCAAGTGCGATTTATCCCAGGGATGCAAGGATTCTTCAATATATGCAAATCAATCAATGTGATACACCATATTAACAAAGTGAAGAATAAAAACCATATGATCATCTCAATAGATGCAGAAAGAGCTTCTGACAAAATTCAACACTTATTTACGATAATAACTTTCCAGAAAGTGGGCATAGAGGGAACCTACCTCAACATAATAAAGGCAGTATATGACAAACCCACAGCCAACATCATTCTCAATGGTGAAAAACTGAAAGCATTTCCTCTAAGATCAGGAATAAGACAAGGAAGTCCACTCTCACCACTATTATTCAACATAGTTTTGGAAGTCCTAGCCACGGCAATCAGAGAAGAAAAAGAAATAAAAGGAATACAAATTGGAAAAGAAGAAGTAAAACTGTCACTGTTTGCAGATGACATGATACTATACATAGAGAATACTAAAGATGACACCAGAAGACTACTAGAGCTAATCAATGAATTTGGTAAAGTTGCAGGATACAAAATTAATGCACAGAAATCTCTTGCATTCCTATACACTAATGATGAAAAATCTGAAAGAGAAATTAAGGAAACACTCCTATTTACCATTGCAACAAAAAGAATAAAATACCTAGGAATAAACTTACCTAGGGAGACAAAAGACCTGTATGCAGAAAACTATAAGACACTGATGAAAGAAATTAAAGATGATACCAACAGATGGAGAAATATACCATGTTCCTGGATTGGAAGAATCAATATTGTGAAAATGACTATGCTACCCAAAGCAATCTACAAATTCAATGCAATCCCTATCAAATTACCAATGGCATTTTTCACAGAACTAGAACAAAAAATCGTAAAAGTTGTATGGAGACACAAAAGACCCCGAATAGCCAAAGCAGTCTTGAGGGAAAAAAAAGGAGCTGGAGAAATCAGACTCCCTGACTTCAGACTATACTACAAAGCTACAGTAATCAAGACAATATGGTACTGGCACAAAAACAGAAACATAGATCAATGGAACAAGATAGAAAGCCCAGAGATAAACCCACACACATATGGTCAACTAATCTATGACAAAGGAGGCAAGGACCTACAATGGAGAAAAGACAGTCTCTTCAGTAAGTGGTGCTGGGAAAACTGGACAGCTACATGTAAAAGAATGAAATTAAAACACTTCCTAACACCACACACAAAAATAAACTCAAAATGGATTAGAGACTTAAATGTAAGACCGGACAGTATAAAACTCTTGGAGGAATACACAGGAAGAACACTCTTGGACATAAATCACAGCAAGATCTTTTTTGATCCACCTCCTAGAGTAATGGAAATAAAACCAAAAATAAACAAATGGGACCTAATGAAACTTCAAAGCTTTTGCACAACAAAGGAAACCATAAACAAGACGAAAAGACAACCCTCAGAATGGGAGAAAATATTTGCAAATGAATCAACGGACAAAGGATTAATCTCCAAAATATATAAACAGCTCATGCAGCTCAATATTAAAAAAACAAACGACCCAACCTAAATTCAACCCAATTTAGGACCGAAGACCTAAATAGACATTTCTCCAAAGAAGACATACAGATGGCCAAGAAGCACATGAAAAGCTGCTCAACATCACTAATTATTAGAGAAATGCAAATCAAAACTACAGTGAGGGGACTTCCCTGGTGGCACAGTGGTTAAGAATCCACCTGCCAATGCAGGGGACACAGGTTCGAGCCCTGGTCCGGGACGATCCCACATGCCGCGGAGCAACTAAGCCTGTGCACCACAACTACTGAAGCCTGCGCACCTAGAGCCTGAGCTCTGCAGCAAGAGAAGCCACTGCAATGAGAAGCCTGTGCGCTGCAATGAAGACCGAATGCAGCCAAAAATAAATAAATAAATAATAATAAAAAGAAAATCTACAATGCGGTACCACCTCACACCAGTTAGAATGGGCCTCATCAGAATATCTACAAACAATAAATGCTGGAGAGGGTGTGGAGAAAAGGGAACCCTCTTGCACTGCTGGTGGGTATGTAAATTGATACAGCCACTATGGAGAACAGTGTGGAGGTTCCTTAAAAAACTAAATTTAGTTTAGTTTTGAAAAACTAAAATTACCATATGACCCAGCAATTCCACTACTGGGCATATACCCAGAGAAAACCATAATTCAAAAAGACACATGCACCGCAATGTTCATTGCAGCACTATTTACAATAGCCTGGTCATGGAAGCAACCTAAATGCCCATTGACAGTCAAATGCATAAAGAAGATGTGACACATATATACAATGGAATATTACTCAGCCATAAAAAGGAACGAAATTGGGTCATTTGTTGAGACGTGGATGGATCTAGAGACTGTCAGACAGAGTGAAGTAAGTCAGAAAGAGAAAAACAAGTATCGTATATTAACACATATATGTGGAACCTAGAAAAATGGTAGAGATAAACCGGTTTGCAGGGCAGAAATTGAGACACAGATGTAGAGAAAAAACGTATGGACACCAAGTGGGGAAAGCGGCAGGGGGGTGGGTGGTGGTGTGATGAATTGGGAGATTGGGATTGACATGTATACACTGATGTGTATAAAATGGATAACTAATAAGAACCTGCTGTATAAAAAAATAAATAAAATTAAATTTAAAAATAAAAAAAAACATAACTAACTATGTAGCATTCCTATTTTAGACAAAGGATTTTTTAAATCAATTCAGATGAGACAATTTACTCCATAAAGGAGAACTTTTATTTATTTATTTAAAAAACGTAAACAGAGCCTTCCATATAAATGTGTTCTCACTCAAATTTTCTGCTGTTAACACAACATGAATAAATATTATTAAGTGTATCAATTCATAATGGGTAAAAATAAGTCAAAAAATTTTTTAAAAGCACATGATTTCATAGGAGAAATTATCCCGGTCATTTTGGCTCTTCATTCTAATTAAGTTCTTGGTGAAATAAATGGGCAAATATTGCGTAACAGAAAATTAGAATATAACTAAAAGGAGTTCATACTGTTGGGCTCACATCAGATAGTAGTACTGTTTTTGTGAGATATATAGTAAAAAACGAAATAGTACATAGACTGAATTTTGAGCTTAGGTGAATCTAGAGTTCTAGGACAATGACATCTTACAAAATACGCTGAATATCAAAGTGGGCAGAAGGACAATTGACTCCTTCCCAAATATATACAAGGACATAAATCTTCATATTAAACTACGAGCCAGAGAATAATCGATGGATAATTAATGTAAGTCAATCATTGGTTATATAAAAACCTGAGAAATTAGAGCCTTTGTTGATTTTGTTTTAATAAGAAGGTAAAAGTGGCAGAAGGGAGAATAACTCTCTAAAACTCATTCCACTTATAGCAGAACTGTTTTGCTCTACCTACGCCCCACTGGCCTTCTTATGGTCATTCACTCCCCACTTCTAACTGGCTGAGGGCTTTCTCATGCAGCCATGGTCACTTTGCCTGAAAACACCAGGCTGGAAGTGCAGGGGAGACGTGACCCCTGGGAGAAGCAGTAGCTATTGAGAATGAGGTATAAATACCTTAGGACCCCTCATGTCCCAGAGGAGGTAACTCTGATATGTTTCACACTGATTCCCAGTTTCCCAGTGGGATTAAGGTACAGATACTATACTCAGTACTCTGTAATGTCCTATATGGGAAAAGAATCTAAAAAAAGAGTGGATATATGTGTAGGTATAACTGATTCACTTTGCTGTACACCTGAAACTAACACAGCATTGTAAATCAACTATACTCCAGTAAAAATTAATATAAAAAATAATAAAATAAAATCAAATAACTATGAAAAAGGTACAGATACCTATAGTGATAACTGGCTAGGTGACACTTTATTGGCTGCCTTTCCTTTCCTAGCTCATATCCCCCACTCCTCTGCCAAAGAAATCACTGGGCCTGGAATCCTGGTCTCACAGCCTGCTTGCTTCCAAGAGGACGACATGAAGGCAACGCCCTAAGAAAATGCAAATAGCGGGTCAGTTGGGGTATCCTCTGCGTTACCTCTACTTTCTCAGGGGCTGAAGCAGAAAGTGAAGGAGAAAATGGGGCAGTCACTCATCTCTCCCTTTTATACCAGCAATATTGCTACTCACAAATTTAAAAGAGCAAACAAAAGAAAAAAGAAAAGGAAGACTAAATGCAACTATCTTAATTCTCACCTATTTCTCTTGCCTCTTCTATAGCTTTCATCTCTGACCGAAGACCTATCTTCTATCTACAGCCATTTCATTGTGCCTTAGTGAAATAAGGTGTCCCCAGTCTTTTCCTTTATCACCTTCCTGTTTATACTGTTTGTACTTCCTGCCTGAACAGGCCATATTGAAAGAGGCCCATGCTTTGTCCCACAGGTCTGCAAATGCTTATTGTTTACAGACCCAACTCCCCAAGAAACAAACACAAGATTAGTCAAAGACATTCTAAATATAAAACCAGGAAGAAGGACAATGGAATCTTTCTCAAATCAGGTGCTAAAATACTCAGAGTTTCTTAAGGAAAAACACTACTATATGTAGAAGTGCTACTTGGTAATGCTTCCAGTGTGGGTATATATTTGATTTTTCATAATATTCAGTATAAATCGAGGTGTGAGTTTCCAGTTCTCACAGACCTTAAATACAGTTACAGATTATGCCCTGAAGAGACTTCTGTTGCTAATTTAGTGAATCACTGCTTTATCATGTTTTCGAGTGACACCTGGCTTGCTATTAGACTTGGAAAGCTACTCGTTACAATATGACAAATTCAAATTGCTTTTGAGGTAAATAGTCAGGTTTCTGTCTATTGTTGCCTTCTGAGGATTAAATTCTGAGATCAACCCTTTAAGGAAGAGTCCAATCTATGGAAAAGTTTTCCTGCCCTAAGCTCTGTTCTCAGCTAAACTGAAAACCACTTTTCTTGGACAAATTTTTTTTAAACATACTTCTATGTAATGACAACATCTTATTACATTGATTTGATAGGATTTTTTATAGAAATGCTTGCAGGATGGTTCAGGATTACACACTCTTACACGTGAAGATTAAGTTCTATAACATATAATCCACAAACTGATTACACTGCTTTATTATATAACAGAATGAGGGATAAAGCAATTAATCAGCCTCTTGTCTGTCTGCTCCTAGGGGACCCTCAGGACCAAGGTGGCAAAAAACAACACTTTCTATATTCCCTCTTGTACCCCCATGCGTTCTATAGTGCCAGTCACATAACAGGTGCAGAATAAGTAAGCTTTTGACTGTATAAATTAATAAATGCACAGAGTCATTAGGAAGATAGAATAGTTGTCAAACAAGATTACACCTTGATTTGAAACACTGAAATAAATAATGCAGAATTCGCCCAATAGGATGAGAGATATTTAGCAACTGAAGCCTAGAAATAAAAGAGTTTTACAGGCAAATATTGGAGATACCTAGTCTCACCCCAAAAGAGAAAGGATTCTGGCCCAAAGACTCAAGGATGTTTTAGCAGGTGTATCCCCATAGGTAGATGGACAAAATATCTGAACTACACACGTTTCTCAATTTGAAACTCATCAAGCAATGCACAGGTTTAATTTCATTTTCTATTTACCTTTTCCATAGGAAAAAATGTACAAGTCATGCAAAAATATAGGCTGAGAATGATTTTTTTCATTGTCAATTGATCATTGGTTTTTCTTTTAAATACTAAGCCTCTTTTTAACTTGGACCCTGTAAGTCCTTTCAGGAGGGAAAGTCTCGTAAGTAAACTGTCAGATTTAAATCTATGGAGCTGAAGTCCAGACCCAGGGCTCTGGAAAATGTCTTTTTGGAAACCTCCTGAGAGATGGTCAGTCAGCCCCTTTTATAGTTACCTGAACCTTAGCATGGGGATAAAAACCACTAGAGAACAACAACAACTGTTTAACCTTAAGGATATTGGAAAAAGTAAGAAAGTTAGAAAATAAATGTTTGTTCTAGCATCAAGCCAGCTCTATTTCTGAATTAGTTCTCTCCCATCCTGCATGAATTGAAAAGAAAACTATAAAAATGCTAAGCCTAAAAGCATGCGTTACATGTACAGCCCTTTCTAGGAAATGCCTTCAGCATAAATGACCATGATCCCAGACCTCACTCCATCCCGAGACGCACAGCATCAGGGCAATTATACCCTGGCCAGTAGCCTGTGATGTGGTCTAGTGGAACAGCTTGGCTTAAAAGGTTTCCTACTCGTTAATTAAATCAATCAGATCTTGTCTTGAGGGGTTGAACTAGGATACAAAGAAAGAGTCACTTAGCTAGTAGTAGGATCCTTAGACAAAGGGACATATTTTCTGCTGATTATACTTTAACTCTATTTTGTTCTTACTTTCTACATTCAGATATCTGTACCCTGCCTTTTCAATAAGCCCGTATATTTGTGAGTAACTAGATACTATAAGTAAGTGTAATACATGTTCAAGGTTGAAAAATGTTACACGGAGAATGAGGTGACAGGTTGCTAGAAACAAGATTGGTAGATACAGAGGCTGAGTAGAACTAGTCATAATAATAACAGAAGACAGGTTCATTCCCCTGGCTTACTAAGAATATTTTGTGAATAGCACTATTTTAGCCTTATTTAGTTTTTGAACTGAGATCTAGAAGTATCCTATTTCTGTGCTTCCAAAAAGTCTACTGCAGTATCAGAATCCCTAGCTTCCTTAATCCATATGTACCCTCAAAATAATTTTTCCATCACTTGAGTTAACTTTAGTCAATCTATATTTCTTGCAAAGTAAGAGCTTAAAGGACCCTCTAGTTGCCAACTATTGCATGGGCATAATGTTCTAGGATCTGTAAAATACATTAAATATATTAAATTTTTAAATATATTTTTGAATTAACTTATTTAATCTCTACAGCTACATTGCCAGATGGCAATTATTTTCCATGACTTGTCCATATTTATATAGGTAACAATAGTGGAGTCAGCATTCAAATCCAGGGCTATATCACTATAAAGCCCAGCTACAATCACTTATCAGTTACAGCCAATTACTGCCACTGTTTAAAAAAATTTTTCATTTCCACTCACTTGCATTCTTTATTCTTTATCCATCCAAAGGAAGAACATTTTAAAGCATCTTCATCTATCAAGTGCAACATAAATTAAGATGCTGATGAACATGGAAAGATGAAATGGGATATTTCTGTCATTTGGTACCAGGGCAAGATGGAATTTCTACTCAGATGCCAGGTTACTCGTCAGTCAAGGAGGTGCTTCCTTCTGAGGTTGTTCAGTGACTTTTATGCTTTCCTGATTCTGCCAGGCATGGCTCTGGACCAGAGCAGAATCCTTGTGATACTTGCAGGTTAAAACAAAATCTCTAATGCCAGATGGATTTGAATACTCATCTCTATTAGTTTTAGGACCTGGGGTGCCCTTAGCTATAAGTTACAGTATCCTTTGATTTCACATGTGTACCAGTTCTTGTACAGCAAGTTTAATCCAAGTTTTTATTAGATCAAAACTCAACAGGACATTTCATATGCTTTGCTGAAGGTTCATTTAATCTCTCATTTTCAATGGAAATCTTCATTTGGAAACATGCCATTTAGTCATTTTGCCATTTACTTATACGTTTATTTATTTTCGCTGAATGCCTGAGAGAGATCTTTTGCTTGGTAGTTTAGTAAACCATACCCAAAATATTCATCTTAACCTTTACTTGCTGAATTCCATTTCCCTTGGGAGAGGAACACAGGGCAGCAGCAGTAATGCTTTTCCCAAGCAGTATTTTTTTTTTTTTTAAACAGGAACTGCAACCAAACAAAAAAATTTACATTTCGACTCTATGTGTCTCTGTTTCTTTTTGGTGGTTGTTGTTGTTGTTGAATTGAGAACTTTCCTGTGTAAAAAAATATATATACTTATAGGCTGAAAAATAAACTCTAGTGCAGAGAAGTTTACTACTGAGAAGGTGAATACATTATATAGCAGTAGCAGTTTTGGAAAGCAGAAGCAATTTGGGGAAGTTCCCATAGTAGGGACTGTGTAAAGATGTATCATGAACACATTACTCTTTTTTCATTGTGCAGGATGCTTCAATACCCTTTTACCGCATACTACCACGTGTAACCCTGTAACCCTGGCTACATCACTGTTTCTCAAGGGCTTTTAAAAGGCAGTGTTTAGATTAGGCTGCTGTTATTTGAACCACTACCTAAAGCAGAGGGACCCCCAGAAATGGTTTCAGGAGCCACTTCATGGAACACCCCCTCTCCCGTCCCCAAGCTGCTTTCTATTTAGGAATTAGATCTTTGAGGAAGAATTTGTTTGGAGGAAAAGTTTCACGGCTTAAGAAGACAAAAAAAAGTTTGTACACCATTGAGATAGAAGGTTTTTAATCTTTTCTAACATTCCAGCCCTTATAACCCAGAACCCATACCCTGCCTTTTTATTTAGAAGGGGAATACTGTAGAGCACAGGGAAACTATATTCAATACCCTGGGATAAACCATAATGGAAAAGAATATGAAAAAGAATGTATATCTACGTATAACTGAACAACTTTACTGTATAGTACAAATTAACACAAAATTGTAAATCAACTATACTTCAATAAAATAAATTTTAAAAAATAAATAGAAGGGGAAAAACCATGTTACCATCATTCTTTTCTTCTTATTCAGAACTTCCATTATTCACTAGTCCATTTTGCTAGTCTATTCTGCTTTTAAGAAAGTCTACCATGGAGACATAAGCTGAGAGATGATAACTTTTATAAGAATATTAATCTTTTTAAAATCATGTGAAATGGTTCAGTGATCTAATAGAGAGTTTTACTGTACTGATGCATGTGTGATTCGAAAGAAAATTATATAAGATTAAATTCCTTTTCTCAGCCAATCAGAAAGGAGATTCCATGCATTTTTACAACCTCTAATAAACTTGGTAGATGAAAAACTGGGCTGTTAATCTCAGGTACAGTGACAGAAATAAAATATTATGAATAAAATTTTTCCTTGGGCTTCATGGGCAAAAGAAATATGGTCTCTACTCAAATCATTAAAATGCTGTATTCATTATTTATAGAATAAAGCAATAGGAACATGACAGGAAAATGATAAAACAATGAGGAAATTGCACAAAGAGATGAAATGTGAATCGCCTTTATCTAAGAGAGGAATTAATGTTGGTAATATTTCTATAAGAAAAGAATGCTATAGTACACACACAGGACAGATTTTAATTTTTAGCACTGGTGCTAGCCTAATACATGAAGAACCTGCTTTGTAGAAATAAAAATATAGTGAAAATAAAATCTCCAACATTAATATAGTATTTACAATCTGCCAAGCAGTCATCTAAACACTTGGAATATGTTAATTCATTTACCATTTACTATATAACTCTATGGGGTTCTCTACCATTACCATCTCCAAGTAAGAGATGAGAAAACTGAGACCCAATGAGATTAAGAAAAACGTGTTCAAGTCACACACCTAGAAAGTTATGGGGCTAGAAGTTTCATTTACGCCATCCTCACTGCCAAGCAACACTTTTAAACTGTTACCTCTGAATTTTTCTACTTCTCACCAGTGTCAGACACATGCCCTAATTATCTCCTGGATCTCTCCAGCTAGAGCACTATAGGCATTCTAGATGCTGCATCTCTCAAAATGACTCCCATAGAATTTCTATGCTTGTCTTGACCACCCTGCAAGGTGGAGGATGGTGGTGGGAACAGGCCCCTGCTGGTGTAGACAAGTGGAGTGGAGTACATGATTGGTAAGAAATGTAAAATAATGAATAAGTAAACATATAAAACCAAAGTCCATTTTCTTTTTATTGTCACAATGTGAGGCAATTCTCAACTATGTCAGTGATGAAATACTCCTCTTTTCTTTTTTTTTTTTTTTTTTTTTTAAAGGATTTTCTTATTTATTTATTTATTTTTGGCTGTGTTGGGTCTTCGGTTCGTGCGAGGGCTTTCTCCAGTTGCGGCAAGCGGGGGCCACTCTTCATCGCGGTGCGGGGACCGCTCTTCATCGCGGTGCGCGGGCCTTTCTCTATCGCGGCCCCTCCCGTCGCGGGGCACAGGCTCCAGACGCGCAGGCTCAGCAATTGTGGCTCACGGGCCCAGCTGCTCCGTGGCATGTGGGATCTTCCCAGACCAGGGCTCGAACCCGTGTCCCCTGCATTAGCAGGCAGACTCCCAACCACTGCGCCACCAGGGAAGCCCCTCCTCTTTTCTGAGACCGAGGGCTCCCCAGCCAACCTCCCTTTCAAGGAGTCTCACTAACACTTAGGCTCATCCTTCTCCTCCACTGCTGGTTTCATCAACAGCTGTGCCAGCCATTCAGCCAAAAACACGAGTTATCCTAGAAGCTCCTCTCTTCTCTATTCATTCCTGCTCATCCAACGATCAAAAAGTGGACCCTTTTGACATTTCTAGCATCAGTTCTCTGCCCTCTTCTGGTTATTTTTATTGACAGATATTCATGGACAGGATCTTCAGGTAAACTCAATTTTCTCAATATTTAAAGAGAAACACACGTTACTTGACTTTTGTAAATTACAGAAGTATATGAAAGACAATACAAATCACTTCGGAGGTCAACGACTGGAGTCAACCAACACAACATTTCTGGATATCCTCCAGCTCGTTTCTATCCTCTCTTCTCCTCTGCTCCCCTCCCCATCTGTCTCTCTGTCTTCTCTCTATGCATAAGCATATTTTATAGAACTGGGCTCATACTTTATACATAGTTTTGTTGACTGCATTTTTCATCCATTGGTATAAGTAACTAATAAGAATTTTGAGGTCAAAGAGCACAACTTTTTGTTTGTTTGTTTTAAAGTTACATTTCTTAAAATAAAAAAATGAATGTGTGCTTATTGTTGAAGACTTGGAAAATACAAAATAAAAGGAAAATGTAAGAGTCGCTCACAATCCCATGGTCATTGTACTGGACCTCAGACAAAACCGTCCCTCGCCATTTCTCATCTAGACGACTGCTGATCATATCCTAATTTGAATCCCTGTCTCAGTCAAGTTTACCCTCATCTCTCAACCTACCATCCACACTGCTTCCAGGATGAGGAGCCTTTAAATTTCACAAACGTGATGAGGTCACCCTGTTGATCTGCCATATGCCTTACCCTCTGACTCTATCGTACTGTATGAACTATCCCAACACACCATGATTTTTCAATAGGTACTCTCCCCACTTGACTTAATTTGCTTCACTCTTCAACCCAGCAGATGTAGAAGGAAGCTGTTTATTACATAAAGGCAGTAACCCCTATAGACTGAGGCAGAATCTGGGTTCTGTGAGGCTGAGTCACCATAAAATGGAAGAGTGGAGCCAGCGAGACATTTTCTGGTTCAGGTCAGGATTAGAGCCAATCTCTGAGATGATTGGAGAGATTTGGGAACTAATAGAAATTCAGATTTCCTAGAAAGGATGGAACTAGATTATAAAGAGTTAAGGAGTCAAAGAAGGCAGAATTTAGGTTAGCAAGGAATACATTAGCAGGATTTTGACCAGCAAGGGATTACCTGAAATTGTGTTTTAAAAAAAAAACCTAACAGTTGCAATGTTAGAAGGTTAGATTAGATTAGAAGGTTATTTTGGACTTTAGGCAGCTGGGCCAGTGTGCTGCTGTAGTTCTCATACTGCGATGAGGTTAGGGTACAGGCTAGCACGGTAACAGGCTAAGTGACATACATCCCACCAGACTGTCACCAGCATCAAAGCCTGAGCCGTGTGTATTCTGCCAATGCCCGCATCATCCTGGCACATAGGGACACAGCAGTTATTTTCCATAGTTTGTTATGTTGGCTTAGATATGCATTTTCCTCAGTTTTCCAAGATGAATGCTGAGTCTCATTTATCAACCTGTCCTTGGACTCCCATTGGAAACCTGGTTTATAAACTTGAACCCAGCTGACTGTCGCCTGTGATCATGGTCATTTGCCATGACATTTGCCACCTCAAAGAATTTATATACAGTAAAATAATTTGAAAATAATTTATATACAGTAAAAATTTAGATTTAAAAAAAATTCTTCCTGGATACTATATGGTTTTGAGTATTTTTTTTCTGTGTACCTTCTAAATGAAACCTAGATTATTTTTATTTCCCATTATTTGATGTAGTTTATTGGTTGAATTTGTCTTGAAAAAAATTACTCACGGGTGTTTTGAGTTGTATTTTTATCTGTTTGTTTAGTTTAATTTCATTGTTGTTGACTGTTGAAAAGCATTATGTACTTTTTAAACAGTGTTAATATATATCTAAAGTATTTTTCAGCTTTCAAAGTGCTTTTTTTTTAAAGCTATTCCTTTTAATTTTTCCCTCCACACAATTTTCTGATATTTGTATACTTTGTTTTTTGTTAAAAAAAAAAACAACTAATGGATTCCCTTAGTTTTTCCTTTCCATGCAGAATTTAATTGAGTGATCAGTCACTAATACAGTGTTCTTATCCCTGCAAGGGCACATTTAGGCAATTTTACACAGTCCTAGCCAATATGAAGTCAAACTCAGTAAATTGTTTTGCTTCTATTGATGAAGAAACACTACAGAGACCAAAATAAAAGACACATGGGTTAGCCAAGTCTTAATTGAAGAGAAGGAAACAAACAAACATGTTCCTTGATAAAAAATAGTTACTTGTTACAACACAACAAAATCAGGCCTTGGAATAATCTATGACATCTTTATTGTATTAAAATAAAACTGTTAATTATAACATCTTAGAAGACTAATAAGCAACACTTTCTTGCTTTCGTTCTCCTCCCGACACAAAACTCTGTTCATTTCCTGACCAGAACATGGTCTCTCCTAATTTGATGCTGTACCAGGGATAGAGATGGATGAAACTTTCTGAAGGTCTGACCTTGCCATAATTGAAATAATAAGTGCACTTACAGGAATACACATTTCCAATCAGGTAAAAGCTTCTGGTTACATGGACCTTTTGAGAAACAAAGAGCAAAGACCCCAAATAAGATCATGCATAAAAATTCTACTGGTTCCAAACTAGATTTTTTTAAGGGACAATTTTAGTCAAAGTATGTTATTTTCCAGCTACTGATGCTAATAGAAGGAAAACGCTTTTTAAATGCTTAGTGGATGTTTAGTGGTTTTATCATCATCGTTATGAACAAGTTATGCTAAATTATGTAAATCTGTCTTGGAATGGAAGGCTTATATGTACTTAATATACTTTACAACTATTTCTCTCCATTTGGTAGTAACCTCTTTAGGATAAGAGCTAGGTGTTTATCTTTTATTAATAAGAATACTGCAGAGCTTACTTTATTTTCCCTCTTTGCGGATCTTTCATAGACACATTATAATAATTGAAATAGAAGTGAAAAATTCGAATTCCTCACAGTTGTATCTGTCTTATATTTCTACTTACACCTGTGAAGAAGATATTCTTAACTCCCATCTTTGTCTCTAGTTAAGACTGACAAAGTTACATCCTTATGTATCTCAGCTCTGTTCAGTAAGAACATCAAACTCAGCACACCCCAAACTGAGTTTATTATCTTCATCTGAAAACCTTCTCATTCTCACTCAGGAGCCCACACGAGAAACAGGAATAATGTGATCTCTCCCAGTCTTCCTCCCACTGAAGTTAGTGATCAAGTCCTGACACTCTACCTCTTAAAATGTCTCTTGAATGACCACTGGTTGCCATCTTGAGCTACTGCATCTCTTCTCAGGAAGAAATCTGTTGCCCCAGCCCTCTGGCTTTCTTCCTTCTAAATAAACCTCCAAAAACTAAGACAGAATCTGTGGATGTTAATCACATTATTAGTCAAACACCTTGGCACGGAATATAAAAATCTCCCCAGGCTGCCTGGTTTGCAATCTTGCCTCTGCCGCTCACTCTCGCTTGCCATTCCCTCCACCTAGAACGCCATCCTTCTAGCTTATCTGTCCATCTTAAATATTGAAAATTTAGCTCAAGCAGTTCTCCAAGGTTGCTTTCCCTGATTCCATTTTCCAGACACCTTCTCTCATGTAACTACGGTACTTTACTATAATTCTTAAAGCAGTTTAGAGACAGCACTATGTCCTCTTTCCGTCTGTGGCTATCTGGAGGGCAGTGGTGTGTCTTACCTTGCGTTGTAACCCAGAAGTGTCTGCACATGTGGCAGCTCGGATATTTCTTGGTAGAATGAATGACTTGGTGTTTACCACCGCTAGATAACTTAGGCATTAAAAAAAAAAAAAAATTGGGGGCTTCCCTGGTGGCACAATGGTTGAGAATCTGCCTGCCAATGCAGGGGACACGGGTTCAAGCCCTGGTCTGGGAGGATCCCACATGCCGCGGAGCAACTAGGCCCATGAGCCACAACTACTGAGCCTGCGCGTCTGGAGCCTGTGCTCCGCAACAAGAGAGGCCGCGACAGTGAGAGGCCCGCGCAACGCGATGAAGAGTGGCCCCCGCTCGCCACAACTAGAGAAAGCCCTAGCACAGAAACGAAGACCCAACACAGCCAAAAATAAATAAATAAATAAATAGTTATTTTAAAAAAAAAAAAAATTGGTATTCTAAACAGAAGTCAGAAGCCAGAAATCCTAAATCCAACTTCCACCTCTATCCTTAACATGCTTTAATAAATCTTCCTTTCTCCCTTTCTTCTGCCCTCTTTCCTTCCTTCCTCCCTTGTATAAACCCTTGGGACACAATGTTGTGCCTGGTTCCACGTTTGGCAGCGAGGAGATATAAATTACAGAGGATCACTATCCTTTCCTTAAATGCATGAGAATTTAATTTTCAAATTCTCTGACTTGACTTAAGGAAAATATCTGTACGACTAGCAAAATGCATGTTTTCTTTGATATGTCAAGAAATATTATAGTCCTGGATGGATGTTAAGTTTTCAGACTTTTAGTGGCATTTGCTATTCTAAAATGAATTTTATGTAAAATATGCTCTCACAACATGAATTTCTATTTAGTTTATTTCAATCCCTCGGTAAACTGCTAGGTATGGAGAACTTTCAATGAACTGCCCACTTCATTTGATAGCATGCCTGGGGTTTTACCTGGGAGAGACAGGATCCTTCATGTGATTGGTGATAAACATTGAGAGAAGCACCATAAAAAGCTAATCCTCAGGTCTAAAGCTTCAGATTCCAGGTCTGAAAGGTTATCAATATTTCCAACATCCACCAAGGACTTGAAACTGGGGAGAGTTATGTCCTTCGGGACTCAGCGTGAATTGTTGCAGTTACTGGCCCATGTGTGAGCCCTGTTAGGGAGGCTGTAAAGGGAGGCCATTGTGAGGCTTTGGGAGTTGTTCATGATCCTGGGGAGAAGGCCTGGAGGTCCTGCGCAGAAAAGGAGTGATTCTGCTCAGGGAGGTTTATTCTATACCGATTAATGGGTGCTTAAGAGCGAAGCTTATTATCTGTGTGGTATAATCCAAGGCAAGCAGCAATATGCCACCCAACAAAGACCCTTTAAAAACACTTTCTAGTGATATGCAAAAATGTGATCTAAAAACAAGGCCTAATCAAACTGTGGGCAGAGACTGCAGACCCGTGTCAGCTGTTTTCTCTACCTTTGAAGGGCCAGGAGGAAGGCAGTGAGAAAGCAGACAATGAAGCAAAATTGTATCTCTTGTTCTGTTCAGTTCCACATTGCTGCTACGCTGGGGCTCTGCTGGCACTTCCAACCGCTTCCAACAATCCCAAGTCTCAGAAGAAATTTCCTCAGATGCTTATAGCTAAGATTTTTAAAAATTGTCTAAGTAATGCTTAAAAGAATGAATAAAATAAAAATAAAACAATGACTGAAGTTCGAGCATGAGAAGAAATATCATATTTATGTACCTGAATCTGAAAACTTGAGAAATATCACAATTTGTATATTGATCTAACACTAAATCAGCTCCTATCTTTTAAATTTGACATGACTTTAAATTCATGTTAATAAATTTCTAATGAATCAACATAAATGCACTAATTATGAACAGGCCTTCATCTTCCACAATGGCATATGTATTACATTCAAATAAAACAAAAATATGTATTAGAAATCTTTGAATTCTCTATTTTGTTTTATCATCATCATAATAATAGAGTGATTAATTGCTTACATAATATATATAATAATGTAAATCAATTTTTTTCAAATTGGTTGTTCCAAAGGTAAATCAGTATCATGGTAAAGAGCGGTGTATTTTTAGTTAGTGTTTGTTATACCCTTAATTCATATGGAAAAAAACAACTGTACAAATTAGATAAGTAATAATTGTCCAAATGCATATTTAATACTAATTATCTGCTGTGTATATTTACATAGGCACATATAATGTATTTGTATTTATTTTTAATTACCCCCTCACTCCAATGACCCTCAGCTAGTATACAAGTTCCATCAATATAGTAAATTTTTTGTCTTCTGTTCATGAATGTACTCCCAATCTAAACCTGCTCCTGAAATATACCAAGCACCCAGTAAGCACCTGTCTTATTAAGAGAATATTTTTTTATTTAATCAGATGTGCTTTTATAATCACATGTTAATACAAATATTCATTCAAGTATGAAAATATCTTAAATAGTGTATAAAAATTTAACAAATTTTACTATATATTTATTGACTCTGTGTGCTAAGCACTAGACTAGACGTTTGTATATTCTCTTAGAGGAAAACACAGGCAGAACACTCTATGACATAATTCACAGCAAGATCCTTTTTGACCCACCTCCTAGAGAAATGGAAATAAAAACAAAAATAAACAAATGGGACCTAATGAAACTTAAAAGCTTTTGCACAGCAAAGGAAACCATAAACAAGATGAAAAGACAACCCTCAGAATGGCAGAAAGTATTTGCAAATGAAGCAACTGGCAAAGGATTAATCTCCAAAATTTACAAGCAGCTCATGCAGCTCAATATCAGAAAAACAAACAACCCAATCCATAAATGGGCAGAAGACCTAAACAGACATTTCTCCAAAGAAGATATATAGATTGCCAACACACACATGAAAGGATGCTCAACATCACTAATCATAAGGGAAATGCAAATCAAAACTACAATGAGTTATCATCTCATACCGGTCAGAATGGCCATCATCAAAAAATCTAGAAACAATAAATGCTGGAGAGGGTGTGGAGAAGAGGGAACCCTCTTGCACTGTTGGTGGGAATGTAAATTGATACAGCCACTACGGAGAGCAGTATGGAGGTTCCTTAAAAAAACTAAAAATAGAACTACCATACGACCCAGCAATCCCACTACTGGGCATATACCCTGAGAAAACCATAATTCAAAAAGAGACATGTACCACAATGTTCACTGCAGCTCTATTTACAATAGCCAGGACATGGAAGCAACCTAAGCGTCCATCAACAGATGAATGGATAAAGAAGAAGCGGCACATATATACAATGGAATATTACTCAGCCATAAAAAGAAACGAAATTGAGTTATTTGTAGTGAGGTGGATGGACTTAGAGTCTGTCATACAGAGTGAAGTAAGTCAGAAAGAGAAAAACAAATACCGTATGCTAACACACATATATGGAATCTAAAAAAAAAAAAATGGTTCTGAAGAACCTAGGGGCAGGACAGGAATAAAGATGCAGACATAGAGAATGGATTTGAGGACATGGGGAGGGGGAAGGGTAAGCTGGGACGAAGTGAGAGTGGCATGGACATATATACACTACCAAATGTAAAACAGATAGCTAGTGGTAAGCAGCTGCATAGCACAGGGAGATCAGCTCGGTTCTTTCTGACCACCTAGAGGGATGGGATAGGGAGGGTGGGAGGGAGACGCAAGAGGGAGGAGATATGGGGATATATGTATATGTATAGCTGATTCACTTTGTTATAAAGCAGAAACTAACACACCATTGTAAAGCAATTATACTCCAATAAAGATGTTAAAGACAAATAAAAATAAATAAAAGAATAGTTGAGGACACGGGGAGGGAGAAGGGTTAGCTGGGACGAAGTGAGAAAGTAGCATTGACATATACACACTACCAAATGTAAAATAGATAGCTAGTGGGAAGCAGCCACATAGCACAGGGAGATCAGCTCGGTGCTTTGTGTCCACCTAGAGGGGTGGGATAGGGAGGGTGGGAGGGAAACGCAAGAGGGAGGGGATATGGGGATATATGTATACATGTAGCTGATTCAGTTTGTTATACAGCCGAAACTAATCCAACATTGTAAATCAATTATACCCCAATAAAAATTTTAAAAGGAAAAATAAATAAATAAATAAAATCCCTTTATTGCAAGAGTAAACAAAGCCTTGACCAGTTAGGGAAGTGCTATGGCTGAGACCAGAATCTGCTCTACTCAATTCCTAGCTTAAGGCTTTCCTGCAATGGTTATACTTTAAATGATGATATAGGTGGTAAATACAAATAATTTCACAAGATAATTTTCTCTAAATTGATGTTCGACCTATTTACATAATTTCACTTTAGAAGCTACTATGTCTTGAGGTTTCATCCTTAATCTTTTAAGATTTTTATCAAGGATAAACATCTTATACACCTGTTGTTTGATGTCAAAAAACACAAAAAATATTTGATTATATGAAATTTGGTCTTGACAAAGCTGTCAGTTCTTACAAAATCATGAAGTATAAAATGGCAATTAAGATATCATTCTACGAGGCCGAAGTCAGAATAGCAAGATGTATTGGTCTTGGTTCCCTGACAGCAGGCTTTGGGGATTAGGAGACCTGGGAAGTCTCACCTGGCCCCTGATTAGGTGTTGTGACATTGAGAAAATGAGTTTGTCTCTCTTGGGCTTTTGTTTCTTCATCTGTAAAATTAGGAGGCTGGACTGGAATGTTCTCTAAGGTTCCTTCCATCTCTAAAATTCTATGATCCATAATCTTTAGAGAGCACGGGTCTCATCATTATAACGTCTTTATAAAAACTATCAATCAGTTTCCAAGACTGACAATATCAGCCAGAACTCAAAGGTACATTATTAGCAAGTGCTTAGTCATTAACTTTGAGAGTATTGGCCACAATATGCTAAAAGACTCTTTGGAAAGCTCCTTTAAGTAATTCAAGAGTGCAAAAGGAAAAAAAGTCACATCATTAATTATACAAAGTTATGACTCCAGACACACTGCATTTACCTGTGACTTTTGAAAGTTAACACAGACAATCCTAGGAAAAGTTGTAAAGCTTCCTTCTTCCCTACCACCCTGAAGGCACCAATGTTGTCTCTACTTATCCCATTTCCCATTCTTATAAAGATGGAAAGGTTTACAACAATTAGCACTTTCTATCTATTCAGCAATTATTTGGTTTTTAGAGGAATAAAAGCTTAATTACAGCCAAGTGTTACTCCAACCCACACATCTGCACTGAATGCTTCTTTTCACAAAGAGTGGCATCAGAGTGGTTTACTTTCTTCAAAGTTATTTCAAAGGGTTGCACAGGGAGGAGACTCCTTTGCAGTGATGGAAGCATGTGTAATTCATTAGCTCCCATCTCCAAAGCACAAGGGCTGGGCAGGGTGGGGCCAGCCTTACAGAACACTCCAATTCCATCAGGGATCTCTCTTCTCAGTACTCATTCCTTAAACTCATTCTCCTACACCTGTGCGGTCTCATGGATTAGCCACGAGCCACATACAGCTATTTCAATTTAAATGAACTAAAATTAAACAGAATTTAACTTGCACAGCCTGAGCCACATTCCAGGTGCCAGAACACCTTCTCCACAAAGTACAGTACTTGACTGTCAGCGAGTAGAAGTCATGACGATTACAAAATTGTCACCATAGGAAAAACAGAATTTTTTTCAAACCTCCTAGCGCAAGTTTTGCAAGGCCTTGGGAGAGATTCTGACTAGCTCCAGGACTGGGTCATGTGCACAACCCCTCACCTGTTCTGTGGCCTGAGAGGTGAGGCGAGGGGGCGGAAGGCTGTTTCTATTCTGATGACATGGCTACAGAGAGCGAGGCAGGGGAGCAGAACACCTGGAGAAGGTGTTCCTGCATGATTTGCCTTCAGCTCAACGCATTGACCTTAGGTGTTACCATTGATCGTATTTTCACCAATGTATATACGCTGATAATCTACCTAACCATGTGGCTATTAAGATATAACATTTCTACCACCCCAGGAAGTTCCCCCACACCCCTCCCCAGTCAATCTCCACCTCCCACCCAAAGTAACCACGACTGTGATATTCTGCACCATAGATTAAGTTTGTATATGGATGTGCGCACGTGTGTGTGTCTGTGTGTATATTTTTTTTCACATGGACACATGTTATTTCTTAAACAGCAGACTGAAATGCTTAAAAGCATAATTTCTTTTTTTTTATGTCTGAAACATTTGTATTAACATATTTCCATACATATTTCCATACAAATACAAATATAAGATTTTTAGAAATTTCATGTAATGTCTGAAACATTTATATTAACATATTTCCATACAAATAACCCAGTGAAAGTTTAGTATTAGTTGTTTTGTTTGTTTGTTTGTTTATACTGCAGGTTCTTATTAGGCATCAATTTTATACACATCAGTGTATACATGTCAATCCCAATAGCCCAATTCAGCACACCACCATCCCCACCCCACCTCAGTTTTCCCCCCTTGGTGTCCATATGTCCATTCTCTACATCTGTGTCTCAACTTCTGCCCTGCAAACCGGCTCATCTGTACCATTTTTCTAGGTTCCACATACATGCATTAATATACGATATTTGTTTTTCTCTTTCTGACTTACTTCACTCTGTATGACAGTCTCTAGATCCATCCACTTCTCAACAAATGACTTAATTTCGTTCCTTTTTATGGCTGAGTAATATTCCATTGTATATATGTACCACATCTTCTTTATCCATTCGTCTGTTGATGGGCATTTAGGTTGCTTCCATGACCTGGCTATTGTAAATAGTGCTGCAATGAACATTCAGGTGCATGTGTCTTTCTGAATTACGGTTTTCTCTGGGTATATGCCCAGTAGTGGGATTGCTGGGTCATATGGTAATTCTATTTTTAGTTTTTTAAGGAACCTCCATACTGTTCTCCATAGTGGCTGTATCAATTTACATTCCACCAACAGTGCAAGAGGGTTCCCTTTTCTCCACACCCTCTCCAGCATTTGTTGTTTGTAGATTTTCTGATGATGCCCATTCTAACAGGAGTGAGGTGATAACCTCATTGTAGTTTTGATTTGCATTTCTCTAATAATTAGTGATGTTGAGCATCTTTTCATGTGCTTCGTGGCCGTCTGTATGTCTTCTTTGGAGAAATGTCTATTTAGGTCTTCTGCCCATTTTTGGATTGGGGTGTTTGTTTCTTTAATATTGAGCTGAATGAGCTGTTTATATATTTTGGAGATTAATCCTTTGTCCGTTGATTCGTTTGCAAATATTTTCTCCCATTCTGAGGGTTGTCTTTTCGTCTTGTTTATGGTTTCCTTTGCTGTGCAAAAGCTTTGAAGTTTCATTAGGTCCCATTTCTTTATTTTTGTTTTTATTTCCATTACTCTAGGAGGTGGATCAAAAAAGATCTTGCTGTGATTTATGTCAAAGAGTGTTCTTCCTATGTTTTCCTCTAAGAGTTTTATAGTGTCCAGTCTTATATTTAGGTCCCTAATCCATTTTGAGTTTATTTTTGTGTATGGTGTTAGGGAGTATTCTAATTTCATTCTTTTACATGTAGCTGTCCAGTTTTCCCAGCACCACTTATTGAAGAGACTGTCTTTTCTCCATTGTATATCTTTGCCTCCTTTGTCATAGATTAGTTGACCATAGGTGCGTGGGTTAATCTCTGGGCTTTCTATCTTGTTCCATTGATCTATGTTTCTGTTTTTGTGCCAGTACCATATTGTCTTGATTACTGTAGCTTAGTAGTAGAGTCTGAAGTCAGGGAGTCTGATTCCTCCAGCTCCATTTTTTTGCCTCAAGACTGAAAAGCATAATTTCTTATGAGAAACTTTGGTTTGATTCCTGACTCTTACCTTAAGGAGTTATTCAACTTCCTAAGCCTCATTTTTCTCTAAGTAAATAAGGATAATAGTAGTAACTATTTCACATGACTGTCATGAAGAGTAAATGAGGCGAGACTTCCCTGGTGGCACAGTGGTTAAGAATCTGCCTGCCAATGCAGAGGACACGGGTTCGAGTCCTGGTCTGGGAAGATCCCACATGCCGTGGAGCAACTAAGCCCGTGCATCACAACTACTGAGCCTGCACTCTAGAGCCCGCGAGCCACAACTACTGAGCCCGTGTGCCACAACTACTGAAGCCCGCGGGCCTAGAGCCCGTGCTCCGCAACAAGAGAAGCCACTGCAATGAGAAGCCCGTGCACGGCAACGAAGAGTAACCCCTGCTCGCCACAACTAGAGAAAGCCCGTGCGCAGCAACGAAGACCCAACACAGCCAAAAATAAATTAATTAAAATAAATTAAAAGAAAAAAGAATAAATGAGGCCATAAATGTAAACAATGGGATACTAAGTCAATGTGATGCTTGAAACAGTACATATATTCAGGAAATGTTAGCTTTTATTTTGATTTAATTGCAAAATTTTCAGGGTTCTTATTCTATCACAGACCTTTAAACTCCCTCTTAAGTAAAACAGTAGAAGATTCATCTAGATTCTTCTGTGAGTCCTTGTAAAGAGGAATAATAGGTCAAGCTTTCTCATACTTTTAAATTAAAGATCAAGAGTGTGGAAGGAAACTTCAAAATGAAAGTCCTTAAAAATCAATTGAAAATGTAGTACTGACGATGATTCTGGTTCTTTTGATAAAATGTTTGAGCAATATCAAAACTGCCAAAATGCACAGCCCAGTTCTATGAGCCTTAGAAGAACTTCACGACAGCCATTCCCCAAGTTTTATTCTGCCAGTTTTATGGCTGACTCATCACAGCTCAGATTTTCAATGAAAGAATTGATGATATACACCAACCTCCTATAAAACAACTCTAGTACAAGTCCCATTTTTACATAATGCGATTTAATAGAACTGCTATTGTATGGAATAACAGTCATCTGGGTACCTGATGATTTCAGCTGTTTATTCCAGAGTGGAAGGCAATTCTTTGGTTTGTTTGCTTTGAGCAAAAGGAAAACAGATTTTCAGGGAGTCAATAAGCCTGTGGTCTGGGCAAAAGGGACTGGATCTCTTGGGTCAGAGTCTACCTTGGTTTTGAGGTCAGCCAGGGACTGGCCTGTGGGAGAAATTGATGAGCCATGCTGATCTGAAGTTGCTTCTGAAACTTTGGCTTCAGGGAGTTCAAAGGAAAAGCAGCAGGGTGTTCCGAGGCAGGTTTTTGAAGTAACTATTTAGCTGCAGTATCAAAAATGGTTCTGCCATAACAAAAACACAGTTTAAAAAAAGACCCTCTCTAGTTATCAGTTCAAAAAGTCTTATCATATTTTATACATTTTTTAAATGTTCTGGAAGAATGGTCAGCAATGGATATCATTGCAACGGGTGCTGTAGATCCCCACTCCCATCCCCACCTGACCGTCTCATCCACCACTGCCTGACTTCTGAGAGCCGGCCAACACCCACGCTTCTTCTCCTGCAGGCTTTCTCTTGTCACTGAAGATTGCTTTTCTACTCACATGGCAGCCTGGCAGAGCCAGGGAATTAACCCTCTTAGCCCTCATCAGCAACATCCAAAGACTAATGTGAGTTGATGTATACATGCCCCAGCAGCACTGCCCTCCAGTGGGAAGAGCTCTGAGGCCGCAGTTTCACATGGCTGCCCAGTTCATCCTGTGGGATTAAGTGCCAGTTGCCCTCGGTAGCTGCGGCTTTGATAACGCAGCTCCATCAAATGGCCTTCAGCCTCCCTTCCCAGTCTCCCTTTCCCACACCCCTGCTTGAATATCCTTAAGGATTTGCTTCTGGGGGGACTTAGAGACTAAGTCACTGATTCAAATGGAAAGTGAAAGATCCTTTATAAAAGCAAGTATGATACCGGCTGAAGACAGAGAGCAGGGCAAGAATTTGAGAACCACCTTCACACAAACTCTTCTGGGCTTCCTGGTCTGAATTCGATTCAGTTTAACAAATATTTATCAAGTGTCTTCTACATAGAAAGCATTTTCCCTAGATATTTAACAAGGCTCTTATAAAAATATTAAATAAGGTAACATTCCATTCTAGAACTTCAACACATTTTATAAAGTTTCTTCCAAATGTATATAAGTAGTGTCCATTTTCGTAAGGAGACTCTTGGAATGACATTCATCTCGATCAATTCCACAAAATTGCAATTTTGTCAGAATCACTTATCTAGTGATGAGGTTCAATTGTGTAATGATTTTCAGCTTATAACGCTTTAAAATTACCTTGAACCAACCCTGAGAATGTGGGTGGGTTAATTTTATTTTTCAAGAAATCGTAAGAGACTCTGATGTGTATACAGCTCAATATGCCCTTCTCAGAGGAAATGTTTACTTTTTTAAAATAAATTTATTTATTTATTTATTTATTTTTGGCTGCGTTGGGTCTTTGTTGCCGCATGCGGGCTTTCTCTAGTTGCAGCGAGCGGGGGCTACTCTTCGTTGCAGTGCACGGGCTTCTCATTGTGGAGGCTTCTCTTGTTGCGGAGCACGGGCTCTAGGAGTGCGGGCTTCAATAGTTGTGGCACACGGGCTCAGTAGTTGTGGCGCCCGGGCTTAGTTGCTCCACGGCATGTGGGATCTCACCAGACCAGGGCTTGAACCCGTGTCCCCTGCATTAGCAGGTGGATTCTTAACCCCTGTGCCACCAGGGAAGCCCGGAAATGTTTACTTTTAATAGCATGATTGCTTTTTTTATTCAGGTGATAACTTCAAGGAGAGGGTGTTTTTTTTGTTGTTTTTTTTGTTTTCTTGTTTTTAATTTTTTTTTTTTTTAATCTATTTATGGCTGTGTTGGGTCTTCGTTTCTGTGCGAGGGCTTTCTCTAGTTGTGGCAAGCGGGGGCCACTCTTCATCGCGGTGCGCGGGCCTCTCACTATCGCGGCCTCTCTTGTTGCGGAGCACGGGCTCCAGATGCGTAGGCTCAGCAGTTGTGGCTCACGGGCCCAGTTGCTCCGCGGCATGTGGGATCTTCCCAGACCAGGGCTCGAACCCGTGTCCCCTGCATTGGCAGGCAGATTCTCAACCACTGCGCCACCAGGGAAGCCCGGAGAGGGTGTTTTTGAATGTAAAAAATATTTTGTAAAATTGTTTCCAAGTAAGGTGACAATTGGATTACTTGAGAACTAGTCCTTAGTTTTACATCAATTTTTCTTATGGATTAAATGTAAGAATGTAGTTCAAGTTTACAAACCAGAAGATTCTATGCATTTATGGCTAGAAATTTGCTCTTCGTGTACATAGTAGTTATGTCTCTGTGACATGCATCATTTGATTTGATATTTGCTTAAGTGAAATGTGATGGGTTGACATTATCAAACTGACCAGATATTCTGTAACCTTAAACTGAGGGTTCCTGTGTCTGTATGAAAGGAGTGGCAAATGGGGAATGCAGCAGGACAGCAGATGCCAGCGTTAGTCCAACAGCATCAATAAAATGCATTTGACTAGAGTGGTTAGGTCAATCACAAGAGAATACTCACTTACATGAGAATTTGATTCTATTATTTATATTAATGTTGTTTTCCTGGGGTCACTGGGGCAATGCACTATAGCCTGTTTCTTGAAGGAATGAACTTTATAAAAATGCAAGAAAATTAAGATAATTGTTGATAAATGATTGCAGATTGAAGGAGACTTTAAAAAGAGGGCAAGACATTTGATGATTAATGACACAACTAAGGGACAATGGTATCTTTAATACAACAATGCTGATTCTTCATGTATTTTATTTCACAATTTGAATATTATTCTGAAGTGCGAAATCAGTTTCAGTATGCATGACACCATAAATATTTATCATATATCTTTAGTGTGCCAGGCCCCATGCTAGCGGCTAGGGCTGAAAGGCAAAGAAGATTAACAAAGATTTTTCTCTTCTGAAAATAACAGTCAGGTATGCAAGCAGACAATGCTCGGCGGTTAGTACAGTGATAATCACCGAATATGGAGCATTTTGCCTCATAAACTGCATAGAACCTTACACTTAATAAGTAATGATAACATTTATATTATTTATAAATATTTATGTTATTTATTTTTATGCACATACTATGTACTGCACCGGAGAAAGAGCTTTACGTGATCTCATTTCATCCTCATAGCATCCTTAGGAAGTATGTACAGAAGAAGATCTGGGTTTTGTGGGGACTGAATTTTAAAGACTGTGAAGATGACCGCATGGGCCCCGGCAAAGGGGGCCTTGAAGCTTAAGCTTTGCTGCCTTCATAGTACATATTCCTCCCACCGCTATTATTATACCAACTTTTCAGATGAGGAAACTGAGACCTAAAAAGTCAATGTAACTTTAAAAAGACAGTTACCTGTATGAAAACTGACAGAGTATAGACGGTTCGAGAGAAGAATTTTCACCACAGCCTCACTAACAAAATCCTCTAAACCCTGTGGGACAGGAATGAGGACATCTCATGGGACAATGTAGTTGATTCAGGCATTGGCTGACAGGTGCAATTAGGTTCTTTCTACAGAAGAAGATGCAAAGATTAAGAAGTCTTCAACCGAGATTAACAAAGATGGCGGAGTAGAAGGACGTGCTCTCACTCCCTCTTGCGAGAGCACCAGAATCACAACTGGCTGCTGGACAATCATTGACAGGAAGACCCTGGACTTCACCAAGGAGGATACCCCACGTCCAAGGACAGAGGAGAAGCCACAGTGAGACGGTAGGAGGGGCACAATCAGAGTAAAATCAAATCCCATAACTGCTGGGTGGGTGACTCACAGACTGGCGAACACTTATACCACAGAAGTCCACCCACTGGAGTGAAGGTTCTGAGCCCCACGTCAGGCTTCCCAACCTGGGGGTCCGGCAACGGGAGGAGGAATTCCTAGAGAATCAGACTTTGAAGTCTAGTGGGAATTGATTGCAGGACTGTGACAGGACTGGGGGAAACAGAGACCCCACTCTTGGAGGGCACACACAAAGTAATGTGTGCATCGGGACCCAGGGGAAGGAGCAGTGACCCTGGGGGAGACAGAACCAGACGTACCTGCTGGTGTTGGGGGGTCTCCTGCAGAGGCAAGTGGTGGCTCTGTTTCACCGTGGGGATAAGGACACTGGCAGCAGAGGTCCTGGGAAGTTCTCCTTGGCGTGAGCCCTCCCAGGGTCCGCCATTAACCCCACCAAAGAGCACGGGTAGGCTCCAGTGTTGGGTTGCCTCAGGCAAAACAACCAACAGGGAGGGAACCCAGCCCCACCCATCAACAGTCAAGTGGATTAAGGTTTTACTGAGCTCTGACTGCCACAGCAACAGTCAGCTCTACCCACCACCAGAGCCTCCCATTAAGCCTCTTAGATAGCCTCAACCACCAGAGGGCAGACAACAGAAGCAAGAAAAACTACAATCCTGCAGCCTGTGGACCAAAAACCACAGTTACAGAAAGACAGAGAAGATGAAAAGGCAGAGGGCTATGTACCAGATGAAGGAACAAGAAAAAACCCCAGAAAAACAACTAAATGAAGTGGAGATAGGCAACCTTCCAGAAAAAGAATTCAGAATAATGATAGTGAAGATGATCCAGGACCTCGGAATAAGAATGGAGGCAAAGATTGAGAAGATGCAAGAAATGATTAACAAAGACCTAGAAGAATTAAAGAACAAACAAACAGAGATGACCAATACAATAACTGAAATGAAAACTACACTAGAAGGAATCAATAGCAGAATAACTGAGGCAGAAGAACGGATAAGTGACCTGGAAGACAGAATGGTGGAATTCACTGCTGCGGAACAGACTAAAGAAAAAAGAATGAAAAGAAATGAAGACAGCCTAAGAGACCTCTGGGACAACATTAAATGCAACAACATTCGCATTATAGGGGTTCCAGAAGGAGAAGAGAGAGAGAAAGGACCAGAGAAAATATTTGAAGAGATTATAGTCGAAAACTTCCCTAACATGGGAAAGGAAATAGCCACCCAAGTCCAGGAAGCACAGAGAGTCCCATACAGAATAAACCCAAGGAGAAACACGCCGAGACACATAGTAATCAAAGTGGCAAAAATTAAAGACAAAGAAAAATTACTGAAAGCAGCAAGGGAAAAACGACAAATAACATACAAGGGAACTCCCATAAGGTTAACAGCTGATTTCTCAGCGGAAACTCTGCAAGCCAGAAGGGTGTGGCATGATATACTTAAAGTGATGAAAGGGAAGAACCTACAACCAAGATTACTCTACCCAGCAAGGATCTCATTTAGATTTGATGGAGAAATCAAAAGCTTTACAGACAAGCAAAAGCTAAGAGAATTCAGCACCACCAAACCAGCTCTACAACAAATGCTAAAGGAACTTCTCTAAGTGGGAAACACAAGAGAAGAAAAGGACCTACAAAAACAAACCCAAAACAATTAAGAAAATGGTCATAGGAACATACATATCGATAATTACCTTAAACGTGAATGGATTAAATGCCCCAACCAAAAGACATAGACTGGCTGAATGGATACAAAAACAAGACCCATATATATGCTGCCTACAAGAGACCCACTTTAGACCTAGGGACACATACAGACTGAAAGGGAGGGGATGGAAAAAGATATTCCATGCAAATGGAAATCAAAAGAAAGCTGGAGTAGCTATACTCATATCAGAAAAAATAGACTTTAAAATAAAGAATGTTACAAGAGACAAGGAAGGACACTACATAATGATCAAGGGATCAATCCAAGAAGAAGATATAACAATTATAAATATATATGCACCCAACATAGGAGCACCTCAATACATAAGGCAACTGCTAACAGCTATAAAAGAGGAAATCGACAGTAACACAATAATAGTGGGGGACTTTAACACCTCACTTACACCAATGGACAGATCATCCAAAATGAAAATAAATAAGGAAACAGAACCTTTAAATGACACAATAGACCAGATAGATTTAATTGATATATATAGGACATTCCATCCAAAAACGGCAGATGACACATTCTTCTCAAGTGCGCACAGAACATTCTCCAGGATAGATCACATCTTGGGTCACAAATCAAGCCTCAGTAAATTTAAGAAAATTGAAATCATATCAAGCATCTTTTCTGACCACAACGCTATGAGATTAGAAATGAATTACAGGGAAAAAAACGTAAAAAAGACAAACACATGGAGGCTAAACAATACGTTACTAAATAACCAAGAGATCACTGAAGAAATCAAACAGGAAATAAAAAAATACGTAGAGACAAATGACAATGAAAACACGACGACCCAAAACCTATGGGATGCAGCAAAAGCGGTTCTAAGAGGGAAGTTTATAGCTATACAAGCCTACCTAAAGAAACAAGAAAAATCTCAAGTAAACAATCTAACCTTACACCTAAAGAAACTAGAGAAAGAAGAACAAACAAAACCCAAAGTTAGCAGAAGGAAAGAAATCATAAAGATCAGAGCAGAAATAAATGAAATAGAAACAAAGAAAACAATAGCAAAGATCAATAAAACTAAAAGTTGGTTCTTTGAGAAGATAAACAAAATTGATAAGCCATTAGCCAGACTCATCAAGAAAAAGAGGGAGAGGACTCAAATCAATAAAATCAGAAATGAAAAAGGAGAAGTTACAACAGACACCACAGAAATACAAAGCATCCTAAGAGACTACTACAAGCAACTTTATGCCAATAAAATGGACAACCTGGAAGAAATGGACAAATTCTTAGAAAGGTATAACGTTCCAAGACTGAATCAGGAAGAAACAGAAACTATGAACAGACCAATCACAAGTAATGAAATTGAAACTGTGATTAAAAATCTTCCAACAAACAAAAGTCCAGGACCAGATGGCTTCACAGGTCAATTCTATCAAACATTTAGAGAAGAGCTAACACCCATCCTTCTCAAACTCTTCCAAAAAATTGCAGAGGAAGGAACTCTCCCAAACTCATTCTATGAGGCCACCATCACCCTGATACCAAAACCAGACAAAGACACTACAAAAAAAGAAAATTACAGACCAATATCACTGATGAATATAGATGCAAAAATCCTCAACAAAATACTAGCAAACAGAATCCAACAACACATTAAAAGGATCATACACCACGATCAAGTGGGATTTATCCCAGGGATGCAAGGATTCTTCAATATACGCAAATCAATCAATGTGATACACCATATTAACAAATTGAAGAATAAAAACCATATGATCATCTCAATAGATGCAGAAAAAGCTTTTGACAAAATTCAACACCCATTTATGATAAAAACTCTCCAGAAAGTGGGCATAGAGGGAACCTACCTCAACATAATAAAGGCCATATATGACAAACCCACAGCAAATATCATTCTCAATGGTGAAAAACTGAAAGCATTTCCTCTAAGATCAGGAATGAGACAAGGATGTCCACTCTCACCACTATTATTCAACATAGTTCTGGAAGTCCTAGCCACGGCAATCAGAGAAGAAAAAGAAATAAAAGGAACACAAATTGGAAAAGAAGAAGTAAAACTGTCACTGTTTGCGGATGACATGATACTATACATAGAGAATCCTAAAACTGCCACCAGAAAACTGCTAGAGCTAATTAATGAATATGGTAAAGTTGCAGGTTACAAAATTAATGCACAGAAATCTCTTGCATTCCTATACAATAATGATGAAAAATCTGAAAGAGAAATTATGGAAACACTCCCATTTACCATTGCAACAAAAAGAATAAAATACCTAGGAATAAACCTACCTAGGGAGACAAAAGACCTGTATGCAGAAAACTATAAGACACTGATGAAAGAAATTAAAGATGATACCAACAGATGGAGAAATATACCATGTTCTTGGATTGGAAGAATCAACATTGTGAAAATGAGTATACTACCCAAAGCAATCTACAGATTCAATGCAATCCCTATCAAATTACCAATGGCATTTTTTACGGAGTAGAACAAATCATCTTAAAATTTGTATGGAGACACAAAAGACCCCGAATAGCCAAAGCAGTCTTGAGGCAAAAAAATGGAGCTGGAGGAATCAGACTCCCTGACTTCAGACTATACTACAAAGCTACAGTAATCAAGACAATATGGTACTGGCACAAAAACAGAAACATAGATCAATGGAACAAGATAGAAAGCCCAGAGATTAACGCACGCAACTATGGTCAACTAATCTATGACAAAGGAGGCAAAGATATACAATGGAGAAAAGACAGTCTCTTCAATAACTGGTGCTGGGAAAACTGGACAGCTACATGTAAAAGAATGAAATTAGAAAACTCCCTAACACCATACACAAAAATAAACTCAAAATGGATTAGAGACCTAAATATAAGACTGGACACTATAAAACTCTTAGAGGAAAACATAGGAAGAACACTCTTTGACATAAATCACAGCAAGATCTTTTTTGATCCACCTCCTAGAGTAATGGAAATAAAAACAAAAATAAACAAGTGGGACCTAATGAAACTTCAAAGCTTTTGCACAGCAAAGGAAACCATAAACAAGACGAAAAGACAACCCTCAGAATGGGAGAAAATATTTGCAAATGAATCAACGGACAAAGGATTAATCTCTAAAATATATAAACAGCTCATTCAGCTCAATATCAAAGAAACAAACACCCCAATCCAAAAATGGGCAGAAGACCTAAATAGACATTTCTCCAAAGAAGACATACAGACGGCCACGAAGCACATGAAAAGATGCTCAACATCACTAATTATTAGAGAAATGCAAATCAAAACTACAATGAGGTATCACCTCACTCCTGTTAGAATGGGCATCATCAGAAAATCTACAAACAACAAATGCTGGAGAGGGTGTGGAGAAAAGGGAACCCTCTTGCACTGTTGGTGGGAATGTAAATTGATACAGCCACTATGGAGAACAATATGGAGGTTCCTTAAAAAACTAAAAATTGAATTACCATATGACCCAACAATCCCACTACTGGGCATATACCCAGAGAAAACCGTAATTCAAAAAGACACCTGCACCCGAATGTTCATTGCAGCACTATTTACAATAGCCAGGTCATGGAAGCAACCTAAATGCCCATCAACAGACGAATGGATAAAGAAGTTGTGGTACATATATACAATGGAATATTACTCAGCCATAAAAAGGAACGAAATTGAGTCATTTGTTGAGACGTGGATGGATCTAGAGACTGTCATACAGAGTGAAGTAAGTCAGAAAGAGAAAAACAAATATCGTATATTAATGCATGTATGTGGAACCTAGAAAAATGGTACAGATGAGCCAGTTTGCAGGGCAGAAGTTGAGACACAGATGTAGAGAATGGACATATGGACACCAAGGGGGGAAAACTGCGGTGAGGTGGGGATGGTGGTGTGCTGAATTGGGCGATTGGGATTGACATGTATACACTGATGTGTATAAAACTGATGCCTAATAAGAACCTGCAGTATAAAAAAGCAAACAAAACAACTAATACTAAACTTTCATTGGGTTATTTGTATGGAAATATGTTAATATAAATGTTTCAGACATTACATGAAATTTCTAAAAATCTTATATTTGTATTTGATGGAAATATGTATGGAAATATGTTAATATAAATGTTTCAGACATTACATGAAATTTCTAAAAATCTTATATTTGTATTTGTATGGAAATATGTATGGAAATATGTTAATATAAATGTTTCAGACATTACAGGAAACTTCTAAAAATCTTATATGTTCTGGTATAATATTATAAGTAATAATCCTAGTTATTACTTTAAAATGTATATCTCAGAAATAACTAATTTTCTTGTCAACTGCATTATTATGAACTTTCATCAAATCTTTAACCATGGTCATTTTTAAGTCTTTTGTCATTTACAGACAGTTCTGGGTGTACTCTGATGATTTTGCAAATATGTTCCTATAAAAGGGTTTCATCTTCAAGAAATTCATGGAAAAGACTCTGACAAGTACAGGTTTCTGGTAACTGACTGTACTGCTGAACTGAATGAATAAGCATTTTCAGAACTCTAATGAAAAACTGATGAACTCATAAAAGTGCTAACAAAAGATCAAGATGAAAAAAAAATTAATTACATGGGACTGAGTGAACTGATGAGGATGAGTATAATTTTTGTGACTTTCTGTCTGAATTAAAAAAAAAAAATCCCACAAGGACTCAGAGGCAAAGAATATACAAATCAATTTTCACTGCAAAGTAAAGGAGCTGTTACAGTGGAGGATTACTGGACTGAATGTCAATATTATGACATAGTATGAGTGTGTTTCATGTTTGGTAATTGCAATCATTGTTGCTTTTGTTGTGGTCATCCATGTACAATGCTTGGTGTCAGTCTATTTATCTCTTGTAAAAATAAAATACAGTGTGTGTGTGTGTGGGGAAAAAAAAAAAAAGAACACTCAGGATAAAGGATCCCATCCCCTAAAAAAAAAAAAAAAAAAAAAAAAAAAGAAGTCTTCAACCTTAGTGCTAATATTCATCTGTCAATTAAAGAGCATGCCTTGGGAACCAGAATATTTGGATCCAGTGTCACTGGATGACTTAGAGTAGATCAACTCACTACATTATCCTGAAAAGTGTTCTACAAACCAGAATAGTCATATTAGTCACATGATTTAATTTTCAGCATTAACGTTTGGATACATTAATTCATGGGCTGCTCACCATGCAACAATGTCACATAATCTGATAAAGTAGCTATAAGTAATCTGACAGTTGATTGATTTCAATTGTCATTATGTAGACAAAGGAAAATACTAGTGTCGCTGGGTTAAGTAAAGTAGGTTTTACAATTCCATCTATTTAGTTTTCAAAACTAATATTTCCATGATATTTAACTTCGCTGAAGAGGAGAAAAATGGTGATCAATAGCCAAGGTTTATGCCCAGAAAAACTCACTGAGATTTATAGCTACTGTGAAAGCATAATTTAAGATTATAAAGAAAGTCTCTTTTTTTTTTTTTTTTTTTTTAAGTGGGATTTTCTTGAATCTTGCATTTAAATTTATTTATTTATTTATTTTTGCTGTGTTCGGTCTTCGTTTCTGTGCGAGGGCTTTCTCTAATTGCGGCGAGCGGGGGCCACTCTTCATCGCGGTGCGCGGGCCTCTCACCATCGCGGCCTCTCCCGCTGCGGAGCACAGGCTCCAGACGCGCAGGCTCAGCAACTGTGGCTCACGGGCCCAGTTGCTCCGTGGCATGTGGGATCTTCCCAGACCAGGGCTCGAACCCGTGTCCCCTGCATTGGCAGGCAGATTCTCAACCACTGCGCCACCAGGGAAGCCCCGAAAGTCTCTTTTTAATTTTGCGGTTTGACAACAGAGTTGGACAAGTATTAAAATTTCGCTTTTAAAAAATGATACCTTTATATGCACATAAGCAACTCTACTGAAATGAAATTAGTCTGAGAATGCAATTTAGATTTAGAGAAGCAGGGCTGTTAAAAATTAATCACTCATTCCCCACTCCATGATGAAATTCAGTGTTTTCCAAAGGGCATCTCTCCAGTGGCTGTGCAGTGGTGCAAAGGGCTACATTGTTGAGAGGACTTTAATCTTTTTGCACGGAATCAATGAAGAACAGTGTTGAATACAAGACAGCTGCCCATCACAGGTGTGTTAGATTAATCTCAGTGAGAGGGAGATATTAACAGACATCACCAAATAATCGATTGTAATGCTCTGGAAAAACACAATGTGCTGGAGAGAAAACAAGAACTCTTTGTGATGAGCATTCTGTTTGTTTCTGTAAGGATCCATTTCCTTATAGAAACATGTTGGGGGAGTCGATATTTCCTAACTATACTAAATTCTAACTTCAGGACCATTTTATCTACCTTCTCATCACCCATGTCTAAAAATTCTCATCATTCAAGGTTAAGCCCAAATTCAATTATTCTATGCAAAGGAAAATCAGATATTTTCTTGCATTGCTATAAGACAATTTAATTACTCATACACACACGAACTTGATAATATTATGACAAAAATACACTGGCCAGTTCTGTAATCTTTTGGTGATCTTTCAACCAGATAGATGGTTTTGAGCATTTAAGGCTCAAAAGATCAGAGAAGTCCTAAAGTGTCGAGGCAGGTTACCTGTTCTGGTCTTGCTTGCACAGCTCTGTGATTTTAAGGCTGAACATTTATAGATGGCATTGAAATATTCTTTGGGTTTCAAAAAACTGTGGGTCTACCCTAAAGAAGAATGCTTACAGATTATTTTGTTTTGTCGCTACAGACAGAATAAAATAGAAATCTTACACAAAAGTCAATTGAAAAATTATAGTCTCTAGAATTTCTGTGTCAATGCCTCAAATAAAGAGAATTTTCTAAATAAAGGGAAATGTATCCCCAATCCATTTATAAAATCAGTTGATTAACTCAAACTGATTTTTAGTAAAAACTTCTGTCTATATTAAAGGCTTCTTTTAATGAATAAAGTCATTAAAGCATTATTTTAAACACTGCATATATGGACAGGAAGAATCCAATGAAAACAGAATTTGAATGCAATTCCTGAATCATCAGGGTGAAGAATGAAACATCTTGGACCAGGTCAAGCTTTGCAAAAAAGAATAAAAATCACTGGACCTGGCCTGGCCGGTATGCGCTGCTCAAGATGCCTGAAGGTTCCGTTCTCCACTCTGCTATTCTCACTTCCTCCTCCTCTGCCCTAGATCAAATCTGTTAAGTGTTTTGGAATGCCCAAACTTTTCAACGTTTTAGTAGATATTTTAAATATGACTTGTCAAAAAGGCATTGCTAGACGGGTGAACACATGCACCCAGGAATTACAGAATCCGAATTCAAAAGCTGCTCTGCAATCTACTAAGTGTGTGATCTAGGGCAAGTTACTTTCCCTCTCCAAACCTCAGTCCTTCCAGACATACAATGAGATGATTATCTTCCTCGTATGACTGTGTGAGATTTGAGTGATGTATCTCATGGCATATAAGGACGGCTGGGGGAAGATATCAGAATGATGTATAATATTTTTATCTTTCCCTGAAATTTTTTCCTCTCCAAGGCTTCCACCTTCAAGGGACAGTCAGGAAGCATACTGCCCCAGGGAGGAAAGAACATATTCTGCCTGGAACAAAGAGGCCACTGACTGATTGGCTTTGAGCATCAAAGCCGATGCCCAGCGGCAATAGCAAGGTCTTTTTTTTTAAAGGTTTGATGAAAGTTCATAACAATGCAATTGACAAGGAAATTTAGTTATTTCTGAGACATACATTTTAAAGTAATAACTAGAATTATGACTTATAACATTATACCAGAACATATAAGATTTTTAGAAATTTCATGTAATGTCTGAAACATTTATCTTAACCTATTTCCATACAAATAACCCAATGAGAGTTTAGTATTAGTTTTTTGTTTGTTTTTTTATACTGCAGGTTCTTATTAGTCATCAATTTTTATACACATCAGTGTACACACGTCAATCCCAATCGCCCAGTTCATCACACCATATAGCAAGGTCTTGAAAGCCAGGCCTTAAATGACTTTCTGAATTCCTCTAATTCAATTTGACATATCAAACACTAAGCTGGACTGATCAGATCATAGCCCAGGGTAGAGAAGAAATGGAAATTCCAATCCTTCTCACCAAAGTGAAGGGAGGTAGAGATAAAGAGATGGGATCGAATGGTGAGACACCAGCAACTTGGCAGTTCTCAGTGCTGGAGGGAGAGGTGGGGAATTAGATGGAATAGAGTGGACTCTTCAAGTAGAGGGTACATCCTCTTACTTCCTGTTTGGGTACCTGGGAGAGAATAACCTCACACCCTCCCCCCTTCTCTAGCCCAAATGCTAGAGTAGTTACAAGACAGTAGACAGAGTAAAAGTGAATGTGGTTAGCAAGAGCGGGTACCACTGCGCAGCCATGACACTTTTACAAGGTGAAGGGCTGAGAAGCCCTCTATGTCGTTAGGAACAAATGCAGCAGGAGCGGGAAAGATGTGCTCAGAAGTCGGATTTGAGTCTGACTGCGGAGCCTGCAGAAAGGGCTGCCAAGGAAGTGGGAGACGGACTCCCGCTGAAAGCCATCTAGTCTGAAACCCAATGAAGTCATGACCTACAGTGGGGTGCAATGCAACTGAGAATTAGGGTGGAGCCCAGGCATCAGGAGGAGACAGCCCAAGCTTCCCAGAAGCATCATCTGTGACTAGGAACTCCGCCAGAGTTACCACAGTCACAGACTTCTGTCACTAATGCCAGCAGTTAAATCAGAGATGAGCCTAGACCAACAGTATCTCAGCAGTCTGTGCCCATCCAGGGATCCGACCAGCCACTCATGAGATCACAGATCACCATTTCCTTGATCCTCCCTGCAACTAGGTCACATACGCACAGAGAGGACAGGGAGAAGGGAGAAATCTGAAAGTAAATATTCAATGCTAAGTGATCTAATCTCATGCATATTACTTGGTTGGATTACATTTAGGCTTTCCCACTTGCTCTCTCCAGGAGAGATGGAGGCTTGCAAGTGAGATTAAAACATTTAAGGAAAATCTGAGTATATTGTTAATATAGTTACTCCCCACTCCCCCACTGGTTACAGGTCTACACCTACGCAATAACTCAAATAATGCTCACAATAACCTTATGAGAAAAATACGGCTATTACCCCCACTAACCACTGCAAGACTAATAGAAGTCTACTGTTCATCACAGAACATTAGGCTAAGGGTAAGGGGGCCAAGTTCACTGTTGCATTGTGCATGGGTTGGGGGAGGGAGGCTTCAGTGTTTTGGTTTTGTTTTCATGATCGTACATCACTTGTCTAACCCTGGACGGTCACATCACCTCCATGAAATTTTGTTCAGAGAAGAAGACTAAATGATCCAGAACTAATCAACTATCCGTATGTGAAACCATGACCTCCAGATTTGGGTTCAATAGTGGCACACAGTACATGAAAGAAAACAAAGTGGAACTGAATGCTGCTTTGGAAGCCAAGGAAGCAAAACAAAGCAAATTTTCATACGCAATGTCAGATACAGGCCTTGCTAAGATAAACTTTAACCGGTAACAAGTCTAGGGCTCTTTCTGTTAACCAAACCAGGGTTGTTTCGTCTGACATGCAGCAAACCAGAACGCTGAGACACCTGGATTTGTAGCAAAGAGAAGGTTTATTCACGAGGCAGCCAAAGGAGGAGACGAGGAGACGGGAGAACGAGTCTCAGATCCACCTCCCCGACGGCTCAGGTCATTTATGGAATAAAGAATAAAGAGGCAGGGTTGTCAGAAGCATGGGGAGCGTGGGCAACGTGGGGAAAGGTGATTGATACAAATGTGTGGTAATCGTCGTCCAGCTAAGAGTAACTAAGCCACAGGTCTCTGCATGTTAAAAATTGGAGGTGCTTAGCATCACGCAAGGGTAGAGTTTTTGGCCCTCTGACATCAAAAGGTCACTGAGCAGACACTCCCATGCCCAGCTGGAGGGTGAGTGGGCCCAACCAGTCTTAACCAGCTCGGCTAGAATTAGACACTTCTGACTCCTAGTTCCTGGAAAACAACTTGGGAAAAAATATCTTACTGTTTAGGCTACCAGCCACTTAGAGGGCATGCAAGCCTTTTGGAGCAACAATTAAAATGACCTTGATTATTGAAGGAAGGTGAAATAGATTTGACTAATGATTACCCACGGTTTCATTTCCACCAAACAACGGAAAATAAAAATGTATTAATTGATTTCACCATAAAAGCTGTATACATCTGCTTTATGTAAAGTCTCCAAAAGATTAAGTCAGTTACTCTGCAGGAAGCTGGCTTTCATTTTAGACACCTGAAAAAACACAGGCTTAAGTTAGGATGATAATAATCCTCAGGCAATTTTGAAGGAGGTTTTATTCTGAAGCTAAAGTGGAAATCTTGAAAAATGTCTACCTTTCAAATATCAATTTCTAAGTCAATCATTTCCTGGATGTAAAATCAATGACCATCACCAGTCAAAAATTGGTTAAGTTCTTGCTTTTTTGTGAAGGTGACATTGGTCTTTTAATGCTGCATTTTTAATGTTCTCATTTTTGCTTCATAATGTTTCTATGTTTTGTTTTTTTTTTTTACTAGTCCACACTTTAGTAACAGTTTTGTGCCTGGGTCCATGTCTTGATGGATTTATATTAACCCTTATACAAATTTTTAACTGATATTACCTTAAACTATTACAGTTCCACGAAAGTATTTTGACCACATACTAACAGAAATTTGAATAGCTATTCTGGCACTTCAGAATCAGTGGGTCACATATAAAGAAATATTGTAAATCAGCGACAAAATAAACCCCAGAATTGTTTATAGATTATTTATTCAAAACTAATAGCATCAATTATTAGTAAATACTTTAAAGTACAGAACTGCTGTTGAAGGAAGATTTTCAGGGATAGACATATATATTGATATAATAGGAACTTGTAAGTTCAGAACTGTGCTAAACTGCAGGATATCTAAAGACATAAAGTTCTAGATATATTTTAGTTTATTAATAAAGCATATTAAAATTACTAGTCATAGAATGAGTATGAAATAACAGTGATTTTTCTCTATTTTTTTTCTGGTTTGTCAGATTGTATGATCATATATCAAAATCTATATGAGATTTATATACTGCAATTTGATATTGGGCCATGCCATAATACTGGTTGAACCATATCAGGATTCTGATAAAATCGTTTTTAAAAGTGAAATAATATCTTTTAAAAAAATCAAGGGGGGCTTCCCTGGTGGTGCAGTGGTTAAGAATCTGCCTGCCAATGCAGGGGACACGGGTTCGAGCCCTCGTCTGGGAAGATCCCACATGCCGCGGAGCAACTAAGCCCGTGAGCCACAACTACTGAGCCTGTGCATCTGGAGCCTGTGCTCCGCAACAAGAGAGGCCGCGAAGTGAGAGGCCCTCGCACCGCGATGAAGAATGGCCCCCACTCGCCGCAACTGGAGAAAGCCCTCGCACAGAAGCGAAGACCCAACACAGCCATAAATAAATAAATAAATAAAAATTTAAAAAAAAAATCAAGGATATCATACTTTAACATATAAATTGTTTCTTTCTTCAAAATACACTCAGATGGAGGAGTATATTCAATAAATAGACCATAAACAGACCAGAAAATTCAAGGATCTGGTGATTTGAAATTTCTCACCAACTAATAGTGTGAATTAGACGAAACACGTGACCACTGGGAGACAGCTCCCTAATGTAAAGTGAGGGGTTTAGCAAGAAGCACATGACGTTTGGAGCGACTCCTAAGATTCTATGAATTTGTGTCACCCTGTGGGTTTTTTCTTCATTTGTTTTAGTTTTTGTGGTAAGAACACCTAACATGAGATGTGATCTCTTAACAAAATTTCAAGTGCACTATACTTTATTAACTCTAGGCATGATGCCATACACTAGGTCTCTAGAAACTGCTGGAGGTGATGCGTATGCTTGTTACTTTGTGGCAATGGTCTCACTGGTGTGTGCATATGTCTAAACTCATCAAATTATATACATTAAATATGTGCAGCTTGCATATCAATTATAATTCAATAAATCTCTAAGAAAAGATTCTGTAAATTATTTGACTTTCTAAATAGGCATTGGAAGATTTTAGCATTTCGCAAAGGTCTAAAGGGTGCAAAAAGCAACAGATCATTTGCTAAACTGGGCCAGCTGAGAACCTGGTGCTTCTTTGTTTTAAAATGTTGAAATATCTAATGGGCACAGAACACTCAGCCTGGTTTGTACTCTACCTTTAGGTAATGGACTAGTTGCGTTTGAAGTGGTAGTTACTGGTGAAGGAAAGCAGGCTGATTCGGGAGGGCTGAAGTCAAGGAGAAATCCAAGTTGAGAGAAGTGTCTTATGATTCCCAGTAAGAGACCAGGGGAGCAGGCAGCTTACGTGTGTCTCATACATCAGTTCTGACTGTGACTTGCTAAGGACCAAGGGAAGGCTGAGGCTTTTCTATTTCTATTGTAAGGCTAGCGCGGCACTCTCCTCATCTGGCTTCTTTCCAGGTATGTACATGGTGATAACATCCCCAGCTGAAAGAGGCATTAAAGGGACCTAAGCTTTAGGGGTCCAACATGAAGCCCCCAGTTCTTCACTTTGGAGCTGATACATGCAAACAGCATAAAAGGCTGAAGGAGGCCTTCATGGCTCTGTGATGTCTTTAGAAACTCGTAGACCAGCTGACACCAAAAATCTCAGCAGTGTTTTATCTTAGACATGTCACAAGCATGCAAGCTAGATGGAGGCCCCCTCTAAAGCGCTGACCTACAATACCAAACCTGAAGCTTGAAATTCCTGTTTATCAAGAAATGAAACACAGCAGCAAGGGCAGTGACAAGTTTCAACCATAATAGCTATGTCCCACCCTTGTCCTGGAGATTCTTGTTGCAGGGGTGAATGAATAATTTAATCTGCATGAGCCATCAATTCTAGGCCTCCTTCAAAAATTTGGCAGTGGTCCCAGCTAATTTCATTTATGATGTGGGTTTTTTTTGAGACCATGAGTATTCAGAAAGTGAAAAAGGGCAGCTAGCATCTCATTATGCAAGTGTGTTTCTGTTCTTTATTTTTCCCTTCCAGTAATACTTTATTGATTTATTAAACAGCAACCAAAGGATAATGACCCGCCATTTCCTCATTAATTAGTCATAGGAACAAGCAACACTAATCAGTCTAACTTCAACTACAAATAATTAGTCTTTTTATTTCTCTTGAGAGAGGAGAATGAATTATAGAAATTTTATTATGCTTTATATTTTTTCACTGAATGAAAATGTATATGTTGGGTACTTAGCGTAAGATTCATATTTTGTGAACTGTATAATCAGGAAAGAACTTTTTATGCAAACAGTTTTGATTAATAACTTGACAGAGTTGCTTAGTCATCCTCTAGCAAAGTTTTTTGTAATGTTTTTTCTTTGGTACACCACCTCCCTCTGCCCTCAAATTAGTCTGCTAAAGTTAGAAATAGTAATAAGGACAAATTCTAGGAACTGAAAAAATCGTCCTACTTATTTGCTTACTGAATTTTGGTAACTTTTCTTACATCAAAACAGATTTTTTTTTGAATGGATAAACAACAAAGTCCTACTGTATAGCACAGGGAACTATATTCAATATCCCGAGATAAACCATAATGGAAAAGAAAATTTAAAAGAATGTATATATATGTATAACTAAATCACTTTGCTGTACAGCAGAAATTAACAACACTAAATCAACTATACTTCAATTTTAAAAAAGTATTTTGAAATTCAACTGTTTTGTAAATTGGTTAGTGGATAATTGAGATATATAAAAGCAGTTACAGTGAAATAAAATTAATAAACTATTCATGAAAACTTTTTAATAAAACAGATTTTTTTCTATCGTTCATGCAATCGTTCTCTTAATCATTGGTCATTCATCACATATTTATTGGGCAACCACTATGTGCCAAGCACAGTGCTAGTTGCTATAGTTATTATATCCTGCTGTACCATATACACGTGATCTTGCAGTCATGGTCTACCCTTAAATGAAGGATGCAAACATTTTTATAAACATAAATATAAATACACTATTATAAATTGAGATAATTTCCAAGATGAAAATAATTACTTCTATTTCTTGATTCTGAAGAGTTTTCATGGTTTCAATTACCACTGTTTGTCCAAGGACTCTGACAAATCAGTTGACAATTAAATACAAATATTCCTTCTCACTAATATACATCTTTTCTTGTTAATCTCTTCTCCATTCTTTTACCTTTCACTTAGAAGAACAAACCATTCTCCCCGTTGGTTTTTCCACTGTTAAATCCTCCTTTTATTTATCCTAAAGAAACCCTGTTTTTTTTCCCTCAATCTATACCTGACCAGGGTGATCATATTATTGTTCACTTTATCATCGACCCAACTTTAACTTTTATTAAAAGAAGTATCTTTTCCAAATTCACTAAAATCACCATTTATCCCTGGGAAAAACTATTATGAATAACCTCCCAGTTAATGTGATACACATTTGGATCTGTGTTTTTATTTAAACTTACTTCTTAATGGTATCTGTATGATAGAGAACAGTCTGTCAGGCAATGTACTGGAACACTGGACTTTACTTTTGCTTAAAGTTTAAAAAATATTTTCTCAACTCCCAAGTTACTTGTTCTCACGTTTTGAGTTCCATCGGAGCATTTTTAAAGTAATTTGAACTATATAACTCAAACCTTTGTTCTAATGACTATTGTTACAATATCTCTTTATTTATTATTTTGAACAAAACAAACAAACCAGAGCAGGCTCATTTTCTCTATCTATAATTGCATCTATCGATCCCTTTATTTATGGTATTTTTGATGTTAACCATGATTCAAATAATGCTTGTTACATGAATGAATGAAAAACATGTTTTCCTATCGTGTGTTAAAAAAATAATTTTGTAAACTAAAAAATTTCTATTGCTGGCACATTTGTATGATTAACAAAAGAAAGGAGGTAGAAGGAAGCCAGCTGAAACTGATGGAACCTACCATGAAGCAAGAATGTTATTTACATACTGCTATTTTAAACTCAGGGCACCCTGAATGGGAAGAATTTAATCCCCAATTAGACAGAAGAAAGCCAAGCTTCAAGAGATTAAATAATATTTTAGATAGGATTTAAATGCATGGCTTTCTTATTTCACACCTCATTTTTTCCCCTACTATATATACTGCATGATACATTCCACCATGCTACTAGTTGTAGGCTAGTTTAAAAACTTTAAACACGTGTTTACACAGGTAAATATATGGGTTCACATAAATCAGAATGAAGAATATGACTTGCTTAATGCCCTCCATTCGAAAGAGGCAGGGAGGTCAGATATTTTGAGACTGACATTGCCAGTGCTACTTGGTCAATTCAAGCAGCAATCATATGGTCAGGTTTTAGGTGAATACTTGAGGCCAACTTTGTCCTTGGGCTCTTTGCCTTGAGATCATTGCCAGTGGATGCTTGGTGTTAGGTGAGAAGCTACATAATCCATATGAATAAAAACCTATGCAAACACAGCATAAAGAAACAAAATCAAAATACGTATTTTGATTATAGATTAACTCGGTGATATTGGAAGAAATTAAATGGTATATTTAAATAAAGTTTATGCTATCACAGCATCATGTTGGTGATGAATTTAAATCTGGAAGTTTGATTGGTGAGGTCTAACATTAAAAGAACACATGGATAGAGGTTGAGTCACTATATTTTTACTAAGTTGTATAATTTAATGTTTTAATGGGTTTCATCATTTTTACCTTGCAGCACAAGATAATGTTGACAAGGAACCAATCTTTAAAGTACTACTTATAAAAAGAGAAATGGTGCATTATATTCCTGACACTTAAGGTCAAGTACTGAAGATGCATTGTATATTAATGTATCCAATATATCAGACCAGAAGTTAATGTCTACCCTCCCTTTTGGTTCTAGACTATTTCATAAACCTATTTTTACTTCCTTCAGTCTGATTAATAGTATCCTGAAATACTCCATCCTGACAGCGCATAAAGATAGCTTGCATGTTACATGAAAATCATGAAGGAACTAAGTCTCATTATATTTAAAATGATACATTTCAGAAATTGAAAATAACTTCATGCATAGGTTTAATTAAACACACTCTAGTATGGTGTTTGCCTTTAGGAAATTATTCAAAGCTAGTGGTTAACTGTTGCAATTTCCACTGAATTGCTGGATGGACTCTCCCACTAAAACTTTGCTAGAATGGGTTCAAGCCACACTTTCTTTAACAACATATATCAATTGTAACAGCTATGATTGACAGTCGTAACACAAATATATTTTCCAATTTTTTTTTCTATCTGGGTCAATGATTTTACCTTGTGATATGTCCTTGAAAAATAGTGTCGGTGGTGTTAAAAGAGAATTTAGCTAAAACAAAACACAAATAGCTAAATACTTAAGAGTTTCTGTTTGGAGTAAATAGGTATGGTAATAGGCCTAGAGGCTGATTTCCAGCTTTGCCACCTACTGCCTCTACAACCTTAAGCAGATTACTTAAATTGTTTGTTCCTTAGCATCCACATGTTTTGGGTTGTGGGGTTTTTTTTGTGTTTTTTTTTTTTAATATTTATTTATTTTTTGGCTGCGCTGGATCTTCGTTGCGGAACTAGTTCCCTGACTAGGGATTGAACCCGGGCCCCGTGCATTGGGAGCACAGTCTTAAACACTGGACCACCACAGAAGTCCCACATCCACATGTTTTAAAAGGAGGCAATTATAATGCCTACCTCTCAAATTGATGTAAGACCTAAATGAGACGATATATGCTAAAAAGACTTTATAAAGGCTAAATTCTTCCACAGATAGAGTTCCTCTTCCCTTCTCATTTCATTATTAATTTTGTTTGTTCCTTTTCATAAGTCAGTATTAATGAAGAGAAGATAAGGCATTCCTTATTCTCTTCTGTTTTTATGTTCTAGTCATTCTCAGCATAATAATTTTTAGTAAATTTAGGGAAAGCATCACCAAATAAATATATATTATTAAGATAATATACTTAGTAGCCTGAACCTATATTATAAATTAGATTCGTCTATGATCACAGATTATTTTATGAGTCAGTCTACTGGATGCAAGATATGCATTCTGCGCAATGAAGTACACAAAATCTTCATATAATGAAAAAAATAGGAGGTTTTGGAAAATTTTGTGTCAAAATTTGACCTCCCAATTTCAAAACTTTAAAAATTAAATGAATCACTCAGGATCCTAACTTTTGAATTAGGCAATTTAATAAAAAGACTGTTTACAAAAATAGAGTTGAGAGAGCAAAGCCTCCAGGATTATAGTACATGGGGATTAGTAATAGTAGGGGAAAACTGTTACCATTCCCACCACCCCTACATGATAGAACTATTACCAGAGACCAGAGTGACAGAGAGCTATGAGAAGGATGCTTGACAAGATTGCAACCTTCAATTCAGAGAAGAGTATGACACCAGCACACACAGCTTTGGGGACGGAAGATGGGGGAATAAATTATTAACCTCAGCCTCTTCTTTCTCTCCAGGTTTTTAACAGGTGCTCGCATATACATAACACAGCTGTATATGAAATGGAAAAGGGACCCATTAAAAAAAAAAAAAAAAAGAAGAAGAAAAAGAAAAAACACACAACAACTTTCTGGAGTACCAAGCAGAATGGCTAAGGATGGAGAGTGCAATGGAGGGGCTAACTGGTAGACCACCAGTCCAAGAGAGCTGAAATAAATATAGATATATTTGTCTCAGAATAGTCGGTTGGTTTTGCATTGACACGATTGTATATGATATTAGTCAGACGTTATGACAGGTCTCATCTCTTCCTCCTTTCTTTAAAAGTGGGCATCATTTGCAGCAGTAAAATATTAAAGATAGTGCAAAAAACAAGGAATTGACAGTTTCCAATCCCAAATTAAACACTAAAGAGAAGCAAATAGTTTATTCACCACTACCAGAGAATTTCCTTTCAGAATGCAGCATTAGGTAGGTTTTGTTTGGTAGAAAGCATTATATCGTTGAAGAGTAACACAAGTTTATTTTTTGGAGGACAAAACCAGAAAAACGCAACTCTTGCTTAAGCAGATGTCACATGACACACCATGCTTTTTTTTAAATGGCAGCAGGATTAGCTACTTTCCCAATTTCATTTTCTGCCTTCAAAGGTACACACATTGTAACACGCACTCAGCCAAGTAAGAAACCTGTAATGGCTAGGCTAAGCTCAGCCCCAACAGAAGAAATTAGATTGTTTTATGATCACAGATTATTTTATGAGTCAGTCTACAGGATGCAAGATACGCATTCTGTGCAATGAAGTGCACAAATCTTCATATAAAGAAAAAAATGGGAGGTTTTGGAAAATTTTGTGTCAAAATTTGACACCTACTCAGAGCTTATGAACATTCTTTCATTTAATTAAAATACAATGTTAAACTTTGACAGAAGTATTTGCATTCTTTTATACTTTATTCTTAATTTGAACTCTTAAATTTGTTGATGTTGAACAGCTTTGCATATTGCATTTTCCAGGGTATGTTGATATATAACGTGATAGAGTTTTCTAGGAATCATATCTACTGAGAATACATCCTTTTCACCTTAACAAATCATGGAAGACTATGCAGCATTAATTCACTGGCCTCCCAAGAGTAACATGATACATATTCAAACAAAAGAGATGCAACTCCTGTGCTTCTACAGATTTGTGAAATAACAATGAAAAATGTAAATGAAAAGGACAGTGGAAGTAAAGAGTGCAGCCAAGATAGATAACTTTTATTTTAAAGAATAATTACTAAATCATCACACAGACTAAATGTATTCTGCCACTGGTATTTCAGCTTTAGAAATTACTGGATATAGAACAGGATTGATATGGGTCAGAAAAAAAAAAAAAAAGGTTTGACCCACGACTAAAACATATACACCATACTCTGCATTCTAGCTAAATGCAAGGGAGAACTGGTAATATTATGTAAATATTAGTCATAATTTTATAAACACATTCTCAAAACATAAATTGGCATCTTGAACATATGTACTAATTGTTTAGCATAATACCTACAATAGTTCCAATTCCCAATATTAGACAAAAATGAACCTAAAATTATTAGATTCTTTATTAATGGATTCTGAACAGTAGCCTGAATTTTTCCAGATTTATCTTCCTGTGTTGGTGGCCTCATGGAGAATCATTATTGCTGTGTTCTCCTGGGCCATATGGAGAATATAACTGCCTTCTACAAACCTTTATCTTAACAAACAGAAAAGGTATTCTTTAATATATTTTCACTAGCCTTAAATATTAAAAATAAAGTCTCTTGAAAGGGCAAATTGCTGTGTTAAACATTTCATCATTATTGTATATATACTACGGCTGGATACAGTCATATGTGAAATTTCAGATGTAGTTTACGCTATAGGGAAAAAAGTGCATGGTCTGAAACGCAGGTATTTAATTTTTTCTCTAGAAACGAAGACTTCTCCTTTACTATATACTTTATTTTTAATGTCTTAATTATTCACATTATTTTGTCCTAAGAGATTTTAATTCCAAAACTGCTATAGTTTAAAAGTTTTCAAAATGGAAAAAGCAGTAATGCTGCTATTAATAGTTTCCATTCTCCTAAAATATTGTCATATTTAAACATTTTTTTAAATCTACATGCTTATTTTAGTTTCAAACATTCTAAAGTTTTCAGAATAGTCTTTCACTCAGAAGACATAAATGTGCTTATCTGAAGTGGTTCTGCTCAGCAATTCAATAAATTGTGCATTCCACAGGGAACACCATTAATTATGTAAAGACTGATGGGGATTCATTTACTTGGTTTCTTTCAGAACCACTTGACTTGTCACTATTTAATTAAACAATAATATATGTGATAGTAGGGAGAAATGTATGCTGTCCGTAAACAACACTAAATATGCCCCTGGAATAGAGAATGGGATTTTAGATGTCTTCATATTTATAGAGAAAATCAGAGAAAGAGAATTATAAACACTTGCCTATGTGACATATATCTCCAATCATATCTTTTCTTTAGTTTCCTGTTAAAGGAGAACACTGTGAAGACAAATAACTACCAGTGCATGAAAACATTCCTTTATTTCGCCTCTCAAAGTGTCCATTTTCTTCCAGAGTAGTAGATTTTATGCATTTTATATAATGTTCACAGGTCTTAGTTCAATTTGAAAATACAGCACTGCGCACACTGCATGTGTCATTACCTGACAGGTGAAAATCCCAATAACAAGATATTAAAGACAGGCTGCTGAAGGGTGGGGCAGAGTTGGTTTTATACAATAAACAGTTTTAAAAAAATTAAAATTACACAATTGCGAGCTCTTCTGATGTAAGTTATAATATCTAAAATGTTTTAACTACAGAGTTGAAATATCTGAAAAGTTTTTAAACTATACATGATCCCTGACCCTATTAAGCTGTTGGCACCAAAGGACTGGTGTGACAGAGATGGCATACAGATGACAACCTGTCAATTTTCTAGCTTTGGGACCATGGGAAGATCGTGTAACTCTTTGACACTTATTTTTCTAACAGGGGCATGCAATTATTTACATTGGAATAGATATAATGTATATCAAGTCATAGATACAACATATGCAAAGCATCCATACCCGTGCATACTGCAAGGATAACTATTATAAATAGGCATTATAATCTTTTCCCTGATTTTATGTTTAAGAACAATATTGGCACAAGGAGTCAGTAGAAGCAGAGATCACTATTGTCACATTGAGATAGGATTAACAGACCTACTAAGTGACTAGTCGATTCATATTTAGTTTTCTATTTAGAGCTTATCATATTTCCCTTAAGGTATTATTTGGTCTGTGAATCTTAGGATAGACAATATAGCTTTCTCTGAGATGTAAAAGAGATTTTGCATAAAACAAGGTTTTATGGGAATTCTTCCCCATAGACATATTTTATTTAGCTTAAAGAATGTCCTTGAATTGATAGCAAGTCAACATGAATATATTTAAAACAAATGGTGGGATGCACCAAATCATTTATTAAATAATTTTAATTTCATATGTAAAGCAAAAGTAGTATACAAGTTTTGCATTAAAAAGAACTCCTCCCAAAACAATTTATTTTAATAAGCTGGAGTTTTCTCTTTTTCTTAACTTTGAAAATTTGTCTGGTGAAAAAAAAAATATCTTGCGTAAGCTACAAACACTTATAGCCACGCAGTATGTCAGAAAACAGAATTTTCTAAACAGATTAGAAGTTTATCTCTTTGCTATACCACAACAGATTCTATGTATAAAGTAGAAAACGATTAGAAAGAGAAGGATAACTGATTCAAAAATCCCACTACCAGGGACAAACACTGCCAGTATTCTGATGCATATATTTCTGGTTTTATAATGTACATTTTCTGTAATCACAGCTCATTCTTACCATGAAATTTTATATGATACTAACATTAAAAATTACAGAAGACTCTCACTGCATATTATTATAAACACTTTATGAATGTGATTTTAATAGCTATATAACATAACATCTAGTAGCATGATATCTAGTAGACTTTTCATAATTTGTACAGCCATTCCCCACTGCTAAATATTTTGGCTACTCTAAATATCCATACATTATATATATGCAACAGTAAACTTTGGGGGGGCATAAGTTTCTTTATATCTTGGTTTTTTCTTAGGCCTGACTGTCAGGAATGACATTACTGGGTCAAAGTTGAGATTTTCTATGGCTCTTGATACACAAGCATTGAGTTTTTAACATTAAAATTAAAGTTAGATAAATATGATATTTTCTGCAACTAAATCTGAGGACCTCACTCAGGGAGACTTATTATCTAGTTTCATTCCTGGATAGGAAATACAATTCCCAATAAAATTTAGCCATCAGTAAAAAATAAAAATCCCTTGGCTGAAATCAGATAATATGGGTTATGCATGGGGACCAGGAAAGATTCTTCTACACTATTAGTGGCGTTTTTTCATGTAAATATGTAAATCTTTGGGGCAGCTCAAAGGATGGCTTGGTGTAGTAAAAGCCCCACATAATCTCCATTACCAACCTTCCAAACAACCACAAATAAGCACACAGTCTAAAAAAAGACAATGCTTTTCATATATAAACAAGACACCCGCACGTCACCACAAGGATTGTCACCCCTAATTCCCTACTATATAGAAAACCAGGAAGCCAGGAGTGAGCTTTATTCTTGTCTATGTTGTTCTCTGCTCTATCACTGACCTCACTTCAACTGCTCTAAAGAGAACTGTCAAAAAGGGTGATTTTATTGCGTGTTTCTCGACCTTAGGATTTTATAAAGACAGCAAAATGATTTGTGACCAAAAACAAATTCAGGGATAGATAGAATGACATACACTTCACAAAGTACTAACTGAAGCAAAAATTATAAATAATACCAAAAACAATTTAATTGAGATCAATGTCAATTCTCAGTTCTTCCTTAATAAATATCTGATCCACACACACACACACACACACACACACACACACACACACAATTGACACAATTAGTGTGGATTAAAAAAGACTATTTTCCTTTCTGCTTCATTTGGAATTTTTCTTCTTCTAGGGTCCATTGATCCTCTTCTTCTATGTTACTGTTTTTCAACTGTAATACATTCTGGAAAATCCAATAGGCTGTAAATATGTTGAAGGGAAACTCTGTAGCTGCACTAATACTTCTCAGAACACCTAGCAGAGTAACCGGCACTTAGCAGGAGTCAATAAATATTTACTGAATGAATGGGTTATTTGAATGTAACATTCCTTCTTTATATTAGGAGCCTTAAACTATTTTCAGGTTCCTCTGAAATGTCCCATGTAATGACTCAAAATTCCCATTAAGTGGAGTCCTTGCTGATTGTTTTCTATGATGCTGTACTTCTCCTGTGGAAATATCAGTACTGATTGCGTGCTTTACCTCTTAACCTGAAACAGCTTTCTAAAATTTATTTGAACACAAATGCTCTGTGCGCTTGTGCTTTCTGTCTCATTGATGTAAGGAGAAGACTTATATTTCCCTCTCTAAGTCGTGAATATCTTAGCTGGGGTCCAACAAAAACATGGAAAACCCCATTTTGAAGAAATATGAATTTGATGATGATCCCTCTGGGAAACATGCCTTTTGGTTTCAGCCATTCAGGGTCTGTTTTTAATAAAATATTTTTTAACCCAAACTGTTCAGGCTATGGAAAGACATTTCATTACTCCATTTTCAGTATGCAACTTTTTTTTAGTTCCATTCAGAGGCCATACTCATTACTACTTGGTAGAGTGACAAAGTCTGAGCTTCTCCAGAAGCAAAAGGATTAGGAGAGGAAACGCAGATATGCACATTTTAAGTCATGATAGCTCTAGTCTTGGAAGAATGGAACAATCACTGTGGATATTTTGGAAGGATTCCATTTCTTGGGGCTACCCAAAGCCACTACTCATAAATTGAACTGTCTTTAAAATTAGTTTTCAGACTCCACCAGCTGGGATTTGGGAGGAATAAACTCAAACTTTTTTGACTTTCTTTTAGCTAGACACTGCCCATGGGGCAAGCAGGTGGAGTTCGGGGTGGGGGGTGGGCTGTGGTGGAAGGGAGGCTTTTTTTTTCAAGCATAGAAACAGAAATATTAAAAGTGCCATTCACAATCCTTTTAGGGGAAAAATCAAGTGAGAAGTGTTGTATCACTGATGGGACAATGTTTTCACATCTCCATCGGTTTCTTCCTTCCACTCTCTTTCTCTCTAATTCCTTATTGGTCTATAGCATTGAGGTGGGCACCCCCTACACAAAAGGAGGTAAAGTGTTTTCAAACAGAAAATTTATTCTTAGGGCAACAGGAAATTATTAGGGCTGAAACACCTGCACACACACACACAAAAGAAAGGACAAAACAGGACATTTTTCCTTCCAGTTTTGCACGATGATATAATTAGAACCCTAATTATTTAATTAATGTGGTCATGTATCTTATTTTTCAGTTTCGGTAAGTTATAGTAGTTCCTCCCATCTTTGGTGTTTCCCTTTCCTCCTATGGTCTCCTCTCTCCATTTGTTCTCCTGTCCTGCCCCGGTGGTTTCACTTCTAATCTTTCTGCTCTGCCCACCCCTACAGGCCCATTCCTATGTCAACTTATTGATCTGTCTCCCAGCTCTGACTCTCTGACACCTTGGTTCAGTGCATTATGATTGATCTTGGGTGATCAATTCTTATCTAGAATTTCTCCACCATAATTCAGGTTGATATTTCAAGGTATAATAAACTGTGCCCCATTTACTGGAGTCCATCTCGTATATGTTATGTGCCCCCATCCAGTGGCAGGGAAGAGACAATTTCATCAGATGTTTTAAAGGAAGAATTTAAAGACATAACTGCTAATTAGATGAATCTTAAAGAGAACTTAGAGTTACAGTCGTCATTATTTGGAGAAAGAGGTACTGGAAAATAAAGTGGCCTTTGGCAGGAATCAACAAGCATGGAGGTGGAAGTGAAGATGCATTTGGTTGGGCAAAGGAATACAGGGTTGAGACTGGGGAGAGATGGTATATTTTGATGTCATAAGATAGTTTTTGAAGGAACAGAGGTGACCCTGGAACTTAAATATGTACTACTGAAAAAATGTCAAGAAACAGATGAAATTATTGAAATACTACCCTGGAATTCACATACAGTACCAGATAATTGTCCAACTTAGTATTTTAAATGCAGAATTTAGTTTTATAATAAAAAAAGATGTTCTATGCCAGGCTCATATCTGTTCTCATTGGCCCTGATGAAGACTCACCTCTAGAACATCAGAAAAAGGAATATAAATTTGGCAATATCGTTTTCTCCCCCAGCTTGAAGACAGGTTAAGTGACGATCTCACACATTTTGTACAAAATTTAAGGTGGAAAGCATAAGAGAATGCATTACTGTAGTTGGCTGAACTTGTGAGAAAGTGAGGTAATGTGAGTCAGGAATATAAATTTAAGTGTGTTAAAGCTGATAAGACTGCCATTCACCGGCAACACCCAACTAGACAAATGGGCAGCACAAATCCTGAGGGAGACATAGAACTTAGAGCACTGCTATTATTTTGGGACTCAGAGTTTCCATTTTTTAATGTCGCAATAAAGTTGTTCATTTTTAAGTTATTCAAGTGATCTATCCATTTGCCACAATTCTTTAAATCATCACTATTTTCTGAATCTTCAATTTAAAATTGGCATTTTATAGAAGACTGCTCTCAGAGATTTCATTGCTTTCCTTTACACTTCCAAATTGTACTTTAGTGGGAGATATTTCCAAATTGTAAGCAAGACTGTTCAGATACTAAAAAATCTCCAAAACCCACTTTTAGAGAGAGGCATCTTTTTAAAGCTTGAAAAAATGTTTGGTTCTTATGCAAGTTTAATTCTAGAGAAAAGAATGAAGTCAACATACTGTCAGACTAGATGAGTCATTTTGCCTCCAAAAATGCAAAGCAGATGCATATTTTGAAGAACAAGTCAAGGATTAAATATTGTGTTAATGTTATACTTAAACTTTAATCCTAATATATCTGGAAACAAATTAGTGAGGCTGTAATTAAAACTGTAAGCTCTGAGTACCTTTTAAAATAGAATCATAAAACAAAAATCTACAGGTACTTTTAAAGCTAAGGCTCCCAGTCTACACCTTGAATTTAAATTCCAATCACACTGTCACACCTTTTAAAAAAGTTGAGCAATTACACACCTGCTTTCTAAAGTCAGTTTAACTACCTATCGATCTTTAAAGGAAGCTCTTTGAATTTATTTGATGAAAAAACCTGGCAACTTTTAAACTAGTGCAAACCGACTACCTACACTATAAGGTAGTAATCCCTATACAAATTTCTTTTGGTATGTCTTTTGTGATATTATTTGCTACAAGGAATAAAAACTGTGAATTTAAGTAGACTATTCTTTTCTGATTTTTTATACCATTCTGGGTTTTACACAATTTTTTTTTAACATCTTTATTGGAGTATAACTGCTTTACAAGGGTGTGTTAGTTTCTGCTTCATAACAAAGTGAATCAGCTGTACGTATACATACAGCCCCATATCTCCTCCCTCTTGCGTCTCCCTCCCACCCTCCCTATCCCACCCCTCTAGATGGACACAAAGCACCGAGCTGATTTCCCTGTGCTATGCAGCTGCTTCCCACTAGCTATCTATTTTACATATGGTGGTGTATATATGTCCATGCCACTCTCTCACTTCGTCCCAGCTTCCCCTTCCCCCTCTCCGTGTCCTCAAGTCCATTCTCTACATCTGCGTCTTTAGTCCTGCCCTGCCCCTAGCTTCTTCAGAACCATTTTTTTTTCCTCTAGATTCCATATCTATGTGTTAGCATACGGTATTTGTTTTTCTCTTTCTGACTTACTTCACTCTGTATGACAGACCCTAGGTCCATCCACCTCACTACACATAACTCAATTTCGTTTCTTTTTAATGGCTGAGTAATATTCCATTGTATATATGTGCCACATCTTCTTTATCCATTCATCTGTCGATGGACACTTAGGTTGCTTCCATGTCCTGGCTATTGTAAATAGAGCTTCAGTGAACATTGTGGTACATGTCTCTTTTTGAATTATGGTTTTCTCAGGGTATATGCCCAGTAGTGGGATTGCTGGGTCGTATGGTAGTTCTACTTTTAGTTTTTTGAGGAACCTCCATACTGTTCTCCACAGTGGCTGTATCACTTTACATTCCCACCAAGAGTGCTAGAGTGTTCCCTTTTCTCCACACCCTCTCCAGCATTTATTGTTTGTAGCTTTTTTGATGATGGCCATTCTGATTGGTGTGAGGTGATACCTCATTGTAGTTTTGATTTGCAAATCTCTAATGATTAGTGATGTTGAACCTCTTTTCATGTGTTTGTTGGCAATCTGTGTATCTTCTTTGGAGAAATGTCTATTTAGGTCTTCTGCCCATACTTGGACTGGGTTGTTTGTTTTTTTGATATTGAGCTGCATGAGCTGCTTGTAAATTTTGGAGATTAATCCTTTGCCAGTTGCTTCATTTGCAAATATTTTCTGCCATTCTGAGGGTTGTCTTTTTATCTTGTTTATGGTCTCCTTTGCTGTGTAAAAGCTTTTAAGTTTCATTAGGTCCCATTTGTTTATTTTTGTTTTTATTTCCATTTCTCTAGGAGGTGGGTCAAAAAGGATCTTGCTGTGGTTTACGTCATAGAGTGTTCTGCCTATGTTTTCCTCTAAGAGTTTTATAGTGTCTGGCCTTACATTTAGGTCTTTAATCCATTTTGAGTTTATTTTTTACACAATTTTTTAAAATACTCGGTTGTTCCAAGCTACACTAGGGAAAAGAAAGTGGAAAGTCTCATTAACCTATAATGTTGTAGGTCTTTCCTTTTAACTGCGGTGGAGAATTTTTCCTTAGCTGAACAGAGGAGACCACCTCCTAGAGAAAGAGGGGTGACTCCTGAGGAAATGAAGGAAGTTCACTGGTAATAAAAAATATATCCAACAACAATATTACTCACTGTCTCAGATCATATCCTACAGCTTTGACACTAACAAGAAGGAGGAAGTAAACTGTCAACAGAGGAAATATTGATAAAAGGAATCTTCCAGAACACTAGGTGTGGACAAATTAAACTTAGAAATTTCCAATAATACTGCAACAACACAAAGAATCTTTAACTCTTGGTGTATGTCTTTCTACGCATATATTTCTATGTGAATATATACTTGTATATTTAACATTAAATAAAAATAGATTTCTTGCTGTAGATAAATCTTATCTCGACTGTGGAGCTGTTTGTAATGTCTTATACTTGCCACGTACAATCTTTTCTTCTACTGGTCCCTTCTGGTGTAGCCTTCCTCTGATGCTCTGTAACTGTCTGCAGTATAGTTTTCCCTGTAAGCTTAAGCTTACCTTAAATAAGCCCAAAAGATAGTCCTTTGGGACCTTCTAAACCAGGGGTTCCCAACCCCCGGGCCACGTATTGGTACCGGTCTGCAGCCTGTTAGGAACCGGGCCGCACAGCAGGAGGTGAGTGGTGGGTGAGCGAGCAAAGTTTCACCTATATTTACAGCCGTTCCCCATCGCTCGCATTACCATCTGAGCTCCGCCTCCTGTCACATCAGCGGCGGCCTTAGATTCTCATAGGAGCACAAACCCTACTGTGAATTGTGCGTGTGAGGGATCTAGGTTGTACGCTCCTTATGAGAATCTAATGCCTGATGATCTGAAGTGGAGCTGAGGTGGTGACGCTAGCGCTGGGGAGCGGCTGCTAATACAGATCATAATTAGCAGAGAGGTTTGACTGCACAGAGACCAAAATAAATCAACTGCTTGCAGACTCGTATCAAAACCCTATCAGTGAGTGGCAAGTGAAAACAAGGTCAGTGCTCCCACTGATTCTGCATGATGGTCAGTTGTGTAATTATTTCATTATATATTACAATGTAATAATAATAGCAGTAAAGTGCACAGTAAATGTAATGCACTTGAATCATCCCGAAACCATCCCCACCCGAACCCCCGGTCCATGGAAAAACTGTCTTCCACGAAACCGGTCCCTGGTGCCAAAAAGGATGGGGACCGCTGTTCTAAACTATAAGTGATCTGACCACTCAAAACCCCCATGTGATGCGGGGTGTTCGTTTTCTTTCTACCTTCCTTGTAGTTTTCGTGCGTACATGTCAGAGGTTGTGTTTGCTGTTTTGACGAACATAAACTAATACCTGTGTAAGAGTCTCTCATCATCTCATTTTGCTCCAGAAACAAGCAGAGTAATGCCAGGGATATGTTATTTCTTTTTTTTTTTTTTAATACATCTTTATTGGGGTATAATTGCTTCACAATGCTGTGTTGGTTTCTGTTGTACAACAAAGTGAATCAGCCATATGCATACATATATCCCGTATCCCCTCCCTCTTGCGTCTCCCTCCCACCCTCCCTATCCCACCCCTCTAGGTGGTCACAAAGCACCGAGCTCATCTCCCTGTGCTATGCTGCTGCTTCCCACTAGCTACCTATTTTACATTTGGTAGTGTATATATGTCAATGTTGCTCTCACATTGCCCCAGCTTCCCCTCCCCTCCCCCGCCCCGTGTCCTCAAGTCCATTCTCTATGTCTGTGTCTTTATTCCTGCCCTGCCACTCAACTGTCATATGACCCAGGAATCCCACTACTGGGCATATACCCTGAGAAAACCATAATTCAAAAAGAGTCATGTACCACAATGTTCACTGCAGCTCTATTTACAATAGCCAGGACATGAATGCAACCTAAGTGTCCATCGACAGAGGAATGGATAAAGAAGATGTGGCACATATATACAATGGAATATTACTCAGCCATAAAAAGAAACGAAATTGAGTTATTTGTAGTGAGACAGATGGACCTAGAGTCTTGTCATACAGAGTGAAGTAAGTCAGAAAGAGAAAAACAAATACCGTATGCTAGGGATATGTCATTTCTAAGTGTTCATTTTAACTTCACCATGAGTGTGAGTGATTCTTTGTCAAATAACTTTTAAGGTCAAGCACCATTAGCTAATGCCCTGCATCACTCACTGTGTATTCAGACGTAGTGATATGTGATCTTTCTAGAGTCATATGCAAACTTGATGTTCTTCCAGTGTTCTTGGGGAAGCAGAAGTCAGATTTCACAGAAACCTAAAGACCAAGAGAACTCACATGGTAAATTGATTCTAGTCTAGAGTAGCTGGTGGCCAAGGGCTGATGGATCTCTTATGGGAGGTGGGATTCACCCAATCATTAAGCTTTTGCTATTTTTTTTGAGAAACACGCAATAACTTTTTGAAAACTGGAAAAGAGAATCTCTTTTCTTTAAATAAAGAAACAAAGCCCCAATTTTGACGTCTAAAAAAAACCCTACATTTTTATATAAAATTGGATTTAAAGATCTGTTTCCAGAGTTGGAGTGTATGTAGGAAAGTTCTTGTGTAAAGAGAAACAATGTGGTGAGCACAAATCCATTCAAACACTGGGATAATGTGGGGAAACAGTTCAAACACTGAGATAATGTGGGGAAACAGTTAGTAGGCAAAAAGCCAAGGTTCCTGGACCATGTGTGTACCTGGATGGCATGAATCATCAGGAGAACACTTGATGTCACAGTGTTTCCTAGCTGGCAGGTCACTCCCCAGCTGGGCTGATATGGTCTTGAATCCTAACATCTTGTTGTTTTAGTTTAGTGAGTCCTGTATCCTTTGAAATTTTAATTCCGACCAAGCATACCAGAAACAGTAACAAAAAATCTTTTCAAAACATCCGAATCTGTAATTTAGTAGCTCTTTTAAATATCACTGGCCATAAAAGAGAAATAGCAGGCAGGGGGAGTGGGTTAATTGAGAGTTATAAAGAAGCCACTGAGTGAAAAGTGGTAAGAAGGAATGAAAGCAATTTCAGACCGTGTCAGTCACTATTTAGTTTATGCCCCCCTTGTGAGCACAATACTGGTGCAATTTCTTTTCTTCTCATTTTCTTTTTTGAGTGTTTGAATGTGCAGTGTTCTCTGCATTATTTACTGTCTGGTGTTCCTTGGTTGGTTGCCATATAAACTGCACCTGAGTTAATGTTTTAGTGCAAACTTTTTTTTTTTCAAACGAAAATCAAGCCATCCTTAAAAATGCATCCCTTGTTTCTAGAATCAAGTGCGTACATAAACACTGTAGCAAGCAAAGGAAGTTTTATCTCCCCACGGCTCAAGACACCTGAAATGCCTGCAGCATCTTTTTAGAGAAGAAAGTATAAAATAAGAATGTCCGGAGAAGGACTTTTGCTACATTCTTCCTTGAAGAATAACCGTCTATGCTGTTTTTAAAGCAACAAAGTGGGGTTCAGAAACAAACACTCACATTTGTACTTAAATTTTTCAATGTATGTGGAATGTAATTTTATCAATGGAAAGCCCAGGTTGGGGAAGTGACTAGCTGCAAATTTTGGACTAGAATTGAGGTCTTCTGATCCTCAGTTCTGTTCTTTTCCTGCTACATTTCGCTGCCTTTTATAGTAACCGTTGACTCAGAGGAGGCAGCATTTTGTGATGTTTGCAAGGATAGTTTTAGCACCAGTAAAGGATGCGGTATAAACTTCATATGAAAATATTTTTAGGACCATAAATGTAATTTTTGTTATTATTTTGTTATGAGGTAAAGCTCATTAGTTTATGGATGAAAGTCAAAAATTGGTCTAAATTAAAAATTTTTCTAGTTTAGGATAAGAACTTTAATTAGAGTTTCTGATTTAGCCAGCAGTACATTGTGAAAAGAGGCTAGAAAGCATTTGGGAGCAGGCTGAAAGTTTCATGTTACATGTGTTTTATAGGTTCTTTTGAACACTGGATTCAGGAGATAAATTTATGATTGAAATGTAACAAATTAAAATTCTTGGTGACCAAAAAGAATTTTATATATATACACACAATGAACTTATATATATATATATATATATATATATATATATATATATATATATATATATATATATATATATACACACACACACACACACACGCACACACATAATGAACTTTATTCAACTTCTGCATCTAATTGCTAGCTTCATGTGATTGGAGGCCCTCAAATTTTGTTGTGCTTTGTCATGTATTCTATAAATATCTTTTTTCTATCTTGTAATATTTACACTGGACATTTACTTCTTTGACCACTACATTTTAGAAAATGCTTTTTAAAGAAACGTAAATGACATTGTAGTGAAATGGAATATTTATTTAGAAGGAGAGAGAAGGGATCGGTCTATTTCTGCCACACACAAAAAAACTCTTTGAAAGTGTCACTTCTGATGCCGTGAGCAGCACGACTTTGTCACTTTTTGATTCACGTATGATCCATTTCTTGAACTACAAGATTAGCGTTAAAAAATGCTGCTTTTCTTTTTGTTATTACTTATAAAAGGTTTCGGAATGCTTATATGTTGTTTCTTTAGCAAATATGAGTTGATAAGTTATGCTTGTAAGGTGGGGCAGATAAAACCACTAACTCTTACTCTGGTGGCAGGACATCGCCTTCTCTCGCTGAAGGATTTTGGTACCACGGGGATACTGCATGTTTTAACAAAGAGCCAGAGCCATGGTGTAAAAGTGCCCACTAGACAGTTTTCTAACGTGGTGGAGCCATGCTAATGGTACAATTAGCACAGACACTGAAAAGCAAGCTCCACCAGAGTAGAAAAGCTGTGTTGATCCTTTACCTTATCTCCAGCCTTTGCAAGATGACAAGGTACAATTTGACAGTAGTGATATTTGCTCTTGCATTGAGGATTAAAGCCCAGAATCAGTAAGGGGCACAGCTACACAACTCTGCCTGTCTCCTTAGCTTACTGCAGGATGGCCAGAGCCGGTGCCCTTCCTGCCTGTGTAAAAGGCAGAAGAGATGAATGATCAGTCTCCTAATTAACTAACTAATTCATAAGGTTTGCATCACTTTCCTGAGTTCTCACCAAGGCTCAATAAGGAAATCGCTCCCTTGAAGTCTATCTCTGTTATTACCCTGCACTATAAGTCAGGGTGCTGTCTTTAGCATCTGTGAACATATGTTCTTGGAAGGTTAGCCACAAAATCGCACACTTATGTGAGAAAATTACTGCTCCATTAAAGTAATTTATGGGATCGTGTGCAGAAGAGCCATTAGATATGGCAACCATGGTGACTGGATGGTATTTCATATTGTTAAAGGGGTGTTGTATATGATAAACTCTCAATAGAAACAGCTGTAAATTACTTGCAGTTGAAGTGTGATAAGGCTTCAAATGATTACATTATATGAGCACAAGTGTTCAAAAATTGCATCTGAGTGTTGAAATTCAATTGATCTACCCTGAATCTCAAGGACCCTCACTCCGTCACACCTGCAAAATATCACCTCCACGGTCCTATCTCTTCTCTTTTTTATTTGCTTCCTGGCTAAAAGGTCAATCCTGACAATCCCCTGTTGGACAACATCTAAGCAAATATACCCATTTAATTGTAAACTGCTTCACGCATGTACAGAAACTTTGTTTCACATTTTGCCTTTCTCTATGTCACTCTATTAGCCTTAATCTTCAACTTTACACTAAATAAGACATAACTGGTGGTAAGAAATTTAAACTAAAATATATGTGGCAGGTTGCAATCCCCAGTCCAACCTTAATTAGTTGTATGGCTCTGGGAAAGTTATTGAACTTCTTGAGGCTAAAGTATTATTGATAAACATGATTACTCATATCATCAACATCATCATCATCATTCAGCATATGCTCTGTGCACCATGTATCATGTGGCCAATATAATCCTCATGCTTATTTTATGAGGTAAGCATTATGATTGTTATTTTAAAGATTTAGTGAGTATGGATCAAAGAAGGACGCCCAAATTCCACTGCACGAGGGAATTAGAACATATCTGAAATTAATACATTTTTCTCTCTCTAATTTTCATTCTATGATTACAAATAGATTTCATATCAATCTACATTTTTAAGTCCTGTGATTAAAAGTACCTTTTGTACTAAAGAAATTCATAATTACTATGATACATCATTACTAGCAATTACTAGCAAAAAAGTTAATGAATTTCTCAGAACCAGACACTTTGAAATATCAATGTCTAGTCCCCCACATACCGAGATTCTGATTTATCTTGTACCTGGATGGGTTTTATGTACAGTCACAGCTGAAAACCACTGATCTAACACAGTTGTGACATTACTCATACAGCCAAGAAATAACCAATTGAGATGTCACATTGATATCTACCAGATGTTAGCTCAATAGCTCACTAGTTTGGTGTACTTGGGCTACTCTTGTGATATAAGGTGCAAAATAAATGAACTTTTATTATTCGGTTGGTTGTGGGTATGCTGACTACATAATTTTTCAACTATTTTACCTTCCATGCTGGTAATAATTTTATATCCCTTATATAAAATCACTTATATATCACTTTTATATTAGAGAATCACCAGGAATGTCATATTACTTTGACATATAATAGCCTAGAATCAAATGAGTTCAAGTGATATCAAAGTCCTCTAAAACACATTAACATACCTAAGCAATGGGTTGCAGGACACAGAGGGAAACTTGATAAAGTGGGGAAAACTTGGCATTAAGCGTCCCTATTTTAGGATCGGTTCTACCACTAACTAGCTCACTGATTAGGGCAATGCAATATTTTTTCTCTGAGCCTGTTTCTCTACTTCAGAAGTGGAGGAGTTAGATTAAATGACTGCCAAGGTCTCTTGTAGCCCCAATATACTTCCAGTTCTGAGTTAGTTGGTATATATGTTAATTAACAATCCAAAAATGTTGCACTAAAAAAGTTCACTGCAGTATTTCAAATCTCATTTATACCAAGCAACAAATACTTCGATGGGCTGAATTAAATGTCAATCAGTACATGGACCTCCTTCTGAAATCTTTTCTTTTTTTTTTTCTATAAGTCTATTTCAATGCAGGAATTTTCCTTCAAAGGTAATTTCCCTTTAATATTTTAATACATAAACTGATATAAAGTTGTCTTTACATTCCACTGTAAGATGTTTTAATTTACCCATACTCTACTATGTACTCTTAAATACTAAGACTATGGAGAAAGACAGAGAATTGTGAGTTTTGAAAGTATCAAAAACTCAGAGGAACTCTTCTGGTCACCTTGGTAATAATAAATGCAGAAGTGCATTGGAGCAGGTAAGTCAGCAATATGAAACACATTAGTGGTTTACAGGAAAACAACCTTGCGTTTATCATTATACATTTCAGGATCAGAGGGTCTACTGCTTCACAATAATCCATGCTTTGTTCTAGGAAGGCAGAACATGTGCCCATGGTAAGCTTGGATAAGAGAGAGTTCTATGCTCCCTGACTGAATTTCCTGTCTGCAAAGATGCTCCTTGAGAACTCTCCTACACTGCTGGTGGGAATGGAAGTTGGTGCAGCCACTATGGAGACCAGAATGGAGGTTCCTTAAAAAACTAAAAATAGAGGTACCATTTGATCTTGCAATCCCACTCCTGGGCATATATCTAGAGAAAAACATAATTCAAAAAGATATATGCAGCCCAATGTTCATTGCAGCACTATTTACAATAGCCAAGACATGGAAGCAACCTAAGTGTCCATCAACAGATGGATGGATAAAAAGATGTGGTATGCAAACACAATGGAATATTACTCAGCCATAAAAAAGAATGAAATAATGCCATCTGCAGCACCATGGATGGACCTAGAGATTATCATACTAAGTGAAGTAAGCCAGACAGAGAAAGACAAATATCATATGATATCACTTAGATGTGGAATCTAAAAAATGATACAGATGAACTTATTTTAAAAACAGAAACAGACTCACAGACATAGAAAACAAACTTATGGTTACCAAAGGGGAAGGTGGGGGGAAGGGATAAATTAGGAGGATGGGTTTAACATATACACACTACAATATATAAAATAGGTAACCAACAGGGACCTACTGTATAGCACAAGGAACTATTCTCAATATCTTGCAATAACCTATAATGGAAGTGAATGTAAAAAAAGAATATACATTATATTTTATGTATATGTATACAAAACGGAATCACTTTGCTGTACACCCTGAAACACAGCATTGCAAATCAACTATATTTCAATAAAAAATCTTTTAAAAGATGCTCCTTGAGAAGTTTTCAGAGAAAAGATCAAGAGTAGGGGGAGGTGGAGAGAGAGAAGGAAGGGAGTTTGTTATAAGCCAGGTCATACCAAACTAGGGGAGAGAGAGGTCTCGAGGGCATACATAGTGATAAAACAGTACTTACAGGCTCTGATTTTGTAATAACATGTATTTTTATGAATTCCCCAGAACTGGCCCATGTGTGTGCTGCGGAGTAGAGTTTTCTTGGCTATTTTGTGACAGCTGCCATCATCCTCTTATGCACTTGGTGCTAGTGGTGCCAACAGCAACACAGCTGCCCGTGGCGTTGTCTGCCTCCCACAAGTGACACGACTGACCTTGACCATCTCACATTGGAGCAGAGGCTGCCTGAGCCAAGGATGCCACTCTAGGGATCTTTCATGCTCTACTCACACTCACTAGAGCTGGGTGGGATGATATTCTCAGTGACAATTATGCTCTCTCAGAATGCTTTTTCCCATAAGCAAAGGCCCTTAATGGGCTTCCCTCAACGATGTTAGTGACATGACTAGCATTTTTCGAAGTATTCCTAAGGTAAACACAATTTAAGTCTAACTCAGACCTTTCCTACATGAACAGATATGATTACACTGCAGCAAAAGTTTTGAGATTAAGGGCTAGTACAGAAACAGGATACAAGAGACTGATTTCAGGTCCTAGCTTTGACATTTATCAGTTTCGTAAACTACAGGTAAGTCATCAGAATGTATTATGTAGTCTTAAAAAGGAGGTAATATAAAAGGAATGAAAGTGAAACACATGGAAACATCCTCCGGAAAGGATACTGAATTTCGGGAATGAAGAATGCTGTAAACTTCCAGGTAAGAGAAAGAAGACACCCTCAAAACGAAGAAAATCAAGTTATCTCAGATTTGTCATCTACAATATTAGAGGCCAGAAGATAATAGCGTTGAGGGAGAGAAAAGAGTGTGACCAAGGATTCTATACTCAGTGAAGTCATCACTCAAATATGAAAGCAACGGAAAGTCAATTTCAAATATATCACACACGAGAGAAAAAAATAAGGAAACACAAGACAATATAAGAGAGGTAAGATTGTCTTTTATAAGGATATGAATGGAGAAATTATGATATGAAACTGGAAGAAAGTACAGATTCAATTAAAACTACAATCTAGATTTCCATCACTATGATAAAAGTTATCTTATCATCTAATATGTATAATTTAATATACATAATTCAAATCAAATTTCAGATGTACAGTTCTTGAGGAAAAATGCACAGAGAGAGACCTAAGTACAAGAGAGAAACAAATAAATACAAGAAAAAATTTCCTTCTGTTTGTTTTGTTATCGTTTGGAGGACTGGAGGGGCACAGGAAGATGAAATGAGACAAGAAGATGCCCCTGCTCTCTCCTGGGGCATCGATAAACACCATTGACCGAACTAGGCAAATGGAAACAAGGAAGCAAGAATGCAATATCAACAATATTCAAAGCAGAAGTCAGTATACATTTTATCATATGGGGTTAAGAGGATCTGTTTTACGGATAGAGAGTATAGTCAAACAAAAAGCTCGCTGTACGCCCTGATACACCTATAAGGCAGTCATTGTTGGCAGTGCAAGAAAATGTGGGGAGAACCAATTTTGACACCTCTCCCTTGTAAATAATAATACCCGAGGAAAAAGAGGATTGAACCAAATGATTACTGTTTTATCTGCTAACAATATATCCACGCACATACACCTGAAACAGACTATTTATTTTAATTCCAAGTGCCCACACAATATTCACGAAAGTCAACTCTACATTAGGTCACAGAGAGAAACTCAGTGGTCTCCAAAAAGAAGCCATAATACAAACTACACTCTCTGCAAATAATATTTAGTTATATCTATAATTTTACAAGTGAAAGGACAAATGAAAAAGAGCTAGAGGGATCAATTTGTCAAGCCCTTGAAAGTTTACTAACACTGCATCTATGGATATTCATTAACCACCTACTATGTGCCAGGCATGAGCCTTGTCTCTGGAGGTAGAAGTTCGTGAGACACAACCACTGTCCCTTGGAGCTCACAGCACAGAAGTCACCATTAGAATTACAAATGGTTCCCTCTAGAGCCTGTTCCTTCTCTAATTCAGGGACCAGCTATTTTTTCTGTCAAGGGCAAAATAGGAAATATTTTTGGCTATGAGAGACATATGGCCTCTATCATAGCCACTGAACCCTGCTGTTGTAGGGTGAAAGATCCAGATCCATGGACAAAGCGTAAACAATAGGCGTGACCAGATTTCATCTGCCTCATAGTTGACTGACTCCTGCTCTAGCGAAACCTACTTTCTCTCCCAGCCAGAGCACAAAAATAGCTCCTTTTCAATTTTGGGGGTCTTTCTTACAAACTCAACAGGATTTCCTACTTTATATCTCAGTTCAAATGTGTTGTATTTAAGCTGTATTATGGAGTGTTATGTTTATGGATTGGTCTGGGAAACTGACCACCATCGATCTCACAATATTAATTTTATGGGAAACTGTGTTCCGAGTTCAAAAATCTTCCACGTTCAAGCATGGTTTCTGGAATGTGGTAGGTTAGTGAAGTAACGCTTACATTTTTATTTCTTTAACTTTCAGCAGAACTGACAGAGTAAATCATCACCGAATATGGAAAAAAAAGAACTAGTGACATTATTTGCAACATAAAAGACAACGGAGTATTTCTAGGCTCTTCTCACTCAAATTAAGGTACTTCTCTGAACCACCTCATTGCAATTATGAAGTATTTACATACTGCTCAATCCCTCTCCTGTTTTTCTTTGAAGTCTAACGTTTCAAAACTGTCTTTCTTCAACTACAAAGGAGGAATTCATCAAGATAACTAAATTATCATTCAAGCCATCCACTTTTCTCTTGTAAAATATTCAACAACTCTAATCATCCTTTATGAAGTACTAATATCCACCTGGGAAACTGTAATTCATGCTTTCAGGAAGAAGGCACCAATCCTTCTAGATGGTATTTAACTGAGCCTGAGACCGAGGGAATAGAGCAGTGAACGAAATCAAAAACTAAAATGTATTGCATTAAAATATTAACTAATGTTTCTTCTGTTAACTATTATTAATTAGTTGATCCATAATGTAATTGTCCAAATTAGCATGGTACAGTCTCTTCATTCCTAGTAGGTGTTAGTGTTTAAAATTACAAAGCCCTTAGCTGTTTGGAATCTATTTAGTCTCTACTGTATTCCATAATATCCCAAATTACTATCTGCCATTTAAATTAGTTTAGAAACCGTATGCTCCATTTTTTTAGGTTTTATTTGAATTCTTATAATACTGCTTTAACCTCAAGGCATTGCATCATTTGATCAATCAATTAATAAAAAACACATATGTTCATTGCATTAGATAATCTGAAAGTTGCAAAGTAAGGAAAGGGCATAGTTTCCTCAAATTTATAGCCCATGATTTTTGCTTACACGCATACTGAGAGGTTGCTTGGGGAGAAAGCTGTAACTTTTCTATGTATAGGATACTGGAAGCTGAGGCTGGGCATATGGAGCAAAGGGAAAACAAAACTGGTGGCCACTATAAGGGAGATCTTCAGAAATCAGAAAAAGTCCGAAAGTCAAGTCCATAGTTATAAGCAGAGATCAACTCCTGGATCCAAAGAAAAGAGTCAACTACTATTAGATTACAAGTTGAAGTAAAAGATTCATTGTGTGAACCTTGAGAGATTTCTCGAAGTAATGGCGAGAGGTAATGCATAGGGAGAATGTTTTGCAGACATCCTAAGGCAGAGAGAATTGCAGGTGGGAAGAGGGCTCTGAGTTGGTTTGGACAAAATGTCATCACTCCAGCTCAAGATCTGAGGTCATGGAGGTGACCCACCTGTTCCCCATACACATTTGGGAATTTGTACACACTACTGGAGCATGACTACAGCGGAAATGGCAGTGGGCATCCTCGTAGGGCTTACTGTGGTTAAGTGTTCTTGAGACTGGAGGGTGGTCAGGGCAGATATGCAGTAGTACCGGATGACCTAGCCTCTTGCTTCTCAGCATAGTTTTCTTAATAACGGTTGGATGGCCTTTCACTACAAGGTGTCAGTTTTCAATAGGCCATAGAGTACACAATGGGGGCAAGTTTCAAACTCATAACCAAAGGCGAGTAAAACTGGGAAAAAGAAGTTGGAGAGTCACTTATAGAAAGTTCCAGGTATCTTCTCATCAGTGTGTTGAGAGGAGAGTTTAAGGGCCATGAAGAACTGATTGCAGCTGATGGGCCAAGTGTGAGATCTGTGATGCCAGAATCCCTCCTGGACACCACCACTGTTTGGTGCCTCCTCCTTGCAGCAGGGGGTGGGAACAGGGTTCTGAAAGACCTGGCATCTCTTCAGTGAGGGATAATAATAAAGGAATTGTATCGATACACCCCCATTTATAAAGTGAAGCAGAATCAAGTTTGAATCCTGAGAGAAAGCTTTGCGAAACATGGAAGGTCCAAAAATACCATTCCCAGGAGAGAACCTTTATAGGATACCTGTGATTGCAGATGTTGGCTAAAAAGAATCTGGTGTGCATGATAGGCATGTTTCATCAAAGTAGAGCTAATGTATTCAAGTGTAGAAAAAATTAAATGGCAACGTCTAAAAGAAAGGAGCAAGAAATAAGAATTTCTATAACAAGAGAAGGTGTCATAAAAGGGTGGTATTTAAATAGGACATAGAAACTGAGTAGGACTGAGATAGGAATTGTGGTAAAGATACAACCTTTTTGGAAGAGGTTAAATGTGATCTGACAAGAGAGGTACATGAGTAAGACAGACACGAACTAGGATTCTAGAGCAATGAGAGAGGGAGTTAGGTGTGTGAGGCTGGATCACACACAAGTGCTTGAGAAATCAAACAGAATGAAGTTCAATTTGGAAAGGAAGATTCTGAATCAATCATTTAAAGGGTAAAAGCAGTGTTTAAAAAGGATGAATTTGCTGTGCCAGAAGGAAAAAGAGCCTGTTGGAACGCTATGTGGTGAACCAATACGGTACGATGGAAATACATAAAAAAGATGGATGTAGGGGCCTGTGTCTGCAAAAGCTATGAAAAAAGTCAACTCAAGAGAACACCTTTTGCTGTTTTAGAAGAAGATATTGTGTGTATTCTTGGAGGCATGTGATGCACCAGAAAGGAGGCAGATATTTCTCCTGCTTCCCAATAAGGTAGATTTGCCATATTCCTAAGATGAGAAATATGCAATAATTATATATATGTACAGGTCTCCTAAAAATTGTCAAGCCTTCTAAATCCATATGCATTTTTAGGAGGGATTCCTGCGGGGATGTTGTTGAACATCCAACGTTTTGAACAACCAACATGTTGCTGGTCTTTGGAATCTTGTCTCACACAGACGCACAGTTTTCCCCATTCGTACCTATGCTTCAGTTTACTCCCAGGGGAAAAGGTACTAAATATTTTAGACCTAAATTTCTTTTTGCTATTTCTGTTTTTTTTAATTATTCTTTTATTCTGTATCATCTTTCTGAGCACTGGCTTTTATCTATTGCAGCCATTCTGATGGTTAGAGTAACTTTCAACATCACATGGACATTAAAATTAATTCCGGAAACAATAAAAAGGATGGAACATAAGCTCTAACCTTACCTACAGAACTGGATGTGACTGGAACACATCAACCTATTACATCAACCTATTACAGGATACTAAATCAGCTCCTGATGAAGAAACACTATTGACGGTGCCAGGAAGTCCACTTGTGTAAGAGCCTGGGTGAGCAGTGATCTCCCTTTAGAGCCTCAGCGTCTTGATTTTTTCCTTGTGTGGACGGAAGTTAGGAAATGCTTTTATCATAAAATGTAACATTCGTTCATGGTTAAAGCCTTGAGTTGCAGGCCTTCAGAAACAAGGTCAGGTTTATTTTTCCGTGTAAGCGTAAAACTACAGCAAAATTTAATGTAATATTCATTTTGAATATTCATCTGAGCAGTGAAAAAGCAAAATCTTTAGTTATTCCACACCCCTATCCTGGTCCTTTATTTGGGGCTAAAAGGTCTTGGAAGGCACGAGAAGAAATGTATTCTCTTGTGGCAGGGTATGAAAAGATCTGGAAAACTTCACCGAGTTGAGACTTGCAGAGGTAGGACATGTTAAACTTTGTGTTACTGTTATTAAAAATAATGATAAAAAATTAGCCTTGCATTTTACCTTAAATACCACCTGGGGTGACTTTTTCACATTCCTGATAAGGAAGTTGAAGCCAATAAATATAAAAGTATTAGCCTCAACTGTCAGAGATGTTTAGTGGCAGAGCTGAAAAATCCAAGTGTTTTAAGTTCCTTTATTCTATTTATTTTAGTGCCAATGTTAAAATAAAGAAAATGAATCACAGACATTGTGGCTTCTCGGCAAATGTTGCTCTCTCCATCTCATTGTTCCCCAAAGGTGCTTAAAATAACTCATTAATGATAGTGAATTGCTGAGAAGCATATGCATTCAAATTTAAAGCTGAAGTCATGGAACAGTGTCTATTCACTCTATGAGTGCAAAATGGTTCTTAGAAACTCATAGATTAACCCTTGGGAAAAGTGTAGCCAATTAGGACTTAGAGAGTGGGAACACACCTCACTCTTCCTCCTGCTCGTACAGTCAAAGATCAATCAGCTTCAAAGGGCATATCACACAGACCTGGGTTTGAACTTCAAAAGAACTGGGTTTGAATCACAGCAATCCTACTTACCGGTTATTAAACTTGGTGATATCATATAATGTCTCTGAAATCTATTTATTTATTTTTTTACTTTCATACATAAAGTGAAAACAGTGATACACACTTCAAAGGACTACGGTGAATACTACATATGACAAATCCAACATAAATGACTCAGTAGTTGGTTTGATGGATAAATGGAAGCTATGACTAACATTACTTCCTAACAGTGCACAGAGAAGGCAGTTAATTCACAGAGAAAGACTAGAGAGAATGTCAATGGCTCTATGTTGAAAACATACATTTTAGTTTGCTATGCCAAAAAATAAATAAATTAATTAAAGATACTACAGATAAAATAATCATGCATTCACATTGAGAAAATAATTTTTAAACTTCAGTAAGTTTTAAGTGAAACATATCTATAAAGCAAAATCTATTTTGATGGAGAATGGACACAAGTCTCCATATAGTTCACCTTAAAGTTTAACAACTCTAAAAATCAGAAAAAGGAAAGGAAGAGAAGGATGGAAAGGAGAGAGGGAGAAAGGAAAGAAAAAAGGAAAGGAGGAAGAAAGGAAGAAAGAAAAGGAGAGAAAAGAAAAAAGCAATGAAACAGAAAGAAAGGGAGGGAACGTCTATATATATTCAGGAGGACTTCCTAGTGGCTGAAGGCAACATCTGTAATTGCCAGGCTACTTAAAACCTAAGCATCTAGTCAAAGAGGCTGTGAATTAGCACTGCTGTAATTACTAAAGGGAAAAAGCGACATAAAGTCTACGCTTTCCCGGAGGGTGTTTTTCCTGTCACTTATTCTTTGTGCCAAAATATCCAACAACAAGCAGAGCTTAGTGCTTTGGCAATCACTGTTACAAAGTGTGAGTAGAAGCCTCTTCAACTGTGAATGGCTTCAGAGGGAGGAAGTGTAACACACACACACACACACACACACACGGAGGGCTGTTGCTTTGTTACTAAAACTCATTTCCTATTGTTTTAAAGGGAATCAGACAACTTATTCACGGTGCTATTTCTGTAAAAAACATGTTCTTTTTCTTTTGTCTTTAAAGCATGTAAAACAAATAAAAGAGATTGTCTTCTTGATACATTTTCTTTCACCTTAGTCACTCATCTATGTTCTATAGTAATTTTAGAAAGGTTTAAAGCATTTCTTCTTCATTTTGGAAGTATCACGTCAGCCTATTCATGAACATAGGTTATTTGACCAGGACAATTCACTTAATTCCTGGGCTTCACATACCTCATTTATGCATGTATCAAGTACCTGATATTTAATGATTCTCTAAGTATATGCTATGTTCAGGTTTTTTCAGTAAAGGTGCATAGGCCTAAAATTCACAGGAAGCTGTGCTCAGGTAGGTGTATCAATTACCTTTGATCATACCTGCTTTTAGTGAACTTAATGCTGAAAGTTTTTTCTCACTCTTTAGGCCACATTTCTTTGATGTTGAAAATTATAAATAGGCTTACACAGGTTGTTAAGCATGTAGGTTTAAAAGTATTATGCAGCCTACTATTGAGGATGTTATAGGATAAAAGTAGGCATCTGTGGAACCTTTTGGTTTTAAAAAATAAGAGGAGAGTAGGGTTTAAGACAATAAAAATAATGGTGGGAATATGGTCAATCGACCCCCTTAGTAAAAGAGAAAAAATAAACTCATATAGTTAGTATAAACTATTGACATAGGAATTGAATGGTTCATCTACAGCTACTATGCAGAGAAAAATAAAGCAAGCAAAGTAAATAAATATATAAAAAATGTAACAAAGTAACAAATTAGAATGTGATATTTACAATCTATCTAGATTCTAGCATATTCTTTCTGTGAAGAGAAGGTCCACTGGGCTGAATCCATCATCTTTACTGACAGGGAGTCTTAATAACGTTGGATCCTTTGCAACTGGAATTTTTATCATTCAACATTTATTTGACAAAATTGTAACAATACCAACTCAATGTATCTGTAATATTGTGATAAAACTTCTTAAAGGCCCCAGAACTCTTCTTCTTACTCTATTCACATGTAGGTGGGGCTGTGAATGGCTAACATCTCCCAGGGATGTGCTATCTATACCTTCTGTATCAAAGATAAAAGCCTTCCTCAAAAAGTCCCTGTTCTGTGGTCCATTATACTATAAAGCCAGTCTCAGAGGGAGACAAGAATGGAGCTGATAGGAAAGAAAGGTTTCCTCACAAAAGCACAGGATAGCAGAAGGGAAAAAGACTCACACATCTGCCAGTCAATCTACACTCCAGCCCCCAGGGAACCAGAATCTCACTCTGTCAACAGCCTACGGGGAAGCTCTTCCTTACAATGAATACAATATAGTAACACCCCCGTTTGTCAGACATTTAGAACTTTCCAGAGTATGATGGCAAATACCAATGGCAGAAGAGATTCCTCCAGGTGAGTTCTCTAAAATCCATGTTCAGAGGAGAAGTTACTTCACATTTGGTCACAGAGCAGGAGGAAAATCAGTTAGTCCTGGGTCACTACACATAGCCCTCCCCACCACTGGCATCATTTCTTACAGTTCTACTTTAATTAGCCTCCACGCCCCAAGCTACTCACTGGTAATTCGGAACCCTTCACTGTGAGGCCCTGTCTAGGACAGCCCTGACCCCATGCCTAAAGCTTCCTTCTAATAGCTCTTATTAAACCCCCATCCAAAATCACCATCACTCCTTCTTAACTCCCAACTCTCTGTCTCTCTCAAAACTTCTATTTCCCCAGGGTAGCCTTTTTCAGCTAGATGATCAGAGATGAGAAGGCTGATGTAAGTTTAGTTTACATTCAACTTAACATGTCACCTGCTTTCTCTCAGCCAGGAAAATGGGTATTTTATAAAATCTTCAGTTTTTTTAAAACCGGTAAATTTATTTGTTAACTTAGAGCCTATGTTTGGGGGGCAAGGACACCCTCAAATCATACCATGTAACAGACCAACTGCTTGCTGTGTGGCTTGAGTCCCAAATTTAGGTTTACCCAGATAGGATACTGATCAAGTTATCTCAAGCCTTTGTCCTAACCTTAGTTTTTAGGATTGTAAACAAAACCAAGGGTCAGATTATATGAACTGAACTGAAAGAATAATTCTGCTTATTTGTTTCTCTGCACTCTACCTGTAGATGAACCATCCAATTGTTAATAAAATATTTACTACTTGAGGAATAACTCAGTAGCTGCGTATATTTCAACAGTAAGATCTGATATCTGGAGATTACAAGAACTAGTTTTACCAAAATGGAAACATTTAAAAAAATCTTAATCCCATAGAATTACCTATCCCATAGAATTACCTAGACATCAAAATGAGTATATGTAAGTCACTCCTTGCATGGGTAGAAAGGCGTCTTTAATTTTTAATGTGCCCAATGTTAATTTCTTTGTATTTTATGGAGTAATACCTAATAAGAAAATAGCAAACTACAACATAAATTACTTCGGGGGCGGGGCATGTTTCATAAAGCCGATGTCTCACAGAGTAGCTGTGATGAAATTATAGATTTAAATAATCAATATTTACGTGAAAGAAATGCAGGCAAGCAAGGAATATGTTCAAAGTAGCTTAAGAAATAAGATAAAAGCACAGGCAGCATGAGGCATGCAGGGTTACTAGACTATATTCAGGGAAAGGAAGACCATTCTCACGGGTAAAGTGGAAGCACTAAACCTGATGATCTCTAAATTTCTACACCATGATTCTCTTAGTTCGAAAAGCCTAGGGTTCTGGGACTTCTCTGGTGGCACAGTGGTTAAGAATCCGCCTGCCAATGCAGGGGACACGGGTTTGAGCCCTGGTCCGGGAAGATCCCACATGCCGCGGAGCAACCAAGCCCGTGCGCCACAACTACTGAGCCTGCGCTCTAGAGCCTGCGAGCCACAACTACTAAAGCCTGCGCGCCTAGAGCCCATGCTCTGCAACAAGAGAAGTCACCGCCATGAGAAGCCCGTGCACGGCAACAAAGAGTAGCCCCCGCTCGCCTCAACTAGAGAGAAAGCCTGTGCGCAGCAATGAAGACCCAACAAAGCCAAAAATAAATAAATAAATATTTAAAAAAATAAAATAAAATAAAAGCCTAGGCTTCTAAAATTGATGAAATGGTCTAAATAATAAGATAGAATCCTCTGTGTAGAGAGGGAGAAGGAAATAAAATAAATGAGAAAGAAACTGCATGAGAATGCACCCAATATTTTGAATAACAGAACAGTGAAACTCCAAAGTATTTCTTACATGTAAATATATATCCTTCTGTTACAAACAGAACAGTTCAAGAATTATTTTCATAGGGAGGTACAGGGGAGTCAACCTTTCAATTCATCAGCTTCTTTTCATGTCTTGGTATTGACACGTAGAAGAGAAATCCAGTACCAATAGAACTAAAAAAGGAATGCGAAGGATTTGAAGCATTTTTAGAATTAATAACATAACCGCTTCTCTGGTTCAGTTTAGCTTTTCACTGGTATTTTTCGGTTATAAGAGCAAATGAGGTGAACAGGCAAAGAAGAAAATGACATGGCATTACTGGAGCCAATAGCAAGAAATTCCAATCTGTAGAGATTTGCGCGTATAAACAACCTGACAATAGTTTTGTTTTCATTTTTTTTTTCACATTGTGTCTCTTGCCTGGAATACAAAGCCCTTGCAGATGCCTCAGACTTTTAAGAACCATGAAGAAATTGAACGTTATTCAAGAATTTCTTATACTAATTCAATACAGCAAAAGAACTTAGTCAAGCAAAACAGGCTCTTGAGGAGGCCCGGCTGCCCTTCAATACTGTCCAGATCTACAATTCAGGAAACGCTATAGACATGAGAGTCATTCAAAATTTACAACCCCTGAATAAGCAGCATGAAAGGATTGCAGAGTGGAAGCAAAGAGTGATGAATGTCGAATAGAAGAGGCGGGAGTGAAAGGCAGCTGAATTCACAGCAAGAACAGAGCAGAATATTTGGCTAAGGCTCTCACTGAAGCAAAACCAAACTAAACACGGCTCTCTCCCAAATGCCCGTTCCAAGCCTCCTGCCTGCCGGTCCCTTGCCTTCCCTGACCCTCTCTGAAGGCTTGAGGCCACTTGTGGTTATAGCTTGAGGCACAATACCTTCCCCTAATTGGTATCTTTACTTGTATCAAGTTATCCAGATATCAATATAACTCTATCTAGATTTTTTAAATCCAACTAAGTTAATTTAGGACAATGGCAAATTTGCTTACATATTATCCAAAAATAAAGCAATCACATCAAAAGTAGCTTCATGAGGGCCAGTAGCTTATTTGTATCACTTTTATCTGAATTTCCAGCAGTTAAAAGAGTTTGGCACTGTGGCAGGTATCTCAAATGTCTGAATGATGAAATGAGTCACAGATACAGAGTGCAGTTTTTGTGGAGAACTTCTACTGGTTCCCAGGGAATTGGGAACTCTGGTTTTCAAGCTGTTTATGTTCAGCTTAAGTTCCTTTTGCCTGGCTTTCCAAAGGATGTCTAAATTCTCTGGCGATTTGTATTCCAATCAAAAGTGACAGCCAAAACCGGTTCCCAGAGTACTTCTATCTTCTGAGACAAAATTATTGTTCTCTCTTTCATCCTCCTTCTTTATAACTCCAAGCCCTAAACTAAATTAGCTTGTTATTTTTCTAAAGGCGCTCATAGGCAATATGATCCATATACAAAGAAGAGACTGATTTATTATGTTTTTATTTCGATTACCAATAAAACACAAGGCAGACTTCAATACTTACAGGTGTGAAACTGGACTTCTAATTATTGACCCCCAATATGCCATATTTATCAGAGATTATGAGGACCACTCATTATATAATTCATAAATACTTCTTAACTAGTGTGCTGTTTTATTCTGACATGTGAAGGAAGAAGTTTTATTCTGAAAATTGAACAAGAAGTTTAAATATGTTTTCCTAAGGAATATATTTGCATATACAGTATATAAAAATTTCCCCTAGGGTAGCAATAACTGTAGATGTGGAAAGTGAGAGATTACATTAGAAGAACTGTGAGTCCCCTTCTGTATCCTTTCCATTGCTCCCACTAGGGACATAAGCTAATGCTGCTAAACGTTTAGCGTCTATAATCCTACAATAGGGCTACTGCCAGTGATTCAACAACAGAAAAGGAAAAGAGAGAGAGAGAAAGGGAGAAGGAGGGAGGGGAGAAAGAGTGAAGAGAGAGAGACAGAGCCAGAGAAAGAGGCAGAGAGAGAAAAAGGAAAACCAAACGTAATAACATAGAGAGAAGATCTGTCTTAGAACTAAATGAAGGTCATGCATTTGGAAAAGAAAAATCAAATAAAGAATAATAATACCTATACCTATTCTTATAAACCTAGTAATGTTAACTTGTCCAATAATTTCATTGGACAAACATTGGTCTCTAAAGTTTTCTTAATATTTTTAGCCATTCATAATCCTTGAGTTTTTTTTTTTTTGCAGAATCTCAAACTCATTGGCAACCACCTTATCGTAACTGAAAATTAGAGAGATCATAATATGCTGGATCAAGCTCATATAATATATCTCTGCTTATCATATTAAGATGGATAATTAAAAGTCATTGTCATCCTCAGTTGAACAGCCCACCTCACACTTTCTTGTGTGTGTGTGTGTGTGTGTGTGTGTGTGTGTGTGTGTGTATACATCCCTGTTAAACAATAGATTAGACAGGTACAGAAACCTGAAAACAGAGCTTTTATCCTCAGTTCCTCAAAGACTGACTTCTCACATCCTGCCTCCAAACCTTTTTGCCTGGTCTCCCCATCCTTCAATTGTCTACTTCAACTCTACATTTTCAACTTTAGTTCTGAGCACTTTGCAAGATCAGCCCTCTTACTGATTCAGGTTAATATGCATTCCATACTCTCTAAGGTGATTCCTGCATTCGTTACCATTACTGCTACTGATCAGAATGATCTATACATTTCTTCCTTAACGAGCTGGATACTTCCCATCCTCAAACAACTGGTTTTAGCCCATAGCTTGGTGCCTAAAATACAATAATAAATTTATTCTTAAATGAATAAGGAATGGATGAGTGAGTTACACCACATCTGTGACACCTACACTCCCATGACATCCTAGATTTATAACCCTACTGCAAAATTTTAGCAAAGTCTTAATGGAAGTGCTGGGGCACTTATGAAATAGTGTATGGATTTTAATTTTTCCTTGTCTAGGGAATATGTAATATACGGATTATTCCCTTTACTGGCTGATTTCCTTGTAGTTATAAATGAATTTGGGGGATAAGAACCAAGACACTAAGCTCAAAGAAGTGGGTGGAGCTCAGGAAGTATCTTAAATTTCTTTTTGTGAGTATTCCCTGTTGGGGCCTCAATCATACAGAGCAATGCATTCGTAACTAACTACTTCTAGGGCATATTTTTATCCATATATTGATTATTTATTCCTAGAAGTCAGGGATCTTATCATCTGTTTTCAAGTAACGTGTATTGAATATATTGATATGTCAGGCATTCTTTTAAGAATTGATTATGATACACTTTACAGCACTGAGCAAAGTCACAAGAGTCCGAGTTCTCATGGAACTTCTTACCTAGTAAAGGAGAGAAACATGGTAAGCTACTATTCTCAAAAACAACCGTAAAATCTCAGAAGTGACAGAAAGTTTAACAGGGGCATTAAATTTGTCAAGGAGGTGAGAGAACTGCTATATGGAGACACAGATTTGAATTCAACCTTATTTCCTAAAATACACACGTATATTTACCATGCCGTAAACAGACAGCCAAAATACAAATGTGCGTATGTGTGTATTTAAAAAAGCAAATAGGGTTACATCAGTTTTTTCAAAATATCAATGTTAATAAGAATTGAGAAAAATTCAGTTATAAAGAGGATATATATATATCCTATATATAAATAAATGTGCTGTTACAAACTTCAAATGTATTAGTCGATCCTTAAAATGAAATTGGACTAAAAACATGAACCTACTTTCATAATATATATTGATAATAAGATTAAAAAAGGCTTAAAGTGACTAAGCAAAACTATCAGTAAACACAAAGTTCTCTGTAGTAAATATTAAATCAGTAAATGTCCATGCTTTTTATCCTTAGAACTAACACTGTGCTTCTACTTGTTCTGATGGGGAGATTGGACCACAGGCGGTGTTTTAAAAGCAGATAGCACTACATTAGCGTTTCCAAAATGTAGGTGTTCATTGGAATTTGGGGGGATAAAAACCAAAACAAAATATTTAGCTATTTAAAAACAAAAGTAGCTGGAGAAAAATGGATTAAACAGGTTTCAATTCTTCAGGACTTCTCAGGGCCTTTGATAAAGATTGCAAAGCTTCTTAAGTCTCTAGATCCAGCACTTTCCAAGCCCATCAGACTCTGATCCCTTTCAGGACATCAGCAGGTCTGGTCCTCCAAAGAAAACATGGTAGAAAACGTCAAGGTAGAGTTTTTTAAACTCAGAGTTCTGAAATAAGCCCACCAGTTTCCAGCTAAGTGCTCACCCTGTAGTCTGCATAGTAGCTAATTAACCACAAGATCCCTCCAATTATCCACAGAAGAATGAAACACAGAATGATTAGAACTTAATTCATTATTAAAGATCTGGAGTGGTGGCAATTGAGAGATTCCAAAAGTAATGTTCCTTATTTCAATCAGAGCCAAAACGGTTAATTTGGGAAATATCAAAGCAAGAACGAGGAAAGAGAAAATAAAAATTTTGCTGTCAAAAAAAAGTGAATGAATTCAATAAAATCAAAAGAGGTAGAAGAATCTAGACTGGTAAGAAGACTGTGCAGAGTAAATGTCAATAAGTACTTCTCAACCTTGGCACCACTGACACGCTGGAATGGAAAATTCTGTGCTGTCCTGTGCATTACAGAAAATTCAGCAGCATCCGGCCTTTACACACTGGCCAAATATGGCTAAATGTTCCTTGGGAGGAAAATTGCACCCACTTTAGAGCCATTTGTTCGAACAGAAAAGAAGTATTTTCAGAATCAAATTGTAAGAAATTCAAGGATGGTGGGTGAAAATGAGAAAAAAAAAATTACATGAGCAGTTAACAAAATAAGAAGACATTTTCAAGGTAAATATATTTTAAAGCATAAGCCAATACAATATAGAAACAGAGTATTTTTTCAAAATTTGCAGAATAAAATGAAAGGACAAAACAAGTTTGTCATTCTTAACCTAATTAATGAACAAATGATATAAAAGAAAATCTGTACTCAAGGTTTAATATAATTTAAATTGCGTTCAGCTTTGTTACCTCTGCAGGACTATTGACAAGCTATCAACACTCTATACTTTTAAAAATATGTAAAACATTTAATTAAATATTTTTATAACAGTTTATTATTAACTTTATCAATTCTATGTTTTACAGCATTATTTCTACAGCATTGAAGAAAAACAGCATTTTCCTTAGATATTAATAGAAATTTTGGCCAGTTCAGATTCCCAAACTGATGATTATTCAGGATGAGAAAAGGAAACAGGGAAACTTATACATTTTTAATACCAAATGAGTTAGAATTATAAAACACTTGCTCATAGCTTTTGAGTTAATGAAAATAAATATTGAACCTATAAATATCATAATTAAAGTCAGATTTTTTAATTTCTAAAAGGGGTATTGTTTAGCTGTTTAAAATATTTCACTGTTTTCTTACCTATTTGTATGTATACTTGTTATATGTGATTCACTTTGGTATTTTCCTCTTCTGACCATACTCTTCTATCCAGCACTTTTAAAGAACTAATATCAAGGAATAGGTTCAAGCAGAAAAGAAAATTGAATTTACTGAAACTACCAAAGGCAGTAATTACCCAACTACTACAAAATATTGTTTTGTCCCATATAGTTTTTTTTCTCTCTCCTTAGTTATTGTTTGCCTAGAAGGCTATTTAAAGATAAGAGGGATTTGAACTTGTCCACTGACAATCAATCAAGAAGCTTTTTAATGGAAAACTACTCAATACAGCAGAGTATAATGGCAAAAAAAAAACAAAAACAAAACTGTTCTCCTGTTAAGAAGTGAATATCCACACAATGAATAATCCTTAATGTCTTCACAAACTGTGTTTCTTATCAGTTAGTTTTGTTTACATCACGCTGAAAACACTCAATTCATATTTTATCTAAACATATATTTTCTTCTTTATATTTTCCAAAATTAGTTTTTCTAAAATTATTCTTTTCTTTTGATTATTTTCTTTTGATTACATTAATATCTGACTCCACCAGGGAAAAAACAACTACTTAAAAAGTATTAGCACCATTCAATCTTTATTTTGTAATAAAACAAATAATTATCAAGCACTTACTATGTGTCAGGAACTATTCTAGGTGCTCGATATATATCAGAGAAAAAAAGGGATAAGTATCAATATCTCTAGCCTTACGTAGCTTACATTTTAGTGGAAGAGACAGTTATTTTTAAAGTTATGTATAAATAAATTATATATGATAGAAGGTGATAAGTTATATGGAAAAGAAAATGTAGAGGAAAAGAAAACGGCTTGGATGGATTGTATTTTTAAATATTGCAGGTCCCCTTGAGAAGGTGACATTTGAGCAGACAGTGGAAAGTGGTGAAGATACTCCCTTGTGGGTATCTGTAATTTGACTTTTACTTAAATGATAACTCAGGCTGCTATATTGAGACTAGTTCATAGTAGAAAAGAGCTAGACGCTGATGAACCAAGGAGAGCTACTGTAATAATCCAGATGTGAAATAATGATTGGGGAGGGGTGAGGAAGTGGATGTCATGAGAACTGTTTGGACTCTGGGTATATTTTGGGTAGTGTCAACAGGACTGCCTTACCAACTAAGTGTGGGTAGGAGTCAAGGAAAACTCAAGTTCTTGGATTGAACAACTGGAAATAAACAGATCTGACACAGTCTGTGATAAGGAAAGCTAAGGATGAGGCATACGTGGGTGGGGTGGGGAAGATCAGCCTTAGCCATATAGAAGAAAAACAACGGGAGTGTCCATGATCAATACTGACTTTAAGGAGAGAGTTCCCAATCTATACCTGCATCTAGAAACAAATTTTGAGCATGCATTTCCAACTTCATATTGAATTTCTTTTCATACATAATCCACGGCCGCCTCAAGTTCTCTGTGTCCAAACAGAAGTTCCAGTAACTTCCCCCAGGACACCCCCCTCCTACTCTATTTCACAAATCTGTAAAAGAGAAAAACAAAGATATGCTTGTACTAGTGGGATATCTAGGTCACATCCTGAACTCCTTTCTCTTCTTTTTTTTTTTTTAATAAATTTATTTACTTATTTATTTATTTTTGGCTGTGTTGGGTCTTCGTTTGTGTGCAAGCGCTCTCTCTAGTTGCGGCAAGCGGGGGCCACTCTTCATCGTGGTGCGCGGGCCTCTCACTATCATGGCCTCTCTTGTTGCGGAGCACAGGCTCCAGATGCGCAGGCTCAGTAGTTGTGGCTCACGGGCCCAGTTGCTCCGCAGCATGTGGGATCTTCCCAGACCAGGGCTTGAACCCGTGTCCCCTGCATTGGCAGGCAGATCCTCAACCACTGCGCCACCAGGGAAGCCCCCTTTCTCTTCTTATCCACACATACCCAAAGTTTTAAATACCCCTGGAATCTGCAGCCTTCTCTTCATCCGTTCTGCTATGAATTAGTCCCATACAATATTTCTCAACTGAGTCAGGCAGAGGGGCTCACTAATGCCTCAGCACACAACAGCTGCAATGTCATTAACAAGACTATTTCCTCGAATTTCAGCTAAAGCACTGTTACCATCTGAAGTCTTTCATGACCCGCCCCCCAGTTTGATTTGAATCCGTGTTTCTATGCCCCTACCGTGTCCACTATAACAAGTATCCACGATTAACACTGAGCTCCAAGGACTAGTATCATGTATATGTCAAATGTTTAATGGCTGAATAATTCCTATTAGAACTACTAGAATTAACCACACTGGTTTATGGATTTGAGGTTTGGCTATAGGGTATGTTGCAGAAGATACATAGAAAAGGAACTAAAGCTGGTAATAAGAATTCTAGGAAGTCCTTTCTCTTGGATTGAGTTCACAGAGCAGCTGCTGGACAGCCAGTGGTCACCACCATGTCCCCAGCTCCAGGTCCAGGAAGAAGCCCCCAGGGTGCCTGATTCCTTCTCACTACATGTCATATGGGAAGCCCGTTTCATGCTTTCTCACTCAGATTAAACACATTTGGTTTCTGAGTTTTTCTTTCATCCCCCAAGACTTCACAGTTCTTGTTCCAGGCTTGAGTTTTGACGACCTGGCTTGTTCCTTCAGAACCCTTGGGTGCCCAACCATTAAATCCTGATCTTCCCCAAACCTTCTCTCTTTTCTTCTACAGAGAGAATTGCTCCTCCGGGCCTCCCCAAATCCACCTCAATTCTAATGTTATTTGAGGTAATCAGAGGCAACGATCCAAGCAGGTTGGACCAGCTACTAGCATGCACAATAATTTGAAAAACGAGTTTAAATATCACTTCACTAGTTTCCTAGTACATTTTCTGGTGAATAACTAGTGATTACTGACTAGTTTACAACAGTGTATATGTCTACATTTTTAAGAAATTTCCACTGCACAGTATTTTATTTGCATTATGATTTAAGGAAGCTCATGAAATCAGCATGAAACCTCATCCAACTTTAATACTGCTGATTCTATGGAAAAAATAAATTTAAATTTCCAAATAAATTAACTTTTGGATTATAGTCCATAGAAAGCTTAGAAATTGATTGACCAAAAAGAGGAAGAAATATGTTAATGTTCTCAAACATTAAGGACATACTGTTTCTAATTGTGACATTACACACATAAGCACACACACACACACACAAACACAAAAAATAACTATGATGCTACAGGAAGAGAAGGGTTGAATGATTTATTCATAGGCAATAACGACACATGCTGTGAACCACAGACCTAATACAGCTTCTATCATTGTGAATTACACAAGTGATTCTGCGTAGTCCAAAAGGAAAATATTTTATTATTATGTATTGCAACCTGCTAACTCTTGCCAACTCTATATTTATATCACATTCAATTCTTGTTTAATGACATATATTTCCAACATTAATTCGTTTTTATGGCATCGTTAAGTAGAGATTTTATTGGCAATGGAATATCTATATTAATTGGAGAGCCCACTGGAAAATTTAAACACTGCTGATATAAAATTTCAATTAATCAGTTAAAAGTACCGATTGATGGATTGTCTTGAAATGTTTAGCTTTAATAATCAAGAGAAAAAACTGATAACTTTTATAACCTACATAAAACTTATATAAAAATTTGAAAGAAAAATAGATAACTTTGATAATAGTCTTTTGATAATATGCTTCTATTCTTTGCCTACTGTAAGTCTGTTTGGTACAAAATATATCTCAAGCATGCCACCTCTTGGAAATATTATTCATAATAAAATTGTCATAACTGATTTGAATTAAGAGAACCTTCAGTTTCTTTTGTATTTGTGATGAATTAAACATTAAGCATTTTATTCTAAAAATACATTTTCTGCTTTATTGAACATTGCCAAATTCTCTGAAAAATATCTTAGTAATCATATGTTATGCTTTTCCAAGATACCAAAAAAAAGTTTTTAAAAAAAGCTCACCCAAATTACTATAGATTTTTCTTCTGCGTCACAGTTTGGAAGTTTAACAATAATTATTATACATTATAGTTTTTCAAGGGCACCATATTTTAATTCCAAACTATAAATGTACACAGGAATATATACAAAGAGCTAAAAATACTGTTTTGTAGATTACTATCAAAAATTCATTACGTGTGTATAGGGCTTTAATTCATAGAGTTCTTTCAAACACACACACACACACACACACACACACAAAGCTTATCATTTGAAACTCCTAAGAACTTCATGAAGATTGGTTCCAACTAAAAGATGAGAGATATGATTCTCAGAAAACTCACAGAAAGAAGAGGTCTACATACAAATCGTCCTTTTACACTATATATAGAAGTATGAGATTTATTTTAAAATTATGACACATTTGTAAAACCATACAGAAGGAAAATAAAGATAACCAACTGGGAGTCATAAGTAAGAATCAGAGTGTCCAAAGTCATGAAAAAGTAACCCAATGTGCCAGTCTATGCAATAAAGCAGGGAACAGACCTGCTTCTTTAGTCAAATGAGAAGGAAATAGAGAAGCGACCTACTGATGGCCCTCAAGTACACGAGCTGCTGTTCAGAAAATGGAAATCTGTTGTTCTAATCATGCCAAGGGATCTGCTGCAACATAAGGCTATGAAATTAGCTCTACAAAATAACTGTGTTTGTAGAGGGCCACTAATAACACAGCAACAAACAGCCACTTAAATAATACAGACATACATAGATACATAGATACATACTTACATATGTACACACATACACACAAATATCCACGTTGCTTTCTCCAAATACTTTAGAAAAACCAGCAATTCATCTCTTCAGGATCAACTTTTCCTGGAATGAGTAGATGAGCAAAATATGACCAGAAAATGCCTATGAGTTAAGATTCTGTCTCATAGTTTGTATTTAATGAAGTCTTAGGATATACACAGTAGAGCAAATGTCACTGCATTTCTTTTGTACTTAGAGAAAAGTATTAAAAAAATCTGAAAAAGAAGAAATTATCCAAGGTATACAGCTATAAGATATTTTAAAAGTTCAACTGGAACTAAATACTGACTCACCAATTTTAAGGAGGAATTTTATTAAACATTGAGAAAACTTATGCGTCCCCATCTGGATGTTCAGAGCAGTTTTTTGTGAAAATCAGGACTCAGAAAGTTCGTGTGTTTAGGATTCTATATACGGGTAAAGCAAATCCTAAACTCTTGGCTAGTTGTATTCCCAATATACCATATTAGCTCTCTCTCAAAATATAATGCTACCTTTTATCTAATGTAATAGAGGTGGGGTGAAAATAGTTCCTTCAAAACTGCATAAAAATATCTTGGAGTTTGAGATCATTTATAGTAGGAATTAATATAAGAATTAAAAAACAAGCATATGAAAAATAAAGTAAAATATATAAATAAGACATAGTTCACATATGTTCATGGTAGGGTGAAATTAAAGCTAGAACATAAATTGTTATTTATCTCGTCCATTACCCACTAGGTTCTTTACAGTTAAGCTATTACTCATATATCACCCTGTCTCTGCCTATCTCTCCACTGTCTCTCTATCTCTCTGTCTCTCTCTAGAGAGAGAAATTATTACAGGAAATTAAATAAAAGGTTTTATTGCCTAGGTAGTTTTTACTCACCACTACTTCAACCACATGAAGAATATTTCAAAGGGGCAAATACATCACCAGAAGTGTGTGTACAGATTTTTATTTTCAGGGACGAGCAATACTTGTTACTGGAGTAAAGGGAGGTGAGCTCGATACGCATTCTGTGGAGAACCTGGTAAAGGGCCATTCTTCCCATTCATCAATTCCACTAAACCCTGCTTATTAACCTTCATAAGAGAGGACTTCCTAAGCAGAAACACTTTACGTACATCTGTGAATGACCTCTCTTCTCCACACGCCTGCATTCTTACAAATACACTTAAAACAGCCTCTGTGTTAAATGGCATTTTAAGAATCGCTGGAGAACACAAAAAAAATAACAGAAAGTATACCCTATAAAGCTCTTTGCCATTAATTATTGCAAAGATTTGAGTGCTGTAATATTCCTTAAGAAGACGAACGCAGAAATGCAGATTCCCAGATATTAGTCAAAATTGCTAAAGATAAAAGAATCCCAGGATACAGATGTTTGGAAATTCCATTTCTCTCACCTTGGTCCCCCCTTTTTTCTCTTTATCTTACCCCATTGCCTTTACCCTAAGTTAGAGGCAGCATACTGTTAAAAATAGAAAAGTTTGAGTCAAAACACTTTGATTCACTTCTTAGTTTTACCTTTTGTCACTTATGACCTTCCTCTTTGGATTAGAACTTCTATAAAAGTACTATAAAGCAAGTATTACCTTAAAGAGGTACATAAAGACGTTTGTAAATAAATAGTAATTTAAAACTGAGCTCTCTATTTTACATACATTAATTTTATCACATAGAGTTTTTAAATTTTTTTCCAAGAAATTTTCTGTACTATCATTTTTCCAAAAAATAGAGAATTTAATGTTACTTCATTTCTATGTGTAGGTTCCCCCATCACATGTATTACCAGTTTTCATTTGTGATTCCAAAAGATGGATTAAATAGCAGATCTGCAGAATTGTTTAATGTACTGATGTGATCTTTAAAAAATGAGGCAGAAATTCTCCCTTCTTTCTCCTGTTCTCAACATAGTGACACCAATGTAAGTCCCAGCATACTTGCCCTTAGACCTCACCTTGACTTTGAGAAAATGGAACATCTCTACCCATTTAATACATGCTCATTGTCATCAGGGTTGATCACAAGTTCTATGTGAATGCGGTTCTGTCCCAGAAGGTGTATGAGGGGTTATCCCCAGGAGCTGACAGCTTCTGTGTTATAGGATGATTGACACACAAGACAGGAATTTTGTTTCTAAATAATGTTATCCTTTTATGTAATTTTTTTTAAATTTCCTTTCTTTTAACCTCATTGCAAAGTTTCCAAGAGCATCTGCCCAAACCTCAACAAAAAGCCTATGACTTTAATTCAATTCAATTTATTTCAATTCAGCAAGTATCTTTGTAATTAAGAATGGCCAGGACACTCTTAGTTACCAGGAATAAAATGGTATGCAAGATAAAAAAGATTCCCTGATTCCTAGAATTTACTGTTTGGTTGAATTAAAATTTTTAGTGCTTGTTGGCCTGAAACATCATTGTAATTTGGGACAACATCTGCAGAATTCTTTGGGGGAGTCAATTTAGATTTAAATGCCTTAAGCAATAAGATTATTACCATGATTTAAAGTCAAATGTATTTATACTACTATTTCCCAGCTCTGAAGAAGCATAGCATAATGAAGAGTCTAGGCTCCAAGGTTAGCAAAAAGCTCAGCCGCACCACGTGGGAGCTCTGCATGTTTTGACAAATCATTCAACCTGTCAAAGCCTCAATTTTCTCCTCTGTAAAATGGAAGTACTAAGTAAAAAGTTTGTTGAGCGATTAAAGGAGATTATATCTAGAACATGGTAATGTTTAAGAAATATCTGTTCTTGTTCTTATTTATAAACAATGAGTGATAGTAGCGGACAAAACCACAATATATAATTTCAATATCCTTAATCATAGATCACAGACTTGTAAAGGGAACACCTGGGAGACGATAACTTTTTCTGCCTTGGCCCTGGAAAAGAGGGATGACTTCTTCCCAGGTACGTTCCATCCATAGATGCTTTTTTATCAGGTGCAGAGTAACAGTCTCAAAGATTTCAGATATCCCTTGGGAAGACCTGAGTAGTGCTCCATGAGCTGATGGGTAGGGTCCAATGGCACCTCTGAGCTCTCAGCTGGATGCCCACATTCTCTGCCACAGCCAGGTGTATCCTTTCTGTGTCTCAGAGGAACGCTGTTTAAATGCTCAGTGAGATTCTGGGGGCAGAAAGTGTGCACTCATGGAAACAGGGACCAGACAGATTTAACTAATGGGCACTGTCAAAATTCAAGTTGTCATGTGCAATTCAACACTGACTTCCCTGCCAATATTTTAGGAATATCTAAGGGTCTAAACGGAGACTTAGCTGCCTGTGTCACCTCATCCTTGTCTGTGCTATCGCAAAAGAACAAGTTTTATTCCTACTCAAGTCTTAATCTGGTACATAGGATAAAACCAATCCTTGAATCAATTAATTGATTTAGATTGGCAGTCAATCTAAATATTTGTCTTGTAGCATTAAGTATTTCAGGTTTTGTATAGGACCGAAAAACAATTAAAAATAAAATGAGAGAGAGCAACCCTTTCAACCCCTCATCAGTATATTACATAAAAAATAACTGTTTTTATCACATTCTTTCTCTGACCCATCCATTATAAACTCAGAGTAAAACTATTTAAGGAAGATTAGAAGCCCCTTGTTCAATCACAGTCTGTATGAACTGACAAACTGTGCTCAAAACATGAAATGAAACAAGGAGGCAAAAGGAAAATGAACGATCAGTGTTTCCCAAATTGCTTCTTTTGTAATAATGTCTTATCAATGCAATTTTTTTAAACAAAAAGGTGTAATAAATTGAAGAGGCAGAGCAGATCTTAAAATAAAACTGGAAGTTTAATAATCTGCTGCTTTTCCTTTAGTCATAGAAAATATACTTTATGAATACATAAAAACATTCTGATAATAGAGGTGATTGCTGCTATGTATTATTCATGTGGCAATGAGTTCACACGACGCTTCTACATCAAGCAAAGCAGATTAACCATAAGGAACTAACTTCAAAGTACACTGTCTTTTTGGTCTCCAAAGCAATAAAGATCCAGTCACTTCCCTTTTAGGGATTTGTTCTGCACAATTTAGAATGCAGTAGTTTCTTTCCTTCATTATGCCCTCCACGTGAGACAGACTCAATCAGAGGCTACAGAAAGAGAGATTTCTTTCTACTGAGAGTCTCAGATGTTTAGAACTGGTTCTACACTCGTGGTTTCATCAACCTTCTGCTACCCAATCCACCTATTTCTTAACAGTTGTGCTGCAAAGCTTCCACTTTTGTCACAGTTTGACTACATTTTCCAAAGAAATAACAACCCAGTCAGACATTACAAAATTAGAAGATTGATGTAGTAGCTTGGCCACCTTTCCTAAAATTATGTGAAACTCTTGTTTGTATGTAACCAGTCTATATTAAAGAGCATTCTGGTATATCCTGCTTCAGCACGGATCTGACAAGAACGTGGAGCTGTATTTAATTACTGTTTGCTAATAATGTTAGGAAAACACAGTAAAACTTTTATCATAAATTGTAAAAATTTTATCACGAAGAAACACTGAAAGTGAAAAATAAAATCAAGGACATTAGATATTTCCATAATTTATGAAATAGGAATAGGAAGAAAATTCAGTGCGATGTTACTAAGGTGCAGACAGATATGAAATGCATAAAACCATACAAAGTGAAAGGTCCAAGATTAATTACACCAGAAAGAACTGATGAAGGTATTTTGGTTTTGATCAGATTTATTGCATGTGAAGTTGTACCACTGGAAAAAGTCAGGAATTAAATCATAAAATGTGTATTTTACTGTTGAAATGTGAGTGTGTAGGACTTAGTATTTACAGGAAAATTTCCTGAGAGGAAGCAGTAGCAAGGTTTAAGATCTTGAACAGTAACAAATTGATCCATGTATAGATAGATTAGGAAAATATTTTTACTACATATTTTTTGATCATCACAACATAAAACCTAGCAGAGACTTTCTATTATATGGCCTATGTGGTAATTCCTTCAGAGGCTTTGAGCTAATAATTTAAACTAGGCAATAATGGTGGGGTGAAAGCTCTAGATGCCTGTTCTCAAATCTAACAGGGATTTCCTGCTAAAGTCAGCCATTATCAACATAACTATTAAACACTGCGTTGGAGGTATTAATCAAAGCAAATATATAAGAAAAAACAGAAATATAAGAATTGGAAAGAAGAATTAAATTGTCTCTATTTCCAGGTGCTATAATAACAGACCTAAATTTCAAAAAAAAAGAAATTAAAATCTATAAATATAAAAAATCTATAACCTTTGTATATATACAAACAAGCACTTGGGAAATATAATCAAGACAACTTCTTGATAGTATGGAAATATACTCCACAAATATAAACAACATATGAAGAAGAGTCTCTGCATCATTATTTGAAATAGCAAAACATTGGAAACAAACCAAGAATCTATTAAGAAAGGACATGGTTTTGAACAAACTACGGAACAGTCACCAAGTGGAGAGCTATGAAACTGTAAAAAAGAAAGAGGTAGAAATCTTTATGTACAAACATTAGGGAGATTTCCAGGGTAAGTTACAAACCAGTATGCAGAATAAAGTACAATAATTGTTGTGTTAGAAAGGAAGAGAAACAGGAATGCAAGTACACATATACTTAATTTTGCAAAAAGTAACATTGGAAGGATATACCACAAACTAAACACATGATTATTTACATGGGTTAGGGTAAGCTGGAGTGGATACAGACAGAACTGAGTTTTCTCTGAGTGTACCTTTCTTATGGTTTTGACATTTGAGCTGGTTAAATATTTTACATATTTAAAAAGAAAAAAAAAACCAAAGTCCTCTGGTCATTTTCCATTTGTAAAACCCAATGATTAACGTTTCCTAATTGTCCACTTAAAATAAATCAAGAGTCTAATCCTTCAAGGGAAGGAGATAGGAGAGATACTTCTCAAACTAATTCCAAATTGGTAAACACGATTTGACAGCAGGGTGTCTAAGGTATATGTCAACTTTAAAACAACAAGATATATATTTTTTAAGAAATAAAATATTGTCTATTTTGTCATTCCCATTTCTTATAAAGTAGTTTAAATTATTGTGGTATATTTTACATGCAATAAAATTTAAAGATCTTAAGTATCCAGTCAGATGACTTTTGAAAAATACTTTCACCCATAACCATCAGCCAAATAAAACTTCACTAAATATTGATAATACTACCCCTGAGACAAACTAACTTCTATTATAAATGATCATTTCCTCTTCTTGAACTTCATATAAATGTATTTATTTTTTATGTCTGCCTACCTTTGCTCATATAATGATATTTGATATTAATCTCTGTTGTGCACATCAGTAGTTGTTTATAATGCTGAGTAGTATTATTTTACATAAATATAGCACTATTTGGTTATCCATTCTCTTGTTGATGGAATTTTGGGTTGTTTCCAGCTTCCAGCTCTCTGAAAACAGTTGTTACAAACATGTTTTTACAAGTTTTGTGAACGTATGTTTTTATTTCTACTGAGTAAATACTTAGAAGTGGAATTGATAGGTGAGAGGGTAACCGTATGCTTGTTGGTCAAAGAGCACAAGCTTCCAGTTATTAGATGAATACATTCTGGGATCTGATATACAGCATGATGAATATAGTTAACACTACCGTATCATATACTTGAAAGTTGTTAAGAAAATAGATCTTAAATGTTCTCACCAAAAAAATAATAGTTATGTGAGATGACAGATGTGTTAACTATCCTTTTTGTGGTAATCGTTTTACAATAGATATGTGTGTCAAACCATCACATTGTACATCTTAAACTTACACAATGTCATATGTCAATTATATATCGACAAAGCTGGCAGAAAGTAAAATAAAACATACATATGTATGAAACAACCCAACAGATTTGAAAAATTTCGGTATCATTTTTCATTTCCACCAGCAAAGTATGTGCATTCAGCTTGCCACATCTTCACCCACCCTTGATATTGTTAGCCTTTTTAGTTTTAGCAATTCTAGTGTGTAGCTGCATTTCATTTTGTTTTAAATTACATATAACTGCTGAGTTACGATACTGAACAACTTTTGGGTGCTTACTGGCCATCTGTTTATCTTTAAAAACTCTCCAAGTCTTTTGCTCATCTTAATTATGTTGTCTTTTTATAATTGATTTGTAGGAGCTCTTTACATGGTCCAGATAAAAGTCCTTTGCCAGATATATGTCATGTGAATATTTTCTTTTCAAAACAGATATACAATTTTCTAGGTCCAGTCGTTGACACAATTTTCCTTTCCCCATTTAATTACATTTGTGCCTTTGTTGAAAATAAATTGACCATATATATGGTGGATCTAGTTCTGGACTCTCTTCTGTTGTCTTGGTCTATTTGTTTATCCTCACACCTATACTATACTGTCCTGATTAATGTAGTTTTACAGTAAGTCTAACACTGTGCCGTTATATTAGCCACTGTCCTCACAGGATGATGAGCACATTTAGATGTTTCTCTCTTTGAACTTTCAAGCCTCTTTCATATAAACTTCAATATATCAACACATGAACTGACATAGATGACAGTATGAGATAGAGAATGAGAACAAATCCTTTCCAGACAAAAGGATGTGACTCTGAATCCTATCACACGGGAAATCCTTTCATGTTCTTTATATGTCATTTTCCTCACCTAATAAAATAGGGACAATACTACCTATCTCATAAAATTATTGAAAGGTTTAACTAATAAGATACCATATTTAAAGTATCCAGTGAATTATTTGACATATGGAGTAAACCTACAATAACATAGCTAGCTGTAGACCCTATATTCAAAGAAAGTAAGGGTATATTATTCTTTGTAGAAATTCAAAACATGGAGACAATGTTGAATGACTGCCCTATTATTTTTTTAAGATTAGCAATTTCTTTCTTTGGAATATATTATCAATTACTTATAACAGTACTTTATACCATTTATGACAGAATATTACATTTTTATGCATTATTAATTATTAATGATTGCTTTTGTAATATAATAATTATACACATTTATTGTTTTTTCACAGTGTTGACAAAAGATAAGAACTTTGCTGTTTGTGCACATACCTTTTCAATATTTTCTCTTAGTTCTGAATTTCCCAGAATAGAAAATGAAACAAGCATGGACATCTTTATCAGGAGAAAACACAGCAATGTTACTCAGAGCATTTTCCCAATAGGTTTACTCTTTCATTACTGTGTAATTAACCCCACATTGAGAATTCTATTGTGAATTCTTTTGCAGCAGCAAATTAAACATTTGACTTGCAGACTATTATGTTTCTGTGAAAGTGACTATCATGTCATTAGAAAATAGGCGAGCAATATTGTGAGTAATGAAGAGTTTTCAGGGAAGCTTTCAATGAAGCTAGAAGATTTGCCCTGGGAGAAAATACTCTGTATATTTCAAAGGCCTCACCACAATCTCCAGCACAAAATCCATCAAAGTCTAATAAAGTAGCTTCATTAGCAATGATCAGCACCTTATTAATAATTTATTGGTTGGCAAAGGTACTGATGGGATTATCGTGCATCATTTTAGGCACAAAAGAACATGACTGTGATGCTCAACAAGGTGAACACAACAGAAGTCAAATCTGTAGTAAACCAATTTGGTATCTTTAAAAAACATAACTAGGTATCCTTCCATTAACTAATAAAGCAGCATCCTACAACACTGTACATTTTACTAGGACTTTGCCGTTCATATCTAAAAATATGAACTTCAAGGCAACCATCTGACATCTTGAAAACAGAAATACATTTTCCTGATCAAAAGTCCACATTTAAGAATTTTCATAAAATGACCTATTTTAGTAAAACAACCCAAAACGAGCATCATCGGTGTCAACATGTGATATTAAAATTCTCATCCACAGAAAATGAGACTCCCAATGGACTTTAGAATATTTGTAATGCCCACTGTATATTCATAATTAATTGTGAACACTGTATATGGAAGTCAATAGAACAGAACAGAACGGATGTCTGTTCTAAATCTTCCTCATAATCATTGACATTAGAGAGGGATTGGTGAAACACTGATGCTATTTGGCTAAAGGGACTGATAGAGAATATGGAGGAGGCAGTACCCGGGTCAATAACTGAACTGTGAACATGGTACACACCTGGGGAAAAAATGGAACTTCCCACTCTCACCACCTTTACAAAAGTCATTACTTTATGAATAAGGGTGCACTTCACCTTCTAATATAATGCTGCTACAGCTTGAAAATACAGGCATAACCCAGCTGTCTACCTAGAATGGCCTTTTACAAGACATGCTTTATAAAATCCTCTTATTTGTTTCAGTGAATCTCCTCTTAACAGGCTATCCTGCAACTTGGCTCCAATTGGGCTGCACCATCTCCTAATGGACAGTCTTACTTTATGAACTTGAACAACAAGAGGTAGTGCGCTTCCTTCCCAATTAAACATAATTCAATCCCCGGAGACACGGCTCCGTTATTGTTCCAGTGTTTAACTACAGTATTTTAAAAAGGAAGGAGAACAACAGGATTTAAGCAAAGTAGAAGTTCCCGGCAATTTGAATCACTGGGTCTTCAGCAGGATTTTGATGAGAAAAGAGAAACAGAAGTGGTCATTTCAGGGTTGTCATCTGTCTGAAATACAAGCCTGTATTCAAAGGCTATTTATTTATTTTATTGTTTAGGAAACAAATTAAAGTGCTCCGAGCCCAACCAGGGAAATTGTGTGTTAATTACACACAAGATTTCACTTCCTTCGCATACCATTCTCTAATACAACTGCTTATCCTGGAAATGGAAATACTCCGTGACCTTTTCTTAACCAAAGAGTTCTCTGATGCATACAAAAGACTCTGGATTACACTATCATCTAGAAACTACTTAGAAAGAAATTATTCCTTCCTCAGGAAAAGTTTCATGTATCGCTTAGCTTTTAATGCATGTGTAAGTTATATGCCCCAGAAATTTCATGTATCATTTTCAACGGTGAAATCTTTTAAAAAACTCTCTAGCTCATTAGTTTTTCAATATTATCTGTCCAGTTAATTATTCAATGTGATCTGGAGGTTTCCACAAAGGCAAAACCACATGTTAAAGTACACAGACATCTACTAAACAGAAGGAATCCCTTTGTGATGAATAACCTGAAGGCAAAAACCTTGACAAATATTAAAGAAAACAAAGTATCTCAACAGTGATCAGTTCTACATTCTTGAATTAATGGAGTGGGCCAGAGGAAAACAGAAACCAAATTTAGTCATGTGTGTGCTTGTCTCAAGCAATAAATTCTAAACTTCCTATGGTTGGGGACATAAATATTCTATGGCCTTACTTTATCCCACTTTCTAATAGTTGGCTCTTAACTAATGTTTGCTCTTGCAATATATCCTTGAAATCTGTCCTCAACAACATGTGAAATTTGCATAATGAAAAGAATCTGAACATTTTGCCCAAGTGTGAAATACATTGTTATAATTGTTTCAAATCTAGATATTCTTAAATTCCCTTTTTAAAATAAATAAAACCACGTGAAACCTTAAGAGGGTCTGATCTACGTAATATATTTCTTTCAACTGATTACAGTTTCATGGTGCTCACCATTAATCTGCTGACCTTGAAGTGAACAATATTCCCAAATGTGAAATATTCCTAAAATAAAATACACCATTTAGAGATGAGGAGTTCTAAATTCTACTTCCAGTTTTATTTAGCTAACAAATTGCATTAGCAGAGTTATATAGTAAACACTCAATTCCATCCTCGATATTGAAAGAGCTTCGCAAAGAATAAAAACTCATGGCTTCTCTTATAGGTGAAAACTTGCTTCGTTTGCCCTGTTTGGATACTTGGGCTCATATTTACTTGCCTTCAAGAAATGGTATACCAAAGCACTCTATTTTTGTAGAGCCTGTGAGGCACTTACTTCACTTTATACATTGATTTTCAGAAGTGAAAACCAGTCTTGGAGCCTCTCCTCTCTGAGGTTTTTTTTTCCTAGTTCATTGCTAAAAATAGAACCGCACTGCTGAGGGACTATGGTCATTGCTAGATGAGCAGGGACAATATATCTGAGAGCTGCTTAACATGCAGAAGGGAACAATTCTTATTTCTCTATGAAACTCCACTGGGAAACCAGCACACAGGCAATTTTTCGCACTCTACTCGTTCTATAGCAAGGACACAAAAAGACTTGTGTTCTTTTCTAAATATAGAATGTCTCCCTTTCTTTCAGAGATTACTGCCAAGATTTCTAGTTGTCTGCCCACTATCTATTCTCTTTTTCTTCCTTACTAGAGCACCCTGATTTGGTTTGGGATAGCAAAGGACCCAGTTGAAATCCAATATTTTCTAGACTCATTCGGAAATAAGAGAGGTCACGTGACACCATTCTGGTCAAAGGAATGTAAACAGAAGTCGTCGTGTGGGGCTTTCAGGAATGCTACACAGGGAGACTCAGCTGGGGGCTCTTGTGCCCCTCACTCTTCATTCTTTCTCTGGCTCTGATCATGGGCATAGAACTTAAGAGTTACAGCCAATTTTTTTCAGCCATGAACAATCACAAAGAGCATCTGGGAGTTTGAGTTTCTAAAACAATGTCAGCATTGCCTATCTGTGGACTTATTTGGTAGGGTCAATGTTTGGGGGTTTTCTGTCCTATATGATCAGTATAAATTCTAACTTACATGGATAAAATTCATCAACCTTCATCAATCTACCGAGTTAATCCTCTTCCAGCCCCTACCTGCCTCCAAGCCTGGAGGCTTTCAAAAGTCATCTGGAGGCTTTGATTACATCCTTTTCTTCCTTCACAACCAAAGTCTTTCATTCATTCTTTCACTCTTCTTCTGTGGTCATACCTGACTTAGTTTCACCACTCACGTGACTGCAGCTCTAAGTCAAAACGTCGCAAATGAGTAAGATGATAAAAGTAAATTTTACTTTTTACTTAAAAATTAAAACAGAACATTCTTAAAAATTACGAGAAGCAGGAGGAAACAGAAAAAAAATTAAAATGAGGTAAATACTTTACCTTCACTATATTCCCCTTACAATAAATTTACATGAGAGTATGACTCCAAATTCTAGAAGGATGCAGCCCAAGTACATAAATACCAGTGGCTAACAATGGCTCTAACAACAGCCTACTCAACAATAGCAAAGTAACCTAGAGTCTTAAACACACACAGGCACACATACACACACACACTTATCCACTAACACACACCCACCCCCCCAAAAAAAAGCCTGGAACCCGGAAGAGTGCAATAAAAACTAGTTTTTAAACATTTTAATATAATTTTAAAAGCCTTGGTGTGGGAAAATAGTGACACACAGAAAGTGTAACATTGATTAAATGTTACATATGATATAGATCTCTGGCATTCTAAATAATACCGTAAACTTATTTTTAAAGTGTTCTTATTCACTAAACAAATTATTTTCAGGAAACACAATACAGTTAGCCCATAAGTTCTTTAGGAGATTGGGTATTGTAAACATTGGAAAATGAAACTTACAGATGTTCTTTATTTATTATTATGATCTATAATAATGGAAGCCAGTCTGAAGAGAGTTTCAAAATTATGTATTTCTGGAGGTTATGTCACTTGGATAAAAATAGGTTTATAGGAGTGACAGTCATAAGACTGGACTTAATCCTTTGAGGACTCAAATAAGAGCATAATTTAAGCGTGACAAGATTTAGAAATGAGGATTTTGTCCTCATTCATAAAAAAACTAAAAAATTAATAACTTAGTATCCAATTTTAGGCATATCATTAACAAAGTAGACTCCATTATCTCTGTTTTCTCACTTGTGACTTCAGGAGAAAGTGAATTTAACTTCTTTATTTTCAACGACTTTTAAACCGCTATAATAAAAAGGAAGTAAAATTTGAAGAACTTTTCTTAAGTTTTCAACGTTTATTCTGAAGAAATTTGAAAGAATATAAACAAGAGGGAAATCATTCTCTACTGACAGTCATATAGGATGGTCCTCTAGTCTCATAAACCAAAAGGTTTATTATTTCATATAGAATTGGAAGAGAAACCCCAGTTAAAATAATATGAAGCGAAAGTTGGTAAAGAATATAATAATTTATGGCACAATGTTTATTTTCTGTTCATAAGTGGTAGAGTGGGGTCAACCCTGAATTTTAAAAAAAAATTAATAAAGGAGATTCGATTGGCCATTGACAGATTTTGCTGTCTTTAACTTCTCCCTTTCAACTGTTTCCTTCTTGTTTTCTTATAAAAACCTCTTCCACTCTCTTATAACTAATACTTCACTGAACACTTGGGAATTTTCTATTTCTCCCTTTCCTTCCATAGCCAAAATCGTGTTCAGGACCACCATGCATGTGTATACAGTTTTGTACTTTGCACAAAGGTACCCAGCTGAATGGGCAAATCTCTGGCTGAAACGGAGCTCACAAATTGCCCACAAAGCTGTGAAAGGCATTCTCTCTCCAGAGGAAGGGAAGGAGGTGGACAGAGAGGAACCCCCTGCTCACCAACCCCTGAACTTTGAGGCTACATCTGTCAAGGGTGAGGGTCAACTTTTTTTCAAATTCAGACAGATATCCTATAGCCTAGAAGCAGCCCTAGTCTTCAGAGTTGCTACTCCCACTGCAAATGGTTCTAACATTTTCAAAGGAGTAGTACCTATTAAAGTCAACTGTAACACAGTAAGGTGTGGGTCAATAATGATGACAGAGGGTGAAATTCAGTGTGTGTAGAACTGAGAAGCAGAGAAGCAGGAGACACCGCATCACTTAGTATCTCTGAACTACACACAAGGGAATCAATGCTGATCCCTGTTTGAGATCATCTTTCCCAGTAAACCATACTATTAAGGAATAGTAGCATGGAGACTGTGTGTGCCTAATAATCCCTGTTATACTTTTGTAACTTCACCTAGAGTCTACCCTACTTGGACTTTTGATTTTCCAGTGGAGAATGACACACATGTCTCATATGGATTTGTAAGGTGCAACATTAGTGAAATTTTAATAATGACTAACAAATTATAAAAGAAAGGGAAAAATCAGATGATTTAAATTCACTATTAGTACTCAGCACTGTATTTTTCATGTTTGAAAGAAAACCATGTAAGGTGACCAAGAAAAATTGCAGTTGCGCTTTCTTGAAATGCATAATCTTACAATTAAACGAACCTTACAATTCGTTTATAATCACAAACGAATCCAATGATAAAGTTTCTAATGATATACTTGCTATTGAAATATAAAACACTTACACACAAATGTGAACTTTCTAAGCAAATGAAAGCTATATTCCTCACAGTGTTTCACAATTAACTTAGCTTGCCTCTGGCCAGTCAAAGGGCAGATGGCTATCCTTTTAAAATCTCTAGGTGAACCATCTCTCAGAAAGGAGATGCTGGGTAGAGTAACCCTATGTTCCATTTCAAACTGGCTAGGCAGCTATTTCCTTTTGCACTGAGAGCCACACCCCTTCATTTAAAGAAAGATTATGTCAGAAAAGTCTGTCCCTCAGCCTGTAGATAAGAAGCCAGTACACAAAAGGGAGACAGAGAAGTGATGGCAGTTTCTAAAACAATGGTTCTTAACCTTATCAAATCCAGTGTCATGTTTGTATGAATAAACATTTAACTCCCTTTTTATAAACCTGAAATAAAATTCATTACATTCTAATCTAAGCACAAAATTTAAACATCAATCATCTTAATACAATAAAAGGAAAGGAATTTATACAAACAATATATATTTCAATATGGAAATATCCAAGGTCTATCACACTATAAGACATAGTAGTCAGATGTTTTACTCATACCTAGAATCATGGTGAATATAATAGTTACATATGCAGATTGACACAAATGGGTTTATTTGCCACTCAGATACTATAAGGAACATTGTTATTTGTGATTTTATGAAGTGCTGAAAACTCATATTAATGATCTGAAAGAGTACCAAGTTTCCTCCACTTACACAGTTGTTGTATCTGGAAAATTAGTGCATATTAGAACTATGTGATATACTTTGAATTTATATTCAAATTCTAGTTAGGTTCTAGATTCAGATATTTCTAAACAGATTTTCCATTTGCTCGAATCTTACAGGCATTGGGTGGTAGGAAATTCTTTGTGGGGCAGGCCTGACATGCAGATGGCCAGATGTTCTAGCAGTCCTGATCTCCACCCTCAATGTCAATGCCACCACCCTCTTCATTATAACCAAGAAAAATACCACAGCAAATTTCCAAAATGTCCTCTTGGGTTTTGTTTTCTTTGAGACTCTCCCATCAGAGGGAGGAGAAAGAGAGCACTAATTCTTCCTTCTCCTCACAGCTATTGCTGCATAGACAATAAACTATATGAGGTGATTTAAGGGAAGATCCCTTATCAACAAAATATTGCTTGCCCCTGCCAAGAACTGAAATCACATCTCTTATTAAACATCCAAGAGAAACTTAATGGGAGATACTGTGGGTCCTTCAGATTTCCCAACCTCGAGTTGAAACACCTGAAGTAATGGATATTTTCAGTGATAGAAATGATGAGTTAATAAATGAGAATCATAGTTCAAACGTTCTACATCCTACCTATAATGAGGTCCTACTATCTACCTAATTATTTCCCAGATCTCCATGACATGGTTACAGATATTAGACACTTCAAGACAGAGAAACATATGACAACAAAGTGAGGTAATATGGTGGGGGGTGGTTTTAGTTGGAGGTATCAGAAGGCTGAATGAGGACACCGGAAATCATTTTAGACACAAGTTTGAGAAGGAGACAAAGATGAGGAAAGGAAGGGGGGGTTTCAATATGTCAAAGAATTTTGGTGCATTTTGTCAAGGGATTCAATACTGTTGTCACTTTTTCTTTGACAATCCCCTTCTTGATATTTTTTTCCCTTTTCCATGCAGTATGGAAGAAGTTCACGTCAGGATCTTGAGTCATTCAACAGGAAGTAGTCCCCACCATCCATCCTGGATCTGTACAAGAACCCTCTACTTCTTTATCTATCCTTTAATATCACAGAGAATGTCTCATTTTCTCTTTTCTAGTTCATCTGCTAAAGTGAGTTATCTACCACCTGAGTTTTTGAAATGGGATTTTCTTCAGCAATTGAAGCTAAATCTATTTAGGCAAACTTTGAGACAAAGCAGGCATTCCACCAAATTAAAGATGGTAGAGAGATAGGCATGAAAGTGTTACACTTGGGGAAGTGAGACTCTTATAGCTACCCAGACGTTACAACAATGAGCTAATAGGAATAGAGTGAATAGGAATGCTAAGTCCCTAAAATCACGTATGAATTACATGTTAATTTTACACAAAGATAATGAAAAGAGAACTGACATTTGTGAAATACCTACATTGTGCCATTCACTATACTAGGCACTTTAATATATGTCATCTCACAGTCAACTCAATAGGTATTATTATTCCAATTATTTTACAAATGAGAAAACTAATGTTTGTAAATAATAAAACACATCTCTTTTCACAGACTTCTTTAACAGAGTCCCTTAGTTGAATCTGGGGTGTCTAATACAAAATCTATCACATTCAGACAGCAAATCAATATTTTAAAAATAACGGACAGACTAGATGAAGGAATGAGTGTGTTGATAAAAATGGATGAAAAAACTCATATACCACACATAGAATTTTAAAGAAAATTAATCATAAGCACAAAAGACACTCTGAGGTGTGCAGAGGTCTGTTGCAATGGGAGTTTAACGCATCTTCTAATATGAATAGATCAATCATAATCTTTCTTAATGATTTCAGAAATCCTTTTTAATTTAAAAGCCAGTAGTCAAAAGAGAGTTTTGACATCAGTACGATGAAATAGCAAAGAACAGTGATCTTAAGCCATTCAGGGGTGGAAAAAGCAGCTCCAAAGACCTGATTGGTCACTGAAATAATAATCAAAATAGTATATTTAATAAACGTTTATAGCCATTTCAGTACTCAGCATAATTTTACATGGTCTTTGGGTCAAGAAGACATGATAATATGTAAGTTATTTACAAATATGTTTTTAAATATTTTTTAAATTATGTCACTTCAATGAGGTGAGTTTCATTTATAAAGAAATTTCAGGGCTTCCCTGGTGGCGCAGTGGTTGAGAATCTGCCTGCCAATGCAGGGGACACGGGTTCGAGCCCTGGTCTGGGAGGATCCCACATGCCACGGAGCAACTAAGCCCGTGAGCCACAACTACTGAGCCTGCGCGTCTGGAGCCTGTGCTCCGCAACAAGAGAGGCCGCGAAAGTGAGAGGCCCGCGCACCGCGATGAAGAGTGGCCCCCGCTCGCCGCAACTAGAGAAAGCCCTCACACAGAAACGAGGACCCAATACAGCCAAAAATAAATAAATAAATAAATAAATTCATTAAAAAAAAAAAAAAAAAATTATAAAAAAAAAAAAAAAAAAAGAAATTTCAACTATTTGAACTAACAAATTTCAACTATTTGACCAACAAATTTCCTCATAATGTACACTAAATTAACGTTGACACCCCTATCAAACACACACACAGACATACACACAAATGTGTATCTTAGAGATACTGAGAATTAGACATGTTATTTTCCAAAATAAAAATGAACTCCAACATCTGGGTGTTCAAAAGTTATATTTCTTACTCGTACACTGCAATTTCCCTTAATATGTGTGAACGATATTGTCTGTACTGTTCAGTATCCAAGCTCATTTCATGGACATTTCCATTATTTCCTTATTTACAAATTTAATAGCAATATTAAAAGATCACTTGTACGAAAACTACATAGTAACACATTAAGCTCTCACTCAGTATAAACAGCAACAAAACATTCAATAGCAAAAGTCAAGTGATTAAAAAATTTTGAGATAAAAACATGAATATACCTAATAAATCTATGGTGGACTACCAACAATTCTGTATTCTTCAGACCTTTCATACCATTTCAAAATTCAATGCACAAAACACATTATATTTTTCAGAGAGTAAAGAAAGTTGGGAAATATCATTTCAAACCTATTTCTTCATAGAATTCCCAGAAGAAAAATGTGAAAATGACAATGTGACATTTGTCATCAATTTACAGCTGACGTTTTAGTTTTAGAACTTGAGAATGTTTATTCTCTTAGGATGCTTTTCTTACATTCTGCCACACATCTGGCTTTAGTTTCATAATATACAAGAAATGTACTTTATAAAAACAAAATTCAACTGAAAAAAAAAAAGTCAGCATAATTTGCAAAAAAAATTCTCACTATTAATATAGATAATTATGGTATTCTTGAAGAAATAGTGACATAATCCTTCAGTAATCTTTTAAAGAATTATATATTTAGGTAGAATGTGGTTTTTTCTCCCTTAATTTTTATAATTTACTTTTCAGTTTTAATTTTATTTATAGTTCTTTAATTTAAATTGGAATTACATGCTACCAACAGAAAGCATCCTTGGTCCTACCTTTTGGCAAACCACTAAGTTTGTGGTACAAAAAAATTATTATTGGTCTTTTTTATTTTTAGTAAAAAACTCTTCCACAAGTGTTTCTATGAAATTTGAGGCTTTGTTTTGAACAAAATTACATATATATTTCATCTTTGACTCAATAACAATGTGAAAAAGACCTTTAAATCATATTTTAATAGTAAAATTAAGAGTAAACAAGAGGCTCACATTCCTCTTTCAAGTACTAAGTATTTCTTCATGTGTAGCAGAAGATGAAAAAGGAAAAAAAAAATGTACCAACAACATTTCAAAAAAAGAAATATCCCACTATGCTCTTAAAAACGGATGAAACATCCCTATCTTCCATGTGTCAGGTAAGTGGGTATTTAAATAACATATTACCTTTTCCAGAAGTATATATTATGGTCTAATAGGATGCCTAAAGTTATACTTTTAGAGCAATTTCATGATTAAAAAATATTCACTCAATTATTTACTAGTTAGTCCTAAGATTGAATAAAGTTTCCAGGCAAATCAAAATGCAATACTCAGATTGCAGATTGTAGAAGTGCATTAGTTCTGCTTTGGTGAGACTTGACAGAGGATGCTCCACTGTCCAAAAAAGTCCAAAGAAAAATTAGGAAATAACTAACAGGGGAATAACCAGGTAGTTGGTATAGGTCACTCGGCTTGTATCTAACATTTTCTCCACTCAAGGTTTGAAAGTCTGTTTTTCTATAGTAATCACTTATAAGTCCCATCATGAGAAGTAGCCGTGTATTTTCTTCTTAAATCACACAACACGGTGCCAAAGTGTTTCACCTGCTCATTGCGCTGACATTCACGTTGATTCACCATGACAAATGACCCTATTTTGACATTTCAAGCAAACCACTGCCATGTAAACCAACATACACCCAACAGCGGAAACCAAATCGCTGGATATTGAAGGTGAGTGCTGGCCGAGCGGATAAACAAGTGTGAGGCTCTCAACGGCCTCCACCTGCTCCCAAGTTTAGAGAATGAGCCCACGTGGACATTATTAACATTTGTCAGGAGACCCTGCCTGCTAAAGAACACAACCAAACCAGACCAAAGGAACCAACAAACCAACCTACTCACAGTTTTTGTGAAACGAAATCCTTTGGGAGATCACAGCATGAACCTCCTTAATACCCCTTCCTCGGAACCCCTCTGAACCACACTAAAGTCCCCTAAACGTTGAAATGCAAGACTTACAGCAACAGTGTCATTGAGTCTAGCTTTCCCACTGTAATCAGTTTCTGACATTCAACACCTCTTGAGGATAACTTAAGATATAAAATATATTAATAGTAATGCTTTGCGGTCCCCTTGGGAGTTGATTATATAGGAAAGACTGATCCTGATTGCCTTTTTTAAATGGAAAAAGTCACTATATTGGCATAAATGCCACGTAACTTATGGGAGGATTACCAGACTATTGGTAGGCATCCATCATGCCCTATATAGTAATTTCTGGTAGTCTACAATGTAAAAACCACACTCAATTAGTAATAAGAACGGCACAGAACACCCTGATCAATCTCGTTCACCTTATCAGATCTTTTTCTGTACATCTACTCACATAGAGAAATGTTTTTCTATTTATAAGTTGAAATAATATAAAGCAATAATAAATAATAAATAATTTTACGTCAGTAAATGAATACGTGCTTTACAAGCGTGACATCAATGTGGAGTTATCTGCATATCAGTAAACAATATTTTTATTATGATACTGGAACAAAAAAATGCATACACACACTTTATCAAACATGAGAAGAGTATTCTGGTAATTGAGATTAGATGGATTTTGGTAGGATTCTACCAGTCTCAACAGAGAAAGTCAAGAATTCTTTCTTCCTTTGTGATAATCTATAATAATGACTAGCTTTACTTAGAAAGCATTATTTCTAGTCTACTATCAACAGCATAGATATCTTGTTATTATAGTTTCGTTTCGCATACCTCTAGAAATCTCTACCACCTGGTACAAGTTACCTCACTTTCTAGGACTTGATCTTCCTAATCTTTATAATAATATTGCTAATACATAACATTAGTTGAGAATTTGTTCTTGGTAAAGCAATTTGTTAAGCATTTTAAATGCATAATATTATTTAAACTTCGTTAGAACCTTGAGATTCTATCCCAAACTCCTGTTAGAGATAAAAGCAAGACTGAGGTTTGGAAGAGACTCCATTCTGTTCTGACTGGAAAGTCTAGGAAACTAGAATCATAGATTTTTTTTTTTAATTGTAATGGGCTTTAGAGATAATCTAGTTCAATTCTCTAAAATTTTAAATGCAAAACTAAAATTTAGAGAGATTACAGAAATTGACAAGACTACGCAACTAACCCATTTACGTATACTTTTTGCATGTTTTTCCCCAAACTATAACACAGACGACACTACTGTACCTTCTCTTTACACACAAAATATTTAATAGTGTGATATAATGATTTTATTTTTTTTCCCATTTTCCCCATTTAGAGTGTGCTTCTTAATTTCAAAATAAACAAGAAGTTTGTTATGGCATCTTTCATTACAGATTCCAAGTTTAAAACCTTGCTACTCAATGTGCAGTTCATGGACCTCTCTCAACATCAGCATCATATGGGAGCTTGTTAGAAATGCCACATCTTAGGTCCCACCCCAGACCTACTGAATCAGAATCTTCCAGGTGGTTCATGTGCATAATAACAGGTGGAAAATGCTGCTTTCTGAAGTTCTTACTTCTTTTGCATCAACTTCCTCAATATCAGCCCCAGTAATGGCCAGTGTTGACTAGTACTCAAGGGCCAACAAACATCTGTGTATAACCTCTTGTTGGCCAGTGTTTTAAGTATTACTGATCAACTGCTTAAAAGCATACTTTTGCATAGACTATGATCTGAGATAAAGATTATAATTTGAGATGTAGACACTGCTTGGGTTTGTTACAGACACACAGTCATCTAGCACTTGCAGGCTGTGCTTTATGTCAAATGTGAAGGCTAAGCCTTTGATGTATGGTCCATGTCGAAAAGTTAAGCTGCAAAGATACTGAAAGTATAAAAACATGTATATCAAGCTCTATACTGCTCTCTGTTTAAATTGGTATATAACTCAAATTCTGAAATAACCTTATTTTAATACTATATTCCTTAAAAACAAACAATCGGTATGGAATTAATTGTAATAAGAAAACAAGGTACATTTTCTAACAATCCTTGGACTTGTAGCGTTTATAAATGCATACATCTTTAATAAAACCACTATCCACCCCAAAGTATACAACAATCCAACTAACTGAAATCTTACTAAGATGAGAAAATCTTTGAAGTATAGAGCACAGCAATGCCAAAGGTCAGTACTTAAGAATATGATGCATATTACCATTAATCACATTAAAAATAACTACAAATATCCTGTAATTATTGAGTTAAAATACCAATATGACATATTTTGTGAAAGTATGTTATAGTTACATTCAATATTATATACTTCTTTAAAGTCTGCTATAAACAATACACTTTGAAATGTATGTTATTGAGGAAACTGCCTCTTATAAATGACTGCTATTTCAATAGCATATATATATATATGTGTTAAATGATCAAAGTTATTTCTCTCCTTAGCAAAATTCTCTAAGCTAAATACCACTGAATTATTAGAATACTAGTACTGATGTTTCTAAATGAGTCTGGAATGATTGCTCATGTAGACAATACTGTCCAGGAACAAAATAATATTTTTACATAATGAAACAAATGTTCCTTTTTGATATTAAAATTATTTAGGCAACACATATTGACTACAGTGCAATTATAAAAATGGAGATAAATTTCTGAAAATCATATACATATAACTATATGTTAAAGCACTTAGTTCGCTTAACATTTCTACCACTTCCTCAACAGTTAAAAATTAGACTTTAGTAAAAAATGTTTTGGATTTACTATTGTTCAGTTGTTCTTGATTTCTTTTGGATTTAAATGTGTTTTGTGTCAATGTATTAAACAATGAATTTAATTTTCAAAGAGAAAGCAGAATTTAACTTCTTTATGCCTAATATCTCAGGGTCTGGTGAGAAAGAACAAGTTCTTTGATATAAAACAGTCATGAATATTTTCTCTTATTGCTAATTTTTATTATTTGAAGAGATGGGGACCAGTGATTTTTCTCTCACTAGTGTAACACAGTTTCCTTCGACCTCACCTTCTATCTTCCTGTTTGATGGGAACAGGCAGAAGAAGAGGCACACAGATGATAAAAAACCATGAGAGGAACTCTGGACTTGTTTTAAATTTCCCAGAGGTAAAAACAGAATGTTGACCTTTTTCACTCTCTCCTTTGTCCTTCTTTTTCTGTAAATGAAATTGGAAGTCCTCCTCCCTTTACTGAAAAAGAATATTCAAAATTTGAGGAGAGGAAGAAACAAATATTTTCCAAGTTGGTTGAAAAGACTACATACTAATAAGTCTTTAAGTCTCTACAGCCAGGGATTTGGATATTGGAAACTGTGAAAATAAATATCTAATACATATATTCTACCAATGTCAGACAGAAAGTGATGAATAAAGTCACCTGGCCTGACTCAGGCTGGCTACAAGGCAGGGCCTGGACATGGCCCAAGGGCTCTCCTGAGCCCCAGGGAAGAGAATGACAAGAATTCACTAGGAACTATTGACAGGGCCTTAGACTATGTCTCAGAATATAATTTTCCAGTGACCAACTTTCTCCAGTATTTTTATGATCCTATCATTTCCAATTCCTACCTTCCTGTAGCAAAACATAACTTTTAATTTTGCCTGGGCCTTTGCAAGGCAATTACGTAGCTTTTATTTTTTTATTTAAAATTTTTTTTTTATTTTTAAAATAAATTTATTTTTAAAAAAATACCCGAATTATTAGTTCCTCATAAGCTCACCAGCATGGGAAGGACTCTTCTAAACCCATTCTGCGTTTGCAGACACATGGATGTACCCACAGACACAGACCATACGAGTTCCCGTGTCTCTAAGCATAAAACATAGTATGCTGTACGTATAACTTCGTAAATAGCACTTTTCTCTTAATAATGACTTAACGAATGGATGTCACTCCGTACAGAGCAGCTCCAATCACCATCGTGATTATGTGCTTCTTTTTCTGCACATGCACATGTTTCCTTGGGAAAATGCTTTAGTATAAGTAAAGCTGCTTTCTAAAAAACCCTTCAGGACAGAGCCCCTGTCTCCAAAGTCTTTACTCCAGGGCTTACCACAGTGATCTATTTTCAAAACACCCTTAAATGTTTCCATTGACAATGAAAAAAAATGTCTATAAACAATTTCAGCTGAACCTCCAAATACCCTGAGCACTGATTTTCAGGGTCTAAAAATAATATCACTGTTTGATTTCCCAGCTTTCTAGCTATTTGGATAGTCACATTCAAAAATGAAAATAAAAAACCTGTCAAATTTCTTTTTATACTTTCCATCACATTTCAGAAAACAAGCTTTATACCATCTGCCCATATGGCTGACAAGTTACAGTAAAAATGTTTATGCTTTTGGATATGTTCCTCGTGCCCACAAGCTCTCTAATTTGCAAATGTTGTGGTTTTTCAGAAACATTTGTGAGTAAGGTAATTGAATACCTACTACATTGTAAAACAGGCTCTCCTAAATAGATTAATTATTTTACACTGCTTGAATAATTTCTCCCTTACTTTTTAACATGAGCATACTTTTAAAATAAATGACTCGAGTACTAACATCGCTGTGTGTAGAGTATAGCTGTACTTATATTGTTATATAACAAATGATATATCCAATTAATATAAATGATATATGCACTACTTCTTTCAATTAAGTCTTTCTTAATATATTTGAACCATATTGTTATCTCACTTTTTGACCATTTACATGTGGTATTATGTGAAAATTAAATAAGATAACTTTGCTAATTATTCCAAATGTGTCAGCTTCCCAACTAAATTATGAAATAAATGTCTGAGGCAATTACACATAATTTTGCAATATCTACATAGTCTAGTCTAGTATTACAGAAGCTATATAATAAATATTGAATGCATTAAAAAAAACAAAATTACTAAGATTAATCTACCATCATGTGCCAGTCACTACATATCCTGTATTTAATCCTTCTAGCAAGACTTTCATGAAGGTACTGCTATTTCATCATTTTAAATATTAGAAATCTGAGGCTCAAAAATTTAGATAATTTGTCCATGGTCACTGAAGAACTAAGCCAACAACCAAACCCAGTCTTTCTGACATGAAAGTCTGTGCTAATAACCACTATAAGATATTTTCCACAAGAATATGTAGATTCTTTTAAAGAAACATTCACACCTTTACCAAATTAATGTCAACACATTTCAGCAGGTATCCAGTAGAAAAATAATTTTCAGCAATGACTACAGAACATTTTATGACAGTGATCTTCATTTTAGGAGCTTCTAGGATGAGATACCCTTTCATAGTAAAGGACTATTTATTTCACATATTTAAGGAGATTAGCTTTGACAATAGAGGCCTCTTACCATAGATAATAAACAGTTAGGAACCCTGCCATAGAGAAGACCCATAGTATTGAAACTCACGGGCGGTGAATACATACATAAATATATAAATAAATAAACACATACATACATACATACATACATACATACATACAACACCCACATATAGTATTCTGATTTTTATTTGCTTCAGTGAAGTCTGCCTAGCCAAATCTGCCGTGTTACATTAAATCAAGGTAGATTCCAACTACGTCTAGTTCATATAATCAATTAACGACAACTGTAGAAAAACAAAACAGCAAAACAGAAACAGATAAAATTTTCCATAATATTTAAAGACTGAATATACTTTAAAAATGGCAATTAAGAAAAACCTTATCCCCACCCACGCTACATCCAAATCTATGCTGAGCATTCTATGTGTAGTAATGTATATACTTTCTTCTTGAACATCTTTATTGGTGTATAATTGCTTTACAATGGTGTGTTAGTTTCTACTGTATAACAAAGTGAATCAGCTATACATATACATATATCCCCATATCTCCTCCCTCTTGCGTCTCCCTCCCACCCTCCCTATCCCACCCCTCTAGGTGGTCACAAAGCACCGAGCTGATCTCCCTGTGCTAAGCGGCTGCTTCCCACTAGCTATCTATTTTACATTTGGTAGTGTATATATGTCCATGTCGCTCTCTCACTTTGTCCCAGCTTCCCCTTCCCCCTCCCCGTGTCCTCAAGTCCATTCTCTACGTCTGCGTCTTTATTCCTGCCCTGCCCCTAGGTTCTTCAGAACCATTTTTTTTTTTTTTTGGATTCCATATAAATGTGTTATTGGCAGATAGTGAAGTTCATTCCTAGAGTGTAAGATTTTCTCTTTTTTTAAAAAAAAATTATATGTAACTCACATATAACACCGTATTCATTTCTGGTGTACAACATACTGATGAGATAGTTGTGTGCAGTATGAAACTCACACCACACCGAATCTCATTAACATCCATCACCACACAGGTACAGAATTTGTTTTCTTGTGATGAGAACTTTTAAGAGCTACTCTCTTAGCAACTTTCAAATATGCGACACAGTGTTATTAACTAGGGTCACCACGCTGCACATCACATCCCCAGGACTTATGTATTCTATAACTGGAAGTTTGTACCTTTTGACCCCCTTCACCCATTTTGCCTTTGTCCTCAACTCCCCACCTCTGACCACCACCAATTCTCTGTAACTATGCACTTGATTTATTAATATATTGTTTTTTAGGTTTCACATATAAGTGAGATCATATGGTGTTTCTCTTTCTCTGACTTATCTCACTTAGCATTATGTCCTTTAGGTTCACCCATGTGTCACAAATGGCAAGATTTCAATCTTTTTATGGCTAAATAATATTCCAATATATCTTTGATATATATATATATATATCACATCTTCTTTATCCATTCACCATTCAATGGACACTTAAGTTGATTCCATATCTTGGCTATTGTAAATAATACTGCAGTGCATATATCTTTTCAAATTAGGTCTTTTCGTTTTCTTCAGGTAAATACCCAGAACTGGAATTGCTAAATCATATGGTAATTCAATTTTTAATTTTTTGAGGAACATCCATATGGTTTTCCATAGTAACTGCACAGATTTACATTCCTACCAACAGTGAACAAAAGTTCCCTTTTCTTCGCATCCTCACCAACACTTGTTAGCTCTTGTCCTTTTGATAAGAGCCATCCTAACAGGTGTGAGGTGATATCTCATTGCCCTTTCGATTTGCATTTCCCTCATGATTAGTGTCGCTGAGCATCTTTTCATGTACTTGTTGGCTGTTTGTCTTCTTCAGGAAAGTATTTATTCAGATCTTTTGCCCATTTTCAATCAGACGGTTTGGTTTTTTTGCTATTGAGTTGTATAAGTTCTTTATATATTTTGAATATCAACCCCTTATTGGATACAGTAGTCCCCCCCCCTTATCCATAGGGTATACGTTCTAAGACCTCCAGTGGATGCCTAAAACCATGGATAGTACCAAACCCTATATATACTATGTATTTTTCCTATATATACATATATACCTAAGGTTTAATTTATAAATCAGTCATGGTAAGAGATTAACAGTAACTAATAATAAAACAGTTATAACAATATACTGTAATAAACGGTCCATAACTTTTGCAATTTGAGGTGCAACATGAAAATTAGAATGAATTTCTTTTTCCTTCTTCACAATTTCACGGATAGAAGACTCATTATTACTGTAGGTTTTAGCAACCTCGGCATGTTTTCTTTCCTCAGTAAGTTGAAAACGTTCACCTTTTGAAACTTATGGCTTATCTCTGGCATATCCGAACTACCAGCATTGCTACTGTTGCACTTTGGGGCCATTATTAAGTAAAATAAGGGCTACTTGAATGCAAGCACTGCCACAGTTAATACAGTGAACTGAAAACCGGGACAGTCAATCCAATAACCAGGTTGGCTACTAAGTGATTAAGGAGCAGGATATGCTGGACAAAGGGATGATTCATGTCCTGGGCAGGACAGAGCAGGATGGCACGAAATTTCATCAAGCTACTCAGAATGGTGTTTCCATGTTATGAAGACTACTCAAATTGCAGTCATATTTTCCTAATATACTTTGGGCAAAGAACAGATAATAAACTGAAATTCAAGACTATGTTGCCTTTCACTTTGAGCAAATAGATGTAAATCAGCCTTTAAAATAATGTCAAAAGCCCTGTTACTTTTGAACGACAGTCCTCTGAAATACTTATGTTTCTTTCTTTTTTTTTTTTTTTTTTTTGATTCATACAGACAGGCCAGTTTCAAGGCAGTATTTTTGTAATACGAGGATTACTCCTTACAGAGAACTTTATTGTAACTGCTATTACGTTAAAATTATATTACTTCTGATTACAATGCTTTTACCTATAAGAATACAACTAAGAAAAGAAATCCTTACTTGTTGCTACATCCTAGCTATTTGCACAATTTATACACAGAACTAACCCATCAATTCAATTCCATTATATTTATTTAACAATGTTTATATACCTAGAAATGTTATAGGTAATCTGGGGGATATAAATAAATATATATCATAGTATTTTCTTTTAACTGATATATTAATTACCTATCTATAAAAATAGTGACTATTAAAATTATATTTAATCAGACTTTATGATATCTGTCTTCAAATACTTTATGGCAGTAGAATATGGGGTAGATATTAAGCTTTTATTACCTTAAAGCCCAGCTAGAACTAATGGCAGGAGTTTATGAAAATGTAGAATTTTGTGTTAGTATATGGGATAACTTGATAAAAGTAAGAACTGTATAAATGTGAAATCAGTGAGCTTTAAATTTTTTGATCATCCTTCTGCTTTGAGTATTCTAAAAGGGAGGTAATAGACTAATTTTATATGATAATTCAATGCAACTAGTACACTACCTAATATGGTAAAAGATGTTTATTGAAATCTAGTTCTTTTGATACAACCACACCCTTAAATATATTAATCTAAGAACAAAATGTAGGTTGTGTCTGTGCAAACTGTGGGCTAAGAGAAATGGGAGTAACTTGGACTTCCCTGGTGGCACAGTGGTTAAGAATCAGCCTGGGAATTCAGGGGACATGGGTTCAATCCCTGGTCCGGGAAGATCCCACATGCCGCGGAGCAACTAAGCCCGTGCACCACAACTACTGAGCCTGCACTCTAGGGCCCATGAGACACAACTACTGAAGCCCCAGCGCCTAGAGCCTGTGCTCTGCAACAAGAGAAGCCACCGCAATGAGAAGCCTGCACAACGCTGCAAAGAGTAGCCCCCACTCGCCGCAACTAGAGAAAGCCCACACGCAGCAATGAAGACCCAACGCAGCCAAAAATAAATAAATAAATAAATTTATTTTTTAAAAAAAGAAATGGGAGTAACTTGTATTATGAGTAGGCAGTGCTGGGGAATCACTGTAAAGGATATAAATTTTGAAACAGATTTTGCTGGATGGTCAACTTTGAAAAGGCAAGGCTGGAGGATATTTTTAAGGATGTGGTGCAGTATGTACAAAGTTTCAAATGTAGGGATGAAAAGAGTTAATTCAAAATATAAACACATGGAATATAAGCGCCTACTTTTTATATTCATCAAAGGATATTTTTGTTATATTAAAAAACAAAATGAAATTCACTGACATTCTATAGCAACTTTGACAATATCAACTAATATGCTAGATTAATATACACTAAATATATGTAATTATCGAGTTTCTCTGCAACCACCTCTATCATTTACAAGATTTTTTGACAATTTAAGCACTCTATTTAAAGTACCTGTTAGGCACAGTAATTATTTTGTTGACATCTGCCTTCAATTTGCATGCAGATTACAGGTATTTCTTTGAAAAAACGTGTTTTGAAAAGGGCAGTCATGCTTGGCTTCTAATGAGTCTGACCAACCATATGGCTTAAGTGAAGTACAGAAAATGCTACAAAATAGAGCCATGTAGGAAAAGGGTTGGAGAAGTTGTAGAGCTTTCACAGCATGGTTTCATTATTTCCCTTGAGATGGCAGATTAATATTCATCTATAAACAATGACAAACAAGTATCTGTGTTTTATCATTTAAAAATAACTTTTCTTGCCTTCCTTTAGTGTCAGCAATTTGGGTAATTTCTCACTCTAACATCAGATAATTGAAGGTAACTTGCATTATTTTTCATTGCTCTATCCCTTGAAGTCCAAATAGCAGAGAAACTGCTTATTATCAGCTTGATATCTTGCCTGCAATTAGACCAAATCACCACAGGGAGGTGATGGTACCTCCAATCTGCTCCAAAGTTCTGAGGTTTGGGCCATAGATCAGATTTTTCTAAATCAGCATAAATATAATAGGAAAAGACATTTCGGGAGGGAACAGAATTTAAGAAGGCATAAGACAAATGTGATTAGAAACAGCATGTTGTATTAGAGAATTTGCAAGGATTTCAGTATGGCAAGGTTATGGGGTACAAATGTTGGCTTGGGGAGATTACATTAAAGGGACAGACAAGAACCAGAGAAGTGGAGCACGGTGCCAAGATTTGTGATTTAGAAAAGTATTTCTGGCATAGATATCCATGATAAACTAGAGGAGAAACATTAAGAGCAAGGAGGCATACTAGGAGGCTACTAAATTAATGCTGGAGGGAAATGCTGAAAATCTTAACCATAGCTGTGGTGACGGGGATGGAGAGAAGGGAACAGATACGAGGGATATTTAAGCACTAGAACTGACAACTATTTTTGAGACAAATATTTTCCCACTGCCATTAAAGTAAAAGAAGTTTTCCTCTTGACAAGACTCTCAAGAAAAGTTTTACGGTTTAGACATCACGTGAAATTGATACTCAAAACAATGGTTATAGATTACACAGGTATCATCTTTTAACCTTTAGTAATGGCAATAATATTTACAGTTCTGGATACAGACTGCAAAATTTCCTGAGAACCAGTTTAAAACAGCTTTTATTCCTATCTGACAAAGCATTTTAACAAATATTTTCCATAGATTTAAGTAAATATTTTCACCACATGATTATTATAATTATGCTAATAGTACCCAAAAGATAGAATTGCATTGTAAAATCACTTTATTATGAAGACGTAGAACATAAACAACATTGTCTGCATTATTATTTAATGTTATCATTGAAATACAAACATTATGACAACAGGTTTCTTTCCCCTATAACTCTATACAAGAAGGTAATTAACCCTTAAAATATTGCCTAGATGCAAGCTGAACGTCAGTATTAGAGAACTGGAAATCAATGACGTACTATTTCACTCATCCAGCGGCACTATGGTTAAGAGCACCGGCTGTAGGGATAGACCATATGGGTAGCCTGGGCAAGGTACTTCATTTTTCTGTCTGCCTCAGTTTTCTTACCTGCAAACTGAAGCATTGTTGTAAGGACTAAATGAGTGAATACATCTAAAGAGTAGTGCCTGACCTTAAGTCTGCAATCCACAAATATGGGTATTCATATCAACTGGCAACAATTTTAAAGCATAATAATGCCTACTGATGCCTGAAGTTCTGGAAAAGGGCACTAATTGTTTGGTGCTGAAAATGTAATGCTATTACAGATTTCTAGAACTCAATCAGAAAATATTTATTAAAGAAAAGATATAAATTTTTTTATTTTTTTTATTTTTATTTTTTGCTGCATTGGGTCTTTGTTGCCGCGCACAGGCTTTCTCTAGTTGCCGCTAGCGGGGGTTACTCTTCGTTGTGGTGCGCGGGCTTCTCATTGCGGTGGCTTCTCTTGTTGCCGAGCACGGGCTCTAGGCACACAGGCTTCAGTAGTTGTGGCATGCGGGCTCAGAAGTTGTGGCTCATGGGCTCTAGAGTGCAGGCTCAGTAGTTGTGGCGCACAGGCTTAGTTGCTCTGCGGCATATGGGATCTTCCCCAACCAGGGATAGAACCCATGTCCCTTGCACTGGCCAGCGGATTCTTAACCACTGCGCCACCAGGGAAGTCCAAGAAAAGGTATGTACTTTTTGATCAAGCACCCCAGTCTTTGACATCAATTCCACACAAATAAACCCATCAGTATGTAAATATCTGACAGAGGCTGCTTATTTTTGCATTCTTAATAGTAGAAGCAATGTAAATACCCAATTATGACACACTGATATTTTTGACACAGTATTATCTTTGTCAACTGACATAATAAAATGGTTATTCTTAATTCCATACTCCAGACAGCCAAAAAGCATAGCAAACAATACTAGCATCTGTTTTAAACTAGCCATGAGGAACTTACCTGCTACTGTCAAGATATCTGAGTAAACCTCACATATACTACAGATGTGCATGAGGTAAGATGAAATTGTATTCTTGGAGATTTCATCACTACCATTAAAAACCTCTTCTACTGTAAGGCAGACATAAATTCTTCTAAATATTCTTTTCACACGATAACATTTAATATTAATCATGTGATTTAACTAACAATGAGTGTATTTTCTCACTAACAAAAGTCAGCTGAAAAACCTCTGGTTATGATATCATACATGACATAAGTAAAAAATAAAGTTTTATTTTATAGATCAAGTCTCATGAGATTATATGTGGTTGTCTGGTAGACTGTGTCCAGAAGGATTTGATTCTGTGGCCATATTTAGACTCACTGAGAAAAAAAATGCCATGATAGATTAGCAACATTTGCCTTGATGGTGGCATCAAACTCATGTGTTATTGTGACTACAGGCATGCAGGGAGAAACAAAAAGTCTGGATCACGTTTTCTTAGATCAGTTGACATTAAAAACATTAAACTAATAGCATAGTCATTTAATCACCTGAAAAAACTGATATTCATATATGATTTTTGTTTGAATCAAAAAATTTTCAAATAACTAAATACATTCTATAAATTTCAAGCTTAAATTTATTAACAAGTAAGTAATTTAATGACGAACAGGCCATGGTTCATGTGTAATTAACAAATTTTAAACAAGTGATACCCCTAAAATATGCTCAAACTTGGCCACATTACATAATTAGGCTGATTTTTTTTCATGTATTTCTTCCGTTCATATATTTTGTCCAGTATCTGAAAAGTATCTATAGAGTATATGAAGGTAAATATTTACTTATAAGGTTGTTTAATAACTTGGTTCCCATTAAGTAAGAGATGAATGCCTAGTAAAATGAGTTAACAGAGTGATGCATTTTAATCAATATACAATTTATGTTAGTTCACAATAAGCATTTGAGTCTGCATGATTTACAAGTAATAATAAGCGTCTTCCATTTTAAGAGAATATTCTTACAGATAAATGTATTCTTTGGCAAAGCATGGTATTTCACCACATAATCAACTGTTTTGTTAATTCAGAGTGTAGGTATTTACTTTGCCCATGTATTCCTTTTAAACAATACTATATCTTACAGAAAAACCCGAATGAACTTTTTGGCCAGTCCAATATAATTGAATGACTTAGCTGACATTGTTATAGTGGCTGGTAGAAAATTAGGGGTCAAGGCAAAATGTCTCTTTTTATGTCCTTTTTCAACATGATTCTAACTGCATAGAAGTAAGCAAATCCTTGTTGAATTTAATTAAGCGTTATGTAACTTGATTCCAATGTAGATGCACCACACAAGACAGCAGCAGGAAGCCTGACTTTGAAGGTTAACCTTTATCGCCATTTTCTATGATACGCATTGATCACTAAGACCACCAACCCACGGCAGCAAAGCAGGGGTGAAAGTACTGGAAAAGGGAAGAAGAACCTTACATATCTTTGGGGATAATTTTTCCTGGTAAAAAATATTCTCCAGAACTAATTTTACCTCCTTACTAAATATGAAAACATTAAAAAATATATCACTATGTATGTTTATGAAAGCATTTCAAACAAATGTAAATCATAAGGATAATGTAGACTATGGCCCTCGGGAGCTTGCTGGTATTTTTCAGCACTTTTACAGTATACCAAAAATGTGATCTCTTCAGCAAGCAAACTCAGAGCCAACGAATACATCTTTATTTCCAGATTTCCTACTATCAGGGGAGGTTTTAAAATCTGGATGCTATTTTTTAAAAAAATCAGTTACTTCAAGCTGTTATTATGAAGAGTCTACCCCAAAAATGAACTAAGTAAGAGTTTAACAAGCTCTTTTTCAAAATTTACAATTAAGGAAATTATCAACTTGGTCTTCAAAATGCAAACGCCTCCTTTTTTTTTTTTAGAATAATTGACCCAACCCTTCATAATTGTGCAGTAGGAACACAAACAGCAAGTAACTACCAACTCAAGGCATGTCAAATTCACCTGATACTTAAATGGAAAACATGGAATTGAAGGTGTAGCCACTAACGTCCATAACCAAGATGTGTTTATAATGGTAATGTTATTAACCAGAGATAAAGAAATGCTTTTTTAAATGTCTCTCTAAAATAAATATCACTAATAGGACCATGCAGATATGAATGAACGAATGAATGAATAGAAGGGCTTGATGGTCATAGTTTAAGTAAATTCTCCAACTCAACCTCAAAGGGGAAAAAACAAGTTTTATTTCATTGCTGGTTTTTAACCACGTTCATTTAGTTCAATACTAAATAAGCTTATTACTGGCAATTTTAATATTTGGGGGTTTGATAGGGGACGATAAACAGCACTCTTTTCTCTCCCTGAGTTCTCGATTAGAAAAGAAGTCACAGATGGAGAGCAAATATCACCCTTTACATAATAATTGCGAATACAGAGGAAAAGTACTTCAATGCGTGGCAACCATGGGATGCACCAACCTTAATTCTGAAATTAAACAGACCTTCTAGCCATAGGAAGAGGTGAACATCATAAGGCTCTCATATTATCACGGACGTTATTGCAGAGGCATAGCCTACTCTTGTATGTCTTTTAGTAGAATCTATACCTTCTGCAGGCAGCCTGGAGGGAAGAAGGAGGAAGGGCTCAGCTCAACTAGGTCCTTCTCCCAAAGTCACCTAACAGGTAGATCACTCTACCTAAACTGGGATGGAATTTGAACCGAATACCACTCACTGGAACGGTAGAGATTGAGGCTAAGAACGTTACAAGTGCAGTTTTCTCCACATAACAGGAAACATTAAGACGGAGAAAGGTTGCTTCTCAAAATCCCAACAGCATCTTTATTTGGTCAGAACGACAACAGACAGGTTCTCTAGATCCCGGGAGAGGGGAGGATGCAATGTTTTAACTGCACACCCTGTTAAGAAGTAGTCTCTTTTAAGTTTCTCATTTGAAAAGTGAAAGCCTATATAAAGATTATTTCATCATTATTCTTACATAGTAACATGGCAAAAATGAACACATAATCTCTTCCAATGGCCAAATATGGGATGAACATAGAAATACATCTTATTTTTCTACAAGCTACTTATCTTAAAATGTGTATTTCTCTAGAAAACTGTAACATTCAATTTCAGGTATAGATATAATTATAGCACTCACTTTATTTCCATAACATTGTAGTTGTGAGGCTTAAATTATTATGTGCTCTGTTGTTTAACTTGGTACGCAGTGATGAATGATAAAATAAAGCACTTCTCAAATCGATTAGATATGGGAAAACTTGGAAATTACACATTTATTTCTTTATCCCATTAATATCAATCACTACAGAGAGACAACATGCAGAAGTTGGTTCTCTCTATGTTTAATATTTTTAAGGTAATCACCCACTGGATTTGAAGTAAGAATCTCTCCCTATTCTGTACAACATTTACAAGAAATAAAATCTACTTTAAAAAAGAGAAGCAAGCCAAGGGGAAGTACATCAAATTCTTTTTATGTTTCAATCATGAAAAGGATACATCAAACAAGAAGACTTACTAGTTCACTTTTAAAGACTTATTAAGATTTTCTCTGGAAGAATTTATAATTAAGGGAAGTGATTTAAAATCTCAAAGAAGTCATAGACCTTGAAATGTCCTGCCAATTAGAATAGAAAAAAATATTAGAAGTGTGATTTTTAAATATATATGATGCACATCAAATAACTTTGATGTTATTTACCTAAAGAGGATATGCTGTATGTTTATACCTATATAAAAGTTAATAAAAACTATTTTGAACTTGTGGATTCATTTTTTTACCTACTTTTTCCATGTATTGATGTTATAGGAGAAAACTTAGACAAAGATCCCTGTTTCCTGAATATCAGTGCCTACAATGAAATCAGGATTATATATTTCTCTCTAGTGAGTAAATAATACTTTTTACTAGTTTGCATTAAGTAAATAATGTACTGCCTCTTATCAATCAATAAATTTTGCTAGCCTAAAGCACTTTTTAAGTTAAATTCATTTTATTAAAACAAACTCATTACTGTGTACAAGCTCAGTATAAACTAACAGTATTTGCTTTTATATTTACTTATATATTTTACATTTAATTCAACTATTTGAAAGATACCATTTTAAGGGTGGTATATGAATAAAAGAGAGAGAAAATAGAAAAATATACTATTGTTTTGATATTGTTGGTTTAGTTACTTGAAATACTTGCACAAAAAGACCTATCTATAAACTTGTAAGCAACTTAAACCCCTTGAAAGACTTGTTAGCATATATAAATATACACATATTTTACATATAATAAATATATATCTATATTAAATAATATTATATCTCTATATATTACATAATATATATTTAAAGGATTTTACCATATGTATGTATATGTACATTTTTATACACATTTGTACTTATATATGTAAAAACATATTTGTTACAAAGTATTGGAGCACACTTCTCAAATGTGACAGTCAGTGAAATGATAATTTAATGGCTATATAAAATAATGTAAAGTGATTTTTATCAGAAGGCACTGTTTAAGCCAAAATTTAGTAAACTTTGAGAACAAATTAAATTCACTAAATGTTAGCTCAAGCTCCTCATCATTAAGAACTGCACTGTCAGGGTTTTTCAAATATGTTCAAATAAATGCAACTCCCTAAGAGTAAAATATTCCACTGAAACTTTACATATATGCCCTGTACGTATACATTTACAAGAAGGGAGGCTCTATGATTCCATGGGCTCAGCAGCAGCTCATTTCCACTATCTGCCAAGAAATTAAATTCCGCTTCTACTTCATCCTAGAGATAAGCTTCTTTAAAGTTTATTTTAGTTTAGTTACAAAATAGATAGTATTAACAGGAACAGCATATGTATATATAGTTCAATAACAGAGAAGAAGAAATAAGCCAGAAACCAATGTATATCTGAAATGGTATTGTTATCAAATTTTAAAATATTACCTGCATCTTCAAAAAATGTCCATCATATTAAGTTATTTGGGGACTGAAAGTCTTACCATAGTCATCATATTTTAAAAATGGGTACCAAATAAAAACATTACTTTTAGATTTTTAGGCTACTTTTTGTCTTGTGATGACCTCTCCTGGTTGAGATGTTCATTATCTTACTTTCGTGTAGTTACCATTTTTTCTCTCCTTTGGATGCTTTTAGTATTAAGAATTTAACTATCAAACTTCTTCAGCGCTGCATATACTATAAATACAATTTTTCATTAAGGGTAGAAGTATAAATTTAAAGTACTGAGTACATGAAGCTCATTCTAATCAGTAAAATCAATATCATTCTTATTATTTAATTCATTTCTAGGATGGGGGCAACTTTGAGTTTTGGTCACAATTTAGATTCAAATGAAAGAAAAAGTCATATTAATTAAGCCATTACACGTTTTCAACAATGAGGAATAAGAGCTAAATAAATAATCTGAATAATTGAACATAACTATTAACTATCTTAAAAGGAATGGTCTCTGCTCTTCCCTCTTCCCTGTTGCCAAATTCTAACTTGTAAGAACTAAGAATATATTTCAGAAATAACAACCTTTCCATTCTTAAAATATACTAACCCAATGACTGAAGGTAAGCCATTTTTGACACACGGTGAATTTTTCAGATTGATTCATTACAATTAAAGTATACAGAAAGATCAGGAAAAACTCTGGCTGTGAGGGTCTTCAATCCGTGAACATAGTAAATTTAATGTATAATGAGTTTATTTTCTGAGAAAAGTGGCAATTAGTTCTATATAACCAGACCTTAACATGGAAACTGAAATTTCATCAGAATAGTTTTCTCAGAATCTAGTAACATGTTTATGTAAACATTAATACCGAGCATTAATAGCTGCACAATTTATATTTAAATCTATAAAACTGACATTAAATATTAATAACACATCATGTTTTTGAGGTTTAATCTACTTTGGAAAAAACTATAAAAATGTGTTTCAAGTTCATTACAAACTTAGATTACCAGTTAGTGGCTTCTCTATCTTTAAATGCAAGGAAAGAGAACCAAATACTCTACTTCGGAGAATATGTCAAAACAGTAATACTGGTTCATCATATGATAATATTATTTAGTAGATCCTTTAGCACAACTTATGAAGTCCTTTTTCAACGTTTATTCTTATCAATATTTACACACTGGAATAAGAGCATTACTATTAACATATGGACAAAGATGCATTAATGAATCCCAGGATCTGATAGACAGAGATAGTACTACTTCATATATGAATTCTGGAAAACACTAAACTTTTTTTCCTGCATGGAAAACGCTTATTTTCAAACTCTAAAATCTCCATGATGATTCTTTAACAAGTCGTCCATTCTCAGAAACAAGTATGTCTTATGAATATTACCCTAAGATTCCTACAGACTATCTTTCTAGTATTTAACTCTTTCTGAACCAAAGGAGCGCTCATGCATTTCCTATCTAGATGCACAATACGCACTTCTAAAGCAATGCAGACGATGGGCTGGAATCTTCCATTTCTTTCTACTCTTTCTAACCTCATGAACAAATGAACAATCTTTTCTAGAAGAACTAGCCAAAACACACAGCGATAAACATATTGAACAGCATCATTTTTTTCTGAGAACTCTTTTAAGAAATCTGTTCATTACTGCATTAATGCTATTTTGCACTGACTGTCCCAAGTCCTAGACTGCATTGCACTTAGCTGTCAGAGAATTAAAGCAATTTCAGCTACAATATTGGATTCACTGTCTTCCATTTTAATAAGCAAGTACTAAAAGGTCATTAACTTGGGCGAACAGAAGTCCATAGGAGCCCAAAAGACGCTCCTTTTTCACTCCTATAGCCGTGCTTATTTAAGTTAAAACCATAAATAAAAATAAGAAACTTATTTTTGCCATGTTTTCACTTTTCATTCATTAACCTACCTAAGCAAAAGGCAATGAACTTCCTCTACACAAACCCACCAAAGTGTAAGAATAACTCCTAAGACGCTGTCCCCGACACTAATCAGTCTAACCAAGCAGTTGCCAACCAATCTCCACGACCAGAAACAACTTTCTAGAAACATCGCCAGCTTCAAAAACCCTCTCCCCGCAACCCGGAGCGCGGGGTTTGGAGTGTCCCCTGCTGCAGTGGCCGCAAGTGCGTGACAGAGGAGCCACACGCACACATCAGGCTGCGACACCTAAGAAGGCACCTCCGAGTCGGAACCCTGGGGTGGAACATCAATGCGGCACTGAAACTGCCCCGGCGCAGAGCGAGCTCGCGGGAGGGCTACTTACGGGACGTGGCGGGAGCCGTCCAGGCTCTGCAGAGGATGCTGCCGACCAGCCAGAGCGAAAGCGCTGCCCCGCAGCCGGCTCCCCGGGCCACCGGCATCCTTCGCCTCCCGCCTCGCGGTACTCCAAAGGCTCGCTGCGGAGAGACGCCGTCCGTCTCTCCGAGGGGGTCTCGGAGGGAGATGGGCCGTCCTCAGGCGCGACCGAAAGCCAAGCCCCTCCTGCTTCCTCTTCTTCTCCCCTCACCCGCTCCGCGCTCCAGTCCGGCGGGGCTGGGAGCAGCGGGGCGGCCGCAGCCTTCCTCTTCCCTGCGCGCGGGTCTTGCCTCTCGCTCTGCGAACCAATGCCAGGGGGAGGAATTCAAACCGAGAAGGAAAGGGAGGGGGGAGCAGAGGAGGGGACACCTACCCCGCCCTCTCCCTCTCGGGGAAAAAGAAAAAAGAAAAAAAATCACCAGGGGACGAGGCGGAAAACCAGAAGAGCGGAGGAGGCAGAAGGAGCAGGGAGCACGCCGGCGACGGCGGTGCGGAGGTCGCCGCTGCGGGCGAGCGCTCCCCCGGCCGCTGGGCAGCGTGAGTCGGAGGGGTTTCCAGTCGCCCGCCAGCTCACACGGAGCGACTGTGTGTGCGCGGAGCGGAGCACGCAGCCCGGCGGGCGGACGGACGGACGGGCGCACGCACGGCCTCAGCGCGGCGCGGCGCGGGGCAGCCTCTCCCAGGCGGTGCAGCGCGAGCAGCGGCGGCCGCGGCCGGAGGGCTGGGAACGCCGCCGCCAGCAGCGCCTGCGAAGCCGGGCGGCGGGCGAGGCGGGGGGAAGCCCTCCCTCCTCTCCCCGTCTCCAGGCCCCTCCCTGGCTCCTCCTTCGCCGCCGCCGTCTCCTCCTTACCTTACCCCTCCGGCTGTCACAAACCTTCTGCCCTGCCCTCGCCTCGCTGGGAAACAGAAGAGGGAAGGAACCCAGGGCCCCGGGTCCATCAGCTGGGGCGCGGGCCGAGGAGGGAGGCGCGCGCCTCTCCCCGGGCGGGAGGCGGTGCTGAAGTTGGGAATTCGCAGTGTGATCTTGGAACCCGGCTCCAACCCTGACTGCCCCCCACCCAGCTGCAGGAAACAGAACCCCTTCGCTCGGATGCCTTCTTCTCCTGTCTCTCCTCCCCTTCAGATAGAGATGGTACAGGCCCCGGGAGCTCCGGCCCCCCCGGGAACTAGAATCAGGCGTCCGACAGGCAGGTCTTCCGAGTGGTCCTAACACCAAGTGACGGAGCTGAACATCCCGACTGGAGCAGCGGCGACTGCAGACGCCGCTAATGCAGATGTTTTCAATATGTAATTAATTCATACTCATACATATGCACACGTACACCCAACACTCGCTGCTGCCGGGAAAACTCCATTCAGGCAAACGCGCACACAAACAGATACAAACACAAAACTGACATCAGCAGGCATACGGGTAACTACTTCAAGGTATCTGATGCATTGCAAGTACGAAGAATTACGAATATCTAGGGAGACCCAGATTTTCTTTTCTCATTCAGATCATTTCAATGATAAATCTCAGGCTCTTCTCCCCAGCTCACACCTCTCCACACACCATCCTCCATACAGTTTCCTTCCAGCCAGTGTACATATAGTACTGGGATTCTCATATGTCTGCAGAACCAATCCTTTCACTGACTCTACTGACACAGTTAAGAATTATTGGTCATCTAACTATCTAACGATGTTTAGGGAGGGCTAAGGAGGAGGAACCATGTCTTTCAATGTTATGCCATGAATAAGCGTTCGCCTTTCAAGGCAAATAAAATGTTTATGGAGACTTGCCTACTCCTGGAATATACTCTGAGTTTAATATTATGGTTATTTCTCAGAAAGGTCCACTGTAAACAGTGCTGTGTGTTCACTGCATAATTTGTATGGTGGTAATGGGCCTGATTCAGCATTCTTTATTAGAGCTTTGTTTCCTATTGATTTAACGGGATGTTTTGTCCTAGTAAGAACTACAGATTGGGTACAATCTGGAAAATGAAGACACACACAGATGACTAACGGGGGAAACTGCATCCTTGTGCTATAAAACTCGCCTCCTATAAAATGATACAGTAAATGCCTTCTTATGGAATATAAAATGCCCTTTTTCTATTTTAATTGCCACAGACTGTCAGAAGTCAGTGAGCGCTTGCAAAAACACTGTGGTAGAGAACTGTCGTCAACCATTTGTAAGAACTCAAAGAAACCAGTCATAGGAAAAAAATACTGTGCAGGAGCAGAACTTTTCAGAAGTCAATTTTTAAACTATGTCTATTTTAACCATTGCACTAAATGCCACTGAAGTAGTGTTCAAGTTTTTTAATAGAAGAATAAAAGTGGAAACAATTGAAAGTATTACCATTTCAGTATCTCAATGGATGCTATTCAGTGGGCATCTAGGTACTGAGTTTAAAAAGCTGGCAGTAGATTTCTATTTCATTGTTTTGTAACAGAAAATGACATACCTGGGGGTGTTGCTTTCCTACAAAGACATTCCGACCAGTTTGTAATCATTTCTCTTAAGGAGTAAAAACAAACAAAACAAAACTTTGTTTTAATGACACATGTAACCACCCTGCATCACCACTGTGCTATATAGTCTGGTCTTACTTCATGCCAGTGTGAGCTAAGACCCTGCCTTCATCAATTTTCAATGTACTTTGCCCTGTTTGAAAGTTAACAATGTCACATTCTTTGTAGTGCAACAACCTTTGCTTGAAATTTGTGTTAACTAGATAACGGACATTGGAATTCACAATTATACTTAAAGAAATAAGACTTCAGTAGTTTCAGGATCAGACATTCCTTAGATTCTAATGCTACATTCTCCATATCCAGTTCACCCTTTTCATCATTAGATATTAACATTAAGAAGATTCTTTTTGACTTCAATTATAACTCTTAGTGAGAAGGTAGGAAGTACTAAGCCCATGTGGCCTAGTCAACCTTTAAGAACCTGTAAAACTGAGAAGCCAATCAATGGATCCAGGATACTTCTACCAGAAGCCTATTAGATATAGTAAACATGGACTGTCTTATTCCAGAGAGTGAATTCATCATGGATATGTGCATTACATTGTATTTGAAAATAATCGAAGACGGCGTATGATGAAATGAAATGTTTCTTTAGTTCAATATAAGAATATAAGGTCAATCAAAGTTTGAGAATAGCAAAACTAAGTGGACCGAAGGCACACAAAGAGAAAACAAAAACATGATGAGGAAAGAAGATGGGCAAGTTGTATTATTTTGGAAGTGAAGTAATATAAAATAAGAAAAGATAGACAATTCCTGTTTCCCACCACTCACGTCCTCTTTTCTTCTTCTACAGAAATTATTGGGCTTATTTTTTTATATTAACATGACCCCATAATTGGAACAAGTTATTGCTTCACAAGCAACATATTCATCATTCATTTATATCTCCAATATTTGTTGAGTTTCTACTATTATTGAGCTGGACATTGTGCTAGATACTGGGATTATACCTCTGAGTAATCAATAACCCTTTTGCCCTCAGAGTTGGTGGCTAATGATTGAATAAAGAGATCAAGATAAATATGCATAACTTTTATACTGACATCTATTCAGGTAAATATTGACTGGGTAATCTAGTATCTTCATATTTTCTTTAAAAAATGAAGATCATCAAAAAACATTCTTATCACAATCATCATCATAATCATTCCAGAGATCTGTAAGTAATCTGCCACCTGGTAAATTATCTCAAAAGTCGTCCCCAAATTCTGGAACTTCACTGATGAAAAGAATCACAATATTTTGGTTTTAATAACACTTTGAAGTGACTAACTCTATTAATGAAGCATTGAAAAAATTCAGGACTTTCCAATAAGTAAAGAAACAATTAGTATATCTCCAGGTGTGGTCCTTAGAGTGGAATTTGCTTCTGGAAATCAAGATGTTCAACTGTGCCCAGAAATCAGTGTATTCCCCCAGAAAAATATGTCTAACGAGGATAGAAATTCTTGCCACTCTGATTGTATACTCCAAGAAGAATTGAGTAACTGGATGTATAGGATCTGTCTGGGATGCACTCTCTAGTAAAGATGAACATAATGAGGCCAAGTCTTATAAGAAAGCTCCTGGTATACAGAAAGTCACCTGGAGTCTGGGCCTTTGGCAATGCTAATTGGTCCTGGACACAGTGAGATAATTCCCATTATAATCAAATATTAATTGTGAGAAAGCCTGTTTGAGGAAAGTGGCATAAACTAAAAGTAGCTTCCAAAACCCCAGTCTATTTTAAAGGTCTCAGAGAAATGCATGACAACTAGTGTTATCTGGATTACACTCTCTGAAGATATTTGTTTAGAAACAATTCATGTTTAATGATTTATTATTTTAATATTAATAGAAAGGGTACAGTTGGGAAAAGGTGGTCTGAATGCATGTATAAAACATCTTTGAAATCAATGATCAAGGTTAGGAAACTGGGAGGAAGCTGGCTAAAACAATATGTAATATTTAGAATATAGAATCTGATCTTAACCTTTATTGCATTCTTCACTTTCTGTACACCAGCTTTCTTTTGATTATAGTCTAATATGAGTACATAAGAATCACATAACTCAGAATAATTGTTCTTCCAGAATTGCAATTAAGAATTACTTTTTTCTATAGCATTTTAGTGCTTTAGCACCAACAAATCTAACCCACAATTTATGTAGTGATTACTTTCAGAAATCTCCCATTATTTGATGATCTCACAGATTAAGGAAAATATAATTTCAAATTAGTGTCCCCAGAAAAATGCCATAACTTTGAAAAGTAAAATATAATATTTACCTTTCAGACAAGGAATTACTGAATACAAGATATAAAGAAAAATACACATGCTTTGAATATCAAATTGTATGGTAATTTCTTATTAATATTATGGATGTAAAGAGGGAAGGAGAAAGCTCTTAGAATTGACTTACATTTTTATTGCCTTATCATTTCTCTTTAAAGTCTTGTGACATCAAATCAAATCATAACTATAGAGAAGAAAGGGAAGGGTCAAGGAAAAAAGTGAATGAACAAAGAGAGATAGAGTTAGCCTATACCAATCACTTCCTAGTTGTAAACGCTTATGAAAATACCTAATTACATAAAGGAATGATGGCTAAACAGTAATTATTTAGCAGTGAGTGTGATTTTTATGTTTCTGAAAATTCAAAAACTTTTTAAGCAAGTTCAATATTTCTAAAGTCTCAGTTTGATTTTAAAATAGAATTTTATTTATATGAGAGATTAAAACTAGCTAGAAATGGGTTGCAAAAAAAGCCCCTCAAGAAATAAAAGTTATATTCAAGGAAAAAAAGAATTTCCAAAAAAAAAACCCACTCCACCCAAAACACAACAATATTAAGTAGATTACTTTTGAATGTTATAATCGCATAGAAAGGAGAATCAGGTGATCATACAGGAAGCCATTTATAGGGTGGGTGTTGAGTCTGGTCTCTGGGTCTTTGTTTCGGCTCTACAACTCTCTGTGACATACTCACACAATGTACGCCTTAATTTCCTCATTTATAAGATTAGATTATATTTACATCTAAGGAATTAAATTATTTCGAGGATTAAAAATAATTTATATAATATATCTTGCTCATATAAAGTGCTATTATTATTATTTATGCTATGACATAAATGAATTGTACCAAAATTCTACTCTGAAGTCAAGTTCATGCCTCAATATATTTACATTGCAAATTCATTCAAAAATTTTTGGATAGGGACTTCCCTGGTGGTCCAGGGATAAAGAATCTGCCTTCCATTGCAGGCGACGGGGTTCGATCCCTGGTCAGGGAACTAAGATCCCACATGCTGCCGGGCAACTAAGCCCCCGTGCCACAACTATTGAGCTCACGTGCCTCAACTAGAGAGCCCATGTGCCGCAAACTACAGAGCCCACGCGCCACAACTAGAGAGAAGCCCTGCGCCACAATGAAGATTCCGCCTGCTGCAACTAAGACCCAACGCAGCCAGAAAAATAAATAAAATAAATTAATATTTTAAAATAAATTAATTTTTAAAAATTGGTGAATTAAAAAAATCTTTTTGGATAAAAAATAAGGCTTCCATCAGAAAAAAATGATTTCAAATTCTCTGGACATAAAGACAAGCAATTTATTAATTGATGCTAAATATTACCATTTTTCCCACAGAACAAAATGCATACTGAATTAAAATTTTAGAAATGTGTTTGGAATTTGAGAGGACTGTGAGAAAGTGAGAGCTGTAGAGTGTTAGGCAAAATGTCGGGTATGTTACCTGAGGTACATGTTTGCCAACATCAGAGACCTTCTTCAGGTTTAGAAAATTATCTTTATTTCAATTAAAAGAGTAAAACACAGTTGTTTTCAATTATTCTAAGCATTAAGGTGAGGGTATCCTACTGAGACTGGTAGAGAGGTATAGATTTTCCTCAGCAACAGTGGGGACTCATTTTCTAAAGCAATATTTTAAGGAGAAGGAGGAGACAAAAGAAATTTTCAAAACTATAGGCGGGGCCCTGAGAGGAATGGAATAACAAGGAAAATTCAATTAGATTGGTGATGGACAAAGAAAATCTGGAAGAAGAAAGTTCATCTAAAAGAAGTTGCAAGCTGTGTATTTCCCCCTCTGGGTTGTTCAAATTTTTTCAGTCTGTTCATCCTCAAGATATTTCTGGACCAAGATCTACTATAGAATCTCCAGGTGACTTAAGGAGAGAAACCCTTTGCACTCAGAAGTTTTAGTGTCAGTGAAGGTAGAACCACAGTTTCAAGCTAGATTGGATATTAACCCTAATGCTTCATGCACAGTCTAGATAAGAATGAACTCATTTCTGAGGCGGAGAGTCTAGAATTGTCTTGGATGGTCCCATTTTCTTCATTGCTAATATTTTTCTAGATACTTAGCAGATGGGAGAGCATACAGTTATGGTGGGGATCATGTGATACACAAAAAGCAACTTTTCAGCAGCAATAACAACATCAACAATAAATTGAAGTTAGGAAAACTCACCATCTAGTAATATAAATTATTAACACTTAACCCAATTTAGAAAATGGTTTCCATGTTAAATTACATCTTTACATGCTGTACTGTGTGAGGCCTACCTGTTGAATGCCCAAACATCTAAGATCCTCCAAGTTTACCTTAAGTATTTCTTGGACTTCCATCTTCCAGTTTCCTCTCATCCGTTTTTGATAATGCCAGGCCAACTGACAAAGCTGAATGGCATCAGGAACATTCAAAACCCAATATAAGTATTAGATTAAACGAGTAGTCAGGTTAGACCAGGGAACATAATAAAGCAAATAGTGCATATTGTTCTGGGGAATCTGGGCATTTTAAGAACAAAACAAATAAACAAACAAAAGAATAATGAGTGTTCTCACTGCAAGAGTTACCATCACTGATTTGAAACTCCAGATTGCTAAGAACATTCTTTTTACTCCATCCAAGAAACTGGGTTGACTTAAATCTCTGTAAAATTCATTTATTATGTCCTCAGTTTGCAGTGGTGAAGATATTGAGTGGAGGAGGCTTGGAGGTGATAATTACTGCCTAACCGTTTTAAGCTGAATTACTGCCAAAACATTTAAAGCTAGATTCCATAGTTCCTAGTGTTCTAACTCCTGGGAGGATACGGTGCCTTGTCAGGCAATAGGAAATGATAAGGCCTCTTTTACTTATGCAGAGTTGAAGAAAATTACAGAACCTATAGCTGTGTTTTATATCACCTACATAAAACCAAGAATAAATTCAATTTCACTGGGATCTGCGTGATATTTGTAAAATGAATTTCAGAGATGGCTTTAACTACATGCTTCAGTATAAACATGGTTAATTCTTCTTTTTAAAAATGTTTTCCATTTGAATATATAAATGTTAAAGTTCTCCTAGTATAGCAATGCTACTAACAGCTAAATACCTTTGGTATTATAATTTAATGACACTTAAGGTAGTTTATGTGATAATATAGTAATTAATGATCTCTTGGTCTACTGAACTTTCTGCTTGATAAGCATTTAGCCAGGAATGGGGAGGAGAGAAGGAGGATGGTTTTTCCATTTATGTCTTATTTAACAGTATTTCTCATGTATAATTAGCTCATATATACCTGCTTTAGTATGTTGAGTAGACGGACGTAATTGAAACTTTCTTTAATAATCCACAAATTTGGTAATGCAATCTTTCATTTTAACTGCATATACTATAACTGATGGTATGAGATCGGGTTTTTTCTAATTTCAGAATTAGTGTGATGTCTTTCAAATTTGCTTTTTTCTGATCTTCTCTTCATCTTCTTAAATCCCTAAGGGCCCATGCAGCAAGTTGGGACTGAACTTACTTACCACGTGGAAGATAATTCTGCACTCTCTTCAAGACCTGATGGGAATGAGGGTCAAAATGCACAGAAGTGGATGATCTTTAAGACAGGCTGAGCTTTTCATTTTAATGTGGTTTATCATTCTGTGTTATGTTTTTTTGTTTTGTTTTGTTTTGGGCACGGTGACACAATTCCTGGGGCAAAGAAGTAGTACCAGATGGTAGTAAACAATTATTTGACTATTTAAGGTTGTCTCTGCTTATATCATTTTGGGACTATGGTTATAGCTTTCTGGAAGAAGAGATTCTATCTCTTTCATAAGTAACTTCAACTCATATCTTATATATGCCAGTTCTCATATATTCAATTTATGCCATCTTCATAAATGCCAAATACAGAAGACAATGCTGGTTTATTGTGAGTTCCAGTTACTGACATTAGGCTAATAATTGGTTGTTACTATAGTTTATGGACTGACCTGTTGGCATTTTCATTCCTCAGAAAGTTCTGCATCCTTTTGTCTCTCATCCTGAAATTCCCAGTGGAGATTAAAAGTCATTTACAGACTTCCATATTGGGAGTTACTGAAATGAATTAGCTAAAGCTTTCATTTCGTGAGGTAATTTAAATTGTGTGTGTGGGGAAGAGAAGGGCAAAATGCACACATACCAAATTCTTATAAGGCTATGCTTATTATTCTCAGTTTAAGTATCATCTTGATAAATACACTTTGCATTTAATAAATCATAAGTAATATCATATGCCAGCACTCAAGTACTCTCCAGTGTGTAGCATACTTCAGAGTTATGTAATTTAAGAGTAAAAATCACTAGCATCTACTTTTAAAACATTTGAAATGTGACAGTGTTCATTTTTACAATGTATAATGTCTGGAGTTAGTGAGAAGGGCTTTCACCGTATTGCTTTTTAAATTCATGTGCTGTGCAGGTGTTGTTTACATTCACACTGGGGTGAGTTACCAGAAGGATGGGCTCAAGGGAGACTTTCCTGTTCTTTCTTCTGTCAGAGTCCATTAGCTGAATTCTACCAGATGCAGAAAAGGATGGATTGGGTTGGGAATGGCTTATGCTTAAGTTTTAGTAGACACTCAGTAAATTATTCTGGATTGATTAAAATGTGGCTCTTGTTCCGAGTCATTCGAATTATTGGTTTACATGTGTGATCAAAGAATCTTAATAAGAATTCTCTCAGTTTTATTGATGAAGGAACCGTAAGGACTTTTCTAATGTTCGCTCTCCTTCTCAATGTTGGTATTCTGATAGGAAAAGTCATAGGGTAGCTTCAACAGAAGACAATCAACTTCACCCTAAAAGGATCAACTTGGCTAAGATCGTCAACTCTGATGATTGTCCACTGACTCTTTAGAAAGGAGGATGAACACACAAAAAAATTAAACTAAAATAGTAACACGAGATCTGGTGACTTCACAAATGTGCTTGGAAAGACCCAAAGCTATTGTATGAAATCAATCTGTGACCCCAGGCTTGCTCTCTCAATCTGCCCTCCCAAGTCACCATCACTGCCTCAAACAAACAGCACAATTTGTTCCATCCTTTCCTCCTCATCCAATTTGACACCTTATAGGGGAATTTGTGTGCAATTTATGACTCACAGAAAGATACAATAAGGACAAACCGAGGAGTGGGTAAAAAAATAGCTAAATGACACACAGTGAGGTTTGTCCTGGGGAAATGGCATTGGCGCTGTTCCCACTTGAATAAGTTTCACCTAAACTGTGAATTGGGATTTGAACCTTATAGTTTAATAGATTCACAAAAATCCATGCTATTATAATAGTCACACACACACACACACACACACACACACACACACACACACAAACTAGCCAGAATATTCCCAGGGTGCCCATTTGAAAGTAGAATGGGATTGCATAAAACTAAACTCAAAATTTCAAAACTGAATCAAACTTTACTGCCTTCAGTGGTGGAAATCAGTAATGCAGTTGTATTCCCCTTATGCTTTGGGGAGGACCTTTTAAATAAATATTTAGTTAAAGCAGATACCACATAGATTTGGAATTCTCTGGGTAAAGCATTCTCATTAACACATTTCTCAAATTTAAGTTTCTCAAATGAATTCCCCTTCTCTCATTGCTACATTTGAGGATTATTAAAAATGGAAAAAATTGCCTTATAATAATTAACAAACTAATTACTTCAGACTACTCTGGAAAGAATATATACAGAGAAATTAAATAACTTCTCCCCCTTATTTAACTTCAAAGACCACATAGCCTATGCTTCTTATTTTCAGAGATAAGAAAGTGTGTGTGTGTGCATGCATGCACACGTGTGTGTGTGTGTGTGTGTGTGTGAAAGAGGGAGAGAGAGAGAAACAAAACATAGATATTTTAGTTTCTCTAAGCAAAGTAAAGAGGGAAATTGTCCAGGTAATTACAGGCATCAAATACTTTTTGTTTACTTATACCTATTGAAGAGTGTTATTGGAAAATACCTTCCTCCATTGTATGGGAATTGCTTATAGTGTACAAAGAAATTTAAAGATGGCCATATTCCACTCTCATTTTAGAATAAATAACAGTAATTAAAACAGAAATCAAAACCAAGTAAACAAAATACCATCAGAGCATGAAACAGTTTGCAAAGGTCTAAGTCTTGAAACATCTATTCCTGAATTGAGACCATTAGCTCATATTCTACAGTGTCTGTAACAGTAAGGACCTAAAATCAATAGACTAAAACTGGGTGAAGGAAAAAGTACTCTACAACCGGTTACTTTGGATTCCCCAAAATAACAATATCAATTTAAAACACAATCAGAAATATGTCAAATCCAAATATTAACTCAACTTTTGTACTATTTTCTTTTTCTCTTAGTTCTTAAAATACAGAATGATACGTTAATTTTGACGGAACAGTTATTAAAACATTAGAGGAAAGGTTTCAAAGATCTTAATATTTAAATTAATCCCCAACTATAGTTTTGAATAGTACTTATAATTATTTTTTTAAAATCCTGGAGAAGGAGTCAAGGGAAGAAGAGAAAAGAAATTAAAACTAAAAACAAAACAAAACTGTAATTTTTGGTCTACAGTCCTATAGCAGGCAGAGTATGAGATTAAGAGCAACATGATATGATTTTTTTTAGATAAAAAAAAGAGTAGAAGTACTTCCTCTTTTTCTCTAACTGGAAAGACTGCTAAAGAAAATGGGTGTTTCCATACACCAAGGAAAGAGAATGCCTGATTAATCTAAAAGGCATCATTAGTACCGTTTTTTTAGATTCCATATACATGCGTTAGCATATGGTATTTGTTTTTTTCTTTCTGACTTACTTCACTGTGCATGACAGACTCTAGGTCCATCCACCTCATTACAAATAACTCAGTTTCATTCCTTTTTATGGCTGAGTAATATTCCATTGTATACATGTGCCATATCTTCTTTAACCATTCGTCTGCCAACCTAGTGGCAGGGCAGGAATAAAGATGCAGATGTAGAGAACGGGCTTGAGGACACGGAGGTTGGGGGGAATGGTAAGCTGGGACGAAGTGACAGAATAGCACTGACATATATACACTACCAAATGTAAAATAGATAGCTAGTGGGAAGCTGCTGCACATCACAGGGAAATCAGCTCGATGCTTTGCGACCACCTAGAGGGGTGGGATAGGGAGAGTGGGAGGGAGGCTCAAGAGGGAGGAGATATGGGGATATATGTATACATATAGCTGATTCACCTCGTTATACAGCAGAAACTAATGCAATATTGTAAAGCAATTATACTCCAATAAAGATATAAACAATTTTTTTAATGAAAAAATAAAAGGCATCATCAGCCTACTGTTCACACAAATTTTGTTTCCTCTGTTTCACCAGAAAATAATCTCTACTCTAATTACTCCCTACTCCAGGAAAAATAGAAATATTTATAAGTTGCTCTATTTACATTCAAAATAAAAATAAATTTAATTAATGTCAAGAAAATAATTTTATAATTTAGATAAGATTAATTGAATAGAAGAATGTCACTAAGAAAACTGACACTTCTTTTGAACCACTAAATGTTCATATCTGGGCATTTTAAGAACTGGCAACATGGAGGCTGCTTTCTTTTTTCAACAAGCACATTTGCCTAGCACTTCAAAGTCCACATAATACATTGAAATCATTCTCATTGCACCCTTGAAACCATTTTCATTCTACTGTTTGGGGAAAAGAATATCAGAAAAGAATATCAGATAAAATTAGTGATGCAAATATACATCATACAAAGTTTTACTCGTTCATTCATTCATTCATCTCATTCCACAAATTTTGTGACTTCCTTCCATGAGTTAGGCATTGTTCTAGGTTTTAAGTATAGAACAATGGACAAGATCATTAAGATGCCTGATCTTCTAGGTCTTACATGATAATAGGGTGGGATGAAATATTATGCAGTGATAAATGATAGGTTAAAATTAAAATTAATGTAATTCAGAGCCTGGTAGGCTACCATAGATTGAATGATTAACAAGGACTTCTTATGGAAGTGAAGTTTTTTTCTTCCTGAGACCCAAAGAACAAATCAATCATATGAAAATGTAAAGGAAAAGAATTTCTTCTTCTCCTTCTCCTTCTCCTTCTCCTTCTTCTTCTTCTCCTGCAAGGGGAATAGTTTTGCAAGACTGTAAAGTGACAATGCATTTAGTATCACTGTGACGTGGTAGCTTAGTTGAATTAGAGGCCACTGAGCAAAAAGGAAAGGCGTAGCTGATGAGGTCTTCAAAATAGACCAGAGCTAGACAGGGTGATAGGACAGGAAGGAGTGACGTCAATTCACATAGTCAGGCCACATAATGGTAGTTTAAACTGCTATAATTCTAATGGAGATTGAGAGAAATGGATATTTTGGGTAAAATTTTGAAGTAAGGTCAATACGACCTATTAATGGATTATATATGAATAGAAGAGGAAATCAAGTATGCCTGCTATTTTTATGCATTTATGTGTTTAATATTTAAAATTTTTTAATAAGTAACTGGATGCATAACGATACCATTTACCAAAACGAGGAGGACTGGGGCAGAAGAAGATTTGGCATGAAATGAATTATTCTCTTTCAGATAATTAAAATTTGTAATGCCTCTGAGAAATTCAAGTGTGGATGTCCAGTATGTGGATAGATGTCTGGTCTGGAGTTTAAGATAGAAATCAGGGGTGGAAATGAATTATATAAAACTGCCTGAAAAGAATGTGAAGATTGAGAAGGGAAGGAAAGTAAGGATCGTCTTAGAGCCCTCCAATATTTAGAAATTCAGCTGTGCAGGAGGAAAAAGCAGAAGTGACTGAGACAGAGAGGCCAGTGGCTAGGAAGAAAACTAAAAGCTTTTGTGTTAAAAAAATTAAGAAAAGCAAGGATTTTGAATATTGAGATAGAATGAATTAAATTCTTTCTGGGCAACATTCATGAGCCCTTTTTAGTTAACTTTCACCTGCCTCCACCTCTGCTTTTACTCCCACCATTCTTTACTACCTGCTAATGTTTCCATGTTTCCGGAGTGAACAAAGCTGCCTTTTCTAATTTGTGCTCGCCTCGTGCACACTTGGGGCTGGAGGGGAGCTGTCTCCCTGAATGCCTGGTAAGGGTGTTACCTATATGCCACGTGGACATTAACATGAGTTTAAAAATAGGGCGTGTGCCTCCAGGGGGAGGGGAGATGGCCCCCTGAACGCTCTGGTACACACATATATCCCTTCAGACTCAGTCTACTGATGCCAGAGGAAAGTAACCCTTGGGTTGGGAGCCAGGATTCAGGTTGCAGAGGAAGAAGAGGCATAGAATCACACCTATCTCAGCACAGTGCACTTGACTTTTCTAGGTAGCGCAGGAGTATTGCTGTAGACTTGCACTTTAATTTGGTGTCTTAAATAGATTCTATCGTGCTCCTTAATGATAATTTATAGCTACCATAAGTAGATAGTGTTATGGGCTGAATTGTGTCCCCTCAAAATTCATATATTGAAGCCCTAACCACCAGTACCTTAAAATGTGACTGTATTTGGGGAAAGGGTCTTTAAAGATGTAATTAACTTAAAATGAGACCTTTAGGATGGGTCTTTATCCAATATGACTAGTCTCCTTATAAGAAGAGGAAATTTGGACACAGAAAGATCCAGAGAAAAGATCACAGGAGGATGACACAGGGAGAAGATGGCCATCTACAATCCAAGAAAGGGACTCCTTGAGCTCAGACTTCTAGCCTTCAGGACTGTGAGAAAATGAATTTCTCTTGTTCAGGCTGTCCAGTCTGTGATACTTTGTTATGGCAGCCCTAGCAAACTAACACAGGGAGAAACAGTTTTCTACCTGACACAGTTAAGGTGGAGAATTACAAATGTTCAATCCCGAGTCCTAAAGACAGTTTATCTGAATCCTCTTTTCCACCTTTCGTGTTTCTCTTGATGTATAAGACTGAGAATTGAATGAAACAAGAGCTAAACTATGTCACTTAGTTGAGTAGTCAGGCATGGTAGCCACGGGCAGTAGCTCCATTCCCTTTCCGGCAGTATGTCATATTTGGTTAAGTGTTCAGTGAAGCTGCCCGTTATTATAGATTGCATGAGATTGCTAATGTAGAAATATGGAAATGAAGTTAACCCATCTGCAGTGTCTAGAGTATATTGTAGAACCCTGGTTCTGTCTAGTATCCCTTTACTGCTTGGGAGTCATCTGTCAAGACAGGTCAATATCAAGTTTCTTCCTTCAAAAAGTTTTACCATTCTCAGAGCTTCAACAATCAACTATTTCTTTCTTATATTTCTAAATAGAAAAACACCTTTTTAAAATGGAACTTTGGGGACTAATACATCACCACTAATAGGATCCGTGTCTCAACTGCATGTGCGGGTCACAAAACCATGGGGACACTGAATGGGGTGAGCTCTGCAAACTGCATGATGTTTCCCAATCTCATTGTGTTTGAGTATTAATATAGTTTATATATAGTAATTAGATAGCATATAATTGACTATAAATTATTTTTCTTATAGTTTCCATTTATATTAGAGTTAAAGCATTGTATTGATTTTTTTCTGGAAATCGTGTGTTTTAGTAGGTTATATTATCTACGACCTTTGATTCAAAAAAATGTTATAAAATATTTGTTTAAAGTAGTGTTATGCCTGCTGGGGTTGGCTGCTTTCTCATCATCATGATAGTGGGTTTGCATTCAAGCGTTCTTGCAGTTATGCCTTTCTAAAACATGAGAACCCCAAAACAGATTCTCTTCCTATTTTAATCTCTAAATTATTTCCTAATTTAAAGTGATTGGAAACGAAGAAAACATTTATTAGATGGCTGTCAAAATGACTCTTTTTATTCAGATGTGCTACCACTTCAACAGTTTTTGAAGAACAGAATGAAGGTCGTCGTTTCAGTGATGTGACTCTCGATATACTCTCATTAGCAAGCATATTTTTTCACTGTTTCCACCTTAGACCCGAAATTCAGCATAATTAATCATATCTATCTTGGCTGCTCAGAAGCTGGTTTGCTACCCAGCTAAATTCCATGAAGCTAATCAGGTTTTTGATGTATTACTTAGCAGATACATATAGCACTTCCTAAGTGCCAGGAACCATTCTAAAACTTTACAAACATTAGCTCATTTTAATCTTTACAACAGCTACCTTATTATCCCCATTACACAGAAGAACAGACTGAGGCACTGACAAGTTAACTTGCTCAAGGTCAGTGATATCCAGTAAGTCACAGAGCCTGGATATCAACCCAGCCAATCTGGCCCTAGAGGCTACGCACTTGACTGTGCTTCAGTGCCTTCTAAATCTGCCATTCAGCAAAGGAGAAAGAATTTTGCACTAAAAAATGTGATGAGCAAACGGAATTAGGCTACATTGCTTTTTTTCCATAAAGAGATCTTTCAGTTTCCACTTATATTAAATTAAATCGATCATCCTATATCAGGTATGAATAATCAATTGAAGATTATACTCAGGTAAAGATCAATTTAATCATTTTTAATACATAGGCAATTACATGAAAGTTGCAACTGCAATTTCCCTGTAATAGAAGAGGAGGAAATAAAAGACACAATATTATACATATTATGACATTTTGAGAAAAGGAGTGAAGAGAGAGAGGGAGAGAGGGAAGAAGGGAGGGGTCGGGGAAGAGAGAGAGAGAAAGAAAGAGAGAGAGGGAGAGAGAGAGAATTTAGCGTAAAAAGCAGAGGAAATAACGGGAGACCAATGATTGATGAAAAGGAAATGTGGGCATTTTTTGTCCATCTGTTCATGGCAAATTTCCAGCATTTGACATTATTTGCTTTCCTCATCCAAAGATTTATTAAAAATGGTATCCTTTTTTGAAGCCAGCTCAAACCTCCCCTATTTCCAGGATTGTTTTTCCTGGGAAAGCTGAAACAGACCTGATTTTCTCCCTTTCTGGATGGAAGCGCTTTTCCTGGTTTATACTTGGACATGTGCTGTCTTTCTGTGGCTTCCTCCATTTGACTGTATAATACAGTTAGAGCTTTGTTCACATGGCTCCTATTTTCTAAATGTGCCCAGAACATTTTAGTCTTTGAAGTAATTAGAACATTATGCAAACATTGAAGAAAACCATCCAGGATCTGTGTATTGATGACATTTTATAAATGGAAGTTGTTGCTAGGGAAGCCAAGCTACTTATATATCAATCAATTCAAATTATTGCGAGAAGATTCTGGTGAAGCAGAAATAGTGGAAGGCGAATAAAAAAAAAATTTCCATCGGATGGAAGCATTATTATTATTGTTGCTGTTGTTACTGGTTTTGCAGTTCCTTCTAAGTCTCCTTTATTTATTTTTATTTAAAAAAAATTCTCAAATGTTTAGCATTTCCTTAGCCTGCTATCCTTTGAGGACTTCCAAATATCACCATTTGGTCAATATTTACATTTTGATGTTATTTTCTTTCCCTGAACAAGAATCCTCTTTGAATAGGACAGCCATATAGTTTTGTTTGATTTCTCTGAGCACTTAGAATTTGGGATCTGCGTCTCATATTTTTTCCTATATATAATAATATAGGAAAAATAATATATTATAATATATAATACTATATTGTTATAGTATTCATATTTCTTGTTGTTTCATTTCTTTTCAACAATAGTCCTTTTACTTTTTTTAACTAAGTAAAGTTATCAATAGTCTTGGACTGAAGCAGTCACATGTCCTAGCAATCAAGAGAATATGAATTATCTCCTCTCTTAGGCTGGTCAAAGTAATACACGTCTCACATTTCTGATGGTTAAATTCAACTGAAAGTTTACAATAAAGAAATTGAGCCCTGCAGAATAAATGTCTATCTATCTGTACCTGGGTTCTGAAGAGATCTGAGAATCCGGGGAATGAAATGCTCCAGATGCTTATTTGATGGTATTTCACTGTAGAGACTATAATTTTTTTTTCCAGTGCATAGTCACTTAGTATCCTCCTAATTTAGTCATCCTATCAGTAGAAAAAAGTTGCAATATGTTTTTCAATTAAAATTCATACAAATGAAGAGGAAAAACAGGGCAGATAGAAATCAGAAGCTATAGGAACCAATGTATTATAATGATGAGTAATCATAAATCTGGATTGCAAGATGTCCACTGGCCTTCACTGATTTTATTTGACAATAGTCAACAATATTTTTAAAAAATATCTTGTATTTCTAGGTTCTATGGTACATTGCAAATACTGACCTTTACCTAGAGGAAATCTCTACTCTTTATCTTTATATCAATAGCTTTAAATTTGTTCTATTTGAAAAACATGTATTTAGTGTTTGTGAAATCATAATGTCACATCAATTTCAGTGGAAAGACCCTGCCCCTCACTCTGCCCCATGATGCTAGTTGAACTAAAAAGAAAACAAACACTATTTAAAATTTCTTAAGAAGGCTGTCGCTCTCTTATAGGTTAGTACATCCTAATTTCAATATAATTTAAACTCTTCATTTGAGATCTTTTAATCAATGTAGTTTTGATATAAACATTCATATAAATATGTGGTTATACATATATATTCATATGCACACAGATGTGTGTACATATAAACCACATGTACATGCTTTATAAGCCTTCTGATTTAACTTAATATAGCATAAATATGCCCATTTCAATAAGTATTCTTTATAGTATGCTTTTTAATCATTTCATAATTTTCAACTGAAAAGTTATGGGTCACATCTAGAATTGACTTCTCTAGTAACTTACTGTGGATTATTTACATTATTTTCAATGCCTTACATCTATAAATAATATTGCACTGAACATTGTGTGCACACTTTTGCACAAAGTTCGGCTAACTTCTTCAGCAGTGGCTTGGTGAGTGTGCTGGCTATTCTCTATTTTTCTTGAGTGTCTCCTGACTCCCATCTCCTGCCCTTCTCTGTTGGGCTTGGGGCCCATAAGCCTTAACATGGGGATCTTGGCTTTCCATTGGCTTCCCTTGTCCAGTGGACGACACTGGCAGATTAGCTGCTGGGAGAAGAGAGAAGCTGGGGTATTAATTCTACCCTGCCCCCACCATCTAATCACTGGCCTCTGGTCTGACAGGGACTGAGTCCTGTGATTTAATCTTCTCCCCTTTTCCTTCACACTTGGGTCTCATCAGTTATTGATTTGCCCTCTTGTCTGAGAGGTGAGAATGGCCTCCCCATGTTCCCAGTCTCTAAATGCTTCACCATGCCTTGGTTCTCTTACCTGGCCACACGTCTGTAAATAGCACATTCATTAATCTCTCCTCAGTTTTAACCTTTGGGTGAGTCACCTGTTGTCTGCCTATGCACAGCATAGTACACGACATCCGTTGATTACTAATGAGGATAAATGTTAAGAGTGTGTGTATGTGTGTGTGTGCGTGTGTGCGTGTGTGTTTACAGATCAAATACTAGATAGTAAACTGTCAAAAAAGCACTATCTATGGACTAGTGTTCACATTTCAGCTCAAGCACAAATTAGCCATGTGGATTGAGGCAAGACCCCCTCTCTTCTTTTAAAACATCCTTAAGCCTTCTTTTTCTTGTTATCATATATGTGATAGCGATAGCAATAGTGTTCGAAGTAAAGTGATTGGATTTGATGTCTGTGGTCCCCTCCAACTTTAAGCCTGTGATCTTACATCTCCAGAAGTAACAAGGCAGAAAGAAACCCTGCCTAGTTTGATAATTCATGACTGATAAAGCGAACTACACTTCATGTGTTAAGTTACTGACGCATTTGTATGGCAGCTTTTTTTTCATTTTATTTTCTCCAAAGACTGATAAATATTATGATTTTTTAAAACAATGCCACATGAGGTAGACTTAACATTTTACTATGTTAAAAGTCAGATCCCATTAACCAAAAGTAGCCATGCTAATAAGAGAAATGGAATCCCGCATCTCTATCAAGTCACATTTACTTATTTATTGCTTTTTCTGAACTCCTGGGTTAGCAAATTTCATTTTTGTTATCCTTAAGTTATCCAGAAAGGGCTAGAAATGTTACCTGAAATTAAATACCTCACTTAATCTATTGCTATAGATCACATTATTTCTCTTAGCAGAGGGAGCTTCCTAGGAATTTTAAAAGGCTAGGGGTCTCGAGGCACATGGAAGAAATGGAATATTTCTTGGAAGATGAGGAGCGTGAACCCCAGAAGTAGCTCATTTGTACTGGAGGTAATGGTGTGAGAGAAAGGTAATGCAGAGCCTCTGAGAGTTTCAACGGAGTGGAAAAAGTGGAGAGAGAGCTTACAATACTTTTTGCAAATGTCTAAAATTTGCAATACGAGGACGAAGGTTGCGAAGAACATATAGGGTGTAACATACTTGCTTTGCATTTGGGTTTGATGTTATTGACTCACCTTCAATGGGTCTTGTGCTTTGAGTCGTGTGGGCTATGGATTTGCCCTGCTTATTCTGCCCATCTTCCATGAGCGCAGCCTGGGTTTGTGAGACATCTGTGTAGGGTTAGGAGGGCAGCAAAAGCTGTTGAACAGAATGGAGCGAACAGGCTCGTGCATAAATTCAACTTGTAAGTGTGGAGCCATCCATGCTCTGCTGAAATGCTGAGCAACCATTGCTGAGGAAGAAAGAGAGAAGTCTCTAGCGAGGTGATTTGGAGAGATGAATGGATAATTGAGTGGATGGGAAATTTACCAACGCTATTTCTATGCATTCTTTGCAAGAAAAAAGAATGTACAAAAATATCATAACAGATCTCAAAAGGACGTGTAGATGTTTAAAAACACATTTGGGCTTCTATGTTTAGTAAACTCGATTTTTAAACATTTTTCTCTAACACTGAACAGAAAATCTGGCATTCAAGCAAAGTAGCATTGAAACAATAACAGCAAAAGCCCTCTCCTTCCCTCCCCCCAAAAGAGTGTAAAGGCTCTCCCCCAGAGGACTCAGGTGACTGGAAGGGAAGGCAGACTGCAGGCCCTGCACTTGAGGGCAGCCGGCCAGCTTGGCCAGAATTGGCCGGGGCCCCATGACCCTTTGGCTCTCGTGGGAGAGTGTAAAGTTCTGTCAGCTCATCCGTTTGGATAATTAGCAAAAGATATTATTTCCCTGCTCCATCTGCTTGCATTTTTGCTAATAATTGGAACTCTGAATAATGTTCCCAAGTCCTTTAGCTCTCTGGCACAACCACTGAGCACATACCTCTTTGGGGAAAGGCCAGGCACTGAGAACTCTTAGGCTCTTCTCCTGTGGGAGAGACAACCGTAAAAGCCTGGGACACTCACCACAATCATCCAGAGGCACGTCGGGGCTCACTGGTCAAGGAGCTGACCGAGGCCAGGGTGGCAGAGATCACTCCATTTGGAAATCCACAGCTTATACCCTTAAGCACAGACAGCTGTCTTGTAAATGCGGGGCTTAGTTAACAGGAGCTGACCAAAAGGGAAGAGTAAAACCATTTAGTCAATCAGAGATCAACTTTAAGAAATTGCCTCCTGATGAGGTCTGGGCAAAATGGCGGAAGAGTAAGATGCGGAGATCACCTTCCTCCCCACAGATACAGTATAAATACATCTACACGTGGAACTGCTCCTACAGAACACCCACTGAACGCTGGCAGAAGACGTCAGACCTCCCAAAAGGCAAGAAACTCCCCACGTACCCGGGTAGGGCAAAAGAAAAAAGAAATAACAGAGACAAAAGAATAGGGACGGGACCTGCACCAGTGGGAGGGAGCCGTGAAGGAGGAAAGGTGTCCACACACTAGGAGCCCCTTCGCGGGCGGAGACTGCGGGTGGCGGAGGGGGGAAGCTTCGGAGCCACGGAGGAGAGCACAGCCACGGGGGTGCAGAGGGCAAAGCGGAGAGATTCCCGCACAGAGGCTCGGCGCCGAGCAGCACTCAGCAGCCCGAGAGGCTTGTCTGCTCCCCCGCCGGGGCGGGCGGGGCTGGGAGCTGAGGCTCGGCTTCGGTCGGATCGCAGGGAGAGGACTGGGGCTGGCAGCGTGAACACAGCCTGAAGGGGTTAGTGCGCCACAGCTAGCCGGGAGGGAGTCCGGGGAAAAAGTCTGCAGCTGCCGAAGAGGCAAGAGACTTTTTCTTGCCTCTTTGTTTCCTGGTGCGCGAGGAGAGGGATTCAGAGCGGCGCTTAAACTAGCTCCAGACAGGCGCGAGCCGCGGCCATCAGTGCGGACCCCAGAGACGGGCGTGAGACGCTAAGGCTGCTGCTGCCGCCACCAAGAAGCCTGTGTGCGAGCACAGGTCACTCTCCACACCGCCCCTCCCGGGAGCCTGTGCAGCCCGCCACTGCCAGGGTCCTGGGATCCGGGGACAACATCCCCGGGAGAACGCACTGCGCGCCTTGGGCTGCTGCAACGTCACGCCGGCCTCTGACGCCGCAGGCTCGCCCCGCCTCCTCCGTACCGCTCCCTCCCCGCGGCCTGGGTGAGCCAGAGCCCCCGAAGCAGCTGCTCCTTTAACCGCGTCCTGAGTGAGTGAAGAACAGACGCCCTCAGGCGACCTACACGCAGAGGCGGGTCCAAATCCAAAGCTGAACCCCAGGAGCTGTGCGAACAGGGAAGAGAAGGGGAAATCTCTCCCAGCAGCCTCTGGAGCAGCGGATTAAATCTCCACAAACAACTTGATGTGCCTGCATCTGCTGAACACCTGAATAGACAACGAATCATCCCGAATTCAGGAGGTGGACTTTGGGAGCAGGATATATTAGTTTTTCCCCTTTTCCTCTTTTTGTGAGTGTGTATGTGTATGCTTCTGGGTGAGATTTTGTCTGTATAGCTTTGCTTTCACCATTTGTCCTAGGGTTCGGTCCGTCCGTTTTTTTTTTTTTTTTTTTTTGCTTAAAAAAACTTCTTTTTTTCTTAATATATTTTTTCTTTTTTTTTTTTAGAAAGGTAATTTTAAATTTATTTATTTATTTATTTATTTATTTATTTATTTTTGGCTGTGTTGGGTCTTCGTTTCTGTGCGAGGGCTTTCTCTAGTTGTGGCAAGTGGGGGCCACTCTTCATCGCGGTGCGCGGGCCTCTCACTATCGCGGCCTCTCTTGTTGCGGAGCACAGGCTCCAGGCGCGCAGGCTCAGTAGTTGTGGCTCACGGGCCCAGTTGCTCCGTGGCATGTGGGATCTTCCCAGACCAGGGCTCGAACCCGTGTCCCCTGTATTGGCAGGTGGATTCTCAACCACTGCGCCACCAGGGAAGCCCAATATATTTTTTCTTAATAATTTTTTTCTTATTTTTTATTTTAAAAAATTAGAAAATTTTTTCTTAATAATTTTTTTCTTATTTTTTATATTAAAAAATTAAAAATTTTTTCTTAATAAATTTTTTCTAAATAATTTTCTTCTTATTTTTTATTTTAAAAAATTTAAAAAAATTTTCTCTTAATAATTTTTTTCTTATTTTGTATTTAAAAAATATTTAAAAATTTTTTTTCTTAATAATTTTTTATTTTTTATTTTAAAAAATTAAAAAATTTGTTTTAAAAAATTAAAAAAATTTTTTTCTTAATAAATCTTTTCTTAACAATTTTTTCTTATTTTTTATTTTAATAGCTTTATTTTATTTTATCTTACTTTATTTTATTTTATTTTATTTTATCCTCTTTCTTTCTTTCTTTCTATTTTTTCTCCCTTTTATTCTGAGCAGTGTGGATGAAAGGCTCTTGGTGCTCCAGCCAGGCATCACGGCTGTGCCTCTGAGGTGGGAGAGCCAACGTCAGGACACTGGTCCACAAGAGACCTCCCAGCTCCACGTAATACCAAACGGCAAAAATCTCTCAGAGATCTCCATCTCAACACCAAGACCCAGCTTCACTCAACGACCAGCAAGCTACAGTGCTGGACACCCTATGCCAAACAACTAGCAAGACAGGAACACAGCCCCATCCATTAGCAGAGAGGCTGCCTAAAATCATAATAAGGCCACAGACCCCCCCCAAAACACACCACCAGACGTGGACGTGCCCACCAGAAAGACAAGATCCAGCCTCATCCACCAGAACACAGGCACTAGTCCCCTCCACCAGGAAGCCTACACAACCCACGGAACCAACCTTAGCCACTGGGGACAGATACCAAAAAACAACGGGAACTACGAACCTGCAGCCTGTGAAAAGGAGACCCCAAACACAGTAAGGTAAGCAAAATGAGAAGACAGAAAAACACACAGCAGATGAAGGGGCAAGGTAAAAACACACCAGACCTAACAAATGAAGAGGAAATAGGCAGTCTACCTGAAAAAGAATTCAGAATAATGATAGTAAAGATGATCCAAAATCTTGGAAATAGAATAGACAAAATGCAAGAAACATTTAACAAGGACCTAGAAGAACTAAAGAAGAACCAAGCAACGATGAAAAACACAATAAATGAAATTAAAAATACTCTAGAAGGGATCAATAGCAGAATAACTGAGGCAGAAGAACGGATAAGTGACCTGGAAGATAAAATAGTGGAAATAACTACTGCAGAGCAGAATAAAGAAAAAAGAATGAAAAGAACTGAGGACAGTCTCAGAGACCTCTGGGACAACATTAAACGCACCAACATTCGAATTATAGGGGTCCCAGAAGAAGAAGAGAAAAAGAAATGGACTGAGAAAATATTTGAAGAGATTATAGTTGAAAACTTCCCTAATTTGGGAAAGGAAATAGTTATTCAAGTCCTGGAAGCACAGAGAGTCCCATACAGGGTAAATCCAAGGAGAAACACACCAAGACACATATTAATCAAACTATCAAAAGTTAAATATAAAGAAAACATATTAAAAGCAACAAGGGAAAAACAATGATTAACACACAAGGGAATCCCCATAAGGTTAACAGCTGATCTGTCAGCAGAAACTCTGCAAGCCAGAAGGGAGTGACAGAACATATTTAAAGTGATGAAGGAGAAAAACCTACAACCAGGATTACTCTACCCAGCAAGGATCTCATTCAGATTTGATGGAGAAATTAAAACCTTTACAGACAAGCAAAAGCTGAGAGAGTTCAGCACCACCAAACCAGCTTTACAACAAATGCTAAAGGAACTTCTCTAGGCAAGAAACACAAGAGAAGGAAAACACCTACAATAACAAACCCAAAACATTTAAGAAAATGGGAATAGGATCATACATATCGATAATTACCTTAAATGTAAATGGATTAAATGCTCCCACCAAAAGACACAGACTGGCTGAATGGATACAAAAACAAGACCCATATATATGCTGTCTACAAGAGACCCACTTCAGCCCTAGGGACACACACAGACTGAAAGTGAGGGGATGGAAAAAGATATTCCATGCAAATGGAAATCAAAAGAAAGCTGGAGTAGCAATTCTTGTATCAGACAAAATAAACTTTAAAATAAAGACTATTACAAGAGAGAAAGAAGGACACTATATAATGATCAAGGGATCGATCCAAGAAGAAGGTATAACAATTGTAAATATTTATGCACCCAACATAGGAGCACCTCAATACATAAGGCAAATACTAACAGCCATAAAAGGGGAAATCGACAGCAACACAATCATAGTAGGGGACTTTAACACCCCACTTTCACCAATGGACAGATCATCCAAAATGAAAATAAATAAGGAAACGCAAGCTTTAAATAATACATTAAACAAGATGGACTTAATTGATATTTATAGGACATTCCACCCAAAAACAACAGAATACACATTATTCTCAAGTGCTCATGGAACATTCTCCAAGATAGATCATATCTTGGGTCACAAATCAAGCCTTGGTAAATTTAAGAAAATTGAAATCGTATCAAGTATCTTTTCCGACCACAACGCTATGAGACTAGATATCAATTACAGGAAAAGATTGGTAAAAAATACAAACACATGGAGGCCACACAATACACTACTTAATAACGAATTGATCACTGAAGAAATCAAAGGGGAAATCAAAATATACCTAGAAACAAATGACAATGGAGACACAACAACCCAAAACCTATGGGATGCAGCAAAAGCAGTTCTAAGAGGGAAATTTATAGCAATACAAGCCTACCTCAAGAAACAGGAAACATCTCGAATAAACAACCTAACCTTGCACCTAAAGCAATTAGAGAAAGAAAAACAAAAAAACCCCAAAGTTAGCAGAAGGAAAGAAATAAAGATCAGATCAGAAATAAATGAAAAAGAAATGAAGGAAACAATAGCAAAGATCAATAAAACTAAAAGCTGGTTCTTTGAGAAGATAAACAAAATTGATAAACCATTAGCCAGACTCATCAAGAAAAAAGGGAGAAGACTCAAACCAATAGAATTAGAAATGAAAAAGGAGAAGTAACAACTGACACTGCAGAAATACAAACGATCATGAGAGATTACTACAAGCAACTCTATTCCAACAAAATGGACAACTTGGAAGAAATGGACATATTCTTAGAAATGCACAACCTGCCGAGACTGAACCAGGAAGAAATAGAAAATATGAACAGACCAATCACAAGCACCGAAATTGAAACTGTGATTAAAAATCTTCCAACAAACAAAAGCCCAGGACCAGATGGCTTCACAGGCGAATTCTATCAAACATTTAGAGAAGAGCTAACACCTATCCTTCTCAAACTCTTCCAAAATATTGCAGAGGGAGGAACACTCCCCAACTCATTCTACAAGGCCACAATCACCCTGATACCAAAACCAGACAAAGATGTCACAAAGAAAGAAAACTACAGGCCAATATCACTGATGAACATAGATGCAAAAATCCTCAACAAAATACTAGCAAACAGAATCCAACAGCACATTAAAAGGATCATACACCATGATCAAGTGGGGTTTATTCCAGGAATGCAAGGATTCTTCAATATACACAAATCAATCAATGTGATACACCATATTAACAAATTGAAGGAGAAAAACCATATGATCATCTCAATAGATGCAGAGAAAGCTTTTGACAAAATTCAACACCGATTTATGATAAAAGCCCTGCAGAAAGTAGGCATAGAGGGAACTTTCCTCAACATAATAAAGGCTATATATGGCAAACCCACAGCCAACATCGTCCTCAATGGTGAAAAACTGAAATCATTTCCACTAAGATCAGGATCAAGACAAGGTTGCCCACTCTCACCACTATTATTCAACATATTTTTGGAAGTTTTAGCCACAGCAATCAGATAAGAAAAAGAAATAAAAGGAATCCAGATCAGAAAAGAAGAAGTAAAGCTGTCACTATTTGCAGATGACATGATACTATACATAGAGAATCCTAAAGATGCTACCAGAAAACTCCTAGTGCTAATCAATGAATTTGGTAAAGTAGCAGGATACAAAATTAATGCACAGAAATCTTTTGCATTCCTATACACTAATGATGAAAAATCTGAAAGTGAAATTACGAAAACACTCCCGTTTACCATTGCAACAAAAAGAATAAAATATCTAGGAATAAACCTACCTAAGGAGACAAAAGACCTGTATGCAGAAAATTATAAGACACTGATGAAAGAAATTAAAGATGATACAAATAGATGGAGAGATATACCATGTTCTTGGATTGGAAGAATCAACATTGTGAAAATGACTCTACTACCCAAAGCAATCTACAGATTCCATGCAATCCCTATCAAACTACCACTGGCATTTTTCACAGAACTAGAACAAAAAATTTCACAATTTGTATGGAGACACAAAAGACCCCGAATAGCCAAAGCAATCTTGAGAACGAAAAATGGAGCTGGAGGAATCAGGCTCCCTGACTTCAGACTATACTACAAAGCTACAGTAATCAAGACAGTATGATACTGGCACAAAAACAGAAACATAGATAAATGGAACAGGATAGAAAACCCAGAGATAAACCCATGCACATATGGTCACCTTATCTTTGATAAAGGAGGCAAGCATATACAGTGGAGAAAAGATAGCCTCTTCAATAAGTGGTTCTGGGAAAACTGGACAGGTACGTGTAAAAGTACGAAATTAGAACACTCCCTAATACCATACACAAAAATAAACTCAAAATGGATTAAAAACCTAAATGTAAGGCCAGACAGTATCAAACTCTTAGAGGAAAATATAGGCAGAACACTCTATGACATAAATCACAGCAAGATCCTTTTTGACCCAGCTCCTAGAGAAATGGAAATAAAAACAAAAATAAACAAATGGGACCTAATGAAACTTAAAAGCTTTTGCACAGCAAAGGAAACCATAAACAAGACCAAAAGACAACCCTCAGAATGGGAGAAAATATTTGCAAATGAAGCAACTGACAGAGGATTAATCTCCAAGATTTACAAGCAGCTCATGCAGCTCAACAACAAAAAAACAAACAACCCAATCCAAAAATAGGCAGAAGACCTAAATAGACATTTCTCCAAAGAAGATATACAGATTGCCAACAGACACATGAAAGAATGCTCAACGTCATTAATCATTAGAGAAATGCAAATCAAAACTATAATGAGATATCATCTCACACTGGTCAGAATGGCCATCATCAAAAAATCTACAAACAATAAATGCTGGAGAGGTTGTGGAGAAAAGGGAACCCTCTTGCACTGTTGGTGGGAATGTAAATTGATACAGCCACTATGGAGAACAGTATGGAGGTTCCTCAAAAAACTAAAAATAGAACTATCATACAACCCAGCAATCCCACTACTGGGCATATACCCTGAGAAAACCATAATTCAAAAAGAGTCATGTACAAAAATGTTCACTGCAGCTCTATTTACAATAGCCAGGACATGGAAACAACCTAAATGTGCATCATATGATGAATGGATAAAGAAGATGTGGCACATGTATACAATGGAATATTACTCAGCCATAAAAAGAAACGAAATGGAGTTATTTGTAGTGAGGTGGATGGAGTTGGAGTCTGTCATACAGAGTGAAGTAAGTCAGAAAGAGAAAAACAAATACAGTATGCTAACACATATATATGTATTCTAAGGGATAAAAAAAAAAAAAAGGTCATGAATAACCTAGTGGCAAGACGGGAATAAAGACACAGACCTACTAGAGAATGGACTTGAGCTATGGGGAGGGGGAAGGGTAAGATGTGACAAAGTGAGAGAGTGGCATGGACATATATACACTACCAAACGTAAAATAGATAGCTAGTGGGAAGCAACCGCATAGCGCAGGGAGATCAACTCTGTGCTTTGTGACCGCCTGGGGTGGTGGGATGGGGAGGTTGGGAGGGAGGGAGATGCAGAAGGGAGGAGATGTGGGAACATATGTATATGTATGACTGATTCACTTTGTTATAGAGCAGAAACTAACACACCATTGTAAAGCAATTATACTCCAATAAAGATGTTTAAAAAAAAAAAAAAAAAGAAATTGCCTCCTAATGGTGGGTTGGAAGTATGCTATATTTTTAAAAATCCTATAGCAGTTCTCTTATGGGTATGAGATTATGGATTTCTCCAGACAGGGACCTGGCCTCATCCTTCTCTCTGCATGGTAATTCGCAACAGTGGTGCCCTCAATTAAGTCCAGTTGGCTGGCTGCCTGAGAGCACTTCCAACCAGTGAAGAATGAACTGAATAGAAGCAGAAAGAACATACTTTTGCATTTTGAAATGAGTGTTACATTATCCTTTCAACTCTAGAGCCTTTCTCACATTATTTTTTCAAAGAGCCTGTGAGTTGAATCTCAACGGGAGAAAATGCTTCACATCCACCCAAGCATTCATCCACTCAGTGTTTTTATCGAGTAGCTACTATGTGCCAGTGGCTTTGGTGGGCACTGGAGAGGCCTGGTTGACCCCATTTCTGCAAGACAACCACTATATTTTTGCAGGGTCAAGTGCTCTAATGTATTACCAAGATAGGTACATTCAAGTTAATAGTAATTAACAATTGGTGCTAGATTCTATGACATTTAGAAGATTTTATTATTAATAAATTAAGAGAGGAAGTAGTCATTTAAAAACTAAATTCAGTCTACTAATGATGCATGTTTTTCCTGAAAATTCATTCTACTGAAAATATATTATTATTTTTTCTTCAAAGAGCTAATAAGTGATAGAACTGGAATATTGACATATTGTTAAATGTTTTTTCCCTTTTCTTTCTCCTTTCCATGACATAAGAATGGGGCTACTGTTTACTTCAAAAACAGAGCAATTTCAGTTTTTAAAAAAGATTCTCTTAAGCAATGTTTTCATGTCACGATTAAGATGTAAGAGGTTTTAGAATAGAAAGATCTTTATATTGCAAAACAAAGTTGATCTTGTCTGTAACAGACAGAAATGAAAGCAAACATGATCAATGCATTTCAATGGTCAATTTAAAAAATATATTTCCATTATGTTTAATACTTTTGAACTACTGGTAGGAAAAACATAATTTGCAGATATGTATTTTGAGTTTCAACTTTTCTAAAAATTTAAATGCCACATAATAAGTCAATTTTCATTATAGTATAAAATTAATCAGACACAGTTGTTACATATTGTATAAAATATAATCTGTTGATCAAGTTACTGGATTTTTTCCTGAACATCCGTTTCTCATAAAACTCCTGGCAATGAAGTTGATGTATTATTGAGATAAATTGTATGTCATTTTTAAATAAGATATGTCTTTCTGTTGGTTTGAGTGCTAAATTGATGTCACTGCTTTATGCTAATTTCTGCTCATTAGGCAGCAAAGTTGGACTTGATTTTAAAACTTGGTGTTTTTATAAAGACCACCATTCCCAACACTTCCTCTTGTAGATGAGTATAATGAGACTTAATATACACTGATGTGTATAAAATTGATGACTAATAAGAACCTGCAGTATAAACAAACAAACAAAACAACTAATAATGAGACTTAAAAGTTTAACAAACTGGCCAATATCACAGAACTAAGCCAGGGCTGGGTCTCGTAGGCCGATGCTATGGTTTCATCCATTGATATTCTACTAGTTGGTTGAGAAACAGCTGCCTGGAGAAAAAAGCATTGAATTGTAGCATGTGCTAATTTCCAGGGTGTATGTAACTCTCACCATGGCTGATTTCAAGACACCAACATGATGTCACTGAATGAGCTACAGAGATGTGCAGTAGCTCACTGCTCTACATTATTTCTAAATCATGAATTTGTATTCATATTTTTGGTGTGTATGACAAAATACAGATAAAATAGATTTAAATAACTTGAAGAGCAGAAATAACAGTATAATATATTAACATAACTGGGAATTGATGAGTGTTTATTGTCTTTGTTTTCAATACAGTTTATTTAACTAATATAATTGCATATACAGTTTATAAAATTTATATAATTTTATATAATAAAATATTAGTAGTGGCTTTGTTTGACAGCTGGCTTACTGAATCCCTGAATATTTAACAATTGGCTCTTACAAGGTGGGACAGGAAGTTTCTAACAGAACACTGGATCACCAAAAAAATATGGTAAGTCAGTTTGGTTGGTTGAAAATGTTTTCGGTGTGTCTCCTCTCATTGTTCTTTTGTGTGTGTGTGTGTGTGTGTGTGTGTGTGTGTTAGTGATATGTCATGAAATTGTTCCATACCAGTATCAAATCTGAGACGAGTGATGGCGTAAACTGCAAGACTGTAAATGTTTAAATTGTATATCATTGCAGAAAGTTTCTGAAAAATAGTTAATCATTTTCTTAACATTTTTTAATCCATGTGTTTAAAAAAATAAATACTGTACATCCATTTCATGCTCCTCCTTCCTAGCTCTCTGAAGATTTCCAATCTTGTTTAGTCCAGATAAACTTTTGCTAAGATTCAATCCTAGATTTTTCATGTGAAAAACTTTTGTCAATTAAATATAATACTTGTACCAACGAATTATTGCCCTACTAGCATGTACAAGAAAACCTGATTACGTTGAAGAGCAAAATCTGTAACCATACTGTCATAGTATTAGTTACATATTAATGCTAGTTCATGTTATGAACTACATTACTTTTCCAAATTCTATTTTGCTGTGACCATGTTGTGCTGAGTGAAAACATTCATTATATGGGCTGATGTTTGATTTATGTGGTTAAAAATTCATAGTAGCTAAGCTGATAATGGTGGAGGGGATTGGATACAAGCATCCAATATTGCTACCAAAGCGGAAAAGAAATTTGAAGTGATGAAAAAAAGCCCTTAGAATGATAGTAAAACAGAAGCCACCCATTAATAACAGGTCTCCAATACAGGTACATAGAAAGGACTTGTATGCAAGCGTGTGGCAACAGTGTTAACATGCATGTTGATACTTCTAGTAACTCACTCTCTGCATCGTACGGAACAGTTGAGAGGGGCACTGGAGAACTATATGTAAGTATATATCATGAACATGGCTGGTTCATGAGCAAAACAGAGCAAAGTAGAGATGGCTTAGTTATTCATCAATTAGGGGGTTATTGAGGAGACAAGTATATCAAGCATTCTTGAAACTCGGTAGCAAACACACTAAACCTTTTAGAATCTGTTATAATTCTCCAACTCTAATTTCACTATGTGGATGTTGGGGTGATGATTACTATCTGGGTAGGCAGTCCCGATGGGCCAGATGGTAAAATGAAACCCCACACCCATGACTAGCATTATGAAAAAGCAGATTGACAGCTTTCCTGGGATCCCTTAGGTGTCTGCAAGGCCTGGAAGTCCTAACAGCTGCTCTTGGTCTGCTATCAAGCTTAAATTCCCAACATTAGAGATTTATTTCTTCGGGCCTTGAAAGAGTATCCTAATAAAGATGCAGTAGAGAGTAGGAAGAGGGGTAGAAAAGGAAAAGAGAAAACTGCATTAGTTATTCTCAACTAATAGCAGAGTTCAACTTTCCCTCCAAACCAGACAGATCAAACAGAGCAAGCCTCTTACCCCCCAGCCTATGTGGGATGCTGGGTAGAAACCCAATGAATGGTCCAGCCTGGACTATGCATTCTAAGTGGTTCCAGGGATAGGTAATGGTCATAGGGGAAAGAAGAAGGACCAGCAATGTAAACTTTTACAAAGGGCTGGTCCTCTTTACAGGGCTTCATTAATTTGGTATCTCCAAAGAGATTTTATATAAATTTGTTTAGAGGAGTTCTTTTGTATGTCTTCCAAAATATTCAGATGGTAAAACACATTTAGAAACTTCTTGACTGCAGTATCAAGGAACACATACAATGCACACTTTATATTATGAAATGTAATGGGTGATGTCCATGCTTTGTAGAACAGATTAATTAAAAAATTACAATGAATGTCCACTAGGTGGCGAGTGTGCTATATAGTGTTCAGATCACCTAGTTAAGGTGGAGCTGCTTCATCTTGCACATCAAGGGATCCGATCAGATTGTTTTGGGGCCAAACAAATGTCTGAAGTAGATTTTAGAAGCCAGATAAGCGTTTCCAATTATTAGTAACTCGCTTTGTGAATTAAATGTCTTCCCCAAGCACTAAGCAGCACGAAGGGGCTACTTATTAGAGCGTGTGTGTTTTGATACCACTGGTCACTGCTATGATGATTTTTACCTGAATTCTCTGTTCCAGTTACTCTCCTAATACCATGAAATCTAGAGTTAAGAGCTCTTTCCTGGGCTGCAGTTTCTTTCCCATAATTTTCTGTGTATTAATCATTGTTAATCAACCAAATAGACCTGAGATCTTCTTCCTCGGGCATTTTACAAGTCTTTGTCCTCTCTTTATAGTCCCTTCTGTGAAGGACCACATTTTAAGCACTACACACTGAGGATTAATAATTGCAGGGTTGGAAGATAAGATGAGCTGATTTGGACAAGTGCATAGCCAAGGTTACTGTACAGTGAGGCTTCTAGCTTAGAAAACTTCTCATTTATGAACCCTTTATTTTGGGGGGGAATAATATGTATTAAGTTGATGAACCAATTAGGCACATTTAAGTTGTGATCTTTAGGCTTTCTAAAGTGCATTTTCTTCCAATTTGACTTACTTAACAGGAAATGTTTTCTTCCTATCTTACGATGAACTCTAGTAATGAATCTTACATCCTTTATTTTTTTTACCTCTGATTTATTACTGCTTAATTATAGAAAAATTACAAAAATATCATAATTCTCATCTAGTAGTGCTGAAATCTTCTTTCAAATGTTTCAGCTATAATATTAATCTTGAATCAAGTTATTCATATATCCCTTTCTTAAGTTCATTAAGATTTTGCATACTGTGATTTCTGATGACTTTAACTTGTATAAAGCATTACAGAAAAGATCATTAAAGAAAAAGAGCATTTGGAAAATCAAGGTAGAAAAATATCTACAATCTTATGTAAATCAATTATTAACTTAAAATTATGTCTGCATAAATTACATGAACCATGGATAGATAAAAATAATTTTTACTCTTTTTAAAATAAATTTATTTATTTTATTTATTTTTGGCTGTGTTGGGTCTTTGTTGCTGTGCGCAGGCTTTCTCTAGTTGTGGAGAGCAGGGGCTACCCTTTGTTGCGGTGCGCTGCTTCTCTTGCCATGGAACACAGGCTCTAGGCGAGCGGGCTTCAGTAGTTGTGGCGCATGGCCTTAGTTGCTCCGCGGCATGTGGGATCTTCCTGGACCAGGACTCGAACCCGTGTCCACTGAATTGGCAGGCAGATTCTCAACCACTGCGCCACCAGGGAAGCCCGAAATAATTTTTACTCTTAAATCAGTTCCCCTAAATGCCAATTCGTCCTTGTACTTGGCTCTGATTTACTGGCCTTTTCTCCTTTGATAACATCTTCACTGTCACAAGAATATTGATGGATTCTGTCAGTTAGAAGTAATATGATAATCTACATTCTTATTAATTACTCATAAACTCGTATTATTTTCCTCAAGAAGATTAACTTAAGAATAAAGAAACACCTTAGCCCCCCAAACGATTTTTCAAGGATAGTGACTTGGAAAATAATTAGAATATTCTTTCACATCCCAGCTTCATCAGTCTTGGCATTCCAGTGAGCCCAGATTCACGCTCTTCTAGATTTTCTCCACAGTAGGAGGCTTAGACCAGTGTGGTGAAGAGAAAGTCAACCAGTTAGAATCTTGGTGCCGCCACTTATTAGTTGAGTGATTTTGCACAAGATCCTTAATCTCTCTGAAACTCTGCCTACTACTCTATTAAAAGACAGTGCTGGAGTGGGAAATAATAATGACTAATACATAGGATCATATAGGATACATACGATGGGGTTTTAAATGAGATAATACGTGTATTTAATACTTTGCTTGGTACAGAATAAGTTCTGAAGCCATAGTTGCATGACTCATTTTTGCTACTGTGATGGAAGATGGATCAGATAAAATACTAAGAGGCAGGTTTATTACCATTGGGATTTGTTTATCAAATTTTCAAGGAAAATACATTTAAAACACTTTTAAAACTGTATTTTTAAATCACTTATTTGGCAATGTACACAATTTCTGTGATAGTTTCATTTCAAATGAGCAGAAAAGCTTGTCATCAAGCCACTCGATATTTAAAGACTGCCTTTAGATCTCATTTAGACACGTGCATTTTCTCAATATTACCCACCCCACCTCTTAAGTCATTTAAGGCTTCTCTAAATATATCAAAAGCAATATGAAGAAAATATAATTTAAATATTAATTGAATATGTTTAAAATATATATGATATAGTTTAACATTATCTTTGAAAAACAGAAAATGTTAGTATTGTATAAGATAAAATAACTTTCTAAAAGTTTTTCAGAGAAATTATAATAATAATTGAATATATTGTTGAAAACAGACTTTATGTTTTAATAATAGACATTGTAAAAGCTTTATTATTTTACTAGTAATATTCATTAGAGGGTAAAACACCATCTAGAAACACATTCTAGAGACAAAAAAAAATTATAGTTAGTCAATAAGGTCATCATGAAATTCATTATCTAATGTAAATGCATTAAATGACTATAAATTTTAAGACGCCTGAGACTTGCTTTCCTAGGACTTAGCAACAGTCTCCTTAATGAATGCTTCTTAGGACTTCCCTGGTGGCACAGTGGTTAAGAATCCACCTGCCAATGCAGGGCACATGGGTTCAATCCCTTGTCCGGGAAGATCTCATGTGCTGTGGAGCAACTAAGCCCGTGCTCCACAACTACTGAGCCTGCGTTCTAGAGCCCGTGAGCCACAACTACTGAGCCCAAGTGCCACAACTACTGAAGCCCGTGCGCCTAGAGCCTGTGCTCTGCCACAAGGGAAGCCATCGCTATGAGAAGCCTGCACACCGCAACGAAGAGCAGCCCCTGTTTGCTCCGCAACTAGAGAAAGCCCGTGCACAGCAATGAAGACTCAACACAGCCAAAAATAAATAAATAAAATAAATAAATTTATTTTTAAAAAAATGAATGCTACTTAATTGTCATATTTTGTTTTTAAAGCTTTTTCAGTGATATTTTCATACTTTAATAAAATTTCACTTTTGAAAAAAATCACAAATTATTATGGAAACATGCTTAAAAACATGTTCAAATATCCATACAATTGTAACTTGGCTTATTGAACTTTGTATTTTTTATTGAAAAATTTGCGATTATTACAAAGAAACATTATCTGGTATATATGTTCAGAATTAAAAATAAAAAAACTTCAATTTGTGTGTCTGATCCACTGGCTTCTCTATCTACTTTATTTGTCTAGGCTCTATTTAAACATTTGCTTCTCTCTGTTTCTCTCTAGTGATATGAGTATCCTATGTCACGTGATCTCTATGACAAATTATATGCATCTGCTGTAACCTAGATGTGTATCCATCTGACCCTAGCAAATGCAAACCAAATGAAATGCTGATAGCCATAATAAAAAACTTTGGCCTTTATAGAAATGCACCCATATACACACATAGTCAGTACAGTGTGAAATTATATGGTATGATTCTTGAACAGTGATGTTTGGCTCATATGCAGAGATAAGAAGCAAAAGCCAGAGTGCTAAGAGAAAAGAGTGAAGGAGAGACAAAGGGCCAAGAAAGAAAAGCTTCCATTTCTTACAGCTTTCACAGTCTTATTTCCAGTCTTCCTGAAGCTCATGTATTTCCTTTTCCCTTTGATTCCATGAATACTCAGTATATCCCAATAGCATATTTCCCTATTTTTGCTTTAGCTAACTTAAAGTTTGTCTCCTGCATATGTATATAAGCAAGTAATATTTCTTAGGAATACATTGTGGCATTAGAAGTACATAACATCCCTAAAATAAACTATAAAAGCATACTTTACTAAGCTCATGATATGTCAAACTCCTTTTAAAATGATGCTACAATATGACTGAAGTACTGAAAATAAATTTTCTTAGACATCAAAATTATAAAGATATAACTCCCTCTTTTTTCCCGAGTAATTATGCACTACAAAAAACTATAGTAGAATTCATTGTTTAGTGAATAAAAATCAAACTAACCCAAGAATATCAGTTGTTTCAAATCTTTCTGTGGAATTAGATACTCATTTTATATAAATAAGGAATAGCTTTTATTAAATGCATATCAGAATAAATAAAGATTTATGAAGGGCTAATGCTTAATGTAACCTCTTAAATGAAGGATGATTTTATTGATCACACTGATTGTTACAGAATAGGAACAAAAATCAGAATTATCATTAAATAATATTTTTTAATGCTTCCTGGATAAGAGAGAGAAATTCATTTTCACCTAGTAGATGTAGCTAATATTTTTGGAAACAAAGTGGAGGAATCATTAACAACAAAAAAAGGGAATCTAAACACTGAAGAAATTTTGGAGATATTGCAGATAGGAACGATTTGTAGACCATGAGGACATAATGTACTGAAGAACTCAGTAAAAACATGGATTTTTTTTGTGTGTGTGCATATTTTCATGTTTTCTCAGTCACACTAGTTTTGGAAATTTTGAAAGTTACTTCATTTTTTAAGACTTCTGGAGTAAACATTTCAGCATTTTTACCAAATTACTTTCTGAGACAATTTTCTTCTATGGTTAAACTGTGACTTTGAGAAAATATGATGCTTCACAAGTAGATCTGAACAAATAAGAAAATATGTTAATTTGAAATGGTAGAGAAGGTGGCTTAAGCCATATGAAATGCCATTTTTTGTAGGTATACGTGTGACGATAACATCATGCATAACTATGGACAGGATCTTGAAGTTAATTTGAAAAAATAAAGTAGATATGTTTAAGAAGTAGAAGCATCAGTGATTTAAAAAGCTGCTTTCAAGATCTATTTTAACCTTATTAATATGTCATATGTATCTTTTAACAGCATACATTTCAGTTGAAATTATTGATAACCTTTTGGTGTTGTTCAATTATTCCTCTAAAGAGCTTCTTCCTGTTACTTGATAATCTGCTATTATGAAGTCAACTCAAAGTCTCCCACCCAGAAGAGATAGTAACTTTGATATATAATTGATTATGTTCTTGTATAGCATTATTTTCTTGGAATCTAGACTATTTTATAAAGAACAAATATAAAATTGCTGGTCGGTTATTCAGAGCTATGAGGTTAATCTATAGTTATTTAAATGGTACCTTTTTTTTTTTTTTTTAAGTTCTGGCAAACAAACTCCTTTAGAAGCTTGAAACATTTCAGCAGTTTATTATTACAGAGAAGCTACATCTGGTATAAATGATTATTAGTGGCTGGCATAAATGCATTATTAATTCAGTGGATTGTACCTTTCAATATTAATTATCCATGGCATGGGTTTTCGGATCCAGTCTCATTAATCACAGGCCCTGGGCCAGTATGCTAATTTGAAGACTATGTAAGAATTAGTAAATATTTGTTCCTTGGTAATACAGTGATAAAACTATGAACTAGAGTATATCATATCCAAGAACCATTGCTCTGTAGGGTCATCTATTGAATAACCCTAATCAACTTGAAAAGCCTTTCTTTTTCCATAGACCTATAAATACCCTAATAGTTTGGAACAAATAAATTAGTTATTAATTTGAATCAGACAGTGATCTTGGGTTTCTCACTTGTTTGTGTGTCCTCTTTCTTCCTTATTTGTTTTTATAGCCCAACAATGTTATTCGGTTAATTATCAGTGAATAGACAATTTGAAATATGAAATATAATGAACTATATATGAGCCAGGATCTTTGTTAAGGAAGAATCACTCTCTTAATTACAAGGAAATATATACAGGGAAAATTCCCTGACCTGTTCAGTTGACTGTCATGTGTTATAAATAACTGACACATTCTCTAGGAATTATTGAAAATTATATGCAAGGAACCTGTTCTTGGGACATAGACTTAAGGACAGTCTGGTCCTCATTCTTATCGAAGACCTTTCCCATATAAATTTGAACGTGTCTCTCAGGAACTGCTTTTCTTTTCTTCCTCAAATTACAAATCATCTACCCTAAGATCCAAATCCTTAGAGTTTTGTTCTGGTTGTGTTACTGCCTCCTAGTTTGACAAACTAAACTGTGCCAGTGGGTAGGAGTAGGTTAATATACTATTTCTCCAAGATGATTTATTTTCAAATTAGCCATGCTATAACTCAAAGAAGTGATTCTGGTAGAGAAGATTTTAAGTTGACAAGTGGGGTACTTTTAGATGAGTGAGCATTTTTATGCCCATCAAAGATTTTACATCGCATCGAACCTGCACTGCTCTTTTTGATTCTTTGGTTGGTTTTGACTGCACATTTAATCTCTCAAATTATCAAGTCTTCTTATATCATTGTAGATTTATATCACTCCTTTTGCTTATGGTTTCATTTCTACATCTCTGAGTCCCATTTCTCTCATTTATAAAAATGGTCATTGTTCTTTTGTTTTGTTTTGATTGACACCTAACAGGGATTGTTACCGAACCAAACTTGGGTCTACTCACCCGACATGAAACAAAGATGATCTACTGATACCGGGTTGTGGTGAAAGAAATTACAGTGTATGTTGCAAGGTGCCCAACATGGGGTCAAGCAAGGGGAATGGGCAGCTCATCCTCAAAATTACCAAACTCTTCGGTGGCTTTCAGGAAGGGTTTTCTTTTTTTATATAAACAGTTTGATTTTTTTTTTTTTAAAGGAATTCCTTTATTTTTATTATTTATTTATTTATTTTATTTTTGACTGTGTTGGGTCTTCGTTTCTGTGCAAGGGCTTTCTCTAGTTGCGGCAAGCGGGGGCCACTCTTCATCACGGTGCGTGGGCCTCTCACCGTCGCAGCCTCTCCTGTTGCGCGGAGCACAGGCTCCAGACGCGCAGGCTCAGTAGTTGTGTCTCACGGGCCTAGTTGCTCCGCGGCATGTGGGATCTTCCCAGACCAGGGCTCGAACCCGTGTGCCCTGCATTGGCAGGCAGATTCTCAACCACTGCGCCACCAGGGAAACCCCTCAGGAAGGGTTTTTAAAGGTAACATTAGGAGTGAGGGTGGCAGGGTGCCTGATCAGCTCACGGACATTCTTCTGATTGGTTGTTGCTGAGGTTGCGAATTTCAATTATCAGTTTTCAGGCTCCAAACGGTATGGGGTCCAAGTGCTTGTGGTCAGCATGCAGTTAATTTCTTCCACCTGGTGGGGGTTTTAATGTCTGCAAAACAACTCAAGGATATGACTCAGAATATTATCTATAGCCCTCGAGGAGGAACTAAATGTCCTTGACTTTGTTCATGGCTAAACTATTATTATTTTGTCTGACAGTTTTCCTTTGTTTCTGCATTTCTCTGATTAAGTTTGCTCTTTGGAACTCAGGAAAGGCCTAGGAGGCTACAGCTTTTCTACAAGCAAGAGGCGGGGGACATTGAGGGGTCTGATCCTGCTGGGTTTCTGGATTACAAAGCCCAAGGCACCAATTCCTTGCACTGCTTGTTAGTGCTTTGATTTCCTAACCCCCTAAGAATTTCTTCTTGAAAGTTTATATTTAGATAATGGTTTTGACAGTTGAGCTCTCCCTCTTTAATGTCTAAATCTTAATTTTCCCAACCAATGATAATTCAAAGTGATCAAGGCACTTTGTCAAGCCACTTTGTTCACACTTCCAATTCCTTCCATTTTCTTGCTTTCTTTTCCCTCATTACGTGTTAGAATCAATTTTGGAATAGGAACCTAGTACACCTTTGTTATGTCCTGGCCTCTGGTGACTTTGTAGAAGTTATTTAGCCTTTGTAAACTTCAGTTTCTTCATTGGTAAAATATGGTATATAATCTAATCCTACATGCGTGTTGTACCAAGTAAATGCACGAAGATACACAATTCTTGTCACATAGTGGCTCAGGAAAGTTTTGTTTTCTTCTCCTTTCTTATGAGGCTATTGCCTTTGCTGACTTTTGATAAATACACCCACTGAAAGACAGAGTACTAGTTGTTGTTCACGTGCTTTCTCACCAAAACACGACTTAGCAGAGATCTTAGTTTTAGTTTACCTACCATCCTTAATAATGATTCCACTTCCTATTATACATGATCCCTTTCATCAGTGTACAGGTGACCACAACAAATCCTCAACAGGTCTTCCTGCTCTCAATTTTGCTCTCCTCCACTTAATTCTCCATATGATAGCTAAAGTGATTATATATATGTATGATATAATTATATGTGTATAATTATATAAATACGTTGATGGCTTAACATTGATGGCTTAACAGATTTTTATTACTCATACACAATAAGATATATGCATGATAAAAATCTGTTAAGCCATCAATGTATTTAAGTAATTACAAAATTTCTAGTCACCGTTTTAAAAAAATTAACAAAATAAGAAAAGAAATACCTGGGGAAAAAAACCTCTTAAGAACAATTGATATCCCCTAATCTCTCTCTTAAAAATCAATGAGAAAAAGATAAACAATGCAATAGCTGAATGGACAAAAACATGAACACAGCCAAGACATATAATGATCAATGATGTTATGCTATCACTTAATGTTATTCTGTTCACTATTTAATAATATTTAAATTAAAGGGGATAGATTTTTTTTTTACATGTGAATTTGGTAAAGATTAAATGTTTAACAATCCCTAATACGTTGAGGACATGGAGTACGCTATCATAAACCATAACGTCTGCATTCTTTAGCTTGGTTTATAAGTCTTTCTGACCTGGACCCTTCCTGTCCCATCAGTGTGTTTCCAGCATCCTCTGCCATGCACCAACCACAATGACCTTTGTTGCTTTTACCTAAGAAGATATATTATCATCAGCCTTCACATAGGTTTTTTTTTCTCCTGCCAAAAACATGTTTTCTCTTTCAATTCAATTTGTCAATACATCCTTCCTTTATGTTTCATTGATTAAATATTTCTCTTGGAAGGGTCCACTATCTTCCATAAACTCTGGTTGAACGGCCCTGCCACATCTTCCTCTAGTACCTCTCACCTCTCACTTCTCACTTACATGCTGTAATTTTCAATTTTAATTGCTTGTTCAATTTTAACTACCCCTGCTGGACCATTGGCTTTCTTGAGCACTTTTATATCCCTGCCACCTAAAAAAATTCCTGAAATATAGTGGGTACTCAATAAATAATTTGTTAACTATTAATAGTTGAATATTTTCACAAATAATATTTGCTTATTCATAGAACAATAGACTTGTCACAAATACCCCAACTGTGATTGTCAGAGCATCAAGTCATTCAGGACATCGACCCACCCATAAGCTTTTTGTTCTAAAATCGCAATACTCTTTACTAAAATAATCATATAAATATTCAATCAACATATTTTATTGTTAAAATAAAGACACAAGCAAGATTGAAATGCATGGCTTTGTAAAGATACCTGTAGCCATCAATGGCCGGTTTTTAAAGCATCATTTACAAACTTAGGAGCCAGTTTAGTTGTGATTTTTGGAGCCTGTGAATTAGGTCTGCTGTGAGCACTGAAAGCATTTAACTGTATTAAATGTTTTAATGGTTACAAGTAACAGAGGGAAAGAGTAAGGGAGGGAGCAAAAGAGGGAGGGAAGGCAGGGGGGAGGGGGAGAAAGGGAGAGAGAGAAAGGCAATTGGGATACACTGGGTCTGTCAGGAATGAGGAAGTTAGATTCAGGTGCTCTTATTCAATAAGAAAGAACTATTCAAGCTACAAAATTACTAGTATACAAATTCCTTAACACTAACGAGAGCCAATGCTCTTTACTAGTTAGAATTGTGCCACAAAATAATACATTTCCTTGGGACTAAGTGGTTTTCTGATATAAAAGTATGAAATTAGAAGGTGAGTGACATTTGTTTGGGTTATTACAAAAAGAATTCTCACCATAGATGAGAGGTTAGACTCTAGTCCCTCAAATCTCTCAAATTCTGAGAGTAACGAGTCCAGGAATATGTGAAGACACTATAATCAGTTTGCTGTGATCACAAATGTTATACAAGCAGAATCCATCTCAGGCTCATAAAAGTTTTAGCTGCCTTGTAATGAAGATCTAGTTGATAGGATGAACTATACTCTGTGCCAAAAATGACAACTGACCTGAGGATAAGCAATCACAGACCAAAGTCTCTTACATTTCCTATAAAAACACAAATTGGAATGCATTAAACCGCATGATGTATGTTTACCAGGAAAGATGTTCTGAACTAGTATGAATCCATCTTACAAGTGATCCTCATTATAAAGAGTGTGTTTATCTATCTGCACTTTAATCTTATTTTAAAACTTAATAGCAAAGATATATATTTTTAAGATCTTTTGTAGTTAGAAGTTAAAATGCTATAAAATAATCAGCCATAATAAATATTTTAAAGTACCAATGGAATTGAATCACTGTCAGATATACATAAAATATTTCTTTCTGTTTATTATCGTTACCATACAAATTTTCCGGGTGGATTTTTCACTGAACTTAGAGAGGCCATTGAAAATAATCTTCTGTGAAATACAGGCTATGTGCCATGTGCTAAATTCACTTCTGGGGACCCTGGAGTCATCCTCTGCAGCAGTTAAAGTAGAGAAACAGAAAATTGTCCATTTAGCTGCCCATCAGGAGAGATATTTGTGTATTAAGGTACTATACGAAATAACTGTTGTTTTAAATAGTAACCCCAAATAATACACCACAAAGGCAGATGCTCTGAATTGTGAACAGTGTTCTGCCATTGAGGTGTGTTTCGATGACAACATTTATGCATCCGGCACAGCTGGGAGTAGTAGGGAGATGAGTAATAGCCATATAGGGATTTTTACATTTAAAATTGGTTAATGATTCTAAACAATGATGATGAGGTTATTTAGCAGAGAGTAAATTGAGTTCACTTTTCTATAAACCATTTAAAGTCAAGGATTATATAGCTGCGGCCAGAATTGGCAATGTCCCTGCCATTTGTATGCTTGTTTACTCTGTAGGATATTTGGAAGTACATCTGTTTTACACTGCTGGAATGCAATTTTGTTCTCATAGAAAGGTTAGTTCTTTAATCATTGGGGAAAACTTTTAAAGATTTTTTTTAATTGAAATATAGTTGATTTACAAAGTTATATTAGTTTCAAGTATACAACATAGTGATTTGATATTTTTATAGATTATCCCCTATCTTGCCCTTCCCCCACCCTCTTCCCACTGGTAACCACTAGTTTGTTTTCTGTATCTATGAGTCTGTTTCTGTTTTGTTGTATTCATTCGTTTTATTTTTTAGATTCCACACATAAGTGAAAACGTATAGTATTTTTCTTTCTCTGACTTACTTCACTAAGCATATTGCTCTCCAGTTGCATCCATATTGTTGGAAATGGCAAAATTCCATTCTTTTTTATGGCTGAGTAATATTCCATTATTTATCTATCTATCTATCTGTCTATCTATCTATCTATCTATCTACCACATCTTCTTTACCCATTTATCTGTGGATGGACATGTAGGTTGCTTCCATATCATGGCTACTGTGAATAATGCTGCTATGAGTATTGAGGTGCATATATCTTTTTGACTTATTGTTTTTATTTTCTTCAGATACATACCCAGAAGTGGAATTGATCCTGAAGTTTCTAAAAGTTGTACCTTCAAGGACATATTAGGATGATCTGACTTATATGAAGATATTATCTCTAAAAATCATTTTCAGTGCCAGAATTACAGATTGATAATGAGTTATTTCTGGAAGTCATCAGAAGCACATTCAACAATTAATTTTAAGATAATGACTTCATTGCCAATCAAGTGAGTTAGTCCAATTTAAGAGGCTTATAGACAGAGGTTAATACTGCCAAGTAGTACATGCCCGATGTCTTAAATTACATAAAGGTCAGCCAAATTAATTTTCTTTAAATACATTAAATGTTTCATGAGAGCTTCTCTTTTATATACGTAGGTGATGATGGGAAAGCAGGACTGCTAGGATATTTCTCCTGCCGTTTCCCCTCTTGCCAATATTTTCTATCCATGTTCCTCCTGATTTCTATGATAGCACAATAGATTAAATTGTCAGAGCAGATTCACAGGAATCAAGCTATTACCTGGCACCAATCTTTACTAATGATTCAGATACCAGCAAACAGCAAGTACAGATAAAACAGTCTTTTCCAGAAAGAGGCTGAAACCATCAGACAACATCCAAAAGTGCCCTCTTTCTTCTTTCTTAGGACATCTTTATTCACAAAGAGACTGACTTTAATTTGTGGGGAAAATCTCTTTTGTATACATTGTTAATTATAATACTTACTAACCCTAATTCTCTAGGCAGCCCTGCAGCGTAAGTCAACACTGCCAGGTAAATTGACAATATTGCAATCTATATGGTTTAGTTATATCCTGATATAACCATTTAAGAGATGGGGGCTTCCCTTTTCTATATAAATACCATACCATGTTCATAAGGGAGACTGAGTCAAAGTCAATAGCATATTTACAAGGAGATCTGGGTGAGGCTGTTCATTTCCCTGAACTCTCTCAATAGGAAAGAAACTAGTCTTAGGCCTTTTCCTTTTTAAGTTCCCACACAGTTAATTTCCTTACATTGATGTATCCATTTTTCTGTGAATTCCCATATAGATAGCAGCATTATACCATTTTTTTGAAATATTGTTTTTATAGGAGTTGATATGAATTTTACCAAAATTTTGAAACTTTTTAATCTTAAAATTTTGAAACTTTTTAATTTTGAAACTTTTTAATCTTAAAAATCTTCTAAAGATTTTATAGTTTTATCAAACTGTAAAATCTTTAAAAAGAGATATAGTGCAATGAACATGATATTAAGTTCCAGTTGAACCTGAATTTGACTTTAAATTTCACAGTCTACTTGCTTTACAGCAGAAGACACATTATATTTTCTGAGAAGTGGTTTCCTTATGTGATGAAAATCAAAATGGTGATAGAGTTTAGTGTTCTTGTGTGGGTCATGAGACATAGGTATACAGAAAGTCTAAGAAAGTGCTCAACATGTAACAGGGGCTCAAAAAACACTTATATTATTTGCCTTTCTGTGAAGTTAATCAGATCTCCGATTTTTCCTCTCTGATCAATAATGTTGCACATTTTCCTTGCTCCTGTCTCAGCTGTATGAATACTTCTTTCCCATTTCCTTTGCTAATGTCCTCTTCCTTCTCCATTACCCTAAATCTGGATATTCACTTTTCAATTATGTTCTTAACATTTTTCTTTTCTCATTCTACATTCATATTTTTAGAGTCCTAAATGTATGGTAAGTATTTTATTTTGAAATCACATCCATAATTTGAAATATCACTTTTATTTAAATAAGGCTAAAACCACATTTCAAAAACACACTTTTTAAATAAGATAACAATAATAATAATAATCTGCATATCAGACGTCTCTGACCATACTCTCAACTTCCATCCTGATTGTGAGGAGTTTATATTTCCAGTTTTATGAATGATTTTGTCATTTGAAAAGTTCACACAGTTTTTAAAAACCAAACGTAAACACTTCTCATGGAATTTCAGTTCCTCATTCTTTTTTGTTCAAAAATATGTGTTGAGTATATACTATATGTCTAGTACTGTGTTGGGTTTTATGTGTGGTGGTAAACAAAATCATCATGTTTCCTACACTCAAGTATCATATAGATTGAAAAGATAAAAAGACATTAGTCAAATAGTTGCCCCGTATGTAACTGCAACTGTAACAGATAATACAAACAAATTAACTAGGATATGGTGGATTAGTGAGAGGAGGCGGACCAGGCAAACACTCCCAGATTCCCAGGTAAAGTTTTTGTATTTTACTCTCCACCATGACCACTGTCAGGCAAAACTTCATCCTCTCTTGTCTGGAATATAAGAATCAGCTGGTTGTTGGAGAAGAGGAACAAGATGAAAAGATTCGGGGGCTTCCAAGAAATTGAGAATGCATGGATGGATTTATTAATGCCACCCCTTACTGTCCAGGTAATATACATATATAGTTATTGCAATCAGAACATCAATGATATGCTCTCTTTGGCTCTGGTTTTGTATATCTAAGATCTTCAGCTTACTTCCAAATTTTCTCCCTGCTCCTTCCAACCTCCCCACTGTTTTCTTAGGATGGGTTAAAATCCACTGATATCAGCTGTTCTTATTTGTCATCACCTGGCTTTTGCTACAATTACACCTTTTGGGAGTAGAGGTCTAAGATCTTCGTGCTTACTTTATCCTTGTGAGGAAAAAAAGTTCTATTAGAGTCCTTGTATATAGATCAAGCACACAACTTAAAAATAAACATTCATAATCTTTTATATTTTATTATTTGTTAAGGTCTTCTTGTGAAATAAGGATCTCATCCATTATCTTTGGCTGAGTAGTTTCTCATAACTTAACTGACATACAGGGTATTTATAATCAGTTAGGATCTCTCTTTTACCTCCTGACTCCTTGATCCTCTAAAAAGTGTAAGATCTTGTTCAGAGATTTGTAAGCTTGCCCTGGTTTGGGTGCTCCATGATGTGGTGGGAGGAGGGCAGCTCACTGCCTTTAATGCCACTCAGTCCTGAGAAAAAGCCTTATTCCAAACAGCCTTACCAGAATATCCCTTTTTGGAGGAATCCTGGGAATTAACTGCTATTTTCTTCTTGTGAAGACAAATATTTGTAACCTTCTCTTAACAAGTGAACACTGGGCCTTCTTCCTCCACAGGCGGTGATATGTGTTTTCTTCTCTCCTTTGTTACACAATTTGCTCCTATCTGTTCAATTGTTTTCTTTTGCCCTCCAGATTACAACCATATATCTCTCTAATTATTGCAAAGACAAGTTGACTTATTGACCAAAACATGTCAAGAAAGCCCAAAAGTGTTGTCTCACAGCTTGATAACCATTGAACCAAGTTCACCCTTTCATTGAGGTTCGGCTTAAGTCACAGAACACTCTGAGGCCTCATTCTTTCCTCTAAATCCCAATAATTCTTACTTTCTATACCATTCATTTTTTTATTTGGTCTCTTCTAATTTGTATTGTCATCGTAATCTTCCTTCAAATTAGGGACCATTTCTTCTTGTCTTCACACAGAGTCAGGCTTCTGAGAAAAGGCAAATTAAGATGTTTAAGCTCATCATTGCTTTATATACACCTTGCCCTTACTTTATTAGAATGTAAGAAATGTTGACATTTTCTTCTCTTGCTTAATCCTTCATAGTTACAATTACAAGAGTATTTCAGAAAAAGCTGGAGTAGAAATAAGAATATGATATTTAAAGGAATAAAAACTATAAATCCCTTTGATGTATACAAAAGGTAAGAAGGAATATTTTGTGGGCTCAAAGTTTTTATATTTTCTGAAATATGATATATTTTCTCATATTTAAATATACTTCATGAAGTGATATTGTCTTCTGTAAAAAATCTACCGATCCATGTCATGCTTTTCCTGACCCTTTTATTATTGATTGGAATTTACACAGTTAATAATCAACAAATATGTGTCTAAAATCTGTTAACTCCAAGAACATGTGCTATAGACTATGGAGGGTATGAGAAACTATGTTCTAAAGTTTGTCCTTATCTCAAAGAACAATGCAACATAGTGTGGAGACACAGGATAGAAAGACTGAAAAAAAAAATGAAACGACTAACCAAACAAACCACAGAAGATATTCCAACATGTGAAATCAATTTTCTAAAAATAAATATGAAATATATTTATAATTTTATAAATTTTTATTTTATATATAAATATTGAAAAATATAAGAAGAAACCAAAAACATGGGGCATTTCATGCTAGTACAAACCAATAAAATTAACCTGAGAAATGTTATATATTTAAAAAGAGGAATCATGGTGAGTTGCAAATATCTGGAAAGTTTCAAGGGAAAGGAAGCTCCTGAAATGGCATGTCAGAGAAGGGGAGATTTAAGAGCAGAGAAGAGAAAAATGCAAATCGATAATAATTCAGGAAAGATGTATTCATGGAACATGATGAAAGCATTCTTGAGAAGAGCTACATGGGAACATAGAGAGATTATTTAGACATTAAAATATGAAGCTAAAGAATTTGAATTTATCCTCTGCTGTATTTGCCAAAGGAATTTTTTCTCTCCTGCTGTGGTCTGATTACCTATCAGAACTTTCAAATTCTTTGGAGCACATTAGAAGTGACACATGACTTAATAGTTTCAAAGGGAAATATCTGATCATATGTAATTCAATGTATAGGTAATGAATTTATAGAAAATTGGGACTAGTCTCAATCTTTTTGTCTCTGCATATTGCTTTGATTTTTATTTTGTGTTAGTAAATGACAGACCAAGGAAATGAGACACTTTAAAGATTTTAAATCCCTTTTCTCATCCATTATGTATATATAAACTCCAATGCTACCAACTGACTTAGGCTTCATATAACTTATTCCTCACTGTAACACTTCATAATACGCCATGTTACTGTTGTCAAAAGTGGGGTCCAGCTGCTGGCTACTCTAAAGCCAATAAAGAGGCAAGGTTGGTGGAAAGTTTGCTTTATTTCAGAGGCTGGCAATGGGGGAGGAGGGTGGAGGGAGGGAGGACACGTGTCCAAAGGGTGACTCCCCCCTCCCCTGACAATCAGTGGGCAAGAGCTTTTAAAGGAGAGTTTCAGGGGTGTATAGCTGGAGGGAGGGGGCTACCTGCAGAAACAGCACAGTCATCTTGAAAGTGGTCCTGCGGTGGTTTGATCAGCGTCATCTTGACTGTTTTAAGTGCAGTTAGTCTTCAGTTCCAGGGTTTGTTTGTTTCCATTACTTTGAAGCCAGTTCTCTTGGAATCATTGCAGCTTAAGTCATGGCTACAGTCTGGTCATCATGTACTTAACTTCTTCCACCTGGTGGTGGTTCCAGTATCTACAAGACAGTTCAAAGGATATGGCTCAGAATGTTAGCTATAGCCCTTGAGGAGGAACTAAAAGTCCTTGACTTGGTTTAATGGTTAAACTATTATTATTTGGTCTTGTTTGACTGTTTTTCTTGCTTCTGCATTTTCTCACTTCCCTGATTAAACTTATTCTTTAGCTAAGGTTTTTCTACAGACAAAAGACAGGCAGAGGACATGGTGGGGGCAGGACCATAGGTTCCTGCTCTGTTTCATTACCTCATGTTTTGAGATAATTTGATGAATGATGCATTACACAATATTGGAGAAAAGAAACAAAATTTATGTCATTCATCTGTTAGTGGTTCAGAATTCCAATTTCATTCAAACCTATTAATTTTAAATTTCTCCTTTCTTTTTGCAAAAAAAATACAACTTATAAAAGTATAATTGTAAAGGTGTATTTTAAAGGTTGTAAAGACAGCTTTGATAGGAGAGATTACTAAATTAACATAGTAAACATTTTATTAAATGTTAATAAATAATAATAAATTTTAAACATTATATTAAAATTTTAAGGAAATGAAAGAAAATGAAATTAATTTTAGGAATTTTGAATCTAAAGGTTATTTTTTAATGGCTGCACAAAAAAATATGAGGGAGACAGCATTTATGCAAATTTACTTATGGTAACTCTAGTGGATTCAGTAAACACTTAATAAGCTCTTAACACTGTATCTAATTCTCCATATGTATGCTGTTGGTATTTTTAGAATGTCAGGTTTTCAATCATCCCTGTTTATTTTTGCATATTTAATAATATTAGTTACTACTATTCATGTCTCCTGATAGTTAGAAAGAATATACCTGGTTCTTGTATTTCTGCCATTTAAAGTTTTTTAAAATTAAAACTCTAATGATAAAACAAGTGTTTTATGATGATAGCCACCATTTATTGTATGCATATTATGTGGTTTTTCCTCAAAGTAAGGACTTTGAATGACAGCAATCATGAGGGTGATAAAATAGTTATATGCCAGGATCTGGACTATACCTTTGACATAAATTAGCTCAGTTAATATTTTTTTTATTATAATTATTTTTTTGGCTTAGTTGGGTCTTTGTTGCATCATGTGGGATCTTTCGTTGTGGTGCGCGGGCTCCCTGCTGTGGCACGTGGGCTTCTCTCTAGTTGTAGCATGCGGGCTCCAGAGCCCGTGGGCTCTGTAGTTGCGGCACACAGGCTCCAGTTGCCCTGCAGCATGTAGGATCTTAGTTCCCCGACCAGGGATTGAACCCTCGTCCCCTGCACTGGAAGGCGGATTCTCAACCCCTGGACCACCAGGGAAGTCCCAGCTCAGTTAATCTTTTAATTCTCTTAGATAGGTATTATAAACCCCACTTTACAGATGTAAAGAGGAAGGATTAACTTGCCAAATTGTAGACACCTAGAAAAAGTCAGAAACCAAATTTGCAATCAAATAATAGTTGCTTTTGGGCCTGTCCTTTCTCTCCTATGCCACAAAGTTTCCTAAGCTGTTTCTCTGTGTGTGGTTCTTAAAATTTTTACCACACATGCTTTGAAACCAGTTTATAATTCAGTTTTCTCTCTTGCTGCAGTGTCTTCTCTGCCCCTTCACTTCAATAACTATTTCTATCCTCCTAATGTTGTTCGTACCCTTAATCTTTTGTTATCTTCCTGGGTCATATTTTTTTCTGCACTCATCTCATTTGTAACAGCATGAGGGTTTCAAGTGCATATAACCTTCCTCTGTACTATAAGGCATAATGAGGCTTCATTCTGCCTATCAAATGCATGGCTACTGTTGTGGTTGTTCCAGTATTTTGTTTAATTTTGTGTCTCTTATTTATTCTATACCAGCAAACACCACTCAAATCATAAGAGCCTTGACGACCTTAAAATGAGGTGGGAAAAGATGACTCTCCCTGAAATGCAAAACTCCCTCTTCTTCCACAGGCTGGTAAGGATTACTTGTTCACCTCTTTACAAGAGAAATAAATTCCTGGAGGTCACCTCTCTCTTTCCATTTACTTTTTTTTCTTTTAAAACCTTTCTGTTTTCCACTTCAGAACACAACTATTGCCTATTGTACTTAAACAACAGAGTCAAAGAAACCATATATTCCTGGTCTGTGACTCTCAACACTGTTAATTTTAACATATTTCTGGGAGTGATGTATGGTTTATATGCATACAATGCTAAGTCTGAAGCTGCGATAGATGGAGACAGCTGTGGGAAGTGGTTAAACCAAACACTTCCTTTGCCCTTGAGTTCCTTATCCTCTGGTTTAGAAGGAAAGACAAAAAACATCCAACCAGAAGAGGAAGCCAGACTACAATATTCATGAGACCACTAAATGCTTTAGAATTTAAAGGAATAGAATAGAATATATACATATATATACATATCTCATACATATATACATCCAAATATATATATATACATCCTAATATATTACATATATTATATCTCTTATTATTATGTATTACCTGTTTATATTATCTTACTAATATATTACCTACTTCCTTACTAATCTTAATATATATAACTAATATATCAATATTACTATTTATTACTAATTCTAATATATTTTAGGATTAGTAAGAAAATAGGTCTTGAGCTAGATAATCCTCAAAAGAAGTCCAGGTTTAAGTCCATGCCTGAACCAAGAGCAGATACCTCCAGTTGTGCTGCGGGGGTGGGGAGGGGGAATAGGATGACATGATTTCCCATTTGTTCAATTCCCTCATGTGCCTTCTAAAAGTGCTCACATATGTTTGAAATATTTCTTGCTAGGTTTATGTTGAAGTATTTTATTTCACTCTACTATCTCTGTACAACTCCTAAGCGTACATGGGGCCCACTAGGGTCCTGTCATTTGTGGTTGGCCTCATTCACTCTTATTCTATAACACCTTTGCAACTAGTTTTGGTGAAGATGATGGTGAATATTTTTTTCTTTATCTCTTCTAGTTGCTTAGTCTTTTTTTATGAGGAAGTTTGTAGAAGTTCAAAAGCTTTGCTGCCATCATGATCTTGTCCTGACCAGAAGCCTGTACTTTGATTATTAGTTTTTATTGAAATATATTTGACATGTAACATTATGTAAGTTTAAGGTATACAACATGTTGATTTGATACGTTTATATATTGCAATATGGTTGCCATTGTAGCATTAGCTAGGACCTCTGTCTCATCACATAATTGTCATTTCTTTTATTCACAGTAACCAAGATATAGAAACAATCTAAGTGTTCATCAATGGACAAATGGATAAAGAAGATGTTCTTTGATTATTATGGGCAATGTCTATGCTTCTTTTATTTAAAGTCCAGGCAACTCTTCCCTTCTTTTGGAAGAGTTGCCTGGACTTTAAATAAAAGAAGCATAAACATTGGCTTTACAGTAATTTCCAGTAATTGATAGGAAACGATTTGTTCACTCTCTTTACTGATATGTGACTCATCTAAAATTATCAATTATTAATTTATTGAATGAAAAATAAAATAGCTATAGTGACAGAAGTACGAAAGCATATTGATATGTAGTAAAAATATAAATAGTTGCCTTTATAAGTATCAAGGACTTAAACTGATCATAGTTTCAGGTCCAGGAATCATACCTCCAAGGATCTCTTCTGAAAAAAAGCTTTAGAAATGAAGATGGTAATTTATCAACAGGATTATTTCTTATAACAATTTACAATAGTAAAAAAATCAGAAACAGACAGTCCAAAATCAGAGAAATGGTTAAATAAATAGTAATATAATATAGAATAATAACAGGCATCTTCTTTTGGCTAGACCTGAAATTCATATAAATCTGTTAGAGTTCTCTAGGGGAAAAAAATTGAACCATGCTTATAATTAGCTTTGAAATACATGGAGAAGTGCCCAGTAGACTTGGCAGAGGAAAGAATTGTCAAAGGAAGCCCCCAGTGACAGTGATTGGCTGAGAATTGAGGACAAAAATCATCATAAGGGAAGAATCTTGCAATTCCATATAAAACAGTAGAACAGGGCTTGTGAGTCAAATGGGGGTAGTGGTTCCAAATATAGTACAGTGTCTCTTGAACTTGTCTGATACAGATATCCTGGCTGTAAGAAACTCTCTTGGGGAAATGATACTGTATCATTTCTGAGCCAGCTAGATGAATGAAAACAGTATACCGTGGCTGATTTGAATATATACATTTTTAAAAAGCCTGATTAAATAGTCACATGCCTACCTGTTATGTTTAATTTAAATTTAGTTGCATACATATTTTAAAATATTATATTAAGTAATATATTACTATAAAAAGATAGTTTTCTACTGTCACATTTTAAAGTTAATTTTATTCAAACTCTTTAAATTTTGACATCAGTATTTCTGTCATCATTACAGCCAATTTTTGAGTCATCTATCACAGTTTTCAATAGCACATTATCCTCAATTCTCATCCAAGTTGTTTCAAATACTGCACTTTTTCAATCTGTGTATGGTACTGTTTCTGGAAAATTTATCTTAATTGCCTAAATGACAGGCAATAATTTGCATAACATCACAATTTCATTTTTTCAAGAATCTTGTTGATATGTATTCCTGATTTACACAGAGTGATTAATTTTAAACCCAACGTATTTATAGTGGTATCCAACATTTGTAAGTAAAGGCTTAAAAAAACAGAAAAAAGAAAATCACCAAGTATATTTTCTCGACTTTTTACCTATAGTGTGACTGAGATCGGGGAAATTTATATGACCCTGAGGAGCAAAATGAATGTATATTTCAGTTAATTCAAAGTGAACGCAAATTGATCCTATTTCTCTGATCAGGATTGAAAATAATTGATTTGCCAGATCAGTAGCTGAACATCAGGTATCCAACGTGCATGACGAGATGTTGTAATGAAGGTACCACGTCCAGCACAAGGGTCTGTGGTTGGGGCCACCGCCTGGTTGTGTTTTGGGCAGTGCACCATCATCTACCATATTCCATCTGAGGTTTTAATGGCCAGACTGGCGAGACCAATGCAGACACAATGGGGACCACAACTCCTGTATCTTTTGTGGCTTTGAGGGTGGCACTAATATCTGCTGTTCCACCTAAGATACAGTTTTGATTCTGGTTTAGTGTCTTGGTTGAGGAAGAATACAATATCAGGGTCTACCACTTGGCCTTCATTACTATTATGTATCTTACCCCACTGGTCAGGAAATCAATGTGAGGATACTGCCAGAAGAACGTGCCTTCCCTATGTTCCCATTGTGATAAGGTGACTGTGATCATATTGTCTGACACAGGTGTCAGTGTTAGCTCAGATCCTTTACCCAATAGGTCTTGAGACAACTAGCTATTTTCTTTTTTTTTTTAATTGATGCATATTTGACAATTATGAATTATATCTATTTAGGGTATACACGTTGATGATTAGATATACATTGTGAAAAATATCACCACGTTCAACATTATTTAACATATGTGTCACCTCAGATAGTTATCACTTTTGTGTATATTTGTGTAATGAGAACAGTTAAGATCCACCGTCTTAGCAAATTTCAGGTATACAATACAATATTGTTCACTATAGTGGCATTGCTGTACATTAGATCTCCAGAACTTATTCTTGCATAACTAAAACTTTGTACCCCTTGACCATCACCTCCCTATTCCCCTCCCCACCATTCTTCTCTCCACTTCTATGAGTTTGACCATTTTAGATCCCACATGTAAGTGAGATCATACAGCATTTGTCTTTCTGCATCTGGCTTATTTCATTTAGTATAATGTTCTCCAAGCTCATCCACGTTGTTGCAAATGACAGAGTTTCCTTCTTTTTTAAGGTTGAATAACAATGCAATATTTTGTATAATATACAATATATATTTTATTATAATGTTATACTTACTTTATTCATCCATGGATATTTATGCTGTTTCCATATCTTGGCTATTATGAATAATGATGAAATGAACATAAGAGTGCAGATATCTCTTTGAGATCCTGATTTCATTTTTTTTTTTCTTTTGGATACATACCCAGAAGTGACTCTTTTCTTTAATTTACTGACATTGGGGAATCCATTCTGTATACATCAAAGGGATTTATTGTTTTCATTTCTTTAAATATCACATGCTTAGTTCTACTTCAGTTTTTTCTAAAATACCCTTGTAATTGTAACTAGGAAGGATTAAGCAAGAGAAGAAAATGTCAACATTTCTTACATTCTAATTTAGTAAGGAGAAAGTGAACATAAAGCAATGATGAGCTTAAACATCTTAATCTGACTTTTTCTCAGAAGCCTGACTCTATGTGAAGACTAGAAGAAATTGTCCCTAATTTGAAGGAAAATAACAGTGACAATTCAGGGTAAAAGAGGCCAAATGAAGAAAATGAACAGTATAGAAAGTAAGAATTATTGGAATTTAGAGGAGAGAATGAGGTCACGGTATGAGACAGAGGGGGGGGGGATGGGGAGAGGGAGCTTGGTTTATCAAGGTTTATGAAGAATAAGGATATTCAAAAAATTTTGACCAGTATAAAATTTTTATTCTTGCTATCTCTTCTTTCCTTATCTTCCAAGTTAGAAATCTGTGACAAGTTACCTATTCATACACCAAATTCTCTAAACTGTGTGAGTCTAAACAAACACTGGGAGACATGGCATATGATTTGAAGCTTCTGGTGATATGCCTTTGATGACCCTAAAGGGGATGGAACTTTAGATCTTCCAATGGTAAATGAGTCCCTTCGTACATAGATTAAAATAGAAGCACATCAATCCTAAATGATAAAAGTAGTAGTCAATCTTATGTGATATGGTGGATACATAAGTAACTATTAAAGACTAGATCATCTTATCGATCAGTGCAGTTACAATGAATTGTTAAGTAACTGCACTATTAATATTAAAACTGGAACTAATAATATGATGGCCTTGTCTGGAAGGAACTGAAGATTTAGAAAGATGCAACCACTGCTGGACACTCCACCTAAGGTGAAGAGCTAGCAGACAAACAACCTTGATTCTCCATTTCTTCCTAGTCCCGATTTCCCAGCCTCCAATTTTCCACCAGTGCTTCCTTTTGGGCAAACTAGCAAGAAATCAGCTCACTTGGATGCCTAGGAAATGTTGTCTGCAGAGCAGAGTAGAAGAGAGAGGGAGAAAGGCAAAAAAATAGAACTGAAAGCAAAGGACTGCCCTGAGAAAAGCATGATTTTTTAAAAAATTTTATTGAAGTAGAGTTGATTTACAATGTTGTGTTAGTTTCAGGTGTACAGCAAAGTGAGTCAGTTATACATGTACATATATATGCTTTTTCAGACTGTTTTTCACATACAGGTTATTACAGAATATTGAGTAGAGTTCCCTGTGCTGTACAGTAGGTCCTTGTTGGTTATCTATTTCATATATAGTAGTTTGTGTGTGTTAATCCCAAGCTCCTAATTTATCCCTCCCCCCACATTTCCCCTTTCCAGTTAAAAGAAATAACTATATTCTTGGGTATGGTATATGGTTTAGGAGTTTTCTGTAGAGCAAAAAATAACAGAAGGAATGGCTGAAAGGTCAGCTTCACCTCAATGAGAATTATGCAGTTATGTCCAAAACTGAAGGACTTTTTCTGGGTGCTATTTGAGAACACTGGCTATGAGAGCAGTGATTGGAATGGATTACGAGGAAAGCTGCCACGGTCACAGAAGAGCCCACAGGACACTGCCAATAAAAAGAGCCCGGGTCCCTTTTGTTTTGCTGGTTGGCTACTTGGACCAAATATCAATGCCCTTGTGAACTCAAGATGCCAAGACCAGAAATGCTCTTTACGTCAAGTGAATAGAAATAGGAAGAGTTAGGAATGAGATTTAATTTTGTGAGAATAATAACAATATAATAACAGAGATAATACAAGAGAAAATGATCTGTTCTTTAATATCATAATCTACATCACCAGAAACTAGCATTATACAATCACAATGATCAAAAATATTTACCAATGGTTAAATTGTTCATGGCAATCAGAAAGTTATTTAGAAACAGAGAATATATTCTTACAGGTTTTACTTTTAAACAAAAGTATATTATATCGTTAAAATTATTAGAAATTTTGGTAAAATGTATTACTCTTCCCAAAAGTTTGCTGCCCCTCCCTGTAGAGGGGTTATTGGCTAGGTGGTTTTCTTTGGTCAACCAAAGATATAACATTTATAACATTTTATATCACTTCTAGGCAGAAGATTTAAGAGCCAACACGGGGGTCTGCCATTGTTCTTTTCCCGCTGCCTTGAGATTGTCATATCACAAATAAGGTACAGCTGGCCTGTGAAAGATATTTAATCTTACTGCAAAAAAAAAAAAAAAAAATCCCTAGTTGTTATAAACCACTGAGATCATGGTGTTGTTAAGATTTTTGGTTATTGCAGCCTAGTTGAGTGGAAGCTGACTGATGAAAATCTTGATGGAGGATTCTTCTATCAAGGTGACAATTTAGGTAACCCTTCTCCATCTACTTAGCTTCTGATCATCTTTAAGATGTCATTTAAGTTACATTTCTTCTGGCAAAATTTTCTTAATCCTTGTCTCCAGATTAGGCTAGCTTTCTTTGTTTAACCCACTGTAGAACTGTATTTCTTTCTTTGTAAGCAACCATTATTTTTGCATTTTACCTTAGATTTTATTAGATGTTTCAGTTCATTCCAATGATCATTTCATTATCCGTGAGAAGCATTGCACTTTCAGGCAGTCATTTCATCACAGTTATTAAACCATTCAAAAGTCCTCTATATTCATACTCCTTTTAAAATGCTCCCATCACAAACAAGCATATATTTTGAGCAATTAAAGGCACATGACACAATCATCTGTTTTATCAACAACACAGCTATTATGTCACCCATCTGATCCTTTATGCATTTTTAAATATATCTGTAGTTGTGCTTATTATGTTCCTAAAATTCTCCTTTCTCAGATATTTATTGTTATTGAGGTTTAATTGACATACAGCATTATAATAGTTTCAGGTGTACAACATAATGATTCAATATTTGTATATATTGCAAAATGATCACTACAATTAGGTCTAGTTAACATTTGTCACTACACACAGTTACAGAGTTTGTTTCCTTGTGATAATAAGTACTTTAAAGATTTACTCTCTTAGCAAATTTCAAATATGCAATACAGTATTATTAACTATAGTTGCCATGTTGTACATTACATTGCCATGATATTAATTTTTAAATATATAAAGGTCTTTAATCCAAAGTAAATATCTTAAAAAAGATACGAGTTTTTGTATTTTCTATTGAGATAACAAACAATTCCAAACCCATTATTTTTCAAAATTCAAGATTCTGCTATGTCTCCATCTATAGCACTAATGAACATTGTGGAAAGTTTGATTTGTACTATTTCATTTTAGCTGACCTAAGGTCCACAGAGTTGCACTTATTGATTTAATTTAGAGTGTCAGGTGTCTGGAGACCTCTGAATTTATCTCATGCCAGTCTTATGCCTTTATCCCTTTACTGTTGCTTCAAACCTTCATTTCTTTGGGATGATATATTTTACAGACTGATCAATTTATATTCAGAATAATTAGTAGCTTGTGTTAAAGAAAAGCTCTTCAATCATAAGAGACATTAAAATAAAATTAAAATAGCTTATGTCCTCGTATGCTTTAGCTGTTTGTATAAAGATAGTTTTTTTTTGAATTTGTGTTGTGTGTAGAGATAATTTCAGTGATTTTCTTTTCTCTCTAAGCTGGAGTGGAGAGAGGGGGAGGGAGAGAGAAGGAATGCTGTGAACAACTTGGTTTTAGGTAGCAGTCAATTAATTAAAAGCTTAATAGTGTTTTTCATAAAAGTACTAGTCTTCACTATTTTTCTCCATTTAAGCTATTACTTTTAACTATCTCCACTAATTGTGACTATTAATGGTATATCAAATACAATGCGTTTAATCTCATTGACAAAACAAACAATGAAGAGACAGAAAAATCAAACTATTGGGCTGGCCAAAAATTTTTTTCAGGCCAAGGAAAAATCCAAATGAACTTTTTGGCCAACTCAATATTTCACTTTACTTACTCATAAAAGTAGGGAGTGACATTATTTAAATCTAAACTGAGATTTCCCTTCCGTATAGTGCCCAAACTTCCATTTCAATATATACTGTAAAAGTATGTATTACTTTAATACAAAATCCATTGTTTTTCTACATACTATCAATGAAAAATCAGAATTAAAAATTTTAGAAAATGTAATACCATTTGCATTAGCACCAAAAATGTGTATATACTTAGGTATAAATCCTACAAAGTATGTGCAGGGTCTATGCTAAAAACTGCAAGCTTCTGATGAAAGAAATCAATAAACATGGAAATAAGTGGAGAGATACATTGTATTCATAGATTGGAAGATTGAGTCTGGTTGAGATGTCCGTTCTCCCTGTTTAGAACTATAGATTCAATGTGATCCCAATCGAATTCTCAGTAGGCTTTGTTCATAGATAAGTTGCTAATAGATCACTCAATATGGCAGGTTCACTCACTCATTATTATTACTTTTGCTGTTTTATAAGACTCAAAGAAATGACGCCCATGCTATTAGATGAAATACCACTCATCTGGGTGTAATGACAACCTCCTTTGGCCTCTGAATTTGGTAGAATCTAAATGAGCAGAGGATTCTCTTGTTTGAGTTCCATTGACATAATTATAGATACTATCACTATGAGAGTGTTTCCTTTTTTCTGTATAATCTATTGGACATTTAGAGATACTATTTTATAGTCATTTGGAAGAAATTGGAAGAAATAAAATAAAAGTTAAAAGAACCCTGAATAACTCCAAAGTTAGTGTTAAAAAGAAATTTAAATTGGTATATTGAGATGGCTATGAAAAGAAAATAGAGAATCAGATCAGCATTATACAGTTTTATTTTATACAAATAAATTCAGTTTCCTAAGGGAATAGAAGTTGGTAAAGGATATAAGTGTGTAGTCATCAAGTATGGCATATAAGTCTCTGTAGTGAGTTATTTGTCAGTAAAACGTAATATTAAAATTTTTTGTATAAATTACATTGCCATTTTGAGACAAGCATATATGTCAAAAGTTAAAACAATTTTGAGCCATTTCTAAATGAGAAGAGAAAAATGCAAAATTCATTTCTATTCTATTGCATGACTACTAATGTATGTGTAATTATTAATTTAAGAGCATAAAATTAACCCCATTTAGTGCATATATTTTTCTTTAACACTACCCTTCTAAGCATGGAAAGAACAAAGGATTCATATCATCACTGAGAGAGTGATTCATATATTAACAGTAATAACTATTAATAAATATTAATTGCTTTGAATCAGGTACTGAAAAGACAGTGGGGACAATTACAAGATATCTATTCAGGTGGCAAGAAATTTTTTTCTTACTCACTCATCAATGTTTTAATTTCAAGACCCCCATTCTTCCTACACCAGAAGACATATTAGTCAATTCTAGGTAAATTGACTTACAGGTTTGCAGAAATCTCCAATCCTATCCCCACCCCACTCTCCCCCTACAGGCATCTTCCTGGTATGTCATTCTAGAGTCATAATGTTAGGCGTTAGGAGGGTTGGAACATGAGTTCATCCTTGGTGTGTCCTTGTCTGTCCAAGTTTGCATCCATGTGCATTGCCCCATCCAATCCTCAGAATGATTCATTGTAAACACCGGTGTCTGCTGAGATATTCCATTTTTATTCATCCTCCGCTGGTGTAGTTCACACAGCATCCAGTGCTACATCTCCCTGTCCCAAATTAAACTCTTCCTCCATTCTGCTAACCTCTATGCCCTTCTTGCTGGCATGAAGAAGCTTTAGACACTCTTCCATCCTTCCCTGAAGCCACATGTCACCCCATGTTTCCTTACCCAGTGGGTCTCCTTTTCCCACCACCTCACCTCATCACCACTGTGCTGTAGCTATCACTCCTTGGTGGTTGCACTGAGGTAGTTACCACCTAAGTTGTTTTTGTTAAAATGATAAATTACATTTCTAAAAAATGTTCTTTCCAAATGAAGCCCAAGTTCATTATTTTAGAATGTACAGTTTAGCCAATATCTGAATTCTTTGCATATCTACTTTCCCTATATTGAGAAGAGAAATCAAGAAAAATGCTTCTCTGCCAAGTCCCCTCTCCAGCCCCCACCCCTTTTTCTACTTCATACATGCTGTCAGGAATCAAAGCAGCTTCCAGAATGCTTCTGTGGTGATCAGCTTCAGAGACACTGAAGTAAACTTCTAACTGCCAGGACCACAGCGGTGGTCTTGGATGATACTGTGAAAATCAAATTATCTTTTTAGAGTTCAGCATTAGGAGCAGGCTTACACAGATCTCAGAAAAAGCACACATTTGAACTCAACTACCACTGTTAAGAAAATAATGGTATTTTGTTTTTCTCAGCAGAAATTTCTTAAGAATATAAACCAGTCTCTTAGATGCAAAGGGATGTAAATCAGGAACTATGCCTGGAGGGTCAGGAACTGTAATAGGGAGGGTCATTTGTTTGGTTAGGGGACCTTCTCCATGGGAGTGGAGTGGGGAACTTGTAGTTAAGCCATTGGAGGCTGTTCTGGATTTTCCCAAATGTTGAGAAATTCCATAAAAAGTAAAGTGTCATATGAAGAAATTTGAAAATGACTTATTATGAAATAGATTATATGTATTATAGAATGAGTGATTCCTAAACAATTAAGGACTACTACAGAAATGATAGCCCAAATCTGTAAAAATAATGCCATTGAAGGCAAAAGTAAAAATGCCTGAGTGGCAGGAAAAATATGCACACATACTCTCCCAGTCAACTCTGCTTGACAAAAAAAAAAAAAAAAAAAGAAGCAGAAGAGATCCACTGTTTGGGTAAGCTCGCATTTTATTAGTATAAACCAGTTATCTCTTTCTGTAATGTGCCAGGCAGGTAGCATGTATTTCAGGGCCAGAAGGTCTGTTACAGCTATTGAACTCTGGTGTAGCGTGAAAGCAACCATAGGTAGTACATAAATAAATTGGTATGGCTGTGTTCAAATAAAATTTTATTTATAAAAACAGCAAGTGAGCCAGATTTGGCCCATGGTGATAGTTTGACCATTACTGGACCATATATTGATAACATTAAGTATACAATCAGAGAAACTCCAGGCCTCTGTTTGTATTCTTTATCAGGAGGCAAAGTATACCTTATCAAAACGTTTTTTCTAAGAGAGAAAAAAAGTTTCATGTTAATATACATTACTTGTAGTAATGGAGGAAAATTTTTGAGTACAAATAAAAAGGCTTTAAAAGAATCTTTATCTGAGTACTGTTAATTGTATTAACTTTTTATTGATTCCAATTATTAATATGCCATATCATTACATATTTAAAAGGCTTTTTTGGGACTTCCCTGGTGGCGCAGTGGTTAAGAATCCGCCTGCCAATGCAGGAGACACAGGTTCAAGCCCTGGTCTGGGAAGATCCCACATGCCGCGGAGCAACTAAGCCCACGCACCACATCTAAGGAACCTGCGCTCTGGACCCCGTGAGCCACAACTACTGAGCATGCGTGCCGCAACTACTGAAGCCTGTGTGCTCTAGGGCCCGCGTGCTGCAGCTACTGAATCCCGTGCGCCTAGAGCCCGTGCTCTGCAACAAGAGAAGCCACCGCAATGAGAAGCCTAGGAATCATAAGATATATGTTATAATTGAAATCATAACCAGAGAATCCAAAAAATGAAAGTGTGGAATTTAACATTTTTTAATGGAGAAGAAAAATATATATCTGATTTAATCTTTACATAAGTACTGTGAGTTATAATGAAATATAGTCCCTTTCTCTTTTGTAATAATAAATGAGATAAGACTAAAAGTACCCATTTATTTTAGATAATAAGATTAGCATAGTGTGAAGAAATTGACTGTGCCATTTTTGTCTTCTTTAAGAATGACAAAGACAATTATAATATAAGGTTTTCAAATTTCAAGACTATTTAGCAGTGGAAATAAGTTTATATAAGTTTAACATTTTCTTTTTTTTTAAAGGTATTATTTTCACTCATCTAGACATGCCTACACCATTCTTCACAATCAATAATGGAAATTAAGAGTGATCTGCACATAATTAAAGGTCATGTTAGAGGATTATCACATGCCTTTCAAAGCCAACTGTTATGGACTGAATTGTGTTTCCCAAAAATTCACAATGTAGCCCTAACTCCCACTGTGATGGTATTTGGACATGGGGCCTTTGGGAGATAATCAGGTCTTGATGAGATCATGAAGATGGGTCCCTCATGATGGCATTAGTGCACTTTTAAAAAGAGATCCCAGAAAGCTTGCTTCTCCTCTCTCTCTCCCTCTTGATTATATGAACAAAGAGAGAAGGTGGTCATCTGCAAGCCAGGAAGAGAGTCTTCAATGAGGAACCAGATCTGCTGGAACCTTTATCTTGGACTTCCCATCCTCCAGAATTGTGAGAAAATAAATTTCTCTTCTTTAAGCCCCCAGTCTATGGTATTTTGTTATGGCAGCCTGAACAGAGTAACACATCAATAATTTTGTTTCAATAAATAACTCCATAGGATATAAATGTATTTTGCTTGTATTCAGTTCAAAATCGCAGAGCTGAACTCAATGCTCTAATGACTTTCTTTAAGTAATTTATTTATGTGAGACTTTAGTTATGTTTCTCTTAATTCCTCTGCCCATTCCCTTTTTATTCAATAGTACTCACTAGAGTTAGTGTGGTCCATTACCATGTTTTAGAAATAAATAATGTGCTCTATTTTAGTCCTGAAGTTATTTTACACAGTGCATTGAAAATTCAAACCAAAAGCTTGAAGCAATTCTATTAGATTTTGGACACTTAAAATATCAGAAAACAGATTAGAGAGGGAGATCAAGGAAGCTAGAGGCAGAGACCACTAATTGACTGTCAGGAAATGATACAGGCTTACACCAAAGAATAGGGAGTAGGGATGGAGAAAAGAGACAGATGGGAGAGATACTAAGAAGGAAACATCATTGGGATTTTAGTGACATAAGATATGACAATGGAGCTTTCACTTATTTCTCTTCCAACCACTGAAATGTCTCTTCTTTTTCTACACTTAGACTAAGCTGTGCAGAAAGTGAAATCCCTGGTGCTGTGCCCTCCTTCTATGTCTGCTTCCCCTGAGAGTAATCTGGACTGCCATAGATTTGTCTGCATGAAAGATGACTTAGTGTTAATAGCACTGATCTCTCTGTCTCTTTAACCAACTGCTAGTAGACTACCTCTCATGACCATGCTGGCAGTTTCTGAAGCTTACTATGATAAAATGGAGCTCAACATCTTCCCCCCTAAAAGTAGCATCTCACCATTATCATTAAAAAAATTCCAACAGTCATGCTCTAGATTTTTCCAGAATGACGATATTTTGTTCTTTTTATTATTCTCCCCTATACTCACTACATCTATTAGGCATTCTAGTCTTACGTGTCCTTTATTGCATTTCCAGCCAAAACTTTTTGCTAATGTCCCTTTCTGCCCTTTTCTACATAGTGTGCTATACCTTAGGAAAACAGAAAGCTTTTCTTTTTATCACTACTTCAAGACTAAACTCAAGGTTTTTAGGAATGTAAAATCACATTTATCTATAAGTTTGACAGAAAATTTTTTTGCAGTAGGTAATAGTTTTAAGTTGGTAGGATGATCACCTATTAAAAGAATCTAATACAATTGTGTATGTAAAATAAATCAAATTTTATATAAAAGAAAAAATATCTTATTAGAGAGACTAGGGCAGAGAAATTCAAATAGATTTTTCAGTAGTGCAACTATAGATATTTTTAGACGCATGAATTTTTAGGTGCCAAAGTATTAAATCTACTTGTACCAAAAAATGTCTATTATAGATAGGCTAATGAAGATGTGATTATTAAAATCCACTTCTTAAATGAATCCTTTTATTTATCTATTTGTTATTCTTTCTATATGTTCAAATATTGGTAAATCCTTAATCCAATGATTCTCATGAATTGTGAGTTTTCTGAGCTGGAAATTAGCATTTTATTTATTTGGTATTGTAAACTACCAATTAAAAAACATAATAAAAGCAAGAAATGATAAAGATAATATCATTGTGAAACTTACTGATTATAAGATACAAAAATATCTTCACAAATCTAAAAACACCTCAGCAGAACTTGAAGTTCTTCCAGAATTGGCACAGAAAGATCTTAAAGGTTTGAAAATATATGTATATTATTTATAAGAAATGTTTTTGCTGTACTTATAATTCAAACATCAGGACAGTAACCAAATGTCCATCACCTTCTTAATGAACAAACAAATTGTGGTATATCTGTACAATTTAAACCAATCAGAAAGTTTCCATGAAACAGCAAGAATCTCAAATGCAATATGCTAAGTGAAATATGCCAGACTGAAAAGCTATATACTGTATGGTTACATTTATATATCATTCTGGAAAAGGCAAAACTATCAAGAAAGGATAGAGATCAATGGTTGTCAGAGGTTGAGAGTGGGGTAAGGTGATTGACTGAAAAATACAGGAGGAAATTTTTGGTGCAATGGTCAAGTTCTATATTTTTATTTTGGTAGTGATTACGTGAATATATGCATTTGTTAAAAATCAGAGGAACTGTGTCACTAAGAAGTGTGAATTTTATGTATGTAAATTTTTAAAATTTAAGGTTTTATTATACCAAGACCAGATTTAGTCCAGGCATGCCAGGAAATTTCAACATGAAGCTTCAATATGAGGTAATCTATTAGTATAATTCATCACATGTGATTTTGATAGAAGCCTGAAAGGTAATTTGTAAAATTGGAAATTTAACCTCCACCTATAAAAGGATTTAAAGGAGAAATTGGAGATAATTTCTCAAAATCATTAACAGAATTAAAAATTGAAAGAAAATATCTTTAGTACTAAACAGAACTTATGTGGAAGAAACTACAAAACTTGGAGTTGCATAAAATGAGATAGAATTAATGGAAAGACATAATTGAAAATATTTTTAACTTCCTACATTTGTGAGAAAGTCCCAAGAAATGTAACACAGGTGAAATGATTAATTTATCACAGATTCTATATCATATAATATGTAATTTTAAAAAGATATGCCCACTAAATCTACATGCATAGTAAAGAGACAGGAAGAATGGCAAAGTGCCTTATTTCCAAGCTATAAAAGCCTTAGAACTGTGAATTTAAAATAACTCAATAAAAATACTAGGAGAACTTATAAGATGTGGTCGTTGCCCTTAGCTCCTTCTCTTCCATAAAAACTGCAAGTAAAACTCATATGCATTTTATTATTCATAAAAACAAGCCATTGCTGACTGCTTAGCAAATAGAACCACAAAGGGCAGGAACAAATACTGTGAGAAAGGCAAGATAGCTCATTCACAAACTAATCAGAGCAACTTCTTCCTCACTTCTATGATTTTGGACGCATCCTCATTTCCATTGGATAAAAATATAAATGTTGGTAAGCCATTCAGAAATGCATCAATGAAGTAAACACAGAAGCAGACTTTGAGTTCAGGGACCTTCACTATAGTTATCTTATTTTGATGAAAATAATGTGTTGCTACCCAAGGACCTATTTTTATTTTTTTAACTTTCGATTTGGAAGTAATTTTCAACTTACAGAAAAATTGCCAAAATAAAATTTGTACAAAGAACATCCACATATTCTTTCCCTGGATCCACCTATTTCGAGCATTTTACCTTATTTGTTTATTGCTTTCATTCTCTATTTACATATACACACTTGTATATATAATTTACACACGTGCACTCACACACACGTAATTTTTTCCTGAATCACTTGAGGAATAGGTTACATATATCATGGCTCTTTACCCCTAAATACTTCAGTAAGTATTTCCTAAATATAGCAATGTCCTCTTACATAACCACAGTACTATTATTAACCTCAAAAGCTTTAACATGAATATAATAACAATACATGAAAATCCATTTATATTTCAGTTTTGTCAAATAACACAATAATATTCTTTATAGGAGTTTTGTTTTGTTGCTTGTTTTTTTCCAGTATAGGATCCAGTCTAGGGTCAGGAATTGTACTTAGTTGTCACACCTCTTTGGATTTCCTTAATTTGGATTATTTACACAAGCTTTCCCTGTCTTTTATGACATTAACCTGTTAAAAAATGCAGCTGCCCCCTTCTTTGCTTTTGATAGAAACGTCCTCATTTTGTGCTTTTGTGGTGTGTACTTGTGATTAGATTAGATGTTTTCATTCTGAGCAGGATAATTGCACAGGTGATGTGTCCTCAGGGTATCCTAACTGAAGATACATGATATTCATCTGTCCCTTACTGTAGAAATTTGCTTTGGTCACTTGAACAATTATCTTTAAGTATAATTATTTTCCTTCATAACTAGTAAGTAGTCAGTTGGGAGAAATTTTAAGACTGCAAATATTCTGCTTCTCATCAAAACTTTTCCCCAGATCTAGCATTCAGTGGTGATTCTTGGCTGATCCAATCCCTACTATGAGGATAGACAAATAATGATTTCCCCACTTGACCTGCACCTAGACATTTACAAGGTGGCCTTCCGCTTTCTACTTAAGCAAAAGACCTCCCTTCTCTCTTATTTACATCTCTTTGTATGCGTGCATGTATGTATATATTCATTTGTCTGCTCATTATCAATATGAAATCATGAATTTCAGTTTTTTCAATGACTTATAATTCATTATTGTACTTAATTTTTATAATAATCCCAGTTTTGACTAGTGGGAACCCTTTTGCACTAGCTTTTGTAGCCATGTTTAATGATCCTGCTTGCTTTTTTTTTTTTTTTAAGCACTTTTTAATTTCTGGAACAAGGAGATGTTCCAAGTTTACCCTGTAATTACTCTTTCTCAAACTTGGAAGGAGCCAATAGCTGAGGAATCCTGGTTCAAAGATCAAGAGATCAGTTTGGTCATTCAGATGGACTCTCAGGCCACTGTTAACATTTTTCTGACTTTCTGCTCAAAATGAAGCCATAGAAGTTAGTTGAAATGACAAATATTAATTGTGCATTTATTTATTATGTTCCAGGCACTGCAAATGGATTTATATATATATATATATAAATTCAAATATATAACATTAACCTAAAAAGTATTGCTATTGCTATTTTACAATGATAAAATGATACCATCTATATAATTAACTGATCCAAGTTCATTTAAAAATTAATTGCCAGAACTGGTTCTGAACTTGGTTTTGTTTACCAGCAATTCAAGTCCTTATCCTGTTACACCAAGTTCTAGTGCCATGGTAACAATATGCATTCAGTGAAGCAGAGTATAATCTAAAAGCAAAGTTTAAGAGGATAAGGCACGCAGGTTACCCAGGATTTATTGTGTTAGGCATTTTCCTGAGTAGTCTGTGGGTTGGTTTATAAAATATTCAATAGACTTGCAGTTGTAACATGAGTTCTTTTCTTTAAGCAAATAGAAGGCACATAATACTTAAAAGTACTTTCCAATGATTATTGCTAGAAAGAAAAAATGAGGTCAAGTTAGAAAGATCCTATCCAGAATACACTTAGAGTGAACTTGTCCAGGTGTCCAGTCTGCCTAAATATCGTTCATACAAAACTCCTGGGATATTTCAGCGTGTTTTTCTAGTTTTACGGCTTCTCTCACCTATTGTGAATTGATAGATACTGAGTTTGGCTCATATGTGCTCCCGTTTATAACAATCTTTTATGCCAGAGTAATCTCTTTTTTTTGTTTTTACCTATTTTATTCTTTTTTTTTTAAAATGCAGACTTGATCACATAACCTCTCCCTTAAAACTGTGTTAATATGGAGTATCAGGAATTAAGAGTCTCAGCTAACAGAAGTCCTGGGCATGCTTTCTGCTAGGTTCAACTGGTCAGCTTTGCTTTCCTCTGACGCATATGTTGGTAATTACAGGTAAGATTTATGGCAAAGGAACCGTGGGTATAGTACAGGAAAGCATATGTTTTGGGCCACCATTTGTTAGTATGAGACAAGCCATGCGCCCTCAGTGGGCTTTAGTCTTTGGGATGTACAATGGGTACATTCAAATTTACTCTGCCTACATCACAGAGCTTTTGCTGTGATGAAATGACATAATCCATGTGAAAGTACTTCGGAAACTGTGAATTTTTAGGCAAACTTTTTTTAGTCAAACTACTTTATTCTTTGTGGAATTATCATTATTAACATCCAGAGCTGGAGAAAAAGCCTCATCAAATGAACACACGTAAGAATCATTGCAGAATATTTACAAGTGTTGTATCTGGAGATGAACAATTTCATGCACTACTCCTGAAATCCTTTTCTGTCTACTCTCAAAAGCTACCTAGTTCTAATATTGCCAAAAACAATTTGATAAACAAATTATTAGGAAATGATAATATTTTGTTCTGTGCCTGAAGCAAATCATCTCATATACCAGCTGTGAGCAAGGAACACCAGAAATCGGTTTCACACACATTTTCTTTATGAAGACCTCCCTGCAACATTTAATGATGACGAATTGCTTCCAATGGGGCAAATAAAAATGGTTATTGTGGACAGTTTGATGGATAGAACTTTTGATGATCTGCTGATCTGCTAGCAGCTACTGTTAAAATTGCATTTAACATACTAAAAGGAAATTTCCTTTTGTCACCACAGCAAATCCACGTCTAAAGAAAGGCCCTGACATAGGAAAGGCTGGAGAAACAAGCAGCCTATACAACCGATGAAGCAGTCAGAAGCAGAGGTGTCGAGCTGAAACATATAACAGGGCTCAGCAGGGCCATGTAGGGGGTTAAGGTCAGTGTTGTTATTAGCAGGAGGAAGTTAGTGAAGTGTAGGTGCTAGGGTTGATTTGCAGAGCAATCAAATAAGGTAGAACACTGTCGTTTTAAACAGGGAAGACTTACAATTAATTCAGACAAGGTCAAGTGGCTCTAGAATTGGGAAAGTGAGAAGAAAAGAATCTGGAGTATAGGCAGAAGTTCCCGCAACAGTCATTAAGACTTCCGGAACAAAAAGACCAGGTCAAAGCTCTAAGCAGCAAGAAACCAGAATCCAACAAGGATTTTATGTTATAGCACAGAAAGCTCCCAGCAAGCAAGAACTTTGACACGGAAATAGCCATCTTCTGAGGCAGCTTTAAAAAAATCCTTCATTCCCAAGATAATATTTTTTTCTAAAAGTATGGGCAGTTTAATACTCATAGGATTGTGGAAGATCAAGATAAATTATAGATAGTACAGGAATTCATCAGAATCACTCCTCAGATTCCCTCAATATACCCTATGCCCCCAGAGTTTAGCTCTAACACCTGAATCCTTAACCCAGCTTGATGCCATGGCAAAGCAGTGAGAAGGATTCTGGAACAGTCACCCTTGCCCTAAAATGCTGTGTTAGGATCATATTTTCTTTGACTTCAACTTTTTACTAGAAATCATAAAACAAATCTAGTGTAATAAAAATAGTTGAAATGGGCTATTGACCTATATATCACAGAGGCCCAAATGTCCTCGGAACTCTGGGGTTTCAGCTGAATCCCTGTCTAAGTTCTTCAGGAATTTCAAAACATGTTTCCCCCTTAAGGATACATACACACTCACTTTTGTGACAATGTTGTGGTCTCCCTCCATAATAAAGGGATAACAGGAGAGATATAGCTCTATCAGGTAGGGTATATCATTCCTTAAAATGGTCTTAACATAAGGTTCTATCAGTGTACAAGTGATATCTGAAATATAAGTTTTTTCTGAATTTAACCACAATATTACCTGTGACTTCTAGTGGCTTGTGTCAGGAAACTGCCATTTGGGAAGAAAGCTTTAGGACATGTAAATGCTAAATAGGAAATCTTCCAGGATTGTGATTCCCCAAGTCAAATGTATGAAGGTACAACCTGGGGAGCTAATGAAAATGTAAATTATCCAGAGATTGGTCTGTAAGTCTGCTTATAGTTGAAAATCAAAATTCTCTCCAACACCTCTAGTGATTCTAATGATGGTTGGACCATAATAGGGTTTTTAAATTTAATCCCCATAGAAAATTAAAGTATCAGTCCCTTTCTTTAGAGCTTAACTCCAGCTGAAAATAACTTCATGGAAATATTTTAATGTTATCATTTCACGTGCTAATTATGTATTTATTAAATGCTTGTGATATGCAAGATACTGTGCCTTATGAAGGAAGGAAAAAAACACGAAATACATAATCATTTTCCAGAAAGCAGATTCTCTAAGTGAGAATTGTGGGCTATCTGTACATAAATTGTGTCAGGTATTTTTATTAAAAAAAAAGATTTCAGAGCGCCCCCCAGAACCAATCAATACAAATCTATAGTAATGGATCCCAGATGTCTTCAATTTTTCAAGACCTATTCGGCTGATTGTAACGCACTCTTAGTTTGAGAACCACCTGCTTGCTTAGATCACGTGGCAGTAACGTGCTGACTACACGGGTAAATGAGGAGGAACGTTTAGAATCAGGAAGGGCCAGAAGGAGTTTGTTGCCTCAATTCAGAGAAAGAAAAGGTAAGTATTAAGGATGAAAATTACCAATATGTTTGGATATCAAATGTGGGGTGAGAAGGGTGCGAGGGAGATAGTGTTCGTGAGAGGGAAGAATCCGTTTATGTTGACTCTTAGGTTTCTGGTCTGAGAATCTGAATTGTTATCCAAGGTAATTCAGGAAAACGGGCATGTTTCAGGAAGTGGGGACCAAAGTCACTGCCCAAGGAACCAATAAAACGTAACCTTCTGGACCCTTTCAAATCCTGGGTGAGCACGTGGCCATATTCTTGTAAATGTTACAAAAGTAAGATTTAATTTTTTCTTGTTTTTAAAGAGGATTCTCCCGATTTTATAGGCTTTACGTCTCACAGAACTTCCCACTAGAGTTGGGAAATAATGGTGTTGGATTTACATAGTACCTGAGTGACTTCCAACTAATGTTGTCTCCTAGGAAATTTTACATACTTCTCTAATAATAAAGACGATATTTTCTTATAACCTGGCCGTTCAAAAATAAGCAATATACAAACATAAAAACAACTGTACTTCACTCCAAGATATTGTCAAACATATTATACAATGTGGCTTGGTATGTGTGTTTAGAAATTAATTCTTCATAGAATTATCTGTCAAGAAACTGATATTTTCAGAAAAACTCATTTACTTCCTTGTATCAGTGAATGAGTATCAAATAAACTAGCTTTATTTCCTTTTGTCTGTCACTAAGCACAAAGTTCTAAGCTTTAAGTTGCAGAAATTATTTAATTTATAAAAATTAGCAGTTGGTCCATTTTAGTATATTTTAGTTTTTCATGATTTTAGTATATTTTTGAGTCTTTTAATGTGTACTTTTAATTTTTCTGCTGAAGCATCTTTTAGAGTTGGAGGGGTGGGATTTAAATTTATACATTCTTGTACTCACACACATCTTTCACCAATGTTCCAAACTAATTTTTAAATTTTGTGTTTTTTTAATACAAATGGAAAATCCTTATTAAAAAATATTTTTCTCATTAGCTATTATGATTCTCTATTTTAAATATTTAAACATGTATGTCCAGTTTATAAATCTTCAGGAGACTAAAAATATGTGGCCTCCAGTGCACCACACTTATTTGCACTTGTTACTTCATTTAAAAGTATTTATAATTTTGGTCACCTTATGAATGCACTTCTTTTAAAAAAAATTTTATTGGGGTATAGTTGACTTACAATGCTGTGTTAGTTTCAGATGTACAGCAAAGCAAATCTGTTATACGCATACATATATCCCCTCTTTTTTAGATTCTTTTCCCATATGGGCCATTACAGAGTATTGAGTAGAGTTCCCTGGGCTATACATTAGGTCCTTATTAGTTATCTATTTTGTATATAGTAGTGTGTATATGTCAATCCCAATCTCCCAATTTATCCCTCTCCCCCCTTATACCCAGGTAACCATAAGTTTATTTTCTACATCTGTAACTCTATTTCTATTTCATAGATAAGTTCATTTGTAGCCTTTTTTTTAGATTCCACATGTAAGCAATATCATATGATACTTGTCTTTCTCTGACTTACTTCACTCAGTATGACAATCTCTAGCTCCATCCATGTTGCTGTAAATGGCATTATTTCATTCTTTTTATGGCTGAGTAATATTCCATTGTGTGTATGTACCACATCTTCTTTATCCATGAATGCACTTTTATAATCTTGACAAAGCATAAACACTGCTTGGATTTGGGTAAAAATAATCACTGAGTATAATTTTGGGTAAAGGGAGGTTCCTTCTAGACTATCTGGCTGGAAATATAATGGATGAAATTAATATTGCAAGTAAACGTATCTTGAAAATTAGAGAAATCTATAGGATGATATACATTTTCTTCCTGGGGAATATTCAGAATGCTAAAAATAATCTTATAAATTATTTTTAAGAAAAATAGTTTGCCTTTGCTAACTGCACATGTTGTAGAGATGAATGTTGACTACTGGACCAAAGGTCCTTGTGTTACAGTGTTAAGTAGATGTTTAGTAGCAATCATCTCATTAAATAAGTGATCCTGTTTGATGTCCCTGTCAACATATATTTAATGACCATGCCATTCAGTCATTTTCCTAACATTATACAACCCATACCTTAACAGGTTTTTGTTTTTGTTTTTTTTAATATCAGAAGGGTCCACTCCCAGGCAGGTTTCAGCATGAATGTTCCCATGTGTCATAATCCAACAGTGTACACAAGGTCCTTATAAGCCTGACATAAACTGAGTCTGGAGACACTTAACAGAAAGCAACTTGACAGCCACATCCAAAGTGACAAAATCCATACAGTAAGGCTATAAACAGCAGGTTTTAGGAGGATGTATCTCATATAACCTGTGCTATAGATATCATTATCCACAAGCAGCAGAATATCTGAGGCAATTTTTCCAGATCTGATCCTGCAGAAGTGCCGTGTGCATTCATCTCTCAGTCTGGTTTTGAAGAGTCAAGACAGTCCTAGTGTAGCTCCGACATACTGCACACCACGCAGAAATTCTGAACCAGAAATGCCTTGAGAGAGAGAGAGCACGTTGGTCTTTTTTGTTGTTTAACAAGTAACTCTCTGTTCAGCATCAAAAGCCTAACTTTGTTTTTCTCTGCTAAATGAGGGATCCTCTTACTATAAAGACAAGCTAAGCCTTTTGCTTTCCTACCATCTCTGAGTGACTTTATAAAGTGTCTCACATAAACTCTGCACATAGTCTAGGGTGGGAGAGGAAAGAGTAAACGGGAAATCACACTGAAATGTATTAAGTGCTGCCATAGATGTGAGCAAAGAGCTCTACAGACCACCAGGCTGGCCTTGGGTGACAGGGACGATTCCCAGAGGTGAAGTTAAACTTGTTTTTTCAGGATGAATGGAATGAGCCTGGCAAAGAGCTAGAGGACATTGAAGTATAGCATATATTGAACCAACAGTAATCAGCCTGATAAGACTCCTTTATGAAAATAATTTTGAGAAAGCTAACTGGATGTTTACCTGTCATCCTCGTCTTGTTCTATTTAATAACCAGACATTGGTGAATATAAGGCAGGGATTTCATGTCACATGGTACTAAGTTAGAAGTACAGATCAGACATTTAATAACTCTGGAAATATGTTCCAATTATTGCACCTTCCTGACCTTTAATTTTCCAATAAAGTTGGAATCATAATACTGTCATTACTATTTTGATGTAAGTTACATACAATATGTCTAAAGCAATGTGATCATGTGTTTGGTGTATGATAAATATATCCCCTGTAATTCATTTCACAATAATTGCAGCAGACTTTGAGTAGCAAAACAAATTAGCAGTTTGATAAAAAATAGGATATCATCTGATTTGGATAATATTAAGGATTCATATATATGTATATACATGTGTGTTTAGGCTTCTGTATGAATTATGTTTAAACAACTTCTTCATATTTCCTAGAAACTACCCTCATCTTTTCAACATTAACCCCTTCCTCCATTTGTGTGCTTCTTTATAAAATTGTTTTATAATATTTAGTTGGGTATACGTCAGTATGTTTATGATAATTTTTAAGTTGTAAGTCAGATACGGTCATTCTGTTCATGCCGATACCCCATTGTTTATACACAGTGGAGACTTACATAAAAAATAAGTAAACTAATCATGAAAAGTGTGCTATAATTAACAATAATGAGAGACAATATTTCATGTGTAATAGCTATTTCCACATGAGAACATTGGTCTATAAAGGGATGCATTTATTTTTATATGTCACATAAGAGATAATATCTAGAAATTCTGGTTCTGAAATGGATGCCATGATTTTTAACTGCAGCAATCTCATCTGACCACTAAAGACAGAAATGGACCATCTGCCTTGGCTTGTTAATACAGCGTCATCTCATTGATTCTTTCCAGGCACACATGTTTTCAATTACAATTCATCCCCAAATTGTAGAGCCTCTCACTGTCTGGATCGTTCTTGTTGCTATTATTCAGCCCCTTTATCAATGTTGGCTCCCACCTTTTCATGTTGGGATGAGCTTTTCTGAAAGATCAAGACAACAATATTAAATAACTTTCCTAATTTCACATTGCTTACTATTGTGGTAATTGTCAAGGATAGAATTTACAATCAGAAATCTAAGCTCTGCAACTTGCTTTCTTAACTGCTCTGCTCCCTCAGACTGATAGGTTAATCCCAAATTCCAAAATTTGTCAAAATCAAAGCTCCGTTCCAGGTCAAGTTTGTTATTAATGCTGCAGTGGCAATATGCCAAAACCATACACACATACTCAAAATGTTTTAAATTTTGCATAGATTCACAAAGTGCAAAACACAATAATAACGTGATTTATAAACTGATTATTTTTAGTTTTTAATTTCTCTATACTTTTTTAAAAAAATTAATTAATTAATTTTTGGCTGTGCTGGGTCTTCGTTTCTGTGCGAGGGCTTTCTCTAGTTGCGGCGAGCGGGGGCCACTCACTATCGCGGCCTCTGTTGTTGCAGAGCACAGGCTCCAGACGCGCAGGCTCAGTAGTTGTGGCTCACGGGCCCAGTTGCTCCGCGGCATGTGGGATCCTCCCAGACCAGGGCTCGAACCCGTGTCCCCTGCATTGGCAGGCAGATTCTCAACCACTGCGCCACCAGGGAAGCCCTCTATACTTTTATCAGAAAATATTCTAAAAAATATTGTACATAATTTGAACTTTCTTTGCTTATTCATGACTAAAACTAAACTTGCTATTTATACTAAAAACTAGCCTCTTTCGAGAAACTTCCTTTTTGTCACTGTTGTCAGACTTTCTGACTCCCAGGTTTGAAATCTTGCAGTGAGTTCCCAGGGCTGGGGCACAGTGAAAAAGTATGCCGTGAACTTAAAGATGATATAGCTCTTCTCAAAGGACCAAAGGAAAGAGAGTGAAAATGCACAGACAAATATAGACAACATTTAGAAATGAGAATGGACATTTAAGAGAATCATAGTCTTAATTTTTCTCAGCAACTTTGGAACCTGGCTATATATTGAGATGTAGAAGTATGGGTTTGGTTAATCACGTGGCGTGTGGACATAGATCTGACCAGGATCGTGTACAATAACATCATAATAATGCCAAGACCCGAGCTGAGCTTGGAGACCATGACCTTGGGGTGGCACTAGTGTTCTGGATTGGTGGTGGTCTTTAATTCAGCCATGCTGAGTAGCCTAGTTATTAGGAGCAGAGGGGCATTTGGGTGGATTAATCCAAGGTTGGGGATTTATAAGGAAAGGACAGCAGAAGGAAAAGTAACCTAGGAATTGAAGGTTCTGACAATAAGTGGCTGAAATCATGAACCGTCAGCCCCCTGAACTATAGGTTCTAGGTTGTGTAAGAGAATAAAATTGTAATAAGTGGTGTTCGGTAGAAAAAGGTCTGTGTTTCCAAATAGCATGAGACAAAGAGTAAGAAAATGAGATTTGCCATGATAGAAATAGAGATTCAGACTTGCTGCAGTGTAGGGACATGACAAGATCTGTGGTCTGACCATGAGAGTTTGTGACTGAAGTGAGTGTTGGTCAAAATATAAGAAAGATTTGACTCAGCTTTGTGTTGGGTTGATCACAGGTGTGCTGAAGTTGTTCAGGGTGGTATCCAACCATGCACTGAGAGGGTTTCAGTGAAGCAGATAATCAGGGACTGAGAGGAAATGGCCAGAATGGCTTCTGATTATTACAACAGACATGGCAGAACACTCAGATGAGAAAGGTTTGAGGCAAAAAAGTAGAAGAGTAATGGTCTAGGTTTCTAAAACGATATCAGCGCCTTTTCTCCCATCTCCTAGGATGTATAGGAGCAAATACCTCCTTGAGAGCTCCAAGGAACACAGTCCTTGAATAAGAATCTGATTTTAGTTAAGATCGGGGTGTAGAAGGAGCAATGTGCTAAAAGCTACAGTTGTAGATTTTTTAAAAAATTTCTAATGCAAAGAGAGTTTTAAAAAGTGCTGTAGAGAATTTTGTAAAAAAAAGTGAGATGTACATTTTATTCTGTAATAAAATTTTGAAAAAAAGTGAGATGTACATTTTATTCTGTAGTAAAATTCAAGTAATAAAATCTTCCTTGACTCTTCAATTCATAAAAGATCTCTAGGATTTGTAAATTTTTAGTTTTTAGTGTCTTATTAACTCCTTTGACTTTTAATTACAGAATCATAACGATTCAGGAATCATAAAGATGAAAGCATATATTTTCTAATGTGGACATGGACATTATACTAAAAAACAAAAAACAAAATAAAAACAACCTTGTATATTTAATTGGATACTGGTTAACTGATAATTTCTTAAAATTTCCAATAAAGAGCAAATTTTAAAAATTTTACATATGCACTACAAAAATGGTAAAACATTGCCCTTCACTTAATTGTCAGGATTTCTATCTTTCATTTTGCTTTTGTTAAAGTATCTGCTTTCTGCAAGTATCATAGTCATTAAGCACAAATATGTCTTTATACCATGCCCTGAACGCTCAGTTGTAATCATATTATGTGGAGAATGGCTAAAATACTAATTCCCTCAATTCTTATCTCTTCAAATGTCAACAGTCAACCCTACTGAGTCCTATCAGAAGAAATATATCAGGAAAATTACACAAAGCTCAGTTCTGATTAAGTCTATTTCCTCTGGGCCTGATCCTTGTTGCAATTTTTATTTTGTAAGGGCATAGAGAAAATGTTTTAACACACCTAGAGTGACCTCAAGCCCATCTTTCTATATCAGTGCCATGGGAGGAAAATATGAAAATGGATTCAAGGAACACTGAGACTTCATACAGACAATATATTTTTTCCAATTTTTTATTATGAAAAATTTTCAAACCTATAGCAAAGTGGAAAAACTTTTACGATAAACAGTCACCACCTAGATTCCAAAATTAGCATTTTCCTATAAATGCTTTACCAAATATTCATTTTTCCATTTCTCTTTCCAAGTACTAAACCATCTTATTTTTGGTACACTTCAAAGTAAATTACAGGCATCAGTAAACTTCCCCCAGTTCTCTCAGCATGTGCATGATTAACTAAAACTCCTTGGCTCAAGTGTTCATTGGCTCATATTAAAGCAATTTTTGAACCAAAAATGTGTGTGTGTGTGTGTGTATCCCAAAAATGTTTATAGACACCCAGCACTGTGCTAGTCTTTAATATTATAAACTCCACATGTCTAAAACAACCTGAACTACCAATTTTAAAGCTGATTTGAACCAAAGTTCCTCAAATTTCCTCAAAACTTCTTTTTTTAAAATTAAACTTATTTTTATTACCTTGCATAAGGGATCATGTTTTTTTATTGACGTATAACTGATTTACAATAATGTGCTAATTTCAGGTATATGGCATAGTGATCAGTATTTTTGCAGATTATATTCTATTATAGGTTATTACAAGATAATGGATATAATTTATTGTGCTATACAGTATATCCTTGTTGCTTATCTATTTTTTTTAACATCTTTATTGGAGTATAATGGCTTTACAATGGTATGTTAGTTTCTGCTTTATAACAAAGTGAATCAGCTATACATATACATATATCCCCATATCCCCTCCCTCTTGCATCTCCCTCCCACCCTCCATATCCCACCCCTCTAGGTGGTCACAAAGCACTGAGCTGATCTCCCTGTGCTATGTGGCTGCTTCCCACTAGCTATCTATTTTACATTTGGTAGTGTATATATGTCCATGACACTCTCTCACTTCATCCCAGCTTACACTTCCCCCTCCCTGTTTCCTCAAGTCCATTCTCTACATCTGCGTCTTTATTCCTGTCCTGCCCCTAGGTTCTTCATAACCATTTCTTTTTTTTTTTTAGATTCCATATATATGTGTTAGCATACAGTATTTATTTTTCTGTTTCTGATTTACCTCACTCTGTATGACAGACTCTAGGTCCATCCACCTCACTGCAAATAACTCAGTTTCATTTCCTTTTATGGCTGAGTGATATTCCATTGTATATATGTGCCACATCTTCTGTATCCATTCATCTGTTGATGGACATTTAGGTTGCTTCCATGTCCTGGCTATTGTAAATAGAGCTGCAATGAACATTGTGGTACATGACTCTTTTTGAATTATGGTTTTCTCAGGGTATATGCTCAGTAGTGGGATTGCTGGGTCATATGGTAGTTCTATTTTTAGTTTTTTAAGGAACCTCCATACTGTCCTCCATAGTGGCTGTATCAATTTACATTCCCACCTACTTTATATATAGTAGTTTGTATCGGTTAATTCCATATCCATAATTTGTCCCTCCCCTCTTTGGTAAGCACAAGTTTGCTTTATATATCTGTGAGTCTGTTCCTGTTTTGTATATACATTCATTTGTATTATTTTTAGATTACACATATAAGTCCTATCATATAGTATTTGTCATTATCTATCTGACATTTCACTAAACATAATATTCTCTAGTTCTATCTACATTGCTACAAATGGCAGTACTTCATTCTTTTTGACGGCTGAGTAATATTCCATTGTGTGTGTGTGTGTGTGTGTGTGTGTGTGTGTGTGTACACATGCACGTGCATGCACGTTGTGTCTATACCATCTTATTATTCCAGTCGTGTGTTGATGGGTACTTGGGTTGCTTCCATGTCTTGGCTCTTGTATATAGTGCTTGCTATGAACATTGGGGTGCACGTGTCTTTTTGAATTAGTGTTTTCATTTTTTCCAGTTATATACCCAGGAGTGGAATTGCTGGATCGTATGGTAGTCCTATTGGTAATTTTCTGCGGCACTTCTATACTGTTTTCCATAGTAGCTGCACCAATTTACATTCCCATCAACAGTGTACAAGGGTTCCATTTTCTCCACATCCTCTCCAACATTTGTTATTTGTAGACTTTTTGATGATGACCATTCTGACAGGTGTGAGGTGATACCTTATTATGGTTTTGATTTGCATTTCTCTAACAATTAGCAGTGTTGAGCATCTTCTCATGTGCCTCTTGGCCATCTGTATGTCTTCTTTTGAAAAACATCTATTCAAGTCTTCTGCCCAGATTTTGATTGGATTGTTTGTTTTTTTGATACTGAGTTATGTGAGCTGTTTGTATATCTTGCATATTAACCCCTTGTTGGTTGCATCATTTGCAAATATTTTCTCCCATTCCATAGGTTGTCTTTTCGAATTTTCCCCTGTTGTGCAAAAGCTTATAAGTTTAATTAGCTCACATTTGTTTATTTTTGCTTTTATTTCTTTTGCCTTAGGAGACTGATTCAAGAACATATTGCTGTTATTTATGTCAAGGAGTTTTCCGCCTATATTCTCTTCTAGGAGTTTTGTGGTTTCAGAACTTACATTTGGGTCTTTAATCCATTTTGAGTTTATTTTTGTATATGGTGTGAGGAAATGTTCTAATCTCATTGTTTTACATGTAGCTGTACAGTTTTCCCAGCACCACTTATTGAGGAGACTGTCTTTTCTCCATTGTATATTCTTGCCTCCTTTGTCATAGATATAAGTGTGTGGGCTTATTTTTGGGCTCTATTCTGTTTCATTGATCAATAACTCTGTTTTTGTGCCAATACTATGCTGTTTTGATTACTGTCGCTTTGTAGTATAGTCTAAAGTCTGGGACAGTTATACCTCCAACTTTATTCTTTTTCCTCATTATTGCTTTGGCAATTCAGGGTCTTCTTAGGATTATTTGTTCTGGTTCTGTGAAAAATGTCATGGGTTTTTGATAGGGATTGCATTAAATCTGTAGATTGCTCTGGGTAGTATTACCATTTAAATACTAGTAATTCTTCCAATCCAAAACCACGTAATATCTTTCCATTTCTTTGAATCATCTTCGGTTTCTTTCATCAGTGTTTTACAGTTTTTGGACTAGGTCTTTCACCTCCTTGGTTTATTCCTAAGTCGTTTTTTTTTTTTTTTTTTTGATGTGATTTTAAATGGTATATTTGTTACTTTCTCTTTCTGATATTTCATTATTAGTATATAAAAACACACCAGATTTCCATATATTAATCTTGTATCCTGCTACCTTGCTGAGTTCATTTATTAGTTTTCATATTTTTAGGTGGAGACTTTAGGGTTCTCTATATAGAGTATCCTGTCATCTGCATATAGTGACAGTTTTACCTCTTGTCTTCCAATTTGTCTAGTCTATTTCTTTTTCTTGTCTGTTTACTGTGCTTAGGACTTCCAGTACTATGTTAAATAGAAGCAGCAATAGTGGGCATCCTTATCTTTTTCGTGAATTTAGTGGGTAGGTTTTCAGCTTTTCACTGTCTAGTATTATGTTGGCTGTGGGTTTGTTGTTAATGGCCTTCATTATGTTGAAATATGATCCCTCTATATTCACTTTGATGAGGGTTTTTATCGTGAATGGGTGTTTAATTTTGTCAAATGCTTTTTCTGTGTCTATTGAGATGATCATGTGGTTTTTGTCTTTCTTTTTGTTAATGTGGTGTATCACATTGATTGATTTGCGTATGTTGAATCATTCTTGTGACCCTAGAATAAATCCAGCTTGATCATGGTGTTTGATACTTGTTATGTATTGTTGTATCTGGTTTGCTAATATTTGTTCAGGATTTTTGCATCTCTGTTCATCAAAGATATTGGCCTATAATTTTCTTCTTTTGCTATGTCTTTGTGTGGTTTTGGTATCAGGGCAAGGGTGGACTCATACAATGGATTTGGGCGTGTTGCCTCCTGTTCAATCTTTCGGAATAGTTTGAGAAGGATAGGTATAAATTCTTCTGTATATGTTTGGTAGGATTCCCCAGTGAAGCCATCCAGTCCTGGACTTTTGTTTTCTGGGAGTTTTTAAAATTATAGATTCTATTTCACTTCTAGTGATTAGTCTATTCAAATTATCTGTTTCTTCTTGACTCAGTCTTGGAAGGCTATATTCTAGACTTGGAAGACTACCTTTTTAGAAATTTGTCTATTTCTCCTAGGTTGTCCTATTTGTTGGCATATATTTCTCTTATGATTTTTTGTATATCTGCGGTATCACTTGTTATTTCTCTTCTTTCATTTCTTATTTTTATTCTCTTTTCTTCTTGTTGAGCCTGGCTAAAGGTTATCAACTTTGTTTATTTTCAAAAACACAGCTCTTGTTTTAATTGATCTTTTCTGTTGTTTTTTATATCTTTATTTTATTTCCTTTTTGATCTTTATTATTTCTTTCCTTCTGTTGACTTTGGGCCTTGTTTGTTCTGTTTTTCCTAATTATTTTAGGTGGTAGGTTAGATTGTTTATGGGGTATTTTCTTGTTTCTTGAGGAAGGCCTGTATCACTATGAACTTCCCTCTTAGAACTGCTTTGACTCCATCCCATAGATTTTAGACAGTTGTGTTTTCTTTTAATTTTTCTCAAGGTATTTTCTGAGTTCCTGTTTGATTTCATCATTGGCTCATTTGTTTTTTTAGTAGCATGTTTTTTAGTCTCTTTTCCCATTTTTCTTTCAGTATTTGATTTCTAGTTTCATACCGTTGTGGTTGGAAAATATGTTTCATATAAACTCTTAAATTTGTTGAGGCTTGTTTTGCGACCGTGTAAGTGATCTATCCTGGAGAACGTTCCAAGCACACTTTAAAAGAAAGTGTATTCTGCTTTTTTTGGATGTAGTGTCCTGTAGATACTGATTAAGTTTAACTGGTTTATTGTGTCATTTAGCACCTGTGTTGCCTTATTGATTTTCTTTTTTTTTTTTTTTTTTATTATTATTATTTTTTTTTTCTCAAACATCTTTATTGAAGTATAATTGCCTTACAATAGTGTGTTAGCATCTGCTTTATAACAAAGTGAATCAGTTATACATATACAATATGTTCCCATTTCTCTTCCCTCTTGCATCTCCCTCCCTCCCACCCTCCCCATCCCACCCCTCTAGGTGGTCACAAAGCACCGAGCTGATCTCCCTGTGCTATGCGGCTGCTTCCCACTAGCTATCTATTTTACATTTGGTAGTGTATATATGTCCATGACACTCTCTTACCCTGTCACATCTCACCCCACCCCCTCCCCATATCCTCAAGTCCATTCTCTAGTAGGTCTGTGTCTTTATTCCTGTCTTGCCACTAGGTTCTTCATGGCCTTTTTTTTTTTTTTTTCCCTTAGATTCCATATATATGTGTTAGCATACTGTATTTGTTTTTCTCTTTCTGACTTACTTCACTCTGTATGACAGACTCTAACTCCATCCACCTCATTACAAATACCTCCATTTCATTTCTTTTTATGGCTGAGTAATATTCCATTGTATATATGTGCCACATCTTCTTTATCCATTCATCTGTCGATGGACACTTAGGTTGCTTCCATGTCCTGGCTATTGTAAATAGAGCTGCAATGAACATTTTGGTACATGACTCTTTTTGACCTATGGTTTTCTCAGGGTATATGCCCAGTAGTGGGATTGCTGGGTCGTATGGTAGTTCTATTTGTAGTTTTTTAAGGAACCTCCATACTGTTCTCCATAGTGGCTGTATCAATTTACATTCCCACCAACAGTGCAAGAGTGTTCCCTTTCCTCCACACCCTCTCCAGCATTTACTGTTTCTAGATTTTTTGATGATGGCCATTCTGACCGGTGTGAGATGATATCTCATTGTAGTTTTGATTTGCATTTCTCTAATGATTAATGATGTTGAGCATTCTTTCATGTGTCTGTAGGCCATCTGTATATCTTCTTTGGAGAAATGTCCATCTAGATCCTCTGCCCATTTTTGGATTGGGTTGTTCGTTTTTTTGTTATTGAGCTGCATGAGCTGCTTGTAAATCTTGGAGATTAATCCTTTGTCAGTTGCTTCATTTGCAAATATTTTCTCCCATTCTGAGGGTTGTCTTTTGGTCTTGTTTATGGTTTCCTTTGCTGTGCAAAAGCTTTTCAGTTTCATTAGGTCCCATTTGTTTATTTGTGTTCTTATTTCCATTTCTCTGGGAGCTGGGTCAAAAAGAATCTTGCTGTGATGTATGTCATAGAGTGTTCTGCCTATGTTTTCCTCTAAGAGTTTGATAGTGTCTGCCCTTACACTTAGGTCTTTAATCCATTTTGAGTTTATTTTTGTGCATGGTGTCAGGGAGTGTTCTAATTTCATACTTTTACATGTTCCTGTCCAATTTTCCCAGCACCACTTATTGAAGAGGCTGTCTTTTCTCCACTGTATATGCTTGCCTCCTTTATCAAAGATAAGTTGACCATATGTGTGTGGGTTTAACTCTGGGCTTTCTATCCTGTTCCATTGATCTATATTTCTGTTTTTGTGCCAGTACCAAACTGTCTTGATTACTGAAGCTTTGTAATATAGTCTGAAGTCAGGGAGCCTGATTCCCCCAGCTCCATTTTTCGTTCTCAAGATTGCTTTGGCTATTCGGGGTCTTTTGTGTTTCCATACAAATTGTGAAATTTTTTGTTCTAGTTCTGTGAAAAATGCCAGTGGTAGTTTGATAGGGATTGCATTGAATCTGTAGATTGCTTTGGGTAGTAGAGACATTTTCACAATGTTGATTCTTCCAATCCAGGAACATGGTATATCTCTCCATCTATTTGTATCATCTTTAATTTCTTTCATCAGTGTCTTATAATTTTCTGCATACAGGTCTTTTGTCTCCTTAGGTAGGTTTATTCCTAGATATTTTATTCTTTTTGTTGCAATGGTAAATGGGAGTGTTTTCTTAATTTCACTTTCAGATTTTTCGTCATTAGTGTATAGAAATGCAAGAGATTTCTGTGCATTAATTTTGTATCCTGCTACTTTACCAAATTCATTGATTAGCTCTAGGAGTTTTCTGGTAGCCTCTTTAGGATTCTCTATGTATAGTATCATGTCGTCTGCAAATAGTGACAGCTTTACTTCTTCTTTTCCGATTTGGATTCCTTTTATTTCTTTGTCTTCTCTGATTGCTGTGGCTAACACTTCCAAAACTATGTTGAATAATAGTGGTGAGAGTGGGCAACCTTGTCTTGTTCCTGATCTTAGTGGAAATGGTTTCAGTTTTTCACCATTGAGGACAATGTTGGCTGTGGGTTTGTCATATATGGCCTTTATTATGTTGAGGAAAGTTCCCTCTATGCCTACTTTCTGCAGGGCTTTTATCATAAATGGGTGTTGAATTTTGTCAAAAGCTTTCTCTGCGTCTATTGAGATGATCATATGGTTTTTCTCCTTCAATTTGTTAATATGGTGTATCACATTGATTGATTTGCGTATATTGAAGAATCCTTGCATTCCTGGGATAAACCCCACTTGATCATGGTGTATGATCCTTTTAATGTGCTGTTGGATTCTGTTTGCTAGTATTTTGTTGAGGATTTTTGCATCTATGTTCATCAGTGATATTGGCCTGTAGTTTTCTTTCTTTGTGACATCTTTGTCTGGTTTTGGTATCAGGGTGATGGTGGCCTTGTAGAATGAGTTTGGGAGTGTTCCTCCCTCTGCAATATTTTGGAAGAGTTTGAGAAGGATAGGTGTTAGCTCTTCTCTAAATGTTTGATAGAATTCGCCTGTGAAGCCATCTGGTCCTGGGCTTTTGTTTGTTGGAAGGTTTTTAATCACAGTTTCAATTTCAGTGCTTGTGATTGGTCTGTTCATATTTTCTATTTCTTCCTGGTTCAGTCTCGGCAGTTTGTGCATTTCCAAGAATCTGTCCATTTCTTCCAGGTTGTCCATTTTATTGGCATAGAGTTGCTTGTAGTAATCTCTCATGATCTTTTGTATTTCTGCAGTGTCAGTGGTTACTTCTCCTTTTTCATTTCTAATTCTATTGATCTGAGTCTTCTCCCTTTTTCTCTTGATGAGTCTGGCTAATGGTTTATCAATTTTGTTTATCTTCTCAAAGAACCAGCTTTTAGTTTCATTGATTTTTGCTATTGTTTCCTTCATTTCTTTTTCATTTATTTCTGACCTGATCTTTATAATTTCTTTCCTTCTGCTGGCTTTGGGGTTTTTTTGTTCTTCTTTCTCTAATTGCTTTAGGTGCAAGGTTAGGTTGTTTATTCGAGATGTTTCCTGTTTCTTGAGGTAGGCTTGTATTGCTATAAACTTCCCTCTTAGCACTGCTTTTGCTGTGTCCCATAGGTTTTGGGTCGTCGTGTCTCCATTGTCATTTGTTTCTAGGTATTTTTTGATTTCCCCTTTGATTTCTTCAGTAATCACTTCGTTATTAAGTAATGTATTGTGTAGCCTCCATGTGTTTGTATTTTTTACAGATCTTTTCCTGTAATTGATATCTAGTCTCATAGCGTTGTGGTCGGAAAAGATACTTGATACGATTTCAATTTTCTTAAATTGACCTAGGCTTGATTTGTGACCCAAGATATGATCTATCCTGGAGAATGTTCCATGAGCACTTGAGAAAAATGTGTATTCTGTTGTTTTTGGGTGGAATGTCCTATAAATATCAATTAAGTCCATATTGTTTAATGTATCATTTAAAGCTTGTGTTTCCTTATTTATCTTCATTTTGGATGATCTGTCCATTGGTGAAAGTGGGGTGTTAAAGTCCCCTACTATGATTGTGTTGCTGTCAATTTCCCCTTTTATGGCTGTTAGTATTTGCCTTATGTATTGAGGTGCTCCTATGTTGGGTGCATAAATATTTACAATTGTTATACCTTCCTCTTGGATCGATCCCTTGATCATTATATAGTGTCCTTCTTTGTCTCTTGTAATAGTCTTTATTTTAAAGTCTATTTTGTCTGATATGAGAATTGCTACTCCAGCTTTCTTTTGATTTCCATTTGCATGGAATATCTTTTTCCATCCCCTCACTTTCAGTCTGTATGTGTCCCTAGGTCTGAAGTGGGTCTCTTGTAGACAGCATATGTATGGGTCTTGTTTTTGTATCCATTCAGCCAGCCTGTGTCTTTTGGTGGGAGCATTTAATCCATTTACATTCAAGGTAATTATCGATATGTATGTTCCTATTCCCATTTTCTTAAATGTATTGGGTTTGTTATTGTAGGTGTTTTCCTTCTCTTGTGTTTCTTGCCTAGAGAATTTCCTTTAGCATTTGTTGTAAAGCTGGTTTGGTGGTGCTGAACTCTCTCAGCTTTTGCTTGTCTGTAAAGGTTTTAATTTCTCCATCGAATCTGAATGAGATCCTTGCTGGGTAGAGTAATCTTGGTTGTAGGTTTTTCTCCTTCATGACTTTAAGTATATCCTGCCACTCCCTTCTGGCTTGCAGAGTTTCTGCTGAGAGATCAGATGTTAACCTTATGGGGATTCCCTTGTGTGTTATTTGTTTTTTTTCCCTTGCTGCCTTTAATATGTTTTCCTTATATTTAATTTTTGACAGTTTGATTAATATGTGTCTTGGCGTGTTCCTCCTTGGGTTTATCCTGTATGGGACTCTCTGTGCTTCCAGGACTTGATTAACTATTTCCTTTCCCATATTAGGGAAGTTTTCAACTATAATCTCTTCAAAAATTTTCTCAGTCCCTTTCTTTTTCTCTTCTTCTTCTGGTACCCCTATAATTTGAATGTTGGCATGTTTAATGTTGTCCCAGAGGTCCCTGAGACTGTCCTCAGTTCTTTTCATTCTTTTTTCTTTATCCTGCTCTGTAGTAGTTATTTCCACCATTTTATCTTCCAGGTCACTTATCCTTTCTTCTGCCTCAGTTATTCTACTATTGATCCCATCTAGAGTATTTTTAATTTCATTTATTGTGTTTTTCATCATTGCTTGGTTCCTCTTTAGTTCTTCTACATCCTTGTTAAATGTTTCTTGCATTTTGTCTATTCTATTTCCAAGATTTTGGATCATCCTTACTATCATTATTCTGAATTCTTTTTCAGGTAGACTACCTATTTCCTCTTCATTTGTTAAGTCCAGTGTGTTTTGAGCCTGCTCCTTCATCTGCTGTGTGTTTTTCTGTCGTCTCATTTTGCCTATCTTACTGTGTTTGGGGTCTCCTTTTCACAGTCTGCAGGTTCGTAGTTCCCGTTGTTTTTGGTATCTGTCCCCAGTGGCTAAGGTTGGTTCAGTGGGTTGTGTAGGCTTCCTGGTGGAGGAAACTAGTGCCTGAGTTCTGGTGGATGAGGCTAGATCTTATCTTTCTGGTGGGCACGTCCACGTCTGGTGGTGTATTTTGGGGTGTCTGTGGCCTTATTTTGATTTTAGGCAGCCTCTCTGCTAATGGATGGGGTTGTGTTCCTGTCTAGCTAGTTGTTTGGCATAGGGTGTCCAGCACTGTAGCTTGCTGGTCGTTGAGTGAAGCTGGGTCTTGATGTTGAGATGGAGATCTCTGGGAGATTTTTGCCGTTTGGTATTACATGGAGCTGGGAGGTCTCTTGTGGACCAGTGTTCTGAAGCTGGCTCTCCCACCTCAGAGGCACGGCCCTGATGCCTGGCTGGAGCACCAAGAGCCTTTCGTCCACACGGCTCAGAGTAAAAGGGAGAAAAAATAGAAAGAAAGAAAGAAAGAGGCTATAATATAGTGAAGTAAAATAAAGCTATTGTAAGGCAAAGCTATACAGACAAAATCTCACCCAGAAGCATATACATATACACTCACAAAAAAAAGGAAAAGGGGAAAAATTAATATCTCCTGCTCCCAGAGTCCACCTCCTGAATTTGGGCTGATTCGTTGTCTATTCAGGTATTCAGCAGATGCGGGCACATCAAGTTGTTTGTGGAGCTTTAATCCGCTGCTTCTGAGGCTGCTGGGAGAGGTTTCTCCTTCTCTTCCCTGTTCGCACAGCTCCTGGGGTTCAGCTTTGGATTTGGACCCGCCTCTGCGTGTAGGTCGCCTGAGGGCGTCTGTTCCCCGCCCAGACAGGACGGGGTTAAAGGAGCAGCTGCTTCGGGGGCTCTGGCTCACCCAGGCCGCGGGGAGGGAGGGGTACGGAGGAGGCGGGGCGAGCCTGCGGCGGCCGAGGCCGGCGTGACGTTGCACCAGCTCGAGGCGCGCAGTGCGTTCTCCCGGGGATGTTGTCCCCGGATCCCGGGACCCCGGCAGTGGTGGGCTGCACAGGCTCCCGGGAGGGGCGGTGTGGAGAGTGACCTGTGCTCACACACAGGCTTTTTGGAGGCGGCAGCAGCAGCCCCAGCGTCTCACGCCCGTCTCTGGGGTCCGCGCTGATCGCCGTGGCTCGCGCCCTTCTCTGGAGCTCGTTTAGGCGGCGCTCTGAATCCCCTCTCCTTGCACGCAGCGAAACAAAGAGGCAAGAAAAAGTCTCTTGCCTCTTCGGCAGCTGCAGACCTTTTCCCGGTCTCCCTCCCGGCTAGCTGTGGTGCGCCAACCCCTTCAGGCTGTGTTCACGCCGCCAGCCCCCGTCCTCTCCCTGCGATCCGACCGAAGCCCGAGCCTCAGCTCCCAGCCCCGCCCGCCCCGGCGGGCGAGCAGACAAGCCTCTCGGGCTGGTGAGCGCCGCTCGGCGCCGAGCCTCTGTGCGGGAGTCTCTCCGATTTTCCCTCTGCGCCCCTGTTGCTGTGGGATCCGCGCTGATAGCCGCGGCTCGCGCCCTTCTCTGGAGTTCGTTTAGGCGGCGCTCTGAATCCCCTGTCCTTGCCCGCCGCGAAACAAAGACGCAAGAAAAAGTCTCTTGCCTCTTCGGCAGCCGCAGACTTTTTCCCGGACTCCCTCCGGGCTAGCTGTGGTGCGCTAACCTCTTCAGGCTGTGTTCACGCCGCCAGCCCCCGTCCTCTCCCTGCGATCCGACCGAAGCCCGAGCCTCAGCTCCCAGCCCCGCCCGCCCCGGCGGGGGAGCAGACAAGCCTCTCGGGCTGGTGAGTGCTGCTCGGCGCCGAGCCTCTGTGCGGGAGTCTCTCCGATTTTCCCTCTGCGCCCCTGTTGCTGCGCTCTCCTCCGTGGCTCTGAAGCTTCCCCCCTCTGCCCCCCGCAGTCTCCGCCCGTGAAGGGGCTCCTAGTGCGTGGAAACCTTTCCTCCTTCACGGCTCCCTCCCACTGGTGCAGGTGCCGTCCCTATTCTTTTGTCTCTGTTATTTCTTTTTTCTTTTGCCCTACCCAAGTACGGGGGGAGTTTCTTGCCTTTTTGGAGGTCGGACGTTTTCTGCCAGCGTTCAGTGGGTGTTCTGTAGGAGCAGTTCCACGTGTAGATGTATTTCTACTGTATCTGTGGGAAGGAATGTGATCTCCGCGTCTTACTCTTCCGCCATCTTCTCCAATCCCCCGCCTTATTGATTTTCTGTCTGGATGATCTGTTCCTTGATGTCAGTAGGGTGTTAAAAGTCCCCCACTCTTATATATTGTCAGTTTCTTCCTTTATGTTTGTTAGTAATTTGCTTTATATAGGTGCTCCTGTATTAGGTCTGTATGTTAATGAGTGTAATATCCCATTCTTATACTGATTCCTTTATCATTATATATGCCCTTCTTTGTCCTTTATTTTAGGCTTTGTTTTAAAGTCTATTTTATCTGATATGAGTATTACTACCCTTGCTTTCTTGTCATTCCTGTTTGCATAAAATATCTTTTTCTATCCCTTCACTTTCAGTCTGTGTGTGTCTTTTGCCCTGAAGTGAGTTTCTTGTAGGCAGCATATTGAAGGGTCTTATTATTATTATTTTTTTAGGGTCTTATATTTTTATACAATCAGCCACTCTGTCTTTTGATTGGCACATTTAGTCTATTGACGTTTAGAGTAATTATTGATAGGTATGTACTTATTGCCATTTTAGTCCTTTTTTTCCCAATTTTTTTGTGGTTCTTCTTTGTTCATTTCTTCCTTCTTTTTGTTTCTTCTTTGTGGTTTGATGATTTTCTTTTGTAGTATGCTTGAGTTTCTTTTTGTGTGTGTATCTGTTATATATTTTTGACTTACAGTTACCATGGGGTTCATATATATTGACACATAATTATATCTATTTCCTTTAAACTGATAATCGTTTAAGTTCAAGCACATTCTAAAAGATCTATATTTTTTACTCCCCTCACCCACATTTTGTGATTTTGATAGCATATTTTACATCTTCATGCTTATCCTTTTACTGTTTATTGTAGTTATAGTTGCTTTTACAATTTTCTTCTTTTTATTTTAGTCTACCTACTGGCTTATTTAAGTGACCTTCAATCCTTACTATATATATTTGCCTTTCCTATAGATTCTTACTTCTTTTCCATTTAGAGAAGACCCTTCAACATTTATTTTAGGGTAGGTTTAATATTGCTGAATTCTTTTAGTTTTTGCTTTTCTGAGGAATTCTTTATCTCTCCTTCTATTCTAAATGATTGCAGGATAGAGTATTCTAGGTTGCAGAATTTTCTCTTTCAGGACTTTGAATATATCATGCCAATCCCTTCTGGCCTGCAATGTTTCTTCAGAGAAATCAGCTGATAATCTTATGGGACTTCCCTTGTAACTGACTGTGTTTTTCTCTTGCTGCCTTTAGAATTCTCTCTTCATCTTTAATGTCTATCATTTTAATTATGATATGTCTTGGTGTGGGTCTGTTTGGGTTCATCTTGTTTGGGGCTCTCTGTGGTCCTGTACCTGAATATTTGTTACTTCCCTTAGGTTTGGGAGGTTTTCAGATATAATTTCTTCAAATACAGTTTTGATCCCTTCCTCTCTCTCTTCTCCTTCTGGAACCCCTATAATGTATATGTTGGCACACTTTATATTATCCCATAAATCTTATATGTTGCTTTCATTTTATAAATTTGTCTTCCTGTCTGCTGTTCTGATTGGGTGATTTCCATTATTGTATCTTCAAGATCACTCAGGCATTCCTTGTGTCATTTAGTTGGCTATTTATTGCTTCTAGAGTGCTTTTAATCTCAGAAATGGAATTATCTATTTTTGCTTGGGTATTCTTTATTGTTTCTAGTTCCTTGTTAAGATGATCTGTGTTTAGATCAATTCTCTTTCTTAATTCAGTTATTTTTATCACCAACTTTTTGAACTCAGTGTCTGATAGACTATCTTTGTTTCATTATTTTTTCAGGGTTTTTTTTTTCTTGATTTTTCGGTTGGGAGTAGCTGCTCTGCCTTTTCATTTCACTTAATTTTCTCTGTCTCTATGAATTTAGGTGAAACAGTTATCTATTGTGGTCTTGAATGGGTGTTTTTACGTGGGAGCATTTCTATGTAGACTGTGTGTGTCAAATGTCTTTGGTGTGAGGGATTTGATGTGGATGCCTGCCAAGTCTTTCCTCAGGGTGTGCTGACTTCTATCACCTTTGTAGTAGTTGTGGCTGGTGTTGGCAGATCTACAGCCTGTTCTGGGTGTGAGGCAGGACTTCCTCTCTGCTCAGTGGCAGTCTCCAGCTGCCCTGTCAGGGTGGGGTCTGCTCCCAAGTTGTTGGAGCAGAAGCCTTGAGGGTTGGGCTCAAGCTGGCTCTGTTCCCTTTAAGTGTGTGTTTTTCCTTCTCCCACACTGAGGCCTTTACTGCAAAGGAGGAGAGTGCTGAAATCAGTGGGGCTTGTGTGCTTATAGAGTCCTCATGTGCTGCCTGTGAAGGTGTTTGAGGCTTTGCTCAGACACAGCCCAAGTTCATATCTTTTCCCCTGTTATGGTTGTCCCAGATCTAGTACAAGGTTGTGGTGCAGAGTGAGCAGGGCCAGAGCATTTGCTTGGCTGGGAGTGGTGATTGTGGTATGTTGGTTGCAGGGGTTGGAGTGGCTGTGCTGCCATCAGGGGTCTGGGTTGCTTCTGGGGTGCTGACTGAGTAAGTACCAACAATGGCTGCTGCCGCTCTACCTGGACCACACCCCAGGCCCCCAGGTTACTAGATTGAGTCTTTTCCCAGGTTCTGGCTTCCCTAACCCAGAGCCAAGCTGTGGGTAGAGTGAGTGGGGCTGGGTGTTCACTCAGTTCGGATTGGGGAGCGGGTGAGGTGGCAGCCACTATGGCAGACCTCTCTCCATCCTGTCTGTTGGCAATCAGTACCTGCATACTCCTCGTGAGTGGAGTCTAGTTTTCTCCAGCACTTCCGTCTGTCCTAGTGGTTCTCTATGCTGCCAAGGGGGTTGTCTCCTCTGCATAGGACCCCAGGACTGGGACACCTAGTCTGTGACTCAACCAGCTCACTCACCAGGGTGAGTTTCTGCCTGGGCAGTCTTCCTATTCCTCTTAGTCCCCTTTTAGGGGCACAGGCCCCAACCCAATGCTTTTTTTTCCTGTCCTACCCCTTATGTGGGATCTTTCTTGTAGCCTTTGCTGTATAGGAGTTCTTCCGCCTGTTTCCAGTTAGTTTTCCATAAGAATTGTTCCACATGTAGATGTATTTTTTTAAAATTAATTAATTAATTTATTTTTGGCTGCGTTGGGTCTTCGTTGCTGCATGCAGGCTTTCTCTAGTTGCGGTAAGCAGGGGCTACTCTTTGTTGCGGTGCGTGTGTGCGGGCTTCTCATTGCGGTGGCTTCTCTTGTTGGGAGCATGGGTTCTAGGTACGCGGGCTTCAGTAGTTGTGGATTGTGGGCTCTAGAGCGCAGGCTCAGTAGTTGTGGTGCACGGGCTTTGTTGCTCCGCGGCACATGGGCTCTTCCTGAACCAGGGTTTGAATCCATGTCCCCTGCATTGCCAGGCAGATTCTTAACCACTGCGCCACCAGGGAAGTCCCTAGATGTATTTTTTTGATGTGTTTGTTGGGAGGAGGCGAGCTCCATATCCTCTTACTCTGCAGTCTTGATCCCCCTTCCAAGGTATTTTAATTGGATTTTATAACTAAAGAATATCTGCTTTAGGCTAGATTTTTCTCATGTGTTTTTATTTCTGATGGTATTTTCCTTTCAGAATATTTTATACCCTCCTAAATTAATAATTTTTCAAGACAGCAGGCTGAGTGATGTTGTGTGAAGACAGAAGGAAAGAAGATGTGAGAAGTATCCGCAAATGCTGTGGCCCTTATTAGATGTGGCCTAATATTGCATAGACTCTGTTCATAGCCTGTGACAGAGGATGATTTATTTTTTCTAGTCAAGATGGTCTTTAATTTCAAAATCCACTGATGCTCTAATTAATCAAAGTATTACTGTTTTGAATAATTTATGTAATAACACAGTGGCATAGGGAGAGTAAAATTTAAGTCCTATATGTGCCACATAGACTGAAGGAGTTGAGAAGCCAAGATTTCATGAGGTGACTCATGTTCAGATTATTTAACAGTTAGTTATACAGTAACTAAGTAGGATACACTCCAGCCGGTAAAGCCTGATGGCTTCCTGGAGGTAGTCCTCTACCATTTTCCTCGCTGTTTGATTAAAGAGGTCTGGATTATACCGAGGAAGCGGCAGAGCTGCAAGATGGCAGGGACCACTAGAGGTTTGGAGCAGCTTATTTATTAACAAATATTAAAGTATTTCAGATTTTAAACATTTGGTCCAGCTCTCATGGTGTGTATTGCCTGAATGTCAGTCTTACTTTTAGATGAAAAACAAAACAGTATGTTTGGTAGTGGAAGTATACTTACATCCAAGTTTGGGAGCATTGCCAAAGAAAGAGTTATCTTTTCAATATGTTTAATTGTTTGCTGGACTTTTGTGTTTTTAAAATGTCATTGCACATTCTGCTTTAAGGGACAGAGCTATTTCTTGTAGAGCAGGAAATGTGAAATATAAAGTTAGCCAAATTACTGAAGAACACATTTGAAATAAAGAGAGATCAATGAGGAGGGACGAAGTAATTAGAGGATGAAAGGGAAATAGACAAAGAAAGGTCAGTTAATCTTGATATCACTTGTTGAAACCTTTGCATCTTCTATTGCTATCAATTAAAAATAAACAGCAGCTTGTTAAAGGAAACAGAAAGCATAGTGATTACCTCAGCAAAACAAGGCTGCTAACGTGTTCTTCTCTGGAAAGAAGAATGTCCAAATCTGCACCTGCTGTAATGCTCACACTGCAAGCAGCTTTCTTTCATTACAGTCTTCCTGTGTGTACTGATTCAACTCTATTTTCTTCCACTGTTGTTTGGAAGGTAAACCCTTTGAATATATAACTGGACACACACAGACACACACAGACACACAGATGCACACTGTCATCTTAGTGTTATTTTAAGAATTAACTATTAAATTTGTTTAATTATATATTTTTGGTTTTCAGGTGGGGTCTGAAATACTGAAAAACAAACAAACAAAACCCCCCATCGTACCAGCAACAAAACACAAATTAAAAAAATTTCTCACCTAAGACTTTCAAATTGAGAAGTGTTTAGTAAATCAAACAAATTATATGGGATTTCTAATACGTATATTAGAATATAGAAATACATTTTATCTAATATATATTAATGAATACACACACACACATACACACATTGAAATCAGTGGAGATCAAAGGAAATAAGAATGATTATGATTTTACTAAAGGTAAAGATACCTACAGAAAAAGAGAGTAGGAGGAGAGAGAGAGAGCAAGACAGAGATTGGGTCCATGGAGAACTTGCTCGAAGGGAGCAGGCTTGGTAAGGATTCACGTGCAGAGGGAGGGTCCTCTACTGAGTTCATTAGATCCTTCTCTGTCACACACCAGGCTGTGGCTCTGTCTCCATACTCCTGTGTGCTCACTGTCTGCACTTTTCCTTTCAAAGTTAATTGTTTAGAGCCATTTAATGTGCCAGATTGTTCAGATAAGAAGAAAGTAATTTATAAGAGTTAATTTCAGAGGTTAAGTTATAAAATGATGGAGACAGACCAGTATGAAGTTGAGCTTCTGATATAAAACTATTATATGTCTCCCCTTTCAAAGGTCTCCTAAGGTCAACTCCACGGAATGAAAACACAGCACAAGTGGTCTCTGTCTGAGAGATGGAATGAGAGAGTAGGGGGTGATCAAAAATAAGTTGATAAGATGTATGAGAGGAGTTTCTTGGGAACCATTTCTGCCTGAACTTGGATAGATTAAGAAATAAGACAAATGGCAAATATCCTGGGGAAGAACTCAGTGATGGAATATACACCTTTATTAGTTTAAAACTACTGTCTCCTGTATCCATGTCAGAAATATGGATAAAACTTCAGATGATCTTTTAAAACAGTGTTCTAGGCCACCATTCACCATCAGCTGGAATTGGTCAGGAGTTGAACCCCTTTGCCCACTATGGTCTGGATAAAGACATATAGGTTAAGAACAGCACATAGAAACAAAGGTCTTGGTCTGTACTTTATAGTACTGTGGATTTTGTTTTAAATACTTGTCATTTAAATTATTTACGTATTATATTAATGCAATTATTTCAATGAAGAATGACCTAGGCCAAAGGAAATCAAAGTTATGTTGACTCTATACATATAAAGCTATTTGACGTGTAGGCAAAGTGATACTAGTCACATTGTGGAGAGAGGATCAGAAAGATTAAATGGATAATCATATATTCACCTGAAGAATCACCTGAATTCTTATAACAAAATATCATATTTATACTAGTGTGTATAGCTGTATGGACTATTGTTTGTTAAAGAAAATCTGTAGCATATTTTCCAAAACAATTAACAATAAATATATTTTAATAATAAACCCTATTCAATTCCCTAAACAGAGTTTCTTAAAAGCTACTTAAGAAGATATTGTGTTTTAGGAAATTCCCAATTAGATAAAAGGATGCTGAAATGAACAATTACAGTTTCCATATCATGCCGATTATATATTAGCAATTCAAAACTGTTGAGAGTAACACAAAGCAACAATAATACCACTTCCAAAGTTAATAATATGGCCATTTACTGCATACTTTTAGTTTCAAAGAGCTTTACATTACTATATCAATTATTGTCACAATCTGGAGTGTGTCTTTGATGAACATGGAAAAATAACGTTGTTTTTCTTCAGGAAAATATTTTAAAAGTGTAAGTGATTATACATTTTATTGTATTACAGGGGTGGGATAATATTGATAAAAATTAAAATTTAAGGCCTTCTAAGAAGGAGGAGTCTGGTAAATATTCCCAGCTTTTAGTTTTATTTCTTAAAAAGGTAACATCCAAGGAGCATGAAATAGTGCGCACAGTAACTGAATCCTCTAGACTAGCTATCTGCCAGAAGCCAAAATAATCCTCATTAGGGGAAGATAATAGCATTAAGAACTTCAGCATATCTCTATAAATGTTATCATATGTTGTCCTGCACAAGTATAAAAAGACATACAGGAAGAGAAGAAATGACATAAAACAAAGGAATACCAGAAAATATAAAAAAAGGCACACAGGAAATGAAGGTGACTAAGTTATCAGACACTGTTTTTAAAATAGTCAGAAACAATAAATTCAAGGAATTGAAAGACAAGGTAGAGAAATTTGTCAGAGAAATAGAAACTATATAAAGATAATTTTAGAAGTGATAAAATGCAATACTGAAATTAAGAAATTAAAGCAGAAATGTAATGGTGGAAGAGACACAGTTCAAGTGATTATTAGTGAACTGAAAGATAGATCCTAGTAAAATATATAGATAGTCTTGGCATGAAGACAAAAAGAGACAATTGTGAAAAAGATTATAAGGGACATATGGGATATGGTGGAGAAGTCTAAGACAATTGTAATTGGAGACTCAGAAAGAAAAGCGGCAGGCAAAATATTTGAAGAGGATTTCCTAAAATGGAGGAGAAATATCAAACCTTAAATTCAAGAACTGCATACCTCAAAAAACAGTAAATCCAAAGAAAAATCACCTAAGCATATCATAAAAAATTACTAAAGACCAAAATAAAGGAGAAAATATTAAAAACTGCTAGAAAAAAGAATCATACCTTCAAATGAGCAACATTAAGTTTATCCACTAACTTCTCAACCAAAAAAACATGGCAGCCAGACATGATTTCTTTAAATTGCTAAAATAACTATCAACCAACAATTTTATACCCATATATCCCTGAAGAATAAAGGGAAAAAAACATCATTTTAGACAAAAAGAAGCTGAGAGTATCTGTCACCAACAGAAATGTATAGATGTTATGCCAGAATTTTTAGTCCACCAGGGGTGCATTATAAATACATTCAGATGCCATTTCTCCTTCGAGTTTGGTGAATAAAGTGTTCTGGATAACTTGATTATCTGGGTAACTGAGAGTTAACTAGGTTCCAGTACTGCTAGCTACCAGTTATTATTTTGTGATTTATGTATTCAGTTCTGTTTTTAGCTGTTTAGTAAGCCTTGGGGAAAAGGCAAAACTTCAAGTTCTTTTGTTCTTTTGTTTTTGAAATATTTTTAATGAAAATGGTGTGACTATTACTTAATAACTTTGGGAAATGTGTTCAGTTAGGGCATTTAGCCAATTAAAACTATTCCTACATGAATCGTATTCTTTCATTCATTCATTGTTATTGACTACCAACTATGAGACGAACTGTTTTAGGTAATATGCATAAATTAATTAATAGACAGCAAGTAATCCTTGTCTTCATGGAGCTTATAGTCTTTTGAGGGAGACATACAAGCGAAGAGAAATACTGTAAGTTAGTGTGGTAAGTGCTGTGAACATATGAAGCAGGAAAGGGGATTGGGGACATGGGCATGGGTGTGGAGTTGTGATTTAATTAGGATATTCAGAATATACCTCCCCAAGAATGTGACATTTGCCAAAGAATTAAAGGAAAAGAGAATGGATCTTGAAAATGGAAGGGGGCAGAGTGCAGGAGAAATGGTTCCAGGCAGGGGGAAAACAAGAACAAAGGCCTTGAGTCAATGATGTGCTTAACATAGAAGCCGAGTGGTATAGAAGCTTCTATACCAGTGGTATAGAAGCCGAGTTCCAAGGTAGTTGGAAGGGAGGATATGGTTGGACATACAAACAGGGTCTCAGCAGCCATTGTAAAGATTTAGTTTTTACCTTGAGGAAAGTTGGAAAGTACTGCAAAGTTTTGGCAACAAAAGAGGAACAATCTGACTTGATTTTAAAATGATCACTCTGCTGTGTTGAAAATAGACTGAAGTAGTGAGGACTAAGGGAAGAAACGATGACAGCAATTGGAAAACTATGGCCATGTTCTATGCATGAGATGATGGTGTCTTCAACAGGCAGGCGGCTCTAGAAGTAGATATAAGTGCTAGGATTTGCTGCTGTGTTGGAATCAAGGCTGTCTTCCAAGGGTTTTGGCCTGAGCAAATCTGGAAAAATGAAGATGCGACCCACCAACTGAAGATGATGTTAGGAAAAGTGGTGTGGGATGCATTTTAAATATGTTTTCACTGTTACTGATACATGAAATGGTATCTTCTAAGAGCTTGCTTTGCAAAATTTTGAGGACATTTTGGCAGTGACCAGTTGTATTACTTAGAAGAAGTGACTTATGATTCTTATTCTTGCAAATTATTTTAAACAAAATATAACAGACAAGTAACCTCTTGGGCTTCAGTTTTCTAATCTGTAGTAAACGGATGCTTCTGTGAGAATGAAATGAAAACACGTACTTACAGCATTTGGCACACAGTAGGGCTTCTCAGATCTCCTTCCTTTGTAGATCTATAGCATTTAATGTCATTCATTTCTATGGCCTATATTGTTCAGTGCATCATGAAAAATGTCCTGGAGAAAGGCAGTAAAAACTTTGAAGACAATGTTTTCTATTTACAAAAGGGCTAAACTGAAAAGAAAAAATTAAAAAGAAAAGAAAAAGAAGAACTGGTGTACAGATACTGTCAGAATTCTGCATGATATTCCAAACCCAGGTGTTATTACTATGAATGACAGGGAGATAAGCTTCCATAAACTGGTAAAAATTATGAAAGCGTAGCTCCTTGTAATACAGAAATGTTAAGCTCTCTTGAGCTTATGCAATTGACTTAAAATACACTGCATTAAAAACAGAGGCAAAAATCCTGCATAAAATACAGAATACAAAATTTTAACGGTGATGATGAATAGCCCCAGTGCAGAAGATTGATTTTTCTTCTTTAATCTTTCTGCAGTTTAAGTTGTTTTCCGCAATGAGCATTTTTTACTTTAATAACCAGAGAAAATAAAGAAGTAAATCCTGCTAACCAAATATTATGGTGAACTCTCTAGCCTTTTAATTTATTAACTGAAGTCTTTAAGAAATCATGGCGCAATTATTTGGGCATGTTCCACAGAGAAGCACCAAGTTCTTTTGGAATTTTTCACCTGTTTCTCAGCTTTTCCAGTATCCTTTGATCAAGGTCGTTTTTGAACCGGCCCTGAAGGAATCTCTTTGACTGCTACTTCTTTTAGAGTATTTAGAAGCCCTTTTTTCTCCTTAAGATGCTTTTCATCTTCCCTTCTCACTCCCCTCAATTCTTTCAGAACTGTTATTCTCTTATATGACTTTCATGGCGTATTGAACCTGGTCTCTATTCCATCTTCCTGCCTTTATTTTATTTTAGTGCCAGTAGGCCTCTCTGCCAGTGTTTTATGCCCTACCTTTCCATTTACCCACAATAACATTTTCCTAGGCTAAATGTTTCCCTGAATTTTAGAAACAGTCTGCACAACCTGCTAAATAAAACAAACTTTAATAAAGCATTTTCTTGCTAGTTCTATACCCAGTCTTTAACGTGGTTATAGCCTGACAAAATCTTGTGAGCAAAATAAACCCTTCCTACGGAGTGATCGCTCAAGCTGGATGGTGTGAAACTGACATGCAAAAATGTTAGAGTCGTATTATTTTTTTCCGTATTTCTCTGAGTACACATTCAGAAACATGGACACATTTCTTATCTAAAAAATATGTAAATATATCACAGAATCTCAGTATTAGAAAAAGCCCTGAGGATCACCTTGTTGACGTCCAATCACTCAACGGATGTTGGATCAATTCTGTACTTTCCTCACCGAGCAAACATTATGCCAGAGCTTGGAAAACTCAAGGAGACAACAAGCAGGAGGTACTGTTGCATAGTCAATCTGTTAGGTAGCTATTTCCCTATGTTATGTTGAAACCTGTCTCCCTACAGATCTTAGCTGTTTATCCCCAGTTCTTCTTGAATTTGTACATAGCAAGTTTCACTCCTCTTTTGCGCAAGAGCCCTTTGAATAACAAGGACAACGTTGGCCTTCTCTCTTCCGTATCTGCCCCTGTTCTACCTTTCCTTCATCTTTAAAATCAGTGAAAGAAAAGTCTTTATTTAAAACCCACAAATACCTCATACCTCCTTTTAACTTTGAGTCTACTGAAAGGGCAAATACAAATTCAAAATAAGAGGCTTGACTCTCTCTGTTGAAAATAAAGGAAGGCTTTCCTCCCCTCCTTTTCCTTAGAGCATTTACTTTAGAAAACCTGTGGGTACTTTCTTTGCCTCTTTGAAATGTATGTTTTTAGAGACAAAATAAGCATCCCAGGATTGTTTCCTCAAGGACCTGGGAGGCACCCCTTTGAAATGTAATCATCAAGAAGCAAGGAGCCCCTATCTCCCAGTTACCTGATTGGAGAATAGCCCAACTTCAGCTGGTGTATGGCTCCAAACTGCAAACCCCCTTCTGGTTATAAAGATACAAAACATTTATTTTTTCATTTAAAGACAATTAGCAAAGACTGGTGATTACCCCATTTCCAAAATGAATTTATCATGAACTGTGAGTGACAAGGGGTGCTGTCAAGTTCTCTTACATGTAGACTAGTTATTGTTTATCCTGAGAACAGGTGTGTAATGGGTTTTATCTGCTTGGTTATATAACAGGGTGAGATTTCTTTCCTCTGCAATCCCTTTAGTGGATTGTCTGTAATGTGCATCCCATCCTGGTTTAATGCTTATTCAATAACAAAAGGGATTTGTTTCTATTCTGCATTTGGGAAGAGATTTGCTGAGGATGGCAGCAGATTTTGCTTTCAGATATATTTGCCCATCACTGCCACATGGACTCTCATATATGCACTTATTTAATTGAATGGATATAGGATGTATTTACAAATGTGATCACATAATCAGAGCCTATTACTTGTGATGGGAGACATAGGGAAGGGAAGTTTTCAGATTGCTTTTATTTTTATTTTTTTATTGAAATATAGTTGATTTACAATGTTGTGTTAATTTCTACTACACAGCAAAGTGATTGTTATACATATATGCATTCTTTTTTTTATATTATTTTCCATTACGATTTATCATAGGATCTTGAATATAGTTCTCTGTGCTATACAGTAGGACCTTGTTGTTTGTACATTCTATTTATAACAGCTTACATCAGATTACTTTTAAAGTTTGCTTTTAAAAATAACTTGATGGCATACATTGAAAGCATTTAAGAAATAGCTGATGTTATTACAGAGCCATTAGTGATTATTTCTGCCAATTCACTGAAGTTAAAAAAGTGGTCGGAAAGTTACAGATAAAACGTGTGTGTGTGTGTGTGTGTGTGTGTGTGTGTGTGTGTGTGTATAATATATCTCAAAATAGCTTTCAAATGAGTTTGGAAATTATATGCTGATGACACTAATGTTAAATTACATGAGATTCTAGAATAAAACAACAGGCAATCATTTCATTTGCCAAAAACTTGAAAAGAACATGTTTTGAAAGAAACTATATCAGACCAATAGCGTATATAATAGAATAAAAATCCACAGGGAAAGGAAATAAGTGATATGAAATGGAGTTACATATCTACCTTTATATTCTTTTCAGCACAGTTGAGAATAGGTTAAGATTGATCATTATTGCTAGGTGAACATCCATCCAACAAGCAGAATGTTTTGAGGTCACAAAATATCATTTAGTATTTCAGTCAATGACTTGCAAGTCTGAATGGGATGTACACTCATTAACTTTGTACAGAAATAAAAGATGAAATGATAGAAGTAATTCACTCATTTATTAATCTGATAACTTTTTATGGGTCAAGTGCTCTATGCCAGGCACAGTAATAGATACCAGGAATTCACTGAGAGAAGTCATTCCAGTTATAAAAAATATGAAATTATCAGGGAAATAATAATTAAAAAATTTTAAATAAGAATTGTAATCTGTGATAAAGAAGAAGAATGGGTGTTCTAGGAGGGGGGTGCAATGAGGAGGGTACCCTATGGCGATGGAGGAGAGAATCCCTTAGGAAGTACCATGAGAGGTGACATTTGGAGGATAATAGAGGTGGGACAGGTGAGGAGGGCAGGTATATCATGTAGAAACAACAGCAAATGTCAAGGCCCTGAAGCAGGAATGAGACGGGTGCATCTGAAGCCTTGAAACCTTAGCGTGACTGGAGGCTAATGAGTGAGGTGCATCCCTTTGGCAAAAAGGGTGAGTAGATGGCCTTGTTTGAAATTTCTACTTTAAAAAAAATTTTTTTTATACATCAGGTTCTCATTAGTTATCCATTTTATACATATTAGTGTATATATGTCAATCCCAATCTCCCAATTCATCCCACCACCAGCCCCACCACCACCATTTTCCCCCCTTGGTATCCATACATTTGTTCTCTACATCTGTGTCTCAATTTCTGTCCGGTTCATCTGTACCATTTTTCTAGGTTCCACATATATGCGTTAATATACGATAGTTGTTTTTCTCTTTCTGACATACTTCACTCTGTATGACAGTCTCTAGATCCATCCATGTCTCAACAAATGACCCAATTTCATTCCTTTTTATGGCCGAGTAATATTCCATTGTATATATGTACCACAACTTCTTTATCCATTCGTCTGTCGATGGGCATTTAGGTTGCTTCCATATCCTGGCTATTGTAAATAGTGCTGCAATGAACATTGGGGTGCATGTGTCTTTTTGAATTATGGATTTCTCTGGGTATATGCCCAGTAGTGGGATTGCTGGGTCATAAGGTAATTCTATTTTTAGTTTTTTAAGGAACCTCCATACTGTCCTCCATAGTGGCTGTATCAATTGACATTCCCACCAACAGTGCAAGACGGTTCCCTTTTCTCCACACCCTTTGCAGATTTGTTGTTTGTAGATTTTCTGATGATGCCCATTCTAACTGGTGTGAGGTGATACCTCACTGTAGTTTTGATTTGCATTTCTCTAATAATTAGTGATGTTGAGCAGCTTTTCATGTGCTTCTTGGCCATCTGTATGTCTTCTTTGGAGAAATGTCTATTTAGGTCTTCTGCCCATTTTTGGATTGGGTTGTTTGTTTTTTTAATATTGAGCTGCATGAGCTGTTTATATATTTTGGAGATTAATCCTTTGTTGTTTCATTTGCAAATATTTTCTCCCAATCTGAGGGTTGTCTTTTCGTCTTGTTTGTAGTTTCCTTTGTTGTGCAAAAGCTTTTAAGTTTCATTAGGTCCCGTTTGTTTATTTTTGTTTTTATTTCCATTACTCTAGGAGGTGGATCAAAAAATATCTTGCTGTGATTTATGTCAAAGAGTGTTCCTCCTATGTTTTCCTCTAAGAGTTTTATAGTGTCCGGTATTACATTTAGGTCTCTAATCCATTTTGAGTTTATTTTTGTGTATGATGTTAGGAAGTGTTCTAATTTCATTCTTTTACATGTAGCTGTCCAGTTTTCCCAGCACAACTTACGGAAGAGACTGTCTTTTCTCCATTGTATATCCTTGCCTCCTTTGTCATAGATTAGTTGACCATAGATGCGTGGGTTTATATCTGGGCTTTCAATCCTGTTCCATTGATCTATATTTCTCTTTTTTTGTGCCAGTACTATATTGTCTTGATTACTGTAGCTTTGTAGTATAGTCTGAAGTCAGGGAGTCTGATTCCTCCAGCTCCGTTTTTTTCCCTCAAGACCGCTTTGGCTATTCAGGATCTTTTTTGTCTCCATACAGATTTTAAGATTTTTTGTGCTAGTTCTGTAAAAAATGCCATTGGTAATTTGATAGGGATTGCATTGAATCTGTAGATTGCTTAGGGTAGTATAGTCATTTTCACAATATTGATTCTTCCAATCCAAGAACATGGTCTATCTCTCCATCTGTTGGTATCATCTTAATTTCTTTCATCAGTGTCTTATAGTTTTCTGCATACAGGTCTTTTGTCTCCCTAGGTAGGTTTATTCCTAGGTGTTTTATTCTTTTTGTTGCAGTGGTGAATGGGAGTGTTTCCTTAATTTCTCTTTCAGATTTTTCATCATTAGTGTATAGGAATGCAAGAGATTTCTGTGCATTAATTTTGTATCCTGCAACTTTACCAAATTCATTGATTAGCTCTAGTAGTTTCCTGATGGCATCTTTAGGATTTTCTATGTATAGTATCATGTCATCTGCAAACAGTGACAGTTTTACTTCTTCTTTTCCAATTTGTATTCCTTTTATTTCTTTTTCTTCTCTGATTGCTCTGGCTAGGACTTCCAAAACTATGTTGAATAATAGTGGCGAGAGAGGACATCCTTGTCTTGTTCCTGATCTTAGAGGAAATGCTTTCAGTTTTTCACCATTGAGAATGATGTTTGCTGTGGGTTTGTCATATATGGCCTTTATTATGTTGAGGTAGGTTCCCTCTATGCACACTTTCTGGAGAGTTCTATCTAAATGGGTGTTGAATTTTGTCAAAAGCTTTTTCTGCATCTATTGAGATGATCTTATGGTTTTTCTGCTTCAATTTGTTAATATGGTGTATTACATTGATTGATTTGTGTATAATGAAGAATCCTTGCATCCCTGGGATAAATCCCAGTTCATCATGGTGTATGATCCTTTTAATGTGTTGTTGGATTCTGTTTGCTAGTATTTTGTTGAGGATTTTTGCATCTATATTCATGAGTGATACTGGTCTGTAATTTTCTTTTTTTGTAGTACTTTTGTCTGGTTTTGGTATCAGGGTGATGGTGGCCTCGTAGAATGAGTTTGGGAGTGTTCCTTCATCTGCAGTTTTTGGAAGAGCTTGAGAAGGATAGGTGTTAGCTCTTCTCTAAATGTTTGATAGAATTTACCTGTGAAGCCATCTGGTCCTGGACTGTTGTTTGGTGGAAGATTTTATATCACAGTTTCAATTTCATTACTTGTGATTGGTCTGTTCATATTTTCTATTTCTTCTTGGTTCAGTCTTGGGAGGTTATACCTTTCTAAGAATTTGTCCATTTCTTCCAGGTTGTCCATTTTATTGGCATAGAGTTGCTTGTAGTAGTCTCTTAGGATGCTTTGTATTTCTATGGTGTCTGTTGTAACTTCTCCTTTTTCATTTCTAATTTTATTGATGAGAGTCCTCTTCCTCTTTTTCCTGATGAGTCTGGCTAATGGTTTATCAATTTTGTTTATCTTCTTAAAGAACCAGTTTTTAGTTTTATTGATCTTTGCTATTGTTTTCTTTTTTTCTATTTCATTTACTTCTTCTCTGATCTTTATGATTTCTTTCCTTCTGCTAACTTTGGGTTTTGTTTGTTCTTCTTTCTCTAGCTCCTTTAGGTGTAAGGTTAGATTGTTTATTTGAGATGTTTGTTGTTTCTTGAGGTAGGATTGTATTGCTATAAACTTCCCTCTTAGAACTGCTTTTGCTACATCCCATAGGTTTTGGATTATTGTGTTTTCATCATCATTTGTCTCTAGGTATTTTTTGATTTCCTCTTTGATTTCTTCAGTGATCTCTTGGTTATTTAGTAACATATTGTTTAGCCTCCATGTGTTTGTGTTTTTTACGTTTTTTCCCTTGTAATTGATTTCTAATCTCATAGTGTTGTGGTCAGAAAAGATGCTTGATATGATTTCAATTTTCTTAAATTTACTGAGGCTTGATTTATGAGCCAAGATGTGATCTATCCTGGAGAATGTTCCATGTGCACTTGAGAAGAAAGTGTACTCTGCTGTTTTTGTATGGAATGTCCTATAAATATCAATTAAATCTATCTGATCTACTGTGTCATTTAAAGATTGTGTTTCGTTATTAATTTTCTGTTTGGATGATCTGTCCATTGGTGTTAGTGAGGTGTTAAAGTCCCCCACTATTATTGTGTTACTGTCGATTTCCTCTTTTAGAGCTGGTAGCAGTTGCCTTATGTATTGAGGTGCTCCTATGTTGGGTGCATATATATTTATAATTGTTATATCTTCTTCCTGGATTGATCCCTTGATCATTACATAGTGTCCTTCCTTGTCTCTTGTATCATTCTTTATTTTAAAGTCTATTTTATCTGATATGAGAATTGCTACTCCAGCTTTTTTTTGATTTCCATTTGCATGGAATATCTTTTTCCATCCCCTCACTTTCAGTTTGTATGTGTCCCTAGGTCTGAAGTGGGTCTCTTGTAGACAGCATATATATGGGCCTTGTTTTTGTATCCATTCAGCAAACCTGCGTCTTCTGGTTGGAGCATTTAATCCATTCACGTTTAAGGTAATTATCGATATGTATGTTCCTATGACCATTTTCTTAATTGTTTTGGGTTTGTTTTTGTAGGTCCTTTTCTTCTCTTGTGTTTCCCACTTAGAGAAGTTCCTTTAGCATATGTTGTAGAGCTGGTTTGGTGGTGCTGAATTCTCTTAGCTTTTGCTTGTCTGTGAAGCTTTTGATTTCTCCATCAAATCTGAATGAGATCCTTGCCATGTAGAGTAATCCTGGTTGTAGGTTCTTCCCTTTCATCACTTAAAAATATGTCATGCCACTCTCTTCTGGCTTGTAGAGTTTCTGCCGAGAAATCAGCTGTTAACCTTATGGGAGTTCCCTTGTATGTTTGTTGTCATTTTTCCCTTGCTGCTTTCAATAATTTTTCTTTGTCTTTAATTTTTGCCAATTTGATTGCTATGTGTCTCAGCGTGTTTCTCTGTGGGTTTATCCTGTATGTGACTCTCTACACTTCCTGGACTTTGGTGGCTATTTCCTTTCCCATGTTAGGGAAGTTTTCGACTATAATCTCTTCAAATATTTTCTTGGGTCCTTTCTCTCTCTCTTCTCCTTCTGGGATCCCTATAATGCAAATGTTTTGCATTTAATGCTGTCCCAGAGGTCTCTTAGGCTGTCTTCATTTCTTCTCATTCTTTTTTCTTTATTCTGTTCTGCAGCAGTGAATTCCACCATTCTGTCTTCCAGGTCACTTATCCAGTCTTCTGCCTCAATTATTCTGCTACTGATTCCTTCTAGTTTATTTTTCATTTCAGTTATTGTATTGTTCACCTCTGTTTGTTTGTTCTTTAATCCTTCTAGGTCTTTGTTAAACATTTCTTGCATCTCCTCGATCTTTGCCTCCATTCTTTTTCCGAGGTCCTGGGTCATCTTCACTATCATTATTCTGAATTCTTTTTCTGGAAGGTTGCCTATCTCCACTTCATTCAGTTGTTTTTCTGGGGTTTTATCTTGTTTCTTCATCTGGTACATAGCCTTCTCCCTTTTCATCTCACCTCTCTTCCTGTGAACGTGGTTTTAGTTCCACAGGCTGCAAGATTGTAGTTCTTCTTGCTTCTGCTATCTGCCCTCTGAAATTTCTATTTTTGATAGAGCCAATTTTTAAGCTCTATATAATCCCAGAATTTTATATATTTATTATTTTCACATTATATCATAATTGTTTATAATATTTTTTATAACTGACTATTGAAAGTAAAATTATATGGCTCTTGGCAACATTTAATGACATGAGGAGAAGCTATTGTTTTGGACATTTTAATTTGTAGTATCTGTGTGTCATCCAATTGTAGGTATTCTGTAAAGAGTTGGATATGGGGGCTTGAGTCCAGAGGAGGGATCTAGGTAGAGAATCATTTGAGAGACATCAATCTATAATTGTATTTTAAATCATTTAAACACATAGGTTGCCTCAAGGAAAAAAAAGAGAGATTAGAAACCCACAAGGTTTTGAACGAGGAGAGGGCCACGAATGAAGTGAGTAAAGCCAGATTCTAATGCTTAGGGAGAGAGTATGATCCTCCAAAGGAGATAGTGACTAGGAAAAAAAGGGGGAGAAAAACACAGTACTTTATCTAGAGGTGAGCATGTTTCAAGAAAGAGGGGATATTCAACATGGTTAAAACACATAAGAGCTCCAGCAAAAAGAGGACTGACAGGCTCCATTGGCCTTCGTGCCTTGGAGTTCAGGGTAGAGGCAAAATTTGGACCAGGATTATACTGAGGAGTGAGTGGGATGGATGGGAGTATATACAGAGTATATATGTGCAAATGCATTTCTTTTTCCTTCAGAATTTCTCTGTAAAAAGAAAGAAAGATTTGAGGGTGATAGAGTGGTGGTGATGTAAGGAAACTGGATCAGTGGAGGACAGTTTGAAGAAAAATAAGAAAGGTCTGCTTTCGATGGTGAAGGGACATTTCTTCCCCTGGAATAGGAAAGAGGAAGGGTATGGTGAGTGCAAGCAGGTGTGTCATGGGTCACCGAGGGACGTCTGCTGATGGCTTTGATTTGCTCTGGGTTTCAAACACTAGCTGGAATAAAAGACCACGCCATTTCAGAAGCTTCAGGAACTACAAATTCTTGTTGGATTTGCAGTTTATAGAGCATCTATGCTTTTCTCATTTGTGCAAGACAGTGTCATTTTATAGTTTCTTAACTAGGCCAAAGCTAAACAGTTCAATTCTCAGCCACTCTAGTTTTCTTATTGAGGGGACAGAGCTGTCTGCGGTCTTAGTAATTTCCCTATTTCGTGTGCTCTTCCTTTTCTCATTTCCCACTTACTAAACAAGGCTATCACCTAGTAATTGAAATATATGAATGTCCACATAGGGTACGTCCATCTGAGGAAAGCACTGAATAACACCTAGTGTTACCTGGTCTAAACTTTGATCAATGGAGACTCCTAGGATTTCATGTAGCTTAGTCTAGATCTCCCTCGACTTATGATGGGGTTATGTCCATAAAAATATTGTAAGTTAAAAATGCATTTAATACACCTAACCTACTGCACGTCACAGCTTAGCCCAGCCTACCTTAAAAATGCTCAGAACACTTACACAAGTCCATAGTTGGCCAAAATCATCTGACACAAAGCCTATTTTATTATAAAGTGTTCAAAGTCTCATCCAATATATTGAGTACTCTACTAAAGTAAAGTGAGAAATTGCATTGTTGTCTGCATACAGAATGGTCTTAAGTGCATCGGTCATTTACCCTCTTGATCTTGAGACTTCCTGGAGCTTCGGCATTGCCGCTCCCCAGCATCATGAGAGAGTATGTCTTGTGCTGCCTGTTGCTAGCCCTGGAAAAGATCAAAATTTGCAATATGGTTTCTATTGAATGCATGTTGCTTCTGCAACACTGTAAAGTCAAAAAGTCTTAAGTCCAACTGTCCGTACTCTTCCACTTCCCAGGAGAATCTGAAGTGTGCCAGTAATCTGAAGATGAATATGAGATATTTTCCACACCATTAGGAGCTTTGCTTGGTAATACTGTGACTCAGAATTTCTTAAACTAGGGTCCCTATGACATGTGGATGGGCGTTAGGGGTTCAGGGAACCCTGAAATTTCATGAAAATTGCATGTACATTGACTTTCAGCAAATGGTATTTTAGGAAAATTGATATTTTATGAAATGGTCCAGAGGCTGTTATATTATCAAAGGTGATGACCCCCAAATCACAAAAGACTACATACTCTTTTTTTCTGAGTATTTTTGAAAGGAACCTAAAAGTGACAAGCATCATAAAATTATCCTTGGAATTTACATTCTTCTCAGGGATAAATTGCTTATGGAAAATTAATTATCTAGAATCTGCATGGATCTATTTCAGATTTTCAGCAAAAGTTCTTTTCTTTTTTTTTTTTTTAAATTTATTTATTTATGGCTGTGTTGAGTCTTCGTTTCTGTGAGAGGGCTTTCTCTGGTTGCGGCAAGTGGGGGCCACTCTTCATCGCGGTGCGCGGGCCTCTCACTATCGTGGCCTCTCTGGCTGCGGAGCACAGGCTCCAGATGCGCAGGCTCAGCAATTGTGGCTCACGGGCCCAGTCGCTCCGCGGCATGTGGGATCTTCCCAGACCAGGGCTCGAACCCGTGTCCCCTGCATTGGCAGGCAGATTCTCAACCACTGCGCCACCAGGGAAGCCCCAAGTTCTTTTCTTTTTGATCATATGACGTGTTCATACTACTAGTATAGTTTTTATTACATTAAAGTCAACAGCCATTCAACAAATACTTACAAAGCATCTCCTCTGCTAGGACTTAGGTATTGGGGATATAACAATGAATAAGGCAATTTGAAAATCATTTTTATCTTCCCAGAATATTAAAAAAGACTCTGTTGAAGTAATATCATTTATTTATCCAGACCTCTGCAGGTGTCTGAGAGATCTGTAATTATTGTATTGATTTAAATTATTGAAACCAGAGCCAGAATTTTTCCTCTAAATGGAAAAACATGTGCAATATAAGCTAGTGTAAATATAACAGCTTAATATCCCAAATAGTATTTTAATGCTCAAAAGAGTTCAAAAGATTTGCTTTAAAATCTTGAGTGCGTTTTAAACCAGATTAAGGAACACAAGATTTCTGACCAATATGAACATTTAAAAATAAACATTTATGTTTAAATAAAAAGAAAGTGTTTACTATTGTCCTATTTATCAAATCGTTTCAGCAGGATCATTATAAATGCTCAAGTTAATGTTGGATTTTAACAATATTGAAAAGGTTTTCCCTGAATCATTTCTCGTATTGAATGCTATAGCAATAGTATGTAAACTATGGAGAATAGAGCAATGTAACTGAAAGTTATAATTGAGCACTATCTCATTCATATAATCTCAAGTCCCTATGCCTTACTCAGCAAGAAGGATAGAGGTCTTAGACTACTACATAGGGAATAAGAATTCTAATAGGAAAAAGAAAAAAGGAAATATTTTTCTAGAACTTGATAGCACCAACTGCATTTGTATATTTCTTCCTTGTTTCTTTCTCGAATGTTGAATGCAGTAGTGATGGTGAGACTGTCTTAGTTTGAGATTTATTTCTTGAGACTGTCTTAATTTCTTCTTACCTGGGAGAAACCAGAAGGCCAAAGGAGTAACTAGGAAAATAAAACAATGGAAAGTGCCTTAGGTCAATGTGGTCAGTTAGACTATTCTCCAGAAAGACCACACTCACTCATTGTTGCCATGGAAACATATACTTCCTTGCTCTGTTCATGTTGGATGTGGATACATTGATTGCTTTGGCCAATGGAATATTAGCAGACATGACTCAGCAAAGACTTGAAATCTGTCTACACTTTGGGGATTGTTTTCTGGCATCTCTGCTATTGCTAAGAGAATAATTTTCTTTGAGCTAACACACTTTTGTCAGAAAGAGGAGACAAACCTAGCCGAGCCAGACCACCCAGCCAAATACAGCCTAAACCAGCCAACCCTCAGTTGACCTCATTTCCTTGACTTGAATAAATGTCTGTTATTATGCCTTGCTAAGGTTTTTGTGGCTGTTTGTTATGCATCATTATTATGGCATACAAAATCAGTAAATACAATAATATAGTTTACTTATATAGTAAACTCCAAAGAATGCAGCTCAGGGAATACAAAAAAGGCCAATTGTTTAGTGTTTTTGTTTTTCTAAATAAGCAAGAAAATTCTGTGGGACCCAATAGCGGGACCCAGTTGCCTAGTTGAAAAGGTAGGAGGTAAGAAAACAAATTTCCAAATCTTAAAGGGAATAATAATAACCTGGGGGATTGGAATAACATGCACAATCCCAGGCCTCTCGTTTCAAGACTCTTGATTTAGTGTGTCTGAGGTGGAGCACTGATAATCTGATTTTAACCATAATCCCAAGTCAAAATGAGGCAGGTAACCCAGAGATCACCAAGAAACACGAATTTCAAGATTTAAGTTCTAAGTTCTTTTAATCAGGATGTGATTGTCCCTGCAATATTCCCTCGGGAACTTGGTACAAACAAGATGCTCTGGGTTTCAGAGATCCATGATCCTGGTTCCAGCCACATTTCTTATGATGGACAAGCAACTACTCTGTGAAGTTCTGAGATATCATGCCATATCATAAAAGGGAACTATAAGAAATCATTTATGTCCCCAAGAAAGTGAATATTCAGTGAGTAGGATAAGAGAGTGGTGAAAAACATAACTTTTGGAAGGAAAGGACAATAATGTAGTCATTCAGACAGAGGAAAAATCAATGTGCACTATGTTATTGGGTAATAGTTATTCTCTTAGCACAATTTTTCCAATATTTTAATAACATTAGTAACAATGATAGCAAATGCATATAGCACATTTAGTTTATATGCATGATGTTTTTTCATCCTCTCTGCCCTGCCCCCCTGCCACACACAAAAAACAGCAACAACAAAATCCTTTGGGGTAGATCTTCCTTTTACTTGGATTTTCTACATGAGGAAACTGAGAATACAGTTGTGTAACTCACCCATGTTCAGATAGCTAAAGTGAAGTAAAGCTGGTATTTGAACATTGGGTCCACTTCTACCAATGTTGGTCCTATCCACAACACTATAGCATCCCTTATCTATAAGGAAGAACTCTCAGGTCAAAGCCAGGCAGCTTTCTACCTTAACTGGGGGCATGATGCCTTGAGGGAATAGAAATGGTCCCTATGTGAAGACTGAAGGAATGCATACAACTCCGCACGGATACAAAGACTACAATTTGTAAGAGTCGTGTCTGTCTCAGAGACGCTACTATAAATTTAGTTGTCAAGCTACATGTAAGCATTTTGACATATAGTTTAAATATAACGGGTAATTGCTTATTTGCAAGGCTAAGCACCTCAAAACATTCAAATATGGATTTTTTTTTCTGAAGTGGTTTATAAAACAGCCATGATTCATATTTTAAATCTCTGCGCTAAAACTGATGGATGATTTGCTCTTTTATGCCCCTTGTGCTGAAAGTGTGATCTGCCAGGCTGAGCATGGCTGGTTGAGGCATCACAGCAGATCTATCTGGCCAAATCCTAGTGGACAGATCAAAAATGATTCTGTCAGAGACTATTTTATGTGGTGAAAATCTTGTAAATTTCGTAGAACAAAGACAATTTACAACTGAACGAGAGAGACACCAGATATATGTGATGAAAGAGAAATCTGAAAAGGAAAGTTGTAGCAAGAGCAAGCAGGTGACAAGTGATGCATATATATATATATATATATATATATATATATATATATATATATTTTTTTTTTTTTTTTAGTTGATTGATTAATTTATTGGCTGCGCTGGGTCTTCGTTGCTGCTCGCGGGCTTTCTCTAGTTGCGGCGAGCGGGGGCTACTCTTCATTGTGACGCGTGGGCTTCTCATTGCGGTGACTTCTCTTGTTGCGGAGCACGGGGTCTAGGTGCGCGGGTTTCAGTAGTTGTGGCACACGGGCTCAGTAGTTGTGGCTCACGGGCTCTAGAGCGCAGGCTCAGTAGTTGCAGTGCACGGGCTTAGTTGCTCCGCGGCATGTGGGATCTTCCTGGACCAGGGCTCGAACCCATGTCTCCTGCACTGGCAGACGTATTCTTAACCACTGCGCCACCAGGGAAAACCAACAAGTGATGGATATTTTCAAAAGAACTGCTGTATATTCTCTCTTTCAGTGTCTGCAGACTTGGTTGCTACAAGTCCTGTTGATAAGCAGTTTTGCCCCACGATCTTTAAAAGATCAGCACAGATATCCAGGTAAATAAGAACATTTCTGTTGTATTTGATAATTGCATGCTGCTTTGTAAAATATTTTGAAGAAAAAATGTGTTGCAAATTCTAAAGTTTGGTTGGCTAATTTCTCATGTCACTAAATATTTAGATTTTGCACAAGTTTTACTTTTCATTAGGAGGCGTATTCAGAAGTGTGTGATATATGGCAGCAAATAACATCTCTCTCAAAAACATGATATATCGTTACTGCATTCTTAGAACATAAACTCGTTTTAAGACATAAACTGTCTAAAAATGTATTTATTTCGAGCTATATTTTAATCCAAGGCTCCTTCTGTGCTAAATCTATTTTCTCAGTCTTCTTAATATTTAGAATTAAGAACCTAAACTCAGTAGTGTGCTGGTGAATGTTTAAAAACTGGCTCTGTGCGGGTGCTGATTTGTCATGCTTACCAGTTTCTGTGGTGTAAATGCTCCCACCATACTTGATTTCAAGTTACCAAAGTGCCACAACTGGCTTGCAAAATTCCTGGATATCTAACAATCGGCCCTCTACAGCAGATGCCAATTGGTTCCAGCATCCCACTGGGAAACTCCAGAAATGTCATTAATTTTTAGCAGGTTTTTCTTGGATTTACATATAAAGAATAATATATGGCAATAACAACATTTTGTTTCCAAATGCTCATGTTCTCTTTGACCATTTGTACAATCAATGGAGAAACTGATTTTACATTAAGAAAGTCTGGTACTGGAATGGATATTTTGATGCAGAGCATCCATGGGAAGATTTTTCTTTTAATAAAAGTCATTATAAACCTAACACTAAGAGGACAACAGATCAAAGATAATCTATGTGTGAGAAGTTATTCAGTTTTTGGGTAGAAATGTCTAATTAATATTTAATGAATGTGCATTGTTTATTTAGGTTGTTACCATTTGTACTAGTAAAAGTAATGAGTCAGTAAATATCCTGGAAAAAACTTACTGATAAGCTACTTGATGACATAAGATTATCTCCATATAATAGCAGCATATCTCGGAGATATTGTAGGTTCTGTTCCGGACCACCACAGTAAAGTGAGTCACATGAATTTATTGATTTCCCAGTGCATATAAAACTTAGGTTTGCACTATACTGTAGTCTGTTCAGGGTGCAATAGCATTACGTCTAAAAAACCAATATCTAACTAAAAAAATACTTTACTGCTGAAAAATGCTAAGTATCATCTGAGCCACTAATGAGTCATAATCTTGTTGCTGGTGGAGGGTCTTGCCGCAATGTTGATGGCTGCTGACTCATCAGGTAGTTACTAAAAGTTGGGGTGTCTGTGGCCATTTCTTAAACTAAAACAACAATGAAGTGTCCCGCATTGATTGACTGGTCCTTTCACTCGAACACTTAGAGACCACTGTAGTATTATTAATTGGCTTGATTTCAGTATTGTGTGTCTCAGGGAATGGGGGGCCCAAGGAAAGGGAGAGAGATGGGGGAACGGCTGGTAGGTGGAGCAGTCAGAACACACAAAACATTTCTCAATTAAGTTCACCATCTTATATGGGCACAGTTCATGGTGCCCCAAAATAATTATAATAGTAACATCAAAGGTCACTGATCACAGATCACCATAACAAAAATAATAATAAAGAAGTTGGAAATTTTGTGAGAATTACCAAAATGATATAGAGACGTGAAGGAAGCAAAGGCTGTTGGAAAAATGGCGCCGATAGACCTGCTAGTCACAGGGTTGCCACAAAACTTCAGTTTGTAAAAAAAAATGCATTATCTGTGAATAGTGATGAAATGAAGTGCAATAAAAGAAGGTATGACTGGAGATTCCTTAAATGGGATTACTGTGCCAGGATAAATTGTACTTCTGCTCTCAAAAATATATCCAGATTCTGATCACCTCTCCTCATCCCCAATTCTACTGGAACAAAGCACTATCAGTTTTCCCCAGGATTTTTGCAATAGTTTCTAAAATATGCTCTCTACTTGTACTTTTGTTTTTGAACTCTATAGTCAACTCATTCATTTCGAGTGATTTTTTGATACCAAAAGTCTGATCATAATTTATGATTTTAAGGCTTTTGGCTCTCCAATGGATTCTCATTTCACCTGTATTAAAACCAAGTTGCATGCAATGTTTTAATGGTTTACATGTTGCCATAGGATCTAACCCCTTTCCATCTAACTTTGTGTCTTAAAACTAAGCCCCCCCCACCCCCATTTTACTCAGCACACTCTAGGCACTCAACTCCTTGGTGCTACTCCACTCTCTCCAGGAAAGTTCCTGCCTCAAGCTCTCTGCACTTGTGATTTCCCTGAAATGCCCTTTCCTCAGATTTATACATGACTCAGCCTGTCACCTGTCTTATTTAGATTTTTGTTGAAAATCACCTTCTTAGTGATTTAAAGTTACATTTATCTTATCCTTACACTTTCTATCTTCCTTCATTGGTTTATTTTTCATTTCCACTTAAAATAATTTGATATACTCTATATTTTACTTTAATATTTGATTATGATTTGTCTTCTACTACTAGAGTGTAAATAAAATGAAGGAAATATTTTTTTCTATTACTGTACCCTAGAAGTTGCCTGGTACATAACAGGTGTTGGATAAATATTTGAGGAATAAATGCATAAATTAATTGTTCACAAAAAAATTCCCAAGAAAACTTTTTCATTATGTTATTTATCAAATCTTTTATTTTTGATACAAAACTATGTTATGTTGCTCTCTCTCTGTTTCTACTTCTCTGAATTAAACTAAGAAGCCTAAAAGAAGAGTTGGTTACAAAGATAGCAAGGAAAAAAATAAATACAATTTTTAAGTTTTCTCATAACCAAGCCCACCACCACCACCAATATTCTATCCCAAACTGTTGTATGGGGAGTGGCATCATGGAAATTGTAGAAGAGAAAGAATAGAACCTCCATTGAGGCAACTGTTAAATTGACAAACCAAAACAAAAAACCGAAAGCAAGCAAGCAAACAAAAAACCCGAAGGAATAAACATTATCAGAACTCTAAAATCTAATCAAGAATTTAAAGCATCAGGGGAGTGCTTAATGAAGAAACTGACTGCTAAATTGTGCTCTTTGAAAACATCCCTGTCAAGTCACTGAGTAACTGCTAAGATAATGCAACAGAGACTTCAGTGATCACACAGGAAAAGGAATACAGTCTCTGTGAAAATAGTGTGGAAAAGTCACTTTAGAAAATAAAAAGATGACTCCAAACCTCAACAATCAACAACAAAAATCATTGGAGAGGGGGGAGAATCCGCATTTCCAGAGTCACTGTATAAAAATATTCAAAATGTCTAGTTTTCAGCCAAAAAACAAGGCAAAACAAAACAAGGCATGAAAAGAAACAGGAAAGAATGTCCCATTCACTGGAAAAATATTAATTGGCAGAAAGCCTCTCTGAGGAAGCCCAGGCGTTGGATATACTAGATAAAATCTTTAAATCAACTGTTTTGTATATACTCAAAGAGCAAAAGGAAACTTTAAGCAAATAACTAAAGGAAGCCAGAACTATCTATGAACCAACATAGAATATCAATAAAGAGACAAAAAAATGAACCTAATATTAATTCTGGAACTTAAAAGTGCAATAATAGAAATGACACATTCACTAGAAGTGTTCAACAGCATATTTAAGCAGGTATAAGAAAGTATCAGTGAACTGAGTGATTAGACAATTAAAATTTTTCAATGTGAGGACAGAAAAAATAATGAAGAAAAATGAACAGAGTCAATGAGACCTATGGAGAAGAATCTAATATACCAACACAAGCATTATCTGAGTTCCCAAAGAGAAGAGAAAAAGAGGCATAAAGAATATTTAAATAAATAATGGCTGAAAAACTCCCAAATTTGACCCAGCCATTTTTCTTCTGGGTATATATCCCAAACAAATGAAAACAGGTACTCAAACAAATATTTGTACAAAAATGGTCATTGCAGTATTATTGAAAATAGCCAAAATGTGGAAACGACCCAAATGTTCATCAGTGTATGAATGGATAAACAACTGTGGCATATATGTATAATGGAATACAATTCAGCAATAAAAAGAAATAAAGTACTGTGGTACATGTTACGACATGGATGGACCTCAAAAACATAATGCTAAATGAAATAAGCCACACACAAAACATCACATATTGTATGAATCCATTTACATGAAATGTCCAGAATAGGTAAATCCATAGACATAAAAAACAGATTGGCTGTTGCCTGAGGCTGGGAGGAGGGGACGAATGAGAAGTTAATGCTTAATGGGTATGGGAATTTTGTGGGGGATGAATAAAAGTTTTTGGAACTAGATAGAGGTGGTTGAACTACACTGTAAATATACTAAATGCCACTCAATGGGATGCTGTAAAATAGTTAATTTTATGTTACATGAATTTGACCTCAATTAAACAAAAAACTATTGTTAGGCAGTTATATCTTGCATAAGCTAATCAGCATCCTTCTTAAGTAGCCCACAGGGGGTTCAAATGATCTTTAATAGATAACTACAAATTTACATATATCTACCATGTATGCTTTAAGGAAAGAAACATATCACATAAAGTTGTTGTGATAATTGAAACATAATAGCAAAGCATTTTCTTTCAATTCATAAATTTTTAGAACTCTGATATTTATAAGTGAGCTACTTCAAACCAATGTTTTATTGTGCTTTTCTCTATAGAGCCAAAAAAGAGGGATAGTTGGAGAATTTTTTAAAAAGTAATCTTATTTAATGTGGTTTAACTCACGTAGAGAAAGTCATTTGGAAGGAGAAACTGTTATTATTAATTTAAAAGTTACCTACCATCGTCTAAAACAAAAACAAGAACAAAACAGAAATTTATGCAGAATTGTCAAAATTGAATACTCTGACTTTTGTCCCCTACTCCAATCTTCTTCATCAAAAGTAACCATTTTTAATAGTGCTTAGGGTTGGGTTCTTCTAGTGGCTATCTTTATAAATTTAAATAATTTATCTGTCAATTTCTTAATTTATCAACTTGTGTTGAGTTTGGTTGACTCCTCATTTTAAAGAATAGGAATAAATACAATTTTATCTTCAACTCAGTCCTCTTCATTCTTTTTCATTTAAATCATTTTATTCCATTGGTATACTTCATGATTTTTTAATATGTTTTATGAGTCACCAACTTCAGATATTGTGCTTTTAACTCCCAAGTCAAAAAGATGAGGAAATTATTCTCTATTTCTAACATCTTCTTTTCTAAATGTTGGCAATTTTAAGGTCTTTAAAATGTCAAGGTTTGTAGCATTTACATTTTATTTTGTAACCATAATTGGATCTTTTCTTTGTCTTTATGAGTCTAAAAATGTAAGCCCAGTCAATACGGTATTATAGCTACATGAATATTATTCATGGGAAACTAATCATTTGACTAAACGCATAACTGAGAAATCTCTGTTACTAAAAAGATTGGCAGGGGCTTCCCTGATGGTGCAGTGGTTGAGAATCTGCCTGCCAGTGCAGGGGATACAGGTTCAAGCCCTGGTCTGGGAAGATCCCACATGCCGTGGAGCAAATGAGCCCGTGAGCCACAACTACTGAGCCTGCACGTCTGGAGCCTGTGCTCCGCAACAAGAGGCTGCGACAGTGAGAGGTCTGCGCACCGCGATGAAGAGTGGCCCCCGCTTGCCACAACTAGAGAAAGCCCTCGCACAGAAACGAAGACCCAACACAGCCAAACATAAATAAATAAATAAAAAATTAAAAAAAAAAGATTGGCAAAAATATTCTCTCACCCACCACTGTATTTAAAATATTTAAATTATGTCAAGTTAAAAAAATTTCATTTTCAGTCTTAGAGTTCCTTTCATTCTGGGGGTTGCTTTGATAAACAATACACATTGGAAATATAGGTCTATTTAAAACTAAAGGTGCTGTGAATCCTCTCTTGATCAATGTTTAATACTGATCAACTGAATTAAAAATTTCAGTGTACTTGTTGTCTTTGTTTAACATCAATTTCTTTTTTTCCTCAAAAGAATTCTTTATAACTATCTTATTTTAAAAGTTTAAAATGTTTAGAAGTGTTCATATGTGGAAAGTACTTTAAAATGAATACTTGAGGATAATATGATATGCTGTGTTAATAGTTAATTCCTATATATGTTATTGCCTACATATACATAGAACTAGAATTACAACTACAAGGTATCACAGAATTCCCAATGCAAACATGGCAAGTATATTATAATATGGTGAATGGCATATAATTATGCATATTTATATTTAGTTGATAGCATTTTATTCATGCATATATTAGACAGTTGTTGATATCCACACTTTTGAGGGAAAACATTAGAAAAGGTCATGGTCCCAAATCCCCAAATTAATAACAGAATTGCAGGAAATAAATGTCTAAGAATATTGGAAATCATTCACCTATATATGATAAATATATTTAGTTACTAAGAATTATACTTATTATGCCTTGGCATAATAAGCTACATACTTAATAAGCTGCAATAGCAATTGAACCACTAAATTGGTTTTACACAAATCTTTCATCTTCTTTACTAGAAAGCATTTAGGTGCAGTAGAGGATGAAGGTAGAGATCACTGCACTGAAATCAAGTTATCTGGGTTTCCATTGTAGTCCAGTCACTTACGGGGTATATCCATTACTCTCTGTAAATCCTCAGGTTCCTCTTCTTTATGAAGGTAGTCATAATAATAATTAAAATTACTGAGTTGCTGCAAAGATGAAAGGATTATGCGTGATAATATCTAACTTAGTCAATGGTAATTACTATTAATGTTACTCATTGTATTTTCTTATACAGAAGAGGACTGTTGTAGACAACCAGAGGGAAATGGGGCAAGATGTATTTTGATATATTGCTACTTTCATGCTAGAGCATTCCTTGTTCAGCTTTCTCTTCTGTAATATAGGATTATAATACCTGTCCCCCAGAGTGGTCATGATCATGACATTAAGAGGAACATAAATTATGTGAAACAGTGTGTAAACTATAAAAGCTCTACCAATATTAGATTTTGAAATGGGTTATTAGGATAAGACAAAACATATCAAAAAAATCAAAACAGGCATTTGCAAACATTGTGGTTGGTAAACCCTAAAGTAGGATGCACCGTTTAAAAAAATACACATTGAGGCTTAGACTATGTTTCTTCTAGGCATGTTAATTTATATTAGTATTTGAAACAAACCCTATGATATGACTACTAATTACAGATTATGATTATGAGCCACTGTGGATTAAGTCAGTAGCAAGTAATCATACGACTAAAAAGAACTGGGCTAGGATTCAACACACGGCAGCCTAACTCCAGAATAAACTTTTTTTAAAAGGTGCATTAAGAAACCTGTTTATATTTATTAACAAAAAATTTATTTAAAGGCACATCTTCATGGGTCTTCCAGAGAGGGCTGTGTTTTTGTTGTCCATTATGAAATCCAAAAGACAAGTTTCAAATGTCATTTTTCAGATCTTTTATTAACCTATTAACTTGTCTGTTGTATACCTCAGAGTATATACATGTGAAGGTGAAAAACAGGATCAGGGGAAATTCTTTCTTTAAAGAATAACCATTCCCCTTCAACTATAATTTAAAAACAAGAAAGTTGTAATTTTGAGCACATTAAAATTGAAATGGTGTTTTACCTGGAGCTGGAACTGAAGGAGTTAATTCAGGCAGCCAATAGTAGAATCTAAGTCCAGGACAGATAACATTGCCAGGCACTTGGAATAATAGCAGCTACAGACCTGTCATGGCTGTGTCTTGAGTAATGGGTTCATTCATTTTGGTATTTTTAATGCAATTGTAAACTGCCATTTTCCTCACAGTTTAAAGCAGGTTTTTTTGATGATATAGCTGTAAGTGTGAAACCCTAATTAAGTTATCACATTTGACTGGCTAAAGTATTTCCCAATCCCATTTTTAGGGTATTGATAAAACCTCAATAACCAAGGTTTAAATCAGGAGGAAGAATGACATTTGCTGGATCACAGAAATGTCCCAAAGATGAAAGATATGAAGAAAGTTGGTTAATATATGGTTGTTTATGAAGTACGGGATCTTATATTAAAAATAAGAACAGACAATCCTGGGATTAATGTCAGTAAGTCAATACCCACTATCAGAAACAGCATTATAATGCAATATCGACTGGCACTTGTATTTTATTCTTTTTTTAAAATAAATTTATTTATTTTATTTATTTATTTTTGGGGTGTGTTGTGTCTTCGTTGCTGCTCGCGGGCTTTCTCTAGTTGCGGTGAGCGGGGGCTACTCTTCCTTGTGGTGTGCGGGCTTCTCATCGCGATGACTTCTCTTATTGCGGAACACGGTCTCTAGGCATGTGGGCTTCAGTAGTTGTAGCTTGCAGGCTCTAGAGAGCAGGCTCAGTAGTTGTGGCACACGGGCTTAGTTGCTCCATGGCATGTGGGATCTTCCTGGACCAGGGCTCGAACCCGTGTGCCCTGCATTGGCAGGCGGATTCTTCACCGCTGCGCCACCAGGGAAGCCCCTGTATTTTGTTCTTTTATTAAATTAACCCTAATGTTTCCTTAGAGAATTCTCTATTTTGAATAACTTAAATTTACTCCTCCTGCCTTAACCCAGCTGTTTGTGAACGTAAGGAGTTTTTTCTAGGTAGTGGTAAACTGATTCCACTACAGTTCTACAAAGAAAAGCACCTAGACAACGAAAAAACCATCATCTTGGAGAGAAGAAGGAAGCTTCCTTATGGAGGTGTGCTTCTTCAAATGAACCTTTGGAGGGCTGGACTAAAGGCCACTCCCACCAGCATTATGAGTGGTTAACTTATAGAACCTTTCCTGGGAAATTTTTATGAAAGAAACATCTGCAGTATTCCATTACGTAAAAATACTTCCAGCCTACAGAAGCACCTAAATGTATGCTGCCTTAATCTGCCCCACTTTATGCTTGTGGAATAAATACCAACAGGATACATGGTAGAAAAGCAGAAGCTGGTGCCTCTTTAGCAAGTGCCATCGGGACCCTATTTTCATAAAATTCTGATACATCGAAAAGAAAAGCCCAAATTAAAACAAAGCAACCTTTGTATTAAGAGTAGAGAACTCTGTGCTTTCTGCTCAGTTTTGCCGTGAGCCTAGAGCTGCTCTACGAAATAAAGTTTATCAATTAAAAGAATGCTGTAAATAATTTTAGTAGCTAAATAAATGCCAATACCATCATTTAAAGAGAGCTCTTTAAATGGCTAAAAAGAGGTATGGTAGATATCAGAGGTTGAGAAAATACTACATGATGCGGAGTTACAGATACACCGTAATTATTGTTAGTAATATTAGCCAACATGTATATAGTGCTTTACATTTTATAGGGAAGGCAATTCTTGATGTAAAATGAAAAAGAATTCCTATACATTGAATTAATTCTTTTCTCCGGGTTCACAGAACAAATTAAATTTTAATCGCCCTTTTGACTCCTGTAGACACCCTGACCCAAAATTCTTACTCATTTCTGAAAAATTCACTATTAAAAATGAACTCCTTGTTCAGGAGTGCTCTCTAAATTTGTAACTATCTGGAAGGTTTAGTGACTTTAACTAATAATGGACTATTGGACTGCTTAGAGCAAATAGGTTTATTTAAAAGAAGTAGGGTTGCTGAGTACAGTACAGAGCACTTTGAATTTCCTCATTCCCTCTTCCTAGTAGATCCTAAAAGGGCTAATGTGAAGGTTGCAGAAACATGCTGGTTCTCCTTTAGGGTTTTGCCAGAGATTGGCTTTTCATGTGTATATGAAGAAAGTGATCCTGCCAAGTACAGTTAAATAAGATTCTTAGTAAGTATAGGAGCATAATACTTCTTACAGGTTGTATTGGGGATTGGGGGGAGGGGCTTGGTAGGGTCAAAATCTCAGTAGTTGATTTCTAACTTAAATGATGTCAGGTCAAAGGAATGGTCATTGTGCCAAAATGTTTTTGATTTTCCCATCTATGTATTTTAAATTCTATCAATAAACTTTTCCATTCCATCTCTTTAGTTGAATGCTTTGTTCTGTATGAAAATTCAATTTCTTCTTGCGGAAGTTACAGATAAAGTTTTACCAGTTTTTGCAGCCTTGTGTTGCATGGGCATCTAAAAGCATTTTCTGAGAGTCTGTATAGTGAAGAATAATTGTATGTGAGTGAAAGAAGAGAGCAATGCCAAAGGGGTAAAGAGCCGGAGAGAGGAACAATAAGAAAGCCCAAGACAAGGTACCCTTCCATTAAAGTTTTGCTCAAGACTTTATTTGAGTTAATTACCTCCTTTATATGAAGTGTGATACCTTTATCCACGAGCATGGTGTACTGTGCATCACCTTGGCTATTCCATCCTGTTCAGTTCCGTAACTACAAATCATGGAATTCATGTGATGGATCATCTGATCAGGTCCTAGTGTACATGTGAGTGTAACATTCCTACAAATGCGTTAGTAGATGGAAAGACAGATTCCAAATAATCTGAAAGAAAGAAAACACAGTGTACACATACAACATTCTGTATCCTCTTCCCTATCAAACAAAACAAAAGAAAGAAACAAATACGTATTGATTCCATGATAGGAAGTGTTGAGTATCTACCGTGTGCCAGGCGCAGCTCTAGACACGTGGCATATATCAGTGAATAAAAGAGATAAAGACCCTTACCCTAGAGAAGCATAATTTCTAGCAGAGAGAAGACAATATAAAATTAGCCTAATCAAAAAGCATTATCTAGGATGTTACAATGCTATGGAAAAAAGAAAAAGTAGGGCAGGATAGAAAGACTGGGAGTACAGGTCAAAGGGGAAATACACAGATTCCACGGAAAGGGTGATCAGTAATTAATTTGTGAACACATATTCCTATGAATTGAAACACTCACATTTAGTTAGAAATGCAGTATTTCCAGGAAATTGTAGGAAGTAAGCTAAGTAAGGAATTACACTCTGACCACCTAGTTTAATTAACAGTGATCAATACTTATTAGCCAATTTTTCAGCCAGGAGCCCAGATCTGTAATATATGACTGAAGGCAGTGTATACAGTACGGGGTTTTTGCAAAATGGCATTCTGAGGCAGATCTGAAAGTAGCCCTTGAAATATGAAGAGGAAGGTGAAGAGGAAGATATCGGGATGAAAAGGATGAGTTCGAAGTGTCCTGGACTGCTTACGGAGAGCCAATCACAGGGCCTCGAGAAGAGTAAGTCGGTACTGAGTTCAGAATGAGAGGTCATTTTAAGTAGTCTGAAGTTGTCTGAAATGCAAGCAGCAGAATACAATTGAGAACTCCTTAAAATCCTCTCAGGGTGGAGAGGGACAAAGGACACCGTCTTGACTTGCAATGGCTTGCACTTGAAATGATAGACAGGCACTAAAGGTGATATTTTGATCTGAACAGAAGAGGTGTTTTAGTCCGAAGGTGAATGGCAGGATTTAGGGGGCTGATTAAATTGTAGCCAAAGCAAAATCTATGTTGCAAAATATCATTTGTCCTTTAAAAGAGACAGACTGAGGGATTTTAATGTGGTAAAAGGATGAGGACAGCTGTAATTTACTCAGCACTGAAATGATAAAGAATAAAAAGACCATATTTAGACACCAAATTGGATTTTCACTGCAGAAAATGAATACCAAGAATGTAAATGTTCTTAATATGTTTCCTAATATCAGAAAGACTGCAAGGGGCATCTGGTGAAAATGAATTATAGATCATGCAGAAGTCTGTGTATAGAAAATAATAGTGTCAATAAGTGATTCATGAAAGAAAATTGAATCGATGCAAGCATTTTCACTTGAATCTCAAATATAACTTGGTTTGATCTTAACAGATTTTTTGTAAATGGTAGAAAATAAGAAAGAAGTTTCTCAAATTTGAGGATCAAACAAGGGAATAGAAAGAGAATTAAAAATGTATTTATCTACAATTTGATACCAGATGACCTGCCAAAGAATTCCTAAAGAAATTCATTGTGATTAAAGGGTTAAATTATGTTAGGATGTGACACCAGGGTTTAAAATAATGGCAGATCTGAGATCTGTACCCAGGTATGACTGACTTTAAGAACTTTGTTCTCATCATATCATACTGTCCTCATTGAAGGGAAAAGGAGGTCAATCAGGGTGCAAAAGATTTTAAATGTCAATTAATTATAATTTGATTTTATTGCACTAAAATATTTTCATAGAATAAAATGCATTGAAACCATGAAGTAGAAATCACAAGGAAGAAAAAACATTCACAATTTCATCATTTTATAAAGTGCATCTTTGGTTCTCTCTCCTCTCTCTCCACATTTGTATTCTTGTACATGTACATATATACATGTATATTACCTTTTATATACAATCATGTAGTAGTCAGAATGCTTATTATCTTACTTAAGGTAAAACCATAAGCATTTCCAATTCGTTGACTAACCTTCCAAACATCATTACTAATGCTGCAAAATATTCTATGGAATTTATGAACCATTATTTATATAATATACATATAATAATTGTGAATTCATGTGTTTAAACATTTTGATAATTTTTAATACATTGTAGTTCTCATTTCTAATGATGCTCAAACTGATCCAGCATTGACTATTAGGAGCTTCAAGAGTTCTTTTGACATTATCGCTGTCATCTTTTCATTTTCTTTTTTGAATTTTATTTTATTTTATTTTTTATATAGCAAGTTCTTATTAATTGTCTATTTTATACATATTAGTGTATATATGTCATCCCAATCTCCCATTTCATCTCACTACCACCCGCATCACCCCCCGCTTTCCTGTCTTGGTGTCCATAGGTTTGTTCTCTACATCTGTGTCTCTATTTCTGCCTTGCAAGCTGGTTCATCTGTACCATTTTTCTAGATTGCACATATATGCGTTAATATACAATATTTGTTTTTCTCTTTCTGACTCACTTCACTCTGTATAACAGTCTCTAGGTCCATTCACATATCTACAAGTGACCCAATTTCATTCCTTTTTATGGCTGAGTAATATTCCATTGTATATATGTACCACAACTTCTTTATCCATTTGTCTGTCAATGGAATGCTGCCATGACCTGGCTATTGTACATAGTGCTCCAATGAACATTGGGGTGCATCTGTGTTTTTTGAATTATGGTTTCTCTGGGTTTATGCCCAGTAATGGGATTGCTCTCATATGGTAATTCTATTTTTAGCTTTTTAAGGAACCTCCACACTGTTCTCCATAGTGGCTGTATCAATTGACATACCCACCAACAGTGCAAGAGGGTTCCCTTTTCTCCACACCGTCTCCAGCATTTGTTGTTTGTATATTTTCTGATGATGCCCATTCTAACTGGTATGAGGTGATACCTCATTGTAGTTTTGATTTTCATTTCTCTAATAATTAGTGATGTTGAGCAGCTTTTCATGTGCTTCTTGGCCATCTGTAAGTGTTCTTTGGAGAAATGTCTATTTAAGTCTTCTGCCCTTTTTTGGATTAGGTTGTTTGTTTTTTTAATATTGAGCTGCATGAGCTGTTCATATATTTTGGAGACTAGTCCTTTGTTGGCTGATTCGTTTGCAAATATTTTCTCCCATTCTGAGGGTTGTCTTTTCATCTTGTTTATAGTTTCCTTTGCTTTGCAAAAGCTTTTAAGTTTCATTAGGTCCCATTTGTTTATTTTTGTTTTTATTTCATTACTCTAGGAGGTGGGTCAAAAAAGATCTTGTTGTGATTAATGTCAAAGAGTGTTCTTCCTATGTTTTCCTCTAAGAGTTTTATAGTGTCCGGTCTTACATTTAGGTCTTGAATCCATTTTGAGTTTATTTTTGTATATGGTGTTAGGGAGTGTTCTAATTTCATTCTTTTACATGTAACTGTCCAGTTTTCCCAGCACTAATTATCGAAGATGCTGTCTTTTCTCCATTGTATATTCTTGCCTCCTTTATCAAAAATAAGGTGACCGTATGTGCATGGGTTTATCTCTGGGCTTTCTATCCTGTTCCATTGATCTATATTTCTGTTTTTGTGCCAGTCCCATATTGTCTTGATTACTGTGGCTTTATAGTATAGTCTGAAGTTAGAGAGTCTGATTCCTCCAGCTCTGTTTTTTTCCCTCAGACTGCTTTGGCTATTCGAGGTCTTTTGTGTCTCCATACAAATTTTAAGATTTTTTATTTTAGTTCTGTAAAAAAATGCCACTGGTAATTTGATAGGGATTGCATTGAATCTGTAGATTGCTTTGGGTAGTATAGTCATTTTCACATTATTGATTCTTCCAATCCAAGAACATGGTATATCTCTCCATCTGTTTGTGTCATCTTTGATTTCTTTCATCAGTGTCTTATAGTTTTCTGAGTACAGGTCTTTTACCTCCTCAGGTATGTTTATTCCTAGGTGTTTTATTCTTTTTGTTGCAAGGGTGAATGGGATTGTTTCCTTAATTTCTCTTTCTGATCTTTTGTTGTTAGTGTATAGGAATGCAAGGGATTTCTGTGCATTAATTTTGTATCCTGCAACATTACCAAATTCACTAATTAGCTTTAGTAGTTCTCTGGTGGCATCTTTAGGATTCTCTATGTGTAGTATAATGTCATCTGCAAACAATGACAGTTTTACTTCTTCTTCTCCAATTTATATTCCTTTTATTTCTTTTTCTTCTCTGATTGCTGTGGCTAGGAATTCCAAAACTATGTTGAAAAATAGTGGTGAGAGTGGACAACCTTGTCTTTTTCCTGAACTTAGAGGAAATGCTTTCAATTTTTCACCATTGAGAATGATGTTTGCTGTGGGTTTGTCATATATGGCCTTTATTATGTTGAGGTAGGTTCCCTCTATGCCCACTTTCTGGAGAGTTTTTATCATAAATGGGTGTTAAATTTGGTCAAAAGCTTTTTCTGCATGTATTGAGATGATTTTATGGTTTTTGTTCTTCAGTTTTTTAATATGGTATATCACATAGATTGATTTGAGTATATTGAAGAATCCTTGCATCTCTGGGATAAATCCCACTTGATCATGGTGTATGATCCTTTTAATGTGTTGTTGGATTCTGTTCGCTAATATTTTGTTGAGGATTTTTGCATTATATTCATCAGTGATATTGGTCTGTAATTTTCTTTTTTTGTAGTATATTTGTCTGGTTTTGATATCAGGGTGATGGTGGCCTTATAGAATGAGTTTGAGGGTTTTCCTTCCTCTGCAATTTTTTGGAAGACTTTGAGAAGGATGGGTGTTAGCTCTTCTCTAAATGTTTGATAGAATCCACCTGTGAAGCCATCTGGTCCTGGACTTTTGTTCATTTGAAGATTTTTAATCACTTTGGATTTCATTACTTGTGATTGGTCTGTTCATATTTTCTATTTCTTCCTAGTTCAGTCTTGGAAGGTTACACCTTTCTAAGAGTTTGTCCATTTCTTCCAGGTTGTCCATTTTCTTGGCATAGAGTTGCTTGTAGTAACCTCTTAGGATGCTTTGTGTTTCTGTGGTGTCTGTTGTAACTTCTCCTTTTTCATTTCTAATTTTATTGATTTGAGTCCTCTCCCTCTTTTTCTTGATGAGTCTGGCTAATGATTTATCAATTTTGTTTATCTTCTCAAAGAACCAGCTTTTAGTTTTATTGATTCTTGCTATTGTTTTCTTTGTTTCTATTTCATTTATTTCTGATCTGATCTTTACGGTTTCTTCCCTTCTGCTAACTTTGGGTTTTGTTTGTTCATCTTTCTCTAGTTCCTTTAGGTGCAAGGTTAGATTGTTTATTTGAGATGTTGTTGTTTCTTGAGGTAGGCTTGTATAGCTATAAACTTCCCTCTTAGAACTGCTTTTGCTACATCCCATAGGTGTTGGATTGTCATGTTTTCATTGTCATTTGTTTCTAGGTATTTTTTGATTTCCTCTTTGATATCTTCAGTGATCTCTTGGTTATTTAGTAATGTATCATTTAGCCTCCATGTGTTTTTGTATTTTATGTTTTTTTCCCTGTAATTCATTTCTAATCTCATAGCGTTGTGGTCAGAAAAGATGCTTGATATGATTTCAAATTTCTCTAAATTTACCAAGGCTTGATTTGTCACCCAAGATGTGATCTATCCTGGAGAACATTCCGTGTGCACTTGAGAAGAAAGAGTAATCTGCTGTTTTGGGATGGAATGTCCTATAAATATCAATTAAATCTCTCTGGTCTATTCTGTCATTTAAAGCTAGTGTTTCCTTATTAATTTTCTGTTTGGATCATCTGTCCATTGGTGTAAGTGAGGTGTTAAATGCCCCCACTATTATTGTGTTACTGTCAATTTCCTCTTTTAGAGCTGTTAGCAGTTGCCTTATGTATTGAGGGCTCCTATGTTCGGTGCATATATATTTATAATTGTTATATCTTCTTCTTGGATTGATCCCTTGATCATTATGTAGTGTCCTTCCTTGTCTCTTGTAATATTCTTTATTTCAAAGTCTATTTTATCTGATATGAGTATTGCTATTCCAGCTTCCTTTTGATTTCCATTTGCATGGAATATCTTTTTCCATCCCCTCACTTTCAGTCTATACGTGTCCGTAGGTTTGAAGTGGGTGTCTTGTAGACAGCATATATATGGGTCTTGTTTTTGTATCCATTCAGCAAGCCTGTGTCTTTTGGTTGGAGCTTTTAATCCATTCACGTTTAAGGTAATTATCGATATGTGTGTTCTTATTACCATTTTCTTAATTGTTTTGGGTTTGTTTTTGTAGGTCCTTTTCTTCTCTTGTGTTTCCCACTTAGAGAAGTTCCTTTAGCATTTGTTGTGAGGTGGTTTGGTGGTGCTGAATTCTCTTAGCTTTTGCTTGTCTGTAAAGTTTTTGATTTCTCTATCAAATCTGAATGAGATCCTGCTGGGTAGAGTAATCTTGGGTGTAGGTTCTTCCCTTTCATCACTTTAAGTGTATCATGCCAATCCGTTCTGGCTTGTAGAGTTTCTGCTGAGAAATCAGCTGTTAACCTTATGGGAGTTACCTTGTATGTTATTTGTCATTTTTCCCTTGCTGCTTTCAATAATTTTTCTTTGTCTTTAATTTTTGCCAATTTGATTACTATGTGTCTCGTCATGTTTCTCCTTGGGTTTATCTTGTATACGACTCTCTGTGCTTCCTGGACTTGGGTGGCTATTTCCTTTCCCATGTTAGGGAAATTTTTTATTATAATCACTTCAAATATTTTCTCTGGTCATTTCTCTCTCTCTTCTACTTCTCAGACCCCTATAACGCGAATGTTGTTGCATTTAATGTTGTCTCAGAGGTCTCTTATGCTGTCTTCATTTCTTTTCATTCTTTTTTCTTTATTCTGTTCCGCATCAATGAATTCCACCATTCTGTCTTCCAGGTCACTTATCCATTCTTCTTCCTCAGTTATTCTGTTATTGATTCCTTCTAGTGTATTTTTCATTTCAGTTATTGTATTGTTCATCTCTGTTTGTTCTTTAATTCTTCTAGATGTTTGTTAAACATTTCTTGCATCTTCTTGATCTTTGCCTCCATTTGTTTTCTGAGGTCCTGGATCATCTTCACTATCATTATTCTGAATTCTTTTTCTGGAAGATTGCCTATCTCCATTTCATTTAATTGTTTTTCTGGGGTTTTATCTTGTTCCTTCATCTGGTACATAGTCCTCTGCCTTTTCATCTTGTCTATCTTTCTGTGAATGTAGTTTTTGTTCCACAGGCTGCAGGATTGTTGTTCTTCTTGCTTCTGCTGTCTGCTCTCTGGTGGATGTGGCTATCTAAGAGGCTTGTGCAAGTTTCCTGATGGGAGGGACTGGTGGTGGGTAGAGCTGACTGTTGCTCTGGTGAGCAGAGCTCAGTAAAACTTTAATCCCCTTGTCTGCTGATGGGTGGGGCCGTGTCCCCTACCTGTTGGTTGTTTGGCCTGACGTGACCCAACACTGGAGCCTACCAGCGCTCTTTGCTGGGGCTAATGGCAGGCTCTGAGAGGCCTACGCCAAGGAGTACTTCCCAGAACTTCTGCTGCCAGTGTCCTTGTCCCTTGGTGAGCCATAGCTGCCCCCCACCTCTGCAGGAGACCCTCCAACACTAGCAGGTAGGTCTGGTTCAGTCTCCTATGCCATCACTGCTCCTTCCTCTGGGTCCCAATGCACACACTACTTTGTGTGTGCCCTCCAAGAGTAGAGTCTTTGTTTCTCCCAGTCCTGCCAACGTCCTGCAGTCAAATCCCGCTTGACTTCAAACTCTGATTCTCTAGGAATTCCTTCTCCCATTGCCAGACCCCCAGGTTGGGAAGCCTGACATGTGGCTCAGAACCTTCACTCCAGTTGGTGGATCTCTGTGGTATAAGTGTTCTCCAGTTTGTGAGTCACCCACCTAGCGGTTATGGGATATGATTTTATTGTGATAGCACCCCTGCTACCATCTCATTGTGGCTTCTCCTTTGTTTTTGCATGTGGGGTGTCTTTTTTGGTGAGTTCCAGTGTCTTCCTGTTGATGATTGTTCAGCAGTTAGTTGTGATTCTGGTTTTCTCAAAAGAGGGATGGAAAGCATGTCCTTCTACTCCACCATCTTCTGAAATGGGTCTCTTATAGACATCATATATACAGGTCTTGCTTTTGTGTCCATTTAGCCAGTCTGTGTCTTTTGGTTGGAGCATTTAATCCATTCACTTTTGAGGTAATTATCAATATGTATGTTCCTATTACCATTTTCTTAATTGTTTTGGGTCTGTTTTTGTAGGTCCTTTTCTTCTCTTGTGTTTCCCACTTAGAGAAGTTCCTTTAGCATTTGTTGTTGAGCTGGTTTGGTGGTGCTGAATTCTTTTCACTTTTGCTTGTCTGTAAAGGTTTTAATTTCTCCGTCAAATCTGAATGAGATCCCTGCCGGATAGAGTAATCTTTGTTGTAGGGATGAAGCTACAACCAAGATTATTACAACCTACAACCAATATACCACTATATATTTAAAGTGATGACTGTTATTCATCACTTTAAATATATTGTGCCACTCCCTTCTGGTTTGTAGAGTTTCTGCTGAGAAATCAGCTGTTAACCTTATGGGTGTTCCCTTGTATGTTATTTGTCGTTTTTCCCTTGTTGCTTTTAATAAGTTTTGTTTGTCTTTAATTTTTGTCAATTTGATTATTATGTGTCTCAGCTTGTTTCTCCTTGGGTTTATCTCGCCTGAGACTCTCTGCACTTCCTGGACTTGGATGGCTATTTCCTTTCCCATGTTAGGGAAGTTTTCGACTATAATCTCTTCAAATATTTTCTCACGTCCTTTCTCTCTCTCTCTTCTTCTTCTTCTGGGACCCCTATAATGCGAATGTTGGTGCGTTTTTGTTGTCCCAGAGGTTTCTTAGGCTGTCTTCATTTCTTTTCATTCTTTTTTCTTTAGTCTGTTCTGCAGCAGTGAATTCCAGCATTCTGTCTTCCAGGTCACTTATCCGTTTTTCTGCCTCAGTTATTCTGCTATTGATTCCTTCTAGTTTATTTTTCATTTCAGTTATTGTATTGTTCATTTCTGTTTGTTTGTTCTTTAATTCCTCTAGGTGTTTGTTCTTTAATTCTTCTAGTTCTTTGTTAAACATTGCTTGCATCTTCTCGATATTTGCCTCCATTCTTTTTCTGAGGTCCTGTATCTTCTTCACTATTGTTATTCTGAATTCTTTTTCTGAAAGGTTACATGTCTCCACTACACTTAATTGTTTTTCTGGGGTATTATCTTGTTCCTTCATCTGGTTCATAGTCCTCTCCCTTTTCATTTTGTCTGTCTTTCTGTGAATGTAGTTTTCCTTCCACAGGCTGCAGGATTGTAGTTCTTCTTGCTTCTGCTATCTGCCTTCTGGTGGATGAGGCTATCTAAGGGGCTTGTGCATGCTTCCTGATAGGAGGGACTGGCAGTGGGTAAAACTGGGTGTTGCTCTGGTGGGCAGAGCTCAGTAAAACTTTAATCCGCTTGTCTGCTGATGGGTAGGGCTGAGTTCCCTCCCTGTTGGTTGTTTGGCCTGAGGTGACCCAGCACTGGAGGCTACAGGCTTTTTGGTAGGGCTAATGGTGGACTCCAGGAGGGCTCATGCCAATGTGTACTTCCCAGAACTTCTGCTGCCAGTGTCCTTGTCCCCATGGTGAGACACAGCCACACCCTGCCTCTGCAGAAGACCCTCCAACACTAGCAGGTAGATCTGGTTCAGTCTCCTTTCCCTGGGTCCTGCTCCTTCCCCTGGGTCCTGACATGCACACTACTTGTGTGTGCCTTCCAAGAGTGGAATCTCTGTTTCCCCCAGTCCTGTTGAATTCCTGTAGTCAAATCCTGCTAGCCTTCGAAGTCTGTTTCTCTGGGAATTCCTTCTTCCATTGCTGGACCCTCAGGTTGGGAAGCCTGATGTGGGGATCAGAACCTTCACTCCAGTGGATGGGCTTCTGTGGTATAATTGTTCTCCAGTTTGTGAGTCACTGACCCAGCAATTATGGGATTTGATTTTATTGTGATTGTGACCCTGGTACCGTCTCATTTGTCTTTGGATATGGGGTATCTTTTTTAGTGAGTTCCAGTGTCTTCCTGTTGGTGATTGTTCAGCAGTTAGTTGTGATTTTGGTGCTCTCGCAAGAAGGAGTGAGTGCATATTCTTCTACTCTGCCATCTTGAACCAATCTCTTATATCTGATGGTGATGCCTTTCTGTTTTTCAAAGGAAGTCCTGCCATTTCAGCTGTTGTGAACACTGTGGTCCTCTAGCCAAGTCACCACCATGGGTTTTTCCATCTTTTCTGTTTTTAACCTTTTTTTTTTTTTTTTTTGCCATGGGCTTGTGGGATCTTAGTTGCCCAACCAGGGAATGAACCTGGGCCACGGCAGTGAAAGAGTGGAGTCCTAACCACTGGACCACCAGGGAACTCCCTCCCTGTCATCTGTAATATTTGTTTGCTTTCTGAAATGACAGAATAATCTGAACTCATCCAACACATTTCCATCCCTGTAATTAGAATGAGACATATTCTCTGTGGAGTCCTTGTTTATTTACTATAAAATGATATTCAGAGTCAGCAGTATGGCTGTTTGGGAGCTCAGTGTGTTGTCATTGTTTTTTAATGTGTTTAGTGGAGAGGGCTAGGAAGTATGTGGTTTTTCCTTTTTAAAAAAAAATACAATATAAGTTCATGATGATGCTTCTGATGTAAAATCAGGAGAAAAATTAAAAAAAAAATTAACCTAATTTCAACAATCTTACTTTGGACCATCTTTCTTCCATTGCCCTAATCCCTAGTCTCAATGAAATAAACATAATACTCATTAACTTTCTTTTATAATATACACAAAAAAAGTCTTGAATTAAAACTATCAACAGTACCATCAATCATGTATAATCAGAAATAGTTATCAGTATAATGGTTTTTGCAGTACTTTTTGTTTATTCTAAGGCATATCCTATCAAGAGATGTACAGTAAACTTACTTGTGTGTAAAATCACTTGGCATAGATTCTCTTTGGGTATGTATGCTACCAACTAAATAAACGTGGTTTTTTAATGTCTTTTATTATTAGGGGTTGATTTTTTAACTTAATTTTTTTGTCATTTCTTTTACATATATCCAAAGTCAAATCTAAAAACATGGTATATTCAGTAATTTCTAGTTTCTATTCCTGTTCCTTTCACTCGATTCTTTCCTTCTTCCAATAGAAAACTTTTATTGTTGTTTATATATATGCCTTAAATCTCATTTTATTTCAGAATGTATTTCTTGAATTTCTGTGTTATTGTTTGTTTTATTCTATTGTTTTAGTTTTATTCTTTCTCTTCATTTTTTGTGTCTTATTTCTCTGTATTTCCTTTAATCCTTCTTGTGTCTTTCTTCGTTTGTTAATGTTGAGCCTTTTCTTTTTTTTTCTTCATTTTGTATTTTTGTGGCATTATTTTGTTTATCATGTCTTATCCACTCTTGTGCTGCTTCTAGTTTATTCTTTGTTACATAGTTTTTATTTATTTAATACATTTTAATTTCTTATTCTTTCCCTGTGTTCTCTTAGCTCTGTTTTCAATTTTTCTTCCTGCCTAACTGTGGCATTTCTTAACTTTTCTAAATAGGATTTTACAGTGGTTTCATATCGTCTATTGTTTTACTTAATTATTTTAGCTCATTTAAAAAAATGTTAAATCATAGTTTTCATTTGTTGTTGGGTATGCTTTCTGGCATTCCTTCATTGTCTGTATACAAATTTTCCTGGCCTATTTTAATATGGTGTTTGAATGCAACCCTTTTCTTTTTTTTAAAGTTTATTTGAGTATATTTGATTTACAATGTTGTGTTAATTTCCTGTACAGCAAAGTGATTCAGTTATACATATATATATATATTCTTTTTCATATTATTTTCCATTATGGTTTATCACAGGATATTGAATATATTTCCCTGTGCTATATAATAGGACCTTGTTGTTTATCCATCTATATATAATCGTTTGCACCTGCTAATCCCAAACTCCCAGTTCTTCCCTCCTCCATGACCCCTTGGCCACCACAATTCTGTTCTCTATGTCTGTGAGTCTATTTTTGTTTCATAGATATGTTCATTTGTGTTGTATTTTAGATTTCACATATAAGTGATATCATATGATATTTTTCTTTCTCTGTCTGACTTACTTCACTTAGTATGATAATCTCTAAGTCCATCCATGTTGCTGCAAATGGCATTATGTCATTCTTTTTTATGGCTGAGTAATATTCCATTGTATATAAGTACCACGTCTTCTTTATCCATTCATCTGTTGATGGACATTTAGGTTGTTTCTGTATCTTGGCTATTGTGAACAGTGCTGCTATGAACATCAGGGTGAATGCAACCCTTTTCTATTGCATATTTTAAAATGAAGTGATTTTCTTTTCCCTAAGCTCTTGCAATGGGAGTATAACACAAAACAATCGTGCTCCCCTAGATCCCTTGAGAGCCCCATTTTTTCCATCCCTGGTACCTCCTTGCACCTGTGTGATTTAATTCCCTACATCCTGCACCTGCTCTCCTCTCTCAAGGGCTGTTTCTTAACTCATTCCATGTGCTCTTGCGGATTTAGGAAGGGACCTAGCATGACCCTATTCTAGATTATTCTTATATTCTATCAAGCTAGGTGAGGAGTGGTATAGGGGTTTGAGTAGAAGATTTTAATAGAAGTAGATGAAAGAGTGGTAATAATATGCAAAACACCCCAGTATATAATATTTAAGAGAGCAAGGCATTTCAAGTATTCTCCTGACCCATATCTTTGACATGTCCTTAATCAGCCATGTAGAAACACTCAGTAACCTCCCTGGGTGCTTGATTAGAAAAACACACACACCCTTACCAAAAAAATTGGGACAATTAGAGACAATTGACCTTCTTATATACATTTCAGAAGATAAGTGAACACGCTGAAGACTTATTTACTGACACTATATGGCAGTTCCTCACAGTGATACTCAAATTATGTAGAACAAGTCTAATCAGAACTAAATAGCTCATCAAAAGGTCTTCCATTCTAAGATGCTGTTTTAATTCTGGAAGCTTTTAGATATCTCCTTGGACCCAAAAGTACTTTATACATTCTTTTATTCAAAGCATTCCAAGTTTCTAGTAAAGCAGCCTGCAAGTGTTATCCACAATTTTCAAATTATAAATGTCATTTAAATGTTTACCATTCTTCATTCATTTATTAAACTGATGTTTTCAATAACAGTTACACAACTACTGTCAGATTTTGTGCTAAAGATTGCAAAGGTAGCTACAACACTCCTACTCTCAAAGAGTTGACATGCCTTGCATTTGAGATCTTATTTGCAAGCAACAAAATGTGTCTGTGCAGGGCATATGCAGGACATAAATGTTTGCAAAAAATTTGGGTGACTCAAAGCATTTCTGAAAGCCTATTCACTTGGGAGAATCAGGCTCAGAGAACAGAAAAAAGGGAGGCTGTCAGGTCAGATCCCCAGTCAAAACATCACAGTTCAGGAAGCAGTCCAGTGATACCACCACTGCTGGTACACTTTTGCAGCTGTTCCTCTAGAAACTACTATACCTCTTCAAATATAACAAACAAATAACAGCTACAGTGAATCTTCTTTGTCCCTGCTTTTTTTGTGTTTTTTGGTTACTGATTCCAGAAGCAATATTCTAGGCAGGTACCTAGGTCACCTGTAAATCCGAGCTGTCCGGAGACATAGCTTTGCTAATGGGAGACAGGCTCAAGATTTATAAGATGGGTAATTCCCCAAACATCAGTAAATGGTTCGTATAATATAGAGAAATAAAAACAGTATCCACTCTGTACCTTCAAGATGCTGAAACAAAAATCTAGGCAATACAGAAGAAAGTATTGTATTGAAATGCTTTTTGATCTATAAAAATTAAAGTCATAAAGATACCTCAGTCCAGATTTAAGACATATAGTGCATGTATAATTTTAATGGTACAAAGTCGTGGTTTTATGGTTTTCTCCATGCAATAAATAAATGCATGTTGCTCAAATCCTAGTAATTAAAAAAATTTTAATATCAAAAATTATCTATAGAATATTTTATAATATAATATCGATAGTACATACAGTATATATTGTTATATATTTTATGTTATATTACATATTATCTATAAATATGTCATATCTCATATTTTAAAAAATCTGAAGCAGATTTAGAATGGATGACATTAGAACCTTTCATAATCTGTTCCCAACCTGTCTTTCTGGTATCACATTCTGTCATTCTTGTCCATAAAATTTATGCTCTTAACCTATTTTCTAAATGTGGCATACATTTAAAAGATTCTGTGCCTTTCCTTGTGTTTTTTTCTTGACCTAGAAGATTCTTCCCCCTACTTGACCTCCTAAGAGAATATACCGGATATGTTTAGACACAGCAAGATTGCCACTTTCCCTGTGAGCCCATTGCTAACGTTTCCAGAAAAGAAAATAGGTCCTGTTGGGTTTAAAAAAAATTTTTACACTAGCAATACATTTTACAGTGGCTTCACAGGTAAGTTTCCTTGCAAGAGTGTGAGATCTTCGGCAACCTGGTGTAGTATATTACACTCTTTGTGTGTGTATTTAAGAGTGCCTAGAAAAATGTAAATACTTACTATTTTTTAAATTATATTTTGTTAAATTAAACATTATTATTAAGAAACGTCAAGTGATTTAAAAACATTCCCTCATCTACTCAGTCTTTAAACCTTACTAAGATTCTAAGGCGGTATATTTTTCCTATTATTGTGTAAAAGTTTCCCAACAACATAGGGGATAGAGAATTTTTACAACCACAGAATAACATTGTGATTCTTAAGATGCACTGTATTCAATGATTAAATTATACCAGTTTGAAGTGGAAAAGTTGATAAATATTAAATTGACAAGAATGCAAAACTACTCATGTATTGATTCTATGCATATTCATACAGATATTCCACACATTCAATATGTTAAATGTCTCTTCCTATTTTCATTCAATAGCTACAGACATAAGTTAGAGTCATACAGGAAGTGAAGGGAATTTATGTTATGCTAGAAAAGTAAATTTCATATGGATCATTTTCTCAAACTATACCAGTGTTTACTTGGGATCAAAGGTGAATTTTGGTTTTTTTCTTCCCCTACACCTACCTCCAAGTAATTCTTTTGTTTCTCTGTTACCTTTTAATGTGCTGGCACATGTCATTAAATGATCAGGCCATTTTGAATATTTGCCAGGAGGCGATGGCATTTGTTGACTTCTAGCATTCAGACAAAGATAGTTGCATTCACCTTCAGTTAAAATAATAACTACCATTTATTAAGGAGATGGTCAGAGTCAGATGCTTTGATAAATACGTTACATGGATTAACTGTTTTAATCCTGGAAACATTATAAAACATCACTATGATATCATTTCAACCCATGAGGAGATTGATAGTTTGAGTGGTCATAATGTAGATGTAATAAAGGCTCAAACTTGGTTTCTACAGGGTTTGTATGTCTCCAAAGACTTGCTCTTTTCATTGCATTATCACTCATGGAAAAAAAAAAAAAAGTTATTCAAAAAACAGCCCTTGCAAGCTATCTATGTATAAGGCCTCTCTATTCGTTGAAATCTAGAGTGTGATCATGATGGGTGTGCTTCTGCTCAAATAAATTACTGAATGCCTAACACATCCACCTAGCCTGAGTCTCTCTATTGAGAGCTTGTATTGCTACACCCATCTGGTTAATAATCACACCCATTTTTTAGTACTATAGAAGGTCCAAGCATAAGAGGACTGTCTAAGGTTGTCACTCCAGGTAGGAAGTAAGAATGCAGAGTTAGCAAACAAAACCTATTATTTGTTAACAAACAAAATCTATTTCCTGAAGTTGTTGGAAGAGAATAATTGATGGATCAAAGCAACTGAAGGCTGACTAGCAACTGAGTAGCCGGTTTCAGATTACCTCCAAAGGTAAACAGTTATACAACTGGAAAAATTTATGAAGACACAGTTACTATACAGCAGATCCTGCAGGACTGCAAGTCTTAAGAGAAATGGAATAAGCTCCACGTTTACTGCAGCTTTTTGCCTGGGAGCATTTTCTAAACTATGATGCAGAGAAATAAAATACAAGAACAAAAAGCAATCTCAGTAGATGGAGAAAACAGAGAATGGAGTGTGGAACTGCTAAAGCAGCTAGAATTTGCAAGACATGGGAATGAAGAGGATTTCAAGATTTACTGTAAAGCTACTGTGCTATAGTATAAAACAACAATTAGGAGAGTGTGGTTATTGACATAAAGATAGAAAAATAGCTCAAAGGAATAGACCAGAGAATCCAGAGAGGGACTCACAAATATATGGCCAATTTTAATTTTAGACATTATCATAAACATGGCTAATTAATTTTAATTTTAGACAATAGCACCAAAAGAAATCAATGAGGAAAGAAAATTATTTTCAACAAATGGTGTTGTAACACTGGATATTTTATGGAAAAAAAATGAAGCTTCATTTCTAACTGGAACCAACAAAAAATTGTTAGAGATAAATCTTGACCTATACACAAGAGCTACAATTTTGAAGCTTTTAGAAGAAAACATGGGAGAATATATTTTTTAAACCGTGGTAAGCGAAGATTTGTTATGACACAGAAGACATTGTTATGAATTAAACTGTGTCCCCCTTCCTAAAATTCATATGTTGAAGTCCTAATCCCTAATGCCTCAGATTTTGACCTTATTTGAAAATAAAGTTTTTGCACATGTAATTAGTTAAATTAAGGTGAGGTCATTAGAGTGGGCACTAATCCAAAATTATTGATGTCCTTATATGAGGAGGAAATTTGGAAACTGACATGTTCGGAAGGACCATGTGAGGACACAGAAAAAAGAGAGTCATTTATAAGGCAAGGAGAAAGGCCTCAGAAGAAATGAACCCTTTTGGTACCTTTATCTCAAATTTCTAGCCTCCAGAACTGTGAGAAAATAAATTTCTCTTACTTGTATCACCCAACTTGTGACACTTTGTTATGGCAGCCCGAACAAACTAATACAGATATTAACCATAACAGGAAAAAATACCCTAAAATTACAAATTGGACCTCACATCAAAATTAAAAAAAAATATTTTCTCAGCAAATGGCGCCACGGAGAAAGTGAAAATGAAAGCAATAGAGTGTAAGAAAATATCTGTGACATACATATCGTACATTTATCTCACAAAGGACTCATGTGCCAAATATATATAGAACTCTTACAAATCATAAAAATCAAATAAACCAATTTAAAAACGCACAAAAACCTTTAACATCTACTTTATGGAAAAAAAAAAAAAAAGGTTGTCGGAATTCCAAATACATAAATAAATACATGCTCAACATCATTAATCATCATGAAATTGAAAGTTGAACCACAATGTGATACCATCCCACGTTCACTAGAATTGCTAAAATTAAAAATACACACTCACACTGACTATATCCATTGCTGGGAAGGATATGGTAGAGGCATGGATCTCAAAAATTGCTAGTACATATTCAAAATAATGGAACTTCTTTTGAATAGTATTTTTTCAGTTGCTAATGAAATTAATCATATGCTAAGCCTGTGACCCAACAATTTCAATCCTAGATTCACCAAGCCTATATCCTCAAAAAGAATCATATAAAATGAAATCAGCTTTATTCATAAGAACCTAACCTAGGAATTACCCATATGTCCATCCATGGGAGAATGGCTGGACAAGTTGTGGCGTCTCAATGGAATACTATTCAACAATAAGAAAAACGAATTACTCATTTACGCAAAAACATGGATGAATCTCAAAAGCACTATAAATTATGAAAGAAGCCAGACACAAAGGAGTACGTATTATGTGTCTCCACATATGTAAAGTTCAAAAATAGGCAAATATTTTGTAATGGGAACAGAAATTTGAATAGTTGTCGTCAATGCAGTGGTGGAGCTTTTGACTAGAAGGGGCACTGAGGGGTATGGAAATACATCAGCCCTAACATGTAAACATCTAGCATTAAAATTTAAAACATAAAATTAAATCATTTTGGTTAATACATTAAAAATTAAATGAAATTAGCAATGAACTGGGGTTGAGTATGTGAAGTTTAAAATTTCAAATGTGACAACTTCTCTGTTTACTCCTGGGGGCATTTTATGGCAGAATGATTTTGATTTATCATATAGCTAAAAAATGACCTTTATATCCTCTTACTGAGCTGAAAACCCTTGTAACCTAGGCTGACCCAAAATATTATAATATTTGTAGAGCATGGTAAAACAGACTGTAGAAAAGTGATATATTTAGATAGTCTCTTTCTGTATACATTGGTTTATATATTTATATCTATGTCTGTATCCACCTTTATCTATATATAACTTTCCATGATTTAGATAATCATGAGAATAAAATTGCAGAGTAAAGATAAAAGTTCCTTATAAATTTCTTTCGCACTGTTCAAATTAATATATTTTCTATTCTTAACACATTTTGACTTTGAGTACAGCAATCTACCTATAGTAGTTCAGTGACTATTTCTTGATTAATTGGTTTTTCAGTATTGATTGTATGTGGACAGACTTAAATATGTGGCCTATTCATCACTTTAATAGTTTTTACCATCAAGTATGCATTTTAAAAATGATTTATCCATATGTACAGAATTCCTGTTTGTGGGTTTCTGGTGACAACAGGATGATTTTTCCAGACATGTTCAGTGACTCCAGAGTCTGCTGGATGCGTTCATGGATGTTTAGCCATTTTTCTCACATACACTTGATGAAAATCTATAGAGAGTTAGATGAACTGGAAAATACTAAATATAAACTAACTTTTTGGATAAATTTTGGTAGCAAAGCAAAGCTCAGGGATCACTCAGGGTTTCAGTTGGCAGGTGTTTGCTAAGGGTCATTTACATCTGACAAGATACAAACACCTGTTTCCACTTAAATCACTTAAAAGAAGGGTGTAAGAAGGTGAATTCTGCCATCTTCCTTAAACTTCTTAATGACTTCCAGGTGGTAAAAAAGAAACCGCCTAGAGTTTTATCAAAAATTGTCTGTGCTCTACTGAATTTTTCCACTTTAAAATTCCCAGTTCTCAAAAATTGGAATTAACTTTTCCAACATCTCTGTGGGGAAGGAAACTTTAAACTTTTGATGATTTCAAGGTCACCTCAGTGTTACTTTAAATGCTTATGCATTTTATGAGTAAAATACAACTATGGCTTTATTTTCAATGAACCTACATATATGTGGCCTTCAGACTTTATTCTGATGAATAGAAAAGCTATTGGGCTTTATGCAGTAAACAAGAAATCCCATATGAAGCTATTCACTGCTTCTATCATTTCTTCTGTCTGCTTTACTATCTAATAATTATAAAAAACAACTAGAAAAAGAACCCAAGGTCACAAAGTCCAAATTATTCATCTTATTGTTATATGAGAAAAATATTTAGTAGAAGAAAAATTTATACTTTAGGTATCTTGGCTCAGCCCCATCCTTATTATAGACCAGTGCTTCTGATATGCTATTCTGTGCTTCATTTCAAATATAAACACCCATTTCTGCACAAAATATTGAGTTCACTTAAACATATACACTTATATGTAATTTATATGTTCAGCTTATATATATACGTGCATTTCACTAAGGATCTGATGTTAATTTTTGTAAGAAAGACATCTTGCCTTGCCTAATTTTCACAAAATGAGAGTGTAGGAAATGAATGAACAAGATTCCTCAAAAAGTTTAAAGTAATTTTTTCATAACTACTTAGTTCTTTAGTTTAAGCTTGTAGTATCTGTTCTAGAAGGAATCCTGGGTTTGGCAGCTAAGTATATGTGTTTGGCGAGGGGTGCTATGAACTGGAGGGGGTATGTCAAGGGTAGGAGCCATATTGGTCACTTTGAAGAAGCTGAGTTCATGTGGAGGAGACATTCAGAAAGAGCCTCTGTCTGATTTCCAAACATTATTGTTAGTACTGGTGACTCTGAGGACCCTGGGCATTTCTCGTAGCCACTAACTCTCAAGTGAGCTTTCTCACTGTGGCTTTCCTGAACTTCTGACAATAGATTCAATGACAGATCCTTCCAGAGAGGAAAATGGAGGCATACTTGTCTTTCCAGTGGTGCAGCTTCACTTCCTCCCCCAACCTATCACATGGGTTGTTCTAGGATATGCTTTGATATCCATACTCTTAAAACAAGACTTTATTATTTCTGATAAAGGTTACAAATGGAATAACATGGGACAAGCTATTATTCCTTTCTCTGCCTGTTGCAGGATACATATTTGGCACACTATGCCATAGGTTCACTTATCCTCTGATGTAGCAAGTACTTTAATGGCATGCACATTTCTACAGACAGATCATGTGAGATTGATCAGCAATGGGTCCCCAAACACTATCTTAGAAGGCATAAAAGAGCCAGTCAGATCAGACTCAGAGTAGATCAGATGGCTTAGAGATGGAACTTACCCAATTTAGGAAATGGGTTTTGTCTTCGATATTCTACTTTATGAAACCAGAATTATGGGACGTTAAAATATTGACTAGAACTCAGACAACAGTTTGGAGATGATCTTTGGCCATGTACATTGTCATTCTTTATGGGAAGACTCCATGGCCACCTTTGAAAATCTTGTTACCCTTTCAGAGGCTAAAATTTTGAGTTTTGAACTCAGACATGGATTTAAGTCCACTTTTGCCTTTTTTCTCTTTTGTGAGTTCATTGAACTCCCTGTCCATTTCCACATTGGTAGAGAGGAATAAAGAAAAGGAATCTACATATTTGAATGGATGTATAGGTTAAATGAGATAAGGTTAAGTTTTAATTGTCATCTGCGTTATTCAGATTTGAATGATTTGATACAGAACTTTTTTTTAAATTAATTTATTTATTTACTTTCGGCTGCATTGGGTCTTCGTTGGGTTGCGCGGGCTTCTCATTGCAGTGGCTTCTCTTGTTGCGGAGCACGGGCTCTAGGCTCGAGGGCTTTAGTAGTTGTGGCTCTCAGGCTCTAGAGCACAGGCTCAGTTGTAGCACACGGGCTTAGTTGCTCCCCGGCATGTGGGATCTTCCCAGACCAGGGCTCGAACCCATGTCCCCCGCATTGGCAGGCGGATTCTTAACCACTGCACCACCCGGGAAGCCCTGATACAGAACTTCTAACTCACAGTTTGGTCATGCTGAGATGCTGATGTTTTTGAAATACCTCAAGATCCCCAAATCCATATTCATACCCATACACATATACACGGACATTCACCAGGCACATGTTGTCCTAAACGTGAGCATTCAAGGGTTAGCTTTTGTTCTTCTTTTATAACCCCAAATACAGATACATCTATGATACTATAAGCTTAAATGAATAAAAATGCAGCATTTATTCATTCAACAAATATCTGAGTGCCTACTGAACTTTAGGATACTACTGCCGATAGAGTGCCTATTTTAATGAGTAAAGTTATACAATAAATACACAAATAAAAATAATGTCATGTATTGTGAATGTTTAAGGGTAAAACAGAGTAATGTGATAGAGACTGTTTGAGAAAGTACTAATAATCGTTGCACCACATCACTGAAGATATAAAACCCACTTGCCAAGTCAGGTGTAGGGACACTGATATTTAAATTGATTCATGAAAGATGAGAAAGAGCCAGCTGTCTGAAAGAGGATTCTAGCCCAAAGAAATAACAATTAGAAGGCACAGGCCCACATGAAAGAGGCCAGAATGGCAATAGAGATCAGGTAGGGTCACATGGGCTTCGGTAAAGCAATAAGTGTTACTATAGTAACAATGGGAAGTACTAGCAATGTATGTCTTAACATTATTTTACCTCTTGGACATTTTTGAAAGCATCAGCTTTTCCTTTCCTTTTCACAACACTTTGGGGAAAATTCTTTTTCACTACAGTATAATCCATGAGCAAATCTCTTGGGATCTACTCTTATAATATTCTGAAAAGATAACCAAATCTCTACCTTTACCAGCTTGGTCCAAACCATCATCATCTCATGCTTAAATCATACCCTGTCTTAGGTTGCATCCCCAGTACACTGACTCTGAGATAGAGCTTCCCATGCAGGAAGTTTATTAAAGACAGTCCTTGGAGTCAAGACCTGTGAAGGAGTAAAAAAGTGAGATCAGGTGGAATTGAACTGCTATTCAATCACAGAAAAGATTTCAGCTGATACTCCAGGGATCCCTGGAGCTGTGATATTTTCATAGTTGTCCCAACTTCAGGCAAGAGTCCCAGGCTTTTACACGTTCCATAGTTAGCAGTGACTGTTATTAGAGGGGCCTCAGAGGGGGCTGCATGACCTTAGGCAAGGTGATACTGAGGCTGATAGCAATCCCTGGAGAGAGATTCAGCTGGGAGCTCTTGGTCACAAACACTCCACACTTGGAGGAATGAGTGCCTTGTTCCGAAACCAGGATCCTGGTGGTATACCCCGACGTTCTCGTGATCCACTCGCTTCAAACAATACATTCTGGGAAAGTTCTTTCAGGATTCAGTTGGTCTCTTTTCCTGGGAAAATTATCAGGAAGAATGTTCGTGGGTGAACTTATGGTCCCGTGAAGTCCCAGGATCAGGCGCTCTCCTTCTTCCTGGACCCAGTGGTAAGTGAGGAACTATTTCTCAGTCGATGTCTAATCCCACTCTGAGAATAACGTGTCGTAGCTTAAAATGCTGTGAGTTTACGTTGTGATTCTACATTTGGGCTTCCGTAAACTCTACACTGGATCTTTTCCGCCACTACTATGGCAACTTGAACCACGGCCTGAATACCTTCCGAGCCCTTTCTTGCTCTGTACTGGACTCAAAGTTGACAGCTTTTTGTGTCACTCATTAATTGGTTAAAGCGATTGTCTCAAATGTGCAATATGCTTCTTCCAAGACCTGCAGAAAGTGAAAAAAAATTGAGTAATCTGAAGAGTTGTTGTAACTGTGGATTAGACCAACTGCGTAAAAATTTAGAATTGAAATGGATTAAAATAGTAAGGACTGTGATTTTGATAGGAAGTAGAGTTATGTGGAACTAAGGAATGTGATATTGATGGGACATCAGTTTATGAGAATGAATCTTAGGTTATTCTCCGAAATCTAGGATAATTTGTGTTGACTATGAATATATTCAAGATGATATATTTTAATCATATTTTAAATAATTTACAATACAGTCTGCTATTCATATCAGTGGATGTGGAAACATGTGGACACGAGGGCTCACTGTGTTCATTGTATTAGCCATTTTATTATATAAGGGACTAGAGCATCTGTGGATTTTGGTATCTGTGGGGACCAATACCTTGTGTGGATACTGAGGGACGACTGTATGTATTTTCAAGTACTATTGCAGGTTCCTCAAAAAAAGGGTATTTATATAACCATGGTGGGGCAAGGCCAGCCTAATCCTATGGGAGCCTCTAATAGCAATGACAATGAAATGAAATATAAAATGTGTGATTATGTAACTATGGTCTTGTAAGTATTTCCTTAATGGGAATAACATAGATACTTGAGTGCTGACATACCCCTCCAGCCCTCTAGACAACTGCTACCATATCTTCCCCCTTGTTATCCAAGTCCATACTCTAGAAATGTGGATTTCCTGCTTTCTTTTGCACTATGTTTCCAAACTATTCCTTTACATAGTCCAATCTTCTTTCCATCCAAAACATTTCATTAAAATAGTTCTTTCTAAAAATACTGAAGTGCATTTTCAGTCCTCATCTTACCTGGCCACTCAGAGGCATTCAACATTAGTCACCACTTCCTATTTCTTCAAGCAATGCTCCCTTATATTTTTGTGATATCAGACACTCATTTTACTTCTTTACTTACTTCATCACTTATTATACTCATTTTTTTCTTCTCTCTTTTTTTAAAAAAAATTATTTATATTGGACTATAGTTGATTTACAATGCTGTGTTAATTTCAAGTGTACAGCAAAGTGATTCAGTTATACATATACATATATCTATTTTTCAAATTCTTTTCCCATTTAGGTTATTACAGAATATTGAGCAGAGTTCCCTGTGCTATACAGTAGGTCGTTGTTGGTAGTCTGTTTTAAATATAGTAGTGTCTATACTCTCTTGATACCTCTTCTTTCTTTCTTTAGAATTTAAGTACAGTTAAATTCTAATTCTAATTTAGGCCCTCTTCATTTTATTCTGTAATTGTTTCCTACAAAATCTTATCTAAGCCTTAGGTTCACATATTCTTTCTCTGTTAATAATTCTATTTACTAGTCTCATTGGATATCTCACAATAATCTCAAACTCAACATGTCCAACAAATGTTGTTGATCCCTGATTTTTTTATACTTAAAAAAAAAAAAGGTCCTTTTCAAATGTTTCTTGGCTCAGTAAATAGGACCACAATCAATTTAGCATGTCAAACAAATATGTAAAAGTCATTGTCTTAGTCACTTCTCTACCATAGACTGGGTGGTTTAAACAACAAACATTTATTTCTCAGAGTTCTGGAAACTGGGAAGTGTGCAATCAAGGTGCTGGCAGATTAACTGTCTGGTGAGAGCCCAATTCCTAGTTCTTCCTGGTTTGCAGATGGCCATTTTGTTGTATCCTCCCATGGCAGAAAGAGAGATCATCCTTCTCCTGTCTCTTTTATAAAGGCACTAATCCCATACCTGAAGGCTCCACCCTCATGACCTAATTACCTCTGAAAGTCTGATTAACCAAATACATTGGAGATTAGGGCTTCACAAATGAATTTGGATGGTGGTGGGGAGACAAACATTCAGTCCATAGCAGTCATCTTCAGTGCTTTACTCTCTCTGAAACAAACAGCCAAGCAAATAATAAAACAGTAAACTGCCTAGGTTCCCTTTATTCTGTCTATCAGATCCACCTCCTTGTATTCTTTTCCATATTCTTCATCATGGTTTCTAGACTATCATCATCTTATTGAACACCATAATGATCTCACTACTGGGCTCTTATGTTAACAGGACCACACTTTAAAGCCATTCTTTACAAGCAGGAAGAGTAATCTTTAAAATGCAAATGTGATCCTGTTGCTAGTACTAAAGAAAAAAACATATATTAGAAACAATGCAAAAAGAACAATGTATTACAAATCTATTAAGGAAGGATTAATTAGGTCCTCATAAACCACCTGGATGGATTGTATTTTCTAGTCACATTGCATGACTAATGTGCCATATGAACACAGTCATTCCTTCACTTGAGCACTGACCAGTGAGAGAGAAGATTTTTAGATGTTGGGAAGAACATTGGTTTGGAGGTGGAAAGTGCCAGGGACAATGGATTGGAAATAGGATGAATGGGCTATTCAAATTGTTACTTTTCATCTATCATACACAGTCCTGGTCAGATCATTACCCCCACTGGTTAATACAAAGGAACAAAACAGCAGACCCACTTAAGGATAGCTGTATAGTGGATGGTATGTGGAAGGTAGTATAGAGATCCAATTGCAAAGAACCCAAGTTGGGAGATTATGAGCATCCAACAATGACTTATGACTAAAGAAACAAAAACAGAAAAATCAGAATAGAAGGAACATCTTCAGTTTGATAAAGTTGGAATATAAAAAAAAACTACTACAAGGATCATTTTAAATGTAGCGATGTTGATGAATTCCTGTTAAGTACTAAAAGAAGACAAGTTTGTCTGCATTAGTGCATTTATTAAGCATTAGTCCTTAATAAAGTACGAGAGATCCTTGGTTAAATAATGGAAAGTGGAGTGAAATAAATGAAAAAAAAAAAAGGTTTAGAAGGGAAGAGACATTATTTTTTTTAATCACATAGATTCAGTACATAAAAATCAATAGCGTTCCTTTCTGCCAGTAATAATTAACAAGAAAATAAAGAGAAAATAGGAAACGATTTCAAATAACTATAAAATCTATAGACTATCTTGGAAATTACCTAAAATAAACACATACAATTTTATGGAGAAAACAGTTAATGTTTATATATTTGTAAAGCAACATGTATAGATCTAAAAATGCAAAAAGTTTAACAAAAAAGTGAGAAACTTGATGGTCTTTGTAATACAATAGCACTTATGTAAATTAAAGCATATATGCAAAAGAAGAGAATACCATTCAAGGATTCATATCTAAATAAATATAATGAAGGTGGATTTTAAAAGACTTGCTTTACACATTTGAGAGTAGTTGCATATAGGAGTAAGGGGATGGGATTGGAGATAAGGATTGAAAGAAAAATATACACTTAAAACATTTTTAAAAGTCATTCTCTGTTCTCAAAATGTTGATTTTATTCTTTCTTAAGAATAAATAGGCCAGTGACACTTAAGCATGGGTCAGACAAACCTCTCTGTCTCTGTGTCTCTTTAGGATTCCACATTATTTGTTTTTTCAATGTTAGACTATCAGCTGGGTTTTTAAAAACCATCTCCATTATATAATAGGTCAATTTCAGATTCCTATTTATCAACTGCTTCAACATTTTGTCCAGATTTCCTTTTAGTTTGCTATCATGATGTTCTACATGTCCGAAAACAATATGAATAAAAGTTATTACACATTTATAAAGTTATCTTTCTCACATACTAATTGATTCATGTACTTGCTTAACATTTTAATACTAAATGTTATATAAATGGAACCCTGGCGTGGTATTCGAAATGCTTTTGACCATACCTCTATGACAAAAAGGTATAAGTTATAAATTAATTATTAAATATGACAATAAAATAATAAAGTAGAAGAAATAGAAAATCAGGCATGTCAGAAAGATGATGACTGATTCAGATTCAATAAGTATGTATTTACTGGTATATGTATATAAAATATTTTGTCTCACCTTATTTAAATCTCTTAAAGTTCTCTATAATATAAGCTTTATTAATTTTATTCCTTATATAAGAGGCTCAGAGAAGCTGAGTTAACTGTCTATGTATGGATTTTTTAACTTGGAGTCAGAATTTAAACTCAAGAACTCTAAATTTCAAGTTCATAGGTTTTGAACAGGTTACCTCTTAAAATAATGAAGAATACTGAAATATGTCATCTTAACTTAAGCATAATTTGAATAATAGGAGGTCACCTATGTATTTATTATTGAAAGCCACTAATTCGGATTATATGGAGAAACAAACTGAAAAGTTCAAAGAAGAGTTTTTATATGACTTCCTATAGAATAAGAAATTAGACAATGATTTTGTTCCATATAAAAATTTAAATATTAAGTGAAATGAAATTAAATAGAATAACCTTTACTGTTTAAAAGAATCTCTTTGAAATATTTATTCTCTCTCTCTAGACTGAACAGCCTTAAGTAGAAACAAAAATGAAGGCAGATAAGTATGGTGGACCGTAGGCAGGCTAACCACAGTGGCACCTTTAACTGATACAATGACTCAATAAAATATAAAATGTGTGATTATACGATTGTGCCCCTGTAAATATTTCCATACATGAGAAATAGTGTAGACCCTTGAATATTGACATATCCCTGCAACCATCTAGCCAAGTGTGGTCTAAAAAGCGAAAGGTAAGAGTCTGTACTTCTGAGCTCCCTCATCTGTGAATAAGAGTTCCATGAGGGCTGCTTAGACCAGAGAAGACTGAATATGCTTTTATGAAGAATGAGGGAAAACAGCAGTGAGCCACATCCACTTCTGTTAAACTTAATATTATGCAAATCTTTTGCACTTCTTGTCTGCTATGCTGACAATAAACCGAAATGAAGACAGTTTGTTTTTCTTTCTAGTCCTTAACACTGGAAGAGCCTGAGACTGAGCTGGCATACCTATATCATATTTGGTTTCAGGACCTGTCAATCCCTGCCTTAGTGACTTCCTGTGTTTGATAATTAAAAGTCTCATGCTGCCTCTTAGATTATCCAAAAAATCTATTTTGGTTTTCTGCTGAGATCTGCCCTAACTGAATAGCCTCCCATATCTGCACACTTTTGTTCTTTTTCATTTGCATTGAAATGGGCCTGTGTCATGTCCCAAATCCCTTATGGTTCCTCTGTGTGCAGTCAATTACACTGAAGAAGCTAATTTGTGCTAAGTTTTTAATGGTCCATTTTACTGCCCTTCTGAGAAATCATATTTATCTACAATACCAATCCCAAGTAATATGGTCAACCTGAAAGAATTACAGTATCATTGGAGGATAAGACTAACAAAAGCATTTCACAGAATGAACCACACTTACTTACCCTTCTAAATCTCTGAAAATGGTGGAGAGGAGAGGCATTTATAGGGAGTGTTTCAAAAGAAAGTTGTTGATATAATTGTTGCTACTAGATCACTGAAGATAATAATTGCTCAGAGAATTCACAATCCAATCAAGTTCTCATCTATTCCAGGATCTTACTATCAGTCTCAATGCATTGATTCCTCTCATTTCAACACACATAACATGACCCTTCAGGCCTCTGTGCCTCTTCATAGACTACTCCCTCTGCTTGCCATGTCCTTTCTATTTCTTGTGAAATTGTATTCATTCTTTAAGACCCAGTAAAAATATATCACCTCCTCTTTAAAACACCCTCTATTGTTCTCAGGAAATCTTAATTTCTGTCTGCTTGTTTTTCTTATAATCTGGTCCACAAGGTAAATACAGGGGTTATCACATTATATAACAGTTATCTGATGATTTTTTTTGCCCCTAGACCAAAACTATTCGAATTAGTTGCAATCATTCCATGTGCAACTTTGCATTTTTTTTTCAGAGTTTAGCATGGTACCTGAACCATAATATAGGGAAGCAAATGAATGAATGAATGAACATGAGACCTCACAAAAATGTAAAATTATGAGGAAAAATAGGGGAAGGAGCTTCTAGCAGTTACAATAACAGATTACTGTGATGGATAATTTTACGTGTACTACTTGACAAGGCCATAGGGTGCCCAGATATTTAATTAAACATTTCTAGGTATGTCTGTGAAGATGTTTCCAGATGAGGTTAGCATTTGAATTGGTAAACTGAGTAAAGTAGATTTGCCTTCCCATTATGGGTGAGTATCATCCAATCTGTTGAGGGCTTGAATAAAACAAAAAACACTGAGGAAGGGAGAATTTGCTTTCTCTGTCTGGCTGCTGAGCTGGCCACTGGCCGTCTCCTGCCCTTAGACTGTGACTTCAGACTTGGACTAGAGCTTACATCATGATTCTCCCAGTCCTCAGGTCTTTGGATTTAGACTCAAACTACACCACTGGCTTTCCTAGGTCTCCAGCTTGCAATTGGAAGATTCTGGGACTTCTCAGCCTCCATAATCAAGTGACCAATTCCTTATAATAAATCTCATTCATTCTCTCTCTCTCCATATCTCTATATCTCTTTATCTATCTATCTATTGATCTATCTCCTATCTATCTATCTCCTATCTATCTATCTATCTATCAGTCTCCTATCTATCTATCTATCATCTATCTATCTCCTATCTATCTATCTATCATCTATCTCCTATCTATCTGTCTATCTATCTATCATCTATCTATCTATCTCCTATCTGTCTATCTATCTATCTATCATCTATCTATCTCTGATCTGTCTATCATCTATCTATCTCCTATCTATCTGTCTATCTATCATCTATCTATCTATCTCCTATCTATCTATCTATCTATCTATCTATCAATCATCTATCTATCTCCTATCTATCTATCTATCTATCTATCTATCATCTATCATCTATCTATCTCCTATCTATCTGTCTATCTATCTATCTATCTATCTCCTATTGGTTCTGTTTCTTTGGAAAATGCTGTTTGATACAGTTACTGTCTTAGTCAATTTGGACTGCTATAACAAATAAACATATACTTGGTGGCTTAAACAACAAACATTTACTTATATTTTTGGAGGCTAGGAAGTCCAAGATCAAGGTGTTAGCAGACTTGGTGTCTGGTGAGAGCCCTTTTCCTAATTTGCACAGCCTCCTTGCTGTATCCTGACATAGGGGAGACAGAGGGGATTCTGATCTCTTCCTCTTCTTATAAGGACACAGATCCCTTCATGGGGGCACCAACCTTATCTTCTCATCTAAACCTAATTTCCTCCCCAAGACCCCAGCACTATCACACTGGGGATCAGGGCTTCAATATACGAATTTGGGGTGGAAACAAACATTTGGTCTACAGCGGGTACATAAGAAAAACATCCTATTTCTGCCATAGGGGTATTATAAATACCAGCATTAAACCTGTTCATAAATTATGAAGTTAGGTTAAGAAATTGCCCTGAGCCCAGTCTTGTGGACTCCTGTGATTTGATGACGATGACCTCAGTTCAGTATTCTGACTGCATTTTTCAACAAAAGAGGACGGCAATTTCCTTTACGTACATTTTCATATGAGTGAAGATGAGAGAGAAGTTTGTAAGTCTAGTTGCTCTTAATTTATGTCTCACTCATTTATGTCTCAGCAGTAAATTTGGAGCAGTTTTTGCTTCAAAGAAACTTGAGCACAAAAATTTGTTAAAAACTAATATCAGTCCCTAAGTCAACAAGCTACCAGGTTGTAGGTAACTTCATGATGTATTTTGTCTCCAGCCAATGATGTTAGTCTTTTTCAGATTTTTTTGCTTTTTTAAATTCACTTTTGATCAGATAATGCTCTTGCACTTTTTTCATTTTGTGAACATCTGCTGCTTAATTATTCCCGTTTTTATTATTACTTCAGTTACTTCAAGAGAAGACAAGGTATTTTCATTGTAACTAGGGAGCTATCATTATCCACATGCAGGTATAAAATAAGATTGTATTAAAATCTGGGAGCAAGTTTAAAGGGGAGACATTATCTGCTATAAAATTTAGAATTTTTTGTATCATATAACATATTAAGCTTAAGTTAGTATCATTGAGAAGGATGTGTATGGCTTAGTGGGTGTAGCTCAAATTAAGTAACAAAATAAACCCAAAATATAATTGTTGTACTACCTATTTACAATATATTACAAAATCTATAAAGTTACCCATATTCTTAGCGGTGAAAGTCTTTTCATTCCAAGATGTGTTGTAGTCCATAAGAATAAAATCATGCTGAAGATACAAAGCGCTTTAGAATACTGTTTCAATATAAGATATTTGAACAGAATCACTACGACAAAATATTCAAAATTTGTTTTCCAGTTTTAAAGTTACATTTTAAATTATTATTCTCTATTAGTCTAATTAAGCATGGCACATTAAGGACCTAAATTCATAACAATTATGAATTTGGCTTTTAAAAAGTACATGAAATTCTTTGTTATATCTCTAATTGCATACTGCAGGCTTCTGTTAAACTTTTAAAAATTCAAACAAATGTATACTAAGAATATGTGCAGTATCCAAATCAGTCAGCTATTTAATTTTCTCTGAACAGAATTTCTCAACCATGGGAGCTAGACATCTTTCTAATGATGCAGTTTATCTGCAGAATACAAATAAATGGCTTTTAGGATTGTGGTGACCCTCAGGAATGATATTTTTGATGATCACATACATGCTAGGAATTTCTCTTCTTCTCTCCTTTCTCTGCCCATGAGTAAGCACAGCTGTGGTTATTAAAATATTGGGGAAAAATAATGCCCTAATACTAGCCCTGTTAATCCCAGGAATTAAGTAAGGCTTGCTTTGCAATAAACCCAGCTGTTAGGGAGTCACGAAGCACAATTCTCTTTCCAGATTTCCTGTCAGTGACAAGGAGACTGAAATAAATGAATAGTATATTTGCCATTCCAGTTTTCCAAATACAAGAGATATTTTCAAATTTTTCTCTATTCTTTAGAAACAGTATATTGTTCCAAATTGACTTATAGTCTGCATCTATGTTCCTGGCACACACGTGTAAGTTTTCATTATTTTGTAAAGAGATGATAATGTAGATATAAAATGCTTAAGCAGCTACAACCCCTTGAATATCTGCAGCTAGGGATTGGATTGTTTGCTTAATGGCAGGAAGTATCATTGTGTCTGTTTGTCCAGGAGTAGGGGATAGGAATTTAAAAACTCCTTTTGAGGCAAGAAATAGATGGGCTCCAGGCTAGACATTTACAACTGGCTTCCTGTTCACACTTCCTGGGGTGAGAAGAAGATGGCCTTCAGGCTGGTCATTCATTACCAGCCTCCTGTTTACATTTTGTGAAGCAAGAGACAAATGGGCTCCAGGACTACATAGTTATGACCGGACTCCTGTCTATATTTTGAGGTCTGCACCTCGATATAAAAACCAGCAACAGAAATAGGGTAAATAACAGGACATTGGACATTTTTATGGCAGGGACAGAGTGGGACTAAACCCTGTTAGAAGATCAAGAGGTCATACATTTCCCATCCTTGGGGCAAGGGAGACATTGCACACGTGGAGAAAGGCTCCTTGGGGGTCAAAAAGGAGGGGGCACCCCCCATAATATGTGATGCTAAGGCTGTCCCATAGGCCTCTGGGCTGTAATCCTTTTTGGAAAAAAGTTGCACATGCATGTTTGGGAGGGTCCTAGGGCAGGTCAGATGTGGAAAAAGAAACCAGATAATTGGCCAAAGGTAAACAAAGAACTGGAAGAACTGCCCTGTATATAAATGATTTAAGTGCCTCTTTACTGCACTGTTCCTCATTAGGGAGGACACCCACACCCTTGCTCTCCGGGTGGGCATCTCTGCCTTGCTTCTGTCTTGACTAAATAAACTGTTTCTCTGTGTGCTCTCCCACTTGTTGTTGCGCTATGTCTCTAATAATAAACTTTGTACCTGTTTTTACAGTTTTGCCTCTGTGAGACACACATTTTTCACTGGGGACAAGAGCCAGGGGGTGTGGTGGCTAGGATTCCTGGTTTTCATCCAGGATCCCCAGCTTCAATTCCTGGGCAGGGAATTAAGATCTCGCTTCACGCCACCACTCCCTGCTGCCTCTCTGAGATCACTTTCACCATGAAACTAATTGGAAATAGCTTTTATTGTCAATACAAAATAGTAGAATATTCTACTTGTAAAAAGTTGACCATCACCTCTCAAGTTGGGCAAGACAGGCAAAATCATAGCATGGTGAAGTTTAAGGAAGTATTATGAGTTAAAATATAAAAATCAGAGAAGTTGAGATGACATATTTTCCCCTAATCCTCCAGCTAAGTACAGCTAAATATCCCCGGACATTTCATATAAAACAAATATTAGGATGCTCTGAAAATGGGAACAAGAAGGCAGCCAGATTAGGGATCTCATTTGCCATAGGAATGACATGGTCATCAGTTCCCTGGGCTTTCATTCTGTTTTGTATATTCCACACTTGAAGCTGAAGAAGGTAGCAATTCAGAAACACCAATAGGGGCAGGCAAAACAAACAGAAGAAAAACAGCTCCAACAAAAGGCTATTTCTTCCAGCCCTAGGACTGGGAATAAAGCAGAGATATCTGTTCTCACCACTCTTATTCATTATAGTGTTGGAAGTTTTGCTGAGTGCAGTAAAGCAAGAATAGGGCAGGATTAGTAAATAAAAGGCATACAGGGGCTTCCCTGGTGGCGCAGTGCTTGAGAGCCTGCCTGCCGATGCAGGGGACATGGGTTCGAACCCTGGTCCGGGAAGATCCCACATGCCGCAGAGCGACTGGGCCCGTGAGCCACAGCTACTGAGCCTGCGCGTCTGGAGCCTGTGCTCCGCAACGAGAGGCCGTGACAGTGAGAGGCCCGCGCACCACGATGAAGAGTGGCCCCCGCTCGCCACAACTGGAGAAAGCCCTCGCACAGAAACGAAGAGCCAACACAGCCAAAAATAAATAAATAAATAAATTTATATAAAAAAAAAAAAAGAACAAGCACAATATTAAACTCTAAAAAAAAAAAAAAAAAAAAAAGGCATACAGTTAGGAAAAGAAGAAATAAAACTCTCCTTGTTTGTGAATAGCATGATTATCTATGTAGAAAATCCCAACGAAGCTACCGAAAAAAAAAAAGAATCCTAGAACTAATAAGTGAATTCATCAGTGTTGCAAGATGCAAGACAAGTCTTGAAAATCCATTGTACTTTTATATATTACTATTAAACACATGGACACAGAAATAATTAAAAATACAATATCATTTACAGCTGCTTAAAAAGAATAAGTTACTTAGGTATAAATAAAATACTTAGGTAGCAGTCTAACAAAACATGTACAAGGTCTCATATGTAAAAAACTGCAAAATGCTGACCTAAATAGATGGAGAGATAGATTGTGTTCATGGAATGGAAGACTCAACATAGTAAAGATGTCGATTCTCCCCAAATTTATATGCAGATTTGACAAATTCCTGTCAAAATTCCAGCAGGATTTTTTGTAGATATTGATTAAAATATTCTGAAATGTATTTGAAAATGCAAAATAACTGTAATAGTTAAAATAACTTGGAAAAACAAGAATAAATTTGGAGAAATGAGTCTACCTAATTTCAAGACTTTTTTATAACTACAATATTCAAGACTATGTAATACTGTAGGAATGATAGACCTATAGATAATGAAACAGAATAGGGAAACCAAAGATAGATGCATACGAATATAATAGATTTTTGACAAAGGTGAAAAAATAATTAAATGGAGGAAAGATAGTGTTTTTTAAAAATGGGGCTAGAGTAATTGGTTATTCATAGGCAAAACAAAAAAAAAAAAACAAAATCCCAAAACCCTCAAAACCTCAACGTAAGTCTCACACCTAATGCAAAAGTTAACTCAAAGTGGATCATAATTTAAGCATAAAATGTAAAATTATAAAACTTTTAGAAAAAAATAATCTCAGGAGAAACTTACCAGGATCTAGGGTAAAGCAAAGCCCTGACACCAAAAGCAGGATCCATAAGTTGAAAGGTTGATAAATCAGATTTCATCAAATTAAAAACTTTTTATCTGTGAAATGCTCTGCTGTTAAGAAAATTTAGAAAACAAAAACAAAAACAAAACAGTTGTAAACAGTTAAACAGAGGGGAAGTGTTATTAATTTTGGATACTACTAAGTTTGCATATTAAATTTTGAAGGCTAAACACAAAAAGAATAGACGTAACTTCCAAAATAGAAGAGAAAAATTTGAAAATAGAGAAAAATAAAAACTGATGACATATTTAAAGATCATGTAAAAATCAAAATGGAGTAACTCTGGTTCAGGCAACCAAAATGGAGCCAGGTGGCCGTGGAGAATGTGGTTTCAGACAGGTTCCTGAATCACTGAGGAACTTGAATTTTCTCTGAACTGTATCAAACTCTAGGACACCACCAGGGGTTTTCAAAACTGCATCTGTTGGCAGCTGTTAGCTGCAACCTTGTAGTTTCAAAGCCCCCTCCCCCCTACATTTGCAACCATGTAATCATTTCAGACCCTAACCAATCCTTGCTTAACAAGCACCCTTTCTTCTTGCCAACTCCAATCCTAATTCTTGACAGTTTATGGTGCAGTCTTGTGGCTTTTTCCTTCATAAGCCTCCTCCAGTTTGCAGTCCGGCAGAACAAAATTCAAATGCTTCTTGAATCTGTGTCTCCCGGGGTGCAGTCCTAACAAACCTCAAATAAATGCCTCTTTATTTCCATCAGGTCTCCATTTCTGAAATTTTGGATAACAAAACACTCAAGCCAAAGAAAGCAGATGGTAGAAATAACCCCAAATACATGATTAGTCATAATAAGTGCAAATGTACTCAACTCTCCAGTGAAAAGGTTGAAATGGACAGATTTAGAAACAAGCCAACAAAACAGCCAGCTCTCAGCTTTTAACAAGAAACAAAATTGAAGTAGTAAGGACACAGAAATTTTGAAATAAAAAGATGGAAAAATGATATATTTGGCAACTATTAACTGGAAGAAAGCTGGTATAGATTGAAAACAAAACACCAAAAAAGAAAAAAATTTGGAGGCAAAATGCATTTCCAGACACTAAGAGGGTCATTACATAATGGAAAAAGTTCAATTTAATAGAAGCTGCAACAATTTAAATAGCATATACATAATCATATAACCTCAAAGTATTATGAAAAAAAAATTGACAGAATTATAAAGACAAATTAAAAAATACCCCAACATAGTAACAATTCAATACCAGCTTCGGTAGTAGAACAAAGGAAAAGGAATAGTAAGAACATAAAATTTTAGAACAAAATAATTAATAACCTTGGTCTAGTGGATACGTATTTTATAGTACTTTGTGTCACAAATGGAGAAAAAAATGTTCCAAGAACTACTAAAATAATAAATAAATAAACAAACAAATGGACCATACACTTGACCAGAAAACAAGAGTCAAAGAAAAAAATCTAAAGATTCCTATTATTGATTGCTATCATTAAAAATCACATTGTCTGACCAAAATACAAATAAATTAGAAATAAGTAATAATAGTAACAATAATAATAACCCCCTTAAAAGCATTATACATATGGACACTATAAATCATAATAGTAATTAACTTGTATGAAAAGCAAAAAGAAATTCTATGAAATTAGAACCACTAAGAAATGGGAGATAAAAATATTAAAGCTTGTGAAATAAATCTATAGCAGGAAAATGATAACATCCAATTCTTAGAGTAGAAAAGAAAGGCTAAAAATACCTGTTTTTAGATAGAAATAAAGCAATAGAAAAGGTCAAAAATAGGAGGAAATAATACAGATAAAATCAGAAATATATTTAATAATATAAGTAAACAAAGAGGCAATAGGGAGGACGGACCCACCCCAAATGGGTTATTTGAAAAAACTAATGAAATTGTAAAACCTCTGGTGGCATTGCTTAAAAAAGAAACAGAGTTATAGAGGACAAATAAATAATATTAGAAGTAAAATGGTATGTAATTGTAGCAAATAGAGTAGTAGCCTGAGCAGAATAGGATTCTGATATGTAATGATTAAAGATGAGGTTATTAGCACAAGTTTGGATATTCAGAGATAATAAAGAGGTCATGCAGAAGAGTGAAGGGATAATTACAGGAATAAAATCCTTAAGTAGTCTGTCTTTTGTATTATAATAAGATAATTTACAAACAAAAGAATTCTAAAATGTGTACCTTTCCACCAGTCACAGAAAGCATTATTTAACTCAGATAACAGCAGGTTATTCTGAACCTCAGTACAAATGATTGGGACAAATTTAATCTTCCTCAATGAGAGCAAGTAATTGGGTCTCAGATTATTAGTTAATTTTATTTTATTGTTGTTATATTTTTACCTGCGTATTAACTTTATGTGAACAATTTATTTGTATTTATCTATCAGAAATGTATCAGTTAATGTAAATTGATCTAGACTATATGCCTTCATTAACATAGTAAAACCGCTTATATATTGAGTACATTGCGTTGGAAGATAATTTAGGAAAAGCAGAATTAACATGTTAATATTATTAGGCAATATGGAAGCGGGATCAAGTACTGCTTGAAGAAAGTTTTAAAGAAAACTTATGTGGTGCTTCAGAATGTTTCAATGGCTAATATTCCCTTTTCAGAGTTGATAGCTGCAGTTTGTAAATAGGCCTCAGATAATTACTGTTTTCTTTTTAACTCTCCAGTTTATCATGTTTATTATGGGCCATTGTCAATGTGGATATGGAAAACAAGAGAGATTTATTAATAAGAATAGTTGCTTGAAGGTATGAGGATTTATAGAAAAGGAATTTAAATGATATATTGAAAAAAACTTTGGGAGGAAATTGTATACTTATACTAAAGTTATCTTTTTCTTCTTTCTTTCTATTTATCTTCAAAGTAGGTTTCCACAATATTTGTCTTGCAAATAGATTCTACCAAATTAATCTATGACATTGATCCCATGGGGGAAGAATAACATTTGAAGCCTTAAGGATTCTGAGATCACTTCACCTATCTGGAAATCATATCTAGAAACCACAACAAAGGAAAACAGAGAAGTTTAATAAATACATGTCATAGTGTTTCATTATCTCACCCATAAGACTAAGAATCAGTAGATCCTCATTCCAAAACTATTTGTATACAATTCTTATAAGCTTGAACATAAAAATGTGCATAGCTATAACAAGTTATAATGGATTTGAGAGACAGTTAAGAGATAAAAGAACAATAAGTGACAGCAAAGATCCTGAAGGTAAGGAATTATAAACCATAAGAGTAGTCAATTAACTCCAAAGTGTAGCTTTTCCAGAATCAGTGGCAAGGATTGTATTCAGAGTCTCAAACGTGTCATTAAATTATCTCAACCATCACCATGACTGAAGTTTATAAAGAAACTGAATCATCATATATTAAATTATGTATACTAAATATGTTGAATTTATTTAGAAAACCAAATGCTATCAGTGTCAAAATAGAACGTTTTTTCTCCATATTTTAAGACAATATCTATGTATCCATGTCTTTCTTTTTCTCTCCTTCCTCCCTTCCTCCCTCCATCCCTCTCTTCCTTACTGCCTTCCTTCCTTCTTTCTTCCCTCCCTTCCTCTTTCTTTCTTTCATCCTAGTTTCTATAAAACATTGGCATATTGATAGCTAGATGCCTGTTTTACTTCTCAAATTAACACCACCTGTAAGAGCCATTAATCTAATCATTACTTCCTGTCCCAGCTAATTATAAATGCTGTTGAACAAGACTTGACCTAGCATTGATCCTTACATGTCTTATTAGAGATTTCCTTAAAATGCAGTGTGTTGCCATTCATCATTAAATTTGCATATGAATCATCCTTTGCATTTCATTTCATGCTACAGTGCTCAGTTCCAAGCTGATCCTTGGACTAGATTTTCCTCTTGACTCAATCAACTTTTCAGGGAGCAGATCTGCTTCATAGTCACAGGTTGTACCTTTCTCTCCAGTTGTAAATATGTTCCTATGTGGACACATAAACTTCTGGGGACATTTTTTTAAAAGTTAGTTCCAAGTGATCATAACCCCCTAAAATGAAAAGTTAATATTTAATATATTTGTACCATAGGGTTCATTCATTTCTTAAAACATTAAAATCCTGAATGTAATAATACATAAATCCTCAGCAGTAAAGTCTGAATGTAATAATACATAAATCCTCAGCATAAAGTGTATCTGTTAAGAACACTCACTTTTCAGCTAGACTGTCTTTGTTTGAATCCTGAAATATATGCCACTTATTAATATGTGAAGTTTATTTAACCTTATCTTTACAAATGAATTTTCTTACAGAGATAATGTAGTACCTACTGCATAGAATTGTTGCAAGGATCAAATGAGTTAGTGTATATAACACCCTTACAAAAGTGACTAGCTCATAGCATTATAGAAATGTTTGCCATTATTATTATTATTGTTATTATTACACCAAGGAACAAAATGGTACCTTAATCATGTTTTTCAAATATCAAAATTATATCATTTGAAGATTGATACAACGGCTCTCTGTTCCAATTGTCTGGATTTATAATCTCAACATTTCCAAAAAGGTCTTATTCTAAAATGAATAATAAGATTATAACATAGGCAATCTTAAAAACTATCTTTAAAACTATATTTAAGTATAATGTTTTAAGGCAAACATAATTAAGTCACAATTTCCATTTTTACTCTATTATTTAGCTTTTTATTCTCATTATGAAGTCTTTTATCCTTGATTACAAAAGGATAAAATCCTTCCTAATTTACTGGGAGTCAAAAAACTTAGTCATTTATTTTCTACTCAAGTGTCAGCTTTGCAGCTTTGTTGATTGAAATCCTTTCTGCTTATGTCTAAATCGCTAGATACATTTTGTTTTTTTTCAGTCCTTCTGGTAGTCTGTGAAAAAAATAAAATGCCTGTGTGGGGATAATGAGAAGTGAGAAATGGTGAATAAAGCATGCCCATCAAGGAATAAGTGTAGGAAATATAAGAGAAAGGAGACACAGGTGGTTCAGGAGAAGGAACACTGAGAATGGCAGATTGCTTAAATGTGCCGGTTGCTATGTCATGTGCTACAAATATCTCTGCACATTTATTCCCTAGAACAAGTATAAAAGTTAGCAACGATGGAGTTAAAAACTCCATTTTATACCAGAGGAAACTGAGGCATAGAGAATTCAAATGCGTTGCCCAAGACTACACAGCTATTAAGTGGTGGGGGCCAGAGTTCAAACTCAGTTCAAGAATTTGTGCTCTTAACCACTAAGTGCTCTTTGTCTACATGCAGAATCTTCTCAATATCCTTGCTCTGGTATTTGTTTTTCCCCTGAAAAAGTACACAAGAACCTTTTATCTGCGAAGCATAGTGATCAGAACAAATAAATGCTGGTTGCTGTAACAGGCAAATCTAAACACACACACACACACACACACACACACACACACCCACAGAGTGATATAACTAAATAATTGTATTTATTGCCCAAGTCCCATTCTGATGTGATGTCGCTGGCTGGATGGTGCTCATCTAAGTAGTAAATCAGATGACAAGGCTTCTTCCATATTGTGATCAGGCTGTTTTCAATTTATAACTGTCACAATCGCTCTAGGATTTGTCTATATGCCAGGTACTCAGAAACAGAAAAGAATACGTAGGATAACATATTTTCATCAGTATAGTATGGCCTAAAAGTAACACAGGTCTTTGGCTGAAGCTCAGCACATAAGTACTCCTAATTTCAAAGGAAGCAAGAGAAATAAGGTAACTGAATGCCCATAAGGAAGAAGTGGCTGTTCTGTTGACTATTTAGCTTTCTCTACAACTAGGAATATTAATATTCTATGACTTTTTTTTCAATTAGAGAACGATTTTTGAGGTTTATCTTCATTGTTCTATTATCTACAGATCTATCTACCTAATTATCTATAATTCCATTTATTTATCATGTGCTTATTGGTTCATTTCGTATGGTTGTAATTAGGCCATTCTCTTAATTCATAAACTGACAGATTGGTCCAGGCTTGTTAATAGCAGGGAATTTGTTATGACAGAGTAAGAGCAAGCCATGGGAAGTACTGTTTACAAATTCGTAGACGAGTACTCTCCATTTATATACCTCTCTTCGTACACCTCTCTAAAGATATAACTCGCTTCTTCAACTTTCTGACAATTTAAAAAACCTGAAGTGACGAGATGCTCATTATTTCATTGTGCTATCACTGGTGCATTTCCACTCGTACAGTTCAACTTCTCTCTGATGTTTGTTCCTAATTCTGTGCTTATTCTTGTTCCTCACCATTACTTATGGGGATAATACCTACTCACAAAGGATTTTGGCCCACACCCCAGGGGAGAAGTTTGTAGAAGGGCATGAAATTAGGGGGCAGAGATCACTGGGTACTATTTTAGAGGACTGCCCCACTTTTAAAACATTCATTAAACTCTTTAATACTATAAACCATGCTTGCTGGAAGAAAATTCAGGAAAAAATATGCTATGTTTTGGTGATGAATCATATAGTTTGATATGCTTCAATCTGAATTCTCCAAGTTAAGCATACACTCTTTGCACAACTCTAAATCTTAATATGTCCTCCCAACACATACAGAGGAATATTTTCTTTGAAAGAAGTTGCAGAAATTTTGTGATTTCCCATGACATCGATTTACTACTTTTTATTTCCATTGACATTTTTTAAAAAAATTCTTATACAGCAGGTTCTTATTAGTTATCTATTTTATACATATTAGTGTATATATGTCAATCCCAACCTCCCAATTCATCCCACCACCCCCACCCCACCCCCACTTTCCCCCTTTGGTGTCCACACATTTGTTCTCTACATCTGTGTCTCTATTTCTGCCTTGCAAACCGGTTCATCTGTACCATTTTCCATTGACATCTTGTAGCTTACTTTTTTTCTCTCTTTTATCCCCAGAGTTTCTCTTCATTATTTGAAAATTCCAAAGTGACCTTGTTTTGATCTTTCTTTCTGGACTGAAAGTATTCTCTTGCCTTCAGGATGTTCATCTTAATGTGTATTTTCATGTACGAAAGATTACACTTTCAGGGACTTCATGGAGTATATGAACTTGATGACTGCCATTGGCATTTAGGGGCATTTGTTTAGGGAGATAAAGAAATACGTTATGAAATAGCAATAATATCATGGTTCTTAATGGCCATTCAGGAATGCCTGCATTCTCATATTAAAGGAAAACTCAAAAGATAACATAAATGGTACGGAGTCTTCCTTAAACACTATATTATACCACTTGGAATATTTCTTAGTTCTTTTTTCCCTCAAAATGTGGAATATTTTTCTTTCGAAGTGAATTATAATGAGTTCATCATAATACTTTCCATTTTTCTTAATTTATTTTAACTAACAATCAACTGATTGAAGTATTACATACAGCCTATTTTAATACTACCACAAGGCAAGCATATATCATATACATTACATGACACTTAAAGAGCAAACATCACTCTAATACAGAATATTTTAACTAAAATTAGGAAACATCAGTCTTTCCTAAGGGATCTGGCAATTCCTTATATTTGAAAGCAAATTAGGAGAACATTAAAATGAATGCTAGTGGTATAGGTTTACAGCAATGTTAATTTGTTCCATGATTAAGAAAAAAATTTGACTCCACATTATAGCTAATTTATATAAAGTAATGGTGTCTAATGTATTATTTAATATATGTGGCATGGATCAAAAACTATTTTTAAGTCCTCTGTCCTCTGTCTTTATATATCCTGTGATGCAGTTCACCAAAAAAAAAAAAAAAAAAAAAAAAGGAGATTTGCTTTTATATCCCTGAAAGAATAATTAATTCTTAGTGTCAGAGTGGATTTTAAACATCATGTAATCTAACCAGCTGGGGGCCAACCACGTGACAGAAACCACACAATAATTGTAACAGGCCAAGTTTAAAACAAAGAATTAAATAATTCAAATAATGTGGGGTTGATCTTAGTTATTGCTGCCCTGAAAAAGAAATGATAATTATGTTAAGTGATAGAGGTCACTATCTATCTATCACTGTAATTGCAATCATATTACAATATATAAATATATTAATTCAACATGCTGTACACCTTAAATATATACATTACATGTCAAATATATTTCAATAAAATTTTTAGTTAAAAAAATGGAGGGCGTTGAGTTAAAGCAACAAGACAATAAAATAGATTGCATAAAATATGGGGAAAAGAGATAGATAATATAATTGTTCTTTGCAAAAAATATTGAAGACAATGTAGAACTACTAGTATTAATATGGAATTTTGGGAAGCTAGCTTGATATAAAATAAATAGGCAAGAATCCATTATTTCTCACTAAACAAGTAATATCAAAGTAGAAATAGAAAATAAAATGGTCAATTTCCCATTAGGCCATCTATTAAAATTAAACTGGTATGACTAATAACTTTTCCAATAATGTTACTATACAGTAAACTAACTATAAGATATATATCTGTATTATTTGAAGCAACATTTATAATAATGCTGTTCAAAAATATTTTTAGAAGTATGAGCACAACTGAGAGTTTTATTAAAATGAGAACTAATGAATAAATTGTGCCATATTTTTACTATGTAAATTCAGTAAATATGAAAAATGAGGTAAGATAGATAATGAAATTTTCTAGAGAGGATGGTATTCTAATCAGGATGAATTAATGAATGAACAAATAGATCAAATCAACAAAACACAGAAATAGTCCCACACATACATAGTCAATTGATTTTTGAAACAGGTGCCAAGGCAATTCAGTGGGTAAGGAAAGTCATTTCAACAAATGATAATGGAACAACATCCATTAGAAAAACAAACAACAAACAAACACCCTTGTTCCCTACCACATATCATACATAAAGTTAATGTGGACAATTCATAATTTAAAACGTATGCTTAACAAAATGCCACTACAAAAATGAAAAGATGACACAACGTGAAAATACTCACTCATCCAGGTATCTGAGAAAGGACTTGTATCTAACACATATAAAGAACTGCTAGACTACATAATTAGAAGAAAGTGTAATCAAATAAAGTAAGAGCAAAATACTTGATCACACAGTTCATGAAATGAGATAGATGTATAACAAATAAGCCCAGGAAAAATTGCTCCACAACCTTAGTGAGAAATCATTGTACACAAACTAGAATTGTTTCATGAGGCAATTTCTTAGTAAGTTAACACATATACCTACCCAAAGAACTGGCAATTCAACTCTTAAGTACTTGCCAAATGAAAATAGAAATGTGTGTCTACAAAAACCAATTCAAACAACAGTCACAGTAGCCTTACTTGTATCCCAAACTGGAAACAATACAAATGCCATCGAGAGGAAAATGGTTAAGCAACTTCTGGTATACTTACACTACAGAATAAGACTTAGTGATAATAAAGAAATGAGTGATTCTTACATGCATCAATTTCAAAAGCATTTTGTTGAGTGACAGCAGCCAGGCAGAATAGAGTGTGTGAGCTGATTTATATAAAACTAGAATACAAAAACTAGAAACAAGAACAATGGTTTTCTCTGAGAGTAAGTAGAAATTTGACTAGGAAGAATATAAGAAACATTTCTGGGGTAATGGTACTGTTCTAAATACTAAATGGGATGGTAGTTACACAGATGCATATGTTCATCAAAATTTCTCAAACAGTATACGTAAGATCTGTGCATTTTTCTGTAAATATACTAATTTTTAAAAAGGTTTTGATAAAATACTAGATTATGACCTTTCCAAGGTTTTTTCTTTTTGGATTTTTTAAAGTTTGCTCTTTTTTTTTTTTTTTTTTTTTTTTGGTAAGAACACTTATCATGAGAACAGCTGTCTTAACAAATTTATAAGTGTACAATACAGTATTATTGACTTAGGCAAAATGTACAGCAGATCTTTAGAATTATTCATCTTGCTTATCTGAAACTTTACACTGATTAACCAATAAATCCCCTTTTTGTTCTCGCCCAGCCCCTAGCAACCACCATTCCACTCTTTGATTCATAGAATATGACTATTTTAGATATCTCAGATTTCACCTAGCATAGTGCACTCAAGGTTCAACCATGCTATTGCATGTTACAGAATTTCCTTTTTTTAGGCTGAATAATATTCCACCATGTGTACATATCACATTTTCTTTATCCATTCATCTTTCAATGGACATTTAGGTTTTTTCCACATTTTAGATATTATGAATAAAGGTGCAATGAACATGGAAGTGATAATATTTGAGATCCTGATTTAAATTATTTTCTATAAATATCTAGGAGTTAGATTATTGGATCATATAGTAGTTCCATTTTTAATTTTTTGAGGAATTTCCATATTGTTTTTTATAGCAGCTGAACAATTTTGCATTCCCACCAACAGTGTACAGGGGTTCTAATTTCTCTGTGTCCTTGCCAACAACTGTTGCTTTTTGTTTGGTTGATTTTTTTTTTTATAATAGCCATCTTGACAGGTGTAAGATAATATTATGGCTTTAATTTGTATTTCCCTGATGACTAGTGATGCTGAGCATTTTTTTTTCTTCATATCAAGTCTTTTATTCAAGATTTTTTTTTTTTTTTTTTTTTTTTGCTGTTGAGTTATACTTTGGAGATTAACTCATTATCAGGTAAATGGTTTGCAATGTTTTTTCTCCCCTTCTGTAGGTTGCCTTTTCAGTCTATTAATTGGTTCCTTTGTCAGGCAGAAGTTTTTTATTTTGGTGTAGTCCCACTTGTCTATATTTGCTTTTGTTGTCTGTGCTTTTTTTTTATAGCTTTCACAAAAGTTATCTCTCCATCCCCACTCCCCACTTTTCCCACTACAGAGGTTGCAGTGACTAGCTATTCATTTTCCTAGGCTCCTTTGCATCTAGGGGTGGCTTTGTGTAAATATCTTTAGGGTTTTACTAATATTTTTCAAACTCAAGGTTGTGAGTAGAATATGAGATAAATTTACTAGGTGGAAACCAGAAATTTTTTAAAAGTATAGAATAAAATAGAAAAATATCTGAATGCAGTGCATGTACTGTGTGTAGCTATGGTTTTGAAACATTTGCTTCAGTTTACAGATATATATATACATTAATACATATAAGTTTGCTAGAAAAATATATTTATTTAATGATTTATATTTAAAACTTGTGAATGTCATTTGTTTAAGTAACAGTAATTTGAATTTGCTGTCACTTGTAGGTAAATACATCTGAGCTAATTCCAAAATTGATACACATAAGCAGTGTGATTTAGGTAATATCCTTTAAGATTTGGAAGTAGTTGTATATAGGAGGTAAGGTGGCCATTAATCTTTTCTAGCTGTAAATCTGTGGCCCTCAATATGAGGTGGAGAAATATTTTATCAAGCTCTTTATTTTTTTACTTAATAAAAGATTCTTTAAATTCTATAGTGCTTTACAATTCTCAAAATTTTCACACACACAATTTCATATAATCACATAATAACCCTTTTTTTCTCTCACCCCTATATTGCCCCTCCCCCCTTCCCTCTCCCCACTGGTAACCACTAATTTGTTCTCTATATGTGTGAGTCTGCTTCTTTTTTGTCTTATTCACTAGTTTGTTGTATTTTTTAGATTCTACATATAAATGATATCACACAGTATTTGTCTTTCTCTTACTTATTTCACTTAGCATAATGTCCTCCAAGTCCATCCGTATTACTGCAAATGGTAAAATTTCATTCTTTTTTTTTTTTTAAACTTTTGGGTTTATTTATTTATTTATTTATTTATTTATGGCTGTGTTGGGTCTTCGTTTCTGTGCGAGGGCTTTCTCTAGTTGTGGCAAGCGGGGGCCACTCTTCTTCGCGGTGCGCGGGCCCCTCACTAGCGCGGCCTCTCTTGTTGCCGAGCACAGGCTCCAGACGCGCAGGCTCAGTAATTGTGGCTCACGGGCCTAGTTGCTCCGTGGCATGTGGGATCTTCCCAGACCAGGGCTCGAACCCGTGTCTCCTGCATTGGCAGGCAGACTCTCAACCACTGCGCCACCAGGGAAGCCCCTCATTCTTTTTTATGACTGAGCAGTATTACATTGTATGTATGTGTGTGTGTGTGTGTGTGTGTGTGTGTGTACAACATAATGCTGCTATGAACATGGGTGCATGTATCTTTTTGAATTAGTTTTCTTGTTTTTTTCCGATATATAACCAGAAGTGGAATTGCTGAGTCATATGGTAGCTAACACCATACTCAATGATGAAAAGCTGAAAGCATTTCCTCTAAGATCAGTTACAAGACAAGGAACAAGGATTCCCACTCTTGCCACTTTTATTCAACATAGTTTTGGAAGTTCTAACCACAGCAATCAGAGAAGAAAAAAAAAAAAAAGGAACCCAAATTGCAAAGAAAGAAGTAAAACTCTCACTGTTTGCAGATGACATGATACTATACATAGAAAATCCTAAAGATGCCACCAGAAAACTACTAGAGGTCATCGATGAATTTGGTAAAGTTTCAGAATAAAAATTAATATACAGAAATCTGTTGCATTTCTATACACTAACAACATACTATCAGAAAGAGAAATTAAGGAAATAATCCCATTTACCATCACATCAAAAAGAATAAAATACTTAGGAATAAACCTACCTGAGGAGGTGAAAGACCTCTACTCAGAAAACTATAAGACACTGATGAAAGAAATTGAAGATGACACAAACAGATGGAAAGATATTCCCTATTGTTGCATTGGAAGAATTAATATTGTTAAAATGGGCATGCTACCCAAGGCAATCTACTGATTCAGCGCAATCCCTATTAAAATACCAGTGACATTTTTCACAGAACCAGAATAAATAATTTTACAATTTGTATGGAAACACAAAGACCCAGAATAACCCAAACAATCTTGAGAAAGAAGAACAGAGTTGGAGGAATCACACTCCCTGACTTCAGACTATACTACAAAGCTATAGTAATCAAAATAATATGGTACTGGCACAAAAACAGACACATAGATCAATGGAACAGAATAGAGACCCCCAAAATAAACCCATGCACTTATGGTCAATTAATCTATGACAAAGGAGACAAGAATATGCAATAAAGAAAAGACAGTCTCTTCAATAAGTGGTGCTGGGAAAACTGGAGAGCTACAGGTAAGATAATGAAAGAAAAAGATACAAATGAATTTATTTACAAAACAGAAATAGACCCACAGACATAGAAAACAAACTTACGGTTACTAAAGTGGAAAAGTGGGGGTGTGTAAATTAGGAGGTTGAGATTAACATATACACACTACTATATGTAAAATAGATAACCAACAAGAACCTCCTGTACAGCACAGGGAACTATACTCAATATTTTGTAATAACCTATAAGGGAAAATAATCTGAAAAAGAATATATATATGTGTGTGTGTGTATATATATATATATATTACTGAATCACTGTTCTGTACAGCTGAAACTAACAGAACATTGTAAATCAACTATACTTCAATAAAATGTATATACAAAATAAAAAAAATAACCCAGGTTAAAAAAAAAAGAACATTGTCTAACACCATGTACAAAAATAAACTCAAAATTAATTAAAGACCTAAATGTGGGACTGGAAATCATAAAGCTCCTAGAGGGAAACATAGGCAGAACATCTTTGACATAAATCATAGCAATATTTTTTTAAATTATTTATTTATTTATTTAATTATTTAGGCTGTGTTGGGTCTTCGTTTCTGTGCGAGGGCTTTCTCTAGTTGTGGCAAGTGGGGGCCACTCTTCATCGCGGTGCGCAGGCCTCTCACCATCGCGGCCTCTCTTGTTGCAGAGCACAGGCTCCATACGTGCAGGCTCAGTAGTTGGGGCTCATGGGCCTAGTTGCTCCGCGGCATGTGGGATCTTCCCAGACCAGGGCTCGAACCCGTGTCCCCTGCATTAGCAGGCAGATTCTCAACCACTGTGCCACCATGGAAGCCCCATAGCAATATTTTTTTGGATATGTCTCCTAAAGCAAAGGAAATAAAAGTTCCTTCTTATTGTGTCATGTGATGCATAAAACGGATGGCATACTCAAACCAGGTAATCAAGGGGCACTTTATGAATGGATTAATTTACAAAGATGTTAAGGAAAACTAACAATGAAACATAAAGCATTCCAAGGATAGCAATAGCACGGAGGCATTACTAATGCCATATCAGAAGAAGTTAGGGAAAAAAGTGAGACTTGCAGGTATAGAAGAAGGCTGTCCCACAGTAGTTGTAGAGAATGACTACCCTGCCTGGGATCTATTTCTGGTGCCTCCATTTGCCTGGATCCAATGTGAAACTAGAGGGCAAAGGAGCTTAAGTTTACATCCATAAGGATTAGCTTCTGCCTGAGGGCAGAAAACATTACTAGAGATAAAGAAGACCTCTTTATACTGATAAGCAATTCAATAAATAAAAAAAAAAGATGCAAAATCTATAAACTTATATGCAACTAATAACAGACTCAAAATTATTTAAGGATTTCACAGAACTTCAGGGAAAAATGCACCATTTGAATGGGAGATTTTAAATGCACTTCTCTTGGTAATTGATGAATTGAGCAGAAAAAAAATCACTAAGGATACAAGAAATTTGAATAATGCAATTAACTAATTTGATCTTGTGGATAAGTGTACATTACACTCAACAACAGCAGAATGCATTTCAAGCTTGAAAGAACACTTATGAAAATTGACCACATACTGGGGTATGAAGAAAAGCTCATTATATTTCAAAGCTTTGTTATCATGTAGAAAATATTCTCTCTGTACACAATAAATTAAATTAGTGATCAATTATCAAAAAAAAAAAAAAAACTAGAGGATCAAAATTCCCAGAGAGAGGGGAGAAAATGAAATATTAAGTCAGATTGTGGTATAAGATTCCTCAAGAAATTAATAATTGAGAAAAGACTTGAATGTAATGAGGAAGTTAATCAAGTAGATATCTTGCAGAACTCTGTTCTAGGCAGATAGAAAAACTGAAGCAAGGGCTTTAATAGGGCTTTTGTTATTTAAATGTGGAGGCCAGTCTGGAATAGAATGTGCAAGAAGTAGTTAGAAAGTGAACAGGATGTCTATCTGGAAGGTTTTTTTTTTAGCCATTTTTAAAGACTTTGGTTTTTACTCTAAGTGAAATGGGGAGCCGTGGCAGGGTTTTGAACAGAGAAGTAGCAAAATTTGAATTATGCTTTGATAGGATCACTCTTCTGATTTCTTCGCTGTGGAGAGACCATAGGAGGAAAAAGAGTATTATTTGAGAGACTTATTAGAAAGTTATTACATGATCCAGATAAGTGATCATTGTAGCTCAGACAAGAGAGTCAGTGTGGAAATAATAAAAAATGGTTGTCTGGAGACGTGTTCACAATAGAGTCAATATGATTACTTCTGGTGTGAGAGAAAGGATGACTCAGATTGTTGGCTTGAGAAGTTAGATATAAAGAGCTGTCATCAAATAAGATGTGAAAGTCTGCAATTAGAGTAGGTCAGGTGGGGAAGGTCAGGAATTCAGTATTGGATATATTTTGTCTAAGATGCATAGAATATATCCAAGATTAGATATTGAATAGTCAGTTGGAAGTGTAAGACTGGAGTTAAGGGAGAGAAGCCAGAGTTAGACATACACTTTTGGGCATGGACAGCAGGAAGATGGTATTTCATCTGGTTAGACTGGATAATATCTCCAAGGGAGTAAGTGTTAATAGAGATGAAACGGGCTCTAAAACTTGAGGCCCGCGGCAAATGAATACTGAGAGTCTGACATAAAGAGAAGGAACCAGTAAAGAATAAGGAGAGTAATAAAGACAAGTGAAGAAAGAGAATTAAGAGGGAGAGAGTCGTCAATCATATGTGTTAAATACTAATAATTAGTCAAATGATATGAGCACTAAGAATTGATATTATATGCAGCAAATTGGAGCTTACTGGCAATCTTTAAGAACACAGTTTCACTAAGGTATTTGATGTAAAAGCTGGATTGGAATGGTTTTAAATGAGAATGCGAGAAGAGGAATTAGAAAGAAAAACCATAGGCCAATTTTTGGGGAGTCCAGGGAAGTAAAGAATGGGTCAGTAGCTGAAAGGGGAGTAGGATCAGGAGGATATATCTGTATAAAAATAAAGAGAGCATGAGAATCTCATGATTTAGGAGTTACCTGTTCGTTATTGTGCTGTGGATCTTAGGCAGCATAACAATAGAAGTAAAAGAAGAGAACGAAAACATGTTCACTTGAAGTAAGGGATTGCTCAAGAAATACACCCAGGGGGTAGATGAAAAGTCCATGGACATTTGTGTTAATGAGTATACCTTACCCATTCTCTCAACTGCTTTTTTCCATCTCCTCCATCTTTTTGTTTATTCTTGTTCATTTTGTTCTTTTCTATCTCCGTCATCTTTTCAAACACTAGTGATATATTTTACTTCTCAGTATCACATTTGAGCCATTATTAGTCTTATAATCTCTTGAACTTGCCTTCTGTGGGTCATTAAACTTGGCTCTTTCAACTCTTACCTTCACACAGCATCTTGACACACACAGAACTACACAAGGAACTGCATTAGTACTGCCATCTGCTCCCTCTACAGCATCTACAATGCCTGATTAAATCTTCCCAGGTTCTACTGTAGTAGAGAAACTGGTCGATATCAATATAGGCACGACTAACTCTTTGCAGGTTTTCACACTCGTATCCTTGTGATATTTATTAATTTTTTGGTCATCATTGACAACTGTTGCTTGAAAATCTTTTAAAAACATTTAATTAAGAAAATTATTATTTGATTTTTTTCCCTGAAAGGTGAATAAAATATGCATTAATCAATCTCTGTTCGGAATGTGGAACAGTTGTGCTTTGTTGGAGCTTGCTTGTGGCCGAGACTCTCGGCTCTTCTCCATTCTCCCCTTCTTCCTTTAGAAATAGCATATCTGAATATTACTTGGGCCCAGGGACTGCTTGCATAATTACTACATTTTTATGTTTTCTTTAAAGAAAGGTATGGTCACATACCTGCAAATTCTGGCTAATAGGATACGGGCAGAAGTGATTTATGCTACCATTAGGTTGCATCCTTAAAGCTAAGAGTTATTTTCAATACTTCGTTTTTTCTCTTTTTCCATTGGTTTCAGTACAGACTGTAGCTAAAGCCAGAGCATACATCTTAGACTATTAATTTGAAGCTCAAGATGAGTTTGACAGAACAATTAGATAGAAGGATCTGGATCTCTAATGACTGTAGTAACACCAACGGGCTTGGATTGACTACCCAGACTTTTTTAGGTAAAGGAGACATACATTTCTACTTCTTTAAATTCACTAGTTATTTCGAGTCTCTTGGTTATGCAGTTGAACTGATAATCTAAATAATATACTCTTTCAGCCTCTACTTTCTAATAATACTCAAAGATTGCAAGGAATATTGAAACTAAATAGAACTGGAAATTTCTCTAAGTCAGAAATCAAATATTTCTGAGTAAGCTATGATATTTTCCTAACCAGAAATTTTATAACACTTTCTATTTATCAGCAGAGTTTGTATGTTTTATAAATAATCATTTGGATCTAACAGTGAGTGGAATAATGTTGGGTATTCACAGATTGTTGATTTATTGTACTGTGAATTAGGTGATTGGAGTCTGCATATGGTTAAATATGTAATAATTCCTTGGCTGTTTCCAATGATTAATACCAGAACTGGCTCAACATTTCACTCATTCCCTATGTATACTTGTCTACCAGAATGATAAAGCACTAATAGATTCTTATTACTATCCAGGGGCAAAATGTGTTTCTCTTCAGCATTTTTGTGACTATCCTAGCATTTTACAATGAATGCCCAGAGCAAAATGAAAGAGTTGAAATATAATAGAGATGAAGCAAAAAGTAAATGACGAGGCAGGATGCAGAGATATTTTTTTCGATAAAGATATTCAATATAACTCTTGTCCTCTGACAATGACCTATTAGAGAGAGTATTTCAAATTACTATTTCATAGAATCATAGGTCCTAAAGCTAAAAGGCATGTTGAACAGCAATCTTTTGCAAACCTCAGCTCCCACGCAGGTGAGGCATTAATATCCCTGGTTCATACTTTGATTAATAGCATTTCTCAAGATTACAAAATAGAAAAAAGGATTAGATCCAGGTTTCTAGACTCCTGATATATGAATGCTTGTAATTTTTTGATAAAATTTCTTGATAATGTTGTGTAACGTTAGATTTGGTGATTCATTTATTTTTATTCATTTATCTACTCAATTCACTTTTAAGGATCTAAGATTGTAGGTGGGGCAACGTAAAAGTAAGTCAGAGGCTTGATGATTCCATGTGGCCAACGAAGTACATCAAAGTGCTGAGAAAACTGGGAAGGAGCTGGTTCAATTCTAGAAGAGAATCAGTTAAGTTTTTACATGAAAGGATTTCTCTGACCTTATTATTAAGAATAGTTAGATTTTTTTTTTTTAATGGGAGGAATAGGGTAGAGAAGGCCAGTGAGCCATGGAAGACCGTGATGTGGTTGAAAATATGAAAAGCCCCAAAGTCAATGAGACATTGAATGGATTGGTGGAAGTGTTCAACAGGTGTCAAGAGGGATAATAAGTGGTCTGATTGTGAGTTGTTTTGTAAATCAGCTCAGAAATTTGGATTTTTATTTTGTAGGAAATAAACAAAAAAGATTTTAAGTAAGATAAAACATAGTCTTTTTTTTTTTTGTCCAAGCCACGCAGCATACGGGATCTTAGTTCCCTGACCAGGGGTCGAACCCGTGTCCCCTGCAGTGGAAGCAGAGTCCTTACCACTGGACCACCAGGGAATGCCCCATAGCCTTTTTTTTTTTTTTTTAAGGTTACCTCCCACTATCTTTATAAATTTATTTATTTATTTATTTTTGGCTGTGTTGGGTCTTTGTTCCTGTGCGAGGGCTTTCTCTAGCTGCGGCGAGCGGGGGCCACTCTTCATCGCGGTGCACGGGCCTCTCACTATCGCGGCCTCTCTTGTTGCGGAGCACAGGCTCCAGACTCGCAGGCTCAGCAGTTGTGGCTCACGGGCCCAGTCGCTCTGCGGCATGTGGGATCCTCCCAGACCAGGGCTCGAACCCGTGTCCCCTGCATTGGCAGGCGGATTCTCAACCACTGCACCACCAGGGAAGCCCCCTCCCACTATCTTTAGAGTTGAAGGTTAACTGAGGTGAAGAAATACTTGGGTCGTGAATAACATACCAAGTTTAGATATAATAACGGATTTCCTGAAATGGGACAGTGCTGATGAAAGGAAAAGGGCAGACTTGATAGGAATTTCTAAATTAGAATATACAAATAAACATGGGGGCTCTAAAATTCATTGAAAGGTGGTGAGTATATATTTCTCCATGGTAAATATAGATCTCTGAAATTAATCTTTCTGAGCCTCAGGTTTTTTTTAAAAAGTAAAATAGCAATCAATATCCATCTCAAAGGGTTATTAATCTCATAGGAAAAGTAAATCAGATGATGGACATAAAGTAACTATGAGTGCCAGTTAAGTGGAAGGTATTGAATAAACGGTAGTTGTTACTGTTTATTATTTTTACCATTGTTATTATTGCAGTGAATTTAGAAATAAGTATCCCATAGGAAAATGAAAATAAAAATCTGAACCTTGGAAGAGAGCCAGAGATGTAAATGTCTATTTGACAGTCATTACTGTAACGGTGTACAGTTAAAAACACAAAATTAGACATGTCTAATAGAATTTTGTCCATTTATTTTGTTAAAAAGGAAATTGAATTTCATGAAATTTGAACATCCTAAGTTAACTGAATAAGCACAAGAGTCTGTTAACTATTAGCAATGAGTCTCCAGAAACAGTGGAACTGCTGGATTTGTGCCTATGCCTGAATAAGTAAATTTCAGGCTTCAAAGCATTCTCTAAGTAGTAAAGTAGGCTGGCTTTAGGCCAAAATTCAAAATATGCGAAGTTTGTCTTCAGATGCTGAGTTTTCAAATCCATTGCAGGGAGTGGAGGGGGATGGTTAATAGACTAAGACCTGAAAAATCCCTAGGGGGGATTTTTAAGCCTTAGGCATATCATAGCATATTCTATTCTCTCCATCATATATTTTCATAAAAGTGAAATCAAGTTAAATGAATATTTGAAATTGACTTGAAGGAAAAAGGAAATCACAAAAGGGAAACATAGTATTAGGTAAGCATAGAGAATTGTGTAGGAGACTTGACTTTTATAGGGATGGTTGGTACTGATTATGGGTAAATAAAACTGAAGTCATTTGTAGTGGCCGTGGACAAAATCAAAATCGTATCTTTTGCTGATAGCAGGATTTCTAAGTCACTGCTAAAACCTGAGATGCTGGTGAACTTAAACATGATCTCCAAAGACAATATTCCCAGGATATCTGAGGTACATATTTGCTTTCCATGATTGGGCACTACAGACAAATGACTCTCTCTTTCCATCCCTAAAAGGAAAAATCACCATTATCACCATCATAATCGTAGGTCACAGACACTTACAAGACACTGAGGTTGAACCAGATCCTCTTTAATCTACTTGTCAATTATTAACTCATTTAATTCAATAGCAACCTTATGAGGTAGGCATTATTTTATTGTACTTATTTTACAGATGAGGAAGAGGTATAGAGGGTATAGAGGGTTTACAGAACATTCCCAAGGTCATGCAAGAAAATTCCTTCATTTAGCTGGCTATCGTTTCCATGGGCCAAAAGTGTCTTACGGCTAATTTGACCATCCAGGGCAAGTAATCTTTTTATCTGTTGGAAAAGACAGTGCTGCAGAGTTGTTAAAATTTGTTGCTGAAGTTCTGACTGACATTTAGGGGAAAATGGATCCTGCTTTGACCAGCTCTATGGCCTTGAGAAATATATTTAACCATTTTGAACTTGAATTTCTACATCTGTAAAATGAAGGTAAGAGTGAAGGGAAAAATGGAAGTGTGATAGATCATTGTGAATGACACTAATTGGACCCCAGTGCAAGTCCCCTAAGTCCTGAAGTGCAAGTGTAGATAAGAGGAGATGGCCCCAGGGTTCTCATAGCAAGAATTCCCGGACCCGGAAGCCACGTATGTGGTCATCGTGTAGAAATAATTCGCTGAGTAGCAGAACTATTTTCGTGGGTGGCTTTGTGAGTGCTAATATGGCTGCAATGTAAGGGCAATGAGCCCACAGTTCTGATTCCCTAAACTTGTTGATGTTTTACTCTGAATAACCTGCCAAGACCATCAGACTCCAGGTGTACTTCTTTGAGACATGAGACAGGCAATGGGGAGATGTTCCCATTCACTAGCATTTTATCTGGTTTGCATATTTTACCTTGTTTATTTGATGACTTCCAAGAATTCAAAGTTAAAATAACTCTGGACAAAGTATAAGTCATCATTTTCACCCACACTTGGATTTGAAATAGCCTATGTGTTCTAACCTAGCTTGGGATGTAAAAAAAATTAGCCAGGACTCTACTTAGTAGAATATTAGCTAAGAAATGGCTGTATTATTTTAGGAGAGGAGAGACTTTACAAGACTTTTGAGATTATCTCTCTGTAACTGCTGAATTTTCATACAATTAGATGTCCCTGCTTAGTAGGTGGGCTTCCGTAAATAGCAAACAATACTATATTTGTTTTTAAAAATTAAGTTCACACTTTTCTTCGTTTGAAAATTCACTCTAAAATTAAGGACCCTTAACTCTTTCAACACTCCCCAGTACCCTAACTGACTATTATAAATCACTGCTATACTGCTTTAATCCAGTTGAATTTAGTTGAGTATAGCTTTTTGCCTCCTGCAAAAATCTTTTTATTTATTTGCTTCTTTTTCTTCTATTTGCTTGCTGGACTTGTGCTAATTGAGACAGATAGTGTTATGATTTTTTTTTTTTTTTTTACATTTTATCCATAAAGTGAGACTTTCAATTGATGTAGATTTGAAAACTTATATTTACCTCATAGTTTTGCAATTTTTCCCCATAGACTCCTTGAAATTGTAACCATTTTAAGTTGGAAGAATTGAGAAACAGAGTTAAATTATTTGCAAAGACTACAGAGTAAATTAGAGAAACAATTCACAATCAAGGTGAGGTAAAACAAATCAATCCTAAATGCATTTAGGTTCATTTTTACAAATATTATTAGACTGTGATTCTAAAAGTATTCCCATTGGTAGAATTATTGTATTTGGCAGTATTTTCACTAAATATTTTGGCAGATTAAAATCTACTTGGTGGACTGCACTAATTTTATTTGCAAACCTGTGTGGGTTATATGTGCTGACAAGCATGTGGAGTAATTGAAACTTTTATACATTTCTAATAGGAATTCAAAATGGTAGAAGTATGGAAACAAACTTGGCAGTTTGTTGTATATTAAGATATATATATATATATATTTAAAATAAATGTATTTATTTACTTATTTATTTATTTTTGGCTGTGTTGGGTCTTCGTTTCTGTGCAAGGGCTTTCTTTAGTTGTGGCAAGCGGGGGCCACTCATCGCGGTGCGCGGGCCTCTCACTGTCGTGGCCTCTCCCGTTGCGGAGCACAGGCTCCAGACGCGCAGGCTCAGTAGTTGTGGCTCACGGGCCTAGCCGCTTCGCGGCATGTGGGATCTTCCCGGACCGGGGCACGAACCCGTGTCCCCTGCATTGGCAGGCGGACTCTCAACCACTGCGCCACCAGGGACGCCCTATTAAGATATATTGAACCATATGCTACCACACATGCTACCACAGCTAATTTATTCCTAGAAATTTATCCAAATGGGTGAAAGCATACGTCCACACAAAGACCTGGGTGTAAATATTTATAGCTATTTTATTCATCATCAGAAAAAGTAAAAACAACCCAAATGTTCTTCAGTTAGTGAATGAATTAAAAAATTGTGTAATAGTCATACAATGGAATAATATTTAGAAATAAAACAGAACAGATACATGCAAACATATGAATGCATCTCAAAAGCATTAAATTAAGTCAAACTATGATCACCAAACAATCTGGTATTAATATCCTTGAAAACAATGTTTAGTAGAGAATCTGAGACAAAATATGCTTCAATAAAAGATTAATGAAAGAACAAATTAACTTATAGCTCTAGATGTCACATATTTTTTAAGTGACTGTTAAAAGTTACCAGGTAAGTCGTTATGGAATTCCTCCCCCTCCCCCCAGAGTGATTCATTCCACAAGGGAAAAATCATAGACTTTGTTACCATATTTCTGTTAAGATACAGAACATATATGCAGACATTAGAGAAGATAGAAAAAATAAACACATTCCATATCAGATTGATGATAGTTTAGAATATTTCAGAAATTGAGCATTAGTTTTTATTAAAACAAAGAAACCAAAAGCACGAAGCTTTAACCTAGCTTACAGTTTTGATTAGACTGAGGCCCAGAAACTGAATTTATATATAATTGACAGTCTTAATTTTAGCTAATCTAGTTTGTGTAAAGTAGAATCTTATTGTCACAGCAATTTGTATTACTGTTGCAGTTAATGATGTTAAGCAACTTTTCATGTACTTACCTGCTCTCTGTGTACCTTCTTTTGGTGAAATGTCTGGTTTTTTTTTTTTTTTTTTTGCTCATTATTTAAACTGAGCTGCTTGTCTTTATTTTATTAAATTTTATGCTTCTCTGTTATATCCTGGATACAGGTTCTTTGCAAGAAATGTCATTTGCAAATATTTTCTCCCAGTCTGAGTCTTATCTTCTTATTAACTTAAATGTTTTTTCAAGCAACAGAACTTTAAAATTACAATATAGTGCCTCATTGTTGCCTTTTATGTTTCATGTTTTTCTTTGTATCACATATTAAAAAATCTTCCCTTAGGTTATAAAGATTTTTCCTATACTTTCTCCTAGAAGCGTTATAGTTTGAGTGCTTACATTTAACTCTATGATCAATTTCAAATTAATTTTTATATATGGTGCACGGTAGGGTTTTTCTTGCATATGTGTCTAGCTCTGTTTTCTTTGTACTTTTCCTGCATGGGATTTCCAAGATTTTTGCATTTGTGGCTTCTTGTCATTCATTAATTTTGGAAAATTCTTGTCGGTAAGGTCTTCAAATACTTCTCATATTTCCTCTCTCTTTACCTCTGGGACTCCAAATGCATCTATATTAGATAATTTAAAATTGGGCCATAGCTCGTGGGTGCTCTGCTGCTTTCGGTTTGCTTGTTTTCCTCTACTCTTTTTTTTCTTTTTTGTGTTTCAGTTTGGATAATATCTAATTATCATTGTTCAAGTTCACTATTTCTTCCTCTAGTGGTGTTCATTTTGTTGAAAAACCCATCGAAGGAATTCTTTATGTCTCTCTGATATTGTGTCTTGTTTTGTTTTGTTTTGTTTTTTATTGCCAGCATATATAGCTGACTTTTTAAAAATAGTTTCAATCACTCCTCTACAATATCCCATCTGTCCTCGGACAGTGTCCATCATTTATACTATATCCTTTAAATAATAGTTATTTACAATCCCAGTTGAACTGTTCCATCATTAGGGCCATTTCTGGCTCTAGTTCTATGAATTAGTTTATCTCTTATCAGTAGTCAGCAGAACCACACTTAAAGGTCTGTTGCTTTTTTTTCTCACTTTCTTGTGTCTTATCATTTTCAACTCTATGCTGAACATTGTGTGCAGAAGAACAATTGAACCTAAGGTATAGTATTCTTGCTTGGCAATGCACACACTTCTTTCTTCCTCAAGCTGCCAATACAATGAGGCGAGTCAATGTAGACGCTGGTTTGGCTGGTCTGGGGTTTTGTTGTTGCTGTAGTTATCCTTAGTGCTCCTTAGTTTTCAAATTCTTTCAGCATTGGGCAACAACTTTCCTGTGCTTAGTGTGAAGCCTGGGAAACCAGAGGCTTTTTTTTTCACCAGTGTCTGTGCTGCATTCTGAGTGCTTGGGGGGCACAGGCTTCTGCCTTTCCCTCGTCTAATCAATAAGCTCTGCCATGTGTTGCTGATAGTCTTGTTTTTGTTTCAAAATATATATTCTGTTTTACCTTGCAGTCTTTCTATTAATTTTTAAGCAGGACATTTAAAATATTTCCTAGCATTCTCTCTTGTTCTCTGTTTTTCTATTTAAAATGAGATGATCCTTTAATAATCTTACCACCTACATATTTGAAAAATGACAATACACAAACATAAAAGCAATACACTGTGGTCACTCAAAGCCATAAGGCAGCTGCATATATATTGGTTGCTGTGAAGTGAAAATAGCAAGTTGCAGAGTAGTGTATATTTATCACTCTGTGTGAACAAAAGTGATATATGTGTTTATATATGCATATATATATGCATATATAAACAGACCATCTCTGGAAGAGTGCAGAGGAAACAGTTAAGAATCATTGACCTTTGGAAAGGGAATCGGATAGGCTTAGGAGTTAGAAGACTTACTTTTCACATCACACATTTTTATTTAAATATTTATTAAAAGTTTCAATATTTTACAATATGGAGATAGTACCTAGTCAAAATTAGCTAAAGGTAAGAGTGTAAGCAGTATAATTAATTTTTGAATATTTTAATGTATTTGTGTGTCATTTACATAAACATATACTTCAACTCAGTCTATAGAAAGTGTGTCTTAACTCATGGTGTTTCTGAAATATCTCTGACGCCACAGAGTTCTTATGTTATAGCCAGAAATTGCTCGCCCAGATGTGTGATTCTTTACTCTGGATCCACACTAGCATAACCTGGACACCTTTTTAAAAATACCCAGGCTCTGCATCAGAATCTTGATTAAATTAGTGTTGTACAAGCACCATATATTAATATCCTCTTTTATTCAACATTCCTTTTACTTCCCCTTCGGGGTCATTAGTAAAGAAAAAATGCAAGACAAAAGTAAATAGTTTAATAAATAATTATAAGGAAGCATATACATATGCATGGCCCAGGTCAAGTTATAGAATACTGCTGTTTTGTCCAATCACAGTTTCTCTCTTTTACCCATTCCTCTCCAGCTACCACCTCCAGGTAATTACTATCCAGATTTTTGAATTAGTTATGTCCTTGTTTTTCTTTATAGTTTTGTCATCTAAAAATATAATTCTGCATCCTTAAAATATAATTAGGTTTTATCTGGTATAGAACCTCAAAAATGAAAATTAAATCATATTCTTTATGTCTTAACACTTTCAAACTCTTTTATATTTGATTCATTTCTTTTTAAAAGTACCTGTATCTACATTCAGTTTTCACTGCTGTATTATATTCCATTGTATGAGCATAGCATGATAGGTGTATCTTTTCTATTATTGATAGACATATGGATTGTTTCTTGTTTGGAAATATTGTAGACAAAGCTCTCATAAACTCGTATATATTTATCCCAGTGTTCATATGTATAATTTTCTTTAGGGTTTATATCTAGGGGTGGATTTGTTAAGTCAAAAGTATGTATATCTGGAATTTTACTATATTAAGCCCAACTGTTTTTTCCAAGTGGCTGTTTCAATATATACTCCCACCAGAAGTACATAAGAATAAGCATTGATTCATACCTTTGCCAGCTCTTGACATTGTTAGGTTATTTAAAAAAAAAATTGGCTAAGCTGGTGGATGTATAATAAAATAAAGCCCAGAGATGTGCAAAGTTGGATATAACACAATAGCTGATTTCCACTTGAGCCCTGAACTACTAATTTAAAGACACTCCAATAAATCCATCAATATCCCAATAAAATCATGCAATATATTATGTGATTAATTTTTTGATTCCTGCTCACATAATTCTGTGAAAATGTTATTTAAATGTGGATTCCACTGCTGACTACTAATAGATATCTTTATTATCTATCTATCATCTATCTATCTATCTATCTATCTATCATCTATCTATCTATCTATCTTCATTGTTAAAGAAGAGCTTCTTTATGTATTTTTAGATGGATGACAGTGGTATCAAATCATTATAGAATTTAAATGACATTTTATCCATTTGAAAGAGTGATGTCATAGTTCTCTTTAAAATTGTCAATACTTACAACATGCCAAACATACGTCATTTGTAGCTAGACTTATGATGAACACTTTTATCTGCAAGTACAAAATGTGTGAAGGAATACGTCCTTTTCGATATGGATTTTTCTGTGTGTGTGAAATGCATAATCATGTTTTCTTGGGGTTCATGTTTCTATTAGGGCATCTGTGTTTTACCTTTTGATTTAAAGGAGTTCTTTATGTATCTCTATATACATCCTTTTTTGTTATACTATTATGTATATTTTCTCCAAATTTGGTACTTGTCTTTCACTCACTTCACGCTGTCCTCTGATGCATAGATGTTCTTAATTTTAAGTAGATGAACATATTGATATTTTTCTTTCTTATTAGTGTTATTTTGTGTCTTGATTAAGAAATCCTTCCCTCCCTCAAGATCATAAACTTATTCTCCTATGTTATCTTCCAGAAATTTTATAGATTGCTTTAAATTTGTATGTTCAATTATGATCAAACTCTGATAAATCCTTTTAGATTCTCAAAAGGTTTACATGTGATCCCGGCTTGCAAATCTATATGATGACTCTTTTATAACCATAATTTTTCCAGGATGAATTTTTCCTTTCCTATTTTTCTACTCTGCTCCACCTAGCATCAAGGAATCCTTATCACTTTCTGTGAAGTTGGAGCAATTTCACTTCTGTTTCATCTTAACCCTGAGAGCAGATCTTGTTCGAGACCCAGCTTAAAATGGACAAGTTCCCCTAAGAGTTGCCCACATAAGGAAGGGATTTGGCCTTCGCTCCTGTTATTCCCATATATAAGATCCCCCAAAGGAAAGCCCAAGTTTGCCAGGATGGGCAGCTAGTCCTCAGAGCAAAATTGTTTTTGTTGCTCTGGTGTTTTTTGTACATATTTTATGACCCATTTTCTCTTAGAATTTTGTCTGGTAATTTCTTATTATCCTGTCATCATTGTGATGTGTTTAAGAAAAGAGGATCCATATTTTAACCAACACATTCTATTGTGTTCAGCACAGTATTTGGTCTAAATGTCTTAGGTATCAACTTGGCTAGGCTACAGCACTCAGCTAATTTATAAAACACGAATCTAGGTATTGCTGTGAAGGCATTTTGTAGATGTGGTTAATATCTATCATCAGGGACTTTAAATAAAGGAGATTGCCCCCAATAATGAGGTGGACCTCATGTAATTCCTTGAAGGCCTTAAGAGCAAAAACTGAGGTTTCCCTAGAGAAGAAGAAATTCTGCCTACGGAATGAAACATCACCTCCAACATGAGTTTCCAGTCGGCCAGCCTACTTTAACATAGTTCAGACTCACCAGCCCTTACAATTGCTTAAGCCAATTCCTCAAAATGAAATAAAATTATACATATATAAATTATATTTTTATTTTCCTGGAGAAGCTTGAGGCACTGCCCTATCTTAGCATTAATGAAACTGATGTCCTTTCTATTCTTTCTGTTTCTGTCTCTCTTCTTGGTATAGGTTTCTGTCTCTTTTTCTATAGAACACCCTAATTTTATTACATAGAAATGTCATGGCTTCAAATATGTCTCATGAAAATTATTAAAGGCCTTTTCTTTGCCTGATTTATCTCTCTTCTTTCTGCTAAGCATTTCTGTTTAATCTTATCCTTACTTTTTCATATTTCAGGCTTTCCTAACATGCTTGGTGATCCTTGAAAGGCCCATGGAGAACTCGGTATGCTTTAGTTTAGATGTATGTCTGGGAATTGAGGCATTTTTAGGGGGACCCTCAAAACTTGAGTTAAGAGGACATGACCCTGGGGTTCTACCATCTTTTTTCTTTTTATCTCATTAGATCATTTATGAACTCTTTCTAGAAGAAGAACTTTTCACTGATGTTATAATTCCCACTGTATTCTGAATCCCACTGATTCCTATTTTTCTTTCACCTTCTGTCTTTGTGTTCAGAGCCTCTCCAGGTTTATGTAAAATAGGCTGAGTTCATCTTCTACTTTCTCTTTAAGCAGGAACTTCTGCTTTATTTATTTACTTTATATTTCATAAATTTGTTGAAATTTCTTGTTTTATTCCTTTTCTGATACTACACATACCTTAACATTTTTTTTTCTTATATCGAAATGAGGTCTCAAGACAGGGGAGAGTTATTACATGTTTTTTCATAATCCAATATCTTAATCTGAAAGCCAATTTTATGTATTTAAAATGGTAGTAAATAAAAACAGTTGGTTATATCTATAAATTCTCCTATATTAATGAATACTTTATTGGAAAACTGCCTTTTGCTTATTCTTTCAATTTCCCTGTATTTCCCATTACTTACCCATTGTTAAAAGTCATGAGCTGCCAGAACAGACTGGATAAATTGCTGTTTTCCTGCCTTTCTAGTTTCTGCCTCTTCAATTACATGATACAATTTAATTATCTCTGGTGAAGCTAATGTAGGCAGAGAAGAGGAAGAAACTTTGTAAAGCTCCTACTGTACACTTGATTAGACATAAACCCAAAGTTCTGATTATTAATATTGATTGGACTGCTGAAACAAAATATGCTGGAAAGCATAGATTCAGTTGCATTGTGCGTACTCATAAGGAAAAGCTAAGCCTAAATTGTTCTGCAAGGAATAACAGCTTCAATAAATGCAATAGTGGTTTTATATACAATTTTAAGTCACATATAGACTTCTGAGCTGAGTTATAAAATCAGGGCCTTTTAATTCAGCACTCCATAATTTCAGAATTTGTGCCATTAAACTCCAAGTTATATAAACAACCAGACTCAGTTACCCGTCTCTTAAATTATTCCTTATGTTACTATGTGTTGCTTAGAAGACATGGAAAAATTCTTTTTAAATCTAAATGATCAGTGAATGTAGAATTGCTCTCATTTCATCTCTAGCAACATTAATATCAAATAATTAAAAACCAATATGTGGAAGATTCTGGGAAGAAGGCAGCAATGGTATTGTTTTGAATTGTTCCAGAGTCCTCTTATTAAGCACACATAGAAACTAATTAGCAAAAACAGTAACTCAAAGGCATTGTAGATATTTACAACAAAGCTAATTGACAAGGTATCCCTATGAACCCCAAAATACAGACATATAGTGAAAGGCCTTCAACATTTGTAAGACCTGCATGGAATCAATTTTGTTCAGAGGAAATAAATAAGGAGTATGAAAGATCTGGAATCAGGAAACATTCAAAATATCCAATAGTTATTTACTGAAAAGCAGCTACAACTGGAAGGGATTTTGTATAATCCAAAAGTTGGTGAGTGTGAAGGATCTGAACAGGCTGGTACAATGGAGTGCCTATGATCCTACAAAGCTAATCAGCCAGGGCTACCTTCTTGGACAAGTCTATAGGTTGAGGAGAAACGCTTAGGCATGGCCAAAAATTAAAAAGCAGAAGGATGATAGAAAGGATGAGAACATTGTGATAACAGTGAGGGAATGGAACAGACTCAATAAGTCTCAGAAAATAAGCTATGACTACATCTATATCTATCTATCTATCTATCTATCTATCTATCTATCTATCTATCTATCTATCATCTATCTACCTATGTCTCCTTACACAAAAATAGTGAAGGGGGCTACTTCAAATTAGAAAAGCTACCTGAGCCACACGTCCTTCTAAAAGTTCAGGAAAACAAATTTCCCACTCACACACAGACACAAGCCATGCAAATTGTAGTTAAACTCTTGATAACATGATTATGAACTAAATGAGAATGAAAACCAAATAATATCCTTAGAAAATAGATACTGAAAGCAGAAGACATCCATACAAAACAGAACAAAACTGTAACCTATTATTTCAGAATGACTTCAATGGATCAAAGATTCTCTGCGGACTTTCACAAACTAAGACTGATTTATATTATCCTCCATTTACAGCTTCCTCTTCTTCTTTTGTTCCTATCTCAGGTGAGGATTGGTGGCGTCTGTTAGCCTGAACTGGATACTCTAAAGTTTCATTTTCTCTTCATTCAACCTCATGTCTCTAGTCAGTTACTAAGTTCTGGAAATTCTTCCTCCTAAAGACCCATTCAATCATTTTCCTCTTCTCCACCCTCCCTGTAATTTACCATCTCTCATGTGTATTATTGAGTTATGCTCCTCATTTGTGTTCTTATTTTCAGTTATAGTCATCTCCAGCTCATGTTGCAAATTGATTCTATGGAGAAATGATATAAAACACAGCATAAAACTACTATTTAACAAATCATGACATCAATGACCTTTCATTTTCTTCCTGAGTCTGTCTCTCCATCTCATCTTCTCCCACTCCTTCTTACGCATTTTATGGAATACTTGTATTTATTTGCATAAATCATTATCTTCAACATTGCTATGTCTTTTGTTTTAACTTTGGTAGAATTCTTTGTTTCCTGGTTTCATTGAGATATAATTGACATTCAGCACTGTTTAAGGTGGACAGCATAATGATTTGATTTCCTTATATTTTGATATGATTACCACAATAGGTTTAGTTAACATTCATCATCTTATATTGTTACAAAAAAAGGAAAAATTGTTTTTCCTTGTGTTGAAGACTCTTAGGATCTACTCTCAACAACTTTCAAATATACTATACAGCAGTGTTAACTATCTTTTCCTATCTATTCCTAACTATCTTTTCCTAACTATTCCCAGTACTTATTTATCTTATAACTGGAAATTTGTAACTTTGACCACTTTCATTGCACATATAAGTGTAGTATTTGTCTTTGTCTGATTTATTTCACTTGGCATAATGTCCTCAAGGTCCATCCATGTTGTTGCAAATGGCAGGGTTTCCTTCTTTTTTATGCTGTATAATATTTTATTGTGTATATATAACCCAATTTCTTTATCCATTCATCCATCGATGGATGCGTAGGTTGTTTGCATGTCCTTGCTATTGTAAATAATGCTGTTATGAACATGAGGGTTCTGTGTCTTTTTAAAAATGTTATTATTGAGAAAAACAAATACTTTATATTAATGCATATATGTAGAATCTAGAAAAATGGTCTGAATGATCCTATTTGCAAGGCAGAAATAGAGACACAGATGTAGAGAACAAACGTATGGACACCAAGGGGGGAAAGGGGAGGTGGGTTGAATTGGGAGACTGGGATTGATGTATATACACTATTGATACTATGTATAAAATAGATAACTAATGAGAACCTACTGTATAGCTCAGGGAACTCTACTCAATGCTCTGTGGTGACCTAAGTGGGAAGGAAATTCAAAAAAAGAGGGGATATATGTATACGTATAGCTGATTCATTTTGCTGTACAGTAGAAACTAACACAACATTGTAAAGCAACTATACTCCAATAAAAAATAATTAAAATATAAATTAAAATATTATTTTTAAGTAAAAATTTTTTATATTACGGTATACACCATGACGAATGGATATACATATACATAAAGGAATGATTACTACAGTCAAGCTAATTAACATATCATTTCCTCACATAATTACAATATTTTTTTGTGTGTGGTGAGAGCATCTGAAATCTACCCTTTTAACAAATTTCCACTATACAATATAATATGATTAACCATAGTCACCATGCTGTGCATTAGATCTCTAGACTTATTCATCCTATATAACTGTCACTTTTTTCCCTTTGACAAACATGTCCCCATTTCCCTCACCTCCCCACCCCTGGTAACCACTATTCTCCTTTCTGCTTCTATATATTTGATGTTACTTAGATTTCACATATAAGTTGATCATGCAGTTTTTTTTTTCTTTCTGTGTCTGACTCATTTCACTGAGCATAATGTCCTCCGGGTTCATCAATGTTGTTGCAAATGGCAGGATCTGTAACATTTTTTTAAGGCTGAATATATATGTGTGTGTGTGTTTATGTGTGTGTGTGTTTGTATGTGTGTGTGTATAAATATGTCTTTCTTGTGTGGTGAACTCTGCTGCTTGGATTGCCTTATCCCCCCTTATCCAGCTGGTAGACTTCAGTCTATGCTGTAAGACTTAACTGAAACATTATCTCCTCTAGGAAAATTTCCCTGATCTTAAAGATAAACCTTAACATCTCTTTTCTATCATATTTTATATGATAGAAATATTATATGCTATTAATATTTTATTGATATTATTTGTTTATATGCAAATGTTACCTTCAGTTACATCAGTAGTCAACTTTTTTTTTTCTATAAAGGGCCAATATTTTAGACTTTGTGGGCCATAGTCTCTGTTACAACTACTCAACCCTGCCACTGTAGTATGAAACAATATGCCATAAACAATAAACAATATGTAAATAAAAATTTAAAAAAGAAAACAGAAAACAAGACCCAATTTTAAAATATGCAATGGACATAGAAGATAGTTGACAAGACAACGAAAACAAACAAATAAACAAAACAACAAAAAAATACATGACTGTTTTCAGGTAAAATTTTATTTACAAAAACAGGCAGTCAGCTGGATTTGGCCTATGGCCCACAGTTTGCCAACTTTTGAATTTGTTGACTAAGACTTCCCCTTGATGCTTGCTATAAAATGTATATGATGAAGGGTTAGAATTTATTATACCATAATAAGTATAAAAATCCAGACTGCTAAATAGACCTTGAATTTCCAGTGGAAACAGCTTTTAAGTCTTAATTGGCTGTTTCTCATCACCAATAACAGATTCTTATACATAATAAAACAAAAACTTGATAAATTCTATGAATAATTATGTAGACTGTCACAAAAACTAGACAGCACAGTCTGTTATAGTATTATTTAGAAAATGGCTGTGAAAGGAATCGGTCAAGAACTGTACATCTCCTTTATATATGGTCCTTCTTGTATGAATATCATAAGGTACCATTTTGGTGCTGTATAATGCTTTTTTCAGGATACTCCTTTATCTAATCCACCTCACAGACCCTTTCAGAGGTTCTTCACTCTTAAAAGTGTTATAATTTGTTAGAGAGCAATGTAAGGACCAAAATTCACACCCAAAATAATGGCATTAACTTTATTTTGATGTAAATTATTTTAGTTTATAATGGAATAATTTTACCATAGACATAGTTTCTTTTTTCCTAATGATAGCTGCACAGGGTGATTTTATGATGACACTAAGTTATTCTTTGGTCTTGTGTCAACAATAATCTTTCTAGCCCTCAGGTAGTTATAATTCTCTGGCTTTGTCCTAAAAACTAGGGCAGGAGAGATACAGAGAACATTAAGCCTGCTATATAAAACCTACTATAACCTACCATAACAGTTTGCTTTATTTTAGAGGATAAAAACCTTAAAACCTAGTGTTGGTTTTATATAAGAACAACAGAGCAGATACCTAGAGTTTGAATTCTACCTACACATACATTTCCCAAGCTCTTTGAAAATGATCTAATAATGGTTAAACTAATAAAGCATACACTTGAAGATTGCTATTAAATTGAAATGAGGGAACAGTGGTGTTTACTATATTTCCATAAATATAAAGCCCCAGTGGTATTTTCTATTCTAAATTCAAATTACTTTTACTCCTAAGATTTTCATGAGGGACCTTAAATTTAAGATGAAGTGGACTTAGTAATCATAAGTGTTTCAAGTGTGTGTGTGTGTGTTTGCACATGTGTGTTTTTAGCACATTTGTAATAACTTATTTGAAATAGATATGTTTTACTGTTTCCTGAGATGGGGTCCATAAGCTTTGGTGTTGGTTCTCATTGCTACTGTAACAAATTACAACAGAATGAGCATTTTACACAGCACAAATTTTCTATCTTCATTTCTGCTGGTCAGAAATTTGGTATGGGTCCCACAGGGCTAAAATGAAGTGTCAGTAGTATTCCTTTCTGGAGATTCTAAGGATGAATTAGTTTCTTTGCTCGTTTGTGTTGTTAGTAGAATTTAGATCCTTGTGACTATAGAACAAAGCTCGCTGCTTTCTTACTATCAGCTAAAGACTGATAGCAAGCTATCAGTCTGGCTATCAGCTGAAGACTATTCTCAGCTTCTAGGAGCCACCACATTCCTTGGCTTATGACCCCCCTCACTCCATCTTCCAAGCCGGAAAAGGTGGAAGTGTTAGCGACCTGGGTTCTTAGCCTTCCTTAATCAATAGAAATTGATAAGAGGCCAGACAAGAAGATTCAGGCAAGGCTTTATTGGGGCCCCTGCTGTAGCAGGAGTGAGTGAAAACAAGCAACAGGTTCCCTTGCTTGCTCCCCAAGGTGGGGCGAGCTGGTTCCTTATATGGGGTGAGAGTAGGGGTGTATCCAGGGGTCAGGCAGGAGGATGGCTTAGGTGGTCTGCCCACCCCTTTGGTGGTGTTGAGTGCAGGGGGCGTGCTCAGTGCCCTGCTTTTGCTCCTGGCTCTTCAGAAGTGACAGTTGGGCTTTTGGTCTTTTTGTATCTTGTTGTCCATAATTTGCCCCAACTATGCATGTACGCAGCTATTTTTAGTCCCATATATTTTCTTTGTATTTTGTTGCTGAGGAGACATTTGTCCAGGTGCAAGCACGGCAGCAAAGGGTCCCAGGTGCCAGCTTGTCTACTGTACTTCTTACTGAATGTTCGAAGATACAGATTTGGCTTCAGTTTTATTTTGGATACCTCAGTTTTTCATCCCTATACATTTAATTTATAAACTTTTTTTTGGTCATGTCCCTCTACCATCAGTCTCAGGGATAGTTAATTATTCACAGTTTTGTTCACTTTGCTTCATATCCTCGGAAGAAATTTCTGCTACCTCAGTGGTTTAAGTTTTCTACAGCAACAGGAATCAAGAATATGATAAATAAATGAGCCAATGGGACTTTTTTTTCCTTCATTAAACTTAAACACTGATCAGATCTTCTTTTTTTTTTTGGTATAACTTTTATTTTGGAGTATTACATTTAAGAAGACTAACACTCTTGAGTATGTCCAAAGGGTAATGAAAAATATACTTAGTAGTTCTGACAACTATATTTTAAAAAATGTTTGATGAAGTTAAAGTTGTTTTGTCAAAAAGAAAATATTAAGTGACACATATTTTCCTATATTCCACTGGCTTTGTTAGAGAATGTTGATGCTTCTAGTATTAAAGTATTTTATTATATCTTAAATTTATGTTAATATTATAACATTATTAAAATTACGGAAGCTCATTCTCCAAAAAAAACAGAAGAATTTCAGTTTTGGCATTTAGCAATATGCTTGGAAAGTCCTTCCACACATCACTAATATTTATTGAGCATCTATGGTGTACCAGTATATTCTGGTTACATAGGATACAATGTTGTACTACAACCACAACACAAATGAAAACAAAATACATAAAAGAAAAAATACTACCTCCCACATATTACATTCTAACAAAAGAAAATGGACAAAATGAGTAAGAAAATTGTATAATACATGTACCAGAGCCTTCTAATTGTCTCTCAATATTTACTCCATCCTTCTTTTACATTGTAATAGACTTCTCCCTTCAGATTTTGGCTGGGAATATATCTGTCAGTTCTGGTCATTATTTTCCAGCATTAATGGCAGCAATATGAAGCCATGTGCCCAAATTCTTGCCAATGAATTATAGGTGAAATATTGGTATAAATCTGCATCCAATCCCTAAAGGAAATCTCTTGAAGGGTTTCGCTTGTAGCAATGTCAGACTAGTCAATTTAGGATAAACCTGTTCATTGTGAATAATTAGAATAGCTGGATAAAATATGAAATAAAGAGTATCTATTTGGGGGCACTGGAGGAGTATCAAGGCCAAGAGTATGGGTAAAAGAGAATTCCAGAGAGGTGAACCTTACATTTGATGTCAATTTTCACCTCTAGGTATTTTGCTATTTTAAAACATCAGCTAAATGGCTAGCTGAAAGCAGTGGGGAGAATATGGGTCCTAAACAGAGCTCCTGGAAATTTTACAGGGAAAAGGTAACCACAATAGGAGTTTGTAGCCTGATAAGAAACCGAATAAGAAAAAACTTGTAGTCTGATAAGAAAAAAGAATCCACACTTGGGATTGGAACCCAGTGAGCTACCTCATAGGGAGTACTTGAAACAAACCCATACCCTAAAAATTTAAGCCCTGTTTCTTAACAGCTCATTTTCTGAATTAACTAAATTTATCTGTTTGTAGCAAGATCATCTATAAGAATTAAATTATATCCCTTGTGGAAGACAATAACATCATCCTGAGCCCCAAAAGAGCTCTATTTTTTTCCCACAAATAATGGTATCTCTCAATTAAACATAATCAGGCATTAAAATGTGTTGGAAATCCATCAGGAAAAAAATAGCTAATAAAAATAGAAATGCAGATGACCCATATACTGGATTTATCAGTAGTAGTTTAAAAATCACTGTAATAGATCCAAGGGATTAAATAGCACTATGGAGTCTTTCACCAGGGAAATGAAAAATACAAAATATCAGGTATTATTTCTATAATGAAAAATGAAGTTAATAGTTCAATGATGGTTTTAATAGTAAATTAGGCACAGCTGAAGAAAGAATGAGTAAACTAGAAAAAAGATTAGAACAAAATACCCAGATTAGAGCATGGAAAGAAAAATAGATATTTTACAAAGAATAAGAGCTGTATGGGATATGGTTTAAAATCTAAATTGCAGTGCTCTCTTCGGCAGCACATATACGAAAATCTAAATTGCATGTTACTAGAGTCCTGAAAGGAGTAGAGAGAGGTTGTGAAAGATGCAATATTTGAAGACCTAAGGACCAACAATTTCCAAAATTAACAAAAAGCAGTTTGCTGGTTCAGGAAACTTTACAAATCTTAGGTCAGAATAACTACAAGAGAATCTATACCTAGACAGACGCATCATAGTAAAACTACTGAAACTTTTTTAAAAGAGAAAAAAAAATCTTTCAGATGTAAAGAATGACTTCCTATGTGTTCTATTTGGTGCTTTTTTTTTCAACCATTAAGTCACTCTTTCTATTTTTATGTTCCTTGAAGACATTTTCAAACTTGACTTTGATTTTTTTTAAGGTAAGCATTATTGACTTACAATCTTGATCAGAAATCTTTGTGGACTCTCTCTGTGGTGTGTTGTTTCAGCTGCTACCTATTCAGTGACCCTTCTGTGCTTGTAATTACATTGCTTTGGGCTGCTCATTGTTTTTGTTTCATATCCAATAAGCCTCTTTGAGACATAGATGAAGAAGCCATCCTCCTGAGAAGAAATTTAATTAATTAAGTTTGTTTTCCAAACCATCTAAATCTTTTTTTGACTTTTGTCTGTTTTTTCTAATTTTTGTGTGTTTATCTTAGATATATCAACCTATTTAACCATGATTGTGGCTCTTAGTGTTTTGGTATGTATGGTGAGGTTCTTTCGACCATCCAGGTGTTGGGGATTTAGGCTTCAAATCAAGAAGCCAATTTGCAAAAGCCGACTTGTGAGTACAAGTCTCAGGGAAACTGGTTTTCTGGCTCAGGAGCAACTCAGCTTTCTTTGCATTTGCCTGAGGAACATTTACTTCTGATTCAGCCAAACAGTGAAGTACTCCTCTTATAAGCCTCTATCTTCAGGAAAAGGTACTTTTAAAACTTTTCTGTCCTGTTTACCTCACAAATCCATTAAAACTGAAGTTCAGCTGTGCCTGGTTCAAGGTAAAAGTGATTTCAATGTCCCTCTTATTTCTCTGGGTTTTGGCTTTCTCCCCATTTCTTCCAAAATGGCTGTACCCTTTGACATTCCAAACAGTAAAGTAGGAGAGTTTCCTGTTGCTCCAAGACTTCAGCAGTATGTGGTATTGTCAGTGTTCTGGATTTGGGACATTCAAATGGGTGTTTCATGGTATCTCATTGTTTTAATTTGAATTTCCCTGATGACATGATTTGGAGTATATTTTCATATGCTTATTTGTCATGTGTATATTTTCTTTGGTGAAGTGTCTGTTAAGTGGCCCATTTTTAAATTGGGCTGTTTGTTTTCATATTGTTGAGTTTTAGGAATATTTTGAATAACAGTCCTTTCTCAGATGTGTCTTTTGCAAATATTTTATCCCTGCCTGTGGCTTCTCTTCTTATTCTGTTGATATTGTATTTCACAGAGTAGCAGTTTTCAATTTTAATGAAGTCCCACTTAGCAATTATTTATTTCAAGTACCATACCTTTGGTGTTGTATCTAAATAGGTAGTGATATACCAACGGTCATCTAGGTTTTCTCCTGTGTTATCTTACAAGAGTTTTATAGTTTTGTGTTTTCCATGTAGATCTGTGATCTGTTTTGAATTAATTTTTGTGAGGGGTATAAAATCTGTGTCCAGATTTTCTTTCTTTCTTATTTTTTTTTTAATGCGGATGTCCAGTTGTTCAAGTCATTTTGTTCAAAATATTGTCTTTCCCATTTTATTGCCTTTACTCCTTTGAAAAAGATCAGTTGGCTATATTCATGTGGGTCCATTATGATTTTTTAGTACATTTATCTTCATGTTTTTGTCAATTTTTCCTTAATGTTAGAAGACTACGTTTTTGGGCACATAAGCATTCATGATGGTGGTACTTCTAGTGGATTATATATATTTTTAACATCTTTATTGGAGTATAATTGCTTTACAATGCTGTGTTAGTTTCTGCTTTATAAAAAAGTGAATCAGCTATACGTATACATATATCCCCATATCTCCTCCCTCTTGCCTCTCCCTCCCACCCTCCCTAGCCCACACTTCTAGGTGGTCACAAAGCACCGAGCTGATCTCCCTGTGCTATGCAGCTGCTTCCCACTAGCTATCTATTTTACATTTGATAGTGCATATATGTCAATATCACTCTCACTTCGTCCCAGCTTACCCTTCCCCCTCCCTGTGTCCTCAAGTCCATTCTCTATGTCTGCATCTTTATTCCTGTCCTGCCCCTAGGTTCTTCAGAACCTTTTTTTTTTTTTAGATTCCATATATATGTGTTAGCATATGATATTTGTTTTTCTCTTTCTGACTTACTTAACTCTGTATGACAGACTCTAGGTCCATCCACTTCACTACAAATAACTCAACTTCATTCCTCTTATGGCTGAGTAATATTCCATTGTATATATGTGCCACATCTTCTTTATCTATTCATCTGTCGATGGACACTTAGGTTGCTTCCATGTCCTGGCTATTGTAAATAGTGCTGCAATGTGGTACATGTCTCTTTTTGAATTATGCTTTTCTCAGGGTATATGCCCAGTAGTGGAATTGCTGGATCATATGGTAGTTCTATTTTTAATTTTTTAAGGAACCTCCCTACTGTTCTCAATAGTGGCTGTATCAATTTACATTCCCACCAACAGTGCAAGAGGGTTCCCTTCTCTCCATACCCTCTCCAGCATTTATTGTTTGTAGATTTTGTGATGATGGCCATTCTGACTGGTGTGCGGTGATACGTCATTATACTTTTGATTTGCATTTCTCTAATGATTAGTGCTGTTGAGCATCCTTTCATGTGTTTGTTGTCAATCTGTATATCTTCTTTGGAGAAATGTCTATTTAGGTCTTCTGCCCATTTTTGGATCGGGTTGTTTGATTTTTTGATATTGAGCTGCATGAGCTCTTTGTATATTTTGGAGATTAATCCTTTGTCATTGCTTCATTTGCAAGTATTTTCTCCCATTCTGAGGGTTGTCTTTTCGTCTTGTTTATGGTTTCCTTTACGGTGCAAAAGCTTTTAAGTTTCATTAGGTCCCATTTGTTTATTTTTGTTTTTATTTCCATTTCCCTAGGAGGTGGGTCAAAAAGGATCTCGCTGTGATTTATGTCGTAGAGTGTCCTGCCTATGTTTTCCTCTCAGAGTTTGATAGTGTCGGCCTAACATTTAGGTCTTTAATCCATTTTGAGTTTATTTTGTGTATGGTGTTAGGCAGTGTTCCAATTTCATGCTTTTACATGTACCTGTCCATTTTTCCCAGCACCACTTATTGAAGAGGCAGTCTTTTCTCCATTGTATATTCTTGCCTCCTTTATCAAAGATAAGGTGACCATAGGTGTGTGGGTTTATCTCTGGGCTTTCTCTCCGGTTCCATTGATCTGTATTTCTGTTTTTGTGCCAGTACCATACTGTCTTGATTATTATAGCTTTGTAGTATAGTCTGAAGTCAGGGAGCCTGATTCCTCCAGCTCCATTTTTCTTTCTCAAGATTGCTTTGGCTATTCAGGGTCTTTTGTGTTTCCATACAAATTGTGAAATATTTTGTTCTAGTTCTGTGAAAAATGCTTTGGTAGTTTGATAGGGATTGCATTGGATCCGTAGGTTGCTTTGGGTAGTATAGTCATTTTCACAATATGGATTCCTCCAATCCAAGAACATGGTCTATCTCTCCATCTGTTTGTATCATGTTTAATTTCTTTCATCAGTGTCTTATTGTTTTCTGCATACAGAAAAGTCTCCTTAGGTAGGATTATTCCTAGGTATTTTATTCTTTTTGTTGCAGTGGTAAATGGGAGTGTTTCCTTAATTTCTCTTTCAGATTTTTCATCATTAGTGTATAGGAATGCAAGAGGCTTCTGTGCATTAATTTTGTATCCTGAAACTTTACCAGATTCATTGATTAGCTCTAGTAGTTTTCTGATAACATCGATAGGCTTCTCTATGTATAGTATCATGTCATCTGCAAACAGTGACAGCTTTACTTCTTCTTTTACAGTTTTTATTCCTTTTATTTCTTTTTCGTCTCTGATTGCTGTGGCTAAAACTTCCAAAACAATGTTGAATAATAGTGGTGAGAGTGGGCAACCTTGTCTTGTTCCTGATCTTAGTGGAAATGGTTTCAGTTTTTCACCATTGAGTATGATGTTGGCTGTGGGTTTGTCATATATGGCCTTTATTATGTTGAGGTAAATTCCCTCTATGCCTACTTTCTGGAGGGTTTTTTCATAAATGGGTGTTGAATTTTGTCAAAAGCTTCTTCTGCATCTATTGAGATGATCATGTGGTTTTTCTCCTTCAGTTTGTTAATATGGTGCATCACATTGATTGATTTGCGTATATTGAAGAATCCTTGCATTCCTGGGATAAATCCCCCTTGATCATGGTGTATGATCCTTTTAATATGCTGCTGAATTCTGTTTGCTAGTATTTTGTTGAGGATTTTTGCATCTGTGTTCATCAATGATATTGGTCTGTAGTTTTTTTGTGACATCTTTGTCTTATTTTGGTATCATGGTGATGGTGGCCTTGTAGAATGAGTGCGTGTGTTCTTCCCTCTGCTATATTTTGGAATAGTTTAAGAAGGGTAAGTGTTAGGTTGTTAGGTCTTCTCTCAATCTTTGATAGAATTCGCCTGTGAAGCTATCTGGTCCTGGGCTTTTGTTTGCTGGAAGATTTTAATCACAGTGTCAATTTCAGTGCTTGTGATTGGCCTGTTTATATTTTCTAATTCTTCCTGGTTCAGTCTCAGAAGGTTGTGCTTTTCTAAGAATTTGTCCATTTCTTTCAGGTTGCCCATTTTATTGGCATATATTTGCTTGTAGTAATCTCTCATGATCCTTTTTATTTCTGCTGTGTCAGTTGTTACTTCTCCTTTTTCATTTTTAATTGTATTGATTTGAGTATTTTCCCTTTTTTTCTGGATGAGTCTGGCTAATGGTTTATCAGTTGTGTTTATCTTCTCAAAGAACCAGCTTTTAGTTTTATTGATCTTTGCTATTGTTTCCTTTATTTCTTTTTCATTTATTTCTGATTTGATTTTTATGATTTCTTTCCTTCTGCTAAGTTTGGGGTTTTTTTTTTTTGTTGTTGTTCTTCTTTCTCTAATTGCTTTAGGTGTATGGTTAGGTTATTTATTTGAGATTTTTCTTGTTTCTTGAGTTAGGGTTTTATTGCTATAAAATTCCCTCTTAGAACTGCTTTTGCTACATGTCATAGGTTTGGGTCATTGTGTTTTCATTGTCATCAGTTTCTAGGTATTTTTTGATTTCCTCTTTGATTTCTTCAGTGATCTCTTGGTTATTTAGTAGTGTATTGTTTAACCTCCATATGTTTGTATTTTTTACAGTTTTTTTTTTCATAATTGATATCTAGTCTCATAGCATTGTGGTAGAAGATACTTGATATGATTTCAATTTTCTTAAATTTACCAAGGCTTCATTTGTGACCCAAGATATGATCTGTCTTGGAGAATGTTCCATGAGCACTTGAGAAGAAAGTGTATTCTGTTGTTTTTGGATGGAATGTCTTATAAATATGAATTAAGTCCATGTTGTTTAATGTTTCATTTAAAGCTTGTGTTTCCTTGGTTATTTCCATTTTGGATGAGCTGTCCATTGGTTAACATGGGGTGTTAAAGTCCCCTACTCTGATTGTGTTACTGTCAGTTTCCCCTTTTATGGCTGTTAACATTTGCCTTATGTATTGAGGTGCTCCTATGTTGGGTGCATAAATAGGTACAATTGTTATATCTTCTTCTTGGATTGATCCTTTGATCATTTTATAGTGTCTTTCTTTGTCTCTTGTAACAGTCTTTATTTTAAAGTGTATTTTGTCTGATATAAGAATTGCTACTCCAGATTTCTTTTGATTTCCATTTGCATGGAATATCTTTTTCCATCCCTTCACTTTCAGTCTGTATGTGTCCCTAGGTCTGAAGTGGGTCTCTTGTAGACAGCATATATACAGGTCTTGTTTTTGTATCCATTCAGCTAGTCTATGTCTTTTGGTTGGAGCATTTAATCTGTTTATATTTAAGGTAATTATTGATATGTATGTATGTTCCTATTACCTATTTTCTTAATTGTTTTGGGTTTGCTTTTGTACGTCTTTTCCTTCTCTTGTGTTTCCTGCCTAGAGAAGTTCCTTTAGCATTTGTTGTAAAGCTGGTTTGGTGGTGCTGATTTCTCTTAGCTTTCGCTTTTCTGTAAGGGTTTTAATTTCTCTTTCGAATCTGAATGAAATCCTTGCTGGGTAGAGTAACCTTGTAGGTTTTTCCCTTTCATCACTTTGAATATGTCCTGCCACTCCCTTCTGGTTTGCACAGTTTCTCCTGAAAGATCAGCTGTTAACCTTATGGGGATTCCCTTGTATGTTATTTGTTTCTTTTCCCTTGCTGCTTTTTTTTTTTCTTTGTATTTAATTTTTGGTAATTTGATTAATATATGTCTTGGCATGTTTCTCCTTGGATTTATCCTGTATGGGACTCTCTGTGCTTTCTGGACTTGATTGACTATTTCCTTTCCCATATTTGGGATGTTTTCAACTATAAGCTCTTCAAATATTTTCTCAGTCCCTTTCTTTTTCTCTTCTTCTTCTGGGACCCCTATAATTCGAATGTTGTTGTGTTAAATGTTGTCCCAGAGGTCTCTGAGACTGTCCTCAATTCTTTTCATTCTTTTTTCTTTATTCCACTCTGTGGTAGTTATTTCCGCTCTTTTATCTTCCAGGTCACTTATTCTTTCTTCTGCCTCAGTTATTCTGCTATTAATTCCTTCTAGAGAATTTTTAATTTCATTTATTGTGTTGTTCATCATTGTTTGTTTGCTCTTTAGGTCTTCTAGGTCCTTATTAAATGTTTTTTGTATTTTCTCCGCTTTTTTCCCCCAGATTTTGGATCATCTTTTCTATCATTACTCTGAATTCTTTTTCAGGTAGACTGCCTATTTCCTCTTCATTAGTTTGGCCTGGTGCTTTTTTACTTTGCTCCTTCATCTGCTGCATATTTCTCTGTCTTCTCATTTTGCTTAACTTACTGTGTTTGGAGTCTCCTTTTCATAAGCTGAAGGTTCATAGTTCCCGTTGTTTTTGGTGTCTGCCCCCAGTGGGTAAGGTTGGTTCAGTGGGTTGTGTAGGCTTCCTGGGGGAGGGGACTGGTGCCTGTGTTCTGGTGCATGAGGCTGGATCTTGTCTTTCTGGTGGGCAGGACTGCATCTGGTGTTGTGTTTTGGGGTGTCTGTGAATTTATTATGAATTTAGGCAGCCTCTCTGCTAATGGGTGGGGTTGTGTTCCTGTCTTGCTAGTTGTTTGGCATGGGGTGTCCAGCACTGGAGCTTGCTGGTCATTGATTGGAGCTGGGTCTTAACGTTGAGATGGAGATCTCTGGGAGAGCTCTCGTCGACTGATATTACATGGTGCTGGCCGATCTCTGGTGGTCCATTGTCTTGAACTCGGCTCTCCCACCTCAGAGGCTCAGGCCTGACACCTGGCTGGAGCACCAAGACCCTCTCAGCCACACAGCTGGAGGATGGCCAAGTCAGAAAGGAATCAGGTTTCTGGCCTTTGGATGGTGGCCGACTTGGGATTGGGGCTCCATAGCTCCACCTCAGCAGTTCGTGTAGCCACCCCAGGAGGTTCGGCGTGTTGGTTCTGTAGGGGGCTGTGTGCAGACGCCTTGCACCTGACACGTCGGATTGGCTTTCCCAGCTCAGAACTGCAGTGGAGACACACCTTGGCACCTGTGTGGAGAAGCACTGTGCACACCGCCACAACCCAAGATGGCGGTCCCCGGCTGTGTGCCGGATTATTTCTTTATTCCTCATGTATGTAGTGACATGCTTAATACTTATTTATGCTTTACACCTGGTAACGTTTTTGTGCCTTACTCATTGGTACACCAGCTTCCAACTCTTGAGATGTCTGTCATTTCCTTATATCTCTAGATATATTTAACCTTTCTGTGTCCTTTTGTTTGAAATATATGTCTTCCTTTTAAATCATGTGTAGCTAAAATTTTGAAAAAAAATGCAATTTAAATCTTAGTGTTTTAATGTATTATTAGTATTTTGTGTTCCAATTAATTGTTTTTTTAATAAGTTTTGGATAAAGTCACCACCATAATCTAGATAATGAACATTACAATACAACAAAGGAATCTCTCTCTCTGCACCCCACCCCGGCCCTCCTTCCCCAGGCAAACACTGATCTCACTGTACATTAATTTCCTAAAATTTTACATTATGATTCTTACAGCATATACTTTTTTTTTCTTGTTTTTTTTCATTCAGCATGATTTTTGAGATTATATTATAGGGCATATCAGTCATCTATTTCTTTTTATTGCTGTGTGTTATTCTGTTATATGGATATATTGTAGTTTATTTATCCATTTACATGTTGATGGGGATTTAGGTTGTTTCCAGTTGTTGGCTATTGCAGATAAAGATGCTATGAATGATTTTGTACAAATCTTTCTTGAGCATATGCCTTCTTTCTCTTGGATAAATACTTAGTAATGTAGTGCCTGGATCCTATGATGGCATATATTTAAATTTTCAAGAAACTGCAAACTGTTTTCCAAAGTATTTGTACAACTACAGTGTAAGAGTTCCATGTATACACATTTGTACACATTCTTCCAGACACTTGATGTGTTCAGTCTTTTTCATTTTAGTCACCCTAATTAGGTTTGTAGTGGCATTTCCTTTGATTTTAATTTGCATTACATTGATGACTAATGATGTTGAGCATCTTTTTAGGTTTTTTTTTTTTTTGCCGTTTATATATTTTTCATGGTGAAGTGTTTGTTCAAATTTTTGCCCATTTTTAAACTGAATCATTTTCTTTTGAGTTTTGAGAGTTTTAAAAATATATATTATAGATTCAAGTGCTTTATCAGATATATAATTTGCAAATATTTTCTCCCAGTCTGTGACTAAGAGACATAATCTGTGTCTACTGCATGCCCTACTGAGGTGTTGAAATGATCTCTTTTCCACTGGTAAAAAATAAAGCAGTAGCCTAAGATTGTTCAGTTTTTCTCTTGGGAGCCAGAGAACTGAGGTTTGTGAGCAAATGATTTATTAACATTCAATTTTAAGACTTTATAATTGTATAGAATTCAATATTAACAACATAAAAATCAGTATACCATATTTTTTAAAAGGTAGTATTACTCTTACAAGTCAAATAAGAAAAGCAAAGGAGATTCTGATCTTTCCAGTGTCACACAAAAATGGGGCAGAATATACTTTCAGTGTTGGCAGTTAACCAAATCAACATAAGTGATATAATCTAGCAGAGGCCAGTTTTTAGATACTTAATATTTGATTGAGATAATTTAGTTAGTTATTAAAATCAGTTTCACTTATTCATAATAGTGAAAAAGGACATTATGGCTATATTAAGTTTGCAGTATTAGGCACATAAGTATAAGGAAATTGAAAGTTCAAGATCTCTCCAGCAATGTTATCTTGCCCATCTACATTTATTATGTTTAAATAATTTATAGGTAACTTCAAATAATCAATCTCATTGAATGTAAATTAGTCATTAATTAAAATAAGTAGCATATTCCCATATAGAACTTGATCAGTTTGGTTTAGGAATTCTCTGTTTAATTGAAATACTCTAACCTAATATTTAATTGAGGGAAAAACCTTGATGTTTTTCTCCTTGCATCACACAAAGTATGCAAAATGATTAAAGACAAGTTGAATTGATGGCTAGAAACATTGTCTTTGACCTTGAGTCGTTCCTCCTCTCTAAATGGTGGATTTGTTGCTGTGGCTCATCACAGAATCCCGTCTTACTCTTTCTCCACACTCTAGCACTTCTGCATTTGAGTCAGCAATACTTTTCCAAGTCCTTTACTTATGCATGGACTTTCCGAATTCTGTACTCTGTCTATAAATAAAGGAATTTTCTGTATTCTCCTATCTTCACTAAAGTCTTTTTATCTTACATCCATTAAAATTCCTTTTCATTCAATTGACTTGAATTTTTTTAAGAGGGAACTCATTTCCTGCATAAAAATATTTTTTAAAAATTGATGGGTTCATATGAGTATTTAATTTCATTTCCTTTGGTAGGAAGCATGCGATTAAGGAAATCAAAGATTTTCACTTCTCATACAATAATAGTTTAGTATAAAAGAAGAAAGTATTTCGTTCCTATAAGGTCTCATTTTAGTTCTCAAACTGTATCTCCAACTATTATTTTCATAAAGATATTCATATCGATTTTTCTCACTCTTCCTTAAAATATTGTGCTTTCATGCTTTACTACATCACTCCATTTACCTGGCATATTCAGTAGTTAAATCCAGTTCCACTAATCTTTCATCTCCATTATCTCTCCTCTTAAATTTGATGTTTATATTTATCTACACATTTAAAGTACCTACTTAAAACTTTCAATATTATAATACAACTTTTATTTCTTGTTCTCAATATGTTGAGTTCCTATTATCTAAATAAAGAAATAAAAACACAAAGCTTCCTCTTGACTCATTCTTTTTGACTTTCCATACTTAACATCTGCTCATTATATTTAAAATGATATGTCAAAATTGAATATATTTACATTTATTTGTATCTGAAAACCAAAGTCCGTTGTCTGTCTACAGGTTGTTCTAAAAGCCAAATCCACTGTTTGCATTATTATAATCATGTAGCTACTTTTTACTGAAAAACCTATTATTATGCTGGTATTATAATACTTCCAATGTGGGTCTAGTGTCACAATTTCTGTGCTACACAGGAAAGAACAGTATTTTGTCAATATCAAATAGATTCTCTCTTCTTATACACCATCAGTAGCTTCATGGCACATTTCAATCTGCTTAAATTTGTACATTACTTTCTGAAAAAGATTTATCTTATGAGTTTTTTGTTCACACTTGTCCTGATTATTCCTAGGCCAGATAGAAAGGATTCATTTACTTTGGACTTCTTATGTAAGTCCAGTATTTCTTTTATCCCACATTTATCTTCTGTGGTTGTAAACTTTGTTTTGTGTAAATACATCCCCACATAACCTTCTCCAAAATGGTATATGGGAGGTACATTTTCTGATTTCTTGAATTTCTCAAAAGGCTTTATTTTGCCATTTCCATCAATTTATAGCTTGGCTGGACATAAAATTTTAAGTCAAAATATTATTGCCTCAGAATTTGGAAATAATTTTTACCATTTTTATTATCCAAAATTGTTAATTTAAAAGTATGAAATAATTATGACATTAAGTGCTTCAGAGAATACTAAGAAAAAAAGTATGCTGGATACTTTTGGGATGCTCTTTTAATACTTGGTCTTCTGAAACATCTCAGTGATGTGCCTTTGAATTAATATTTATTTATTGAGCTTAGCAGTTAGTGGCTTTTGTTAAATCTGGAGACAGGTCTCTTGTTCTGGGAGTTTTTCTTATTTAGTAATTTTCCCCTATTTTTCCATTAACGTTCCCATTTTGAAACTCTTGTTTATTAGATAACAAGCTATCTAGATTAATAGTCTTGACCAATTTATTTTCTGTTATAGACTTTCTCTTTTTATGTTTTCATATATATGTGCTGAAAGGATACCTCAAGTTTATCTTCTAATCCTCCTATTGATTTTTATTTTTACTTTGTCAATACATTTTTAATTTCCAAAGGTTCTTTTTTGAGAGTTATTTTTCATTCAATCCTATTCATGACTCTTGTTTTGTAGAAGTATCATCTAGAACTCTTCTAAAGATATTATACTTTAAAACATTCTCTTCCACCTTGAATGATCTGTTTCCTCCTGGGGTCACCTTTTTTTTGTATTTGACTTTTTTTTCTCATTTCATGCTGTTGATTTGCTTTGTAAATCTAGTAATCCTTAGTTTTTCATTCTAATCAAAGAGTAAATGATCAGATTAGTTAGTGCAGTTAGTAACTACATGTCTTTTCTCCTCAGCTGTTGGGTATGCAGGCTAGAATTTTTCACTTGCATTGTCTTTTGAATAAGATGTTTAATAAGGTAGTACAGGAACAGAGCTTGTTGACTGGCAAACTTTCCTTCATACTGAAATGGTGGAAAGCTATATTTCAAATGGGAGGCCCAGAAATTCAGAATTAGAAGCACTTTATTCCGAAATAATAACTTACATTCTAACAGGGTTAGTTTTTTCTAAGGTGTTCATTTAACTGTTTTGGAAATATACCCACAATTCAATACAGTTCTCTCTTTCTCTCGTGTGTGTGGGTCTGTGTAGGATGAACTTAAATGGCTTCACCTTGTATTTCACCACGTTTGTCACTCCTGTTATTATACCTGCTCAATCCAAGCAGAAAGACTTTCTGAGCTTCATCTGTGCAATTCAGACTCTCTTATTTTTGCATTTCTCATCTACCATAATCTGGAATTTGGGAGTTATGTGCTCCTTCAGAATGACCTGTATGATTCCATCTGCTTTTACTTTAACAGAAAATATAGAACCCCCAATATGTTAACCCTCCACCATTTTGTTCTTTCTACATTTATGGGTTTACCCTCAATTGAATCATTTGCAAATCCATAGTGTCTTTAGAGGATGGAGACACTCTAAAGTGTCTACACTTTATACATTTGCTTAATCTATCATATTTCTCTGAAACTATAAAGTATATGTTATTCTCTGCTATAAATTGGTACAGAAGGGGAACTTGAAAGTTACTTATCAAGATAATTAAAACTGCAAATATCTCTTGAATTTGCAATTTTATTTTAGCAATTTATATTAGAGATTAACTTTTTGTCCTGATATATAATTACAAAGGTGATCAATGGAGGGTTGTTATAAAAGTTAAAAGTTAGAAAAAACCCTACATATTTAACGGAGGGAGATTATCAATAAAATATGGCACATATAATTTTAAGCTGACTTTTATAAGCATACTCAGTATTCTTGGAGTAACTTTTAGTTGTTTTTACTGTGTCATAAAATTTTTTTACAACTTGATTTGATTACATTTACACTTATTCATTTAGTTTATATTTAAATTTATTAACATAAGAATTTGAGGGAGTCTAACAGAACAACTAAAATGAAAACATGGCTAACTATAATAAATTGAAAAACACAAAGCTCATCTAATAGAAGAAGAGAGGATAGATATTAGTAAGAATGTGAAATGCACTTATTTATAAAATTATGGTCACAGTTTGGCTCAACAATAAATAGAACATAAGACAAAAACAAAGCTGGATAACCTTTTGCTTGAAACTAAACTCAAGCAGGAATTTATCTTATGATTGAAATTAAAAAATGTATTATTGTTTGAATGGTCTAACCTGACATGATGGTAGCAGTCTTAGAACAATGACTTTAAAAGTAGTACACTAAAAAATTGCTTTTCCCCTAAAGAGAGTGTCCCCTGTTTAAGGACAAAGGTAATTCCAAGAAGTGATAACTCATTGAAGGAATGTCTTCAACACTACAACAATGCCATCTATATACTTTATTTTTTGAGAATCTTATAGCTCTTTGGGTTGAGTCCCACATGTTCTGCTATTCTTAAAGTACAAATGCCATGTTAGGGTTGCCATTTCTGGAAAGGCTTTCAGAGTAGGAAAAACCCTGTGTCAGGTCTTCATCTCTCCCATAGATTTGTAAACCCAATTGCTGAATCCCAGTTCACAAGATCAGATTTCTCCATTCTTTGTGAACTGAGTTTCCATTATGTTCATTTAGGTTTTTTTTTTTTCCTTCCCTGATCAGCCTTAATTAAAAGCACTCTGGTCTTCCCCAACATATTTCTTTATCAACCTTCAAATGCTAAGTTAAAGTCTAAATCCCTTGAATTCCTTAAGAGCCCAAGTTCCTTGTAAAAGTTGATTCAATACTCATTCAGATTTCTTTTACTGAAAAGCACCTTCAATAAGTTACTGTTGGGTTGGCCAATAGTTCATTGGATTAATGAATACGTTGTTCAGTAAAGTTCTTGGTGAAAATGAAAAATGTGTCTTTTATTTTTACTTAAAACTTAATGAACTTTTTGGCCGACCCAATATTTTAGAGTTTTGAGAATTCTATGTATACTTATATTCAGCCAAAATATGGAGAAGATGAAGGAAGAAAAATTATGTTTTAAGGTATTCAATGATTGTGGAAATGTTAATTATTATATGATATATATAATGTGACATTATCTACCATGCTCTTTTCCTTTATTGTAATGATTATGTATATAAGCAAAAGGGAAATGTTAAGAAAGAGAGAGGTGTGATCCAGATAAAGTAAATGCAACATGAATCCACTTACAAAGCAAGTTATATTGGTGGATTTGAAAAAAATCTAAAAGGATATCTAATTAAATATAGTAATCATTTTTTCACAAAGTTGCTGAGTAAAAGGACAATATAAAAACAATCATTTGAATTTCTATATAATACCTTCAAGTTAAGAAATTAAAGTTGTGAAACTTTATAATAACTACAGCATCATTGAATATATATTAAAATCAATAACCATAAAATATACTGACTATATAGAAATGATCCTAAGATTATTCAATACCTCTTCACTGAAAATTATAAGACAAATTTAAAGAAGAATTAAATAAATGGGAATATTATGTCTCAATTAGAGATTAGAAGACAATATTTTAAAAGTGGCAATTCTCCCTAAACTGATTAGTAAATTCAATTCAATCCAGTAAAAATTCCCCCAATAATGTAAGCCTATGTATTTGAGTATTTGTAGAAATTGATAAGCCTATTGTAAATTTTAAATGGAAATGTAAATGGACAACCATCTGTAAGGTGAGAGACCTTGCTCTAATTATAATGAAGTTACAATAATCAAGACAATGTGACAATAGTACAAGAACAAACAAAAGGAACAGAATAGAGAGTCTACAGACAGAACCTAACACATATGTACATTTGATTTATAATAAACATAGCACTGTATAGCTGTGGGCAAAGTTTTGGGGAAAAATGGAACTTGTATCATATGTCAAACTACTTTACATAACTGCAGGTCAATTGTACATCTAACCATGAGAGACAAAATAATAAATGATTTAGAAAATAACATGGGAACTTATTTTCATTATCTTGGGGTAGGCAAAGTTTCTTGAACTTACTTTAACCTAATGTTTCCAAAACTGATTTAACCACAGACTCGTGTGTGTGTGTGTGTGTGTGTGTGTGTGTGTGTGTGTGTGTGTGTGTTTAACCCATTGGAGAAATGATTTTTTTTCCTGAAACTCTTTGAGAAAGGCTACTTTGGGTTCTCCCCTTTCTTATCAAATTAGCAAAGGCCACTCACCAAACAGGATAATAATTATGAACTGAAATAAACTTATAGAACAATTCAAGAGATAGAGCTGGACCCTGGAATAAAAGAATCAAGGCAGGAATCTGCCCTTTTTCACAAGTTTATAAAGTTGGATTTATTTTTGGCTATATGTCTAGACCCATTTCTAGTGTGACAGTAAAAGGATAACTAGACTCAAATAAGTATATATGTAGCAATTTTTCACTAAGAAGTATTAAGCAGAGAATTTAAAGAAGTTGTTAAATTTTTCTTTAAATTTATTTAAAAAGTGATTTAAAAGATATATTTGTATCATTTATGCATGGATTCTTAAACATTTTCTACAATTAAAGTAGCTAAATTTCACCCTATTTAAAGTACATCATATTAAGGGCATTTTTGGTGCCAGCCTCTGTTTATATCTACTACTTATTTTTTACTGAAAGGTACTTAATGGTTCTAAGACTCACATGTTTACTCTATAAACTGAGGATAATATTACCTGTCCTTAATTAAATGATAGAGCTATGTATTTCCTTATAGAAGCTATGTCCTTTAATGTAGTAACAAGTGTACACAACAGGAAGAATAATTACCCAAATGTGCAGGCACAATGGGAACTTCCTTTGTAGAGAGTTTTGCAGCATGGAACAATCTATTATAGATCCCAATCAAGGGTAAGTAGTCAAACTTATATGACACAAATTGGGTACTTAGTGCAGGTTCCAAATCTTTCAACTGACTAGAGAATTCTAAGAATCAGGTAGTTGGCCTGTAACACAGAGAGACTTCTTAAAAGGGAAGGAGTTGTTCACCCATCCTGGTGCTAATAACAGGACTAATCTGTATGGCTGTCCGTCATCACCAGCCATGGATTTGAAAGGGTGCTGGTTTCCCTTCCATTCACACTCAATTCTCTGCAATGGACTCTACTCCCTTCTTTAGATTAAAAGTAACTTATTTTTCTCTTCCATTTCTCCTTATGTTCATTTGGCTGCATTTAGTGTAATATGCACGGAAGATGCATGATATATTATGGATTTTATGTCTCATTTTGATATTAATAATGATGAGAGGTTTTGTAAATATGTGAATGTACCTAAAAGAGTGCCTAGTAAAGAGTATGATGAAAGCTAAATTTATTATGTGCTGGATATTGTGCTAACTGCTTAACATGTATAACTCCACTTGATCCAATTTTGGCCAGCATATTTATTTTAACTTTAACAATTAAAATATGAGATCCATAGAAATTGAATATGTTGCCCAGAGTCATACAGCTTTTACAGAAAGCCAGACTTTATACTCAGTTTTGTCTCAATCCAAATCTCAAGTTCGTTGTGCTTGACCATTAGATCACACAGTAACCTTTAGACCATACAGTGAATATTGGGATTTACAAGACTATGTGCATGAAAATTATAAAACAAATTGGGATAATCTCAAATTGTTCTTCATATGATGCTATTATTTTACTAGGTTGCTGGGAAGCATTTTTTTTTATTTCAAATTTGAATTCAAATTTGACTTCAAAATAATTCTAGATTTCATCAATAAGACAGTACAGCTGATAAATGAGGAGTGGAAAGATTTAGGTCATAATCTCAGACCACATAGTCTCATGTGAACTTGGACAGCTTGATAAATTAGTCTATTAGGTTTAAAACTTACTATGCTTGTAAAAAGTTATCTTTTGTGTAGTAGAGTGATTGAAAAATGATAGATCAGATAGACAGAATCTATTTTAAAGCATGATATAATAACATACTTCTAGAATGTGGCATTATATTTATATATAATTCAAATAAATTAACATGAACATATGCTTACATCAATATTCTTAATAAGTTTCAATCTTCTTGATATTAAAAATAGATTTTGTGTTGATGCTTGAAAATTAGATTTCTATGAACTGCGGCCATATCCATCATTTTATAAGTAAAAAATTTTTTGGAGGAGAAGCATAATCACTATCCTTGGTTGTGTATGTACGTGTGTGTGTGTGTGTGTGTGTATATATATATATAATGACATTTATATACAAACATCATAAAATTGTGCATAGTTTTGGTGACTACCATTGTTTGAATATTTTGAGATATAGTTTCTTTTCTTATACTAGTGTTTTAAGGACTTGTATATATGGTTGAAGTCATTAGTGGGCCAGAGGCTACTAATCCAAAAGTATTACCTAGATATAATTACCTAGATATAATTTAGATGCTTTGAAAAAGGCTTTTTGTACCTGAATATATCTAAAATAGGATTAAAATTACAGGAATAGTAATGTATCACTTGAGTCTCAGACACTTAGAGGTTTCTAAAGACTTCTAAACATTTCTTCCCTCAGTTTTCAAATATGTTTAAAAATGCATTGTTTATGGAATTATTCCAGTTATTTGGAAAACCAAAAGCAAGTATAATTCAGTCAGCATTTTGTCTCAATGTTATATATACTCATACTATAAAAGCATAGACTTTTTAAAGGTCTTAATATAGTTAAAATTCTGACATATTGGAGATATTTTATAAAATATTTAATTTACTTACACATTTTACAGAAATTTTTTTCTTTATTATACTTTTTAATTGAGGTATAGTTGGTTTACAGTATTATATTAGTTTCATGTGTACAACATAGTGATTCAAAATTTTTATAGATTATACTCCATTTATACTTGTCATAAAATATTGGCTATATTCCCTGAGCAATCTTAAAACAGACATTTTCACTAGTAAAACACACTTGACAAAATTTTAGTCAAATTAAAATCCACCAAGGATTTTAAATACTTACTATGTTTCAGGAACATAGAAAATACAGATAAGGCATATGTTCTTATGTCAAGGAGTTCATGGTCTGGTGAGATAAACTAATAAATGGAGTAAGTGACATGACAGGAATACAAAGCATGATGATATCACAGATTTAAAAGTAGCAACTAACCCAGACTAAGCATAAGGTATCTAGGATGGGTTTTGAAATAATGGTGTATTATCATAAACTCATCCATCTGAAGACTCCAATCAGCTGCTATCTTAGATGCCGTGACTTTTCTATGGGATATAGAGACAGCCCCTGGTATCCGGTCGTCAACTAATCATCTAGTGAATGCTTTTAACTCATTACCTGTAAATATAGACAAGAAGACCTATTTGAGTTCACTTAGAAAAGGAAAAATAAAAGTTGTGTTTGCTTTCCTCAGGGATATATCAAGTCCCCTACTCTCTTTCAAAAAGTAATAAGTAGGGATCTCTCTGATTTTATCATCTCACAAGACATCATCCTGGTCCACTCTATTAATGATACCATCCTGATATACTGAATACCATAGAAATCTGAATGAGATACATACCTGCTTAAGTATGGAAAACAAACCCCCCTGAAAATTCAGGCTCTGACCCTCTAAGTTTCAAGGTTTTCTTTGCTTTGGGCCATGAAAAGATAACCACAATAAGACAAATGGCAAGAGGCTATATCTGGAATCTCCTGCTACCAAGAAGACAGCACAATGCCTTTTGGATTTTAGAGGCAACACATAACAAATATATAACAGCATGTTGCTGCAATACACTTACCAAATAACCTCAAGCTTATTTTTTTGACTGGGATCAGAAAAATAGAAGGCTCTAGAATTCTGAAGCAAGTTGCCCCACCAGTTGCATATGAAAGAGGAAATTTATTGGCACTTAAAGTGTTGGTGACAGTCGGTTTCAGCAGCATTCCATCGTTAAGTGGAAGAGGTATATATGAGACTGGACTTGAACAGATTCTGAAGGCACAATTATTTACAGAAGCAGGGGGCTTAGGCTCATGCATCTATTTCAGTACTTTGAAGGACTACCTAATCTCTACAAAGGCACACTGTGGCTTTATGAAGCATTTCCTATAGCAAGTTGTTTGAAGAAGAAGAAACCTACGTTTGGATTGCAGATGGTCCCACATGATACATTAGGAACACCTAAAATGAGTGACTATAGCATCATCCCCACTCGGGCATGATACAGAAGAACAAAGATGAAGGGGAATCTTCCAAGGAGTAGAACTTGGAGGAAATGTACCTGCTTATTTACTTTTCTTGGAAAAATATCGGATTCACTCTGAGTTTTGAGCAATGGCTAATGTTTTGGCTGAGTGGCCACAGACTCGGGAAGAAAAATATTGGAAAACTGGTGACAGAGATGTTTGGGGCAGACCTCATGGAATGGGCACAAAGTGTGAAAATGTTTTTGTCCTGTATGAATGTTCACCAAGGCAACCACAGCCGACCAGGCTCTCAAAATTCATGTGGACAAAATGGTCCATTATGTGGATGCCAGTGAATTTCTGTGCTCAGACATTCCAGTCGTTGCTGAAAAGGCCTGAGGGACCAAATGGCCATGGAAGCAGGCATGGCGATTATCTGTGGACTCAACAGCATGGAGTCCTACTTACTATGATGTGATTGTAACTATTAATGATGTCAACAACAACATGTCAACAACAGAGAGTGTCATTGAGCCACCAATATGGTAATGTCTCCCAAATGGACAAGCCAGCCACCTGGTGACAATTTGATTGCATTCGATCACTTCCATCATCGAAAGGAAAGCAATTTGTTCTTTTTGGGATAGACACTGATTCTGGAGATACATTTGCTTTCACTGCCATGTAATGACCCTGATAAAAACACCCTTCATGATTTTAAGGATTGCTTTACTCACTGTCAACAAATTCTTCCTTAGTTATTTCTTCTGAACAAGGAAACGATAGTGGAGCAAATGAAGTATAACAGTTGGCCCATGGAATGAATTCATGGTTCCTACCATAGATCCCATATCCTGCCTGGTAGAATGGGCTTCTGATGCCTCAGTCTTTGCAAGTATCTCAGGTTCTATCCCATAGGTAGAAGTTTATTTCTGAATCTTATATACCAATATGTGCTTCTATTTCTCCCATAGCTAGGGTCTGAGTCCAGGATCTAAGGGATAGAAATGAGTCCTTCCTCTTCATGTACAGAGAAACGTTTCTAGTAACAAATGATAGAAGTGATTCCTGACAGTATAGTCTTCAAGAGTTATTCCTCTTATTTTTGAACCGAATGAAATACAACTTTGGTCTCTGATGGTCCAGAGAACTTAGTTCCCTAAGAAATGTTCTCCATAAGGACACACAGGGACAATGCTGCGGGGAAGCTGGAAACTCTTTTTCCCAGAATCCCTTTTCCCTAGTGTTAAAATTTGCCAAGGAGAGGAAATTGCCAGGGATTCTGAAGGCAGGAAAGGAACAGAATCTATTATTCTATGGAGGCGTTTGTACCCAGATAAGAGTATTTATTTATTTTGAGTTCTTAAATTCCTCGGTTTACTAATGTTTGTTTAAATCCAGTATCCAATATACTGTGACATTTTATTTGACCACATTCTGGTATTTCACCTTTCTATGGTTTGTTGATTTGTTTCGCTGAATGATTAGAATTCAGAATTCTGAGATCCACAGACGAGCAGTCTAGTTCCTTATTTCCAATGACTTTGGCTATCTCTGCAAAAAGAATTATTACCCTTACCTAAAATGATATGTCAAAATCTAAAATTATCATCTTCCATTGAGAACCACTCATTTTCTCTGCCTTCAGCAGCACCTATAATCCAGTATAATTTAAAATATACATTGCTAAATATATATATATATATATATATATATATACACACACACACATTGCTTAGTTCAAACCCCACCTCTTTCATGAAAACTTTCCCTACCATTAACTTTCTTTTGATCCCTTATACTTAGTCCACATCCTATATTGCACAATACAGCGTCTACATTTTTCCAGAAACATCTGGAGCGTAGACGACATGATTGGAAGGCTAGCTGTATCCAACGTTGCCTGTGAGACAGAGGCACTCGGGAGAAAGTTTGAGAATTTCTTAACATCCATTTTATTCTCCATATTGATAAATTTCTGGGAAAAAAAAAAAGCAACAAAGATTGACTAGCAGAAAAGTGATTTCTAGTTGGACCCTCTATTTGGTTATCTTCCTTGGAGAGATTGAGCAAGAATTGAGTGCCTTGGGATCAGGGAAGTCCAGGGACAACATACAAAGCTAGATCACTAGATTTAGGATAGTGAGAGAGAGAGAGAGAGAGTCACGGCATTACTCTGTCTGCTTTATATTCTACTGGACTCTGTGGCATCTGAGTGAATCCAGCGAGAGGTATTCTCTAAATGAGAATGAATATGTAGTGTCTTCACTGGAGACCAGAGGATGATTCCCCTGTATAGCAGTTGGAGCGCAGCCTCAGGCACAGGCAACAACCACAGAGACACTGAATCGGTCTGATAGAATAAAGTACGAGTCCCCTGACATCACCTATTTCTTGATTTTTTGTCTCAGGCTGATCATCTACATTTATCTACAGATGACCCTTGAACAACACAGGGGTTGGGGTACCAGCCCTCCTTAGAGTCAAAAGTCTGAGTATGACTTTACAGTTGCCTTCAATATGGAAGTTCCGCACGTATGGATCCAACCAACCGTGGATTCTGTAGTAAGTATTTAGTGCAAAAAAACCCCCAAAAAACAAAAAAATGGGTGTAAGTGGACCAGCACAGTTCAAATCAGTGTTGTTCAAGGATCAACTGTATTTGTGAGTAGTAACAATTGAAAGATTTATCTTAAGAATTTCAACATTGTTTATAGTTTTTTGAGGAGGTTCAAATCTAAGAATTTTTGGGAAACCAGTCCATCCTTGAGGAGAGAAACTTCATTTCCATTTATTCCTAATATGCGGTTTTCAAAATTAAATAGAGTTCAGCCCAGAAGCAACCAGAAACCAATGAAAGGAAACAGCAGGCCGTGGTTAGCAAAGAACACTTGCAGAGAACACTTGCAGAGAATTTGGCCAATTATTTTTTTCCGGTTTTAGCAACACATCTTTGCTCCTTTCTTCAAACACCTTTCAGGCCTAGCAGATAAGTATTGGCCTATAGACAGCATGGCAACAAAAATTACTGTCATGGTTATGAAACAGCACTAAGAATAAGGGTTAGTTTGACTGTTAATAGAGCACAAAGTACCCAAAAAAACAGGTTTGTGTGGAGGGATGATCTAAAAGGAGGGAGGTGTCCAGCCCCACTGCAGTTTATCTCTTTCATAAATTTTTCATTTCCTGGGGCATAACCTTTTTGTGTGTGTGATATGACAGATAAGTGGAATCCTGTGAGGAAAGGCCCAGAACCAAGAGAATGCTTCTGGAAACAAGCTTTGGGTCAAGAAATTTAAAAAGGAAAAATAAATTACATAAACCAACAGCTGGTTGCAACAAAATCCAGTTTACCTTTTACAAGTTTCATCTCCACCACAGAGAAGACCACACTGAGAGTCATTTCAAAAAATTTACCTTTTATAAAATATGTCCAACTCAGACATAAATGCAAACCAGCACTAAATAGAATTATGCCAATGTTTATTCCAAAGAGGACTAGATGTGCACAGTTAATTAGTCTACAAACAATCATGTTTTTTCTTTTTATTTTTTTTTTTGAATTCCTTATTATTTTTAGTTTATTTTTGGCTGTGTTGGGTCTTCATTTCTGTGCGAGGGCTTTCTCTAGTTGTGGCGAGCGGGGGGCCACTCTTCATCGCGGTGCTCGGGCCTCTCCTGTTGCGGAGCACAGGCTCCAGACGCGCAGGTTCAGTAGTTGTGGCTCACGGGCCCAGTTGCTCTGCGGCATGTGGGATCTTCCCAGACCAGGGCTCGAACCTGTGTCCCCTGCATTGGCAGGCAGATTCTCAACCACTGCGCCACCAGGGAAGCCCAACAATCATGTTTTAATAGTTGCAAGCACTGTATTAGGTGAAAAGATGAAAACCTTGTGTTGGAGTGTTATAGAATCTGATTAGGGTCTACAGCTTTGAGATTTAAACCAAAGTCTTACAAATAGCTATTAGAATATTTAACTTTTGTTTTCTTATTTTTTTATTTTTTTTTATTTTTTTTTATTTTTTTAAATTTTTTAATTTATTATTTATTTATTATGTTTATTTTTGGCTGTGTTGGGTCTTCGTTTCTGTGCGAGGGCTTTCTCTAGTTGCGGCAAGCGGGGGCCACTCTTCATCGCGGTGCGCGGGCCTCTCACTATCGCGGCCTCTCTTGTTGCGGAGCACAGGCTCCAGACGCGCAGGCTCAGTAGTTGTGGCTCACGGGCCCAGTTGCTCCGCGGCATGTGGGATCCTCCCAGACCAGGGCTCGAACCCGTGTCCCCTGCACTGGCAGGCAGACTCCCAACCACTGCGCCACCAGGGAAGCCCTAACTTTTGTTTTTTTAAACGACATGTTAGTTTTTACTTGCTCTTGGTTTTCTCCCTCCTTTTCTTCCTTTCTTTCTTCTCTACTTCCCCCTCTGTGTCTCCCCTTCCTTTATTCCTCTTTCTCTCCTCTTCTCTTTTCACCTCTGGTAGCTAATAGGGTGTCTTGCACCTTCTCTCTCCTTTTTTTTTTTTTTTTGTTTTTTGGCTTTGCACTTGAGTAAACATGTTCAAATCAATTAATTTTCCAGGCTCAAAATAATTCATTGGGTTGAAACAAGATTACATGATAGATACAGAGATAGATAAATTGATGGATTGATAAAAACAAAGAAGTAAGAAAACAGAAGTGTGAAAGGCTGGGAGGCACTTTAAAAAGTATCCATATCATTATATTACACAGTGCAGTAACCTTCTGGAGTCCCATGTGTTTAAATCAAATACATTGAAAATAGCTGCCTTCATGTTGGCTCCCCTGTGATTAACTGGGCTAACAGCAAAAGTGACTTTAAAGATAACTCAAGTTAGAGATTACAGAATTAGAAACCAGGCTATATGATTCACAGAGTTCTTTCTTATATCTATCATCTATTTGTCACTTCTTATCCTAAATCGCAGGCGTTCGTTAAATCCTTAAATCCATTCAATTTGTCCTCTTGCTTGAAATTTACTCTTACCTGCTTTCTCCAAATCCTCACATCCTACTGTTAATTTATCTTAAATATGTTTTTAGAGAGCTCCTTACTGTCCCTTCTTATGCCTTTTCATCCTCTCAGTAAACTGGTCAATGTATTAACTGTCCAAGGTGGAAATTCCATGTTTAATCCTTGGAAGGCACTTCTTAATCATGGCTTTGTTTAAAGCCACAGGTTCCCAGGCCTCTAAGAATTTTGCAACATAAAGTTGTTAACAGTGTGTAATGACTGAGCCTCTTGGGGTTGGAAGAAGATAGAGGACTGATTTAATACAGTGGGATCCAGGATCTGAGGCAGGAAGGAAGATCAGGGTATATTAAATAAAAGCATTGTCATCTCATTTTCAAAAATAAATAATTTCCTATATAAGTCTATATTCATTGTGTGGCTTGGTATTCACATAATGAGAAAAACATGGGTGTATATGTATGTTTGTAATCATTTTATCTTCTTGGCGAATGACCCTTCTGACATTTACAATAGCGCTAAAAATAACACACTTAGGAAAAAACTTTAATAAGCAGGCAAAAGACTTTTACACTGAAAAGTACAAAACATTGATGAAAGAAAGAAGATACAACCAAATGGAAAGACATCCAGTGTTCATTGATTGGAAGACAATATTTAAATGCCCATACTACTGAAATCAATCTGCAAATTTAGTGTAAACTCTCAAAATTTTAATGGTATTTTTATAGGAATAGAAAAAATAACTTCATATGGGACCACAAAAGACCACACATAGCCAAATAAATCTTGAGAAAGAACAAAGCTAGAGGCATCACACTTCCTGATTTAAAAATGTATCCCAAAACTACAGTAATTAAAACACTACAGTACTGGCATAATGACAGGCATATAGATCAATGGAACAGAATGGAGAACCTAGAACTAAATCTACACATATATGACCAATTACTCTTTGACAAGGGTGCCAAGGATCCACAATGAGAAAAGGAAAGTCTTTTCAACAAATGGTGTCGGGAAAAGTGGATATCCGTATGCAAAATAATGAAATTGGACTCTTATTTTACTTCACACACAAAAATCAAATCAAAATGGATTAAAAACTTCGTTTTAAGACTGAAATTGTAAAACTCCTAGAAGAAAACATAGGTGAAAAGCTCCATGTCATTGGTCTTGGTAACGATTTCATGGATATGGCAACAAAAGCACAGGCAGCAAAAGCAAAATTAGAAAAGAGAGACCACATCAAACTGAAAAGCCTTGCACCACAAGAGAAACAATTGGCAGAGTGAAATGTCAACCTAAAGGAGTGGCAGAAAATATCTGCAAACTATGTATCTGGTAAGGTGTCAATTTCCAAAATATTTAAGAAACTCCTACAACTCAGTAGCAGTGAAAATCCTAGTAACTGGGTTCAAAAATGGGCTAAAGACTTGAATAGACAATTCTCCAAAGAAGACATACATATGGCCATCAGGTATGAGAAAAGATTCTCATTGTCACTAATCATCAGGGAAATGCAGATGAAAACCAGAATGAGATATCACCTCACATCTTTCAGTATGACTATTACCAAAAATATCAAAAGACGTGCTGGGGAGGATGTGGAGAAACTGGAACCTTTGTGCACAGCTGGTGGGAATGCAAACTGGGGTAACTGCTGTGGAAAACGGTGTGGGAGTTCCTAAAAAACTAAAAATAGGGCTACCATATGATCCATCAATCCCACTTCTGGGGATGTGTCAGAAGAATTGAAAGGAGGATTTTGAAGAGGTATTAATCCTCCTGTATTCATTGCAGCAGTATCCCAGTAGCCAAGACATGAAAGCAACCTAAACATCCACTGAGTGATGAATGGATAAAGAAAATGGTATGCACATACAATGGAAAATGATCCAGCTTTTTAAACGTTCCACATTGTGTAGCAACACAGATGAACCTGGAAGATGTTACGCTCAGTGAAATAATCCAGTCACACAAAAGGATAAATACTGCATGATTTCACTTATATGAAGTATGTAAAATAGTCAAATTTATAGAATCAAAGAGTGGAATGGTGGTTGCCAGGGACTAGGGGAAAGAGAAGTGAAGACTTGCTAATTAACGTGCATAAAGTTTCAGTTAAGCAAGATGAATACGTTCTAGAGATCTGCTGTAAGGCATTGTGCTTACAGTTATGCTGTGTTGTACACTTACAAGATTAAGAGGAGATATCGCATGTTAAGTGTTCTTATCACAGTAAAATAAAGTTAAAAAACACCCCCCCCAAACACAAACAGAAAATGCACCTATAAATATGTATCCGGGCTTCCCTGGTGGCGCAGTGGTTGGGAATCTGCCTGCCAATGCAGGGGACACGGGTTCGAGCCTTGGTCCGGGAAGATCCCACATGCCGTGGAGCAACTAGGCCCGTGAGCCACAACTACTGAGCCTGTGTGTCTGGAGCTTGTGCTCCGCAACAAGAGAGGCCGCGATAGTGAGAGGCTCGCACACTGCGATGAAGAGTAGAGGCCGCAATAGTGAGAGGCCCGCGCACCGCGATGAAGAGTGGCCCCCGCTTGCCGCAACTAGAGAAATCCCTTGCACAGAAACGAAGACCCAACACAGCCAAATAAATAAATAAATAAATAAAAAATAAAAATAAAGGAATTCCTTAAAAAAAAAAAAAAGTATCCCCCCCATCTCACCAGACTGAGTCATTTTCCTTCTCTATTTTTTAAATTAATTTTTATTGGAGTATAGTTGATTTACAATGTTGTGTTAACTTCTGTTGTACAGCAAAGTGATTCAGTTATACATATACATATATCCGCTCCTTTTTAGATTCTTTCCCCATACAGGTCATTACAGAGTATTGAGTAGAGGTCCCTGTGCTATACAGTAGGTCCTCATTAGTGATAATTATCTATCTAAATGATAGATAATCATTTTCCTTTTCTAATGGGAAGCTGTTAAGCCCTCATCATTGGTTTACCTCTGTAATGATCTTCAAATGAATTCATTTCACATTTTGTTCAGCTCTTCTATTTACCCTCAAACGGAGGAGGGCCAGTTGGTCTGCTGTATGGATAATCTTCCATCATCAAAATGGTTCATTTACTTTTAGTTTTTGCAAATTCTGGGGAGCTGTGGTGGTCAGTAAAACGCTGTTCTCTCCTAAATTTGTTTTCAGAATCACCCTTTGCCCTTAATGCCATATTAATCCCACCATAACAATAAATAAGGTCTGTGGTAAACCGCAAGCCTCATAGTATAAACAGTCCTCTTTGTACAAAGATTATTTCCAAGCAGAAATAATCACTTAATCACCGTCACAGGAGGCAGCCACCAGCTTTTACATGATGATCCATTATTTCCTATCTTCACCTCTGCTGTGGGCTAGCATTTCAAGAACTTTCTATCCAGAAACATGTGGAATAAAATACCAAAGGTCCATAAGTTAACCAGTATATTTCTTCATACATATTGACATTTTAAAATTCTATTTACCAATCATGGCACATTTCATAATCAAATACCGAGGGCAACTCCAACCGCAGAAATCACCAGACTTCAAAAGAAGGTCAGATTATGATGACTGTCTCTCATATGTAAGGCATTTCTTCCATGCTACCTGGAGTGTCCTCCATTTTTCATTTTCCCTAGAGAACATAGGGAACACTGCTAGTTGGAAAATAAAGTTCGATCTCTTTTAAAAACCCTTAAATGAATTACATTGCCTCTGATTATTTATTTATTTATTTTTAATCTGTTTTCTTTTTTTTTTTTTTAATTTATTTATTTATGGCTGTGTTGGGTCTTCGTTTCTGTGCGAGGGCTTTCTCTAGTTGTGGCAAGTGGGGGCCACTCTTCATCGCGGTGCGCGGGCCTCTCACTATCGCGGCCTCTCTTGTTGCAGAGCATGGGCTCCAGACGCGCAGGCTCAGTAATTGTGGCGCATGGGCTCAGCTACTCCATGGCATGTGGGATCTTCCCAGACCAGGGCTCGAACCCGTGTCCCCTGCATTGGCAGGCAGATTCTTAACCACTGCGCCACCAGGGAAGCCCTGCCTCTGATTATTAATGTAACAATTTTGTGATGTCTCTGAAAAATAGGCCAAAGTGAACAAACCAAACAGCTAAGCCAAGATTTTAATTTCCTTTCTGATTTTCAGCCTCTACCAGAAGTTTGATTGCCACCTTCCTAGCCTCTGCTCCTTGGACCCAAAGTCAATGCCACATGTTTTTGGTTTTTATTTAAGTGTCACTCCACTTTTGGGGATACTTAATCAGTTTTCTATTAGTGTGTAATAACTCCACCAAAATTTAGTGCCTTATTATAAAACTGTTTTATTTTTTGCTTGTGATGGTCTCTCCTCCTGCTGGTCTTACCTTGTTTCACTCATGGAGTTGCAGGCCTGGAGCTTACCCACTGGGGCTGGGGTAGTCTGTGATGGCCTCATTCACATGTGTAGCAGTGGGTGTTGGCTGTTGGCTGAACTATATTGTGGCAATATTCAGTCATGGTAATGGCGCAAGACACAAACCTCTTAAGGCCTAGGCTTGGAAGTTGTACAATTTTATCTCATTCAATTAGTCAAAATTAGTCACAAAGCCAGGTGAACATTCAAGTTATAGGGACTAACAACCCCTCTTAAAGAGATGAGCTATCAATGATTTGTGGCCTATTTTAATCTACCTATGTCCCATTTACATTAGGTGATTTTATTCTCAGATCTCAGTTTCCCAGGATTCATAGGGATGTGAGTTCATAGGGAATATCCACATTCTGGATAGAGTTGGTATTAAGTTCTCTCAGGTGCTCTCAATCTGTTTTGTACCAACTTATTTTTTCTTCTTACTCTTCCAAATTTCCTTTCATTTCAATGATCCCTAATATTAACAATTTTAATTTATTTCCCAGAGTAAACATTCTTGAAATCATGTTTAATTCATCCTGTATTTTCTTTATCCTTCATTTTCTGTATCTTCATTTTCTATATCTAATATGGCAAAACCTATTTGAAATAACTGTTTTAATCCAGTTGCCTGACCACTAATCACAACTGTATGTCCATAACACAAGACCCTGACATCTGGCTTTCCTTTTACTAGTTTCTCTCCATTTTACCTATTTAATTTGATTATACATCCTAATCCATGGCTACTTTATCCCCCTCTCTTGATCAGAATCCTTGTTCTCATTCATACAGCTAGATATTCTAAGAATTTCCAAACTTTTGAGTCTTTTTTTAATGATATGGTTCTTCCTTATCCAATTTTACTATTAATCAATATGTATATATCTTTATTTCCAGGCTTTATTACCTCATATATTTTATATATGACATATTCATTTCTGAATCTCTATATTTGCTATTCTATTCATTACAAACATGCAATAATTTTCTTTCATTTGTTTGCATATGTGAATATAGTATCAGTGCCCAATTTAATTAGGGTGTGCTCCTCTAAGCTTTCCCTGACTCCTCAAACTAAAACAGATATCTGACCTTCTTAAAATACTAGTTTATTTATACATTACAAGCATATAGCTTAACATCTAAACTTTTATGGTTTCTTTGTACTTCATAAGTTCATGACTGATTTTATTTAGTTGCCTAAGTAATGACAGAAGGGAATGGGAACCAAGGTGAGGTTGGAATGCTAAGTGTTCAATAGCAAGAAGGACAGTGCCTGTATTTACTCAGGAGAAAATAAGGAAAGAGTGGATATAAAAAGAGGAAGTCTTGCTGTAACTCTGTAGAGGGAGTTCTCATCTAATAATGCTTAACTAGTATTTATTAAGTATTATAGAATGTATATCATATGCCTCTGCTGCCCCCAGCTCTCACTGTGTAGTCATTACCTCCAATCTGGCCATAGATTTGGCAGAGTTATGTGTGGGCTTGTGTTCTATTCATTACTGACAGTGTCTCAGATGGTCACTCTTCACTTTCCACTTGGACTTTCTGACAGCTATGGGCACAGGCTAGAGCCTGCTGGAGAGCACCTTCACATCGATCAGTCTTGAAATGTGGGGTCATTAAAAAGCCCAAGGGAAATCCTTAGCCACTGTGGGTTCGGAAACAAAGAATAAATATTACCTTATTCAATCATAGGGTGGACAATTTTGAGAAGGTTGTAGGCAGGATCAAGTCTCAGTTGCCCACGGCAGTGAACTCTATAATGTACTCCTATTTGGGTTTTTCTTCATTTCCTCATTTTTTCTGTTCCCTCTCTGTTATCTCTAAATGGACTATGTACACATGTGCCTTGGTTTAGAAGCTTGCTTCAGGCTGAGGCAGTGAGCAAGTTCCTTTTTTAAAAAATTTTTATTAGAGTATAGTTGATTTACAATATTGTGTTAGTTTCGCCAGTGTACAGCAAAGTGATTCAGTTATACATATATTCATTCTTTTTCAGATTCTTTTCTCATATAGGTTATCACAGAATATTAAGTAGAGTTCCCTGTGCTATAACAGTAGGTCCTTGTTGGTTGTCTATCTTATGTATAGTAGTGTGTGTATGTTAATCCCGAGCTCCTGATTTATCCTTCCCCTCCACGTTTCCCCTTTGGTAACCAGAAGTTTGTTTCTGATCTTTTTCTGTAAATGATAATAGTGTGCTGTAGTCAGAGGCTTGAGATAGTTAGTTTGGAAAGGGAAAACTGAGTTGTATAGAAGAACATAACAGAAATGACTGGCAAGATTTTTTTCCCCTGAAATATACACATTTGTATTTTCTCTTCAGTTAGGTTATCTCCCTAAAGGTAAACTTATACTTAATAATTCTTGTGTTTCCTATAGCATGTTGCTGAGTACATGAAAGATAATAATAGATACTTGTTGATTTTCTAATAAACTGATTCATTATGAATTGATGTTCTTTGGTATGGACTTAAAATCCTATATATAGATACAGATTACATACATATTTTATATACATGTGTATATCAGTATTATATATTCATTAAGGAAAGAACCTGTACCAGAAATATACTATTAATCCAAAAGAATTTTGTTTGAATATAAAATAATAGATTTGGAATTCTTACAATCTGTGGCTGTTATGATGACTACCATTTGAAACCTAGAAAAATGTAATTGTTAAAAATTCAGAAGATTGAACTGTTTTTACATTTTTTCTGTCATAAAGCAACTGATTTTGTTTAGTAATACTGTAAGTCAATGTGAGAGAAACGACAATAAGGCATTAATCAAACGAAGCCCTCATACATAGGCGTTCAATGAAGAATTTCACTATGCCCAAAGAGTGATCATTTTTAGATTACATCAAAAATATTGTGAACCACAGTTTTTTCAGTGGTTAAAAATGTAGATATAGGGACAATTTCCAGAATGGTGGTCTGGGGAAGGAACTTCATGGACCTTATCCCCAGTAAGCAACCATAATTGGTGAAACTGATTTTAAAAAGTCAACTATTTAATATCTGTGGAATTTTCCCAAAGAACATATGGCGAACAACAAAACATTTATTCAAGAAAATCGGCTAAATCTCTGTGAGAACAGTGTGAGTCTATGGCACTTGAACCACGATACTCCTTCCAAACCCACCCACCTCAGCGTGACAGAAGCTCTAGTCTGAGTGAGTGTGGTCAAGAAGATAGGGTTCCCTCTCCCCAGATCTCCCCATCAAGTGCTATGGTTTCACCTTGGGAGGCACAGGTGGCCAACATTTTAAATTCTCTTCCCCTAGTTCCATGTTATAGAGGCTAATTATCAAGTGAGTGCAATTGAGAGGTCTGAGGATAATTTCCTCCACCCAACCCCAATTTTGGGGAGAGGGCAAGACCAAGAATATTGGGCCCTATTTACCTTTGCCCTACTTCACTTATAGGGTGGATGTGCCGATCCAAGAGAGACAAACCGAGAGGACACAGGCTCTCACACTTCCCCATCCCCGCTCTGGAACAGTGGTGCAATGTTGGTACATGGTACAACAGGATGAATCTTGAAAATACTACACTAAAGAAAGAAGGCAATTATAGGATACAACATATTATATGATTCTATTTATATGAAATGTACAGAATGCGCAAATCTATACAAACAGAAAGTAGATCAATGGTTTCCTTCTAGAGTGATGGAATTGTTCTGAAATTGATTGTGGTGGTGGTAGACCAATTCGGCATTAAAACATACGATTGAAGAGCCTTTAGTGTACTCATATGTGTCGTGAATCTCCAAGGTGGAGCTATATTGACATTTTCCAAACACACAGCTTTTCATATTGCTCTTTTTATTTACATTTATATGTGTATATACTTTTAAACGACTAATGTTCAAAAAACTATATTTTGGAAAACTTAAGCTAAAAAGCTTTGAACGGGGATTTTGACTTTGATTTAGTGAACTCCATCCATGGATGGGCTTTCAGAGATCCGTAATCCTCCTTATTGTGGTATTACCATGCAATTTTTGTTCTTTTATTTTCTCTTGGATATTCGGTAACACATTATGGCTATTGAACCATACATAGCAAGCAGAACATAAAATGTACACATTGCATGGAGGAAAGAGAAAAGATGAAGTGGACAAAATTTCTTTGAGAATTCCCTTTGTCTAAAAACAATTTTCTACTAGAGAAAACAAGAATCGCACTTATATTTCTTTAACTGAAATAAGGCACTTATAATCAGTTGTAATCAGTGAATCACCCTCAAATAATATTAAGAAAATAAGGATTGGCATATGACTGGAGGAGGTAATACATTTTTCCCCTTTGGTTCTGTCTGAGGTTCTTGTCTCAAAGTCTTGGTTGTGTCTGTTTTGAACACCATGGCAGCCTAGGACCATGGAATTTTGAGTCACAGAATATTTACTTTTAATAAAGAACTGGAAGAATTCCAGGTCATCTGTGAATGTTGTTTAGCAAGGGACAATTAAATGTTTTGGATTAATTTCTTTCTACTGGTATGTTAAATGTTTACTTACTGCAATTAAAAGAATATGCAATATTGGAGGCAACTTGAATTTACAAATCCTAAAATCCCTAACATTGTATGCATAATTTTGCTCGGAGGTATGCTTTTTCTGTTAGGAGGGGAATGACGCTCAACAGATAATCGCTCAGAAAAGGTTCAGAAACAGTGGGTTAGAGGCTCAGTGAAGATGAAACCGTCTCAAGAATGAACATATTATGGTGCTAAGAAATACAAATGGTCAAGTCATTTATATGATGTCAGTTCAGCTGAGCTGTGAGAGAGAGGGAACCCAGCCATCAGGTGTCAGAGCTGTCAGTCAAAGCAACAGCCAAAAATTAGAGAGTCAAGCCTTTAATCACTTACTGCACTGGTATAAGCAAGTGCCTAAAACCAGAGAAGGTTTAGAAGTGCCCTATTCTATTTCCCCATGGATCAGCAACTGGTTAAGAGTCAAGTGGATCAACACAGACATGGGGGTCATCTCCCTATTGAGGGAGCCCAGAACAAAAGGCACCGGCTGTTTCATGGAATTGTGGGGATGGCATGGGGCCTTGCTACTGGGAGAGAGGGACAGTCATCACTTGGGATCCAAGGGGGATTGGTTCCAGGACTCCCACAGATACTACCAATCAGATTTTAGAAAGAACTGTTCAAAGTTTTGTTTTCCAATACTATCTATTAATAGTGAATTATAATGAGATACTTTCAGAACAATCTCAGATGAGTGTACTTAAGAATAAGGGCTTTAGGGGCTTCCCTGGTGGCGCAGTGGTTGAGAATCTGCCTGCCAATAATGCAGGGGACACGGGTTCGAGCCCTGGTCTGGGAAGATCCCACATGCCGCGGAGCGGCTGGGCCCGTGAGCCACAATTACTGAGCCTGCGCGTCTGGAGCCTGTGCCCCGCAACGGGAGGGGCCGCGATAGTGAAGGGCCCGCGCACCGCGATGAAGAGCGGTCCCCGCACCGCGATGAAGAGTGGCCCCCACTTGCCACAACTAGAGAAAGCCCTAGCACAGAAACGAAGACCCAACATAGCAATCAATCAATCAATTAATCAATAAAAAAAAAATAAATCTTTAAAAAAAAAAAAAAAAAAAAAAAAAAAAAAAAAAGAATAAGGGCTTTATACCTATCCTAGGTTTCAATTAAGCATGACTGTAATTTTTTGGGGGGGAAGGGGGGAGGATGGAGATACAGCACAGAGGACTCAGAGCATAACAATTCCTCTCTGTTTTGTTAAAAATTCTTAGATGCTGATATGCATGAAGATATGAATTTTCAGTTTTATGGAAATAGTCCAAACAGAATGGTTGAGAAGAAATTGAAATTGGATATTGTTGATCATGCAGTGTGAAAACATTTTAAAAATATATGATACTGGCTAGAGAAGGAAAGTAAAGAGTAGATAATGGCGCTGATAATGTTCCATAATTGTAACACTAGACATAGTTTCATTAAATGACCAAATGAACCATTACTGGCATAGTTTAAAGTTTAAAAAAAATAATAAACATGAAATATGGATGGAATAGTTTAAATGTTGCAAAGAGCTAATAAGAGTAACAGTCATGCCCTGTTAAAGCAAAGCCTTTATTTTGTTCAATGACAGAGTTTGTAATGATCAAAACACTAAAATGAAGTAGCTGTGAAAGTAAAAACTTTGTTATATGCTTTAAAAATAGATTGAATCTTATCTTAGATTTTGATTTTACTATGTAGTTTAGTAAAAATAAATAATAATAAATATTATACATAAAGGTTTTCATAGTTGCAGCCATGACCCTTAGGAAGGTGCTTAAAAATAAAATGAAAATCAAATTACTTAAATACAAAGTAGGAAATCTTGGTTTGGAAAAACTCCATCACCAAGATAAAAAGCACACTGAAACATTTGGTGTGGAAGAATCAGTTCACTTTCAATGAAGTATTTGCAATATTCAATCTTTTATATGGTAGTTAATTTCTTCCCAATGCTGTTGGTTTTATTTTGCTTTAGTAGTCTAGAGCGAAGTAAACAAGGATCTTCAGTTTTTAATAAGGAAGTTGAAATGCTTTGGGGAGTTCTTGGGCTCTTTTGAAGATTATCATGAAACTAGGAAGCATCCACTAAACCAGTGAAATGAAACTCCCTATTTTTCCTTGTATATTTTCCACTACTGTTATACTTTTTACACTCCTCAGAGTATCTTGTTGTATTTTCTGACTATTGAATATCTGTAATGTTGGCTTTATTCCTTTATTGATAATTATTTAGGCATGTTAAAACTGATAGTGTCCAGTTAGGGAACTGTAGAAATATAGTATTTAATCAACAGAGTGGAAACAGAATTCTAGCCTTAGGACTGTTGCTGTCTTCCTCTATGGTTTATGGGAGACTCCATATATCTCAAATTGACTATAAAATTGTGGTAATGGAATTCATACTGGTTGAAATACTGATGTCTATATTGAAGGGTGTATAATAAGAAAAGAGTTTTATTTCTTTCATTTTTAGTGGAACACTCTCTGAGTACTCTGGTACTCTCCCATATTATTGTCAAAATGCCTTTTTGGTAAGTTTCACATTGTGTCAGTTGCATGCCCCAGTGGATTTTATTCACTAAATGTGGGGTATAAATTTATCACATATGAATATGAATCTGTTAAAGTAATTTACTTTAAAATTCTATCTGTTCAATTTGAGAGGATTCAGTATTTGAAATTTAGAAAGAATTATTGTTCTTTGATAGTTTGCAGTTGAACTTCTTTCAGCTGTAATATCTTTAATAGTAGTTTAAGTGCATTGCAAAAAAAATTGTGTACTGAATATATTTTTATTAAAGTGTTTACAAAGTTCTTAGAAATGACATCCTACACTTGAAATATTTTGAAAATTAAAGTTGAAGAATATTCAATAGGATATTTATTTACTTGTTACTTATAAAATTATATCAGAGTAAAATCCCAGTTATATATCATCTATGAAGGTATTGCCTCAGTGACTGATATGTAATCCTTCTTAAACTCTAAATAAGTGATGTGCTGTGTACCACAAAGTATCAGGTGGTTGAACTGAACACACCTTTTTTTATTGTTTATAATTGGGGTAAATACAATTACTGGTGTATATATCTACCTACTAGAGATCTGACAATACATTTATGTTTTATAGGATACAAATGTGATGATGACATAGTCCTTTAAAAAATTTATACTTTAATAATTTACTTTTCCTATAAATTGTAAGTTCAAATCAACCCAGGAAAATTTATTTAGTTTTCTTTAAATATTTTGCAATTGTCAAGGGAAAACAAAAAGTAAAATGGTTAATTGAGTGATTTTAATGCCAGTGAATTTAAAACGATAACAGAATATTCTAATAACTGATGTTCAGCTTAGAGATTCTTTATACAAACAAGTGTATAACTCTGTGAACATCAGCCAGTCACAAGTTACCATATGATTCAGCTTTAATGATTTTATCTTTCTGATCTTTGAACAAATCTCTTCAACCCCCTCCTCCAAAATATTAGATTCTTTCTTGAGATCTACTCTGTGGTATTTTGAGATCCATCTCTACTAAGCAGCGAGTATTTTCATGCTCAAAGTATTTTGTCTTTTTTTTTTTTTTTCTTTTTTCTAACACCTACTTCTCTTTGCCTTCAAATTTCTGATGTTTCCTGAATTTTCTTTCTGGGTAAATCTCCTTTAGTGAGTTTCTGGATTAGAAAAGATCAAACAATGAATGAAAAAGAACTCAGATGTTAACAAAAACTTAAATAATAGAAGTATTAGAATATGAGGCGTAAAACATGCCTATTAAAATCTTGCAGAAAAGCAAGACAAGTTGCAAATGAATAAATGATAATCAAAATATTTTGAGTGCTGGAGAGCAGTGGAAAAATGTCTTTGACATTTTTACTGAAAATAATTTTACCTTAGATTTCTAGGTAGTCAAATCCTAATAAATTGTGATAGCCAAATAAAAAGACAGTTTTAGACATACAAAATCACAGAAAATTTATCTCCTATATGACTTAGTTTAGTATATGAATGGAGCTTATTCAGCACCAAAGTTAGGAAGAAATCTGAGGAAAAGGAAGATATGAGTTCTGGAGAAAAGGGGATCTGGCACAGGAAAACATTATCAATGATCAGCCTATTATAGTAAGAATAAAGGCTCTACTAGAAAGGGCTGTGAGAAATAAAGCAATGATACCAAGCCTTTGAACATTTGGAGAAAAATAAAGAATACTAAAAGCACTGGTGACTGGTATATGGCTAGTTTGAACGATAAGTTTATACAAATTTATTTATGGAGATACGATTAAATTATTAACTCCTGGGGGAACATTACACAAGAAAATAATTGTTAACATAATAAACTAGTGTCACAAGAAACCATGTTTAGACAATCAAAATAATGTAAATATTGATCAGTGTTTTATCTATAAGTTAGAATATACTTATATTAAGAGGATGTGGGGAAGGGATTTTAGCTTTAAAATATTTGGTAATATTTGATTTTTTTTAAACAGATATACATTTAAAAAATAAAGTCCAGGGCTTCCCTGGTGGCTCAGCGGTTGAGAATCTGCCTGCCAATGCAGGGGACACGGGTTCGAGCCCTGGTCTGGGAAGATCCCACATGCCGCGGAGCAACTAGGCCCGTGAGCCACAACTACTGAGCCTGCGCGTCTGGAGCCTGTGCTCCGCAACAAGAGAGGCCGCAACAGTGAGAGGCCCGCGCACCGCGATGAAGAGTGGCCCCCACTTGCCACAACTAGAGAAAGCCCTCGCACAGAAACGAAGACCCAACACAGCCATAAATAAAATAAATAAATAAAAATAAATTAAAAAAAAAAAAATAAAATAAAGTCCAAAAGGACTTTATATTTCAATAATTCACAAAATTATATTACCCAAACCCTTTCATCATTCACTCAGTAGAGTTTTCCAACTTTTTTTTAAGTTATCAGCCTTCTTCCCAGAAGAATCCATTTTATTTCCAGATCTTATTTTCATCTCAGCAAAGATTAACGCAAGCCTTAAGATATTTGAAACCTGTTTTGCATTTTCATTAATCTTTAGTCAAGTGGGGCTATACCCCACTCACTTAAAATTTTTTCTTAGAAGGTATTTTACTCTACAGTTCAAAGCTATAATAAACTTTTTTTTGAAAGGTTGCATTGAAATATAAAAAGCATTTTAGATATTTTAAACTTTAAAATTTTTCCAAATAGAACTTCTTTTCCAAAAGTAGCTTAAACTGGAAATATTTTTATATATGTAAAAGCAAACCAATAATGAATCAACAGACTAAAAGTAATTATTAATATATTTACAAAAGAATAACAGAAACTCAAATTATTTTCTATGCTTTATAAATAGATACTTATTACATAAATGAATGAGTTTTGGTAGAATTTTACTAAAACAATAAACATGTATACAGTGTGTTTTAAAAATTGTGTAGAAAATTGAATTGATCAGGTACATATTAGAAAATCTGTTGTGATGTTGTACTTTAGTTTACAACTATTAGTGATATTTCCTTCTGTTTTCTAAGTCATCGGTTCATTTCTGATGTAGTTAAAAAACAAATAAAAAGCAAGCAAGCTGACCAAATTTCCTTTTTAAGAATTAAATGCAAAGTAAGTGTAGAAAATATCTTCCTGATTGATGGCTTAAGCCTTCTTCCCTGTGAAATTGGCATGAGTTGTAGCTAAGTTCATTATTATTCATAACTGTCTCAAGGTCAATTTCACTTTCTTTCATTTTCTTTTATATCACTTGTGGTTAAACTTGTTGAAGAAATGACCTCTGAAGAACGTAAGAATTAGAATGAATATTCAGAGCCTGAAAATAAGGGCAGTAACATGCATTTTATTTTAATATTTAGGGAAAGATCTCTTATGAACAAAGTAATGACTTTCTCTTTACTGGTTTTCAGGTGGGGTGTAATTGAAAGGATTTTTTGGGTAAACTACCTACCCAGTACTCATCATGCTTTCCCTTTTGCTAATATAACTCTGGGGTTCTTTATATTGTACATATCCACAGGAACAGTCTTTCCCAACTCTGAGTGTATCTTGGATTCACCTAGGAAAGTTTCATTCCATAGGAATGCCTTTGCCCTTCCACAGAAATTCTGATTTCGTTAATCCTAATGAATCCTAGGCATTGGTATTTTTAGAAGCAATACTACTGCTGATACTCCAGTTGATAACAGTATGTAGCCAGGATTGAAAAACAATACTAGAATTAGTCATGAGTTTAGATTTCAACAGAAACCCATTCTACATGATTTAAACAGGGAAAGAAAATATTAAAGGATATTTAATATTAAAATATTAAAGGATATTTAAACAGGGAAAGAAAATATTAAAGGCTCTTCATCCAGAAGAGCCAAAGAATCAGGTTTGGGAGCAGAAAAGGCATAACATTGACCCTGTGTCACCACCTGACTATTCCAGGGCTAAGGTACCATGGTTACGATAGAGACTCCTGCCACTTCTGCCCCCAGTGTTATATTTTTATGCTGCCACCTTCTCAAGACTTGATTTCACCATCTACCTTTGTGAACAGCTCATGACTGAACTGCATTTAAGTAATTCTCATTCTGCATTTTGTTGGCTGATTTAGATTACATGCTTGTTGCTTAGGTGCATGGGATGCTGGGAAAATGTATTCCCAGGTGGTGTTAAGGGAACACTAAGAAAATTTAGGAAGGCTACAGTGGCCTACTGGTATTGAGAGAGAGAAATTGGATCCAAAAAAAAACTACTTAAGTTTTGAGGTTTTGTGAGGGGTATGGGAAATTAGGGGTGGGGGGAAATGGGTGAATATTCTTAGAGGGGTGGCTATGTTATGCATTGGATTTATTCTGATATCTTTAGCAAGAAAAAAGTGAGAAAAATGATACAATTAAGTCATTTGGGGACAGATATAATTATATTAATAACCTGAAAATTATCATTCTATAACACTTTCAGAAATCCTTAATCTATTACAACTAAATCTATAGAAAAGTAGAAGAAATTATACTTTCAGAAGGAAAACTGGATAGAACAGTTCTTGTAAAATCAACCAAAATTTTGAATTAAAATTTTTATTGAAGTATAGTTGATCTACGATGTCATGTTAATTTTTTTTTTCTTTTTAAACCCAATGGCAAACATGCATAAATGTAAGGAAAAGAGCCCAGAAATGGAACTAAATCAGGAACTTGAAATTAAGAGCCTTCAAAGGCCTTCTCTCAATGGGCAGTTCTGTCAAAACTTGAAGCAATTCAATAATTACTTTGAAGACTTGGTGGAATAAAGGGGGCAAAAAATAAACCCCAGAGCTCACAGAAAATAGGGAATCTGACAAAATGTCTCTCTACAAAGCTGCTACCCCAAAGGCTACACCTGCAGTATAAGAGTGAAAACGAAATAATACTTTCACACAAAAAGGTAAAAGAAACAGCCGCATAGCACCGGGAGATCAGCTCGGTGCTTTGTGACCACCTAGAGGGGTAGGATAGGGAGGGTGGGAGGGAGGGAGATGCAAGAGGGAAGAGATATGGGGACATCTGTATATGTATAACTGATTCGTTTTATTATAAAGCAGAAACTAACACACCATTGTAAAGCAATTTACTCCAATAAAGATGTTTAAAAAAAAAAAAGAAACTTGTTTTCTTAACCCTTAAACTAGATGGAGAGAAGAAAAAACATTCCATCTGAGAATTTATAAACACCAGTGATCCCTTGCATAGTTTTGTAGTACATATTTGTGCTACCTGTGTGGCCCACGAAGACCTCAAAGAGAAAAATTAATACAAAGAAGTCTGGAATTGAAAGCACCCACAGGTGACAGGCAAGCATAAATCCTTTCAACAGGAACTCAAAGTTAATCAGGGCCTTGGAAAATTTCCCACTGAAAGAAGGCATAAAATTCAGAAAGTAATAGAAAAGATATTGGTAAACATCTAGACCAATGTAAGCAAGGCTTGGCTGTATACTATAACCTACAAAATGCCACTTAAGGGGTATAATAAAAGCAAGCTAAAATAGGGGAGAAATATGATATACAATAGAAGGAATTAATGGAGCTAAGCCTTGTACTCTTTGGAGCCCAGAGGTGTATGCAGGGGTGTTATTGAAGTTGATTAACTTTAGATACGCCTAGTAACAATTATTTTAGGTATTGTTAAAAATGATATATCAATAAGCATTTGCAGAATGGACATAGGGAATAGCATTTAAAATAGTAAAAGGAGAAAGATGGAGTAAAGAAAACCTTATCAATCAAATTTAAGAAAAGTACAAGTAGGCAAAGCTGACACTGGCTGTAATAACAACCCCCAAATCGGTCTCTTACCACAATTAAGTTTTGTTTTTCTCTCAAGTCAGTCTAATGCATTTCCAGGATGGAGCTGGGCAGTGTGGGCAGGATGATCTTCCACAAACTCTTAGCCCAGCAGATGGTTCTGCTACTTTTAGGACCTCAGCATCCTCTCCTTGATCCTTCGCAGAGCCACTTTCCAAGGAATTGTTCACAGGAAAATGTCTCAAGAGCAGAATTCAGATATCACTTCTTCTCTGAAATTATTAACAATATCCCTAAATACTGATGGTCCCCTCACTGAAGACCCGTTTCACATTGCGCATGTCTTTAAGGGGCCTGCACCCCACATTTTTACCAAACTATAACCACTTTTTCTAGCGAGTGTTTATATTAGGATGTTCTTGGATCTGAAGGATTTCTAAAAGGCTTCTGCTGAGCAACTGTTTAGTAAGCCGAGTGACATAAACTTGGGATTGGAATAACACAAGTCATTTTTACCTGTTCACATCAGACTAGAGGAGCCCTTGCACCACACTCTTGTTCTTCATTTAGTGGTGGATTGAGACTGGACTAATGTTTTTGGCACAACGCTCATGATAGAACCAGAGATGTTCTTCCGTTTTCTTGTCCTACCCTTGGCATTAAGCAGTCCATGAGTCTGGGCCTTGGGGAAGGATATTTCTCAGAAATCATAGAGCTCTTCCCCCGTAATAGCAAAACTGCAATCTTCTATTTCTTCAAACACTAAAAAAAAAACCTTAATATTTGAATTTCTTTGTGATTTTAAAGTGTTTGTTGTTTCTGCTTGTTCTTAAAATATCTCGTTTTGCTTGGGTTTGGTAATCTCATTGTGAGCTCATCTATATTGAATTTTTTAAAGGTTTTATTTTTTTTGCTTTCTAAAGGTTTGACATTTTTGTGTTCCAACTTTTGTCATATTTTGTCTTTTTGTCTTTTTTTTTTTTGCATTTTCATCAAAGATTATGGTTTGAATAATTTAAATTTTTTACAATTAAAAATTTCCCGGACTAGTATCTGATTAAATTTTACAAATTTCCCATGAGTAATTAAATATCGTATTAGCCTTTGACTCTTAAAGAGTCCTGGAGAGGTTGAACTGGCTAGGAAAATTTGCAAATTTGCGTCTGATTCTTAGCTCCATCTGCTTGTCAGTGAGGTGTTGACTGCTCAAGCCAAGGTTGTCCATTTGAAATCCACTCCTTTACAGGACCATTGCAAGGCCCCAAATTCTGTGACACTGAAGGTTTAACCACACCTAGTAAATAAATATATGGGGAATTCTGCCACGTGCCAGGGCACTGTGCAAGAACAAGGCATACATGACTCCTGAAGGAGAGCAGCTTTATTTGGTTTGATATAATAACAAATGGATTCAATTTTGACAGCGTGAGCTGATTTCTCAATCCGTAGTCATCACCTTTTCCTGATTCTCTGGGGTCTACAATTTGGGTTGGAGGATATGCCTGCTCATCTTGTGGGCTTCCTCTCCTAAGATGGGATCGATAGGCATCTGCTTGGCAGCCATGTCAGGTGGCACAACAAGGGGTGCCGTGAGGATTGCCAACCTCTACTCTTCTAGTTACACATTATTGGGTGATCTTTCTGACCTTAATCTCTTTCATCTCCAAGATCCAGTTCAGTGTATCCCCAAAAAAGGTTTATAAAATTCCTCCTAAACCTAGTTTCTTGTGGAAACAGGATAGCCTCCATTCCCTTCCATTTTATCAAGAGCCTCCAAAACAGCCCTTCCTTTTGCCTGAGAAGTAGTAGGTTCCCTTGGTGGTTATTGGCAGCCATAAAATGTTCATCTTTCTCACAAGAAAAGAGGAAAAAGAAGCATTTGTACCTCCCTCAAGTGAGGGTGATTATTTCTGAAATGTTCCTTCTCAATCACTTGATAAGGGTATTCCAAATTTTGATAGAGATTCATGTCACAGTTTCTCTGCATGTGTCTTGTCCATCACATCCTCAGCAGATTTGGAAGGATGCCTGTTTTGCCCATGTTTGTACCTACTTCATAGGGTTGTTGCATGGATTAAATGAGGTGATGAATGTAAAAATGATTAGAAAGTGCCTGGCAGAGTATAAGTTCCATGTAAGCATTTCCTATTATTATCTGTAATATTATTGCTATTAAGAGTATCCATTCACCACATGCCCTGAGCATACATAGATGCCTAAACTAATCCTGTTGAAATCCAACAAAGTAAAAATCAGATTCTGGTCTGCTAGCTTAATTCCCAATTTGTTTTAGCTCCAGGCTGGACCTATCCTTGTGGCTGGCTCCTTTGACTCACGGAGACTCTTTGTCATTTGTTCTTACTCCTCTGTCTTCATCATCTTCAGTAGTTGGAAAAAGTGAAAACAAAATCAAGTGTGGTTAGAATGAGCTTGAATTGGAGTACCATTCAGTGTTTACTTTCCACTTACCTTCTTTACTAGTTCAGGTCCATGCTTCTTGGATTTCAATATCCCCTAGCCAGCACATTCTGTACCAATTTTCCAGAATGGATAAAAATTCAATCCCCCTGGAAGAAATTCAAGGCTAATCTATAAATCTTTCTCTTTGATTTTTTTTTATTCCTCCCAAAGTCTTTTCTTTGAGATGTAATTCAGCTAGAATGAATGCAAGAACTCAAGGAGGACAATCACCCATTTCTTCAAGTTTTAATCTTCTCAACATCAAAACAATACTATTACTGAGGCATCTTGGTATAGTGTTTTAGCTGGTGCTCAAATGCCTATGACTTGAGTATCTAATTTTTGGAAAGAATCTTCTGTATCTGACAATTAATTGTTTCACTTTTTGGAAGGCACACAACCTTTCCCAGAGCCTGTCTCAATATTATAGACCATGTCTTACATCACGTAATCAGACTGAGTCAGATAGGATTATATTAGCCGCACTGTATTTTTTTCTCTACAAGGAGAAATTTAGTTTATTTTAGAAAATCAGAGACTGAAATAGGGGTTTTAAATTATTTTTGATTCCCATGGTTTCTTAAAGTTCTATGCATCCCCGAGAAATTAATCTTGAAAAATTCACTATGACTGCATTGGTCCTTGCACGTTTCTTAAATTTCTATCAATTATCTTGAATTTTCTCAAGATTTTTGAAGCAGCCTCTAGGATACTTTCAAACTCAATTTCATTCGAGTCCATCATTTTCTCCAAATCATCAGATTTGGAGAATATTTGTATTATTCTTGCAATCCAATTTTCCATGCATCTTAAATCTACTAATCTCAAAAAGTCATTTGGGTTAAGTCCTGGGTGTTAGTCAGTGTCAGCTATTTCTTCTTCAAGGAATGTCCACAATCTAGGACAAGAACTCCCTCCCTTCCATTAAGGTAAACAGTACACATGTCCTCTTCAACACTAATATGTAAGAAATATCTCCTTATTTTCTGAAATATACAATTTGATTCAGTCCCCATCTCCCTGACTGGGTAATTCTCTCTGGGCAGGAGGAAATTTAAGCTCAGTCATGGAAGTGGGGGGCTCTGCTTTCCTACTATTTCTACAAAATGAAATACTCCCCCAAATTTGAGAACGGTCCTTTGGTTTTATGCCAAGTATGACCACCATTAAACTATTTAGTATCTAAATCTTTAAGGTCTATTCAAAACCAAACTATGCTGGTCAGGGGATCAGTCGCATCCTTGCTCAACTCAATCACTGGATATTTTCTGCTTTTTCAAGACCAATAACACTATCAGAAACCCTGCTACTTGAAATGTGCATATATCCATTCCTTTTAAATTTCAATAATTTATAGATATAAGATATCCTAACCACAGCGGGTATTAGCTATACGGCTGCAATAATAAAGTTCCATGACCTAGAAGGCTTAAAAAAACCCAGAAACTTATTCTTTCATAGTGCTAGAGGCCAGAAATATGAAATCAAAGTGTTGGCAGGGCCATGCTCCTTCCCAAGCCTGTAGGGAAGAATCCGTCTTTGCCTCTTCTAGGTTTGGGTGGTTACATCTCCATCTTCCCTCTGTGGGTCCGTATCTCTGTACCCAAATTTCTCTCTTCTCATAAAGAAAACAGTCATATTGGAATTAGAGCCTACTCTAATCCAGTATAACCCCACCTTAACTTGATATCATCTGAAAAGACCATGTTTCCAAATCAGGTCATATTTCACAGGTTCTGGGTGGACATGAAGTTTGGAAGGGCACTGTTCAACCCAGTACACAGGAGACCCAAATGCTCTACAGGTGTGGGCTGTCCAGTCTCTATCTGTTCAAGTTGGGAAATTTCCCCCTTCTCAGGTAATCTGGTTTGTCTGAAAACTTAATGTTTTTTTTTTTTTTTTTTTTAATTTCTGTCAAGTTTCCCCTAGGAAGAGGAAATATTACCTTTTGGGATAATAGACTTAAAACTGGGCAGAGGCAATTTTTTGCAGTACACAGAAACATTCCAAGGAGTACACAGTTGATCCAAGGATAACATGGGTGTTAGAGCCGCTGACCCTCCACACAGTCAAAAATCTGGTATAGTTTTATAGTTAGCCTTTGTATTCCTGGTTTCTTCATATCCAAGGTTCCACATTTGAGGATCAACTACAGATCATATAGCACTGTAGTACATATTTAGTGAAAGAAATCCACATATACATGGACCCGGGCAGTTCAAACCCATGCTGCTCAAAGGGCAAAGAGTATTTTCAGTAAATCATATCCTAGAAATTCAAATTCCATACCTGTTCTTTCCTAAGATTTATCAGCCTGAGATTGTGCCATCCAAAGAGGATTTGCTAGGGTGTAAAACAAAGCGACGGTTTGAATGTACATTTCTGTTTCTAAAGTGGCCTTAGAAACACATAGTTTGTTGGGATTTATATATATATTTTAGAGCAGGACAATAGAGAAACAATGACAGTTTTCATTTGGAGAAATTCCCTCTCTCATTCACCAACTATCGTGAAAGAATTAATTACTCCTGAGAGAGTCCTGTGAAAGGAAAGCAAGCGAGCTTATGTAAGAAATATTGAAGGTGGCAGAAGCACACTATTTCACCCATCCAAGATATTCATGGGAAGACTCTGTCTTATCTATCTTAGAACTAGAATTCAGAAACAAGCTGGTTGTCATAGGAATGCATATTAAAATGTTTATTTGAATTGAAAAATTAAGTCAGACTTTCTCTGACAGAAAGAATTCTGATCTGGCTGATTAGTTGGAAAATATTGACTGGTTTTTCCAATTAGCTTATATGGCTGACATTTTCCAAATTGGATAAGGTAAATCTGTATGTCCAGGATTTGACAAACATATATCATAAAAACTGTGATGAGATTAAAACATTTTATCCAAAACATTTATTGGCAAAGACATATTGAAATGAACAATATTTCAATCTTCCCAAACCTTTCTGAATATATTGAGTTAATCAAGGTGTGTTGAGGTTAAAGATTAACAGTATAATTAAAAGGCATTTGATAAGGCTCAGTAAGATTTTTTGTTTGTGGGTTTTTTCTTTTTCATTTTCTCATAGTCTCAAGAAATTAAGAACTGAATGAGTCGACAGAGTAATACATTCATTTGCAGTATCCACAAATTATGTCCAACATAATTTAACCTTATATGGGCACTTATATGGACAAGTTTATTTAAACCACTTTTTTTATTAAAAACTAAAAATATAGTGTAACTGTTTAAACTGGTGATGAATAATTTCAGATTCCAACCTAAAAGAATGTGTGAGAGAGCATACAGTGCAATTTTTAAAGTACAAACTAATTAAAATATTTCAAAAAATCACTATTCTGGAAAATAGAGACTGGATTATTGTCTTTGGCTGTGAGAGTGGAGCAGGAAAGAGGTGCAGGGAAATTGACTAATACATTCTTCACTCTTTTGTGATGAACCTATAGCAAAAAATAAGGTATATATATTTTATTAATCAGATTATTCTGCTATACTGTGTTTCTTGGAGCAATTTTTGTGACTTTTTAAATTATTTTTGTTCTTATTCATCCATATACAACGATTCCTATTTCTTTTAATTCTTTTCAGATTTGGCTAGGACCATGTTTTCGTAGCACTTAATTCTACAAAAAAAAAAAAAAAATGTGATTTTTTTAAAACCTGGGTTTGACTATCCCAAGACAAAGAATCTTGTTTATAATAGTAAAGTAGGACTTATCAAACCCAGGTATCTCTATATTGTGAAATATGTAACTCATATATTAAAGGGCTAACCCTAGTAGAATACACCCAGCAAACAGCTCTATCAAACATACTTTACCACATTTGCTTCTTCTACCACTTGGTGACATCTAGCTAGGAGAGATCCAATTGATTTCTGTTCTATTTGAACCATAAGAAGATTACACAGATTCAGGTATTTAAAGTAAAACAAAACATATCTGAATTTAAGGTTTAAAAAAAAAAAACCAAAACTATAAGCTAAGTCAAATGACAAGGGACAAATAGAGAAAATATTTGCCAATCATACTGTAAAGGACCAAACTTACTGCACATACAGCATCTAGAAATTGAGAAGAAACTACTATCAAACCAAAGGAAAAATGTACAAAGGTATTAACAGGGAATCCTCTGAAACACAGGGGCCTTAAACTACAAAGAGGAATAATCTCAGACTTAACTGGAGAAATGCAAATATAAAGGACACTAAGATATAATTTCTTCCTTCTCAGATTGAGAAAAATCCAAAAGTTTAACATGATCAGTTGCAGAGTCTGTTGAGAAATAGATATACTGATAAGTTGTTGCAGTGCAAGATGGTACTATTGCTATGGAGTGAAATTTGGCAATACTTATCAAAATAAAAATTGCATTTACCCTTTGACCCAGAAATCTCAGTTCTGGAAATTTAGCCTCACTCTGCTAGTTCAGTTTTTGTGGCAGCAATAAGCAACACAGAAATCTCGGTGGCTTGCAACAAAAGCATTTAACTATTGCTTGAATTACATGAGGGCAGCAGGTCAAGCTTCTGGTCTGTCTGGGGCCTTCTCATTCCTGGACCAGGGCTGAAGTATCTCCTGCTATGGGGTTCACGTTGTTCTTAATGCAGGGGCAGAAGCTAAAGGGGCTTTGTGGAAACACAGTGGACTTCAAGTCTCTGCTTGAAATTAGCACGCTCTTACTTCTGCCCACATTCTATTGGGCAAAGAAGTCACATGACTAAGTCTAAAGTCATCGGTACAATGAAGTATACTCCGCCTATGGGGAAGCATTGCAAAGGCTCATGGGGAGGACTGTGAATGCCGAATCCTATTACAGACAGGAAGCAAGGACCTAGAAGCCCTGCCTGCCTGTCTATGGAAGATAAGAAATACATACAAGGTTATTGATTGCTGCATTGTTAGTAATAATAAGAGCATTGATTTGTAAACATTTATGGAAAGGTATCAGACAGACTGTCTTTCTCAATACATCTATCCTTTCTCTTAGAAGAGTGTATGGTTGACAGTAATGCTCTCTGTGTTAAAAATTCCTATTTCCAGCAGCCATTGTGCTTGAGCTTTTTTCAAGGTGCAAAGTGATCTTTCCTGGACTACAGATCTTACATCATTTAAAACATGAACTTGTGCTTCCAATTCATTCATTCAATAAATATATATGGAGGGCCTGGTATGGTTCAGGCTGACTTATGTTGAAGCAGTCTGATGGATTAGGGTTGTAGGAAAGGCATAATTAACCCTGCAGAGAACAAAATTCAGCATCTCTCAATCCTGGTTTTTCTTACTTGGCTGCCTCTGCCGATGTCCTAGCCCAGCTTATTGGTACAGGGGTTTGAGAGAAATGAAGAAGGGGTAGACTTTTGACACTAGGAACTAGGAGTCTATGACAAGAAATTCTTTGGAAGAAAATTAAGTCAACTTGAAAAATGTGCTTGAGGGTGTTTGTTTGGGCCTAATATTACTGTAGAAATGTCTGCGGAAGGTCCAAGTCACCAGTCACCAGTGCATAGCCAGCGTAAGCTTTTAAAAGGTTTGTTTGTTTGTTTGTTTTTTGAGGATTTCTGGCCTGAGAAGGCTCTGAAGGAACATTCTAACTTGGGAAGGCAGATAGTATTTTACAGGGCTTTAAAAGTAGGGAAGCAGGCAAAACGTAGCTTGTTTTGGACGCAATTGATTAAGGATGTTTCTCAAAAAAGAGAAAAACTGTACTTATGGATTAGAGGCCACTGTTTGGGCATCTTTAGAAGGACAATTAGGAGAATGTGTGAAAAAGCCATTTCAGACAAGAACCCAGGAGGGCTGCAGTGAAGTGTTCTCAGTTCTCCAGTGTCGTGTGCACTTTACTGGTAAGAAATATTTAAGTTCCATTGGTAATATTAAGAGCTGGAGATTTCGGGTGTCTGCCAGAAGCAAATTCTTGGGATTTTTTTGATACATGGCACTGTTACCAAGAGAAGCTTTTTGAGCAGGAGTTGGCAGACTACAGCTTCAGCCTGTTTCTCTAAATAAAGTTTTATTGAAACACAGCTATACCTGTTTATTTACATATTATCTACGACTGCCTTCACAGTATAACAGCAGAGTTGAGTAGCTGACACATTTTCTTATGACCCACAAAGCTGAAAACATTTACTATTTATCTCTTTGTAGAAAAACCTTGTAGATACTTGTTCTAGTAGTAGGTTGGTGGTTATATTTGTCGGCTAGGGCTGCCATAACAAAGTACCACAGTCTAGGTGACTTAAGCAAGAGAGTGTTTCTCACAGTTTTGGAGACTGGGAATCTAAGATCTAAGTGCCCTCAGGTTTGGGTTCTGGTGATGCATTTCTCCTTGGCTTTTAGATGGTCACCTTCTTGCTATATCTACACAGGGCCTTTCCTCTGTGTGTGTGTGCAGATAGAGAGCAAGAGCTCTGGTCTGTCCTTCTCATCAGACTAGGGCCTCACCCTTATGACCTCATTTAATTGAAGTTGCCCTGTCTGCAAATGCAGTCACATTGGGGGTTAGGGTTTTGGCATTCAAATTTTGAGGGAACAAAATTCAGTGCATACGGTACCTCTAACCTTGATCCAGGGAGCAAATGGGAGGGTGATCTCTATGAGCATGTTGCAAATTGGGACTGAGCTAAATGTTTCCCAAATATGCAAAGAGCTCAAACAATTAATTATTATAGATGAAAGCAGAACCAAAAAAGGCAGGTCAATAGCATTTGTCAAACTTTCTTTTCAGGCTAAAATTGTGTTATGTTTATCTGACATGTCCCTATTCTGAGGGATCCAGTTTTAAAGGATTATATAATTCAGGCTGTTCCTAATTTCTTTCTTTCTCAGGAAATATAGTATTTGGTCTTCCAGGGCCTCCTAAGAGCAAGTGTTTAAATGTCTTATGGAATTGGGTATACACTGAGCGGCTAAATATTAGTTTTCTAAATATTGCAAAAGCTATTTTACTTAATGGTATCTATAGTACTCTCTTCTGCAAAACAAAAACACAAAAAACAATAACTGTGTCTCACAGATTTGTGTGATATTGATAAAATATTTTTAAATACTTGAAAATTGTGTTGCTTAAAAGAATAGTTTACTTTTTTTCCAGAACAGTCCCCATTATATTTCTTTTTCTTTTTTTTTTTACCAATCAATAGACTTTAAAAGTCCTACTCAATGATACATTACACGTTGATATTTAAGGTGATTAGAAATATTGTTTCAAGAAAAATGTTTATACTCCCCACCTTACTATAACCACCAAATGCTTTCAACCCTCTGGCAACCACTTGAGAACTTAGAAATGGCTTTTATCTCTTCAGATGCTTCCTTCCAACTCCTGGGATTTGATGAGCTCATTTAATTATTTTCAAAATATGTTTTCGTCATGTTTTCTCTTGTCCTTAATTAAATTAATACAAGTTTCCAGTTATATTCATTCCTCAATGCTTTTTACTTTCGGTCTGACTTTCTTTGTCTTCAGGTGTCTCTTTGGATCCATTTATCGTTTTACTCAAGTCCTTTCTCAAGTTTGGAAATATGGAACATGGGTAGACACATTTTCTAAATTCTTGCATAGGCGCAAGTATCTTTCTAATCACCCAGAGAGATGGATTAGTTCTTGGGATTCTTAGATATTGAACCATTCTCTCATGAGCCATTCTATGAACTATTCTCTCTCAAACTTTTCCATTGCTTCCTAGTTCCCTGTGTTACATATGAAAAATCTCAACCGAGTTTGATTCATCTCCACATTTAGTCTAGAAATCTGTAAGATTTTTTTTCTTTATTCTTCCACATCTGGAATTCTTCCATACTCTTCCAACCAGAGTATGTTGACATGTGTGTAAGCTTTGTCATGAATTCTGTTTGTGACTCAGGGATCTCTTTCAGTCTTATAAGGCAAACCATTCCACAGCTGAGGGGAGTATTCATCAATTGTGTTAATCATTACCCTATAAGCTCTCTTCATTTTCTTTTGTTTCCTTTTGCAGAATTTTTAAGAATGCCCCATTGAAAATTCTTTTTATATCTATCTCGGTCTGTTTGAGATTTTTATCAGGTTTCATAATTTTTCCCTCATGATTCCTGTCTGTCTCTGTCTCTCTTTCCAATCCACCACTAATTATATTCTCAATGATAACAACTCTTTTTACAGTTCATCTATAGAAACTTTATTATAAACATTTAAAAAATTCTGTAAGGTCTTTCGTTTGGGCTCTAATCACATAACCACAAGAATTATTATATTTTAAATTTTGTTTGGACTCTTTTCCTTCAGTTCTAATTAAAAGGCAGCCCCTTCTAGATGTTCAGCTTGATTTTTATCCTTTAGGCTTTGATTCCCTTAGATGTGGGGTTTTAGTTTAGTTAGTTTGTTTGTTTCTTTTGCCATCTTGTATCATTTTGCTAGAGCCTCTTGACCGGAGTCTGGCTAGTTTGGTAAGGGCACAATATTTTTTTTTTTCTTGAGGGTTATCAGTAACAGATGGACTTTGCTGAATTGAGTTTTCCTGCCATCCTCAGAAACTGAAAGAAATCTAGACATCCAGGATAGTTCCCTATCCCATGGGTGGTAGAATTGGAGAGTCAGTTTAGAAGCACCAGCATTAAAGTGACTGTTGAAAGTCTGTCCTCAGGGCATTTACAAGGTTCTGCCACCTGACTCTGCAGGGAACCTGGAAAGCAGGTGGTTCTATAACTTGGATGCAGATTTAAAAAAAAACAGGGATTCTGGGTTATTCACAGTGCTCAGATCACATCCAAGACCTACTCAATTAGAATTTCTAGGATTGAAACCCCAGCATCAGTACTTTTTATAGTTCCCCACTTGATTCTAACAAGTAACCAACACTGACTTAAGGGCTCCAGGAAATGCAGACCCTCTCTTTTATCACTGATAACCTCAGCTCTCCCCCTGGACCAACACTTATTCTACTAGTAGACTTCACCTGTTTTGGTTCTTGTGCTACTCCAGATAGATGGGGAGGATGGGATGGAACTGTGTTTGTTACCTTCCCAGAATTCGACATGTGGGAGATGTTCTCTCTCTTTTGAATTTTTAAATTAATTGCCTGTAAACGATCACACACATAATCACTTGATTAAAATTAATTTTTTCAGTATGCATCAGCTTCTCTCCGGAAGAGAATTTACCTTCTTTTCTCTTTAACAGTGCAAGTGGGAGATCACTCCCACTGGTCGTATACTTTGATTCAGTGATTTCATTCCCTCAGCACTTGGACAGTTTTTTGCTCTTGTGAGATGCTTTTTCAACCTCACAAAAGTTGAAGAGAAAGCCTTATAATTTATATTCTAAACGCCTAGTATTAAAATTATTTTTCAAGTTCTGGCCTAGTATTCTCTTTAACTTAGTATGTTTAATTTATCTAAATAAATAAAAGGAAATGATTTCTCAAAATGACAATGTGACACATTCCCACCAATTTTTATTTCTCGAAATATATTTATATCATTTAGCTTGTCATGGAAGCACATCAAATAGCTTTTCTCCATCCTCAAAATATCTAATGCTGTTCCTTTTAAAATATTCTCTAATGTTTAATGAAGCATATGCTATGGCTTAAGAATCTGGGAATATTATTGCTTAGTTTTTAATTCAGTTTCACTCTAGATACTTTCAGCCTTTATACTATTAAGTGACCTTAAATATTTAGTCTTTAAGAATAGATCAAATGAGATTTAATCAGCTTCATGAGAAGCCATTCTCTTTTAAATAATTAGATTGCTTTAAAACTAAGAAAAAAATCGGTATGATAGATTTTCCACTGATAATATGAAAAAAAGTCACAACAGACATTTTCTTGTTTTATCCTGCTGCAAAGAAATAGACAAGTCTTAATTTGGGGAGAATTTACAAAGTAAAAACTTAGAAAATATAACAAGATGAACCCATCTGTTTCTCAAGAATTGTCCATTTTATGAACACATATAGTATTTTAGAAGCCCAGCAGGGCATATTTCTTGAAACTCGTATTGAAAAAGACATATCCGTAGGCAGCAGAAGTCTTAACAGTAGGGGGCCAGCAAACTTAATGCTACTATACATATGTATTATTTGCTCTTTTCATACCCAGAACACTTTCTCCGACACATGTATTGCTGGTTTGTCAGTTGATTTGTTAAACTATGGAATAATTCAATATACAAGTAGTTAAATAATAGTAACCATATTTCTTCACTTATTTTTTCTTGAATTTAACTTGTCTTATTTTCAAAAATTCTTGTTAAAATTCTAGCTTCCTGCCCTCTTATAAGAAGTTGGTCTTTGTAATAAAAATATAGTACAATAATTTCTAGCAGGATTTTGAAGAACCTAGAAGAAGTATTAAATTTTTATTTTGAGAACTCCTTATTCAAGAAGAAATTATTCTGAAAACTCAAAGGCACATTTTTATTATATTTGTGACATTCAAAGTTTATGTTCATTTGAAGATAAGTTCTCTATCATTGATAAATACAGATTTTTTTCTATGTATATAAACTCAGCTTTGAAACGTTTTTAATAAATCTACTCTAATTGCAATGGACTCCTATTTATATGTTCCCAAAGTTAATAACAGAGTCAGGGAGTGGTCAATATCTTCCACTGCTGCTTTTCCTATATTCTTTCTTAGTACCGATTGTGATGTACAGCCCTGGGCTTGTCTGGGAGGACCCTATGGCAGTTTCCAGCATCCACTTAGCTCAGGAAATACAGTGTGATACTGCATCTGATCTTAACTTTATCTCTAAATGTGGTCACATAAGCTATTGAGTTCTCACTTGTACTAGCAAAATTGGCACCATAACATAGGGCAGAAAGATTGAGATTACATCTCCTCCGTTTCCCTTTTGGACAAACATGGAAATAAATAATTGTAGCCAGCACACATTACCGTGAAGAGAAAAGGAAAACCATTTTTCTTTTCTATGACTTCTACTGGGATTGAAAACTATTTTAAAAAGAGCGTAGTTAACACTTACATCTCATACAAGTTTTTTTTTCCAGCTTATCTTTCTCTAGATGACCCCCAAAGAAAGTTATCTTAGTTATATAGGGAAATTTTCACTTGAGCAGTCATTTTCTGAAGGATATTTCATACTGAAAAGTCTTTGAAATACCATTTTTCATCTACCCACTAAACCTATTGAAAATGCCTCCACAGTACCTGAAACATTTTCTCTGTTGAAATATATCATTTTACATTACTCAGATGTTCTGAAAATTCATAAAGTGTCAATCATAATTTATTGAAATTTCTTTCTGCCAGTCAGAAATGAATAAAACTATACAGTGCATTCAAGCAGAAAAAGAAAAGAAAAATGAAGAGAGTAACTCTGTACTTTTGGTTTAGAAGTAACAGAAGATTGTTCTGAGTAAATAACCTTAATTTCAGCAGTTCTCTATAATTCTTTTTATTTATTTATTTCAAGCTCGTGAAAAACTGAGCCTAAAATCGTGTGGCAAACTTTACACTGTAGATCTCTAATAAAATTGTTCTTTTACTGACATCAATAATTATTCAGTATTTTTCTGTGGGATTCCAACAATTTAGTCTTGTTTCCTTTATGCCTCGGCTGTCTTATTTACTTTCTAAAAGATGGCTGAAGGACCCCTGCTGCCCATTCCTTTTGTAGGTTCTGAGCCTAGAGAGTGTCTAGGTTTGTTCTTATCGCTGCTGATTTTGAACTTTTTTCCTGCATTTCCATCTGCTTTTGTTTCTCTAGCTAAACACGTCCATCTGATTAATGTGAAAATGTTGTTATATTGAATGGCTCTTTTTCTTACTTTACAGGAGAGTTAAGGATACAAGGTACCAACAACAGAGGATTGGTATAAGGATTATATGAATTAATAATGGTAATCATAACATGAGCCTGGCATAGCTCAACATATGTTCTTAGTATTTTTGTTATTATTACATGTTCTGTCATTTCAGAAAAAAAGAGAAAATAGAATTGCTCCAAATTACTTACCTTACTTTTTCAATGCGCGGTATCTGTGTATGCTGGAAACTATATAAATTTTAGTGGGTAAATTTCTCAAAAATACAATTGAATAGATATCTGGAAGTGACTTCATTCTTCATTTAAACTTGAGCCATCTTTGAGGAAACATATATTTTTGAATGGCTTCACCGTGATTTGTTTATTCCCCTGTGGTAGACATTATGTTTTTAAATACATTTTTTTGCTGTTATATACAATCCACAGTAATGAACTTGTGTCTTTTTCTTTGCAAACTTCTTTAAGTGTATCTGTCAGGTTAAAACCAAGAAGTAGACTTGCTAAGCTAAAGGACATGAGACACTTTCATTTAGATCCATATCATGAAACTGCTCTCTGAAGTCGATGCTGTTCATCATTAGCTCTAAGAATGAACGTGTGTTCCCGGTCCCCATGTTTTTCTAACACTGCTAAATATATATTTTCAGTGTCAACAATTTAAGAAGTGAGAAGTGACATCTAGTTCTACTTTAGATTTCTCCAGTTATGACTGAAATCTGGCATGGTCTCATATGTTATTGGTTATTTTTAAGGGGAGAGAAGCATCTGCCTTATCTGTTCTTCATTTTTATCTTAAAGATCCCAGGCATTCCTCCCGCTCTGAAATTACTTTTGTGTTTGTTGTATATCCTGCCTCTTTTTTTCTTTCATTCCATCTGCTTTAGGTTCTCATTTAATACAATCCATCTCTTTTCCTCACAATTTCAAGTATATTGACTGTTACCATTTCTTGCTTAGAGCACATTTAAAAACATGTGTCTCTATTACACTGAGTTGTTGTGAGGACTGGATGAGCTGATACAGGCAAAGGTTTGAAACAGTGCGTGGTACACAAGCGCAGGTCAAAGCCTGGCATAAAATTTTTCTTCTTCGCATTTTAAAAAAATTAACATCTTATAATAAGTTGATTATCATATTATACAAAATTAAGGTTACTTTTTATTTATAAGCGCTCTTTTTATTAAGACAATATTGTCTTATATGTTGCCTTTTACATTTTTCTGTTTTTTTTTTCCCCTGGAAAAACGAATGTTTATGTACATTTATTTTCTGTGTGGTTTCCACTATGGGATTATTTTAAGTGGATATTGCTTATAAATAAATGAAATCAAATAATGAGAAGGAAAATAGGGAAATTATAAGGGGGAAATTAAAGAGAAAAATAATACAGGTAAGAATAAAAACTAAAAATTTGTCTGAGCTCAAATATAAATAGGTACAAAAATTAAGAAAGTAGGAAACAAAAAAGAAGTAAAAAGTTAATATAAAAATTAGGCAAGATGAGGAAACAAGAAAACAAATGAAAAAATATTGTGCTAAAATTAAATGTGATTCAAGAAGAGAAATTAACAGAAAATAAAATGTTGGTCCTTCCTAGCCATTAGAACCAATTTCTTTTTTTCAAATATGTAGCATAACTGTTATCAATACACCATGTAGATATCCTACTTTATTGCTCCTCATCGAAACCAGAAACATATCCACATTTAGGGTCCAAAATCAGAAGGCCTAAATTCAAGTGCTGGCAACTGGGGAAATTACCTTTGGCTAATTCTTTGAAGTTGGTAAAACCATAGACACCGATTTCAGAGTTTCTCCAACTCAACTAAGAGAGTGCTAACACTCAGATCTATATATTCAGTTAGACTACGAAGATAAATTGAGATCCCTTCTCTTCCCTAACCAATAACATAGATATACGGTAAAGAATAATTTATTGTTTTACTGTAGAATTTCTTGTAATATTTTGGGGGATGAAGAAAATATCAGGGACACCATTATTATTTTATGTTGTCAGTTGTATAACCTTGCACAAGGTGATTAATGTCAAAGTAACTTACTTTTTGAATCTAAAAGTAACTCTTAGGGGCACAAGGATAAAAATAGAAAATAGATATTAAATATGTATTCAATATGCTTACTATGATATAACCTAACACTGGCTATTATTGCAAAACAATACAATTTATAGAGTCAATGCAATTCCACTCATAATCCCAGCAATTTCTTTTTGTGGAGTTGGCAGGCCAATTTTAAAATTAATTTGGAAAAGCAAAAGACCTAGGAAAATCAAGGCAATCTTGAAAAAAAATTTAAAACAAGCAAACTTACATTATCAGATTTCAAGAGTTATAAAATGAAAGTAATCAAGACAATATGATATTGGGAAAAGGACAGTCATGCAGTATAATGGAACACAATGGAATAGAATAAACATTCCAAAAGTAGACCTGCTCATATACGAAGACCTGATTTAGCACAAAGACACCATGGCAATTTGGTGAGAATGAATGGCATTTCAATAAATGGTGCCAGATTAACTGGATATCTGTAGGGTACAAACAAACAAACAAACAAACAAACAAAAAACCCCCTGAAACGTGAACCTTTATAACTTACACAGAAATTAATTCAAGCTGTGTTAGGAACCTAGAGGCAAAAAGAAAACAAAAAAGCTTCCAGATGAAAACAGGGCAATATTTTCATGATCTTGGGTAGGAAAAATTTCTTTTTCCCCCCCACACTTTACTATGAAAAATTTGAAAGACATTTGTCGTAAGTACCTGTATATACATACCTTAAATTACACTATTAACACTTCACCCTACTTGTTTTATCATATTAAATTATATCAACTTTCTTTTCTCCAAGGATGAAATCTTAGATTCTCCTAGGAACAAATTCCATAATTACCCATTTTTTTTCACTTCATGAGATACAGACAACAGTTATAGACTAACAATACCAATATCAACACAAATTAGATTTCTAACCAAATGATTTTAATATGATTTAGGGTTCCTATTCTTTTTAGTTGGTATCCCACTAGCGATGTAAAGATAATTATGTTTTAAATTCACTTGAAATATTTTTCTGTCTTTGATTATACCAGCAATTCATTATACAAGTCAATTCATTTGCTTCATGTTACTCTGATTTTTTTAGGGATTGCTTATTTAGAGTTTGATTTTTACCTAAAATTTACATGGTCTTAAACTCAGGTTGATGGAAATAATATATTAAAAGAAGTGTAACTTCTATCCCTGTACATGCCACCTTGTTTTCTCCCACCTCTCCATAAACAATCATTATCTAAAATTAATTTTGTTTTAAACTACCATTGTTTTTGTTTTTTAAAATTTATTTATTTATTTATTTTTGGCTGTATTGGGTCTTTGTTGTGTGCGGTCTTCTCGTTGCGGTGGCTTCTCTTGTTGTGGAGCACGGGCTCTAGGCTCGCGGGTTCAGTAGCTGTGGCTCGTGGGCTCTAGAAAGCAGGCTCAGTAGTTGTGGCGCACGGGCTTAGCTGCTCTGCGGCATGTGAGATCCTCCCGGACCGGGGATCGAACCCCTGTCCCCTGCATTGGCAGGTGGATTCTTAACCACTGCGCCACCAGGGAAGTCCTTACCATTGTTTTATCTTAACATAATGAAAATGTTCTCCTCTTGCTTTGTTCATTTGTTTTTGTTTTTAATAGCCTTTATTTTTTTAGGGCAGTTTTATATTCACAACAATATTGAGCAGAAGATACAGAGATTTCCTGTGCAGCCCCTACCCTATCACATGCACAGCCTCATCATTATCACCATACCCCACCTGAGCGGTAAAGGTGCTACAATTGATGAACCTACATGTCACATCAGTATTATTCAAATTCCATACTTTACATTAGGATTCACTCAACTCATCCGTCCTTCCTCCCTAACCACTAGCAACCACTGATCTTTTTACTGTCTCCATAGATTTTTTCTTTTCCAGAATATCATGTAGTTGAAATCATACATTATGTAGTATTTTCATTGGCTTCTTTCACTTAGTAATATTCATTTACGTTTCCTCCATATCTTTTCATGGTTTGACAGCTCATTTCTTTTTAGTGCAAAATAATATTTCATTGTCTGGTTGTACCACAGTTTATGTACCCATTCACCTACTGAAAGACATCTTGGTTACTTCCAAGTTTTGACAGTTATAAATCAAGCTGCTATAAACATCCTTGTGCAGGCTTCTATGTGGACATTCAACTCCTTACGGTAAACACCAAGGAATGAAGTTGCTGGATCATATGGTAAGAATATGTTTAATTAGGTCAGAAACAGCCAAACTGTTTTCCAAAGTAATTGTACCATTTTGCATTCTTAGCACAATGATTGAGAGTTCATGTTATCCCACATCCCTGCCAGGTTTTTCCGTTGTCAGTGTTCTGGATTTTAGCCACTGTGAGATGTGTGTAGTGGTGTAACCTTGCTGTTTGCGTCTCCCTGATGACATATGATGTGGAGCATCTTTTCATATGCTTATTTGCCTTCTGTATATCTCTGGTGAGGTGTCTAGTAACCTCTTTGGTGCACTTTTTAATTGGGTTGTTTGTTTGCTTATTGTTGAATTTTAAGAATTTTTTGGATTACAGTCATTTACAGATGTGTCTTTCGCCAGTCTTTTCTCCCAGTCTATGGCTTGTTTTTTCATTTTCTTGATAGTGTTCCGTAATTAATTTTCACTTGATTTTAATGAAGCCCAGCATATCCATTCTTTCCTTCGTGGATTGTGTTTTGGTGTCATTTCTAAAAAGCCACTGCCATACCCAAGGTCTTCTAGCATTTCTCCTATGTTATCTTCTAGAAGTTTTATAATTCGGCATTTTATATTTAGGTCTGTAGTCAATTTTGAATTATTTTATGCAGGATATAAGGTCTGTATCTAGACTCATTTCTTTGCATGTGGATGTCCAGTTGGTTTGAAACTTGTTGAAGAAACTATCTTTGCTCTATTATATACCCTTTGCTTCTTTGTCAAAGATCAGTTGATTATATTTATGGGGGTCTATTTGGAGGCTCTCTATTCTGTTCCATTGATCTATTTGTCTATTTTTTGCCTTCCTCCTATCCTTTCCTGGATCTGTACTTTGGTGTCTGACATTAATTTGGGGAAATTCTCAGTCATTTTTGTTTCAAATATTTCTTCTGTTCCTTTTTCTCTTTCTTCTCTTGGTATTCCCATAAACATATGTTATACCGTTTGTATTTGTCCCACAGTTTGGGGATGTTATGGGAATATTTTTTTCAGTCTTTTTTCAGTTTTTTTTTTTTTTTTTTTTTGAGCTTTGGGGATTTCTATTGAGATATCCTCAGACTCAGATTCTTTCCTTAGTTGTTGTATCCCATGTAATAATAAGCCCAATAAAGACATTCTTGATTACTGTTTACAGTATTTTTGATTTGTAATATTTCTTTTTTTGGAAGTATTTTATTTTATTTTATTTAAATTTTATTTATTTTTGGCTGCATTGGGTGTTTGTTGCTGTGTGCAGGCTTTCTCTAGTTGCAGCGAGCGGGGGCTACTCTTGATTGTGGTGTGTGGTCTTCTCACTGTGGTGGCTTCTCTTGTTGTGGAGCACGGGCTCTAGGCGCCTGGGCTCAGTAGTTGTGGCTCGCAGGCTCTAGAGCACAGGCTCAGTAGTTGTGGCACATGGGCTTAGTTGCTCCAGAGCATGTGGGATCTTCCCAGGCCAGGGATCGAACCCGTGTCCCTTGCATTGGCAGGTGGATTCTTAACCACTGAGCCAAAAGGGAAGACCCATGTAGTATTTCTTTTTGTTTTTGTTTTTTCCTTAAGATTTCAACTCTTTACTTACATTTACTTCCATCTATTCTTTCATAACTATCTACTTTTTTTTCCATTAATGCCATTAGCATCTTAATCATAGTTGATTTATATTCCAACTTCCTTGCCATACCTGTGTCTGGTTCTGGTGCTTACTCTGCCTATTCAAGCTCTATCCTTTGCTTTTTTGCATATAATATATATTTTTGGTAGCCAGGCCTGATATACTGGGTAAGAAAAACAAACTGCTGTAAATAGGCCTTCAGTAATATGATGAGGTGGGTCTGGGGGAAGAGGAGCATCCTATTGTCCTATGATTATGTTTCAGTCTTTCAGTGGCTTGGGCCCTGGTGTGTGAACTTCACAAGTGTTTCTCATTATTTTCTCCCTGCTCAGGTGGGTCAGGTTGGCAACCTGGGCTGTAGTTTGTTATTTTCCTTCCTTCTAGTGGAAGCCTTGACAGCTGAGATTGGGTGTTTCCCTTCCTCCCACTCATTTAGGCTCTGATAAAAACCCCCCCGCGGGTTAGGCTCTGGTTAGTTTCTCCAGAGGGCAGGCAGTGTTAAGAAGAACAAAATGCTCTGGTGTATTTCAGAGTGGTTCATTTTCCCTTCCTCCTGCTTGAAGCACAAGGGGATTTTTCTCAGTCACTCTGAGAACCTGGTAGAACCCCAGGAGACTAAAAAACTCAAAAGTCTGGAGGCCTTCGTCCCCCATCTCAGATGACTGGACTCCCCTGGATTTTTTATCACTCAGGCTTGTCTACACTGAGCCACAAGCATCTTGTCGTTTCAAATGCCCGTTTTCCGACCTTGGCGCTGCTTCCTGAAGATGTTTCAGGTCCCTGGGTGTCTGTTCTGGTAAGTTATCCTTTTCTGTATTTGCCTGACTCTCCAGTTTTGGGGGAAGTGTTATACCCGGAAATCTCATTCCTCTTACAGTTCTAAGACGAGCTGATGATTTTTCAGTTTGTTTAGCATTTACTTCTTAGTACAGAGCGGTGACTTGTAAGCTTCTTTCATACTGGACCACAATCTGGAAATCTCTCCTCTTTGCTTTTTTAATAAACAATCCAAGGTAGAGTGATCTCCTTAACTGTATATAGAGGTATATTTTATTCATTTTGAAATCCTCATGGTAACGGCTGTTCTATTTTTTATTAATTCTACAGTTTACAAATATATTCAATTAATTTCCTATTGATAGACATTGCGTTGCCTCTCAGTTTTGCTAGTACAAACAGTGCCACAATGAATAGTCTGTGCCTGTGACATTTTATGGTTTTACCACTGTATCTTTAGGGTAGATGTCTTGAAGTGGGAGTTCTGGATCAAAGGGTCAATATGTATTTAATTTTGCTAATATTGCCAAACTCCTCTGCTTAGAGACTGTATTACTTTGCAACCCCACCAGCACTCTCTGAGAATGAGGCCTAGTCACAGCTTTATGCAATTGTGTGTTTTGTCAAATGTACGCATTTATGCTAATCTGACAGGTGATAATGGTCTCAGGGTGTTTTGATTTACATTTCTCTAATTGTAGCAAGGTTAACTATTTTATCGTAAATGTAATGGGCATTTGAATTTATTTTGAATGTATGTACTCGTGTAATGAATTTATCTCCTGCTCATTTGGGTTAGAGTATTGATTTACTTTTTTTCTTTGCTATTTTTAGGAGCAAAGAAAATTCCTTTCGGTATTAGGAATATTAACGTTTTCAGTGATAAAAGTTGCAAATAGACAAAACTTTTAAACAGTGATTTTATTTAAGTAGTAGCGTGAAGTGTGACATTTACAGTCTACCTCTCTATATTTCTGAACTTTTCACGTTTTGAAAATAGGCAAAATCAAGAATTGCGGAATAAATTGATATGCTTATTTTCCTCTATTAATGGACATTTTTCTTCTAACTCTAATTCTTCACTTCACAGACTTTGTTTCCTGCACAGAAAGAAATTTAGACGCTAATTTTCTTTAAATTTGTCTATTAAAATGTTCACTAACCGAGAATTCATAACTAGAGTCATAAATTTCTGTGTAGGGAAATGCTTTCCCATTTAAAAAAATCCAGCCTCCTTGCTTGACACTCTAGTAATTGTGACCCAGAGAGATGACTTTGATCCCCTAGGGCCCCAAACTGAGTAGAAGTTCATGGATCCCTGAATTCCTTGCGCCAGGGGGTGTGGTCCCAGCAGTATCAGCAGTAGTAGTGATGCGCCAGGTGATAGGAAGACTGCAGGGCGTAAAAAGAAAACTCTACATTTTCTTCTCTTGTTTTGCTTAAAACCTAGTGGAAAAGTAGGGCATTCAGATATATAAAATCACATCCCTGGGCTCCACCACAGATTCTGCTTAAGTTGATCTGAAAAGTAGGAGGAATGTGGTGATAGATGCTCTAAGATGTGACAACAGTAAGTTCAGTATCAGGGGTCCTACCCCATCTTCCCACAATATGAATTTCAGTGCTTTCAAAGAAGTAAATGTTGCTGTTTAATCATTTTATTTTAACCACTGCTAATCATACTGAGCATTAGGCAATCACTCTAATTTCATTAGTCTTTTTGTCTGTAATTTTCAGATTAATTTTGTAAGCATTCCTCAGAAGATAAGAATGGAGAAGGTGATTATTTGTACCCTGAGAGAGAAATTTACAGAGAGAAGTTAAGCAAATGTTTCCATTAGAAATAGGTAACACACTGGATTTTATATGTGACTTCAATTATGTTATGTTCTAGAGATAGAAAAGTTTTTTTTTTTTTAACCTGGGAATATTTATGGACATATAATGCAAACTATGACACAAACTTATTCTCCTTGAAGTTATTCATTTAGAGTACTCACAGAGGAGAGAATATCTGATATGACAAGCTTGTTATGTTTGTTACTGCATTTTAATGAGTTTTTGACATAAGCCCTACCAAAGAAGATAACTGTAGTAAATGACAAGTAATAAAAGACTGTACTTTGATGCAAATAAATTTGTTATTTTTGTTAGGGGGTGAATCAGACTGCTTAAGGCATTCAAATACTGTCTTCCATTTCTAACAAGTCTTTTTTTCATTTTAATAAAAAGTATTTCCTGACATTCTGGAAAGGTGTTTCTTGAAAGAAATAGGAACTGAGCATTGTTCTTAATAAGCTTAATTAAAAAATAGAATATGTAAGCCGACATTTTAAAATATGATACTCATTTAATTTCCATGTTTTCCAGATACTTATCATGATACCATAATTTTCCCCTTTGTTAGGTCTAGAATTTAGTGAAAAGGCAGGATGACAGATTTAACCATATGTTGTAACCTGGGAAACATGTTGTGGATTTTAATAAAACTGAATTTCAATTAAATTGAAGTTTCCCATACTCTGTAATAGAGAATAATTTTAAAAATCTTTAATATGTAGCTCAGGTTCCTCTTCTGTCTCTTTTTGCCTTTCCTCTCTCCTTCCCATTTTCCTTTCTTCAAGAGATTTTCATCTCTATTTATATTCTAACTGCTTCCAAATGTATGCCTGGAGCTCAAACCTCTCCCCTGTGTTCTGAGTGTCTATACTTAGCTTCCTACCAGGCTATCCTAAATGAATGTGGCCAAGAAATTTCAAACACAACATATACAACATTAAACATATACATTTTCTTTTCAAACCTCCCCTCCTACTCTATTTCTATCTGTTGTTCACCAATCAACTAGTGTAAAACTGTGACTACCCTTCCCTCTAACTTATACTAAATAATTGATTAGTTTTCTTCCTCCAATTTGTTTCTTAAATAGCATAATTATCCCTTTGATAAAAGACTACATTCAGGTATTTATTCATAACTAGATAACATGTTCTAATGTGTCTTTAAACCCATCCCCATTTCTGTTACTGAAGTTTTTTGTTTTTTTTTTTTAATTACAAGACCTATCACCTTATTCTCCTGTGCATAGATCTTGCGACTGTCCACTGTGTACAAAATAAAGGACAAACTCTTCTTCATAACACTCAAGAACCTTTATGTTTTGCTCCCGTTCAATCTGAATCTTCGTCTTCCTCATATTACCTTATAAACTAGCATTTCCGGAGTATGGCTGGTGCAGGCACGAGCATGGCCTTTCACATTCTGCTGCTCCTATTAAAATCTGCTCACCATCAGTTACTGACTCTTCCTCCCTTTCGGCACCACTGTATTGATAAAGCCTCTGTGAAGTTATCTAAGATACCATCTCCATTCTCCAGATGAAACTAACACCTGTTTAAAGTGGTGCTTCAAGCATATAACAATTTACATACATAAAACAAGGATCACACTTTACCCTACTCATTTGTAAATAAGCTTACCCTCTAAACTGTGGGCATTTTGTGTGCAGGATCATTTTGGTACCCCTAGCATAGCACTCACCTTCTGGTAGCTACTTATGATCTATTACTTCATAAAGAGAGGCTGATTGAAAGCCAAGACACTCATTCCTTTTTTGTCTCTTATCACATGGCCATGTTCAAGTCTCAGTTTCTTCGAGCTTCAGTGCTTGCGGCTGTCAAGTAAGGAGGTTTGGTTAGATTTTAATGTTCTTTCAACTAGCTGATTTTTCTGAGTTGTTTCTTTGATCTTTGGTAATATTTGTTGTTTATTCTATACAGACAGATTTTTTAAATTGTAATTACTAAAGAATAGATGCATCAGCCTAGGTGAATATTAACACACCTGCTTCATTTGGAAGCATTTGCTTTTGTTTATTAATAAGACACAGTTTAAAGAATAGTACATGATTTTTCGTTAGAACTGAGGTTAGAAAAGATTTTAAAACTGCTTGTTACTGAAATCTGGGACAGATCACTGGCAATATTTAATATATTCTATATATGAAATATAGTCTTTCAAGGAGCTCAGATTATTTTCTAAATATGATTTTATTAATCTTTCAATCCAGCTATGGAATTGCAACAGATGGGTCAGCTCTTTTATAGTATTTATGCTCTGCGAATTGTAAAGAAATTGAGGTAAAGCAATATCATATTTTTTATAAGGTTCTTTCAGCACAGAGTTACCCAGCATGAGGTAGCACACAGGGAGAGTCTGTCCTTAATAACATCAAGTCTGTTCATCAAACACAATGAGCTGTGTGCACGTGTTTTCTTCCTTCCCTCTCCTCATCCTTCTTCTTCTTTTCACAAATATGTTTTCAAGTGATGTGTAGAATAATTTTCAGGGACTTATTTGAAGTAACTGTATTTCTCTCTATTGGTATTATATAGTACCTGCTTGTCTTTAAAGATAAATTTTTATTTCATTTTATATTAGTTTAGTTAGGCTACAGTGAGTTCCAAGAATTTCACTAGGTAAATTGTGGCCAGAAATTGCAATATATTGAAGTTATTAAAGAATTTTTAATATTTTGACATTTACTTATGTGTGTTACTCATAACATACTTATGTGTGTTACTCATTCCCATATTCAAGAAAAGTTTTATTTTTGAGAATATTCTTTCTTAATTTTGTTAATTTATTGTGTTCTAAATGTTAATCCTAGTGATGATGTTGAGATAAATGAAATGTCTGTTTTCAGTGACTAAATATGACTTATAGGAAATTTTTGGATAGAACTGTCCCTGTTGATTTCAGTGAATTTTTTTTACAGTAAGTAAAATAGTTTTAATAAGGAGTGTTAAGGATTCGTGTGTGTGTGTATGTGCATGCACACTTCTTTTTTTGATACTTGTGTATTTAGCAATGATAAATGAAGAAATCTATATTTTGAGGTATATGTTTTTACATGATCTATTAATAATATGTTTGGCAGGATCAGAGATCATGTTCAGTCTTTGACTTTCTTTTGAAAAGACAGGAAATTCTAAGAAAAAAGAAGGTGAAGCATAAAAAGCTATTATCTGTGCACATTCTTATAATATTTTTGAGACAAAAAAATATTGAGGAAACAACACGTACACAAAGAAAACTCTGAAAAATTACCAAGAGGAATTGAAAATGAGAGATTGCTATCTCCCTAGAGAATTAAAAGTTCAATTACTTCATGATGGAGAATTCCTCTCCTCAAAAAAGAGTGAATAAATAAAATGAAATGATACGTTTAATTAAAATATTGAGAACACTAAGTAAATCAGTATTCCTATGGATAATCATGATGTTAGAGGCATGAAATATGGAAGGAAAAGATTCAAAATCTATTGAGGTTCCTTTCTAAGCCTGAAATAAGATATAACAGGTATACCCTAAGGAAAAGTAGTAACATTGTCACGGTGCAAATAAACCATATGTTTACAAACATATTTTAAGTAGGAGGGAACATCTTGAGAGCAGTGCAGTCTAACCAAGGCCCAAGTTTTTCTAAGTCTTGATTCTTTATGAGCATTCAGGGAAGATACTTAGAAATGCTTAGAACAATGTTATGGAACAGACTGACTATATATTATTTATTCTTTCCTCAATTTTATATTTGAAATCTTCCAAAAATGGAGAAAAAAGGAAAGGCTAGGACACTAAAAACCTGTATCCCTTCCCATCTAGGTTTAAGAAGTATTAACATTTTTCTACATTTACTTTTCATCTCTCTCACATTCTCTCTGTAAATATGTAGAGAACCATTTTAAAAATAATTTGCAGACATTATGAAACTTTCACTCTAAATGCTTCGGCATGCATTTACTACAAATATTACATTCTCTGACACAATTGGAACACTCTCTCCTCGTCTGTATCTATATAAGTAAAAAATAGTGGTAAAGTGACAGTAATTTAACAATATTAGCTAATAGTCAATCAATTTTCAAATTTCTCAAATAACCCCCCAATGACTTTTATTGTCGTCATCCCCAACAAGGATTCACATTGCATTTGGTTGCTACAAATTTCAAATCTAAGAGCATTCCCATGTTTTAGCAATTTTTTGAATAACATTGATGTTTTTGAAGAGTGTGGTTCAGTTTTCTTATAACAAATGTTGACTGTATCTGCTTGTTTCTTCATTTTTCTCATTGAACTTGTTCTGTTATCCCCTGTATTTCCTGTCAACTGGAAGTTGAGTCTATAGGCTTGATTAGATTCAGATTATACCTTGGGCAAGAACAATTTACAAATGAGGTTGCATCATATCTGCAGGCCCAGTAAGAACTCCTTCATGCTGACCTCTGTTTCCTATAACATGACCCAGTTAGGCTTTACACAGTTCCTTGTTTCTTGCCACTACCAGAGGGCCCAATTTGATGTGCCCCAGATCTAGAACTTCTCAAGTGGGAGGAATGTGAAAATTTGTGAGCAAGAGGGCATATTTTGATAAACTGAAGTACTACTCAGTAAATATCCATTCATCTCTCTCTCTCTCTCTCTCCCTCCCTCTCCCTCCCTCTTCCCCTCCCCCCCCCCCTCTCTCCTTCTTTTGCCTTGGGGCAGAGTATACTTCTCTTGCCCTGTTACTTTGGGGCTAGCCCCATGATTTGCTGTGGTTAATAGAATGTGAGTCGATATGAAAGCAGAAGCTTTAAATGTACTTAGTTGTTTTGTCTATCATGATCTGTTGATTCACCATGAGAATATGCCTTGGATAGGTTTTAGGTAAAGGAGAATGAGGCATCCATAGAGCAGAACTAAACTCAATCCACAGACTGGATATAAACAACTTAAAAAAGAACAGCCACAGCCAATGCTGCGGTAAAAAATAATAACAATATTCTCATTTCAGTTGCTAAATTTTGCATTCTTTTCTTATGCAGTATTGTTGTGATAATAGCTGACTGATGCGTAGGTCAGAGTATATGCATAAGTAATCCTGCTACATATTGCCAAATTTCCATCCCGATAAGAAAATACCACTTTTACTACCAAAAGCAATGTAAAAGAATTAGTGTTTTTACCCAGACTTGTCAACAAAATGTATCATCAAACTTTTGAATATTACTCAAGCTGATGAAAATTACTATGTAATGTGCATTTTTTATTGTAGTAAAAGTGAGCATATTTGATATGTTTAAGGGCATTTCACATACACCCTTCTTCTGAGACTATCTATTCATATCCTTATTTTTAACAAGTTGCTGTTTTTTTTACTTCTTGATTTTCAATATTTGTTTACATTTAAGGATGTTAATGCTTTGTCTGCTATGTAAGTTCCAAGTATTTTTTCAGTTTGATTTCCTATATGGTACATTTTGTCAAGAAATATTGTACGTAGTTTGAAAAATTATATTTCTGAGTTAGCTAGAAAGACCTTACTCCCATGTTTTAAAGAAATTTAGTCATATGCACTTCTGGTTCTTGTATGGTTAACTTGTAACACAATGCATGTGTGCGTGCACATGCACACACACACACACTTAACAATCACAGTGAATGAGAAAATAAGCCTCTATGAACAAGAGTAAGTAGACCTAACAAAGAACTAAATTAGTCCTAAAATATATCAGATACCAGAATATTCAGATGAAAAATACAAAACCAGTATTTTAATTATGTCCTAGTAAACAAAAGAGACGTATTAGATGAACAAGGCATGACAGGCAAGTCAATATTTTGTACTTAAAGCAAGATCAAATGTTTGACATTAAAATTTCAGTGAGTGGATAAAACATCAGTATAAACCCAGCTGGAAAAGAATGATTGCTGTGGCTAGTAGATCTCAAGAAATTACTTAAAGTGAATCACAGAGGAACGTGAGATTGAAAATGTGGCAGAATGTCTAAAAGTCTAAAGAGCATGAAGTAAATCATCTAATAATTGAGCAAATAAAAGTTGAAAAAAAAGAAAGAAAAATGAGGATTAAAATGAAGGAAGCTCAAGAATAGTATGGTTCAGAATATTCTAGAATTTATAAAAACATGAATTCTCAGGTTTAGAATAAAACAAATCTGAAAAAGGATCATATGAAGTTACACATACCTAGATACTTCACAGTGAAACTTTAGATCACCAAAAACAAAAAGAAGGTCAAAGTGCCTAGGGAGAAATCTAGATTTACTATGGAGGACTGACAATTATAGACAGAAAGCAGATTTTTCAATGGAAGCAAATGAAGCTGCAAAGAAATGGAATGTTTTCTACACAGTGTATTGACAGAATAAGTGTGAAATAATATTCTAAAATACTGTAGACAACAAAACTTATAGTTTTACATTTAGAGCCTTACTAATTAAAATTCCAAAATAAAAGTACTTTGAGAAGAAGAAAAAAAAAAGATTTCAAAAAGAAGTGTGAACTAAAATATGACAAGATAAGGAAAAAGAAAATGGTGGATAAACCTAAAAAGTGACTATATAAAATAGCAATGATAATATCTAACTGGAATATAAGGAAATAATAATATATAGGTGAACACATTTCAAAAACTGGGTATCATTCAAATCAGTGTTTCTGAAAAAAATGTAAGTGGATTAAAAACATAAAGTTAGAGATGGTAATATCAACAAGACACAAATACATGGAAGAACAGTTTTAGAGTGTAGCTTAATTACCTAAGTTTCAAAGATTAAAATGGCCTTATAGAATTACTAAAACTGAATGTAAATATTATGAAAATATGAACATTCATTTATTTATTATTAATAATTATGTTATATATGTTCCTTAGTTTATGATGCATTTTTAAATTTTTAAAATACAATTCAGGTATTGTATAAAAGATGTGTGAGAAAATAAAAGTGTGTATCTACATATGCCTACGCATGTGTACATGCATTTAGTTTTGGAATTTTTACTTTGCATGTTATGAAAAACGTTTTACTTTATTGTATGAAGTTTAAACACTTTACTTAGACAACCCACTTTCTGCTTTCTATGCATTTACCCAGCTATAGCTTAAATTCGTTTTTGAGATATAGAAAAACATTAAAACTGTGAGGAGAGACATGCCTAGAATGTGAACAGCTCTGATATTTTGTTGCTAGTTCATATTTGGAAATTCTTCAGCAACGTTCAAATAATATTCATTACTGTAGACTCTCAAAATAGAATTTTGCTAGTTAACATATTTCTTTTACATATCCAAGTATTAAAACTTTTAAGAGCAAAGTGAGTAGTATAAAAAAGCCAAACTTCTCATTGTCTGCATTTCTCCATAGAATTTAGATTTTAGAAAGAATATTTACAATTACACATATCAACTTCTTTTAGAAGAGTGAATAAAAACCTATATTTAAAGAAAAAGTACTAATAAAGTTAGAAATGGCTAACACCACCTTAGCCCTAATATGTTCCAAATATTTTGAAGATTCTTACATATATTTATTGATTTAATCCTTAAAATACTATTATTTCTGCTCGCAAGTGAGAAAAGGACATCTTAGTGAATTAAAATAATGAGGAACACGTAGAATGTGGTAGTGTTAGAAGTGAAGCAGGTGATTTAACAACGTAGCCTGTGCTTCTTATACCATTACACAAAGGAGAGTCAAAAATTACACATTTCCCTACCCTGAAACTGGGCAGAGGAGAAAAATGATGGAGAAAATGAGTGGGACCAAGAGAAGGTGTATTTGAATATAGTACAACTTGACCTATTTTTAAAATTCAGTGACACAATTCAGGCCCTTGCAGTAGAACAGAATCATAGAACAATGCAACTAAGATGTCCTTAAGTCTGAAGAACCAAAAATGAAAGTGTTGTGCTTAGAAGGAGGAGAGCTAATGAGGAAAGGAGGATGGAGATACAGGTGCGTGATTCTGAGGAAAAAGAGCAGCTGACGTAAGCAATATTTGAATACACCTTGTTACCTTATAGTAAGTTTGAGTGAGTGGGATTGATAGAGAAGATACAGAGCTTACGTGAGTGGCAGCAATGCAAAATTAACAAGAAACCAATAACAGTGTAAGGTATGCAAACTAATATATTGATGGAGAACAGAGAGATAAGTTAGACATTAGTTGGTATAAACATATGTTGGAGTGCTTGGAGCCATTGGATTCATTATAATTGCACATTTTTCAGAGCTCAGGAGACCAAAGCAGGTAAGAAACAGGAGCAAGTAGATTAACCAAGGGTCTAAGGATTGGAAAGACGGATGCAGAAAAGAGAAGATACAAGGCTTTAATCATTTAAAAGTCCATCCTCAAAGAGATCTAAGTAATAAACTGTGTAGGGCCAGAAATTGTAAAATCGTTTTCCTCTGATTTACTGCCAGAGAGTATTTGATGATGGAACAGCTTCAAATTATCACACATCTGCACATGACATTATTTTATGTGAATTACGGAAAACGTCTGGTGATTAGAAGCCCAACCAAAGCAATGAACCTAAGGAGTAAATATACAATTGGACCATTTTCACGCAATTTGGAAAATGCAAATTGTATCTGTGTATTGTTTTTACCCTGGCCAATAAATATATTTAGGAGTTTTAGGATTTAGCATGGTTGAAGAAAAAGTGTAGTTGTGGTCTAAATGGAATATAGACCAGAGTGGACCAGACACTTTGGCGCATGGAGACTTAGCTGGCAGCATCAATCTGCCTCATCTACTCAAGTTCCTTCTGCTTATCCTGCAGCACGGATAACAGAGGCTCATGTGTTATGTTGGAAGGGATTGGACTTGTTATAAGGCTGCTTAGAAAGTTATTTTTATTTTGGAGTAAAGACATCTTTGTTTTTGCTGACTCAGCTTTGTGTGAGACATGATTTGCCTTCTGTAGTGTCAAAGGCAATCATGTGGTCTTTAAAAATCTCCCAGTATTCTTTTCACAAATTCTATCTTAATTATGCACACACCCAATTTTCTATCAGCTTTGTTGGAGTTAGAATATAGGTAATTGGTATTGGAAGGCATAAAAGAGAATACACTTAAAAGAGGAAAACCTTTTGGCCTAGTTAGAATAGAGGTGATGTTTCTTATCATCCAGGCCAGGCTGGGTAGAGAAGCATGTGAATCTTGGAAACAGCTGATGGAGGAAGAAATTGGAGGTAGTGTCAAGAAAAATAAAGCCACAATGAATGGGAAGGAATCATGTTATCATCTCAGAGAAGTAGAAAATTTTAAATGCACGGGATTTTGACTGAAGTTAAGTTTTCTGTATGAGACCATGGCATCAGAGTATATTCCAGTAGAAATGCCCTTAACTTCTAATCCCTTAAGAATGTTTTAGAAAATTGTCTCTAAACAAATGACCATCTAAACTTTTATTAACACATCAATGGATGGGAACAACTGATAGGAAAGATTATCTCACAGGTATTTAATCCTAATTTTAAGGACCTAGTTCCTTCTTATATTAAGCGATATTTCTTTTCCTATAACTTGCATTCATGGAATCCAATTTTATCTTCTGGAACAACCTAGACAATTTTCTACATTGCTCTTTTCCTCATATTAAAAAGATTTAAGTATTTTTAGGGCTTTTTTGTTTCCTTCAAGTCTTCTGTTTTCAAGATAAATATTTTCCATTTCGTCAGCTAATTTTTAATTGTATCATTTCAAGCAGTCTCACCTATTCTCTTCTAGATCTTTTGTATTTGCCAACAGCTCCTAACAGGTATGGCCTACAAGCCTAAGTGGACTATCTAAAATACAATTCCAAGTCCAAAGGAGAGTGACTATTATTTCTCTTCTTATGTACATTATAGTCTTTAAAGTGGTCTAAGCTCTATGTTTATCATTTCCCTAATATTTTGACTCTTCATTTCATATGCAGAGAACTAAATTCCCTACCTTTTGTTTTCCATACATCATGCTGTTAGTCAGGCTTTACCATCTTGCACTTGACATTTACATTCATGTCCCCGTTAAATGTCATCTTCTTTCGATCTATATTGGATTTTTATTTTTTATTATCCTTCCCACATTCATGCTATTTAGAAATTAGTTACATGCACAATCAATGTTAGCCTTGAAAGACAGATAAAAATGATTGAAATTATATGACTGCAGGACATGGTAAAGATAAAATCACTAGACTATATATAATGACAAGAGGAAGAGGTAAATGGGGGAAAAGGATTGGGAAGAAAGAAGAATCATATTGAACTACAATCCTGCTAGCAAACAGGGTGTTCTTCAGATATAATTAACTTTGCGGGTAGGGAGCTAAAACAAAGATATTTGCACCAGCAGGATCCAACATGTTGGCACTTCAACATGGACAGATTTCCAGGAGGGATGGAGAGAGGGAAGGGGGTGGGGGAACTTATATACCATATATTCATTTCATTTAAGCTTACTTCTGGTGGGTGATTTTTCTTTTCCAAGCTAAAGCTTATTCTTTTTCTTATGGAGAAATATTATATATTTTAATCAAGGCAGTGCCTGAACTAAGTGGTGTGATAAAACCCAAAACTGACATTAGATAATATAACAGAAATGAAGTATAAATCAAAAGACCTCCTTTCCTAAATAATTGAATTCCTAACCCATGTCTTTGAATTTCAGATCTTACTCATTCATTTTATAATGGCTTTCTAAATTGGCTTTCTCCAGCTGATATGCCAAAAACACTTGATAGCCCAAATTTTCCCATTATAGAACTACTTTGATAAACTAACTTTGAAGTCAGTTGGATCATTACAGGCAAAAAGAAATGCAATGCTTGCAAATTTAGGTCAATATATAGAGATCTTCTTAAAGACGATTTTGTAGTTGGATGCAGACATTTTCATGTCAAGGTGCTAAGTATTAAGGATACAAATAATTAAAGTTTCAGAGCTTACCCTTAGTGTGTTTGAAATCTCATAAGGTAGAAAATAAATGTAATACTCATTTATTGTTTCATCATTTATTGAACAAATATTGACAAAATAAATTCCATGTGCCAGACACTTCTAGGCATTTGGGATACATTAATTAAAACATTCTTGCCTTCATGAAGCTTGTATTGGAGCCATCAGAGATAGACAATAAACAGTACAGGAATTAAATAAGTAAATTAAATGATATGCCAAAATGTGATATTGCTATATATAACATAAGAACACGAAAAGGAGTTATTTAGGCTTTAGAGGTGGGAGAAGGATGCTGTTTTATACTGAGTCCTCATTGAGAAGGAAAGATAAGAAAATATTTGAATGAAGTGACGGAGTTAGCCTTGGAAGAAGAGTATTACAAACAGAAGGAGAGCAGAGAAAAAAACCTATAGGGACATGCTTGGTGTGTTTAAGGAATTAGTGGGGGACCACAGTGACTGGGGCAGAGTACCAGTGGGGATAGAATAGGAGATGAGGAAAGAAAGGGATAGGTTGAGAGATTATAAATGATGTGGTAGGTAGCTTCTAACGTGGCCCCAATGATTCCCCACCTCCTGGTGGTCATAACCTCTGTCATCCTCTACCTTCGAGTGTGGGATGAACCTAGTTAATTGTTTCTAGCCAGTAGAATATGGCAAAAGTGATAGAGTATCACGTCCGTGATTAGGTTACAAAAGATAGTGACTTTCATCTTGCTGGTACTCTCTTTCTTCCTGGAACTCTTTCTTGCTCTCTTCCTTACTCATTCTGATAAAAAGCCAGCTGCTGTGTTGTGAGATGCTCTGGGGAGAGGTCTACATGGTAAGGAATTGAAAGACACCTCTGACCAACAGCTCACAAAAACCTAAGTCTTTAAATTCTACTACCAATCTTGTGAGTGATTTAGAAAACAGTACCTTCCCTGTTGAACCTTGAGGTGGTTGAAGTCTCGCAGAGTTGCCACATAAATGTATGCTCAGTTAAATCTGAAGTTCAGATAAACAGTAAAATTTGTTGTGTGTGTAAGTATACAATATTTTGGACAGGCGCTAAGATTGTTGTTTATCTGAAATAAAAATTTAATTGGTCTTCCTATATATTATCTGCTAAAACCAGCAACCCTACTTGTGAATGACCCAGAACCAGAGGAATGATCTAATCTTCTCCCTGATTCCTGACCAGAATAATAAATAAGAATAATAAATGTGTGTTTATGGCTGTTAGGTTTCAGGGCCATTTGTTATGCAGCAACAGCTAGCTAAAATAAGGTAGTTTTGATAAAAGTCAAAGGAGAAAAGTGCTAACCCAGGTTTGAATGAAGACCCGGGAGGTCTTGAGGAAGAAAGTATGGTTTGTACTATGATTTAATTAATTGGTAAGAATGCTAAGGTGAATTAGAATATACATAGAAGTTTAAGCTTCTCTGTTCTTCTTTTACATTGGCCTAGAGGATATCACAACTCTTCTATTCACTAATTTACACATCCATAATAATCATAAATTGTCTCTGAACATATTCCTAAAGTAACTTCATTGTATTAACTTTGCAAAAAATTGAAATATTTTATGATATGTTCTTGCTGTATCTCCATGCTATAACAATAGCAAATATATATGTATATAGCACTACCTATGTGCCAGTTACTGTTCTAAATGTTTTCTGTATATTAATTTAATTGCCATAATAACTAAATAAATAATGTTATTATTTATATAGATGATGAAGTTGAGACGCAGATGGTAAGGTAATTTGCCTAGGATCATAGAGATGGTAAGAGACAGACCAATACACACTCAGTGGACACCAAACTTTCTGATTTTAATAAACATAAACTACTTTTTTTCTGTTGTCATCTGGCACAAACTCTAGATTCATCTTTAACTATTTAGATGGCTAATATTTTATCATAAGAATATACATTTAATTTCTTAGAAGCTTCATTATTATCTTTTCCATGAAATCCATCCCTTGCAAATCCAAATTGTCACAGTCAGCTCGATGTTACACATGAGGCTTACTTTCATGTGATCTGTTTATCCCCTCTGGCAGGTACTCAATCAACCTGGGTATAAATCCTGGTTCTGTTCCAAGTGAACTTCAAAACCTTTAGCAATTAAAAAAAATTCTCTTAGTCTCAGTTTCTCTCAACTATGAAATGGGAATAATAACTATTATAATAAGACATGGAGAAGATTTTAAAATATATTTTACATAAAGTGCCTATATGGCACCTGAGTTAAGAAATGCATACCAAATGCTAATTCCATGTCACCTCCCATTTTTCATTGTGCCTAACCTCCAATCATTTCCATCTAATCCCCTGAAATCTGGCCAGAATTCACAGCTAACACTGAAATATTCTCTCGGACACATCAGTGATTCGTTTCCGTCCAAAAGCAGAAGCATTTCCTCCATCCTAATTCCCCTTGTTGTCTTTAGAGTTTTTGACACTTTTACTGCCCCTTTGACTTAAAAATTTATTGCTCCCTGACTTGTTGCATCATCTTACTAGAATCTTACCATTCTCTTTGACACTTTCTTTTTGTGTGATTTCGCTACTAATAAGGAGATGACTCTATCAGTCGCCAAATGTTACTAAGCCTGTCCGATGTGATCTGTAGATTGGGCTTCTCAAGATCTACATCCTTACACATTGACTCAATTTCTTCTAATCGTATTAGTTTATTCCTGAAGTTCTTATGGTTAGTCACTTAATTCTTCCTTATGTCAGGTATTGATTTGTGGCCTCTCAACTCCCAGTCTACCCGTATTTACCTTGCTTTATGCTTATGAATATTTCTTTTTGGTCAGCTGATGTTAAGCTTTGTCAGTAAAGGATGCTGGAGAGATACTGTGGAGGAAGGGGATTCTCCTGCTGGTTCTGGTGCACTTTTCTCTCTCTTGCTCTGGCTGCCAGCATTGTACACACCAAGACAGTGTTTGCCCTTCAGCAGGTTTGCTTGCCCATCCTGTCACATGGTGTCCTGCCCACCAGCCTCAGCTCCCAGCAGTCTGGCAGGAAGCTTCCTGCTCATCAGGATTTATCTGCTAGCTGTGGGCCGGCTCTACCAAGGGACAATGTAGGCACCATCTTCACCATTTAGTTGGTTTCTTACTTCTCAGCCTTGCCCCCACAGTGGGACTTAATGTCCCTGCAACTCAGGAACTTTGTCAAGTATCAGTGGGTTATGGCCACACCCTCTCCAAGAAGGCTTGAATCTCAGCCTTGGGGAGGAAGCCTCTTCTCTAGTTGGTTTCTTCCTTGCCTAGTTCTCTCAGCCCCCTAGGCTATTCTATAAAATTCTATTTTATTTTCCCTTAGTAGGTTTTCCCCTGTTTGTAATTAATACTTTTTAAAAAGTCTTTATTGAATTTGTTACAATATTGCTTCTGTTTTATGTTTTGGTTTTTTGGCCGCAAGGCATGTGGGATCTTAGCTCCCCGACCAGGGATCGAACCTGCACCCCCTGAATTGGAAGGCGAAGTCTTAACCACCGGACCACCAGGAAAGTCTCTATTAATATGTTTTAAATATTACTTTTTAAGTATTCAAACTACTGGTATGGTTTATGTGTCCTAACTGAATTCTAACTGTTACAGGATAGGTATGTGAAAGGTCCTAGGAGGTAAATCCTAAAAGATGGTATTGTGGAATTAGTTTAATCATGTTTGTGGTCCTAGCATAGTGCTGGGCTCCTTGCCAATGGGAAGTGAGATGCTAATAAACCATATGAATGCATCTGACTTTGTATGTTAGGCCAGGTAATTCTCCAAAATGGCTGTACACATTTACACTTTGACCAACAGTGTATTTGAGCTCCCGTTACTTTATATCCCTGTGAATACTTGCCATGTGTATCTTCTTGGCTTTAGCCATATTGACAAATGTGTAGTGCTATCCATTTATGGTTTTAATTAATTTTTATTTATATTAACATTAATGAGGTTGAGTACCTTTTCATATACTTACTGTCCATGTGAATATCCTCTTAACCATTTCCTGTTTGGATATCTTGCCCATTTTTTCCATTGGCTCAGCTACTTTTTACTTATTGATTTATAGGAGTTCTTGATATATTCCATAAAACATAACTTTTATTAGTTGCATGTATTGCAAATACTTTTTTTCAGTCTATGGAGATACCGTTTAGAATAATAAGAACATGTAAATGCTAAAGAATAAATCTTAAAATAAATTTACAAGACACCACTGTAAAACTGTAAGTTGAAGAAATAATATGATCTACACAAGATGTGCTATGTTTATGGATAGTAAACCTATAAAATGTAGAGATACCGATTCTACCAATCCTATCTATAAAATCAAAAAATTCTCAATCAAAATCTAAGCTAGTCTGATTGGAAATTGAAAAAACTGATTGCAAAATTCATATGGAAACATGACAAGCTTGAAGATTTACTCTACCAGATATCAAGACCTGCTCTAAAGCATCACTAATTTATAGTGTGAATATTGCACAAATATACATATATTTGTATTTATATATATAAAGCAATGAAAAACAACAGTTTAGTAACAGAACCAGCACTCTTTTCCTCAGAGTTGTGTGCATGGTGCCTAGAGATGATTGATTTGCAAGTCTTTGGCCTCTATTTATATAAAAATATTTGCTCTCCAGGTTTCTTCCAAATCCTATACTGTATCGGCATCTTATATTACTTCCTCTTCAATTTTCCCTAAATAGGATTCATGAGGAAAGTTTTGAATATTTCTTTGCATATATCTCTGACACACAGCAAGGGATTTCCCTTTGAAGTCTACCGTATAATGTTTATTTCCACAGAAATTTTCATATGTTTTATTTCTTAAATTATTTCAAGATAGTATTTAGCATGTCAATTTCCAAATTACATTATATTTCCTCTACTCTCCTGTGAGTAAATTAATTCCTTTTTTGAAGTTACTGTGATACTTTATCAGAGATTATATTTAGCATCTCTCTTTAAATTTAGAGACATAATTGTGGTGGTTGGGTGGGAGGGGAAGGCCGTTTCATCTGATCAGCGTTGTTCCCAATGAAAAACATCGTGTGGTGACAGACTTGTGTGTTTTCAATGAAGGACATTTAATTTCCAAGGGCTAGTTTTATAGAGAATATTATTGCCCATTCATAGAAAACAGCAAGAGCCAGTGATAACAACATGCTTACCTTTGAAGATATTGTTCTGCTTTTGAGCTTCCTTGAAAAGATCATGCCAGTTTGGGATGGCATTCCCAATAGGAAAAATTGAAAACTCTATTACAACCATCACTAACATACATGTCAAGTTTGATCTCGCTTTCTTCCCTGCTGATTCAGGTAATTACTCTTAAAAATAGTTTCACATTTTTTTTTTCCTGCCATTAAAGGCAAGGTACTGCTCAAACGATCAGTACAGTACAAATGATTAGTTATTTTTTCCTCAGTCTTTCACCTCTTCCTTGTTGATATTAATTTAAAATCGTTGCATTTTGAAAAAAATAATATAAAATTTATCTTTCAAAGGATGAGTAGAGGAGAGTATAGACATCCAAAGGAAGGATGAGCTATTTTGAACTACTTCATAAAAGAGAAAATTTTATGAATGTCATTGAAAAATGTACTTAATAGATTTTTTGTTTACAAATAAAAGATGATTACAATTTATGGAAATATTTTATATTTATATTAAGACAGCTGTGAGAAGGGAGAGGGTCGGTGACATCCTCCAGCTGTTAACTTAGGTTTTGCCTCAGCTGTACAAACAGAGATCTCGTTTTGCTTAGGACACTCCCAGTACCTGAGCAAGGCAGGGGTCGTTGAGGATGTGCTTTTCCAGGGTGGATGGTGGCCAGTGTCTGAGCAAAGCCACTGTGAAAGGTTCTAGACATTTGCACCCACTGTGGGACTCCCTTATTGGGCAGGATTTACTCTGAAGCTCACCTTTGGGTTGAGAGACTCTGATGACAGGTCTTTATCATGGTCTGATCGGTCCCCTGCCCAATCCTGCTTCTCCCCCTGATGGTTCACAAGTGTTCCTCCCTGATAAACCTTTTCCACACCTATCTCCATCTCGGCATCTACTTCCCAGAGAACTGGACTTATGCCAAGGAAGTTTTAAAATATAATATAGAGTCTTGTTAGCAATCAGAGACAAAAGGAGACAGAGACAAAGCAGAGACATAAACTTAAACCAAATAGTGCCGGACTTTTTATCTATTGAAATAAATTGGCTTAAAGCTTCATAGTTAAAGCTATTTACTGTGGATTCTTTTAAGCATCTTTGAAATGCTTTCTGTAAGAGTAGTAGAAAAGAGAAGAAAATTCTTCAAAGCAAAAACATGTACATGCTGACTGAACAATTTGATATCAACCAATGACTGCTATGATGGTGAGACCATTGTTAAAAATTACTTTCATGTTGTTAATTGCTTTTTTCTTTCTAAGTAAATGCTCTTTTGGAGAAAAGTAAGTTGATATCTTAATATCAGTGGAAAAGTAGACAATTTCATTAGTATGTTTCAGGAATGATGACTATTATTAGCAGGGAAGAATATTTGTCAAATACTGATTTTTAAAATTAAAAAAAAAAAAACCTAAAAAATTTTTACTTATAGTTTTGCTCTACTTTTGCTCAGTAACAACTATTACTTTGGAACTACATTTTTAACTACACAAGCATATTTGAATTTAATGATCTTTATTTTAATCAAAATAAACCAAATTCAGAAGTTATCTACCTCTACCTTATTATAATTGAACTATATACATGATGTTAGTTAATGTAACTGTGGATTGCCCTGTTTAATATGTACCAGAATTTGGCCTTTAGATATAGCATTTTCAGAGATGTTCAAATACATGTAATAATATTTGAGATGCACATATATCTTTATGAAAACATTGCTAACATAAAGCTCTTCCTTTCTTTTGTTTTGAAGGAGTTGAAGAGAGTCCCTGTTTAGATGCTGGGGTTATGCCCTAAAAACACTACCACTGTTCTACTTTGCTGTATTCTGAATTCCATAATATCAGTACAGAGGAGTCATACCAGGAAGGCATAGAAACTTGATGCTTTTAATAAGATTTCAAAAAGTTTGGGCTGTTGGAGAGATTGTTTCTCACAGATAGCCATACTTAACCATAGTTTCCTGTTTCAAGAGGCTTCCTCCTAGGACACTGGGTAGCATTTATTTACCTCTCTCCTAGCTATCCTTAGGTGTTATTATTTATATGACTTATTTTAGCATTTGATTATATTCAACTTAGCACTTTCTTGTTATATTTTTGGATTATCCCCTACTTTTGAAAGTACCTAATATGTCACTTTTTCCCCAAATACTGTCACTTTCAGGGATGAACTACAAGTATTTGTTTGGTATCCATTTTTTTCCCACAATATTCCAACTTCTATTAGGGATGAAACATGTCATCTACTTAAACATCCATGAGAATATTTAAAGTTTAATAAATCTTTTATTGAATGGAACTGACAGTAAGTCTCCTGTGGATAATACTGTGCTTAGTGTTATCTTCCGTTAATATGGCTCAATGAATGGAGTGAGCCGTTCATGGATAGTGAATTTCAGATGTACATGTTTTCCACGAATAAAATTCAGTATCTATGAGAATCACTTGTTGAGGGATCTGAAGACTAAATAATCAAGGAAAACATATTTATTTTCTCTTATAGTATTTTCTCTTATAGTATGGGATTTAGTTGTAGCCACATGTGAGAAAATATTACAATGTGTAGTTTCCTTTAACTCAAATATGATTCGCTTCTTTGTCCTTGGCCTCTCTTCCTTTACCTCTCTAAATTCCATTGGTGATGTAAACAGAATGTCCCGCACTGCCACCTTGGTTTCTTTTCTGTCAGACTGAAGAAGCAAGGCTTATTTGTGTGGCCTTAAGTGAAATAAAGATGGGCCTAATTTGTATGGTTTCATCCTACCTTTGCAGAATCTACTTAATGGGTCTTAAAAACTTTTGAGATTGTTTCAAGAGTTAATAGACACAGGGGAATTTAAGCCTAGAGGTATTTTCCCAAAGTCACTCAATGATATATTTATAATATATGATTCAAATTAAAAATATATAATTATATACATATATATAATTAAGAGTCAGTGTTTAGCATTCTCTTCAACATTGTTTTGTATATTTATTTTTATTTGTGTGTAGGAGATGTATAATATAGATATAACTTAATAAAAAACAATTTTCATTCCATATGTGCTTTTACTCTGTATATATTCATTTATTCATTAAACAAATATTAAGTTCTTAATATATTTCAGTTATTGTTCCAAACTCTTGGATAAGGTGGTAAAGAAGAAGGTAAATCTCTGTTTCCAGGGACTTCAATTGCTGAGTTCTTGAGAATCTAAATTGTTTCAGACTCTTGCATATATGATAAGCAGTTTTTTTGTTATAATTCCAGGTGAAATTGACCTGTCTGAGCAAACTTGTTAGACTGCTAAAACCTTGTCAGTCTTAACGTGTGAATTATTTATCATCATGTAGACATGTTTAATAGTTTAAAATCCACCTGCTAATAATTGCTGTCTTTACCTCATGCCTAGTATTTGTGGGTAACACAGGTAAGAACTTTTGTACATAGTCAAGTATACTGTAGCATTCCACAAGAGTATCTACACCATATAAAAATCCCAAGATGTTCAAGGAAACAGATAATAGATTCCATAGTCACAGACACAGACACAAGTGCGTACGTACACCTGTGTGTGTATGTGCTGTATGTGTCCCACAAGCTGATTGTATAGGTGCAGAAATTAGAGAGTAAGTAACTATCACTGTTTTTGGGGACCACTCATCTCCACGCAAGAATGCTGGCCTAAAGCAGAGCATATCAAGAGAGCTGTAATTCCATTCCTTCAGGGCAGATATATGACAGATGCAATGGAAAAAAAATGGATTCAATACAAATATTTCAAGAAGGTTGTCAGCTTTTTTTACTTTTTGCTGAGCCGCCTCGGGGGAAAAGGAGACATTACCAATTAAGATAGGGTTGTGGGAATCAACACAAAGGAAACAGAGAGGACCCTGCTAATACAATATCACTCTCATCTAAACAACTGCATTAGCGAGAAAATAGAGTGCTCAATTAATAGAGTGGCAGTGCATTTTTCGGGAGATAATTTTTGCATTTAGATTTTTAAGTAGCTAAAGTGTTCAGTTTCATTCCCTAAAAAGAAAACAAAAATCATAGACTAATTGAACTATCAAAAAGAAATGTTTAAGGAATTTGAGGCCAGATGATAATCCATTATGGAAAGAAATTTAACGTTCTCTAGCTCTGTTGAAACAGTTGGTAAAAGATCAACTAGCCATGAAATATACCAGTCAACTAGCGATGAAATATACCAGTCAATATTCTAGTTTATTTTAAATTGTCTTAGGATCAATTGATATTCTGCTGCTTCTTTTTAACATCCATATTATTTGGTGTCCACCTATATTTAGATGTGTCTTTATTAATTAAATATTTTTCATGAGCAAACCTTGTTAGTAATTTGAAAACTGCAAACTAGTTTAGGTTTTGAGTGCCAGCCTGAGAAGAATGGTCAGTATAAAATTTCTAGATGATAACAAAGCCACAGGAATGTTTTGAGCTCTCAAGCATGATGCAATGGAAAGAGTTTAGGAATTATATCAGAATTTCAGAGCTCAAAGATACCTGTGCTACATTTACTGGTCATGCGATGCTGTACAATGCTATTTCAATATTTTAAAAAATGGAAATAGTCATACCTACTTTGGAATATTTTCTTTTTAAGGACTTCTAATTAAAATATAACATTTATACAAAAGTGTACCTATCATTAGTATACAGCTGGAAGCATTTCACAAATTGACTCTTCAAACCGGTACCCAATTCAAGAAACAGAGGATTCACACCTGAGAATCCCTTCTTATGCTCCCCTCCAGTCTCTACTGCCTCCCAAGTTTAGCTACTATTAATTTTTTCCACTTTAAAAAATTGAGGTGGAATTTGTATTACATAAAATTAACCATTGCAAAATACATCATTCAGTGGCAATTAGTACATTCACAATATTGTGCAACCATCACTTTTATCAAATGCCAAGACATTATCATCTCCCCGATGATAATGTGTATGGGAAACCCCATACACATTAAGTAATCACTTCTCATTCTCCCTTCCCTTGAGCTCCTGGTAACCACCAAACGACTTTCTGTCCCTATGGATTTATCTCTTCTGGATGTTTCGTATAAATGTAATTATATACTACATGGCCTTTTGTGTATGTCTTCTCTCACTTAGCATGAAGTTTTTTTTGTTTTTTTTTTTTGTTTTTTGTTTTTTTTTAAATTTATTTATTTATTTTCGGCTGTGTTGGGTCTTCGTTTCTGTGCGAGGGCTTTCTCTAGTTGCGGCAAGCGGGGGCCACTCTTCATTGCGGTGCGCGGGCCTCTCACTGTCGCGGCCTCCCTTGTTGCGGAGCCCAGGCTCCAGACGCGCAAGCTCAGTAGTTACGGCTCACGGGCTTAGTTGCTCCGCGGCATGTGGGATCTTCCCAGACCAGGGCTCGAACCCGTGTCCCCTGCATTGGCAGGCAGATTCTTAACCACTGCGCCACCAGGGAAGCCCCTAGCATGAAGTTTTTGAGGTCCAACCATGTTGGAGTATGTGTCAGTACTTCGTTCCTTTTTACAGCTAAATAATATTCCATTGTATGTATATGTGTGTGTGTGTATCTTACAACTCAACACAAACAACTCAATTAAAAATAGACAAAGAACTTGAATAGACATTTCTCCAAAGAAGATATACAAAGGACAAACAAGAATATTAGGTCATATTAGTCATTAGGGAAATGGAAATCAAAACAACAAGGTAGTATTTTATACCCACTAGGATGGTTATAATTAAAAATATGGAAAATAACAAGTGTTGGTGAGGAGGTGGGGAAATTCAAACCCTCATACGTTGTTTGTGAGAACCACAAACATGGAAAAACATTTTGGCGGTTCTTCAAAAACTTAAACAGAGAATTGCCATACGACCCAGCAATTCCACTTCTGGGTATAAACACCAAAGAACTGATAACATGTATTCAAACAAATGCTTGTTCAGTAATGTTCATTGCTGTTATGAATAAGTATCTTGACACAGGGAGATTAGACTGGACCCTGAATGTAATCACAGGTGTCCTTTATAAGAGTTAGGCAGAGGGAGATTTGATGAAAGTAGATGTGACCACAGACACAGGCAGTTGGAGTAATGTGGGGAAAGGGTCATGAACCAAGGAATTCAGGTGGCCTCCAGGAGTTAAAAAAAGGCAAGTAAACAGAGTGTCCCCTAGAATCTCCAGAAGGAAGTAGCTCTGTCAACACTTTGACTTCAGTTTAATTAAACTAATTTTAGACTTCTGGCCTCCAGAATTATAAGAGAATAAATTTGCATTGTCTGTAGCCACTGAGTATGTAGGAATTCATTACAGCAGTCATAGGAAACTGATACAGGGTCAATTTTTTTTTTTTTTATTCCACATGGCTAGCCAAATGATCTGGATTATTTATTAATAATCCATATTTTATCCCCTGTACTACAGTATCATCTTGTCATAAATCAGGTGGCCATATATTTATAGATCCATTTCTAGATTCTCTTCAATTCCCTGGTAGATTTGTTTGTCCCTGTATCAATACCACACCATTTGAGTTTCTATAGGTAAATAATAAATCATGATTTATGGTAGAATAAATCCACCAGCTTTATTTTTCTATTTAGGTTTGTCTTGGTTATTTTTCATATTTTACATTTCCATAAAAACCTTTAAAATTAGGTTTGCATTTTAGATAAAGTATTTACTAGATTTTGGGGGGAATTGCTTTACATCTATAGATCAATTGGGGAAGAACTAACACAACACTGAGCCTTTCAATCTATGAAGATTTTATATCTCTCAATGTATTTAAGATTTATTTAATTTTTCCTTATAATTTTTTTCTGTATTGAGGTTGGGCACATCTTTCTTTTTTAAAAAATATATTTCTATATATTTGATGCTTTTAAAGCTACTTGGAATCTGTTTTTAACATTTTAATTTACTCTTTGTTGCTAGCATACAGTCTAATTTTGTGTGCTATGTGTATGATGATTTGTATCCAGTGGCCTTGATAAATTTTCTTATTAACTGTAATAGTTTGTAGAGTCTTTGTTTTGTCTATGTACATTATGTTTTTATTTGGAAATAAGAATGCTTTTATTTCTTTCCAATATTTTTGGTTTTTCTTCAATTATTGTACTTTCTAAGATGTCCAGTTCAATGGTGAGAATCTTTGTGTCATTTTTAGTCACCAGAGACAAAGATTTTAGTATTTCATCATTAATTATAGTGTTTTATATATTCAGTTCTATGGATAGTATTTTTAAGATGAAAGGACTTTCCTTCTATTTCTAATTGGCTGAGAGTTATTTATCAGGAATGATATTGAATATTTTCCCTATTTTCTTCATAATTTATTGCTGAGGTGTTTTTTGTAAACCTCTTATAAGAATAGGAATTCTCCTTCTATTTCTAATTTCCAGAAATTATTTAACAAGAATGGATGAAATATTTTTAAATCCTTTTTTTTAAATCTATTATCATGATACTATGGTTTTTAATTCCTGTTTTTACATTTTTTCCTATTCCATCTTTTCTTTATCCTTTGCTTCTTTTTTCGTGACTTTCAGTGGATAATGTATTTTTGTTTTACCAATTTTTACTATAACACTTAGTATTCTCTTCAGTGTTTACAATTTGCATTCCTAACATTACAATCCATCTTGAGTTACTGTTCTATGACATCAAACAAGCTATAAAACATCACATTATAATTCTATTTAACACCGTCTGCATGTAGTCATTATATATTTTATCTTTACATGTAAGACCTATAATACATTATTGTTGTTTCAAAAACATCAGTAGTCTTTACATATAAAAATAATTTTCAACATGTGTCTTAGGGATGGGAGATGGGGGTTGGGGACGCAGTTTTAGACGTTTCCCCTTGGCTTTTCCCAACAGAGAAATTTGAGGAAATAATAAAAATCTCATTAAAATAGAACCAGACTGGGCAGGGTAAAAATTGATGCTAGAACGTAGTTAAATACTGAGAATACAGGGAAAACCAGGAGATTAAAGGTCAAATTGGGAGCAAAGAAGGTAGGTAAGGAAGTTCTAATTTCACTGGAAGTGAGGATATTCTCTGATTATTTTATTGATTAGTTCATTTATTTAACATAAGTGATGTGTTACTTAGAGGCATAAAACTGTTAACTATACTAAAAACCAGATATAAATAAGCAAATTCCAAACTAAATAAGTACATAAATAAGAATGTGACAGATGCTATCATTGAATAAGTATAGGGATTCTTCCAGCACATAGCAACAGGATCTATGTTTGTCCAGTAAGGTTTAAGAAAAAATCCCACAGGTTTTACATTTGAGATGCTACTTGAAATATAAATATAATATTGGCTGGAAAAGGGAGAGGAATAAGAAAAAGCACATAAGAGTTAGTATGATCATGGAGGCAAGGCATGCAGACTGGAACAATTCTGGGCACCCTATGTAACTGATACTGAAAATTATCCAGGATTTATTTAATTATAGACACCAGAATTTCTAATTTTCAACATTCAGAATTGGTTTCTTGGAAATATACATTGTAAAAGGTCCACAGGTTTTCTGATTAGTCTCCCAAGCAGTGCATAGAACCATACTCTGGAAGTTCCATCATACAGAGAGTAACAATTTAGGGTCAGTTTACCAAGCATAAACTGAGTCAAGTAGAGATAAGCAGGAGGAGATATAAAGGCATTCAGTCTAGAACTTTGAGCTGCCAAAGCATAGGAAGGTGAACAGAGCAGAAGTAAGGAAGAAAGGCCTAGAAGAATCTTCAATACTGAGTTTCAGGCTTGGGCAGCTTTGTGTAAAGTGCTGGCTCTCACTGGTTTCAAGTTTATGGCCTGCCTAATAGATTAAATAGATTTTTGGGAAAAGACTTTCAATTATGACCTGCCTAATAGATTAAATAGATTTTTGGGAAAAGACTTTCAATTTGTGTGTCTTAAGTGAATTTATCTAGAGACTATTTCAAATAAACAGAGGCATATATGAAGTAAAAATAGAAAAATTCACAATGGGCAAGGATGAAGCTTAGACTTTGAAGTTTTGAGCTGATACGGATAAGATTGGATTTGTTCATGATGAAAACAGTGGAGAGGCAAATGTGACTTACACAGATGAATGAAGTAAAAGTCTGTTTGAAATTAGTAAGAGGGGATGGGGGAATTGAATTGATTAAACTGATACTGCCACTGGAATGTTGGTGTGAGTAGTAGTTTTAACAATCTCACATGTGGTGGAATTAACCTGATGTGATTCTGAAGATGGGTTATGTTGACCCTTGACCCAGGTCCACCTCAACTTGGAGTTTTTTCAATAGTAAATAGTACAGTACGACACAGGGATATATAATCATGAATGTGGAAGAACCGCGGATACTGACGATAAATTATACGTGGATTTTCCACTGCATGGAGGGTTGGCTCCCCCAACCCGTTTGTTGTTGAAGGGTCAACTGTATTTCAAAGTCTTTTCATTTACACACTAAAAAATTCTTCATCAAAGCAAGTTCATGTTATGAAAAACCTTCTTAGTCCTCAGCTGCAAGAGTAAATTGCTTTAAGGCTCAGTTTGCAGTGAAGACTCTTACAGGTATTTTACCATTTGTTTACAGCAACTATTTTTACCAGGAATTTTCTTTTGGGTGGTTTAAATGTGTGAAAACACTGATATAGCAACTTAAAATATTCTCATATGAAATAACACTAAAATATCAATTCAGAGTTCTATATTTTGTTCTAAAAGTTTTATATTAAATTTATGATCCATTTTGAGTTATTGTATAAGTTATGAGGTTTAAGAAAAATTGTGGGGTTTTTGGCCTAAGGATATCCAAAATTATTTGGTGAAAGAAGTATTGTTTCTCATTTTGATTTGCTTTTGAGCCTTTGTCAAATATCAGTTGCCTATACTTATGTGAACCTATTTCTGGGGTCTCTAATCTGTTACTTTGATCTATTTGTCTATCCCTCCAGGATAACCAAATAGTCTTGACTACTGTAGTTATGTAATACATAAGTCATGGAATCAGGTAGACTGATTCTTCCTGTTTTATTCTGCTTTAAAATTGTTTTAGCCATTCTAATTCCTTTGCATTTCCATATAAATTTTAGACTAATTTTGGCTATACTTACCAAAATCCCAGTAATATTTTTTGTAGGAATTGCTTTGTACCTGTATATGAATTTGGAGAAAATTAACATCTTTACTGCCTGGAGTTTCAAATCTATGAGTGCCATATGTCTCCAGTACTTATGTCTTCTTTGAATTCTTTCATGAGCATTCTCTAGTTTTCAGTATAAAAGTCATGTAAAATTTTTTTTAGATTGCGTCTAAGTATTTCATCTTTGGATGATTGTAAATGGTATTTGCTATTATATAGAAATAAAATTGATTTTTGCATATTGATTTTATATCTTGTGAACTCGCTTAATGCATTTATAATTTCAGAAGGGTTTCTTGTAGTTTTCTTGGAATTTTCTAGAAGTAGGTATAGTTATCTGCAAGTAGGTGTAGTCTTATTTCTTCCTTTCTGATCTCTTTGCCTTTTATTTCCTTTTCTTTTTTTCTTATATCACTGGCACTTATTCTTTCCATTAAGTATGCTGTTAACTGTAGGTTTATTGTAGATCTTTTTAATCAAGTTGAAGAAATTCCTCCTATTCTCATTTTCTAAGTTTTAAAAAATTATGAATAGATATTGAATATTGTCAAATACTTTATCTGCATCAATTAACATGATCTTTTCTTCTTTACACTGATAATACAGTGTATTACAATAATTATTTTCCAAATATTGAACTATCCTTGCAACTCTGGATCCCTGGAATAAGCCTCACTTGATATTGTATAGAATTATTTTTATAGATTGCTGAAATCTATTTGATAATATTTTGTTAAAGACTTTTGCATCTATATTCAAGAGGAATAGTGGTCAGTAGTTTTCTTTCATAAATGAGTTGGGAAGTGTTCTCCATTTTGTTATTTGGAAAAAATTGTATAGAAATAGTAATTCTTGTTTAAACACATTGATAGAATTCTCTAGGGAAACTACCTGGACCTGGAAGTTTACTTTTCAGAAATTTTTAAATTATTAATTCAATTTCTTTAATAGTTATGGAGTAGTTCAAAATATCTATTTCATATTGGGTTACTTGATACAGTTTTACTTTTTAGGAGTTAGTTCATTTCATCTAATTTGTCAAATTTATGTGTGTAGGGTTTTTTGTATTAATTGTTTATTATGTTTCTGATATATGCAAGTTGTGTAGTGATATCTGCTATTTCATTCTTGGTATTGTTCATTTCTATCTTCTTTTTTAATTTGTCAGTCTTGCTAGAGGTATAATAATTTTATTGATCTTTACAAAGAACCAACTCTTTTTTTCATTGATTTTATTACTTTTTGGTTTTCAATTTCATTGATTTAGGCTTTTGTCATTATTATTCCCTTCCTTCCTTTGGTTTTTTAGATAAAAGTTCAGATTATAAATTAGAGACTTCTTTTTTTATAACAAGAGCGTTTACATTTGGTGCTGTTTCCATTGAAGTACTGTTTTTCTTGTGTTCTGCATATTTTGATAGTTGTATTTTCAATTTCATTCAGTTTAACACATTTAAAAAGTTTCCTTGGAGATTTCCTCTTTGTCCAATGAGTTATTTAGAAGTGTGTTAATTTCCAAGTGTTTGAGGGTTTTCCTGTTACATTTCTTTTATTGATTTCTAGTCTGATTTTGTTGTAATTAAATGTACTCTGAATGATTTAATTATTTTGGATATATTAAGATTTATGATCCAGGTTATGATATATTTTGGTATTTGTTGCACAGAAACTTGTAAATAATGTACATTCTGATGTCATTGGGTGGAGTTTTCTATAATGTTCATTATATCCTGTTGGTTGATGATATTGTTGAGTTCTTCCATATCCTTACTGATTCTTCTAACAGTTCTTGTGAGAGGAGTGTTGAAGTCTCCAGCTATAATTGTAGATTTTCTATTTCTCATTTCTGTTTATCAGCTAATGTGTCACATATTTTGCAACACTTTTGTTCGATGCATACATGTTTAGGGTTGCTATGTCTTCTTGGTGAATTGATTATTTTATCATTATGTAATGTCCCTCTCTGTCTCTAGAAATTTTCTTTGCTCTGAAGTGTACTTAATGTGATATTAATAGAGCCATCCCTCCTTCCTTTTGTTAATATTTTCGTGATCGGATGATAGAGAAGATGGCGGAAGAGTAAGACGCGGAGATCACATTCCTTCCCACAGATACAGTAGAAATACACCTACACGTGGAACTGCTCCTACAGAACACCCACTGAACGCTGGCAGAAAACGTCCGACCTCCAAAAAGGCAAGAAACTCCCCCCGTACTTGGGTAGGGCAAAAGAAAAAAGAAATAACAGAGACAAAAGAATTGGGACGGCACCTGCACCAGTGGGAGGGAGCCGTGAAGGAGGAAAGGTTTCCACGCACTAGGAGCCCCTTCGCGGGCGGAGACTGCGGGGGGCGGAGGGGGGAAGCTTCAGAGCCACGGAGGAGAGCGCAGCCACAGGGGTGCGGAGGGCAAAGCGGAGAGGTTCCCGCACGGAGGCTCGGCGCCGAGCAGCACTCACCAGCCCGAGAGGCTTGTCTGCTTAGCCGCCGGGGCGGGCGGGGCTGGGAGCTGAGGCTCGGGCTTCGGTCGGATCGCAGGGAGAGGACTGGGGCTGGCAGCGTGAACACAGCCTGAAGGGGTTGGCGCACCACAGCTAGCCCGGAAGAAGTCCGGGAAAAAGTCTGCAGCTGCCGAAGAGGCAGGAGACTTTTTCTTGCCTCTTTGTTTCGCGGCGGGCAGGGAGAGGGGATTCGGAGCGCCGCCTAGGCGAACTCCAGAGAAGGGCGCGAGCCGCGGCTATCAGCGCGGATCCCACAGCAACAGGGGCGCAGAGGGAAAATCGGAGAGACTCCCGCACAGAGGCTCGGCGCCGAGCGGCGCTCACCAGCCCGAGAGGCTTGTCTGCTCCCCCGCTGGGGCGGGCAGGGCTGGGAGCTGAGGCTCGGGCTGCGGTCGGATCGCAGGGAGAGGACTGGGGCTGGCAGCGTGAACACAGCCTGAAGGGGTTGGCGCACCACAGCTAGCCGGGAGGGAGACCGGGAAAAGGTCTGCAGCTGCCGAAGAGGCAAGAGACTTTTTCTTGCCTCTTTGTTTCGCTGCGCGCAAGGAGAGGGGATTCAGAGCGCCGCCTAAACGAACTCCAGAGAAGGGCGCGAGCCGCGGTTATCAGCGCGGACCCCAGAGACGGGCGTGAGACGCTGGGGCTGCTGCTGCCGCCTCCAAAAAGCCTGTGTGTGAGCACAAGTCACTCTCCACACCGCCCCTCCCGGGAGCCTGTGCAGCCCGCCACTGCCAGGGTCCCAGGATCCGGGGACAACATCACCGGGAGAACGCACTGCGCGCCTCGAGCTGGTGCAACGTCACGCCGGCCTCGGCCGCCGCAGGCTCGCCCCGCCTCCTCCGTACCGCTCCCTCCCCGCGGCCTGGGTGAGCCAGAGCCCCCGAAGCAGCTGCTCCTTTAACCCCGTCCTGTCTGGGCGGGGAACAGACGCCCTCAGGCGACCTACACACTGAGGCGGGTCCAAATCCAAAGCTGAACCCCAGGAGCTGTGCGAACAGGGAAGAGAAGGGGAAATCTCTCCCAGCAGCCTCAGAAGCAGCGGATTAAAGCTCCACAAACAACTTGATGTGCCTGCATCTGTTGAACACCTGAATAGACAACGAATCAGCCCAAATTCAGGAGGGGGACTCTGGGAGCAGGAGATATTAATTTTTCCCCTTTTCCTTTTTTTTGTGAGTGTATATGTATATGCTTCTGGGTGAGATTTTGTCTGTATAGCTTTGCTTTACAATAGCTTTATTTTACTTCACTATATTATAGCCTCTTTCTTTCTTTCTTTCTTTCTATTTTTTCTCCCTTTTACTCTGAGCCGTGTGGACGAAAGGCTCTTGGTGCTCCAGCCAGGCATCAGGGCCGTGCCTCTGAGGTGGGAGAGCCAACTTCAGAACACTGGTCCACAAGAGACCTCCCAGCTCCACGTAATACCAAACGGCAAAAATCTCCCAGAGATCTCCATCTCAACATCAAGACCCAGCTTCACTCAACGACCAGCAAGCTACAGTGCTGGACATCCTATGCCAAACAACTAGCTAGACAGGAACACAACCCCATCCATTGGCAGAGAGGCTGCCTAAAATCATAATAAGGCCACAGACTCCCCAAAATACACCACCAGACGTGGACGTGCCCACCAGAAAGACAAGATCTAGCCTCATCCACCAGAACTCAGGCACTAGTTCCCTCCACCAGGAAGCCTACACAACCCACTGAACCAACCTTAGCCGCTGGGGACAGATACCAAAAACAACGGGAACTACGAACCTGCAGCCTGTGAAAAGGAGACCCCAAACACAGTAAGATAGGCAAAATGAGACGACAGAAAAACACACAGCAGATGAAGGAGCAGGCTCAAAACACACTGGACTTAACAAATGAAGAGGAAATAGGTAGTCTACCTGAAAAAGAATTCAGAATAATGATAGTAAGGATGATCCAAAATCTTGGAAATAGAATAGACAAAATGCAAGAAACATTTAACAAGGATGTAGAAGAACTAAAGAGGAACCAAGCAATGATGAATAACACAATAAATGAAATTAAAAATACTCTAGATGGGATCAATAGTAGAATAACTGAGGCAGAAGAAAGGATAAGTGACCTGGAAGATAAAATGGTGGAAATAACTACTACAGAGCAGGATAAAGAAAAAAGAATGAAAAGAACTGAGGACAGTCTCAGGGACCTCTGGGACAACATTAAACGTGCCAACATTCGAATTATAGGGGTACCAGAAGAAGAAGAGAAAAAGAAAGGGACTGAGAAAATTTTTGATGAGATTATAGTTGAAAACTTCCCTAATATGGGAAAGGAAATAGTTAATCAAGTCCTGGAAGCACAGAGAGTCCCATACAGGATAAGCCCAAGGAGGAACACGCCAAGACACATATTAATCAAACTGTCAAAAATTAAATATAAGGAAAACATATTAAAGGCAGCAAGGGAAAAAAAACAAATAACACACAAGGGAATCCCCATAAGGTTAACATCTGATCTCTCAGCAGAAACTCTGCAAGCCAGAAGGGAGTGGCAGGATATACTTAAAGTCATGAAGGAGAAAAACCTACAACCAAGATTACTCTACCCAGCAAGGATCTCATTCAGATTCGATGGAGAAATTAAAACCTTTACAGACAAGCAAAAGCTGAGAGAGTTCAGCACCACCAAACCAGCTTTACAACAAATGCTAAAGGAAATTCTCTAGGCAAGAAACACAAGAGAAGGAAAACACCTACAATAACAAACCCAATACATTTAAGAAAATGGGAATAGGAACATACATATCGATAATTACCTTGAATGTAAATGGATTAAATGCTCCCACCAAAAGACACAGGCTGGCTGAATGGATACAAAAACAAGACCCATACATATGCTGTCTACAAGAGACCCACTTCAGACCTAGGGACACATACAGACTGAAAGTGAGGGGATGGAAAAAGATATTCCATGCAAATGGAAATCAAAAGAAAGCTGGAGTAGCAATTCTCATATCAGACAAAATAGACTTTAAAATAAAGACTATTACAAGAGACAAAGAAGGACACTATATAATGATCAAGGGATCGATCCAAGAGGAAGGTATAACAATTGTAAATATTTATGCACCCAACATAGGAGCACCTCAATACATAAGGCAAATACTAACAGCCATGAAAGGGGAAATTGACAGCAACACAATCATAGTAGGGGACTTTAACACCCCACTTTCACCAATGGACAGATCATCCAAAATGAAAATAAATAAGGAAACACAAGCTTTAAATGATACATTAAACAATATGGACTTAATTGATATTTATAGGACATTCCACCCAAAAACAACAGAATACACATTTTTCTCAAGTGCTCATGGAACATTCTCCAGGATAGATCATATCTTGGGTCACAAATCAAGCCTTGGTAAATTTAAGAAAATTGAAATCGTATCAAGTATCTTTTCCGACCACAACGCTATGAGACTAGATATCAATTACAGGAAAAGATCTGTAAAAAATACAAACACATGGAGGCTACACAATACATTACTTAATAACGAAGTGATTACTGAAGAAATCAAAGGGGAAATCAAAAAATACCTAGAAACAAATGACAATGGAGACACGACGACCCAAAACCTATGGGACACAGCAAAAGCAGTGCTAAGAGGGAAGTTTATAGCAATACAAGCCTACCTCAAGAAACAGGAAACATCTCGAATAAACAACCTAACCTTGCACCTAAAGCAATTAGAGAAAGAAGAACAAAAAAACCCCAAAGCTAGCAGAAGGAAAGAAATTATAAAGATCAGGTCAGAAATAAATGAAAAAGAAATGAAGGAAACAATAGCAAAAATCAATGAAACTAAAAGCTGGTTCTTTGAGAAGATAAACAAAATTGATAAACCATTAGCCAGACTCATCAAGAGAAAAAGGGAGAAGACTCAGATCAATAGAATTAGGAATGAAAAAGGAGAAGTAACCACTGACACTGCAGAAATACAAAAGATCATGAGAGATTACTACAAGCAACTCTATGCCAATAAAATGGACAACCTGGAAGAAATGGACAGATTCTTAGAAATGCACAAACTGCCGAGACTGAACCAGGAAGAAATAGAAAATATGAACAGACCAATCACAAGCACTGAAATTGAAACTGTGATTAAAAACCTTCCAACAAACAAAAGCCCAGGACCAGATGGCTTCACAGGCGAATTCTATCAAACATTTAGAGAAGAGCTAACACCTATCCTTCTCAAACTCTTCCAAAATATTGCAGAGGGAGGAACACTCCCAAACTCATTCTACGAGGCCACCATCACCCTGATACCAAAACCAGACAAAGATGTCACAAAGAAAGAAAACTACAGGCCAATATCACTGATGAACATAGATGCAAAAATCCTCAACAAAATACTAGCAAACAGAATCCAACAGCACATTAAAAGGATCATACACCATGATCAAGTGGGGTTTATCCCAGGAATGCAAGGATTCTTCAATATACGCAAATCAATCAATGTGATACACCATATTAACAAATTGAAGGAGAAAAACCACATGATCATCTCAATAGATGCAGAGAAAGCTTTCGACAAAATTCAACACCCATTTATGATAAAAGCCCTGCAGAAAGTAGGCATAGAGGGAACTTTCCTCAACATAATAAAGGCCATATATGACAAACCCACAGCCAACATTGTCCTCAATGGTGAAAAACTGAAACCATTTCCACTAAGATCAGGAACAAGACAAGGTTGCCCACTCTCACCACTATTATTCAACATAGTTCTGGAAGTCCTAGCCACAGCAATCAGAGAAGACAAAGAAATAAAAGGAATCCAAATCGGAAAAGAAGAAGTAAAGCTGTCACTATTTGCAGATGACATGATACTATACATAGAGAATCCTAAAGAGGCTACCAGAAAACTCCTAGAGCTAATCAATGAATTTGGTAAAGTAGCAGGATACAAAATTAATGCACAGAAATCTCTTGCATTTCTATACACTAATGACGAAAAATCTGAAAGTGAAATTAAGAAAACACTCCCATTTACCATTGCAACAAAAAGAATAAAATATCTAGGAATAAACCTACCTAAGGAGACAAAAGACCTGTATGCAGAAAATTATAAGACACTGATGAAAGAAATTAAAGATGATACAAATAGATGGAGAGATATACCATGTTCCTGGATTGGAAGAATCAACATTGTGAAAATGTCTCTACTACCCAAAGCAATCTACAGATTCAATGCAATCCCTATCAAACTACCACTGGCATTTTTCACAGAACTAGAACAAAAAATTTCACAATTTGTATGGAAACACAAAAGACCCCGAATAGCCAAAGCAATCTTGAGAACGAAAAATGGAGCTGGGGGAATCAGGCTCCCTGAGTTCAGACTATATTACAAAGCTTCAGTAATCAAGACAGTTTGGTATTGGCACAAAAACAGAAATATAGATCAATGGAACAGGATAGAAAGCCCAGAGATAAACCCACACACATATGGTCAACTTATCTTTGATAAAGGAGGCAAGCATATACAGTGGAGAAAAGACAGCCTCTTCAATAAGTGGTGCTGGGAAAATTGGACAGGAACATGTAAAAGTATGAAATTAGAACACTCCCTGACACCATGCACAAAAATAAACTCAAAATGGATTAAAGACCTAAGTGTAAGGGCAGACACTATCAAACTCTTAGAGGAAAACATAGGCAGAACACTCTATGACATACATCACAGCAAGATTCTTTCTGACCCAGCTCCCAGAGAAATGGAAATAAGAACACAAATAAACAAATGGGACCTAATGAAACTGAAAAGCTTTTGCACAGCAAAGGAAACCATAAACAAGACCAAAAGACAACCCTCAGAATGGGAGAAAATATTTGCAAATGAAGCAACTGACAAAGGATTAATCTCCAAGATTTACAAGCAGCTCATGCAGCTCAATAACAAAAAAACGAACAACCCAATCCAAAAATGGGCAGAAGATCTAAATAGACATTTCTCCAAAGAAGATATACAGATGGCCTACAGACACATGAAAGAATGCTCAACATCATTAATCATTAGAGAAATGCAAATCAAAACTACAATGAGATATCATCTCACACTGGTCAGAATGGCCATCATCAAAAAATCTAGAAACAATAAATGCTGGAGAGGGTGTGGAGGAAAGGGAACCCTCTTGCACTGTTGGTGGGAATGTAAATTGATACAGCCACTATGGAGAACAGTATGGAGGTTCCTTAAAAAACTACAAATAGAACTACCATACGACCCAGCAATCCCACTACTGGGCATATACCCTGAGAAAACCATAGGTCAAAAAGAGTCATGTACCAAAATGTTCATTGCAGCTCTATTTACAATAGCCAGGACATGGAAGCAACCTAAATGTCCATCGACAGATGAATGGATAAAGAAGATGTGGCACATATATACAATGGAATATTACTCAGCCATAAAAAGAAATGAAATGGAGGTATTTGTAATGAGGTGGATGGAGTTAGAGTCTGTCATACAGAGTGAAGTAAGTCAGAAAGAGAAAAACAAATACAGTATGCTAACACATATATATGGAATCTAAGGAAAAAAAAAAAAAAGGCCATGAAGAACCTAGTGGCAAGACGGGAATAAAGACACAGACCTACTAGAGAATGGACTTGAGGATATGGGGAGGGGGTGGGGTGAGATGTGACAGGGTAAGAGAGTGTCATGGACATATATACACTACCAAATGTAAAATAGATAGCTAGTGGGAAGCAGCCGCATAGCACAGGGAGATCAGCTCGGTGCTTTGTGACCACCTAGAGGGGTGGGATGGGGAGGGTGGGAGGGAGGGAGATGCAAGAGGGAAGAGAAATGGGAACATATTGTATATGTATAACAGATTCACTTTGTTATAAAGCAGATGCTAACACACTATTGTAAGGCAATTATACTTCAATAAAGATGTTTGAAAAAAAAAAAATATTTTCGTGATCTATCTTTTCCCTTATTTTTTACATTCAGTCTCCTGTATAATTGTATTTGAAGTGAGTGTGTGATATAGACAACATTTAGTTGGGTCATGTTATTAACCACTCTGCATTCTGTCTTTTAGCCTGTGTATTTAGACCATCTACATTTAATGTAATTGCTGATAATTTTAGGACATGTCTACTATTTTATTATCTGTTTTGTTTCTTCTCTCTGTTTTTTGTTTCTCTGTTCTCTAATTCCTGCCTTCCTGTGGGTTCCTTGAACAAGTTTAGAATTATATTTTTACTTATAAATGCTGTTTTTGAGTGTATTTCTTTGTATAGCTTTTTTGGCAGTTGGTCTGGGTATTACGCATACATATTTTACATATACAGTTACACCTATTTTTCCATTTTTTTTAATTTTTGAATTTTATTTTATTTATTTTTTTATACAGCAAGTCCTTATTAGTCATCAGTTTTATACACATCAGTGTATACATGTCAATCCCAATCGCCTAATTCATCACACCCCCCTGCCCCCACTGCTTTCCCTCCTTGGTGACTATACGTTTGTTCACTACATCTGTGTCTCAATTTCTGCCCTGCAAACCAGTTAATCTGTACCATTTTTCTAGGTTCCACATATATGCGTTAATACACAATATTTGTTTTTCTCTTTCTGACTTACTTCACTCTGTATGACAGTCTCTAGATCCATCCATGTCTCAACAAATGACCCAATTTTGTTCCTTTTTATGGCTGAGTAATATTCCATTGTATACATGTATCACATCTTCTTCATACATTTGTCTGCCAATGGGCATTTAGGTTGCTTCCATGACCTGGCTATTGTAAATAGTGCTGCAATGAACATTGGAGTGCATGTGTCTTTTTGAATTATGGTTTTCTCTGGGTATATGCCCAGTAGTGGGGTTGCTGGATCATATGGTAATTCTATTTTTAGTTTTTTAAGGAACCTCCATACTGTCCTCCATAGTGGCTGTATCAGTTTACATTCCCACCAACAGAGCAAGAGGGTTCCCTTTTCTCCACACCCTCTCCAGCATTTGTTGTTTGTAGATTTTCTGATGATGCCCATTCTAACTGGTGTGAGGTGATAACTCATTGTAGTTTTGACATGCATTTCTCTAATAATTAGTGATGTTGAGCAGCTTTTCATGTGCTTCTTGGTCATCTGTAAGTGTTCTTTGGAGAAATGTCTATTTAAGTCTTCTGCCCATTTTTGGATTGGGTTGTTTGTTTTTTTAATATTGAGCTGCATGAGCTGTTTATATATTTTGGAGATTAATCCTTTGTTGATTCGCTTGCAAATATTTTCCTCCATTCTGAGGGTTGTCTTTTCGTCTTGCTTATGGTTTCCTTTGCTATGCAAAAGCTTTGAAGTTTCATTAGGTCCCATATGTTTATTTTTATTTTTATTTCCATTACTCTAGGAGGTGGATCAAAAAAGATCTTGCTGTGATTTATGTCAAAGAGTGTTCTTCCTATGTTTTCCTCTAAGAGTTTTATGGTGTCCGATATTACATTTAGGTCTCGAATCCATTTTGAGTTTATTTTTGTGTATGGTGTTAGGGAGTGTTCTAATTTCATTCTTTTACATGTAGCTGTCCAGTTTTTCCATCACGACTTATTGAAGAGACTGTCTTTTCTCCATTGTATATCCTTGCCTCCTTTGTCATAGATTAGTTGACCATAGGTGTGTGAGTTTATCTCTGGGCTTTCTATCTTGTTCCATTGATCTATGTTTCTGTTTTTGTGCCAATAACATATTGTTTTCATTACTGTAGCTTTGTAGTATAGTCTGAAGTCAGGGAGTCTGATTCCTCCAGCTCCGTTTTTTTGCCTCAAGACTGTTTTGGCTATTCGGGGTCTTTTTTGTCTCCATGTAAATTTTAAGATTTTTTGTTCTAGTACCGTAAAAAATGCCATTGGTAATTTGATAGGGATTACATTGAATCTGTAGATTGCTTTGGGTAGTATAGTCATTTTCACAATATTGATTCTTCCAATCCAAGAACATGGTATATCTCTCCATCTGTTGGTGTCATCTTTAATTTCTTTCATCAGTGTCTTATAGTTTTCTGAGTACAGGTCTTTTGTCTCCCTAGGTAGCTTTATTCCTAGGTATTTTATTCTTTTTGTTGCAATGGTAAATGGGAGTGTTTCCTTAATTTCTCTTTCAGATTTTTCATCATTAGTGTATAGGAATGCAAGAGATTTCTGTGCATTAATTTTGTATCCTGCAACATTAACAAATTCACTAATTAGCTTTAGTAGTTCTCTGGTGGCATCTTTAGGATTCTCTATGTGTAGTATCATGTCATCTGCGAACAGTGACAGTTTTACTTCTTCTTCTCCAATTTATATTCCTTTTATTTCTTTTTCTTCTCTGATTGCTGTGGCTAGGAATTCCAAAACTATGTTGAAAAATAGTGGTGAGAGTAGACAACCTTGTCTTTTTCCTGAACTTAGAGGAAATGCTTTCAATTTTTCACCATTGAGAATGATGTTTGCTGTGGGTTTGTCATATATGGCCTTTATTATGTTGAGGTAGGTTCCCTCTATGCCCACTTTCTGGAGAGTTTTTATCATAAATGGGTGTTAAATTTGGTCAAAAGCTTTTTCTGCATGTATTGAGATGATCTTATGGTTTTTGTTCTTCAGTTTTTTAATATGGTATATCACATAGATTGATTTGAGTATATTGAAGAATCCTTGCATCTCTGGGATAAATCCCACTTGATCATGGTGTATGATCCTTTTAATGTGTTGTTGGATTCTGTTCGCTAATATTTTGTTGAGGATTTTTGCATTATATTCATCAGTGATATTGGTCTGTAATTTTCTTTTTTTGTAGTATCTTTGTCTGGTTTTGATATCAGGGTGATGGTGGCCTTATAGAATGAGTTTGAGGGTTTTCCTTCCTCTACAATTTTTTCGAAGACTTTGAGAAGGATGGGTGTTAGCTCTTCTCTAAATGTTTGATAGAATCCACCTGTGAAGCCATCTGGTCCTGGACTTTTGTTCATTTGAAGATTTTTAATCACTTTGGATTTCATTACTTGTGATTGGTCTGTTCATATTTTCTATTTCTTCCTAGTTCAGTCTTGGAAGGTTACACCTTTCTAAGAGTTTGTCCATTTCTTCCAGGTTGTCCATTTTCTTGGCATAGAGTTGCTTGTAGTAACCTCTTAGGATGCTTTGTGTTTCTGTGGTGTCTGTTGTAACTTCTCCTTTTTCATTTCTAATTTTATTGATTTGAGTCCTCTCCCTCTTTTTCTTGATGAGTCTGGCTAATGATTTATCAATTTTGTTTATCTTCTCAAGGAACCAGCTTTTAGTTTTATTGATTCTTGCTATTGTTTTCTTTGTTTCTATTTCATTTATTTCTGCTCTGATCTTTATGATTTCTTTCCTTCTGGTAACTTTGGGTTTTGTGTGTTCTTCTTTCTCTAGTTCCTTTAGGTGCAAGGTTAGATTGTTTATTTGAGATGTTTGTTGTTTCTTGAGGTAGGCTTGTATAGCTATAAACTTCCCTCTTAGAACTGCTTTTGCTGCATCCCATAGGTTTTGGATTGTCGTGTTTTCATTGTCATTTGTCTCTAGGTATTTTTTGATTTCCTCTTTGATTTCTTCAGTGGTCTCTTGGTTATTTAATAATGTATTGTTTAGCCTCCATGTGTTTGTGTTTTTTACGTTTTTCTCCCTGTGATTGATTTCTAATCTCATGGCATTGTGGTCAGAAAAGATGCTTGATATGATTTCAATTTTCTTAAATTTACTGTGGCTTGATTGGTGACCTAAGATGTGATATACCCTGGAGAATGTTCCGTGCGCACTTGAGAAGAAAGTGTAATCTGCTCTTTCTGGATGGAATGTCCTGTAAATATTAATTAAATATATCTGGTCTATGGTGTCATTTAAAGCTTCTGTTTCCTTATTTATTTTCATTTTGGATGATCTGTCCGTTGGTGTAAATGAGGTGTTAAAGTCCCCCACTGTTATTGTGTTACTGTCGATTTCCTCTTTTATAGCTGTCAGCAGTTGCCTTATGTATTGAGGTGCTCCTATGTTGGGTGCATATATATTTATAATTGTTATATATTCTTCTTGGATTGATCCCTTGATCATTATGTAGTGTCCTTCCTTGTCTCTTGTAACATTCTTTATTTTAAAGTATTTTATCGATATGAGTATTGCTACTCCAGCTTTCTTTTGATTTCCATTTGCATGGAATATCTTTTTCCATCCCCTCACTTTCAGCCTGTATGTGTCCCTAGGTCTGAAGTGGGTCTCTTGTAGACAGCATATAGATGGGCTTGTTTTTGTATCCATTCAGCAAGCCTGTATCTTGTGGTTGGAGCATTTAATCCATTCACGTTTAAAGTAATTATCGATATGTATGTTCCTATGACCATTTTCTTAATTGTTTTGGGTTTGTTTTTGTAGGTCATTTTCTTCTCTTGTGTTTCCTACTTAGAGAAGTTCCTTTGGCATTTGTTGTAGAGCTGGTTTGGTGGTGCTGAATTCTCTTAGCTTTTGCTTGTCTGTGAAGCTTTTGATATCTCCATTGAATCTGAATGAGATCCTTGCCAGGTAGAGTAATCTTGGTTGTAGGTTCTTCCCTTTCATCACTTTAAGTATATCATGCCACTCCCTTCTGGCTTGTGGAGTTTCTGCTGAGAAATCATCTGTTAACCTTATGGGAGTTCCCTTGTATGTTATTTGTCGTTCTTCCCTTGCAGCTTTCAATAATTTTTCTTGTCTTTAATTTTTGCTAGTTTGATTACTGTGTGTCTCGGTGTGTTTCTCCTTGGGTTTATCCTTTATGGGACTCTCTGCGCTTTCTGGACTTTGCTGGCTATTTCCTTTCCCATGTTAGGGAAGTTTTCGACTATAATCTCTTCAAATATTTTCTCTGGTCCTTTCTCTCTCTCCTCTCCTTCTGGGACCCCTATAATGCAAATGTTATTGCGTTTAATGTTGTCCCAGATGTCTCTTAGGCTATCTTCATTTCTTTTCCTTCTTTTTTCTTTATTCTGTTCCATGGCAGTGAATCCTACCATTCTGTCTTCCCTGTCACTTATCCGTTCTTCTGCCTCTGTTATTCTGCTATTGATTCCTTCTAGTGTAGTTTTCATTTCAGTTATTGTATTGTTCATCTCTGTTTGATTGTTCTTTAATTCTTCTAGGTCTTTGTTAAACATTTCTTTCATCTTTTTGATCTTTACCTCCATTCTTTTTCCGAGGTCCTGGATCATCTTCACTAGCATTATTCTGAATTCTTTTTCTGGAAGGTTGCCTATCTCCACTTCATTTAGTTGTTTTTCTGGGGTTTTATCTTGTTCCTTCATCTGGTACATAGGCCTCTGCCTTTTCATCTTGTCTATCTTTCTGTGAATGTGGTTTTTGTTCCACAGGCTACAGGATTGTAGTTTTTCTTGCTTCTGCTGTCTGCCCTTTGGTGGATGAGTCTATCTAAGAGGCTTGTGCAAGTTCCCTGATGGGAGGGACTGGTGGTGGGTAGAGCTGACTGTTGCTCTGGTGGGAAGAGCTCAGTAAAACTTTAATCTGCTTGATTGCTGATTGGTGGGGCTGGGTTCTCTCCCTGTTGGTTGTTTGGCCCAAGGCAACCCAACACTGGAGCCTACCTGGGCTCTTTGGTGGGGCTAATGGCGGACTCTGGCAGGGCTCACACCGAGGAGTACTTCCCGCAACTTCTGCTGCCAGTGTCCTTGTGCTCACGGTGAGCAACAGCCACTGCCCGCCTCTGCAGGAGACCCTCCAACACTAGCAGGTAGGTCTGGTTCAGTCTCCCCTGAGGGTCACTGCTCCTTCCCCTGGGTCCCGATGCTCACACTACTTTGTGTGTGCCCTCCAAGAGTGGAGTCTCTGTTTCCCCCAGTCCTGTCGAAGTCCTGCACTCAAATCCCACTAGCCTTTAAAGTCTGATTCTCTAGGAATTCCTCCTCCCGTTGCTGGACCCCCAGGTTGGGTACCTGACGTGGGGCTCAGAACCTTCACTCCAGTGGGTGGACTTCTGTGGTATAAGTGTTCTCCAATCTGTGAGTCACCCACCCAGCAGTTATGGGATTTGATTTTACTGTGATTGCGCCCCTCGTACCTTCTCATTGTGGCTTCTCCTTTGTCTTTGGATGTGGGGTATCTTTTTTGGTGAGTTCCAGTGTCTTCCTGTCAATGATTGTCCAGCAGCTAGTTGTGATTCTGGTGTTCTCTCAAGAGGGAGTGAGAGCACGTCCTTCTACTCTGCCATCTTGGTTCCTCTCTTTCCATTTTTATGTATAAAAATAATTTAGAAATATCGATAAGATGTAGAAAGTCTATAGCATTTGTCCATATGTTTATTTACCTGTTTTTTTAATCTTCTTTCTTCCTTTTTGATGTTATAAGTTTCCTTTTATTTATCACTCCCTTTCTGTTTAGAGAACTTTGTTTAGCCACTCAAAGTATATATCAATATATTGAGTGACACATTCTTCTAGTTTTCCTTCATCTGATAATACCTTGATTTCCCCTTCATTACTCAAAGATATTTTCACTGAATATAGGATTCTGAGTTGATAGCTTTTTTTTTTCATAATTTAAAAATTATGTGCCTCTTTTATTTTGTCCTACAGTTCTTTCTTCTAATAAGAGACTTATTGTCATTAGAATCGATTTTCCCCTCTCTAGGTAAGGTGTTGTTTAACCTCTGTCTGCTTTCAAATTTTGTTTTTTATCTTTATTTTTCAGAAGTTTAATTATGATTTGTCTTGACATGGGTACCTTTTTTTGGAGTTTGGTCCACTTCTTAAATATTAGATTATGTCCTTTGCCAAATTTAAGAAGTTTTCAGCCCTTATTTTATTGAACTGCTTTTTGAGCTCATTTTCTTTCATCTCTCCTTCTGGGATTTTAAATCTTTTGTTATAGTTCCTCAGGTCCCTCAGGCTCTGTTGTTATTTATTTTTTTTCCATGTTATTTTCTCTCTGTTGTTCAGATTGGGTCATTTATATTGTTCTTTCTTCTGGTTCAAAGATTCTTTCTTCTGTTCCATTCATTCTACTGTTCTTAAATTTCCATTTGTTTCTTCTTTATATCTCCTATTTCTTTACGTATTTCTTTACTGAGGCTTTCTACTCTTTTTATGAGATATTCTAATTAAAAAAAAAAATTGTTCCAAGAAGGATAAAACTGTCTACTAGTTTTAGTAGAAGTTTAGGTTTCCCACTCAGCCTCCATTGATACTCTGGGATGGGGTTCAGAAGGGTCATCATTACTGGGTGGGAGGAAGTGTTCAGCCACCCTCCCCACCCCTCTCTGGAGACCACCTTGGCTATGAAGGGGAGATGTCCTTTGTCATTGTTCCTGATATTGCCTCCACTGATGCTGTGTGAGTTGGGATCATTACTGCTGAAGGTGGGGAAAGTCTCAGCTGTTAACTCAGCCTCCTTGATTTCACACCAGCTGGGAAGAACACTATGCCTTGTTTCTGCTGGGCGATGCTAAGGTTCAGGCTCCTCACGTGACTCAAGTGACAGGATGGGGTCTGTTTTGTCTGTGCTTTTGTGGTTTTTTTTGTTTTTTGTTTTTTCTCCCATGTTTCCAACTTCTCTAGTACCCAGTCTGGTTTATATATGTCATAATGAAAGCCCAGGAAAATTATCACATATCATTTTTCAGAAGTCAGCATCCCTACCCTTTCTGCTTTCTCCCCACATTTCAAATTCTTCTTGTGTTTGCTTTATATTTAAAATTCATATAAACCCAGAAAAGTATAAATAATCTCTAGGATTTTAGCATAGATCTTAACTACCTTACTAAAGAGCACCCCATGGGAAAAATATATAAAGTTTTTAACTTTGAATTTTATTTAGGATAACTTGAAAAATTTGGTAGTGGTCCAGCTAGTAAAGTACTGTAAGGATGAGTATAGATAATTGTTTGCATTGAACTATATTTTATAAGGTCTTATTATTTTTCAAAATTTCTTTCCAAAGCTTTCTTTGCCTTCCTTTTATAAGGTTCTGTCTCGATAGCAATATTTTGCTGACAATATTGGAGTTATTAAAGACCAGGTTGTTAAACCAAAATTGCTACTACTCTCATGCACCATGGTCTACAACATTTCTAATTCAGATCATCCAAGTAAAGACCAATATAACTCATATCCTATGCTATACTTCATCCTTTGGGAATAATTGGGGAAAGAAAAAAGCTCTATGATGAATCTGTGGTGCCTTAACTCATCATCAGAGGAGGGCTTCTCCAAAATACATTTTTAATCATATTCATTTAGTGTCAATGAGGTATTTTTATTTGCCAGAAAAAATGAGAAATTCACAAATGATAATATATGTGTGTGTGTGTGTGTGTGTGTGTGTGTGTGTGCGTGCATGTGCGTGTGTGCATGCATGTGTGTGATTTAATGATAGGGGAGTTGTAGTTAAAGGGGAAATGGGAAAAGAAATTCCATATAATGCTAGAAAATAATGTATTTGGAAATTCAGGATCTTGGGCTTTATGTAACTTAAATAGCATCTAATTCCTATACCTTAATATCACCCCAATATTACACATCCTGCTGGAAGAACACAATTTAAGCAGGCTACAGTTTTTCACTAGTAGAAATAAAGTTGCAATAGGCACCTTCTGCATTTCTCTACATGAGCATATGTGAAAAATGTCTCTTGGGAGCAGCCTAGAAATAAGATTGTTGACTAACAGAAAACAACATCTTCAACATTGTTATATATTCTCAAATTAGATTCCAACATAATTGTAACAATTTAGTTTCCAAAATATTGTATTAAATTTTCCTTTGTTTGATATCCGGTCTGTTTTATATTAACAGTCCTCGATTTTGGTCAATATGATAGGCATGAAATAGGATATCACTTTTTAAAAAAGTTACATTTCTCTATTTATTTTTGAGATTGAGCAGTTTTTCATATATATTTAAAACTTTGCAGTTTCTTACGTAATTTCTCTTTTTAGTTGATTTTCTTATTCTGTTGGATTTACTTTTTCTTACTAATTTGTAAATAGTTCTCTATATTTGTTGTATAGTGATTACTGAATAATCCTTTTAATTAATGTAGTTTAAAATGATTTTCTTGAGTGTGTAATTTGTCTTTCCATGTTGAATATAAAAGTTATTTTTGTGAGATTTTTAATGTAGCCACATTTATTAGTGTTTTTTTTTTCTTATTTTTGTGTTTTCTTATCTTTTTCTTTAAAATATCCTTTTTTGATTTGAGATCATATTTTCCCATACTGCTTTCTGAGAATTCTGGAGTTTTGTTTTTCACCTTAGGTTTTTAATCTTTTTAGAGTTTTCTTTTTTTCATATGTGGTATGAACCTGAGGCTTTAAGAGTGGTGTTAGTTTTCTATTTTTGCATGACAAGTTACCACAAACTTAGCAGCTTAAAATATCACCCATTTAGTATCTCCCAGTTCTGTAGGTCAGAAGTCTGTGTGGGCGCAGCTGGGCTGTCTCATGTCTCACAAGGTTGAGATCAAATGTCCCTGGAGTAAAACTCTTACTTAGAAGCTCTGGGGAGGAATCTTCTTTCAAGCTCCTTAAGGTTATTGGCAGAATCCAGTACACTCAGTTGTAGCGCTAGGTCCTTGGTTTCTTTTTGGATGTCAACTGGGATGATTCCTAGCTTCTAGAAACCAGTCAGGTCCTTTTCATGTGACCTGTTCCATCTCCAGACCAGCAATGGAATCTCTCTTTCTCTCTCTCATAATATCCTTCTTGTACTTCGATCTCTCTGGCTTACTCTCTTATTATTAACCAGAGAAGACAAAGGACAATTAGGTTTGATTAGGTTTAGTCTACCTGGAAAATCTGCTGATTGTATGGTCAATTGATTAGTAACTTTAATTGCATCTGCAAAATACATTTTATCGTGTAAACCTAATCATTGATGCAGCAACAGACAGAGGGGGGTCACGGGGTTATCTTAGAATTCTGCTTGCCACAGAGGTATTTGGTATGGGTTTGCTACTCAATTATTTGAGATTTCCTACATGCCTTCTGTTTGAATCTTTTCCTTAGACAGATAAGAGAGAAAGAGATAGGCTTAAGCCACTTACTTCCCAAAATCATTTAAAAATGAATTAAAATAATCTTTATAGGGACTTCCCTGGTGGTACAGTAGTAAAGAATCCACCTTCCAATGCAGGGGACGCAGGTTCGATCCCTGGTTGGGGAGCTAAGATCCTACATGCCGTGGGGCAACAAAGCCCATGAGCCACAACTACTGAGCCCAGGTGCTTCAACTAGAGAGCCCATGTGCCTGGAGCCCAGGCGCCACAACTAGAGAGAGAAAATCCACACATCACAACTAGAGAGAAACCCGTGTACCATAATGAAAAATCTCACATGACTCAACGAAGATCCCATGTGCTGCAACTGAGACCCAACGCAGCCAAAAAATAAATAAATAAATAAATAATTAAAAAAAAATCTTTATAAAATTCTTATTTTAGTTTTTAATATAGTCAGGAATAAAATGCAATATTTCTGTATTTTTTATACTAATTAAATTTAAAACTCCTATATATACATGTCTATTTTTAATGCATTTAACTTAATAATTAACAAATAAAAGATACATACTACATCCTTAACTTCTGTTGAAAAAACTTTAGATCTCTTTTATTGAATATACATGCCATACTGAATTTAAGGTAGTAACTCAATTATGACTGCATTGATAGGACAGGAAAAAGATAGGACAGATGTATGTTTGTATTTAACATTCTCAGAAATTCAGGTTCTGCAAAAAGCTTTAGCCTTTTCTCATTTTTAATTGGGAACAAAGGCAGTCAAGTGGATTCTTGTAATGGACTTGCGTTATCTCCTGGGGCTCTTACACTGTTGTGTTGATTTTACATAAAGTGAACATTGCATGCAAAAGTGAACTTGGGAGAATTGCCCTGACCATGTACCATGTATCCCAAATCCCTGATTTAATAGAAATAATTGAAATAAGTGAGCTGTGGCTTACTTTCCAACTGAATTGTGTGGCTTTTCAATTGAATTATGTATATAATTCAAAAATAAAAAGGAATATACCATATTCCTTTTTATCTGCTTTTTTTCTTTGTTCTCAAGGCCCTTCTTTCTATAGACCTGCGCCCTAGAGGTCAACAAGGTAACATAATCATTTCAAATATGAAATCAGTGAAACCTATGAAGGTAAAATGACGTATTAAAATTGCATTGAGCTGAGTCCCAAATTCAGGCCATATGTCTCAGCCTGGTCTCCTGTGACATTATGCTAGGTCACCAAGTCACTCAGTTATATAGCACAAATTAGAGGTTGTATATAAATATCATGTATTAAATTCTAGGACACTAAATGGGTTAATATTTGGGGCAAAAAAAGGTCATGTTAGGAAAAACCATCCACTTGTTTTAACCTTATTTGTCTTTCACAAGAATGGAAAACAAATCTGTTTATGTCTAAGTTGTATTCCCTAGTTCATTTCTACTTTTCCTTTAGACATTTAATCCAAGTTCAATTAAGTTTTCATGGAATAAGGTGATGACAAAACTCTACCATTTCCATCCTTGACCTTCCTTTTCATAGAACTGATATTTTTGTCTCTCTGACATTTCAAGCAATGGGATGTTTTGCATATTTTTTTCCTAAATTCATTGCAAACAAAAGTAATCCAACCTTTGTTGGAAGAATATATTATCTATTACTCTGAACCTGGGCACCTTCCTTTTCTTTGGTTTCTCTGGAACATCATCTTATCCCCTTTGGGGTATCTCATCAACCTTCATTCTCTAACTCCATTCACCCAGTAAACTTCCCACACTGAGAGTATCCTCATCTTTACAATATCATCTCATAAATAAGGTCATAAATCAGGTTTCTCATTCCTTTTGCTGCTGCTTCAGTCAGCACTAAAAGTGGGTATTTTGGCTTAATAATATTGAGATAAAATACCATGCTGGTGCATGTTAACATACAATTAGCCTCACAAGGAGCAGAGCTAAATTACTACCTAATTAGTATGGGACAGACAAGGAGGGCCTGATGGATGATGAGATTCAAGAGCAGCTGTAACCCCATCCACCAGTTATTGATTTATCTGCTAGAACATTTTAATGGAGTAACTTACATTCACCACAGTTAATGTGAATGTGGCGTAAAATAGATTAGGTACTTTAAACTGGGAGGCCGCATGAAGGCTGTTACAATAAAGTTATATGGGATAAGAACGTGAGTCAGAGAAATAGAAATGAGAATTGAAAGACTGTTTTTAGAGGAAAAAATAAGTAAGATTTGATGGTTACATAGGTAAGAGGAACTAGTGAGACAGAAGAGCGAAAGAAACTATGCTGTTGTTTTCTTATGGGACCAGGGAGAACTAGAAAGCCATCACCAAACAGCAAACTGCAAGGCAAACTTGGTTTGGGAGAGTAGAACATAAGCTTAAGGTATATTAATTGGGAGACATGGTGGTATGAAAGAAAATCATAGTAAACCCTAATCATTAAAGGAAAAAATAAAAAATATGTTCTTTTAAAAGAATGGTAGGTGTTTTAAGCTATATGGGCACACAAACTAAATTGAATATCAAATAATTTTAAAGAAAATTATGGCTTTGATTTATTTATACTAAAATGCATTTTCTGCAATATGTATTTTTGCAGAAATGGTTACTAAGGAACTAAACGACTAAGGAAAAGATAACCAAAGATTAAGGCAGTCAGAGAAGGCCCTACATGATCCTACCTCTCTCACGCAACTCCAATCACTTGATTATATCATGCTTGCTCTTGCCACAGGGCCTTTGCACTGCCTTTCTCCTATATTTGGTATATTGTCCTAGACACCCACATGGCTAACACCCTACTACTTACAAGTCTTTGCTCAAATGAACCTTCTCGGAGATGTCTACATTGACTATCTTTTTAAAAATTGCAGCCTACCTTCTGTCCCAGTACTGAACCCTCATACCCTACTCTACCTTAACTTTGTTTTTTCCTTAGAACTTGACACCTTTTAACTTTTGACATACAACCTATCTTATTAATTCTGTTTACTGGCCATTGTCTGCCTCATCTGTCAGAATTCAAACTTCATTCTTGAGGATCCTTGAGTTTTGGTCACTGACTCTTAAGCTGCTTTAAGCACATGGTAGATACAATGTATATATGTCGAATAGTGACTGAAGAAATTATTCAGCTCATGATTAACTTGACTGTTGTCCTTTCTTAAACAAATTTTGTCTTTTGAAACCCTGTTTGTGTCTATAATACAAGCCTATACATAGCTTTGAATTGTCATTAAAATTGTAAAAGCTAACATATATTGAATACTTTTATATGTGCCAGGCATTCGTTTAAGAGGTTAGCAAGCAACAATTATTCCTCAAAACAAATATATGTTAGGTATATCACATAGCTTACTTTGCAGTTGAAGGGAGGGCTTCAGTAACTTCCCTGGGGACATTTAGCAGGACAAGACTTTGAACCCTGCTCATAACTCCTATGCAATATTGGGATACTGCCTGGAGGGTCAGTGGTGAGTGTACTGAGTTCCTTAAAGGGGAATGGTGCCCAATACTTAAAAAAAAACCAAAAAAACTCATGTTTGTTTGATAGCAATATTGGTTTTACACTGTATAGGCAGAAAGATACTTTCTCATTTTTCTTAAGTCATAAATATAATCTGCAGGCATTATTTGTTTCCTTGGTTTTGAGTTATGAGATATTCCAATAGAAATAGCTGTTGAATATCTGGAATTTTAACCCAAAGCTCAGTACTGATCTCACACTAAGTAAAGTTACTTATCTTTCTATCAAACCATGACACATTTAAGAATACATCCTTTATTTCTTTAAACATTCACATTTATTCAGTAGGTATCTATTAAGTGTCTGTCATCTAGGCACTGGGACACACAATGAACTTATAATGACCAACAAAAATGAATATGATCTATATCATCAACAATTTCATGGATAAAGGGATAGTAGGCAAGTAGTCACAAAAAACTAATTTAAAATTACAGTTGTGAAAAGTGCTATGGAGAGGCACATGTTACTATGAGAAAAATATTAAATATAGCTAATTTTTTATGCATAACTTTAAAGAATATCTATTTTAGATATTATGTTAAGATGATCTTAACAATGCAGATAGCAGATTAGTTTAATACCTAAATCCCAAGATAATACTTTGTGTGTGGATATCTGTGTGTCTTGGTGTGTGTTTATGTGTGTAAAATCTTTCAGTGCTTGATTCTTGTACTCAGAAAGTTTTCTCTCTCCTGTTAAACCATTCCCGTGCTGCGAAACATACAAGTAGTACAAAAACATCTCTTAGTTATTGGTAGCAGAATGAAAAATTGGACATATAATTTGGCTTTATTTTATTTAATTCTAAATCAAATACTTTTTATGTAATACCCAAGGTTATTATTTTTTTCATATAAATTGTCTTGCTTCATAAGTAGTTTATAGAAACATGAACTCAATTGCAGAAAATTATTTTCAGAATGTAACACAGGGAGCTTTCCTGAGGTTAAGGTAAATTCTCTTTGACTCATTAATTTTTTTGGTGCATATAGGTAAACAACACAAGTTTCAAGTAACCATTTAAAATTTTTTTTAATATTTGAATTTCATTTTATTTATTTTTTTATACAGCAGGTTCTTATTAGTTATCCATTTTATACATATTAGTGTATATATGTCAATCCCAACCTCCCAATTCATCCCACCACCACCACCCCACCCTCTGCCATTTTCGCCCCTTGGTGTCCATATATTTGTTCTCTACATCTGTGTCTCTATTTCTGCCCTGCAAACCAGTTCATCTGTACCATTTCTCTAGGTTCCACATAATGCATTAATATATGATATTTCTTTTTCTCTTTCTGACTTACTTCACTCTGTATGACAGTCTCTAGATCCATCCACGTCTCCACAAATGACCCAATTTTGTTCCTTTTTATGGCTGAGTAATATTCCATTGTATATATGTACCACAACTTCTTTAACCATTCGTCTGTCAGTGGGCATTTAGGTTGCTTCCATGACCTGGCTATTGAAAATAGTGCTTCAATGAACACTGGGGTGCATGTGTCTTTTTGAATTATGGTTTTCTCTGGGTATATATTCAGTAGTGGGATTGCTGGGTCATATGGTAATTCTATTTTTAGTTTTTTAAGGAACCTCCATACTGTTCTCCATAGTGGCTGTATCAATTTACAATCCCACCAACAGAGCAAGAGGGTTCCCTTTTCTCCACACCCTCTCCAGCATTTGTTGTTTGTAGATTTTCTGATGATGCCCATTCTAACTGGTATGAGGTGATACCTCATTGTAGTTTTGATTTTCGTTTCTCTAATAATTAGTGATGTTGAGCAGCTTTTCATGTGCTTCTTGGCCATCTGTAAGTCTTCTTTGGAGAAATGTCTATTTAAGTCTTCTGCCCTTTTTTGGATTAGGTTGTTTGTTTTTTTAATATTGAGCTGCATGAGCTGTTCATATATTTTGGAGACTAGTCCTTTGTTGGCTGATTCGTTTGCAAATATTTTCTCCCATTCTGAGGGTTGTCTTTTCATCTTGTTTATAGTTTCCTTTGCTTTGCAAAAGCTTTTAAGTTTCATTAGGTCCCATTTGTTTATTTTTGTTTTTATTTCATTACTCTAGGAGGTGGGTCAAAAAAGATCTTGTTGTGATTAATGTCAAAGAGTGTTCTTCCTATGTTTTCCTCTAAGAGTTTTATAGTGTCCGGTCTTACATTTAGGTCTTGAATCCATTTTGAGTTTATTTTTGTATATGGTGTTAGGGAGTGTTCTAATTTCATTCTTTTACATGTAACTGTCCAGTTTTCCCAGCACTAATTATCGAAGATGCTGTCTTTTCTCCATTGTATATTCTTGCCTCCTTTATCAAAAATAAGGTGACCGTATGTGCATGGGTTTATCTCTGGGCTTTCTATCCTGTTCCATTGATCTATATTTCTGTTTTTGTGCCAGTCCCATATTGTCTTGATTACTGTGGCTTTATAGTATAGTCTGAAGTTAGAGAGTCTGATTCCTCCAGCTCTGTTTTTTTCCCTCAGACTGCTTTGGCTATTCGAGGTCTTTTGTGTCTCCATACAAATTTTAAGATTTTTTATTTTAGTTCTGTAAAAAAAATGCCACTGGTAATTTGATAGGGATTGCATTGAATCTGTAGATTGCTTTGGGTAGTATAGTCATTTTCACATTATTGATTCTTCCAATCCAAGAACATGGTATATCTCTCCATCTGTTTGTGTCATCTTTGATTTCTTTCATCAGTGTCTTATAGTTTTCTGAGTACAGGTCTTTTACCTCCTCAGGTATGTTTATTCCTAGGTGTTTTATTCTTTTTGTTGCAAGGGTGAATGGGATTGTTTCCTTAATTTCTCTTTCTGATCTTTTGTTGTTAGTGTATAGGAATGCAAGAGATTTCTGTGCATTAATTTTGTGTATCCTGCTACTTTACCAAATTCATTGATTAGCTCTAGTAGTTTTCTGGTGGCATCTGTAGGATTCTCTATGTATAGTATTATGTCATCTGCAAACAGTGACAGTTTTACTTCTTCTTTTCCAATTTGTATTCCTTTTATTTCTTTTTCTTTTCTGATTGCTGTGGCTAGGACTTCCAGAACTATGTTGAATGACAGTGGTGAGAGTGGACATCCTTGTCTTGTTCCTGATCTTAGAGGAAATGTTTTCAGTTTTTCACCACTGAGAATGATATTTGCTGTGGGTTTGTCATATATGGCCTTTATTATGTTGAGGTAGGTTCCCTCTATGCCTACTTTCTGGAGACTTTTTATCATAAATGGGTGTTGAATTTTGTCAAAAGCTTTTCCTGCATCTATTGAGATGATCATATGGTTTTTCTTCTTCATTTTGTTAATATGGTGTATCACATTGATTGGTTTGCATATATTTAAGAATCCTTGCATCCCTGGAATAAATCCCACTTGATCATGGTGTATGATCCTTTTAATGTGTTGTTGGATTCTGCTTGCTAGTATTTTGTTGAGGACTTTTGCATCTATATTCATCAGTGATATTGGTCTGTAATTTTCTTTTTTTGTAGTGTCTTTGTCTGGTTTTGGTATCAGGGTGATGGTGGCCTCATAGAATGAGTTTGGGAGTGTTCCTTCCTCTGAAATTTTTTGGAAGAGTTTGAGAAAGATGGGTGTTAGCTCTTCTCTAAATGTTTGATAGAATTCACCTGTGAAGCCATCTGGTCCTGGACTTTTTTTCTTTGGAAGATTTTTAATCACAGTTTCAATTTCATTACTTGTGATTGGTGTCTTTATATTTTCTATTTCTTCCTGGTTCAGTCTTGGAAGGTTATACCTTTCTAAGAATTTGTCCATTTCTTCCATGTTGTCCATTTTGTTGGCATAGAGTTGCTTGTAGTAGTCTCTTAGGATGCTTTGTATTTCTGTGGTGTCTGTTGTAACTTCTCCTTTTTCATTTCTAATTTTATTGATTTAAGTCTTCTTCCTCTTTTTCTTGATGAGTCTGGCTAAAGGTTTATCAATTTTGTTTATCTTCTCAAAAAAACAGTTTTTAGTTTTATTGATCTCTGCTATTGTTTTCTTTGTTTCTATTTCATTTATTTCTGCTCTGATCCTTATGATTTATTTCCTTCTACTAAGTTTTGAGTTTTGTTTGTTCTTTTTCTAGTTCCTTTAGGTGTAAGGTTAGTTTGTTTATTTGAGATTTTTCTTGTTTCTTGAGGTAGGCTTGTATAGCTATAAACTTCCCTCTTAGAACGGCTCTTGCTGCATCCCATAGGTTTTGGATTGTCATGTTTTCATTGTCATTTGTCTCTAGGTATTTTTTGATTTCCTCTTTGATTTCTTCAGTGATCTTTTCGTTTTTAGTAATGTATTGTTTAGCCTTCATGTGTTTGTGTTTTTTATGTTTTTTTCCCTGTAATTGATTTCTAATCTCATAGCGTTGTGGTTGGAAAAGATGTTTGATATGATTTCAATTTTTTAAATTTACCGAGGCTTGATTTGTGACCCAAGATGTGATCTATCCTGGAGAATGTTCCATGTGCACTTGAGAAGAAAGTGTAATCTGCTGTTTTTGGATGGAATGTCATATAAATATCAATTAAATCTATCTGGTCTATTGTGTCATTTAAAGCCTGTGTTTCCTTATTTATTTTCTGTCTGGATGAACTGTAACCATTCAAATTTGTTTCTCTATATGTGTTCCTCTATTTCTTTATGTAATATCACTATTATTAATTAATGCTATATTTTTTCATTTGCTATGCAAAACCCTTTATTAAAATAGTTAAAATTAGAATAATTTTGCATGGATAATGAATGCAAAATTAAATTTCCATTATTTTAAGATTAGAAATTTCATAATATTAAATGTATTTATATTCCATTTTTATGAGACAGTAAATCACATTGTAAAATCTGTTTTCAGATGAGGTATAACTCTACATGGATGGTGATAAACATCAAAAGTTGTTTTTGCATTTATTTCCATCCTTCTTTTGTGATATTAACTTCCTTGTATCAGTAGCAGAATGCTCAGTGCCAATTTAGATTTCATCATTCGCTTCAAGGAAAAGATTAGTATATGGTTGGATCACACATTTGAGTGATCTAAAACAATAAAAACTAGGAAGAAAAACAATAATCCATCATTTTTAAAAATATAAAATATATTCATTAATTACTTTCTTCTAGTTCCCTGAAAAAACGTTTAAAATTTTCTAGCTTTTTTAAAGCTTTTTTTACAGCCTTCCTTTTGTGACTTTTGTTTAAAAGCTCTAACATATGCCTTATTCACATTATAGAGAAACACTTTTGTTTTAAAAAGTTGATGAAAATAGTCAGTGTTTGTGGTACCAAAAAGTCATTTTTGAAAATCCAGAAATTTATAGGTTTTTAAAATTACAGAGTTGAATAATAAATTGAAACTCCCCCATTTCCACCCCAACAGAATTATTAACTGCCAATTTCCTCTATGACTTTAAATATATTTGGTTTTATCGTGGAAATACTTGATTATATGAGCAACAAAATATTCTTCTGCTTAAAATTTGTTTGATTTACCATAAAACTTAACCAACCAAAAAAATCAAATACTGTTCTTAATCCTCTTAAAAAGATTAACATCATATCATAATTTTTGGCAGAATCCAGATGAAAGGTACAGTCATAATTTGGTCAGGTTTTACTGAATTGTTATAGTCATACACTATTTTAAATTAAAAATCAGTGGGATATTTTCTGAATCTCAAAACATTTATTCTAAATGAATCTCAGATGGAAATAAAAGTGGTAAATTTGGAGAAAGGAGATAATTTACCCACAAATCTTTTTGAAGTTTGAAAATTTATTTTTTGTTTGTTTCCCAGTCTTTATTTTTATCTAACTTTAAGAATAGAATACTAAAGCTCAAACAGAATCTATTCCTGGACTTCTCTGATCTACCTCAAGCCAAAATCCATTTACAATATCCTGAGAAGTTGTTTTCCCACAAAATGTTACTATATTTTCAAGACCAGAGAACTTCAGATATAGTGTTCAGCTCTGAGCCCCTTGTCTAAAAATATAATGCCAAAACTCAGTTGTACTCGCTTGCTCCCCAAATCCAAAGAATTTATAGAAAACATGGTATACATTATTTTCCCAGTGCATAGCCTTTTTCTGTTCTAGCTACTTATATATGAACTTGGTGGAGGGGGCTGTTTTTAAAGAGTATGCCTTATAGTATACTTAAATCCCTATTTACCCCCCAAAAATCTGTCCTACAAGGTCTTTATATATGTGTGATTTTAAACAAAGGGCAATACAATTGATGACAGAATTTGTAAGAAATAGACAGGTTTAGGAATATAGAGGGCAGGGCAATGTATAAAATTATTTTAGACCAGTGTTAGAAAGATAACTTATTGAATTATTACGGATATCAAGCCATATCCTTTTCACTGACATTGTTTTAGAAAATGTATTGAATTATTAAGAATATATAGGGTTTTTTTTTCTTTTGCAGGGGAGAAATGATAGCTTTCTTTACTTAAATAGTAGAAATAGATTTAGAGATTATACCCCATAAAAATAAGTATTTTATTTCTATTTTTATCTTCCTTTCAAAGGAGAGGAGGAGAGAGAAAATTAAATACAACAAAAATATTAGATTTTCTAATGAGTACATTTATTTTCCAGTGCTGTGAATGACTTTAGCTCTGTGAAGACAATTATGTTTTAAAATGTGGTGACACAGATATGTCTTATTTTGAGTTCTTCTAGATTATAGTATTAAAAAAAAAATAAAGACTTTAGTGATGGTAGTTTTATTTAGGGGGAGATCCCAGGAAGATGTGAGGTGTAGAGAAAGTAAAAGAAAATAAAACAGGACAGAGAGAAAAACCAGTAAAGCGGTACATTGAGGAGTGGGATAAATGATGTAAGCAGCAGCGGCTCAAGCCTATTGGAGTCCTCTAAGGAACTATGTCGAATTAGTCTCAGAATTGTTTTTCTGGATTTTACTTCCACAAAAGATGTCGAAAGCTGGTATGGCCAGCCACTAACATCCTAATAAGAAAGAGTTGGATAAACTACAAAATCCTATGTTTTCTTCAAACCATCAGGCAGCTGAGGTTGCAGGGAAAGTAAGTAGCCTGAAATCTTTGGAAAGACTAGCTCCTCCAAAGAGAAATGGAAGACAAACACTGGGTTACCTTGTCAGAACACGAGCTAAAGGACACCAAGTATTATATGAGCGGATGAAAATAATTTAGCTGCAATACTTAAAAATGTACTAAATGTTGAGTATGTGCTGGGGGAGAGTGTAATCTTCAGACACCAAGAGAGTTAGGACCTCTTTGCAGGCTGTTCTCCATAGACCTCTACTGGGTACTTAGAATGGATAGAGGTAAGGCAGGGACTGAAGAAAGCCTCCCTCAGTGGTACAGACCTGAAGGATGAAGGATGAAAGTGCTGTCACTGAAAGAAAAGGCAAAATGGGCCAGAAAGACAATTAGTCTCTACTGAACAAAAACCTTAAGCCACTGGAGAAGGGCAGGAATCTCTGTGAGCACGTGTGAAGATCCTGAGTGGCTAGGGGATGGGAACTAAAGGCAAAACAAAACGCAAAAAAATCTTTGCCACAGCCCGAGGGGCAGGAAACGATCCTGAGATGAGGACCTTATACAACTAAACTTAGAGATTCCCTACTTCTGAAGGAAAGACAAGAAACCCTTTCCACAGAACTGCCAAAAAGGCAGAGTTTGGCTTCCATCAGAGGAGGAATAGTATCACTGTTACTGACCAGGTTTCTTGGCCTCCTCAATCAATAGAAATTGATCAGAGGCCAGATAAGAAATTCAGGCAAGGCTTTATTGGGGCCCCTGCTGCAGCAGGGGGCAGAGAGAACAAACAACAGGTTCCCTTGCTCGCTCCCTTGCTGACGGTGGCGGGTAGCTGGTTCCTTATATGGGGTGAGTGTAGGAGGTGTGTCCTGGGGTCGGGCCGGAGGGGTAGCTTAGGTGGTTTGCCCTCCCCTTTGGAGGTGTTGAGTGCAGGGGGCATGGGTGGTACCCTGGTTTTGCTCCCGCCCTTGGGAAGTGGCAGTTGGGCTTTTCAGTCTCTTTGTATCTTGTTGTCCAGAATTTACCCCAACTCCTTATGCACACAGTTATTTTTAGTCCCTTATAGTTTCTTTGTATTTTGTTGCTGAGGAGATGTTTGTCCCATGCACGCATTGCAACACTGCAGCAAAGGGTCCCAGGTCCCAGCCTGTCTCATCACCAGGAAAGCCATATCCCTGAGGCCAGGGCATGCGTATAAGGAATGCCAAAGATGCAAACTAGACTAAGACAACAGAAAGCCCACCTAACTCCACTGGCATGGTAACAATCACTGACATAAGCAGTAGCAATCTGCCATTGGAGGAGGGGTATGTACATAGAGGCAACCAAGCCTCCATCCTAACCACAGGTAATGCTGGAAAAATTTGAACTGGAGGCATAGAAGTTAACCATACCAACAACCAACATCTAAACTAGCACATCTCTGGAAGAGATGGATTCAAAAACACACTCTAAAAATCTAATGCAGGAAGAGGTATATTCAGGCGTACCATTTTCAGATACAAATGCTTTATAACCCAGTCTCTATAGTTTTTCACATAATGACCAGAATTTAATAAAAAATAATGAGGCAAACACAAAAAGTGAGAAAATAAGCACAACACACTGTCAAGTGGCAGACAATATACATATACTAAAAGAAAGAGCCAGATGCTGAATCTATCAGATAAGGATGTTAAAATAACAATGCTTAATACGTAAAGGAGTCTAGTGTAAAAGATGGGTGGGCAGGTTCTATTAATTTCAGGAATAAGATGGAAAGTACCAGAAAGAGTTAATGGAAATGCTAACACAACAACAACTACAACTACAGGTTGAAGCCCATAGAGAATGACCTTGACAGGCTCATGAGTAGACTTGAAAAATCTTAGGAAAGAATCAGTGTCCTAAGAGATAGCTTAATACAAATTATCCAAACTGAAACACAAAATGAAAAAAGAATTACCAGCAGCAACAGCAGCAAAATTCCCAAGAAATCCAAAAGCTGTTACTATCAAACTGGGCAACTCTTTTGGAGGGGAATTTGGAAATATCTAACAAAGCTACATATGCATTTATCTTTTGATAGTCCAGGACTGAACAAATAAATAAATTATATTTTAAATACTGAGAGCCACTGTCAGAGAAGTGTTACCAATAAGGAAAGGGGGAAAACTAAAATGAAGCTTGAGGTGTTGGATTGGAATTGGAGTTGTCACTAAGAACTCATGAGGTGTGGGTGTGTGTTTGTGTATGTAGATAGAGCACACCTAGTTCCCAGATATTTGTTTCTACATGCTATTTCTTGATAAAATTAACCAGGGCTCTGTAGCAAAATCACTTTCATTAGAAATTCCACTGGTTTTAAAAAGTGCATTTGTTTTTTGTCCACAGTTGCTAGAAAGATAGGTGTTTTAGTGTTGAGATGGACATAAACAAAGTATTCACAAAGATGAAAGAAATATTATGTAACATTGTCTCCATGTATTTATTTTTTAAATTTATATGCCCAAGCTAGATGTAGCATTTTACAATACATTTAATGCATTGAATTTTTGTCACCAACCTCAGCATATACTCTTCAAGCAATTTGAAATTAACATAAATTGTAAAATCTTGTAAAAAATATGGAAACATGGGATGAAACTGATCATTTGAAAATAATAAGAAATGAACCCTCCAGAGTAAAAATATATATATATATATATTTGGTCACATTATTTTCTAGACTAAGTAATCAATCAGTTCCACAATAAAATCCAACACACACAAAATGCTTCTTTTCATAACCACCACATCTAATAAAACCTTACTTTTTGAGAATTGATTTCCATCCTCCATTTGCGCAAGATTGTATTGGCGTCAGCAACTACCATCCATTATCATTGATGTAACCATCAAAGTGCTAACCTCTATTCAGATTCTTTCAAAAACATTAGTTTCAGAGATCTGATTTTTTTGTGGAAGCTTAGACATAAATTTAACTATAATATTGTTTTAAATTTATTTATTTATTTATTTATTTATTTGGTTGCACCAGATCTTTAGTTGCAGCACGTGGGCTCCTTAGTTGTGGCATGTGGGCTTCCCAGTTGTGGCATGCAAACACCCAGTTGCGGCACGCAAACTCCCAGTTGTGGCATGCATGTGGGATCTAGTTCCCTGACCGGGGATCAAACCCTGGCCCCCTGCCTTGGGAGCACAGAGCCCTAACCACTGCACCACCAGGGAAGTCCCTAACTATACTATTTTAAAGCCATTCTTTCAAACCTAAAATTCATGAATGATACTGAGTGGAAATTAAAAATAATATTTCTAATTCTTGCTTGGTTTTGCATAGCAAATGAATTGTTAAAAAAACATATTTTAACATACTTTTAATGTCATACCTCTGCAAGCCAGATCATCACTCATTTCCATCAAAAATGTAGTCAGTGATGCCGGTGTTAGACCTAAAACAAATGTCTTTATTTTTTCCTGGATTTACATCAATTTTATAAACACATGCTTGATAACAATCAGTCATATGGTGATTAAGCCAGGGCATAATTTGACATGGCATTCAAAGTATGTTTATACTCATTTAGTCTGGCTACCTTGTACATAGTAGGCAATTCTATTTCCTTGAGCCCCAGGGGTTCTAGACTCTTGAATATTAAAGAGGGATCCTTCTACTTTCTAGATATTGCTACCATGAAAGAATATCACATGTGGTATGAAAATCTTTATTCTGCCAATGTCACCTGGGAGTTACAAGGCTTTAAAGTACCAAACTAGATGAATGGGGAAATTTGGATATACAGGAAGGTTCGCATCAGAGGAAGGTGTATCAGAATATACCAGGAACTGCAGAGGAGGTCCATATAGTAGGAAGGATGAGTTCTTGTGGATAATATACTATCTGTGACTGAAACCACAGGTCCTCTCAACCTAAACAATATTTTACTACTCCCAGTTGTGATAATGGCCATCCTTCCTAAACCTCGTTTTCTGGCAGTTGCATCTCAGCAGTGTTCCCAAAGAGTAGTCCTTTTGTACAGTGCCGCCCTAGCCTTGGTTGACCAGTATGCAAATGGACAAATACTAATGTTGGCTTTCTCTTGGGCACAGTCTTTCCACCAGGTGGAGGGAGAGAGAATAGTGAAGTCATATACAGAAAACATCCCAAGATCTGATCCCTGGTTCTAGTAGTTCCTAAGGGGCAAGTATCACTGACATTCCTGCAGCTTTCCTGATGTATCTCAGTAAGATTCCAATAATTTCTCCCTTTTTATTGGATTTTCACCTGAATCAGTGAGTTAACAAGCATAGCAAAACTTTTTGGCTTAAAACAACAATTTATTAGTGCTTAGGAGTTCATGAGTCAACTGGGCACGTCTGCTGGTCTGAAGTTAAGTGAGCACAACTGATGTTGGCTGCACTCCCACGGATGGTGGATGGCTTGTTTCTGCTCCATGTGGTCTCTTTTCCTCCAGAGAGCCAGTCCAGGCTTAATCAAATGGTGACTGGGTAGGGTTCCAAAAGAAAGAAAGGAAGGGAGCAAGGCCTTCTAAAGTCTAGGCTTAGAACTTATACACTGTTCTATTTGCCACCATTTTGGCAAAGAAGTCCCTAGGCCAACCAGATTCAAAGGGTGAAGAAATAAACTACATTTCTTGACGAAAAGAACTGCAAAATCACAATGTAAAAGAGCATTATCTGGGGAGTGGTGGACAATTACAGTCATTTTTACAATCTGCCACACTATAAATTGCAATCTAACCTATCCTAACTAACAGAGTTCTCATTATGAAGAGAATTCTGTTGCTAAAACAGAAGAATCTTGCAATGTGACTCAGGCTTGCTTCAGAGTGCTTTTTATACAACAGTGGGAATTTACTTAGCCTTTGTTTAACTAAATTATTGAATGATGATTTAAACTCTTGATAGCACTGCTCTACCATAGTAATATCAGAAATTTCATTAAGATAAATGATTAAAAATGACTAATATGAATCAGAATGGGGCTTAATGGTTATTACTCGCTAATGGAACTTTACCAAATTGTTTGGACTGTGAGAAAGGCAATTTTTGTCCCTCCTGTAGATGTAAGGAATAAAATTATTATCAGTATTGAGAGAACAATGTGAAACTTCTGTTTAACAGTCTGCTTAAACTAAAATACACAGGGAAAGCAAGAACTGTTCAACTTTAAGTTATTAAATGCATGAGGCACAGATGGACTGAGTAGATGAGGGAATTGTAGAATTATTACATGATTAGTCAACTGGAGAGATAACAATGAAGACGTCTTCCACTTTATAATGTCCTATTACCATAAAGAGAAGATAATGTAGTAGATTTGAATCCTGTTTAGATCGACTGTAGTACTGATTCTCATTTTGATGCTAGTGATGGAGGTAGGGGACCAAAGTGAGTTGATCTTTTAAAAAATCTAAAATTATTTTACATGGAATCTTTATTCTGTTTATAACAATGTGAAATGTAATTTTTAAAAATTAATTAATTAATAAATTAATTTATTTTTGGCTGTATTGGGTCTTCGTTTCTGTGCGAGGGCTTTCTCTAGTTGCGGCAAGCGGGGGCCACTCTTCATCGCGGTGCGCGGGCCTCTCACTATCGCGGCCTCTCTTGTTGCGGAGCACAGGCTCCAGACGCGCAGGCTCAGTAATTGTGGCTCACGGGCCTAGTTGCTCCGCGGCATGTGGGATCCTCCCAAGACCACGGCTCGAACCCGTGTCCCCTGCACTGGCAGGCAGATTCTCAACCACTGCGCCACCAGGGAAGCCCGTGAAATGTAATTTTTGATATAAAATTTGACTGCAAAAATCATAACAATCATTAATAAGAAACATTAATACGTTCTTACAGTGGACAGTTTGCTGGGTGTGCCAATCAAGAGGCCTTTAGACCTAACCAAGACCTAAGTGTTTCTGGAGGTTATACACTTACCTTCCTCACTTTGCCAACATTTCTGAAAGTTAGTTTATCTGTTTTGCCTCCTTCTGTTCTCCTGAGTCGTGGTGTAAGTTTTAATTAATTGGTTGATGCAAACTAATTGTTTCATCTCAGTTTCTGGGTAAGTAGGGAATATGAGCAGTGCATCTATATAACAGAATCCATTTGTAGACATCTATTCCTATTGATATATAAAATACAATTTTAAGCAGGTCTTCATGAAAATATTAGTTCATAAACAAAATGTACAGCTTGGACAAATGGCTGTGACAATATTACTACTTAATTTGTGCTATTGTGTTGGAGATGCAAAACATATAGGCTATTATGCCAACTCTAGGACCTTATTAAAGTTATGAATTCTTCTCAAAAGTGGGCTTTAGTGTAAAAATTTATAAAGAAGGAAACAAAACAATATTTTTTTCTCCAATCAATTGTTATTTGTTTCAAAGCTATGGGCAGAATGTTATAGAACAAGAGGAAAGTCGAAGGAGAACAATTTGAAGAATCAAGATAACTACTTTTTACTTGCTAGAATTTGATAGATTATATAAATTCTCTTTCATGCTGCAGTTTTGATTTCCAGGCTGACTAAGACAAAATAGGCAATTTTGCCGAAATACAAACTCTATTTGATATCTTTTACATTTACTCTTAATGGAGATGGAAATAATATTATTCATTGATGATATAGAGTTGCATCATAGTAAGGTTTTGGGCTCTTTTATTTTCCCTATACTACTATGTCCAACAGTGAAGTCGTCACTTATCCTCACCATTTTTATTCTTATTTCCGCTGTCTTAATTCAAACTCCCATCTTATCTCACTGAGATATTGCCATATGCTTCTAACCTAGAGTCTTGAACTCTTCCAGTTTATCTTCCATACCAACTCTAGAAAAAAACTTTACTGACTGCTACAATAGACAGAATGGTTCCCCAAAATGCCCACATCCTAATCCCCAGAACCTATAAATATGTTATATGGAAAGAGGGGACTGAGGTTGCAGATGGAATTCAGGTTGCTAATCAGCTGACCTTGAGATGGGGAGGTTACCCTGGATCATCCAGGCAGACCCAATGTAATCATAAGGGTCCTTGTAAGTGTGGGAAGAGTCGGGAAACGGTGTCAGAATGATGTGATATAAGAAATACTCTCTAATCCTTGCTGCTTTTGAGTAAGAAAGGGGACGAGAGCCAAGAAATGTGGGCAGCTGAAAAAGGAAAGGAAACCAATTCTCTCTAGAGCTTCCAGAAGGAAAGCCCCACAGATACCTTGATTTTGGCCAACTGAAATTCATTTTGGACTTCTGACTTTGAGAACGGTATGATGACAATTGTGTTGTTTCAAGCCACTAAGTTTGTGGTAATTTGTTGCAGCAGCAATAGGAAACTCAAAGTCATGCCCTGATTTAACATCTTTTAATGATTCCTCATTACCCGTGTGGTAAAGTCAGTAGTATGTCAGTAGATGATTAACAACTAGATCTCTGGGATAAGAAGCCATAGTTTGTAGTGTTTGTCAATTTCCATGGTATAGTTACTCAAATTATGGCAAATTATGGCCTATTTCAAGCTACCAACCTGCCCTAACTGAAGGCCGAGTTGAAAAGACATACCCAAGCATCATGTCGTACAAGCTGGTACAAGCTTGGTGATGGATAAATTCTATCCCCCCGGTGACAGGACTTTTAAGATCATCCTTAATCTAACCCCTAAGTTTCTAGTTGTACTTCATACATCTTTGCTTGGTCTCTTTCATGTTCTTTGCTTATACTGGCCTTTTCCCTGGGCTACCTCCCCTGGATCTGTCTATTGGAATTCCACTAACTATTTACAAATAAGCAAAGCCAATGCCTCTGTGAAGCCTTCCTCTACCCATGTACTCCCATGCAATTAAATTCCCACACAGCAAAGAGATCACAGATGCCCTTTTTTTCTGATGGCAAAAGTACCTTGTAGCTTCTTTTATCGCAGAATTAATCCCAAACGGTTGTGATTTATTTATTTTCATTTTCTTCCCTTAGGCTGAGACTCTAGGAAGGGCAGACATTTCTGTTTTTTTTTAAGTTCAATATGTACAATACCTAACATAAACATAGGCCCATAATAAAAATGTGAAAATGTTTGAGAAAAAAAATAAGTTAATGTGTGTTAAGCTCATACTCAAATAAGAGAAATGCAGAAAAGATTAGTTTCATTTGAAAGAGAACCATTCACCATACAGAAGCCATATTTCAGTTTTGTAAAGAAGATGAGAGGATGAAGGCATATTGGGTATTAATGGAATAATTGTGGTAAATAAGCAAAGCTTAAGCTCACAATTGCTTGATCCTCTCCTTAATCCCTGACACTGTGCTGGACGAATAGAGGTAATATCACCTGCCCTAGGCAGTCTGGAATGTTAAATATAAATCAGCTCTGTGAAAATGAGAAATTCTCAGATTAGATTTCAAAAGAAGAAAAAAATAATTTTATGGTGTTTTCAAAGGCCAAATTAAAAAAAATAGATTAAAAGAATTAAGAGCAAAATTTTGGAATTTTCATAATTAGCAAATTAAAAAGCCAATATAGTAATATTGGTATCATAATATGAAATCTAAGGTGAAGAATTGTAATAAAGTAAAAGGATCACAACAGAAAATATTCAGGTAATCCACAAAAAAAATGATAAATCAGTCATGCACTTATAAGCAATTCAACTAACAAAATAGAATCAACCTATACAAAGCAAAAAGTGCTGATTTTATTAGAATAGGATCATGACTAATTTGGAAAAGTTCAGAGCATCTATTTGACAATCTTATGTATCAAGAAGAAAAAGAAAAGAAGGCAGAAAGAAAAATAAATTATTCCAATTCCAGTTAATACTTGAGATAGGTAGATGGATGTATCTTCCACTGAAAACAACCAAAAATCCTAGTTAAAACAGTTAAAATGTAGTTTAAAAAACTTTTATAGCTAAAGCACCCTGGAAGACGACAGTCACGCGGCACCTGTGGGCACAAACCCGCCACATTGGCCCCCTCCCAGTCCGTGGCCTTCAGGCCTGGCCTTCAGCCTGGGGCTAGTGGGACCCCGCGCTGCTCCCCTGAGGAGACGTGACGGCGAGAAAACTTGGTAGAGCCAGACCTCATACGGCCCTGCTGCGGGGGACGCGTGGCCTCTCGTCTGAGGAGGAACCCCGGCTTTCGTGATCCCGCGTGGTGGGGCTTTGTCTTGGACTGCTGGCTTTGGGACTAGAAATTATACCATTGTCTTCAGACTTGGACTGGAACTACACATTTGCTTTCCTGAGTCTCCAGCTTTCCTACTACAGATCTTGGGACTTCTCAGACTCCATAATTGCTTCTAGAGGCTGGAATTCCTAAATCAAGACGGCAGCAGATCTGGTGTCTGCCGTGTGGACAGAAGGCTCTTGGTGCTCCAGCCAGGCATCAGGGCCGTGCCTCTGAGGTGGGAGAGCCAACTTCAGAACACTGGTCCACAAGAGACCTCCCAGCTCCACGTAATACCAAACAGCAAAAATCTCCCAGAGATCTCCATCTCAACATCAAGACCCAGCTTCACTCAACGACCAGCAAGCTACAGTGCTGGACATCCTATGCCAAACAACTAGCTAGACAGGAACACAACCCCATCCATTGGCAGAGAGGCTGCCTAAAATCATAATAAGGCCACAGACACCACAAAATACACCACCAGACGTGGACGTGCCCACCAGAAAGACAAGATCTAGCCTCATCCACCAGAACTCAGGCACTAGTTCCCTCCACCAGGAAGCCTACACAACCCACTGAACCAACCTTAGCCACTGGGGACAGATACCAAAAACAACGGGAACTACGAACCTGCAGCCTGTGAGAAGGAGACCCCAAACACACAGTAAGATAGGCAAAATGAGACGACAGAAAAACACACAGCAGATGAAGGAGCAGGCTCAAAACACACTGGACTTAACAAATGAAGAGGAAATAGGTAGTCTACCTGAAAAAGAATTCAGAATAATGATAGTAAGGATGATCCAAAATCTTGGAAATAGAATAGACAAAATGCAAGAAACATTTAACAAGGATGTAGAAGAACTAAAGAGGAACCAAGCAATGATGAAAAACACAATAAATGAAATTAAAAATACTCTAGATGGGATCAATAGTAGAATAACTGAGGCAGAAGAAAGGATAAGTGACCTGGAAGATAAAATGGTGGAAATAACTACTACAGAGCAGGATAAAGAAAAAAGAATGAAAAGAACTGAGGACAGTCTCAGGGACCTCTGGGACAACATTAAACATGCCAACATTCAAATTATAGGGGTACCAGAAGAAGAAGAGAAAAAGAAAGGGACTGAGAAAATTTTTGAAGAGATTATAGTTGAAAACTTCCCTAATATGGGAAAGGAAATAGTTAATCAAGTCCTGGAAGCACAGAGAGTCCCATACAGGATAAACCCAAGGAGGAACACGCCAAGACACATATTAATCAAACTGTCAAAAATTAAATATAAGGAAAACATATTAAAGGCAGCAAGGGAAAAAAAACAAATAACACACAAGGGAATCCCCATAAGGTTAACATCTGATCTCTCAGCAGAAACTCTGCAAGCCAGAAGGGAGTGGCAGGATATACTTAAAGTCATGAAGGAGAAAAACCTACAACCAAGATTACTCTACCCAGCAAGGATCTCATTCAGATTCGATGGAGAAATTAAAACCTTTACAGACAAGCAAAAGCTGAGAGAGTTCAGCACCACCAAACCAGCTTTACAACAAATGCTAAAGGAAATTCTCTAGGCAAGAAACACAAGAGAAGGAAAACACCTACAATAACAAACCCAATACATTTAAGAAAATGGGAATAGGAACATACATATCGATAATTACCTTGAATGTAAATGGATTAAATGCTCCCACCAAAAGACACAGGCTGGCTGAATGGATACAAAAACAAGACCCATACATATGCTGTCTACAAGAGACCCACTTCAGACCTAGGGACACATACAGACTGAAAGTGAGGGGATGGAAAAAGATATTCCATGCAAATGGAAATCAAAAGAAAGCTGGAGTAGCAATTCTCATATCAGACAAAATAGACTTTAAAATAAAGACTATTACAAGAGACAAAGAAGGACACTATATAATGATCAAGGGATCGATCCAAGAGGAAGGTATAACAATTGTAAATATTTATGCACCCAACATAGGAGCACCTCAATACATAAGGCAAATACTAACAGCCATGAAAGGGGAAATTGACAGCAACACAATCATAGTAGGGGACTTTAACACCCCACTTTCACCAATGGACAGATCATCCAAAATGAAAATAAATAAGGAAACACAAGCTTTAAATGATACATTAAACAATATGGACTTAATTGATATTTATAGGACATTCCACCCAAAAACAACAGAATACACATTTTTCTCAAGTGCTCACGGAACATTCTCCAGGATAGATCATATCTTGGGTCACAAATCAAGCCTTGGTAAATTTAAGAAAATTGAAATCGTATCAAGTATCTTTTCCGACCACAACGCTATGAGACTAGATATCAATTACAGGAAAAGATCTGTAAAAAATACAAACACATGGAGGCTACACAATACATTACTTAATAACGAAGTGATTACTGAAGAAATCAAAGGGGAAATCAAAAAATACCTAGAAACAAATGACAATGGAGACACGACGACCCAAAACCTATGGGACACAGCAAAAGCAGTGCTAAGAGGGAAGTTTATAGCAATACAAGCCTACCTCAAGAAACAGGAAACATCTCGAATAAACAACCTAACCTTGCACCTAAAGCAATTAGAGAAAGAAGAACAAAAAAACCCCAAAGCCAGCAGAAGGAAAGAAATTATAAAGATCAGGTCAGAAATAAATGAAAAAGAAATGAAGGAAACAATAGCAAAAATCAATGAAACTAAAAGCTGGTTCTTTGAGAAGATAAACAAAATTGATAAACCATTAGCCAGACTCATCAAGAGAAAAAGGGAGAAGACTCAGATCAATAGAATTAGAAATGAAAAAGGAGAAGTAACCACTGACACTGCAGAAATACAAAAGATCATGAGAGATTACTACAAGCAACTCTATGCCAATAAAATGGACAACCTGGAAGAAATGGACAGATTCTTAGAAATGCACAAACTGAAGAGACTGAACCAGGAAGAAATAGAAAATATGAACAGACCAATCACAAGCACTGAAATTGAAACTGTGATTAAAAACCTTCCAATAAACAAAAGCCCAGGACCAGATGGCTTCACAGGCGAATTCTATCAAACATTTAGAGAAGAGCTAACACCTATCCTTCTCAAACTCTTCCAAAATATTGCAGAGGGAGGAACACTCCCAAACTCATTCTACGAGGCCACCATCACCCTGATACCAAAACCAGACAAAGATGTCACAAAGAAAGAAAACTACAGGCCAATATCACTGATGAACATAGATGCAAAAATCCTCAACAAAATACTAGCAAACAGAATCCAACAGCACATTAAAAGGATCATACACCATGATCAAGTGGGGTTTATCCCAGGAATGCAAGGGTTCTTCAATATACGCAAATCAATCAATGTGATACACCATATTAACAAATTGAAGGAGAAAAACCATATGATCATCTCAATAGATGCAGAGAAAGCTTTTGACAAAATTCAACACCCATTTATGATAAAAGCCCTGCAGAAAGTAGGCATAGAGGGAACTTTCCTCAACATAATAAAGGCCATATATGACAAACCCACAGCCAACATTGTCCTCAATGGTGAAAAACTGAAACCATTTCCACTAAGATCAGGAACAAGACAAGGTTGCCCACTCTCACCACTATTATTCAACATAGTTCTGGAAGTCCTAGCCACAGCAATCAGAGAAGACAAAGAAATAAAAGGAATCCAAATCGGAAAAGAAGAAGTAAAGCTGTCACTATTTGCAGATGACATGATACTATACATAGAGAATCCTAAAGATGCTACCAGAAAACTCCTAGAGCTAATCAATGAATATGGTAAAGTAGCAGGATACAAAATTAATGCACAGAAATCTCTTGCATTTCTATACACTAATGACGAAAAATCTGAAAGTGAAATTAAGAAAACACTCCCATTTACCATTGCAACAAAAAGAATAAAATATCTAGGAATAAACCTACCTAAGGAGACAAAAGACCTGTATGCAGAAAATTATAAGACACTGATGAAAGAAATTAAAGATGATACAAATAGATGGAGGGATATACCATGTTCCTGGATTGGAAGAATCAACATTGTGAAAATGTCTCTACTACCCAAAGCAATCTACAGATTCAATGCAATCCCTATCAAACTACCACTGGCATTTTTCACAGAACTAGAACAAAAAATTTCACAATTTGTATGGAAACACAAAAGACCCCGAATAGCCAAAGCAATCTTGAGAACGAAAAATGGAGCTGGGGGAATCAGGCTCCCTGACTTCAGACTATATTACAAAGCTTCAGTAATCAAGACAGTTTGGTATTGGCACAAAAACAGAAATATAGATCAATGGAACAGGATAGAAAGCCCAGAGATAAACCCACACACATATGGTCAACTTATCTTTGATAAAGGAGGCAAGCATATACAGTGGAGAAAAGACAGCCTCTTCAATAAGTGGTGCTGGGAAAATTGGACAGGAACATGTAAAAGTATGAAATTAGAACACTCCCTGACACCATGCACAAAAATAAACTCAAAATGGATTAAAGACCTAAGTGTAAGGGCAGACACTATCAAACTCTTAGAGGAAAACATAGGCAGAACACTCTATGACATACATCACAGCAAGATTCTTTCTGACCCAGCTCCCAGAGAAATGGAAATAAGAACACAAATAAACAAATGGGACCTAATGAAACTGAAAAGCTTTTGCACAGCAAAGGAAACCATAAACAAGACCAAAAGACAACCCTCAGAATGGGAGAAAATATTTGCAAATGAAGCAACTGACAAAGGATTAATCTCCAAGATTTACAAGCAGCTCATGCAGCTCAATAACAAAAAAACAAACAACCCAATCCAAAAATGGGCAGAAGATCTAAATAGACATTTCTCCAAAGAAGATATACAGATGGCCTACAGACACATGAAAGAATGCTCAACATCATTAATCATTAGAGAAATGCAAATCAAAACTACAATGAGATATCATCTCACACCGGTCAGAATGGCCATCATCAAAAAATCTAGAAACAATAAATGCTGGAGAGGGTGTGGAGGAAAGGGAACCCTCTTGCACTGTTGGTGGGAATGTAAATTGATACAGCCACTATGGAGAACAGTATGGAGGTTCCTTAAAAAACTACAAATAGAACTACCATACGACCCAGCAATCCCACTACTGGGCATATACCCTGAGAAAACCATAGGTCAAAAAGAGTCATGTACCAAAATGTTCATTGCAGCTCTATTTACAATAGCCAGGACATGGAAGCAACCTAAATGTCCATCGACAGATGAATGGATAAAGAAGATGTGGCACATATATACAATGGAATATTACTCAGCCATAAAAAGAAATGAAATGGAGGTATTTGTAATGAGGTGGATGGAGTTAGAGTCTGTCATACAGAGTGAAGTAAGTCAGAAAGAGAAAAACAAATACAGTATGCTAACACATATATATGGAATCTAAGGGGAAAAAAAAAAAAAAGCCATGAAGAACCTAGTGGCAAGACGGGAATAAAGACACAGACCTACTAGAGAATGGACTTGAGGATATGGGGAGGGGGTGGGGTGAGATGTGACAGGGTAAGAGAGTGTCATGGACATATATACACTACCAAATGTAAAATAGATAGCTAGTGGGAAGCAGCCGCATAGCACAGGGAGATCAGCTCGGTGCTTTGTGACCACCTAGAGGGGTGGGATGGGGAGGGTGGGAGGGAGGGAGATGCAAGAGGGAAGAGAAATGGGAACATATTGTATATGTATAACAGATTCACTTTGTTATAAAGCAGATGCTAACACACTATTGTAAGGCAATTATACTTCAATAAAGATGTTTGAAAAAAAAAAAACTTTTATAATTAGTAAAGATGTAAGGTCTCAGTCTTAATTGTACAATGTACTGAACATGCACATGGGTATTGTATCAAGTACACAATAATATATACAATGATTAATTGTTCATAATTTTATCATACGTTGTACACTGCTCATTTTTATCATTAATCAGTGCATGCCTAAGGGTCTACAGATGTCGCTATTATCCAGTTAGAACCTAGAGCTTCATGAAAATTAACATTAGAAAAAAAAATCTATTATGGGCCTCATCTGTCCACAGATCTATTTTGCTATCTCTTACATCTTTTCTTTTAAGTACCTAGATTTCCAGTGTCGAGATCAATTTTGTTGTTTAGATAACATGTATAACAACTGGTAATCCGTGTATGTAGGTTAAAGGAAGAAAACTTACTGGCCAAGATCTCTTTCAGTGGCCTATTTCTAAATGATGTATGTATCAGATTTGAAAGAAGCATCAGTGTGGCAAAGGCAACTTACAAGATAGTGGCTGTGAGGTCTTCCACTATCTATCTGCCTATCTGTCTACCTATCTATCTATCTATATGTCTATCTATCTATTTATTTATTTATAACTTTTCTGGAATCCTGGTCTCTGGTATATTCAGAGATAGAATTTTTTGAAAAATGGTTTTACCATCTCTGAATCTATTTACTAGCTCAAACAACATTCACACATACTTACAACTTACCAGGAACTCTTCTAAAAACTATACAAATGGGGAATCATTTGATACTCTTAATACCTTCCAATAATAGTACCCTCAATTGACAAATGAGAAACTGAGGTACGGATATCCCTGGGTCACACCACTTAATAAGTGCTGGTATGTGAATCCGTATATTCTATCTCTACAGTCTGTGTATTTACTTTCTATGCTGATTTATCAGTTCATTTTTCAGAGAACAGTGATGTTGATTGACTGCATGATAGAAAAGTTATATATTGTAGCTGGGACCTTTCCTTGGCCAATGTACCTTTTGTTGTGAGTACCAGAAATCCACATTTACCACATAAAGCAAGGAGAAAAATGTGCCACAGGGTCTAACAAAGTCTATCAGGTCCTGCCTCATAATATCCAGTCAAGTCCCATGAGATACTGAGTCCCACCTTTTCGCTTTCTCTCTAGGACAACCTGGTTTCTCATGTCTGCTTCTCTTGGTTTCTTGGTTTCTGCTTCATTTAATTCTTTCTGTAAAAAACAAAAACACACAAAAAAAACCTCCCCAGGGTGACATTCCCCACCCCTCCCCACAAAAACCTCATTTTATTCTTGGATACTTAGATCATTGTCTTTTTTCTTTTTTTAAATTGGGGTATAGTTGCTTTACGATGTTGTATTAGTTTCTGCTGTACAATGAAGTGAATCAGCTCTATGTATACATATATCCCCGCCATCTTGGAGCTCTCTCCCACCCACCCCCCCATCCCACTCATCTAGGTCACCACAGAGCACTGAGCTGAGCTCCCTGAACTATACAGCAGGCTCCCACTAGCTATCTGTTTTACACATGATAGTGTATATGTGTCAATCCCAATCTCCCAATTCATCCCACCCCCCGCCCTGTGTCCACATGTCCATTTTGTACGTCTGTGTCTCTATTCCTGCCCTGCAAATAGGTTCATCTGTACCATTTTTGTAGATTCTGATTTCCCAATTAGTTTTACTCCCAAGTCTTTCTGGTGTAATTATCCAGTTTCATATTTGTGTCAGACGTTTCATATCTGTGTCAGACATTTCCTAACTCTGGTGCTCCTAGAGTTATTACAACATAACAAAAAGAGAGCTAGCCTCTTTGTAGTGGGCTGTGGTCAAGTTGGCACTGTGACCACCACTTCCATTTATGCCTGGGCACGCTCCTTTGTGTTGTTCTTGGTTAAGGATTTCCTATGATGGGGATTTGTTCAAGATTCAGAAGACGGAAGTGAAACCACATGATCACTGGGAGGTCATGAGTGTAATACCTAGAGGCTTCACCAGTTTGTCGACTTTGATATTTACATACGGCAAAAGCAGCAGCTTCCGGGACCCATGCCCTAGCTTCCATTCTGCTCTCATGGAGAGATTGCATATTTCCTTGCAAATTCTTCTTTTCCAAAACGCACTCCTATCCTTCAGACCAAGGTCAACATGTGTGTGTATCCGACCTTGGGCAGCAACTACCCAGGTCTTCAGAGGCATCTTTCTTGTCTTTCTTTCTTGAGCTCTTCTAAGAGTCATGTAAGATCATAATTTCTTTTAAACCCTTTTTAATAAGAATGAATAGATGAACTTGTTTTCCTGAATAATCCCATACTGGTATAGACCCTTGTTATAGCTTATGAAATTTTTGTTTTTTATATGCAATGTTGATTCAAAATCATGGCCCAATAATTTAGTTTAAAATATACTGGCTATTCTTAGGAGAGTGGTAACATATCTAAGCTGTGGTTTTTCCTACTTTTATCTACATTACAAATTTAATGGCTTAAAATACCTACATTACCGTGTATGGATATAAGATCACCTCTGCTTGAATGAGTTTTTGAGTAGCTAAATTACGGAAAATAGATAACACCAATCCCCATGAGAGCACTAATGCCAGTATCCCCTGAAGTTAGTGCACACTGAATAGATTCACATTATTAATAAAGACTCTGATTTTTTTTCTTACTAAATTTAAAATCTCCCTTCAGTCAGAAACAGAAATAAATGAGGGCATGAAATTTTGGAACACTACCTGTTAAGGGAAACTCCATTCATTTAAGCTTATCTTTTCCATCCTAGATCTTTTTTTCTGAAATAAAACTTTCAACTTTTATGAAAATGCTCTTTATATACAGGAAAAAGATAAGCCAGAAAGTAAAGTCAAGTGTACCTCATAGAGATGACAATAACAAGACCAAAAGAAGAAGGATGAGGGGACAGACAAAAGTCTGGAGCCCAATCTGTTGGTTGCTGAAAATTGCTTCCCTTTCTCATCACTCTTCTTCTGTCTTTTCTTTTTTTTGACAGTGAGATATCCATGTAGAATTATCTTGTACATAGATGGAAAAATGGCACTGGAGTTTGTGGGAAGATAGGAAACTGAAAATATCTGTCGTTATCAGTACTGACATGATGATGTCATCACTCTTCTAAAGAATCACATGCAGAGGAAATAAATATGAGGAAAAAATTAAGCCACTCAAATGAACCTGTATCAAAGAAAATAGATTTTACAATTAAAGTAGTTTTCTTAGTGTAATCACTATTTCCTATATTTAACGAGACAATTTGTCTAGCCTTGTAAAATAATTATAATGGTAAAATTCAATTCCATGTTTCTATATTTTATTTACAGAATTTCTAAGTAAATATTTGATAATATGGTTAAGACAGCTTCATGATGTACTTCTTTAGAAGTGGTGGAAAAGGTAATACTTACTGAATGATAGTTTGATTGATCATACACGTGTGCAAGAAATGTTTTCAGGTTGTATCAGTTAGGGTTTTCCAAAGAGAGAGAGAGAGATTGATTTTCAGCAAATACGTTACACGATTGTGGGAGGTGCAAGTCCAAAATTTGTGGGGCAGACCAGCAGGTAGGAAACTACGAAAGACTTTCTGTGTTACACTCTTGAGGCAGAATTCCTTTTTCTGCAGGAAACGTCCATTTTTTGCTTTCAAGGGCCTTCAATGGATTGGATGAGGCCCACTCACGTTATGAAAGGTGATCCAATTACTTAAAGTCAACTGGATTGTAACTATTAATCGTATCTACAAAATACCTTCACAGCAACATCTAAACTAATGTTTGACCAAACAGCGGGGCACCAGAGTCTAGTTGAGTTGACACATAAAATCATCACATAAGCTTATCAAAAATCTGTCATAGATAGACAAATAAAGATAGATCCAGAGGAGAAATAGAAGGTGACTGTAAAATTAAGGTGACCCATAAAACATAACTTGGGAAAAATTTTGAATACTAGAAGAAAACTCTCAGTGTGGCTGTCAACCTTTCCTATCTTATATTTCAATAAGTGGATAGATTGTGGGGCCGCAGTTGGGTGATCTACGCAAGTATTGGTAATTTAACTTCTCTGTGCCTCAGTTTCCTCATAGGTCAAATGGAGCTGATAATAGTTTCATAGAGTTTCTGTGAAGACTAAGTTATGAAAAACATATAAAGTACTTAGAAGAGTGCCTACTCATAGTTTGTGTTATTATTATTATTGTCATTATTAGAAATAAAAACCTTTTTATAAGAAAGTTATTTATATAATGGGAGGTGTTGTATTATTAATCATTTAAAATCATTTCTAAGTGAAAACAAGTTGCTATTGTATTTTTGAAATTACCACTACCACTGGAAATGAGATTTTTTAAAAAATTTTAAAATTTTTAATTTTTTTAAATTGAATATAGTCGATTTACAATGTTGTGCCAGTCTCTGCTGTACAGCAAAGTGACTCAGTTATACACATACACACATTCTTTTTATATTCTTTTCCGTTATGGTTTATCACAGGATACTGAATATAGTTCCCTGTGCTATACAGTAGGACCTTGTTTATCCATCCTGTACATAATAGTTTGGGTCTGCTAATCCCAAACTCCCAGTCTTTCCCTCCCCCACCCCCCTCCCCCTTGGCAACCACAAGTCTGTTCTCTATGTCTGTGAGTCTGTTTCTGATTTGTAGATAGGTTCATTTGTGCAAATGAGTTTTGAAATAATGAAAGAAAAGCACTTAACTAAACATGACAAAAGAGTTGTATTTAGTACGATTTTAGTCAAAAATTTCAAAATTTAAAATAGGCTTGTGCAATTTAAGTTGAGAAAGGGCTAGAAAATACAAGGCAAAAGCCTGGAATATTACAGTATTGGACCCACTGTCATATTTTCCAAAGAGTCACAATGTCTCTGAAAGGACTCCTTAAACAACTGTGTTAATATTTAGGTATGAAAAAAGCAAAAAGAAAAAATGAAGAAGAAGAAATAAAAAACACAACCTTCTGTTACTCCAAAGAAAGCTTTCTGTTGATTTAAGTCACTGAATAGCCGTAATTTACCAGATTAGTACATGGCAACATGATAGATTCTACCTTTTTCTTCTACATCAGTTTTAACCTCCAGCACTCACTCAAACACTCATATAAGTATAAAAAGTTGTCTCTGAACATTTGCTATTTCTTTTATGAACATAAATGTGGTAATGCATGCATATTGTTTGAGGCACAGATAAGATATATGACACTGGTAGTTAAAAAGATAATATGTTAAACTTTATAATGTAAAACTTGAAGCAAGGGAACTGTAACAAATTATTTAAGTAATCTCATGGATTTTAAATGTTAAATAATAGTGGGTGAGAGTCATATCTTGCTAATTCCCATAATGTGAAATGTAATCCTTTCTAATATGTTATAAAATGATATCATTAACTTTAAACATTAGTTTACTCTATCTACAGAAATATTATTATTTAAAATAGCACTATGATTATTTTACTCATAAAGCTAGACATCTTCACAGATGTTGGTAAAAGTAACAAGTTATTTTATAGCTAGCACTGTCTTCTGGGTAAAAGAGAAGAGCTTATTGAATGGAATAAAATTCAATTTAATTTTAATATAAAACAGGATTTGTTATAAATATAAAAATGCCAAGTATTTTTATTATGTATGTATTGATTTTATATATTTATATTGTAATTTAGAAAATTGTTTCATTTTTTAAAAAAATTTGTGAGTTAAAGTTACCAGGTGCATATCTAAATATGTGTATAGAGGAAAAACATATACAACTTTAGCACTCTAAAGATCATAAATGCCAAATCCTTAATTTTGCAATGAAATTGAGGCCTTTGGTACTTGCCTCCTACTCCAAGATCCTGTATTTTCTTGTGTCACAACGCCTCTGTTTCCAAGCAATAGTCCCCCTTATTCATTTGACTACATGTACCATATATGCATTCAACGGATACTAGTTAACTTCTTACTATATCCTGGATATTGTTCTAGAACCAGGAAATACACAAATCAAAGAATCCTAGACTCTAAAGAGCTTAAATTTGAAAAGGGACAGATTTTGACACACTCATAAACAAGTGTCAAAATTGTCCTAAGTGTTTCAGTAGAAGCATACAGCCACTGAGTATGGAGTTTTTAATTATCTGAATGAGAATGGGGGTGGGAGGGGCAGGTAGGGAGTGTGAAACTTAAGCTGAGCATTGAAAAGTGTATAGGTATTTGCTAAGTAATATATAAAGATATTATGAATAATCAGAACGGTTTGAGTAGACCAGGAGAGAAGAATGGGAGAATGAAGTAAAGTATATGAAGAGAGAGGCAGACATGAAATCACAGGTGGGTTTTGTTTTATTTTTTTTAAAGCAACAACGATTAAATGCTGATTTAACTTTGTTTCTTATCTTACAAACTCATAACACTATTTCCCCACTTCCAGTTGCAGCCAGCTCAGAAGGATCTGTGATAAGGAAGACCATTCTGCATTATTCCCCTTAAAAGCTCAATATTTATGCAGTAATTTCCATCCTTCATAGCTAGGCCGTGCCAATGCAGGCATGCTCAACTCTCATTCAAATTAATAGAAACTTTCATAGTAGATTTGGACAATCACATTTGTTAGTCATCTGCCTGGCTTTCATTGCCTTAATTGACTGCCTTGTACTTTTTCTTGACACATGGAACTTGTAGGCCCCTCTAGTCTCAGTCAGACCATGGTAAAATCCATCCTATTGTCAACCTACTATCCAGGTTAACAATAGATTTGGGTTTTATGAACTCTCCTCTTCTTTACCCAGTCTACTTCTGCTTTCAGAAGTAAACTGTTCTACTTACATATGAAAGAGATCTCTACAATATCCTTAGGTCTTTCTTTTCTTTAAATTTGGTTTGACAAGATTTTCTTTAAAATTTTTTGGTTACAAAAAAGTTTAGAGAGACCTGTTACCTTTATCCATCACTTCGTTTCAAAGCAGAAAAATCCTATTGTCAGAGTAAAAGTACTAGGTTGGTAGTTTGTTTCCAAAAGGCAAAAACAAGCAAACAAAAAACAAACAAAATCCTTAAAATAAAAAGCCATCAGGGAAGTGTTTACATGCAAACAGCTTAATCAAGTATTTTGCTTCTGCTCATTATGGTAGATACAGTTAAGAAAAATAAAGTGTTCTTTTCTTGCAGGACATGCTATAATATTACATGTGTCTTATGTAGACACATTGCTAATGTCAACAGAGCAGATTAAAGTGACTTGGAATATAAGCAACTCCTTCAATTTTAATGTTAGTGTAGTTTCTGTGACATTTTCTTCAGATCCCAACTGTTCCATGAGAAAGTCTTAGTAACATTTTCACACGCATTAATCTTCCTATGATGATTTGATGAAATAGATTAAAAGAAGCATGCTTTTTCTTTTCAAATTAAAGCGTTGTTCACTAATGATTGCTCACTCATGTATCTGTCAGTTGTTTCCCCATAGCTGATATGAGTAATCTTGTCACCCCCAGATACACAGGTGGGACTTTTCACTTTTATATGATTCTTAGAGATTACACCTATTCCTCTAATAAGTAAGAACAGGCTCATATAATATATAAACATTACATAGAGATGAGATATTAGAAATGTAGAAATTGAAGCTGATGTAAAATTTTATGTCTGAATAAATTAGAGTAGAAAATCTTCATTGGCTGAGAGATTTTTCATATACATATTTTATCAGTTACTGAAAGAGAGGTATCAGTGTCTCATACTATAATTATAGATATGTCTATTTCTCCTTTCCCTTCTCTCAGATTTTGCTGCATATATTTTGAAGCTTTGTGACTGGTCCATACACATTTAGAATATTTATGTTTCTTGGAGAGCTGACTCCTTTATCATTGTACAATATCTTTTTTCAGTCCTGGTAAATTCCTTGTACTGAAGTCTACTTTATCTGAAATTAATAGACCAGTTTTAGTTCTTTTTTTAAAATTAGAGTTTGCATGTTATATCTTTTATATTAGTATTTTTTGACCAATTTATTCCTTTATTGTTAAAGTGCATTTCTTGTAGACATTGTAAAGTTGGGTCTTACTTTTTCATCCCATTTGACAATCTCTGTTTTTTAATTGGTACTAATAGATTTATTATATTTAATGTCATTATTAATAAGGCTGGATTAAAACACCATCTTGACAGCTGTTTCCTATTTTTTTTTCTAACTGTTCTTTGTTTTTCCTCTTTTTTCTGCCATTTTTGGTTAATAAGATTTTAAAGTCAATTTTATCTATACTATTGACTAATTTATAGCTTGTAAATATTTTATATATTGTTCTAGGCCTTATAATGTACATCTTGAAATAATAGGAATCTGTCTTCAAATAATACTGTTCTACTTCACATGTAGAGTTAAGGACCTTACTGTAGTGTGTTCCCAATGCCTCTTCCCATTCCTTATACTGTTGTCATCAAGTATTTTCCTTTTACTTCTGCTATAAACACACAGTGCATTGCAACTCTTTTGCTCTAAGTAGTTTCCTTTTAGAACAATTAACATTAATGGAATATGTTTTATTTTTATTTATTTCATTTCCATGATTTTGTATAGATCCTTTTTTCTATCAAGTATTATAATACATCTGCATAAAGATCTTCCTTAACATTTCTTTCATTGCAAATCTACTGGCAATTAATTCTCTCTTTTTTCATCTGTCTGAAAGAGTCTTTATTCCCACTTCAATTCAGAAGGATATTTCACTGAGTTGCCAAAGAACAGTCTGGTACAGGAGTGAGAAAAAGCACAAGAGCAAATGTCAGTTTTTGGCTATGTTACAAAAATTCTGTTTAACAAACAATAATCATGTCGTATTGAACATTACTAATCCAAGGATTAGTAAATATTGTCTCAACAGATTAAAATAGTTGAGTTAATGAGAATTAGGAAGCTACTTTTAATGACTTTGAACAAGGGTGTAAGTAAGCCCATACAAACATAAAAGCACATCCCTTAATGTTAAAAATCTTGGAGCAAAGGGATCAGTAAAGGGCAGGAGAAATGTTGAACAAGAATTGATTCCTGGTCTTGGGAGACTGCTGTTGTATCCTAGCCTGCGTGAATGTATTTACTGGGCGACAACTAAACTCCCTGGCTTCAGCCTCTGCCCAAGCAACCGAAGATGGAACCCCAATAGTGATTAAGCCATGATCCAAAAGGTGCCAACATCCACTGCCAACGACAATCATTAGAGAATTAAATGATTGCCCTGGTTTTAAGAGTAGGAAACTAGGAGGGACAGAGAGTTGTTGCCACTACTTATTATTCTACTAATTCATCTAAAAATATGCATTTTGTTTCATTTGGAGAGACAGGTGTTCATTTATCATTTTCCATATGTGAAGTTTAAGGAACAGTGGAATAAGGTCTGTTACCCTGTCTTAAATTAATCTAGTCAGTTTAGGGGACAAATGGGAAAAAAAATTAAGGAATTCTAAAACCCATATTTACCTACTTATCAAGTTCAAATACAAAGACATAGCTTTCTACCCCTCCATGAGCAACACAAATTAGATCATGTTTTATATTCTTCCATGTTTTTAGCAGATTTCCTATATCTATGATGGTTAGTTTACTCATAAGTAGTATACTCCAAGAATTTTTAAAGTTCCAAAATTGCTATTTTGCTACTGAAAGGACAGCAGCTTACAGTGATACATAAAATGCAACTAAATAGATGAGTTTAGAAAAAGGAAAAAGAAAAACAAGGGCAGGGCAGCGTGTGTGTGTCTGTATGTATGTATGGGTGTGTTTGTGTGTGTATGGATGTATGTTGGGGGGTGTGATTTGGAGGATTTTAAAGAAAACTAAAAAGGTATAATTCCACTAATCTCTCAATCCTAAAGTCTCTTACAATATGTATTCAAAGTACTGTAGAATCCTACCTGAGTCATATTTTCTCATGTTACTACAGTCATCTTTTCTCCCTAGGTTCTTATTTTCTGGTTTTACTTCTCTGGTGATTGACAGTCTTTGCTGAGAGTCTCCTCTCTTCCCTCACAACTTGTGTTCCTCTCCCTGCCTTTGGCTCCCACTGACTAGGCAAACAGCCCTCTGGGTGGTTGAATCCTCTTGCTTAGCTCAAAGAAATACAAAGCCAGATGTTGTTACTGTGAACTTTCCATTTCGAAACAGTTTGTCAGTTGTTGTGAAAGCACTTTCTGTCAAAAGTCTGTCCTCTGATTTTATAAGGAAAAACAAAAGAAAACAAAATCTTTAAAAATACCGAACACACACTTGAATAATTGAAGCCAGAATCAAAGAGATGAAATGAAATGACAATACTAATGAAACAACTACAATGATAATGTAATGGATTCGCTTGTCCAGTTAATATCTGAGGAAACTGGAGCTTAAAACAATTAACTGCCCTTGTTTGTGCACTTATAAAAAAGCAGAACCAAAATTTGATTCCATCAATAACATCAGTCTTATGTCCTTTCATCTACAAAACATTATTTGTCAATGCTAGAGCATGGTGACAGTTTTTCCATATTGTGAAAGATCTGGCATATTGTGGCCATCCATGGAAGAGATATTTGAGGAAAGAAATTTGTGTGAAAATTCATAAATATATCTTAGTGTATAGAATATGTATCACCAATTTAAATATTATGGAAAATACTTTCAAAAATATTTCAAAAATATTTTCAGAAAAGAAAAATAAATTATTACATTTTAATGTATTAACATTTTACGATGAAAGTATAATGGATTTTGTCCATAGTTAGTCTCTCCCATAAAATGCAACAATGAATTCTAAGGAAAAAAAAATCCCATAACTACATCCATAGATGCTTAAGAAGATTTGGAAAAAATTCAGTGTCTATTTTTGATTAAAAAAATCAGTCAAATAGACATAGATATTTACTTAACACCTATCTATCTCAGATATTATTCTTAATGTGGAAAAGTTCACTTTAAAGTTAAGTGGTAAGAAAAATAGCCTCAATCTCTCTGCCAAAACTGCTAAACATTGAACTGGAGATATTAGTCATTTAGTTAAACGTAAGTAAAATGAAATTAAAAATGTGAAGAAATAAAACATAACATTTGCCAAAGATATGATTATTTTTATAGAAAACCCTAGAGAGTGAGAGATTTATCTTAAAAATACTACAAAGAGTAATTTAGTGGCGTACAAATAGTGACATAAAAATATATATACAAAAAATATATATATATATATATATATACAGATAACAATTAATTTCATGTTTACCACTAACCTGATAGAAAACATCATGGATGATAAAAAAAAAAAATTTACAATAGCAAGTCAAAGTCACATTATATGGGAGTAAATTAACAAATAATGTGCATGCCCTATGTAAGAAAATTTAAAACATAAAATTGGACTTAAAGGGAAAGACAAACCAAGATTATGTATAAGAAGACTCAACATCATTAAGACATCAGTTCTCCCTGATTAATTTAGAAATTTACATGACATCTGTAAAATTTTCAAGTGTCTGATTTTACATATTGTATCTCAAAAAATGGATTCTAATATGCATTTGGAAAATCAAACAGAAAAGGTAAACACTGGAGGGAAAAATGATCAAGAATGGTGAAACTGTTCTACCAGATATTAAAATATATTATTAAGTTTCAACAATTAGAGCAATGTGAGACTAGAATCTGAATAGACAAGATAGAAAAATCAGTGGGGGGGAATTCAGTCATCAACATGTATACAATAATATAGTATATGATAATGGCAGGCCTCTAATCAGTAGGGAAAAAAAGTCTATTCACTAAAAGTTTTTGAGACTCCAGGGTAATATATCTATTTCTTTCTCTCTTTCACTTCACATTTTACACCATGTGACATGTTTTTCTTCTTCTTTTTTAAAAAAATTAATTAATTTATTTATGTATTTATTTTTGGCTGTGTTGGGTCTTTGTTGTGGTGTGCGGGCTTCTTGCAGTGGCTTCTCTTGCTGCAGAGCACGGGCTCTAGGCGTGCAGGCTTCAGTAGTTGTGGCATGTGGGCTCTAGAGCACAGACTCAGTAGTTGCAGCACATGGGCTCAGTTGCTCCGTGGCATGTGGGATCTCCCCAGACCAGGAATCGAACCCATGTCTCCCATACTGGCAGGCGGATTCTTAACCACTCTGCCACCAGGGAAGTCCCTCTCCTTTTTTTTTTTGTAGTGATATTTTGATATATAGCATTGTGCAAATTTAAAATGTACATGTTAACTTGATTCATTTATAGTAATATTGCCACTGTAGCAATAAAATTAGTGCTTCTATAATGTTTCAAAATTTCTTTTCTTTTTGGTGTTCCAAATCATTAAGTTCTAGTCTCTTAGTGAATTTGAGATTATAATAAAATATTGTTGTCTATATTCACTATACTGTGCATTGGATCTCCAGGGCTTATTTACTACTTGTTTCAAGTTTGTACCCTTAAACATCTTTACTATTCCCCATCACCCCTCCATCACCTAGTAACCACCATTTTACTTTGTTTTCATAAATTTGTTTTTTTTAAATATTCTACATATAGTTATATCATACAGTATTTGTCTTTCTCTGACTGACTTATCTCACTTAAATAGTAATCTCAAGGTTCATCCATGTTGTTGCAAATGGCAGGATGCCCATCTTTCTCATGGGTGAATAATATTCCAGTGTGTGTATCACATTTTCTTTAGCTATTTATCGATGGACACTTAGGTGTTTTCATGTTTTGGCTATTGCAAATAATACTGCAAAAAACATGGCAGTGCACATATCTCTTCAGTATCCTGTTTTCATTTCTTTTCAGTATATACCCAGAAGTGGAATTGCTGGTGGATCATATGATAGATCTATTTTCAATTTTTTGAGAAATCTCCCTATTATTTTCCATAGTGGTTAAACCAATTTGCATTCCCACCAAACAGGTTTCCTGTTTCTCCATGTCATCACCAACACTTATCTTGTCTTCTTGATGATAGCCATAACGGGTGGGAGGTGATATCTCATTGTGATTTTGATTTTCATTACCCTGGTATTAGTGATGTTGAGCATCTTTTCATGTACCTATTGGCCATTTGTATGTCTTCTTTTGAAAAATGTGTATTCAGTTTCTCTGCCCATGTTTAAATGATTGTTTTCTTTGCTATTGAGTTGTATAAATTATTTATATATTTGGATATTAATCTTTTTTTTTTTTATAGCTACTTTATTTATTTATTTATTTATTTATTTATTTTTGGCTATGTTGGGTCTTCAGTTCGTGCGAGGGCTTTCTCTAGTTGCGGCCCCTCCCGTTGCGGGGCACAGGCTCCAAACGCGCAGGCTCAGTAGTTGTGGCTCACGGGCCCAGCTGCTCCGTGGCATGTGGGATCTTCCCAGACCAGGGCTCGAACCCGTGTCCAATGCATTAGCAGGCAGATTCTCAACCACTGCGCCACCAGGGAAGCCCCGGATATTAATCTTTTATCCATTATATGGTTTGTAAACATTTTCACCCATTCTGTAGGTTGCCTGTTCAGTTGTTTCTTTTGCTATGCAGAAACTTTTAAGTTTGATGTAGTCCCATTTGTTGATTTTTGCTCTTGTTTGTGCTTTTGATGTCATAGACAGAAAGTCATTGCCAAGACAATGTTGAGGAGCTTTTTTCTTATGTTTCCTTCTAGGAGTTTTATGGTATTGGGTCATATATTTAAATTTTTGATTCATTTTGAGTTAATTTTTGTAAATGGTGCAAGGTAAGGATCCAATTTCATTGTTTTGCATGTGTTTATCCAGTTTTCCCAGCACCATATGTTGAAGAGACTATTTCTTCCCCATTGGGTGTTCTTGGATCCCTTGTAGAATATTAGTTGATTGTAAATGTGGGGTTTTAATTGTGGGCTCTCTATTCTATTCCCTTGGTCTATGTGTTTATTTTTATGCTAGTAGCTTACTGTTTTTATTACTGTAACTATATGAAGATTGGTATACTGTTGGGGATTACATTGAGTCTATAGATGGCTTTGGGTAATATGGATATTTTAACAATATCAGTTCTTCCCATCCATGAACACAGATGTCTTTCCATTTGTTTGTGTCTTCTTTGATTTCTTTCAGCAAAGTCTTGTAGTTTTTGTTGTACAGATCTTTCACTTCCTTAGTTAAATTTATTCCTAGGTATTTTATTGTTTTGATGCTGTTGTGAGTGGAATAGTTTCCTTTATTGTTTTTCAGATATTTTATTATTAGTGTATAGAATTGCAACTGATTTCTCTATGTTGATTTTATATCCTGTAACTTTACTGAAATCTTTGATTAGTTCCAAGTTTGTTGGTTGAGTCTGAGATTTTCTGTATACAAAATCATGTCATTCATGTGGCAACAGTTTAAAAAATCTAACTGGATTAAATATTTAAATACAAAAATGAAATCACAAAAGTAGTTCAAAGAGTGAGAAAATTTAAACTTTGGAGTGAGGAAGGCCATCCTAACTGAATCAAGATACAGAAACCATAAATTAAAAAATAACAAATATCACCTAAATATAAAAGAAATACTTTTGTATTATTAATTTAAAAAACCACAAATCTCAAATATAAATGACACACTGGGAAACAAATATTTGCAACTCATGGCTATAATCTCCCTGATATATAAAGAGAAAATATCCAAACCCCAATCAAAAAATGATCAAAGGTTATGAGCAAGATGAATACAAAATGGAAACTGTAAGTGGTTCTTCACCATGTACAAATGGTACAAATGTCTAAATGTCCAATTTCACTCATAATGAGAGAAGTGCAAACTAAAACTATGCTGATGTTAAAATAAATAAATAAATAAAACTATGCTGAGGCAAGGAGATGTATTTTAACCCTATCATATTGACAATAATCTAAAAGTTTAATCACACCGAGGTGTTGGTCCATGAATAATATGTACTCTCATAAACTGTGATGTAAATTGTGTGCAAACTGGTACTAAGCCCTTTGGGATGAAAACTTGGTAATTTGGCAAAATTATGAATGCAAAGATTCTATGAATTTAGCCTAGATACCCTTTTGTGTGTATAAAACAACATGAGCTATGTTATTCATTGCATCATTGCTTATAAAAGCATAAGACTGGAAACTAAAGGCAGTCAATAGGTGTGCTTAAATTAACTGGTACATTCATGCAATGGAATACGATATTGCCAAAAAAAGAATGGGTAAACTCTCACCATGATATAGAAAAATATCTCAATATACATTTTTATAAGCAAGAACTAATGGACAGAGGAGTATCTATGCAATGACATTTGTGTCTAAAAGAGAAAATACAAATTATATATCTATATTTATTTGGATATTCATAAAATTTGGAATGGTCCAGGAAAAATAATAAAAGTCCCTGATTTTGTAATGAGTAAAAGAAATAAATCTTTAACTTTTAAAATACGAATGTTGTGATCTATTATGTATCCAGAAAATTAAATCAATTAAATTAATTTAATTATTTTATCATCCAGGACAGTATTTGTATACTAATAAAAGCTTCTGAGGTTAAAATCTCAATACAAGGATAAACACTTTTCTCCCACTAGAACTTAAGTTCCATGAGAAAAGAGATTGTGTTTTGTTCACTAATATATTCCAAGCATCTAGAGGACTTCTTGGCACATAGTAGGTATTCAATACACATTGAATGAATTAATGAATGAATGAATGAACAAATGAATGAAGCATATGTTAAGAATCATAGGGACTATAGGTATATACCTTTTGGTACAAGTTGAGTGAAAGAATTTGATTCAATAAGTATATGTTCTGACATGAACACACTTATAGCTTTTCCAATGCCCTCCAAGGTCAATAATAAAAATATATTGTTGCTTTTTCAAGCTGATAAAATTTAGAAAAACACTATGTCAGAACAAAAATGAAGTCCTATGTAAGGAAAAATGAAATACCCATATGATTAATTCCATTATCAATCATAACAAAACCATAAATTTCTGTGAAGGAAAGAGAATAACAGAAACTAAGAGGAAGGACATTACCATCTGCTTAGTTTCAACCTTCCTAGGGTGGCAGTGAATCACTGCTAGTTATGCAGAGTCTATTTTATCTGAGTTTAAACTCAACTAGGCGAACTCAGACCCCAATAGTAATTCAACTACATCAGAATTTTTCAAACCTTAAAGAAATTCAAAAAATTTTTTAATCCACTCTACTCTTCAGATCACTAGGGTCTTCAGACCAGATATTCTAGTTTTCCAGGGCAGTCTGGTTTATATATGTTGTTCCAAGTAATTACGAATAGCTCCCCCATTTCATGTTCAGGATGGCTCCAGTTTGAATGATAACGTATTTGGTTACCCTTTCTGAGTCTGTGCCTTCAAAAGCCGTGACCAATCAGAGGCAATGAATTCTGCCGGAATGCTGCTTCACACAATTTTCAGTTCTCAGGTTTACATTTGGTAACATTGCAATATTCAAATAACTATGTTGAAAAATTTTTTTCATTTCTCTCTTTCCTACAGACCAGAATTTTAATAAGCCAAGATAAATATACTAACCCTGCCACCATAGCAGCTGAGTGCAGGAACAACTTTAGAGCCACTTGGTAGCAGAAGGTCTCTGCAGAGAGCATATGTATAAAAGCTCTATCTGTTTTTCAGATTTTTTCTTAACAACAAGATGTTACTCTTGCCATCAGGGACAGTGTTTCTAATAAATAACATGGTCTTTTGGTCTCAGGTTATCAATGGAGATTACCCTCATCCCAGGAAAACAATCTCAGGCCAGGGCAAAGGAAAGATCCCTGCTAATGCAAGTAGAGATCTTGAATAAGCCTGTCCGAAACCAAAGAGAACCTCTTTGCCGTGTATGCTGGGGTGGGCAGCGCTTGCTGAGGCAGTTGCGGTGAGAGAATCAGAATTTCCATGTGGTTGTCAATCTAAGGGTTAGTTCCTGTACATCTGCCCTTTTGAACTGCCCTGGGCTTCAATATGTCAGCAGGTATTTGAAGAAGTTTGGATGCTGGTAAGATGGGCTTGCTTCGGCTAACTAGAAAAATAGAAAATGCCCAAATCCCAAAGATACACAAAAAGAAGAAAAGCAGATTGAAAAACAAAGTAGGATTTTGCTAATAGCTACACAAACTCCCTAGGGATTTGCTCTCCAGGGAGTGGCTCAGTTGGAGCACAGTGCTTAGGTTTCAGGCATAAATATTACTTCCCCATTCCCATATATTTTCATATACCTGTGGAAAAGTTTATATAAAATAGTAAACACTTGCAGCTTTAGGCCCACGTATTTTCACTGGTGAATTGTGTCAAACATGAAATAAGAAAATCAATACCATTCCTATTATAACTCTTAGGAAAGTTAAAGAGGTGGAAAAAATTGCCAAACCATTTTCAGAAGCCAGAATAACTCTGATACCAAAATCTGACAGATATTTCAAGAAAATTGTAGGCTATGGGTATGAAACTCAACAAAACATTAACAAAACAAATTCAATGTACAGAAAGGATAATATGTCATGACCAATTAGGATTATGATGTCAGGAATAATAGAGTGGATTAATATTTCAAAATAAATCAATTCACCCAATTGATAGAATAAAAGGGAAAATTATATGGACATATAATGAAAAAAAATTTTTTTACTCTACCTCACACCAAATGCACAATTCCATAATGTGATTTTTTTATACATGTTTTATTTATTTTTAAACATTTTTATTGAAATATAGTTGATTTACAATGTTGTGTTAGTTTCAGTTGTACAGCAAAGTAATTCAGTTTTATATATATATATATATATATATATATATATTCATATGCATACTCTTTTTTAGATTCTTTTCCATTATAGGTTATTGCAAGATATTGAGTATAGTTCCCTGTGCTATACAGTAGGTCCTTGTTTGTTATGGGTTGTTGGTTATCTATTTTATATATAGTAGTATGTACACTTTAATCCCAAACTCCTAATTTATCCCTCACGCCACCCTTTCTCCTTTGGTAATCATAAATTTGTTTTCTATGTCTGTGAGTCTACTTCTGTTTTGTAAATAAGTTCATTTGTATCATTTTTTTTAGATTCCGCATATAAGCGATATCATTTGATATTTGTCTTTCTCTGTCTGACTTCACTTAGTATGATAATCTCTAGGTCCATCCATGTTGCTACAAATGGGATTATTTTATTCTTTCATGGCTGAATAATAATTCATTATGTATATAGACCACATCTTCCTTATCCATTTTATTTCTATATATGTTGTAGAATACACATTATATTCTTATAATATTTGCTTATATAGCCATTTAAAATAAATATAAAATATAAGAAACATATAATTTAACCATATAGGTGCCATTTCCAGTGATTTCTGTTCTTTTGTGAAGACTCGTATTTCCATGTCGCACCATTTTTCTTCTGACTGAAGGATATCTTTTTAAAATTTCTTGTAATGCAGGTCTGCTAGTGATGAATTTTTTCAGCTTTTGTATGTCTGAAAAACTTTCTGCTTTCATTTTCAACATGTACTTTTTCTGGATGTAGAATTATATGTTGAGTTTTTTTTTCTTTCAGTACTTTAAAGATTTTTACTGCACCATCTTCTCACTTGCATCGTTTCCAATGAGAAATCTGATGTTATTCTTATATTTGTTCTAGAGAAGTAGCATTCCTTTTTTCTATGTCTGCTTTCAAGATCTTCTCTTTATCAAGTGTTTTGAGAAATACAATTACAATGTGTCTTGGTGTAGTTTTCTTCGTATTGTGTTTAGAGTTTGTTAAGATTTTTGGATCTGTGAGATTGTAAAGTTTGCATCACTTTCAAAATGTTTTTTTGTTTTTTTTTTTTTTAAGATTTATTTATTGATTGATTGCTATGTTGGGTCTTCGTTTCTGTGCTAGGGCTTTCTCTAGTTGCGGCAAGCGGGGGCCACTCTTCATCGCGGTGCGCGGGCCTCTCACTATCGTGGCCTCTCTTGCTGCGGAGCACAGGCTCCAGACGCGCAGGCTCAGTAATTGTGGCTCACGGGCCCAGTTGCTCCGCGGCATGTGGGATCTTCCCAGACCAGGGCGCGAACCCGTGTCCCCTGCATTAGCAGGCAGACTCTCAACCATTGCGCCACCAGGGAAGCCCCAAAATGTTTTGATGAATGTTTCTTCAAAATAATTTTTTGCCTTTCCCTTTTTTCCTACCTGCATTCAGGTAATACTCTAAAAAACAGTGAGCTGGGGCAACAATAGAGCTCACCTCATTTGTTTCCTATTTCTTAGGGATTAGTATTGTTATTCATTGCCTGATGTCCACTCTCTTAAAAAACACTATTTCACATATTTTTGACTGGTTTTGTTGTTTTTAGACAGGAAGGTAAATTTGATTTCTGTTATTACATCTTTGCTGGAAGCAGAATCCCAAAGTTCCAAGACACTCTTTGAGAAGAAATTTTAAAGGATTAACTTAGCATATGTGTATTTCGAAGCATTTTTTGAAAGCAGTTTATTTATTTTACATGTGACCTATGTAGAAAACTAATGTGTATTTTTTATGTTTCTCTTTTAAAATCAGAAGTACATTAATTGCCATTAATGGCAATCAGTTTATTTTCCTAATTAGGTTAAAATATATTTTCAAAGAGAAATTATATTGATTTAGCATGTTATATATATATATATAGTTGATATTATATGAAAAAAATTGAAATATGAATATTTGCTACACTAATATTAATTTTGAAGTATAGAGGAATATGTGATCATTCTGAAATAAATTTATCTTATTCAAATAAAATTTTTGTATGCACTTCAACTAAATGGATGCTGGTTCCAATTTCAAATATTACTGACAAATTTAAGAAGTACAGCTGATACATAGAAGTGGATATTTTACAAGCAAAATACATATATATTTCAAAAATTAAGCCAGAACAAAAGGAACACAAAATAAATCTCCATATCTGTATATGTACTATTATAATTCTCAGCTCTTGCCCATTCAAATTAATTTTGTAGAACTCTTCATTTTTCCAATTAGAATTGTTCCTGATGTGCTGATGAAATACATCTGGAGACTATTTTGTATTTGTGCTCGCTTGAAGATACAAATATCATTATGACTGCTCAGAACAAAAGTGAAATAGTTTATCAATCCCTTTAGCAGAAGTCTACTGAGATAGCTGAAAAAATTTTTGATAATACCATGTACTTGCTCATTTTCAACTTAAGCAAACAAAACCTACTGTATATATTTCTGTACAAAGAAATAACAGTTGACTTGATTTCTGTAAAGAGTTGCAGGTAAATAGACATAAAATATAACCAATTTAATTTTACAAAAGGTTGTGGTATTGTTTGACCATAAAGTATATTTTTAAATTGATTCACTAATTTCAAGAAGAGGATTATTGTTAGTCAGGATAATTATAAGAACAACAACTACAGTAAAGCCAACACTGAGAGCTTACACTGTGCCAGTTATAGAACCTAAATGTTTTGCATATATTAACTAATTTAATCCTTTCAAAAATGCAAACTATTTATTGTTATCCCATTTTACTGATATGAAAACTGAGGCACCGACAGGCTATGTAAATTGTCATAGATCATATGTTTAGTAAATAGTGAAGCCAGGATTCAAAACCAGGAACATGACTCGGATCTGGAACTCTTTAACTACTTCTGCCTTACTTTTTATATATGCCTACCTTAGAAAATCAATAAATTAATGTGTTTTTGATAAGTCACAGTTATCAAAATTAATCTCATTCACTCCATACTGCTTTTTTAAAAATGATGATTACTAATACAAAGATGAAATACAAAAATAGTGTAAGAGATATAAAGAGCAAAAAAGTTCTTGCTGGTACTTTCTGAGTTGACATCAGATATTCCTGGGCTTAGGTGTTTATAGGTGACACTCTCATAGACTATTTTTGTCATTTATTCAGGTGTCATCTCCTCTCATTTGGCATATTCTTTGAGATTCATCCATGTTGTAGCATGTTTTAGTACACATTTCTTTCTACTGCTGAGTAGTAATACATTGTAGGGATATACCACATGTTGTTTATCAACCAGTTGACAGACATTTGGATTGTTTCCAGTTTTTGGCTGTTATGATTAATGCTGCTATGAACATTCAAGTACACATCTTTGTGAGAACATGTTTTCATCATTTTGGAAAGATTACAAAGAGTGGAATTACCAAACCATATGTTAAATTTACATTTAACTGTTTGAGAAACTAACAAGCTCTTTTCTAAATTTCAGTGTCATTTTACATTCCCACCAGCAATATATGAGTGCTTCCATTCCTCCACATCATTGTCAACACTTGTTATAGTCTATCTTTTTGATTATAGCCTTGCTACTGGGTGTGAAGTGGAATCTCACTGTGGTTTTAATTTTCATTTTCCTAATATCAGTCACTCCATACTTCTAATTACTATATTTTTCATAACTTCAAAATTTATCTTTCAGTCCAGAAATCTCTCCTGAGATCCCTCGAGCATCTCTACCTAATCTTCAACATCATCATGAGTGAATGTCTTATCATCCCCCAAATATGATTGTCCTAATTTTTATATGCTGGTTGAAACTCCTTAAATGGGTATCTATACTCAATATTTCTAATCCTCCCTATCATTTTTTAATTTTTATTTTGCATGAAAAAATCTTAACCACAAAGTTGCAGGTATAATACAAAGAACTGTTTTCCTGACCCATTTGATAGTAAGTTACTGATACAATGCACTATCCCCTTCAAATGTTACTTCAGTGTCCACTTCCTAAAAACAAGGACATTCTCATGTGTAACCACAGTACAACCATGAAAATCAGGACATTTGCTGTAGTGTGCTACTAATTTCTAATCCACAGATCTGATTCAATTTCCACCGGGGGTCCCACAATGCCCATCATAGCAAATCATCTAATTCAGAATTGCAAGTACTGCTGAGTGTTCACGTCTCTGGTTATCTTCAATCTGGATCACTTATTCAGTCTTTCTTTGACTTTCACTATCTGGACGCTTGTGACTCTATAGACCAGTTATTTTACAGAATGTTCCTCCACCTGTGCTTGTGTGATGTTTCTCATGATTAGTTTCAAGTTGTGCTTCTTTGATTATGAAAGTAATCCTCTTGTTTTTATCATTGCATCCTATCAGGCGGCACATGATTTTGATTTGTTCCTTTACTGGTTATGTTAACTAATCACTTGTCAGACTTCTCAGCTGTCAAACTACTTACTGACTTGTCAGTCAATAAATATTTCACAGGGAACTACACTGAGACTAAATATCTTGTAACTTACAAACTTTCAATATACTCAATTCAATAGAGTATTCAAACTGACCGTGGTTTCCTATTTTTTTTTAAATTGTTACTATAATTACTTGGTACCATCATTATTGATTTTTAACCTAAAATTGTCCAAGTTTAATCAGTGAGAGTCCATTCAAGTTGGCTTCTGTGACCTTTTAACAAGCTTCCTTTTTTCTTTGAGCACGTCTATTCTAGCACAAGATATTCCAGGCTCATTTTGTTTTCACCTGCCCCTGCCCTGAAATCAGCCATTTCTTCAAGGAGTCTTATTTTCCTTTTAGTAGAAAATAACACTTAGAAACCAATATCCAGGTGCTAGGTTTGCTAAAGGCTACAGAGGTGTCACTGCTGAGCCTTCTCAGCAGACAGAACTGAAGAAATGTTTGTATCTATCTACCTACCTACCTACCTATCTATCTGTACCTTTTAATGCCTACTTACTTCTATATAGCTATATGTTGAAAACCATGTGTTCACACTAATACCTCCAATTTCAGTCTAGTACCACAGAATTTAATCTACTGTTATTTCTTTTTCTTTTTCAAAAAACCATTCAATTTATTTAAACAAAAACAAAAACAGTTCATTCACTCCTCCTACCTCCCCACCTCCCTTTCCTGCCACCTCCCTTGCCTCTGGCAACCAAATCCATTCCCTGTATTATGAGCTTGCACTGATTGATTGTTCTTTCTTCCTTCCTCCCTTTCTTCCTTCCTTCCTGACTTCCTCCCTCCCTCCCTCCCTCTCTCCCTCTCTCCCTCTCTCCCTCTCTCCCTCTCTCCCTCTCTTTCCTTCCTTTCCTCCCTCCCTTCTTCCCTCTTTTCCTCCCTCCCTCCCTCCTTCCCTTCCTTCCTTCCTTCTTTCTTTCCTTCTTTTCTTTTTTCCATATTTGTTACCCCTTTTTCTCATAGTGCAAAACCTGGTCCTCATAAACATCAAAATATCTTTTTCTTAATCCCCTTGTATGTATCTGATCATTGTCTCTTCTCCCGCCTACATGCTCTCCTCAGGCCACTTGGCTTTAACACCCTGCCTGGGCTATTTCCACTGTCACACACATGAATGTGGTCCTCATCCTACCCAAGGCTAACACTCTATGCTGGCTGCCTCTTCCCAATCCTAACCGCTCATGTGCTCCAGTACCCTGAACCACAGAGCACTCCCATGTAACATCTTCTCCACCCTGGTTGGGATACCAACCTACTCTGGCCCATTGTGTCTGTCCTCCTACCAGTGAAGATATTAACCTTGTCAAAACCCACTTAATGACTTTAGGTTTGAATTGTCCATGAAGGGAAAAGGAAACCTCTCATTCTCTCTTAAATCAGTAAGATTTTTCTCACACCATTGCACCAAATATGCACTGCTAAGGGGACAAATGGCTTTCACCCTGCTACATCCAATTGTCAAGGTTCAGTCCTTTCCTAGTTTGATCTATTCACAGCATTTGACACAGCAGATCTCTCTTTCCTCCTTCATATACATTCCCTAGTTGACTTCCAGGATACCACACTCTTGGTTCTCCTCCTGTTGCTGCATTTCACACTTCTTTACTGGATCTTTCTCTGTTCCCTGACATCTCTGTTTTGGACTGCCCATTGTCAGACCTTGGTTCTCTTCACATTTTGTGCACTTCTCTGGTAATGTCGTCCAGCCTCATCATCCAAATGCAAATGACCCTGAAATTTCTATCTGCAGTCCAGATTTCTATGGAACTCCCTGCACATATATTCAACTGACCATTAAGCATCTCTATTTACATGCCTAATGGATCTTTGAAACTTAACATGCCTCACGCTGATGTTCTAACTCAAAGGGTACCATACTTGCAGCTTCATTGTGTTCAACTGAGGCAATTCCATGCATCCATTTGGACAGGACAAAAACCTGGTACTCATATTAGATTCTTCTTACTCTCTTACTCTCCATATCCAATCTTTAAGACAATATTTCTGGTTTTATTTTATTTTTTTAAGTTTGTACTTTCATAACTACATATGTGTTACAGATATGGACATGGATCCAGATGTAGACATGAATAACCCTATAAGTGAATGTACTTTGAGGTTTGTATTCTTGCTCTGCCAGGTAGTTATGAATACTTTCATGACCTGATAACTGAGTTTTGTCTTTTTGATAACAAAAGTAATAAAATGCTAGAAAATTTAGCCTAACATATTAAATTAAAAGTGATATTCCTATGATGTGTAATAAAAATTTAGGAAATTCATCTTTAAGTTTCCTCAAGCAAAGATAAAATTCACTCATTCACTTATCACATGATTATTTAGCACCCTCTATGCCCAGACACAATTCCAGAATCTGGTAATACATCAGAAAATAAAACAAGTAAGGCTGGCATTCATGTTACTTACAGTCTATTCTATAGAATATTGAGAATAAAGCCATTATATCTTTATGAACTAAAAAATTTACCTATGTAATACAGAGGCACTTCAAAAGTATCAGAGCAGATTATTTGAAAGGGGTTTGTACAAACGATTAAAGATAGTTTCACCCATGACTTTGATACTCTGTCAATATAAGTTGGTTTTAGTTTTCCTCCTATAAAATGATGCATGTAATTGGGCATAAAGATAGATGTACCTTTATACTTTTGTATTCATCCTTACAATGTCCTTGTCATGCTTAGTTTGGCTAGAAGAAATAGGGAGTAATTTTTCATTTATTTTCCGTTATCCTCACCCCAAGAGGACCCACTTAGTTTATGAAAATAAAACTGCACTCTTTTTCACATCTGTTTGCATGGACATTTCACATTGCCACCACGAATCATTCCAGAATCAGATACAGTTTCCATTACTTCACATCTTTTGCTTATAATTTATGAAGCAGACAGGATTTTGTTTGATTTTCCTAAGCTTCACTGAATCCGTAGGTTTGGGAACAACATTTATTTTGACTGGAAACCTGAATAAACACAATTTTACAGTTTAACGGGAAGCATTTATCAAATTCATTGAGTTAAAATAGTGGCATAATTCATCAGAATATTTATGTGTTTTCTTCTTTCTTTTAATATTAATTGTGTCAATAACATTTCAGGGTATGGATTAGGCTACAGACACTAGACTACACAGAACAAAATGTGATTATCCATTGATTCTAAGATGTTCACATTTGTTTTAATCTGTGCTACTTATAAAGTATGTTTATGTTTCTAACCTCCATTCAATTTATTTGGATAATTTGATTTTGCCATGTATTCTTGAGTATTGTAGTCTGTATTTTGACCAAGTAGGTCAAAGAAGTAACTTGGGAGATTAGAATTTCAAAAAAAAATTTGTAAGCACCTGATTGTTCTTGAGTTAAGGTAAAATTTTAGTGTTTTTTCAGAGAATTTTTTTATGACTGCAAGACTGTTTTAAACTTCTTAATTTACAGCTCTCAAAAGTTGTACCATTCAAAAAAAAAGTATGCCCTGTCTGGTAGTACGATGTAAAAAGATTACAAGTCAATTTCAACCAACTCTTTAAAATATAGATAGTCCATAAAAGGTTGATCATAATTCTTATTCCTATTTCCGTAGAACATTAGTTCCTTTGAGATGAATGAAATGTAATGACTGTTCTTTTAGATAAGACAGAAGCCCATGGTAAAACATGAAAAATTTTAGAGTATTTGCTTTTTGGTTTTCTTTTTAATCTTTGTGTCCTGTTCAAAGTGAGTTAATTTAGACACAGGATAAGTGTTAATTTGGGTAAAGGGTAAAGTTTGTTTTGGGTGAAGTGGTTAACATTCAGAAACTCCTAAAAGTTTATCTTAGGTAGATTTATACTTGCATTTAATATCAGTAAAAGCAAGTTTTAAGAACCACAATACGATATTAGTTTGGGACACTATTTGGATCCAGTAGCATTGGAAAAAAAGAAAAACAAGGATTATGTATGTTTAGGATAAGCTGAAGAAACAGGAGACGGACATGAAATTAGCTGGGCCTAAGGTAGATACCAAAATATTGGTGAAGACATGGTCAAGAGTATGAAACATATCAACTCATGACATGAATCATAGATTCATATTTTCACTAATCACAAAGTACCTCCTATATGCTAAGTCCTCTTCTAGAAACTGGCACACTGAGGTGACATACATGAGTAAGACTGGCTATCAAGAAACTGACATTTTATCAGCTAGAGAGATCTCCACCAGAAGAGAATAATAACCACGGGGCATAGCAAAATATGACCGTATCAAATATCACGATAAATATAGACACTAGTAAACAAATGCTCATTTAGTATCTCACATTTTAAAATAAAAATAACATGGAATAAACATGAAAAAAGGTCTTCTTTCTCAGAATATAAGTTTATTGTATTAATATTAATAAATTTTCTTCCCATTTGCTTTGGGAAGAATCCTAGTTCATAGTTTATTCCTTCTGCATCTCCCCCAAAGTCCAAATTAACAGTGTCTCTTGATTTTCTCTCTTTACTATCATTATATTCTGTTCAGTTTCTTTAATTAAATGCAACTAGATACTCTTTCTGCCTCTAGTCTTGTCCATTCTAGTCGATTCTAAAAATTGAAGCCAGGCTTATCTTTTAAATGCACATATCTGATCTAAAAAGACTGGAAGAAAATTTTGGCTAGAGACACACGTGAAAAAGAATTTGCATTCAGAATGTATAAGGTTCTCTAAAAACCCAATGACAAGAGCAAACAGCTGAATAAAATATGTGGAAGATGTGGAGACACTTCACCAAAAAGATATATGGATAGTATATAATAGCATCTGTATTAATAATGTTACTATCCAAACTATATATGGATGGAAAATAATAAAAATATGGATGTTCAATATCATTAGTCATGAGGAAAATGCAAATTAAAACCACAATAAAGTACCTCTACATACCTATTAGAATATCTAAAATCATAAACATATAAGATAGCATGGATGCAGGGCAACTAGAACTCTCATATATATTGCTGGTGTGAATACAAAATTGAACAGCCACTTCAGAAAATATTTTGGCAATTGCTAGTAAAGTTAAACCCATAATTGACATATGACCCAGCAATCCCAATCTTAGATATCTTATCAAGAGATATGAAAACTTATGTTCACACACATGTTTATAGTTATATCCATTGTATCACAGAAACAGGAAGCAAGCTAGTGCTTTTCAACTGGAATGGATTAACAATCTGTGGTAAACTGATAAAATTAAATATTACTTAGCAAGAAAAGGTGATAGACATAACACCAGGGATGAATCTCAAGTGTGTCATGCTGAGTAAAACAACCAATTATAAAGGCTACATAGTATATGAGTCCATTAATATGATATTTTGGAAAAGCCAAAATTATAGTGATAGAAAATGAGTCAATATTAAGACCTGGAGATGGGGGAGAGAACAGGGGATTTCTTGGGTGATGAAACTCCTCTATAATTTGACTATGGTGGTGTTTCTGACTCTATCCCTTTGTCAAAACTTATAAAACTCTACACTGAAAAGGGTGAATTGCTGTAAGTAAATTACATCTCAGTAAACCTGACTTAAATAATGTGGTTGTTCCACTATTTAAAACCTTCAGTGATTCTACATTATCCGAAGAATGAAATCCACACTCTACCACATAAAAGGTGTCTTTTATTTCATGATTTTCTCTGATTGGCCTCCCTAAACTCCTCATTTTCCATTTAGTAATCAAATCCCATATTCAGTTAAACTGAAATAGCCAGTTTCCACAACAAGCATTCCCTTTCTACTTTTTAAATGAGCCATGAGTTTCAAATTTGTATGCTACTATTCTGATGTGTAGCACTGCAATTTTCTTATTTTTTTCTATAATTGCAATCAACTTGCTCCTGAACTCTCATTTCCACTCAATAGAGGAAAATATATAATCTGGTCTCTTTAAGGAAACCTTGGGCCTTTCAAGGTAAAAGAGTCTCTTAAGGTTAATTTCTCCAGTGTTGCATATAAGCTTAGCCCATTTAAAATTCAAACTTACTATCAGGGATCTTGTCCCCTCTTCACAATCTTTCCTTTTGTCTCTCTCTGTGAACTGCAGGGGAAACGTTCATAACCTTGTGGCATTAGAAGGGGATGCAGAGTCCTGAATTGTCACCAAGGCCAGTTGTGGCCTCTCTAATGTATCTCCATCTGTCCAGTGTCTGGTTCATCTTCTCCCCCAGCTTCTGCTGCTGCTGTGGTTCGCTGTGTCTGTCCACTGAGAATGGGCCTATATCATTGTTGTCCTGTCCATGGTATTAGTAAGGGCCTCTAGTCATAAGGTCCCAAATTTTGTATCCTCCTTGTCTAGACTGCAGGCATCTTTTGTATAATTCAGTGATGTATCTGTCTTCCACTGAGTCATGACTTACAGAAGATAACAAATTCAGTCCTCTGAGCATTGAATTTTACCATTTAAGTTTTTAATAAAGAACCCACTTTAACTTTCACATGCCTGGGTCTTGTAATCTAAAAATCTACTTTTAAAAACAGTTTCTTTTGAATTGGGCTTCACTTTTTTAGAACCTCTTTTAGAATTTCGAAGCTGAAATAAAAACTACTTTCATTCCAAGAATCTAATCTTCCCCAATAAAATAATTGCCTCTGGATAAACAAAAAGCAGGAAGCACAAAGAAATAAGAAAAAAGTAATCAATTATCTTCCTATGTATTCTGCACTGTTTGTCTTATATATACTCCACTTCTTTCCCGAATAATTTCCACTCATCCTTGGGGAGGGTCTTGAAGTAATATTTATCAGAAAATTCTATCTCCAAAATGTTGAGTACTGCTCCTGTGTTTTCCCTTTGCAAATATTTTCCCCATTGTCAGTAATTATCACATTTTTTGAAGACTCTCTTTAATTAAATATTTAATTCTGATTATTTTTCCATTTATGAGGTATTTAGAAGTGTGTTTTATTTTACAGTTATCATTCAATATTCTTTTTTTTCAAACTTATTTCTAATTTGATTGCATTTTATTAAGAGATGGTCTGACAACACTGATGAGTTGATATTGTGAAATGTATTGAGATTTGCTTGATGGGCTAATATACGTGATAATTTTTAAGATATTCCATATATTCATTAAATTAATATTTAATCTTTTCATATCGGGTACAGGGTTTTATATATTGCTCAGAAGAAATATGCAAAATATTTGATAACAATGCTGTGTTGGTCAAACCAATCGGAAGGTATGTTCAATCACTCAGAACACCTGGGGCCACATACACCTTACCCAGAGATGGCAGCTGAGATTAGCTCTGAATATAGCGACTAGATAAAGCTTGTTAATTGTGTTGTTCATGTCATATATCTTCAGTATCTTTTTGTATGGTTAACATATAATTATGATTGAGGGGATTGGTGTTGAAATCTCTGTGTAATGGTGAATTTGACAATTTCTCAAAGTCCTTGTATTCATTTTGTTTTATACATTGTAAAGATTTTTTTTAAAATTTGTGTACGTTTCAAATAATTACATTGTCCTCATAAATGAGATCTTTTGTCATCATTTGGCAATCTCCTTATCCTGAATAAGTTGGGTCTTTAAGTGTATTTTTTTCTGAAATTTATTGCCTGTATATGCTTTCTATCTTTTTGCAGCATATTTTTATTTTTGGTATTACTCATTTGTTATTCTTACAGATCAAAATTTTGTCAGAATTGTAATTAAATTATAGACAGCTAATATTTTACCATAATATCTGGCCAATTTTTCAAGTCTTTTTTTATTCATATTCTTGCTCGCTTTTAAATTTTTCTTAGTTATTACTTTTTATAATATTGCGGTAGAAATTTTAAAAGATACAATCTTTTATTATGTTTTCTCACTGATATTGGTGTAGAAAAAATATATAGATTTTTATGCCTGTTTTATCAATTTTACTATATTTTTAACATAATAGTACTACTAGGTGATATTTTTATAAATCACTTTTTTCTTTTGTAAAATTTTCCTTTAAGTGATGACCATGATAAAGGGAATCCTTTTTCTTTTTACTGTCTTTTTTTTAATCTTTAACACTCTTTAAAAAATTTATCTTTAGCATGGCACAGATAATATACAAATGATTTAAACATAAATGTATCAATTCAAGCAGATGTTTAAAGACATTTTATAGCTGTACATCCCTCAAATGAATTTAATGCTAATAAGTTAGCATTAGATAGTTATTTTCTTTTGTGGTTAAATTGTTAAAGTATTTGAGGCCAAGAGGAATTGACTAAAAGTCAGTGCACAATTATTTAAAAGGCATTTGTTTGTGTGTGTTGACCTGTAAACACAAGGCAAAATAGGACCCGACTAAGTCAAATAAACTTGTTTCTCAGGGCAAGTTAGCTGGGTCCCCTAAAGAAAAAAGATAAAACAAATTGAGTGCTTCAATGTGAACAGGGTCTATCAACCAGGGTTACAGGCATGTATGTCTAAGACAACTCAAGGTTATAAAACAGATTCCTAAAAGTTCAGGTTTATGGCTTCACAGTGAGTCACTGTAAAACCTTCTTAATCCCATAGGGAACCTTTTATTTCAAAGTCAATGTTGGAGTTGTTTGAAGAGACGAGAACTATCTCTGAACCAAAGCTCTAACAGTTAGAAAGGATTACAGGTGTTTGAAGTAAACTTCTAAGGGGCTTTTCAAAAGTTGAAGAAAGGGTATCACAGCTGCATTTTACATAACATCTGCCAGAAACACTATTGAGTTTATCTGTACATAACTAGTACATATTGTCATTAAGGATTTTTATGGACTTCGTGGGAACCCATTGCTGTTTGTTCAAAATAGAGATTTAAATTTGTGATCTTTCAAGTAGACGCCCAAGAACACCATATATTCAGCAATTCTGATGCAGGCTTAGAAAAAGAAGGAGCCAATTTGCATTTAGAATTTACAGAGTATTTACAGATATTTATAGTGGGTGGTTATACCTAGTTTGAAAAATAGTAATACATATAACCAAAATATTAACTCCAATTATATGCACAAGTTTGTGGTTTAATGTGGGCACATAGAGATAATAAGATGTGATGTTTGTTCTCCAGAGACCACCCTCCAGTAAAGATGTTTAAGTTAGTTCTTGTTTTGGATAACTTCTTAAATGATAGGTAAAGAGGTTGAACCCATGCTAGAAGAATATTTTATCTTAATTTTATTTTCTCCTCTCTTATACAATTGATTTAAAATATTCAATGAAATATTAAATATTTTAAAGTAATATGTCTAACATAGAGATGCTAGAAAGATTAACAATAATATAAACACTCAGGTATACATCACAAAGGGTCTTTTTTTGTGTTATTTTTTGTTTGTTTTTAATTTTTTGGCTTACACAACAGAAATTTATTGTCTCACATTTCTGGAGGCCAGAAGTCCTAGATCAAGGTGTTGGCATGGTTGGTTTTTTCTGAGAGCTGTGAGGGAAGGATCTGCTGCAGGCTCCTCTCCTTGGCTTGTAGACGGCCACCTTCTCCATGTGCCTCTTCACAGTGTCTTCCATCTGTGTATTTCTCTTGCCAAATTTTCTCTTCCAATGCATTCCTTCTTCATCTCTGTGGTGAGGGGGCTGCTTCAGTTTAACCCTAGTGTTCTAGGATTTTCACTCTGGTATTTTGTCAGTGGATAGTTGATCTCCTTGTGAAGGGGACTGAAATCAGGAACTACCTATGTCACCATCTTGATGTTACTCAACACAAAATTTTAAAAATAGTACATAACTCATGCTCTTTCTCCTTGACATGTCTCCTTGCTTTTCATTATGGTATAAACACATATGAATTTAAGACTAAAGAATACATTGTTCATAATTCCCTGATTTTGAACTTTATATAAGTGGAATATTTGTAGATAGCTATATTTGCTTTTTTCCTTCAAAATTAAAAATCATAGGGTTAATTATGTTTACATGTTATTATGTAGTTTATTCATTTATTACTGCTGGGTTTTCTTAGCTTATTTGAGGTATAATTGATACATAGGAATAGTATATATTTAAGGTATACAATTTCATGTTTTGATATATGTTGATATTGTGAAATGATCACCAACATTAAGCTAATTAACACATTCATCACCTCTCATAGTTACCTTTTTCTTCCTTCCTTCCTTTCCTTTCCTTCCTTCCTTCCCTCCCTCCTTCCTTCCCTCCCTCCTTCTTTCCCTCCCTCCTTCTTCCCTTCCTCCCTCCCTCCCACCTTTCCTCCCTTCCTCCCTTCCTCCCTTCCTTCTTTCCTTCTTTCTTTTTCTCTCTCTCCCTCTCCCCTTTCCCCACCTCTCTTCCTTTTCCTCTCTTTCTCTCCTCCTCCCTTTCCCCTCCTCCATTTCTCTGTCCCTTCCTTTCTTTTATAGTGGAAACACTTAAGATTTATAAGTGTTTCTCGGGCCTCATGTTTACCCACATTTTTTTGTTGTTCTCCTGTATGTTGGTTGGTCTTTGCTGTATCCCAGGGCCCCAAGGAAGGTAGAAAAGGCTTGAAGTCACAGTGATCGGTTGACATGTTAGGTGGGTGACCAAAGAACCGTGTGGTGGGATTGGAAACACAAAAGCAAAAGTTCAAATAAATATTTAGCAAAACACTAAAAAAAAACTTTAAAAAAAAAGGGGGGACTTCCCTGGTGGCACAGTGGTTAAGAATCTGCCTGCCAGTGCAGGGGACACAGGTTCGAGCCCTAGTCCAGGAAGATCCCACATGCCGCGGAGCAAATGGGCCCGTGTGCCACAACTACTGAACCTGCACTCTAGAGTCCACGAGCCACAACTACTGAAGCCCGCGTGCCTAGAGCCCATGCTCCACAACAAGAGAAGCCACCACAATGAGAAGCCTGTACACCGCAATGAAGAGTAGCCCCCGCTCGCCGCAACTACAGAAAGCCCACGTGCAGCAACGAAGACCCAATGCAGCCAAAAATATAAAGAAAGAATACATTAAAAAAAATAGCAAATTGCTGCTTATAATTCCATTACTTGAATACTTGAATGTACAATTGGCCTTTGAACAACGAGAGCTTTAAGGGCACCTACCCCCCCTCCACCTTCCCCCAGGCAAAGTAGAAAATCCCTGCATTAACTTTACAGTCAGCCCTCCACATCGCCAGTTTCACATCCTCAGGCAGATTCAACCAACCACAAATTGTGTGGTACTATAGTATGTATTTATTGAAAAAAAACCAGCCTATAAGTGGATCTGCACAGTTCAAACCCATGTTGTACAAGGGTTAATTGTACTATAATTTATTTTTCTGTTAATGGACCTTAGTTTGTTTTCAGTATTGCTTTTCTTAAATGAATATTCTTATACATGTTTCTTGCTCCCTTGCTGCCTATATGCCAGGTATCTTTAGAGTGGATTGCTAAGTTGTAAGACATAAGAAAAGCTGAAATATTTTTCAAAGTAATTAAAAACTTGTACATGTGAGTCACCATTGTTTCTAACCTTCATTACCACTTGTTTTTCTCAATTTTTAATTTTTGCCAATATGATGACTGTGAAATAATTTTATGTGCTTTTAATTTTGTGCTTTTAATAGTTTTTTGTGCTTTTAATTTTCATTTTCTGATTAAAGTTAGGTTAGGCAAATTGTCAAATATTTATTAGCAACTTGTGTGTCCTCAACTATGTCACTCCTAATTTGTTGAAATTTTATAATTGATTTTTTATAAGTTTGTTATATGTTCTGAGTATGTTTTCCTTTCTTGGCTATATATATATATTGCATTTATTTTTCCCTAACTTGTGGTTTGTCATTTTCATTTGACTAGAAATTCATATGTTTTTGTTTTAAAATGGCCAGTGTTTTCCTTAATTGACCTTTTTGTGCTTATATAAAACATTTTTTCCTTTCCTTAAGTTATAAAGATATTCTGCTGCTTTTGTTTCTAAAAGATTATACATTGCTTTTTATATTTAATTCCTTGATTTATGTGAGTTGCTTTTTCTAAATGGTCATGGTCTTAAATTTTAAGACCTTAAAGTTTCCATAGCTTAAAAAGCTATGTACTGATTTGGAAGTTTAAATTTGATATGTGTGATATTTCAGCAAATGTAAACAGTTGCAAAAAATAAAATTTTTGGTAATTTGTAAATTTAGTCTTTTCAGCAGAGAACTTGTGTCACTTTTTAAAAAGTAGCCAGTGAATCAAAATACTGTGGCAATTTGAAATCCATAATCATCCAGTTAAAAAAAATCAGTAGTAAGAGCTTATTTAACATTCAGAGTTTTTGCCTTGTTTTATGTATTCAATATTGATATGCTTTATAATTACATTTTAATCACATTATATGTAACTGCAACAAAAATATAAATATGATCTGAAATAGTATTTTGAGAATTTTGGCATTTTCAAGGCTATCCACAAGTTAAAGTTTTGTCAGGATTTTTTTCATTACATTTGAGTTAGTGTGAAGTGTGAGCACAAAAATGAACAAAATGACATTGATATTTATCCGAATAATTATTAAAGAAGTAAAAATGAGATGAAAGAGGCTTTTTTGTTTTTCCCAATAAGTTCGTATATGCCCAGATAATTATTATTTATTGTTAGAATGCAATTTTTTCCTGGTTTTCTTCATTGTAGATGTAAATGATGAGACAATTTATCTACTTAATGGAGAGATACAAATGAAAGGAGTTCTGTAATAGCATTGTTACTCAGTTTTTAAACTCTTTTCAAATTACATTCCAAATAACCTAGTGGTTTCTCATAAAACCTATTTTTAATATTATATCAGCTGACAACTTGATTACTTCCTCCTTCAGTTTTATTGATTGCAAGGAATTGAATGACCCAACTTTCAAAAAGATTTGTTACCTAGTCATGAAAATCAATCACAAACTCAGTTTCTAGGAATTATACCTAAAAGCCTTTATGAAGACTTTTCAAAAGACTATTAATTATTCCTTTTAATTCTTTTTCAACATAGAGGAAACCTGTTTACCCTGATATACAAAACATTTATTAGAAGAAAATAAAAATAGAATTGATTTCAATATACCCTTACCAGTGCAATGCATATTTTAATGAATGCCTTTATCTTATCTCATGTTTTAAATATATTTGAGAATTCTGGAGCCACAGTTAACTTATTTAGTTTATGGGAAATAATAGTCATGTAACCTAATTGGCAAAGTCAATCCTTGTCAAGCGAATCAACCAAATGAGATTTACTTTCTATTAGAAAGTAACATAAATATGTTAATAAGCTCCTCCTTGGCAATCATTGAAATTCTAAATTTCAACGCTACAATAGATAGATTCCTAGCATAATTTGTGAGTCTGGTTAAAATAAAGAGCTACACCATCAGCGTTTCTTAAATTCTCATTCAGTCTCATTCATCTCTCTCTCTCTTTCTCTCCCCACCCCCAACTCTTTCTCTTTCTCTTTCTCTTTCTCATTTGTACCATTGGATTTCCCTCCAGTAGTCATGCATTAAGTACTTGACAATTATTTGGGAATGATTTAGGACTTTATCACTCCTGTACTCCATTTGGAATAAATCTGGTGAATAACAGTTTGATATGCAACGAAATGTTACAGTCCTCATGCTAAGCTTCTTCCATGTAAGAGAGAGGAAATACGACTAGTCTAAGGCAAGAATATGGTGTATAGTTCTATTGATGGAAGCATGTTGATTTCTCCCTTTATCAGGTACTTTGCCAGTTTTATACCACAGGATAATTCTGGATGAGTGAGAAGTATGGCCATCTTATGCAAATGTAGAGAAAGGCAAAAGTGAAAAGGGCCATAAAAAGAGGAGACCATAAATGATGCCTCCACTCAAATGTGTTCTCAGGCACATGAAAGAATAGACATTGAAGTTAAAGATCTAGAATTTTTTTCTCTTTAAACTATTTGTGTTTACATAAGACCTTAGCAGTAGTTAAGCTCTTAATTTTTACGTAGGCCAAGTTGAAGGTGATTGGTATATGGTGGGTGAGAGGGATTTATTTATCTTTATTTTTCTATATTTACATCCAGTTGAGGTATCACCATATATTGAGTAGGTACCAGTGGTATGCAGTGGTAGCTGGGTCAACGATCAGGATTCCATTTATTATCCAAGTGTATGCTTGAGGACCTTCTATACTGTTCTGATGTCTTTCCCTGCATCAATACCACAGTGTAATTAACATGGCTTTGTAAAAATACTTGCTATGTAATATTGCAAGGCAATAACTTTTATTCTCCTAAACGTTTTTCCTCCTCTTTCAGGAGTTGCTTAGCTATTTTTTTTTTAATTTAAACTTCCAATCAAAACTTACCATTACTTTGTGAGGATCAACGAAAGCCCTAATGAGAATTTTTTAATGAAATAAGTTTGAGTTTAATATCAATTGAGATTGATATATTGTATTTATGATGTCAAACTTTTTGTGAACATGCCATGTCTCTCCATTTATTCAGTACCTTGTTATTGTTATAAATTTTATAGTTTTTCCCTTACCCTAGTTTTCAGGGTAATATGCCTAAGTACCATGCATTTCTATTACTATCTTTAATGGTATTTTGTTTGTAAGCACCTATTAATTGAGAAACTATGTGCCAGGTGTCTTTCATAAGTCTCAGCAAAACTGCATGATAATTTTCAGATTTTTAAATTTTATAATTGAAGTAGTTAATTCTCAGAGAAGTTAAGCAGCTGGTCAATATTAACTGAAGGGCAGAGATTGGTTTTGAACTTAGAAATAATTTCCAAGTGTCCTTGGCTAGACCTCACTTTCTAGAGAAACTTCAATGTATACAGGGGAGACCAAATGTGAACAAATTATAATGCAGTGTATATAGTATCAAATGTGGGATTATAAAAGTATAATTAGAACCCAGAGGAAGAGACAATTAATAGTTTTTTCCTTGCTTACATTGGAAGATATTTTATATTAGATATATACAATTACATATTTATAATTGTATAATTATAGATTGTGTCAATATAATTTATATAATATGCATTTATAAATTATGTAAATATAATTTATATAATATACAATTATGTATTATATCAATATAATTTATATAATTATGTTAATATATACTAAACTATACTATACTAAATTTGCTTAGTATATTTAGTATTAAATATACTAAATTTAGTACTATAAATACTAAATTTGCTTCTGCCTACCTGAGGTTCCATCAGCCTATCAGAAATTTTGCTTCCCTTTTTAATATACTAAATTGTCCTGTATTATTTATGAGCAAACTCAGAGGACACATCCACAGAAAATTCCTAAACGGCCTGCTACCATTTCTTTTTAACTTTGTGACTTCAACTTATTTACCTAGTCACTATGTGTGGGGACAATAGTCATACTTTTCAGTATTTGTTACAGTTTTTTTCTGAATCATCTTTTCAAGAATGTTTGTATAGCTGAATTTTTGGAAAATAAAGGTGGCATTTTTATTTGGAGCAGAGGGCAGGTTTGTGTACTCCCCAATATAATAAAGACAATGTCTCCCTCCAAGGCAAAGGTTGAGCAAGTTTTTGTAAAGCCCATTTTAAAAAATTGGAGTTTCCCAAGCTTGGGGTTCCTCAGTTACGACGAAAACCTGCTGTTTATGCGGCATCCTCCTGGGCTGCTCTGCATCACAAGCAGAGACAATGCAAATGTGAGTGAAGTCGCTGGTCTCTGACTCAAGAGTGTCATGTCATTTGCTAACATCTATGAAACTGTTGAAGGCCTACTTTATAGCTTGCGTGTCAGGTAAAATCTCATGCCATTTACTGTTTTTAACAAGGCTCAGAGAAAATAGGTACATGTAGAAATACTACTGGGTATGAATGAGAGTTAATGCTATTAATATTATTATTTTGTATCATTTTATTATAGCTAATTTTTAATTTCTTAGAACTATTTTTTTCTTAACTATTTTATATTCTTTTTTTTTTTTTTTAAACGTGATGATCCATTTATTTATTTATTTATTTATGGCTGTGTTGGGCCTTCGTTTCTGTGCGAGGGCTTTCTCTAGTTACGGCAAGTGGGGGCCACTCTTCATCGCGGTGCGCGGGCCTCTCACTATTGTGGCCTCTCTTGTTGTGGAGCACAGGCTCCAGACGCGCAGGCTCAGTAATTGTGGCTCACGGGCCTAGTTGCTCCGTGGCATGTGGGATCCTCCTAGACCAGGGCTCGAACCCGTGTGCCCTGCATTGGCAGGCAGACTCTCAACCACTGCGCCACCAGGGAAGCCCCTATTTTATATTCTTATATAGTTTTTGGTACTAAAAAATCTTCATAGTGCAAAAATTCTCTATTTACTCACTTAAAAATATTGCCTTGTCTCTAAATACTGAGTTAGCTATAGTTTAAATGTTGAATGTTATATTTTACTTATCATGTTTGGTGATTAACTTTTTATAAAAATCTAAAATGGATGAAGATAAAAATAAAATAAGCATGATAATTTCAAGTAGAGGTTTCCATATATTTTTATACAGCCTTTTAAAAACGCATATTTTGGTCATCTAATTGAGCTCATGCCTCAAATTTTATTATTAAAAATTCATTTATGCCATACCTTATTTCAGAAAATATGAGTTTAATAAGAACTCAGTGTCAGTTTTATATTAGGCTTTTCTGACTTGCTACCATACCATAAGTATTTTAGTATGCAATTTAAATGGTTATTAAAAGTTTTTTAGCTGGTGCACTTTATTCTATCAATTGGATACACAATAATTTATTTAGTATTTTCTTCTTATTGGAAATTTTATCTGTTCTATTTTTCACCCTATACATAACATTGTCATGATCACTTTTGTGCGTAAATATTTATTCACAAATACAGCAAAATGAAAGAATAGATTCCCAGAAGTAAAATTGCCTGCTCAAATTTTGATTGTAGTTAAGAACTTTGGTTTATTGTTTAACATTTATTCAGAAACCTTGTGCCATTTGACTTTTGGTGTTAAAAGAAATCTCAATAATATGGCAGGTGAAATGTCGAGGTTACACTTGGCTTTATTTGGGTTTTCAGTTTGGGAGGTTAATCGTGAAAAGTATATTAGTCAGTCATTTATTTATATGTACAGTTTTTCAAATTGTCTGCCCAGGTTTTTCCAGCTGTAATACTTTTCTATTTCTCTCCACTTTGGTCAATTTCTGTCCCATATGACTCCATAAATTATTGAAGAGATAAAGGAATTGCGTACTGAAAAAAATCCCATTTATTCATCCTTGTAGCCACATATCCCTGAACAGCATATACATTTTGTGTTCAGATACTTTTGCTCAGCATAGGGTCCGTGAGAATCATTCGTGTTATGGCATATTGTTGTCAGTGTTTTGTTACGTTTTACTGTTTATTAGTCCATTTTCTGTATATACATATTTTCAGTATTTATAAGCATAGTAATATTAACATTATAATAATAACTAGCCATCATAATATTTTGAAGTCCATTGTCATAATTGTGCTGTTCCAAAAAAAGGTAATTACTTTTAGTTCTATATTCCTTTAATTCCGGAACTTGGTTTTAGTCTTGAGTATTCATGTTGCATTCAGCAGAAATTGTTCTAACTCAATGTACACAGACAGTTCTACTTTTAAACTTACTTTTGGGTAAATGGTCAAATCAAACATTTTAGGTAGATAATGTCTCCTTCTAATGCAAAGGTTGAGCAGGTTTTCTTAAAGCCCATCATAAAAAGTTGGAGTTTCCTAAGTTTGGATTCCTCAGTTATGATGAAAACCCAGTGCATGGGCAGCTTCTACCTGGGCTGCTCTGCATCACATGGGAGAAACGGTGTAAATATGAGTAATCAAGTCCTTTGTCTCTGACCCACAAGTATCATGTCATTTGCCACCATCTACGAAACTGTTGAAGGCTTACGTGGAATTCTACACTGTTTGCTATGGACTGAATGTTTGTGCCTCCCTCCCCAAAATCACATGTTGAAAGCTAATCCCCAGTGTGAGGGTGTTTGGATGTGGGGTCTTTGGGAGGTGATTAGGTCACTTCGGGAGGTGATTGGAAATGGGATTAGTACCTTTATAAAAGAGACCCCAGAGAGCAGCCTTGTCTCTTCTGCTATGTGAGGTTACAGCAAAGAAGTGGCTGTCTGTGAAATAGGAAGCAGGCTCTCACCAGACACTGAATCTACCAGTGCCTTAATCTTAGACCTCCCAGCGTCCAGAACTATGCAAAATCAATTTTTGTTGTTTATACCCACCCGGTCCATGGTATTCTGTTAGAGCAGCCTGAATAGACTAAGATACTGTTTAATCTTTACTAGCAAAAAGGGCTCATGTAATTCTAAATGTTTCCAATTAGCATAGCCAATTAAAGCTGGGTAAAGGGCAGGTTTAGCAGATAACCCCTATAAAAGACAAACACATAATCCTTTCCCAGGTTGTAGCCATTCCAAATATGTATTCAGGTAAAGATTACTTAGTCCCTGAAAAATCTCTCCAGTCACACTTTGCAGTTTGTAACTTTACATTTGTTCCCTTTTGTATCACAGCTCTAAACCCACACAGCTTCAGGTTACAATCTTTTAGCACTGTTCTTATCTTTCATAATATTTACTGTCCATTGTACACCAGCATCTTAAAACTGTAAGAAGTTATGCATGTCACCTGTAGGCCACTTCACTCAAATCACTGCACATTTCCTGAGGTCCCCTGATGGTAGCACTTATTTCTGGAATGCAACAGGAATGGGTTGTGCTTCTGGTTTGCCATATTGCTAGAGTGAGGGAATTGCAGAGGTTTCCAGTAGGCATTCCTATTATTTTGGCTATTTCTCCATGGGTCAGAGAGCCAATATGGAAATTCTAAAAATTGTGAAATATGTCTATCTCAAGGATACATTCAGGAAGTAACCACATGATGGTTCACTACCTGATCTTACTGCAAGTTCAGTTTGGACCAAGACTCCATCTATCACCTGACACCAAAAATACACACTTTGCCTAATGAGCTGCAGTGACAATTTGGTGGTCAGGAATTAATGCCAATTCAGCACCAGTGTCTACTAATCTTTGAAAAGTCTCAGTATTTCTCCCCAGTGCACAGTCATTCTAGTAAATTGTCTTAAGTCCTTTAAGGGGAAGGCTTAGAGGAAGACTTATGTTCTATACTGTGATAGTGCTGCAGGATCTTTCCTCAAATGGACCTGGCTTCTCTCTTTATTTTTAATAGACTATTTTTTAACAGTTTTACGATTACAGAAAAAATTACACAGATGGTACAGACAGTGCCCATATACCCTCCCATAGTTTCCCCTATTATTAACATATTAAGTAGTGTGGTTCCTTTGTTACAATTAATGAATTAGTATTGATACATATTTTTATGAACTAAAGTCCATACTCTATTCAGATTTCCTTTGTTTTCACTTTTCTGTTCCAGGATCCCATCCAAAATAACACATTACGTTTAGCTCTGTATGTTTTTAAGTTCCTCTTGAGTGGGACAGTTTCTCAGAACTTCCTTGTATTTGATAACCTTGACAGTTTCTGGGAGTACTAGTTGGGTATATTTAGGATATTTTATTGGAATTCGTCTGATGTCTTCTCATGGTTAGAATGAAGATACAGATTTGGGACAGAGATCACAGAAGAAACACCATTTTGTCACTCATATAAAGGGTGCACACATCAACATGATTTTCTATGTTAATAGTGCCCTTGATTACCTGACTGAGGTAGTATTTGTCAGGTTTCTCCACTACAAAGTTACTGCCTGCCCCATTTCATACTACCCTCTTGAAGTGGAAGTAACTATGTATAGCCCACACTTAAAGAGTGGAGAGTTATACTACTCCTCAAGGATGGGATGGAATATCTATACAGATTATTTAAAATTCATCTCCATGGGAGATTTCTGTTTTCTCTCTTCTCCCATATGAACTCATGGATATTTATTTTATACTTCGGGTTAGAATCTAATACTGCTTTATTAATTGTCACTCAAATTGTTCTAGATTTATCCCCTGGAAACTCTTTCAGATGGCTCCTGTGTGCCTTTGCCATACTCTAATCATTACAGTTTTTTGAGCAATTCCCTACTTGATAGTATTACAAGATGCTGCAGACTCATCTTGTATATTTCCCACATCAGTCTTGTCAGCCATTTCTCAAAGAAGCTCTAGGTGTGTGTGTTGCTGCTGAAATATCGTAGCTTCTACTCTTTTTTAGCACACAAAGAAATATATGCATGCATACTAACCTGTGCATAGACACATATCTGCAAATATTTATATATGAACCATATGTATCTATATTAAGTTAAACATGAGTTCTGACTGTCTCCAACTCTGACGTTTCACCTCATGGATCATTCTAACCTCTTCTGCTTGCTTAACTATGAATTTCCACTCCAACAGTAAGAAACCTGGCTCTCACAATCCCCCATCCATTTACTTTGTTGGTCAATACCAGCATAACAATTGGTCTGTGTCCAGCGGTATCAGAATTGTTGCCTGTCCCTCCATGGAGGACAATGTTTCCAAGTAACAGAGATTATGTGCAGCCCCTTTTTACTTTATTCTTATATACTCCATTCATTTCCAAAGTTACTTCAATCAACACTTTCCCTCCAAGTCCCTTTAATGTGGTTGTTCAATTCATGTGTAGTACAGGTAGATTCTCTTGTCCCAGTCTGCATTCTTTATGGGGATCCCACAACATCCTAAATGTTCTTTTCTTTTAAATTACACACCCAAAGGTTCTCTTCGCTATTAAGTTCTAAGAATGTGGACAAATGTTTCTTTCACTTAGCAATATATAGTTAGAGGTCCTCCATGTCTTTTTATGGCTTGATAGCTCATTTCTTGTTATTGCTGAATAATATTCCATTGTATCGTAGTACCATAGTTTATCTATTTATCTTTTAAATGACATCCTGCTTGCTTCCAGTTTGGGGTGCTATCGACACTTTAAATACTTCACTCTTCTTTTTTATTTTTTACGTGGTTTCTGATGTGAAGTCCGATTATTTCTTAGCCTTATTTAACTATTGGCAAGGTGTGATTTTTTTCTTCTGCTTTTTTTCAAGATTTTCTTACTGTCTTTGGTTTTCTGCAGCTTGAATATGATATGACTAGATGCAAAATTGTTGATATATATCCTACTTGGTGTTCTGTGAGCTTCCTGGATCTGTGGTTTGTTGTCTTTAATTAATTTTAGAAAGTTCTCTGTCATTAGTACTTTAAATATTTCTTCTCCTCCTTTCTCTCTTTCTTCTCCTCCTGGTATTCCTGTTATATAAATATTACAGGCATACCTCATTTTATTGTTCTTGGCTTTATTGTGCTTCACAGATAATATGTTTTTTACAAATTGGCAGTTTGTGGCAACACTGCATGGACCAAATCTATTGGCACCATTTTCCAAAAGCATTTGCTTACTTCATGTCTCTGTGTCACATTTTGGTAATTCTTACAATATTTCAAACCTTATTATTATTATTATTTTTTACCATCTTTATTGGAGTGTAATTGCTTTACAATGGTGTGTTAGTTTCTGCTTTATGACAAAGTGAATCAGCTATACATATACATATATCCTCATATCTCCTCCCTCTTGCGTCTCCCTCCCACCCTCCCTATCCCACCCCTCTAGGTGGTCACAAAGCACTGAGCTGATCTCCCTGTGCTATGTGGCTGCTTCCCACTAGCTATCTATTTTACGTTTGGTAGTGTATATATGTCCATGCCACTCTCTCACTTCGTCCCAGCTTACCCTTCCCCCTCCCCGTGTCCTCAAGTCCGTTCTCTACATCTGCGTCTTTATTCCTGTCCATTTGTTACGGTGATCAGTGATCTTTGATGTTAGTACTATGAGTCGCTGAAGGCTCAGATGCTTGTTAGCATTTTTTAGCATGTAAGTATTTTTTAATTAAAGTATGTACAAATTTTAGACATAACGCTATTGTACACTTAATGCCTGTATAATTTTATATGCAATGGAAAACCTAAAAATTTGTGTGACTTGCTTTATTGCAATTCTTGCTTTATTGTGGTGGTCTGGAACCAAACCTGCAATATCACTGAGGTCTGCCTGTACACCTTTTGTAATTATCCCACTCTTCTTTCATTTTCCTTTATGTTTTTCTTTTCAACGTTTTTTCTCCCTGCATATCAGTCTAGGAAGTTTTAACTGATTTATGTTGAAGTTCACTGATTCTTATTTTGGCCATGTCCAGTCTATTGATGAGCCCAAAACAAATGCATTCTTTATTTATGTTCAGATGTGTTTGATTTCCAGCATTGCTTTTGATTCTTTCTTGGAGTTGCCATTTCTCTTTTATAACCCCCATCTATTCTTGCATGCATCTACTTGCATACCTTAATTAGAGTCCCTAACATATTAATCATAGTTATCACAATTAAGTTTCCTGTCTGATAGTTCCGATCTGTGTAATATTGGAGTTTGGTTCAGATGACTGTTTTGTCTCTTCAAACTATGTAGTTTTGGCTTTTAGCATTCCTTGTAATTTTTTATTGAAAACCACATGTGAAATATCAGGTAATTGCAAATGAAGTAAATAAGCCTTAAGTGAGAGACTTTTTGTTATTCTGGGTAGAGTTAGGCTGTGTTTAATGTTTGCTGTAGTTTTTTTTTTTTTTTTTTTTTTTTTAATTTTATAGCTACTTTATTTATTTATTTATTTATTTTTGGCTGTGTTGGGTCTTCGGTTCGTGCGAGGGCTTTCTCTAGTTGCGGCAAGTGGGGGCCACTCTTCATCGCGGTGCGGGGACCTCTCTTCATCGCGGTGCGCGGGCCTTTCACTATTGCGGCCCCTCCCGTTGCGGGGCACAGGCTCCAGACGCGCAGGCTCAGTAGTTGTGGCTCACGGGCCCAGCTGCTCCGCGGCATGTGGGATCCCCCCAGACCAGGGCTCGAACCCGTGTCCCCTGCATTAGCAGGCAGATTCTCAACCACTGCACCACCAGGGAAGCCCCTGCTGTAGTTTTTGATACCAGATGTATCAAAAACTTGGCTCCCTATCGAATATTATTTGACTGTATATACAATGGTTTATTTCTGGTCTCTCACTTCTGTTCCATTTGGTCTATGTGTTTATCTTTATGCCAGTACCATACTGATTTTATCACTATAGTTTTGTAATGTACTTTGAAAGGAAATGTGATGACTCCAGCTTTGTTTTCTTTTCTCAAGAATGCCTTGGCTATTCAGGGTCTTTTGTGGTTCCACATGAATTTTAGAACTTAGTTCTATTTCTGTGAAATATACCATAAAATTTTTGATAGGAATTACATTGAATCCATTGATGGCTTTGAGTATTATGGGCATTTTAACCATATTCTCTGTGAAGATCTTTCCACTTATTTGTGTTTTCAATTTCTTTCATCAAAGTCTCATAGTCTTCAGTGTATAGATCTTTCATCTCCTTGCTTAAATTTATTCCTAAGTGTTTTATTCTTTTTGATACTGGTGTGAGTGGGATTGTTTTCTTTATTTCTTTTTCAGGTATTTTGTTGTTACTGTATAAAAACACAACTGATGTTTGTTGATTAGTTCCAACAGTTCTTTGGTGGGGTCTTTTAAGATTTTTCTATATATAAGAGCCTATCATCTGCAGAGGTACTTTTACCTCCTCCTTTATAATTTGGATGCCTTTTCTTTCTTTTTCTTGCCTGATTGCTCTAGCTAGGAATTCCAATACTATATTGAATAGGGTTGGTGAGAGTGGGCACCCTTTTCTTGTTCCTGACCTTAGAGGAAACAGTTTCAACCTTTCACTATTGAAGTTTCTGGCAGTAAACCCCATGAATGTGTCAGGACATCACTAAGACTAGGCTCCCAGTAGTTTCTTACTATAAAGCTAGTCTCCATTTAATCTCCAGCAACTTGTCAAAATTGCTACTTAAATGTTCCTACCAATTCTTGGCTGTAGCAGTTTGTGCTCCAAGTAAGCTGATCTAAGCTCTGATTCTCTATATTTTCCTGTCCTTTCAAATTTGGAGTTGTCAATTTGACCTGTGACATCAGTTCTCTGATGGGCCTACAAAAAGTTGTTGATTTTCATTTGTTCAGCCTTTTTTTTCTTGTCGTAAGAATCATACAACCAGATTTCTAAGCTTGATTAGATGTCATAACTGAAACTAGTAGACCTAGACAGATTTTTAAAAATAAGATGATAACACTCTGTCTTCCATTTTAGTCAAGCGGTTTTAGGCTTATTTTGTGACTTAAATCTCAGTGTTAGGTTAGACGTCATGATTCTCTATTATGGCAACTTATGTGGGGATTTGGTCAACAAACATCATTGCTGGTGATGTTGATTTTTCAGTTATATACATCAAGCAATATTATAGTATGTTGATCATCTCTTTCATTCCTCGGGACAATATGATCAAATAGCCAGCTCTAGAGGTCCCAGAAAGCCAAAATATTCTGATTAATGGTATGATCCTACTGTTCTTCATGGTAAATACACCCCTCCTTTTTGATGATTATGTGCTGCCACTTGGCCTCTGCTACAGTGTGATCCAATTATCCCAAACGAAATCAGGGAGCACATTTCAGGAGCAGCATCCCCTCAGGGTCATTCCTGACCCACAAAGGAAAACAACCACAACTTTTTCAAGGATATAGGTGTTCCTCTCACTATGTGTATCTCATAAGCATAGTGATGGGAGTGTCTTCTTGACATTCTTATGAGATGTAATTGAGGGTTGGTATGAGGGTTGCAGAAATTAAATACATCCCAACCTTCGTGTCTCCTGATGTTGTTTGACTCTTTTCTCCACATCATGCCTGGGAAGATCTATCATATCAATCTCACTAAAGTTATGTTATCTTGAAGTCCAAGTTTCAGTCAACAAAACAAGTAGTTGGAGCTACCTTCAGCTGCATAAGATAACACATTAAATCAAGAATCTCTACTAAGGGCATGTCCTAGTGTTTTATTCTAGCCTTCTCAGTCTAGCACCCTTAGAATCCATTCTCACACCAGTTCCCAAGGTTTCTTTTGACATATATTTGCAAAATATTGGAATTGTTTTGTGTGTAAGCTATTTCCTCCTGCATCATAGTATGTGTCTGGCCTTCTGGATCATGCTGATATTTGACTTTAGCTATGGGTCTCATGCCAACAGGCAGTGATGGTGGTAGGCTTAAGGAAAATTATTACCTCGTTATAAGATATATGCTCCAGGTAAGGTTAACAGAGTTTTCAGCAAAGAGAGGCAAGTCTCTTTAGACACAGATGGACAGCTACTTCCACTGGCAAGGAGGCTCAGGTGACTGAATGCACAGATTCTCAGTGTCAGTGGGGCCCATCAGGTGCCTTCATTCTAAATGTCATGGCCCTTATGCTTCCCAATCAAAGTTCTAACTTTCATATGAGAAACTGAGCAAGAGTATAAATTAAATCAGAATTCTAATTCTGTAACTAGCACACTTAAAATTTGTGTTTAATGTTAAAAATAAATTTGGCTCTGAGGCTGCAAAAAATAAGAGATTATTCTGCTTCTACAATGGAAGTTATCTGGTTCTGAAATCATGACTTGAGCTGATAATTTAATAATCGGAGCTCCCTAGGAACTTGCTTCCATTGTCATATAACAATAAACCACAAGTAAACATCTTGATTCATTTTGATGCCAGTATACACCATAGATTATTATTATCCCATTTTCCATAAACAAGATGTTCAGCAACACCATGACTAAACCAATCCAAAAATTCTGTAATTGATAGACAGTCTCCTAGGACCGCTGGTGGTATCAGTCAGGGTCCTAATACAAGGCAAAAACTATCCTAATAGTTTAAACAGGCAGAGATTTACTAAAATATGACTTCCTTAGTGAAGCATTCTTTTAACACCCTATTTAAAAATGCAACCTCATGTACTGCCTAGATACCACTTGCTTTATTTTCCTCCAAAATTCTTACTGCCACTTTTTAAAATTGATATTTTATTGTTAAGTCTTATATGTGCTTTATTACACTAAAATGTAAGCTCCACAATTTCAGAGATGTTTGTCTGTTTTGTTCATTGCATTAGTCCCGTCACCTAGAACTGTACCTGTGAAATGGCAATTCTTGGGAAACATTTGTCAAAGAAATTGAGCAAACTCCATTCAAAATGAAGAAAGAGTGCCTCCTATATAAAGGAGGGGGGGTTGTATTTCCTTTTCAGAATTAGGACAAATTATAATCCCAATATGTTTAAAAGACATAAGAGATATATATGTATTTTTAGAAGCCTGATGAGATGCTTTCATGAGAGGTTATTCTAAGAAAAATGATGTTACCTTTATGAATGATTTTTGGCTTTTAACATTAAAAGCACTTTGTGGGGCTACACAAAACTTTTCCTTTATCATTTGAGAAAAAGGAAGAGACTTTTAAAAAATCATTTTAAAATTATTCATATTAATAATAAAATTGAAATGTGGTAAAGTGCTGATGATATTGCAATGAAGTTATACATTTAGTGAATGTTTATATGCTTTTAGCTTCACTAAACAAATATTTCTGGCATAGAAAATTAATATGTTCTTACATCTATTTGAGAAAAATAGTCCATCTGCACATTGGTTATATTTGTCTTTTCCATTTATGTCCTGGCCTTCTTGCCCAGGGCAAAAGGAGTAAAGAGAGCTGGAAATGGTATTTATTACAAAGAGTAACCAACCATAAAGACTATAATTGAACCCACAAGTGTAGTCATTACATGATTAATTACTTTGGCAAATCAGCCTCTTACATATATCATAAAAATATTTGAAGGAGCTAGAAGAGAATGTACAAAAACCAGGTTTGTCATTAGGAAAATCACTGCCATCCATGGTTTGTTTTCAGTATTTCTTTGTTTTCACCACTGTTCCTCCCTCTAATCCTCTATATTAATGACATTTTAAGATAAATGCTTTGATGATTAAGCAGTAGCAATACTAGAATAGGCTGAGGCGAACATTTTTTCAAGTTTTTGTCACACACACGAAAGATTAAACTCGATGGTTTATTTGGCAACTTACATGTCTCTTGTTTGATAGATTACTGCTCTCATTTCTAACATTTTTATAATGCTTCAGTTTAGTAGACAATATATCAAAATAGTTTTTTTCTCATGTTAAAAATGTATTCAATACCATATACAATGCTCTGGAAAAATAGTGTAGAGAATAGTCAGATGTGGTGAAAACTGAGATGGCTTCCTTTGCTCTGGCTGTTCTCATGCCTGGATATACAGCCTAGAATTTCTGAAGCTGTCCTGTAACCTTGAGAAGAATCAGCCTGGGGGTGTAGGGAACCATCATACTTGAGATGGCAGATGAGAGAGGTGAGAAGAACCCAGATCATGGATGATATCATTAAACTATTGGGACAAGTAAAGGTAGGATGTGTCCTGAATTTGAACACTGAGTCTCCTCAGGCTCATTCTCTTGCTCAAAAACCTATAATGTCACTTAGGTTGCTTCCATGTCCTAGCTATTGTAAATAGAGCTGCAATGAACATTTTGGTACATGTCTCTTTTTGAATTATGGTTTTCTCAGGGTATATGCCCAGTAGTGGGATTGCTGGGTCGTATGGTAGTTCTGTTTTTAGTTTTTTAAGGAATCTCCATACTGTTCTCCATAGTGGCTGTATCAATTTACATTCCCAGCAACAGTGCAAGAGAGTTTCCTTTTCTCCACACCTTCTCCAGCATTGATTGTTTGTAGATTTTTTGATGATGGCCATTCTGACCGGTGTGAGATGATATCTCATTGTAGTTTTGACTTGCATTTCTCTAATGATTAATGATGTTGAGCATTCTTTCATGTGTTTGTTAGCAATCTGTATATCTTCTTTGGAGAAATGTCTATTTAGGTCTTCTGCCCATTTTTGGATTGGGTTGTTTGTTTTTTTGATATTGAGCTGCATGAGCTGCTTGTAAATTTTGGAGATTCACTTTGTTATAAAGCAGAAACTAACACACCATTGTAAAGCAATTATATTCCAATAAAGATGTTTATAGGTTTTTTTGTTTTTTTTTAATGTCCCTCATTACTTCTGTGCTGTTATTAAAATCATTTAACTTTACCATTATAAAAAAACAGGAAGGTACTTTGGTCTTACTTTTCACAATATAACTCAGAGTGAATTTTATTTAGTCTCATCCTTCCAATCAAACTACTTATATTGATCTAAAATTACACTGAAATTTATAATATTTGTGCTTTGATTGAAACACCCATTGGATGGTATACTATTCCTCTTATCTATTTGGTAAGATTGTGAGTATCCACTTCAATAACACTCAGACCTCTTTCCAATGATGCTTGCCCCAGGACTGGGCAGCTCCTTCAAGCTGGGTCATATAAGTTCCCCCTTGGATTTTAGAAATGACTTTAAAAAGTTCCACTCAATCTTATTATTCCAATAAATCACAAAAATATATCTTTGGAGCGTTGGTGATGATGATTTCCTTCAGAAAGATTTAAGAAACTGTGGGCATTTGTGTTAATTGAAAGCAAGATAAATTAGCCCTGCAATGGGAAAATAATACAGCAATTTGAAAGAGAACATTACACATTACTGTCACATGTTGAAATCATGTTACACATTGAAAAAGAGAAAGCAGAAAAAACGTAATGCCAATATGACTGAATATGAAACAATTTTTTATTTTATGTTCTTTAACTTTATTGAGGAATAATTGATGATATAAATTTGTACACATTCAAAGTGATTTGATATACATATACATTGCAAAATGATTACCAAGATCAAGATAATTAAAACATATATCATCTTACATAGGTAACATATAGTTAAAATAGGTAATTCTTTTTTTGTGTGGTGAGAATGTTTAAGATCTACTCTCAACAACTTTCAAGTATACAATACCGTATTATTAACTATAGTCACCATGTTATACCATAGATCCTCTTCTTCTCACTGTAAATTTGTGTCATTTGACTTCCAACACCTTATTTCCCTCACTCCCCAGCCACTGGCAACCACCATTCTATGTTCTGTTTCTATGAAATCAGCTTTTTTTTCCCTATGATACCACATATAAGTGATACCATACAGAATTTGTTTTCTTCCTGGATTATTTCAATTAGCATAATGCCATCTAGATACATCCAGTTTGGTGCAAATGGCAGAATTTCCTTTTTTATGACTTAATATCCCATTATATATACATATATATATATACACATAGGTATACATATGTGTATATACATATATACACATGTATGCACACACACACACATACCATTGAAGTACATTTAGTGTTTTCTATATCCTGGCTATTGTGAATAATGCTGCAGTAAACATGTACAGATAACTCTTCGAGATGCTAATTTCTATTCCTTTGGATATATACCCAGGAGTGAGATGACTGGATCATATGACAGTTTGATTTTTTAATTTTTTGATTAAAAAATCCATTTTCCATAATGGCTGTACCATTTTATGTTACTAACAACATTGGATGAGGGTCTCCTTTCTCTACATCCTTGCCAACATTTGTTATCTCTTGTTTTTTATGATAGCCATCCTAACAGGTGTGAGGTGATATCTCATTGTGAGGTTTTGATTTGCATTTTCCTGATGATTAGTAATGCTGAACACCTTTTCATATACATATTGGCCATTTGTATATCTTCTGTGGAAAAATACTTATTCAGGTTCTTTGCCCATTTTAATTGGATTGTTTGCATTTTTAGATATTGAGTTTGCATGAATTCTTTATATATTTTGGATATTAACCTTTGATCATATATGAACAGGCACATACGCTAGTGGAATAGAATAGAGAGCCCCAATATAAGCCCACACATTTATGGTCCACTAAGTTTTGACAAGGGTGCCAGGAACACACAATGAGGTAAGGGTAGTTTCTTTAATAAGTTGTGTTGAGAAAAATGGATATCCACATACAAAAAGAAAAAAAGACACTGGACTTTTATTTTACACCACTTACAAAAGTAAACTCGAAATGAATCAAAGACTTAAATATAAGACCTGAAACCATAAAACTAGAGGAAAACTTAGGAAAAGAAAATCCTTGACATTAGCGTTAGCAATAAAATTTTTTGCATAAGACATCAAGAGAATGGGCAAAAAACAAAACCCCCCAAAACCCTAAAATAAATGAGTGGGACTACATTAAACTAAAGAGCTTCTGCACAGTAAAGGAAAAGATAAATAAATTGAAAAGGCAATCTACAGAATGAAAACAATTTTTAAATAAAGTCAAAACACACCTTCTAAAATAAAGAATATATTCATTACAAAAAAGACAAATAAACCTCAAAGGATTTGACCAAGAGTTAATTAGGCATAACTATGAATAGAAATGACAGATTTCTGAGGAAATCACCAAAATGCAGCACAAAGATAAAAATATATGAAAATATCAAAGTGTCTTAAGAGAAAGCTAAAGAAAAAAAGGAATAAAGCAATAGGAGTTGAGGAAGAAGTAAATAGAGATTGGGGAAAAGTCAATATTTAAAGAGAAATTGGTATATGCATTATACAATGCTGAAAAAAACCCAAAACTTTTCAGATTGAAGAAACATATCAAGTCCTGAGCAAGAGTAATAATGTGTTTGCCACTGGAAAAGAATAACGGTAAAACAGAAAATCAGTGGCAAATCTGAACAGCTACCCCAGAGAAAATATAGATTACACTGAAGAAAATAAAGTTGGGCTCACGATAGCCTTCTAATTATTAATAGAAGATGCCAAAAGGTCATGAAATATGTTCAAAGTGTTGTAAAAAATAATTTCTTACCTAGAAATTTACATCTGAGGAAAACAAACATTTAGATGAACAAATACAGAAAAGGTGTAGTTTCCTGAGGATAATTTTGAGAGTACTAAATATACTCCAGTTAAAGTGAAATTAAACCCAGAAAGGAATGGAAAACTAAAACTATTAATGAATTAAAAAAATGTCTAACATATTGGAATGTATAAACTATAACTGACTGTAAAACCATAAATAACACTGGGTGTTCAGGGTTGAAAAAAGTCAAAGATTTCAGCTTTTGTAAAATTATATTTTAGATATTGTGATTATTTCTCCTATAAAAGTGTACATAAAATACCAGTTAAATTACTTTAAAAATATTTTAAATTCATAGCTGAAATTGTAACAAAGAAGAAGAAATCTAAAGTGCCTAAAGTAAGAAACATCTGCAATCTAGAAATTATGACATTTCTTAAAAATTTAGAACATGTTTACAATAAATAAAAAAGAGCAGAGCGAGATATAAAAAGCAGACATTTCTTTCTTCCTCTATGATGATATAGACTTCTGCCTGCTTTATCAGTGCAGTGAATACATCTCCAATCTTGTTAGAATTGTTGTAATTTAAAGTTTTTTATTTTATCATCTTTCTCCATGTTAAGTAGTTTTTAAAACTTTACTATATTTTGACCACCTAGAGGGGTGGGATAGGGAGGGTGGGCGGGAGATGCAAGAGGGGGGGGATATGGGGATATATGTATATGTATAGCTGATTCACTTTGTTATAAAGCAGAAACTAACACACCATTGTAAAGCAATTATATGCCAATAAAGATGTTAAAAAAAACTTTACTATATTTTTTTTTCTTTGCTGTACTCATCATTGTTTTGAATAGTCTATACATTCTTTCTGGGTTTTTTTGTAGCTGATGTTCTTTCATTAATAGTTTTTTAAATAGTGGTTTATACATAGAATATTTTCTCAATATTTGTTTTGAAAATGTCTATTTTGCTCACAGTCTTATAATTCTGATAGATATAAAATTTCTGGTAGAGTTATGTTTTTAAAAAATACTTTGAAGATACTCTGCCTTCTGGTACCTTCACTGTATTCACTAGAAACAAGTCTAAGATTAATCTAATCATTGCCCCTGTGTAGATAATCTTTTAGTTAGCTGGTAGCTTTTAAGATTGTATCTATTCTTGATCATTTTTGCCTCATTATTAAGTATGTAGATGTGGATTTACTTTTTTATTTTTCACTGCTTAGTAGTCAAAGATCATTTTAGATTTGCCACCAGTGGGATCATTCTAACCCAAGTATTTTACAATGATTTCAAGATTTACTTATGAAATTAAGCTGCTGTCATCCACTATGGCAGGTAACTTAATAGCACGTCATTATTAGTTATTCTATCTTCCTTCCCTGTATTATTTTCCTTTGCCATCACTAGAATTTCCTTTATCTTACAAGTAAGCTACTTAATACCTGAGTCCTCTTTCTGGGGAAACACAGACTAATAGACACGGTAATAAGTAACATTTTTTTGCTAACTCACCTTTTCTATAACCACTTACTATGGAAGTTCCCCAGTTCTTTGTACATTATCTCCAAAACCCAGAATCTTCCTGAACCCTAGACTCATATCCCCAACTGCCTATATGATATTTCCACTTGGAAGGAAACACTTTAAGCTTAGCATGTCTAAAATTGAACTCCTGAATTCCTCCAACCAACAAAATCACTTTACCTCTCCTCCCTTTCCAGTTTCTGACCAGTCAGCCCTTCCAATTGCTCACACTAAAACTCTGGAGATATTCTTTTTTTAATTTTTATTTATTTTTTATTTTTTTAGTTAATTTTTATTGGCGTATAGTTGCTTTACAATGTTGTGTTGGTTTCTTGCTGTACAGCAAAGTGAATCAGTCATACGTATACATATATCCACTCTTTTTTTGATTTCCTTCCCACTTAGGTCACCACAGAGCATTGAGTAGAATTCCCTGTGCTATACAGTAGGTTCTCATTAGTAATCTATTTTATGTCAGTCCCAATCTCCCAGTTCATCCCAACCCCTCCTTCCCCCCTTGGTAACCATAAGTTTGTTCTCTACAACTGTGATTCTATTTCTGCTTTGCAAATAAGTTCATCTCTACCATTTTCTAGATTCCACATGTAAGTGATTATTGCGTGATATTTGTTTTTCTCTTTCTGACTTACTTCACTCTGTATGACAATCTCTGGGTCCACCCACGTCTCTGCAAATGGCACTATTCCATTCCTTTTTATGGCTGAGTAATATTCCATTGTATATATGTACCACATCTTCTTTATCCATTCCTCTGTTGATGGACATTTAGGTTGCTTCCATGTGCTGGCTATTGTAATTAGTGTTACAATGAACATCGGGGCGCATGCATCCTTTCTGGAGATAGTCTTAATACGTATTCTCTTACCACTGCACCCAATGCTGTCTTCTCTACTTTAAAACTATATCCAGAATCTGACCACTTCTCTACAACTCCTAGTACCACCCTGATCCAAGCCACCATTTCTCCTGCCTACATTCACACAAGAGTGTCCTAACTAGTCTCCATGCAACCATGCTTGCTCTATATTCCATTTCTATAGAACTTACAGAAATCCTTTGAAGACATGAGTATGATCATGTTACTTCACTGAACAAAATTCTTTACTGGCTTTTCACCTCACTCAAAAAAAATCCAAAAACCATATAATATCCTGCAAGTCTCTATCAAATGAGGGCCTCCATCATCTCTCTGGCCTCCCCTTCTGTACTCTCCCCTCTTATTCACTCTGCACTCACGCTGCTTTGGCCACAGTGTTTCTCCTTCCTGGAAAGCTCTGTTCCCAGATATCCTAATAGCTACCTCTCACCTCCTTCAAGCATTTTAACAAATATCACCTTTTTTTATGGTGACCCTAGATAAAATTGCCAACCACTTCCACCCTATTCACATGTATTTTATACCCCTTACCCTATGTTTGCTTTTTAAAGCATTTATTACCTATTAATATAATAGATCTTTAAATTATTTACTATATTTAATATATTGTGTCTTTCCACCAAATAGAATGTCACCTACCTTAGGCAGAGATTTTTGTGTTTTATTTATAATCTAACTCAAGCACCTAGAGGAGCTCATGATACCTAATAGATGATCAATAAATATTTGAATGTGTGTGTGTGTGTGTGTGTGTGTGTGTGTGTGTGTATTTCCATGAAAATTTCTGAAAGGGTAAATAAGTATCTATTGGTGGAGAAACTTAAGTGCATTTTATAGCAGGAGAATGAAGCCATAGAAAGAAGTATATGAGCATCTAGGATGAAATAATAAGTTCCCTAATGTACTAGCAGAAGTGGGAAGGGATCACATGAAGTCCATTGACCCAAAATGATGAATTTTCAGGCAGAGACTGCCCAAGTTGAGTTGAGAGTGTATATAAATGTAATCATTAAAATACACACAGTGTCTGATACACAAGGGCCAGTCAATAAATGTCAGTTAAAATGAATAAAATATCCTAATATCATAGTCTCATAACTTGTGGTACTGGGCTACAGGTTAAACCAAAAAAATAATAAAAGCAATAAAACTGTCAATTTCCTGATCACCTGAAAGTGTGATGCTGCAGTAGGTAAAAATATCAGACTAAGTTATGTAGTATTTAATGGCTTCAGTGAGGGTAGTTAAACCATATCAAGATATTTAAATATGTATCTGATTTTCCATGGGTTTTGTCATTTTAGAATCAGTTTATATTTGAGTCTATTTTCAGCAAGTGATCTATAAGAACCATGTGGAACTATATCTAGTCCTAATCTGTTTTTATTCTTGTTATTTCAATTGAATTCTTTCTAAGGCACTGCTGATATTTCCTTGCACTCAGTTTTCAGCCTGAGGATTTCCCCGTGATCACACTTGGCAGGAATTTCACATTGAGTAATGATCAGTATTAAAGCGCTCATTTGAATAGAAACAATAGTATGCATGTTACAGTTGATTAATTAAATATACAAATGATTCCCATCCAAGTTTTTATGATTATCTGGAATTTACCCCAGAAATTAATTAATCCCTTTTTATCATAACTACATGATTCATGAAAGCTTGTGGAGATTAATTCTAAATTATTAGATTGTCAGTGAGAAGACTGTATGATGAAATTAAAATGTAAATGACAAAAGAAGATATATCTCTAATTACTCTGAAATAATTATTTTGGTTATCACCATAATTGATTTTATTGTTTCTATGAAATTATTTCCTTCAGAAGTCAGACAGGTGTTTTCAAGAAAAACTGCTAACTCTAGACTATTCAAAGATGAGAATGTCTCATTTATACAGAAGTCATTCATGCAACAAAGTAACCTTCCTATAAAGAAAGCCAATAAACATGAAATAAGTGAAAGCAAAATGTTTCTGAGTAGCTGACAGTAGGTATAAACCAAGATATAAAAATTATATGTACTTATGGAAAAATGGGAACACATTTAGGACACCATAATAATACATATAAATGAATTATTATAGTTTAAAAGGTTATACATAAAAGAATATGTAATTATTTGTTCCTTATGGATATTTCCTTCAGTAATATATATCAGTTGTTTAGAATTAATTCCAGAGAAATTCAGTTTAAAATGGACTTGTAGATAACACTCAGCAAAATGTGTGTTGGCATGTCATCCTTTGACATGCAAGCCTTTGGCAACAGAAGACTTAGGTGTACATACATGTGTTCATTTTATATATGTGTGTGTGTATATATATATATATATACACATAACTTCTAAGAATGTAAGTTGGGATAGTATTTGGAATAAAAATAAAGAAATGATTTAATAATACGTATTTTTTTCTTTCAGTCTGCAGTTTGTTTTTTAATTTACTTAAATATGTTTACATTTTTAGAAGAGCAGAAATTAAAAACTTTTATGTCAAACTTACCAATTTTTTCTAAGAATCATGTTTTTGTTACATATAAACATCTTTGCCAAAACCAAATACCTTTTCTTGTATTTTTCTTCTAGAAATTGAAAGATTTTTAGTTGTATATTTAGGGCTATGATCTATTTGGAGCTAAATTTTGTAAGGATTTATTATTTTGCATAATGATATATAATTGTTTCACCATCATTTTTGATGACTCTTCTTTCTCTACTAAATTATTTTTGAAGTTTGAGAAAATCAATTGACCATACCTATATGGGTTTATTTCTGGACTTTCTGTTCTATTTCACTGATCTATGTATCTATACTTTCACAAATACTATGTAGTATCGATTACTGTAATTTATAGTAAATCTTGCAATCATTCTCATGTTGTGCTTCTTGTACAAAATTGGTTTTGCTATTGTAGTTCCATTACTTTCCATAGAAATTTTAGACTCTATTTGTTGATTTGTACAAAAAAACACCCTGAAACACACAAATAAAAAATGCATGTTGGGACTTTGATTGGGATTATGTTGAATCTATAGATTAGTTTGAGGAAAATTGACATCCTACAAACGTTTCATTCATGAAACTAGGATATATTCCCAATATTTTTGGTTTACTTTGATTTCTGTCATCAGTATTTTATTGTTTTTAACAAATAAATCTTATTAGCAGCAAACATATTTTGTTAGATTTACATGAAAGGTTTTTGTACGTATTTTGTGTTTTTCTCATTTCTTGAGATGCAGTTGATATATGACTTTTTATTAGTTAGAGGTGTACACCATAATGAATTGATATTTGTGTATATTGAGAAATGATTACCACAATTAGTTTAATCTTCATCACCTCGCATAATCACATTTTTTCTTGTATGAGAACATTTTTTTAACACTTTATTAGAGTATAATTGTTTCACAATGGTGTGTTAGTTTCTGCTTTATAACAAAGTGAATCAGCTATACATATACATATATCCCATTATCTCCTCCCTCTTGCGTCTCTCTCCCACTCTCCATATGCCACCCCTCTAGGTGGTCACAAAACACTGAACTAATCTCCCTGTGCTATGCTGCTGCTTCCCAATAGCTATCTGTTTTACATTTGGTAGTGTATATATGGCCATGCCACTCTCTCACTTCATCCCAGCTTACCCTTCTCCCTCCCCATGTCCTCAAGTCCATTCTCTACGTCTGCATCTTTATCCCTATCCTGCCCTTAGGTTCTTCAAAACCATTATTTTTTCTTTAGATTCCATATATATGTGTTAGCATATGGTATTTGTTTTTCTCTTTCTGACTTACTTCACTCTGTATGACAGACTCTATGTCCATCCACCTCACTAAAAATAACTCATTTTCATTTCTTTTTAAGGCTGAGTAATATTCCATTGTACATATGTGCCACATCTTCTTTATCCATTCATCTGTTGAAGGACACTTAGGTTGCTTCCATGTCCTGGCTACTGTAAATAGAGCTGCAATGAACATTGTCGTACATGACTCTTTGTGAATTATGGTTTTCTGTGGGTATATGCCCAGTAGTGGGATTGCTGGGTCGTATGGCAGTTCTATTATTAGTTTTTTAAGGAACCTCCATACTGTTCTCCATAGTGGCTGTATCAATTTACATTCCCACCAACAGTGCAAGAGGCTTCCCTTTTCTCCATATCCTCTCCAGCATTCATTGTTTCTAGATTTTTTGATGATGGCCATTCTGACAGGTGTGAGATGATATCTCATTGTAGTTTTGATTTGCATTTCTCTAATGATTAATGATGTTGAGCATTCTTTCAAGTGTCTGTTGGCAATCTGTATATCTTATTTGGAGAAATGTCAATTTAGGTCTTCTGCCCATTTTTGGATTGGGTTGTTTGTTTTTTTAATATTGAGCTGCATGAGCTGCTTGTAAATTTTGGAGATTAATCCTTTGTCAGTTGCTTCATTTGCAAATATTTTCTCCCATTCTGAGGGTTGTCTTTTCATCTTGTTTATGGTTTCCTTTGTTGTGCAAAAACTTTTAAGTTTCATTAGGTCTCATTTGTTTATTTTTGTTTTTATTTCCATTTCTCTAGGAGGTGGGTCAAAAAGGATCTTGCTGTGATTTATGTCGTAGAGTGTTCTGCCTATGTTTTCCTCTAAGAGTTTGATGGTGTCTGGCCTTACATTTAGGTCTTCAATCCATTTTGAGTTTATTTTTGTGTATGGTGTTAGGGAGTGTTCTAATTTCATTCTTTTACATGTAGCTGTCCAGTTTTCCCAGCACCACTTATTGAAGAGGCTGTCTTTTCTCCACTGTATATTCTTGCCTCCTTTATCAAAGATAAGGTGACCATATGTGTGTGGGTTTATCTCTGGGCTTTCTATCCTGTACCATTGACCTATATTTCTGTTTCTGTGCCAGTACCATACTGTCTTGATTACTGTAGCTTTGTAGTATAGTATGAAATCTGGGAGCCTGATTCCTGCAGCTCTGTTTTTCTTTCTCAAGATTGCTTTGGCTATTTGGGGTCTTTTGTGTTTCCATACAGATTGTGAAATTTTTTGTTCTAGTTCTGTGAAAAATGCCAGTGGTAGTTTGATAGGGATTGCATTGAATCTGTAGATTGCTTTGGGTAGTAGAGTCATTTTCACAATGTTGATTCTTCCAATCCAAGAACATGGTATATCTCTCCATCTATTTGTATCATCTTTAATTTCTTTCATCAGTGTCTTATAATTTTCTGCATACAGGTCTTTTGTCTCCTTAGGTAGGTTTATTCCTAGATATTTTATTCTTTCTGTTGCAATGGTAAATAGGAGTGTTTTCTTAATTTCACTTTCAGATTTTTCATCATTAGTGTACAGGAATGCAAGAGATTTCTGTGCATTAATTTTGTATCCTGCTACTTTACGAAATTCATTGATTAGCTCTAGGAGTTTTCTGGTAGCATCTTTAGGATTCTCTATGTATAGTATCATGTCATCTGCAAACAGTGACAGCTTTACTTCTTCTTTTCCGATTTGGATTCCTTTTATTTCTTTTTCTTCTCTGATTGCTGTGGCTAAAACTTCCAAAACTATGTTGAATAATAGTGGTGAGAGTGGGCAACCTTGTCTTGTTCCTGATCTTATGGAAATGGTTTCAGTTTTTCACCATTGAGGACGATGTTGGCTGTGGGTTTGTCATATATGGCCTTTATTATGTTGAGGAAAGTTCCCTCTATGCCTACGTTCTGCAGGGTTTTTATCATAAATTGGTGTTGAATTTTGTCGAAAGCTTTCTCTGCATCGATTGAGATGATCATATGCTTTTTCTCCTTCAATTTGTTAATATAGTGTATCACGTTGACTGATTTGCATATATTGAAGAATCCTTGCATTCCTGGGATAAACCCCACTTGATCATAGTGTAGATCCTTTTAATGCGCTGGTGGATTCTGTTTGCTAGTATTTTGTTGAGGATATTCACATCTATGTTCATCAGTGATATGAGCCTGTAGTTTTCTTTCTTTGTGACATCTTTGTCTGGTTTTGGTATCAGGGTGATGGTTGCCTCGTTGAATGAGTTTGGGAGTGTTCCTCCCTCTGCTATGTTTTGGAAGAGTTTGAGAAGGATAAGCGTTCTCTCTTCTCTAAATGTTTGATAGAATTCGCCTGTGAAGCCATCTTGTCCTGGGCTTTTGTTTGTTGCAGGATTTATAATCATATTTTCAATTTCAGTGTTTGTGATTGATCTGTTCATATTTTCTTTTTCTTCCTGGTTCAGTCTCGGAAGGCTGTGCATTTCTAAGAATTTGTCCATTTCTTCCAGGTTTTCCATTTTATTGCCATATAGTTGCTTGTAGTAATCTCTCATGATCCTTTGTATTTCTGCAGTGTCAGTTGTTACTTCTCCGTTTTCATTTCTAATTCTATTGGTTTGAGTCTTCTCCCTTTTTTTTTTTTTCATAAGTCTGGCTAATGGTTTATCAATTTTGTTTATCTTCTCAAAGAACCAGCTTTTAGTTTTAGTGATCTTTGCTATCGTTTCCTTCATTTCTTTTTCTTTTATTTCTGATCTGATCTTTATGATTTCTCTCCTTCTGCTAACTTTGGGGGTTTTTTTTTTGTTGTTGTTCTTCTTTCTCTAATTGCTTTAGGTGTAAGGTTAGGTTGTTTATTTGAGATGTTTCTTGTTTCTTAAGGTAGGATTGTATTGCTATATTCTTCCCTCTTAGAACTGCTTTTGCAGCAGCCCATAGGTTTTGGGTCATCGTGTTTTCATTGTCATTTGTTTCTAGGTATTTTTTGATTTCCTCTTTGATTTCTTCAGTGATCTCTTGTTTATTAAGGAGTGTGTTCTTTAGCCTCCATGTGTTTGTGTTTCTTACAGATTTTTTCCTGTAATTGATATCTAGTCTCATAGTGTTGTAGTCAGAAAATATACTTGATATGATTTCAACTTCCTTAAATTTACCAAGGCTTGATTTATGACCCAAGATATGATCTATCCTGGAGAATGTTCCATGAGCACTTGAGAAGAAAGTGTATTCTGCTGTTTTTGGATGGAATGTCCTATAAATATCAATCAAGTCTATCTTGTTTAATGCATCATTTACAGCATGTGTTTCCTTATTTATTTTCATTTTGGATGATCTGTCCATTAGTGAAAGTGGGGTGTTAAAGTCCCGTACTATGATTGTGTTACTGTCGATTTACCCTTTTATGGCTGTTAGTATTTGCCTTATATATTGAGGTGCTCCTATGTTGGGTGCATCAATATTTACATTGTTATATCTTCTTCTTGGATTGACACCTTGATGATTATGTAGTGTCCTTCTTTGTCTCTTGCAGTAGTCTTTGTTTTAAAGTCTATTTTGTCTGATATGAGAATTGCTACTCCAGCTTTCTTTTGATTTCCATTTGCATAGAATCTTTTTCCATCCCCTCACTTTCAGTCTGTATGTGTCCCTAGGTCTGAAGTGGGTCTCTTGTAGACAGGATATTTATGGGTCTTGTTTTTGTATCCATTCAGCCAGCCTGTGTCTTTTGGTTGGAGCCTTTAATCCATTTACATTTAAGGTAATTATCGATATGTATGTTCCTATTACCATTTTCTTAATTGTTTTGGGTTTATTATTGTAGGTCTTTTCCTTCTCTTGTGTCTCCTGCCTAGAGAAGTTCCTTTAGCCTTTGTTGTAAAGCTGGTTTGGTGGTGCTGAATTCTCTTAGCTTTTGCTTGTCTGTAAAGGTTTTAATTTCTCCATCAAATCTGAATGAGATCCTTGCTGGGTAGAGTAATCTTGCTTGTAGGTTTTTCTCCTTCATCACTTTAAATATGTCCTGCCACTCCCTTCTGGCTTGCAGAGTTTCTGCTGAAAGATCAGCTGTTAACCTTGTGGTGATTCCCTTATGTGTTATTTGTTGTTTTTCCCTTGCTGCTTTAAATATTTTTTTTCTATTTAATTTTTGATAGTTTGATTAATATGTGTCTTGGTGTGTTTCTCCTTGGATTTATCCTGTATGGGACTCTCTGTGCTTCCTGGACTTGATTGACTATTTCCTTTCCCATATTAGGGACGTTTTCAACTATAATCTCTGCAAATATTTTCTCAGTCCCTTTCTTTTTCTCTTCTTCTTCTGGGACCTCTATAATTCGAATGTTGGTGCATTTAATGTTGTCCCAGATGTCTCTGAGACTGTCCTCAGTTCTTTTCATTCTTTTTTCTTTATTCTGCTCTGCAGTAGTTATTTCCACTATTTTATCTTCCAGCTCACTTATCCGTTCTTCTGCCTCAGTTATTCTGCTATTGATCCCTTCTAGAGAATTTTTAATTTCATTTATTGTGTTGTTCATCACTGTTTGTTTGCTCTTTAGTTCTTCTAGTTCCTTGTTAAACCTTTCTTGTATTTTCTCCATTCTATTTCCAAGATTTTGGATCATCTTTACTATAATTATCCTGAATTCTTTTTCAGGTAGACTGCCTATTTCCTCTTCATTTGTTAGGTCTGGTGGGTTTTTGCCTTGCTCCTTCATGTGCTGTGTGTTTCTCTGTCTTCTCATTTTGCTTAACTTACTCTGTTGGGGTCTCCTTTTCACAGGCTGCAGTTTCGTAGTTCCCATTGTTTTTGGTGTCTGTCCCCAGTGGCTAAGGTTGGTTCAGTGGGTTGTGTAGGCTTCCTGGTGGAGGGGACTAGTGCCTGTGTTCTGGTGGATGAGGCTGGATCTTGTCTTTCTGGTGGGCAGGTCCACATCTGGTGGTGTGTTTTGGAGTGTCTGTGGCCTTATTATGATTTTAGGCAGCCTCTGTGTTAATGGATGGTGTTGTGTTCCTGTCTTGCTAGTTGTTTGGCCTAGTGTGTCCAGCACTGGAGCTTGCTGGTCGTTGAGTGTAGCTGGGTCTTGGCGTTGAGATGGAGATCTCTGGGAGATTTTTGCTGTTTGATATTACATGGAGCTGGGCAGTCTCTTGTGGACCAGTGTCCTGAACTTGGCTCCCCCACCTCAGAGGCACAGCCCTGACACCTGGCTGGAGCACCAAGAGCCTTTCATCCACACAGCTCAGAATAAAAGGGAGGAGAAAAAGAAAGAAGAAGATAAAATAAAATAAAATAATATAAAATAATTAAAATAAAAAATAAAAAATAATTATTAAGAAAAAAATTTTTTTAAGTAATTAAAAAAAAAAACAAAAATAGACAGACAGAACCCTAGGACAAATGGTAAAAGCAAAGCTATACAGACAAAATCACACACAGAAGCATACACATACACACTCACAAAAAGAGAAAAAGGGAAAAAATATATATATATCATTGATCCCAAAGTTCACCTCCTCAATTTGGGATGCTTTGTTGTCTATTCATGTATTCCACAGAGGCAGGTACATCAAGTTGATTGTGGACATTTAATCCGCTGCTTCTGAGGCTGCTGGGAGAGATTTCCCTTTCTCTTCTCTGTTCACACAGCTCCCGGGGTTCAGCTTTGGATTTGGACCCGCCTCTGCGTGTAGGTTGCCTGAGGGCGTCTGTTCTTCGCTCAGACAGGACGGGGTTAAAGGAGCAGCTGCCTCGGGGGCTCTGGCTCACTCAGGCCGGGGGAGGGAGGGGTAGGATGCGGGGCGAGCCTGCGGTGGCAGAGGCTGGCGTGACATTGCAGCAGCCTGAGGCGCGCTGTGCGTTCTCCCGGGGAAGTTGTCGCTGGATCACGGGAGCCTGGCCATGGCGGGCTGCACCGGCTCCCGGGAGGGGCGGTGTGGAGAGTGACCTGTGCTCGCACACAGGCTTCTTGGTGGCGGCAGCAGCAGCCTTAGCGTCTCATGCCCGTCTCTGGGGTCCGCGCTGATAGCCGCGGCTCGCGCCCATCTCTGGAGCTCGTTTAGGTGGCGCTCTGAATCCCCTCTCCTCGCGCACCAGGAAACAAAGAGGCAAGAAAAAGTCTCTTGCCTCTTCGGCAGGTCCAGACCTTTTCCTGGACTCCCTCCCGGCTGGCTGTGGTGCACTAGCCCCCTTCAGGCTGTGTTCATGCCGCCAACCCCAGTCCTCTCCCTGCGATCCGACCACAGCCCGAGCCTCAGCTCCCAGCCCCGCCTGCCCCAGCGGCTGAGCAGACAAGCCTCTCGGGCTGGTGAGTGCTGCTCGGCGCCGAGCCTCTGTGCGGGAATCTCTCCGCTTTGCCCTCCGCACCCCTGTGGCTGCGCTCTCCTCCGTGGCTCTGAAGCTTCCCCCCTCCGCCACCCGCAGTCTCTGTCCACAAAGGGGCTCCTAGTGTGTGGAAACCTTTCCTCCTTCACAGCTCCCTCCCCGAGGTGCAGGTCCTGTGCCTATTCTTTTGTCTCTGTTTTTCCTTTTTTCTTTTGCCCTACCCAGGTACGTGGGGAGTTTCTTGTCTTTTGGGAGGTCTGAGGTCTTCTGCCAGCATTCAGTAGGTGCTCTGTAGAAGTTGTTCCACGTGTAGGTGTATTTCTGATGTATTTGTGGGGAGGAAGGTGATCTCTGCATCTTACTTTTCCGCCATATTGAAGCTCCTCCCTATCTGAAACCAATTTTATACATTAAAAATTAATGTATTTTAAAAGATAACACTGCCTTTCACTTCAAGAATAGTGTCCACTTAGTACTGATTTTTTGCACTATGTCAAGTTTTATCTTGCTATACTACTGGGGGAATATCATATGTAGCATATATACAAACCAGAATCAAATACAAAGGAGTATTTTAAAAGTGAAAAAGTGGGGGATTTATATGTAAAATTCCGTTTATTGTGGTCAATTGCACATACATCGTTTTGTGTGTGTTTCTACTTTACCCTAATATTAGGAGTCAATATAATATTTGATACTTTTCAAATTTCAAACAGAGAACAAATTCCATAAGTTATATATAATAATAAACTCACAATTGATCAGTTTTTTCATAAGATCAATAGGGATTCAGGCAAATTTGTATAATATATATATCTTATACATCTCCTACTACAACTCTTATTAATCTGTGCAGCAAGGGTGTGTACATGTGTAGAATAAACACAAAAGATACTTACCTAAGGAAAGTACACCGACGATCATAGCAGCATTATTCACAGTAGCCAAAAGTGGAAACAGGCCAAGGGTGCATTGACAGATAAATGTATAAACAAAATGTGGTAGATGTTTATTATACAATGGAATGTTATTCAGCTTTAAAAAGAAAGAAAATTCTGACCTGTGCTACATATGGATCAACCTTGAGGCCATTATGCTGAGTGAAGTTAAAACAGTCACAAAAAGGAAAAAACTGTATGATTTCACTTATATAAGGTACTTAGAGTAATCAAATTCATAAAGACCAAAAGTAGCTGTAATTGAGCAGAGAGTATGGAACAAAGTTTACACCCCGAATGTAATAGAGGATTTCCGCTCCCTGTCAATTATGTTAAGGAACCCAATTTCACATTGTAGACAGAGTACATGTGTAAGCCCATATACCTGGCCTGTATCTGATTTAATACAATACATAAATGTGTAATTGTGTGTTCATGTGTCTGTGGTTTATTACTTGTATTTAATATAGAATATGAATTTATGCTTTCAAACTAGTAAACATGGGCCATGTGGTAGAATTTTTTTTCCTTATTTGTCATCACTAATTCCTTTTGTCCTCCTCTAGCTGTGAAGATTGTTGCAATGTTGATAAAGTCTTATGATCCATTCATCTCACAGAATGTTATTAATACATTGTTCAAATATTACAGTTAACAAATGTGTTAATGGAGCTAGGGAGATAAAAAAATATTAATTTAAAGAGATGTATTTCATGTTTTAAATCCTCAATTTAAGGGAATGGCCCACTTGCTACACTGTATGTAAATTCCAGCATTTCATATTAAAATACCACAAATAAAATACAAAATAAAAAGGGAATATAAGAAAGAACATTTTATAAATTTGTTAATATACAAGTGCTTTACCATGTTTTAAATATAAATAATCAATTTTGTTTGTAACAATTTTTCTTTACCTGAAAGAAACTTTACAGTGATCAGATGAGTGAAATATTATTTAAATTAGAATACATATTTACTAATATAATTTATATTTAAAACATCAAAAATATGGATTCTAAAAGATACTTTCATTGACACAGATAATGTTTATAATTTAAATAATATTTCACTAGCAAAATTATGGAATTTATGAATATGAAATGAATACTTATATTCAACAACAGCATTAATATGAAAATATATTCAGAAATTTAGAGATTCTGAAATTTGTTGCAAGATATGCCTTCTACTTCAGTCTTCAGATGTCTATTTTTATCTTAAAAGAATCTTTTAGCATGAAGAAATTAGAGCAAGTTGAATTACAGAATTTATGAAAGAAATATAAATTGCCTGGTATATATGCATTTCAAAGATGTTCAAAGGAACATGATTATCCCATTTGCAATTCAGTTTTAAAATCTGAATACAACATACACAGTATTTGTCACAATTTCTCATTTAGAATTTTAGAAGCTGACAGCCAACACGTTAAGTTCAGAGTCTTCAGAAAATATACTTATGGCACAAGATGAGCTAGAATAATAGAAGATAATAAACCCTGAATTTTTATCTTTGAACTTTTGTTTTCATAATAATGCTACATTGTTACATCCATAAACATTGCATATTTACATTGTGTCTGGTGTTGGGCAGAAGAAGATATGTACCAAATCTGTTCAGTGAACGGTGAAGAATTTGATTTGGTTTGGTTGGCTTTGGCTGCTCATATGGCAAGGCTCATGTTACAAATTGGCAGATAAATGGATGTTAAGTACAGATTATTGCATACCATGTCATTAACACAATGTATAATCTTATGGTCTTTATTCTGGAAAACAGTGGGTGCTATGACAGTTTTTTAATCAGAGGGTGAATATCATTAGCATTTTACAAGTCTAATCCTGAAGAATGAAGAGACCCAGAGTTGGGGAATGGGGAGGGGGGAAGGACCAGTGTAAAGACATTGTAGTATTCTGGGTGTAAAGGACTAAGATCCTGAACTGTGCCAGTGGCAGTCTGATACAAAGAGAGGGATAAACTTAAGAAATTTTGAGGGGAAAAAAATGATGTTTTTAACTTATTTTTCTTGTCTAACAGCTCTGTCTAGGACTTCCAGTACTATGTTGAATAGAAGTGGCAAGAATGGGCACCCTTGCCCTGTTCCAGATCTTAGAGGAAAATGATTTCAGTTTTTCACCATTGAGTATGACATTAGTTACCAGATTTTCACATATGGCCTTCATTGCTTTGAGGTAAGTTCTTTCTGTACCTAGTTTACTGAGAGTTTTTGTCATGAATGGGTTTTGAATTTTATCAGATGATTTTTGTGTCTATTAAGATGATCATGTGATATTTATCTTTTATTCTGTTATGTAGTGTATCGCATTTATTGATTTGCATATGTTGAGCCATCCTTGCATCCCAGGGATTAATCCCTCTTTGCTATGGTGCATGATCTTTTAAATATGGTGCTGAATTTGATTTGCTAATGTTTGGTTGAGGAATTTTACATCCATGTTTATTAAGATATTGGCTTGTAGTTTTCTTTCCTTGCAGTGTCTTTGTCACAGTGATGCTGGCTTCATAAAATGAGTTTGGAAGTGCTTCCTTCGCTTCTACTTTTGAGTAGTTTAAAGAGGATTGATATTAATTATCTAAATGTTTGGTAAAATTCACCTGTGAAGTCATCTGGTCTTAGGCTTTCAGTTGTGGAGTGTTTTGATTACTGATTCAGTCTTCTCATTTGCTATTGGTCTGTTTTCTGTTTCTTTTTCATTGTCTTGGTGGGTTGTATGTTTTAGAAATTTATCCATTTTTCTAGGTTGTCCAATTTGTTGGTGTATAATTGCTTGTAATAGTCCCTTATAGTCTTTTTTTTTTTTTTAATTTTATTTATTTATTTATTTATTTATTTTTGGCTGCGTTGGGTCTTCGTTTCCGTGCAAGGGCTTTCTCTAGTTGCTGCAAGTGGGGGCCACTCTTCATCGCGGTGCACGGGCCTCTCACCATCGCGGCCTCTCCTGTTGCGGAGCACAGGCTCCAGACGTGCAGGCTCAGTAATTGTGGCTCACAGGCCTAGCCGCTCCACGGCACGTGGGACCTTCCCAGACCAGGGCTCGAACCCGTGTCCCCTGCATTGGCAGGCAGATTCCCAACGACTGCACCACCAGGGAAGCCCCTCTTTTTTTTTAATGTAGGTGTTTGTCACCATAAATTTTCTGCTTAGTACTGCCTTTAATGTATCCCATAAATGTTAGTATGTTGTAGATTTATTTTATTTGTATTCAAATATTTTCTAATTTCTCTTTTGATTTTCTCTTTGACCCAATGGCTGTTCAGTTGTGTGTTGTTTAATTTCCATGTTTTTGTGAGTTTTCCCATTGTTTTTTTGTTGCTGATTTCTAGAGAATTTTGCAACAGATTGGTCAATTTAATATTACACAGGAAAGGGGATGGAGGAAGTATAAATTTATTTGTGATTTTTGCTTTAGGCATTAGGAGAATGATACCACTAAGAAAAATGCAGAAATCAGTTTGGGACAAGAGGTGATGGGGTTGAATGGAAGACTTATAATTAACTTAATTGTAGGATGAATATTGTTTGCAGGATGGATACAACATTTAACTGGAAATGGCCATAGAGATGGAAATAACACATAGAGATGTAATTGCTTCTGGAGAAAGAAATGTTTATGAAAATTATATTTTGGTGTAAGATCATATTTCTCAACATAAAGAAGTCTATGAATTTGGGTCGATTCTAGAGAGGATCATACAATTTGTTTTTTTGTCCTCACTGTTGGCATCATTGAAATATAAAGATGGTGATTTTAGGTTGTAAGTCATAGCTAAAATATTGTCTACCACTGAGCCCTTGCTCTTACTGTCCAGGTTACTATTCCTCAACTCAACAATCCCTATAAAAGGATCTGGTCATCAATTTTCTTCATAAACACTACATTAACCATACTCAGCTATGAAAGTAATATCACAGAATGAGAAGCTTATATCAGGATTATATGTTCTAATATGAGCTGATTATGTATTTCTATCTTAACTTGGGGGAGTAGGTAAAATGTAATGAAACTTTATTTTAGCCATCTCCAAGAGACCCAGATTTTATTAAATCAAACCATCTGGCTGATGTTTACTACTTTTGATTTAGAAGGTAAAGGAAATATTAGTTATCTATAGTATAGAAAAAAATAGAACCACGTGTATCCTGAACTTTCACTGGTAACATGAATTCAGTTTGCACCAGTTTAAATGATTTTAGAGTTAACAAATAAAAATGTATTAGGTAGTGTCTCTTTATAACCTGGGGACTGAGGCTGCAAAGAAAAAGGAAGAGAATGTTATCCAGGAAGACAAATGGAACTGCATTATAGCTCCTTAATTCCAAAGAAAATAAATCATTATTCATGATAAATTTATGTGAAAATATTAACATAACTATGTTTTGGAAGCCTGGTCTGTCTTAAACTGGAAAACTTTGTTTCCCTCCAGGGCATATTTTATCATTTACATATAAAAAAATGTGATGACTATAATGTTTGAAATACTAGAACCTGAAATTTATCTTAAATGAGATTAGACTGTACCATTGTTCCTAAAGGTATACGTCTTTTTTAAACAGCTGTTGGGAAAATAATTTTTCATATCAACATCAATTCTTAAAAACCACTATATATCTTTTGAGATTAATTGGCTATTCAAAATTTCTCATCTGCATTTAAAAAAAAAAGCAAAGAGATGCTGGAGGTCTGTATCAGAGACAGTTAATGCAACTATGAAAACACATGTTCATGGATGCCTAAGGGATATTTAATAATCTCTGTATCCTTTTTAATAAAATTTTAGTTGGGTTTTCATGAGAGGTGATGGGGAAGCCTTGACTAAATACATAAAGTATCTCATTTATTTTATCTATATATTATTAATATAGATTTTACAAATAAAACATCCACAGGGAAAATTCTGAGTGAGACAGAGCTTGAATTACACATTTAGTATATTAATATTCAAAGGGGATCCCTGCTTTAGGATAGCTTCAAATTTCTTATTTAGCTTTTGATTTGCTAATAGAATATTTTACAAGAGGCAGGTAGAATTCAGTGATTCCAAGACAAAGAAGCACATATGTGGTTAGCTCTGGAAAAGGAATTTTGTCCCCCAGATAATTCCTAAGTATGCAGGGGTTTACAGTCTCAGGACACAAAATAGGATTTAACCTTTTATCCTATGATTTTTTTCTTTATAAAATGATTCAATGAAAATTATTTTATAGGCTTGTATTTATATTGAATAAGAGTATAAAATATTCTCTTGTAGTTGTTGTAAATAATGTGACAAACCTTAAGATGTAACAGGTAATCATATAACTCATATTTGTATTCCATTGCATGTGATGTAATATTGAACCCCATACAACAGTTCATTTGAATATAAACAAGAAAACATGCAACTAAAAATAATCCCTTCCATCTTTGGTCAGTTTTTCTCTGATTTTAATGTTTCAATATTATTATTTTGGCCTATAAGTTTCCTTTCTGCAAAACGTAATTGTCAATGAAATTTTAAGTGGTTATTTGGTGACCACACTTTGGCTCTGCAGTATAAGTAAAGGAAAATCTGATTATAATTACAGCACATGATACTTAAAGAGGAAAGAGCAAAAATAGCAGGTGGTGAGAAGTATTAGTGACAAGAAGTGATGAAAGGGGATCGAAGCCTAATGTATATCTGCTTCACAAGCTTTCTTAATGCTGTCACTACTCAAAAGATACTAGTTTCCCTGTTCCTATATTATAAGTGGAGATAACTTCTTCATATCAGCAGGGGACAAGTACTTTCCAATTATTTCTTTATTCTCATTTTGAAAAGCCAAATAAATATCAAACTAAAAATTATAGATATTACAAAAATGCTATGTCTTTAAAATTTCTGGAATAGATTATCAGTTTCAGGTTTAAAAATATTTTAGCTTCCTGTCAGTTGTATATAACCTATTTACTTTGAAACAACATTAAAAAGTAACAAGTTAAATTTTAAAGGTTGTTCATAAAGTAAGATAACAAAAATAGATAAATATAGTCATATATTATTAATGGCACTTCCTTTTTGTAATAACTTTAGTTTCACAAAGGGACAATATTCCCTTATCTATTTTTAGCCTAGTCAATAAAAGGAAATAAAATCCATGATAACCCTAGGATATTTTTTCAGGTATAAGTTGAATTTACTCAGCTATCTTATATTTTGCCATGGTTGGACTACAGTATTTAAAGTATATTAAAAAATAAATTCAAGAGTGAGAAATACTTTCTTTTCTCAAAGTCATTACTTTGAAGAGTGTCATATTCTGTTGATTAAAGTATATTTTGAGACAGTGTGCTCTTGTTAATGGTATTCAAATTCTGATTCTTTATAGAAACCAATATATTTTAAAGCAAAATAGTTAAAAAAAAGAAGAAACCTATAAGAATGGTTCCAGTAAGGATACCAAATAAAGGGGACTAGATTTACCCTACTGCCTGAAACAACCAAAAGATTAACCAAATTAATAGAACAATGGTTCTAAAGACACTAGATATCAGGCAATAAAGGACAACAATCCATGAGATTAAGTAACTAAATGAGGTGAACCCTAAGCTTACCCAAATGTACTACCTTGAATGATTTCAGATTTTGAAAAACAGAGAGAAAGAATTCAGGCAAAGCCCAGTTTTGTTCTTAAGTTGAAGAAATGAAGCTGAGACCAAAGTGGCTAGAACTCACAGGACATGCTGCTGGAATGGACAGAATTACACAGACCAGCACTCTGAAGGTATCCAGAGTACAGATTAATACATGAATATAAAGAAACTACTTGAGGCTAGAGATATTAAAGATATCAGAAGTTCTTAGAGATAGAGTGCCTGAAATTCATGGGGTGGGGTGGGACAAAGGGCCCTGGCTGATAAATGTGGAATAACTAACCTTAAGCTGAGCACTGCTCTGATATTGCCTAATAAACCTTCAAAACAAGATCCCAAGGAATGAACTGATTCCAATTAATTTAACTGAATCCCAGACAAAGCTCAAGAACATTTATAGGAGTCCAGAAATATCCAGCACCAAAGAAAATGAAATTAGTGATTGCTAAAACATAAAAATTACTAAGAATGCAAGAAGAAAATATATATAATGAAAAGATTAATCACAGAAACAGAGAACTGAAATATATTTTAGTGTTAACAGATAAGAACATTAAAAGGATTATTATGACTGCATTCAATATACTAAAAAATTAAGTGGAGACAAATGGAAGGTGCAAACAATGACCCAAATAAGACCTACAACGTATGAGATGAAAAATTTACTGAATGGTATATTAATGGCACATGAGCGATTTACGAAGAAAGCATTAGTGAACCTGAAGACATAGAAAGTGTCTAAAATTAAACAAATGAAAGGGAATTTTTTAAAAAGTGAGTTTTACAACAAATTCCTATAACGTAGTATGTGTAAGTGGAGTCTACACAGAAGAAAACGGAACATAGAAATGAAATATGAAGAAATAATGGCCAAACATTTTCTAAATTTGATGAAATGCATAACTCACAGATCCAAGATCCTCAACAAGACACAAGGAAATCTGAAAAACCTGCATCATGGTGCATGAAAATCAAATTTCTCAGAATCAGAGATAAAGAGAAAAATCTTAAAATCAGCCAGAGAAATTTAGATATAGAGGTGTAAATATAAGGATATCAGCAAATTTCTTGTTGGAAGCAATATAAGTGAGGGGAGAGTATAACAATATCTTTATAGCACTGAAAAAAAAACCCAAAACTGTCAATGTAGAATGCTATACTCAGAAAAAATATCATTTGAAAATGAATGTTAGACTATTTTGTACATATACAAGTTGAAAGAATTCATCACCATGAGACCCACACTAAAAAAAATGTAAAGAATTTCAAGTAGAAGGAATATGAAAGTAGATGGAAAGATGGCTCTATCAGAGGAAATTAAGAGCAACAGAAATGGTTATTATGTGGTAAATACATATGGTTTTTATTATTATTTAAATATTATTAACATAATTGTTAAAAAGTAAAACGGGTTTTATCACATGTGACTAATAATACAGCAGCAGTGTAAAATATAATAATGTATATGGAGTTAAAACATATTTAAAAATTAAGTATATTATAATAGTACATAGCAAGGGAGCTAAATGGAAACATACAATTATAACAGTTTTATACTACATAGGAAATGTCATAACACAACTTGAAAGTAGACTAAGGTAAGTTAAGAATTCAATCTGCAGTTGGTTGAATCTGTGGATGTGGAACCCACAGATACAGAGTACTGTCTGTACTGTGCCATTTTATATAAGACACTTGAGCATCCATGGACGTTGGTATCCATGGGAATCCTGGAACTAGTTCCTCAAGAGGATACAGAGGGATGACTGTATAATGTGAACCAAAAATCCTCCACGAAAATAACAGAGAGTTATAGATGTTGTCACTAAAGTAGATAAAATAAATTCATTTAAAAAAGATGCAGGAGTCAGGATTACTTTTCAGTGTGCGCGCCGAGCACACACCAGACCTCAGAGAGGGTGGAAGGCATGGGGATTCCCAGCACCCCCAGCACGTGCAGCATGACCAGCGGGTGCCATCCACAGTAGGAATTGGCTCATGTGGTTATGGAAGCTGGATGCTGAGAAGTCCCAAGATCTGCACTGAGCAAGCTGGAGGCCCAAGAGAGCTAATGGTATAGCTTCCAGTCTGAATCCAAAGTCTTGAGAGCCAGGCCATCTTGAATCACAGTGTCGGGAGCCTCTGTGCACTGTTCGGAGCTGAGGCGCTGGCCTAGCCTCTTCCGAGGAGGAGCTCACAGGTGAAGGGCCTAGCATGAGGCCTCTGTGTGCAGTGCCCTGTGAGCAAGTGACAGAAAACTAAGCACAAAGGAAAAAATAAAAGCCGTGTGGCTGACAGGGAGTTGGTGCTCCGGCTGGGAGTCAGGCCTGTACCTGTGAGGTGGGAGAGACGAGTTCAGGACATTGGTCAAACAGTTCCACATAATATCAAACAGAAAAACCAGCTCCACATAATATCAAACAGAAAAAGGTCTCCGAGAGATCTCAACCTCAACGCTAAGACCCACCTCCACTCAATGAACAACAAGCTACAGTGCTGGACACCCTATGCCAAACAACTAGCAAGACAGGAACAAAACCCCACCCATTAGCAGAGAGGCTGCCTAAAATCATAATAAGGTCACAGGCACCCCAAAACACACCACTGGACGCGGTCCTGCCCACCAGAAAGACAAGATCCAGCCTCATCCACCAGAACACAGGCACCAGTCCCCTCCACCAGGAAGCCTACAAAACACACTGAACCAACATTACCCCCTGGGGGCAGACACCAAAAACAACGGGACCTACGAACCTGCAGTGTGCGAAAAGGAGACCCCCAAACACAGTAAGTTAAGGAAAATGAGAAGACAGAGAACTACGCAGCAGAGGAAGGAGCAAGGTAAATACCCACCAGACCAAACAGATGAAGAGGAAATAGGCAGACTACCTGAAAAAGAATTCAGAGTAATGATAGTAAAGATGATCCAAAATCTTGGAAATAGAATGGAGAAAATACAAGAAACGTTTAACAAGGACCAAGAAGAACTAAAGAGCAAACAAACTGATGAAAAACACAGCAAATGAACTTAAAATTTCTCTAGAAGGAATCAATAGCAGAACAACTGAGGCAGAAGAATGGATAAGTGACCTGGAAGATAAAATAGTGGAAATAACTAATGCAGAGCAGAATAAAGAAAAAAGAATGAAAAGATTGAGGACAGTCTCAGAGCCCTCTGGGACAACATTAAATGCACCAACATGTGAATTATAGGGGTCCCAGAAGAAGAAGAGAAAAAGAAAGGGACTGAGAAAATATTTGAAGAGATTATAGTTGAAAACGTCCCTAATTCGGGAAAGGAAATAGTTAATCAAGTCCAGGAAGTGCAGAGAGTCCCATACAGGATAAATCCAAGGAGAAACACACCAAGACACATATTAATCAAACTATCAAAAATTAAATAGAGAAAAAATTTTAAAGCAGCAAGGGAAAAACAACAAATAACATATAAGCGAATCACCACAAGGTTAACAGCTGATCTTTCAGCAGAAACTCTGCAAGCCAGAAGGGAGTGGCAGGACATATTTAAAGTGATGAAGGAGAAAAACCTACAACCAAGATTACTCTACCCAGCAAGGATCTCATTCAGAGTCAATGGAGAAATTAAAACCTTTACAGACAAGCAAAAGCTAAGAGAATTCAGCACCACCAAACCAGCTTTACAACAAATGCTAAAGGAACTTCTCTAGGCAGGAAACACAAGAGAAGGAAAAGACCTACAATAACAAACCCAAAACGATTAAGAAAATGGTAATAGGAACATACATACATATCGATAATTACCTTAAATGTAAATGGATTAAATGCTCCAACCAAAAGACATAGACTAGCTGAATGGCTACAAAAACAAAACCCGTATATATGCTGTCTACAAAAGACCCACTTCAGACTTAGGGACACATACAGACTGAAAGTGAGAGATGGAAAAAGATATTCCATGCAAATGGAAATCAAAAGGAAGCTGGAGTAGCAATTCTCATATCAGACAAAATAGACTTTAAAATAAAGACTAACACAAGGACAAAGAAGGACACTACATAATGATTAGACGATCCATCCAAGAAGAAGATATAACAATTGTAAATATCTATGCACCCAACATAGGAGCACCTCAATACATAAGGCAAATACTAATAGCCATTAAAGGAGACATCGACAGTAACACAATCATACTAGGGGACTTTATCATCCCCATTTCACCAATGGACAGATTATCCAAAATTAAAATAAATAAGGAAACACAAGCTTTAAATGATACATTAAACAAGATGGACTTAATTGATGTTTACAGGACATTCCATCCAAAAACAGGACATTCCTGAGAAGAATATACTTTCTTCTCAAGTGCTCATGGAACATTCTCCAGGATAGATCATATCTTGGGTCACAAATCAAGCCTTGGTAAATTTAAGAAAGTTGAAATCGTATCAAGTATCTTTTCTGACCAGAAAAAATCTGTAAAAAATACAAACACATGGAGGCTAAATAATACACTACTAAATAACCAAGAGATCACTGAAGAAATCAAAGAGGAAATCAAAAAATACCTAGAAACAAATGACAATGAAAACATGATGACCCAAAACCTATGGGATGCAGCATAAGCAGTTCTAAGAGGGAACTTTACAGCAATAAAATCCTACCTTAAGAAACAAGAAACATCTCAAATAAACAGCCCAACCTTACACCTAAAACAATTAGAGAAAAAACCAAAAAAACCCAGAGTTAGCAGAAGGAAAAAAATCATAAAGATCAGATCAGAAATAAATGAATGGAAACAAAGAAAACAATAGCAAAGATCAAAGAGCAAACCTGGTTCTTTGAGAAGATAAACAAAATTGATAAACAATTAGCCAGACTCATCAAGAAAAGAAAGGGAGAAGACTCAAGTCAATAGAACTAGAAATGAAAAAAGGAGAAGTTAACAACTCACACTGCAGAAATACAAAGTATCATGAGAGATTACTACAAGCAACTCTATGCCAATAAAATGGACAACCTGGAAGAAATGGACAAATTCTTAGAAAAGTGCAACCTTCCGAGACTGAACCAGGAAGAAATAGAAAATATAAACAGGCCAATCACAAGGACTGAAATTGAGACTGGAATTAAAAATCTTCCAACAAACAAAAGCCCAGGACCAGATGGCTTCACAGGAGAATTCTATCAAACATTGAGAGAAGAGCTAACACCTATCCTTCTCAAACTCTTCCAAAATATAGCAGAGGGAGGGACACTCCCAAACTCATTCTACGAGGCCACCATCACCCTGAGATGAAAACCAGACAAAGATGTCACAAAAAAGAAAACTACAGGCCAATATCACTGATGAACATTGATGCAAAAATCCCCAGCAAAATACTAGCAAACAGAATCTAACAGCACGTTAAGAGGATCATACACCATGATCAAGTGGGGTTTATCCCAGGAATGCAAGGATTCTTCTATACATGCAAGTCAATCAATGTGATAAACCATACTAACAAATTGAAGGAGAAAAACCGTATGATCATCTCAATAGATGCAGGAAAAGCTTTCAACAAAATTCAACACCCATTTATGATAAAAACCCTCCAGAAAGTAGGCATAGAGGGAACTTACCTCAACATAATAAGGGCCATATATGACAAACCCACAGCCAACATCATTCTGAGTGGTGAAAAACTAAAACCATTTCCTCTAAGATCAGGAACAAGACAAGATTGTCCACTTACCACTATTATTCAACAAAGTTTTGGAAGTTTTAGCCACAGCAATCAGAGAAGAAAAGGAAATAAAAGGAATCCAAATTGGAAAAGAAGAAGTAAAGCTGTCACTGTTTGCAGATGACATGATACTATACATAGAGAATCCTAAAGATGCCACCAGAAAACTACTAGAGCTAATCAATGAATTGGTAAAGTAGCAGGATACACAAAATTAATGCACAGAAATCTCCTGCATTCCTATACACTAATGATGAAAAAATCTGAAAGAGAAATTAAGTAAACACTCCCATTTACCACTGCAACAAAAAGAATAAAATACCTCGGAATAAAACTACCTAAGGAGACAAAAGACCTGTATGCAGAAAACTATAAGACACTGATGAAAGAAATTAAAGATGATAAAAACAGATGGTGAGATAGACCATGTTCTTGGATTGGAAGAATCAACATTGTGAAAATGATTATACTACGCAAAGCAATCTACAGATTCAATGCAATCCCTATCAAACTACCAATGGCATTTTTCACAGAACTAGAACAAAAAATTTCACAATTTGTGTGGAAACACAAAAGACTCTGAATACACAAAGCAATCTTGAGAAAGAAAAATGGAGCTGGAGGAATCAGGCTCCCTGACTTCAGACTATACTACAAAGCTACATTCATCAAGACTGTATGGTACTGGCATAAAAACAGAAGTATAGTTCAATGGAACAGGATAGAAAGCCCAGAGATAAACCCACGCACATATGGTCACCTTATTTTTGATAAAGGAGGAAAGAATATACAATGGAGAAATGACAGCCTCTTCAATAAGTGGTGCTGGGAAAAATGGGCAGCTACATGTAAAAGAATGAAATTAGAACACTCCCTAACACCATACATGAAAATAGACTCAAAATGGATTAAAGACCTAAATGTAAGACCAGATACTATAAAACTCTTAGAAGAAAACATAGGCAGAACACAATGACATAAATCACAGCAAGATCCTTTTTGACCCACCTCCTAGAGAAATGGAAATAAAAAGAAAAATAAACAAATGGGACCTATGAAACTTAAAAGCTTTTGCACAAAAAAGGAAAACATAAGAGAAAATGACAGCCCTCAGAATGGCAGAAAATATTTGCAAATGTAGCAACTGACAAAGGATTAATCTCCACAATTTACAAGTAGCACATGCATTTCAATATCAAAAAAACAAACAACCCTGTCCTATAATGGGCAGAAGACCTAAATAGATATTTCTCCAAAGAAGATATACAGATAGCCAACAATAACATGAAAGGATGCTCAACATCACTAATCATTTGAGAAATGCAAATCAAAACTACAATGAGGGGCTTCCCTGGTGGCGCAGTGGTTGAGAATCTGCCTGCCAATGCAGGGGACACGGGTTCGAGCCCTGGTCTGGGAAGATCCCACATGCCGCAGAGCAACTAGGCCCGTGAGCCACAATTACTGAGCCTGTGCGTCTGGAGCCTGTGCTCCGCAACGGGAGAGGCCGCGATGATGAGAGGCCCGCGCACCGCGATGAGGAATGGCCCCCACTTGCCGCAGCTAGAGAAGGCCCTCACACAGAAACAAAGACCCAACGCAGCCATAAATAAATAATTAATTAATTTAAAAAAAAAAAAAAACTACAATGAGGTATCGATAACCACCCACCAGTCAGAATGGCTATCATAAAAAAATCCTCAAACAATAAATGCTGGAGAGGGTGTGGAGAAAAGGAAACCCTCTTGCACTCTTGCTGGGAATGTAAATTGATACAGCCACTATGGAGAACAGTATGGACGTTCCTTAAAAAACTAAAAATAGAACTACCATACGACCCAGCAATCCCACCACTGGGCATATACCGTGAGAAATCCATAATTCACAAAGAGTCATGTACCACAATGTTCACTGAAGCTCTATTTACAATAGCCAGGACGTGGAAGCAACCTAAGTGTCCATCAACAGATGAATGGATAAAGAAGATGTGGCACATATATACAATATATGGCTTTTACTCAGCCATAAAAGGAAGAAATGAAATATGAGTTATTTGTAGTGAGGTGGATGGAGTTAGAGTCTGTCATACAGAGTGAAGTAAGTCAGAAAGATTAAAACAAATACCGTATGCTAACACATATATATGGAATCTAAAAAAAAAAAAAAAAAGGTTCTGAAGAACCTAGGGGCAGGAGAGAAATAACGATGCAGACGTAGAGAAAGGACTTGAGGACACAGAGAGGGGGAAGGGTAAGCTGGGACAAAGTGAGAGAATGGCATGGACATATATACACTACCAAATGTAAAATAGATAGCTAGTGGGAATCAGCCACATGGCACAGGTAGATCTGCTCAGTGCTTTGTGACCATCTAGACGGGTGGGATTGGGAGGGTGGGAGGGTGATGCAAGAGGGAGGAGACATGGGGATATATATATATATATATATATGTGTGTGTAGCTGATTCACTTTGCTATAAAGCAGAAACTAACACACCATTGTAAAGCAATTATACCCCAATAAAGATGTTAAAAAAAAAAAAAGACACAGGAAATTAAAAAGGCAGGAAAAAAATCAGAAAAGAGTAACAAAGACTAAGTGGGAGAAATAGAAAATTAATAGTAAGATGATAGATTTAATCTTAACCATATCAAAATTTTAAAAATGTAAAATGATCTAAAGAGCCCAACTAATAGAGATAGTTGAATAAAAAAGCAAGACCTAACTATAAACTGCCTACAAAATTTCATTTCGTGAATGAAAAAATGGAACATTCTGAGAGTAATCACCAAAGCTGGAATAGATCTCCTAAAATTAGGTCAAGTGTCTTTCAGAGCAAAAAATATATAGCTGGAGATAGTCATTCCCTAATTTTAAAGAGGTAATTTAATCAAGAGTGCATAGCAGGTCCTTAACCTTTATGTACTTCATAATAGTACTTCAAAAACATGAAAGGAAAACTTATAAAACCAGAAGGAGAATTAGATAAATCAACAGTTATAGTTGTTGATTTCAGATTCAATACTTTCTCAACAGTTGATAGAACAGGTACACAATAAAGATGTTAAAAATTTGAACAACACTATGAATAAACTTGACCTAAGTGATATTAATAAAACATTCCATCCAACAATAGAATATACTTTTTTTTCAAGTGCACATAAAACATTGACCTTGATAGAACATATTCTGGGACATAAATCTCAATAGATTAAAAGCACTAAATTACTAAAGAAATATGTGCTCTGACCTTAATGGATTTACATTAGAAATCAATAGCAGAAGCTTCTTTGGCCAATCCCCACATGCTTAGAAAATGAATGACACACTTCTAAAAAACTCATACGTCAAAATGGAAATCAAAAGTGAACTTAGAATATATTTCAAACTGAATGAAAATTTAAAAATTACATATAAAAATTTGTGTTGATACCCTACAAGCAATATTTAGGCAAAAATGTACCACTAAATCCCTATATTAGAAGAGGAGGAAGATCTTAATTCTATCACCTCAGGTTTCCCATTAAGCAAATAGAAAAAGAAAAGCAAAATAAGTGCAAATTAAAAAGGTGCATTGTGCGATCTATCTCAGAAAACTGAGCATATCAGTGTGGCCATGGCTAAACAAGGACTGTTTCCCTTCCTTTATCTCAAAGTGTTCTGTACTCCAGGGCTATTTTTATAGGATTTCATTTATTTTTATGTCAGGGACCACTTCTCTTTAAAAAATCCTGATACTGGACCAAAAGAATCAGATTTTATTATTAATACTACTAATTGCTAAGAAAGATTGACTATTATTATCATTTAAGCTTTAATAAAGGGTTCATTAATGATGTACTCATCCTTTAAACATAACAACGGCTAAAACTTTTATTTTTAAAAAGAGTTCAACATATCATTTGGATTAAACACATAATTTTAAAATGTGTAAATAAACCAAAATATTCAACCACTTTTAGTGGTATATGATTGTAATTTCTCGTCAAGTGCAGATGTTAAAATCCAGTTTGGAAATTTTATATAAAACACTATTAAACAGAAATAACCTATACGTATTTAAAATCAATTAAATAATTACCTAATGGGATATTAAAGCAAAATAAAAGATGAAAAGTTTAGCAGAATATAAGTCTATGGTACCTCCATCAGATTACCCAAATAAAAATATAATAATTTATGTCAAGATGATTTTGCTTTCATTACAATGAGTCTTTACAGTTAAATAATAATATCCATTGATGTGTTTTTATTTCAGTGCCACAATGGAACCTGATTTTCTTCTAGTGATATTCATAACCATGAATGATGAACCTAATATCACTTTATTAAATCTAAAGGTAATAATGACATTATTGATATTCATAATGTGTTCAGGAGCCAAAATTTGAAAATTTATTTGGTTGTGAAACTACTAATTAGAACTGTAATTTGGTTTGTTACCTAGATTGAGGTTTAGGAAATAAAATATACAATGTATGTGATATATTATGTGTCCTTAGATAAATTACTTAACTCTTCATGCAACATATAGCAAAATATCTAATTAATATACAGACTGTTATACAAAAATGTTTTCATAAACTGCTTTTATATACCTCCAGGAGATTGTCTTTTGAGTAGGACATTACATGTTTTCTTCTTTATAAATAGGTAGAATGTTAACTCTCAAGGACTGGGTTCTTCTGTCTTTACGGTTTTATTATTTCTTCACCTCTGTTTGATTTAAACTGCAGTGTCTTGATAAGAAATATATATATAACTTCCACTTGATATCTATAGTTTTTCAATAACATGCTTTATAAAATCAGATATATTAGCAATGAAATCCTTTCCTTGGGATATCTAAAATATATACAAATCTATACTCAAAATATAAATTATAGTGTTAGTAAATTAGAAAGATTATTTGTTACTTGCTGACATGAATTTTTCTGACATTCAAGCATTTCATAAATCAATTTGATGTATACAAATCAACATTATTGAATTAACATAAACTGTTAGATGTCACACAAAATATAACACAGTGCTAGAATTGGAATAGGGAAAGAATTTTCCTCATCACTTAAATTCAGAAAAGTTAACTTAGAATAAATTACTTTAAAATTTCTTATACTATTTTTAGTGTTAGTGTAGTATTAAGTTGAAATCCTTTCTGAAGGATTGTAAGATGTCCCAAGAACAAATTAGCTTTTTTAATAATTAGGGAAAATGAGGAAACTAGTTTTGTAAATATTTAATCCTCTAAAATTTAAAATCAAACCATAATAAATGCTAATCAAATTATTTTAATGTCACAAAGTAAATATTTTAATAATTATTATATCCAAAAAGTAAAGTATTATAAGTTTATTTGGGATTTTCTGTTGTTTTTATTGTTTTAAAGGTCTACACATGTTGTAGCAGAAATGGTCCATATGCTTGCTTTATAAGAAGTTGCTTAGATGAATTCAGCATATGTTTCCTGATTGACTATTTATTTGCAAAATTTTCTAGACTCTTTAAAAGTTGAACAGAGTATATTTGTGTGCCCTCAATGAGCTCATATATCATGAAGGAAACAAGATATATGTGTAAAAAACACAAAACAAATTATAAGTGCCTCAATGTTAATAAATCAGTACAGAAAAAATAATGTGCTAATTCATAGGTGGAGGAACAATTTTAGACTGACATTTTATCACATTATTTGTTACCTAAATAACAAATATGGAAAAGTCAATTAAATCTTAAATAAGAAAGAAAAATCTCCAATATGCACAGGTGTCTATGTTAATTGATACCTGTGCAATACTTTTCAATACCTTCCAGTGGTTTGATTTTTTTCACCATGAGATAATAGAGGACATTTTGCTTGTTTCTCAGCACCTCTCTGGTAGCAGCAGCATAGTAAAAACACCAACATCTTTATGTCTTTTTTGAAAAAAATGTGTATTCATGTCCTTTGTCCATTTTTAAAATCAAGTCGTTTGATTATTGGTATTGAATTGTATAGGCTCCTTAGATATTTTGGATAACCTCTAATCAGATATATGATTTGAAAAGATTTCCTCCTGATCCTTAGGTTGCCTTTTCATCTTGTTGATTGTTGCTTTTATTGTGCAGGAACTTTTTGGTTTGATTTAATCCCACTCATTTATTTTTGCTTTTGTTGCCTAAGCTTTTGGTGTCATACCCAAAAATTCGTTGCCAAGGTTAATGTCAAGGATATTTTCTTTATGCTTTCTTCTAGGAATAGTTTTAGGTCTTACATTTACATCTTTAATATATTTTGAGTTGTTTTTTGTATGCAGTGTAAGATAAGGGTCCAGTTTCATTCTTTTGTGTGTGGATATCCAGTTTTTCCTGCACCATTTATCGAGGAGTCTATCCTTTCCCTATCTATATATACTTAACAGCTCTAGCCTATTGTTCATCAAAGTGTTTATATGAAATTCCCTCGCATGGGATATACTGACAGAAACCATTTCCAAAGCCAAATAAATTTGGGGATCTCTGCACATTCTTTAGAGCTTTTAATTGCACATTTACATATTAAAACCCTTCTGAACCCCCTGCAGTAAAGACACCTATATTTTATCCCAGTCTCCCAAAGCTATTTCCTCATGGATTTTAAAAAAATCTTGTTAGAATGTATTTGCATCCCACAAAGCAGTGTTCTGTGGAACAAGTTTTTGGGAAAATCACTGATTTAATCCAAAAAAATAGCAACTGAGTAGGTATTTTTGGTTTGAGTTGTAATGGGTCTATTTCTGGAATCTCTTTTCTGGATATTTTTCTATCTTTTCATTCATTGTACATTGTCTCAATCACTGTAGCTTTATAGAAAATCTGGGCACAAAATAGTGTTGATCTTACACCTTTGTTGCTCTTTTAAAATACTGTTTTATCTACTTGAGATCTTTTGCATTTTTATGTAAATTTTAGAAGCAGGACGACAATTTCTTCAAATGCTGCTGAAACTTTGATTGGGATGACATTGAATTTATATATCCATTTAGGGAAAGTGAATATCTTAACAATATTGTGTCTATTCTAGCAAAATTTGTACTTGGTATATAACTCCACTCATGTGGGTCTCCTTAATTTATCTCAACAGTGTTTTGCTGGTTTCAGGTATAGTTCTTCTACATCTTTTGTTGGATTTATTTGGAGATAATTTATGTTTTTTGATGTTATTGTAAATGACATTTTAATTTTTTTCAAATTATTTGTTGTTAGCATATAGAAATACATTTAAAATTCTTTATATTGACTTTGTTTCCCACAAACTAAATTTCCTTGCTAGTTCTAGGAGTTATGTTTGTCTTAGTTTGCTAGGGCTGCCGAAACAAAATATCACAAGCTGAGGGGCTTAAACAACAATATTGTCTCCCAGTTCTGGAGGCTAGATGTCCAAGATTAAGGTGTTGGCAGAGCCATGCTCCCTCTGAAGGTATTAGAGGAAGATCTGTTCCAGGACTTTCCCCTAGCTTCTGGAACATTCTTTGTTTGTTGGCAGTATAACTCCAATTTCACAAAATGTGCTTTCTAAATGCATGTCTGTGTCCAAATTTCCCTTTTTATAATGACATCAGTCATATAAGATTAGTGGCCTACCTTTCTCCAGTATGATCTCATCTAGTTACATCTGCAATGACCCTATTTCCAAATAAGTCACATTCTGAGGTACTTGGGGTTAAGATTTCAACATATGAATTTTTAGAGACATAATTCAACCCATAAAAATGTTTATATATAGATTTCACAGGGTTTCTGTATGCACAATCATGTTATCCTCCAACGATGAGAGTTTGACTTCCTCTACAATTCTGCCTTTTTTGTCTTTTTCTTATCTTATTGTCTCTAATATTTCCAGTACACTATGGAATAGAAGTGGTGAAAGTGCCTATAGTTGTCTTCTTCCTGTATTAGGACAAAACATTCAATATTTTACCATTAAGTTTGATGTTACACATAGGTTTTTCATAGATATCTTATGACAGATGATGGAAATACCATTCTATTCCTAATTCAATAAGATTTTAAAATTGATTTTATTAAACTTTGTAAATCCTTATTCTTCATGTATTACAATGATCATACAGTATTTCTACATTATTGTGTTGTACTGTTAATTTTCAACTGCTAAACCAAGTTTGCTTTCCAGGGATAAATACACTGGGTTTTATATATGCCATTTATAGGATGCTGAATTTGATTTGCTAACTTGTAAAGGATTTTTGTGTGTATGTTCACAAAGATAATCAGTTTCTAATTTTACTTTCTTGTAATTTCTTTATCAGGCATTGGTATAGGGGACATGAAGAATGAAATTAAAAGGGTTCTGGCCTCTTTTGCTTTATTAATGATTTTGTGTGAAACTGGTATAATTTCTTCCTTTAATCATTGACAGAAATCACCATTGAAGACCTCTGGGTCTGGAATTTTGTTGGTGAGAAGATTTTTAATTAAAAGATTAGTCTTTAATTTATTCAAAATTTCTATTCAGTTTTCTATTTCAGTTTTGTTTGCTTTATGTTTTTGGTAAATAGTCTTTCGATCAAGTGGTATACTTATTGTTAGAAAGCTCTTCAAAATACTTCTTTACATTTCTTTTAATGACTGTTGGATTTATAATAATGTCCTATATCTTATTCAATGCATTCATCAATTCTGCATCTCTCTTTAGTTTTTTTTCCCAATCAGTCTTACTACGTGTTTATAAATTTTATTAAAATCTCAAGGATGAGCTTTTGATTTGTTTTTCTTAATTATCTGTTTTCTATTTCATTACTTTACTCCCTTAGTTTATTTATTGTGATTATATATGTTTAATTCATCCTTCTGTTTCTAGCTTCTGAAGTGAAAGCATAGATCACTAATTTTAACCTTTATCTTTCCTAAGTAGTCTCTTAACTGCAATGCATTTCCTTCTAATCACCACTTTAGCTGCAATCTACAAATTTTAATATGATGTGTTTTCATTTTCAGCAGGCTTAGAATATTTCTATTTTTCTTTATGATTCCTTCTTTGACTCTTGTGTTATTTAGATGTATGCTGTTTAAATTCCAAACATTTTAGGATTTTACAGATATTGTATTCTTATTGATTTGTAATTTAACACTGTTATTGTCAGAAAACTTATTCTGTATGATTTCAACACTTTGTAAAGTATTGAGATTTGTCTTTTGGCCCAGCAAAGGACTATATTGCTTAACATTTTATATGCACTTGAAAAGCATGTGTATTCTGTTGTTGTTGGGTATAATGTTCTATAAATAACAATTATGTGGAAATAACCTAAGCGTTTGTCAGTGGATGAATGGATAAAGAAGATATGGTTTAAACACACACACACACACACAGTGTGATATTATTCAGCCATGAGACAGAAGGAAATCTTGCTGTTTGTGACAACATGGATGGACCTTGAGGACATTATGCTAAGTGAGCCAAGTCAGAGAAAGACTAATATGTATGATATCTACTTGTATGTGGAATCTAAAAAATCCAAACTAATAAAAACAGGGAGTAAATGGTGGTTACTAGGGGTGGAGAATGGGGGAATAGGAGAAATGTTGTTTATAGTGCATAAACTTGCAATTAGTAGATAAATACATCCTGGAGATCTAATGCACTGTATAGTGAATATAGACAACAATATTGTATTATAATCATCAAACTTGCTAATTATTCCCAGGACAAAAATGAATGATAATTAGGTGAGGTACTATTGTTATAGTGCCAGTCATATTACAATATACAAATGTATCAAATCAACGTGGTGTACACCTTAAATTTACACAATGTTATATGTCAAATAGATTTCAATGATCTGTAATAAATACATACACACAAAATATCAATTTTGTCAAAAAGTTTGGTAGTATAGTTTAAATCATATATCCTTACTAACTTGCTTCTCCTGTTGGTTACTGAGGAAGAGGTGTTAAAATATTCAATTATGATTGTAGGTGTGTATATATTTTTCTTTGATTCTGTTACTATTTTTTAGATATACTTTAAATTTTTTGCTTTAGGTACATATTCGTTTAGGCTTGTTAAATTTTCTTGATAAATTGATTATTTTATCATTATGAAATGCCCCTTTTTATTACAGGCATACTTCATTGTATTGTACTTTGCAGATATTGCATTTTTCACAAATTGAAGGTTTGTGACAACCCTGTGTCAAGTATATCGGTGCCGTTTTTTTCAACAATATTTGCTCACTTTGTGTCTCTGTGTCACATTTTGGTAATTTTCAAAATATTTCAAACTTTTTCATTATTATATTTGTTGATAATCTGAGATCAGTGATCTTTGGTGTTACTATTGCAAAAAGATTACAACTCGCTGAAGGCTCAAATGAGGGTTAGCATTTTTAGCAATAAACTTTTTTAATTAAGGTATGTACATTGTTTTTTTAGATGTAATGATTTTGTACACTTAACAGACTACAATATGGTGTAAACATAACTTTTATATGCACTGGGAAACCGAAAAATTTTTATGACTTGCTTTATTGCAATATTCCCTTTATTTCAGTGGTCTGGAGCTGAACCCACAATAACTCTAAGGTACCTGTATCGTAATACTCTGTCTTGAAACCTACATTATCAGATACTAATCTAGCTTGTTTTATGATTAGTGTGATGGTTAAATTGTTTTGTCAACTTGACTGTGCCATGCGGTGCCCAGACATTTTGTTAAACATTACTCTTGGTGTGTCCATGAGGATTAGCATTTGAATCAATAGAACGAGTAAAGCGAATTGTTCTCCCTAATGTGGGTGGGTCTCGTGTCCAATAAGTTAAGGCCTGAACAGAACAAAAAGGCTGATGCTTCCCCCGCATAACTGCCTTTGAGCAGGGACATTGTCTTTTCCTGCCTTCAGAACTGAACTGAAATATTAACTCTTTGTAGGTCTTGAGTCTGCCTTCCTCCACACTGAAACTACATCACTGGCGCTCCCAGGCCTCCAGCTTCCCAACTGCAGATCTTAGGACTTATCAACTTCCATCGTCACGTAAGTCAATTCCTTAGAATATATATGTCAAAAATATGCCAAACGGATGTGTGTTTGTCCTTTTGGTTCTATTTCTGTGGAGAACCCTGATGTCTTAGTCCATTTGGGCTGCCATAACAATAACATAGACTGGGGGGCTTAAACAACAATCATTTATTTCTCACAGTCCTGGAGGTTGGGAAGTCCAAATCAAGGTTCCAGCCGATTTGGTGTGTGGTGAGAGCCCACCTCCTGGTTCACAGATGGTCATTTCCTTAGTGTCTTCACATGGTAGAAGCAGCAAGGGAACTCTCTAGGGTCCCATTCATATAGGTACTAACATTATTCATAAAGGCTCCTGCCTCATGATCTAGTTATATCCCAAATGCCCATCTCTTAATACTGTTACATTGAGGGTTAAGATTTCAACATTTGAATTTTGGTGGGACACAAACATTCAGTGTATAGCACCTAAATAATACACTTAATGTTTAGTGTTGTAAGTACCATAATGGTCTATGTTTTTATACTTAAGTATGTAAATTTGCAGTGTAAACAGTCTTGGTAACTGTTTTTTTCCCCCTTTGTGACAATCTCTTCCTTTACAATGAATGTTTAGTCATTTAAACTTAACCCAAACCATATCAGCCCTTTTTTAAGTCAACCATCTTGATATTTGTTTTGTATTTTTCCCATTTGTGCTTTTATTCCTGTTTCTGCCTTCTTGTAGATGTATTGAATAATTTTTTAGTATGCTATTTTACATCTTCTATTGTCATCTTAGCTATGTTTCTTTGTTTAATCTTTAGAATAATCATTATTAAAATAAAACTATCTTGAGCTTAAAATTTAATTTCAAATATTATGAATAATAGTCTAATTTCACACCTCATTTATGTTTTATGCTTTTTTCCCTTTGTTTTATGTATAAAACACTAGTATTTTGCCTAAAGTAGTAAGTTGCTTGTGAAAAAAAATAAAATATGAAAATAATAATTTCATGTACGTATAATCACTCTTTATTCTATTCTGTAGTTTAAGGCCTCAGTGTGATATTATCACCCTTTGTCCTGAGGAACTTTTTATAATATATCTGTACATGCATGTCTGTTGGAGACAGTATTTCTCTTATTTATGTTTCTGAAAATATCTTTATTTTTCTTTCATTTTGAAGGGAAATTCTGCTATATGTAGAATTCTGGGCTAGCAGATTTTTTCTTGTGCTAGTTTAAATTATTTCAATCTCTTTTATCCTCTCTCATTTTGAATGAGAAGTCACCCATCTGTCCTAAAGCTGTGTCCTTTTATGGACTATGACCCTCTTCAATCTATTTTTTTAAATTTCTCTTTATCTTTCCTAGTACCAGTGTAACTACAATATGTCAAATTGTGGTTTTCTTGGCATTTATCCTGCCTGGGAGTGTCTGGGTTCTTGAATCTGCAGAGTGGTTAGTTTGTTCAATCGTGGAAAATTCCAGTCATTATCATCTTTTCTCTCTTTCTGGCATTTCAATTACATTTTATATTTCATTTAATATTGTCTGAATGTCTTAGATTCTATGTTACATTTTCTTAATTTTCTTCTCGTTTAGTTTTAGTTTTGATAATTTTTACTGACTTTTCTACTAATCCATGGCTCCTTTCTTCTGTTGTGTTCAATCTATTGATAAAATCAACAAATATAGTATTTTTCATAGCTAGCATTTTCATTTGGTTGTTTTTTTGGGAGGAAGGGGGATTTCATTTATCTCTGTTGAAATTTCTCACCTGTTAGTTCATGCTTAATGTGTTTAATATTTTTAATAGTTATTTTAAAGTCTTACCTGGTAATTTGTGAGTCTGATTTTACTGACTGTTTTTCCCTTGATCATGTGTAACATTTTCTTTCTCCTTATCATGCCTTGTATTTTTTAAAACTGCTTGACATTATTTTTAAAATAAGAATAGGGACTTAAGTCATATTTATCCCCAGGAAAAGGCACACAGGTGTCATTGTGCCACAGCTGTAGGCAGAGAACTAAGTGAAGTTAATCTGCAGTGAGTTGGGTTTAAATTTTGTTGCAGGTTTGGTTATATTCATTTGCCCACTAGATATGAGTATTTTGAAGTTATGAATCACAACATTTCCTTTGTGGGGCTTGATATCTTAGAACAAATAAGACTCTAGAGATCTTTTAAGGCTATAGAGATCTCTTTTTGCTTTACAGCTCAGGTGCCAGCTTTGCAAAGCATGGTGAATGCTCTATGATATACAATCTGGTTACCAGGTTTTGGATCACTGAGGACCTTTACTTTACTCTTTCTCCTTACTCCCAGCTCTCCACATCTTGATAGATCTCTTACCATTCTGCAGCACTACCTGCACAATTTGGAGATTCACTGCAGTGCACTAAGTGGAGAGTCTCAACTATACATCTTTATTGCTCCTGTGCTCTACCACTGTCCTATTATCCAAGCATTTTATGATCTCTCCTGCCTGTCCCCTTCTCAACACTCCTCCCATACCTACTTCTATATCCTTCTAATGTGTATATCAGGAATGCATAAATACATGTCTTTCTAAATTACAGAAAGCCCACTCATGCTTTTGCAACACCTCGAAGTTCCTGACTCTTACAGTCAAGTCCCCATGGTAGTATCACATTTAACACTTATGGGTCAAAGAGGAGGTTCAAGCATTACTCAAATCCCTCAAGCACTTAGGAAAGTTCAATTGCTTACACACAGACATTCTTATATAAAGCAGCTTTTACACATTATCTGGTATCTGTAATTTGTGGGAGCTTCCAGTGCTCTGACTTCAAAATGACATTGTTGTTTGTTCTCATCCAAACTATCTTCACTCTAACATTTTATCCCATCACGCTTTTCATTTTCTTCATAATGTGCAGAATCATGGAAAGTGCTGAGGTATTTCACCTCTCCCATGACAGATATCCCTTTTGAGAATTTGTATATTATTTTAACAGTTTTTCCTTTTGAGAATCTACTACAAAAATATAGTTTATTTTCTCTTTAGAGGATGGGGAAAGGTGAAATGCTTAACTGACACAGAGGAAGAGGAAAGATGGAAAATTCACAGATGAATTTGTTTATCCTGCTATGCTACTATGCTTTTGTACATTCTGCTTTATATTTGGATTTTACTTTCTGTTATTATTTTTGTTGGTATTTGAGTATATAATTACATGTAACTACTATCTATAATCATATATCTCCTGTTAAACTGTGTTATTGCACAAATGACGGAGACAAAGGGATTTCCATAAGTAAGTCAACCCATTTCTCAGTGCTTCACACTTAGTAAGCAATGGGCACATGCTTGCTGAACAAAACTTCATAAAATTAGTTGTGTAAGTAAGTTGAACAACAGGCATAAACATAAAGGCAGAAAATATAAAATATCAGGTAGGTTGTAGATATATGCTAAGTGCTTTATTTTGTACTTTCCTTTTTTGTTGCTCTATAATTAGCATTTCCCCTAAAATTTCCAAATGGTATTCTTTAATGTAAGTATTCTTTCAGTTGAATATTATATCTTATATTAGGTGATAGTGATTATATATGAAAGGAATTAGATAAGGAACTAGAGCTCAGAAAACACAGCAATATTCAGAAGCAAAAGGAAACACTGGGAACATAAATCAATTGGTCTTTAACATCATACTGTGCTCATGTGAACTGAATGCTAAATTCTACTTATATAGGATAAAAATTCCACTTAGAGGTTGTTAATCAATCATTCCCATTTTTTATTACAATTATTGAAATTTAATTTTTGTGCCCAAGAGCCCCTATGTATAGGAAACATCTCTTTATTGTACCTTTGACTTTTACCAGTACAGTTTAGTACCTGCTATTGTTCCTGGAATGACCCAAATGTAGGGGAAATATTCCAGGGGCATATTCTTCAGAGTGATCTTTTACTAGTTCTATCTGATAATTTGATATGTGGGTGCATTTAGCATAAAATGCTACTGCAAATTTAAGGAATTTCCCTGTAAATATGTTATATCCCCAAAGTGTTTGTTTTATAAAAGTGTGTGTGTACCTTGTCCAAACATTTTCATCCTTCAGGCCAATGCTAAGATACAGGTAAATATTGGGCTTTTTAAAACCTTATATTAATGGGAGTATTGAAAGACTGGAAAACAATATCTGGTGTTGGTCTGATACTTCCTGAACTGGATTACTTATGTCTAATATGTAGTACAATTTAATACTTGATAACCCAGGCTCTCAAAAATGTACTCTAATACTATGAAAAATGCATTCTATAGAACATATTGGCAGGAGGGGTATTCTGTGGGAAAGAAGTGGAGCATCCACTAAGGAAAAAAATCCCAATATTAATTGTGAAGGGTCAGGGAATAAACTGAGTTTTGAAATGAGACAGTGAAGTTTTGCACGCATGTTTTAGGGCCTGGTTGTTATTGTGCCTGAAATAGAAATCGTGAAGATACTTGGAGAAGGCTAATGGTGGGGACTAAAGTGGACCCTATTATAAGGAGTTAAGTAAGAACTCTGACATCGTGTTTGGACCTATAGACCCTAAAAGTAAGTATTTCTTTTTTTTTTTTTTTTTTTTTTTAACAGTAAGTATTTCTAATAGCAGTTTTTACATTGCTCTCCATTCTGAATTTTTCCCAATTTCAAAACATAAGGGAACTTTCTAAAAGTCACAGCCTGGACTCGAACTATACTATGTATAATTATGTAAAAGAATATACCCTCCCGGGGCTTCCCTGGTGGCGCAGTGGTTGAGAATCTGCCTGCCAATGCAGGGGACACGGGTTCGAGCCCTGGTCTGGGAAGATCCCACATGCCACGGAGCAACAGGGCCCGTGAGCCACAACTACTGAGCCTGCGTGTCTGGAGCCTGTGTTCTGCAACAAGAGAGGCCGTGATAGTGAGAGGCCCGCTCACCGCAACTATAGAAAGCCCTCACACAGAAACGAAGACCCAACACAGCCAAAAAATAATAAATAAATAAATAAATTTATATTAAAAAAAAAAAGTAAAGGGATTAAAGTCAGACAGTTTAGTGAAAAAAAAAAAAAAAAGAATATACCCTCCCCAAGTCGGAACAAGGGCATCAGAAGAGGTCACCGCCAACAGAAAAATAAGTACGTCCAGTAAAGCATCCATATGCTGAGGGGTACTCACCATCAAGGACAGCCATGGGAAGGACAGGTAATTTAAGGATCTGGAGCCTTGTCCAGGGGCATATGGATGGGAATTTATGTTCACTAGTCTCATTTGCCCCAAACATGTGAATTTCTCACAGGTTGCTAGTGAGCTTCTATGCCATAATAACTTGTTTATATAAAAGAAATGTAATTTCATTTCAACAAGGCCAGTGACATATGAGGTAATTAAAAGAGAAATGATAGAGATAAAATAATAGATGCATAGCAAAACAATGCATTTAAAGTGCTTTTAAATGTTTAGAAAAGGTAAGTAACATTCCCAAGGTCACTATAGCTAGTGCCAGGAGGAACTGGGATTTGAACTCTCCCCAACCTGTGCTCCTAATGACTGTATACTGTTGCCTTTGGCAGTAAGCTAGGTAAGGCTCATTCTCCATTTTGAGAATTAAAAAGAAATATTTTACAGCACCCTACTTTTCAGGTTCCTGGCTCTCATTCCATTCCAGTTTTTCATCTTTTACATAGTTCTAATGTAGAGACTTTGAAATCCCTGAGGATAAATCCTATGCTAATTTTATCTTTAAAACCCTACAATTTAGCAGAATGGCCAATACATTGTAACCATCAAATACATGTTTCAGGTATTTGAATCTGTAACGGAGCCTTTAATTGCAGTGAAAGTTCAATGAGTCCTGGTTCAAGATGGCACCTTAGGAGGATACTAAACTCACCTCTTCCCATGGACATAACCAAATCTATAGCTACATATGGAACAATTTTCTCTGGGAGAAAACCTAGCTGAGTAACTAGCTGCTATACATTGGGTGAACAAGAAAAAAACTAACAAACAAACATTGAAGTAAGTAGGAGAGGCTGAGTCACAATATCACCATAAACCCCATACCAGGAATGGCAACCCACCCTTGGAAGAGAACTTAAAATCCTAAGTTTCTCACTGAGGAGCAGAGTTTGAACTCCTTATCTGGCACTCCAACTTTTCAGACCTGCACCTGAGAGATGAGCCCCCAAAACATCTAGCTTTGAAATCCAACATGTCTTGCATCCATGATACCCACAACACCATAGCAAATTGAGTTGAAGAGTTCAAACTCTGCATACTTTAAAAGCTGCTGCCTGTGGTTCTGGCTTATAATTAACCTAATCTAGGTGCTAAGATCCTCCCCTTGGGGACACTGACAGTTGGCACACCTCCAACTACTGGGACTCACACACAATAAAATAGGCTGCTTGGACAACCATGAAGATTTGAGAGACAATCTCAATCTCAAAGAACTAGGGAAGAAATAAGGTACACCCCTTACATGAGACCATTCCAAGTCTCAGAGAGGTGGGTGTTTATATAATGCACAGAAACCAATACAGAGAGTAAAGGAAAATGAGGAAACAAAAGAATATGTTCCAAATGAAAGGATAAAATAATACCTCAGTAAAAGACTTTAATGAAGAGGAGAAAAGTGATATACCTGATAGAGAGTTCAAAATAGTGGTCATAACGGTGCTCACCATGCTTAGGAGGAGAAGAATGTATTTAAAAAGTGAGAATTTCAACAAAGAGAAAATATAAGAAAGTACCAATAGGAGTCACAGAGCTGAAGAATACAATATGTGAACTGAAGAATACAATAAGTGAACTGAATAATACAATAGCATAGTTAAAGAGCAGACTAGAAAAGCAGAAGAAAGGATCAGTTAACTTGAAGTCAGGGCAGAGAAGTCACCCAATCAAAGCAGAAAAATAAAGAATTAAAACATTAAAGATAACTAACTTAAGGGACTTATGGAACAACAAGTGGACGAACATTCACATTATAGGAGTCCCAGAAGGAAAAGAAAGGGGCTGAAAACTTCCCTACCTTGGTGAAGGAACACATCCAGATCCAGAAAGCTCAGAGAGTTCCTAATGAGATGAACCCAAAGAGACCTACATCAAGAAATATTATAATAGAAGTATTAGAAGTTAAAGACAAAGGGATAATCTTAAAAGAGGCAAGAGAAAAACACTTGCTACCTGCAAGGGGGCCCCCATTAGACTACCAGCAGATTTTCTAGCAGAAACTTTGCAGGTCAGAAGGGAGTGGTAGGATATATTCAAAGGACTGAAATTTTAAAAAGTAACAACGAAGAATACTCTATCCAGCAAAGTTATTCTTAAAAATTGGAGGAGAGAGGAAGAGTTTTCCAGCAAAAGGTAAAGGAGTTCATCAACATTAGACTGGCCTTGAAAGAAATGTGACAGGGACTTCTTTAAGATGAAACAAAAGGGTGTGAATTAATAACAAAAACATAAGAAGGTATAAATTCACTGGTAAAACTTAATATATAGTAAAAAGTTCAGAATAATCTAATGTTGTAAAGGTGTTGGGTTAAACATTTATAAATCCAGAATGAAGATTAAAATACAAAAATAATTAAAATATAACTACAATAATTTGTTCATTGATACACAAGTTAAATGATGTAAATTGTGAAATCAAATACATAAAATGTGTGAAGGGTGAGTAAAAATATAGGCTTTAGAATATATTTAAACTTGCTATTAACTTAAAATAGACTGTTATAAATGAGGTGTTTTTTTTTTTTAATGTAAACCTAATGGTAACCAAAAAGCAAAAAAAATTAGTAGATACACAAAAGGTCAAGATAAAGGAACCAAAACTACCAGTACAGAAGATCATCATATAACAAAGGAAGAGAGCAGAGAAGAATAAAGGAACAGAGGAACTACAAAATATCCAGAAAACAATTAACAAAATGGCAACAAATACATACATATCAATAATTACTTTAAATGTAATGACTAAATTCTCTAATCAAAAGAAATCAAGTGACTGAATGGATTAAAAAAACAAACAAAAAACCCATCTAGATGTTGCCTAGGGAGACTAACTTTAGATTTAAAACACACACACAGACTGAAAGTGAAGAGAAAGAAAAAGATGTCCCATGCAAACGGGAACGAAGAGAAACCTGGGGTTGCTAGGCATATACCAGACAAAATAGACTGGAAGACAAAGAAGGTCGTTACTTAATGATAGAGGGGGGTCAGTCAAACAAGAGGATATAACATTGTAAATATTTATGCACCCAACATTAGGAGCACCTAAATATGTAAAGCAAACATTCACAGAGCTAAAGGAAAAAATAGAATGCAAAATAATAATAGTTGGGGACTTTAATAACCTATTTACATCAATGGATAGGTTATCCAGACAGAAAATCAATTATGAAACGTCAGCTTTAAATGACACATTAGACCAGATGGACTTAATAGATATAACAGAACTTTCTATCCAAAAGCAGCAGCATACACATTTTTTTCAGTTGCATATAGAACACTCTCCAGGATACATTGCATGTTAGGCCGCAAAACAAGTCTTAACAAATTTAAGAAGAATGAACTCATACCAAGCACCTTTTCTGACCACAACGGTAAGAAACTGGAAATCAACTATAGAAGAAAACTGGAAAATTCACAGATACATGGAGATTAAAAACATGCTACTGAATAACCAATGGGTCAAAGAAGAAATCAAAATTTAAAATACCTTCAGAGAAATGAAAATGGAAATGTAAAATAACAGAACTTATGAAATATAACAAAAGCAGTTCTAACATAAGTTCACAGCAATATACAGCTACCCACTTATGATTAAAAACTCTCAACAAAGTGAGTGTAGTGTGAAAATACCTCATACTAATAATAGCCACATATGACAAACCCACAGCTAACATCATACTCAAGATGATGAACACAAGGATGCCCACTCTTATTCAACATAGTATTGGAAGTCTTAGCCAGAGCAATTCAGCAAGAAAAATAAAAGTCATCCAAATCAGAAATGAAGAAGTTAAATTGTCACTATTTGCAGGTAACATGATTTCGTACAGAGAATACTCTAAAGACTTCACCAAAAAACTATTAGAAATAATTTAAAAATACAGTAATGTTGCAGGACACAAAATCAATATACAAAAATCTGATGCGTTTCTATATACTAACAATGATATAGCAGTAAGAGTAATTAAGAAAACAGTCCCATTTAAAAATGCATTAAAAAAGAATAAAATACCTAGGAATAAATTTAACCAAGGAGGTGAAAGACCTGTACACTGAAAACTGTAAGACATTAATGAAATAAATTGAAGAAGACACAAATAAATAGAAAGATATTACATGCTCATGAACTGGAAGAGTTAATATTGTTAAAATGTCCACACTACCCAAAGCAATCTACAGATTCAATGCAAGCTCTATCAAAATTCCAATGCCATTTTTCACAGAAATAGAACAATCCTAAAATTTGTATAGGACATGAAGACTGCAAATAGCCAAAGCAATTTTGAGAAATAAGAACAAACCTGGGGGCATCATGCTCCCTGATTTCAAACTATATTACCAAAGCAATAGTTATCAAAACCACATGGCCTTGGTATAAAAACAGACACATAAATCAACGGAACAGAATAGAGAGCCCAGAAATAAACCTATGCATAAATGGTCAATTAATTTATGACAAAGGAGCCAAGAATATATGAGGGGAATAGGACAGTCTCTTCAATAAATGGTGCTGGGAAAACTGGATAACCACATGCAAAAGAATAAAATTGGACCACTATCTTATACCATACACAAAAATTAATTCAAGATGGATTAAAAATATGAATGTAAAACCTGAAATCATAGAAGAAAACAAAGCAGTAAGCTCTGTGACATCAATGTTGGAGGTTGATTTTTTTGCTTGTGACACCAAAAGCAAAGGCAACAAAAGCAAAAAGAAACAAATGGGACATCAAACTAAAAACAAACAAACAAAAAACACTTCTGCACAGCAAAGGGAACGTCAACAACATGAAAAGGCAACCTATTGAACGGGAGAACATATTTGCGAATTGTGTATCTGACAAGGGGTAACATCCAAAATATATAAACAATTCATACAATTCAATAGCACTTCACCAAACATAGACTCAATTCTCTTTTGTCATTTCATTTAGAAATTTTTTGTGTTTGTATTTAGCATAGTTAAATGAGTTTCCTTAAATGAAATATTGCATCCACAACAGTATTAAAAACAGCACAGTCTACAAATAATACACGTTAAATACAAGGACACACATAAGTTGAATGTAAAGGGACGGAGAAAAATATCCCATGATAACACTAATAAACAGAAATCTTGAGTAGCTACATTATTTCCTGACAAAAATTTAGACAAAGCTTAATTATCAGAGATAAGGAAGGGCATAAAATAACAATAAAAGGGTCAGTTCTCCAAGAAAATCCAAAATCTCTATGTACCTAACAATAGAATATCAAAATGTAAAAGAAAAACAGAATGGAAAGGAGACATAGATAGCTCCACTATTATAACTGTATATTTTACTGTATTTTTTTTAGTAATTGGTAGCCCAAGCAGGCAGAAAACTACTAAGGATAAAATTGACCTGAAAAGCACTATTAATCAATTGACACTTAAAGAATCCTCTATCTCACAATAGCATTTTTCTAAGGCTCATATGGACTGTTGTATAGGACAGATCACATTAGCTAATTTAAAAGACCATAAATCATACAAAGTATGTCTGCAGGACACAACGGAATCAATAATTAATAACATTCCAAAGTAGAAAATAATAGGCCCTGTTGATTTCACTTGTGAATTCTATCAAACAATTAATGAAAAAATTTTAGCAATCCTCCACAATCTCATCCAAAAGATAGAAACAGGGGGAACACTTTCTAATTCACTCTATAAGGCCAGCATTATCTTAATAACAAAGCCAGATAAAGCTCTACAAGAAAAGAAAACTAAAACTGTATTTTCAAAAACATATCAGCCAATGGGATCCAACAATGTATAAAATAATTGTACAATGAAGTGAGATTTACTTCAGGTATGTGGGACTATTTCAACATTCAAAAGTCAATTAAGTTAATCTATCAAATCAAGAGACTAATAAGAAAATGCACATGATCAGATCAATTCATGCAGAAAAGCATTTCACAAAATCCAACACCCATTCATTATAAAACTCTCAACAAGGTAGAAGTAGAACTTCCTTAACCTGAAAAAGACTATCACTTCACAAAGGTACAAAAATTGGGGTGCTATAGGGCAGGTAAATATGAGTGAGCATATTTCCCTATTCATCCTCTGGTGGGTTATGGAGGGTAGATGTCAAGTTTTCTTATTGGTCATTGAAATTCTCACCTAGTTTTTCTTTGTCATCACTTCTAAGTATTATGAAACACTTCCATTTGTAAGTATAGCTATATATGGCTGATAATAATAATTACAATTAATCTAATAGCTAATATTTATTTAGCATTTATTGAGGGCTTATGTGTCAAACACCGTGTTTAGCAGTTTATATGGATTATCTTATTTGGACCTCAAATAATTCTATGATTTACTTTTGATTCCCATTTATAGTTTAAGATTCTAAACTACAGAAAGCAATTTAACTTGCGCTAGAAACTTAGTGGAAGTCAGCATTCAAGCCTACACAATCAGGCTCCAAAAGCAACTCTCCTCTCCCATGTTGAACTGCCTCTCAGGCAGGTGAGTATAGTTATAAAAATAAAACCTCTCAGTTAATTGTGGTGAAACCCAAGGCCTTCTCTCTTTATCAGGAATTCCTGGAGTAGGTCTAAACTCTCTGCATCAGAGCATCAAAGAACCAATTATAGAATTTCAGCAACTTCTGCCTGCCTTTTCAGATAGTCTATTTTCAAAATATAAAGATGGAATTTAACATACATTGAAACAATGGCTTTTTTCTCCATCCAATTCCATGTCATTTTTGATCACTGTTACCTTTTGCAACATGCTGACATTAGATTATTCTGGTCTCAATGTCTGAGGTTATTAAGTTTTTGTTTCTTTTGTTTTATTTCATCATATATAGAAAACAGAAATATTTCTTTATTTAGAAATGTGCCATTCTATCCAGATGCATAAAACTAGTTTTTAATTAGTTAAGGTTATAAATTTATCCCAAACTAAGGAGTAGGTCTTTCTGGGATTTTAATTTCCTGATTTTTTTCCCTAATATTTCCAATGCCTCTAAAACAAAAAAGAGACATTAAGTATTTTGATTTCAGAAAGTGTAAACACTTAAGAGCACTCAGTTTCATAGAGTTTATTTATTATTTTCTTGGTCTTCTCCATAAAAATATATTCCATATAGAGAAGTTAATAAAGATAAATTGATTGTTTGCTGAAGAAAAACACAGAGCACTAACCATAGAGTTACTATAATTAAATTACCAAGTAGATAAAAATATTGAAATGCCAAATAGAATTCCAAATTATTTGTGCTTTATATAAATATATGACTTGCTAAAAACAATATAGTTCTATGTTTAATGGCAACTACATACTTTTCTGCAGCTTTTATGGAAGAAATGTCCAGAATTTAAAAAGAAAAATAAAAGTAATAATAAATAAAAATACATACCCTGTAGGTGAATTTGAAGTTTTCCTTTGTTAAGGATTTATTTGTTAATGAAATTAAGTAGAATACACATTAAAATTAGACTAAAAATTCCAAGAGTGGAAACAAGCATATTTAGAAAAAGCTTCCAAATTAAGTGTTTTTTCTTCTAATGGCTTACCTTAAAAAAAAATCATGGCTTTTTTATCTCCCTTAATTCGTCTCCTTCTGCATAAAATACTTGGGGAAAATATCCTTTAGTCTTTACATTTATATATAAGAAAACTGTACATAAACTATAGAGGAGTTGTACTGAGTTAGATATGCTTTTTAAAGTTCTTATCATAAACTACAGGCCTATTTAATGGTAGAGTACACTCTATTACAACAGTGATTCTTGGGATTTATCATCTTTCAATCTTGAAAAAAATCCATATTAAAAAACTCCTATTCTGCTTATGACTAAGATAAAGTAATAGCACTCAAATTTACATTCCCAGTTCAAACAACTAAAAATGTGGACACAATATATAAATAACATTTCAAGGCATTGGAGATAATGCAGCTAAAGGCATCTGAAAGATGGTAAACAAACAAGGTGAGCTCTGTAACTGCCACAGTATACTGTCTGGAGAGAATTTCCAGTGTCACAGTGGGGTGAAACCCAGGCAAAGGATGGTTCCCTCACTGAGTTGAGGGGTGGGAGGTGGAAGTCTGGGGTGGGACTAGAGGCTAGAGTAAGAAGGGCAGAATCCTGAGAGGAGAAAGCAATCTACAGGTGTTAAGATGGTCCCCCTTAAACTGAGTATTGATCAGTTTTTACAGTGAGGAAACCACCTGAGACCAAGGGAACAACCATCTAAAATAAAGAGAGAAACAACCCTCAGTGCTCACACGAAAGCAAGTGTAGCTCCTATTCCCACAGACCGAGTGGAAAAGCTCATAATTCACAGGTCATTGGGTATAGACTACTCAGAAGGAATTTATCCCAGAAGTGGGGAAAAATTAGACGTAGACTAAAGCTGTTCTGGTCCTTCCTAACAAGACTTAAAACTTAAAATCAAGACAGGAAAATATCATACTATTTTCAGGTAACTTAACTGTGCCAGATAACAAAGTTCAACACTATTTAAAGGAAGGAAAATGTATACAGACACAAGAAGGTGTTCATTTAAAAATTACCAGATATGCAAAAAAGCAGGAAAATATAACCCAAGATGAGAAAAATCAATCAAAATTAACCCCAAAAACATTCATTGTAGAAATAGTAACAATAACACTAAAACACTTATTATAACTGTATTCTACATGTATAAAAAACTAGAGGAAAAGACAGAGCAGTTTAGTAAAAAATAGAAATATCAAAGATGCAAATTTAATTCTAGAGATGAAAACTACAGTGTCTGATATACAATGCACTGGATAGGATTAATGGCAGATTAGGCACTGCAGCATACAAGATCAATGAACTTGAAGACATATCCATGGAACGTAAATAAAAAATAATATTGTGTTGTGGACTTTGTAAGATATATGACAATAGTGACACTGGCTAATAAAGGAAAAATGAAAGCCTACTGTGGTCAGGTTTTTATATTATGCATGAACTGGTATGACAACATTTCAAAGTAGATTATCATAAGTAAAAATGCATGATATAAACATAAGCAAACATTGAAACAAACAAACAAAAAGTTTTAGCCAATAATTCAACAAAGGAGATAAAATACACTAAATTAATCCAGAATAATGCATTGCAGTGGAAATAAGTGGAGCAGGAACAAACAGGACAAATAGAAAACAAATAGCCAGTGGTAGATTTAGAACCAATCATGATAATGATCATATTAAATGATATAAACTAATTAATAGGCAGTGATTGTCAAAAGGGGTAAAAAGCAAGACCCAATTATATTCTGCTTACAAAATGCCCACTTTAAATATTAGATGCAATGAACAAATTAAAAGACAAAAGCTACCAAAGCTCATTCAAGAAGAAATATGTTACCTGAATAGCCTTAAATCAACAATTTGTACTTATCTTTCCCACAAAGAAAAGTATGGGCTAACACGTCTCACTTTAGTAAATTAAATACAATAATACATAAGAGGTATAATAATCCAAGCCTTGAATCACTTATAAAATTTACATAATATGGATCGTAGACCTAAATATAAACACCAAACTTCTAGAAAATGTAGAGGAGAAAATACTTGTGACAGCATTAGGCCAAGATTTCTTAGAAACATAATAAATAAATAAAACAATTGATAAATTGTGTTTTATAAAAAGTAAAAACTGGACGAAATTATCATATATCTGACAAAAAGCTCATATTCTTAATATATAAAGAAATCTCAAGATTCAATAAAAGGAAAACCAACAACTCATTAGAAGATGTGCAAAATATTTGAATAGAAATCTTTTTTTTCACTAAGGAAGAAATATAAGTTGCAAATAAGCATTTGAAATGTTATTCAACATTATTTATAAAAAAGTGCAAATTATTAAAATCACAATGTGATAATACTCCACATTTTTTAGAGTGTCTAAAATTAAAAAGCCTAACCAAATAAATTGTTGGCAAGATTATGGAGTTAATGTAAAATGGTAAACATATTTTGGAAAATAGCTTGGCTTTCCCTTAAAAAGTTAAATACACATGTACAACATGACCAGCCATTTCAGTCCTAGGCATATGTCCATGCACAGACTTGCACACAGAGGCAAATAGAAAGCATGTGTAGGTAGTTTGTAGAGAAGTCAAAGGAAATATCCTAGGGAGGTGAAGCCCTTACTTACCTCCTGTAGATCTCAACAAGGGGTGAAGAAACTTCTAGGCTTTCCAAAACCTGTGTGAGAAAGAAAATATATGTGAAAATCTGAGAAATTGAATCATATAAATCAAATCAAATGCAGTAGGTTGAAGAAGAATATAAGCATATTATAGGTAAGGGAATGTTATCTCAAAATACCTATTGAAAGTAAAGTTCTAGAACTCTTAAGAAGAAGAATATCAACAAAACTAAAAGAAAAATGGTAAAGGATATCAATATGTTATATTAATTTTTTAATTCAAATATACCATAAATATATGTAAAAATGTTCAATTTCAGTATTAAGAAAATATAAAAGTAACAGGTAGATGGCCCAAATAATGTTTATATTAATAACAGTTATTAAAATGGTAACACTTACTTGTGTGGCAGATGCAAGGAAAGTGGCTTGATCTTGAATATTCATGAAAATATTGATTGCTTTTCATTAGTTTGGAAGAGAAATCTCAAAAGTATCTGCCAAAATTTAAAATACATATAGGCATTCAAATAAAAGAGAAAAATGTTATTACAGCATATCTTTTATAGGCAAAATATTAGTAAATAAATTGTGGCACTGACTACTAAAGTATAATATAAGAAAAATAAAGAATGATTTATAACTCTAGTTGGAGGGATTTTTAGATATTATCATGTGGGAAGAGCAAGATGCAGAAAAGTGTATATAATGCCCCATATTTGTTACACAAAAATGGCAAAAACCCATTTTGTGTGTGCATATGTATAGCAATAGTAATATTATGAACATGGAGAAAAGTACACATCAGGCTGTTAACATTAGTTACATGGTTGGTAGAGGGAAATAGAAGATGAGAGGGACATAAATAAAAATAATACCAAAATGCTACAAAAGAAAGAATGTATATTTTCCAAAAGAAAAATAACATCCCTAGAGTAAGACATATATAAAAATATGTGGGTGGGGGGGTCAAGGTCTATCTAGAAGGACATATAAAAGAACATTATACAAAATGACTATACTACCCAAAGCAACCTACAGATTCAATGCAACCCCTATCAAATTACCAATGGCAATTTTCACAGAACTAGAACAAAAAATTTTTTAATTTATATAGAAGTACAAAAGACCCCAAATAGCCAAAGCAATCTTGAGAAAGAAAAACAGAGCTGGAGGAATCAGGCTCCCGGACTTCAGACTATACTACAAAGCTACAGTCATCAAAACAGTATGGTACTGGCACAAAAACAGATATATGGATCAATGGAACAGGATAGAAAGCCCAGAGGTAAACCCACACACCTATGGTTAATTAATCTACAACAAAGGAGGCAAGAATATACAATGGAGAAAAGACAGTCTCTCTGTAAGTGGTGCTGGGAAAAGTGGACAGCTACATGTAAAAGAATGTAATTAGAACATCCTCTAACACCATACACAAAAATAAACTCAAAATGGATCAAATACCTAAATGTAAGGCTGGAAACTATAAAACTCTTAGAGGAAAACATAGGCAGAACACTCTTTGACATAAACTGCAGGAATATCTTTTTTGATCCACCTCCTAGAGTAATGAAAATAAAAACAAAAATAAAAAAATAGAACCTAATTAAACTCGAAAGCTTTTGCACAGCAAAGGAAACCATAAACAAAATGAAAAGACAACCCACAGAATGGGAGAAAATATTTGCAAGTGAAGTGACCAACAAGGACTTAATCTCCAATATATACAAACAGTTTATGCAGCTCTACGTCAAAAAAACACAAACCAATCAAAAAATGGGCAGAAGATCTAAATAGACATTTCTCTAAGGAAGACATACAGATGGCCAAAAAGCACATGAAAAGATGCTCAACATCACTAATTATCAGAGAAATGCAAATCAAATCTACAATGAGGTATCAACTCACACTGGTCAGAATGGCCATCAGTAATAAATACTGGAGAGGGCATGGAGAAAAGGGAACCTTCTTGCACTCTTGGTGGGAATGTAAATTGGTGCAATCACTATGGAGAACAGTGTGGAGGTTCCTTAAAAAATGAAAAATAGGAATCCCATATGATGCAGCAATCCCACTCCTGGGCATATATCCAGATAAAACCATACTTTGAAAAGATACATGCACCCCAATGTTCATTGCAGCGCTATTTACAATAGCCAAGACATGAAAGCAACCTAAATATCTATCGATAGAGGAATGGATAAAGAAGATGTGGTACATATATACAGTGGAATATTACTCTGCCATAAAAAAGAACAAAATAATGCCATTTGCAGCAACGTGGATGAGCCTAGAGATTATCATACTAAGTGAAGTAAATCAGAGAAAGACAAATATCATATGATATCACTTACATGTGGACTCTAATTTAAAAAATGATACAAATGACCTTATTTATAAAACAAAAACAGACTCATAGATTTTGAAAACAAAATTATGGTTACCAAAGGGGAAACATGGCAGGGGGAGGGATAAATTAGGAGCTTGGGATTAACATACACACACTACTATATATAAAATAGCTAACCAACAAGGACCTACTGTATAGCATAGGGAACTGTACTCAATCACCTATGTTCTGTAATCACCTATGTGGGTAAAGAATCTGAAAAAGAATGAATATATGAATAACTGAATCGCTTTGCTGTATACCTGAAACTAATGCAACATTATAAATCAACAATACTCCAATAAAAACTTTTTAAAAAATGAAAGGTAAAAAACAAAATGCATACTTTTGAAATTCTGAAAAAAAGAACATTATAAAAATATTAGTGGTGCTTCTTTCACAAAATTGAGAATATTTTAACTTCCTCACTTAAGTTTCTGTGTATTGATTAATATTTTTATAATGACTTTGTATTGTAAATATAGTGAGAAAATTATTAAGTGTATGAAACTATAGAGGCAAGTATAGGATATTTTTAAAAATTATATTGGGATGGAAAATATGTTAGAGAGTTCTTTTTTTTTAGTCCAAGGCAGATTAGAACTCTACTTAAACAGGTATTTTAAAAATGTAACAACTTGAGAATTTATTCACTCACATAAATGAAGAGCCCAAGGGTAGCCCCAGCTTTTGGCACTGTTGATACTGGTACCCAAGCAGTATCATCAGCAATGTGTTTCTCTACATCGTTCCACATTGCTTTCCTTAGTGTTGGATTTACTTGCATGCAAAGGTTACTGAAGGTTGACAAAATGGCCATAAAAATTCCTAGGTTATATCCACAAGGGCTCCAGTGAATGAATAATTTCTTTTTATCCATTTAACAGCAGAAGTCCCAGGGTTGACATTTCCTTTCTCTTACATAGCCTTGGTCATGTGCCTCAGCTCTGTGATCTTGGAATGCGGGTTACTCACTGGCCAAGTTTGCTACTTGTAAGAATCCATGGAGTCTCAGTGGAGCTTGTCTCACCTGATCCATTTAGTGTCAGAGTGATTTCCTTCAGGAAAATAAGGATGCCAGTGTCAGATGCACAGGGGTTGGGTAATAGTCCAAAGGACAAGAGAAGTTCACTACATTATGTTCTTCCTAAATGAGATAGAAAATTTTAAAGGCATAAAGAAAAAGATACATAAGACCACCTAAGTTTATATACTTTGTCTATATGAAATTCATTATAAGCGTAGTTAAAAAAGAAATGGTTGAAAATACATATATTGCAGTAAAATGTTTAATATTTATGGATGAAGAGTCCCTGTAAATCATAAGACAAAAGAAGGTAACAATAGAAAAAACGATAAAGAACAAAAGCAGGAATTCTCAGTTTAAAAAAAATGTTAATGGCCAAACAAGCTTATAAAATAACACTGTCATGAGTAATCAGTAATGCAAATAAACATGATAATAAGATTTCAGTTTTCATTAATTAGATTATGGAACTGGAAATGAGAATATGATAAATTACAATAGTAAACAGACTACTAAAATTTGTATCCTCATACACAGTTGATGGAAGTATAAATTGGTAGAGATTTTTGTCTGTTACCAATTTTAAGGTTGACACGTTGACACTGATCTGTCAAAATGAAAATGTGCATACTTACATCTATCCTAAAAAATAATCACAAATACACACAAATGCATATTTATAAGAATGGTATTGAACCACTGTTAAGTAATAGGAAAAAATAGGAAACTAAATATCTATCGGTAGGATAATGACTAACAAAGTATAGGATATGTATATTTTTAATAATATGAAAGTCCATAAAAGTATGAAATAGCTCTATATGAACAGAAATGTACAGCTCACTAGGTGGTGTATATATAATTTTATTAAAAGTAATTTTATATTTATGTGCAATTACACATTATCCCTAACTATCCCTTATCTGTATCTATTTGTGTGTGTGTGTATGCACAGAGAAAGAGTAGAAAGATAGGTATAAACTATTGATTGAGGCTACTTCTGTGGAAGAGCAAAAACATGGGGAGGAAAGAGAGATATTTCTGTGTTGCTAGAGGTTGTGTGACTACTTTTTAAAATAATTTTTCAGTTTTTGGTCACTTTGGGGTAAAAGTGCTGCAAATGCTGGAATAAAGAAATAATGTGTCCTATTTGCAGAAATTACAAAAATAATCTTTTGAAGTCTGTTTTTCAAAGAAAGCTTGTCCGTGTGATTTACCACCAGTGTTGCATAGTGGTTATATCACTTATTGGTCTAAGTTATTATGTATGTAATATATATATACATATATTATATGTATATATATGTATGTATATTGATAAATATATTGTTTAAATAGTACATATATTATCTATGAAAAACAACTATTCACATCTGTGTACTGTCTCTTTAGACTAATAGATGCCCGCATAAAACAAACTATTGGGTGTCTCCACAGGCAGTTTTGAAGGTGGGATAAGAGGTTGGATTGCAATAAAATATATGTTAGCTCAGTTTGGTTTGTGTCAGTAACTATATTAACTCACTATAGTAATAGTTTATCTCATCTCAATCAGCACATCTGATTACAATTTGTGTATATGATTAATAAAAATAAACTATATATTATATATTAAAATAGTCTGCAATCTAAACCTTTCAAAATATCAGGTATGTAGGTTAAACAAATATTAAAACCTAGATTCTTCCTCCAGCTACCGCCTCATTTTATGCCACTTTCTCTCATTGTCATGACCACACTGGACAAATTTCCATATCTCTGAAAATGCTAAATTTTCTCTCATCTTAGTGGCCTCATTGATACTATTCAATGACTATGGGGTATCCTTTCAAGCACTCATCAGAGACAGAGGTCATGTGTTTGAACTTACATTTTTTAATTAAAAAAATTATAGATAAAGAGTATTTGGACATTTTTTGCCCTTTAAAAGAGGACAACACAAGATCTTCCTACAGTTCCATCATCTGGCAGATTGGTTATCACTCAGAGGAGAGCTTTAGCTATCATGGTGGCTCACTTAATTGTATCCCCCAAAATTTATGTTGAAGCTCTAACCCCCAGTATGACTGTATGTGGGGATAGGGCTTAAAAGGAGAGAATTAAGGTTAAATAAGGTCTTAAGAGTAGAGCCCTAATCTGATAGGATTAGTGTCCTTATAAAAGGAGAGACACCAGAGAGCTCTTCTTCGCCACTCACTGTAAAGACAATGTGAATGTGGCTCATTGCAAGTCAGAAAGAGTTCTCACCAGAAACTCACCCTGATGGCACCTGATCTGACTTCCAGCCTTCAGAACTGTTAGCAAATAAATTTCTATTTTTGAAGCAACTCAGTCTGTGGTATTTTGGTAGTTCAAGCTGACTCAGACACTGAAGCATTCTAACTACCCTTGCTTGAGACCACTATCTCTTTCTATTTCAGCTTCCCCTCCATCATATTTCCTGTTGTCTGATGATGTTGAGGTGGCTATGGCCATTTTGGGGATGTTACTTTTAAGGTCTATTGAGCTGGGGATGGATTTAGTTTGGTTTGGTTTCAGTGAGACATAAATATATAGGCTTGTTAGGACTTTGTTAATTATTGTCATAATCTCTCTATAGAAAACAATATAAAACACATTGTCATAAGGAGAGGCAATCAAAGACTAGGCAGCCAGATTTTGGAGAAAGTATTATAAAAGCATGTCAGACTCTAACTGAATATAAATATATTCTCTGGATTTTTTGGCATTTGTGTAATTTAATATTTATAAATTGTAATTTGTGATTATTTCTTAATTTAAATAAATATTCACTTTCACGGCTGTTTTTGTATTTATAATTTTATATTATTTTCCTTAAAAAATATAAAATTATACAATTTACAATTGTACACTTGCACAGTTTAGGAAGTATGAAAGCATGAACCAGTGGATCAGAGGTCCTAAACTCTCATGGCCAGTTCTGGCAGGAACTATGAAGAATTGTAATAAACAGGTGGGCACAATTCAACCTAAAAAGGGCAGTGGCTACTGAATACCAACAGAGTGCTGTCAATCAACTGAGGAAACCGGTCCACAGAAACTGAATATGTGAAAATTTATGTGAGATTTCTGAAATTTTAAAGAAGGCATTTTAATTCGATTTTTCAATAAAATGTGCAATTTGACCATTTGTCATTTTATGATTTGTCTAGGTAAATTATCCGCTGGATAATTTATACAGCAGAAGGTTTCCTCAGATATTGCCTCCAAATGGCAGGCTCCAGTCTTTTATAAGAAAGGACACAGCAAAGCAGTTTCTCACTGGGACTCAAAAGGTCTTATCTGGAGGTAAATGTATTTGAGACGTAGTATAACATTGCGGTAAAACATAGCTAAGGTGCTACACTGCCTGAATTTGAATTTCACCCAATCCCATTACGTATTTCTTGCATAATCTTGGGCAAATTTTTCAACATCTCTGCATTAACGTTCTTCATTTGTTAAGAGGAGAAATTGGTAATACCCAACTTCATGCTTTGAAGATGAAGTAAATTAATAAACTCCAAGTGTTTGACAAAAGCATGGCCCAACATAAATACTATACAAGTGTTAGCTATTTTTTCTCCCTTTTGGCCACTTGGAGTTTAACCATTTTGAAACAAGGACTAAATTAATTCCATGCTGACTGTATCCTGGTCCACATGTTTAATCCAGTGTATATTAAACCTGTGATTGAGGGATGGCCTGCATCTTAAAAGACAGTGCTCATGTCAGTGATGTTCTTACCATATGTTAAGTTCTTGGAAGTCTGTAAGAGATCTGGAGCAGCTCACCTTCCTGGAGGTTCTTACTCACCATTACCTAGGGTGCTGATTAGGAGCAGACAAAAGGAAGGGGTTCTCTGATAGTCCACTTATTTTCTAGAATCACAGGTAATTCTATGACTGAATGCCCTGTTGAAACAACTCTCACAGCAGGAGCAAGCAGCTCACATACTCAGAGACAGATCCAGGGACTCTCAATCTGGCCTTACAGTAGGTTCTGTGGGTCTATGTCCTGTTTCATTCCCCCTAAAGTAAGATTAATTAGAGGTCTGTGATAAAATATATTGTTGCCAGAAAGAAACACTGCTTCCTGAGACCTTAGGCCTGTTCACATGGAGAACTCCAATCAAGGAACTTTGAGCAAGTCTCAAAATAACATCTTGGGAAAATTCTACCTCAGTTCTTTCAGTCAATGTCCAGCAGGTGACAAATGCTGAGCCTCTCCAGAAACCACAAGAAACCTCTCAGTCAAGTGTGCCAGGCTTTCCCAGATGCTGAGAAGATCCTACATTTTCAGATATAATCCAGTTCTTTGCCCCTGAAAACCATGGGCCATACCTTGATGGAAAATGTCATTCATTGCAATGTACTAAGCACTGCAGATTGAAGGAAATGAAGAGATGGAAGACACAGTCCTTGCCTTCAAGTTGCTCATAGTTTAGTAGCACAATAAATATATTTTGAATAATGAAGTCATGAATGAATGAAAAAATAAGTTATATGTGATCAAATGACTACATCTAAGTCTGCATTTTTTATTTTAAAATAAGGCTAATAGTACAAATATCTCATAGGACTTAAGGTGGAAACATTAAGATGATGAATGGAAAGGGCTTTTGCACAGTGTCCTGTATACAGTAAGCACTAAGTAAGTTTTTCATATTTTTGTTATGGATGTAAAGTTCTAACATTAGTATTGTGTATATTCCTCCTTTAGCCATAAGTGTTGACCTCTACGCTATAGTACTTAAAGTGTGAATAATTAAAATGTCTTGTTAACTTTTTTCTTACACTGCAAACATTGCTAGCACAGCAAAAATCTTTGTGCTAAAATTTTCACTGTAAGTTTTGCTCAAGACTAAATAAATTAGATGAATTTTGCTTGATTAAATTTTCTCTAAGTTATCATTTCAATAATGATATCTATAATAAAGGTAGCTCTATTTGAACATAAAATTTTGTTTGGAATAAAATAAACAATTAAAAGTAATTAAGAAATATCAACACTTTAATTACTTAAAGTGGTAATTTTTTTTTAACTGGAGTAAAATTGCTTTACAATCTTGTGTTAGTTTCCACTGTACAATGAAGTGAATCAGTCATATGTATACCTATATCCCCTCCCTCTTGGACCTCCCTCCCACCCCCCCATCCTGGACCTCCCTCCCACGCCCCCATCCCACCCAACTAGGTCATCACAGAGCACCAAGCTGAGCTCCCTGCTATACAGCAGGTTCCCACTAGCTATCTATTTTACACATGGTAGTGTATTTAGGTCAAACCTAATCTCTCAATTCGTCCCACCCTCCCATTCCCCCACTGTGTCCACATGTCCTTCTCTACATCTGCATCGTTAAAAATTATTCGATGTGTTTAAAATTTGTAATATATTGCAAAAATTCTAAGGTATTATATAAGAATTATTTTCATTTGTGTTGCATGAGTGTGCAGAGAATACCTTCTCTCTATCCCTGCAGAACCTCTCTCCTCCCTTCTCTACTTTATTGGACTCCATCTGTGGACTGTTTTGTCTCCTGGCTTCAGTTTGTGTTCAACCAATAGGAAGCTTGTACAGGAAGTCGGATGGTTAATTAATCCATGGCTCCTTCTTTGTAAGGTTGCTTCAAGACGGTTGCATCTCTGGACTGAAGGTCACAGATCCTCTCAAGCTGGCACTATTTCTATCAGTGTCTCCTACTGGGTTTGGGTATCCAACAACTCCCACTCCGTATCATTTCAGGTCTCAGAGTGGCAACAACAGCTGCTGTAGTTCACTCTGTGATATTGTACTATCTCCCGAGGTTTCCCTACATTCTGCCCACACTTAGAAATAGTCCCCTTTTAAAGCTCTCTTTGAATTATCCTAATTTAAGTGTACCATCTGTTTCATGCTAAAATCCCAATAAAAACAGGCAGTACAAAAATAAGGAAAATAATTGATTGATATTTTTACATAAAAAAATGTATCTGAAAAGAAAAGAAAAGCTGTACTTTTAAATTTTAGGATGAGATAGAAAGCATAGGGTTAAGAGTGCCAACCCTTATATTTGTAGCCAAATTCCGATTTGGTCATCTATTACTTGTTTTTTTACTCTATTTTTCTAAAATTTAATGTTCTCACTTATGAAATGGGAATAGTCATTAATGGTGAATGGTCATTTGTATCTATCTCATATTATTGAGATTAGGGTTGTATTAAAAAAATGTGTAAAGTGTTTAGCACAGAGCCTTGTACTGGGTTAGTCTTTCAATGAAGGGTAGCTCCTACTTTTATTATCTGCATCTAATAATATTGCAAACATGTTAATATTTTAGGACTTAAATTACTTTCTTTTTTATTACCATCACAAATTTAAACACTATGGAAAACTCTGTGTGCATATTTAGAAATATTTTTATATTATAGCTCTATTAAAATATAACATACTCTGAGTCATTTTATTAGAAATATTTGTTTTTTTAACTGTCTAAATGCAACCCATAATTTTTAGCTTTCTACTACCTTCATACAATATTATCAGGCAGAGTCAGAATAGTTCAAACTAGTAGAGCTAGATCATAAATAAATAAAACATTTACTAAACTTCTCTCTCTAAAAATGCTTCTCTAAACTAGTATTAGTCATTCTGTCCCCACAGATAGGAAATTTGCCTGGGAGGTTTCTCAGGAATTACCTGAAGCAGGTAATAGGGAACTCAGGGGGCAGGATTCAAGGTTCATAAGCAGAATGGTATCAGTTTTTAAATATTTTTTTAAAAAATGCTATATTAGAGTAGGTGCATTCTTTTGAAAGGAAGTTTTCATAATTAAGTTTAACCAAAACCAAAATAATAGCTATTATAGAAATAAAAATCTGTGTATGATATTAAAAATATATCTCATTTCTCTGTCAGTTGCATATTTATTTTAGCTCTAAGATCCCTACAAAAGGTATTAGACTAAAGGCAATATCAGCATGGTAGCAGCATTAATCCTTCCCTTTGTTTCTCCCTTTCAATCCACAACCAGGAAAACACCCACAACTCAATGAAGGTTCCTCTACCCAACACACCGGGAATGCAGAGTTCCCCACGTTTGTATATCTAAAGGTGGGTAGACTGGAGGACATAGAGGAGGTAAAGTCTGGAGAACAACTGAGGCAGTGCCTGTAACCCTGGCCCCCAAGCCACCGCAGCTGAGCTTGCAGCCCCAGAGAACCCAACAGTAGCAGAGGAGGCAGGGCATGTGACTCCAGCCCAACCTCCCACAGGGGTGGTACCTGTGAATCCAAACCCAGAGGTGGTAGAGGCACCCACCATCCTGGTGCCCCAGGCAGTGATGCCAACAACAGCAGTGATACTGGCAGCAGCGAGGCAGCAGTGACCCCAGAGGCACAAGCATTGACAACAAAGGCACTTGGCAGTGTCTCTGGCAGAGGCCATGGAGGGTGGAAATTGCCAATTCTCAAATAGAGCTGGACAGGCCAGGTAAGAGAAACCAAAAGCTAATGCTATACCATCACCTACTGAAAAACAAAATAAAATACTCTAATTACTAATTTGTTGAATTATTAGAATCAAGCCAAAAAAAAAAAAGCTTCACCTAAAGAAGAAAAGCATTCTCTATTTTAAATGCTCTGGCAGAGGAACAATACATAAATCACCACAAAAAACCATGGTGACATGGCATCACAAAAAGAAAATGACAAACCTCCAGAAACCAAAATTAAAGTCATGGAATATTTCAATATAACACAGATAGCTGTCATGAAGTAACTCAATGAGCTACAAGAAAAATCAGAAGGGAAGTTCAATGAGCCCAGCAATAAAATTCGTGAACAGAGGGAATACTTTACCACAGAGACTGAAACTCTGAAAAAGAACCACACAAAGTCTGGATCTGAAGAACTCAATAAATGATATGAAGAATGCATTAGAAAGTATTAGAGTAGGTAATATGGAAGAGAGAGCTAGTGAGATCGAAGATAGAAATCTAGAAATAAAAGAGGTAGAAAAGTAGGGAGAACTAATTTTTTTTAAATGAAGGAATTCTACAAGAACCAGCTGACTTAATTAGGAAGGGCAACATAAAGATAACTGGCATCCCAGAAGGAGAAGGAGGGAGAAGGGAGCACAAAGTTCATTTAAATAAATAATAGCTGAGAACATCACAAACCTGGGGAAGGAACTGGATATATAAGTCCAAGAAGCTAAAAGGACAGTTAATTACCTCAACACAAAGAGACCTTCTCCAAGGCACACTGTATTAAAACTATCAAAAGTCAATGGCAAAGAAAGAATTTTAAAGACAGCCAGGGAAAACAGGATGGTAACCTACAAATGAACCCCCATTAAGCTATCAGCAGATTTATCACCAGAAATCCTACTGGCCAGGAGAAAATAGAATGACATACTCAAAATATTGAAAAATAAGAACTTCAGCCAAGAACTTTTCTATCCAGAAAAGTTATATTTAAGATATGAAGAAGAAACAAAGGCTTTCCCAGGCAAACAAAAGCTGTGGGAGTTCATCAACACTAGACCTGCCTTACAAGAAATGTTGAAAAGAGCTCTTCTACTTGAAATGAAAAGGCAAAAGTACAGTACACAAACTGAGTAAGATGATAAATAAAATCAGAAAATTGCAGCTCTGATCAGAATAAGTTAAATAATTATAGCATAAAGGAGAAAAAGCAGGAAACATAACAATAGCTATGAGAATTTGGTAGCAAACTCACAATGTAAAATGGGATAATTTGTGACAACAAAAACATAAAAGGGGAAGAGGAAAAGGATGGAACCCATATGTGTAAATGAAGATACAATGCTATCAGCAGAAAGACTGTTATTTATGAGACATTTTATACAAAGCTCATGGTAACCACAAAACATAAATCTAGAGCAGAGACATGAAACAAAAAAGAGGAAATAGAAAAACATCATAAAAAACCACCAAACTAAAATGGCAGATAGAAACACAAGGAATAAGAAACAATGGAGATATAGGGAAACCAGAAGGCAAAAGACAAAATGGCAATACAAAGCCCTCATCTATCAATAATTACCCTAACTGTAAATGAACTGAATTCACCAATCACAAGATACAGAGTGGCTGGATGGGTTAAAATACAAGACCCAACTATGTGCTACTTTCAGGAGACTTATCTCAGCCCTAGAGACAAACATCAGCTCAAAATGAAGAGATAGAAGATGATACTCCAAGAAAATGACAGCCAACAGAAAGTGGGTGTAGTTACACTCATATCAGAAAAAATATCCTTCAAACCAAAAATGTAACATGACACAAAGATGAACATTATATAAAGGGGACATTTCATCAAGAAGACATAACAGTTAACATATATGCATCTAATATAGGAACACCAAAATATATAAATCAAGTATTAACAGACTTACAAGGAGAAATAAACAGCACACAAATTAAAAAAGGGGACTTTAATAACCCCACTGACATCAATGGACAGATCATCCAGACAGAAAGTCAACAAGAAAACAGCAGCCTTAGATAAAACATTAGACCAGATGAACTTAATGGATTGATATAGAGCATTCCATCCAAAAGCACCAGAATACACATACTTCTCAAGTACACATGAAACATTTTCAAGGAAAGACCATATGTTGTGACACAAAACTAGTCTCAATAAATTTAAAAAGATTGAAAGCATATCAAGCATCTTTTCCAACCACAAATGTATGAAACCAGAAATCAACTACAAGAAGAAAGCTGGAAAAATCACAAATATATGGAAACTAACCAACATGCTACTGAACAACTGTCAGATCAATGATGAAATCAAAAGAGAAATTTAAAAAATACCTGAAGAGAAATGAAAATATGACATACCAAAATCAATGGAATGCAGCAAAAGCAGTACTAAGAGGGGAGTTTATAGCAATACAATTCCATCTCAAGAAACAAGAAAAATATCAAATAAACAATCTAAACTTACCCCTTAAGGAACTAGAAAAAGAAGAAATGAAACCTATAGTAGAAAGGACACAATAATAATCAGAGTGAAAATAAATAAAATAGTGACTAAAAAGACAATAGAAGAGATCAATAAAACTAAGAGCTGATTGTTTGAAAAGATAAACAAAATTGACAGACCTTTAGCTAGACTTCCAAAAACAAATGAGAGAAAGCTCAGAAAAATAATATCAGAAACAAAAGAGGAGAAATTACAATGTATACCAGAGAAATACAACGAATTATAAGAGAACATTATGAACAGCTATTCACAACAAATTGGACAACCAAAAGAAATGGATATATTTTTAGAATCATACATCTTTCCAAGACTGAATCATAAAGAAATAGAAAATCTGAACAGAATGATCACTAGTAAGGAGATTAAAACTGAAATCTAAAACTTCCCCAAAGGGAGTCTGGGAAAAACACTGGACCTGCCAAAGAGGTAAGAGACGATTGTTTCGGGGCGCAAGAGGGGATTCAGAGCACTGCCTAAACGAGCTCCAGAGATGGGCACAAGCCACGGCTATCAGCGTGGACACCAGAGACGGGCATGAAACGTTAAGGCTGCTGCTGCAGCCACCAAGAATCCTGTGTGCAAGCACAGGTCAGTATCCACACCTCCCCTCCAGGGAGCCTGTGCAGCTGGCCACTGCCAGGGTCCCATGATCCAGGGACAATGCCCCCGGGAGAACACATGGCGTGTCTTAGTCTGGTGCAATGTCACGCCAGCCTCTGCTGCCTCAGGCTCGCCCTGCATTCCATACCCCTCCCTCCCCCCAGCCTGAGTGAGCCAGAGCTCCCTAATCAGCTGCTACTGTAACCCCGTCCTGTCTGGGTGGGGAACAGATGCCCTCAGGAGACCTACACACAGAGGCAGGGCCAAATCCAAAGCTGAACCCCAGGAGCTGTGCGAACAGAGAAGAGAAAGGGAAATCTCCCCCAGCAGCCTCAGGAGCAGTGGATTAAATCTCCACAATCAACTTGATGTACCCTGTATCTGTGGAATACCTGAATAGACAATGAATCATCCCAAAATTGAGGCGGTGGACTTTGTGAGCAACTGTAGACTTGGGGTTTGCTTTCTACATCTAATTTGTTTCTGGCTTTCTGTTTATGTTAGTTTCGTATTTAGAGCTTATTATCATTGGTAGATTTGTTTATTGATTTGGTTGCTCTCTTCCTTTTTAATTTTATATATATATATATATATATATATATGTATTTTTTTTTCCTTTCCCTCTTTTTGTGAGGATGTATGTGTATGCTTCTTTGTGTGATTTTGTCTGTATAGCTTTGCTTTTGCCATTTGTCCTAGGGTTCTCACTGTCCGTTTTTTTGTTTGTTTGTTTGTTTTTAGTATACTTTTTAGCGCTTGTGATCATTGGTGGATTTGTTTTTTGGTTTGGTTGCTCTCTTCTTTCTCTCTTTTCATTACTTTTTTTTATTTTTAATAATTTTTTTCTATTTTAATAACTATATTTTATTTTATTTGTTTATTTTTTCTTCCTTCCTTCCTTCCTTTCTTTCTTTCTCTCTCTTTCTCTGTTTCTCTCTTTCTTTCTTTCTTTCCCTTTTCTTCTGAGCCGTGTGGCTGACAGGGTCTTGGTGCTTTGGCCGGGTGTCAGGCCTGAGCTTCTGAGGTGGGAGTCAAGTTCAGAACATTGGTCCACCAGAGACCCCCAGGCCCCACGTAATATTAAATGATGAATGCTCTTGCAGAGATCTCCATCTCAAAGCTAAGACCCATATCCCCTCAACGAGCAGTAAGCTACAGAGCTGGACACCCTCTGCCAAACAACTAGCAAGACAGGAACACAAACCCACCCATTAGCAGAGAGGCTGCCTAAAATCATAATAAGTTCACAGACATCCCCAAACACACCACCGGACATGGTCCTGCCCACCAGAAAGACAAGATCCAACCTCATCGACCAGAACGCAGGCACCAGTCCCCTCCACCAGGAAGCCTACACAACACACTGAACCAACCTTACCCACTGGGAGCAGACATCAAAAACAACGGGTACTACAAACCTGCAGGCTGCAAAATGGAGACCACAAACACAGTAAGTTAAGCAAAATGGGAAGACAGAGAAATACACAACGGAGGAAGGAGCAAGGTAAACAACCACCAGACCAAAAAAGTGAAGAGGAAATAGGCAGTCTACCTGAAAAAGAATTCAGAGTTGTGATAGTAAAGATGATCCAAAATCTTGGAAACAGAATGGAGAAAATAAAAAAAACGTTTAGCAAGGACCTAGAAGAACTAAAGAGTAAACAAACAATGATGAACAAGAAAATAAATGAAATTAAAAATTCTCTAGAGGGAATCAATAGCAGAATAACTGAGGCAGAAGAACAGATAAGTGACCTGGAAGATAAAATAGTGGAAATAACTACTACAGAGCAGAATAAAGAAAAAAGAATGAAAAGAATTAGGACAATCTCACAGACATCTGGGACAACATTAAATGCCCCAATATTTGACTTATAGGGGTCCCAGAAGAAGAGAGAAAGAAAGGGACTGAGAAAATATTTGAAGAGATTGTAGTTGAAAACTTCCATAATATGGGAAAGGAAATAGTCAATCAAGTTCAGGAAGCACAGGGAGTCCCATACAGGATAAATCCAAGGAGAAACACACCAAGACACATATTAATCAAACTATCAAAAATTAAATAGAAAGAAAAAATATTTAAGCAGCAAGGGAAAAACAATAAATAACACACAAGGGAATCCCCATAAGGTTAACAGCTGATCTTTCAGCAGAAACTCTGTAAGCCAGAAAGGAGTGGCAGGACATATTTAAAGTGATGAAAGGGAACAAGCTACAAGCAAGATTCCTCTACCCAGGAAGGATCTCATTCAGATTCAATGGAGGAATTAAAATGTTTACAGACAAGCAAAAGGTAAGAGAATTCAGCACCACCAAACCAGCTTTACCACAAATGCTAAAAGAACTTTTCTAGGCAGGAAACACAAGAGAAGGAAAAGACCTACAATAACACACCCAAAACAATTAAGAAAATGGTAATAGGAACATACATATCGATAACTACCTTAAATATAAATGGATTAAATGCTCCAACCAAAAGACATAGATTGGCTGAATGGATACAAAAACAAGACCCGTTTATATGCTGTCTACAAGAGACCCACTTCAGACCTAGGAACACATACAGACTGAAAGTGAGGGGATGGAAAAAGATATGCCATGCAAATGGAAATCAAAAGAAAGCTGGAGTAACAATTCTCATATCAGATAAAATAGACTTTAAAATAAAGACTATTACAAGAGACAAAGAAGGACACTACATAATGCTCAAGGGATCCATCCAAGAAGAAGATATAACAATTGTAAATATTTATGCACCCAACATAGGAGCACCTCAATACACAAGGCAAATGCTAACAGCCATAAAAGGGGAAATTGACAGTAATGCAATCATAGTAGGGGACTTTAACACCCCAGTTTCACCAATGGACTGATCATCCAAAATGAAAATAAATAAGGAAACACAACCTTTGAATGATCCATTAAACAAGATGGACTTAATTGATATTTATAGGACATTCCATCTAAAAACAACAGAATATACTTTCTTCTCAAGTGCTAATGGAACATTCTCCAAGATAGATCATATCTTGGGTCACAAATCAAGCCTTGGTAAATTTAAGAAAATTGAAATCATATCAATTATCTTTTCTGATCACAATGCTATGAGACTAGATATCAATTACAGGAAAAAAATCTGTAAAAAATACAAACACATGGAGGCTAAACAATATACTACTAAATAACCAAGAGATCACTGAAGAAATCAAAGAGGAAATCAAAAAATACCTAGAAACAAATGACAATGAAAACACGATGACCCAAAACCTATGGGATGCAGCAAAAGTAGTTCTAAGAGGGAAGTTTATAGCAATAGAATCCTACCTCAAGAAACAAGAAACACCTCAAATAAACAACCTAAATTTACACCTAATGCAATTAGAGAAAGAAGAACAGATAACACCCAAAGTTAGCAGAAGGAAAGCAATCATAAAGATCAGGTCAGAAATACATGAAAAAGAAATTAAGGAAACGAAAACAAAGATCAATAAAACCAAAAGCTGGTCCTTTGAGAAGATAAAACTGATAAACCATTAGCCAGACTCATCAAGAAAAAAAGGAAGAAGACTCAAATCAATAGAATTAGAAATGAAAAAGGAGAAGTAACAAATGACACAGCAGAAATACAAAGGATCATGAGAGATCAATACAAGCAACTATATGCCAATAAATTGGACAGCCTGGAAGAAATGGACAACCTCTAGAAAAGCACAACCTTCCGAGACTCAACCAGGAAGAAATAGAAAATATAAACAGACCAATCACAAGCACTGAAATTGAGGCTGTGATTTAAAATCTTCCAACAAACAAAAGCCCAGGACCAGATGGCTTAACAGGCAAATTCTATCAAACATTTAGAGAAGAGCTAACACCTATCCTTCTCAAACTCTTCCAAAATATAGCAGAGGGAGGAACACTCCCAAACTCATTCTATGAAGCCACCATCACCCTGATACCAAAACCAGACAAACATGCCACAAAAAAAGAAAACTACAGGCCAATATCACTGATGAACATAGATGCAAAAATCCTCAGCAAAATAGTAGCTAACAGAATCATAACTACAATGAGGTGTCACCTCACACCAGTCAGAATGGCCATCATCAAAAAATCTACTAACAATAAATGCTGGAGAGGGTGTGGGGAAAAGGGAACCCTCTTGCACTTTTGGTGGGAATGTAAATTGATACAGCCACTATGGAGAACAGTATGGAGGTTCCTTAAAACACTAAAAATAGAACTACTGTATGACCTAGCAATCCGACTCCTGGGCATATACCCTGAGAAAGCCATAATTCAAAAAGAGTCATGTACCACAAAGTTCATTGCAGCTCTATTTACAATAGCCAGGACATGGAAGCAGCCTAAGTGTCCATCGACAGATGAATGGATAAAGAAGATGTGGCACATATATACAATGGAATATTACTCAGCCATAAAAGGAAACAAAATTGATTTATTTGTAGTGAGGTGGATGGACCTAGAGACTGTCATACAGAGTGAAGTAAGTCAGAAAGAGAAAAACAAATACCATATGCTAACACATATATATGGAATCTTAAAAAAAAAAAAAAAAAGTTCTGAAAACCTAGCGGCAGGACAGGAAGAAAGACACAGACTTAGAGAATGGACGTGAGAACACGGGAGGGGAAGGGTAAGCTGGGATGAAGTGAGAGAGTGGCATGGACATATATACACTACTAAATGTAAAATAGATAGCTAGTGGGAAGCAGCTGCATAGCACAGGGAGATCAGCTCGGTGCTTTGTGACCACCTAGAGGTTGGGATAGGGAGGGTGTGAGGGAGACGCAAGAGGGAGGAGATATGGGGATGTATGTAAACGTATAGCTGATTCACTTTGTTATACAGCAGAAATTGACACACCATTGTAAAGCAATTATACTCTAATAAAGATGTTTAAAAAAAAACAGAAATAAAAATGTAATAAAATAAAACCTCCCCCAAAACAAAAGTCCAGGACCCAACAGCTTCACAGGTGAATTCTACCAAACATTCAAAGAAGATTGAATACCTATCCTTTTTAAATTCTTCCAAAAAAATTGAAGAGGAGGGAATGCTTCCCCCCTCATTTTATGAGGCCAAAATTACCCTGATACCAAAACCAGACAGAGACACCTTGAAAATTACAGGTCAATATCTCTGATGAACATAGATGCAAAAATTCTCAACAAAATGTTAGCAAACCAAATACAACCATACATTAAAAGGCTCATACACCATGATCAAATAGGATTTATTCCAAGATGCAGGCATGGTTCAACATCCCCAAATTAATCAACATGATACACCACATTAAAAAAATGAAGTATAAAAAAACCATATGATCATCTCAATAGATGCGGAAAAAGCATTTGACAAGATTGAATACCCATTTATGATTCAAAACAATAACTCTCAACAGAATGGGTATGGAAGGAATGTACCTCAACATAATAAAGGCCACATATAAAGTCACAGCTACCATCAAAATCAAGGGTGAAAAAATGAAAGCTATTCCTCTAAGATCAGGGCTAAGACAAGGATGTCCACGTTTACCACTCTTATTCAACGTAGTATTGGAAATCCTAGCCAGAACAATCAGGCAAGAAAAATAAATAAAAGACATCCAAATTGAAAAGGGGGAAGTATAATTGTGACTATTTGCAGGTGACATGATTTTATATATGAAATACCTAAAGAATCCACCAGAAAACTATTAGAAATAATAGACAAATACGGTAAAGTTGCAGAATACAAAATCAATATGCAAAATAGTGTTTCTATACACTACCAGTGAGCTAGGAGAAAGAAATTAAGAAAACAATTCCATTTACAGCTGCATCAAAACAGGAAAATACCTATAAATTGTATTAACTAAGGAGGTGAAAACCCTGTGCACTGAAAACTATATAAGATATTGTTCAAAGAAATTGAAGAAGAAACAAAGAAATGCAAAGATATTCTATGCTCATGGACTTGAAGAATTAACATTGTTAAAATGTCTGTATTACCTAAAGCAATGTACAGATTCAACACAATCCCTATTGAAATCCCAGTGACATTTTTCACCGAAAAACAACAAAAACATTAAAATTTATAGGGAATCACAGAAGACCCCAAATAGCCAAAGCAATTCTGAGAAAAATGAACAAAGCTGGAGGTATCATACTTTGTGATTTCAAGATGCACTACAAAGCTATAATAATCAAAACATCTTGGTACAGGCAAAAAATAGACACACAGATCAATGGAACAGAACTGAGGGCCCAGAATTAAACTCACACTTTTATGGACAATTAATTTAAAACATAGGAGCAAAGAACATACAATGGAGAAATAGTCTCTTCAATAAATGTTGCCGGAAAAACTGGACAGGCACATGCAAAAGAATGACACTAGACCACTATTTTACACCATACACAAAAAATCAACTCAAAACAGAGTAAAGACTTGAATGTAAGACGTGAATCCATAAAACCCCTAGTGGAAAACATAGGTCATATGCTCTTTGATATCAGTCTTAACATCTTTCCAGATAGGTCTCCTCAGGCAAGGGAAACCAAAGAAAATAAAACAAATGGGACTATATCAAATTAAAAAGCTTCTGTATAGCAGAGACCATCAACAAAAAGAAAAGGCAACCTACAGAATGGGAGAAGATACTACACATCATATAGCTGATAAGGGAGCAATACCCAAAATGTATAAAAACCTCATACAAATCCATAACAACAACAACAGAAAACAACCTGATTAAAAAATGGGCAGAGGAGCTGAATAGAGATTCTTTTCAAAGAAGACATAAAGATGGCAACAGGCACATGAAAAGATGTTCGATATCACTAATTACTAGGGAAATGAAAATCAAAACCACAATGAGACATCACCTCATGCCTGTTAGAATGGCTGTTATAAAAACGGCAAGCAATTACAAGTATTGGAGAGGATGTGGAGAAAAGGGAATCCTCATACACTGTTGGTGGGAATGTAAATTGGTACAGCCTGTATGGAAAATAGTAAGGAGATTCCTTTAAACATTAAAAATAGAACAACCCTATGATGCAGATATTCTACTTCTGGGTATTTATTTGAAAAATATGAAAACGCTAATTTGAAAAGATATATGCATCCTTATGTTCACTGCGGCATTATTTACAATAGCAAAGATATGGAAACAATCTAAGTGCCCATCGACAGACGAATGGATATAAACGATGGAATACTACTCATCATAAAAAAGATGAAATGTTGCCATTTGCTACAACATGGATGAACATTGCGAGTATTCCACTAAGTGAAATAAATCAGATGGGGGAAGACAAATACTGTATGATTTCACTCATATGTGGAATATAAAAACAAACAAAATAAACAAACAAACAAACCAAACCAAATAAAAACAAACATATAGGTACAGAGAGCAGAGTAGTGATTGCCAGAAAAGAAGGGGTGTGGGAGAAGGACAAAATGGGTAAAGGGAGTCAACTATAAGGTGACAGATGGAAACTAAACACTTGGTGGTGAGCCACTGTAGTGTATACAGAAGGCAAAATATAATGTTGTACACATGAAACTTATATAATGTTATAAACCAATGTTATGTCAATTAAAAAAGGATATTAGACATAAATACATATATTTGGCCTTTTATACACATCCTAGACTTAATTATTTACATCAAAATCTTCCAAATCATTTTAACGTAATTCCTTACTGTTTTTTATATTTCAAGAGCAACACATACTTATTGTAGGAAACTTAAAAATTTGCAAAAAGTATAAAGAATAATCCATAATCTCATGATAAAGAAGAAAACACTTAATATATGAGCTTCCTTACAGCTCATTATTTTCTACAGGCAGTAGATTTTAGATTTACAAAGCTATTGCATTTTATTACTGAAATTATTATTGGGGTAATTAGGTAAGCTGTTTTAAAATAAACCTTTTGCTGCAAATATTTTTCCATGACATTACAAATATCTTGAAAACACCAATTTAATAGTATAATAATCCTTTATAAATGTGCATAACTTATTTAAACACTCTCCTCTTTTGTACATTGAGGTTTTTGTCAATTTTCCCCTATTTTAATTAACTATATAATGAAAATTCTTGTAAAATGTTTACTTTTATCAAATTACCTCCCACATATTTTAGAGAGAGAAAAACTCGCTTAAAGAGTATGAACTCACTTAGCCTCTTAAAACATACTACTTTATTATTTTTTAAGAAAATGTCGACAGATTCTGACTTGTAACAGCAGAAAACATTCTTTCCCTTTTATTCTACTTTCTAGTTTAATAGATGAAGGATGATACCTTATTGACTGATTTGCATTTTCCTTTTTATAATGAGATTTGTCATTTTCTCAACTGAGTATGATATTTATATTTCTTCTGTGGCTGTGCAGTTTTTTTCTTTGGAAGCTTTATCTTTTTTAATACTGAGAACAACAAAAAAGACAAATTATAAATTATATTTTAAAGACATTTGATACAGAAAGTAGGTCAGGGGTTCCTGGGGTGGGAGACAGGAAGGAGAGAGAGGGAGGAATTACTAAAAAAGCATGAAGATTATATAGTGATATATTCACTATCTTGATTGTGGTGACAGTTTCATGGGTATATCCATTATGTCAAAATTTAACAAATTTTACTCTTTAAATAAATTCAGTTTATTGTGTGTCAAAAAAATGAATAAATAAAGACATTAGAGATCTGTGGAAGCTAAGAAGACTAGATGAAATAAAATTCCACAGAGGAGATAAACATTCAGAAGTGAGTTGATGGATAAGCAGCTGCATTTTAGAATGAATGCATTTGCCAATTTGGGGCATAGGCTTAGGATCAGACAGTGGACTGTTGCTAGAGAAAGAAAAACTTGCAGAGCTTTTAACTGGTATGAGGGTCTGGAATGACAAAATGTGACCATTTTGAGGACTGATTATATAATCCTGGTTTCCTCTACACAGTCCCGGCTGAATTGTCAGGCTGAGTGCCATGGGTAAGGTCTTAGGAGGAAAGCTCCGAAAAGGAAAGTGAGATCTCCCTTAGATTTTCACTGCTTAGGCGTTTAGGGCCTACCCCTGTCAGATATAAATTGGATCTAAGCAGAAGCAAAATAGGCCAGAGATGAAGGTACTGATATGAGTGATGAATTCACACCAGAACGTACAGCAAATACTATGTAGGAGCTCTGAATGCAAATACTACGTAGAAGCTCTGATTTAGGGCTCAGATGGAGGTTCAAGTCCAGTGGCAGAAGGTAGCTGCTGTAGGATAGAGAAACCAACAGACATTTTGACTTGGGTGTGTGCTAGTATGATAAGGTCAGAGGATGGAGGACCCCTCAAAACCAAGGAGGAAATTTCTCTCAAGACCCTTAACAAATTGTGAAGCATTATTGGGCAGATGCTAAAGAGAAAACCTTAGAAAAGTTATCTTCGGAAGAATTAAATCCTCATAGTCTTTCAGTATAGCCAAAATCCCATGAGATGCCCAATTAAAAGTCTTGAAGGACTACAGAGTTATGGTGTAATGTGGTTAACCAAAAGTAGCTAAATTTTCTGAAAATTTTACCCTACTCTTAACGAGCTTCATCTTAGATTGGATGGAGGTGACCATCCCCAAACCTAACTGAGAAAAAGGAGAATCCTCTCTGGTAATGAATATATCACCATTTGCAGCCTCTACACTTCTTTTGTGCCTGCCAAATTATTAAAAACTAAGATACAAGAGAAAACAAGCTCAGGGCTCCCACTGATTTTGAATTATGGTGAGTTATATAATTATTTCATTATTATATTACAATTTAATAATAATAGAAATCAAGTGCACAATAAATGTAATGCGCTTGAATCATCCCGAAACCATCCGCCTCCCCTCGCACCCTGTCAGTCCATGGAAAACTTGTCTTCCACGAAACCAGTCCCTTGTGTCAAAAAGTCTGGGGACTGCTGAAGTAGAGGACTGCAGGGCTGAGCGTGTGTGCACTAATTAACAAAGCTGGTTGGGAAGGTGGTCTGATAAGCTGACCCTGGAGTAGACCTGAAGGAGTGAGAAGTGAGCCATGTGGATATCTGAGGGAAGAGTGTTTCAGGCAGAGGGAACCACCAAGTACAAAGGTCCCAAGGTAGGAGCATGCTGCTTTTGTCAAAGGAATATCAGAGATATTGTGGCTGGAAAGAATGAGGTGGGTGGGGGGTAGTGGTGGGATATGAAATGAAAGAAGCATAGGGGAGGTAGGTTTATTCAGGGCTTCCTAGGTGATGGTTAGCTCTTTGAATTTTACTCTAAGATGGGAAGCCAGTGAATGTGTTGAACAGAGAGGTAATATGATCTAAAGTTTTTACAGAGATCACTCTGCTGGGGGGCAAGGGGAAAGCATGAGACCATTCACTAATGCAGGAGAGAGATGAGGGTGGCTTGCCTAGGATGGTAGTGGTACAGATGATGAGGGGTGGTCAGGTTCTGTATATATTTTAAAATACGTTCAAAAGAAGTTGTTTATGGATGAATTTGAGTGTGAGAGACAGAGGGAGAAATGTCAAAGATAACATCAAGATTTTGTTATTTTTTAAACACCATAGAAAATCACCAGTGACTGCTAAAGTGTCAGCTCTTATAAGTAACCCTGAGTTAGTCATTTTACCCCTCTGCCCTAGTTTCTTCATTAGCAAATGTTTTTTGATTGGTCCAAAGGCAGCATCCCTTCCCTCCAACACCCCTTCCCTCCAGCATCTTTTCATGCCAACAAATTTAATTTGAGGGTGGTGTTTCCTTTTCTCATTTCTAAGAGTTTCTCTTCCTCTTCATGCATCATTCTATTTCCCTCAGGTTTTCTTCCTCCTCACTTCCCTTTTCCCATTCAACCTGCCTCTTCCCAAGTCATGGAGAACTGAGGATACATTGTCACAATTTGGAAGAGAAGCATTCCTCTTCCCGTGGATTATGCTGGCCATGCATTCTCAATCTATCAAAGGCTAAATTTTTAGCATCTACAGTGGATCAGGTATCCTGGCAAGATAGCCCATGTCCTCAAGAATCAGTTGCTTCTCCTTGCATTAATATCTTGATTCATTCAGATCCCTTCAAAAGAAAGTAAGGGAAACAAAGTATTGCAGAGATGAACCTTAAATCTGATAAGTTTGGGTCTAACTAAAAAGCTTCATTTTCCAGTTTTGTCACTTGCCTCCCTCAAGCCTATTCCCAGCACTCCTAAAGTGTAAACACTTGACTGATGTGAAAGCTAGACAAATAGAAATTCTACTGGACAACTAGAAATTCTTCATATCTCCTTAGCACTGAATGGCTTATAGAGCATTCTCATATCCTTTGGACAGTGCTATGAGAAGGAAGGGCAGGACAGAAATTATTTCCCCATTTTACTGGTGAGAAAATTGAAATTCAAATAACTATTATTGCCCAAGGAAACAACTGCTAAATGCAGGATCTACACTAAAATCACTAGAATGTGGGTCTTCTGATTTCTAAACATAATGCTATTTCATAATAATAGCTTCTATTTATTGAGCTCTGTATACCTAGTGTTCTGTGAATAGTTTTTATAAATTAGCTTATTCGATGTTTACAGATGCCTATGAAATGCATGTATTGCCCTGTTTTACAATGAGGAAATTAATACTCAGAAAGTTTAAATAAGTCAATTATACCTCAATAAAGCTGAAATTAAAAAAAAAAACTAAGATAATTTTATGGTCTGCAAATTCTATATCAACAAAGTTTTAAAAACACAAACATATGAAGAGTTATGGCTATCTGATCAATAACCTAGAGAATAAAATAGACAATAGAAAAAGATAAGGAGCTTACAATGATTATGATTAATACATTAAATGAAATTAGTAATTCAATGGATGATTTTAATAGCAGACTGTTTATAGCATGACACAGCACTGGTGAAGTAGAAGACACATCAATAAAAATGGCCATGCTGAGGCACAGCAAGCAAAAAGAAGAACAGAAAGGAGCATAAGTGACTTAGACCATTGACCATATGGCCTAACACATAGGTAATTATAGCTCCCTAAAAGCCCCATTCCCAGAGAGTTGTAACTATCTGACATGCCCGGCTGCTCCCTGAAAAAACCCTCTTCTCAGAGTTAGTCTTTATTTAACCTGACTCAGAGCTCACTGAAGGCAAACAGCGCTATCCCCGGGATATTTGCCAAAAACAATCAGCAGCAATTGTTCAACACTGCAGCTGACTAAAGTATCAATACCATTTGGGGGCAAACAGGAGACTGAAAGGAAAATCTAGGGAATAAGATGTTCACAGAAGCTTTAAATATTTGTCACATATTTCTGGTTATCTAGAAAGACATGTGCACATGCAGGGCTCTGAACATGCCCAGGAAATGACTCAGGAGGTCCTAATCTCTCACTTTTGGTTTATCTTGAGGCTCTGTGGACACATGAAGTGGAAGCTGAAGCAGAGTTGTAAACTGCTAGAGCAATGAAGGTTCATCCTAACATATTTACCCATAGCCCTTCAGCAGAGGCTGAAAGACCTATTGGTTCAAACTAACTAAATTCAGCAACATACAAAAAGAATTATACAGCATGATCAATTGGGTTTATTTCAGGAATGTAAGGTTACTTTAACATCTGAAAATCAATTAATGTAATACATCACATTAATTAAAAAAGACAAATAACATGATCATCTCAATAGAGCCTTATGTGAAGCACTTGACAAAAATCTACTATCTTTTCATGAAAAAAGAAGTATACAAACTAGAAATACAAGAGAACTTCTTTAACGCACTAAGTCTACCTAGGAAAAACCCCAGCTATCATCATATTTAATGCTATAAGACTAAATGTTTTCCTCCTGGATCAGGAACAAGAAAAGGGTACCTGTTCTCATCACTCTCATTCATCATAGTGCTGGGAGTTCTAGCCAAAATAGGTAATTGAAATAAAGAAAAGGCACTCAGATTAGAAAGGAAGAAGTAAAACTATCTGTATTCAGAGATAATATGATTTTGAAATTGTATTGATATTAACATGTTGGGCTATAAAGAAACTTGTAATAAATTTCAAATAATTGAAATCACTGAGAGTAAATATGTCCCTAATCACAAGGGGATTTAATAACTAGTATTTAATAATTTTAAGATAACTAGAAAAATCCCCAAAGTCTGCAATTTGAATAAGAGAGTTCTACATAACAAGTCAATGAAAGATGAAATCAAAATAAAAGTTGGGAAGTAATTTGAACTAAATTATAATTAAGATATGACATATCAAGACTTGTATGAAAGAGATAATGCAGTGCTTAGAGAGAAATGTATAGCCTTAAATGCATATATTAAAGAAAGGCCAAAAAAATCAGTGATTAAACTTTTATCAAAGGAAGCTAAAATGAAAAGAGACAAAATTTAAAGAAAGTAAAAAGATGAATATAATAAATATAAAATAAAAATCAATGCAATCATAAATAAGGACACAAAAACTAAAAGCTCCTTCTCTGAAAAGATTTTTTAAATTAATTAATTCCTAGCAAAACTGATAGAAAAAAAGAGAAAACAAAAATATCAATACAAAAATACAAAAAGGGATATCACTACAGGTTTCACAAACATTAAAGAAATAATTTAAAAATATTGCAAATAATTTTATACAAAAATTGATAATTTGATTTTGATAGAAAAATTCCTTAAACAAAATATAACTTCCTGAAGTTAATAGAAGCAGAAATAGAAAATATGAGTATTCTGTTATTTACTAAGTGATCTGAAAGTGTTATTTGAAACTTCTCACAAAGAAAACATAATACCCGTGAGTTTCATCAGTAATCTCTTCCAAGCATTTAAGGAAGAATAGAAGTATTCAACAAATTGTTTAAGAGAGACAAAAAATAATTAACCCTTTCCAACTCATTTTATGAAGAGGAATAATATTTATATCAATATGTAAGAGAGAATTAGAAGGGCAGATAGTGAAAGACCAGTTTCTGTCACAGATATAGATATAAAACTCATTAAATAGATATTAGCAAATTGGATCTAGTGAATATATAATCACCAGTGGAGTTTATTACAAAAACAGAGGGTGGATAGAATCAGTGTATTTCATCTAATTAACAGATTAAAAATGGAGAAAATCTCATTATGTTCCCTGAATGATGCACAAAAACGCACCAGATAAAATGTCTCCATTTATTTATTATTTTTAAAGTAGCAAACTAAATGCAAAGATGTAATTTCAGTTCTCTGAGGCATGTTTTCCTCTGGGTAAAATGCAGTTACACAAAATAGCAAACACAGAAGTGCAAGCAAATTTCAAACCTCTACTTGTGTCATGACTGTTAGTAATTTATTGACCAAAACTTTCTCAAGTATCTTGTCCAGAAATTGTTTTACTGTGCTTTTCTAACAGCTAGGTGTTCTTCCAAGTAGCTTCAGAACTGGCAGGGACAAAAGAAAATAAACATACACACACACACACACACAGCAACAATTAGCAGGTCTCCTGGACTTCTACTGCTACCTTTACTTTTACATATTAAACCTTGACCTAAGATCTCTTTAAAGAATACGCTCAAAAGTAAAAATAATCTGAAAACATTGTTAATCTATTCTAGCATTACCTATGGAATATTTCTTCCATATGTTGGATCATGAAGTGTCAGGGATGTCTCTTGGTATTCTGATACGAATACTATTTATTACAGTTTTATAATATTTTCAGTATGAAGTAGATTTAATTTCTCCCTTAAAAGTTTTTTATATATTCTTGGCTATTTTCACAAGAAACTTCAGAAACCTTTATTATTTTTAAGTCATTTTGAAATAAGTAAATATTTTAAATGACTAAAAAATAATTTAAAATCTTTGCAATTTTTAGTGTACTAAAAATTTAGTTCTTTAAGCCAAGGTTTCTGTTTTCCAAATGGAGAAAACTGAGGTTCAGAGAATTATGTAACTAAACTGGTAAGTAACAGAATTGATACTAGAATCCACATCGGATTCTAATGTCAGAGCTAAAGCTTCAACATTTATTCACACTTTGTAATGATTGAGCCAAACATTATTTATTAATGAATCTTAGATTTAAAAATACCAGTAACATTACCAAAAGTAATCTTACTACGCTGACTTTAATTCTAAACATTTCCTCTTTGCCTTAGAGAAAAGATATCGGTAGCTTCAATTAATTAGATTACTGGTCCAAATAGGAAAAATATATATATTTTTACAATTACCTGCTTAATTCATAATAAGATTCTCTAGGTAAAAAATATATCATAAAGTATTCACATCCTAGTGATGGGGATTGTATAATTTTATTGATTTTGTTAATTTTGCCAAATATGAGATGCCCAAAATGGGAACCATATCTTTATATGTTGTCATTGAGTGAATTGAAAATGTTTGATCCCTGATGAAATATTCATATTTTGTTCAGTTTAGTGGGAATCAATAATGATTTATCATCGTTAGTCCACTGGAGACAATATCCAAGTGTCAAACTACAAAGCTTATCAGCTTCATCCATGTTTAAATTTCCTTTAAAACAGAGGTGTAAGGATGCTTATTGTAAATGGAAACAAGATTGGATTGCAGCCTGGTTCCCAGGATGACGGGATACTTTCTGGTTGAAGCAGTAATAAATAAGATGATTAACAAGTGATTGTATTTTTTTTTCTTTTGCAAAGTTAATGGATCAGCTTTCAGAGTGAGTGCCAGACGGTATACATACAGCTACTCAGTCAGTTGGAAAAATGAGTAATGGAAACCTTATGGAAAATTAACTGTTTTGAAAATGTCCAGATTAGCATACAGAATCAGCTGCAATTTCTGGTTATATAGCAGCAGAGAGATATACCAAAAGCAATTCTTCAACCCTAAGTTGAAAGGTTGGGGAGGGGGAGAGGAAAATATGCCTTTGAGACTTCTGAATGTTACTTGCCCTTCCCTGAAAATCCATCAAGGTGATGAGTGATTCATACCTGCTAAAGGGCATTGCTGCCTCAGTGAAGCACTTAAAGATATGAGCTTTCTTTGAATACAAGGAAATGAAAAGGTCAAGCTGATCTCATCAGGAACCACTGAATTCTTAAGTTTCTTTGACAAGCGTGTGTGGTAGATAAATGAGTAATACAGAAAATAGATGATGGCAAAGAGAGGTTGAATGATTTTTATGAAGTCTTTGTATATCATATAGGAAAACAAGTTTGGATCACTTCTCTGGAGACCATCTCAATGCTGTACAAAACCATTGCTTCTTAGTTCTCAACTATACAGCTTTGACCTAAAATTGTGAAATAAATACTTTTCATCTGCCTTGATTATCTTTCACTACTTTGTCTTGGTCCAATAACTTAATACTCTTTCCCCATATCTACTTTTAAAATATATTCTCAGCCACTTTGCTATTAGCATTTATAATTAACAATAGCTTTAAAATATATAGTAAGATTTATTTATACCACGACACTCCATGCCCCATAATTAATCCAATATTAGAATGCCCAGTGTTATCAATAATTCTCACTCTACTATATAAATTGCTAAATCTTCTCTGAAAGAAAAAGACTCAAACTCTGACATTATTATGTAATATTCAAATGTTTAGCAATTGAATTTTTGGCTATTATTTTATCAAAAAGTGTTTCAGTATTATGTCATGGATTTTTATTTTATACTTTGTAGTATAATCCAATAGTACATTGGCCATCCAGTTAATTTTTTAATTTCAGTTATTATAATTTTAAGAGCAAGAATTCCCACTTGGTTCTCTTTTATTGTTTCCAATTGTTCTTTTCAGATTGTCTACTATCTTATTAAGACCATATATTTTTTAATATATTTTATAATTACTTGAATATTTTATAATAGACACAATTTGATAAATCCAAGATTTTTGCCATCACTGGGTTGGCTTCTATTGACTATCTTTTTTATTTTTTTTTTAGTATGAAACACATTTTTATGTTTCTTTGAGTAACTGGTAATTTTTTAAAGTTTTATATTGGATATTGTGGCTTATACATTGTGAAGGTGCTAGGTTCTGTTGCCTTCCTCTAAAGCATTGACTTTTATTGTAGTAGTCAGTTCAATCACTTGTTGATCACCTTGAACTTGGATAGGTTTGATTTTATGTCTTTTACGCCTGGGGAAAGCCCAGTGTGTTTTCCAAACCTCTTTAAATTAGCAAGAATCAATCTCCAAACTCAATATCCTACATAGATGTTATCAAGACCTGGTTTCAGACTGTGTTAGGGTAGGACTATAGAAATCTTATTCTCGAATGAGGACATAACTCCTAAAGCATGGCCTCGATGGAGTCTCTATTAGATGCTCAAAGTACTAGGGGTGTGTTAGAACATCAGTGTCCCCAGCATGTCTCAGCCTCTAGTATCTATGCTTCATTCTCAACCTCATAGCTGCCAACTTCTGGTAACTCTGTACAGTCTCATTCTGTGTATAGACAGTGCAATCTTAGCTGAATACTTGGAGGAATTTCTTCCTGACTTCTTCAGATTCCTTTCTTCTATATTGCTCTCATTAATAGACTATAGCTGCTTCATCTGCCCCAAACTCTGATTTTTGCTTTCTCCACTCAGCAGGACCACATGATTTGTTTGGACTCCATTGCATTGCACACTGGCCAGAAATTTGTCCCTAGGGAAAAGACAGCATTGAAAGTGGGACTGCCTTTGTGCATGTCCATTCTCTCAAGGATAATGTTCTTGCATTAGCTGTTGTCTTATTATATAAAACATTTGATATATTTATATGTATATATGTGTATACACACATTTGTTGGTTTAATTTTCTCATCATTTACAGTAGGAGGGCTAGTCTAGTAGTATATGAGAAAAATGTTCTCCTAGAAAGTGAGTTGAAATATTTTTTCATATTTATAAAGTGCTTATTACAAATAATTTCAACCTTCACCATTGCCCTTAGGAATTTTGCTGTAAATCAAATCTTATTTTTCCATTGTTCTTCCATATAAAATGAGAGTTTTGTTAGAAAGTGCTGGGGATTACTTACTGGCATATTCCCCCCATTTCTGTAGACTTCTAAGTATTTTGAGTATTTCCAATTTGGATTCCAGACAAATGTTCAGAAAAGAAACACAAAGTGATTGTTTCCAGTGGTTTGTTTAATTGTATAACATCATCTCTGAACCACAATCAGAGTTGTTAAAGCATAAGCAGCAATTAAAGGAAATTAACTTGGAACAAATAAATAAAATTCATTTCCTCATTTCTAAAGAATTTTCACTGAAAGATTTCAAGATGAATAGGTCCAGAATCCAAATTGCACTGAATTCTTTCTATAGGTATCTTTATAACTTCATCTTTAAATGTTTTTTTCTGTCCATTATTGAATTAACATCTGCTAAGTTTATCTACCACATGTTTTTTAAAACCTAAGAATTACAATTTTAGGTCAGTATGAAAAGTAATTATTATTAACTTGACATTTTTAATAACGTCTTTAAGTGACTGCAATCCACTGTCAGGACACAGCCTTTAATCCTTTGTCCTCTATGAGCATCTTCCATTAGTAAGTTTCTCTTACTTGTGAAGTTCCTACTAGGATGTGTATATCGATTCTTACACAAAGTGTTAATCAAATTATTAAATATTTAGGTACTGATTTTACTTCGCATTTGATCTTTTTAATATTTATTTTTTTAATTAATTTATTTATTTGGTGGCGCCGGGTCTTTGTTGTGGCAGGTGAGCTCCTTAGTTGCAACAGGCGGGCTCTTTAGTTGTGACATGCGAACACTTAGTTGCAGCATGCATGTGGGATCTAGTTCCTTGACCAGGGATTTAACCCGGGCCCCCTGCAATGGGAGCGCAGATTCTCATCCACTGCGCCATCAGGGAAGTCCCCTCATTTGATCTTTTAAAGATCATAACTAATAAAAAATATTCCTAGAGTTACTGCATTGCCATCTAATGGAATAGATTTCACTGCAGATGGTTTAGAAGTTCTATGAGCAGATACAATCTGCTAGCATTGGCCTTTGAAGCTATATAAATGGTTAGGAAATAATTGTTTTCCTCCTTGAACTCTATCTAATTCACTTTCAATTCTTTATCCTGTGGAACATGACTTTTCTTCCAAGTGATCTTTGGCTTATGGAAAATTTGAGAACTGCCAAGACGTGGCAGAAATGTAGAATACATGTTAAGAGAGAAGTGTGAAATGAAGATTAAAATGTAAACAGGTAGACCATAAAGGAAATCAAAGGAAATCGTAAGAAAGAAATTGTTATAAAATGAACCTAGAGAGGAAAATTTCAATAAAGAGTTTAATTTTATCTGTTACTCATTTGACATTATCCAAGAGCCTTTGAAGGATTTTAAGCAAGAATGTAATGAGGTCAGATCTTCACTTTGATATGCCAAAGAGGTATCAACCACCCAAATGCTAGGAATGACTTTCCCAAGGTGAGATGAACTATAGTTGGCTGTGGTGATTGTGTCCTTTATTCTTTCCTTTATTCCTGTCTACTACTCCTTATTGCCAGGCACATTCATCCCTGGGGCCATACAGTCAGTTATCTTTCTTGCATTGAAGGACTAGACTGTCTAAAGGATTGATCTTAGGTTCGTATGAGGATAAGTGATTTTATTAACTTAGCACTCATGAGAAAATGGATTTCAAAACCTCTTCTGTGCTAAGAATGACACGTCATTTATTACTTGAATCATTTTAGATAAATGCCTTTATATCTGCTAGTGGGAACTTTTGGTAATTTCTAATGTTATGAAAAGTACAAAGGAAAATTTATTGGGAATATGAAAATCTCTTGACTCCCTGACAGATTCTAGACAAGGAGAAGAGTTTGGAGGATCACGAATAATGGACACTCAATAGTGCCATTCTGCTTTAGGAATATAATGATGAAAATTTAATGATGGAAAATATTTACATGCTTAAGCTATACTTACTATCTATAGTTGATTAAAAGTTTTGTTTTACTCCCAATTTTAATTTTAGTTGCTCACGTATTTGGTGAGCACTATGAATCTTTATATTTTGCCACAAAAATAATAGAATTTTAGATTTGCAAGACTGTTCAGCCCAACATTTTCCCTTTTTATTCTCCTCATTGAAATATCCTCAACTCTCTATTCTGTAAGTGTCAAGATTTTCTAATTTTTCCCAGTATTTACCATTCTTCCTTAGATAAGCTACTTTTAATCTCTTGTCCTTTTCAAATGTTTCATTAGGAAATAAAACCATGTTAAGAAAAGAGGGACCAAGGTATGAAAGACAAGGCCAATAACTGAAGAAATTATTATAAAATAAAGGAATTTACCCTCTTCTAATCCAGTCATATCAGAGGTAAGGATTCTAGTACAAAAGAAGGTTATAAGTAGAGCAACTAAGTTCGAATGCACCTTGAACAGGATTGAATCCTGTTTTTCTGACATCATGTATCATTAATGTCCGCTGTAACTCTAAATTGCCAAAATTTAGATGACAGATTTTTATGATCATCATACTTGTAAGTAGCAGGATAAATTTTAGGCAGAAATTTATTTATTAATTTATTTTCTTTTAGCCAGATCTTCTCTTCTGTGACCCACCAACACCCATACAATATTTTATTATTTATTTTTGCTTAACTTACACCCATACCATAGAAAATACTTAGGGGATGGAAGCTGGGGAGGAGGGAATGCTATCCAACCCTATCTGGTTTTATCATCTTCTATCACTTCTAAAAAATATGTGTATTCCTCTCAGTTCCTTAACGTAACAGATTTTGGAACTTTAAAGACAAGAAAAGTCTCCCTTATTTCTCTACTATCATGCAATCATATCTCCCCCTTGAGACAATGAAAGCATAATGACTAAGTAACTTAGGCTAAGGTGTGTCAAAGTGGAGAGGGATGGGAGCTTAAAAAAAATTCCAAATGAATTATCCTATAATGTATATCTTTGCTTTTCCGGCAGTGTCTTTCACATAAAAGTCCTCATTAAACATTTGGTGAGTGAATGAATGACCTGGGATGAACTATGTCTGTACACAAAGTCTGAGGTGACCAGGACACCTTCCAATTTGAGAAAATAATGTTAGACAGCTGTGACCCTGGAGAGACTATTGCTTCAGCTGGAGCTTACATAAATTCAGCATGTTAAAGAATGTTAATCTTTTGTTGTTGAATATTCAAAAGTATGGCAACTGGTTAGAAATTGCTTGAAATTTATTTCAGTTTATAAAAGTGTTCCCAGCTTTAAAATGAGCTGTTCCCCAATTTAGTGAAACAATTTTGATGAGGTGATTTTCACATGGGCTTAGAGAGAGGAGGGATGTGTGTGGGAAAAAAAGCCTAAAGAAGTGTGTATGGATGGACAAGTTGTAAAGGTGTCATGGGGTCTACCTAAGGGACTGGTATCACAGCTCGTGCCTGGCAGTTTTGGAGAGATGGTTGAGGGCTTTAAGGAGAACAAAGTCTTCAAGACTTGCTTTGTAAATCATGGGGCACAAATAGGGCTGCTTTGATGGTCATTTAAGAATGTGTGAATCTGAATTGGAAGGAAAATTTCTCCATGCATCTGCAAGGCACAGCATTACTGTGGTGCAGTGGAGTCTCTAGAGGACCCAATATCACCCTGACGTCTTGAAAGTTTTGTCTTAGATGCCAGCAGATGAGCACCAGTAGTAATGGCGGTGATGAGGAACTTGGGGATAATGAACATGGGTGGTGAACATTAGCGGTACTGAGAGCAGGTGAGGAAGAGCATCAAGACATCAATGAAGAGAAAACTCAAAGTACCAGCCAACCAGAGTGTGTTGTGTGTTGGAATGTGGGAAGGTGCTAATGAAGGATGGTGTTTCTTCACAAACCTGGACGTTTGTCATTAGCATCTAAGGGCATAAGCCATAGAAACAAGGATGATTATTCTTAATGCAGCCCCATTTGTACCCACTACTGTCTGACATGATTCACTTGTATATATTTGTTTTTCAAAAGATCCTTACATTCACTATCTTAGAAAAGTCAATTTAATAACTCATTCCCAGTCAAGCTGGACTCTTGGCATGTCCCTAGGTTAGGGTTACCAGAGTATCAAATAAAATACAGTATACCTACTATAATTTTAACTTTATATAAACAGCAAATAATATTTTAAGGTAAGAATGTCCCCAATATTGCCTGGGACATACTTAGATTCCCCCACCAAAAAAAGTTGTTTATCTAAAAAGTTGTTTATCTAAAATTCAAATTTAACAAGGTGTTCTGTGTTTTTATCTGGCAACTCTACCCTAGATTTCTAGGCCTGTTGCATCAGTAACCTCCATCTGCCAGGTGGCCATCTCACACCCCATATATATATATATATAGTGAGTTTACACACTTTTTCAAAGAAGAGAGAAGGATTTAAGTGTAGCAATATGTAAAATATTAGAGACAGCAAGACACAAAAATAAATTTTACTCTTGGATCTACTATTCACTGACTGCTGTCTATTCCTGAGTTTGGATTTCCTTATCTGTGAATGAGAATGATACACTATGGTGTTGTAGGAACACATTTTATGTTTTTTTGGTTATTTGTTTTGTTTTTAATGGTAGGGTGATATCAAGGGGTTACATATATATATATATTCATATATATATATATATATTCCAGTTATTATCAACACTTTTAGCTTTAAGAAGTGAACTCTAGCTGGGACTACACAATTTTGATCCCACATTATGATAAGAAGATACTGCTCATTTCTTTCATATAAAATGTTTGAAAGAAGTTAATATTCATCTCACTTTGAATAACTCTCTTGATGCCTGATTTCCAGCAATCCTTTGAATTTTTCTGTTTTCAAAAATATTGCTTCTAGGGGACAGATTGCCATGGTTTCTTCAAATAAAGTCCCAATCATACTTATGTAAAGAGAACTTCATTGTCAAATGGACAGGATTTATTCATCAGAGGAAATAACCACAGCAGAAGTGTAGACACAAAGGTTCCAGTACACTGAAACGGTAGCTTGAACGCTTAAGCTCAATTTCAACAATAAAAGGCTTGTGACACTCAGAAACCTCTTTAAACTTCTGAGGTCTCAGTTTCTTTAAATATGAAATCATGGCAACAGAATAGATTTGTGATTCCCAAATGCAGTTGAATAGAATCATCCTGAGATTTTTTTCTTTCAATTTTAGATTCCTGGGTTCCACCCAAGACCTAAACGATCTGGTGACCACATCTGGGGAATCTCCCTATGACAATCATTACCTCAGAAAATAAAGACAGTCCAGGAACAGTTGGTATGCTGATACAAAAAAATATGAGTTAATAATATTTATCTAATATCAGAAATATAGAGCTAAGTGAAAAAATAATGTCTATAAATAATACTGCACATTGAGACTAAAATGAGATTAGGGAAGTTGCATCATTAATCTAGGTAGGAATAATGAGATTCAAAAAAAACCACATTATGACCAGCAGATCTTGGATATCTGCAATTTTTATCTGTTCCCAAATGATTCTGAAGATTAGCAATATGAAGGAATGGCTGGGTTCTTCCATACAACACATTTTATTTCATGTAAAGTTCTGACTACTATAGCTGTTCTATGGTTTCCTTCTATAAAAATGATGACTATTAGATAATTGACAAAAATGAAAATGAAAATGTCTTTCATTAGAAAGTCATATGGCAGTCATGCTGGATTTTTAAAAACCACCTTGACAAATAGATAAGAAGGAGTAATATCTCAGGCAGTCTGTTTTCTATTGTTCTTCATTAGGTTGGACCCTTTTCTTCAAAAAACAGTTTTCTTTATACTGCTGGAAGCCTTTACAAACAATATACTGCTAAATCAAGCCTCCACGTTTCAAGCCAGCAGACAAATGAGCTTTGTATTTAGTCCCGCAATCAAAACTTTCTTCCTACTCAAGGTTTCATGATGTTTTCTTTCACATCTTTTTGTTGAATTTATTGAGCATTCATGGAGCTCTATTATGTGTTTAGAACTATATACAAAGAATAAAATCATTATGCATGTGCTCATGAAGGTGAAAGAAGATATTTAACAAATGAAGAATATATAGCTGTATGCCATCATTAGAAAAAAATAAGTAAAATAGGTGACAAGAGTTTTTGAAGGAGGAAGAAATTAATTGTGGTGGGAGCAATCTAAAAAGTTTGCATGAGGAGAAGAGTGCTCTGAGTGAGGAGAACTGGTTACGTTGAAGGTGTGAAAGGAGATACAGAGACTTTGACATTTTGCAACTAAGACCAAATCTTTTTGCCATTGACTTTCAAGCCTTGTAAGAAAACCTCACATGTCAAACACATATTCTACCACCAGCCACTCTTTCCAGCCTGAATCTTCCAGATGAACGGAATATTTCATTGGTTTTCTTCTGTCCTTCAATGTTCTATATAAGTTATATAAAATTGAAGTCATCTTTTTTATATCTTTTAAGTCATTTTTCTTTCTACATTGCTCTTTGATCAAATGTTGTTCAGTGTTTTCTCTGGCTAAGTAGAAAGTTCACAAGGAATTGGTACCAGCAGTTACCTCTGCAGTAGCACTGTGCAATAGAACTTTCTGCAATGATGAAACTATTCTATATCTTTGCTGTCCAATATGGTAACCACTAGCCATATATTGAGTGCTTGAAATATGGCTAGGCAAATGAGAAATTGAATTTTTAATTTAATTAATTTAAATTTAAATAGCCACATGTGGTTAATGGCATCCATATTCTGTCAAAATCATCAACTATCATTGTGGATTTGTTGTCTTTGTCGTTCTATCAGTTTTTGTCTCATGTATCTTCTGTGATTAGGTTTGGAAATGTTCAGTGCAACTTGAGCGGGTGTTGAAGCAAGGTGGTTGCTGGACGGGGGAGGGATGAAAAGACATGCGTTTCCACCCTATATCCTTTTTACTGTGTGGATGGATTTCCTATGCAAAGAAAAACAAAAACTATAATAAAAGAAAACATTTTTTTAAAAAAATGTTGTTCAGTGCTTTTGTTTGTTTCTATGACCACCTTTTAACTATTGACATAAATTCTGGAGCTTCTTAGATATTTTAGTGTGACCCTTACTCTTTAAGAGAGTTTCAAGTACTTATTTTCCTAATACCTGCATTTAATCATCATTCTCTTTCCAAAACATGGAAAAGTGAATGATGAATTATTTTTACTTCTTTTCTTGGCCAGCCCTGAAGTTTAGTCAAATTGGCATCATTCTGGTATACAATCCATCCAAGTTCATTCTGGTTCTTATACTCTCTTCAAAACACTGAAATATGCTTTACCACAATATTGGATCTACAAGTTCTAGGTAATTACAACTTCTCCCTTAAAACAGTACAGTTTCCACTTTCCCTCCTAAAACTACTGGTCAAATATATGTGTTTTATGAAAGTCCTACCTAGATTAATGCTACAACTTCCCCACCCCAAGTTTAGTCTCAATATGCAGTATTTATTATTTATACATTATTTTTTACCTAAGTCTTTCTACACTTCTGACATTAGATAAATAGTATGAATTCATAGTTTTCTGTAGCACCAGGACAATTGTTCTTTGAGTGTTTCCGTAATGTGAAGTAGTATCGGTGCAGGAAAATTCCCTGGATAGACTTGCCAGATAACATACTGGATACCTAGTTAAATTTGAATTTCAAATAAATAATGAATAACTTTTAGTGTAATTATGCACGTGTGGGTCATACCTGTATCAAAACTATATTAATTATTTATTTTGCATTCAAATTTAAGTGTATTTTTATTTGCTAACTTTGGCAACACTAGCAGGAAATTATTACCGAGACTCCATCTGGCTTCCCCAAAGAGACCTGCTTCATGTTTTTTTCCTTCCTCTTTCCCTCCCTTTCTCCCTCCTCTTACTTTGTTTAGTCCCTTCACTTGTGAAGTCCCTTCACTTGTTGCTGTCACCCCTGGAGCCTTTTTGGTACATACACTCCCTGTCTCTGGTTTCTCACAAGCCATTCTCATCCGACATATTTGTGCATGCTGTCTGAAACCATTTTGCCAAGTCTTTATTACCTGCTCTAAAATCTTCCAGTGCTCTCTCATGACGAAGGCCAAATTCTCAGTTTAATTTTCAGGCTCCCTCTTAATTAAGGGCATCTTTCTATTCAGTTTCTGTCCCACTAATTTCCCAAATTAGTGCCTCACTCCAAATGCCTTTTAATTAAATGTGTTTACTGTATCTATACCTCCTGGCCAGGCTACTTGTGTGTCTTAGGTATGGGTGTCTCCTCATCTGATTACCTTGTCAAGCTCTCATGCACATGCTTTCCTGGATGCTTTCCTATACTTTTTAACCCTTTTATCATTACTTTTCTATGAAGTTATCTGTAACAATTACTTTAACATGTGATCCCATACTGTATTTTGTTTTTTAAGCAACGTTACCTTTTTGTCCCTCAGTAAAATACTAGTATTTTTTAGGTCAGTGTGTCCTTTCTATTAATCAAATAGCAGCCATTCAATAAATATGGTTTGAATTGAGTGGAAGAGGATAATGACCTCCTAAAACAAAGCGAACCAATTTCCAGAGGAGGAAACGACTGAAATGGTTGGGAGGATATGGGTGCCGCCATCTCTTCTGCTTTGGGTATCCGCTGTGCTGGAATGAGAGCTGCCTTAGTAACAATCAAAGGGGAGTTGAAAAGTGAAAACAAGTCATCAGGCTTTAATCATGCAGCTCAGAGTGAAAGGGCCAAGGCCCTATGATGCTCTAAAATAGAGTATTTTTCCAGAGTTCATTTTAGCACTTAGAAGTCTAAAGGTTTATCCTCCTTGTTCTGATTGCTCATCTTGGCAGCTCCAGCCTACCTTTCACTTCAAGTTCAGATTCCTACAACGATTGTTCCCAACCATTGCAAGATGTTATTGCATTATATTTGAGACCAGATCAGTGGAGGTCAAAGTACAGGATACTTGACTGAAGGTATGACATTAGGAAAATGGGCATTTCAGTAATCATCTTGAACTTGATATGAAGACAAATTATAAGACACAGGCAGCTCTGATCTGCTGACTGAGGCCCAGACATGGCCTGGTATTTTTTGCTAGTACTATATCTCTAGAGTTCATATAAATCAATTTACAGGAACATTATTTATTCCTCTCTCCAAGATGATTTGCCAGAATGAGGTCAGAAAGAAAGATTAATATGACACTTAATACTGCAGCAAGAAGAAAACTGTTTTACAATTAGGGTCAAATCTTAAAGAGGCAGGTGTTTTTGCTTTGCCGGAAAATATTACATTCAGTCTCCCACTAAGGGGCCTGGTAGATCCTATTTTAGTGTGTCTAGTAGTAGTGCAGTGGTGACATAAGCGCCGACCTTTGGTGTCTGAAATCCTAGCTTGACCATCCCTTTAACTTCTCTGAGCCTCAGTTTCATCATCTGAAAATAAGAAAATGTCATGGGGTCTTGTGAGAATTAAAACCGAAAATAGGTGGGGGATGGAAGCCCTGTGCTAATAGTAGCCTCTTGATAAATGGGTACACTTGACTCCACCCCTTACGATCCATCTTTTCTTGCCTATGGAACCTAGGTTTGGGTCTAGGTAGGAATTTGTAAAGTACTTTTGTACTGTAAAGCTCTTTCAAGGGCATTGTCTCATGTATTAAAAAAAATACTGCAGTGAGAAGCAGGGCTTTCTATCACTATCCTTATATTTGTCAGAGAAAGAAGGTGAAACAGAAAAGTTGTGTGTTACAGTGGAAAGAGTCCTAAGCAAGAATCAGGAAAGCTGGTTAAATTTTCAACTGAACCACTAAGTACTTGATGCCCTTGAGCACTTTAGCCCTCTTGTGTGTAAAGTAAAAATTCACTGTAGTATGGCCTAACTCTGAAAGTCTGTAATGCAGCCCAGAGAGGGACAAAATTATAAACAGACTGGGCATTTCTGGTTATTAAGTTCTATGGTTTTCCTCACTTGATCACACTGCTTCTTTTGCAGTGATTTGCAGCATTGATTCCCCACATTTACATGAAGAAATATAAATTTCTTTGCCCTTTAAAATCCAACTGCTAAATGTGCGTGTCTTACAGTAAATGTTGCTCAACCACCAATGATTTGTTGTAACTGCATGGGGGATACACATAAATCAAAAACGCATTTCAAGCTCCGTCCAAATTATAAATTCAATAACTCAGTCCAAATTATAAATCAAATATCTGACTACTGTGCAACTGTCAATCAACTGAAGTAGATTAATAACCTCAACTGAAGTGACTTGATGAACTGTAGAAGTTATGGGAACTATAAGATTTCAGCTCTAATTTGAAGAGCCCTTCACAGTGTTGGCAGAATCTTTCTGCCCACTGGATAACAGGAATAGGGAAACTTATAGAACACACGCCATGGGCTTTACTCAGATCGTCTTTTTGTTCTCATGCCTGCCCTATGCAAAAGGTACTCATCATTATCATTATTTCATAGATGAGAGAATGAAGATCAGAGAGGTGAAGTGGCTTTTCCCATGTCACATGCTACTTGAATATAGAGAAGGGCTCAAACTTCCAGAGAGTCTTTCTCTAGACTCTTAAGTGTTCCATGATACTGCTTCCCATACCTTCTAAGTAGAAGGTGACTGGTGGGTGGAATTTCACAGTCTAATTATCTTCAGTTGAAAACCACCTCTATGGGAATAGAGAATATAAAAGTTCCAAGAAATCTAAGGTATGTTGGATTTATCTTCTTTAATGATGGAAAAAATTCTTTAATTTCCCTTGGTCAAATGGATTATTTCAGCTTATCAGGATGTGCATTGCACCTGTGTAGTTTTCTTCACTTACAGAACTCCAAGATCACTGAAGTTTGCATAATTCAATGCTTTGATTTTTCTTATTTTTATAATGACTTTCCTGAGCCATTTATCCACTACCTGCAGCTTCCTCCCTCTCCAGACACAAGATATGTCTGGCCATGTCATGGGGTTTTATGAGTATTAAAAATGGAAAAAGAGGATTTTATGCCAATAGCTCAGTATTGTTTCCCATAGATCATAGATTAGGTAGAGATAAATGGGTTTAATTTATAATTAAATGTGAGAAGAGTACCTACTGCAAGATGGCTCTGTGTTAGCTACCTTCACATGCATTCTTATCTAATTCTCAAAACAACACTGAGTGGTAGTTCTTATTATCGTTGAGATTTCTTTAGTAGTCATGAAGTCTATGGAGTTTCTTGGGAAATATGATGAACATATGTGGCCTGTCTTGCAGAAACTTAAGTTACTTTATTGACCCAAAATTCTAGCTTCCGTGAGTAGGAAATGTAAAATCTCAAATACTTACTTCCCATAGGAAATATAGTTCCACAGCCATTTATGGAGGTTACGCCTCTCTCCAATATTGCATTACCTTTCATCATTTCCCACAGTTCACCAGCCTCTCACTTGTGACCAACTCTCCCCATTGCATTTAGCATTAGTGCTTTCATGTTGTTTGTACTAGTAGTAGCAGCAGCAGCAGCAGTAGTAGTAGTTACCTCCAGCCAATAAATCTTAAACACTTCAATCTGGATCAAGGTAACCAGTAGCCTTGAGCTCAGAATGACTGGAAACCATCACCAGCCACAGGCACTAAGATCACTCAACTACTGCTTAACAAGAAGAGGGAGTATGTCCTAGTTAGGACAGGAAAACATAAAATATGTTGAGGGAAAGAGAATGCTGGATGTTACTAGAATATCAAATACTAGTAACATGATATTCCAAGGGAGTATAGGAAAAGGAATGCAAGCAATACAGATATTTGATATAGTCACTGCACTCCCTTACACTTCAGGGTGGTATAATCCTTGTCAGTCCTCCTATGTGATTGTTATGAAATAAATCAAAGGGTGTGCACATTATTTTGCACATTTCACATTTGACAAAACTGAGGTATGGAGAGGTTAAGTAATTTTACCAGACAGAATGGCTAGCAAACAAGGTAAACTGATCCAGGTATATCCAGCTTTAAAGCTTTTTTCAGTATGGTACAGCTCTGTTACAGAAGCTTCTGCACAGCAAAGGAAACCATAAACAAAACGAAAAGAAAACCCACAGAATGGGAGAAAATATTTGCAAATGAGGTGACCCACAAGGGATTAATCTCCAAAATATGTGAACAGGTCATGCAGCTCAATATCAGAAAAACAAATAACCCAATCAAAAAATGGGCAGAAGATCTAAATGGACATTTCTCCAAAGACATACAAATGACCAAAAAGCACATTAAAAGATGCTCAACATCACTAATTATTAGAGGAATGCAAATCAAAACTACAATGAGGTACCACTTCACATCAGTCAGAATGACCATCATTAAAATGTCTACAGATAACAAATGCTGGAGAGGGCATGGAGAAAAGGGAACCTTCCTCCACTGTTGGTGGGAATGTAAATTGGTACAGCCACTACGGAGAACAGTATGGAGGTTCCTTAAAAAACTAAAAATAGAGCTACCATATGATCCAGCAATCCCACTCCTAGCATATATCTGGAGAAAAGCATGATTTGAAAGGATACATGCACCCAATGTTCATTGCAGCACTGTTTACAATAGCCAAGATATGGAAGCAACCTAAATGTCCGTTGACAGATGAATGGATAAAGAAGATGTGGTACATATGTACAGTGGAATATTCAGCCATAAAAAAGAATGAAATAATGCCATTTGCAGCAACATGATGGACCTAGAGATTATCATACTAAGTAAAATCAGTCAAAGACAAATATCACATGATATCACTTATATATGGAATCTAAAAAAAAGAAAGATACAAATGAACTTATTTACAAAACAGAATACAGATATCAGAAAGCAGACCTACAGATATCAAAAAGAAACTTATTGTTACCAAAGGGGAAAGGTGGGGGGGGGGGGTGATACATTGGGAGTTTGGGATTAACATAGACACACTACTATATATAAAATAGATAATCAACAAGGACCTACTCTATAGCACAGGGAACTCTACTCAATACTCTGTAATAACCTATATGGGAAAAGAACCTGAAAAAGAACATATATATATATATATATATATATGACTAAATCACTTTGCTGTACACCTGAAACTAACACAACACTGTAAATCAAACATACTCCAATGTAAAAAATGAACACAAAAAGAAAAAAAAATCTCAAAAATTAGTCAAAAGTAACCTAGATCAAATTAAAGGAAGGCAAGCATAGTTTCTTATTAGTGACTTCTATCTCCAACCATTCTTAAAATTGCATTATGCAATATTTCACATGATGTATTTGTACAGTTAAATTAACAATAATAGTCATAGAAGATTAAGAAATAGAAAATTATCTTTGCTTCTGGAACACCACCCTCCCAAAGGTAACTACTATTCTGAATTTAATATTAAAAATTTTCTTGATTTTCATGTTTAATTGTGATAAGCTACACATTTCATAACATTTACCAACTTAAGTATACTGCTCAGTAGTGTTAAGTTCATTCACATTTTGTGGTCGATCTCCAGAACTCTTTTTCTCCCGTAAGACTGAAACTCTGTACCCACTCAACAACTCCCATCCCTCCTCTCCCCAGCCCCTGGTAACCAGGACTCTGCTTTCCATCTCTATGAAATTGACTACTCTAGGAACCTCATATAAGTAAGTCCATATACTATTTGCCCTTTTGTGTCTGGCTTATTTTACTTAGCGTAACGACCTCAAGGTTCATCCATGTTGTACTGTATGTCAGAGTGTCCTTCCTTTGTAAGTCTGAATGATAGTCTATTGTGTATATAGACATACATATAGACAGACATACATGCATATTTTGTTTATCCATTCATCTGTCAATGGATATTTGGGCTGCTTCTACTTTTTGGCTATTATGAATAATGCTGCTATGAATGTAGGCATGCAGATAATAATTTCCTTGATCTTAATTTTAATTTTCTTGTGAATGAAAATATCTCTAAATGATATGTTATTTACTTTTATATGTTGTTACATCCATGCTTGCAACTAAAGTTTATTTTCCCTGTTAAACTGAATTCCACTGTGTAATACTATTATTTCTTCTGTTGATGGACATTCAAATTGTTTCCACTTTCTTCTTGCTAATATGAGCATGCTAATTTGAACATTCTTGTACATGTGGCCTGGTGTATCTTCTACAAACTTGCTAGTCAACTGTGACTAATGTATGAAAAGCACCAGCATCACTCGGAGTTTTAGAAATGCAGAGCATCAGGCCTCATCCAGACCTCCAAATCAGAATCTGCCATTTATCAAGATTTCCATAGCATTTGTATACACCTTAAAATTTGAGACAGACTTATCTAGAGTGCTATATGATGTGGTAGCCACTAACCACATATGGCTATTGAGCACTTGTAATGTGGCTAGTCTATATTGAGATGTGCTATAAGTGTAAGTTACACACTGGATTGCAAAGACAGTACAAAATGTAAAATATCTTGTTAATAATTTTATATTGATTGCATAATGAAATGATAATCTTTTGTAAATACTGAGTCAAATAAAATATTTGTTTAAATTATTTTCATCTTCTTTTTACTTGTATAATGTTATTACCAGAAAATTTGAAATTACATATGTGGTTTGTGTTCTGATTCTATTGGACACTACTACTTATACCAAGCATTGGTATTTGGGGGCCATAACCTATGTATATGTTAAGCTCCTCTAGGTAATGCCAGAATGGTTGGATTAATTTAGTGTCCTACTAGGAAATGAGAAATCCTGTTCCACATCATCACAATATTTGTTACTGTTAGAATTTTATAATTTTTGTAAACTAATAGTAAAATGGTATTTCATAGTGATTGAATTTTGAAATTCTCATTTGTTTTTTTCTTCTAGAAAATGCCCATTCTGTCCATATGCCAATTTTTCTATGGAAGTGTTTGTCTTTTTTTTTTTTAAATCGATTCATAGAATCTTTAATTTCTCTGGATAATAATTTCACAAAATTATTGCAAATATACTCTTCTTGGTTATAGACCTTTTTATTGAAGACACATTTTTATTCTTTTTTTATTTCAATGTACTTAAATTTACCAACTTTTTTTCTGATGTTTTGATGCTGGTTAGGAAATCCTTATCAACCCAGATATCAAAACAATGCATTTTGGCAAAGGTAGCTAAAAAAAGACTCTCCACTCAAATTGCAGATGTTCAAATTCTTGTTCCAGGACTTAATTGCTGCATGATTGGAGCTAGATATTCCACTCCTCTCAGTCTCAAGTTGCTCATCTATAAATTATGAATAACAAAAGTTATAAATAATATTATGGTTATAGAAGATTAAATGAGTTAATATACCTGTTTTTTATAGAATTTAGGATTGTCTTTCATATTTTAGGATTTAATCTGCCTGAAATTGGATTTTTGTGAATGGTGCAAGGTTCTATAATATATATTAATTATATATATTGAAACTTACGTGCATGTGTGTGTGTACATTCAATTTTCTTCTGACCCAGACCCATCTATTGAAAAGCCCATTACTTCCTCATTGATTGGCCCTGCCATTTAGCTCTGTCATAAATTATTTCTGGACTCCCATTGTATAATCTATTTCCCTGCTCTCAAATCTGTTTCAATGGTCTATTTATAAATTCCCCCAATAATATCTCATTGTCTTATTTACCTCTTAAAATACCACTTAAAAGTTTTGAAGTCCTTAAGAGAAATTCCTCACATTTTGTTTTTATTCTACAAGAGTTCCTTGAATGCTTGACTTTTGAATTTTCTATACACATCTGGGAATCAACATGTCAATTTCCAGCCCCCCTTGTCACACTCAAATACACAAATAAAACCAATGGGACATTAAATAAAATGCCTTAAATCTGTAGATGAGTTTGGGGAGAATTAATATCCTTATGATATTAAATATTCCAATCCAGGACACTCCATGTTTCTTAATTTACTAAGCTCTTTTTCATGTCATAAAGTAGAATTTTATATTCTCCATTAAAGGTATCAATACTTTTGCTAAAATTTTTTCAGGTACTTTAAATAATCTACTATTATTTTAAATGATATATTTTTAATTACAGTTTCTAGCTGAATTTATTTTTCCTTCTAATTACAAATGCAAATTTTGGCATATTGATTTTATATCGAACAACCTTTTATTAATTCTAAAAAAATTTTAATGTCTCTTTACATTTCTCCATAAACAATTTTAGCATCTGCATATAATTAGTTTGATTCTTCACTCTCAAACCATATTTTATTGTATTGTATGGTATTGCATTTATGTCATTATTGTAGTCTTCCTTTGTAAGTCACTACAATGTTAAACAGAAGTTGGATTAGTGTGCATATTTGTCCTCTTCCTGATCCAAAGGAAATTGTTATCAATATTTTCCCATTATATATCATGCTTGTTGTAACTTTTTTATAGGTTCCTGTTATCAAGTTAAGAAAATTCCCTGAATCTGTGAATTGCTAACTTTTTAGCTTTTAAATTCATTTTGAATTTATTGAACACTTCTCTATTTTAGAATGATAATTATCCTTTTCTCCTAAACATTTAATGTGGTAGATTACATTAATTGATTATGGAGCATTAAAGTTATTTGAAAGTAGTCATGATGTATTTACTTTTTTATGTTACTTGATTCAGTTTACTTCTTTTTGGTTTAGGTTTTTATAACCTTACCCTGAGTTAGATTGTTCCTTTGTTGTACTGCCCCTGTTTGGATTTTGCATCAAGGTTATCTTAGCTTTTTTAAATGAATTAAATAATTTTCCCCCTTTTTCTATATCTGGAAGAATTTATTTAGAATTTAAATTCTAACAATCAATAATGACTGATAGAAATAATGTTTCTTAGCCTTATAACTTCCTGGAGGTAATATTTCTAAATAATGAACTAATTTCATTGATGGCTATAAACTGTAGGTTTTCTGTTTCTTCTAGAGTCAGTTTTGGTGAGTTTTATTTTACTAGGATTTTAAAAGTTTTTTGTTCACAGAGTACCTACATTTATTGATATATATTATAACTTTTTTACCTTTCCCATCTCTTCAACATCAGTAGCTATTTGTCCTTTTATAGAATAAAATGTCATTATATCATTTTCCTCTTTTTCATTTATTAATATTTTCATCTCTTTAATTAATTTTTTCAAAGCACTAGTATAATACTTCATTGGTCTTTTCTATGTTATGCTTGTTTTCTATTTTATTCCTTTCTGCTATTATTATTCTTTCTTTCTTCTATGTTACTCATGTTTCTCCTGGTTCCCTAATATATCTTAATATGAAAATGCAACTCATTAATTATGAACCATTTTAAGGGTAAGTATTTAATGCTAAATATTTCCCCTTATAAAATGTTTTAGCTTCATCTTTAGCATTTAATCAGTAATAGTTTATGTACATTTATTTCTAAATATTTTTATTGACAATTTTGTTTCATCTTTGACTCTTTAGTTGTTTAGAATATTGTATGTGTTTTATTAAAATAACCTGAATAGATTTGTCTTTTAATGGAAGACTTTTATCTATTTACACTTATTGTGATTAGTAATATATTCAGAAATAGTTCTCCTATGTTATACATTTATATTTGCCCTATTTTTCTGTTTCTCATTTCATTTCAATTTTACCTTTTTGTAGAATACAATTATTATTTTTTATTATTGCATTCTCACACACCCCACTGGAATTCAATCTATTATTATGTTATTTAGTTAAGTTTAATATGCACATCACATATGACAAAGTGCAAAGTTAGTTAATATTTTACCCTCCTGAAAAATACAAGAAATTTAGAATGCTTAACAGTTATCACAGTAATCTCTACTTTCAAACTATTTTTTAATGTCTACTTTTATCAATACTATGATTTTGACATAATTTATTATTTTATGTGGCCAAATCCATCAATATTTGTTTAAATTTTCACATGTTTATCAATTTCTTTGCTCACCAATTCTTATTGTATCTCCAGTTTCCCGTTCTGGATCACGTTTCTTACATAGTGTATTCTTTGTAATTTTCTTTAATTAATATTTAATGGTAAACTCCATTGTTGTTTTTCTGAAAATGTCTTTTTTTCTCCCTAATTCTTGGTAATTTTGTTCCACCTGAAATTCTAGGTTGACTTTCACCATTTTTCTAATTATGTAAGATATTAATCTTTTATCTACTGGCTTCCATTGTTGATAATGAAATGTCAGTTTTTAGTCTAAACTCAGGTATTGGTATGAGAACTCAGTTTTTATTCGATTTTTTTTTCAACATGCACATCTATTTCCCTGAACTGCATACAAATAAATTCTAGTTCTATTTTCCTTATATCTTTCCTTACACTTAGATGTAGGATCTATTCTGCTCTTCCTTGAATTGCTCTCTACCGTTTACAGTGTGAATCATCACTCTCTCCAGTGCTTTCCCATTCTGTACCTCACCTCTTAACCTTGGCCAGGGGTACCAAAAATATGACCTACACCCAGAGGAATTTCCAGTCTCTAGGTCCTAGACCTCAGGTTTTGTTCATTTTACCAATAATACAGTTCCATTTCCTCCTCCTCCTTCAAAAATTTAAGGAGTAATTTACATATGAAAAACTGTTTAAATCTTAACTATATAGTTTGATGAATTTGTGTGAATGTATATATACATGTATTATAAATACACAATATATACACACACTATATATGTGTATACATACACACATATATACACGCATGTATAACTACATATACCAAAATATAGAAAATTTGTAGTATGCCAGCAGGCTCCCTTTCTCCCCCACATAGTAAATACTTGACAAAGGTAAATGCCATTCTTCCTTCTATCATCACAAATTTTGAACTTTTCATAATGGAATGATACTATAAGCACTCTTTGTGTCTGACAACTCCATGCAACATTCTGTGTTAAAAGATCCAACCATATGGTAATGTGTAACAGAAATATATGTATTTTAATTTTTATGTAGTAGTCTGCTGTATGAATATACCTCAATTCACCAATTATTCTGTTGATGTACATTTGAACTATTTCCATTATTTTGTTATTATGAATAAACCTATTATGGACATTTCTGTTCATGCTTTTTGATGGGCATATGCATTTATTTTGGGGGGATGTATACCCAGGAGAATAATTGCTGGGATACAGAATATGTGTGTTTAGCCTTAATAGATACTGTGAAACAATGTTGTTAAGTGGTTGGATCAATTTAGACTCTCTCCAGCAATACATGAATTCCAGCTGCTCAACATCCTTGACATACTTGGTATTTTTAGTTTATTTTATTTTTAGTCACTTTGTTCCTGGGCCCCATTTCTAATATGCTGCTGCTGTTGTTGTGGCAGTATACCTGTTTTTCCAACTGTAACCAATCAACAGGCAAAGATAGAACCTGGTTTCTGAATTACTGAATTCCATCTCAGTAGGCACAATAATATAGGCTAAGAAGAGGGAATAAAGCACATACACAGCAGACAGATTGATAGACAGATAGATATAGATAGATAATGTGTATAGCATATATGTGGTGATATTGTCTACATCTATCTATGCCATTTGTGCTTTATGGAATATATATATGTATATATATATAAAACATATATATACTCTCCTATGGAAGTAAAAGTGCATAGAAAAAAAGTGAAATGATGTAATCACTTGTTAATTACTGTAATTTTGCATACCAAATAAAAGCCCAGCTGCAACACAGACCAAATTCCAAATATATCAGTTTTAATTAATATGTGATTTCCAACTATGAGCAAGAAACTGCAAAGCACTGCAGGGTATTAAAAATGTGAGGATTGAACAGGCTCTCTTCCCATGGAATTTACCCTCCAAGATAGGGAGTTAGAACTAATCATAAATAACTCTGACAAATGTCAAAGAAAGCAAGAATTGAAAAAGTGTCCTAAGAATGTAAGCTGCATTGTTACATGAACTCAACAAAAGTAGATGTTTAGTTCCAATCATAGGAATCAGAAAAAAGTGGATAATAAATATAGTATTTTATTACTTGAGGGAAGCAGAGGGTTTCAATTAGTAGAAGTAAGTATTAGAGGATTTTTTAAGTTGAAGGAAGAGCATCAGGAAAGACACTGTCATTGTGTCAGAAAAACCAGTGGACTGATTGATTTAAGATAGAAAGACCTATTCCATTTGTTTGAAATAGAGTGTTATGGAAGAATAGAACTGTCTCTGGCAAAGAGATGGAATTTCTACTGAATAAACTGTAGAAAAAAGGGAGGAGAAGAATGAATGAATTCATGATTCTACTAGTAAGTGAAAAAAAAAATAATAGAAGGTGGTTGCATCACAGTTTCCACGTCTATTGCATTACTGCATATCTTGTGAGTAGAGCACTGATGGTTGTAGAAAAACAGCCTTGGAAGATGGCGCTCTCTCAGAAACGAAGCAGAGATTTACTTACAGTCCACTTTAACAAAGAATATCTCTTTCTGGGACAATGAGCAGGTTTGCTTGCAGCTTATCAGGAAAAAAAAATTTTTTTTGAATCCCCTAAATTCAGGGATCCTCAGCTGTGATGCATAACCACTGTGAGTGCAATATATCTGGCACCTTCCCATCTGATTTGTGGGACTTGAAGGGCAAGGCTGGTACAAACAGGATGCTCATGCTGCTTACTGTGCCACGGGTAAGAAGTTCCTTTCTCTCTCACCCAGGATTCTAGTGTTTTCTACAATCATGCCTGTAACTTTTAACAAAGTAGCTTATTATACTCCAAGCAGTGTAAAATCTCAGCCTCTTTATGAAAAAAAAAAAGGAAAAGAATAGACTCTCTTCAATAAATGGTGTTGGGAAAACTGGATATTCAAATGCAGAAGAATGAAATGGGACTCATCTCACACGATATACAAAACTCAACACAAAGTAGATTAAACACTTAAATGTAAGATCTGAAACCTTAAAATTACTAGGAAACAACATAGGGAAAAGGCTTCTCGATGTAGTCTAGGCAATTATTTTTTTGATACGACACCAAAGGCACAGTCAAGAAAAGAAAAAAAAAAACAGACAAGTGGGCTTGCATCAAACTAAAAATCTTCTGTAGAAAGAGCAAAGGAAATAATCAACAGAATGAAAAGACAATCTATGGAATAGGAGGAAATATTTGCAAACCATCTATCTGATAGAGTTAATCTACAAAATATATAAGAAACTCATACAACGCAATAGAAAAAAATGGTTAAGTAACCTGAATAAACATTTCTCAAAAGAAGATGTACAAATGGTGAACAGGTATATATCAACATAACCAGTCATCAGGAAAATGCAAATTATAGTTAGCTAGCACTTCATATCTGTCAGAATGACTATTATCCAGAAGACTAAAGATAACAAATGTTGGCAAGGATGCGAAGAAAAGGAAACTCTTGACACTGTTGGTAGGAATGTAACTAGGTAGAGCCATTATGGAAGAGTATGGAGTTTCCTCAAAAAATTAATATTAGAACTTTTATATGATCGAGCAATCCCACTTCTGGGTATGTATCCAAAGTAAATGAAATCAGTATCTCAAAGAAATATCTACGCACTCATATTCACTGTAGCATTATTCTCAATAGCTAAGATGTGGAAACAACCTAAAAGTCCACTAAAAGTCTACTAGTGGACAAGTGAATAAAGAAAATGTGGCGCACACACACACACACACACACACACACACACACGCATATAATTCAGCTTTGAAAAAGGAGGAACTTCTACCGTTTGCAACAACATGAATAAACCTGTAGGACATTATGCTAAGTGAAATGTCAGATACAGAAAGACACATACTGCATGATCTCACTTATACGTTGAATCACTAATTATTAGAGAAATGTAAATCAAAACTACAATGAGGTATCACCTCACAACAGTCAGAATGGCCATCATTACAAAATCTACAAACAATAATGCTGGAGAGGGTGTGGAGAACAGGGAACCCTCCTGCACTGTTATGGGAATTTAAATTGATAGAGCCATTATGGAGAACAGTATGGAGGTTCCTTAAAAAACTACAAATAGAGTTGCCATATGATCCAGCAATCCCACTCCTAGGCATATATCCAGGGAAAACCATAAGTCGAAAAGGTACATGCACCCCAATGTTCACAGCAGCACTATTTACAATAGCCAAGACGTGGAAGCAACTTAAATGTCGATTAACAGAGGAATGGATAAAGAAGATGTGATTCATTTATACAATGGAATATTACTCAGCCATAAAAAAATGAAATAATGCCATCTGCAGCAACATGGCTGGACCTAGACATTGTCAGACTGAGTGAAGTAAGTCAAACAGAGAAAGACAAATATCATATAATATCACTTATATGTGGAATCTATAAAAAGGGTACAAGTGAACTTCTCTACGAAACAGAAATAGAGTCACAGATGTAGAAAACAAACTTATGGTTGCCAGGGAGTAAGGGGGGGAGGGATAAATTGGGAGATTGAGACTGACATATACACACTACTATGTATAAAATAGATAACTAATAAGGACCTACTGTGTAGCACAGGGAACTCTACTCAATACTCTGTAATGACCTATATGGTAAAAGAATCTAAAAAGAGTGGATTTATGTGTATGTATAACTGATTCACTTTACTGTACCCCTGAAACTAACACAACATTGTAAATCAACTATACCCCAATAAATTTTTTTAAAAAATAAATTAAATAAAATAAACTCATGGAAGCAGAGAGTAAAATAGTTGTTTCCAGGGAGCTGGGGGAAGGAGGCAATGAGGAGATTTTGTCAAGGGACACAAAGTTTCAGTTATGCAAGATGAATAAGTTTTGGAGATCTAATGTACAGCAATGCGAATATAGTTAAAAATAGTGTATCATATACTCAAAATTTGCTAAGAGATTAGATCTTAAATGTTCTTACCACACATCAAAAAACAAACAAAAAAAACCCCACACACATATACACACACAAAAGGAAAATGATAGCTATGTGAGATGATTGATATGTTAATTACCTTAATTGCAGTGATTATTTCACAATATATGTATGTCAAAACATCAAGTTGCATACCTTAAATACATACAATTTTTATTTGTCAGTTATACCTCAGTAGAGATGGGAAAAGAAGAAAATAGACGTGTTATTAAAACCAAATATGGGTAACAACATAGATGAATCTTGAGGACATTATGCTAAATGAAATAAGCCAGTCACTAAAGAACAAATGCTATATGATTCCACTTATATGAAGTAGCCAGAGTAGCCAAATTCATCGAGAGAGAAAGAATTGTGGTTGCAGGGGGTGGGAGCGGGTCAAATGGGAAGTTGGTGACAGAAGTACAAAGTTTCAGTTGAGGAGGATGAAAAATTTCTAGAGGTTATGGTGATGGTTGCACAACAATAGGAATGTATTTAATACTTCCGAGTGTATACCTAAAAATGGCTAAAATGGGAAATGTTTTGTTATGTATATTTTACTGCAACACCACCACCAATAAAAAAACAAAGCAAACAACAGCTACGTCAGGAGCTTATTTTTTGGTGAACTTTGAAAGGGCGCACTAACTTTAGTATTTATTTTCCAATTGTTTTAGAAAAGGAGAAATTTAAAATAATGCAATTACAAATAAATAAAAATAACTATACTTTGAAATACCTACTGTACTTCAACTTATCAATTTAAATATCAAAAGGAAAGTACATTGTATACCTCAGAATGAGGAAACCTGGCTTGTGGATTTCTAGGTCCTTGTGTAAGGCTGTCATGTCACTGTACCTCTCTGGGCTTCAGAATCATCACCTGTAAAATGAGTCATAAGATGATTTCTAAGTCTCTATTTAGCACTGAACATTCATCTTTTCTCAGGCTCCAACCTCAATATTCAGAAATCTCCTGTGTTATGCTAAAGGCAATCACCATTATTTTTAGTTTGGGCATTGGTCTAAATTTTTAACAAAAGCCATATAGCAGATCTTTAAATGAGTAACTTTCTCCTAGCAGAGAGAGTCCCCATTTTTATTTATTCTTGTCTAGAATGTTGCTCATTTTTTCTAATATGGAGACAGCCCAAATTCAGTGAGATCTTCTTATATTCTTTCTCTAGTAAGAATAACAGAGAGAAGTAGTTTGGCCCTATATTTTAAATAATTCTATATTTGTCATCCTCTTAATTAGGAATTATTTATATAATGTTCTTTTGATCAAAGGTTTATTGGATCAATAGGGCTTTGGCCACAAAAATATATAAAATAGGGAATTGTTGATGCATTACCATAAATTTATTTTTCTTTTGAGATTTACCATACACAGTATTCATCTAGAAGGAGCAAACACAAGATAAACTGCTAGAAATCTCTCTCTCTCTCTGTCTGTCTTTCCTCTCTCATCTTGCTCTGAATTTTTGGAGTGAATAAGGGAAATGTGCAATCAGAAAAACTATTAACAATATTTTCTCAGACAGGAATCATAAATCATTCATCCAAATATATTCCCCAGAAGTATAGCCTGCTGTATCCCTTATGGGATAACATCTATTTTAGTTATTTATTAGTAGTTACTAGTATTCTTCAATATTTCCCCATTGGGCATTTTATCCTAAAAGATATGAATGCTAACTATATAAAAACTGTACAGAGAACACTTTATGCTCTGTCTAAATATATTTGTCACTTGTATAGAAGCTGTAATCTCAAAAAAGGACACAGCAATTTCCTTAAATGTTAGTCCTTCATAGATGATCGCTCATAAGTGAAGCCTATTTTAAAATACTTTGTGCACCAGCATAACTTCAGACTACTCGGCTTCTCTCACCACAAAAGGAGAAATTGTGGTAAAGACAAGGAAGGAAAGAACATTTCCATATCATGGGCAAAACCAAGAAATGGTATGATACACTTATACTTTAGGTAATTATGAATTAACCATTATTCCCATAAGTTAGATAAAACTTCAATAGCCATTTCCTGCAGCATATATCACTTGCTCCTCTTTTCTGTGTCAATTTCTACCAGAATAAATCAAGGATACTGAAGTGCCATTCAAGATTGTATGTGTATATGTATGTGCTTGCACATGTGCTATAGGGAGAAAGAAAGAGAGAAAGAGTGGGAGAGATAAAGAGAATGTGTTAAATTACAGTTTACAGATTCTATGTCTAGAAGGTATTACATGCCATGGGTAAATTTTAGAAAATACGTTATAATATCCCTGACTTTGAAAAGTCCACACATTCTTTGAGAAAATCAGAAATATTAAAGGACAATATGTTAAGAAGTAGCATACATAGCATAGTATAAAGAAGCAGAATATTAATAAATCCCTAAAGATTATATTCATAAGTCCATGATAACAACTACTGTGTATGTGGAAGGAGTTCAAATAAGAGAGATTCGTTGTAGCTGGAATGTTCAGCAGAGTTTAATAGAAAAGCTGAAGCTCAGTTGACTTTGAAGGCAGACAGGATTTAGAGAATCAAAAAGAAGTAGGTGATGAGGTCATCATTAAGTATTTGCTAAGTAAATTGACATATGATGAATTAATGAATGGATGAATGAATGAATGAAAATATAGCATAAAAGTATAAATGAATAATTAAGCATGAATCATTTACATAATATATATTTAAAAGCATTATGGAGATTTATCGATAAACAAAATGTTTATCTTCTCTATCCTCATGGAGCCTATATTATAGTGGGGAATATACAGACCGGTGCAGGGAATAGTTGACAAGGTATGTTAACTATATTTGAGGATGCATTGAGAAGTAAAACCAAACACAAAAGGCATCATGTTAAAGTTAGAAGGAACTTCAGAGGTCATCCAGATCATTCACCTTACCTTATATATAAGACATTTAAAGTGGAGAAATGCCAAGGACTTAACCAAAGTGACAAGGTTTTACTGCTAGAGCAAGGAAAAGAAACAGAGTGATGTCACCAAGATGGTGACATAGATGGTTCCTGACTTCACTTCCTTTCAAAATAACAATAATTAACAACTATTCATGGACAAGACACCACTGAGAAAATGCTAGAATATGGGGGTGAGGCTAAAGCACACCCCTGTACCACAGTGACCAAAACAGTTGACATTAGAAGGGTAAGAGGAGCAGCTATAGGCTGACCAGGTTGCCCCTACCCCAGTTCCAGTGTAGCACCATGCTAAGTGGTCTCCCCTGAGCCTACAGTTCTTCCAGTGGCAAAAGAGAGCCCAGAGTGGACATCCAGCTCACCCGGTGCTGTGGGTCACTTGTTGGGAATCCCCACTGTGGTCTCACCCTCACATGGACTGCAGAGGAATCTGCAGGGCTTGAGCAAAGGGAATCTGATTATGATGGAGAAGGGGGAAGGGCTTGCAACACGAGCACTTGGATTTTGGTAGAACAAGTTTCTACCTCCAGTGCCCAAGTAGTAGTCCAACCAGCAGCTCTGCCCATCTGCAGAGCCAAGACGATGCACCATCTAACCAGAGAAGTTGGTGGGGTGCAGGTTTGCCTGACTTGGGTCCCCAGATGAAAAGCCTTTCCAGCACTGGAGCCTGGTCTGTTCCCACCCAGGTCAGGGAGCTGAGTCATAGCCCACCTAGTACTGAGTGTAGCTACCAGCCCTACCTGAACAGAAAGGCTGGGCAGAATACCTAGAAGCTTCATAGTCCAGAAATGCTTGAGCAGAGAGTACGGCAGGCAGAGCTGATCATCCACAGAGTAAAGTCAGTGGCACTTTTGTCCAGGAAACTTGTGACATGGGTCAGCTCAGAGTCAAGACCACAAACAAAGAGTCTCTTTGACCTTGGAGTCAATTCTCTTGCTCCACCCAGGCAGGGACTAATTTGTAACCCTACCCATTGCTGAATACAGTCTTCATCCCTCCAACCATGGAATGTAACAGAGCATGCAGTAAGCTTCATAACCCATCCAACAGCCCTGTGTACAGTGGGTCTTGAATAGAGACCACAACCTGTGAATTTCTCCACCTGCAGAGCAAAACCAGTGGCCCTATCTGGCCAGGGAATTCAGCGCATAGTCTTGCCTGATTCAAGTCTGCAAACAATGAACTGTGTAGGCCCTGGAGCTTGTTCTATTGTCTCACCAGCACAGAGCAATTAATTCATAGCCCCACCTATTACCAAGTATAGTACCCAGTCCCACTCATCTGGTAAGGCTGACCAGAGAACCTAGGCAACCTTGGAGCCCTTCCTACAGCCTCAGTTGCTTGCAGAGAGAGCCAGGTAAGCCACCCTATCCATCTGTTCTCAGCCATAGGTACCCTCCTCCCAGATCTTAGAGCTTGAGCAGTGACATCACTCGAAAATAGACCCTGATAGCAAGCCCTATCTGCCCAAGGACATTACCAATGGACATGTCCAGAAACCCAAACTGAGATGACTAAGGAGAACTGTCTCTGCCAAAGTGAACCTGCAAAGTCTGGAAGAGTAGACTGTTTACTCAGATATGCAGATACCAACATAAGGAATCAAGGACCATAAAAAATCCGATAAACATGACATCACCAAAGGAAACTAATAAAGTTCCAATAATAACTGACCCTAAAGAAATGGAGATCTATGAACTATCAGACAAAGAACACAGAACAATCCTCTTTAAAAAGTTTAGTGGACTACAAGAACACCCAGACAAACAACTAAACAAAATTAGAAGGACAATGCATGAACAAAACAAGAAGTTCAACAAAGAAAAAGAAACCATCCGAAAAACAATAAACATACAAAAACAAAAAACAAACAAAAAAACAGAAACAGAGATTCTAGAGCTGCAAAACACAATAACTGAATTGAAGAACTCAATAGAGAGCTTCAAAGCAGACTTGACCAAGAAGAAGAAAGTATCAGTGACCAAGAAGTTAGAATCAAAATCAACAAAATTATAGATGAAAAAGAAAACACTATATCGGTATCACAGAAATACAAAGACTCATAAGAGGCTACTATAAACAACTATATGGCAACAAACTGGAAAACCTAGAACAAATGGAAAAATTCTTTGAAAAATACAACCTACCAAGACTGAATCAGGAACAAATAGAAAATCTGAACAGACCAATTACTAGTAAGGAGAGTGAATCAGTAATCAAAATTCTTGCTCAAAGAAAAGCCCAGAACCAGATGGCTTCACTGGTGAATTTTACCAAACATTTAAAGAAGATTTAACACCAATATTTCTCAAACTCTTCCAAAAAACAGAAGAGGAGGAAACACTCCCAAAATCATTTTACAAGGCCATCATTATTCCGATACCATTATTCCTATGCCAGAAAAGGACACTACAAGAACACTATAAGCTAATATCCCTGATGAATATGGATGCAAAAATCCCCAATAAAATACAAACAAATTAAATTCAGTAGCACATTAGAAGAATCATTCACAATTACCAACTGGGATTTATCCCTGGGAAGCAAGCATATTCCAGCATACACAAATCAAAAAATGTGACATCACATTAATAGAATAAAAGGAAAAAAAATAGATCATCTCAATTGACACAGAAAAAGCATTTGACAAAATTCAATGTACATTCATGATAAAGACTATTAAATTAAGTATAGAAGAAATGTACCTCAACATAATAAAGACCATATATGATAAACCCACAACTAACATCATATTAAATGGTGAAAGATTGAAAGATTTTCCTCTAAGATCAGGAACAAGACAAAGGTGCTTACTTTCACCACTCTTATTCAACATAGTACTGGAAGTCCTAGACAAAGCAATTAGGCAAGAAAAGAAATAAAAGACAACAGAACTGGAAAGAAAGAAGTAAAATTGTCTCTATTTGCAGATAACATATTTTTATATATAGAAATTCCTAAAGAGTTTATTCACCAAAAAATCTCCCAGATTTAATTAACAAATTAAATAAAGTTTCAGGATGCAAAATAAATATACAAAAATCAGTAGTGCTTCTATACAGTAACAAGGAATTATCTGAACAAGAAATAAAGAAAATGATCCCATTTACAACAACATCAAAAATAATAAAATACTTAGAAATAAATTTAACCATGGGGGTAAAAGATCTCTACACTAAAAACTACAAGACATTGACATTGATAAAATATATAGAAGAATATACAAATAAATGGAAAACTATCTCATATTCATGGAAAGAATTAATATTGTCAAAATATCCATACTACTCAAAATCATCTATATATTCAATGTAATCCCTAACAAAATTCCAATGGCATTTTTTATAGAAGTAGAAAAAAATCCTAAAACTTATATTCAGCCACAAAAGATCTCAAACAGCCAAAACAAGACAGGAAAACAAAGTGGGAGGCATTACACATCCTGATTTCAAAATATATTATAAAACTACATTATAGTACAGGAATAAAAACAGACACATAGACCAGTGGAACAGAATTGAGAGCCTAGAAATAAACTCATGCATATACAGTCAAGAAGTATTTGACAAGGGAACCAAGAATACTCAATAAAGATAAAAGAGTGTCTTCAATAAGTGGTGCTGGGAAAACTGGATATTCACATGCAAAAGAATGAAAGTAGACTCCTATCTTACACTACTCATAAAAATTAACTCAAAATGGATCAGAGTTAAATGTAAGACTGAAAACCATAAAACTCCTAGAGGAAAACATAAGAAAAATGTTCTTTGACATGAATCTTGACAGTGGTTTCTTTGGATATGACACCTAATGCACAAGTAGTAAAATAAAAAAAACAAGTGGAAGTACATTGAACTAAAAAGCTTCTATATAACAAAATAAACAATCAGCAAAATGAAAAGACAACTTATGGAATGGGAAAAATATTTGCAAACCATATATCTGACAAGGGATTAACATCCAAAATATATAAAGTATGCATACAACTCAATAGTAATAGAAACAAATGATCCAATTAAAAAATGGGAGAAGGACCTGAGTAGACATTTTTTCCAAAGAAGATATACAAATGACCAACAGGTACATCATAACTCATCAGGGAAATGGAAATCAAAATCACAGAGATACTACACCTGTTAGAATGCCTCTTACCAAAAAGAAAAGAGTTAACAAATACTGGTGAGACTGTAGAGAAAAAGGGAATCTTTGTGTGCTGTTGGGGGGATTGAGCTTGGTACAGCCAATTACAGAGGTTCCTCAAAAATTTTTAAATAGAACTACCATATGATCCAACAATTACACTTCTGGGATTGTATCTGAAAGAATAGAAACAACAAAACACTATGTCAGAGAGATAATTTCACCACTTTGTTCAGAGCAAACATTATTTACAATAGCCAAGACATGGAAGCAACTTAAGTATCCCTTGTCAGATGAATGAATAAAGAAGTTGTGAGAGAGAGAGAGAGAGAGAGAGAGAGATTATATATATATATATATTGCTCCACTAGGAAAAGGAAGAAATTCTGTCATTTGCCGCAATATGGATGGACCTTGAGGATATATTGCTAAGTAAAGTAAGTCACACAGGGAAAGGCAAAGACCATACAATCTCACTTATATGTGGAATCTTATAAAACCAAAAAACAACAACAAAATGAACTTATAGAAACAAAGTAAAGATTGGTGGTTGCCAGAGGCAGGGGGTTGGGGATGAGTGAAATGGGTTAAGGGGGTCAAGAGGTACAAACTTCCAGTTATAAAATAAATAAGTCCTGCAATGTGATGTATAACATGGTGACTATAGTTAATAATACTGTATTATGTATTTGAAAGTTGCTAAGAGAGTACATCCTAAAAATTCTTGTGAGAAAAAAAAACTGTAACTATGTGTGGTGATGAATGTTAACTAGACTTACTGTGGTTATTGTTTTGTTATGTTATATACCTGAAAATAATATAATGCTATATGTCAATTATATCTCAGTTTTTAGAAAGTTACTGAACAACAAACAAAACATAAAAGTAAAAGGTGTCTTCAGCTTTTAGGGGGTCTAAAATGATGTAATTTACATGTGATGTCCCTTAATATGTCTTGTGTCTCAGATGTGGTTTATTGCAAGGCTAATAAGCAACAAAACCTCACAGTTGTTTCAATGGATCCACAAACTTATTCTTCATTTACACATAAAATACATATTTTAACAACTAAAATATCACTATTAATGGCTCCCTGGTCCATGGGTTATTTGGTAGAAAGGTCCAAGTAGAAGTCTCTGGAATTTTCTTTCCCTAGCAAAATAATAAAGCAAAAACAATGCTGCATTCCTTTGAGAATTACAAACCAACACGCCACCATAAAAATTTTGATATTGGGACCAGTGTCTAGTCCATATAGCAAGGGTGTGTAAGTGTAGTGGCAGATCCTAGATTACAGCTATGACAGTAATTTCAGTGGCAGAATCCCACATCCATTTCTGCTTAAAATCAAGAGGTTTCTATTTCCTGCCTCTGAACTGTGGTTGATATAACACTTAACCAAGATGACACTGACACAAGGCAAGTAGCCAAGGATGGGTTAGTCAAGAAGGTATTTAGATGAGATCACCGATGGAAATTTTGCAAATCTCAACTCCAGATGGAGTTGGAATACAGAGACATATTCAGTCAAGTAGAAGTTCAGCTACAGCAGGATATACTTATTAGCACAAGTAGGGCATTGTTGCTAAAGTTCAGAGTCGGTCAGAGATCTTATTTTCAAGATGGAATAAGAGGAAGCAGAGGAGACTACTTTAGTAGTAGAAATGGCAACCAAGGTCGTTCCTAAGAGAACTGGATAATCTCAATGGAGACTTGTTGGAAAGTGGTATCTTTAAGCAGGTTTGTCTTAAAGGAGACAGGTCCATCCAGCTTCATGGTGATACAAGTCAATCTTTATATGTTGGACTTCTCTAGTTCTGTGAAAGAGGGAATGGCTGTCATGCACAGAAGACACTGATGGAAGTTAGGTAGAAATTTAGTTGTTTTCTAAAATTTTCAATTTGTGGGATTAGAATTCACAGAAGTACTTATTTAATCAGGGCCCAGATCATTGTTCCCAGGCAAAGAGTCAAATCATTTAGAAACTCAGAAAAAGGAAATAATATTTTGTAATGAGTAATCAGAAAATATTTCATAGAGAAAATGCATTTGATCTGAGATTTGAAATACCGAGAGCAATTTGTGTGACAATTATGGGAGAATAGAAGACACAAAAATGGGAATTAGGAAGTTCAGATGAATTTTAAAAAGAATTTTAGAAGAAAGAACAAGAAAATCAAAGGGCCAAAGGTGGTGCTCTATGATCTTTTTCCATTTTAGGAAAACAGAGTATAGAGATTTAATTTCAAACTCTGCCGTAATCTACTTCCTGTATGATTTACTTGATATACCTCTCAGCTTACTCATATATCCCTGATAATACTATAGAAAAGTTTAAATTAAATAGCATAAGTTAAATGCTTAGGCTTTTAAGAAGTTTTTTTTTTAATGTTTTCAATAACCCTTGAAACTATTTTTCTTTTATAAGACTTTTAGTTTTCCAAGAGAGACATTGTAAAAAACAAAAGCACTTGAGACAGATTAAGAAAGGCTTCTCAGCTAAAATTTAGGTTGAAATAGACAACAAAGATTTCCTGCAAAATGAGGCAGAGGTGAGTTACCCAGGGAATAAGTGTCAGCATTAGAAAATTCACATTTCTTCCTGCACTCCCATCTCCACCAGGATGGCTCTTCCTAGTTAATTCCTTAGCATTTTTCAAGTTGTTGCCCATACCTTTTTAATGCCAAATTTTCTGATATTTCCAGGCAGGTAAGTGTTTTGTGCTAGTGATAACCATATAGCTTATTTGTATCCCTATTGGACACATATGTTGACATGTCTGTCCCAGTCCTACCCTGAGAGGTCACTGAATGAAAAAAACATGATTTAATATTGTTTGTATCCTCAGCAACTATAAAGTATCTGGAACATAAAAACAGCTTAATAAATGCTTTCTGGAAAACAAACCAGAAGGAAAATGATAGCTGCTGACAGGAAACCCAAAAGCCAAGTGTTAACAACAAATTTTGCTTAGAAATATTGTCTAAAGCTAACTTTTATTTAATGATGTTTGTTGCTTGATATAACACGTAAAGCAAGAAGGAAGGGAGGGAGGGAGGGAAAGAAGGGGCAAGGAAGGAGAAAAATAATTAGAAATTCTATATAAGAGCTATTGTAATGAATTGTCAAAGACTTTTGAAGCTTTGTGTGACTAGGTTAACAAATATCTTACTATGAGCCATCTGTTATGTTTCTGACATCACCTTTTTCACAGGTCATCATCCTTTTTTTTCTGATATGAAGACACTCATAATAAGATATTATTTATTCAAAAATGTTTCATGAAATTTTGGTCCTTCTGGTTTGAACTTAGATAGAGTAGAGGATTGGGTAAAGTTCTGTGACTTTCAAATGGAAATATTTATAATTAAAGCCAACATATGGGGGTGGCAGGTGGTCAACTCCCGCAATAATGGCTATGATATGAGTTAATTTAGAAAGCTAAATTGAAGAGCAATGAGTTCCAAAATTCATAATCCATGCAAAGAAAATAGCACTTTGAGGCCTATGCCCATCAGTTATTAACTGATTCAAAAGTATTAACCCCTTAACACCAAAAGCTTTGTTAAGCAAATTTCATGGTACATTCCAGTATCCAAAGCACAGTGATTCTGTTACCTATCAATTCCACAATAAGCAACTAGGAGGGAAAAAGTTATTTTTGTGAAATGCTTGGAAAGATACAAAGTGGTTCACTAGAACTATTTTTTAAAATTCCTTTAAATGTGTAGTTTATCTCTGGTGACAGGACATACCTCCCCCTCAACCTATTAACCATGAGTAACTTTAAAGACGGAATTACATTGTTTCGCATAAGACTAGGAAATTGTCTTGGCCATATGCCATTCACCATGCCAAGCGAATAAGGAGATGGCCCTTCCAAACCTGATTCAAGTAAGGAAGCATTCACAAAGTTATAAGAAAACCTTGAAGCTATGCTTCCTCCTATCTTTACAACTAAAGCGTGATGAAGCCATGCATCTAATGTTTATTATGTCCAGAAGACTTAACTCAAGTTTTGGCTTTCCATGTTAACACAACCAAACAATCCACAGTTAATAAACAAGGGAACAGAAATAAATACATTTTGAAAACATGTGAACATTTATGTTGATTCCACCTTGAAGAAATAACATCCTTTGCTGGAAGAGAATGGTGGGAATAAAGAACCAATAGTTCTTTTTTTCCTCACTCTAATTCTGCTTTAACACTAAAACATTTTATGATTATCATGAATCATGGTATTATTTATTAGTCCTTACTTAAAATATAATATCGGTCAATGTCCAGTTCCTCAGTATGAAATTGTAATCATATAAGCACCTCATTTTCCATTAAAAGTCAAAGACAAGAAAAGAAAATTAATCTGCTTCCATGAAGATTTTTAACTACAGATATTAGATACTCCCAGATGGGATCTAGATGGAAGCCAGATGTACAAAACAAAGAGTTGACGGTCACCAAGCAGCAACAAGTGGATCAATATAATCAGTTTGTATTTCTGTTGCCTAGAATATTTTTACCTGTACAATGCCATAGTTCCACAGACTTGGAGGATATATTTGTACTGCCAAGTAAGAGACTAATGAATTAGCTCCGAATGAATTAGACTAAGGTTTTGGTTTCCTATTCTGTCCACAACAAATTGCATGCACTATACAACTCAAGTTACATCTCTGAGCCTAACTCTTTTTGTCTCAATTATCTTTGGCCTAATGTTCTATGACTGTAAACGTCTATGGTTGTGAATCTAACAGGGTTCTTAACACCAACAAAATTGCATTAATTGTCTTGTGTGTTGAGGGTATTATATTTATGTGTACACAAACACATAAATGTAGTCTAGAATTCTATGTTAGGACCAAATTGTGAAGGCTATTAAATTCTGGAATGTACTGAAGTATGTTCTGAACTGATGAGGACACATTTAAAAGCTTTTTAAGCACTGGGGTAAGGTGGCTATATGATGTTTTTCAAAGATTGTTACAACATAGATGGCAGATTAAAAGGATAAATGGGACTTCCCTGGTGGCGCAGAGGTTAAGAATCCGCCTGCCAATGCAGGGGACACGGGTTCTAGCTCTGGTCCGGGAAGATCCCACATGCCACGGAGCAACTAAGCCCACCTGCCACAACCACTGAGCCTGCGCTCTAGAACCTGTGAGCCACAGCTACTGAGCCTGCGCGCCTAGAGCCCGTGCTCTGCAACAAGAGATGCCACCGCAATGAGCAACGAAGACCCAATGCAACCAACAATAAATAAATAAATCTAAAAAATAATAATAAAAAAAATAAAAGGATAAATGACTAAAGGCAAGGATATCTTACAGAAAGCTATTTAACAGCAGAGGAAATGAGGGTATGGTGTAGGAAAGGAGAGGAAAACCACAGGTAAAGTATTTTGGAAACAAAAACAATGAGACTCAGTGATCAACTATCTGTGGGATGAAGGGTAGGTAAGGCCAATCTCATGTGAGGTCAATACAGAGGAAACGGTGGCAAGAACAGCCTTCTAGATTTTTATAGCAAAATGCCATGGTGTTGCATGTGATTACCCAATTTGAATATATATACGGAGAATGAGGAAAAATTAATGAAAAGAAATTCTGAAGATCACAACTTCTAAGAGTAGGCAGGGGGTGAATGACATACACAGATTCAGTAAAGAAAACATTGGAAAAATAGAAAGGGAACCAGGTGTAATCAATCTATAAAAACCAAAGGAATAAGTAGTATTTAAGAAAGAACCCCATGGCTAATATTGTCAAACGTTGCAGATGTGAAAAGAAAATGATCCTTAAAAAGAATCCACTGGAGTTAGTAAGGTCATCAATTAACACTGGTCGGTGTGGTCCCACTGGAGTGGTAGTGACTTAAGCCCAAAAGTAGTTGATGGGAGTAGAGAGCAGGAGATGCAGGAACTTAGGTGGCAACTACTGACTTGTTCTTTTATATTTTCCTGATGTGAAAATTTGGAAGGATTTAGTGGAGTAGGAGGGATGAAAAATAAGGATGTAGCTAATGGAACAAACAGAGAACAAAGCTAAATTTTGATACGCAAGGAAGATGTTGGGATCCTTAAATGCTTTATTAAGAAGTCACCAGAGAGGAAAAAGTTGAATACATAGGAGAGAGCACAAATATTGATAATATCTTTGTGGAAAAGGAAGGGTATGGGCTCATGAGCACAGAGGGAAGGATTCTTTTTTTTAACGGAAGAGAATACTACTCCCTCCTGAGACTCAGTGTTAGAAATATCAGAGATATCCCTTTAACCAGTATTCACCACATACTCTTCTTAAATAATCAAATCTCCAGAGATTCCAGAATTAAGGTTTCAAAGTTCAAATGAAAAATTTGAATGAAAAAAGTTAGGTCAAATGCAAATGAAAAAATTTCTGAGATTCCGTTTCAGACCATGCAGTGCCTTTACCAGGACACCTCTTTCAAATCAGAATATGCTTGAGTGAATAATCACTTATATATTAGACAGTTCTGAATTCAAGACAAGGTCAGCAGTGAAGAAATGAGGTGCTCTGGCCTTTATCGTGTTTCTGTGCAGTGTTCCCCTCTGCTGTACATAGACTATCTCCTTATATTCTACATGTCAAAAACAATAAAAACTAATGCACCAGCTCACCCACTCACTGAACCTTCCCCACTTAAATCATTCTCTTGATTGTCTGAACTGTACAGGATGCAGAAGGAGTTCTTAATTGTGCAAGTACCTTCTATGTCCCCAGATATTTTAAATGAAATAAAGCTCTTACTTTCTGCATACATTCCTATTGCTTGTGCTGCATTCGTATATCCAAGTTTTATGGAGTCTGAAACTGATACACTCTGTGGGTATCTTTATAAGTAAAAAATAGATATGAACTTCTAAATTCTAAAGGAAATGAAGGGTTCATTAAAGGGAGGTTAAGTGAGAGATGCTGAGAATTAGCCTTCATTAGCTTCATCTAAACCCGGTTAAACCAAGGACATTTTAAGTTATATTCCAGAAGATGAGGTATGATTGTTTTGGTTTGTCATGAAGTTTACAAGCAGCACATAGACCCAGATAGACAACATTACAAGGAAGAGTACCTATTTGCTACCCCACAGTCCCATGTATGCCTAGAATAAGCTTCCATTACCAAAGTTATGTTGTAAAATTTACGAGTACATATTTCTTGCGGTTTGATTGATATTACAGCCCAGATCATAGTCTAAGATTCATCTTTGATATACTTCCAAATTCAAGCACTAACTTAATATTAAGTCTGCTTTCATTTTGTCTTTTGGTTTTGTCTCTCCCTATGGAATTTCATTACTATTCATCTTGAGTGTTGATTTCCCCACTAGGCTTGCTGCCTAAGTCCTTCATTTGTAACTGTTACCCCACTAAATATAAATTTGAACTAGATTAAACTTCCTAAAACTCTGCTCCATGGGCATTACATTCTTGATCCAAAAACCTTCAGTGGTTCCTCAACACATATAAAATAAGATTCAAACAAACCGGCAATCAAGGTCTATCACAATCTAAGTCCTACATTTACCCTTGTTAACTACCACACTCCAATATGACACTATATTTCAGACAAATTGGCTTATTGGTTGCTCCACATTCAACTTAATGCATGTCCTTTCATGTATGCTTTTCCCCCAAGTGGAATATTCTTAGTGCTTTTTACACTATCTATTAAGTCGTTATCCATTCTACATGAGCAATTTCAAGTGTTACACAAATCTTTTTTGAATTTTAGTAACAACTTCTTTTTTAATTGCCTAATCACTCTCGTATACTCAGTTATCTTCTTATTGTCAAGAGTCATCTTCTCTTATTTACTTCCTATTGGTTCATACAAACCACAAACCCTTTGAGATTAGGAGACATTTAGTCAACTTATTTATTTTTCTGAACACTTAGCATACTGCTCTATGTTTAGAAGTAAATAAATATGTGCTCATAAGGATTTGAATTTCAAATAGAAAGATAACAAATCTAGACACCAGTGGCAAAGAGAAGCTCCTGTTTGATCATGTATAACCATGTTCATTGTGCTTTAAAATTATTACAAAAAATGGGTTAATTCTTTCCAAGTTCCACAAACCCAATTAGTACATGAAACCTCAGCTTTATTCTTTTCTAATGTTACCTGCAGGGGGAAAAACACCATTTGGCAGGCAAAACAAGTAGCTTCTTACTTGATGATAGAAAATGACAAGTGGATTTTCAAACACATCTTCAAAAATGAGCTCTGGAAAATAGGAGACCAATAGAAGTTGTAACAACCTCTTTTATAAACTATTTAGACAAAGAAAGGATATGTAGAATCCGTTAGATTCCCAACCACATAGGAGATGATATATTATCAGAGATCAATCTGCTCCACTTCCTTCAGCTGTGCTCAGTGACATTCTTGTTTATAATGTCCTCTTAGAGTATTTCATAGGCACATATTATCAAATTCTTATCAAAGTTTTCTATGTATGATATATTAGAAAATACATTTTTAAAAATGCTTTATCACCTCACACCAGTCAGAATGGCCATCATTGAAAAGTCCACAAGTAATAAATGCTGGAGAGGGTGTGGAGAAAAGGGAAGCCTCCTACATGTTGGTGGGAATGTAAATTGGTGCATCCACTATGGAAAACAGTATGAAGGTTCCTTACAAAACTAAAAATAGAGTTACCGCATGATCCTGCAATCCCATTCCTGGGCAGATATCTGGAGAAAACTCTAATTAGAAAAGATACATGCACCCTAAAGTTCATGGCAGCACTAGTTACAATAGCCAAGGCATGGAAGCAACCTAAATGTCCACTGACCGATGAATGGATAAAGATGATATGGTATACGTATACAATGGGATATTACTCAGCCATAAAAAATAATGAAATAATGCCCTTTGCAGCAACATGGATGGACCTAGAGATTATCATATTAAGTGAAGTAAATCAGACAAAGACAAATATCATATGGTCTCACTTATATGTGGAATCTAAAAAAATGATACAAATGAACTTATTTGCAAAACAGACTCCCAGACATAGAAAACAAACTTATGGTTACCAAAGGGGATAGCGAGGCAGGGGTGATAAATTAGAAATTTGGGATTAACATATATATACTACTATATATAAAACAGGTAAAAAACAAGGGTCTACTGTATAGCACAGGGAACTAACTATACTCAGTATCTTGTAATAACCTATAATGGAAAAGAATCTGAAAACTATCTATCATTCTATCTATCTATCTATCTATCTATGTGTATATGTATAACTGAATCATTTTGCTGTATACTTGAAATACAATATTGTAAAGTAACTATACTTCAGTAAAAAATGCTTTAACAGTTTATCCAGCTAATCATCTACTTTTAGTATTTTAAGTTGATAAATATCAATTTTTCTGTCCATTGCCTAGTGCTTCCAAATGAATTATGCTAATTCAATTTAATTGAACACCACAATTAAAATTTTAAATTCAATGAAAGTAACACTATCTTCATCAATTTCTAAAATTTTGGATTGCCCCTAATCACAAAATCTTAATAGTCAAAGCATTCTAAGAACAATGCCATTATTATACATAAGCAAAATATCTTTTCCATGTTATACTGAGCATTCCATTTTAGTCCACCATTGTTAAAGCTATGGTAAAATTATCTATATAACCTTTCAGCACAGCATTTATTTCTTTTCAGCTGCAGTCATATCACAAGGAATATGTAATGCTTTATCCACAATCTTTTTAAAGTCTAGCCTTATCATTGTCCATAGGTGCTCCTAAAATGCTCTCCATAACAGAAGCTAACCTTGTTCTATCATTTCACAAAAATTCTAGAACCTTATAGAAATTATTTAATACATGAGCTCAAACACTAAAATAATTCAGACAATGTTCTAAACATTTATCTGCAAAGCAGGTACTGCATATTTTTACATCCATCCACTGAGCGCTCCCGAACTTATTTCTCCAGCTGATATCCTTCCCCTGGTTTCCAGTATCATATAGCCAATTGCCTCTATCACAGTGTTTAATGAGCATCTCAAACTTAATATCTGCAAAACTGAACTTTGTGTTTTCTGCACCTACGCCATGCCCACTGTTCCTTCTTCACCATCTCAGTTAATTCTATTCTCCATAACAGCAACTATATTCTTCCAGTTGCTCAGACCAAAATCTTGGAATCACACTGGCTTCCTCTTGCTTTCACATCGCATAATCAATTTCGCTAGCAACTCCTGTCCCCACTATTTCAAAATACACCTGGTACCTGACAACTTCTCACATATCCACCACTAACCCCTTGTCCCCAGACACCATCATTTTAGGGGTACATGAATGTAGTTCTATAATACACGTTAGGGTGCTATTATGTATAAAGTGCTTCCCAGACTAGGAGTATGTTACAAGGCATAGAGAATAGGTGTAACAAAAGAGAAAATTAATTAATAAGCCAGCATCTACTTGTTGCTCTGCATTTTATCACGCTGCCCCTGTGAACCAGCTCTTTCCCATCATGTCACTCATCTCTATTTGCTTTAGACTTATACGTTTTTAGATACAAATTCATTGGCATGACTTAAAACTTCATAGACCTAAATAAATTATTATTTTAGGTTGGTTTGGGAGCACATCATAGATACCTCTTTGTGTTGAGCTCATCATTGTGAGTTGCAGAAACGACAAAGTTACGTTAGGTAAACCGGTGTTGCCAGATGACATGATACTTGTAATAAGCATGGATATACTCTGCCACCACAGATCAGAATGTATGGCCACAGGTATGTGCAATCTAGAGGGAAGATTTCCAAAGTTGTGCCAGCATGGCACTTCAGTGACCCTCTCTACCACAGTCATGCCCCCTCTAATTCAGTCTGGATCACAGCCTTGTGCGGGAGCTCTTCTCAGGGGCTCTTCCTTGGGTGCTCCATCTCAGCCCTACAGGTAGTAGTTCCTCCTTATATAGGCAATTTCCATATTCTTTAAAGTTCTCTTTATATATTCCTTGCCAATGCTCATTATTTCAATCTCCTGTTGTGAATTCTTTATATTAAACTTTCTCTGTTCAAGTTACTGTGTGATATCGGTCTACTGATTGGACTTTGACTGATGCACATGTACCTATGGCCTCATGATTTAAGATACAGCATTGTATATGAGTGGAGGAAAGCTTCATAAGTCAACGAATGAGGAGGTTTGGGTAGCTGGATAGAAAAGGAAGAAAGAAAAATGAAAGAGTTAGGCAGAAAGGAAGGAAACTGATTTTGGACCACTGTTTCATACTAAACACAAAACCAATTCTAGATGTTTTAAAAATGAAATGTGAAATACAAAACGAAATAATGTTTTGTTTTTTTTTTTTTTTTTTTTTAATTTTTTTTAATGCTATTCTTGTCTGCTTACATTCTTTTTATTTATGTATGTATGTATGTATGGCTTTGGTTTCTGTGCGAGGGCTTTCTTTAGTTGTGGCAAGCGGGGGCCACTCTTCATCGCGGTGCGCGGGCCTCTCACTATCGCGGCCTCTCTTGTTGCGGAGCACAGGCTCCAGACGCGCAGGCTCAGTAACTGTGGCTCACGGGCCCAGTTGCTCCGCGGCATGTGGGATCTTCCCAGACCAGGGCTCGAACCCGCGTGCCCTGCATTGGCAGGCAGATTCTCAACCACTGCGCCACCAGGGAAGCCCCCGAAATAATGTTTAAAGAAAATATAGAAGAACAACATCTTTGTGACTTCAGGGTATAAATTTGCTTAAATGAGACGTAAAAAGCACTAATCGTAAAGAGCTGTACTGATAAATTTAAATAAGTAAACATTACAAAACTTTGTATACATCATGAAATAAAAAGACAAACAATAAACATATGAATAAATTGTATTTCAAAAGAGAAAAGACAAGTCAAGACCGATTTTAAAATAAACAAAATACTTGAAACAAACTCCCTCTCCACCAAAAAAAGGAATCCAATTTGTCAATAGCCATATGATAATGTGGCTTACCATTATTAATCAGAAATTTCAAATCCTAACTATACTGATGTATTTCAAACTTTCCCATTTGGCACAAAGCAAAAACTTCTCACACCAAGTGTTGTCAATGTTGAAGAAAAAGTCTTAATTATATACACATCTGGAGAGAATGTAAGTGGCCACTCATTTGGAAAAAAATGTTTATATGATCTAGATTAGTTTATCATTTCTGGAATCATCTATTTTCAGTGAGGTGGAATTTGAGCGTGAATTCATCTGGCTTTTCCTGGTGCTTTTGATTTAAATTTCATTGTATTCCTTTGACTAAGTAATACCTTATTAATTTGCTACAAAATTCTAGACACACCAGTGTAGAGACCTTACACATATAGGATTTCCTTCTCTCCTCTATCCATCTGTACCTAACAGCCACCTACGAGTGAGCCTATCTCATTTCATAGAATCCAACAGTTTCCCAGTGTTTTGATGAGAAATAGCATTTTTTAAAAAAAACGGGAGTTATTTATCGAATACTGCACTTCACCAAATTACTACTTGATGAAAAGGAAAAACCCACACAGATGAGAAAACATTTTTACTCCCTTTCTCTTTCCCCACATGAATATTTAGGTTAGTAAGATTTGAGTCTTTTCATGTATAGGTGTAAGCCTCCTGGACATATTAACAGGTTTCCTATTGTTTGGTATTTTTTTGCTTGTTATGCAAAGATATTTCTACTCAAACTTTAAAGTGCTACATTTGGAAATTAGAGAGTATTTTTTATTCCGGAAATTCAAGTTTGTACCATATATGACGATCCTTAAGTGTTATATGCACGTGTGCATATGTATACATGTGTATATATACAATATACATGAAATATGTTTCATAATATTTCATATATACATGTATATGTTTGTGTGTATATTCATTAACTTCAGTAACTTATTTTTAAAAGGTATTATATTTGCCCTTCAGGACGCAGATTTTGTTGTCAGCCTACCATAAACATTTTGCTTGCTCCTTCTCTGAACCTCTTTATGTATGTGGTGATTTTACACTCTGTACTTAATTGGGGCTCAGATCCAGTTTTTAATATATCTCAAGCAACGATAGCCCCAGATGTTGCAGAAGGTACAGCTCTTTGTGTTTTATGGGACAACGCTTTGGCAGAAGACAAATCACATAATAAAGAAGGTCACAGTAAATGACGTTCTAGAAAAAATGTATATTTGTAATAAAATTGACCACAGAAAAGTTGAAATCTGTAATATCTGTAATGAATAACTCTTATTGCTTCATAAATAAAGACTAACAAAGCAGGAGAAAGTTGACAGAATATATGAATAAGCAATTTGTAGAAGAGTAAATTCAAATGAAAAAGAAAATATATTTCAATATGATACCAAAGGGAATGTAAATTAAAATAACCAGTTACAATTCATACTTATCAGGCTGGAAAAAATTAAAAAGAGAAACTTAATATTGGTGGGGAAACTGGAAAAAGAATACAATCATACATTTTGTATCCATAAATCGAGATTAATAATGTGATCTATACCACAGGTCTTAGGTCTAACAGCCACAGATGAGAGAACAAATCTCATTTCACTCTCGTCAGCAGTGAGTTTTATAATTTCCCACTGCTTTTAGGAGAAACAGCATTTTGTTTTTTAATTGGCATTTATTTATTGAATACTGAGTTTCACCAAATTACTATGCGACTAAATGAAGAGGAAAAAAAACATACTTTTCAAGACAAACACTGACCCAAGCCAATTCTATTTCCTAGGAAGTAGAAAATATATTTCTGAAATGAGGTAGTCTTTTATTTAGCCAAACACCAACTTGGACAAATTGTCTATGAAAAATAAATTCTCTTTACCCATACTTTCTCTCCACGCTTTCTCTCCATTCTACAGTATGACATAGAAGAAAAAAGGTGAAGGTGTTTCAAAGAAAGAGTAGAGTAGCTTTAATTTAAAAATTAAGAATAAAACTCAGAGTGACTGGGGCAGCCAGAGAAAGAGTAATGGGAAAGTGGAATAAAAAAGAAGAAATGAAGAGTGAAGGCAGGTACCTGGGGCAGAAATTTTCCCACGGGACTTAGCAGTTTGCTACAGCATCCATGAATGAGCACAGCATTGAACAAAATTTCCTATCCAAGGTGTAGCTGAGGTGAATTTAGAATAATAAGGTTAGTATTAAATTAACTTTTTGCCCTACTGTCTAGAAAGAGGGAGACTTCCATCAGGAGGGGTCATCCTAAGAAATATTCTAGAGATTTCCCCTTAACTCTCAGACAATATTATGAATGTGACTCACATACCAAGTAATAAGACCCATTTAAATAATCAATTGTGACAAGACACATATTACTAAGGCTGCTATATGACTTATTTTTAAATCATTGAAACAGGTACTACCAATCACAGAACAAATAATTGAGGACACTTTATAATGTTATGATTTATTTTCATTTATAATCCCTTATCTCTTCATTCTCTCTTCCCTTCCCTCACTTACTTTATCACTATCATTCTATCTTCATACTGGTAGTTTATCTTTAGATACACCTAGCCAAAGATACACTCTTTCCATGTGACACCTTTAGGCACTTTGCTCTGGAAATGGAGTTACAAATTCCCGGATAAAATAATCTAACAAATAGTTAACAATCATTACCATCCTCATCTAGCCAAGAAAAAAAAAAAACCTGCTATTTCACTGTCTAAAAATGATGCTTCCATGAATAACAATGTTAAACGAACTCTCCATTTCTGTGCCCTCTTGTCTTGTCAACCTTTCTTTGGTGTAGGGCACAGTTTTATTTTTGTAAAACAAACAAACAAACAAACAAAAACTTGGGGTTTAATTACTCCGTGAATTTGTAGGTACACATCAAATGCATTTGGTTTTAAATAAACTCCCAGTAGAATTTAAGCTTTTTAAAATAATTACACTTTAAAAAGCATTTAAACAATCTTCATATTTAATTTGTTAATAAGAAAATTCTTTGGATTTTATGAACAAATAATTTGATATGCAAAGCAACTCAGTGTTTTCTCCTCTGACTCAAGATGCCTTTATGCTACTAATAAAAGTAAACACTCTCATTTTCTCTTATATGATAAACGATGTGACCCGCACAGTTCCAAGCACTCTGTATATATCACACTCATCACAACCACCACCATGCAAAGTAGGTACCATTTTCTCCATTTTACACAGAAAAAGGAAAGTTGGATAACTTGCTTAAAGCCACAAAAGTAAAAACTGGCAAAGGTAAAATTAAAACCTAATTCTATCTTGTACTTTTTGAGTTGTTTACATTGTATTCACCCATTTCAGTACAGTATGTAGTTTGAGGCATTTTGGTAGTTGTATACCACTGCTTAACTCTCACCACAAAGATAGAGAACTGTTCTATTGTCCTAAACAGTTTTCTCATGGCCCCTTATAGACTATCTCCTCTTCCAGTATCTAGCCCAGGCAACTACCAATTTCCTGACTCTAAAAAAATTTTTTTCTAGAAGTTCATATGAATGGTCATACAGGATGTAGTCTTTTGTGTGATTATTTTTACTGATTATAATGTTTTCAGATTTAGTCGTACTTTTGTGAATAGTTTCTTTTTTCCTGCTGAGTAATGTCACAATTTTATCCTTTCACTATTTAATGCACATTTGGATTGTTTTTAGGTTTTTTTTTGTCTTTTTATTATTAGATATAGTGCTGATGTGAATGAAGATATACAGAAATATTCAGCTGGACAAATACTTTCACATGTATCTTGTGGAAAATATCAAAGAGTAGGGTTGTTGATTGGTATCATAAATGTATGTTCCACCTTATAAAGATATTGCTATACTGTTTTCCAATGTGGTTGTGACTTAGCATTTCTACTAGTACTGTTTGAGTTCCGGTTATTCCATATTCTTGCCAAAAGTAGTTATTTTCAGTCTTTTTAAATTTTAGCTAATCTTATGAGTGTATCGTGGTATCTCATTGCAGTTTACTTTTGAATTCTCTGATGGCTAGTGTAATTAAGCATGTTTTTATGTGCTTATTGGTATTTTATGTCTTTTGTGAAGTGTCTCTTCAAACCTTTTGTCCAGTTTTAATTGAACTTTCTATTACTAATTTGTGAGATTTATACAGTTGACCCTTGAAAAACACAGGTGTGAACTGCACAGGTCCACTGATACATGGATTTTTTTCCAACACTAAACACTACAGTCCTACAGGATCAGCGGTTGCCTGAATCGCCCGACCTAGAACCACATATACGGAGGAACCATCCGTTCAGGGAAACCATGGATACAGAGGGCCAACTATAAATTACATGTAGATGGTCAGCACCCCTAAACCCCACGTTTATCAACTATACATTCTTAATACTTTTGGAAATATTTTCTATGGCTTGCCTTTTCATTTCTTAAATATATCTTTTAAAGAGCAAAGGTCATGAATTTTGATGAACTCTACTTAATTGTTTTTGTTTATAGTTCACATACATCTCTTATTCTTGTACAAGAAATTTTACCTAACTCAATGTCACAAAGGTTTCTCCAAAGTTTTCTTTTGGAAATGTAAGAAATTTATCTCTTACAAAAAGGACTATGATTCGCGTTCAGTTAATGTATATGGATGATGTTAAGTAAAGGTCAAGCTCATTTTTTGCCATATATGTACCCTGTCGTTCCAGCACCATTTGTTGAAAAAGCTGTATTATCTTAATTGTGTTACATTGGCATCTTGATCATACATTAATTGATCACACAAGTGTGGGTCTATTTCCAGAAAAATCTATTTTGTTCCATTGATCTATATCTCTAGCCTTATACCAACACCATACTGTCTTGATCACTGTATATTAGGTCTTGAGATCAGCTAATGTAAGTCCTCTGAGTTTATTCTTTTAAAAGAAATCTTGCCTCTTTTAGGTACTTTGCCTTTCCCTATAAATAACTAGTTTTTAGATGTTTACCAAAAACCCTGATGCGTGTGAATGTATAAAATCTCTAAATCAATTTGGAGGTGTAATAAAGAGTCAGATCCCACTTTTGATGTTTGCTGACAGCTTTTTAGCCTCACTCTTCCCTCTTCTCCTTCTCTCCTACATCTTTTTTTTTAAAAACATCTTTATTGGAATATAATTGCTTTACAATGGTGTGTTAGTTTCTGCTGTATAACAAAGTGACTCAGTTATACATATACATACACCCCATATCCCCTCCCTCTTGCGTCTCCCTCCCACCTTCCCTATCCCACCCCTCTAGGTGGACACAAGGCACTGAGCTGATCTCCCTGTGCTGCCCTACATCTTGGCAAGCTGTTCAGAAAGCCTGAGTGCTCCCTCCTGTGGTGTCAGTGGGACATTCCAAGGACAGAAGCTCCTGCTTATGTAAAGTGACCCTCTGGTCAAATTCAGCACCTACCCACAATAAAAACCCAAAGTCTGTCTCTATACTTTTTCTTTTCAACCCGTTTTTGGAATGGCTTAGGAGACATACTCTGCTCTCCCCAGAAAGTCTCATGATGAAAGCAGTAAGCGTTTTCATACCCTCTTAGTGTATGTCATAAATCTTAACATCCAAACCAAATTTTGAGTGGCAGAGGGGGGTCATCCTGATTCTTCAGAGTGGTCACAACGATTGGCACTGAGAACAAGATGCTCTACACAATGACCATCACCATCAGGGTCTTTCTTATGTTGACTTGCAAATTGGCTCTTTTGTGCCTGGTGACAAGCATGTACTTTGAGCTGTTGCTTGATAGCTGGCTTGAGCCTTGAGCTGTGATACTTGGTGCTGCATTTCTGATTTTTTTTTTACTGAGCCTCTTTTATAAATCTGATTGACCTAAGTCACAAGTTTTGATAATTATCTTTTAGGACAAGAGTATGGGATTGGGTTTCTCTTAAAAGTGACCATGGGTCATTTCTCTTGGTCTAGACCAATCTTTGTGTCCTAGAATGAATCATGTGTGTTAACTGTAGCATAAGCTGTAACTAACGCTAGACTCAGGGGAATGACTTTCACCCTGTGACTGACTGACTGTGTCTCAATCAGGCACTGACCCCCATTCTATAAAGTGCTCAGGGGAGAGGCCACACATGGTGTGATATCAGGGCCTCTCAAGTGGTCGCTTATGTGGAGGAAGAGCAGGCACATTTGAGGAGTAATGACTATGTGAAGATTTGAATTAGTGAGGGCCAAATTCCTAAAATCACATGACTCATTAAGACCCTACAAAAACGCCCTAGTTGCTGCCACTGCTGCCTATGCCACTATTGAAATAAGGACCCTGATCCTCAGGGACATAGGGAAGAACACGCATGGTACCCCAAGGGCACAACCAAGGGGGTTCTTCTACCATTGCCATGAGGCTCCTAACCCTGATGATACTAATTTGAAGCTCTCTAGTGGCAGAAATATATAAAATGTAAGCAGGTTAGAGAGAAACTCCCCCAAACCCCACACACCCAAAGTATATCTAGTCACCACAAAACAGAGAGAGAGAGAGATAAGAAAGAAGATTAAAAAAGAAAGAAATTTGGACACAGTGGGAGGAAATAAAGAATAAATGAATAAAGATCTGAAAGAGGTTCACAATTCAGTTTCTCCCAAATGGGTATCCAAAATTTACTAGAAGTTACAATAAAAGATAAAAATCATGCATTTGTCTTTTGCCCATCTATAAAGTAGGTTCTGAATTAACTTTAACATCTGCTGAAATGGACGAATTGGCCAACCTTCGCTACCTAGTCAATACTAAGACTCAAATTACACACATACTTGAGAATCCTGCTAAATTTGAAAAAGGTACCACCTATAATTTTATCAAATAGAGAGTAGAGGCAAAAAGAGATAAGCCTCATCTTAACCATCAGCTTACTGCCTTGCTTACATTCCCCACAGTCATAGCACTCAATGCCCTAAAGTAACCTGTATAGGGGCATGTTTGCTAAGACCCAGTGAATAATCATTTAAAATTAAGTTGTCTTTGGCACCTACAATTTGGTTTGCCAAATAGAACCCTATGAAATTTTCCCTAGTTTAAACAGTTAATATTGGTCAATCTAAGTCAAAAGAGCATCTTCAAGAATTGAAATTCATTATATAAGACCTATTTAGAGAAAGGATAATTAAAATAAGTTTTCAATAGTTTGCTTATATATGACCTTCCTTTCTCACAGAGGTTACCCCCAAATCTCTTTTCCTGAAAGCACAGCTATGCCTTGTCCTCCACACTGGAACACTTTTCCTGACTGCATATTTACACTCAAATGATTTCTCAAGTCACATTTATAGCATGCCTTTGACTCTCCCCTGTAGAGCCATAATCCTTCCCTGCTTATGGGACTCATACCTGGCAGGTGGTTAACTCCATCCTCCACGTGCCAGAACTCTCTTTCACAGGTATAATCTCCATTTCAAATCTCAAACTGTTCTGTCTTTTCTCTGGAATCTGTAGAATATCAGAATATCACACTTTTTTCGTGGCACTATATGAATGTCATCTATAGCACCGAGTTCATGCTAAAGAGATTACGAGAACTTTTTAATATTGCCTCTAAATAGAAGCAGCACAAATTTGCTTCAGGAAAAGTTATGCCCTCTTACATGCACATAGAGTTTCATGGATTACAAAGTATTTTCAATACACATTATCTGTCTTTTGCCTATAAAGGGCACATACATCATTTCCCCCATTTTACACTTTACATAGCAAGACTGAGGTTCAGTGAGATTAAGATGTTTACCCAAAATAGTAGGTAATACTTACAAAAGCCAGGACAGAAAACAACCAATCATTTCCCCTGTTGCCCACCCCACCCCTGCCCCACCCGGGCACTTTCTACCATATCACACAGCTTTACAGTTTTCTGCTTATACCATCTTTATCACTCTATCACCTTGATATACTTTTGTGTCCATGAGGGTACCTAAGTATCTTAATTCCTACTGTGTTTGACGTAATAAAGACATTACTAACATTGAAAAAACTTAAGATTTACAGAAATCAACCTTGACTCGAACTGTGCAAATAAGTGAATCACTTATTTAAAAAATCTATATAAATGCACACTATGGCTGAAGACTTTAAAAAATATTAATCCATTCTATATAAAAACCTATGTAATTGAATATACACTATGATTGAAACCTTTAAAAATTTTTAATCCATTTTAGCTAAGATAGACAGATAGTAACCCCCCCCCAAATATATAAAAAACTTATAAGTGATTTAAATATTTCCCTAATTCAATTTAATATGAATTTATATGCTTGCAATACAGGGATAAATACTTTTTTTCAAGAGACTGTAGTTAATACAAACACTCTCCTTTGGTTTACTTCAGTTTATGATGGTGACAGACTCTACTACAGTTTACAGTTCATAGTTATTTCAGAAAATTGGCCCATGCTCTTGGACCCTCATAAATATTGCCAGTTCTGTGATCTATTTTTTTCTTCTTCCACAGTCAATAATCTGTAAAATAGTTTTTTTCTTTTATTTGCTCTTATTTCTCCACATTCTTTTTTTCTTCCTTTCCTCCATTCTGACCCAATTTTCTCTCTCTTTTTTTTTTCACCTTTTTAGGTTCATATTTTCTGCTGATGGGCAATAGAGAACATCTTAATAATTGTTCTGGAAGTTCTCCTTCCACCAGTGTTCTCTATTCCTTCAATAACTTCCACAGGTCCATCTAATGAAGCTGCAATAATATCTCCATAGCCAAAAATGCTATCAATATTTCTATAGCTATATCCTCATTTTAAGAGTCATTTCTCACATTTTTTTAAAACGTTCATTTGATTCTCTTAAAAATATCATTGAAATGGAAAAATATTATTGTACCCATTTTTAAAATGAGATAACAGGTAGAGAGACATTTAGTACTTTTTCCAAGCTGTTGAAAAGAATATATATATTCTTTTCCATTATGGTTTATCACAGGATATTGAACATAGTTCCCTATGCTATAGAGCAGGACCTTGTTATTTATCCATCCTATGTATAATAGTTTGCATCTGCTAATCTCAAACTCTCAATCCTTCCCTCCCCAACCTCTCCTTTTTAAAAAAATTTTATTGACCAGGATTTTAAATAGAGTTTATATCTATAACTTATCATTTGCAATCTTATTAATATAACTTTTTAGTAGATCTACATAATGTCAGAAGCAATTCATCCACATTAAAGAATTAAACATTTGTATGTTTCAGAAACTTTTCTTGAGTATGGATGTAATAAAATATTACTAACACTGAAGAAACCAAAGTTGACATGAACATGTGGCAACTAGAGTTTGTATTTCAATTTTAACAATGTTTTTCTTTCTCAGATGTAAGCACCTAGTATTCCTTTTTCGCTGAATATTAATTAACATATATCCTTTTTTCCCTCCAAATTTACATAGTCATTCATTTGAATCAAGAAGAGTATTTAAAAACAGTATTTTTTCCTGCAGTTTGGTGGTATGTATATTTATAAAATCTCCTATGCATGGAGAAACACATTATTAACTTTTTCAGGTCAGGTAAAATCAAGAACTCTTTAAAAAAAACGCCAAAAGAAAATTCACATCAAATCATATCGACCTCAGTCCATTTCTGATTTAATTAACTTTTCCTGATTTGTGCTGATTATACGGCTATAGGATTATGGCTTTTTATGAGCCCAAGAAGTCAATAGAAAGATAGAACATTAACTTTTCCTCTCTTGCTAAATTTATGAAATAGTGAAATAACAGGAATGACTGTTAATCTAATATCATCTTTATGATTATTACTCTTAAGTTTATTTTTTAAATCAATATTTTAAAATGGAAATAGGATAACAAGAGGTAGGAAAATTACAAATAACTTCAGCGTTCCATTTGCTCTTCCAAGAGTTTCCATGACATTAATTCCAGCAAAGTATTCTAGGCTACCCTCATGCATAAACCACTGGCTCCTCATAATGGTGTATGGCATTTCAATTTCAAACCTGCCCTCAATGAACAGGATGAAGAATTACTGTGCTCATGTATAAATTGCTTTGTGACTTAATGTTTATCTACCATAATCAATAATGCCCAAATTCAAAAACAATCAAAGCACATGAAAAGTAAAACAATCTCATTTCATATACTAAGCAAATCCTTTGTTCTTTTCTGAAGTAGAAAAGATTATTAAAACAGTAAGTGCCACAAGGTAAACTTCATCATAAAATAGCCGAAATATAAATGAAGCAGTAAAGTATTAACGAATCTGCCTTGTTTCTAAAGGTGATTTTGTTTATGCACTTATTGATTTCTTCAGATGTATAATCTAGTCTAGCTCCTTTGTCAGCCTGACCTGTCCTCTGTAAACCCTCAAATAATGTAATAAACATTATCTAGGAAACTACATTATACTCCAAAGCAGTATCTTCCTATGTTAAAAAAAAAAAAAAAAAGTCTGAAAAAATGAAGCAATCTAAATAGCCTTCAGAATGCCACAAGTTAACCAAATTGAAAAATAAGCTCATTGGAACACTTTGTTTTTAAATTAAATTCTAAAGTAAATTTGTTATTTTCCCATAATATAAATTTGGAATACAGCTTATGTGTTCAGAAGCCTGGATTCTGCTCTTCACTTATTTTTTTCCAGCCCTCAAAGCTAATATTTTCTTAAGTATCTATTAATTACCATTTTAAAGGCCATACTATGTGAAACGTTCAATTAAGCATAGCTTTTATTGTGACCACTATAACAAAAAAAGTCAAGATGTCACCATCTGCCTTCTACTGCTCCCATGAGGAAAATGCTATTCCTGATTTTGCTATCTATGTAAAACTTTAAGACCACATGATATGAGAATCCTCACCTTCCCTTAGTTGGTTGGAATAAAAAGAAAAAGAATTTTGGAATTAATTCTTGTGATTTCTTAACTATGGCTTTTCTCTCATTTTATTTATTCATCCAATAAATTTTTATTGAGCAGCTACTATGTGCCAGGTACCCACCAGACTCTGAGGCCACGGTAGTGAACCAGCCAAACAATGTATTACCTTCTCTGTGGAACACACATTCTAGTGGACATGACAGAAATTAAACAAGTCCATTACATGGGCAGCTAGATAGAGATATCAAAAGTGGAATGTCATGATAAAATAAGAAGTACAATTTTCAATAGAATGGGCAGAAAGAGCCTCTCTGAAGAAACAACATTTGAGCAGAAGCACGACTGAGGTAGTGAAATAAGAAAGCTCACAGTAATTCCTGGTAGAGGGAAGAGTGAGCCCAAAGTTCTGGAATGAGAGTGAGCTCTGGGAGTTTGGAGAAGAGAGAGAAGGAAGATCCAGGTGGCTAAAGCCAAGCACATCATGGATAAAAGGGGACAGGTGAGTTCAGACCAACATGTGGAAGCCAGATTGTGTGGGCCTTGTAAGCCAGAGCACATTGGTTTTGATTCTGTGTAGGATGGGCCATCTTTGGAAGTATCGAGTAGAAAAATGAGCTGAATTTTTTTTTTGCTGTAAAAGGTTCACACTGGCTATAGATAGAGAATGTACAAATTATTTAAACTCTACAATCTCAATTTCTCATGTTTGAAATAGGAATACTAATGTTTACCTAGTGTGTCCCATGAGCACTGACTAAATTAGTATGCATATCATCTAACACATAGTAAGATCTCAATAACGAATATTTCCTTTTCTGTGTTTCTTTCTCTTGAGTGAGATAAAACGATACTCCTATTTCTTTCAAAGTGAATTTCACTCCTAGCCCCTTCCCTTCATTCCATCTTTTTTCTAACTCTGCCAGGTTCTTCTCTGTCAAATAATTGCCACTCCATCCTCTTTCTTCCAAATGATTTATTCTCCCAGTCTAAAAGCATATACATGTCCTCTTACCTCAAACAAAAGCAATTTTTCTCCAATCCTGCTACTTCAGATATCCCATCAAAATGCACCACACTCCTTCATTTTTGTAAACAATTTCATAAAAGCAATAGTCAACATATAATGTTTCCATTTCTTTCACATTTCATCATTCCCTCATATTTACAGCCTGGCATTTGCCATTACAATTCTATTGAACCTAAGTCCCTGATTGTTCTACCTGGTAGACAAGGCAGTGAAAGACTTTAATCATGATGGCAATGAAATAATTCTGCTGCTTCAGGTCCAAGAGTCAAGTGTAGGCCAAGGCTTCTGAAAGGTGTAGATAAGTTTTAAAAACAGGTCCCTTTGTCATATTTCATCCTTGGAAAAGGCAACAGCATGAACAAAGTTCTTTGTAATAAGGAAGTAAACATGATTTCAATGAAGAGACTGTGGAAAGTTTCAATTAAAAATTAGTCTGCTCTGGGGGCTTTCCCCTTCTGCTACAATCAGGGAACCACTATAGTACTTGCCTTGTCCATTGTAAACAATTCGACAGTTGGAAAAACTTTAAGACATGGGATAAAGGCATTGCAGAATTTTGATCCATGATATAAAGGAAATAAATGAGTGAGGTGTATGATTATTGAGTTTCTACCTAGAGGCACTTTTTGGACTGCAGCACAGGGAGAAGGAAAACAAGCAGGCGTGATGCTCTGGCTGAGCTGAGATTTTGGAATCCAAGGAGGCCAAAATGGCTAGAATTGATGGGAAAGATTATTGTGAAGAACGGACCTGTGTAGAAAAAGAGATGCAGAAATCCTTGGAAGGCTCCCCCTGAGTGTGCTGCTGAATAATAAGCTATACATATTTAGGGTGAAAGATGTCAGGGAACAAACTACTAGGGGGATATAAAAAAAATTAACTAATTCCCCCAACACTCACAAGACCAGGAGATAGTTGAGCTCTTACCATCCAAATTGGAGAGACCGTACTAAACACCTAAAGCATTCAGGTAGACCCCAGAAGTGTTCTATTTTAGCAGTCACCAAGTGCTCACGATTGCCTGAAACTTACATGTTGACTTGGCTTGACCTAACTTTGGTCAGACTTTTCTCCTTCCCTCAAGCATAAGCAAGTACTAACATGAAGAACATTCCCGCTTATCAGCTCATTTTGGAAACTAGCTGACCACGGAGAAGGTCATTTCCTATAGATCCTCTCCAATCATGCTGTCTGCTCACCTCCACTTGCTTGTCCCCCTCTCACAATATCCCTGCTAGCCTTGCTGATTCCCTGTATTGGGTTGAATGGTGGCCCCCCAAAAGATATGTCCATGTCTTAACTCTCAGAATCCATGGATGTTACTTATTTGGAAAAAAAGGTCTTTGCAGATGGAGTTAAGCTAAACATCTTGAGATATCATTCTGGATGATCCAGTTGGGCCCTAAATCTGATGACAAGTGTCCTTATCAGAGACAGAAGAGGAGAAGACACAGAGAGGAGGAGAAGGCTGTGTGAAGATAGAGGCAGAGACTGGAGTGCTGAAGACACAAGCCCAGGAGTGTCTGCAGCCACCAGAGGCTGGGAAAGAAAATGAAGCGTTCTCTCCCAGAGTCTTCAGAGGGGGCACAGCCCTTCCGACACCTGGATTTCACACTTCTGGCCTCCAGACTGTGAAAATAAATTCCTGTTATTTTAAGCAAGCAATTTTGTGCTAATTATTTATGGCAGCCCTAGGAAATGAATACAGTCCTCTTTATAGAAGAAAATACTTTTTCTGTTTAATTTTGCGATGCCTACAGAGGCTGAGGTTGGAGTCTCTTCCTATTGCATTAGTCTTTTTGAATGTAGTCTCTCCTTATTTTTTTAATTTGTCAGGAGTATAGATACATAAGCCCTAAAGAAAAGGCTACTTTAGAACCATCATAACTTTAAAACTTTAAATACAAAACACATAAAAAGCCTGGAAAATATAAAGCCAATCATTAACTGCAGCTTAACTGCCAGTCAATTTGAATTACATGCTCTTAAAGAAGACAACTTCCTTAAAAAATAATGGAAAGTATATACATATATTGATCTCTGTCCTCTTGTTTCTGGTACAGAGCTCCTAAAACCCTGGTAATTTCCTAATTAGGAAAAGCATCTTTCATTTTAGTCTTTGACACTGGTTCCTGGGTTATAAGACTGCCTTTTATGCTAATGAAGCAACTCTTGGTGGGCTTCTAGAGAGCATGAGGATGAGGGCTGGTGACCAGAAGGACCAAACCATGATTAGAAGCTGAGAACTTTCAGTCCCACTCCCCATCCCCTGGGAAAGGCAAAGGAGCTGGAGACTGTGTTAATGACTGATCATGGCTACATGATGAAGTCACCCCAAAAATCTCCAAAGTACAGGGTTGGGAGAGCTTCCAGGTTGGTGAACACATTGACATGCTGGGAGGATGGTACACCCCAAATTCATGAGAACAGAATCTCCTGCACTTGGAAACTTCTAGACCTTGTCCTAAGTATCTCTTTGTCTGGCTCTTCATCTGTATTCTGTATAATAACCCTTATTAAATAATAAACTAGTAATGTAATTAAGTATTTCTCTGATTTCTGTGAGCCATTCTAGCAAATTATTGAATCCAAGAAAGGGGTCATAGGAACCCTGATTCATGGCAGGTCAGTCAGAAGTACAGGTGACAACCTGGGACCTGCAGTAGCATCTTCAGTTGGAGAGGTGTGGGAGCTGATGCTATCTCTAGACAGTTAGTGCCAAATTTGAGTTACACTGTAGGACAACCAGCTGGTGTCAGAGAATTGCTTGATGTGTGGGAAAAAAAAAAAACCTGACAGATTTGGTGAGCAGAAGGGAAGTGTGGAAGTTGTGTGAGGAGAGTAAAGAAGAAATACAGGAGAGTTTTTCCAACTCAACAAAATCCAAATACTCAAAATATAACATTCATCCAATAAAAGTTATAAGATACGTGAAGAAGAAGGAAAATATACCTCCTGAGGTATAGCATAATGATGTAGAGAATCAGTCAATAAAACAGACACAGAAATGACAGATGATGGAATTAGCAAATAAGGACTTCAAAACAGCTATGACAAAGAGCAATGAGTTAAAGAAAAACATGAACACAATAGTAAAAGTGATGAACTCCTTAGGAACATGGTACAGTGGAAATGCTACAGTTTAAAAATACATTAACAAAAATGAAAAATTCACTGAATAGTCTTAACAGCTGATGATACAATAAAGGAAATTCAGTAAAATAAAAGATATAGCATAGTGTATATGCAAACTGAAGGAATAAGAGGGAAAAAACATCAAAAAAATGAAAGAAAAGCAGAACCCCAATTAAGCATAGGAAAATATTAACTGATGTAACATAATTATGATTGGAATCCCAAAATAAGGAGGAGGAAGAAAAAAGTTTTGATAAAATAATGGCCAAAATATTTCAAAATTTAATTAAAACTATAATCTCATAGATTCAAGAAAGACAAGGATACCTAAGCAAAATAAACAAAAAGAAAAACACACCAAGGCATATAATAAGCAAATTAGGGAATCCAGTGATAAAGAGGACAGAAAAAAAAAAAAAAAGACTCATTTCATATGAAGGAAAAAAGAGAAGAAAAATCTCAGACTACTCCTTAGAAAAAAAAAATTCAGAAAACAATGTAAAAATAGTTTTATAATATTGAAAGAAGAAAAATATTGGAATAGAATTCTAACCAGGAAAAATACCCTTCAAAAATAAGTGCAAAATAAGATTTTTTTCAGACAAACAGAAGTAAAAAGAACTTATCAGCAGCGGACCTGCAAATAGAAAAGAGATACTGGACAGAAACTTGGATCTACACAAAGGAATGAAGGGTGACAAACATGCTAAATATATGGGTAAATATAAAAGACTTTTCCCGTTAAAATTCTTTCAAAAGATAATTGACTATTTAAAGCAAACAATGTTAACAATATAACAATTATAGCATATGAAGAATATATATATGTATGACAAAACCAGCACAAAAGACAAGGTCTACTTAAGATTACTACTGTAAGAGTTTAACATCATATATAAAGTGATATAATGTAATTTGAAGTTAGACCATGACAAATTATGAAAGATATTTATTTTAACCCTAGAACAATATCAAATAAAAAAGTAAAATTAAAATTCCATTAGTGAACATAAAATGGAACACTAAGATATACACAATTATTGCATAATAAAGGTAGAAAACTGAGTAGAGACTTCTAAGGCCTAGTGTTGCCAGGAAGTATCAAAAGTTATATAAAAAGTAGTAATTTATATCAGAATGTAAGAAGTCAAAGTTGAATGTTCTAATCTCTATGAAGCCTCTGGAAGACTATATGAGATATATAACATCAAGTTAATAGAGGAGAAAAATAGAATATTAACACATTGATTCATCCAAAAGAAGGCAAAGAATGACAGTAAAAGAAACAAATGATGTTTAACAAATAGAAAAGTTAATCACAACTTAAAAAATAAAAAACTTGAACCTTATAGATGCTGTTAAAACGAGGAAAAGAAAGTAAATCACTCTAAATACATGTTAGAAAAGAAATTAAAAAGCTAGAAATCATGCATTTATTTTAAGATTTACAGGGGAAAAAGTTAACCCCACAATCAAGAAGGAAAAATAATAGATAAGAGAAGACAAAAATGAAATAGAAAACAAAGATACGAGAGAAAAATCACAAAGCTAAGAGGTGACTCTTCAAAAGTCAATTAAAATTGCAAGATTTTATAGCAAGAAAGAAGAGAATATAGTTCATCAAGGTCAGGAATGACAATGAGGATATCATTACTGTTCCTAGATATCAAATAGTTAACAAGAGTATATTATAAGCAACTTTACGCCAAGTTACTGAAAGAAATCACATGAAATGTCCAAATTTTCAGAAAAACACTGCTTTCCAAACCTCAGTTGTCCAATACGTACTAGAAAAATTGAATTTCTTTTTATTTTCCCACAGAGAAGACACAATATACCTTTACTCAGTGGATTCTTGCAAATATTTAAAAACCAGTAACACTATACACAAATTCTTCTGTAATGTAGAAAAGAGGGACCGATTCCACGTTGTTTCAGAAAGCCAGCACCTTCTTAACACCAAATCCCAGCAGAGATAAAAAAGAACATTATAGACACATCTCACTCATAAATACAGATGTAATAACCTCCTCAAAGATATAATTATATTAAATTTGGGAAATACAACTAAGTACAATACATCCTTACCCTATGGGTTCTATTTTAGTAATGCTGTATTGGTTTAATATTTGAAAATTGACTGGTAGTATTTACTACATTAGCAGAAAAGATAAGAAGAAACATAAAATAATCACCTGCATAAATAACAAAAACTTTATAAATGTCAACACCCATTAATAGCAAAAACAAAACATTAAAAATTTGTGACAAACTAGCAATATAAGGAGATTTTCTCAAATTAATACAGAAGAGTTCCAACATGCCATCAGAAAATTTCCATCTGTGATCAGGAAAAGTTTGCCCACTATCACCACTTTTGAAAAATATTGTACTTTAAATACAAGTCACAATAAGGCAAGTAGAAGAAATCAGAGCTATAGGATTGGGATGATTAAAACAGAAATTATTCAAAGGGAGCATAATTGAATTCCTAGAAAATCTAAAGTTCTAACAGACAAACCTTTAGAATTTATATTTGAATTTGTAGAGAAAGAAAATTTCCCTGGATTTCTCAGTGCTCTTGCAAAAAGCCCTAGTCATCTAAGTCTCTTCCCATATCATGATAATTGAATCTATAATCATTTGTCTAATTAATTGTTCTGATCCAAAGGATAATAAAACTTATGGTATTTCCCTTAGAGGGCTAAATGGTTACATCCTGGCAAAGTCTTTAACACCACAGTGCTAGAAGACTCCAATACTACCTTCCTGAATATTTACATGTCACAAGAGATGAAAGACAGAATTTGGAAACATCTTTAAGTTGTGAAAACTGAGACAGGCTGGGGTATCTTGTTCCTGGAGAGATTTTATTTATATACCGAAAGGCTGGAGTCAGGAGATCCTTCCAAGAGGGGAGGGGAGCAGCTGCATTTGTAAGCAGAAAAACATCATTTTTTGTTATTCACTGAGTATGGGGTATCAAGCTCCTAAGTTAGGAAACTTAACCTGACTCACATCCCATCACACTTAGAGTAAATTCTAGGACAAAGAAGGGGAGGGGGCTGACACACTTATTCTGTAATGTGAGGTAATCAATCTCTTTCTGATGTAGAGAACCTATTATACACACTCAGGATAAAATGAATCAGTATTAAAAACCCAACAGAGTTCATCAAGATCTTTGAATATAAGATCTTTATTCCATATACGATTATATTTCTATACAAAGAATGCACAGAAAATATGCTAGCTGTATAGACCAAAAAAACTGATAAACTGTGCTTCATTAAGATTAATGTACGTTGATCAAAACACAGCATTAATAGAGTGAAAAATCAAGCTACAAACTGGAAGAAGATATTTGCAGTTCTTAGATCTGATAAAGGCTTTGCATTTACAACACTTATAAGTTGGTGAAAAAAAGACAAGCAATCACGTAGAAATGGATGATAGATCTGAAGGAGCCATTTAGAGCACAACTTTCAAACCTTCACTGAGCATATAAAGGGGCTCAATTTTATTAACCATCCCAAAATATTAATTAGAACCACAATGAGATATTACTACTTACTCAACAGAACAGTTAAACGAGAAAAAGGAATAAAAAACTATAACAAGTGTTCATGATACTGTGGAACAATTGGAATTCTCACAAGTGGATCGTGGGATGTAAATTTCTAGAGTCCTAGATATTTAGAATAAAATTGTCGACCACCCAGAAAATTATTCAATTACACAATAAACAAGCCACAGAGTGGAACATGCTGTTAGTTTTGTTTATATATATTATACATATATTTACATTTACACATGTATTTGCATGAGTGTACGTATATACATATATACACACACATATATGTGAAAGAACTTGTATTCAGAATAGAAAGAACTTCAAATCAATTAAAAAAGTAAAAGATCACAGAGAAAGTAAAAAATGTATCACTCTAGTGTATGAAAAGATGGACTCCACTTGTAGTAAGGAGAAATAAAAATGAAAACTAGACTGAGATGCCATTTCTCACAAATCTGAGGAAAAAGTGCAACAGTTTCACAATATCAACGTATGGTGCATCAGATGCTCTAGTACAATGCTGGTAGAAGTGAACGACTTCATACAGTCTTAGGGAAGAAATTGGAGGAACTGCTATCAAAATTACGAACTCAATTATCATTTGACCCAAGAGTCCCTCTTCTGGAGCTTTATCTTTCAGGTACAGCAGTATGAGTAAAAACCAAACCAAACCAAACCAAAAAAAAAAACACCACTTACATACATACAAAGCAGTCGCTGCTGCTTTGATTATAATGACGAAAGATTGAAAATAACTCATGTCCATTACTAAGGTACATCCACACAGCAGAATGCTGTACAGCTATAGAAAGGATCTGAGAAAGTTATTTTTGTACTCATCTGAACTGAAAAAAGAAAGGTATAGAATGTTCATAGTGTTCTGTCTTTTGTGAAAGAAGGGAGAGGCACAAAGAAACATACAGCATATTTGTACTTGCCTCAATTTGCATAAAAAAAAGTGATGAGGTTATATGTTGAGGAAAGGGATTGTGGGGTGTACGGATACAGGAGCAGGAGCAGATGTTTTAATTTATACCTTTTTAGATCTTATTAATTTTTGCTCATATGCTTACGTTATGTAGTTGAACAAAGAACATAAATAAATATATATGTTTAAATATTTTAAAGTTATAAAAATTATAGTACTTTCTTTATGCTAGGATGTACTATCTACATTTTGCTGTTAATTCCCTTTTGGTCATGAAAAAACGTTCATCAGTGAAACATGGTTCTTACCATCTTATTTCATTAAAAATGACAACTCTGTGTCTGTTTCCCTATTTAATTATGATTTTTAGTATTTTATTATTAAATTATGTCAATTTATCTGAGAAACTCTGGGTAGAAGCACTTGATATAAATTTCTCCATTATGAGTTTACCTTTTTCTGGGTATCCATAAAGTATGTACATAATGCACATTTAATTTATACCTCATGAAGAAATATCTTATCTGAATTTTGGTTATCATTCTTTAAATTGCCTGAGAAACGCCATAAGGAGTAACTATTTCATGAATTTCCTGTATATTCTACAAACAGGCAAAGCCCATTATGCTGCTCCTTGACAATTATATTAAAATAAATTAATAAAATAATTAAAATTAATGAAAAATATCCTTTTTGAATTTCAAACTAAGGAAAAGTATATTTCTTCTGAAAAACTAGTATGTTTCCAGTTAGCTGTATTTATTGCTGATTCTACATTAAATAAATTAATCCTTACCTTATTAATATTAAATATTTTATTAATTAATCTCAAATTATTAAAACATTTCATTATAATATATTAGTGCTTCTGTTTATTAAAATTCACCTCAAATCATTTTTGAAAGGAGGTGGGACATAAATTAGGGTCAGTTTTCTATTGCTGACATAATAAATTACCAGTAGCTTAGCACCTAAAAACATCATATATTTATTATCTCACAGTTCTATACGTTGGAAGTCTGGATTGACTCAGCTGGTTTCTCCACTCCAGGTTATAAAGGTTACAGGAAATCAAAGTGTCTGCTACTGGGATGTTATCAAGAGGTTCTAGGAAAAATCTACTCTCAATCCCATGCACATTGTTAGCGGAACCTGCTTTCCTTTCCAGCTGTCATCTAGGGGGCCACCCTTAATCCCTAGAGACCATGCTGTGGTCCTTGCACATGGGCCCCTATGTCCCAAAGCCCGCAATAGAGCAATGGCATTTTCAACCTTTTTCACTCTTGAATTCTCTCTGACTTCTTCTACCACATCTTTCTTCTACCTCAAGCCAGAGAAAATTCTTCGCTTTAAAGGGTTCATGTGATTAGATTGCTCCCAACCAAATAATCTCAGGATAATTTTCTATCTAAAGGTCCATAACCTTAATGACATCTGCAAAGTCCCTTTGCCATATGATGTAACAACTTCAAAGTTTCCACTGATTAGTGTATGGACATATTTGTGGGTTCGGGGTGGGGCACACACTTAACAAATACCACAATTAATGTCATGCAAACTAAAACACTTGGCTGTTTTCCATACTTACCCCCATCCTGAATATCCATAAATTATAATTATAGCTGATTATTGCTTACCTTAAAACTCCTAAAATATAGCACTAATGTATTTCCATAGACAAGCAAAATAGAAGAAAAACAAATATCTTTCTGTCAAAAAATTGAAAATGTTAAAAAAGAGAATCCTTCAAAAATAATTTACTTGTATTTGAAAGGGAAAATAAAACCCTTTATTATTTGCTCTTGTTTTACATTCCGGAATCTAAAATATGTTTTTAAAAGCTGCCCTAATTGTCAATCTGTCATGAAATATATTTCAGCTTCAAGCCTCGTGCTCCTGGGGAAATCACAGAACATCTAATTCAGCTGAAGAGGCTCAAACTCTAAGCAGTGCAATTAATATCTTCCATTTTTGCCATCGGCAGGCAAAGCAGCTCTTTGGACTCGGAATCACTAATTGTGTCTAATAGCGTACATCTGGCTTGTGCAAGTTCAGCATGTTAGGACTTGCTTTATGTGTCCTGACCACTGGCCGCTGAGTGGACACGTTCTGACCTGAACTTCAGAGCAGCTGCCACATTCTAACCTTCTCAAGAAATGGAATATTCATTAATGAGTGAAATGTGGCTTCAGGAAACTGTCTGTAGACATTGTTCCACCACATGCAGCTTTATTATAACTGGCAGTCTTGAATAAGAGGATGGAAACACCATAAAAACAAAAATCTTCCCTGGAGTGTGTCAAATAAAGTTTTGCACAAAATATGATATAAACAAGGCTGTTATTCATTTAATTTTCTCTTCATGCTATGAAAACTCGACTCCTGCATATATTAATTTTAATAGATGTATCAGAAAACCACTCATCTATGAGTACAGTCTAGAATATACCAAAAAATTACAAATATCTTGCATAACTGAAATTTATACCCATTGAACAACAACTTCACATTTCCCCCTCTCCCTAGGCCCTGGAAACCACCATTTCTAATCTCTGCTTCTTTGAGACTGGCTATTTTAGACATCTCATATAAGTGAAATCATGCAGTATTTGTTCTTCTGTGATTGGCTTAGTTCACTTGGCATCATGTCCTCAAGGTGCATCCATATTGTCACATGATGTGTATATATCACATTTTCTTTATCCATTTATCTATTAATGGACATTTAGGCTATTTCCATATCTTGGCAATAGTGAGAATGCTTCAATTAACATGGGAGTGCAGATAGAGTGCTTATAATTAACAATATAGTATTGTACATGTAAACATTTGTCAAGAGGGTAGATCTCATATTAAGTGTCTTACCACAACAAAACCAAACCAAAGGAACACAAGGAAATTTTTGGATGTGATGGATATATCTATTACTTTGATTGTGGTGATGGTTTCACAGATAAATGCATATGTCCAAACTCATCAAACTGTATAAATATGTGCAGTTTTGTATACCATTTACACCTCAATAAAGCTGTTCAAAAAAAGAAAAGAAGTATAGAGTTATCTGAGCCTCAGCCCTGCCAAATGCCACCTTCCAACTCAGAAAAAAATTTCCTGACAATCCTCAAAATGGGTGTCCCCAGCCTAGTCCGTTATGGGTTCAGCCCTGGTCCCTGAAACAATCTTCCCCAAGAGATAGAAGTGTTATCACCTAGGCAGCACCCACGCTGAAGGCTATGCCATGTCACACACAAGCCTCCTCCATTCTGGGAAGGAGCTGGAAAACAATGATCTGGCAAAATCTTCAATAAATGGAAAGATGAACTTTTTCTGAGTTTTGCTTTTTATGTATGTATGCCTTGTTCCAAACAAAGGCAAAATTGTGAATGCATGAAATCTAGGAAAGTATGACATTTTTGTTCATTTGAAAATGTCAAGAAATAATAATTCATAGCTTAAATTGAATTAATAAACTTTGAACTATATTATTACTTAATAAAAATATTTGTTAAAACTAAATTCTTATTTAATAAATTTCATCCTAGAAATGTGCTGTAAAACATAGTGAACGATACTGTATTGTACATTTAAATTTTGAAGAGAGTAGATCTCATGCTAAGTGTTAACAAAATTTTTTAAAAATTTAAAAAGATAAATTTCAACTGAATAAAATATATGCAAATTAGTATTCAATGAGAAAGGAAAAAATTTAGCAATGTTACACAGAATATGATACAGGTCATGAAATAGTTTTAAAAGTACATAAAATATTGACATTTGATATATACCTAAAATACAGTAAACAGCAGCTAACATTTCTTGGTTTTTTGGCTTTGCTGAGGTGTAATTGACAAATAAACATTGTACATATTTAAGATGTATAACTTGATGTTTGGTGATGCAATTCTACTTGCTATGTCTTACATTTTTTCTGCTTGGAAGTATGTAATATTTAGATTCATGAAGCCTGGAAGAGTTCAGAAGCACAAAAGCTTATCTTTGGACTTAAGGGACAAGACCATTATTTATCTTCTCATGGAAGACAGGCAGTTTTCTCTAAAGGAACTGAAAGGGGAAGACTAACTCAGAATGATTTCATCTCTTAACTCTTCCCTTAACTAAAACCTATGAAACTAAACACACATCAGAATACCTCAGTTAGGTACGGGATCGCTTAATGGAAGTTCCCATTATTTCACCTGAAACATCCCATTTCAAACTCACTTCTCACTCTAAATACACACTCGAATTTTTGATCATAACATTCTACTCTTTGGATTACACATCACTCAGGCTGTTATTTCTCCCAGAAAATATGCCTTATCAAGATTTACCCTGATCATTTTCACATTAAAATCAATCAACAATTATGACAGAAGTCACAATCCCTTATTTGAAGCCCAGGGAGTATTATATCTGAAATACTTCAGATTTTGAAAAGGTAATATAGTACATACATCGTAGACCATCCTTGCATATCCTGAGGCTACATCCTGTTATCAAATACTTCACTATTTCCAAAGTAAAACATTTGAATATTCATGTAGGCAAATAAAAAAACAAACTTAGAGTCTCACATTCTTTTCAGGGTCAGGTTTTGCCTCCAAATAAGTTTGTGCAGGATTTATGGAATTTTTTTTTAATTTTTAAAATTTGGGGAGTGTGTTTGGATTACAGAATTGTGAATAATGGACTTTGAAAACACATTTTGACTTCTAATTTGCTGTGTTTAAGGTTTTTCTTTCCTCTGGTCTTCCTTTCCAAATAGATCTTTTTTTCTTTTTTTTTTTTTTTTTAGAAAATGATATTATTGTTGGACGCTAAACATTTTTAATGGAAATATTATGCAGATACTGTGCCAACACTTAAAGACATACAAACTACCTGGCATGGTGTTTTGTTAATCAGTTTTGTCAAGGGCTTGGGGATAGTCACCAGACCTTTTCTAACAGATGTTTAGATAAATAGGAATTGTTACGAAAAAAAGATTTCTATGAGGTGATGTGCAACCCTAACAAAATTGAGGTAAACCTTTATTCTGTTTTAAAAACACAACTGTGTATCTCCTTAAATTTAAAACAAACATCAGCTACTGCAGGCCAAGTCAATTTACTAAGTCACAAAAAAGGAAAACAAATGATATGACATCACTCCGTGGCTCATTTAAAGATATACACAGGATCCAGATTTTACATTGTTCAGCTCTGAAAGGTAGTTATTGTCAAAGAGGTGGTGATATTTTCCCTGGGATCTAATTTCTATAGCATTACTAATCCTTGATAATGTATTCATCCTCAAGGAGAAACAAATGGCAATATCTTGGCTTTCTGACAGTCTAGATTATTCTTGTCCTCTGTTCTTTGTATGTATCTGATTGTGTTTCTAAACTCCTATTTCTCTAGTTCTACTTTTTTCTCCTATCAACAGTGGTTATCTTAAAGTTGTTTTTAATACTTTTATAGAACTTAAAGTCTCTTAAGTGAAATAAAGATAGCCAAAATATCTTGTAAGAATATGTAGGCTATAATGCTTTGGTTGGCAAGTTAAAATATTTTTTAATAAAAGTGTGTGAAAATGTTAATCCAATTCAGAATGATTGAGTGGGATCAATATTGAATCCAATAATATATAATGGGATGATACTGCTTTTATGGATACTCACAGAAAAATAAGTCATATTTTTCCAGGTCATCATTTATATCACTATTCTTTACATATAGTCATGGTGCTATATAGCTCCAGTTAATACAGAGAGAAGATAGTTTCCTAACATTTTGGTGGGGGACGGGGGAATATATTAAAATTGGATATGTGTGTTTGTGTGTGTGAGCCTATGTGTGTGTTTGTATTTATGTCCTTCAAAGACAAAATCAGCAATTTTCTCTTTTAATTTTAATGATGTTCTCTATACATTAAAGCCACTTTATGCATAAAGATACTATATTGCTATGCTTACTCTTTGCCCCAGAGAGTATATTTTTAATGAGCTTTTCATGTATGAAGCAAAACATAATGTTAAGTAGATAGAATGAAAACAGATGATACTCTATAGTCATTGAGTTTTAGCTATAAAAGGGACTTAAGAGAGAACTTAATGAGATTTAACCAACAATTCAGCCTTTCATAGAAGGTGGTTGTTAAAACACTGCTTGAAACATTTAACAGAATTTTTATTATACATTATTTTTTATTTTGTATCCATAATAGTTGAAATATGACTTTTTAAAGATGCATCCACTGTACAATCTTACTAGAATATTAACACACCAAATTATCCTCACTCTATTTGAAACATTGTTTAAAAATTACAAGTCCACTTAAACTTTGTCTCCCATCTTACCATTCTTCACCTGCTTGCTTTATATATAAAAATTATGCCCTCCAATTTCTTCCAACGAGCACATTTTAGTTTGTCAATATGCATAAATACACCTCCTCCAGCCAAAAAAGTAAAGAGAAACTTCAACTTAAGTCTATCTTTTCCCTTGTTTTGAATGTTGTATTTCAACACCTCATGCAGTGCTTAGCCTATTGCGCTAAAAAATACTTTCAGCTGGAAAGTCAAATTCTGGAGTTACACAGATCACAGTCAGTTGTAACTAAATATCCTTTATAATATAAAATTGTGACAATCCTAATCTGTCCCAGAACCCATGTCTGTGAAATCATTTTTTATATGGTTTCAAGCTACATGACTTAACATTTACCATTAATACATTTTTCCTATTTATTTTTACAGCATAGTGACTATCATTAATAACACTGTATTGTATACTGGAAATTTGCTAAGACAGCAGATCTTGAGCATTATCACCACACACACACACACACACACACACACACACACACACACACACACACAAATGGTAACTATGTGAGGTGATGGATGTGCTAATTAACTTGATTTGAAAATTATTTCACAATGTATACCTATATTAAATCATCACATTGCACACGTTAAATATATACAATTTTATTTGTTGATTATACCTCAATAAAGCTGAAAAATAATTAAATCACTTTTAATATTGCTTTTATTTATCTTAATAGCTTATTTATGATCTCTCCTAATTCATTTTACCAACAAAATCAATATGACTTTGGTGCTCTCATACACGTTTCCACAAAACACTGGTAACAGAAGGTGAGAGTTGTGTTCTCAGAGATAGTTTATTTTATGAATATATAAACTTACCTTCAGAGGTACTATATGAGTTAATCAAAAATGTAAGAATGAGTTAAGCTTCTGGTTCCTAATTGTCTTTTCCTCCTCTGTGTTACTATTTCCTTTACATTAATTGATTAGCCCAGCAAACACTGAATACTTAAGTTCTGTGCTTTGACTAGTAAAAGACAAAGGCGACTAAGTCATTGTTCTGTGTACAATGAGCTTACAATTTATTGAGGTTAGGAAAAAAGTAAGACATTAAACACACAAGCATAAATTACCATTGGAATCCATGGTATTATTCAATAAATTTCTAGTTCTGATTAGAAGCGAGGGATGGCTAGTGAATATATGCTGATGCTTGTGGGTCTGATGCTTGATAGATTGTCATAATTCATCTACTAATATTTTCTTTGATCAAATAAGAGGTATCATGTTATTCCTATTCACTATTATACCCAAAGCACTTTGCAAAGTATCTAATACACAGAAGTCCATAAATATGCACAATATCAAATTATATCAATTTACTTAAATTATCAGGCACTGTGATAATTATTAGAGCACAAATAAGAGATAGGCCTTTTACCAATGAAACAACCAAAAACCAAAAAATAAGATATTTTCTCTTTTTTTTTTTTTTTTTTGGCAAAATCAAGATATGGTGATAGATCTAAGTTTAGTTAAAGTGATCCTTTTCAAGAAGATTCCTCTTGAATTTCTCACTTGGCTTCAGAAATCAATGCTACCAGGTAAGTAAAAACACACAAACAAATAAAAGAAAAAGCAAACGTGTGTCCCACTGAAACCAAAGGTATAAAAACTGAACACAAGTGTGAGGGAGATGGGCACATATATAAGGGCAATGTTTATGGAGTTTCCTTAGCGCTACTTCATGTAGGATTTCCTTTAGAGGTGCAAAAACTTCTACAAAGTTATTGAATGCAAGCACTGCATAGAAAACATGACCTGTATTTCCTGCAGCAATATCTAGACCATCCCACTCAGCCCAACACAGGAAAATCAGAGAAGATGGAAATTTTGGTATTATTTTTAAATCTCCCCAAATCCTGCTATAAAATACGCAGAGAGCTAAAAGAGCAAAATCAAAACCTTACAGGCAGCATCTGCAAACAAATTAGATGACAGTTTTATTCCATAAACCCCAAAATATGAGCAGATGTGGGTGGGAGTCAATGACAGCTATGAGACTTACAATCAGAATCTGTGCATGAGAGAGTAAAAAAAGCAAAGAAATGCCTAATTTTTTTTTACTAATGTAAATAGAATGGATGGCATCTTTGACTTTATACAAAATATGTATAGGATCTTCACTGAGAATATTACAAATATTTTTAAATTTTATTTTAAAAAGACCTGAGTGACTGGCGACATGGGTGGGAATGCTAAACACTGAAATAGTATTCATCAACCCCACATTATTCCCAAAGTAAAATATAACTTGAACTGATACTCCCACAATTTTATTTTGTCTTATTCAAAAGGCTGATCCTAGAATTCATATGAAAGAGCAAAGGACCAGAAAGAATTTATTTAAAACTTAGAAGAAGAAGAAGAATGTGGCAATTTTAACTGCTATATTTGCTTTCTATACAGATGTATTAATTAAGATTATAAATCAGTACATGGGAAATTAAATAGATATAAATGAAATTTAAAAGCAAGTGTAAACATAGACCAACATACATGAGAGCACGAGAGCTGGGTATATATAAAAAAAAAATTAGTAATAAGAATGAATTTATTCAATCACATACATACACACCAAATATTTATATAGATGTATGTAGATAGATAAATATAGATAGAGGGTAATTTAACAGATAGATATGAATTGGTATTTGTACATTTATTACTTAGCTCTGACCACGGTGTAGATAGATAAATATAGATAGAGGGTAATTTAACAGATAGATATGAATTGGTATTTGTACATTTATTACTTAGCTCTGACCAATTCTAGAAGCAATGACACCTCACAAGCAATGAGCACACCCAGAGCCCAGTACTTAGTTTCTAAATACTATTCTCAAATAGAAGGAGTGGGAGTCCTTAGAGAAATGTCTGAATCTGAGGCTGGCCCAGGGAAACTACAGGATAAGACTCAAGCATCTTATTGTATCAGAAAATAAAGAAAGTCTTAAAAAAAAAAAAAAAAAAAAAGGGTTGTTTCAAAGGGACAGAGGAGCCAATCTTAAAAATCTTCCCATGTCCAAAGCCAGAACAATTTTAAACAAAATAAGTAAGGCAGCATAGTATTATAATCCAAATTATAAAATAAATATCCCTAAATTCACACTGATGTGAATAATGACTGAATAAACAAATAAATAAGAGAAAACATACATACTCCCTTACAGATGAATTCCAAATAATATATATAACTATTCCCCCTCCAAGAGGTGGAGTTTAATTACTGGCCATTCCCTTCTTTTGTGGGTGAAATAAACTTAATGACTCAAAACCTGGCAAAATTGCCTTAATCAACTTTCGGTAAAAATTAACATCACCAATAATGTCAAATAGATATCATAACACTTTGATATGATGTGAAGAGAACGTTTCAGTTTTGTGATATTATTTCCAAAACCCCATAATCCCGGACAAATTCGGATAGACATCAGGCAAACCTAGATTGGGGGACATTTCACAGGATACCTGGATGATACTCTTTAAGATCATCGAAATTATAAAACAAATAATAATTAAGAAACTGCCACAGAACAGAGGACACTGGGGAGACAAGAAAAGTAAATGCAATGTGTACTCTGAGTTGGATCCTGGAACAGAAAGAGGAACTAATAGATAAAATCCAGATAAACTCTGGGGTTTAGTTAATAGTACTATACCAAGTCAATTTCTTAATTTTGACAGATGCACCTAGGTAATAAGATGTTAACAGTGGACGAAATTGGCTGAATATTGTATTGGAACTCTCTGTACAAATCTCTATAAATCTAAAATTATTCCAAAATAAAATCTGTATTAAAAAACAAAAAATAACATTATTCTACATTAAATTTCAAATGTCTATGAATCAAAATATATCTTTGAATACAAAGACAAGTCAGAGACTGAGAGAAGACATTTGCAAATTCTATTACAGGTGAAGAATTAGTATCCAGAATATTAGAAAGATAAAGAAATAGTAAGAAAAGGTGAAAGTACCTGCAAATTATAAGGAAACAAGACACAGACTGGGAAAAATTATTTACAACCCATAAAGGACTAATATTCATGTTTTCAGAGAGAGGAAATAAGAAGAAGATAAAAAACAGATAATGGGAAAAGTTAATAAACAGAAGAAGCAACTTGAAAATCTGATACAATACATCATGAAGCTATTTTAAGTAATAATCCAGGTATGTTGGTTTTTAATTTATTGCTTTTCAGCTCTAAACCGACCTTCTCTGCCCTGATTAATGATACTGGAACATGATCCTGCAGACTATATTTCTCTTTTGCAAGCTGCCTCAATGTTTGGCTACTGGAGGGACTCTGTGAAGATGGAAGAGGAAGAGAGATTCTTTCTTCCTGTGTCTGACTTTTCTATTTTGCAGCAATCCTGCTAAGATTCAGGTTACTGGCACCATTTACTGCAGCTTAGTCCCTGGCATCCCTCTAGCCAATTTTTTTTTTTTTTTACCGTATCAGCAGTGACTCTTGGCTCTCATGGCTCAAGGTAGCCAAAGTCTTTGTCACCAGACCAACAGTCAATGTTCATGTTTTTCCTCTCCTTAGACGTGTTGAGGAATCCTTTCCTCTGATTTTCTAAATCCTTGGTTCTGCAAAATATGCTGGTACCATTTGAAAGTGGGTTGCTGTGGCATTACCTCTCCACTCAAAGGGTAGTCCAGAAAGACTAAAATGAAGGAATATGCTCTTAGTGGACAGAACTTCAAGTAATTCATTTTGCTTTCACTTTTTCTGGAATGATAATGGACAGAAACATGAATTTTAACTTACTCCTGTGTGGTTGCTATTGTTTTGGTGGACGGTAACAGATTGGAAGGATGAGGATTAGAAAATTGGTGACAAGGAAGTCTAGGGAAGAACTGTGTTGATGAGCTGCTCAGAAAGAGCAGACAACGCAGATATTCACATCCTATTTAAAGGCTCACCCAAGACATCTCCTGCAGTTGACAACACGACATGTGTTGTGCATGTCAATCAGCTTCTTATCCAAGCCATGCCAGTGCTTCCCACTGTTTGCTCAATAAGTTAATGAACAAAGTAGCCAGAGTAGCAGTTAATTACATGGTCATGGAACTTCAGTGGTAACATGATGGAGATAAGGCATTCCATGAGTGCATGGATGGTAGTACTGAAAGAACATTATAGACCGGGAAGGAAAATTCATATCCCAGTGTACATCCAGTGGTGATGCCATGGTACTGACAGCATTCCTTCTGATCAAGGAACTCATTTCAATGCAAAGGAAGTGCAGCTACGGGTGACCTTACCACCTACCCTATCACACAGAAAACCCAATACAAATTGAAAGATGGAATGACTTAATGAAGACAGAGTTATGGTGCCAGTGAAGGGTCAATATTTTTAAGAAGTGGGACATGACAGACATCTTACAGGAGGAAGTATGTGCTTCATATCAAGAGACTGTTATCCCTCTATCAAAAATACATGAGTCCAAGAATTAAAGGATGGAAGTGGAAGTGGATTCTCCACTCATGTTACTTAATAATTCATTCATAGAAATTTTGCTTCCAGTCCTAACAACTTTGAAGTCGGCTGGTTTAGAGATCTTGATTACCAGAGGAAGAATGATTTCACCAAGGGATGCAACAATGGTTCCAGTGAACTATAAGACAAAACTGTTACTTGAGTGTTCTGGGCTCCTTTTACCAATGAACCAATCAGAAAATAGAGGCTACTTTACTTGTGGTGTACCTGATTCCAATTAGCAAGAGGAAATTGTGCTGCCGCTGACACTGGGGACGAAGGAGGACTATGTCTACAAGCTAGAGGACTCTCTGGGTGGCTTTTAGTATTTCCTTCCCAAGTGTCACAGAAAACAACAGCACCCAAAATAAGTAAGACCACAGAGATTGAGATTCTTCAGGAATGAAGGTTTGGGTTATCTACCAGGTAAGGAACTCTGACCAGTTGAGTTTTATTTTAAAGCAAAGGACGCATGGAAAGTAGAGTAGAAGAAGGCAGTGATAAATATCAAGTACAGCTTTGCACCAGTTATGGAAACCAGAGTAGAAGCTTTACATATTTTCTCCTTGCTTAAAATATGCATATGTTTATTTGAATATACGAATCATTACTGTCTTTTCTCTCTCTCTCTCCTTTTTTCCTTGTATTATTTATACGAGTTTGTTGCTGTCTTACTCTACAATTCAGTCTTGAGGTAAGAGAAGATTTAGTGGGTCTGTAACTAAATTTGAAGCATCCATGAATACAATTTTTGGAGTTGTGTCTCCTCATGTTGGGAAAAGGGTGAGATCATCACTTCTATAAAGAAGAGATGCAACTTCTATAAAAAAGAGATGCGGGCTTCCCTGGTGGCGCAGTGGTTGAGAGTCTGCCTGCTGGTGCAGGGGACACGGGTTCGAGCCCTGGTCTGGGAAGATCCCACATGCCGCGGAGCAACAGGGCCCGTGAGCCACAAGTGCTGAGCCTGCGCGTCTGGAGCCTGTGCTCCGCAATGAGAGAGGCCGCGATGGTGAGAGGCCCGCGCACCGCGATGAAGAGTGGCCCCCGCTTGCCACAGCTAGAGAAAGCCCTCGCACAGAAACGAAGACCCAACACAGCCAAATAAATAAATAAATAAATAAAATAAATAATAATTAAAGGTGCTAATAATTAAAAAAAAAAAAAAAAAAGAGATGCAACTCTGGAAACAGTTGTTTTGTTGTTGAAGAGAAGTCCATGTTCATATGGAATGGTATGTGTTGATGCTGAGTAGTCAGAGGGGTGGACTGTGCCAGTTAAAATTCATTTCCTTTCAGCTTCCAACCCACTCATCTGGGTCGTGCTTTGTTATGTTGGAACTGGACTCTGCAAACTACATTACCCTTTGCCAGCTGGATCGATGTTGGGATCTACAAATAGAAGACTCTAGAAGGACACAGCCAAACTGGAAGATGAAGAACAGACTTTTTGGGGGGAGTATGCTATATTTCCATGTGACTTTGAGTGGATAAGTATGCCAAGGTCCCAGTAAGATGACCACAGTGGCACACTGATCTTGCAGTTTAGTGTCAAAGTCCATTCATTTAGTTTCTTTGTTACCACATAGAGAGGTACTCTTGGCTCTCACATCTCAGCAGCTGAAAACCTTCCAGTGGTTTTATTCTCCCAACACTGGCAGCAGCTCTTGTTCCGATGGCATAGTGGTGGCCAGTTTCTTTGTCACCACAGCCCCGGGCAGTATGCTCCTGTGGTAACCATATCCTCTCCAGCGGTGGTCTGAATCTTGGTTTTGTTGTTCTCCCGCCCTTGAGTTTCCAGGTTCCTTTCCTATTAACTCTCCTCCACAATCCAAGGGTAAATAGTCACTCCACCCCTTACTTAGTTAACCACATTTTACCTAGAGTTATTTTAATACTACTCAACTTATTGGAACCTGGTTGATAATCAGGAAGAGCAATTAAAGACCAATGATATACTGTTTCATACCTAGTTGAGTCTTAAAATTTTAAGACTCGGAAAATATAAGTTGTTGGCAAGAATATGAAGAAAATGGCAACTGTAAGTGAGCATAGAAATTGCTGGTTTCAGTCATAACATGCCTAGCCATGTTTTCTAAAGAAATTCCTGTTCTTATGCATAAGAAAACATATGCATAGAAGCACTGCTTTTGAAAGAATAAAATTAGAAACAACCTAGGAGTTCATCAATACTAGATTGAATAACTAAACTGTAGTAATTTCTTTTAAAGATAATTTATAGTAGTAAAAGTAAATAAACCAACACACTTATGAAGATCAATAAATCTCATGACTATAATACTGAAAGAAAATAAGTGTAATATAGAATGATGTACACTTAAAATGTGCAAAACAGTGTTTTAAATATAATACATACATATATTTTATGTATACTGTAACCAAATATGTAGTAAATATATACACATATTTATAATATAGATACAGAAATGGGAATGAAAATATCTCTGGGGAGAGTAAGAAGAGAATAGCACTGTGGAAGGGAAAAATAGGGAGTTTTTCATAGGAAAATTATTTGTTATGTCTATTAATTTAAAATAAAATCTAAACCATCCCAAAATCTTGTCATTTATCTCTTGCCTAGAAACAAATGAACGAGTCATATTTAAGTAAGTAAATTTAACAAGAATGTGTCTTACTTCCATGTTTTTAGACAGTAAATACTCTTTTAAAGATGTCATTTCCCCACTTAATTTCTTTCAACTTAGCTCGGATATCACCTCCTCTCAGAAGCCTTTCAGAATTTCTCTAAGTTTAAGTCAAGTGATTCTTCTTCATGGGAGTACCTTTGCTTTAACACTTATTATTCTGTATTTGTTTATCTCCTTGGTAATCTAAATATCAATATACGCTTATCTCTGTTTAAGTTTTAATTATAATAACAATGCCTGGCATAGAGAAATCACTAAGAGGCATGAATGCAGGTTAAGATTATTTGGGGAAATCTGAAACTTACAAATACCTAACTAGGAGCAAGATCTGAGAATTATAAATATTTTACATAAAACAGGGCACAGAAGAAACTGCAAAATAAATTATTTACATTGACTATAAGCATCTTAGTCTTTAAAATCAAAGGATGGAGACCTACATTTATAGAAATTATCAGTTTCTATTTGTCAGAATTAAAAGGAAAGCTAAGAAGTTTATTCATTCATTCAACAAATATGAAAAATATATTTCAAAAAAAATAATGTATTTAATGTCTACTGTATGCCTGAAATTATACTAAGAACTGTAGATTTCAGGATGAGGAAGATGGACATGGTCTCTTTCTTCAAGAGAAGAGAATATCATATATTCTAGTAAGAAAAAGAGCCTCCGACTCCCCACAGATACGTAAAAAACTTATTATACATAATTATCATATTATGATTATTTAGGAGAAGAGAGACCCTGGTTTCTTGGTGTCTATTAAAATACAGATTTAACCTTGAAACAATCTACCTCTTGAATTATTACTGGGTGGATTAAGTGTTCGTGATCATCATCACATTTTTTTATTTGGTTTTCTGCAACTTGACACACACACACACACACACACACACACCATATTAATTGATAGCCATTATGTACTTTCATGACTACAATGTAATCAGAAATGGAAGTAATAGAAGAATCCAAGCCAATAGTAGGTGAATATCCTGAGAGAGTTCAGCAATTGGTAATTTTCAACGAGAAGTAAAAGAAAGGTAGTAACTATAAACAGCAGGCAGAAATCGTTTTCTACAGTTTGGTTTCAATCATAAATTTTCAATAACTCAAAAGCAGAATAATGTTTTCTATTTACTCAGTGTGGTATGCAGACTTTTAGCCTTGATAATCTCTGCTCCCTGGTGTTACTCCTCAGCTTAGGTTATATGGCAAAGGGATCTTACAGATGTAATTAAGATTAAAAGTTTTTAAGAAGGATATTATCCAAGTGGACCTAATGTAATCATGAGACTTGAAAAGCAGAAATCTTTCCCTAACTGGTAGTAGAAGGAGAAGGCAGAAAGATCTGAAGCACAAAAACGCAACACAATGTTGACTACAAGATGTAGGAGTCCACATGGGAAGCATGAAAAGGAAATGAGTTCTGTCCCACAAGCAGTGAGCTTTGAAGAAAAGGACCCAAAGCCCAGATGAAAGCCACAACCACAGATGATAGCTTGATTATAGCCTGGTGGAGCTCTGAGCAGAGAATCAAGCCATGTTGTGCCAGACTTCTGACCTACAGAAACTATGAGATAATAAATTTGTGTTTTTTAAAGCCACAAAGTTCATGGTGATTTGTTAAAGCAGAAATAGTACACCCAGATGTTTACAATTTATATTGCTTCCTCATTTTGATATTCAAAGTTTTTATCTGGCATTATTTCCCTTTGGCTGAGTAACAGTCTCTAAAAAATTTTTTAGAGCCAGTATTCTGGTTATGCATTCTCTTATTTTTGATTTTAACTCTTTATTTTACCTTCATTCCTGAAAGATATTTTCATTCATGAAGGATATAGAATTCTGGGTTAATTTTTTTTTAAAGTACTTTAAAAATGATGTTTCACTTGCCTCTTGCCTTCATGCTTTCAGATGAGTAAACGTTGATAATTCTAATTGTTCCCTATAAGTCAAGTATTATTTTTTTCTGATGTTTTGTTCAAGATTTTTTTTTTACTTTAGTTTTTATTATTTGGTTATGATATATGTGGACATGAATGAGTTTTCTGCAGTTGCTGAGTTTTTTGAATCTGTAGGTTTGTCTTTTACATTTGACAAGTTTTCAGGCATTACTCTATCATATATAATTCATATATACAACATATTTGAATCAATATATGTAAATTCATTAATTCATAATACATTATACACACACACACACACACACACACACACACACACACACACATACATTATATAAATATGTGTTTTCCCAGATTCTCTCCTGGGATTTCAATGACATGAAAGTTTGATCTTTGGGTCCACAAGGCTGTTTTTCAGATTGCATAATTTCTACTGATACATCTTCATGTTCAGTTTCTTTCCTGCCATCTCCATTCTGTTATGACTCAATTCAGTGAGGAATTGTTTTATTTTGGTTACTGTATTTTTCATTTTTGAAATTTCCATTTCGGTATTCTTTATATCATCTGAATCTTTGCTAAGACTTTCTGCCTTTTTATTCATTTCAGGTATGTTTGTACTTACTTCTTAAAGCATTTTTTAAAAAGTTAAATGTTTTAGATGATTCTAACATCTGTGTCCTCTTAGTATTGATCCCTGTTAATTGTCTTTTTTGTGATTTGAGTTTCTCCTAGTTCTACATATGTTAAGTCCTTTTGGACTATATCCTGAACACTTTGAGTATTATATTTTGAAACTCTGGATGTTGTTTCAGTCTTATAGAGAATGTTGATTTATTGTTCGTTTGTTTTAATAGGCTCTCAACTTTATTGAAATTGGGCTATAAGTTGCAGCCAGCCTTCTTTAGGTTGTAGTTTCAAAGTCAGTTACATTTTCAAAGTTTTTATGGTACCATTTGGTCATGTTTTGCATGTACACTACTCAGTCACAGTCTGGGACCTGGGAAGTGGTCTATATATAGTTCAGTTTCCAAGTATTTGTCATGCTAGTTTAGATTAGCTTACAGGTGATCTCGAAATTCATAAGCTATGTGTGGGGTTGCTTTCTTAAACAATTCCTTCTCTGTTGTATCCCAAATACATTCCAGTTCCCTAGGACTCATTTTTCTGTCCTCTGGGCAGAAAACTGTGGCTTTATTTACTCTCTCTACTGTACACTTCCTGAAAATGCTCCCACATCTAAGGTCAAACAGCAGGATAGAGAGAAAATAAAAGCAATGGACGTTTGATCCACCCTCTTAAGACCCCAACTTCTCTGATCAGAGTGGAAAATCCCCCTCCCTCAGAATTTTAGTTGACTGCAGGTCCCTTCTGCTACAACTGTTGCTAGCACCAGGATCCTTGTGGCAGAATTGCCTTAGGACTTGTGTGCATGTGAAAAAAGAAAAGAAAAAAAAAATAGGGAGGAATTTTCCCTCTCTCTCTGGGCTTTAGGAGATCCCTTTCCTTGAGCCAGAACTAAATTGTTTCTCCTGGAACTGTCTCTGTCCTGCCAATGCTAACTTCCTAATTTTGGGTGGGCATGAGCCCAGGGCCGGGAATACTGGAGAAAAAGTAATGGTAACTCACAGCCAGGTTGGTGATATTACATCCTCAAATAGCTGGTCCATGCATCATGTCACAGTTCTGTTGTGCAATCACTGGGAGCAACAATGTGGAGTGTAATGATTCCATTTCATCTAGGGATGACAATCCTATGCCCGTAATTTTAAAACTTAAAAAAAATTTAATTTATGGTTTTCCAAAATTCCACAGAATATATATATTTAATAAGAGCGCTTTCCTTGTGATTTATTGCATTGTCTTACTGATAAAAGTAGTCATCAAGAACTGGCTGGTGGAACTCAGTTCACAGTAAATGTAGCATGATTAATGACAGGGAGTCTAATACTGAGTGAAAGTGAATGAAAAGAAAAACACCTTAAGAAAAGACAGACAAAATGGGGAAAAATCCAAAATATCTTAATAATATTCACCTTAATATCAATATTGTTGCAATAAGTGAATTATTTATAATCCTGAGTTAAGAGGCAATAAAACTACAAATATTCATCAAGAAATCATTATTACAAAAAGAAATAAGTTTTTTAAAATGGGTACAAAAAAAGGAGAGACCTTCAAGATGGCAGAGGAGTAAGACGTGGAGATCACCTTCTTCTCCACAAATACATCAGAAATACATCTACATGTGGAACAACTCCTACAGAACATCTATTGAATGCTGGCAGAAGACCTCAGACTTCCCAAAAGGCAAGAAACTCCCCCACGTACCTGGGTAGGGCAAAAGAAAAAAGAAAAAACAGAGACAAAAGAATAGGGATGGGACCTGCACCTCTAGGAGGGAAAGTGAAGGAGAAAAGGTTTCCACACACTAGGAAGCCCCTTCGCGGGCAGAGATGGGGGGTGGCAGAGGGGGGAAGCTTCAGAGCCACAGAGGAGAGCGCAGCCACAGGGGTGCGGAGGGCAAAGCGGAGAGATTCCCTCACAGAGGATCAGTGCTGACTGGCACTCACCAGCCCCAGAGGCTTGTCTGCTCACCCGCCGGGGCAGGTGGGGGCTGGGAGCTGAGGCTCAGGCTTCAGAGGTCGGATCCCAGGGAGAGGACTGGGGTTGGCAGTGTGAACACAGCCTGAAGGGGGCTAGTGCACCACGGCTAGCCGGGAGGGAGTCCGGGAAAAGGTCTGGACCTGCCGAAGAGGCAAGAGACCATTGTTTCAGGGTGTGCGAGGAGAGGGGATTCAGAGCACTGCCTAAACGAGCTCCAGAGACGGGCACAAGCCACAGCTATCAGCGCGGACACCAGAGACGGGCATGAAACACTAAGGCTGCTGCTGCAGCCACAAAGAAGCATGTGTGCAAGCACAGGTCACTATCCACACCTCCCCTCCCAGGAGCCTGTGCAGCCTGCCACTGCCAGGGTCCCGTGATCCAGGGACAACGTCCCCAGGAGAACACACAGCATACCTCAGGCTGGTGCAATGTCACTCCGGCTTCTGCCGCCGCAGGATCACCCTGCATCCATACCCCTCCCTCCCCCTGGCCTGAGTGAGCCAGAGCCCCCTAATCAGCTGCCTCTTTAACCTCATCCTGTCTGGGCGGGGAAGAGATGCCCTCAGGCGACCTACATGCAGAGGCGGGGCCAAATCCAAAGCTGAACCCCAGGAGCTGTGCGAACAAAGAAGAGAAAGGGAAATCTCTCCGTGCAGCCTCAGGAGCAGCAGATTAAATCTCCACAGTCAACTTGATGTACCCTGCATCTCTAGAATACCTGAATAGACAATGAATCATCCCAAAACTGAGCCAGTGGACTTGGGGAACAACTGTAGACTTGGGGTTTGCTTTCTGCATCTAATATATTTCTGGTTTTATGTTTATCTTAGTTTAGTATTTAGAGTTTATTATCATTGGTAGATTTGATTACTGATTTGGTTGCTCTCTTCCTTTTTTTTATGTATATATATATAGAGAGAGATGTATTTGTTTTCCTTTTTCTCTTTTTGTGAGTGTGTATGTGTATGCTTCTTTGTGTGATTCTGTCTGTATAGCTTTGCTTTTACCATTTGTCCTGAGGTTCTGTCTGCCCTTTTTCTTTTTGGAGAGTTTTTAGTACTTGTTATCATTGGTGGATTTGTTTTTTGGTTTGGTTGCTCTCTTCTTTCTTTCTTCTATTTTTCTTTTTTTATTACTTTTTAATTTGTTTATTTTTAATATATTAAAAATATTTTTTATTTTAATAACATTATTTTATTTTATTTTATTTTTCTTTCTTTCTTTCTTTTTTTCTCCCTCTTCTTCTGAGCCGTGTGGCTGACAGGTTCTTGGTGCTGTGGCCGGGTGTCAGGCCTCTGCCTCTGAGGTGGGAGAGCCGAGTTCAGGACATTGGTACAGCAGAGACCTCCCAGCTCCACATAATTTCAAAGGGCGAAAGCTCTCCCAGAGATCTCCATCTCAACGCTAAGACCCAGCTCCACTCGACAACAAGCAAGATACAGTGCTGGACACCCTATGCCAAACAACTAGGAAGACAGGAACACAAGCCCACCCATCAGCAGAGAGGCTGCCTAAAATCCTAATAAGCTCACAGACACTCCAAAACACACCACGGACATGACCTGCTCACCAGAAAGACAAGATCCAGCCTCATCCACCAGAACACAGTCGCCAGTGCCCTACACCAGGAAGCCTACATAACCCACTGAACCAAACTTAGCCACTAGAGGCAGACACAAAAAGCAACAGGAACTACGAACCTGCGGCCTGAGAAAAGAAGACACCAAACACAGTAAGTGAAGCAAAATGAGAAGACAGAGAAACACACAGCACATGAAGGAGCAAGGTAAAAACCCACCAGACCAAACAAATGAAGAGGAAATAGGCAGCCTACTTGAGAAAGAATTCAGAATAATGATAGTAAAGATGATCCAAAATCTTGGAAATAGAATGGAGAAAATAGAAGAAATGTTTAACAAGGACCTAGAAGAATTAAAGAGCAAACAATGGTGAACAACACAATAAATGAAATTTAAAATTCTCTAGAAGGAATCAATAGCAGAATAAATGAAGCAGAAGAATGGATAACTGATCTAGAAGATAAAATAGTGGAAATAACTACCACAGAGCAGAATAAAGAAAAAGGAATGAAAAGAATTGAGGACAGTCTCAGAGATGCCAGGACAACATAAAATGCACCAATATTCAAATTATAGGGGTCCCAGAAGAAGAAGAGAAAAAGAAAGGGACTGAGAAAATATTTGAAGAGATTATAGTTGAAAATTTCCCTAATATGGGAAAGGAAATAGTCAATCAAGTCCAGGAAGCACAGAGAGTCCTATACAGGATAAATCCAAGGAGAAACACACCAAGACACATATTAATCAAACTATCAAAAATTAAACACAAAGAAAAAATATTAAAAGCAGCAAGGGAAAAGCAACAAATAACATACGAGGGAATCCCCATAAGGTTAACAGCTGATCTTTCAGCAGAAACTCTGCAAGCCAGAAAGGAGTGGCAGGACATAATTAAAGTGATGATGAAAGGGAAAAACTTACAACCAAAATTACTCTACCCAGCAAGGATCTCATTCAGATTCGATGGAGAAATTTAAAAGTATACAGACAAGCAAAAGCTAAGAGAATTTAGCACCAACAAACCAACTTTACAACAAATGCTTAAGGAACTTCTCTAGGCAGGAAACACAAGAAAAGGAAAAGACCTACAATAACAAACCAAAAGAATTAAGAAAATGGTCATAGGAACATACATATCAATAATTACTTTAAATGTAAATGGATTAAATACTCCAACCAAAAGACACAGACTGGCTGAATGGATACAAAAACAAGACCCATATATACGCTGTCTACAAGAGACCCACTTCAGACCTAGGGACACATACAGACTGAAAGTGAGGGGATGAAAAAAGATATTCCATGCAAATGGAAATCAAAAGAAAGCTGGAGTAGCAATTCTTGTATCAGAAAAAAATAGACTTTAAAATAAAGACTATTACAAGAGAAAAAGAAGGACACTACATAATGATCAAGGGATCCATCCAAGAAGATATGTAACAATGTAAATATTTATGTACCCAACATAGGAGCACCTCAATACATAAGGCAAATGCTAACAGCCATAAGAGGGGAAATCGATAGTAACACAATCATAGTAGGGTTCTTTAAAAACCCCACTTTCACCAATAAACAGGTTATCCAAAATGAAAATAAATAAGGAAACACAAGCTTTAAATGACACATTAGACAAAATGGACTTAAATGATAGTTATAGGACATTCCATCCAAAAACAACAGAATACACTTTCTTCTCAAGTGCTCATGGAACATTCTCTAGAATAGATCATATCTTGGGTCACAAATCAAGCCTTGGTAAATTTAAGAAAATTGTATTTGTATCAAGTATCTTTTCTGACCACAATGCTATGAGACTAGATATCAATTACAGGAAAAAATCTGTAAAAAATAAAAACACATGGAGGCTAAACAATACACTACTAAATAACCAAGAGATCACTGAAGAAATCAAAGAGGAAATCAAAAAATACCTAGAAACAAATGGCAATGAAAACACGATGACCCAAAACCTATGGAATGCTGCAAAAGCAGTTCTAAGAGGGAAGTTTATAGTAATACAAGCCTACCTCAAGAAACATCTCAAATAAAAAACATAACCTTACACCTAAAGCAATTAGAGAAAGAAGAACAAAAAAAAAACCCCTAAGTTAGCAGAAGGAAAGAAATCATAAAGATCAGATCAGAAATAAATAAAAAAGAAATGAAGGAAACAATAGCAAAGATCAATAAAACTAAAAGCTGGTTCTTTGAGAAGATAAACAAATTGATAAACCATTAGCCAGACTCATCAAGAAAAACAGGGAGAAGACGCAAATCAATAGAATTAGAAATGAAAAAGGAGAAGTAACAACTGACACTGCAGAAATACAAAGGATCATGAGAGATTACTACAAGCAAATATACGCCAATAAAATGGACAACCTGGATGGAAGAAATGGACAAATACTTAGGAAAACACAACTTTCCGAGACTGAACCAGGAAGAAATTGAAAATATAAACAGAAGAATCACAAGCACTGAAATTGAGACTGTGATTAAAAAGCTTCCAACAGGGCTTCCCTGGTGGCGCAGTGGTTGAGAATCTGCCTGCCAATGCAGGGGACATGGGTTTGAGCCCTGGTCTGGGAGGATCCCACATGCCGCGGAGCAACTGGGCCCGTGAGCCACAACTACTGAGGCTGCGCGTCTGGAGCCTGTGCTCCGCAACAAGAGAGGCCGCAACAGTGAAAGGCCCATGCATCGCGAGGAAGAGTGGCCCCCGCTGGCCACAACTAGAGAAAGCCCTCGCACAGAAACGAAGACCCAACACAGCCAAAAATAAATAAATAAATAAATAAATTTATTTTTAAAAAAAAAGCTTCCAACAAACAAAAGCCCAGGACCATTTGCTTCACAGGCGAATTCTATCAAACATTTAGAGAATAGCTAAAAACACCTATTCTTCTCAAACTATTCCAAAATAGAGCAGAGAGAGGATCACTCACAAACTCATTCTATGAGGCCACCGTCACCCTGAAACCAAAACCAGACAAAGATGTTACAAAGAAAGAAAACTACAGGCCAATATCACTGATGAACATAGATGCAAAAATCCTCAACAAAATACTAGCAAACAGAATCCAACAGCACAATAAAAGGATCATATACCACGATCAAGTGGGGTTTCTCCCAGGAACACAAGTATTCTTCAATATACGCAAATCAGTCAATGTGAAAAACCATATTAACAAATTGAAGGAGAGAAACCATATGATCACCTCAATAGATGCAGAAAAAGCTTTTGACAAAATTCAACACCCATTTATGATAAAAACCCTCCAGAAAGTAGGCATAGAGGGAACTTACCTCAACATAATAAAGGTCATATATGACAAACCCACAGCCAACATCATTCTCAAGGGTGAAAAACTGAAACCATTTCCTCTAAGATCAGGAACAAGACAAGGTTGTCCACTCTCACCACTATTATTCAACATAGTTTTGGAAGTTTTAGCCACAGCAATCAGAGAAGAAAAAGAAATAAAAGGAATCCAAATCGGAAAAGAAGAAGTAAAACTGTCACTGTTTGCAGATGACGTGATACTATACATAGAGAATCCTAAAGATGCTACCAGAGAACTTCTAGAGCGAATCTATGAATCTGGTAATGTAGCAGGATACAAAATTAATGCACAGAAATCTGTTGCATTCCTATACACTAAAGATGAAAACTCTGAAAGAGAAATCAAGGAAACACTCCCATTTACCACTGAAACAAAAGGAATAAAATACCTAGGAATAAACCTACCTAAGGAAACAAAAGACCTGTATGCAGAAAACTATAAGACACTGTTGAAAGAAATTAAAGATGGTACAAACAGATGGAGAGATAGACCATGTTCTTGGATTGGAAGAATCAACATTGTGAAAATGACTATACTACCCAAAGCAATCTACAGATTCAATGCATTCCCTATCAAACTACCAATGGCATTTCTCACAGAAATAGAAAAATAAATTTCACAATTTGTATGGACACAGAAAAGACCTCGAATAGCCAAAGCAATCTTGAGAACGAAAAACGGAGCTGGGGGAATCAGGCTCCCGGATTTCATATTATACTACAAAGCTACAATAATCAAGACAGTATGGTACTGGCACAGAAACAGAAATATAGATCAATGGAACAGGATAGAAAGCCCAGAGATAAACCCATACATATATGGTCACCTTATCTTTGATAAAGGAGGCAAGAATATACAATGGAGAAAAGACAGCCTCTTCAATAAGTTGTGCTCAGAAAACTGGACAGTTACATGTGAAAGAATAAAATTAGAACACTCCCTAACACCATACACAAAAATAAACTCAAAATTGATTAAAGACCTAAATGTAAGGCCAGACACTATAAAACTCTTAGAGGAAAATATAGGCAGAACACTCTATGACATAAATCACAGCAAGAACATTTCTGACCCACCTCCTAGAGAAATGGAAATAAAAACAAAAATAAACAAATGGGACCTAATGAAACTTAAAAGCTTCTGCACAGCAAAGGAAACATAAACAAGACAACAAGACAACCCTCAGAATGGCAGAAAATATTTTCAAATGAAGCAACTGACAAAGGATTAATCTCCAAAATTTACAAGCAGCTCATGCAGCTCAATATTAAACAAACAACCCAATCCAAAAATAAACAGAAGATCTAAATAGACATTTCTCCAAAGAAGATATATAGATAGCCAACAAACATATAAAAGAATGCTCAACATCACTAATCATTAGACAAATGCAAATCAAAACTACAATGAGGTATCACCTCACACCAGTCAGAATGGCCATCATCAAAAAATCTACAAACAATAAGTGCTGGAATGGGTGTGAAGAAAAGGGAACCCTCTTGCACTGTTGGTGGGAATGTAAATCTATGGAGAACAGTATAGAGGTTCCTTAAAAAGTAAAAAGTAGAACTACCATATGACCCAGCAATCCCACTACTGGGCATATACCCTGAGAAAACCATAATTCAAAGAGTCATGTACCACAATGTTCATTGCAGCTGTATTTACAATAGCCAGGACATGGAAGCAACCTAAGTGTCCATCGACAGATGAATGGATAAAGAAGATGTGGCACATATATACAATGGAATATTACTCAGCCATAAAAAAAATGAAATTGAGTTATTTGTAGTGAGGTGGATGGACCTAGAGTCTTTCATACAGAGTGATGTAAGTCAGAAAGAGAAAAACAAATACCATATGCTAACACATATATATGGAATCTAAAAAAAAAAAAAAAGGTTCTGTAGGACCTAGGGACAGGACAGGAATGAAGACGCAGATGTAGAGAATGGACTTGAGGACACAGTGAGGGGAGGGGTAAGGTGGGATGAAGTGAAAGAGTGGCATCGACATATATACACTACCAAATGTAAAATAGATAGCTAGTGAGAAGCAGCTGCATTGTACAGGAAGATTACTTCGGTGCTTGTGACCACCTAGAGGGGTGGGATAGGACGATGGGAGGGAGATGCAAGAGGGAGGAGATATGGGGATATATGTATATGCATAGCTGATTCACTTTGTTATCAAGCAGAAACTAACACACCACTGTAAAGCAATTATACACCAATAAAGATGTTAAAAAAATAATGGGTACAAAAATCAATCATTACATTTTTCTTTAAAGCATGTTTATTGACTCTGTCTTCAGAAATCTAATATTCCAGCTCCTTTTTCCAACCTAGGAGTGTGTATCTTTCCATGTCCAGCAGGGAAAGATTATACACATATCAGTAGTCCAAAAATAAAATGGTATATATAGGATTGATTCTCTACAGTGGATATGAGATAGAGTGGAAACTCTATCTTCTCCTACAATTACTATCATGTGCCTTTCTCTCTTCAGTTCCCTTAGTCATCCATTTTACTCCCCTGACTTTCCTCTGTGTCCTACTAAATATTCTGTTTTATTACTCTTTTCTTTCCTCTGTGGAACATTACTAGTGCTCTAAGGAGAAGATTTTCACATAACCTAAGGAAATCTCTGCCTTTATTCCCTTTGTACCCATGAACCTTGAAGACACCTTGACTTCTCTCTGACTGATATCTTCTGTGAAAGGTTCAACCTCTGCCACTCTTTACACTCAGTGGAGGGAGATAATCTCCAATAATATTTGCTGCTCAGAACACATTCAAAAATGATACAAACATTTGATCCATATTTTTCTCCACTCTCTATTAACTGGGGAAGTTTTCAGAATCCTTGTTATCAGTGCATTTTACAGTTCTGCCTCACAATTCATTACCTTCTGCAACACTGCAGACATTTATTTTCATTGTTGAACAAGAGTTCACCAGCCTGGCATATATGAACCATGACACAATACCATGCTCCCAGAGTTTGGATATACTGTTTTAAATTAGCTGTAACTCCCAAAGTTTTTTAAAGACATTTTTTTCTTGTGGAAATTATCACTCAACTTCTAATATCTTAGAGTTTTTTCTCAGATATCTTTGTTTCTGTGACCAAGATTAAGGGAGAAATTTTCCAGCTGAAGTTTGTCATCCATTTCGAGTTTGTATTCTTACAATTCTCCATGTCCTGATACTAGAGAGAAATTCATCCTTCAGAGAGATCCCACACATTACTTATAAGGAAAATATGTAACTAATCAACATAGATTTCTAAAAATATCTCCCTAATAAATAAGATCCTTGGGATTGGGGTGTGGGGCAATATATATAAAGTATGTTTTTAATATTCAAAGTAATATCCAGACTAAGATGGGTAAGCATACTTTTCCCTATTTCTTCTAAGTTCAGCAAAAAGCTTGGACAACACTTATAAAACAAATAAAAGAAAATTCTGAATAGTGGAGAGAAAAAGGTACACTGCCCAGGGACTTCAACCCCTGAAGAACAACACACCAGTGAGTTTGTTGGGTTTTCTTTTTCCCCCTCACGTATCCCAGACTGGGTGCTAGAGACATCAGCAACCCAGAAATGTCAATGGACCACATAAGAGAGGCCCAAAGAAAGTCTTTTGTTTCTAGACGAAGGATGAGGAGAGAAGGGCAACCTAGAAAGACGACAACAACAACAAACTTTTAGACAATAAAACTCTGCCCCAGCAAACACCATGGAAAAAACTGCAGTCCCAGCAACAACCCTGTCATCAAAGGACAAGTAGGGACACTGGGCATATAGTCTTGCCTGGCTATGGTAAGGTGCCCCTCTTCCCTCCTCCCTGCTGGGGTGGCATCAGCAAAGACTGAGTGAGGTGCTGAGAATTTCATCCTTCTTCAGCAGTAATGACCACCCACCCCCTTCCATGGCTTCAGTGTGGGTCATGCAGGGATTCTGTACTTTCACCCCATCTAGCAGTAACAAGGCATATCTAGACTCCCTGCTAGAGTCAGAAGAGCTAGATTAGAAGCTGGAACTCTCATCACCATCCAGTGGTAGCAAGCCATGCTCTGCCACCATGTCGTTAGTAGAGGCTACACAGGGAGCAAGAACAAGGTTCTGTCCTCCTGCCACCCAGGTGGGATTAGCAGAAGACTCTCAGAGAATCTGAAATCCCATCTCTGCTCAGTGGTGACAAGGCACCCACCATCCACCTTGGGATGCCAAGGGAGACCAAGTGGAAAACCAGTCTCTTAGCAAAATGCTTGTGATGGGAGTTCATTCTGGTTTAATGTTTATTCAATAATAAAATTGTTTTCTTTCTCTTCTACCCTTGTGGAGAGGTTTTTTGGATTGGGGGGAGATTTTGTTTTACATTATAGTTCCCCAACAGTCTGTAGAAGAAATATACTTTCCCAAGTTTCTACCGACAACTGATTTCACTAGAGAAAAAAGGAAAAAAGAGAGACATATCTCCTGTGCCCTAAGTATCACATAGCTTTTTTGCAGCTAAATGCAGTAATTGTCCTCTATTAACCAAGTATGTAGCAGGAGTAAAGGACAGGAGTGCTTTGGGGATGTCCATTATTATGGAAAATATATCATTCATGGAAATAAATTTCTAGTTTGTTTAGAAGATTCTAGTTAAGTGACCAGATAGAAGTACAGTAAATATTTGTAGAGAAAAAGAATGAATTATTGATGATTCTATTTTATTTTTCTATTTTATTTCCTATATCTTTACCCTACACATGGACTCTCGTCTCATATATTTAACCTTGCAATAATTTGTTGACTGCTCATCAGTCTTCACTCAGGTCTTAACTTTTCACTCTTCCTGCATTTAATCCTTCTACAGTAACAATCTTGCAGGTCATTGTATTTCCAGCACATGCCCATTACTCTACTGCCTCCAACTAAACATAACTGGTGTGGAAATGAAGACCACCCAAATGAAAACAGGCAACAGCTATTTATTCAGAGTTCCTGTAGCAACAGAGTCAACCACCATCATCACTTGGGTTTAACAGAGACACAAAGGCAGGCAGAAGAATGGGAAAGATTTATAGCAGAAAAAAAGGAAGACTTCAGGTATGCCCTAATTGGAAGTTGTTGGCATTAGGAATGCTGGGAGCAGGTTAACTAGAAGCAGGGCATCCTATGTGATTGGTTAGGGGATCACATTTGGCCTTCCTTGGTTGGCCCTAAGGGATACACATAATGCTCCAAAGGTTGTGGTTTGGCTTCTGGAGCTGGTTGCTGTACATTATGGGTCAGAATTCTATCTTAAGAGTCTGGCCATTATCTATTTGTATATTCCATCTCTGGCCATGCCTGAGCCCATTTTTCCTTTCCAGAATTAATTCAATAAATATCCTCTGTGGTTAGATCGGTGTTTCCATTAATCTGCAACCGTCCCAGGTCCAAACGTTACTTTGTTTTAGCTATTCCCTTTTTCCATAATGCTTTCCACCATCCTCCATGATTATCCAACTTCTATCTAATTCTTAGAGACCATCTCAAGAAGCATCAATGTCCTAAGACTCTCCCCTTCACCTATCATCCATTAAATACAAAAGTCTCTCTTCTCTAAGCTCCTACAGTTCTGAATACTTATTAAACTCTCATTGCTCCACATGGCACAAAATCCTGCCTCGTTAGACATTTCTTTTTTTTTTTTTTTTCTGGTCTATTTGAGGGCAGGATTCAAGTCTGAAATTTCCTGTTTTTGTGACATCATAGATAGATAGAAAGAGTTTCAATCAACAAGATCACATTTGGAATCACAGCTCTGTCCCTCATTATTTCTGCAAACTTATACACTGAACCTCATTTTCCTAATGTATAAAAGTGGGAAATACAAATGAAATCTGGCTAGGTGGTGAGAATTTAAAAAGAAAATACATGTTAATGTTTCTGTCAACAAAGAATCATTTTTACTTTCCTTTGATATTCACCTCATTATGTAATGTTAAAATAATACTTGTAGCAGTCAGAGAAGCCCAAACTTCATTAGCTCAGATTTCATCCTTGGGTTCCTGGACATCTGAGATAATAATTGGCATTTTATTTGGCTTTCTCAGTTAAGTAAATATCTGATATAGATCAAATGTAGAGAAAATTTTACTTTGTTGAAGAAATTGTTCTTTAATTGTTAGAACTAATTACAGTTTGAAACAACTTTGGTTTTTATAACCACTGATGCAAATGCAAGTGTCTTTTTAAAATTTCTTGAAAGAAAGGAGATTAAGAGAAATCCAAGGGATTTATTTCTAGGAAAAACACTGCATTCCATTCAGAACACTTTTTAAATGTTCTTCAAAATTCCAGTTGTAGACTTACTGTGAGAATGAATTTACCTCCAAAGAAAATCTAACTTTAAATATAATAGAAACAGAGAACCTAGTCTCAATAAGACAACATATAAGAAAACTGTCATTTACTGAAGCTATGACAAGATTCCTGCATTCTTTTTATATCAGTTCTAACTTCACAATGTAGGGTTCTTAAGTTTTAGTGTCAGTGAGAAATACCATTTTGAAAGCTTGAAAACTGGCTTCCTTTTCTCAAATGAAGAAGACTCGAAGTTTTTACATATTTTGAAGTAGCTTATCTGATTTGCATTCCCAACCACTCAGTGGTTGCATCTGAACATAAAACAACAATATTCTCTATGAAACAGTGACAAAGCTTACTGTCACAAAAACAGCACGATGCTTATAAGCAGTCTAAACTACTAGAAAAAAATATTCTCCTGATCTTTTTGGAGTAAAAACAGGGTGAAAACTAATTTTTTTTTTTTGTTTCTGTGTTTTAACTGCACGTGTTGGGTAAGTACAAAATACATTTTACTATTTTCAGAGAACTATAATATCATTAATTTTATTAACATTATTAATTTCTCTTCCAGGTTATCACACAATATTCTGTCTTTCTCCAACTTAAAAAGAATCTGAACATTAAACATATATTACTATACATCAGAGTAAGTGATAGTAATTTATTAATATGTTTCTTGGGATAAGAAAACTTTTGAAATGCTTCTAAGACTTTAAATGAAAGAGAAAACTTGTTATAGTACTTGGCACAGATGGTATTATTTATAGTACATTCCCAACTCAATCTAAATATGGAATCTTGTAAACATTTTAGCTAGATTTATTTTTCAGATTTGGGAAGTTAGTAAGGAGAAAAGCCAAGTACATGATGATTCTTTTTTTCTATAGTATGCACACTTCTCTATTTTCTTTATAACTACAGTGTGCATATAGTTATCTTTTTATCTGATATGCAAACAGGGATTTACACAACAGTAACCACTGTAAAAAATTAATAAACTTTTGAAATCCCCAAACTTAATTTCCTTAAAACTGGATTGGATTACAATAATTCAACAATTTCCAGAACTGAGTGGAATATTTATTTCAGTTGGTATCTTCAAGCTTTTCAATATTATCAGGGGTTTAACATTGCCTCTCTGAAAAACAAGATTTTAAGATTAACTGAAGCAAAAGATTAAAGAGAGATAAAATGGCTTCCAAAAACTCGGGCTCTTCTTCCTTTGCTTCTTTGCCTCAGGCTCTACCTCCACCGCCATCTTCTTCCTTCCCTTCTATGCCTCCTACATCTCCACTATACCCTCAACTCCTCCCATACTAATTCTCTTACCAAACTTCCCCTCGTCCCTGAAACTCTCTCCACTCCCTTTTCCTCTGAACTTGTCAGAACTTGTCCCTTTAAAATTAAGACTTCTGAGGATCCAGAAGCTAAATGCTTAATTTCTTACACTCATGGGCTGAAGCTCAACTGTGAGCCATAGTCAAAGATTTTCCCAAAGTAACTGAAGATCCTCACAGATTTTCTGAGGAATTTAAAACAGACATTCAACCTGACCAACCTGGTTTCTCTGACTCATATCAGCTAGTTCTAATGCTTATTGGTGAAGGGCAGGCCCAGCACTGCATAAAACTGCTCATTGGAAAAGTTCTGAAAGGTCTCTAGAATTACAAACAGGAGACCAGCCCACTAGCTTCTTACATGATCAGGCTCAGGGAATTGCTAGGCAAAGTCATCAAGCAATTCCTAGAGCTTTTCCAAAGCCTGTTGATTGGAATAAAATTTAGGCTTGCACACAAAAATCTGATGAACATGTTCATGAATATCGCAATCAACTTCAGATTGTTTTTAAAGAAAATTCTGGTCTTCCTTCAGAGGCTGATTCTACCTGAGTAGCTTTTAACTCTATATTTATTAATAGGCTGAACTAGGACCTTTCCCTTCTAGTAAGAAGGATCAAAATGGAATGAAAAACTGTGTCCACTCTAGGTTTAGTTAATCTGGCAAAGCAATTCTCTCACAGTCTAGATGAGTCACTTCAAAGGAACACCACCACAATTCCTAATCTTCAATTCCAGTAAATGAAGGCTCCTAAATGAAACCAAAACCCTCCTAGTTTTTGAAAAAGAGAGCACTTGAGGCTCTTGCAGCCCTCTAACCAGCCTTTTCAATGTCCTCCCAATTCTCAGTGACGGGGCTCTAAGAAAGTACAGGGGATCTTCCCAATCCTCCCTCTTAATCAGCTTGGAGAAACATCTCTCCAGGTGAGGGGTGAACCTCTTCCAATCCTAACCGACATAAGAGTCACACTCTTGTTGCTCAACCACACTACTATAAAACAGCCCCTGTCTTGGAGTACTAAAATAGTTCAAACAGTGGGACTCTCTAATGAACTTCAAGAGGTTCCTATCTCTCATCCTATTCCCTTTTTTCTAGGCCCTTTGAGAGATACACATCCTTTTCTCCTTAGTCTCTCTGCCAGTGCCCATTTATTGGGCTGAGACTTCAAGTATGATGCCAAAATTCGTTCCTCCCCAAAAGGGGAAATAATTCTAGAATTTGACAGTAGTCATCAAAGTAACCCATCTTTACATTAAATGACCCTTTGGCATCTTTGATTTGTTCCATCTCTGATGGTACTAGAACAAAATCTGGAAACACTGATTATTTGTCCATATTGAATCAGCCACCATTTTCCTATGGGCAGAGCTCTGGTTTGGACCAAATGACAACCCAGTTTTCCTGGAGACTCTAACAACATTTCCACTCCTCACCACTGTACATGCATTAAACCACTGGTGTGCTGGCAAACTGATACACACTCACAAAAAGAGAAAAAGGAAAAAAATACATATACATATATATATATATATATATATATATATATATATATATATATATATATATATATAAATAAAAGGAAGAGAGCAACCAAATCAATAATCAAATCTACCAATGATAATAAACTCTAAATACTAAACTAAGATAAACACTTGTCCCAAGTACAATCCAGAGAAGCCTATTTTGCTCCCAGGCATTTTAAACTACCTAATGGACCATTCAAGGCCTGGCTCGGATTTCACACAACTGTGGATTTCACACAACTTCCTTCATCTAATGAATATAAATACGTTTTAGTCATGGTTTTCACACTGGACTAAAGCTTTCCCTCGCAGCCAGGCTACTGTCTTTCCTGTGGCTCAAGTCTTTTTGGAAAATGTTATCCCTGCCTGGGGAAATCCTCTCAAACTTCACAGTGATCGAGGAACCCATTTTACTGGCCAGGTGCTTCTACAGCCAAAATTTGAAGAGGCCCTCCAAAATACCTTGGTCCCACCCCTCTGGGAACTCATAAGCTCTCATTCTTTGAGATAGTCACAGGACACACAATGTACTTGGTTTCTGCTTTTCATCCACAACTGATAAAAGGAGAGATAATCCAATATTGCAAAGGCCTAATTGCTGTTATTAAAAATAACCATGTTCCAGTAGAGCAATCATTTTCCAGTACACCCTTGGGTGATGAAGACCTTAAGCATCACACCTTGCAACCTGGAGATTTTGTCTATTGGAGAAGACACCTCAAGATGAACTCTCTTCAGCTGTGCTGGAAAGGCTCTTATCAGGTACTGCTAACCAACCCTCATGCTGCCAAACTCCAAGGAATAGACTCTTGGATTCATGGCACACACCTAAAGAAAGCACTGAACCCTGGCTGGACCTACACATCATCTGAAAGTAAAGATTTCCCAGAATCAAAGCAGGTAACAGCTTTCCCAAGATAGCTGCACCAGGCCTGTTGGCAGTTTGTTGCCAAACCTTTGATGATGACATAACACTTCAGATGATCCCCAGTGTTTATGATCTTAATAACATATGGACTTTAGATTAAAAGTGCCTGAGAATTTGCCCTCCCACGCCTCCTTCTTACTTGAATGTGACCTTAATAGGTTTCTAGTCTGTGCACTTTCCCTCTGAAGTGAAACATTACACCCAGGAAAGGTCTTTCCTAACATTGAGGGACAAAAACAAAAAACAAAAAACACTGAAACTAGAAAACTTGACTCTTGATTAGCAATGCTTTCAGGGAAAGATCGTGGCAAAAGGGGAAAATTGTAAAAAAGTAAAAAATAGAAACCTCAATTAAATCGAGTTGAGAGACCAGAAGGCGGAGTACTTGTGCTCAGAGCAGAGCCCAACAGCAAGAAGAAGGACTATTCTTCCTTCCTAGCAAGGGGTCAGCCAATGAAAAGCCAGGGACTCTTTGTTTACTGCAAACCTCCAACTTCCTTTTCCTCTCTCTAAAAGCATTCTCCCCTTGCCATGTGAGGACTTGCACCTGGTTCATCATGGTTGCAGACCCCAAATTGCAATTTTCTGCTGATCGTGAATAAACCCATCTTTGCTAGAGAAACATCTGCCAGTCTACTTGTTCCAGATCAATACCATCAACATCACGCATGATGAAAAACAGGTGCATCATTCCGAAGGATCATTTATATCATTGTCAGAGAGGGAGAAATTTCCCCTTCTACCTCTCTTGAATTCTTGCAGCTAGACTAATAATAGAATTGACACAGGATAAATTAACAGGAGAAAAAGAAACACATTTTAATCATGCGTATGGTCTCATAGAAATGGCCAAAGCAGGCAGCTTCTATACTTTTTAGGCAAAGAAATAATACATTGGTGAGGAATTGACAAAACAAAAAAAACTTAGGTTTTTGGTGTCAAATTAGTGAACAATCTAAACAGGGTTTGGGTTTGGGATAGTAAATTAAAGAAGTAATAAGGTTTGTTTATACAAGCTTACTCCAAATTCCATATCTTTGATGATAAGGGTGTTCTTCTAACTCCAGATGCAGGGAGTATACCTTTCACGTGAGAGATTTATTTTCTGCCTTCAGGGAGACAGGAAGGAGGGTCAGAGTGTCCCTCTTGTGTTGGCCATTTCTTAAGTAACTTTAATTCAATATATGCCATTGAGGCACATTTGGAGCAGCCTACCCTGGACCCCAACATCATGTTATTATTAGGTCCAGAATAATGTTCTCCCAAAGATGTTCACCTCCTAATCCCTGGAACCTGTGAATATGTACCTTAAATTTAAAATAACTTTGCAGATATGATTAAATTAATCATCTTGAGATAAAGGGATTATCCTGGATTATACAAATGAGCCCAATATAATTATAAGCACTCTTACAGGAGAAAGGCAGAAGGTCAGAGAGGACAGAAGATGTTATTCTGTTGGCTTTGAAGATGGAAGAAGAGGTCACAAGCCAAAGAATATGTGTGGCCTCTAGAAGCTGAAAAAGACAAAGAAATGGATTCTCTCATGAAGCCTCTAGAAGGAATGCAGCCCTTCCAGCACCTTGATTTTAGGCATTTGACCTCTAAAACTATAAGATAAAAATATGTTTTAAGTTTGTGGTAATTTGTTACAGTCATAAAATGAAACTAATAGAGTAATTTAAAATTTTGTAATTTGATTATTTTTATTGTTTTGTTTCTATAATTTATGAATAGAAAATTATTTTGGAATGCATGTGTAAGCAGCCCCTAAAAGCTAACAGATAATAGATTTTACCAAGCTGTATTTTAACTTAAACTTTACACCAGGTTCTCCCATGCTTCACTAACCTCCAGCCCTAGTATACCTTTCAAGTCTTTTGATCACACAATGCCTTGCCTAATATCTTGATTCTTTTCTTAAATTAAGGCAGTAGTTAACCGATCTTTTCCCCAGCTTCCCCTTCAGTAATCCTGTGAGCAAACTACGTGAACAAGATAGCATCTAGAGGAAGACCATGGGTCAGCAAGTCGGCACACAGTGAAAGATGATGAAGAATCTGACCCCCACCTTAATGTTTAACTGAGATTATTTCCCCTTTTTCCCTTTAAAAACTTTTGTGGCCAAGCAGACTCTTTGGAGTTGGTTCTTAGACATTAGTCTGCTTTCTCCCCAGGTTGCTAGCCTCCTGAATGACGAGCAACACCTGTCTTTCAATTATCAGCTTTCAAGTGGTGAGTAGCTGAACCTGAGTTTGGTAACACAGGTCTTTTCCAAATGTATGCTTTTAAAAGACTAAATATTGAAAAATCTCCTTTGGCAAATATTAGCAAAATATTGGCTATTTATTCACTTATTCATTGGTAAACTAAGGGATTAAAATGTTTTTTAATATCTTTACTTTTTTCTTTTAACTCAGAATTTATATTAACAATTTTCACTTTTTTTTTTTTTTTGGCCTTGCAGGGTGTCTTGAAGCATCTTAGTTCCCCAACCAGGGATTGAACCTGGGCCATGGCAATGAAAGCTCTGAGTCCTAACCAATGGACCACAAGGGAACTCCCAATATTAACAATTATTTTTAAATGCCATGAAATTATAGCACAATGCCCAGTAGTATAGGTTCATAGGCAAGAGTGTGTTGTGCTCTGGAATATAGGCCTAGATTGAGCCTTTACCTAAATACTAGAGTGACACATTAAGCAACAATATCCTTTAATCCCTAATATCTCCATTCATATTAACGTAAGGATAACCATCCCTAGGATGAATTAAGGATTACATTAAATAAAACATATAAAGTGTTTTAAAAGGTGCTTGCCATATAGTAAGAGCTCAATAAGTTACAAGGACAATAATGCTGATGAAGAGGTAAAAACCAGACAAAAGGCCATAAATGGAGTTGCTTACTAAACTCCATGTCACCAAACCAAGATTTAACTTAATTACAGTTTCAGCTCTTCCAGAATTGGAATCTTAAACCAGTCAATCAGGAATCATTTGACCAGCATTATTAGGTAATCTGCCAGATGTCCTCTCCCATCCCCTATAAGGAAAGTAACCTTGCAATAACCAACCCACTTTTTCCCCAGTATAACTTCCTTGTTCCCACTGCCTTCTGCCTATAAAATCTCTTGCATTTTATAGCTTTCTGGAGCCACTTTCTATCTGCTAGATTAGATACTGGCTAATTCATGAACTGTTGAATAAAGCTAATAAGATCTTTAAAATGCACTCAGTTGAATTTCATTTTTTTAAACAAAGAAGATGTCAATGATGATGAAGATGATAATTTTCTGCTGTCAATACTGACAGGAAGCCTAACGTTGAAATCTTCACAAAGACTGCATTTTAAGATCTTGAGGATCTAATGTATAAAATCAACTCTTTAGAAATATCAGTAATGTCAGTACATAAAGTCAGGAGGCAACCCAACTTTTCAAGAATGGCTTAGTTTGTGTGTAGAATGGCTGTGATAGAAGGTGGGTGGTGAGGGTGGTAGTGTTAGAGGAACCACTGACCAAAACCACCTACCCTGGCCAGGCAAGATAGTAACAATTTGCGTGAATTATCTTGCAACAGGAGGTCCTGGTAAGGAATGTGGAACTAACAAGCTACCGCCAACCGGAAGAATTCGGGAAAGTTCAAAAGGAGAGAGGAGACGCCAGTCCATATGTCCTACCAACCCTTCAGAATCCTTCTCGCTGGAACCCACCTTGGCTGAGTGATGCGTGCACCACCAGGAAGGACCCTGAGTCAGAATGATTGGCCAGAGAAACCCAGAAACTAACCGCATTACCATAAAACCCCAAACTGCGAACCACATGGCAGAGCAGTTCTCCTGGGTTCCCTTACCCTACTGCTCTCTGCCAGGGCGCCTTTTCCCAATAAAGTCTCTTGCTTTGTCAGCACGTGTGTCTCCTCAGACAATTCATTTCCGAGGGTTAGACAAGAGCCTACTCTCGGGCCCTGGAAGGGGTCTCCCTTTCTGCAACAGTAGAGGCCAGACACAGAGATGAAGAAAAGTTAAGGATATGACAAGTTTACTGGGAGCCAGCATGCAACAAAGATCTAATGAAAGATTAATGAGCTAATATCTACAGAAGGCAAAAACAAAACTATTCAATAGGGGAAAAATTTTAGCTCATAAATCCAGAACTCTTTTCAAATGTTTTTAAATGTGTAATGGGCAACTCTCTAAAACTTTCATTTTAGCTCATTTGTGTGAAAAAAAAAAGGCAATTTTAGTCACTTTTATGCAAACAATTCCCAACAAAGATTGTCATATTGAAATCCAAAGTTTGTTATTGTTTAACAGTCTATTAATATTTTCCCAATAAACATATAGTGCTGCAGTAACTTTTCCCATTGTGATAGTGCAAAAAATTAGCCATCTCTCTGGAGAATGTTAATTTCTCATTCCTTTCCAATCTTCCCCTACACACAGTCACAAAACCTATTGATACAATCGATATACACTTAAGTCAAAGTTTTCAATAAATAAATTTATTGTATTTTCTGAAGTGTTTGGTAAAAGAATTTTGGGTTCTAAAATTTTTTTCTATAGCAAACTCTAAAGATCCTGCTCCAAATCTACTCACTGATCTTTCAAAACACTTAAAGCTCAAATGCTGTTAAGCATCTCTGCCTGATATTTTCTCTCAATAGAAAATTAGGAGTGATCAATCATGATGGCCTGAGGGAGTTTCCAGTGAAAAGAGCCATTCAAATATCCAACTTCTAGGCTTCTGCTTCCTAATTTGTTATGAATATGCATTTCTCTTTTTATAAAATGAATATTAATAAAACACTGTGGGATAAAACTTTAATACAAATTATTTTTAAAAGAGCCATGCTCTATATTGATCTCATGCTTAACAAAATATTAAGATGTGTATTGGTTTCTTTCCATAATCAGTTATTTTCCCCCTGTTTTTCTATTTTCTTTGATTTATATTAGTACTGTTCTAAGTCCAAACCATTAAGGTAATAGTTGAGTTTTATTCTAACATAATTGTATAATATGTCTTGTCTAAGAAAATAATAAAGGCATGTAAAATAATATCTTTAATACTAATTGATTTATTAAACTCTCTACTGTGACAAGTATAAATATAAAACCTTTTAAAAATATTTTTATTTCATTGCTGTCTTCAAATACACCATATGAAAACTCACTTTCTCTCTGAGGAGCAGGTCTATTGACCGTACCTATAGGCAGATGTCATAATGTGGGAAATACTTTCAATTGTTGACAGTCTACTAGAGTTTAAAACTTCTATTGTCCTATCAGCTAGTCCGAACTTCCCATCATCTGAGGTGGAAAAGATGAGCTCCTTCAAGCTCCCTTAATGCAGAGTACAAAGGGGGCAAGACTAGACTATACACTCTCCCTGTCCTAGTATTACATTTACCTAGTGTGTTGGAGTGATTAGCAATTCTTATTATAACATGTTAATTTACATACATCATTTCTCTTATTTTTTAAGGTAAAAAAACTAAAAGTTTTTAATAGATTACAGATTTATATAATACTTTTTGTAAATCTAAAAAAGAAGAGTTAAATCATCAAATAGGTTTTCCTATTAGTAGACTAAAAGTAAAACACTGAGCAGAGAAGAAATCTCAAAAATGTAAGTACCTTGAAGAGGTAATTGTAATATGAATGTCTAGTGTTATGTATTTTCAATGATTATGTAATGACTATTATTGAGGTTGTATGGGATTATATAAAGACTCTCTTTAGTCTCCAAGTTTGGATCTGGTTAACAGATATAGAGAAGTCAGGAAGATGGAAATCAATGTTAGCTAATAATTCACTCCTAAAGCAGATGGACCTACTCACCCCCAGAGGAAACAAAATTCTCTGAGGTTTGGTCCTTTATCAGTGGTAGATCACAGGTCAGAACATACCATCTCAGAAGGCTTGAAGAGGGGGAAAAGAAGGAGCTAAACTCAATTTCTTGTCAGTAGCTCATCTCTTGGGAGAAAAGTGAGCTGTAATATGGGAAATAATCTGTGGTTGTTAACCTAGTTCAGTGAATCTCAAATTGGCCGCTCACTGAAATTATCTGGGGAGCTTCACAAGACACTTATGCCTGGCTCCCTTTCACAAAGATTCCCAGTTAATTGTCAATAGCCTTTAAAATAATGACTTGTTTTCATCTATTTATTGTCATGTTTTAAGGTGACAATCTGTTTCAGTGGGTTTTTGTGAGTCAAATTTAGTACTGCAAATGAATACGACTTACACATTTAATATCACATTTAATGGTAAGGATGATTATTATGTTATATGGTTATTATGCACAATGAGTAATCAATTAACATAAGTGAATAAAATTAGTATGGTTTTACATATGTAACATATGGCTAGGTTATCCTCTGGGATATTATGAGCTTCTAAACTGTTGTGTGCTCCAGGGCTATCTTTTACCTCAACTGATGAGGTTATGGGTTAAGATGACACATTATAGCATGAACTTTGCCCATGTAGCTGTTTCCCAGCATTTCCCTGTATCAAATCGATACAAAAGAATAACGAGATTAAAAACAACAAACGCAGTAGGGAACACAGGAGAAGGGAAGAGGAAAGGAAAAAAAAGAAAGATGGAAAAGAGGGTGGAGGCTAAAATGAGAAGACAGAGAAGGGACCAAAGGCAACAGAAATGATAATATTTATGAGTTAGCTGAATTGATAATAATTATGAATTGGCTTGATTCACCATTATACAGAAAAGTAGTTTGGTGTTTATAGGAAAACTGCATTGCAGTGAAACAAAGACAATGGGAACTTGCCAACTCCATGTTACAGAACTCATTAATGTGAGCCTTGGCTATATGACTTGCTTTGTTCATGGGATCTACATGGATGTGATATTTGCCACCATGGAGTAGAAGCTTAAATGAGTGGATTGGCTCAGGCCAACTTGCTCCTGCCTCCCTGGGGCCAGCAGGGAGTATTTCATCAGCCTGAGTTTGGGGATGAGGAGACATGTGGAAAAGAGCCCTCCCAAATTGATGCAAACTAAATAGAGCCAAGCATAACCTCACAACCATAAGTAAGATACAGATATTTACTTTTATAAGTCGTGGAATTTTAAGGGATGTTCGGTGCCATAGCAAAAGCTGGCTACTGCTTATATTAACTGGGGTAATTGTTTCTTAATATCATGGGAATGTGGAGGCTTTCTTCATAGCAGGGAGATCTCATTGCTAGAACATAAGAGATTTTCTTACATACCTCTTAGTACTTCCATGTGAAGTAATAAAGGTTAATAAAATATTATAATCTAACACAGCAACTAGACTATTAGATCCTGCAGGAATAGAGGTTTGGGTTATTGCATCAGTTAAAAATTATATTGCCTATGGTGGTACTCACGGAGAGCAAAAGGAACATTAAGTAAACAGTAGAAGAGATAAATAATAAGTATCAAATATAGTTTTGTGACAACTTGCAGAAATAAAATCTATAGCGGCTATGCAAATATACCATCATACATTGTAGTTTTCCCCCCTCTTCCCTTACTAATTTATTTAAAGTGAGAACTTGGTTAAACATGTAATTATACCTTTAAGCTACAGGGTAACAAAGAGTGTTATGAACAAAAGAAAAGAATGCTTGTCACTACAAGATGGATACATAAACAGATGGGAGTTTGGCTTTCCTCTTTTTTGGGTTAAGAATGTATATTTGATTGTATGAAAGTTGGGTTATCTTTAGTGGAAATGTGCTATTGATACTGGAGCTTGTAAGTTTAAATATAGTTAGAAGGATATGTATAGAGTCTGAATAACCAAATTTGCAGTAGTTCCAATTCCTGAAACAGGATCCTGATAGCTGTCTTTTTTTTTTTTTTTTTTTTTTTTTTTTAGGTATTCAGTAGCTATTAAGGTATAATATTATATATGTGGAATTTATAGCTTTTGTCAAAAATGTTAAGGTATACATATATTTACTTCAGTAGAATATTTTGCAGAGGTAGATGAGAAGGCTTTAATGTTTTATTGTATACATGCCTTTATGTTTTACATTTGTACAATAAGCGTACCTTATATTTATAATTTTTAAAAAGGTAAAGGATATTCTTTATACAGAAAAAAAGCAATAAAATATTTATCTGATTTTTTCCTAGTCTCTTTTTTTAACCAGTTTCCAATCTTCAAATAATTTGCTAGTTTCCCATGAGTCTTTTGAATCACATTGTAAGATAACAACAATGTAGTCTCTGATTTTAATTTGATTTGGCAATATTGCCTTGATGCTATTTTCACAACTTCCCACTAAAATAAACATAAAGGCAAAGAAAAGATGAAAACCTGTAACACCATTAAAAAATGCAGTCACCATGTTTAAAATAAGTAAGGTTTTCTCTGAAATATGAACTATTATAACAAAATTGAGAAATATAACTGCTGATGAACATATGCTATACTCATATGATTATAGAAAGGAATATACTTTATCCCTCAGGCCCGATGTTTATTTTAGTTTACAAACTTGAAGTTTTTCTTCCCTCAGAAAACTGAGTAATTTCCATCTACCCTATTGGTGGTTCTGTTTAAAGCAGGCTAAATGTTATTTCCAAATCCTCAGTCCCTCATAATGGTATTTATTAACATTCAGAAAGAGTCTATCACCACCACCACTTATCCAAAACACACGCACGCTCAATTTGTCTAAAAGTAAATGGGTACCTATATGCTGTCATATATACTTACAGGTTTAATCTTTGTATGTATAAAGCACATTAAGAGTGTCAGAGGCAGGAAAGATCCATGATGGCAAGGCATGCTGAAGACAGATTTTAATGTCACCCATGTTTTGGAGAGAAAAAACGGTAACATCAACATGACTTTGAAATTGAAAGAGGTGATAAGAAAAGACACAGAGAGACAGAAAATTAATTAGAAGAATGTAAAACAGGATTAGGGATAGTAAAGTGCTAAATTAATACTCAAACATTTTTTCAAAACAAAGAACAAAGTTTAAAAGCCATCACTGAATGAATAACATGAAAAAGAATTAAAGATGACTAAAATATTTTTGAAAGATGATACATGTGGTGTAGTGACAACACAAATTCAACTCATGATTTATTGATGTGTTTGAGAGAAAAAATAAGGCTATTAGTAAAACAGATAACTGAAGCATTAAAGTGCTCATCGAATATTATAAAAAGTAAAGGCAGGATAAACAAATCACTTAAAGGGAGTAAAATTAAGATCAGCCTTAGACTCCTCGGCAAAACTAAATTTCAGGTGGCAATATAGCAATTACTTATAGATTTTTAGGCAAAATTTGGTAACCCAATAATTTTAGACCTAACTTGTCCAGTAATGATCATGTGAAATAGCAGAAACATCTTTAAATCTGAAAACTGACAAAATATGTCTCCTATTCTCTCTAGAAGAAAAAAAAGCTTTTGAAGACATATCTGTAAGACATCTGAAATATAAATCAAAATTAGGAAAAGTCATAATTAAAAATTAAGAAAAAGACTTGTTTTATTTCCTATAGGGCCATCAAAAATACAGAAAGTGGTCAAACAACTCATTCACTCACTGATAGCCTCAAGAAGTGTAGTTTTTCATGGCCTGAACTAAGCAGGCATTGGCAAAAGAAAGATCTATCTCTTATTCTCAGGTGGGAGGGAGGTGGGGGAGACACAATAAATAAGCAGTAGATATAATAAACAAGAAAATTTTAATATATGTTAGGAAATGATGGGCGTTATGTTAAAAAAAAAAAAAAAAAGAAAGAAAGAAAGCCAAAATAGAGGGAGAGGATGTTAGATTTTGTTGTACTGTAATTGCAATGTAAACTAACAAACCACAACTGTTTGAACATGCAGATAAAGACTTTAAACTCTTACATTACTAGTCATTACTGCTAGTGTTGCTACTATATTACTTCTCCTGCCATTAATATTTACTACCATCATCATTACTACTGTGTCTACTGCTGCTGACACTGTTCCTAATGATATAAATATCATTTATGAAGTAGTTCCTATCTTCTCAAGCACCGTAATATACGCTGTTACATATTTAATGCTCACAGTAATCTCATGAAGTTGTTACTATCTCCATTTTATAGATGTGGAAACTATGACTCAGATTTTTTAGCAACTTACTCAATATCTTATAAATCTTTCACATTACCATATGGACGAAGATTAAAATCAAAACAATTTTTTATGATTTTTAAACCTTCATTAAATCACCTTGTAATTAGACTCAAGAAACGCCTTTGGAAGTCCTTTGCTTAAGGCAGCACTGACTATCGGATTCATAATATCTTTTAAATATAATTACACTTTTAAATTTAAAATACCTTTATCTTCAGAAAAGTAGATATACTCAAATGCTAACTTACCTATTAGCACTAAAGTTAATTTTATTAAAATAAATTTTACTTGTTATTATGTAAATGTTAAGAATTACGTATTTTATAGTAAGAAACAAAATAGTAAGGTAAAGTAAAACAGTGAAGATAACCTACAGGTCTAAGAAATCCCACAAAATATTTACAACTTACATAAAACATCTTAGAAAATGCCACCTCCAGCTGTTGGCCAATTATGCTTTGCAGTGCAGAATATCCACAATGAAGTTTAACTTCAAGTGACAGAGAAAACATTTTCATTTCATGATCGGATTAAATATTTGGATCAATTTTGCAACTTTATATTGGTGATTAAATTCCAAGGACAGCTTTCCAATCAAAATGACTCAAATATCTCACAAAGGTATTTGGATCGTCTTAGCAATAAACACAATAAAGGATACTTGCAGACCAGTTTGCCCATTTTGATGGACACAGTCAGCCAGCTGAGATTCCCTTGGATCCCTTAACTACTCCTATATACTCTTTCCACAACCACCCCCCCCCCCACCCCCAGCTTCAGCATGCTTCGCCTCCAAAGCCCTGCAGGTGACACTCTTCTTCCGAAGACTTGCTTCCCTCGGGCTATAGAAGTGCTCTGTCTGAGGCTAAGAGACCCCAAAGTGCCTGGGACTATATTTGTTGCCCCTCGGGTAGGAGTTGGGATAAGTTCTCCTCCAATTATTCTTAACTCATTAATCTATTTATTTCCTTCATAGCATTTACCATAATCTAAAATTATTGTTTTCACTTCTTTTTTGTTTACCTGTTTTATGTTTCCTCAAAAAGGAATATAGGGTATACAATAAATATTTGCTCCTAACGTTATTCACCCATTTGTTCATTTGGACAATTATTCACTTGACTGCTATGTATTGAGTGCCTACCATATGCCAGCATTATTTTATATCAGTGTAGATAATAGAAGAGTGCTTAAATATAGAAGCATTGGCACATTTTATCCATGGTGCTTCAGCCTCCAATCTTTCCTGAGTAGAGAGGATCAAGACCTATGGTATACTGATAAGGCTATTTATACATAAACCCTCATCTGTAAATACAGATTTCTGAGATTCTGGGGACTATCTTTTGTATGTTATATTTCTTAAAGTGCATAAAAATAATAGATAAACCACATATATTTGTTGAATGAAAAAAAATTTAAAAAGAGCATACTTATGTTTCTACACCCATGTTAGGATAATCAATTGAATCGATTCACACTGGAAAAGGTATTAAGGTAATGCCAATACCCTTATTTGATAGATGAGAAAACAAAAGTCCAGGCGTACAACTTACTGAAGTACTTTCTAAATACAGCTCTTTGCCACAGAGAAAGAATATTTACAGTAATATATTTATTTTATCTCCTCTAGGTTCTACTAAGACTTTCATCCACTGTCTTTAGGCTTTTTTCTTGATTTTTCTCTGTCCAAGCATTCAGACATAAAAACTTACAAAGAAGAGTAAAAACCCAGGAGATAGGGGATATGAAGAAATGGGAGGGTTATATTCTTTCTTTATCAATGCCTGCTTCAAGTTTTATAAGGCCCTAATCTAACTTTTCTTTCTGAACCCTAAACTACAGATTGTATTTCCCTGGGCTGGCTTAAATTGCTTATTTTTCTTAAAGACTTTAAACCACAGAATGCATTTTTTGGGGTTTGCTTTCTTCTGGACCATCTACTTCTAATACCTGATAACAGAACACAACTTACATCCTTGCTGACAGCTAGAAGTTAGGGCAGTCTAACTTCCAGACTCAACCTCCTACTGTCCCCTGGCCTTTTACCCTCCTTATTTAATGTGCAAATGTCTTCCCCATTTTAGAAAAAAGGAATGAAATAAGAATAATAACCTTGCTACTGTCAAAGTCTAATTTAAAAATTTCTGAAACCTAATTCTCAAATAATAGTTAGAATGTGGCAAACTTTTATTTAACTCAGTAATGAAAGCACAACAGGAAAACCCAGTTCAAAAGGAAATTTGGAAAAGCTGTATTTTATATTCACTGGTAAAAAAATGTTAAAGATAGGTTAGACACAAAACAGGTTGATGTCTTACAGGGCAATTTTTTTTAAAAGGCACAAATTGGGGTATCTTCTCTACTAGACAGTAAAAAAAAACCTATACTTTATCATTTATCTATAATTATATTTCTAATTTTAGAGCTGCAAAGTATCAACAAGCATTAAGTCAAAAAGCATTACAAGAAAATATGCATAATCAATAGTAAATAGCAAGTCAAATAAATTTACATTTCCCTAGGATCATGTGATGATAGGTGGGTTGACCTGCATGTGGGTTTGTAAGGCAGTATTCAAGATTAAATGAAAAAGTCATCATTTTTTCCATTTCCAAATTTTGGATGAGTATCTTTTAGCCAATCTAGTTCTGTCCTTTTACTAACAAATTTCTCCAGCAAACTTTATCAAATCAATTGCATTAGTTTTTTCATGACCCATTCACCTTTTGTGATCTTGTATTAAAGCTCCTTCTTCTAACACTGAAAATTTAAAAAATGGAATATTAACAATGATGTCATAGACACCAAATACAAACACTTGTTGAAAAGTCTTTATTCTTTGTGAATATTTAACCTTTTGGTAATATTCCTTATTCCTTGAAAATCCTTTCTTCCAACATTTTTTGTAGCATTGCACAAACCATTCTTTTTTCTTTTGTGATTCTTTGCTGACCACTTTTTCTCATTCACTTGTGTTCAACTATTCTAACAGATTTAGCAATCCAAAACTTGGCCCTCACAATTCAAATATCCGTTCTCTATATAAGCCTTCTATTAGAGAATTCATGTACCCTCAATACTTAAAGTATTATTTCTATTAAAAATCTGATAGCTATTAATTCTGATTCAGGGGCCAGAATTTTACTAGTAATTGCCAACTGGATGCTCTTAATGGCTACTGTTACAGGAAGTTCAAAACAATTAAAGCTAGAACTAATGTTTAGAGTTTTACTGTAAGCATTACCGGTCTCCTTTATTTCCTACATCCAGCTGTTAGATTAAACCTATTAAATATCCAGTTGTAAATTTGCAATGCTTCTTGCATCATTTTAATTCTACCAGTATACAGAATAGTATCTTTCTGTTTTACACCCAACTATGACCTAGCTTGCTGCCTTGTTATGCTTAAGGCAGACTCATTCTCTTATCTAGCCAGGTTAAACAGCTTAAAATGTGACTTTCATACTGCTTTCTGTTTAAAAGTTTTCTTAGGCCCCTAGCTGCTGAGATGATAAAATGTATATTCCTTGATTTTTAAGGTGATCCATGATTTGGCTCTGACCTACATTTCTTACATTAATTTCTTCTCCTTAATACACTGTAATTATTGATCCACTGCCCTCAGATATCCTCTCATTGTATGTCCCAATCACTTAGCTTATGCTTTCTTCACATCCATTCTGAGAAAGCCTGCTTCCTCCTTGTATATATGTACATTTAGAAGGAGTCAGACCCATATCAAAGGAACACAGCATCAAAAGTCCTGTCTTTGTCACCAGTATCATAGATCAGTGGACTGCAGCAAGTGGTTGATAGTTATACTCTCTCATTAGATCATTCACTTGTTACTTCAACAGATATTTTAGGGCCTACTTTATGTGCTGAAAATGGACAGAGCAATAAATGAAAGAGACAACATTCCACCCTCATGGAGCTTATATTAATAACAATAAAAGTACATTATGTCAAGTGATATTAATTACATTCTATGTATAAAAACAACAACAAACAGGCAGGAGGAGGAGGGACATCTAAAACATAAACCTGAAGACTATGAGATTAAATGCTCCAACCATAAAACATAGACTGGTTAAATGGATACAAAAAAACAAGACCTGTATATATGCTGTCTACAAGCAACCCATTTTAGATCTAGAGACATACGTAGTCCATGCAAATGGAAATCAAAAGAAAGCTGGAGTAGCAGTACTCATATCAGACAAAATAGACTTTAAAATAAAGACTGTTATAAGAGAAAAAGGACACTACATAATGATCAAGATATCAATCCAAGTAGAAGATATAACAATTGTAAATATTTATGCACCCAACATAGGAGCACCTCAATACATAAGGCAAATGCTAACAGCCATAAGAGGGGAAATCGACAGTAACACAATCATAGTGGGGGACTTTAACACCCCAATTACATCAATGGAGACACCAACCAGACAGAAAATCAATAAGGAAACACTGACCTTAAATGACACATTAGACCAGATGGACTTAATTGATATTTATAGAGCATTCCATCAGAAAGCAGAATACACATTGTTTTCAAGTGCACATGGAACATTCTCCATGTGCTAGGCCACAAAGCAAGCTTCAGTAAATTCAAGAAAACTGAAATCATATCAAGCATCTTTTCTGAAGACTATGAGGAAGCAGGCAGTGCAGGTGACCAGACAAAGACAGATGGAGACCTAAACTAATGGTAGTACTGGAGTGGGGAATCAATATTAGGGTTTTCAATATAATCTGAAGACAAAGTTGACAGGATTTTCTGATGGATTGGTTAGAGTACAGGGTAAAGAAAGAGAAGTTTCAAAGATGATTTTAAGGTTTTTACTTGTGAAACTAGTAGAATACAGATCCAATTAAAAGAGGTGGGGAAAACTGAAAGAAGGGCAGTTATATTGGGGAAAATCACAAATTCTATTTTGAACATTTCTATTCAGATATTTCAGTTATACATCTAAGTGGGAATGAGGATTAGTCCGGTTGCAGTAGGAGTGGAGTTGAAGGCAGAAGTCTTGGCTAGAGATACCGATTTGGGAGTCATCAGCATGTAGATAAGATCACTTAGTGGCTGACAGTCAAAGAGAACAAGATTCAAGCACTGATCCTTTGAGCACTCCAACTTTTAGAAGAAGACCAGTAAAGGAGACTGCAAAGAAAAGCTAATGAAATATAGGAGTATAAAGAGAGTTGTACTGGAGGGCAGCTGAAAGTGTTTCCAAGGGGAAGAAGTACAGAACTGTTTCAAATGTTGCCATAATCAAGTAAGATGATGACTAATATAATACTGATGGCTTGAAGTCCCTTGAATAGTTTTCTGACACCCTTGCCACCCCCTCCTTCATGCCTTTCATGAAGCAGGCATTCGATAAACAGTCATTAGCCATTTCCTTCTGTCACTGCTACATCACATTGTCACCTAAAAATTTATAGTGACAAGTTTCCTAGTAAAAGTACAGTCCTGGCTTATCTCGGGAGTAAATTGAAGGCACTATATCCGATACTTGCTCTAAAAGTTCTTCCATTAGTGTAAATCCTTCAGGTACGATGTCCATTTCCAAGACCAAAGTGACTGTGGCTAAGTGGTTATAGATATTCATTTCAGTCTATCTTTTATTCATGTTAGCTGTATTCACATTTACAATTTGAGGAGTCTATTACTTTGAAATGCCTCCCAAGAGGAGAAGAAATGTTACTAAATAAATCAGTATATATATTAAATGCCAAAGAGCATCCCACATGAACTTTTTTTTTCTTTAGAACTTCACGTCCAAAACCAATCTACCATTTCTAGAGAGAAACAATGGGGAAAAAATGCACTTTTAACATTTCCACATTTTCCACATGAAAATGTTATATTATTTGATGCTCACAATAGCCCCAAGTAGATAGAAGTCAGTAAGTGGCCTAATAAAATCTATTCCCCTAAAAGATAGACACTTTCTAGACCCAAGCTCTTACTTTACTGTATTTCAATAGAGTAGCTATTTAAAAGTCTACGTGAGCAATGACCAAACTTTTTCTCCACCTGACTCCTCAGAGGCCCAATGACCTTTATAAATGACAGCAAATCTCTGTTGAATGAAAGATGAGGAGGAAGAGGAAAACATTAAGATATTTTGTCCTACTTTTTTGTGACTTGTTGAAAATAATCATGGGGCCTATTTGTCACACTGCAGCTTTATCTATTCTCCCTGTAGCATCTGACAGGCTCAATGAAAAAAAGTACAAGTGAAGATGAATTGACAGCAGGATCATTTCTGCTCTGTCTCCTGGTCTTTCTAATTTTGCCTCAGATGAAATATATATACAATATCAAGTCAGTTAAGTAAAAGAAACACCTATAGGGAGAAAGAGAGTATCTGAGCCCTTTCTCTAGTATAGAGACAGCTATTAAACAATATCTGTCTCTTTCACTTTTAATAGCCCGGTTATACCCCCAAGTCTTTATACCTGTAAAATGAAAATGTGTTTTCATTTGGAAAAGAGAAATGACAAATGGTCCAGGGAGGAAGAGGATTGAGAGGAAGTGAAGGGGAGGGAACAGTGAACTTAGGCTAAATGAGTTAAGGGAAAAGACCGTATTCTATAAGACACTGTCAGGATGAAATGTTTTAAGTTCAATGAAACAATTGACTCAAGAATATACAGTAGAAAATAATATGGCCCTGAAAATAAAAATGATGACATAGGATCACATCACATAACTGAGAGCCAAAGGAAACTTTCAAGGTTCACGGAGTCATCTGGGGTAAGAATCCCTTCTATGGTCTCCTGGAACCCCCTACTTCAACACACTGGAACAGAGAACTTGTTTTTCAAGATGTCCCATCCTTCTGTTGGAAGTCTCTTCCTTATTTTGAACTAATGTGACTTCCATTCAGCAGTTCTAATTGAATTATGTTGTGCCACTTAAGTTAAACTTATATTTCACATTTTTGGTAAGAAATGTCATCCCAAACTTTGATTACCTCTAGGTCAAATATTCTTGTATTTTTTGCTTTGGTTTTGGTTTTATTTTAAAATATGTTACAAGTAACTAGAAGCTTATTATATTTCTCAAGCCCCACAGTTATTTATTGATTTTAAAATATTAAGCCAATATTCATAATTCACTTTTATTTGTGTGGCTGCTAATTTCCTAAGACTTTTTTATTAAAGTATAGTTGATTTATAATATTATATTAGTTTCAGGTGTACAACATAGTGATTCAATACTTTAGATTATACCCCATTTAAACTTATTAAAAAATAATGGCTATATTTCCCTGTGTTGTACAATATATCCTTGTTGCTTTTTTATTTTATACATAGTAGTTTGTATCTCTTACTCCCCTCCCATCTTGCCCTCCTCATCCTTCCCTCTCTCCATTGGTAACCACTAGTTTGTTCTCTCAATCTGTGTCTGTCTCAGTTCTATTCATTCATTGCTGTTGTTTTTTTTAGATTCCACACATAAGTCATAACATACAGGATCTGTCTCTCTCTGTCTGACTTATTTCACTAAGCATAATACCCTCTAGGTCTATCCACATTGTTGCAAATGGCAGAATTTCATTCTTTTCTTAATAGCTGTTAAGATATTTTTTAAATAGGAGTTGTTGATCCATATTGAACTTACACTTAAGTAAAACCACTAAGGTTTTGTCTTTTTTCTTCACTCTCCCATGAAACACTGTTCAGACAGATTTCCCATAACCTGTACTTGAGCAGCTGTATTATTAAAACTAAGTGTGAGAATTGAACTTCCTGAAGTTGGATATAGCCAAGTGTCTTGCTCTGGTCAGTACAATATGAGAAATGACATTTGTCATTTTGCTGCAGAAACATTTAAGAGCCAAAATATGATCATCTTTCCTTCCCCCATCTCCTATTATGTTATAATGTATTCTTATAGTATTGCAATAAGATCAAGGTAGCTATGAATGAAGAGTCCACACATGTAGGACATCTATCCAGCAGCAGTCTTTTTTTTTTTTTTTAACAACTTTATTGGAGTATAATTGCTTTACAATGGTGTGTTAGTTTCTGCTGTATAACAAAGTGAATCAGCTATACATATACATATATCCCCATATCTCTTCCCTCTTGCCTCTCCCTCCCATCCTCCTATCCCACCCCTCTAGGTGGTCACAAAGCACTGAGCTGATGTCCCTGTGCTATGAGGCTGCTTCCCACTAGCTATTTTACATTTGGTAGCGTATATATGTCCATGTCACTCTCTCACTTCATCCCAGCTTACCCTTCCCCCTCCCCATGTCAAGTCCATTCTCTATGTCTGCATCTTTATTCCTGTCCTGCCCCTAGGTTCTTCAGAACCTTTTTTTTTTTTTTTAGGTTCCATATATATGTGTTAGCATATGGTATTTGTTTTTCTCTTTCTGACTTACTTCACTCTGTATGACAGACTCTAGGTCCATCCACCACACTACAAATAACTTAATTTCATTTCTTTTTATGGCTGAGTAATATTCCATTGTATATATGTGCCACATCTTTATCCATTCATCTGTCAATGGACACTTAGGTTGCTTCCATATCCTGTCTATTGTAAATAGAGCCCGCAGCAGTCTTTAATGGGAAAAAAAAAATGGCTTTTTTGTTTCCCTATTGCATAACCATCCTGGTTGATATAGTCAATAAATTAGAGCTAGTACAGGAATTCCATGTTTGGGATGATCCATGTGAGTCCACCCAACTCAGACCATCACTAAGCAGAACAATGTTTCTTTTGACATCTTTCCCAGCTAGTACACAATTATTTCATCCAAATATACCTTCTCCAGTATATAAGTTCATGGAAGGCCCATTAATCATTCATGGGAAGACAATAGTTGTATAATAGGTAACCAAAGAACTAAGAGCTTCTCAAATTCTCAGAGGTGTTTGTGAACCAAGAAAGATTAAGATATTCTAGAAAAAACATAAATAAATAAACAACTGTATGTTGGACAAGGTAAGATTTTAAACCTGGATTCCAGGAAAAGATTTGAAATGCACACACACAGCATATCAAATAGATAATGCTAAGTCACAGGTCTAGGAGAGGGAGATGTGTAGATAAAATACAAGGGTTTCTCTTCTAATTCAATAAGATTAGACATAGAACTACCTCTTCATATACCTATTACCTAAAATATTGGTTTTAATTCCTAAATCATAATGCATGCAATTAATTTTGAATTCTATATACTTAATTGCTATAGTGTTAGAAATAAAAACACAGTGCTTTTATTGTTTATGTTTTCCATGGGTTTCCCAATGGTACTATTTTGCATATGATCTCAAGTTGCTGAGTTATAAATAATTTTAATATCATCAAGTCTGGAAAGAAATGTTTTATAAATAACCAGTAATTAACAAATTTGAGTGGAAATTATGGTATTATTCTTCCCTTACGATTGTTTCTTAGAAACTAAACACCAATCAATAGGAAAATATTTAATAACATATTTAAAAAAATAATTCAGACTCTAACAATTGACAGAATTTTGAGAACCACATGCTGCCATTTAACTGCTAACATTATCTTGTTTAATTCTCTTTTTTGTTACCAGTGAGGTAACGTACATGCCCACTCAAACACATATTTTTATCTGATTATGTTTCTTCTTTTGCAATTATTTAGGAAATGTTCTTTCATTATTTTTATTTATTCTCTGTAGCATTTTATATATTTAATAAATGTTTTATAGAAGACATAATAGGAAAGAGTGTGAAACATGGAGCCAAATGAGTCAAAATTTGCTTCTCTACTCTTTCATTTTTTAGCTCTGCAACCCTAGGCAAATGTATGAGTATAGGCGTGTGTGTGGGTGTGGGTGTGGGTGTGGGTGTGATGTACCCACACACTTGAAAGAGGTTTATCAGCCTGGTGGGAGGCACATCTGAGGGCTGGTGTCAGAACCACAACTGTGACGCTATGGATACCTTTAGACTCGCAATCCATCAGGCCTCTTCCTGGAAGGGTCGCCTAGAAGTGGTTCCTAAGTTTTACATTTCCAGACCCAGCTTCAAAGAACTCAACAGCAGGAAGATCAGATTCCTTATGGGGAAACAAAGTCCTCTGAAGTACATCTGCTAAATGGCTACTAATCAATCCTTCAAAGGGTATCTTTGGGAGCCAGGCCACCCTGATATGAAACCTAAAGACCCCACTGAAGCAGACTGTCCTGCAGAGCCAGATGATTCCTCCTAACCCCTTGCTTATGGGAAACCCAGGAGACCTGAGACACCAGCTCTCACAGAAATAGCTCTTCCTTCATTAAGAAGCTGCCCTGGGGATGAAACCCATGGGCAGAAAGAGGCCTTCTAAGGGGGTTAGGCCACCTCAGGGACCCCAGCCTCCCCACAGGGCCAGGACACTGCTGGGGCCAGATTTGCATATAGAGCTTGACCACCATGAAGATCCCAGACAACATGGGGCACCAGAAGCCAGGCCAACCCCATTCTTATGACCTCATCTCATCATAACTACCTCCATAAAGTCTCTATGGCTAAGGACAGTCACATTGGGGGAAGGGGCCTCAACATGAATTTAGCAGGGACACAAACATTCAATCCATAACACCAAATTAATTTGTCTCTAAAACTTTCTCCACTTATAAAATAGTACACTAAAAGAATCACAAAAGTACTATCAAATAAGATGATTTTGAAAAGTTTCTGGAATAGATAATAAATGGTACTTATTATTTTTTATAATTTATTTTGGTTACATTTATTGCAAAAATTTCCTATGATAATATTTATCATTTAACTTAGTGATCTATTTTGAAGTAAGTTTTTTGTTCCAGTGTGTGTTTTGTTTTAGAGTTTCTATGTTTAGATATTTTTTCCTTCTTTTAGAGTTTGGATCAACATTAAATACCATTTTATTGAAATTAATTTAATTTTACCTGGAGCTGTTCACTAATTATGGCATTTATTTAGGTATATGACAAGATGTAAAAACTTTGTTTCTAAATTGCTAATTAATTTTCCAGAATTGTTTTTTTTGCTTATAAGTATGGAAAAGTAAGAAAAACATAATCTAAATGATTTCCTGCAGCTAAATAGAGAAAATAGGAGAAAGAACGGGGGGAAAAAAAGTTTTATGGAAATATACCTTATTATTTATTTTGACATTGAAGCTAGGTGAGTATTTTACATATGTTAAAAATCAAACCATAAAACATCCCTAAACACTGGTGTGGGGGGGTAAGGGTGGGGCTAAAATAAATATAGCTATAACTTTATAACAATGGCTGCAAATCACAGAGAGAAAATATTTCAATTTACTAACAAGTAAAATATTGTGGACTATTATTTTGGAACCATTATAAGCATGTTGTAGAAAAAGTAAATAATTTTGTTACAATTGTTAAGGACCAAGGTTTTTTTATACATATATATGTGTGTATAACTGAATCACTTTGCTGTACACCTGAAACTAGCACAACACTATAAAGTGACTATGCATAAATAAAAAAAGAACCAAGATTTTTATCAAAAAATATAAGTATAAAAAATATTCAAATACAATAGGAAATATTAAATTTGTATTTGAAATACCAGAATATGTACATGATATTTCTCTTTAAAATATGAATAGTCTGATCTATGACTTGAAAAGAGCTAGAAACAAACAGATGAGTCTAGGCTTTTTGTGCTAGAAAGCAAGAAAAGTTCAATGAGGTTATGACAAAAGGATAAAGATACTTTGACAGAGCTCCTGTTGGACAATTTAAACAGCATAAATATATGATGAATTGAAGTATATTAAGTGTACAAAATTTCATAAGATAATTATACTTTAAAAAGAAAAAATATCAAACATCACTGAAGTTGCTAGGGCACCAATTCATTGCTGTGAAGTATTTACCCTACCTGTGCTTTATGTTTAGATACAGAACACCAAAAGGTGGATGTGGTAAATCCCCTTTTCATAAAATGCCAGGAGATAAAGACAGAAGGAAGATACTATTAGAAAATTTCCATTCGAAAGTACTACGTCAATGGACACTAAAAACACTCATCATTATCTTAATTTCATAACGCTAAAAGATTAGAGTCATCCATAAAGAATCCTTGCCTAAACATTAAGCCTAGAGATTTAACTTCAATTTACAGGAAATACTGGGGAGAAGCAAAATAACTCCAGGAGGCAACAATCAGCAATTCAAAAACATCTCTGATACAATCTGGCTGATTTAAATATGAGCTAGGTATTAGGTGATATTAACAAACTACTGTTAATTCAAGGATTCCTAAGAAGATAGTAGTTACATCAAGAAAGAAGTCCTGATTCATACATGATAACTGGGATTAGCTTTTACAAAAAATAATGCAGGAAACTAAATAGATAAATAATTGAATACACAAAATGGGAAGGGACATGTGAAGAAGTATTGGCAAAATGGATAATTGTTGAAGCAAGGTAATTATAAAATGGGAGTTCGTCATATAATTCTCTTTACTTCATGCATGTCTGAAAATTCTTTAAAGAAAATGTCCCAAAAAATGAAAAGTCACAGAAAGCAGAAATCATGTGGAAGCTGAACTTAAGGAGAAATCAGGTGTAAGAAATTAGTAGAGAATACAGGATTAGGCAGAGAAAGAGGAAAATCGGCTAGTCTCTAAAGATTTCTAGTTCCAGTCTTTGTAATATTACAACTAATCCTTCTCTCTTTTAAAAAGTAAGTTAGTGATTTCTCAGCTAAGTCATCCTAATTAACCTACTATTGCCAAAGGAAAAAAAATGTGCCCTAGTGAACAATGACTCAAAAAAGTTTCAAACTGATAAATAATTAAGGTTAAAATTAACCTTTATTATTGAATATTGTGAAAAAATTAAAAAACCTTAGTATATTCTCTTTAAATTAAAACTTGAAACTCTAGAACTCTAGTAAGAAGAGAGACAAATCCTTGTGTATTTGATGGCCTCACGGCATCTCACTACTTGGTAAAAAGACCTAGTAAAGAGACACACTCAGTTAAACCGACTTAACAGAAGGGCTTTGAGGTCTTTAACTAAAACTCCAACACCCGTTAAAAAATAAGGTCTTTTTAGAATTCTGCCTTGTATGGCCCTTTGCCTTGGTTTATGCAGCCCATGCTAGACAAAGTCATTAGATAAAAGTTTAGTGTTCTTAATATAATAGCAGTTTTTGTGCTCTGCTTCTCTCTGCATTCCTGTTTTGTTTCTGTTTCAAATTTTATCTGGGTTTTTTTTTTTAATAATCTTATCAGGGTTTTGATGTTCTGAAAATTAAAGATTTTTATTTTTTCTTTGGCATTTTTAATGGCTTTCAATGGGATATTTAGTCTGAATGACCTAGCTCACTATTACCAGAAACTAGAATTCTCAATTTTCAAATATTTACCAAGTAGACATGTTTATATTAACCCATGGGTTTAAATGAGGCAACTACATCAATAGGGTGAGAGATTAAAAGTTTGAGGACAAATCTTTGAAAATGTCAAAAAGTTGAGCAGATGAACTTATAAAGTAAGATAAAGCAGTAAATCATTTGGAAAAGAAACAGAAAAAAAAAAAAACAGTATCAGAGGAACTAATGGTAAAGCTGGGTATGTGAATGAGATACTATTCAATGCCAAATGTAGCAAAACCAATAAATAACGTAAAGCCAGGAAAACAATTAATGGATTTCCCCATGTGAAAGCATTCATGATTTTAGCAATAGCACTTTCAAAGCAGTGGAAGAGACCAAAGCCAAATCAGCACTACTGTGAATGGGAAGTGGAGAATATATCATGAGCTCTGAATCTGCTTTCAAGAAGCTTTAATGAAAAGGTGAAGGAAAGAGAGAATCAAGAAGTCCAGAGAGGGCTTTTGATGGCTGGTGGGATAGTGAGAGGTGCCCAAAAATAAGTACACGCTTTGGAAATGAACCATTAGAAAAATGTGGTTAAAGACACATCAAAGAGAGGACATGGATTGGCAGAACTTGGTTAAATACAAGTGATTGAAATCCCCACTTAAAAATTACTTTGTCAAGGAAGAAATTTTATTGTTTCATATGATTAAGGTGCTGAATTTAGGGGTTCAAATGCTATCATCAGACACCATCCCTCTATCTCTCACTGAGGCTGTCTCCACCTGGTGAGAAATGAGGCTAGTGGGAAGACGCACATTTTACTAGCCATACCTTCTGGTTATAGGAACATCTTTCTCAGTAACTGTATCAGAAGTGTCTCAGAGAATAGTATAAGGAACCAAGTACATTATGCATACAATCCTCAACTACTTTTATCCCGGTAAGGGAGATAAAATATATTGAGTGATCTATGCTTAGATCATATACATATATCTGTAACATGGAGGCCTGACCCAATCCCAATAAGAAAGAATGGGGCAAAAATGACTGTTTGTGGAGTTGGAAATAGACAACATAAGCTGTTCTGGGAAGCAGACAGAGATAGATTCCAAAGGAAAGGTTTGAGAATTAGCCCTCTAATCTTTATTGAAGTTTCAATGATAGTTTCTAGAAATGGGACAGAGGATTCTAAACAAGTAAGAGAATTTAGTTTTGAAAGAACTTAGAAAATGTTTAGGGAGTAAAAAATTAAACATTCTAAAACCCTAATATATAGGAGAAATTACCATTCAGAATAACAATGTGAAAAGTGTCCCAAGGTAGTTTGTGAAACTAAATGCCCTAACAATATAGAGGCAGAAATCCCTGCAGACTGGACCAGCCTAGGGTAATTTCACACACACACACACACACACACACACAAAGAATAAAAAGCAGATGAGGGACATCCTGTTATAAGTCCCACATGTAAGGAGCTTGATGTCACCACTCTGTCTTAACAACAAAAAAGTTCTACAGACTAAAAAATCAACAACTCTTCTTGGACCCATAAGAGAGGGGAAGGCACACAGGGCAAGCCACTGCCCCCCAAGATTGGAGATAGACAAATACAGGGATTTGAGACTTACCGAAGCAGACAGTCACAAGTTGAAATCACTGCAGCAACCAGCGCTGGGTAGGAAAACATGAACCGAAATTGATGAATTGCTGGACGTTTACGAGGGACAGCTCTGGGAGTTAAAAACTCCTGGGGAACCCTGTCATATTTAGGCCTCCACAGTTTTGTGAGATTTACTTTCAGGTGCTCAACCATATTCCCACAGTAAATATCAGAGAGAAATTCGCTCAGACTTGCAGCAGGGAAAGAGGAGAAGGAGCCATTTTGAAATACTCCATAGTGCCCTGTTCTTCTCAACAAGACCTGTCCTCAGCGGCAGCTATTTAACTAGATCCCAACCTGCTGTGCATTATCAGAGGCTAATTGACCTGGGGAAAGGAAATAACCAGCTCCAGCTGGCTCTCACCCTCTATGTGGGAAGTGGGAAATTCCCAACTCCAGCCAACTCTAGCCATCCTCTCCCACCCAAGGGGAGAGAAAGAAAATGAGAAACACTTGTGAAGTTCATGGCCCAGATGCATGAGCTTTGTAAAAGATTGAGACCTAATCATAGAACTTTTTTCTTTTTTTTTCTTGCAGTTTTTACAAGGACCCCAGATGATTGCAGATTTTGCTTAAGAGTGTGGTTTGGGGAAGTAATTTTATCTCCATTTTGTGTTAGATTAAAAATACAATAAAATTAAATATAAGTCATGCAACTAAACAAAAATAATTTTGTTATACAAAGTATTAATATATCTAAATATACTATATTTAAAACATGACAAAAATGCAACAGTATGTATATAATTATATTCATAAAGATGTGTGGTAACTGAAAATTATATAACAATATGAAACATTAATGACAAATCTAAACATGAGCAAAGTTAATCATAGAACTTTAGAATGTTCCCCCTCCCCCTACGCTGCACCACAATGTTACTAAAGACCTAGTTATAGCAGTTCCTTTTACCTGGGACAGCATGTCTGACTATCAAGAAAAAATTCCATGGCATACCAAAAGGCAAAAAACACAATATGAAGAGACAGAGCAAGAATCAGAACCAATCATAGTGGGAATGTAGGAATTATAAGGCTGGGAATTTTAAACTACTATGATTAACACACTAAGGGCTCTAATAGGTAAAGCAGAAGCATCAAAGAATAGATGGGCAATGTAAGCAAAGAGATAGAAATCATAAGAAGGGAGAAAAAACAAACAAATAGAAATGGTGGAGATAAAAATCATTGTAAGAGAAATGAAGAATGTCTGATGGGCTTATTAGTATACTTGACATGGCTAAGAAAGAAGATAAAATGGAATTATAGAACATAATAAAATAAAAGCTCAATTAAAACAATGAGAGGCAGGAAGAGTGGACGACAAAAATGGGAACATAGAACAAGGGCAACAAATGCAGTAGATATTTATCCAACTATATCAATAATCACTTGGAATGTCAATGGTTTAAGAGCACCAATTAAAAGATGGAGATTCTCAAAGTGGATCTAAAGACACAACCCAACTACATGTTGTCTACAAGAAACCTACTTTAAATACAAAGAAATATGTACATTAAAAGTAAAGGGATAGAGAAATGTTATATATACCATGCTAACAAATAATCAAAAGAAAGCAGAAGTAGCAATATTAATTTCAGGCAAAGCAGACTTCAAAGTAAGGAAATTTATCAAAGATAAAGAAGGGCATTAATAATGATAAAGGAGTCAGTTATCCAAGAAGACATAACAATCCTTAATGTGTACATGCCCAACAACAGAGCCTCAAACTATGTGGGGCAAAAGCTGATAGAACTGCTAGTAGTAATAGAAGAATCCACTATCACAGTTGGAGATTTCGACACTCTTAGAAATGAACAGATCCAGCATACAGAAAATCAGTAACAACACAGTTGAACTCAATACCACCATCAATCAACTGGATATAACTGACATCTACAGACTGCTTCATCCAACAACGTTAGGGTACACATTTTTCTTAAGCTCACATGAACCATTCACCAAGATACACCACATTTGGAACCATAAAACATACTTTAACAAATTAAAAGAATAAAAATCATACAATGGTTACTCTCAGACCATAATGGAATTAAAATAAAAATCAATAACAGAAATATAACTGGAAAGTCCCAAAATACATGGAACTTAAACAATATACTTCAAAATAACACAGGGGTCAAAGAATAAATCTCAAGAGAAATTTTCAAATATTCTAAACTACAAGAAAATGAAAACACAACTTATCAGAATTTGTGGGATGCAGTGAAAGCAGGACTTGCAGGGAAATTTATAGCAGTGAATGCATATATCAAAAAATAAATATTTAAAATTAGCAATCTAAGCTCTCACCTCAGGAAACTAGAAAAAGAAGAGCAAATTAATCCCAAAGTAAGCAGAAGAAAAGAAATAGTAAGAATAAGAGCAGAAATCAAAGAAATTGAAAACAGGAAATCATTTCAAAAGAGCAAATTTTATTGATGAAAAACTGAATTTCAGAGAGCAAAATGAAAGAGTTTAGAGGCATGCACAACCTCTCACTAAGACTCACACAATATGAGTAATTACCTTAAAGAGGAAGGAGATTTGAGAGCTAATAAGCCAAAAACCTTTTAAGATACAAATTACCTTGTGCTTCACCTCACTGGCTGCCCAGCATGTATTTGTTCATTCAACAAATATTTTTTGAACTCTTACTATGTTCTAGGTATTGTTCTAATACCTATATATATATTTCTTTTTGGTAATAAAATATTTTAAGGCTCCTATTAGCTCAAAGCAACTCTACATTGTATAGCCCAAAACACACTCCTACCCCTCTACCAAAAAAATAAATAAATAAAAGACAATTCAAGCTCCTAACTCTTAACTAATTCAGCTCCAAGTTAAAAATCCCTAAGGGGTGTCGTTTTACTCTCTGCTTCTTTTGCAATTCTGTTTCAAAAATCAGCTATCTATAGACCAGAATTTATAATTAACCTCCACAAACAAATTCTACGTACAATAATGGAGGAAAGGGAAAAGAAAGAAAAGGAAAAAGAGCAAAATCCTGAAATCCTTTGTCCTGTGAGCCTCCTCCCTGCATGTTTGGCTTCGCAACTGGTCCCCTGCACATATTGGAATTGGATTCTAATTATAGGCCCGGAGAGAATGAGGAGGGATGGGGAAGGGGCATGTGGAAAATTAACTTCCTTTGAAAGGTAAACTCTTCTGACAAGGCACTAACAGTGTCTTTCTTCAAACAAGGGAGGAACAGCATTATCCAAGGAGGGAGACTGAGCTGTGATTTCAGGCACGGAGGGCTTAGCGGGGTGTGATTCTGGTTATTCCAAAATCCTTATCACACAAAGACCCCAAAGTCTCTCAAAACCACCCCATATCTAATTCTTCCCCATTTCCTCTCTCCCAAAAAGTAGGAGAAAATAAGAAATTCAAATCTGTTATACCTCCTGACCTACCCCAACATAGTCCACTGTGCCTCCCTTTGAGCAAAGTATATCTTTTTCTTCCAATTCCTGTTCCAGTGCCCACAAAGGCAGGAGCCCCCCCAGTACAGCCCTTTTTTTCTGGAGAGGCAGGCAGCTCTAAAACTGTTCTCATTCAAAGTGAAAGATCAGAGAGCTCAGCTTGGCCTCATGTTTCAAGTTGCATTTTACAATTTAAACCTATTCTTATTCTTAATAAAGATTTAAAAAATAAAGATGATTTAAAAAAATTAAATTTCCTTCTCTCTGCAATCATTGGGATTAAGAGCTAGTAAAGGAGAACTATAATAAGTTGTCACAGCAAAGAGTCCAACATTTATGTAGAACAGGAATGTATTACAGGATTCCCACCTTTCCACAGGGGACACATTCCAAGACCCCTAGCAGATGCCTGAAACCACTGATAGCACCAAACCCTATATATATATTATGATTTTTCCTATTCATACCTATGATAAACTTTAATTTATAGTTTAGGCACAGTAAGACGTTACCAATAATAATAAAATAGAACAATTATAACAATATACTGTAATAAAAGTTATGTGAATGTGGTCTCTCTCTCTCTCTCAAAATATCTTATTGTACACATTTAATGCCTTTTCCATCTTAACTAAGCACTTATCACTCACTGTGGCCATAATGTTTGCAGTTTGAGGTGCAACAGCAAAACTAGCAGAAATTTCTTTTTCCTTCTTCACAATTTCATGGAGAGATTTGTTTTTACCGTAGCAACCTCAGTATACAATTTTTTTCTTTCCTTATTAAGTCGAGAAATTTTCACTTAAAGGAAGCACGTTATGGCTTCTCTTTGGCATATCCAAATTGCCAACATCACTATTTTTGCCCTTTGGGGCTATTTTGGGGGCCATTACTTAGTAAGTGAAATAAAGGCTGCTCAGACAGAAGCACTGCAACACAGTGTCTGTCAATCTGATAACCAAGACAGGTACTAAGTGACCAAAGGGCAGGATATGCTGGACAAAGGGATGATTCATGTCCAGGGTGGGATGGAGCCAGATCTGGCAAGATTTCTTGACACTACTCAGAACGCACAATTTAAAACATGAATTATTTGCTTTTGGAATTTTCCATTTAATATTTTCAGACTGCAGTTGACCTCAGGTAACTTAAACTTTGGAAAGGGAAAATGCAGATAAGGGAGGGAATGACTGTATAATGTATTTAATATAGCAGGATAAACATAGAGAAATGAATAATATTTCAGCACCCAATCTACTTACCGCAAACCCCAAAATGAACCAAAACAATCTATTTTACATTAGAATTGTAAAATTCCATGAATAAATCCAATCAGGTCTTTGAAGTTTCATATGAGAAAAATAAAAATACATTATTGAAACCCACAAAGGAATGTTTAATAAATGGTGCACATGGATATTCATTTTCCCAAGTTAATCTATTCCTTGAATTCATTACCAATGGCATTTTTGAAACCTGACAAGCTGATTCTAAGATTCCTGCAGAAAAATTAATGTGTTAAAATACCTAACAAGATTATGAATCAGAACAAAGACAACAGCTACCAAAGTTTACAAAAAACTAGAAAAATGCCATAATTAAAACAGTATATCACTGATGCAGAGATAGACAAATAGAAGACTATTATAGTGAGTACACAAAGGAATCCACGTATGGAAATTTGTATATAATATGCATGGCATTTTAAATAGATGGAACAGCTGAACTACTCAATAAATGCAGAGGAGAATATTGGCTATTCCTACCATACTAAAAAGCAAACAAAGGCCATTAAATAAAAGCATAAAATCCTAATGCAAATAGTAAAATGTAAAAAAAAAATTCTACATTAAAAATATGAGTAAGATATAAGATCATGAATACAGTTTAAAGACACACAATTGACTGAAAGAAAATATTTGCAATATTTATAACAAAATTTTAATGTCCATAATACAGCATATAATCAATTTTTTCAATAAAAACATCAAAAATATTTAAATAAAAACATGCTTCTGGCATAGGGGAAAATGCAATGGCCACTTGAAATAGGAATATTAAATAATACATGAATGAAATTAAACCTTACTGATAATCAGAGAAACACCAATTAACCAACAATGATAAATTATCCGTTACTCATTAGAATGGTAAAAATTAAAAACATTTAATAATATCCACTGTTATTGCCGATCAGTCTATAAGTTGAAGGACATTTTGGAGGACATTTTAACACCATTAAAATTTTAAATCTACTGACTCTTTCTCAATAATTCCACTTGCAGGAATATGGCTAATCAATATTCTGAGCATTTGTGTACAAAGAAAGACACACACAGAAGGGTGTTCACTGCAGTATAGCTTATATTATTGTAGAATTTTTTATAATATTGTAGAATTTAAACAACCTAAATATATGTTTACATATATGAAGCTACATTTCTATTTTGGAATACTATACAGCAGTTACCAAAAAATCAAGCTAGAACTACAATGATTTCACAAAAGATCTTTGGGGAAGAATATGCAATGGGAAAGATAGAAATTCTCATGAAATAAGTGTACTTCACATATTTACTCCATAATCTTCAGAATTGTTTCAAATTTTTGTAGTCACCAAGTACTGAAGTATTTCTTTCATAATGTTTTAACTACCTAAAAGGTCGTAACTAATCAGAATTGTTTATGAGTCCTGATATTAATCCAGATACACAATCATATTGATTTTGCACCTATTGTCAACATTTATTGAAGAGGCTGAATTCCACACAATTTCAAATTGTGCCAATGTTAAAATATAATATCTCTGAATAAAATATGAGTATCTCTTAGCCTCAAAGTTCTTTACATCTATTCTAAAATCCAGAAGATTATAGTGTTAAAACATGAAAAAGATTCATTTATCAACCACATGCTCCCAGAGATCAGAAACCTCATCGACCTTCTTCACAACAGTCTTTTCAGCACTAATAGAGGACCTGGAACACGGTAGGACGCAAATATTTTTTTATGTAAAATAAATGGCATGAAAGGTGAATAGTATTAAATTATCAGCATATTAATATCCTCTTTCCCCTAAATATTAATTAATTAGAACATTTATTAAATATTTTCTCTCAGGTATTTGCTAACTTATGAAGTGTTTACATGTTGCTACCACATCCGAGTAGGTTTTCATTGAACTGGGTTCAGCCAGAATTTTAATAAGATTTTATGTTTATGTTGTAGCAAAGAATCAGTAGCTTGCCTCACTCCAATTTTCTACCAGAGCTAATGTGAAAAGGAAAAAAAAAAAAATATATATATATATATATATATATATATATATATATTAATCCAAGACAGTATCATTCTCCTAGAAACAGATTGTGCAGACATCAAATTCTGTGATGTTTCATGTAATGTCACCAAACCTGCAGATGAGCTGGAGGAAAAAAGGAAACAACCACTCTATGGTCTGTTCCAATGCTAGGGAAAATATTCTCTTACCATCAATTTAAAGTCTGCTGACATTGAGAAACAAGTAATATTTTTTCTTTGAGATGCGTTCTTACTTAAAATATCAGTTAGGAAAGCAACTAGCGAGTCTGTGGCTCTCTCTATTGAGAAAGCTGAACTAGAACTGAAGGATACCTATTCACCATTTTTCATCAGAAAATTAGGGGGAAGAAAATATTAATCAGTACACATTTGAGCTGAAGTCTTGGGCACTTAGAGAAAGTGGAAGACTCTGGAAATCATTAAGGAGTGAGATGTCCTCCTACAGAAGAGACAATCTTCCTTCAGATGTAATTGAAGTCTGGTCCCTCTTCCTTGTGGGAGGGCATGAGGTTGCAGCACAGAAAGGTTTAAGAAGGGATTTATTTGGTCCAAAGCCCTGCACCCTGAGGCAGGATAGGCAGGAAAAGACAGGAAGGAGAAAACTAGTTAGTAAGACCATCCCATGGGTTAGCAAAGGTGATGCTTTGAAAAAAAAAGAAGAGAGGGAGCAACAGATATCTCGGTCACACTTATGTTAAATTGAAATCTATATTATTTTTATTGAAAACAGCTATGGTCAATAAAACTCAGAGTACCTAGCTGTTCTCGTGTTTTCCTCATCTACAAAAATTCCTAATCAAAATGAGTGAACACCCTTGAAAGGTAATTCAACATTCTTAGAATTCCTTTGGCAAACATGTAATTTGAGAAATCTGCAGGTACCACATTGAAAAAATCTGAGTTAAAGTCCTTGATAGAGAATAAAGAACAGAGGTGTCTTTTTCAAGACACTTTTATGACTAGCCCCAAACCTTAACTACAAGCTAAGAGTTCATGCCAGTGATTAACCCAGCAACTAAACCCCTCTACAATATTAATTGATCTAATAAAATATCCTGCCTAAGGCTACTTTTCACACGTTCATTTTATTATCAAGTAGGCAACCAGTCATAGGAGTTATAATTTTTTTTTTTTTTGTACCCATATTCTGGGGTGAAGTAATAGTATGATGAGTTAGCCCTTTATAACATTGCTCTAGAGAAACTGAAAAAAATTAAGTTGTAACATATCACAGAATGTGTCAAGGTGAGATTCTAATTCATAGGGTTGTGCACATTTTCAGAGGGATATAGTCTGTTGGTCCATATCTTTTCCTCTGCATTTGGTTTCTCATAGGCTCTCCTAGCCTTAATTATAGCCTTCTGATTTAAGGACATCGTCATAATTTGTTGAAATATAAAAGAGCTTCATTTTAAACCACAAAGGGCTGGCCAAATCTAGTCTTAAACACATTTGGCAAATGATAATAAATACTATCCTTGAAAATTAATATTTATATAATTATATCATTCCTTATATGTGGGTTAAATCTAGTCTGATCACTTTCTCTGCTATATGACACTTTCATGGCTGTATTGGAAATTTAAAGTTGTGATATATTTAATACATGCTATGCAAGAAAATTCTTCGAGGTTTTAGGGAACTAGGCTGCTATCTGGAGAAACTACAGAGTGCCTTTTCTTTCTCATTACACAGAATCCATAATATCCTGGGGCTAAGCTCAGAGTAGATACTCTCCAGATCTAGCGCCCTGGACTTGTTTTCCAACCTTCAATATCCCCGCCAGTGAATGAAAGGGATTTACAATCAGTTACCTTTTGGCAAGCCCATGGCAGTGTTATCTTGAAATTACATTTTCCTTTATTTATTTATTTATTTACTTACTTATTTATTTATTTATGGCTGCATTGGGTCTTCGTTGCTGCACGCGGGCTTTCTCTAGTTGCGGCGAGCGGGGGCTACTCTTCTTTGCGGTGCGCGGGCTTTTCATCGCAGTAGCTTCTCTTGTTGCGGAGCATGGGCTCTAGGCGTGCGGGCTTCAGTAGTTGCGGCACACAGGCTTAGTTGCTCCATGGCATGTGGGATCTTCCTGGACCAGGGCTCGAAGCCGTGTCCCCTGCACTGGCAGGCAGATTCTTAACCACTGTGCCACCAGGGAAGCCCAAAATTACATTTTCTAATAAACTCTTGGACTAAAGAATTGCTTGTTGATTTACCTCTAAGCAAAGGTCTGGACGTTGCTCTTAAAATAAAGAGATATTCCCTCCATCCATCTTCAGAATCTTCATAACTAATCTCCCTGTGGTAAGGACTCAACTTTAATTCTTTACTTACAGATTAGTATGGCCCACAAGAAGCATTAAAATAAATGAAATTTATTAATTTCGGGGAGACCTTCCCTGAAAATTCAGGTTTGTTCTAAAACATAGCATATGTCTGAGTAATAAGAACTATTCAGTCATCTGCTCTGTGACATTGTAGACCCAGCAGGACAGTGATTAAGTTCCGTGAACCGTTCAGCTCTTCTTTGTCATAGATCAGCATCACCTTTCTTTTTTTTCCCCCCCCTAGAAGTTTAATTTATTTGACTATAGGAGAAATAGTCAAATTTATTTTGACTGAGGATCATTCTTTTGGATGGAAGGAAAGTAAATTCTCACAGATCAACCACAAATACATCTTTTATTCTATTTATGCCTCTGTTATTTTCTACATTGATTTTTGAAATCATGCACAAAATCTTGAAATCCTACTCTCCCTTCAAAAACACACAATTCTTTTTTCTCCACTGTCATTATCTATGTATCTTTATTATCTTCTCATCCAGTTCTTAAAATACTTTCTATAAATGTTCTCACCCAATCTTCATATAATTTATGAAAAAATTATTATTCCATCTTGAAACTCAAAACAGGTAGAGTCTGAAGTGTTGGGTGTCACACATTTAACAAAATCATCATTTTATCATTGCTTCTCTGCTCATCCGTAGTTATATGAGAGCACTCAAAAATATGTTCCTAATGCAGAGGTCTATTACTTGCCATTTCAGGAAAACAGCAGCAGAACAAAAATTAACTCAGTTTCACCAATTCAATTTTAACCTGGGGTGGGCGGGGGGTGCAGACTGAACGTCGTCTAAAAAATGATTATTTTCCAAAGAGAGATGCTACCTAAATGATTCGACAGAAAAAGCATGTCAATTGAATGTTAGGACAGGAATCCCCAACCCCTGGGCCACGGACTGGTACCGGTCCGCGGCCTGTTAGGAACTGGGCCACACAGCAGGAGGTGAGCGGCTGGCGAGCGAGCAAAGCTTCATCTGCCCATCGCTCCCCATCGCTCCCCATCGCTCCCCATTGTTCCCATTACCGCCTGAACCAGCCACCCCATCTGTGGAAAAATTGTCTTCCACGAAACTGGCCCCTGGTGCCAAAAAGGTTGGGGACCGCTGTGTCAGAAGCAGCTACCCAATGAGATAAAATAGAATGGATTTCTGAATTTCTTGGCCATCAAATTTCTAGAGAAGAGAACTTTTTCATAAGACATGAAGGAGAGCATTAAATGCTCACAAAAATGTTTACCTCTCTAATCCCACTTACTCGCAAGCTCTTTTTGTTTCAACTGTACTTAATAATCTGGTGAATAATAGGGACGTGAATTCACTGGGACCCCAGTAGAGCCTATTTCCCCTGCCATCCTGCACGTGGCTGCATTTCTGGGGCAGTTGAGCTCTGTAGGAAACTTGAGGAATAACTGACCCTGTGCAACTGACAGAAGTTCATCACAATTGGTGTTTCATTTCTGGACTCTTCCAAAATTGTTATTTCCTATCTTATCTGCTTCCCTTGGAAAAATGTATCTATGCCATGGCTAGAAATATATGCAGACAGAAAGATAAGGAGCAAAAGAACAAGATTGTTAACTGTTCACTTTGACACTTTGCCTATAGGCTACTCTGTTCTGAATTGGGAAAGAACGAATTAATTTTACCAAGCTTACCAAAGATGTGACACTCAGAATGCAATATTGGCAGTTAGATTGTTATGACTTTAGCTGTTTTAAAACATCCTTAAATAGGATAGCCCAGTTCCAGTGACTGGAAAACAAGGGCTCAACTGAATTTTTTTCATGCTCTCTAGATAGAGAAGCCTGCCGCATCCACTCTCTCCTCCAAAAATGCTCATAATGAAGGAGGCTTCTCTATGACTTGAAAAATGGATTAATAATGCTGTTGTTATCAAAAGATCATCCATAACTATAATGTCATTGTACTAGCTATCTAAATTAGTTGCACAGACACTCACTCCCTTGTACTGAGTACAAACTTTTCAATTTTGGTCACTATTTTCTAAAACCTGGGTGACTCCCAGAAAACGACTTTGGAAAGTTGAACTGAGGTCTAACCTATTTACTATTATAATAAAAATAACCACCATTTATTAAGCAGTGAAATACTCCAGACATTATGTCTAGTGTTTTATATTATCCTATTTAATACTCAGAATAGCTGTATGTGGTTAAGATAATGATCCCCATTTTGCAGTTGAGAAAACTGAGGCATTTTGAACTTAACTACCTTTCTCAAAGTCCCAAAGTGGAGGAGGGATTTTAATGCAAAACTGTCTAATTCCAAATCCTATCTTTTAATATCTTTTAAAACTTTATGCTTTGTCCTTCTTTCTACGCTATTTGGTTTCATGATGATTGATCCAGTTTGCCAAAATTGCTAGGTTATGTACATCCTCATAAGTTCCACAAGATTTTTGAGACTAAATAAATACTCAGTATCTTTGGTCCAGATAAAATAAATAGAAATGAGTGGCCTGTACCAAAGAGATTAGGGGAGTTTTGCTTTTGGAGAGTATAGTTAGACCTTTCTAAATGTAAAAACTAATTAGAAATGAAAGGCAGTTTTATGTAGTAAATTTGTGTATTCTTTCAAATTCTCATTTATTTAATCAAATTTCATATCAAATTTGTTATGCTAAGCAATGGCTCTTTCAACTCTAGACATAGTTCAAAATAGCTAACATGTGTGGCTTCCCTGAATAAGATATTTTTTAATTTGATATAAGAAGGTGAGAACTTATTGTTGCTTTGAAATACCCTTGTAAATTTGATAACATTTGAAGTAAATAATTCCATATTCTTAATACCACTTAACATTTCACAAAACCTTAGGAAATGATTGAGATTAGTTTCATTAATTAGTTGCACTAATTTAATTCTAAAATGTTGACTCTGGTTTGTATCAGATGTTTGGAATTCTTCCTTATTCTCATTTTTTAAATTTGTTAGAGCTACTAGGAATAGGAGGGTCTCAATTTCTCTAGCTCAGGAACTAATTTTCAGAGACTAGGACACTTCCTTTGGTGGATGGATATGGCAGATGCCACAGTTTTTTTTTTCTTTCTTTTAAATAAATGAAAATTTCTAAAAGAAAATAACAGTATGTTTATTTCATTAATAGAATTGCAAGTAATACTGATTTCTTTAGAATAAGAACAAGAGAACCATCATATCAGTGGTTAGCTAAGTCTAATTCAATTCAAGCTATTCAAATATCCATATGTGCTGCCATCTTTCTCCTGATACCAGCTAAAAATAAAGTCATACCCTTTATTGCACCGTACGTCAATTTGGTTTTCATTTTTTATCATAGTCCCTCCTTGGTCTCTAGTATGTGTTTAATAAGTATTTGTTTAATTAACAGATTTATAGTTTCGTACATTCATATCTATAGGTATAAATATATATGCTTATGATAAAAACATTTATATGAACAGATATGCTTTCTCCATAAATAAATATATAACATATATTACTCCTAGATAGTTATTCACTCTTGAACAAGTGATGAGGAATGTTCGAAGTGATCTCCAGGTCAATGGGAGAAAGCAAAGCTATGGCAAAATGGAAAACACCCTAATTCTTTGAAAGCAGAATCCCATGTCAAACATTATGGTGTTAAATGTAATCACTGTCATTCCCATGCCTCGTAAGGCTTTGCTCCTTAAGCGTGTGTGCATCACAAAATAATCAAAGCAGAAATAAAGACCTTCAATAAATGATTCTTAATTCCTCTCTTAAATTAATTAATATTTAGTTTGATCATTGACTATTGACATGGTCTCATTTGTCCCGCACAATAATGTTGTGATGTAGGGTGGACCATTATGACTCCAGATAAATGCAAATAAAAATGTATAGGCGGGGCTTCCCTGGTGGCACAGTGGTTGAGAATCTGCCTGCTAATGCAGGGGACACGGGTTCGAGCCCTGGTCTGGGAAGATCCCACATGCCACGGAGCGGCTGGGCCCGTGAGCCACAACTGCTGAGCCTGCGCGTCTGGAGCCTGTGCTCCACAACAAGAGAGGTCACGATGGTGAGAGGCCCGTGCACCGCGATGAAGAGTGGCCCCCACTCGCCGCAACTGGAGAAAGCCCTCGCACAGAAACAAAGACCCAACACAGCTAAAAATAAATATAAAAATATATATATATATATATATAAAATGTATATGCAGATACTCACCTTTGCTCAGCTTTAAAAATGCTTCCGGATACCTAGTGTCAGGGTATCACCACTTACTCTCTAGAAAGGACCTCATACTTAGTCTAAGGAGAGATAATTGTGTCTCTGAGAAAGCAGGTTCCCCAGCTGAGCATCTGAAAGAGAATGCTGACTTCAGAGACAATCTGGTAGACTCACGGACAGAAGGAAACACAACACCTGACTCAGAGAAATCAAACCTCCTTTGATGGCATAAGTCATTCGGACAGAGATATACTCCCAGCTGTACCATCTAAAGTTCTAAGGGTTGTAGTCTGCTTTACCATCATCACTCACGCTGAGAGCAATTTACCTTTGGCCTCAGTGTGTTTGCCATCCCTTCTGCCTTCTCTAACTCTTTACTTAGGTCTTGAGCCCATTACTCACATTCCTGATTCTTCTGCATTTTCGATCGGTGTACTTCTGTTAAAGAATCTCTATTGCTAGTCAAGCTCTGACTTGCCAGTCATGACTGTCAGCTGTCTATCACTCTCCAGCTAAGCCCAAGCTCAGCAAAGCAAGCACATCCTTTGCCCCGCTCTGTGCTGCATGCTAAGCCAAACCAGACAACCAGACCTCATCTGCAGCTCTGTGATTTCTGGTGTAGTACCTATTTTGCCTACTGGAAAATGTTTTTACTCCTCCTTCCGACCTAGTTCTATTGCCAGTTATCTCTCAGCCTCTTAGCTAACTAATGATAATCCATTTCTGCTTGTCTTTCTTTTTACCAGCTGATCTTCTGAAGAACACCTGAGGTTCACCTTTGACCATTTCTTTGGTTCAGCTGGACTTTGTCACTAAACGATGTAATTACTCAATATTTTTTTTCCATGTCAACATCGTCTGTTATTTTATAACTATGCTTCTTTTTTTATTTATAACTATGCTCCTTAAATCTACATCCCTGTGTATGAAACTAACATTAATCGCCTTTAGCAAGAGTGTATATACATGAATATAATACTGTATATATTTATAATATACAACATATAAGTATAATACTGTATATCATACTTTTTTCATATGTGGATCTGTCATAAATAAAATTCTAATTTATATAGCTCTTAACGTTTTACTTCATCATGACCACAATTTGGATAGTTTATTTTTCAAATTTATTTTATTCTGAAAGCAGATATGCTTTTCACTGGACTAAATCTTTCAACCAACAATGCTATCTGACAGGTGCTTTGTGAAGATGCAGTCTATATACATTATACATTTTTAATACACAAAACAACCCCCTATAGGAGCAATTATTATTCCCACTTCACTGAAGAAATAATTTGAGGACAAATGTAAAACTACCCCCAAATGTAGCAGCAGTTATTACTGCAGCAGTTATTACTACAGCATTCTCACAGGTAGATGCATTATCTAGTTATTACCTAGAAAAGGAGGTAATATTTTATTACCAGAAATGGCAGGTTGATCCTTCATAATTTTGAAATGAAGATGCACCTCATTTTTCCAAAATTGTCTGGGAATACATCATTCCAAATAAGAAATTTTCCAAGATAACTGATACATTAGCCATTAAAAAAGTGACTACATGGTAATATACTATACGGTAAGCATTGACTACTGTTTGTGTGTGTTCAGCATATTTCAGATAAAGACACTAAGACTCGAAGAGAATCACATACTCAAGGTCATCTAGGTGGGAAAGCTAGGAGGTAACAAACACAGGACCCAAGCCATATCTGCCTGGCACCAAACCCTAACTTGCTTCCACCATGACATATTATCTTCAAGAAAAGGAGTAGTACCAGAGGTGGGCCAAATACAAACATTCATTATATCCTGATTGCAAAAGCATATTTCTAAAGCACGTTGCACCTCTTTCTAATTTCTTAGACTACATAGAAAATACTTGATTTTTAAATTTGTATTGAATTCCATTTATTGTTAGTGTCAGTTAATACGCCGTGGGCTATTAACATCAAGCACATATGCCTGTCCCATCATTATTTTCAAAGCACTTTTACATGACAAAAACAACAACAACAAAAAGACACTGTACCAACTGCAAAGAATACTTAATTGTCCCCACTTAGAGGCTGAGAATTCTGAGTCTTAAAGATCTTCCATGACTATCTTAAGAATTGTCATTTAGGAAGTGTCAGACCGAGGACAGAAATCAAATCATTTTCATTTCTGGTGCAGAAATCTTCCCTCCACATATTATTGATTTCCTGAAAGGCTGTTGAAATCGGTAGCTCATTAGTCTCTCCTCAAAATGGCCTTACTGAGACTATGATTTTAGAGGACATGCACACTTTCTCATAATATTCCTGTTCCTCCCACGAGGAACAAGTTGTCAGTTACTTCTCATCTTTTTGCTACTCTGCTTTTTTATAGTAGTTCCCATCATTCTTCCTTTTAAATTCCTGCTACCAATTTGCTGTTGGCTTGAAATCCAATCATTAAGTGTTTAAAATAAGAATCTGCTGGCTATGAGAGACCATTTAAAAGTAAAATATATGAGCTTGCATTTTACAGGAGATATTTGGTTGCGCTTAACAATTTTTTTCTGACTGAAAAGTAACCCATATTCACTATTTAAGAAATAAAACATAGAAAGATCTAAACGGGAAGAATAAATGCCATACTTAATCTCAGCAGCCAGACAACCCAATATTTTAGCTTATTTTCCACTCTCTATATTTTAATATTATTACTATTACTGTGATTATCACTAACGCTATTATTATATTTAAATGGAACAGCTTATATCCTGCTTTTTTAGGATTTAAATTGAAATATTTTCCCATGTCAATAAGTAATCTTCAAACACATGAATTTTGATTTCCATATAAACTTCATGATGTGAAGATGCCACAGTTTATTTCCCTTTTTTCCTTTGTTCCACATAATGTTGCTTTTGCTTTCATTTTTGTATCTAATTCTATGAAAATCATTTTTTGTCCAATTAAAACTCTAGCTTGAATTTCTAGTTGTGAATTCAAGGTCTAAGTTTATGAAAAATTTAGGCACTAGGTACAAAAGTCAAATTCCTTCTTCAGCAGTTAAATAAATTTATACTCCCACAAAAATTAAATAAACTTTAATTATTCTTAATTAGTTACTCTAGTTCTGATAATGTTTTTTCTTGTTCACTGCAGGTTTATGGGTTGGGTTCCAAATATCTGAGGTTGAAATTAGAGGTCTCTAAAAAGTAAGTTGTTACTATAATCAAGAATGCAAGCTTTTTATTACACTGTTAGAGATTTTTCATTATCCTTAAATTCAATTTTTTCTTTAATAATTATTAGAAATGATATTATTCATTCCTGCCAATACACAAAAGGCCTTGTGCTTTGAGCTGCTTTTGTAGCCTCTGGGGGCTGGCACACACAACCATCTGCACTCTTCCCACTCTTCAGATCTGCACATCGTTCTAAAACAACTGTCTGAAATTAAATTACAATCTGTAGCTGTGCCGTAGTGTAAAGTTAATTCGTCCATATTGTTAGTGAATCTGTTGGAAGAAAAATGAAGCCTATCATAAAGCAACATTTAAGAAACAGTCACATTTCTCAAACTATATTTTATATATCAGGATCTGTCCTTGTCCGTTTAGGCTGCTATAACAAAATACCATAGACTGGGACAGGGTAGCTTATAGACAGCCAAAATTTATTTCTCACGGTTCTGGAGGCTGGAAATCCAAGATCAAGTTTCAAGAATGGTTGGGTTCTGGTGAAGGTTCTCTTTCAGGCAATATCTGGCAGGGCTGGGGCAGGATCTCTAGAAGGCTGCATCAGTATTCTGAGTCCAGGAATCAAGGGGTGACAATTGGAGTGCCACCAGGCACTATTACCCTAGGGACCACAAGCAAAATTTTGCTTCTTGTTCCCTCAAATTTGTACTTTGCTGGCCTAGAGATCTTAGTCCAGAGGGAGGACTATTTTCACCAGAAGACACAACAATGATTCCACTGAACTAGAAGTTAACACTGCTACCTGGCTACTTTGGGCTCCTCATGCTTCTAAATCAACAGGAAAAGAAAAGACTGACATTGTTGGCTGAGATGATTGATCCTGACTACCAATGGGAAGTTAGACTACTACTCTACAATGGAGGTAAGAAAGAGTATGTCTGGAATACAGGAAATCCCTTAGGGCATCTCTTAGTATTACCATGCCCTATAATTAAAGTCAATGGAAAACTCTGACAACCCAATCCGGGCAGAACTACTAATGGTTCAGAAGCTTTTAGAACACAGGTTTGGATCACTCCATCAGGTAAAGAACCACAGTTAACTGAGGTGTTTGCTGAAGGCAAAGGGACTACAGAATGGGTAGTAGAAGAGGGTAGTTATAAATACCACCTACAACCATATGAGCAGTTACAGAAACGAAGACTATAATTATTATGAGTGCAGTCATCCCTCAGTATCTGCAGGGGTATTGGTTCCAGAAGCCCCCGTGGATACTGAAGTCCAAGGATGCTCAAGTCCCTCATATAAAATGGCGCAGTACCATCGGCCCTTCATGTCCATAGCTCCACAGCCAGGGATTCAACCAACCTCGGATTGAAACTCGATCCATGGCTGGTTGAATGTATGGATGCAAAACCTGTGGATACAGAGGGCCAACTACATTTATTGAAAAAAAAATCTGTGTATAAATGGACCTGCACAGTTCAAACCCATGTCGTTCGAGGGTCAAGTGTATTTCTTCCTTATTTTGTA